>NC_134531.1:221746985-226746985 GCF_050624435.1 Tenrec ecaudatus | reverse complement strand
GGCCTCTTCATGGATATTTACAAAGTAAGCTGGCATAGAATATGCCAGGCACCACCAGTCACTTTAAATCAGAAGAGCCCTTGCATTTGAAGCATAAACGGATACGGCCAGTGCACAGTAATTCATAGTGTCCGCAGCTATTCTGAGCAAGGCTTGTATATGAAGTATCAAGGGGGACAGTAAACCAATTGCCTTCCTAAAAAAGAGAGGCTCCACTGAGCACCGCTATATACATTCTTGCTTTTCAAATTCTCTGAGAATCTGTGATTCTTTTCTTCCTTAATAATATATTTTTTATTTACTTCAACTGGTTCTTTTGACATTAGCTAGCTATATATATTTCTTTGTGGATATGCTTAGGTCGTTCTTTGGCTTATGATTTAACTGTGCAAATTTTTCATTAATTTAATCAATATATTTTATGCTACTGTAATGAATGTGAGAAATGAACAAATGGAATCTGTAAGACCGTCAGTGTAGCTCAGTAACTGCACACTTTGAGATTGTTTATTTCCTTCCAGCCTGCCAATCTTCCAATTAAACATGAAATTGTATATTCTGCCCCACAGTACAACTGCTCCCTTTAATGCAGGTTGATCTAGAATTTTTATTATCATTACTATATCTCCATTCTGGATTTTAGTGCTAAATAAGCAATTTGTCATATTTCATTATAAATTGACAGAACTTAACTCCTTCCAATTATTGTCTTTATTTTAATAAAAGCCTCACAGAGGTAAAAAAAATCAGCTGTTCTCTGATAATCTGCCAACCTGGCAAGTGACTTTTTAAAAAACTGAATCTCTTCAATTAGCTTTTGTGTTTCATTAATATTCACATAGAGAGCTTTGCTCACTTAAAGCTAGTGCAGATAAAGTCAACATTGACATCATGGTCGCAATGATAATCATGATTTAGACTAGCTGAGATTATCATTCAGCTCCAAAGTAGAAGGGGTAATGTAAGATTATACGAAGCACCTGTGCTTGTGCCAATGTTTCTTCCTTCCCCTCTTGCTGCTGCTTCTCTTTTTCCACTGAGCTGACCCTCTCAAGGACTGCTGCTTGGGAAAGTAGCAGAGCCGGGAGTGTTCATTTTAAATAATGGTTATTTTTATTTGTTACTAAAATGAGGCTCTTCCTTGAAATATTTTTTTCATGTTTAAGCTCAGTGACAACTAAAAATTTAAACATATATATATGTGTGTGTGTGTATATATGTGTGTATATATACACATATATGTCTATATATATATATATTTCAATATGTAGAGGCCATGATCTAAGCAAATAGTTTTCATCTACAGGAGTTCTAACCACATTTTAAGTTAACCTAAAAGGCATCCCAGATGAAAGCACTGGAGAGCTACTTCTGAAAAAGATCCTTCATTGAAAGCCCTATGAATCAAAGTTCTAGGATGTTATGCAGTGCACTGTCGTGACTTGAGGTTGATTCACAGCAACTGTTTGTCTTTGTTTTACCTAGTGAGTAAAAAGACAGACATGGCATGCAGGGCAGGACAAGGACCAACGTGGGACATGTTTATAATAAAATAATAGGAATAAACAGTTCAGAGTCTTTTCTTTATCTATAAGAGCTCCGCCTCTTATCTCTCAGGTTGTCTCGCTGCAGCGGCTTGTGTGTTCCTGTGATCCTGGTAGCTATGGCATTTGCATTTGAAATCCCAGCAAAGTCACTCAAAGTGAACAGGTTTATGCAGAACTTCCACACTAAGAACAGAAAATGAAGAAAGGATAGACTGTCTCCCTGTGGTGAATTAGCCACAGAAAACCTTATGAATACTAGCAGCACATTGTGGTATACTGTAAACCTCATGAGTCACAGCAGGACCTTGTCAGAGAGGGGGTCGGAAGATGAGTCCCTCAGGCGGGGAGGCATTCCAAATATGACAGAAGAAGAGCTGCCTCCTCAAAGCAGAGTTGACCATATTGACTTGAAGGGAATAACATCTTCAGGGTTAAAGCCTTGGGACCTTCAATTTTTGATGTCGCATGACTCAAAATGAGAAGGAACAGCTAGCAGCATCAATTGATAATAGGAACATGGAATGTATAAAGTTGAATCTAGGAAATCTGGAAGTCACCAACAATGAAAGGAAGGACATAATGATTGATGTCCTAGGTGTTAGTGAACTGAAATGGACTGATATTGGCCATGTCGTATCAGACAGTCATATTTTTTACCAATTGAGAAGGACAAATTCAAGAGTAATGGTGATACATTAATTGCTAGAAAGTACTTTCAAGAATTTTTCTGGAAATGCAATGCTGTCTGTGATGGGATATCTGTCCACATATCCAAATCCAATCAATACAATGATTATTCAAATTTATGAAGCAAGAACTGAAACTTAAAAAAACTCAAACTAGTTCCTTGACATCCAGCCAATATTGGCTCATAGTGACTCTATGGGACAGGGTAGAATAGCCCCTGTGAGTTTCTGAAACTTTTTACTGGAGTAGAAAGACCCATCTTTTCCCCTGCAGAGCACCTTCTGGTTTCAAACTGCAGACCTTGCAGATAACAACTCAGTTCTTATCCACTATACCACAAAGACTCCTAACGCTAATGAAGAAGAAGTTGAAGAATTTTAGCAATGTCTTCAGGCTGAAATTTAATAACCATTCCATGAAGATGCATTTATAATTATTGGTGGTTGGAATATAAAAGTTGGAAGTGAGGAAGAAACAGTAGTTGGAAAATATGGCATGATAGAAATGAAGCTGAAGATCACATGATCGAATTTTGCAAGACCAAATACTTTTCATAGAAAAGACCTTTTGTTTTTCAACAACAGAGTGAACTTCTCCAGATGGAATATACAGAAATCAAATCGACTACATTTGTGAGAGGAGATTGTGGAGAAGTTCAATTTCAGCAACAAAGACCAGGCCAGGGCTTGACTGTGTAAAAGACCAGCAAATGCTCGGGTAAATTCAGGAAAAGTTGAAGAAAATTAAAACAAATCCACGAGAGTTGATATACAATCTAGAATCTCTCCTACCTGAATGTCAAGAACGTCTCAAGAACAGACCTGATGTTTTGAACACTGACGGCAAAAGATGTGAGTGGTGGGAGGACATTAAGTACACCATACGGAAAACAAGCAAGGGATCATTCAAACAGCAGGAAGGAAAAATAAAGATCAAAGTAGGGTGTCTGAAGAGACCATGAAACGTGCTCGCAATCAGAGAGCAAGGCAAGCGGAAGAAATGATGTATCAAAGAACCAAAGAGAAAACGTCAAAGGGCAGTTAGAGAAGACGAAGTAAAGGATTGCAATGAAACATGCAAAAACTAGAATTAGAAAACCAGAAGGGAAGGACACATGTAGCGGATCTTAAACGGAAAGAGCTCAGGAAAAATGTCAGGCTTCAAGTTGCAGAATTGAAAGATTCTATGGGAAAAATATTGAAAGATGCAAGACACAGCCAAAAAACAAACATGGAACTGAAGAAAGAAGGCAAAGCTACACTTATGTCATTTCCAAACTGTGCTACAAATTGGCATTACCCGAGCAATAGGCATCAGGAGTTGACCGAATAACAACTGGAGGTGCCCACTCCTCTAGGGCAAAACTTTGCAAGAAGACAGCTAACCGGTCATCTGACAGAAAGGGATTCATATCTTTACCCATACCAAGGAAAGTGAGCCAACAGAAGACTCAACCAAGTGACAAAGCGAGTTGATTACACCTGCAAATACATTTGCTGAAGATCATTTAACGACAGTTGCAGCAGTTCACAGGGAACTGCCAGAGGTTCAGGCGAGATTCAGAGAGGAAGTGAAATACGTGATATCAGATGGATCTTGAGTGAACGCAGGGAAGGCCAGAAATATGTTTATCTGTGTTGCATTGAAAAGAACAATATTTATTGAGTGTGTAGATTTATTCAACTCTGAATCATAGCAAACTATAGGTAACCGAGAAGGATGGGAATTACAGAACAAGGGGCTACTGTATGGTTAAATTTGGAAAAGGTGTGCATTAGGGTTCAGTACACCCCACATACTTATGCAATCTATATGCGGAGCACACAATCTGAGGATGTAGACTCTGAAGATGAATATGTTGTCATACATGGAGGAAGGATTATTAATGACCTGTGATATATAGATGATATGATCTTCATTGCTTCCTTGCTGAAAATGAGGAGTACTTGAAGCCTTTATTAATAAAGAACAAGGGTTGCAGCTTCAAAATGGATTACAACTTAATGTAAAGAAAACCAAAGTGCTCACAACTGGCTCAGTAGGTCGTCAAGGATTTCACACAAGGTGGCCGGGAGGTGGAGCCAACTCGATGGCATCGAGCAAGACGAGCACCAGCATTTGAAGAGGCGCTTTGGATGTTGATTAGAAATATGTAGGACTCCCTAATCCCAAGCAAATAACCATTGCCTTTTTGTTTCTTGAGTGTTTTTCATGTTGTGTCATTTCCCAACTCTATCAAGAATTGGCATTTAATGACACATTGAGAATTTCATCTTTACAAATGTGTTAAGGATTTGCATTCCTTTTTAGGAAAGCTGAATGAATAGCCAGTTTTAGAGACAAAGACATATCTCTTCTCTCCCTGATTTCTATGGAAGAGTGATTCAAAACTACCCATCCATCATTCAGTGGGAAAACAGGAGGGTATCTGCTCCCATAAAGATTTACAAAGCATCAGAAGTCATATAGATAGGGTCCTCTAGACAAACAAAAAATACTCAAGCACCTAGCGCATCCCTGCTGCTGTTAGCTGCTCTAACCCTGGCACTTACCTCCTGGGATCCCATATACAATGAAACATACCAGTGTGTGGTCCTGTAGCAGCCCCATAATCAGCTATGGATCAGACTGTTGTTATCCATGGGTTTTCATTGGATGAATTTTTCAAACTACATCGTAAAATCAATTTTCTTACTTGGCCTAGTTTGGAAGTTCTGCTGTAGCCTAGCCAGTCTTATAGGAATCATCCAAAGACTGGTGACGGCTGCACACGAGGTACATTGTTTGGGAATTAGATGCAGGTCTCCCATATGGAGATTAGAATTCTGCCTTTAAACTAGCACTGTCCCACGTACTCAGTGCATAATGCCTGAAATGGAATTTTTCTGCTGAAATATAAGTAGCATATATTCAGAATACCCGGGATTCATTATGGAAGCCTGCAAGGCCTCGATATTTCCTAAAGGTTACGTGAAGGGAAAGAGAAACGAGAGGAGACAATGACATAAAGAAGGGAGGGAGGGAGAAACAAAGACGTGTGGGCAGGTTAAGGGGAAGAACATATTTGAAATATTTGTCTTTTCTTAGAGTTAATAGTACTAGTTACTACAAACCCTTATAAATTCTGAAGCAGCCTACCTACCTGGTGCAGGGAATACAATATACAAAAACCTTTGAGACTATCTGGGCCATAAGAAGTCAAGTGAGAGTCCCTGTAGTGGTCATTGGATATGTTATTGGAGGTATGGGGGGGGGATTAAAAGGATTGGGAGAGAAAGAGTAATAAAATAGGATTTTATGAAAAAAAGGGGGCTCAGGGGCACGTTGTCCAGTGCCTGAATTTCCTTTAGGCTCTCGAGGACTAAGTTTGTCAGGTAAAATACAAGATGCCCCATTAAATTTGAATTTCACATAAGCAGTATTTTTCCTATTATGGTTTATATTGGTTTCAAATATGTCTGGGATATACTTATACACTCCCCCCTCCCCCACCAAAAAACAGCTGTGTTTAAGGATCAAATAAGCCTCCACCCTCTGTACGTATTTACTGATTCTGACACTAACCACATCTCCCTCAGCACTCTAATCTTTGCTGGCCCCACAATATATCGTAATGGCCAGGCAACTCAATACTGACAATTACGGCAATTTATTATAGGATCTAACAGGTTGTAAAACAATAAGGATACAGTGCTTTAAAAGAGGGTCTCCTCTTCTCTACAGACAGGCGTGTAGCTCTCTGGTCCTCGGCATCTCAGATACTTTGTACCTTGATCCCTGGGCCAGGAATCTTGCTGTCCTGCCTCCTGGTCTCAGCAGGGTTCCTCTGTTCTGCATTATGATCTCAGTGTTCTGGCTGTGGTGCCTCTGCTGCCACTGTCACTTTAGACAAGGATTTTGCATGCAGGCAGCTCTTCCCTTTGATGACTACAGAATTTTCTCTCTCTGCTTTTGAGATGGTTCTCTTATACCCAACCAATGGCAAAACAGACCCATCCTCTTGCTCATTGTTTCACATACCGTATTTGCAGGGTTTCACCCAATAATTTGGTGAGAATTACAGACATGGATAGAATAGCCATTCTAGGTAATTTTACTTCGTATTTGTCATTCACTTATGCCTTTCCTAGGTGAAATTCAAAGTGCCTCTCTCAATGGGTTCTTAGTATCTTGGATCCTGTCCTTCTACTATTGCCATATTTTTCATATAGTTTTCCAAATATGCGACACAGCTTTATAATATATGGAATGATATTCTGTTTATGGATTCTAACCCACCTCTTTGTTGTTCCCGTCCATGTTCTCTTTTGGCTTATTGGTGCCTTCTTACAGTGCAACTCTATTCTCTCAGGTTATGCAAACTATATCTAGTCCACATAGCCAAAATCTTGACGTTTGAATTCTTGATGGACTTAGTAATTAGACCATAACTTTGGAAGAATACAAGCTCGTTAAAAACATCAGATTTTAGTACCCGGGGAATAGTCATATGGAAAAAGGATGTTTAGATGCTGGAGGCACTCAGCCGATCTGCTTCATTTGAGAGTGTTCTTGTGCCTACTTGCTTCTGTCAAGTTGATGCTGTTTCATAATTATCCGATCTGACAGAGTAGAGTTGTCCCATAGGACTGCTTGCACTGAAATGTTTACAGATACAGATCCCCACATCCTTCTACTGCAGAGCCACTGGGTGGTTCCAAAAAATGTTCAATTAGGAACTGGACTCTTAATTCTTGCGCCACTAGGTTCCTATAAGAATGTGTAGCATGATTTCCGACAAGATGGTGACTGAATAACACACACCAGAGGGACTCTGCAGAAATCAGCACAGAAGAGTCCATGAGAGGGAAATTCCACTCTTCCAGGTCATCGGAGGAGCATTAAAAAGATAAGTAGACACAGACCCACTAGGTTTTAAGGAGCTATGGGGTATTGGCCTACCACTCTGGAGACTGATTAATGCTTAAACAGCCCTGCCACAGTCTCGGCCAGACCGGGGGTCCTTTGGCTGGCCCAGGGACTTTATTTCAACACAGCCACAGCTCACTGCCACCTCAGGGCAGGTTTAAACCCCTCTACCCCCATGGTCAGGCAATCCGGGCTCAGTTATAGCTTTACTTTTGCCCCTCTCTCTTCCCCCACAGTCTCAGTGAGCTCTGGTTCTTTTCCTCTCACAACCCACAGCAAGCATTCAGGCGACTCCCCTTCGCTGGGGCAATTACACCTACTCTAGGGGATCTCTGCCCTCTGCAGAATAACAGGAAGCTGGGGAAATCACACCCACCTTCCACCTCTGGGAAACTCACACCTGCATTCCAAGGCACGCATCAATTGGGGGAAATACTGTCCTCACTGTCCAGTGCTTCACTTGGCTGGGGTAACCTCTGCCAGCCTTCCACAGTGCCATGTGGCTAAGGAAACTTCCTCTGCCTGCCATAGTACTGCTATAGCCTAAGACAACTCAGACAACTCTCTACAGTGATCCACACTGCTACAAGAACCTCTGCCTGACATACATAGCAATCTAGCCAACTAGCTCAATTACGCCCACCATCTGTGGTCCTCTATACCAAAGCAGGCACACCCACCTGCCCTGCGTAGCACTCTATTAGCAACAGGCATCCCCAAAAGCCCTCTGAGGTGCCCCAAGCCAGCATAGGGCACACCACCATGGCTTCCTGTGAGATCATCCAGTGAAGCGCCATCCTCCAGGGTCCACAACCACCCAACCAGCATTCCCTATGAGGACCATCCAACTTGCCCTTCAAATAACAGAATACTGGTTGGCTAGGCAAAGAGTAAAACCACAGGAGGACAAATCGGTAACCCAACCCAACAATGCAGTTAGCTGCAGGCAGTTCAAAGAAGCATTCCTACAGTCTCCCAAAGAGAGAGCCTAGTGCTCTACTGCTCACTGGGGAATGGCTCTGGGCTCCTGTAAAACAAAACAAAACAAACAGCAATCAGCCCCAACAACCTCAAACGAAAAAGCAAACAAAACCAGGAGAAACAAAAGGCAATGTCAGAAGTCCTAAACCTGATGATGTCCATAGAAGAAGCAGACATTGATCTGCCAGAAAAAGAAACCTTCAGAATGCTGCTTGGAGTCATACAAATATGAGGTAAACAATACAGAAAAAGGATGAAATGATAGAGGAGATAAAGGCCACTGAGATAGTTAAGGTTTACTGTGCCAACCTGGCCAATAATCACATGTGGAATTAATTGAAGGGCAGAGAGATAAATGGCTTGGTGACCTTGCCTTCTTGGTTCTTGGGTCTCTTGATCTCTGATGGTCTGACCAGGGTACAGTTGCCTTAGTCAGTTTCCTGCTTCAGTTGGCAAGACATAGTTCCTGTGAGACATCCCTGAGTAGAAGCCACACGGACCTATACCTATGCAGCCCTGGGTGCTGGAGCACCCGTGTGGAGACCCCTGCCAGTGCTGGGATGTTTACACGCTCACTGATTTGGCTTTCCTCCTGCAGTCGGCATCATCGCGTCTGTTTTGTGAGATGGAGGAGGACTTAATAGATTGGCTTCAGACATATGGGCTAAGTTGGACTTGTAGGCTTGGATTTGACTGGGTTGGGATGCTTTCTGAATGTACATTTACTCTAAATATAAAAATCTGTCTTGATATGAGCTTCTGTGGATTTCTCTGTATATGAGCTTCTGTGGATTTCTCTCTAGTTTACTGAGACTAACACATTGTTCTGGGAGTAGGGTACTGTAGGAACAAATCATGAGATGGAGAGTAGATATTTGTTTGACCTCTCCCTCATGGTAGTTTTTCTTCTTTGTCAAGTCAGAGGTCAGATAAAGCCACACTGTTTACTCGGTTGTTTTCTGGAAATAATATAGGAAGTTAAAGTTTTGATTATTTTGTTTGGGTGTAGTCTTTGATTAGTTCTATTTAAATTGGCAAAAATTAATGTGATTCATGTATATTTTGAGCTCAGGGGTAGACATTGCCATTTGAATTTCTCAGAAAACATGCTGTTTAAGGAAAATGGCCGACATAGGTCAAGATGCCTGACAACAAGCTTGGATCTGGTTTACTGCTTTCTGAGATCTAATGCCATATTTTTGTATAAATAGAATAGTTTAGATAAGGATTTAGACAAGCTTAGTAAGGATTGAATTTGACTGTTTTAAAATTTAATTTAGTATCTGATTCTATTTGTGTTTATACTGATTATTTCTGCTTATTATCAATATGATTTATATAAGTGTTTGTTGGGAAGTATGAAAATAGAATGTTTGTAAGCCCACTTACTTTCAGCCATTAAAATTTGATCTTCAGATGGGTTTAGGCCATGCCTGAAAAGAAAGCTTTCAAAAATTAGGCCCCACCTAGTGCTTTGGGGTACTTATAAACCAGTGGTCTTTGTCAGAAGCTGGAAAAAAAATCTGGAACCATGAAGAAAACCACGCTCTAGGAGTGAACATTAAAGGGAGTATGTGGGCAGGCTGAAATGCTTACTAGGTGACCACCTGGATCTACTTGTTGAGTGGAAGTGGGAGAAATGCCACAATAAAGAGACAGGTTGAGTCTGGCCACTGACACCTGTGGACTTGGTTTATCAGAAAAAGAGGAGAGAATGAGAGCAGATTGACTGGTCTACAGTTCATGACCTAGCACAAGAGGGCTAGGCTTGTTGAGTATGTATGAGGGCCCATGGTCTAAAGGTAAGGCTCCCTGTGAAATCTAAGTGAAGCAGGACACACTGTGTTGACCAGAACCTGACCAGATGAAAAGATTTTTGAGCCTGTGAACTGGTGCATATTATTGTAGACTTTATGGATGGCCTGTCCTGATTTGACTTTCCTTATAGATGTGTACTTCACAAGGTTCCAACTTAAACGAAGATTCTTCATGGGGAAAAATGATTGTCTCCTCAGAGCACTAGGTTGATGTAAGTGGGCAGTATAGAAATTGGATACCCAAAATTGGGGGATAGTAACATGAAGTGGTTGGCTTAAAAACTTTCATAGGTGGAGGAATATATTCATAGGATTATAGGATTAAGGTATAGGTGTTACTTACTGCAATTGTTATAGTAAATATTTGTGAACAGGTGCCAAGTTGGCAAGGGGTTGATTGATTTCGCTAAGGTTTATTATATCAACCTGGCAGATAAACACATGTGGAATTAACGGAAGGGCAGAGATAAATGGCTTGGTGAGACTTGCATTCCTGGTTCTTGGGTCTCTTGCTCTCTGATGGTAAGACCAGGGTTCAGCTGCCTTACCCAGTACCCTGCATCAGCTGTAAGGTTCACTTCCTATGAGGCATCCCTGTGGAGAAGCCACATGGACTTACCCTGATGCAGTCCTGGGTACTAGAGAAGCTGGTTGGAGACCCCTGCCAAAGCTGAGATGCTTACACCATCACTGGATTTAAAGACTTTCTATCCACTCACCTGTGATCCTCCTGCATACAGCATCATTGTGTGTGTTTGGTGAGTTTGAGGAGGACTTTTTAGATCAGTGTCAGACATATGGGCTAAGTAGGACTTATGGGCTTGGGATGATTTCTGAATGTACACTTACTTACCCTATATATAAAACTCTATTATACATATATGAGTTTCTGTGGATTTGGGTTTTTTTTTTAGTTTACCCAGACTAATACAGCCATGTACCAAAATGAAATGTAAGACCTAAGAGATAAAATAACAAAATTCAGTAGCAAATTAACAGACTTGGCCAACAGACTTGAGGAGGCAGAGAATCACACCAGTGACCTAGAGGATAAGCAGACAGACTTCAAAAAATGGAAAAGGCAGTCAAATAATAACCAGAGAAGCTAAAGAAATTCATGTTTGATACTACGAAGGGGAAGAACATTAGAATAATTGAGCTACCTGAATAAGACACAACTAATAAGTCAACAGCAAGTATAATAGGGAATTCTTAGAGGAAAACTTCCTCAGCTTAATGAATGAAAACAAGGAAACCAACCATTCAGGCGGCCCAAAGAACACCAGCTAGACTGAATCCCAATAAGAAGTCACCAAAGTATATAATAGTTAAACTATCCGACTTTGAAGAAAAGGAAAAAATCATGTCGTACCCTATAAAGGTACCAAGATACGAATATCAGTGGACATTATGAAGAAGAGGAGAGGGTGGAGTAATACATTCCAATAACTGAAGGAAAATAACACTAATCCAAGAATACTATATCAACCGCAATTAACTGTCAAGATAAATGGATAAGTGAGAGTCTTCCCACTCAAGGAATACTCAAAGAATATGCTAAAAGAAACCCAGCACTCCAAAAGATCCATGCTAACCCAGTATGGACAGAAGAACAGCACTCACCAATCATAAATAAGAGACCAGTACATAGAACAACCCAGTCCAAAAGACAACAAGAGAAAACAGCCCCCAGATAGCATGCGCTTAAGGGTAGAAAGAAGTCAAGAATGAAACACACACACACACACACACACACACAAAACACACACTGAATAGGAGAGGTAGGAAACCCCCAACACAAAAGGTACAAGATGACATCACAGACTCCACAGATGAATGTAATAATCCTGACTATCAATGAACTGACCTCAGGCTTTAAAAGATAGAGGCTATCACACTGGCTTAGAAAACACAACCCATTAATCTGCTGATTACAGGAAACACATCTCAAGATTACAGAAAAAATAGGCTGAGGATCAAGTGCTGGAGAAAAATATACCAAGGAAATAGTTATTCAGAAAAAGCAGGAGCTGCAATCCTAATTTTGGAAAAAATTTATCACAAGGTACAAACCATAACAAGAGATAAGGCAGGGCACTATATAATGCTCAAGGGAAAAGTAGACCAAGAACCAGTGAGCATAATAATTATATATACTCCCAATGAGAGACCCATGAAAGTGATCAATCAAGCACTCCAAAAGATGAAAAAAGAAATTACAGGCTCAAAAATTATAATTGCTGACTGTAATATACCACTCTCTGAGAAAGATAGATCACTGGAAAAGAAGCTTAACAAGGAGGCTATGGAGCTAAACATAATGATTAGAAAAATTGGCCTGAAAAATATTTTCAGAGCTTTCCAGCCAAATGCAAAAGAAAAAAAACAAACAAACAAATCACATTTCTTTTCAAATCCATATGCACATACTCAAAAATAGACCCCATGCTGGGACACAAGATGAGTTTGTGTAAATTCAAGCACATGGAGATGAAAAAGACTTCTCTCTCCAAGCACTATGCCATAAGGCTGGAAAACAATTAAAGGATGATTAAGAAAACAAGGGTAAACAATTGGATAAATAACGGTTGCAAAAGGAGTGGGTACTGGCCCCAATCAAGGATGACGAGAATATGAATACAACTTGCAGAACTTTTTGGGACACAGCAACGGCATTTATCAGAGTAAATTTGATAGCAGCACATGCACACATGAAAAAGAAAGAGAAACTTATATTTGACATTATGAGAAAAAACATATGGCCATTAGAACAGAGACAACAGGACAATCCTTCTAATAGTAAAAGAAAAGAACTAATAAAAACCAGGGCTGAGATATATGAGAGGGAAAACAAGAAAACTATGGAAAATTAATGCAGCTAAAAGTTGGATCTTTGTAAGAATTAACAGAATCAATAGGCCACCGGCAAACCTAACTACAGAAAGGAAATACCAAATTACACTAGCAAGGATAAGGGATGAAATAAGGGACATAACAACAGGCCATAACAAAAGGATAATTACATAGTACTAGGAGGGCCTGTACGCCAATGAATTCAACAACTTGGAAGACATGGACGAATACTTGGAAAAACAATTCCTCCCTAGACCATCCCAGATGAATGTCAAGAATCTCAACAGACCCATATTAATAGAAGAAATAGAGAAGGTTATCAAGAGATTACCAATGAAAAAATCCCCTGGGTCAGATGACTTCTCAGGAGAATTCTACCAAGCATTCAGGGAAGAACTGACACCAATCCAACACTAACTCTCCCAGAACTTTGAAAAAGACAACAAACTCCAAAAACTTTTTATGAAGCTAGTAGAACTCCGATACCTAAACCACACAAGGATTCCAAAAGAATTGAGAACTACAGACTGATATTCTTATGAACATCAATGCAAAAAACCTTAACAAAATACTGACCAATAGAATACAAAAATGTATAAAACAAATAATTTACCATGACCAAGTGGGATTCATATCAGGATGCAGGAATGGTTCAACATAAATAAGACCATTAGTATTATTTGCCACATTGACACGAAAAATTATAAGAACCACATGATAATATCAATAAAAAGTATTTGACAACATCCAGCATCAATTCCTGTTTAAGACACTCAATAAGAGAGAAATGGAAGGAAAATTCCTCAATATAATACAAGCTATATATGAAAAACCAACAGCCAACGTTGGTAGTCAATAGAGAAAAGACAATAACAATCGCACTGAAAGAGGGGCCAGACAAGGATACCCCTTGTCACCACTCTTATTTAACATCATACTGGAGGTCTTAACTAACAACATATGGCAAGGAAAACACATCACAGGTATTCGCCTGGGGAAGGAAGAGGTGAAGCTATCATTACTCAAAGATGATATGATTTTGCATATGGAAAATCCCAAACACTCCACAAGGGGAGTACTGGATAAAAACGAGGAATATGGCAGAGTGGCAGGATACAAGATCAGCAAACTGAAGTCTATTGGGCTGTTATTCACATCAGACTAAACCAAGGAAGAGGGGATCAAAAAGGTAGTATTTTTCACAATAGGCAAGGACAAATTTAAATATCTAGGGATATATACCTGACAGACAAACAAAACTTTTGTATGAGGAAAATTACAGAACACTATTACAAGAAACCAAGAGAGACCTCCACAAATGGAAGACTATCCCATGCTTGTGGACCAGAAGACTCAATATAGTAAAAATGTCAGTTCTGCCCAAGGCACTGAATAAGTTTAATAATATCCTGATATAAATACCATCCTCTTTCTTCAAAGAAATGGAAAAACTGATGACCAACTTCATATGGAGAGGGAAGAAGCCCATAATTAGCAGAGAATTCCTCAAGAAAGACAGAATGGGAGGGCTTGCTTTACCTGACTGCAACACCTATTATACAGCCACAATGGTCAAAACAGTATGATATTGGTGTAATGACAGATATTCAGACCAGTGAAAAATAACTGAAATCCCAGAAATAAAATCATCAGCATACAGACAACTGATCTTTGATAAGGGCCCAAAATATATCAATGGAAAGCAGATGCCGTCTTCAACATGTGCTGATGGAAAAAGCAGATAGGTACCTGCAGAAAAATGAAACAAGACCCTCACCTCATCCATTCACAGGAATAAATTCAAGGTGGATCACAGACCTTGAGGTAATACCCCAAACTATTAAAGCAATGAGGGAATTGAGACAAACCTGAGAACTTTGGCGCAGGGAGTACATACGCTATTGGAAATAAGGAAGGACACAAACACAGAGGAGGCACAAACTGATAAGTGGGATATGCTTAAGACAAAACACATGTGCACATTGAAATAATTCACCAAAAGAGTAATGAGGTAGCTCATTAACTGGGAGAACATCTTTAGCAGTGACATATGAGACAAAGGCCTTATTACTACAATCTATGCTACCTTACAAAAAGAAAAAAAATAACCCACTGAGGAGGTTGGCAATGGACCTGAACAGATGTTTTACAGGGGCAGAAATCCGAATGGCCAATAAACATAACAGAAAATGTTCTTGATCATTAATCATAAGAGAAATGCCAATTAAAAGAACTATGAGATACCACCTAACACCCTCAAAGATAGCCCAATTCAAAAAATCAGAAAATAACAAGTGTTGGGGGGGCTGTGGTGAGATAGGAACTCTCGTCCACTGCTGGTGGACTTGTAGGTATGTGAGTTCGTTTATTTTGTCAACCTGGCTTATAAACACATGTGTGATTAATTGAAGGGTGGAGGGATAAATGGCTCAGTGAGCCTCACCTTTCTAGCTCTTGGGTCTCTTGCTTTGTGATGGTTGCACCAAGGTCAGCTTCCTTAGAAGTTCCCTGCTTCAGCTTGCAAGGATGACTTCCTATAAGTCATCCCCAAGGAGAAGTCACATACATGGACCTACCCTGATGCAGCCCTGGGTGCTGGAGAACCTGTGTGGCGACCCTTGCCAGCACTGAGATGCTTACACATTCACTGACTCGGCGGCTTTCCTCCTGCAGTTGGCTTCATTGTGTCTGTTTTGTGAGATGGAGGAGGACATTGTGGACTGATGTTGGACATATGGGTTAATGTTGGACTTGTGGGCTTGGACAGCACTGTGTTGGGATGTTTTACTGATGTGCACTTAAGCTTTATATAAAACTCTCTCTTGTACATGAGTTGCTGTGGATTTTTTTCTCTAAAGTACCCAGACTAATGCAGTATATATAGCTATTATCAAACTCGATTAGGCGATATAGAAAACAGATGGAAATTGAGCTACCATACAACCCGGAAAGCCCCCACTAGGCTTATACCCCGAAGAGGCAAGACACAAACCATGGGCAGACATCTGTGCTCCAATGTTCATCACGGCACATTTCACAATTTCAGGGAGCTGGAAATAACCCTAATTTTCATCAATGAATGAATGGATTAAAAAACGGTGGTATACACAGACAATGGAGTACTATGCACCCCTAGAAAACAGTGATGAACACAAGAAACACACTGCCACATGGGAAGAACTTGAGGAAATTATGCTAAGTGAAGTAAGCCAAGCACCAAAGGACAAGTTCAACATGAGTTCACTAGGTAAACTTAAAAATTAAAAAGGGGCATAGGAGAAAAGCTACTATATATATATATTTCTTTTTCCTGGGGTGAGGTCCAGGTACTATGACACGAGCCAGACCCAATCCAGGAATAGATATGGCAGACAAATAAAAAGGGGAGAGGGAGACATAGGTAGCGGGGGTAACAGGTCACTAACTCATGCAAGGGAAGGGTGTTTTTTATAACTCCTCAGTAGAGGGAGAGAGGGACTAGACTTCAAACCCATGCACTCAGATGTGAATGCCACATACTGGCATGAAGCAGCAAAACAATAAATAGGTCTGTGGGACCTGCCCCTATCCCAACTTTGTGGACAGCACCCCTCCCCTCCCAGAAGAATAGACTACAAAGGACAGCACTGAAGCTACAGCTCCAGGGGAGGACCATGTCTGATCAGAGCACACAGGAGCAAATGAAGAGAGAAGGAGAGAGAGTGGAGCACATCCTGGCCCATCAAGCGCCAAGGATGATATTCCTGCTCAAAGCACTCAATGCACAGAGAGGATCATAGGACTAGGCCCACAGTGAGATAAGATGTCCCTTACTGACCCATATCACTATGAGAGGGACAACACTGAAGGCACCGTGTGGGAATTGTGCCTCATCTGACCCCCCACACTGGGGAATGCTAAGGGCATGCAATGGTGCAGCAAGGAGACAAGCAAAGAAGCCCCTGGGGAATACCAAAAAGTGACTTTGGTGGTCAGAGAGTACCACCCCATCAGCCTCGACCAGAAAACACGCCTCAAGGTCAGCAAACAGACTTGGAACTAGTTATAGGCTTTTCTTTGTGTGTGTGTCATTGATTCTTTTGTTGTTTGTTTTCTTGGTTTTCTTTTTTTTAAATTTGTTTTCCTCTGCCTTGTTTTTGTGCTTATTGTTTCTGCTTGTCTATATAGATAAGATAAGCAGGATAAACAATCTGGAGGAGAAAACAACAGGACCGATGGTTCTTGGGGGGACATGGAGAGGGAAGGCAGGGAAAGGAATTAGGTGCTAACAAATCCAGGTACCAGGGAAGAATGATGTAAAATTGATGGTGAGGCGGGCATAGGATGTCTGGTGGGGCTTAGTCAAGGACAATGTAACCCAGAGGAAACCTGAATGAAGGCCAAACCTAATAGTGGGACAATATAAGTAAAAAGAAATAGAGGAAAGAACTAGGAGGCAAAGGGTATTTATAGAGGTCTAAATACAGGCATGTATATATGTAAATATATTTATCAATAATGATAGGGAAATATATCTATGTACATATATTTATATGTTAAGTATCAAGCTAGCAGATAGACATTGTGCCTCAATTCAAGTACTCCCTCAATGCAAGAACACTTTGCTCTAATATCCTGGCATTCCATAATGCTCACCTTGCTGACATGATTGCTGAAGACAAAATGGGTGCATAGGAAGTGTGGTGAAGTAAGCTGATGTAGTGTCTGGCGTCTTAAAGGCTTGAAGACAAACAAGCAGCTATCTAGCTGAGGAGCAAAAAAGTCTACATGGAAGAGGTATACCAGCCTGTGTGATCATGAGGTATCAGGCATCAAAGATTCAGAAGAAAAAGTCATATCAATGTGAATGAGGGGGAGGGCAGAGTGGATACCCAAATCCCCTCTTGCAGAAGGGTTACAACGAAGAGATGAGCCAGTCAGGGTGCAGTATAGCACTGGTGAAACATACAACTTTCCTCTAGTTCTTTAACACTTCCTCCCCATAACTATCGTGATCCCAATCCTACCTTACAAATACGGCTAGACCAGAGCATGTACATGGGTACAGATAAGAACTGGAAACACAGGGAATTCAGGACATATAAGCCCTCAGGATCTGAAATGTGAGTAGTGATACCAGGAGAGTAAGTGGAAGGTAGGGGGAGAAAGTTGGAATGGATCACAATGATCTATAATTAACCCCTCCCCCGGGGGGGCAGACCACAGAAATGGGTGAAGAGAGAGTTAAGACAAGAAAAAAATAATAATAATTTATATATTATCAAGGGTTCATGAGGGAGGATGTGGGGGAGGGAGGGGAAAACATGAGGAGCTGATACCCTTAAAGGGCTCAAGGGGAAAGAAAATGTTTTGAAAATGATGATGGCAACAAATGTACAACTGTGCTTGACATATGTATTATGTATATATTGTGATAAGAGCTGTATAAGCCCCCAATAATTTTTTAAAGCAAAGAATGTATAGCAGAATGAATGTCAGGGTATAAATGTATGCAAGAAATATAACTTGTGTAAATGCTCATTTAAAAGGTAATTGAAATGGGTATGAGCAACAGAAACATGGGTGAAGGGAGACAGCAGGAGGTATAAAATATGAAAGTAAATATAATTTATAAATTATCATGTGTTCATGCGGGGGGAAGGGGGGTTAAGGAGGGAAAAAAAGGGGAGCTGATACCAAGGGCTCAAGTAGAAAGGAAATGTTTTGGAAATGATGATTCCAACATATATACAAATATGCTTGATAATAATGATGTATGGATTGTGATAAGAACTGTAAGAGCCTCAAATAAAATGATATATTAATATAGAAGCGTGTAATTGGAGTTCCTATTCTACTGGGTGGGTTAAAGATAATGCCACCTAATTCAGTTTAATATTAATTTGTGCTCACCCATTTTAGGGTACTGGACTTAATCTATTTTTAGTGTTTGGATATAGTGTACCTCCTCTTCAGTGACACAATGGGTGAAAATTGATTCCAAATCATGATTGTTTTTCACTTTTGGATCTTTAGAGTTCAATATTTCCCTTTCTAGAGACCAGTTTTCCAATTCTAAGTATATGTCTGCTTCCGCGTAGGTGTCAGGAATAGGGGCATCTCTTTCCATTGCCACGCTCAAGTGCTGAGGGATCAGGACTGGTTATTGCTCATTGACCCAGACATCATGAGGTCATTTATGATCAATTGCTATAGGACCACACAGAGTCAGGGATATTCTATGAACTTTATTGCTTCCAATATTTTTCCTTGGAGACAAAATAGAAGTATTTGCTGTTCTTGGAATCTCAATGCCATCTGAAAATTCCACAGAATCTACTAGTGGGGAAGATAAGGTGCAAAATGTCTTTGCAAGACTCATAAGCATTTAGAAATCTTAATTCTTGTTCAGGTCTCATTCTAATTTAGGAAGTTTATAGTTATTAGAGTGAGGAAGAGAAACTACCCTGGTTGATAATTATATTCTCATTATGTCCCAATTCTATCATAGCTACAAAAACAAAATGAAACAAAACATAAACCCTAGCATAGATTTCTAGATGACTTCACCAAATTCATTTCCCCCTCCTTCCGTAGTAATGAACTTTAGATGGAAAGTATGGCTGCCTAGCTAAAGTATCATTTACCAGCTCTCCAGAAAACCGGGGGAGCCTAGTTAGTGGCCTGTGATTTAGTTATCAACAGTGGAATGATCATGGCACTGACGTAACACTGGTTGCTTTATGAGAAATACTAGTCCTTATTTTGTGCAGGCTGGCACACAAATCCTGCCTCAATCCTATAGAGAGAAATTTTACTCAAAAGGAATGATGGAGCAACAAGAGGGTAGGAACCTGGGTTCTTATTTCTTCATTTAGCATCCTAGTTGGACCACTCAGATTATTTCAAGGGAATGAGATAACCTTATATTTTATTTAAATGATTTTCTTTGGGTATATCTCTTATTGAAACATCTTGAAGATAAGCCATTCATAAGTGAAACTTTGTTTTTATCTTCTTTCTCTAAGGTGACTAGAGACTTCTGTCATTAACTAATGACCTTTTTCATGCCTAATAATTTTATTTCTGTGTATTTTACTGTATCTGATATTTTAATTAATGTTTTATGATATATCTTTCTCATCATTTCACTTTCAGCCTACTTACGTTGTCAGTTTGTTGTAGACAGTATATAGTTGGATCATATTTTCCTTACCTAACTTGCTAATCTTTTTGTCTAATTAGTATACAAAGACACTGGGTTGTCTAGTGAAATAAATCCAGTGACACTCATTTATGGATAAGAAAGGATTCTATTTCAAGATGTAATTATATATCAAGAAGGCATCCCAACCTAATCCAACTTAAGTCCATAAGCTCTCTTCAGACTTCTGTAACGAGAGACCAGTGTCAGAGGAAGGTGACAGGGAAGTAGAAAGATCACAGGCAGGTGTATGCAGAGTTGCAGGGATCCAGCATGGGTGGGGGCACCCAGGGTGCTGACAGCTGAGGGTCAAGAGGCCCACATGGGCCCGCCCCTAAGAGGCAGACAGATTTTCAGCAGACAAAAACCAGAAGTGGCATTCAGAGGAGGTTCCCAGTTTCTTAAAAAAAATTTTTAGTCCACAAAGTAACATCTATATTTTTCTTTCTTTTTTAAAAAAGTAATAATTATATTGGGGGGCTCTTACAAATTTATAAAAATCATTCAATTGTATAAAGCATACTTGTACATATGTTGTGATCCACATTGCCCAAACATTTTCCTTCTACTTCAGTCCTTGGTATCAGCTCCTCCATTTCACCCTGCCCCCCTTACCCTCCCTCCCTGATGAATCCTTCATAAATTATATATTACTATTGTTATTTCATATCTTACGCTGTCCATTGTCTCTCTTTACCTGCATTTCTATTATTTACCACCCTAGGGGAGATATCCAACCTTGTGATGGGTTCCACCTTTCTCCCCCTCACCTACCCCCACTCTCCTCCTGCCCTCATGATAATGCTACTCCCACTACTGTTGCTGAGAGTTTTATGCATCCTGAATGCAATGTGTCAGGATCTCTTATCTGTACCAATGTGTGTGTTCTAGTGTAGTTGCATTTGTAAGGTAGAACTGGGTCACTGTAGTGGGGGAGGAAGCATTCAGGAACTAGAGCAATGATGTGCATTTCGTTGGTGCTCTAATGCACCCAGGTTGAATCGTCCCTTCCTGTAACCCTTCTGTGGGAGGATATCCAATTGTCTACAGATGGGCTTTTGATCTCCACACCAACCCCCCCCCCTTTTCACATCGATATAATTGTTTTAGATTTTTTGATACCTGATAACTGATCCCTTCGATACCTCATGATCACACAGGCTGGTGTGTTTCTTCCATGTAGGCTTATTTGCTTTCCTGCTAGATGGCCGCTTGTTTAACTTCAAGCTTTTAAGTCCCCAGATGTTATATCTTTTGATACATGGGCACCATCCACTTTCTTCACCACATTTGCTTATGTACCCATTTCCCATTTTGTCTTCAGTGATCACGTCGGGACGGTAAGTATCAAAGAGTGCCAGGTTATTACAACAAAGTGTTCTTGTGCTTAGGGAGGTCTAAAGTCCATCTGTCATCTTAATAGTTAACATATAAATATATGTACATTGACTTTTCATTATAAATTTATATATATATTATACCTCTATAAATGGCCTTGGATCCTATTTCTTTTATATATTTCCTTTCACCTTCCTCCTGTCCCACAGTCATGCTCACCCTCCATTTGGCTATCAGTAATTCCTCTCACATACATTGCTCTTGATCAAACCCCGCCAGGCATTATAAACCCTTCTCGCCATCAGTTTTAGATCCCTTGCTCCCTTATCCCTGAGTTCGTTGGCTCTGCCTCATCCTCCCAGCACCCTCTTCCCCTATGTCTCCCACCCCCAGACCACTGGCCCAGTTGTTTTCTCCTTGGGATTGTTTGTCCTGCCTATCTTATATAGATAGACATAGATGGAAAACAAAACAAACAAACAAGAAATATAAACAGTCCAGGTCTGTCTGCTGACCCTTGCAAGTGTTTTCCAATTGGGTCTGATGAGATACTAAACCCTGTCCCTTGTGTCAGAAGTCTATTTTCTGGATTCCTCAGGCACTTTGGCCCCTTGCTGCCCTGTTGCACTCCCTTCGTGTTTCACCCCACTGTGCATGGGGCGGACTGGACACACTTTCTGTACAGTGTCTCCAGTGCTGTTTCTAATAGTACAATGGATTAGTGAGGGAACATCTTGTCTTGTGTTTGGGCCGGTCCTACGGACCTCTTTGTGCATTATCAAACTAAGAGATGTCCCATCCCGCGGGTCATCAACAACGTGGATACCTGAAAGAGGGACTGGGAATGAAGATGGGCAAGGGACACGGGGAGATGGAGGCAAGACCGGAATCTGATCAAGCCTCGTTTATTGAGCTGAGAGCAGAGGCTTAAATAGCCAGAGAAGGGTGGGCACCATTTCCTCACATGGAAATAAGGTACAGCTGAGGTAGCCAATAGTCATGCATCTCCCAAATAAGGAAGAAATGGCGGGCAACTGTGTTCGAACAGGTCAGTATGCTAATGAAGCATACCAAGTGCCTGGGGGTAAATGCCACCAGTCATGTATTGTCCAATGAACATAGCAGCTGCTAGTGAAAGAGCACCAATCCTAGCAAAGATCAAGACAGCCACCATCTGGTGTGTGAAACAAAGGCAGTAAAACTACCGGGCACAGTTTGTATGGCAGGAAACTGAGAGTAAATTCATAAAGGTTGTACATGGCTCAAATCCAGGGTAGGGGGCATGCAGTTCCCTACAGAGAGAGAGCTAGAGCGAGAGCGAGAGCGAGAGCGAGAGCGAGAGCGAGAGAGAGAGCGAGAGCGAGAGCGAGAGCGAGAGAGAGAGAGAGAGAGAGAAAGAACCTCATCATGACTCCCACCAAGCCCCTGGGAGGACATCCCAGTTTCTTCCTATAAAAAGCCACACGCCCAAGGAGACATCATCCTGCTGTAATCCACCCCTACAGTTTCATGAAAGTTCAAATTGACATAAAATGATCTAACTACCACAATTATTGATACACATCTGCCATTTTTTGCTTCCATTTTATTTTTATAATTTTAATGATTTGCATATATTTATGTACATAATGCCCTTAATGATTCCTCAGTTATACTCTACACATGTTATTTACAGCCCTCTGTCTTCAATGTTTTACCAGTTTAAGTGAAATGTAAAAACCACACATTCGTTGCGGAGTCTTTGTTTCCCATTATTTAAACACAATTATCTTTCTGACTTGTATTTAATACCAGATTGTTTTATAACTTTTCTTTAACCATACTGTTCAGCTGAAGAACTTATAAGAGAAGTCTATTTTATTTACTTCCATTTTTATCCATTTCATTTTTCTTTCTGACCAGGCTTCTTATGCTATAATATGCTTTGTTTTTGTTCTGTCTGAAGCTATCTTGATTTTTCTGATACATATTTTCACAGGATAGAGAATTCAGGGCTGCCAGGTCTTCCTTTGCAGTAGTTTAAAAATGTCATTTTCTTCTGCCTCCATGGTCCCAGATCAGAAATATGCTATCACTAAGATTGATCCCTTATAAGGAATGTCTTGTTTCTCTCTGACTATTTTACATATATGTATTTTTAGTCTTCAATTTTTAGAAGCTTAGTTATGATGTGTCTTAGTTTAGATTTACTTGAGTATATCTTAGTTGTGCTTATTTAATTTGAGACAGTTAGTTTATGTCTTTTAACAATGTTGGGAAGTTTTTAGGCCTTACTTCTTGAAATATTTTTCAGACCCACAATCAAGCTCCTCTTCTTCTGGAATTCCAGTGATACAACCATTAGATATTTTGCCATTGACTTCACAATCCTCTTTTACATTTCCTTGGTATATTTTCTCTGAGCAGATTGATCAAAGCTTATTGCTCTGTCTTCAAGTTCTCAGATTGTATCCTCTAAGTTTTCTACTGTTGAGTTTATCCAGTGACCCTTTGCTTTGAGAGATATATTTTTTAATTTTATAAGTTCTATAATTTGGGATAAACAGAAAACATTTTATTTTGTAATCTCTACTTTATAATTTCCATTTTAAAAATTCAGTTTGTTTATTGAGATGTTTTGCTTTTAATTTCTTTGAAATTTGTTGTTGAGAAAATTTTAAATTGTTTTAAAATAGTTGTAATATAATTCTAACAACTAATAAATTTCAGCATTGGTCTCAGTTGAGGGTTTATTGTTTTCCAAATGTTTATGATTTTAAAAGTATTTGGGCATTCTCTTTATTATAAGACTCATATACTATTTTAACAAGCATTCAACGTGCTTAAATGTGTTATTGAGTTCTTACTTATCTTTGTGTGCTATAATCCCAATTACAGTTTGTATTTCTTAACCCCTGCAATGCTACTGATTGGCGTGTTTATTTATTTAATTGGGCAATCCTCAATTCTTGTTTATAGCTTGTTTTTTGTATCTCTAGGAGCCCTGGTGAGTAGGAGTTACATGTTGGCCTGCTAAACTCAATCTCAGCATTTTGAAATCATCTGCCTCTCTTTTGAAGAAAGAAGAAGCTTTCTACTCCAATAAAGAGTAAAAATCTTGGAAATCCACAGGGTCAATTCTACCCTGTCCTTCAGTGTCCCTATGATTCAGAATCTACTCAATGGTAATGAGTTTGGTTTGCTGTTGGCATCTCTGGGAGGTGTTCATGGAAGACCTTTGTTTGACTTTTTGTCTCTGGTTCTGAAAATAGCCCCTGGGATTTGCCAGTGGAAAGGCCCGTTGTTTTATAAAATAACTTAGCTACACAAAAACATGTATACCATATATACTCGACTATAAGCTGAGTTTTTCAGCACAGTTTTAATGCAGTTTTTGTGGTAAAATTAGGTGCCTCGGGTGATATTCGGGTCAGCTTATAGTTGAGTATATACAGTAAATGGGTAGGGCCTATATAAGCTCCACTCTGGTAACAGGCCCCAGGAATGGACAGAAATTTGACGTATTTAATCATGTGTATTCATTGATTCATGCAGATGACTGGCCAAAATGACTATAAGATCCAAGATTATGGAGTACCCTCTCTTTTTTCTTCCTGGAATGGCAAGAACATCCATCTGTAGGAGCATGAGTTGTCTAGGAGCAATGGAAGTTTTGTGTCCGCATCTCTTCCAGGCTGCCTGTGTTCCCATGTGTATCTTTTCTGGTTAAAATAACTGGGTTATCATAGGTATAGGTAGCTTCAATGAGTTCTGTGAGTCATTCTAATGAATTATAATTTGATTATTATCAAACCCACAGGTGACAGAGATAGAAAATGTTATGGTTTGACTGTGTTTATACCTATACTTATATCTATATATGATCTCTATATTTATTGCTGTAGCTAGGTTGTAGTCAGGTAGGTAGGCAGATAGATATGTTGTTGTTGTTGTTGTTATTGTCAGATTATTTTGAATGAATTCTGATCCATTTTGTCCCATACGTACAACAGAATGAACCACTGCTCCCTCCATCCTTACCAGCCTCATTGCTGTTGTTGTGGTTGGACCCAATGTTGCGGACATTGTGTCACTCAATCTTGTTGAGAGCAGTCTTCTTTTTCCTCTATGTACTTTGCCAACAGGAATTATTTTTCTGGGGCCCAGTTCCTTTAGAAAACAGGTTTAAATACAAGAGGCAAAGTCCCAGTCTCCTTACTTCTAAAGAGTCTTCTGGCTGTACTTCGACCAATGAATATGCATTTGTTCTGGCAATTCATGGTACATTTAATATTCTTTACCAACACTATAATTCAAAGGCATCAATTCCTCAGTCTTTCATATTTTTCGCTTTTACTAAAAATCCATATAAAATGTTTTAGTCTTTGATCTTCCTTATTATTTCAAGCCCATTTAACTTTCAGCTAATAAGTTTGTATCATTTGTATATTGCAGGTTATTAGTTAAACTTCCTCCAGTCGTGATGCCCTTTGGTTTTTATGTAGTCCAGATTATTTGCTAGGCAGAATGAAAAGACCCTGAAATCCACCTTTGCTAATGTTAAACACATGTTCTTGTTCTTTAGGAATGACCTCTTCTTGATATGTGCACAGGTTCCACATGAGCACAGTGACTTTTCCTGAAATGTGTTCCATTCTTTACAACGTTGTTCATAATTCTTGAGGTCCACATAGTTGAATACTTTTGCATAATCAATAAAATACAGACACCTTTCTTCTATTCTCAACTTTTGTCCATGATCCATCTGGCATCACCAATGATATCCCATGTTTTACATTCCCTTCAGAATTTGGCTTAATTTTCTGGAAATTCTATGTTTATGTACTTCAGTGACTATTGTTTAAAGTATCTTTAGCATAATTGCATGGGCTTGGTATCATATTGTGCTATCATTTCTGTATTCTGGTTTGGGTTTCTTTTTTATTGGAATAGGCATAAATATGGTTGTTCAGGTAATTATTTTCTTTGAAGCTACAGGTCTGAGTAAGTCAAAGCACTCACCAAAGTGCCATGTTTGGAGAAGGATCTGGGATAAATTAATTGTTTTGTGTTAGTAGTCTTGGTCAGTTGATAACACTACCCATTTGCCTGTTTGATGATACGGGTGTTAGGATCCTCCACTAGATCTGAATCAGGCATCTAATCTCAGAATCCTTTGGCCAGAGAAGGACAACTTTTGGGGGGTCTATTTCTGTTGGTTTTTCTATGTTGTTTCATGTCTAGTCAAGAGATACATGAAAAAAAAATGTTTAAGTGGCCTTGTCACATTATTGATCCCAAACCACCCAAGCCCATAGTTCATATGTATTCTTATGTCCAGTACCAGAATACATTCATTATTATTTTATAGCCTGGGTAGACTAGAGAAACAAATTAATAAACACACATATATGTATAAGAGAGGGTTTTATATAAAAGGGTAACTCTACATGAAGAAAGCATCTTTAACCCAATTTAGTTCAAGTCCATAAGTCTGATATTAGTCCATAAGTCTGATACCAATCTATAGAGTCCTCTTCAGACTCACAAAACATATGCAATGATGCCGAATGCAGGATGAGCACAGGCCAATGGGTGGAAAGAATCTTTGGATTCAATGGCATTGTAAATATCTCAGTTCTGGCAGGGGTCTCTACATGGCTTCTCAGACTTCGCGCTCTGGTTGTATCAGGGTAGGTCCATGTTCCAGATCAGGGCACTAGCATAGTTCCATGTGTCTTGTCAGCTGCAATGTCTCCGAGGGAGTGAGCAGAGAGAGAGATGTCTCCCGTCTCCACTGAGGAAATTTAGGAATTTCCAGAATTCTCAGGAGAAGGCCATGCCCACACAGAATCCTCACTGGCTATGATCTGATTGACAGAATAGAATCTACCCCTTCACTTGGAATCCCCTTAAATTGACACCAATTATGTAACTACCACAATTATGTGCTAAAAATTTTCAGGATAACCAATTGTATTTAGTGGGAAAGAGCAGAAGAATGCATTTATATTCTGAGCCAAAGACTCTGACTATCTTTTGTTTAACAGAAGTATATTTCCCCCCTCCCCTCAATGGAATTGAATTGAAAACATTAGTAGAGATCTGGGAATCTCATATGAATTTATCACACTGCCCTAAAATTGGGTTACTGACTAGTGAATTCATTGATGAACATTTTCAGAAAATAGAAATCATCTGGTGGAAATTTTTTCTTGTGCAAACTAATCTTTAAAATACTATGTAATTTAAGTAATCTAAAACTTTGTGTATCAACTAGTGTTGATGTGGGTTCTCCTGGGTAAAGAGTCAAAATACTTTTATTAGTCAAAATTAAGTAAATTCATTATCTAGTGGATAATGACCAAGGATGTTCCTAAACATTTTACAATGAAGAGAGGACCCCCTAATAATACAGGGTCTGCTAGTCTCAAATGTTGCTATTGCCTAGCTTGAAAAATCCTGCTTCAAATGATGTGAAACTATCATACTGAAAAGAATCCATGTTTTCTAAAATCCCTTGATAATTTCTGTAATACATTGCACAAATATTGGTGAAGCAAGCTCACCTTGTCTGGATCGATTGTAAGCCTCACACGTCAGGTATATGTATATGGACCATGTTTGTGGTCATGCTCCTGTAAGAATCTAGAAGAGGCAAATCCGGCTTTAGGCATTTCACAAGTATCATTTTGGTTGCAATCAAAGTTTTCAAATGCTCTGCAGTCTATAATTGCTATTTTTTATGTAAAGAAGGTTATTACTGAACTGAAAGTAAGAAAATATGACAGGCAGATACAGCACATTTTAATGGACATGAGTTCACTGGTGTTTGCTTTTAATGTCTGGCACTGATTAGGTAGTTTTCTACCCACATCTCAGTAATGATAGCATTAGGTGCCCCCACACCCGAACTTTAAATTAAAGTAATCTAAGTGTACAAAGTGGATGCAAGTACTGCAAGGCTGCGGTGCAGTGATACCCAGATATCTTACAGACCTTTCTCTTCAATTGAATGTATGTCCTCTCGGCCTTTACGAAATGGAAGTGCAAAAATATGAAAGCCCTATCTTAAAAAATTATAATAAGACCTTCCAAGCTATAAGACCAATTACAAACATACATGTCCTTATACTGAAAATAAATTATTACCCGCCCATTTATGATTCCATTTCTTTTTTGAATAACATATAAATATTTAAGAGTTTGTAAAGTTCCCTTTATAGCCATTTGCTTTAACAAGAGTTGTTACTCCTATGAGAGAGAATAATAAAGATGCATCATTTCTGTCAGAAAAATATTTTTATACCTTTAAATAAATGTTAAACCTTTACTTATTTAACAAAATCCCCTTGGAAGAGTTACATATTTCTTTCTCGAGAAACGTTTAATTAACTTAGTGGGCTCATTTGAAAGCCTCTATTAGCTCTTTGAGCAAAGCACTTAATTTTAGTATGCCTCAGTTTACTTCCTGCCTAAATAAAAGTAATGACAATCAGTTATCTCTCAGATCTCCCGAGGCCACTTTTTAAAAAGCAGTACAGCATTTTAGAATAAATGATCAGCACCGATTGTCATAAAGCCTAGCATTTCGTCATAGGATAGCTAAGAGGGAAGCTAGGATTGTGTGCACAGAGCTCATTCAACATAAATTCCTGATTGGAAAATGCAGAGCAAAAAGGTTCACTCACCTGGGTATGACTACGTGCTATCCTGCCTAAACATACAGACCCAAGAACTTGGGCTGAGCCACCTCAGCTACAGCACACATTTCAACAATTACGTGTGCTTGATCTGGCAGTCAGCCTCTAATATTCACATGGTCACCACTAAAAGCAACTCCCCAAAATACAAAATTAAGGTAAAATTATATGTACCTTCAAAACATTACCTCATTTAGTAATGTTTCTCGCTATATTATAGCTACACTACAGCTCCCCCTGCATAAAAATTCTATAGCCCACAGCAATCTTCTGACAACAGAATACTCTTCTAATCTCTCTCTCTCTCTCTCTCTCTCTCTCTCTCTCTCTCTCTCTCTCTCTCTCTCTCTCTCTCTCTCTCTCTCTCTCATACACACACACACACACACACACACACACTGCTGTCAAGTTGATTCCAACTCATTTACTAAGAGGATAGAGTGGACTCCCCATAGGTTTTCAAGGCCGTACCTCTTTACAGAAGCAGGTGGTACAGCCTTCTCCTATAGAAGAACAACAACAGAAGCTTACTGTTATCACTTTTATTTGGACTCATAGCCAGACAGAGTAGAACTTCTCCTATGAGTTTCTGAGACGGCAAACCTCATGGGAATAGAAAGCCTCATCTTTCTCTCACAAAGTGACTAGAGGTTTCAAGCTGCTGACCTTGTAAATAGCAGCCCAACGTGTAATCCACTCATCAGTCTTTTGGTCAAGAAAGGAATGATTTAACTATTGCACCCACAGGGCTTTATGTATATCATTGGATCTTTAGCCTTCTGGGAAGGACAAATGGGTAAGTCACTTGGCTATAGCTGAAAGATTCAAAGTTAAAATCCCTGCATGGTTATATAAGAAGAAAGATCTGGGGATCCATTAAAAAAATCCACCATGAAAATCTTGTGGGGTACAGTTCTACTCTGACACAGGTGTCACCATGAGTCAAATTCACTTCAACTGATTCTTCTGCTTAATTAAATTGTGTGGTTTTTAGTATATCCTTTGAAAATTGACATGTTCCTTGACTGGTCCAGGTCACTTCCCTTTTCAGAATTAATGCCCATAGCCCTGACCTTGTCGTTATGAGTTATGAGTTGGGTAGGTAACTGACAGGCCAGCTTCTCCCCACCAGAAATATGAGTTTGTCTCCACTGGAGAGATTTACAGCCCTCTAAATGCTAGGAAGCAGCTCTACTATCTTTTATAGGGTCTCTCTGTGTCCTTCTGAATGGCAGTTCCTTTGTGGAAGGTGGCATGCCTCCCGACAGGTCCATATCACTTCCCCTTCAGAAGTGTAATGGCACACAGCATCACAGTTGTGCCTCTGTTGGTGAGAAAAGGGTTGAAAATATGTGGATCTTCTCCCTAGCTACACTCCGGCCTGGAATTCCACCTGGATTACCTTTGCCAATCACCTACCTTAGGTCTTCGTCATCGGCCTAGTCCAGTCCAGTCCACTCCGACAAGAGTAGGACCAGAGTCAAGTTCATGATATAGGCTACATAGCTGCCTTCTCTTTTGAAGAAAAAAAATGATTTTATTATTTATTGTAGTCAAAGAAATTACAGAAAATTCCTGTGAGAGGCTGCATCATTTTTGTTCTTACATGTCTAAAGGACAGAGCTTGTGACTGTTGTCTGAAATTCTGCTGTATTAAAGGTACATAGCAATCTGTTTGTGAGAAAAGCATTCATTCTTCTGTTGATGGCCCATATGGTTACAGACCCCTATAAAAATAAGGGCTAAACTGGGATTCAGATGCTTTATCTTAATATCCATTATGCTGCTCATTAGCTATTCCTATGGGCTGCCTAAAAATATAAACATGCTCACAAATAAAATTACCTCATTCCTGATGCATCCGTTCACCCAGGTTAAATGTGAAACACTACATTGCGTGAAGGAAAACATCCCCAAACCCAGGGATATAAAATGAATGCTATAATAAAAATACTGTTTTTGAGGCCAGAATAGTCCCGTTAATTATGCAACCAGTACTATTTTGCTTAAATTACCTCAGCCTCTGCATTTGAAGAGCCTTGTTAAATAGTTTTGTCCCAGTATATTTAAAGAAAGATAGTTTTATTCATTTGATTAAACTATTTTTATTGTGTAGAATTTCAGTATAATAATCCTATGCATTTCATTTCTCTCACCTTCTTCTCCCCTTCCACAGCAAGGTCCACAGGGGAAAAACTAATATTACTTCACTCTCATAATCTTTCCAAAGTAAAGTAAATACATGACATTTCAAGACAGTCAAAAAATCAAATGATATAAAAAGGGTAGCAAAGGGAATCAGTATAAAGTTGCTACTTTCTCCCTAACAAAAGTTCTTCGTAAACACTCTAGCCTTCATGTATTTGTTTAAAGCAATTCTGAATGCCATTCGAATACTTTCCTCTTGCTGTATGAATTAATTTTTGCTGACAAAGTAAAGTTTCCACTCATCTCCAATTCTCACCAAGTAAGCAAGTTACCCTGTTGTGAAGAAGAAACGAAAGCCATTGTTTATTCTCCTTCGGTAGCTTTTAGGGATGATGATTATGATTTATTTACTTATTTTTTATGAACTGCATGCCTTGGAAGACAGTCTTCTCTGGAGAGAAGTGCTTCTATTGAACTGTAAGGACATAAACTTTAGTGTATTTTTAGTAGTAGTAAAAGTAAAGGCTCTAAGAGACATGTCGCAAAGCCTAGCTATCATTTGACTTTCCTGGGTCATCGTTTTGGTGTTGCGGCTTGGAGATTATTTATTACCATGTCACCAATTATTTGATGATCTCCCGAAGATTCAGATGTGAAACCTTTCCTTCCTGTGGAGCAGAACCCAAAGCAAGCCAACAAACAAATGTACTGCCTTCAGAGAGGAAAGCCTCATATTTCCCTTACAGAGCGGGTGGTGGTTTTGAACTGCTGATCTTGTGGCTTGTAGCTCAAATTGTAACCCACTACAGCCACCAGGGCTCCTGTGGAGCAGAGGGGAGCTCATTAAAAGAGCACTGGAACATAGCCGGCATATTTAAAACTTACTTGCTATAAGCTGATAGAGCAGATGAAGGGGTTATGTTAAAATTTGATGCCTGCTACCAAAAGGCCAACTACATATTTTTAACGATTCTATTTTAGGACTTATCAACATGGAACCCAAACACGGTGGCCTACTTCCACATTAACCAGAGGTCATGTCACTGATAATATTAGCCTTCGTGGTAAATATTAAAGTGCTGTGTGGGAAGTGATCAAATGAGGTCTGGGCATTTTCCTCTTGGCTAAAGAAATGCCCCGGTCATCAACACTCTCCTTTTGATAAGCTCCTCAAAAGGCAAAGGAGTAATTTCATTTTTAAAAAAGAAAATCATAAATGAACAAAAGTCAGCTTTTAGTTTGATGCTCTGCTGGAGATTGACAGAGATTTGGATAATATCAACATGCAGCATATAACAAATAATTAATATTTAGCTCTGCAAGCATTTTATAATTGCTCTTCAGCAGTTTCTTTTAAAATTGTGTTGCCTATGTTAATTTTAAAACTTTTTTTTAGTTTGTTTTTATTATGTGCTACACAAACCATCCTGGCATGGCATGAAAACTAAAAGCACACGTGTCATCAGTGAAGCAGTGGACTGAGTGTCTGGGGCAGATGGACAACTGGCGAGCAAGCTGGCAAACTAAGCTACCTGGGTATCATTTTGGTAAAGATTGGACAAAGAGTCTATTATTAGCAAGTGTGTTTTAGGATACACTGCTATCTTCTCTATATTTTCCCCCAACTTTTGATTTTGAAAACTCACAATCCTCCTGAAAACTAAATTTTTACTGTGGATACCTCTCATCACTGGACTTAGAATTATCAATTGTTAACAGTTTTCACATTTGTTTTACTTTTCTCAGCACTTCTTTACTTCTCAGTATATTATTTATATATAATTATTTGTAATGCAATATATTTTTAAACATGTGGAGACACACTGTACTTGTGGGGTGTGTGAAGTGCCCTCTAGCCAGCTCCAATTCACAACAACCTTTCGCAGAACAGGGTGAAACTTTGCCCAGTTCTGTATCAGCCTCACGACCCCTGCTGTGTTTGAGCCAGTTGCTGCCGCTGCTGCATCAGGATGTCTTGTTGAGGCTCTGCTTTGACACTGATATTCTATTCTGCCAAGCACGAGGTCTTTCTGTGAAAATAGGACCTTCCTGTTAACATCTCCAAATAAGCAGAGCCTTTTTTCCATTCTCATTCCTACACTCCTAAGGAGCATACTGACTGAACTACCTGCATGACCAACTCATTTAGCCTCCTGGCAGTTTCTAGTGCATGCAACAGTTTTTACTGATATAGTGATTGCAATCTGTAAGCTCTATGGTTTTCTTTTGGATTGTCCAGCTTTCACGTGCCTGTGAGGTAATTGAAAAGAACCTTGCTTGGTCGAAGAACACCTGAGTCATCAATGCAATATCTTTCCTTTTTCAGATTCTATTGTTAACAGTTTGATTAGCATATAATTCATCTATCATTAATGGTAGTTGCATAATTTTATGTCAACTTGAAGATACATAAACTTGTAGGGGTGGAGTTTAGCCTGGCAATCAGATCACAGCCTGATGGTGGTCCCTTGAGGGCATGGCCTTCATCTAGAAGGCCCTGGGCATCTCCCCTTCTCTCTCTGTCTTCACCTTCCTGCTAGTTGACCCTTTATCCTGTCAGAGCCCTGTAATGTTACCACCACCATTGGATCCACACTACTTTGCACCTACTGACCTGTGATCTTGCATTCTGAGTCATTGAATGTGATCTTTAGAGCACTTCAAATAACCAAGAAAACCAAACGCACGGCCATCGAGTCCATGCCAAAGTATAACAACCTGTGAGTTTCTGAGAATTCTGCAGACTGTCTCCCAGGGAGTGGCTGGTGGGTTTGAACTGCTGACCTTGTATTTAGTAGACTGAAGTGTAACCACCATCCCACCACAGCTCTCCAGTAATAAAGGCACATTTTTCCATAGGTAATTAATTGATAATTAATTAATTGAGTCTATAAGTATTATTCTCCCCAACAGCCTTCCAGCAAATACTTTTTTAAAAAACATTTTATTTGTGGCTCATACAACTCTTATCACAATCCATACATACATCAATTGTCTACAGCACAGCTGTACATTCATTGCCCTCATCATTTTCAAAGCATTTGCTCTCCACTTAAGCCCTTGGCATCAGGTCCTCTTTTTTTCTCCCTCTCTCCCCGCTCCTCCCTCCCTCATGAGCCCTTGATAATTCATAAATTACTATTTTGTCATATCTTGCCCTGTCCGACGTCTCCCTTCACCCTCTTTTCTATTGTCCGTCCCCCAGGGAGGAGGTCACATGCAGATCCTTGTAATCGGTTCCCTCTTTCCAACCCACTCTCCCTCTACCCTCCCAGTATCGCCCCTCACACCTCTGGTCCTGAAGGGATCATCCGCCCTGGATTCCCTGTGTCTCCAGCTCCTATCTGCACCAGTGTACATTCTCTGCTCTATCCAGACTCAGCAAATACTTTTAATGTCCATGGAGGATATTTTACCTGGATTAAAATAATACTTTGAAGGTTGAAAAATGATGGTTTTAGAAATCTGATAATCAGTTCTGCAGTTATTAGCCGGTATTCTTATTTCTGCTATGTGTTAATATCGTGATTGAAATATGTGTCGTTATGAATTCAATATGAAAGCAGATTTTATATCTACAACTTAAAATAAAATATGTAATAGGAAATTGCACAGAACCTTGGGGAACATTTTGCTCATTGCACTACTCTAAAAAATATAAGCATTCAGTATTTGGAATGAATGCCTATTGTGTTCTTTGTACTTTTCAATCTAGATAGAACTGTCAGTAAACCATGGCCTTTGGTCTCTAAATGCTCAGATGCGTATAAAATGCAAAAGATGAAAGTGCAACCAACTAACTGGCTTAGTACAAAGGCAATAATAAATAATTCTGCCCATGAAAATCAGGAGTAATTTCACAAAATAGGTACTAATCAATCTGGATTTTAGGGAGTAAATATGAGTTTTCACAGAAGAAAAGAAAAAATAATTCATTAATTGAAGTGAAGACACAATTCTTATTCAGGAAATAATGCAAAGTGCTAACATTGCAGTCAGTAGCCCAAAGCATAACCACTATTCCATTGAGGCTCCTAACGCAGATCCAGAGGTTAAAAAAATAAATTGTTTATAGAGAACAATAAAAACCTGAAGTATAAACATTTAATAAGCACTTGAGTTTCCTCTATACTGGTCATCGTTCTGTTTATTAAATTACACAATTTAATCTCCACAGGCAATATTATTACTCATCTGCTCCATAAAACTTTATAGCCTCAGAAGCTCAAAAAAGGAGTTATATTCTGTCCTGTAAGAATTGACTCAATGGCAATGGATGTGCTTAGCAGATGAAACTGGAGATGCTAAGTACCATAACTTGTCTGAGCTGGAGAAACCAGTTAGCCTGGGACTAGGATCTATATTATTCTGAACTAGGATCTCTGTCTTGTCATTTCAAAATCTCTATTCTATCTTGTTGACCAATCTGTACCAGGTATTGAGCTAAGAACTGTACCTGTATTGCTTCAGTACCACTTAAAACAGTTTCACAAGATAGGCATTATCATCCAATTTTCAGCAATAGGAAAACAGGTAAACAGACTGAGAAAGTCTCTAAGAACACATAACTCCTCCTTCTTTCACTGGTATTGAGTCGATTCCCACTTAGAGAGATCCAATGTAGGGTTACCCAGGCTGTCAGTCTTTGTAGGCACAGACAGGCTCATCTTTCTCTCTTAGAATGCCTGGTGTGCTTGAACTCCTGACCCTGTAGTTAGCAACCCAGTGCATAACCTACATTACCACCATAGCAAGCAACTCCAACCCCTACCCCAACTCATCACCATTGATTCCATTCCGACTCATAGCAACCTTATAGGACCAACTAGAACTGTTGCTCTGGGTTTCCAAGACTGCACCTGTTTGTTGGAGTAGAAAGCCTCATCTTTTTCCCAAGGAGGGACTGGTAGACATGAAGGGATATCCTGTGGTTACCATCTCAATGAGCATATCGCTTCCATATAGGGTGTTTCAGAAAGTTTACAGAATCATAGAATTAAACGGTAATGGATTGTTCCCCAAACACATTGAAACCCCCTTGTACTTTTAAGATCATCTCTTAACTATCACTATGGTGTCTAGGAGGTAGAAGTGAGGCCCTTTTCCCTAGAAAGCATGGACTTCATCAGAATCAATGTGGAGTCTAAGTTGGTGATAGGTCCAGCCCTCCTGATACCGAGTAGCTAACACTAGTTATTGTTCTGCTTGATATTCAGCAGGCGCAGTACTGCAGGGTAGAATATAGGTAGTGATGGTGTCCCTGGGTGGCACAGATAGTTAAGTGCTCAGCTAGAACCAGAAAAATCAGAGGTTACAGACCCCCTGCAATAACTAGAAAGAAAGGCCTGGCAAACTTGTCCCCCCAAATTAACCATTGGAAATCCAATGGAGCAGCACTGTTCTACTCTGGCACACAGAGGACTGCCAGGAATCAGAGTCTACTTGAAGGCACTGTTTTGTGAGTATTTAAATTCTAAATACATATATTGAACCTAGAATTGTTGTAACTGCTTTTGAAATCCTAAATTATTTATCATTTGTCATAGGAGTCAGCTAGAGGACTACAACTGAGTACAATGTTCCAAAAGTGTTAGGGGTCCGATGAACACAGGGATAGAATGCTAAGAGCTAACACAAGAGGACAGATTCAAGTAAATGCCCCCTGTTATACCAAAGATCCCGAGGAAGATATTTTAGCGGCTGCATGAGCCCAGGAAGAGTTCCACGGGCATTGCGTTGTCGGTTACATGAACTTTTGTTCTAATTTTTCATTATCAAGCAGGCTATTTGTATTGCCAAATTTGATTGGGATGGAGGAACTCCAGTGATAGCCAGGTATGGGAATTGAAGGGACACGATTCTTGTTGCTCTCAGAGTCCCTTCCTGGCACACATGGTTAAGTTCTGGAATAATAGCTACAAGGTTGTTGATTCAAACCCACCTGGTGGCCCTTTCAATTTTAGACCTGGAGATCTGCTTCTGGGAGGTAACACCTGTAATTAGAGCACAGTCCCATTCTGCACACTTGGTGTCCCCATGAATTAAACTGACCAGACTTCAACTAATGACAACTACGGCCTCTGGACAGCTGTCACCCAATGCCCATGGGGAACTCTGCTTCCATCCTATGTACTGCTCTTATTGATATAGTTGAACAATTGGATTGTGTGATATGTGGATGAAGTACCAGTTCAACTGTTTACAAAAATAAAAGCAAGAGTGGAGAATTTTTGTCTTGCAACAGATTTTCATCTTAGCAAACCATTTTATCTAATTGAACTATGTTAGTTGAATTAGGTTCTTGTGTTTTACAAAGAGTAAGAATTACTTCAGTCAGACATGGAAGCGACACTAGAGAATTTTATGGAAACCTCAAGAGGGTACACATATGCTGACCTCAATGCTCTGGAGGCCAAAGAATAAAAATCGCCCTGCTTACATAAGTGCAGGGTGGATTTAAAGGTTCCGGGGGTGGGTGGGTGGTGGTTGGCGGGGGGGGGGGGGGGCTCACAATGGATTCTGGAAATTTTAGTCCCACATAGTTGTTCCCACTAGATGATGTTGGGTGCAAGGGATTCTGGGGAATGTAGTCACCAGCTTGAAATGTAGTTGCACAAGATGGAGCTGGTTGCTTTGTTTGTTTGTTTCTGAGGGCAAATCTGTGGAAGTCCAGCTTTTAGGAGGTCTTTTGAAGTCTAGGACCGCTCAGTGACACCAGGGACCTCTCTTGTTTCTGCTCTGGTTGTCTATTTGTTCCCCTGCCAAGTTTCAAGAGATGTTGGAGAATCCATGCTGAGCACAAATAGAAAAATTCCTTTCAGTTAATTGAACTATTTTTAATTATATTTTTAATATTTTATTTACATATAGTTTATTTATTTTTGTAAATAGAAAAATACATTGATTTTACCTATGAAGTACAGTAAGCTTTATTCAAGAGGAATGACATATAGTCAAAGCTAATTAGGTCATTGGTTTCAGATACTATCCATGGGTGGGTTGAGGAACTGATAATATGGCCTTTAGAGATTCATAGATATTGGGACAGTTAAATGTACTAAGTAGCATGGAATGTTGTTAGTTGCTGCAGAATCAGTACCTCATTGTGACCTTGCTAATAATAGAAAGGATGTTTCCCATGCACCCAACATTGTCATAATTATTGCCAAGTCTGAATCCATTTTTGTAGCTACTGTGTCAGTGTATCTCACAGAGAAATTTCCATGGGTTTTTTTGGCACTCTATTTTTTCCAAATATGATGTCTTTTGCTAGAAAATAGTCTTTTCTGATTATGTGTGTTGGTATAGTTCAGTGATTTTATAGAAGAGGTAATAGCTTTCTGTATATCAAATTTAAAAATAAAGGTAAAAATCCTAGTGAATGAAATTCCTCAGCAATATCCACAGGCTCGTAGTGAAAGGAACAGCAAAACAAGAGGAAGGCCCCTAAGGAGCGGATGGACACAGTGCTTGCACTCCTGGGCTCGGACACAGGACCATTGTGAGGACGGCACAGGACCCTGCAGTGTTTCATGCTGTTGCACATAGGTTTGCTGTGGGTTGGAGTCAGCTAGATGGGTCCTGACGACAACAGCACAGCATAGAATTCTGCAACAACTCATTAGGAAAGACACAAATATCCATTCAAAATGTGGGCAAATGATGTGAATAGTCAATTCACAATGGATGCTATTTGCATGGCTAATAAACACATGTAGAAATGTTCAGTATAACTAGCTTTCCAACAAACACACCAAGAAAAGATCAATTGCACTAGTCAAAATGACAGATCAAAATGACAATTTTGTACCACCTTAAACCCACAATAGTAGCCCCATTCAAAAAGCAAAACAGAACAACAAATGCCAGGGAAGTTGTGGAGAGATTGAAACTCATACACTGCTGATGGGATTGTAAACATTTACAACCATTGTGGCATGCAATATAAAACTTTCTAAAAGGACCGGGAATAGAACCAGAAATAGAATATGTAACCAAGCAAGATCTTTGCTGGCACCTTCGCTAAAGAGATAATAGACAGAACGCAAAGAGATGTATGCTCTCCTATTTCCATTGCCGCAGACTTCACAATAGCAAGAAGTTTGAAACAGCCCAAGTGCCATCTGTGAAAGAATGGATAAGGAAACACTGGTTTTTTCTGCTTCTCAGCTAGATGGCCGCTTGTTTATCGTCAAGCATTTAAGACCCCAGATGTAATATCTTTTGATAGCCAGGCACCATCAGCTTTCTTCACCACATTTGCTTATGTGTCCACGTTGTCTTCAGCGATCGTGTCAGAAAAGTGAACATCACAGAATGCCAGCTTATTAGAACAAAGTATTCTTGCGTTGAGGGAATAATTGAGTAGAGGTCCAATGTCTATCATTTCCCTATTATATATATATATATATATATATATGCATGTCTGCATTTAGACCTCTATACATGTCCTTTGCCTCCCAGTTCTTTCCTCTCCTTTTACTTTCCTCTTCTTCCACTATCATGTTCGACCTCCATTCAGGTTTCAGCAACTCCTCTTGCTACATTGCACATGATTAAGCGACACACAAGGCATCCTATGGCCTTCTTGCCATCAATTTCAGATCACTTGTTCCCTTGTCTTTGGGTTTGTTGGCAAATCCCTTACTTTCCCCTGCCTCCTCCTCTCCTATGTCCCTATGGAACCATCCACCCCATTGTTTTCTCCTATGGATTGTTTATACCACCTCTCTTATCTAGATAGACACGAAAAAATAATAATGGGCGCAAAACAACAAAAGAAAATAAAAAAACAAAGCAGCAACAACAAAAAAGGCCACATGGAAGAAGCACACCAGCCTGTGTGATCATGAGGTGTTGATGGGATCAGGTATGTGGCATCAAAGACCCAGAACAAAAAAATTATATCGATGTGAATGAGGGGGAGGGTGGATTGGAGACCCAAAGTTCATCTGTGGAAAATTGGACATACCCTTACAGAAGAGTCACAAGGAAGAGAGGAGCCAATCTGGGTGCAATATAGCACCAATGAAACCTACAACTTTCCTCAAGTTCTTTAATACATCCTCCCCATCACTATCATGACCCCAATTCTACCTTAAACTCTGGCTAGACCAGAGCATGTACACAGGTACAGATAAGAGCCGGAAACAGGGAATCTGAGACAGATAAACTCCACAGGACCAATAATGAGAGTAGTGATACCAGGAGAGTAAGGGGAAGGTGAGAGGAGAAAGGGGGGAACCAATCACAATGATTGACCTATAACCCTCACCTGGGGGATGAATAAGAAAAGTGAGTGAAGGGAGACTAGGGTTGATGTAAAACATAAAAACATATAATTTATAAGTTATCAAGTATTCATGATGAAGAGAAAGTGGAGGAGGGGGGGAAATGAGCTGATACAAAGGGCTCAATTAGAAAGAAAATATTTTGAAAATGATGATGACAACATATGTACAAATGTGCTTGACACAGTGGATGCATATGTGGACTGTGATAGGAACTGTCAGAGCCCCCCAATAAAATGATTTAAAAAGAAAAACTATGCTGACTGAAAAAAAAAGAAGAAAGAAAGAAAATAAGAAGAATCTCTGGTACATACACACTATAGAATACTATGCATCCCTGCCCCAAACAGTCATGAAAACACAAAATACCTCGTGACATTGTTGGATCTGGAAACCATTATGCAGAGTAAATTTAGTTAATCATACAAGGACAAACATTGTAGGAGTCCACTACTATAAGGATAAATACCAAGACAAAGGCAGGCTGTTGTTCCCAGGTCACGTGATTTCTAATCCATCTCCTAAGCACCAAGGTAGTGAGCCTACTTAGTGCCCATGCACCAATATATCAACCCCTTGATTTGTCTATAAGAGCCCTGGTGGCATAGTGGTTATACAATGGGCTGTGATCCTTATGGTCAGCAGTTTGAAACCCTCAGAAGCTCTGCTGGAGAAGGACTGGGCTTTCTACTCCGGTAATAGTTACAGTCTCAGAAGCTCACGTGGTCATGTTTAGCCACCATTGATTGACTCTATAGCAGTGACTTAGAGTTTTATTTGTACTTCTTGCCGGGGTCAGTTTGTCAACTTGGAGGGGGAGAGAGAAGACCAATCAGTTTGTGCTGTGCAACAATATTCTAAGTACATTCAAATTAACAGATACTTTTGCAAGAATGATGAGTGAACAGGACATTCTGGAAATTCACAGTCAAGACGTGTGTGAGGCTGGAAGGTACAGATGTCTGTCTTGGAGAAGGAGATTGCTCTTCTATTGATAGGTAAATCGGGAAAGGCAACCATAGGAGAAAATGGTTAAGAATCCTTAGGTAGACTCCAAGGAGAGATTATGCCCTGTAGTTTGTTCCTAACTGGACACTTTTGACCTAGTTCCTATCCAGTTCTTGGTGACCCCAGCTACATGCTATAGACCACTGGGACAATGCCATTTTAAGGTGTACAATAGCCATTATAGGTCACACTACTAGGATCTAAGCAAACTGGATTTTACCTTAAACTCACAGCAAATTTAAGGAACTGACAACTCCCTTGGACTCAAAGCTGAAATACCTTAATGTGAGTAAAGCCAGATGACCTCTAGTCCAAGGTTATGGAATTGTTTGAGCTATTGGACTTTGGTTTGGATCACTTGCTTTGAGGGTGACTGAAAAATAGTGGCCAACGCCCACCATATATTCACTATTTTAATGCACTCTATTTTTCATGACATATGTTAGTCTAATGGGCATGATTATGCTTTTGTGGATACATGGTATTGAACATTTTGTCTCATTATTCATGTAATTAGCATGCAGTCACTTAAGCTTATAAAAGAGTTGATTCTGATTTACAGCTACCCTGTGTGCAACAGAAGAAAACACTGCCCAGCCCTGCACCATGCTCACAATTGTTCTTATGTGTGAGTCCATTGTTGCAACCATTGTGTGAATCCGTATTGTCAAAAACCTTCCCCTTCTGATTTACCAGTCATGATTTCCTCCTCCAGGGGCTGGTTTCTCCTAAAAGCCTGTGCAAAATAGCTGAGACATTCTCATCCATTTCCAGTCTTCCTAATTCAATGCCACACTTTCATATGCAATGTGAGGCAACCAAAAACACCATGGCTTAGGTAAGACACATTAGTCCTCAAATAAACATCCTTGCTTTTCAACACATTAAAGAGGTCTTGTGCAGCAGATTTGCCCAGTGCACTACATCCTTTTATCTCCTGACTGCTTGCTTCCATGACTTCAATCTTTTCTCAGTTTATCATGATGTTACCTATTAGTCCAGTTGTGAGGATTCTGGTCTCCTTGACTTTGAGTTTTAATCCATACCGAAAGCTGAAATACTTGCACTTCATCAGCAAATGCTTCAAGTTCTCCTCAGTTTGTGCAATCTGCATATCACAGGTTGTTAATAAGTCTTCCTCCAATCCTAATGCCACATTCTTCACATAAGCCAGTTTCTCTGATGATTTTCTCAGTATACAGATTTAATAAGTACAATGAGGGGACACAATTCTGTAGTATACCTCTGCTGATATTAACCCATGCAGATTAAAAAAATCATTTTAATGGGGCCTCTGACACCTCTTATCTCAATCCATACATATATCCATTGTGTCAAGCACATTTGTACATATAATGCCATCATCATTTTCAAAACATTTTCTTTCTACTTGAGCCCTTGTTATCAGCAATTCCTTTTTCTCTCCCTTTCTCCCCCCTACCTTCCCTCCTGAACCCTTGATAATTTATAAATTATTATTTTTTTCATGTCTTACACCAACCGCTGTCTCCCTTCACCCACTTTCCTGATGTTTGTCCCCAGGAAGGGGAGAGGTTATATACCGATCATTGTGCTTGATTTCCCCATTCTTCCCCCACTTGCCCCCTAACCTCCTGGTATCACTACTCTCATTATTGGTCTTGAGGGGTTTATCTCTCCTGGATTCCCTGTGTTGAGAGTGCTTATCTATAACAGTCTACATACTCTGGCTAGCCCAATTTGTGAGTTGGAATTGGGGTCATGATCATTGGAGATGGGGATGGGGTGGGATGGGGTGGAAAAAGCATTAGAGAAGTAAAGGAATGTTGTATGTTTCCTAAGTGCTATACTGCACCCTGAGTGGCTCATAATTTCCTTGTGACCCTTCTGTGAGGGGATGTCCAATTGTCTACAGGTAGGCTTTCTGTCTTTAAAACACACAGTCACTTCTACTTTCATGGTTTGTGCCATGTGCGATGCTGGAAGTTATGTCGCTGGTGTTTCAATTGCCAGGGGGTCACCCAAAGGGAACGCGTTTCAGTGCAGAGAACAGACAGTGAAGAAGAAATCAACTTTGGAGGAATTAGATGCTGAAAACTTGATGCATAGCTTTGACCCACTGCCAGAAATGGAAGCCTTAAAGAGTATGAGGAGAACATTGTCAGAGATCCTGCCAGAAGTGCACCCCTCAGGTCAGAAGGCCATCAAAAGCTGACTGAGGAGGAGCTGATTTCTCCAAGTGAAATTGACCATGGTGACACAAATCAGGTGAAACCTGTGTGACTGGAGCCTTTGCGGTCTGCATTAGATATGCATAGGCAGCCTTTTCAGATCGTCATGCACGAATTGTTGACTTGTAAAGATGAAGAGGCAGTTGTGCAAACAGAAAAGGGATTACTTCTTGGTTTAAAATCAGGAAATACATCTGCAAGAGCTGTAGCCTATTGCCATATTTATTTAATCTGTATGTCAAGCAAAGAGAGAAATGGTATAATATGAAGAAGAATATAGATATTAAAAAGAATAGCCTCTGGGGTATGAAAGTCTTTCTTAAAACAAGCAGTCTTCTAAGTGAGGTGTCAGCTAAATCCATGTGGAAGAGACACACCAGCCTCTGTGATCCAAGGTTTGAAAATATGAAAGTCCAAGTTTGAAGGACAGAGTGGTTTCAAAGCTTAAATTCCAGTCACCCAAATTATGGATGGCTGTGGATGGCCATGGAGGCTTGAGTCCACTTGCAGAGTCCCCACGGAGTCCTCCTGTCTTTCCTGGCAATCACTTTCATTCCTTCCTACTGCCTCTTTTTAATTCATTACTATCCCAATTCCTTTTTCTTGGTGATCCAGTCTCTTGTAGAGTATATCATGGGTTTCCCTCTTTCTTTTGCCCTGTGTCCTGCTTTATTTTGTCCCTTATAGTAGTTTATCTTGTTTTCCCTTCTTGTAATTTTCCTCCTTTGTCCTTTCTTTAATTTCATTTGTCCTTACAGAGCTCTTACACCATCACTAGAGACAGCTATACAACAATCTTTTTTCCAGAAGTAAACTAAAAGACATTCCCAATAAAGACATCTTTATTTACTTTCAGTGTTTTAGGGCTTATAACTCTTGATCTCTACACCTTTCCACTTATAGAAAGAAAACACACAGACATTCTAGTCTAAATGATTCTCCTTTTCCCCTAAATTGTTTTAATTCTAAGGCTAATGTTTAAGGAATTACATCAAAGAAATTTAGGAATAGCATTTTGTTATTCAGACCTTAGATTTTTCATTTGGAAATATTATCCATGAAGACTTTTGACATTTGTTTTTAAGAGAGCAATACATGAATAAATTAAGGCCACTTAGCTGCAATTGGAAAATAAAACCTAATAACCATCCACATGAAGTAAACAGCAAATTGAAATCTCTATGATGTTGAAAACCTAAATAATTTGTATGCCTAAAAAATCAACATTGTACAGGATACATTGTTACACATTAAAACAATACTATAAAATATTCTCGATTCTTTAAAAATGTATGAGGAGATCAGGAACATGTTGAATATCTTTTTTCATCTTTTGCTTATGATTTATTTTAATATGTAATTTTAGATGCTTCTTTAAGAAAATGAATCCCTCCAATTTGCATGGATTGTAATTGAACAAATCAAATTGTTTTTGCTTTTTTAGACATATCCTTACTCTAGTTTCAGTAAATTCAAGGCCAGTTTTCATTAAATATGTTAAAATTCCCCAACAAAGTGGACGACTGCCCTTCTCTCCAGAAGAATTTATTTCAGAGGACAGCACTGAAGTTGCAGCTCAGGGAGAGGGACATGTCTGATTGGAGCACATGGGAACAAGCAAGGGGGTAGGAAGAGAGAGTGGAGCACATCATGACCCACCAAGTCCTGAGGATGTTATTCTCACTCGGAGCAGCCAGTCCACAGAGAGGACCATATGGCCTGCCCCACTATGAGATAAGACATCCCTCACTGACCCATGGCCCTCCACAGTGTGGGAGTTGCACCTGATCTGATCCCACCACACCGAGGCAAAATACTGGGGGGCATGCAGCAGAACAGCAAGGGAAACAGAGCAACGAAGTCCCCAGGGAATACCAAAAATGGACTTTGAGGCCAGGTCTAGGCACCCATCAGACTTGACCAGAAAACACTCCTAAAGGCCAACAAACAGTCCTTGAACTAACTACAAGCTTTTCTTTTGTTGTTGTTTTGCTTTCTTTTGTTGCTTTATCTTGCTCTGTCATGTTTTTGTGCATGTTATTATCTCCACAGGTCTGTCTAAATAAGATAGGCTGGATGAACAATCTGGAGGAGAAAACAATGGGACCGACAATTCCGGGGAGACATGGGAGAGGGGGAGGTGGGAGGAAAGAAAGTGGTGTTAACAAACCCAGGGACAAGGGAACAACAAGTGATCCAGATCGGTAGTGAGGAGGGTGTAGGAGGCCTGGTAGGGCGTGATCAAGGGTAAGGTAACCAAGAAGAATACCTGAAAGCCAAATGAAGGCTGAGCATGATAGTGGGACAAGAGGAAAGTAAAAGGAAATAGAGGAAAGAGCTTGGAGGCAAAGGGCATTTTATAGAGGTCTAAATAAAGGCATGTACATATGTAAATATATTTGCATATGAAAAGGGGAAATAGATTCATGTTCATATATTTATAGGTTTAGTGTTAAGGTAGCAGATGGACAGTGAGCCTCCAATCAAGTACTCCCTCAATACAAGAACACTATGTTCTATTAAACTGGCATTCCATGATGCTCACCTTCCTGACACGATTACTGAGGACAAAGCAGGTATATAAGCAAATGTGATGAAGAAAACTGATGGTGGCCAGCTATCAAAAGATATAGAATCTGGGGTTTTAAAAGCTTGAAGGTAAACAAGCAGCCATCTAGCTCAGAAACAACAAAGCCCACATAGAAGAAGCAAACCAGTATGTGAAATTATGAGGTGTTGAAGGGGTCATTATTAGGCATCAAAGACCAAAAAACCATATTGTGTGCTCACTTCCCCGATACAATCACTGAAGAAAAATGGGTGCATAAGTAAATGTGGTGAGGAAAGCTGATGGTGCCTGACTATCAAAAGATATAGCATCTGGGGTCTTAAAGCCTTGAAGGTAAACAAGCAGCGATCTAACTCAGAAGCAACAAAGCCCACATGGAAGAAGCATACCAGTCTTGTGACCATGAGGTGTTGAAGGAATCAGGTATCAGACATCAAAGAACAAAAAAATCATATCATAGTGAATGAGGGGAGTGTGGGGTGGGGACCCAAAGCCCATCTATAGGCATGTGGACATCCCCTTAAGGAAGGATTGTGGGAAGGAGACGAGCCAGTCAGGGTGCAGTTTAGCAACAATGAAGCATACAAGTCTTCTCTAGTTCCTAAATGCTTCCCTCCACCCATTGCCGAGATCCCAATTCTACCTTACAAACCTGGCTAGACCAGAGGATGTACACGGGTACAGAGAGGAACTGGAAATACAGGGAACACAGGACAGATGATCCCTTCAGGACCAGTGGTGAGAGTGGTGATACCGGGAGGGTGGAGGAAGGGTACGGTAGAGAGGGGCAACTGATAATAAGGATCTACATATAACCTCCTCCCTGGGGGATGGACTACAGAAAAGTGGGTGAAGGGACAAGTCAGACAGTGTAAAATATGACAAAATATTAATTTGTAAATTATCAAGGGTTCATAAGGGAGGAGGCAGCAGAAAGGGAGGGGGAAAATGAGGAGCTGATGCCAGGGGCTTAGGTGGAGAGCAAATGTTTTGAGAATGATGAGTGTAATGAATGTACAAATGTGCTTTATACAGTTGTATGTATGGATTGTGATAAAAGTTGTATGAGCCCCCCAAAATTATTTTTAAAATTAGAATGTGTTATGTTATCAATGTGCTCTATGAACTAATTTTTAATGTTGTGTAAAGTAACCATGTTACTTTTCTTTCTTTATAAGTCATAGAAGAAACATCTGATCTGATATAGTTTAACAAATAATGAGATCAAGACAGCACTTTATTGTTGTATAAATAATTGAATTTTAAGCCTGGTACACTTTTTAAATTTAGGCTATTAATGTATATTTCTTCTGATAGATTCTCTGCTAATCATTGATATGAAATCTTTGTTAAACACTTCACATGATAAACCGTCTAAAATAAAACCCTACTACACAAAACATGATATTGCTCCTCCAGTAACTAAATAAAACTGCAGTTTCAAGATTTCTTAGGTTGTATTATGTAAGGAAACTTTTTTATATTATTAAGGCCGTATGCTGCAAAATAAGTTTTCACATTAGATTAATAGATTATGTAATGCATAGTTCTAAAGCATAATTTTAAAAACTTTATAAATATTTTCCATTACAGTATTTGAATATTTTCTATTAAAATTTGACAATGATTAATTCATATTTACTTGCTTTCTAATATAGCTAAGATGATTTAAAATACGGTAAGCAGTATGGAATAATTTTCTTGATTAATTTAATTTACATCATTCTTTCCTTTTAAGCATCTTTGTCCCAAGCAATTTACGTCTCTTCTGAATAATGTTGCCTACTTAGGCTGATTTTGGAATTATAGAGAATTGCAGATGGTAGCAAATTAAAAAAGAAAAACAGATGAAAAGATTAGACTGGGAAAAGCCATGGAAAGAGCCAGAATGAAGATCTGCTAATGATCGCAAGGCTGGCTGTTAACACTATTTCTCAGAAATGGGCATTTTGAAAGCATATCAACTGTATTTCAATGCACTACATTGTGTACAGTCATGAATGTAAATATTATTTAAAGGATCCTTATCATGTACCATTAAATGAGATGACCAGGGCAGTTTAATGTATAGATATCAGTATGAGATTGAAGTACAACTTCAAAGAGACTTTCCCTCTCACAAGTTTTACAAAAACACCATGCTGCAATTACGTAAGAGTTACATATTTTCCCAGAAGTAGGATGGGCCTGAATATTAACAAAATCTACAAGGCAAACTGCAGCTCGTGCTATTGGCCCTCAGCTATCTTTGCAGCCAACCATAGGATCCATGAAACTAAATATGTTCCTGGAATTTGATATTTTAAATTAATCTTTCCTCCAATTTAGAGAAGAAAACTGTCCTAATGTCATTTCCTATGGTATAGAAAACCAAATATGTAGAAACCCAATGTGACATCCCTCTTATCATATTTTGTAAGTTAAAAAACTCATTTTAGTATTATTCTTGTGTTATGTTAACTTACTCCCAAAGTATTCCTGGGAGGGGAGGCATAGAGTGAATCTGCAAATTAGAGTGAACTTGTGAAAATTCCAATATCTATAAATACTGCTTTTATATATTTAGGGAAATAAATATTTTGCCGCTATTATTTTGACTGCAAATATCATAATTTTCTCATGACATAGCATTGGACATCACTACCCCACTTACAAGAAAATTACCTAATATTTTCAGTGTACCTAATTACTTGTTAGGAACCTTGGCGGCATAGAAGTTCTGCATGGGGCTGTGATCTGCAAGGTCGGCCATTCTAGACCACTGGCAGCTCTCAGGAAAAGACCGATCTTTCTACTCCTGTAAACACCTGCAGTCTCGGGCACTCACTGGCATGCTCCTACCCTGTGCTAGGATCACTATGAGTTGGAAGCAACTCAATAGTGGTGATTGATTATTTATTAAATATTAATGTATACCATATTAACTATGAGAAAAAGTGATGGCTCAATTTATCATATTTTTCATAGTTTTCAAATTTCTCTTTTTAAGAATTGCTGCACCTCCACAAAATTAATCTATGCGGTAACCTAATTTTCTCACCATCAATTTACTTGAAAAAAAACAACAAAAAACGTAGCACATCCAATACTTGAGGAAGTAAATATCCTTTTCCAAAACTGACAATTATAGACTTTCTAAGATGGATTATAGGTAAATATTTCACTTTTGCCTGTCAGTTAATATAAATGCTTGTTGTGTAAAGAATTACTTGATATGTCCCTTCTCTGCATTGGTTTCCAGTTTGTGATGCGATCCAAGTCATACTCTGTACCTGTGTGTCCCATTTTGGAGCAAGTTGTCAGTGATGTAATGAGGCAAGATTAAGGTATGATGTATCTTGAGTTCCCATCTTACTAGTGGGTGTGACAACACCTTTAGTGGCCTTGGGAGGATGATTTACATATACAATAGAGGGATGCTCTGGAAAAGTGCTCTTACTCTCAATGCTACATTGAACTCATTTTATCTGACCTTAGGCTCTTTAGACTTGAACCAAGGGCCTCTTTTTCAAGCAACCTAGTGTGCCAGTTATACACTCATATCTAACGTGATGATTTGGGTTTGTCAGCTCCTGCAGTCAGTTGGGTCAGGAGAAACTAAAGACTCCCTCCAGACCCACAGGTGGATTTTGATCTTGTCAGCCTCAACAATCTTAGAGTCATGTACTCAACCCTTCCTGTGTCTTGTGAGACATGGTTCTGAATTATAGAACTCTAAATATTGTTGTTGTTGTTACGTACCATCTAGTTCATTCCTACTCCTAGTGACCCACTGTACAACAGAACGGAATACTATACAGCCCTGTGTCATCCTCACAACTGTTTTATGTTTGAGCCTTTGTTGCAACCACGGTGTCAGTTCCTCTTCTCAAAGGCCTAGCTTTTTATCCCTGCCATTCTACTTTGCCGTGCATGATGTTGATGTACTTCTTCAAGGATTGGCCTCTCCTGAAAATATGTCCAAAATGGGTGAGAGAAAGACTCCCTGTATTTGCCTCTAAGTAGACTTATGGCTGTACTTCTCCCAAGACAGAGTTACGTGTTGTTTTGGCAGTCCATGATATTTTCAATATTCTTTGCAACCACCATAATTCAAATTAACATCCTATCTTCTTTATTCCATGTCTAACTTTCACGTGTATATGAGGAATTGAAAATGCCATGGTATCAGTCTGCTTTCAACACTTTAAAGAGGTCTTGGGCAGCAGATTTTCTCAGTGCAATGTGTCTTTTGATCTTTTGACTGTTACTTCCATTAACATGGAGTGTGGGAATAATCAAGGTAAAATCTCGATAATTTCCATTGTCTTTTCTGTGTTTATGATGATGTTACCTATTGGTTCGGCTGTGGTCTCCTTTACTTTGAGTTGTATTCCACATGGAAGGTTGCAATCCTTGATGTTCTCAGTGAGGGTTTCCAGTCCTCACGTTCACCAAGCAAGACTCCATCATTGGTATATTGCAAGCTGTTATGAAGCCTTTCTCCAAACCTGACGCTTGACTTTTCTTCTTATAATCCAGCTTCTGTAATTATTTACTGAGCACACATATTGAATAAGTATAGTAAGAAGATACAACCCCGACAAACACCTTTCCTGATTTTAAACACTGTAGTAGTCCCTTCTTCTATTTGACAGCTTCCTCTTGATCCTTGTACAGGATCCTCATGAGCACAAGGAAGGGTGCTGGAATTCCTGCTCTTCTCAAGGCTCTCCTTAGCTTGTCATAAGCTACACAGTCCTATGCCTTGGCAGAGCCAACAAAGCACAAGTACACATCTTTCTCCTAGTCTCTGCTTTCAACCAAGATCCATCTAACCTCAGCCGTGATATCCCTTGTTCTATAGACATTTCTGATTGGCGGCTTGACTTTCTGGCAGTTCCTGGTTAATGTATTGCTGCAACCAGTGTTGGATGATCTTCACCAAATGTTGCTTGTATGTAACTTTAATGATATTAATAATGATATTATTATTGTTCTCTAATTTGAGCATTCTATTGGGTCACCTTTCTTCGGAATGGGTACAAATATAGCCCTCTTCTAGTCCTTTGGTCAAGTAGCTCTGTTACAAATTTCCTGGCTTAGATGAATGAGTGCTTCCTGTGCTTCATCAGCTTGTTGAAACATTTCAATTGGTATCTCATTGATTCCCAGAGCCTTGTTTTTTGTCTAATGCTTTCCTTGCAACTTGAACTTATTTCTTCAGTGTCATTGGTTTTTGGCTCATGTGCTACCTCCTTAAATATTGGGACATTGACTTTTTGGTATGGTGACTCTGTATTCTTCCCATTTAAAAAAATGCTTCTTGGATCATTCAATATTTTGCCTATAGAATCTTTCAATATTCCCACTCAAGTCTTGAATTTTTTCCTTATTTCTTTCAGATTAAGATATATTGTGTTCTTCAGTTTTGGTTTTCTAACTCTGGATCTTAGCCCATTTCATTAACATACTTTATATTACTTTAATGAGCTGCCCTTTAAAATGTGCTGTTCAGCTGTTTTGCTTAGTCATTTATTCTATTTTCTTTAGCTACTCTATGATTAAGAACAAGTTTCAGAATCCCTTCTGACACCCACTTTGATCCTTTATCTTTTTCCTATCTTCTTTTTTAAAAATCATTTTATTGGGGGCTTGTACAACTCTTATCACAATCCATACATGCATCCATTGTGTCAAGCACATTTGCACATTTGTTGCCCTCATCATTCTCAAAACATTTGCTTTCTAGAGCCCTTGGTATCAGCTCCTTGTTCTCCCCCCTCCCTCTTCTCTGCCCCCTCCCTCATGAACCCTTAATAATTTATAAATTATTATTTTGTCATATTTTATACATATCTTACATGTCATGTCTCACCCACTTTTCCATTGTGTATATCTATGTATTTCTTTGTAATTGGCTCCTACTTTCCACTCCACCCACCATCCACCCTTCCAGTATCGCCACTCTCACCACTGGTCCTAAACGGATCATCTGTCCTGGATTCCCTGTTTCCAGTTCCTATCTGTACCAGTGTGCATCCTCTGGTCAAGCCAGATTTATAAGGTAGAATTAGGATCATGATAGTGGGAGCCAGGAGGAAGCATTTAGGAACTAGAGGAAAGTTGCATGTTTCATGGTTGCTACACTGCACCCTGACTGGCTCATCTCCTCCCCGCGACCCTTCTGTAAAGAGATGCTGTTACCTACAGATGGGTCTTGGGTCCCCAATCTGCACTCCCCTTCATTCACAATGATTTGATTCTTTGTTCTTTGATGCTTGATACCTGATACCCTCAACACCTCATGGTCACACAGTCTGGTGTGCTTCTTCCATGTGGGCTTTGTTGCTTCTGGGCTAGAGAGCTGCTTGCTAATCTTTCCTACCTTCTTAAAGACCTTTTTTGCTTTCTTCATGAATGATTTTCTTGATGTCCTCCTACAGCTCATAAGGTCCTCTGTCATCAGTGCTCAATGCATCAAATCTTTTCTTGATAGTCAGATAGCATAGAACTCAGCTTACAGATGAGAAATTGGTAGTCTTTTCCACAGTCAGCCCTGGTCTAGTTTGAGCTGCTGATGTTGAGCATTTCCGTCGTCTGTTTCCACTGATGTAGTCAATTGAATTTCTATGTATCCTATCTGGAGAGGTCCATGCATATCGTTGTCATTTGTGTTGTTGAAATGGGTCTTTGTCAAGTAGTTATTGGTCTTGCAAAACTGTATCATTTGATCTCCAGCTTCCTTTCTATAATCAAATTCATATTTCCAACTACTGTTCCTTCCTCTTTGCTTCCAAGTTTTTCATTTCAGTCACTAACAATTATCAATGCATCTTGGTTGCATATTTGATCAATTCAGACTGAAGACATTATTAGAATTCTTCCATTTTTTCAATACTAGTTTTAGTGGTTGGTCCATTGAATAACAGCATTGCTGGATGGATTTCCTTGAATGCAGATAAATACTATCATACCATAGATACCATTCTATTTCAAGATTGATGTTGAAATGTCCCTTCTGATGATATGTGCAATGCTACTCTTATTGATGGTATTATTCCCTGCATAGTAAATAATGTGGTTTTCTGCTTCAAAGTGGCCAATATCAGTCCATTTCAACTCACTAAGCCCTAAAATATTTATCTTCATGCATTCCATTTCATTTAACTCCACCAATGCAATTCCATGGCTACTCGTTTGCCTATAACACCTATAATTTCTAAAATGTAATCACCCTTTTATCTATATAATTCTTTAGCCCATTTAACCACTGTGTCATCAGTTACCTTTTCATCATTTATATCAGAGATTGAGAATGAAAAATATTTATGGTAATCAAGAAGAAAGGTTCATACCTAAATCAGGCATTATAATGGTAGAGGGTGTTGCTGTGACCTGTATCATTTGCCACCCACCCAATAAACGCCCTCTGCATCATGATGGTGTCTTCTGCACGAGATCTCAAGGACGGTGCAAGACTAGACAGTATTTTTTTCCATGACATGTCATCATCATAAATTGAGGGTTTTCCAAGTGCAGATAACAACGATTCCAAAGAATAGTTCTTGATTAGCTTTAACCAATTTTGGCTACCAAAAAATGCAGATCCCAGTATGTATTTGTGCCACATACATACATAAGCACACACACAAGAGCAAGTTAAAATGTGTTGTTACAATGATTCACGTTCACTCATCCACGTGTCTATTTCAAATAAAATGTGTCAAAGCATGTCTCTGCAACCAGTGGCTAACTGGAGACCAGTTCTCTTGGTACTAGCTTTTCTCTTGTTAGGTTGTCTTAAACAAAAGTTTCTATCCAAATAGTAGCTTCCCAGGAAATTGGTTGGCCCAATTAAATTCAAATTGGAGAAGGTCAAGTTTTATGTCATGCAGAGTATAGTGAAGAAAATCAAAGGATGGCCTGCTATCAGTAGGGGCACATACACATGAGTCATGCTGTGGTGGCCTTGAGATGGCCTCTGGCCACATTTTGTAGGCTCTTCTGTCTACTACAATGGATGTATCCTGATCATAGTCCCATTCCAACTCCTGTAACCTCATTGGAAACTATGATGCTTTGATACCATGCATATGTGATAGTTTTCCTAAACTTCCTTCCTAAGACTTCCCATATCAGCAAAACCTTGGGCACTGTTGATTCCATGCCAATGGTTCCCCCACATCTGGATAATCCATCTTTGTCGTTGTGTTCCTCTTGTCCCTTTTTAAGACTGTAACATATGTTCCCTTAAAAATAGTTTAAAAAAAGGTTATTGAATTTGTTTGATGAAATTCCATATAAGGACACAGTCATTGGTTTTCTCAGCTGGTAACTGAGGCTCTCCAGTTCTCAGTCTCTCAGCCATGTGATCCCCAGGCTTTTGCCTCCATAGCCCAGGAAGTCAACCTGCTTGTTGATCTCTGTCCCAGTTTCTTAGTGTCAAGCCAGATGAAGAGAAAGTCCCACATAGCCTTGGCATTGTTCCTCTGTGCTTCTGGTCTGTCTGGTCTGAGTGGCCTCTTCAACTTCAAACAGAGATGTTGGATATGCTCTTTCAAATGACACTGGGATTTTTCTCTGTGTCCTGGATGGCTCATATAGTCTTCAGAATGGTTTGAAGGGGTGTGTCTGTTTTTTAACCAACCAAACCCCCACGGACAATGAAGGACAGTGTTTCAAGCACCACACTTTACTAAAGTATCCTTAAAGATGCACCTTAGGAAACAGTGCTTGGTTCACACTGTCACCCACAGAGTATGGAAGTGAGCAACTTTTTCAGAAAGTTTGAAATTTACCTTTCTTGGTTAGTCTTTCCTGAAAATAGGAAATTTCTGTATGAGGTTTAAAAATATCTTTAAATTCCATAGACATAGGGAATGTTAAAAATTGTTTATTACTTATGTCTGTCTGTTTGCTTTATTCAACCGTTCTCTTTTTCAAAATATTCCACAGTCCTATTGGGTGAAATAATCAAAGAAAATGGGTAATAACAAAAAAGAGAAGGGATGATGATGAGGAGGAAAAAAAAGATAAATTTAATATAGCATTAATGGCAAAGTCTGTTTTTATATGATCAAAATTTTATTGTTCTTGAAAAATGTGCAAAGGCATTTTTACAACTATTTCAATGCCACCTACTTTTTTATTTAGTGCACAAACAAAAATCATTTTGTCCTGGAATTCTTTAGTAACCAAAGAAAGGATTATATAAAATAATTATTTAATATTTTCTTTGCATTTAAATATTGAATGTAAAGCGTTTTACAAGTTTGATTGATGTAGAGTATTCAACAAAGCCACAGTCATATATTTTGACTAAAATCAGATTTATACATAGATTATTATGAGAGCAAGCATCGAACAGAATTTATTGTGCAACATGTAATGACAGGGAAATACTTTCCTTCCTTTGCTGTAGCGGCATGCAATTGGATTACAGTGGGAAGGCCAACATCTCCTCCCAGTCGACCCAAATCAGTTTGGACATGAAAGCTGGGTACATACAGGATTACTCTCTGATTACTTCTTCGAGGATGCTGTGTTTTTAAATCAGAGTTGGCAAATTCTTATACAAGTGCATCTGTCAGGGATCAAACTGGGGCATTAGGGGTTCATTCTAATCTCAAAATGTACTTCGTTAAGTATTTCTCTCTAAAGCATTCGCAGACTCATAGTCACAGTGAGAATGCAAGGTTTTGAAAGCCTTTACAGTTTTAAAAAAACTTTAAGTTCTTTGATGTCTAGAAAAATCTTGAAATAAAATCATTTAAAATTACTTAAAAGCTAAATTTTATAAAGATAAATGTGCACACAAATCAATTAGTTTAGAATTCATCCAAAAGGCCAAATCTACAATTTCTAAATGAGGTATAACTTTGAAAATTAGTTCTTCTCTTCATCCATAGAATGAATAATGTGGGGCAGAAGTATAAAATATGAGGATATAATTAGACTAAGTATTTTGAATAGCAGCACTCATGAAGTGTGCCTATTTGTTAAATTCCTCTGGCATGTGACTTATAAATGCCCTTCAAATGACATTGATATGCAAATAAAAGACTTTCAAAACCTGTCAGTGAAAACAACCACCTACCATATATACTCGAATATAAGCCCACCCGAGTATAAGCCGAGGCACCTAATTATTACCTGGGAAACCAGAAAAACTGATTGCCTCGAGTATAAACCTAGGGAGGAAAAATACAGACGCTATTTGTGGGTTTCAATAATCAAAACAAATGAAAATAAAATTACTAAAAATTGAGACATCAGTGGGGTGATGTATTTAAATATTTATTTTAAATCAAAAACATAAATAAAAGGACAAGTCATTTAACATTAGTAAACCAGCACACAGTAAGTGGAAAATAGGTTCAACAAAAACAATAAGGTATCAACAAAGATACCTTAATAGTACTATTCCCTGAGCTCAATCAGCAACCAAGCTAAAATGTAAAGAGTTAAAATCCTTCAAATCTGGATTCCTCATCATCATCCATATCCCAATGCAGAGCTTCAGGTGGTGTGAGGTCATCATAGACGCTGTCCTCAATGAGATCGCCATCATCACCATCACTATTGTCATTTTCACACAAAGCGCAGTCTTCACTGCCATCCATAGCATTACTGATATTACATTTCTGGAAGGCACGTCACACCATGTCTTCTGGAATGTCTTCCCATGCATCTCGAACCCACTTTGCTATTAACTCCATGTCAGGCTTCATGAGATTTCCTCCTTTTGTTAGTCGGGCTTGACCAGAGGACATCCATTCATGCCACATCCTTCGCACATGGTCTTTAAAAGGCTTATTCAAAGATACATCCAGAGGCTGCAGTACAGATGTAAGCCCACCTGGAATAATGGCTAAAGTAACTTTACTAGATTTTGCCTTTTTTTTTTTAATGTCAATCCGATAGGTGTGCTCTGAACATATCCCAAGCAAGTAAAAATGGCATTTTCTTTAAGGTTGCTCCTGGTAGTCGGTTCCAAATTTCTTCCAGCCATTTTTTTGTTCTGTCTTCATCCATCCAGCCTTTAAAATGTGCACTCACAGTAATTCGTGGTGGGAAATTGATATTTTTAGGCAAGGTCTTTCTTTTAAAAATAATGACAGGACAGATGCAGCTTAGTTCCATTAGCCAAACATGATAGAACAACTGTAAAGTGTTGGTTTTTTTTTTCATCTCTGTGGTTTTGAGAAAAATTTTTTTTTCTCCTAGACTTGCCACAGTTCTGTTGCTTGGAAGATCAAAAGTCATGGCAGTTTCATCCATATTCCCAATATCTGCCAGGTCATAATTATAAATTCTTCTTTGTTTTATAATAAATGACATAATTTTTTCTTCAAGGTCTTGTGGCAATTTCTGGGAAATCTTTGTTCTTTGTCACAAACATAGTAGGCCAAACCTATTCATAAAGCAGGTACACCATCCTGCTGATGCAGCAAACTTTTCAGTGCCTGGTGCTTTATATTTGTCATCCTTAGCCATTTGTAGAGCATGTGTGCGGATTCCCATGCGTGTTACGCAATAACCATTTTGATGACACTACATAACCCATTTAAGCAATTCACTCTTTAGAGCCCCATAAAAAGACCTTAAACCACAATGGGATTTTTTAGCTTTTGGAATCTGTTCCAAGTCAGCCTTCATTTTCCGCCACACCCTCACTTACTTTTCATCAACACAGAATTCCCTAATTGCAATACTATTATTGCTCTCTTCTGCTCTTGACACAACCTTCATTTTGAAACCAGCCTCATATGACCGGCATTTTTGTTTTGGTTCAAGAGTATCCATTTCTAATAGGATTAAAAAGCCAAGACTTTGAAAAAGAAGTTTCATGGTAATGCCCCTCACCCCCACCCTGGGACGTGTTAGCTGAGAGGAGGGGGTAGTCTGTGCGGGAGTGGGATGCAGGATGTGAATTAACACAGAGACCAGAGGGGAGAGATGGAGCGCAGCCAGACACATCTTTACCAGTTTAGCTGCTGACATAAGTGAACCACTATGGGTGCTTCTGTGAATTGGAGCTGTCCACGTCATAGGATGGCTCTGATTGGTTAGATGTGAGTAAACAAACATTCAAAGCCCTGCAGTATCAGCGGGGCTTTGAATGAACAGTGGAGAAATGGCAATCACCCTGTGAGATAATGGGTGCTCATCCCGTTTCTTCGGGGCGGGGGGAGGGTGGGCAGCGAGATGTTACACCTCACTGGGTACCACTGACCCATGTATAAGCCAAACCCCAATTTTTCAGCACATTTTTTGTGCTGAAAAACTCAGCTTATACATGAGTATATATAGTAGATAAGAAAAACCTGAAACAAATCAGGACCAAGGAGGCTATGTGAAGAGTCAAACTGTAACATTTATTCAGTAAGCATTTATGGAAGTATGCAGTGTGTTCTTGAAAGCAGTACTGGTTCAATGGTAGGATTCTTGTCTTCCATGCAGAAGACTTAGCTTCAGTTCCTATCCACTGACCCTGATACCCAACCACTGTCAGTGGAGGCTTACACGGTTTTTTTGCTGTCAAACAGGTTTTGCCAGACTTCAGACTAAAATGGGACAGAAAAGGACTAGTGATTTACTTCCAAACACCAGTCAGTGAAAAATCTGTGAATAAAAATGATCTAAAAAAAACATGGCTGTCAAGGGTCTGATCCACAATGCATAAGAAAGATAGTAAAACATCAAGTAGCATTGTGTAGGCTGACGTAATAACACCAAAATCAGAGATTGAAGTTGGTTTGTTTGCTTTGTACCCATGCAGAAAGGGAAGGAAAACAGAAGATAATAAGGGATATGGCTCAAATCCATAATAAGATGTTGAAAATATATTAAATACAATGAGAGGTATTATTTTTAAGTACTTAGAATATACCAATTCAAAGGGGTTGTACAAACATTAATGCATTCATCTTGACAGAATCTATGATATTAAGTAAAATAAAGAGAAACAAAGTACTTGCCCAAGACTACTCAACCCAGGGTTGAGCTCTTAGCCAGCAACTAATGTAAGCCTGTGCAAAATGGCTTACTGACCCCAGAAATACATTTAAAAGTTATGGCTTGTAGAAACCTACATTACCAAGCCATATTTATTTTACTGATTGCATTTAGAACTGTGACTTGTATTTAATATATAAGGAACTCTGCTCTTTTTTCCCCTCTTTAATCTATTTCTTTTTTCTTTTCTTTTTAATACTTTTATTGGGGGCTCTTACATGTAAGGAACTCTGCTCTTTTTTCTCTCTTTAATGTATTTCTTTTTTTTCTTTTTAATATTTTTTGGGGGGCTCTTACGTGTACCATCACAATCCAGACATTCATTCATTGTGTCAAGCACATTTGTACATATGCTGCCACCATCATTTTAAAAGCATTTTCTTTCTATTTGAAACCTTGATATCAGCTCCTCCTTTTCCCTCTTCCCTCCCCCGCCCATCCTCCTGCATGAATTCTTGATAAGTTATAGATTATTATTTCCATATCTTACATCATCCTGTCACCCTTCACCCACTTTTCTGTTGTTTGTCCCTTTGGGAGGGGGATATATGTCGATCCTTGTGACTGATTACCCCTTTCTCCCAACACCTTCCCCTTATCCTCCTGGAATTGTGAGGTAGTCTAATGAAGGACTTGGACGTCCATTAACACATGCCCAGAGGGCCAACCTTCCGAAACAAAGCACTGCACATGCTCAGAGGTTCAGGTTCCCCGCTGGATATGCCTGGGTAGGCACTGCACCTGGATTGACCCACCTAATTCAATTCAGCCAAGGGAGTCAACCATAGGTCGTCCACCACACCTCCCCACAGAATAATTGAAAAAGCAGGAACCCCGAGTCGACTGCTTGACTATGAGAGGAGTTTCAAGGCAGGATGCACATTTGTGAGGAGCCCTGTGGGTGCCTGTGTAAACCTGAAACTTCTTCTAATGCTCATAAAACTCACTTGGGTCAGTGATGCTGCCTCTGGCACTTTTGGGGACAGCTCTTAATTCAGCTCCCCTGCCATGATGTTCCACCAAGAAATTCCAATTTCCTGAAAGGTTCCCTGAGCTGCCACATAGACGGCCCTTCCCTTCAGAGATTTGAGTGTTTGCTCCTGCCGGCAGGCGTCTTTAAAGGCCATGGGGCCACACTACACAGTGGCCCTCCTAGCTTGTGGTCTAGAAAATGGTTAGACTTGATGTTGGCTGCAGCAACGGGTCTATGACCCATTCGCTGTGTGGGGCACCTGCCTGAGGCCTGATTCATGGCACTCCAGACATGCGTGCTGAAGCTGTGGTTATTGACCTTGAGGTTTCAAGCCCTCAATAGCCTCCTTGTTGTGTGTTTTCTAGATGGGACTTACCAGCTCGATACCCAGGAATTGCCCCCTTGGATGTATCCTATCCAATTAGGATAGATTTGATCCGGAGAGGCTGGACAAACTGAAGCTGATTACGCTTTACAACTCTATTTGGCCACAGTATCTTTTAGAGAATGGAGAATTGTGGCCAGCCAATGGTACACTTTCCCTTCTAACCCTGAACCAGCTAGAACATTTTTATGAAACGATAGGGAAGTGGGTGGAGATCCCATATATTAGAGCACTTTTCCTTTTGAGGGAGCAGTAAAGCAGTTTAAAACTCTTCTGCTACAAGCTCCAGCTCCAGCACTGGGTATCCCAGACCCTTCAAAGGAGTTTTCCTGTATGCTCATAAGATAAAAGGGGTGGCTCTGGGGGTGCTGCTCCAGAAGCTAGGACCTCAGCCTCAGCCAGTGGCCTACCTATCAAAGAGGTTAGATCCTACCTCAGCAGGCTGCCACCTTGTCTACGAGCAAAAGCTGCCATGGCCCTCTTGGTCCAAGAGGCAGTAAAGACCACCACAGGAGGAACTTTAGAGTTCCTAACTAATCATAGGTTCTCCGAAGTGCTACAAGCTAAAGGCTATAACTGACTTTCTGAAAGCCGCCTATTGAAGTACCAGATTCTTCTTATAGAAAACCCTAATTTTACTATCCAGACGTGTAGCACACTCAATCCAGCCACATTACTCCCTGATCCAGGGACGACCCTATACCTCTTCATTCCGGCTTTGAGCTGCTGTTTACTAGTAACTGACACACCAGATCTCAAAGACCAACCACTGGCGGGTGCAGACTGTGTGTGGTTCTCAGATGGAACCAGCTTTGTGATCGAGGGAGTGCGCAAGGCAGGTTACGCCATTGTCTCCCTTGACCAAGTCACTGAAGCTAATCCGCTGTCCCCCGGGAAATTCAGCCCAGCGGGCTGAACTCGTAGCCTTAACCTTGAACTAGCAGAGGGGAAGAAGCTAAATTTATTTACTGATTCCAAGTATGGGTTTCTGGTTCTCCATGCCCACTCTTCTGTCTGGCAGGAACGAGGATATCTCACCACTCAGGGAAGCCCCACTAAGTATTGGAGCCAAATAAGGCACTCTTGAAAGCTGTCCAAAAACCAGCTGAAGTGGCAGTAGTGCACTGCCATGGGCACCAGAAGGGGGACTTGGAAGTCGCTTTGGGCAACCGAGCTGCTGATAAGGCCGCCAGACAGGCAGCCTTGGGCACCAGCCCCGCAGTCTCCGTAAATGCCTGAATTCCCCAAAACCAGCTCCCTCTTCCAGATTACTCACCAGAAGAAGTGGAACAAGCGAAGACGCAGGAATTCTGCCTTTGACCTGATGGATGGTGGGAGAAAGACAACAAGCTCCTCTTGCCACAAAGGTTCCAGTGGAAAGTCGTGAAAGCCTTCCACAATGTCACTCATCTTAGTCATAAACTCTCCTTGACCTTGCTCACTCAGCAGTTCTGTGGGGCCAACTTAACCTCAACCATCAGGTCAGTAACTTCCCATTGCCTCACCTGTTAGACTAACAGCCCCCAAAGGGCGCTCAGAAATCACCTTGCTCAACCTGACCAGCGCTGCACCTGGATTAGCCCACCTAATTCAATTCAGCCAATGGGGTCAACCAGGGGTCATCCACCATGCCTCATCAAGGAATAATTGAAAAGGCAGGAGCCCAGAGTCCCGCATGACTCTGCGAGCAGTTTCCAAGCAGGCTGCGCATTCCTGAGGAGCCCTGTAGGTGCCTGTGTAAACCTGACACTTCTAACACTCATAAAACTCCCTTGGATCACAAACCAGTCTTCAGCACGAATTCTTTCTTGTGCGGAGCCAAGGACTGAGGTATATCTATTCCCAGAGAGATCTAATAGAATCTCCATTCTCATTGTTGGCCCTGAGAGGTTTATCTATCCTGGATTCCCTGTGTTTCGGGCTCTTATCCGTAGCCATGTACATGTTCTGGTCTAATCTGATTTGTAAGGTAGAATGAGGTCACAATAGTGGGGGGAAGGAAGCATTCAAGAACTAGAGGAAAGTTGTGTGTTTCATCGGTGCTATACTGTACTCTGACTGGTTCACCTCTTCCTTGTGGCCCTTCTGTGAGGAGATGTCCAATTGTCTACAAATGAGCTTTGGGTTTCTACTCCATGCCCTTCTCACCCCCAATTCACATTGGGTATGATTTTGGAACTCTGCTCTTTACTACTAATTTAAAGGTTGGCCATTCAGACCCACCCAAAGGATGTAAAGAAGAAAGATAGATAATCTGTTTTCTGAAATGATAACAGCCAAGAAAACATAATGGGACAGTTCTATGGTGTCACATGTGGTTGCTGTGAAACTGAATGAACAAAATTGCACCTAACAGGAATATTCAACATTGTTCTTAGATGATTGTAGATGAGTCTGGACAACCAAAGTTATAGTTAGTAATCTAGTGGTTAATTAGAATTTTTAAATTAGTTTTATTGGCATATACATTACATATCTTACAATGTAATCAATCCTATTAAGAAGAGTTGTGCGATGACTTCAATCAACTTCAGAACCTTTTCTTTTGGACTCATTTCTGCCACTCCCCTTCTCCCTCCATCCTCTCCTGCCCTGTCTCTGGGTAGTTACTAATCCAGAGATTTACTTATTCTGGATTTCATATTCAGAATACAATATAAAACATAGGGTGCAAATCACAACAACAATGACAAAACAACAGAAATATTTCAATTGACATGCAGGGGCAGTGAAGTATTTAATATGGCTCTTCCAGTCAGTCTCTCTAAACAGACCTTTCCTTGCATAGTAAGAAGGGGAGTGGGATGGATCTTCATAGGATTCACATGTGAGTAATTGTAAGTAAGAATCCCTTGGAAGTTACCCTGACATGTATAAAATATGTTCTCTGAGAAATAGCTGTAGGAATCTCATTACCAGCAAAAGCCAGTAGTGGAGTACCTCCTTTGGATCTGAGATAGCTGTACAGTACAACTCTTGGATCTAGAAGATGGCTATCCGGTCAGAGGATCAACAACAGAATCAGGAGCCAGAGCCTGGAACTGAGTGATGAACTTCTCAACCGATACAGCAAGATGAGTGCTTTTGTGTAGGAGGCTGGCTTGCAAAGTGGGGTGCCTCTGGGCATTAATTCAGGGACCTGGCTTTGCTGACCCTTGAAGCCTTTGTTGAATGCCTTTGGGTTGAAACTCACATCCAAGTGGTATTCCTTTGGGTCATTTATTTGCCGACCTGAAACTTTGTAACACACACTGGTAAACATCTACCCTGGGCATTTTTCACTGATATGACAATTTATAACTTGTTAACATCCTTAACATCCAGGTGCTTAGATTTAAGATCTGGTACCATTCCCTGTTTCAGATTTGGATTTTATTTTATTGACAATCCTTGGATCACACCAGCTGGTGTACTTCCATGTGGACACAATCGGTGCCTCATTTATATGACTGCTTGCTTTAAGATAAGCCCTAAGATCCCTGACATGTTCCTTTCTTCTATCTGGGCACCATCTGGGGTCTCTGTCACACTGTGATAGCACCTCTATCTTCAATGATTTTTCATGATGCTGAACATTATGTAGTGTCATGTTATAAGAACTAATTGAAAAAAAAGAACGAATTGTTTTTAAAACTGGGGCTAAAAGCCATTGATATATCTATAGTTTATATATGTTTCTGGTTCAGCTTAGAGATGTCACTATCATTTTATGTTATAGAACACTATAAATCATCCTCCTGGGACATAAGGCAATTCTATTGAGAGTGTCATTAATTTAGTCAGTGGTGTAAAATTTAAGCAGTACTTTAAAAAAGGAAATTATACATTAATAGGCCAGCTTGTCAGACTGAAATACTCGAATACTTGATCTGTACAGATTAAAATCTTAAGTAACTGGATATAATTTACTCAAATGATGGGGGTTGATGATAGGGCAACATTTTAATAGTACTGCTTTACGAAGGCAGAACCATGTCTACCAGACCAATATATTTCATAAGAAAGTGAGGAGAACATTGAGATAGTGAATCTACGATAGTCCTGGGCCACTATTCTTTGGGTATGCTCAACGCAAGAGATCCAAAGCAAAGTCCAAAGACTACCGATTCCATAACCTTGGGCGAGCAGTCCTTTGTTTCGCATCACACAGGGCATTCCCGCCTTAAATCTGAGGGAGTATGCCAGTTCATTTGACGTGCTACAGGTGAGTTTGAAGTGAAGTCCAGTTTGCTTAGTGAGCTTTCCACATTGAGTCCTTCTCATGTGACCCAGGAAGCATGTTGTGTACCTGAAAGGACAGAGTCTAAAGTCCTATAGCACATGGCCTGGATCACCAAGGGCTGGGGAGATATTAAGTCAAAATATACAATTAGGAACATAATACCAGTGGTCTATTCTCCCCTTGGTTTCTGTATACTGTTAATCATTTCTCCGGATGGCAGGTGGCTAAACCTGTTTTAACCACCAACAAAAGTGTAATTGCATTTTCCTAGACACACAGAGCCCCTTCTCGTCACTTGACTTGAATTTCCAATAGGGGTCACTTATCACTCTTGTAGGAATGTCTGTTGATTTGGGGATGACCTTATCATGATACTGTGTGGCAGAACTGGAATGTCTTCTCCCTCTCCTTGCATCTTGAGAAAAATACCACAGCTTAGATGAGGTCTCCTCCGTTGAAGTGGTTTTTAAGATATACCTATAAATTGGGAGACATAATTTTCATGGGCACTAGCCAGACTGACAACAGCATCATTACACAGGAGACCAAATTAGAAGATTGCATGATCTGAGAGCAGAAGAGGGTCTTTATCTTGGTGTTTATCCTTAAAGAAATGGACTCACAAAATATGTCCTTTTGTGATTGACTAACTTTACTCAGCCTAATATTTTCAAAGTCAATCCATGCCATGAGGTTTTTTCATGGTTTTCTTACTGTTTCTCAGGTACATGATATCAAATGTTGCGTATGTGCCAGAGTTACGTTATCCATTCTTATAATGATGGGCATTTAGCTATTTGCAGCTTCTTGATATTGTGAACTGTATTGCAATTAATATGTGTGATCTCATGTCCATCTGTGTTCTCTCTCTTATTTCTTTGTGGTGGTTGCCCAACAAAGGCTATATGGAATTTCTTCCAGTTTTAGATATGCTGAGCATATCCTTATCGTTTGCTTTTTCTTATTCGAAGTCCCTGCACACTTCATTATAATGTTTGGCTTTGTCTTCTCTAGCTGCCCTTTGAAAATTTCTGTTCAGCTCTTTGACTTCACCCCCCCCCCATTTTCTTTAACTATGCTGAAATGGAAAGAATTTTTAAAAATGCAAACATCAAGTTGCTATATTGAAAGATAGTAGAGGCGAATTAGTAAATGACCCATGAATCATCAAGAGAAGATGGAAAGAAAACGAAGAGGGAACATTCAAAAAAAGAACGAGTTGGCATTCCACCATTTCAGAATATAGCATAGGAGTAAGAACCAATGGTGCTGAAGTAAGAAGTTCAAACTTCACTGAATGCATTAGCCAAAATCAAGGCTCCAGGAATTGATAGAATACCTACAGAAATGTCTCAGCAAGCTGAAGAAGCACTGGAAGCACTCACTTTTCTATGCTAGAAAATTTGGAAGATAGTTACTTGGCCAAATGACTGGAAAAAAATCCATATCTGTGCCCATTCCAAAGAAAAGTGACCCAACAGAACGCTCAAACTATAGAAGTATCTTATTAATATCACACAAGAGTAAAGTTTTGCTTAAGATCATCCAACAAAGCTTGCAGTGGTACATTGACAAATAACTTCCAGAAGTTTAGACTGAATTCAGAAGAGGACATAGAACAAGGGATATCATTGCTGATGACACAAGGATCTTGGCTCAAAGCAGAGAATACCAGAAAGATGTTTACTTGTGTTTCATTGACTATGCAAAATATTTGACTATGTAAACCACAATAAGCTATGGATAACCTTGAGAAGAATCAGAATTACAGAACATGCCATTGTGCTCAAGGGGAAATTTTACATGGATCAAGAGGCAGTTATGTGAACAGAGCAAGGGGATGCAGTATGGTTTAACTCAGGGAATGTGTGCTTCAGGGCTGGGTCCTATCACCGTATTGGTTCCTTGTGTATGTGGAGCACATCATCAGAGAATAGGGTTTATCTCAAGAAGAGTGTGGCATTAGGATGGAAGGAAGGCTGCTTAACAATCTGAGGTATGCCGATGACACCATCTAGCTTGCTGAAAGTGAGGAGGACTTGAAGCACTTGCTGATGAAGATCAACGATCGTAGCCTTCAAGATGGATTACAATTCAATGTAAGGATAGCACAATCCTCACAACTGGACCAGTGTTAAAAGGAAAAGCAGTTGAAGCTGTCGAGAATATCATCTTGCTTGAATCCATAATCAAGTTTCCTAGAAGCAATAGTCAAGGGATCAAAAGTCATTTCATTTGGAAAATCTGCTGCACAAGATCTCTTTAGAGTATTGAAGAGCCGTTATGTTACTTTGAGAACTAAGGTGTGCCTGATTCAAGCCCTGATATTCTCCATTGCATGTGAAAGTTGGATATTGAATAAGGGAGATTGAAGAATTGATGCATTTTAATTTTGATGCTGGAGAAGAATATTGGCTATACCATGGACTGCTAAATGAACACCGTGATGTATATTGGAAGAAGTAAGGCCAGCATGTTCCATAGAGACAAGGGTGGCAAGACTCTGTCATACATACTTTGGACATATTGTCAGGAGAGGTCAGTCCCTGCAGAAGGACATCGCGTTTGGGAAAGTGGAAGGGCAGCAACAAATGAGGAAGGCTCTCAATGAGATGGACCGACACAGTGGCTGCATGGATGAGCTCAGGCTTAGGAATAGTTGGGAGGATGGCGCAGACCGTGCAGTGTTTGCACTCTGTTGTGCATACGGGTCCTTATGGGTCAGAGGCTACTGGATGTCACCTACAATATGGTATTTTATTTCCAGTTATTTAAGGGACAGTCATATTGCTTTCCATAATGGTTGTGCACATTTACAAGCCCACAAGCAATGGATGAGTTCCAAATTCTGCACACCCTCTCCAGCATTTGTTGTTCTCTGTTTTTTGTTTTATTTTGTTTTAAAATGTGGGAATCATTGTGGGTGTCAAATGTCAAAATTTTGTGCTGATTTGTATGACCAAAATGGTTACAGACTTTGAGCATTCCCCCTTATGTTTGTTACCCATTCAAGTGTCATCCCTTGTGAACTGGATATTCATGTTCTTTGCCCACCTCCTAATTTAATTATCTGTTGTGTTTATTCGTGGAGGTGTTTCAGATTTCTATAGATTTTAGTAATGATTCCCTTGTACATTGTGTCATTGCAAAAGATTTCCCCCAGATCTGTGGGCTCTAGTTTACTCTGCTGTTGTGCACAAGTGTTTTATTTTAATAAGCCTCGATCATCCATCTTCTCTTCCACTGTGTATGCTCACTTGATTGCATTTGGCAGTCTGTGTTTTCCTGCAATAAGACCCTTATGTTTATCCTAGTTTTCCAGTGATGATCCTCATAGCTCTGGGCTTTACATATAGATCTTTTATCCATCTTGAGGTTGTTTTTGTGTGTGTGTGTGTGTTAGTTGAAGTATGGATCTTGTTTCATTTTGCTGCCAATGCAGATCCAATTTTTCAGCACGAATTGTTGAAGAGTGTGTCCCTTTCCCATCTAATGCTTTTTAGTTTAATGATTTTGTTTTTCAGGTCCTTATGTTGTTCTCGTGAGTGTTTTCTATATTTCTTAAAGGGGATTAAATATCATTCTTTTGAATTCTGTTTCTGGTAGTGCCAGGGTCTCTTTTTCAAAGTTTTGGTCATTTTAATTGTTTGTGTTTGTTTTCTTGATTTTAGGGGGTTTACTGTGGTTGACTGATGTTTCCTCAGCATCATGATACAGCTATCAGAAGTATGTGAGCTGCTGTAGGGGTATTTAGCTGATTGTAGTAACGTGAGAGAGGTCTAACAGGAGGCAGAAAACATGGTAGTGAAATGGATAAAGGGTGTGTCAGATGAGTGGGGAAAGTGGGATGGGAAGAAGAGAGATAATAAAGGAATAGTATTAAGTATTCATCTGGATAGACCAATAAATTTGTAAACATAATGAGAAAATATATTTTAAGAGGGTAATCAGATTTAATAGTTTTCATGGAAATATTTTTCATGAGGGAAAAAGGGATAATAAGTAGGCTAGGAGAAAAATGTAAGCAGATATTCAGACTAGAAGAAAAGTTTATATGACTATACATATAATTATATATATATAACTAAATAAGAAAAGAGAATGAGGGGAAGAGAAAAAAGATGAAAAGAAAAAGATAACACAGGAATAAAGGACAAAAATGTGCAGATGTGTCAAGAGAAGGGGAGAGAATAAAAGACCATAGATTCTGGTGTGACTTGGGTATGGGTGCTGGAGATCTGTTGCTATGACAACATGGATGTGGGCAGGTCTGCGCATTCACCTGGGTGGGGGCGGGGAGGTGGCAGTAGACAAGGAATATGCCCTTGTTTGACCTGTTTTTGCCTAGTATTCTCAGCAAGGTGGCATCAAATCAGAAGAGGACGTGGGAGAGAACAAGAAAAAAGAGTATTAAAATAGAACATCAGTTCAAAAACCAAAGAAAGGAATATATAGAATATAGAGTAAAAAAAGTAAAACTGCCTAGTGGATGGCAATTCCTGCCACTTTAGTAGTGTGTTTGTGTACATATGTGCTGAGTCAAAGAGGATGATCAATGAGGGAAAGGGCGCCAGAGAAGAAACAGGGAGGGAGAATAAAGGCAGAAGTGAGGTTTGGGTACTAGGATGTATGCACCTAACTTCCCACATGGTCTGCTATTTACACAGGGCCCCCAGCGGCCAGCAAGTTAAGATATTTGGCTGTGCTGGGGAGGTGTGGGGTGCACAGAAATGGCTCGTGCCACTTGTCAATGGCAGGTGTTATTGGTCTCTCACTTTAAGAAACATTGACCTACTTAGCTTTTACGTTGTTTTACTCACTGCCAGGAAGTTCAGAATATCCTCCTAGTTAACCCCCAAGCTTGCTGCTAAAGAGATCTTTCTGTGCTTATTACCTGGGGGCTATATTCTTCCATCTCCTTCCCAGTAATTTTTCAAAATTTTACCAAGAATTCCTTAAAAGATGCGACATTGTCTAACACGAGTCTTAAAAATCAAAAATAGGGGTAATGTGTCAGGAAAATTATATGAAATTGTTGAAAAAAATGAACTCACAGATCCAGATGATTTCAGGAAAACCATTAGGGTAAAGATAAAAAAAATCACATCTGAGCAGAGTGTAGTCAAACCCTTCAAATTAAAGGCAGACTATAGCAATAAAGCTTTGTTTAAATTTTTTTATTCCAAACTAAAAGAAATTATATTTATAAAATATTTTGGAGCTGGGTCAGTAAGAAGTGTATTCTTAGTAACTCAATTTTTTTCTTATATTTTCCTCCACTTCTTTAAGTTATTTTAGCGATTCTCACATCAAAAATTATTTATCATAGTTGATGTTTAGTAATAAATTTTGAAGTTTCTTCTTTATGAATTTCTTAAATAACAAAAGTGACATTCTTCTACTATATCTTTGGAGAGTATGAAGAACCATGCATAAAAGCTGTAAGATCTATGGTCTAAATAAAATAATTAAAAAAATAAAATCTTTAAAGTCATTTTGCTTAATATTGTAAATATTAATATAACAAATAAGTATATATGGCTAAACTATGATTAATCATATTTCCTATTATTCTGCTTTGTGATGCTATTTGTAACTTGCTAGTTCAAAATATATTATCTATAAAATTACTTAGCTAATATATTTTCTTATATTTGTAATCATTATAATTTCACTCATATTGAACTATTTGAATGTTTTTCATTTAAGCAAGTATATTAATAATAGCCATTGATTTTTTTCATGCAATAAGTAATCATTATATTTCACTGTGACTGAAAGAATGTCACCATATAAACAAACAGATTTTTCACTCCAGGCTACACTTGAATGCTTAATTAATTTATGAGATTATATTTAGCTATTTTTAGTGAATGTGAAGAAAATGCTTTGCTCATATTACAGATCCTTTCTTCTGTTAAACACCTAGTAATCTATCTACTTCCATGAAACATTTCTACTGCCTAAGATTAGGTAAAACATGCCAAAAATAACATTGAAATTGGCACTCAGCATTCAACCTTTTGAAGGTTGTGATTAAACTCAAAGTTTAAGGAAATATTTTAACAAAATATATGTCCAAATCAAAGTTTTTGTGCATATTTAGTATAAAATAAATCAGTAGTGAACATTGCGGTTTGACTGAATTGTGGTCTTCGGCTGTTCATAAAAGTGCCATGATTCGTAATTGGCTCAATGGCACCTGACAATAGCAACAATGCTGCTGAGATTGCAAAATGAAACAATAGCTCTGATACATTGTTGGTAGCTCCCCGAAATGTAAGCATTGAATTACTACATGATCCAACAATTCCACTCTTAGGTGGTATATTATTCCGGGTAGATTAGCGAAAAAAAAATTCATAGGCACTCATGCATGTATAAGAACAAGCTTTATCTACAAGAGCAAGTGAATATTGAGAAAATATTCTAGCTTTATTGCTATAAGGCCAATATGTTCGATACCAATCTGTAAAGCCCTCTTCAGATTCACACAACACATGCAATGATGCCAAATTCAGGAATGTCACAGGTCAGTGAGTGGAAAATCTTATGGATCCAGTGGCAGTGGAAGTATCTCAGAGCTGGTGGGGTCTCCATGTGGCTCCTTCAGCTCTAGGTTTCTAGAGTAGTTCCATGTGTCTTGTCCACAGGAATGTTTCGCAGGCAGTCAGCCTGTGTCTCGCTTCTAGTGAGCTATTTATCTCTTTAGTGTCTTCAAATGAGGTCATCAAGCTGTCACCTGATAGGCTAAACTCCTTCACTTTTAAGTTTCAAATTGACAACAGATTATGTAACTACCACAGGCATATACCTTAAATACACGAAAGTCAAAACTCAAATTTTATTTGTGTACTAATATTTATTTGAGTATTTTTCAAAAAAGTCAAAGGGTGAACATCTACCAAATTTCCATCAATGGATGAAATTATTTTTTTTGATGCTTGCTATTATATGAATGAGCAGCCCAGATGAGATGCTGATTTAGGCATTAGACTATGAATCCAAAGGTATGGAGGTAAATCCACTAGCATCTGTATGGGAAACATTTGTGGCTGTCTACTCTTAGAAAGACTTAGAGTCTTGAAGCCTTGCTATTAACCAGGCTTATATCCAAATCAGTGGGCTTTTTGGTACTACAAAGACGAACCTTGGAAATATTTTTCATGATTAGTTCACTAAAATGACACTGGGAAGAATAATAAGATTGAGGGTATATGAAATGATTAATAGCGTTTTTGCTTAAGTCCATTTCACCTAATGGGCCCTCAATATCACCTCATGGCTGTTCTCCAGTTCCGGAATGCATAGCTGAATTATACAGCAGCAACTTGCTGCATATTCACTGTGAGTTCTTGACTTGTGAAGGAAACACTTGAATTATTAGAGGGATTTCCAAGATTAGGGCCAACATCAAGAATGAAAAGGATCCGAGTGGTAATTATTATAATATCCTCATTCAACTTGCTTATTTGCCCCAGGACAAAGACAGATGGGTTTTAGAGAATAAAAGTGGATTATTGGACATGTAATCATGTGATTTCAATCAGCTGCTGTTCCAGATGTGATTTTGTTGATGGCGCCAGTAAACATATCTCCTAACACCTAATAGACTGCTATAATGTGGTAAATGACTTTTATTTCATTAAAATTTAATTAAAACTATACTTATTTCAAAAAACAAGGTCACCACATATTTTCATAGTAATTCAGGGCTATCTAAATTCTCTATATTTCTGTTATAATCTAAGTCTCTGTCTCTCCCCCACACCACTGCTCAAATCTCACTTTACTGTATAGTCCCTGGTAATCACTAATCTACTTTTGTCTCCATGCATCTGCCTATTCTAGATATTTCATTCAAATGCATGTATACAATATGTGTCTATTTGTCTATGACTTATTCTGTTGTTGTTAAGTACTGTCAGGTTGGCAATTTTATGTACAGTAGAACAAAATTTTCTCTGGTCCTACTCCACCCTCATGATACTATTATGATTGATGCCATTGTTACAGTCATGCCAATCCATCTTTTGAGGATCTTCTTTTTTTCCCCCACTTATCCTCTCTTTAACCAAGTGTGATCTTTCCGCACCACTAGTGTCTCCTGATGACATGTCCAAAACAAGCAAAACAGAACCTCCCTATTCTCACTTTTAAGGAGAATTCTCAATACATGACTTCAAGACATATTTGTTTATTCTTCAGGAAAGCCATAACTCATTCATAATTTTTATTAATATCACAATTCAAAATCATTGCTTCTTCTTTGTCTTTCTTGTTTATTACCCTACTTTCATGTGCATATGTGACATATGAAAAGCCCGTGGCATAGGTGAGGGTCACCTCAGTTCTCTGTGTGATATCTTTGGTTTTTAACATTTTAAAGACGTTTTACTTTGCAGCAGCATATATGCCCAAAGCATTATATTTTTGAATATTTTGAATTCTGCTTTAATGTGCATTTATTAGACCAAGAAGAATAAATTCTTGATACTTCAATTCTTTACCATTTATAATGATATCGTATATCAATCTAGTTATAAAGATTTTTGTTCCCTTTATGTCCCACTATCGTGTGTACTTTCACCAGAAGTCATCTTTAATTTTTGCACACATGGTTATGTCATACACATGTCACAGATTTTTAATGATGATGTTGATGCTGCATTCATTTTCATATAACCAGCATTCAGGATAGTTGTTCAGCATATAGATTTTGAATTGCGCATCTTTGGCCATTTAAACTATCTAGTTGCGCCTTGTACTGTTAGAATAATTGCTTCTTGATCCATGCACAGGTCCTATGTGAGCATAAGTAAATGTTCTCACATAATATTCAAAATTTATTGTGATTCACACAGTTGAATTCCTTTTCAAAGTCAAATAAACTCAAATAGACATTTTTCTTGGTTACCTTTGTTTTCAACCAATATTCATCATACTTTATCAATCATATCCCTCATCTCATATCCTCTGAATCTGACTTGAGCTTCTGGAAGTTCTTTGTTGATATTACTACAGCTATTTTTGAATTATCATCAGCAAAATTTTAGACTATCATCCTTTATTTGGAATTGGCATGAGAATATTGTGTAGTCAGTTGGCTGTCATCTTAATTTATTGACACATACTTTGTATTATCTAGAATAATATTTTCACTGCTATTTAGTTAGGTTTTCAGTGACGAATCCCTCATAAATTGATCACCTATTACTTTCTTGTAGTCTTTTCTTAGCATAGAAGTCCTGCTAAAACCTGCTCACCATGTGTGATGCTGCTGATATTTTAATGATTCATGTACAGAGACACAGCCACATTAGAATGGCCACCATAAAATGCAAGTGGTCTTGCAATATTGAAAGCCTCTCTGGGAAAAGTACTGAATGGTGTAAAAGGCATCTAAAGATGCTGGAAGGAATACAGAGTCACTAAACCAAAATAACGGCTCGACATTTAGTCATGTCAAGAGGTAACATGCAATCAGTGCTGGTGGTCGTGAAGGAAAGAGTCCAAGCAGCACTAAAGGCATTAGTAAAACAAGTCGGGTTTAGGAATTGAAAGATACCAATTGAAATCGTTCAGTAAGCCGATGAGGCAATAGAATCACTTACTCATCTATGTCAAGATATTTGGAATATAATTATCAGGCGATCCAACAGGATGATATCTATATTTGTGCCCATCGCAAAGAAATGTGCCCCAACAAAATGGATAAATTATTAAATATATCACTAATATCACAAGCAAGTAAAGTTTGGCTGAAGACCATTCAACAGCAGTTGTAGCAGTACATGAACAAGGAGCTGCCCCACAGCCAAGCTAGATTTAGAAGAGAATATCAATTGGGGAATATCAGCGATGATGTCAGATAGATCCTGGCTGAAAGTAGAGAATGGTTACGTTACGTGTGTTTCATTGACTATGCAAACACACTAGGCTGTGTAGATCACAGTAAACTATGTATAGCATTTAAGACAATGGTAATTCCAGAACAATGATTTGTGTGCATGGAGAACCTGTATATGGACAAAGAGACAGTCTTCCAAACAAAACAAGGAAACACTTCATGCTCTAAACTAAAGAAAAGTGGGCATAAGAGTTACACTCTTTTACTATATTTATTCAATCTGTATACTTGGCAAATAATCAGCGAAGCTGGACTATATAAGGAAGAATGTGACAGCAGGATTGAAGGCACGCTTATTGTCAACCATGAACATACAAATGGCACAGTCTCGCTTGCTGAAAGCTAAGAGGGCTTGTAGCACTTGCTGACAAAGGATGATTACTATCAACCTCCAGAATGGATTAAAATTCAGTATAAAAAACCCAAATCCTCATAACTAGATCTATAGATAGCAAAAGGGAAAAAACTAGAAGGGTCAAATATTTCATCTTGCTTGGATGCATAGTTAATGTGCATGAGCGCAGTAGTCATGAAAGCAAATGGCATATTGTATTGGACAATCTCCTGCACAAGACTCCCTTACAGTTTTGATGAACAAAGTTGCCCATTTAAGGACCAAGGTGCCCGTGAGCCAAGCCGTGCTATTTTCAGTCATCTCATGTACATGTGAAAGTGGGACATTGAATAAGGATAACTGAAGAACTGACACACTTAAATTGTGATGCTGTTGAAGAATATTGAAAGCTGCATGGACTTCCAGGAGAAAAAACAGATGTGTCTTGGAAGAAGGAAAGCTCCATTGCTCCTTAGAAGTAAAGATGGCAACACTTTAGACATATCATCAGAAGAGACCAGTTCCTGGAAAAGAACATCATGACTGCTAAAGGAGAGGGGCGGCGAAAAAGAGGAAGACTTTTGGAAAGATGGATTGACACCGTGGCTGCAACAAGGGGCTCAAGTATAACAACAATTGTGAGGATGGGGCAGAACCAGACAGTGGTTCTGTTGAACATAGGGTTAATAAAAATTGAAACTGACTTGATGGCACCTAAAAATGACAACAACAATATTTTCAAGTTCACCAAGGAAAGCTGTACTTTAAAGATGGAAACTTGGAGAGTTTTGTTAATGTTTTCTTTATATTTGACTAGATATAAGGATTAATTACCCTACTGAGATGGTAAATGGGACAATGTTATACAAAGTCCTCCTCCATTTCACACACACACACACACACAAAACAAAACCAAAAAAACCACAATGAAGCCAACTGCCTGAGGAAAGCCGAATCGGTGAATGTGTAAGCATCTCAGTGCTGGCAGGGGTCTCCAGAAGGCTGCTCCAGCACCCAGGGCTGCATTGAGGTAGGTCTATGTGGCTTCTCCTCAGGGATGTCTGGCAGTAAGTGAGCCTTGTCAGCTAAAGCAGGGAACTGCCTAAGGCAGCTGCATCCTGGTCCGGCCATCACAAAGCAAGAGACCTGAGAACTAGAAAGGCGAGGCTCATTGAGTCATTTATCTCTCTGCCCTTCAATTAACCCCACATGTGTTTACGGGCCAGGTTGGCACAATAAACTTTAACTAACTCATATATCTTTAAAGTAGCCTAAACATTTGAGATTTGGATATAGGGATCTAATAAATTATAGTTTTTTATTTCCACTCCAAGCAAGAAAAGAAATATGGTATATTTTTCTTGAGCATATTTCTGATAGGAGACAACTTCTATTTGGACTAGGTAGCAATGAGAAACAAATTCCACAACACTATTTGTACGTGTCTGATGGAGAAGCTTCTGCAGATGGTTGGCAGTGTGGAGAACTGTTGGACTGCTGACCACAACATGGACAGTTCAATCGTATAAGCTGCTCTGCGGGAGAAAGTTGAGGCTACTTGCTCCCCTAAACATTTTACAGACTTAAAAACCTTCTATGGGCGTGGGATTAGTTGGATTCAACTCAATGGCAGTGGGTTAACTTCTATCTCTGTGTATTTCAGAATTTTAGTTTTCCTCCATTACCCCTATATTGTCAGTATTGTGCATCATAGAATTGATTCATATCACAATACAACTCCTGTCTCTGATCTCCAGTAAAGGATGACAGAAGAATTAAAGTGGTGACACAATTCTTTTGTAAACCACTCCTACTCCTGGACCATTCGCAGACTCTTAACTCTATGGATACATGACCGTACACCACAAAAATATTCTCCACTGACCAATGTTATAGCTGCTATATCTCTCTCACTGTCTCCCTAGATGATGCTAATGGACATAAGCGCAATTAATAGATGAAAATTGAAGTTTGGATCTTGGGGCAGATGATTGACTTGTGAGGAAACCTAGAATTCTTTTTAACTACCATAGTGGGATAAAGGGAGAAGGGCTATTCTCTGGCATGAGCAAATCCAGCCCACTCTGAACAGTGACAATACATGATGCTCATTGCCTCGAGGGGTCTTTCTACTTTCATTACTCTCTTTTATTGCCTCCTAACTTACCTGTTTTCTGAGCATATTATTTGGCATTAAAAATGGGTGTCTGATTATATTTTTTCTGAGAGAGAGAAATTTGGACATTCTCTGCCCAGTACATAGAGGTATTCTAGGATCTGATCTAACATCTTTATCACCCTGTGGACAAGAGTCTAACTGGTCAACACTCTTAGAAGTAGTAGTCAAGACATCAAAGAATGCATTGCATTAGGCAAATCCACTGCGTGGGAACTTTCTAGAGTTTTGAAGAACAAAGATGTCACTTTAAGGTAAGCCAAAACGTTTTCAATGGCCTCATATGCGTGTGAGAGCTTGGTAATGTATAAAGAAGACAAAAGAAGAATTGACACTTTCAAAAGATGATGTTGGTGAAGAATGTTGAAAGAACCACCAACTTCTAGAAAAATAAGCAAATCTGTCTTAGAATAACAGCCAGAATATTCCTAATGAATCAGGAGGATGAGACTGTTTCATGTACTGTTGGCATGTTATCAGAAAAGTCCAGTTACTGAATAAAGACATTCTGCTTGGTAAAGTTGAGGGTCACTGAAAAAGGGGACAGTCCTTCAGGAGATGCATTGACACAGGAGTTTCAACAGTGGGCTCAAACTTAACAATGATTGAGGATGTCACAGAACATGACTGTCTTTGTTCCTTTGTACATAGAGTAGCTATAAGCAGGGACCAGCTCAGTGACTGCAACAACAGCAAGCATAACTTTCAGCCTCCCAGCAACAAATAAGCCACAGCAGGATCACAGGCTGACAGACAGGTGGTGGTAGCTCTGTAGATGAACTGCTAGAATACTGACTCCTATCACTGTGTAATAGCCTATTGGGGGAAAATCAGCAGACACAATGGATGGTAGTAAATACCTTCCTTTAGCAAATTACACACACTGTGACTATGGGAACACCTTGGCGAAGCCTTCTCCCAGAATCTGACTGAGATTAGTGCAAGAAAAAAATTCCTCCAATTTAAGCTTTAATTGCTATATAGTAAATTCACCTCTGTTAAAAAATATTTTAGATTTTTGCTTCCATATGAAGAAAAACATTAGACAGTGTGTCTAGAACTAATATGAACCAGTTCTGGCCATTCAGATGAGATGTAATGGTTACAAATAATAAACTATGGCCAAAGACGTTCTCCTTCCAAGGAGGGTCAAGGCATAAAACCAGAGCAACATTTTTCTTAAGACAGCATCATTTTCTGACTTCCTTATTTCCCTTTACTAGCTGCAGGTAAAAGAATGGGTCCTGGGTTCCTCTCATCCTTAGGAAGAGCATGCATTAAGGGAACAGATTCTATACTTCATAACAGATTCTATTCCTTCATGAAAGAAGTTAGGATGAGAAAGTACCGTATGAAAGAATTAGATTCAGAGTCCTAGAAACATTAAAGCCAATTTGTTCTTTTAAAAATTAATGTATTATGCCTATTTATTTTCTCTGTTTATGTTTATTCATTTTGCTTTAAAAAGGCTTGGCATCTACTTCCAAAAATTAGCAAATAAAAGCCCCATGAATCACATCACAATAGACACAATAGTGTCTGATTCACTTCAGCATGTTGGCTCATCTGAAGAAGGTACCAATCACTGGAGGACATCATGTTTAGTGAAATAGAAGGTCAATAAGGCCTAGGAGACCCTTGCTGAGAGAGATGAATTCACACACTAGCCACACAATGGACTAGACCAGGGCTCAGCAAACTGGATCTTGAGATATGACTTTTTTGAAAGGTACATGTAGCACCCAGGAACCTTAAGCTATGTTTAAAAAAAAGAGAGAAAGAAATACACACACACAACCCACTGCTATTAAGTTGTTTCCAACTCATAACAACCCTATAAGTCTCATAACAGTGAGTTTCCAAGATTCTAACTGTTTAAGGGAGTAGAAAACCTCTCTTTCTCCGGCACAGTAGTTGGTGGTTTTGAACTGCTGATATTGTGGTTAGCAGCCAACTGCGGAACCCCTGTTCCACCTGGGCTAGGAGGTAGGCATGTTTATTGAAGTCATCAATCAAAATGTTTTCCTGGTATTTTTGAGAAGATATTTTAGCACAGATTAGACTACTGTGTCTCTATGAATCAGAATTAGCTACATAGCAATGGTAACTTAAGTTACCTGTCAGCTAACAGGAGAGCATAACCTTGAAGAAATATGACATAGAGAACTTATTAATATGGAAGTCAGGAAACTGTAACATGGGCCAAAATAAGTGACAATCACTTTCCAATTGTTTGTTGATGTTTCTACACAGCTCAGGAATTGGTTCTGCTTTGGTATGATTACAGCGTTTTCCTCAATCCATAATTTTATTTTTGAAACTTGGAAGCTTATCTTCTTGAGTCCATCCATATCTTCAAGGCTGAAATTGGAAATTCTGACTGTGATCTGAGCAAAGTTCCACAGTTGATTTGCCTTTTTACCCCCTGAAGCAAAACCAGTGGAGAAACTCAGCAAGGCAGACCTCGTCTTTTCTCAGCGACGTTTTAACTCTTTTCACTCCATCTGCAATGGCATGCTCTGTGGTTTATTTTTATGTTTCTGAAAGCATGTGGGCTAACGAAAACCATAAGTCATTTCTTCAGTCTAAAGTCAAGTCATTCCATCTTGGTAATGTTCAACTTTGGTTATTAATGTGATACTCTAATTCTGCCTAACAGAGCCCTGGTAATAGAGTGGTCAGGCATTGAACTGGTAACTAACTACAAGGTCAGCAGTTCAAAACCATCAGCCCCATCTCAGGAGAATGACTTGGCTTTCTATTCTCATAAAGAGTCTCAGTTTGGGGACCTTACAGGGACAGTTTACCTTGTCCTCTAGGATCACTAAGAGGTCTCCTCAACTAGATGGCAGTAAGAATTCTACTGATAGAAATATGTTCCATTTCTATCTTCAGAAATGCAAACTAGAAGGATCTTGTCTCATCAAAGAGGATCTCAAATGCTGCTCTTTTGCCATCAGTAGGCCTGGGAATTTTTGCAATTTGTCTACATGGTGAGCAGGTTTGTTACCTAGGGTTTCATATTCCGTGCTGATTTTGTGAGGTGCCAATGAGCCTGTTCAGCCTATGTACAACAGAACCAGGTACCATCCTGTCCCATAGCAGCCCCCAAAATAATTTTTTTTATGTTTGAGCCCATTCTTGCTAAATCCATCTTATTAAAGAGGAGGGGTTTCCTCTTTTATGCTACCCCTCTCTACTTTACCAAACATGATGTCTTTTTGTAGACTGGTCTCTTCTGAAAACATGTGATATATATATATATATATATATATATATATATATATATCTCGCATATATTGCAACATATATATATCGCATATATTGCAACATATATATATTTTGCAACATACATTGCAACACACATATTGCAACATATATATGTTGAGACTGTCATATATTGAGACTTTGTCATATATATATATATATATGACAAAGTCTCAACATCTTTCCCTCTAAGGAGCATTCTGGCTGTACTTCTTCCAAGACAGATTTGTTTGTTCTTCTGGTATCCCATGCTATTTCCAATTTTCTTCCCCAGCACTATAATTCAAATTCTTTGGGGCCCAGTGGCATAGTTGATTATATGTTGGACTGCTAATACCAAGGTCAGCAGTTTGAAACCATCAGCCACTTGGTGTAAGAATAATGAGGGTTTCTACTCCAGTAAAAACTTACAGTCTCAAGAACCCTGGACATATTCCATACTAGATGTTTGATTTTTCCCATACATATACATGGTACTTAACATTTCATGAGGTTTTTTATACATAATGATAAAGTTTCTTTATGTACTAACGTGATTATCAGAGTAATTATTTTAAGGCTGAAAATGCCATTCATCAAAAAGAGACTAATTGGTCTAATTTGGAGAACTGCTGATAATCAAATTGGCATACCTATTTGTATTACAAATGGCATTCTGGGGAAGTTCGCCAGCTTTTAATTGTGGTGAGTTTGCATTTCAAAATAAAACCAAACAAACTAATTAAGATTCTCTATTATTTCTTTTGTAACCAAAAATCTTACCCCAAGGCCACCTAGGAAAAAAGAAACAAAAAACCAGGATCAGCCTTCTGGTATTTCAAAAATAAACTTTTTAATTCATCTTCTTTCTTCTACTAAAAAATGATATGTGTGTGAACAGAGAAGTTGAAAGGCTGGGGAAGACCCATGATCCCTCCATTGGTCCCTAGCATTCATAGAACGATTAGTAATCGTTTGCCATGTTATGCCCTAGATTGGAAGGAACTTGAAGTAAGACATAAGAAAAATCTAGATCAGCACTGTCCCATAGAAATAGAACACGAGTCCCGAATGCAATGGGAGAGACATCAAATGGGAGAGACATCCCAGTGGGCACATAGAGAACAAAGTGCACCCGTGTGCGGTGACAGGGGTGGAGAAAGGAGGAGTCCTGGTTTGCATCCTGCGCTCTGCTACAGAGACTCCTTTGGGCTAGGTGTTGGGTTGCTTAATACAGTGGTTCAAACCCGTCAGCCATGCGAAGGGGGAAGGAGAGACGCGACTGCTGCCCCCGTCAAGAGTCACTCTGAGACCTTAGAGGGATGCCATGAATCACAACTGGCTTGATAGCAATGGGCTTGGTCTGCTTTATTTTTACACATTTATTTAAATTTTGAGCTTTGTGAAGGGTGAAAGAAGAACTTGGAAATAGGAAGCAGAGATGGTTGAGCATAACAACTGAGTTAATATCACTGAATTGTACCTGCACAAAAATGTTGGAATGGTCTGTGGCCCCTGTCTTGTAATATGTCTTGTTATTCAACTCAACTCGACTGCCATTGAGTCTTTGGTAACTCAAAGTCACTCTCTAGGAGAGGATGGAGCTGCCCCGTGACTGTGGCTCTTAAGGAAGCAGACTTTCTCCTGTGGAATAACAGGTTGGATTGAACTGCTCACCTTGCTGATGGCATCCTTTCTGGTAACCACTGCATCACTGAGACCCCTGTTGCTGTCATAAAATTGATTTATATTCATGACTCTTCTAGATGTGCAGCTTAGAACTGCTCCATGGAGTTTTCAAGGGGTTTTCACCTTTAATAACCTGATCACCAGGCCGGTCTTCCAAGACGCCTATGGCTGGGCTAGAGGATCAGTCTTTGGCTGGCAGTCAAGAGCTTTGCTGTACCATTCAAGGACACTGATTTAAGAAGAAATACATGAATACCTTTAAACTATACAATATATCATATTATATATCTATATCCATATGAATAGCTATATATTTCTAGCTAGTGTGTATATATATAGAGAGAGAGAGAATGTGTGTGTGTGTGTGTGTGTGCACGCGCGCGCGCGCGCGCTAAATTCCTGGTGACATAGTAGTTGCTCAAAAGGCTGCAGTTTGAAATCACTAGCTGCTATAAGGGATAAAGAGGGGGTTTTTGCTCATTGAAAGAGAAACAGTCTCAGAAACTCACAGGAGCACATTTATACCGCGTTATATAGAGTATGAGGAAGAATCAACTCTATTGCAATAAAATATGTGTATCTATGCACATATATCAACACATATGTAAATCATAGCAAAACTGGAAAACAAGTTCTGGTAGTTATACAATTGTTTGTCCGTTTGAGGATTAAGAGTAAAAGGATGGAGTCTGGCCTGTCAATCAGATCATAGCCAACGAGGCCTCTGTGTGGTCATGGCCTTCTTCTGATAATTCTGGGAACTCCTTTATTTCTTCCTTATGTGGGAGACACTTCTCTCTCTCTATTCATTCCCTGGGAGACATTACAGCTGACAAGACACATACAAATACACTAGTGCCCTGAGCTGGACCTTCCCTGATGCAACCAGAGCTTTGAAGCCAAAGAAACCATGTAGAGACCCCTGCCAGAGCAGAGATGCTCACAACCCCACTGTATCCAAAGACTTTCTACCTACTGGCCTGTGATCATCCTGCATTCAGCACCATTGAATGTGTTTTTTGAGTCTGAAGATGTCTTTATAGATTGTTATCAGACCTATAGACTAATATTGGAATTATGGGTTTGGACTGGACTTGGTTGGGATGCTTTCTTAATGTGTAATTTCCCTTTATATAAAACTCTCTTTTATACAATATGAGTTTCTATGGGTTTATTTCTCTACTCTACCCAGACTAACACAGAAGTGAACTTAATTTTGAACACTATATTTAATGATACAGGAAGCACAAAAATAAGATGGAAAGAATACACAGAGTCACTATACCAAGGAAAACTAATCCATATTCCACCATTTCAAGAGGTAATATATGAGCAAGATCCAATGGTGCTAAAGGAAGAAATTCTAGCTGGACTGAAAGCATTAACCAAGATCAAAACTCCATGAATTGATGGAATAGTAGTTGAAATGTTTAGAAAAACTGATGAAAGACTGGAAGCTCTTAGCCATGTCAGGAAATTGGAAGATAGCTAATTGGCCAACTGACTGAAGAGATCCTTATCTGTGGCCATTCCAAAGAAAGGTGACCCAACATAATGCTCAAACTGTAGAACTATATCATTGCTATCTCACACAAATAAAGTTTTATTTAAAATCATCCACAATTGTGGTAGCAGTGCATTGACAGGAAGCTGCCAGAGGTTCAGGTCAGATTCAGAAGAGGACATGGAACAAGGGATATCATAGTTGAAGGCAGATGGATCTTGGCTGAAAGCAAAGAGTATTAGAAAACTGTTTACTTGTATTTTATTCACTGTGCTAAGGTCTTTGCCTGTGTGAATCACAACAAACTGTGGACAAAATTGAGAAGGAGTGAATTCCAGAACATTTCATGTGCTCATGTGGAAACTTCTCATGAATCAAGATGCCGTTATATGAACACAACCAAGGACTACTGCGTGCATGGTTTAAATTCAGGAAAGTGTGAAACGGGGTTGTATCCTTTCACCATGTTTATTCAATCGGTATGCTGAGCAAATCAGCAGAGAAGTTGGCTTACATGAGGGGTACTCCCTCCAAAACAGATTTTTTTCCCCAAAGCTATTTATTTTAATTTTTTGACAAAACAACCTTGTCATCTTCAGAGTACTCTTCATTACACTTAAAACATTTGTCAAATCAGCAATTCCATTCTAGAAACATTTTTCAAACTCCTCTGTTTGGATGGCTGATAGCATCTCCTTCATTTTCTTCACCTCTACTATGTCCTTGAAACGCTGTCCTTTCACGTCCCTCTTCATTTGAGGAAACAAAAAGAAGTTGCAGAGTGAGGTTAGGTGAGTAATGTGCATGGGGCAAGAGAGGCATGCTATATATATATATTTTTTTGCCCAAAACTGGCACACTGATGTGGCTGCATGAGTAGGTGCATTGTCATGGTGGCAAAATCAGGCCCCTGTCTGCCACAAATCAGGTCTTTTTTTTGTCACACACTATTATGTAATCTTTTCAGAACCTCTAAATAGAAAGCTTGATTAACAGTCTGAGCTGGTGGAACAAACTGCAACTGCACTATGAATCAACATTTTCATACTGTTCAGGAAGTTCATGCACATCCATAACAAGGTTTGTCTTCAATTGATAGTTCACCTTTTTTGAAATGAGACAACCACTTGTACACAAGTTTTCCTATAGCACTATCCTGGTAAGCTGTGTTCAACATCACAACAGTTTCTGTGACATTGTTCCTGAGTAGGAAAATTTCACAGCTTTACACTGTGTTCTCTTAAATCGACTGTCACAAAAAACAAGGTTCAAGTAAAACTACTTTTGCAAAAAAATTCACTGTGACCATAGAAAACCTTCCCAGGTGACACCACTGGGTGCACTAACTCAGAGTGAGTTGTTGGGTGCTTGCCTATTAGGAAAAATAGATACTATGAAAGCTCCATGCAGCAAAGCTTTTTTCTGTTTCATCAGGATTGAAGGAAGGCTTATTAACAATTTGCAGTATGTGGATGACAAAATCTTGCTTGCTGAAAGTGAGGAGGACTAGGAGCACTTGATCATGAAATGAAAGATTTCAGCCTTCAATATTGATTATGACTAAATGTCAAGGAAATCAAAGTCCTCGCAGCTGGACCAATAGGTAACATCATTGATAAATGATGTTATGATAAATGGAGAGAAGATTGAAGTTCTCAAGGATTTTGTCTTACTCAGATGCACAAATAATGCTCATGGAAGCAAGAGCTAAGAGATAGACGATGTATTGTATTGGGTGAAGGTGTGCATAAGACCTCTTTAGAGTATTAACCAGCAAGAATGTTAATTTGAGGATTAAGGTGGGCCTGACACAAGTCATGGTATTTTCAATTGCTTCATACACATGTGAAAGTTGGGCATTGAATAAAAAGACCAAAGAATAATTGATGAACTTGAATTGTGGTGCTGGAAAAGAATATTGAAAGTACTATGGACTGCTAGAAGGATAAACCAATTTGTCCTGAAAGAAGTAAGGCAAGAGTGTTCCTTAGAGACAAAGATGGCAAAACTTCATGTAACATGCGTTGGATACGCTGTCAGATCAGACCAGGCCTGGAGGAGGACATCATACTTGCTATAGTGGATGGGCAGAGAAAATAAGACTCCTTAATGAGAGGGATTGATTCAATGGCTGCAACAGTGTGTTTGAGCATAGGAACAATTGTGAGGATGGTGCAGGACCAGGCAGAGCTTTCCTCTGTTGTGCATAAATTCGCTATGGGTCAGACCAATTTGATGGCACCTAGAAACAGCAACATATCTAAGTCAATGATATTCAAGTTATTCTCACATACGAATACAAGAAAATCATTTATTTTACATTCTATTTCTCATACTAAATTTTCAAATCCTGGTATCTTTGTTGTACTTATCACAATTCTCGATTCCAAGAACTCACTGGCTTGTTTACATATTTTCCCTGTGCTATGGGACTATTGTCCTGACAGATATTCATTTCTCATTTTCTTCACATCAATAAATATTTATTGAGCATCTAATAGTTGTTAGTCATTATTCTCGGTGTTAGGAAAGTTCCAGTGAATAAGAACCACAATTACTCTTGCCCTTATTGAGCTCACACTCTAGTGAGACATAGTATCTAGGACAATCTCAAACTCTAGGTTATAGGTAAGTATATAAGCCTACTTATATACTTAATAAAATTGTGCTACTTTATTGGGCAATTTTTACAGGTGAACATGTGCTGTGTTCTTATTGAAACCAGTTTTTAATAAGGTCCTTACATAAAAACTCAATAAATATTTCCATTTCTTATATCTCTGAATATATCTAGAATTGTTATAAATGTTAATGGGTAGAGACAAGTCGAAGGGAGGTTGAAAAAATTGAGAACTATTGCCTCAAATCTCCTTTGCCATTCCGATATTGGTTGATAATATCTATGCTTCATGGTTTGTCTTTATTAGAAATGAGGGGCAGAATTATTTTTCTGGGCAATTTATTCCCATTTATTTCTCTACACAGATACACCTTTCCTATCTTAAACACCCAAGTAATTAAATAAATCAACAAACTTTTTAAAATGTTTTCCATTTGCACTAACTTATCAGCAATTCTAATGAAAGGGAGAGGGAAGATAAACAAAACAGGTACTTAACTTTATTTCCTGGTTTGCTTTTGTTTGTTTGAGAGTAGTCTATGGGTAGAGCTTCTCGAATATAAAATTTGCTAATATAACCTGGCTGATAGGCATTTTGTTATTGCTTTCACTCCTTGTTTTGGTTCACGTGGTGTAGTGATTCTGAACACTGCTGAACATGGGAATTATCTGATTATATTTTCAAAATTCTAATGCTCAGGTTGAACTCCAGACCAATTAAATTAGCATGTCTTGGAGGGATCCCAGGTATCTGTTTTGTGAAAGCTACCCATGTGATTTCAACACGCGGATCAAGCTGAGCATTGTAGCTGCAGGCGTAGCAGTTGCATTTGGCATTGTCTGCTCCAACTCTTTATGAGCCCAGCCAGCCCCCAGAAGTAAGCCTAAAACTTTCTTCTGCTGATGTGAATGCCAATGTGAGTTAAGTTTTGTCGATCATCTCCATTTCTGAAAGCACCCTCAGTCACAATTAAGTGTCACTTCAAAATAAACTTGCACATCCTTCACATTTCATTTTGATGTGGCAGTTTGTTATGATGCAAACCTCTTTTGAGACTTGGACAGGTGGACTTCAAACAAATAAACCAACAAACAAACCAATTAACAAACCAACATAGTATTTACAAAATCCACTCATTTGGGGGGAACATTTTATTATTGCTGTTTTGTTGTTGCTTTAAGTTCCATCTAGTCAGTTTCAGCTCACGGGACCCTCTGGACAACAGTACAGAACGCAGCTGGACCCAGTGGCAGCCTCATAATTGTTTTCTGAGCCCATTGTTGCAGTCGCTGTGTCAACCCATCTTGTTGTGAGCCTTTCTCTTTTTTTTTTTCTGAAACTGTGTAAACCCCGAAACCAAACCCAATGTCACTATGATTCATAGTGACCCTAGAAAGGGTTTGCAAAAGTATACATCTTTGAGGGGGCAGACAGCCTCATGTTTCTCCCACAGTGTGTGATGCTGGTGAGTTTGATCCACCGTATTTACCATCGACAGCCTACGGCCTAGCCCACAGCGACACCAGGGTTGGGAAACTGTTTGGAGGCTGGCTATTAAGGAGTTGCGTTTCCTAGATGGTAAAAAGGTTGTGCATTCTACGGTTAACACAAGAGTTGGTGGGGAGAACCCACCCAGAGGGACTTCGAAGCAAAGATGGACAACCTATTTCCTAAAGGTCATGCCTTGAAGCTCTCATGGAGCCAAATTCTACGTGGAAACCCACAGGGCCACCATGATCTGGCTTCATCTAACGGCACAGGCACCACTCAAGGCCTGGCTGAGGATCTGTTAACACCTGTACTAGTAAGAATGCAGACTCCCAGGTTCCATCCCACACCAATTACATCAGGATCTGAATTTTTAATAGGAAATCTCTAGGTGGCCTCTGTGCAAAGGAAAGACTCTATGGCTCTGGTCCTGTGTCCGAGAAAATACATCACAAACATAAATATGACATACTCAGCAGGCCAACTGATTCCAAATGACGCTTCTATTTCTGAATTTCAGCTTGGCATTCTAAAACTTATGGCAAGGACCTTCCAGACCTCCAATCAAGTCTTTCTGATGAGAAATCTCTGCTCTGAAGCAGATTAGAAGGACATCTGAGGTGAAAGGATCCCAGCATGAGCTGGCTGGTAAGTGAGGTTCTTTATATCAATTCCTAGGCCTGTTCTAACTCATTCCTGAACCCATGCTTGACTCAATTTTCTCCACGTTCTTCCTTTCATCCAGCTTGCTCAAACAAATAGGCTTCTCACCAAGGGGTTAGCAATTATGTTTTCCTTTTCTCCAACATAGACCTGAACTTCAGCAAGCAGACCATCTCCCACCCATCAACCCTTCCACTTTACAACCAACCTGTCTCTTTCACTTCCTTAGTCTTATTTACAATGATGTATCAAAAACTGAAATAAAATAAAAGGTGATTTCTATGTTTTCCCCTTCCATATTTAGCTTCACTTCCTAGAACTATATTAGCTAATTCCCGCCTTACCACACCCCTTTTGCTTCTAAAACTATCAGTGAAATATGACAAATCAGCCTTAAATTATACTAGCTGAGAAGGTTGGGAGGGAATTCAAAACTCCAAAGCATTCCTGTTCTCTATATGAATATACCAATATAAGGTATTGCTGCAAATTCATATAAACCTCTACTAAACAAGTGTCAAATGACACCTAGGTCTACACGTGTAAGAAAACAGTATCTCCATTTCTCTAAGCCAAGCCCCAGAGAAATCTGCGCTCTGAGTCACGCCTTATCAAAACAACAGTTTGGGCAATCTTGAGGGACTGAAATCATATTCCTTTGCAATGTTGTTTGACTGGGGAATAACAAGAAGTCAGAAGGGTAATATCAAAATTGTAGGGTGGATGCAGTCCAGTTTCCTCACAGAATCCCCATTGGACTTCCCTTCCTGTCTGTCAAGAGTAAGCAGTGCATTGTTGTGCTTCAGGAAAAAAGTCCACAGTGCAATTTTGGGGGGGGACTTTTTCTCATTAATGCATGTTTTAATTTTCTTAAAACTTAAAAAACAGACAACAATTAGGGTTCATCTTGTGTGTTTCTAGAATATCTACCAATATAGCCCTTTTGCGAGGCCTCAAATAATACAACCATCTGAGCAGTATAACTCTCTCTCTAAATTTAACTGGACCAGAAGCTCACCTCTAAAGATAACTTGTTTGGATTGGATGTTTTCTGGACACCCTAAGGAGACCAGAAAGACGAACCAAACCAAATCCACTCCCACTGTGTGGATTCTAGCTCAAAGCAACGCTACAGGAGAGCATACAGCTGGTTCTTCGGGTTTCTAAGACTGTAAGCCTTGACAGGAACAGATAATTTCATCTTTCTCCCATAGGATGGTTGGTGGGTATATTTAAGGTTAGCAGCCAAATGAGTAACCCCTACACCGCTAGGGACCCATGGAGACTGACAAGTCTATTACTAAGGAAAGTAGTCTGCAGCCATTCACCGACAGCAGAGACTCAGTTTGTGTGGAATAAACCCAAGCATGGATGAACTGGAACCCTAGTAACGATGCTTTTTATTTACCTTTGTATGAATATGATTTTACTTTTTCTTACTCTAAGTTCTTTAGCAATAACTTAAAGCTAGCATAGCAAATCATGGCAAACCCAAAGGAGTCAATAGCACTGAATTTTGCTTTCTGATTTTTTTGGCAAGCTCATTTATGCCCAGTTCTCTGGTTCTTGATAATGACGACCACTCCTCAGCTTAGGCTCATGACCAATGCCGCACTGCAGTTTGCCAGGTTTGTGATAACAGTAATAGTACGTGTGCAAATATGTAAACGTGTGACTCGAGCAAAGCCAATCAGGGGTTGTCCTTGGCATTGATATTTATTCCCCACTTAGGGCTATCAGCAGTGAAACCCTTACTTTATGGAGAGGGACAATTGGATGTGTAAGCAAAGAAACCAACTGAGGCTAGACTGCCTGGGTTAAACCAGGGAGAGAATCAAGCAGAGAAGTAAGAAATGCCTGGCGAACTTTTTGAGACATACAGTCCTATCGCTCCCTTTCTCTTTTTGTGATCCACTTTGCCTTGCTTCTCAAAGGATGGACCAGTCATTTAGCCTTTTACTAATTTACAGTGGAATTTTATCACCTTCATTTGAAAATGGTCTGACTCATGCCAAAATATGTCTACATTGATATTTACTCACATTCTTTTCTGTTATTTCAACATTGATAAAGCATCCCCAAAAGTTGAATAACCAGTTAGACTAAAATTCATAGGTAAGTACACAAGGTATTCCTACTTGAGACAAAGAGTGACGGGTGGAACAGATTCCTTCCAAGAGTGCAATTGGAACAGGATAGGAAGTGAGCTGTCTTTATTCTACAACCAATAGAGGAGAAAGAGAGGTGTTGACATGAAAAATCCAGGCCATATTAGCAATAACTCTGGTACCAGGCTGCCTGGGTTAAAATCCTGACCCTACTACTAACTAGCTGTGCACCTTTTATCTAATTCTCTGTGTCTTGACTTCCTTGGTTGTATATGGGGATGATAATTCTTGTGCTTCATGCTTCTTAGGAGGATTAAGTGCATCAATATTTTGCAAAACACCAAGAACAACACCTGGCACAAAATGCCCCAGGATATCTTCAGAATAAAAATGCATGCTTTCCCTAGTGCAAAGGTAACACTCCCCCAAAGAATATTTTAACACCCAGTCATTGAGGCCCTGGTGGCCCCAGCCTCTGTTTTTCCTGAAAGCCAGCTGGTAGGAGTCAGCTGGAAAGAGGTAGATCAGAAGAAATAATGGTCTCCAGAATGACAATGAGCTCCTGAACAAAGGACAAACCCAAAACATTTCCAGCCTTCCTCTGAATGCAGGCCATGCATTGGGATTCCTTTGGGCTAAAATAAAGATTATGTGAACATAAAAGGGGGAGTACAATAGGGAAAAATGTAAAGGCATTTCTATATTCTTTGTGAAAAAACTGCCCGCATGACTCCAGCGTTCTTTTCTAAACCAGATCTAGAAAATATAAGCAAACTATATATATATATATATATATATATATATATATATATATATATATATATATATATATATATATCCTGCTTATGTAGTGCATTCTTAGATTGCCTGCTAACTGCAAATCCAGCAGTTCAGAATGGCCAGCCAGTCTTTGGGAGAAATATGAAAGTTGCTACTCCCTTAAAGATTACTGTCTCAGAAATCCAGAAGGACAGTTCTGTTTTGGCCTAGCTGTTCACTAAAAGTAGTAATTATGCCATGACAGTGAGGATAAATAGAAGGTGCTTGCTAATGAAGATCAGAGACCACAGTCTTTAGTGTCGATTATAACTCACTCTAAAAACAAGAACAAAAATCCTCACAACTGGACCAAAAATCAGTGATAAAAAATATTGAAGTTTTCAAAGATTTCATTTTATTAGATTCACAACAAAAAATGCATGGAAGCATCAGTCAAGAAATTAAAATCAAAGAATGTATTACATGTGAAAAATATGTTATCCAAGACCTTTTTCAAGTATAAAAGGAAAATATGTCATTTTGAGAACTGTGTTACACTTGGTTGACTAGAGAAATGAACTCAGTGACATTCATATATATGTGTAAGGGACAGCTTTATATTAAGAAGTAATTGTACATCAAACAAACATCCCAACTCAGTCCAGTTTATAAGTCCATGCACACGCAGTTAGGTGCAATGATGCAGAATTCAGGAACATCACAGGCCAGTGGGTACAGAGTCTTTTGGATCCAATGGGGGTGTAAACATCACAAGGCTCTGGCAGATCTCAGCCACATGGCTCACCAACAGGAAAGTGAAGGCAGAGCAGAGAGAGGGGACGTTCCGGGGATCCTCCTCTTGAGAAGGCCATGCCCACCAGACAGTACCATCAGTCTGTGACCTGATTGACAGGCTAGACTCCACCCTTACACTTTTAAATCCTCAAGTTGTCACAAAATTATGTAACTATCACAAGAACTAAGGGTGTGTGTATGTGGGGTGGGGGGGCTTCCCCAAGCTACTTTATTTTCAATCACCACATATGCACATTAGCTGGAAAATGAATAAGGAAAACTGAAGAATAAGAGATGCATTTTGTCAAATGATATAGTATCAGGGGTCTTAAAGGCTTGAAGACAATCAGGCACCCATCTAACTAAGAAACAACAAAGCCCACAAGGAAGAAGCACACCAGCCTACCCCGATGAGAATGCTGAAGACAAAGTGGGTGCATGGGCAAGTGCAGTGAAGAAAGCTGATGGTGCCCAGTTGTCAAAATATATAGAATCTGGGGTCCCATAGGCTGGAAGATAAACAAGGGGCCATCTAACTGAAAAACAACAAAGCCCACATGGAAAATGCACACCAGCCTGTGAGATGACAAGGCATGGAACGGATCAGGTATCAGGCACCAAAGACAAAAAAAAAATCATAGCATTGTAAATGAGCACGAGTGAAGAGTGGGGACCTAGGGCCCATCTGGGGAAAATTGGACATCCCCTTGCAGAAGGGTTGTTGGGAGATGATGAACCAGTCAGAGTGTAGTGTAGCAATGATGAAACATACAATTTTCCTCTGGTTCTTGAATGCTTCCTGACCCCATCATGATCCCAATTCTACCTTACATAACCGGCTAGAACGAGAGATATACACTGGCATAGATAGGAACTGGAAATACGGGGAATCCAGGACAGATGAGCCCCTCAGGAGCAGTTTTGAGAGTGGCAATATTGGGAAGGTGGAGGGAAGGTGAGGTAGAAACAGGAAACAAACGACAAGGTCTACATGTAATCTCCTCCCTGGAGGACGGACAGTGGAGAACTGGGTGAGGAAGATGTCAGATGGTGTAAGATATGATAAAATAATAATTATTTATAAATTATCAAGGGTTCAGATGGATTGGGGAGCGGGGAGGAAGGAGAAAATGAGAAGCTGATGTCAGGGGCTCAGGTGGAGAGAGGGTGTTTTGAGAATGATGATGGCAACATATGTACAAATGTGCTAGACACAAATGATGTATGTATGGATTGTAAAAAGAGTTGTATGCACCCCTAATAAAATTATTTTTTTAAAAAAAGATATTCATTTTGTTGTGTCGGTGGAGAATTATGACAGTATCACGGACTGTCAAAAGAACAAATAATTCTGTCTTGGAGGAAGTATAGCCAGAAGGCTTATTGGAGAAAATCATGGTGAGATTTATTCCATTGAGTATAAGGACCAGGGGTAGAACAGATATCATAAGTTAAAAAAGCGCTGTACTCCAGATGGTCATGTCTGCCCCAAACCTCAGATGCCAGCCACAAGCCTGGGAGTTCCTACAGCACTCTCTCTTCTGACCTAATGGCTACACATTTGGTGTTTTCCTACTAAACCTTCAGGATGTCAACCCCAAGCTCAGAGGCCTCCCAGACATCTTCAGTTCTGACCTGTTAGCTACAAATCCAGAAGTTCCTCTACTCCCTGAAGATACCAGCTCTAAGCTCAAGGATTCTCTCCCCAGCTTTCTTTTGACTTACTTGTTCCCCTTACTTTTCTTAAGTTTGATACTTCTCTGGAATGATCCACAAAACTTACAGAAAGGGCTAGGCTTCCATGACATTCTCATTATAAAAGGAAACACCACTATCATTATAAGAGACACATAGAGCTTGTCTATCCTAAAGAACGTGCCACTCTTTCATGGAGAATGCCCACAGAGATTCACTGTCCAGAGTTTTCACTGTGAGTCTCAGTATATAATGAACGCTTCAGCCCCTCTCTCCCAGCTCAGTTAATGTCAAGAGGTGATAGTTTATGAGTCTTTGACCAAGCAATCCATCTTTGTAACCCGACCAGTTCTCACTCTGGCAAGGCATGGCCTCGCATGGACAACCCTTTCATTAGACATACTTTGGAGTTTGTTCTTGTCTTTTCTATTGAGAACACTTACGTTCCAAGAATTTTTAGAGATTATTCCATAGCAACTAAGGGAAAGGACCAACTTCATTGGATAAGGTCAAATTCTAAACCCTCCATCCCATTTTAAAGCAGGAGTTGTTCATCTCAGGGATTCTCTTAGTTCTAGACAAGCCTATACTCAATGCCATCAAGTTAATTAAGGTGCATGGCTACATCACGCGGACATGAGCGCAAGGTCTTCTTCATCCTCCAGCAAGTAGATCTCGAGGCCTCTCTGCCCCTGTGATGTCTCTGGGTGGATTTGAAGCCCTACACTTTAGGGTAGAAATTGAGCATAAACTGTGCTACCTAGGAACATTTTACCTCACCCCAGAACTATTGACTCTCGAACTCTAAGGGTGATCCCAGGGCTTTAAGAATTCCCCAGGTGGAATACATAGAGGACACACAGCGTTGGGTCCTCTATGCCATGCACAGAGGCTAAGCCTGCATGAACACCACAGTCGTTCAACTTCATGAACCTGTTTAGACGGACCAGTTTCTAGTCTGAAGTGTCGTCTCTACTTGAAAATATTTACTAAATTCAGCTCACCAGCATCTGCTGTGCAGCCTCAAAATACTACTCATCTTCTCCAGAGTCCATTCTCAGTCCAGTCCCCAGGTCCAAACACTGCGTTTGATTTCTGCTATCTGCAATGATGTAAGGAGACGTGTTCTCTGCATGCTGACAGGGCTGGCCATCAGGTTGTCTCTCTAGTCCCTGTTTTCACAGCTCTACTGATTGGATGCCATACCCTTTCTTTTTTTCTAAGGTTACCTCTCTCCATTTTTATTCACAAGCAATGCATGTGTCTCATGATTCCAGAACTCTCCACATGGTTTCTCACAATGGCTGAACATGGAACATTAATTCTATGACTCATCCATTGTGCGTGGCTCCAGAAGTCTTCATCAGATGTGGGGGCTTTTAGTCATCTTGCCATAAATATGTCCAAATAAAGTTTAATTTGGACAAATTTGGCTTTGTCACCCTTATATTTCTTTCTTTCCCTCCTTCTTCTCTCCTCAGTTATTAGCTTTGTGTCACTGAATTGACTGTCAAAAAACCCTGCTCTGATCATAGTAGATTAGGTCCACGCCTGAGAAGGCAATGTATGACCCCTCCTCTTCCACTTCATACCCACAACCATAGGCTTTCTGCAGTGCAAGTGAGATTCCAGAAAATGAAAGCTATCATTGCGTTAGTCCAGGTAGACTAGAGAAACACATCCAGAGACACCCATATATGTTTGAGACAACTTTAGATCCAGAATTCATTATGCAATCAAACATTCCAGCCAAGTTCAGAACAAGTCCCTAAGTTCTATATCAGCCCATAAGTCCTATAATAGCCATGAAGTCCTCTTCAGACTCACACAGCACAGGCAATGCTGATGAATGCAAGAAGATCACAGGCCAGTGGGTGAAAAGTCTTGTGGATCCAATGGCAGTGGATACATATCCAGGGCTCTGGCAGCCATCATCCTGGCTCCACATGGCTTGCCAAAAGTAAATAGCAGAGAGCGAGTGTGTCTGGCCTTCAGTGAGCCATTTATCTCTGCCATGCCTCCAAATGAAGTCATCAAGCTGTGACCCGATTGACAGGCTAAACTCCACCCCATTCACTCTTAATACTCTCAAGTTGACAGGAGATTGTGTAACCACTACAATCACAGAGATTCCAAGATAAGGTACTATATAATTAGAGAACTAGACAATGAGACCAGTACATTTAAGGCAAAAAAGGTTTCCTAGGGATACCATAGTAATGCAGCAGGAAATGGGTGGCTTAAAGGACAGAAATTTATTCTGTTACAGAAGTCCAAATTCATACTATTAAGAGGGTTTTAGAGGAGGATTTTCCACCTTTTTTCTCTCAGTTTCTGGTGGCTCTTAGCATGCATGGCTTATCACACAACACTTCAAGATCTGTCTTTATAATCAAGTGCAAGTCTTACTTCTGTGTCTATGTCTCTTGTCTTCTTTTTATAAAGACATTCTCATTTGGATTAAGATTTATTCTGCTCAACATGGTTTCCTGTGAACTTGTAATATCTTTATTGATTCTATTCCAGGCAAAGTAGCATTCATAATTCTAGTATTTATGTGAGCAACTTATCTCTTAAAGCACAAAATTTAGTCTAAAAGCATCTCCTCTTTATTCTCCTCAAAATGGGCCTGTTCCTGGTAACTATGATGGCAGGAGCAGGTGGAAATGAGCATGCACTTAAGAAAGGTAGTCAGTTCAAATGGTCTTCCCTTTTGCTGACTGGGCCCCCAATAGTGCCCAGGTCCCAAATCCTGGAACTGATGACTGTTATCTCATGTGGCAAAAAGAAATTCACAGAAGTGAAGACCTGAGATTCCTATTTCAGATGTGAACATTGAAGACTGTCCTGGATTCTGCAGGTGGACCCTAAATGTAACCACAAATGTCTTTCAAAGAGGAATGCTGAGAGAGAAGAAGAAAAAGGCAATAAGACAGTAAAACAGGAGGCCACACTTCAGAAATGGAAGTTGGAAGGGGATACAAACAAAAGAATACAAGGAATATAATTCTGTGAATGGAAAAGGAGAGAAATCAGAAAAATATCAGCACCATCGATACAGATTAAACAAATTCCATGCTTCTGGCCTTTGGAATTAGAATTTATCAAGTTGTAATCCACAGAGTTTGTAGTAAACTTTTTATATCAGCAACGAGAAGCTAAAACACTGATCAACTACTCAGCTTGATGCTTAGTTGGGGTCTTAGTTTTGGGGGCTGCTATAAAAGAAAGTCCATAAACCGAATACCCTTATAAATACCAATATGTTTGATCACAGGTGAGTAGCCTGAATTCAGGGAAAAGGCTCTAGGGAAAAGGCTTCTCTGTCCACTCTAAGGGAATGTGTGTGGCTTCTCTACTGTAGCATTCTTCTTGGCCCGCCGTGGAGATGCCTCCATGACATCTAGTTTTCCTCCATTTGTGCTTCCTTGTCGTAACTTCTTCATTGTGCTGTTACAGCACACATATAATTATCATAAGCAATAATAAAGAAAATTATTTGAGGCTGAAGCACCTTAATGTGAGAAGAAGAAGAAGGCAGCTATCCAACGGTTATGGAAATGGGTATTATTGGACTTTGGTTTGGGTGTCTTGCTTTGAGGGTTCCCAATGAAGGGTGGCCCAGGAACCATATAGTTATTGTTTGGATGCCCTCTGTGCTTTCTTATGACATGTATTATTCTGGTAGGCATAATTCTTTGTGAATGGGCATTGTTGAATATTTGCCCTATCATCAATCCCATTGTTCATATAAATAGTAAATAGTTTGAACAAGTCAACAATTCATGCAGTTTGATCTAAAGCCAGTCTATATTTGTAAAACTTCCTTTTCTCAACCCTGTTTTAAATTCTATACCAGTGGCTAAATTAGTAACACTGTGGACATGATAAAGAACATCAGCCATCCTACTCCCTTTGACAGTGTCGTTAATTTAGTCAATGGTAGAGATTTAAAATGTTCTCATACATGAAATAATAATACCTTTAAAATGAACCAGAGACATACTTAACCATAGATATATAAATGGAGTTTGGACACACACTTAATTTTAGTCCCAATCTAAGAACAATTAGTTGTTATTATATGGCCCTGCTTAGTGTTCTCCTTTATGAAGAGATCACTGAAAATATGGTTGTTGGAGAAAAGTGTGGTAAAGAAACAGGTGGGGAAAAGCTATCAGAAAGAATAATGTCTGAAGTCTAAAAACTTTGTCTTAAAACAAGCAGTCACGCATGAAACATCAACTAAGTGCATATGGAAGAAGTACACCACTCTGTGAGATCCAAAGGTTGAAAATAACAAAATCCAAATCTGAAGAAGGGAATGGAGTCAGAGTTTAAATGGTGAACAGTTTGTAGAATGCTGTGGATGACAGTGGAAGACCAAAATCTAATGACAGGTACACACATGGATTAAGCCTCTGGTGACCCCTCTGACCATATTGTAAAGGTGTGTTAGGCAGGTGCTCTAGAGGATACTTATGATTATATGGATGCATAAAAGGATAGGTTTATGCAGAAAGAAGAAACATAATGACTAATTAGTCCACAGAGCAGTACAAATGGTTCAGTTCAACTCACCTTCAAGAAATAATTAATATACTGAAGTTCCTTCAACTCACAGGGTCTTCAGTCCAAGTCCAAGGAATTGGAGAGCAGAGCCTACTCATAGGCAGGACAGGAAAGTCCACCCACAGGCAGCAGACAGCTGGGTGGAGCAGCAATAGTCAGTATTGAACTTTCTTAGTGAAGCAAGCCCTGATGGGGTCTGGAGATGTACGCACAGCAACACAATCCACAAGCTTCTACTCAAGCGATGTACGCACCAGCAGTGTGTCAAAGCAGGTCTCAATGGAACCTCAGTGGTGCAGGGCAAGGGGAGGGAATCCATGGGTTGACTCGGCTCACAGTAACACAGAACACTTTTGAGGCAAAGGACTTACTCAAGCAGCCAAGTTCTGGTCTGATAACCAGGGAGAAAGAGAGAAGAGGCAGGCTTTGGAAAGTGATTTTTCTTATTGCCCACCAGTCAAGCTGCAACCTGATTGAACTCTGCCAAGATGTTCCTATGGAGAACAAGTTGGCACAATAACCTAGCCATCACAGTCCATCCCTTGCCAGCTTGGCACTTGTACACCATTCTTTAGCCAAGTATAATATTCAGACATTAATGAAATCACACTTATACCTAAGATCATATATTTATCATACATGTAAATGAAAATATACTAAATCTATTTGTATCTAGTACATGACAAAGGGAAGATAGTTAATAAGCCTACATAAAGAAGCAATCACAAACTTCAGCTTTGCAATTGATTGCGTGGTCATAAGTGATAAGTAGAACTATCTTCTTCCGCTACCCATTCGGCATTTCCTTTGCCTTTGACCAGCACCTCAGCTTGTTGTGGTTCTTTGCCTGTGGGATGGCCCAGACCTTCATTCCTGAGATATCTGGGTCGTTAGCTTTCCTGTCAGGATTGAGTTGCTGTAGTTTACCTTTTACCTTAATCACAAGGCATGGCAGTACTAAGTGATGGCCTAGGGGATCTCCTATATACCAGACATATTCTTTTTTTACCTCCATTATGCAGCACCAGTTCAATTTCCCCCTTGGTAATCAGGATCAATTGCAATGCTCAGTACACTGACACCCTTCACTACCTGTTGATCTAAAGGCATTAGGAGTACAAAGTGGCCAGGGGGCATTTGCAGCTGCCAGTTCAGTGGAATCCGTGCTGTGTTTCTAGGTGGGAGATTTCCTTCCTTTAGGACTAGGACTTCTGGGACTGAAGAGCGTAGGGTTTCTGGGGCAGTAAGTACAGATGCTGCAAATGGATCACTAGGAGGCAATAGTGAGTGGTGCCACCCCAGCTTTCACCCCTTGGTTCTTGGACCCATGAATCCTAGCCATTGGAGGTACAGCATCATATATTGACTGCTGGTTTAGAGCCTTATCCCCACAAGGGGTTCTCACTTAGCTGGCACCATAATTATGTCTTAAGCTTTCCTCCTTCAGTCAGCATCATTGAGTTTGTTTTGTGAGATTGAGGAGGACTTTGTACATCTGTGTCAGGCACATGGGATTATATTGGACTTATGGGCTTGGACAGCACCAGGTTAAAATAATTTCTTAATGTACAACTTACCCTTTACATAAAACTCTCTCTTATATATGTGAGTTTCTGTGGATTTGTTTCCCTAGTTTATCCAGACTAATACATGGTCCCAGTGACAAAGCAGCTTACATGCAGCCTGAACCTATTGAAGAGCCTTTTTTGGGGGGGGGCACTCAAAACTGAGGGCCTTTCATGTCACTTGATACATAGGTCAAAGTAGAACACCCAAAGGAGGGATATGTTGTCTCCATATTCCAGAGGCCCACTAAGCATTGTGCCTCCTGTTTAGTTGTTGCGGAGGGTAGGAGGTAAATGCAGTGGCTTATTCTTCATTTTAGTAGGAATGTCTCGACATGCCCCACACCAATGGACCCTTAGAGATTTTACTGAGGTGGAGGGTGCCTAACTCTTTGCTGGGTAGATTTCCCAAACTAATATGTACAGATATTGAGTCAATGAATCTAGAATATTTGATATATCCTCCTTAGTGGATACAATCAACATAATGTCATCAATATAATGGACTAGTGTGACATTTTGCTGAAGAGAAAGGGGATCAAATTTCCTTCAGACTAAACATTATGGCACAGGGAGGAAGATGTACCCCTGGGGGAGAGTTGTGAAAGTGTATTGTTGCCCCAGTCAGCTGAAGCCAAACTGCTTCTGTTGGTCCTATGAGACCGGTATTGAGAAGAATGCATTGGCCAGATCAATAGCTGCATACCAAATACCAGGTGAAGTGTTAATTTTTTATGCAATGAAATCACATCTGGAATGGCAACTGCAATTGGAGGCATGGCATTGCTAAGTTTATAATAATCCACTGTCATTCTACAGGATCCATATCTTTTGGTTTTGTTTTTTCCCTCACAGGCCAAAAAGGTGAGTTAAATGGGAATATGATAGAAATCACCACCCCCACATCCTTCAAGTCTTTGATAATGGCACTGATTTCTGCAATCCCTCCAGGAATGTGTATTTCTTTTGATTTACTCTTTTCCTAGGCAATGGCAATTCTAATGGCCTTAGAAGTTGGCCTTTCCTACCATAGTATCCTTTATTCCACATTTCAGGGACCCGATTTGTGGGGTCTACCAATTACTAAGTATGTCTATTCCACTGATGCATTCTGAACTGGGGAAATAATGACAAGATGGGTTTGGGGTCCCACTGAACCCATGGTGAGGCATACCCGAGCTAAAACTCCATTGATTACCTCCATATTCCCTCATTCTGAACGGCGGGCCTTCGAAACATTTTGAGTCTCCTGGAATTAGTGTTAGTTCAGAACCAGTGTCCAGTAACCCCTGAAAAGTTTGATTATTTCCTTTCCCCTAGTGAACAGTCAGTCACTCTTGTGCAAGGCTGCAGGTCCCTTTGGGGAAGGCTAGAAGAAAGACTAATAGTATAGACTGTCGGTGATGTAGCAGGGTCCCTCTTCAAAGGGACCTGGTCTTCCCATCATCCAAGGGCCTGTGGGTCTGTAAACTGGATCAGGTCTGGGAATTGACTGAGTAGTCATGACTCTCTATTCTGCTGTTCACATGATCTGTGGGTAAGACAATACCCAGTTCCTGATGGGCAACTCAAGCCTCATGGTGACTTGGTGGCCCATGGTGAAGCGCGTTCAGTCTCCACTAAGGTTCAGTAAAAGGACAAAAATTGTTTTTCAAAGGAGAGTAGTTATCTGCAGAGGAGTGCATAACTTTACTCTCACATAACTGCAATTGTGTGGATGCACTACCATTGAATCCACAGGACTTTTCACCCACTGGCCTGTGATCTTCCTGCACTCGACACCATTGCATGTGCAGAGTGAATCTGAAGAGGAATTCATGGGCTAGTATGAGACTTACGGGCTAATATAGAACTTATAGGCTTGGTCTGAACTGGAATGGCATGTTTAATAGATGCATAATTACTTCTTAATATGAAGTTCTCACTTACATACATATGACTGTCAATGAATTTGTATCTCTAGTCAACCCAGTCTAACACACTAAGGATGTGAATAATCTTGCTATCAGACAGAGAGCACCGGAAAATTGATTATAGCAGGTGTTAAAATATAACAACTGATCATCTGATCTCCATTTTGACTCATTTTACGATTGCTTCCATTTTTAATATTTTCTATTTTTTTATTGAAGTTTCTCTGTTTGTCTGATCATTGTTGTTTGTTTTGTTGCCACTCACTTCCTGTTTGTGTGTTATATGATTATCTGCATATTGAATCCATGAAAAGTGTATCTATAGAGACATTAATTGGATTACTAATTATCTAGGAGTGCATCTGGGGAGGTTGCAGGGGACTGAGGAGCTAACAATCATGAGTCTGAGAAGAAACTGTTCTGAAATTGAGTCAGGTGATGATTGCCCAATGCTTCTTAATATAACAGAGTGGTTAAATTGCATGACATGTGAAGAATATGCCAGTAACACTGTTTATTATATAAATTTAATTACACGAAAGAGAGAAAAATTTGTAACTGCATTTCAACAAATTTTATTTACAAAAACAGGGTAGCAGGTTGTGTGTGGTGGCAATCACAGGTAGTGGAAGAGGAAGTAAGCAGACCTTGTGCACAATTCTGGGCAAGACGTTTCTCTTCTTGGATCTTCAAACTTCCCCAGGACCATTTGATGCTGGATTAATTATCCAAATTAGGATGGAAAATCATTATAACTAGAGCCTTAATTTCTAAAATAAATGTAAGCCTGAAGCTAGTCTGCATTTTGACAGACTGTTTTTTGTCCTAAATAAAAGTAACTTTTCTTTCTGATCTCTTCCTCTTACTGAGGAAGCCCCTCAACGAGGTAAACTGACCCAGTGGCTGCAACAATGGGCTCAGGTAGGACAACCCATGCGAGGATGCTGTGGAACCGGGCAGTGTTTGTTTACTGTGCGTGGGGTCGCTAGGTGTTAGAATGGCCTCAATGGGACCTAACAATAACAAAAAACATATGAAAATTTGCAATACTCCTCCAACACTCAAAAATTAATATTTTTGTTTGCCTGAGAAATTAAAATACTCTTTCCAAAGATCCCATCTCAAAGAGTTCAGGGACCATGCACATGGCAGAGGGTGCCAGTGTGTGGCTGAGTGGTGCTCATATTCCCCTAAGGCAATGTGCCCATAAGGCAATATGCCCATAAGGCAACATGTCTCATAGCTACCCCCTGGGGTTTCCAAAATGGCAATAATTTAAGGGAGTATAGAATCCCATATTTCTCCCCAAGAGTAGTTGGTGGTTTTGAACGATCCACCTTGCTGATCACAGCCCAATGTGTAACTATTACACCACTAGGGCACCATGACGTGGGTCATCATTTTTCCTCTATTTTTATCTATTGGTGTCATTGCTGTTACCTGCCATCAAGTTGGACCATAACTCATAAGGACTGTAGCTCAAAGGGCTTCATTGGGTGATATTTTGGAAGTAGATTTCCAAAGCTTTCTGACTAGTTCACATTAGTATGGAAGTCCACTGTAACTTGATCAATATCATAGCCACATTCAAGCATCCATGACAGATGGGAAGTGCGCCTGCATGAGGTACATTGGCCAGAGTTGAACCCAGGTTTCTGTATAGAAGATGAAAATCTCATCATTGATCCACCAATATTTTCATTTCTTATCAGCTGCCCCTTTAGATTTCTTCATTCACCTCTGTCCCACCTGTCCCTACAATATTGAAGTGGCAATTTTATGCTCTTCTTTGCAAATGAGACCAAGGCCATATGATGAATTTGCAACATGAGTTAGACTAGAAAGTATGAAAGATCCTGTAATAATATATTTCACTTTAGGGAATAATTTAAATGAACAAAATTCAGAATCTATTTAGAAACTTTTAGTGATTTTTCCAAGATTTTGGTGAATATAATTAATAAATAGAATTTTTTTGTCCTTGGACTGCCACAGAATACCTGATTTAATAAATCACAGGTTAAAATGTACCCTAATAAATAACTTCCTAATTCAACCAAGCATTTCAATGGCTTGTTGCTTACCTTGATCTGAGCTCTGAAATATCTATATCTTGCTCAAGTATTTTGAAAAAATAATCATCTTCCTTTGTGAAAGTTATTCTATGCTTCCCTAGGCCAAAAGACAAGTAGAAGTGACTTCTCCTCAATTGCTCTCACCTCGCCCAGGTGGTGTCAATTATCTCTAGTTAGGTAGTCCAAAGATCAAAGCCAAAGCACACAGTGATGAGGGGATACAAAGAGAGGGAGCAAGAGGAAAAACGTCACATACTGCGCTCATTGGACACGTGGATGGGGTTTCTTTCTTTATTCTCATTGTGGGTAAGCTTAATTCCGCATCTTCTACCTCCACCTCACCCACTCCCATATATGATTTGACCTTGAATATATAAGATGCTCTTAGCGGATCTCCCTCTCTGCTTGCCAGATGTGTATGGCACTTGCTGTGACCTCACCCTGCAAGTGTTAAGACTGAAGAAGCTGATTCAAAATGAAATGCAGAATTCTACTATGACTCAATACTAAAACCACCAAAGTCACTGGTCCCGTTGATCCCAACTCATAACGGTCCTACAGAATAGAACACAGCTGCCATCTCTGCTTTCTGGGGCTATAAATCTTTAAGGGAGCGGATTTCTTCAACTTTATTCAAGACGCCGCTGGGACAGCAAGCTACTGGACTCAGTCAGCAGCTGATGTGCAGCACATGACACCATCACGACTGCTTAAGCAATATTAAAGTGGGTGGGGTGCCGAAAAGCAATCTTGACCACACCTAACAGAACTGACAGCACGTTTATAAAGCTGGAAGCCAGAATGCTCACCATTTCAAAACAGTTTGTGACTTCTACTTGTCAAATATAATGTATCATATAGGCATGTGGATGTTTTAATTTCTTCGGTACCTCAGTCTTAATCTTGGTTATCTATGCATTTTTCTCCTCAACAGGATGACGCACCATGTTTCCTGGACTTATGAAAAGAGTTCATTTTCTTTCCTTAGGGAAGAATAAAAGCTCAATTTAGAAGAGTCATAGGCCCACAGGCAGAAACAAAATTCTGTCCTGCTGGGTTTCAGTAGCATGGAGCCCAGCAGGATCGCCTCCTGTAGAAGTGGAAAAAGCCAGTGACTTATTACTGCATTTAAAAGATTCAAAAGCCCCCCACCCTGGCTGCAGAAGAGCACCCACCCTACTATCCCTGGAGTTTAGTAAAACTCCTTGAGTCTTTTCTTTCAGGGTAAAAGGGGGTAATACATTAGAGTCACTCTGCCACTGAACAGAGTTTTTTAATTAAGTTTCTAGACAACTAAGCTGAAGAACTTGAATAAATAGGTCAGAGGATGAGGTCCTGTAAAGGGATGTCGTTGAAAGAGAAGAGGAAGCAAGGAGACTGCCAAATATGGTCATTGATTTAAAGTGACTTCTCATTTTCAACTTTCTTTCCTTCTTACCTCTAATTTCTTCTTTCCCTTCTCTTGTCTTCTATTAAGTTAAGTAGGGTTGCCTGTTGTGATGAGTGGAAATGGTCAGTGAGGGATAAACGAGTGTGCATGAAAGTAAGCTAGCACGTGTGGCAGTGCCGAGGTGGGAGTGGCACAGACTCACAGTGGAGCAACATGTCAAGGAAGATCAAGGAGAACATTTACACAGAAGGGTGGTGAGCACCTAGTTAGGGTTGTCTGACACCAAGGATGACAAGACAGGCAGGCAAGCAGAGCATAACAGTAGCAAAATGATGAAAGTTTAGTAGGATTGAGACAGATTTTTCCATCCTGTAGTTCAAGTTCCAATGACTTTGAGGAATTTTCCCAAGCCAACCCCCAAATTCAGTTAACATTTTAACGGAATGCTACGCTGAATGCTATGAATAGCGTGTTTATAACATGCTATAACAGCCTCCATTGTTTTCAACTTTTTCCCCATCCCCCACCCCTAAAATTAATGTTTATTTTTGCATCCTTGCTATACAACATTCATCTATTTGATCAGATTAAACTAATCATAGAAGCAGGAGTAGATCAGAAACTTCAAGTTGAACCCCAAAGCAAAATCATCTGAGCAGAGGACTCAAGCCTGTTGAATTAGCTCCCTGTTCGTGTGTCAGTCACAGTGGTCTAGAGAAACAAATCCGTATAAACTTATATGCGTATAACTGAAAGTTTTATATAAAGGGTAGTGGCAAGGAGGGTGTGAGAGGCCTGGTAGGAATTCAGTGAGGGCAATGTAACTAAGAGAATTTACAAAACCCAAATGAAGGCTGAGCATAATAGTGGGACAAGAGAAAAGTAAAAGAAAATACAGGAAAGAACTAGGAGACCAAGGGTATTTATAGAGGTCTAAATACAGGCATGTACATATGTAAATATATTTATATAGGATGGTGAGGAAGTAGATCTATGTGCATATATTTATAGGTTTATTATTAAGGCAGCAGATGGATATTGGACCTCCACTCAAGTACTTACTCAACACAAGAACACTTTGTTCTATTAAATTAGTATTCCATGATGTGCACCTTCCCGACACGATTGCTGAGGACAGATGTGTGCATAGGTGGGTGTGGTGAGGAGGCCTGATGGTGCCCAGCTATAAAGGGATCTAGCATCTGGGGTCTTGGAGACTTGCAGGTAAACGGGCAGCCATCTGGCTCAGGAGCATCAAGGCCCACATGTAGGAGGCTCACCAGCCTGTGTGACCAAGGGGTGTAGAAGGTACCAGGTACCAAACATCAAAGAGCGAAAAATCATATCAGTGAGTGCCCACCTTTCCGATATGGTTACTGAAGACAAATGTGTGCATAAGCATATGTGGTGAGGAAAGCTGATGGTGCCCGGATCTCAGGAGCTAGAGCATCTGGGGTCTTAAAGACTTGAAGATAAACAAATAGCCATCTAGCTAAGAAGCAACAAAGCCCACATGGAAGAAATACACCAGCCTGTGTGACCACAAGGTGTAGAAGGGATCAGGTATGAGGCATCAAAGAACAAAAAAAATCATATCATTGTAAATGAGGGTGAGTGCAGAGTGGAGACCCAGGGCCCATTTGTAGGCAACTGGGGAGGAGATGAGCCAGTTAGAGTGCAGGGTAGCAACAATGAAACATACAACTTTCCTCTAGTTCCTAAATGCTTCCTCCCCCCAAGCCCCGCCTTGTCATGATCCCAATTCTACCTTTAAAATCTGATTAGACCAGAGGATGTACATTGGTACAGATAGGAATTGGAAACACAGGGAATCCAGGACAGATGGCTCCTCCAGGACCAGTGGTGAGACTGGCAATGCCTGGAGAATAGAGAGAGAGTGGGGTAGAAAGGGGGAATCGATACAAGGATCTACGTATGACTTCCTCCCTGGGGGATGGACAACAGAGGAGTGGGTGAAGGAAGATGTCAGACAGTGTAAGACATGACAAAATAATAATAATGATCTATAAATTATCAAGGGTACATGAGGGAGAGTGGAGTAGGGATGAAGGGGGAAAATGAGGAGTTGATATTAAGGGCTCAAGTAGAAAGCAAATGTTTTGAGAGTGATGATGGAAATGGGTGTACAAATGTGCTTGACACAATGGATGGATGTATGGATTGTGATGGGAATTGTACGAGCCCCCAATAAAATGATTTAAAAAGAAAGAAAGAAAGAAAGAAAGAATCGATCACAAGTATAAACTAGAATCCCCTCCCAGGGGGATGAATGACAGGAAAGTGGGTGAGGGTTGATGGAGAACAATGTAAGATATGGAAAAATTAATCTGTAATTTATCTAGGGCTCATGAGGGAGGGAGGGCAGGGAAGGGTGGGTAAAGAAATTGGGAGCTGATATCAGGGGTTCAAGTGGGAAGATAATGCTTTAAAAATGATGACGGTAGCATATGTGTAAATGTGCTTGACACACTGGAGGAATGTATGGATTATGATAAGAGATGGAAGAGCCCCCAATAAAATTATTTTTAATAAAAGAAAAAAGGAAAGAAAGAAAGCATCCCAAGCAGTCCAAATCAAGTCTATTATTCTGATATTAAGCCATATGTCTGATACCAATCTATAAAGTCATCTTCAGAGTCACAAAACACATGCAATGATGCTGAATGGAGGAAGATCACAGGCCAGTGGGTGGGAAGTCTTCTGGATCCATTGGCATTGCAAGCATCTCAGCACTGGCAGGGGTCTCTATGTGGCTTCTCCAGATCTAGGGCTCTCGCTTCTGTCAGCATAGCTTCATGTGTCTTGTCAGTTGCAATGTCCCCCAGGAAGTAAATAGAGAGTGTGTCTTCTGCCTCCAAGGAGGAAATCCCAGAATTTCCCCAGAATCCTCTGGGGGAAGGCCATGCCATACAGAGGCTTCATTATATCTTGATTGGCAGGCCAGACTGCAACCCTTCACTCTTAATCCTCTCAAATTGACACCAGATTATGTAACTACCACATGCACCATCTAGTAATAGCTATGGTACCCAATTCAGGAGCCTTTACCTTGGACTATATTATTGAATACCTGCTGCTTAATAGACCCAATTAATTAACTTAAGCCTCTTTCTAGGAAAGAAAGGTACTGGAATGACTGTCACTGTTTCCGCCAAAGACAGAAGACAAGCTGATTTGAGAAACTGTAGTTTATTCTGAAACTTGAGACAGAAGGAGACAGTGGAGTGTACTAGTTCCAAATTGCTTTAAAAATCCAGTGAAAGTCAAGCAAGTTATATACCTTAAAGTATGTGACAGAAAGAGGGTTTTCAACTATCACAGGAAAAAAACAGCAAGTTTTTACAATGACAAAGGAAGGAATTATCAGGGGTTTTTTTTCTCACATTGATTGCAGGATACAATTGATCCTCTAAGAAGGCAGGTTTTGCACTGATCATTAGAAATTATCTATCCCTAATAAAATGATTTTAAAGAAAAAAAAAAGAAATTATCTATACCTATGTTTCTGCAGGGGTCATTAGACTACCATTTGCTCAAATTTCATGTGCCCATTTTTATCTAAATTGAGGGATGCTTCCATCATACCACCAGGCCTTATCATACCACCACCCCTGTGGCCTCTGTGTCGGGAAGCTTGATGCCTGGCTGCTATTTTCATGGCCTTGGTAGCATCCTCCCTGAGTTGGAACGTCCCTACTGATTGAGCGTAAATGGAATTTTTACTGCAAGGGAGGGGGCAGTTTCATTTTGAATTTTTAACAAACTAAATTTTAAGTTATGCTTTATTTCTAGTATTTTGATTAAGAGCAGGCTATTTTACCCCTCTATTGTTTTCCATTGCTCATCTAAATTATCTGATATCTATGAGATCTGTTTATAAGGGGCATGTTGATGATGACTCTTGGAATGATTTGCATGACTCTGCAAGTCAATATCAGTCAGAACAAGAGTGACAGGGTGTGATTCATGACTATGTGACACTCAATCCTGTCTCTAGTATAGTGATACCTCATAATGATCAGAAGTAGTTCAGTGAAGACTTAATTTAAGTAAGGATTCTGCAAATGGATTTTTAACTTCCCCTGTCATAGCCCCATGTAAACAGCGTTGTCAGAATATAAGATCAAGTATAATTTTTCCTCAAGAACATCTAGAATATCATTCAAGAGGAAAGCAAAAAGTAATTTAATAGACAGGAGCAAAGAAATCGTCAAAGTGGGTGTCGTCTGAAGAGATTCTAAAGCTTTTTTATAATCATAGAGTAGCTAAGCAAATGCAAGAAATGATGAAGTAAAAAAGCCGAGTAGAAAATTTCAAAAGGCAGCTGGAAAAGACAAAGTCAAATCTTATAATGAAATGTGAAAAGACCTAGCGTTAGAACACGTCAAAAGAAAGAACATGCTCGGGGTATATTAAACTGAAAGAACTGAAGGAGAGGTGCAAGCCGTGGTTGCAACATTGAAAGGTGCTATGGGCAAAATATTGAATGAGGAGGAAAGCATCCATAGAAGATGGAAAGAACACACAGAGGCAATGTAGCCAAAAGAACTAGTCAACATTCTACCTTTTCAAAAATCTGCAGGTGAGCAAGAACCAATGGTACTGAGGGAATATTTCTTATGTTGCACTGAAAGCCTTAATCAAAAACAAGGCTCTAGGGATTGATGGAACACAAAGTGGGATGTGTCAACAGGCTAAAGGGGCACTGGAAGCACTTAGTGGGCTCTGCCAGGAGAATTGGAAGACAGCTACATGGCTAACTGAGTGAAAGAGATCCTTATTTATCCCCTTTCCACAGAAAGGTGACCCAACAGAATGCTCAAATTATAAAACAATGTTATTTATATCACACACACAGATAAACAATTGTGATGCTGGTACAGAACCAGTTTGTTGTGCATGCGGCCACTCGGGGTAGGTACTGACTCGATGACATCCAACAATAACAGCCATTGCATGCAAGTCGGGGCATGTGTAACAGTGAGAGAATTGGTGCGTTTTGTTACCACTCCCCACTTCACTCCCACCCCCAACTAAACACATAAGCCACCTTTGAAGTAGGAAGGATAACAAGAATCTATGCGGACCTCACGGAGCTCATTCAAGGTCTTCGAAGTGGTAGAAGCTGCATCACAGAATGTGGCCTGGCAATGAAGGAGCAGCACTGAAATGATGGAGTATCTTCTCCTTATCAGGCCTGACACTGTGGAATGGTAGGATAGAGTGACAGGCTAGCTGTTCTTCCTGGCCCCTGGAATCAAAGGTCAAGAACCCTTGTGGCTGAGAGAATCAGAGCCAGAGGCTTGGCTGCTGGCTTAGGAGACCAATGACTGTATACTTACGTTTTGCTGATCCTGACTTGTGGTAACCTATTACCTTCTCTAACAAACCCTGTCAGTTATGAATATTGTTTGTGAGTCCTTGTGACCCTGGCAATGAATTATCAAAGGTTGGTATCAGAATTGGTCATGAAGGACAGAGCTGGGAGGCATGTCTGATTCTTCTCTTGGCAATAGGGAAGCCAGAGAAGGTCAGGTGTACCCATCCTCCTGGCCTTTTATTGCACCCACCCCCAGGAAATGCCACTGGTATAGCCCATCACTAGGTCCCTGAGTGGACACTGCCCTACCTTGCCTAGGCTTCGGTGCTGCAGATTTGCTCCTGTCCTCGGTGCAGGAGTTCCCCACAGACAAGCTTCTTTTCCTGGCCCAGTTCAGCAAGGCAGCACACCAGGCTTACTGTGCTGGCAAAATGATTTATTAGAAAGAGGGAAGATATGGTGGGGCGCCTAAGGTAACGCAGGGCATGGTCTCTCAAAAGGAGGTTTTTCAAGGTGTTTAGATGGAAGGCCACTGTTGGAAACTAGCTTGTGGGCCACAAAAGGACTGGAGTGAGTTTCAATTTTACTTTTCTTCTATTTACAGCTGCTCAGACCAGTGTTTAGATCTGGTGAGTAAAGAAACCGGAGGTTTCCAAGGTTGTGACCCTCCTATTTATCCAGTTAATATCCCCCCGTTATATGTGCATAACACATTCACAGAAGCACGTAATATGCATAATTTCACAGCCAATCGCATCAGAGCTGTGAAAGTATCCCAGTGAATCGCCTGAGTGTGTAGATCTCTTATTACATTCACCCTCCACCCCACCTCCTTTCTTCCCTCTCTGCCCCTCCGCTTTGCCTCTTTCCCCTCCCCCAGACTTCATCATAGTTTTCAAAGTTTTTTCATTTGTTGTGAAAATAAGTTTTTTCCTCTCTATGAAAATGGTGTCATGAAATCTTCATCTTTATGAGATTGACAAACTTTGTTGAGCAGAATATACTTTGAACACTGACTGAATTACTGTCGTTTGCATTAAGCTTTGAAACGAGGATGTGTGAGAGCTCTCACCTTGGTCCTTCTTAAGGATACTTTGACTATCTGGGCCGCTTGCATGTGAATCTTATTTTCCGTTTGCCAGTTTCTATAAAAACGCAGCTGTGGTTTTGAGAGGATTTGGATTGAATTGGCAGACCAATATGGGGACTAATGCCATTTTTAAAAATGTTACATCAAATTTATAAATATGGTTGTCTTTCAGTTATTTTGATCTAACAAAGTTTTGCTAGGTGGTGCAAATGATTAACACACATACTTATTAAGTGAAAAATTTACCTATATAATTACCATTACAGATGTTATTTATTTTTTCATATGGTTTGGAATATTTGCCTGTCATTTTGTTCAACCTAAAAGACTCTCTCTCTCTTTCTCTCTTTTTAAGACTAGCTTTGTTAGCTATAAAATTCTTATGTAGCATAATTGTTTGTAGTTCAGCCTTTTGAGTATGTCATCCCACTGCCTCTGGGCTCCAGAGTGTCTAGTGATAAGTCAGCTGTTAATCTTAATGAAGATACTTTGATTTGAAGCTATTTCTCCCCTGCTACCACAATTCTCTTTGATTTTGTATTTTTCAGTATGATTTTAATTTGTTTGGACTGGATTTTAGTTTAGTCTACTTAGAAATAGTTGAACTTTGTGCTAGCTGGATGATTTTAAGTTAATTTGAATTTGTATGAAAGTGTATGGTAGCCTTGGGGCGTGATCTTCTTACAAGGAGGAACTGGGAACTTCCCTTTCTATGTCCTTTCACCTGCCTGCTTACTAGCACTCTGCCTGTATCCAGAGGCACCCTGACATGGGCCACCTGACCTTAAGAACTTTCAGTGTCATGCCATATGTCCAGCAACTTTGGGTCCACATGACTCTGTATCCAACTAACTGTTATCTCTCTGCACAGCCTCCCCTTTCTGTGTCATCAGCCTACAGCTGTGTAGCGTCAAAGAGGACTCCAGCTAGCATTGGACTTAGTTTAAGGCTATGAATTGGACTAGGCTGAGATGCCTTGTTGATATAAAATTACCTCTTGATATAATGTTCTTTCTTATATATAGTTGAGTATCACTTGTTTTGTTTCTCTAGACAGGCCAGCCTAGCATATTATGGTATGAGGAATGGGTGCTAGACAAATAAATCATGAAAAGGGAGAGGGAAGACTTGTCTGATCATTGCCACATAATAATTGGGCAGAGTTGGAATTTCCTTATCCTTTGGAGAGCAGAAGAGTTAAGATATGGTCTCATGGTTTACTCAGTTTTTATGTGGAAACAAGATGGGAAGCTAAACATTTAATTCTTAGAAGCAGTCTTTAGGGATTCCTACCTAAAATAGAGCAAAAGAATGCAATGGATATTGGGTTGAAGCTAAGGGTGTATATAGGCCTCTTGAATTTTTTTTATTAAGCCTTGCTGCTTTATCAACATGACTAATAGTAAGTCAAGTCCTGATTTAATCCTGACTGGGGGATAAGGTCATGTTGTACATGAATAAGGTAGTCTATATAGCAAAGGTTTAAATTTGAGTGTTTTAAGAAGAATTATGCTCTACAAGGATTATGTTGATTTCTCTATTATTGTTATTTATATAATGTGATCGAAATGAATATTAAATTATTTTCAAAGTGAGCTTGTGCGGTTACATTCCTTCTTGCTGTATAAATCTACCTTCATATATAATATATTGTATATAACCATATATTATATAATCATATATGTTATCATATATATATATCCTGGTAAGTGTCCTGGTTTGTTTTCTCTAGAGAACCCTGACTAACTGCTTTCAGCTGTTACAACTGGATCTTTTAAGTGAAACCTTAGGTATTGCTTTTATAAAAAGGCTTTTTGTTTGAAGCCAAGGTAGGCCCCCACCAGGCCTTTGAGTACCATGACCTTTTCATTTGGAAAGACATGTAACTGGGTCTGTTGAGAGAATGAAGACAAACATGATTGAAATCTGAAGTAGCAGAGGCTGACACTAGAGGCACCAGAGTCTGTGACACTGCGAACATGGCACACAACCAAGGTACCAGGCTAGACGCGGAGCCAAGGCAGGAGACCATGAGCTAGCACAGGGGAGCAACCCTGAGAGGATGAGGCAGTGAGGCAGAGCAGGAGGTTGACTTGAGGGCCCACAGCGGCAGAAGCTAAGGAGTCACGTGGTTGAGAGGAGGACTAGACAGAGAATTGGCTGCTGGCTGAAGAGAGCTCTTGCTGTCGATCACTGACTCTGTTTAGTCTGTTTTCTAACCCTAGTTTGTGGGAGCCTGTTAACTACTCTAATAAACTCATTTAAGGTACGCATTGTCTGTGAGTTCTGTTTCATTGATACAGATAATTGCAATGGACTATCAAATCCAGCATTCACATGGAATGATGTGGGAAGAATTGTTGGTGTCAGAATAGGATAAAGAAAGATCTCAGAGGTTGGAGGTAAGTCTGGCTGCTGCCTCATGGGCAATAGGGAAACTAGAGGGATCAGATGTGCCCCCCAACCCCTGCCCCTAGGCACAGTTTACTTCAAAGGCACATTTGAAAATCTCCATTAGCTTTTCAATTGCTGTAGCCTTCACTCATTCATTCTTTGCAAATGAGCCCTGGTGGCATAGTGGTTATGCTTTGAACTGTTGGGCATTTACTACTCCCATAAGCAGTTAGCCTGCAAAACCAAGGGGTGTCACGGTGAGTCAGCATGGATTGCCCAGCATGCTGAGGGAGGGAGCTTTACTTGCAGAGAGCCTCCCAGTCAGCCAGAGAACATGCCCTGCTCCAAGGTGTTCTCGGCACATGTTTCCAAGTGCGCTGTGCTGTCCGTATGTAGCCTCTGGATTCAGTAGCATATGTAGCCTCTGGATTCAGTAGCATGTGTAGAAGCGTTTCCAAGCTTTTCCTGGGCATCCCATTGCTGAGTGATGCTTTGCGCTCAATTGCCATATCCAGCCCTGTTCTTGTCTCAACTGGTGTCAGTATTGTGGGCAACAGAATTATACAGCGGTGGCTACATTTTTAATAAATTCCTCTTTTTGAGAAATGCCCTCAGTCAGAACTCTTCGCATTGAATAAACTCTAGGTCAGGTTTAAAGGAAGCCCTTTGAATGTGACTTTATTCAAATAATGTCAGTTCTGCAGGGGTGGAGCATTTGGGTGTAGCAACTGGTTGCACTTCAGGCTGCTAACCACAACGTGAGCAGTTTGAATCCACCAGCCACTGTGTGGGGGTAAAGATAAAGCTTTCTTTTCCCGTAAAGATTTATAGTTATGGAAAGCCACAGGGGCTGTTCGACTCTGTCCTTAACACTCATTATGAGTCAGTGAGGTGCTGTTTGTTTGTTTGTTTGTTTGTTGGAGGGGGTTGCACGTCTTTTGGGGATGCTTCCAACTTGTCTAAACTGTGCCCCAGTCAGTGTCAAAAAGAAACGCTCCGATGTTATTGAGTCAGTTCTCATTGATGGTGGTCAAGACTGCAAACCTTTATACGGGATCTGGCAGCCTCTTCTCTCTCCAGAGGAGTGGCTGGTAGGCTTGCACACAGATCTGCAATTAGCACCCAATGCCTAGTGCGCATCACCACCAGTGAAACCAAACACAGCCATCAAATCCGTTGTGAATCATAGTGACCTTACGGGGCAGAGCAGAGCAGTCATTTTGAGTTTCTAAAGCTATAAGCCTTTACAGAGGCAGAAAGCCTCATCTCTCTCCTACAGAGCGGCTGGTGAGTTCAAATTGCCAATCTTGTGGTTAGTGCCCCATGTGTGATCTACTAAGACACCAGTAGTTGTTGGGCAGCAACTGGTTCACAAAAGCCTTTCAAACTGGGGGGAGGGTCAGTGGAGAGGAAAAATCAGAACTCCACAAAGCTTGGTGTTCTTTTTGGCATTTAGCTGTTTCTCTTGAATGAAGAAAGCTCTTCAGATTGTTGCAAACCTTTAGATAATTTCCAGGGTTCTGAAAAGTTTGATGTTTTTCCTGCATTCTTTTTACGTTAACCAAATGGATTTTTAGAGGCACTTCCTCCACAGTTTTGAAAACGCTTTCTCTAGTATTTTTGGAACTTTTCTATCAGTTTTACAGCATTTCAAAATAAAAGAATGCATTTATGTGGGCTTGTACATATTGTCTCACCTTTGGTTTTCCTTGTCTTTGAAGCATATGGTTACCCATTGTGGTGATTAGATTTTATGTCAACTTGAAACCTGTGTGCAAGTGTAGGAGTGGAATGCAACCTATCACTTAGGTTACAGCTTGATGATGCCTCCTTGGGGGTGTGGTTTTTTTATAAGAGAGACGCTGGGAATGTCTCTCTTTCTCTCTGCCACTTTTCCTCTCTGCTTCCTGAGACACTGTGTCTGCCTGCAGGGGCGGCCCCATGTAGGCTGCTGGCCTTGGGAACCACCTGGGAGCTGTCAGTGCCCTGCCATATTTCCACTCACCTCAGATACATGTGACTCTGCACCCCTCAGTCTGTGATCTTACATCCCGTTTCACCTGTCTGCATCACTGTTCTGCAGCTACATGAGTCTGAAGAGGGCCTGTCAAGCGTCAGATCTATGAACTTGAGTTAGTCTGGGCTATGATGCCTTCTTGATATAGGTAGGATTACTTCTTGATACAAAGTACTTTCTTATACATAAGTGTCAGTATTTTGTTGCTGTTGCTGTTTTTGTTTTCTCTAGACAATCTATATTGATACATTTAATCTATTTAGATGATAAGCAAAGCTGCATCAGTATCCAGGGTTAAATGATACTCAGAAACTATTTGTTTTCCTACTGACATAGGCACAATTCTTGGGTGACTTATTGTCCCTCTCTCCCATTGACCGGAGGACATCCAACTTCTCCTTTCCAAGTGATGGAGTCACCGAGAACTAGACCAAGGGCATGTGTCCTATAGATGCATATTTGTGTCTACTTAATTAGTATTTCTATTAAAGTACAAGCCTTTAGATTTATGAGGAGGTTTTAAGTGGAGATATGCCCTTATCTTTAGATTTTGTTTGTTTGGGGTTTTTCATGAACATTTTAAAGCATTGTTTGTTCACATCAAAAGGAGAGCTTTGTTCATTTCCCATTTTAATAGAAATGCTAACCACAACTAATTTACAAAGGAAACTATCCTCCAGGGTTTTTTTTAATATTACCTACCAAAGGTAAACTGGTTTTTAAACAAACATCCAAAGGTTTATGATGATATCGGGATCTTAGACAAAAGAAAAACATAAATAAGGTGTCTTTTAATGTTTATCATAATAAGAATGTCATAATAAGCTAGTACCTTATAACTACAAGCCTTTAAATTGCCCATTACACACTAGGGTGCTTCAAAAGTTCATGAATCTATTGAATTAGTCTATTGGAATTTTTAAGAAGTCATTTATTTACCTAAATAATACTTACCTTTACCCAGGAATACAAATCTGTCCACTTTGAATAATGGAAATACTACTTTATTCCACAAGAGGGCACTCAAATGGCTTTCTTTTTCTTATACTTTTTTTCCCTATTTTTTCATAGTTTACCACATTGGATTGTGTCACAGATTTATTCCAAAGTCATAACGTTATACTCAAACCAGGAAGTTACACACATAGTCACATGCAACCATTTTCAAGTTCTTAGGGTAAAAATATATATATAATGAACGTAAAATGGAAGAAACTGAGACCTCCCAAAATGATGTCCAATGCTTTCTTCCAGAGAATGTGGAAATCTTGTAGCTGCGACTTCTAAATGGGATGAGGAATTTTATGGTATATGACCATCACCAAACTAAAAGGAAGAGTTAAAGACTACTCTTTTGGTTTGCTTGGTGTTGTTTTTTAAAATGTTGAAAATTAAATTCAAACGGGGTATTGTTTGAGATAAGGATAGAAAGATAGAGAAGAGAATTAGGAGGATAAAATGTTAAGGACATTTTATTTGCTTGGCTGGAACTAGGGTGGCAGAAATATAGAGAAGACGTGTGACCTGATTTTAAAATCACAACACACTGCTATCAATGGAAATGATATTAGCGAACCCTGGGTTCCTGGTTAGGAAGACATTGAACGCTAGAAAAGAGCACTGTTTGATTTTAAAACAACTGAGATGGATTACTAGCAGAGAGAAAAGGCCTTTGAGTGAACATTGTAAATGAGGAGAATTGGTGTTATAGCACCGAGTTTATGCACATGAAGTTTATATTTGACCCAAGGAACTGTATGTCCTATTAGCGGTCAGTGCCCCTGTATGCCCTATTAGTGGTCAGTGTCCCTGTATGCCCTATTAGCGGCCAGTGCCCCTGTATGCCCTGTTAGCGGTCAGTGCCCCTGTATGCCCTGTTAGCGGTCAGTGCCCCTGTATGCCCTATTAGTGGTCATTGCCCCTGCACTTTTTGTCAATACTAATAGTATTGGAATCAACACCTGTTTGATAATTGTAGTCACCAGGATGAAGAGCCAAATCATAATCTCAGCACATTAATCCTGCAAAGCAAAAGGAAAAAAAATTAAGATTATGAATGTAAATAATTGCTCTCCTTTTTGTTTGCTTGCTTGCTATCTCTTCCTTGTAATTTTGTGTCTTTTTCTGCATACATAGCTATTGTAAAGGGGCTTTCAAAAACAATGGCTTTTATGTAATATCAATTATGCCACTCAGCTATTATTTTAATTATGTTCCAACTAAAGCGAATTGATAAAAGTTAAAAATTATCCATGCCTGAATGAATTATAATTCACTATAAATTGACAGTGTTGTTTTCTTGTTCTGTGGATAATTTTATCTTTGTTCATTTTTGATAGAACTAAACATCCTCTTAATGTTTCCATTAGCTTACATGTTTTTACACTACTCTAATTGTAAGCATGGGGGGAAAATAAGGGACACATGATTGCTCTATTTTCACTCATACTTTCTGTAACATGGACCAAAAATGGAATTAGCACACTTTTCTATCCTACCTTTTTTTTATTGTAAAGATTACCAGGTAGTGGCTGATCACCTTGATATTGCAGGTTAGTAAATTCTGTCCATTAAACCAAAACACAGAAATCTATTCTGAAATCTGAAAATATCGTATCTTCAAGTGTTCTAAACACCAATGGAAACCATCTCATTTGGGGTGAATAGCCTCATTTCATAGTGCAACCCTTGATTTGTCTAATATCTAGATCTAGTTAGTGCATAAAATAAAAATTTAAATTCTCTGCATCTTTGGAGGTATTTTTCTATAATTTAAACATTTATGAAACTAACCAGAGGGCAGCATACCTCCCAATCATGTGTATATAAGAAATTAACAGAATTCAGTGAAAACATTCCTATTCTCTGAGTTTTTTTTCCTTTCTTTTGTTTTAGTTTCATATATAATTAGCATTTATACATATAATCCATATTTGCATGATCTAAAGTCACCATCATAGAGTTGATTCTGACTCAGAGCAAACCTGGAACGATCCGATAGGACAGAATAGAACTGCTTCCGGGCATTTTCCAGGTGATAAATCTTTTCCCAGGACTTCTCTTCCTCCTGTGGAACAGGTGGGGCTTGCACTACTGCCTTATTGTGAGCAGTCCACCTTATTTCCAACTCAACCCCGGGTCTCCTTCACACACGGCTTACCTCCTGCCGCCCACTCGATTCTGACTCCTACTCACGCTATAGGACAGGGTAGAGCTTCCTAGTTGGGCTTCTGAGAATATAAATCTTGAATGGAGTACAAAGCCTCATGTTTTCCCCTTGGAGCAACTGGTGAATTCTGTCTGCAACCTTGAAGTTAGGTGCCCAACTACTATAGCAACAGGGTTCCTTCTGATGTGACCTCGGACTCCTTCACTGCCTTCAAGTCAAATTCAATGCACAGAGATGGTATAGGACAGAGTAGAACTATCCCTTTGGGTTTCCCAGGCTGTACATCTTTATGAGAGCAGAAATCCGAATCTCCCATGGAGCTGAGTGAGTTGTTGTTGGGTGCCATGGAGTTGGCACTGACCCAGAGTGGCCACAGGCACAACAGAATGAAACTGTCCGGTCGTGCACTCTCCAAGCAGTCGATCTTATGCTTGATCCCATGGTTATAACCATGGTGGCAGTTTTCTCCTTGAAAGCCTTCCATGTTTTCACTGCCCCTCAGCTTAAGTTAGATGATAGGAAATTCAGCTTGAAGGTTACATGTACCCAGCATGTGATGCCAATGTTACACTATAACAGCAGGAGGAATAGGGGATGGGTGAGCTATGGAGGAAAGGCTGATTTCAGTGTTCAAGACTTCATTTTCAGATAACTCCCCAAAATCTGAAATGACAACTGTTATGAAGACTAGCATGGATCTACTTTCACCAGGTGTCAACCATCACAGCCAACTATTGCACCTTCAAATTCAAATCCAGACACCTGTCAAGCATACCTGACTGTCTTTCTTTCCTTCGAGTAAAAGAGGGTACTTTAGAATGCTTGCTGATCTTAGAGATCTAAAGTAACGTCCATCATTTTGAATGCGAAACATATTCGTAGCCTTTTTCCTCCATGAATAAAATGCAATTTTACCACACATAATTAACTGAACCCCTTTAAGTTCGCAGTTGTTTGTGTTTACAGGAAGTAATTCCCTTCAAGGACAAATTTAATAAGAACCGCCGACGGGGTTGGAGGAAAGTGGTGTGCGAAATGGGAAATGGGAGATTTCCATTTAGATATGTGCTTGGCTGCTCTGTGATTTTGAAAGGGACCAGAAGACAGCCGCTCTTACAGAACATGCATGCATATCTGTTTTCCTCCACTCCAGGCGTGTCTTTTCATTAGTCACAACGCACACCATGCATTTGATTTCCGTATAGTTAAGTAGGCACCCTCTTCTTCAACACTCAGTGTTCTCTGCTGGGAAATAAAGAAAACGATAGCTTTGTGCTTGGAAAACGAATGTCTCTAGATTGGTTACCTGCACTGGCTGGGAGGTTTCATTGCATGTAATTCGCTCCAATTTAAGCAGGGTATGAACTAATGCCTGGATTTGAGGACGTGTGGATCTAACAGCAGGAATGTTTGGCATATCTTTTATACTCACACACTTTGTGGGAACTGCAAAAGTCTGGGGAAAGCACGGCAGTGAGACAAAGCAAATGGCTTGAATCCCTGAGAAGTTCCATGTCTTCCGTATCGGCACACTAGCAGTGCTTATGTAGCAAAACCCTATTTCCATGTAATTTCATTCTCTACTTGCTGAAATCTAAATTACAGACATGTGCTTTTGATATTGAATTACTCTTGTGCTGTGTTTTCCCCTTCGTCACACCATTTAGAGTTTCTTCAAGTGACAGCTTAATTATTTTGAAAATAACATTTTTATTACTGTCGCATTCAATTCAGTAAACTATAACAATACACCCTTCTCACTCACCTCCACTATGATAAGAATAGACACTGTCATCAAACCAATGATAACTCAGAATAGGTGCTAACTCATGACCCAGTAGGAGATGGTAGTACTGTTCCTGTGACTTTCTGAAAGTGTAACTCTTTATGGGAATAGAAAGTCCTGTCTCTCGACTGCAGAATAGCTGATAGTTTTGAACTGCTGACCTTGCAGTAAGCAGCCCAATGCATAAGCACCTGAGCTCCAAAAGGAGCATCAATAAATTCCTTACCTGGGAGAGCAGGTGTTAAAATGCTCAACCATAGAGGAATGAAAAACCCACAGACACAGAGTAAGGTTCTATACTTTCAGGAATTAAGTGTAAATCCCTAAACGCATTGTCATACAGTCAATTCTGACTCATGGTGACCCTCTAGATAGTTTCTGAGGCTGGAAATCTGGAGAGGAGCAGACTCATTGTTCTGAGAGATTGATGGAATTTGAACAAGGAACCTTGCTGCTGGCATCCCAGCATTTTCCCAACATCACCACCAGGGGTCAGGACAACACAATAATAATTTTCTAAGCTTACATAGCAGACTAAAGAATTGATGCAATTGAATTACCGTGCTGGTGAAGAATATTGAAAGTACCTTGTTGTTGTTGTCTGGTGCCAAAGAGTCTGTTTCAACCCATAGAGACCCGATGCACAACAAAGCGCAACACTGACCAGTGTTGCCCTGTCCTCCACAATCGTTCTGACGCCTGATCCCATTGCTGTAGCCAGTGTGACAATCCATCTCATCAAGGACCTTCCTTGTGTTTGCCACCGCTCCACTCTACAAAGCCCGGTGTGTTTTCCGGGGACTGAACTCAAGGACAGATATGCCATATTGAACACTAACGAGAGAAGACTCGATGAATTGTGAGAGGGCATCAAGACATTGGTTCATGAAGACCTTCATTCATAAAGAAAGCACAAGATAATTTAAAAAGACAGCAAAAGAAGGAAAGAACAAAGTGGCTGTCAGAAGAAAAACTACCATAGACTGCTGAAAGAAGACACACATCTCTCTTGGAAGAAACATGGCCAGCGTGCTCCTTAGACAAAAGGATGGAGAGACTGGATATGTTATCAGGAGAGATCATTCCTTGAAAAGGACAGCATGCTTTGTAAGCCCAGGGGCATTGAAGAGAGGAATATCCTTGACAAGACGGATTGACACAACTGCAGCAATGGGCTCAAGCAGACAAACAATCTTGAGGAAGGTGCAGGACTAGCTATTGTTTCATTGTATGCTACATAGAGTTACTGTGAGTCAGAACTGACTTGATGGCACCTAACAACAATAACGACATACTTATGCAAGAGTGTGATTCTGTGTTTGCAGGAAGACCCTAAACTATTTAGGAAAAAAATGAATAAATGCATACATACATATGTTTTTTTGTGAATAGCTGACCCCATGCACAGCAGACCAAAAGATTGCCCCATTGTCTGTTCTCCTTGTGATAGTTGCTGGTTGGAGCACTGGGAACACAAGGGTTTGCTTTGGCCGCAGTTCTAGAAGGAGATCATTGGCTGCAGTTCTAGAAGGAGATCATTGGCCGCAGTTCTAGAAGGAGATCATTGGCCGCAGTTCTAGAAGGAGATCATTGGCCGCAGTTCTAGAAGGAGATCACCAGGGTTTTCATTGGCCGCAGTTCTAGAAGGAGATCACCAGGGTTTTCATTGGCCGCAGTTCTAGAAGGAGATCACCAGGGTTTTCATTGGCCGCAGTTCTAGAAGGAGATCACCAGGGTTTTCATTGGCCGCAGTTCTAGAAGGAGATCACCAGGGTTTTCATTGGCCGCAGTTCTAGAAGGAGATCGCCAGGGTTTGCGTTGGCCGCAGTTCTAGAAGGAGATCACCAGGGTTTTCATTGGCCGCAGTTCTAGAAGGAGATCACCAGGGTTTTCGTTGGCCGCAGTTCTAGAAGGAGATCACCAGGGTTTGCGTTGGCTGCAGTTCTAGAAGGAGATCGCCAGGGTTTGCGTTGGCTGCAGTTCTAGAAGGAGATCACCAGGGTTTTCGTTGGCTGCAGTTCTAGAAGGAGATCGCCAGGGTTTGCGTTGGCTGCAGTTCTAGAAGGAGATCGCCAGGGTTTGCGTTGGCCGCAGTTCTAGAAGGAGATCACCAGGGTTTTCCTATTCTTTCTTACTCTGGAAACTGTGCTGAAATCTGGTCAGCAGGGTCGTGTAGTCGAAGGAAAAGGCTCCAAATCTCTTGTACAGTCACTCCTACAACTGTGATCATTTCTGTGCCGTCGATCTTGGTTTAGAGACTTTCGTTTCTTCTGCATACTGTATTTAAGTGGCCGTGTGAGTGAGAATGCTTGAACACTATTGTGGCTTCCTGCTGACCATATTCCCTCTGCTGGGTAATTTGTACTTCTTTTGTTTCCATCCTGTTCACGACTTAATAAATATGCACTTATAAATTATATTTGAATCTGGAATCTGTTTTCTACCCTACAATAAAAAAATTAATAAATCAAATATAGGTGCCTAGATCCATGGCACCACATCCAAGGTAGTAGATCTTGTTGTACCTGCATTTAAGAAAAAAATGTCTAGGACACTGTGGAAAAGATGGGTTTGAAAACTGAATAAGGTGTGATTTTCTATGGGGAGCAGCTGGCAAATTAGATAGTAGATAATATGTCTGTGATAATTATATGTCAATTCACTCTTGAAAAATGAGATGAGAGGAAGATTTTCATAATCCACATATATCATTCTGCAATGCCTTTGAGGTAACCATTGTGAAGCATGGTGTCAATAGAGAATAGAGTCTATGAACTATCAGAAGGGGAAAGTGTATTTTGTGAGCTTTAGGTTGCTAATTCAGAAATAGCATGAATCGAGCACTAAGATATCCCAGATGCTTTATGTTCATAGTCCCATTAAATCCTAATACTAGTCCAGAGAGTAGGTAATTTCTTCATTTTATATTTAAAAAACTGAAGGGAAGGAATATTAAGTTAATAATAAAGCCAAGAAGCAGAGGATCGTGATATGAACACAGGCCCTTCTAACAATGTGCAAGAGTGATTAAAAAAACTATTCAATTTCCTTGAAACTTTGGAACTGCCCTTGGGTGCTATTTTTGTCATTCTCTGACAGATTCTTCTTAACGGTTATATTAGTCAGGGTTCTCCAAAGAAAAAGGGCCAGAGAGAGATTTATTTTAAGGCATTCATTAGCTCATGAGATTCTGTGGCTTGACAGTCAGAAACTCTAAGGCAGGCTCAAATCTTAGGAAGGAGATGTATGCTTTAGTTTTGAGTCAGAAACTCTTCTTTTCAAGAAATCTCAGTTTTGACTCTAAGACTTCATCTGGCTAGATGAGTCCCACCCAAATTATTGATGTAATCTCCTTTAAGCTTTAAAGTTTAAGAGCACTTAATTGTAAATATTAATCACATGTAACAAATACTTTCCTAGCAGTATATGATTAGTCTTTGACCAAACGACTGGGCACCATAATTTAGCTACATTGGCAATAAGATTAGCCATCACAATGGTTAATGGTAAAATCTTCAGTGATTGTGCACATGCTGGAGGAAATGCATACATTAAATTGTCAACGAATAACACACTCTGAACTAGCTCTTGACTTTAAGTTAGAGGTACTAAATGTGAGAAAGAACCCCAAATTAAAATATCATTTATAGAGATGTATTTATTGACTTATTTATTAAGCCTACACGTAGGACAAGACAAAGACAATTCCCCTGAATGAGGAAGCCATTGGCATGGGCCTTCATGGCACCCAAGCATTTATAGAAAACCAACTGATTAAATGGACTCAACCATAAGAACAATTGTGAGGATCGTCCTGGACCAGGCAGCATTTACTTCTGTTGTAAATCGGGTTTCTGTAAGTCAGAACTGGACAGCACCGGACAACAAATAAGTAATTATAATTAAATAGGCTTTGGAATGCAAGATCGAGGGAAAAGCACAATTAGGGAAGATCATTACATCACAGTTGCAGACAGACAACTGAAGAGGACATGATTGGGGCATTTATATTTCGGGATACAATGAAGTTTACAAGATTGGAATGGTACCCTCTGACCAAGATGGTCAGAATATGGCTCAATGGTGAGAGCCAATTTCCATCCAAGGCATATCAAGAAATTCCTGAGGGCCAACACATCCCTCTTGAGGCTCCTAGTAGAGTGATAACAATCTATTTCCAAATGCGCTCTGTCTGAGGGTAAGACTACTCACAATGCTGTTAAATGCTCAGAAAGAATCCATTTCGAGGCTGAATCTATGAGGAAATTCAAAAAAATTTAGAACTGGGATTGTAAAGAGAAATTTCATTCAGTGTGAGCAATAAAGAACAATCATCTACCAACCAGCCAAACTATAAACAAAGCCTTTACAACTTCATACATTTTCTTTCGAGTACACCAGGCCACATTCAATCTGTATGCTAAGCAAGTCATCAGAGAAGTTGGCTTATGTAAAGAGAATGAGGCATCACAATTAGAGGAAGGGCATAAACAACATGTGATACGCCGATAACACCACCTTGCATGCTGGAAGGGAAGAGCACCTGGAGCACTCCTTGATCAGGAGCAAGGAGTGCAGCCTTGAGTATGGATGCGACCCAATGCAAAAAAAACCAACATCGTCACAGCTGCACCAACGGGTAAGATCCCGATCAAAGGAGAAGAGGTTGAAGTTGTGAAGGATTTTGTCTTGCTTGGATCCACAATCAATGCTCGTGGAAGCGGCGGTCAGGGAAACAAAAGGCACAAGTCTGTGGGTATATCTATATATGAGATCTCTTTACAGTGTTGAAAAGCAAGGATGTTACTTTTAGGACAAAGGTGACACTGACCCAAGCCATAGTGTTTTCAATGACTTAATATGCACATAAAAGTTGGACATTGATTAAAAAGGACCAAAAGACTAATCGATGCATTTGAATTGTGGTGCTGGAGGGTATTGAAAGTACCGTGGACGCTAAAAGGACAAACCAATCGGTTATAGAGGAGGTGCTGTCAAAGTGCTCCTCAGAGACACGGATAGCAAGGCTTCGTCTTATATACTTGGACATGTTGTCTAAGGTCAGGAGAGACCAATCCCTGCAGAAGGACATTATGCTTGGTAAATTGGAAAGGCAGCAAAGGAGAGAAAGGTCCCCAATGTGATGGATGGATACAGTGGCTGCAATAGTGTGCTCAGGTATAGGAACAATTAGGAGGACAAGCCTGTGCAGAGTTTCGTTTTGTTGTGCTTAGGGCAAGAACTGACTGTATGGGACCTGATAACAACTGTAAGCTGTAGACATCTGTAATCTTTGTGTTCAGAAGTTAAGCTATAGTGTACCTAGGTATGCTAAGGTAGAGTATACATAGATATAGTACACATAAGGTATAGTATACATATAGTATACATAGGTATACTGTTATAGTATCCATAGGAATAGTATGTACTAAGTAAAATATACATAGAAATAGTAAGTTATAGTATACATAGGAATCACATGGTGGATAGTTATACAAGGCATGCATGTATGCTAAAGCATAGAAAAAAAATTAGTTCTCAGAGAGTGCTTGTGCATATAATGAAGAACATTCAAAAGCTGCCTATTCTGACTTGAATAAGTGAATCTGTAAGCATTTTGAAGAGTATTTTGGAATATAATAATCTATATTAATTAATAGGAAAAGGGTAAATGCACCATGATATTTAACTATTTATATATGTTTTAATATTTTTTCAAATTTCTCTCTTGATCTCAATATGAATCTAGTTTACCTTGGGGTATAACAATGGATCCCATAGTCTACATCAGGGGTCAGCAAACTTTTGACAATGAAGAGTCAAGTCTATTCCTCAGAACAGTTTAAAATTTATTTGAGAAGCATAAATATGTTTTTACAAACAAATTAGATAACCATTACCTAAATGATATCTTTCACGTTTTTCAATTTTGCTTTAGAGCCTTATGTACATTCCAAAAGAGCTGCATGTGGCTGGTGAGCCGCAGTTTGGCAACTCCTGGTCCAGATGCTTATCATGATCCTCATGGATCAATGGACTGTACAGAGAGTAGAACATCCATGCAGTGTGAGCAATAAAGAACACTCAGCCCCAATCAACCCCTCCACCCCATCAATCTTTTTCAGTTCATATTTTTTCTTTTGGCTGAATCAGATCATACGTCTCATTCCAAAATCAGCTGAAGGGTGCCTGACCCTGAAGAGAACAGAATTGGAAGCTGGATCACCTGACTTTGAATCCTCCTCTGGCCTTTACTTTCTGTGCAACCTCAGCTTTGTTGTTTCTGAAACACCAATACGAGCAGTGGATAAGGCTAGGTCATTGGAAAAGGAGCGTGCATACAGATGTATCATGTTTAGAAGAGAGCCTTGGGGCCATAACGAGGAGAGAGGTGGGCTGTCAACCACAATGTCAGCAGTTCAAACCCAACAGTCACTCTGAGGGAGAAAAAAAAATGAGAATTTTCTACTCCTTTAAAGACTTACAACCTTGGACACCCAAGGAAGGGTTGAGTTTACTCAGTTGGTATACTCTGTCTACAGGGTCTGCTGTGGGTCAACTTGATTCCATGGAAGCAAGATATTTTTGGAGTGTTTGCTTTGTTTTTCAGGAAGATTATGTTTTAAAATGGATTACTACTACACCCCTATGTAGTCCAGAAAGGGGAATTCTAACCCTCAGGAACATACTTGGGCGTGTCCTTGATATTAAATGGGCTACTAGGTTCTCATCCACAACTATTATTATTAAAGAATTTATTGTGGACTCGTACAACTCTTATCACAATCCATACATCCATCCATTGTGTTGAGCATATTTGTACATTTGTTGCCCTCATCATTCTGAAAACCTTTGCTTTCAACTTGAGCCCTTGGTGTGGGCTCCTCATTTCCCCCCTCCCTCTCTTCTCTCTCTCCTTCTTGAACCATTGATAATTTATAAATTATTATTTTGTCATATCTTACACTATTTGATGTTTCTCTTTACATATTTCTCTGTTGTCTGCCCCCCTGGGAGGAGTTTATATGCAGATCCTTGTAATCAGTCCCCCTTTTCTCTCCCACCTTCCCTCCACCCTTCCGGTATCGCCACTCTCACCACTGGTCCTGAAGGGATCATCTGTCCTGGATTCCCTGTATTTCCAGTTCCTCTCTGTACCAGTGTACATCCTCTGGTCTAGCTGGATTTATAAGGTAGAATTGGGATCATGATATTGGGGTGGGGAGGAAGCATTTAAGAACTAGAAGAAGGTGTGTTTCATCGTTGCTATACTGCGCCCTAACTTGTTCATCTCTCTGTGACCCTTCTGTAAGGGGATGTCCAGTTGCCTACAGATGAGCTCTGAGTCTCCACTCCGCACTCCGCTCACTCACAATGATATGATTTGGTCAGTCAGTTTGCTGTGCTGTGATCACTGTCTGTTTCTGTGTCACAGGAAGCCTTGTCACTGGCATTTCAAATGCCAGCAGGGTCACCTAAAGTATAAAGGTTTCAGTGGGGCTTCAAGACTAAGAACAGACTATGCAGCTGGAATCAGCTGCCTACTTCAGAGGAAGGAGCTGCTAACATAAACCTTATGCCCAGCATCGAATATTGTCAGATGCTGAAGACCTAAGGAATAGTCCAAACATTATCAGTGATAGTGCCGGAGGAAGGGTCCTTGGGGTACTCAAAATGTGCCTGAGGGGGAAGTTGCTTGCTCAAAGTAGCATCCTCCACAATGCCGTGAATGGAGTAAAAACTGTGGGAATAAAACCTTGGGGATCTTCACGTGCTGATGGTGCACAGCCCATAATGAGTAGAATCTAATCACCAGAACTTGGAATTGATGAAGAATAATCTAGATAGGGGTCAGCAGACTTCAGCTCTTAAGCCATATGCAGTTCTTTTGGTAAACACACGTGGCTCGGATGGAAGAGTGAAAAAAAAATGAAAGGATATTATTCAGATAATGGTGATTTCATTTGTTTGTGAAAATATACATGGCTCTTAAATAATTTTTAAATTGTGAGGGACAGGATTGTTTCTTCTGTCTCAAAAGTCTACTGACCCCTAATCTAGGACATTGGAAGTCTTTAAAAATGAAATGGAATTCCTAAAGGTCAATATTCTCATAAGACCAATATCAATGTTTAGTGAACTGAAATGGACTGATAGTTGCCATTTTGAATCAGAAAATCACCTGGTTTGCTATGCCAAGAATGACGTAATCAAGAAAAATTGCATTGCATTCATTGTCAAAGAGGACATTTCAAGATCTGTCATGAAGTTTAAAGCTGTGTGTGATAAAATTATATTTATCCACCATCAAGAAATTCCAATAAATAACATTATTAATCAGAGCTATGCACCAACCAGGAAAGCTAGTGATGAAGAAATTGAAGAATTCTACTAGTCTGAATTCTTCCATCTGAAATTGATCAAACTTTCAATCAAGACATGATGATTATTAGTGATTGAAATGCAAAAGTTGGAAACAAAGGAAAGAAAAGTAGTGGGAAAATATAGTCTGGTGATAGAAATGAAGGTGTACATTGCATGATAGAATTTCATAAGACTTATGACTTCCTCATACTAAATACCCTTTTCCCCCCTAAAACACAAACAAAAACTATACACATGGACTTGCCCAGATGTAAAGCACGGAAAACAAATTGACTAGATGGGAAGAGATGATGGAGAAGTTAAAAAACAGCAGCTCAAAGCAGACCAGGACTGAGTGTGAAACAGACCATCAATTGCTCAAATGTAAGTTCAAGTTGAAGCTAAAGAAAATTAAAACAGACACACGAGAACCAAGATACAACCTTGAGTCTAGTCCACCTGAATTTGGTGAACATTTCAAGAACAGATTTGCCCTATTGGACACTAGTGACAGGAGACCTGATGGTCTGTGGTTGGCATCAAGAACATCATTTACAAAGAAAGGGGAAAAAAGATGGTTAAAAAGACAATAAAGAAAGAAAAGATCAAAGTGGATGTCAGAAGAGACTCTGAAACTTGATCGTTATTTTAGAGTAGCTAAGGTAAATGGAGGAAATTATTAACTTAAAGAGCTGAATAGAAACTTTCAAATCTTGAGACGATAAAGTCAAATCTTATCTTGAAATGTGAAAAGACCTATAGTTAGAAAGTAAATCAAAAAGGAAGAACATGTTGAACATATATCCTAATCTGAAACACTGAAGAAAAAATTTGAGCCTTGAGTTGTAATACTGATAGATTTTTGGGATAAAATATTGAATGACGCACGAAGTATCAAAAGAAGATGGAAAGAATACAGAGTCAATTTACAAAAAGAACTGGTCGACATTCCATTTCTGGAGGTGGCTAATAAGCATGACCCAGTGGTGCTGAAGGAAGAATTTTAAGTTGCACTGAAAGCACTAGCCAAAAACAAAGCTGCAGAAATTGATGAAATACCAGTGGAACTGTTTCTACAAGCTAATGAAGAACTGGAAGCACTTATTTGTCTATGCTAGGAAATTTGGAAGATAGGTACATGGCTAACTGACAAGAAACGATCAATTTTTGTGCCCATTCCAAAGAAAGATGATGCAGCAGAATGCTCAATTAGAGAACAATGTCATCAGTATTACATGCAATTAAAATTTTTTTGAAGATCATCCAAGAACGGTTGTTGCAGCACATTGACAAGGAGCTGCCAAAGTTTCATTCAGGCTGGATTCAGAAGAGGACATGGAATAAGAGATATCATCGCTTATGTCACATAGATCTTGACTGAAAGCAAAGAATGTGTTTACTTGTGTCTTATTCATTACAAGGAGGTACCCCCCCCCAAAAAAAAAAGCCACAAAAACTGAAAAAAGCTCTGCTGGGAGAAGTTTCACATACAAATTTTTTTCTAGGCAAAAATTGGGCAACTTGCTCTGAATTAGCACACCCAGTGGCATCGCCTGGGAAGGTTCTCTCTGGCCCAGGTGAATTTTTTCATAAAAGCAGTTTTGTTTGCACCTCATTTTTTGTGATGGTTCATTTAAGAGAACAGCATTTGTCAGTGAATTTTTGTTTCCTGCTCGGGGAAAAATGCCACAGAAACTGTTGTGATGTTGAACAAAGCTTACAAGGACAGAGCTATGGGAAAAACCCAAGTGTAGGAGTGGTTTTCTCATTTCAAAAAGGTGAAATGCTGATTGATGACAAACCTTATTCTCGACGTCCGTCTCAGGTAGACCTGACACAAACCATGGTAGTGTCCATTGCTTCATGTGCATGCGAAAGTTGGACGTTATATAAGGAAGACAGAAGAAGGATTGAAGCATTTGAGTTGTGCTGGAGAAGAGTATTGAAAGTACCATGGACTGCTAAAAGGACAAGCAAATCTGTCTTGGAAGAAGTATGGCCAGCGTGCAAGGTCGGGGAGACTTTGTCTTACACACTTTAGACATGTCAAGAGAGACTAATCCCTGGGGAAGTGCATCCTACATGCCAAGTGGAAAAATAGGAAGGCCTTCAACGAAACAGATTAACACAGTGTCTGCAACAGTGGGTTCAAGCATAGGACGGTGCAGAGCTGGGCAGTGTCTTGTTCTGTTGTGCGTAGGTTCCATAAGTGTTGGTGCCCACTTGACAGCACCGAACACCAGCAGCAGGGGCTCGTGGTTGTGAGTCATACCTACCATGAAATTCCAAGGGCCTGAACCAAGCTCGTCAGCTTCTCTAATCTGCAAGAGTATATCCTGACCATCATCCCTTTCGCTCTTTTCGTGTCCACTTTTGACTTGGATGAATTAATGTACCATCATTCATAATTTTGTGATAGCGTCCTTGGTTTTCCATGTCTTATTTAAGTTGCCTCTTGGTTGTGAGTTTGGATGTTATTATGACCTCATGCTGAGTGTCTCTGGCAACCGGATGCTTTGCATAGTCTTGTCCTTATGTAACTCTTCCTAATATGACGGAAAAATTATACGCCAATAAAACTATTTGGAATAAAAAAACATTTACAGCCTTAGAAACACCAAGAAACAACCTTACTCTGTCCTGTAGGGTCACTATGAGTTGGAATCAACTTGTTGATTGTAAGTAGATAAGAAAGGAGGTACGTAGGAAAGTGTTCTTTTAAACTGCCCCACCTAGGACCTACATCTTGTACTATGTTAGTGTTAGATATCATCAGTATAAACTCTGTGAAAGCAACATGTGAAGCACTGCAGAGCACATAAATATTTTAATATTTAGAGTAATACTGTCACATCAGTTCAAAGGTACATGCTGTTTTGTGGAAGAAAGGCTATCTTCTCTAATAAAGATCTACAGCATCCAGGACCCGAATTAGGGTTCTTTTGAGTCACTAGACATTCAAAGCCATCAGCAGTGACTCAGAAGAAAGACTGGGCTTTTATTCCCATAAGCAGTATGGTCTTGGAAGCCCATAGGAGACAGGGGGTCATTATAAGACAGCATTTACTGGATGGCAGCAAGTTTGGAGAGTGTCATTGTGCAATGAAGGATATATCCTTTCTAGCACTCAAATCATGATTTTCCAACCTGAATGAATGTAATTCACCTTTTGTAAAACAGTATTTGGAATATAACAGTGAACATGAGCACTATGGAGCAGAAGAGTTAAATATCTTCTTATCCAATAGATATTATTAGCAATGATAGAAGTGGAGGAGGGTGACAGGATTAGAATTGTTTTTTTTTTAAAACTCCAATCCTACTGAGTCATCAACAAAATAATTTAACACAGACAAAAATGATTCAAAATCTATATATTATTGTTGTTAGTTATCTATAGGTTAATGCAACATTCTTATTCAATTTATTTACACAGGCTTTCCCCACCCTTTTCTTCTTTTTAATGTTTGCTTGCCCTATAAGGGAGTACTACATTCTTCTTCCCCAAGAACACTGAAAAAAACTGAGTCATTTTTCACATTGACTCTTTTATTGTTCTCTTTAGAAACTCTCAGTAATTCTGCTTAAACGTGGAGATAACTGGCCATTTCCAAGGACTTGCTATTGGCATCAATTACTTAATGCCAGTGTGAGTGCCTTAAAGACAAAGTGCTTTCCCAAATTAAAAATTGTTATTAGACATCCTAGTATTAAATAGTCCCCTAAGCCACTCGGACTTATAATCACCTGTTGACTCGGACGTCTTGAAGACCCAGCAGGCAGTCTCACCTACCACAGCTAGAGTTAGCCAGGTACATGTCACTGATGGATAAGCCTGACCTTCTACAGCAGAAGTAAAAGAAGGTGTCAAACTGAAAAATCTTACTGGAAATGAACCCTTATTGTCGTTATTAAGGGGGCTTAAATGCTCTAGTGATTAAAATGCTCAGCCACTGGCCAGTTCAAGTGCTACAGCAGTTCACACTACTCAGGAGTCTGACCTTGACAGGCACCTGATCTGTAGAAAATGGCGATCTGGAGTAAGAGCCCTGACTCCACCTGTCATATAATGTGGTTTATAATGTGACTTATAATGTGGTTTCATAAAGTTCATGGAAATAATCTATTTTCTTTTCATTCCATTTTACTCTGAACATTTGGAAGTCCACTCTGAAGGTCAGATACCATCTTGAGTTCTGTACACACTCCTAACCACCGAACTGCTGAAGCAACTGTGACAATGCTGGGGAAGCAGAGAGAGGAAGTGGCCTTGATAAAGCTGGAAACGTGGGGAGAAGCGGTTTACCCTCAGAAAGAGAGCAGAGGGAGCTCAGGGAGCCCTGGGAAGGGTGTGTGTTAGACATGGGACTACCAGTAGCACAGTTGGTGGTTCAGACTTACCAGGCGCTCCTTGACTGTGCGCTCTGGTAGGATTTAGTCTTGAAAATAGGGTTGCTATCAGTCAGAATCCACTCAACTCGACAATGGCAGTGAGTTTGAGTATGCATAAACTCAAGGCTAATTGGGCCTGAAAAAGGAAATTCGCTGCCATCAAGTCAATTCTGACTCAGAGTGACCCTATAGGACAATACCCTTTGTGTGTCTGAGGCTGTAAAACCTTGTGGGAGTACAAACCCCATCTTTCCCCTGGAAGAGTAGTTGATGACTTTGACCACAGACCTTGCAGCCCAATGTATAGCCTTCAATGGAATTTGGCACTCTTTTTAAATCCTTAAAGCATTTGGATACATGAAGGCCCTCCTGTTTATTGTTGCTGTAAACTTGTATCAATTATCACTTGAAAAACCAGCACTGTGATTCAATGACGCTTAGCATATCTGAAAAGAGTGAAGCTATTACTGATGTTTAGTATTTTTATGTGCTACTGGTTTTGTAATATCCTTGGACTTGGGCAGACATTGTTCTGAAAATGTGTCCTGTTTCTCACCTTTGTTTTCTCTTTGCTGCCTATGCCAAATAAAATGCCCTTTTGTCACTATTATAACTTTGGGGTAATTTTCCTCTAGAACATAGACTCCCAGCAGCTCTACCGGAGAAAGATGTGACAGTCAGTCGGCTTCTGCAAAGATTCACAGTTTGGAAACCAATCAGGGTTAGTAATGAGTCAGAATGTGTTCTAGAGTCAGTATGAGTCAGATAGAGTCAAAGGTTTGTTGTATTGTGGGTAGTTATTAGTTAAAAAGTCCTGTGTCCTGATGTTTAGCATGAAATGGAGACTCATAAATCTCTAGTCTGATCCTAGAGAAATTTAAAACCTTGTTTTATGTGTTTTAGATATCAAAAGTTAAAAAAATCTCCATATAGAAATGTGAAATCAATGACTTCCAAATATTTTTATTCCTGGAAAACATTGGCATTTCTGAAATAAAATCTGAAGTCCAATATGTAAAATAGATAAATTTGGAAGAACTCTGATTGGAACAGTGGGGGGTTTGAAACTCTCATTTCCATCTGCTTACATGATGCCCCATTTGAAGGAATTCCAGCAGGCACAGTTTTAAAGCCTCTGATTTCATTAACAATTCAAGAAATCACACAAGCAATGCTATGCAGAATGTGATACTATGCAGAATTTTAGCAAACATTGTGTATTGCCTTCCCCCAATCTCAGCTTATTTACCACCACCAATTAATTCCCAGCTCATGGTGGCACTGTGCCGATCAGAGCAGGACTGTGTTCCAAGGGACTTTCAATGGCTGATCATTCAGAAGTAGATCACTAGATCTTTCTTCCAAGGTGCCTCTGGGTGAACTTGAATCACAAAAGTTTTGCCTAAGTGCCAAGTACCTTAAACGTTAGCACCTCCCCCAAAGACTCTTCCACTACTTCATAACCCTTTATGTTTTCAGAGTCATCCTCCTCCAGGTAATCATGGACTTTAGAAGTAGCTTCCAAGAGATGACGCAGATTATACTATGTCACTGATTCTCAATAGTCTTTCCCTTGGCATTCCCTAAACTCATAGAAATTGAGGATTCTGAAGAATTTTTATATTATGTCTAATAATATTTACCTTATTAGAAATTAAAACAGGAATTTAAGAATATGTTTAAGTTATTAGAAATAAGAAAATTAAATCACTTTATGACATAAATACTTTATTTTATAAAAAATGCTTTATTTTATTTTACAAAACAAAAAAACAAATGGAGTGGCTGTTTTCCTTATTGACAAATTTCTTGCATGCCTGTCTTGATAGGAGCATATGTTGATCCTCACATAGGTCTCTGCATTCAATTGTTTTATTATGCTGCCTTGGCTGAAGTATAAGAAAAACAATGTGTCCAGGAAGAGTATTTTAATAATTGTTTTCAGATATTTTTTGATAGAACACCAATATTTGGCAGGTAGTCATTTTATAACACACCAGGGTATAGTGGAATTTGAAACCATATTGATGAACTTTTCAGCCTGTTACATTAAAATCCTTTTATCTGTATTGAATTTATCATCAGTCCTTTGCCAAGGCCTTTTCTTATAAGAATATGCATTGGTGATTTGGAAAATATTTTGTCCAGGACTTCTGCAGATCTTCTCAATGTTGGCACAGATCATTATGCAATATCAAAGAGAGCACACTCATTAATGTCATTATCAGTCTCATTAAAAGAATCTTTCCATGTTGGGATGCTGTCCAGCTCACAGTAGCAGATGAAAGTTTTCCAAAATTCTAATTTTTTGCTTGAAAGCTCAGATATTGTCATTGGCAATAAGTGCTGTCTGTTCTTTTCCATGGAGCAAAGAGTCACTTTGCCTAGTCTTGGAAAAATGTCTTCCATATAAATACTTAACAACATGATAGCTTTTCTTTAGGCAAATTCATGACCTAAACATGAATTGACTGGTTTAGCTCGTGACTCACACAAGCACACAGGACTTTTCTCATGATAACCATTGCATTCCAGTCTATAATGAGCATTTTTCCATATTTTCCATGTGTCACACAAATTAATTAGAAAAACTTCATGTTCTCAGAGGTCAAGATTTAGCAAAAGTAATGAATTTCACTCCATTAAGATCTATATTAAATAAAGTACAATTTTATTTACTTCATTAAAAAATTGTCTGTGTAGTGGTGCATTGCAATTTGAAGTCAGTGCTAGCTCAGTGCTCGGCTTCTGCTGGGTTGGTGTGATTTTGCCCACCACCAAAGTGAAAAAACAAAAAACGACAATACTGGATATAATTATGACTCGTTTTGACTTATAGGTGGTGTAGATGGTGTTGCGTTAGGCTGCTGACTGCAAGGTTAGGGTTCATCACTGCCATCCACTCCATGGGAGAAAAATGAGTTGTAGTGTCAGGAACCTGTAGGAGCAGCTCTATCCTGCTCTACAGGGTCTCTACCAGTCAGTTTTGTAACGCAGAGCGATTCTATGTTGACCCCATCTTACTCAGGTACCATTAACAGGAAAACTTTATTTCCACGGAGGAAAAGCCAGAAATTCAGCAATATTATAGGGGGCACAATTCAAGGCATGAAAGGGTCCCTAGATAAATGTTGAAAACTTCTGCTACAAGGTAATTGTGAAAATGTCGTGCACAAGCCAATGAATGGTGCAGGGTGCAACTGATCAGTGAGCTATGGCACCGACAGCTTGAGGATTCTTGAGAAAAACTTACTTTGCTCATGTAAAAGTATGTGCACAGAAGTGTCCTCCTATTTCTTTTGGACTTTGTCACATCGTTTGTAGCACCTGTGACGGTCACGTTCCTCTAAGGAGAGTCACTAGACTGTGATGGAGGCATTAGAAAGAGAATGACATACCTTAACCAACAGCAATATCTTTGGTATTTGTGTTAAGCTGGTTTCTATAGAGAAGTAAAACCAGTGAAGTGAGATTATATATATATATCGGGAGAGAGAGAGAGAGAGAGAGAGGGGTGTTTATATCAGGAAAAGACTCATACCTTTTAGAATTTAGGGTGTCTAGTTCAGTTCAAGCCTGTAGATCAGATGCAAGCTAAAGGCTTTTCCTGATTCTTGTGACTGCAGCTGGTGTATTGCTTACGTGTTGGGCTGCTAACTGCAAGGTCATCCGTTTAAAACTAGCAGCTTCTCCTCAGGAGACATATAGGGCTTTCTACTCCTGTAAAGAGTTACAGTCTCAGGAACTCAGAGGGGGCGGTTTGACTCTGTTCTATCAGGTTCCTATGAGTAGGCATAGACAGTCAGTTTGTTTGGGTTTGGTAGCTGTAGGGACGGACAAACAGGAAGCAAGAAGAGGAAGCAGAAAGACCACAGGCTGCTGTATCAGAGCCGAATGAATTGAAAACTGGCAAAATGAATCCAAGGAAGGCAGTCAGTCTGCTTATCGCTCCTAGAATCAGTGGATGATATAACAGGAGGTTGACAAACCAGACACAGGAATTCAAATCCAGCAGAAGTAGATAAACTTCAGCACAGCGTTTATCTAAACGTAGGCCACACCCTGAATGGAAGCTCCCTCAAGAACATCAAGGCTGTGACCAGATTAACAAGGTCTCTGCTCCCCACAACTGCTGACTGCTGCACAGAAGACCCTATCAGGGACTTGACCCCACTATGTCAGATCATGTTATGGGAGAATCCTGGCCCACCCAATACTTAATGATGTATGAAGCCTCTGAAATTAAAAAAAAAAAAACAAACCTAGGGATTTCCTATTTATGAACTTCATGCTTTCGAACATAATTGATTTTATTTTTGTTTCTTATAACCCAAACCAACCTTCATAGTACTCAGATGTATTTTCTTATCCTCCATTTGTTTGTGGCCACATTTTTAATAAAGAAGAGCTAGTTCACTTAAACAATAAAGGGATAAGTGACAGAATTCAAGTAATTTCCCCCCTCAAACTTATATAAGAAAAAAATTAAGTTACAAAATTTTCAAAGTCTCAACATGAAAGTTATTTGAACAGATGGGCCAATTTACAGTAACAAGTTGACTAATGGTTCCTTAGAGCAGTGGTGCTCAACCTGTGGGTCACAATCCCTTTGGGGGTCGTATGACCCTTTCACAGGGGTCACTAAGACCATCAAAAACACATATTTCTGATGGTCTTAGGAACTGAGACACCGCTACTCTATCCGTCTCCAGGCAGGTCCATCACCTGCAGATATAAGTATGGTGAAGATGGTGACCCATGCTTCATGACACAATCTCATTTATTTGTAATTAAAAATAAATATTTCACAGTATATAATTATATACTGTTTTGTGATTAATCACTATGCTTTAATGATGTTCAATTTGTAACAATGAGAATACATCCTGCATATCAGATATTTACATGATGATTCATAACAGTAGAAAATTACAGTTATGAAGTAGCAACGAAAATAAGTTTATGGTTGGGGGTTCGCCACCACCTGAGGAGCTGGGTGAAAAGGTTGCAGGTTCAGGAAGGTGGAGAAGCACTGCCTTAGAGGATATCACAGTCCTTCAATCAAATGACGCAGAAGGGTCGGATCAAAAGAGTTACAACAACAACAATAATGCAGCTCCCCTTGCCAGAGAAACAGTTCTTAAGGAGCTCTTTCCTGAAGACTATGTTCCTATAAAGGAATTATAAGATAAATAAAGTACATTCATTCCATGCGATCCATGTTTCACAGATTAAAATGGGAAGGGACTCAGTCAAACTGTGAAACAAGCCTGTGAGCACCAAAATATATTTTAGGTGAAAATATTATTAGAGAAAAAATATTGAAGATCAAGTATTCAAACCCTTTATATCATCAGTCTAAACTTTGCTTTTTAATTTTCAAATGTTTATTTAAAAAATCTGATAAATAAAATTATTTCCCAAATTATAAATGGGCAAATAATAGCATTATTTAATTTTTTTTACATAGTTAACAGAATTATTTTAATTTAAATGTCATCCTAAAAGAAAGGAAATCAGCAGACTCAGCTAAGGGAATTGATCAGTTTCTGTCTTTTATATGACTGGAAACCAAAATTGGTGTCTGAAAATAAAATAAAAATTATTTTAAGGTAATATTCAACTGCATTGTGGAAATATACCTTATTAAATATCACTACTAATTATTTAACAGTTCAATGTCTGAACTCTACTTGAACATTCTATGCAGGTACAGGATTCTAAAAATATCCTATTTTGTTGCCTGTATCTCTTACATTGCTCAAAAATCGCAGTTTTACATCAGGATTTTAAAGTCTACAAATAACAACAATAACAAAAAAACGCACTGATATTGACATTGAACCAATGCTGACTCATAGCGACCCCGTGTGGGTTTCCAAGACTGTAACTCTTTATGGGAGTAGGAAGCCCAGTCTTTCTCCCTTGGAGCCTCTGGTGGTTTCAAACCGCCAACCATGAGGAATGCAGCCCAATGCTTAACCACTACACCACCAGGTCTCTGACTATAAACATAGCATTATAAAATCAAATATCCTTTGAATAAATGAATTATTAATAACCTTAAGATATATTCAAGAATGTGTTCTATTGCAGTGGCTTGCATAATGTTGTGATGCTGGAACCAGTGTTTAAAGGACAAGCAGGGTCCTCCATAGTGGCTAGCTCTCCAGAGAGATTCTAGACTAACTAGACAAGGAAGAAGGTCTTGACAGTCCACTTCTGAGACAAAAAAATGGCCATAGAAAACATCAGAACAATCTCTGGTATAGTGCAAAAGGAGGAGCCCGTCTGTTGGAAGCACTCAAAATAGGCCGGGGTAAGCGTTACCTCCTCCAAATAGATGTGACCTTTGTGACGTGAATGGAAGAAACCTTCAGGACCTTCATTTTACATGTGACAAGCCTCAAAATAAGAAGAAATAGGTATAAGTATACAACAATTGTCATAATGTGGAATGTACAAAGTATGAATCTAGGAAACTTGACAATTGTAAACAAAAGCAAAAACAGGAATGCATAAAGATTAATACCTCAGGTATTAGTGAACTGTAATGGACTGGTATGGACCACTGTGGATCAGAAAGCCATATGGTTAGATATGCAGGGATGCAAAACATGAAGAGGAAGAGCATCCCATTCATCTTCTAAAAGACCATTCCAAACCTACTCCTAAAGAGCAACACTGAGAGCTACAGATGAAATCAATATATAGTTGTTACCAATATTATTTCAATGTAAACACCAACCATTATGACATAAGATGATGAAATTGAAGAGGCTTACCAATTTGTGCAATTTAAAATTGACTAAATCTACAATCAAGATTCAATGATAATTATTGGTGACTAGAATATAAACACAGAAAATAAAGAGAGAGTTTTGGTAGTTGTAAATCTTACCAGATTGGATAAACAGGATCCAAAACACCACAGACAGACTGAATCTGTGAAAAGAGATGCTGGAGAATATCATTGTCACCAATCAGAATAAAAAGAGGTTTAATTATGAAAAAAAATCGATTGCTCACAAAAAAATTCAAGTTGAAGAAAAAAAATTAGAGTTCATGGGAGCCAAAATATAACCTTGAGTATATTCCATTTGAATTTAGGAATTTCTCAAGAATAGATTTGACACCTTAGTATTCCTTATCAAAGGCCAGAGTAGTTGTTACATAATATCAAATATATCATATATGAAGGAAGAAAAATATCATTTAAAAAAGAAGACAAATAAAACAGACAAGTGGAATGTCAAATGATCATATGAAACTTTTGCTTGAACATAGAGTAGATAAAACAAATGAAAACATTGATGAAATAAAAGAGCTGAAGAGATATTTAAAATGTTTGCTTGAGAAGACAAAAGAATGCATTAGAATGAAACGTACAAACATCTGGAATTTGAAAGACAAAAGAGAAAAATATGTTTGGCATTTCTTGAACTGAAAGAACTGAAAAAAAACTGAAGCCTTGAGTTGCAATCTTGAAAGATTCTTTGGGCAAATAATTGAATGATACAGCACTCATCAGAAGTAGATGAAAGAAATATACATAATATTATACCAAAAATAATTGATCACTAGTCAACTGTATACTGTTTTAGGACACAGCATCTGATCAAGAAGTAATGAAATTGAGGGACATAGTCTAAGCTGCACTCAGGGTATTGTTTAATAGGCCCAGGAATTGAGAAAATATCAATAGAAATACTTCAAGAGATTGTAATGCTAAAAGTACTCATTTTCTAAGCTAAGAAATTCAGTAGATGGTTTCCTGGACAAACAACTGGAAGAGATCTATATCTGTGCCCATTCCAAAAAAAAAGATGATATAGCATAATTATTGAACCATATTATTAATAGCACATGCAAGTAAAATTTTAATGTACATAATTAAAAATTGATTGAAGCAGTACATTCATAGTAAAGTGCCAGAAAATCAAGCCATTGAGAAGAGATGTGGAACCAGAGATCTAACGCTGATGCTATCCAGAGCTGAAAGCAGAGAACACTGGAAAGACATCTACCTGTGTTTTGTTTCCTATGCAAAGGGGTTAGACTGCTTGGTTCATAACAAATATGGATAATAAAGGGAGACTGGGCCATTCAGAACACTTAGTCATGCTCATGTGGAAACTGATGTGGTAATTCCAACAGAATAAAGACATACGGGGTGATTAAAGAATTTGGAAAGGTACATGCCACAGTTGTACCCTTTCACTATATTCCATCAGTTTGCATACTGAGAAAATCATCTGAGGGGCTGACTATGTGAAAAGAACACAGCACCAGGACTGCAGGAAGACCCACGAACAGTTGACAATATGTAAATGACACGACCTGGCTCAGTGGATGTAAAAAGGAATTGAAGCAAAAATCCAGACAGCCTTCAGTATGAATTTCACTTCAACATTGAAAAGAAAAACAGCCTCTTCACTGCAAAACCAATGAGAAACAACAGGATAAATGGAAAAATATATATTTAACCATGTCCAAATTTTCATTTTACTTGGATACACAATTATCCATAAAAACTGCAGTCCAGAAACCAAGTGACATAATGCATTGCAAATATCTGCTTTATAAGACCTCTTTGAAGTGTTAAACACACAGCGATTTCATTTTGGAGAATAAGTGTTCCTGAAAAAAGCCAAGATATTTTTAGCTATCTCATATATTAAGAAAAGCTGAACAATGAATGAAGAACTGATGCATGTGAATTATGGTGTTGACAAAGGGTATTGAATATAAAATGAACTTCCAGAAGTACAGGTTCATCCTTGGTAGAAGTACGCCAGAATGTTCTTTAGAGGCAAGGCTGGTGAGATTTGGCCTCAGGTACTTTGGGCATGTCATCAGAAGGCACATCTTGCTTGGACAAAGGCAGGATCCGTGGGAAAGGAGGAAGGCCTTCACTGAGATAGATTGACACAATCGCTACAATAATGGGCTTGTGCACAGGAGTGATTGTGAAGAGAGCACAGGACCAGATATCGTTGTGTAATGTACACAGAGTCCTTATGATCTAGAATCAATTCAAGGGTGTCTAACAACAACAGCAACACATTCTATATTCTAAGTACAAAGACTTCCAATTTTATTAATAGTACTTTTACTTTACTTTCTTCACTTCCTATGTAGGATTGCACCTTTTTTCTGTTCTTACATGTTTTTATCGTCTATAAATGGCACAATAGTAGCATCATTAAGATCCTAGATTGATAGTGACTTAGATCTTAAAAGTAGCAAGCAGCCTTCTAAGAAGCAACTTTTGGTTTCTCCTTGTCCAAAGTAAAGCAGAAGTTATAAAATCTAAGACTGAAGGAAATAATTAGTCCAAAGGACCAGAGGACCAACATAAACCATCTTCCATTACCCCGAGACCAGAGGAAATTGACTATGTTCAGCTACTGCTATGGACTCTTCAGATTGGGACCAAAGAAGGTCATGGAAATACTGAACACACGAATGAAGGCTAGACTTCAGGGCCTGATAGGAACTGGTGGAACTCGAAAATATGGTCCATCCTCCAACTCAGGATCTAAAGTCATCCCTAGGGATTACATGGCAGTGAAACAACATATAAACTCATAAAGTAAGCAATAACACTGATGAGGAACATATGCCTCAAAAACATTAATTATAGTAGATCAACAGGACAGCGTATATCCCCCAAAAAAGTCAGAAGATAAGAAAAGCAAGAAGGAAAGAAGAATTCATAAGGGGCATTCAAGAAGTAACCAGGAAGCATGTTGTCACATTGAGGGTATTGTAACCAATGTTATGAAACAACATATGTTAAGAAACAACGTGTGTAAATTATTGAGTTGAAACTAATTTTCTCTGTAAACTTTCAGTCAACCCACATGCAATTAAACAATTAAAAAGTTCCTGTCTAGCACAAAAATCTTGACTCTTTTAATAGTAAACTACTCTGAAAATTAATTCTCATTCCAAAATTCAGTTCATCCCACAGAAATCTAACAAAGTAGTGTGCATTAAGATAAAACCAGGTGATCAAAGCATGAGACTGTTATCCACATCAGACATCTGATGAACATAGGCACAGATAATCCTTTATATTACCCTTAATCCACAATAGGAGGACTAACCACAATGTTAATCAAGGTACTTAGGGATATGTTGAGCTCCACATATACCTCTCAATGTTTTGAAAAGAGGAAGTGAACATTTATACAGAATTAACTCTGTGTACAGCAATCTGTGCAGATTATCTAATTTAGTCTCCAAACTATGAAAAATTTTGATAAATTTTTGGGGAAAGTTTGTGGCCACTACACGATGGTGAGTGCCACTTAGTATTTGCTACTACCAATCACATTGGAAGAAGTACAACCAGAATACACCATAGAAGAGAAGAGTCTTATTCTCACATACCTAAGATATTTTATCAAGGGAGACAAGTCCTTGGAAAGAACATTCTTTGGAATAACGAAGATCTGAAATAAAGAAGTAGACCATAAAGAAGATGGATTTACATAGTGGTTACAATGGGCTCAAATAACACTAATTTTTAGACTAGCCCAGGACCAGGCAGTGTTTTGTTCTGATGTACATAGAGTCGTTGTGAGCCAGAACCCACTCGGCAGCACCTAAAAACATGGGTGAAGGGCCCACTCACCAATCAGTTTATCTTAATAAGGTGGCTTGCATGTTGCTATTATGTTGAAAGTTAGGCAACAAGTATTTCAAATATCAGCAGTGTCATTTGTGATGAGCAGGTTCCAACAGAGCTTCAGACTAAGACAAGGAAGAAGAAACAAGCATACAACTTCTGAAAATTAACCAGTTGGCACCTAATGAATTGTAGTGGACTATTGTCTGACATACTTCTAGAAGTGAGACCCCCAGGTTAGAAGACAGTCAAAATAAAGATGGAGAAAAGCGAATTCCGCAAAGCAGAGTTTAATGCTGCTAATGGAACAGAACACTGGGACTCTTCACCTGCTGTTGAAGTGCATCTCAGAATGAGAGCATCCGTTAATAAGAACATCTTTCAATAATTAAAATGTGAAATGTACAAGCATAAATCGAAGAACATTGGAAATGATAAGAATTAGTACATTGGGACACATAAAGATCGATATCCTGTTAGAGTAAACCAGCCTCTAACATCCATGAGGGTCTGTGGGAGCAATTGTAAGGTTATAATAGGTAAAGTTTAAGAATAGTAGAGAATAAAATAAAGGAGTCAGACACGGTTCATGGCAGCGCACTCACCTCCAGCAGGGCCATGACCTCAGCAGCCAGCTCCTCGCAGAGAGTGGGAGGGGAAGGAGTGGTGAGAGACCTTTTGCTCTTTATTTCTGACCAAGGCCTATCTATTCTTAGGGGAGCGATTACAGATAACTACACACGTCAGAAGAAGGGGCTGTACAATAGGCATATGTGTGAGAGGAAGGGGGTGAGTTAGGGATGTACATGCAATAGTTCTACTTATGTTTTATTGCCCAGTCAATATTCAACACTGACTCAGCAATAAAAGTGTGTGGATCATGACAAACCACAGAAACCTTTCAATCGAATCAGAACTCCAGAACATTTAAATGTTCTTATGTGGAATCTGTACATAAACTAAGAGGTAGTACTTTGAACAAAATGAGGAGATCGTACATGGTTTAACATCAGGAAAAACGTATGTCAGAGTTGTATCCTTTGCCATGCTTATTCACCCAGTATGCTGCACAATTAACCCATGAAAGTGGAATTTATCAAAAGAAGGCAACATCAAGATTGAAGGAAGGCCCGTTTAAAATATGAACATTAACAAATGAAATTAAAATAATACAGCCCTCAGTCAGGATTAAGCCTCAATATAAAGAAAACAATAACAAAAAAATCACAACTTGACTGAGAAAACATTGACAAATGCAACAAATATTGTAATTGTAAAGAGTTTCATTTTACTTGTTTTCACAATCAGTCCTCATGTTCGAGATATCAAATGACATATTACATCATGAAAATCTGCACCATTTTGAGGATAATGTGCGCTTTTCCAAGCCAGGTATGGGGAAGTAAAATGATTCAGTATGCCTCTTCTCGCCATAGTCTTTATAAACCAAACCCAAACTCACTGCCATCTAGTGGATACTGACTCATAGGGACCCCATAGGACAGCATTGAACTCCAGCAATGAGTTTCTGGAGTGTCATTGTTTGCAGCAGTCGAAAACCCTGTCTGGCTCATGTAGCGATGACGGGTTTCAACCCGCTGACCTTTCTCATTGCAGCCCAACATGTAACCATTATGTCGCCAGGGCTCATAGTCTATAACTGCCACCATCCAATCATGCAAATAGGATGTGTGAAACTCTTACTCGATGTTTACTTAGGTTTCCACTTCACTAAACAAAAATCCAGCAATTTCAGAAGCAGGAAAAAGGGAATCCCACTTCCCTCAAGAATTAAAGAGCCATCCACACAGTGCAGGCAAGATTCTGCGTGAACTGGCAATGGCAACAGAGGTACCAAATGCTGCAACGCCCAGACCATGAGACAGCGCATAGGAGAAGTGCTAAGACCATTATCCAGAGCACAGGATCTCCGATCATGAAATGGGTAAAACTGAATACTTGCAGACAGGAGGCTGGTTTTCAGAGTAGGGTGCCCTTTGGGGTGTTTTTCAGCACTAAGAAAGCTTTGTAACACATGCCCAGGAAGGGCAGGAGACCACAGAGCAATATGCCTACTGGCATGACCGCAAAGAGACTAGACATATCATTGTTTTCCAATCCTAAACTATGGTAGCCCGTTAACTTCCCTAATAATCCTCCATAATTGTGAGAATTGTTGGAGCTTTGTGTGACCATTGCAACCCAAAAAAGAAATAGAATTTCATGAGAATATGGGATAGTGTCAGAGGGTTGATGGAAAAGAAGGTGAATTGACACAATAGAGCCTGCAACAATGTATGCAAGCAAGACAAAAGTGAGGATAGCTTAGGAGAGTGAGTTGAACCTAACAATGTTCACACATCTATATGTTGCTTATATATGTGTGGGGGGTGTGTGTAGACTCAGATATTTCTAAGAGGAAGTTGTCATTTTAGTAACTCTATATATTGAATATGTATAGAATCTATCTTTAATTTGTTGTGGGGGTTCTTTTAAGAGGGGTTTCTTTTCATTAGGTTGTGGGGGTTCTGAATTTTCTGTTATTATTCTCCAGGGTGTTTCTTGTTATTGCTGCTGTTATTATAAAGTTAACTTATTTGATTTGATTCAAAATGTTTTTTTAAATACTTCCATTTTTTTAGTTATTTTATATTTGGATGGACTCTGTTTGATCTCTCCTGAAGATGTGGTTTAAGAGTGAGCTAGAAATCTCGGCAGAACTCATACTCAGCATTTGAGGCTTCTCATCTTGATGTCTCTCCTTCCTGGGATTCCACCCTCACTTTCTAACAGCCGTGGTTGTGCGATGACTGTCTTCTCTGATTGTGTAGGTTAGGAATATTGATTTTTTAAGTAATTTTGTTCTCCCTGGGCAAGACCAGTTGAGACTTGTCCATATTTTAACATGAAAGAGAGAGGAGTAGAGGGAGAAGGAAATGCATGTCACATGCTCTTCTTCCATCTGTGAATTCCCCTTCTGATGATGCCTGTTTGTACAGCTTCCAGTGACTTCAGGTAGGGACTTTTGACATTTTTCTCCCTGGACTTTACAGCTGTTACCTGAGAGGGCCAGGGGAGTAGAATTTAATAGCGATGACAGAAGCTCATGCCTATTTCAATCAAGTAGGAAGCTCTAATAGACTACTTTTTCAATATAATTGGTCATAATTTAATAATGTTATCCTCTTAGTGAGTACTATTTGATTCTTGGGGTAGTGAATACCTCAACTTCTTTAATCACATTATTTCTTTATAGTACTGGTGTCAGTTTTATGAGGCAATTACTGTTGTAGGAACAATCAATAATTTCCAAAAGCCACTCTCTGGTAGGTGTGATGGCCTGCATTTCTGGTACTGTCTTTAAATGAAAAAAGATACAGATCTCAGATACAATGCATTGAGGAAATTATTTAATAAACTGATGAGTGAGTATTGAATTGCATTCTTATATGAGGCTCTCTATTAGGGGGGATACAGATTACTAACTTAAAAATGTTTTATTTTGTTTTTGCTGTTATTGAGAATATGCACAGCAGAATATGTACCAATTGAATAATTTCTACATGCATAATTCAGTGACATTGATTAAACTCTTTGAATTGTGCACCCAATCTCACCTTTCTCTGAATTATTCCTCCCCATTAACATAAACTCACCGTTCCATACATTTCTCATTTACTCTTTGAGTCCAATTTTAAATTATTTATGATGCTCAACTACTCCTTTCAACTTCTCAGAAGAATTTTCCACTTTTACTTTCAAGTTAGTCTAAGCAAAGGGTGGGGGGGGGGGACGACTCTTAAATACAAACCCTGTATTTGTCCGTCAGTCTGTCTACTGCTCTGGCTAGTATGTTTCTCTAATGATGGAAGCTATCTCACTGATATCTCAAATACCATCAGGGTTTCTTAAAGTAAACAGGTTCCTGGGGGAGCTTCCAAACTAAAAATAAACAACAAAGGACGTGGTTACCCACTTTGGAGAACGAAGCCGCTGAAAACCGTACGCATGCTTTGAAGCATGGTCAGACCCAGAATGGACGCAGTCCTTTGTTGGACACAGTCCAGAGAAGGAGCCCCTTGGATCTAGGGCACTACAAATGGGACTGACGAGGAGCTACTTTCTCCCAATGGAATCGACCAGCGTTACATGAGTCTGGTAACATCTGTGGGAGTGGAGCCTTGGGGATCTGCATCTACTGATGGGACTCAAGGTAAGGAGAAACAGTCACAAAATCATGTTAAGTATCAAAACTTGGAATGTGTAAAGTATAAATCTATGAAAATTAGACATATTGAAAGTAAAATGGGTTGATAACTTAGGCATTAGTGAGCTGAAACGGACTGGTAGTGGCTTTTGATTTGGAAAATCATATGGTTTACTATGCTGGTGAGAACATAATCAAGAGGAATAGCATGTCATTCATTGTCAAAAATGATATTGCAAATGAATCATGAAATACAATGCTGTCTGTGATAGGGTTATATCTATCTACCTTCAAGAAAATTCACTTAATATATCTGTTATTCAAATTCATGCACCAACTACAAAAGCTAGTGCAGAAGAGATTGAAGAATTCTATCAATGTCTTCAAATGGAAATTGATCAAACATGTAATCAAGCTGCATTGATAATATTGGCAATTAGAATGCAAAAGTTAGAAACAGAGGAAGTAACAACAGTTGAAGTTGGAGACTGCAAGATAGAATTCTGCATTATCAATGACTTAATTATAGAAAATACCATTTTTCAATAACACAAAATGAGACTATGCACACGGGCTTTGCAAGATGGAATACACAGAAATCAAATGAACTGCTTCTCTGGGAAGAGAAGCTGGGGAAGATCAATATCAGGAGCTAAAACCAGATCAAAGAGATCAATTGCTCAAGTGTAAGCTCAAAATAAAGCTAAGGAAAATTAAAACACATCGACAAGAGTTGAAATACAACACAGTCTAGTCCACTTGAATTTCCAGAATATCTCAAGAACAGATTTACTGCATTGAACACTAATGACCTGATGAGCTCTGATAGGACACCGATACCATCAATCATGAAGAAACAAAAGATCATTAAAAAGACAGGAAGGGAAAAAAAGATCAAAGTGGATGTCAGAAGAGACTCTGAAACTTGCTTTTAATCATAGAGTAGCAAAATAAATGGAAGAAATCATGAAATCAAAGAGCTGACTAGAAAGTTTCATAGGACAGCTCAAGAAGGCAAAGCCAGATATTAAAAATAAGTGTTTAAGGACTTAGAATTAGAAAACCAAACGATTAAGAACACACTCAGCATAATTTAAACTAAAAAATAATCAAGAAAAATTCAAGCCTTGAGTTGCAATATTGAAAGATTCTATAGGCAAAATGTTGAATGATGCAGGAAGCATCAGGAGAAGATAGATGGAAAGAATACAGAGTCACTGTACTAAAAAGAACAGTCAACATTCCACCATGTCAGGAGGTAACATCTGAGCAAGAACCAATGGTGATAAAGGAAGACATTAAAGCTTGCTTTGGAAACATTAGCCAAAAAAAATGGATGTAGGAATAGATGAAATAGCAATTGAAATGTTTCAGAAATCGAAAGAAGCACTGGAACCACTAATCGGTCTATTTCTGGAAATTTGGAAGACAGCTACAAGGCCCACTGACAGGAAGAGATCCATATTTGTACCTATTACAAAGAAAGGGGTGCCAAAACAATGCTCAAATTATAGAACAATATCACTGATGTCACATGCAAGTAAAATTTTGTTGTGGAACATCCAACAATGTTTGCAGCAGTACATTTATAGGGAGTTGCCAGGGGTCCAGGCAAGAATCAGAAAAAAACATGGGACACGGAATATCATTACTGATGTCAGCTGGATCTTGGTTCAAAGCAGGGAATACCAGGGGGGAAAAGGTTTATTTGTGTTTTATCATTTTTGCCAAGGCAATGTGTACCATAACACAGTATGGATAACCTTGAGAAGAAGAGTAATTCCGGAGCACTTCCCTGTGCATGGAGAAGCTGGCTCATTTGAAGATGGATGTGGCATCAGGATCGAGGAAGGTTTATTATCAATCTGCATTCTGCCATGACAGAGCCTCGCTTGCTGAAAGTGAGGAGGAACTGGAAGCACTTGCTGATGAAGATCAAGGATTGCTGCCTTCAATCTGGCTTACAACTCAGTGAGTTCACAACTGGACCAATAAATAATGTCACACTAAATGGAGAAAAGTTTGAAGGTGCATCTGACCCAAGCCATGGTATTTTCCATTGCTTCAATTGCATGTGAAAGTTGGGCATTGAATAAAGAAGAACTAAGAATAATCGATACATTTAATGATGTGCTGGAGATAAATACTGAAAGTACCAAGAATTGCTAAAAGAAGAAACCAAACTCTTTTAAAAGTATGGCCAGCGCTCCTTAGAAGCAGGTATGGCAAGACTTTACCTTACCTAATTCGGACAAGTTGTCAGGAGAGACCGGCCTCCTGAGAAAGATCTGTGGGTAAAGTAGAGAAGGGAACAAGAAGAAGGTCCTCAGGGAGACGGACGGACGCCATGACTGCAGCATGAGCGCCAGGCCAGGAACAGTTGTGGGCACGATGCAGGGAGGGCAATGTTTCATCTTGTTGTACGTGGGGTGCTGATGGGTTAGAACTGAATTTCACAACTACGAGCAACACACATACATCCACCCCCACCACCATTGAGTCAACTCTGACACATCCGGATCCTAGGTAGAGCTTGAGAGGCTGTACATCATTATGAAGATCCCTGCCAAGCAAAAGCATGTTGGAAAGAACCATGAAATGCATTTCATGCCTGAGATGCTTTGGACATAATATAAGTCAGTATGATAAAATTCTTCTTCAGCATTGCTTAAAAATCTTCAGGAATAGGAAACAACAACAACCAAAACGGAATAACACTATTATAACACTATGTATGCAATATAACAATGTGTGTACCGAAGAGGAAATAATTCTGACAGAAAGTCCTGAGATTTTAACCTACCATTTTCAGTGAGATCTTGAAAATGGTGTTGATTGTGACATGTGGATTTGAACGTTAAAGCCATGTGAAAGCCAGAGGAGCATCTGATTCTATCATGGAGGCATTGAGATGCCGAGTGTCCAAGGAGCAACAATTAGTTCATTGTTACAACAGAGCCGCATTTTAAAGGATTCTAGTGGAAGGAGAAATGGAACCATTTTTGATGGCTAGGTCTTGGACACAGGGCATAATAGGAATGAGTTAAAAAATCAAGACTTTACAATTCGATTGAAATGATACACAAATACACCATATATTCCACAGGAGAGAGTTGATGACAAGTACTACGGTTGCAGTTCAGAATAACAAGAGTTATAGCTCAAACACAGAAAATATTTCTGACTGAGAAACCAAGGAGAACTTTATGGAGGAAGTAGCTGTGGATTCCAACCCTGAAATTGTGAGCAGAATTTTGAAAACTGCAACAAGTAGACGTTGGATGACAAAGAAAAATGAATTTGGAGGGGATACTGAGGGGAAGTCACAGAGGAAAGAAATGTATTTTTTTGTATCCAAGTAAACTTGATAGTTAGGCTTTTAAAAAAGCCACATGGTTGATTTTAGGGAGACACTGATACACCACCCTAATTTATAAGAAGCATTTTGCTGCCATTTTATCTCAACATACACGCCACTAATAAAGCACGCAATTATTTTATGTAACAGAAAAGGGTAAAACAGCTCCCAATTAGAATAGTACATGCCATCATAAAATGCAGTCAGATTTCAGAGGTATCAAACTATGAAGAAATACAAAACAAATAAGTAATGAAATACCAATCCCCCTAAAATACTATTTTCTACATTTGCCATAAAATGATCCAGCTTTGATTCCTCTGCTTTTGTCTCTTTAAATAAGACATTCTTTTGAGAGTTGCAAAGATGTCAACTTACATAAAATTTAATGGCTATCCAGGTAGTTATTAAAATAATTTGTGCCAAAAACCCAGTTGGAGTTGGCTATAACACAACTTTATCAAACAGCAGGCAAGAACTAAATGTTACCATTACTGTGTATTTGAGAAATGATAGGGGAATAAAGGCTATCAGTTCAACTCATTTGTGTGATACTTAACTCCTACTACACAGTATCTTCTTGTACGTTTGTTGAATTTCAATAATCATGAACTAGTACTTCAATATATATCCCGAAACTAACAGAAAGCTAGTTTATATATATATATTATTTTAAGTTACGTATTTAATGGAAAATAATAATGTTGGCAGATTAAAATCATATACCGTAATTACAACTTTGCAAATAAAAATCCTTCTCTTAAAGACTTTGATATGCTTTCTCCTTGTATTGTCCTCATAAATTAATAAACATGTGAGCTTAACTTTTACATAATACTTCCAAGGGTCTTAGCACATGTCACTTCTGAAAGGTTGGGTTGGGGAAGAAGCAATTTGATTGTTTTTCTTTCAAGAGCAGGAACCAAAACCTTTAGTATTCTTCTGGAAATAACAGGGATAGCCAGTGTTAATGCAATCTCAGATAATTGCATCGCTTTTAGCGAGTTATTATTCTGCTTTGTTTTTCTCATTAATCCACAAATTCACAGTAGAACAATCTGGTAGACTGAGTTTTACTTTTCACATCTGGAAAATGACAAACTTGTTCTTTCCAAATAGATACACATGAAAAAAAAGCACGGCTAATGGAAAATTAACAACTGACAAATTATAAATAGATTTATTCATTAATTAGTTTCTGTCCAGGATATGCATAAAGCCTTGTGAATATATTTGCATCTTGGAACTAAGAAACTCTGGAAGGCAGTGCCATCTACACATGAAACTCTGCAGATCGATTCAAAAAATGCAGGCAATGTCTCAATTTATTGATGGCTATGTGACATTGAATTAACCAGGCAAAAAGAGGTATTAAATATAGATAACATATTTGGTATATATAAAATCATATGAGCAATTTACTTGCTTTTTTTCATGGAAAATATTTTTTAAATAACAGAAAATCCTCATACTGGCACATGCGAACCTAAACCAAACACTGTCTTCAAGTCAGTCCCAGCTCATGGTGTTTTGGAGTCATGTGTACGTGATTTAGTTAACCTGCAAAGAGAACATTCAGGTTTTAATGTTTGATACTACTCCAGATTAATAAATTGTTATAATCACAAAGGAAAGTAATATAACATGTCTTTCTGTAGCCATGAACAGTGGCTGTTATTCATATGATAGTTCCATTTTTAAAAGCTAATAAAGTGTCCAGATGGGGTTGCATTAAGTCAAATATTTGATAACCATTTGATATTTATTTATGTGACCTCTAAAACTTCTCTTTTGGGTCAACAGTCCCAGTCTTCTGGTTTATAAACAGTAAAACATGCTAAGGTGACTTCCGTGGGTTTTCTGATCACTAGTATACCTCCATAAGGAGTCCTGTGGCATTGTTGGGTAAGCTTTGGACTTCTGTCCACAAGGTCAGAGGTTCATATCCACTAACGTCTTTGTAAGATAAAGATGAGGTTATCTTGTCCCCTAAATGAATTTTAGACTTGGAAATGTACTCATGGCAGTGTGTTTGGTGTTTTGCTTCTCAGCGTGTCATCATAAAGAGGGAGGTAAGTACTCTGCAGCTAGCCAGAACATTGACAGTTCAAACACAGCAGGCAATCTACTTCTGTAGCAGCTACAGTCCTAGGAAACCCTATGGGGCAATTATGTTTTATACTTGACAACACACAACAATAGTGCATCATGACATGACAGTGTTCCCGAGAAATGATATAGCCAGCCATTGAGAAAATACCCTAATTTGTATATGTAATTGACTTTCGATCAGGGAGTCAAAAGAAAATCAACTCCAAGGATCTTTAATGACATAGAAATTATATTACACCTTTAAAATATATCAAAATAAAGCAGCTCCTAGATGGGTGAATTTAATGGCTCAATGACATTATTTAAGAGTTCAAGTTCTTTATGTTAGTTCATGGATTAACCTGCTTTTCAGTTCATATCATTTGGTAATTGCAATTATGATCCCATAAGTCTCATATATAATTGACAAATTAACGGATAATACGGTGACTTCACTTGCTTTCCTTTTATGGACAGAGGAGAGGCAAGACATCAGTCCCAAAAGCTCCTACATTTTCCCCTGTATCTTATTGGCCAGAATAGAACATCTGAGAACCGACAAGCTATGGCTACACAATGAAGCCCTTGGTGATGTACAAAATGTTACATTGACTTAACAAAATCTATATTGTATTTGTTAGAAATAGTAGGTGTGAATATTAGTTATATGGGCATACAATTTAATAGCAAAAAAAAACCAAAAACAGGGTATGTGGCCAACTTCATGTCAATTTGCACCTGTGTGAACATGTAATGGTGGAGTCCAACCTATCAATGCCTGCCTAGGGGTGTGGTTTTTATATAAGAGAGAGAATAAAAACTTCCCTCTGTTTGCTTCTTCACCCTCCCTGCTGATTGTGATTCTGTGCCTGCTTGGGGGTAAGGCGATGGGAGAGGAAGGAGATGTGAACCCTGAGAGCCATCCTGGAGATTGGAGGCACCCTGGCATTCGCCCGCCAACCCTAGATCCACGTGACTCTGTATCCACTGGCCTGAGATCTCCCTGCTTCCTGCTTAACTTTTTGTTTGATCAGTCTACAGCTATGTGAGTTGAAGAGAGTCCTAGCTAGAATCATAGGAGCCCTACTAGCATAGTGGTTACATGTTGGACTGTGATCTGCGTGGTTGGCAGTTTGTAACCACCAGTAAGTAGCTCCTTGGGAAAAAGACTTGGCTTTCTACTCCAAAAACAGTTACACTCTTGGAAATGCACAGGGGTTCACCATAAGCTTTAGTTTTACTAAGTAGCATGAGACCCATGGACTTGAGCTGTACTGGGCTGAGATGCCTTCCTGATATAAAATTACTTCTTGATATAAAATCTCTTCCCATACATATTTGAGGGTCACTGGTTTTGTTTCTTTAGACAACCCAGCTGAACACAGAGGGTACTATTCAATTTGACAATTTTACTTTTTAAGGTGTGTATATTACATAGTGGGTTATGCATTGGGCTGCTTACCCCAAGGCCAGCAGTTCGATTTCACTAGCCACTCTGTTGGATAAAGATGAGGCTTTGTACTCTAGTAAAAATTTACAGTCTTGGAAGCCTGCAAGGCAGTTCTATTTTTCCCGAAAGAGTCACTGTGAGACTCAATGGCAGGTAGTTTATATTCAGCTACTGAGAAGACTTTGTTGTCCAAACCATCAGTCACCATTCTGAGGGACAAAGATAAGGCTGCCTGCTCCTAAAACACATTTATAGCCCCAGCAATATTAAATATACCCACTCTGAGTCAGAATAGGCTTGATAAGAATGGATTTGGTTTAGTTTTGGTTATATTTAGCTATTGACTTATGAATCAGAACTTTGATGATGGGAATCATAACAAACTCCGGAAAGACTTAAGAAGAATGGGAATTCCAGAATATTTCTTTTTGTTCATATGGAACTTGTACATGAATAAAGAGGCAGTTGGGGGAAGGGACAAAGGAATACTGCATGGAATCAAATCAAGAAAGGTGTATGAAAGGGTTATATCATCTAATCAGACTTAGTTCATATGCTGAGAAAATGATCAGAGAAGCTGGATTTTATGAAGAAAAATGTGGCGTCAGCATTGGAGTAAGGCTTATTAACAATCTGCAATATGCAAATAACACAATCTTATTTGCTGAAAGTGAGAAGGGACTGACACACTTGCTGATAAATATGAGATAGCAGCCTTTTGTCTTGATTACAACTCAGTGTAAAAAAAATAATCCTCGCAACTGGGCCAATAAGGAACATCATGATGAGTGGAGAAAAGATTGAAGTTGTCAAGAATTTTTTCATGCTTGAATTCACAATCAATGTTCATGGAAGCAGCAGTCAAGAGATCAAGCAATTTATTATACTAATTAAAGGTGCTATATAAGACCTCTTTATAGTGCAGCAGGAGGAAAGAAAAAAGAAATAAAGTAAAGAATAAGGAAGTAAAAATTATATATAACGGTATACATATAGATATGTATATATGTAAGTAGATAAAGGTAAGTGTATACATATATATATGTAAATACAATAAAGAAGCAGATGGACTTTGGGCCTCTACTTAAATCTAACCCAATCCAAGAACAATTTGTTCTAATAATGTGGTAATGTACGATATTCACCTTCCCAACGTGATCGCTGAAGACAAATAGGTACATAAGCAAATGTGGTGAAGAAATCTGATGGTAGCCAGCTATTTAAAGATATAACACAAGGGGTCTTAAAGGCTTGAAGTTAAACAAGCAGTCATATATCAGGGAAGCAACAAAGCCCACATGGAAGAAACACACCAACCTGTGGGATCACAAGATGTCTATGGGATCAGGTATCAGAAGATCATAAACAATTATATCAATGTGAATTAGAGCGGTCAGAGTGGAGACCCACAGCCCATCTGTAGACAATTGGATATCCCCTCACAGAAAGGTCACATGGAAGGGACATTTCAGTCAAGGTGCAGTTTGGCACTGACAAACACACAACATTCCTATGGTTCTTTAATGCTCCAACCATTCCACGATCATGACCCCAGGTCTACCTCACATGGGAAATTTGGACACAGTGAAGGCAGAAGAAATAAATCCCCCAGAAACAGTAATGGGAATAGCAGCACCATGAGGGTGGGTGCAGGGGAGGGGAAGAAAGGGGGAACCAATAGCAATGATGGAACTATAACACACTCACACACACGCATACACATACACACACACACACACACGAAGGGATACAGTGGATGGTATAAGATATTAATCTATATCTATATAATTTATCAAGGGTTCACAAGCCTGGGAGTGTGGGGGAGGGAGGGGGGAAAAGGAGATGACAATAAGGGCTCAAGTAGAAAGATAATGTTTTAAAAATGAAGATGGTAACATATATACAAGTTTTCTTGATATAATTGATTTAGGAATTGTTATAATATTTGTGAGAGCCCCCAATAAAATGAATTAAGTTAAAAAAACATTTTAATCACCCATTTCTTTGTCTTTCTGCATAGAAGCCAACAGGACCCAAGCATCCCAGTTTCTCCTGGTGAAAAACTGCCATCCAAAAAGAAAGGGGGGGGGGGCATTTGTTATCTGTTTAAAGGGATTTACCTTCTAGGCAAAAACAAAATCAAGTACTAAAGGAATCAGTGAAAAGATGGTAGACGTGGTTTATCTTTGCTTGTTGGTTTGAATTTGGTTTTTGTCTTCCTGAGAGATGAAAGTATGTAGATGGTAACCCCTTTTGACTATGAGCAAGTGGGATCCTGGGAAGCCAGAGAAGACTGGGGAACAGTGGCCCATCTCATGCTCTCTATAGAGAGCTCGCAGAGCCAGTCATCCTGCCCAGAGGCTGGCGAAGCAACATGCCCTTGGGTCATCAGCTACAGGTTGTTCATTTGAAGTTCTTTGTTTCAGAAACTCTTTCCTTAACTCACCTCAATTTCCTGCCTTGAAACTTGCAGGGACATAGATTATTTCTTTCAGAACAAAGACACATACAAAGGTTAGAGGACACTTTAGAAAAACACACTGACATTCAACACTGAGAGCTTCCTCTGGAACACAAAAGTGGAGCTTCCGCCACCTTTCTAGAACAATGCCTGCTAATTCTTTGAAATGAATGAGTCATTTTAGTTCTTCCCAGAAAAACAAGAACACAGGTGCTTTATTCCGCTCATTCTTAGTGCAACACTAAATATTAGTTATGCAATTTAAATCTTAATTATGCTTGACCTTGGAATAGCTAGTTGAACAGAAATTCATCTCTCTTACTAGTAGCAAAAATATTTCTGCAGTTTTCCTTGTCTTTTTTTATTAATCATTTTATTGAGGCTCATACCACTCTTATCATAATCCATACATACATCCATTGTGTCACGCACATTTGTACATTTGTTGCCATCATCATTTTTTTCTACTTGAGCACTTGGTATCAGCTCATTTTTCCCCTTCCTCCTCTACCCACCCTCCCTCACTGACCCTTGACAATTTATAAATTATTATTCCTTTTTCATGTCTTACACTGTCCAATGCCTCCCTTCACCCACTTTTCTGTTGTCCGTCCCCTAGGGAGAGGGTTATAGGTAGATCATTGTGATTGGTTTCCCCTTTCTGCCCCACCTTCCCTTACCCTCATGGTATTTCTACTCTCATTATTGGTCCTGAGGGGTTTATGTGTCCTGGATTCCCTATGTTTCCATCTCTTATCTGTACCCGTGTACATATTCTAGTCTAGCTGGATTTGTAAGGTAGAATTCGGATCATGTTAGTGGGGGGAGGAAGCATTAAAACACTAGAGGAAAGCTGTATGCTTCATCGGTGCTTTTCTTCACCCTGACTGGCTCATCTCCTCTCCATAACCCTTCTGTCAGGGGAGGTCCAGTTGCCTACAGATGGGCTTTGGGTCCCCACTATGCACTTCCCCTCATTCACAATGATATGATTTTTTATTCTGGGTCTCTGATGCCTGCCTGATACCTGATCCTATTGCCACCTCATGATCACATAGGCTAGTATGCTTTTTCCATGCGGGCTTTGTTGCTTCTAGGCTAGATGTCCACTTGTTTATCTTCAAGCCTTTAAGACCCCAGACTCTCTATTATTTTAATAGCTGGGCACCATCAGCTTTCTTCACCACATTTTCTTATGTGCCCCTTTTTGTCTTCAGAGATCATGTCAGGAAGGTGAGCATCATGGAATACCAGTGTAATAGATCAAAGTGTTCTTGCATTGAGGGAGTACTTGAGTAGAGGCGCAATGTCCATCTGCTACCTTAATACTAGACCTATAGATATATGCACATAGATCTATTTTCCCATCATCATATATAAGTATATTTACATTTCTACATGCCTGTATTTAGACCTCTTTAAATGCCTTTTCCTCCTAGTTCTTTCCTCTATTTCCTTTGACTTTCCTTTTGTGCTACTATCATGCTCAGCCTTCATTGGGTTTCCTTTTCTGAGACTAAAATGTCTTCTCAGTTTATGTTAATTATATTTCCATTATAAACTCTTGATTTACATAAAAATCTCCTTCTTGTTCTTGCTCTTTGCTCATCTTCTTTTATATGGAAACAGCCATGAGGCACAGCAATAATACAGACTCACAGGCAGAGCAGACACCCAACACCGAATTGCTGAAAAACTGTCATAGAAATTCCACAACAGTTAGAGGATCAGTTATCTAATGCACTTGTAACGTATTGCCGCAAATCCAGTGCATTTAAATAACACATGTGCATTACTTTATATTCTGAAAACCAGAATTCCAAAATTGGGTGGTTAGATTGAGGCTAAAACCAAGGTGCTAGCAGAGAAGTTTGGGGAGAATCTGTTTCCTTTTCTTTTTCAACCTCTAGAGGCCACCCAAATTCTTTTGTTCATGGACACTTTCTCATCTTCATTCGGCATCTTCTTCCTCTGGCTCTGTTTTCTTTATCTCCCGTCATCCCATCATCCTTTTCTGACTTTCCTGGATCATTTTATAAGAACCATTGTGATCACATTGGATCCACCAAAATATCTGATCATTTTCTTCTTTTAGGATCCTACACTTAGTAGCATTTAGAAATTCCTTTGACCACATTAGGGAACATATTCACAGGCTCTCAGCATTAAGATGTGGACATCTTTTGGGGACCATTATCCAACCAACCACAGAGTAATAAGCAAAAAAAATACTTATTTTAGAACTTTTTTTTAAGCATGAACTGTGTAGTACACAAAATTTAGTTTATTTACCCCAAACCCTCTTTAATTTATCAAGGAGCCCTGGTGATGTTGTGAGTTAGGTTGGACTACTAACTGCCTGGTTGGCAGTTCAAATATACTGATGACCCTATAGGAGAAATATGGCTCATGTAAAGATTTAAATTCTAGAAACCCTATGAGTTGGAACTGACTTAATGGCGGTGGGTTTGCTTGGGTTTATTTTAATGTATCAGAAGCCCTGTTGATTCCATGGTTAAGTGCTCAAATTCTAACAGGAGAATTGGTATTCAAACCCACTCAAAATCTCCATGGGAGAAAAAGTATGAGATCCTTTTATAAAAATTATGTCTAGGAAATCCTATGGGCAATTCTACACTGCTATACAGGGGTCACTAGGAGTCAAAATTAACTTGCTAGCATTCAACAATAGTATTCCACTAATCTTTACAGTAGCTCTGTGAGATATTAACTCCCACCTTTTAAGACTAATTTTACTTAAATCACAGCACATTTGGTAGAACCAGTGTTCTTATTAGAGAAATTGTATACAATCTTGTGAAATTCATGATTTCGTGACTCCAGCATGTCTAATTTAGGAATGAATTTGGACATTGCATATGATTTTTAATTATTTGAGTACCCATGAGCATAAATGAGAACATTTTTTCCTTCTAATGTTTTGACTTGGACTGACCTATCACTTTATAAATAATTGTTAATTTGTCTTGCATATCAATCCCAGATGATTATATGTGGCTTTTACTGATAAACAAGTGAGAATAAATCTGAGCAATATTTTGTATTGCTTTTGTATAAATTAGTATATCTTCTGGAGTTTTACACTTTTGGAAACTTCCAATTTTACAATTAACCCAAGATCAACCTATTCCCCTCTTTTAAGAACATAGTTATCATATCAGGAAACCAAGGAAAGGTGTTTATGAAAATATGTATTTTAAAAAACAGGACCTGATGCAAAGGGCTTAAGTGGAGAGCAAATGCTTTGAAAATGATTAGAGCAAAGAATGTACAGATGTGCTTTATACAATTGATGTATGTATATGTATGGATTGTGATAAGAGTTGTATGAGCCCCTAATAAAATGTAAAAAATTTTAAAAGGTGAAAAAAAGAAAATACTTATTCAGAAAAATCCTATTGTAGAGAAACGCATTATAGGTTATAAATATTGACTTTTAATATTTTCTGATCCAGTATTTATTGTAAACCCAAGATATGGGAAGCAATTTTTCTGAATGCTTTTTCCTATACTGTTTGCTAAGTCAGAATTGATAAGTAAGATGATGAAGGAATCAAGTTAGGGAAATATCACACATTAATAGCCTTGTCTATTTCAAATTAAATAATCCAAATAGGATGATGTAACCACTCAACTGCAGTTAGATAGTATTGCTTATAAATTCTATTTACATGGAAACATTCATTCAAAAGATTTTGTCTTCAGTCTCTATAAGGTGATATGATTTTATGCATCACCAAACACAGTGTAAAACCATTCTACAAGAGGTCTTACACTGAACAATTATTGAAATGAAGAACCAAGGTGACTCTTGGGAGTGTCACTGATTTTGGCGTTTGAAATGGTGAAATATACCCCCCACACACACACACACACCACCACATGCACACACAAACTGTTGTTACACAGCAGACCTCTTGCACCACAAATTTGCAATGGACTATTTTTCCTGCTAGGTGAGTTCACGAGAAATGCTTGTTTCTCCTCTCTCTTGATCTTTGTCTCTCTTCGGACACACAGAAACCCTATGTACAAGAGAAATACTACCTGCTCCTGCACCGTCCTCACCATTATTCTTAGGTTCCACCCATTGTTGCAGGTATTGCGTCAATCTATCTCACCAAGCGTATAACCTTTTTTTTCTGTTGCTCCTCCACTTTACCAAGCACGATGTTCTTCTCTAGTGACTGGTTGTATTTCTTCCAAGACAGATCTGTTTGTTCTTTTGGCAGTCTGTGTTACTTTCAGTGTTCTTCACCATCATCAGAGTTCAAGTGCATTAAGTTTTCTTTGGCCTTCCTCATTCAATACCCCCACATGTATAGGAGGCAATTGAAAGTGTCATAACTTGAATCAGTCTCAATCCTCCAGTAACATCTTTGCTTTCCAATATATTTGTTTCTTCTTTCATACATTTAATGCTCTCTTTTGATCACAGAATTAAAGGTTTAAAAAGAAGTTATATTCTGGTTTCCATTTTTATTTATTTCAGTTTTATCATTTTTAGGAACTATTACAGAGAGTATGAAATCCATAATTCAATTAGACCAAGCATAGTTGTAAAAATTGCTGCCACTATTGTTTTTGAAATATTTTCTTTCTTCTTGAACTCTTTGATATCATCTCCCCTTTAGTCCCTCCCTCTCACAGCCTACTATCCCTATGACCCCTTAATATGTCATCATTTTAATATTGCATATCTTACACCATATAACATATTCGTCCATCTACCATTCTATTATTCATTCCCCTGAGTGGCGTTATACAGGCATTACTATCTTACCTGGCCCCCACCCTCGAGGTAGTTAGTTTATTGTGCCAACCTGGCCGATAAACGCATGTGGGGTTAATTGAAGGGCGGAGGGATAAATGGCTCGGTGAGCCTCACATTTCTTGTTCTTGAGTCTCTTGCTTTGTGATGGTCAGATCAGGGTGCAGATGCCTTAGTCAGTTCCCTGCTTCAGCTGGCAGGTTCACTTCCTGCAAGACATCCCTGAGGAGAAGCTGCATGGACCTACCCTGATGCAGCACTGGGTGCTAGAGCAACCATGTGGAGACCCCTGCCAGCACTGAAATGCTTACACGTTCATTGATTTGGCTTTCCTCCTGCAGTTGGCATCATGTGTTTTGTGAGATGGAGGAGGACTTTGTGGAATTGTGTTTGACATATGGGTTAATGTTGGGCTTGTGGGCTTGGGCAGCACTGGATTGGGATGTTTCCTTGATGTGCACTTACCCTTTATATAAAACTCTCTCTTATACATGAGTTTCTGTGGATTTTTTTCTCTAAAGTACCCAGACAAATACACCCCCTCTCTACTCTTATTATCCTTTGGGAATTGTTGCTCCCATTATTGTTTCTGAGGGGTTTATCTATATTAGAATTCATGAGTCATAAGATCTTAATTTAAAAATGAACATATGTAGTTCTAACAAGATTAGTGAGGTAAAACGAAGGCCATAATAGAGAGGGGAGGAAATATTAAGGAACTAGAGGATATTTATGTGTTTTGTCAGTGCTATACTACACCCTGGATATATTATTCTTCCATGTCGCCCATCTGGGAGGGACTCTCCAATTGTCATGAAGGTGGGTTTTGGATCTCCACTTTGTCTACGCTCTTTTCTGTGGATTACTTGTTTATGAACTTCTGAAACCTATACCAACATGCCATGTCTCCTGTTGGGGCCGGCCCTACTGCCCTCTCTATGCATTTGCTGTTCTGAGTAGGGATATCATCCTCAAGGCTTAGTGGACCAGGATGAGGTTTATTTCTCTCTCTCTCCCTCTCCCTTCCCTCCTTCTTAAGTTTCTCCCTTGTGGTCAGGACAGACCAGCCACCCTACCCAACCTATATCATTTGTGCTGATCTCTGTAGTATATTGTTCTAGGGAGGAGGACAACAGAACTTGAATTGGGGCTGGCCCCTTATACTCAAGGTTTGTCTCAGCAGAATGAGGTCTGGTCTCTCTCTCCCTTTCCTGTGGAGGCATAAACAGCCCCCTCCCTGTGGGTGGGTTAGTGCCTTGTTCCCTAATTACCACCATCTATTTTTCACGCCTCCTTTTTCGTTGGATGCCATATGCATGCCTAGGTTGTGTCTGACCATGCCATAATGCCTGGACCTCGACCCAGAAATTATGCATTAAGTAATTTATCCTCTATGATTATTGTGCTTTTGACCTTACCCCAGTGGACTCATGTTGTACTTGATTTTATGTGCTTGGATAAATTCACTTAGCAATATTTCCTATACCATTTCCCATGAGATTATATACTTCATGTGTTCGTTGCTGCTTTTGGGGAGTGTAGTGTACATTGTGTGTATATAGCAGAGATTTTTAAACCATTCTTCATTTGATAGAAGATTGATTTGTTTCAAATCTTTGCGATTGTGAACTGCACCACGATGAACATTGGAACACAGATGTCTGGTCATGGTCTGTTTCTTACTTCTGGGTATATGGCCAGTAGAGGGATTGCTAGGTTGTATGGTAGATCATTTTAGGTATCGCCGGATTGTTTTCCATAGTGACTGCACATACAGCACCACAAGCAGTGGACGAGAGTTTCTCTCTCAGCACACCCCCTCCAACATTTGTTGAATTGGGCTATTGTGCTGATTTTGTGAATTGTGCTATCTTCAGGATACTTGCCCACTTTAGGTATCAGTGTTATGTTAACTTCATAGGAGTTTGGGAGTGTGCTGTCTTTTTCTATGCTCTTGAAGAGCTTGCATAAGTTTGATGTCAGAGTTCTTCCCTGAATGCTTCATGAAATTCTCCTATTAAACCATATGACCCAGGAGTTGTTTTAGTTGTTATTCCCTTGATAACCTATATATTTATTTTATTGCTATGGGTCTGTTTAGTTTCTTGATGTGTATTTCGGATAATCTGGGGGGGGGTGCGTTGTTTTTCCAAACATTTGTCCATGTCTTCCAGATTGTTTAATACATTGGAGTACAGACCTTCATACTGCTGTGTAATTAGCCTTTTAATTTAAGTCAGGTCTGTTGTAATTTCCCCTGTTTCATCCCTCATCTTGTCTATAGCTGTTTGCACCTTCCTTCTCTGGTTAGGTTTGCCAACGGTATTTCGAATCTGTTGTTCCTTTACAAGAACCAGCTTTTTCCTGCATTGCTTTTTTGTATCATTTTCTTATTTTCCACTCCTTTATCTTTGCCCTGATTTTTATTATTTCTTTTCTTTTGCTTTTAGTAAGACTATTCTGTTGACTCTGTTCTAGTTTTGGGAGGTTGTGACAGCATATCATTCATAAATCTCTCTTAATTTTTCTTGTGTGTATTTATCGGTATCAGACTTCCTTGGATAATGGCTTTTGCTGTGTCCCAAAGATTTTGGTGCATTGTATTCTCATTCTCATTGGTTTCTAAAATTTGCCTAATTTCTTCCCTAACCTGGGCCAGTAACCACTTCTATTTCAGAATAGAGTTACTCGTCTTTCAATTGTTTTCCCTGTTTCCTTGATTTTCCTATTATTGATTTCCATCCTTATGGTGTAGTGGTCCAAGTGGGAAGTCTGAGTGACCTCTATATATTAAAATTTGCTCAGGTTCAACTTGTATCCCAGCATGTGGTCTATTTTCAAATATGTTTTATATATGTTTGAGATGAATATGAATAATTTTGCATTTGGATGGAGAGCTCTGAAAATGTCTATCAGGTTGAGTAGCCTAATTATAAAATTTAATTCTGTTTCTTCCATGTTAAGTTTCTTTCCCAGTGATCAACTTTTCTCAGAGAGTGGTGTATTAAAGTCATCTATTACTCTTGTTAAGCCTGTGATTTCTTTTTCATCTTTTGAAGAGTTAGCTTGATGAATTTTTCAGGTCTCCTGTTGGGCACATATATATTTTTTATGATCACTGGTTCTTGGTCTCTTGATCCTTTGAACATTATATAGTGCCCCTCCTTATTTATTTATTTATTTTTAGGGTTTTTTAAAAAACAATTTATTAGGGGTTCATACAACTCTTATCACAGTCCATACATATACATATATCAATTGTATAAAGCACATCTATACATTCTTTGCCCTAATCATTTTCTCTTTTTTCTCCTCTTTTCTTTTTTTACATTTTATTAGGGACTCATACAACTCTTATCACAATCCATACATATGTGTACATCAATTGTATAAAGCACATTCATACATTCCCTGCCCCAATCATTCTCAAAGCATTTGCTCTCCACTTAAGCCCTTTGCATCAGGTCCTCTTTTTTTTTTCCCCTCCATCCCCGCTCCCCCCTCCCTCATGTGCTCTTGGTAATTTATACATCGTTATTTTGTCCTATCTTGCCCTATCCGGAGTCTCCCTTCCCCCCTTCTCTGCCGTCCCTCTCCCAAGGAGGAGGTCACATGTGGATCCTTGTAATCAGTTCCCCCTTTCCAACCCACTCACCCTCCACTCTCCCAGCATCACCCCTCACACCCTTGGTCCTGAAGGTATCGTCCACCCTGCATTCCCTGTGCCTCCAGCTCCCATATGCACCAGTGTACAGCCTCTGCCCTATCCAGTCCTGCAAGGTAGAATTCGGATCATGGTAGTTGGGGGGAGGAAGCATCCAGGATCTGGGGGAAAGCTTTGTTCTTCATCGGTACTACATCGCACCCTGACTGACCCATCTCCTCTCCTAAACCCCTCTATGAGGGGATCTCCATTGGCCGACACTTGGGCCTTGGGTCTCCACTCTGCACTTCCCCCTTCATTCAATATGGTATATATATATACACATACATACATACATACATATATACACATACACACAAATATATATACATATACACACATATATCTTTTTTTTTGCATCATGCCTTATACCTGGTCCCTTTGGCACCTCGTGATCGCACTGGCCAGTGTGCATCTTCCATGTGGGCTTTTTTACTTCTGAGTTAGATGGCCGCTTGTTCACCTTCAAGCCTTTAAGATCCCAGACACTATCTCTTTTGATAGCCGGGCACCATCAGCTTTCTTCACCACATTTGCTTATGCACCCATTTGTCTTCAGCGATCCTTATTTCTTATTATGTTGTGCAACTTGAGATCAATTTTGTCAGAGATTAAGATTGCAATCACTGCTTTTTTATTTAAAAAATGCTGTTTACTTGGTATACTTTTTGCACTTTTTAATTCTCAGCCTTTATTTTTGTCTTTGAGCTAGAGCTGTGTCTCTTGTGCACAACAGATTGATGGGTTATATTTTCTAAGTCAGCCTGCTAGCTTTGTCTTTTAATGTGTGAGTTTAAGCCATTGATATTCAGAGCATTACATCCATCTGCATTCTTTGATAATCAAAGAACTTTTGTGTTGGGTGCTTTCCTCCCTCCCTCTTTATCATTGTGTTGTGAGTGTATAGGGTTGGTTCATTCTTGCCTACTTTTCACCATTGAGCCAATATTGTCCTGGGGATTGTTTTTGGTGTGTTGGGCAATGGGTGAAGTTATTCTATATGGTGGTCTCATGAATTTTGTGCTCTGTGAATGTTGTTCTGACTACAGTGAGTTGGCAAACACTTTTGTTGAGTTGGGTTTCTTTTACCATACTCTTTGAGTTTTTCCTTGTCTGATAAGACTCTTACTTCTCTGTCTATCCTGATACAGAGTTTGGCAAGATGGAGTATTCTTGGGTTGGTATTACTTTCTTTTAAATTTTGGAAGATGTTACTCCACTCTCTACTCTTCTTCATAGTATCTGCTGATAGGTCTGAACATATTCTTATCTGAGACCCATTATAGGTGACTGCCTTTTTCCCCTTACCTGTTCTTATAATATTCTACTTTTCCTCAAAATTGGATAACTTATCTATTATACACCTTAGTGAAGTATTCCTAGAGTTCTGTCTGGTTGGTTTCCTCTTTGGTTCCTGGATGGTTTTCTCATTCTCATTCATTAATTTGGGGAAGTTTTCTTCTAGAAATTGTCTCACTATTTTTGCAGTTGTGTCCTGTTCTTTGTTGTGTCCTGTTCTGGTAGCCCTGTAATTCTTATATTGTTCCTCTTCATAGCATTGAATATTGTTTTCAAGTTTTCTTCAGCTTCTTTGATTATCTTGTGTGACTGCCTTTCCCATTTTTTAAAATCTTCCTGGTTGTCCTTGAGGTCGATGGTATGGTTGTCTGCTTCTTCTAGTCTCTTGGTGATGTATTTTAAGTTGTTATTTGCATCTATTACCTCATCCATTAATCTTGTATTTCTTTTTGGTGCATGACCTTTATCTCCTCTCTCATTTCTGTCATTTCATCCTTTTTCTGTATTGCTTCTCTCATATCCTTTATGACTCCAAACAGCATTCTGAAGATTTTTTTCTGTAGGAGATCAAAGTCTGCTCCTTATATGCATGTCATTAGTTTCAGGGCTCCCTCTGACATTGAATTTTGTTTCTCTTGTTTCTTCATTTTTGTTGTTGAGACAGTTTGCTATCTGCATGTCTTTGGTGCCATTTTCCCAAGAGAAAAAGAGCCCTGGGCTTTCTCTTTGGGAGGTTGGTAGGAATGCTTCAGTGGACTGCTTGTAGCCAACTGTCCTGGGGGGTCTGATTACTGCTTTCTCTCACTGGGGGTGCAGTCTCTCCCTAACCAACTGGAGTTCCCTTTGATGAGCAGGGGCTACTCAGGGACCTGGGCGCAGAATATGTGTAGGCGCCTATTGAGAGCACTAGTTCCATTCTTATCATGAGCAGTGAGGGAGGCACTGGGAAGGCTAGGGAGAGGGGGATCTCAGCAGAGTTGCACTGCATTCACTGTGGTCAAGAATCTGGGTGGGAAGTCTAAATTGCTCCCATGGAACTGTGATCTGAATCTTGCTTCTAAGTCACCTGTGTTTGCCTGCTTTGGTAGGGGAGTCAGGCTGCAGTCAGCACTGGAGAGGGAATTACTATGGTGTGAGGGGTGAGGGGGAGATCCCAATACAATTGTGCTGTTTTCCCTGGGGGCAAGAATCTGGGTAGAAATCTAAATTGCTCCCAAGATTCCCTGATCTGTGTCCAATTTCCCTGCATTTGCATGTTTCTGTAGGGAGGACAGGGTGTAAGCCAGCACCATAGAGGGTATTTCAATGTGGAGAGGAGAAGGAGGGACCTCATGTTAGTTCAGCTGTGTCCTAGTGCTCAGGAATCAGAATAAGGAGTCTGAGCTGCATCCCACAGTGCCGCGAATCTAAACCCTGTGTCTATGTTGCCCTACTTTGCCTCCTTACTAGTTGTTCTCTGATTTACAGGAAGAGAGGTCTAAGTATCATATTCTCCTTTGGTGCCATCTTCCTGGAAGTACTGATAAAAATGTTTCAAGGAGAAAGAAAAAGTTAAGTCCTAGAAAGGAGTACTGTGGTGGTACAATAGGGTAGGTGCTCTACCTGCTTATTGGAAGGTTGGCAGGTTTTTAATCCACCATGAGGTAACGTGTCTGTAAAATCCTGGTGACCTATCCAGGAAAGGCCACAGCTTTGGAAACCCTAAGGATCACAATGATAATGCTACAGATGGGGTGCACATGAGTTATAAAGGCACCAATGGCAACTCGTGTGTTCGCTGCTGTTTTGTTTATTTGGGGGTCATAAAGCGCCACCCTGCCATACATACTATTTAGATTGAAAATTTAAGAAAGAGCAAATTTCTAAAGAATTTTGTTTTCAGTAAAAAAGAGTGAAGGTGAGTCTTCTTTTTTTTAAACTTTCCCTATGGTGAATCACTGGCTTTTCCTACAAAGAGATGTACTTTTGAAGACCTAGATTTTAAAATTAGATTACTTATTCTCATCCACTGTATATACATCAGAATAAGCTTTGGATCCCTCATAAGAAATTAATTGTGACTTCCTTGCCCTCATTTGTCTGCCTGATTTGTAGAGGTTATTGTTGTTGTTGTTTTAATATTTTGCATAAATTAGGGAAAACGTCCCTGTGTTTGGTTGCATCAACTTAAGGAAAAATAAAAATATGGCATTCCTATTATTTGATCCATATCTCCATCCTAATATCACTTAAGCTGTGATTATATAACCAGCTAATCAAATTTTAGGGAATTCAAATGAAAACATTCATTATTGATCATGGGCTAACAGGACAGCTGGGCAGTTCTGATCTCTGATGAGATCAGGTATGCAGATGTAGTTGGCTATAGATAAGGGCATGGGCAGTGTGATGGTTAATTTTAGGTGTCAGTGTGGCTGTGCTCTGGATTCTAGTTCTCTGGCCAACTACTATTTGATCTTATGGAGTAATCTGTGCATTTGATTAAATCAGCTGTAAAACAAACTTCTTTCCATGGCATGGGTAGACCTCAATCAATCCGTTGAAATACAGTGGCAAAACAGGAGTGTTCATTGAATGTGTCCTGCCTCCAGACTGCAAGTATATGCTTTGGCTAATCTCTTCACTCTTCCTGTCACCTGATCCCTAGATTTTGATATACAAACCTGCAGGAGATCAGCCTGTTGCCTGACATAGAGTGTGAACTTCTCAGCCCTCTACAGATTTCCATGAGCCCATTCTTTGAATCTCTCTCTCTCTTTGAAATTTCTAGTTACAAAGGGAAACTCAAGAAGACAAAATAATGAATTAAAGCATTGCAATGAAAAGTGAAATACTCTGGAATTAAAAAGCTAAAAATTAAAGCAAAAATACCTATTCATGCTGAAGGAAGTGAAGAAATAGTCAAAAGTTGAGTTACAATAATGAATAAAATATTGGGCAAAATATTGAATGATGCAGGAAGAATCAAAGACAGTGGAAAGAATATAGAGACACTGTAACCAAAAGAATAATCCCACATTGAATCATTTCAAGGGGTAGCATACATCAAGTACAATACAAGGTAGGTCTCTTGTAGTAATGTTTTATAACTTTTATGCTATGAGTTTTCTATCTCACTTTCAAGTTACTCTGCAGGTATTTTATTAATTGAGCAGTTTTCACAGTATTGTCTTACGTTTTCTTTTTTAGGGTTCGTTGTTAATGTATGGAAACACAGCTAGTTTTGGTTTTTGGTCTTATTTCCTATTGTGTTGCTAAATTATTCTATTAGTGCCAGGAGCTATCTTTTGCATCTTTATGATCTCCCATGTACAGGATCGTGTTGTTTGTAAATGGAAATGATTCTACTTCTTCATTTACTACTTGAACACTTTTCCTTTTATGTTTTATTCAAGCTAGGACTTGCAGAGCAATAATGAATAATAGGAGTGATGATGGGCATCCTTCTCATGTTCTTGCTCTCAAAGACAAGGCTCTTAATCGTTCTCCACTGGGTATAAGTTGGCTGTTGGTTTTGTATATACTTCATTAATTGTGTTTACTGTTTGACCTTATTGTTGTGTGATTCCTTTAATGTTTTTGTTTGTTTGTTTGTTTCAGTTGCTTTATTGTTCAGTCCCAGTAATTCTCTCTCCTCTTATAAAAATGATTTCAATTTCTTTGCTGAGCCTCTCATTTTCCCCTCCATTTGTTTCCGCATCTCTGCTAGTTTTTATGCATTGTTTTTGCTTTCTTTAACACATTTAGCACCCTGGGCTGAAGTTTTTTGAATCTTTCTATTAGTTTGGTCTCCATAGGAGAGATTTTCTCTTTTTATCGATTCTTCTTCTCTCTTGATTTTGTGTGCTTTATCTTTTATCTCTTAGGGTTGAACTTGAGCCTTTAAAAAAACTTTAAATTTGTATTATTATTTTTGTGTGGGAGTTGTTGTTGAGGGGGTGGGAGAGGAGATGTTTTCTAATTTGTAGCTCTTGTGTTGCTAGGTGAAGCACTTGTGTGCAAACTGACTTTACCCACCAACTGTTCCATGGGAGGAGGATCTGGTAACCTGCCTCAGAAAAGACTCAGAGCCTTGAGAACCCCACTGGGCATTTCCACTCTGCCACATAGTGTCACTCTGATTCACAAATACCCACTGTCAGGGGGCTTGGTATCTTCTCCTGAGAACCATGAGAGGGAACTGTTACACTTAGATTTGTTCTATGCAGATTCAGGTGTTCTGTGTTGTTGGTCTATTGAATTAAATACACATGCATGGCTGGGGCTGGGAGAGTAGCTGGTCTTTGAAGCAGATGTAAATGGTGTGTGTTAGTACCCTATAGTGAAGGTGGGGAATCGCCATTATTTTCCCTTACTAAAGCCCTTCCCTGCAGAGGCTCTCTTATACATCACAGAGTGAGGAGGAAGCCCGCCATTTCTCTCTGTTACCCATCAATGAAATACTCACCTTGTCCTAAAATGCTCTTGAAGTTCCTCTTGGTCTTACTGCCTGTCTTACTTATTGAGACTCTCTCACTGTACTATCATCCACTTCAATCATTTTCAATTGTCCAACCTGTGAACATGCAAAGTCAATTTGTGTTGCTTTACGAAGTCAAACTATGCCTTTTTTAGTTAACCTCCTTTTCTCACTTCCCTGTTTGGGGTGTGTTTCCGTGTTGCTCATCCCTAACCCCAGATGGCACCCCTGTGAGCACTTCCTATTGCCCAGCTTCTCTCGGCAGTGCTGTTCCTCCTTTCCTGGGCTTGCGCACCCACAAGACACTCCAACACCTCAGCTCTTCTCTGTTGCTTTGAGCACTCAATCTGTACTTAATTTTATTGGTTATTTGGTTGGTTAATTGCTGGAGGAGGAAAGGAGAGCTGTCATGTTTTGTCTGCCAAAGCCACATGTAAATCTTTGAAAATATTTCCACTGCATACACTGTTTACCTTTGATTAGACTACTCCAATTTTTACTCCAAATAGATTATTGTTGTTGGGTGCTGATGTTCAATTTTAAATCATCAAAAGCCCAAGTGACAAAGTAGAACTGCCCACAAGGTTTTCTCGGTCCTGATAGTTACACAAGAGGTTTACCAGGCCTTTTGTCCAGGAGCTGATGAGTGGGTTCAAACTGCCTTTGGATCAACAGGTCAGGAAGAGTGTCACCGTACTAAGTGGTGTGATTGATCCTGATTACCAAGGAGAAATTGGACTGGTACTACATAATGGAGGTAACGAAGAATATGTCTGGAATCCAGGAGATCCCATAGGCCGACTCTTAGTATTACCATGCCCTGTTATTAAAGTAAATGGTAAGTTGCAGCAACCCAATTCTAACAGGACTTATAATGACCCAGACCCCTCAGGAATGAAGGTCTGGGACACCCCGCCAGGCCAAAAACCACAGCCAGCTGAGGTGCTTGCTGAGGACAAAGGTAATACAGAATGGGTAGCAGTAGAAGGTAGTTCTACCTATCAATTACGACCACGTGATCAATTGCAAAAGCGAGGCTTATAATTGTCAATGTATTTTCTTTGTATGTGATTATTGCGTATATTTCCTTTGTTCAAGTATGTTATATCAGATATAATTTGACTCAGTATGTTTTCATTTATATGTATGATAGATGATTGATGATAAGTATAAGTGTGATTTCATTAATAGCTGGAAATTATATAAGTATGTATTGGTAAAGAATTGTGTACAGGTGTCAGGCTGGCAAGGGGTGGGTTGCTATAGTTCATTGTGCCAGCCTGGCCGATAAACACAAGTAGGATTACTGAAGGACAGAGGGATAAATGGCTCGGTGAGCCTCACCTTGGTTGTTCTGTGCCTCAGTTTAAAGGGGTACACTACCTGTGGGATGCCTAGCCTGTGGACTGTGTTGCTGCAAGTTGAGGTCCCTTTAAGCCCACATGATTGGAATGTTCATCTCTGGAGCTGGGGACTGACAGTTGATAACAGTTGGTGACCTGCCTTGCTATTTGCTGCCTAGGTATACATAACCCAGCTCTCTCTACAGAAGGGGACTGACAACTGGCAGCTCTCAAAACTTGAAGAACTGCTAGTGTCTCACTGATTTATAATTTCACTGTTAATTTCTTTTATTATCTGTCTGTATATTATTTAATGGTTTATTTCTTGAATTATATATCAATCTTTATAAATATATTTATATATAATTACTAGCAATCTGGTTTGTCTCTCTAGAGAACTCTGTCCAATACACCACCCAAGCAGGACTCCTTGCTCAAAACATGTAGACTAATAAATAGAAGATATTTGGTAGGTGGATTATAGTATTTCAAGTTCATCAAACACTTTTATGTCTTTGTTTCTACAGTGTCTTTTAATTAAAACTCATTTTAAGAAGCAAAGAATACACAAAACTAATAAGAAATGAAACTTAGATTATTCCCTGATTTAGTAAAGTACACCTCTTGCTTGATTTCAGTAACACGCTTTCTACTAAAATGACGTATATCCACAATCCATTAGTTCTTATATCTGTAGTCTCACTTAGACAGGAGAATTTTACTATATTGTGCAGATTAGAAACAAAGTGACTTTAAATTTAGGACAAGGAGATTTAGAAATTAGTTCCCAGAGGATATTTTAGGTAGGTGGGTCAAACCCACTGGCCACTCAGAGGGAGAAAAATGAGGTTCTCAGTTTCTGTAACAATTTACAGTCTCAGAAATTCTATATAAGATATCTATGATTCAGAATCTACTGCATAGCAACATTTTGTGGGGTTTTTTTGTTGATTATTTTTTAAGGCCTAGAAAGGGCATTAAGCATCTAGAAGAGTAACTCTCTAGGAGTCAACAATTCCTTCACATTTCAGACCGTAATCGCCATTCTTCCTTCTCTTTGTGTAAAAGTGAATTTCCTTCTCAAGGACCATCATTAACATTTTCAATAAGGACATCAGACTAGCTGTGTATGCCACCAGTCTCTATCCTCAGCCTACATGATCTTTTGGTAACTCTCTGTAATTTTTCGCCAGACCCAATTCTAAAGGTACAAAAAACTCTGCACATTTATTTCCCCAGGAATTTTCCACTTGTGCTCAGCAGTAGACCAGCTCATGTAAGCGTGGTTCCCACATAGGCTGTAGAGGAAGTAATTGCTATGTAAAAATGGAGATAATAATGAAAAATATAACAAACCACCCCTAAGGGATTCCAAGTATTTCGCTAACATATTTTTCTCTCCCTCCCTTTCCATATGTTATTTAAGTGCTTTAAATCACTGAAGTCTTTTTCTCAAATATTTATGGGAAAAAGAAAACTGCTAGGAAAGGTCTTATTTTCAAATATTTATGCAAAAAAACTACTGGGAAAGATTTCACTTAATTACAATGCATTCTCATTAATAGCTTGTAAAGGGCCAGTGGCCCCTCCGGGCTTTTCTTTATTGCCAATTAATTATGGATACACTAGACAGAAAGATTCAGTTGCCAATGGGAATAATTTTGGTAAAGGTCCTTAATCTTACAAAAGTTTTGTCTGAATTCCCCTTAAGCAATAAAGGGGAGCATGCTTTTATGAGACCATTACCCTGTACTTTGGTGTGTAAACAACAACAAGGAAATCCAGCTACCATAAGCATTAGGGTTCATTGTATCTAATGTTCATGCCCCCAAACTTCAGTTTCTCAGGGGATAAAGTACTGATTCTAGCAAAAGGCACACAAAATCCTGAATGCAACTGTTTTGAATTTGTGCTTATTGATGGTGCAGTGGTTATATGTTGGGCTGCTAATTGCATGGTCACCAGTTCAAAACCGCCAGCACCTTCCACAAGAGACAGACAGAGCTTTCTACTCCCTTAAATAGTAACAATCCTGGAAAATCACAGGCGTGGGCATCGACTCCATGAGAAGTTCTAACGTGTCCTGTAGGGTCGCTGTGAGTCGGTGTCCACTTGATGGCAGTGACTTTGGTCTCAGTTTTACATGCCAAGGAGCATGCACAGGTGGTTAAGTATTGGGTTACATGTTTGTGGATTTAAATCCACCAGATGCTCCATAGGAGAAAGATGAAGCTGCCTGCTCTTGTAAAAGTTTGCAGTCTCACAAACCTAAAGGAGAAATTCTGCTCAGTCCTACACAATCACTGTGACTTCACTGTGGCTGTATGACCGATTCACTCTTGAACCTACATCTCTTAGGTTTTCTCTCACTCACTCACCCACTCACTGAAAAACCTGTGATAGCTGGAAATTGATGGGGCGGTCTTATTTTCTCGAGTTTGTTGTTTTAACTGCTTACAGGATGCAGTCTTATCACATTTCTATTGCTTGTTTTATTGGAAAATATTAAAGTTTTCCTTCTCCAACAGGTTTCTGCTTAACAAAGATTCTGGCTTTCACAGCATATACCTTTCTTTCTCTGTGTGTATGTGTCTAACCTGTATATACTTGAGTAAAAGCTGACCCAAATATAAGTCAAAGTCCCTAATTTTTTTTATTTAAATCATTTTATTGGGGGTTCGCTTAACTCTTATCACAATTGATACGTACATCCATTGTGTGTCAGCACATTTGTACATGTGTTGCCCTCCTCATTCTCAAGACATTTGCTTTCTACCTAATTTTACCACAAAAACTTGGAAAATTTATTGAGTTGAGTATATAAGCCTAGGATGGGAAATATAGCAGCTTCTGGTAAATTTCAAAATAAAAATAGATACCAATAAAATCACAAAATTGAAGCATCAGGAGGTAAAATGTGTTTCAATATTTATTTCAAAGAAAAACAGTAAACTGGCTATGTAAGTGGAAAAGAGGGTCAACCAAACAATATGGCATCAATAATAACTTTAAAAATACAAAAACCTTAGCTCAATCAGCAACCAAGCTAAAACACAATAGTTAAACATCGTTCAAAACTAGATTCCTCCCCATCATCTGTCTGTCCAAATATTGCTTCAGCTTTAGCTGGTGTGAGGTTATCAGCACAGACATTGTCGTCATCACTGAGTTCTCAGTCATCACCATCACTGCTGTCGTTCTCATGCAAAGCACTGTCTTCACTGCCATCCACAGCATCACTAATGCCACCTTTCTTGAAGACACATTGCACGATGCCCTCTGGAATATCTTCCCATGTCACGAACCCACATTGCTATCAATTCAATACCTGGCTTCATCAGATTTCCAACGCTTGTCAGTCGGGCTTGACCAGCTGACATCCATTCATGCCACATCTTTCACACACAGTCTTTGAAAGGTTTATTGAAACACATGTCTAGGGGCTGCAATAGAGATGTAAGCCCACCTGGAATAATGGCCAAAGTAACTTGAGAAGACTTTGTCAATATTTTTATGTCATCAGATGTGTGGACTCTGAACATACATATCCCAAATTAGCAATGATGTTTTTCTTTAAGGCTGCTCCTGGTCATCTGTTCCCAATTTCTTCCAGCCATTTTTTTCTCCATCTTCATCTATCCAGCCTTAAATATGTGCACACACTATAATTTGTGGTGGAAATTTGAACTTTTTTTTAGACAGGGTCTTTATTTTTAAAATAATGACTAGCTGCAGCTTAGTTCCATTAGCCAAACATGACAGAATAGCTGCAAAATGCTGAAAATATATATTTTAAAATTTTTCTGTGGTCCTGAGTAAAATAGTTTTGTCTCCCAAACTTGCCACAGTTCTGTAGCTAGGAAGATAAAAGGTCACAGATGTTTCATCCATATTCCCAATATCTCCCAGGTCATAGTTATGGATACTTCTTTGTTTTATGATGAATGAATGGAATGACATCACTTTTTCATCAAGGTCCTTTGGCAACTTCTGTGGAACCTTTGTTCTTTGCTGCAAACATAGGGCAGACCTATTCCTGAAGCAGGTGCACCATCCTGCCGACACAACAAAATTTTCAATACCTGGTGCTTTTAATTTGTCATCTTTAACCATTTAAAGGGTACATAAGCAAATTCCCATGCATGTTATGCAGTAACCATTTTGATGACACTCCATAACCCATTTATGCAATTCAGTGTCAAGAGCCCCATATGAAGATGTTAAACCACATAGAGCTTTTTTGCCTTTGGAATCTTTTCTAAGTCAGCTTTCATTTTCCACCACTCCCTCACTTGTTTTTCATCAACATAAAATTCCTACTTGCAATACTGTTATTGCTTTCTTCTGTTCTTGACACACCTTAAGTTTCAAACCAGCTGTGTATGACCTGTGTTTTTATTTTGGTTGTTCAGGATTAGAAGTATTTGGATCCACTTCTAACAGCATTAAAAAGAAAAAGACTTTGAAAAAGAATGCTGTACCTTAGTGATTGAATTCTCAAAATATACTGTAAGTCCTACTTCAAGAATAAGCCCTAGGTATAGTTCTTAAAAGAGGTAAATTTAAAGTAAAAATTGTCGTGTCCAGGCAAATACCAGTATACATATAAACAAGTAAAATCAATTGGCAATAGAATGCAGCTAGACAGACTTCAACATGGAAAACAGATATCCCCCAAAAGAATCGCACTCAAAGACACCACAAGATCCAAAATATGCTGGATCACCAAGGGAGCATACAGTAAATCAGGGTTTGGAGAGTTTGGATATTGCCTCCAAAATCTGAAGAGCCCCACTAGGTATTGTGCATCCTTTTTAGTCATTGGGGGCACCAAATGCAATAAGCACATAAAAAGAAAATACACTGACAATTACAAACCTTGCTTTTGCAATTTACCACATGGTCGTATTTGATAGGTAGAAGTGCCTTCTTCTACTACCCCTTCTGTATTATCTTTGCCCTCAGCAAGCAACTGCAGCATTACCACATATGCATGGGAAGTGCTAATGCAACGTACATACTAACACAGGACATATATTATAAGCCCTAACACAGACTGCTCTATACAAGCATAGTCAACATTGGGTCCAGATAAGAAAAATGAACAATAAAATGTAGCAGACGAAGTACTATAACTAAACGTATTGTATATCCAAGACCAGAGATAAACCAGTACTTGTATTCAGCAATGCTTGAGCGGAGCAAGGGGGCGTGACCAAGCACGGGTAAGACTGTAAAGGCTGCTTCATTGGTCACAGCCATGGAGAAGAGGAGGAGAAGAGGAGCGGCCACATCCCACATTCATCTGAAGAGAAAGCGGGACTCTCCAGGTACCAGCACACAGAGCGGGCAGGTTCTTGTCCAGTAAGGCATGGACAACACAGAGGCTGCTGGCGTGCAGGAGAAAAGAAGAGCGGTGATATCAGCAGTCTTCAGACCACCCCCAGAAACTGCAGGCGCCCACAGATGAATGGGAGAGACCAGAGAACACCAGCAGTGCACTGGAGAACAGGTAAATGGGACCCTCCCTTGAGTATAAGCCAAGGGGGACTTTTTCAGCATAAAAAAAAATGTACTGAAAAACTTGGCTTATACGTGAGTATATACAGTAAATTTATTTTTTATCTTTGGCATAAGTACTAATATAAACCTTTTTATCAGGTAAGAAAAATGAATATATGAATGTGAATATATTTATAGGTTTAGTATTAGGTAGCAGATGGACATTGGGCTTCTCCTCCAGTACTTCCTCAATGCAAGAACACTTTGTTCTATTAAACTGGCATTCCATGATGCTCACATTCCCAAGATAACTGAAGACAAATGGGTGCATAAGCAAATGTGGTGAAGAAAGCTGATGGTGCCCAGCTATAAAAAGATATCGAGTCTGGGGTCTTTAGTTTGAAGATAAACAAATGGTCATCTAGCTTAGAAGCAACAAAGCCCACATGGAAGAATAACATCAGGCTGTGTGATGACGAGGTGTCAATGGGATCTGGTAGCAGGCATCAAGGAACAAAAAAATCATATCATTGTTAATGAGGGGGAGTGCAGAGTGGAGACCCAAAACCCATCTGTAGGCAACTGGACATCCCCTTACAGAAGGGTCATGGGGAGGAGATGAGCCAGTCACAGTGTACTATAGCAACCATGAAACTTACAACTTTTCTCTAGTTCTTGAATGCTTTCCCCATCCCCCACCCACCCCTACCCCCACTCTCATGATCCCAATTCTACCTCACAAATCCAGCTAGACCACAGGATGTACACTGATACAGATCAAAACTGGAAACATAGGGAATCCAGGACAGATAAACCCTTCAGGACCAATAATGAGAATAGCAATACCAGGAGGGGAAGGGAAAGATGGGGTAGAAAGGGGCAACTGATCACAAGGATCTGCATATAACTTACTTCCTGAGGGACAGACAACATAAAAGTGGGTGAAGGGGGATGTCAGACAGTGTAAGCCATGATAAAAATAATTATAATTTATAAATTATCAAGGATTTGTGATGGAGGAGGAGTGGGAAGGGAGGAGGAAATGAGCTGATACTAAGGGTTCAAGTAGAAAGCAAATGTTCTGAGAATGATGATGGCAACAAATGTACAAATGTGCTTGACACAATGCATGGATGTATGGCTTATGATAAGAGTTGTACAAGCCTTCGATAAAATGATTGGAAAAGAATAAAAGAAAAATGAGATCTAAATAGATTTAGTTGCTTACCTAAGCTCACACTGCTAGAAAATATTATAGCTAGGTTTTGAACTCAGGCTATGTGCTTCTAGAGTCAGTATTTTTACCCACTAAAGTATACTCTCTGAATGCTACATCCTCAAAAGTCACTCAGACACTGTGTCTTATTTACAATTTCTGTTTTTCTAAGCTTAAACAAAAATTGCATTAAAATGACAATGTTATAAATTGCATGATATTAACTAAATGTTAAAATAATGAATTATAATAGAAACAGAAGTTGAAAAATCAAATATATTGCATGGACATAATTTGCTGACTAAAACTGCTTTAAAGTATTTAAGAGTAAATGCACGTTAGTACATTTAGCACATTGAGTACTGAGGTGCACCTGACACAAGCCATGGTAATTTCATCAGCGTATATGCATCTAAAAGTTGGACAGTGAAAAAGAGAAAGCTGAAGGACTGATCTTATGTTGTTGGTGAAGATTATTACCCCATACCACGGACTTCCAGGAGAGCAAGCAAATCTCATTTGGGAGAAGTACAACCAGGAAGTTACTTAGAAGTGAGGTGGCAAGGCATCCTCTCATACATTGAGATGTGTTAGTTGGAGAGATGTGTTGTTGGAGAAGGATATCTTTCTCAGGAGAGAGTCAACAGAATATTGGAAGACTATGGATGAGGTGAATTGACACACTGCCAGCCACAATGGGCTCCACTTATGTCATTATTTTGAGGATGATGCAAGACCAGGCAGTCTTTCATTCTTCTATACATAGTGATGCTTTGAGGAAAAGTCCTCAGTGAAATCTAACTACAATCATTATACACATGCTTAATTTTTCTAATCTTATAATATGCTTTTTAATAAAGTACTATGGTCAACTGCCTATGTATCCTATCATTACCCCAATCATATTTTAGAACCTATATTTTTATTGCTCCGGTGGTTCCATAGTTCTCATGCTTGCATCAGTTATTCTTCATTTTCTGTGTCTGCTAAGAAGGCCACCAACCGTTCCTTCCACTTCTGCACGTGCCTTTAACTTCTTCATTAAGAATTGGAGTGTCCTTTTCCTCTCTTTGAGTCTAAATGGCCTCATCACTTGCTGTGACAGATTGATATGAACATGACCTTGTTTCAATATGAGGCTTATACTTTAAGAGGAAAGGAAGCATATGCATTTGCTCCCCAGGGATTAAGTTTGCGTTTTCAAAGCTGTATGCCTGAAAGAGGCAAGGCACTGTCCAGAGTGTGGTCTAGCCAGTAGCAGCCATGTTGGCCAGCCCAGCGGCAGCCCAAGATATGTTCATGTAGTCATATGGGATGGTGCATGTTCAACTAAGCTCTCAGATGGATGAGGGATCTCAGCTAATACAAATAGGGAGCAGCAGACCACTCCCACGAAAGCTTCTAACTCACAGACTCATAAGACCTAATAAATCATTGGGGCACGCCTCTAAATCAAATGTTCTCGCCATTAGGGAGCCATCCAACTGACGCCAACTCGCAGCTATCCTCTGTACAACAGAATAAAACACACTCACTCCTGCATGACTATTATAATCATTACTTGAGCCCATGGCTGCAGCCACTGTGTCAATCCATCTTGCTCTTTGTCTTCTTTTGTCCTGACCCTTGACTAAACATGTTTCTAATTCAAAAATACAATAATATTAATACTAATTCAAATGCATTTTCTGTAGCATATAGACTAGAAGACTTAAAGAGCAGATTCACCTACATTTGCCTCCAGATCCATTCTCTTGAACTCTCTCTCTTGCACTGTGCCCAGGAGACGTTTATCCTTGATGATTGGACCACGTAGTTTCCCTCCTCTCTGTTTTATTGTGCTGTTTCATGAGTGGGAGGTAGGTGTCAGAGGCTGGAGGATGAGGGCAGTGATGTAGTAATGACCCAGTGCTGCTGTATCAAAGTACCACAATTTGGGTGGCTTATTAGAACAGGAATATGCTATCTCACAACTATGGAGGTTAATAGTTCACATTTGGAGTGTTACAGAGAGGCAGACTCCAAGGGAATCATTTTTTGTGTCTTTCTCAGCTGCTGGTAGCCCCTGCATAACCTGATCTTCTCCTGGTCATCATCCCTGTGTCTCTGACCCGCTTCCTTTAATAGGATGCCACTCAGATGGAATTAGGATGAAACCTACTCAAATATGGTTTTGTTAATTTTGCTAGTAATATCTTCAAAATCTCTATATTTACCAAGTTCCCCTTCACAAGTATCATGGCATCAATAGAAAATTTTTGGAAGGCACAATTTATTCTATATCACATTGTAAATTAATCCCAGCAAGATCAAATTCTTCTCCTTGGCAACTTCATTCTGTGAACAAATGAATTTTTAAAAATGTATCCCAAAATTGCTAAAAGTATGATATGTATTTGTTTACCTTGTGTATGCATTATCACTTCGAGTTTATATCACCTTCCTTTTTCTCTATATTGTACCACTATGATACCTGCAACACTTTCTACCTTCTCCCATCTAAAACTGTTGGATCCTCTTTCCTCTCCGAGCACTCCTCCCTGTGCTTTCTCAAGTTTTCTCGTCAATCTGTGCTGTGTCCTCGCGTGGCCTGCCCTCCACTGCCATCCCAGAATGTCCCTCCATGAATTTCCTAGGGCTCCCGGTCTTCCTTTTGTCCTTATTTTGTCTAGAGCACATTCTTAAATAACTTTATTTGAAATTATGTTAGAAGACAAGATAGTTTTAGGTTTTCCATATCTGAAGTTCACTCTAGTCTGCTCTTTTAATGATTTATCCCCAACTACCCCATTTCTATTTTATACATTTAATATATCCCTCAATAATACTTGTTTTTGTTTTAAAGTTTACTTCTAGCTTCTGAAACTTTTTCTTTCATCCAAGATTAAAGTTTAATATTTTTATATTATTTCTCTTTCCTGCAGGGTTTTCTATATGTTTGTTTTTGTCAATTTGATGCTATAGGGTTTTCTTAATTGTCTCTTGACATTTTATTGTCTCTTTATGTGTAAAGATGTGGTAGGAATAAAGCTAAGTTAGCTATCAGAGTATGTGATGATTCAGAGGCTTCACAAGATGCTGGGAAGCCAAGCCAAACTGAAGATATCCACTTTCTTATTCAGAAATCAGAGTGATCTTATTTCTCCCTTGCCTGCTTTTTTAATTTCACTGAGGAAAAAAGTCATTTGTTGTTATGGGTATTGTTATTGTATTACCAGGAGGAGAAAAAGCTTTGCCGTCTGCTCCGCTGTAAGTTGTGCCGGGGTATGAAGGGCTCTTCAGCATGCAGACTTGCAGTAATTCCCGCTCAACTTATCAGATCTAGAGCCCCAAACTTCCCAGGGTGCTTTTTAGGCAATAACTTTGCTCCACTAATATTATCCATCTACTTTATTTTGGCCAGAATTTTGTTTAACTTTATTCTTCATCCAATGTTCTATCAACCCTCTCCCACCCCTAGTCAACACATGTTATCTTTATTATTGTGAGTTTAAGCCTAGCTATTGTACTACTCTATTTCATGTTGGACAATTAAAAACAATGAACATTCAGATATTTTAATATCTCTATCTATCTATCTATCTATCTATTTATCTATCTCTCTATCTCTCTATCTAGTACATTCGAAACAGTCTTTGAGACCCATTTTTTCAAATATCCTTTCATTATTTTTGCTTATGTGAAATTTAAATTAATTAATCTTATATTTTTACCTGAAATACTTAAGAAAAGCATTCATATTCAGGCTGCCTCCTTTACAAAGGACCTTTCCCTGGGTTTATAATGTTTCTTTTACTTATCTAGCTGCGCAACCACCAAAGCCTTTTCTCCCCCATTTTCATATAATAACATTACCCATAGCAACTAATGGACATTTTCAATGAAATTTAAATATATGACCATAAGGGCAAAGTAATTTTCTTCCTACTCATTTTTCTTACCACCTTGTTAGAATAATATATAACATGGTTGCTTTAAGTGACCTTTCTTCTGCCCTTTTCTGAAGCTGTAATAACCTCAAGGCTACAAATACATTAGCTCATAGAAAAACACTTATTAAGCTATTTGAAAGTTCCTTTAGTAAAAACATTTTTTTTCATAATTCAGGTAACTGAATGTTTTAAATTTATCTTAATTACTCTGCGTCATTTTCAGATTAGCTGATGAATGCTCCCCCACCAGAATGAATAGAAAGGAAGCACACTTACATATGCAGATGGTATGTTTCATTGTCATGCAATAGAATGGACTTAATTGGTAACTAATCATGGTATTTAATTACTGCTAGCAAGACAAAAACAACACAGACAATCGAGTATACTAAAAATAGCCAAATCATTTTTGATAGATGCCTCACATAATTCATCTAACTTATATACCTAACTGCCTTAAACAACTATTTAATGCTTTCATTTATCTTTGAATGAATTTAGCAGACATCTTAATTTGGAGGGACACCATAAATTTATATACTCTGACGTTTTGACAGGCTGTGGTTATTAGAGATTTTTTATGATTAAAATTTTTTTTCTCTAACAATCTTAGGTAGTCATGCCATCGACTTTACAATTTTTCTAGAGTTGTTATTGTTATATGCAGTATGATGATGAAAATTGGGAGTCTTGGTTGGCCTGTTTGTTTTACTGGAGCAAGAATTAGTTTGAAAACTATGGTTCTCTCCACCTCCCCCATATGGAAGCTGGGTAAATTTTGTTTAAATATCTATGATCTTCCTCTTGCTCCTTATCTTTAGACAAAATCAGTATGTATAACCACATTGTACATTCTCATAAAAGAGGACAATGTTCCTGCTCAGAGCAGACAAATGCACTGGGAGGACCATAGGGCTGGTCCCACCACTGTACACAGCATCCCTCACTGAACCATGCCTCTGCGGGGGACAGCACTGGAGACACAGTGTAGGAATAGTGCATGGTCTGGCTCCATCATGCGGGAGAGAGACACTGAGGGCATGCAGCAGAGCAGCAGGGGGAGCAGACTGATGAAACCCCCAGGGAATACCAAAAATAGACTTTGGAGATAGAGTGTGGCACCCCATCAGACTCCACTGGAAAACACTTGTAAAGTCCTACAAATAGACCTTGAACTATTTATAGGCTTCTCTGTTTTTGTCAGTGGCTTTCTTTTTGTTATTGTTATTTTGTTCTTGTTTTCTGCTGTTGTTATTGTTTTTTTTTTATTTTGTTGTTTGGCTTTGCCTAGTTTTTGCACTTATTAATGTATCTGCATGTCTATCTAGATAAGCTAGGTAGGAAAAATAATTCGGAGATGAAAATAATAGGACCAATGGTTCCTGGGGGATATGGGAGAAGGAGAGGTGGGAGAAAGGAAATTGGGGGTGGGTGGGACAAACCCAGGGACAAGGGAACAGCAAGTGATGCAAAATCAGTGGTGAGGAGGATGCAAGAGGCCTCGTAGAACTTGATCAAGGACAATGTAACCTAGAGAAATAACTGGAACCCAAATGAAGGCTGAGCATGATAGTGGGACAAGAGGAAAGTAAAAGGAAATAGAGGAAAGCGCTAGGAGGCAAAGGGCATTTATGGAGATCTAATTACAGGCATATGCCCATGTAAATATATTTATGTATGATGATGGAGAAATAGATCTATGTGTGTATATTTTTAGGTATCGTATTAAGGCCACAGGTGGACATTAGGCCTCCACTCAAGTACTCCCTTAGTGCAAGAACACATTGTTCTATTAAACTGGCATCCCATGATGCTCACATTCCCAACACAAATTGCTGAAGACAAATTGGGTGCATAAGCAAATGTTGTGAATAAAGCTGATGGTGCCCAGTTATCAAAATATATAGTGTCTGGGGTCTTAAAGTCTTGAAGGTAAACAAGCAGCCATCTAATTCAGAAGCAACAAGACCCACATGGAATAAGCACACCAGTCTGTGTGATCACAAGGTGTTGAAGGAATCAGGTATCAGGCATCAAAGAACAAGAAAGCATATCATTGAGAACGAGGGACAGTGCAGAGTAGGGACCCAAAGCCCATCTGTAGACGACTGGACATCCCCTTACAGAAGGGTCGCAGGGAGGAGATGAACCAGTCAGGGTGCAGTGTAGCAACAATGAAACATACAACTTTCCTCTAGTTTTTAAATGTTTCCTCCCCCCACTATCATGATCCCAATTCTACCTTAAAAATCTGGCTAGACCAGAGGATGTATATTGGTACAGATAGGAACCGGAAATGCAGGGAACCCGGGGTGGATGGTCCCTTCAGGACCAGTGGTGACATTGGTGGTGGTACCTGGAGGGTAGGGGAAAGGTGAGGTAGAAAGGGGGAACTGATTACAAGGATCTACATATAACCTCCTAATTGGGGGACAGACAACAGAAAAGGGTGTAAAGGGAAACGTTGGACAGTGGAAGACATGACAAAATAAAAAAACTTTATAAATTATCAAGGCTTCAAGAGGGAGAAGGGAGTGGAGAGGGATGAGAAAAATGAGGAGCAGATACCACGGGCTCAAGCAGAAAGCAAATATTTTGAGGAGCATGATGGTAACAAATGTACAAATGTGCTTGACACAATGAATGTAAGTGTGGATTATGATAAGAGTTGTATTAGCCCCCAATAAATTGATTAAAAAAATAAAATAATAAAAATAACAGGAGAATAAGACCTAGAATTGTTACCACTCAGCACTTTTTCAAATCCCAGTTGAACGAAAAATAATAGGTGGATCGTATTGGCAGATGTGCACCTAATTATTGCTCTATACTCCACCGTCAATCTGCATTCTAAGTCAAGCAGTAAAAATCTTAAATTGATCTTGAACATTTCATAATATTCACTTTAAATTGCTTGTTTGTTGTTGTTTCCTGGAACATATTCTTTTGTTCATGTAAATAATTCCAGTAGATATAGGTTGTGCAAATGATGGCTACATTTACATCGGGTGTTATTGAGGACATTGTTCACTCCTTTTCTCAGTACCTTCATTTTAGGACAACCAAGAGATTTCTCTTTGACCCTACAACTAGGGACAACTATGATACTACTTAGAAATATATTTCTATCTTTCATCTGAATTCCTTGTACATTGTAATGTGTTGAAAGCTCTTCTATGATTGCTAGAAACTTCAGAGAAATATTTGTAGCTCAATTTTAGTTTTAGGCTATGCTTTCATTATACTTTTCTCTATATTCTCCTTGTTCTTCGTTTTTCAGCCCTTTTTCCTACATCTTTTAGATACTAAATTTCAATATTAAATTTAGATGCTAAATTTAAATGATATATTTAAATTTAACAACAACACATATAGAACATTTTGAAAATGCAGATAATTAATTGTAAGTGAAAATTAAAAATGCCATTCTCTTAGCCTATCCATGCATCAATCCATAAAATCATAAGCCTGTATATTAGTCTTGTATATCTATTTGTAAATTTTTCTTTAAAAACCTTTGAAATTTCTTTCACTTGGCTCATGGCATAGCATTTCATAATTGTTATGATTTATTTAAATACTTTCATAATTCTGTATATTTAATCTGTCTACTTTTGTTTTTGCTATTAAGAAAGCCTGTGCCACACTCCTATTTCCCTACCTCCTTGAGTATTTGTAGCAATGAAAATGCCTTTATTTCACTCATTCCCAGCCCTGGCTGCATGAAAGTCATCTGATTAGGGAAATATGTGACATCTTAGATGTCAAACCCAACTGCCACTTTCTTAGGGGAAATGCCTAGAAAAGGCTAAGCTCCAAGCCTAGAAGGATTATTTATGTTTTCTAAGGAGTTATCTTAGATTTTTATTTGCCCCTGTCAGGCCTCAAACTGTTCTACTTTAACTTATCTATGAGAATGATTAAAAAGTTCATAGAAAAGTGGAATTGAAAGGTTATGCAACTGAAGGGAAAAGTTCCATGTCCATTTTGAAGCCTTCTCAAATTTCAATAGTCATGATTGTATTAAAGCATTTTAACCAGGAATGTACATCAAGGCATTGAAGCAAAATATACTGAGTTATCTTTCTTATAATAAGTTACATAAAACTCCCAAAAGAACCTCATTCACATTTTAACCATAAAAATGTTGGTTACTCTATACAATATTGGCTGTATTTTGAATTCATACTAGCCCCAAGAACTAAATGCAAAAGAATTGGAAGCCATTTGAAAGAAAGAAAGAATAAATAGCCTGTTTAGCTTTACAAGCTCATGAGAAAAAAGGAAACTATTAAGAAACAGGTCAGAAGAAATAAATGACAGCGTAATACATTGTGTAAGCCAAGCATGAGTTACTGTTTCTCTATAGAGATGCTGCCATCCCCAAACAAACTATAAATTCCTATCCACTTCCAAGCTTTTTCAAACTGACTCCAGTAAGTGCTTCAGACTGGGCGGGGCTGAAATCACAGGGGCAGAATGTGATGGGTGGTCAGTGCCACGGACCTTTGCCCTTCCCTAGACTCCTTCTCTCCCAGGAATGATGCTGCCACGCTGCTCTCCCTCCCTCGGGATCGAGCCCAGGGTCCCTTCCTTCTGTGGAGGTACCAGCAAAATCTCTGTGTGCCCAAGGAGGGAAGGAGACTCGGCCAGAAAAATTTAGTTGTAAAAAGCAAAGTTCTTCCACATCGGGGTTGGAAAGTTTCTTTTGCCCCAAATCAGCAGCAGATATAAGAACCAATTTTACAGCCATTTGGTGGAGGTGCTGCAATGCTGAGGAAACCCCACACCTAATGTGGAAACACACAGCTGGAGCAAAGAATTGAAAACTTCTGTTTTCTCTCCAAGGATAAGACTCGATAATAAGCACTATTAAGTACTTCCCAGATACACACATGCACACATACACACTCACACACACGTTTGCACTAAAAGACATGCACATTTTCAGGCTTCACGGCCACTGTGTTCTCACTCTTCAGGAGTTCCACCCACTAAAGTGAGCATTGTATGTAGAATTAGAAAATTAGAATGCAAACAACAAGATAAACCTAGATGAAGAAATATTGGAACTATCACAAGGAGTCTAGAGGAAAGAGATGTAGAAAAAGATATAAATATCTGCAGCGATTACACAGAAACAAGAGCTCACAGATGCAAAACATACAGCATTTGAAATGAGGATGGATCCATTATCAGACAGGACACATCAGAAGGAAATTAATCAAATGGCAGCACAGTGAGAAAAAAGTAAATAACAAAACAGACTCAATCTGTGCAAAAACATCGAAGAAGTTTCAGAATGAAAGAAAAAACACCATTAAAAATTATAAAAAGGGGCACAAATGAAAAGCTACTATATACAGGCCTTCCTGGGGTGAGGTCCAGGAACTAAAGCAGGGGCCGGACCCAATCCAGGGATACATATGGCAGCCAATTAAAAAGGAGGGGGAGAGAAAAACAAAAACAACAACATGGGTAGTCAGGGAACAGGGGATTAACCCAGCCAAGGGGAAGGTATTGTATCCATCTCCAGCGAAGAGGGAGAGGACCAGACTTCAAATTTCAACCTTGTGCCAAGACATGAATGCAACATACCGGCATGAAGCAGCTGACCAATAGAGAGCTCTGCAGTCCAGGCCCAATCCCAACTATGTGGGCATCCACCCCACCCCACCCCGTGCCCCCAGAAGAATGCACTTCAGAGGACAGCACTGAAGCTACAGCTCAGAGTGGGGGTGGTAATCAGACCACACAGGAGCAAACGAAGAGGGAAGGAGAGACATCCACCACGCCCCATGGATGATATTCTGGCTCAGAGCAGCCAATGCACAGAAAGGATCATAGGGTCACCCCACCAAGAAACAGGACATCCTCACTGACCACAGCTTTAAGGAGGGCAACACTGAAGACACGATGTGGGAATTGTGCCCAATAGGGCCCCACTGCACCAAGGCAAAATGCTAAGGGCGTGCAACAGAGCAGCATGGGATGCAAAGCAATGAAGTCCCGTGGGATACCGAAAATAGACTGTGGGGTCAGGGCGTGGCACCCCATCAGACTCGACCAGAAAACACTCCTAAGGTCAACAAACAGACCTGGACTTATTTACAAACTTTTAGTTGTTTCCTTCTATTGTTTTGTTTTTTACTTACTATTGTTTTTGCATGTCTACCTAGATAAGAGAGGTGGGATAAACAATCCAGTGGGAAAACAATGGGACTGATGGTTCTAAGGGAACACTGGAGAGAAGACAGAAGAAAGGAAGGAAAGTGCCAACAAACCCAGGGACAAGGGATTAACAAGTGATCTAAAATCAATGGCAATGAGGGCGCAGGATGCCTGGTGGGGCTTGATCAAGGGCCATGTAGCCAAGAGAAATTACTGAAACCCAAATGAAAGCCAAATATGATAGTGGGATAAGAGGAAAGTAAAAGGAAATAGAGGAAAGAACTAGGAGGCCAAGGACAATTATAGAGGTCTAAATACAGGTATTTACATATGTAAAGATATTTATATGGAATGATAGGGAAATAGATTTATGTTATGTATTAAGGCAGTAGACAGATATAAGGCCTCTACTCACATACTGCCTAAGCACAAGAACACTTTTTTCTAATAACCCAGGATTCTGTGATGTTCATATTCCCTGCCATGATTGCTGAAGACAACATAGGTGCATAACCAAATGTAGTGAAGAAAGATGATAGTGCCCAACTATCAAAAGATATAGTGCCTGGGGTCTTAAATGCTTAAAGATAAACAAGCTGTCATCTAGCTGAGAAGCAACAAAGCCCACATGGAAGAAACTCACCTGCCACATAATATATATGGTATATAGATGATCAGTATGACTATTGCATATATATTACCTATATAATATACAGAGTGTGTTTATAGAATTCTAATGACATTTAAACACTAGCAATTAAAGGGAAAAACAAAAATCTTGCCTCTTTTTTTCTTTCCTGATTTAAATCAACAAAAGTGGAAAAGATGTACTGCTAGCAGAGATGAACTATAAGAAATGTTACCAAAAATTCATTTGGCAGAATAATTTGACTGAAAATAAAATGTTGGTCCTACACAAAGGAAGAAAATTATTCAAAAAGTGTTTGATATCTATGTTGAAAACATTTACTATAAAGTTTCAAATAACCTAATGAACTGATCTTGACATTTAAATTGTATGTCCAAGACAACTGCCATTACATGAGTTAGCTGTCAGTTTTTTAATATTAAGGAAAATTAAATTTTAAAGACCTAAGTTTTATTTAATCTGTTATTTAAGTAGTATGTGAATATTTGATAAAAAGCAGTTTTCTTTAGCATATAAATAACATCAAAAATAGTTTTATTAGGGGCTTGTACAACTCTTATCACAATCCATACATCTATCCATTGTGTCAAGCACATTTGTACTTTGATGTGATGATCATTTTCTAAACATTTTCTTTTTACTTGAGCCCTTGGTATCTGCTCCTCATTTTTCCCCCTCTCTCCCCCACTTTCATACCCTCATGAACCCTTGATAATTTAGAAATTGTTATTATTTTTTCATAACTTACACTGTCCAATGTCTCCCTTCACCCACTTTTCTGTTGTCCATCCCCCTGGGAGGGGGTTACATGTAATCGGTTTCCTCTTTCTTCCCCCACCTTCCCCTTCCCCTCTTGATATTGCTACTCTCAATATGAGTCCTGAAGGGTATATCGGTCCTGGATTCCCTGTATTTCCAGCTCTTATCTGTGCCCGTGTACATGCTCTTGTCTAGCTGGATTTGTAAGTTAGGACTGGGGTCATGATAGAGGGGAAAGGGGAATCATTAAGGAACTAGAGGAAAGTTGTACATTTCCATGGTGCTATACTGCCCCCTGAATGGCCTTTCTCTTCCTTGTGACCCTTCTGTAAGGGGATTTTCGATGGTCTGCAGATGGACATTGGGTCTCCATTCCGTGCTCCCACTAATTCACATTGATATGATTTTTTTGTTCTGGGTCTTTGATGCCCGATACCTGATCCCATCAACACCCCGTGATCACACAGGCTGGTGTACTTCTTCCATGTGGACTTTATTGCTTCTCAGCGAGATGGCTGCTTGTTTACCCTCAAGCCTTTAAGACCCCAGACACTATATCTTTTGATAGCTGGACACCATCAGCTTTCTTCACCACATTTGCTTATGTACCCGCTTTGTCTTCAGTGATCATATTGGGAAGGTGAGCATCAAGGAATGCCAGGTTATTAGAACAAACAGTTCTTACATTCAGGAAGTACTTGAATAGAGGTCCAATGTCTGTCTGCTACCTTAATACTAAACCTATAAATATATACACATAAATTGTCATATATAAATATATTTACATTTGTGCATGCCTGTATTTAGACCTCTATAAATTCCCGTTGCCTGCTCGTTCTTCCCTCTATTTCCTTTTCCTATCCTCTTGTCCCACTATCATATTGAGCCTTCATTAGTTTTAGTAATTCCTCTCAGTGACATTGCCCTGATCAAGTCCTACCAGGCATCCTACTCCCTCTTCACTATTGAATTTAGATCACTTGTTTTTCCCTTGTCCTTGGGTTTGTTAACACCCACTTTCTTTTCCTGACCTTCCCATTTCCCAGGTTGCACCAGAACTGTAGGTCCCGTTGTTTTATACTACGGATAGTTTATCCCACCGGTCTTATCTAGATAGACATTCACTTTTATTTAGCTAAATATATAAGTAAGCTTACTATGGATCCAAACCAAAAGTGCAGTATAGACTTACTGAACTTGCTACTGGGGTTTTAAGATAGGATAAATGAGATAAGATGATTTTAACCTCCACAGAACTTAAAATTATTAGAAGAGGGGACCTAAAATTAAATCTGTGAGAGCCGAATTTAATGGAACTATCTGTTTTTCTGAAGCTCCCTAATTTTCACCCTTGACAGGGTGCAATATCACATTATATCATGTGTGTTCTGAACATCAGTAACAAAATAACAAACTATTTTTAGTTGAAAATATTTGAGTTGTCCTCCTCTCATGTTTTTCTTGCAGTTTCTAGTTTTCATAGGTTTCACTGTATTTTGGTCCTTTCAAAACTTGGTATTGTGCTTATTACTTTTTTAAAGTCTGAATCAACAAAGAAAAGAAATAATTTTGAAAAACGAAGTCTACACATTTTTGTCAATTGGAACACAATGAATGGAAGTTAACTTTTCCCAATTCACATTCTATTCCTACTGCACACTCCTCAGTCCCATTTATTTAAGAATATTTTGGAATTTAAATGGTCTGTCTTGATGGTTATTTGTATTTTTTTTAGGTACTGCTTGAAGAGCAGTGTGTGTGTGTGTGTTAATTTTGCAAGAAATTATCTTAGGGACGATATGGGCAATCTATGAGTTGTGCAATGGTTAATACACTTCCAGATAACAGAAAGGTTGGAAATTCAAGTCCATTCAGAGGTACCTCAGAAGAGAGGTCTAACAATCTACTTCTGAAATATCATCCATTGTTGACTATAAAGAATAGATTAGAGTTCTACTCTGAGAGACAAGGAGTAACCATGAGTTGAGATTAACAAGGTAGCAATTGCTTTATTTTCAATAAATATATAAAACATATCTTGAGGCCTCCATACCAGCCTTGCAGATGATGAGCAGTTAGTGTGACCTTTGGAGATGACTTAGATAAAGAGATGTTTCTTTCCCTATTGCTGTAGTTGTATGTAAGCTAGGACCTAAGATGACAGTGTCTTCACTTCAATGCCACCTTTGGTCCCAGAAGAATGTTCGATTTTAGTTACCCCAAGTGACACTGAAATAGATATACTCATGTTTTATTCAGGAAAGTAGAACTTGTGACTATAACTCCCAATACACTAGAGAGATGAAAATGTAATTATCATTGCACCTAAATGAATCTGTAGTTGTATAACAAACTGACGCATAGATTAAATTTTCACTGCAAAAACATGCTCAAAGCTGCAGTCATAATCTAGTACAACATCCTGCTAATTAGTTTAGTTCATATTTATTCATCAAAGATGACTGAAATTGGAAAATATAGGGGCTTATTTTTTTTATTAAAAATGATTTCATTCAATGAAGTTTAAAATTGAAATTCATAACTATGTGTTAACTTTTACTTTACATTAGATTTGTGATAAACTGCTAGATACAACCCCCCACCCTGAGAATTGTTGTATCTCATGGTACCATACTGAAAAGTTTTAAATTTCCTGATTGACTGATATTTTAGGTGATAAGGGTTCACCACTAAAACAGTGGCTAGAAGAAATGCCATGCCCTTTCTTCTTTGGTTTCATCCCCTGAAATAAAGAAGAATTGGGCTATGACTAGCGACTGTGAACTTCCAGTTCCCTCTGGGGAGAAAAACCAGCTGATTTTACAGCTCTGAGGAGTATCAAAAATGATACCCAGCTAAAACTAAATAAAGGGCAGGATGGACTTTAATAGACTACTCTGCAGTCGCAGGTAAAGTTTTGGCTCATGTGAGAATTATTTAACCAACAATCTGTGGAAAACACTGACATCCCACAATCACAAATGCCATGAATTAATTTAGCTATAAACTGTCATAATGAAGTAGGTCTGAAATAAAATATCTGTTATTATTCCCACAAATTTTGAGCTTCCCGATTAGAAATTAAGATCTACAAATTGATGCAATATACTGGTATTGCTCTTGGTGGAGTGGAGCTGTCATAGTAGCATTTTTCCCACTGGGTGAGTGTTGAGTCATTCCCTCTGAGTAAGTGCACCCAGTGTTGTTACCTACGAAGGTTCTTTCTGGTCATCGTGAATTTTTTTCTTAAAATCAGTTTCACTTGAATCCAGTTTTTTGTTTTTTTTTTGATGGACAATTTAAGAGAGCAGTGAGTGGCTATGGAATTTTGTTCCCTGCTTGGGAAAAATACCACAGAAATTGTGATGTTGAACACAAGACATCTGTAAAGTGTTGAAAAGCAAAACGCTTACTTTAAGGACTAAGGCGAACCTGACCTAAACCATGGTAATTTCAATTGAAGACCAAGAAGAATTGGTGGGTTTGCATTATGATGTTGGTGAAGAATATTGAAAGTACCATGGATGGACAAAGGAACCAGCATCACTGTTTTGGAAGTGCAGCCAGAGTGCTCTTTAGAGGGAAAGGTAGTGAGCCTTCAACTTACATACATTGGACATGTTATTAGGAGATACCAGTGCAAGGGGAAGAGCTTCAGACTTGTTAAAGTAGAAGGCAGAAAAGAAGAGGAAGGTGCTGGAAAAGAGGAATTGATATAATGACTGCAACCAGGGGTTCAAGCATAAAAACAGTTGTGAGGAAGGTGCAGGACTGGGTGGTGTTTTGTTCTGTGGCACCTAATTGGAACCTACTTGATAGCACTTAATGATAAACAGCAACTTATCTTAATGGCCTTCCTTATCTGCCTCCCTCAGTTAGAACAGCCTTCATGATTGAGCTTCAAAGGAATTTTGACTGCAAGGGAGAGGGCTGTTACATTTTGGATTTCTAGCAAAGTGATTTTTAAATTATATTAACATTCTAGTATTTTGATTAACAGCAGTCTAGCTCTTTAACTTTCTCTATCAAGAGTGTGGTAGTTTTGTGATTTCATCTCAACTTGATAAATAAGTGTAGAGGTGGAGTCTAGTCTGTCATTCAGATCAAGTCTGATGATGCCCCCCCCATGGGCGTGGCCTTCTCATGAGGATTCTGGGAACTTCCTCTTCCCCTCTCTGCCTTCATCTTTTTGTGGACAAGCCACACAGAGACTTGCTGAGACCTGCAAGAGCTCTCTCTTCTGCTTCACCTTGCTGTTGAAGAGCTGGAGGAGCCGTGTGGGAGACCAGCACCAGCCCTGAGATGCTTTCACTGCCATTGGATCTACAAGACTTTGCATTCATTGACCTTTGCTTTTCCTGCATTTTGCATGTTGCTTGTGACTGCGTGAGTCTGAAGAAGAGTTTTGGACTAGTAGTGGACTTATGGGCCAATATCGGACTTAAGGACTAGATCTGGACTGGGCTGGGATGTGTTCTTAATATACAATTACCCTTTGGTATAAAGCTCTTTCTTATATGTATATGAGGGTCCCTGGATTTGTTTCTCGAGTCCATTAGGCCTAACACAAAGAGGAAACGAGGAAGTCCCTCAATAAGAAGAGTGACATACTGGCTACAATGGGTGAAAACATACAATTGTGAGTGGGGCGTAGGACCGACAGTGTATGAGTTGGGACTGAGTGCAGGGCACTTAAGAAGAACAGTAACAACATAAGATAATCTATACTAGCTCAGACATAAACTCCTGAAACTTTGGGATAGCAATTTTCATGCTCAGTATTTGCTTAACACATATTTTAGTGTTTGAATTTTTATTTAGTATTCTTTTCTATATATTGTAAAACTATAAATTAATTGTTATCTAATACAATACAATTTTAGTGACTTATCTCAATGAAACCTAAAATGAAAGCTTAGGAAATGCTCCATAAAGGTAAATTGCTTAAGGGCATTACAAAATTATGAACAACAACAACAACAAAAATGCACTGTAACAAGTTCAGAAACTCACAAGGTGAAAGTCATAAAAACCTTTAGATTAAGTTGTGCCAGATGTCTGTAATTCTTGATTTACTTTAAAGGTATAATACTGGAAATGTAGGTATACACTAGTAATAGAGTTTATATGAAAAAAGAAAGTGACTTTCAGTCATAATTTGCATATTATGAAAAGGTCTGATACTTAAAGCAAATAATAATTGAATGAATGGACATTCCCATGTTTGGCATTAAAAATAAAATGTTGATCATAAATATATACCTTTATATTATTATTTTTACCCATTTTTAAAAAAATCACTGACAAACTACTAGCCCCTTTCCCATCAGATAAGAGATTTAAATATTAATATATGCACATATCAAATCTGTGCAATAATGTTAGCATATCTAAATGAAATGAAATGCCATGAACAGAAGATTCTCATTCACAAAGACACTTTGAAAGGAGCCAGGCAGAACAATCAGACTAATCTTATTTCCACAGATCAAAAGAAACCACACTTGCTGCCATCAGTTAATCTTGACTCCTGGCCACTTTACAGGATGGGGGAGAAGGGCCCCAGGGCTTCTGAGAAAGTAACTAATGATGGTTAGCTGCCCCACCAGGAGCCACTAGCCTTTATGACTCCTCTACTTGATCCATTCCACTCTAAGTATCTCTATCCTTAGGTTTATCTTTCTACTGCAGATTCTATAGCCCTTGGACTTGGTCACCTTATCTTATGTAAATCACTTCCATTCCTTTTCCTTTGTTCTATTCAACAAAGCATTCTTTTCTTTTTTTGTTTGATTTACAACCTGAGCTTTACACCAAGAGAAGTGGCAAAAGCACATGAGGTTGAGTTTTGAATTTGCAGTTTTCTGAAAGTTGTCTCACACTTTGATTTGAAAAAAATTATTTTCTCCTTGAACTAACTACAAGCTTTTCTTTCTTGATGTGTTTTGTCTTGTTTTTGTCAGTGGTTTGTTGTTTCTGTTTTGTTGTCTGGTTGTATACTGTTGCTTTGTTTTCCTCTGTCTTGTTTTTGTGCATGTTATTATCTCCACAGGTCTGTCTAAATAAGACAGGCTGGATGAACTAGGAAAACCAATGGGACCGACAGTTCCGGGGGGACTTGGGATAGGGGGAGGTGGGGGTAAGGAAGTGGTGTTAACAAGCCCAGGGACAAGGGAACAACATGGGAGCCAAATTGGTGGTGAGGGGGCAGTCTCGGGCCTCTTAGGGAATGATCAAGCGTAAGGTTACACAAAGAAGAGGTATAGTTGTAACCCAGGTGGGGATGGAGCATGATAATGGGGCAGTAGGAAAGTCAACAGAAAAAGAGGAAAGCGCTAGGAGCCAAAGGGCATTTATAGAGGTCTAGACAAAGACATGTACATGCAAATATATATATATATAAGGATGGGGAAATAGATCTATGTGTCTATATTTATAGGTTTAGTATTAAGGTGGCAAAATTACCTTGGGCCTCTACTCAAGCACTCCCTCAACGTATGAATACTTTCTTCTATTAAATTGGCATTCTATGATGCTTACCCTCCTGACACAACTGCTGAAGCCAAAGCAGGTGAACAAGTAAATATGGTGAAGAAAGCTGATGGTGCCTGGCTATCAAAAGAGATAGTGTCTGGGGTCTTAAAGGCGTGAAGGTGAACAAGCGGCCATCTAGCTCAGAAGCAACAAAGCCCACATGGAAGAAGCACACCAGCCTGTGTGATCATGAGGTGCCAAAGGAATCAGGAATAAGGCATCATCAAAAAAAAATCTTACCATAGTGAATGAAGGGGGAAGTGCAAAGTGGAGACCCAAAGCCCATTTGTTGGCCACTGGAGATACCCTCACGGAGGGGTCTAGGGGAGGAGATGAGTCGAGTCAGTCAGGGTGTGATGTAGCACCGATGAAGAATACAGCTTTCCCCCAGATCCTGGATGCTTCCTCCTTACCAACTACCATGATCCGAATTCTACCTTGGAAGTGTGGATAGAGCAGAGGTTGTACACTGGTGCATATAGGAGCTGGAGGCACAGGGAATCCAGGGTGGATGATACCTTCAGAACCAGGGGGTGAGGGGCGATACTGGGAGAGTAGAGCATGAGTGGTTTGGAAAGGGGGAACTGATTATAAGGATCTACATGTGACTTCCTCCCTGGGGGATGGACAACAGAGAAGGGGGTGAAGGGAGATGCCGGATAGGGCAAGATATGACAAAATAATAATCTATAAATTATCAAGGGCTCATGAGGGAGGGGGGGACAGGGAGGGAGGGGAAAAAAAGAGGACCTGATGCAAAGGGCTTAAGTGGAGAGCAAATGCTTTGAAAATGATTAGGACAAAGAATGTACGGATGTGCTTTATACAATTGATGTATGTATATGTATGGATTGTGATAACAGTTGTATGAGCCCCTAATAAAATGTTAAAAAAAAAGAAAAAAATATTTTCTAGTCTCTCAATATCTCTCTCTCTCGTGTGTGTGTGTGTGTGCACGCGCGTGTGTTTCACCAGTTCTAATATTCCCCTGAGGAGTCCCTGTATAGTACAGCTAACATGATCAGCTGCTAATGGGAAGGTTGGAGGTTCCTGGTCATCTACTTCTGAAATGTCAGCTATGTAAAACTATATGGACTGCAGTGGTACTTGGACACACATGGCGTGGTCATAAATTCCACAGCCACGGGTTTCTTATTCCTCAGAACAAAGGAAACATCCTTCAATGTTTGAACCTTTCTGAAATACTCCTACTTTAGCACTTTTCCCTTAGAGAATAAAGCTAGTCCTTGGCAGTGGCGATCTCCTGTAATATACATGTCTTTTATAGTCGAGTTCACAGTTCCTTTAGACACATAAATATGAATGCGCACATTTTATCCCTTCTGTGTGCATGTCTTCAGGTCAGAGAGTTATGTCTTGCATAGAAGTTCTATCTTCTCGAGTACGCATCAGAAACCCAGCAGAGCACCTGGCAGAGAGGCAGTTGCCTGTGGAATACATCTGAGTTAAATTTAAATGATTGTCATCTTGGTGTTGCCAATCTAGCACCTCAGGCAGGAGAGATTGCTCTCTACATCAGCTTGGATGACTCGTCACAGCTTTTCGGGGTGGGCAGGGGCAGGGTGCACACTATCCTGAAACATTTCTCTTTGGTATACTGTGCAGAACATCTCCCCCGCACCCCCCCCCCCCCCCACTACCAGACTGTCCTGACAGAATGAAAGATGGGTTCCTTTGGGCAGAGGGACAGCAAAGCATCATACTTAATTGTAAGACAGCAATGACTGCCCTTGGACCAGTTTTGCCCCCAGGCTTGTCTTTTCTCTTTGAAAGAACAGGTGAGAGTCTACGAAAGCAAATGAAAGAGGCAGTGTAACTCCAGGGTCTGCTTTTTATTTGCCAATCAGTTATTGTGGATTCTACTGGGAAATAACCGCTGGCCAGGATTAGTTACTGAAAGGTAACATATTTTTGTCATTATTATTAATAAACAAGCAAGGACATGAATCCATGCTTTGAATAGCGACCCAGAGTAGTTAATTCAGATGCAAAGTTGCTCTTTGTTCACCCCTCCTGGGTCCATTCTCCCGATGGTAGGAAACCTGCCACAAGGAGAGAATCACCCTAACCTTTCCCAGGCTTTCCCCAGGGACCGCTATTGCAGATGGCTTCCTTAAGTTCAAGAGCTTAAATCTACCTTTACATCCTCTCTTGATTTAATTTAGAGCCTTCTTCTTTCCCAAGTCACTTTGCTTTTTCCCCTCCTCCTTCTCTCCTTTGAAATATTTTCTTCTTCTGCTTTATTTCATGTTTGTCAATTCTACAGCATGCTCTTTTGTAGAAGAAATGTATAGCTGTCATGTTTCTGCCTACTGCTTCATGTTTCTCTGTAGCCAAACTTTCTTATTCCTGCGTCTCTTTTTCAACTTATTTTTGGAAAGCAAATCTGAACAGTTTGCATTTTATTATATTTATTTATTTTGTTTGTTTTGTTTTTTTTAACCACTCCAACACTGTCACCCCATAATTCAATCATATCAGGCAGTGTTGTAAAATTGCTGCCAAAATCAATTTAAAAACATTTTCTTCCTTCTTGAGCTCCTTGATGTCAGCTCACCCTTACCCTTCATCTAGTTGTTTTCACTAAAGAATTACCTATCCTGGGTTTTATAAACTAAAAACCATAGCTGAGGGAGGGTAATCACCTGGTAATCAGACAGAATGTTGAAGGCATGACTATAATAAATTAAAATGATAAATAGACTTGAACAGTTAAAAACTTGTCTCTTTATCTCCCTTCTAATACACTTTGAGCTTGATCTGGTTTCTAATATTTTTTGGGGGGGGTTGGGGGGGGAGGGGAGCAAGGGTATTATTTCTGTTGTATTTTGTCATTGTTGGTAGCCTTCTTGACCCTTTTCCATCTTTTATGCTCTTAAAAATTCTTTTCTATTTCAAATGCAAATAAAATTTGAATGATTTTTTTCTTTATATGTTTTTTTCTCCTTATGTGTTGATTTTCTCCTTCCAAATCCTAGCACATGGCTACCTGCCTCTAGGGTCACACAGACCTAGGTGAAGACGCATCCTGTGGCCATTTGAAGTAATCATACTGTGGTGCGTTAGTAAAACTTAATCGTGCATTCTTGTATTCCATAAGTGAGAAGCCTTCAATAACAACAAGAATGGAGAGGGACAAGCTCCCATATATTTTTTGAACAAGTGATTTTTGTTCTTTAACAATAGAACACATAGATAGCATTCTAAGTGTCTTTCATGCCATATTTTCCTCAGTGTTTCTCAAACTATAGTATAGAAAAAATACGACATACACAGGGGAGTTATCTTTCTGACTATTAGGATGGGGCCTCATCTTCCAATTCAAAAGCATTTTTCTCTAATTGTCTCATTCCTGCCTCAGTGTCTGTTTTCTCATTTCATCTAGTTTATTTATTAAAAGTAAAAGAAATGCTCAAAGTAGGAGCTCACGTGTTGGGCTTCTACCTGCAGAGTTGTAGGTTCAATCTTTCACCTAGAAAAAACTGGAGATTCTATCTGCTCTGACGAAACCACCAATTCTCTTGGCATAGCAGTCATCTTCTCACACTAGGATGTTTCCGCCTTAAGTTCAAGGGAAGGTTTTAGTTCCTTAAACCTACTGCAAGTGAGTTTAGTAAAGTTCCGTTCACTTCATGGGCTTTTCCAACCAAATCCTTCTGTCCGGGCAGGTCAATAGGTGTTGTGCACCGCAAAAGGAAAGTTGAACATTTAGTTGTCTATAACACAAGGACTAGTCCACCAAGGTCTGCAAAGAAGCTAGGTCAAAAGTGTTCAATTAGATATATGCATGAATCGAGATGGGTGGTGTATGAGTCCCTAATAAAATGATTTTAAAAAATAAAAAATAAATAAATAAAATCTATATTTACAACAACAAAAAAGAAATATGACACTGGGTGTATTCTTCCCATTGGGGGTCTATATAAGTAACGTTAAGTATTTTCCCCACTGGCCGGCTCTGCCACCTGGTTTCCCCATCAAGAGAGCTATAATTGCTTTCTCAGGCTTCTCCGAAACATGACTACCCCACCGCTTGACTTGAATTTCCAGGAAGATTCACTAATCCCTCTTACAGGAGTGTCTGTTGAGTTGGGGTGACTGGAGAACTACGTTCCCTGGCAAAGATTGGTTGGTATTCCCTCTCTCCCCACACCCCGAGGAACTGGCCCAGCTCAGATAAGACTCCGTTTCTTGAAGTGCTTTTTAAGGTGTACAAAGAAGTGGGTAATATATGGTTCATGGACTCTGGGCAGGCTGCCTTGGTTATGGTGTTTAACCTTATAGTAGTAATCTCAACCAATATTTTGAGATTGACTAACTTCACTAAGCATAATGGTTTCCAGTTCCTTCCATGTCATGAGGTGCTTCGTGGTTTTATCCCTGTCTTTTATGGCTTCATAGTATCCTGTTGTATGTGTGTACCAGAGTTCTACTGAAGGGCATTTGGGCTGTTTCCAGCTTCTTGTTATTGTGAACTCTGCTGCCATGAACAAGGAAGAGCATATGTTTGTCTCTTACTTTTTGGGGGTGCAAGCCCAGCAGAGGTATTGCTGGGTCATATAGGATTTCTCTTTCAAGTTGATTTAGGTAGCGTAATATGGCTTTCCACAATGCATATTTACAGGCCCCACCGCAGTGTGTAAGTGGTCCGTCTCTCCTTGCCCTCTCCAGGATTTGTAGTTGTCTGTACTTTTTAATTAGGCTATCATTGTGGGTATGATGTAATATCACATCATTGTTTTGATTTGCATGTCCATACAGCTAGTGATTTTGAGCATTTCCTCATGTGTCTTTTTTAACTATTCTAAAGCCATTTTTTCGTGAACTGCCTACTCATTACTTTTGCCCGTGTTTTAATTGAATTACTTATGTTTTTTCAAACTTTCTTATTGAGGTATTGCAGTATTCTATCGATTTTAATAATTAGTCCCATATCCAATGTGTCATTTTCCAGTTTGTGAGACCTCATTTTACTGTTTCAAGGTGTACATAGGTATTTTATTTTTAATAGTTCCCCGTCATCTATTTCTTCTCCCACTTTGTGTGCCTCCTTTGGTAGTCTGTGTATGCCTTGCAAACGGGGCCTTAAGTTTGCCCCAACTTTCTCACTGATAATCTTTATAGCTCTGAGATTTACATGTAGGTCTCTAATCCATCTTGAGTTCATTTTTGTGCATGTTTATTCTTCTGTTGGTGGAGTTCCAATTTTTATAGCACCATCGGTTGAAGAGAGTGTCCCTTTTCCATGTGATATTTTGGCCCTTTGTTGAAAATCAGTTGTGTGAAGGTGGATGCTTTCATTTCTTACTTTGGTACTGTTCTCTTACTTTTGAGGGTATCCAATGTATGCTGATGGTCCAGGACCACCAACTATTTATTGTTTTCATGCTCTCTTTGCTTTTGTAATGATGAGTTAGGCTAGCAGGCAGGTTTTGTCATTGTGAATGAGTGTTATGGAAAGTTTTGCTCTATCCCCATTGTAGTAGTTACATAATCTGTTGTGAATTTGAATCTTAACAATGAAGGGGTGGAGTTTAGCTTGTCAATCATTTCGTAACTTGATGACGTCATTTGGAGGTGATAAGGAGATGAATAGCTCACAGGAGGCTGGACACATTCTGAATCTCTGCCAGTTATTTCCTGCGGACAAGACACATGGAGTTATGCTAGAGCCCTGGAGCTGAAGGAGCCATGTGGAGACCCCTCCCAGTGCTGAGATGCTTATAACACCACTGGATCTACAAGACTTCCCACCCACTGGCCTGTGATCTTCTTGCATTTGGCATCATGCATGTGTTTTGTGAGCCTGAAGAGGATTTTATAGATTGGTATTGAACATATGGACTAATATTGGACTTATGGACTTGATCTGGACTGGGCTGGAATGTTTTCTCAATATCCCATTGCTCCTGTATATAACGTTATTTCTTATACACATATGAATGTCTATGAATTTGTTTCTATAGTCTGCCTGGACTATTACACCCATTCACTGTTGGTATAAATAGTACCTAGTCATTTAATCTTTTAATCTATAGAAGTTAAAAATGTATGTATTGCAGTCTAAAAGATGGCCTATCCATGTATCATTTCCATTTCCTCCACAGTGTTTTAAATTCTATCCTACCATTTAAACTAATGATACTATCAATGGAATTACCTTATGCCCCATAAGGATGACTTATAATGTTCTTCAATAAAATGTTAATGATGTTTCTGTAATGAACCAGGGACATATATAAATCATAGATATATGAATGGATGTGGGGCTCACACTTAATCATGGCCCTATTCTAATAAAAATTAGTTCTTATAGCATGGCCCTGCTTGCTGGAGATCACTGAATATATGAATGGCCAAGTGTGGTAATGCCCAGCGATCAGCAAGAATAGTATCTAGGGTCTTAAAGGCCTTGTCTTAGAACAAGCAGCCATCTAAGTGAGGTGTCTACTACATTAAAGAAGCAACTGAGTAAAACTTCTACTACATGTAATCCATATGGAAGAAGCGCACCAGCTTGTGTGATCCCAGGGTTCAAAATGATAAAATTCAAATTTGGAAGAGGGATTGGAACCAGAGCTTAAATACTGAACGCTCAGTTTGCAGGTGGCGATGAGTGACAGTGGCGTCCTAAATCCATTTGCAGGAGTCCAATGTGGAATAAGCCTCCGGTGAATTCCCTCTGAGTGTCCCCCAGCAATATGAATAGTTTAGCTTTTAGACAGAAAGTGTTGTAAAGCTGATTATGGCAGATGTAAGTAGGTTAAATTGTAACACCTTATATTTTAATCTCCCTTTGGAGCCCTTTTAAAATTGTTTCTGACTTTTAGATAGATGTCCTTCTCTGTTTTATTTTATAATTGTTGTTGGGTTTTGTTTCGCATGTTTTTATTTATATGAAATTTGGGATAGATAAATCTTTGAAGATTAATAATTACCTAAAGACATGGTGGGGGAGGTTGGGGGGAAATGGGGAGCTAACAGTAGCAACTACAAGAAAGAAGAAAATGTAAAATTGATTGGGGTGATGATTGCACAAACCTTCTTAATATGATTGAACTATTGAATGGAATGGTAAGTACATTTTATAGCAATAAAACAAAAAGACTGCCTGGATAGGAAAAAAATTATTAGTCTTACAAACCCTATACCGAATTGTTTTGAGCCAGAATCAACATTATGGTCATGGTTGTTTCATCATGTAGTTCACAGAATGTGTGATCAGGTATATTGACATTATAAGACTCAGAAACAGAACAAGAACTAAAGCATCAGGGACAAACTGACCATCTATCTATAATGCCATCTTTTAGGGAAATAAATATGAGCATTGTTTTATAATTTGTGAGGCACTTGAGAATATCAAGTCTGATTGTCTATGTTGAGGTCATGTGTCTATGTCATTGTCTATGTTGGCCCTACTGGAGATCCTCAATAGGAAAGGACTTGGCAGAAGGAATCTTGTTTTTTTTTCAGGACCTACCTAGATTGTACACAATGTTCAAAAACGAATACTCACTAACGTCACTATCCTCCATGGCTCCACATAAAAAGCTTAATCTCATTATATCCTCACACTTTTGCAGAGGATTTAGTGAATTATCTAGCTTGTATGCAGTGCAGGAAAACTAATGTCCATTACTACTATTATTCCTCTTTTTTTTCCAGCATCCATATCAATAGTGACTGTTTTAATTTCATCACACCCATTCTTTCAATTTATAGGTCAGATCAACTTTTCTGTAGGAACAGATGGGTAAATATATATGAGTTACACATTAAAGGACCAATCCTATAATGCATTTCATTGATAGAAACCAACTTACATCTTGCAATATGTATTCTCCAGATATTTTTTAGCTATTTAGCCAGGTAATAAAGCTGCAGCTAGCTGAATGTCAACTGAAATGATTGACAACAAGGAAATAGCAGTTATTGGAAGAGGAGGAACAAGACAATTTGAACTATTTGTCTCATTTAAAATAAAACTATTAAAAACAAATTAATAAAATATTTTTAGTTTTGTATCTTTTTTCATATTTCTTTTAACTAACTAGAAAATTTTAAAAGTTTCTCTTTTATTGCCAGTTGATTTTTTTCTGAGCAGTTTCCTGAACCCAATGACCTCTCCTTTCTCAGCAATAGATTTTGTGCAAAGCCTGTGCTGGTTTCCACAGGAGCTCTTGTGGCCGTGGCATTTGCAGTCGGTGGTGACAACATTTCTGAAAACTTCTGTCTCTGCTGGAAAATAAGACATGTACTGACATTTCCAGGTGGAGCACAGTAGCTCTTCATTAATTCTGAATTGTAAATGCCACTCTGGATCCTGGTTTTCTTTGATTTCCTCTGCTTTGGTAATTTCAAGATTTCATTTCTTTACAAAACCCCTTCATAGTTGCGTGTGTATGGTAATAATTTTGCACATATGGCTTTTAATATTGTCTGTCATACATCACATGTAGGAAATGAGTTATTTCTCTGTTCGAACACCACAGGTAACAATTTTATATGTTTAGAATTGTTTTAAACACATTTATTACCACCATTAGGATATATAGGAAGTCTCCACAGAAAGGAAAATATGCAAACATACTTTGATTTACTAATGTTCATAGTTAAAGTAGTCATTTTATTTAAAAGGAAATATCTGATTGGATGCTTTTAGTAAAAGAGATGTATGTCATGAATTGGCTAATTTTACCTCCCTGTTATAATGTTAATGGATCTTCCTGTTTGAAATTGATGTTCAAAATCTCTGACCTGTGGACCTAAACCTAGCAGTGATACTGTCATTGGCTCTGGACCGGATCACGTTTGGCCCTATTGTGATGGAGTTTCCATGAGTTGCAGGTGACTCCCAGGTAGCTAATAATGGCAATAATTGGAAATTTGGGGATTACTAGCAAATGCATTTCAAAATCTAACAGGAACATTTTCCATTCCTTAATATTCCTGACCTCGTTCTTTATGGGCGTAAAGCCTATGAGATTCTGACTCTTGTCTTGAGCAATACGGTGCCTCGGAACCTCCTGTGATTTCTCTGATGTATTCACTTCAATAGTTCTCTTTCTTACAGACCTTTGATAGATATTTTATATGTTTATGGTGATCTTTTATTGCAGACATTCTAGTCCCTCCAGGCCACAGTGAGTCATAATATCTTGGTCATAGTTTCTAAAATAATATTTTAAAAATTATGCTCCTATTGGAACAAAAGGAATGCCTGGGATACAAACTGCTAATATAAGAACAATTAGTACTTGGCCATAAATGTTATGTAAACTTGTCCTCACTTTGAAGCTTTTGAAGCAACCTTTACAACAAATTATTTGTCACCATCAGCTTTGACTGCAAGTGCAGCTTTGAAACCGTTTACAAAGTCTCGAGCCTTGTCTTGCAGCACTGAAACGAGCTAAATAAACACTGGATGCACGTGTATGACTTACATACCAATTCAGCTTCAAGACACACTCAGCAATGGACCTCATTTGTAATCCGGGGGCTGCCTGCCCTTGTATTTTTTTTTTTGAAGTCTAATTTTCAATTTGAGTGAAAGGAAAAGCAATATTTTTAAGTTCAGTAAAGCCTCCAGCATAACAATAATAACTATTTTTTGTCAATATATTGACAGCAGGTGTACATACTGGCTTTGATAATAGTAATCTGGTTCTGATTTGAAAACAAAACTCATTTGAATTTTCTTGATGTTCTATGAACTCAAAAAAGTTCATTTTTCTCCCAAGTCTGGGATTGACTTTTATTTTAAGATGTTATAGGCTAGTTATTTAAGACAAGTTGCAATTAATGCAGTATACCTTCAACTTCTCTGAGATGATTATCCATCTATCATAAAAATAATAGCTGATAAAATAATATAAATGGAATTAAGCATGAAAATATACACTTGCACAACCATTCTCATTTCTTCTGATTTTAAAACTATTTGATTAACTTATCTAACATTACTAGCTATATTTTAATAATTATATTGGCTACATATTTAAATTAAGTATTTTGATTTATTGTTTCATGTTATCCTGATGGGAACAAAAGTGACACAGACTTTGATAGATAAATATGTCAAAATATATTCAAATTTTAGAAATGCATATTCTTTTAAGTTCCTATCTTTACCATAAGATAGACTCAAAGATGATCAGTGTTTTGGATAAATAAATCTATTGTAGGTTTAAGGGACTTTGGTGGAGGCAGACTCTTCCATTTCACCCCATACAAGGTGATGGTAATATATGCCTGGTATATATTTTTTATAACCACCAAAGCCAAGCTCATTGTTATCCAATGGATTCATATTATGTAAAGTAAATACCCCAAAAACAGTGCCAGGGAGTTAATTCTGACTCATAGTGATCCTGTGAGACAGAGTAGAACTCTCCCTATTGATTTCTGAGACTGTAAATTTTTATAGGAGTAGAAAGCCTTTTCATCACCCTTGGAGCAGCTGGTGGTTTTGAACTGCTGACCTTGGAGCTAGCAGCCCAACATGAAACCCACTGTGCAACTAGCACTCTTATTCATATGTATAGGGACCTTATGTAGGGTTTCAGATACTAAAAATCTTTAAGAAATCAGAAAGACACATCTTTCTTCTAGGAATCAATGGGTGAGTTTGAACCTCCAACCTTGAGGGCAACAACTGTACATTTCTTTTACAGAGCTTCTTTTCCTCCCAGCCCCAAAATTTCTCACCACATTGTCTTATTCGGGTAAGCTCATATCAGTCTCCAAACCCAGACAGAAAACAAAATCCTTTCCCATTGAATTCACTCCATCTCGTATTATCTCTGTTGGACAGAGAAAAACTTCCCCACAAGGCTGCAAGTCATTAGAAAAACAGGCTACTCTACCTTTCTCCCATAAAGGGGCTGTGAGTTTTGAACCACAGACTTTTTGGTTTAAGAGTACAGTGTGTAATCACTATGCTATTTTTGTCTCTCCAGCACCCCCTACAGTGAATTTTCCATTTCCCCAGACAAGTGGTCAAAACTGTTATCATTGGGACTTGCATCAGGTTTTGAAAAAGAAGCAGGCAGTATTTCACAATTAAAAAAAAAAATTTAAGGGGGGAAATTCTAAAATTTTAGCTGATCTGGGAAACCCAGCATTTTTAATATTAATCCACTAGAGATAAGCAGGAACTGGGTTTGGTAAATATAACAGCTGCTTTCCTTGTTGAATTGCCTGGTCTTTTGTAGACCTCTGAGTTGGAGACCTTTGCCCGGACTCTTCTTTCCCATCTAAGTTAAAATTGGAATCATCTAGCTTGTACTGCTCCAGGGCTAGTAGTCACATTGCATTTTAGCTTATGTGCAAATCCAATAAATTCTTGGAGGAAAAAGTGAGAATTGAGGAGTGCCAGTTTTCCCTTGGCGATTGAGATTATTAAAACACACACATACTGCCTAAGGAGTAAAATTTTTAAGAAACCTAATGGACAAAGGAAGTCAATGAGCTCCATTCTTTTTTAACCAATTTTTAATTTTTCTTTTATGCTTTGAAGCTTGCTGAAATAGTAAAGGAATAACATTTCCATTTCTATTCCAACAGAGCCTCAACTAAATTTCCTCCGTATCCCACTTGGGTCTGATGCTATCCAGAAAATATTCTTCTTTTCCTTTTAATTTTTGTAATGTATGCAAAGGTATTTTTATTCCATGTAGTAAGCATTAAAAGACAGTAACTACTAAGTTATTGACAAAAATAATTTTATAACTAAAAATATTAATCTTTAATCTAGCCCGAAACAATCACAAAGATGTTTATAGACATAGTTCTGTCCACTCTTGGTAAATGTTTAGCTCCATATTTAAATCCTTTCACATTGCAAAAATAGGTGATGAGATAAATGACTTTCCAACAATTATCGTAGGACCCTAAAAGCCTACAGAGATAGGCCATTTGCCTGACCATCACAACATTTCTTATAGCACCTATGTACATTCCTCACCCCATTATTATACACATTCATCACCATGGTAATATAATAAATTGCATGTCCTAGGAAACACAGAGCATTCTCTGGGCTCACATATGTCCAGCAGGCCTAAAAAGAACCAGGGACAGAGTCACCACAGGTACGTTTTCAGTAGTGATCCAGTGATGTCATTTGAGGATGCCAACGGGAGAAAGAGCTGAAGCACACAAAGCTCATCTAAGGAACATAAGTCCTATGAGAAAGGAGGGGATAATTTGATCTTCCAATATAGTTCAAGTGTATATTACTAAAATTTCTGAGAACACAAAGAAAGCCCATAAATGTAAAAAACAAAACAAAACACAGCTGTGGAGTCAAGGCTGACTCATAGTGACCCTCTGTGGGTTTCTGATAGTGGTACCGTTTACAGGGGTAGAAAACCCAGTCTTCCTCCCAGGTACTGCTGTTTATTTTGAACTGCCAACCAGGTGGCTCACAACCCAATGTGTAACCTTTATATCATCAGGGCTCCCACACTGGGATCCAAAAGACACAGGGTGCAATGCTTAGGGACTTTTCTGCTAATCAGGAAGTTAGCAACTCAAACCCTTCAGCAAAATGCTGGAAAGAAGACGTGGCAATCTGGTCCTACGAGGATTATTCTTCAAACCACTATCTACTGCGATTGAATCAATTCTGACTTGCAGAAACTAGACACAGAGTTTCCAGAACTCTAAATGTTTCAGGAGCAGACAGCTTCATCTTTCTCCCTCACAAGAGCTATTGGGTTTGATCTACCACTCGTGTGCTTAGCAGCCCAGGACCTAACCCACAATACCATCTTATAGTCTAGACAATCTTTCAGGGCAATTTTATACTGTCTTATAGGATTTTTGAGAATCACAATGAATTTGATGATGCAAAATAGAAAAAAACTGGAATGAATTATTTTGCTAATATGTGGGATATTGTGGATGACCATTCATTACAGAGAGCCAAGACATGCAAGCCTGAGAAGCAAGTGATAGTAATTTATATCAATATAGCAACACAGAAGGTGGTAGCCATTAAGAAATACCATGAAACGTCCCCCATATGCAAGCAAGTGATTCAGATAAATACTTTGAGACTGTATGGCAGCAGTTATGATGTTTGCCATTCTTTCAGGAAAAACTGCAGGAATCCATTCATTCTGTACTGAGAGGAAAAGGACACAAACACGGTAGCCAGGAGGCTTATATGTGGGAACTTTGTGACACAGTATTTGATCAAGGTGGGACTTCCCTTGAGTGACAGGAAGTAATACAAAAGAAAGGGAATATTTTGTCTTTATTGTATTTTCAAGTTGGCATGAGTTAACAATACATAACCATTATAAAATAATGGAATAGCTAATCCTGGATGTAGCCCCAATATCCTCATGGTTTATAGTTCGTGTAAATGAGTTTCGTTAGTGTCAATATATGAGTTTCATTAAGCTTTGGCCCCCTTCTTGAATTAATGAGGTTTTTGTTCCATTTATAAAAGTTTCCTCATGCATATCTTGGAAGTTTTATTTGTTGTGGAAGAATAAGCATACTCATATTCCTATGTGCTCAGCCTCTCTTAATAGGTAAGGCCAACAAGCAACTTGCAGGAGATGTTGTCGACAGCCCCTGGGGAAGTCACCTAATCTGGTATCAATTTAAGAATTAAGAGTGTAGTAGGGGGAAGTCTAGACTGTCAATCTGAAGATAGCCAATGAGACTTCAGTGTCGGCATGGCCTTCTCCTGAGAATTCTGGAAAATCTGGTACTTCCTCCTTGGAGATGGAAGACACCTCTCTCTGCTACTCCCTGGGACATTGCAGAAGACAAGCCACATGGATGCAATCAGACCTGGGAAGCTGTAGAAGCCACAGAGAGAGCCCTGCCAGTGCTGAGATGCTAACAACGGCAATGGACCCAAAAACTTTCTATCCACTGGCTTGTGGTCATCCTGCCTTTGACTTCATTGCATGTGTTTCATGAGTCTGCAGAGGACTTTATAGATTAGTATCAAACATATGACTAGCATAGGTTTTATGGACTTGGACTGGATTGGGTTAGGATGATTTATTAATGTACAATTACAATTGTATACAAACCTCTTCCTTATATACATATGAGTGTCTCCATGGATTTGTGTCTCCATGGATTTGTTTATCCAGGCTAACACAACCTGCATGCTAGTTTCTTCATGGAGTAAGCTGCTCAGAGTCCAGTAACATGCATGGTCATGATATCACTGGGAAAAATATTTCTCGGACGATAGTTACCAACGACACTATGACCGGCAAAGCTCACTGGCAAGAGAGAATGACTCATTTCTAAACTGTGTCATAAACTTTCTCGCATTGACCCTGGGATGCATCAATCTTAGATTTATGTGCTTTGGGTCTAAAATAAATAATACTAATATCACATACAAGGGGGTACCCCCAACCAAAAAAAAAAAAACAACGGATTTTTTCAAAGCTATGTATTTAAATTTTTACAAACAACCTTATCACCTTTATAGCTTACTCCATTACACTTAATACATTTGTCAAATCTACAATTCCATTCCTGGAAATATTTTCCAAACTCAAATATTTAGATGACTGACAGCACCTCCCTCGTTTTTTTTCTTCCCCTTTTCTATGTTATCAAATCAGTGTCCTTTCATGTCCCTCTTCATTTGAAGGAGCAAAGAGAAGTCCCACGGAGCAAGATCAGGTGAGTCAGGTGCATGGGGCAAGAGAAGCATGCTGTTTTTGCCCCAAACTGGCACACTGAGAGGGCTGCGTGAGCAGGTGCATTATCGTGTTGGCAAAACCAATCCCCCATCTGTCTCAAATCAGGCTTTTTTGTATCGCACACTGTTATGCTATTTTTTTCAGAACCTCTAAATAGCAAGCTTGGTTAAGTCTCACCTGAGGAAACAAACTCCAAATTCAATACCAGTTGACATTTTTGTCCATTCAGGAAGTTGATGGACGTCCAGAACGAGATTTCTCAAAAATCAACATTTCACCTTTTTGAAATGAAAGTCCACTGGTACCCTTGAGTTTTTCCCACAGCGCTGTCCTTGTAAGCTGTGTTCAACATCACCGCAGTTTCTGTGGCTTTTTTCCCTGAGCAAGAAACAAAATTTCACAGCCACGCATTGTTCTCTTAAATCAGCCAGCACAGAAAACAAGGTTCAAGAGAAACTGCTTTTATGAAAAAGCAGACCAGAAAGAACCTTCCCAGGCAACACCAATGGGTGCACTAACTCAGAGTGAGTTGCTGGGTGCTTGTGTACTGGAAATAAAAAAGGCATATTACAAAAGCTCCGCCCAGCTTTCCATTTTGGGGGGGTTGGGGTGGATGCGTACCTGATCATATATCTCTACAGGTATTGTTATTAAGGGCCATTGAATCAGTTTCAAGTCAGAGCTACTCTCAGGACAACAGAAATGAAAAGCCACCCAGTTCTGTACTATCCTCCCAATTACTGAGATGTTTGGCCTTATTTTTAAAGCCACTGTGCCAATCCATCTTGTCCAGGGTCTTTTTCCTTTTTCACTGCTCCTTCACTTTATCAAGCGTGTTAGTCAGGGCTGACTAGAAAAACAAATCCATAGGCATTCATATGTGTGGAAGAAAGAGCTTTATATAAAAGAGTAATTGTAGATTAAGAACAGCCCAGTCCAGATCAAGTCCATAAGTCCAATATTATCCCATATGTCCAATACTAGTCCATAATTTCCTCTTTAGACTCATGCAGCCATGCAATAATGCTGAATGCAGGAAGATCACAGACCAGTGGGTGGAAAGTCTTATGGATCCAGTGGCAGTAGAAGCATCTCAGCGCTGGCAGGAGTCTCCATGTGGCTCCTTCAGCTCCCAGGGCTCTAGCGTAGCTCCATGTGTCTTATCAGAAGGAGTGTTTAGCAGGGAGAGACTATGTCCCCTCTCCAGTGAGCTATTTATCTCCTTACACTTCCAGATGAGGTCATCAAGCTGCAACCTGATTGATAAGCTAAACTCAACCCCTTCACTCGTAAGTCTCAAACTGACAAAAGAATATGTAATTACCACACCAAGATTCTACTTTGGGTAGATTCCGCTTTGGGAAGGCAGCTGCCAGTCTTCCTCAGTCATATTTTGAGTGCTTTACAAAATAATGGACCCATATTCTGGCACTGTACATTTCAATGTTCTGCTCCTATATAAGAGGTTCTCAGTATCGGGTACTGTTCTGCTGCTATCCATAAGGTTTTCAGTGGTTAATCCTTGGAAATGGACAGCCTGTTCCTTCTTTTAGTCTACTCTTAGCCTGGAAACTCTGCTGAAACCTGTTCACATTTGGTGATCCTGCTTTTATTTTAAATTCCAGAGATATAGCTTCCAGCATTGCAGCAACCACAATATGACAAACTGGCAGGTATGTACTGGATTCATTCTACCTTTGTATTATACTCTACTATTATTATAATAATTGTGGAACACACCCGAGTCTTCAACTTGAAATCAGTAACATGTTAGTGTCTTATTGCCTGTTATTTAGTCCTGTATGTGTAGTTGTTTAAAAAATCTATTTTGTCAATATCGATGACTGTAGAAAGCACCCAGCCTATGTACTGAGAAAACTCTACTGACTACATGAAATGAAGGCAAAGTCTGAATTTGAAAAACTGCTTATCATTTTTAATATTGACAATGAATATCATAGGTGGTAGCAGAGTTCTTTGGAAACAAACAAACATAGTAAGTAGTAACAGAATATAAATTCCAAAAATTATTTTACCCTAGGGAAGGGACGGAGAGGAATATGGAGAACTAATAGTAGTAGTTCTTATGGCCTTATTCCTTCAAAACATTTTCTTTCAGGGTGAAAACAAAATAGAGACTTTTTATAGTTAGTTACTAGAATGTGTAAGTTATAGCATGTGCTTAAGATTAATATTTGAGTGTTTTTCTGCACTCCCACCATGTTCGGATAGTACTACAGAGATAAAGCAAAAAGAATTCCAAGTCAGATTGTTGGGAGTTAAGTTTTCCTTGAAACACCAGAATTCACCTTTGTGATTTATGGAGATAGAATGAGACTGTAGCATCCTGTACAAGTCATATGCATTCTTCATTCCCAAATATAGTTTCTGACCCATGGCAGACATACTCAACACATGGGTAATAATAAACTAATTATTAAAATAAGTGAAAAAATGGATGCAAAAAGTATATATTCCTTTGTAACTCCAGGAAATTGTTTTTCCAGATTAATTATAGGTATTTTTGTGCTTAAGCTATGCTTGAGGAAAAACAAGGAAAGAAGAGCATTGTCTACTTACATTTCTGATAGATGTTAACCTTCTATCAAACCTTCAGCTAAATATCAAAACTTGTGTAGCCCCACTTCCAACTATGAAAAGACTTGTTGTAGTAGACAGAATTTATTAAAATATTACATAATTTATTTTTTACAAAAAAAGAACACTGATCTATGATTTCACTTTAATTTTAAAAGTTTATCCCCAAATTAATCCTTTTAATAATTTCATGTCCACTTTAATTTATTCCGAGGTGTGGGTGGAGTAGTAGTTTCTGCTAGGCTCACACTTCAAAATCGCCAGCTGCGCAGCAGGGAGAAATGGAGACTTTCTGTGACATAAAGAATCACAATCTCAGACACGCACAGCCCTAAAGGACTGTAATGCGTTGGGATCAATTCTATGGCAGTGAGGCTATTTATCTATCTATCTATTTATTTATTTATTTATATTTTTAGAGTGCAGATAGATCTCGAAGGGGTTATTTAATATTTTTACGTACTTCACTAATTTATATTTTATTATATTTCTTTTTAATCATTTTATTTGGGGTTCATAGAACTCTTATCACAATACATGCATACATCAATTGTATAAAGTACATTTGTACCCTCATTCATTACCCTCATCATTCTCAAAATATTTGCTCTCCATGTAAAACCTTGGCATCAGCTCCTCATTTTCCCCCTTGCTCCCTGCTCCCCGCTCCCTCATGAACCCTTGATAATTTATAAATTATTATTTTGTCATAGCTTACACTGTTGGACCTCTCTTCACCCACTTTTCTGTTGTCTGTCCCCCAGGGGAGAGGTTATATGTAGATACCTGTAATCAGTTCCCCCTTTCTACCCCAACCTCCCTTCACCCTCCCGGTATCACCACTCACCACTGGTCCTGAAGGGATCATCTGCCCTGGATTTTCTGTGTTTCCAGTTCCTATCTGTACCAGTGTACATCTTCTGGTCTAGCCGGATTTGTAAGATAAAATTGGGATCAAAGATAGTGCAGGGAGAGGAAGTATTTAGGAACTAGAGGAAAGTTGTATGTTTCATCGTTGCTATACTGCATCCTGATTGACTCGTCTCCTCCCCATGACCCTTCCATTAGGGAATGTCCAGTTCCCCACAGAGGGGCTTTGGGTCTCTAATCTGCACTCCCCCTCATGCACAATGATTTGATTTTTTTGTTCTTTGATGCCTGATACCTTCAACACCTCATGTTTGCACAGGCTGGTGTGCTTTCTCCATGTGAGCTTTGTTGCTTCTAAGCTAGATGGGTGCTTGTTTAACTTCAAGCCTTTAAGATCCCAGATGCTATATCTTTTGATAGCCAGGCACCATCAGCTTCTTTCGTCACATTTGCTTAGGTACCTATTTGTCTTGAGCAATCGTATCAGGGAGGTGAACATACAATGATATGATTGTTTTGTTCTTTGATGCCTGATACCTCATCCCTTTGACACCTCATGATCACATAGGCTGGTGTCCTTCTACCATGTGGTCTTTGTTGCTTCTGAGCTAGATAGCTGCTTGTTTATCTTTAAGTCTTTAAGACCTCAGATGCTATATCTTTTGATAACCGGCTCCATCACCTTTCTTCACCACATTTTCTTTGCCTTCAGTGATTGTGTTGGGAAGCTGAGCATCATGGAATGCCAGTTTAGTAGAACAGAGTATTCTTTCATTGAGGGAGTACTTGAGTGGAGGCCTTATTATTTAATATCCTGGGTGACACAAACAGCACTTGTCTATTACCTGAAGGTTGTAGTTTGAACTCACCAAAGGCACAGTGGAAGACTGATTTGGCTAAGTCCATCCATAAAGATCACTGCCAACGCAGGTCTACTCCATCATGTTACCGTGATTCAGAATGGACTTCATAGCAATCAGTATTTTATTAACTTAATCATTTCTTTCACAACATTATTCTTCGATTTCTATTAAAATATAAACTCAAAATTCCTTAAGTTTCTAACAATTATAATTTACCTTATTTATAGATACAAGGCAAAGCATATCCATACTTTTTAAGAGGAAGGTAAGAACTATTGTAAAACAAAATAAAAATTTTGAGAGGTGAATAACTGATGAACATCATAGATATAAAAAATAATTTATTGAAGACCTAGATAAGTACTACTGCCTTCTTATACCTCGTCCATTTACATTTGAATAAAGCTCCCCCTAACATGGAGTTAATTCCAATTTACAGTGAGCCTATGGGACAGAATAGAGCTACTCACAAGGTTTCCTAGGCTGTAATCTTTACATAAGTAGATTACCATTTCATTCTTCCATAGAATAGCTGGTGGTTTCAAGTCATTGATTCTTTAATCTTTCAGTTAGGAGCCAACCACTTAACCATTACAACTCCAGGAATCTTTGCAATGAGTACACTAGATCATAAAAGATTACAAGCTCAATATGTAAACAGCTGATATGAAAATTAGGTTTAATGATGGGTGTTCTGTTACTGACAAATTAAAATATTTTTAAAGATGTACCAATAAACTATCTGGAAAATGTTGTATACAGAAGTGGTTAAAAGAATCAGGTGTATTTCTTTAACAAATAGATACCTTTAGGAATATATTACAGTTCATTTAAAATATTAAAGGTCTTCACAATAGAATATTTTATGTTTATAATGAGCAAATGATTATGGCTAATGTGTGAAAGTTATGATCCAATTTCATCTATCTGCATTTAAAAATGTTTATAATCTTTTCAATTTACCTTATTTCCTTAAGAAGTAGAGAGGAGACCTTGAACTCTTTTTCATAGATATTAGTAAAGGAAGCTTAATACAGCATAAAGTTTATGAACCAGGTGATCTTTAATCCCTTATTCAATTTTCAGACTTTGTGATTCCACAGCATCTGCTACAATATCTTTTAGAACTTTGGGGCTACTCTTGTAATGGATAGTTTCAGCCACTTCTTACAACAGAAATCAGTTATTGAAATGTTATAGATGATGCTTGCAATCCCATGACCACCAGTTCACAGAGGAAAACTGGTTGATCATTTCTATTTTGGAATGAAAAGCAAAAGTTCCTCTTTCATAGGACAGTGAACACACAAAAACAAATATGTCTATTTTTAATGTAGATATTATTAAATGGTAAGTCCATATCCTGTAAAGAGAAAATGAGAAAATTTGTAGTAAGTCCAATGACTGAGAAAACAAAATAAGGTTTTATTTCTAAAAAAGGGCTAAGAAATTGTTGCTGAGATTTCACACTTGTAGGACATATTCTTAGGATAGTCTTATTAGCAAATCAATGGTAATAATATTTGGAAATATCTCAGATGTGAAACAAATTGCATGCATAAATGAATCGCCTTGTTGTTGGTTGCTGTTGGCTGCCATCAAATTGATTCAAACTAGAGGAAAACTATTTCATAGTTCAAAGCTCTGACTTTCAGAAGCACATCATTATGTTTATCTTCTACAGCACCTCTGAGTGCATTTGAACTGCCCACCTTTTAGTTAGTGGTGAAGTGTTTAACCATCTATACCATCTAGAAACTACAAGAATTACAAATGTTTTCTCTACAGTTAGATTGCTTTGACATGTGCTTCCACTATTATTAGTGACTTAAGGTTTTTATGCCTGATTTTTCTCATCTGTAATTGTGGATATAAATATTAATACTTATCTACAGTATGGTAGACATTAAATGATAATAATAATATATCTTAGAAATATTCCTGGCACACATAAAATGTTCACGAAATAGTAACAATTAATGTCTTTATTATTTCCATGCATAGTTGTTCAATATGTATTTGGCAGTACAATTTCTCTGATAACCTGGTGCAAAGAGCACTAATCACATCCAAAGTTAGACTCCATTTGTGCAGTTCAATATTGAGTTTATTTTCAGACTACTCAATTTAAGTGCATCAGAAAAAGGCTTCATGGTGAAAGGATGCCACAGGTAAGCAGGTTCTGCCTGGAATAGAAGGAACTAAAGCAGTACCAGAAGAAATGTGGCCCAGTAAGCTCCACAGGGATGCCAATTATTTAGTTGAATGTCAGAAGGGCAGCCTACAAGGAAGACCCCAGGGAAATGGTGGAGGTGTGATTAGGATTCTAGGATGGCTATATAAAGCACCACAAATGGGTTGGCTTAAAACAACATAAATTTCTTCTCTCACAATTCTGGAGTCTAGACGCCTGAACATGGAAAGGCCTCATTTCCTCTGAAATGTCTGGGGAGGAAACTATTTCTCTTGCCGCTGTGCTTCTAATGAGTCCAGGTGATCCGTGTCTCTATACAAACAAGGCAGCCGTATTCCCTCCGTGTGTGTTTGGAGCTCTCTCCAAATCTCCTTCTCCTGACAAGGGTCTTTGTCATTAGTTCTAGAGCCTGCACCAATTCTAGTGTCATCTCCCTTTAATGTGATTATATAAAAGAAGATCAAAGATGATTTTTGCATTTCAGTTATGGTGCTGGTGAGGAATACTGGCAATACCACAGTCTGCCAAAGGAGCAAACAAATCCATCTTGAAATAAAGTCATTCTAAATGCTCCTTAAAGTCAAGGGTGGCAAGACTCCATCTCAGGAGCTTTGAGCAAGCATTCAGGAGAGACCAGTCCCTAGAAAAAAATCATCATTCTTGGTATAGTAGAGGGGAAGTGAAAGATGAAGGAAGGCTCTCTAAAAGATGGAATGACCCCGTGGCTGCCACAGTGGGCTCACACATAAGAACCCTTTTGGACGGTGCAGGACCAGGCGTAGTGTCATTCTGTTGTACATAGCGTTGCTATGAGTTGGAAACAAGTGGATAGCACCGAACAACAACACCATATCTTCAAGAAGCTGCCTAAAGAAGATCACATTTATGGATTCTGAGTGCACATTATTTTTAATATAATTAATGCAACCAGTGCGGCATGTATTCAATTCATTGTGCATAGCTCGAACTGGCAGAAGCCTTCGCACACCTGACCTCAGGAAGAATCATTTTAGAAAATCATTATTACAGGGGGCGACGGTGGCACAGTGCATCAAGTGTTGGATTATGGCTTGCAGGAGACAGATGAGGTTCTCTGCTCCCATAAAAGTTGATGGTGTTTGAAGCTCTAAGGAACAGTTCTTATCTTTCCTATAAGGTTACTATGAGTTGAAATTGGCCCAACTGTAGTCTTTTGTTTGTTTGTATTTAATCTCTACTTTTTTAAATAGGAGTCTTAAATGTTGTTAAGACACCAGCAGAAGAGACTTCGGGAAGATGGTGACAGAGTAACACATATTAGAGGGACTCTGCAGAATTCAGCCCAGGAGAGTTGCTTGGCATGAAATTCAACACTGCTGGAATGCAGGAGGAGCATCATAAAGATAAGTACGCACACACCCACAGGTTTTGAGGGGCTGCGGACTTTTCACATACATCACAGGAGGCTGGCTAGGGCTTGACGTTAGCCCCACTACTGTCTCTGCTGGAGCTGGGATCATTAGGAGCCAGGAAGGGGACTTAATCTTAACACAGTCGTAGTTTGCCAATGCCTGCCTCTGGACAGGAACTAAACTTTTCAACTCCAGGGGCAGGTATCCGGGTTCAGCTACATTGTTACTTTTGTTTCTTCTCTTCTTACTTTAATTTTTTTCTCTCCTTTTTGTCTCTTTCCTGTTCTCTCACACTTCACTGCTACACTCCAGAACACTCCCCTTAGCTTAGGGCATTTACGTCTGCCCCAGTTAGGAGAGCTCCACCCTGTGCAGCTAACCCAAGGCTGGAGAAAGCCCTGCTGACCTCTACCAGGGGATACACTGACCTACCCGGGAATTCTTGCCTGTGTGCCTGGGGGCCTAAAGCAGCTCGGCCAACAATCGTCAATGTCCCAAGCTGTTGCAGGAATCTCTGCCCAACTTCTGTAACACCAAAGCAGGCAACCCACCAGCCTTTTGAGGCACTCCCCTGAGAGGGAAGCCACAGGAGGATAAAGTGGTAGGTTGATTCCATAGTGAAATTAGCTATAGGCAGTTTGAAGAAGCATTCCTACAAGTCTCCCAGAGAAAGCCAGTGTTTTTTGACTCCCTGGAAAATGGCATCTGGATCCTCTAAAACAAAATAATGCAAACAGCTATCAGCACCAACGACCTCAATGAAAAAATAGGAGAAACAAAAGACAATGGCAGAAGATGTCCCAAACATGACTACATGCATAGAAGAAGCAGACATTGAGCTGCCACAGAAAGAAATTTTCAGAATGCTGCTTGGAGTCATACAAGATATGAGGGAAACAATAAAGAAAAAAGGACGAAGTAATAGAGGCCATCAAGGTCATACACCAAAGGGAAGTACAAGAGCTTAGGGAGGAGAAAACAAAAACAAATAGTATAAACACATACCTCAAGAATAGACTGGAGGAAGCAGAGAACCGTATAAGTGAACTTGGAGGACAGCCAAGCAGACTTTAACAAACACGAACAAAAATCTAATAAGATCATCAGAAAAGCTGAAGAAAACCTGAGAGCTATGTCTGATGCTATGAAGCAAAACAGCTTTAGAATTATTGACTTACTTGAGGTAAACACAACAAAGAACTCATCTGCAACAATAGTGAGAGAATTCTTGGAGGAAAACTTCCCCAGCTTAATGAATGAAAACCAGGCAACCATTCAGGAGGATGAAAAAATACCAGCTAGACTAGATCCCCAGAAGAAGTCACCAAGGCACTTAATAGTTAGACTATCCAACTTTGAGGAACTGAAAAAAAATCATGAGAGCAGTTGGGAAAAACAAAACAATAACATATAAAGATTCCCAAATAAGAATTTGCTCAGACCTATCAGAAGAAACTATGATGAAGAGGAGAGAGTGGAGTAACATATTCCAAAAATTGAAGGAAGACAACCCAAACCCAAGAATACTCTACCCAGCCAAATTATTGCTCAAGATAGATGGAGAAGTAAGAGACTTCCCAGACAAGGAAAAACTCGAAGAATACGTTAGAAGAAACCCACGACTAAAAAAGATATTTGCCGACCCAAAATAGCAGAAGAACAACACTCACCGAGCACAATAAATAAGAGACCGTCACATAGAACCACCTCACCCAGAGGGAAACAAAAAGAAAACAGACCCCAAGATAGCATTGGCTTAAGGATGGAAAGAAGACAAGAATGATACGCACACACATGCACAACACACTAATGAGAAAGGAAAGTTGGAAAACACCAAAAACAGAAGGTATAAAATGACATCACAGAGTCCGCAGATCAATATAATAACCCTAATATCAATGGCCTGAACTCAGGCAGTAAAAGACTGAGAGTAGCAGACTGGCTTAGAAAACACAACCCACCAATCTGTTGCCTACAGGAGACACATCTCAAGACTACAGACAAAAATAGGCTGAGAATCAAGGGCTGGAGAAAAGCATACCAAGCAAGCAGCAATACAAAAAAAACAGGGGGTTGCAAACCTAATCTCAGATAAAATTGACCTCAAAGTGCAAACCATAAAAAGAGATAAGGTGGGACACTTTATAATGCTGAAGGGAATTGTAGACAAAGAACCACTAAGCATTGTAAACATATATTTCCTGAATGAGAGACCTGATGAATACATCAACCAAACACTCCAAAAGATGTAAAAAAGAAATCACAGCCTAAACAATTATAGTGGATGATTTCAATACACCACTCTGTGAGATAGATCACAGGAAAAGAAACTCAACAAGGAGACTAGAGATCTAAACAGTACAATTAGACAATTTGACCTGATAGATATTTACAGAACTTTTCATCCAAATGTAAGAAATTCACATTCTTTGCAAGTCCACATAGCACATATTTTATGATAGACCACGTGCTCGGGCATAAGGTGAATCTACATAAATTTAAGCACATTGATATGATACTGACCTCTCTCTGAACACGTGCCATAAGGCTGGAAATCAACAAAAGGAAGATGAAGAAAACAAGAGTGAACAACTGGAGGATGATTACCACTGTACTGCAAAAGGAGTGTGTACTTCACAGATCAGAGATGACATTAGGAAATTTCTAGAAACCAATGAGAATGAGCACATGACGTACCAAAACTTGTGGAACACAGCAAAAGCAGTTATCAGAGGAAGTTTCATAGCAATACATGCACACCTGAGAAAGGAAGAGAGAATCATGATTGGTAGGTATGCTGGCACAAAATTTACAACAACTAGAGCAGAATCAGCAGGACAATCCTACTAATAACAAAAGAAAATAATAAAAAAATAATAAAAATCAGGGATCAGGTTCAGGAGAGGGAAAATAAAGAGACTATGGAAAAATTAATACTGCTAAAAGTTAGTTCATTGAAAGGATGAACAGAATCAGCAGACCGCTGGAAAACCTAACCAAAGAAAGGAGGAAACAAATTTCAATTGCAAGAATAAAGGATGAAGAGGGGACATTACAACAGACCCCAATAAGATCAAAAGGATAATTACACGGTAGTATGAATAAGTGTTCTCCAATGAATTCAACAATTTTGAAAACATGGACAAATTTTGGAAAAACAATCCCTCCATGGACTATCCTCGGTGGACATCAAGAATCTCAACAGACCCAAAGCAATAGAAGAAATAGACAAGGTTATTAAGGATTACCAACCCCCAAATCCCCTAGACCAGATCGCTTCACTGGAGAATTCTACCAAGCATTTAGGGAAGAACTAACACCAATCCTACACAAACTCTTCCAGAACATAGAAAAAGGCGGAAAACTCATGAACTTCTGGGCAAGGATTCGACAAGAATTGAGAACTACAGACCAATATCCCTAATGAACATTGATGCAAAAAACATTAACACAATACTAGCCAACAGAATACAAAAGTATAAAAAACAAATAATTCACCATGACCAAGTGGGATTCATACCAGGGATGCAGGGATGGTTCAACATATGAAAGACTATTAGTATTATTCATTACGTTAACATGAAAAACTATAAGAACCACATGATAATATCGATAAATGCAGAAAAAGCGTTTGACAACATCCCAAACCAATTCCTGTTTAAGACACTTGAAAAGATAGGAATGGAAGGAAAATTCCTCAAGACAATACAAGCTCTATATGAAAAACCAACAGCCAACGTGGTAGTCAATGGAGAAAAGACTACCACAATTCCACTGAAAAAGTGGACCAGGCAAGGATGCCCCATGTCCCCACTCATATTTCCTATCATGCTGTAAGTTTTAGCTAACAGCATAAAGCAAAGAAAGGATATCAAAGGTATTCGTCTGGGGAAGGAAGAGGTGAAACTATCATTTTTTGTAGATAATATGATTTTATATATGAGAAATCCCAAAAGTTCCACAAGGGGAGTACTGGAAGCAATAGAGGAGCTTGACAGAGTGGCAGGATATAAGATCAACAAACAGAAGTCCATCGGACTGTTATACACATTGGATAAGACCACAGAAGAGGAGATAAAAAAGGTGGTACCCTTCACAATAGCCAAACACAAATTGAAATGTCTATGGATACACCTGACAAAAAGAACAAAAGATCCATATGGAGAAAACTACAGAACACTATTACAAGAAACCACTATTACAAGAAACAAAGAAACATCAATAAGTGGAAGACTATCCCATGATCATGGATTAGAAGACTCAATATAGCCAAGATGTCAGTTCTGCCAAAGGTACTATATAAATTTAATGCAATCCCCATACAATTACCCTCATCTTTCTTCAAAGAAATGGATAAACCTATTACCAACTTCATATGAAGAGGGAAGAAGCCCAGAATTAGCAGAGAACTCCTCAAGAAGAAGGACACAGTGGGAGGGCTTGCTTTACCTGACTTTAGCACATACTACACAGCCACACTTGTCAAAACCGCATGGTATTGGTACAATGACAAATACTCAGACCAATGGAAAAGAACTGAAAACCCAGAAATAAAATCATCAGCGTACAGACAACTGATCTTTGATAAGGGCCCAAAAAATACCCAATGGGAAGCAGATGCCCTCTTTAACAAGTGGTGCTGGAAAAAATGGATATTTACCTGCAGAAAAATGATGCAACTCCCTTATCTCACTCCATGCAGAAAAATAAACTCAAGGTGGATCACAGACCTTTAAGTTAAACCCCAAACTATTTGGGACATAAATGAGGGAATTGGGATCAACTTGAGAACTTTGGCACAGGGAATACATAGGCTATCAGAAATAGGGAAGGACACAAACACAGAGGAGGCACAAATTGACAAATGTGTTATACTGAAGATAAAACACCTGTGTATATCATAAGCATTCACCAAGAGAGTAATAAGAGAGTCCGCGGACTGGGAAAACATCTTTAACTATGACACATCAGACAAAGGCTTTATTACTAAAATTACAATACTCTTCTAGCTTCCAAAAAGAAAAAAAAAACTAATTGCCCACTGAGGAGGTAGGCAAAGGACCTGAACAGAAGTTTCACAGGGGCAGAAATGCAAATGGTCAACAAACATATGAGAAAATGTTCCTGATCTTTAGCCATAAGAAAAATGCAAATTAAAACAACAATTAGTTACCACCTAACACCCTAAAAGATAGTCCTGTTCAAAAAAATCAAAAAGCAACACATGGTGGAAGGGCTGTGGGGACACAGGAACTCTCATCCACTGCTGGTGGACCTGTAAGTATGTACAGCCACTCTGGAAATCGATTTGGCGATATCTAAAACAGATGGAAATCAAGTTACCGTACGACCCAGCAATCCCCCTATTGGGCATAGACCCAGAAGAGGCAAGAAACAAACCAAGGCCAGACATCTGTGCTCCAGTGTTCATTGAGGCACAGTTCACAATTGCAAGGAGCTGGAAGCAACCCAAATTTCCATTAACTGATGATTGGATTAAAAAGCTGTGGTATATGCATACAAGGGAATACTACGCATCACTAAAAAGCAGTGATGAATGTATGAAGCACATCGCTGTATGGGAAGAACTGGAGGAAATCATGCTAAGCAAAGTAAGCCAAGCACAAAAGGACAAGTGCAACATGAGTCAGCAGAGGTAAGCTTTAAAAAAAATGCGGAAGGGGCATCGGGAAAAAGCTACTGTATACAGACATTCCTGGGGTGAAGACCAGGTAGTGTTACAGGGACCAGACCAAATAAAGGGATGCATATGGTAGACAACTAGAAAAGAGGTGGGGAAAGGAAAAAAATAATAATAAAGAGGTACCGGGGGCACAGGGCACTAACCCACCCAAAAGGAGGGTACTATTTATATCTCCACAGTGTAAGAGGGACCAGACTTCAACCCAGTGCTCCATGATGTGAATACAATATGCAGGCATGGAGTAGGTAACCAGTGGAGAGGTCTGAGGGCCTGGCCCCAAACCCAACTACTACATGGACACCTGCCCCTCCCCCCAGAAGAATTTATTTCAAAGGATGGCATTGAATCTGCAGCTCCAGGAGAGGGACTTATCTGATTGGAGCACATAGGAGCAGATGAAGGGGAAGGAGGAGAGAGTGGAGCACTTCCTGTCCTTCCAGGCCTTGAGGACGATGTTCCTGATTAGAGAAGCCAGTCCACAGAGAGGACTACATGGGCTGGCCCACTATGAGACATGACATCTCTGTCTGACCCATAGCCCTACAGGGGACAGCACCGGAGACACAGTGTGGGAATTGCGCCCGAACTTATCCAGCCATACTGAGGTAAAACACGAAGGGGGTGCAACAGAACAGCAAGGGAGTGGAGCGGCGAGGACCCCAGGGCATGCTGAAGGTAGAATTTGGGGCCAGGGCGTGGTGCCCCAACAGACTGGATTGGAGAACTCTCCTAAATGCCAGCAAACAGTCCTTGAACTAACGACAAGCTTTTCTTTCTTGTGTTTTATTTTGTTTTTGTTTTGTCGTGTATTGTTGCTCTGTCTTGTTTTTGTGCATGTTGTTGTCTAGGTGAGATGAGCAGGATGAACAATCTGGAGGAGAGAACAGTGGGACTGACAGTTCTGGGGGGACATGGGAGGGGTAGGGGAAAGATAGTGGTGTTAACAAAGCCAGGGACAAAGGAACAACAAGTGATCCAAATCAGTGGTGAGGAGGGTGTAGGAGGCCTGGTAGGGCATGATCAAGAGTAATGCAACTAACAGGAATGACTAAATCCCCAACTGAAGACTGAGCATGATAGTGGGACAAGAGGAAAGTCAAAGAAGATAGAGGAAAGAGCTAGGAGGCAAAGGGCATTTATAGAGGTCTAAATAAAGGCACGTGCATGTGCATATGCAAATATATTTATATATGAGGATGGGGAAATAGATCTATGTGCATATATTTATAGGTTTTGTATTAATGTAGCAGAGGGACATCAGGCCTCCACTCAAGTACTCCCTCAATGCAAGAATACTTTCTTCTATTAAACTGGCATTCTATGATGGTCACCTTCCCGACACAATCGCTGAAGACAAAGCAGGTGAATAAGCAAATTTGGTAAAGAAAGCTGTTGGTGTCTGGCTATCAAAAGCTACAACGTCTGGGGTCTTAAATGCTTGAAGGTCAACAAGTGGCCATCTAGCTCAGAATCAACAAAGCCCACATGGAAAAAGCACACCAGCCTGTGTGATCATGCAGTACCGAAGGGATCCGTTATCAGGCATCAAAGAACAAAAAAGTCATATCATTGTGTGATACGATCGCTGAAGTCAAATGGGTGCATGGGTGAATGTGGTGAATAAGGCTGACGGTACTCGGCTATTGTGGATATAGCATCTGGGATCTTAAAGGATTGAAGGTAAACAAGCAGCCATCTAGCTGAGAAGCAACAAACCCCACTTGGGAGAAGCAGACTAGCCAGTGCGATCACAAGGTGTCGATGGGATCAGGTATCAGGCATCATCAGAAGAAAAAAATCTTATCATAATGAATGGGGGGCAGTGCGGAGTGGAGACCCAAAGCCATTTGTAGGCCACTGGACATCCCCTTGCAGAGGGCTCTTGGGGAAGAGACAAGCCAGTCAAGGTGCAGTGAAGCAACAATGACAAATACAACTTTCCTCTAGTTCCTAAATGCTTCCTCCTCCCCAATATCATGATCCCAATTCTACTTTACAAATCTGTCTAGACCAGAGGATTTCCACTGGTACAGATAGGAAATGGAAAAACAGGGAATCCAGGGCAGATGATCCCTTTAGGACCAGTGGTCTGAGTGGAGATGCTAGGAGGGTGGAGGAAGGGTGGGTTGGAAAGAGGGAACCGATTACAAGGATCTACATGTTACCTCCTCCCTGGGGGACGGAAAAGTGGTGAAGGGTGATGTTGGACAGGGCAAGATATGACAAAATAATAATTTATAAATTATCAAGGGCTCATGAGGGAGGAGGGAGGGAGGCTCCGGGAGGGAGAGGGGAAATGAATTCAAATGATTAGGGCAATGAATGTACTGATGTGCTTTGCACAGTTGATGTGTGTGTGGATTGTGCTGGGAGTTGTATGAGCCCCTAATAAAACGATTAAAAAAAAGACACCAGCAGACATTAATGGAGGATGTGTGTTCAGAAGCCCAAAGCATTTTTTTAATGTGTAAAATATCTGCATTTTCTTAAAATTTTCAGATTAGTTTTAAAAATAGCAAGGTGATGAACTATAAAAGCTGAAGAAGATTTCAAGGCTGTTTTGTGAGTTGCTGATAATCTATTAGTTTGTAGTAGAAGTTTGATGAGCTGCGTTTACTCCTTACTGTTTTCATTAGCTATCCCATGCTTTCTTTCCAATTTACATGGCCTAGCAAATGTGTTCTGAGGATGCCAGCCTAGAGGTGACTCGGCAGCTTGTACTGTTACTCTAACCTCTCTCTTTTCCTTCTTTCTCTTATTTCTACCCTCTCTCTATATCTCCTATTAAAATGTGTTTTTTATTTTATTGCTTAGCTTATTCTAGTGCGCAGCGTTCTCTGCTGTGGGAAGACAATATTTCATTTTCTATATTTCTGGCCAGGTTCCTGCATCAAATTTAAGATGCAAGAAAAAAATCCAACAACTTTTGGGACAAAGAATGACAGTCTTTGACGAAGAATTCTGGTATTTTTCCTTTCCTCTAAAATTTAGAAACATACATATGTCTACATAGTGGGCCTATTTCTAGGATGATGGATAATTTTTAGCTCTGAGGCACTCTGATCATGAAAATTCTTTGATTTCATGTAACAATTTTCAACAAACCAAACAAAAAACTACACCTACTACCCCTGGGTCAAGTTTGCCCCCATGGTGATCTGAAAGATAGGGTATGTGGTAGTTACATATTTTCATGTCAACTTGAAGATATATAAAAGTGTACTGGTGGAGATTAGTCTATCAATCAGGTCACAGCCTACTGTTGACTCCTGGTGGAATGGCCTTCTCATAAGGAGAGTCCAGGGAACCCCCACCTCCCCTCTCTGCCTTCATCTTTCTGCTGGCTGATCCAGGTTGCTGCGAACTGTGATGTGGCCATTGCTATTAGAGCTGCACCCCATTGCACCCCTAGGCCTTTGATCATCTTGCATTCTGCATTAGTACATGTGGCTGCGTGAGTCTGAAGAGCCACTTACAGACTACTATCAGACTCATGGACTTGATCTGAACTGGGCTGGAATGTTCATTTGGTATATAATTACTTCTTGATATCAAGCTTTCTCTGACACATATATGAGTGTCACTGGATTGGTTTCTCTAGTCACCCCGGTTTAACACAGGGTAGAACTGCTTTATATGGTTTCCAATATTGTAAAACTGTTTTTAATTATTAGCTTATAATTCACTTATCACACAGTTTAGTCATTCGGTCACATTATGAAGAGTTGTGTAATTGGTTCCACAATCAATTTTAGAGCATTTTCTTCTTGTGTTCATTGTTGTTAGCTCCACATTTCCCCTCAACTTTCCCTACTCTGCCCCTTGGTAATTATTAATCCACTTATTATCTCTATAGATTTACTTGGGATAGATTTCCTATACTGAAAGTCACGGAAAACACAAACAGGAAGCAAAGAAACAAAAACCAACATCAATGGCAAAAAAAACCCATAAAACATTAATAAAGAAGGAACCAAAACATATTAAACCTGACACAACTTTGAAATAGGTCCCAAAGGAAACCAAATGATAAGATGATAATTTTTAACCTGACTACATCTGCCAACACTGATTTTACATTGCTCTCTGTCTGATAGCAAGGCAATTCACATTCCTGGGCTATTGTTCGTGGGGATTTCCCAGTGGCTTACTCCATGTGGGACCCTGGAAATGGATCTGCGGCTTCTACTGTCATCCATAGTCTGCTGTAACCTAGTTGTTCATAATTTAGGCTCTGACATCATTCCCTTCTTCAGATTTAGATTTTATTATTTGCAATCTTTGGATCACACAGACTGCTGTGCTTCTTCCATGTGAACTTTGTTGATGCTTCACTTAGATAGCTGCTTGCTTTAAGACAAGACACTGTAAATCTTTAAAGATGAGGCTTTCTTTTTCAAATCAAGATTTACAGCCTCAGAAATCCTCTGGCTCAGTTCTACTTTCTCCTACAGGTTCACTATGAGTCAGTACTGACTGTGAACTAAAAGGTGGGTCTTTTGAGCCCACAAGCCAGCAACCCACTGTGCAACCAATGATCCTGCTTTTCAAGAACTGTGAAATATTTATCTTCACTAGTTGTCCTAGTTATTGACTGTGTATAGATGTCTTTTAATTCTTCACTTTTAAGAAATAAAATAGATTAAATTTTAAAAATACTATGATCATGTAGAATGTACATAATGAAGGGCTACATTTAATATAAGTTCTAAAGGTCTAAATTAAGGGATGAATAATGAGAAAATTTGCACTGACCAGAATTTTATGGGAAACTCTAAGTAAGATGCAAAGATTTGTGAGCAGTAAAGGACTCGGAAAGAACTTTGGAGGTACAATGCCCAAATGCTGGTCTGCTATACTTTGGGTTTCTGAGACTGTGAATCTTTATGGGAATAGAAAGCCTCATCTTTCTCCTGAGGAGAGGAAGCTGTGTCTTTGCTGTTGACTTTGTGGTGAGTATGTCAACTCGAAACCTCCTATATCTCTAGGTATCCTCACTAGAGATTTTAGTGTCATTTTATTTGCAATTGTGTCTCCTTAATTATTCCTTTGACACTAGGATCCCCAAGTTGCCATCTGTTGTGACTTCTTGACTGTACCTACAAACATACTCTGGCCTCTCTATCCATACACTTATATATATTAATTGGATTGTACCTTTATGTTAAAGAGTTTATTTATTTTATAGTTATTTTATAGTTGGATTGTACCTTTATTTATTAGTTGGATTGTGTCTTTATGATAGAGTTTATTTATTTTATATTCAAAGTGAATCTCTAAAAAGTGTCCTTCCCTTGTTCTGAGTATATGTTCCATTCTACTCAGAGTTGTACATGCTTGATGTACTCTAACAGTCTGTTTCTTGACTCCTTGGAAACTACTCTTGTCAAGGTTGTGCATATCTGCTGTTTCCAAATTAAATTGTGAGAAATTCTTTCCTTCCTAAAACACTTTTCCCTTTGGAGTTTGTGCACCCCCCTCCTCTGGCTTTCTTATTTCTTTTCTTCTGCTCTCTCATCTTCCCACTCAGCCTGTATGTCTGCATACGTCTCCAGGCTTCAGCGATCAACCTTGCACATATAAATCCTAGTTCCAAACGATGACCCTGAGATCTCCCCTGAACTGAATATCTACTAGCTCTTCTCCATATATTATTCAAAACTCAACATGCCTGTACTATGTTGTTTAGGCCCAAATCATATGCCTGTTTTTCTTCCAGTGTTCTCTATCTCAATATTTCTCGAGCCACTTGATTCCAATGCCTTTCTGCCTCTCTCCTTACATCCCTTTTCCAATTCACAAGACAGCCTGAAAACATAAATCAGGTTTGGTCACTTTGCTGGATAGAATATTTGCATAACTCCCTAATGCTCACTACATAGGATGTAAACTCTTTAACACTGACTTCTTCATAAATAGTTTTCATCACTTTCATGTTGTGAACAAAGTCCTCCTTATACTGGGAAACCAATGACCATCCCTTCTTACAATCTTTGACTGACTAATTTCTACTCAACTTTCAAATCTCAGCTTGGATGCCACTGAGCATATCACCAATTGGAGCTTAGGTACCAATGCTGCATGCTTCCAAAGCACCCTAATATGCCACGCAGTCAAGCATTTTTGATTCTTTATTTTAATCACATATATTCCCTATTAGAGGAGAAATTCATTAGGGCATGATCTGTCTTATTCAACGTTGTATCTTTCTTAGCAGTGTCCAACACAGGGAAAATGCTACAAGATTAAATAGCAATTAAATATATCAAGAAATGAGTAGTTTGAATACAGATTTATCTTTTTTTTCCTTCTTTTTTCCCTTTTTTCGGATTTATCTTAAGATAAATTAGATAAATGGAAACATTCAAGTGATCTCTTCATTAAATATAAGGTAAAAACATCTGTTCAGAATGAGAATTTGGACTCAGAGAAATGTAAGCAGGCAGATAAATACATTTCTGGTCTGGCCTTAAACATCACTGAAAAGAAAGGCATTGTTGATAACAATAGGGGAGATTAGCCAGGATTCTCTGTTGGTGGTGGTAGGTGTCTCCAGTTAGATCTGGCTCAGCAAATCTATGGACAACAGAATGAAACACTGCCCTGTCCTGTGCCATCCTCAAAATTGCTCTTATGTTTGAGCCCATTGCTGCAGCCACTGTGTCAGTCCACCTTGTCAAGGGCCTTCCTCTTGTTTACTGCCATCCCGCTTTGCCACGTGTACTATCCTCTAGGAACTCGTCTTTCCTAACAACTTGTCCAAAGCATGTGAGGCAAAGTCTCACCATTGTTGCTTCATAGGACTATTCTGGTTGTACTTCTTCCAAGACAGATCTGTTTGTTTAATGGTAGATGCCCACATTTTAGAATTGATTTCATTTTTGGTAGCATATGTGTGAGGTCTGCCCTGGTGGCTTAGTGGTTACCTGTTAGACTGCAATCCACAATGTTAGCAGTTTGAAACCACCCACTGCTCTACAGGAGAAAGACCAGGTTTTCTACCACATTGAGTTACAGTCTTGGAAACCCACAGGGGCAATTCCACTCTGTCATATGAGGTCACTATAGGTCGGCATCGACTCCATAGTAGGGGCATGTGTGTGAAACGGTTATTGATAAGGTAGGGGCCAGCATGGAGATGGAATATGTAAAGCCAGCACTTGAATAATCAATGCCAAGGTTTTAATTGAAATCATGGGTGATGTAAAGTGTTAATTTCCTTAGCTGCTAGGCACAAAGTTCAAGTATACCAGAGAAAAAGTTTGATGAGCTGTCTCCTGAAAGTCAACCATTGAGAACCGTCTGGGCCACAGTTGTACTCTGACCTATGGAATGGAGGCTCAAGCAATCTCAAGAACATTAAGCCAAGTTGTCGGAATACGCTTATAGAGCGTGTAGAGTGACTGAGGGTTTGGCGAGGGCCAGAGTGGGTGGAGTTGAGGAGCAACAAAAGAAGACAAACACACCCTCAGTAAAATCAATGAGCTCAGTCAGTTCTTTTGAGGGGATTATGTTGTTTGTGATGGTTGGGATTTACCTTTCAGAACTCTCTGTGTTGCTACCAAGTGTAGAACTGATCATTTGGTATGGCCTTATGAAATAATGGGTTCTTTATGGTCAAAATTGCAATCAACACACCTGGTGAGGCTTCTTCAAAAAATACATTGTAAATGCTGAGGAGCTACTGCCCATCCCCCCTTCCCTCATTTCAATTAGTGTAGAACACTAACACTAGGAGACCACTTTCCTCCTGGCAACTAATTATCCACCTGGTGCACTTACCTGGGGCTGGATCAATCCCTCTTCAAGTGCTTACTGATCTCCCATTGTGTGCTCAACAGGATGCTAACTGATGAGGGTAAACAAGGAAAGTAGAAAGCATGAGCTCTGCCATGTCACTTTGCTAGTGTGTTTCTATACTTATCAATGTTCCCTGGCCATTGTCATTTTTATGTAGTTATTGGTATTGGTCACAAAAATGATTGTATGGACACTTACCTAGTAATCAGCTATTCACCCATAATTCTCTTTTGTGTCTAAAACCCATTTGGCATCATTTTCTAGGTTTTAGTTAGATTCTCATATGCTAATATCTTTTATGTTACTCTACACCATGTGCTTTTCCTTGCTAACGAAAAAAACCTGAAAACTGATCTTTGGTTCTAAAAATTTCCTTTTGATCTCTTTTACTTTTCATTTCATTAATATTTCATACAAAAATACTTCTTAGATATCTTAGGGTTTTTTTTTTTTTGCTTTGTTTTTCACTTCTGCAAGCTCTGGGATTACATTATCATTATTTATCATTAATTTATGCAACTTTTCCATAAATGACAATCTGTCTTTTCCCCCTCTTTGTACTTGTTATGTTCAGATTTAGAAATATTTTTCTTCAAATCTGATTTGAATTTTCCATTTTTAATGTAGTGTAGCTTTAGATTAAATCCATTTTTAATGACTTTTTCAAGAAGCTTATAATTTTAAAATATAGCTGCGGGACCATTTATTTATGAGCTGACATTTAATCTTAATAAATCTTGACTAAGACATGAAACTTCCATAAGCAGTACTGAGGCTTATGTGGAAATATTTCATTTGATCTGTGGACCAATGCATCAAGCCACAGAAAATAAATGACAGATACATTAGTAGCACAACACTATTATTGAATCATGTGGCCAGGGATGTGGTCAATCCATAAAATGAGGAAAGTAAAACAGATCATACACACCTCTATTTCTGCATTAGCAGCACATTGCATTTCTATCAGGTGACAGAAGCATAAGCCCTCTTTTCTCACCACCGTGTGAATGCCTTCTTTGGGGATAAAATAGAGTGGACTTTAGATATGTTGTGAAGACCTAGAACATGTTGCCTAAAGTATGTTTGTATTACGTCTCAGAAATATATGCAAACTGAATAAGTAGCCATTTATATACAAATATTTTTGTGAAACTTGATTAGTTAGTAAATTTTATAAGCTCTTATGGAGATAAATGTCTCAGCCTCATTATTATTTATTTTTCATTTTTGACAGAAAAAAACCCTTACAATAAAATATTTTAGGCTCCAATCTTCTTTCTTCTCCTGGGATATTCTATTTTGATGGTGTGTTAGGTTGGGTTGACTAGATAAACAAATCCAGTGACACTCATATATGTGTAAGAAAGAGCTTTATATCAAGAAGTAATTGCAAATTGAGAAAACATCCTACGTAGCCCAGTCCAACTCGATAGTCTAATACTGCTCTTTAAGTCTCACTACAGACTGAAGCAGAATGCAGAATGATCACATGGATACAAACCCATGCGGATACAAAGACATTGCCTTGGGCAGCTCTCAGAGGGATTGCCTTGGGCAGCTCTCAGAGGGATTCAACAGTTGGAAGGTGAAACCAGGAAGAGAACTGGAGGCTCCAAGGACACTCCATTGGAGAAGGCCACACCCACAAAGAGGCACCATCAGGCTGTGCCTTGATTGGGAGGCTAGACTCCACCATTATGTTTTTATATATTTTCAAGTTGACATTACTATTATGTAACTATCTCAGATGGCAAGATAAAAAGACTAACATCAGGTAGCACAATAGAAAAACCATCAGTGCCCCCAGGGATATATTGCAGCATATGCATGGATTAGCATATTATCACCCTAGACACATTCAAATTGGCCACAAGCACTGCACATCCTCTTCATTGCACATGCCTTGAATTGGGCCTATTTGACCATCTGAAGCTGTGCATTCATATGTTTTGAAGCAGCTACCACTAGTCCCTTGTGACACAGGGGAGATAGGCTGAATATTTAATAGAATATCTCATGAAATCACAGTTCAAAACTTAATCAAGAAAATAAACAATAGGTACACGAATGAAGTCTGGGTGATACATGCTTTTTTTTTTTTTTTGTAGAGTGACCTATGTATACTAGGCATGCTAGACATTGTGAACTTTTACTACCTTATTCTTTTTTTTTCTTTTGTATAGTGACAAGACCGTTTGTATTCAGCATTGTAAAGCTACCTACTTATAAATTCTGAGAAAGGTTTGTAGATTTATATGCTTGTCTCCACAGAACAGCATAACACATTGCAGATTATAAATCAATTTAGCTAGCCTAAGTTGGAGATTTTTTTAAAACACATTTATTTATTTAATAGAATTTTCTCTGAACATTTGAATCTTTTCCCTTGAACTTTTCCCCTCTCCGAAAATGTATGGAGGCACTTAGAGAAAGGAAATATTTGTTTGGCATACAATTGTTTTAATTTTTTTCTTTTCCGTTTTTTAAGAGCACTGTCTGGAAATGCAGTGCAAATGTTTTAATGAATAAACATTACTTATCATTCTGTCCATCAAAGGATCTTTGAATAAAAGAAAATGGTAATTTACCCATCATCTTTGACATATGAAAATGTTGTACAATTTTACTTTTCTGCGGCATGAAGATCCAAAATGAAGAACTTTTATCTATGATACAAACATATAGGAAAATTCTAAGTGTCTGAAAGTGCAGGGTTCTACTTCTTTAGAGGTTTTATTTTTCTAAACACTGGCAAGTAACCATTTCTAGCATGATCCTTTTAAGACAATTTTTAACATTGTGAATTAGATGGGAGTTTGTGTTTCAGGTAATCAATTTTATATTTAACGATTTAAATCACTTATTATCCCTACCACCTCCCCTCAAAAAGCAGGCCTGACCGTCCCCCATTTATCCTGTTGCTCTTGAGGAATGTTATCATTTTCTTCATCCAATTCACAGCCTGCCAACCCTCTTCTACGGACCACACTCTCTTCCGTAGATGTCCTCTATTGTCTGTTACTTTGCCTTTCCTCCTTTACCATCCACTGCCCTTGGAAATCATCTAGTCTGCTTACATTGGTATGAAAAACCTTTGTCTCGATATTTTTCTTTGTAACGGTGGTCTCATTCAATATTTGCCCTTTTATGATTGACTAATTTTACTCAGTATAAGGTTCTCCAAATCCATCCATGCCACGAGGTGTTTTAGGGCCTCGTGGTTTTTTAGGGGATAGAATTCCACTGTGTGTAGGTACCAACTTTTCATTACTCATTTTTCTACTGATGAACATTTACATTGTTACCATTTTCTTCCTGTTGCAAACAGTGCCCTAGTGAACATGCGTGTGCATATGTCTATGTGGGCTTGTCTCTGCATATGCAGCAGAGCCATAACTGGGCAGTATACAATTTCTATTTCCAGCTGTACGAGGTAGTGTCATATCACCTTCCACAGTGGTTGCACATCTTCACAGTCTCATCAGCAGTATCTCAGGGATCCAATCTCTCCCTACCTTCCTCAGCATTCATTATATTCTTTTTTTTTTAATTTTCCTATCAATACAAGTGTAAAGTGACACCTCATTATTGTTTTTATTTGTATGTTTTGGATGGCTGGCAATCATGAGAGGCACTGGGAACATATTTTAACCACATTTACTGGTCTACACAAATCTCTAAATAATGTAGATCACTATTGACTAACTTTCAGTTTCAAAACAGATTATGAATCAAGCTAGTGAATAAAATTCCTAATTAGAATTTTTGATTCCAAAGAAAATCACCTTATGCCAGTTAAACTACTTCCAGGTTCACATTAAATACAGATAGGTTTGTTTTATATTTTCAGAATATATCTCAGCTGTGGATATTAAGCTCTTTCTAGAGCTGAATTTTTCAAACCATTAGTGTTTCAAATATCACTTTATTAGGCTACAATAAGGTTTTAAATTAAAACTTACCATAGGATATTTTAACAAAATATTAAAAACACCACAAGGTGTAATAACTGTGTGAGGTTTTAAAACTTTCTTTTAGTTATAGAGTGTAATAGTTGCAAGGGAGAATGTGCACACATACATAACTTTAATGGTAGATGCAGGTTTTATAACACTCGACAAGCAACGTTTAGAGGTACTTTTATTCTGAGTCTCATATCCAGTTGACTTTTATTGCACAATGGTATTTCCCCCACCATCGCCTGTCAACGGTTGTCGAGTCGATTACAACTCATTTCTGTACAGCATTTCTGAAGTTGTACATCTTTACAGAAGCAGACAGCCCATCTTTTGTCAGAGGAGAAAGATGAAAGATCCCGCCCTTTCTGTTAGCAGCACAACATGTAATCCACTAAGCCACAACATTATTCGTTGTGCTAAATTAAGTAGTGTGGATGTGTTAAAATTTCAAATTCAAATGGCCAATACCAGTGCATTTCAGTTCACTGATACCTACAGTAGGTTGTAATTTTTTATGTTTCATTTTATTTTAGATTATTTCCAATTAACCTAGATTCATAATTTTCACAGCCCAATGTCTGACCAATAGCAGATTTTGTAGCTGTTTCTCTTGACCTTGAGTCCTGCCCCATCAGCAAATGAAGATTGCAAAGGATCCACTCCCACAGGCTTGACCCCACTCACGTCACCATGGTCAATTCCACTGCGAGAACGCAGCTCTTTTTCGATCACATTTCAAATGTCCCCCGATCTAAGTGTCCTATCCTCTTCCATTCTGACAATGTTCTGCTTCCATTCATTAGGTTTTCAATAGCTGACAATATTTTGAAGCTATGCTTAGGATTTTCAGTGGCTCCTTCCTCAAAAGTAGGGAGCCCAGGCCTTATTCATAGTCTGTTCTTAGACTATAAGTTCTTCTGAAACCTGTTCACTTTGGGTGACTCCACTGCCATCTTAAAGAACAATTTTATAGCTCCAGCATCATAGCAACAAACATGTCCTGACAGAAGGACAAACTGACAGACAAGTGGTTTAAAATCAGGGGAGGTATGACAGAGTTTCATTCACTCATTCTACTTACTAAATCTGTATGCTGAGTAAATCATCAAAGAAGCTGATTTATATGAAGAAAAATGTGGCATCAGGATTAGATGAAGGCTTATTAACAGTCAGGGATATGCAGAGTAAAGAGCCTCACTAGATAAAAGGGAGGAGGACTTGAAGTACTTGCTGATGAAGATCAAGGATTATAGACTTTACTATGGATTATGACTCAATAACAAGAAACCAAGATCCTCACAACTGGGCCAATAGGTAACATCATGTGACAAATGAAGAAAAGTTTGAAGTTGTCAAGGATTTAGTTTTGCTTCGTCCACAGTCAAGACTCAAGGAAGCAGCCATGAAGAGATCAAAAGACACACTGCATTGGGCAAATATACTTGCACAAGACCTCTTTAGAGTATTGAAAAGCAACGACGCTTCATTGAGAAGTAAAGTGACCTGATCCATGTTATGGCATTTTCAGTAGCCTCATATGCATTTGAAATTTGGACATTAAATAAAGAAGACCATAAGAATAATCAATGCATTTGAATTGTGGTGTTGGAGAATATAGAAATTTCCGTGGACAAACTAAAAGACAAATGATCTATCTTGGAATAAATAAATCCAATGTACTCCTTAGAGGCAAAGATGGCAAGACTTCATCTTTCATTCTTTGGACATGGTATTAGGAGAAACCGGTACCTGGAGAGGACACCATATTTGGTAAAAATAGAAGAGCAGCAAAAAAGAGGAAGGATTGGCTCCATGGCTGCCAATCAGTGAGCTCCAGAGAGGGACAACTGTGAGGAGGTGTCGGCTGAGTAGCCTTTGTTCTGTCATGGATGTGGTTGGAATTGACTCCATGTCACCCAACAACAACAATATCTATATTTTTTAAAACAGATTTTTATAATCTGTGCTTTTCAAATCTACGCTTTAAAATCAAAGTAGAATCACGTATATAAAAACCACTATTTATTTTATTCCATCTCACACACAAATTTTGGAAACTGACTATATCTCAAATCCCTACAAATCAGTATTTGTGGATTGCTAAGGAAGTGCACTGATCACAGTACTTCTATTAGCTATCAATGTGATCATTGAATCCTCTTTTCCTTTTGCCATCAGTGTACTGTACACACTAGAAAACTCAATCACCAGAGGTTATATTTTAGAGTATCTAAAATATAGCTCCTTACAATGATGCTGAATTACTTAGTGTGGCTGTTCCATTTGTGCTCTTTGTTACTCCCTCTCAGGAACTCAACGGGAGAACGCAAATAAAGTGTACAGGACTCTAACCAAGCGATTGGTTGGCTGTGCCATTCATTGGGGCTGAAAGTGAGCTGTCTTAAAGCAGGAACAGAGGAGTCCAGTGACCACTAAGGAAGAAGAGTGACCAGCATATAAGGTGTACGATCTCTGCTTAGAGAGCAGAATAGCACTGAGACCACGAGGGGTAACACTGGGTGTCTTTGCGGGTGGGGCCAAAGCCAAGGGAGCATGTGGCTGAGCGGATGAAGAATAGAGAGGAGTTCCAGACAAAAGAACTTTCTTCTTTTTTAATTGTGGTGGTTTATTATGGAAGCTAACAGGTTACAAATAGGTAATGATAATTGCGAGTATTGTCTGAGTTCTTTGTGGTCATTATAGTGGACTATCAAACCTACCACAGGATTAGAAGGCTATAAGGAAAGTGGTACTTGTCAGAATACAAAACAGAAGGATAGAGACAGGAGTCATGTCTGACCTCTACCCTACAGGACTCATCCGTGGGCAGATATGAAGCCGGGTTCTCCTGCCCATTTGTGTAGCCAGAGGAGATCAGATGTGGCTGTCAGCCATTTCCTCAGCACAACGCTGTGTGTTTTAGATGCAGTGAGTGGACATTTCGAGAAGGACCGCAGAGAGTCTCTAACTTCTGCTCTAGACATCAGGGAAGTGGCTTCCAGACCAGGCCCCTGGAATCCAAGCTCCTGGCTTATTCCATCTTTGTAACAAGTTCTACTCTTTGTCCTTCCTTCTCTGGTTGCTGTCTGATGGGCTTCCCAATGGATTTCCAAATAACCAGCCTTAGCCTCGGCTCTGTCCTTGCACAGGGCTCCCCTAGTTGTGTATACCTCCCGGGATATTTAGTGGGCAAGCAATCTACTTTCTACTGTTACTTTCTTTAAAGCCCAACTCACCAGGGGGATTAACATGAATGAATGAAGACTCCAACGTCAACATGGACAATTATTAGTTGATGCAAAAATATTCTTTCTCATGACAGAAAAGCCCTCACATTTGGACAGAGATGATGTTTTCTGTGAAGTGGGTTCACTTCTTTGAGGCCTATCCCTGCTGAATTGTCACCTGGCTGACTGGGTTGGCTCACCCTTTCAACATGCCTGGACATGCCTGCTCTTGTAGTGCGCACCACATTTAGGATATGACACTGAAATACTAGACAAAGCAGATGCGCTGTGATCTCTTCTACACTCTCAATTACTACAGCTAAAACTGGCTTTTCCTTTACATAACAATCACTTTTAAGACTGGGAATGCACCTTGACCCTAGGTATGTGAATTCTCAATTTTCAAATGGCTCAAGTGAGTTACAGAGGGGTGAAATAACTTTCCCAGATTTACTTCATTAAATTTTGAAAATAGAGCTTGTAATTCTTAGTAAAAGTCATCATTGTTGTTGAATTAAGCTAATTTAGACTCTGAAAATTCATTCTTGAAACCTTAAAAACATAATAATACCCAAACAACATAAACCAGTCTTATCTGTCCCATCATGGTCGTGGAATTATTTCTTTATCTCTCCTTATAAATACATATATATGAAGGAGTTCAAAAATTTGTGTTAAAATTTCATATCTATAATTTCAGTTTTCCATAATTTTTTTGGATTTTTAAAAAATGTCTTTCAGGAGAAAGATCTTAACTCCATTTAAGATTTATATTCTTGGAAATCACAGGAGAAGTTATACTCTGATAGGGTTACTATGATTTGGGATTGATTCTATGCCAGTAAGTTTGGTTTGGTTAATGTGTGTGTGTGTGTCTATGTGTATAGTGTATAAATAATATATAGACATTTGTAATTCACATTGATACATAACTTCTAGGGGAATGAATACTAAGTGCTCAACCAATGTTTGGAGGTTTCATTTCAATCAGAAACATAGCATCAGCATCATCATCAAAACAACAATCTGCTTCCTAAAGGTTGCAGCTATGAAAATGTAGTGGAGTACAATTTTTTTTCTGACAAACATGGGTGGGACTCAATTTAATGACAATGACATATATATATATATATATATATATATATGCAATCAATAAATTGAAACACTTTATTAAACTTGAGAGTGGCTTGTGGGGTTTCTCACTAAAGGAATGGGCAGGGTTGGAACATCAAGTCTCTGACTAATCATTCATGTTGGGATTATCAACAAAGGTGCGGAGGTTATACATAAATACGAAGGGAGGGTTTGGCATTTTGGGGAGGGATTTAAGTATTATATGACTCACAAAGTAAAACACAAGGAGGGAGAGGCTGGTTAAAGAGGAAGCGAAATGAATCAATTTGGTATTGAAGAGAAAAGGATTTGAAATAAAGGTAGGAAATCAGAAGGAAAAACAGTAGTTTAAATTCAAACAATCATTTGATAAGTTTCCGAATTATTTCCTGAAGTTCTTGAATTCATTTTCATTTTAAAATGATCAATTTAGCATATGATTTTTTCATGCTTGATACAGAACAAGTAAAGATTTCTTTCCTAAGACAGTTTAAAATCAAGAAGAGAGGTCATTCATATACAAGTTCATAGACATATTCATAATCACTATGTAATGCTAACCAAGAAGAACTTATCATTTATTCTATAAATCTTATAAAAAATAAAACCCTATGTAAAGCTATATTTAAAAAAAGAACTACAAGCAAAACATTATGAAATAAAGCAGTCTAAAGAATATCTCTTTTTGCCTGGATAAATCCAAGAATACTCGAAGATGAAAGTGGAATTTGTTCTTGATTTTGAAATAGAATTATATTTGGAGACCATGAGTAGTATTGTTTAACTATAAAGACAACGTTGGCCAGAAGTAAAAGAATTAAATGATGTAATATACAATGCTAATAATAAAAGATTGAATGACTACCAGAAATAAAAGGGCTGTTTTATAACAATACAATGACCTTCTGATAAAAAATACAACCTTAAATGTGTTGGCATATATCAATAAACTTCAAATTTAAGCAAAATGTAACATACTAGAAAAGAATAAATCCTTCTATGGAGTTGGACAGTTTTGTCTAGTTCATTTTAGAAATTGGCAGGGAAAATATACTGAAAGAGTTAGGCTATAGATTATTTAGATATAGCATCAATCAACTTGCTATAACTAGATAGATGATAGATAGATAGATAGATAGATAGATAGATAGATCCCAGTATCCTCTCACCATATTTAATCAGATGTGATGTAGAGCCAATAATCAGAGGAACTAGAGTATGTGAAGAGTAACTCAGTATCAAGTTTGGAAAAAGATTTATTAAAACCTGTAATATATAGATGACACAACCTTTCTTGCTGAATTTGAGGATGCAAGCAAGATGAAATTCTTGGCAACTTCCATCTTTTCTCCATTTATCATAATGTTACCTATTGGTCCACTTGTGAAGAATTTGATTTTCTCTATATTCAGTTGTAATCCATGCTGAAGGATGTAATATTTGTTCTTAAACGACAAGTGCTTCAAGTCCTCCCCATTCTCAGCAAGCAAACCTGTCTCACTTGCATATTTCAAGTTGTTTACAAGCCTTCCTCCAACTCGAACACTTTTTTAGGTCAGAAAAATATTCTATAACATCTTGATCTGGTGAAATTTTTAAATATTTGCTCTAACCAATATTGGTCTATCTGGTGAATGTTTTCAAGTACTTGATGAAGATCAATGATTGCAGCTTCAGTGTGGATTACAACTCAATGTAAAAACAAACAAACCAAAAAAGTAAAAAACAAACAAACAAAAAATAAAAATCCTTACAAGTGGACCAATAGGTAACATCATGATAAATGAAAATAAGGTTGAATTTCTCAGAGATTTTGTCTTGCTCAGATCCACAATCAATGTTCATGGAATCAGTAGTCAAGAGATCAAGAGACATATTGAATTAGATAAATCTGCTGTACAAGACCTCTTAAGAGTATTGAAAATCAGGTTTGTTACTTTGCGGACTAATGTGTGCTTGACCCAAGTCATGGTATTTTCATTACCCAATATGCGAGTAAAATGTGGACATGGAATAAGGAAGACCAAAGAGTAATCCATAAGTTTGAGTTTGTGGTGCTGACAATGAATACGTAAAAAGAAAGTTCTATGGACTGCTAAAGGTACAAACCAGTAGGTCTTGGAAGAAGCACGGCCAGAGTGCTTCATAGAGGCTAAGATTGTAGGATATTGTCTCACTTACTTTGGACATGTCATGAGAGATCAATCCCGGGGATTGATATCACGCTTGGCAAAGTAGTGGGACTACAAGAGAGGAAAGCCCTCAAGGAGATGGATTGATACAATGACTTCAACAATGGGCTGGCGCATAGGAACAATTCTGAGGATGATGCAGGATCGTACAGCATTTCTTTCTATTGTGCACAGGGTTTCGATGGGCCCAAACCTACCAGATGGTACCTAAACACAACATCCGACACCATGAGCACTGGAATAGAGCATATAAAAGGGCTAGCTGCTAGCCAAAAGGTGAGTGGTACAGACACTGCAAGGGGAACATGTGGAAGTCTGAGTCCCTGAAGATTCAGAGCTTTGGAGACCCAGTGGAAGAAGTGCTACTCTGTCCTACAAGGTCGTTACAAATTAAAATCAACAGCAACAGATATCTGCAATATCTAATGAATGAAGGATATAGTTTTCTCAAAAGCATATGAACACATTCACCAAGACAGACTGATATTGGTTAGAGCAATCATTTAAACAATCATCAGATCAAGATGTTGTAGAATATTTTACTGACCTAAATAAAAACAGGGTTCGAGGAAGGGTGATTACTAACCTGTAATACACGGATGATACAACATTGCTTAATAAAAGTGGGGAGGACTTGAAGTACCTGCTGATGAAAAATCAAGGACTGCAGCCTTGAGGATAGATTATAACTAAATATAAAGAAGACTAAAGTGTTCAAAATTTGACCAATAGGTAGCTTAATGATAAATGAAGAAAAGATTGAAGTTACCAAGTATTCCATCTTGTTTGGATCCACAAGCAATGCTCATGGAAGCAATAGTCACGAGATCACAGGACGCATTGCATTAAGTAAAATGGCTGCAGGAGACCTTTTAAATAATTGAAAAACAAGGATTGTACTTTGAAATTTAAGGCGACCTTGACGCAAGCATTCTCAATTGCATCATATACATATGAAAGTTGTGCATTGAATAAGGAAGACCTAATTAAACAATGATGCGACTGTCCGATGGTTTGACACAGAATATTGAAAATACCACCGACGACCAAAAGAACAAACAAATCAGTCTTCGAAGAAATATAGCCAGAATGATTTTTAAAGGCAAGGATGGAATGATTTCATTTCAAGTACTTTGGACATGTTTTCAAAAAAGACCAATCCCTGGAGAAGGACATCATGATTGACAAAATAGAGAAACAGGAAACATAGAAAGCACTGGAGAAGAGGGACTGGCACAGTGGCTATAACAATGGAAAAAATTGAGGCTGGCGTGGGACTAGGTGGTGCTTACTTTGTCACATGGAAGATTACTGTGCATCCAAAAGGACTCCACTTTACAGATCAACAACAACAAATAAAATTTAATGTGAAGTTCAAAAACAAACATGCAAAAATATCTAAACATTGGGAAATAAATAATAAATCAATATAATCTAAATTATATATGATGAATAAAATTAAGTATTCCTAAGGAATTATTTTGCACCAAAGGGTAATAAACAAACAGAAAAGTTTTCTGGAAATTAGCTAAAGTAGTTCTTATCTCTGTTATTAAAAACTCTTGTATTAAAACAAAATCAAAGTGTAAAAGCATACATCTAGTTCCCACTTCAAGAAACTAGGACAAGAAGAAATAATCCAATTCAGTCGAAAGACAGAAATAATACACAAAGAGTAGAGATTTATGAAATAAATATTTGTCAACTTTTAAAAGCTTTTATAAAAACTGCCAGCTATGCTGACAGGGTATGCCCAAATAGATTTCATAGACATTAAACAGTAATAAGAGATTGTTATTTTTGTATGCCTTTGTGTTGAGTCAAACTCATAGTTTCCTTACAGGTCAAAGAAGAATGGTTTCATAGGGTTTCCTAGACTGTAAGCTTTATAGAAACAGAGTGCCAGATTTTATTCTCCTGCAAGGCAGCTGGTAAGTTCTAAGCAATGACTTTTTGTATAGCAGATAGTACTTAATCATTGTGCCACTAAGCATCTAAATAAGAAATTGTTATGGATTAATTATGCCCATACATGTAATAACTAATTTTTAAAATCATTTTATTAGGGGTTCATTCTCTAAACATTTGCTCTCCACTTAAGTCCCTGGCATCAGCTCCTCATTCTTTCCCCTCCCTCCCCGCTCCCCGCTTCCTCATGAACCCTTGATAATTCATAAATTATTATTTTGTCATATCTAGCCCTGTCTGACATCTCCCTGCACCCCCTTTTCTGTTGTCCATCCCCCAGGGAGGAGGTCACATGTAGATCCTTGTAATCGGTTCCCCCTTTCCAACCCACCTTCTCTCTACCCTCCCAGTATCACCTGCACTGGATTCCCTGTGTTTCCAGTTCCAATCTGTACCAGTGTCCATCCTCTGGTCTAGCCAGACTTGCAGAGTAGAATTGGGATCATGATGGTGGTGTGTGGGGGTGTGGGGGTGTGGGGGGAGCATTTAGGAACTAGAGGAAAGTTGTATTTTTCATCGTTGCTACATTGCACCCTGACTGGCTCATCTCCTCCCGCGACCCTTCTGTAAGAAAGTGTCCAGTGGCCTACAAATGGGCTTTGGTTCTCCACTCTGCACCCACCCCCCCCTCATTCACTATGGTAAAATTTTTTGTTTTTTGATACCTGATCCCTTCGACACCTCATGATCGCACCAGCTGGTGTGCTTCTTCCATGTGGGCTTTGTTGCTTCTCAGCTACATGTCTGCTGGTTTACCTTCAAGCCTTTAAGACCCCAGACACTATCTCTTTTGATAGCTGGGCACCATCAGCTTTCTTCGCCACATTTGCTTATGCGCCCATTTGTCTTCAGCGATCGTATCATGGAGGTGTGCACCCAATGATATGATATTTTGTTCTTTGATGGCTGATAGCTAATCCTTTCGGCACCTCGTAATCACACAGGCTGGTGTGCTTCTTCCATATGGTCTTTGTTGCTTCTGAACTAGATGGCTGCTTGTTTACCTTCAAGCCTTAGATACCCCAGATGCTATCTCTTTTGATAGCCAGGCACCATCAGCTTTCTTCACCACATTTGCTTATTCACCCTTTTTGTCTTCAGTGGTTGTGTTGGGAAGGTGAGCATCGTAGAATGCCAATTTAATAGAAGAAAGTATTCTTTTATTGAGGGAGCAATAACAACTAGTTTTTATAGCTGTATTTTTGAAACAAGGAAAAATTACCATATGAAATAAAGAGGAAACAATTGCCTGAATTGTTGTTGTTGTAGATATGTGACATTGCGTGAGTTCCCACCCACTGCCGCCCTATACATAAAAGAACAAAATACTGCCTGGTCCTTTGCCATCCTCACAATTGTTCCTATGTTTGAGCCTACTTCTTTAGTCACTGTTTCAGTTCATCTTGTTGAGCGCCTTCCTCAGTTCCTCCACTCAACCAGGCAGATGTCCTTCTCCAAGACTGGTCTCTCCTGACAAGGAGTTCAAGGGATGTAACAGAAAACTTGCCATCCTTGCCTCTTAGAAGCACTCTGGCATACTTCTTCCAAGCTAGATAGGTTTGTCCTTTTAGCAGCTCATGAGACTTTCTATATTCTTCTCCAGCACCATAGTTCAAGTGCATTGATTTATCTCCAATCTTTATTCAATGTCCAACTCTCACATATACATGAGGCAATTGAAAATGCTATGGCTTGGGACAGGTGCACCTTAGTCCTCAAAGTAATATTCTTGCTTTTCAATTTTCTAAAGAGGTCTTGTGCAGCAGATTTACCTAATGCAACGTGCATTTTGATCTCTTAACTGCTGCTCCCAGGAGGATTGATTGTTTATTCCAGCAAGACAAAATACTTGACAACTTCAGACTTTTCTTCATATGTCATGATTTTATTTATTTATCCAGTTGTGAGAATTTCGAGCTTCCTTACATTGAGTTGTAATCTTATTCTGAAGGCTGCAATCCTCGATCTTCATCAGCATGGGCTTCATGTCCTCTTCACCTTCAGCAAGCAAGGTTCTGTCATCTACATATCTCAGGCTGCTGATACATCTTCCTCTGATCCTGATGCCCCAGCCTTCTTCATGTAAGCCAGTTCCTCTGAGCACTTACTCAGCATAGAGACTGAATAAATGCTGTGAGAGGATGCAACTTTGTTGCACACCTTTCTCGATTTTAAACCATACAGTCTTCCATGGTTCTGCTCACACAGCTGCTTCTTGATCCCAGGACACAACGGACTCTCTAAGTCCCCATTCTTCTGAAGGTTGTCCATAGCATTTGATGTTCCACACAATTAAAAGCTTTCACATAGTCAATAAAACATGGGCAAACATCTTTCTGGTAGTCTCTGCTTTTAGCTCAGATACATCTGACATTAGCAATGATATCCTTCATTCCACATCCTCTTCTGAAAATGGCATCTCCCTGTCAAGGTACTGCTGCAACTGTGGTTGGAGGATCTTTAGCAAAATTTTGCTTGCATGTGATATCAGTGATATTTTTCTATAGTTTGATCATTCTTTGGGGGGTCATCTTTCTTTGGAATAAGTACACATATGGACCTCTTCCAGCCAGTTGGCCCAGTAGCTGTCTTCTAAACATTCTGGCATAGGTGAGTAAGTGTGTCCAGCCTCCAGCTTGTTGAAGCATTGCCATTGGTATTTCATCATTTCCTGGATAACCTGAACAGCAATATACAGTTTTTGTCATTTGAATTCATAATTAAGTCATTCCACACAGACATTTCTTATTGCCACTGGTGAGTCAACATTGTCTTAGTCTGTATATACTAAAGAAACAAATGCAGGGAGGCTCTTATATGTATAGGGGAAAAAAATCACCAAACCTTTATATCAACGACTAATTGTATACTGAGAAAAGATCCCAGCCCAGTCAGGATCAAGTCCATAAGTCCAACATTAGCCCGTATGTCCAATACCAGTCTATAAATTCCTCTTAAGACCCATACAACACATACACTGATTCTGAATGCAGGAAGATCACAGGCCAGTGGGTGGAAAGTCATGTGGATCCAGTGACAGTGGAAGCATCCCAGTGCTGGAATTGGTCTCCACGTGGTTGCTTCAGCTCCATGGCTCTGGATCCATCCATGTGGCTTATCAACAGACATGTCTCACAGAGAGGGAGTGTATTTGGCCTTCAGTGAGCTATTTATCTCCATTGCACCTCCGAATGCGGTCAGCAAGCTGTGACATTATTGACAGGCTAGACTCCACCCCTTCCTCAAGTGGACAGATTATATAACTGCCACAATTATTTAGGAAAAGTTCTATATCCAATATTCAGAATTTGAGAGTGACATTTCCTAATATTGACCCGATATCAAATCCAGTTTAGGGCATTATAAGTAAGGGAAGATAGGGAGCAATATACTTATGGAGAAGCATGTATGCAAAAATAAATATAGGCCAATTGAATTCAGCAACATATAGAAAGGCTAATACATCATGGCAAGTGGAGTTCACTCACAATACACAATCTATTTGACATTAAAAATTGAAATAATTTACAGTTTGTTGCTTCTTCATTCTCATCTTTATTAGTATTCTCTATTAGATTAAAAACACACTCTCAGCCCAATAGATGAAGAAAAAATATTCAGTCATATTCAGAACTTATTCATGATAAACAGTTCAGTAAATTAGAAACAGAAGGAAAATCTTCAACATCACAGTATATACCCCTTTATCATGCATCTAACATCACAGTCAGTATCGTCATTAGTGTTGCTGTGACTCAGTTTAATAACTTATGGGGACAGCGCCACCTCCAAATCCCCTCCTTTAATGGGCCACACAGAACCCTTACCAATGTTTATAAATATTAATAAAACCTTATAATATAATGATAGTTGAGATACAGATTATACATAGCTTAAATGTGATATTTTTAGGATTATATGAATATTAGTGACAAAAATTATCCTATAAAATCTTTTTACATTGAATTATAACATTATTTAAACTCATTGGCATTGAGTCAATGCTGAGTGATAATGGCAAACTTGTTTGTCATATGACACACTAGAACCACCTCGGTGGGTTTATGAGACTATAACTCTGTACGGAAGTTGAGTGGCTGTTGGTTTTAAAATGTTGATCTTAGTGTTTGTAGCCCAATGCATAGGCCACTATGCTACCAGGCCCCTATTACAATATTATTATTTAAAACATTATTTATTTATCTATTTGCATGTGTGTTAAGATTTTTGGCATGACTTTTTAAAACCATTTTTTATTGGGAGCTCTTACAATATTATAACAATCCATAGTTCAAATATATCAAGTGATTCCACTATTGGGCATATATTCAGAATAAATAAGAACCAGACCATGACCAGACATCTGTGCGCTGATGTTTATAGCTGTTCAGTTCACAGTCATAAAGAATTGAAAACAACTTAAACTTCCATCAGTAGACGAAAGGATTAAAAAACTCTGGTATACACACACACAGAGTACGATGCATCACTAATAAATAGCGATGAAAAGATGAGTCACCTCATCTCTAGGAAGGAGTTGGAGAACACTATACTGAGTGAAGTTAGCCAAGCACAAAAGGACAAGTACAAAGTGAGTCCACTGAGGTTTGTTCAAACCACAGAATGAGCTAGGGAAAAGCACACATCTCACAGTTCTGGCCTGAGGACCCAATACTCTCACAAGAGACAGACCGAACCGAATGATACATATGTAATCGAAAACAAGCAACCAAACAAACCACTTAAAACATCATTAGTATCTGAGCAGTAGACTTTTTGATTTTTCTCCTTTTCTTTCTTTTTCTCCTTTATTTTAAAACAATTTTATTTATATAGATCACAAGTAGTACATACTCCAATATTGTAGCTAAAACACCATAAAATATATCAGTGACTCTCAAAGCACCAGCAGCAATACAATCAGCAATGCACGTTTGTAGCACTTACAATCCCACACAATACAAAGCCTCACTGAAATTGGATTGTTCTGCCAGTACGTTAGACGATTCCGAGAAAAAACTCACAGACTTTCAGCATTGTAGGGATCATTATACATACAAGTTGAGTTTGTAGGGGAATGCTGCTGTTATAACTAGCTAGAGGGATGCTTTTATGTAAAATAATACCTTTTTTGTGGTGAAACTCTACACATGCAAAAGTGTATAGATTATCATTTTGCTGTCACCCCTGTGACAGTGTCAACCTCTGTGATCTGCACCCCAATCTTCCTTCTAGTGACACCATCGGTCATACTTCACTGCAAAACAACAAAAATCTCCTTTTATCAGGAACAAGGGTAGAATGCTCTTTTTCATAATTCTCCTAAACCTTGCACTGGAAGTTTGAACAAGTACAACAAAACAGCAGAAGGAGTCAAAGTCTAATCAACAGCCACACACACACATTCAGATAAGTCAGTACTGACACGCCGCACCCGCAGCCCTGTGGGTGGATTTGGATTCCTCCATAGGAATTCCCAGCTTCTTGTTATTGGGTGACCCCGGTGACCCTTTGAACAATAGAGGAAAGCACGGCCTGGTCTGGTTCCACCCGCACGATTGTTCTTATGTTGAGCCCCTGGCTGCAGCCACTGTGTCAATCCATCTCATCGGGGGCCTTTCCCTTTCAATCCCCTTAGACTTTACCAAACATGATGTCTTTCACTTGGGACTGGTCTCCTGGCAACATGTCCAAAGTATCTGAGACAGACTCTCCATTCTTGCAGCAGGAGATTTCTGACTGTACTTCTTTCATGACGGATTTGTTTGTTCTTTTGCCAATCACACAGTCCTATGCACTATAATGATCCCTAGTGGAGCAGTGGGTAAAGTAGTGAGCTGCTAACTCAAAGGATATAGATATGGTCATCTCTTTTCTATAAAGATTTACAGCCCTGAGAACCCTGTGAGGCAATCCTATGATGTTATGTTGGGTCACTGTGAAGCATAATAGACTTAATGGCAGTGTTTTTGTGTTTATAGTATAAAATCACCAGCCTACGATTCATTTAGCTTTATACTGAAGCACAAGTGATTTGTACCACCAAGGGACCTATAAAATTCAGTGCTACTGTTAGTTTAAGAGAAAATAAAGCTGTCTTTATTAATAAAAACATGATGGAATACATAAAAATTTTTCTAAAGCTCCTAATTTTTTCAAGAGTATTTTTCAATATGAGTAAAGAAAAGCAGGTATTTAAAGCTTTCCCCACATTCACTGAATCAGTAGTTTAACTGTGACTAGAAAGCAGGTCAATTTGGGTTCATCCCCTGCTCCAATCCAAGAAAATAATGAACAAGATGAAGGGCCCTCATTGACTGTCCTCCCTGCCTCAGATCATGTATGTGCCTCTGGCTACAAGTAGCTCCTCTAAGGACAAGGGACCATAGAACCCAAGAGAAGGCAGCGTGGAAGTATTTCACCTTTGCCTTTGCACTCGTACGTTCGGCTGTTCTCCATTGAATCCTGAGTTTTATGCACTATCTCTCTAGGTAGTTCCCTCCTCGCCCCACCATGATCTCCTCCTTCCTACCTGCCTGCCTACTTGCTTACAACTCAGTCGAAACTGTACTTGGTCTATTTTCCATTCTTAGGCCATCCCACTAATGAGGGAATATAGTATCGGAGCCTCTATTAGTATTTAAATATTTCCTGCATCTATGTATGATCACTTCCACTGAATTCACTGCTTTATGCAAGAAAAATCATGGCTCACACATATTTGGGGCTATTGCCCAATTATTTAATAACTACTTGTTAAAAGAATATGTTAGGTGAAGGTTTAATGCTGTTCTTTGACATTTTACAGTTTCAACTTATTCATGCAGAGATATGTTTCAAGGTATTTCACATGATTAACATACTTTATAAAAGACATATGTGCCAGTGAAAGTTGTGTCCATATTCTGGGCTGTGTTCTGAATAAAAACATCTCATTGACAAATTTTGAGTTACCATCGTAACCAGGGGTACAGTTTTTTTAATAATCCAAAAGGGAAGACAGCATTAAAAGGGGGACTCAGACTTAGTTTCAAAGCTGGCACCTCATATTTTAAATTAAACAGTGACCGATACGGATCTCTGCCACACAGTGTAGGGTGGGGCTTCCAGGTGCTTTCTGTTCATTGTCTATGGATGGAGGGACATTAGACAAGGAGTTAGGAGATCTGAATTTTAACAAGTCAATGAATGAGAAATGTGTCATCGCATTTGTATAAGATTTCATTTATTTACCTGTAAAATGCAAAGTTAAACTAAATGTCACCTGAAGTCACCCAACTGCTAACCACCAGAGAGGTGGTTCAAGCCCACCAAATTTTTGGCAGTAGAGAGATGAGACTGCTTGTTCCTGAAAAGATTTATAGTCCTAGAACCATATATAACATCACAAGGAGTTGGAATTCAATCAATAGCAGTGGGATTAGCTTGATTTTGGAAAGCTTCTATAGGTCTAATGCTCTAAAATTTATATCGTTTAGACAATACTTTTGTACTAAAAATATTATCAGGAACCAAAAGTACTGATACCACCTGAAGGCTTGCTAGAAACACAGCATCTCTTCTTGAACGCACTTCACATCTAGTGTCTCAGAGCTTGCATTTCAACAAGACCGCCAGCTAATTCATTTACACATTAAAATTTTAAAAGCACTGTGATAAGTGTATGCTTTAAACTGCATCATAGTGACCTGAAACATAGTGCTTATTTTTCTTTAAAGTTAAGAGATTTAGCCACAAACACAGATAAGCTGTCATACGCCCCTTTCCATCAACCCAGAAAGCTATATGTCAAAGGGAACCCCTTATTCATTGAGTATATCATTCTCACCCTCTTTTTGCCTTTTTCCTTGACATCTAGGAAGTATGACATTTCCCATTCCAGGCTTGGAAAACAGAATTTTCTTCATTTGTAGCTTTCAGATCTAGTGGTTCATGGGGGAAATTTATTCTTGAAAGGACAAAAGCTGAACATGGAAATGGTTATCATGTGACTTTGACTCAACAAGGGCTGCAGTCTCTATTTCTTCTGCACATCCCGAGTGAATAATTGACTACGTTATACTGACATGTCTTTTCAGCTGAATAGCGTATTCGCTTTAATTAGTTTTTCCTGTTGCATTGCTTGACATTAGGAATTATTTATCTGTTAAACTGGATGTTACTCCTCAGAGTTTCTTAATAAACAGCCTTGGAATTTGATCTCTTTTCTTTTTCACTGGACTGGATGCTTTGTTAGTTATTTAATGTTGTTGGTGGTTTTCATCATATTATGTTAATACCTTCCTTCCATGACATTTCTCTATTCTACCAGTTTCTTTAAAGGTGTACTTTCTGACATTTAAAAAGAAAAGCATTTAAATCATGCATTTACTGATTTCACTGCTAAAAATGGATTTTCTTAAATGAGTTATCTGTTTAATTGACTATAACAGCAAGCTGATGGATGGAATGTTTTGACATAGTATTAGCATAGGCTTTCTGTTTAATATCTGCTACTATTTTCATAATACATTATACCATGTCAACTAAACTGAAAAATGCACTTCAGTGCGACTGTCTTTGTGTCTAAGGAATCTTTATGTTTGCCAAGTTGAGATATTTTCACGATTCCTCAATTTACATTACTTTGTTCCTATATATTCATTTGAGTTTATTTTAACTTTAATTTCTACTACTAAGAGCTTCCTTTTTTCAACAAGTCTCCTTTCCCTCAGCACAAGTGCAAATAAAATTTCTATAAAGCTCAGTGTTCTGTGACAGTTGGTTATAATAACTATTTTAGTTTAGAAAGAAAGAAAAAAGAGGTAAATATATTTTTAGTTAGTTACTGAACAGTATGTTTTCTCATGAGAACTAAAAAGCTGAGGTCAATAAATAAATGTATACAAATAATCCACATATATAGTATTTTTCTGACTTTCAAATTATATCATGCAAATATTCTGTATAAAACATCTTTAAAATTTATAAAAAACAAAGCTATAACTTTGATGAGTAAGGTGCACTGGACCCAAGCCTTGGATTTTTATATTATCACATACGTTAGAAAACTGGGAGGAAAGTGGAAGAGAGGAGAAGATGGGCTAAATTAGGACTACGGTGTTGGTGAAAAAAATTGACTAGAGCGTAGACTGCAAGAAGAAACTAAGTAGCTTGGAAGAAATAGAAAGAGAATGCACTGCAGACACTACGGTGACAAGACTTTGGGCACTCCAGAAAAGACCAACTACAGAAAAGGTCGTCACGATTGGCAAACCGGAACGCCACCGAATATCAGTATAACACACAGTGAGATATATCGGCACAATAGCCACAGTATCGAGTCAGACACACCAACGAACATGAAGATAAGACCGGAGCATATTTTGTTTTTTATTATGTTCTATATAAAGTCACTAAGAGTCAGAGCTGATTGATGGCAACGAGCAACTTAGAACTGAGTAGTTTTACAATTTCATAAGATTCAGCAGACCAGAGGCACATTTTATTGCCCAGTGTACCGTTAGATAAACCAAATTGCTGTCATTCATTCCCAGTACATTATTTCCACTAGAAGTGAAGAGACAAGATTGCAAATGACAGGAAATGATATAGAAATTCAAATGTCCTCTCTAATTGAGTAATTCGCCCTTTCTGAACTCACAGGTGACAACTACAATGCTTTTATTTGAACCAGTTTTTAAATGAATATAGATATAAATCCACTATCAGTTGTGAAATGAAAATAAGATAAAATAAAGGTAGATAGATGGAATATAGATCGATGAAGATATAATTTCAGCATCCAAATTTCCATCACAGGAATGCAGAAATAGAAACCTCATAGTTTGGGTTTATAACATTACCTTTATCCTTTATTACAAGTTAAAAAACATAATCAGATGAATGGCAGACATCAATGATTTTGAATTCTGAAAAGGACATTTGGTAAACAAACTTAATATTAAGGAATTGACAAATGAGGTAGTAATTCTAGTAGCAATTATTTCGCGCTGATTCCTTTCAGGAGGTCTATTTTTGTCTGAATTTAGATTGCACTGGCAGCTCATTATATATCTTCACACAGAAGAGTTGTCATGTATTCCCCTATGGCTGTACTCAAATCCAAAATAATCATTATTTGTCTCACTTATAGGGCTATATGACCTCCAGAAGTACTCACTTTATGTTTGAAACATTTATATGGACTATGCAGACATACCCGAGGGTGTCATAGATGAGAAATCCTCTTTTATAACTAATCATTTTAAAAATAGGCAAACTTTAAAACATAAACTAGGGAAGCGTCTTAATTTACAAGTGCATCTATTTTTGGCATAGTTTGTGACAAAGAGTCTTTAATGAGATCCTTCATGATCAAAACTTTGAGTATGGACTACTTTAATGTTATTTTACTTTTAAACTAAAATAGATCATTAGGGCTGAATGGGAAATAAAAGAACTGTATTTTTTGAACGGTGTAATCTGCTGTGCATCCCAGGGCTTTTCATTAATATCATCTTAAAATTAGTAATGCCAGTGCTCATTAATGCATTTTTCATTTACAATCCTTCAAACTCCATCCTATCCCTCATCTTAGTACCAAGTACCCCATTGCATATATTTTATACAGCCACAACCATCTGTCTGTCAGTTTGTCATCCTGTGCTAGCTTTCCGGTTACTAACGTGCTGTAGGGTCCCATGGTGCTTTGCTCTTCTGTTGCACACAGGACTGCTACAAGTCAGAACAGGTTAGATGGCACCTGACAACAGCAGTTATAACACCACTTCAAAGACATGTAAGCAACCCGGAATAAACAAATTCTACACTAAGACCCCCAGATTAACCAAGACAAACTGTGTATCATGGACTCTTGTTTGGAACTTTGGCTCCATTTCTCTGGCTGCATCACCAGGTGTGCCTGAGCACTGGGGAAGGACATCACATCTGGCAAGGTGAAGGGCCAGTTAAGGCAAGGAAAGTGTCAGTAAGAAGGATTGAAATGATAACAAGAAAAAAACAAATTTAGACACAGGACAAGATATTTTTTCCTGTTTTCCATAAATTCACTATGAGTGCCAACTAACATGGACAACAATAGTCAGAGTTAAAGCATAATCTCATCATTACCTGCATTTCATATTTCACACAATACGCTGCATTGTGCTCATGATGAACTGGTACAGAGGAGGTTGTGAGAACAAAACAAGGGCATACTTCATGGTTCAATGTCAGGAAAGGTCTGCGTCAGGGTTGTATCCTCTCACTATACTTGTTTAATCTCTGTGCTGAGAAAATAATGAGAGAAACTGGATTAAAATGAGAAGAACTCGTGGGGTGCAGATGATACCACGTTGCTGCTTGCTGGAACTGAGGACTTGAACCACTTGATGGTGAAGAGCCAAGATTTTAGCCTTCAGCATGGATTTCAACTCAATGAAAAGAAGACTAATATCCTCACAACTAGATGAATGGATAACATCATTACAATAGGGAAAAGTTGAAGTTATCAAGGATTTTTGTCTTGCGGGATCCATGATCAATGCTCAAGAAAGCAGCAGCCAAGAAATCAAAGGACCCATTGAACTTGGCAAATCTGCAGCATGAAACCTCTTTGGACTATTAGAAACAAGGATGTCACTTTGAGGACTGAGGCAAGCCCGACCCAAGTCATGGTATTTTAATTGTCTCATATGCATATGGAAGTTGGACATTGAATAAGGAAGAAGAAGAAGAATTTATGTATTTGAATCCTGGTGCTGGTGAAGATGTTTGAAAATATAATGGAATGATAAAAAAAAACATCTTGGGAGAAGTATAACCAGGGTGCTACTTAGAATCAAGGATATTGAGACTTCCTTTCCTGCGCTTTGGACATGCTGTCAGGAAAGATAATTCCCTGGAGAAGAACATCATATTAGGTAAAGTTCGGGGTAGTGAAAAAGAGGGAGACCCTCAAAGATGGGCGCAGCGATCGCAACAATAGGCTCAAGCACAGGAACATCGAACTATTGTGAGAATGACGTGGGGCTGGGCAGAGTGTCCTTCTGTTCTCCATTGGATTACTAGGGGTGAGAATCGATCCCATAATGCCTAATCACAATGACATACTTAATTTATGACTTGCTCCCTTAAGAACTAGGTCATTGGCTTCATTCTGATCTTAATTTCTATCTATGTTTTTCTTCAACATTATTAGGTCCTTCTTGGTTTTATTCCTTAATCACCTAATTTTCAGACCAATAATTTTAACAATGATTTTACCAGGGACTTAGAATCCTTTATGCCCCTCACCTTATGCAGCAACAGGCACCCACTCCTCATGTATTTTGTTTTTTACTACTCACTGATTGGCTAGCTCAGGATGGGACATTTTTCATTATGAGAATAGCAACAATTGTACTATCCCACTATTTTGAACACTATAAGTGCACATCAACACTAAGATATGAGACAAGAGTAATGTTGGTTTTCATGTGCAAGGTTAGACCTAATGTGGTCACTCTCCATTTTTTGCATAATGACTTGGTCTTTGGAAATAAACATATCAATGTGGAGTGAGAGTACATAAATAATCATTCTCATGGCTGTCATCAAATATTGCAATGAGTTAAACATTCAATAAGTAAATGTTTAATCAGCAAAAAAGTCAATTACATTCTTTAAAAAATCTGCTTACGGCTTTACTTTTTCTCAGCAAACTTTTCAATATATTTGATATTGAGAGACGTTTACATGTACAACAAATGAGATGATCTTAATTATGCTTCAGGAACAATAAACTGAAACATTATTGCCTTGAAATAACAAATGCTATAGATCTTTTACTGCTTTGCCTGGCCTGAGGGTGATTCTGTTCACTCAGAATGCCCAAATCTCTGCCCTCTATTGATATTCTTAACAAACTAGAGATTGAAAGCTCTCGAGAATAGGGAAAATGAGTATAGAGGTGTGACAATTAGATTTTATGTTAATTTAAGACCGTGTGAATGTGTAGGGGTGGAGTCCATCCTCTCAGATCACAGCCTGATGATGCCTCCTTGGGGGGCGTGGTCTTTCTATAAGAGAGACAGGGAGAATTTCTCCCTCTCTGGCCCTTCACCTTCCTCCATGCTGTGACTTTGTGTCTACCTCCATGTGGGCCACTGACTCAAGGAGGCAGCCTGGGAATTAATGACACTCTACCATATTCCCACCAACCATGGATCCGTGAGACTCGGCACTCACCAGCTTGCAGCTTCACAATTCTGTGTTGTTATCCTGCACCTATGTGAGTCTCAAGAGGGCCCCAACTAGCTTCAGACCCATGGACTTGAGTGGGTCTGGGCTGGGATGCCTTCTTGATATAAAGTCCTTTCAACCAGAAATTGGAACATTCTTGAGAGTAATTTAGAAAAAGGATATGGGAAAAATAAGGGCTGCAATTATGTCTCTACTCTAGTAAGCAGAGATCCTAAAATAGGGTTAAAATTTGTACAAGATTATAGTGTAGTCTCTGTCAGTGCCCATTCTAACCCTTTACAGAAATTAGAAAATGGAGAATAAATGAAAAATCCCTTGTATTATTTGTAGCTAGTGTTTGGGATCTCACTTTGATACCACCATTTAGATGCCCTCCCTTCAGATTTAGACTTGGAACAGAATGACTGAGACAGATATGATGTGCAGTATTTATTTTGTTGACTTGGATCATGACAGAAATGACATGTTTAGCAGTTTGATTCATCAGTAATTGTAACAAGAACAGTGTTGCCAAGCACGGCAGATGTAGTGGGGTGGAACAGTTGGTATGAGAAGTAGCAGCTTTCTGAGAGTCAGAGTCTTGGCAGAGAGATGGGAACCTCAGAATGAAATGACTGATAAAAGGGGAGTATCCCCCGTAATGTGCACATAATAAGCCACACTGGCCTGAATCTCTGGACACATGCTGAGAACCAGGCTACTTGCCATATAACACTGGGGCATTGAATCCTGGACCTTCAAGGTGCATAACATACCTTAAAGGCCACACCAAAGAGATTCAGGGAGGCAATTCCATGAGGTGAATTGGACTCTACTCGAAACACACTTGTACCCGAGAACTTAAGACTAAAAATTCATGATGTTTGAGGAAGCAGAAGACAGCTATACCAAGAGTATTGAACTGTTGGTAGGCAGAGAATCATTACCTTACTATATTAATGCTCTATATGCTATATTAAGATATATATTATTATGATAAGCCTGTAACTGACATTCTCAGTTAATATTATTGTAAATGTTCCCTGACCTCAAACCATCCAGTCATGAAAGGATTTATTATGTACAAGTAAAATAATTCCGTTATTGAAATATGGAGTTAGTTTATATTGGCCCAATATCCCTCTATCAACAGTGTTTAAAAAATTAATACCAGCGGCTAATTAATGTAATGTCTTTATGTTCCAGGAAGATAATCAATAAGACGTTCTAACATAAATTAACAAAGGCTTCTCTAAAGGGAGCGAATGTCAGATAAAAGCATAGATCCAGAAAAGGATTCAGGGTTCACATTAAATCCTAGCTCCAATTTAAGAACAATTGGTTCTTACACCATGGCCTTGTTCAATACCACCATTAGGAAGGGAACATGGAATATATAGATGCTGTAGTAAACTGTGGTGAAAAAATTAGATAGTACCTTGCTATCAGATAAAATAGTGTAGGGCATCTTAAAGACTTGTTTCCAAACATGCAGCTGCCTAAGTGAGATATCAACAAAGTCGTCATGGAAAAACACACCAACATCAATAGGATTGTAAGTCACATAATCCAAAGCCAAATGAGGGAATAGTATCACAGTCTAAATTATGAGATTGAGTTTGGCAGAAGGGTATAGATAGCAGTGGGAGGCCAAGATACGCTTGTGAGACCTACATAGGAAATAAGTCTCCAGTCATATCCCTCACTCCCTAATAGAGGAATGGAAATAAACTTGTTAGCAGATCAAGTGCATTAGAGGGATGACGATAGAAGATCAAAATGATAAATCTGACGGGAACTGTTAAAACCTAGTCAGTTGATCCCCTCTTTGGTGCATGCTGGACCTGATCTGGTTGTCAACATTTTCTGGTTTTCTGTGCTTTTTTGTTTTGTTTTGGGGGTTTATCTCAGATGTGTTTTGTCATTAGGGGTGTGTTAGACAAGATTCTCTAGAGAAACAAAACCAGGACACTTATGATTTTATATACCTATATACTCAAGTGTACACCAACCCGAATATCAGCCAAGACACCTAATTTTACCTCAAACACTGCATAAAAATGTGCTGAAAAACTTGGCTTACACATAAGTATATATGATATACATAGATAATTAGATAGATAGATAGATAGATAGATAGATAAATAGATAGATAGGGATGCTTATTTACAGCATGAAGGAATATGACGGCAAGTTAGTGCACATAGCAGTACCAGGGTCTCAAACTCACTTCCGTAGAACAGTTAATATACTGGAAGTCCTTCAACTCAAGAGGGCTGCTGGATCCAAGGTCAAGAAGCAGACAGCTGAGTCTTCCATAGAGCAATGTAGACAGCCTGGTCATAACAGTAAAGAGCAGGGCAGTTCACCAACAGTCAGCCAGACAATAGGATCCAACAGTCCCGAGCCCATGTGATGTATATTCTGAGCTAATTATCTCTTTGCCCTCCTATCAAACTTCGACCTTATTAATCCCACATGTTGCTATTGGCCAGGTTGACACAATAAACCTCCCTATCATGAGGGGTAACCTTCTTGAATTTTAGTTATATGGGTTGTTTTTTTGGTATATAAAACCCAGGATGATGAACCTGTAGAGACAGCAAGTAGAATAGGGCTCCCTAAAAAGTCCAGTGGGGGAAGGGGAGTAAAAGGGAACTGATATCAAGGAGTTCAAGAAGAAAGAAAATGTTTTCAAACTTATTGTGGTAGCCATTGTCCACTGCTGTTTGATGGGACTGAACTATGCACTGATATGATATCTGTTTCAGCTCCCAATAAAATGGCTTTGGAAAAAATAAAGATAAAATCAATGATAGGATGCAAATGCTATTTCTGAGTTCAGCCTAATAACTTCTTTAGCCTGACAACTTTATAAACTCCTAAATCTCTATTGTATCAAACCTCTGTGTTTAATCTCACTAAAGTAGATTCTATTTTCAGAAACTGAACACTGATACAGATAGCAATTAGTAGCAGAACATGTTATGTGCACTAGACCTTCAGGAAAATGGAAGTTAGTAGGGGCTATGTTGACTATGTATATTTGCATGTGCCCTTAGAAGTAGGACTATAGAATACTATAGCACTGACATAAGAAGCTATAGATAAAAAGTTTTGGTGGACAGTGTTACTATTGGAAAGCCATGATCAGGGTCACAAGTGATGATGGCATTTAGTCAGTTCAGTAGAACCAATGCCTAATTTTTGGCTTAGTTTGACAAACTAGTTGTTATAGACGCAGTTATAACCAGGGTTCTCACTAAGGTCGTATGGTACTTACATATTCTGAGGACTAAGAGTGTAGGGGTGGAGTCTAGCCTGTCAATGGGGATATAGCCAATGAGCCCTCTGTGTGGGCATGGCCTTTCCCTGAGGATTCTGGGAATTCCTGTATTCCCTCCTTGGAGGCAGGAGACACTGCTCTCCCTGCTCACTCCCTCAGAGATGTTCTACTGACAAGACACATGGCACTACACTGACAGACCCCATGCCCTGTGAACTGGAGGAGCCATGTGGAGACCACTGCCAGCACTGAGATGCCACTGGATCCACAAGACTTTGCACCCACCGGCCTGTGATCTTCCTGCATTTGGAATCATTGCATGTATTTTGTGATTCTGAAGAGGACTTTAAAAATTGGTATTGTACATATCTGCTAATATTGGACCTATGAACTTGCTATGGACTGGGCAGTTTTCTCAACATTTAACTGCTCTGCATATAAAGCTCTTTCTTAGACACATCTGAATGCCCATGAGTTTGTTTTTCTAGTCTACCCAGACGAACACAGGTGGGATTCTGAGCAGCCAAGCAACCTGGAAATCACAGTTTGGTACTTCTTACTCTTCTTTAATATTCATCTGTGAAACAGTGTATTCTAAGTCCCCATACTAATATTCATTCCAGTTACAGGTATAAAACATTAGACAGAACTGTTTATAATGTCTATTTATTTCATTAACCTAGTTATACTTTCAGTTAAATAGTACATTTTAATTTCTCAGCATTTTTCACTTTTGAAGAGAAACATAAACTCTAAGAGAAAGGTGTCAAACAACCAAAGGGGACACGCTATAATTTGTTTCAGCTTTGTGTTTTGCCTCAAATTTTCAGGGGATATTATCAGTGAATTATTCAATTCCAAAAAGTGTTCAGAGAGCTAAAATATTATCAGAACAATTGCTATAAGGTCAGCATAAATAGAAAGGGAATTTTCAAAGATGATCGCAATATATTCATAGAAGAGAGGTAGCCTGTTGCTAATACATCAAACACCAGGAAGCTATTGTCAAATTGGCCTACCTCTGAAGACAGGAGAACCTACACCTGCACTGAAAAGAAAGTTAAGGATAAATCACACAGCCTGTAATGTTTGGATAAAAGCAAAGAATATTTTAAGTATGAAAGCCAATCCAGAAGCCACATGGAAATATCTTGAATAATAACAGTTTTATTGTTTTTTCATATGTTATTTAATATTTTCATTAGTATTTGAAACCCTCATAATCTAATTTTTTGTACTTATTTTATTGCTCTTATTTAAGTAGCAATTGTATGAACTAATAAAATACCTTTCAGCATATCACTTTTTATACTTAAAATAATCAGTAGGGAAGAAAACTTGTTGGTAAATTATTTTAATCCCATCACTTATCACAGCTATCTGAAAGATCTTGGGCTGACAGAGATAGGTTTAAAAATAGAAAAAAATGATAAGGTCAATGTTTCAATTTTTGGTTTATGGAAATATCAGAGAACCTAAACATGTCTAACAAAGTTTTAATATCTTAATGTTTTATAGTCTCAAGATATACATACCAAAATGATAAGTTTAGAGTATGATCTCACTTGTTAGGAAATTATAACATAAATTCAAAATATTATATTAGATGGCTTACTGGGAAAGGGGCTGTGTTACGCTGAAGAGAAACAAATTCAGTGCCTCTCATATATGTGTATGAAAGAGCTTTATATCAGGAAGCTTTATAGATAAGGCAAACATCCCAGCTCAATCCAGTCTGAAACTAATCCCTATTCTTTCTCATGTAGTCACAAACAATGACTACCACAGGTTGGTGGGTGCAAAGTCTTATGGATCCAATGGTGGTGAACACATCTCTGAGGGTCTGGGTGGCATCAGGGTCAGCCAGCAGGAAAGTGAAGGCAGAGCAAAGGAGGGAGTTTGCCAGGGCCCTTCTTATGAGAAGGCCACGCCCACAAGGAGGCACCATCAGATCGATAGGTTGAATACCATCCCTACATTTTTATATATCTTCAAGTTGAAATGAAATTCTATAACTGCCACAGGGACAAATATGAAAGGTGATTTGGGAATATTTTGATGACCTTTACTCAGGTTACTGAAATCTTACCAAGTTGTTCAGTAGAAGAAAACACTTTTGCCTTTTGTAAAAGGGCTGTGCTTGCAACCGGAATGGGATCTTACACAGGAATTCCATTTCTCTTTGTTCTTCACCCCTCCCAGCCATATTATTTTCAGATATCTGTAGATTCCAAGCATCAAAAGTCCACATTTTGAAGAAAAACGCTTTCCCCAAAGTTAATTAAAATTTTTTTTCATTTACCTCTGCAAATACAAAACAATAGCAGCAAAACAGCCATTGAAGAATGTGGGTGCGAATGCGTTCTGAACAGATTTTATCTTGGCTGACTATTAAATGCTTTCACTTAACCCAAGACTGCTATTGTGTTGACATCTGAGAAAATGTATTGATTGCTTGCTCATGCGTTTCCTGAAACACTGACTGCATGGAGTCTTTTTGTAATCTAAATTATTTTACTAAATATGAGTTAGAAAAAGCCTCCTTACAGTTAGCCGAAGGTACTTTAATTATTGCAGTCTGTATAGAATTCTTACAAGTTTCACACACACAAAAAAATGATTTGATGCCAGTGTCGCCCAGAGGGCCACAGGACGCTGAGAGTCACAGTTACCTGACTGTTGGTGATTATAGCTCGGCCCTGCTCTCTGCTTTCCCAACGAAGACATCCTGAGACTGGCTTAGAACTTAAAACAACTTTACCGCCGTTTGCTTATTCATGGCCAACAGTTGTTTCCTCTGGTTTCCATGAAACCTGAGTTAATTTACAGCATCTACACATGATTCCTCAAGTTGCAAATCCAAAATAAAAGTATATATTCTCTATGTATTCTAATCTCAAATAGGACAGTGCAAAGCAGCCTGTTTCGTTGCTGGTATTCTTGCTGGCGTACATCTTTTAATAAGGAATTATATTTCTTCTGCTAGCATAGACTAAATAAATTGGTTGAACTACTCCGGGTAAAAACCTGTACTTCATGTGATCGTTTCTTGAGTCAAGACAGATGTTGAAACTTACTGGTATAGCATTGAAGAAGTAATTGAAAGATTTAGGGTGTGCATGTGTGCAGGGCCGTTTAGAGACACGAAGGTCTTTCTCACCCATTTCATAACCAGGCCCTCAGAAACAGTCCGGCAGGCACGCTCTTCACCACTAAACTAAGATAATGACCAGAGGTACTCTGCCATTCTTCAAAATACTTATTCAGTGACTGTGTCTTTTTAAATCATAGGAAATGGAGAGGACTTGGTCAATGAACTCCAAGAGAGGCCGGAATCCAATAGTGTCATTTAGTCATGGTTATATTTTAAGAGACAAACATTTGTAGTGGTCATTTAGAATGATCTGGCCAGTAAAAATCTCAGGTGAAAGCTACTGATCATGTGGTCTTTAGAATTTAAATATAGGCTAATTTACTAAAGACATAATTATGCTATGAGAATAAATAAACATGGGGTAGCAAAATGAGGCTTGATTCAACATGATAGAAATGAGGCTTGATTCAACTTGATTCAAAAGGATAGATGAGTTAATTAAAAAACCAATTCTCCTAGAATTAGGAGAGACTAAGTACCATGTAGAAAGATTCTATCTGATGTCAGACCAGAATTGAAAATCAGCTTCCAACTTTCCGCACCAGAATCTGTGTCCATTTACCAACGTAAAGAGGCCACTAAGAAAAGAGAAACTTTGTACATTTTTAGACACTATCTATGAGCTAAAATTAAACACTAGATTCTCATAATGAAGGCAAGTGAGGACAACAAAAGTGAGGAGGTTAATGGAGATTTGTTCTTAATCTATTTTACAGTGTAATTAAAGGCAGGTGGGAAGAGGATCTTTCAACCCATGATATTCTGAATCCCAAATTTTGTAGAATTTACAAAAAGCTGGCATGGTTTGCACCTTTCATTCCCTGATTCGGGAACTAATAGTAATGTGATAAAGGAGATAAATCAATAACCTCTGACTCTTACTATCTGAGAAAATTCTTAAGCAAAATTAGCGCCAAAATGCTCAAGACATTGCAAAGATTAGGGCCCTTTTCAAAGACATGAAAGATATATGTAGTTGCTGAGTTCACTCATATCTATTAGGCCCTTTGTTTGGCTTTAGAAAAGTCAGGTGGATTATAGGGTATAACATTAGTCTTATTGCTGAACAATTTCAACTCATAATGGCCTAGTACAAGAGAAAAAATAAAATTTAAAACATTACCCAGTTCTTCCCATTGAACCTAGTGTTGAAGCCCTGGTGTCAATCAATCTAACAGGATTTTCCCCTTTTTTGATAACTCTCTACTAAGAAAGCTGTCTTTCTCTCCTAATATCTTGTCCACCCTAAGTGAGAAGAGGTCTTGCTACTCTTGCCTGTTAGGAATATTATGACTGTACTTCTTCCAAGACAGATTTATTTTTTTCTTCTGACAATCCAAGTTGTTTTCCTTATTGTATCCCAGCACCCTAATTCAAGTGTTTTAATTCTCCTTACATCTTCAATTATACTATTAGCCTAAGTTATATTCAAAGGTAAGAGGCTGCAGAACACCTTGAGAGTGAGTATTGGAAAAACGGAATTTTTTAAATGCCAATTTTAAAATTCCAACACCTGACTACGGAGGTGCTGTCAAGAAAGTGAGGCAATGCCAAGCAGGAATGATGTCTGAGAAGTCAGATAAAGAAAATTTAAAGTTAAATAATAGATCAGAAGAAATAGATGCTGACACCTGAGTGCTGGATGTAGCAATATTGGCCTTTTCAACAAAAGAATTATGGAAGGAGTGTAACTGAAAGTGTGATTGCAATGGGCTTGAAAGGGAATTCTGAGGGGATTAAAAAGAGACAGGTGAAAAGAAGGGTGTCCTGGTCTTAGTAGAAAAATGAGCAGTAAGTTGACATGTTGAGTCAATTGAAGCTGTTTAAAATTATTTTCCATTTTTAAAAAATGGGATGTATTACAACTTGTACATTTAATAGAAAAGGCAAAAATGATCATGTCGGAGAAGGAAGCACCACTCTTATCTCATCTGTCATCCTGGGGGGGGGGGTCATGTGGGCCGTGATGCAGCAAGTTAGGCCAGTGGTACTGCTAACATCAGCAGGGTCGCTCAATGGGAACAGATTTAATGAAAGCTTCCAGAATACGTTGCGATTGTTGTTAGATGCTTATATGTCATTTCTAACATTTGGCAAGTCCATGAACAACAGAATCTTGGACAATCTTGACTCCTCCTTGCTGTCATTGCCGCATATCAGCCCATTGTGGCAACTGCTGTGTAATTCCATCTTCATCTCATGGGGAGTTCTTTTGTCATTGTAACCAAGCCAGATGATCAAAGAAGTTCAGGGACTGCTTCCTCCTAATAACATTCCCAAAGTGCGTGGGACAAAAATGTCTTCATCCTCAATAATAAGGAGCACTCTAACTGTAGTTCAAAGGCATCGACTTGCTTCTCTGATGCCTAGTGTTCTCACCCTTTGGAGGTGAATGAGATACCAGGGTTTGGGTCAGGTGCACCTTCATCCTCAAAGTGATATCTTCGCTCTTTAATAATTTCCAAAGCCATTTTACAGTTATTCTTCCCAAAACATATGCTGTCTGATTTCCTGATAGCTGATTTTATGGACATTGATTGTGGTTCCAAGAAATGAAATCCTTGACAATTTCAATCTCTCCGCCATGTATCATTGTTTTGCTTATTGGTTCAGTTGTGAGGGCTTTGCTTTCCTTACACTGAGATGAAATCCATTGACAGTTACAATGTTTAATTTTCATCAATAAGCACTTTAAGTTCACTTTCAGGAAGCAAGGTACATCATCTGCATCTCGCAGGTTGCTTATGAACCTTCCTTTAAATTTGATTCTGTGTTTTTCTTCCCATAATGCAGCTGTTGAAAATATTTGCTCAGTATACATATTATCATGATATTATACAACCATTGCACACATCTGTTCTTCTTTTAAACCGTCTAATATTCCCTTGTGTTTGAATAAATGTCTCTTGTTCTATATATAAATTTCACATGATCAAAATTCAGTGTTTTGGAATTCACATTCTTTGTAATGTTACCAATTTATTAAGCTTTGCACACTTGAATGCCTTTATTGTTGAATGAGATTATTATTGCTACTGTGGAAATCTATCTTACTGAGAGTCTCACTAACTAAAATACTAGTTAGTATTTTTCACTGACCTTGTACTTTACTAAGCATAATGGCCTTACCTAGAGATTTGTCCCTCCTGAAAACAGTTCCGAAGTATGTAAGAAGAATTTGGCCATTGCATCTTCTAAGAAGCCATCTGGCTACCCTCCTTCCAAGACACTAGTGCATTCTTCTGGCAGTCTGTAATTAATCCAGTCTTCTTTGCATTCACCATAATTTATCCTTTCTTTTCTGGTTTTCCTTACTCGTTGTTCTGCTTTGCATATGAAGCAATGAAAATTTCCATGGTTAGATCAGGCCCATTTTAGACTCAAAGTGACATCATTGCTTTCTAACACTGTAAAGAGGTTTTGTTTTTCAGCAAATGTGTCCAACATAATGCTTCACTGGTAGCTGCCTCCAAGGGCATTTATTATTCATTGAAATAACATGAAATCCTTGACAACTTCAATCTTTTCTTCATTTATCATGATATTCTTTCAGTCCAGTTGTAAGAATTTTTATTTTCTTCACATTGCAATGGAATCAGTGATGAAGACAGTTATTTGAAGCTCCATCACCACATACTTTAAGTCTTCTTTATTTTCAGCAAACAAGAGTATGTCATCTGGATTTTCTAGGTTGTTCATGAGTTTCCTCTATTTGATGTTGGATTCTTTACATAGTCTAGCCTTCTCAGATTATTTGCTCAGTCAGCATAAAAATGAAATAAGTATGGTGAAAGGATACAACCCAGACACATACCTTCCCTTACTTAAATCCATGCAGTATACATTGTTCAGTTCTCATCTCTATGTAAAGGTGCCCATGAGCACAATGGAATGTTTTGGAATCACATTTTTAAAATTTATTCAAAATTTGTTTTGACGCACACAGTAAAATGCCTTTGGGTGTCCTAAAATCTTGGAGGTAAACAAGCGGCCATCTAGTTGAGAAGCAACAAAGCCCACATGGAAGGAGCACACCGGCCAGTGTGATCATGAGGTGCTGATGAGAGCAGGTATAAGGAATCAAAGGTCCAAACAAAAAAATCATATCAATGTGAATTGGGCGGGGAGCAGGGAGTGCAGAGTGAGGACCAAGGCCAACCTATAGGCAATTGGACATCCCCTTACAGAAGGGTATGAGGGAGAAGTCGGGCCAGTCAGGGTGCAGTATAGCATCTATGAAACATACACGTTTCCTCTGGTTCTTTAATGCTTCCTCACCCCCACTATCATAACCCTAAATCTACCTTACAAATCTGGCTAGACCAGAGCATGTACATGGGTACAGATAAGAGCTGTAAACATGGAATACAGGACAAATAAACTCCTTGGGAATATTGAGAGTAGCTATACTAGAAGGGTAAGGGGAATGTTGGGAGAGAAATGGGGAATCGATCACAATGACCTACCTACCCATGACCCCCTCCCTGGGGGGTTGACAACAGAGGAGACATCAGACAGTACAAGACATGGAAAAATAATTATAATTTTTAAATTATCAAGGGTTCATGAGGTTGGGAGGGAGGGGAGGAGGGGAAAATGAGTAGCTTATACTAAATGCCTTTGAAAATATAATGAAACACAGTAAAACTTATTTTTTTATTATTCTCTGCATTCAGTCAGTTGACATCAGCAATACTATTCCACTTCTTCTGACTCAGCTTCAAATTCTGTCAGGTCTCTATTAAGGTACTCTTTGCAGCTGTCTTTAGATTATCTTTAGCAAAATTATATATCTGATATTAATGATACTGATAGATAATCTCTGCTTTCTGTAAGGACATCTTTCTTAAAAAATGTGCACAAATATGGATCCCTTCAAGTCAATTTCCCAGAGAGCTATCTTCCAGGTGTGGGGCATAGATGAGTAAGTGAACTATACCTGTTTATGGAAACATTTCATTTGCTCTTCCATCCATTTCTAGGACCTGGCTTTTGTGTCATTGTCTTTAGAGTAGCCTTCTTTTAATACCACCAGATCTTGAACACGTGCTCCTTTGCACATGTTCTTTGAAAGCTCCCTGCATCCGTTAATCTTTTCATATAGAATCTGTCCATGTTGCCACTACAGTCTTGATCTTTTCATATATGTTTTTTCAGCTTGAGCTATCCTTGTTTAGTTTTTCCCTTTTGCTGTTATTAGGTGTTGTTAAATTTCTTCAGGCTCGTAGCAACCCTAGGCAAACTAGAACAAAGCAAAATTTGACCTTCAATCTTTTCTCTATTTATCACAATCTATTCCTCCACTTGTGAGGATTTTGGACTTTTCATGGAGGCATAATCTATAGCAAACCAAGCCAAACCTAAATCACTGCCATCAAGCTGATGTCAACTAATAGCAACCCTATAGGATAGGGTAGAACTGCCCCTGAGCGTTTTCCAAGATTTTAACTCTTTACGGAAGTAGAAATCCTCATCTTTCTCCTGAGAAGCAGGCGGCAGTTTCAAATCTCTGACCATGAAGTTCACATCCCAATGCATAACCACTCTACAACCAGGGCTCCTGTAATCAAAAGAGAAGACTGCAATCTTTGATATTAATCAGCAAAGGCCTCGAGTTATCCTCCTTTTCAGCAAGCAAGGTTGTGGCATCTGCATGTTGCAGGTCATTCATTCGTTAATAAACCTTCCTCTAATCCTGATGTCACATTCTATTTAAGATAAGCCATTTTCACTGATTGCTTGCTTAGCATACAGACTTAATAAACATGGTGAAAGTACACAACCATGACATATACCTGGTTTTATACCAAGCATTGTGCCTTTGTTATGTTCCCACACCTGCCTCTTGATCCATGCACAAGTTTCACATGAGCACAATCAAGTGTTCTGCAATGCTCATCCTTCTCAAGGTCATCCATAGTTTGTTATGATCCACAGAGTCGAATGCCTTGACATAGTCAATGAAACACAAGCAAACATCATTCTGCTATTCTCTGCTTTGAGAATAGGCAATGAAATCCATTTCCTACTCCCTCTTCTGAATCCAGCCTGAACCTCCAACAGCTCTTAATTGATAAACTGCTGCAACTGTTGTTGGATGATCTTCAGCAGAATTTGACTAGCATGTGGTATCAGTGATATTGTTCTAGAGTTGGGGCATTAGGATGGGCCACCTTTATTTGGAATGGAGACAAATATTGACCTCTTCCAGGCATTTGGATAAGCAGCTGTCTTCCAAATTCTCTGGCATAAATGAGCAAGAGTTCCCAGTGCTTCATTAGCTTGTTGAAACATTTCAATAGGTATCCCAACAGAAGGAACAGGAAATTTCTTAAATCCTTTTTTTAAGTAGGCAAGCAACAATACATTTAATAACACAAATAGAAAAACTATTTAGGTAGAAATGGAAATATAATGATAGGTACATAGGAATGCGAAGTATACGGGTAGATGTGCACATAAATTGTAACTGATTTTGAGAGTTTGAGGACATCAATTCTTGGTTGTCTCTGTTCTTTCACTGGACAAAATACTCCACTGAGAGTACAGATAGAAGAGAAGGTAGAGGAAATATGAAGGAAAAGAGGTCTGAAAACTGAAAGTCAGAAGAATAATAGACTAGGGAAATTCAAAAGTGTGTCTGGCAGAAGTAAGGGTCAACTAGAAATCATGAACCCAATGTCAGACTTCAACATGTTTATGTGTATGTCTTTATAGTGCTCAGGTGTCTCAGTGCAGGTGCAGAGTGGGTGGATGGTTTTGTTTAATTAGGACTTAATTTGACCAGGTGATAATGATGACACAAGGGAGGAGCAAGTTTGTGGGTGTGTGTGACAGAGTAATTACAAAGGTGAAATTATGGTTAAGCAAGAAAGTGAAACGATGAAGGATTGAAGTATAGTGAAAATACAGTGGATCTAATTAATCATTTTTTCTTAATCCATCTAAAGAATTGTTGATTTGGGAAATCATAGGGAATGGGCTGTAAGACGGAAGACAATGACAGAAATATTGGATTCATCAAATTGAGGGTAAAGAAAGTCTTCAGTTAATGGTAATGGCAAAGTTAGGGGTATGATTATGAGTAATGTCTGAAATGTGAAAGAGAACCAGGTCTTTGGAAAGGGTGGAGTCCCAAAACTTAGAAACTAGAGTATTATGTAAAATATTTATATTAATAGCGAAATCACAAAAAACATGACAGCAATGAATAAGTATGTAAACACTGTCAAAGAAATGGAATAGGCATCACAGGTGTTTAATGATGATTGAAAAATTGAGCAATTGAGAGATTATCATTTTGAAGTGATGGCTTTAAAAACAGATATCATGATGGTGACCTGATAGTCAATCAGGAGTGAAGCTTTATACAACTACCAGGTGAAGAGGCCAGAGTGGCTAAAAAGAACAAGATTTTACTTCACAGAATCAGAGAGACGGTGGTATCCTTAGTGACAGGCTTTACTTAGAATAAGGCAAAAGGAAACCTAGAGAAGAGAGAGAAACCACAGGTTAATGAGGGCTAGAGAAATCAGAGAGGGGTAATTACATAGATTATAGTCAAAGGAGAACACAAGGCCGTTAAAGAATGTAAATTGGAAATCCCAGATTTCTTGAGATGTGTTGAGATATATGTAAAGGTAAAGAAGAGGAAGTGCTTTATCTCAATTGTCTCCAAGGTCAATTTTGAGTTTAGCATAATGGAATAAAGATCAGAGGTTCTTACCAGTTCCAGGACTTCATTTTGGTTCCTGCCCATTAAAAAACATAAAAGAGAAAAAGCTCAGGTGGTCTGATCTTAAATCGCCTTTCTTGTTAATACTGCTTGCTTGTATTCATTCTTATCAACCAGTTTTCTTTTATTTTTACTTTTCATAATTTCAATGCATAAATTAAATTGATTTGATTATATTCATAAAATATGGGAGAATACAATGGGATAAAGATTTATTTAAAGATGAATAAAGGACACCAAAATGCAGATGACAGTGAAGCTGTGGATCTTCCACTGTGATGAGGAAGCAAGTGCCTAGCTGTGTTACATTAAGTAAAAGCATATTACTCTTTACTCAAACTCAAAGTTGAAATAAAGAAGTTTTCAGAGATTAAATTGAAAAGGCAGATAACTAAAAGTTTATTATGACCAATCACCTAACACTTGATGACAAGGAGAAACTTTGGCTGATTTTAAGCTTGGTAATAACATGATTAGAATTATATCATTAAAAGAAAGGATTACTTTGATTGGAGTGTGTAAAAAGGATTTAAAAAGGGTGAAGATTGGAACCAATGAAAATAATTGAAGTGATAATGCAATCGTGCACATGGTGAAGTAAAAAGAACCAACAAAGAGTGTGGCAATAGACTGAAAGGAAGTAAGGATTTCAAGAAATAGCTATAAGTAATTAAGACTTGACAGATTTATGATGGATTCAATTGGAAGAAAGGACAAAAGAAGTCTTCTACATCTGTCTTAGTGTCTCAGTTGATGGTGATTTCATTTAACACTGTGGTAATGCAGTAAGAGAACAAAATGGAGGATAATAATTATTTGTTACATGTATATTTACTTGATGCTGTGATAAAGAATATATAATGGACATGCAGTTGTTCAATGCTGTTGAGTTGGTTTTGACTCAGGGAGACACTTAGCACAACAGGACAAACACTGCCCGTTCCTGTGCTATCTCATCATTGTTATATTTCAGCCCATCAGTAGTTGCAACCACTCAGTCAGTCCATCTTATTGAGGACCTTCCTCATTTGTCCTGATCCTCTAATGTCCTACAAATGATGTCCTTCTCCAGGGACTGATCAATCCTAACAACATGTCCAAAAAATCTAAGATGCTATCTTGTCATCCTGCCTCTAAGGAGCTCTCTGGCTGTATTTCTTCCAAGACGGGTTTCTTTCTTTCTTTTTTTTTTTTGCAATCCATGATACTTTCAAGAATCTTCATCAGCATGATAATCCAAATGCATTGATTCTTCTTCTTGTTGACAAATAGAAATATGTGTCTAAAGTTCATAAAAAAACTTGAGGGATGAAGGATTGTCCCATGTGCAGATTGGTAAGCATGAAAAAACTGAGGGTGATGTGTTTTATGTCAAATTGACTGGGCCAGGAGAATCAGTGTTTTGGAGGTAAAGACTTTGTAATTATCCATGATGTAACAGAATATGTGACCTAATGTGGGGAACTGGGCACCTAGAAAAAAGTGCATGTGACCTACTCTAAGTCAGGACCACAGGGCTTATTATGCCAGCACTAGCATGAGGCATATCTGCCTCCACATTCAGAAATATGGGAAAAGTGATGCAATGCACAGATTCTGAGAAGGATGCTTCTGTACATCACATCTACCCCCATGAATGCAAATGCAAAGCTGTCTCCTATAGGCACCTGCCTCCTCACTTACAAAGTTAAAAGATGTCTATTTTTAAGAGTATCTGCTTGATTTGTCCTTTATGCTTAAGGAGCAATCAGTACCTTTTGTCTCTTGCATGCTTGATATTCCCTTGGATATGTTCCCCATTGAGTACTTGGGATATTCACAATGAACACATTACCCATTTTAATATATGTGTAACAAGAGGCTTGCAGGCATCAGTACTGTAAAACACTATTGTTGAATAAGTTCTGGACTCTTATCCTTCACTCTCCTCAGGAGAATTGAGATTTGTCATTGTGCTCCACTATCTATCTTTATTTTCTTCTGTTTGTCACATTACTCTATGGGACTGGACCCCACAAACTAATCATTTCCATAATGAGATATGCTGCAATAATTCAGTCTTGGTAAGACAAATAGAGTGGGAGGTAAAACCCTTACTCCACACCCTCATGATGTTTCCTTGAATATATTGCCTGCTTCCAATACAAGTGGACACTGGAAAAGTTTGTATGCTTTCTGCTGAATCTCACGAATTCAGCAGGTCTCTTGTTAGGTGTATATATGTTTATTATGCTCACTGGTTCTTGGTCTATTGTTCCCTTGAGTATTCTATAGTGCCCCTCCTTGTCTCTTGTTATGTCCTGTATCTTGAGGTCAATTTGGTCAGATATTAAGATCGCTAACCCTGCTTTTTTGCATTACTATTTGTTTGGTATATTTTTCTCCATCCTTTAATTCTCAAACTATTTCTACCTGCAAACTTAAGATGAGTCTCCTGGAGGCAGCAGATCGAAGGGTTATGTTTCCTGAACCAGTCTGTTAGCCTCTGCCTTTTAATGCCTGAGTTCAGGCCATTGATATTCAGTGTTATTATATCCATCTGTGGACTCTGTGATGTCATCTTGTCCCTTTTGTGTTGAATATTTTCCTATCTACCTGTCTTATCCGCTTGTGTTGCATGTGTGGTTTATATTTGCCTTCTTTCCACTATTGATCTGATGCTATGCTGGGGCCTGATTCCTCTTTGTCGCCCTACAGGTGGAATTGTTCTATGTGATGGTCTCTTATTTGCCCTAGGTGAGTGTTGATCTTCTGCCCATATTGGATCGGCAAGGATCTTTTGTAGGGCTGGGTTTCTTTTTATGTATTCTTTGAGGTTGTCCTTGTCTGGGAAGACTCTTACTTCTCCATCTATCTTAATAGATAATATGGCTGGGTAAAGTATTCTTGGGTTTGCTTTGTTTTCCTTCAATTTTTGGAATATGTTGCTCCATTCTCTCCTCTTCTTCATCATTTCCGCAGATGGGTCTGAACATACACTTACAGTGGTACTTTTATACGTGACTGTTTGCTTTTATGATCTTTTCCTCATAGTTGGATAATTTGACAATTATATGTCTTGGTGACTTTTTCATGGGATTTACTCTGGCTGATGTTCTTTCAGCCTCTTGAATGGTTTGCCTGATTTTCATTTATTAAGCTGGGGAAGTTTTCCTTTAAGAATTCCCTTGCTATTTTCACTGTTGACTTCTTTGTTGTGTCTTGTTCCGTTAGTCCAATTATTCTAATATTGTTTCTTTTCATTTTGCTGACTCTTAAGCCTGCTTCATCAACCTCTATTTTTTGGAACTACCATATTGCCTTTCAAGCATGGAAGTTGTCAGCAGACTGCCCTCAGACCTGACAAAGTTAGTTTTATTTGCCTTTGCAGCCACAATCCTGGCTTGCTGTTTTTGAATGCATCTAGATTCCTCTAGATTAACCAGCCTGTGGCCTCCTGCATATCTTGGGTTCATCAGTCTTCACAACTACATGAGTCAGGAGAAGCATCCAGCCTAAAGTTTGACCCAAAGACTTGGAATCTGCCTGGACTTGAAATAACTCACTTTTATAACGGTGAATACATAAATAGATTTACATGTAAATATATAAATATTGGCTAAGCTTGCCCCGTGGTCCCGTGGATCTGTGTCTTGCTTCAACAGTGTTTGAACGGAACAGATCCGGGGATTCCCTGCCGCCAACCCTCTGCCACCAAACAGGTTTCTTTACAGAAGTAATTTGGGGACCATCTTCTCGGCCAGCTCCTCCTCTTGGGACCAGCGAACACTTTTATTTGGCGTGTCGTGACCTCCAAACCAGCGTATCATGAGCTCTCATATCCGTCAGAATTATTCCCCCGACGCGGAGGCTGGCATCAACCATCTGGTCCACCTGCACCTGCAGGCCTCTTACACTAAATATATAAATATTATTTGTATCTCAGATATTATTTATATAAATTTATTATATATTTATATATCATTAAGTTTTATTATTTTGACTCTATCCTACATGAATTTTGAGACAATATGGGCTGTGTAAGGACATCAAGAATATTATTTATAAAAAAGCAAAAGATCACTAAAAAGAGAGTAAAGAAAGAAATGATCAAAGTGAAGTTTAGAAGGAACTCAGAAACTTACTCTTGACTGTAGAGTAACTAAGGCAAATAGGAAAAAAAATTAATTAAATCATAGAGATAAATAGAAAATTCCAAAGGATAACTCCATAAGACAAAGTCAATAATATAAAGAAATATCAAAGACCTAGAATTCAGTTATACAAAAGGAAGAATAGGCTCAGAATAAATTAAACTGAAAGGACTCAATAAAAATGCAAGTCTGGAGTTTCAATATTTAATGATACTCCAGGAAAAAATATTAAATTACATATGAACCATCAAATAATATGGAAAATATGCACAATGTCACTGTACCAAAAAGTGCTGGTTGCATGCCACCATTTTAGAGTGTAGCATATGAATAAGAATAAGGGTGCTGAGGGAGAAGTTGAAGCTGAACTTAAAGCATTAGCCCAAAACAAGGCTCCATAAATTTATGGAATATCAGTTGAAATGTTTCAACTAATCAATGAAATGTGGAAGCACTTAATTGACTATTCCATGAAATTTGTAACACAGCTACTTGGCCGACTGGAAAGGATTCAAATTTTTACCCCTTCCAATGACAGGTGACCCAACAGATGCTCGAACTATAAAATAATAACATTTATATAACATGTCAGTAATTTTTTACTGAAGATCATCCAATAAATACTGCAGCAATACATTGACAGGGAATTGACAGAGGTACAGGCTGGATTCAGAAGAGGATGTGTAACAAGAAATATCATTGCTAATGTCAGATGGATCTTGGTCTAAAGTAGAGAACACCATAAAGGTGTTTGGTTGTGTTTTATTGACACTTCCAAGCATTTGACAGTGTGGATTGTAACAAACTACCGATGACCATCAGAAGAATGGACATTCCACAATGCTTGGTTGTGTTCATAAAGAGCTGGTACATAGATCTAGAGGTAGTTATGAGAACACAATAAGGGCACACCGCATGGCTTAAAAGCAGGTGTGTGTCAGATTGGCAGCCTTGGCACCATACTTAGTCAATCTGTATGCTGAGCAAGTAATCAGAGAAGCTGGCTTACATGAATAACATGGCATAAGGATTAGAGGAAGGTTTATTAACAACCTGCTCTATGCAGATGACACAGCCTTGCTTGTTGAAAAGGACGAGGAATTGAAGCCCTTGCTGATGGAGATCTAGGTTTGCTGCCTTCTCTATGGATTAAAGCTCAAGGTAAAGAACACCAAATTCTTCACAGCTAGAAAAATACATAACATTATCATAAATCAAGAAAAATTTCAAGCTACCAAGGATTTTGTGTTGTTTGAATCCAAAATAATTGCTCATGGAAGCATAATTCAAGAGACCAAAAAAATTTGAAGGCATACCCACCAAAACCAGAATTTTGTTTTTAAAGATATATATTTAATTAAAACAAACAAAACATCATCTTCAAAATGCTATCCATTACACTTAACACATTTGTCAAATTTGTGATTCCATTCCTGGAAACATTTTACGAACTCATCTATTTATGTGGCTATTAATCGCAATCCTTTCACATCCCTCTCCACTAAAAGAAGTCACACAGAGTGAGGTCAGGTGGGTAAGGTATGTGGGGCAAGAGAGGCATGCCATTTTTATCAAAAGCCGGTGCCCTGAGATGACTGTGTGAGCAAGTGCGTTGTTGTGGTGGCAAACCAATTCCCCATCTGTCACAAATGAGGCCGTTTTGTTGCACACTGTTGAGCAATCTTCTCAGAATCTCTAAATAGAAAGCTCAATTAACAGTCTGACCTGGTGGAACAAATTCCAAATGCACTATCCCTCTCATATCAAGGAAAACATCGTCTTGATCTTTACTTTCACTTGACAAGTTTTGGGGGGTGAAGTGGTAATGGTGTCGTCTATTTGCTTGATTGATGTTTGTTTTTGCAGTCTTAAAAATAGCATGATGTCTTGTTGCCAGTAATGGCCTTACAAAAAAGTCGGTGTTGCTTCTGAGCAATTCCTTCAAAGAACAGCATGCTTCCACTCTATGTTCTTTTTCCTGGTCAGGCAGAACCCAAGGCTCATATTTCACAGCAACATTTCTAATCCCCAAATCTTAGATTAAAATTAGCTGAACTGAGCCCCAAGATCATCCAGATAACTTCCCCATCTCGTCAATGGTCCATTGTTTTTATGAAAAATTTCCCTTGACCAGAGAAAACCTTCCTAGGCAATGCCACTGAGTGCACTAACTCAGAGAAAGTTGCTTGGTGCTCGCCTAGTGGGAAAAATGTCACAACCAGTGGAACTTTTTCCAGTTTGGGGGGATAACCCATCACATTGCATTAGGTAAATCTGCTGTACAAGACCTCTTTACAGTATTGAAAAGCATGGATGTTATTTTGAGGATCAAAGTGTGGCTGACCCAAGCCCATGGTATTTTTAATTGCTTCATATGAATGTGATAGTTGGACATTGAATAAAGAAGTGAAGCAAGTAATAGATACTTTTTAATTGTGGTGGTGGAGAAAATTATTGAAAGTACCATTGACTGCTAAAAAGACAAACTTACCTGTCTTGGAAGAAATATAGCCAAAGTGCTTCTTAGCAAGGATGACCAGGCTTTCTCTCACATGTTTTGGATGTGTTGTCAGGAGAGGCTAGTCCTTGGAGAAGATCATCATGCTATTAAAGTAGAGGGGCAGAGAAGGAGAGAAAGGCCCTAAAGGAGACAGATCGAGCTTGTGGCTGCATGAATGGGCTCAGACACAGACACCATTGGGAGGATGGCACAGTTTCATACAGTGTTTCTTTGTGTTGCACATATGGTTGCTATGGTCATATGTTGCACATATGGTTGCTTTGTGTTGTACATATGGTTCTATGGCCTCTAACAACAACAACAAACAGTTTTGCTTCCCTAAGAACTCAGCCTAAGACAACTGGTATAGAAAGTAGAACTGGGAGAGAAAGTAGGATATAAGGACATGTGGAGCCCGAAATAAATAAGTAAACAAAACAATTATAATTCATGGTAAACACAGTAATAAGAAACTGTAGAAGGTAAACAATCTAATATTCAATTGAAAAAATCAAAATGAATTGAAAAGCAAAAGAACCAATAGACATCTCAAGAATTAATTATTATTCATGAATGTCAAATGCTGCCTACCAGTGCAGTAGTGTATATATAATAGAATAGTGCACACAATAGATTCAACAGATCCAACTAAAAGAGTGATAGCAGAATTAAATGGATACTAAGTCAGTAAAAGGAAGTGGGAACTACAGAAGTTATTTGGATTTGGTAATCTTACTATCAGTTTCACTGGAATGGTTGGATAAAAAAAGAGAGAATAGCCTTGGAGTAGGTATAAAAGTAACTGCCAAGTTAAGAAACAGAAAGAACCACAATAAAAGTAGAACAATAGGGGCTATGAACTAAATTGAAATATGGAAATAAATGATCAATAATATTCCTTTTTATTTATGGAAGATTATTTAGATGATTTAAATGTGTACAAAAAAATAAAAGGATAAATTAAATATTTGCAACCCAAATGGAGCAGTCCAGGGTGGCTCAAATTCAAGGCTTTGAGTCAGTTCAGTCATGACTGACAGAAAACCGAACATATTTGAATTTTTTAATTTGGGTGAAGTCAGTGGTAACCAAAATGAAATATATATATATGGTGAGAGACTCGAGAAAAGCATAGTGAGACCTTTCTCTTTCTGTAAATACTGATCATCACAATCCATACATTCATCCAGTGTGTCAAGCACAATTGCACATATACTGCCAACATCATTTTCAAAGCTTTCTCTTCCCACTTGAGCCCCTGATATCGGCTCCCCATTTCTTCCCCTTACCTCCCCTACCCACTCTCCCTCACGAGCCCTTGATAAGTTATAGATTATTATTTGTCCCCTTGGAAGGGGGTTCTAGTTTGATCCTTGTGATCAATTCTCCCAGTCTCCCCTGACCATCACCTAATCCTACTGGTATCTCAACTCTCATTGCTGGCCTGGAGGGGTTTATCTATCTTGGATTCCCTGTGTTGCAGGTTCTAATCTGTAGCAGTGTGCATGTTATGGTCTAAAGCAATTTGTAAAGTGGAATTGAGGTAATGATAGTGGGGTGAAGGAAGTACCAAAGAACTAGAGGAAAGTTGTGTGTTTCATTGGTGCTATACTGCACCCTGACTGATTTATCTCTTCCCTCCCTGTGACCTCTCTGTGAGGGAATGTCCAATTGTCTGCAGATGGGTATTGGGTCTCCACTTCATGCCCCACACCCATTCACCTTGGGGATGGTATTGTTCTGGGTCTTAGTTGCCTGATAGCTGAACTCATTGACACCTCATGATCACACTGGCTGGTGTACGTCTTCATGTGCACTTTGTTGCTTCTGAGCTGGATGGCTGCTTATTTATTTTCAAGACTTCAAGCCCAGAAGCTATAGCTTTTGATAGCCAGGTACCATCAGCTTTCGTCACCATTTTCTTCATCAGCTTATGCACTCATTTTTGTCTTCAGCAATTGATTGTGTCAGGAGGGTGAGCATCACAGAATACCAGATTGTTAGAACAAAGTGTTCTTGTGTTAAGGGAGTACTTGAGTCAAGACCCATTATCCACCTGCAACCTTAATTCTTAACATATAGATATGAGCCCATAGTCTATTCCCTTCTCATTATATATGTATTTACATATGCACATGACTGTATGGAGGCCTCTATAAATGCCCTTTGCCTCCTGGTTCTTTCCTCTATTGCGTTTTACTTCCCTCTTGTCCCACCATCATGTTCAGCATACATTCGGGTTTAGTAATTCCTCACTGCTACAATGCCCTTGATTAAGCCCCCTAAGCATCCTACAACATTCCTTCCATTGATTATAGATCACTTGTTGTTCCCTTGTCCCTGGGTTGGTTATCCCACCCCTTCCTTTTTCCCACCTCCCTTTTCCTGCTTCCCCCACCACCGGAACCATAAGTCCCACTCTTTTCATCTCTGAATTTTTTATCTCACTTGTCTTAGCTAGATAGATATGCAGATACATTAATAAGTGCAGAAATCTGGCCAAAACCAACTAAAAACAAAGGAAGTCAAAACCAACAAAACAATAGCAACAACTACCAAAAATAAAAACAAAATAACAATTACAAAAAGAAAACCACTGACAAAAATGGAAAAGCCTATACACAGTTCAAGTTCTGTTTGTTGGCCTTTATGAGTGTTTTCCAGTCGAGTATGGTCAGGTGACCCACTGTCTATAAAGTTTATTTTTGGTATTTCCAGGGGTGAATCACGGTGCTCTCCCTGCTGCTCTGCTGTATGCCCTTGGTGCCTCGGCCAGCATGATGGGGCCAGACCGTGCACTCTTCCTGCACTGTGGCTCCAGTGCTGTCCCCCACAGCACCATGTTTCAGTGTGGGATGCCATGTACCATGGTTGGTCCGGCCCTATAGTCCTGCCCATGGGTTGTCTGCTCTGAGCAGGAGCATCGTCTTCAGGGTTTGGTGGGCCAGGATGTCCTCTCTTCCCTCTCTATCCCTTTTTGTTTCTCCCATGTGCTCCAATCGGATGAGCCCCTCCCCCAAGATGCAGCTGTCCTCTGAAGTGCATTCTTCTGATGGGAGGGGAGGAGGGAGTGGAGTATCCACATAGTTTGGGTTGGGACCGACATTGCAAACACCTGTATTGGTTCCCTGGTACATGCTGGTATGTTGTACTCACATCTTGGTGCGTCGGGTTGAAGTCTGTTCTCTCTCTGCCTCTGCTGTTGTGATATAAACAATACCTTCCCCTTGGGTGGGTTAGTGCCCTATATCCCCAACACATCCTTCCCCCCCCCACCCTCTCCTTTTCCTATCTTATTTAGTTGGCTGTCATATGTATCCCTGGATTGGGTTTGGACCCTGCCATAATTGCTAGACCTCACCCCAGGGATATATGTATATAGTAGCTTCTCCCCTATGTCCCATTTTTTTTACCACCTCAGTGGACTCATTTTGTACTTGTTCTCTTGTGCTTGACTTACTTCACTTAGCATGATTTCCTCCAGTTCTTCCCATATGACAAGGTGCTTCATGTGTTCATCATTGCTTTTAGGGATGCTTAGTACTCCATTGTGTGTATGTACAATCGTTTTTTGATTCATTCGCCTGTGGATGGAAATTTGCGATGTTTCCAACTCCTTGCAATTGTGACCTGTGCTGTGCTGAACATTGGAGGACAGATGTCTGGACAGTGGTTTGTTTCTTGCCTCTTTAGGGTATATGTCCAGTATGTGGATTGCCGGGTCAGATAGTAGCTCAATTGCTATCTGTTTTAGATATCGGCAAATCAATTTCCATAATGGCTGTACATACCTACTGGTCCACCAGCAGTGGACAGTTTCCTATCTCCCCACAGCCCGTCCAACACTTGTTATTTTCTGATTTTTGAACTGGGCTATTTTTGAGGGTGTTAGGTGGTATCTCATAGTTGTTTTAATTTGCATTTCTTATATAGCTAATGATCACGAACATTTCTCATTTGCTTATTGGTCATTAGGATTTCTGCTCCTGGGATATGACTGTTCAGGTCCTTTGCCCACCTCTTTAGTGAGCGGTTAGATTTTTTCTTATTGTAAGCTTTCAAAGTATTGTAGATTTTAGTAATCAAAGCCTGATGTGTCATTGCTAAAGATGTTTTCCCAGTCTGTGAGCTCTCTTATTCCTCTCGGTGAATTCTTTTGATGTACACAGGTGATTTTTCTTCAGTACATTCCACTTATCAAGTTGTCTCTCCTCTGTATTTGTATCCTTTCCTATTTTTGAGAACCTATGCATTCCCTGTGCCAAGGTTCTCAGGTTTGTCCCATTTCCCATGGCCCTAATAGTTTGGGGTTTTATCTCAAGCTCTGTGATCCGCCTTGAGTTTATTCTTGTGTATGGAGTGAGGTAAGGGTCTGCCTTCATTTTTCTGCAGGGAGATACCAATTTTTTCCAGCACCACTTATTGGAGAGGACATCTGCTTCCCATTTGATATTTTTGGGCCCTTATCAAAAATCAGTTGTCTGTATGCTGATGGTTTTATTTCTAGATTTTCAGCTATTTTTCGTTGGTCTGAATATCATTATACCAGTACCACACTGTTTTGCCCACTGGGCAGTACATGCTATACACACATAATAAAGTGAGGTAGAGCAAGTCCTCCGACTTTGTCCATCTTGAGGAGTTCTCTGCTAATTCTGGACTTCTTCCCTCTCCATATGAAGTTGGTAATCAGCTTTTCTAATTATCTCAGGAAGGATGATGGTGTTAGTATCGGGATTGCATTAAACTTATACAGTGCCTTGGGCATAACTGATGTCTTTACTACATTGAGCCTTCCAATCCATGAGCATGGGATATTCTTCCATTTATTGAAGTCACTCTTGGTTTCTTGTAATAGTATTCTGTGGTTTTCTGTTGACTGCTCTAAATGGTGTAAGTTTTGTGCCAGCATATCAGCCATAAGTCTCTCTTCATTTTTTCATGCAGGTATGTATTGGTAACAAAATTCCTCTGATGAGTGTCTTTGCTGTGTCCCAAAAAATTTTGGTATGCCCTATTTTCATTCTCATTGGTTTCTAGAAACTTCCTGATTTAACTCTGATCTTAGCGGAGAGATAAATGGCTCAGTGAGCCTCCCCTTTCTAGTTCACCTTTCTAGTTCTCGGGTCTCTTGCTTTCTGATTGTTGGGCCAGGGTTCAGCTGCTTTAGCCAGTTCCCTGCTTCAGCTTGCAAGGCTCACTTCCTGCAAGACATCCCTGAGGATATGCCACATGGACCTACACCGATGCAGCTCTGAGTGCTGGAGCAGATGTGTGAAGACCCCTGCCCCAGCTGAGATGCTCACACGTTTAATTACTCAGCTTTCCTCCTGCAATTGGTGTTATTGCATGTGTTTTGTGAGATGGAGGAGGACTTTGTGGATTGGTGTTGAACATATGGGTTAATATTGGACTTATGGGCTTGGGGAGCACTGTGTTGGATGCTTTCTTAATGTACACTTACCCTTTATATAAAACTCTCTTATACTTATGAGTTTCTGTGGATTTGTTTTCCTAGTTTACTAGACTGACTCCCCTAGAGGAGCAGCTCTAGCTTATCAGAGAGGTTGTTTTCATCTCTGCCAACTGGAACTGAATACGCCCCCTTCCTATGTCAGGTAAATTTCCTGACCTCTTTCCAATTGTCCCAAATCTACGGCTACCTGTTGACACTGACCCCCAGACTATGAGCTCAAGGCAGATAACAGTGCAGGAAGTTCCCATGTGAGGTCCTGTGACTAGCTTTCAGGGGTTCTCCTCGATTCTGGAATTGTGTCCGCTTGGGTGTCATCCTGAGGAACTCACTGCTTGCTGCCAAACTAAGGCACTGGTAGTTACTTGGCCAGCACGCCAAGCCTAGAGCAATTCAGTATGTTCTCAGTTCACTTTGTGAGTAAACATTATTTTAAAAAGCGGGGTTCAGAATAGACCCTAGTACTGGGTTTCTAATTTCGGGACTCTGCCTCCAAGTCTCCTTCACCTTACCTCCCAATTTTCTGTTCTGGCAGCAGGAGCTCCAGGAGGGTAAATCGAACTGGATGCCATCTTCTCCTGATGGCCAGTGAGCCCTTTTAGCTACTGCTCTAAGAGCTCTGCTCATTGTTAGGACTGCGGAGAGCCACGCATCTTCTAAATCATGCATTCACCACCTCTTTGAGCAAGGCATCACGATTTCTTTTTCTGCCAGGCAAGTGATTTTGTTACTATGTATGGTATATGCTTTTCTTGTTTTCTAAGAAGGAGATTGGGTTTCTATTAGTGTATCAGCTGGTAACGTTTCACATTCAATTTATTTTTCCGTTAGACCTGTATTTTACAAATCTGGGTCCTTTATAATTTCATTTCTTTAGCCATGACTGAACAAGAATAAACAGTTCAAAACCCTACTCAAATGTTTAAGAACTCCAATGCTAACTAATATGTTTGTAGTTCAAAGCACCCAGTAACACCTTGGAAAACAGAGCACATGATCTGCTTCAAAACCTTAGAGAGCATTTGTAATCTGCACACATGAGGTCATCATATATCTGAACTGAATTACAAATAACAACAATAATCACACAACACAGTGATATAACTGGCAAATTAAGAATGAGGCATTATCTGTGTAAAATAAATAGCTTAGTCATCAATGAGACAACTGATTATATTTGAGATAATGAGTGAAGACCAATTGTTGATATTGATGAGACTATACATAGAGGGAACATGTTTATAATCTTATCAAGAGATTTGAGGATAAATATAGATGACAAGGGTTTAAACCAACCTGTGTCTAGTGTATGGAACTTAAAATGTATAGGTGAGACACATGTTTATAAATAAGGATGAAGTAAGATCAGATGGGATGTATAAAATATAGATTGCATATCATAAAACAAAAAATTGGGTTTATTTATTTATCCTAATCTTATTCAGTTTTGCAATTAGCAATGGTAAATTACATGAATAATAACCAACTACCACATGTGAGGCCTCTAAGACTTGGGAGAGGCTCTGCTTAATGAAAAAGCAAGGATGTAAATTTGGGGGCAGTCCAGAAAGAGAGGAAAACTTTGGAATGTTAGCTGGCACAATGAAATGCTTTGAATGTTAACTACATAATGGATGGATCAAAAATCTGAAAGGAGATAAGAGGATAAAATAAAGAGAAAAGAATGACTGAATGGACTTCCTTTTGGGTGATGGATGAAGATGTTGAGGAAGAGAGATATAATAAGGATAAGTGTCAGAAAGTTTTGAATGTTTATCTGAAGCAGAATTGCTTTTGTCCTGCTCCAGGATGAGTCTACCGGCAGCACTAGTGATTGAATCTACATGATTTTCATGGCTTGGGATTTAGTCTCCATGACTTAGATTTACAGTAGAATTATGCTGATAAATGGAAACCATGCTATTGGAAGTTGTTCATTTATTTGAATGTTTTGATGGAGAAATTAACAAGCTACATTAGAATCAAAGCAGTTTTGTTTTTAAAAAGTAAGACACTTTATTAATGAAAGCTTTTCATTCTATTATTCCAGGGCAGGACCCAGAATTGGAAGACATTTTTATACCTAGTACAATACTAAGAACAAATACTTGCTAATTCCCCTTTTTTATTAAATTATATTTTAGGTTAAGTCATATATCACATAGATGTATAAAATATTTCAAGAGAGTAATTGATGTAAATGTTTCATAATTTTTAATAACCCAATTAAAGTATAATTTTATTCAGTGTAAATATTTTTTAAATCGATATGTTAATGAAAAGGAAATTATATCATGTTACTATTATGTGGTAATAGGAGCCCCGGTGATGCTATGGGTTAGTTACAGTTAGTTACTGCTGTCAGTTGGTGATCAGAACCCGTCAAGCCCTCAGGGGGAGAAAAAGGAGGCCATCTTCTCCAATAAAGATGTACAGTTTCCTTTCCAATCTTACCTCCCCATCGTTGCTCTTGAGTAATTCTTGACCATTGGGTCTCCCATAGTTAATTTTTAAGGGATCAAATTACTTATGGGTGATATTTTATTTTATAAACCAATCTATTGTCTGAAAGTTGGCCTGAAGAAACAGCTTCAATTCCAACTTCAAAGAGTACCTGAGAACTGCAGTCTCAAGGGTTTCCCTTGTGTATAGTTATCCAGCATAGATTTGAATTTTGTTCTTCATTTTAATATCACTCTACCTAGAGCTTTCTATCCTGTGCCTGACTTGAGTGGTCAGTGGCTGGGCCCTATCTAGCACTGATCTTAAATGAGAAGAGTTTGCTTTTTGTTTGGACAAGTTTTTTCTTTAAGTCTTTGACTTCCTCAATTCTCTTTTGCATCATTTGAGTAGAGAGTACCAATTTTGTATCTTATGTGTCTACTTGCAAGATGTTAAGACCCCCAGATAGTACTCATCGAAATAGAATATAGAACATTATCTTTGTAAACTATGTTTTGTCTATTGACAAAATAGCACTTCAAGGCTAGGGTCTCAAGCCTGTTGACACAGTAAAATAATCCCATGAGTTGCGTGGAAATATCTAGAAAACCTCTGTAAATGATTCCTCTTTATAGTGCCTTATCTAACTCTTAGCTTCCTTTATTTTTCTTTTTTGATTGTTTCTCAAACAAAATTAGTGTCAATGTCTTTATTATGTATTTCACTAATTTTCCCATTGATTCAAATCTACTCTATGTCCTTTGATTTAGTTATCTATTAATGATATGTTATTGTTAACTTTTGGGATTTCTAGTTATTATTTTGTATGGTTCTAAATATTAGTTAATTTCTATTTTATTGTCCTACTGAATTCTTCTGAGTTTTTCTCTTAATTTCTTTCAGAGTCCTTTATGTCAGTCCTTTAGACTCGTTATTAGGTAGTTCAGCTACCAATTTTTACCCCAGGAAGGTGATTTTCCCCCCTTTATTTTGCTGCCTTGTTTGAGCTATGTTACTCGTTTTCTTCATGTGATTTGCCTGCTATCTTTTAGGCAATGAGATATTAGCTATTTGATTTATATGTTTCTTTACTGATTGCATACATGCTTTGGATTGATTTCAACATTTTGTTTCAATGTAACCAAAGCATTGTTTCTTCTCATTCTCCTTAGAATCTCTTTCTTTGATTTCCTTTAAATATTGTTTGAAGTGACTTTGGTGATTTCTGTTTGGTGATTTTGGTGGGGTTTCCTCTCCGTGGTGGGCATAGCTTTCTAACTCTAGGTCTTTGCAAGTTTCATTATAATATTTTGGTTTGTCTTCTCCAGCTGCCCTTTGAAATTTTCTATTTTGTTCATTTCTTCTAATTCTTAGCTACCCTAAAGTGTTTAAAAGCAAGAAGTTACTTTAAGAACTAAGATATGCCTGACCCAATCCAGGGTATTTTCATATGCATGTGAAAGATGGCCATTGAATAAAGAAGACCCAAGAAGAATCAATGCATTTCAAATATAGTTCTGGCAAAGGCTATTTAAAGAACCATGGAATGCCAAAAGGAAAAGCAAATCTGTGTTGGAAGAAGTACAGCTTGAATGCTCTTTCAAGGTAAGAACAGCAAGATTTCATCTCATGTCCTTTGGACTCATGCTTAGTAAAATAGGGGGCAGTATAAAAAAGGAAGACCCTCAACAAGATGGACCGACAGAGTGGATGCAACAATGAACTCAAACATAAGAACAATTGTGAGGATGGCGCAGGACCAAGTGGTCTTTCTCTCTGCTGAACACAGGGATGCTATGAGTCAGAACGGACTCCTGGTGCCCAACAACAACAATAGCTTTGGCGGTTCACTCACATGTGATTCATCTATGTTCAGGCTTATATGTCTTTCCTTATCAGGAAGTGGAAGAGCAGGTTCTTACCCTGATACTCAGTTTCAAGCTTTGGAGATTAGTGTCCCACACATTCCTTATAGATAGTATGGTCCTTCTGGATTAGAGCTAGCTGTTTGTGTAGTCTGTAGGACAGAGCAGGGTGTCTTCATCCACTATGAAGGAGTGGTACTCAAATAGACAAGCCAAACCCACTGTGTATGGTGTATGCGAAGATTGGTATATCAGAAGGTGCTGGAATATGAAAGGGTTTCAATGCAATCATAGGGGGGCTTTAGGAATTCTTTGAGGGTAAATATGTGACATGATAGCTTGGCAGATAATGGATAAAGACACTAGATTCTCTTGTTTTTCTTTTGGAAAAGGTTCAAATGGCTCCTGTCAGGATGAGAATGGTGTTGTTGATGAGGCGATGTATCTCTCCAGCCAGTCACTGGAATGTGAAAGCAGAGAGCATCCACACAAGTTGTTATACTGGACATTGTGTGCACTGCTGGTTGCTGGGTATATGGGGCAAGTTCATATCGGTCACCTGTCACCAACTGGGTGGCATTGAAACTCACACTACCTATTGTCAGAGAGACAGAGAAGCAAATATTGAGTTTGGGGTTAGGTCTCCATTGCCTATGGTCATGAATCTGTTGGGAGAAGACACTAGTGATTGCCAGGCATGTGGAACATCACAGGGATAAGTAGAGTGAGCATGAGCTTCTGGTGGTAGGTGTGATGGTGCAGGAGTGTGCACCATGGATGGCAAGCAGGGAGAGAGCAGGCCCACCCAGGAGGGGGCAGGGATTAGGGGTATATGTATCTGTTGTCCTCAGCATGGGTATTGGGGAAATCCTCTCCGGGTATAGCCAGTGATCACCCCTGCCCAGGCCAAATGCAAGGAATGGGAGATGTCAAGTCCATAGAGGTGGATGAATGTAGCTACCATTCTAAAAACCCTCTGCTCTGCCGGTACTACACACCCAAATGATTGGGAACTGGTGTTGGTGAGTAGTTTCATCACTGTTTCGTGGCTTCTAACCTCCTCTGTGGTCCTCCAGATCCACAGAGCTAATACCCACCTTTCTTCTTAGATCTAGTTCATGTTCCACTCACCTTACTTTGTTCCATGTGTTTCTACACAATATTTCTGTCTCCTATTGGAGATTTGGCGAAGTTGCTTTTGATGTTCCTTTCAGGGGAATTCTGCAGGCTTTGTGTCCAGGGACCACCTTGCACTGCTCTGGCTGGTGGGACACCTGTGGCTCGCACATCTCCCTGGTGCCTGTGTCATGCTGTTCTTCTTCCTTCTGGTGTTTGGCCTAATTTTTTATCCGTACATTTGCTTTTCTGTGTTCCCAGATTGTCCTTAGTATCTGCTTCACTTTGTTCCTTAGTTCTTTGTGTAGGAGGCAGCATAATGTGTGTGACTGAGCTGCTATCTTGGGCCCTTACTCCACAAAATGCTCTGCAGGACATACTTGCATAGCTTTCAATATTTTCAAACAAGCTCATGCTGAATCCAAATAAACTAAAAGCATGAGGTATTTTCCTTAAAATTACATATGATGTTTGTACAAGTATAAAACTTCTATAAATGGCAGTTTGTATTGAATATTCTGTATAGTCACTCACACACACACACACCTCAAAACAATGAATATATTCTCCTCAAATGTCTAAATACCTGTTTGGGAAAACTTCTTTTCTCTGGCTCCATGCCTGCTACAAAAAGTCAATTATCTATTAAGTCATCTGCATTCATTTCCCAGGCTGACCAGGAAACTAGGCTTGCCCAAGGGATGGCTTGTATCATCCACACCAGGAAGTTTGAACTGTAGCCAGGCATCCAATTAAGACATTCCAAGATGGCTATTATTCTTGGTTCAGGCACATTCCACTGGCACAAGTATTCTGTAGAAGAAACACATCAACTAGTTTTTCATGTTTTAATTGAGAGAACGAAAGTTTTCATAGTGTATAATTTAACTATTAAAGTGACTATTTTCTTCAGTCACATTTTAATTCAATGTTATATTTTAGTTCATGGTTTTCTCTTATTGTTGGTATTTTAGATGGCAGAAAGTGAGTAAAGATCAGAAATTATTTTCTTTGCTTTAGAGTTATTTTTATGAGATTTAAGTATCAAAGAATAATTTATTTATTTGTTTACATTGTAAACTTTCTTTCTTTCTTTAGATCTAATTTTCATTAAATCTAGTGTGCAATTAAGCTATACTTAACATTGTCACCTGACAGCAACAGTTGCAAAATCTTTAACTACTAAAATCAGCTCCATTGTACATTCAGAAAACCAGGTGAAAAATAGCAGAGTCATGTTAGTTAAACACATAAGAAACACTTAGAATACATTGTAGCAATGACTAGTTTCTCAAATAAACACACCATTCACCTAAGTTAGGATGGCTGTAGATGGTGTGTCCTCTGAGGAAGGCCTCAGGCCAAGAGCCAAGGTGTATTTGTTGGAACTCTGCATGGATTTTCTGTGGTATGATTTGCGGTTGGCATTTTCTGACAAATGGAATGCTGTTATGATTTGTGGCACTACATTTTAATTATGAAATCTTTCTATGGGATCTGTTCTGTCTTGTGTGGTAAAAAATACTCGGGTAAATAAAAGGATATATATATATATATATATATATATATATATATATATATATATATATATATATATATATATATATATATATATATATATATATATATATATATATATATATATATATATATATATATATCCATTTAAGCAAATTCCCCAACTTGTCTGTAAGTTTGTTGTATTGTGGTGCCTTGTGTGTTTCTGTGCTGCTGGAAGCTGTCACTGGTATTTTTAAATACCAGCAGGGTCACCCAAAGTGACCAGGTTTCAGCAGAGCTTCCAGACTAAGAAGGAATTGGCTGACCACTTCAGAGGAACTTGCTATGGAAAACATTATGAATAGGAACAGAACAATTTAAGCGATAGTGCCAGAATCTGAGTCTCTCAGGTTGAAATCCTCTCAAACGATGACTGAGGAGTTGCTGCATTCTCATGGAGTTGACCGTAATGTTCTGGATGAAATAAAGCCTTTCGCCGTGAAGCCTCCAGGACCTTCACTGGCTGAGAGGGCATGGCGCAAATGAAAAGAAACAGCTGCAAATATTGATTAGTAATTGGGACTTGAAATGCATGAAGTAAAATTGGAAGTCATCAAAAATAAAATAGACCACATAAGGATCAACATCCTGGCCATTAATGAGCGGAATTGGACTGGTATTGGCCATTTAAAATCAGAAACGCATATTGTTAGCTATGTCAGGAGCAATCGATTGAAGAGGAATGGCATATTTCATTCACCATCGAAAAGGACATCTCAAGTTTTATCATGAAGAGTGATGCCTTCTGTGATAATGTAATCTCTGTGCACAAAGAAGCCCAGTCAATAAAACTATTCAAATTTATGTACAAACACCTGAAGTAGTGACTTGGGAACTGCAGACTTTTACCAGCTTCTTCAGTGTGAAATTGATCAAGCATGCTATCAAGATGCACTGATAATAATTGGCAAACGTTGGGAACAAAGAGAAAGGAACAACAGTCAGAAAATATGGCTTTGGTGATAGAAACAATACAAGACCACATGATAAAAATTTGCAAGACCAATTACTTCATCACAAACACCTTTTTTTCAGCAACACAAGCAGTGATTATACATGTAGAATTATCTAGACGGAATACCTATAAATAAACACATGTGCGAAAAGAAATACTGGAGAAGCTCAACATTAGCAGCTAAAATGAGCCTTGGAGTCAACTGTGGATCACACTATCAATTGCTCAGATGTAAGTTCAAGAAAATTAAATAAATCCACAAGAGCCAAAATAAGACATCCCAACGGAATTTCAATCACATCTCCAGAACAGATTTGAAACATGAGCACAAGTGACAGCAGATGGTGTGATAAGCTGTGGGGGGAAAATCAATAATATCATATATATATATGTATATACATATAAAGATCATTTTAAAAGACAGGGAATGAAGAAAAGAACAATGTGGATGTCAGACAAGACTCTGAAATTGGCTCTTAATGGTCGAGTAGCTGTGGCAAATGGAAGAAAAGATGAAGTAGAAGGAGTGAACAGAAAAACTTCCAAGGGCATCCCAAGAAGAAATATTAAAATATTATAATGAAGGATGATACCTTGAGGGTAGAGGTGTGCCTGACGCAAGCCATGGTATTTTCAATAGATCCAAATGCATGTAAAAGTTGGACCTTGAATAAGGAAGACTGAGGAATTGATACACTTGAATTATAGTGCTGGAGAAAAATATTCAAAGTACTATGGAGTGCCAAAAGAACCAAAAAGCCTGTCTTGTTAGAAATACAGTCAGAATGCTCCTTACAGGCAGGGAGGCTTCCTCACACATTTTAGATTTGTGATCAAGAAGAAAGGGCTCTGGGAAAGGGACACCGTGCTTGGTATATCGAGGGGCAGTGCACACAAGGAAGGCCCTGGAGAGATGGATTGGCACGGTGATTGCAACAGTGGGCTGAGACATGAACATCGTGGGGATAGCACAAGACTGGGCAGTGCTTCTTCCTGTTGTACATAGGGTCACCAAGAGTTGGAGCCTATGTCTTCCTTTTGATGATTGATACCGTGGTGGAAAAATGGGCTCAAACATAACAATTATGAGATTTTCCCATGACAGGGCAGGACTTTATTTTATTGTACATACGGTCAGTATGAGCAAAACAGACGAGAAAACAAGAACAAAGCAAATGCATGGAACTTTTGGGGTGCGATATTTAAGTGCTTGAATGCTAAACAAAGTTAGCTGGTTCAAATTCATCCAATGGCTGGCAATCTACTCCTTTAAAGAGTGTAGCCCAGAAAACCCTATGAGACATTTCTTTATCCCATGTGATTACTCTGAGTTGAAAACTGATTAACTAGTACCAGTCACCACTTACAACTAAGAATTACAACAAATCAAATGAATAATTCCCTGAGTGGTCAAGATTAGTACATACTAGATTACCAATCTGCTTAGTGTCAACAACAGTCTACCCAAGAGGACGTTGGAAGAAATGCCCTGTCAATATACCTCTGAAAAGTTAGCCATTGAAAACCTGTTATGACACACATAGGGTTACCATGAATCGTAACTGAATAAAACAAATAAACGTTTGAAATATTATGCTGTAGAAACAACTGAAAATATGAGTTGTATAGAAAAGAAAACATATATAATAAAAATATATAAACAACTGAAAACAGTTTAGAAGCAAATATATATGTATATTAGTTGTTTACAAGAGAAAACAACTATACGAATATACATTTTATTTTCAATACTTAGTAAGTACATTGCATTTCAACCATTGTACTTATTTACCAGTTTTCTCTACTGTGGTAGCTTGCTTGTTGCTATGATGCTGGAAGATACTTCAAATACCAACATATTTCCGTGAGGCTTTGAGACTAAGACAAAGTAGAATAAAAGCAATCTACTTCTGAAAACTTGCCAAGGAAACCCCTGTGGATCACAAGAGGCTATCTCCCAATGCACTGCTGAAGATGAGCCCGGTAGCTCAGAAAGCACTCAAAACACGCAGTGGCCACAAAAGTGAATTGGGGCATTTTAAGGATGATGAAAACAGCCTAGAACTGTGTAATGCTTTATTCTTTTGTGTACATTGTATCCAGGAGTTGAACCAACTTGAGAGTAACTAGCAACAACAAAATACATTCTACTTTAATATTTATAAGTATTCTATAAAACTAGACTGTGACCAGAGGAAAATCATGAGCATAGACGGAACATGAAACATTACAGTTGACTCGAATAAGTATTACTTTTGACTGTCATGTTTTATACTCTGCTTCCATACTTCATGTAGAATTTTGTTAGCAGTGTTAGAAAAAATGCAGTTAGTCACTTAGGCTAGAGGTATAAAATGCTGGGAAAGGACGTTTTCCTGGTCTCCTCACCCATGGTGCAGGTGTGGACCTACCTGGCCAGGGAGAAACCGATAGGAGGAAGGATCCCTTTAAGCCCTTTACTCTTGGCAAACAGTGGGATGCACATCATAGCATCATCATCTTTGCCTGAACAGATTTTGAGCCAGGGCATTCGTTGCTATGGAACATTTCCTGCTATGTGCTATTTGCTTTTTCTTCGTAATGAAAGCTACTTTCTATGTAGCTACACATGTTAAGAGAAAGCTAGAAAGGACATGATGTTTATGGAACAGTTCATATTAGACATTGATGCCATTTGGCTTCTTGGATATCTAGGAACTGAATACAACTTGTAAGGTTTGAAGTGTTGTATTATAGTAACAGTGTAGTCAGTGGGTTGTCCTATGCATACCTTTAGTGCTAGAGAATTCATAATTTCACGTTTGTTTTGTGTTATCAGGAACATTTATTGTTTTTGTTAAAGTGCAAAGTCTGGCTTTCTAATTTGAAACAAATGATATTCCTGAATCCACCCGAAACCATTCTATTTATTTTGATGCATGAGAATTTTGAAATATTCTGAGGCCTTTCTCACAATGTCTTTGCAGTAAGGTAGGGTCACTGTGTGAGTATCCTTCCTTCATTGCTAACTGCGGGATTTAGATCAGTATGAATTAAATCCCTGAAGTGTGGAAATGAATACAGTCTTAACCTTCCACTTCCCCATCACTATCACCATTATTTCTCTTTAACCTTATCCACCCAGAGCTGGGTCAGAGATCACCTATTAGAAGAATCCTTCTTTTGGACTGCCAGATATGCAGATGCCAATCCCTCCTGGTTCTCACTGCCCCTGTAGGCTTATTAGTTTGCTGGAATCATGCACAGATTTCCCTGAGACCATACAATACTTAGAGCTTTAATGTCTCAATGGGTGCATATAAGGGGGGGGGTACTACCTCCAAAATGGAATTTTTTACCCAAGCTATGTATTTATGTATTTTTTATAAAACAACTTTATCACCTTCAAAGTAATTTCCATTACACTGAATACATTTGTCAAATCTGTGATTCCACTCTGAGAAACATTTTACAAACTCATCTATTTGGATGACTAGCAGACTCTCCCTTGCTTTTTTCTTCACCTCTTCTAAATTTTCAAAATGCTGCCCTTTCATGTCCCTCTTCATTCAGACAAAAAAAAAGACATTGCACAGAGAGAGGTCAGATGACTAAGTTGCATGGGGAAAGAGAGGCAAGTTGTGTTTTGCCCAAAACTGGCGCGCTGAGGGGACTGTGTTAGCAGGTGCATTGCCATGGCAACAAAACCAGTACCCTGTTAGCCACAAATCAAGCTTTGTTTGTCACACATGGTCATGTTATCTTTTTTAGGAACTCTATATAGAAATCTTGATTAGTAGTCTGACCTGGTGGAAAGAACTCCAAATGAACTATCCACCTCAAAACAACAACAACAAAAACAAGAGAGTATTGTCTTGATCTTTGATTTTACTTGATGAGCTTTTGGGGTGAGGTGATGATGGCATCTTCCACTGACTTGATTGACATTTGCTTTCATGGCTATAAGAATAGCACCACGTGTCATCACCAGTAACGACCTTGGGGACAAAGTCTGGGTCTCTTTGGAGCTTTCTTTCAAAGCATGGCATGTTTCCACTCAACATTCTTTTTCCTGATCAGTGAGAACCCAAGGCACAAATTTTGTAGCAATCCTTCTCATTCTCAAATTTTCCATTAAAATTTGCTGAACTGAGCTCCAAGATAGTCTAGATAAGTTTTCCATCTCCTCAGTGGTCCGTCGTTGGTCTTTGAGCACAAGTGCACAAATTGTGTTGTACATTTCCATTCATTCAGGAAGTTGACAGATATCCAGAATGAGGTTTGTCACCAATAGACATTTTACTTTTTTGGAAATGAGAAAATCACTTGTACACTTGAGTGTTTCCCATAGCACAGCCGCATGATGTTCTCTTAAATCAGCCATCACAAAAAGAGAGGTTCCAATAAAACTGTTTTTACAAAAAAAATTCATGTGACCATAGAGAACCTTCCCTGAAAACACTACTGAGTGCACTAACTCAGAAAAAGTTGCTTGATGTTTGCCTAGTGGGGGAAAATGTGTAACATGAAAGCTCTGCCCAGTGAAGCATTTTTCTGCTTTGTTGGGGGTTGCCCCTCATATTCATGAACAGGAAAATTCCATCAGTAATAATTTTCTCTCTTCTGTTTCCTTATCTCCATTAAGGTATGCATTCCTTTCCATTGTAGATTTCCTTTGGACGTATCTGAGCCTTAGGCCCCAGAACTCACAATGTGGCTATGATGAATTATAACATGCTGCCTTAGGCTTAGGTGGCAGCACGTGTTGAATTGTCGATCATCTTCTTATCAGTCACTATTCATGAGTCTCAGGTGTTTAGATGACTTTAAATAATGAAAACTAAGGCAGCATTACTTTTTGTAAGGTGACTGTGATCAGAAGAGTTTATAGCAACTAGATACTCTTACATATACTGAGGGGTGGAGCACTGATGGCATCTCCTTGGGGGTGGGGGTGATCTTGTGGACAACAGAGGGATCCAAAGTAGAATCCTGGTCTCTTTAGCTTTTCATCTTCTGCTGGATCTGGGAGCCTTAGTGAACTATTGACCTGGGATTCATTCAGCATGTCTCAGATTAATTTAGCTGCACATCCACAAACTTGTGGCCCTCATGCTTCATGATCCTGCTTCCACTCATCAGCTAACACAGCTGCATGAGTCAGGAGAAGCCTTACTTAACTACTTCTACAATTGTGTAAGCAATTTTAAAAATATAAATCACTTTTTATATATATACACATAGTGTCACTAGTTTTGCTTCTCCAACATAATAACTTTATACATTGCAATTTTAAACCATCTGCTCTTTAGGATAAACATGCTTCACTGTGTCAAAATTTTCTCAAATACACAGGCTCTACCATCAGATATCAGTTATTTTATTTGGGTAAAATCTGCTGCAGACAATTGAATTATTTATATTCAAGCTTAGTTACATTAACCAGCAATGTTTTCAGTAGTACCTTGAAAGGAATATTCCAAAAATTCAGACTCAATTAGGGGAGAACATAGAACAAGGGATAGCACTGCTGATGTCAGCGGGATCCTGGCTCAAAGAAAAGAATATTAAAAAAAAAGAATGGCAGAAAAGGTGTTTATTTGTCTTATATTAACTATGCAAAGGCATTTGACTTTGTGGTCACAACAAACTATGGAAAACCTTGAGAAGAGTAAGAATTCCATAACACTTCATTGTGCTCATGTGGAAACTAACTGTACACGGATCAAGAGGCAGTTGTAGGAACAGAACAAGGGAAGACGGCATGATTTAAAATCAGGAAAGTTGTGCTTCAGGGTGGTATCCTCTCACTATATTTATTCAATATGCATGCTGAGCAAAAAATCAGAGAAGCTGGATTACATGAAGAAGAATGCAAAATCAAGATAGCAAGCCTTTGTAGAATACTTTTCTGACTTAAGTAAAATCAGGAGAGACAAAAAGTTTATTAATAACCTGGGGGATGCAGATGACACAACTTTGCTTGTTGAAATTGACTTGAAGCATTTGCTGATGAAAATCAAGGATTGCAAGCTTCTGTATGGATTATGACTCAATGTAATGAAACCAAAAATCCTTGCCACAGGACATGATAATTGAAGAAAAGATTGAAGTTGTCAAAGATTTCATCTTGCTTGTCTGCACAATAAATGCTCACAGATGCAACAGTAGAGATCAAAGGATGTGTTGCATTGGTAAATCTGCAGCACAAGACCTCTTTAGAGCATTGAAAAGCAAGGGTATTATTTTGAGCACTAAGGTATATGCTTAAGTCAAGTCATGATATTTTCAATTGCCTTATATTTATATGAAATTTGGACATTCAATAAGGAAAATGGAAGAATAATTGATTTCTTTGGATTGTGATACCGAGAAGAGTATTAAAAATAGCATATATGACCACAAGACAAACAAACCTGTCTTGGAAGGAGGATGACAGACTTGGTCCCACATAATTTGGAAAGTTGTCAGGTGAGACCAGTCCCTGAAGACGGACATAAATCCTGATAAAATGCAAGAGAAAACGTGAAAGACCCTGGACAAGATGGATTGATGCAATGGCTGTGTTGATGGAACAGTTGTTCCTCAAGCGTAGGAACATTTGGGAGGATGGTGTAGAACCCAGCAGTGTTTTCTTTCTGTTGTGCATTAGGTTACTATGAATTGGAACCCATAGAATTTCACATAACAATAACAATAAATGGCCAAGCTCCAGCTATAATGAACAAGTTAGGTCTTTTAGGATGTTAAACTGGGTAAGTTAAACAAAATAAATGATAATTTATGGTTATGAGATTTACGTAAATTAATGGGGAAAACTTGGAAAATTGAGAAAAACATTGGGGCATGACTTAAATTTGGTGTGGTTGTTAGGTGTTGTCCAGTCATGTCTGCCTCATTGCAACCCTTTATACAACAAATCAAAAACGATCTGGTCCTATGTCACTTTCACAACGGTTATGTTTGAGTCTATTGTAGCAGGAACAGCATTGATCCATCTTTTAGCTGACCACCAACTGTAGAGAACGTGATGTCCAGTTCCAGGGACTGGTCTCTCCTAATAACATGTCCAAGGTAGTTGTGACATTGTCTGTCCATCCTTTCTTCTGAGGAACATGCTGGGTGTACTTCTTTAAAGATAGATTTGTTTGTTCTTATAGCAGTGTATGATACTTTCAATATTCTGCAGCAAAACCATAATTCAGATTAATCAATTCTTCTGTGGTGTTTATTATTTGTTATTCAGCTTTCAAATCCATATGAAGTTTTTGAAAAATACCATGATTTGTGTCACCTGATTTCTCAATGTGCAATCCTGACTCTTAAGTATTTTAAAGAGGTGCGGCAGATTTGCTGTTTTGATTTAACTGTTGTTTCCATGAGTGTTGATTGTATATCTACATAAAATGAAATCCTTGACTACTTCTATCTTTTCTCCATTTATCATGATATTATCTATTTTTTTCATTACACTGAATTGTAATCCTTAATAAATGACGCCACCTTTGATATTCATCTATAAGTGTTTCAGGTCCTTCGGGCTTTCTCAAAGCAAGTCTTTTGCATTTGCATAAGGCAGGTGGTTAATGAGCCTTCCTCTGGTCCTGATCCACATTCTTCTTCATATAGTTCAGATTCTTGAATTATTTGCTCATAATACTGGTTGAAAATGTATGATAAAAGGATACAACCCTAACGTACACTTTCTTGATTTTAAACCATGACAAATAGCCTTGTTCTGTGCAAATGACTACCTCATGGCCTATCGACAGGCTCTTTATGAGCCCAGTTAAATGATCTGGAATTTCCATTCCTCCCAAAGGTACCTTCATTTATGATCTGCACAGTTGAATGCCTTTGCATAAGCAGTAAAATGCAAATAACAACATTCTGGTATTATTTGCTTTCAGCCAGAATCCATCTATCATTAGCAATGATATCTGTTGCTCCTAGTACTCTCCAGAATTTAGCTAAACTTTTTGGCACTTCTGTGTTGATGTAGTACTGCACCATTTTCAAAGTATTTTTTAGCAAAATCTTACTAGTATGTGATGCTAATAATGTTTTTCAATATTTTTAATTGGGTCACTTTTCTTTAGAATAAGTACAAATATGGATCCCTTCGAATCGCTTGGTCAGGTTGGTGTCTTCTAAATTTCTTAGCGCATATTAATGAGTGCTTGCAGCACCGCATACGTGTTTCTAAAAACATTTCGATTGGCATTCCTTCAAATGAGAGAGCCTTTTGAAAAATCTAGTGTCTTTAGTACAGGTTGGACTTTTCCTCCAATACCATCATTCCTTGATCACATACTACATCTGTAAATGGATGAATGCAAAATAATTCTTTTTGACACAATTTCTCTATATTCCTCCCATATTTTAAGGATTTTTCCATCATTTAATATTTTGTTTGACAACAGGATCCTTTGTAATTGGCATTTGAGGCTTGAATGTACTTATCTGCCTTTCAGCTTGAGAGATAACGAGCATTTCTTCTTCTTCTTCATCCTCCCCACTCCCCCGACCTCTAATTCCAGGTCTCTACTCTTTACTATGTTCCCTGGAATTGCCCTTTGAAATGTTCTGTTCAGCCCTTTTACTTAATTATTTCGTTCATTTGCTTTAACTATTCTCCATTCAAGAGCGAGTCTTGGGTGCATTCTGTTATTCAGTTCCATCTTTTTTTTTAATGATCTTTTGTTTTCTTCATGGTTGATGTCATCCTATAATCTGTCACATCTTCAGTCATTAAGAGTTCAATGACTTTACTCTGTTCTTTGAATATTCTCTATATTCAGATGAAATATGCCCCAGTCTGTATGTTGTTTCTCATGGACTTGTTTTAATTTTCTACAGCTATAACCTGAATTTGCATAAGGACAATTTATGGTCTGTTGACCATTCATCGTCAAGCCTAGTTTTGGATAACGATATAGAGTTTTACCATTTTCTCTTCCCAAAGATGTATTCAATTTACTTCCTGTGCATTCCCTCTCGTAAGGCCAATGTGCATAGTTGTTTTTCTGTAGCTGAGAAATGGTATTTGAAACGAAGTGTTGCTTTTGTAAAATTTGGTCACCAGACCCTGACTTCTTTTTTATAATGAAGGCCATATTTTCCAACTACTGATCATTCTTTGTTTCTGATCTTCATATTCTAATAATCATTATCAATGCATCTTTTAAAAAAAACTTTTTTTCTTTTTATTTCTCCTTTACTATCCTAACTCTGACTCTGACCCTAACCTTATCTCTAACCCTATTAATATGTTTTAATGGAACATTTGATCAATTTCAGGTAGACGGAGTTTATTCAGGTAGAATAAAGTTCTTCATTTTCTATATAACTTGCTTTAGTGCTTGGTGTGTAAACCTGAGTAAAGGTTGTATTTACTATTTTTCCTTGTAAGTTTATAGAAATTATTCTACCACCTACTGCATTGTACTTCAAGATAGAGCTTGAAGTATTCTTTTTTAAGGATGAATGTTTTATCATTCCTCTTGAATTTGTCATTTATGTTTTAGTAAATCATATGATTAATTCAAAATGTGTAATAATAGTATATTTCAGCTCACTAGTGCCTAGATATCTATCTTGATACATTCTGTTAAATATTCGATGATTTCTAATTTTCTTAGACTCATACTTTTTATATTTTATGTTCAGATTATTAATGTAATGAGTTTTTTTCAATATAAAGGACTCATCTGGCACTGTGTCAGACAAGTCACACTGCTGCTCATACGGTTTGCAGTGATTAATCCCTCAGAAGTGGACTATTACTTCTTCCTGCCTTGATCGTAGTCTGGTAGTGACATTGAAACCTGTTGATCATGTATGATTCTGCTGGTATTCCATATATCTACGATGCATCTTCTGCCATCATAGTAACACACAAGCTAATTCCATATAAAATATCCCGGCTAAGTAGGGCTAGACTTGATATCACTAGTTGAATAAACTTGCTTTACCAATAGTAAAGTTGTATACCTGAACAATTTGTTAGCTCCGATTTTAGTTCAAATACAGAGTAATAGATCAGCCTAATGCACCCCAGCTCCAGACCTTATCAAGGTCACAACATAGCTACAATATCTCTGACAGCGTGGCCATCTACTTTACTTCCCTGTGGGGTGTTTTTAATTATACACTTTCTTTTTACTATTATGTTTTATTATCTAAGAACCCGTCTGCACAATGAGTCTGTAATTTATTTTGGGTGAAACTTTAGTGCAGATATACAATGTAGTAAATAGATAAGCTTTGCTATTGTCTAAGGGGACCTCAAAGAGATAGTGGAACATTTTTATTATCTTTGCATTCTCTTTTGTATGATACATTTGAAGCTGCCTTATATTTGTTATCTGTTGTTTCTTAATAAAATTCTATAAAACGTAGCAACTTCATAGAAAAAGCATTTATTATCTCTCAAAGTTTCTGAGGCTCATGAATCTGAGGACAGTTTCAATGATTATGGTTTAAGATTTCCCCTGAGTTATGTTCATCCTTGTTTGCTACAGCTGCAGTCTATTCTCTATAATTTTAGTTGGAAAACTTGTTTCTAAGTTAATTTACATGACAGTTGGCCAAGCTCAGCTTCTTAATGTCTATTGTCTGGAGGACCTTACACCTTCTTTCCCCCAGGCCTCCACATAACTGCTTACAAAATGACAACTCGCTTTTCCCAAACTGACCAAGAAGGAAGGCACATTCTTTAAACCCCTAATCTCTAATGTGCTGAGATATCACAATTCCATACACTATTGGTCATACAGACGGGATGTAATACAATGATTTACTTCATATGGCTGTTCAAGTCCTTTCGTGTACTACCAAATGACTTTTTCATGATGAACCTAGATAAGAGAAGCTAGGGGAAGATACTGATAAAATTATATAATTCAATTTGAGTCATTGTTACCAGGATTAAGTGAAATTGTAAAAATCTGGAAATCTAATGAATTTTGCCATCCTGTTGGGTATTAAATAAACTAACTCAGAAACAAAGGAGGAGAAACCACCAAGAGGGAATAACTTGGATGTGTGTTCTTAGACACCGCCCCCCCAAATCCCTATGAATTAATTAATTGAATTCCTTGATGTAGGGGCAGAAAGTTTTGATACGAGAGAAGCAGAAGAGTAGGAAGCAGAGGAACAAGGTGTCATATCCCCAAATACCTTGTACAATTCCTGCATCATAAAGAATGAAGTTGAGGACCTGTGGACAGGAGGGTCACTTGCTGAATGGACTACCTCTAGGCACTTAATTGGATCACTGCTGACCTATGAAGCTAGGAACAAGTAAATTCGTGCAGAGGTTAATAATGGAATGGTTTTATATTTTAAAAATAGATGATCATGAGCTCATGCAGAGCGGAGGATGGTGAGTTCAAGAAAACAGCCCTTATTGTGTAAAGGATGGAAAACTAATAGATTATTCAGGATAGGGATGCCATCATATTCAGTTTTATTAATGTAATTGTGGCTAATATAAAGATGTAAATTAAATGGGAATAAGACTGAAGGGGGAAAATGAAATAAAAATTTGAGTTTATTCCAAGATTCAAAAAGAGTAAATGTGTGAGAGCAAGGAATAAGACAAATATTCCAGATTTATATATGAGGAAGAATCAACAAGTAAATTTTAATAGAAAGCCAGATCTACAAGTTTAGAAACTATTGACTAGAATAAAAATTATCCTGCCAATCAGACTATTTAATTCATATTGACCCTATAAGACATAGTCAAAATGCTCTGCAGGGTTTCCCAGACTATAAATCTTTATGGGCATGCACAGCTTCATCTACAGACTGCCTATTGACTGCTACATATGAAACTTCAACCTTGGTAATATTACCACTTCTGTATCACTGGAGTCTAGAACGTTTCCTGTGATTTAGAAATAGCTTAAAGTATTTGTTAAATGAATGTATGGTGACTTGGTGTATGACTCATTAGGGAACCAAATCTTTGTTCATTAAACAAATATTTATTAATCACCAGCTCTATTGCAAATGAGGCATAGGCATTTCAATAGTAGAAGTCTTACCTTTCTGTCAGGAAACCTTGATTATATGCACAGTCATTCAGCAGAGTTGAAACAAAGATCGCATGATTTACTTCTAAAAATTAGTTAGGAAATATCCTATGACCACAATGGTTCAAGCCATAAATAATCAGGAGCATGGCTCAGGAATGGGAAATATCCTGTCACACTGTGTATGTGTGTGGGGGGGGGGGGGTGAGGGGACACTGGGAGTTGTTCACTGACTTGATTTTATCTGACAACAGCTACATATTCAAGGAATGTTCCAATCCATTTGGAAATGCTTGTTGAGATATGCATCTGTGTCTAGCTAGTTAGCTAAAACCAAAGCTGTTGCAATCTAGTCGATTCTGACTATTGGTGACACCATGTCTTTCAGAGTATAATTCAGCTCCATAGGGGTCTTTTAGCTGCAATAGTTTTAAAAAATCAGATTGCAGGTGTTCATTTTATGATGCTACTGGATGAGAAGAAACTTCTTGTGCCACCCAGGGACTGACCTAACTAGTTAATTATTTCATCAATCTCTATCCATCCACCCATTTCCATCTAAGTTAATGCCAATCTCTTTAGATATGGCTCTATACAGTGGTGAAGAGTTATTATTGTTATTAGATGTCATTTATGAGTCAAATGTGACTTATCCTGACCCCATGTATGACAAAGTAAAACATTGCTGGGTCCGATACCATCCTCACAACTGTTATTCTGTTTGAGTCCAGTGATGCAGTTACCATATCAGTTCATCTCATTGAGAGTCTTCCTCTTTCTTGGATGACCTTCTGTTTTACTGTATGTTCATCCTTCTCTAGGGACCTGGACCCTCCTGTAACATGCCCAAAATACATGGGATGAAGTTTTGTCATCCTGGCTTCTAAGGAACACTTTGGCTGTACTTCTTCAAGAACAGATTTGCTAAGGCTTCTGGCAGTTGATGGTACTTTCAATGTTCTTTACCAACAACATAATTCAAAAGCACCAGTTATTGTTTGGGCTATGTTTAAAACAATTTTTTAAATTGTGTACTAGGTGAAATTTACATTTCAGATAATCAATTTTGTATTTGACAAATTATGATACATATCAAACCCCCATTAGCTTCCCCTACCTCTCCTTCTTTGATTAATTTCTAGCTTTTTGTATTATTATCTTCTCCTTTACTCAAGTTAATTCTTGATAACCTTCTAACCTATTGCTGCATCTTCCACCCTACTTGACCTTCACTCCCCTTGGTAATCTCCAAAGTCTGTTTCTTTGGGTATGAAAGTCTCTCTTTCTCTTTTTAATGACAATGTAGTAAAATCTAAAAGCAAAGGTTTTACTTAAAATATAAATTAGTCCAGGGACTGAAGATTGAGAGTAGAAGAAATCTTCAAAATTACAAAGTAAAGCCTAGAACTGAAGAACAGAGTTCAAGTTCTTCTGTGTAGCAAAATTCACAAGAAATGAGAAAAGATCCTGGGAACTGACAAACACAGATCCTAGCTTGAAACAGAGGGCTGGTGATAAATCCCTACTTTAAAGTGGCTAAAGAGCCTCTAGATCCAGGGGAGCTGACGTAAATTTTTTGGTTGGTTTGCTTTTGTGTTGTTTCTGGGTTTTGTTGTTGTTGTTTTTTTGTCACTGAAGCCCGCTCTATCAAATATCTAATAAAATCTGTGACAGCAAATGTATATCAAATTTCTGCTAAATTCGACTACATGCCATTTCCCTTCATTTCTTTAAAGGTAACTTTATACATTTCTTTCTGAGATTAGAATGGAGATAATGATTTACAAAAAATGAGTAACAATCCAATTTGGAGTCAGCTGGGACCAACAGATAGAAGAGGATACTCCACAAGAAGTGATCTAAGTCTTTAAACACCAGCTTTACAAATAACTATCTGAGTCCCCAGGTACTGCAGTTTTCAGTGAAAATATACATAAAGGCACCTAAGAAGATGGTGGGCAGGGGATGGGTGGTGGCTTATGATGTACTTCTGAAAAGCCAGCCACTCAAAATGTTATGGAGCACAGTTCTAACTCTTATAGGGTCTCAATGAATGGGAGTTGAATTAATTGCAAATCTTTTTGGATTTAGGTACATAGATAGATGATAAAAAAAAGAAGATGAATGATCGACAGATAATTGTTGCTAGGTTTCATCCAATCAGTGCCAACGAGCAAGAACAGGCTCAAGATAACTTAAAATCAGGAAAGGTGCACACCTGTGTCGCACACTGTCATTGTTCTTATTCAGTCTGCATGGCGGTGTTATGAGATGCCAGCAAGTCAGCTCCAACTCCCAGGGGCTCTCTGTACAACACAATGAACCATTGCCCAGACCCGCTCCATCCGTGCACTTATTACTATGGTTGCGCCCATTTTTGCAACCACTGTGTCTGTCCATCTCTTTGACCATCTGCCTCTTTCACACTAATGACCTACTTTATCAAACATGATGTCTGATTTCAAGGATAGCAAGCTATTGTAAGGCATAATAACTCTTGCAAAGGTGATGAAATAGTGGTTTTGGGGGCAGAAAACTGCAAACATCCATCTAAAGTCGCACTGCTAATTGCCATGGGTAGTTGGTGAAGGTATTTAAAGTGCAATTTTGTTTTAAACACAATAACAGATACATCAAAAAGAAACATCAATAACAAAGCTGACTTGAAAAAATTCCCTGAAATTTAGAGTGACTTATTGGACTAACATCTTTGACAACATCTCCAAGACCCATTACATTTTTTTACAGATAATTATTAAGTGAAAGAGAACACAAGCTTTCTGATAACATTTTGAAAATATCTGACATAAAGACTCACCAGCCTTAGTTCTAAGGAGAGTTCTGGTTATACTTCTTCCTAGAGAGATTTATCTGTTCAAGATATACTTGTATATATTAAAATTATATATATATTTAAATATATATACAAGGGGCTTCAATAAGTAGGAAAATATCATTAAAGATAATGAATTTTTCCATGAACTTTTAAAACCTACACACACACCAATTTGAAGATATCCTGTATAGAATGATGAGCTTTCAAAAGCACAAAATATGAATTTCTGTCCAATTATATTATTGCTGAACAGAAAATGCATTTTGGGTAATATTTGAGTTATAAATCCTAGTCATTCTCATTGTTAACTGATTATATCTTGCTGAAACGTATGACACTGTGTGTTCGCATTTATGATGCGTATTGGTGATGATTTAATGGGTTGATGTGATTCAGAGAAGTGGTTTCGTTGTTCAGTTGCTCTCATGACTTGTACTCAGTAGGAATGGATGCAGACTGGCTGCTAAATCTCAGGCACATTCATTACAACACAGGAAGTAAAGATATATGAAACTGGTCAGGATTCAGAGATTCAGTCCTGTTGAGGTATAATTTAGGCTTAATTGCTGCAGTTCCAATTTCAAAGGACTATATGTTTATATGACTCCTCTAAATTATAACTGCTATTGTATGGCATAATAACCCTAGCAAAGGTGATGAAATAGGAGTTCTGTGGGTAGAAACCTGCAAACACCCATCGAAAGTTGCTCTGGTAGCTGCTATACATGTTCGTGGAGATATTTAAAGTGAAATTGTGTTTAAAATACAATAACAAATACACCAACAAGAAACATCAATAACAAATCTGACTGGAAACGATTTCCCGAATTTTAGAGTGAATTGTTGGACTAACACCTGTGACAACATCTCCAAGACCTATTCAATTGACTTACAGTTATTAAGTTAAAGAGAAGACAAGCTTATTCGTCCTATCGCCTACGATGATTTCCCCATAAATTATAAAACATACGAAACAGCTTTCTTTTCCACTTTCTTTTCATCTATTATTTCATTAATTTTCTGCAGTCATCTCATACAAAATATTATTCTGATTACTTAAAAGAATTCTGTGCACCATAGCAAATGTACTACTAGTATAGTAAATATGGGTGAAATACAGGAATGGAATATGTGTTCTTGCATTTTTAACAAGTATCCCATGTACTCCTGTGTAGTTGCTATATGGAAAATGTGGAGTCTGTAATATTCCAAAAACACCAAAGGGTACATTTCTTCCGTAATATTAAAGCATATCCTCTGTTAGATTACTGGTTCTTGGAATTCCTTTATCGGGAGGCAAACTATGATTAGAAATGAAACTTTGTTTAGTGATTTTCCAACCTAATGTGGAAGCTTGATAAGGAAGACAGAAGAAGAATCAGTGCCTTTGAATTATGGTGACAGCAAAGAATCATGACTATACTATGGAATTCCAGAAAAATAAATCTGTTTCAGATGTACATCCATAATGTTCCTTAGAAGCAAGGATGATGATACTATATCTTAAATACCTCAGATGTTATCAGGACACCAGAGTCCCTGAGGAAGGGCATCATAGTTAATAAATATTTCTTGACTGATGCTTCCATAAGCATTGATTATGGATCCAAGCAGAATGACCTTGACAACTTTACATTTTTCTCCCTTTATCATGATGCCATCTATTGGTTCAGTTGTGAGGATTTGGGTCTTCTTTACATTGAGTGATAACCATACTGAAGGCTGCAATCCCTGGTGTTTGTTAGCAAGCAAGGTGTGTATCAACGTATCACAAATTGTTAATAAGTGTTCCTACTATCCTGACACTACATTCTTCTTCATATAAGACAGCTTCTCTGATTATTTGATCAGCATAGAGAGTGCATACAAATGGGAGAGGATACACAAGCTGCACACCTTTCCTGACTTGAAACCATGCAGTATGATCTTGCTCTGTTCACACAACTGCCTCTTCTTAATCCATGTCCAACTTCCCCATGAGCACAGCGAAGTGCTCAGGAGTTCTCACGCTTCTCAATCTGTAGTTTGTTATGATCTACACACTCGAATACCATTGCAGAATCAATAAAAACTGTGGTGTGAGTCACGTATGCCATACACAAGAGTGAGTCTTTTCCTTACAAGTTAAAGTGGATGGTTTGGGAATTTTTAAAATCATCTTGTTCATTTTAAAATGAGATATCCATTTGAAAATTGCTCATTTCTTTGGAGCATTGTTCCTACAATTTAAAAAAAATAAAATATCACTTATTTCCACATTATTCCACCAAAGTATTACTATGAATTTTTTCATTGTTGTTATTGCTTCTATGACAGATCAATTCATGTTGCTCTGATAGAGGCTCCTTTCAAGCTGTTGTCATATCCTTCTTAGTGTCTCAAACTAACGCCCCCCCCCCAGATATGTGAAAATAAATAAGTACTAGTTTATTTTGGTGCAAAACAATGTTGAAATGCATAGAAAGCTTTTCATAATACTCTGTTTTCACAAAATCTTGGAAGATACTTTAAATAGTGATGATTTCGAATGGCTTGAGGAACTCGGGTGGCTGAGCGGTTGATGTACTTGACGGATAACCAAAACTCAGTGGTTCCAACCCAGCAGTCGCTCTATGGGAGCAAGGGGTGGCCGTCTACTCCTGTAAACATTTCCAGCTGTATCAACCTTATAGTACAGTCTTGTAGGGTTACAATGAGTCTAAATCCGCTCAGCAGCAATGCATTTTGGGAAGGAATATGAGGTGTTTAATAGTCAATGGAGTACAGAGGATATCCTTCAAATATTATAGATAAGAAAATGTAATATGAATATACTATAATAAAGTAAAGGAGAGGCAGCCTTGCCCTCAGGGACTTGCCTTGAGGGAAATTGACCAGGGTCACATGCTAAGCTGATTTAGACTCATGAGGCAGGTTACAGGGCCGCAAATCAATCCTGAAACTTTTCTACTCTGCAATAGTTTGTGTATCACAAACCCAGTACTTTCCTGTTTTCGTAGTCCCTCTTGCGACAGTGATGAATTGATTTGTCATCTGTCCATCAGGGTTTTGTGAAACAGTTCCTTTTTCTCATGTTGTATATAACTAGCCACAGGATTTTCACTCCTTCAGACACTGTTGAGGTCTCATGCTGATGGTTTCACTCATCTAGGTAATTTTTGTCTTATCTTTGTCCTGTCTTAATTAAAAAAAAAACTTAATTAAGGGGTCGCTCTACATACGCAAAAAGCCAGAGAAATATTAGAACAGCTGTGACTCTGTTATGCAAATTCCTTTGACAGCATACAAAATAACATCTCTACATCCTAGTCTTCAAGGTCTTCCATGCTCTGAATGCTTATTTCCAATTATGCCACAAAGTTCTCTCTATTGTTTATGTCTGTGTCCTCAGTCGCATTTGCTTGGACACATGCAGGGTATTTCGACAGTTGCACCTGATTGTGCTATCTTTCTAAAAAAGCTTTTTCATTTATTTTTACCATGATAATCTCATTTTTCTCCAAAGTCAACTTCAATGGCTGTTTTCTCCAAGGAATTCTCTGCTCAAACTTTAACCCATGCTATCTTTCTTTTCTCTAAGCTCCCAAAGCATGTTGTTGCTCCGCAGCAGCAATCACAGTTTACATCGTATTACTTTGCTTTGATTTATTTTATCTATTTTTAGTAGTGAATTTTCTATGGTACAGAAGGCCTTACTATCACCTTAGTACACGACCAATAAATTTTTATTGTATATGCCATAGGAATAAGAAGATGAGTTAATTTTGAGCTAATCTTTCTCTATTCAACAAATAAGCCTGATCTATTTAATGATTTAAGTAAATCTGCTACAAATGTTCTCTGTAAACTGTTTAAAATCTCAAAGATGTCATTTTGATGAGTACTACATACCGGTCACAAGTTATTTCATCGCAATTACATCATATGCATGAAAAAGCCAAAAAGGAAATAAAACAGAGAATTAACACATTCGAATTGTGGTATTGCCAAACAATATTGAATATACCATGAACTTCCAGGAAAAGAAGAACAACAAAAATCTATCCTGAAAAGAATAGAGCCAGAATGCTCCTTTAAACAAAAAATGGCAACACTTTGTCTTGTTTACTTTGGACGTACGTTAGGAAAGGGCAAACGCTAGAAAAGGACATCGCGTTTGATAAAGTAGAGGGTCAGCAAAAATAAGAAAACTTCCCTGAGATGGACTGACGCAGTGACTATAGCAATGGCTCAAACCTAAAGAATCTTGTGAGAATTGGCACAACTGAGAATATACCTCATAAGGTCCCCATGAGTTAGGAATCAACAGCAGAAATACTTTGAGAAGAATGATGGAAATAAAGTCAAGTTACACTTGCCTAAAATACTTCACAAATTACATATGTGCTCACAATTCTGTAGGGTAGCATTTTGATTAAGCCTCAGTTGGGAGGGGACCTCTGTGCTCCACATGATTCACTGAAGCACACTCATTAATTATGGACTCTCAGGTAGCACTTGTAGAATGACTAAGCAGGCTCAAAAAGATACATTTCTTTATCTGATATCCTCTATCAAGTTTAATGACCCGGTGAGTTCTTTTCATGATCACAGACTGAAAGGCCTCTTAAGACCTACGATGAGAGCTTGACTAATGGCATCTCCATCACATTGTCTGGTTTAAGCCAGTGACGAAGCCAGACTGGATTCCAGAGGTAGAGAAATAGACTTCTAGCTTTGTAGTTGTTGTTTGTTTCTGTTTCTTATTTATTTAATTATGAAAGTTTACAAAGCAAATATTTCCGCTCAATAATCCATCCATAGTTTGTCTCATAGCACTGATCGCAGTCATCATAATCATAGCGTGCTGTTGCTTACCCCACAGCCTCCCTGTGTGCCCCGTTCCCGTCCTTCTCTGGCTTGTCCTGTGTGCTGAACTGTGCATGTTGGTGAATACTACTCTTGTGATCTCAAATGGCTGGGAATTCTAGGAAGTGTGATTACTCTCTCTATAGGCCTGTCAGAAAATTTGGCTGGAAAACGAGCTATGGGGCTAAGTTCAGTTCCAGGCCTTAAGAATGACTAAAACTCAGAACCTTAAGGTGCCTACCAGTTTCTTCAGCTTCTATTTCCTGATTCTTAAAGATCTCCCTGTGTCTTGGCATCTATGATGCCCAGTGTGGGCTTGCTGGATTCCTCAGTAATCTTTTTCATATTCTAAAAGATATGACTCATAACACAACCTACATTAATCTTGCCTAAGTAACATAATAAAGACACATTCTCAAATAAGATTAGAGTTACAGAGATAGAATTAAGATGTACAGAAACATTTTGGGGGACCCATTTCAATCCATAACATGGATATAAATGAAATGGGATACTTGGGAAGATAAAGATGAGCCACGAAGCTTAAGAAAACGATGAATATGATATTTGTCTTAGTTTAAGTCCAACAGGTTATTCGAGTATAATGTCTCATGGGTATAGAAAGCAAGAGAACTATTAAGAGTGGAAGACTTGCCCTACTGGGAGATAATGTTGCCATTGTTAGGTGTCATCGAGTTGCTTCTGACTCATAGCAAACCAAAATGTACAACATGATTAAACACTGCCGGTCCTGTACTGTTCTCATGATTCTTGCTTTGCCCCAGCCCACTGTAACATTCACTGAGTCAATCCATTTTGAAGGTCTTCCTCTTTTTCACTCACCCTCTACCCAGTAGGATATCCTTCTCCAGGAAGTGATCCCACCTGATATCATGCCCGAAGCACATGAGATAAAGCAGTGCCATCGTCTTTCCTAGGGAGCATTCTGACTAAGCTTCTTTCAAGACAGATTATTCATTCTTCTGCAGTCCATGGTATAGTCGGTATAATCTTGCCAACATCAAGTTCAAATATATCAGTTATTCCTTATTCATTGTCCATTGTTCACATACATATGAGGTGGTTTGAAATGCCATGGCTTGGGTCAGGCACACTTTTGTCATTAAAGTGATATTTTCCTTTTTGACACAGTAAACAAGTCCTTCAAAGCAGATTTGCCCAATGCATTTTTCCCTTGAGTTCTTTATTGCTTCTTCTATGGGCTTTGATTATACATCAAAGTCAAATGAAGTACCTAACAATTTCAATTTCTTTTTTATATCATGCTGTTGCTTATTGTTTTTTGGTTATGGAATTTTGTATCTTTATATTGAACATCCATAGGTTCTGTATTATTTACATAGAGCATTATTAATGAATATTTCTTCAACACTGATGCCTCATTCTTCTTTACATAGGCCAGCTTCTCATATTATTTACTAAGATTGAAAAAAGTATAGTAAAAGGATGACACCATGATTCACACTTGCCCTTAACTTAAACCACACACAATCCCGTTTGAATATCTTCCTCTTGGTGTACACATAGATTCCTGATGAACACAATTAAGTGCTCCAAAATTCCCATTCTTCTCAATGTTGTTTATAATTTGCTATAATCCAAATTTGAGTGCCTTTGCATACTTACTAACATATAGGCCAACACCTTTCTAGTATTTTCTACCTCTAGCCAAGATGTATCTGACTTGAAGATATCTCTCATTGCATGTCCTATTCTGAATCTGATTTGAATTTCTGTTACCACCTTGTTTTATCTTCTTCAATGAAATTAACTTGCGTGTGATACTAATGATTTTACTCATAATTTCCATATTCTCTTGGATCTCTTTCCTTTGGAATGAGCATAAATGTACATCACTTTTACCTGCTTGGACTGGTAACTGCCCTTCATGTTTCTTTGCATAAATGAGTTTGTAGCTCCGGTGTTGCACCAGTTTGTTGAAACATCTCGATTGATGCTCTGTCAATTCCTGGAGCCTTGTTTTTCACCACTGGCTTCAGTGCCACTTGGGCTTCTCTTTTCAGTTTCATTGGTTCTTGATCCTAAGATCTACCTTCTGAAGTAGCTGAATGATGATCAATTATTTTTGGTACACTAACAGGGTAGTCTATTTTCCTTGGAAACTTCCTGCACTTTTCAATATTATTCCCTTGAATCCTTCAAGATTTCCACTCAAGGCTTGTGTTTTACCTTAAATTCTTCAAGCTTGCTAAAATATCAAGTATGTTGTTCTCTTTTGATTTTCTTATTTCAGGTCTGCACATTATAATGTTTTACTTTTTGTTCTTGAGATGCCCTTGGCAAACTTTTGTTTGGTTCTTTTCCTTTATCATTTCTTCCTGTTACTTGAGCTTCTCTGATTTTTAGAGCAAGTTTCAGAATCTCTTTGTCATCCATTTAGGTATTGCCTTTATTTCTTGGCTTTAAAAAAATCTTTTGATAGCCTCATGTATAATGTCTTTAATGTCATTGCACCACTTGTCTTTAGTGTTCGATATCAAATATATTTTTGAGATGATTTCTTAGACCGTGATCTCTAGAGGAGCAAAGCCAATGAAATTTAAATATGTAGTCATTTAAAGAGGTTTATATATAAGAAATGGCTCACATAATTTTAAAGACAGGTAAATTTCAAGTCTCTGGGTCAAATGCCAGGCTGCAGGTTTTTCTGTAATCAAAGAGCTTCAGGGATGATAAATCTGAAATCAGTAGATCATATGGCCCCCTTATGGCTGTACACATAAATTAATCCAAGTTTAGCAGGCAGCTGATGAAAATGATTGTCAGCAATACAGCAGGCTGATGGCTCAAGATCAAAGAAGTAAAGGTCAGAATAAGAGCCAGATTCAGAATTCAGACCCAACATGTAAAGCAAGCACATTTTTAAGAGTCTCTATTTTTATAGGAATCAGGTCAGACCCCTCAGGAATTTCCTTTCAATTGATTGGATTAGGGCTGTGAATTTTGCAAGGGTGTTCCATTTAATCCTATCTCACAAATGACCGATTGCTAATAGCAAATCCCATTATGTTGTAGTTGTTGCTAGGTGCTGTTAAATTGGCTCTGACCCATAGAAACTCTCTGTAAAACAGAATAAAATACTGTGCGGAAGGTCCTGCACCATACTCACAATCGTTCCTATGCCTGAGCCGCTTGATGTAGCCACTGTGTCACTCCCTCTTTGAGGACCTTCCTCTTTTTGGTCACCCCTCCACTTTATGTAATATTATGTCCTTCTTTAGGGACTGGTCTCCAAAGGCTGTGAGATAAAGCTTTGCCATCGTTGCCTACAAGGAACATTCTGACCTTACTTGTTCCAATCCAGACCAGTTTGTCCATTTTGCAGTCAATGGTACTTTTAATACTCTTCTGCAGCAACACAATTCATATGCATCATTTCTTCTACTGGCTTCTCTATTCAATGTCCAACTTTCACACTCATAGGATGCAATGAATACCATGGCTTCGGACAGATTCACCTTAGTCCTCAAATTAGCATGCTTCTTATTCAATACTCTAAAGAAGTCAAGTGCAGCAGATTTGCCTAGTGCAATATATCTTTTGATCTCTTGACTATTGCAATCATGAGCATTGATAGTGGATCCAAGCAAGACAACTTGAATCGTTTCTCCATTTATCAGGCTGCCTATTAGTTCAGTTGTGAGGATTTTGGTCTTCCTTACCATCTATACTAAGGGCTACAATTCTTGATTTTATCAGCAAGTACTTCAAGTTCTCCTCACTGTTGGCAAGCAGGGTTGCGTATCTGCATACCACAGGTTATTAATAAGCCTTCTTCCAATTTTGATGCCATACTCTTATTTATATAATCCAGCTTCTCTGATAATTCACTCACCATACAGACTGAACCAGTATGGTGAGAGGAAACCATCTGGATGCACACCTTTTCTGATTTTAAACCACGACGTATACCCATGTTCTGTTCCCCAAACTGCTCTTGATCCGGGAACAAGCTCCGTGAAGCACACTGACGGGTTCTGGAGTTCCCATTCTTCTTGAGGGCATCCACAGTGGATTATGGTACAGGCATTCGAATGACTTTGCATAGTCAATGAAGCACACGCCAAGGTCTTTCTGGTGTTCTGTAGCCAAGATGCATCTAACACCAGCAATGATAACCTTTGTTCCTTGTCCTCTTCTGAATCCAAGCGGAACTTCCGGCAGTTTCCTGTCAATGTGCGCCGGCAGCCATGGCTGTCTGATCTTCAGCAATATTTTATTTGTGTGTGATAACAATGATAGTGCTACCATGTGAGCATTCTGTTGAGTCACTTTTCTTTGGAATGAGTACAGCCAGACATCTCTTCCTGTCAGTTGACCAGGTAGTTGTCCTTCAAATTTCCTGGCATAGAAGAGTGAGTGCTTCCAGGTATTCTAAGCTTTTTAAAGGGTTCCAGTCGGCATTCATTAGTTCCTGGAGCCTTGCTTTAGGCTAATGCATTTAGTGCAGTTTGAACTTCTTCCTTCAGTAACAGTCATTCTTGCTCACATGCTACCTGCTAAAATAGTGGGCTTTTGACTGATCGTTTTTAGTATAGTGACTCTGGGTTCTTTCTCTCATCTCTTGATGTTCCCTGCATCATTCAATATTCTGCCTCAAGCACCTTTCAAAATTTCAAGTCAAGGCTGGAATTTTTCTTCAGTTCTTTCAGTTTCAGATATGCTGAGTGTGGTTTCCCTTTTTGCTTTTCTATTTCTAGGTCCTTGCACATTTTGTTGAAATATTTGGCTTTGTCTTCTAGAGATGCCCTTTGAAATTTTCTGTCCAGCTCTGTGACTTCATTATTTCTTCCACTTGCTTTAGTTACTCTATATGTTTAAGAGCAGGTTTTAGTGTCTCTTCTGACATCCACTTTGATCTGTTTTTGCTTTCCTGTCTTTAATGACATTTTGCCTTTGGCATGATTGATGGAATGATGTCTTCCCACACCTCATCAGGTTTTCTCTCATTAGTATGCAGTGCGTCAAATCTGTTCTTGAGATGGTCTCAAAATCCATGTGTCATCGACTCGGTGTTTTATTTTGGCTCCAGTGGACTTGGCTTAATTTCCTTCAGCTTTATCCTGAACTTACATACAATATGATCAATAGATTGTCTGTTCCGCCATTGGCCCCAGAACTAGTGTTAACTGCTAATGTTGAACTTCTCCATTGTCTCTGCCCACAGATGTAGTCGATTTGATTTCTATTCATTCCATCTGGAGAAGTGCAACTGCACAGTGGCTTCTATCCTGCTGGAATAGCTATTTGCTGTGAACAAGTTATTGGTTTTGCAAAATTCTATCATGTGACCTCCAGTTTAATTTCAATCACCAAATCTATATTTTCAACCACTATTCTCTCATCTATATTTCTAACTTTTGCATTCCAGTCATCAAAAACTATTGATGCATCTTGATTGGATGTTTGATCCATTTCAGACTGAGGCAACTGGTAGAATTCTTCAATTTCTTCATCACTAGTTTTTGTGGTTGGTGTATAGATATGAATAATATTCATCTTTATTGGATTTCCTTGAAGGTGGATAGAAATAATCTGATCACAGATAGCATTGTACATCATGATTGATTTAGAAAGATTCTTCCTGACAAAGAATGTTTCCCCCTTCTTCTTGATTGGCAGAGTAAATATGGTTTTCTGATTCAAAATAGCCAGTACCAGTTCATTTTAGCTCACTAATGCCTAGGATATCCATCTTCAAGTATTTTCTTTCATTTTGGACAACTTCTAATGTCCTACATGTATACTTTGCACACTCCTTATTCCAATCATTAGAAGATTGTTGCAGCTGTTTCTCTCTACTTTGAGTCGTGCCTCCTCATCGAACAATCCTGAAGGCTACCCTCTCACAGCCTTTACCCTCTCACTTCATGGCAGTCAACTCTCCTCCAAGAAAGCATGTCCTCTTCAGTCACATGTCAAGTGTCCTCAGTCCTGAGAGGTTCATCTGCCACCCATATCTCTGACAATGCTCTGTTCCTTAGTTTAGGCTTTCAGTATTTGAAATTGCTTTGAAGCCATGCTTAAGGTTTCCAGAAGTACAGCAACACACAAGCAACCACAGTCTGCCAAACTAAAATCAAGTGGTGGAGATCCCATTATGGAGGTGATTATATAGTGGAATGTCACATCATATTATTACTGTTTGAACTGCCAAATCACTGAGAATCTTGGTCAAGTCAAGTTGCTATAAACCTTAACAAAGATGTCTAAATTAACATGGGTGGATATACTCTAGATTCTACTCTAAATCTTGTGGACTTGCTTTCATAACACTACTTAAATGTTACATTTATAATATGCTTTATTATTGAAATGGGTTCATGAGCACAGTCTCATTTTATCTTCACAGTAGCTTTACCAGGCAAAGGAGGTGGTTATTATTTTTGTTATTTGGGGAGAAAGGGTGTTACCAGAAAGAGATGGTGCTCTTTGTAGATCCATTAAAAGGAGGAATGAACAATGGTCTGTGTATTCTTAAAATTATAAAACTTCTATTAACATAAGTTTTATAATTATGAATGACAATAATAATGAATAAAAATTTTAGACTAGTTTTAAGTATATAGCACATGTTTAAAAACATATACCACATATCTACATTATTTTAGATAAGAAAATTAAAAATTAAAACAGTTTTAATAAAACAGTCAGGTGATAAACTCTAATCTGGTCCAGCAAACTTTTTACAAACAATATGTCACTTATTGCCAGTGGAAACAAGAAAAATATATAAGGCAGTAAATATATGTAGATTATAAATACTGAAGGATTGTAAAGGCAGTGGGTCTGTAACTTAACAGAAAGAGTTTGTAGGTCAGTAAGAAACTAATCAGACAAATTTAAAAATTGCCATAATTGTTGAACCAAATATTAAGTGATAATAAGTTCATTTTTAAAATTGTAAGAAAAGAGGACATTCCTGGGCTACAAATTATAATATCAATGGAAGCTCCAAGCTAGACGAAGACTGAGCTCGCGCTGATGACTGGGCCTGAAAAAAGGAGCACAGGGACATACAGGTAGGAAAGCAATTAGAATTGAACGTCAAGACTCTCCCTCAGAGGCAGATTTAAGTCTGGAGAGTGACTGATGAAATGTGGTGAGTCAGGAGAGACAGAGGTGAAGAAGGTTTAGATGGACAAGGTTATCACTCTTGGCCTCAATTCCTTACTTGATATATATTTTTTAACGTTGCAATTCTTTGACTCTAAAAGTCAGTTGCCAATAATCTGCTTTGTGTTGGAGAAGAAAGGGGAGAAATGCTTTATAAAAAGTGATAATAAGTTATATTTATATATTTTTACCAAGTGCAAGTTACAAGTTTGTTGTCTGTCAGACTATAAATAATAATGAGGTCAATTGTTGACTACCCCAGTGTTGATGACTCCATTCTGACATTATTCCTGTAAATTGAAACAAGCAAGAGAAGGATTTGTGGGTACATTCATCAAGCCAAGTTATCTGAGAAATCTTCTTTTCACTGGATATTTTCTTGATTAAATGTCTTTGAAGAAGGTGTATACAAACTCAGGGCATTAAATAAAATGTAATTTTTGTACAGAGGAGAAAAAAAGTGATTTTGTGAGCCTGTGTGATCACGAGGTGTGGAAAGGATCAGGTATCAGGCATCAGAAGACCCAAAACAAAGAATCACATTGATGCAAAGGAGGCGGGGGGTGCTCATAGTAGAGACCTAAAGCCCATCTGTAGACAATTAGACATCCCCTCAGAGAAGGGTCACAAAAAAAGAAAGAGTCAGCCAGGGTGCAGTGCTGCACCTATGAAACTTACAATATACTTCTAGTTCTTTAATCCCACTCTCCAGTACAATAACCCCAGTTCTACCTTACAAACCTGGCTAGAGTAGAGCCTGTCCACTGGTACAGATAGGGCTCTGGACACATGGAATCCAGGAGAGTAAACCCCTCAGGTACAGTAATGGGAGTAGCGGAACCATGTGGGTAGGGGGAAGGTGGGTGTAGAAAGGGGAGAAAGGGGGAACAGATCGCATTGATTGATGAATAACACCACCCCAAGGTGGACGAATAACAGAAACATGTGTGAAGGGAAACAGCTGATGATGTGCAATATGAAAAAAACAATATTTTATAATTTATCAAGGGTTCATGAGAGTGGGAGGGTGGGAACGGTGGGCAAAAAGAACGAGCCGATACCCAGGGCTCAAGTAGAAGGAAAATGTTTTGAAAAGGATGATGGAAATATATGTACAAATGTTCTCGATACAATGGCTGTATGGATTGTTATAATAACTGTAAGGAAAAAAAAGGAGTTGATGCCAGGGGCTCAAGTGGAAAGAAAATGTTTTGAAAAAGGTGGTGACAACAAATGTACAGATGTGTTTGACACAATGGATATACGGATGGACTGTGATAGGAGTTGTAAGAGCCCCAATCATTTTGTTAAGTGATGGTGTCTATCTTTTCTAGAATATGCATGATCAACTAAGTAACTGACCTAAGAATTATTTTATCTTGGTGAAACTGATTTTTTCTGTATTCATTTGCTCATTGTTCTTTCCTTGTATCAATTAAAATGTTTCCTTTTGATTAGCTTATCTTTTTCTTTTTAAAAATTGTACTGATTTCTAGATGTGACTTATCATCATCAGCTGTGTTTTGTTTAGTTTTCATTTTTTATATTCATTTTCACCAAGTCCATGTCCATAACCAAACTTGTTATATGCAGTGTAACAATATATGTTTGTGTGGTGGGGCAGAACTATTGGGTACTTAATACCTGATGGAATCATATTTGCCCCATAGGTAATAAAGTTACATAAAGTGTCTGATATATTTCACTTATGGTAAAAACTTGCAGTTATTTCACTAAACATGTTCATTTTAAGATTGCTTCTCCCTGAATGATTACTTATTTACGGTATTGAATGAGCACCTATATCAGTTCAAAGGGCGGCATTAGTCCAAAGTTGTAGCTCAGAAGGAAAGAAAAGATAGGAAAAGCAGGCAGGATGGAAAGGGTACACACGGGATGAAAGTGGGGAAAATGCTATTGTTACAAGGATTGTAGTCAAGGTCATAAAGAAAAATGAATATTAATTGCTGAATTGAAATTAATGCTATGTAAACTTTTACAAAAATAACAATAAGAACGAATAGATGGATGAGTGATATGTACCCCTCATACACAAAATTTAGTCATTCTCTGGTCAGCAAATTCTGTTTTATTAAATCACAATGTAAATTCATTTGTGTTTCTTTTGTCCTCCATTGAGGTATGTTTTATTCACATTTTGTTTGCAGCCATTTATTAATGAGCATTATTTATCACTTGAATATTCTCTTTGAAAGAACCTTCCTAAAAGATTCCAAGCTATTCATGGACTATTGTAGTCTATGGAAACTGGATTTGATTTACAATTTTCTTAAATCTTTCCAATTTGCATTCAAAGCAAAATAAAAAATGTGATCATTTCTGGTTCTCAACCTTCCTAATGCTTCAACCCTTTAATACAGTTCCTCATGTTGTGATACCCACCAACCATAAAATTATTTTTGTTGCCACTTCATAAGTGATTACTACTTTGTAAGTTCGTTACTGCTATAAATCAGGCAACCCCTGTGAAAGGGTTGTTCAACCTCCAAAGGTGTCACTACCCACAAGTTGAGAACCCCGGGTTCATAGCCTCGTGGTTCATCTTTGATTTTGCTAGGATATCCTTATTTCAGAGTGATATTCAGCTGTTGCATCCAATAGAGTCATCTCATGACCACCTCCTGAGTGACTAGTGTATCTAAATGTAGGAACCAATAGGATTGCAACTGGAATTGACATTAAAACACAATTGCTTTTTTTGTCCTCAAAATTTTTTGGCAGGAATATTTGAATCTATAGGTGAGAAACGTAGAACTTCTGTGATTTCTTATCACTTGAAGATGAGATGAAATAATCTAAAGATGAAGATTATATCAAGAACAACCTCAGAGAAATGGAATTGGACTTTAATCTGAGCCCTCCTTGGGCTACTAGATTTATGATACAACCAATGTTGCTTGATTTTTAAGTCCATCCCCATTCTGTTTGCAGTTATGATCAATAACTATGATCATCAATAACTATGATCAAATTGAAATTTAAGAAATCCCAATTGTTCAAAAAGAAAGATCCTTGAAAATTTAAGAATAAAATAAAGCAGTACACATCTAAGGGTAAATTGCCTTTGAAAGATAATTAATAACATTATTCTAAATAACTTTATATCTAAAGTGATGATTTCTATTGAAATATTTCAAAGTGGCTACTTTGACACTATATATACATATATATAAGTGTACATATATATGAACACACAAATAGAACATTCCAAAGTTTTGTGGAAAAACTCTCTTTTCCTTTATTGGTTGTCTATTTTGAATTTTGCTGAGATGTCTTTATTAGGATTATTTTTCAGTGTTACTTATCATATCAAGACAGGAAAATTGAATTCATTCTAATATTCAAATTTGTCAGAGCTAATAGACGGAAAGGAGCTTTTGTGATACAAGAATTAAGTACTTCCTTCCTCTCTGGTAGATGGGGTTTGGAACCCACCTGTTGGATCCACAGGGGGACTCAGTGATCAGCTTCCATTTGGAGTACAGCTTAGACAGTGCTATAGGACAGTTCTTCTTTGTCATATGGAGTCGCTATGAAATGAAATGGAGTCTTCAACACCCAACAAAAGAGGAGGCAAACGATGTATGGAATAAATAAAGGACCACGAGCTCCTTCTCATGCTACCAGTTTGAGAAAGGGGGAGCAAAAAGAAAGGCAGTGTTATTGAATCCCAGGGGGGATGTTCATGTCTCTGAAGAGGGCAGGAAAAATTAAAGAATCACCCAAAGCCGAGAGAGAAGGTGAGAAATTCTTGTGTTCATTAATCTCTCACAAATACAATGTATCGGCCAAATCTAGCTGGAAGCAGCTGAACACCAGGAAAAATAAACTCCAAACTCAGTGTCACTGAGTCGATTCCAACCTATTGAAATCTGAGAAGGACCGAGTAGAACTGCCCTAGTGGGTTTCCAAGGTTGTCAATCTTCATGGGAGCAGAATGCCTCATGCTTTTCCCTTGAATCAGTTAACAGCCCAGCACTTAGCCCAGTGCCCCCCAGCACTGCTTGAAAAATACATCAGCGCCCTGCCAGGCAGCTCCTTCCCACTCACAGTGACCGTATAACTTGGGGACAATAGCCTCCGTTATCTGCCAACCATGTTTGATGACCAACCAAATCATATTTTAAAATAATGATCATCTATAGGAGAAATTGTTTGCAAAAATAAGCTTCAAGATAATCTGTTTTTATTCTTTACACTTTAATAATCTCTTTTATTGCTTATAGACATTACTCTGAAGATATATTACTAATTTCAGAAATTCAGATGAGAATAATTCAAGCTAGCTAGTATATAATTTGTTCCTGTAATTCTTACAGCACAGAGATTGGGAATACACAAAAACCGAGGGGCTTTCTTCAATCCTGTCATTTAATGGGGACTGGAATTTTTATTTTTATTAAAAACTAGATAATAAAATATCATGGCCAGAGAATGATTATTTGAAAATCATGTCTTACTGAGTGAGAATCTAGGAAAAACTCCCTCATATTCTCTTGAAATGGAGCCCTACAGCCATGGACACATGCATTGGGGGTCACTGGTATAGGTAATATCTATCTGCCTATGATCTACCTATTTATTATCTATAAAGCTTTATCGACCAATTTTCATCTCTTGACTATTTCTTTATATTTCTCCAGAAACAATGATTGTTTGGGGCCCAGAACAACAAATATGTGAATACATTCTCTTTTTTTGATCAGGGATACCTTATCATTGACATATTCATAATTTATAAGGACAAATGCAGACAACAATAAAAAATGAACTTAACATTTAACTAGGTTTGTTACTAAGTTTTGTCACAACTGCAACAGATAGCATTATTCTTCAGTCTCTCTCCCTAGGTATTATCATTTGACCCTTAGACTCTGAAATCCATTTGAGACGGTCATTTCTTTTAACCCCACTTTCGAGGACTTGGACTAGACTAGCTGAATGTTTCCTCCAAAATGCACTGATATTTCAACCCTTTTAAGCATTCATTTTAAAAATGTTATTTTTACTTCATTTAAAGGATATTATTTCATAAATTTAAAGGCAAGGAAGCCTGGTTGAACTGAACCATGTAATTTTTTGCCCACAATCTTTCCAGCATGTTTTGCTTTTCAGACTCCAAGGTCAAGAATTCTTCTTCTTCTTCCTCTTCTTCCTCTTCTTCTTCTTCTCTTAACTCTCTGAGTTTGACTATTTCATTCCTTCCCTGGAGGAAGGGGGAAATCTCAGACTTTTATGTTGCAGGTATATTGTTTATCATTTTCCAAGCATCTGTTAAATGTTTACTTACTACTATTGACATAGTGGCTGCAAGAATCCACACAAGCAGAACAGTTGAGAAAATGCCACAGAACCAGGTCTGTGTCATTCTGTTGTACATAAGGTCTCCAGGAGCTGGAACCAACTTGGTGGCCTCTAACAATTGTTGAATGGGGAGCGGTGGTGATTCAGTGGTAGAATTTCCTCCCTGTGGGAAGCCAGGTTTGATTCCTGACTGACTAATGTACCTCATGAGCAGCCACCACCTAATGGTCAGTGGAGGCTTCTTTCTGACTACAATGTTTAATATGCTTCAAGGGAACTTCCAATCTAGGAAGAATGACCTAGAGTTCTACTTCTGACAATAAAACTCCTCTATGCTAGCATTGTGAATTCAGGCAAGGCATATAATCTTATACATTTCTGTTCTCTGAGCTGCACATTGCTGTTCTATGCTCTCCACCTTCTATGGTGTTTAGGAAGAGCAAGGGAGCTAACAAAGTCCTCTGTAAATACGACATGCTTTGACAAATGAAAAAGAATAAGTAGTATATATCTAATGGAAATTTAAGTTACAAAAAGATTCTTATCTTTGTCCTGGATAACATTATTTTTTCCTTCTTATATTACCTCCTTTCTTGATTCCCACTGTAGAACATGGTCAACAGTGTAGAGTTTCATCTGAATATGGAGTAAATCTGAAAACCAAATTAGCCGAATTAGTTTCAGTATTTTTAATGCATTTTTGTGGTTGTTCTGAAAACGTTGATCTTCATCATTTTTCAAGAACATTTTTGGAATGGAACCAGAGAAGGAAGCTGATAGAGGTGATGTTAAAAAAGAAATCTTTGGAGAGAAGAAGCAATTATCTCCACTGCTTCTCTGGACACAGTGAGCCAGATCAACTTATATGGAAATAGTGAACTAATCTGTGAGACCAGTAGGTTTGAACCTGAGCTGTTTTGGTATTTATCCAAGTTCTCCAAGGAATTCTAGTATGGAGCCAGTGCTGAAATCCGCTAGTCTAAGTAATGCAGCACAAAAAAACATCCAAACATGGCAAAGAGTCACGAGGACTGCGAAACCTAACAGCAACATGTGAGCAGGTACCTCAGACATCTTTTCAGTAACCTGTGTAGTCAATAATTGAGCGCTTGTCCCTGATGTTACATCGACCCTGGAGCTCACCTTCCCAAACAGTGACTAGCTCACTTTGGGCCCTAAGAACTTTGTAATATGTGGGAAAGTATCCAAGACATTGAGTTTAAGTGAAGTTAAAAATAAATAAGTACATGAGATTCATATCTTGCATGTGTGGGTTTGTTGTAGTGACATCAAGATTTATAATGCTCCCTGAAAATCACTGAGCAACATTAAAATGCCTGTCCAGCAAACAGGGAGAATATTGAGCAGAAAAATAACAGGTTAGGGGAGGTAGAAGTCATTTTTCCTAAAGATGAAGAATTAAAGGGTTATTCTTATTTGCTGGAATTTTTCTTTATATCTATGAGTTGTTTTTGCTAATAATCTTATGATTCTATGCAGTGCTCCACTTTTTACTCTTTGATCCTCTGACCAGCAGAATAACATGCCCCATTTAGACTGAGACATCCATCCTCACACAGCTAATTACCTCTTCTGGAAAGCCAAAGAGGAAGACAAATGGTGCCATGACAACCTTTAATCATATATCTTGTTTTTCTTGATGTCTTACTTACTTGCTTCTATACGATGAATGAATCCTTTGACAACACACCCAATTTTAACAACAGAACAGCAACAGCAAAATCACATAATGCAAAATTATTGTGAAAGGGAAAATTATAAACCTATTATGAGCAATTAATATTTTGAATTAAAATAAAACAACCTTAGGGGGAAAATCTTAATAACTGATTTGTCCTATTATGTAAAGATAGCTACACTTATAAATGCAAACAGCATTTATATTTTTATCAGCATATGACAAATGTTTATAATACTGTCATAGCACCAAACATTTGACATAGAGGAACCTCAGTCATGGCTTCTAGATTAATACGAAGGTTTGATATTATGTTCTAGTGTTGAATTTCATCTGTTTCTGTGTCTCAGAGTTACTGAAAAAGCTTTGCAGGGTAGAACTTTGATCTCAAATATGCCAACAGCTTTGAAATATGTGGTTTGTGATTTCATAATAAAGCTAAATACACAAGTGTTTTCTGAATAAATTCATTTTTCCTTAAGAATACTTAATGTAACTTATACATATTTTATAGGAAAACAAACACATTTTGAATAGCTAAAAATGCAAAAGTAAACATTGATTGGTTCACAAGCTATTAGAGATAGTTAAAAGTAATCCGTAGGATGGTCTTGTCCCACAAACCTTTTCTAGTCCCCAGTAAATCCTGGCCCACGACTCATGTACTTTTAACCTTGATATCACTGTGTACAAGTGGGAAGTAAAAACTAAGATAATGTTTATATAACTCAAGAAAACAAATGCATCAGTCATGCTTATATATCCATTAGCAAAAGGACAGAGGGAGAGAGGAGAACAAAACACCATGTAAACCCTGTTTCCGCACTTGGACCAGGTATCCTCTAAAAGAGGAAGGAGGGTCTGAAGCCTCCGACTGACCTGTTTATTCAACAAAGATGTTCTTCTCTTTGCTTCCGTTTAGAAATCACACGTTGTGAAAAGACATATTAGTATTTATTTACAAAATAATTTTCTTTGAAAATTTAACTGTAAGCAAGTGTAACAGAATAAAGAGCCATCATCTTAAACTCTCTAGGAGAAATCACATGTCCCATTTCCATTAAAAAGTATCTAATTTTTTAGTGCATTTGAATTTTGTAAAGAAATACCAAATGTTTTCATTAGATAAGTATTCCTATATTTTTATAAATTTACGTAAGATAATTTATTAGCACCTATGTTTTTCAGGGTAAGCGCTAAAAAAGAAGTTACAATGTAGTAAATATGTTCATGTTGAAATCAATTTGAAGGATAAACTAAAAAACTAAACTTATTTCATTAAGTGTTTTATTGCTATGGCTCATAAATTGCAATAGTATCTACATTTACTAAAAGATAATATATGATTCTTCAAAAGGATAACCAAACGACTTTTTTCAGATATGTTTGATTTTAGACTATCGAAATGGAAATGGGCTGAGCCCCACAAAAGCAAACCAATTTAATCTACTTAAAGTCAGAACATTCAAAGGATGTCATTGAGAATACTGCAGGTGATAAACCAGTCCAAATCTGAGTTTAAATCCGGTCACGGAGCAAGTTCTCCTCCTGCCTGATGTACTTCACGTGTCCCTCAAGGACCTGGTAGACACACCTGAACGGTAATCCATTGTTTGGGCTGACAGCAGGTGTCAGACGTAACTGGTAGAGGTCTTACGCAGCATTGCCACGTTTCTTGGCTTATTTGGCTGTGGCGCAGGGTAGGTCGGGGCTGGATATCTGAATCTTTGCTTCTTTCGGTTGCAGCAGCAGAAGCTGCAGAGCAGACCCCCTGCGACGAAGAGGACAGCTGCGGTGGCCCAGCCCAGAAAGAGTGCCACTCCCAGCTCTCGCTTCTGACCCGCGAGGACTGCTGGGTTGTAAAAGTCCCGGATGATGTTGTTGGCGGTCCAGCACACTGGGATCAGAACGAAGATGCCTGTCAGGATAAAGAGAACGCCAGATGTGCCCAGGAGGTACGCTTTGGCCCTCTCATTGGACCCCGTGCACTGGATCTGCTTCATGCCGCAGATGCCAATCAGGAGGGCAATTAAAGAGAGGGCCACAGAGACGCACATGAGCGCCCGGGCCGTTTCCAGAGCAGGGGGAAGCGCCAGCATGGAAGTATAAAATTTGCACTGTAGCCTGACCCGGGCTTGTCGAATGCAGTTCATCCACAGGCCTTCCCATATCTTTTCAAAGACAACGATGTTGCTGCCTACGAAAGCTGATACTCTCCACTGAGGCAGGAGGGTGGTGGCCAGAGTCCCAACGGTGCCAAGGAAGCCAAGAACCAGGCCAGCAATTTGCAGCGAGTAAAATGCCATCTCCGTTACCTTGACGATTGGTCCAATCTAGACTGGCAGGGGATGCTCCGGATGTAGCATGCACAGGCCTCGTGGAGTCTAGAGCATTCTCGGATGAGCTTCTCCACTGTAACAGCCCATCGTGGTTGAGGGAAAAGCAGCATCAGCGACAGCACGGCGAGGAACGAGAACTACCTGCTGTAAATGCATTTTACCTTTGTACACACACACTCATTTCTCTATGGATTAGTTCGTAGTCATATGTAATCGCTTCCCAGCCAATAAGAAGCAGTCAGAGGTGTGTCAGGAAACAGCACCTTCAACTTCAGTATTCCTCATATCATTGTTGTCTCAGCAATGTTGTAATTAAGTGTCAAAGCTTTCATTGTGGATTCAACTAATTACAGAGCTTAAAACTTCCTGCCTAAAAAGCACTCTCCTGTGGAATTGGAAATACGTAAGTGTATTAAATCACTACTGCAGACAACCCTAAAACTCGGCCAACTCTTTAGAAAACATTTAAAAATGCATTGGTCGTAAGACGATCTATTACTTTCTTTTAGTCTAAGAGACCTTTCTTTAATTTGGTTCATGAGCTTAATTTGGTGCATTAAATAAAGATTTTAGATAAAAATCCTTATGTACTAAAATAATTTCATGACTTCTACTAAAAACAGTGTTCCATTGTAATTAAGAGAAGACATTCTGAGCATAGACATCAAGATTTCACAATTTCCTTTTTGAAATTAAGAAAGAACAAATAGAGACAGTCCTTATAATTGATTTGACTTTATTCATGCTCATAGAATGTCTCTTAAATAATCTCTCTCTCTCTCTCTCTCTCTCTCTCATAAAATAAGCTTTCAAATGCAAACTTTCTTTAGACTTATAGTCAATAGCAGCTTGGAATATATTATATTTACTAAAACCATAGCTTTGGTTGATGACTTTTAGGGAACAATTTATTAGGTGATCATTTAAAATGTACCTGACAGGAAGCTCTTCAGATCTACAAAGTTTCTAATACTCATCACACATAAGTCTTTAATTTTCCAGACTTGCATTTTGAGAATCTAGAAAGTATAGTGAGTTAGTGGGGGGGGGGGGTAACTGCTTCAGGAATAAACCAGTCTAGCTCATTCACTTACTACTTCTAGATAGAGCAGCTGTTCTCAACCTGTGGGTCGTGAACCCTTAGGGATTGAATGACTCTTTCACGGGGGTTGCCCAATTCCTAACAGTAGCAAATTTACAGTTATGAAGTAGCAAGGAAAATAATTTTATGGTTGGAGGGGTCACCACAACATGTATTAAAGGGTGGCGGCATTAGGAAGGTTGAGAACCACTACTCTAGGGTGACTTAAAATGGGAGGGAGAAGTGTGTTTTTGTATTTATTCACATGAATTGTATTGAACCTTAAAAACTTAACATTTCTCATTTTCTATAGATTTTAAAGCAAGTAAATCTGTATTTCAAATTCAAATTTCAAGAGCTGAGCTGCCATCCTTGGCTGTGACTTCCAGCTATCGGTCACAGACTGCGGGGCTTTATCTGGGAAGAGTGTCTCTTTGCTCTCTTGTTTTCAGACCCCACCACAAGAAAACAAAGTTGATGACAAAAACTACTCAGAAGTGAACACACCAAGCCGATTGATCTTGGGAGACACAATAGTTTAAAAAGATCATCTCCATTGAGTCATCCAGCATGATCAACATTTTAAAAGCTCGTGAACTGAATGAAGAGGTATGAAAGGTTTGGGGCTTTCTAGATGAGTGAGAACTCCTCTTGTAAAGGTAAGTGAGTCACTGAGGAAACAGATGACGTCAGCGCAGTTCTAACAGCGGTTCAGGAAGGAGGATTTCTTTGGTGCTCTGATTCGGGTTACTGAGGACTTGCTGTAATTAATAATACCCGCCCTGCCAGGAATGACCCACAGTACTCTGACAGGCTACTTCCAGTTCTTCTTCCTCATTCTTTTCCCTCTTCCTGATTCTATCTCATCTGTAGTCTAGCTTCAATTTATCCTCGTAGTATGCGATTTGTTCCTTTCCAGCTGTTTAAATTTTCACCAGCTAAAGCAAGTAGCCCGTATAACAAATAGACACAAGTGACTGTATATCTTTACTTAGAATATCGAATATACCCTAAATGTAAAAGTAGTCTGAGAGACATACTGTGGTGGTTACATACTCCGGTGTCAATTTGGGACTTGAGAGGATTAAGAGTGAAGGGGTGGAGTCTCTGTTAATCAAATCATAGCCAATAAGGCCTCTGTATGGGTATGGTCTTCTCCTGAGAATTCTGGGAAATCCTGTATTCCTTCTTGGAGGCAGGAGACACTTCTCTCTCTCGGCTCATTCCCTTGAAGACTCTACTGACAAGACACATGGAACTACGCTGATAGACCCTGTGCCCTAGGAGCCAGAGAAGCCACGTGGAGACACCTGCCAGCGCTGAGATGCTTACAATGCCGCTGGACCCACAAGACTTCACACCCAGTGGCCTTTGATCTTCCTGCTTTTGATGTCATTGCATATGTTTCATGAGTCTGAAGAAGACTTTATAGATTGTTATCAGACATTTGGGAAAATATCGGACATATGGGCTTGGGATGTTTTCTTGCATCAAAAGTGTGCAATTCCCCTTTATCTAAAACTCTCTCTTATACACATATGATTTTCTATGGATTTGTTCCTCTAGTCTACCTGGACTAACACACATACATAAGGTAGGAGTTCTTGTTTCTTACCTCTCAGAGTCAAAACCAAGTTTTAAAACTTTCTTTCATATATAGGCCTAGAAAAGACCTCCTTTTCCAACTTTTCAGTGAATTCAAAACTTATCGCATCCTCAGAGCACGTTGTTCTATTGATCATGCCCTCCCTTAACTGGATCTATTTTTGCTTTGAGTTGACCATAACATAACATGGACATAAACATAAATGATTTTCTGTCATTTTTAAATTCTAATTGCCAGATCTTATTTCCTAATATTTGTCCCCATATGTCTTTTGCTCAGCTTTTACATGCCCCCACTGCCCCCCAATATGTCTTTCTCACCCTGGCCCTCAGTATAGCTGTACTAGACATGTGAACTCCCCAGCTGCCATCTCAAAATAATATTACTTTTCCTTACATAATCACTCCATGAATGTAACACACTGCCCACCTCCTAGTTGGGACAGTATTGCTTAATTGCTAAGGGATGTGCTTTGGAGAGAGATTTGTTTCCATCTTGTCTTTGATTAGATTTGTTTGCTTTTAAACTATTATTCAAGATTCCCATGTTCACACCAATATTTTTGTCACTTCAATCTTTTCTCTATAGAGTCTCATGCATGGTCACAACTGAAGTTACCTCCTGAATCTATTATTCAGAACCGAGGCATCTTTCTACTTATTCCCCTTTGTGTTTACTGGAGCCCTGGTGATGCAGTGGTTACATGCTGTGCTGGGGTCTGCAAGGTCAACACTGGGAAGCTGCCAGCCACTCTTCAGGAGAGAGACGGGGCTTTCTACCAACACAAAGAGTTACAATGTGGTTGCGGTTCTTTTGCGCTCTCTCTCTCTTTCTTCTTCTTCTTCCACTACCTCTTCGTCTTCTTCTTCTTAGTTTGCTCCCTTGTGGTCTTGCGGAGACCTGCCACTCTCCCTAGGCTATACTGTTAGTGCTGTCACCAGGCTTCGAGGACAAAATTCCTGCACAAAACAGGCAATGCGCAGAGTGGACTAAGACTGTGGGGCTGGCCCCATCATGAGGTGCAGCACCCCTCACGGACCCACAGCACTACAGGGGATAGCACTGGAGACCCAGTATGGGAAATGGGCCCCCTCTGAACCCCACACGGGAGCAAAACACAAAGAGAGCCCAACAAAGCAGAAAGGGGAGCAAAACAATGAAGTACCCAAGGAAACCTGAAAATAGACCTCAGGATCAGTGGCAGACCATGAAACTTCACCATGACAGTGGGAAGGCTAAGACAGACACTTCACCATGACAGTGGGCAGACCGTGACGCTTCACCATGACACTGGGCAGACCAGGACACTTCACCATGACAGTGGGCAGGCCATGACACTTCTGAATGGAAAACATTCAGAAGGATCAGTAGACAGACCTGGAAATATTTATAGGTTTTTAATTTTTCTTTCTTTCTTTTTTTTATATCTATCCATATAGAATAGGCAGGATAACCAATCCTGAGGAGAAAACAACAGGGGCCCATGGCTGGGGGTGGGGGTGGGGCACATGGTAGAGGAGGAGGTGGGAGGGGGAAGCCAACAAACCCATGGAGAAGGGAACAATAAAAGATCTAAAATAGATGGCCAGGAGGGCACAGAATGACTGATGGGGTTTAATCAAGTCTAATGTAACCAAGAGAAAGTACTGTGAGTCAAATGAAGGTCAAACATGATGGTGGGACAGGAGGAAAGTGTAAATAAATAGAGGAAAGGACTAGGAGGAAAAAGGCACTTATAGAGGTATAAATATAGGCATGCACATATGTAAATATATTAATATATGATGATAGAGATATAATTCTCTGTGATTATATTTAAATGTTAAATATTACGGTAGCAGACAGACATTGGGTCTCTACCCAAGTCCTCCCTCGATGCAGGAACAATTTGTTCTAATAACCTGGCATTTTGTGATGCTCACCTCTCCAACATGCTCACTAAAGTCAAAATAGGTGCATAAGCAAATGTGGTGAAAAAGAATGATGGTGCCCGGCTATTAAATTTTAGCATCAGGGGTCTTACAGGCTTGAAGTTAAAGAGTAGCCATCTAGCAGGAAAGCAACAAAGCTTACATGGACCATATATCACACATCAGAAAACTCAAAACAAAGAAGCATACTAATGCAAATGATGGGGGCCAGAGTGGAGACCCAAAGCTCATCTATAGACAATTGGACAGTCCCTCAAAGAAGGGTCACAAGGAAAGTACAAGACAGACTCGGTGTAGCATAGCATTGCTGGAACCCACAGCATTCATCTCATTCTCTAATGCTTCCTTAATCCCACTATCATGATCCCAGTTCTACCTTACAAACCTGGCTACACAGAAGCATGTACACTGGTACAGGCAAGAGCCCTTGACACATGGAATACAGGATAGATAAACCCCTCAGGAACATTAATGGGAGCAGCAATACCAGGAGGGTAGGGGAAAGATGGGAGGGGAGGACCGACTATAATGATCAACTTATAAACACCCCCAGGGGGACAAACAACAGAAATATGGGTAAAGGGAGACAAGAGACTTTGTAAGATATGTAAATTATAATAATTTATAATTCATCAGAGGTTCATGAGGGTGGGAGCGTAGAGGAAGTAGGGAAAAAGGAGAAGCTGATGCCAAGGGTTTAAGCACAAAGAAAATGTTTGAAAATGATGAGAACATATGTACAAATGTGCTTGATACAACTGATGTATGGATTGTAACAAGAGTTGTAAGAGCCCCCAATAAAATGATTTATTCATTAATTTTATAAAAAGTTATAGTTTGGAAACCCCAGGGGCAATTGTACCTTTTCCCATAGGTCATGCGTCTGTGTCAACTCAACAGTGGCCGTGAGTGAGTGTGAGTTGCGTTTACCACCTTGATGTCTTCTGGTCTTTCATTCCCTTCAGTAATGAGATCCCTTGGTGGACACTGTGACCCTTCACTCAGATGCCCATTCGGAAATGAGGATTGACTCTTCCTTCAATCCTTCAAGCCTATGAGAGACGTATATGCAGAATGTCTTCACCTGTCCTCTCCTTTAGGTATGGCCTGAAAACCACTATTTTCCCCTCACCATTTTCCACTTACCCTGGTCCAGGGTGAGTCCATATTCAATGACTGGTTTGACAGGAGGTATAAAGACCTAGCCTCCTACCTTCAAATAACAGCCAACCCTAAGAGTGGCAATTGAAGCTCCAGAGCTCATTATTGTCAGCAGAGGTGTTTACCCTCTCTGCACCAGAGCTCAACCAGGTCTAATCTGCTTCCTTCCTTTTCCTCAGGTTTTCATCGTGAGAGCATTTAGTAATAAACATAATACATACTAATCTCTACCTCACCTCTGCTTCATAGAACTAAGTTATTGATTGATACTTTATTTTAATGGTTTGATCACTTTTGGTCTGATAGACATTTCAATAATATTTAGTTGTCCTGCCTCTGGCCTTGTTCCTCTCTGATCCATATTCCATTGTGGAATCACAATGACCATTCTCAAACAGTGAATATGCTGCTGCTTTACTTTAACGTTATCAATATATCTCCAGGTCTTGTAGACAAAACTGAAACTCCTTAACTTAACATTACTGAAAAGATTGGTCTTTGAATTGTCCGCTACCCTATGTTAGAACTTGTCTTCTAACCATGACGCTGTTTGCTGCCCTCACAATGTCATCATTCTAGACAGAATATTGAAGTTTAACCAAATAATTATAAAATACATCTAGTTACAAATATAACATAGCTCTCTATATAAAATGTAGAGAATATAATATATAGGGTATAAGCAAACAGAAGATACTTTAATTATGGAGCCAATAAAGGAGATGAAGAAACAAAATTTAAATTATGATCTGGTGCTTGAATAAGAAGAATCCAGACATTCAGGCCAAGAGAACATGAAAAGTATGCAGGCATAGACGTCTGTTGGATAAAAATTCAGAAGCCGAAGGCAGCTTGTATCCAATGTAAATGGAAGACCTTGAGCAAAGTGAGAGTGAGGAGGAGCTTGGGAGGTTCTGCAAAGATTGCAAAGAGAGACGAGATCGAGAGATGCATGGCGACAAAACCTGTCTTCCAAAATCCATGCATGGGGCAGTTCAGTGGTAGAATTCTTGCTTTCTCTGCAGGAAACTTGGTCTTTATTTCTCAGGACCAAACTACAATGTTTATCTGTAGAGTCTTGCCTGCTGTTGTGGTGCTGAATTAAGTTTCAGTGGAGCTCTAGATTAAGAAAAAACAGTAAGAAAGGCTAGTAGATCGACTTCAGAAAATCAGCCAGCAAACCCCCCTGGAACACAATAGTCCAATTTGCAGTCAAGCACTGGGATAATGCAGGAAAAAGAAGAATTTCATTCCATGGTCACCAGGAGTGGCAGGCTAACTGGACAGTATCTATCAGCTACAACAAGATCAATGCAAAACTGGCAAAATATTTTAAGTATGGAAATGACATCATCACAGTGGAATTAAAAACAACAATAACAAAATGAAACAAAAACTTTTATTGGAGGGAGAATATACTGAAAAGACACACAACTGAAAATAAAACCTGGTTAGGTGGTTATTACAATAGTCTAGATGAGAGATGATGGGCTCTAAGCTGAAATCGTGGTAATGAAAAGGTAGATGAATTCAGGACAGCTATAAAGCAATCAGTAAATTATTTTTCTTAGAGAGGGAATCCCTGGTTTAAGGGTTAGTATCTAAGTATACCTTCTAATTTATAAATTCATTTTATAACTAAATTCATTGTAGTTAAAGACTAGATTTTTGAAGTTAAGTATACTATACAACACTTTTAAACTTAACCTCATCATTAGGGCAAAAGAAGCATCCAGAATCTTAAAGGCTGGTCTCAAAGCAAATCGTCATTGTATGAGGAGTCAGCTAGGTCCACACGGAAGCACCATCCAGCCTGTGTGGCCCAAAGACTGTAACGAATCAAACTCACACCCAGAGGAAGGAACAATACCAGAGCCTAAATTCTACATACCCATTTATGGAACATCATGGCTAATAGTTAAAGCCAAAAATCTACTTACAAGGTCTCTGTAGTGAGTCTACAGTCCATAACCACTGACCATAGTCTAGAAATGTGAAAAAACTTAATATCAGAACAAAAGCATTGTAAGTCAAATTCTCACAGCTATAGTTAGACTGGAATGCAACATGTCATTAGAGCTCCCTTTTGTCCCATTTAGACTTCATTCTGGTTTTAAAATACTTTCTGCTTTCTTTTCCATGGAGAATGATCTCTGTTTTGTTTGGTGATTGTATGTTTCTCTGTTTAGGGAAGAGAAGATGGGTGGCTACATGCAGATAGCGACTGGGGGCTTGGAAGGGGAGGAAGTGGAGTATCAACAGCCATGGGTACAAGAATAAAGAAAGCGTTCTACATTTAATTGTGATTAATGCACAACCCTTCTTAATATAATTGAACTATTGAACTGTATGAAATACTAATTATATCTCAATAAAACTACATATATATGTTTTCAATCCCAAGAATGTGTTTGGATTCTCTAAAATCTACACAAAGTGCTTATAATATTAATGACTGATGGATCAAATTGATTTTGCTCCAATTACTATACACTTGTATTAAGTATATTTGGGTTTTCTTCTGCACACAGAGTGTATCTTATAGAAATACATGAGTTTCTCTATCTCCCTTCTCTTTCCTTTCCTTTCCCTATCTCAGGTTGCTAAAGCAGTTATTTATGAAAGCTTTTTCAAAAAGCCAAGACGTCTGGGGACTCCTGAAAAGCAATTAGAGATTTACGATGGGCAGGAAAAAAAACAAGGTCATGAAACAGAGGATAGAAATGATACATGTGTGCACAAGCTGTCGGCCGCACAGGCTAACTGGGCTCACAAATATGGCGCGCTCCCTTTCAGCATGAATGCTGAGTTCCAGCGCCAGAAAACCATCCTTTTTCTCTCTCTCCAGTACTCGCCTAGATCGCCGTGCTTCTTGCACAATGAAATGCAATGCACAACACCCTCCCCATAAACACAGTATACCAATTTGACCAGCTGTTTCTTATTTTATTGGAGCCAAAATAATGTGGCCAGGTGTTAAGATTTTAAACTTTTAGATCAATGGTTCTCAGTCCTAGCCTCACATTAGAAGCATCTGAAAGAACTTTGAAAACAAGGAAAAAGCAAAACAAAACAGTACTTGGGGCCCCACCCCAGACTCATTAAACCAGAAACTCTATGTGGGTGGGTGCCTGGCATCCTTATTTTTGTTTTGAGTTATGTTTTATTGTGGTTGCATCAGTATTTTAAAAACACCCTACGTGGTATGAATATACACACTTAGAGCAGAAGTGCTCCTTTAGTTTCCAATCCAGTGATTCTGTTTGGCTTTTTAATTAGAACAGATTAAATACATCATTCATGTCCCAACTGAAATAGATTGAATCAAAATAGTGCAAGATGGGCTCCAGGTGGATTCTTCCAGTGACCTGGGTGGTTCTATTTTCAGCTGAGCTAAGAGCTTCCATCTCTAGGAGTGAATGGATGGTAGGTGTATGCTCGAGGCAATTTTACTTTAATAATATTTCTCCCAGTGGAACATTTGAAACTTGAGAAAGAATTTGAGGTTAACATCCTAGATGAGGATGTAGGGCATCAATATTTTAGATTGCTGGTTAAACTCTGTCTTATCTGAGTAGGTAGTGAAATGCTTTGAAATAAAAATGAGGAGTTCATTGCTCTTTTCTCTGTGCAATTAGGTGATGTTATTTTATTAAAAGTAGGAGAAGGTATTGCATTTATCAAACACAATAGAAAACATATTGACTAGCCACATTAGCACCAGCCTTATTATCTGTAAATTATGGTAAAATACTATGACACTAGTTTTAAAACATATTTATTATGCAGTGTAGTATCCTATTGTGTGTATTTACCATAGATCTGTTTATCTACTCTTCAATTGATGGGCATTTGGGTTCTGTAAAACACTTCATAATATGAATAAGCCTGGAGATCACTTGCTGAGTGAAATAATCCAATCACAAAAGTACAAATGGAATATAAAACCACTATTATAAAAATTCAAGGAAAGATTTCACAATGACAGAAACATTCTTCTTTGGTGCTTTGGGGGGAAAAGAGAAAAGAGGATAAATAACTACCGAGAGAGTAGACACATATGAACTTGGGTGAGGGGGAGGCAAAAATAAACTAATAACACTCGGGAGCAAAAAGAAACCAAATCTCTATCTAGATAATAGCCACCGATCTCATTGTGCATACGGTCACCATAAGTCAGGGGCCAACTCAATGGTAGATAAGAAAAATAGAGCTATGCATATGTATTTGTACTGTGATTATACTTCAATGATGCTCAAACATAAAACTGGACAGAAACTTCTATGCTTGTGGTTTTCACAAAACATAAACCCAAATAAGTAACACATCAAACACAAGCAAAACTGTGTAACTGATAAAACCTAAATTATTGACATCGATTTGGTAGCTATAAAATTTTGAAGCCATTGTCTACATGTTAAATTTACTAGCAAAAAGATGTACTTCTGTTTTCCACTTGTCACAGTTTGTTAGATCCCAAATATGTCATGCACTGTTACTTGAGGCATCCATTTGTCATGTCAGTCTTGTCTCTGGTTAAGAATGAGATTGCCTTATACCTAGTCCCTTTGGCACCTCGTGATCGCACAGGCTGGTGTACTTCTTCCATGTGGGCTTTATTGCTTCTGAGCTGGGACCAGGTATAAGGCATCATACAAAAAAAAAAGAATATGTGTATGTATATGTGTGTATATATGTGTGTGTGTATATATGTGTGTGTGTGTGTATATATATATATATATATATATATATATATATGCCATAGTGAATGAAGGGGGAAGTGCAAAGTGGAGACCCAAGGCCCATTTGTCGACCAATGGAGATCCCCTCATAGAGGGGTTTAGAAGAGGAGATGGGTTAGTCAGGGTGTGATGTAGTACCGATGAAGAACACAGCTTTCCTCCAGATACTGGATGCTTCCTCCCCCCAACTACCATGATCCGAATTCTACCTTGCAGGACTGGATAGGGCAGAGGTTGTACATTGGTGTATATGGGAGCTGGAGACACAGGGAATCCAGGGTGGATGATACCTTCAAGACCAGGGGTGCGAGGGGCGATGCTGGGAGAGTGGAGGGTGAGTGGGTTGGAAAGGGGGAACTGATTAAAAGGATCCACATGTGACCTCCTCCCTGGGAGATGGACAACAGAGAAGGGGGGGAGGGGAGACTCTGGATAGGGCAAGATATGACAAAATAACAATCTATAAAATATCAAGGGCTCGTGAGGGAGGGGGGAGTGGGGAGGAGGGGGGGAAAAAGAGGACCTGATGCAAAGAGCTTAAGTGGAGAGCAAATGCTTTGAAAATGATGAGGGCAAAGAATGTACGGATGTGCTTTATACAATTGATGTATGTATATGTATGGATTGTGATAAGAGTGGTATGAGCCCCTAATAAGATGTAAAAAAAAAAGAATGAGATTGTTCTCGATCACTGATCAGATATTCTGATGCACCAAAACCCTAGAGAGGCTGTCGTTACAGAGAAAGCTGGCCTTGGTCCCACTGGCCATCCCAGCCTCAGCACCAGCTGTGGCAGCAGACAAGGCTTCTGTTCCAGCCCCTGTCCCAGACCCAGGGCTCTGCTTCAGTGCAAGTCCAGCACAGACCATAGCGCTGTTGCCCGGGCCTGCTCTCCCAGGGCTCTTCCCTGGCTGCCTTGAATGCCAAGTGCATTTGGTCATTTTAGCCTTTAGTGTAGATAGCCTTGAGCAACACAATGAGGGTGAAGCCTTTGTTATTGGGATCTTGCTAGGATTTTTCACCAAGAGCTTAATGGAAGACAGCAGTTGCTTTTCCGTGCCTGGCAATGAGTCCGAAGGTGAGGTCGCTGTTGACTTGGAGTTTGTGAAGAATATGTGTGAATTACACAAGAAAGTCTCTCCAATGATCTCTTCCTACGCGGGTACACTATACACTCCAGGCCATGACATCACAGAGTATTCGGTGTTGAACAATGAGTACTACAGCTGAGAGGCCCCCATCCCTTCACCTCACCATGGATAGCAGCCGTCTAAAAGGTCACCTGAGCGGCAAGGCCAATGCCATCACTTTAATGAGTGTCCCTGGGAGGATCCTGGAAGTGAATCAGCTGATCTGATTATGAAGACCTGTTTTAGCCTGAACTGGGGATTGGGCTCTCAAGTGACCTACATCAAGCTGGCAGGGTGTCAGCCCACACCCAGGATGGCCTAAGCATGGTGTTACAATACTCAAAGGGTGCTCTATCTGGAAAGGTGTCAATTGGCAAGACTATGGGGCGCTTCTAGAATAATCGGCTTAACCAAGTACACTAAATCTTCCTGATGACTTTGAGACTGTACTCAGGGTGCACCGTCAATGACCACCTTGTCCCTCTTTCACAGTTACAGAATGTGTTTAATGATAAAATTGGGAACCTCTGATTGGGTTCCGAGAAGCACTCCTGCCAATCTGGACACCAAACCTGAGACTCAGAATATGGTGACTGAAAAATAATTTCTTTGTGGTTTTATGTCACATGGAATCAGGAAATTGGTGTAACTAAATAAACAGAGCCTGCCTTTGGAAACAAAAGGAGAATGCTGACAAGTTAAACTATTATTCTTTTATGCATATTGACCTCTTTATTAACGCATGATGCATTAAACAAACATCAGATCTATTTATTTGTATTTTATTTAAATATGGGAGAAGCACAGCAAGTCTTCCCTTTCCACAATTTTGTATTGTCTGTTTCTATATCTTGTGAAGACTCATTTTCTTACATTCTTCAGAAGAATATATTCTACCAATGTGTAGCATCTGTGGCAACTTTTAGATCTTTATTATATGCATCAGTCTACAATGTTATCTTCATGATGGCAAAGCAGTCTTTCAATTTATTTCATAACATAAGAAACAAAAGACTAAATTTGAGTATCTGTAAACTAAAACTTGCATGGTAGAAGAAAACATCTTCAAGAAGAGTAAACATAATTTAACTAGTAACCACATTATGCAGAACAGACATTACTGCTTTCAAATTTGGACAAGACAAGCCTGAAATTATCCAGATGCATCTGAAGCACATTAAGTATTCAATAATTTAATTTCTGTTATCCCTTGAGTCATGAACACAATCACCAATCCAAGACATGAAACTGTTCTGAGCAATTCTGCTTAGCTGTTTTGTATAATAATCTCTTTCAGAATTTGATAATTCTTCTCATAATCAGGCTGAAGTTACACATCTGAGGGAAGAAGAGAATGTAGTCAAAGTGGCTACCTTATGGATGGAGGCATATGGAAGTCTCTTCATCTCATAGTAAGAGTACATACTGAAATTTCCTTTGTCCACCTAGCTAAGGTAGCATTGGTTGGGTTTCTTCCTTGGAATATAAAATGATTCATTTCTCCCTCTTTTCATACTGTACTCTTTGGAAGCAAAACAATAAAGAAGTCAACATGTGAAAGTGGGAAGTTATCCTGGAGGATGGAATATCTGCATTGATTATATGGAATTCTCTTGTATGTAGAAATTTCTCCTCTCCCTGTTTGTTAATTTAGTCAATTATGCATCTAAAAGTATGGATTCATGGATATTTATCGTGTGTTGCTGTCATGCTGGAAGCTGTATCACTGATATTTTCAACCACCATCAGGGTCACTCAAAGCAATTCATTTTTCAGCAGTTTCCAGAGTCCGAAGTGCATGGAGAAAGAATAAGGTGTTCACTTCAGAGGCATTTGTAAGCATGAAACTACGGATAGCATCAAAACATCGTCGGATTCTGTAAACCTCGTGAGCAGGAGAACATTATATGAAATAGTGACCGAAGATGAGCCCCTCAGGTCAGATGTCACTCAAAATATGACCGAGGAAGGGATGCCTTCTCAAAGTAGAGTTGACAACAATGACATGAATGGGGTAAAACCTGCAGGAAGAAAGGCTGCAAGACCTTTTTGATAATAGACACCAGCAGCTCAAACATCTGTTAGTAATTAGAATTTGGCTGTATAAAGTGTGAATTTAGGAAAATTGGAAATTGTCAGAAATGAATGGAATGCCTAAAGACCAATATTCAAGGAGTTAATGAGCTCTAGTAAACCGGTGTTGGCCATTTTGAATTAGAAATCATATGGTCCACTACACCAGGAATAACAGATGCAAGAAACACGATATTTAATTCATCATCAAAAAAGACATTGTAAGATCTGTCTTAAAGTACAATTCTATCAGCAAGGAAATCCAGTCAATAAGGCTATTATTGAAAGTAATGCACCACCCACAAAAGTTAGTGAGGAAAAAAAATCAAAGCAGTCTACTAATATCTTTGGTCTGAAATTGATCAAACCTGCAATCAGATGCTTTGGTAGTTATTGGTGATTGCAATAAAAGGTTGGAAACAAAGAGCCAGGCAGAGTGGTTGGCAAATATATCCTTGAAGATAGAAAGGAAGGTGGAAATTGCATGATAGAATTTTGAAAGACCAGCAATTTATTAAATGTAATTATCTTTGTTTCAACAATACAAAAGAAAACTCTATATGTGGACTTCTCCAGATAGTATAGACAGAAATCAAATTGATCAATTAGAAGAGATGATGGAGAAGTTCAATATCACCAGTTAAAACCAGGTCAGGGGTTGACAGTGAAACAGTCTTTCAATTGCTCACATATAAGTTCAGAGCGAAGCTAAGACAAGCTCACTAGAGTCAAAATATCACCTTGATTTATCCCATCTAATTTTTGAGAGCACATCAAGAACAGATTTGACACATTGAACACTAATGGCAGGTGACATAATGAACTATGGAATGACATGAGGAACATCATAATGAAGAAAATGAATGATCATTAAAAAAACTGGGGAAAGGAAAATCAAATTGGATGTCAGAATAGACTGTGATATTTGCTCTTTCTTGTAGCATAGCTAAGGCACATGGAAGAAATGACGCAGCCAAAGATCTGAACAGAAAATTGCATGGGATAGCTTGAGAAGACAACGTCAAAATTAATGAAATGTGCAAAGACTGAGAGTTAGACAACCAAAAATGAACACTTTAAGCATATCTTCAACTGAAATAACTAAAGAAAAAATTATACCTTGCGTCGCAAGATTGAAAGATTCTGTAAGCAAAATATTGAACGAACAGTGCAGGAAACATCAAAAGGAGATGGAAAGAAAGCACACATTCACTTTACCAATCAATAAGTAACACTCAAGCATTTAACTTTACAATCAGTGCTGGTGTGAGGTGTTATCCCATCGTTGTTTTGATTTACATCTCTCAGATGTCTAATGATCTTGAGTATTTCTTTAGATGTTTGTTGGCTGTGTGAATGTATGCTTTAGTGACCTCTGTACATGCTCCCTGCACATTTTTAATTGGGCAATTTGTCCTTTTGCTGTTGTCGAGGTATTGCATTTTTAAATGAATTTTAAAGATGAATACAATATCCAAGATAACATTTCCAGGAGAAAAAAGAACAAACAACTCCAAGTCTGTGGGTTCTCTTTTCACTCTTGATGAAGTCTTTTGATGCACACAAATACTTTATTTTTAGTAGGCCTCAAGCCCCTGCTTCCTCTTTGTGTGTGTGGTGGGGGAGGGTGTTTGTGTTTAATAGGGTGTTTGTGGCCTGTACTATGACCCTTAGTTTGTTCCTGTTTTCTCATTGATGATCTTTGTAGGTCTAGTGTTTACATTTAGGTCTTTTAACCATCTTGTGTACATTTTTGATATAAGTTGGTATGAGTCATATTTCATTCTTTTAAAAAAGGAAATCAAATTCTGACAAACTTTTTATTGATTTCATTTTTTTTTTCATTTCATGTACTTATTTCTGGGTTCTCTATCCTGTTCCATTGGTGTGTGTATCTATTGTTGTATCAGTACCAGGTTGTTTTGGCTTCTGTGACTGTGCTGTACAAGGTAGGGAAATGACAGGTCTCCTACTTGCCTCTTTTTAAATCATGCTTATCCTAGTCTCGCTACTCTCCACATAAAGTTGATAGTTTCTCCATCTCGTCAAAGAATTATACCAAGTTTTGAATTGGAGCTGCATTATATTTATGGATTGCTTTGAGTAATATTAACATTTTCACAATATTATCTTTTCTATACATGAAAAATGAATATCATTCCATTTATGTCGTCTGTTTTGGTTACTTGTAATAGTGTTTTATACTTTCCTTTTTTCAACGTCTTTGGTTTCTCTGGTTAGATTTACTCCTAAGTCTTTCATCATTTGGGTAGTTATTGTAAGTGATAATATTTTCTCGATATCTCTGCTTTTATCTTCTTGATGTCTTTTTCAGAGTACTCTTTGTTTGTATATTGGAATATCATTGATTTTTGTTATGTCCATCTTGTACCTTGAACTGTCACCAAAGCTTTTTGATCATTCCAAAAAAGTTCTTGTTTGGATTTTTGTACATATAGAATCATACCATGTGTAAAAAGAGAGTATTACATCATCACTGCCATTGTGGATGCCTTTAATTTAATGTTGTTATCTAGTAGCTCTGACTAGGACTGCCAGCACAATACTGAGGAAAGGTGGCGATAATGGACATTGTTGTCTGTTTCCCGTCTGTAAGGGAGGCTTTCAGTTTCTCCTTTTGGAGTAAGCTGTTGGTCACTGGTGTTGTGTGCATGGCCTTTGTGTTTTGTGGAGGAATTTCTTTTCTATCCCTATGTTGCTGAGAATTTTGAACAAGAATGATTGCTTTTTGTTTGTTTTTTTGTCAAATGGCTTTCGGCATCAATTGATATAATGATATGTTTTATCTACATGATGGATTACATTGATTTTTTTTTCAATGCTGAACCCTCCTTGAAGGTCTGATATGAATTCCATGTGAGTACAATGTTCTTTTTTCCTTTTGATACTTTATTGGGTTCCATTGACAAGGATTTTCTCGAGAACTTTAGCATCCATGTTCATAAGGGATATTGGTCTGCAGTTTTCTCTGTCTGGTTTTGTATGAGGGTTAGACTTGCTTCATAAATATTTTGTAAGAGTTTGTCATCCTTTTTTATATTCTGGAAGAGTTTGAGTAGAATTGGTCTCAATTCTTTGCTGGATGCTTGATAAAATTCCTAAGGCTACCATCTGGCCCTGAACATGTTGTAGTCGGGAGTATTTTAATTACCAATCTATTTGTTTTGTGTTATGACTCTATGGAGATTTTCTGTATCAGTCTGTTTTCATTTAGGTAGGTGATATGCTTCTGGAAATCTGTCTATTCCTCCTAGGTTTCCAAATCTGTCAGAGTACATTCCTGTGATGTACCCCTTTTAGATTCTTATTCACAAAATTTTCGATTTTTCCTTCTACTTTTTAAGTTTGCCAGTAGGTAAGTTTATTGCGCATCTTTCCAATGAACCAACTTCTTTTTTTAATTAAATATTTTATTGGGGGCTCTTACGTCTCTTATCACAATCCATACATTCATCAGTGTGTCAAGCACATATGCTGCCATCATCATTTTCAAAGCATTCTCTTCCCACTTGAGCCCCTGATATCAGCTCCCCATTTCTTACCCCTTCCCTCCCTCACCCGCCTTCCCTCACAAACACTTGATAAGTTATAGATTATTATTTTCATATCTTATATTGATCATCCTCCATGGCCCCTCGCCCACTTTTCCCTTGTTCACCCCCCTGGTATAGGTTGATCCTTGTGATCGAGTCCCCCTTTCTCCCTAGGCCCTCCCCTAAAACACTGGTATCTCTATTCCCATTGTTGGCTCTGAAGGGCATATCTATCCTAGATTCCCTGTGTTGTGGACTCTTATCCGCAGCAGTGTGCGTGTTCTGGTCTAATCCGATTTGTAAGGTAGAATTGAGGTCATGATAGTGGGGAGAAGGAAGCATCAAAGAACTAGAGGAAAATTAGATGTTTCATCGGTGCTATACTACACCCTAACTGACTCATCTCTTCCCTGTGACCCTTCTGTGAGGGGATGCCCAAATGTCTAGAGATGGCCATTGGGTCTCTGCACCATGCCCCTCCCCCCAACCCACCCAATTCACATTGGGTATGATTTTGTTCTGAGTCTTAGATGCCTGACACTTGATCCCATTGATCTCTCATGATCACACAGGTTGGTGTGCTTCTTCCATGTGGGCTTTGTTGCTTCTCAGCTAGATAGTTCCTTGTTTATCTTCAAGCTTTTAAGACCCCGGATGCCTATATATTTTGATAGCTGGGCATCATCAGCTTCCTTCACCTAATTTTCTTATGCACCTATTTTGTCTTCATTGATTAAATTGGGAATGTGAGCATCACAGAATGCCGGATTGTTAGAACAAAGTGTTCTTGTGTTGAGGGACTACTCAAGTCGAGGCCCAATGTCCACCTGCAACCTTAATTCTTAATATATAGATATGAGTATATAGTTCTATTAACCTCTCTCTCTATTATATATATAATATATATACACGCATGCATACAAAAGTACATGCCTGTATTTTAGGCCTCTATAAATGTCCTTTACCTCCTGGTTCTTTCTTCTATTTCCTTTTACTTTCCTTTTGTCTCACCACCATGTTTGTCCTTCATTTGGGTTTAGTAATTCCTCACTTCTACATTGCCCTTGATTAAGCCCCACTAGGCATCCTATGCCCTTCTCTCCATTGATTTTAGTTCACTTGTTTTTCCCTTGTCCCTGGGTTGCCCCCTGCCCCCAATCCTGATTACTTTCTCCAGCCTCCCCTTCTCCTTTACCCCCGGGAATTATAGGTCCCATTCTTTTCATCTCTGAATTATTTATCTCACCTATCTTTTGTTTTCTTTTTTTTAAAAAGATCCTTTAATTGGGGTTTCTTATAGCTCTTATAACAATCCATACATCAATTCTATCAACCACATTTGCATATATGTCACCATCATCACTTTCTTTTTTTCAATAAATCATTTTATTGGGGCTCATACAACTCTTATCACAATCCATACATACATCAATTGAGTAGAGCACCCTTATACATTCGTTGCCCTCATCAGTCTCAAAATTCACCTTCCACTCGGGCTCCTGGAATCAGCTCATTTTCCTTTTTTCCCTCCCTCTCCCTCCCCACTCCCCCTCCCTCATGAACCCTTAATAATTTATAAATTATTATTTTATCTTATCTTACACTGCCTGATGTCTCCTCTCACCCACCTTCCTGTTGCCCATCCCCCAGAGAAGAGGTTACATGTAGATCCCCGAAATCGGTTCTCCCTTTCTACACCTCCTTCCCCTCCTGGTGTCGCCACTCTCACCGCTGGTCCTGAGGGGCTCATCCATTCTAGATTCTCTGTGTTTCCAGATCCCTAATGTACCACTGTGATTCCTCTGGTCTAACCAGGTCCACAAGGCAGAATTGGGATCATGATAATTGGGGGGAAGGAAGTGTTCTAGAACTAGAGGAAGGTTTTGAGTTTCATTGTTGCTACACTGAACCCTGAGTGACTCATCTCCTCCCCACTACCCCTCTGGAAGGAATGTCCAGCTGTCTACAGATGGGCACTGGGTCCCCATCATGCACCCACCTCATTCACAGTGATGTGATTTTCCCCCCCGCCTTTGTTGTTTGAAACCTGGTCCCCTCGACCCTTCATGATCACACATGTTGGTGTGCTGCTTCCATGTGGACTTTGTTGCAACTGGGTGTGCTGCTTCCATGTGGACTTTGTTGCCGCTTGTTTACTTTCAAGCCTTTAAGTCCCCAGACACTGTATCTCTCAGTCTCTTCTTCACCACACTTACTTACACACACATTTATCTTCAGCATTTATGTGGGGAAGGTGATCACACAATGATGGTTTTTGTTCCTTGGTGTCTGCTACCTGGTCTGTTCAACACTTTGTATTCACTTAGGCTGTGTGTTTCTTCTCTGTGGGCTTTGTTGCTTCTGAGCTAGATGGCCACATGTTTGCCTTCAAGCCTTTAAGACCCCAGATGCTATATCTTTTTGATAGCCGGGCACCATATCCCACCTATCTTATCTAGATAGACATGCATATAACTTAATTAAGCACAGATGCCAGGCAAAGCCAAATAAAACAACAAAGGAATTCAGACAAAAACAACAACAATAAAACAACAACAGCAAAAAGAAAGCCACTGACAAAAATGGAAAAGCCTATAAATAGTTCCAGGTATGTTTTGTTGGCCTTTACAAGTGTTTTCCAGTCAAGTCTGATGGGTGGCATATTCTGTATCCAAAGTCTGTTTTTGAAATTCCCCAGAGATTTCATCACTTTGCTCCCCTTGCTGCTCTGTTGCATGCCCCTAGTGTTTAGCCCCAGCTTGATGGGTCAGATTGTGCACAATTCCCACACTGTGCCTCCAGTGCTGTCACCCACAGTGTTACAGTTTACTGGTGGGCCAGGCCCTATGGTCCTCTCTGTGTGTTGTCTGCTCCGATCAGGAATATCATCCTTGGGGCTTGATGGTCCAGAATGTCTCCCCCTCCCTCTCTATCCTTTTTCATTTCTCCCATGTGCTCTAATCAGTCATGTCCCCGTCCCCAAGCTGTAGCCCCAGTGCTGTCCTCTAAGTACATTCTTCTGTGGGGGCGGGTGTCCACATATCTGGCATCGGGGCCAGCCCCACAGGCCTCTCTATTGTTTCCCTGGTATATACCAGTATTTTGTATTCATGTCTTGGCCTGGTCTCTCTCCCTCTCCTGTGGAGATATAAACAATACCTTCCTCATGGGCAGATTAGTACCCTGCTCCCCACCTAACCATGTATGTTTTTCCCCCTCTCTTTCCCCATCTTATTTAGTTGGCTGGCGTATGTATCCCTGGATTGGGTTTGACCCCTACCATAGTTGCTGGACCTCACCACCTGTATGTATATAGTAGCTTTTCCCCTATTCCCCATTTTTTTTTTGTTTTTAAACCAACATCAGTGGACTCTTGTTGTGTTTGTCCTTTTGTGCTTGCTTTACTTCACTGAGCATGATTTCCTCCAGTTCTTCTCATGCAGCAATGTGCTTCAATGGTTCATAGCTGCTTTTTAGGGATGTGTAGTACTCTATTGTAAGTATATATCATAGTTTTTTGATCCATTCATATGTGGATGGAAATTTGGGTTGTTTCCAACTCCTTGCAGTTGTGAACTGTGCCACAGTGAACATGGAGCACAGATGTCTAACCGTGGTTTGTTTCTTGCCTCTTCTGGGTGTATGCCCAGTAGGGGGATTGATGGATCATGTTGTAGCTCAATTTCCATCTGTTTTAGATATTACCAAATCAATTTGCTTAATGGCTGTACATACCTACTGGTCCACAAGCAGTAGACGAGAATTCCTATCTCCCCACAGCCCCTCCAACCCTTGTTACTTTCTGATTTTTTTAAATTGGGCTATCTTTGAGAGTGTTAGGTGGTATCTCATGGTTGTTTTAATTTGCATTTGTCTTATGGCTAATAATTGAGAACACTTTCTCATATGTTTATTGGATATTTAGATTTTTGCCCGTGTGAAACTTCTGTTCAGGTCCTTTACCACCTCCTTAGTGGGCAGTTAGATTTTTTTCTTATGGTAAGCTAGCTTGCAAAGCATTGTAAATTTTATTAATAAGGTCTTTGTCTGATGTGCCATTGCTAAAAATGTTTTCCCAGGCCTTGGGCTCTCTTATTAGTCTCTTGGTGAATTCTTTCAATGTACACAGATGTTTTATCTTCAGTATATCCCACTTGTCAATTTGAGACTCCTCTGTATTTGTATCCTTCCCTATTTTGATAGCCTGTGTATTCCCTGTGCCAAGGTTCTCAGGTTTGTCCCAATTCCCTCATCAATGGCTCTAATAGTTTGGGGTTTTACCTCAAGGTCTGTGATCCACCTTGAATTTATTCTTGTGCATGGAGTGAGGTAATGGTCTTCCTTCATTTTTCTGCAGGTAGATATCCATTTTTTTCCAGCACCACTTGTTGAAGAGAGCATCCACTTCCCATTTGATGTCTTTTGGGCCCTTATCAAAAATTAGTAGTCTTTATGCTGATGTTTTCATTTCTGAGTTTTCAGTTCTTCTCAATTGGTCTGAATGTCTGTTTTTATCGTAGTACCACACTGTTTTGACCACTGTGGCTGTAGAATATGTGCTAAAGTCAGGTAGAGCAAGCCCTCCCACTTTGTCCTTCTTGAGGAGTTCTCTGCTAATTCTGGGCTTCTTCCCTCTCCATATGAAGTTGGTAATCAGTTTTGTCAATTCATTGAAGAAGGGTGATGGCATTTGAAACAGGATAGCATTAAAATTATATAGTGCCATGGGCAGAACTGATATCTTTATTATATTGAGTCTACCAATCCATGGGCATGGGATATTCTTCCATTTGTTGAAGTCACTCTTGGTTTTGTGTAGTAGAGTTCTGTAGTTTTCCTCGTTCAAATCTTTTTTTTTTTTTTTCAGTAAGGTGTATCAGCTATTTCACTGTGCTTGGCTATTGTAAAAGGTACTAACCTTTTATTTGCCTCTTCTGTGATCTTGTCTGATGTGTGTAGCAGTCTGATAGACATCGGCTTGTTGGTCTTGCAATATTCCTCTATCACTTCCTACACTCCAATTGTGGAATTTTCAGGATTTTTGATATATAAAATCATATCTTCTGCAAATACAGATAGTTTCATCTCTTGCTTCCCCAGATGAATATTTTTGTTGTCTTTTACTTTTCTTATGTTGTTAGCTAGGACCTCCAGTATGATGTAAAGTAGAAGTGGGGACCTTGGTCATCCTTGGCAGTCCCCTTTTGCAGTGGAATTGTTTTTGTCTTTTCTCTATTGATTACCACATTGGCTGTTGGTTTTTCATATATAGTTTGTATAATATTGAGGAATTTTCCGACCATTCCTATCTTGGGTGTCTTAAACAGGAATGGATGTTATTGAATGAGGCACTGGGCTCTCTCTTGGGAGACTCATATAACAGCGTCTTTGAACTACCTGCAGGTAGCTGCACTGGGGATGGAGTGGGGGTCAGGCTCCCCTTGTATCTTCCTGTGGTTTCACTCTTACCCTAGCCAACCAATATTTCATTATTTGGGAAGTGAGTTGGACCAGCATGGGATGCTGGGCCCAGCAGGATAGCGTTTCGCTGGTTGATCTCCCAGGAAGGCATAGTGGTGTGACTCATGGGCCTTGGAGCTCCTCAGATGGTGTGTGGTATTTTCTTCTGCAACTGGAGTTCAGCGGAGGGCAGGTGGGTATACCCTCCTTGGTGTAGAGCACTGTGTATGGCAGGTGGAATAACCCTAATTGGAGAGATTGCTATGGAGGTTGGGCAGATGTTCCCACAGCAGCATGGAGCAACACAAACAGTGATCAGGAGTTCCTCCAGTCACTTGTAGGGTCTTGGGGTGTAGGCAGGGGTTTCCTGGTGCTGGATGGAATTGCCCTAGTCAGCAAGATCACTGTAGAGGGCAGATGGAGGTTTTCTCAGCAACATGGAGCACTGTAGAGGGCTGTTGTAGCCCCTTTGTGCGTTGTGCTGCACTCCCACAGAGGGCAGGCTGGAGTTGCCCTAGGTGGAATTGCCCTAGGTGGAATTGCCCTAGGTGGAGGGGCATAGCCAGGAAGGCAGCAGTGGTGTGTGATAGGAAAGGAAAAAGAAAAAGAAAAGGGGGAAAGAAAGAAAAAGAGTAACAAAACAAACAAACTGGGTCTACTGAGACTGAGTGATAGACTAAAAGATAGAATGCAGAAAGAATAAAGAGAGAAGAAAAAAATAGTAAGGAGAGAGCTAAAGGTTGTTCGCCTGACCATGAGGCTGGAGGAATCCCAACCTTGCCTCGAGGTAATGGGGCACTGTGCCCACTTGGTGTAAGGTCCCACAGATGCTGGGCAGAATTACCGTAGAAGGCAAAATCATAGCCGAGGCCAGGCAATGGTTCCTGCAGGGGTGTTGAGCACTGGGGATCACTGGTATAGCTGCTTTGTGCTGTATGCAGCACTGCACGGAAGTTCCCTTAGTCATGTGCAGCGCCCCAGGATAGGTAGGGGATCCCCAAGACAAGGAAGACAGACAGGACCTCCCCAGTTGCCTGTAGGATCGCTGAGGGCAGAGAGTAGCTCCCCCTGTTGGGCTTGCAGATTTGCCCTAGCTTGTGCCAAGACAGCTGATGCCCTAATAGCTCAGAGGGTTCTTTGTGTGTGTTTTTTCCCCTGGCCAGCTGGAATTGAATTAAATTAAATTGACCCTTGACAATGTGCTCTGGGTGTGTACTCAGTGAGCTATTCTGAAACTGAGGCTTGCAATGCTGAAAGACTCTGGACTCTGTAGCTAGCCTCTGGCACTCCTTCACACTGGTTCCCTTATTATGCGAATGCGTGCTGAAGGACTTGTTCTGCCAGTTGGTCTTGGAGTTAACAATGAGCCTGGGATTTGCAGTTTTTATCCAGAAAATATTTTTCTCATTTTTATTATGGGCTTATGGGATGCCCTGGTTTTTGGGGCTGTCACGTTGACCCCCAAGGAAGAAGATCTAGCTTATCTGAGAGGTTGCTTTCTTTTCAGCCAACTGGAACTCAATTTCCCCCCCACACCCCAAGCTATAGTTACCCACTTATGCTCTGTCATACTGTGATCTGACTCAGGTAACTTTCCTGACATCTTTTCAAATGCTACAAATCTATGGCTACCCACACCACCCTGGTCCCTAAGTTAAGAGCTGAAGGTAGCTAACAGCGTGGGTGTGCAGGTACGGGCCTTGTGACAAGCTTCCAGAGGTTCTCTTGTCTCTGGCACTATGACCCCTTTTCAATGTCAGCCTGGGGAAATCACTACTTGCATCCGACTAAGGCACTGGCAGAGGCTCAGTCCATAGTCCAAGAGCCCAGCACAGCTCACCTTGGGCGTTTCCGTGCATTTGGAGTTCGCTTTGTGAGTGAACATTTTAAAAAGGAGGGGTTGGGACAGATCCTAGTACCCTGATTCTAATTTTAGGACTCAGCTTCCCAGTCTCCTTGACCTTACCTTTTAATTTTCTGGTCTGGCAGCAGGAGCTCTGGTGGGTAATTCTAACCAGACGCTATCTTCTTCCTCTGAACCAACTTCTTATCTTGCTGATTCTCAATCTTGTTTTTCTATTTCTTGATTAGTTTATTCCTGCTCTAATCTTTATGGTTTTCTTTTTGGTGACTGAAAGTGTATTTTGCTGGTCTAATTGTTGAAGATGTTGAGTTAAGGAATTGAATTTGATTCTTCTTTTTAATGTGTACATTGTTTGCTATTAATGCCCTCTGAAGACTACGTTTGTTCTTGTTTGCTTCAAAGAACGCTTAAATTTTGTAGAGTGTTGTTCTATTTCCACATGTGTGTTTTCCTTTCCACTTTTAATTGTTGATTTTAATTTTATAACATTATGATAAGAGAAACTGGTTCATAATATCTCAATGTTTTAAAATTTACTGTCTTGCTTTGTAGCCTAATACATGATATATTATGGAGAATGTCGCATGTGACCTGGAAAGCATGCATATTGAGTTATCAGAGGAGTGCTGGGTATGCATCTAAGACAGGGAGGGGGAAATTTTTCTGCCAATGGTCATTTAAGTATAACAATATTCATATGTCATAAAAGATCACCTTAGAAATTAGACCGAAAATTATATTTGGTCAAATATTTTATTAACGAATGTGATGACTAGAAACTGCATCACTTGGAGGAGCCATGGAATGTTAGCTGCTATGGATGATTTCATGAACCTTATATAGACTAGGGGCTGCATGTTCCCCAAATCTGGTCTAAGAAATCAAGTTGATTAATTGTGTTGTTTACTTTTTCTGTGTCTTTATTGAGTTCATTTTTCAGTTGCTCTAGCCTCCATTAAGAGTGATGTACTGCCGTCCCTCCTATTACTGTAGAACTATCTATTTCTCTCTTCAACTGTATGAGAGTAATTAATGTATTTGAAGGAACTTTCATTGGGTGTATAGATATTTATTATAGTTATGTCTTCTTGTTCAATTTTCCCTTTAATCATTGTATAATGCCTTTGTCTCTCATAATGGATTTTGTGTGGTAGTCTATTTTATCAGATATTAAAATTGACAGAACTACTTTTTAAGTTGTCCTCAGTTTGATATGTAAAATATGCACTAATTTATTATAAATATATTGATAATGTTTATACTATGTTTTTCCAAAACCACATAGTACTGTGTTGTAAATGTTGACACATAGACAAGTATACAGATGTTTAATTTTCAAACTTTCAAAATTAAATTTTGTTTGGCTGAATAATGACTATTGGTACTATGGTTTGAGGTTATGCCACATTGGTTTGCTCAAAAGCAATGTGTCTGTCATCAGTGGATGATGCATACAAATTTCCTCTGAATTACACTTGTCTGAGTCTCATTAGAGTACAATTTTTTTAAGTATGGCTAGCAAATGTATTGTGCAATGATGAGGTAACTCCAAGAACTGATTTTTCCACCAATCTTTTAAGCAAATTAAAGCGAATGAAGAAAACTTCATGGAATGAATTACAGCCAAATTCAAGTTTTTATTTACCAATATGACCAACATCCAGATCCAGTCAAAATAATGACTTATGAAGTGACCCACTGGGACAGTTAAATTCAAGGCAGAGAATTTAGCTCATAATGTTATGGCAACATTTTAGGGAGAAGATGGAGTGGGATTCCAAAAGGATGATTGTATTAGTCTGGGTACATTAGAGAAACAAATCCACAGAAACTCATATGTATAAGAGAGAGTTATACATAAAGAGTAAGAACACATCAAGAAAACAGCCCAACCCAGTGCTGCCCAAGCCCACAAGTCCAACATTAACCCATATATCTGACACTAATCCACACAGTCCTTTTCCATCTCACAAAACACATGCAATGATGCCAACTGCAGGAGGAAAGCCGAGTCAGTGAATGTGTAAGCATCTCAGTACTGACAGGGGTCTCCAGGTGGCTGCTCCAGCACCCAGGGCTGCATCTAGGTCAGTCCATGTGGCTTTTCCTTGGGGATATCTTGTAGGAAGTGAGCCTTGCCAGCTAAAGCAGGGAACTGGCTAAGGCAGCTGCACCCTGGTCCATTCGTCAAAAAGCAAGAGACTCAAGGACTAGAAATGTGAGGCTCACCAAGTCATGCATCTCTCCACCCTTGAATTAACCCTACATGTGTTTATTGGTCAGGTTGGCACAATAAACTTTAACTACCTCATTGATATTGATAAATTTTCTCAAATGGCATAGAATGATAAGAGGATCTTATTGAGAAGATATTTTCAGAAAATTTAAAATTGCATTGGTGAGAAGGCCATAAAATTTGCCCCAAGATTTTTTCCTGTCACATTAATGTGCCCCCTCATTCTTCAAGAGTATCAAGGACTCTCCTAGGAAAATTTTATTGGCAAATTTTGCCTCATCTACCCCAGATCCCTGCTCACACTTGATGGTTTCTTAAATTTGCATTATCTATTCATTTAAGCGAAAGTGTCAGCTTCTTTTGGTTTCTGGTTTGTTTCTTGCCTTTAAAATTAATTTTAGCCTTCTTCATGTGTGATGTTCTTGATGCCATCCCAAATTCCTCTGTTCTTCAGGCACGAGTGTTCCATGTGCTAAATATTTTCTTTACATGGTCTCTAAAGTCAGGTGGGATGTACTCAAAAGTGTATCTGTGCCCCTAAGAAGATATTTTAATTTTCCTCAACTTCAATCTGAACTTATATTCTACAGTCCACTTCTGGCTTTGTTTTGGATAATAATTCCATTTTCCATTATCTTTTCCTTCATATATAGTCAATTTTATTCTATTATAGTCCATTGAATGATATTTATGCACATAGTTGCTGTTTATGTTGTTGAAAAATGATGTATACAATGAAGTCACAGATTGTGCAATAATATGTCCTAAGAGGTTTAATTTTAATTTTTCTTATCATGAAGGACATATTTCTAATGATTGATTCTTCCTCTTTGTTTCCAAATTATTTGTATCAAAATTTTGCATTACAATTACTAGTATTTATCAGTTCATCCTGATTCCAAATTTTATTAATTTTAGGTGAAAGAAATTGGTAAAGTTCTTCCACTTCTTGGTCAGTAAATTTAGTCATTTATCCATAACAATTACCGATTTGGATACCCAAAACAGCAGTTCCACATTGTCATATAGATTCACTATGATTGAAAGTTGACTGGGCTGTAGTGATTGTATTAATGTCTATGTTCTAGTTTCTAGAATCTCTAAATATGTTAGCTTATAATCAAATAGTGTTAATTTGGAGATTGAATTATACATAGACTACTTTAAAATAGGGAGATTATTCTGGATTTCTTAGATGAGCAAATTTTCTCCAAGAGGGTTTTGAAATGTGAGAGGCAAAGACAAAGCAGAGAGATGGCAGGATGAGAAGGACAGCTTGTCATGACTGGCTTTGAAATTAGAAGCTAAAGTACTGCAAGCAGCCTTTTGAATATGGAAATGGAAAAGAAATAGATTCTGCCCCAGAAGCTTCAGGAAAAAAAATGTAGCTCTGTTGACACCTTGATTTTAGCCCAGTGAGACGTCTGACCACAACTTGTGATGATTTGTTACCATGACAATAACAGTACACAAACTGATCAATTAGTCATGTGTTTGAACAAGCCAGCACCTAAAGTTGTCATCCTTCTTCATTAGCATGTACTTTCTTGGTGACCACATTTGGCCCTGTGACTTTAAAACCATCTCCAAATTTATCTCCCCAGATCATCCATTTCATTGAACTCTATTTATCTAAGAGCCTACTCAACATTTCTTCACTTTGAAGTTTAATAGATATATCGGCACAATTTTTCCATAATCAAATTCTTAATTACCTAAGCTCTGCCCCTAAATTACTCCTTCCCTCTCTCAATAGAAAATGGCATCTATGTGGCTAGTTATTCTGATTCTATTTTTAAGAATGACATCTTTAATTCACTACTCACATACATCAGTAATTCTATCAGTTCTACCTTCGAGTCTAATAATGAAACAATGAGAATAGAAATATGAAAATATTTGAGTATTATAAAGGATGCAATTTTTGTCACTAACCACTTTGGAGAAAGTGTTGCTTGAAAGCTGCTGGGTAAACCTTCACTGGAAACAAAACAAAATATTTCAAAAATCAAAACTATTTCTCACAGGTACTACCTTGATACAAATGACCAAAATTATTGAAATTGTTTTACAATTTGTCATATTACTTATTCTTTAAAGATCATGTCTTCTCACAGCTTCTAATCACACTTGAATAAAATCCAGTGTTTTTATAATATTTGGCCTCTACTTACATTTTTAACTCACTTTCCTCTGCTTATGCCCCATACCTTCCATATTCCTTCAAATAACTCCAGGGCACCCTCTGTGCTTTCTTAAAAAATCTCTGCTAAAAAATTATCACTTTAAATTGGGCCTTCCTGACCTGTGATCAGTTTATCTATGATGGAATTCCTCCATCATAGTCTGCAATTTTATTATTTTATGTGTTTATTTTAATCACATTATTCACAATCCGTGTATTAATTGAAAATAATTTTGCTCGTTGTTTGGCCCTGATGACATAACTCAGAGTTATTGCGATGTCTTTATTGGAAACCTTCAGATCACACTGAGGATTTGTGCTTATGAACTTGTGTTGGCAGGACTAAAAAAGACTCACTTCCTATGCTGATTTCAACTAACATCCCTAGGCAGGATTTAACTTATCACGCACATGCAATGAAGGTGAAGTCATGACCTTCAGGTGCTTCCAGGTTAAACTCTTAAATATGGAGGCTCAGAGGGCTTACTGGTTGGCCTTTACCTGGTTAGCTCTAGTTAGAATGCCCCCTTTGAGATATGGAAGCTTTGTGTTGAGCACCTTAATGATATTACCCATATAGCTTTTTCGTATGACAGTCTTAATTTATATCCAATTTCATTAAGTCGAATAGCAAGCATAGTGTCTATGAATTTTGTAAGTCCTTCCAGTGAATCACACATGAAACCCTAGAAGACTGATCTAAGCCAAAAAAGCTAAACGTGAGATCATCTGTAGGAGGCTCTAAAAGGATAAGGGACACCGCACATTTTTGGTTGTCAGGTCAGAGATTTAAGATGTCATATAGATTCCACAAACTTTAAACAGAAGTGTACTTCTACTCCAGGTGTCGATGGTGAGAGAGAAATATGGAGCTGGTGTTGGAGATGGTGAAGTAGGAGAATGGTGTTTTTATTACCCCTCATATTATGGAAATCAATTGTTTGCTCTTTAACTAAAACTGTCTTTATCCACAGACTAACCTTTGTGTTGAGTTTTTAAAAAGTAGTATTTCTGCCTCACTTTGAGTAAGCTCTTAGAGGTCAATAATAGTGTTTATAGATACATATCAGTATTTAGATAAGTACCTGGAAGAAAATGTGAATCTAACAAATATATTTGAAATTACCTAATTTAGTAAAAACATATTTGTCTTGTTTCTGTATTTTATATTCTACTTCATGAAAACCTCTTCCTTTACTTTACTTTGCTAAGGATTTATTTATATTTACTATATTTTAGTTAACTGGACTAAATCACATTTTAATCAATTTTCACATTCATAACAATGTTTTAGCTATTTTAATTTTATTAAAAATCACTTTTTAAATAGCCTCTTTATTAGACATTTTGTACATTAAAAACTAATTTTCATTAAAATTACAAATCAGATAAGTCAATGAAGTCTGATAGGAAAATATATGTTGTCATTTCATAGGCATATTCAAGATATGATTATATATTTATATCAGATTTTTAATTTATATCTTTTGCCAATAATTTGTATAAATTTATTTTATTATTTATTACTTTTATTCCTAATTGTTTTGCATTTTATTGCTGTTGTAAATTGAGCTTTTATCTGATATAATTTTAAACTAGAATGACTAGTAATATAGTACTTATTGTTCTAGCGGTCAAATTTCTGAACTTTCTGACAAAGTTTAATGGCAATTTGAATTTTACAGATGAGGAATTAAGTTAGTAAAGCTAACAATAACCAGAGTTTGAATTCAAGTATATTTCAAGTATGTGAGTATTGGGTGTACTTCAGCTATCATCCATCACTGTAAAAGTATCCTCCTTCAGAAAAGCAGGGTAGGAGATGGAGATGATGGCACAGGGGGATCAGGGCATTAATTCACGCAGGGGAAAATGTTGTTTATGTCTCCACAGAAATGGGAGTATGAATGCAGGTCTCACTGCAGCACACCAGCCATTGAAGGCAGCATAACCACATGGAGCAAACCATGAACAGAGAAGTCTAATCTAGAGCCAGTCCCAATCAGAACCAAACCGACCCCCTCCTCACAGTATATGCTTCAGTGGACAACAGCAAACCTACAGGTTTTGGAGGAGGGCCAATCTGCCACACCCACATGGAAGAAAACATGCCATCAGCATACCAAGCCCTGAGGACCACATCCCTACGTGGAGCTTCTAAGGCACAGAGAGGATATTCAGGTCAACAACTGAGGAAACGTGATGTCCCCTCACTGGAACATACTTCAACAGAAGACAATATTAGGGACACACAATGGAGAGGTAGCCTGGTCTGACACCCACTCTCCACCCCTCCACCTACCCCCTACCGCCATCCACACACAGTGGACCAAACCAAGAAGGGAGCATAACTGATTAGCAGTAGGAGCAAAGCCATAAAGCACGGGAGGAGCCCCCAAAATGGACTTCAGGCTAGGAGGGGGGTTCCCAGAAACACTGGGGACTGGTGGCGAGATGGTCATAAAGGTCAGTGGACAGAACTGGGATTATGTATGCTGTTTTGGGGGGACAGGTTGCTAGTTCCTCCCCCCTCTTTAAAAAAAATCATTTAATTGGGGGCTCGTACAACTCTTATCACAAGCCATCCATCCATCCATTGTGTCAAGCACTTTTGTATATTTGTTCCCCTCATTCTCAAAACATTTGCTTTCTACTTGAGCCCATGGTATCAGCTCATTTTCCCCCTCCTTCCCTGCTCCCCCTCTCCCACAAACTCTTGATAATTTATAAATTATTACTATTTTGTCATATCTTATATGGTCCGACATCTCCTTTCATCCACTTCTTCGCTGTCCATCCCTCATGGAGGAGGTTATATGTAGATCCTTGTAATCTGTTATCCCTTTCTCTCTCACCTTCCCTCCATTCTCACCACTGATCCTGTATCTCCATTCTCACCTGATCCTGATCCTGAGGGTTTCATCTATCGTGGATTCCCTGGGTTTCCAGTTCCTATCTGCACCAGTGTACATCCTCTGGTCCAGCCAGATTTGTAAGGTAGAATTGGGATCATGATAGGGGCGGGGAGGAAGCATTCAAGAACTAGAGGAAAATTGTAATTTCATCATTGCTACACTACATGTTGACTGGGTTGTCTCCTCCCCATGGCCCTTCTGCAAGGGGATGTCCAATTGGCCACAGATGGGCCCTGGGTCTCCACTCCGCACTCCCCCTCATTAACAATGCTATGATTTTTTTGTTCTTTGATGCCAGATACCTGATCCCTTCAATGCCTCATAATCTCACAGGCTGGTATGCTTCTTCCATGTGGGTTTTGTTGTTTCTCAGCTAGATAGCTACTTGTTTATCTTCAGGCCTTTAAGACCCCAGATGCTATATCTTTCGGTAACAACAATAGAAAGTAAAACAATAGCTACAATAACTACAACAACAACAAACCCTATAAATCGTTGTAGATCTTTATGTTGCCTTTTACGAGTTGTTTCCAATCAAGTCTGATGGGGTGGCATGCCCTGGCCCCATTTCTATCCCTGGCATTCCCTGGGACTTCATTGCTCTGCTCCCCGAGCTGCTCTGCTGCATGGCCCCAGTGGCTGGCTTCAGTGTAGTGGGCTCAGGGTGGGCACAATTCCTGCCATGTGTCTCTACTTTTTTCCCGGTGGTGCTATGGGTCAGTGAGGAATGCTCTGTCCCATGGCGGAGCCGGCCCTATGGTCGTTTCTGTGCATTGTTGTTCTGAACAGAAACATTGTCCTCGGACTTGGTGAGCCAGGATATGCTTCACTCCTCACCCCCCCCCCACTTCCCCCCTCGTTGGCTCCTGTGTGCTCTTCTCTGACAAGTCCCTCCTCTTGAGCTGTGTAGCTTCAGTGCTGTCCTCTGAAGTGAATTCTCCTGTGGGGAGGGGGAGGGGGGGCTTTCCACTTAGTTGGTAATGGGCTGACCCCTGAGAACTCTATCGGTTCCTGCTTCATGTCAGTGTGTTGCCTTCTTGTCTTGGAGCACCAGATTGAAGTCTGATCCCTCTTTCCCTGTGAAGACACATCAACACCTTCCCCCTGTGTGGGGGTTAGTGCCCTGTTTCCCCGGCTACCCAAGCATTTTTTTTTTTGAAAACAGAGTCATACAAGCTCAGATCAGAGGTGAAATTAGGAAAATTCTAGAAATCAATGATAATGAAAACATGACATACCAAAACTTATGGGACACAACAAAGGCAGTCATCAGCAAAGGCAGTCTCATAGCATTACATACACATATAAAGAAGGAGGAGAGACTTATGATTGATAGACTGGCACAAAATTTACAGCAACTAGAGCAGAGTCAACAAGGCAATACAACTAACAGCAAAAGAAAAGAAATAATAAAAATTAGATCTGAGATTCAGGAGAGAAAAATAAAACAATGGGAAAAAAATCAATGCTGCTAAAAGTTGTTTCTTCAAAAGGATAAATCAAGTCGACAAACCTCTCATGAATTTGACCAAAGAAAGGAAGGAACACATTTCAATTGTGAGGATGAGGGATGAAAGAGCGGATGTTGCAACAGACCCTAGTGAAATCAAAAGGATAATTACACAGTGCTATGAAGGGCTGTACTCCAAAGAATTCAACAACTTAGAAGACATGGACAAATTCCTGGAAAAACAATCCCTCCCTAGATTATCCCAATGACCATCAAGAACCTCAACAGACCGTATCCATAGAAAAAATAGACAAAGTTATCAGGGGATTACCAAGAAAAAATCACCTTGACTAGATGGGTTCACAGGAGAATTCTATCAAGCATTCAGGGAAAAACTGACACCATTCCTACACAAGCTCTTCCAGAACATAGAAAAAAGATGGCAAACCCCTAAATTCCTTCTATAAAGCTAGTATAACTCTGATACCTAAACCGGGCAAGGATCCTACAAGAATTGAGAACTACAGACCAATTTCCCTAATGAATATTGATACAAAAATCCTTAACAAAGCACCAGCCAACAGAATACAAAGCTGTATAAAACAAATAATACACCATGATCAAGTGGGATTCATACCAGGGATGCAGGGATGATTCAACATACGAAAGACCATTAGTATTATTCGCCACATTGAAATGAAAAAGTATAAGAACCACATGATATTATTGATAGATGCAGAAAAACATCTGACAACATCTAACACCAATTCACGTTTGAGACACTCAGGAAGATAGGAATGGAAGGAAAATATCTCAAAATAATAAAAGCTATATATGAAAGAAACCAACAGCTAATGTGGTAGTCAATGGAGAAATGACAAGATAAATTCTTCTGAAAAAGGGGACTAGACAAGGAGGTCCCTTGTCCCCACGCCTATGAAGTATCATATTGGAGATCCTAGCTAACTATATAAGGCAAAGGACATCAAAGGTATTCATCTGGGCAATGAAGAAGTGAAACTATCATTATTCACAAATGATGCGATTTTATATATGGAAAACCCTAAAAGTTCCATGAGAGGAGTACTGGAAGCAATAGAGGACCATGGTAGAGTACCGGGTTACAAGACCAACAAACAGAAGCCTATGGCACTACTGTGTACATCAGACAAGGCCACAGAACAGGGGATCAAAAAGGCAGTACCCTTCGCAATAGCCAAACACAAATTGAAATATCTCGGGATATAGCTGACTAAAAAACAAAAGATCTGTAGGAGGAAAACTACAAAATGCAATTAAAAGAAACCAAAGGTGACCTCAACAAATGGAAGGACATCCCATGCTCCTGGATCGGTAGACTCAATACTGTAATGATATAAATTCTTTCCCCTCTTTTTATTCAATCTTTTATTTTCTTTTTATTTTTGTCTCTGTTATTGTTGTTTTGCCTACCTATCTAAGATAAGCATGGGAAACAAACCCAAGGAGATAGCAATGTGTGGCCAGTGCCAGAGGGACTTGGGGAGGGGAGGAGGCAGGGAAAGGGAGCAGTGAGCAAACAATGCCATAGACAGGGGAACAACTGGGGGATTAAAATCAACAAGATGAGAACATAGAAATTCTGGTGGTGTTGGAGCAACAGCCATCTAGCTGAAAGGAATTATTAGGAGGCAGAAGGAGGGTGGGCATGATGGTGAGGCAGCAGAAAGGAAAAAGAACACAGAAGAAAGCTCTAGGAAGCAAAGCTATGGACAGAGGTATAAACATAGGTATGCACTCATGTAAATATATTGATTCATAAATTTAGAGGTATGGGTCTATGTATATATATTTATACATTGAGGAAGTGGCCAATCTTTGGTCCTTTGCTGAAGCCCTCCCTCAACACAAGAACACTTTGTTTGAACAATTCTATGATATTCACCTTCTGGACACTATCCCTGAAGACAAAGTGGGTGCATAAGCAAATGTGGTGAAGAAAGCTGATGATGCCCAGCTAACAAAAGATACAGCTTCTGGGGTCTTAGAGGCTTGAAGTTAACCAAGTGGCCATATAGCTCAAAAGCACAAGCCCACATGGAAGAAGCACACCAGCTTATGTAATCGTGAGGTGTAACAGGCACCAGAAAACCCCAAACCAAACCAAACAAAACATGTTGAGAATGAGGGAGGATGGAACAGAAACCCCAAACCCATCTGTAGACAAGGGTAACAAGGGAGGGATGAGTCAACCAGGGTGCGTATAGCATTGATAAAACACACAATATTCCTCTGGTTCTTTGAGGTGTTCCACCCCCCCCCTCCCCACATTCATGACCCTAGTCCTGCCTTTCAGTTGTGACTAGAGAGGAGCGTGTACACTGGTACAGATAAGAGCTCTGGACACATGGAATCCAGGTCAGATAAAACCTTCAGGAACAGAAATGGGAGCAGCAACACTGGTAGGGTAAGGCAAAGTTGGAGAGAGGAGAGGAAGGGGGATGAACCACAGAAATGTGGGTCAAGGGAGACAGTGGTTAGTGTAAAGTATGAAAAAAATAAGTTATAATTTATCAAGGGGTCATGAGGCTGAGAGAGGGGACGGAAGGGAAAAAAAGAGAAGCTGATATCAAGGGCTCATAAAATAAATGTTTAGAAAATAATGATGCAACATATGCTCAACTATGTTTGATACACTTGATATATGGATGGTTTAAGTGTTGTAAGAGCCCCCAGTATGATGATTAAAAAAATATATGCTTCTTTAGCAGACGATGTTATTTTATCACAATCTCATATCGAATCTATTACAACACAAAAACGGCTTCTCAAAGCAGTTTTGACCCCAGGAGACATTCTTTGATTGTCACAAGAAGAGAAATTGTACTTACATCAATTAAGTAAAGTTCCGCACAACCAAGAATTATGGTAAACATTTTAGTAAACATTTTAAAATGCCACATAAATATATACAATTACTGCTGTGTATTCCTTCACTATTTGTCATCATCTAGATTCAACAGAGTCTGTGAGGTTGTAGCATCTTCGTGACTGAATTCCATAGAGGAGGCTGAGAATATTATATTATGCCACTCCGCTGAAGGACCCCTGGTGGTCCAATGTTTCAGTAGTTTGCGCCCATCAGCAGAGAGCTTCCATAAAAATGGACAGGCTTGTAGAGGGTAGATGTATGTTGATATGGGCGAAATGGAAAGCAGTACACAATTGAAGTAAGCTTGGTTTGAAATACATGATGAAGGCAAGAAAAGATAGTGGGAACAGAGTAAAAGTTAAATACAACAGAGAAGATAAATAGTGTTGGATGGAGGATGAAATTCAAAATGACAAAAGTGAAAAATGTTTACCAGACTGATATAGGGAAATGGAATCTAAAGACAATCGTCTTTTTCACCCTTCAGGTCTGGAAATGAACTCGTCCTTAAGGCTCGATTCTGGGCCATACGATAGACAGGTCTGTGAGTGGGAAAATAACACTAGTGAGGTACACACACACAACTAGGATAAGCAACCTTTGAGATCAAAGGGTGCCATTTACCACGGACAAAGTTAAAAAGGCTTCGAACAGAAGGATGAGTGGAAACAAAAGAAGTGACATCACTCATGTCATAGTGTGAGGATTGCAATCAATAACAGGAAGCAAAATGGTTGTGACTTTTTCAAAGGACAAGAGAGCTGCTCTGTAAACCTTCACCCAATTCACAATAAACAGTTTTAAAAAATGCAGGTGTCTCTATACGTTCTTTAAAGTTCATGTTGTGAATGTTAAGTTTTCAAAAATCACACCTACTACCCGCACCCCCCACCTGAAACATTACAGCTTTGGAAACCTTTGTGGTCATTCTACTCTGTCCTACAGGCTTGGCCTGAGTTGGAATGGTCTCAGCTGTGGAGTGGTTGGGTTGCCTGGTTGGTTGCTTTGTTAGTTGGAATGAGCGAGGGGGGCGTGTTAATTCTTAAGCACACCCACTTTTGCTTATTGCACATGCAGATTTTCAATATATGAAAAGGCTTCAAGCCTTTTATCCTAAGCTTCTCCCTGTCAAAGAATTCATTCTGACTCACAGCCACCCTGCAGGACAGAGTTGCACGGCTCCTCAGGTGTAAATCATTATAGGCACACAAATGTCCATCCCTCTTCTGTGGACAGGTTTGTGGCTTTGAGCTTCCAACCCTGTGGCTAGCATCCCAATGCTTTATGGCACCAGGTCTCTTCTTACACTAGAGTAAGCTGTAATCACCATTCTGACTTATGTACGCACTCAGCTGAAAGGCTTTCTCTTAGGCTCACAGACACAGAGGGTCTCTTTCATGCTTGGTGTCTGGGGTATACCTGCGGGAGGGATAGCAATGAAAGTTTTTTTCTATTTAGTAAAATTCAAGTGAATCTCTTTTTCAGCATAAAGGTTTATAAATATATCTTACAAGAACAAATTGAAAATCAGTAGTAATTGGTATCAGTGATTAATATCACAATGATGGAAAATCATCCATCTCCTCGGTCAGTTTCTTCCATAGTTGAAAGAAAGTTGATGTTTCGCCCTATAAAGTGGGCATATAAAACCCAAGCTCCTTACCATCTGCGTTGAGTGTTTCTCTTGAACTTTTTTATGGAGCTCATAAAACCAGACCATCAGGACACTTGAAGCTTTATGTACTACTGCCTGTCTTTGTAATGCATTAATTGATAGTTTTCATTGTTTGGTTGTTGAGAAAAAGGCAGGCATATACACCTTTCTCTCACCAAAAGAATTCACAAAATGCCATGCTTCATCAAGACTCTCTTAATTATAAGTGATGTCACAGCACAGAGAAACTTTAATAAGAGGACTGATACTTGTAAATGGCTTTACGTGTAGTATTTAACCTTACAGCATTCTTGGAGAGAGGCAAGGAGCAGGTACTGCATTCACGTAGTACTGGGAAAAGGAAAATATAGGGCAACCAAGTGACTGGACCAAAGATATTCTGTAAGTCAGTAGCAATAAAAAGATTTTTATTTTCTCTGCTCTTGAGCTGTCTTCTTTGAACTCACAATTCCTTTGTGGAAAAGGAAGGAAGTATTCTTTATAACCCTAACATTAAATTTTCAAGTGTCTTGTTATGAATGGATATATATATATATATATATATATATATATATATATATATATATGAGTTAAAGGACTTTGGACTTACATTAAGAAGCAGTCATTATTTTTAAATAGCATTCCCCCTGTGGGAATGGCACTCATACCATCTGAGTCACCATTATAATGTAAGTATTTACTGATTTGTCCTTGTTGCTTTCAAACTCTAGGTTAACCCATATATGAAAGCAAGCATCCAACTTATTGTTTATATTTTTTACTGCAAGAGTTATTAGGCAACTGCATACTGCAATGTGCATCTGTTGTGGATTGCTAATAATGTTAAAAATTAAAAGAGCTTCTACTTCAATTGAGAAGGAAGGGTAGTGGTATTGGGAAGTCACAGCTGTATCCAGGCAGTTTCTCTTCTAGATTGGAACAACATCTCCTGAACTTGTCTCGCTAATTCCCAACATTCCAAATCACCAATTCAAGCAATAAAGGTCATATGAGTGGCTGTTACTTTCCATGCAATGGACTATTTGTTGTGATTTCAGGAAGTAAATAAAACTTAGACTTGATCTTATAGGGTTTAATAGAGAGAGTAATGAAGAACAGCAGCAAGCAAACCTATATGACAGAATAGAACCACTCCCTGGAGTTTCTAAGGCTATAAACTTCATAGAAGCAGGTTGCCCTCATATTCCTCTGACAGAGTAGCTGGTGGGTTAGAAATGCCATCCTTTCTGTGAACAAACAAGTGTCTTATTCCTGCACCACCAGGGCTCATACACAAAAGCCCTATTGTGCGCACATCCTAATTCCAAAAACCTTTGGCCATGTTGCCCTGCATGGAAAAAGAGCTTTCAAAGGATTAAAGTAAGACAGGTGAGATAGAATATCCTAGATTATCTGAATAGCCTGTTGTCACACAAATTCTTTTCCGAGGGAGACAAAATAATCGTGTTGGAAAAAGAAGCTGTGACGATGGCAGCAGTGGCTAGAGTGACGTGATTTGAATAAGGTGGAAGAAGCCATGTATTATTGAGTACAGATGCTGCCTAAACACAGGAGAAGACAAGAAAACTGGTTCTCCCCTGGGGACTCTAGAAGAAATGCAGGCTCGGCCAATAGCATGACGTTAGACTTGTAAGTCACCTTCAGAACAGCAAGCAAATGCGTTAGCCTCACTGTAAGCAGTTAAATGTGTGGTGGTCTTAGCACTTGGCTGCTAAGTGATAGCTCAGTTGTTTAAACCTGTCAGCTGCTTCCCAGGAGAGTGGCGTGGAAGTCCCCTCCTTAGATGACAGCCTTGGAAACCCTGTAAGACAGTACCTGTCCTATTTAGCTGCTATGAGGTGGAATCAACACCCCAGCAATGGAATTGATTTTGGTTGTATGTTCATGGACATTTGTACACCAGCTTTAGAAACCAGACACACTGGATTTGTATTACTTTTCAAGGGTTATGTGCTATATAGGGTCTCTGGGTAGTAGAAGCATTTTGCTCATGGCTACTACTCAAAAATGTTAGCAGTTCAAACTCCCCTTTAGTGTCACAGAAGAAAGTACTGAAAAATTGCTTTCATAAAAATCAGTCAGGAAGATGAAATGAAGCTGAGTGCTGCTCGATACCATGGAATGATTGGCAGGCAATTGGCCAATTTGTTATAGAACCCTTGAGAGTTAGAAGAAAGAAGTACTACAATGTTCGCAAATGATGATGACGACAATATGGAGAATTCTAACAAGTACAGGGTCAAGGAGAAGAAACTTTTTTTTTTTTACATTTTATTAGGGGCTCATACAATTCTTATCACAATCCATACATATACATACATCAATTGTATAAAGCACATCCATACATTCCCTGCCCCAATCATTCTCAAAGCATTTGCTCTCCACTTAAGCCCTTTGCATCAGATCCTCTTCACCCCCCCCCCCCCGCTCCCCACTCCCAATGTGCCCTTGGTAATTTGCACATCGTTACTTTGTCATATCTTGCCCTATCCGGAGTCTCCCTCCCCTCCCCCCCTTCTCTGCTGTCCCTCTCCCAGTGAGGAGGTCACACGTGGACCCCTGTAATCAGTTCCCCCTTTCCAACCCACTCGCCCTCCACTCTCCCAGAATCGCCCCTCTCACCCCTGGTACTGAAGGTATCATCCAGAGAAGAAACATTTTTAACAGAGAAAAATATTGGAATGAATCTAGAAACATATATGTTGGTCAGACAGGCAGCATGCTTTCTGTATCTCCCAGCCTGATGCTTCAGTTGGACATTCCTTAGTTGGCTTTCGAGATCTGTGCTTTTGTGTTAGGCCATTCAACCACAGGGATTCTGCCCGACTGCAATTTGTGTTTCTAGCACTAATGAAGCACCATAAAGAGTGATTATGTAACATTTTTTGTTAATGGAATCAAAGATTCCAGGAAATGAAGCAGATGTGAAAAGGCACATAGGTGCCCTGAATGCACCAGCCTATTCAGAGAACCAAGTGTGGTTAAATATTTGGGGTTATAGAATGCAAGCCAAGAGGAATTGGGGTTACAAAGTTAGATTTTACCTGTTCCTTTAAAGTATTGCCGAAGTGACGCTGTGATTCTATAATCTCCTTGATTCAAAGTCTTTTATTCTCTTAATTTTATTATATAAAATTGTACTGAGGGCCATTATGATTGGGAACTGAGAGGATGACACCAAATACCAACACAACAGCAAAACCTTTTTACATTCAACCATTCTTATGTGTAACTTTAGTGTGCATTAATTAAGTATGGGATTATACCCTTTCATCATACTTTCAGAAGCTGGGAAACTAATCCAAGAAGCTGGACTATATAGAAAAAATGTGGTATCAGAATTGGATGAAGGTTCATGAACAACCTGTGATATGCAGATGACACAATTTTACTTGTTGAAAGGGAAAAGGACGTCAAGTACTTCCTGGTGAAAGTCAAAGATCAAAACCTGCAGTGAAGAAAAAAAATCCTCACATTGGGCCAATAAATAACATTATGATAAACAAATAAAAAGGTTGAAGTTACCAAGGATTTCATCTTACTTCAAGCCACAATTAATACCAACAGAAGGAACGCTCAAAAAACAAGAAAACATATTTGCATTTGGAAAATCACCTACGAAAACAAACTGCGTATGCAGATGCCACAACTTCGCTGGCTGAAATTGAGGACATGATGCACTTGCTGATGAAAATGAAACACTGCAGCCTTCAGTGTGGACTGCAACTCAATGCAAAGAAAAACACAGTGTTCACAATGGAACCAATAGTTAAAGTCATGCTAAACAGAGAAATGATAGAATTTGTTAAAGATTTCAGTTTACTTGGATTCACCAGGAATACTCATGGGAGCAGAGGTCAATAAATCAAACACTATGCTGTATGGATTCAATCTGCTGCACAAGATCTCTTTAAGGTCTTGAAGAGCAAGAATGTCCCGCTGCGGACTAAGGTGTGCCCAATGCCCAAGCTCTAGTATTTTATTTTCTGTCCTGTATTTTTAATGGCCTCAGATGTATGTGAGAGTTGGACAATGGATAAGGAAGACTGCAGAAGAATTGATGCATTGAATTATGATTGTTGACGGATAATATTGAAAAATACAGACCAAAGGACAAACATATCTCTCTTGAAGGAAGAACTCCCAGAATGCTCCTTAGAAGCAAGGATGATCAAACTTAGTCTTGTGTAGTTATGACAGGTTATCAGGAGAAACCAGTCCCTGTAAAAGGACATTATGCTTGGTAAAGTAGGCCAACAAAAAAGAGAAAGATTGTCAAGAAGATGGACTGACACAAGGGCTACAGTCATGGGTTCCAACATAACAAAATCGGTGAGAATGGAAGAAGACTGGGCAGTAATTCATTCTGTTGTACTGAGGGCCATTATGAGTGGGGACTGATTGGATGACACCTAATACCAACACACAGCTACGAAAGACCTCTTTGATGTGTTAGAAAGAAAAGAGGTCACCTTGAGAACTAAGTTGCATTTTTTCCAAGCCATGGCTTCTTTAATTATCTCATATGCCTACAGAAACTGGACAACGAATAAAGGAGACTAGAAAACAATTGATATGTTTGAATTATGGCATGGGAAAAACTATTGACTATACTATGGATTGCCAGAAGTGAAAGGCAAATCTGTCTTGGAAGAAGTACAAACATAAAGCTCTCAGAAGCATTGATAGGAAAACTTTGCCTCTTGTCCTTTAGACATAGTATCAGGAGGAATCAGTCCCTGCAGGAGAGAGCATTGTGCTTGTGGAAACAGAAACTCAGTGAAAAAGAGAATGGCCCTCCGTGAGGATTCCCGCTATAGCTGCAGCACTGGGCCAAGCATATCAGGGATTGCGAGAAGGAGCATGACTGGGCACTGTTTTGTTCTGCTATGAATCCCTATGCATCATACCATTACATATTTCCTTAATTTTTCTTCATGTCTTAAACAATAACTCCCAATCTCCCTCTCCCAGTCTCTGACAACCACAAGCAAATTTTCATCTCTGTATATTTGGTGACTCTAGATATTCTATTTCAAAAGTTGACAACAATATTTGTCCTTTAGAACCTGATATATTTTACTGCTAATATTTTCAAGGTTTGTACATGTCGTACCATGCAATTACTTCATTACGCAAACACACACACACATAAAATCCACATTTTATTTACCTAACCAGCTGCTGATGGACTCTCATGGACTGTATACTTTTTGATTCCTGTGAATAGTGCTTCTGTAAACATTGGTGCACGCATGACTCAATTTTGAGATTTTGCTTCAAGTATTTTAAGTTTACCCCATGAACTGTCCCCAAACTCTGGATGGTCATAGTCTAAAATGCCATTCCTTGGCAATCCTGTTCCTGAATTCACATTATGTACTTAAATACCTTTCTGATTGATGCTTGGTTCTTTCCCTAAGCACTCTCAGTCAAATAACACAGACTAGGCAATTTCCCAGCACAACACCATTGTCAAAGTGTTTCATTTTGTCCAACTCTACTTCACACCACTGAATTGCCAACTGGTTTTCCTCCAGCTCTCATCATAAGTTGAATTTCACAAAGGAATTCTTGGAGTTCACCCCATGTTAGACGGGCTTATCTGGAGAAAGAAATCTGGTGGTACTCATTTTTGCTCAAGAAAGAGCTTCCTATCAAGCAGCAACATTCATCAAGAAGGAGCTCCAGTCCAGCACAACTGAAGTGCACAGGACAGGTCCAGCGCTAGCCAGGCCCTCTGCAAACTCGTGTCGCTGGAGACTGATGATGCAGAAGGCTGATTCAGAATGCAGGAAGATCACAGGTCCACAGGCGCAGATTCCCATGGATCCCAGGTCAGTAGAAACATGGTGCGGCACTGACAGCTGTCACGGTTGGGCAGCCCACATGAGGCCATCCTGGGAGGCAGACACAGAGTTCCAGCAAACAGGAAGGAAGGGAGAGCAGGGAGAGAAGTCCTTTGCCAAGTTCCTCACTCTTATGCAAAAGGCCCGGCCCCCAAGGAGGTCTCTTCAAGTTACCGCTTGATAGACAGGGTTGATTCCACCCTTAGCCATGTAAGTTTAGTTGAAATAAGATCATTTAATTCCCACACACCTCAATTCACTTCATGATATTATCTATATATTTTCTACCTGGTATATCCTTTTATGCTTCATTCTTTTACATGCCAGTTTCATTTGCCTGTTGGATAGTGGCTAATTTGTGTGTTATTTTTTCCACATCTCTTTCTGTGGTTTTAAGCATCCTCATGTTAGTATCTAATCCATTCACTCAATTTTGTCTCTTCCGAAATACTTAAATATAAGACACCATGCTCAATAGGAACTAATGTTGAATTAACATTAGTGTGATGCATAACAGTAATGTAAAGGAAAATGTATGGCAGACTTAGAAGAATTTTAATGTGTTATTTTTATTTATCCATCAATGGCTCTAACTCCAAAAAATGCCCCAAATACACAATACCTAAATTTACCAGTCAAAAAAAATTGCATCCATAGTCCAAGATAAATTCTGTCACCTGTCACAGAAAGCAGAAACTTTTCTGAAGGCATGACATGACATGGTCTGTCCTTTTAGACCGATGGGTGGGCATTATTCCCCCAGGCAAGTCTGCACTGTGCCCAGAAAATAACAGGCAGCTACACAAAGCCGTTGTATTTCACTATGTAATTACTGTAGGCTTGAAACAAAAAGGAAAAAGAAAGCCATAAAGAAAGGAAGAAAACCTAAGAGAATTTCTGATTGCAAAATATTTTGCCTTACCTATTATTTCTTTGTGACTCTTTAATAAGTAAAAAAAAAAGCATTTTTCTTTTTGTTGAGCTTATTGTGCTTAATTCAGTTAAAAGCAATAAAACGGTCAAATCTTTATACCTTTGAGTCAAAATACCATCCAACAGTGGTCTCTAGAGCAGAGCATTTCCTGAAGGATATTCCAAAGCCACCAGGCTACAACACTTAAAAAACAGAACACAACACTGTGTGGTTCTTAGCTGACTGCAAATGGGCTGATCACTGATTTGGGGAGAAATTATGTAAACACTTTGGATATTTTTAAATATTAATCATAATTATTTTCAAAATGATATGAAGAATTGTACAATAAGTCATTTAGGTTTTCTCATGCACTTGTGAGTTGAATGAGTATAAACTGCTTCAATGAGCTACATTACACTCCACACTGGGTGTTTTGCTGGTGTAAACATGCTTTTTTAAATAGAAGTGCTAATTGTTAATGCAAGTGCTTCAAACCATAGCCACGATTCACTGGTTTTATGCTTTACTGTTTTCTTATAATTAAATATTTAGCTATAACAGAAAATTTAACAAACATGAAAACAGATCCCTGGAGCATATCAAATATGAATTTAGAAGTTAGATTATGAAAGAAGTTGTGGCTAAAAATTAATTCAATATTAAAAATGAAGCTTCAAGGTGTTCTGAGTTTCCACTTCCTCCCAACAAAGTCTATAAGTATTATTTAATATGCTCAAAAATATGGAGGACATTGTGCTGAGTGAAGTTAGTAAATCACCAAAGGATGAAAATTGCACGAGATCATCGTTATGAAAGAAAGAAGTCAAGATAAAGGTTCTTCACACCAAAAGACACGGACTGATGGCTGCCAGGGTTGGGAAAGGAAGATGCGAGGAAGCAATGGCTTGAGGGAGGACAGGTGTTAACTAAGTGGAAGCGAAGATCATATTCTGAAGGAGGGAGAAGTAGAAAAAAGATAGCAGGGGCACAGGGCAAGCTGTTGTGACTTTGGGTAAGTTGTCCTGAAAACAGAGCTGATGAACTGCAATGGAAAATCCCACCTAATTCACAATATGAAGCTTAAACAATGAATATTTGGGAAAAAAGCGAGAAGATATGGTCATAGAATTATCTATCTGTAACTGGGTTATTTCCCTAAAATTGAGAGAATATTTTACTTGTATTTTGGTATAAAATTAGTCAATAAATGTAAATAGGAATAAAATGATGAATTATGAAACATTTTAAACGTGTCTTCTTTATTTTCAAGAATTCACAGACTTCTATGGTGGCATAAAAAAATTAAAAACAAAAACCAGGTGCTCTGTAATCAGGACAACCCCCCCACCCAGAGTAAGGCTGTGTCCCACCAGGTTTTCAGTAGTTGATTTGCGCAAGTACATTTCTAAGTCTTCCTTCGGGTGTTGCTTGGTTGACTGTAGCTGCTGAACTTTCGGTGAGTTGCTATTGGGTTAATCTTTCGAAGGGACCGGGACCGTACAATGGCATGCCATGTCCACGGTGCTGGCAGCACTAAGTCGTTTGGGAAGCTGACAGCCTCATCTTTCTCCCGAGAAGCATCTAGTGGGTTTTAACCACTGACCTTGAGTTTAGAGTCCAGTGCTTATGCCAGAGCCGCACAGCGGTATGGGCTGGGGGAATAGATGTTGTCTTCCTTCATCCTGAAACGTGCCTGATAAACCCTAAAGCCTGAGCGCGTCTCACTGACTTGAAAACTTATTAACACCCTTAATAAACCCTTTAAAGATGAATTTTGCCAGTGAGTTCTGTGTGGTCATTACAATGGACATGAGACCCCGAGGAGGAAGAACAGAGAACACTAACTTATGCATCCCAACGATGAAAGTTTCTACGAGCTGCGTTTCACCAGCGCCACCCATTTCCTTCCTTTATTCCCTTGGAAGCTTTTACGGCCCTCTTCCCTCTGTTTGGGGAGGCTTTCTCTCCCATATCCCCATCACTCTGTATCTTACTTCTGTTAGAGCTTTATTCAAGTAACACCTTCCCAAGGTTCACACATTAGCAGTGGCCCCTTCAACATTAGGAGATCTCTATTTCAATTCTGACCAATTTTATCTCAGTAGGACTTGTCCCAACTTAACATTATATACTTGCCCACTTACTTGTTTATTGCGTTTATTATCTGTTTCTTCCCACCAACATGTGATTTTGGGGGAACAGACCCCCTACAATTTAAAAACCCACTGCCATTAAGTCTATTCTCACTCATGACAGCCCTGTGTAGAGTCCCCAGGCTTCTGAATCTCTGTAGGAGAAGACAGTCTTACCATTCTCCCTTAGAGCAGTGAGTGGGATTGAAAACCCCATCCATCACTTACCTGCCAGTGCCACCTAGGGACAAACAAACAGCAAGTAACTTAAAGCCACGGAGTAGATCCGACTCACGGGGACACTCATCGTGAAGGGCCTTGGGAGGTTTTGAGACCATCATTCCCTATTTTAATTTTCATTGTAAAGACATTTTATTGGAAGCTACTACGGCTCTAATAACAATCCATGCATCAATTGTATCAAGCATATTTGTACATAAGGTGCCATCATTCTTTTTGAAACATTTATTTTCTATTTGAACCCTTGATATCTGCTCCCATTTTTAACCTCCCTCCATGCACCCTCCTACTCTCCTAACCTTCATGGCGATAGAAAACCTTTTTTTTTCTCCTACTAGTGACAGTAGGAGATAACTTGATAAGTTGGGACAAGGATTAAAGTTTGAGATTTTCTTGTTCTGGGTGCCTTGCACATAGTCCATACTCAGTAAGTATCACTGATTGAATAACTATAAATTGGTCAGTTATTATGTATTTTCATAATTTAGTAAGCAAACGCTAAATCAGGAAGTATGATGGGACTGAGGTATTGAAAGCAAATTGCAGATCTAAGATTCAGCAAATAAACTATCTCTTGCTCATTTGTATATAACTACACATCCCTTGGTTGTGAAGGCTTTGGTAAATTACATTTAAAAACTAATGAATCTCTGAAGATATTTGGATAAATCCCATTGCAGATAATGTTGATTTGATCATGAGTGTTGTTTTCCCCTGTATTATTAAATCCTGAAAATAGAAGGAATAATTAAATAAAGATAAGTGTGTGGGCTCTTAATGCCATAAAACCACAATGGTGAAATATTCCAAAAATCAATGCCTGACTAGCAAGTTTGGACATAACATCTTTCATCTAATTTAAGAAGGTGACTCCTCTGGAACACTACATAGACTAAACCCGAGCGCCCCCTGGTGTATGGGCAACATCATTGATCTTTCTTAAGGAAATGTGTTTCCATGAAATTGTGCAGATTAAAAAAAATTCTGTCCTGGATTTCCGGTTCCTATCTGTACCAGTGTACATCCTCTGGTCTATCCTGATTTGTAAGGAAGAATTGGGATTATGATAGAGGGGTTGGGGGCAGAAGCATTTAAGAACTACAGGAAAGTTGTGCTTCATTGTTGCTGCATTGCATTCCTGACTGGATGATCCCTGTGGGACCAGTGATGAGAGTGGCCATACCGTGAGGGTGGGGTCGAGAGGGGGAAGCGATTACAGGGATCTACACATAACCTCCTCCCTGGGGTACGGACAACAGAAAAGTGAGTGACGGGAGTTATCGGACAGTGTAAGATACGACAAAATAATAATTTATAAATTATCAAAGGTTCATGGGTGGGGGGAGGAAAAAAATGAGGAGCTGATACCTAGGGCTCAAGTAGAAAACAAATGTTTTGAGAATTATGAGGGTAACACATGTACAACTCATCACAATCCACACATCCATCCACTGTACATTTGTACATGTGTTGCCCTCCGCCCACCCATGAACCACATGGCCGTCACCACTGAGACATGACGCCCCGCACTGAACCATGACCCGGCAGGGGACAACACTGGAGACACAGTGTGAGAATTGCACCTGACCTGATCCCACCACACTGAAGCAAAGCACTGGGGGAGTGCAGCGGAACAGCAAGGGAATGGAGCAGTAAGGTCCCCAGGGAATGCTGACGGTGGATTTTGGGGCCAGGGCGTGGTGCCCCAACAGACTGCACTGGAAAACGCTCCTAAAGGAAAACACTCCTAAAGGCCAGCAAACCCAAATACACAAATGTCTACATGCAATCAATCCTGGGAACCCTTACGTTCCCAGGGCCTGGTTAAGTGCTATCCAGCTGTTACTATGTAGAATCTTCTCATGTGACATATGAGGCTCCATATTCACTTCCATTTTTCTAATAATACAACTGAGGTCCTAAGTTGCCGGATAATTTTCTGGGTCTTCGCAAACAGTGTGGGGTAAAGCTGGGATTTCCAGCTGAGTCTACGCAATTCACTAGCCACTGTAGTGTTAGAAGTGTATTGTTTGGCTTTATTTCGATAAACCCTACCTATATTTGTTCCAGACTCCTGACTCCTTCATGAATCCAGCAGCTGTGTCTTCCCAGAAACACATATAGTTATATGGATTCTATATTTTCAAAATATGAAATGTATGTTTACAAAATAATGGGTATACATATGATATATACAAAAACAAACAGGGAAGTATTGTAGTGCATGTGTTTATTTCAGAGAAAGCGTGTCTAAAGTTGCCTCTGGGATCTGTGTGTGGCTGCGGACTAGACTCCACAACCTGCAGTCTTGTCTCAGCAGGGAGCTTTCAAACTCTGGTCCTGTGAGCATAGCTGGTCTGAGTAGGTCTGCAGAGGCAGTGCGATGCAGGCACAAAGACTGTCTCAGAAGGCTGGGTGAGCTGTTTGGGGGACCTCAAAGAACATACCTAGTTGTGGGTTCTTGAAGGAACTCCGGGGAAATCACAGAAGCTTATTATGAGGAAGTTTTTAAAAATTGAAAACTGCATTGGTGAGAAAAAGGCTAGGAAAATTATCCTCGATTCACCCCCCCCCCAATCTTGACAGTGCCCCCACTCAGTCTTGAGAGTAATAAAGCCACCTTATGAGAATTTGGTTGGAAACTGTATTGCACCCACCCACTTTTGGTCTTGCCACTTCGGACTTCTTTGTTCTCTCCAAACCCAAAGAACATTTAAAAGAAACATGGTTTGAATCCCTCAAGGTTACCGAACTGCTGTTTGACAGGATGTGAATCAAAGAGCACAGAAATCTTCAAGGGAAGATTAGAGAGATGGAAACAAAACACTATCTTCAGAAGTGTAGAGACCTACATCCAGGGTGTGTTAATGTAGAACAGCTTCACAGTTTGATATTTTTTCCTAATAAAGTTTTATGTGTTTATAGCAATATTTTATAACTTGTCCTCATGTAGAAGATATGTTCATATGGTGTAGGAGTAAAACTTTGAGCAGTTCATGGAGAAAATCCATTATATTTTCATTCTATTTTTCCACAAACCTTGTAAGCTCTCTGGTAGACATGAGATGCAGGTTTCCCCGGCTATGTGAAAGTAGAGCATTTCTAGGAACCCTTCCCTAAAGCAGATTAGTATAAAGTAACCAATGCAATTACTCTGAATTTACATAGGGAAAGAAATTGAGCATCCCCAGATCTAAAACATAACATACTAAGTCATACAAAATAGTACATAAAACCTGACATTACTAATCTATCATGGCCACAGAAAACATTCAACCTATCCTGGCAGTTTGATGCTTAGATGCTGAACGCAGGTTCTTGAGAGGGGGCTTGTCCTACCAGTCTTGCTGCTTGAGGTGCACGCTACCCCTTTCACAGCTTATTGAAACTCCCCATTTGGTTTTGCCTTTTACATAAAAGCACACATTTCCTTGCAATTTCTTTTAGGTGAATGAAAATGAGAGTTAATGTGCTATTGGTAGATGCCATTCACTCAGTTCAGATCCCCAGCAATACTGAGTGTAACAGAAAACAAGCAAGGGACGGTCTTGAGCCAGCCTCACAAGGATTCTGTTCGAGCCGAGGAGGCAGCTGTTGTGTCCATGCACCTCACTGAGGGATGAAACCTCACTGTCCCATGGCCCTTCTCCTTCACCAAGGATGAAGCCCTTTCCAGGTACTGGTCTCTCCTGATTACGTGTTCAACGGACAGGAGATGAAATCTCCCCATCCTCACTTCTAAGGAGCATTCTGGCTGGACTTCTTCCAGGACAGATTTGTCTGGCAATGCATGGTGGTTTTCAATATAGGCCTTTCACACAAGTAAACTAGCATAAATCCAGCATTCCAAGAGGGAGGTCTGCATTGACTCATACATGTGAGCTGCATATATGAAGTGGATATATCACTTGGCCCTGTATATATGATATATACACATGTACCTATGATACAAGAGGGCAGGTTAGCCTGAATTCTCTAGATAAGCAAAGCCAGTGGTAGTTTCATGTGTATGTATATAGAAATAAATTTTTATCAAGGAATGTCTCAAAAAATTAGAGAAGTAGGTTAAATCCAGAACAGTTTAAGTCCATGGGCCAGATGTAAGCTAGATGACTTGTGCAGCTGTGGGGGCCGACAGACACAAAGCAGGAAGACAAAGGGAGAAGATCGCACATTGCTGGTGTAGAGGTAAATGAGTGTAAGGTTGGCAGTCTGCTGGTGGCTCCTGGGATGAGCAGCTGGTGGAATAGGAGGTCAACAAACCAGATGCAGCAGCCAGATCCATCAGGAGGAGTGAAACTAGCTTCCACATTGTGTCAATCTCTACTCAGAGTGGAGCAACCCTAATGGGAACCTCCCTTCATTGTGTCAAAGTTATGAACAGATTGAGGAGGTGATGCTCTACCCGATTCTTTTCATAACTACTTGAATGCTTCACAGAAGATCCCATCATGGAGTTGACCATCCTATGTTAGATCATATTGTGGGAGAAACTGGGCCGACCGAAGTTGACATAAAACCTAACTATCACATGGTGCTTCAGTAAAATTGTACTTGTGTGTAGTATTAATGATAGTGTTCAACAATTTCCATATTCTGTTGGACTACCTTTCTTTGTAATGGGCAGAAATATAGATCGTTCCCAGTAGGTTGATCAAGTAGTTTTATTTCACTTTTGGCGGGGGGTGGGCATATGTCTTATATATTAGGATAAAATGTCATGGATTCTAGTAGACTGTGTTGACGTTATTAGGTGCCACTGAGTTGATCTGACCCATGGTGACTGTGCAGCTGTGCACCATCCTCGCAATTGTTCCTGTGCTTCAGTCCATTGCAGCCACTGCATAGAGCCATCTCATCAAGGGTCGTCTTCTCTTTTGCTGTCCCTCAACTTTCCCAACCAGGATGCACTTCTGCAGGGTCTGGCCTCTCTGACAACGTGTCCAAAGTGTGTATGCTGAACTCTCACCAGCCTTGCTTCTAAAGGGCACTCTACCAATACATCTTCCAAGACAGATTTGTTTGTCTTTTCAATATTCTTGGCCAGCACCACAATTCAAGAGCTTCTGTTCTTCATCGGCCTTTCTGTTTAATGTCCAACTTTTACATGCCACCACTTGTCCATCAATTTGTCACACTGTGGTGGCTTGTGTATTGATGTGATGCTGGAAGTTATGCCACTGGTATTTCAAATGCGAATGTAGCACCCAACGCATACAGGTTTCAGAGCAACAGAACATCCCTCCATTCATCTAAATTCTGATGAGCTGAGGTAGGGTTTTGAAACCAAGCGCTGTCATAAGGACAGTTGATGTCTGAATAGGATGAAGAAGATTAACAGGTTCAAAGATAATCTGATCTCTGCCTCATAGGAATCCTCCAAGGGCAGCCGTGGAATTAGATCGTCCTTCACCTTTGTGTGACCACAGGGTGTCAGATGTTGTCCCCACCTCTTTACTTCAGTTGACATCAGAAGTGGACTCAACTGCAATCACTCCAAAGTCACGGAAGTTGAGTAAGAAAAGGAACATTTTGCCTTATACAGTGAAACCATTGATTCTTGTAAAGTTACTTCTATTGTTGCTAACTTGTAATGGCTGAGGACATGTACAACTACAAGGGAGGGATAATAACTGCTTCTGAAGTGGCATGTAGCAAAAGCCAAGTTGGTTGGACAAGATGTCAGATTCAAGACTAGGGCCTGCTGGATTACCTTGCCATGGGCCCAAGGCCAATGCATTTGAATGTGATAAATCAAGGTGGTGGAAGGCGCTGATAGAATTTTATGAGTTAGTTTTGAGTGAATATTGACAGGGTTAATTGATTGCCAAAATTATAATTGTAGAGGATGTCCCTGTGTGAGAGAAGGGTTGAAATCTATCCCTTGTGTATGAAAAGAAGAACGACTAGAAGAACCAGCGGGCGGTTTAGGGGCCATTGAATGCCTTGCCTGCCTATCCAGAGTCTTTGTAACTCCTAACAAATTACTGAAAATGGGGCGTACAAACAGGAGACACAGAAAACTAGTTAGGGGTTTGGTCAGGCGGGTACAAAGTGAGCCATATTAGAAGTAGAAATGACGAACCGTTCTTCTCACAGCCATCAAGAAAGAAGAGCCATGAGCAAAGGGTATCTTTTGAACTCCAAGATCCTTGGACAGTGGGTTGGTTGCAGCAGCAGGGGAGTGGCACTGACACCATGACCCCAGTCCACAGAATGACTAAAATGCCATGCCTTACGTCAAGGCTCTGACATACAGGGCGAAGTGTTCTTTGAGCATTTAACTCCACTAACGATGTTTGTAACGCTTGTCTGAGGAGGGCCGAGCCCACGGGGCAGCGTGGCTGAGAAGATGTGCCTGCCTGTAAGACTGAGAATAACCTTGGCAACAAGAGAACTGTGCCTTTAACATTTCTGATCCTCACTTGCAACCCCGTTTGCTGCCCTAATAATCTCCTTAAGCACGAGTGCTGTATTGTCTGAGTTCTGCATGCCTACCATATTCGATTATCGCACAAAGCAAAGAAATAGAGTGCTGTGGGGAGGATGGTTGGTGCCAGATAGGATAAAGAAAGTTACAAGGTGGAGGCTTGTCTGATCTCTGCCATATAGCAACCATCTTTAGGCATTTTTGGAGTTGCATTCTCCTTCCTCCTTGTGTAGTCAGAGATCAGACATAGGCCTCGCACCATTTCCTACGGTTCCTTAGTCAAATTTATCCAGAACCCAGACTTTATTATCCCCTAGCTTGTTTGACTCCTTGTTTTGTGTCATTCTACCTTTAAAATGTGCCAGGTGATTTAATATTTAATATGCTAGGATCAAGTAGTTAAGTTTGTGAATGGCTTTACAAAGAAATGCCGCAAGACACATTACCTGATCTGACAGTGGAATGATGCTGGTGTCTCTGGCAAGCATAATAAACATGACAAGTACCTGACACTGAACAGACCTTGCAGATCTGTCTTCTAAATGTCAAGGTTAAACTTCAGAAGTGTCATCTCAAGTGGTTTTAGAGAAATGAGGGAAACATCTTTTAGGATACTTGTAAGGATTTCAAGGGGTTCAAGTAGGACTAGGACATGAGAGATAAAGGTGCAGTGGAAGGGCTTCCCAGGTCATGCTGCATGGTGGATGCTTGGAGGGAAAACTTGAACCACAGTTTACAGATTTATATTACATAGTCCTTTCTTTCATTGCTTAACTTTCTGTTATAACTTTAAACAGTGATAGGTAGGGTTATCCTTCCAAACTGAATTCAAAATGATCCTATATACTTTCACTTTCATACTAGTATTCAGAACAAGGAGTGCGGTAGTTACATAATGGCGTGCCAAGTTGAAGATAAAGAAGTGAAGGGGTGAGGTTTAGCCTGTCAATCAGGTCACAGCTTGATGGTATCTCATGGAGGGCATGGCCTTCTCACAAGGAGAAACTTGGGAACTTTCTTTCTTTATTCTATTCTATTCTATTCTCTCTCTCCCTCTCTCCCTCCCTTCATCTTCCTGTTGATGTCATGTGGAGACCTGGGCAAGGTATCAGTCAATTGCCATTGGATCTACAAGACTTTGATCTTCCTGCATTTTGCATCATTGCATGTGGCTGTGTTAGTGTGGCGAGGGACTTATGAACTAGTATCAGACTTATAGACATGATGTGGACTGGGTCAGGATGTTTGTTTGATATATAATTACTTCTTGATATAAAGCTCTCTCTTGTACATTTGTAAGTGCCTCTGAATTTGTTTCTCTAGACAACTCAGCCTAGCACAGGGAGTTTATAAATAACCAATATAAGTAGGAGACAAAAACATAATAGAAATTTTGAATATTGACATAAATTTAGGAACTAAATTCACAAGTTAGCATTTGTTAACATGACAAAAAAGAACCACGGCATGCATATTCATATGTGTGAGTTCATAGAATTAATCAAGACAAACTATAAACTAGGCAATAAAACATGTTTTAATAAATATTAGAGAATTGAAATCATCCTGAATATATTCTCTGACAAAGATGCAAACTTTGAAATTAATACCAATAACATCTTTATTACAAATATATTTTAACAACAAAAAATGCAACTATATATGAACCTTGCCAGATGGTATGCAAAAGAATCAAGTTGATTATCTCTATTAGAGTAGTGCAATATTAGTAAGCAATATGAGGCCAGGGGTTGAATAGACCATCAATTGTTCATATTCAAGTTCAGGTTAAAGGTAAATAAAATCAAGCAGTATAAGAATTACAGTATAACCTGGATTACATCCCACCTGAATTTTGAGAACATTTCAAGAATAGATCTGACCTGTGAAAACTAATGACAAAAGGCCTGAGGAGCTGTGAGATGACATTAAGAATATAATAAGTGATCTAGAATCAAATGTAAGGAGGACATAGGATGCCTGGTGGGGCTTGATCAAGAGCAATGTACCCAAGAGGAATTCATGAAACCCAAATGAAGGTTGAGGATGATAGTGGGACAAGAGGAAAGAAAGTAGAGGGAAATAGAGGAAAGTTTAGGAGACAAAGGGCATTTATAAAGGTCTAAAATTAGGCACATGCATATGTACATATATTTATATATAACGATAGAGAAATAGATCTATGTATATATATTTATATGTTTAGTATTAAGGTAACAGACAGACATTGGGCCTCTACTCAAGTACTCCCTCAACTCAAGAACACTTTGTTCTAATAACCTGGCATTCTGTGATGCTCACCTTCCCTGACATGATCGCTGAAGACAAAAATGGGTGCATAATCAAATGTGGTGAAGAAAGCTAATGGTGCCTGGCTATCAAAAGTTATAGCATCTGTGGTCTTAAAAACTTAAAGATAAACAAGCAGTCATCTAGCTGAGAAACAAAAAACCCACATGGAAGAAGCACACCACCCTGTATGATCATGAGGTGTGGATGGGATCAGGCATCAGGCATCAAAGATCCAGAAAAAACAATCACATAGATGAAAATGAAGGAGTGGGTGGAGTGGAGACCCAATTTTTCCAAGCCTATAGATATGATAAATAAGTGCCTCCATTCTTTCAAGACTGTTAGAAAAAGAGGTAGGACACAGCTTTCTCCTCCACTCAGCCCACACTTCAGAACAGAAAGAACTTCAAGCCTGGCCTCCAGTCTACACACAAGAATTTCCTTGCTCTTCCTTACACTCTAAGGTGCAGTCCTTGTTGCTTTTAAGCTCCTGCCTTGTGGCAGAACCTGGAGGACTCAGAAACCCTTCCCAGCTTTATTTGCCAGCTCCCACGTGTTTCTTTGTTTTGTGTTAGGAGATGAATCAGGTGTAGGAGGTGCAGGGATGATTACCAGATAACTATGTATGGGATCACTACTAATTTGAAATAGAAGGCCTATACTAAGAATCTCACAAATAGAACATTTTAACAAGTGAAAATGGTATTCCTGAGTAGGCCAAATGGTTAGTGTTTGACTACTAGCCAAAGGTTGGCAGTTCAAATCCACCCAGGTCTCCTTGAAGACAGGCCTGAAATCTGCTTCTCAAATGTCGCCAACTTAGCCTGTGGACCTGTTCTTGTCTGTGCCGGTCTCCTCACTATGAATAAATCAGAGTAAGCTCTCCACTGAGTACCAACACACAAAGACAACAACCTAAAGGAAGAAAGCAATAAAGAACAGGAAATAAAATATGTGAATCATCCCAAGATAATTGAGAAGGAAGAGAAAAAGGAATGGTATAGTATAAAGAAAGATTTCTGATGAGGTCACACCAGGCCTTTGGGAGAAAAAGTCCAGTAACCAGGGAGAAGGATCAGCGATGAATCACTCTACTTGCTCCAATCCTGAAAACAACACACTTTTTATCTCAAGGGGCTGATCACATATTTTGTTCAAAATGTTAACTGAGAGAGAGGGGCCCTAGGACAATATTACCATAGGAAGATTTTCCCAGGCACAGGAACTGGGATCAAATCTCTTTGAAACTCATTGCTGTTATAATTTCCACGTGTAGTCTAATATCTAACTCAAGGAGCCCTAAGAGTAAACATTGAACTGCTAATCACTAAGTCAGTCGTTCCAACCGACCAGCCGCTCTGTGGGACAAAGAAGAGGCTGTATGGTTTTGTAAAGATTTACAGCCTCAGAAACCCTTTGCAGAGTCATTAAATTGAAATTAACTCAATTTTAGTGAAGTAATTGCTAACTCATTTTTATCATGTGATATCTTTATTAAGTCCTAATAAAATGGTTTTGGGGGAAAAAATCCAAAAAGTAAAAAATACTATGAGTTAGTTCAATCATATCCAGCGGTATACAACAATGGCTACCGTCATCAATTTCAAAACCTGCTTTTCCTTCTTGAATTCCTTGACATCAGCTCCCTTTTGAATTTATATAGTTGCCATTGTCCCCCTGCTCCCTGGAAATCCTAATTCTATTTGCTGTCCTTATAGGTTCATCAATCCTGCCTTTCATATAGAGAAAAAACAGAAAATTTTGTAACAAAAGAGGGCTACCCCAATTACAAAACACATGAGATAAGCCCCAGTCTGAACAAACAGAGCACAGAAAATATAGAGAGAATGTTGAAACCATATCAGGCCTAAAGTGCATTAGGAAGGGCATCAACTGAGGAGGTTTTAACTGTTCAAGTCAGGTTTGTCTTTTTGATCTTCTCTCATCATGTCTCCAATGCACTCAGTTTGGTCACCAGATTCCTCCCATCCCTCGATTATGGATAGAGGGTTAGTTCCTCTGTGGTTCCCACAAATGATCTCAGGCTCCCACCGTCATCCACAGCCGTCTGCAAACCAGAATCTCACAGTTTAGGCTCTTGTACTAGTCCTTCCCTTGACCTCAGATGAAATGATTTACAAGCCTTCAGTCACAGATATTGATGTGCTTCTTTCATGTGGCCTGAGGTGAATCTAACTTTGGACACAAGCTTTTAAGGCTCCAGCCACTACTGTATCTCATAGCTTGGCACTATCTAATTTTTTCATCACACTTTTCTATAGTACCCATGTTTTCTGTGTTTCCTTCCTGAGGTGAGTATGAAGCAGGACATGATCTAAAAACTAATTTTTCTTTAATTGGGGCTAGGATTTATTGCATCGAATGCATTCCTAGATCTAGTTTTTGTTTGTTTTTTATCTCCCTTTGACTCCCTTTAATAACCTCCTTGTTCATTAGCATAGAGGGCCTTATTGATCATCCCCATGGGACATAAAGATCTGTCATTAATATTGTTTTTGATTTGCTTTTGGCGCTAATGTTTTAAAGTACTATTGAGAGAGGTATATCTGGCCAATGTAGACTGACTCTGTATCATAATGCCTAACTTTTCACTTGTACAGAATCAGTACTCTCATGGCTGGACACTCAAGGAAACGTGAGCTATGTGGTAGGCATGCAACAAAAGCTAAATTTGTCAGTCTTATCTTTATTGTTAGATTTTATTTTAAATTCTTAAACACTTAAAACGGTGTATGGATTGACATTTGCATTCCAACACTTAGCATGTGTAGTCCCTCAGTGGCACCGATAATTTCAGTGACCAAGCTGAAAGCTAAAAGGTTGGCGGTTCAAACCAACTGGAGATATCTTAAAAGAAAGGACTGGAAATCTGCTTCCAAAAGGCCAACATGTTGAAACCTCACTCGGTAGCCAGAGACCTGTGATTCAAAATAAACTGACTGGCAGCTAAAAACAAAACAACAACAAAACATCTAGCTTAATAACAATTTTTCAGTGCACGAAGGATTCGTTTTTGAGACAAATTCAACTGATGGACTACATGGTGGGAGTGGCAGTAGGAGTAAAAATAATGTATTCTAAATAAAAGAAGTTGTTAGGCTAGTAGAGATCGATATATCGTTAATAATGTTAAAGGATTACATATTATCACATGTATGAGGATATGGTAAACAGGCTTGCTACAACATTATAGAATCATTGATTTTGAAATAATCAAAAGATGTAGCTATTGTTTCTTGACATAGACCCCATCTAGGTCTGTCCAACTCCAATGTCAGTTTTTCCATACCTAACCCTTCCTCTAAGAATTCTGAGCCCTTTAATTTGTAGGGGCAAGATCAGAGTTAGGGGATGCATTGGGTGAGTTTTCTCAAAGAAATTCTCATAGGACTGCTGCTTGGATATGCTGTCATGTTGAAAAAAGAAATTCTTCGGTGCACATTTTCTGACTTTTTACACATCAATGAATTTTTCAATTAAAAAATAAAATATAAAAACTTTTTTTTCCTAATAGCCCCGTGTTTCATCTCAACAAAGATTACCCCTTTATATTCCCAAAGAATAGTCACCCTTATCTTTGGAGTCAACCTCTCCACCTTCAATTTAACTGAGCTAGGTCTCCAGGAGAGAGACCGTTTGGATGGGAACTTACTATCTAGACAATATTGGTCTTCTTGGTTATGATTTGTTGCCTAATATCATCTTCAGTAATTTTGATCTTGCTTAGAAGACTGATGGAAAGATGTGAAATCTTTGAGCTAGTTGATCTTTGCACAACATTTATTTTTGGCATCCACCCAGTTTGCTGAGGACAAGATGTTCACCTATAAAAGGGAAAATACCAGACATCACAATTTAAGCGACTGTTGAATCAATGTTAATTCTATCATGAGTTTCTGGACTCCAACCAGAGTTTCTTCATTCACTGAGGTTGCCTCATTTTTCAGTCTTCTTGACCTTCCCTAAAGGGGTGCATGTTAAAACTGATGCTTCATATGAGGTGATAGTCCTACAAACTTGTTGCAAAATTTCAGTGATTTGGGAAGAAATTGGAAACTTGAGTTTTGTTTAAAACTTGATATTAGTCTTGACTTAAAAATTGTTTAATTTCCAGGAGTGTACATTTATCAACTTTTAAATGTACCCTGAGATTAAGACAAATGTATTATTGAGAGAGCTCATCTACCAGGAGCCACTGATAACAATGACATAATTAAACACATTTTGTTTGGAATAAATCCATCCATATACTAACTGGATATATTAGTAACACCATTATTGACTTATCTTCATATAACTCAATTTACTTGTATCACAACCCTAGGACTTATACCCATTTTACAGATGAGGATCAAGAAGCGTAAGGCTCTTAGGACATTTGGTTGAGACCACATAGTATTAAGTGGTGGAACTGGAATTTAAACACAGCTAGCTGGTTCTATGCCTCTAGCCATTACTGCATATTGCTTCAGCCTGAGATATGTTTACTTGAGACAGTGGTTTTGGAATATTAACACAGTTGAAGAACGTAATGTATACCTAATTTACTTGTGGTTTTATATAAGAAAATAACCCCAAAGCTAATAATTAGAGAAGTCACCACATCTCCTTTAAATCTCACTCACTCTCGTGTACAAATACACATAACATAACATAAATGTTCATCTTTTTAGCTATGTTTAAACCATGCAATGCAGAGGCATTCGGTCCAATCGTATGAATCATCACCACTAATTAGTTTCACTGGCTCCAAAATTGTATCAATACCCCAAATAAAACCTCCCACAGTTAAGCAGTTCTTTTCTCTTCTCCACTCACTCCCTCTCCTGGAAACCACCAATCTAATTTCTGTTTTATGGATTTTCTCTTCTGGATATTTCATATAAATGAACTTTTAATTGGCATCTTCTGTGTGGTCTATAAGACAACTCAATTGAACACAGTCTAAAAGCTTTCCTTAAATGAACCAGTTTGAAAAATCCATACAGAAATGAAGAGCTTGGGAGTAGCACATAACTACAAATGTGAGGTGCTGTGAATACTGTTAGTCCTTACAGCTTCTTACACACACATTAAAACAATCGTTTTAAGAATATTTCAAAAAGACATCCTAATTCGTTTATCTAAATCTTGCTAGTACAAATATAAGCTATGCAAATCTTAATGTTTTCCTCTTTAAATATGAATGATAAAGCTAAAAATTTATTTCATCTCTCCCTTAATTCATTCCTGGTGTTTCCTAATTAATCATAAAATAACCTGTTGCTAAAATTCACAATGAATCCCAAATAAGGAAAAAGACAATATGTTAATCTTTTATTTAACACTTTTGCTTATTTTTAGTGTGTTTATTTTGCTCAGAACTTTGAGGAATATTAAGGAAATAATAAAGAAAGATGACATTCTGTGCTTATTGAATCCAGTATTAGGCTAGTTTAAATATTCTTTTGATTTTCATTTTACAAAGGCTAGGAAAAGCTAAGGGCATTCCTAAATCCACACTGTTTGCTGTGGGCTTGGGGTTGGTCTTATTAGACTTTTTCAGAAACTGCTGTAGTCTTAGGTTTGGTCTTATTAGTCTCTTTCAAACATTATTTCTCTTCGTACTGTATCTAATATCTGTTATGTGTATAAAATGATTACTATTTAAAACCCATTAATATTTTAAAAGGTTTACAACTTATATCCGTTATCATCATTTGATTACTGGAAAATGATGAGTGAAGTTGAGCTATGTTGCTTCTCTAATTTTCCTTTAGTCATAAACAAGAACTGGCTTTAGGACTAGGTCTTAAAAATCAGGTCCTCTGCTTTTATATGTCCGTTACATCACATTACATTATCTTTCCATAAAGCTATATAGTAAATCTGCATTATAAACCCAAGTCCCTGATGAGTCAGTATCAAATCTATGGCAGTACGTTTGCTTTTTTGTGTTCTTGGTTTGGTCAGTTATTATATGTTAAAAATTTGGATTTTTCCTCATAGTGAAAGGATCAGTCTCACAAAGATTATGATGGCCTCAGGAATTTTAGAATGGGCTTTCATTTGGAGCCTGGAGAATATTTGGAGGTAGAATAAGCTGGAAGCAGGACCCATGTCTACAAGTCTTCTTAACCAATTACAAAAGACTCCCTGGGTGACGTTAAATGGTCAGCTCTCAACTAGTGGCTGAACGGTTGTAGCGTGGCTTCAATAGAGGCTGTGGAGGAGAGAGTTGGCCATCTGCTTATAAAAGATAAGAGCCTTGCTAACCATCCAGAGCTCCTCAGTCACGAACACATGGGATTGCAAGAGGCCTAATAGATTGGAGGAAAACTAACAACAGGAAATAGAGGAGATGACAATGAGTATAGAGAAGTGGGAAATATTCAATATAAACTCAGGAGGTGCTCCATAAGGGCTATAGCAGTCATCATTCTGTTTTGGGGTACCCCCTTCTGTGTGTAGATAAATAGAAAAAATGATGGATGTAGATGGATAGGTTTATACAGCAAAAAAGAATACAGTAGCAAATTAGTCCACACAGAAGTCCAGAGAGCTCAGTCCAACTCACATTCATGGGGCAGTTAATATACTGGAGAAGGTCCTTCCAGCTCACACTGGCCCCTATCCCAAGGCGAGCAAGCATGCAGCAGGGAGATGAGATGGTAAAGGGTAAAGGTGGCTCTTCCTATTAGTTATGACCATGCAATCAATTGTAAAGGCAGGTTTATGAAAGTCAGTATTTCCTCTTTATATGTGCTTATTGAACATCTTTTTCTTTTTCATGTATAATATACCAAGTATTAATAGGTTTGGTTGGTTTTCATATATATGTATGGTAGTGATGTGATATTAATTATGTTTTCATTACTGTCTGGAAATTATTTATGGGTCTAGAATTGTATACAAGTGCCTAGTTGGCAAAGGGTGGAGTTTAGCCAGTCAATCAGGTTGCAACTTGATGGCCTCTTTTGGAGGTGGGACAGAGCTAACTGGCTCTCTGTGGCTGGGCCCTTCTCCTTTCTGCCTGGGTTCAGACCAGCATGCTGCTGTGTTAGCTGCCCCTGCATTTCTACAAGTACTATGCCACCTGTGGACCAAGCCAACCATGGACCATGGTGGACTGTGTCTCTGAGCCTTTCTGTTCTACACTGCAGTGTCACTCCACCTTGCTATGCGTCCTGCCTCTTGACCCACTCTGCTCTTCTTGCCTCCACTGTAGACCCATTGCCATACAATGAGCTCCGGTGTGACCTGCTTTGCTAATTGGCCTCTGCTAGGCCTTAACATCTAATGGAGTTCCCACCTAGCTGGCCCTATACTTGTGTCTTTAGAAGCTATTCTATTGTTCTATAAAGTCAGTTGCTTCAAGATGATAACATGGTACAACCAGGGGGCTTCATGGGTGTGGATCCATTCGTGAACTTCATTTGCTGTGGAGTTCCTTAATCTGAAGCAAAGCTGGGTGGGATGTCATGACAGTAGATAAGCATTCCATAAGTCCATGAATCTGGAAGTCCAGGCTGTTGGTTGATATCCCCGAGGAATGGTCTCATATCTTGGACTCCATGTTGGCTTCTGCTGCTGGCAGATGGGGAACTCAGCAGCGACAATGGCCAAGTCAGCCTTGGTGAGTGGAAGTCCATACTGATGATTCCACACATAACCTCCATCCCAGCAACCATGCCCACTTTATTCATGTGCCCATTGGACAATGACAGGAGTGCAAAGGAGGGAGGAGAACTGGTCTCCACAGAACTTGCCATATTACGCACTTGGGTGTTAAAATCCTCCTCAGAGGGAACAGTCACAGGAGACACGGCTATCGTTACTTTCTTGGCCCGCTCAGAGAGGTCTATCCGCAAACCCGTTGCCCCCAACTCTTTGTCATCAATTTTCTAATCATGTTCCTTCTAATCCACATGCCATCCACCAAACCATTAGCCACAGCTCATGAATCAGTTTACAGCTGCACACTTGGCCATTTCTTCCTCTAGGCAGACCGATTGACCAGGTGCACCGCTAAACATTTTGTCGATTGGGAGGATTTCCCTTCAACACTGTCCTTGAGGGAAATCCCAGAAAGGGTTATAGTGCTGCTGATGTCCACTGACAACTGGTGCCTGCACATCATGCAGCAGAGTCAGTAAACCAAGCACACATTTTCTGTTCTGTAGATAACTTATCATAAGGAACGCTCCAACAGCCACTGGTGCACACTGGGAGAAGGAAGGTACTGTAACAACAGTGCAGACTATGGGAACCTTGGCCGCTTCTTTATGCAACTTTCTTGTATCTTCAGATCCTGTCCTACTCTGATCTTGAATCTACCACTTCCATTTAATAATGGTGTGCTGTTGTGCATGTACAACCTTATGGATCTGTGGGTTAGACAATAACAAGTTAATGATGGACAGCACAGACCTCAGGGTGACATGGTGACACATTTTGAGGTGATTTGTTCCAACTAAGGCCCAGCGACAGGTCAAAAACTGCTTTTGAAAGGGTAGTAATTGTCTGAAGAGAATGGCAGAGCTTGACTCTAAAATCCCAAGCTTCTGTCCTGTGAGTTACCAATAGAGGCTTGCCAAAGACTCTGCACCGCATCTCTGTCCGGAACTGACCCCTCTAGCACCTTGGGTCAGCTGGATCAGATGGTCCCGGTGGCGAAGCAGAATGCACAGCAGCCTAAACCTATTGCAGAGCCTTTTCTTGTTATGAACCCCACTCCAGATTGGCAGCCTTTCCAGTCACATAATAAATAGGTTGGAGTAGCACACCCAAATGGGAAATATGTTGTCTTCAAAATACAAAGAATCCCACTAGGAATTGTGCCTTCTGTTTCTATGGGAGGGGGTGAGGGAGGGGTGCAGATCCAATAACTTTTCATTCACTTAGGTTGTAATATATTGACATGCTCCATAACCCTGAATCCTCATTGGAATGATTTCCTACCTCTTGAAGGTAGATGTTGCACCGGTGAATCTAGTGTTCGATACATCTTCCTTAATGGGTCCAATCAGCATAATGTCAACATATAATGGACCAGTGCGATGTTCTGTGGAAGAGACAGCTGATCAAGATCTCTTTGGTCTAAATTTTCCACCTCAGGGTGGAAGTACCCCGAGGGAGAGTTGTGGAAATGTATTGTTGTCTCTACCAGTCGAGGGCAAACTGCTTCTGGTGATCCTTCCATGCTGGCACTGAATAGAAGGCATTGGTCAAATCAATAGCTGCGTATCAGGTACCAGAAGAAGTATCAATTTGCTCAAGTAATGGCGCCATATCTGGTTAAATTTATAATCCACTGTCACTCTCCATGATCCCTCTGTTTTTGTACAAGCCAGTAGTTGAGTTAATTAGGGATGTGGAGGAATCACCACCCATGCATCCTCTGTGTCTTTGATGGTGCCTCTAATCTCTGCGATCCCTTCAGGAAGGAGGTATTGCTTTAGATCCCTAGGCAATAGCAGTTCTAATGGTGTTCCCTTGGCCATTCCTGCCATAATAGACCTATTCCACATTTCATGGATCCAAAATGGGGTTGTCCCAGTCAGTTACTAACTGCATCTATTCCAATGATGCATTCCATAGCTGCAGAAATAGAGACAAGATGTGTTCAGGGACCCACTGGACCCACTGTGAGACACATTTCTGCTAAAACTCCATTAATGACTTGGCTTCCATAAGCCTCCACTCTGACAGGTGAGCCTTCAAAACATGTTGGGTCTCCTGGAATTAGTGTCCGTTCAAACCTGGTGTCCAGTATTCTCTGAATAATTTGATTATATCCTTTCCCCAGTGAATAGTCAATCTTAGAGAAGTCTGCATATCCCTTTGGGAAAGGCTGGAAGAAAGACTCATGATATAAACGTTGGCATTGTAGCAGGATCCTTCTTCGATGGGACATAGCTTTCTGTTCTTTCAAAGGGTTGTGAGTCAATAAACTGGCTCAAATTTGGGATTCGATTTAGGGGTCGGGGCTCTCTGTTCTGTTGATTTGTGCTGGGCTGCTTTTCTTGTGACCTACGGTGGTAGTTACATAATCTGTAGTCAATTTGAAGTTTAGCTTGTCAATCAGGTCGCAGCTTGATGACCTCATATAAACCTCTTTCTTATACACATATGAATACACCTATGAATTTGTTTCTCTAATCAACCCTGGCTAATGCATCATGGTAACTTGGGAATGACGTACGAGACCAACAAGTCAAACAGCTGGAGAGTGGATGCTTATTTGACTTCTGACTCATGGTAGTGTTTCTTCTTGGCTAGCCAGAGATCAGATATGTCCATGCAGTTGACTGGGTTGTTTTCTAGAAAGAATATGGGAAGTTAAAGTTCTGATGAATTTCTTTGGTTGCTGTCTTTGGTTATTCCTGTTTGTGATGGAAAAAATGAATGCGATTAATGTATATTTTGAGTTCAGGGGATGAAATCGTCCCTTGAATTTCTCAGAGAAGCTCAGTGAAAATGGCTGACAGAAGGTCAAAATGGTTGACAAAAAAAAAAACGGACTCTGGTTTGATGCTGTCAGAAACCTAATCCCGTATTTTGTATTAATAGAATAGTTCAAAGAAGGATTATGATAAACTGTATAAGGACTGAACTTGACTTTTTAAAGAATTGAGGATAGTGTCTCATTCTACTTTGTTTATGCTGATTTCTTTTGTTTATTATTGTTGATATAATGATTGATAGAAATGATTATTGGGAAGTTCGAAAACAGTTTGTAAACCAATTTGTCTTTAGTCATTAAAATGGGTTAAGACATGCCTAAAAAGTAGGCTGAAAAGATTAGCCCCACTCAATGCTTTGAAGTACTTGGGGCATTTGTATTTTAAGAGGCTTGCTTGGGGGTTCTTGGTAGATTGAAGAAAGGGGAACTCTTTCATGAACTTGTGGTTTTTGTTGAAAGCTGGATAAAACCTGGAACCCTGAAAAAATTCTCCACTCTACAACTGAACTGCTAAAGGGAGACCGTGGGCAAACTGAAATGCTTGCTAGGTGACCACCTGGATCACACCTGTTGAGTGAAAGTGGAAGAAAAGCAGCAATAGAGAGACTGGTTGAGTCTGGCCAAGGTTACCCATGGACCTGGTTTACAGGAACTAGAGGATAAGAGTTTATGACCTCGGACAAGGGAGCTAGGTGTGTTGAGATTTTGTGATGGGCTATGGTCTAAAGGCAAAGTGACAAATGGGCATCCTGGTGAGGCTAAGTGAGGCAGCACACAATGAACTGACCAGAACCTGACCAGTTGAAAAGAAGATTTTTGAGCCTGTGAACTGATACATATTGCTAATGACTTTATGGATGGCCTGTCCTGATTTGACCTTGCTTATGGAAGTGGGTTTTGCAAGGTTCCAACTGGAATGAAGATTCACGTCAAAGAGTATGATGATCTCCTCAGAGCCGTAGGTTGATATAAGTAGGCAGAATAGAAATTGGATACCCAAAATTTGGGGATAAAGGCATGAAGTTGTTGACATAAGTTTTCACAGGTACTGCAATATATTCATAGGATTAAGGAGTAACTGTTACTTAACTGTAATTGGTAAGCATATAATATTTTTCTTTTGTTCACTTATAAAATGTTATGTTTAAATGAGGGTGGCATGTATTGAATTGTATGTATTTTATTCTGTGGGATACAGATATGATTTTATTATTGTTTATTTGAAATAATATGTGAGTAAAGAGTTGTGTGAAGTACCAAATTGACAAGGGGTGTTCTGTGTTTGTTATATAATCTATTGTCAATCTGAGATTTAAGAGTAAAGGGATGGAGTTTAATCTGTCAATCAGATTAAAGCTTAGTGGATTCATTTGGAGGAGCAAAGGAGAAAAATAACTCATTGGAGGGGGGACACATACTCCCTACAAAACATTGCTGCAGACATGACATGTGGAGCTACCCTGGAGTCCTGGAGCCAAAGGAGCCACAGGGTAACCCCTGCCTGCATTGAGATGCTTCCACTCTCACTGAACCAACAAGATTTTCCACTCACTGGCCTGTGATCTTCCTGCATTCAGCATCAGTTCATGTGTTTTGCATGTTCGAAGAGGATTTTATAGATTGGTTTTGGACATATGGGCTAATATTGGACTTATGGACTTGATCTGGACCGGGCTGGGACATTTTCTCAATATTCAATTGCTCTTGTATATAAAGCTCTTTGTTATACACATATGAGTGTCAATGAATTTCTCTAGTCAACCCAAACCGACACACCTACCTTCCTCTGGTCGTACAAAGTAAATATTTAGTAGGTTTCCATGTGCTTCACTCCTAGGAACACCCTGGTGAGCTGGCTAATGACATCTGTCCACCTGAGACAGGTTGCTCTGTTTATTATAGAAACCTGGCTGTCCATTACAATAACCATGCCCACCCCATGTCTGCTGACCCAGTGCTGACAACTGCAACCAACCACTGAGGGGCCCATTCACCCAAATTGTAGGCAAATGTCATAGTTCAACCAGGGCAGTTCCCACAATTTAACTGGGTGTACATGAAATAACATTCACAGGAGACTTCCTTATGGTTGTGGTGAAAGATATGTCCTCTGGGCAATTCTTTTATGGGTCTATGAGATTACTTTAATAAATCCATTTCCCTCTGCTTTGGGTACTTTCTTTTACAGTGTACCAAGGTAGGTCAGGTACCTCAAGTTGGTCTAATCTCAGCCATCTGGCCGCCCAGGCTTCAGTGAACCAACCAAAATATATTAGATCCTCTCTTAACTTCTCAAGCTGAAACATGGAGAAAAAAATCTGTGCTTAGGGGTGAATATCAGAAAAATCAGACTGGTCTAATCTGATATTTCTTGCACTTGTGCCCCACACCCTTAGTAACGGTTCCCATGCATATTCCCCTGATTCTGTTTGTACTTATTAGAAAATTCAAGAGAGTTTTTTTATGAATATAGCACACCTCTTTCTGAGTCACCATATGTAACTCACCTTTAGGAATTTTCTGAGACCTAATTTTAGTTACAGGACTAGAGGAAACAATGGGTGGTGGGGGGGGGTGTCTTCTGGGAGCTCTCAGCAGTATCTTTTAAGTCATCCAGGCAACATTTCAGATGTATCCCCGTTTGGCAGTGGCATTTAAGCATGTACAGTTTGGTTAGTTTGCTCACATGTGAGTTACTTTGCTGATAGTAGATTAACCCCCTCTACTGGGGAGCTATTAACTGGGGTGCCTCAATAGATCCTAGGGGCTCACTATCCTCCACTTCCTGGTCAACAGCCCATATAGTCCCATCCCATGCTTTCAAGTCCCATTTCATTCTGATTAATGCCCTTACTTTAATATCAAACACTGTTCTAGGCCCACAATTCAGCCGACACTGTAATCTAGCTACTCATGTGATGAGACTCTCGATTGGGTTTGGGGCAATGTCAGTAGATTTCCTTTGTAGCCGGTGCAGAAGCTTTGAGGTCTTTTATTTGGCACTGGAGACATCATTCTGACACATTTTCTAGAAAATATCAAACACACAATCACCCAGAGCCTCTCCTCTCACCACAAGTGCATTTATTGGTGGTGACATTGTGGATATTAACTTTGCCGCTTTACACCATGGATTAACACCACCCTCTCTAGTAATAATGGCAGACTTCTCCATGCTTTCTGGGATAAAGGCACCACTCACAGTACTGTAAGGCCTAACCAGGCTGGAGAACCAGTTCAGGAAACCCATCTTTATGATCTTGTTTCTCTAGAACCACTACCGGAACCAATTATTTTAGGCAGTCTTTTCTGAAGAACAAAAACCAAGACACTCTTGATTATATACATATTGATAAAAAGATAGGCTTATATAGTGAGAAGGAACACAACACATAAGGGTCAATGGCCCAAGGTTAAGGAAGCAGACAGTGGAATCTGCCCTCAGGCAAGATAAGCAGAGTCAGCCCTAAGGCAGCAGACATGGCAGGGTGCTGCAGCAACAGCAGGAAGATGAGAAGTCAAGGAGTTTCAGAGGCAAGTAGAGTTTCAGCATAGTGAAGCAGGTCCTGATGGAGCTGCAAACTCTGGTGATGATACACTGCATGGCAACACTGTCAATGGGTTCACTTGGCCCACAGGTAGCATCTCACATGGTGCAGGCCAAGGTGTTTTGTCCCATCACCATGAATAAAGAGATGAAGAGGCTGGCCTCTTAGAGCCATTTATCTTGGTCACCCTCTAATCAATCTGTGACCAGGTTGACAGGCTAAATTTATCCACATCTTTCTATGGGAGCTATGTTTGCACAAACAAACTATCACTGTCCACCCCTTGCCAAGATGGCACTTGTAAAAAATTCTTTAGCCATACATAATTTTTAAAACAAAGACAATAGTAAACTCATATTTGAGCCTAACAGGGTAAAGCTAACATGCCTACAACTTAAAATGTGCCAGCCTCCTTTGAATATAGTATTCTATCAGTGAACAAAACAAATTATTTTATGCCTAGAAATTGAAGTTACATGAACACCTACACCATAATACTATAATTCTCTGAACATATCCCCACACCAATGAAAGTTTTTAATCCAGGTACTTCATGCTTTTTAGTATCCTCATTTTAGTATCCAATTTCTATACTGCCTACTTATATAAACCCAGTGATCTGAGGAGACCAGGATGTTCTTTGATGTGAACAATCTTCGCCCCAGTTGGAACTTTATAAAGTCAACAGCAATATGTACCAATTCACAGGCTGAAAACCCTTATCTTCATCTGGTTGGGTTCCAGTGAACTTAACATGAGCCACCTAGCTTACCTTCACCATGGTGCCCATTGGCTGCCTCGCCATTTGACCATGGGCTCAGTGACAGATTCTCGACAAGCCTACCCTCCTTGGGATAGGTCATGGACTTCAGACCAGACAACCAGCTCATCTTCTCCTTCAGTCCTTGTGAACCAGGTCCACAGTGTCATTGGCAAGATTCAACTCATCTCTTTATTGCTGGTTTTCTTCACTAAGCAAGTATGTCCAGGTATTCACCTAGCAAGCATGTCAGGCTGTCTGCAGTCTCTCTTTAACATTCATTCCTAGAGAGGAGAGTTTTTTCATGGCACCAGATTTTTCCAGTTTCAGGCACAAACCACTAGTTCAAAATTCAAAAAGCCAAATATATATTTTGGGGAGTGTCTGTAAACAACTCCCCTGGCAAGTCTTTTTCAACACAAGTGCCCTGATATTCAAAGCACTGGGTGGGGATTATCTTTTAAGGGCCTTCTCTGCAGGTCTGTGCCATACCCATTTGAAGTTTCAATTTAATGGCTCACCACAGTGAGCTAACAAACTCTCTATTTTCATAGTTTCCAATAATCATTTCTATCAGTAATTATATCAATAATACTAGGCAAAAGAAACCTATATGTAGCCAGATCCTCAACTCAATTCTTAACAGTCAAATTCATTCCTTATCTAAACTATTCCATTCATAAGCAATATGGACTTTGGACACTGGCTGCATTTCCTCAAGCCTGGGCCAGGAATACGCTCAGCCATTTTGACCAGGCAGTGTGGTCTCTACCAGAGAGAGGTTAAGGGGGCTCAAAATTTATATTTATCACATTTATTTTTGCCATTTTAAACAGGAATAACCAAAGACAACAATAGAAACAAATCAAAACCTTAAATTCCCATGTTATTTTGAGAAAACAATCTTGTGAACTGAATGGCCTTATTTGATCTCCATCTAGCCATCTAGCCATGAGGCTAGACAAGCAACCTTTCTCCATCTTCATGATTTGTTTCTCTAGTACCCCTCTCCTGGTACCATAATACATTAGACTGTGTTGACTACAGAAACAAATCCAGAGATACTCATATATGTATGAGAAAGAGCTTTATATCTAAGGGTAATCGTATATCAAGAAAATATCTCAGCTCAGTCCTTGATCAAGTCCATTAGTCTGATAGTAGTCCGTAAGTCCCTCTTCAGACTCAGGCAGCACATGCAATGATGCAGAGTATAGGAAGATCACAGGCCAGTGGGTCTAAAGTCTTGCGGATGTAGTGATGGCATAAGCATCCTCAGGTGTCTTGCAGAGCTCAGTGTGTTTCCACATGGCTTGCCCACATGAAGGTGAAAGCAGAGAGAGAGATTTTGTGGCCTGCCTCCGTGGGAAAGGAGTGGAAGAGTCCTGCCTTTGGAGTCATTTTTCTCTGTTACCCTCCAACCAAGTTGCAACCTGATTGACGGGCCAAGATTCCTACCCCTGTTGGCACAAAAAATTTAACTCTCACAGATGTTGAGAAGAACCAGAGGTCAGTAGCACAGCTTAGCAAAGCAGGTTCATAGTGGAGTTTCATGGTGTGGTAATGCAAAGTGGCTGGCGGGAGGTGGGGAGTCTGGCCCATGGGCAGGGGAAACAGCTATGTGGGAGGACACTTCAGTGTGGAACAGAAAGGCAGAGCAACACAGTCCACAGTGTCCACAGGTTGACTCGAAACAGGAAGTACAGGACATGGGTAAAGGCAGGTGCAGAGAACTGAGGCAGTATTCTGGTCTGAAGACCCGAGAGAAAGAGGAAGGGGTTCTCCTCAGAGAGTCGTGTATTTTAGTGGTGCCTCCAAAAGAGTTCATCAGGCTGTGACCCAATTGCCAGGCTAAACTCCATACACATCTTTTTACTGGTGCCATGTTGGCACAAAAGAGCTAACTATCACAGTACCCTGGAACTTCCTTTTACAGATGGAAAGTTGAAAGTTTAAAACCTTCCTTACAAGTTAAAAATAGAAAGAAAAGAATGGTAAAGTATGCCAATAAAAATAATTTATTTTTATAAAACACATAAAGTATATAACATGCCTTTTTATATACATTATACGCATATAAATATTAAGGTACATAATTAATGATAATTTCAATCAAGTCTGAGCCAAGACAAAGATATAAATTCCTTAACAAATAAAAACATATTTAATCGATCTTTAGCAGATGGAACAAGCACAGGATCATAGGATGGTAGGTAGACAGTTGCCTTTAGACAGAACTGACCATTTTGACTTTCACAGCTACACAGGAACAAAGAAGTTAATGAAACATAACTCCCTTTGTCTTATAGGAAGCAAATAAAAGCCAAGACATCTTATTTTTAGGTCCCTTGTAAAAATATATAGAGGAAAAAGTCCACTTTCAGATAGTTATTAAAATAGTCAAGTATCCAATGATCCTCTGTTAAAAGGCATCTTCTCCAACTCTGAAAACTTAGGAGGAGGGAGGGACCCCTTTCCTGAGAGTTTCATTTTCTCCAACCACAGTTATATCGTTCTTCCTAATACAGCCCTGGGACAACAGTTTGAACGCAAAGTCCCTGGACAAAATATCTTCCTCATAAAAGATGTTAATTTAATATACAAGAAAGGAAGGCCTCTGGGAAGAGGAAAAAATAGTTTAAATTTTTAACTCTAGGCTGAAAACCCAGATATCAGAAAGCCATTTCATTTCCTTTATACTGCTGAATAAAGCCTTCATTTTAACCTTCATTATAAATGAAGTACACCAATGGCTAAGCGATTTTTAAACAATTAAATATTAACCTTCTTCAGACTTATCCCAGATTCCCTGAACAAAGTAGCTGAGCTCTATTTATTCAGTGTAATCGATAAGTATTTCATTTTCAATAGAACCCTAGATATCTGTGTCTACGTGAGATATAAACATCACACTCATTTACATACACAATGCCATGTCATAGAGAAATCACAGTTGTAACAGAATACATTTTTTAGCAATGTCATTTGAAGCAACTGCTAAAAAGAGTAGATGTGAAAGCTCATTTAGAAAGCAAATTACTGTAGTGTCTAAGAACAATCAAAGACACGTGTGTAACATCTCATTCTGCCAACATAACTTCTAGAAGCATAGAGCTGATATTCAGTTGCTGTGATTAACATTAGACTCTTAACAATGTCAAATCAGTATCCTTCGGGGTTCCATATTTTGTACTGTCATGGACATTTTAGTCATTCTCATGGCTTTATAGTCAAGAAGAAAGGAGTACAAACCTACATGTACTGACTTTTAGAGTACACACCTGGCCATTTATTTCCCATATAAAAACGGTTTTGCCTGGTGTGATGTTGGGCCTCAGAGTAGCAACAGCTGACGCTGTTCCCAGGGCAGCAGATAATGCAACAGAAGGGCAGCCCTGCAGTAATCAGCACCAATGCCGTGCCGAGCGTAGGTAGAGGTCATCTCCAAAATCCCACTCCGTTGCAACCTGCACTTCCCTGCTGTAGAAATCTCTGATAATGGATTAAGCGACCCAGCTCAGAGAGACGAGCACCACAAAGTCTGAAACTACGAACACGACGCCAGATGTTCCAGGATGTGGTTCTTCGCCTTCTCATCCTCACCAGTGTACGCCATGCAGAGAATGGTCACCTTGAAAGTCAGCGAGGACAGCCCTATGGCAGCACGCGTCAGTCCTCTGGACTCCTGCGAAGCCGGAGAAAGAACCAACACTGAATCTTAAGCTTCACAACGCATCCTTTTGTTCTTTTGGCGTATGCAACACATCCACAGTCCTTCCCACCTGTCTTCGGCAGCTACAATCCTGTTTCCAACAAGAAGATACACTTTCCATTGAGCAATGGAAATATGGCAGCCAATGCCCACACCACCAGTGCCCCCAGGTAACCAGCCAGCAATGTGTAAGACAAAGGGGATCTTTATCCACTGGGGGAGGTTTAACCACACAGGGCTCCTTAGGGAATGGGGCTGCCCTGAAGCAAATCTTTCATGTCCCTGGAGAACACAGCAATGAACTCAGGAAGCCAATGGAGCTTCAGCTAATAGTTGCTTTCCTGCTTCTAGCTAGATTAAATCAAGGACTGGCTGCCTGAGGTGTCCTCCCCTAGACTAGAACAGGGAACTTTACAAATCAGGTGTGTCAACTTCCTCTGCCAATCAGAGTGGGGATGGAATGACGGAACTGAAAGATGAAAAATAACTGTTTGAATAAGCACAAAATAAAAACAAATATTTTCAGCAATGTTAGAACATACTTTAGCCGTCAAAAATTCATTTTAAAATGAAAAATCTGATTTGAAAGGTTAAAATCTTATCATTTGTGACATATTTGAGTTTGCTTTGTTTTTCAATACCTATAGAATTTATATGCCTAGCTGGACCATCTGAAAAAGACTGCATCATGAGGATTGGAGGGAGGCTTATTAACAACATATACTATACAGATTATACTACATTGCTTCCTGAACTGGTGGAAGAATTGGAGCACTTGCTGATAAAGATCAACGACTGCATCTTTCAGTGTAGACAACCATTCAATGTTAAGAAAACTGAAACCCTCTCATTTGAAATATTAGACTAAATAAAATAAGTGGCAAGGAAATTAAAGTTGTCAGGATGTCATTTTGCTTGCATCCACAAGCAATGTTCAAGAAAGCAGTGGAAAAGAAATCAAATCATGTTTTGCACTTGGAACTCTGCTATTTAAGACCTCTTTGGAGTATTGAAGACCTAACTAGTGGGACACAGTGTGCCTGACACAAGCCTTTGTATTTTAAAACACCTCATATGCATATGCAAGTTAGATAGTAAGTACTCATGCAAATGATTTTAATTTTTAATGATGGTAATTGTAAAAAATATGGATTGCCAGGAAAACAAGCATTTCTTGAAGGAAATATAACCAGAATGCTGCCTAGCAGACTTCATGTAATATATATATATATATATACATAGAAGATTAGTCCCTAGAAAAAGATGCTTAGTTTGGTAAAACTACAAACAATCAAGCTCACCCTCAACTAGATAAAACAAACAATCAAGCTCACCCTCAACTAGATAAAACAAACAATCCAGCTCACCCTCAAGTAGATGGGTTGACAGAGTGGCTGTAAAAACGGGATCAAACCTACTGATAAGCGTAAGAACAATGCAGGACCAGGCAATGCTGATTTCATTGTGCACAGGGTCGCTAAGACTCGAAATCGACTTGATAGCATCTAGCAACAACGATTATAACAAATGTCTAGAAAATGCCAAAATGTTTGTGAAAAACAAAGTTACATGGCAAAAATTTTAAATATATATTAAAGGATAATGGAAATGGTGCATATCAAAAATTTCCAGACAAAGCTAAGTAGAGTTGACAAGCAAGGCATAGATTTAAAGTGCTTACTGGAAAAAAGAAAAATATCTATGAACAAGCTTGAAAACTTTGTGGAATATTAAATTTAAAAATAACTGATTATCCAAGAAATATTTCAAGCCCACGCATATCAATAATTTTAGCTCTTAGATGAATATTTATAGAGGTGATGAAAGTAAAGATAATATGATAAAATAATCATAACAAAGTAATTTAAAAGGGCAACAATAAGGAAAACGAAAAGGGCAAAAGTTGATTCTTTAGCACAGAATTATCAAATTAATAAGCCTATAGTGTAACAGATCAAGAAAAGTAGAACAGACAAATTAGATATATCTACCAATAATGTATAAGAATGCATCATGAATGGTTTTAAGTACTAAATGGAGATTGTTGTTTTTAGGGAGCTTTGAGTTGGCTCCAATCCAACCCATGGACAACAGCAAACACTGCTGGGTCCTGCACCAGCCTCACAACTGTGCATTTGTTTGAGCCCCTTGTTCCAGCCATTGTGTCAAAATCTATCTGGTTGAGGGCCTCCCTCTTTTTCCCTATGTCCTTCTCCAGGGACTATTTTCACCTGCAACATAAGAAAATATAAATATCCCTATGCCAATCCATTCAAAGTTAACAAAAAAAGACTCCATACAAGGAAAATAATAACTTAAAATTGGATGTTCCCAATGACTGTTTGCAGCAACCCTATAAACTCAGAAATTTCACTGCCAAAAGTCAATTCCAATTCATAGTGACTCTTTGGGGCAAGGTGCATATGCTCCTATGGGTTTCTCAGGCTATAATTCTTCATGGGAGGAGAAAACCTTATCATTCTCCCAGGGTTCTACTGGTAGTCTTGAACTGCTGATCTTTCAGTTAGCAACCGAATGAGTAACCAACTTACTCATGGTTCCTTTCATATTTACTAGAGAAATGAAATCTGTTACAGAAAATAATCCTGCTAATAAATAAAATTATGGGGCCAGATGTCTTCAATGATGAATTATAACAATCATTTAGGGGTGGAATATCAACCTTTGAGCTATTCTTTCAGAGAAAATGAAAGAGAGAAATAAAGAACATATTCCAGCTCACCCAAGTAGTATAATAATTATAGCACCATGACAAAATATTGCAGGGAAACACATACTATATATCAACCAATGGTATCATATTAAATCTAGCAAAATCTAACTATATAGATATATATAGGTATAGGATATATCCTAACAAAGATGGATTTATCCTGCTAATTCAAGTTTGATTTACATTAAAGAAAACATAAATGCAATAGATTTAATCAGTAGATTAAAGTTTGTATATTTATTTAGAATATACACAACATTGTAAAAATTATATGTGCAGATTTGTGTTATATATATATGAATACATTTATATATATATATTCATTTGCTATCAGGAAAAATATAGAGAAAAATCGACTAGATTCAATCTTTGAAAGCGTTGGCTGCATAGTTTTCTATTTATCAGAGGACCAAAATATTTCTGTAGCAGGATGGTGAAGTGACTCTGCAGAAGAAGATATTTCTGTGGGCTCATAATATACAAAATGCTTTTTACTGATCAAAAACTCCATCTTGGCTTCATATTTGGATATAGTTTTTTTCTCTCCAATTTTTGCTTTAAGTACAACTTTTACTTTGCTGAAAGTCTGAGACAATTTAATGGCTAGAGTGGAACCTTTCATTTGGAGCAAATAATAATTTTAACATCGAAATTCTAAACTCATTAATGTGCCTTCCAAGATGCTATCTAGGTTGGAAAACACCTGAAAGGTCCCACACAGAAAGAAAAAAAGTCTGAGTATTCAAGCATGTTTTGCTAAAAATTTAAAGAATATTGGCATTCATTTTTGTAGGTGAGTCAATAAGTGAATGTATTTCTGTATAAAGTAAGTTAATTAAAAGTGAATCAGTTCTTTCTTCTTCAACTATATAACTGTTGAATTAATATTTAAGGAATGTTGACTTGAGGTTTTGAATTGTGAACATGCCCAAGATGCAAACCTGCACTGCTTGTCATGGAAATGGAAGAAATACTAGCATGGGGTAACGCAAAGGGTAAGTGTTTAAACATCGATTCAGCTGCAGCTGCTGACTGTTCGCCCATGCGCTTGGTACATGATCTGAGACACGCTTGTTACTCTGTCTGAACCTAATTTTCTTTAGGTGAAAGAGCTTAAGGTATATGAGGATTGCAGGTAAGTTTGCAAACTAACAGCACAGAAGAAGTACCTCCAAAATAGTTGGTTTTGTTAATATTGGACATTGTATTAACTCAGTTCTAATGCAGGAAAGCCCAATGTACAACAGAACAAATATGCCCTGGCCCACTGTTTTCTCCATGATCACCTGAATACTCTATATTTGCCACCATTCCTAACTACAAAAAGCAATTTGAAAGCACCAGGTGGTCTTCAGGAGAAAGATAAGGCTTTCCACAAACCCTTCTGTAAGGGTAACCCTTCTGAAATTGTAAAATTTCAGAAACCTATGTGGACACATCTATCCTGTTGTGTAGAGGCTCAATGATTCCATGGCAGGGAGAATTTTCAGTGTGTGTGTGTGTGTGTGTGTGTGTGTGTGTGTGTGTGTGTGTGTGTGTAGAGTTTAAGGGGCTTCATACTGAAAAAGAAGCAATTAAGAAAAAAAAAAACCTAAATGCATATCAGAGGAGACTCTGAAACTTCTTTTTGAATGTAGAGTATCAAAGTGAATGGAATAAATAATGAAGGAAAAGAGATGCACATAAAATTTCAAAAAGCAGCTTGAGAAGACAAAGTAAACCATTATCATGAAAGGTGAAAAAACTTGGAGTTAGAAAATTCAAAGAGAAGGACACATTTATTTCTCAAACTGAGGGACCCTAAGAAAAAATTCAAGCCTCCACATATAATATTGAAAGATTATTTTGGCAAAATACTGAATGATTCAGGAGGTATCAAAAGAAGATGGAAGGAAAAGAGAAACGCTGTATGGAAAAGAACCGGTGGAAGTTAAACCATTTCAACAGGTGGCATCTGATCAAAAATGGATGGTCCTGAAGGAAGAAGTCCAAGCTACATTAAAGACATTAGCAGAAAACAAGGGCCCAGGAATGAACAGAACACCAACTGAAATTTTTCAACCATCTGATTGCAGCTCCAGCAAAGGTTTGTGCCAAGAAATTTGGAAGAGAGGTAACTGGCCAACTGACTGAAATAAATCATATTTGTGTAAATTACAAAGACAGGTGAACCAATGGAATATGGAAGTTGTTGAAAACTATCAATATCACATGCAAGTAAAATTTTGTCAAAAATAATTTTAAAATTATCCATCAATAAGGCGCTGTCAGAAATTCATTCAAGCTGGATTCCAAAGAAGAAACAGAATGAAGAATATCATTGCTGATGTCATATGCACCTTGATTTAAATGAGAGGATACCAGAAAGAAGTTTCCTTGCATTTTGTTGCCTGTGAAAATGCATGTACCGAATTAGATCATACCAAAACTATGGGCAGCATTACAACTAATTGGAATTCCAGAACACTTACTTTTATTCATGCAGAACCTGTAACACACCGTAAGGCAATCATTCACACAAGCACACACCAGCCTGTACAATCCAAGGACAGTAAATAATAGAATCTAAATCTGAAGGAAGGAATGGCGTCAGAGTTTAAATTGCAAACACTGGGTTGTCAGAGGACTGTGGATGCCAGCGGAGGTCCAAAGGCTAATTGCAGGGCCCCTCATGGATTACATCAAGGGAGGGGAATGGTCTGCTACAAGACAGAGAACATTGAAAAGGGGATTATGTCAGGTGCAATTCTGCTAAAATCCAATACCTTATCATCTGATTTCCTTTGGGGCAGGTTTTGGGGGGAGCCTTAGTGGTGTAGTGGTTACATGTTGGGCTGTGATCCTAGAGGCCAGCAATTTGAAATCGCCAGCCACTCCAAGGGAGCAAGACAGGGCTTTCCACTGCGGTAAAGAATCACACTCTCAGAAACTCACAGGGAGTGACTTTTGGGAGTCCGCATAGACTCGATGGCAGTGAGTTTGTTCATGACCATTTTAACGTTTCAGTGTTTGATGTGTTGAGCTTTCTCTTTGATTGAGGTTTTTCTATATTTTGTCTAGTCGTTTGTTTTTGTTTGCTCACTTGCGTCTTCTTTGTATTCTGTGTGGTTTTCTGTCTATGAAATCCGGGTGAGTGTCATAAATATATAGAGACAGTAATTAAGATAGGGGCATAACAGGGGAGAATGGGAGGAAATGGAGAGCTAATAGACACATTTACTAGAAGAGAATGTTCTGAAATTGTTTGTGGTGATGATTGCACAAATCTTAATACGATTGAATGATTAAATTGTGTAATATGTGAAGCACATGCCAATAAAGCATTCTGTTTTGTTGTTGTTGTTTTTAAGTTACAGTTTCAGAATCTCATAGGGGCAGTTCAACCCTGTCCTTAATGCATAAATAAATATAAATAACATTTAGAAAGTGTGATTTATGGTTGTACCTTTTCAGTATATTTATTCAACTTGTAGGGTGATCAAATAATCTGAGAAGCTGGATTATATGAAGTAGAACTCAGCATCAGGATTAGAGAGGAAAGTTCATTAGTACCCTGAGAGATGGATATAGCCCATTTTATTTGCTGGATGTGAAGAGGCTTTCAAGCATTTCCTGAAATAAATTTGCATGTGAAGAAAATTAAAAATCCTCCCAACAGACCAAATACACATCATGATAAATGGAGAAAATTTTTTGTCAGGATTTCATTTTATTTGTATTCACTATCAATGCGCATAGAAACACCCATCATGGAATAAAGTAATGTGTCACAGAGGGCAGATCTGCTTCCAAAGATCTGTTTCCAAAGGTCTCTTGAAATTGTTAAAGACCAAACTATCCCTTTAAAATCTAAGGTGTGCCTGAACCAAACAATGGTATTTTCAATGTCCACATTTGTACTTGAACGCTGGAAAATAAATCAGGAAGACTGGAGAAGAGATGATTTATTTCAATCACAGTGCTGAGGAAGAGTATGGAAAGTGCAGTGGATTTCCAGAAGAACAAACACATCTCTTCAGGAGGAAGTACAGCTCCATGTCACAGACCTGAGGACGGTGAGACAATTTCCAGCACTATGGGCATGTGATCAGGGTTCCAATAGATTATTACACGTGATGAAATTGCAATGTGGTACACTGAGTCTGAAAAGCAAGAAGGTGGACATGCACTGATAAGGGAACACAGCCAATGGGTCTAAAGATTACAGCCTAGACAACTCTATAGACCATTCTGCTTTGTCACATGGAATCAATATGAGTTAAAAGTAAACTCTACGGCACCTAAAAACAACAACACTCCTTCTAATACATTAGTTAGGAGGTTATTTTTCCCTCATTGTTTAAGTATAACTGTTCATTGTAAACATGGAAACTATTTTAAAATAATAAATAAGAAAAACCCTCACCACATATTTTTACATGTTAAGTATTTTTCACAGCCATTTCCTGTCATGTTTGCTTGTGCCTTTGTGTTTTCAGGATGATCTTGGGAATATCAAACTTTGATACTTAATTTTCATAACATTCTATCAGAAATACAGTTTAAGGTCATTAAACAATGGGACCGACAGCTCTGGGGACACATGGGAGAGGGGGAGATGGGGGGAAAGGAAGTGGTGTTAACAAACTCAGAGATAGGGAAACAAGTGATCCAAATTGGTGGTGAGGAGGGTGTAAGAGAACTGGTAGGGCGTGATCAAGGGTAATGTAACTGAGAGGAATTGCTGAAACCCAAATGAAGGATGAGCATAATAGTGGAACAAGAGGAAAGTCAAAGGAAATAGAGGAAAGAACTAGGAGGCAAAGGGCATTTATAGAGGTATAAATAAAGGCATGTACATATGTAAATATATTTACATATGAGGATGGGGAACTAGATCTATGTGCATGTACTTATAAGTTTAGTATTAAGGTAGCAGATGGACATTGGGCCTCCACTCAAGTACTCCCTCAATACAAGAATACTTTGTTCTATTAAACTGGCATTCCATGATGCTCACCTTCCCGACACAATCACTGAAGACAGAGAGGGTGCATAAGCAAATGTGGTGAAGAAAGGTGATGGAGCCCAGCTATCCAAAGATATAGCGTCTAGGGTCTTAAAGACCTGAAGATAAACAAGTGGCCATCTAGTTGAGGAGCAACAAACTCCACATGGAAGAAACACACCAGCCTATGTGATTACAATGTGCTGAGGAAATCAGTTATCAGGCATCAAAGAACAAAAAATCATATCATTGTGAATGAGGGGGTGTGGGGACCCAAAGCCCATCTGTAGGCAACTGGACATCCCCTTATGGAAGGGTCTTGTGGAGGAGATGAGCCAGTCAGGGTATAGTGTAGCAACATGCAACTTTCCTCTAGATCCTAAATGCTTCCTCCCCTCCGCCACTATCAAGATCCCAATTCTACCTTACAAATCTGGCTAGACCGGAGGATGTACACTGGTAGAGATAGGAACTGGAAACATAGGGAATCCAAGATGGATGATCCCTTCAAGACCAGTGGTGAGAGTGGCGATATCAGGTGGGCCGAGGGAGGGTGGCATAGAAAGGGGAAACCAATTACAGGGATTTATATATTACTACGTCCCTGGGGGACAGACAACAGAAAAGTGGGTGAAGGGAAACATTGGACAGTGTAAGACATGACAAAATAATAATTTATAAATTATCAAGGGCTCATGAGGGAGTGGGGAATGGAGAAGGAGGGAGGAATGTGAGGAGCTGATGCCAGGGGCTTAAGTGGAGAGCAAATGTTTTGAGAATGATGAGGGCAATGAATGTGCTTTATACAATTGATGTATGTATGGATTGTGATAAGAGTTGTATGAGCCCCAAATAAAATGATTAAAAAATAATCTAAGAAAAATCAACACAAAACATATAATATAAAGTTATATATATCAAAAAACAAAAGATTCCTCAAGAGCAAGTAAAACATGCAAGTGAATGATCACAGCATCATTAATTTAACCTTTCTCTGTGGGACATGTAGATTGTTTCTGATGTATCATTAAAATCAGCACCCAGATGAACGCACACTTATAAAATATTTGGGAACGTCCCTGATTATTTCTAAGAATACATTTCTAAACTTAGGTTTTGATTTCTTATGTCATTTTTATCTTAGCCTGCCTTCGTTGAAAAGAAAATACATGTCTTTATTTTCTCATTAAAAAACAAAACACATATTTTAAAATTTCACATTTCAACATGTAAATTTATTTGAGAGAGGAAAAAAATCATGTTAAGTTTGTAAAGCTTTCCTTTGGGGATGGCATGTGTTAAATGTGGCTCCAGAGCTTTTGATAAGTTTTCCCAAAGGAAACTAAAAAGCAAACCCAAAACAAAACGGAACAAAAAACCTCATTGCCATCATGTCAGTTTGGGCTCAGAGCGACCCAATAGGACAGGGCAGAATTGCCCTGTAGCTTCTGAGGCTGTAACTCTTTCCCGAGTTGGCAGTCTCACTTTTATCCCATTTCATTAGAGAAGAAAACTTTACTTTCCCTCTCCTGGAACCTGGATTAGTTTTGATGAACTGAGTAGAGCAGAAGTAGCAACAAGACTGCCCCAAACTATTATTATTTTATATATTGATAAAAACAGAGAGAGCATGAGAGAGAAAAGAGGGTAAAATAATTCATTTGTGATGCTCCCAGAAGCGTATTCTTACTACATTGCTGATGAAAACTAAAAAAGAAAGAAATGCTTTAAGCATGGACTTTCTTCCTTCACCTCAGACAAAAACTAAATGTGTAACCCGAAGAAAGCAACCAAGTTCGTGATCTTAGAGAGACTGGTCGCTAAATGTGGAGGGGGAGTCCAAGGAAACAATGAAAGAAACGGCAAAGTCACCAGCCTGTTGCAGTTTGGGTGGCTTGTCTGTTGCTGAGGCTGGCAGTTACGCCAACAGTATTGCAAACGTGAGCAAAGCCCCCCCCCATTCCGGAGGTTTCCGTGGCATTCACACACTAACACAGAGCACGGAGAAGGCCTGGTGATCTCTTTTCAAATCCTAGTCATGAAAAGGCTATGGATCAAAGTAGAACATTGCCCGTTTATATAGATCAGGAGGAATCAATTGCTGAAGAACACACTATGTTTGGTTAAATATAAGATTAGCAAGAATGGTGTATACCTTTGTTACAGATTAAATTATGCTCTCTACCAATAGAGAGGTCTGAGCAGCTGGCCCAAATCCCAACTATCTGGACACCCCACCCCACCTCCCGCCCAGAATAATGCACTTCAGAGGACAACACTGAAGGTACAGGCTGGGGAGAGGGGCAAGTTTGATCGGAGCACACAGCAGCAAAGGAAGAGGGAGCATGGAATACGTCCTGGTCCTCGAAGCCCTGAAGACATTATTCCTGCTCAAAGCAGCCAATGCACAGAGAGGATCATAGGGCTGGCCCCACCATGAGACACAGACACGATGTCCCTCACTGACCCATAGCATTATGGGGGACAACCCTGGATTCACAGTGCAAGAATGGTGCCGGTTTTACGCCATCCCACTGGGGCGAAACACTAAGGGCATGCAACAGAGATACAAGTGGAGCAAAGCAATGAGGTCCCCGGGGAATACCAAAAATAGACTTTTTGGCCAGGGGGCAGCACCCCATCAGACTCAATGGAAAACACTCCTAAAGGCCAACAAACAGACCTGCATGTATTTATAGGCTTTTCTTTTTAGTCATTGCTCTTGTTGTTATTTTGATTTGTTTTCTTTTGTTGTTCTGTTTGACATTGTCTTGTTTTTGTTCTTATTATTGTTCCTGCATGTCTATCTAGATAAGATAGATGGAATGAACAATCCAGAGGAGAAAACAACAGGACTGATGGTTCTGGGGGGACACGGGAGAGGGAACAGAGGGTGGGGGGGGAAGGGAGTGGGTATTTACAAACCCATGGACAAGTGAAGAACAAGTGATCTGAAGTTGATGGTGAGGAGGAAGCAAGATGCCTGGTGGGGCTTAATCGAGGGCAATGTAACCCAGAAGAATTACTAAATCTGAATGAAAGTCAAGCATGATGGTGGGACAAGAAGAAAGTAAAAGGAAAGAGAGGAAAGAACTAGGAGGCAAAGAACATTTACAGAGGTCTAAATACGGGCATGTTCATACATAAATATATTTATAAATAATGACAGGGAAATAGATCTATGTACATATATTTATATGTTAAGTATTAAGGTAGCAAATAGACATTGGACCTTGACTCAATTACTCCCTCAATGAAAAAACACATTGTTCTAGTAATCCAGTATTCTGCAATGCTCACCTTCCCAACATGATCAATGAAGACAAAGCAGATACATAAGCAAATGTGGTGAAGAAAGCTGATGGATCCTGGCTATCAAAAGATATAGCATCTGGGGTTTTAAAGGCTTGAAGATAAACTAGTTGACAACAAAGCCCACATGGAAGAAGCACACCAGCCTCTGTGATCATGAGGTGTGAATGGGAATCAGGTATCTGGCATCAAAGACCCTTCCAAAAATTGTTCTCAATGTGAACAACCCCCCTCACTGAACTCCCCTCTCAATGAGGGGGAGTGCAGAGTGGAGACCCAAAGCTCATCTGTAGACAATTGGACATCCCCATACAGAAGGACCACAAGGAAGAGACAAGCCAGTCAGGGTGCAGTATAGCACCAATGAAACATACAACTCTCCTATAGTTCTTCAATGCTTCCTCCCCCATTATCATGACCTCAATTTTACCTTAAAAATCGGGCTAGACCAGAGAATACACATTAGTACAGATAAGAGCTCGCAACACAGGCAATCCAGGGGGATGGACAACAGAAAAGTGGGCGAAGGGAGACAGCTGTTCGTGTAAGACATGAAAAAATTATAAATAATCATGAGTTCATGAGGGAGGAAGAGTGGGAGAGGGGGTAAAGGAGGAACTCATATCAAGGGCTCAAGTGGAAAAAAGTTTTGAAAATGATGATGGCAACATATGTACAAATGTTCTTGAAAAAATGAATGGATGGATGGATTGTGATAAGAGCTGTAGGAGCCCCCAATACAATGATTTCAAAAAGTATGCTCCCCCTGCATCACCACCCCCAAAATAAGAGTAATAATCCTTCCATTTATGATGAAATACTATTTAAAAATCAGATTTTCTTCCTTATGTTAATGAAGACATATCAATAGAGCATCTGATTTAGAGCATTTTTGAGATATAAAAATAATATTAGGCACACAGAATGACATACATAAAAAGATTCACAACACATGAAAATTTTCAAGAAACTGATGAACAGAAGTAAATAAGATATAGACATCTTTACCATAGTCAACAAACAGCTTTTCCCTAGAGCTGGCATGTTGAATCCCAACTTCCAGTCTGCTAAACTGTGAGAAAGTAACATTTAGTTCATGCAAGTCACTGTGTGTAGTATTTCTGTTAGAGCAGCACTGAGACATCAACCAGCCATCCATGATATTGAGACAAAGCGGAATTAAAACATGCCTGTGATCATGAGGATCAGACCATAGCAGGCAACATTCTTTTATATTACACATAAGTCTGTAGGAGTAACTGGACATTGGAAAACAGTTATCTTGCTGTCTACTTGTTGGTTCATCTATTTACAAACACACACACACACACACACACACACACACACACACAAACCTGTCACTGTACTCCTAAGAAACCCTTATCCTATTTGCTGAACTCATAGGTTCATCAATTCTGGCCTTCCTATACTGAAAAGTTGTAACTAAATTTTAAGAGGATTAACTTCAGTGATAAAATGCATCTGAGATAACCCCAAAATGAACAACAAAAAAAGAAATGATTAAAAGCCATGTCAGGTCTAAAGTGCATCCGGGGAGTGATCAGCTGATCAGGTTCCAATTATTCAAGCCAGGTTTATCATTTTTACCTTCTATTATCATCTCTCCAAAGCACTGTTTAGTAACAACGTTCCTCCCATCCCTCTATTATGAACAAAGAGAAGTCACCGGAGGTTTACTTCCTGTATAGTTCCCACAAATGTATCTTGGGCTCCCACTGTCATCCATAACCTTCTGCAAACCAGAATCTCACAATTTAGCTTCTGATACTATTCCCTCCATCAGCATCAGATTATAGGATTTATAGTCCTTCAGTCACTGATGTTGGTGCGCTTCTTCCATGTGGACTTGGTTGGCATCTCACTTAGATTGCTGCTTGTTTGGAAACAAGACTTCAAGACCCCAGACATGCTTCCGTCAGATAGCCAGTCACCATCTAACTTATTCACCACATTTTGCTATAGCACCCATATATTCTGTGTTTCCTTCCTGAGGATTAGTATCAAGCCATGATGTAAGAACTAATTGTTCAAATTAGAGCTAGGATTTAGTGTGAGTCCCGAACACATTCCTGGATCTATGCTTTTGTTTTGTTTTAGTTTTTGATTTTAATTTACCTTTAGCTCCCTTTCAAAACCTCCTTGTTCGTTTATGGTAGAGAGGCTTATTGATCACTCCCCTGGGGCAAAAAGATCTTTCATTAATATTGTTTTTAATTAGGCTTTGGAATTAATTGTTTACAGTGCTGTTGAGAGAGGGGTATTTGGCCAATATTGACTAATTCAGTATCACAGTACCTGACTCTTCATTTGTATAGAATCAATACTTTCATGGCTGAACACACACACACAAAAAAACCAAAAAAACAGAAGTACATGGTAGACATGACTTAAAAGTTATTTGTCTTGTTAAATTTTACTTTTAAATACTTTAAAACTCAAAACTGTGTATGAATTGACATTTGCATCCTAGCACTTGGATTGTAGAGTCCCTCAGTGACATGGGTGGTGCAAACCTACCTGAGATAGCTTGAAGAAAGGAACAGCAATCTGCTTCCAATATGTCAGCGCATTTACACACTTCACTCTGTGCCACAATTAAACTGAAGGCCTTCATGTTGGGAGTGGCAGTTGGGGAAAGAATAATATTATATTTTGGGTAAAAGAAGTTAGGCTTGTAGAGCTTGGGATATAAGTAAGAACGCTAGGGGATTAATGATATATTACATGTATGATATGATCAAAGGAATTGCTACAATGTTATAGAACCCTTTATTAAATGAAATAATCTAAACTTGTAGCTATTGATTCTTCACATAGACCCTATCTAGGTCTGTCCAACTCCAATGAAAATTTTCCATTCCTAATCCTTTCTCACCACACAAGTTTCATCTGGAAAACACTCCTAAAGGCCAACAAACAGACCTTGAACTACTAGCAGGTTTGTGTGTGTGTGTGTGTGTGTGTGTCTTTTTTGGCTATCCTTCTGTTTTGTCTTCTTTTTTTTTTAAACCTTGTAAAATTTGTATGTTAGTGGCTTTTTTGCTTATCAGCGTGTCAGTGTTGCTGCTGCCGAAGCAATATTCTTATGTGCCACTGGGGTGCTGTCAAAGTCATCTGCATTTGTATGCACATATTACTATATCAGCAGGTCCACCTAGACAAGATAGGCTGGACAAACAATGAGAGAAGAAAATAACGGGACCAACCATCTGGAGGGACATGAGAGCGTGGGAGGTAGGGGAAGGGAGGAGGTGTTGGCCAACACAGGGACAAGGGAACAACACGTGGTTCAAAACCAGAGGAGGGAGGGGATGGGAGGACTGGTAGGGAGTGACCAAGGTCAAGGTAACTGAGAGAAATTACTGAAACCAGAATGAAGGCTGAACATGGTAATGGGATGGGAGGAAAGCGTAAGGAAATAGAGGAAAGGAGTAGGAGGCAAAGGGCATACAGAGAAGCCTAAATATAGATATGTACATATGTAAATATATTTATGATTATGGGGGAAATAGACATATGTCCATATATTTATAGGTTCAGTAATAGGGTAGCAGGTGTACATTGGGCCTCCTCATGCACACTTCCTCAATACAATAGCACCTCACCCAGCTAAACGGTCATTCCATGATACCCACCTTCCGGACATGATCACTGAGGACAGACCTGTGTGTAAGCAAATGTGGTGAAGAAAGCTGATGGTGCCCAGCTATCAAAAAGATATAGTATCTGGGGTCTTAAAGGCTTGAAGGCAAACAAGCGGCCATCTAGCTCAGGAGCAACAAAGCCCACAGAGAAGCACACCGCCTAAGCATATACAAGGTGTTGAATGGACCAGGTAGCAGACACCAAGGAACAAAAACAATCATTGTGTAATCACCTTCCTCACATAAATGCTGAAGATGAATGTGTGCATAAGCAAGTATAGTGAAGAAGGCTGATGGTTCCCAGCTACTAAGAGATATAGCATCTGGGGACTTAAAGGATTGAAAGCAAACAAGCGGCCATCTAGCCCAGAAGCAACAAAGCCCACACAGAAGCAGCACACCAACATGGGTGATCATGAAGGGCAGAGGAGACCAGGTCTCAAACAACAAAGGCAGCGGGGATGGGGTGTGGGGTGGGGAATCACATCACTGTGAATGAGGGACCCAATACCTATCTGTAGACAGCTGGACATCCCTTCCAGAGGGGTAGTGGGGAGGAGATGAGTCACTCAGGGTTCAGTGTAGCAACAATGAAACTCAAAACCTTCCTCTAGTTCTAGAACGCTTCCTCCCCTCCCAATTATCATGACCCCAATTCTACCTTGTGGACCTGGTTAGACCAGAGAATGCACAGCGGTGCAGTAGGGATCTGGAAACACAGGGAATCTAGGACGGATGAACCCCTCAGGACCAGCGGTGAGAGTGGTGACACCAGAAGGGAAGGGGGTCTAGAAAGGGAGAACCGATCTTGGAGATCTATGTGTAACCTCCTCTCTGGGAGATGGGCAATGGGAAGGTGGGTGAGGGGAGACACCAGGCAGTGTAAGATAAGATAAAATAATTATTTATAAACTATTAAGGGTGCAGGGGAAAAGGGGGAGTGGGGAGGGAGGGGAAGGGGAAAAAAGGAAACCGAGCTGATTCCAGGAATCCAAGTAGAAGGCGAATTTTGAGAATGACGAGGGCAATGAATGTATAAGGGTGCTTTGCTCAATTGATGTATGTATGGATTGTGATAAGAGTTGTATGAGCCCCAATAAAAGATTTATATAATAAAAAAAGAATTCTGAGCCCTTCCATTTGTACTGGAAAGATCAGAGTTAGGGGGTGCATTGGGTGAGTTTTATCAAAGAAATTCTCATAGGACTGCTGCTTGGAAATGTTGTCATGTTGAAAAATTATTCTTTGGTGCACATTTTCTGACTTTTTATTCACCGGTGGATTTTTCAATTAAAAAGTAAAAAATAAAAACGTCTTTCTAATATTTCTATTTAATTTCAGCAAATCTAATTAAGATTACCCCTTTATAGTTCCAAAGAGTTGCCATCCTTAACTTTTTGTTTGTTTGTTTTTTTATTTAAAGAACATTTCTTTCGGGGCTCTTAAAGCTCTTATAACAATCCATGTCTCAATTGTGTCAAGTGAATTTATGCATATGTTGTCATCATTATTTTCTAGACATTTACTTTCTTTTTAGCCCTTGGTATCAGCTCCTCATTTTTCCCTGCCTCCTCACCTCCACCCTGGGGACTTGATAAATTATAGATTATTATTATTGTCATATCTGACACTGTTCACTCTCTCCCTTCCCCCGCGGTTTCTGTTGTTCATCCCTCTGGAGGTGTGTGTGTGTGTGTGTGTGTGTGTGTGTGTGTGTTATTATGTGTTGATCATCACGATCTATTCCCTCTTCCTCCCCTTTTCTCCCCATCTTCCACCTACTGTTCTGGTATCACAACTCCCATTCCTGCTCCTGGATTCCGTGTGTCATGGGCTCTTATCTCTTAGCTGTACTTATGCACATACTCTGGTCTAGCCTGCAGTGAAAGACAGTACTGGGTCATGACAGTGGGGGGTGAGGAAGCCTCAAGGAACCAGAGAAATATTGTGTGTTTCATTGGTGCCTTTCTGCACCCTGATTGACCCATCCCTTCCCTGTGAACTGTCTGTGAGGCAATGTCCCATTGTCGACAATGAGCTTTGGGACTCTTTCCCGGTCCCCTTTCTCATCAATATGTTTTTTTTTATGTGTTTTAGGTCTTCTGATGCCTGTTACCCAGTTCCAGTGACACCTCATGATTGTACAGGCTGGTGTGCTTCCTCCATGTGAGCTTGAGACTTCTCTGCTAGATGGTCACTTGTTTAACTTCAACACCATAGACAGAGGAACAACTAGGGAATTAAGATCAACAAAAAGGAGTTCGGAGAGATCCTGGGGGTACTGGAGCTAAAGCAATCTAGCTGAGAGCAATAACTAAGAGGTGAATGCAGGGCAAGCCTGATGGTAAGGCAGGAGGAAAGTAAAGGGAAACAGAAATCATCTAGGAAGCGTAGCTATGGGCAGAGGTATAAGCATAGATGTGTAAATATGTAACTACGTAAGTTCATAAAAGTAGAAGTATTTCCCTATGTACACATATTTACATGGCAATACACTGAGGTAGTGGATGACCTTTGGGCTTCTGCTCATGCTCTCTCTCAAGGCAAGAACACTTTGTTCTAACAACCTGGCATTCTGTGATGCTCACCCTACCATCATGATCACTGAAGACAAAATGGGCGCACAAACAAATGTGGTAAAGAAAGCAGATGGTGCCCTGCTATCAAAAAATACAGCATCTGAGGTCTTAAAGACTTGAAGTTTAACACCCTTAACTTTTGAGTGAACTCCTCTGTCTGAATTTAACCAATCTAGACCTCTTTGGAAGCCACTGTTTTAATAGGAACTTACTATCTAGATCATATTGTTCCTCTTATTTATGAATTTTTTTCCATAAAATCATCTTCAGTAGCTTTGATATAACTTAAAAAACTGATGGAAAGACTTGAAGATTTTGCACTAATTTTTCTTTGCCCAACCATTTTGGCATCCACCCAGTTTGCTGAGGACAAGATGTTCTCTTAAAATGAAAAAAATGTCAAAACTTGTGCGATTCCACATTAAGCAATTATCGCATCAATGGTCATTCTATGACTAGTTTCTGGACTCCAATTAGAGTTTCTTCATTCATTGAGGTTGATGATATTCCTTCTTCTGCCTTATCTTGGCGGTCTTCTTGACCTGCCTTGCTTTATATGGGCAATGATCCTATACCCTTATTGAAATTATTCAGTATTTGGGGAAGATGTTTGAAATTTGAGTTTTGTTTAAACCTTGATATTAGTCTCGACTTAAAATTGTTTAATATTAAGTAGTGTATATTTATCTGCTTTTAAATGTACCCTGCAGTTAAGACACATGCATTATTGAGAGAGCTCATCTACCAGGAGCCACATAGCACAAAGATGCATTTAAACACATTTTGTTTGGAATAAGCCCATGCATGTACTACTGGAAATAGATTAGTAATACCTTTATTGACTTACCATCATATAACTTAATTTACCTGTATCCCTGCCCTAGGATTTAGACACATTTTGCAAACAAGGATCAAGAAACATAAGGGGCCAGGGAATTCTGCTTGGTGGAACTGGAATTCGAACACAGCTAGCCGGTTCTGTGCTTCTAACCACCGCTGCACACTGCTTCTGGCTGAGATATGCTTACCTGAGACGAGGCTTTGGCAATAAAACACCCGAAAAACGTAACACGCACCTCACTTCCTGGTTTCCTTATAGTAAAGGAAATGATTACCCAAAGCTCATAACTTGAGAAGTCATCACACTTGTTTTACTTTAAATGTCTCTCTTTCTTTGGGACAATAACACATAACATAACAAATGTTAACCTGTTTACCCATTTTTTTAAGTGTACAGTTCAGAGGCATTAGATCCAATCTTATGAATCATCACCATCAACTAGTTTAACTGCCTCTAGGACTTTATCAATACACAGAAAACAACCTCCCACCTCTTAAGCAGTTCATTTCCTTTCTCCACTCCCTCCCTTCCCTGGAAACCACTCATCTGATTTCTGTTTTTATGGATTTTCTATTCTGGATATGTCTTATAAATGGACTTTTTAAAGCGGCATCTTCAACATTCTGAATTTCACTATTACCTTTGAGTGGTTTCTAAGACAACTCAATTGAGCACAGTCTAAAAGCTTTCCTGACTTGAACCAGCTGTGAGAAATTCATTCAGAGGTGAAGAGTTCTGGAATAGCACAGTTTAAAAAAATCTGTAAATGTAATGTGCTGTGAAGACTTCCAGTATTTACAGCTTCTTATAAATGTATTAAAATAATAATTTTTAAAATATTTCAAATAGACATCCTAAATCATTTATATAAATCTTGTTAGGAAAAATATAAGATGTACACATGTTAATGTTTTTCCTTTAAACATGAATGATGAAACTACAAAACTATGTTTGCCTCTCTTAATTCAGTCCTGGGGCTTTCTAATTAATCATAAAATAACTTGTTGCTAAAATTCACAATGAATACCAATGAAGATGAAAATATTCTGTTAATATTTTATTCAACACTTTTGCTTTTTTTTAATGTGTTTATTTTACTCAGAACTGAGAGGAATTTTAAGGAAGTGTATAATTTTAAAAGGATAAAATTCATTACTTATTGAATCCAGCATTGAGCTATTTTATATATTTTATACATATATTTATATATATTCCCTATGATTCTCTTTTTACAAAGGCTAGGAGAAGCTAACAGCATTCCTAAATCCACACCCTATTTGCTGTGGGCTTGGGTTTGGTCTTATTAAACTCTTTAATTTTGTACTATATATCATGCCTTTCATTTGTACACAGGGAGTAATGTTTCCAGCTCATTAATATATGAAAGGGCTTCAAGTTTATATCCGTTATCCTCATCAGATTACTGAATATTGATCAATGCAGAAGTTGAGCTATGTGACTTCTTTCCTTTTCCTGTCATCCTAAAAAAGGACTACCTGCAAGGCCAAGGCTTAAAATGAGGTCCTCTGCTCTCCCATGTTCTTTACATCATATTGCATTATTTTTCCATAAAACTATATAATACAGTTCTATTATAAAATCTATCCTTACATATACCTTGCTTTCAATTGAACAATTTCCAAGTTCCTCAGGCATCACTTCGAGAATATTAAAGAGGCTTTGGCCATGCGAATTAGTCTAGTTGTTGAGCATCAATTTTATAATGAGCTTGTTACACGGTTTGATAAAATTTGTCTTGAATATTACCAGGAAATGTTCTCCTTCTTCCTGTTAGTAATTAGGAGCATCCTTAATGATGTCAGAGTTCAGCATCGGATCAGTAACCACAAGGTCAGCAGTTTAAAACTCTCAGTGGCTCCTAAGGAGACATTTGAGGTTGTCTACGCCCACTAACAGGTACACACAGTCTCAAAAGTCCATAGATGGCAGTTTTGCCATCAGGAAAGATTGCTATGAGACAGTATTGATTCTAATTTATCCTATGTCAGTACGTTTTTTGTTTTCTTTTGTTTGGTCAGTCATTTTATGCTAAAAATTTGGCTTTTTCCTTGTAGTCAAAAGATCTGTCTCACAAAGATTATGATGGACTCAGGAATTTTGGAATGAGCATTTAGAATGGGCTTTTATTGGAAGAATGGAGGATTGTTGGAGGAAGAATAAGCTGTCTGCAGTAACACATGTCTAGACCACATTTTCCCCAAATACATAAGAGTCCCCAGAGATCATAAAAGGTTAAGCTCTTAACTATTGGCTGAAATATTGAAATTTTATCCATTCATACCTGACTAGGAGAATATACTTGGCAATATGATTATGAAAGGTAACAGCTTTGCTAACCTTCCAGAGCTGTTCCGCCACACACCAAACACACACACACACACACACACACACACACACACACGAGGTTGCCTGAGGCCCAGTGGACTCACTGAGTAAAGAGTAAAGAGAATTGGGGACATGTTACATAGAAGCTCAAGAGGTGATTTCATGAGGCGCGATAGCAGTTATAGCTGTGTTCTGTATTAAAGCAGAGGGGAAAATAAATTTAAGACAGCCATGGGCATTTTTAAGTGAAAGAATGGCTGGTTAAAGAAAAATATTTAAAAGATTAGGCCTCTGGACATCTCTCCAGGGTGCTCAGTTAGTTTTGCTTTATTTTTGGTTTCAAGGATATATTGATGCAAGTCCACAAAATTGTCTGTGATGAGTTGAAACATACCTATAGACAAATCATAAGGAAAAATGTCTACTAAACGTTTTCTCATACTCAAAGAACTTAGGCATATCATCGTCACCAATAAAAATAAAAACCAATGTATAAGCTCACATGTCCCTTGATGTCTTCAGACACTAGATACCACTGGAGAAAATCTATTTTCCCTTAAGGGAAAGAGGGTGGATTATGAAGTCAGTCACTCGGTCAATGAGTCATCTATGAATGTAAGTGTATTTTTTCCGGACCCTCTTGAGTAATCAGGTAATTCTTTCAGGGTATACTTATCGGTGAATGTATGCAATCAGATTGTCTTACTCATAGGCTGACTATGCAGCTATAAACCCATAAAGTCACTGTTGGCATGTCACATACCCCTCATGTCCATTCTGTAGGACAAGTTAGAGCTGCCCTTGGGAGTAGAACTGCCCTCTGTCTTTCTCCTGGGGAGTTGTTGATGGCTTCCAATGTGCACCCACCACCACCCAGACCTCCTCGGTTCATGGAGCAATGCCCAGATTATGATACGGACCACCCAAACATGAGCTATTCCTGTTGGTTAATATTCTATCTCAGATGTTAACGTGTTTCTGAGAAAGGATTTAAATAGATGGCTATTATTTACATAACAATCATAGTGCACTGATATTTTGGAACTTCTGACACTGCCTTCATAAGTTACAAGTATGTTATCTACATCAAATATTACAGACTGAATCCAATGATGACAATGAGACACATTATGATTAAATGTCATTGAATAGTTTATGCTCTCAACAGTTAATTATAAATTAATTTTATCTTTAATACTGCCCCTCTTACTCCTTCTATAGTTGGACAGTTGAAAGTATTGAAAATTTCCTTACAAGTTAATCATGGAAAGGGGGAACCTATTTCAAGGACCTGCATTTGACCTCCTCTCTGGGAGACATACAACAGAAAACTGGGGGAAGGGAGACATGGGACAGAGCCAGATATAACAAAATAATAATTTATAAATGATCAAGGGTTCATGAGGGAGGGGGACAGTGAGGAGGGAGGGGAAAAATGAGGACCTGATTTCAGGGGCTTGGGTGGAGAGCAAATGTTTTGAGAATGATGAGGGCAATGAATGTACAAATGTACTTTACACAATTGATGTATGTATGGATTGAGATGGGTGGTGTATGAGTCCCTAATAAAATGATTTAAAAAAAAAAAGAAGTTGGGGTAACTGGGAAGATGCCATTATATTTTAATTCATTTTTTCCTACACTTTCAAAAAATCCCCTCATATTATACTTAACCTTAAATAACACATTGTTTAATGGTATTTTTAAATATTATGTGTCATCTATGTAAAACAAAAAAAAAGAAAGAAAATGTTTGGAAACCGACTGTGGTAGCAATTGTACAATACTGTTTTATGTAATTGATGGGATGTTATGATATATGTAAGAGCTCCCAATAAAATATTTTTAAAATAATATAAATAAAAGAACAGTAAAATATGACAATATAAAATCAACATTTATTAGTATCAAATACATAATGGCTATAACACACCTTTTATATACATTAGATAAATGTAAATGTTAAGTTTCCTGATTGATTATCAATTCGATCAATTTTGAGGCAATACAAAGACATGGAATTTTGTAACAAAGAAAAATATATACTTAATTTATTTTAGCAAATGTAACAAACACAGGATACTATGAGGTGGCAAGTCGGATTGTGATCATGAGACAGAACTGAAAGGACAATTTGACTTTCATAGCTACATGGGAACAAAGAAGCTCACAAAGAAGAACTATTTTTTTTTCTTCCAGGAAGCAATAAAAGCCAATACATCTTATTTTTAATGTCCTTTCTAAATATATATATATATATATATATATATATATATATATATATATATATATATATACAGAGAGAGAGAGAGATCCACACTCAGATATTTATTAAAAGAGTCAAGTACATAAATGATCGTGTGTCAAATGGCATCTTATTTTTAGGTCCCTTATAAAAATATATATAGATAAATGTCCACTTTCAGATAGTTATTAAAATAGTCAAGTGCATAAATGATCATGTGTCAAATGGCATCTTCTCTAACTCTGAAAACTTAAGAGGAGGGAGGGATCCTTTCCCGAAGTCTTTCATTTTCTTCAACCAATTTTATCTTTCTTCTTAATACAGCCCTGGGACAACAGTTTGAATGCAAAGCCCCTTGACAATATATCTTCCTCTTGAAAGATGTTAATTTAATGTACAAGAAATGAAGGCCTCTGGGGAAGAGGATAAAGGAGTTAGAAGTTGTAACTCCTAGGCTGAAACACCGGATATCAGAAAGCCACTTAGTTTCCTTTATATTGCCGATTAAAACCGTCATTTTAACCTTCGTTATAAATGAAGTACATTAATTGCCAAGCTGTTTTTTAAACAATTAAATATTAACCTTCTTCAGTCTTATCCCAGATTTCCCTGAACAAAGTAGCTGAGCTCTATTTATTCAGTGTAACGGATAAGTATTTCATTTTCAATAGAACCATAGAAGTCTGTGTCTACATGAGATATAAACACCATGCTCATCAACATACACAATGCCGTGTCATAGAGAAACCACCGTTCTAACAGAATACACTCTTTAGCAATGTCATTTGAAGCAATTGCTAAAAAGAAGAGATGTGCAAACTCATTTAGAAAACAAATTACTAGAGTGTCTAACAACAATCAGACATATGTGTAATATCTCATTCTGCTACAACAGCTTCTAGAATCATAGAGCCAAGACGCAGTTGCTGTGATTAATATTAGGCAGTCAACAATGTCAAATCAATGTCCTCTGGGGTTCCATATTTTGTATTGTCGTGGGCATTTTATCCGTCTGCATCACTTCACAGTTAAAGTCAAGAAAAGAGACATACAAACCTATACGTACTGACTTTTAGAGTACACACTTGGAGACTTCTTTTCCATATAAGAACTTTTGGGGGTTGCGCGATGATGGGGCACCGTGTACCGGTAGCTGACGTTGTCCCCAGTGCAGCAGAAGACACAAGAGAAGAGCGCCCCGACCATAATCAGCACCAAGGCCGTGACCCAGCCTAGGTAGAGGGCTTCTCCAAGCTCACGCTTCAGTTCCATGTCCACTATTGGGTTGTAGAAATCTCTGATGATGGTGTTGGCGACCCAGCTCACAGGGATGAGCACCAAAATGCCCGAGATAATGAACATGATGCCAGCCGTTAGCATGATGTAGCTCTTCGCCTTCTCATCCTCCCCAGTGCACTGGGTGCACTTCATGCCGAGAACGGCCGTCATGAAAGCCAGGATGGACATCACCGTTGCTGTACACATCAGTCCTCGGGACGCCTGCAAATCCTGAGGAAGCGCCAACAGGGAATCATAGACTTTACACTGCATCCGGATGTTCATGTGGCGTATGCAGCTCATCCACAGTCCTTGCCACTGGTTTTCAGCAGTCACAATGTTGCTTCCGATGAAAGCAGACACTTTCCACTGAGGCATGACAGTGACAGCCAATGCCCCCACCAGGCCAACACCACCAAGCACAAGTCCGGCAATCTGTAAGGCAGAGATAGCCATGATCCCCTGGGACAGGTTTAACCAAACGGGACTCCTAAGCCAGTGAGGCTGCTCTGAAGCAAGGCTCTCTGTGTCCAGGAGAAAACAATAATGAACTCAGGAGACCAGCGGAGTTTCAAATAGCAGTTGCTTTCCTACTTCCAGCTAGATTAAATCTGGTGTTAGCTGACCGAATTGCACTCCCCCCCTACCCCCCCCCCCTATTGACTGGAACAGGGAAACTTACAAATCAGGTGTGGCAACTTTCTCTGCCAATCAGGGCTGGGACAGTAAAGCAGGTGTGTCTAACCTGAGAAGAGATACGTGGAATGGCTGGACGTGCATGTAAACGTTCTTTGTCCGACTCCTCTTTCCAAGAAGACAGCAGTGTGTTTTCCTGTAAGCATAATTAAGAACCATCAAGCAATGCACCGATTTCTTTGGAAAAGAAAGACAAACTTCAAGCAGATGGCCCTGGAACTCTCAGTAGCGTTGCCGTGATGGGGCAGCAAATAAAGTCTCTGCCTAAGAAATCTGCTTGGATTGTCAAAATGCCAAAGTGAAAGGAGAGTAGGGGAATGATAGATTGCTCAGACCTGAGAAACCACATTCTTGGAGACACATGTGATCCAAGCAGTTGATTCAATTCGTCTATAACTTCAAAGGCACCACTCCTGGAGTGAAATGAGGGAATAGATCATGCCAAAGGACAAAATAAGGCTAAAGCGATGAAATGTGTAGACTGTTCTCCTCTGTTGCTTTCTTTTAAGCCAGGAAAACTATTTAATTTCCTGGTATGTCTCTGATCATCTAGATTTTTCGGGGTAGAACATGTTTTCAAACAAACAAGGAAACAAAAACAAGTGGATATACCAAGCGTTGGAGTACTTAAATAATGAGGAGATTTCAAGGTTGCCCGTTTATTTTCTAAGGAGTCCTGGTGGTTATACATTGAACGGTTAAGCAAATGTCGGTGGTTAGAATCCATCAATAGCAGGAGGAAGGTGAAGCTTTCTATTCCTGTAAAGTTTAGAGTCTCAGGAACCTGGAAGGGCAGCTCTGCTCTTACCTGCAGGGTTGGTATGAGTAGGAATCAGAGCTATGGCAGTGGGTTGGGTGTTCGCTTATTTTGGGAGTATGTCTATCTTCTGCCTTTGTAGGCCAAAGTACTCGACTTCTTGCAATGCTGTAAGTCCTGGGTGTATGTAAATGACTAATAGTTCTAAGCAAAATATGCAGAACGAGGCTCCAATATTTTTCCACTGAATAACATTGGATGTTACCCATAAAATTATCTTTCTTATTTTTCAAACCCTAGTCTGATTTGGTCAAAGAACACCACAGGAAGAGACGGATTAGCTGTCTCTAAATTGATCCTGTCTCAGGCTTTTCCCATCACTGTTAGAGAATGATTTTTTTGGAGGGTGAAATATATCACCAGGTGTTTTTTTTAGATGCCTCTGTATGGACATAAGTTTTCAATTTTTTAGTTCCACACCAAATATATTCATTGCTTGAACAATCCAGGACCCCGAAGACATCAAGATGCTGTTGTGTTATTTTTGCCATTGAGTTCTGCTACCTCCTCTGAAATGGAAGGGATTATTGCCCAGCCTGCATCGCACCCATGACTAGTAAGGCATGTACGGTTATCACCTAGAGTTTTCATTGGCTGATACTCAGCAGCAGATTCCCAGACATTTATTTCTATTCCATGTTAGTCCGGAAGCTTCACTGAAGCATGGTTTACATCATACCAACATGTAGTCCACCACTGACAGACCGGGAATGGCTATGCAAGAGCTATATCAGAAATAGGACCCTGTTCTCTCACATCACTCAAGAAGCCACTGTCGTCAAGTCAATTCCCTACAGCAACCTTATAGGACAGGGTAGAGCTGCCCCTGTGGAGTCCAACACTGTAACTCTTTGTGGGAGGGGAAAGCCTCACCTTTCTCCTGAGGAGCAGGTGGTGGTTTTGAACTGTTGACCTTGTGGCCAGCAGTCCATTGCCACCAAGGTTCCTTTGGTCTCGGACATGGAAGGCAGGAATTCTGCCTCTGACCTTCCACTGCTCCCTACTTGCTCTCTTACTATTCTTTAACAGAGAACCATAGAGCAACATACACTGATCACTGTGAGTTGTTCTGCCCTTTCTCTGAAAGGGCCAAGGTTCTACTAAGAACTCCAGGACACAAGTGACTGATTGTGCTCCTCTCCTCTGCTCCATCCCTTGAGGCGTCTCTTTCATCTACCTCATCAAACATGTTCAGTTCAGCAATAAGATATCTTCTCAATCATGACCATAATAGTGGTGCCAAAATACACATATATTTTGATCTGGGTGAGGTCTGATGGCAATTTTTTCTGTTGATCTTCTCAAACTCTGTTCTGTCTTTTCAACTAAGAACTACACTTAACTTTCTTTTCATCATAATATCATAATAAATTAGAGTTTCCTTACTTTTTATTCTATATACTTTCTTGTAATGCTTTATGAGCTAATGTGGGAGCAAAGGTTTTCTGTTCACTTTTTTAAATTTTGGAAGTTGTGTCATTCAAAATAGTCAGATTTGTTTATGAAGGTGGATGAAACCAAAAAGGTATATAATTAGGAGGGAATTAGGAAGGTGCTAAAGTGAACTAACTTCTAATAAAAGGAGGGGAAAAAGAAGAAAATCCGAGGTTTGAGTAGTCCAATTTGTTGTCACTGTGCTTTTATGGTTCTGGAAATTCAATAAGTAAGAAAAGAACAACAATAGAAAGAACAGTAAAGAAAAACCACATGCTGCTTTTAGCAACTTTGTAACCTAAGAAGTATTTCACCTGTCTAGTGTTCTTTAGGTTGACATAGGAATTATGTAGTACTATCTTTTTCAGCCTTATATTAGTTTCAAATTTGTGATAGAGAGGGAAATAGTTTCATCTTTGACAAAATAATAATAAATCATAAATTATCCATGGTTAGTGAGGGAGGGGTAGTGGGGAGGGAGGAGGGAAAATGAGGAACTGATGCCAAGGGTTTAAGTGGAGAGCAAAATTTTTGAGAATGATGAGGGCAACAAATGTACAAATTTGCTTTACACAATTGATGTATGTATGGATTGTGATTATTGTGTGAGCTCTCAATAAAGGATTTAAAACAAACAAACAAATAAATAGATAGATAGATAATCTGTATTTCCACAAAAATTACAGGAAAAAATTTTAAAAGATGTTTTATTTTTCTTTTTGAATTGCTGCTCTGGAAAAAAGGAGTGACAGAAGTGAAAAAATGGGGGGGAATTTGTTTGAATGAGGAAAAATTAAAACCAAACATTTTCAGTAATGTTAAAACATACTTTAGCTATCAGAAATTCATTTTAATATTAAAAATCTGATTTGAATGGTCAAAATCATTTGATCTCTCTTTTGACACTTTTTGAGCTTGTTTTGGTTTTTTGTATTTTCTGTTTACTTTTAAACTGGAGTATCTGTAGTTTATTGCTCTTGTTGATTGCCTGTCTGACCCTGCTATGTAAGTTTCATTGGTTTTCGGTATATGACACCCATGATAGGTGAAGCTATAGTTATAATAACTAGATTTACTGATCTTGGGGGCACAGTGGGTTGTGACAGGAGTAATGGGGAGCTGGTAACAATGAGAACAAGAAGGAAGGAAATGTTTTAGAATGGATGTGGTGGCAATGGTATGACACTTCTTAAAATAACTGAACTATTGAATTATATGATGCGGATATTCTGTTGTAATAATATTTTTAAGGTTTAAGGTTAAATTTACTTTCTACCAACAGGAAAAAGAATTAATTTCCTAAAGTCCTATATGACACGCATTTAAGAGTCATTTACTTATTGCTGAACATTGATAGATACTTTGAAAAATATACATGAAACAGAAACTGGAATCTGTGTATTTGGAATCCTTGAACTTCCAAGCATCTACTACCTGGTAATGCATCAATTCATCTTCAGGGTTGTGCATCACCGGCATCTCTTCCCCGAAGCATTGAGATTTACCAGGAGCCTATTTCATGCAACAATATATTCTCCTTTTCAAAACTACACAGCACTGCACTACCAATGTTTTCTTACCCAAAAGATTAGGATCTGAATGTGAGATCATCTAGTGGTTTACATTAGGATAATTATAGTTAACTATTCCAGTGAGAATTAGCCCAGGGCATTCAAGGCAAGTCTCTTATTAGACAAACATGAAGTTAGCCTCAAGATATTTTGAAAGAAACAGCCTCTATATACTACAGAAAATCAGTGAAGACTGGGGGGAAATTCCCATATGAATTTCTTGATGAATGAAGAAACATACATTTAGAGACATAAAATTAAGATGAACTGTTAAACGATAGTTCTATCCCCCTGGAATGGCTAATCTAACTATAAAATTCAGGTAGAGGCAAAAACAGAGACTCAGAAGATCCATGGCTTTATTATTAATATCTGCAGTTGAGTAACTGTTTAGAAGGACAAGTGTTGTTCAGCCACATGAGATTGAGCAATGATGCTCATGGATTTCCAGGGCTGCGCCCACACGGCACTGACAGCCTCAGTATGTGCTTCTCTTATACCAGCAACCACAGGTAACTCGTTGAACCCCATTCTTAATGGTGATTGGGGATTGCAATAATTCCCACAAACAAGCAAGTCCCAGTAAGCTGGATATTGCATAAGGAAGAGCAAACAAGAATCAATGCACTTGAATTGTGGTGCTGGAGAAGAACATTGAAAGGCCAGTGGGCTGGCAAAAGAACAAATACATATGTCTTGGAAGAAGTGCGGCCAGAGGGCTTCTTAGACACAAGGATGGCGTTACTCCGTCTTACACACTTTGAGCATGTGCTTAGGAGGCGCCAGTCTCTGGAGAAAGACATCACACTTGGTAGAGGGGCAGCAAAAAAGAGGAAAGGCCGCAGTGAGAAGGATTGGCCCAGTGGCTGCAACAATGGGGTCAAGCAGAAGAACGAAGGCGAGGATGGCAGAGGACTGGGCAGTGTTTTGTTCTCTTGTGCATAGGGTTGCTATGGGTTGAAATCGACCCAATGAGGCTTGACAGAGCAACCAGCAGTGGCATTGTCTCTGAGGGTTTTCAATGGCTGATTTTCAGAAATGGATCATCAAGCATTTCTTACTAGTTTGACTAAAATCTGTTCAGCATCACAGCAACATACAAGCTTTCATTGACACACAGGTGTGGTGTGACTGCACAAAAGAGGCACAACGGCTGGGAATCAAACCAAAGTTTGCCCAGGAGGAGGGTGAGGACTCTACCATTAACCCACCAGTGCTCCTTGATGACTTTATTTTTCTTTAAGTTAGAACTATGGACCAGCCTAGACTAATTATTCTAGAAAGTATGTTTCCATTTCTATACCAGAACCAAAATATACAAAGAACCCAAGAAAGAAATGAATGCTCATGCTGACTGACTGACATGCACTCTCCCTGGAAGCCTCTCTTTTGCCTACATCACCAACATCATTATATTTAGTGATTAAACTTAGTAAATGGAACTCAGTCGGGATCGCATGCAAATGTATTCTTTTCATAAATGGTAACAAATGGTTTTATCAAACTGATCATAAAGTCCCTACTATGTGTCACCTACCTTCTTATACCTTCATTTTTGACCAAAATGAAGGTGCCTTACCTTTTCTGTGCCTTTTCTGTGCCTTTTCTCATTACTATTTGAATGAAGGAGTTTATGGTTCTGCCCATTATGCAGTTGCCACTTTCTATGGTTCTCTCGATTTGCACCGCTTCCTCTGTGAGGGAGAGTTTTCAACTTGCATTTTTTTTTCAACTTGCATTTTTTCAACTAAATTTGCTGCTAATTATCCTTCCTTGGTGGCCTCGTCATCACGTGCTGAGGAACTCAGGGCTTCATACTGTTTCATTCTTGTCTGATCATCTAATGTGAATTTGCATTTCCATTCCACTGACAGTCTTAACTTTAAGATAGCATGAGTTTAGTTCCAGACCATCAAAGTAAAAGCATATTATAATTAAATAGATAACAAAATAATAAATCAGTGTCCTGTAATACAGTGAGTCACGCAAATCTTTCAGTTCCCCAGTTGAAGTGAGGTAAAACTGCCTACTCACAACTCTCTTCTGGATCCATTTCTTTATACCCACTGCCATACAATTGATACAGACTCAAAGTAACCATACAAGACCGAGTCGAACTGCTGGGGGTGTGCTGAGATTGTAAATCTGCTCTGGAGTAGAAAGCCCTGTCTTTCTCCTCAGAGCAGCTGGTGATGTGGAACTACTTCCTTTGTGGATCACAGCACGCAATGCGGCAAGGGCGCTTCCATTTTGATAACTCTCACCAAATGATTGTTTTGAACCTCATGAATAAAGCGTGTGAAAGAAGAACAGAGGGACTGGTCAGTATTGCCACTACTCTGCGTAGAAGAAATATCTCAGAAGCAGAAAAGGAGAGATTCCCATGACTACAAAGAAAGAAGAAACATCAGCAGCAAAATCCTGATACTCAGTAGCTGCTGTTATTACAAGGTAATTCTACTTCTTTTTATATTTTATATTCTTCACAGATCATCAAAATGTCGATGGTTATCATTCATTCTTTCCATTTAAGTTACTCATTAATGTAGAAAAACATAAAAGTAAATAGTTGATTTTTTTTCTATGAATGTCCAGTTGTCCAACCCTTCAGTGTGGCTATCACACAAACCACCCCTAGTAAAACACATAGAATTCTCTTCCATAAAATAAGAAAATAATTTTCTTATTCTCTCCAAATTCAGATGTCAATGTTTAAGAGGGTAATAAAAACTAGAAGAAAGTTAAAAACATTTCACTACCCAGAACTCCAACATGTGTGATCATGAAGGGCGGAGGGGACCAGGTTTCAAACAACAAAGGCAGAGGGGGAAAATCACATCACCATGAATGAGGGGGGTGCGTGATGGGGAACCAATGCCCATCTGTAGACAGCTGGACTCCCTTGCAGAGGAGTAGTGGGGAGGAAATGAGTCACTCAGGGTTCAGTGTAGCAACAATGAAACTCAAAACCTTCCTCTATTTCCTGAACGCTTCCTCCCCACCAATTATCATGATCCCAATTCTGCCTTGCGGACCTGGTTAGACCAGAGGATGCACAGCGGTGCAGTAGGGATCTGGAAACACAGGGAATCTAGGACGGATGAACCCCTCAGGACCAGCGGTGAGAGTGGTGATACCGGGAGGGAAGGGGTGTAGAAAGGGAGAACTGATCTCGGGGATCTACGTGTAACCTCCTCTCTGGGGGATGGGCAACGGGAAGGTAGGTAAGGGGAGATGCCAGGCAGTGTAAGATAAGCTAAAATAATTATAAACTATTAAGGGTTCATGGGGGAGGGGAGAGGGTGGAGGGAGGGGGAGGGAAAAAAGGAAAATGAGCTGATTCCAGGAACCCAAGTGGAAGTCGAATTTTGAGAATGATGAGGGCAACGAATGTATAAGGGTGCTTTACTCAATTGATGAATGCATGGATTGTGATGAGTTGTATGAGCCCCAATAAAATGATTTATTAAATATAAAAATACAAAAAATAGCTTACTAAATAAAGGCATGTACATATGTAAATATATTTATACATGGGATGGGGAAATAGATCTATGTGTATATATTGACAGGTTTAGTATTGAGGTAGCAGATGGACATTGGGCCTTCACTCAAGTACTCCCTCAATGCAAGAATACTTTGTTCTACTAAACTGGCATTCCATGATGCTCACCTTCCCGACACGATTGCTGAAGACAAATGGGTGCGTAAGCAAAAGTGGTGAAGAAAGCTGATGGTGCCCGGCTATCAAAAGAGATAGTGTCTGGGATCTTAAAGGCTTGAAGGTAAACAAGGAGCCATCTTGTTCAGAAGCAACAAAGCCCATATGGAAGAAGCATACCAGCCTGTGTGAGCATGAGGTGTTGAAGGGATCACCTATCAGGCATCAAAGAACAAAAATCAACTCATTGTGAATGAGGGGGAGTGCAGGTTGGAGACCCAGGATGCATCTGTAAGTAACTGGACATCCCCTTATAGAAGGGTCACGGGAAGGAAACAAGTCAGTCAGGGTGCAGTGTACCAACGATGAAACATACAACTTTCCTCTAGTTCTTCAATGCTTCCTCCCCACCCACTATCATGATCCCAATTCTACCTTACAAATCTGGCTAGACCAGAGGATGTACACTGGTACTGATAGGAACTGGAAACACAGGGAATCCAGGACAGATGATCCCTTCAGGACCTGTGCTGAGAGTGGTGATACCGGGAGGGTGGAGAGAGGGTGGGTTGGACAGGGGAAACCCATTACAAGGATCTACATATAACTTCCCTGGGGGATGGACAACAGAAAAGTGGGTGAGGGGAGATGTTGGACAGTGTAAGATATTACAAAATAATAATAATTTATCAATTTTCAGGGGTTCATGAGGGAGAGTGGAGTGGGGAGGGAGGGGGAAAATGAGCTGATACCAAGGGCTCAGGCAGAAAGCAAATGTTTTGAGAATGGTGATGACAGCAAATGCACAAATGTGCTTGACACAATGGACAGATGGGTGGATTGTATGAGCGCCCAATACAATGATTTAAAAAACATTTCACTAACCACTTTTCAATTTTCTATAATTTACTTATGATTACCATTGTTTTGGATTCTGAAAATCAAGAGGGATTTTATTTTTAATATGAATGACCTCCTGAAGGACTAGCAATAGGCTCTTCAGAAGTATGCACATTTAATTGCCTGGACTTATTACTCGAGGAATGGGATGCAATTTCTATACAGGGAGGCATAACAAAGGTCTGCAGGTTGTTTTCAAACATAGTAGAAAACAGATCCCAGAGAAAATATAGAACAGGCAAATATAGAACTTTGGAAACAGAACATAAAGGACAGTCAGTCATCATGAAGGGCAAATAGGATTGTGGTTCAAGAAAACATGTAGCCATGCAAAATATTATTTTGGAAATAATAAAGCAAGTTATCTAATGATAAGATCTTTCTCTTGGGTTCATTCAGGCTTGACTTCCTGATGAGAATTTGAATTTCCTACACAGATATGCATAATTAAAACCTACAGGCTGTCAAAAATCACCTGGGGATATACAAGATATCCCTGTGAATCTTATTAGAATGCAGATTCTGAATCAATAGATGAGTATCTTTCAGGCTTTTTAGGTTGCTGTGGGGAAAGTGCAGTGGTGGCTTCTTATTTAGAGTCCAAGACAGTAAGCACCTTGCTGGTGACATCCTTTCCTGTCAATGTCCCATTCTCTTTCTCTATTTTGAAAGTGTCTCTACTACAGAATAGGTTATGGTGCTTAATCACCTAACTACCAACATATATCAGCAGAAAGAACATCTAAAGAAGGTCAGATCAGTGAAGTGAACAACTTCAAGAATCAATACCCTCAAGCAATGTCATAAACAAGACAAGGTTCCTTTCTTTACTATCGAGTCAATTCCATCTAACAGAGGCCCCATTTGTATCACTGGACTTATCCATTAACTCACAGTTATTGAGTCAAACCCAACCGATAGCAACCACCTATGGGTTTCTGAGACTGTAACTGTTTTACATGAGTAGAAAGTCCAGTCTTTCTCCCACAGAGCTGCTGGTGGTTTCAAACTGCTGACCACATGGATCGCAGCCCAACTCATAACCACTATGCCACCAGGAATCCACAAGGACTTATTAATAGTGGCAAACAAAGATGTGATGCTATTGCTACCTTTGTTGAACTACTAAGATTTATTTTTTTCTGAGACTCATTAACAACTTTTTTTCCAACTTATGAACAAAGACTAATATAAAAGCATGTTTAAGTTCCTAAAACTATGTTATGTGTATGTGTGTGTATGGATGTGTATAGTTTGAAAAGAAATGGCACATAAATAATTTAATCTAACATGATCTTTTCTACTGAAATGTAAAGGATGATGTTCAGCAATGAATGAAGGGAACACAGGATTTGTCCTCGAGGAAAAGGACAAGCTGCTGTCAAACAGGAACTAACACAAAAAATGATAATAACCTCAGATAAACATATAGGGCCAAAATGAACATGTCTTATAGTTTAATGTGGAATCCACAACAGTGACATCAAGTATTTTCAACATGACACTTTGTTTAATATATATTTTATTAACGTTGCTTAATGATATGCTAACATAAAACACTTTGTTATACTGACTCTGTAACATTAATAATTAAAGATACTAAATGATATCATAATTAACTGACTAATTAATTATATGATAATATCCTAGTCACCTTGATAGGTCACCGCTACTTTTGGACAAGGAGTTCCTGGGTAGCAACTGAAAGATTGGTGGTTCTAATGCACACGGAGGCACCTCTAAAGCAAGGTCCACAGGTCTACCTCTGGAAAACCAGCAATTGAACACGCTGTGGAGCGGTCCTTCTCAGATACTCATGGCCTTGCCATGATCGGGGATTGATTTCGCAGCATTTTGTTCTTTACTATTCCAACAATTTTACTGAGGAAACTGAGACATAGTAAGTTAAATCAAAAGTAAACCAATGAAGGAATCCATGTCTCTCAGCTTCCCAAGAGCATGCTTTTGACTTGCTCTGTAGTATAACTAATGCAACTGAGACTTAACTGGTTACCTGCATTGATTGACAGTTTTATAGTTATAGTATTATAAGTGTTGGTAGAACAAGAGTTGTTTTCAGAAACAGTGCCCTGCAAATTGTGGATTTTTAATAACATTTGAGCAGAATGTAGAGTAATAATGCGTCTCCATTTCCTAAAGCAATAGTTGTTTACAATATAAGGCATCATAAGATCCCAACTTATATGAAAAACCCACATACACATAAAAGCCACACACACTTAGAACACATTCACACACTTACACAAGTTCTTAGGTGCAAACAATTGATATGGGAGCATAAGAAATGACTTTCCCTTGTAAAGTTGAAGTTAACAGTACAGGGGAATGTAATTACCTGGGCAAATAGAGCTAAGCCATGTTACTGATTAATTTACAAAACAATTAACTTTCCACTTAAAATTCAAATTAAAATTCTATCTGCCCTAGGCCGCCAGTGTTTGCAAATTTTAATAGGGTTAGACATTAAGTACCTTACTTAAAGCCAACTTCAGACCACAATGGGTAAGACTGTTACAGAAGAAGCAGATCATGGCATTCTTGGTTTTCAACTACTAACGAGAAAAAAAGACAAAAAATACTATATTACAATACATATAGAAATATACTTAAGGAAATATGAGTAAATGAGAAGTTGTGTAAATTCTCATCTCATGTATTTATAGAAATCATTAAAATTTTGTAAAATCTTCCAAATAATGTCTCATAAAATATCTTCCTTTCCTTCTCCTCCCGGCATTCAATAAGTGTGCCTATGTACCAGGTACCAAGACAGACTCTAATATGACATGCAATACTTGGGGTATGAATGAGACTTGTTCTTAAGTCTGTATGTTGCATTTGTAGGTAAGTTCGAACAGGTGCAAGTGGTCCTTATATCGCCTTACTTTAGTGCTTGCCGACTGGAAGATTTTTGAGTGATTATGAATTGCACATGTAGCATTTGCAATAATGGTAATAAGGAATTTGTTACAAGCAGGGGTTGGAATGAGGAACCCTGCTTGCTTAGTGCTTAGTGTTGGGTTGTGAACCATAAGCTTAGTGACTTGAACCCACCAGCCACTCCTAGGGAGAAAGACTTGGTTTTCTACACTCTGAGTTACAGACTCTCAAACTCACAGGAGCTGTCCGAGCCTGTCCTAGAGGGTCACTATGAGTCAGCATCGATTCGATGGCAGTGACAGAGGTTGGAACAATTCTTTTAAAATGAAACTAAACAAAATATTAAACAGCACAGGATATTTGTCCACAAACCACATATTTACAACCCTGATACTTGGCAATGAACCAGATATTGACAACCCCAAGACGCACAATACACTTTATTATGATTTGTAAAGAACTCTAGAATGTCAGAGGAGAACTATGCTCCCTCGGGTTTTCGGTGGTGAATTTTTTTACAAGTAGATCGTCTGGCCTTTCTTACATGTTGCTTTGGATGAACTCAAGCCTTTCAATTAGCACTCTGATGACTCAAGAAATATGAGGCATAACTTCTGCTCTTTAGGATTTTACATAAATGGGGCAAGGTCAAGTCATTTTTTCACGTTAAACCAGATCATTAAAATAGTATGCCATTGAAAAGATACCGGATGCTTGAATGTGATAAGCAAAACCAATCTTCTCCCAATCCTTCTGCATAGGTCTGTGTGGAGGATGGTTGTTGGTAGATACTGCTTTTGAAAACCATTGATAGAGCATCTTTGAGGTTTTATATCCTTGCAGTTTTATTCCAACTCTCCAGATTCTAACTTTCTGAGACAGGGGCTTGCTCTCTCTCTCTGTTTTCCACTCAAGACACTGGGGAATGATGTGCTTAACTGAGCCCAGGACATGAACTCACTCTTGATCTGGTTAGTCATGATCAGAACAACATTCAATGATCCAATGAATTATTTTCACCCTTGCAAAAACAGCACACCATTATGCACAGTGAGTGAGAGGAACATTCTATGGTGAGTCCATAAAAGAGCAGTGCCAAGGAGATTTGGGCCTTTTAAAGGAAATCCAACAACACGTGGAAAGTCCTCAAGGAATCTGTACGCATTCAGTAAAGGCAAGACACCTGTCTTAGATGTTCAGTCCACTTCCTGGTCAGCCTACTATTTTTGTTTTTCTTTCTTTTTTTCTTTCTTATCTCCTAATCTTCCCTCATTCCTGGTATCTTCTTTAGAGTTTCTGTTATGGAGAGCTGCGTGCGATCATCCCTTTGGGTTCTGGAAACTTCCCATAGTAACAATGACTAGTCTCTCTCACACATGTACCAATAATATTTTTCCTCATTCCTGTGTTACTAAACTGGTTGGGTATGCCCTGTGAGGCCTCTTTCAGGGCGAGGAGTTTGGAGCTGGCAGGGTGTGCTGTCTTTGCACTCAGCAGCAAGATAGAAAATTAGCCCTAGAAAGGATTTGGAACATTTCTCTGAAGCACACTTTCTGACATAGTATTTTAGGGTAAAAAAGAGACCCAGATCTCAAATATAATTAAACGGTATCCTTTGTTGATTTTTAATAGGACAAAGACAAGCTGAGGGATACTATTAGCAGGATATCATAATGGCACCTATACAGCCACTGAAAGAGGACTTGGAAAATAAAGGAAACTGTCACCAAATCATGATTGGTAGACAAATGCATCATAGTTACAGGTGAGACTGCAGAGCTAGGAGAGACAGAAGCACAGTTGGGACAATGTATATAGTGACACAGAAGAGTTCACAATATTAGTCAGGTCCTTCTGACCGAGGTAGTCGCAAGGCATGACTCATAACTCTGAGACCACCAGTACAGTGATCTCCATCCAGGACACACCCAGACTGTTGGAGCCAGCCGACGAGTGGAACAGTCCTAAAAAGGGGAGTGAGAATTAAGGGGAAAGAGAGAGACAAAGTATTGGGAGGGCAGCAGTCTGATGGACTGAAGCCCCGAGTTTATTCTACACACTCCTTCTATCCATGCAGAAACAACCCGGGTTAATTATCTCATTGTTAAGCAAGCACGTTTGATACACATAACAACTCTATCTTCTGCCAAGCCAGACATTCATTAGAAAATTAAACAACCTGTTTTTCCCAGACCTTGCTTGCTTTCTTGTCCTTGACAGTCTGTTCAAAGCGTAAAGTCACAGAAGAAATCAGCAAACACTTAGGTCATGAGACTTCTCAGCCGTTTCAAGGCTGAGTCTTAATAGGCTTCAACACCAGACAAGCCCCAAAAGGACACTGTCCCTCCCTGAGCTGGAGGGAGTGGGGGACTGAGGTAGACCACTGCCCAATGCACTTTGCCTTAGGGTAAGACTGTCATTATCACTGGGTAATTGTCAGAAATAATTCAGGGGAGGCTTAACATCCACATTGGGACTCTACAAATGGATGTTGGGCTTTTGCTATCATCCCTAGCCTTCTGTAAATGGGGTGCTTAGTATTGAAACTACTACAATAGATAAGACATCAGTTCCCTGAAATAGAGATATCTTTGTTTTATCCTTTCCTCATACAAAGAACTCATAGTATTTGGCATTAAAAAAAAGTACTGAATACTTATGCAGTATGACTCAGTACTGAAATCTCTGATCCCCAGATAATTTATTCAGGAGGAGAGAGATGCTTTTTTAATTTAGAAGGTATACCAGTGGAGAAACCACAGCAGTGCAAAACACACTGACTTTGTGGTGTCCTGTTTGTAATCAGAATATGTGGAGATTATATACCTTTGACTTTGAAATTTACACTTTTTATTTACAGTTTTATGGGCACATAATCCTTATGTCATACAATTCAATAGTTCAATCATATCAAGAAGAATTGTACAATCATCACCACAATCAATTTTAGAGCAATTTTAAAATAATTAAACTGCTTTTAAAATGAATTATGTCATCAATCATGTCTACTGCTCACTCCTCCCTCCTGCATACATTGCTTGCTCCCCAAACTCCCTCACCCTCCCTATCTCTCCTCCCCTACACCAACATCCCCTATAAGCCCTTGCATCAGTGATTATCTCTATGCATACACTCCTGTGCTTCACAACCTGGAAAATCCAACAGAAACAATAAAAAAACAAAATAAAGGGGTAAGCATAAAATGATAACAACAAAGATAAAAGTACAAGTCACCTGTAAGACAGGAAAAAAATGAACATCAGTATGTTAAATCCAGAGGAAAAACATTTTTTTTGTCATCCAGGAAATACTTGCACCTAGAATAATTTCAGGTTGGGTCAAGAGGGAGGTCTACTAGCCAAGTATCAAGTTCGATCCAGTATAAGGAAGATTACAATGGGCTCTAGCTGATACTAACGTTTTCTGAGAGCCTTGCCTGTAGCCAGAGGAGATCTGTCAGGGCCTAATCTGATTCGATAGTCTAAGGATGAGTTTGGGGCTCTCACTGCAACAAATTGGGTGTTCGCAATTCAAACTCTGATACTTTTCCCTTGTTCACATTTGAGTTTTGTTATATCACATTTGAAGCACATCAGCTGGTGTTCTTCTTCCATGTGGAAAAATTAATTGTGATTTTATGTTAAGTTGTTGATACTTATGTAGAGATAATGGTGGAATCCAACCTGTCAATCAGATGCTAGCCTTATGATGCCTCCTTGGGTGTGGTCTTTTTATGAGAGATATTGGGAACTACTATCTCCTTCCTGACCTTTCACCCTCTTGCCTTCCTGGGATGTTATACGTGCATCCAGGGTTAGCTCCATGTGGGCCATCAACACTAGGCTGTGGACAACCTGTTTTGTTTCCTCCAACCTTGCATGCACACAGTTCTGCACCCACTAGCCTATGATCTCCTTGCTTCCCATCTCACCTTTCTGCTTCATTGGCCTGTGAGCCTTGAAGAGGACTCCTCTAACTAGCATGAGACCCTGGATTCAACGTGGACTAGACTAGGGTACCTTTTGATATAAAATTACTCTTGAGATAAAGTTCTTCCGTATACATATATCAATGCCACTGGTTTTGTTTCTCTAGACAACACGGTCTAACATAACTTTCATAAAGGGAACTTTCTTGAGATGGTTGAAATGCTTTCAAAATATGATTCAGTGTTAAATCAATACCTAATAAGATTAATGTAGAGCACTTGTAAATGTAAAGGATCATTCTCAAGGGAAAAAAATGAAAGATTTTTTTCCCAATAGTTTTATTGGCAATAATTTACACATCATACAGTTCAGTGGTTCAATAGCTTAATCATATCAAGGAAAAGTATACAATCATTACTACATCAATTTGAGAGGATTCCCCCTCCCATGGTTAAATCACCTTTAAAATGAGTCTTGCAATCACAACCAGTTTTAGTGTTTCCTCCCCACACAAGCCATCGTTGCTTACTCCTGAAATCCCCTTTCGCTCCCTCTCATCTACCCCCAACCCCTGCATTCCCTATAAGTCCTCGTGTCAGTAATTATCATTAATCAGTTCCTTCTGTGCTTCACAGCTAGGAAACCCAACAGAAAACAATACAAAACAAAATCTCACTAGGTTTCAAGGATAAAAATCATAATAATATCAAGAGAAAAGAATGAATAATGCTTAAGAAAGAAAAGACCTCCATCAATATTAAAAAAGACGGGGAAGAAATTTGTCAGGGAACAGGTAACTTGCACCAGAACAAATTCAGGTTGTGTCTGTAGGGAGGTCAACTGGTCAAGTCCTGAGTTCAGTCCAGCATGACAATGGTCTCTGCCTGCTGGCAAGGCTGTTTGAGATTCCTGTCTGTGACTACAGGGGATCTGTCAGAGGCACAGTCTGACTAGGTAGTCTGCAGATGAATTTGGAGCTCCCACTGCCCTCCATAGCCTTCTACAAACTGGGCATTCATAATTTTAACTCTGATGCTTTCCACCCTATTTGTATTTTATAATTATAATCTTTGGATCACACAAGCTGGTGTGCTTCTCTCACGTGGACTTAGATGACTCTTTGCTTAGATGGCTGCATGTTTGAATACAAGCCTTTAAGACCCAGACACTATTTCAATTCATAGCCGAGCACCATGTACTTTCTTCAGTGATCATATCTTGAAAGTGAGTATTGAGGAGGGCCATAATGTAAGAATGAATTCTTCTTAAGTTGGAGCAAGGATTTAGTGCAAGCCCAAAACCCATTCCTGGATTTATGCTTTTTTTTTTGCTGTAACATGGAAGTTAGGCATATGCATGCCATACCATTCCATAGTTCAATTGTGTCAAATATAATCATACACTTGCTTCCATAATCAGTATCCAAACATAATTTTCCTTCCTGGGCTTCTTGACATCATCTATCCCTCTTATATCCCCCACCTTTCTATATCACCCCTTCCCCCAAACCCTTCTTATATTTTCTTTCCCTATAGCTTCACTGTCCCTGGGTTTCATTTACCAAAGACACAGTGAAATATATAACACAGCTTCAAGAATGTGATCCCTCCATAGTGATGCACCTTGAGATACACTCTAATATTAACAGAATGGTCATCACAGGATTGCCAGAATAATGTGTATCTTAATACAGCATGCAGGGTGTTGATGTAGCAAGACCTTGCTTGGTCTTGATATAGCTTTCTTCGGTCACCATGTGTTTTCTGGTTTTACTCCCCAGGTTGCAAGTGGGTCTGACGTAGAGGCCACTTCACCCAGTGGGGTTTCTGTATGTGGTCTCACTTCTGGAATGTGCAATGCACTTTAAAGATCGAGGTTCAGTGTCCCAGAGTTCTACCAAGTTCCTGGGATACCCCCAGACACCCTAGGTCAATTGTGCCCATCCACTGCATGCCACCAAAGACCCTCTCCACCTAATGTTCCTAAGAGTATTCTCAGTCTCTCCTCCCCTCACGTGGAGGTCAGCCCTCCCTCCTCTCCTCTCCTCTCCTCTCCTCTCCTCTCCTCTCCTCGCCTCGCCTCTCCTCTCCTCTCCTCTCCTCTCCTCTCCTCTCCTCTCCTCTCAACAGACATGCACCTAAGTTCCCCCAAACTTGACCACTCCCTCTCCTCTCTCCCATGCTGACCCTCCCCGCCCCCCCACCGTCAGTGAGCCTTGTCCCTTTGACAGGGCCTCCTCCCACTTCAGTTGGAACCCGCCCCAGATCCTCCTGGCTACCACACAGCAGACACCACTCACCTTCCTCCCTTGTTCATTTTATTTCAGCTATCGTGAGGCGTTCTTCAGCAAAGTGACCTACACTGTACTTGCCTGGTGAGGATGATGTGCGGTTCAATGGCACTGGGCCAGCTCTTTACCAGACTGTCTGGTTCCCGGCCAGAGGACGGGAAGGCCTGCAAGCTTGAGCTTGTGCCCGCTCTGCTGCTGTTCCTATCACAGTGGACTCAGACAGTATTTGTCCTTTTGTGTTTGGCTCACTTCGCTCAGCATGTCTTCCAGATCCCCCGATGAATTGAGGTGTTCCATAGTTGCATAGCTGTTTTTTGAGAAAGTGTAGTATTCCATTGTGTGTATGCGCCAGAGGTTTGTTTTGTTTTTTAATCCACTCTTCTATTGATGCGGATTTGATATAGTGAAGTGTGCAGCGATGAACATGGGGGAGCCCACATCTGTTCATGATCTGTTTCTTTCTTCTTTTGAGTACATACCGAGGAATGGTATTGCTGGATCATATTGTAGTTCAATTGCCATCTGTTTTCGGTATCTCCATATCACCTTCCACAGTGGCTGTATGTAGTGGATAAGAGTTCCTATCTTACCACCCCCTCTCCAACACTTGTCGTAATCAGTTTTTTTTTTAATTAGGCTACAGTAATGGGGTTTAGGTGGAGCATTTCCTCTTGTGTTTATTAACCATTCATCCTTTGTGAATCATCTGTTAGTTCCATTGCCCACCTTCTCAGAGGGCCATTAGTTTATTTTTCCTTGTTGTAATCTTCTGAAATACCATAGATTTTAGTGATTAGTCCTTTGTCTGTTATGTCATTACTAAATATCTTTTCCCAGTCTGTGGGCTCTCTTTAGTTTTTTGATACAGTCTTTTGATGTACACTAGTATTTTATTTTTAATAGGTCCCATTCATCTATTTTATCTTCCACAGAATGGGTTTCCCTATTTCTAATAGCCCATGTATTCCAGCCCTGTTTTTTCACTCATGATCGCTTTGGGCTTTACACTTAGGTCTTTGGTTTACCTGCAGATTTTTTGTTGTTGTTGTTTTTTGGTGTGTGTGGGGTTTTTGTTTGTTTGTTTTGGTTTGGTTTTTTTGTGTGTCCATGGGTTAGATAGGGGTCGTGTTTCCTTCTTTTGCATCTGGATAGCCAGCTTTTCCATCACCATGTATTGAAAAGGGCATCTGCTTCCCATTTAATGTTTTTTGGCCTTTTGCCAACAATCAATTGTCTGTATCTGGATGTTTTTATTTCTTGACTTTCTATCCTGATCCATTGGTGCAAGTATCTATCATTAAGCCAGTCCCATGATGTTTTGATAACTGTAGCTGCAGAGTAGCTTTTGAGGTCAGGTAGTGCCGGGCCATCCACTGCTGTTCTTTTGGGGGAGTTCTTTGCCTATCCTGGACTTCTCTATCCGTATGGAATTGGTAGTCAGTTTTCTATTTCTTTGAAGAATGACGATGAAGGTTGGATGAGAATTGCACTGAATTTGTAGATTGCCTTAGGTGGTATTGACATTTTCACAATATTGAGTCATCTGATCCATGAACACAGAATATTCGTCCATTGTGTAGCTCTCTTTTGGTTTTGTCTAGTAAAGTTCTGTAGTTTTCGTCTTACGTGTGTGTGTGTGTGTTTTATGGTTAGGTTTATTCCTGGGTATTTCAGATTTTGCATAACTATTGTGAATGTAATGGATTCCTTGATATCTTTTTCTCTTTAGGGATCCAATTGACTTCTGCTTGTTAAGCTTATATCCGGCTACTATACTAAACTCCACTATTGCTTCCAGCAATTCTACCATGAACCCCTTAGGAATCTCAATTTATAAAATCATATCATCTGCAAATAGTAAAAGTTTCATTTCCTTTTTACCCAATCAAAACCCGTCGAGATCTTGACGTTGTCTTACGACATCTACTGCTGGTCTGGTTCCCTTGTTCAGTGGAAATGTTTTCAGCTTTTCTCTATTGAGTGTAATATTGGCTATTGTTTTATTGTATATGGCTTTTATTGTATTGAGGATTTTCTCCTTCTAATCCTGTCTTCTTGAGAGTCTTTATTAGGAATGTGTGTTGGCTGTTATCAGATGCTTTTTATCAATTGATATAATTATCTGGTTTGTGTCCTTTTTCTTGTTGATGTTGTGGATTACATTAAGTATTTTCCAAATGTTGAGTCATCTTCTGCATCCCTGGTATGAATCCCACTTGGTCCTGATGAATTATTGTTATTATTGCTGTTTTGTCTGAATCTATTGGCTAAGGTTTTGTTGCGGGTTTTTGTATTAATGTTCATGAGAGAGATTGTTCTGTAGTTCTCTGCAGAAATAGGCTTTGGCTGATTTCAGTATCAGGGTTATACTGGCTTCTTAGAATAAGTTGGGAGTTTGCTGTCCTTTTCTATGTTCTGAACAGTTTGTGTAGGATTGGTGTCAGCTCTTCTCTGAATACTTGGTAGAATTCTCCTTTGAAGCCATTTGGACCAGGGCTTGTTTTAGTTGTTGGTAGTTTCTTGGTGACATTGTCTATTGCTTCTTTTGATGTGAGTCTTTTTTTGTTCTTAAGGTCTGTATGTTTCATTTTGGAAGAGAATGATTTTCTAGGTATTTTTTCCAAGTCCTCCACATTATTGAATTTTTTGGAGTACAGTCTTTCATAATAGTGTGTAATTAATATTTTTATTACATTAAGGTCTATTGTGACTTCCCATGTTTCATCCCTAATTCTACATATTGACATCTGCTCCTCTTATCCTTTGTCATATTTGCTAGAGGTTTGTCAATTTTGCTGATCAAGAAAGGTATTTTTAATGATTATGTGAAACATTGTTTACTCTGTGTGGTCAGCACTGCTGCTGACAATATATTGTGAATGACATTCTTTGGAAATCTTTTTTTTTTAATCATTGTATTGGGGGCTCATACAACTCTTATCACAATACATACATACATCCATTGTATGTCAAGCATATTTGTATATTTGTTGCCCTCATCATTCTCAAAACATTTGCTTTCTACTTAAGCCCTTGGTATCAGGCCTCCCTTCCAGCTTCCCCCTCCCTCATGAACAGTTATGTTTTTATGTTTTTTATGGTTTTTTATGTTTTATTTATGTTTTTACAGTCTTATTCTGTAAAAACATAAATGCGTAGTCTTTTCTTCAGGTCAATGGACCTGGATCCCAAACGCAGTTTCCATCATCTTTGGATTTCTTAGGATCAATTTTCTATGTAGATTTGAAAACATGTTTATCTTCCCTAATTTTATTACAAGCTTTTAGTAAGGAGAAACAGTTTTTCGGTTAAAATGACTAAACGAACTTTGTCACACATAAGATTCCTCTTCTCACCCTTCTGTTTTAACAATTCAGATTTCATAGCACTGGTAGCAGGCTCAGTTAACTTGCTGGGCTCTGACTCAGTATCAGGGCTAGTTAGATAGCCTTCATTGTTAAGGAAATTTTGGCTTCCAGCTCTCAGAGAATTAAGAGAGCTAAATTGAGAGAACTTCTTACCATACTTTGAAAGACTGGAAAAAAAATCTTAATAACTTTGTTCAGCCGTTCTTTAAGTAACTTACCAAACAGACATTGTTAGGTAGCTTAGCCTAGGGAATTGGGAAGTCCATTTAGGCATGCCCAGGAGAGCCAGCAAAGGACAAAGCTGGATGTTCCCGCCGGTGGGCGCAGATGGGCGTTACACCTGGAGCAGCCCACCTGGGCCAGGTGATTGCAATTCAGCCAATGGGATCGACCTGGGGTCGTTCACCATGCCTCCCCCCGGGAACCCTTAAGAACCGAGAGGGACAGGGTCTTGCTTGGGTGGTCTGGTCATCTTCGTGGGAGGATAGAGATCCTTGCGTGACCTGGGGCAGTCTCTGCCAGGCCGCATGGTCAAAGGAATCCTATGGGTGCCACGTAAAACCTGAAACTTCTTTTAACTCTCATTAAATTCACTTGGATCACGTGCCCGACTTCGGCGTGAAATCTTTCTCGCGCGGAGCCAAGAACTGAGGCTGAAATCTAGTCCTGGAGAGAAAGACCTAACATTTTTTTCTCCAAGTTTACCAATAAGGTTACAGGCTTAATTAAGCCTCTTTGTCCTTTAGCCTTCTGACTCTGTATGATTTTACAACCTTGCAATCTTCTCTCTTGGTTAACTTCACTCATTCTTATCAAGCTGGATTTAGAAGAAGTTAATGGAAGGGTCTTAGGCCCTCTTGAATGCCCTAAAGCAATGATTCCGTATCCAAAGTTTAAAAACCTTTCCCCTTCAATTTTTAATTTCATGTGGGGGCACTGGTGTTTCCCCACATCAGCGTTCCAGAAGACCCCTTGATTTAAAGGGTGATCGAACTTCTCAAGTACTCTTTCCTGATAGACATACATTTTTACTCTAGGAATGCAAGGAAGCAATCTTCTTTTATAAACCATGATATATCAGAATTCATCACTGCCTTAACTTTTTCATAATCCTGTTCAATGATTCCAGCAACAATCAGAACACCTTGAGAATTTACATTAGACTTTCCTAATAAACATCCCATAGTTCTTTCTGGTAGCGAACCCCAATTACTGCTCTTAATAATTTCTGATTCAATTACAGCTTTGGCTTTACTTCATAATGCTGATCAACTCCAGTATCAACTTTAATTTCTTGAGTACTTTGGTTAAATTTTCCTGATAGAAATTGTATTACTCTTTCAATAGGAGGTTCCTGCTTTTTAGAATCAACAGGCTGCTGCAAGGGCTTCTGAGCCTTCTCTTGGTTACTCAAACCAACTGCAGTGAGAACAGAGGCTGGGTTTCTGCCTGTTTGGCTAGGCCTGGTCTCCTGCTGTGAGGCTGGGAGATACCTGCCATTTCTGCCATTCAAAGATTCTCTTGCTGGGTTGGGCAGAGGCCTTGCCTTCTGAGCTCTGTTAGGCAGGACTTGGATCAAGCTCCTTCCTCTGTTTTCCCGCCGGGAAGCCTTTGCTAATGGCAACCCTTCACTCTTGAACGTTGAGCGAAGTGGACTCGCCCAATGAGTTCCCTCCCTACAGCGGGGCAGAGTTCAGGTTCTTTTAAACCGCAATTAGGCGGCCCTGGCCCATGCTCTGGCTCAGGCCGCAGTTTGCTATCCACGGCCAGGCTGGTCGGCCTGTGCTGTCTGTACTCTCTTTGAAGATGACCTGTCTTTCCGCAACTAAAGCACTCTTTCCTAGGTCTGATATAATTTGCCAAGGCCTCTGCCATGAGGTTGGCCTTGTATTCCTCTGCCTCTACATTCCTGCATATCCTGAGATAATCCAGCAGCGGTGCCCTTTTCCCTGTAGGGACGCAAGGCATTTTTACAGTGTTTATCAGAGAAATCATAAGATAGCTTATGCACTAGGTCTCTTGCTACCTGGACATTCGTCACACATTTGGAAATAGCATCTTCCAGTCGGGACACAAAGTCAGCATAAGGTTCATCATTCCGTTGTGTTATAGCCGTGTACCTGGGCTTTCTCTCTTCTGATGGATTTATCTTTTCCCAGGCACTCAAGCAAACCTCACGTATGTGTCCTATTGTCTGTTCAGTAAACTGTAGCTGAGATTCAACTGTGATATAATTCTCATCTTCTAGCAATTGATGAATTCCTATATCTATCCCATCCTCAGCATTCTTGCGTGCTCGCGCAAGGGCTGCTTCCTTCCACAGCATTTGATATTGCAAGGATTCTGAAGAGTAGAGACAAATTCTCCCTAAAGCTCTCCAGTATGTAGGGGTCCAGCTCTCTGACTCTGCTAGGGCCTTTACCATGCTAATTTCAAAATGTGAGTCTGGGCCATAATCATTGACTGCCTGCTTAAGATCTTAGTCGCTTAAAGGGAAAGGCAGTATACTGCCTTTCTTGACTCCCTTCGGGGTGCTGCTCGTCGGACTCCCTGTCTATAATTCTAACAGGATAAGCTATTCTGAATTCTAAGTCTGCTTCTTGAGCTATACTCTCCTCCACCCGTGAGAGCAAAGGTGCTTTGCCTCTCACTTTCCCAGCTTCACTTGCTGGGTTAAATCTCTCTATTTGCGTTTCTTTGGATCTAAACTCTTCTCCACCAGCACTGGCTTGCTTGATAGTATTGTAATTCCCTGAGCTATATTCTGGTGGGGCAGATGGTACTACTCTGCTATCTCCTGATTCAAATTCATCTTCTCAGCTACACCTAAAATTTTCTCATCTGCCTGAAACTCATTCTGCCTGCTTCTCACCTGATTTAAGTCTGTGTAGCTTAGAGGTTTCTCACTACTCTGCTGGTCTTCATCTTTTGCTCTCTCACCTTGCAGAGGCTCCAACACTGCGTTAATCTGCACCCACAGATCCCCGGTCTCAATGGATATGCTCTGTCCTTCCCTGTGAACTTTTCTTAAGTTAATGACTACCTTTTCCCAGATCTCCAATTCTAAAGTTCCTGACTCCTGAAAAGAAGGATTAAATTTCTTTACCAATTGAAGAAACTTTCATTCTCTTATTTGTTACCCCTACATTTTGTTTCTTCAAGAGGTGGCAAAGAGTGATACCATATTCTATCCTTGCTCTTTGCCTGACCCATATCTCACTCGGACTAAAAAATGCACTTAAAAAATAAACTCAAAAAATGTCCCGATTCACCCTCACTGTCCGATGAGGCTGTACAATTGTTACACGGGATATAACTCAAAAGAGTTATTTTCCCACAGGGCCCCACGTAATGTGTGCCATATGTCAGGGGAAGCCAGCCCCTAACACATCATTACGGGTCCGGTAGGTGCAATTGTACAGCGATAATAAGTAAAGATCATAGCAAAGTTATAGAGAGCATGAGAGATAGAAGTGAAGTATTGAAATAAATGGGAGTCAGACAATTCATGGTAGCACGCTCACTTCTGCCCCACATGATGGTCCACGTGGAGGGAAAGAGAGAGCGCTCTAATGCTAGCCCAGGCCTTTTATATTCTCTGGGGATGTGCAAGCCCCCTAATTACAGGTGAGGACATACATCACTGGAAGGGGCTGTCCTATAGGTAATACAGTAATGAGAGGGGGGTGGTCTAGGGACATACACACAATAGGAAGAGGAGGGACTGGGGATATACATGTGACAAGATGGGCAGATCCTAGGTTTAGGATGGTGGCTTAACCTTGACCTATTCCCTAGATCTCCATAGGAACCATTATCAGTAGGGTGTAAACCCCACCTTCTGGAACCAAATAGATGTCCGCAGGCGTCCATTGACTTTAACAGCAGGGAGTGGGACCTGCCATATAGTCTGGCAACTGATCGTGCTCTGGGAGGATGTCTGAGCATCTGGCCTCCCCCCCCCCCCCCCAAAAGCAATACACCTTTCCTATGAACTATATGGTATCCATGAGTAAGAATTGATGTCAGTAGGATTTTGTTGTACTTAATGATTATTTTCAGAAAACCAGGTTTTGGTTCAGAGTATTTCAGGGCAATCATTTGGGTGAGTCTCCTCAGTTCTCATGGAATTCAGTAAGCTGGATTCCATGCTACTTAAAAAATTGTTTCTTAACTTCTGTTCTAATATTACTGTTCACTATACAATTAAATAGGAGCCCTGGTGGCAGAGTGGTTTTGCATTGAACCGATAACAGGAAGGCCAGTACTTTGAAAACATCAGATGCTCCACTGGAGAAAGATGGGGTTTTCCACTCCCTTAAGGAGTTGCAATATCAGAAACAATGGGCCAGTGCTACTCAGTCATGCAGGGTCACCATGAGTCAGAACTGACTTGATGGCAGTGAGTTTGGTTTTGAGTATATTCGTATATGCTGTTTTTGTTGTTGGTTACTTTTGACATTAAGTTCATGGTAACACATGTGAAATGGAACACAATGCAAACTTGTACTCCACCATGACCATGACAGGTTTTGGATCAGTTGTGAGATCGAGTTTTTCATGGTTGATTTTTGGAAGTATATCACAAAGACTCTCCTCTGAGTTGGTCTTAACATCATAACAACATCCAGTAATAGGTGATGCCAGGCATGACATGTATGCACGGGTATTAATCCACCTGCATGGATTATAATTAAACTTCTTGCATTGAAATTAACTTCAGAATTGAACCACCGATGTCTATTTTGCTCTCCATGTGTACATATAAAAATAGTGTCATAATTCTATTATCTTAGTATCATAGTAATATATTAATACTATAGGAATAATATCTATTTTTAATCTCAAACTCTTCCAATTACCATGGCAAATAGGGATGGAATGAGTGTCTCAGCTGCCGTTTTTATTAACTATTTAATTTGAATGCACTTGGTCCTAATACACTATATTTGCTGTTGCTGGTAATTACCTTTGAATTGGTTCCAACTCATGTACAACAAAACAACAACAGCAACAGGACCCTCTCTGGGCCTCTGCCATTCCCCTTCTCCTCCCCATCCTGGGGCTGCTATTGCAGCCACAATGTCGATCCTTTACAAGGAGAGGGTTCTTGTTTGCTGATCTTTCTATATTATCAAGCACGATGTCCTTCTTCAGGGACTGGTCCCTTCTAGTAACTTACCCAGAGTATGTGAGGTGAAGTTTTCCAATTCTTGCTTCTAAGGAACATTGTGGCCCTATTTCTTTGTAACATAGATTTGCAGTTCTCTGACAGTTCATGACATATTCAACATTCAGTGCCAGAATTCACCGTAATTGAAAAATACCACTTCTTCGGGATTCCTTGACCATCGGTTAGCTTTGACTTGCATATGAAGCGATTGGAAAAACCGTTGCTCAAGGCAGATACACCTGACCTACTCTTCAACGTTATCTCTTTGCTTTTCAATACTTCATGGCTGATTGGCTCAGTCCAATAATTCATTTAATTTCTTGATTGCTGCTTCCATGAGCATTGATTATGAAACTAAATAACATGAAGGCAATGACATCATTATTTTTTTCATTTTTCATGATGTTTTTCATTGACCCAGTTGTGAGAACTTTTGTTTTATGTTGAGGAGCTATAATTGGGGGTTTTAGTCTGTCATCTACAGCAGGAAGTGCTACAAAGCTCTTTCTTTTTTTTTCCTTTTTTTTGCTTCTAGCATGCAGGACCTCTCAGTTTAGAGTCTTAATGAATCTTCTTTCAATCCTAATGACTTGTTCTGTGTATAGCTCAGTTTTTTGAACCGTTGCTCAGGTTACATATTTGATAAGGGTGAAAGAATCCAACCCTGACACAACTTTCTTGATTTTAAACCATGCAGTGTCCCCTTGTTTTGTTCAAATAACTGCCTCTTGATCCATGAATATGAGTTCAATGAACTGTTCTGGAATTCTAATTCTACCCAATGTTACCAATAATTTGTTATAATCCACACAGTTAAAGGGTTTTTATTGTCCAAAAAACACAGGAAACATCTTTCTGGTGTTCTATTTTCAGCCATTATACGTGGTATCAGCAATGCCATCCTTCATTCCATGTTGTCTTTTGGGTCAAGTTTGAATTTCTAATACATCCTTGATGTACAACTGTTACCTTTAGTAAAAATTCAGTTGTATGAGATAGTGATATTGTTCAACAATTTCCACGTTGTTAGTTCACTCTACTATTCTCTACATTAATGATCAAAAATGGCCAGAAAAAAAGTGAAATTTAGGTTTAAGTAACTAATAAAAATGAATACCTTTTTTATACCTATTATATATTCAATTTTTGAACTTTCAAAAATTCAACATGCATATGAATATATGCATTACAAGTATTCTAATTGGATAAATATATTTATTTATCTTCAATATCCTCAGAATTATTCTCTATCTTAAGACATTTTAGTTTTCCTTGACCTTCATTAAATTGGAATTCTTAAGAATAAATGATGTCGCCATGAAAAAAAACTTTATTCAGAGGGAGCATTTAGCTCTTTATATAGCAATCTCAATCCAAAATAGCCTCTATCAATTTGTTTTGATTTACTGCTAACTTAGGAGATAAACTCTAAATTGGAAAGAAGTCCAGTTACCGAGGGTCAATGATAAGTAGGTCAGCACATTTTTTACCAGCAGTTCAAATCCACCAGCCTATCTCCAGTCTGCTTCCTTAAAGAAGGCCACCGACAAAGCAGTTCTATTCTGTCATATAGAGTGTCTGAGTTGCAGTATACTTGGGGCAATGGATCTGTTTCCTTTATTTTAGTCCGTAGATGTTCTATTTTGAATTAATACTTTTAGAATTAGTAAAACACAAAGTGTTTATTTAGATGCATCTTTACTTTATCAAAGGAGTTTCTGAGTGTTAAAAGTGGTTTTGTTTGGCTACCAACCGAAAAGTCGGCTTGAGTCCACAGCCATTTAAAACTCAACGAGGAAGAAGAATAGGTCTACTCTTCCCTGCGTGAGGGTCTCCACTAGTCTGCACTGACTTTTGCATGTAACATCTTTCCAATTGAAGGATAATTGATTCATTTTATCATAAATTTTTCTTTTCCTTTAGTTGAGATTCAGATCCCTATTCAAATAAAATGTGTGGATTCTCTATTGTTTTATATATATATATATATATATATATGTAGTATTCCTATATGAGACAAGAGCCCTGGTGGAGTTGTGAATTACAGATGCTTTTCTGCCTTGCCTCCATCCATGCAGCTGGCAGAACTGAACTGCCGCAGTGTGAGGTAACAACTATTGTGACTCTTAGAGGGACACTTATTACTACTGACAGCATAGTTTATTTGTCCGGCTTCTTTATCCATGAAGAGCTAAGTCTTCCATGGGGCCATCAAGTCTCATAAACTCACAGGAAAAAGATGAGGCGTTCTAATCCTATAAAGATTTACAATCTCAGAAGGCCACAGGGGCATGTCTACCCTCTCCTATTAGGGTTGCTATGAGTCAGAATCAACTCCACGGCAGTCAGTTTTTGGTAATCATACGCCGGGTGCATTGTATATATTATTATAAGTGAATCAAGCCATTCCTTATCTTGGATCTAGAAAGCCCTTTTAGCATAGTTTCTGCCATAAAAATCAGTCCCTGGCAGAAGTTTCACCAAAGAAGGGAACTTCTCCTCCCAGTTCCGTTGCGAACCATTACGACTCCTAGTGAGTAGACTCGAAGAGGAAGGCAGAAGCACTCCTGGAACTCAACACCCGCAGCCTCTGCTTCCACTGATGATTGTCAGCCTTTACATCTGCCCATGCCGCACTCATATGTGTAGTATTCTATGGCTACACTCCAGAAGCCCGGGTGGCACACTAGATTGAAGCATTTCAATGCCAGCCTAATGTTATCAGTTTGAGTCCGCCAGTTCCTCTGTGGAAGAAAGGTGAAGCACTCTGCTGCTTGAAAGAGCGACTACCTCTCAAACCCTATGGGCAATTCTATTCTGTTTTATAGGGTTGTCAAGAGTCAGCAGAATTGGTTATAGATATATTTTGGTTTGGGTTCTAGATACAGTCTGCATTTTCTGGAAAAAGTTAAATGCTAAGTTCCTAATGCAAATCTTGGCAGTTCCAATTCGCTCGCAGGAGACTCAGAAGATGTCTTAGCAATCTTCTTTCCAAAGGCAGCAGTCATTTGAAAGAGTGACAGAACATGGTTGTACACTGAAATATGTGGAGTCATCATGGATTGGGAATGACTCAACAGAAACTATATATTTTAAAAATCATGTCCACATTGTATGACCATTAATTCCAGGATAGAAATTCAAATTGTAATAAATACTTTGTGCCAAGAATAAGTCATTATATTAAATTAATCATTTAGCCAAGTTTAATTTTTGAAAACTCTTAAGTCTATTTTCCAACTTAAGAGAGAATATCTTGTTGTAAATAGTCTCAGAAGTTAACAGCTTGATGAATATACCATTTTAGTTATTCGCTTGTTTATTCCTTGGCTAACTCATCAAGTTTTTATTATGCAGAGACTATCAAGAAGGTGCTGGTCCAAACACAGGACTATCAGAGGGCAAAGTTTCTGATGCACAGAGCAAAGTGGTTAGCTAATCAGGGCACAATTGCTGTAAGCAAGACTCCTCTTTAGAACCAACTTTTAGTTAGTTTCAACATCACAGGAAAGCTGACAAGGTGTTCCAAACACAAATGGCTTCAGGAGCCAAGGAGGAAGCTGAAAAGAGCAGAGCTAGGCAGACGAGGGCAACACATGCTTATCCAATGAAGCAAAAGCTGCCCAAATTCGGCTGATGGTTTTCACACAGAAGTATAGTAGTATTAATAAATCTTTCCACTATTAAAAAGAACTCAGAATTCTGCATGATTAAATAAAACCCACCAGTTCCAAAAGTGGCTAGGAATAGAGATACTGAGCAAAGCATGTAGGTCAGATTTGGTCCAAAGGCTATCAGGTTTCAACCTTGTATCAAGGCTCAGTGACCACGAGGCATCCATTTACCTTCAAGAAAGCTGCTTACTTGAATGGTTGCTGAGCCTCCTGTGACCCTGTTTAGTACTCACTATCAGGGAGCAGGACCTGTTCATTGGCGCTGAGGAATGTTATGCGAATTAATGGCCCTAGGAAGGACTTAGATCTTCATGGATAAAGAATCTGGACAAATAAACAATGTGATCAGTGATGATAGGTGTCATTCTAGAGGCTCAGTCTGTCTCGCGTTACGGCACTCAATTCAGTTCTGTATGCTTCACAAACAGAATGGAGGAAATAGTACGTGTGGATATTCAATATCAATGTCTAGAATACTTCCCTACGTAACATGCACACACTTTTAAAGTCTATACATGAATTAAATCATTTAGAAAACATCATAAAATGCTAATTGTGTTTCTCAAGTCGCTGTTATTTTTAAAGGTATCCATAGTCATTACAATTTGTTGGTACTGTTTTTTTTTTCATTGTGTCCATGAGATTGTGGGGACTTGCGGGGCTGTTAAAATATGAAAACAGAGAGAAAACTATTTTACCCGCACAAGGTCTGTTATGGGACACATGCTGACCAAGACGATCTATTCCCAAAGAGGACTTCATTTTCCTGGCCGAGAGAGGACAATGTTGCCACTCCTTACCAACCTCAAAAACAAGGAAGTGGACTTAGCAAAATATGTTTCCATAAACACACTTTTCTCCTAATAGGGATCCAATGTTTTGATAACATTGCTGGTCAGACAAAACCCATATCTACCTGCATGTGGATCTGTTGCATGCTTTCTCTAGTTTCTCTGGTTTCACCAGTGCCTATGACCTAGAAGCCAAAGTCACGTGCGTGTCTCCTTGGTAGCTTGCTCTGCTACTCAGTTTCATTTTCCTTGGGCTCCCTTGAATATGTGCAGCTGCTCATGGCAAAGATATATCCCCAAAAGATACAGACTGCTTAATTTTCAATGACAAATAATAGCATATGTGGAATAAAAAATACAATCCATCTCCCTCACTATTCAGTGACTTAAAAAAAAACAAACCGTTTCATGCTCTCCGAAAGAATACACCATGAAAGGAAATTAATCAAGACTCTTAAGGAATGTTGATGGACAAATGTGTGTTGAATCGGTTTCTGATGCATTAGTATATAACCATGCCCTGTCTGGAAACATTTTGTCCATGTCTCAAATTATATCATTGAAATAAGTAGAATATGTCGCCTGTGAGGTAATCATGGATTCTTAAAAAGCTCCCCTATATGTACTAATTTGAAGAAAAAAATAATCCCCACTTGCAATGGAAAAAAAATCACTGGAAAGAAATGACCTTATAAAATCATGGATACTCTATAGCTATTTTCATCTTGTGACAATGTATTATTAATAGCAATAACACATTATAAAAACAAACAAAAACTTAGAACCCAAACAAAAAAGATGTATGCTTTTCTTCCAGTGAATTTCTCAATTTAGCACAAGATAGACATTTGTTGTTGTTATTTGAGTCCGCTCTTCCTTACGGTGAGCCTGTGTGGAGTAAAACAAAACACTGTCTGCGCCCTCCTCATTATGGATGATGTGCGCATGTCCACTGCTGCAGCCACTGAGTTTTGAGTGTCATTGACACTAAATCAGACATTGTATAGTTACATGCTCATGACTAATTTTCAGAAGTAGATTGCCAGAACTTTCTTCCTGGTCTATATTTTTTCTGCATGTTCCATTGAAACCTCTTACCTTGATTGAGCCTGCAGGCATAGTTTCATAGTAACATGTAAGCCACTGCAGTAAGGCAAACTGACTTCTCTAGGGAAGATAGACATCATTTTGGAGATGATCTAAGGACTATTTAAAAACATTGTCATAAATGTATAAATATGAAGATAGTTAAAACATTTGGAAAATTGGGAGCAGAGGTAATAGGAAAACAATTTCTTCTCTGTTCTCACATTACATATAATGATAAGGTGGCTATATGGAGCACCAGGGATTAGGGGATGGCCTATTCTAATTGAATTCTTCTGACAGGACTGATTTATCTCATCTTGGCTCTACAGTCATGGTGGTCACCACAGTGGTAATTCAAACTCTCAGGACCAGACAATGCTGACAGTCAGAAAGCTGAATTTCATACACTTATTTTATTTACTTATTTTTTTGCCTAGTAGTCCTAGATAAATTAGACAACATTATCATTTTCATAACAAAAACCTAACACGTTCTTAAGTATTTGGTTAAAAAGGCACTGAAACATAGGTATTCATTATTGTTCTTAAAAAAGATATAGAAAGTATAAAAAGTGTATATTTGACTTAATATTTGAATTCGTGTCTCCTCTTTAAAATCATGCCTTGCATACTGACTTGGCTAGCACCCACTAAATGTGGGCATTGAATTCATTGTGGTTTTCTCCAGAGAAAAGGCAGCCACCTATTGAGAAATTATGGTGTTTTCTTGGAACCCAAGGTAGTTCCTTGGAAAAATCTCTTGTTATTTTTGCCATTAATGTTTCTAAATGGCACAAAATGAAAATGAAGTTTCCAGGGTCTTCCCTCTAGCACTTACATGAATCTGTAGGGTCAGTAATGGAAGCACGTTGGGTCTGGAGGGTGAGCCATAGGTAAGAGAAAGGCAGGAAGATCAACAAGAACCCTTATGATTGCTGAGACATGTAATTAGCTACATATTGTACAAAGATTATTGGTTGATTAATCATTATAAAATGCTTCTCAGATAGATATTATTATTATATATACTTCCCTTTTGGTTTTCTAGCTCTAGGTCTCTGCACCTTTTGTCATATTATTCATCTGCTTGTGCTGCCTGTAAAATGTTTCTATTCAGCTTTTGGACTTTAGGATTTCTTCCATTTGCCTTTGTCACTCTATGATTAAGAGTAAGTTTCACAGTTTCTTCTAAAAACTTCTTTGGACGATTGAGAAGCAAGGATATTTATTTGAGGACTCAGATGTGCCTGACCCAAGCCATAGTATTTTCATTCACCTCATATGCTTGTGAAAATTGGACATTGATTAAGGAAGACTGAAGAAGAATCAATGCATTTAAATTGTGGTTCTTGTGGGTAATATTAAAAGATGTATGGGCTTCCAAGAGGCCAAACAAATCTGTCTTGGAAGAAGTATGGCACGGACAGAGACACTTCATCTTACATACTTTGGACATGTTATCAGGAGAGAACAGTCCCTAGAGAAGGACACCATTCTTGGTGAATTAGTAGGGTGGCAAAAAAAGAGGAAGACCCTCGGCATGATGGATTGGCACAGTGGCTTCAACAGTGGGCTCACGCATAAGAACCATTGTGCGAATGGTGCTGGGTCCCCAGGGTTTGCTCTGTTATGCATCGAGGCACTATGACTTGGGAGTGACTGCATCACACCTCACAACAATCACAATGCTTGAGGAAGTAAGTTCTTGGAGCCAACAGCTGTGGTGGAAGTTTCTTGATTGGGAAAAAAGCTTTCTGATTTGTGGAAATCTTCCAACTACTTGAACATTTAGATCATGGTAGAGAGCACGTCTCTCAGTGGCCCACTTTTGCTTTGCAGTTTGAGGATCAATCATGCTTGAAGGCTTGGACTATAGTTTTTCCACTCTTCCCAATAATTCTCTGAGCAATATAATTCCTTAGAAAATGCTTTCCTGTAGGCAGTGCAGGAGTGGCTTCATTGTTCTCAATTCAGAATTCTGACTAACACAGAAGAGATCGGAATTGAATAATGCTAAAAATAGATTCTTTATATTTCATTATTTGTGCTGTTCCCTGGTTTTTCCACCAACATAGTTTTCCACTCACTTTTGGAATGGTAACTGGTTAGTCCTGTTCTCGGGCATTGTTTAAAGTTTTAAGTATCAATGGGTTCATTCTGTGTGTGATAATGCACATATATTATTATTGATGGATTTATTAGGGTCTATCAAGGAGATTCAAGACATCTAAGACTAAAAAAATCAAATCAGTATTCTAGTTTCATGACTTCTTACGAAATTTTAAAACTGGTAAATATGTGTTTTGATTTTGTCTCTTAAAGAACACTGTAAAGTAAATCAGAACGGGTATCAGAAAAGAGCATCACCAGAGACCAGAAGTTGATTTGAATGCAGTTAGAGAAAATGTGAGGGGGACCACTGAATGTAGTCTGTGGCACAACAATGAATTTATTCCAGACATTTGAGGTGAATGCCATTCAACCACCTTCTACTAATCTGTCAAGAAATACTCGTGAGGGTGTCAGCCCGTAGTTAATAAATAACACTATAAGACGAATGAACTATTGTGCTATATGACTTAACGTGAACAGAGCGGTTGCCATAGTCTCCACTAAAAGTCAAAAATAAATAAACAATAAAGCTGAGAAACTCGTGGAGATTAAGGATGGAGCAGGGCTAGTGTCTGAGTGTACTCCAAAAGGTGGATTGTGAGCAGCAGCTCTTAAGTCTAGTGCTTCAAGGTGTAATGAGCTAATAGTTCTCTTAGGAACCGCGCTTTTAGGGAGAAAAATACCCATCCAAACAATCACAGACATCTTAAGCGAAGCTGGTACTTGTGTGTCATGGAAGAGAGTCAAAATGGGTCTCAAACAGCAAAATCAACAACATGGGGAAGTCATTCAAGTCCCTTCCTTTCCAAATCTCTGCTCCTGGCTTCTCGTGTGGGGAGGGAGTAACCGCTGGGAAAACAAAACCTTAACAGAGCAAAGCCAGAGTCTGCCCTGTAAGGGAAGCAGAGGCTTCTTCTAAAAGCCAACAGGGCTTGGACGTGGGTTAATATGGATCTGGCTTGAAAGCGTTTTGGGTGTGTGAATACCTTCCATTGGAGAGAGGGGGGCACTGGTGGGGCGAGTGAGAAGGGAGGGAAGGAACAGAATGTTCGACAAAATGCACCCCTTCAGTTTAGGGATGCTGTAACTGTAAGATACAACTTTTCTACAACTGTTTTCTAGGATACAGTATTAAATGCCAATGTTATCCTCACTCAAGCCAAACAATATAATGCATGGTGTGATTTAACATGAAATTTCAGCCCACGATTCCAAGGAGATAATTAGTAGTGTGATGTTTAAACTTTTTATCACTCTGTGCAACTGGGGAGGCTGTCTGTAATTATCACTTCCCAGCAGAAATGGGATTTTTCTCAGTAAAGGGACTTTTCACTATCTCAGTCCCTACCATTTCTTTTCTTTCTTTCTGCTTACAGAGGACAGATGGATATGGTCGCCTGCAGAGAATGACCAAACAGTAGCTACAGTATAGAGTATCAGGGAGCTGCAGCTGTCCTTGGACAAGGTGAGAGTTTGAAAGAGACAGCAAAGGGGAGAATCATCTTGCATCTTTATCTCCAAACTATGGTAATATGATCTGAACAAGTATAAAAGGCAAGCCTGAGATTTAGCAATTAGAGGAGAGTGGGGAAACCCCTTGGTGGTGTGACGAACAGGAGTGTGGAAGTCAGCCAAGAGAAGGTTTGCTCCTTTGCACCGGTTTGGATTCTTGCCAGTTCCGTAGGGAGGAGGAAATAAAGAGGGATTAAATGTTCGTCTAGTTTACCTTGATAGTGCTTTATTCTGTATAATATCTAAGCCACAAGTAGGTTATATTGCAGATCAATGGATGGATAAGATGCCATTTGCTTGGAGCTGGCAGTAGGATTCAGGTTCTTGGCCACCATTGTTTTGAACCAGCTCATGTCCTTGCTTCAAGTATAATTTTTATATGGTATAATAAAAATTACACTCCAGAAAAAGAAAAGAAACCAAACTTTGCTTCCCTGTAAAATTCTGTAAACATAAGCTCATACCAATTACCAAGCTCACTGGCTTGGTTCCTCCTCAGAGCCGCTTTAGCAGAAACAGTAGATCTGGCCCACTGGATTTCAATCAATCTTTACTGAAGCAGGAAGTCTCATCTTTCTCCCAGGAAGTGGCTAGTGGGTTCAAGGTGCTAAACTTGTGGTTAGCATCCCAACATGTAAATCACTTCTGCCACCAGGACTCTTTTGAACATGGATTATGAATGTATAATTCTTTATCACTATCACTGTACAGTGAATACCATGTTTCTATGTGTCATTGAAGAGTCTTGGTGGTTTGATATTTAACCAAAAAGTCAACAGTTAGAACGCATAGCCATTTAACGGGAGAAAGATGAGTCAGTCATTTTCTGTAAAATTTACGGTCTTGGAAACTGTGTGCAAACTGTACTGTCCCGATGAATCAGAACTGAGTGCTGGCTCGGGGATTAAGTCACTCAGCTGCTTACTGAGAAGTCTCAGTAAGAGATGGGATTTCATCAAACTTCTCCGTGGAAGGAAGATGAGGCAGTCTGCTGCCACACATCTTACATCTTTGGAAATTCCTTGGCGCCATTTCCTCTGTTGCACAGGGTCTCTGTGAGTTGGAATTGAGTTGGTGACAGTGGGTTTATTAGCTTTTCTTTTTTAATCTAAGTGTTCTGTTCATCTATCTCCCTGGTAACTCCCCCCTTACTTTATTATAAGAATACAATTAGCTTTACATATATTACTATTTTTTAAATTTAATTTAATTTAATTTTTTAAACAATTTATTGGGGCTCATACAATTCTTATCACAGTTCATACATATACATACATCAGTTGTATAAAGCACATCTGTACAGTCTTTGCCCTAATCATTTTTTTCTCCTCTTTTCTTTTTTTACATCTTATTAGGGACTCATACAACTCTTATCACAATCCATACATATACATACATCAATTGTATAAAGTACATCCATACATTCCCTGCCCCAATCATTCTCAAAGCATTTGCTCTCCACTTAAGCCCCTTGCATCAGGTCCTCTTTTTATTTCCCCTCCCTCCCCTTACCCCCTCCCTCATGTGCCCTTGGTAATTTACACATCGATTATTATTTTAACTTTTTTTTTTTGTTCAAAAAACAAACAAAAATTCTTTGTTCCTCAGAAAGATAGGCACTACTTTGCTATGTCTACTAGAACAAACAGATGCACTGTGAGGGAGTCTATTCTGTCTCCTTGTGACTCTAGGGGACACAGTGCACCTGCCCCTGGGGGTTTCTCCCGAGGTGCTGTGTTCAGCAGCCAGATGGGTAACTCATTAGGCTAACAGGACTCCTAGCTACTACTCATTAAGAATTGACTTTGTAGTAGGCCTAGATACATTATAATAATAATACATTATAATACATAGCCATAGTGGGTAAGTATTTTCTATTTGTATTTTCCATATGAGAAAACTGAAGCATAACCATTAAAATGCATTTATGGCTGTTAGTCAGCGTGGTGTGCATGGATACGTACTCTGATTCAAAGGATTGCTAGGACTCTCGGGATTGCTATGAGTTTGCATCGACTTGATGGCAGGGAGCTTGGTGTGTATATTTTGACCACCTTTTTTTTCTCCAGAGGCATAATATTTAATTAATGGCTGATAATATTGGGTATATATCAATGTCATTTCATAAAGATATATTTTAGGCTCTAAAGAAATATTAGTATCCTATCTCATGGTAATAATATCTATTGAGGTGGATATTATTGGTTTTAATATCTAAAATTTGTGAACTTACAGTTATACAACTTATGATTGGCAAAATTTGTGTCTTTTAGCATTAAATCTCTTTTAAAAACTTTAAAGTCTGTGACAAAATTCACCCTCAGAATATAGCCTGCCGGTCAAATTATACTCAACTGCCTCAATTCTAAAGTGCTACCCATCTTAAATATTTTAAACTGTGAAATATTTTAGAAACAACCAACTAGTATCTACAAACTAGTGAGCACTAACTACCGATAGGCCTGACATTCCCCTCCCCTATGCGAGTAGAAATCTGAGACATTGACTTTAAACATGCGAATGGTCTGATTATCTACTATCATCTCAGCCCCTCCAATAAAGGAAATTTCAAAAACAGGGTAGTTCAGATGTTTTATCAAGTCATAGACTAGACTGAGCTGATCAGATTTTTCTGCCTTAGAAAAGCAAGGTGATGCTCTGAACTTTGCAAATCAGGATCCTTGACAGGTGAAATGAGAAAAGTAATCAATATAAAAACCATTATTCATGTTTATGCTTTCCAGCATCAAAGACTCAAAGTTTGCTTCTTAAAATGAGCATGGTCATGACCAGAAGGGCACGGAGAATGAGACAGAGCATGAAAGTAGAGCGATGGGATCAGTGTGGGTAAAGAATGACAGGACATAACTTCCTGAACTGTCGACTTCCTCAGAAATTTAAGGGAAATAAACTTAAGTGATTTCAGTAGTGATCTAAATATGATTAGGATGTATTGAAATAAGGGCATGTTATGATAGAAAATAAAGAATGTTGCATTCATGAAAACCAATGAAGACATTTGACTTTTTTTTAAATCTTTTTATTGGGGCTCATAAGGCTCTTATCACAATCCGTACATACATCAATTGAGCACAGCACCCTTATACATTTGTTGCACTCGTCATTCTCATAATCCACCTTCCACTTGGGTTCCTGGTATCAGCTCAGTTTCCCTTTTTTTTCCCCGTCCCACTCCCCCACCCGATCCCACCCCTGGGACATTTGACTTTTAAAGAACATGTACCTTTGGATTTACCTACAGTTTTCCATGGATCAGACTCTGCTTTGAGGGGAAACTTTAGAGAAGTTGAGGAGCACTTCATTAGGGAAAATATAGGAACATTTGAAGTAGAGCATGGAGCTTTGGTTTATTTTAATGTCATCAGTGAACCAGGGCATGGAAATTGCTGGAGAGATGGAATAAGCTGCTCTCTCAGATCCAGCAGTGCTCTCTAAGGCCATCGTTTTCAGGGCTCCCACTGACTCCAAAATGTTTTACGTTCTTTAGCAAGGACTATAAGAATGTGATTGTTGTGGATGTATGTAACATTGCGATCCCCACTCACCAAATAAGACTCACCACATCATCTATTGAACTCAGCCCATGGCCTTGAATTCATTTCCTGAGGTCTTCCTATCCCTCCTTATGATATTAGATTCATCTTAAAATTGCTGTTTTTATGTGTGGCAGTATTCCCACAAGCTTATTGCAAAGTGGAACATGTCTACTTGAGCTTCATTTAAAATTTTATTAGTCCTTATTTTGTTCCTAAGAAGCAAGGAAGCCAAGATGTTGAATGGTTTATTGTGGTAGTTATGTAATTGTCCATTTGAAAGGATTATGAGTGAAGGGGTGGAGTCTAGTCTGTTAATTGGATCACAGCCGATGAGGCCTCTGTGGGGGCATGACTTTCTCCTGAGAATTCTGGGAAATCTGGTATTTCCTCCTTGGGGGTGGGACACTCTCTGCTCATACCTAGGGAGACAGAGCAGCTGACAAGACATATGAACTCACCCTGATGCAGAGACCCCTGCCAGCGCTGAGATGTTTCCAGTGACACTGGATCCAAAGACCTTCTACACATTGTCCTTGATCTACATTTGGCATCATTGCATATGTTTTGTGAGTCTGAAAAAGGACCTTATAGATTGATAGCAGACACATGGGCTAATATTGGATTTATGGACTTGATCTGGACTGGGCTGGGATTTTTTTCTCAATGTTCAATTTCTCTTGTATATAAATCTCTTATACCCATGTGTTTGTCCATGGATTTGTTTCTCTAGTCTACCCAGACTAGTCTACCCAGACGAGTCTAGTCTACCCAGACTAGTCTACCCAGACTAACACACGTAGTTTGAGCACATCATCAAGGAAGAGCGATCACATTGTGTTTGATAAAGAAGACATTGTGTTTGATAAAGCAAAGGGACCTCAGAATTGAGAGAACCCCTCAATGCGATTGACAACAATAACTGAAACAATGAACTCCACCATGCCAAGGATCAAGGGGATGGTGTAGATCCGAGCAAGGTTTGTTTCCGTTATCCTGCAAGTCCCCCTGAGGCATAGACTTGAGAACACCAAGAAGAATCTGAAGATCCAGAATTCAAAACAACATTTAGAAAAGAGCTAGAGAGCTCACTGATGATTTATTTACGAAATTTCAAATTTCAGACCCAACTGGATAGAACAGATGGCAAATAGAGGTTTTATTCATTTTCCTCCTGATGAGGTAGTCATGGCTCGTGAGAATCTGTATGCTTATTTTGTTGATTCAGATCCTCCATTTCAGAAGAAATTCACTGTCTGTAATGATTACATACCTAATATCATATCTGAATTATGAAGCATCTGTGTGATTCTATTTCTAAAAGAACGAAGCAGAGAGCCAATTTTGACCAAGAAAAAGACAAAACGCCCACAGAATGTGTGAGATATGTAAATGGACTGAAAAATTATTCTTGAATTTAACATAATAGCTTCCCCACAGGTAGCCGTGTGAAACCACAGAGGACTGTATCTAACTGTACAGAAAATGGTGAATGTATCAGTCAGAACTGTCTTCATCTTGTGCAGTGATGCAAACCAAGGTGCTCAAGAACGACTCTGGTAAATATTAATAATCTATGACTTGATTGCTAATAAACAGTACCTACACAGGGCCTCTGATTTTATATGAAATAAGACTATATTTATTTTAGAACATTTCGCACTATCGTCCTGACTACACTAGGCCAAAGAACAATTCATTTGTGCTAAATCCCACAACAGCGAACAGAAATTGAGCTCATTCCTATTTTCTAAAATTAACCAATAGCCTGAAGAACTGGAAGAGGGTCAGTCAATTGACTCCCAGGAAGGAACCCAGGTTAGTTAGTTAGAACTTGTCTACTCAGCTGAACTTAGCTCAGAACCCCCTTTTTACCCTAAACAAGGAAATTAAATGCCTGTGAGTAAATAAAACAATTGCCCAGCATGCTCCTTGTTCCTGTGTGTCTCTGTTCTGTGCTGCTCCCCAAAACGCTAATCTGACTTTCAGGCTAGACATTTCCCAGTTCATGAATTGCAGATAGAGCTTTTGAATAACATTCAAATTTAATCTTGTGGAGATTTAACTTTATTTTTAACAGTAAATTTTAAAAAGTTCCGTTGTACAAATAAGGTCACCACATGACGTAGGCAGAAATGGTTTTCTGGACATGTGACTTTACTGCTGTCCCTAAATAGATGCATTTAGCTCTATCTTGTGTAATTGTCACTTCCAAGAATAGAAGAACTTACTGATAAGTTTAAAGCTAATTCAGGATAATTTTAACAACAATGTACTTGGGTTGTTGTTTGTTTCTTTTTATTGTATACCAAGCAATTTTCAAACACATTGTTCACATACTTGACACAGCTTTGAAACCATGTAAATATTATTTGTTGCTATTGGAGCTCTGACTCACTGAGCAAACACACCACAGAATGAAGTGTTGCCTTTCCCTAAATTACCTTCGCATCCTTGCTGCTGGCCTAGCATCTTCCAAACTAGGAGGCTCATCTCCCAGTGCCAATCAATGATGCCATACTCTGTATGATGCAAAAGTAGATCGCCAGACAGACTTTCCTTTCTAATTCACCTTAAATTCGAGACTCCAAGTGAAACCTGTCCACCATAGGTGGCTCTAATAGTATTTGGAATACTGGTGACAGCTCCCGGTGTCATGGCAACATGCTAGTCACCACAGTGCGGTAAGCTGGCAGGTAAAGCGGTGGTGCACACTGCATTGAAAAGGTAAGGACATGACGCTGGAAGTGAAGTGATCTGTCTCAGGTCACAAACCAGAGAAGATGATTTGAAACAAGGATCTTCTGGTCTCCAATTGGGTGTCTTCTTTCTTTTTTTCTCTCTTCAATAGAAATGACCTTCACATCTATGGTTTCTAAGTGCAAGTTCAGAGAAACCTAACTAAATACAGCATATAAATCCTTCAGCAAGACTGAGCTCAGTCCAAATGAGGCCTAATGATTGTATTTTATATAAATGTTTGTACAACCCCCATATATCTTAGTGCTCGATAAATGTATCCCATTAGGAAACTTTGTTATATAAACCGATGAAAGGCACACCTTCTGCATATCTTTGTGACTGAAGGCCCAGGTAGGTAATAGCTTAGCAAGCACCTGTTGGTGCTCATGATCTCCCTAAAATGAGAAAAAGGAGAAATGCTGCCAGGAAGAACATTCTGTAAATTATTGCGCAGTCCTTGATTCACTGTTTTTATTTCTTTTCTTCCAGTTATGTTCAATTTATCAGGCCCTCTTTACTAGGAGAACAAACACTGAAGCTATTTTAATAACAACCTTTTATTGTCAAATTTTTGAAACTACATTTCTAGCCAGTGTCAACTTCGTGCCAACAGATTTACCTTCATTATCTGTTTTTTTACCACTAACATACCTGTGATAGCTAAGTGCATGGGCCTTGGAAAGGCATCTTAGTTGTGAAAGAATGTTTTTGAAGCTGGCATTACTAAACATGTGTTCCTAAGTAGCTTCCAAGAAAGCGTTATGTTGGTTAAACATTCCTAATACATTTTCCTGACTAGATATATAGTTAGGTCAGCATTAGGTCAAAGGAAATGTTAATCTTATAAAGAGCAGTCTCGAAATTGGACACGGAGTGTAGACTCCTGTCCGTATTTTAAAATGAAATTAGACTGCTGCTCTTTTACACACACTATGTGCCTCTGGTTTTAAGATCTCCTCCATTGGGTTGTTGAAAGTTATTAAAAACACTAAAGAAAGTCATTAAAATATATATATTATTCATCCTATTTTGCTCAGAACAATAATTCATTTTTTCAAGCTATAGTTCATAAAGATTAACTAGGCTAAAAGAAAAAATAAGTAAAATTTATGTTTGAAGTTTCTTATAAAAATGAGTACATGCATTAGGTTTAACTAAATTGAATCATCAAGGTTTAGATGTCAATAGGAGATATTTTCTGAGTTTAAATGCCTCCAAAGTTTCCACTAGGTGTTTATTCAAAATATTATTGTTTTAACAACCACCTGCATATATGGCAAATGGTAGTTTAATTTAGGTGATTCCACATGCATGCTGCCATTCTTAATTCCCAGTCTACACTCTGGGCAGCACTTTTAGGAGGGGGATCGGGACATTGCAATGGAAGAGTCCACCAGGGTTCCAGCCCATGCTGTTGCTGTTCAGGGCCCATTCAGTTCTGACTCGTGTGGCCTCATGTACCACAGAATGAAACGCTGGACCGCCCTGCCCCATCCTCACAAATGTTTCCTGCTTGAGCCCCGTGTTGTCAATGAATCTCATCAAGATCTCACCCCCCCCTTTGCTTCTCCTTTACTTTACCAAACATAATGCCTATATTCAGGGACTGATCTTTTCTGACAATATATCCAAAGCATAGAAGACAGAGTCTCGCCATCCGTGTCTCTGAGGAGCCTCTGGGCATACTTCTTCCAAGACAGATTGGTCTGTCCTTTTAGTAGTAGATGGAACTGTCAACATTCATCCCTGGCACCACAATTCAGACACTTTGATTTTGTCATTCTTCTATATCCATTGTTTACATTTCACATGCATATGAGGTAATTGAAAATACCATGGCTTGGGCCAGGCACACCTTCGTGTTCAAAGTATCATCAGTTACTGTGTTTTAGGGACCACTTATCACCAATTGTTTTAGAACCACCATATCACTTTTCACCATGATTTTACATGTTACAGGCCCACCAGCAGCACACAAGCATTCCAATCTCTTTGTACCCTCTACAGAATGTTTTGCTCTGTGTGTGTGTGTGTGTGCTTGATCAGGCTATCACTGTGCGTGTAAGGTGATACCTTATTGTTGTTTTCATATGCATCTCCTGGATGTCTACTTATTGTGCACATTTTTCAAGTGTTTATTAGCCATTTGAGTTCTATTTTTGGTAAACTGATTGTTCATATCTTTTATCTACTTTTTAATTGGATTTTTTTTCTTATTGAGGTGTTGCAATACCACTGCTGGACATATACCTCTAAGAAGCAAGGGACAGAACAAGAAGACACATGTTTTCCCATGATCAGTGTACCACAGTTCATAATAGCCAGAAGTTAGAAACAGTTCAAATGCTTACCCGTAGAAAAACTAAGAAATTTTAGTACATACACAACATGAAATACTTTGCATCCCTAAAAAACAGCGACGAAAGCATGATATACCTCATGACATAGAAACACTAAAATAAAGGTGTATTTCTAATCTCAGGTATGTATTTTCGAATATATCAAAAGAATGAACTCACTGCCTTTGAGTTGATGCCAACTCACAGCGACCCTATAGAACAGGGTATAACTGCCCCTGTAAATTTCTGAGACTGTAACTCTCTATGGCTGTAGAAAGCCTTCTCTAGTGGTTTCAAACTGCTGACCTTGCCTTTAGCAGCCCAACATGTAACCATTGCACCACCACACCACCAGGGCTCTTAGAAGCCATATACCACCTGCTTATGTATACATCTTAAAAACCATCTCAAGAGCCGCGCCTCGGCTAGGGGCAGTTTCTATGGACGGGGACAGAGAGAGAAGGATGACCATTCCCTGCCATGTAACATTGTTCTAGTGTCACCCCCAAATGGACAGTCATTCCTACAAGAATAATTAGTGAACCTCTCTGGAAATTCAAATACAGAGGTGAGAGGAGTGGGCATGCTTGCCTCCGAGAAGGTGATTGGTGAGGAAACCCCGAGACAAACTTCTAATGGGAAAAACAGGTAGCGTTATTTATGCAGACCCCAAGGGAGAAGATGCCTGATATCATTTTCTAATTGGATAGCTTTCAACTACTTTCTGTCCACATCTCCGTGACCCAAGTCGCTGTGTTGCCACAGAGGACTATGACATGAGTCTGCTCTTTCGAGATCCACAGCACCCTTCACAGGCCACACCAGAAGGACGCAATTTGGAAACTCCCCTCCACTAAAGAACTTTAACTTAAACGCACCGTTAGCAGATTTAAGACCTTGTAATGCTCCTTTGTGTTGCCCTAGTATGATAAGAAGCAAATGACTGCTGTCTCAAGGTTATAGAATTGGTGGTCATTGAACATTGGATGCACCTCTTCCTTTGAGGGTACCCCATGTGTGGTGGCCCAGGACTATAGATGTGCTATTTTCATGCTCTCGTTGATTTTTTTAATGACATTTCATTCTCGCCGACATGGTGCTGCCTTTGGGAAGACTGTTGCTGAAAAGTCTGCCCTGCCCCCACACCTCACTATGGAAACTGTCCCATGCAAGTCGTTTAGTTGTTAATCTGTGCAAGTCAACAATTCGTGCATCGTGATCTAAGAAATTGTCCTGTACATGTGAAATTTCCTTTTCTCAACAGTGCTCTAAATCCTATGTTACTGGCTGAATTACTCATACTATCAATAGAATTACCTTGTGACTCATGGAGATGATTTATTATATCCTCCAATAAAATGATAATACTTTCTTGAAAATGAGCCAGAGATGTACACAAACCAGAGATGCATGACTGAATGTTGGGCTCACACTTAATCCTAGCCCTCATCTGAGAACAATTAGTTCCTATGACATGGCCCTACTCGATATTTGCCCTCATGAGGATATGACTGAATATATGAATTCTACAACAAAGTGTGATGACAAATTCAGATGGTGCCCAGCTACCAAAATAGTACTTGGGGTCTTACAGGCTTGTCTCAAATCAAGCAGCTATCTAAGAGCGGTATCACCTAAGTCCACATAGAAGAAGCACACCAGCCATCTGATCCAAGGATTATAAATAAAAATCAAAATCCAGAGGAGGGAAAAATATCAGAACTTAAACTCTGAATGCCAACTTTTCAAAGGCTTTGAAGGACAATAGAATTCTAAAATCCATTTGTAGGATTAAGCCTCTGATCATAGTATATATATCTGATTATTCATGCTATAAAACAGGGAGCAATGTAAAATCCACGATTATAGACATAGTTAGATCAAAATGTTACACTTTATCAATTGTTCTTCTTTTAGACCCATTTTTATTTTGTTCCAGGTTTTATTATTTATGCTTTGTTCCAGTTGAGGTTTTTCTGTCTTATTTTGTCATGGTTGATGGTGTTTTGCTTGTTGATTTTGTTGTGTATTTTTTTCTGTGTAGGAAATCTAGGACAGGCGGTTCTATAGAGTCATCCACTGGATTACTCATTACCTAGGCATGTGGCAGGGGACATTAGGGGGAAATGGGAGACTAATAACAAGGAGTACAAGAAATTTTTTTAAATGTTCTCAAATTGATTGTGGTGATGATTGCACAATTGTATTTAATATGATTGAAATATTGAATCAGGTAAGTGAATTATATACAAATAAAATTTGTTTATTAAAAAAATAAAATACTGTGACTTGGATCAAGTACAGCTTAGTTCGTAAAGAGGTATTCTTAATCTTTAGACTTTTAAGAGCTAATGTACCGTAGATTTTCCCAATACAATCTTCTGTTTCATGTCTTGATGGATGTTTTCATGAATATTCATTGTGGCACCAAGTAAAATTAAATTCTTGATAACTTCAATAATTTCCCTATTTATCATGATGTTATCTATTATACTAGTTGTATTTTTGTTTTCTTTACATAAAATTATGATCCATACAGAAGGGTACAGTCTTATATTTTTATTATCAAATGTTTCATGTCTTCCTCCCTTTCAGTAAGCAAGGTTGTATCATCTGATTCAATTACAAACTCACTGCCATGGGCAAATGCTGACTCATAGCAGCTCTTAAGGACAGGGCAGAACTGCCCCTATGAGTTTCTGGGACTGTAACTTTCTCAGGGAGTAAGATGAATGCCTCATCTTTCCCCCACAGAAGAACTGGTGGTTTCAAACTGCTGACCTTGTGGTTAGCAGCCCACTGCATAACCCACACAACTCTATAAAGTCTCTTTGTTATTTTTATATCACAAGTTATTAATGTCTTCCTTTAACTGTAATTCCCAGCTGCTTGGAGGGAGACAGATGAACATTTGTACTTTCATAAACAGTTAACAGTCTCAGAAAATCACAGGGACAGATCAACCCTGACTTAACAGGCAGCTAGGGGTCAGAGTTGAATCTATGGCAGAGAGTGAGAATTCTGACACCATGCTCTTCTTCCTAAAGTCCAGCTTCTCAAAAGAGTGTTTTAGAAGCACACAGATTGAATAAGTATTCTAAAAGAAACCCACACTGACACACACCTTTCCTAACTTTCCACCACTCGGCATCCCCTTTTCTGTTGAAATAATTGCCTCTCGGTCCATGTACAGATTCCCATTAGCATTATGAAGTATTCGGGAAATATCATTCTGTCAATGCTATCTATTATTTGTTAAGATATTTTGCATAATTAATAAAGCACAAGAAAACATGTTTCTGATCTTCTCTACTTTCAGCCAAGATCCATCTGGCATCAGCAATATTTCTCATTTCACAGTCTCTTCTGAATCTTGCTTGAATGTCTCGTAGGTCTCAGTAGATTTTACTTGCATGTGATAGTAAGGATTTTTTTAGTTACTTTTCATAATCTGTGAGGTCACCATTTGTGTGTGTGTGTGTGGTATGTGTGTGGTAAGGACAAATAAGAATCTCTTCCAGTTGGTTGGGCACATTTCTGGACACAGGTGAGTGGACGTGTGCAGGGCTTTCTCAGCTCGTGGTGCACTTCAATTGGTACGCTGTTCATTTGTAAAGCTTGTCTTTGGCTGATGCCTTCAACGCACCTCTAACTTCTTCCCTCACATGTTACGTCTTGAAACAATAAACACCAAACAATTCTTTTGGGTACAGTGATTTCAACGGATCATTTGGGGAGGATAAAATGTTATCTCTAATCATAATGGTGTCCTTATAGCAAAGTGCAATGTTGGGGAACAATGAGAGGTTTTGAAAGTAGTACTGCTAGGTTTCTGGGATGGTTTTCCCAGGCTCTTGCTTCTCAATGTGAAAGAATTCATCTACAGGTGGCAGAAGCACTTTTGCAATCCAAGTAACTTTTATGAGGGGGTAGAGTCTCAGATAGTACACTAGTACACACTATCCATGGGGAGGGTGCAAGGCCGCATGGCAGGCAGGGTGCTCACCGCGCCCATGAAAGAGATTCCATCCTCGGACCTGACAGAGCGAGCAAGCTGCCCTCAGTCTGTGCTGTTTATCACGTCCTATTCCCACTTGGAGAAGGGTGGTGGTGGTGGTGGTGGTGGTGGTGCGTGGCTGACAGTATTGGCCCATTTAGGCGCATGTGTGATGTGATGTTGCTGGTGCCTCATGTATGTGTCCTGCTTGACCTTCAACTGGGTCTAGGTGACCTTGTTGTGAACATCTCCAGCTTTGGAATGTCCCCAGAGATGTTTAATGTGTGCCTGATTTCTTTCAAACCTTTCTTCCTTGTGGCACGGCCAGCTCATTTTTGTTTCCCGTAGGTTTTGGTAGAGCCCTCCTCTATCCCTAATCTTCCTACTTCAGTATTGAGTGGAAACCAAATGGAAGATTTCTTGAACTTGAGAACTAGAGCCAGAGAAGGGAATTGAGCTATGTTTAGGGAAGAAAGAAGCCAATTTAAAAAATCAATCAAATAATATTCAGTATGAACACGTCAACAAGCCATCAGTATTACTGTCTTCTTTTCATAACATTGTTCCTTATTCTGTTCCCACTGTGTAATACTGGGGGAAACTGATAAAAGTAAAATCCACTCTCATCCCAGAAAATCACTCAACCAAAATGGAAGAGAAAGTTTCATTATTATCTGTGCATTAAACCTGCATATTATGCATCACAAAAAATCTACGACACATTGCAAAAACAGAAAGAAATCTTAGTCATTATGTAGATAAGGGAGCACAATCATTACATTCATATTTAAAAATAATGGCTTATTTTCTAATCTTTCTGGCTCAGAGATAGGGTTGGACCATCAACTAATCCCCTTCTAGAAAAACAAACAAACAAAAAACAGGAAGTAGAAGAATTACCTGAAGTAATGTTTACATCATTTTAGAAAGCTAGGGAATTTAAAATTGCAAGCAATAGGTGAATTCTAAAGAAAACAGGAGAGAAAAGTCCCTGCCTCTATTTTGGTCAGGGAAATGTTACCTGCTGGCTTTTTCATTTGTTAGGTCACTTAAGATAAAACTTAAGATAACTCTCAAGGCACAAGGTTAGGTCATCTGACCCGATTGAATTTGCCACGTTTAAGGGAAAACACTGAATGCAAGATTGATAATCCATTTATAGATGCTAAAAATTAGGTCACTGGATTTATGCTCCTATCAGCTTTTTTCCCCCAGAACTCATTATGTTAAATCGCATTTTTAAAATGATAAATTATACTGAGGTTGTATAACTATTGGAGGAAATCGGGGCAAATGAATTCTGTATTTAAAAATGATTCTACTTTATAATCTATAAGTGTCTGACTTTGTTTTTCATATTTATTACTTACTTTTTTAAAATCAGCTTTTTCCCATAATCAAAATATTCCATGGTGAAGGAAAAAGTTGTGTCTCGATATATCTTTATGAGCAAGGACACTTATTTCTTTTACTTGTAAACACAAAAGGCCCCAACAGATGTTTCTCTCTGTGTGTCTCTCTCTCAAGTCAAATTTGTAAGCACAGTCTTACAATTATTTATCATTGTCAGCTCACATCAACGTGATATAGCTACAAGCAGTTCTCTTTGGTTTTAGAGCTGGTGGAATGGAGTTCATTCATGAACTATCACCCTTTTGAATGGCCTTTCACTTTCTGACCCTAAGTAATCTTAAGTAGTTTTGTGTGACTTGAAATCAAACTTGTTACATTGAACCAACCAATTTTGCTTATAGAAACAGATTAACTGTTAAGGTTGTGAAAAATGACTCCACATTTATATCCTTTGAATGACTGAAGTCATTTATCTTCCAAGTCCATTCATTAGGTGTCTTTTTTCATGATGGCACATTCAGCATTTACCAAGAGTCTGATATTTCACACATTCTCTCCTAATGGGGTGCTCATAGTAATAGATGAATTCAACGGAGTCTTTGGTAATGCAAAAATTATGTAAAATTATCACATTTCACTCTATCCCTTTGGAAATCTGTGTTGTAATGGATGACCTGGTTTAGACTGGATCCCAATGTTTAGGGACATTTTATTGGTGAACAGTGGCAAATTGCGGTTTAGATTTGTTAGGGCAAAAGTTATGTTTGTTGTAGTGAAGCAACAGACTTATATTAGGTGAGAAATAAAAACACAGTATATTATCAAATGAGAAAATGTTTCGCTAAATGAGAAACACAAGCACATGTGAAACAGGATATTGCAATGTGTTCTGAAATATAGAGAGAGCAATTTTTATTAGGCAAGACAACCAAAGGCAAGTGTATGGGCTGGGAGCTATGGCAAAAAGTTACAGTACTTTGGTATTCTATAATCTTAGACATTTAACATCAGTAAGTGTATTTGTTACTTTCAGTGATAGTTACATTGAGATTTGTGTATCAAGGCATTCTGTGCAGAGTGAATGGAGCCCCAGCTGTATGTCTACCTCTCCCTTCATCTTCAAGGAACAAGGTTTATGTATCTACTTAGTTACACATGAACACCGATGTAGCAGAAACGGAGAAGATTGCAGCTGGTGCAAATGAAGTTTGATTATGACTAAGTTCATTGAGGTTTAATTCATCTTGGTTACAGCTGCAAGCTGGTCGCAAGGTTCACTTTAACATTATCCATTCTAATCTTATTTTCTAACCTCCCGGGGCATGTTTGAGCAAGGCATTCTTTTCAGACCAAGCTGAGTAAACATTTTTTTCAATAAACAATACTTCATCCAAATCAGAAACCTGACTCTTGCTTTTTTGTGTTATTACAAGTGAACTTTGACAAATATCTAAATGGTTTCTTCAGATCAGTAGAAGGGAAGATTTCAGTTTAATTCAGAATGGGGTTGTAATTTAGAACTGAAGGCACCCATTTCAGTCTCAAGGTTTAAGGTCTGGATACACATGCTTTAAATATTCAAAAAAAATTTTCCTGAAAGGAGAGACTTGAATTCACCTTTGAGGTTAGGCTGTGCATTTGTGTTGGAGCAGGGAGATGGCAATACAATTCTAATGGGAATTTAGGTTAGGCGAGTGTAAGACATTTGCTTTTGAAATTGAGATTCCAGGAACCTAGAAGTAAAATTGCTTCGCATTATAGAATAAAAAGTGATTTGTGTTGGTGTGTGGGTACGGGTGGTTGTGTGTGTGTGTGTGTGTGTGTGTGTGTGTGTGTGTGTGTGTTTGTGTGTGTTTGCATCTCGGTTTTCCTTCTGTGGGGAACTGTTTTGCTTATTCTGCTGGTGCTGCCAGGGGTTGAGGATTCGTTTGGCACAGAAAAGGCCTTTTCTTAGAAGCAGGTAGAGCTGGTTATTGTAACAGAGTTGGGGTTGGAGTCTAAAGAGAGATCTGGTTGCAAACAAACTCCTGGAGGATTCTGGAACTTGTTATTTTCCAAATTAATTTCAAAAATTTGAAAGTCACACTGACAACCTTACTAATCAGGACCCAACAGGGAGATGTTTGTGCTGCCCCCACAGGAACAAAACTGAAACCTCAGCTTCTTTTTCATAAGAATGGCCTAAATTCCCCAGGGACCCAGAGCTGAGTCCATCGGATTAGTCCCCTGGAATGGAAATCAAAGACAGACCATTGGACTTGATTAATTAGTTTAATCTAATTTTAAATTCCCCCATGGCCCCCAAAAGGAAGGGGAAAAAAGGCTACCAGTCAATTGAAAATTTCCCTGTGTGTGTCCTCCTTGTTTCCTGTCTGTCCTTTCCAAACGTATGTCAGCTTGTACCATACTTGTCTGACTTCCAAATCCACTACCCAGTTCCTAAACTGAAAAATAAAGCTAGTAACTTAATACACAGATGTAATATTGTGAAAATTTTATTTCCAATATACACATTCTGAAATATACACAAACATACACAACACCCATACATATCTTAATTAAGCACGGTATTGATCTACTACCTAGGAGCCCTGGTGATATAGTGGGCCATGCACTGAACTGCTGAACACAGAGTCACAGTGTGATCGGACCAGTTTTTTGGGGAAAGGTGGCAGCTCTGGTTAAGATTTAAAAGTTCCAGGAATGCCAAGGGGCAGTTCTACTTTGTCCTATCGGGTTGCTGTGAGTCAGAATCTACTCAATGGAGATGAGTTTTTTTGTTTGTTTGTTTGATTTTGATTTTAGATACTCCCTGAGATGTGGCTGTGCTCTCAGATGTATGGAGTAAGCACCGTGAACCTGTTTCAGCACGCAGGAAGTTGACTTTTAAGATGCTAATGATATTGTGAAGAATTCTGAAGTCATATGATAAGGAGGAGTATTTGATAAGTAATTTATAGAATCCAGTAGGACCAACTCCTCAGCCACTGAGATTTCAGCTAGAAAAAGATAGCTGATTAGCAATACACAGTGAAGCCCGAAGTCAGCATTTTAACCTGGAGGCAAAGGTTCAGAGGCAAGAAAGCAGCTGATCAGTGACACAGCAATGGCTTTGTTATTTCAAATCTGAATTGCGAAATCTCCAGCTACAGAGGACCACTTGTGGAGACCAATATTCTCACTAAGAACAACTTGAACAGATAGACTTAAAAAAATTCTTTTAAAAAGTCTCTAAAATAATCAAGACAACCAAGACTTGAGCAGTGTGCTAGAGAAGAGGTGCTTATTAAGATGAGACTAACATTCAATGTCATCTTTCCCCTCAAGGAGGTTCATCAGAGGTGAACAGAAAGACAGAAAGGCTGAGAAGTCAAGCTCAAAGCTGGTGCTAATGGAAAAGTACTGAGCAGAGATTTGACAGTCTTTGGAATGATGATTCCAACTGGTATTCCGTTCCCAAGGCAGCCAGCAATGATGAGCCCGAGAGCCTGGAGAGAACAGAAGCACAGAAACAGGAGCTCAACCTTTGAACCACTTTCACGGTCAAGGCCTTCACTGATGCTTACGGAATTCAGACCAGGTGAGGGAGAAGTTCAGCAAAATGCCTGCTGCCGACAGCTGGAAAAGCTTTGCAGAGCTTGTGGCAGTTCATTTTGTCGGGGAGATAAAATTGGATTTCTGTTTGGAAGATCTTTATAAAGGAGCCAGATTTTTAGCTGGACCCTGAAAGGAGACCCATTCCAGAAGTAAGGCTAGGCTAGAACAAAAATTTAGTAGACTTTAATAAACCTGTAAGTAGTCATTACATTAGCTTACACACCGATTGTATGAATGTAACCTCGTTTCCACTGAGGGCTCCCAGTGGCACAGTGGTTGAGGTCTCAGTGGCTAGCACACAGGTCAATAGCTCAACGCAGCTGCTCCGTGAGAGAAAGACCTGGCGCTCTGTTTCTGTAACGACTGCAACCTTGGAAACTTCTGGGGCGATTGCATTCTGGGTCACCAGGAAGGGAAACCAATCGGAAAGACTGTTTTGGTTTTTTTTAATTTGTCATGGACTGCCAATATACTCATGGACAATGGGTTTTAGAAGAACATGATACCAATCAGCTCTGCAATGCTTGCATTTGACTGCAAACACCACCTTGGCAAGAAATGTGACAAAGGGAAAAACAATAGAAACTCACCTGCAGATGCTCCCGATATTGATGTCAGGACAGGAAAATGACATTTCCCCCAATTGAAAACTGTAGGCCACTCTCTCGTATGGATTTAGAATTTAGAAAGTTTTTAAATAATTATTAACAAATTAAAATGCAACAATGTTCAAAAACAGATACTATACACAGACAAATTGACTCTGATAGTATGCGATTTAACTGGATATGTAAAAAGTGAAATTCTTCATGTATATAATGAAACATACAAAGAAATATCATAGGACATTCTCTATATATACAGTAAAAACATTTTCTAAAAGTTAATCTTCACCTATAAAAATAAAATTACAGCAATCTAAGAACAGAAGGGAATCTTACTTAATTTGAAAGATGGTATCTACAAAAACCTACCGGAAGCTTGATATTCAATGATGAAATACAGAATCCATTCCCCTGAAGGGAAGAATGAATCAAGTGTTTCAGGGTAAGCATTATAATTTAATTTTGTACTAAAATCTGCTTATCAAGTGTAATAATTCAAGGAGAAAAATGGTAAAATATTTTATGAGAAATAAACAAAACAAGCAATATTCACAATGATTTGACTATTATGTAGATAATCCAAACAATCTCACAGATAAGCTATTACCCTACTGATAGGATTAATAAATACAGTTTGCAAGTTTGCTGAATACAAATCACTGAATAGAATGAACATAAAGCCAGTTTGTTTCCTTGTCAAAGAAACTAGTCAAAGTTTAATGCTCTTCTAGTCAAAGAGCATTAAAAAGCCTTTACAGGGACTTTTAAAAGAAGCAAGTGCCTACTTCTCCTTTGGAGGCCTGTTTGCATAGTGATTGTGCACTGGGCCGTTAATCTCAAAGTTTTTAGTTCAAAACCACCAGCCACTCCATGGAAGAACGACAAGGCTTTCAGTCCCCATCAAAAGTAAAGTGTCAGAATCCTACAGGGGCAATACTGCCCTGTCCTATATGGTTGCTAGGAGTCCAAATTGATTCAGTGGGCATGAGCTTGCTGTCTTGTTTTCTTTTTAAATTTGTTTTAACCTATCAATTTAATTAAAGGAGACTTAAATATGTTGATTCAAAGACTCTTTACTCCTAAAATGCTAATTCTCCTCAAATTGATTTAGAGACTAAACACTATCTCAATTACAGTATCATCAAGACATATTAATGTTTTAGCTTTTATTATGAATTGGATAAGGGCTTACAGAATATATTAGTTTTCCATTCAACAATTCATATATATTCTGTTTCATCACTGACTGCATTCCCCACAATGTAAGAGCAATTACTCTAGTGACTGTCTATGTTTAGGTTTCGTTTTTTTCCATCTTCCCTTTTTAGTAATTGACAAACCAATTCTCAAATTTGTATGAAAATATAAAGGGAAAAAAGGTTGCTGGTAGAAAGTAAAAAAGTATACAGCTGGAGGACGTAGAAAATAAGATATTAGTATTTTTTACAGAACATAATAGTTAGGGTTATGGTAATAGACCAAGGATTTAAAAAGAGAAAATAGAGTCCAGAAACAAACTTGCATATATGGATGTTTGATTTATGAGTGCAGAGTAAGGAAGAAAAATAATCTTTTGAGTAAATAGTGCTGGAACAATTGGCTATTTATAATGTGAAAATTGAAACTTACCATCCCATGCACCAAGTTAAACTATGCACACACAAGCAAATGCTACATGAACTCCAAAGTTAAATGAAAGATGTAAATCACTAAAGCTTCTAGCAGATCAAATAAACACACCTTCAGTACTTAGAGATAGGGTATGGTTTCTTAAATATTCAGAACAAATATTAATCAGAAAGCAAGAAAATGAAAAAAAATAGATAATATTAAAATTAGGAATGCAAAAATATTATTAAATTGTTGAACCTTCAAGTGGGCCCTATTTTTCCTCTCTGTATCCTCACTCATCAAATATACATCTTTGCATATATTTAGATAGTGGAAGACGACACAACAATAGAAATCAGCAATAACTTGAACACGCTCTTCACAAAAGTTTATTCCAAATGGTCAACAAAAGAAAGACACTCCTCACCATTAGTGGTCACAGAAATTCAAAGTGAAACCACCTTGACACAACAGGATGGCAACAATAATCATTGTAATGGGGCTGACAAGTGCAAGTGTTGATGCACATGTATCACAGGCCCTTTCTGCGACGGTGGGAGTGCCACTTCACAGTGTTTTGCCTAAGCTGCCTGCAGTAGCTACTAAACCTGCTGGAAGCCCAACAACTCCACTCACTCCTGAGTAAATACCCCAAAGAAAAGCGAACCTGTTTGCATGTAAATACATCACACTGATGTTCAGAAACCCCATTTTCCATAACAAAAGAGAACTGCATAAAGGAAGATTGGTAGAGGAGCAGAGGGAGATGCCTTGGGCCGCTAACCGCAAAGTCAATCGTTTAAACCCACTTCAAGGAGGGGGGGACTCTATATAGGGACACCATGACAGGGCCACTCCATGGAGTGTGTGTGGTTGTCTTTGTCGTTGGCACACTATTTTGTGGTGAAAATGGCCTGTCTAGTGTTAGATGTTGACAAACGCATGGCTTTTACAAAAATAGGCATCAAAGAGTGCATAATCTATATAAAGCTTCAAAGGGGGTAAAACTCATTCATGACAAAAATCAGCTAGGGTTTTCCTCTGAGAAGGAGACAATGACTGGGTGTGGGGTGAGGAGGGGCCCTAGATGTTGACGATGTTTCATCTATTTCTTTGTATCTAATACTTGAGTAAAGCTATTTATTAAAAATGTGTTTTCATTTCAATGTGGTGAACGTTAAAATACTTCATGCAAAGAAGACTCTCCACGCATCCTGGTCACAAACTGTGGAATGTCGAATTATCTCAGATCATGCCTGAGATGGGCTGTGGAGACATGCAGGGACTTTGCAGGCACAGACGCACGCGGTTTCTGTAGAATAGCACGAACGGAGAAACTTTCCACAGCTAAACACTCCGGGAGGGCAGAGTCTCCCAGCAAATGCAAAACTCCTGGCTAAACGTGTCTCATTGGAAGCCCTTTCCCCAAGGTTACCATCTATGAACCAGAAGTGCGGGGGGGGGGGGGGGGGGGGGGAGGAGATCTCCTCTTCCTGTGGTTGGTGATCCATTTCCTCCCGCAGGCCTCCTACCTGGTAGACCTGTGTTTATTCATTAGCCCCAGAGGGAGAGCTGACCATAGCAAAGGGGAAAAGTCAAATTAGTCCATGAAAGCAGCTCTGACCAAAGGTTTGGCTGAGGGAGGAGGTCGAAACTAATGGCCAATGAGTCTGTTAGATTTAATGAAACTCCTTCTCTCATCTCCCCCATCATTTTCTACAGAGAATGAGAACTTTAATTTGCTTTTTAATAGTGTCTCATCTGACATACGCTCCTATGCACCTCATTCTACAATGAAAAGTTTTAATGTATATAAGATGCTAAGGAAAAGAACACCCATTTAACCTTGTGGTATTTTATTTCTGAATAAATGTAAAACAAGAGAACACAACTCTGCTGAGAGGCCTGGGTTTTGCATTTGCCACTGTGTGTGTTTTAACTTTCCACTGTGAATTGGGTGAAGCCTTACAGAGTAAACCCGTTTTCCATTCAACAAATCCTACACATTTCGTATATTGCTTGCAGTCTCCACAACGGAGCATCATGTATCCAGATCTCCCCTGTATTCCTTATTTCCATTCCTCCTGCTTTGCTCATCCTTTAGAAGTTGTAGCTGTGGTAGGTGCCGTCAGGTAGATTCCTGCCCACAGGACCGTATGCACAACAGAACACTGACGGTCCTGCCCATTCTCAGAAGTGTTCCTCTGCTTGAGCCCACCCAGAGTGTCAATCTGACTCCTTGCGGCCCTTCTGAATTGTCAATGAGCTTCTAGTGAGCATGTGGGAGCAGATTGTCTTAAGATGAACTCTGAGAAAGGAATACATACTGAATTCCCTGAAGCTGGAGATATTGGTGCTAAATTCTTTCAATGCAGAGAACCTGGAGCAGGATGCTGTCCCGGGCTACCCAGTAACATTTTCAGGACAGTCTGAACCTCATTTTCTTCTTCCTCTAGGACAGGATCATCATTTCCCACAGTTTAGGCAAGGACCCCATGGGAAGGTGCTGTCAGCTCAGCCCAAGGAGCTGAGGGACAGCATGGTTTGTCCTTCACCTAAGATAAAGTAGACATTTCCCTCTCATACCCTGGGAAACTGCTGAAATACCACATTTTTCAAAAGATCAGCCATGGTCCCTATTCCTGGCTTTATCTTTCCTTCCAAGTCATGGAGTATTTGGCTTAAATATGAATATTTTTTCTTTGTCTTCAGATGATTATTAACAGACTCTTGTTGGGGGAACTTTTCACAGAATGCAAGACATGTGACATCACAAGAGCTGTGTAGAAACCTTCCTCAAATAAATAACAGGGCTTTTGAGTCTTTTCTTCTTGGGCCCCCTATTCCCCAATTTTGTTTCTTCTCTTTCTTTTGTCCCTACTCTCCTTTTCAATTGTGACTGTGCCCCTTTTGTCCCTGACTGATTTGTGAGCTGGCTCTCACACTAGCATAATGTCCTTCTATAGGGACTTGTCCCTCCTGACAACATGTCCAAAGTGTTTATGACAAAGTCTTGCTCTCCTTGCCTCCACGGAGCCCTCTGGGCATACTTCTTCCCAGACAGATATGCGTTCTTTTTTATAGTCCATGTACTTCTTTAGTAGCCAGGATACTTCTAATATGCAATGCTCCCCAGCACCACACATCAAATGCACCTATTCTTCTTTGATTGTCTTTATTCCATGTCCAACTTTCCCATCTATATGAAGTAATTGAAAGTACCGCAGCTTTGATCAAGAGCACCTTAGTCCTAAAAGTAATACCCTTGCTTTTCAATTCTCTAAAGAGGTCCTTGTGTAACATATTTCCTTAATGCAACACTTTTTTTGGTCACTTGACTTCTGTTTTCAAGAGCATTGATTGTGGAGGTAAGCAAGACAAAATCCTTAACAATGTCAATCTCTCTCCTGTTACCTTTTTGTTCTGAGGATTTGGGTTTCTTTACATTGAGGTGTAATCCTTCCAGAAGACTACTTCATAACTGTAATTTTGCTACTGTTATGAATCAGGTGACCACCAAAGGGGTTGCGATCCACAGTTTACGAACCGCTGATCTAGAGAATACCATGTGTAAAGTTCTCTTTTATGATGTTGAAAACGGTATTTGCTATGAACAAGTTGTTGTTCTTGCAAAATTCTACCATGATTTCCAACTTCTTTTGTTCAAATTGTTGCATTCAAATAGCCAATAATTATCAATATATCTTGATTGAATGTTTGATCATTACCCTACTGAAGTTGTTGGTAGAATTCTTCTATTTCTTTATCATTGGCTTTTGTGGCAGGTGCCTAAATTTGAATAATAGTTGTCTTAATTGGATTTCCCTGAAGTTGGATAGATATAATTCTTTCATAGGCATCATTATACTTCAAGATTGATCTTGCAGTGTTCTTTTTGATGACGAATGCCAAGCCATTCTTTTTTTTATTGTTACTCCAAGCATAGGAAATCACATGATTTTCTGACTCAAAATGGCCAATACCAGTCCATTTCAGCTCAATCTTTATGTGTTTCATTTCATTTTTGACCCCTTCCAATTTTCCTAGGTTTATACTTCATACTTTCCAAATTCCAATCATTAGCCAATTTTTGCAGTTGGTTCTCCTTCCATTGAGTCATGCCCCATCAGCAAATGAAGATCCTGATGGCCCACTCCCATTGGTTTTGCTCAACCCATGTCACCATGGTCAAATCCACTCTGAGAAATCATCTCTTCTTCAATCACATGTTGAATGCCATCTGACCAGAGAATCTCATCCTTTGGCACTGTCTTCAGCAATCTCCTGTTTCCATTCATCAGGCCTTCAGTCTGACAATGTTTTGAAGCTATGCAAAAGGTTCTCCGTGACGTCTTCCTTTGAAGTGGGAAGCTAAATCCTTTTTTGTCTACTCTTAGTCTGAAAGTTCCACTGAAACGTGCTCACTCTGGGTGATCCTCCTGGCATTTGAAATACCAGTGACATAGCCACTGGCATCACAGTAACAGAAGGCACTGCAGGACAACCCTTCTGACAGGCTATGTTTAATCTCCAACTTCACTGTTACAAAGATGCAGCAGAAAAAAGTAACATTCATTTTTATTGTCACTTCGTTTTTAAGGAATATGTAGCAAGTAGAACATTTTTGAAAATCAAAATGTTCATAATTTGTGCGTGTGTGTGTGATGGGACAGGAATAAGGTTTAAAAAATTACAAGCACTATATTCAGTAGAGTTTCTCACTGCTTTATTAAACTTGTAAACATGTTTTTTGATGGACAACATTTCATCACATTGGGATGCGGTTCAACAATAATCAAGGACAGTATTTACTGAGCTCAAAAATTCTTGAATGCAATACTGATCTACTTTGCAAACCTTCTCAATCTGCTAATTATAAAGGATCATAATTATTTTTTAAATGAAAGATTAGTGTTTTAGGCCATATTGTCTAGAGAAACAAATCCAATGGCACTACGAAATGTGTAAGAAAGAGATTTCCTAACAAGAAATAATTATATATCAAGAAAGTTGTCCCAGCCCAGTCCCACCCAAGTCCATTAGGCTAATCCAATTCCATAGGTCCCTCTCCAGACATGCACAGCCACAGATAATGATGCAGAGGGCAAAGGATCACAGGCTGTTGGGTGAAGAGTCCTTTGGGCCCGAGGTTGATGGAAACACGCCAGGCTCTGAGAGCTCTCAGTGTCAGTGGCAGAGTCGCTGCAGGAGGGCAAAGGGGACGGAGATAGAAGGAAGTTTCCAGAGTTCTCCATAGAAGAAGGCCACACCTCCAAGACGGTCCCGCCTGTCTGTGACCTGATTGGCAGGTTGAACTTCACCCCTACGCTTTATACCTCTTCAAGTAGACTTCTTGAAAGGCATTGTAAAATGGTTTAACAGCTATGGCCAGTGAGGCATACGAGGCAATATTTCCACAATGGCAAGTTTGTGGTGGGTGGCATAAGACAGATGGGTTTACACTGCGCTAAAATTGGCACGGAGAAAATGTTGTCCTGTTAGTTGTCAGCGCCACATCCAGTAGAATGGAAGGTTATGCCTGCGGAGTTCCTGTGATACCTGGCACATTCCGCTTCACTTCTGAGTCCATTATGACAATTCATCTCACGATAAGTTCCCTCACTTTTTGCTATTTTCCTTACTGGCACTATATCTGAAAATGTTCTATCATAAACCAGAAGGTTTTCCTTGCCTGGTTTTGGAAGATTACTGCAAAGACTCTGTTCCTAGTCTAGCTACGTTTGAAAGATATGCTGAAATTTGCCCACCATGGGTGGCCACCAGTAAAATGGCAGTGCTAGTGACTGGGCTTCCAGCATCCTAGCAACATATAAGCTATTAAAAGAAAACAAACTGACAAATAGGTGGTCTATAGTAAACACAGCACCTTTAGTTGAGGCTACCCATTTCTAAAATCTGAGGACATCCATAAAAACTGTAGGAAAAGCTTTAATGTGGATAACACTTTTGCAGAGAAGGCATGGAAAGATACAGTATCTATATGGACTCATGTAGTCAGAAACAGTAATTGCAATAAGATATTAATATATGACCAATGGAGACTGCAAAAACCAGTGACACTTATATGTCTACATATACTCAAAAATCAAACTCACTTTCATCAAGTCACTTCCAACCAATCGGGAACCTAGAGGATGAGGTAGAACTGGCCCTGTAGGTTTCCTACCGTATAACTCTTTGTGGGACTAGAAAGCCTCATCTTTCTCCCATGAAACAGCTGGTGGCTTTGAATTGCTGCCTGGTGATTAGCAGCCTAAGGCATAATCATTATGTTACCAGGAAGGGAGCGGGTCTGTATAAAAGGAGGTTTATGCAAAATAAATGGCTGGCGCAGTTGTAGAAATGGACAAGTCCCAACACTGTGGGTCAGATAACTCACATAACTTTGGGGGCTGATGCACCTAAAGTGGCAGGTCACATAAAAGGCTTCTGACTTCAGAGGTGAAGGAATCCACGTTTGACAAGTAAAATGGTAGGCTGCTGGCTCAAGTCCAGAGATCTGGAAATCAATGATCAAATGTAGGTTTCAGACGAAGTAGAAGCTGTTCAAAGAATCATTTTGGATTAGAAGTAGGCCACCCCTCAAAGGAATACCATCATAGGGGATTGCTAGGCTTTAGGCGCCAAGCCCCCAAGGATTCTGACATAGTCAAGTTGACACAAAATCTTAATTTTCAAAGAGACCTTGTACTTTAGACACAAAGGTTTGAACAATTTATGACTGAGTTGTTTGCTTTAGTTTGGAGACAGGAAGTTTCTAAGTGGTTTAGAGTGCTGTCTCATGAATCATTCTAAAATAAATAGGGGTAAGGAGATGCTTGTAACTTTTTTAAAATTAAAATTGTAGATGTAGTTAAGAGGCACTAATGCACTATTGCAATATTGTATTGTAGTTAAGATCACAATTTTCAAGTATGGAGTTATTTGATTGGGAAGCACAATAATTACATGGTTGCCCACCTTAGAAGCAAGGGCATGGTAGCACTGGTTCTTCCATAGTATAACTCTGTCAATCTAAGGAGGATAACTGGGTGAAATTTCCAGTCAATAGATCCTTTTTCATTGAAAACTTGTTTTGCTGCTGATCTGCTGAAAATGTTCCAGCGGAGCTTCCAAACTAAGAACAACTAGGAAGAAAGGTCTGGTGCTTGACTTCTGAAATCAACCAGTGAAAACTTTATTGATTATAGCAGGCTGATCTGCTGGGGGTAATAGAGACAGAACAGGCAATGCAGGGACCGATATGATGGCCTGTTTAAGGCAACCGACAGCAATACCAAGAGTACATTGAAATTTAGAGCACAAATAATTTCCATCTCACCTGCAAATTACTCTTGCGCCACCATACTTCTAAAATGGATCTATCACACAGTAATAATGTAACAATCAGTAACGTGCACTAGAATGAGTCTACCTAGCATCCATTGTTCTTAATAAAATGACTGATTTGATCAAGTTGTCTACCACTCTCTCCTATGAAGCCCTGTACTGGAGGGGGAAAATAATGTGTGTGTGTGTATATATATATATATATATATATATATATATATATATATATATATATATATAAATATTTAAATATATATTTAAATTCAAGTGTTATCTTCCTTCACATTCAATATGTAAGTATCTAAGAAACCCGGGTTTTGCTTTGATCTCTGTTATCTTTGAATTTGGGCAAAGCAGTAGTTTCAGTTCTACCCGTGAACCATGCCGAATTATGCATAAACATCTTCTGAGGCTATTCGCTTTAAAATGAGCTCAGCGTAAGGCAGACATTTACAGTTTCAAGGATTTTTCTCCAGCAGACATCTAAGAAATGCTGTGCTTATTCACAATGCTCACAGAAATGAATGTGTGATCAATAGAAATTTGGAACGTAATCAGCCTCTTAAGTGTTCTTGTTTTTCTAGCAGGTGCCAATAGTTAAAGCAAAGCAGCTACTCAGAAACAGGCTGGAGGCTCAAGTTTACATAGAAAGACTGTGGAAGAAGTTCTGGCATTCCATTTTCAAACAAACAGGTCAATCAAATTCTGATGCACAATTCTTCTCTCGCAAATGTAGCGCGGCCACGAGTGCCAATGGCTTCAGCAGTAAGTTAAAAACCCAAAGAGAAAGTCGCACAAAGTTTTCATTTTGCTTCTTCACATTCGAGTCAGGAAAAAAATTCCCTCAGTCATTTCTTTCCTTTTCCCTGTGAGCAGTTTGTTTGTTCATATTATTTCCTCATTCACTTGTTTGGATATTGTTCCTTATACATTTAAGTACGTTGTGTACTATGGACATTAGCCTTTGATATTGTGCACTAGAGAGATATACCTTTGTCGTTTTCAGGATAAGCATTTCACATTCGAATACTTTTATTTTAGTTACATTGCTCTCTATTATGCAGACACATAATAAAGTTGGAGTTACACAACTTCAAATCTGTCAATCTTGGTCATTTCTTTTCATTTTTTTACCCCACTATCTCAATCATTCACTGATTAAACTTTATTATTCATTTATTTTTGTATGACTACTTTAATCAGTTAAAAAGTAACATTGTAGAAAAAAAAGAGAAATGATATGGAGCTAGCATATGGACAAAGCCAAAAAGCTAGCAAAGCCAAAAAAAACCAAAACAACCCCCCCCCCCCCGAAACTCACTGCCACCAAGTTGATGCCGATCCATAGCAAAACTATAGGACAGGGTGGACCTGCCCTTGTGAGTTTCCAAGACTAACTGTTTATGGCAGTAGAAAGTACCCTCTTGTGCCTTGGAACTGTTGGTGGTTTTGAACTCTTGACCTTGAAGTTAGCAGCCCCAATCATAACCATGATACCACCAGGGCTCCTTTCTTTAGCAAAAAGAAAGGAAATTCAAAATCAGCAGCATCAGCTGCCGATGGTCAATTCCTATGACACATCAAACCCATCCCACTCTCCAACTTGTCTTACCAATTCTAATACCGCTGTCCCTCCTGTAGCACTCTATTTTCTATTGGGTTCTATAAATCATTGCAATGAGCACACAGAATTCACAGACACAGTTATGGAGTTTATGAGGGCAGTTAACAAGCTACAATTCAGATGAAAAATGTTCAAGACACAGTTGTTAGGCCAAGACAGTTTTCCCCTTCTGTGCTCACTGGCAGGTAAGCAGACAGGCCTTTCTGATCTGTCGCTTGGCCAGGTCTCTGCCTTGCTTGATCAATGTTACCAAGCTCTTTTAGGGCTGCTAATGAACGCCCAAAGGGCGCCCCACTCTGCTATAAGCCTCAACTCAATTGCACTTAGCTTCAGTTTCATGTTTCAGCAAATCCAGCTCCCCAATTAATTTCCTAACGGCACTCAACTTCACAAGTCAGCCTCATGTCCCCAAACACTCAGCTTTACTCTCTCTGTGGACCAGGAAGTCCACTGCTCCGTCTCATGCTTTGGCTACTGGTTGGGCTGCAGCTGTTTCTCTGCTTCTCCGCTGGTGTTAAAGCTGCCTCCTGGATCAAGGGTGTTCACTGCCCAGGGATCTTGGGGGCAAAAGGACTCACACCACTCCTGGCTCTTCTCTCTTGCTAGTAGTGAGATCCTACAGTCCTACTCATTTTATTTCCTACAGTATGGTGATCATAATTAACTCTGCTAATAATAACTCAGTTAAATCATAGCATCTTCATCCAATCAGTACCTTCCACCACCTTCTTAACCAGACACATCAGGAAAACCAAGGTCTTTTTGGTGAGGGTAACCCAAGCTATGCCTGGAAGAGCCAAATTAAATATTTTACTGTATTTCTCATATGTGTGGATATAGTTGTGCGCATACACATACTACACATACATATGACACAGAGAAAAATAAAGGTAGAGACAGAGACCATGAATGGGACAAAAAAAGGAATGAAGATTGCTAGCCGCCCTATTGAATATTCCTTTTTTATTTTGCAGACATAATCAGGAAGACTAAACTGCTAGAGAAGGGCATCGTGTTTGGCTACTTTGAGAACTAATGGAGGTGAGGGAGACTCTGGGTAAGATGGAGTGACACAACAACTCAGTGAGCAACTTGAATATGCCAGTGATCATGAAGATTACACGCGTCTGAACATTTTGCTCACAAGGTTGCCATGAGTCAGAGTAAATTTAATAGCACCTGCCAGCAACTCACATCAATTTTCAAGTTATGATTTCTAATTTTCTATTTTACTTAGGGAGACATGGCATTTGGTGATAGCCACCTTCACATACATTCCTGCTGCAGAGGCAGGAATGCCTTCAAGTTCTGACCAAAGAAATGTGAATAAAACTTCTGGATGGGGCTACTGGAAAGAAATGTAAAAGGGATCATTGTTAGCTGACTTCTGGTTTTAGCTCTTGTATTTCCTCATTCCTCCTCCTTCTGTCTGGAATAAGAACTGTGTTTCGAGAAATAGAAGAGCCATTTGAATGCATGGGGATGACAGCTTACCGTGATGTTTGTGCAGCAGAAATCTGGAAGCCCCTAGGCCAGTGGTTCTCAACCTTCCTCATGCCGCGACCCTTTCATACATTTTCTCATGTTGTGGTTATCCCCAACCACAAAATTATTTTTGTTGCTACCTCATCACTGTCATTTTGCTGCTGTTATGAATCAAGCGACCTCTGTGAAAGGGTTGTTTGATCCCCAAAGGGGTCGAGACCCACAGGTTGAGAACCGCTCACCTCGGTCCTTTGTGACTTCATGGAACATTTGAACTAGCTTGTTGGAGGCTCTCTGCTCCCTTGAAGACGACCATCTTGGGAAAACACAGGGCATTCCTACTCTAACCTATTCCCTTGCTATGAGTCAGAGAGGACTCAATGGCAGCAAGACTTAGAGAACTTGTATTTTCTTTTTTTATTATCCCTGAGGATGGCCATCTAGGCATGCTGGTTTATACCACCATGACCTCTTTTGTTTTTAAAATGCCACAAGGTAATGTGTTCTATAGCTAAATTCTAATTTTCAAGATGGGGTGTAAAGATAAATTGATTTAAATAAAATTACACAAGATTTAATTCATTATATAGATCTTATCTACAGACCTGCAACCGTGGCCTCAAAGCAAAGAGTGCACATTCTAGTGGGTGAGAAATGTATGCATGAATGGTTATGACACCCTCTGATAAGTGAGATGATGCGATGTTCCCAAAGTTCAACCCTAGCTCTTGTGCTCAAAATTGCTTTTCTGTACTTCCTGTTTCATTACAAGACAACTTTATTCACTCCTCCGACACTCAATTTTCAGAGTCCTTCTCTCTCACTCTCACAAGCAATCTAGTTTCTAAACTTTTATCGAATACATGTCAGTGCTTATATTCAGCAACTCTCATCTAGCTTACTGGTAGGCTCCCTAATGGTAATCTTTTGCTACTGCTTTCTGTTTTCACACAGGCTACCAAAGTTAGCTTTCGAAAAGTTGCTTCAGTATGCCACTTTTATGCTTCCAGGTTTTTTCCCTTAGTGTTCCAGTTTTTCACTTAATAAAACTCATGCATTACCATGACTGATCAGGCCTATCACTCCATGGCCTACTTACAACACAGGGGCTTGTCTCATGGGACAACTGGGGATTCTTTAAAACAGTCATATTCTACTGGGCCTCTCCTTATGCAAGGAAATTCAAAATCTTTCCTTCCCAATTAATTTGCAATTCAAAATAGGTCAAATGTAAGGGATTCCTAATCTTCTGTTTCCTGTTTTTCTTCTCCCATTTCCTAATGTTCCCTTGGCTCCTCTTCCTCCAACCCTCCCTTAACCCTTTCCTCCCTATTCACTGTTATCTCCTTCCTTTCAACTCTCGCCCTAATTTCCTCTGTGATAGGATTATATCTATCCACCTTCAAGGAAATCCAATCGGTACAAACATTATTCAAATGTATGCACCAGCCATAAAAGCTAGTGATGAAGAAAACAATTCTATCAGCAACTTGAGTCAGAAATTGATCAAACATGCAAACAAAACGCATTGATAAATATTGGCCATTGAAATACAAACAGGAATGGATACTGGCTAGAATAAATGGCCTTGGTGATAGAAATGGAGCTGGCGATCACATGATAGAATTTTGCAAAACCAACGACTTGTTGTTATGGGTTTCATCTCATTGCACTCCACAATCCATGCTCATGGAAACAGTAGTTAAGAGATCCAAAGATGAGGTGCATTTAGTAAATCTGCTGCCCAGACCTCTTTACGGTATTGAAAAGCAAGGATGTTAACTCTGAAGACTTACGTGCCCCTGACCAAGCCATGGCATCTCCAATTACCCCATATGCATGTGAAAGTTGGACATTGAATAAACTTAGAAGAAGAAATGATGCATTTGATTGTGGTCTTGGAAAGAATATTGAACGTACTGTGGCAAGTACCTAAAAGGACAACCCGATCTGTCTTGAAAGAACAGGTCTGACTGTGCTCCTTAGAGGCAAGGAAGTATAGACTAAGTATTATGTACTCAACATGTGTTGGGAGAGTCCAGTCCGTGGAGAGACAGTGCATGTGGAAAAGCAGAGGGACTTGGAAGGAAGGACAGAGGAAGGAAGGCCCTCTACAAGGTGGAGCAACATTGTGGCTGCTGCAATAGTCTGCTCCAGCGCAGGACTGGACAGGACTCTGTTCTGTTCTGCATGGGGCTGCTCTGGGTTCACATGGACTCGATGGGCCCCAACGGCAGCAACATAATTTTGTCTATTTTAAAAATGGATACACATTTTACAATAACAGTTGAATTTGTCTAAATTGAATGTATGCATATGTTGAATAAATTACACTATTAATATTAAGTGATATGATTATAATAGTAGACTATTGCTTTCTTGATTTTCTACAATTTCATTAAAATAGATATCTTAATCTCAGGGTTGTTTTAGTGCATGGCATCTGAGTAAATTTCATAAAACTGTTAGTAATGGTACCTTTTTGAATGTGTCTCCAGCACAGCCGCCTGCCTCTCACTGAAAACCAGCAGGCCCAGACCTCCAAATTCTAAATCCCTGCATATGTTCTTTCCAATCCCCAGGTGTTCACACAATGGCAAAAAAGACTTCCCCTTTTCAATCATTTACTCTCGTCACCCAGTCATAAAGGCTTATACTGAACTTTGCTTAAACACGATGTTTTTTCTGTCGAAAAATTCCTGGATCCAAACTTTAAAAAACAAAACCACTCCTTTAAACGCGATTTGTTTAAGGCTCCCCAGGTCTCTCTAAATTCAGAAAGGGAATAACTGCCCCCTGGTGGTAACAAGTGCAGACTTTAGGAGAGCAAACACGTGGCTGTCCTCCCAGCAGAAGTAAAAAATATCTTTATTTTTTTCCCAAAGGAGAACATGGGCAGAAAAACGAAGGATTTTGTAATTTCTTAGTGGTTCTCCTAATATTTTATCCTCTCAGTTCCTCTCCCTGCATAAACTTCAACTTTGAATCCCGGTTCTGTTCTCCAGAATACCCTCTCGAAGAAGTCTTGTATCAAAACACACAGTCAAAAAATGTTGGGCCACCTTTGGAAGCAAATACATTGGGGAGAGGGCAGTCCTAACTGCATGTCCAACAGCGGGAGCACCAAGCTACAATATCATGTTTCACTTTCCTGAGCCCCAAACACGCAAGTGGAGTGCAGTAAAGGTTTTTGGATAAATAGTTAATTGTACATTCCCAACCATTCCCAAAGGGTGTCCAGGGCCCTGCACCTTGAATGGGTCATATAAAGGGGCTTTCTCCAGGCCTTTGCTCTTTTTTTTCCCTCGTGATGAACCAGGGAAGCAGCAGGAGAGGGCTTCCAAAAGTTCATGGCAACAATCTTTGAAAGATAATGATCTTCCTTTGCACCCTGGTCCCAGCACTACCGCTCCGACAAAGATGGGCGGTGAGAAGGACCTTTGCTATCAATGAGGCAGTGACCAGAGAGAGTGACATCAACATTCACAAGTGCTCCCACGGTGTGGGCATCAAGGAGCGTGTCCCTCGGGCACTCAAGGAGAGTCAGAAGTTTGCTATGAAGGAGATGGGAACACCAGGTGCATGAATCGGCACCATGCTCCACACAGTTCTCTGGGCCAAAGGAATCAGGACCGTGTACCACAGCATCCACGTATGGTTGTCCCGGAAACAAAGAGGGTGAAGATCCCCAAATGAGTTCTATACCAGGGTCACCTACTTGCCTGTCACCTCTTTCAAAAACCCACAGATGGTCATCAAGGATGAAGACCAGTAGCTGATTATGTAATAAAGGTTCTAAAAGTGAAAACAAAATTAATGGAAAATGCCCCCAAATGTTGTGAAGCCCGCCCCTTGCCCTTGCCCTCACCTTCTGGTATTGAGCAGTGATCTTGACCAGCAGTGATATGATCCCTTGGACAGATATTGGCAATAGCTTCAGGTTTTTGTTTCTTTCTTTTCCACGTTTCCAGAGCAGGAGGTAGCAATGCTACTGGTATCTAGCAGGTAGAAGCAATGGCTCCTGCTAATCTCCAACAGTGCACAGGAAGGCTTCCTACAACTTGAACTGAACACATAAGTAGTGTCAAAGTTGAGAGATCCTAGTGTAGAGACCCACCTAATAAGTTTAACTTGCTTCATATTCGAAATCTATCCATTCACTAATCTTACTCTCACCGTCACTGAGACAGGATAGAACTGCCCCTGTAAGCTTTCGAGACTGATTCTTTACAGGAGTAGAAAGACTCATCTCTCGCCACAGAATGTCTTGTAGTTTCAGACTGCTGACCTTGCTTATGGTTAGCAGCCCAACATGTAAGCACTATGCCACCAGGGACCCTCAATTTGCCTTATTAGGCTGTGATAATACTTTAATATCAATCAGTATCAGGCCAGTACCAAGAAATTGGAGATTAAAAATGCTCCAAATGTCTAACTTTTCCAAGATGTTCTACAGCTCCAGTCCTCCCATACTCTTCCCCTGTTTGATACATTTTCTCACACTCCTGAGTTCTGTAATTCTCTGCAACATTTTACAGAAAGTCACAGAACTTTACGTGTGTAGTGCTGTAGAATACCACATCCAAAGGGCAGGCAGAGAGAGGCAAGCCAAATGCACAGTCCAAAGTCAGAAATGTCATTCATTGAAAAGTAAAATAAATTCTTCTGGCTTCTACCAGGAAATGGGGTCAAAAAAAGGGAAAGCTTTGATGGACTGGGTGGGGGTATCTTCCAACTGATCTTACCCCCAAAGAAATCAAATAATAGTGATTTAACTCATACCCTCCAGTAAAGTAAGGTCTAAGTAATATACACCTTAATCCTGTAACAGCAAACTCCCTGCAGAATAGCAGAGGGTAGAACCTACAACACATCACAAAATGAATTATGGCAACCACATGGCTATAAAAGCTGTATTAAGTATCAACTACATCTCATATTTTCTCTACAGTGTCTTCACATATAAAATAGAAACAACAACTGTTAACCGAGGTTGTGCAGGCAGCTAATGAGCTCACCCTTTGTATTTCATCCAAAGCTTTTTCCACATTTCCCCACAATAAGCACTCAATATAGGTGCTGTTTTCATTATAACGTCGTCACGGGTTTCATTACCACCTTACAATTAGAAAAGAATGCCTTTGCAAGTAAAAATGAGAGAAAATATATTTATCAAAAGGAAGAAATATGATATACACAATATAATGGACAGACGCAAATGCAACAGTAACTTCAGAAATATAACTAGATAGCAAATAAGAATTCATATTCTTCAATAGCAAAGAATCATATATTTCCACTATGAACTACTTAATATGATTATAGGAACTCATTTCAAATTTGTGTAGCTAAAGAGCTTATGCTGGGGATTTATATAATGTAAAGACCTAACCCACCCTCTGCGATTAGGGGGAAATTATTTGCATGTTTCCCTTCTCCCATCCTTCTCTACCCATATCACAATAATAGGAGTCTGAAGAGCTAGCACACTTTATTGGGCACAATGTCTTTAAAAAATTATTTCGGAACGCATTTTCAGTCTTTCTTCCCATTTCACAGGGTGACAAGAAAACCTTCCTTAATTTTATCAAACCCAGTGATACAACCCAGAGGATACGAGCATTTTGAGTTGGAACAAGCCTTGTAGATCAACAAAACTGAGTGGAAACAGGCCTCCTAAGCTAAAGAATTCTGAATTGAAATACTAGAAAAGCAGAGGCCCCAAAGCGTGGCCTTATGGAGAGATGACAGTGAATCTGAAGTTATTCCCAATTTTACAGTACTGTGCTGCCCTAGCATAGAGGAAAGAGATGTTGCTGAAATGAAGAAAAGACAAAAAACAACTACAGCAAACCCACGAGTGGCTTCAAAATATTTGTGGAAAAATGGAATGAGAAGGTAGTGGAATTTTCCAAGAACATTTTGAAATCCTCACGTTATAAATGGCTTTCTTTGGAAGGTATTTAAGGCCCTTTTCCTGAGCATGGCTTATGTGGACTATATAATAAACTCATACCATCTGGGTTATCAGTCCAGGTACAGATATACAACAAAACAGAAAGTGATCATTCCAGACGGTTTGGTTTCGTTTTTACATATTCATGTCAGAGACACGGATTGCATTCATCCAGACGGTGGTCACAATGCTAAATGTTGTCAGGAATGTGAGAAGTTATAGCACCTGCCCTATGACTGCTGGAAGAACGAACACATGCGTCTTACAACAAGTGTGCAGCTCATGTTCCTTAGAAGAGAGGCGGGTGAGAGTTGGTGTTTCCTATGTTGGTCATACTTTCAGGAGCGGTCAGTCCCTGAAAAAGGACATTATGCTTGGTAAAGAGGAGGGTCAGTGCAAAAGAGAAGACTCTCAAAGAAATAGATTGACACCGAAACTGCAATAATGGGTTCAAATATAACAATCTACCCCAGATGCATGTCAGTAGTATTGTTTTGTACTACATCATAAAGAGGAAATACTCAGACATTGTTATTGAAGCACCACATGGAGAGGCATTTGCTTAAAAGGAGTTATGACTTCCCAATAACCCCTTCCCTAAATCTAGTGAATTATGGAAACTTAATGATATCATGTTGTTCTTGTTGGAAAGTCGAGTTTATTTCAATTTATAGCAACAAAGTCAGAGGGGAAAAGTCACATGGGATTGCTATAAATTGAAATAAACTATAGTCATTGTAAGAGCTGATTGACAAGTTATCTCCCACAAAACCACTGACAGGGTTGAACAGTCCCGCTTTGGGCCGGCAGCCTTGGGCTCAATTATTGCTCTACCAGGATGCTGTTTTAATGACATCACCATGCTGTTGAATTTGTCCGCAGAATTTGCCAGCACTGGGTTCATTTTTAGTGAGAAAATAGCCACCTGTGGTTTATGCTGGCAATACTTGTTTATTCTGATATGTGCAGCTATAAAGACATTAACTATAAAGACATATAGGCCTTCTTTAAGGATTCTTCTCACTTCTGATCTACTCATTGGAAGTTAGTTTTGTTTGTATTTTTTCTTTCCTTTATTGGACCTAAGAACAAAACCTCACAGAGAACTTCCAACCAGAGCACCAGAGATAATTACACACACACACACACACACACACACACACGTTATAGTTGTTAGCTGCCTTAATTAAATATGTTATAGTTGTTAGCTGCCTTTTAGTCAGTTCCAATTCATAGCGACCCTTTATGTAGAAGAAGAATATCACTTCCTGGTCCTTAGCCATCCTCACACTTGTTGCTATGTTGAGCCCATTGCTATAGCCATTGTGCCAGTCCATCACATTAAAGGTCTTCTTTGGACTAACCTTACACTTCAATTAGCATGATTTCCAATTTTTGTACAGACTGGTCCTTCCTGAGAGCAAGTTGAAAATGTGTGAGACAAAGTTTTATTGTCTTCATTTCTAAGGAATATTCTGGCTGTACTTCTAAGATATATCTTAGAACGGGGGTGCTCACACTTTTTCAGCACGCGAGCTACTTATAAAAGGATCAAGTCAAAATTATCTACCAACTACAAAAATGCAAAGCATATTTATGTTTATTCATTTATTACATTTATTCATAAATACATCGAGAATTTTTTATAGGTACAATGTATGTTTATGTCCCTTGCATAACCACATGAGTCCGTATTGCACAACTCAACACAATTAACTATGTGCATTTTTTGTCATGACCTGATTTTACTTTGATGACTTGCACTGAATTGGATGAGCCAGGGATGTATAGTGCAGACAGAGCTGCTGACAGCCAGCCTCAAGCACACTTCCAAATGATCATCAGTTTTGGTGGAACGGTACTTGGACTTAATGGTCTTTATTTGGGAAAAGGCTGACTCACATAACTAAATAGAGCTGAATAATGCAGGCAAGGAGGTAGCACATTTTCTCATGTTTGGGTACTTTCCCTCTGCCAGTACGTTCCAGAACTGTTCATGTGCTCTGGACTTCAGCTGAATGTCGACTTGTGTCAAAATCTCCCATTCCGTATGAAAGTGACACGTTTTTGTCTTCTTACTTGGTCCAGCTCCCCCACTCATTTTAATACCCTTTCTTATATTTAAAAGAAATAAAAATCAAGGTCTAAAAGTTGGCGATAGCTTAGCTTGTCAGTTTTGCTGCATGCGTTTAACACCTAAGGTTGGATCTGGTTAGCTGTGCTGCATATTAATTAAGTGACAGGATTGATGATAGGCTTGAGTCTATTTTTTTAATGCCATGCAACCTGCCCACACTATATTTGAAATCAACTAGTAGATCGCAATCAATGTATTGAGTACCCCTGTCATATATATATATATTTTATGTCCTTTTTGGTATTCCCAACACTGGTATCTAGGAATCCCATTTATTTCTGCTTGTTAATCTTATATCCTGCTACTCGACTAGACTCCTCTATTGTTTCCAGAAATCCTATTGTGTACATCTTAGGATTCTCATTATATAAAATCATATCTTCTGCAAGTAGCAGATATTTCAGTTATTCTTTACTCAAAAGTACTTCCTTGATTTCTTGCTGTTTTCTTAAGGTAACAGTTAGGACTTCCAGCACAATGTAGCATAAACGTGGAGATAAGGGACATCTTTGTCTGGTTCCCTTATTTGGTGGAAATGTTTTCAGCTTTCCACCATTAAGTGCAATATTGGCTATTGGCTTTTGTGTATGGCTTTTATTGTACTGAGGAATTTCCCTTATAGTCAAATCTTCTTGACAGCTTTAATTAGGAATGAGTGTTGGATGTTGTTACCTAAATGCTTTCTCTGCCTCAATTGAGATGATCATATGGTTCTTATCCTTTTTCTTGTTAATGTTGTGGATTATGGCAATTGTTTACAAATGTTGAACTATGCCTGCATCCCTGGTATGAATCCCACTTGGTCACAATGTATTATTATTATTATTTGATATGCTGTTGGGTTCTGCTGGCCAAGATTTTGTTGAAGATTTTAGCATCTTCACTCATGAGAGATAACTCCATAATTCTCTATCCTTGTGGGTCCTTTGCCTGGTTTTGCTATCAAGTTTATGCTGGCTTCCTAGAATGAGTGTAGTACTGGTGTACTGGTGCTAGGTCTTCTCTGAATCTTTGGTAGAATTATCCTGTGAAGTCTTCTGGACCATGGCTTTTTTTAGTTGGGAAAACAATAGATCATTTCCTCAAGAAACTCCCAACTAAAAAAAGCCCAGGTCTAGATGGAGGCTTCTTGATGACCTCATCTATTTCTTCTTTGGCTATGGGTCTGTCCAAGTTCTTAATATCCATATGCATTAATTGGGGGAGAGAGGAATTTTTAGGTATTTGTTCAAGTCCCCCAAATTATTGAATTTGTTGGAATATAGTCTTTCATATGACTAATTATTAATCTTTTTATTTCATTAGAATCTGATGTGACTTCCGCTCTTTCATCCCTAATTCTTGATATTGATGTCTGCTCTTTATTTTCCTTTCTTAAATTTACTAATGGTTTGTCAATTCTGTTGATCCTTTGCAAGAACCAACTTTTGCTTTGTTGAGTTTTTCCATTGCTCTTTTGTTTCCCAATTCATTTCTGCTATAATTTTTATAATTTCTTTTCTTTTAATGTTGGTATGGTTATGTTGTTGACTCTGTTCTAATTGCTGGAGGTGTTGTGTTATGGTACTGACATGGTTCTCTCCTCTTGTTTCATGTGTCCATTTACTGCAATAAAGTGGCCTCTGATTACCGCCTTTGCTGCATCCCGTAGCTTTTAGTATGTTCTGTTGCCATTCTCATTAGTTTTTAGGAACTTCCTCATTTCCTCTCTTATTTGGGCTTTTAGCCATTTTTTTAAGAGAAGTGTGTTATTTAGCTTCCATGTTTTTGTCTTTTTGTTGCTGTTGTTAGTTTCCACATTTATGGCATTGTGGTCAGAGAAAATGATTTGAATGATCTCTATGTGTTTACAGTTTTCTCACGGTTGCCTTATATCTTCCTATGCGGTCTATTTTAGAGAATGAGCTGTGTGCATTGCAGAGGAGTGTGTAGTTTTTGCTGTTGGTTGGAGCACAATGAAGATATCTAAACTGCTGTTCAACTCTTGTGTGTCTTTATTGATTCCTGACCAATTGACCTATCTTTCTTTGAGATTGGTATGAGGAAATTGTCTATTATAATGGATGATCTGGTGATTTTACTTTTCATCTCTTTGAGGATTTAGTTGATGAATTTTGAAGGTCTTTCATTGTCACATATATCTTTATCATGTTTATGGGTTCTTGGTCTATTGATACCCTGAGCATTATGTAATACCCATTTTTATACCCTATACTTGAGGTCTATTTTGTCACAGATTAATATTACAACCCATGATTATTTTTAGTTGCCATTCAATTTTTAAACTTTTCACCATCCTTGACTCTGACTCTGCTTTTGACTGTGAGTTTGAGCTGTGTTCCTGAAGGCAGCAGATTGATGGACTTTGTTATTTAATCCAGTCTGTTCTTTGTCTTTTAATTGGTGTATTTAAATGATTAGCATTCATTGTAATTAAATCTAAATGTAGATTATTTGCTGCCCTCTGGTATTGTTTTTGATATTTTCATTTCTTCTCCTTCCATGGGGTGGCGTGTGTGTGGGTGTGTGAGGAATTTAGTCTAGTCTTTGTTTCTCCACTACATTTACCATGTTTGGGGTAATTTTTTCAGTGTGTTGGATTCCGGGTGGTGTGACACCCTGTGATGGTCTCATGTATGTGTGATGCATTTGTTGTTGTACTGCCAATAAAGAACTGGGAAGCAATTTTTGTAATACTGGTTTTGCTTTTATGAAATCTCTAATTGTCTCCTTATTTGAAACACACAAACAAAAAACACTTTTATTTCTCCTTCAAATTTGATGGAGACCTTTGCAGGGCAAAGGATGCTTGGATTGTAGTTGCTGTCTTTGAATTTTAAGTATATGTAACTCCAAGTTCTTCTTTCTTGAATGATGTCTGTAGAGAGGGCTGAGCTTATTCTTATCTGCTTATCTTTATATGTGACTGATTTTTTTCTCTAGCTGCTCTCCTGATTCATTTTCCTTGAAGTTGGATAATTAACTACTATATAACTTGATGTTTTTTTGTTTGTGTTCTTGCTTTTAGATTAAGGCGGTGGGGGGAGAGGTTAATCTCATTGGTGTTGGCTCTTCTTCCTGTGTGGTTATCATCTCCTGCTCTGAGGTATTGCAGAAATTTTCTTCCAATAATTCCCTTACTATTTTAATGGTAGGTTTATTTGTTTCTTCCTGTTCAGGTATCCTAATAATTTGTATTTCATTTCACAATATCCCACATCATTTTCAGACTTTCTTTTGATTCTTTTTATTTTTTGTTTGATTGTTTCTCATTAGCTGAATTCTGCTTGGTTATCTTGGAGTTCGCTGATTTGATTTTTCATTTCTTCCATTGTATTGGTAATATCTTACACCTAGTTCTTTATTTCTCCAGCGTCATTCCTTAACTCCTGGATTTCCCTTGGGTGTGAGGATTCTAGTATCTCCATTATTTCATCTATTTTCAGAATTGATCCCCTAATTTCTTATAAGACCCTAAGCATCATTATCTTGTGTTCTCTATATGCCAATCCAAGACCTTCTTCTTTTGTTTAATCCATTGAGTTTGGGTAGTCTTCAATAATTGACTTTGTTTCTCTTGATATTCGTGGTAGCTGCTGTGTTAGCTGTTAATTTTACCTCATTGTGGTTGAGCTGAAGGTGCTGCATGGGCTTCTGAGATATCTAGGGTAGGGAAGGGCTGACTCTTTAGGTTAGTTAAGGATCAGACAAGTACTGTAAAACATTTGTGTATAGATGGTCAAGAGTGGGTAAGTAGGAGGAATAGGATATAGGTACTCGGTAGTAGATCTTCAGTGGTGGTGTTATTTATTGGAAGCCTTCCTGTTAAGTATAGTAATTTTTGTGAGCTAGAGTAGAGAATTATAGGACATGTGATTTTACTTGTCAAGTTAAAGGAGAGTGTGTTACTGAGATGGAGGAAGCAGGTTCTAAGAGGTTCAGTTGGTTGGAGTAATTGTATTAAATCTATGAGAGTCAGTTATTGACCCTATCTATTATGTAGGGAGAATCCTGTCCTTCCATTATTGTGCGTGATAGGCCAGGATGACTAGATATACTAGTCCAGGGACATTCATATATGTATAAGGAAGAGTTTTATATCAAAGAGAAATTATATATTAAGAAACCATCCCTGCTCAGTCCAGATTAAGTCCATAAATCAGATATTAGCTCATAAGCCCCAAACTAGTCCATAAATTCTACTTCAGACTAACAAAACACATGTAATGATGCTAAATATAGGAATATTGCAGGCCAGTGGAATCAAAATCTTTTGGATCTAGTAGTTGTGGAAGCATCTTCAAGGCTCTTGCAGGTCTCCATGTGGCTCCACATGGCTTGTCAACAAGAAGGTGAAGCAGAGAAAGAGTGTTACCCACCTCCAGGAAGAAAGAGCAGAAGTTCTCAGACGCCTTATAGGAAGGTCCCATCTGCAAGGAGACATCATCAGGTTGTGACCTTATTGACAGGCTAGACTCTATCCCTACATTTACTTATCAAGTTGACATGAAATGATGCAACTACCCCAGACCACTCCTTGTAAACTTGACACTTGTACGTAATTTTTTAGCCATATATAATTATTAAAACAATGACAAGACTAAAATCAGATTTATAGCTAACAGAATTAAATTAAAATGCATACAATTAGAAATATGCCAGCATAATTTAAAGGTATTGCTGAATAAGTAAACAAAAGAAGAATATTCTATGTCTAACAATGTTAAGTGAACACATTCACCATAATCCTATAATCCTATGAATATATATGCCAAAGTTTGTAAACTAACCACCTCATGGTTTGATCTTCATCTGGTTGGGTTCTGGTCAACTCACTGTGGGCTGCCTTGCTTGGCCTCATCAGGTTGCTCATTGACTGCCTAGCCTTTCAACCTTTGGCCCCATCACAAATTCTATATAACCCTAATGCCCTTGGACTAGGTCATTAAGTTCAAATTATCCAACCCGCTCTCATCTTCTCCGCCAGTACCTGTGTCCAGAGCATTCAAAGCACTGGGTGGTGTTTATATTTTCAGAGTCTTCAATGCAGGCATGGCCTACCCCCATTTAAATATCCAATTTAATGTCTGAAGGCAAGTATACTTACAAACTCGATTTTTACTTCCCATTAACCATTTCTATCACATATTATATCAATAAAAATAGGGAGAAGAAAACAGTATAAATCTAATACAGTTATATCATTAATTCAATTTTTAAAAGTCAAATCCAATCCTTATCTAAACTATCCCAATTATAAGCAATATGGCCTTAGGTCTTTGCATCAAACCAGGGCGGAGAATTCTCTCAGCCACTTTTGACTTTCTGTCAGCCATTTTGACTAAGAAGCATGATCTGAGAGGAGAATTTCAAGGGGTTATCTTGCCCGCTGAGCTCAAAATACAAATTAATCATATTCATTCCCACCATTTCAGACAGGATTAACCAAAGACAACAACCAAAGAAATTAATCAAAACATTAACTTCCCATTAGAGAACAAAATTAATTAACAGTCTGGCTATATCTGATTTCTCTAGCTAGACAAAGAAAAACTATCATGAGGTACAAGTCAAACAAGCATCCACTTTCCATCTTCATGATTTGTTTTGCTAGTCCCCAATTCTCAAGATACCATAATATGTTAGGTCAGCTTAACCAGAGAAACAAATACATGGATATTCATATATGTATACAAAAGAACATTATATCAAAGAGTAATCATACCTTAAGAATACAACCCGGCCCCGTCCAGATGAAGTCCATAAATCCAACATTAGCTTATATGTCCCATACTATTCCATAAATTCCTTTCCATACTCACACAGCAAAAGCAATGATGCAAAATGTAAAAATATCACCACCCTGTGGGTGCAAAGCCTTGTAGATCCAGTAGATGTGGAAGCATCTCCAAGGCTCTTGCAGGCCTTAGCGTGGCTCTACATGGCTCTCAAACAGTAGGGTGAAGCAGAGAGTGTTACCTTCCTTCAGGGAGAAAGAGAGGAGGTTCTCAGAATCTTCATGAGAAGGCCACGCCCACAAGGAGACATTATCAAGTACCAATCTGATTGACAGGCTAGACTCCACCCCTACACTTCTTTATACAGTTGACATGAAATAATATAACTACCACATTGTGTTTGTAACAGAAGGTCCTTATATACTAGATTTCTGTACAACTCAGACTGTGTGTTCCTAGGTAGAAGTAGGCTATTGTAGGGGTAACCCCACAGAGGAGATGCTTCCTATCAGAACACAATCTAGCTAAGGACAGTGGGTGGGTCTCTGTGTCTGCAGGCTACCTAGCCAGGGGAATGCCACTGAGAAACCCAGAAAGGTTGGGTTTTGATTCCTCTGGAAAGGCATTTTATGTTTCCTTTCTCAAAAGAAATGAAGAACAAATCTAATAATTTCTTAGAGCCTGTTGTGCTGTGGGTTCAAACTACATTTCTATTGCACTTGGGCCAGAGATTTCTCTAGATAGCTGGGTTCATATAACTGGAGATCCTAAATTGTGCCTTTATTATTAGGGGGAGTGAACAGGGCCTCAATAAGGGATTATCTCAGTGGGTATTCTGCTCTGCTGGCCATTGCTAATTCCAGCATCTGGGACCTCCAGAAATACGTACTGTTGTGTGTGGGATGTCTTTGAGGGGCAGACTGTCTTGGGCTACTTCCCTATGCTGGTGAGTCACCAAAGCAGGGTATGTGTGGGGGTGAGGGTAGGGGGACAGAGGCTGGGAGTTGCTGCCCCACTGACAAGGGAAGTAAAGCACAGAATGGCATTAAGAAAAGGGAATGAGCTCGGGCAAGCACAGCTGAGCTCTCCATGGTAGAGCTGGCAAAAAGAACCCTTCAGTGCTGTGATAGCTGGTCCCAACCCCCCAATTGGCCTCCTCACCTGTACCTCTTGGATCTCTGGGTGGGTGATTCTACCTACATCAGTGCCATCTTCCCAGAAGTCATATTCTGATTTCTTGACTGCTGCTCCCATGAGAATTTACTGTGAATACAAATGAAATGAAAACCTTCATTATTGCCATCTTTTGTCCATAGATCACCATATTGTGTATTGGTCCAGTTGTGAGGAATGTTGTCTTCCTCACATTGCCGTTTAATTCTGCATTATTTGATTTTCATCAGTAACTTTCAGCAAGCAGAGTAACATCTGCTAACTATATTTTGCTGGTTGTAATCGCCTTCCTACAACCTGATGCCTTGTTCTTCTTTATATAGTTCAGCTCCTGGTTTCACTTGCTTAACATACAGATTGAATAAGTGTACTGAAATGATACCACTCTGATGCAGACCTTTCCTGATTTTAAATGATTCCATTCCCCCCAATTTGTTTGATGGGCAGCCACTTGGTATATGTACAGGTTCCACCTGAGTGAAATGTCATATTCTGGGATTCCTCTCTTTGAAATGTTATCCATAGATTTTATGATCCACACAGTTTAATGTCTTAGCCTATTTAAAGTCTATTTAATTTTTATATGGAGGTATACAAACATGTGCAAGACATGCCCATTGTAATAAATCTAGTAAGGGAGTTACTGCACAGATCTGAGATAAAAGTGACATCAATGAATGGAAATTAAAAGGTAAAATGGACTGAGAATTAATAAAGCTTATCAGAAGAACACTATATGGAGAAGATATCATGTGAATTGAATCTTAGGAAGAAAATAGAATTTTGACAAAATTCAAGGCGTGCAATGAATGTGAAGGGGGAAAATGGAATTAAAACATTCTAGGTGGCGAAAAGAACAGGTTGGGTTTGATAAAATGACAAAATAAAAATCCTGTTCATCAGGAAATAGAAAGCAAAAAGTCATGTGAATTGATGTATAGATAGATTCTGTGATGGCAACAGAGATAGAAAAAGAGAGAAAGGGCACATGAGCATTGCTTTCATTCTTGTGGTTTTTCATTAACTCTATTAGTTTGGGCTGTAAATTCTACACATTTACAATAAATTCTATTTTTTAATCTCTAATTGATTCTATCCTTACACAGATAAATTTCCAATCATTTCAGAATATTTGGCCTATATTATCAATGTCTTTCTTAATTATATCCTTGAAGTTGATATATTTTTATGTACAATTCTACAAAAATAGTAAATTTTATTAATAATTTAAAATAACATTGTATAGGAGAATGCTCAGGAACTTTATTCTGGCACATATAAATATTGTAAAAATGGACACTACTGGAAATAAACACAGATTTGCAAATTTTATAGAGAATTATATTTAAGCTTGTGCATATGGGTGTTGTTAGGTACTGTCCAGTAGATTTCAACTCATACTGACCCTACCTACATGATAGAGTAAAACTGACCCATCATATCTTTTAAGCTATAATCTTTGTGGGCAAAAATAATCCCTTAGCCTATTGGTTCTTGTGTTAGACTGGGTAGACTAGAGACACAAATCCACTAAGATTCACATGTGTGTAAGAGAGAACTTTATATCAAAGAGTTATTGTACATTAAGAAAACACCCAGATCAAGTCTATAAGTCTGTTATTAGCCCATGTGTCCAATACCAATCTATAAATTCCTCTTCAGACTTGTACAACACATGCGATGATGATGAATGCAGGAAGATCACACATCAGTTGGTGGAAACTCTTGTGATTCCAATGGCAGTGGAAGCATCTCAGAGCTGTCAGTGGTGTCCATATGGCTCCCCCAGCTCCAGGACTCTATCTTAGATCCATGTGTCTTGTCCACAGGGATGTCTCACTGGGAGTGAGTGTTTGTGGCCTCCAGTGAGCTATTTATCTCCTTCAGCCTCTCAATGAAGTCATTGAGCTGTGACCTGAATGACAGACTGGACTCCTCCCCTTCACAAGTTGACAGGAGATCATGTAACTGCCACAATCCTACATTCCCAAGTCAAGGCAGTAACTCTAACAATTTGTTACAGCCGTCTGAACAATGACCTTTTCTTTTTCTGAGTAGAGCTGGTAGTATGAACTGTAAACATTTGGGTTAGCAGATGAGCATTTAATCCTTGCATGAACAGACTAATTTTAAGCAGATGTGTCTCCTGCCATATATACCGCACACCATTTTTGCAACTTTGGTTGGATTTTACGTAGCTTTGTGTACATAGGAAGCACAGAACACCTATTTTGACAATATTCTCTACCCAGGAGTAAGAACACTTAAAACGATTTAAAACAAACAAACCGGCAAAATTTATTAAATTGCTATGGAACCTAAATTGATAAAAATATAATAAAGAAGCATCGACCACCATTGGCAATTGAAACACAAAAGTTGGAAACAAAGAGGAAGGAACATCAGTTGCAAAATATGGACTTGATTATAGAAGGGAAACTGGAGATTGCATGATAGAGTTTTACAGAAACAACGGTTCTTCATAGCAATTACTTCTTTTTCAACAATGAAAACATCAACTAAAAATAAGAATTCCATCAGAAAAAATTAAATAAGGGACATATGCTGCTCAAGATGTATTTGAAGTCTTAAAGAGCAAGGATGGTGCTTTAAGGATTAACGTTGGGCTGGCTGAAGCGATGATATTTTCAATTGCTTCATATGTAAGTGAAAATTGGACAATGAATAAATTGGGCAAGTAGAAATTGGACTGCAGAAGAATTGATGCATTTTGATTATGGTATTAGTAAAGAATATTGAAAGTAACAGTGAAGAATATTGAAAGTATCTTGGGCTATTAGAAGAATAAGCAAGTTTTCTAGAAACCAAATAGCCAGAATGAGCCGTAGAAGTGAGGATGGAGAAATATTGCTTCAGATACTTTGGACACGTTATCAGAAGGGACCAGTACCTGGAAAGATATAATGGGTGGGAAAGTAGAAAGTCAACAAAAAAGAGGAATGTCTCAAAGAGGTATTGACTTAGTGACAGGAATGATGGGCTCAGAGATAATTGTAGGGACAGTACAGGATGAAGAAATGGATGTTCTGTAGTACACAGAGTCCATAGGAGCTAAACCCGACTGGACCCCACCACCAACAAATTGAACTGAATTTGAATTTCATAGTTTCACGATATATTTATTTGCACATGTTTCTTCCAATTTCAGAAACAGGGAAATCATGATTTTTACATAAAAGGGGGTAGTTTATTAACATTAGTTCTGCAAATATACACACCGCACAAAAAGTTCAAACCCACTCGTATTGAGTCAATCCCATGCATAACAAACTTTTATAGGGTTTCTGAGACTGTAAACCTTTGTAAGAGTATCTATCCTCCATGGAGCTGTAATTCAGTTTGAACTTTAAGCCTTGAAATACACACACACACACACACACACACACACTCATTTCTGAATTTCTTCTGATTTAATTAGCTCCAAATTAACAAATATTTTACCCTCATGATTCAGATGGTTGTACCTAAATGAGGAGCTTCATTGGTTTAGCTTTGGTAGGTCTGGAGAAGAAGGACATTAGAATAAATCATACAGCTATGCCTTCTAAATATATATGTATAAAATATTATGTCTTAGTGTGTATATATGTATATACATATGTATATATATGTATATATATACACAAACACATACACTTTATTTTAATAGCCTTTCCCTGAAAACCTGCACTCAAAAGCCAAACCAGTAAAGTTCATAATTATATATATAATTATACATCTTAAAAAGACAGCAAAGAACAAAAATGATCATAGTGTGATCACCTTTCCCACATAAACGCTAAAGACGAATGTGTGCATAAGTAAGTGTGGTGAGGAAGTGCTGATGGTGCCTGGCTATATAGCATCTGGGGTCTTAAAGACTTGAAAGCAAACAAGTGGCTATCTAGCCCAGAAGCAACAAAGCCCACATGGAAGCAGCACACCAACATGTATGATCATGAAGGGCCGAGGGGACCAGGTTTTAAGCACCAAAGGTGGGGGTGGGATCATATCATTGTGAATGAGAGGAGCGCATAATGAGGACCCAATGCCCATCTGTAGACAACTGGACATTCCTTGCAAAGGGGTAGTGGGTAGGAGATGAGTAACTCAGAGTTCAGTGTAGCAATAATGAAACACAACCTTCCTCTAGTTCTTAAACACTTCCCTCTCCCCCGCCCCACCCTAACTATCATGATCCGTATTTCTACCTTGCAAATCTGGTTAGACCAGAGGATGCACAGTGATACAATTGGGATCTGGAAACACAGGGAATCTAGGACAGATGAACCCCTCAGGACCAACAGTGAGAGTGGCGATACTGGGAGTGAAGGGGGGATGGGCAACAGAAAAGTGGGTGAAGAGAGACGCCGGGTAGTGTAAGATAAGATAAAATAATAATTTATAAATTATTAAGGGTTTATGAGGCAGGGGGAAGCTGGGAGGGAGGGGGAGGGAAAAAAGGTAAATGAGTAGCTGATTCCAGGAACCCAAGTGGAAGGCGAATTTTGAGAATGATGAAGGCAACAAATGTATGTGTGCTTTACACAATTGATGTATGAATGGATTGTGATAAGAGTTGTATGAGCCCCAATAAAATGATTTTTAAATTATATAATACCATATATATAATTTCATTATACATAAGATATATTTTGGCACATAGGATCTTTTCAATTTATGATGATTTCAGTACTTGTAATTAATCTATAATGAGTAAAAACTTATTTGTAATAAAACTTTTCACTAAGATTCTCCATTTTCTAACACAGTAGATAACCATTAAGTCTTTTTACTGTCATATTTACTAAGTTATATCATTATATGCAGACATATGCATGTAATTATATAGAATGAATGCATTGTATCAACACATAGATATATAGATATATACATATATAATGTACTTTGGCGATTAGAGAAAGGATAAACATTTGAATATTTTGAAAATTAATGTCCTGACTGTAGTCTATGTGAAGAGTGGTGTTGTTAGGTGCTATCAAGTCAATTTTGATCCCATATAACAGGATTTTCTAGGCTATAGTCTTTATGAGAGCAGAGTGCCAGGCCTTTCTCAGAGAGAGGTTCTGGGAGGTTCAAACAAACAATCTTGTGGTTAGCAGTTATCACTTCATATTGTGCCTGTGAGTAAGCAAGTGGAAAAGATATTCCCTAATGTTAAGGAGAGGACACCTCTGTGTGCTGTACTGACGTGTTGAACGTCTTGGCTCAAACCCAGCAGGCACTCTGAAGGATTGACAGCCTCTGAACCCTCCGGAGGTCACTGTGAGTAAGAATCAACCCAATGGCAATGGGTGGTGGGAATCTCAAGGAAAGGATCCCAAGGACTGAAAGAAATGCTGAGGAAATGTTGAGTATTTGAAAGCTTTCAGATCATAGAAGTTGAACTCTTGTCTATATTATCATGAGAACCACATTAATGTTTATGTGTGAAATGTAGTTTGTTTTATGTTCTTAGAAAAGACATGAGTTATGTGGTCAGTTTTATTGTGCACATGTCTTATTGATATTAAAGAATTAAAAATATTCCTACAAAATCATAGAAACCTTTATTAATCAAGTACATCAAAATTTGAAGCCATTGTTTCTTGATATATCCTCCACATCTTTCATTTTTTCTTGAAGAATTCTGCACTCTAATTATGATTTACATCCCATCAAAATGACAGTTTTGACATTATTGTGTTCCTTTTCCACATCTGTGTTTTGGAAACAAAAAGAAGTATGCAGGGCCTAGATCAGGACGAGGATGGATATTCTTACAATAGATTCTTGTAAGTCAGCCCTTGTTACTCTCAAAGAATGAGCCAGGTACATTGTTGTGTGGGGGGAAAACTTATTCAGCCAAACTTTCCACATCTTTTTTTCTCACCAAGGGATTTTCATTCTTTTTTTAAACTTCTTCACAATAAGCATCTGTGATGACCCTGTGTTCCCTAGGAAAAGTTATCAAGATCGCCCATTTGGAATCTCAGCAAACAGTTGTCATTAGCTTGGGAACTAACTTGTCTGCCTTGAATTTAACTTCCCCAAAGGTCCTCTTTGGCGGGCATTGTTTTGATTGGAAAATCTAAAATGTGTGCTCTATTATAATGTTATTCCTTAAGGTAATCTTCATTAGTTTAATTTTATTTAAAAAAACTGATGGAAAAAACTCTTCTTTGAGCCAAATGATCTCCATGTAATACTCCAGGCACTCACTAAAAAAGCCAAAAGCTTGCTGAAGAAAAATGTTCGCTTAAAGTTGAGAATGTTGTATCATATAAAATTCCAACTTTAGTGGCTCTCCTATCAATGGAAATTCTGTGGTCTTGTTACACAAGTGTCTGGATTTCAACCAGAGTTCCTTCATTTGTAAGATTGATGGGATTCTCTCTCGTGGGTTATCTTTGAGGTCTTCTCAAACTTCTTTACTGATCCATCAAACACCTTGCTTTATGAAGAGTAGCATCATTTCTAAAATATTTTTGTTGTGGTGCTTCAATCATTTGAGACGTTGCGCACTTGGATTTTGTTTAAAAGTTTAATATTAGTCCTGATCTAAAAATAAAAATTTCCATGACACAAAAGTATCTTCTTTTTCTTAAAAGATACCTCAAGGAGACCAAAACAAAACAAAACAGAAAATAAACAACAACACAAAAGAAACGTGGTGTGTTACTGAGAGAACTCGCCGGTGAAGATATACTGATTGCAGAGACATATGTAAACAGGTTCCATCTGGAATAAGCTTGTGCAGGTATGAACTGCATTCCGAGTAGTCATAGTTTTGACTCATATTCATCCCTCTTTTCCTTACACAAGATCTAAGCAAACCAAAGCAGTTGCCATTGAGTCAATTCCAACATGTGGTAAACACATGCTTCTTAGCATAGAACAGGTCTCCATGGGGTTTTTAATGAATGTGACCTTTGGGAAGGGGATCACCAAACCTTTCTTCTGAGGCGCCTCTGTGTGGGTTTGAACTACCAGCCTTTTGGTTAATAGCCAAGATATATATATTTGTACCCAGTAGGGACTACTCACATGATATATGTGTGCAATGCATTTTTGTTCATTTAAGAGAATACATTTTGTTCATTTAAGACTTTTGAAAAAAAGGAGCTAAAACAGAAAATGGCTCATATCTAATTCAAAGCTGCATGCATAGTTTCTTTTTCTTGCAGCTCCCTGACATTGAAGAAAAACAAATGGTCAAGGAAACATTAAATCATTTCTAAAATTTTGGAATCTCAGTTATGAGCATGAGTTAGGCCAGCAGCCCTTCTTATTTTCCGTTGTCAATTTTAATGACCACCTGTTCCTGCCATTGTCCTATCGCAAGCAGTCTCTGGATACCTGACTGTTGGACAACTCATAATGTTACAAGAAAGGCTCTAACTTTTAAACAATTGACCCAGGCCTTATTTTCAACAAATTCTTAATTACATTCGCCTTCACTTGGCACACTGGCAGCCTTTCAGTCATCAAAAAAGCCTTTTTGAGCTAAAGTAATGCTAATAAGAACTGCATGCACTTGATACAACTTACAACTAATTCTTAAAGAAATGGTTAGGAATGGATCTTGTTCATAACAAAGGGACTGTCCAGCTTCCTTTCCCATTGCATTCCAGTGTAATGTGTACAGACATGAATAGCAATAGTTATGTTTTTTTGAGTTTGGTGAAAAATTATTGTACCTTATTAATGTCTGTGTTCAGCAATGAAAAATTAACAATTTGTAATTTCTAGGAAATAATTTAACAGGAAGTGTTCTCTTCAAAAGCCTTCCTGTCATTTGTCAGTGAAAATGTTTTGAATAATTTATTGCCTATGCTCCCTCTCAGAAACTACTAGGAGTCTTGGTGGTGTAGTGGTTATGCATTGGGCTGTGATCTGCATCGACAGCAGTTCAAAAACCTCAGCAGCTCCTTGGGAGAAAGACTGGGCTTTTTAGTCCCATAAAGAGTTACAGTTTTGCAAACCCACAGGGGGTTGCTATGAGTCAGCATTGACTCCATGGTCATGAGTTTGAGTACACAGTTCGAGTTGTCTTTCTCAATAGAAATAAGAAACCAAAGCATTTAAAACTATGCAGCGAGAGATATTCAAGAAGCTTTTATTAACATCTTCCCTCTAGTTAGGTATCACATGCCACCCACCGCTCCACTGGCCACTGGCCTCACCTGGGACCACTGGCCGCCACCAGCCATGAGAGGTGGATAGACCAGCACTGAGTGGGGATTTAGTCTACCCACACTGATTTAATTAAATAAACTCCCTTAGAGTTTGAGTCCTGGCTGAAATAGGGAAAACATTGTTTGGGAGTAATTAAACACAGGGGTATCATCCAATATATACAAGAAAAATATAGGTTATCCCATATACGGCTGGATTTGAGTTGTCAGATATTGGATTAGACATATACATGTAGACACTACCCATGTTATTATGGGCTCTGTACTATTCTGCCTGCTATAACTTCTATAGAATCTTTGTAAATATGCAAAGATAGGAGATTGAATGGATAAATGAGATCTAGTTTGGACAACATATTTTTCTTCAGAAAAATCACAATCTGGGTTAATTAAATTAACTCTCTTAAAAAGTATTTTCTACAATTCATATTAAAACACTTATAAAAATTCAATTTTATGTTGTTGTTGTGAGGTGCCATCAGGTCAGTTCTGGCTCATTGGGACCTTTATGTACAACAAAACAGAACAAAACACAGCTTGTCCCTGTGCCATCCTCAAAATCGTGATGTTTGAGACCATTGGTGCAGGTATCTGTCAATCCATCTCATGGGGAGCCTTCCTCCTTTTCACTTGTCCTCTTCTCTACAAAAGGACAAGTATGCTGTCCTTTTCCAAGGACCAGTCTCTCCCGAAATTATGTCCAAATTATGTGAGATGTTTTGGCATCCCTAATTCTCAGACGTATCCTAGCTGCACTTCTTCCAAGACAGATGGGCAGTGCATGTGACCTTCATTATTCTTCCCTGACACCGTCATTCTAAATACGTTATTATTCTTTGGTCTCCCTTATCTATTGTCCAATTTTCACATGAATATGAAGTGAATGCAAAACCAAGGCTTGGGTCAGGTGCACCTTCCTCCTCTAAGGGACGTCTTTGGTCTTTAGTACTTTAAAGAGGTCTCGTCTCAGAGAGCTAATTTGCCCAAAGCAATAAATCATGCAATTTCTTGACTGCTGCTTCTATGAACACTGATGGTGCACACAAGTAAAATGAAATCCTTGACAATGTCAATCTTCTCTCTGTGTATCAGGTTTTTTATTGGTCCGGTTGTGAGGATAGTTTTTTGTTTTGCTTTCTATACATTTATCTGTAATCCATTTAGAAGGTTACACTCCTTGATCTCCATTAGCAAGTGCAAGTCCACATCACTTTCAGTAAGCAAGATTCCTTCACCTGTATATCACAAGTTGTTAATAAGACTTCCTTCAACCCTGGTGTCATGTTCTTCTTTGTATAGTCCAACTTCTTGAATTACATACTCAGTATAAGGTTTGAATCAGTATGGTAAAAGGATACAAACTTGATTTTAAACCATTCCCTTGCTCCCCTCAAATAGTTGTCCCTTGTCTATGGACAGACTCTGCAAGAGTATAAACAACGTGTCCTAGAATTCTCGTTCTTCTCAGTGTTATCCACAGTATGTTATGATCCAGACAATTAAATCTCTTTGCTTAGTTGATACAGCACAAGTAAACAGCTTTCTGGTATTTTCTGCGTTCAGCCAAGACCCATCTAACATCAGTAAGCCTCCTCTTTGTGTTGTGCCTCTTCTGAATTCAGCTTGAATTACTGACAGCTTTCTGTCTGAACATAGATGACTAGATATGTCTATTTGAATCATTCTTTTAAAATATAAATGATCAATGCATGAAAATATTTTATCTATTGAATTCAAAAACACTCATAAATGGATAAATTAGCAGTTATACCTTCCTGCTAACTACACTCATTATTTCTGTAATTTCCATTGAGTTGATTCCAACTCAGGACAAGCACATGTGGACAGAGTAAAACAGCTACATGTGGTTTTCATGGCAGTAGTAACAGATAAACAGATTTGTCTCCTGAGGCACAACCATTATGCTCGAGCTTTAAATCATTTGCATGACACATTTCTCCCCAAATCCTGATTTCGTTGAAGAAAACAGACTACTAGCTTCTTGTGAATCATTGTTCCTGATTTTTAAAATCTTTATATGTATTGTATATCTTTATGAATCTTTATAAAGCAATCAATATTTGTGTTTTACTCCTCTTCTTCCTTTACCTTTTTCTTCCAGTGTGTGTGTGTATGTGTGTGTGTGTGTATGTGTGTGTGTGTATGTGTGTGTGTGTATGTGTGTGTGTGTATGTGTGTGTATGTGTGTGTATGTATGTGTGTGTATGTGTGTGTGTGAGTGTGTGTGTATGTGTGTGTGTGTGTATGTGTGTGTGTGTGTGTGTGTGTGGGATTGATGTAAGTAAAGCATTTTTCTCAATGATAAGGTGTCCCATCAGTTTAGCTCCATAAATTGATTGATCACTCTCTTGCCACAACATGGGAAACTCACCGTATCTGGGATGAGGCGACTGCTCTTCAAGTGGTTTTTAAGATGCTCAAATATGCGCCTGCTCAATGAGTTATGGGAACTAAGCAGGCCCACTGCCTCATTGCTTGAAGACTAGATTAAAAGATTATCATACATTTCACCTTTAAATTTAAGGCAGTATTTCTGCTTCATAGCTCTGTTGCAAGGGAGTTTAAGGTAAAGTCCAATTCACTAGTGGACTTTTCACATAGACTCCTCCAGGCATGGCCTATGAAGGATGTTTGGCAGCTTGAAAGGAAGTCTAAAGTCCCAGTAGTCTATAGCACATGCCCTGGTTACTAAAGGCTGAGTAACAACTAAATCGATAGTTTCCAATTAGGAGTATAGTGCCAGACTATTTTCTCCTTGGAGTCTATATGCTTACCAAATATTGTTAAACATTGTTTCCTGATGAAAGGTTGCTCTGCTCGGTTTACCTACCAACCATGATGTAATTACCTATGCTACATGCATACAGACTCCTCTCTGCACATATTGACTTGCAGTAAGGTGTGCTTATCACTGTTCAGTTAAATTGTGTGTTTCTCTATCTTAGCATAATGATGTACGGCAGTTAACGAATGGCCTTCTTCCTCTCTTCACATCATGGAAAACTCAGTGCATCTGAGATGAGATTTGCTCTGCCTACGTGGTTTTTAAGATGTACATATGAAGGCGTGAGATATGGTTCAGAGGTTCTAGGCAGGTGGTGCACTTTGTTGCTTGAGAGACTAGACTAGAAGCTTACATGTCCCAAGAGCAGAATCCCGATTTCGTGTTGGGTTTCATCCTAAGAGTAGTGGACTCATACAATATGTCTCCTCTGTCATTAACTGACTTCACTCAGCATCATGGGTTCCAAGTCCATCCATGTCATAAGGTGTTTCATGGTTTCATCACTGTTTATTTAGGCATGCATAGTATTCTGGTGTGAGTGTGTGTGTGTGTGTTTCTTTATGCATTTTTATACTGATAAGCATTATGTTGTTTCCAGCTTCTTGTTATGGTGACTGTGCTGCCATAAATGTAAATATATCTCTGTTTATATGCTATTTCTTTGGTGTATATGCCTCACAGAGGTATTGCTGGGTTGTATGGTATTTATCTTCCCAGTGTTGCAGGAAGCACCATATTGCTTTCTACAGTGATTATTCATGTTTACAACCCTACCAGCAGCATAGAAGAGTTTGAATCTCTTAGTACCCTCTCTCACATTTGCTGTTGCCTGCTTGCTTACTTGTGCTAATTGCCTCTCTTTAGGAGTGTGAGGTGAAATCTCTTTATTGCTTTGAATTACATATCTTGGGTGGCTAGTGATTGTTAGTATTTTCTCATGTATTTGTTGACCTTTTGATTGTCCTTTGCCCATCTTTTAAATGTATTATTTGTCTTTTTCTCATTTATTTGTTGCAAAAGTCTGCTGATTTTAGTGATTAGTCTCTTATCCATTGTGCAATTTGCTAGATTTTTCCCCAGTCTATGGATTCTCATGTTAGTATTTTTATAAAGTTTGTGATGTGCAAATACACTTATTTTTATTAAGCCCCAGTCCTCTGTTTTGTCTTTCACTTATTGTGTTTCCCATGTTTTACTTGGTAGTATATGTACAACCTGGAAACAAGCCCTTAAGTTTGTTCCAGGTTTCTTGTTGATGAGCCTAATAGCTCTGGATTTAGATTTTGGTCTCTAATACCGATGAGTTTATTTCTGTGCATACGTTGAGGTATGGGTCCCGTTTCATTTTTCTCCAGTTGGAGATACAATTTTTCTAGTACTACATGTTGAAGAGGATGTCTTTTTCCCATTTAAGGTTTTTGGGTCCTTTGTTGAACATCAGTTGCCTATGTATGCATTTATTTCTGTTCCATTGGTCTCTGTATCTACATTATACTGGTATCAGGCTGTTTTGATTTACTGTGGCTGTGTAATAGGTTTGAGGTTGGGCAGTGCAAGGCTTCTATTTTGTTTTTCCTTTTTAGAAGTTTTTTGCTGATCTCGTGTCTCCGCTTTTTCCATACGAAATTGGTAATTAGTTTTTCTACTCTTTAAAGAATGTAGTGGGTATCTGGATTAGAATTGCATTGCACTTAAAGATTGTTGCTGACAGAGTAGTGGTTAAGCATTGATTTGGATTCACAAGGTCAGCGATTTGAAACCACCTGCAGCTCTGAGGGAGAAAGATGGGGTTTCCCACTCCTGTAAACAATTCCTATCTCCAACTGCAGAGGCAGTTCTACTCTGTCCTATAGGCTCACTTTGAGTTAGTATTGACTTGATGCCAAAGAGTTATGCAGTATTGACATTTTTACAATACTGTCTTCTTATCCATGAGCACATGAGAGTCTTCCATTTGCTTAGGTTTCTAATAATAATGTTTTGTATTTTTTGTCATTATATTCTTTGGTTAGGCTTATTCCTAGGTATTTCATTTTTTGTGTGGCTAATGGAAGTGGCATTGTTTACTTCACGTATTTTTCTGTGCTGCCTTCTCTGGTATACAGGGGTCTAATAGACTTCAGTTTGTTAATCTTGTATTGTGTATGTATTATGCATCCATTGTTTCCAACAGTCTTTCCGTGAAGTCCTTGGTGTTCTTTCTATATAAAATCGTGTTTTCTGCAAATAGCGAGAGGTTCATTTCTTCTTTGCCCAGCTGCATTCCCTTGATTCCCGTAGGTTTCCTAATGGTTTGGGCTGAGACTTCCAGCATGATGATGAACACAAGTGGTGAGGGGGCATCCTTTCTAAGCCTATTTTCAGGGGAAATCTTTTAAGTTTTCCCCCATTGAGCTTGATGTTGGCCATTGGATTTTCATATATGGCCTTTATTATGATAAGGAGTTTTCCTTCTATTCCTATTGTATTGTGTATTTTCATCAGAAATGGATGTTGGATACTGTCAAATGCTTTTTGTACATTTATTGACATGATCACGTGGTTCTTATTCTTGGCCTCATTTATGTAATGGATCACATTAATTGTTTTTCAATGTTGGACCATTCTTGTGTCCCTGGTATGAGTCCAACTTGGTTATGATTAATTATTGTTTTAATATGTTGGATTGTATTCACTAGAATTTTATAGAGCATTTTTGCCTCTATGTTCAGGAGGGATCCTTGTCTGTAGTTTTCCATCTTCAGGGAGTCTTTGCTTGGCTTTGATATCAGGGTTATGATTAGTTCCTAGAATGGGGTTTGGAATGTATTGTTTCTCTCTGTCACATGAAATAGTTTGTATAGAATTGGTGACAGTTCTTTATGGAATGGTTGGTACAATTCCATGTGAAGCCATTTGGTCCTGGGCTTTTCTTGGTTGGGAGTCTTGATTGACTTCCTTCCTCTTTTGTTATGGGTCTGTTGAGGTTTTCTACTTTCATCTCCTTTAATTTATTTAATTTATCCTTTTCTTCTAGGTTTTCAAACTTTGAATAGCGCCTCCTGTAGTAATGTGTATTGTTATTTTAAATTTTTGTCTGAATTCCTTGTGATGTCTCCTTTTCATCTCTAATCATATTTGCATCTCCTCTGTTTTTTGTTTTGGTAAGTTTGCCAATGGTTTGTCAATTTTGTTGATCCTTTCAAAGAACCAACTTCTTGTGTTGCTGATTTTTTGCCATTGTTTTTTTCTGTTTCCTAGATTATTTATTTGTGCTCTAGTCTTTATTATTTATTTTCTGTTGTTGGAGGGTTTATGCTGTTGCTCTTGTTCTAGTTATTGAGACTTTAAACCTTTACAGTAGCAGACAGCCACATTTTCCCCTCAGAATTGCTGTAAGGTTCAATTTTCTGACCTTGTTGTTATCAGCTCAGTGAATAGCCAACTACATCAGTGGGTTCCTTTAACTACATGGCAGAGGGTCCAACTCCAGCTGCTCTGCTGCAGAAAGATGAGGTGACTTGCTCCTGTAAAAATGCACAGCCTTGGAAGCCCTGTACAGTGTCACTGAGTGGGAATCCATTCAATGGCAGTGGGTCTCTTACCTGTAATCTTCTAGCATTTTTCTAATGCTATTAACAATATATCTTGATTCTTACTTCAAGTTGCTGTGTGGACTGCACACAATTTTATTACTGCAGGTTAGCAGTATTCAGTATGTATGTTCTATAGATAAGTATAGATTTATTTATTTATTGGATCTCATTTGTTGTTAGCTGCCTTTGAGTTAGGATTCACCTCATGATGGCTGAGATTGGGCTTCTGTTATCCACACAGTATGAATGAAGTAGATTGACATGTGTCTCTTCCTAGTCCATGTTAGACTGGAAATGCCATCAAAACCTATTCAGCATCATAGTAACACATCAGCCTCCACTGACAGCTGGAACCACTATTATTTCAGTAGAAGGTTAGTTATCTATACATCCTACTTCGGCACATTATTATAAAAATAAAAAAAAACCTTCTTTGTTGAATTCCCTGAAGATGGTAAGGGCGCGATTGGAATTTAATTTTGTCACGGGTCTGGTAATGTTTCTTCCTAATCATTTTATGGACAACAGCAGCACACAATAAATCAATGTCTTGATTTTTCTCTTTCCTTATTTTTGACCCCAACCCATACTCTCTAAGTTGTTACTTTTCTACACAGCCATAATTTCACTCCCCAGAGTTTTCTCACCATCTCTACATAATTCTTTCAATGACATCCTATCTCTTTGCCTAAAGTGGCATTTCCATGCTGAGTTTGAACAATAGAGTTAGCATCACATTTTAGTTCCTTTAGTCTCTCATCCCCTGTCATTTAGCTTAATTTTAATGATTTGTTGTAAGGGTACCCTTGAATGAAAATGCTCAAGCATGTGTACACACATATAGCTGGAATAATAATTATCATCAAGAAAAATAAAAATATGAAATAAAATTAATGGAGTCTGTTTGCTCTTCATTTACTGGCTTTTAAATTTAATTTATCTATTTCTCAGATTGTTGGGGGGAAAAGGAACCTGCATGTTCAGCCATTATCAAACTCTGATAAAGATGCACATCTAATGCAATGATAGCGCTAGTCTGAAGTTCCTAAAGGGACATGTAAGAATAAACTGATGGGTAAGCAATTAGGACTATGTAATTAAGTTTTGGTCTTACATGCCTTGTTTATGGCCTATGTTTTGTTTTGATTGTTTGATTATTTTTAATAGTTCATAACCACTGATTTTGAAACAGACTTCTTTTATTCCGGAGTAATGTTTTAATTACCTAGAGAGGAATTCTTTGTAGCACGCTTCCATTCTGAACCTTAGCCAAAAGTGATTTATAGAGGAGCATCAAGCAGTTCCGGGAAAGAACTTCCAGCAATAGAGCAGACTAGGCAAACATGCTATACAAAGACAGCAACAAAGGCAGAGGAGACTAAGTGAAACAGATACCGATGATAACCTTGAGCCTCAAGCTTCAAAGGAAAGGATGGAGAAATGAATTAAGTGCCAACTAGGGGAAAGGGTTGAACAAAAGCAGACAGGAAGGAAATAGAGATACCCCTGGGAAATGTCAGATCCTCCTTTGACATCCACATCTTGCTGGTGACCAGAGGAGTGACCAGCACCACCCTCACCTGTCCAGTAACCTGCAGTACCATGGCTGTATAACCTCTACTCTGCCTGCTGTCAGAGCTGCATTCTTGTGAATACAGCTCCAGACACACTATCCTCACGTCTGCAGGTGTGTAAGATCTGTTTCATCAGAATAAGAGAAAGCGCAATATTGGAAAGCCAAGGTCATACAGGTGGGCAAGCATTCTTTCCATAAAAAGTCACCGTGTCCACAGACATTCACATGATCACAATGAGTTCCTTCTTAGGTATGAGTACCCTGACTTCTGAGCCTGCCTGAGCTGTTTCCGGATTGGATCCCTGACCTCAGATAACAGCTAGATAACAGCTAGACTGACAGAAATGCCATTTAAGACCAAGCTTCCCACTGTGTTGCCACCCTTCTTTTTCCCTATGAGTTCCCTGGCTGACAGATGTTGCGGATCCATCCTGAGTGCCTTACCCTTCACGAGACCAATTCCATAGAAGTTAACATCACAATGATTTAGTAGATATTTTCTAAAATGGAAAATATGTGGCATGGACACACAAAGTTAGCATAGAAGAGCATGGAACCATCGTGTGATGGTTTTTAATTTTCTCTCTAAATTGTAAGCCTATTGTTCAATACATACTCAGGTTTTTGATGCTCAGGATAAAAATATAAAAAGACTTTTTTCTGTGGTCAGTTGTTCCCTGTTCTGTTCTTCCATTAGGGGGCACTAGAGAGTCACAGACAGATCTGTCTTGAAAGAAGGCTAACCCAAAGGCTCCTTAGAAGCAAGACTGTCCAGATTTGTCTCATGTACTATGGACAGGCTATCAGGAGAGAACAATCCTTGGACATCGTTCTTGGTAGAGTAGAAGTCCAGCGAAAAAGAGGGGCGCCCTTAAGATGGATTGACACAGTGGCCGCAGGAATGGGCTCAGACTTGAGAAAAGCAGAACTCCGTGTGGAGTTGAATAACAAATAGGATCCTCCATCAAAACTACCTATAAGCTTGGACTTAAGACTGAGACACCCTGATGGGAGAGGATGCAAGAGATGGCCAACCCAAAACTGTAGAAATGGCAGTCAATGGACCTTGTGTGGACCCCCTGACTTAGTAGATGTCCCATGAAAGGAGGCCCAGAACCACCGTATAGTTGGTGCCCCAGAGCTCCTCTTGCAGAATATGGCAGGTTTGGTCTTGAGAGGCAAGGTCTGCTCTTGTCAGATAAGATGCAGGAAAATTTTCCCCGGCATCAACGCCCCTGCTCAATGTAAACAGATCTCAATCAATTAAGAAAACAATCTGTACAATCCAACAACCTGTGGATTGCATGGAGTGCAGCGGACAGTTGGACTACACTCACATAAATTCTTCATATCAACAGTAACTTAAGTTCCATATAATCTAATAAATGATTGATATTATCAATGTAATCACTTTATGCTCTACAGGGATGTTTGACCATGTTTTGCTTTTTTGTTTCTTTTTTTAAATCTTTTTGTTTGTTTTTCTACTGATGTTGTTGGTTCTGGTTTTATTTATTGCTTTCGTCATAAAGTGGCTGTCAAAGTAAACCAGAGTCATTCACACAATGACAAGTGGATGAGTTCTGGGCTCCCATGCGATTCTAGTACCAAGGCAAGAGCAGTTAGTTCTTATAACAGGGCCCTACATGACACCTGCTTTCATGGAGAAATCACTGAAGGGTGCTACAGCGAGTGTATTGAAGAAAGCAGATGGTGCTTGGCTATCAATTGGAATTGTGTCTGGCATCTTAAAAGTTGTATTCAAGCAAGCAGTCATCTAAGTGAAGTGTCAAATAAGTCCACAAGGAGGACGCACACCAGTTTGTGTGATCCAAAGATGGCAATAACAAAATCCAGATATGATGAAGGGACACGTATCAGAGCTTAAATTTTGAACACTGATTCTATAGAAGGTTATGGAGAATGTTGGGAACACAAAATCCAGATTGGGCCCCTTGTAGCTCCTCTCTAGTTACAGGGACTCCAAGAGCTTTACCATCAGACAGACATTGTTGTAAATGTGATTATGGTGAATTGAACCATGGTATAATATGATACTTGGTCAATTGACCTCTCTCTTGACCCAACCAGAATTTGTTCTAGACTCAAATATGTCTCAATTGTTCTAAGAAAGAAATTTCTTCTGTGGTTTAAAAAATATTTTTAGTGGTTTTTCTTCCTTACTACTTATTTTTATTTTATCTTTATATAATTATTATATTATTGTGTTCTTTATTATGTTTCATTTTGATTAAAAACATTTTTCTGTTGGGTCTCACATTTTAGGAAGCACAGAAGGAGCAGATGCACAGAAACAATAACTGAGGCAGTTTGTCGTTGGGGCTGGCGGTAAAGGTGAGGGCTGCTACAGAGCCAACAATGAATGTGGGCGGGGGAGGGAGCACTAGAACTGAATGGGATGATGTACATGCAACCCTTTTAAAAAGCAATTTAACTATGGAAGTGCATGATATGTAAATATTATATCAAGAAAACTACCAAAGAAAAAAAAAAAGAAAGAAACCAAACTTGACTGATGATTTCCATGGGTGAAGGAGGAAGAGTTTTTGCTTAGGAAGCATTGAGTTCATTTTAATGATGGCAAACTAATTTGGAGAGGGCTGAAAGTGATGATTGTACAACATAAACAGTACAATCAATGGCACCACATTATAATGTAGAAGTCGTTGCCTTGGCGAACAGTTTGCTCTATTTTTGCCGAAATGGAAACAAAAATTACATGAAAAACTATGAGTGTGGGAGGAAAGAATATGTTCCAAAGAATATGTGGTAAAGACTGTACAACTATTCTTGATATGGTTGAACTATTGAATTGTATGATGTGTGGATAGAATGCCAATAAAACTTCACAAAAAGAGATTTGTGATGAGTTATATGAGCCCCTAATAAAATGTTTTTTTTTAAAAAGTTTACAAACTCTTAAGACTGGGTAGCAAGTCCAAAAAGAAATCAAATGCTGCACTAAACAAGGCAGTTTGAAGGAATGTTACCTTAAGTGACAGTAGAATTAAGGAAAAAATAAATTGCCATAAGCAACCAATCTTAAAAAGAAAAAAGAGAGAGAACAAACAATGATGAGAATGGGGCATCAATGACAGAGGGACGCTAGAAGGCTTCTGGTAACAGTTTCAGTTTCCCCTTCCCACCTTCTGATGCTCAGGAGCAGCCTCATGTGCTCCATTCGCCCTCCCCTCCCCCCCCCCCCCCCCGCCTCCCCCGAGAAGCAGCATCCAGAGCAGCAACCCCTCCTTAGCGGCTTGCTCCCAGAACCCTTTGGCTGCCCTGCAGTGTTCCGCCTTAAGCAGTCTCAGTCTCACTATTCTAGAACTTCCAGATTCTAACTATTCCATTTCTTCCCTTTATTTCCAAGTCTTAGGAGTGAAGCTACTTCCAATTCCATCCGTTAATGTCACCTTGACAATCTCTATTTTGCCTTTTTCATCCTTGAAAAATTGTCAACCGATTTTTCATGTTCACTGTCATGGTTTCTCTTTTCCTGAATGGCCTTTGAGGACTAGCCACATGTTAATGAAGTCACATAGGAAATGAAACACGGAGTTTAACTCCGAAAAATAATTAAATTCCCCAAAGATTGTTCTTTAGCTCTTTCTGATCCACAACTGATATCGGGTAGGTGCTGCCAAGCTGGCTTCGGTGATTAGGGGCTCCGAGAATGAAATAACCGACATTGCCCTGCTCCGTGCATTCTCACCGCCATTGCTGTGTTTGAGCCCGGTTTTAATGCCCCTTTGCCAATCCCTCTCAGTGACAACCCTCTGTCTGCTGCTGGCCCTCCGGGTCCCACACCTGGGTGCTCTCCTTCAGCATTTGGTTCCTTCTGACGACGTCACAAACAAGCGTTCCCTTTTTCAAGACTCGTTTGTTCACTCCGGCGATCAGTAGCTTTTACCAACATCACATTAGGAACATGCCATTCTTTCCTGGGTCTTTCTGCTGCGTTATCCAGTGTCAACATACATATGAGATGACTGAAAATGCCATAGCCAGACCCTGGTACCCTTTAGTCCTCAAAGTGATAGGTTGCTTTTCAAAACATAAAAAAGATGTCTTTGTGCAACGAATTTTCCCAATGCAATAGGTCATTTGTTTTCTGTTTCTATGGTCATTGATTGTTGATCTAAGGTAATAGAGGACATCTGATTGGATACTTAAGAGATGGAAAAGATCATCCATATCAGCAGTTATAGTCAATAGAGCTAGAAGTGTAGTGTTTAAAAAAAAACATAATCAACCATTCTTTATGCACCATTTTTATCTGCAATTAAAACAAAGGTCCAAAACAGAAACATGATCTGGTTGTTGGAAAACTAGCTTAAAGAAATTATGCACTAGTTATATAGTAATTGTTTCTCGGATATATTATTTTATAATGAATCCTTCCTCCAGGCAAGAATCACTCTGGAAAATGAATGAAACAAGCAAATAAACAAACAAAAAAAGATGACTTGTTTCTGAGTTACATTGAAACAGCATTCCTCAGAGTGACTCAGCAGTCAAAACTGGCCCAACAATTAGAAAAACCAAATAAAACTTCTCCACCTTGCTGCTGCTTTGCTTGTAAAAGATGGCCCTGCTGAAAGATCATCTGCTCCTGGAGCCTCCCTCTGCTCTCCTGTGTGCACCATGACCAGGTGGGACTGCTAGTGCCTGGCTATGATCAGCTGTGGACCCTTGGGCTTCGTTGAGTTTCTAAGTAGGGCTATTGCACCTCTCAGAATGCTGATCCTTTCCTTGTTTGTGAATTCCTTTCAGTTTATGCCTTTAAAAATAAACAGTCCCCCAAACAGAAGCTCAACATCTACTTAGAATAGACATAAATATTATGAAGATGGTTGGAATGGCCAATGCTTTGCTACCTTGATATTTACCATTAAATGCACACACAGACATCTTCACAGAAAGCAAGAAAAAAAAAATCATCCTTTTTATGCCAACTTCCAGAATGAATCCTGATCCCAGACCAACAGAACACAAACTAATATGCTGCTTGGGGAAAAAAAAAGTCATCCTTCTTAAAATTTTTAATCTTTTAAAAGGTTAATAAACTGGAGAGATTAAATTATTAACATTAGTGTGTACCTTATGATTACTTTATTATGACATTAGTGCTTTCAGGTGGGAAATGGAATATGTCAGACATCCGGGGCTGATGTCTAGTGAAAAGTTTTAATGATCTGTCCTGGGGGCCTAAACTAGTTTTACTAGTGTACTTAGGTGCCTGTGTTTTACAAGAGAGGCGGAGTCTCTGAATTGAAATGACTGCCCTTTGCAGTCTCTTTCAGGAAATTAGTTCAGGAGGGGAATTCAGAATGTCTACTGGCACTTCCTTTGCTTTTCCTCTCTTAGAGTTTCCAAGGATGAAAATCTTCACAGAAGTAGACTGCTGCCACCTCATTCTAAGGAGTCGTTGTTGGTTTAGAAATGCTATTAAAGGGGGCACTCTCAGTTCTTTTTTTTCTTCTCTATATTTATTTCTTTCCTTTAAAAAAAATCATTTTATTGGGGGCATGTACAACTCCTATCATAATCCATCCATCCATCCATCGTGTCAAGCACAATTGCTGCCATCATCATTCTCAAAACATTTTTTTTTCTATTTGATCCCTTGGTATCAGCTCCTCATTTCTTCCTCTCCCTTCCATCCACCCTCCCTCATGGACCCTTGATAATTTATAAATTATTATTTTGTCATGTCTTACACTGTCCAAAGTCTCCCTTCACCCACTTTTCTGTTGTTTATCCCCCAGGGAGGGAGTTATATGTAGATTCTTGTAATTGGTTCCCCCTTTCTACCCCAACTTCCATCTACACTCCCAGCATCGCCACTCTCACCACTGATCCTGAGGGGTTCATATGTCCTGGATTCCCTGTGTTTCCAGTTCCTATCTATACCAGTGTACATCCTCTGGTCTAGCAGGATGTGTAAGGTACAGTTGGGATCATGATGGGGGTGGGAGGAAGTAGGAAGCATTAAAGAACTAGAGGAAACTTATATGTTACATTGTTGCTACCCTGAACCCTGACTGGCTTGTCTTCTCCCTGTGACCCTTCTCTAAGGGGATGTCCAATTGCCCACAGCTGGGCTTTGAGTCCCCACTTCTCACTCTCCCTCATTCATAATGATATAATTTTTTGTTCTTTGATGCCTGATACCTGATCCCATTGATACCTCATGATTAAACAGGCTGTTGTGCTTCTTCCATGTGGGCTTTGTTGCTTCTCAGCTAGATGGCTACTTGTTTATCTTCAAGCCTTAAAAAATCCCCAGACACTATATCTGTTGATAGCCTGGCACCATCAACTTTCTTATGCACTTGCTTCGTCTTCAGCAATCATGTTGGGAAGGTGAGCATCATGAACCCTATCACAGTTCTTATACTCATAAGAAAGTTTTCAGATAAGAGATAGAAAAAAATTCAAGTGGAATAAGTCAGTGTACAAATAATTATGTTCAACACAATTATAGGCACCTATCTTAGCTAATCTGGGAGTGAGCCTCTGGATGGAAAACTTTAAAATTATATACTGCTTGTCTCAGTCTATATATACCCTTTACTTCTTCTTTCTCTTCTTGAAAACTATAAGTAAGAAACTGAGTCTTCTCTGCACCCCCCCCCCCCACCTTCCTTTGTACTGGGAAGCAATTGATAAAGAAAATGTGTCTTCACCTCCCTGTGTGCTAGGAACTCTTCCATTGGTGCCCCTTCCTCTTTGTCTAGCTAGCCTAGCAATCAGAACCTTTGACCATTTGGTTTGTAGCTGAGCAATTAACCACTGCTTCGTTGGGAAGACCTGAATGAAATGGGTCGATGGAAATGATGGCAAACAGCCATGCAGGGTTTTGTTTTGTTGCCCATATGGTCATTAGGAGTCAGAAAACAACAACAATGGAATTACTTAAGTTAAGATATAAAGCTTACATTAGTAACCCTTGGCAGTTTGTAATGAGGGTGTACCCGAACTAAATGCATCTCTCATGATTTAATGGTTTGTCATATGCAATCAGAGTGCACATGCCTCCTTAAAAGATCTGACTGGGCTTGGGTGGCTGCTGGTAAGCACTTTGCGGAGAGAGCATACAGAAGGGAAGCATAGTCAAACATCTCAAAAGGTGTTGAAATAGGTTATAGCTATGATTATAGAATATTATGGCATCTTAAAGATATAAAGCTTCATTACTTTCTACTAGAAACTGAGGGAGGTTCAGAGAGAGAAATGTCCTTTCATCTAGGTCATACAACTCCTTAGTGGCAAAATTGCAAGAACAGAACGACTAAGCCCAGGGCCCATGTATGGTTATATTCTAGTTCACTTGTCCGCAGTCATCTGTTCAACGTTGCTGAAGTGGCAGTTCCCACTATCTCCAATGGATGCATCCTACCATCCATTAGGCACCTGGCCAAACGCTGTGTTTAGTTTCTGTACAGAAAAAAAAATGGAAGAACATTTGACGTACAACAATGAATTGGTTTTGTATTTCAAAGACATGGACATAAATGATTTTTATTGAATTGGGTCATTTATGTATTTATTTGGTTCCATACTCTCAGACAGTAAAAATGAGAAATTGGCCTCATGATCAGATTCAGACATTTTAAAATTAACTCAATATCTTCACAAATGTGCTCATTGATATCCACACCCTTTTGGCTGGGGCAGTGATCATGCAAACTATAATTGATAGACTAAGTTTGAGCACAGTGCCTCAACAATCTAAAATTCATTACCTGTAAATAATAGCGAGGGAACAAATTTTATTATAAAGGAAAGGGCTTCAAAATTTTGTGGAAAAGGGACTTAAAAGGTAATGCAATTTTCCGTGAATTTCTGGAAGTCTCCTTTGAATAAAACTACTAAAGCTGTTAAATATTTGTTGATTCATGAAATACTGTTTTATAGTCATTTGAAATGACAGAATTTCAGACATTGGCACTCTGGAATTGAAGTCTACTTATTTTCTTGGGCTTTGTGGAGTCCCTACCTTGTTGCTAGAAGCAGACAGATGGTAAATGTGCTTGGCTTCTAACCAAAGGGTAGAAGTCCGAGTTTATCCAGTGTCAACAGACAGAACGACATGGTGACCTACTTAAAAACTGGTAACGGGATGGAGCTCACTTCTATTCTAAGATATATGAGGTCATCATGGGTTGCTGTCAACTCATCTTGATGACATTTTATTTAAGGTCTCATTGAGTGTAGTATGTGGACCTATGGTGGGGATAAAAGAATAAATTTGGATCGTGTATTTAGAATCAAGAAGAAGGACTTTGGCTGATACTGTGTCTGGTTTACCTGTCACTTGAAACTCTTATTTTGGCGTGTCTTCTTGTGTGTGTTTCTCTGCAGAATGGAGCTTGGGATTCTCTCATGTTTTATAGCGGCGGTTGAGGCCCCTTTGCTGTGTTTTCGCATTCAGACAGTGAGGGCCTGCCTGGATTAAGAACTGCATGCCTCCTCTGCACCGAGCACAGAAAGCATCTTTGACAACGACCACACTTGTTTCTACCTGTCATACCAGTTCAGTGGAATACTTGTGCTTTTTATTATGCTTCTTTTAATATTTTATAAAGCATTATATTTTGTCTGAAAGGAATGAGAAAGGTAGATGTTATATGCCTCAGGCTGAATTTTTCTGTTATGCTTTAAACTCTCCATTGCATACAACTTTCAAAAGCAACATGAGTAAAACAGGAAAACTATCTCAGCTAAGCTCCCTCTTCTTTATCAATAGTTTCCTAAGTTATAGAATTGACGTACTTATTGATTATTTTGATCAACTATTCAATGCATAATTAAAACAGAATAAAGAGTAAACAGGTGTTTTTGAAGAGCAGTAGAACAAAGGTACATAAATAATAAATTTTAAAAAATAATAGTAAACACGATCATTTTTATGTTTACATATATACATTCATATAGTTTATCACATTCATAAAGTTAGAATAGTTATTATATATGTATCACTATTTCCAAGATAATTTTCAAATAATCTATTGATCCAAGTAGGAATTTAAACAATTTATTGTCCACACTATTACCTGGTAAGAACTCGAATTCTGAGAGTTACATGTGGCCACTGTGGTAAGGCATCTCCCAGCAGGAGGAGACCCTCCAGTGTCCTGTTTGAGGGTCTCACTAGTTTGGTGAGAGTCCTTTCACCATGAAAATGATGAAGCACTCAACTTCTCCTGTAAGGATTGGCTGTCTTCACCCTCCTGGAGATGCCTGGGAAGTCATACAAACAAGAAGAGAAAAAAGTTTCAGCAAAGGCTTAAATAATTCCATTTCCTTTCATTGTTTCTCTTGTCTTTGATTAACTTTTCCATAATTTCTCCCCATCCACTTCTGTTGTGCTGTGTGTTCCAGTCCAAAAATTAAAAAACAAAAACGCAAGACTCTTGACTCAAGTGATTGTCTTAGAAAGTTTTATTTACATTTCAGTCTCTTCTTTCCTTCTGCTCCATATCAAATTTGACCTGAAAATCTTCCTTCTCTTTTGTAGCTAATTAAAAAATTTTTTTTCTCCTGTAAATATTTCCACATTTTATTCCTACCCATGACCTGACTTTCTCTAAATGTTATGGAATGGCAAAGCGTGTTCCTTGGTACCTCAGGGCAATGTTCTGGCCTAATGTGAAAGATTATGTACACCAGACACAGTGCTCGACACTTTCACTTTTCATTTCTGACTTCAGGGCATGACATGAAATGAAGATGGCACAGCCTGGTCTTCAGGGACTGTTGTTGTTAGGCTGGTGCTAAGTTGACTGGATCGACAAGAGTAATACATTCCTCAGAAAATTCACGTTCATTTGTGTTTCTTCTTCTGTTCCTCATAATAGTATATGAAACAAGTACAAGGGAAACCTGAATTCTATCAAATAAATAAATTCCAATGTTAAGTTCAATTAGTGTCTGATAAGCTCAATGGTAAACATGTATAATTGAATGGAGAGCTTCTCTCTGAATTATGAATGGTTTAAAATACTCGCATCCTTGTTGTGTTCCATAATACATATCTCTATTAATTTACTATCACTTATGGTATGGATCATCTTCCTGTCTTAGGAAGCACTATATTGGGATTCAGAAAGATTACCCCTTGTTATGAACTGGCTACTGAACATGGCAAATATTTAAAAACAAACAATTACTGGCAGAGAGCTTACGTATCAACCTTAGTTTGATAGAAGCCACATTGTAGAATAAAGTGGCCACATTGTATAATTCAGTTTGTTTTAAAAAATGGAATTGCTGACAAAGAAACCTAGAATTAGACATCTTTATCCACATCAAAAGGAGCCCCGGTTGGGCAATAGTTAATTGCTTGGCTGCTCGCCCAAACGTTGCCAGTTAGAACACACCCAGCCACTTCTTTGGAAAAAGCACTGGCTGTATGGTCTCGTAATTTTATAACCTGGAAAACAGCATAGGAAGTTCTACTCAGTCACAGTATGTCAGCGTGCGTCAGAATCTTCCAGATAGCATCTAACAGCATCAACACCCAGCATCAGGGTTACAGTGAGCCGCATAAAGCGTTAACATGCTCACCTGCAAAACTGAAGGCAGGGGAGCACACTTGTGGAATCACCAAGATTCAAGTCAACTCCACGGGAGTTTTTACCTATGTATTTATTTTTACCCAGATCAGGGCAGCAGAGACTCTGAGTTGGAGTGGCTTCTCAAGATGTGGAGAATGCATGGGGCCATGGCTTGTCATCCTCACCTCGAAGAAGCATGCTGGCTGGACCTCTGGCGACGGAGATTTATTTGTTCTCCGGCAGCTTATTGTAGATGCTCTCAATATTCTTCAGCAAGGCCAGCATTCAAATGCATCAACCATTCTCTGCTCTTTCTCATTACTTGGCTGACTTTCACGTGCAGATGAGGCAATTGACAATACTTGGGCTTGGCTTAGCTACACCTCAGTCTTCAAAATGGCACCTTTGTTTTTACCAGTTGCCAAAAAGCCTTTTAAGCAGATTTTTTCAATGCAGTGCATTACTTGATTTCTTGACTGATATACCATGGATATTGATTGTGTATTCAAACAGAATAAAATCCTTGACAACTGAGAACTTTTCTCTATCACGATTCTGTCTTTTGGTCCAATTGAGAGGACTTTATTTTTAAACTGAGGTGTAGCCCCTAAAGAAGGCTGGAGTCTTGGGTCTTCATCAGTAAGTATTTCATGTTCCCTTCACTTTCAGCAGGCAAAGTTGCATCAGTTGCATATGGTAGATTGTTAACAAGCCAGCCTTCAATCCCTATTATTTGTTTGGCATAAAGATTGAATAAATTATTTGGTGTCTGCTTCCTGATCCCTTCAACACCTTGTGATCACACAGGCTTGTGAATTAAATGGAAAGAAAGATACATCCCTAAACTTTTCATTAAAATATGCATTTGAATTTTTATGCTTAATTAGTATTGAAATTTGTACTGTATGGATTTCAATTAAGTAATAATTACACAATATATTTAATATGTAGAACCTTAGGATCCCAGGAAGTTTTTTAATAATATAAATTTATATATGTTGGTTAAAGAAAAGGATGCTAATTCTAAAAATTCAAGCATAAAATTACATTAAAATAACAGTCTGTGAGCTGATTATCAAAGAGTTCAAGAAAAAAGTGTTTTGAAAATGATGGTGGCAGCAACTGTAAAATTCTGCTTGATCTAATTGGTTTATAGATTGTTATAATATCTGTAAGAGCTCCCAATAAAATGATTCAAAAAAATAAAAAAATATTAAAATGATAGCACTATTATGGGAGGATATTGTGGAGATTAATGTTAATTATGAGAATGTGATTGGGATTCATCTCTAACTCACAAGTGTGAAGGCCTCCCTCCAACTAGAACACTGGCCTCCCAGGCTTCTTAAATATGAGAATAAAGAATTTGTCCCCTAAAAAAAAGATTGAATAAGTATATTAAAGTGATTTTCTCCTTAGGCGTGTTTCTTGAATTTTAAAAATTTCAGATAATATTTTAATGTGCTGTTGTTGAAAGGACGTACAGTAAATTAAATTCTTATTTAAAAATTACTCAGTGACATCGGTTAGATGTTACAATATGTAAACCTTCCCCTTAATTCCGTCTGGCATTTCACTTCCAGTAATCTAGTTTTCCTGCTTCCTTATACTTTTTTCTTTACTTTCAAGTAATTGTTGACCATTAGTTTTTTCCTTTTTCCAGAAAAAAACATTTTATTGGGAGCTCATACAGATATCATATCATTTCATGCTTCAATGTCATCAAGCAGTGTTGTAAAATCACTACCACAATCAGCTTCAAAGCAGTCCCTTCCTTCCTGAACTCCTTGATGAACTCCTTAACCCCCAACTCCCCCACTTTCCTGATTTTAAACGATTCAGTATAACGTTGTTCTTTTCAAACAACTGTCACTTGGTGTATTAAAAAACAATAACATGGAAACAAAATTTTAAACATTCAAATCATACAAATGCATGTCAGTGACTCCATATTGCCATTGAGTATGTTCTGCATTAAAGATCTAAAGACTCCCTGCCCCGACCCCACCCCCATCCAGTGAAATGTTATGTTGACACCCAAGACAGTCAAATATGCCCACAACTCAACATGCCACTGTGTTCTGGTTGTACCAAAAAATAAGCAACCAGTAAAATGATTTTCATGTCTTTAAAAAAGCATTGAATTTTCAAAAATGGGATGAAGTGGGCTTTCAACCTTCTTAAAAACATTTTTAGAACTATTAAAAACTTGCATTTAAAAATAGTTGATAAAAAATATTCCTCTGGATTGTACAAGACAGGCAATAACAGGGCCAACTGATAAGACATGGTAGCTAAATATTAATCAGACTTAATCCTGCTTCATCAGAGACTGGACACCCCTCGGTTTTCATTTCTCCATTTTGGCAGGTAAATCTTCTTCAGCTTTTGGTTAACCACTTCAGACTATTTTCCTTTTGTTTGGACCTGTTTTGTCTGCAGCTTTATCCTTTCCTATTGCCCTTTTTGACTTCGTCTCCACTTTTGCAGGTTTCCACTCAAAACTACCTAGATCTCCTCTTGGGCTTCTCCTTCTATGCCGTGTCAGCCAAAATGACAATTGCTTTTGCACATCTTGGCCTAGGGGAGGGCCTGATGCCTGTGGACCACGAAGCACTGAGAGCTTTCTTGAATGTGGGCTGCCTGGCCCCTGCCTGCTCTGCCCTCTGCCTAGGTTGCTAGAACCCACAGAGAGCACAGTAGGAGAATCCTATAGAATGGGATTGGGATCCTGCTCAATCCTCCCTGCCCACATTCCATGCCCTAAGACTGTAACTCTTTATGGAAATAGAAAGCTTCTTCGTTCTCCTGCTCCAACTGTTCTTAAGGGCTCACATTAGAGGACCTTGGGAAGAGTAGAAGTGAAATGTAGAACATAAATCCAAATCACAAAGATTAGGTGTGGTTGTGTTAGTCTGGTTGACTAGAGAAACAAATTCATTGACACACATGTGTGTAAGAGAGAGCTTGATCTCAAAAAGCAATTGTATATTGAGAAAACATCCCAGTTCAGTCCAAATCATGTGTATAAATACGAGATTAGCCCATATGTTTGGTACTAGTCCATAAATTCTTATTTATACTGACATGGCACATGTCATGATGCCGAATACAGGAAGATCACATTCCGGTGAGTGTGAATTCTTGTGGATCCAGTGGCAGTGGAAGCATCTTAGCTCTGGTGTGGGTCTCCACAGAGCTCCTCCAGCTCCAGGGCTCTAGCTGCCATCAGTGTGGTTCCCTGTTGCTTATAAAGAGGAATGTAAAGCAGAAAGAGAATGTGGCCTTCCTCCAGGGAGAAAGAGAATCCTCATGGTCTCGCCCACAAGGAGGCATCAGTCTGTGACGTGATTGGCAGGTTAGACACCACCCCTTCACTTGTAATATCCTCAAGGTAAAATGAGATTATATAATTGCCCCATTGGTTGATAGACTGGTGGAACCATTGAAACTCTTCAAGATTGTAACTAAACACAGCCTTCTGAGGAAAAAGAAAAAGGAAAAAAAAATCTATAAGGGAACACTAATGAGTTATGCAGTGCTTAGAATAATCAACCATTTGAGGTAAAAAAAAGGGCAGCATTTTCCGAGAGTTGGGTTTCAGAAATGAGGAAGAGGAAGGAAGAATTGGGAGCAAGAAACACAAGTGTGGTAGTTATATAATCTGTTGTCAATTTGAGAAGATTATGAATGGAGGGGTGGAGTTTAGCCTATCAATCAGGTGGCAACTTGATAACCCCAACTGGAGGATCTAAGGAGAGAAATTACTCCTTAGAGGCTCACTCCCTGCAAGACATACCTGTGGAGAAGACATGTGAAATTACACTAGTGCCTTGACCTGGAGAAGCCATGTGGAGACTTCTGCTAACTCTGAGAAGCATACAACACCACTGAATGCACAAGACTTCCCACCCACTAGCCTGTGATCTTCCTGAATTCAGAATCATTGAATGTGTTTCCTGAGTCTGAAGATGAATGTATAGATTGGTATCAGACATATGAGCTAATATCGTAATTATGGACTTGATCTGGACTGAGCTGGGAGGTTTCTCAATATTCAATTGTTCTTGTATATAAACCTCTTTTCTTATACACATATAGGTGTCTATGAATTTGTTTCTCTAGCCTACCCAGACTAACACAACAAGTGTGAGATAGGATGTGCTGTTGGGTTATGGGGAGTGCAGTCTGTGAAGTGAGCCAGGGTGTGTGAGAGTGTTTTCGTGCAGGATTGGTTTGTTCTGTAGACTTTCACCCAATTCACAGTGAAGGGTTGGAAAGAGAGAAAGAATAGTAGTTTAGATTTAAAATATTTCACGTAATTATATTTTATGTTGTTTTATTAGGTGTTGACCAGTTGATTCCAAGTCATAGTGTCTCCAAGTGACAGAGCAGAACTACCCTGTATGGTTTCCAAGGCTGTGATCTTTATGGAAGCAGATTGTCAGAGATTTCTCTCTCAGAGGCAGGGGGGAAATTCCAAATGCTCATCTTTTAGTTAGCAGTCAAGTGCCTAACCGTTGTGTCACAAGGACTCCTTTTTATGTTAGATAGTAGAATTTTAAATGAAACTTCACACTTCATATGGTTCCAATTTGTAAAATAAAAGTAAGATAACCCTTTTCAGGTTTTGAATAATAATTCTCTTTAAATACATGATTCCGTCTGAGAGAGAAGTCAATAGGAGCATCACTAGTTTTCTGCCCTCCAGACTGCGAGGCACAGAAAACGACGGCAAGTACTGGGCTTCTGTTCTCTTTTGTTCAGTCAGTGACATCACAGCAAACACACAGCCCAGCGATTTCTGAGTGCCTAATGTTAATGAGATTAAAATAATAGACATCAAGAACAAGCACAGGGAGTAGTTGACGGCAGTTCTGAGGAAAGGTTCAGGCAGATTGGATTAAAAAAATATTACTTCACTTCAGATTCACTTGATCCTTAAAAGTAAATCCCATTGCTACTGCGTTGCCTCTGAGACACGGTAACCCATGTGCATTAGTGTTCCCTAGGGTTTTCTATGTCTGGCTTTTTTTGTTGTTTTTTTTTTTCAGAAATAGACTACCAGGTTACCCCTTTCTCCCACCACCCCCAAGGTGTTTCTAGCTGGACACAAAGCATCACAATTTTAGTAAACATATTAACTATTTGTTTTACTTTGCAATTAGGAAGCATGTTTTCTGTAGATGCTAGAATTGGTGGTTATGAATAAATGTAGACCAACACCATTTAATATTTGCTCACAATATTGGAAGTAACAATATGGCTAATTACTAGCTGAATTATCAGGTAAGATCACTGCTCTCATGGTAGGTGGGATGCATTTTCCTCTTTTGATTTATGTATTAGGGAACTAATGTGAAGTTGAGAAATTTGATAGACCTCAAAATACATGATACAATTAAGAAACTGGATATGACAAAAAGTTTAAAAGGTGATTAAAATTTAAACTGGGTTTATATATTCTGTAGATTTAATATCTCAAAAACCAAACTCACTGCCATTGAGTCAACTGTGTCTCATAGCAACCCTATAGGTAGGGTAGATCTGCTCCTATGGGCTTCCAAGATAATAAGTCTTTACAAAAGTAGAACACCTCTTCTTTCTTCCAAGGAGTACATGGAGGTTTGTAACCACTGATCTTGCTGCCAGCAGCCACACATGTAAGCCATTATACCACACAGGATTCTAGATTTCATATAGCAATTGGAGAATACAATTAATAGTAAAGTTTCATGATACCACACAGAAACAAACATGAAAATTGTGCAGTATATTAAGGCCTTTGATAACATGCCAAATTTAGTGGCCTTGTCAACTCTTTGAATTTTACTGTTAAGTAAATTTTCAGTCACCTACATATACACTATCAAGTAGTAAGTTAAAAGACTTTAATTTCTCTTAAATAGAAAGAGAACTATAAACATTCCAGAGTAGAGTTCTGCTCTATTTATAGCATTTAGGACAGTAGATGTGTATATGGATTCATTGTTCTGTTTCTGTCTGCTGTATATATAAAAAAGGAGAGCAAAACATATGAAAGCCTTGGATTTTTTCTTTAGATTTTTTTTACAGCTATAGAACATATATTGCCAACTACATGTCTGGCAATTCATAACCATCAGCATCTTCTTGGAAAAAAATATGTGGGTGCCTACTCCCATTACGATTTATGGTCTCAATAAACTAAGGCAACTCAGCACACCCAATGGGGGGAACCACTGTCCATCCTTGGTGACCCTACACACGACTGGGGAAATCCTGCCCTCCCTTTACTGTGCTTTTTTGCCTGGGGGATCCCTTGCATCTCTTTCACAGCCCTGCACATGACTGAGAGAACGTCTTCCCACCTGCTGCAGTGCTGCCTAAGGCACAAGGCAGGTACACCAGGCATCTCCAGTGCTCCACACTTCTGCAAGAACCTCTGTCTGACCTTTGTTGTAATCTTGCCTATGAGGATAGTTCTGCCCAGGATTCGTGGGACTCTACACCAAAAGGGCACACCCACCCACCACATTGGGAGAGGGTTTAAACCCTTCCAGTCCCATGGTCAGGAGATCAGGACTCAGCTGTCGCCTTACTTTTATTTTTCTCTCTCCCTTCTCTACCACCACATTCAGTCTCAGGGAACCCAGGTGTATTTTCTTGTTTTTCTTTTTCTTTCTTTCTTTCTTTCATGCCACTGATGACTTACAGGCCACTATCCTCCACCTAGGGCACCTCTGCCCACCCAGTGGGAGGAGCTCCAGCCTTCCCTCTGTGGCAGTGTTGCACATGGCACAAGGCAGCTATGCCAGCCCTCTCCAATGCTCCACACTGCTGCAGAAACCTCCGCCTGGCCTCTCCATTGATCTTGCTGCCTAGTGAAATTCCAACCAGTATCCACGGGCTCATTACCAAAGTAGGCACACCCACCCTGACACCTGTAAGCAGGATTTAAACCCCTCCAAACCCACAGTCAGTCGACTGGGGTTCTTATTTCTTTTAAAAATTTTATCTTCTTTTTTTGATTTTCTTCTTTTTAAAATTCTATCTCTTCCCTCTCTCCTGCCACAGTATCAGTGGGCTCAGAGTTTCTTTCTTTTTGTGATTTTTTGTCATTGTATTTTGCTTGCTTGTTTGTGCCTTTTACACCCTTTCTCTCTTTCTCTTCTCTTCCCCCTCTCCTTCCTTTCACATGCCACTGATGGCCACCGGACGACTCTCCTCCATCCAGGGCAACTCTGCCTAGACAGTTGGGGGAGCTCCCATCCATACTCAGTGGCCTTACAAATGCCTTGGAAAATCCTGCCTCCACGACACCCCAAACTTCTGGGGAATCTCCCCTTTTAACAGCTGGGAGAACTCCCACCTACTCCCCAAGACCCTACAAGAAGCTGGGGGAAGTCCTGCCAGCCCTATGTGGTATGCCATGGGGCTACGGGAACATCCACCAAATCTTTGCAGTGATATCCCTTACTAGGGTAATTCTGTCTTCCATCCACAGTGTCCTTCACCAAGGCAGGTATACCCACCAGCCCTACACGGCACTCACATTTCAGCAGACACCACCACATACCAGCCGAGGTGCTCCAAGCATCTGTGGGCTACACCACCATGGCTTCCTGGGAAATCAACCAGTGAAGTGACATCCTCGCTGTCACTCAAAAACCCACCCAGCGTTGGATGGAGAGGTCCATCCAACTCACCCTCCAAATAATGAAATATTGGTTGGCTAGGGTAAAGTGAAACCATGGGAAGAAAAAGGGTAGCTCGACACCCCCAGTGCAGTTAGCTGCAGGTAGTTCATAGAAGCCCTTCTATAAGACACCCAGAGAGAAGTCCAGTGCTCTTTGACTCTCTGGACTATGGCACCAGGCTCCTCTAAAACAACACGTAAATAGCAACCAGCCCCAACAGCTTCAACTAAAAAGCAGGAGAAACAAAAGACAATGCCAGAAGAAGTCATGAACCTAACAACATTCATAGAAGCAGACATTGACCTGCCACAGAGAGAAATCATCAGAGTATTGTTTGAGTCATACAGGATATGAAGGATGCAATACAGAAAAAAGTATAAAATGATAGAGGAATTAAAGGCCACTCACCAAAGAGAAATACAAGACCTAAGGGATGACATAACAAAATCCGGGAGCAAATTAACAGATTTCACCAACAGACTTGAGGAGGCAGAGAATTTCACTAGTGACCTAGAGGATAACCAGGCAGACTTCAACAAATGAGAAAAGCAGGGAAATTAAATAATCAGAGAACCTGAAGGAAACCTGAGCCATATCTGATGCTGTGAAAAGAAACAATATTAATATAATTGGATTGCCAGAACAAGACACAACGAAGAAGTCAATGGCAAAAAGTAGTGAGAGAATTGTTAGATGGAAAACTTCCCCAGCTGTATAAATGAAAATCAGGCAACCTTTAAGGAGTTTTAAAGAATGCTAGTTAGACTAAATCCCAAGAAGAAGTCACCAAGACCCATAATAGTTAAATTATCCAACTTTCAGGAAAAGCAGAAACTCATAGGAGCAGCTAGGCGAAAGTAAGCCGTCACTTATAAAGGTACCCAAATAAGACTATGTTCACACTCCTCAGTGAACACAGTGATGAAGAGAAGGGAGTGGAGTAAGCTAGTCCAAAAACTGAAGGAAAATAACTCAAACCCAAGAATACTGTAACCAACAAAATTATCCATTAAGATTAATGGAGAAATAAGAGTCTTCCCAGACAATAAAAAACCTCAAAGAATACATAAAAAGAATCCCAGTCCTTCAAAAGATCCTTGAGAGCCTAGTATGGGCAGAAAACTAACACTTACTGAGCACAAATACGAGACTATCACATAGAACTACTCCACCAAGAAGGCAACAAAGAGAAAATGGCCTCCAAGATATCATTAGTTCAATGGTGGAAAGAAGGTAAGAATGAACCACACATGAAAACATAGCTCATCGATCTGCTGCCCACAGGAAAATCATCTCACGATTACAGAAAAATACACACAAACAAAAAACAGGCTGAGAATTATAGGCTTGAGAAAAATATACCAAGCAAATGGCAATTCACAAAAAGCAGGTGTTGTAGTCCTAAACTTGAACAAAACTGATCTCAAGGTGCAAGCCATAAGAGACAAGGGGGTGCACTATATAACGCTCAATGGAACAGTAGACCCAGAACCAGTCAGCATTATAAATATATATGCACCCAATAAGAGACCCACGAAATTCATAAATCTAACACCCTAAAAGGTGACAAAAAAAATCACAGGCTCAACAATTATAGTAGATGATTTAATACACCACTGTGTGAAAAAGACAGATCTCAGGGAAAGAAACTTAACAAGGAGGCTATAGAAATAAACAATACAATTGGATGACTTAACCTGATAGATATTTTTAGAGCTCTCCACCCCAATGTGGAAAAATTCGCATTATTTCCAAGCTCTCCATAGCACATACTCAATGATAGATCACATCCTGGGTCGGACACAAGTCGAATCTGTGTAAATTCAAGCCCATAAAGATCATACAGACTTCTCTCTCAGATTATGCCTTTGGGCTGGAAATCAACAAAAGAACAATTAAGAAAACAAGGGCAAACAATTGAAGATGAATAATTCTCTATCGCAAAAGGAGTGGGTATTGGTCTAGATCAGAGATGAAATCAGGAAGTTTCTAGAAACAAACAAGAAAGAAAATACAATGTACCAAAACCTTTGGGACACAGCAAAGGCATTTATCAGAGAAAGTTGGATAGCAACACATGCACACATGAAAAAGGAAGAGAGACTTAGTCAATCACAAAAGGACATTTACTGTATGAGCCCACCACTATAAGGATAAAAACCAAGACAAAGACAGGCTTTGGTTCCCAAGCATATAGTCATCTAATCTGGTCCCCCTAGTAATGAGGTAATAATGCCTACCTAGTTCTCATAAACTATATATTACCCCCTCATTAGAACATCTTAAAAACCACCTCCAATAGTATCACTTTCCTATGTTCTGGGGCTAAAGAGACATTTGAAAGATAATACCAAGCAAGCTGACCAGAAAGATCACATATGTACCTATTCTAAAGAAGCATGATTTAATAGAATCAGTATGTTATCAAACAATCTTATTAATACCACAAGCAAAAAAAAATGATTAAGATAATTCAAAATGGTTCCAGCAGCACATCAACTGCTGCAGGGAACTGCCAAAATTTCAAGTCAGATTCAGAAGAAGACAGAATAAGAGATATCATTGATGATGTCACAGTGGTCTTGGCTGAAAACAAAGAACACTAAAAAAATGTTTACTTGTATTTTGTTGACTATGCAAAGGCACGTGTGGAAATAATAATAAATTGCAATGGCATTACAATGAATGAGAATTCCACAACATGCAATGTGTTCATGTAGAACCTGTACATAGACCCAGAGGGTGTCCTTCAAACAGAGCAAAGGATATCATATGGTTTGAAATCAGGGTTGCATCCTTTCACTATTTTCATTCAGCCTATGTTATCAGTAAATTAGTCAAGAAGCTGATCTATATTAAAATATGCAACATAAAGGCTGGAAGAGGGTTTATTAGCAATGTGTGATATGCAAATAAAACAATTTATCTGCTAAAAGTCAATAAGGCATCATTAACATTCTGATGAACATCAAAGCCTACTGTCTTTAGATTTTGGGACAATCAAATTGTGTATGAAGAGGATCTGGTTTCTCAGAGTAGACTTGACCTTGGTTACTTGAGTCCAGTAAAGCCAGTTGGAGTGGAACCTTCAGGCTCTTCATTTGCTGATGGGGGCACCACTCAATGTAAAGAGAAAAAGCTACAAAACTGCTAATGTTTGGAACTTGGAATGCATATATCATTGGACTGGACAAAATATGACTCTAGGAAACTTGGAAATCATCCAAAATGAAATGGAATGCATAAAGATAAATATGGTGGGCATTAGTGAGCTGAAACAGACTGGTATTTCGAATTTTGAATCAGAAAATCAGATGATTTACTGTGCCTGAAATAATATAATTAAGAAGGATAGCGTTGCATTCACCCTCAGAAAGGATCTTGTTAAATCCATTATGAAGTACAATTCTGCCTGTGATAAGATTATATCTATCTACCTTTAAGGAAACATAATCAATACAACTATTATTCACATCATTATGCACTAACCACAAAAGCTTGGGATGAAGATTAGAAAATGCTATTAATGATTTAGTCAGAAATTGATTAAACATAAAATCAAGATGCATTGATAGTTATTGGTGATTGGAATGCAAAAGTTGGAAACCATGAGGAATCAATCATAGTTGGAAAATATGGACTTGGTGAGAAAAATTAAGCTGGAGGTTCCATGACAGAATTTTGAAAAACCAACGACTTGTTAGTAGCAAATACCTTTTTTGTCAGCAACACAAAAGGAGACTATCCTAATGGACTTTCCCACATGGAATAAATAGAAATCAAATTGACCAAGTATGTAGGATGACACAATGGAAAAGCTCAATATCCTTATCTAAAACCAGACTAAGGACTGGTTGTGGAACAGATCATCAAATGTTCACATGTAATTTCAGGAAAAAGTTGAAGAAAAAATTTTAAAATCCTTAAGAGCTAAAAGATGACCTTGAGTATATTGTACTTGAATTTTGAGAGCATTTGAAGAACAGATTTGAAGCATTCAGCACTAATGATGGAAGACCTGATCTGATGTCGGAGGACATCTCATGAAGAAAGCAAAAGGTCATTAAAAAGACAGGGAAGAAAGAAAAGACAAAAGTGGATGTCAGAAGAGACTCTGAAATTGCTCTTAATCATAGAATGTGTAAAGCAAATGGGAGAAATGAAAATTCAAGAATCTGAAGAGAAAATCTCAAAGAGCAGCTTGAGCAAACAAAGCGAAATATTACAATGAAATGAGCAAGGACCTGGAATTAGAAAATAAATAGGAGCGAACATGCTCAACATATGAGGGATACCCAAGAAACACAGGAGTTTTTACGAAACAACCTTATCGCCTTCCAAGTACTCTTCCTGACACTTAATACCTTTGTCAAATCTGTGATTCCATTCTTGGAAACATTTTTCAGCTCATCTCTTTGGATGGCTGACATTTTTCAAACTCATCCCTTTGGATGGATCCCTCGTTTTTTTTCCTCACATCTTCTATGTGGTTCAATCGCTGTCCTTTCGTGTCCCTCTTCATTCACAGAAACAAAAAGAAGTCACACCAAGTGAGGCCAGGTGAGTAAGGTGCATGGGGCAAGAGAGACATTTTTTGCCAAAAACGGGTGCACTGACCTGGCTGCGTGAGCGGGTGCTTTATTATGGTGGCAAAACAAGTCCCTCATTCAGCACAAATCAGGCCTTTTTAGTCACACACTGTTATGCCATCTTTTCAGAACCTTTAAGTAGAAAATTTGATTAGCAGTGCGGCCTGAACAAACTTAAAATGCCCTATTCCCCTCACATCAAAAATACCCCAAGCAATTGAGCATTGTTTTGATCTTTGATTTCACTTGAAGACCTTTTTGGGGGGGGCAGGGCGACGATGGCATCTTTCCCTGGATTGATTGATGTTTACTTTCAGAGTTGTATGAATATCACCATGTCTTGTTGCCAGTAATGGCCTCAGGGAAAATGTCTTGGTCATTTCGGAATTGCTTTTGAAAGCACTGCATGCTTCCACTAGCCACTCTTTTTCCTGGTCAGTGAGAGCCGGAGACACACACTTTGCAACACCCTTCTTGCTTAGGAATTGTCATCTTCCGTTAATAATCACTGAGCCAAGCTCCAGATACGAGTCCAGGCAACTTTCCCATTTCTTCAATGGCCCGTTGTCACTCTTTGAGCACAAGTGCACACCTTTTGTTGACATTTTCATCTGTTCTGGAAATTGACAAACATCCAGAATAAGAGTTGTCATCAATCGACATTTCACCTCTTTTGAAATGAGAAAACCACTTGTATACTTGAGTGTTTCCCACAGTGCTGTCCTTATAAGCCGTGTTCGACATCACAACAGCTTCTGAAGCATTTTTTTTTCTAAGCGGGAATCAAAATTTCCCAGCTGCATACTGTTCTCTTAAATCAGCCATCACAAAAAATGAGGTTTGAGAAAAAATTATTTTATGAAAAATTCACTGTGATCAGAACCTTACCAGATGACACCACTGGATGCTCTAACTCAGAGTGAGTTGTTCTATGCTTGCCTATAGGGAAACCGTGTACAACAAACTCTACCCAGCAGAGCTTTGTCCATTTTGGGTGGGGGGCAGGTACCTCTTCATGTCTGAAATTGAGAGACCTGAAGAAAAAAATCAAGTCTCACGTTGCAAGCTTGAATGATTTTATAGGCAAAATATTGACTGATGGAGGACCCATCAAGGGAATACAAGAATACACAGAATCCCTGTACCAGAAAGAATTAATCAACTTTCACTGATTTCAGGACATGAACAAGAAGCAATGCTGCTGAAGGGAGAACTTCATACTGCATTGAATGCATTAGATAAAAATAAAGTTCCAGGAATTGATGGAATTCTCATAGAAATGTTTCAGCAAACTTAAGAAACACTGGGAGCACTCACTCATCTATGCCTAGAGATTTGGAGGGCAGTTAGTTGGCCAGCTGACTGGGAGGAATCATATTTGTGCCAATTCCAAGGAAAGATGACTCAACATAATGGTCACACTGTAGAATAACTTTGATACTGCATGCAAGTACAATTTTCTTGAAGATGATCCAACAATGATTGTGGCAGTGCCTTAACAGGGAATAACCAGTTGAGGCCACATTTGGAAGAGGGCAGCAAACAAGAGGTAGAATTGCTAAGATCAGTTGGATCTTAGTTGAAAGCAGAGGATACCAGAAAGATGCTCACTTATGTTTTCTTGACTATGCAAAGGCATTGGAATGTGTGGACCATAATGAGAAATATGGGAATTCCATAGCACACTGAGGCACTTGTACATGGATTCAGAGGCAGTATGAGAACAGAAGAAGGGAATACTGCATGGCTTAAAATCAGGAAAGGTGTGTGGCAAGGTTGTATCCTCTCATCATACGTGTTAAATCTGTATACCGAGCCTTATTAGTAACCTTGGATATGCAGATAACACAACCTTGTTTGCTGAAAGTAAGGAGGATTTGAAGCATATACTAATGAAGATCCAGGATTACAGAATTTAGTATGGATTAGGACTCAATACAAAAAAGATTAAAATCCTCAAAAGTGAACCAATAGGTAACATCATGATAAAGGAAGAAAAAGTTTAAGTTGAGAAGGATTTTTGTCTTGCGTGGCTCCACAATCAATATTCATGGAAGCAGCCATCCAGAGTGCAAATGATGCACTGTTTAAGGTATATCTAAAGACCTGTTTAGGGTATTTAAAAGCAAGGATGTTACTTTGAGGACTAATGTGCCCCTGATCCAAGCTGCGATACGTTAATTTGCTTCATATGAATGTTAATTTGGATATCAAATAAGGAAGACCGAAGAATATTTGATGTATTTGAATTATGGTTCTGATGAAGAATTTTGAAAGTACCATAGACAAATAGAAGGACAAACTGATCTGTCTGGGAAGATATATGACCAGAGTGCTCTATAGAGGCAAAGATGGCAAGACATGAAAAGAGGAAGGCCCTCAATGAGGTCGATGAACCTCTGGTTTGCAACAATGGGGTCAGGCATCTGAATAATGGGGAGGATGATGCAGGATGGTGCAGTGCTTGTCTCTGCTGTGCTTTGGATCAGAGCATACTCAATAGCACTGAACAACAACAAGCATTGACTCATGTGAAGTACAGTGTTTGTGAAGGATATTGAATCTAGTATGGACTTCCAGAAGAATAAGCAAGCCTGTGTTTGAAGAAGTACAACCAAAATGCTATGAGGTAAGGCTGGCCAGATGTTGTCACACACACTTTGGTCATGTTATTAGCAGTCGCAGGAGCAGGCCACTATTCTTGGTAAACTAGAAGGTTTGCGTAAAGGATGAAAACCCTTCATGACATGCATTGATGGAGGTTAAAACAATGAGTTGAAACAAAGCAACGTTTATGAGGATGGCACACTTTTTTTAATGAGGTTGTTATGTATTGGGACTGATTCAATCGCACTTAACAACAACAAAAAGAAAAACAACAAATTACTGATTAGAAAAGCTTTTCAGGTGTACTGAGAACTTGTATATCTCTTTTGCTTAATTGCCTACACAAATTCATCTTTCTACTGACTCCTTTTTGTCTTCTTGTTTCTTTTAATTAGTAGCCATTCTCATAATGCCAGCTATAATTTTGTCAAACATGTTACAAACGTTTTCTGTACGTCTTTTTTGTTTTTAAGTTCTTCTCAAGATGTATACAATTATCAGAATCTTTTAAATGTAAAATTATATTCATAAATCTTTTACTTTGTAGCTGTTGCTTTTTTGTACATTTCTTATTTAAAAAGTTCCCCTACTCTAGATTTTTAATATATTGTCCTATATGCTTTGCAACATTTTTTTTCACTGCAGATTTTGTGTTAACTTTTGCTTGTTTTACTTTATATCGGTCAGAAGCCCTCATGGCATAGTTTGTTACATGTTGGACTGCTCACTACCAGGTTCACAGTTCAAACTGGTCAGTAACTCCACTGGAGAAACACAAGGTTTTCTACTCCCATGAAGATTTACAATCTCAGAAATCTGCATGGGAAGAGATTTGATGGCAACTTGTGGTATTGGTAGAGTAGTGGTGGTGGTGGTAATAGAAATAGTAATAGCAGTTATTGAGGTCAAACTGAAAACTATACTTCTTTTTAAATTACTTATCATCCCTGTTCCTATTCCCATCTTAGCATATTCATCCTCAAGTTCTCTTGTCATTCAGAATCACTCAAATGCTATTTTTTCCACCAAGCATTTTCTTATTCTTCTGGTTAGAAATAATCTTATTTCCTCCCTTTGAATTACCTATATTATGCTTAAAATGGATGAGAAAATATGTTTGAGTATGTGTCTCATCTGTATAATTATTGAGAAAAGGTCTATAAATCTTTATATCCCAAAGGGTCTTAATCAATGTCTCAAAAAATGGGTTTTCCATTAATGTTTATCAAGTGAGAGAATGCCAGGTTATTTTACTGTAATTATTTGAAAACGCTTAAACATTTGTCCTATATTCGAGGTTTTAACCTGATGCTATATAACCAATGAATGATCATTAAAGACAATTATATATTCAGGCAGTCTCTAGCTGACAAACATTTAACTTAGGCACAACTTGTATTTTACCCTCACTTTGACAAAATTGTTGCACCACATGTTCTCAGCCACGGTCACCTTCACTTGTTTCGTGCACACTTTTACAATGACTGAAAAGGATTTGAACTTTCTTCTTGCACTAATATAAGATGGAGGAGAATGGTATGCACCTGCCTTAACTTATCTACAAATTTGATTGAAAGACACAATTAGGGAAGAAGTTTGATTCTAACTGTGGAACTGTCTGTATATGAAAAACTTGTTTTTCAACAAATACAACTCTCTGACATTTCAGTGGAGTGACTTGGTTGTCCCCAGCCAAGATAAAAAAGGATCACTGAATTTTATTTCTTTACGTTACATTCATTTACAAAATAGGATTACTGAACAAAAAAATAAAATGCTATCCACATTCTATGTTCCAAAAGTATTTTTACGCATTGTCTATTGATATTAAACATTTATTTCCACCTTGTTAACTTCTCCTTAAACCTATCTATGGAGGCCATTTCATTTTATTAAAAAAATATTTATACGCAGTTTCTATAACAGTTTGGATAAATGTTATCCCTACCACAAAGATAGTTTTAGGGTCTCAGATCAGACCTTTATAAAGGTTAAATCACTCTCTTGCTGACTATTAAGTGACTTTAAAGTTGAATCTTTGTGTATAAATCCAATCAGTGAACACACTGTATAAGAAAATATACTTATGTTTAATATTTATATTCTTTTTATTTTGTTGACTTTAAAAATATTTTCCTGAAATATCCCTATATAAATATCAACCACATGTCCTCAAAGAAAGATATCTTTCAATGTGTTAAAAGAAGAACATAACAAATAAAGCTCTCAGAATATTATGTTCTGTATTCTTTACATTTTAAAATTATACTAGAAACTAAACATCAATAAACTTACCTTTTGACAATACTTCCCATATGGCCATGACACTGATAATTTTTTAGATCCATGAAATAACACTTAATGAAAACCATAAATTTCAGATAAAATCTGTTTATTAATTATGAACTGGAAGGTTTTTCAGAAAGCAATAATTCATCAGGAAAAAGTTTTGAAAAGACCCAGAACAAAAATATTTCTAATCATAGAGTACATAAAAACATTTTTGATTCTTCCAACAAATAATTTATCTGCTCCTGCTACTTCCCATCCATACTCCTAAATACTAACAGTCAATTGTATAGTTTGAGGTGTCTTTGGAAGAGAAGGTTTGCTGAAGGTCTTCTGCTTTGAAATAGTCAGTCATTGATGGTTGCATGATAATCAGTCACCAGGGCAAGGAGGGAATGGCTCCACTCAGTATATTTAAATAAAGTTACTTCTTAGTTCTTCAGCTAGATGCGAGTAAGGTGATCCACAAATGTATCCCAAAGCCATGTGAAAGATCATGCTGGAATCAAGAGTTGAAAAAAGGAGGTCCCAGTTCATCAAGGAAAGACAGGTTATACTTGTGCTGGTAGACAAAAGACAATGACTGCTACATTAAAAAGATGGCGATCCTTGTGTTTGGTAGGGAATCCTTTCAGTGCATCCATTTTAGACAATTTCAGAAACAACCATTATTATCTTCGGAATTGACCTTGAACATAAATTAACAGAGCAACAAAAGAAAGGAAAAACAAAACAAAGTCCCAGCGGGCCATAGCAGTTGTAGTGAATAAACCCTGGAATTGTGTTTGAAGTTAATCTAGCAGTGGTCTTAAGGAATATAAAGTATTTCTACCGAAGGTTAAGGAAGGTAACTAGCACAGTCTGCCTCTTTGGGCAGTTTGAAGCTTGAATAAATGTTTAGGTGATCAATAATAATTCCAAGGTCTGATACTACTGCACAAATACCTCAAAGGTGGAAAGGTACTGGGTATGCCCCTTAGAGATCTGTACATTCTAGGAAAATATCTTAGAGGTCTGCAGCTCATAGACCTGGAACTCAGATATTGGCAATTTCTTGTTAAATAAGTTTGAGGCTGGCAGCTGCTGGCAATATAACAAGATGGTGAGAAGCCACTGGGGCGTAAGCCAAGGCTTTGGAAGCTTCTGTACCCAAAGCTGCCTGGGCTGCAGTAGCTTATGGATCGGTAGCTCTTGGATACGTTGTTAAATTGAACAACGCACTTGGAATCATTGCGAAGGGTCTGGCAGGTTTTCAAGGCATGCTGGGTGGGTGTGTAGTAATTGGATACATACCCCACTGTCTGAGGGCATGGGCTGCAGCTGGGGCTGGAGCTGATGTTGGTAGTTTCACAGACACTTCGTGCTTTTCCCAGGGATGGAGAGTTGCATGGCACACAGATGACTGATGGTTCACAACTCGATGTGCAGGTCTGCGGCTCACAGCTCAGAGACTCACAGCTGAGGACGTCCCCGTAGGACTCTTGGCAGTTATCCAGGAGCCAGAGATTTCCTTGGTAGTGACTGGGTAAGCAGAGTCCACAGGTGGGATTTTCATCTTTCGAGCAAACAGCCACAGAAGGAGTCACAGGGATGTAACAGTGAGTTCTGCAAGGTGTGACATCACACACCCCAGAATAGCCCAGAACAGACATGAATCCTTAGTGTATACTACTTGGTACTCAATGGTGTCATGAAGACATAAGACTGAGGACTTTATATATCTTCACTGGTGGGTGTCAAAGTCGTCTCTAGACTCTCTTCCTTCTCATTTCCCGGAACAATACTGGTTCAACAGCTCATTAGTGTGTTACTTAGCCACAGCTCCTGATGACTCCATACTCATAGAAATAAGTTTGTTTTGTTTCTTCAAAGTATCTATTATCGCCGCTTTGACCAGTACTCACCATTCATCAGCTGTAGAGCACAACATCAGTGAATAGTGATTTTAGGGTTAATAGGCAAACTCTCCCCTGCCAATCAACGATTAGCAAGAATGTAGGTGTCGACGGGCTTCTGCAGTGTGCTTATTAAAGGGTTAACAAGGATTCAAGGGAAGCTTACAACCTGTACTTTTCTGTTCTTCAAACCCAAACAAAGCAGTTGCCATAGAGCCAATATTTTGCACAGGACTTTGAGGACTGTAATCTTCTGGTAGTAGATGTACTTTGGCCTTTCATCTAAGGTACTTGGAGGTGGACTTGAACTGTGGAAGCATCACTGAACTAACTCTAGACTCTCTCTATTCTTTTTTATTTTTAATTAATCATTTTTGGGGGTGACTCACAAATCTTATGACAACCCATCATTCCATTATTTTAAGTACACTTGTACATATGTTGCCATCAACATTTCCAAAACATTTTCTTTCTATTTGAGTCCTTGGTATCAGCTCCTCATTTTTCCCCATGCTCCCACCCTCATGAATTCTTAATCAAAGATATATGGTTGTTGTTATGTCCTGTCTTACACTCTCCACTGTCTCCCTTTACCCATACTTCTGTCTTTTAGACTTCTGAAAAGCACTACAGGACTTGATCATGTTTAAGAAGTCTGCGAATCACAACATATGATGAACTACACTTTAGGACCATAGTTTTTTACTTTTTATCTTTAGTAAGTATTATATACAAATAAATGTTAAAATATGTGTTTAGGTTTGTGTGTAGTATTCTTCAACCCCAAAGAAGATCAGATTTCTTAAAATATTGATAATGAAAGGCAATAACGATGAAAAGTAAAAGCAAAGTATTTGACTTACAATTTACATCAAAATCTGTTACAATGGAATAATCAGAATAGAACTCCATTGCAAATAAGAAATGATCTGTATATTGAAATAAGCTAAGTGACTTGGCTATCTTAACATTATTGTTCAATAATCTAAGGCATTAGATTATTAAAAAATGATTTTGTTCCCAGTGATGGATTTTATGTGACCTATACTTGCTTATGAAAAGTTCTCATATGGCCTGTTTGGACATTCTTACTGGAAAACTCATAGAAATCTGGTGAGACTTGGTGACCTGCAGAGCTAAAGATAAAGTTGTCTCCGTGGGCCCGTTCTTGTTAAGGAACTAAGACTTCTCTGGAACCTAATCTGTAGAATTTCTGCAATGTGTATTATCAAAGTAGGCATGCTTTTAAGGATAATATGCTAGTATGGGTGGACTAGAGAAATAAATTCATAGACATGTGTATAAGAAAGAGCTTTATATATAAGAACAATTGAATATTAAGAAAACATCCCAGCCCAGTCCAGATTAAGTCCATGCATCTGATATTAGCAAATATATCCAATACCAATCTATAAAGTCCTCTTCAGACTCACAAAACACATGCAGTGATGTTGAATGCAGGAAGATCACAGGCCAGTGGGTGGGAAGTCTTGGGGATCCAGTGGCAGTGTAAGCATCAGCTTTCAGGGGTCTTCAGGGTCTCCACGTGGCTCCTTCAGCTCGAGGGGCTCTAATGTAGTTCCAAGTGTCTTGTCTACAGGAATATCTCCCAAGCAGTGCGTTGGTGTCCTACTTTCAATGAGCTAGTTATCTCCTTAGCACCTCCAAATGAGGTCATCAAGCTGCAACCTGATTGACAAGCTAAACTCCCACCCTTCACTCTTAAATCACAAATTGACAATAGATCATGTAACTAACATGATAATACATACTTTTCTAATTGAATACTATTACACATTCTATTGCCTTGCTGAAAATTCCATTTGCTGTCAAATCTGTAATTTTTCCCCTCTTTCTCCCCAAAGAAGTATTATTTAGTCTTGATTTACTTTCTTTTGTGCATAGATTTTATTTCAATGATGTATTAAAGGACATAGTTATTTTTGCTTTATGCTCATAAAAAGTTTATCATGTTTAAAATATATTTGAATAGTCTATAGTTGCTATAGGTTCAGTCTGTATTTAATATCATATTTCAATTTTTAATGATGAAAACTGAGGAGATTCTTTAAAGATATTTTAATTTAAATCGAAGAATTAACATTTGTTCTTAAAATTTTTAAGTGTAATCTTTCTTACAGCATTATGGATTTGGAAATAGCCATTGAATGGAAATTGCCATGCACTTAGTAACAGAGATCAGATCAGATAGGACAGAGTTGCTCAAATTAGCTCCTGGGATAGTTTATTAAAGTCACTTCTCGCACAGAAGACAAATAGGATTTTCTCACTCTACATCTGTGAAAAATGCACTCTGATTTAAGGCTATAATCACCAAACATTTCCTTATCTGAGTTTTTTTTTTACAAACTTCCCAGTAATTATTCTATAAACATCACAACAAACAACTCTTTATTCAACACATTTTGGTACTTTGCGTGTTTTTTTTTTGCTGGGGTGGAAGGGTCAGGATCAGGGAAACATATCTCTAGGAAACAGGTTGGCCACATTAACTCCTGCGATGTTGCACAGAAAGTCAACTTTGAAGTCACCAAGAGAGGGAGAATCCATAAGGCGGATGACGGCCAACTTTTCAGCAACGTGCATGGTCCTCATTATCTACAGAAAACTCTAGTCCAAAGAGGCGTCCTTTCTGCATCCATCATCAACTCTTAACTTCTAGTGCTTACATCTTAGGCTTCATCGCAGTGCACTCGAGAGAGGGAGAAAACACAGTAAAACAATCAGCTGTGAAGTCCTCTATTTCCTTCTCACTCAGCATTAAATAGGGGGTATTTTAAATCAATGTCATTCACACGAGTGTAGATGCTGTTACGTGGGGCTAAGTTTATTTTTTACTCATTGTGATCCCAGATGACAGAGTGGAACTGCCCCACAGGGCTTTCTTGGCTTAAATCTTTATGGGAACAGATTACAGGTCTTTCTGCCAACAGTCATGTAGGTGCATTCAAACTGTCAACCTTTCAGTTAGCAGCCAAGCTTTTAAAGAGTTGTGCAAGGGCTCCTAGTTTATATCCAACAAAATAAACATAGAACATCATATAAACTAAGTAATGTTGAAATCATGAGAATTTATAACATGCATACTCAGAAGGCATTTTGGTTTGATAAGATTCTGAACAATTAGATTCAGATTTGCAAAGACTGTGTGAACTCATTTGATCTTATTTGTATTTATGTTTTACCTTCTCACCCAGTCAGATGCAACTGTTATTCAGTTATTTTATGTAAATGATACAGAAGAAGTGTTCTATTTCAGTCTTTATCCTGGCAGGACACAGAGCAGGCAGAACTTGTAGCAAAGTATTAGATTCACAATGATGCTCCAAGCTTAAAGGGAACATAGGCAGGTGTCAGGTGTATGCCATTGTCTTCTGGGGCTTACTCTATTTCCATGTGATGATAGAATAATTAGTTCTCCTGTTTTTGTATTTTCTGTATGTGCTAGGCTGAATAGTGGTCACCATGAATTAGAATCAACTCCCTGACCAGGAATGGGTTTTTTGAGTTTTGTTTGTAATATATTACCTAGGCCCTATTAGCATGTTTAGGTATGCATGTTTAACTGTTGATTGCAAGGCCAGTGGGCCCAGCTACTAACCTCTCACCTGGAGAAAGATAAGGTTACCTGCTCCTATGAATTAGATGAAATTTCAAACACTTAGACTCAGTACCAGTGGGTTAATATTTTACCTTATATAGGACTTTACAGATAGTATTAAGATGAGGATCATGAATTAAATTAGCTCATGAATTTCTCTACCCATAAGCAATTGAGTTGATTTTGATCTATAATAACCCTACAGGGCAGAGCAGAGGGATCCCTGCTGGCATAGTGGGTTACATATTGGTCTCCAAAACCCTGTCAGTAGTCCAAACAAACCAGCCACTCTATGGAAGAAACATGAGATTTCATGCTCTCAAAAGTATTTACAACTCTCGAAACCCTAGAGGAAAATTCTATGCTGTCCTATGGGGTACTTATGAGTTGAGATGGAATGTATGAGAGCGGAGTTTGGTTTTATAAAAGGGAAGGAATCTTGGTGGAGTGGTGAGGTAGACATTGAGGTACTCACCACAGAGTTAGAGATTAAAATCCACTATTCGGTCTTGGATGAAAAGATGAGGCTGAGTACTCTCTTAAAGACGTACCAGGACAGTAACGGTACCAACAGTTTCTTGGAGGCATTGCAGGGGACGTGGGAGAGAAATTAGGAGTTCACGACATGAGTTCACGAAAAAAGAAAAGGGTCTTTGTGGGAGGAAAACTTGGGAGAGAGATCTTTGTGTGAGCCCGAGCAGTCTCTGCCAGGCCGCGTGGTCAAAGGAATCCTATGGGTGCCGCGTAAAACCTGAAGCTTCTTTAACTCTCATTAAATTCACTTGGATCATGATAAAGAAAAAATTCTAAAATTAGTTGTGGTTATGATTGCACAACTCTTCTTGATGTGCACTATATATAAATAAAACTATATATATATGATTTACAGTATCAGAACCCAAAGGTGCAGTTTTATTTTGACCCTGGGTGGCAAGAGATCAGAAAGATAGGAGAGAATTCAATGTGGCACCAGAAGCATAGCTTGGAGTGATGTAATTATAGGCTTTAAAATGCTAGCTGCCCCTAGGAACTGTGCATAATTCCCTGCCATTGAGTTGATATCAACTCATAGAGACCTTATAGGACAGAGTAGAACTGTCCCTGTGGGTTTCCAAGGCTGTCACTCTTTGTGGGAATAGAAGGGCCTGTCTTTCTTCCACTGAACAGCTGGTTTTTGGATTGCTGATCTTTCTGTCAGCAGTCCAACACATAAACACTACGCTGTGAGGCCTCATGAACTATATATGACAGGCAGGGGGGTGGGGGCTCTCCCCTAGATCCTCCAAGAGGAGTTAAATCTGGCTTGTTGTGGACTCGTGGCCTCTAGAACTGTAAGAGAAATGTGCGTTGTTTTAAGGTCCAAGTTTGTGGCAATTTGTTACAACAACCAGAAAAAAAGAATAATCTATGTCAGAAAGAAACAGTAACTATAATAGATAGTCTTTACATAGTTTGAACTATTTGAACTCTGTAAAAGACCAAGTATAAGAACCAAGTAATGACCTTTGTGGCTGTGAGATAATTTAGAGATGTCCTTAAGCTTTTCAAAAATAAGTAAAAACCATCCTTTGTCTAATGCTAGGACATTCCTGTAACTCATTAAAAAAGAGTTATGGAACTGTTTCCCAATTTTATTCAAAGGTTAAAAATCCTTTTGGGTAAACACAGAAGATCAAAGAAAGCTAAATTTTCCAGTAAATGGCCCTTAAATAAAATAATGGGGGTGACCTTCTAGCCTTTTAGGTCTTGATGAAGTTTTTATCTTTCCTTTTGCCACTGTCTATATATTTATGTTCTAATTCTGCTTGACAGAGTATTCTTAAATGATGCAAAAGTGGTCCCAGGATTGAAAAAGCAAAATACATGTAAATTCTTACTTATATAGTAATTGAATTTTGAAGATTGAATTTTAAAAGTATCTAATTTACCAATGAAAATGTAAAATAATGGCACCCTGGCTGCATTTACGTTGCTGGCATAACAGATCTTTATTAGTTTGAGTAGCAGAAGGAAAATGAGCAAAATAAACATTGGGGGCAGCCAATGTAGAGGAAAACAAGGTACTTAAAACATGATGCCACACTGACTGTAAAGGTAGGGAAATGAGTTTGGTTAGTGCTCACCTTGTCAGGAATGCTCCCTCAGGAAGACAATGGGAGGCTGCTGGAGCAAGATGTCACCGTTTTGAGGCGAGTAGAGACTGTGCCTTAATAAGGTATGAATCACCCTCTCATGGAGCACCATGGAAAATATTTATTAGCATGTAACCTTGGGAAATTGCTGCCTTTCAGGACTTCTGTGTGCTGTTCTTCAAAACCAGAGCTCACATCACCTAGTTGGCAGCACTGGTAGGAGCATGAAATGAGGTAATAATGGTGACCGGATATAGGAAAGGGCATGCCAAATAGTAGATGCTAATTCAATGCTGCTTTCCTTTCTGATTTTCCGATTTCAGAATTTCCAGCCACCAGTTAGGTCAAAGAAAAGCTGTATTGTTTATAGCTTCCTTTCATGTTGCAAACACAGTCCTGCAATGACTATCCTTCCTCTAAAAGACCCTGCTAAACATTAACAGCTCCATTGACACAAGTTATACACACACACCAATGATCCATCATAGGAGAAAGTCTGACAACAGGCTTTTGTAAAGATTCCAAGCAGCCAAACCACCTGCCACTGAGTCCATTCCCATGCATAGCAACCCTACTGCGCAGAGTAGAACGCCACTTTTCCCCACTGTAAACCTTTTAAAAAGCCATTTGCTTCATCTTTTTATTGCAGAGCAAGTGTGTTAGACAGGGTACTAACACAGTAACAGATAGATTCAAACTGTTGACCAGTGTTGCCGTCACCATGCCACTAGGGCGCTTCCTGTCAAGATGAAGTCAATAAGACTCTACGAAGTTTTCCTTCATCATACAGCATCTCTATGAGTTGGAATCACCTAGAGACAGGCAACAAACATTTTATACAGTTAAAAAAAAGCCTTGTTCAAGTGGGTCATGTGTCATCAACTAGTTCCTGAGAGGCCATGCATATATCAGTTAAGAATAAGGACTGAATATTCAAATTTCCTTGATTTTAATCCTATTTTCTGATGCTTGATTGAAGTGTCAGTTAAATATTGCTATAACTTAGTTTTCTCATCTCTCAAATGAAATTAATACAGATAGTATTTTATCCACAGATGTCTAAGTTTGTGAAGCACAGGGTAGACAACTCATAGAGCCAATATTACCATTTATTATTGTCACCATCCTATGCTATTTGTTATTACTATCATTTTCATTATAGGAGCTCATCTAGGATTGACTGCATTTTATTTTAAAAGAAAACCAATATACCAGAACACTGGTGTCTAATTTTCTATTATTTGTATAATTTGTGGAGTCCCTGGGTGGTGCACATGGTCAATGTGCTTGGCTGATAATTTAAAGCTTGGCCATTTGAGTCCACCCTCCCAAAGAAGACCTATGTATAAATAGAATTAAAACCATAATCCCAGAGAGAAAGGTGATCTAGGATCAAGACAAAGGGGAAGTAGCTTAATTTTCAGTTTAGAATCAAAAGTTCCTAGAGTTGACAACATCTTGGTGGCACAGTGGTTCAAGCTATCCACTGGTAACTGAAAGGTTGACCATTCAAGCCCATGACCCAATGCTCTGGAGGAAGACATGGCAGCCTGCTTGTATAAAGGTATAAAGCCATGAAAATCATACGAGGACAGTCCTATTCTGTCCTATAAGGGTGAGATAAATTATATTGATTCTATGGTAATGAATTTGGAATTAATTTGGTTTAGAGTCAAAGATTAGAGTCATCAAGTTAATGTCACTTTCTAAGTGGCTTCCAGGTTAGGTATAACCTTGATAAATAAAACTACAAGAGAGTAGAGGACAGAAGTCATTGGCGTCCAATGTAATCCCTAGGAATTTTTAACCATTTTTATGCTTTCTTATCTGTAAAAATTAGGGTAATGCATTTTTATAAGTGTATTTGGAGATTATTAATTACCAGACTGGGTGCCTGGTGTATATATATAGAAGATGATCAATATGATAACCATATGTGTTAGTCTAGGTACTTTAGAGAAACAAATCCACAGAAACTCATGTATAAGAGAGCGTTTTATATAACGGTTAAGTGCACATCAAGAAAAAATCCCAACCCAGTACTGGCCAAACCCAAAAGTCCAATATTAACCCATTAAACATATGTCCAACACCAATCCACAAAGTCCTCCTCCATCTCACAAAGCAGACGCAATGACGCCGACTGCAGGAGGAAAGCCAAGTCAGTGAATGTGTAAGCATCTCAGCGTTGGCAGGGGTCTACACACGGCTGCTCCAGCACCCAGGGCTGCATCGGGGTAGGTCCGTGTGACTTTTCCTCAGGGATGTTTGCAGGAAGTCAGCCTTGCCAGCTGAAGCAGGAAACTGCTAAGGCAGCTGCACCCTGGTGTAACCATCACAAAGCAAGAAACCAGAGAACTAGAAAGGTGAGGCTCACTGAGCCATTTATCCCTCTGCACTTCAATTAACCCCATTTGTGTTTATCAGCCAGGTTGGCATAATAAACTAACTAACTCACCATAATTAAAAGGGATGTGATAAGTATGAAAAGTTGCTTGTAGAAAGAATTGGCTTCATTGAGTACATGAAATAATTGAACTAAATGAACATATATGAAGGTATTATGCTCCAACTAACAGTGTTGTTCTCTTTCTAAGGATCCATGAGAGAAGGAGCTCATTTTTTAAAAGTTTAATTAAGAGGAGAAATACTGTTGTATTTTTATTGTTCTAAAATTTAAATTTATATAACCCTTTGTAGTTAATTTCAAAAGGCATTGCATCTACTAGTACTTGGGTAAAACTCCATTATCTTTCAGTTTTCCCACAAGTGTTCTGAAGGCAGCTGATTGTGGAAGATATTAAACTGGCCAGTGGCTCTTCATTCTCTCCTTCCTCTACCTCTACTGGAAATGCTACAGAGATGAAGATGGTCTTGCACTTGGGTCCCAGAATAAACCTGATTTTATAGCTGGAATAATGAATGTGTAGTACAAATAACAAATACACCATGACATATTTAAACTTTTGGAATAAAGGAGTTATTTGTTAGTGTAACACAATCTAGCTTACTATGATGAAAGCACATCCATGCTTTTCTTTTTAAAACAATAAAAAACACAAGTGTACATGTTTGAGGCTCAAATAATACATAGCATTTAATCAGAACCAACATATGATCTATATTCTTACTTTTCTCAGCTACTTAAAATACACAGAAATTGTATTGACTGCATATATGTGAAGACACAATGGAAAATCTCAATATCAACAGCTAAAACCAAAATAGGGGTGACTGATGAAGAGATCAATTACTCATATTTAACATCAAGATAATTTTTTTTTAAAATTAAAAGAAGTTGACAAGAGTAAAAATATGACCTTAATTCTATCTTACTTGAAGTTTAAGAACATTTCAAGAACAGATTTGAATCATTCAACACTGATGACAGAAGACTTGATGAGATGTGGGAAGACATCAAGACCATCATTCATGATGAAAGCAGAAGCTCATTCAAAAGATAAGAAAGAAAGAGACGATCAAATGGAACATCAGAAGAGACTCTGAACTTGCTCTTAATCATGGAGTATTTAAAGCAAATGAAAAAAAAAGATGAATTCAATCATCTGAAGAGAAAATCTCAAAGGGCAGCTTGAGCAGACACAGTCAAGTATAATGAAATGTGCAAGGACCTAGAATCAGAAAACAAAAAGAGAAGAATATATTTGAAACTGAAAGAAATGAAGAAAAACTCAAGCTTCGAGTGCAATCTTGAAAGTTTCTATAGGCAAAATATTGACTGATGCAGGAATCATCAAGGAAAGATGACAAGAATATAGTCACTGTGCCAAAAAGAACTAGTCTCCATTCCACCATTTCAGGAGTGAGCATTCGAACAAGCATCAAAGGTGCTGAATGAAGAAGTTTAAACTGTATTGAATGCCTTACCCCCAAACAAAGTTCCATGAATTGATGGAATTCCCATAGAAATGTTTCAGCAAACTGAAGAAGCACTGGGAACATTCACTCATCTATGCCTAGAGACTTGGAGGGCAGTTACTTGGCCAGCTGACTGGGAGGGATCCATATCTGTGACAATTCCAAGGAAAGATGACTCAACATAATCGTCAAACTGTAGAATAACTTTGATACTGCATGCAAGTAAAGCTTTGCTTTAGATCATCCAACAAGTGTTGTATCAATACATTGTCAAAGAACTGCCAGAGGTTCAGGCTGGATTCAGAAGAGGACATGGAACCAGGGAGATCATTGCTGATGTCAGATGGATCTTGGTTCAAAGCAGAGAATACCAGAAAGAGGTTTACTTGTGTTTTATTGACCATGCAATGGAAATTGACTGTGTGGACCATAAAAAGTGATGGATAACCTTGAGAAGGTGAATTCCAGAACACTTCATTATGTTCATTCAGAACTTGTGCACGTGTCAAGAGGCAGTGTATGAACAGAACAAGGGAATACTACATGGTTTAAAATCAGGAAAAGTTTGCATAAAAATTGTATCCTCTCACCAGACTTATTCATTCAGCATGCTTAGCAATCATAAGAGAAGCTGGATTATGTGATGAATAATGTGGTAGCAGGCTTGGAGGAGACTCATTGCCAACTTCTGATATACAGATAGAATTGAAGCAGTTCCTAATGAAGATCTTGAATTGTAGTCTTCATTATGTATTACAACTCAATATAAGTAAGACCAAAATTCTCACAACTGGACCGATAGGCAATACCCTGGGGAAAAGGTGAAGTTGTTGAGGATTTTCTTTCTTTCTTTCTTTCCTTCTTTCTTTCTTTCATTTTATTGGGGGTTCATACAGCTCTTGTCATAATACATACATACATTCATTGTGTCAAGCACATTTGTACATTTGTGGCCATCATCATTTTCAAAACATTTTCTTTCTACTTGAGCTCTTGGTATCAGCTCCTCATTTTCCCTCTCCCTCCCCTGTCCTCCCTCCTTCATGAATCCTAGATAATTAATAAATTATTACTTTTTCATGTCTTACAATGGACGAATGCTTCCCTTCACTCACCCTGGGAGGGGGTTAAGAGGAGGAGAGGTGGGAAAGGAAGTCAGTGATCTAAAATAGGTGATGAGGAGGGCATAGGATGCCCAGTAGGGCTTGATCAAGAGCAATGTAACTGAGAGGAATTACTGAAGCCCAAATGAAGGCTGAGCATGATAGTGGGACAAGAGGAAAGTAAAAGGAAATAGAGTAAAAACTAGGAGGCAAAGGGCATTTATAGAGGCCTAAATACAGGCATGCACATATGTAAATATATTTATATATAATGATAGGGAAATAGATCTGTGTGCATATTTTTATATGTTAAATATCAAGGTAGCAGATAGTCATTGGGCCTCTACTCACTGGAAAAATATGTTTTTTGTAACAACCTGGCATTCCACGATGCTCACCTTCCAGACACAATTGGTGAAGACAAAATGGATGCACAGCAAATGTGGTGAAGAAAGATGATGGTGTCCAGCTATCAAAAGATATTGCATCTGGGGTCTTAAAGCCTTGAAGATAAACAAGTGGCCATCTAGCTGAGAAGCAACAAAGTCCACATGGTAGAATCTCACCAGCCTGTGTGATTATGAGGTGTCCATGGGATCATGTATCAGGCATCAAAGACCCAGAATAAAAAATCATATCAATGCAAATGAGGGGGAGTGCAGCGTGAAGACCCAAAGTCCATCTGTAGACATTCCCTTACAGAAGGGTCACAAGGAAGAGAAGGGCCAGTCAGGGTGCACTATAGCACAGTTGAAACATACAACTGTCCTCTAGCCCCTTAATGCTTCTTCCCCACCACTATCGTGGCCCCAATGCTACCTTACAAATCCAGCTAGACCAGAGCATGTACATGAGTACAGATAAGTGCTGGACACACAGGGAACACAGGAAAGATAAAACCCTGAGGACCAATAATGAGAGTGGCTCTACCAGGAGGGGAAGAGGAAGGTGGGGGAATAAAGGGGTATTTTTTTTTCTTGCTTGAATCCTCAATCAATGCTTATGGAAACAGTAATAAAGATATCAAAAGACATATTGCATTGGGTAAATCCACAAAACCTCTTTAGAATATTGAAAAACAAGGATGTTACTTCAAGGACTAAGGTGTGCCTGACCCAGGCTATGATATTCTTCATTGCATCATATAAATGTGAAAGTTGGACCGTAAGGGAGTCTGAAGAGGAATTGTTGCATCTGAATTGTAGTGCTGCAGAGTATTGAAAGTATCAAAAATTGTAAAAGATAAACAGATTTTTATAAAAAGACATCTGACCAGTGCTCCTTAGAGGCAAGGATGGCAAAACTTTGTCTTAGATACTCTGGATATATTGTCAGGAGAGATCAGACACTGGAGAAGTACATCATTTTTGGTAAAGTGGGAGGGAAGGAGAATAAAAGAAATCTCTCAGGACATGAATCCGCACAGCTGCTCTATCTCTGGGTTCAGGCATAGGAACAATTGTGAAAATGGCACAGGACAGTGCAGGGTTTTGTTCTCTTTCTTAGGATCTCTGTCTCAGAGCTGACTTCTTGGCACCTAACAAGAACAAAAGAAAAACAAGATAACCAGAATCTGCTATACATGTAGGGAAAGGGTTGTAAATTACTAAATGCATAGTTGGGGGCTTTGAAGACTGAAAGATATAGGAGAGACAACTCAAAGATTAGCAGGAGCTGGACACAAAATCTAGTGATCAGTGATGATAAGAAATAACAGTCAATAAATGATAGCCATAGGAGATATGTTTCTGGGGTGAACAACTAGTAAACAGATAGCACTGAGGTCTGTTATATATTGATGGTTGGCAGGAACAACTTTAGCATTAAAATTGCATTATCCTGCAATTATCATTGTCTCCTCTTAAAATCAGTGGCAAAATTTAACAACAGTTTTACTAGCCTGTGTTAGACAGGGTTCTCCAGAGGGAAACAAAAGGACACATAATTATTTAGATAGATAGATAAATAGATAGATATGGACATATATGGACACATCTATGTATCTATATAGATAGCTATATATGATATGGATAGATATATATACAACACAAATAAATAAACAGCTAATTAGTCCACAAAGCAGTACAGAGGGCTCAGTTCAACTCACTTCCATGAGACAGTAAATATACTGGCAGTCCTTCCACTCATGAGGGTTGCTGGGTGCAAGTTAAGGAAGCAGAGAGCTCAGTCCTCAGTAGAGCAATAGAGGCAGTCCTGCCACAAGCAGCAAACAGTACGGGAGGTCACCAACAGTCAGCCAGATGATCTATCATACAACTTAAGCTAGGTAAGCATTCAGTTTCTAATTAAAAGGTTGGCATATGGAATCGGATGGTCAGAGACTAAGAATTGAAAGGCAAGTAGAAGGGCAGCAGGGAGTTACACAGATGATAGGAATACAACTGATGGTTGGCATCTGGAAGGTTCATCATATGTCCCTGGGCAGTAGCGTAAAAGTGAAGTGCGGCATTGGCTTCCACTAGGGATGAAAAGAGCCTAAGCACCATTTACTCCAATAGAGTAGTGCATTGTAGGAGAAACAGGGACATGGCAGCAGCTCCCCATAGAGAAAGAACTGTGGTTTCCAGAGTAGAGAATGATGGATGAAATGGTGCAGTTGGAAGTCAGGGCTTGGATTGGCTCTAACTAAATGACACTTGATCAAATTATTTATTTACCCTGTTGGCTACACACATGCACTCACACCCACCCCTCATTTAGATAATTTTGCAGCAGAACATCTTATTAGCATATTGCTTTGAAAATATGAAGATGACATCCCACGCATGCATAAAATAAATCTAGCTTGCATCTTCTACATATCAAGGATCCCAGGCCTTCTACCTATTCATCAGGCTTGATCACGTGTGATATCATCACCTTGTGTTTTATCTGCTTTGCTGCCATTGCTGCTTCTCAATTATATTTAATTAAAGTGAGTCCATTTCAGTGAATGTTTATTCTAGTCATTATCTACAGTAATAATGGAGTTAAGAAGACACAATCCTCTTATAGAAGAGCCTTGGTGTTGCAGTGCTTGAAGGAGGTATTAACATGCTGAAATATCTCCTAGATATAAAAATATATTGGATTTGCCATATAGTAAATTCCTTACTCTACTTAGTTTTTGCATTTTGACTGAAGCTATAACTGTGTAGGATTGCTTCTTGCACATATCTTCTGGAAACTAGTCAATTATATATACAAATCTTGGAGTATATTTTTAACAGAAGTACCTTGACAGCTTAAAATTATTCATATTTAAAAGTTAACTTTGATTTTTAAGGAGTTTAGTCCATACATGCATTTAAAAAATCATTTTATTAGGGGCTCATACAACTCCTATCACAATCCATACACACATCAATTGTGTAAAGCACATTTGTACATTCGTTGCCATCATCATTCTTCAAACATTTGCTCTCCACCCATGCCCCTGGCATCAGGTCCTCACTTTTTCCCCTCCCTCCCCAATTTCCCTTCCCTCATGAACCCTTGATAATTTATAAGTTATTATTTTGTCATATCTTGCTCTGTCCCATGTCTGCCTTCACCCACTTTTCTGTTGTATGTCCCCCAGGGAGGAGGTCACACATACATGCAATTTTTAACAGGGTAACACGGGCGACGAGCTTGCTGAGAGTTGTGAAATTTTCATCTATTTACACTGGTGGCCTTTTTTGCAAGGACTAAACATGATGCCAATAGCCATCCACGTAAGCTCTTCAACTAAATGGATGTCTTCACTGAGACAATTCCCTGAAGTACCTTGGCATTTATGCAATTCAACTGAGCAAGCATCGAGCGCATTTTCATTTCAGATGAAGAAAGCTATCTGAAGAATGCTCACATTTTCATGAAGGAACAATCTTACTTTGCATGCTTACTCAAAAGTACAAGTATGCATTAATCTTTACAGATATTGATTTCCTGACATTGGTAACCTGTTAAATCTAGACAGATCTGTACTATGCCTGATAAATCTAGAAAAATCCCTTCAAAAAATTTAAAGATGTCACCACTGGGCTAAGTTTAGTCAAGTAAAAGATTGCAAGCAACTAGTTGACATGTTAGAACACCACCAGTGCTGCTTTGGGTGGATTATTTTCTATTATTCAATTGTCCTGGTTACTTTGGAAGCATGGTTTTAGTAACATCAGCTGTCATGAGTTCATTCTCCCTGAGCAGAGGCTGGATTCTGGCCATGTAGCTCTGCATTGGTCATTGGAGAGTGAGGTATACTGATGTAATTTTTCTCAGAAAACATAATGAAAAGTGTATGCAACATTTTTCAGAAAAAATGGGGATATTTATAAACTCTTAAAAACATGCAGATAGAAATATTGAGAGAGAAGAAGAAGAAGAGGTAATGGAAAAGATTGATTAAGAGAGAGAAAGAGGGTCAGTTGTATCATATATACATTTTTATTATATATGTATTTTGTAATATATATATATATAATTTGATAAAATGGAGTGCAGGCCATTTATCCGAATTCCACCTTTTTAAAGAATTGTTTTGCTTCAGACTATGGAAGAAATCTATTTGACATTTCATGTTGTGACTTTTCAATGTCAATGTATCACTTTCTTTCTCAAAGTTAGTCTCAGATTACTTCTCTGTAGCTTCTGTTATGGATAGAAAAATAAAGGAGGAATTTAGAGCCATTGAGGATTGAAATAGATTTCAATCCAACTCCTCTAAGAAGGTGAAATTCTCCAACTAGAGATCTTTCCAATCATTACATGCTTCCAGAAGACATGCCTAGGCTCGCTTTGATAAAACCCAATTTAAATGGTATTATTAGGTGTGGTTGTGTTGCTGTTGTTAATGGTTTGTTGGTTGATTTGTTAACTCACCTAAATTTTTCATGATGTAATTTCTTTTTTTCATCCTTCTTTATAAATCTGAAAACAAGAGATAGCTAACTATTTTGTAAAATTTCTTTTTCAACATCTAGGTTGTTTTTTTTTTTTTTCATTTGTGGAGCTTCAAAAAGAAAACTAAGATGTTTCTGTTTAGACTATAGGTTTGGTCTCTATAGAACTTCTATTGACATGTTTCTGATAATTAGGGCACAAGGGGTTAAGTTTGGGAAACCAAATGTCTTCCAATTATTAATCCGCAGTGACTACAGTGTGAGCTAGATTAAGGACATTTAACCGAGAGAGAAGCTTGATCTCATTAGTCATTCTATCACAGATTGATGACAAATGCAGAAGATGCCCAACACACAAACTTGTTTGCCATGTGGTCGAATCTATTATGTTTAATTGCATCTGTAATGCCTCCCCTAATCTATAACTACCAATGACTCTGTAAATTTGACAGGAATCCATATAGTTTCCTGCTTTAATAAACTGAGATCAAAAAGCCACTGAGAAGCTGTATCCCTTACCAGAGATGGTTGATTAAGGGTATAATAAAATTAACATAAAATAACAAAAATCACATCTGAGAGTTGCTGATGTTTCCATTCTCACATAGTTCGTTAACATGCTAAATTTCATTTCTGAACACGTGAGTCTACAATGTCTTTTATATTACCATTAGTGTTCTTTGAAAGCTCAGTTTATAGTTACTTTTCATAATTTTCTATTGTCTATAGAATAATGTCCACTTTCTTCAATATCTGACAAAATGCATTATAAGACTCACTCCATTACTCTGCCCGATGATCTATATCTCAAATTCCATTTAAATATTTAACACTTCTTAGAAGTGTCTCTGCTCTTTCAGTATTAGCGATTTTACACAGCTACCTCCCTTCTGGAATGCCCTTGCTTAGTGTGCATCCTCTCTACCACAGGATTCTGGACAAGTCAAAACTCACTTTCTCTGAAATGATTTTGACACCCCTTTACTCATTTCTACGTGTGATTCCTCATGTGTGAAGTTTGAAAATAGGATTTTACAGAGTAACTACAAATAATTAACCTAGCTATCTTAGGTGTGGACATTGAACAAGTGTTTCGAAGGTGGAAAGTTTCAAAAAACCAAGAGCAAAGGAATCGAGGATTGGCAAAAGAAAGGTGACATAGGATTTTTTTTTAATCAAGGATGAAATTTTCCTTGTGGCAGATGTTTGTTGTTATTAGGTGCCACTGAGTCAGTTATGACTCATAGTGACCTACAGACAACAGAAGGAAACACTGCCCTTGACCTATGCACCACAGAAGGAACACTGCCCTTGACCTATGCACCACAGAAGGGAACACTGCCCTTGACCTATGCACCACAGAAGGAACACTGCCCTTGACCTATGCACCACAGAAGGAACACTGCCCATGACCTATGCACCACAGAAGGAACACTGCCCTTGACCTATGCACCACAGAAGGGAACACTGCCCTTGACCTATGCACCATAGAAGGGGACACTGTCCATGACCTATGCACCATAGAAGGGAACACTGCCCATGACCTATGCACCACAGAAGCAGACACTGTCCATGACCTATACACCATAGAAGGGGACACTGCCCATGACCTATGTACCACAGAAGGGGACACTGTCCATGACCTATGCATCATAGAAGGGGACACTGTCCATGACCTATGCACCACAGAAGGGGACACTGTCCATGACCTATGCATCATAGAAGGGGACACTGTCCATGACCTATGCACCACAGAAGGGGACACTGTCTATGACCTGTTCACCACAGAAGGGGACACAGTCCATGACCTGTTCACCACAGAAGGGGACACTGCCCATGACCTATGCACCATAGAAGGAACACTGCCCATGACCTATGCACCACAGAAGGGAACACTGTCCATGACCTGTGCACCACAGAAGGGAACACTGTCCATGACCTATGCACCATAGAAGGGGACCTGCCCATGACCTATGCACCATAGAAGGGGACATTGTCCATGACCTGTTCACCACAGAAGGGGACACTGTCCATGACCTGTTCACCACAGAAGGGGACACTGTCCATGACCTATGCACCATAGAAGGAACACTGCCCATGACCTATGCACCACAGAAGGGGACACTGTCCATGACCTGTGCACCATAGAAGGAACACTGCCCATGACCTATGCACCACAGAAGGGAACACTGTCCATGACCTGTGCACCACAGAAGGGAACACTGTCCATGACCTATGCACCATAGAAGGGGACCTGCCCATGACCTATGCACCATAGAAGGGGACATTGTCCATGACCTGTTCACCACAGAAGGGGACACTGTCCATGACCTGTTCACCACAGAAGGGGACACTGTCCATGACCTATGCACCATAGAAGGAACACTGCCCATGACCTATGCACCACAGAAGGGGACACTGTCCATGACCTGTGCACCACAGAAGGGAACATTGTCCATGACCTGTTCACCACAGAAGGGGACACTGTCCATGACCTATGCTCTACAGAAGGGGACACTGTCCATGACCTGTGCACCACAGAAGGGAACATTGTCCATGACCTGTTCACCACAGAAGGGGACACTGTCCATGACCTATGCACCACAGAAGGGGATACTGTCCATGACCTGTTCACCACAGAAGGGGACACAGTCCATGACCTGTTCACCACAGAAGGGGACACTGCCCATGACCTATGCACCATAGAAGGAACACTGCCCATGACCTATGCACCACAGAAGGGAACACTGTCCATGACCTGTGCACCACAGAAGGGGACACTGCCCATGACCTATGCACCATAGAAGGAACACTGCCCATGACCTATGCACCACAGAAGGGAACACTGTCCATGACCTGTGCACCACAGAAGGGAACACTGTCCATGACCTATGCACCATAGAAGGGGACACTGCCCATGACCTGTTCACCACAGAAGGGAACACTGTCCATGACCTATGCAACACAGAAGGGGACACTCTCCATGACCTGTTCACCACAGAAGGGGACACTCTCCATGACCTATGCACCACAGAAGGGGACACTGTCCATGACCTGTGCACCACAGAAGGGAACATTGTCCATGACCTGTTCACCACAGAAGGGGACACTGTCCATGACCTATGCACCACAGAAGGGGACACTGTCCATGACCTGTTCACCACAGAAGGGGACACTGTCCATGACCTATGCACCACAGAAGGGGATACTGTCCATGACCTGTTCACCACAGAAGGGGACACAGTCCATGACCTGTTCACCACAGAAGGGGAAACTGCCCATGACCTATGCACCATAGAAGGAACACTGCCCATGACCTATGCACCACAGAAGGGAACACGGTCCATGACCTGTGCACCACAGAAGGGAACACTGTCCATGACCTATGCACCATAGAAGGGGACACTGCCCATGACCTATGCACCATAGAAGGGGACACTGTCCATGACCTGTTCACCACAGAAGGGAACACTGTCCATGACCTATGCACCATAGAAGGGGACACTGCCCATGACCTATGCACCATAGAAGGGGACACTGTCCATGACCTGTTCACCACAGAAGGGGACACTGTCCATGACCTGTGCACCACAGAGGGGACACTGCCCAGTCCTGCACCATCCTCACAGTTATTGTCATGTGTGAGGTCATTGTGAGCCACCCATTAATACAGCTTGTTGAAGGTCATCCTGTGTTTCACTGCCCTCCTACTCTTTCACACAGATGTCCCATTCCAGAGATTGGGCTCCCCTAATCAAAGCTCCAAAGTAGAGGATAAAGCATTTCATTTTCAAAATAGTTTTTTATTTCTAGGTTTTACAAGTTAAAATGTGGTCTTTACATTCATTATGTAATCACATGGTCCTCTGTTAGCTTATATTTAAACTTGTGAATGTAAGATAGCTTTCCAAATTGGATGATAAAGTGAGTACCATAAATATAAACCGGCCCAAGGATCAGCCGAGGCACCTATTATACCATAAAATCTGCATAAAAATGTGCTGAGAAATTCGCCTTATACATAAGTATATACGGTATATGTTCTGTGATGACATACCAAGCTTATTATTTTTATAGATTGTAAGCATTTCATGTTAATTTTAATTCTCAAATTTGAATATTTTCCTTTGTTGTTTTGTTTAGGAATAAGCAGAAGAATAAAAAATTCTTTGGCATACAAAACATTGTCAATAGATTAATTTTAGCATTCAGATAAAAAAAGAAAGAAAGAATATTGTTTTATATCTAAATTTAGACCCTATCACTTGGTTACAGAGATTTTGAACAAGCTACCTCATTAGTAAAATGGAGGAAATCTTGATCACCTCAAACAGTAAGAAAGATTAGAATATATACCTATGAAATGTCTGGGATAGGAAATGTGGGAGGAATGGCATTTTCTTGGTATTAATTTATTTGAGGATGTTTAGATAGGAAATATGATCTATTTGAAAACTAAGTATGTGGCTTTCAAACAGAACATTAGTTAGAGAACAAGCAAATGTAGCCTTGAATTTTAACTGTGCTCTGAAACACACATATATACATATGGTCTTGGACACAGCTTAGAAATCTCATATGATTTTCTAACCCAACGTCTTCCTCCCTTTAAAAGCATAATGATGTTTTGGGCACGAGATAATGGTGATGAAGATTAACTGTGGCAATTTAAATAAGGAGCTGACACAAAAATAGTTGTTTTCAATGTCCCCCATTTAATCAATAGCAAATAGTTATATTAGCATCGATCTTTTGATTAAGCCAAATGACAGTTTATGGACATCAAATTGAATGGGCAAAGTGTTGTATTGAAGTCACAACAGTAGCTAGGTTCAGATAAGCAACTGAGAAATTGAAATGTGAAAAAAGTAGCAATTTTGAGAAATAGAAACTGCAGTTACAGTACAAATTGAAGAAAAAAATTACGCTTAAATTGAGGTTTGCTAAATCACAGGCAAGAACATCAAATATCTTTTACTCGACATATATTGAGTTATACTGTTCACAGTTGTAAGTAGTTCTTTAGATATGATGTAGAAATAGGGTAGAATTTTCCTTGTCTTCATGGTTTGGGCTCAGATTAGTTCCTGTTCCGGAGATTCTTAGCTGTTTACTCAACACCACCCCACTTTTTTCCCCCAGGTACACAATTTAACTATGTGCATCAGCCTCCTGTATGGTATTTAAAGCCAAAAGACTGAGGTCCATACTTAACTGTAATGGAATGACATCCTCAAGGCCATTCTGCTGTCAACGTTCTAAAGAATCAGGTGTGTTATCTAATCTCAGGAAGATGGCCTGGTAGACAGCTGCCACGTGGACCTTTTTTTGCTCAGCTTTGCAATTGTACATTTGAGAGTTCGTTTCTCAGGGCACTTTTCCCACTCGAACTACGAGTGTCCTTTCGTCAAAATATAGACATCCACAAACAGCAGAGATATTCTGATAGTCAAAATGTCTTATTGCTGTATGTTTCGAAATGCATTTAGAAGTCAATCTCTCTCTAACTTCTTTTATTTATTGTGAATTTTGAAAAAGTTTCCAGACCAAATCATAGGTCCACATTCAATCATGTTGCACATGCTAATTTAGCTTACCCCCCTCAATGTATCAGCACTCATTCCCACTTCCACCTTGTGTTTCATGTTACTATCCTTTCCTAACCCTCTGAACTTTATCTTTGTATAAATGTGCCCTTTTGCTTACAAATGGAAACCTATTCTCTTTTATGACTTTGAGTTTTGCTCCACATTTTCCCTCCATTCTATCAAAACCAAACCAGACTCACTGCCATTGAGTCAATGCTGACTCATAGCAACTCCATCTGGGTCTCCTAGACTGTAACTTTCATGGGAGTAGAAATTCCAGCTTTCCTCCCTTGGAGCTGCTGCTGGCTTCCAACTGCCAACCATGCAGATTGCAGCTGAACATGTAATCCCTACTCCACCCGGTTCTTTCACTCTACCCAGGGCCTTCTAAGGTAAACTTCCCACAGCAGTCGGTAATGGTAGCCTGGGACCATATGCTTCTGGTGCCAGGCTGGTGGTGACCGATGTTTGTGTGTCCAGTGGACTAATTGTTCCCCTGTGTCTTTAGATTGCCATCCCTTTGTTTCTGATGGATAGGGCAGACCAACGGTTGCATCTTGGATTTCTACCCCGGAGCTTTCCAGACCCCACTGACTATACACCAAAGTCACATGGTCTTTGTAAATTAAGTAATGCTCATGGTTCCCTGAGACTCTCCTGATACCCAAGGCCCAGCAATTTATTTTCTCAAGGTGTTTGGTTGTGTCTAAGAAATTTTCATAATGCTTTCCCCTGTGTGCTCCACTACATTTGTGCATATATTTGTAGCAAAAGTACATATGCTTATACCAATGTCCTCTGAATATTTGCAATAACCTCCATAATTAATTCAGAGACCAAGAAAGATCAATGTTGCAAAGAACAGTTGCCATAAATAAATAGATATAAAATAAGTTATATATAAAGTAGATATAAAACATATGAATGATAACACACAAACAACATGATTTGTATGCTAATATGTGATTTTATGAGGAGGAAAACCAGAAATAAGAATTTCATCCAGTGCTCGCTTCAGCAGCACATATACTAAAATTGGAATGATACAGAGAAGATTTGCATGGCTCCTGTGCAAGGATGACACGCAAATTCGTGAAGCGTTCCATATTAAAAAAGAAGAAGAAGAATTTAATTCAGGTTGAAAAACTTCAAACATTTGTTTTTATAGAAGTAAGTGATAGGAACCCCTAACAGCAAAAGAGAAGTCTTGTGAGGGAGACAAGATAATCCACATGGAATAAGAAGAGCTGCTGGTGTGATGCCGAATGATCTCTCAAAAGTGAAAATCGGGTTGTTTCCAGCTGTTCGTGATGATCTTCCTTAATAAGGGCACTGTCAGCCACTCGGGAAAAAGAACATGGTTGAAAACGACTGGGTGTGTATTCACAGGTCTGTAGCAGTCAGACTTGTAGCTAAGAGGGTGATATCCATAGGACAGGTAGTTCATGGGTGGATGATCATAAGACAGGCATCTCAGAGGTTGATTATCATAAGACAGGTAGTTAAGGAGCTGATGGCCATAAGTAAGGTGACTGAGGGGGTAACCACCATGGGATTGGTAACTTGGAAAGTGACAGCTCAGCGGTTGTCTTCTGGATGCTGGATGGTAGGCTCTGGAGCCTTGGACTGTGGCAGGAAGACAGGCAGTTCCTTAATGTGGTCTGGGTACAACTGAAGAAATGGGAACATTGAGAGGTGCTGCAAGGACCATCTGCACACCTAGCTGTTGGCAGCTGACCGGCTCACAGAAGGGCTCAGGGAAGTCATCTCGGGGTGTGTTGCTGAGCAGACTGCTTGTAGGGGAGCAGAGGGCACTCCCACAGATCACCTCAGTGGAGCAGAGTGTGCTGGGCGAGGTGACAAGAACATGGCCAGAATTCCCAAGGGAGTGAGAACTGTAGCTTCCGGAGCAGCAGTTGTAGGACATGGTGAGGAGGGAATCCAGGTGTTCAATAAATTGCAAAGAGTAGGTGGCTGAAGCGTGATTGTCACTTGCTGGATCTACCTTTTACGTATTGTAACTGTTGGGTGATGGCTCCCAATATAACCGATCCTCTTTTTCATGGATGGAATGATTTTATGCTATTTCATTAGAGTGCTATTTAATTGCTTATCAAGCAGTCCTCCACCATATCCTATACAATTTATATGATCATTATCACATCTTTCAAATAACTGTCATTTCAAAGTCAGTCTCTTCTTTCCCACTCAATGACTCTCACATTGTCAGTCAACTGCCCAATTAAGAATCATACCACCAATCATTTTTATTCCACACTTCCTTAAAACTGTTAAGAATCCACAAATGTATCTACAGCAATGGCAGGAGAAGTTTTGATTCATGGCCATCTTTCCCCCCAATAAAAACAAAACATTTTCCCCCCAATAAAAACAAAAATAAAACATTTAACATGTGATAAATATTTAACATGTCCAGCTTGGGAGCTAAAACTTACTGTGCATTCTCTGGAGACACGATCTAACTCTGAAACTGCTGTTGGGTTTCCAAGCAATGTGACTGAGCTACTGTTGACACCTGCCATTTCCCCAGTGAAGAATGGTGACCTGAACGCTTTCTTCACACCCACACGAAGTGTTTGCTTTTGTTAGCATTAAGCTGAAGATGTAAGCACACATATTTTGTTGGAGGCTTTATTAAAAAATATAGAAGTTACTTCTCTTTGGATGATTAAGTGAATCTCAACTGGAATATTACATAGATAAAGAAGACATTTATAGCTCATTTCCATATTACCCTTTTTTTCTTTTTAAAATCATTTTATTGGTGGCTCTTACAACTCTTATTACAATCCATACATACATGCATTGTGTCAAGCACATTTGTACATTTGTTGCCATCATCATTCTCAAAACATTTTCTTTCTACTTGAGCCCTTTGTATCAGCTCCTCATTTTACCTCTCCCTCCTTGCCCCCCCTTCACAAACCCTTGATAATTGTAAATTGGTATCATTTTATCATGTCTTAAACTGTCTGACATCTTCCTTCACCCATGTTTCTGTTGTCCATTCCCCATAGAGGGGGTTATATGTAGATCTTTGTGATTGGTTCCCCCTTTCTACCCTACCTTCTCATCTCCCTCCTGGTATGACTACTCTCATTATTGGTCCTGAAGAGTTTATCTCTCCTGGATTTCCTGTGATTCCAGTTCTTATCTATACCAGTGTACAATGTCTTGTCTAGCTGGATTTGTAAGGTAGATTTGGGATCATGATAGGGAGGTAGGGTGGGAGGGAAGCATTAAAGAACTAGAGGAAAGTTGTATGTTTCATCGGTGCTACACTGAACCCTCACAGGTTGGTCTCTTCCTTGGGACCCTTTTATAAGGGGATGTCCAGTTGCCTACAGATGGGCTTTGGGCCTCTACTCTTCACTGCCTCTCACAATTATATTATTTTTTGTTCTTTGATATCTGATCCCATAGATACCTCATAATCACACAGGCTTGTGTGCTTCTACCATGTGAGCTTTGTAGCTTCTCAGCTAGATGGCTGCTTGTTTATCTTCAAGCCTTTAAGACCCCAGATGCTATATCTTTTGATAGCTGGGCATTATCAACTTTCTTCTCTACCTTTGCTTATGCATCAATTTGTCTTCAGTTATCATTTAGGGAAAGAGAGTTATCATTAGGGAAAGAGAGTTATCATTTAGGGAAAGAGGAATGGCAGTGTAATAGAACAAAGTGTTCTTGCATTGATGGAGTTCTTGAATAGAGGTCCAATGTACATCTGCTCCCTTAACACTAAACCTATAAATATATGCATATAGACCTATTTCCCTATCATCATATATAAATATATCTACATGTGAGCATGCCTTTATTTAGACCTCTATAAATGTCCTTTGCCTCCCAGTACTTTGCTCTGTTTCCTTTTACTTTCCTCTTGTCCCACTATCATTCTCAGCCTTCATTTGGGTTTCAGTAATTCCTCTCGGTTACATTGCCCTTGATCACATCCTACCAGACCTCCCACACCCTCCTTGCCATGTTGATGTTGATGTTGTTGTTTTGTTTTATTTTGTTGCTTTGTTTTGCTCAGTCTTGTTTTTTGTGCATATTTTTATCTCTGCAGGTCTATCTAGATAAGATAAGCACCATTAAAATCTGGAGGAGAAAACAAGGGGACCACCGGATCCAGGGAAACATGGCGGAGGGGGAGGTGGGGTAATGAAGTGGGTGTTAACAAACCCAGGGACAAGGGAACAACAAGTGATGCATAGTACTCTTTTCAATGAGCTACTTCCCTGATGTAAAATCATTTGAAATAATTTACATTTACCCAATTATTTAAATAGTAAAACCATATATGAATGAAAAACTTAATATGTGATAGATTAATTTTCCAAAATGTTTACTTGTCTTTTGATCATTTGAAATGTATAATGTGTTTACTCACAGAAGTGAAGTGGAAATTTCCATAGTAGCATGCATGCACACACAAAATTATTTTAGCTTCACTCACAATATGACAAATTCTAGAACACAATCTCAGTACATTATTTGGACTTTTTTGTCATACATGCGTAGACTCATATAGGGAGAAAAACTATGTTACTATAGTGGCAGGAGCCATGCTTTTGTTGATTGATATAGAGAACAAAAAATAGATATTCTATAGAATAGTGTTCTTGTCCTCATATCTCAGAGGGGAAAATGTTTCTAAATGATAAAAAGGCAATGTATAGCATTTGTTGCCTTAATCTATGAGTTGGCTGCAAGATAGCTATGATGCTGTCATATTTACACTTATATCTTTGCAAAATAGGTTCATTAAAAGTGATTTCAGTGGAATTGTCAGGACCTACTGGAAAAAAATAACATATGCAAAAGGCGCTGGCCACTTTCCAGGTGGTCTACCCTTAATGAAGTGTAATGAATTCCCCCTATTTGAGCCACTTAGAACTCAGAGTTCATTGTCATTGAGTTAATTCTGACTTCTCGTGACCCTAAAGGCCAAAGTAGAACTGCTCCTATGGATTTTCAAGACTGAAATTCCTTATGTGAATAGAAAGTAGTAATTTCCCCCACAGCCACAAAAATCATGGATGAGCTAGGTGGGTTTGACAAAACTGATTTTAAAGATGGGCGTTCTTAAGCTGTGGCTTCTGAGAAAAGCCAAATCTTCCCTCTCTAAAAGAAATATTTTTCTTATAAGGTATACAAAGAGCTAAACTTTCTTGCTAGGAACTTTAACAATCTCTCATGGCTTATGTGTATGGATTTAGAAGGTAGATGTCTTCTACTATGAGGCATTGAAATTGGATGCACATTTCTTCCTGTACATAGATATTCAAAAGTATTTTATAGGAAATTTAAAAACTATTGGTAGTACAATAAAACATTTTGTGATCTTTGCTTAAACTGAAAGTGAGGTGAGTCAAATGGGCAATTTGATTTGTTGGGTAGGGGAGTGTCTGTTTTAATAGCTGGACACACTGTGTCCTCTTTATGGTAAAGTTTAGTGACTATGCTTTGTGACAGTAGAGAGAACTGGCAATTTATTCTACAAGTTGGTACCATGGGGGTTTAAAGAATAGATTTGATACATTAAACACTAATGAACAATAATAGAACAGACAAGTACAATTTTGCTGATAATCGTTAAAAATATTGCAAATTGATAGGGACTGTCAGAAATTCAGGCCAGATTCAGAATAGGGTGTGGGATGAGGGCTATCATTGCTGATGTCAGATCTGTAGCGAACACATCTTGTTTGCTGAAGTAGAGGATGAATGGAAGTACTTAGTGAGAAAGATGAAAGACTTAAGCCTTCAATACACTTCATCATAAAGAAAACAAAAAATATACTCACACTGGATCCATAAGCAATGTCATGATAAATGGAGAAAATGTTCCAATGGTCAAAGAGTTGATTTTACATGGTCCCAAATAAATGACCATGGAAGAAGTAGTATTTAGCAAACCTGCTGTAAAATATGTCTTTAAAGAGCATTAAAAAGTAAATACACCACTTTGAGGACTACCATAAGTTGTTTCTGAGTTAAGCCAATGTGTTTTCAATAGCATCATTGCATGTTAAAGTTGGCAATGCATAAGGAAGTCATCACAGAAGAATTAATGCATTTGAACCATGGTGCTTGGGAAAATATTTAAATTATCATGGACTCAGATAAGCAAATCTATCTTGGAAGAAGTGCAGTCAGAATATTCCTCAGAATTCCTTCACCCCATTGCCTTTGAACAAATCATAAGTTGCGATGGTTCTTGGAAAAGTTTGATAAATGAGAGGGTCAAGTCCAAAGAGCTAGACAGTTAATGACATAGATTAACACAATTACTGAAATGATAGGTTCAAGTCTAACAACAAATGTGAGGATGACACAGGACCAGACATGTCTGTGTCCCCTTATACATAGGGTCTCTGTGATTCAGAACAGACTCCCTGGCAACTCGCTCCAACAATAGGCAACACATCTCTTTTTGATTTTGGAAGATAATGCTCATGAATGACAAGTGATGGTCATCAGGTCAAGTGTGATTCCCATACACGTGCAAGAGTTTAATGTCCCCATGATTCCTACTTCAGGGTGAATTTATCCTGCAACTGTATCAACGGCAAACAACAGAACTGTGTTATTACGTACTGGACTGAGGATACTGTGGATATTAATCCCACAGTTAGATCTCCATCACCTGATGAGTGCAGCATAACTACGGTTCTTTTTTACACAAATACCATGTGCTATTTTCCCCCAAACTTTTCTGTGTCCTTGCATGTGAGTTTGCTCTAAACACTATACATATGATAGGCATAGATGTATTCTTACATAAGCTAGTTATGCACCCAAAAATATGGTGATGGGTCACATGCTAAGTAAAAGATTGTTTTCTCTTATGTTATTCGGTACTTAAACTAGTCTACTTAATGCAGGAAATAATGGGAAAGGTGAATTTATTTATAAAAACAGGCTGCAAAACAATAACAACAAAACCAAAATAGGACAAAACAACAATCCCATAAAATGCAAAAAAAGAGAAAGGAAAAGTTAATGAAGTATATAAAAATTTTAAAAATACATTCTGAAGAGTAAAACAATAGCTTTGTAAATCTTTGCCATAATATATGCACAGACAATTTAAAATATAGTTAAATATAAATATTTCATCTCTATATAATGAAATAATAAATTATTTAAATTGGCATATCTGTAAGTCCAATGCAGTATATCAAATCATTAGCTACTTTTTCTTTCATGTAAACTAGAGAGAAAACACAAGTTTAAATTTATAAGTGTTACTCTCTAGTTATTTTTTCAGCTATATTCTTGTCCTGTTTCAAGTTAATTCTTAACTAGGGATATATATTTGATATATATATCATATATATATGCTATACAGCTTAGCAGATGACTATATTAATAGAAATAAGATTAGAACATATCATTGGTCACCTTGGATTTAATGAGCATGTGTGAACAAAATAAAATTCAGTATTATGGCTTGTTGATTTCTTTTAAATTTAAGTTTTATCTAATACTGTATTTCTTTGTGGTGCTTTTTCTAATAGATAACCCAATGCTTATGGATACAATTATATTGTAACTAATACAAACGGAAAGAATGTATATCATTTGTTGCTAATTGGAATGCAAAGTTACCCTGTGGGAGATAATTTGGCAACTTCTCATGAATCTAAAAATAGTTTTATAATAGATCCACATTTACACTATTAAGCATTTAACAACTGATTTGAAAACTGTGTGCACATATGGTCCTGCATGTAAAAGTCACCAGAAAATTTAATCATTATTATCCCAAACTAGAAGCAGTTACAGTGACTTCAAGTGGTAAATGCATACATTCATATAATAGAATGTGATCAAATGACAAAAATAGATGGATAATTGATCATACAAATATGTGGATTTACTATAAGTGTATATTTATGTTAATGATCCCAATCTGGAAAGGCCATACAATATATGATTCCACTTGTATGATATTTTTTATAAATTAAAACTATAGATATCATCAAAACAAAAACATAAACAGTGCTATCCATAATATGGGGTGGGAAATAATTGAAGATATAAAGCAAAGGAGATTTATTGAGGTGGTAAAGCTAATCTGCATAAAGCAGGAATGATGAACACAAGACTTTATTCATTTTTGAAAACTCATCACTTTGAGGATAAGAAGTAATTTTAGTATTTATAAATTAGAAGAAAATATCAGAAAGGATGTCAGAAAATTACCAGATTTACTTTAGACTGTGATGTAAAATAAGGGGTTGAGCTAAATCATTTTGGAAATGGCTCAAGTTTGGATGGCATTCTAGCTGATAAAGCACATTCCAACAAGGGGACGGGGTAATCCTTCTGAAGCCACCATTGCCTTACACTGGAATGCATGGGTACTGGTGAAGTGGGAGACAGCAAGTGGATGAGGAGAGTAGACTGAAAGAGCCAAGTGGTCATGGAATTATATTTGGAAAGATTAGTAAGCATTAACCCATGTTTAGCTTACTAGAAGTATTTGTTTACACATAGGACTAGTTATAGACATGGATTAATACTGTTGTTATTCGACATTGAATGGATTCCTTGCTGTGTCTGCTGAGAGGCCTTGAAGCAATGTCACTCCAGTAGCAACAAGCAAATTGAGTGTCTATAGAATAGCTTCTAATAAATCCCTTAACTGGGATACAGAGTTCCTAGATCCTGGAGTTGAGGGAAAGAATAAACAAGATGAGCTTTGAGCATCTTCTCATGCCAGAAACCAAGGACGTTGTGAAAAACAAGCACATATAACTAAACAAATGCAAAATGATAGATCTATGGCAAAGGGACGCAGGTGTCAACTGAAAGTGCTGGAAATACCCAATTCTGGGCTCAGTTTTAAAAACAAAATAAATAATATAATTTTGGGCTATCACCCAAATATATTAGTACTTATCAAAGGAAATGATTACATAAGTAAACGAATGGGGAAAGTAGAAAGGCATATCCATGTCTCCCCCCTCCCCACCCCATCCCCATACACAGTACCCCTACAAAACCCTACTGCTCATGAGTTGAACGGAGTGACGTCCTTCCAAAGAATACAGCAGCAACAACAAAAAAAGGTGTGGGTGTGGCGAACTTACAATGGAGAATCCTGACAAACACCAGCTCAGCCAGCAGATCAAGGCTAACATCATTACTTAATAACCTGCATTTTGTTATCATTAAGACTATTTACAAAGCACCTGCTCATATTTAGCCTCCTAAATTTGCTTTGTGGCATCTCTATGAGGCACGAAGATAGGCTTGTTTTCCCAATGAGAAAATACGTTTAAATATTTGCTCAACTTACGCATGGCATAGAATGATCAAAGAGCAGGCTAGCTCTATGAGCCTGCCCAGTCCAACATTTTAGTCTCTAGCAGTCCGCATCCTTGGCGTTCCTGCTTAAGCAAAACCATTTGATTGTTAGAAATGAAAACATCTTTTCCTTGGGCTCTAGCCAGAGAGCAAAATGTGTTCCCATCCATTTCTGAATGCTAAACAGCATTACTGCAGCCTGAAAAACAGTGACAGTCATATAACTTCTTAAGTGGGCTCTCCATATATCACTCACCTCTCCCTCTGGTAATAAGAACTCGGTAATTGATTATATCATTCTCTATACTTTATTTCTTGGGAAATGAAGTAAAGCCAATGGCCTCCATGGTGAGAAACCTAGTTATTAAGCTGTCAGTTCACCACCAGGCAGTAACCAAGTGAAGAAGAATTTAGCATCTGTAATGATTCAGAAGCTCTATTTGTGATGAATGTAGAGTAGATGTAAATGCGTTAGTGGTAGGTGTATTTTCAATGCTTCCACACATTTTAAAGCTATTGCTTAAAAATAAATATGTAATTTCCTGGTTTGTAATATATTATAGGAAAATAATTCATGTCTAGAAAATCTAAGTGGGACTCTTGTGACTTCACTGTGAATAATGCATGTCACTAATTTACCAGGACTACTGACAAATGCTCAGAAAACTGCAGCCAACTCTTCAGATTATAAGGAGCGTTGGTGATACAGTGGGTTATCCTTGAGCTACTAACTGCAAGGTCAGCAATTTAAACTCACTAGCCATTCTGAGAGTGAAGGATGAAGTTTTCTGGCCCTGAAAAGAGTTAAAGCCCCAGAAATCCAAAAGGGCAGTTCTGCTCTGACCTATAGGGGGACTATAAGACAAAACTGACTTCAAAGCTATGAATACAGATCCTCTACATCACTGTTAAATTGCTATACTATTTAAGTTACAGTAAACTATACTTGAATAAATTATACAATTAATTTATTTTAAAATATCAATTTTCAAATAATGAGCATACCTTTCTCAGTGGCAAAAGGGTTAATGGGATTCCCACAGACACTGATTTATTTTGTAGGATTTATACATACATTTTGCTCAACAATTCCTGATATCTCTTTCAAACATAAATCCCATGTTCTCTCAGCAATTTAATGCCCATTGCCACATGGAGATTCATCAACAGAGCTTCACAATTCTGATGACCTGCTTTCAATTTAGAGTCAAGGAAATGTGGAACAAGCCCAAAGTTATGTTTAGTAACACGCAGAGTCAAAATGAGTCAGAATGAACTAAATGGCAATGTTTGGGATTTCGGAGATATCTGTCTTCCTAACTAGGATGCTGTGAACTACCGTAGGATAAGATTTAGTCTCCTCTAGCACAATGTTTAATATCCTTGGTGGTGGAACCTTTTGGTTGGGCTGCAAACCAAGAAGTTAGCAGTTCAAAACCACCGGTTGTTATCAGGGGGAGAGATGAGGCTTTCTACATCTGTAAAGAATTAGAGTCTTTGGAATCCACTGGGGAAGTTCTAGCCTGTCTTACAGTGTCACCATGAGTCAGAATTGATTCTGGCAGTGAATTTGGTTTTGGTCACCCGATGTCAATGAGAGTTTCAGAATTGTGGCTTAAAAACTTTAATCTGAATAATTTTTAAAAGATGATAACACATGCAGACCATCCATCTCCAGGAAAACCTAAAGAATATGATATAAAAATACCTTTCAAAATTTGAGAAATTAATAAATACTTGCTGAGTGATTAAAAGAAATCAATGGGTTGTGCATGTTAACACCCAACATCCATTTGAAACTTCATCAACCCAACAGAATTCTTCCAAGTAATTAAAACACTTCATAGGAGCACTGGAATAAGAAAAGCAATGCCGACAGAAGCCATATTTGTAGTAACTAATAAAATGCAACTTTTAGGATACAGAACAAGCCTTTTCTCACATTCTGGAATTTGAAAATTGATGAGGCAGAGACTAAGTTTTTAGAAAAATCTGGAAATGACCAGTGCAAAAGGAAAACATATATATGCATTTTGAAATAATTTTATAAGAAGAGATAAATAGTAAGATATTTTTAGTCAGAAATCCTAGTCCTATCACTGATTCATTTTAACCAAGTGTATTTGAAAATGAGTTCTAAACCTTCGAGAGAACAAAAACTAGAAGCTACCAGGTACAAAGGTCAGAAATCTAAAGCTATTACACAACAAATTGGTTTTTGGCCACTGCTATGCACATAGTCAATGTGGAGGTATTGACAAAGGAAAGCAGCTGCCTGACGCCATGGACAAGGTGACTCAGGAAGTGACAGCTGTTAATTGGAAACTTCAGAGGACTGAAGACCAAAGGTGCAGACACAGGAAGTATTAGGAACAAAGCTGTCTTCAGTTGGCGCTAGACAACTGATAATCAGCAGAAGCGCAGTAAGAAATGTCTCTGCTCCGGATAGGGCAAGATATGACAAAATAACGAGGTATAAATTACCAAGGGCACATGAGGGAGGGGGGAAAGGGGAGGGAGGGGGAAAAAAAGAGGACCTGATGCAAGGGGTTTAAATGGAGAGCAAATGCTTTGAGAATGATTGGGGCAGGGAATGTATGGATGTGCTTTATACAATTGATGTATGTATATGTATGGATGGTGATAAGAGTTGTATGGGTCCCTAATAAAATGTAAAAAAAGAAAAGAGGAGAAAAAAAATGATTAGGGCAAAGACTGTACAGATGTGCTCTATACAATTGATGTATGTATATGTATGAACTGTGATAAGAATTGTATGAGCCCCTAATAAATTGTTAAAATTAAAAAAACAAACAAAAAAAAACCAAAGGGCTCAAGCAGAAAGCAAATGTTTGAGAATGACGATGACAACAAATGTACAAATGTGCTTGACACAATGGATAGATGGATGGATTGTGATAAGAGTTGTATGAGCCCCTAATAAAATGTTTTTAAATAATTAAAAAAAAAAAAAAGAAATGTCTCTGTGACTGGCCTGTAGTCTGGTTGGCAGCTTGTGCGATGACCCCCGTCCCTTGGCTGGATCCTGGAGTCAGGGACTGCCTTGACAACTACTAAGCAAACAGAGGATCTTCCCACAGTTCATTCTTTTCAAAACAGAGAGCCGTAGATGACGAGAAAAGAAGATAACAACCGCCCTCACGCTGCCAAACAGAAGCTTATCATCTCGAGTTACAGCTTCTTCGAAAAGCCACAAAGTGAGCAGAATGAACTTCACAAGAGTCATAAACAACGCTGTTTTCAAGTTGCATTGTGTCTCCTTTGGGCCAATTTTCCTGTCTGTTCTCACTGCTTCCTCATCAGCCCTCTGCCCTCTTCCAAAAAATCCAAACTCACTGCTAATGAATGAGCCCATACCGACTCACGGTGACTTTGCAGGAGAGGGTAAAACTGTCTCGTGTTTCTGAGACTAGAACTGCTTAGCAAGAACAGGAGGTCCCATCTATCTCCCGGGGAACCGCTGGTGGTTCCAAACAGCTGAGCTTCCGGATAGCAACCCAACTTGAAGCCCCTCTGCAACAATCCCAGAAAATCTGGAAGTCGATTTTGTTGAAGATGTTTTACCATGTGACATCCAGGAACAGGGATCCACATGCCGATGAACACACTCTCCACACTTCTTAGGACGTTTTTTTTTCAAGCACTCTTGTTATGGGCAAGTTAGGTGCATTCTGGTTACATCCAACAACCAGCCAGGATCATACTCATGGATTTGGATAAATTATCTTCCAAATAGAAGGCAATTGCGATCTGTAGAGGGTGAGAGCAACCTATGAAGAATGGCCGGCCCCGAATCTAGCCAACCCACTCCGTTTCAGCTGATTCTGACTCATAGGCCATTGTCGAACTGCTTTTGGTTAAGGCCACTAATCTTCCTAATTTATTTCTGATTAGTTCTTCACTTCATTTTTTTTTTGGGGGGGGGAAAGATCATAATGTTTCAAACGACAAGCTATACTTTAAGGCTTTCGCATGTTGCCAAATTCCTATTTCCAACATAATCTGTAAGTATCTAGCTAACCAAATCCTCAGTACCACTGAGTATTACTACCAGTGCTTTTTACCAACTTGATAAGAAAAATGATCTTTTATAATTGGTTTATTGTGAATTTATTTTATGACCCATGGGGATTTATATGTTTGTATATTTTTAACTAATATTTTAATTTTCTTAATATGAATCTTGATTGGTAATTTAAAATATATATTCTAGCAGATTATATCTTTTACTTCTTAGACTCCAGAATAAAATGAGCATTAAGAAAAAAGAGCTTAAATATATTCTTTGTACTTAGCTATACTTGGACTACTAAGAGGTTTTGAAGAAATAAAAACAAGCCATTTTTGCTAGACCAGTTAGGTGGCAGTTCAAACTCAGGGTATTGGCATTAGATCCAATGACCTGCTGTACTTTCTGGATATCTCCTCAGAGCCTGGTTTGGGGTCCAGTGAAGATGAACATCTCCAACACATTCACCACTTCTCAAGCTGTCTTACTATTTACACTTAAATAAGGTAAAAGCCTACATGTTGCTTTCCAGAATATCTTAAGAGAGAAATGCTTTTTAGTTGAAATTCACTGGTGAAATCTCTGGGGATTCTTTTTCTTTTTTGCAAATATATTCCTTTCTACAAAATGCTACCTTCCCTAAGATATCAAATTGCTTTGATACTTGGTGGAGAGGTTTGAGAGAAACACTGTGCATGGAAGATTCAGTGGAGTCTTTATCTGACAAGATGCTAAACTATTAACAGTTGTGCTTGCAAGCTAGCAAATTAGAGATGCAGATGATTTGTGGGATGGGCATCTATCAACAACTGTTTGTGGTCAACACCTAGAAGCTTATAAGAGGAATACACAAATATTTGCTGATAGAGCATGTTGACTAAATGTATTTGCAGAGACATTTTTAACAATGATATTAAATCATCGTTTTGCCAATGAAATTGTTTTAGTTGAAGCGCTTCTTTAATTTTTCTTTTCATTTTTTCTACTCTTTCCTCATATTATTAAAAAAGAAATTGGAGCGTGGTGCGTTACTGCATTATTTTATCTGAATAATAGCGAGAGTCATGGAGACGTGATTTCTCTATAGGAAACAGGATGTAAATGTGTTCTAAAAGATAGCAGCCTTTTCCCCCTGCAGTAGAGGAAGCTTTGCAATCAATTCACACATTTGTATTACAGATATATCTGCAGGCCTTCATCACTTTCAAAGATGCAGCTCCTGCTGACTTGACAATACCAGATATTTATCAACCGATATGAACTTCATAAAATAATGGGAAATACTTTTCTATTTTAATGGTGAATGAAGGATCATCCATACAGCTGCCATTAGAGCAAACAGGAACAGGCAATGCATCGTGAGTGGATGGCATTACATTCCCTGCTATATGCTTTCTTATCCATGGTGCATTTAGATCGCACAATGTTGTATTTGTATTGGGAGTCAGAAGTGTATGGAATAAAGTGAAATAGAAGAGTGGGAGATTCAGCAAAATGTTGACTTTTTTTCTTTTGACAATAAGGCCACTTCAAAATGTTTGCAGAAAGCTTCATTTGTTTTTAATTCCATGTTTTCTGGAATTTCTTGAAAACCTTTGTATTTATCTCTCAAACCATTGACTTTAAGTGAATATTGTTCCCATTTTATTTATGTTTCAGGTGCCATCAACCAAGTTCCTATGAATATCTGAAAAAGAAACAAACAAAAACTCCTTGCCTTTGATTCAATGCCCTCTCGTAGGAGCTCTGTAGGACAAGGTAGAAATGCCCCATTCGGTTTCAAGGGCTATATAACTCATTACAGTAGAGATTGTATCTTTGCCTGATGAGGGGTTGGTGACTTTGACCTGCTGACTGTGGAGGTAGCAGCCCATCATGTAAGCATTACATCACCAGCCATCCTATGTACAATGGAATGAAGCACAGCCCAGGCCTGTGCCATCATCACAACTATTGCTAGTTGATCCAATTGTAGCAGCTGTGTTGATCATTGAGGGTCTTCTTTCACTGACCCTCTGTTAAGAATGATATCCTTCTCCAGAGACTGTGAGCTAAATTATCAACATCTCAATTATAAGGAGCATTCTGCTTACAATTCTCCCAAGACCAATTTGCTCATTCTTCTGGCACTCAAAGCACAGCAACATGCTGCTATCCATTCCATTCTGTTCACAGTGACCTACTGTTTTTGTTGTCGTGAGGTGCCTTTGAGTGGCTGCCCCTCATACTGACCATGTCTATGTAAAGCAGAATGAATCACCATCTAGTTCTGCTTCATCCTCAAAATTGTTTTGATGCTTGAGCTCATTGCTGCAGCCACCGTGTCAAGCCTTATCCTTGAGAGACTTCCTCTTTGCCGCTACCCTCCGCTTTACCAAGCCTGATGTTGTCTTCCAGGGACTGGGCTCCCCTAAACACATGCCTAAACATAAGAGAGAGTCTTGCCATCCTTGCTTCCAAGGAGCATTCTGGCTATACTTCTTCCGAGACTGTGGTAGTTATAAAAGTGTCAATTTAAGGATTATGAATATAGGGGTGGAGTCTAGCCTGTCAATCAGGTCACAGCCAATGAGGCTTCTCTGTGGGCATAGCCTTCTCCTAAGGATTCTGGGAATGCCGGTATTTCCTCCTTGGAGGTGGGAGACTGTCTGCTCACACCCGGAAAGACATAGCAGGTGACAAGACACAGCAGATGACAAGACACATGGATGCACCCTGATGCAAACCTGGGTGCTGGAGAAGCGATCAGAGACCCCTGACAGTGCTGAAATGTTTCCAATGCCACTGGATCCAAAGACTTTCTACCCTGGGCCTGTGACCTTCTACATTGCATTCGGTGTCATTGCATTGTTTCGTGAGCCTGAAGAGGACTTTATAGATTGGTATTGGACATATGGGCTAATATCTGACTTACGGACTTGATCAGGACTGGGCTGGGATTTTTTTCTCAATGTTCAATTGCTCTTGTATATAAATCCCTTTTTATACACATATGTGTGTCCATGGATTTGTTTCTCTAGTGTACTCAGACTAACACAAAGACAGATCTCTTTGTTCTTTTGGCAGTCCACAGTACTTTCAATATCGTTAGCCAGATACTTCAGTCTTTCTTCAGTCTTCCTTATTCAGTGCCCCACTTTCACAAGCATATGACGCCATTGAAAACACTATGGTTCAGGCAGGCACACCTTTGTCCTCCAAGTAACATCCTTGTTTTTCAACACTTTAAAGAGGTCTTGTGCAGCAGATGTACCTAATGCAATGTGTGGTTTCATCTCTTGACTGATACTCCCATTAGCATTGATTGGGGATCCAAGTGAGACAAAATCCTTGGCAACTTGAATCTTTTCTGTTTCTCATGATGTGACGTTCTGGTCCAGTTATGAGGATTTTGACCCCATAAAAGAGAGTAATACTATTCCTTAAGGTAAATCTTTATGTGAAGAGTCAGTCTCATCTTACTGCTAATTATCTGAAACATCAATATTGTGGTAAGCAGGCCAATGGTTAACCTGTTGTGCCACCATGATTCTTGTTTTTCTAGGATACATATATATGGATATATATATGGATGTATATGTACTTTTATTGTGAATTTGGTGGAGGTTTGCAGATTATATGTTTTCCATTTAGTAATTCGTACACATTTGTTTCTTATCATTGATTTTAATACTAACAATGTCACATAATTCATCCCATTTTCTTCTGTTTTCTGTTTCTTTGTTTTATACTTTTATTGGCATATAATTCTCACATCATATGATTCAATCATATTAAGAAGTGTTGCTTGATGATCAATTCATGTTTCTATGATTCATTTCTTCTACTTATAGACGTGACAATTGTTTGCCTAAAAGTGAGCCATGATGATCTGCTAATTTCCATACACTTAGAGTGTCTACGGGTCATAGTCTTGGAATTTCCATCAATCTCTGTTAGGTCAGTAAACAAGATCTTTTTTTGTTTATGATTTGAATTTTTCTCAAGTTCATTGTATATTTAGTATATTTCACCAACAATATTTCAAAATTACAAATTATTCTTCACTATTATATATCACTACTACTGTCTGTCAACTGTAGTGGCTTGTGTGTTGCTGTGATGCTGGAAGCTACATCACCGGCATTTCAAAGGCCAGCAGTGTCCCCCAAAGTGAACAGGTCTTGGTGGAACTTCCAGACCAAGACAAGATGATGAAGAAGGACTTGGCTCCCCACTTTGGGGGAAAGAGGTGCTGAAACCTTGTTCATAGCTTCAAAACATGTTCAGATACTGAAGGCTTAATGAATAGAAGCAAAACTTTGTAGTAGATAGTGCCAGAGGACAAGTATCTCAGGACCCTCAAAATGTAATTGAGTAGGAGCTGATTTCTCAGAGTAGTGTGCACCATGGCAATGCGTTCAGGGTAAAACCTGCAGTTGTAGAGACAGCATCTTCATTGGCTGATGTGGCATGACTCAAGGCAAGGAGAAACAGCTGCAAAATCTGCTAATGATCTGAACTTGGAATGTGGGAAGTATGAATCGAGGAGAATTAGAGTTCATCAAAAAATGAAATGAATGCATAAAGATCAATATCCTAGGCATTAATGAGCTGAAAGTGACTAGTGTTGCCCATTTTGAATCAGAAAATCATGTGATTTACTATGCTAGGAATAACACAATCAAAGGGAATGGCTTTTCATTCATTATTAAAAAGGATATTGCAAAATCAATCATGAAGAACAACATTGCCTATGATAGGATTATATATATATATATATATATATACATTTAAGGAAATGAAATTAATACAGCAATTGTCCAAATTTATGCACCAATCACAAAAGCTAGTGATGAATAAGTTAAAGAACTCTACCAACTTCAGTCAGATATTGATCAAACATGTTATAAAGATGCCTTGACAACTATTGGTAGTTGGAATGTAAAACTTGGAAAACAAGAAGGAACAGTAGTTGGAAAATATAGACGTGGTGATAGAAGTAAACCTGGAAATGGCATGATAGAATTTTCCAACACCAACGGGTTGTTCATAGCAAATAGTTTTTTCACCAATTCAAAATTATCTATATACATGGATTTTCGAGATGGAATAATTAGAAATCAAATTGACTACATCTGTGGGAATCCATGGTGGAGAAGCTCAATATCAGCAGCTACAACAGGCCAAGGGCTGTCAGTGAAACAGTCCATTAAGGGCTCATACGTAAGTTAAGGGTAAAGCTAAAGAAAATGAAAACAGTCGATGAGAGCAAAAAATGCAACCTTGATTCCATCTCATCTGAATATCAAAAGCATCTCAAGGACAGAACTGATGTCTTGAACAGTAAGGACTGAAGACCCAGTGAGCTGTGGGAGGACATACAGACCATCATTCATGTAGACAGCAAAATTTCATCATAAAGAGAAAAGAAAATATCAAAGTGGATATCAGAAGAAACTCTGAAACTGGTTCTAAATCACAGAGGAGCTAAAATAAGTGGAAGAAATGATGCAATCAAAGAGCTGAATAGAAAGTTTCTAAGGGCAGCTCTAGAAGACAAAGCCACGCATTACAATAAAAACTGTAAGGACCTAGAATTAGAAAGCCAAAAGGGAAGGACATGCTCAGCATATCTGAAACAGAAAGAACTGCAGAAAAAAATTCAAACCTACGTTTGCAATCTTGAACGATTTTATGAGAAAATATTGAATGATATAGGAAGTATCGAGAGAAGGTGGCAGGAATATTTAGAGTTATTGTAACAAAAAGAACTAACAGACATTCCAACATTTTAAGGTAGGTAGCAGAAGAACTCAGGGTCTAACTGCACTGCAAGCATTAACCCAAAACAAGGCATCATGAATTGATTGACTACCAATTGGGATGTTTAAATAAGTTGATGAAGCATTGGAAGCACTCATTTGTCTACTCCAGGGAATTTGGGGAAAAAAGCTACTTGACATTGGAAAAGATGCATATCTGTGCCTATTCCAAAGAAAGGTGACCGCACAGAATATTCCAACTATAGAACAGTATCTTTGATATTAAATTCAAGCAAAATTTTGCTGAAGATCATCCAGCAAAAGGTGGATGATCCGCATTGTATCTTCTCATCATACTTAATCCATATGCTGAGCTTATCATCAGGGAAGCTGGTTTATGTGAAGATTAATGTGGCATCAGGTTTGGAGAGTTGCATTAGGTTCATCTGCTGCAAAAGACCTCTTTAGAGTATTGAAAAACGGGATGTTACTTTGAGGATTAAGGTGTGCCTGACTCAAGTCCTGGCATTCTTTTTCCTCATATGCACGTGAAAGTTGGACATTGAGTAAGGAAGACCACCGAAGAACCGATGCATTTGAATCTTGGAAGTACCATAGACTGCAAAAAGGACAAACAAATCGACCTTAGAAGTATGAACAAAGTGCTTCTTAGAGGCAAGGAGTGTAATTCTTGAACCAGAGTGTCAGGAGAGATCAGTCACTGGGGAAGGACAGCATGTTAGGTGAAGTGGAGGGGAGGCCCAAAGCAGGAAAGCCCTTGAGAGATGAATTGGTCCAGTGGCTGGGCAATGCGCTGGGCTGTGGGGAGGATTGTGAGGATGGCGCAGTGCTATGATGGGTTTTGTTCTGCTTTGCATAGGGCGTTTAGGGGTCTGAACCGGATGTATGGCTCCTGACAACAACAACATGCCTTATTCACTGCCTTATTCCAGCTTTCACTTTCATATAAGAATATTAGAAAATACCATGGTTTGGACCAGGCGTACTTCGGTCCTAGAAGTCAATAAAACATTTTCTCTTGAACAGCTTAAAATTGTCTTTTGCAGCAGTTTTACCCAAAGTAGTAAGTCATTATTTCTTGACTGTCACTTCCATGGGCACTGATGTGGTTCTACATAAAATTAAATCCTAGACAACTTCATTTTTTCTCTTTAGCATTATGTTGCCTATTGGTGCCGCAGTAGAGAAATGTTGTTTTTTATCTTGAGGTATAATCCATATCAAAGACCGCAATCTTTGATATTTGTCAATAAATGACTCAAATGTTCTTTTAGCCAGCATTGTTCTATCACCTGCATTTTGCAGATTATCACTGTGTTCCCCCCTGAACTTGATGCCACACTCTTCTTCACATAGTATGACTTCTTAGATTATTTGCAAGTATACAGATTGAATATGTATGGTGAAAAGATACAACACCAAAGCACAACTTTCCTGATTTTAAACCGATTGCTGTATTCTTAGTATATTTGCATATTCCATATGATCATAATTAAGTGTTCTATACTTTGTATTCTTTGCAATGTTATCCATAATTTGATATTATCCACATAGTAAGTGCCTTTGCGTGGTAAATAAAAGATTTTATATTGTCTTGTTTCATTCAATATTTGTCTGAATCAGTCATGATACCTCCCGTTCTGTGTTCTCTTCTGAATCACACGAACTTCTGGCAGCTCCCTGTCTTTAGACTGCTTTTCTCCTCTTTAATTCCGGTATGCCAAAAGTTACCTTCATGTCATGTTAATGAGATTGTTCTAGAGTTCCTGTGTTCTATGGAATGATCTTTTGGCAATGAGCACAAATATAAATTTCTTCTAAAAAGGTGGCTTCCAGATTTCTTGGCATGTACCAGTGCTTCCAGTATTGTATCCAGGCCTTGATAAATCTTATTTGTATTCTGTCAATTCCTGAAACCTTGGTTTCACCTGTCACCTTTCATGCAGCTTGGGCTTCTTCCTTCGCTGCGGTTGGTTTGTGACCATGTTGGAGGTCAACTGATGCCTTTTGCTGCAGACTTTTCATTCCCCCTCTTCTGTTGCTGCTTCCTGCAGCCTTCGGTATCTCGCCCATAGAATCATTGAATCTTTCACCGATTGAGTCTTGAAATTTTCTTCAACTTTTCAGCCTGAGAAATGATACCAAGTGTGTATTTATCTTTGGCATTTCTAACCCCAGCTCATTAACAATAATTTTTCACTGTTACTACTTTACTTGTTCCTCTGATTGTCTTTTGGTATTTACCGTCTAGCTCTCTCTGTTTTAAGTCATTGTTTCTTCCAGGTGCTTTAGCTACCTGACATTCAAGGGAAAAATTTGGAATCTCTTTCTGACATCTATCTTGGGTTTTTCTTTAGCCAATTGAAAACAACAAAACCACTACCAAACTCATGGCCATCGAGTCAATTTGGACTCATGGGAACCGAACAGGACAGGGTAGAACTGCCCTAGTCAGTTTCAGAGACTGTTACTTTTCACCGAGTAGAGAGCCCTGTCTTGCTCTCATAGGGCGATTTGTGGTTAGCGATTCGTGGTTAGCGATTCGTGGTTAGCGATTCGTGGTTAGGAACTTGGGATCCTGCAGGTCACAGAACAACTCACAAACCTCTTCACCACTAGGGCTCCCTTCAGGCAATTTAAAGAACCTAAATTGTACCTCATAGGTGCCACATACAATTGTTTATTAATTAAACTTCATATTCTTAGGTCAAGGAAACAAATGACTTTAAAGCTGTAAAACAAACTCTAATATGGATTTATCAGAAAACCTAGTCTGTGTTTGATTCCGCATACTCAAAACTGTCCTATATTACAGTGCTTACAATCATTCCTTTATTTTTTATTTTCCATATGTTGGAATAATTATTAAAAACAAGTTGCTTCCTTTTATTTTTTCAGAGTAGTCATTCTGATGAGCACTCAATGAAAAAATAAAATGATGGTAGGAAAAAGACAAACCCAAGACACCTGTGATTTGGCACGCTCTGAATGAGGAAGCTACCGGTAATTAGCAGATTCAGCTGCCTGGAGTGAAGAAGATGAATTAGGAATGGTGGCGGTCACTACACAGAGTGCTTACGGTAGAGGATTATAGAAGATTAAAGGCATAAATCTGACCTGAACAGCTAAAACGTTGTCAGTTGATTCCCCCTAGGAATGCTCGATCCCCGCCCACCCCTGCCCTCTCCTCACCACCCCCCCCCCATGCATGCGAGACCTTATCTGGTTCACAAAATGTTGTGTATTTTTGGTTTGTATTGAGCTCTTTTGTTGTTGCTGTTGTCTTTCATAGTCGAGTGTATCTGAGAGGTCACTCTCTTGAAGCTGTGTTATATGATTTTCTGAGTTTCCATATATGAAACTCAGGATCTATGCACCTTCGGGACAACAAGTAGAGTGGGGAGCTCAGGGAGTACAGTGTTAGTGGTCAAGGAACCCTTGCAGAAAAAGAGTGGTTGAAACCGATTGTGGTAACAATTGTACAAATCTACTTGATGGAATTGAAGTAGGCGGTGATACGTTATATATGTTGAGTGAGTGATATTTGTGCATAAGGAAAATGTACTCGCCACAACTAAGTTTTCTATTGCTTTATGTTTTCACAGAAGCTCACTTGCTAGAGCCATTTGAATATAATAGTTACTGTTTTTAGACTATTTCAGGTAACATTTTGCTAAATAATTTGGCATACATTTCTGTGATGAAGATTGTCAACATAAATTTAATTTAGGAAGCATAGCATATGGCATTTTAATTTAAAATGCTTACTGCTTTGTTGTGTATTCTGCAATGTAGTATTAGGTGACGATGTGGTATTTATTATTTGTTTTATAAGGGATTAGGTGGCGGGTGGTTAAGAGTCTTACAGAGATGAGGTGACACAGCGGCTGTAACACTGAGCTCCAACCTAAGAGCTTTGTGAGGCTGGTTCAGGACCAGGCGGTGTTTCACTCTGCTGTACGTGGTGTCATTAAGAGCTGGATCCAACTTGAAGGCATCTCACGACAACAGCAGCACACTAAATTATAGCTTGTACAGCTTCAGCTCCAGATAAACAGATCTTGGCTGGGACTCTGGGTTTACCTATCTCTACAGATGTTGGTCTAGCTATTGACTTTCCAGCCTCAGTTTCCTGATGAATCCAAGAAAATTGTTCATTTTCAGGTTTTCAACTCTTTATTGCCGTAAAGATGGGGGACATCGTTCTTGATAAAAGGGGGAGGAGCAGTGAAACAAAGGACAGTCCTCAAAGAGATAGATTGACACAGCTCTCACAACAATGGGCTTAGACACAGGGATCCTTGTGAGGCTGGCCCGGGGCATGCTCATTGTTTCCCTCCATTGTGCATAGGACTTCAATGGGCCAAGAGCAACTAAATGGTGCGTAACATAACATCGTAGCAAACATGACTTAAAACATGCTGACCCAGTGACCTCAGTTTTTGATGAGACCAAGAAAAGTCACTCATTTTTAGGTTTTCAGCTCTTAGTTGCTGCAAAGAGGAGAATGGCAAGTTTTAAGACCTTTGCATGTCTTTTCTCAAACCAGAAATCAATTCATCCCTGAAGAGACATGCCCAATGACTTCATCTTCTCCATTCAGATTCAGGTTTCTTCAGCAAAATGAATGCATTCATGGAAACTGAGGAAACTACTGTGTATATTAAGAAAGAACTAATATGAGCTATCGTTTGAAAGAAAAACAAAACAAAAAAACCCCTGAGCTGGTTTCTAGGATCAAGATATGTAGGCACTCTGTTAGTCTATCCCTGTGTTGCTTTCTTGTGTATGACTGACTTAAAACTAAATCTAATCATTATTCAGAATGGAATGTTATGGGTGTTTTTCTCAGTATTTTTCAGATATAATAAGCAGGATGATTCCTTGTTTCTCCTCACATATTTTGTACGTGGAGTCTGATTTTAAAGTTCAGATATAATAGTGATGCTTCAGAAATGATGATTATAGAAACCTGAGATGCTTTCCTGATTACAGTTTATTTAGGAAGGAAATGTATCATCTTAGCTCACTGCTTGGCAAAAGGAAGCCTGTTCTTTTGACATCTAGTTTCAAGTGGACTGTATCCAAAGGGTTAATCATAGGGAATACATATTTGCAATTGGATAGTTTTAAAACTTTATATTTTATTTATCCAGAAGAAATCATCCACTAATTTAGCCATAGAAAAGATACTTATGAAGCCAGAGGTATTATATGTCATCCAATCCATTAATTAATGCTAATTGTCTTAAAATATTCATATAGAAGAGATGATGTTGTTTAATAGAGAAAACAGAGACTTGAGCAAAAGTGGATGCATTTCCCAAATTGGTCATTTATAATCTGTATGACCTTGACTAGATAAGGAGCAATCTTAATTTCCTTATCAGGCATTAAAGTGATTAAACAAAAACCTGACAACATGTTTGCCAAAATAAAATGATCACCTGTGGAAAGCCCAGAAGCATTATAGGCCCTGTCTAGTCATGTCATAGACTATTGGGTACAGCATGTCTCTAATCTCCCACTATCAGAATACTGAACTATGGAGAGATGACACTGACAAACCTATTTCAATTAAGTCCAAAGAATGCCTATCCCCAAATCTACAGCCACGGAGTTGATTGTGGCTCAGAGCAAGCCTCTACAGGGTTTCCAAAGCTGGAGCTCTTTGTAGGAACAGACAGTCTCATTTTTCTTCCCCGGTGCAGCTTGGAGGTTTGGACCTTGAGGTTGGCAATCCAAACATACCCCGAAGCTCTATTACGACACAGATTAAAATTCTAAAGGTGTGTGGTAGAGAGAAGGGATAGCTCCTATAAATTCTGAGTTATCCTTACATTTTTACATATGAATATTTGTACTAAAATATCATCAGAATTATTTATTTATTTATTTCTGAAACCAAATATACTTTTAAAATAGACAGTCTGACAAGACCAGCAATGTCAGTGTGACTGATATAAAAGGCGAAGTTGGGTCATGATGATTTCCTCACTAGGAGAGAGGCACGTGGAAGGCATGGGAAAGGTTTCACAAAAGAAGTGCTGATTTTAGAACCAGATTATCCAAGAGACCAAGACAGACACATCAAGCAAAAGAAGGATGTGGACTGGGTTTAACATCAGTAGTGTGGACATCCTGGTAACGGGCACCTGGCATTCTGCTTCAGTGTCAAGAAATGCACACGGAAAGATGCGGGCGGGGAGAACGGCAAGCGTCTGTCCTTTTCCAAGTGGAACCGCTGCAACAAGCTTTGCCATGCACTGTCTGTTGGAAAGCAAGCACTGTTTTCCTAGATGTTTCCTGGGCGGTCTAGACACCTTTCAACATTTCTATTTCTCACAAGCTGAGAAGTTGCGTTTGTACACCTTATTTCATTTTAATTTGTAAAATCGGTACTCACACACATTTTCATGTTGAGTAAAGAAAAATGTATCTTTAATCAAGATATGTTCATAGACTTAAGAATGTGAAGTGTCTGGTAAACGCTGAGGGTTCAGATCTATCTGGTTCCCCTCTGTAGCCTATGCTTTCTGGCACATGGTAGGCTGCTATTTAATAAGCAGGAAATTATTTAGTTTAAACATTGAGTTAGGAGTGAATAAATCTGGGCTGTGTTTTTTCTATTAATATATGAGTAAGAGTTATGAAGACAGAAAAAGTTAAAGCACGGCCTGGTCATCTTAAGAAAAGGGCAGAGCATTGTGAACTTCAGCATGTTTGGGAAAGTGTAAGTTAAGTACTAAGAGGTTTTCATCTTTGCAATGATTAACTAACTAGGCTTATAACGTAAAGGCTGAAAGTTCATGTCACCTCACAGGCACCTCAGAAGACAAGCCTGGAAAACGATTTCCAAGAAAATAACCATTTCAAGCCTGTGGGCGTACAGTTCTCCTCTGACACACACAGGGTCAGCACGAGTCCGAATGGATGAAGCTTCAACTGGTAATATTTGCCATGGAAGGCTCCAGGAGAGAACCCAAAGGCCTAGGAGGAAGGAAGGCAGTGAAGAAACCAGCCCTCATGCCTCGACATTTTTAGCTTATGAGCCATGGAAGATTGAAGTAGAGAGGACACATGATTCAGTTTGGACTTAGAAAGGCCCTGTTTCCTGGAACAGAGAGGACTTCGAGGGAGGATTCCTAATATTTAGAAGTCCAGAAAGCAGTTTGTGGATGTGCCATCAAGCGAAGAACACATCGTTGTATATTGCCTGGCCTGCTAATCTTTTACTTGGAAGCACTTGAGGTTGGTAAGTTCTAGTTAAGACAAAGTAATCACAGACACAATGATGAACAAGAATCATATTGTAATTTAACCTAATTTATTACATATGAACCAAATAGTTTCCACACTTGAGTGGCATTGAATAGTACACAATCCAGTTATTTTATAGCAAAGAGAGAGGAGAAGAATAAATGAACAAGTTGGCATTTTCTCAGAGAACTATAACTAAAGAGAAATAACTATCACAGCTAAAAATTAAGTACAAAGACTCCAGAGTGTGAATTATTGTCTGGAATAAGCAGACTACCAGTTTCCCAGTGCAGAGCCAGATGGACGACAAGTATTAAAAACGTGGGTCAAAGGTTGGCAACAACTGGAGAGAGGTCGAGCAGGCCTGAGGCTATTGGGCACAACACCAAGAGCTTGAGGCCTGCAGGTCAAACCTCCAAAGGGTTGGTAACCGTAATTGAGAAGGTTCACAGGTCCACAAGTGTTGGGCAAATAGTTCAGTGGTCCATAGCCCATGGGTACACAGCCAAAGGAATGGCTGTCGTAGATCTGGGAACTTAGGGGACGGTAACTGCTGGACACATAACTCAGAGGTCTGCAGGACACTGGGAGGCAAGAACCAGAGAGAACGGAAGGTACAGGAAGAAAGCTGGTTCCTTGGTAGGGTCTGGACACACAGTAAGCAGTGGGAGGACAGCAAGAGGCTTCACGGGTTCTGCGCTCACAGCTGGCTGGCTGACAGATGGCTGGTTCACCACAGTTGTCTTTGGTTGGTTCACTGTAGGTCTCATGGCAGTTGTCCAGGATCCAGGGATTGCCTTGACAGCTACTGGGTAGGCAGATGGCATCTCCATAGTTCACACTGTTAGTGCAGAAGGCAATGGAAGAAGACACCGGAGTATGGCAGGGATTTCTGAGGGATCTGGAGCTTCCAGAGCAGTAGTTGCGGGAAGACATATTGCGCTTTTGAGATCAGGCTGTGGTTGAGTGGAAAGGATCAAGTGCCTTGAGAGTGACTGAACCCTGTACTAGGCTTGGCCCTTATATACCTTGAGAAGGGCTGGCTCTGGATACACACTCTCTTCCTCCTTGTTGTAGCAGGTGGCGTCAGCACTCTTTATAGCCCAGGAAGTGGTACTCCTACCTCCCATAAAACTGGACGTTTCGTGCAAAGCTTTCCATGGATAAAGGGTCACTATAAACTGGTATTGCTAAAAGTTTAATAGGATCGCATCTTCCTAAATCATCCAACCCAAACAGACATTGAGAAGGCCATATACTTATTCCAATTATAGCAACCATATACAAACACTCTTAAAATTACTCTCAGCGTTGTCTTTAAACCTTGTAGCACACTGTATTTTTTACTGAAAAGATGTCGATTTGTTTCTCCTCGGGGGACATTTGTTTTTATTTTGGAAATTGTCCAAAGTTAGTGGGAACAAGTGTATTGAAAGAGAAAATGAGTAATTCAATCATCTTTAATATTTGGGGAAAATAGCGTTTAAAAGTGCTATAACATGGAAAAGTTCAATGCACTCAATTTTGTATTGTTTATTTCAGAATTCTAGAAGAAAGCAACATTCCATAGAAACATCTTTATTTAAAAATATTTTATCCATTTCATTCATTTTATTCATTTCAATAAAGAATTATGCTAAGTCAAGTTGTCAGCTTGATTTTTTTGTTTGAAGCATTTTGTTTAATATATATAATAATTGGGCTAAATTAAAATTAGTCACCTATTTTTGAACAAAATTAAAAAAGCAGAATTCCTAACAGAAAATTGGGTAACATTTTTCGGTGTGAATTTTTAAGGTTATTTATTTCGTGGTCTATTATGTTCCACAATACCAATAAGCAAGTCAAGCACAGACTTACATGTGCTAATTTACTAATCTACAGTGAACAATTTCATAATTTTTACCACCTCAAAAAATCTACTTTAAAGTATGGTTGGTTTTTAATTTGTAATCCCACAAAATCTTCTTACAAAATCAAAGACTTTTTGTTTTGTTTTCAAGTTATCAATCCTGACAGGGAAGTAGTATCCAATGAGCAAGATAAGCACATATTTCCTTGTGCTTACTTATTAATCTATAGTGAACAATTTCACGTGGTTTGCTACATATAGTTCGCTACTTAGAGTAAATAAACACAAATAAACCCGTGCTTATTTTGCCTCTTAGATAATCCATTCTTGGTTCCAACTGCAAAGTATCGGTGATATAAAGGGGGAAAATGTGTCATAATGAAGGAGTGGCTTGTTTTTGACACTTGCATTGGCTGTGCCATTTGTTTCCCAAGAGATTTTCCCAACTACATTACATAATGATAGGTCCAAAGACAATGGCATCAGATCAAATGCATGTCGCTGTCATCATGAAGTGCCTTTGAGTTGGTTTCAGTTCAAAGCGATGTGTGCACAACAGAACCGCATACTATCTGGTCCTGTGCTGTCCTCACAAATGCCTGAGCCTGATGTTGCAGGCCCAGCATCGTTCCATCTTATCCAGGGCCTTTCCCGTCTTGCTGCCCTGCCCCTTTGCCAAGTGTGATGTCCTTTTCCAGGGACTGGTCTCTCCTGATGGCGTGCCCAGTGGGCATGTTTTGATGTGTCTGGAAAGCTATTATGGAATATATTTTATGGTAAAAAGCTTAAGGATATAAAATTTTGTTTCTTTTTCACATACTGGCCTATTCGGTGACTACAATATTTATTTGAGTGTGAACTTAAACAATCTGATGACTCCAAGTTCCAATTCTCTTTGGCTAAAAGTTCGGTTTATGCTACAAAACCGTAGTCTACTTTATTGTTCAATGGTCACACCTAGGCTTATCATTTCTCTGTCCAGGAGGAGTGGAATCTATGTATTGAAGACAGGTCTTTGAGGCAAAGCGGGACTACTTGGCTGCCAGAGGTATTACGATGAAGAGTAAATGAGAGACGGTAGCCTCTGAGGAGCCGTCTGAACATGGGGAGATTATCTCAGTATTTCAGGATAGTGACTATTACCTTTTCATGATGTGCTCTTAATGTGTTTTCAGAGCCCCGGGCCTTCCACGCCTCCCTGACAACGTATGCAGCTGTTTGAGTGTCTTCTTGTTAAATCTGGTTACGGCAGCGGAATGGCATTAGAAATAGGAAAACCATCTTTACTGAATGCCCTATCAAAATAATGTGAGGTTGCATAAAAAAAACACACACACACAAAATCAAGCCAAAATACAAACAGTCCAACAATGACAGAATGAAACAAAGAAAATCCCAATCTAAGACAAAGAGGAAAATATTAAAAACTGGAGCAAACTATTAAAAATTGGCTCAAGAGGGAGATCAATGTCAAGCTATCACATTTTTACCTGGCTACACTTGCAGTTATCCACCTTCTGAGTGGATTCTGTCTGACTACAAGACCCTTTCCATCGCTGGTCAGTTGTCAGAGAGGATTCACCAGCATGTATAAAACTAACTGTGTTCACAGACTGAAGGGGACATGACAGGGTGCGGCTGGCAGGCAATGGCAAGCTCCTGACAAGGAGCACAAGGCAGAACTGTCCTGGCATTGATTGTGGTGCTGGCTGCACACCTCTCTTGAGTGTGGTTGAAGTATTGAAACGTGCAATCCATGAATTCATTGAAACCATTACATATAAACAAACTAATTTTAAAAATGATACGTGGGTGTTTTATGCCTACTAAGTTCTAATATAAGCGAGAGCTGAATGCCTACATCATTTGTACACACATATACGTGTGTCTTGTTAGGTTATATATACAGTTAGGTTATTGGTAGGTTATATATACATTATATATACAGTGCAGTGGACCTGCTATCAAAGATCCTAAAGGTGTCCAGGAACGGGCTATAATTTGCTGCATTATACTTGTCCACCGTAGCCATGAGACAAAGCGTGCTCAATGGCGACAAACCACGAGAGATATGCGTGGAGCCCCTGGGTGGTACGCGTGGTTAACATCCTCAGTGAGTAAGCTGAATGCTGCAGCTCCACCGCCAGGGACAGTGGTGGTGGGGGTGGTGGTGGTGGTGGGGGCGTTGTGCTCCAGAAGAAACTGCTTGTGATAGATTCGCCAAAAGACTCAGCCAAGGAAACCCTGTGCAACACTTTCCTTGGTAGTCAGGGATCGGGGTCGACGGGAAGCTACGGGTATTTGTGTCTCTATGAATGTTGTGCATGTAGCGAAAGACTTTGGTAAAGGAAACAAGCACATACTGGGTGCTTGTTTTGTGATAGGCATTCCTACATGTGTAGTGTCACGTTATACCCACCCATTTACATAGTGAATTTATACTTTCAAGTATTCCTAGGATAAAATTTAAGAATACGTAGTAATTTATCAGAAGCTGTTCTCATGACTTAGTGGTTAAGAGTTGGCTGAGATTGGAAAGCTTAGCAGTTCAAAACCACCAGCTGCTCCCTGGGAGAAAGATGGGGCTTTCTACTCTGGTAAAGGGTTACTGTCATGGAAACCCACAGAGGATAGCGATGAGTTAGCATCCACTCGATGACAGAGAGTTTTTGGGATGTTTTGGGTAGTAATTTATAATTATTACATGCAATCATCTCATATGTATGTAAATAGTTGGAATTGAATAAGGGAGACCCCAGAAAAATTGATGTATTTGAACAATGGTGTTGGTAAAGATTATTGACAGGATCATAGACCGTCAGAAAAACAAACGAATCTGTTTTGAAGGAACTATAATATAATCAGAAGGTTCCTTTTAGAAATGAGGATGAGGAGATTTTTTCTCACATATTATGGATGTGAAAGAAACGTTTTTCCCCTTTTGTTATTCCATATAGCAGTATGCTGAGCATATCAGTGCCAGTATTTACTAGCTGTGTGACCCTGAAAATCTCTGCAGTCTCTCCGAACCCCAGTCACAACCATTATTATTTCTGTGAAGAAAGGGAATCCTAGTCATATTTGCATTCAATTACATTTTAGGATGATTGACATTGAGGTATAATAAAAATGTAAGTTGCAAACCTTATAGGTATTTTGATGTTGTTATTTTGATGTGGTGTGTTTCCCACTTCCCAAAGAATACCACCCTGGTGTTTACTATCTATAGAGTATTACCATGAGAATTGATTATTTTTCTTGTTATTGATACGTAACATTGAGAAAGAACCCATGTAATGTCAGAAAATGAAGTGCCCAAATATATAGTTTCTTAAAATAATATATGTTGCATTGATGTTATTCAAGAGACTAATTCACAGAAATAGTAGAATGTACTTGGGCATAGCAAAAGGTCCCGATACATAGGGCTTGGGCTATAAACCACATGTTTACTCCCTTCATTGCTTTTTCTACAGTAAGTCAAAGTCATGTCCTATCTTCTTCTATAGTTATAAACCCAAATCTCCTATGGATACAAAGAATACGCAGAGGATTACACACATTAAGGGTACAGCAATATAGGACAGGCATATCATTAATTTAACAAATATTTATTGATCATCAAGTATATGCAAAAGATGATGAAGGATGCTGAGGAGGATACTAAAATATGCTCCCCAGACACATTCAACCTTGCATGTGTGATACTACAGGAAGATAATCTATGGCAATGCTTACTAAGTTATATAACAGAGACATGGATGAGATCCAACATAATTCATTGATTTTACCCAGAAGTTTGTATTTGAAATTAATTTTGAAAAATTGGACAAAATGGCATGTTGTTGAATGAAGGAGATAACCACCTTGATTTTCAGATAATCACCTCCTAATTTCAATCAACTTAAAACTATTTTCTGTGATGAAAAATAAGAGAGATAGAGATTAAGGCATTGATTTGTTTTGTTATTGACTTTGGTTCTGACCTTAACTATGGAACAATCTTTTAGTGGAGGACATGGGACGGGGAATTGTAGTAGCTACAGACTAACAGACCTTCAACCCCTGCAAGTAGCTGAGATTTTGTTCTGCTGGTATCGTGATCCAGTGTCTGATTTTAAGAACAGAGCGATATGATTAAACAGTACACGATGGAATTCAATTGTGTGCCAAATTTCAGAATAGATTTGAAAAGAAGAAAATCTATTATACTATTTCTCTCCCTTTGCCTGATGCAAAATTAATTATGCCCTTTCATCTGTTTTCTATATCTCATCTGCTATCTTTCAAGTTCAGTGTTTTGTTCTAATTTGCTGAAGACATGCACTTCTTACTGGCATATCTGATTTATATTCCAGTTGTATCATACTTAGTCTGAACATTGTGCTTAGATTGGTACTCCTAAAAATAAAATTTATCCTATGACTCTCTTACATTAAAAACGTCAATGGCCTCCTTTTGTCCACAGAGAACAGTCTTGCTTCATTTACTGTTTGTTACCCAATAGACATGTCCAGCTGCATTTTTTACTTATTTACTCTTGACTCTTTAAATTAGTCCATGTTTTCCCTTATTTCACATCTTCTTTTCATTCATTCTTTCTCTCACTTGGAAGAGTCCACTATTCCACATCATTCATACTAGTCTGATAAATTACCCCTTACCCTTTCTTCATAAATAATTTCAAACCATTTTTCCCTACCTAAATCTTTCCAGCCGTCAAAATTTTAACTATTATTTGAAAATGTGCCGTCCCTTCTCTCTTTTAATGACACCTCCCCCTTGGCCTTATAAGCAAATAATTCTTACTGCATTTTACTATAGCTTATAGGTGACTAATTGCTTAGAACTTCGTATATACCCGATACTATTCTATGTGTTTATAAATATTATTCGATGTAATGCTGAAAGAATCCCTGCTAGATCAGGTGTTACCATTGTTCTTAGTAGTTTCTTAATAGATGCTAGTAAATATTAATAGATCTTGGTAGATTCTTTTTTTATCTTAATAGATTTTTAATGGGTACCTATTGACTACAATGGTGGCATTCACACATGCAATTTAGGTTTTCTGGATCAAATGAAAATTAACCTTTATCTAATCAATCAATAACCTCTTTGATGTCTTTGTTTCTTCATCTATCCATTTTAACCAGCAAAAGCCAACTTTCAGGAAATGTAAAAGGGCACAAGGATGAAAGCAGGTTTGGGAGGACTTGTCAAGTTTTTCTCTTGCCCATTTTAGTATCTTGATTAATAGTCAAGTGAGCGTGGCTCGAAACAGACTACTAATTACCTGGAGTCAATCTTTGGAAGCCTCCAAAGTGTAACGCAGAGTAGCTAAGTGACCTAATTCAGCACCCCCTGGTGGGTGCTATGTGTAAATTGTTGACCAATCCACTTGGAAGAACTGAGTAAATCCAGACCAGCAATGTGGATTTCTGGGGAAATAATCAGTATGTTATCTACTTTCAGATGAGCCCTGGTGCATTATTCGTTTCGTGTTGGCCTGTGAACAGCCCGGTTAGCCATTCGAATCCCTCAGACATTGCAAAGGAGAAAGGTGAGGCTTTCTGGTCCCATGACGAGTTACAGTCGGGGAAGCCCACAGGCACAGTTCTACCTCATCTTTAAAGGTCACTGTGAGTCGAAAAAGATGCAGTGGCAGTGAGTTCGTGCTTTTTGGAGATTTATAACCTTCTTAACAGTGACAACTCTGGCTCATATATGATGAGCAAAATTTGCTCTCCTCGCCACTTTCTGCACCCCTGGTGATACTTCGCACATAGCATTAGAAAATTGTCTTGTGATAATTATCCCAATCTTTCATACCTATAGGGAGTCCTGGGGGCAAAATCCTGTAAATTTTGCATTGCTAAACTCAACATCTTCGACTCAAATCCACCAGCCACTCTATGGGAGAGAAAGAGGGAGAGAGAGAGAGAGAGAGAGAGAGAGAGAGAGAGAGAGAGAGAGAGAGAGAGAGAGAGAGGAGGTTGTCTTCTCCCATGAAGATATACAAGGCCTCAGAAATCCTATGAAAGGTCTATATGAGCTGGACTTGACCTCATGGCAGTGGCTGTTTGTTTCTTTGTTTCATACCTGTGTGTACACGACACGCTGAGAGAAGCTGTCCCTGCACTATCATAGAAATGCCTTGAACTATGCCCTTTTTACCTTTGGAAGAACCTTTTGCAGTTGATCTCTTTGCCTATGTCTTCAACAACTTATTGTGGTATAATTATAGATAACAGACGAAACACACATAAAGTGTGCAATTTGACAGGTTTTGACATGTATTTACCATAAATCAAGATAATAATTACAATTTCCTCATGGTCTGTTATAGGACTATTATATATAACCTCCCCCCCCTTTCTACCTGTCTCTCACCAACCTTTACCCTCCTCTCTAGGCAACCACTGCTCTACTTTCTGTCACTTTGAATTAGGGTGCATTTTGGAATCATATGATATGCACTCCTTTCTTTGTTTAGATTTTTCTCATTCATAATACTTAAATTGAAATTCATCCTGGTTGGAGCATGTATCAGTATTTTAATCTTTTTACTGACATAAGCATGCCAGTGGAAAGCTATCACATGATTGGGTTGCTGAAAGTATTATGAATTAAATTGTCTCCCTCCAAAATTAGGTCTTGTAAGTCTTACTATCTATAGTTTGACTCTCATTTAGGAATAGGTTTTCTTTGACAGGTTAATGTGACACTATAGTGTAAGAGGTGTCTTAAATTAATCTCTTTGGATTAGATGATGGCGGTTTTAAAATGAAGGGAGCAGAGATGGGAAAGGGAGGCTAAGACACGAGAAGATGACGAAAGAATAGAAACTCAAATCAGAGAGAGCAGAGAGCCTTCTCCTCATGACAGCAGTCTCCATGTGAATTTCTAACCCCATAAGGATACGACAATAAATACCTCTCTATAAAGTAAATATATAAGGCCACTCACTTGTATTTCTGTTACAGACAGAAAAATAGGTAGATCCAAACAATCAAACACACAAACAAACAAACAAAACATTGCCACTGAGTCAGTTCTGACTCACAACAACCTGTTAGGACAGAGTAAAACGAGTCCTTCTAAACAAGGGGTTCTAAATCTTTGTGGAACTAGATAGTCTTACTTTTCTTCCAAGAGTGATGGAGGTATTTGATATAGCGATTTTCCATTTAGCATCCCAATGTTTAACCCACTGCACCACTGTGGTTCTTTAAATGTTAAGGAAATAAGAGACATTGGTAATTTTGGTAATGTCAGATTTGCGGCAAGTATAAACACAAATACATGAACCTTTACCTTTGCATGGTGTATGGCTTTACATGCCTTGGGTAAATTCCTAGGAGTAGAAGCACTGGATCAGAGAGTATGTCGGTATTTAATTTTTAAATGAAGAAGAGAAAGCCTGCTGAACATTTCTCAAAAACCACTACATCTTTTTCATTCACAATAGAAGTGCATGAGACTTAATGTCTTCTACAGATTTATCAGATTTTCAAGTGTGAGTACAGCTAATAGGTAGCCAGTGATATTTCATCGTGGTTTTCATTTTTGTTTCTCTAATGACTGATGCCGCCACTTGTCAGTTTGTCCTACTGTGATGACGTGTGTTGCTTCGATGCTGGGAACTCTATCACTGTATTTCAGATGCCAGCAGAGTCAGCCACAGTAAATAGATTTCAGCAGGGTTTCTAGCCTAAGCATAGACAACAAAGAAGAAATAATGATAATCAGAGAAGCTGGTTATATAAAGAATAATAATACACCAGGGTTAGAGGAAGGCTTATTAACAACCTGGGATATGAAGATGGCACAACCTTACTTGCTGAGAGTGAAGAGGAATTACGGTACTTGCTGATGAAGATCAAGGATTGAAGCCTTCAGTGTGGATTACAACTCATTGTAAGAAGACCAAAGCCATTCCAATGGAACCAGTAGGAGATATCGTGATAAATGAAGAAAAGAAGGAACTTATCAAGGATTTTGTCTTGATCCTCCATCAATGCTCATGGAAGCTGCAAATCCAAAGACAAGTTGCATTAGGTACATCAGCCCCACACGCCTTGTTAGAGTGATGGAACACAAGGATGCTAGTTTGAGGATTAAGGTGAGCCTGACTGGAGTCATGGTATTTTCAATGGCCACGTATGCATGTAAAGGTTGGACATTGAATAAGGAAGAGAGAAGAAGAATCCATGTATCTGAATTGTGGTGCTGGAGAAGAATATCGAGCATATCATGCACTGCTAGAAGGATAAACTGACTTATTTTAGAAGTAACTCCAGAGAGCTCCTCAGAGGCAAGTAGAGTGAGACTTTCTTTTACATACTTTGGGCATGTTGTCTGAAGAGCAAACTGGAGCAAAGTAGATGGGCTGCTAAAAAGAGGTAGGCGTTCTAAGAAATGGATTAACCCAGTGGCTGCAACAACAGGCTCACACATAGGAACAACATCTTGGATGGCCCTGGACCGGGCAGTGTTCTGTTCTGCATAAGGTCGCTACGGGTTGGGGCCAACTAGCTAAAACCTAACAACGACAACGATGATGGATGATGCTGAACATATTTTCATTGATTAAGAGGCTTTTCAAGTTTTCTCTATTTTGTACATTTGCATTGACCTTTTTCTTTTCTAATTATTGAGCTGGAGAGCCTTGAAATATTTTAAATACAGCTCTTTTAAAAAGGAGATTTTTGAACTTTGATGAATTTCAATTTATTACTTTTCCTTTTATGTCCCGTCCTCTTGATATTAAGAAAACCTTGCTCGACCTAATCTTGCAAAGGTTCCCTGCGATGTACCCTTCATTAACTTTATTTAAAAACTGCCATCTAGTCTCACCATTAGCTTAAGTTGTTATCTTAAGGCTCATTGATGATGAATTCCTTTTATCCAATATGTTTTTTGTCCTCAATATTCTGTTCCTGGCATACATGACCCTGTTGCCTGTACTTTGTATTTTGAATCCTTGTCCTATATCAATGTCAACAATGATCTAATAATTTCATGTTTCTACTTCCATCTCTCAGAATAGCTGTTTTGTCTTTATGCCTGACTTCTTCACTTCCCATCATGCCCCAGAATATAGATATATCCTAATCTTCCTCATATTTTATTTCTTACCAATCAGTATTTCATTAATGTTAAGATTTTAATTAATATTCATTAATACATGAGTTCTCCTGCAGTCATGACAAGCTTGTTTTCCCTCCTAATCACAGTTCCTGAATTTTAAATAGTCTTCTACATTGTTCCACTGAGACAGTTTACATTTCAAATTGCATATGCATATGGATATTAGATATACATATATGTGGGGTGTATTTTCTCCAAAGTTATTTTTCCTCCCATGAACTTTATATCTACTCTGGCATCATATTCCTTTAATAATAATGTCTTGAAATATAAGAACATCCTTTTGGATGGAGTGGTGCAAATGGTTAATGTACTTGACGACTAACCACAAGGGTGCAATGAACCCAGGGGTGCGGTGGAAGAAAGACTTGGAGACACTACTTCCTCAAATCAGCCATTGAAAGCTGCTCAGATGTACATGGGGGCCACAGTGAGTCAGGTTTGACTTACGAAGGAAATTGAACTTTCTATGATTTTTCTTCACAGATATTCCAAGCTCTACCATGTTCCTTTGTCTGAGATTAATTGTAAAACTCAATTCAAATAATGCTTGCTTATTTGCAACAATGTTCTTGAATAATTTCCATTGCTTTACAGGATTAAAACAAATATGATTATTGGCATTCTAGACTGTTCACACGTGGCTTCCAATATATATTTCCAATGATTATTCTTCAGCTCTTCTTTATATGGAATTCCCAGACCACATTATTGCTGCTCTCGGTAATATCTCACTTATCTTACTGGGTTCCTTTTTGGAGCCTAGCATGCTCTTCTATCCTATGTCAGTTTGCCTATATTTTATCAACTCCTTATGATTCAGACCTCATCCTTAGACCTTAGACCTCATCACGACCAGGAGACCTCCATTTCTGTTAAAGTAGAACTCATTGCTTCCTTCTAAGTTCTTTTCTAAGCTATATCTTTTTTTTCTAAGCTCTATCTTTTTTTCTAAGCTATATCTATCTTTCTGTCTAAGTTGATGATTGCATGCCATTTATTTTATTCAACTTCTTATTGTTGCTTATTAATTATTACTATTCTAAAGATAGTATATCTTATTTCACTTTGTATGGCTAAAAATAGTCAACAAATGACTGTGTAAATATTTATTCAAAGAGCAAATGTCTCTTTTTCTCTATGAATCCAAACATTTTATTTTCTCTTACTTTATTTCATATATTTCTCATATCAGTAAAACATTTTCATGTAGATCAATGCAAATGATAATTGAGGCTTGAAAGAAGTTGATTGCATATGGAGATTGTCTGACTTAGGTCATACTTTATAACTAGTTCAAGTCAGTTGGTGTATATGTGCATATTTCCAATTCTTTCAAAAGTTAGTTTTATACATTAGAACCTATTTTTGTTTTAGGTTCTTTGAGAGTTTTTTACAGTGAAAACAAAGATTTACTGCAAACATCTGAAAAAAGTAAGGCAGGGTCGATTATATTGCTTTGTCACCGAAAACTTACATCTTCCCACTTAAAACTTTTTACCACCAAGAGAAGAATGCTGTTCCTCCAGGTCGGAGAGAATCCTTGTGGAGTTCTTTCCTTACATAATGCAAACATCTCTTCTGGCCTCTTTTTACCCCAGACAATGTAGGCACATAGTAAATTTAAGAGGAGACTTTCCAGTAAACATATCCTTTTGGGATATGTGTTTTTTAGTACTTTTTTTCAGTTGAGCATGAGATCAAAATAACAATGCTATGACTTGTCAGTTATTCAATAGTCCCACTAAAATCAATAAATGTTCTCCAGGAATATGGCCCTAATCAACCTTTATCTTGCCATATAGGTCAGCACTCAAGTTGAAATGAGGACTCTGAGTTGTCTAAAATATTGGTTTCCTCTGAAGTATTATTTTATAACATTTCTTACAATATACAGAATCATTCTTTTTCAGTTGAGAGATGCTTGGCATTTAAGTGATTAAATTATTTATCCAGGTCTCTATCAGAAGCCATTTCGAGGCTCAGATAGAATAGTTCTTTTTTTTTTTTAAGATGTGAAATCTATTCCCCCCACAATTAGATTTTTCATAATACGTCAAAAGCTAACATCTATTTCCTTCATCATCTAATTAACTGAGATGATTGAATTTGATATTAAGGGTAGACAATGGTGATGGGATAACCTGTGTGCCAGATACCATTAATAGTAGTCCTATTTTTTTCTTCTGTTTTGTTTCTTATTTTAGCTTGAAATAGGAAATGAAGATCTGCTCAACTGTTATCTATCTAGTTTAGTCAACAGTCCTGTGGTAGTTATATAATCACTTGTCAGTTTGAGGATTAAGAGTGAATGGGTGGAGTCTAGTCTGTCAATCTGATCATAGCCAATGAGGCCTCTGTGTAAGCATGGCCTTCTTCTGAGAATTCCTGTATTTCCTCCTTGTAGGCAGGAGAGACTCTCTCTCAGCTGGCTCACTCCCTAGAAGACATTGCAGCTGACAAGACACATGAGTTTGTCTATGAACTTGTTTCTCTGGTAAACTGGGACTAACACAAGTCCCATTCTAGGAGAATATAGGGCCACTCTGAAAAGATGGGGGGCATGTTCCTCTCTGGTTTCCATGTAGATTTGGTTAAAATGACCTTTTAACTGAGTAAGTAAATAAGCAAGTAAGTAAGTAAGTAAACAAATAAATAACCTAAATCAGCATGCACTCTGAATGTAATATGAAATATTACTAAGACTCTTGAGTTCAGGTAAGAGATTGTTATCTTTCATAAGAGCCAATACTCAGCATTTCTAAATTAAACTTGAGCATAAATGAGCAGACTTCAGACTTTAAATGGTCATAAAACACCATTAAAGAAACTAATGGAAGAGACACAAGAAAACATGACCATGGCAATTCTCCAGCCACCTGTTTACACACTGGTGATTATTTTTTATGTGTCGTTTGAAACTCTGTATATCAAAAGTAATGATCCTGACACATCTAAAATCCAAACTTAACACATGTGACTAGTTGGATGTCCTAAGAATGCAAAAGAGTAGTCGTCTGTCCTCTGTTACCGTACTGAATCAATTACCTATTCATCTACTTCGCTCCCTCCACCCTCCATGACCACAACACACACACACACACACACACACACACACACTCTCTCTCTCTCTCCTTTTCATTTAGCAAAAAGGATAGGATATTACCAAAGATAGGACTTTAAAAATAATTTTGACATAATTCACATGCTATAAAATTAAACGGACGGTGCTGTCAAGCACAGCAAGGGTTGTGAGGGTGGTGCAGGACCAGACAGCCCTCTCTCAGTCTTGCATGGACCCGCTAGGAATCCAAAGTGACTTGAGGGCACCGAACAGCTAACAACAACACAACAAATTGGCTCAAAAGGGAATAAAAGATGGTGCAGTGTTAAATTTTAACCGGACTACATCTACAGTAATCAACTTTCCAATGCGCTCCGCTTTATAGCAAGGCTGTTTGTTGATACTCCTGGTCAGAGGAAATTCTATGGAAACGTAATCTGAGTGGGAACCCTGCAAATGGATCTCAGACTTTGACCGTCATCCATTGCCCTCTGCAAACAGAGTGCTCAGAATTTAAACTCTAATAACACTCCCTTTTCCAGTCCTGGATCATTTGCTTTAAAATCTGTGGGTCACATAGGCTGGTGAGCTTCTTCCGTGTGCGCTTTGTGGACACCACATTTTGACAGCTGCTCTTTTAAGACAAGACTCAGAGATCCAGACCTCTCCTTTTTGACAGCTGGATGCCATTGGTTGTCTTCTCTACACTGTGTTACAGCACCCGTTTCTTCAGTGATCTTTGCTTAGGGCACCAATGGAGTAGGGTCATGCCATCATCAGAACCAATTGTTGTTACATTAGTGCTACCATTCAGTGCAAATTCAAAATCTAAGTCAAAATCTCTGATTTCTTTATGTACGCCCCTGATTCACTTTAGAGATATCCTTATCATTTTATTGGCGAACATTATCAATTATCCCCATGGGACATATAGTATTTCTATTGACAGTATCATTAATTTATCAAAGGGTATAGAATTTAAAATACTGTTGATAAAAGGAAAGTATACATGCATTGGACTGATTTTTAGGCTCAAACACATGGACCGTTGACTTGTGCAATTTAAAAACTCAAGTCGGTGGGCACTATTTACTCAAAAGCAAGGATAAAACATTCAATAATACTCATTTACAAAGGCAGAATTATGCCTTCTTGACTACCCATGTCACAAAAAAGCAAAGAGAGCAGGAAATTAGCAAGTAGATGGTAGACTTGAGTGGTCTATAGCAAGTGGCCTGGGTCACACGATAAGGGCTGTATTAAAACTAGGCCAATACTACATAATTAGTAACACAACACAGGGGGTATTCTCCCCCCCTTTGAGGTCTTTGTACCTATTGTTAAGTATCCCCCCTCCCCATGGAAGATTATCCTACCTAGTTTACCCACAGAAGTAAAATCACCTTCTCTGAGGCCTCTATATTCACCCCAACCCCAGTCCTGCCTCATTTCTAGACCTAAATTTCCGTTAAGTTTCACCAAGCATCCTTATAGGTATCAGATATTTATTTTTGAAAGAGGGAAGATGAGGACCTCTAGGCCTGATTAATGGAATTGATCATGAAGAAAGTCCTTGTAAATTGATAGTGAATGCATTGTTGAAAGTTTTTCAATCAGAGGCAATAAATGGTCTTCCATTCTATTGCCTGCTAATGAGAAGGAATTGGGGAGATGATTAAAGATCAATTGTTGGGAAATAAGCTTAAAGACAATTGGACAAACAGTGCCTTGATTGCGGTCTGCCCTTCATGTATAAGGAAATTCATCCAATTTGGATGTCAGCTTTGATTTCTCCCCAGTTTAATGACTACTACAAAGATTTATCTCAATGGACAGAAGTATGTTTTTCACTCTTAGATGACAATTTTAAACAGTTAAATTGTTAGCATGGTGGCGCCTGTTTTGAGTATGAAAATATAGGCACTTTAACTTAAGGAAGACTAGCAACAACTAGTTTGTCCTACAGTTCAGCACTTCCTGAACCCTATCAGGGCAATTTTAGATTTATTCCAACATCAAGTTTTCAGGTGTATGAGCTTTTCAGTTAGCTTTAACTATTATAAGAAAACATTCATTCTCTTGGGGAAACAGACCCAAAGACAAAAGTGAAGGTCTTTGCTCCATTAAATTCTAACTGCCCTGGAAGGACTATTGGGTCACTCTGAGTCAGCCTTGAGTTGGTGGCTGTAGATATGAGTTATCTGTTTATCTTGATGCTGGGGCAGACGATGTTTCAGACTAAGCTGTAATCTTTCAGAAAGGTATCCAAAGGATGCAAGTTCTATTGCTTCAGAATGAAACCAACACGATTGTGACATTTAATCAACAAATTCCAAAAGACTAAATAACCGGGGCCAGTCCCAGTGGTGTGGAAGTTCCATATGGGGCGCCATAGCATCCTGGTACTGATGTAACACAAATATCACAAGTGGATGGTTTGAAAGAAGAGAAACCCATTTTCCCACAGTCCTGCATGTTGATGTCCAAATCCAGGCCTTGGCATAGGAGATTCCTTTTCCTGGAAGTGGCCTTGAAAGTTCTTGTGGTTCCTGGCTTTCAGGCTGGCTCACGTAGTGTCTATCTAGTCCCTTGTGTGTCTGTGTCTAAGCTGTTCCATTTATAACACAAGTGATGAAGTTTAGAGCTACCCTACTCTGGAATGGTTTAATTAGCATTACAAAGAAAGCCCTATTTCCAAACAGGAGTATATTTTCCTAAATTTTAAGATCCCCCAACATTTTTGGTAGTGGTGAGAGGCATAATTACTCCCTCACGTAGGGTCTTGTATAAACTAAAATTTTGAGCCTATTTGCATAAACTAAAAATATCAACGTTTGTTTAGTTGAATCTCAAGCAGGTGACTTTATGTTTAAACGGAGCATACACAAACCAGCAATCAAGGTGCACTGCTTTCATTGTTGCATCGTTATACGAACCCACACCCAAGAAAGCCTTCCTCTTTACTTAGTATGGTGCATTTTTCTGGGGACCGGTCTCTTTTGATGACATACCCAAAAGTTCATGAGATACAGTTTCAGCAGCTTAGCTTCTAAGGAACCTCCTGCTGTATTTCTTCCAAGACAAATTTATGTGTTCTTCAGGAAGTCCATGATAGTTTTAATCTTATGTGACCACACAGTAATGCCAACGAATCAATTATTTTATGATCTTCCTGGATTTTTGTCCATGGTGATGAAAATCAAAGACTGCAAGCTTAACTGATGCTTCCCTGAGTGTACTGATAATGGATCAGTTGAGATTGCATCTCTTTCAAGAAGCAAAGCTGTGTCATCTGTGTATGACAGGTTTTTAGCAGGCCTTCCTCTAATCCTGATGTCTCATTCCCCACACCATTCAGGTTTCTTAAATTATTTACTCAGCTTACAAATCAAATATGGGTGGTGAAATGGAAACCCTATGCACACCTTTCTTGTTTTTAAGACCTTCAGTCTTTCCTTGTTCTGTTTGAATGACTGTGGGTCATGGTAGGTGCAAGTTAGACACGAGCACAATCAGGTGTCCTGGAACTATTTGTATGAATGTCATTCCTAGTGTGTTATCAGCCACAGAGTCTACTTCTTTTGCATGGTCAATAAAAGCCAAGGAAATAACTGTCCGGTATTCTTTTCTTCTCAAAATATCCATCTGACATCAGCAATGATATCTGTAATGTCACACACTTTTCTGCGTCTGATTTGGAGTTCGGGCCTGTCACTATACTTCTGCAACATTGGGGATTATCTTCAGCAAAATTTTAATGTCATATGATATTAATGACACTGTTCAATAATTTCCATATTCAATTAGGTTGCCTTTATTTGGAATGGGCCCAAATATGGAACAGAACCAATTCGTTGTTGAAGTAGCTGTTTCTCAAGTTTCTTGGCATAGAGTTAATGCTTCCAATGCTGTATCTATTTGCTGAAACATTTTGAGCGGTACTCAATCAATTTCTGGACACTTATTTTTGCCTTATTCCTCCTCCTTTATTCAATACTATCAGTTCTTGATCCTTAGGTTACCTCTTGAAAGAGGTCAGTGTTAACCAATTCCTTTTGGTGCAGAGACCGTGTACTCTGTACCTATTTTCTTTGTATACTTCCTGCATCAGTCAATATTTTGCCCATAGAATTTTATAATGTTGCAATTTAAGCTTGATTTCATGTTCTCTTTACACCTTTCAGCTTGAGAAATGCTGACAGTGTTCTTGTTATTTTGACGTTCTCACTCCAGATCATTTTACTGCTTGTTATAATGCTTTATTTTATCTTTCAGCAATGCCCTGTGAACATTTGCTTGGTTCTTTTACTTTATCATTGCTTACATTTGTTTTCGCAACTCTGCAGTCAAAGTTGCCACAATACTGAACCAATTTCACTAAATTTTCCAAGCTATGGTGAACTAGAAAGGCAGGTCTGGTACTTCACTTCCAAAATCAATCAATGGGTAACCTTCTGTGACACAATGGACTGAGCCCCAGGTGTCACAGCATATGGTGGCTGGGGTGACCTTGAGCCACTTCCTGGCAGCTGACAACAACTACAATGTCCACTAGGGGTCAGTACTGCTAAACCCAAGTCATGGATTAAGTCACAGGGGATAATACGGTGCAATGGAGTTGGTACTAACACATATAGACGGTACCCTGTGTAGAACAGAATGTAACTATTTCTGGTCCTGTAGCATCCTCACCACCGTTTTTATGTTTGAAGTAGTCTATTGTTCTTTTCAATGACTGCCTCTGGATCTATTTCTAGTTTGTGCCTGGCATCGCTCTCTGTTATCATCCACATGATTAAATACCTTTATATAGACAATAAAGCAGATGATTCTTTCCAGTTTTCTTTTTGACAAGATATCTCTGATATGAGCAATGATTTATCTCATTCCAAATTCTCTTCTTAAACTAGATTGGATTTCTGGTCATTTCTTCTCTATGGACTGCATCACCTACTTTTGCATAATTGTTCACCAAATTTTACTTACTTATGATATTAGTGACATTGTTTGAACAGATCTGCCTTTGCTAGATCATTAGTCACGTTACCTGTGAATACTGGACTAGAGTTCTGAACATGTAGCCTAAAGTTTGGATTATAGCCTTCTGAGTGGTAGGAATGAAAGACCAGAGAAAAATGGCAGAGGATGATTTCCAGGGCAGAATCTTGTCACATCACAAAGCACGGGGACTTACAAAGTTGCTTCTTAGTGGCTGGCTGACAGCTGCTGTTTCTCCTCAGGATTCTTGGCAGTCATTCAGCATCTCGGTGCTACCATGACTGCTACTGAGTAAGTAGAGGGCACCTCTGAGTCTCACATGGAGTAGGGTTATTGGAGGAGATGACAAAGACATAGCAACAACCCCTGAGGGAACAGCAGCTGTAGTGTTCACAACTGCAATTATTGAAAGACGAGATGACCTTAAAGAGATTCTAGGCAAAGTACCCTCATTTGCTTAATGTTAATTCTTGCTCTGTGCTTTAGCTTCTAGAAGTATTTTAATGGGTAGGCAGCTAGTCCAACATCAGGCTGACTTGGCATTTTGAAAATGTTGAGAAGATGGCCAATTAACAGCCAACCCCACTGATCCTCTGAAACAACAATCTATAGTATTAATTATCATTTTAAAAGTCATATATTTAGGAAAATAATATCTCAACCTTTGTTAAAATTTATGTGACGCTTCAACATATTTGTTAATGGTTACTAATTGGTATATAACTTAAGATAGGCGGCATTTATCACCCAATAAAGGTTATTCTTGTGTGATTTGTAAATCTCTAAAAGTACATTTAGAGCTCACTGAAAATTATTGTGCTCAGTATATTTAAATATTTTCCATAAACGTCTTATAAGGGATACTTTGGGGAAACAAAAGTGAAGCAATGGAATGAAAGTCAAAAGGCTTGAATTATAATCCCGATTCTGCTGTAATGAGCTGTATCACTTAGATAAGTCATTTAGCTTTGAGAAATATGTATACTTAACTAGATGATGAGAAAGCTCACTAAAGATATTTTAAACAGTTAGAAATAATTATAAATGTGGGAAAATATAACCGATACAAATGAGAAAATATTTAAAATGCTGTCCCTGCAGCAGTAGAAATGTCAATAATAACTTAAAGAGCAGGTATTTCATCTGTTATAGGTTAGGAAGCTAGAAGTCTGATTTTAGGAGACCAATTTTATGGGACCCTTCTCAGCTGCTCTGAGGAAAAAACTCCCTGGTGCCATTGTGGGTTGAGTCTTGGGATGTTAACCACAAGGTCGGCAGTTCAAACCCTTAGTCTGAGAAAGATGAGACTGTCTGCTCTGGTAAAGATTTGCAGTCTTTCAGCACTATTGAGTATTTCTTCTCTGGCCCATACTGGATGGGCAGACGCTCCTTCTGCCTCTGTCATCATGAGATAAAACCTATCTTCTCCCTTATGTATTTCCTAGTCTCTGTGCCTGTGCTTCTCTGGACAATTCCGAAGTGATTCAGGGTAGGGCACATCCTACACAGTATGTCAAAATTCACAGGAGGAAAGTTGTATTTCATAACAATTTGAATCACAGATATTGATATTATGATTATAGCACATATTATTAAAAATAGTTTTATTGGCATATAATTCACACAGCATACAAGTTAATTATTCAGTCAAATTAAGAATAGTTCTGCAATCATCACCAAAATCAGTCAGAACATCTTCTTCTCAGACTCCTCGTTAGCTTCCCATTTCCCCTATTCCCCCATGCCATACCACTAGGTAATTATTAATCTAGTTACTTTCTCTATAGATTTATCTATGCAGGATTTCCTTTACAGAAAATCATACAAAATTTAAACAGGAGGCAAGCAATCAAACCAAACCAACAACAATGATGAAACAGAGGAAAATTTCAATTGAAAAGAAAGTACAAAATATTTTTAAATGACACAATTTTAAAGAAGGTCAAAGGGGAGATCAAGGAACAAAGTGTGACATTTTAATGTAACTATATCTGTCACAATCAACCTCATGACAGTGCTCTGTGTCTGAGAGAAAGGCTAGTCACGTCCCTTAGACAATGCCAGACGGGAGTCACTGGAGGCTTCGGCCATGTGGACCCTACACATGGTTCCACTGCCATGCACAGCTCTCTACAACTTTTCGAGGAAAGGATTTCACCCGTACCGAAACCATGCAAAATACCACCTGCTTTTTTCTCTGTGTGTCTGTCTCTCTGTTTCTCTATTGATCTCTCTTTCTCATACACAAAAAGAAAGGAAAAACATGTGAACCCCAGAACCTGAGTTTGGCAGAAACTTATCAGAGAAGTAAACCTCAAATGTTTTCTAATAGAATGAATGATGAAAAGGTGGTGGGCTGAGTCTTGGTAAAGGCAGCAAACAGTGGAGCTGGACCCACAAAGCAACGAAGTTCCATCGAGTTCTAGCTGTCATCATTTCACTGTCCATGCCCGCTGGAACTTCTCTCAGCTCTCTGCCAGATTTGTGGGAAACACTTAAACTGATTGGACAGGTCTCAGAGCGAAGAACAGCTTTGGCTGGTACTCTCCTCCGAGGGCAGTTCAGTCGCTTCAGCGGATGGACTATTGGTTTTTGATTGCCTAGCACACTGCGCTCCGGAGCACTGGGCCTGCATTTGGAGGCCCCACAGGACCTCCTGGAGCTCAATGCTTGGATCACCACACTCATTCGCTACAGGAAATGAAACCGGACTCCTGAGGACCAAACCACCATCAGCCGCAGCCCTGGGGAAGTGGGAAAATGGCAATCAGCCCATTGTAAGCAATGTGCTAAACAAAATATAGAGAAGGAAAGAACTACACTGAAGCATGTTCTCTTTCTGAGAGGTGAATTTCTCTCGGCAATACTGGGTATTTTCAGTTTAATCTGGCTATACTTCTCCAATCACTACAAACGTTATTGTAGTGTACTGCAAATGTGATCTTTTAATAAGCGCATTGTAGCACTTTTGACTGAGTATAACTACAATAAAAATGTATTCAATTTGTTCTCTCTTGCACTTTAATTGAATAGACTATGAGGTCTATTAGAAGAAGATATTTAGTACTTGAAAATTTCAACAAGCATCATCACATTTGTTTTCTAATACACAAGGTGTCAAAGTGAATGGTGCTTATGCCAAGGGCAGGAGAAGAGTCTCATTTCCCAACTATGAACTTCGAGAGGATTTAGAGAGGAAGAGGGTTTTTTAAATCTAGTTGCTCCAATCTGCTCAATTTAATCAGGCAGCATGCCACTGTCCAGGAAGTAATCATGATAAGGCAGGAAGGCAGGGCACTGCTAAAGGAGGTGCTATTCTTAGCCTTCCCTTTGATTTTCAGTCTCCTTTCTCATTATCTTTGTCAATTAGTAGTTGCTTAACTCCTGCAGGGGTATTGGCCTTGTACTTGAAGCAAAAGCATATTGAGTAATAGAAGAATTGAAATTGACTTAATGAGATATTCACCCTTGAGATTTCTTTGTTCTTATGTCTGGTTTTGCCTCTGAGCTCCAAGAAGCAAGACTCTGAATCCCATTAGAAAGTTTATGTCCACAAAGCCTGAGAAAGTTATATCAAAAGTCAAGCAAATATCTTAGAACTATGCAAGCAAAGGGACACCGGTTGAACTGAAAGGTGAGCCGGAAGCTTTGAGGTAGAAAGATGAAGCTGTCTGCTCCTAGTAAGGCTGACAGTGTCTTAAACTCAAAGAAGCCGTTTAGGTCACTAGGAGCCAGAAGCAGTTGAGCGGGTATGAAATGGCGAAACAGTCCCGATAGTGCAGAGGCTACTGGCTCAGCTACTAACTGAACGATCAGCGGGAAATGTGGCAGTCCTTTAAAGCAAAGATCACATACCACTTTAGAAACCTTGAAGAGCTGTTCTTCTGCATTCTCTAATCTTCCACCAGGTTGGAATTAACTCAAAAGCAACTGTTATGTGACCACAATGTGGTTTGCAGTACTTTTAAATTATTTAGCGTTTTAATCTAAATGATTCCTATATCTAAACCTTTCTTTCTACAATATGTGCGTCCCTCATCAAGGCCACAGTTGTGACAGCTCCAGGAAGGACTGCTGACTTAGTGATTTCTGTAGACATATAATACTCTTGTTTGAGTTGATGTTCCCTTAGCGACTTTTTTACCATATTTATTACTTAGTCCTTAATTCATTCGATTTTGTGATTTTCAACAATAGAATTACACATCACATTCAGACACCCCCAATATATGTTTTAATCAATTCCAATTTGATGCCTAAAACATGGTCTAGATTACTTCTTACTGTCTCAGTGAGAGAAATCAGATTGATTCAAACAGCATCAAATTTATTCTGGAATGCAGGACAGTAGAAAACAGTGGTGTTTGCTCCCTCCAAGTGGTTCAGTAAAAATCAAGCAAGCTGTACACATGAGACTATGTGTGCATCATACACGAAGACAAAAAATGGTCATTAGACAGGCAAGAAAGAAAGTCAGTGTGAATATCACAGGGAACTTCTTCTTCATCACAGAGCAGCCAAGGCAAATGGAATAAATGATAAGATCAAGGAACAGTCAACGGAGAATTTCAAAGGACATCACAAGAGGAAAAAGTAAAATAGGAACATTGAAATGTGCAAAGACCCTGAGATAGAAAGTAAAATAAAAGGAAGAACATGTGCAGCATATTTTAAACTGAAAGAACTCAAGAAAGAATTCAAACACCAAGTTGTAATTTTGAAAGATTCTATGGGAAAACCATTGAATGATGCAGGAAGCATCCACATGAGATGGAAAGAATACACAGAGTCACTGTACCAAAAAGAACTAGCGGTCATTCCACCATTTCAACAGGTAGCACACAAGCCAGAACCAGTGGTACTGAAGGAAGAAGTCCAAGCTGCTCAGATAGCATTAGTCAAAAACCAGGCTCCTGTAACTGATGGAATGCGAATCAAAAGGTTTCAACAAGCTAAGGAAAATGCTCATCTATACCAGGAAATTTGGAAGACAGTTACTTAGCCAACTGGCTGGAGGAGATCTATATTTATACCCATTCCAAAAAAAGATGACCCAAGAGAACTGTCAACTTTTTAAAAATTTCATTGATATTGCATTCAAGTAAAACTGAAGTTCAGGCCAGATTCAAAAGAAAACATGGAACAAGGAATATTATTACCAATACCAGATGGATCTTGGCTGAATGCAGAGAATAACAGAAAGAAATTTACTTGTGTTTTATTGAGTATGCTAACTCATACATTTTCATATGAGTGTGCTAAAGCATATTTTGACAGTGTGGGCCACAACAAACTATGGATCCCCATGAGGAGAATAGAAATCCCACAGCGATTCATTATTCTCAGATGGAACCTATCAATGGATGGATGAAGAGCCAGTTGTGGGAACAGAACAAGGGCATACTGTGTGGTTTAAAATCAGGAAACATTTACATCACAATATTATTCAATCTGCATACTGAGAGAATCATCACAGAAGCTGGATTATATGAAGAAGAATGCAGCATCGGGATTGGAATAAGGTTTATTAACAATGTGTGATAAATGAAAGTGAGGAAGACTTGAAACATTCGCTGATGAAGATCAAGGATTGCAGCCTTCTGTATGGATGATAGCTCACTGTAAAGAAAACCCAGGCCCTCACAATGGAATCACTAGTTAACATCATGATAAATGGGAAAAGATTCAGGTTGTCAAGTGCTTTGTCTTGCTTTAATCCACAATCAATGCTCATGGAAACAGTAGTGAAGAGAGGAAATGACACATTGTGTTGGGTAGATCTGTTGAACAAGAACTCTTTGAAGTGTTGAAAAGCAAGGCGGTTACTTGGGGGACTAAGATGAATCTGATGGTATTTTCCATTGCCTCATAAACGTGTGAAGGGTGCACATTGAAAAAGGCAGGCCTAAGAGGCATCAATGCCTTTGAATTATGATGCTGGTGAAAAACATTGAAAGTACTGTGGACGCCCAAAACAACAAATACATCTATCTTGGAAGAAGTACAGTCAGAGTGTTCCAAAGGAACAAGAATCTTAATCTTCAGGAGGGACCATTTTCTGGAGAAGAAAAGCATGCATGTGGAGTATGAGGATAGTGAAAAGAGGAAGACTTGACAACATGGATGGACGCAGTGGCTCCATCAATGGGCTAAGACATAAGGACCATCGTGAGGATGGCACAGGACCAAGCGGTGTTTCATTCTGCTGACCATTGGGCCACCCTGAGTCAGAACAGACTGAACAGCACCTAACAACCCCATGTGACCAGAAAGCAGGTTTTTAAATGATAATAGGAAACAATTAGTCAATTTTGCAATGATCACAAGACCTCAAACCATGTTACAGAAAAAGTAGATTTCACAGGAAACAATCTACATTTCTTTAGGGCATTATTAGTTTGTCAATTGATAGCTACAATTCTCCAGTTATCTGACCACCGTCCACTAAGTTCTCATGCCCCACTGTTTATCAAAATGTCCTCACTTGACTACTTCTTGAACTACAACATCCTTACTGATTTAACTTAAAAGGAATTTTTACTGCCAGGAAGGAGGTTGTTGCATTTTGAATTTTTAATGCACTGCATCTTAAATTGTGTTATATTTATAACAGGTAGATAGATTAGGGGTAGATAAAGGGGTCGTCTCCACTAAATGTCACAAGCAATGGGGTTAGAAAGGAATCAGGCACATGTTTAGACACCTACGGGAAAAGCCAGAACTGGGAATGTGTAGTCTCAGGCCACCTAGACCCAGGTGGGAGGTCCATCTGGGCGTGCAGATTAGGTACCAGCTCCATGACATCACACAGGTGTGGCTCAACTCAGCCAATAAGGTTGGACAATAGTCTCAACCACACCACAGCTCCCAGGTAGGGGACAGGGTGGACCGCTCCTCTCTCTTTCAGGTGCACCCCCTTGCAGGTCAGGTAGTGGGGTCTCTTCTGCAAGTGAAGAGCGCACAGCCTGCATGCCCTCTCTGGGCTCACAATCGCCCCCAAGCTCTTTTCCAGTGTTTAGTTCTGGGACTCCTTTTTGCTGTTCTGTGGAATCCACTCTGGCCATTTTCCATATGGTTTTTCCGTGCTTCCCTGAAACAGCTATGTTCTTTCTTTTTTAAATGTTTTGTGTTAAATCATTTTGTTGGGGGCTCATACAACTCATCAAAATCTATGCATCCATCCATTGTGTCAAGCACATTTGTACATTTGTTGCCATCATCATTCTCAAAACATTTCTTTCAACCTGTGCCCTTGATATCAGTTCCTCCTTTTCCCCCTCCCTGCCTGTTCCCTCCTCCCCCATGACCCCTTGATAACTTACAAATTATTATTGTTTTGTCATATCTTACACTGTCTGATGTCTCCCTTCACCCACTTTTCTGTTGTCCGTCCCCCAGGTAGGAGGTTATATGTAGATCCTTGTAATCGGTTCCCCCTTTCTACCCCATCTTCCCTCTACCCTCCTGGTATCACCACTCCCACCACGGGTCCTGAAGGGATCATCTGTCCTGTATTCCCTGTATTTCCAGTTCCTATTTGTACCAGTGTACATCTTCTGATCTAGCCAGATTGAAACAGCAATTTTCAGTTGGAAAATTTCCCAGGGCTCCCGCCATGAGCTATTTCACGCTTTCCAGGGATGGCATATCCTTCCTGAGACTGTATACCTGAAACTTACCTGTCCTTCATAAAAGTCACTTACATTACAAATGTGCTTCTGCTGCCTGAATTCTTTCAACATTGAGATGTAAGAACCCAGGTAAACCAACCCAGAAACCCACATTTCAAGTTTTGGATTAACAGTGGGCTCTTGAACTCCCTCTGTCAACTTGAGTCTAAATGAAAATTTAAGAAAAAAAGAGTAATAACTTTTGGCTGAAGGAATTAAAAGAGGAGAGAATAATAGTGACTTCCTGGACATAGAAGTGGGGACATTCTGGCTTCAGGTGATACTGTTCCACCAGGAAAAAATGTCCTGTGCTCACATTGTCTCACTGTCTACTGCGCATTCAACATTTTCAGAAGGATCCCTAACTACAAGTGATGGAAGCAAAGGCTATGGAAATGGAATTGCTACCATCGTCATGATAATTAAGCTTATGTTCTACAGGAGTCAGACCTCGTATAGCTGAACACCTTTCCTGGCATTTAGACTATCAATTTCAAATAATTTGAAGTAACTTTTTGTTATTTTGCCAAGCTATTTCAAATGTAAAATATTTTATAAACTCCAAAGGAAACTATGCCCATCACTTTTTTGTTGTTGTTGTAGCAATTATCCTTGAATCACAAATAAAGCCACCAGTTACGGCCAGAGAGACTTGGGGCTTCCCACCCCCTCTCCCTTGGTTCTTGACACTTTCCTAAGAAAGGACTCAAATGAGAGACAGGAGGCATTTTCGAATGGAGGTAGTGTGTTTATTTAAGGGTTACATCATCTAGCACAGATCATGCAGGTAGGCTTATACATAGTCTGAGAATCACAATACATGGAAATCCAGATTTATTTTTTTTAATTTTAATATAGCAGATCTTCTGTTCCCTGCTGGTTTTTTGCAGAACTTCAACGATTGGTTTGCTTTTGGTAGAGAACATCCACTTTCAGAAGGTACCACAGATAGTATGAGTCCATAAATTCATGTTGCCCCCTTTTCCAGAGATCAAAACACTGGCTGGTTCTTCTTGCCATCCCAATGTCCATTTGTGGGGGATATGCACTTATGCTTCCCAGCTCAGCCCACCTGAGCCATAAGTCTTTTCTGTCTCTACCCTTTTATTGCCTCCTTCTCCAGAATTCATTTTCTTTTGATCTTCATCTCCCTTGATGGCGGGAAGCTATTGATCAATAATAATAAATATCTCTTCTCTGTGCTACACCTCCTTCTGTGCTGAGAATTCTTTCCATCATTCTTTCTTCAGCCCTTGCCCTAAATCTACCAAGCCTACCTAGCATAGTCACCTCGGTGATCTCTTCTGTATCTTGGACTGATTCAAAATGAGACAGCATAACTAGGCCAAATTGTTGCCAGATTCTTTCTGTAGACTCTCCGTGTGGCATACGTGTTTCCCCAATCCAAATCAGCTCCATTGACTGGTGGTGCAAGGTATTCAAGATGTCCAAGGATTATAACTTAATCTCTGAAGTGAAATATACTGCATTAAGGTCTCTGCCCCTCCCATTCATCAACTGTGTCTTATAAAATAATCTTTATTTGCTCCTTCACGCTCACTGCATGGGAGGGGTGAGATATTTTGAAATAGAACCTGTTTCCATGGTTTTTGTTTGTTAATTTAAAATGAAAAAATGTGCCCGCAGTGTTTGGTAAAACAAGTGCTCAATTAATAAGAGCTCTTTTATGGCTCAGAGCCCTGGAGCCGCTGTGGGTTAAGCTCTGGGATGCGGGCTCTAACACTTTGTCTTCCCAACAAGCTAAGTCTAGATGTCTACTCAAGGACCCCATGTGTAAGGGATTCTGAAAGTTCAGGGGGAAATGGAATTGAATGATAATGGAATTTTCCCACAAAGTCTGAAACTCACTCACACTTGGAAGGCCCAGGCAATGTCTGTTTTCCCTTATCTTCAAAACCAAATGAGTTGAGTTCTCCGTAGGCCTTCCAATTTCTTTTGCAGTAGTCACAAACGAGACTTTGGTTCATTTTGGATCACTGTGTTTACCGGACTGCTGATGACTAGAATTCCGAGAAGCTGCCCTGAAGACGCAGTGTCTCGCTAAGGTTACCAGTGCTGGTGGCTGTCATCCCTACCAAGGCCAGAGGGTTTGCATCGGCCCTCTCTTCCCGGATGGATGGCTGCTATGCTGTGGTGGCTTCCACCTGGCTTGCTACAATGGGGGAGAGCAAATTGTCCTTTGACTCCCTCAGACTTTTCCAACTCTCTCCTGAGTTCCATCTCTCTACAGAAGGCTCTGTGTCCATGATGCTTGCCAGCCTCCAGGTGGAAATGCTCCTCTTGGCAGTGGTGAGTGTCGAATTCATCACCAGAGCTGCCTGGTAAATAATCACTAGCAGTTGTTCACTGTGTCCACAATTTGACCTAGAGCGAGCGGTAAGTCGCTGCCTACTAAAATAAGACAAGGGGCGGTTTCCTCACCATTTTCCTTGGTAGAAGGCGCTCCCCGCATCGTTGAAGCTTTCAAACAGGTGGTTTCTCATTTGTTCACTGAACAGCCACCCTTAGCTGACCTAAAATAGTAGGTTTTCTCACAAATACACGCAGCATGTTGTACAGCTACCTGTGTAGCTAAATCTTACTGTCTATTATAGACAAGCTAAGGCATTTATCCTGTCGATTTTAATTTTTCATTTCTCCTCACAGTAGCGCTGTTATCATCTCTGCAGTTTTAATTGGGGGTGGGGTGGGGGAGCAGACTAGAAAGTAACTTGCCACACTCACACGTTGACATAACTCTGATTCTGACCTAGGGATATCTAAGGCAAGAGCTATGCTGCCATTTCAAATGAGAGATCCATTTAAAAACACGCACAATTTTAGAATATCTATTCTACTTAAGTGGGAAAAAGATGGGGCTCTCTACCCTGGGAGAAAGAGAGTCCTAGAGTCCCATAGGGAGAGCTCTGCTCTGTCCTGTATGGCCTCTGTGAGTTGACATCCATTCAATGGCAGTAAGTGTTTTTATGTTAACTACAGAAAACTAATGACCTTTCACATCTTTTGACTGTAGTTCTATAATCTTCATATGGATTATGATCCTCATCTCTGCTCACTGCCACAAATGCATTCTTTAATTTGGAATCATGCCATACAAATTATAGCCAAGAGGTGGGTTCTCTTTGTTACTTCCATGTTTTCATACCTTTTCCTAATCAGGTAAGCAACCTATAACATAAAACTCAGAAACATATTGAATAAAATTAATACAGTGACAAGCAAGTTTATAATTCCAAAGGAAGTAAACTTATAAGATAAATTTAACTGTTCTCAACTCAAAAAGAATTTAAGAAACAATGAAAACAGAAAGGGAAAAAAAAGAACATGTAGCAAATAGGCTAAATGTGAGCTCATGCATATTCAACATTTCTTGGCTACTGTGTGACTATGACCATAGAGATGAAATTCTGAATTCTTATATATTTTTCAAGAAATAGAATAAATTTCAAGATAAGTGGAAAGAGTGTTGTGATAAAGTACTGAAACTAGTAGATTATCACTGTGGTCACAGATTTTAGTTCTGATATCAAGTACCATCATTACCTCTGATGACATTGGAATTACCAGAATTCATAAGACTAGATATGCAGGATTTTAGAACTTTTATTTTAATCAATTATTGATTTTGATTTTGGAAATATATTATTGGTTGCTAAATTAATCCTAATGCTAAAGTCCCATGTACAATAACCAGTAGCCAAAAATTAATGCTCACTGTTAAACTAGTCATGCTAGTTCTTGGTTGCAACATTTATTGCTCTGTAACAAACAGTATCCTCCTGATCTAGAATAATTCTGATATCAGCCCATCATAAAGGATTCTAAAATAATTTTCAAAAATTTGAAATTATTTGAGGGAAGGAGAGAAAGAGAATTATTTGTATTTAGAAAAAATCTTCAAAAATTCTCTAAAATCAGTTTACTTAAATTAAAATGAATCATACTCTCGAGTTTCTTTACTTACTAGGCAATTGCAAACCACCGGTAACACAGCAAATTGGCTCATAAGTACTAGATGATCCCAAGGGTTGTGTCCCATAGACCAAATATCTACAGGAATTGGATTCAGAGTTCTCAGCCGGTGTTTGACTAAATTCCGTTTCCAGAGTTTGGCAATGTTTACACACATACGTCTTGTGTGGACAATTCCTTTCCACACAGCTCACAGGTTGGCAGCTCGGAATCACACGACCCACTTGCTGGCTGCTTCCTGGCTGAGAAGATGGAACGACAAGCTCCGGTACTGCCGAGTCAGCTCCTGCTGGGCCCGCTGTCCTCTCTCGGGAACTGGGATCAGTACACACTGTTGGGATCACTCTGGGCAAGCAGGCACTTTGCACACCGCTGTCTTCTGAGCGTGAATTCTGTTGACGCTTGGTCGCTTGGCAGCTAGTGCTTTCACAGCAGGTTTCTTGGAAGTTATCCAGGATCCAGGTTCTGCCATAGCAGCTGCTGGGTAAACATAGTCCATCTTCAAAGCTTACAGGTTTAGAGGCATGTTCAATGGCGGAGAGTGGTGGGACACTGTAGAAGCTCCAGCGTGAGTGGCAGTGGCTCTGGGACATACTGCTCAAGCCTTGATCGGTGTTGGTCATGAAAACTGAACATGCTGGGTTTGAAGATTAAATTCTTTCCTGGGGAGATTATATACTCAGAAAAATGGGTGGTGGCTTCGTCCTGAGTCTTCATTGCCCCTCATTGCTTAAGTTAATTTGAAGGATAGCTTCTCATTAGCACAGCTTTTAGTTATAATGGAGATGACGTCTCATTAACAAAGAGGCAAGTTCATTTTGAATCTTCAAAATGGCTTTCATCTAACCCCAAAGTTGACTCATCAGTCAAGAGTTTGTCAAATATGAGTCTCAGCATGCCATCCAGGCTAATTTCTCTGTCTGTCTGTCTCTTTTTATTCTTTAGTCACCATGACTCTCCATATTGGTGAATTTAAAATGAAGGAGAACTAGCAAAACAGTTCATTGAAAACTGGTTAGTAATCAACAGGGTGCTACCTTGGTACAGTTATATGATATTTTTATTGAGAAAACCCAGTGGAGTTACTTCTCATTCAGCTCGGCTCTTGGTCTCACCAGTTAACTGAAAAGGGTCTTTGAAATGGCGGTAGTTCTAACTGGCCACCTAAGTACTGAAAGTAGCCATTTCCCCAGGACATTGCTCCCTTTGTCGACCATCTTGTTCGCCTCATCTCTTTGAAGGCTGGGTTCAAATGTGCTCTCTTTATGACATTTGGCCCTGACCTCCTCAGTTAGAAGTGATTGCTATTCCTTTGAATTACCAATGGATTTGACCCCTTCGTTATACTTTGTGCTGTTTTCACTTGTGTTTACTTCTCAAATGTTGATAATTTTTTATTTTTAATGAAGATAATGGTTTTTTCTCGATTTTAGTTTATTCAGCATTTTATTGTGGGAATTCGGCAATCAATTCTTACATTTATCTTATTATGCTATACTGAGCATAGTTTCATATGCATAACCTAGGATCTCTGAGCACATGTTTATAACACGATTTGATTCAGTTTATGACAGTGAACCAAAATGGAAACCTGTTTTAAGAAAACATCTTGATATCACCCCCAATTTTTAAAATCATTTTATTGGGGGCTCATACAACTCTTGTCACAATCCATACAACCATCCATTATGCCATGCACATTTGTACATTTGTTGCCATCGTCATTCTCAAAACATTTGCTTTCTGCTTGAGTCCTTGGTATCAGCTCCTCATTTTTCCCCTCTCTCCCTCCCTCCTTCATGACCCTTTGATAATTCATAAATTAGTATTATTTAATCTTATCTCACACTGTCCAATGTCTGATATCCCTTTTCATGCTGAAGAAACGTAGAAATATCCAGGATATCAGAACAAATTTTTCAACAAATAACCTCCTTGACATGTGAAGATTTGGGTGCTTTATGGATTGAACAGGTCATATATTAATATATTCTGCTAGAGAGGATACAATGGGTCCACAATATTGTTATAAGGCATGCGAGTTATTTATAATCTTGAATGACTGTTCTTGTGTGGGTGAAGATCCCATTACGCCCTTCTCATGAATTGATGTCAGTCTATTTAATCCTTATCAATATTTTTCATTGCCATTACAGAGAGCCATGTTGTCATTTTGGGTTAGGCATGAGACACTAACGGCAAGGTTAGTTTTTCCAATGCACGAGTTTCTCCTTGGGAGAGAGATGATTCCATTTGCTCATTCCTAAATTCATAGTCTAAGAAATTCTATGGAACGGCCAACTGTTAAAATGAATTCTGTGACAGTGGATTTGTTTTAGTCTTTGATTGTACACATTGGCATTATAATTTGTGTCTCTTGCTTAAAGGTCTTAAATGGATTCTCATTGTCCTTTAGAGAAGCCCTCTTAGCCGAGTCTACACACTTTGTAGGATCAGATGTCAGTCGAGTTTTCTAACTCCCGCGCATGTCTGTCCTTTCTTTGGGCGCTCTTTCTTATGTTTCTGATTCAACTTTCAAATGTGCAATAGTTCCTTGGGCTGGCGTTTCGCATTGGCAGCCGGCTATCTGGATTTCCCATTTTCTACCCCTTTCTGCTTTTTCTACTGCTTGATTCTTCATCTTTTGTGTCTCAGCTTAAGAGATATCTCTTAGAGCAAGTTTCCTTCATAACCAATCTGAGAGGGAAAAAATAGCTACTCTCAGTGACTCATTTTGTTCTTACATCCAAAACATAAATGAACCTGAACTCAAGGTCTATCAGTCACTGCTGACTCATAATGACCCCTCTGTGTTTCTGATGCTGTAAGTGGGAGTTCCTAAAGGAGTAGCAATCAGAGCTACTGGTGGTTTTGAACTGCTGACCATTCAAATTGCAGCCCTATGTGTAACCACAACATCAATAGAGCTCCCCTTTTTCCTACATACAACTTATAAATTTGAGAAGTCCCTGTGTAATGCAACCTGTTCAGCACTCAGCTCCTAATTGAAAAGTGAGTAGTTTGAATCTATTCAGAGGTCCTTCAGAATGACCTGGAAATCTACTGAAAAATCAGTCACTGAAAACTCTGTAGAGAGCAAGTCCAAAGACATGTGTTCTCAGAGTTGTCATGAAATGGAATTGTAGCTGTGATCCGCATGAGATGTAATATGATGATTTCCTTTGTGTTTTTTTCCATTGTGACTTTGTCACTAGCCTATGAGCTCCACAGATGCAAGAAGCATGTGTGGCTTTATCACCATGGATCTTGGAGCATGCTGTTTGGCTGGCACAGAGTAAGCCTTCCATAGATGTATATTAACAAACATTAATAATTAATTAGTAACTGGTGGATTTTCAAGAATTAACAAGGCCATGAAGAATAAAGAACTCAAAATGTCCATATTTTTTTTAGCTACCCCTTTGTGAAATTAGCAGTACAAAATCATTGAGAAAGCCACTGAATTTGCATGGCACAAGCTGAAAGCAATTGTGTTGAACTAATGTTTAATTGTATGTAGGTGTATTTTTTAAAATGAGCAACACTTTTCACTGCTTTTATAGAGTCCTCTTCCCAATTTGTAAGGGCTGTCCATCCTGTAGGTCAGCATTCCCACAATTGTCTGAAGCAGACAGCAGTCATACAAACCACGCAATAGCTAATAAATCCTGAAAGCCTGTGCAGCCTTGTGTGCTCCAAATACTAAATGGCAATATGCGCATTGCCACTGTGAATGAGGTCACTCCATGCATTCTCTGTTCTTTGGGATGAGGTATTATTTTGCAAATTCTGTTTCATTAAGTGCCAAATGAATAGGTGTTTCAGTATGTGAATGAATGAGTAAACATAGATTTGACTCAGTACTGAGGTATAGAAGGAGCTTCTTGGCTCATCACTATGGATTGACAAGGCTAGAACAACTGGTCATCTCAAAAATGTTTTCATGTAACCTATTAAAATCAAGTATTAGGGTTGTAGACACTTGAATGGTGGTAAGTATACAGTCAACTTATACTCTTCTTGAAAAATAGAAGTATACAGTTATCTGGTTTTGATGGCAACTGGATATTCTGTTATGAATGGTGGAGAGACAATTAATTCCCTGAATTAGGAATGAGTGAAGGGCAACTCTTAACCAAGATAACGTAATCTGGAGATTAGTTATCACTGTGGCAAAGCAGTTCAATACAAGCCCCAAACGACTTCTATCCAATTTATTCCAATTCCTAGAGATCTTATTGGTGGAGTTGAACCATAGGTATTGTGAGGTTGTGAATCTTTATGGAAACTGATTGCTACATTGTTCTCCTGCAGAGGAGGAATTGAACAGCTAACCAGGGATTCTTCCAATTAAATACTCTATGGTTTCAAAGGTTACACTATCGGGATTCAAACACGAGTTGTATGCAACCTTGAACAATCTCCTTAAGCTCTTTTTACCTAAGCTTTTGTTTTTAATCTTCATATTGAAAATGGTAAGAATACTGACCTCATAAAATAGTTTTAAATGAAATGAGATGAGAGATAGGAGGCACCACATTGTCTAGAACATACTGAGTGCTAAATAAATGAAAATATCTATTACTTCTGAGCAGGCTAAGGATCTTAATCCAGATAAAGAGCTTTGTAATGTCCCCAAATCAATCTCATGTGGATATGAAATAATACAGGAAAATAAACAGTCTCTCTTTTTAAAATGTGTGCTTTAGCATATATTGCTTCTGTCTACAGATTTTTTTCTCATTTAATATGTTACAGGTTGTATTGTGTTTATTATTCCAATTAGGGGCCTACTTCACTTGTCCCCATCTCTTAAGAATTCAGTACTTGGTTATATGGTTGAATAGCTTATATTACTTTTATATGTGGTTATGTGGCTCTGCTGGACTTCCAATTACTTGTTCAGTTACACTTACATTATATAATTCTGTCTACTTATCCCCAATTTATTTCCATTATACTTGCCTCAGTTTAATCTCACAAATCAAACCAGACAAAATGAGCTAAATTAAATGAAATCAAATTTTTGGTCCTGTGTAGCTATTAATAGAGAAAATGTGCATAGCAATAGAGGACTACTAGATTAAAGGTGAAGAGGCCTGGGTTCTAGCTTGTTGCTTCCGTCATTTCCTTGTATGAATTTCCTCCTATCACTCTGCTCTCTGCCTCTCTGTATATCTTACAAGATAATTAGAATAGATGAGAAGCTCTCCAAGGCCCTTTCCTGCTGTCACAGTCTAAATGGTTTTTCTATCAGAATCTTTATGTTTGAGAGGCAAAAATGACATTAAATGGCATCTTGTTAAATCTACATACTGCTTGAAACTCACATTTCTCTTTCATGGTACCTGTCATTAAGGGACTCCAGTTGTATAGTGCTTACACCTTGGGTTGTTAGTCCCAAGGCTCACAGATCCAAACCACCAGCTGCTCCAAGAGAAATACTTGGCTTTTTATACCATAAAGAGTTACAGACTCAGAAATCCACAGAAGTGGTTCTACCCAGTCCTAAAGGATCACTCTGGGTCATCATTGAATTGATGTTAGTGAGTTTGTTTTTGTTGTTTAAATGCTGTAAGGTCACTTACAGAAAATGTTACAGGAAAATACAAGTATTCCAGTAGCTACAACATTAACTATCATTCATGTTGATAAAAGTACACAGTTTTATAACAATTACATACAAATTGACAGCAATGCATGAGATTAAATCAAATGTATCTGTCTATGACAGAACACATATCTGTGTTGTCAAAGAGTGTGGCAAAGGTAATGGTTAACTTCTTCTAGGTATAATAGGATGTGAAGAAGGTCAAGTACCATCTACCCCTTCCTAAACTCTAACGCACTTAGAAAAGCATATTTTAGAGCCTGGATTACTTCAAAATTATGATTCCATGTTAATAAATTTTAATATACCCATTTGATTTTTGTATCCCCACACTACAATGGAATATGGACATGCTTTATGGACAGCTTGATAGGTTTCTAATTATAAACATTGTGTTAGTCTGGGTACTTTCAAGAAACAAATCCACAGCAACTCATGTATAAGAGAGAGTTTTATATAAAGGGTAAGTACACATCAAGAAAACTTCACAACCCAGTGCTGCCCATGCCCACAAGTCCAACATTAACCCATTTACCCATATGTCCAACACCAATCCATAAAGTCCTCCTCCATCTTACAAAAGACACGCAATGATGCCGATCGCAGGAGGAAAGCCAAATCAGTGAACGTGTAAGCATCTCAGTGCTGGCAGGGGTCTCCACATGGCTGCTCCAGCACCCAGGGCTGCATCGGGTAGGTCCATATAGCTTCGCCTCAGGGATGTCTTGCAGAAAGTGAGCCTTGCCAGCTAAAGCAGGGAACTGGCTAAGGCAGCTGCACCCTGGTCCGACCATCACAAAGCATGAGACCCAAGAACCAGAAAGATAAGGCTCACCGAGCCATTTATCTCTCTGCCCTTCAATTAACCCCACATGTGTTTATCAGCCAGGATGGTACAATAAACTAACTACCTAAAACATATTTCTTTATAAGGTAATAATTTAAAGGATCACATGTGACATAATATCTTATGCCTTTTTATCTTTACATTATTTCATTTCTTAGAAGAGGCTGTGATTGTTATGTATCATTTTGGATAAGACATTGTATTAGAGACTGCAACCATCTATAGAAAGTTCATAACACTAAATAGAATAAAATAATTTCATTTACCTGGGAATTTTTTGGTTTTGTCATTTGGTGCCTTTGAATCAGTTCCAACTCACAGTGATTTGATATACAAAAGACGGACACATAACTCGGCCCCGTGCTAGCCTCACAAGTTTTGTTCTTCAGCCCGAGGTTGTAGTTACGGTGTCAGTCTATTTCACTGACGCTTTCCTCCATTGTTGCTGGCCCTCTATTTATAAAATGTGATGCTCTTCTCCAGGGATTGGTCCATCCTGGTAATATCGCCAAAGTATATGAAATACAGTCTTGACATCTTTGCTTCTAGGAAGCACTCTGAACTTGCACTGTATTTATTTGCTTTTCTGAAAGTTGATAATCAATAATCTCCATCAACCATAAATTTGGAATGCTCCAATTTTTTTCTTCTGTATTTCTTATTAATTGTCCAGCATATGAGATAATTGAAACTATCATTGGGTCAGGTGCACTTTAGGTTTCAAAGTGATGTCTTTGCTCTTTAAGTTTTATTTATTTATTTATAACATTTTATTAGGACCTCTTATAGATAGTATTACAATTCATAGTTTCATTGGATCAAGCATAATTTTACAATTGCTGCCATCATCATTTTCAGTGAAATTTTTTTCTTGAATTCTTTGATATCAGCTTCCCTTTATCCCCTCCTTCCCCCGCACTACCAACCCCATGGAATCTTAATGTACTATTTTTTCGCCATATCTTACAGGATCCAATGTATCCATTCACCTACTGTTCTATTGTTCATTCCCCTCAAGTGGGACTATATATTCACCATTACTATCAGTACTCCTCCCACCTTTTCCCCTGCTCTCAGGGAATTGCTACTCTTATTAATGTTTCTGAGGGGTTTATTTATCTTGGATTTTGTGCTTCAAACTGTCTTGATTGTACATGTGTTCATATGCAGGTGTTAGTGAGGGTTAATGAGGCAAAACTAAGACCATAGTAGTGGGGGGGGGGAAGGAAATATGAAATAACTAGAGGATAGTTATGTGTTTCATCAGTGCTGTACTGCATTCTTGATTTATCATCGCTTCTATGTGGCCCTTCTGTGGGGAACTGTCCAATTCTCTTGCAGGTGGGTGTTGGGTCTCCCCTTTGTCCATGCTCCTTCACACGAATTTGGCTGCTGGCTTTTGAAGTTCTGATAGGAGATCTTTTGCAGCAGCTCATTCAATGGAATTAATTCTTTAACTTCCTGATTGTGGCTTCTATGAGTGTTCGCTGTGGGTTCTAGTGAAACAAAATTCTTTACAGCTTTAACTCATTCCCATGTATCATATTATTGTTTACTGGTCCAGGTAGGGGGGGGGGGATGTGGTCTTCTTTACATCAAACTATAATCTATATTGAAGGTTATAGTATTCCATCTTCTGAGAATTATGACCTATATTTCCATCCTCTTATTCAATTTTCACCTCAGAATGAAAGTATCAGAATTTCTCACAGAGGAAGTAAGAAATTTCATAAGAAGAATATACCAGAAGCCTTCACCACCATCTAATTTTTAGTGGTACAAATTACATAATATGTCCACTCCTGAAACTATCTTTTTTGTTGTTGTTGTTGAGATGGGAGTACCGTCGCTGGGTTCACTGACAAAATCTGCGGTATATTGTTGTACTTGTTAGGTGGAATCTAGTCTGTTCTAACCCAGTCTCCCTATACACAATAGAGCAAAACACTGCATGGTCCTGTGTCATCTATTCAATTATTTTTTGGCTGAGCGCATTTTTGTAACCATGGTGTCAATCCATCTCCTTGACGGCTTTCCTCTTTGTCACTTTGTCACTTTCCTCTTTGCCACCCACCACTTTACCAAACATGATGTCCTTCTCCAGGGACTGGTCTCTCCTGATCATATGTCCAAAACATAGAAGACAAAGTCTTGCAATCCTTGCCTCTATGGAGCACTCTTCCAAGACAGACTTGTTTAATCATTTAGCAGTCCATGGTACCTTAATATTTTTCTCCAATACCACAAGTCAAATGGATGATTTCTTCTTGGGCCTTCCTTATTCAATGGCCAACTTTCACATGCATTTGCTACAATGAAGATTTGGATCAGATGCAACTTCGTCTTCAAAGTAAGATCCTTGTTTTCAATGTACTAAAAAGGTCTTGTGTATCAGATGTACCTAATGCAACATGCATTTTGACTTCTCACTGTTCCATTCATGAGGATTGATGATGTATCCTAGCAAGACAGAATCTTGACAACTTCAACCTCTTTTCCATTTATCATGATATTGTCTACTGGTCCTGTTGAGGGATTTTGGTCTTCTTTACATTGAATTGCAATCCACACTAAAGGTTGTCATTCATGATGTTAATTAGAAAGTGTCCTCCTCACTTTCAGTAAGCAAGGTTCTGTCATCTGCGTATCACAGGTTGTTAATAAGCCTTCCTCCAATAAGCCTTCCTCCAAAAACCAGATTCTGTGATGATTTGTTCAGCATACAGATTGAACAAATATGGTGAGAGGACACAACTCTCGAGATTTTATATCATGCAGTGTTTCCTTATTTTGTTTGCACACTGCCTCTTGATCCATGTATAAGTTCCACATGATATATTGCTCTATAATTTGAATAATCTATTGTGTCACCTTTCTTTGGAATGGGTACAAATAATGTATTTCTTCAGGTTAATTAGCCAAGTAGCCGCCATGCAAATTTCTTGGCACAAAGGAGTGAGTGCTTGCAGTGTTGTATCAGCCCGCTGAAGCATTGTCATAGGTATTCCATCAAATCCCGTAGCCTTAGTTTTTCAAATAGCTTCTGTGTAGCGTGAACTTCTTCCTTGAGCACCATCGGTTCGTGCTTATATGCTACCTCCTGAAACGGCGGACTATCGACTAGTTCTTTTTGCTACAGTGACTGTGTGATTTTCCATCTTCTCGTGATGCTTCCTGCATTATTCTATATTTTGCCCATAGAATCATTCAAGAATGCAACTTGAGGTTTTATTTTTTTTCATTAGTTCTTTCAGTTTCTGATATACTGAGCATGGTTTCCCCATTGTTCTTTTAGTTTTAGGTCTTTGCACATTTCATTATAATACTTGGTTTGTCTTCTTGAGCTGCCCTTTGAGACGTTCTATTCCATTCTTTGACTTCATCCTCTTCTTCCACTTGCTTTAGCTCCTCCACACTTAAGAGCACTTTTCATAGTCCCTTCTAACATCCACTTCGATCTTTTCTTTCTTTCCTGTCTTTTTAGTGCCCTTCATTGGTCGAAATCTTCAATTTCTTCCTCACTATTTTTTGTGGTGGTGCATACCCTTTTATTGATTTTTGTTTTTTAACAATGAATGCTAGACCATTCCTCTTGATGGTATTATTCCTGTCATTGTAAATCATGATTTTCTGATTCCAAATGGCCAATACCAGTTCATTTCAGCTCACGTATGCCTCAAATATTGATCCTCATGTGTTCCACTTCATTTTTGATGACTTCCAATTTTCATAGCTTCATCATTCACTTAAAGCATCACAACATCATAGCAACACACAGCCACTATAACAAACTGACAGACAAGTTGCATAGTAATGTTACGTTAAAGAACTGCTTATGTATCATCAAGGAGAGAGATTAAAACAATAATCAGTTATCATGTGACTTAAATAGAAGACGAAAATAACTGGTCAGTGAGCAATCTGTGCTCATGTCTCTTCACGTTTTTACATTTAAATTGAGAACAGTGTGGTTCCCAAAACAAGACAACATAATGGCCCATGTAGTTAAAACAGCCAGATCCAGGATATCAAGAGGCAAATAAATCAAGTGGCAACATTATGTTTCTCAGTCTAGTTTGCCTATTCATGATACTGTCATGTTTCTAATACTTGTAAGGTGGCTTCTATCATGGAACCAAAGACTCTTACCTTGACCCAAAAGACAGTTGTTGTTTTAGGTGCCATAAATCAGGTTCTCACCCATATCGACTTGAGGCTCAAGATCGAAACAACGCCTGCTTCCGTGCCATCCTCACAGTTGCTCTTATGCCTGAGCTCAATCGTGCGGCCACAGTGTAATTCCGTCTGATCAAGGGCCTTCCTGTTTTTCACAGTTGGACCGAGCACAATATCCTTCTCCAGGGAGTGGTCTCTCCTGACAACATATGCAAAGTATATAAGATAAAGTCTTGCCATCCTTTCCCCTAAAGAGCATTATGGTTATGACTCTTCCAAGACAGACGTCTTTGTCCTTTTACCAGTCCATGTTACTTTCGATATTCTTTGCTACCAATTCCAGTTCAAATAATCTTCAGTTTTACCAGTAGTGTAAGGAAAAATTAACTATTCATATTTTAATTTTTCTTATAATGATAATGTTGCTGATGTTGTTGCTGTTAGGTGGTGTTGAGTTGTTTCTGATTCATAGTGATCCTTTGTACATCAGAACAAAACACTCCCTAGTCCTGTGCCATCCTCTCAATTGCTGTAAAGCCAGCTCCTACTATTGTGATTATATGTATTACAAAACAAAATAATGCCATATCCCCAGCCATTTTAAGAGCAGTAGGCATATTTGAAGCCAATATAGAAGACACTATGTCATTTTAATTCTTTTAAACTGTTCCTCGACTTAATCAATATGATGTCCTTCTTCAGGAATTGATGACTCCTGATGTTGTGTCATTCTGGATTGACTAGAAAAACAAATTCACAGAGATTCCTATGTGTATAAGAAAGAGTTTTATATTTATAGGTCAAGTATTAAGGTGGCAGAAGGACCTTGGGCCTCTACTCAAACACTCCCTCTATGCATGAATACCTTCTTTTATTAAATTGGAACTCTATGATGCTCACTCTCCCGACACAACAGCTGGAGCCAACATGGGTGAACAAGTAAATGTGGTGAAGAAAGCTGATGGTGCCCGGCTATCAAAAGAGATAGTGACTGGGGTCTTAAAGGCTTGAAGATAAACAAGCGGCCATCTAGCTCAGAAGCAACAAAGTCCACATGGAAGAACACACCAGCCTGTGTGATCGAGTGGTCCCAAAGGGATCAGTTACCAGGCATCAAAGAACAAAAAATCATATCATTGACTGCACACCTCCATGATAGGATCGCTGAAGACAAATGGGTGCATAAGCAAATGTGGTGAAGAAAGCTGATGGTGCCCAGCTATCAAAAGAGATAGTGTCTGGGGTCTTAAAGGCTTGAAGGTGAACAAGTGGCCATCTCGCTCAGAAACAAATAAGCCCACATGGAAGAAGCACACCGGCCAGTGCGATCACGAGGTGCCCAAGGGACCAGATATAAGGCATCATGCAAAAAAAAAAAAAGATATGTGTGTGTATGTATGTGTATTTATGTGTATATGTATATATGTATGTGTATATATATATTATATTAAATGAAGGGGGAAGTGCAGAGTGGAGACCCAAGGCCCAAGTGTCAGCCAATGGAGATCCCCTCATAGAGGGGCTTAGGAGAGGAGATGGGTTAATTAGGGTGTGAGGTAGTATCGATGAAGAACACAGCTTTCCCCCAGATCCTGGATGCTTCCTCCCCCCAACTACCATGATCCGAATTCTACCTTGCAGGGCTGGATAGGACAGAGGCTGTACACTGGTACATAGGAGGGTTGGAGATACAGGGAATCCAGGGTGGATGATACCTCCAGGACCAAGGGCGTGAGGGACGATGCTGGGAGAGTGGAGGGTGAGTGGGTTGGAAAGGGGGAACTGATTACAAGGAGCCACATGTGACCTCTTCCCTGGGAGAGGGACAGCAGAGAAGGGGGGAAGGGAGACCCCGAATAGGGCAAGATATGACAAAATAACGAGGTATAAATTACCAAGGGCATATGAGGGAGGGGGGAAAAGGGAAGGAGGGGGGGAAAAAAAAGGAGGACCTGATGCAAGGGGCTTAGGTGAAGAGCAAATGCCTTGAGAGTGATTGGGACAGGGAGTGTATGGGTGTGCTTTGTACAATTGATGTATGTATATGTATGGATTGTGGTAAGAGTTGTTGGAGTCCCTAATAAAATGTAAAAGAAGAAAAAAAAAAAAGAATTTACTAAGTCTTAAAAAAAAACAAAACAAAACAAAAAACACCTAGAGCTCTATTCAGTAAATTCCTAGTAATTTCCTCATGTGTGTCCGACAAGTCATATTCTGTAAGTCTAATTTTGGTATAAAATAATAAAATGGATACTGAGCATATAAAAAAAAAAGAAAGAGTTTTATACAAACAGTAATTGCACATTAAGAAAGCATACAAACCCAATCCAGTCTAAGCCCATAAGTCCGATATTACTCTATGTCTGATACCAATCTATGAAGTCCTCTTCAGACTCCTGAAACATATGCAATGATGCTGAAAGCAGGGCAATCACAGGTCAGTGGTAGAAAGTCTTTGGATCCAGTGGTGTTTGCTGTAAGCATCTCAGCACTAGGAGGAATCTCGACATGTATTCTCCAGGTCCCAGTGTTACATCAGGATAGGTCCATGTGGCTTCTCCTTAAGGTTGTCTCACAGGAAGTAAGCAGAGAGAGAAATGTCTCCCAACTCCAGGGAGGAAATTCTGTAGTTCCCAGAATTCCCAGGAGAAGGCCAAGCTCACACAGAGGCCTCACTGACTATGATCCAATTGATGGACTAAACTCCACCCTTTCACTCTTAATCCTCAAATTGACAAAAGATTGTATAATTCCACATATGTGAAAGCTTCTCTCCATCCTTGCTTTTAAAGAACACTTTGGGTATACTTTCTTGAAGATAGACTTTTTTTTTTCTCTTGGAAATTCATAGCATATTTAATAATCATTGTCAACATCATTTACAAAGGTGTTTTTTTAATTTTCAATATGGGGAAATTACAGGGTCTCTATAAGTCTGCATCAACTTAATGGCACTGAGTTAGAGTATGAGGGGATTTAACACATCATATGCTAAGTCAGTTATAAGTGACTCATCAAAATGACACCCTTGCATTTTTAAGTAAGAGGTTGTTTGCAGCTGATTTGGCAGTGCAGTGTATCCTTTAATGGGTGTTTATTATGGATCCAAGTAAGGTGCAGTTCTTGACGATGTCAATTTTTTCTGTAACATTTTAATTTTAATGAAGGGAACTGTTTAGAAACTATATTATTTTTCTTTCAAATTATTTTACTAGCACCTAACCCATACATCATACTATTCTTTAGTTCAATCATACCAAGCAGTATTGTACAATTGCTACCACCATTAGTTTCAAAATAGTTTCTTCCTTCTCCTCCTCCTGCATATCAGCTTCTCCCTTCCTCAACCCCAGATCCCTTGTCACACTGCACAGGAAACCTCCTTCTAACTATTGTAACTGTAAATTCATCCATCCTGGGTGTCAGAAACTGAAAAACATTTTAAAATACCTATCAGAGAGCCCAGAAGGCTAGCAATGCTGTCAAAGTACTATAGAGGTAAGTCTCAGTATGAATAAAATGAAACAAAACCAGAAAATATTAAAAAGCAGATCAAGTCCAAGTGTGTCTAAAGGGTTATCAGATGACAAGGTTTTAAACATGAAAGTCAGAGTTTTCATTTTAATGTCTTATAGTTGCCCCTACAATACTTTCTCTCTAGTCACTAGATTGTTCCCCTCCCTCAATTATAGTCATAGGGAAATCACCGGAGGTTTATAGGCAGTGGAAGCTCAGAATACATTTGCAGGAAAATGTCAATTTTTTCCCTCCACTTATCATCATCTTGCTTATTGGACCGGCTGTGTGAATTTTTGCTTTCTTTATGATGAGGTGTCATCCTCACTGAAAGTCATACATTTTTGATCATCAGTGAGTGCCTCCAACTATCTTTGCTTTCAGCAAACAAGATTGTTTCATTAACAATTTTCAAGGTATGAATTTATATTCCTTCAATCCTGGTGCTGTATTCATTTTCATGTAATCCACTTTCTTTGATTATATGCTCCGCATACATACTGAATAAATATACTGAAAATATACAACTCTGAAACCCACTTTTTCTGATTTTAAGCCAACCTCCACGTGTGGTATTTCAGCTTCTGCCTCTGGTTTCAAGCAAATTTTCCACATGAATACAAATAAGAGTTTAAGTTTTCTGAAATTTCTATTATTTTTATGTTATATGTTATGATTTACACTATTGGAATCCTTTTATGTTGTCATAAGAATACAAGTGAGTAACTTGCAAGTATTCTCTGCTTCTATCAAGATCCACCTAATATCACACAAGCTACCCCTTGTCCTGTGTCTGCTTCCTCGACAGCGTTAAGGTCAATGTCCTTTGAAGAGGTAGATTTTCCCCAGTCATATTTTAAGTACCTTCCATGCTGAGGATCCAATCTTCCAGTATTATATGAAGGATCAAAATGTTCATGGAAAAATTCCATTTTTTTGTTTCACTTTTAAGCTTCCTCATGACCTCATATTCTGCTTTCTTCTTTCAAGTTTATCTTAGCTATTTTTTTCTCAGAAATAAAGGGCTAGGTCCTTCTTCCTGGTGTCTCCTAATATAGACACTCTAATGAACCTCATCTGTCATGAGAAGCCCCGTGGGAACTTGAAATACTAATGGCATAGGCTCCATCACCACAGAAGCACACAAACTACCACCTCATGACAAACTGAAAAGTGGGTGTTGGATAAAATTTATACATATGCTTCTTATATAATTTTATACTTAAATGATTCATCCAACCTGAGACATTTTTTAATGCATAAGCTATTGTAGTCATTTCAGGTCATGACCTCAGAATTCCATGATGATTTTCTTACAACTGTGAAAGATGCTTATGAACAATATTGTGATAATTTCCTTACTAACAACTAGGCTAGAATTTACTGAAGAGTTCTTAGGTGATACAAATAATTAACACTCTCACATGCTAACTGAAAGTTTGGAGGTTCTGGTCTACCTAGAGGTGCCTAAGATGAAAAGCCTGCTGTTGAAGAATCAGCCATGAAAAATATTAATGGTAACATTAATAGTTTCTTCAATTTGATGGCAACTTGCTAACTGAAAAGTGGCATGGAACTTCCTTAAACATCTCTTATCTGTGGCAGTGTGCATGTTCTGGTCTAATACAATTTGTAAGGTCGAATTGAGGTCATGATTGTTGGGGGAAGGAAGCACCAAATTACTAGAGCAAGTTGTGTGTTCCATTGCTACTCTACAGCACCCTGACAGGCTCATCTATTCCCTGTGTCCCCTCTGTGAGGGGATATACAACTGTCCACTCTATGCCCCCCATTCACATTGGGTATGATTTTGTTCTGGGTATTAGATACCTGATCCCATTGACACCTCATGATGACACAGGCTGGTGTGCTTCTTCCATGCACACTGCTACATATAGATAAACCCCTCAGGGCCAACAATGAGAGTAGAGATACCAAGAGGATTAGGGGAAGGTGCGGGGAGAAAGGGGAAATCAATCACAAAGATTAACCTAGAATCCCATTCCAGGGGGACGAACAATAGAAAATTGGGTGAGGGGTGATGGAGGACTATGTAAAATATGAAAATAATAATCTATAACTTATCAAGGGTTCATGAGGGAGGGTAGGTGGGGGAGAGAAGGGGAAATGAGGAACTGATATCAAGGGCTCAAGTAGTAAGAAAACCCTTTGAAAATGATGATGTCAGCATATGTGCAAATGTGCTTGACACAATGGATAAATGTATGGATTGTGATAAGAGATGTAAGAGCCCCCAATATAAGTAGTTAATTTAAAAAAATCTCTGCTATCTTTGAACTTTTTTTCTTGAATTAAGCCCATTAATGTTCTAATAAAAGTGAGATATTCTGGGAAAATTGATATTACAACATTAGGACTAAACAGTAGGTAATAAAATTCCCCACTACAAACCCCCTTTCTACTTGTCAGAAACTGGATGGACCTAAGTGTTTTCTGGGAAGATCACTTTTCAGTGATCCAATCCAGAAATGAATGTTTTATTTTTAAAAAGGATTTTAGTTTGACTTTGTCTTTGTTGATGATATAAGAGTATAATTACTTTCTAGCATTTTTTCCTGCTGTATTCTTTTTGGAAGCAGATCACCCAGTTAGTCTTCTGTGTTATTGCTGGGCTGATCACTAACACCTGCTTACCAGTCAAGTCTAATAATTTTATATTACCCAGTGATATTAGATCTTAGCATAAAATATAAATATGTGTGTCTGTATACACACATAAATATACATATACATGCACATAAATATTGTGTGTATTTATATATACATATATCCTATATATTTATATAAATTTGTTTATATATGTATACATATATACATACATGTACATATCTGTGTGCACATATATACAAACCTATTCAAATATAAATATATAAAATGTGTTGGTTGTATATATTAGGAAGGGTTATGATCTCCTTTCAGATTAAATGGGTTCCTTTGATGGCATAATGACTTCTGGGTTCAATTTAAAATGGAGAAATACAGGGAATCAGAAGGAAGACACAATGGGCATACTATGATAAAATGATTGTAATATTAATTACTAATAATACTTGTAAATTGTATTTGTTATGTTATAATTTTAGTAATTGGTTTTCACTTGATCAATTAATTAAACAAAAATAAATTTTTTCTGCATAGTAGACTATGCACATTAGCAAGTAATAGCTGAGACTGATTTTGTGAGAGATGATATTCCTTTAAGGACTTTATCTGCAGATGCCAGATCCACGTGTTGGTCAACAACAAGACAATTGGGAGTTTGTAGGAGCAAAACATCTTGGGCAGCAGGGATTTCATCCATAGCCAAGGGTAGGGATGCCTTGGTCTGCATAACGCAGAGGACTAAAGCCCTGGATACATCACTCTTGAGTAGCAGCTTCCAGATCTATAGTCCAGAAAGCAGCTGTTTCTGGTGCCAAATCTGGACACAACATAAATCATTTGGCTGGGGCTGAGGGCATGGGATGTTCAGGGGTTAGTTAGTATGAGATCTGGTAAGGACTGGGCATCACTTTAGATGTCTGGAATCTGCAGGGTTCACAATCTGCTGTGTCTGAAGACCAAAGAGCCAGTTGGCAGGGGCTGGAAGAGTCAGAGTCAGTGCTGTGGATTAACTTGCTGAGGGATGAGAGATGGCTAGTTTAGGGTGATTCTTGATTCTGTGCTATTTTTGTTTTGGGGTAGCTCAGGCTGCCCCTCTGGGAGCAGGCACAGAAGTTTCCAGGGCATCAATTGTAGGACATGCTGACAGGAGCTATGACAACAGCTGCGTTACAGTGGAAAAGTATTCTGGTGTATTTGCCTTCTTCAGTTGATATATAGTATATATGTAAAGCTATTATATTATATGATGTTATATATTACACAAGGTATCATAAAATATCAGAGACCTCCCCATTATTGTGCATGTTTTGTCATAAAAATAATTCATTAACCTAACCTACAATTATTATTAAATTCATTTAAGTGTTCTTAACTGCAGTATAATCATTCTGATGGTAGAAGCCACTCAGCTGTTCTCCTCTACTTCTCCAATAAGGTATGGATTACATTGTTGGGGTGCCTCTAATGTGCTCCCATTTCCACTGGACTTGCCCAGGAAGCGGTTGGCTCATAAGCATTTGGATAGTTTTCAATGATGTTCTTGTTTTACTGTGGATTTACTTACATGAAAAACACGTGAAGGATGCAGTATTGCCTCATCCTGGCAACAACCTTATAAAATAGGAATTTTTCTCACCAATTTAAAAATAAGAACATGAAGGTGTGAAGTTTTGTAACTTCCCCAAGTCATAGAACAAATATGTCATGTGTGAACTACTCAGACTCCAAAGCTCCTAGGATTCATTATGTTAAGATGTCAAAGAAGTCTGTCTTTCCTTGGTCCAGACTACATAAATAATTGGATACCCAAGATAAATAAGATTAATAGTAATTTCATTTTATTTTGTACACCTACCTGACCTAAGTATTGCTACCCTTTTCATAAAACCCCTTCAAATAGCCAAAGGAACAGCTTTTAAGTAATTTTATTATTTAAAGTGACCATAGAGTAACATTTACTAATCATCTTCAATTTGCCCCTCATTTAGCTGATAGTCATGATGCATCACTGTTTTATCCACCATGGGATTACTAGATTTTGTTGTTCCATTCAAGGCAGAAAAATTATTTGGCAAACAAGCAGACTATCTTTTGGAATAGTTGCCAAAAATTGGTATACTTTTAGTGAGCTGACTACGAATGACATACATTTGCAAAAGCTTGAATTTTAATAGCGTGCTACCCTTTGCCAACTCAGTCGGGAGTGAGGCATACACCTCAGAGTGTGATTCATTTCCCTCCCTGCTGAGCTTCTCTTGTGCTCATTGTTCTAGAAAGACAAAGCAGCATAAATCTTACCTTCCTATTAAATAATTAAAATTATACTTATCGCTATAAAAATCAAATGATATAAAAGAAAATCCTAGAGTTAGAGAATATTTCCCCAATTTATTTTGTTATTCAACTTTCTGCCCTAAAATGTCTTTTAGAAAATGAAAATCAAATCACTATTATGGACATAAGTGGAACTTTTCTGTTTCATTAATTGTTTCTTCTTATCACTTATATTAATTTATCATATATAAGTGGAATATTTCACCCACTATTTTGCATACAAGTTTCAATTAATTGAATTGCCTAGTTGATTTATTTTTGTTTCTCCAAATTGTTCTCATCTCAAAGTCCAAAGTCAAATTCACATCTAAAAAATGTTTATCTGAATCAAACCCTTTTGGGACAAGGTTCTCAAATATCTTAAAACCTAAGCCAATATGGGTGAGTATGAACCTACCCATATGCATGCATACAAGCACTCCCACCGTACCCCTACACCCTACAGGCACTGGCAGAGATCACTTTAGAAATGGATTTTACAGTATAAGCAAAATATCTTTCCACAGGCATATGTTTGTCCCTAGAAACCACAGAGTAGCCTTTTATAAGAGGATGTCTTCAGCCATTAATAATGCATGATCAGCATTTCAAAACCCTCTAGTGACTGGTATATAGTATTTGCTAAAAAAAATTTTTAAATAAATTTTCATTCATTTTATTTATATCTTCAAGATGAATTTTTACATGCAAAAATTACTTTTCAATAAATTTTAATACATACAGAATGGATATAAATGTACTTTAATTAAGTTAAGCTCCAATTTATATTTATATATACATATAGTTACACATTCAGATTTATATTTCATAACCACACCTCAAATTCTAAGGAAAATAGAAAATGAAGAGTTGAACGGGAAACTTCAAAGTGCAGGTTCAATAGAAAGCAAAATATTATAATAAAATATGCAAAGACCAAGAGTTAGAAAATCAAGGGGGAAGAATATGGTCATCATATCTTATATTGAAAGAACTGAAGAAAAATAATAAACCCTTGAATTGTAATATTGGAAAATTCTATGAGTAAAATATGGAATAATGCAGGAAGAATAAAAAGAAGATAGAAAAATACAGAGTAATTGTACCAAAAAGAACTTGTTGACATTTAACCAATTCAGGTGGCAGCATATGAACAAGAACCAATGGTGTTCAAGAAAGATGTTCAACCTGCCAAAAAACAAAGCTCCAAGCATTGCCAGAATACCCATTGAAAGGTTTCAGACAGCTGGGGAAGCTCTGGAAACTTTCACTCATCAATGCCAGTAATTTACAAGAGAACTGCTTTCTCAACTCATTGACTAGAAGAGACCCATTTTGTACTCACTTCCTAGAAAGATGACTCAAAAGAGTACTCGAATTAAAGAACAATGTCACTGATATCACATGCACGTAAAATTTTGCTAAAGATATTTCAACAGCCTGTACTGCCAGAAGGCCAGACCAGATCCATAAGAGGACATAAAGCAAGAGATATCATTGCTGATGTCATATGGATATTGGCTTAAGACATAGAATATCAGAAAGATGTCTACTTGTGTTTGATTAACTATACAAAGGCATTAGACTGTGCGGATCAAAACAAACTATGGATAACCTTGAGAAAAATGGGAATTCCAGAACACTTCATTGTACATGGATCAAGAGGCAGGTGTTCAAACAGAACAAGAGAATAGTGCATGGCTTAAAATTAGGAAAGGTGTGGGTCTGGGTTGTATCCTATCAATATAATTATTCAATCTGTATGTTGAGTAAATCAGCAGTGAAACCAGATTATGTGAAGAAAATGTGGCATCTGATTAACAATCTGCGATAGATGACAGAACCTTGCTTGTTGAAGTGAGGAGGACTTGAAACACTTGCTGTTGAACATCAAGGTTACAGCCTTCAGTGTGGATTACAGCTCAATGTACACAATATCAGAATCCTCACAACTGGATCAGTAGTTAACATGATGATAAATGTAGAAAAGATTTAAGTCTTCAGGGTTTTGTCTTGCTTGGATTCACAATCAGTGCTCATGGAAGCAGCAGACAAAAAATCAAAAGGTGTTTTGCATGGGGTTAATCTGAAGCCCAAGACCTTAGAATACTGAAAAACAAGGATGTTACTTTGAGGACTATGATGTGCCTGAGCCAAGCCATGGTGTTCTCCATTGCATCTTATGCATATGAAAATTGGACATTGAATAAGGAAAAACATAGAAGAATTAAGGTATTTGAAATGTGCTTCTGGCAAAGAATATTTTAAGTACCATGAAATGCTAAAAGGACCAACTGAAATGTCTTAGAAGAAGTCTAGTCAGAGTGTTCCTTAGAGATAAGGATGGAGAGATTTCTTGTCTCACATGCTTTGGACCTGTGATGGGGAGAGAAATCCCTGGACAAGACATGATGCTTGGGAAAGTAGAGGGACAGGGAAAAGGAAGAAGGGCCACAAAGACATTGATTGACACAGTGTGGGCAACAATAGACTCCAGCACAGGAACAATTTTGAGGATGGCACAGAACCAGGCAGTGTTGCATTCTGTTGTGCATAGGGTCATTATGTGTCAAAACTGATTTGATGGCACCTAATAATAACAACACTATCTCACAGTTTGTCGGACTTTGGTGGCTTTTGTGTTACTGTGATGCTGAAAGCTATGTCACTGGTATTGCAATAGCCAGCAGGGTCATCCAAAGTAAACAAATTTCAGTGGAGCTTCCAGACTAATAACAAGGAAGGATTCAGCTCCCCATTTTAGGGGAAGACACTACTGAAAACTTTATGCATTTTTGAAAGCATTATGAAATACTGAAATCTAAACAAGGGAATCAGGACCTGTTCATAGACACTGCTGGTGGAAGAGCCTCTCAGGGCTGAGAGTCGTCAAATGTGACTCCAAAGGTGCTGATTTCTAAGGAGCGTTGGCCATGGTGACAGGAGTCTAGTAAAGCCTGTGGGAGTGGAAGTTTGGGGATTTTATTTGCTGATAGGAAATGACTCGAGATAAAGGCACACAGGTAGAAAAATCTTATGACTGGAACTTGGAATGAGAGAAGTATGAATTTAGGAAAATTTGAAGTGCTCAAAAATGAAATGGAACCCATGACGATTGATATCCTAGACCTTAGTGAACTGAAATGGAGTGGTATTGGCCTTTTTGCATCAGACAATCACATGATTTACTATGCTAGAAATAACACAATCAAGAGGAATGGCATTTATTTTCAGAAAATATGTTGATGAATACATCATGAAGTGCAATGCTATCTGTTTTCAAATTATATTTATGTTCCTTCAAGAAAACCGAATCAATACAAGTATTACTCAAATTTGTGCATAAATCATAAAAGCTAGTGATGCTGAAATTAAAGAATTCTATGAACCACTTTAGTCAGAAATTAAACAAACATGAAATCAAGATTCATTGAGATTGAAACTGGTGATTGAAATGCAAAAGTGGAGACAAAGAAGAAGGTATAGTATTTGGAAATATGAACTTGGCAATAGAAATGAAAGTGAAGATAGCATGATAGAATTTTTAAAAATCAACTCTATGTTTATAGCAAAAATTTGTTTTTTGACAAAACAAAAAGCGACTGTACATACGGACTTTCCCAGATGGAGGACCCAGAAATCAAATTGACTACATCTTTGGGAAGACATTATAGAGAAGTTCTCCACCTGCAGCTAAAACCAGGCTAGGGGACACACTGTGGAAATGACCATCAATTGCTCCCATGTAAATTCAGGAAAAGTTGAAGAAAATTACAACTCATCAATAGGAACAACAACAACAACAAAAAAACCCACCTTTAGTCATTGCCACCTTGATTTAGAGATTTTCTCAAGAACAGAGATGACTTATTAAATACTAATGATAGAAGAGCTGATGATCTGTGGTAGGACATTAACACCATCATTCATGAAAAAAGCTCAGGGTCGCTAAAAAGAAGGAAAGATAATATCAAAGTTGTTGTCAGAAGACCCTGAAATTTGCTTTAATGGTAGAGTAGCTAAAGTAAACGAAGACAGGGTGAAGTCAAAGAGCTGAATAGAAAATTTCAAAGGACAGCTCAAGTTAACAAAGCCAAATATTATAAGTAAATGTGTAAGGACCTAATTTTTTTTTAAATGGGATGGGGGAAAACATGCTCAACATATCTGAAACTGAAAATACTCAAGAAAAAAATTCAAGCCTCAAATTGCAATTTTGAAAGATTCTATAGACAAAATAATTAATGGTGGGGGAAGTATCACGAGAAGAAAGAAGGAATGCACAGAGCCACTGTTCCCCCTCCCCCCAAAAGATTAGTCAATGGTCCACCCTTTCTGGAGGTACATACAAGGGGATACCTAAAAATAAACAACCCAGAAAAAAAGCTCTGCTGGCTGTGGTTTTTGTTGTTCACATTTTTCCCACTAGCAGAGCATGCAGCAACTTGCTCTGGGTTAGTGCACACAGTGACATCACCTGGGAAGATTCTATCTGGTCACAGTGATTTTATTTTTTAATAAAAGCTGTTTCTCTTGAACCTTGTCTTTTTGTAATTGCCAATTTGAGAAAACAGTGTTTGGCTATGAAATTTTGTTTCCTGCTTGGGAAAAATCCCATAAAAACTCTTGTGATGCTGAACACAACTTACAAGGACAGCACTATGGGGAAAATTCATGTGTACAAGTAGGTTTCTCATTTCAAAAGAGATGAAATGTCAATTGATAACACACCTTATTCAGGATGTCCATCAACCACCTGAATGGATGAAAGAAAATGTTGAATTCTAGTGCATTTGGATTTCATTCCACCAGGTCAGACTACTTATCAAGCTTTCTATTTAGAGGTTATGAAAAGATTGCATAAAAACCTGGGACCAAAAAAACAGACACAGACACACACCAAAAAAAAACAAACAAAAAAAACAAGGCTGATTTGTGGCAGACAGGGGACTGTTTTTTCCACCATGACAATGAACCTGCTCAAGCCGGCATCTCAGTGTGCCAGTTTTTTGCAAAAAATAGCATGCTTCTCTTGCCCCGTGCATTTTCCTCACTTGACCTTGCGCTGTGTGACTTCGTTTTGTTTCTGTGAATGCAGAGTGACATGAAAGGGCAGCAATTTGATGACGTAGAAGAGGTTAAGAAAAAAGGTGGTTCTGTCAGCTATCCAAACAGATGAGTTTGAAAAATGTTACCAAAAATGGAATCACAGATTTGACAAATGTATTAAGTGTAATGGAGACTCCTTTGAAGGTGATAAGGATGTTTTGTAAAAAAAAAAGATACATAATTTTAAAAATCCTAATTTTGGGGGGATACCTCCTAATATAAGCAAGGATCAATGGTGCTGAAGAAAGAAGTGCAAACTCCACTGAATGGATCCCAAAACAGGGCTCCTGGAATTGTTTGAACAGCCATTGAAATGTTTCAGCGAGCTGAAGAAACACTCAGTGTTCTATGTGAGGAGATCTGGAGGGCGGCTTCTTGACAAAATGACTGGAAAAGATCTATATTTGTGCCCTTTCCAAAGAAAAGGGACCCAACAGGAAGCTCAATCTTAAGAACAATAGCATTAATATTGTACTCAAGTAACCTGTTGCTTAAGACCATCCACAATGTTTCAGTGGTACTTTGACAGGGAACTGCCAGAAGTTCAGGCCAGATTCAGAAGAGGACTTGGAACAAGGGAAATCATTGCTGACATCAGATGGATCTTGGCTCAAAGCAGAGAATACCGGAAAGATGTTTACTTGTGTTTCATTGACTATGCAAAGTCTTTAAACTGTGTGGACCATAATAAACTGTGGATAACCTTGAGAAAATCAGAATTCTTCAACAATTCATTGTATTTATGAGGAACTTGTTCATGGATTAAGAGACAGTTATGGGAACAGAACAAGGAAACACTGGATGCTTAAAATCGCGTGTAAGGGTTTCATCCTCTCACCTTATTTATCCAATATGTATGCTTAGAAAATCATTGACTAAACTGGATTATAAGAATGATACAGCCTCTGGATTGGAGAACCTTTTATTAAAAACCTGCTGTATGAAGACACCACAACCTTGTTTGGTGAATTGAGGAGGAAATGAATCATTTGTTGATGGAGATCAAGGGTTGTAGTCTTCATTATGGATTAAACTCAGTGTAAGGCCCAAATCCTCACAACCGGACCAATATACAACATCATGATAAATGGAGAACAGTTTGAAATTGTTAAGGATTGTGTCTGGTTTGTATCTACAATCAATGCTCATGGAAGCAGAAGTCAAGAGATCAAAAGGCATATTACATTAGGTAAGTCTCCTATATAATACCTTTTTAGATTATTGAGAAGCAAGGATGTTACTTTAAGGGCTAAGATGTGCCTGACGCAAGCCATGCTATTCTCCATTGCTCCATTGTATCATATGCGTATGAAAATAGGACATTGAACAAGGAAGTCCAAAGCAGAATGGATGCCCTTGAATTATGGCATTGGAGAAGAATATTGTAAGTACCATGGCCTGCTAAAAGTACAACTGGATCTGTATTGGAAGAAGTAAGATTAAAATGCACCTTAGAGGCAAGGATGGGAAGACATATTGTCGGGAGAGACCAATCCCTGGAGGACATCATGTGTGGTAAAATGGGGGGGCCGTGAAAAAGAAGGCCCTTTATGAGATGGAGTGACCCAGTGGCTGCATCAATAAGCTCAGACATAGGAACAATTGTGAAATTGGGGCAAGACAGTGTGGTTTTTCTTTGTGTTTTACATATGATCAGTATGGGTTACAACTGACACGATGGCACCTAACAAAAACCAAGACTTGTACCCAGATATAACTCATTCCTTAAAATTATATTTAATCATGCTTTAAATATTGGCAAAAAGATCAGGTTGGTTTTTGCATGATCTTATCTTCAAGCAATGTTTTGAAATCCCCAAAGCTTTCTGAGGCCAAGGTGTGTGCTTAAAATGAAAAATACTGACACTGCACTGTGATCTCCCAATTTAAGTTGTTATTGAATTGATGCTAATTCTATGGTCTCCTCCACTTTTTGGACTTTAGACGGTTTGTTCTCTTGTTGATGTTGATGATGCTCCCTCTGTTGGGTCATAATTAAGGTCTTCCCAACTTTCCTTAAAATGCTCAATCCATCGAAAAACAGTGGGGCGACATTCCTGTGAACTTGCTGTAAAGCTTCAATTATTTAGGATTATATACACTTCTGTTTTGTCAATTTTTGATTTTAATGACCTCCAAATCATTTCTTTCCTTTTTTCCTGCATATTTTTAAAAATCATTTTATTGAGGCCTCATACAACCCATCACAATCCATACATACATCAATTGTGTCAAGCACATTTGTACATTCGTTGCCCTCATCATTCTCAAAACATTTTACCACTTAAACCCCTGGCATCAGCCCCACATTTTCCCCACTCCCCCCCCCCATCAACCCTTGATAATTTATAAATTATTATTATTATTTTGTCATGTCCCACACTGTCTGATGTTTCCTTTCATCCACTTTTCTGTTGTCTGTCCCCCAGGGAGGTTATATGTAGATCACTTTAATTGGTTCCCCCTTTCTACCCCACCCTCCCTCCACCCTGCTATCACAACTCTCAGCACTGATCCTGAGGGATTATCCACCCTGGATTCCCTGCATTTCCAGCTCCTATCTGTACTAGTGTACATCGTCTTGTTTAGCCAGATTTGTAAGGTAGAATTGGGATCATGATAGTGGTGAGGAGGAAGCATTTAAGAACTAGCAGAACATTGTGTGTTTCATTGTTGCTACCCTGCACCCTGATCTTTTGAAGACACTTAAAAGAGGTGAAGACAAGTCAGTCTGTAGACATCCACTGATCACACACATGTTTATACACATTTGCTTGTTCTTAATATATTCATGCATGTCTGAATTAGAACACAGTAGTAATATACCTTATTTGCCTTCATATGCCCATACATTTTGAAAAATATAAAATGTCATTGTTAATATTTTAATATACTAGGAAAATGTTGCTAAAATTATTCTCATTGCTTTATGTTGTATTTTTGAAAAGCTATAATTGCTTTCATGCATCCTACGCTAGTGTCTCATAATAGATTTTTGACATGGCCAAAGATGATAAGAGAAATAAGAATTTACTTAAGGAAATTGTCCTACAGGCAGAGACTGCAATACAGGTTGGGACTAGCATACAGGTTTCCAATCTTACGTTTACATTCTCTGTCTTGTATTTCTAGAAACATGGTCCTTTATCATAGGCACACATCCCTACATGTTCTTGTAAGTAGATGCCCTTTTCCTTCTCATTTTGAATATCGCTTTTTAACTTTGTGCATCTTCCTCACATACACTATGCCAATATATATTTTTTTTAATTTCAAACTAATTTTTATTCAAAGTGCTTTGGACATAAATATAATTGACATAGTTTTAAAAAATATCAGATTTCACATTGTGACTTTTGAAAGCTATTTTTGATTTAAATTAGAAGTTAAAATGTGCTAGTTAATTTTAAGTTTCATAGTCATCTTTTTTTTTTTTTAACAATTTATTGGGGCTGATACAATTCTTTTCACAGTTCATACATATACATACATCAATTGTATAAAGCACATCTGTACAGTCTTTGCCCTAATCATTTTTTTCTCTTTTCTTCTTTTACATTTTATTAGGGACTCCAACAACTCTTACCACAATCCATACATATACATACATCAATTGTATAGAGCACACCCATATATTCCCTGTCCCAATCATTCTCAAGGCATTTGCTCTCCACTTAAGCCCCTTGCATCAGGTCCTCTTTTTTTTCCCCCCCTCCCTCCCTTTTCCCCCCTCCCTCATATGCCCTTGGTAATTTATACCTCGTTATTTTGTCATATCTTGCCCTATTCGGGGTCTCCCTTCCCCCCTTCTCTGCTGTCCCTCTCCCAGGGAAGAGTCACATGTGGCTCCTTGTAATCAGTTCCCCCTTTCCAACCCACTCACCCTCCACTCTCCCAGCATCGTCCCTCACGCCCTTGGTCCTGGAGGTACCATCCACCCTGGATTCCCTGTACCTCCAGCCCTCATATGTACCAGTGTACAGCCTCTGTCCTATCCAGCCCTGCAAGGTAGAATTCGGATCATGGTAGTTGGGGGGAGGAAGCATCCAGGATCTGGGGGAAAGCTGTGTTCTTCATCGATACTACCTCACACTCTAATTAACCCATCTCCTCTCCTAAGCCCCTCTATGAGGGGATCTCCATTGACACTATGCCAATATTTAAAAACAAACTCTTCCCACAAATTCCATTGCTTGAAATGACTCCCAGATATGTCTTCCTACTTCTTTACTACTTAAAGATTCTCTAGAGATATAGAACCAGAACACACACACACACACACGATGTTTAAGAAGAGATTTAAATATAGTGAAGGTTGACAAATCGGGCTGGAAATTCTTATTTCATCTTCTACTAAATTTTTTGTAGGTCAAGTGGTCAAGGAGGGGGGAGTAATTTTGAAAGAATGTCTACTTATGGTCTGGAGGCAAATTCCTTCTTCAGAAACTCAAGTTCACCCTTGAGAGTGTTCAAGAGTTTACAGAAGTGCCTGCCACAGTATGAAGGGAAATCGGTTGTACTTAGAGGTCACCTGATTTAAGCAGGACTTGCTGCTGGGGTTGTTAGGTGCCATCGAGTCGTTTCTGACTCATAGAGACGCTGTGCACCACAGAAGGAAACACTCCCTGGCTCTGCACCAGCTCCGCAATTGTCCCTGTACCTGAGCCCAGTCCTGCAGCACACTCTAGTGCTCTGGAATTCCCATTTTATGGGATGTTTTCCAAAGTATGTTATGATCCAAACAGTGGAATTCCTTTGCATAGTCAATAAAACACAAGAACACATCTTTGTATTATTCTCTGCTTTCAGCCAAGGTTCAACTGGCACCAACACTGACATTCCTCATTCCACATCTTTTCTGTATCCAGCTTGAATTTTTTGGCAACTGCTTGTTGATATATGGCTTCAGCCATTTTAGAAATATGTTCAGCAAAATTGTGTTTGCATATGATATTGATACTATTTAGTAATTTCTGCCTTCTATGGGATCAGCTTTCGTTGGAATGTGCACAAATGTGAATCTTTTGCACTCAGTTGACCGTGGACCTGTCTCGAAATTACCTTGGCATCGATTAGCGAGTGACTCCAGCGCTGTTATTAGGTTGTTGGACATTTGAAGTGATATAATATGAATTACTAGAGTCTTGGTTTTGCTGATGCCTTCAGTGCAGCTTGGACGTCATCCTTCAGTGCTATAACTTCTTTGTAATACGGTATCCCTTTTAATAGTTGAAGCTTGACCTTTTAAAAAATTTTATAGTACTGTGTACCCCTAATTTCTTCTTTAGAGGCTTCCCATATCATAAAATGATTTGTGCATAGAATCCTTCAATATTGCAACTGATGCTTGAATGTTTTCTTCATTGCTTTTTGTTTAATATACTGAGGATTTTCTTCTTGTGGCTTTTTTATTCCCAGTTATTCCACATTTAATTACAATTTGTGTTTTGTCTTCTAGAGCTCTGCTTTGAAAGTTTTTCAGTTCTTTCACTTGATCATTTCCTCTGTTTACTTAACTGCTCCACATCCAAGAACAATCCTGAGAGTCTTTTTGACATTCACTTTTGTCCTTTGTATATTTTCTCTCTTTTTATTGATATACTGATTTCTTTGTGTATGATGTTCTTGATGTCATCCCACAACTTATTTGGTATTTTGTCATCAGTGCTCAATATGTCAAATCTGTTCTTGAGATGTTCTTTAAATTCAGGTGGGATATACCTAAAGCCATCTTTTGACTCTCAGGGATGTGTTTTAATGTTTTTAGCTTCAACATAAATGTGTATATGAGCACTGAAAGGCTATTTCACAGCCCCCCACACTTATATTTCTTGATGATTTTGAGCTTTTCTGTCATATCTTTCTCCAGATATATTTATGATTATTATTTTTATGTATTCCATCCGGTGAGTTCCATGTAGGTAGCTATCATTGTGCTGTTGAAAAATAGGTATTTTCAACGATGAAGCCATTGACCTTGCAAAATACTCTTATATGATCTCTACAATATCATCGTCATATTTTTATTAATTCTTTTATTTCTGGTTATTAATTCTTACTCTTTGTTTCCTGCTTCCACTTTTCAATCACAAGTAATTGTCAATGCATTTTGATTGCATGTTTGATCAATTTTAGACTAATGAATTTGGTTGAATTCTTTAATTTCTTCATCATTAGCTTTAGTGATTGGCACATAAATATAAATAAAAATGATACATTGAATTTCCTTATAGACAAATAGATATTATTCTATCACTTATAGCTTTCTACTTTAAAATATATCTTGAACTATACTTTTTTTTGGTGACACATGAGATGCCTTCTTACAAACACTTGTTTTTCCTGGTTAAAAACAAACAAACAGAAAACCCCCATATGGTTATCCAATTCAAAGTATTCAATACTGCCCCATTTCAGTTCTCTAATGCCTAGGATATTGACATTGTTGCGCTCTATTAAATTTTAAGATTTCCATTATTCTTAGATTTATGCCCCAATCATTGCACTTTCTGATTATTAATAATGTTTGTAAATGTATCTTCTCCTGTTGAGTCATTACCCAACAGCACTATCCACAACAGTAAGGTTGACTCTACTTTGAGGATACATATCTTTCCTGCTTGAAAGGCAGATTTTTATCGCCTTCCAATGTTAGAGTCTCATCTTCTGGCACTGTACCATGTAATATTTTAATGTTATTCATAAGGTTTTCAGTGGGTAGTCCTTTAGAAATGGATCGCCCATTCATCCTTCCTAGTCTGAGCTTTGTCTGGAAGATCAGCTGAAACATGTTTATGGATAACTATGCTGGTATTTGAAATATTTGTGGCATAGCGCCCAGCATCTGAACAACAAACAAGTCACAACTGTATAGCAGACTAAAGGAGGAGAGTCTGATTTTAGCTGTAGGCAGTATGCAAGTTAGAATAGACATGGTTTGTATCTAAAGTGTTAATCAAATTTTTGCCTTAATATGTAGTATATATCAGTGTTCCTTTCTATGAACCAAAATCACTTATGAAGAACACTTTCAAATGCACTTAAACATCTGTAAAGTAATAATGAAATTAAAATAATATTGCTTTATGCATATTTCAAAGGACAAAGATGTTTAATTGGAGTGGCCTCTTAAATCCTGACAGGCTTGACAGGATGTAGAGATAGTGAAAAGGGCAATTCATCTCCCCTTTTCTGGATGGGCATTCTGAATGGCAGAGACAGGAACTGTCCAAGGTCATGAGTGCTAGAAGTTAAGAAACAGTGGGCTGTAGCCCTTCCTTTTCAGACTCAAGACCCCTTACAGAGGGACCACCCAAATCCTTCCACTACCAGTTGAGTTTTCCCCACCACCATAGCCCATGATCCTTCTTTTACAAGTGCCCTTCTGAAAGATCCTGGAGTCTAAGTGACATGCTAGACTGAGTCTATGAAGGACTTATGCCAAGTACTTAATAGTTTGCTGAGGAATATCCTTGCTGCCTAGTTGGGACATGTGTTGGGCATGGTTCTCTAGAGGAATAAAACCAGGACACTTTATTTATATATATATATACATACATATACACATACATATATGTTATGTATGTATATATAAAGGTTTAACCTTTACATGTATACACATACATATTTAATAACCTATTATATAGGATATATATTATATAATCTTTGTATATATAAACCTAAGTTTATATTACAAGAAGGAATATCACAGCTAATTAGTCCACACAGCAGTACAGAGTGTTCAGTTCAACTCACTTCCATGACACAGTTAATATACCGGAAGTCCTTCAACTCATGTGGGCGGCTGAGTCCAAGGTCAAGGAAGCAGACAGCAGAGTCCTCCCTGGGGAAAGGCAAGCAGAGTCTGCCCACAGACAGCAAACAGCAGAGTGGATCACCAACCGTCAGCAGCTCGGTGGGAGTTTTGCAGAGCAGGCTGGGATGGGATATAGAGCGCAAGCAATGCAAGTCCATAGGATCCACCAGCCTTCAGCTCAAGAGATGCACACGCCAGCAGCCTGGCGAAGCACGTCTCAAAGGAGCCTCAAGTGCTGGCGACACGATCCATGGGTTGTCCTGGCCCACAGGTAGTATCGCTCTCAGGTCCAGTGCAGAGAACTAGCTGCAGCAGTAGCACCAACACTCCAGCACACGCCAATCACCAGGCAGCAAGAGAGCGCGGGTAGGTCATGCAAAACCATTTATCTTTTTGCCCTCCAATCCACCTTTGACCTGATTAATCCCACATGTTCCTATAGGCCAGGTTGGCCCAGTAAACCTCACTATCAGACCAGAATTGGGGCACCATGTATAGAGGTTTCTCGGTAGTTCACCCCTGGCTGTCCCGGGGTGCCTCTGCATTTTTGGCATCCAGCACCCAGACAGTATCCACAGTGAGTTGGAGACACCAACCAGTCCCTTCTCCTCTCCCTCCTCCTCCTCCTTCTCCTCAGTATCTCCACTTGAGAAAGTTCTACTCTTGCCACTTCAGCATGCCACCCTACATGCTCAGCCTGCATGGGCTAGCCATTTGCTGTTAGAAATTATTGCAGACATCTCAAATTTCAATCTAATGTGCTTTATGAGCGTCAGAAAGGCTCTGTACTTCTTCACTATAGAAACGTTTTGGGGTGGTTTTTTTTTTTTTAACTTAGACATGGCTACAATTTCAACAGTGCCTGTTACGTGGTGTTTGTTACCAATGAGTTGGCCCCAACCCATGGTGACCCATATCCCATAAAACACCCATTGTCCCATTGTGCTAGCTTGGGACTTGTGTCTTCCTCATCAGGGTAGTCTGTCTAGAAGCTCCTATTTAGGTCATAGCAACACACAGGCTTCCAGTGACATACGGGTGGTGGTTGCATGTGGATGTTAAATAATTGCTTATTAAGTTGAACTATTTTTCCTCAAAACTTTGAACATATTAACATGGCATTTGAAAACTAAAAAAAATTAATTTCAATTCAATTCATCAAGCAAGCATGAGAGTACAAGACAGTATTGTTGCTGAGGATGAGACATTGACTAGGAAGTAGCACTGTCCCTAATGGAGGGGTGTCTTAATCAGTCTTTTCAAAATGAGCACAGGCATGCTAAGGGAAGATAAGTAACTTCATAGCAAAGTTATGTATAGTCAATTAAATGCAATCACTTTTGCTATTCTTTAGGACCCGGAAATTATATAAACCTGAATAAAATCTTTGGCTTTTGCATTTACATATTCTGAATTCTTTTGTGCTGTGTTAATTTGTTACAGAAGGAATAATAATTCTCTGATTATATGCTTTTTTACCCTATAGAAATTACCCTGCTTGCACAAAGGGGATATCCGTGCTCAGGTTTTATAACAGCAACAATCAAACATATCCAAATGCAAAGTACACACATTGCCCTACACACACACAAAGGGACCTAAAATAGTCATGGGCAAAATCCATTGTCTTTTACTTTCATTGCATATAGATAAAAATGTTCCTTGGGTCATTTTGGACCGCTAGCAGAAAGTTCAGCAGTTCAAAACTACCAATATCTCTGAGTGAGAAAACTGAGACTGTCTGTCTGTTCCTATAAAGATGTACGGCCATGGAACCCTGGGGAGAGTTCTCCTCTGTTCTGTGACTCACAATCAACGTAATCAAACAGGTGTTAGTAACACATGTATGTAAGAAAGCCAGTAACTCTAAGAACATGAATGTGTTTGATTTCCATTATGTTTGTTTATGCAACAGCAATATTTTTGTCATATTGTGTGACAATGAGACCATATATTTAACTCCATTTAAGTTCTCAGGGGCTTTAAAAAATTCATGTAAAAAGAGAAATAAAATATAATAGGTTTTCCATGAATTTTGATCACTGATATATCTTAATATCCAACATAAAACACAGAAAGTCTAAATGTTGACCAATATTTTATCATAAAATGAAATAACAGGTACTCTGAGAAAAGCTGATGAGTTGGTGGTCAGCTAATTTCTGAGAGTCAGTTCTAAATAAGCATGGCAAAAATGAGATTTCTGTAGGCACGTAAAAAAGTTTTCAAGCTTATCGTTGGAAGTTAGTTCTATGAACTGATCCATATTAATATAGACTCCTTAGTAGAGAAGTTATTTGAGTAGCATAGATGTGACTATAATGTGGATTTTTGAAGTAACTGGATATAGATTAGAGAATTGGAACCATTGACTTCCAAGGCTAGAGACAGTCCCCTGGAAAAAATTACCTCCTGGCTGTTGGGACTGAGGAGTGTCTACAGCAGTGCTGAGAAGCCCTGCGGAGCCCCACCTGCCCATCTGCTGGAGACCAGGCGAGCAGGGTCAGAGGAGCAACCAATCTTCTGGAGAAAACGAATGATATGACTGCGCAGAACAGGGCAATTTTAAACAGGAAGAGAAGATTCCAGGTAGCATAGCCATTGTAAATTTGTGTTACTATCATAGCTAATTTATTTGTTGTGAGTGTCAGACGGTGTTGAATGTTATTCGCCGGACTAGTGGGTCTATGAACTCTCCTCGTTTAAGTACGATGTTCTTGGCATCCAAATTTCATAACTACTGTTTGCATAAGAACATCTCCACCGTGTGTTGCCTAATTTCAACCAAATAGTTAAATGCCATTAATTGTGCATCCATGTACCTTAAAGATAGAAGGCAGCTCATTCCACTGTCTTTGAGTTTTAGATAACTGTCCATACTTACAATAATTTACCATCATTGCCAGCATAATTTGGGACTCACACGGTCATTTTCTGGAGGCAGAAATAGAGCTCTTTCTATTCTCCCTAGAAGTATTAAGTCTTACTCTGACTGTTTTCTCAGCCTTTGCTAAAGTGGCTTTCGATATCATACACCATGTGCTTATGTTCAGTAACAACTAACATGTGATATAAATGGGGCATAAAGGACAAAGTATCACTATATGAACATGAGGCTCCTTAAGAATTAAAGGAGTTTTATGGAAAAATAATTCTACTTGGCTCTCTTTACTAGCTGGGTGAATAGAGAGTGGCTCACATAAATTGACTTAGATTTTATTACTAAAGAAGACAGAGATTTTAGTCTAAATACTTAAAAAAGTAATCTACTATTAAATCTATAATATGTACATTTTAATGTCCTCTTAGAGGCTATGCTTGTAAGCAGTAAAGCAAATATCAACTTATTTTCTTAAAGCACATTGAAAACTGCTAAACGACTACAAAGGTCCAAAGTAATGTTAGAGATAGACACATTTCCGTATTAAGTGAGGGTGGTGGCTATATCTGAAGACACACCATGAACCAGGAAATCACAATGTGGTGGCATAGAGAAGAGTCCACAGTGAGGACCAGAAATTAATGTCGGAGAGATGGGACAACTCAGAAGGGTCATATTATAAAATAAAGATTTCAACACTGATGGGTATAAAATGCACAAGGACATGTTCAATTATTTACACTCATACAGAATAATATTATAAGGGAAGTGGATAAGGACATACATATTTCCATATTGAGTATGGTTGCAAAGGAATAGAGTAGTCCTTTATGTAGTATGAGAAGTTTGGGTCTTAAGAAGATAAATATATAATTTTGAGCATGTAAAACAATATAATATTTGGAGCTAATCTAATAAAATAGTTAGGTGGAGGAATCCATCCGCATTTTTTCATATAATTATAATCTAATAAAAATAACATTGATGGAGTGGTTTTCACATGCAATAAGCTAATCTAGGTGCTCCACATACGTGTTCCTTTTTTGCTCCAGTAGTGTGAATATTACAAGAATTTATATTTTATATTAGAGGAAATCAAACTTTTAAGAAATACCACAGGATATAAAAGACAAGCAGCTATGAAGTGTTTGGTTTGTGAATTCAACTGCTGTTTTTTTGAGTGAGGGACTGGTATGCTCAAACAGTTTAAATGCGTTGACCCTAAGAGAGCATATGTGCAAATAAGAAGGTATTACAATGTAAATGCATAAATTGTTTAAGGAATGATTCTGGGCCAAAGATCTCAGAGGATCTTCTGCATGGAGAAATCAACATGGCTACCATGGGGACCCGGAATGTAGCATTATGATGATGGAGCACTCACTGTATCTGGGAAATATGTGAGCCCACACACAATGAGGCGAGTGTGTTGGGTGTTAGATGGGACTGCCATGACTGTCCATTTTTTGGAGGAACATAAAAATATATAAAGGAGCCCTGCTGGCTCAGTGGGTTAAGTGTTGGACTGTTCACCAAAGACAAGCAATTCCCACCCACCCCTCTTCTCAGGTGGCTTAAGAGGCGGTAATCTGCTTCTGTAAAGGATTTCCACCTTGGAAACCTGTGGAGGAGTCCTCTCTCACTCAACAACTGTAGGGATCCCTGTAGAAAGCCTATTTCTCTGGAGCTGATTCTGATTCCCACTGACACTGTAAGACATCACAGAATTGCCCTATGGGGTTTCAATGATGACCCTCTGGGTTAGGTAGTGGGCTGTTTATTACAAGGTTCAAAATTAATTAACTTCTCCTTAGGAGAAAGATGAGATTATTTGCTACTGTAAAGATTTGCAATCTTGGAAATCCTACAGAAATCCTTTATGTCCTATGTAAAGTCTCTAAGACAAGAATCAATTGGATGCACAATCTGTTCTTTTGTCACCGTTTCAGGTGACTGCCACATCTTTCTTCTGCAGTTCTGTTAGGGGTCCAAATTCCTAACTTTTGGGTTAGCAGATTAGTGTGTAATCAATCACTCTGCCACACATGTGTTATCAACTTGAGTTTCCTAGTTTGACCTGTATTTTGGGAAGAGGAAGTTACTGCTAGTAGTCAAGTTATAACTTACCAAAGGGGCCCACCATTGGGAAAAAAATGTGCTTCTTGATAGGCAGAACCTCCTTGATTATTACCGCTTCTACTACATTTTAGACAACAAGCTTCATTCTTTGTCCACATTGGAAATATTTAAAAGTCCAACAGGCAAATATTATAGCTTAGGGTTCTCATCCCCTTTGAGTTTGAATTTAGTAAGTAATTTTCTATTTGGCATTTTCAAATGAATCATGATATAGTAATGATTGATATTGATACTTTGTTGATAGGCTTTGTTGATTGTGCTGATGGGCTAATAAATGTCAGGTGATACTCTGCTTCAATGTGGGTGTTTTTATAATTTTCAGTCACTCTTATTATGTGCTAATATGATTGGCAGAGATTGGTTCAAAGAGTAATTAAGTAGGTAGGGGTTCTTTTATTGATGTCTTGTGTATTCTTTTCATGTTTTACACTGACCCAAAAAGTAATTGTTGAGACGTAAGCAAGGGAATAAATGAATCACTTGCAATCATTCCTAGAAAATCAAAAATTATTTTCGTCCACATTTAATAAAATAACATTAGTTTCATCCTGCTTAAAATCACGATCATTTATGCATACTCTTGGGTTTCTCAATAACACAAATCAAAGCTTATTTTTGCCTATTTAGATTCCTATATAGATACTAGTATGGCCAAACTGTTGCACAATGCAGTGAGTATTAGAAGTAGATGGGAAGAATACACAGAGTCGCTGTAGCAAAAATAATGGGCCAAACTCAGCCATTTCAACAAGTAGCATGTGGCCCAGAACTAGGGTGTTTAAAGAGGAAGTACAAGCTTCATTGAAGACATTAGTCCCAAACAATGCTCCAGCTCTTTGCTGCAGCTACAGTGAGAATGAAGACCGTTCTCAGCAACCAGACTGTGGCCATTCCAGAGAATGGTGACATTTCCCTAAAGGGGAATACAATTATTGTGGAGGGCCCAAGTGGAACTCTGCAGAAGGCTTTTAATCACATCAATGTCGAACTCGGTCTCCTTGAAAAGAAAAAAAAGAGGCTTCACGCTGACAAATGGTGGGAAACAAGAAAAGACCTGGCTGCAGCTGCGTTGCCTGTAGCCACGCACAGAACACGGTCAAGGGTGCTACATTGGACTTTGGATACAAGGTGAAGTTTGTGTAGGTTAATTTCCCCACCAACGTGCTTATCAGGAGAATTCGTCTTTTGTTAAAAATTGTAACTTCTGGGGTGAGAAATACACCCAAAGGGTTCACACGAGGACAGGTATTACTTGTTCTGTTACTCAAGCCCAGAAATCTGAATTCATGAAGGAAATGACATTGAACTCATGTCCAATTCAGCAAGCCACCAGAGTTAAGAACAAGGATAGCCTAAAAATTCGGTATAGTCTCGATGTTCTGAAACAGGAACAGTTCAGCGGGCTGATGGGTAAGGTCCAGGATCTGTTGAACTACAGTCCAAAATCATGAGTTCTCAAACTTTTTAAATGGGGGCCAGTTCACTGTCCCTCAGACCGTTGGAGGCCTGGACTGTAGTTAAAAAATATGAACCAATTTCTATGCACACTAGATGAGTTGGCTGCTAAGCAGGACAGACAGTGGAAGCAAAAAGTACCCGACGGGCCGGATAAATATCCTCGATGGGTCGCATGTGGCCCACAGGCCATTGTTTGAAGATTCCTGGTCCAGATCATTCCTTTAGACCCATCTATGGGGCTTTGATGCAGTAAAATGTATCTAATGAAACAACAGCAACAGCAGAAACAGTGCTCCTGGAATTGATGAAATAGCAATTACAATATTTCAAGAAATGGATACAGTGCTGGAAACACGTGGGAGTCTATGTTGAGAAATCTGGAAGACATCTACCAAAGTCTTCCAAAGAAAAGTGACCTAACAAAGTGAGTATATGTTTAAACAAAATGGAATGTGTTTAAAAATATCACATGCAAGAAAAATTCTGTTAAAGATAACTTAGAAAAAATAGTTACAGCAATGCATGGAGAGCAAGCTGTCAGAAAAACAGACTGGAATTGTAGGAGTGTGTGCAAGGAGGGACATTGTTGCTGATGCCTATTGGATCTTGACTGAAAGCAGACAGTCCCTGAAAATTCCCCTTCTGTTTTATTGACTATGCAAAGGTATTGGACTGAGTGGATCATAATACAGTATAGATAACATTGGGAAGAATGAGAGGTTTAGATTTCATCATACTTATATCGAAACTATGCATGGATCAACATGCAGTTGTTACAACAGAACAGAGAAATGTTGGATGTTTTTAGATCAGGAAAGGTGTGAATCAGGTTGTATCCTGCAATAGTTAGGGGTTTTTGGTTATTGTTTTAGGGTTTTTGTTTATTTTAGGTGGCTCATCATTTTATGTTAGTTTTCCTTTTTCAACAATTTGATTGACATATATTCACATATAATACAATTCAATAGTTAATCACATCAAGAAGAGTTGTGCAATCATTGCCCCAAATCAGTTTTAGAACTTTTCTTGTTATAATAGTTAGGTTTTATGTCAACTCAGATGCACGAGGATTCTCCCATGACATGATCTAATGAAGTGTGTTCAACTTCATGATTTGATCTGTGAAGCAGTCAGCAGTGGTGGGGAGAATATACCTCATCAATATGGTCAAGGTCCAGATAAACTTGGAGATTTGATTCCGTGTGCTGCCAACTCTTAGTATATACTGGCAGTATGTGGAAGCTGGCCGACCTTTTCTGTTGGATGTGAATCCTATACCTGGTTCATCACCGCCCTGCGACAACATCTGCAAATCCCAGGAGTCATCGGTGGGCTACACTTTGGACTCATTCTGACAAATCCATTTAGCTCAAACTCCACCAGATGGTTTTCCTGCTTCACCGTCCTGCTTCCTGCTCAGCAGCCCCTGAAACTACAGTCAGGAAAGGCCTTCAGGTTTCCCAACTGACCGACTTGAACCAAGGGGGACTTACCCACTTCTACAACTATGGGAACCATTTGTGGGTATAAATTGCATATATATGATCTATATATATAATTATATATATATATATATGAGTAATATATATATATATTTGTGTTAGACTGTGTTCTCTAGAGAAGAAAAAGTTTATATATATATATAAATGATTTGAGTTAGATTGGGTTCTCTCTCTATGTGTGTGTGTGTGTGTGTGTGTGTGTGTGTGTGTATACACATTTTACCATATTTATTCAATCCATATGTTGAGATAGTAACCAGAGAGGCTGGACTATAAAAAGAAGAAATAGGTATCAGGATTTCAGAAAGGCTAATGAACAACCTGGCCAGTTCTGTTTGCTGAAAGCCAAGAGGACTGCAGGGACTTGCTCATGAAGATCAAGACTTCAGCCTTCAGTATAGATGGCCCCTTAATGGACAGAAAACCAAAAACACATAACTGGACCAATACACAATATCACAGTGCATGGAAAAACGATTGATGTTGTTGAGTATTTCATTTTGTTTGAAGCCACAGTCAATGCTCATGGAAGCAGCAGTCAAGACATCAAAAGGTGTCCTGTGGGGGGAACCCTGCTGCCCAAGAACTCTGCAAAGTGTTGAAAAGCAAGGATGTTACCTGGAGGACGACATTTGATCTGATCCAAGTCGCAGTGCTTTCACCTGCTCCATGTACATGTGAGAATTGGGCGATGAGTGGGCAACCGCAGAGTAATTGATGCAGTTGAATTGTGGTGTGGGCGAGCAATTTGAATGTACTGTGGACTATCAGAACAAATAAATATGCTTTGGCAGATGTACAACGAAAATACTCCCTAGAAGCAAGGATAGTGAAACTTGTCTCATATGCTTCGGACATTTTATCAGAAGAAATCAGTCCATGAAGAAGTATATCATACATGGTAAGGAATAGGGTCTGAAAACAAGAGGAAGCGCTTCTTCAGTGAGAGGGTTGAAACAGTGACCGCCACACTGTACTTCACAGATAGCAACATTGTGAGGAGGGCACAAGGCTCGGGGCGGTTGTGTTCTGCTCTATGGAGGGGCACCAAGAGCTGTGGGAGCTGACTCAGTGGCATCAAGCACCAAGTATGGGACAACCATTCAGTGATTACATCCTGGATAAAGGGCGCTGTATTTAGTGTAACAAAGACATCTGAGGCACCATATCGTTGAGAAATTAAATATGTAAATTCTCCTACTCTATCTTAGAAAATATTCATTTATATTCCTTACTATAGTGCAGTGAATAGTGCTTGCACATATACTATAATATAGTGCAGTGAATGAATGATTATTAAAGGCTATCTTCATTTAAAGGGCCCTGGTAGCACACTGGTTACGCATTGGACTGCTTTCCTCATCATCATCCGTTCAAGAAACTATCTGCCTCTCGGTGGGAGTAAGAAGGGGCTTTCTAGACCAGTAAACAGTACTGGCTTGGAAACTCACAGGAGCCGAAGGGGCATGTCAATTCACTGACAGTGGGGTTTTTTTGTACTTGTTTGTCTGTTTGTTTTAATCCTTCATCTTAAAGATGAAAACTGTAACTATACCTTAAATAATTAATTCAAAATTATTTTTCAAAAAAGCATAAAGGCTGAACGTGAGGGTGGTCACCTTGCCTCCAATCCTTGTGGACATTGATGACCCAATTGTGTCTTTGTTAAGGCACATTATGAAGCCTAGTAAATGCTGAGTCCCCAGCGCACAATACAGCTGCGGCAAAGTTTTCTTTCCAAGCTTATTCACATAAAAATTCTTATAAGATAAAATGAAAATGGAGGCAAGGAGGGGAACATCCAGGCAATATAATAAACCACACAACAAATGCTATGGAATCAGAAAGCAAAGGGAAACACATGTTAAAATTCATAACCATGTTCTGGCCCTGTCTAGGATTTGGAACTGAAAATCTTGCTGAGTAGAATTCTATATCAGACCTTCAGTTAACACATGCTTTTTGTACAAACGATTTTCCTCCAAGTGTTGGCAATCTGTGAAAAGAATATTTCCACATCATTGTTCCAGAAGGAATTTGCAACTCCCATTGACGTTCTAAATATGGGATGACGGATGTTTTTTGGGGGGATTGTTTTGCTTTTAGTCCCTTTCCTGGTATAAAATCACACCTGAGAAAGTCACTTGGAAGTGTTGAAGGTAAAGCATTTTTCAAGATTGCTCCATAAACTAATCGTAGGAATAATCAATGACTTTACCTTACAGTACATTATGTGTGTGATCACCACTCTCCCTTCAATTACAAAACTAGGATAATAGTCTGGTGGAGCATTAAAAAGAAAAGTGGACATCAAAGATGAATATAGACATTGTCCATATACAGAAATTCCTTTAAGTAAAAGCAATAACTCATTATTGCCTTGAATATGAATTTGGATTAAAATGGATTTTTATTTCTTTGTTTGAAATGAACTTTTATGTCATAAAAGACTCAAAGTCCACTCCAGTGTTACATCTTTTGGTTGTTGTTATTGCCCACTCAGACTTTGATTTAAATTAAAAATATTATCAGGACAAAGTACTTGGGAAGACTAGTGTGTCTCTTTCAAATTCACAAGTGGAAGAGATGGGAAGGAACATGATAAGTTCTTCTCCCACTCTGGAAATTCATCAGATGTTTGTGCATGTTAAACAATAAAGAACTCACTGATTCTGAGTTTTCTTTCACGTTTTCAGAGGCTAATATGCGTACCATTTTCAATCTTTTACAAAATATTGAAACTTGTTTTGTGAGTTGGCATATACTCTCTCCAAGAAAGTGGTCTATGTGCATTGAAAAAGAATGTTACTTTTGTTCTGGCTCAGTGGAATGGAAGTTCCATCTCTCTCTGCATGTCTGGTTGGTTTATCGTGCTGTCTTATTATTGATCTTATGATCAACTGTTCTCACCACTTTTTTAAGTGTTGGGCAAGACATCATCAATTAAAACTTATTGTAGAATTGCCTAGTCCGTTTTCACACGCATATATTTGTGTACATTTATACTTTATGCACTTGCTTTGTTGCCATCCAGAGTTTCCGGTAACCACTGATACAATATATATTGAATATTATTCTATCAAAGGTTGACTTTGAATATAAGAATAATTAAAAGGGACTATTCATCAGATATGCTAGCCACATGTTTGTCCTCTCTTGTTTGTTAAACATAATTACATTTAAGTAAACCTGAGGTTTTAACAAAGAAAGCAGGCTATTTGAACTTCTGATTTGAACTTTCAGCCATCCCTTTAGTGATATTATATGATGACTGTCTAAGATAACCAAGACACATAATATTATCAGAAAAGGTGTGGAAGATGTAAAAATATTTACCTGTAGTAAAATCGCATTTTGTATGGCCTGCCTCCTTGCTTGTTGGAGTCAGAGTCTGCAATTTTTCTAGATTTGCTGGGTACATCTCTGGGCCTTTCTCGCCAATCATGCTGCTATGATCCATATTCATTTGTTTCCCAAATATTTTTTCTAGCCACATTTTAGTTATTTAAAGTAGATTTATCAACTTACCCTCAGTGCCAATGCAATAATTTAGATCCACAAGATCTGTTTGCCTTACAAAATGTAAATGGACCAGAACCAGCGGTAATGGGGCTTGGTTTGGTATTTATAGTGAATGACTCAACTGCACCCAGATAATGCATTTTTATTAATTATAACTATTTGGACATGAGTGATGTTCCGGATCATATTTTAATTGGTTTAAACCAAAAGAAGAGCCATAATCAAATGACAGGAAGTGGAGGTGAAGTTGGTATGTTGGGAGCAGAGAGCGGCTCCTGTGTCCCGGGGAGCTTTTCTCTGTGTTCTTCTTGTTACCATGTGTCATTTTCCAGGCTTTCGGCGGATTTTTGTCACAGGAATATGGTCCCAGCCATCTAGCACAGCACAGTATTACTCTGCCTAGATGGTTCCAGGCCTTCTATCATGGCCAATTATTATTTTCCTCAGCTCTGGATAGAAAAGCTTGAGACTAGATCCTGATATACGGAACCTAGGTCATGATTCTATTCCTGGACCACTCCCTAACTTGAGGTTAATTTTTTCTTCTGATTGATCTCTTGACTACTTCATCATTACAACCACATAAAAAGATGACATGCTCAATTGGATCATCTACTAGAGGTGAAGGGAAAACAATTGATCAAAAGTACAAAGGAAATGCTATCAAATCAAAATAGATTTCTGGAGAGATAAATCAGTAAATTACTTAGGGTAATGATTACCTTTGATAATTCCTCTCTAACTGATAGCAAACCATTACTAAATATGTTAAGATGAAATTTCAACTTTTTTCTGACATTATATTTAGCCCCTTAGGTAAATAACTATCAAAATTAGAACAAATTAAGACTTTTTCAAATATCAGTAGCATCCTATCAGAACTTATTTTATTCTCAATATTACAGGGGAATAAGCAGTGATTAAGGCCTAGAACACTGAACATAATCTAATTACTTCTATTCAATGCAGGATTCACTACTTATTAGAAAATTCAGTAACTTCATAATAGTGGCTTCAGTATGTATTAATATTTATTTTCAATTTCAATATATTTATTCCAAGACAAAATACGTCTCTAATTCAACTTATATCCATGTCTATCAATTTTAGTTTATAAACCTATCTCTATGTCTCTTTGTTTCTCTTGATCTCTCTTCCATACAAACACATATACAGGCACACACACACACACACACACACACACACACACAGACCATAACATTAATGACCTCAAACCATTCAACCAAGCGATATTTAACCTCTTTTTGTGTGTTTTGCTGAATTTCTTCAATTTATATAATATATAATGTCTAATATAATAAATAAATTTGTCACAAAATGTCATCTGTTAAATCCTAATTCATCAATACCACTATTAGAATGTAAATTCAAAACTAATCATGATAATCAGCATAGAATCGCTTCATTGAAAACATGAAAATACTGACATCATGATGGACCCAAGTCTCAAGGCCAAACCCACTGCCATCAAGTCCATCACGGCTCCTACTGACCCTACTGAGGGGTTCCAGGACGACGTTTTCAAGGGAGTAACAATTCCATTTTACTCCTGTGCAGCAGCTACTGGGTTTGAACATCTGATCTTGAACTTAGCAGCCCAATGCCTAGCCCATGACACCAGAATACTTTTCTTTATGGACACAGCCCCATTAATGCTGCTAAAAATTCTACTAGATTTCATGAAGATGGCTGGTACTTGTAATTGCTTAGACAGTGGAGTGCCCAGAGAGACTACCCTTATTTCAGACCAGATCCCCTCCAGTCTCCTCCTCTCTTTCCTAGGGGACGTATTTTAAAGATCTGTAACTCCAAAGACAATTCTTTATTCAAACTTTGATCATCAATAAAAACAAAGGTAACATACTGGATACGAGAATGTACAAGTTTCCTATGTCAATTACAAGTGAATTTCCATTCTTTTTGTAAGAGAGATTCATGACAAAATTCTGAATAATTTGTTTCAATATTTTATATATATAATATATATTATTTATTAACTTAATGGTCTGTTAGACATAGTCTGTCAGCCACTTCTTAATTTTGAGAAAAGTGAGAAGTTGAGAGAGATTAGTGAAAATTATTAAGAACATCTAACAGTAGTTGGCTATAGACTGGAATATTTTTCTCAAAGTTCTCCCCAAGTTGATCTGTAGAAGCCAAATTTACAGGTCAGTCTGTAGCAAGAAGACTGTCAGGCCCTAGAAGGCTTATAAGTTGGGTAGCAGAATCTGAATCTATAACCTAGGGAAGAAAAACCATGAACCCCAAACCCCAAGGGCTTGAATCAACTAGATTCATAGTCCTGGAAGCAGCCAATGCTGGAACCAAGGCCTGGAGAGCCACTATACATTATTGGGCAGGGATGGCAGAACATGGAGGTCCTAGGACCTTAGTAAAAGATCTGATAGCTCCTGGGCTCACAGCAAGTCTCTTGGCATCCCTTGTAGAGAGAGGAGCCCAGCTGACAGCTACTAGGAGAGCAAAAGTCAGTGCTGTAGACCAGGTTGCTGGGTGCAGAAGAACCACAGGATGACCCTTGGAAGTACAGGGAATCCCCCAGAGAACGGGAGAAGCTATTTCCAGTACCGGAGTCGTAAGACATGGTAACAGGAGGCATGAGATCAACTGAGTTACAGTGAGAAGACTCTGCATTTCAATGTGGTAGTCTGCATCCAAATTTTACATACTCCCAGACCAGGGGTGCCCGCTATCCAAATGCTTCCTCCTCCTTACTCACCGCTTTACAAAAATACCTCATTGGTTTATTGAATTTGTTTAGTTTATCACATTCTATATCCTTAATTCTATTTTAATCACTCTGGTATACACAGAAGGAAGAGAGTCAGTTTCTTTCCGGAAGAATCAATGTGGTTTGACCTTCAAAGCTTTAAGTCATCATGTATTTAAATATGTGATGTGAGTCCTTGTCTGACCAATGACGTCACATAAGCTTTTCATTCATCTCCTCTTCTTTATCTTTCACTCATTTATACCTAAAATATATATTTTTGCTATATAAAAAGTGCTCTGAAGCCCAATTTTTTTGTGTTTGAGCTATGTAGACCTTTGAACATTTGTTGAACCCACGCAGGAAAGAACTTTCCAGTTAGCATCCATAGTTTCCTTTTCATTGCTCAGTTACCTAGAAGAACCATTCAAATGTGAACCTTGACTTCTTTCTTTTAAGTCTAGTTTTAAGAAGCTCTGCAAAAGTAAAAAAAACCCAAAAAAATCCAGGAGGAGGCGTCAACTTTCATTTGTCTCAGAAAAGAAACTCTGTAAGTCTGACTTACATTCAGATAACAAGGCCCAATATAACCGTATTTACCTCTAGTGCTGTTGTCTGGTATTCACTAGACTGATAACCAAAAGGACAGCAATTCAAACCCACTAGCCCCTCAACTGGAAATAGATGAAGCTCTCTGCTCTCATAATGTTTACAACCTCAGAAATCCTATACAGGTCTTTATGAGTTGGTATCAAGTTGATTGCAGTGAGTTTGGTTGGATGTAACCATTCTGTACACAGTTATCTTTTTACATTTGAAGTATATTTTCTTTTATTGTGTACACACACAAATGACCTAGATAGTTCATACTGAGTTTACTTAGTTTAGTAAAATAAATTAGACACTTAGATTAGATACTAATCAGATACTTAAATTAGTAAAAGAAAATGGAACGTCTTATCTATTTTTATTCTTTTTTTGAATCAAACATTTTATTTGGTTTAACTCATGGAAATGGCTTTCAGAATTGTCATTGAAAACAAGCTCCTGAACTACCTGAACATTAACTTGCTTTGTTCGACAGCACGCTGAACAGCACGCTGCTCCGGAGAACTGAGTTACTTGGTTTTATGATTCTTTCTCCCATGCAGAATCCAAAGTGTGGCGTGCTTCACATGAAGTGCCCTTGTGCAAGACTTAAGCCATCACACTGACTCACTGGAACAGAATAAGCTATGTCTCATGCATGGACATCTATTAAACTTACAGCAACAGCACGTGTCCTCCTTAACACAGGGGAGACTTAATAATGCCAGTGTTTAATAAGGGGTTTTCAAGAAAAAAAATACTCAAAGAAATCAATAAATTATGTTCCTCCTTCCTTCCACCTCATGATGAATAGATATTGATGGCTGATCGTTGACTCTGTGGAGTAAGCTTTGGTCTACTAATCTCAAAATTGGAGGTTTAAGTCCACCAGCTGTTGTGCAGGAGAAGGAAGAAGCTACTTCTTCCAGTATAAATTTAAAGTTTTAGAAACCCTATGTAAGGTCACGGTCAATAAGAATCTGACAGATACTAATGGTTTTGTGGGTATTCTCTGTTTTTAAATGCCAACTGAAGTGTCTCCTTTACATCAGTCAGGAGTCTTTGCTTTTTTTGTCCCTTCAGAATGATATTCTAGGCCTTCTCTGACCTTGCACGACATGGCAAATGACCTCCTCTGACTGACTCCTCACTACACCTCTGCCTGGAACACCTTTACAGAAGGAGGAACATTTCCCTCTTCCAATTTTAAAAGGGGAATTTGATACAAAAGACTTGCTGATGAGCACAATTCTTGATTCTCCAGACCAGTTTCCCTGGTCCTAGAATAAAGACTAGCACAATTTTGGGATAAGTCACTTTCAATTAACATTCCTCCACCCATTCCTAATTAGGTTGACACTTTTTATTAGTGTACTTTGCTCATTTTATAGAAATGCTAATAAAGAACTCATACATGCTAATAAAGTTGTCATCCTGAAAGAAGCAAAAAGCAAAACAAAACTAGAGTAACATTAAAAGTTTAGAAGTGGTTTCTGGAAATAATAAAATTTGTGCTCTAAATAGGTGAAACTTCTGTTGAAGAAAAAATATTATCTAGTTATGTAAGAGAAAAAGTATGATATTATAAACAACCCTTTTTGCTTTCTTCTTTTTTTTAAAGAAAACACATATCATTAAACAAATAGCACAATATGAACTGGAAGATTCATTGGCCTGGCAAAGGACTCATGGTCTTTTCCAGAGGGATCCATGCAAGCCAAGCCTTAGCCTCTGTTTCTCTAGAGATAATTTATCCTCATTGTTTAAATTTATCTTAAAGGTGGCAAGCTTTTATCCTGTGTACTGCTTTGTTCTTCTTCCAATGGACAGGGTACCATCTTCTACAGCTCTTATTTTATCACCATTGGAGTAGTTGGTGGTGCTGCCCTGGGCCATCTCCATGAGGAGCTGGGGTTGGAGCATCGGAGTTCATTGGGTTTTCAATGGCTCGCTTTTGGAACTCGATCAGCAGGCCTGTCTTCCCAGTCCATCATGCTCTGAACAATTACTGGAAGCTCTTCAGCACCATCACCATATTCAGCCCACCAATGCCAGGTAGCGGTGGTATGTTGGAAGGAATCTAATTTTGGTTTTCTGCATGGAGAGGGAGAGTTATACCACTGAACCACCACTGTCTCACTGCAAATCCCACTATCAGAAAAGCTCCCTTTTTTATTCAACTAAAATACAGAGTTGAGTTTTAAGATTGACCCAAATTATGCTTCTTTTATGAAACATTTTCTCAATTTTTTTCTTTTTTAAGAATATTTTGGTTTAAAATTTTTTATCAGTTTCAAACTTTTATCTGCAAATTTGTCTACAAAATAACTTTATTTTAATTCCCAAGTTTACACATCATAGGACATAGGCTATAAGATAAACACACAAAGCCATAAAGATTAGAGTTCAGAACTATGAACAATAAAGAATAAGCACAGTAAGAAAAAAGCATAAACAAATCTGTAAGAAATTGAGACATTTGGGTTCAAAACGGCTTCCTAGGTAGGAAGATATTTCCTGGATAACAATGATTTAAACAGAGACAGATGAAACAATATAGAGATTATATGGAAGGAAAAGAAAATACCAAGGATCATATACTTTTGAAATTCCATGTCAGTTGTTTTATGTATGTGATCTCATTTCATCTTCCTAAGAAATGCATGCATTGTCATTCTCCTTTTCCATTTGTAGAAGCAGAAGCTAGCAAATCATAGTAATTTATGTGAAGGCACACAACTTCTAAGTGATGGAATAGAGATTCACATGTAGATACACCTCTCTCTAAATTCTATCCTTTTATTCCATTCCATTCAGGTTCACTCCCTTCCATTTATGTCATTTATTCTCAGAAGTCTCTTACACAGGCTGGGTTTTTGTTCTTTTGAAAACATGAATCAATGTAGAGGTAGAAAAATACATGCATACCCCATACGGTACTGTAGAGTGAGCTACTAGTATCCAAAAAATACTCAAATTCTCCAAAATTCTGACTCTGTGAGAAGTTTGAAACCCATTTCACCATCAAAAGAAATAAATTATGACCATAGGTTAAATTTAAAGACTGCTTCTTTGAGATACAGATTAATATAGAAGATAATGGTTGAAATAACTTCCAGCACAAAAGCAAAACCAGTTTTGAGCAAGTTTCTTAATTTGTCTTCTTTCCTTTGTCTCACAAAGGATGGGATGAAGCCAATCATTGTTTGGATTCTTCTTAAAATATCCTTGGTCTTTCAAGAAGTGATGGAGAGCGAGAAGAGAAAAATGAGAAATAGGATGGATAATTAGGAGTCCAGATTTAGACTGAACCAATATCTTTAGAATGTGGCTTGAATAGTCCTCAGAGACTCTATGTCTAGTAGTTAGATTATTTTCTTTAGGAAAAGTAGAAACAATTCATTTTCATATCAAAGGAAACTGCCTCAAGTTTCACAAAACGTAATGAAATGTATGTAAAGGAAAAAGAGACTTCTTCACTTTAAAAATATACTAAAATCGAGTTCCTTGGTATCTCTGGAAAGAAATGACCCAGCAAGTACAGAAGCAAAAATGTGTTCTGAGAAGACAGTACAAAGAGAGGGCGAATATGTATCAGACAATTTAGAAGGGACCGTGTGTAGACTTCCAGTCTCAGCAGAGGTTCACAGGTTACCGGCAGTATAAAATGTTTCAATGAATGTTTGAAATGACTTTGAAGAAGCAGCAGAAGCAGCAACCAAGGAATCGGAAGAAAAAAAAAAGAAAGGAGAATTAGAATCTGGAATTTCTACAGAACAATATTAATAAAAATAGCTCTTTGAGGTCCTGAAAGTGAAGACATTCATCAGTAGGCAAATAATCACAATCCCAAATTGAGTGGAAGTAAGATGACCGAAAACTCCCAGAGGAGAAATGGGCGAGTCCCTGAAACCTAATGCATCACCCAGGGCAAAGAAGTGCCCCAAACTACACTTTAATGGCTGGAAATCACTGAATTTACAGCCCCAAACTGCAGGAAGAGTCCTCCGCTTGTGAGGCATGGTCTTCAGAAGTGGCTGCAGGAGGGCTGGCAGGTTCTTAGGAGACCAGGAGACAAAGGTTGACAATGAACAGAGTCACTGTGGCCACTCAGTCCCTGGGATGGGAGGAGTCCCCTGTGGCAGATGGGGAGCACTCACTCATTCAAAGCTGAAAGGAGACCATTTAAAGGTTTGACTAGATGTTTTCCCAAGTTCAGTTTTATTTACGTTTAACAAGAAATTGAAGTACTATCTTCCCTCTTAAATAACCTTATGAAGAAAATATTCTGATATTCAGTCATTTGGGGTTTGAGTACTCAGTTGTCTTAGTAACATTTAATTTCGTTTACCCTCCACAGACATAGCTGAGTATGTTTCATTAATTCACTTAAAAGACACAGATGATTCATTTCTCATTTATAAGGTGAAGGTGGCTATTTTCAAGAGCAATAACCCAGTAATTATAATGAAATAGGGTGGGCCGTCTGGCCTCTCTCACCTCAGATTGACAAGCTTTTATTTTTATTTATTAATGATTTGGGTGGCAGTTCCTCATTGTTCATGAGGTGATATTTTTTAATTGTCAAACATTAAATAATATATTTGATACTAAAAACACTGTTTTCACCATTTTAACAAACATTACTGAAGGTTTGTTGTGAGCTAATAATTAAGGGATTAGACATTATCTCTGTCATCAAGGTGCTTTTAACCTAGTCAACAAAGGTGACATATTATATAAAACTGTCCAACAGTGTTTTATGGCTGTTCTTCCGCCCTCCCCAACCACCCAATTTGCTATTTGTAATTTGTGACAAATTTAGGGATATTGCATGAAAAGGGCCTTCTGATGCATAGATTTTACAATTTTAAATGGAGGCTAGAAACTTCTTTTTATTCAATCTGCTCTTCAATTAAATACCAATAAAACCAATTTAGAATATTTTAAGAATAATTAATAATGGATGCTTAAATTATGAAAACAAACAGAGGACAATCGACTTTATTCAATGTAACAAAGAGGAAAGTGATTCGACTCAATCAAGGACATAAAATAAACAGCATTTCCATAGTTTGAGTATTTCCATGTAAGAACGCTAACCCGTGTTGAGGGGCACCTGGAATCGCCACAGCGGGAAAGAATGAAGGGACGGAGGAATGGAGGCAGAGAAAGGGGGAAAGTAAAGGACAAACGACAAGGGGAAAGAAAAGGACACTGACAAAGAAGGAAGAAAAGGAGTTCTTCGTGCGGCACCACATGAAGTCCTCACATCAGCAGGGCTTGTAAAATGTAGATTATTTCCTTACAATTTTTGACACAGCGCTTTCCAGATTGGGGTGCATTTTTTCAAGTAAGTATGTTTTCTTTTGAAAATTTCCAAATTTCTTATTTAATTATAGCTATTTTACTCCTGTGCCAAAGAATAATTCAAATTTTAAAAATGAATTTAGGAATATTCTAGAATTGGCTCTCAAATTTTATACCTCAGCATCACCTAGGCAGTGATTTCTTTGCTCTTTGAGCAGAAGTTGACACAGACCTTCCTAAGGGCCAGGCAGTATCATACATATTTCGTTTATGCTATTCATTTTATTCTGGCCACGGACCACTATCTCCGGTTCACAATGGAGACATTAGGCACAGGAAGCACATATCATAGATAGCGGCGTCTAGGGCTCAAAGGACTGGGCAACATGTGAGCTGCAGGTGAACATGCTGACAGAGCACACATGACCTTGGCCTCTACGTTGCTTTGACCCACAGAGGCGCGGGCACGTCTCCTCCCTAGAATTACTCACCAAGCCATTTGGCCCTCCTCTGTTTACTTTTACAAGCATTCTGAATGTCACCAGGATCTGACATTGTGAGGGATCAAGCGTAGTTCATTGAACAATGCTGAGAGAGTATTTTATTGCTTCCCTGTTTTTAATTCCAGGATTTTAAAAAGAAATTAAATCCTATTGTTAAGAAGCCACGATTAGTGAACCTGGAGGATGAGAGAAAAGAGAAAACGGAGAAGGAACTGCGTGTATCCTGTTCCCCAGAAAGCTGCCCGGGCAGAAGAGTGTCCCAGGGCTCGCTGTGCGTCTGCCACTCGAACCCTCTTTCAGAAAGAATGAGGGTTCGTGATGACATTGAAACAAAAGCAGGGTAAATATTAAATAGGGATTTATCGGGGGAGGGCCCAAATGGTGAACGCGGCTGACTGCTAACCAAAAATTGGATGCCTGAGTTCATTAAAAAGGAAAAAAATAAATTAAAAGGGCCCGGTGAACTACTTCTCACATCAATGTTTTAAAGCTCCAGAGACTACAGTTCTTCTTGGACACTCAACTAGTATTGGTTCTGGTACTGGTAAGGCTAAATATAAAATTACCTTCTTTGTGCCTGTATGCTCTCAAGCCCAGAAGATGGAGTGTGGATGGGAAGTATTTTCCCAAAGTGGTTGGCTGGACAGGAAAGGATCCACATGGGATCATCATGGACTTGCTTTTTATCCTGGTTACAACTGTCTGCGAGGTGGGCTACTGTCACCATGACTGAACACCAAAGCTCACTGTCAATGCTGACTCATAGTGACCCTTAGTGGGTTTCCAAGGCTGTAACTGCTTACAGGAGTGGATAGCCCTATCTTTCTCCCTTGGAGCTGCTGATGGTTTAGAACTGCCCACTCTGGGGATTGTAAACCAACCCATAGCCACTACACCCACCATGGCTCTAGGACTATAGGTATCCAAAACTCATTGTTAGGTAGCTACAATTGTGCTTACCTGGCTGTGTTTTCTGACAAAGGGGAAGCATGAAGAAGTATTCACAACAACCCTGAATTTGTTCAGGAAGGCTACCTGCAGGAGGGGAAAAGTGTCCTCCAGGTGGGCCCAGGGATACACAGGCAATGCCTGCTTAGATGGAGTGCAGACATATGGGAATGTTAATTACTGTCCCTACAATGCTATTTGCCATTTCTTTTTTGCCAACAACATTTTTTGAAAAGGAGGAGATAAAATACATATTGGTATTGAAGATATGGCCTGCCAAAAGAACAAACAAAACTATCCTGGAGAAAAACAGCCAGAATGTTCCTTAGAAATGAGGATGAAAAGGTCTTGTCTGACACTCTTTGGACATGTTATCAAGAAAGACTAGCCTTTAATAGGACAGCATTCTTTTCTTTCTTTCTCTCTTTCTTTCTTTCTTTCTTTCTTTCTTTCTTTCTTTCTTTCTTTCTTCCTTCCTTTCTTTCTAGGACATCATTCTTGCTAAAGTAGAAGGGCAGTGAGAAATAGGAAGACCCCAAATGAGATGGATTGGCCTCGTCACCATAAACATAGTACCTGTTCAGGACCAGGCAGTGTTTCGGTCTGTTAGACATGGGATAGCTATTAGTCAATAGTAGAGAACTATTTACACTTGCTAGACATAAAGATAGTGCTGGAGAATTGTGGGATCAAATAAAAAACTTTCCCCCAGTTTTTCTCCCCAAAATATGTGCCAAAGCTCAGAGGCTGCTTGCCAGCACATGGTGGGAGGTCCCATGTTTGGAGTGTTTCTCCCTGAAAGCATCAGCCATCCTGAGCAATCAGACTGAGGTCTGGTCCACTACAGGTGTGGCTCACACTCTACTGATAAGGATAGTGATTGTCTGCCTGGAAAGCTCATAACAGATCAAACCAGCTCAGTGACATCCAAGGTTAGTCTACCATCCTGAATCTAGCATCCGCCCATCTTGTCACATAAGTACCCCAAATCCCTCCTCTTCCTATTTGTGCACATCCCTAGATCATCCCCCTCCAATTGCTGAATGGCGGATAGTACTACACCTTCCTGTGATGTGTGTGTTTATCTGTAATCAGAGGGCTTGCATGCCCCCAAGTATACATAAGCCTTGATTATAAATAAATCTCTCTCTCCTCCTCTCCTCTCCCATCCCCATGTGAACCACAAAGAGGGGCTGAGGTGAGCATGCTACTATGAAATGTGTCTGACTCCTTTATTTTACTCTCTCTTATATCTCTCTTATTCTCTATAACTTTACTATAATCTTTATATATTATAGCCATACAATTGTGCTTATGAGCCCGTAATATTTATCAGGGGCTCGTTACCCTGGCACAGAATTTTATTGGAATTTCCCAGGAGGGAGGAGTATTCGTGTATCCAGTACAGTCAACATATCCACTTGCTTTCCCACGCATGCATGCCTTGGCTTTTTACCTATCCCACGGGTACACAAGAATTCCAGAACTTTAGTCCAACCCTCTGTTCCCAGCAGATGACACTGGGTGCAAGGGGTTTTGAGGGATGTTCGGAGGGCAAGGGGTTGTCCACAAGATCATGCTCATTCTGTGTAAAACAGCTTAAAAGTTTCCTTAAAAGAGAATGCCCAATTCTACTAGAATTCTCTGATTCCCATCCCATTCAATTATACAAAGGAATCATTCTTGCCTGATTTTGTTCTTGCTAAGTGGGTTGTTGGCCCCCTGCTCAGTCTGTGTGACTCAGAACTGACTCCATGACATCGAACAAGAGCAAAAACAATAATCATCTGAGAACAGAAATAGGCTAGAACCTCACAAAAGAGGCAAGCACTAACACGCACAGGCCTCCAGGGCTCTATGAGCCAGAGAATGCAAACCGTTGGCATTATTTGGCCCCTTGCTGACATACATCTGAAAAGCTTCCAAAAATATTTGAATAGATCTAGCCATCCTTCACTCCATGAATAAATGAAGACAAAGTAGTTAGCATAATGTGACGCTGTCAAGTTTTCTTTGAAGACATCTGCTATGGCTAATTTCTGTTTCGTTCAATCAAGAGATCACTATAAAATGCCTACATACCCCAGGCACTGGTTCAATTCCAGTCTTATATTCACCGGGCCCTTCATCAGATTTCCAACTCAAAAGTCGTCTTGAGTACGTTTCCCAGCATCAGTTACTACAGTCTTCCAAAGTCACTCTCATGCTCTTCCAGACTTCTGGTGAAAGGGTCTTTACTAGTCACCCTAATGCTGCCCTTCATGGTGCTACTGGGAAGTCTGAGAAGCTACGCCTAGAATGCCAGATACAGATGGCCCTGAATTCACCTTCCACATTCCTGAAGAGCGTTTAGCAGTGCTCTCAGATCTGTGCAACAGCATGATAGAAGGGTGCCGAGTATTATGAATAGGAAAGCTCACTATAATCGATTATGATATGATAAAGATGAAATGATGTCCTTTTCTCTCCTTTCCCTGTTGTACTGCGATGTTGTTGGGAAGACGTGCTCTGAGAAGGAGAGAACCCAACGATTCCTTTAGGGCTAATGAAAGGAGAGCTGTGACTGCCGAGTTGGTTCTGACGTAGTGTCCTTGTCGGAGGGAGCAGGAATGCCACACCAAGGAAGCATTTGGCAGCAAACCCTCTGGTCGGGAATTCATACCCGTCAGCCACTCTGAAGCAGAAAATTGAGGCTAACAACTTCCATAATTAGTTTCAGACTCAGAAATGCTATGCATCGTTTCTATGAGTTGGAATCAGCTTTTGGCAGTAGTTTGGTTTGGGGAAGCCAACTTCAGCAAAGTCAGCTGTCATATCTTTGTCCCACAGAGCACATGGTAGATTCCCAATGTCAACTTTTTGTTTAGCAGCTTAGCCAGTGCACCATCGAGCCTCCTTCCACATAACGAGGAAGCTCGTACTGTGATGTCAGAAGTTTATGTGAGTCTACCGAGGACTGCTGACTAAATGCTAGCAGGTTAATTTATGGACATCCCCAAGACGCTGATGTTCCAGAAGAAAAAGTGGAGAGATCTGAGGAAGAGATCAAGTCTTTTTTATTTGTGTGCTTGTTCTAAAGTGACATATGATAGACCATCACTAAGTTCATGGAAAATTTCCATGACTTTTAAATTCCATTTTTCCCTGAACTTCCAATTACAAGTTTCATGCACCTTTTGATACCTCTTTGTATTGTTAAATCTGTCCCATGTTAAATAATCCCAAGTTTTTCTAGTTCATAAAACATCTTCAGTCAGAGATCACTTCAAATGACATGTCTGGCATGTCTTGAATATAAATAAGGTGGTTTAGTTGACCTGTAATGTGTTTCATGATTGATGTTTTATATTCCAGTCCAGCAAAACAGAGGCAGTATCTTCCCTAGTAAACCTATTCTCCTTTCAATCAAAAATAAAAGTCACTCTTAGCTGTGATAGAAAAGCTGTTTTTAAAATGTTCTTTGAGAAATAGAGATTTTGAGAAGTATAATCTTGGCAGTTCTAGAACATGAGCTAGCACTTTTACTTCCATGGCTAGAAGCATGCAGAAAAATCATTGAAAATTGAGACTTTTAAAAACTAGGTAGACTTTGAGGAAATTTGATGTGGACACAATTACTTCATCAGGTTTTCTAATTATAAAAAGTCTTATGTTGTTCTTATATCTTAAAATTTATTTTAATTATAGATTATTCTGCATTGAGGTAAACTGGAAATTTTCAATATATCAATGCAGTACCACTCTGAAATGAATGGGATGACCATGAACTGAAATAGATGTAGTGGTAACTGAGTGATAACTCAAAGCATAAATTCAGTGTAATTTTAATAAATAAAGCTTATTCAAAAAACAATTCAGAAACCCTGATGATTCTTGAATCCTTACATCACTTACCAGGCATTTGGTATAGTTGTTATCAATGCCTTCATTTGTATTCAATTGTGAGGAAACGTATTAAATTCAAAGAACATGACAAATCTGGGAGACATTTTCTTCTTCTTTTTCTTTATTTTAGAGTTAGAGCATGACAAATAAAAATAAGAAAAGCAAGAATAACAACTTATACAGCAATTTAATCTAAATGAGAAAGCTATTGCCATGAAAGAGCTCCTGAAAGAAAAATGTAACTCTGGTTGTAGAGCCTCCTTGGCTCAGAAAGGGAGCCTATCTTAAGCACAGGTTCAGAATCTTTGGACAGGATGTCTCAGATGGAGGCTCTGGCTGATCTTAACTTAATGACTTAAGAGCTTCAGGGTACCTCGAACCGGGTCCCTGTGAAAACTCCCAACAGGAAAGTTGGGAGAAATTGGCTTTATAGCAACACTGCTATGGTATGCTATTCACTTTTTTATGTACTTCTTTACCCTGATGGTAGTCCTGGGACTGTGAGCGGGTCTGGAGAGCTGCCTGCTGTCTACACTGTCTCCAAAAAGTTGTACTCACAGAAACAAACTATGGAGATTTTACTTTAATAAAAAGCATTGGAAAATATACTACTCTGCTACTTCCAGAGGTGCATTACAACCCAAGGGCCACTATTATTTGAAACACACACACACACACACACACACACACACACATGCACACACACACTCAGGAGGCCTGTGGACTAAAGTGGAGGGGTATGTCAAATGACACCTGGCTAAGGAGCGCATGATCCCTAGCTTGAATTGGTGAGAATGTTTCAGTGATAGCATCTCCAATAACAAATGGGGAATCCCAAAGAAACATTTTTATGACGTCAAAAATATTTAAAGTAAGTTTTGTCAAATAATAACCCCTAACTCCAAACTTGTTGACAACAAGACAATTTTGACTCATACTAACATGATTGGACAAAGTAGAACTGAGACACTTCGTTCTCAAGGTAGTAATTTTCAGAAAACTAGAATACAACATTACTCACTAACTGAGTCGTTGGTAGGATACAACTGTTGATCTTGGGTTATCAGTTGAACACTTAATCACTAAGCCACTAGGGTCTCTTTGATATGCAATACTAGAGAAAACACAGTTATCTTCCATTCTTTTTAAAGAAAATTCTGTTGACTGTCGTGTGTGGAGGGGATCAAAGACTCTGTGGAATAAAAATGTGTCGAAAAGACAATAAATGCCACCCTTCCTATGGCTGATGATGATTTTTATACCATACTTATCTCTTGATTTTTGCAATTTAATTTTTCTTGTCAATGTTGAAAACTTTCATGTTAAGATTTAGGTTATTCTAAATTAACAGCCTTGATTATATCTATTTTTAATTCACAATATTATATACATATATTAAAGCCCATTTCCAAAAATTAAAGGCTTCAAGACACGCAAAATGTGTCCATCTCTAACCAGAAAGCTAGGACAGAACCGTGTGCATCAAGTAGGGAGAAAAGCATAGAGCCTCCTATGACTCTGAAGATGTTCAGAAAACACTCAAGATTTTGATGGAGGGGATTGGAGATGATCTGGAAGGATAGAATACAGGAGGCTTATGAAACTTAAGTGTGCCACTAAACTAAAAATATTGAAGAAAGAAGAGGCTGTCTATTCCCATAAAGGCTTACATGTAACCTCAAGCAAGGGAGTCCTGGTGGCATAGTGGTTATATATTGGGAAGCTAATTGCAAGGTTAGCAGTTTGAAACCACCAGCCTCTCCATGAGAGAAAGACGAGGTTTTCTACTCTCGTAAAGAGATAGAGGCTCAGAAATTAAGAGGGGGAAGTTCTCTCCTGTCCTAGAGGGTCACTATGGGTGGGAGTTGACTTGATGACAGTGAGCGTAGGTTTTCCCTTCTTGCTATCATAAAATATTCATGATTAGGTTAATTTAAAAACTGATCTGATAAAATTCAGACAGGAATGCCTGCTTCCGCGGAGTGGAAGAGAGTTGTGATGACCATCTCCCTCCCTCTGACCACGTCACTGTGTCCTCCCCCATCTCGCCCGGCGGCTTTGCCTGTCACCCATGTCCACAGCAGTCACTTCTTGCTTCTTTTCTCATCCCATTCACCGCAACATCAGATTTGCTAAATATTTCATCAGCTCTGCTCCCAGCACCTCTTTCAATCTTTGACCTACATCTATGTCAGGATGTCATTGCTGGGGAATGCTCTTGGAGAAGGAAAGCGAGTGGCTGATGTCAACATCACCTTTGGAAGACTCCTCACTAAGAAGATAGCTCCGGGATGCAAATGGAAGATGACGGCGTTGCCATCGCCACCCTTAGAGCAAAGCACCGCTCAGCAGAGCCGATGCGCAAGCACTCATGACAGGGACCATGTAAGGGGCTTTCCTGGCCATGATGACAAAGCATCCATGGCATACACTCATAGCATTTATTACATGAATCTAATCCACTGACTTAGCGCCGCGATGGCAAAATGAGTTCACCCATAACTAGAAGATGAAGGGGCTCTCTTAATTGCTTTGACAAACAAAGAATACTGAGATGCACATTGCTATTGGAGGTGTCCAATACAGGAAATGATGTTGCTTTGACACACCCCTTGCTAAGAGTATAAAAGCGCTCCATTTCTGGAGGAGACATTAAAACTGAGAATCTCCTCGCAGTCACGCAGCTGAACTCATTTCTGCAGTCACTTCTTCAATCAGCATGTCTTTCAACCGCTGCTCTGGAAACTTCTCCTCCCTCTCTCTGGGAAGCTGCCAGCGTTTCCCGGGCTCCTTCTGTGGTTCCTCCTACTCCAGCAACCTGCTCTCCAGTACTGGTTTCTGCTCGCCAAGCAACTTCCAGCTGGGTTCCCCTTTGTACGGTGGCTGTCAGGAGACCGTCTATGTACCCAGCAGCGGCCAGAACTCCTATGTCGTGTCCAACCCCTGCCAGGCCTCCTGCTTTCGTCAAAGGTCCTCCACACTCTGTCAACCCTGCCAGCCAACGGTTGCTGTGTCTCAGGGCTTTGGCTCCAGCAGTGGCTGCTCTCTGGGTTTGGGATCTACAAGCTTGTATTCACAAGGCTGTGGGCTCAATCACTTCAGACCTCAGAGTTGTGGAACCCAAGGTTTCTCTTCCCACATCTCTGGATCTGGATTCTTTCGCCCTAACTACCTGGCTTCCGGGACCTGCCAGGCTTCTTGTTACAGACCAAGCTGTGGATCCGGCTTTTAATGATCATTTGAGAAGTGTTTACTCATGTGGATGAATCCAAACAATGCTTCTGTTCATTACCTGTATTGTTTCTCTTATCTCCAAAAATAACTACCCTCTTATTCTTTCTGTATCAAATTGGTACTAGGTCTCTGGTTTGAAACACTGTAATTTACCAATATAAAATATATTCTAATGCAGACACTGGGGATTGAATTCAGATTGTTGGAATTCCTTCTGAGACTGCATAAAACTCCAGATCGTTTTAATCTAATAAACTTATGGATTCTGATGATCGAACCACGCTTTTTTGTTGTTGATTGTAGACTAAGACATTGGGGTGAGGGCTTGAGCGGGTATTGGAGTCACATCAATATGCCGCCACAACAGTAGGTTTGGAACCCCAAACATTTTGGAGCTAAACTGGTGACTTTTCAGTTTGTGTATTTTAAAATTCAAAATAGAGTTTGTTGTTGGAATATACAGACCTTTACAAATCACACCCTCATAATCATGTATTAGAATAACTCATCATCCATGGTTGAGAGCAGAAACGTTCTCTCGGTATCATACTTGTCTTGGTCTATTGGGGTGTCTTCAAAAAAAGTTTAAAGTAGTGATTTACAAAGGGTTATGATGGCCTAGTTATATACTCAAGACGGAGAGCTCAGCTTCAGTGTGATGGCTGCATGTTTTGGATTCCAAAAGGTAATCGTCCTAGATTTTCTCTAAAGACACAGGCTAACCACAAGGGCTTGTTATGAAGACGTTTTAAAAACATTGAAAACAGTCTTGGTGGAAAAAGTCCAGCAAACATGAATGAAAGACATTTCTAGCTGGTGTTATCACGTCAAGTCTGAGCCACGACTGAAGGAAATGCTTCCAGGTCCCGTGCCATCTTCACCAATGTTGCTATGTTTGCCCCCGTTGATGTACACATTGCATCAATCCATTTAGCCCAGTGTGTTAGCTTTCATTGCCCTTCTATTCTAACAAGCATGATGTCCTATCCAGGAACTACTCTCTTCTGACAAAATGTCCGAAGTCCATGAGATGAAGTCTCACTATTCCTGTCTCTAAGGAGCATTCTGTCTGTGCTTCCCCCAAGACAGATCTACTTCTTCTTTTGGAAAATACATGGTACTTCCAATATTCTTCACCAGAATCATGTACAGATGTATTTATTTTTAAAGACTTGGTTACATGATAACAATGCACCTGCTCCCTATTTGAGAATAGCAAAAGTTGTCCAAGAAGATCTCACCTGGAAATCTTACTCTCATCCATCATATCTTGTCCTCATCTTGTCCTTGCAGAACTTTTTTGCCAAAAAAAAAAAAATCAAAGAACATTTAAAAAGAACACAATTTGTGTCCCTTGAGGCTGCCCGAACTGCTCTTTTGACATGTGGTAAAAGTGCAGAATTCTTCCATGGACAAACAGAGAGATGGAAACGTTGCCTTCAAAAGTATATAGACGTGGTGGAGATTATGTCAAGGAACAATAGCTTCACATTTTGATATTTTGCTAAATAATTTTTATAGCATTTCAGTAATCACTTTTGACCTACCCTAGTATGCACTTTTCAAAGTTCCTGGGAAGAAACCGAAGTTACAAGGTATAGATTGTGAGAAGACATCAGTGGTCTATAGCTATATTCAAGGTTTAGAATTTTTGATATATAACAAACTCTCAAAATTCAACTTTAAAAATAAAATAATATTCAACTTCAGAGAATGGCCAAAGGACATAGAGAATTCTCTGGAAATTTTTACAGATGGAAAATATGCAATTCAAAGATATTCAAATCAAAAGATATTCATGTTGTTTTTCACTGGCACTGAGTTGCTTGTGACACATAGCAGCTCTCTGACCCGAGGACAAGGCAGAACTGCACTTTCTGGGTTTCCAAGGCACTACATTTGTATGGGAGGAGAAAGCCTCGTCTGTTTCCCGTTGAGTGACCAGTGGATTTGAATTGTTGCCCTTGTGGTTTGCAGCCTAATGCATAACGCGCTAAGCTACTAGGGCTCTCTTTTATTAACAATTAGAGGATTGTCCATTAAAAGGGGAATGAGATAAAAGCACCTATTTGTGAAAATGATTGAAATGGAACATACTGACAACACTGAATGTTGGTAAATATGTAGAAAAACCTGGTCACTCTCCAGTGCTCTCAGTGATACAAAGTGGCATAGTCACGCTGGAACTTGGTGTGAGTGAGTTTCCGATCACCTTAAATATTTAATTATCATGTGACCCAACTATTATATTCTTTGATATTTGTTTCAATACAATAAAATGTAGGCTACACACAAAAACACATTAATGTTCATAGCAGGTATATTTATAATAAACAACAACCTGAAATTATCTTAGCCATCTTATAGCAGGTGAATGGGTACACAAACTCTAACACATGCACACCATATTATATTATTCAGCAATAAAAGGGGGTGAACTTTGTTGAATTTTCTTCTGATTTTTCTGAGTGGTAGAGACAGGTCTAAAAGATTACATATTATATAATCCCACTGGTACGACAGCTTTGAAATAAAAACAAACAAAAAAAAATGGAGAAGAGATTTATTGGGGTTAGGAAGGGAGGGGAGAATGAGGTGAGTATGGCATAAAATGTGCAAATTTAGGAGTTCCTATGGTATACAATAACTATGTCAGGATTAACAAGATGGCAGCAAGGTATTATTTTTTTAAAAAATTTTATGATGTTAGACGCACAGGTGGAAAAACCTGTTATGTGCTTGCTGGACTTCTAACCACCAGGTTAGTCATTTGAAACCACCAGGCACTCCTCAGGAGAAACATGAGGTTTTTGACACCTGTAAAGATTTACATGATTGGAAAACCACAGGGGCAGTTTAACCCTGTCCAGGAGGGTCCCTGGGGTTCAGAATCAACCCGTATTTAATGAATTTGTGTTGGGTTGATTTATAATCGCAGAAATCCAAAAAGGCAATTCTACTCTGTCCTGCAGGATCGCTATGAGTCAGAATGGCTTGGTGGCAGTGTGGTTTAGTTTATGGTGTTAGAAAGGGCCTGGGTTAATCTTTGGTTGGATAAATGAAAAAGCAGTGGTACAAACTCATCAGGACCTCCACAGGGGAAAGATGAGTCAGTCAACTTCCTCAGAGATTTAAGATGTGTAAAGCCTATGAAAGGGTTCTACTCTGACCTCTAGTGCCCAGTTACTAAGAGTCAGAATTGATTCCATCGGCGGCAGTAGATTAGGTAGGTACATTATTAGAAAAACTGTTCTTGTACTGAGGTAGGAGTTAAGTAGAGGCCCAAAGTCCATCTGCTTCCTTATTGTGTGTATGTATTTATGTATATATATAATTTTACATATAGTACATATATATTACATATATATTTCATATATATTTTAGATATATATGATTATTGCTTCCTTGTTTCCTCTATTTCTTTTTCTTTTTTCTTCTGCCCCACTTCCATGTTCACTCATCATTTGCCTCTCGGTAATTCCTCTCAGTTACATCTCAATTGATTAAACATCATCAGGGACCCTACACCCTTTTCTCCATCAATTTTAGACCTCCTGCTATTTCCCTGCCCCTGGTGTATTGGCTCACTGTTCCCCTCCCCCATCTTCTCTTCTCCCATGCCCCTCTGTCTGTCTCCTTGAAATTGCTTGTCCTGTCTATTTCATATAGATAGACATCAAAACCAAAAACAAACAAACTCCAAACATATAAACAGTTTTCGTCTAACGGATGACCTTTGTGAATATTCCCCAACCAGCTCAGATGAGGTGCCAAGAGCTTCCCCTGAGTCCGAAGTCTATTTTTGGGATTCTTCTGAGCCTTCATGGCTTTGGTGTCATTGCTGATTTGTTCTACTCCCCTCATGGCTTTCCCCCGTGTGTAGGTCAGACCAGCCGCCCTCGTCGCACGCACTGCACCTTCAGTGCTGTCCTCTATAGCACTGTGGTCTAGGAGAGAGATACCATGTCTCCAGCTGAGGCCAGGTGGACTGTCCTCTCTGTGAACTAACTACTCCAAACCGAAACATCACCCTCAGGTGGTAGTAGTCCAGAATGTGGTCTACTCTCTCTCTCTTTCCCCCTTTGTTTGTTCCCATGTGAATGGACAGACTGTCCACTCACTTTATCTTCACTACGTTGTACCCTCTGTATCGCTGTCATCTCAGGAGGGTGATGTCATAACACAAGCAGGGGCCGGACTTGCAGTCCCATTAGTGGGCTGGTCCAAGCATGAAAAGAAATATCTGGATATTTAGTTCACTGTGCTTATTTTGGAAGTTATTCTATTCCTTCACATTTTAAAATTTAATTTTAAAAAGTTATAGAGGAAATTCTACAGAAATGCTTCAAGTATAATTTTATACCTTTTAGTGACCAAGCCATGCTATCCTTCTTGGAAAAAGATAATTTGGCATTCCCCTGCATATATATGACCTCTGACCTATCTTGGGTAAACATAACAGAAATAGGCAATTTACCCGTCTATGATGTGAATCTTAATGTTTTAAGCAAAGGCTTTTGGGTGTCTGGTTGTTCATCAAGATATTTGATTAAAGACCAAACACTACATGGATTAGTAACAAGTGAAATGCAATTTCAAGGAAATGTTCAGGACAGTCTAAAAAAACTGGATGAATGCAGATATATTCCTCCTGAAACACTAGATAGGAGGATCAGATTCATGAAATGCTTCCGTTTTTCTATAGTCTTCTTGAGGTTAGGTCCCCGGTATTTACCTGTTAATTTCAAAACTGTTACTATTGAAATATCCCAGCTAATTGAGGCAATTGAGGAAGAGATCGTGAAGGAATATTTTGCTTTATTTCTGGAAAATATGTAACATCAAGCAGCAGTTTTATTGTGGTTAACGAAGCAAAACTAGACATTTGTTTCTTTATTTTTATTTTTCCATTTCCTGTTCATTCTTGTTGGGTAAAATCCTCTTAAAGCAGAAAACAATTCATCTAAATCCTGGTCTTGTGAAACATATTGAAGATACCCTGCGGGCTGCCGGAGGAAGCATCCACTCGGCTTTGGAAGAACTGCTGTTCGCTGCTTAGAAGCAAGGACGGCCCGATTTCATCTCACTTACTTTGGACATGTTATCAGGAGGGAATCAGTCAGTCCCTGGAACAGGTTAACTTGTTTAGTCACTGAAAACGATGAAGAAGCTCATTGTGATAGACTGACCGCATGGGCAAAAATGGGCTCAAGCAGGAGACAGAGTCTGAGAATGGCAGTGGTGTGCTCGGCTGTGCGTTGGGACATTATGCGTTAGAACCTACTGGGCAATATTTGCGTTTCGTTCTACCTGCACTTCTTGCCATTATGGACACCTGCACCTCCTTTTTTCTTCTATTTTAATCTTTTGAGGGGATCAGAGAAGGATTAATAAATGATTTGTACTCTAATTTTTCCCTTGTAAGTTATTACTTATTTGACAAGAAATTATTGTAGTAATTATTTAAGAGAGGTTAATTTGCATGATTTATTTACTACTCCAGTTCTACCTGCCCTATAGAAATTACAAGTCATTTTCAATGAGAGTGTTGTACAATAAATACAATATACTTCACTTATATTTTAATTATCTTTATTCCCTCCTATGGTTCCAAATTTCTCTCTACAATTACACTTCTCTAACTAAAGGAAATACTTTAACATTTATTTTATATTTGGTTTTTCTAGCATGGAAGTGACATTAAAAGAAAGTATATTTTACAATGGAAAAATAATCTTCCAGAGGCATACTAGAAAAGAAGGAAGTTTTAAAATGACAGAGAGAACTGTGAGACGAACTGAATATAAAAACTCTCCCCAGAAGACCTGTTTTAAGAAAGCAGGATCTTGAAACTTGAACAAATTGTACTGAGGCTGTGTGTGTGTGTGGCCTGTCTCAAACGATATTGATTGGAAACTATTTTCATCTGATGTACAGAGTAAACCCAGTGGCCTGTGCATGCCGTCACTAATTCCTTCCCTTCGTTTCAAGGATGTCCAGCTGTCATTTCACATTTGCGCATACTGACCTCCACTCTCACACCATTTCAAACGTGTCTGTTCATTTTGATTCTAAACATTTGCCCAAGTTTTTCTCTGGAAACTGCCATGTTTCTTCATTCGCTTGTTTCTATCCATTTCATTTATCCATTTGGATGTGAGAAGCAGCCCGTAATAGACTATAAGCCGTGAGCAGTAATTTTAGGAAATGAAAACCAATGCTAACAAAGAAGGTAAAACCCTAGGTCCCTCCGCAAGAACTGCTGTGTCTCCGATCTCATTAAAAAAGTGGTGACTCCTTGTCCTTCCCCACGCTTACACCTAAGCATTCCAAGCGAGCAGAGAAGCCATTAGAAAAGGGAAGGGATTAGGGGCTTACCTGACCATGATGGGATGACATTAAAAAGCTAATAATCATAACATTTTGGACATCGAAGTCATTCGTTGTCCTAACGTCATAACAACATGACAAAGTCACCCACAAATAAAAAGTGGAGAAGATTATTCATCTGCAATTAAAGCGAATGTTTTTTTAATAAGTGCTCTGGAGATGTGGGAGTCCACCTGGGAGAGAGATGACTTGCAGAAGGCCACACCCACGGTAGACGGTATATAAACAGCCCCGGTTTGGAAGATGCCATTAGAGCTCCGAATCTTCTCCCAATACTCAGCTGCACTCACATCCTTCGCCAGCATGACCTACAGTTGCTACTCTGGGAACTTCTCCTCACGCTCCTTGGGTAGCTGCCCGAGCTACCCACTTTCCTGCCGTGGCACTTCCTCCGCAAGCAACCTGGTCTACAGTACAGGTCTCTGCTCCCCAAGCACCTGCCAGCTGAGCTCCACTCCCTCCAGGTATTGCCAGGAGGCCTGCTATAAGCCCAGCAACTGCCAGATGGCCGGTGAAGTGTCCAGCCGCTGCCAGAGTGCCTGCTACGTCCCACGGACCACCATACTCTGCAGTCCCTGCCAGAGGACCTATCCTGGGTCTTCGGGCTTTGGTGCCAGAAGCAGCTGCTCACTGCGCTACGGATCTAGAAGCTGCTACTCACAGGGTTTTGGATCCAGAAAGCGCTATTCACTGAGCTGTGGATACAGTGGCTTCAGACCCCTGAATTACCGCATCTGTGGTTTCCCATCCACGGGGTATGGATCTGGAGTCTGCAATAAAACCTACTTTCCTTCCAGGAGCTGCCTGTCTTCTTGCTACAGACCAGCGTGTGGATCTGGCATTTACTGATCAACTTGTCCAGCTCGCTTCTTGTAGCCTTTGCCCATCTGCTCCTTGCTTTGTCTCTAGCTACCAAGTAGTGCTTAGAAAAAAACAAAACAAATAGCCTCTACTTATGCTAAATGTAATGAAATGATTCACTGGATTAATTGATTGAATTAGTTAATTGAATGAAATGGAATTTAATAGAATTTATGTTAAAGATAATGACTTAATGGATTGTTAATGAATTAATTGACAGAATTACTGTTAATGTCTTATTTACCAATCAGAACAAATGAATACAATCTAATAAATTCATCTATTCTAGCATCCAAATATGCTGTTATGTTATCATTCACTTTGTGTGTTCATGGGTTTGTTTTCTATTACTGGCTAGATTTCATTTGGGGGCAGTGGTAGAAATTTCATCTTTTGTACAAGAAATCTGGATTTGATTTCTGAACATCGCACATCATGAACAGTCATTATCCATCTATCAGTGGTGGTTTGCATGTTGTTATGATGCTGAATAGGTTTCGGAGATATTTCCAAACTAAGACTAGGAACAAGGCCTGGTGAACTACTTCAAAAGATCAGCCAATGGAAACCCAATGGAACACAGGAGTATTAGTTGCAGCTGATTATGGGGATGATGTAAGACTAGGTAGAAACTGTTTTTTAATTATCCTCAGCAACATTTTACTCTGTGTGGTGATGCTGTTTATTACTAAAAACATTTCTGTATTCTATTGGGCCACCTTTCTTTGGAAACAGCACCCAATATCTTCCTGCCAGTTAACCAGGAAGATATTCCAAAATTTTTTGACATTGATCAGTGAATTCATCCAGCTTTGTATGTTTTTGAAACTTCTGGTATTCAGTCAGTTCCTGAACGCTATTTTATCCAATGCCTTCAGTGTGGCTTGCTCTTCTTTCTTGGTCATCAGCTTTTGACCATGTCCTGCTTCCTGAAATGATGCAAGTCAACCAGTTCTTTTTGTGCACGAGTTATGATTATTCCATCCATCTCCTTTTGATACATCCTGCATCAGTCAGTACTTGGCCTAGAATCTTTCAGTATTGCAGCTTGAGGATGGATTCTTTTCTTTGCTTCTTTCATATTGAGAAATGCAAAATGGGTTCTTCCACTATAGTTTCATATGTCCCAGTTTTTAAGAGAATGTTATCATATATTTTACACATTATTATGCAGGTTATTATATTATTATTAATTATACAGTGGTATTTAGTATTTAATATCATTTATTTAAGAATATTTTATTATTAATAACCACTATTACACCAGTATTCATTTATTATTAGTATACATTTACTTGATTATGCATTATACATATTGTTCATTATATATATTATAAATTTTATTATATCACATCTAGAACTGCTCTTTGAAATTGTATCTTCAGTTCTTTTACTTCATCATTTTATCCACTTGCCTGAGCTATGCTACATAAAGGAACAAGTTTCAGAGAATAATCTGACCTCTTAGTTCATCTTTAATATCGTTATTGTCCTGTTAATGACCTTTTTTCTTTCTCCATGTGTGACACTCTTGATCACCAGACAACTGGTCTGGTCTTTGGTCATTGGGGTTCAATGTGTCAAGTCTGTTCTACTCAGGTGAGTTATGGTCAATGTCATACTTCAACCTATCATAGGATTGTTTTTAATTTTTTTTTCACCTTTACCTTGAACTTGCATATGATCAAGCAACAACAACTATACACATATAATTATAAATTTATTAAGAAAATATCATTTTATATGTAAATATAAATGTTCATTTTTTCTACAGTATTTGTAAATCCTTGTAAGCATCTTGAAAGTGTTCCTTTGTGGCACAAATGATTAATGACTAGCCCTGTGTTTGGTAGTTACATTCCACCCAGAGACACTTCGAAAGATATGCTTGCTGATATGCTTCCCATAGTCACAAATTTGAAAACCCTATTGAGCACGCACGGTTCCCTGTGGACCGATGGGGTTGTAGTGAGTTGGAATACAATCGACAGCACCTAACAGTCACAACCTATCACAAGTCAAAAACAGTAAAAACTATCACAAGAAAGATATATTTTCAAAAGTGCAATTATAAATGATTTATCATTGATTTCAATACTCAAACAACGAAAGCGCTCACTCCCGTTGAGTCAGTTCTGGCTGACAGTGACCCTGTGGGTAGGACTACCGTGTGTGTTTCCAAAGAAGTAACTCTTTATGGAAGGGAAATATCCTCATACTCCCACTGACTGGTTGGTACTTTGAATCTCCTGACCTTGTGGTTAGCAAACCAATGCAGAAGTAAACACTCTACATTGCAAAACAAAGAAAAAATAGTATGGGCAAGAATAAGAATAATTTTGAGACTCTAAAACAAAATAAATAATGCAGAGCAATATAAAGATACTTGTATTCAGGGAATTCATGAAAACTAAATTAATATCCATTATTTATGTTGCTTAAAATGGTGATATGGAAAATAACACCATACATGTATAACATTTAACATTATCTTATCACTTGGCCATATAGAATTTTGATCAAATTAAATATAGAATTAATCTCCTCTCATTTATATTACTAAAACTCAGATTAATCACTCTCACTTTATTCTCTTGCCTTTGTTAACATTCTTAAATATTAAATAAAATAAAGCTTTTCTAATATTATATATAATTAAATTTGTATTTATTATTACACATGGATATATATGCTCTGTTTAATGCTGGCTTTAGCATATATATGCATATATACCATAAATTCTGCGCATCTACAATAAAAAGTTAAACAATTGCATCTGCTACTGTAAAGAAGGAAAGAAAGCACTAGGTAGGCCACTGTGTATTCTTAAAGGAATATATTCCAAACCTCTCTATACCCAGATATAGAAACACTTTTGTATATACAGGTGTAGGTGGCACCAGAAATAGGGAAGGATTCTGCAGTTCTAGACTCAACTATAAGCAGCCTTTTGGGTTTTACCACATAGTCCAGCAGATCACATTGTTTGTGGGTTGCAATTGTTAGGTGTCATTGCATCATTTCTGACCCACAGAAACCTATGCGGTGCAGAACAAAACATTCCCTGGTCCTCCACCGTCCTTACAGCTGCCTGTAGCCTTGAGCCAAGGTTGCGGCCACTGTGTCAATTCATGTCATTGGGAAGCTTCCTCTTGTTCACTTTCTCTCTACGTTAGCAAGCTTGATGTCTTCCTCCAGGGACTGGTCTCTCCTGACAATGTGTCCAAAGTATGATGTCAAACGGAGTCTTGTCATCCTTACCTCTAAGGAGCACTCTGGCCTTACTTCATCCAAGACAGATCAGTCTGTCCATTTAGCAGTCCATGTTACTTTCAGTGTCCTTCTCTAGCTCCACAATTCAAATTCATCAATTCTTCTTTGATCTTTCTTATCCAATGTTCAACTTTCATATACACATAATGCAACAGCAAATATGATGGCTTAGTTAAGTTGAACCTCAGTCCTCAAAGGAACTCCCTGGGTTTTCAAGACTCTAAAGAGGGCTTGTGCAACAGATGTGTCTAATGTAATGTGGCTTTTGGTCTCTTGGCTGACGTTTCTGTGAACATTGATTGAGGATCCAAGCAAGACAAAATCCTGGACAACCTCAACCTTTTCTCCATTTGTCTTGGTGTTACCTATTCACCCAGTTGTGAAGGTCTTGGACTCCTTTATGTTGAATTGTAATTCATACTGCAAGCTAAAATCTTTTATCTTGATCAACAAGTACTTCAATTTTCCTAATTTTTAACAATTAAATTTGTATCATCTGCATATTGAAGGTTTCTAATAAGCCCTCCTTCAATTTTGATGCAGATTTCTAATAAACTCTCCTTAATTGTTCATCATACAATCCAGCTTCTCTGATTATTTGCTCAGCAAACAGACCGAATAAGTTTGGTGAGAGGATTACAACCCTGACACACACCTTTCCTGATTTTAAACCATGCAGACTTTTGGGTATCTGTTATAAAAAGAAAGAACAAGGAATTCCCCCCGCCCCCTGCAAAACAAACAAACAAACATTGGTCCATTTGTGCGATCCATTTTAGTGTCTATTGTGTCATTCCATCTAATTGAGGGTTTTCAGTTTTCATTAATTCTCTACTTTAATAAAGCTTCTCTCTACTTTAAAATAAAATGGTTTTACTATCAATTGGTTTTACCTAATGATATGTCCAAAATAACTAATTCAACTTTTATGGAGAATTCTGGTTGGATTTAATTTAAGACAACTTTATTAACCCTACAAATCATCAATTCAGGTGGACACAATAGCAATCCACTGTAAAATGTAAATAATTCATCTAGCAATGTGCGTGAGCAGAACAACAACAAAGTCTGCATGTCTGCATGAGGATGTAGTCAGGCTCCCACATCACTGAATCACATTGTACAGCACCCCTGTCACTCCCATATCGAGTGTTCTATCTGACTATCTGAAAGAGAAAGGAAACTCATACACACAAATATTTTATACTGTGGATATCTTCAAATGCTTTGTTAAGAACAAACATCTTCTTTATGTGTAGAGCTTCAAATAAAAATTATCTACTTTATGTAAGAGGATCAAAGTCCCACTTGATGATGTGTAATTTTTGCCAAGAGATGGAAAGGAGTGTGACCAGTTAATTAGGAATCTGGAATAGAAATTTCAGACTCCTTACAGAAGGAAATCTACAGGTGTAGAGATATGTATATAGGTATATGGGAGTGAACACAAAGCATTAAGGTTTTTGTATCATTTGTTAATGTCAACCACAGTGTACCCCATCATAGAAGGTAGATAAATGAATTGAGTAGACAAAACAACCAAACCTGAGCTCTGGGGGCATAGTGGCCATAATTTGGGCCATCACTTGACCTCACCAGGCCAGCAGTTCCAAACCACTGGTCACTCAGCATGAGAAAATGAGGTTCTTTACTTCTGAGTTTCAGAGTCAGAAATCCTCAGAGGTACTTTTACTCAGTCTTATAGAGTTACTGAGTCAGAATCAAATTGATGGCAGAGTTTGATTTGGGGTTTTTGGCTAATGTTAAACTGTGTCAGTATTTTATCTAATTATGTGAAGATAAGCAAACAGATACAGTGGCCATGGAGGCTGTGCATGGAACCAATAGTATGAGCTACTATATTACTGCCACCTCCAAATATATAGTCTATCAGCAATGGAAATTAATGCTGAACCCCCCATGGTATTATATTTCACAGAACATGGCATTATTCTTCGAGGACACCAGTCAGTTATATACCCATAGATGGAATCATACCCTATTCGGGGTATGTGACCTTAAAACAATCTAGTATATCTCGATGTCTTATCCACTGCATGCAATTTCTCACAATGAAATATTGAGTAGAAAATCCAGTTCACAGTGCAGGCAATTCAGAGTTATTGCACATCATGATATTCATAGATTTTTATATAAAAAAACACCCTTAAAAACACACCCTGATAGAGCTCTGAATCATCTTTTGGAAAGCAAAGTCAACTCTTAGTTTGGGAGTGATACTTTCAAAAGATGGGGCCCATCACTTGAAATGACTAATTTAAGGACTTTTTACATGCTATTGCTGTAGCTTTGAAATCTACTAGGATAGTGAGGTCTTATTCCTCCAAAGTATACTGGCCAAGAAACACAGCAAGAGTCTCATTGACCTATAAGCTATGGCTACGACCTGATAACTTTGGACTCCTTGTGTGCAGGGAACAACAGACAAAAAAATATGATGGGGGTCACTGTGAATCAATCTCACCTTGACAACGACTAGCAAGTCAAGCCAGTATGAATTTGACAGCAACCAGTGAAAACATTTGACCCCAATGTAATGTGGTAAGACAACTCCTATGGGTAGGGAGGTATATAAACGTACTCATAGGATCCACCCAGATGCTTCTTGGTATTTCCTTATTCAGTTGGAGTGTGACTTGTTACATACAGCAGCGGTAGCCAGAAAACAAAGCTAGATTACCAGCAATTGAGACATCTCAGGAATATGGGCTTGGGTGATATCACCAGGAAAGGCACCAAGACTAGGAGAGATGGCAGTTGAAGGGTAGGCAAAGTTGTATTGGAAGGTGGGGGAGGGAGATTATGCAAACTGTTTAAAAGTCCAATGTCAAATCAATTGACAGGGACTTCATTTCTTTCTACTGACCTCACTCTTGTAAGGAAGTGAGGCCCACCAGTGCCATAAAATATCTCTCTCTTGAACTTGCCCGAAGCTGCTCTTTAATGTATAAAGGATAGAATGATATACATCATTATGCACTGCAAGTCCCACCATTCTTTATGTAGGAAATAATTTCTCAGCTACAAACTGTGTCATCAGGAGCATCTTTATGTTGACGTTTTAGGCTCTGTATTAGCTTTTGAGCTAAGGGCATACGTTTTGCAGAGCAGCGAAAGATCCTGAAGGGAGGTGCAGGATAGATGGGTCTAGGAACTTCTGTTAAATTCAGGGCTCCTCCACGGAGCAATATTTGCGGTCAGCCTTGGCTGAGGCATTTTACTTTCTTAATCATTATCTGCTCCTTCTCCCTGAACAATGTTAGTCTCCCCACCTTTCTTTTACTGGTATTACTTTCCAATAAACTGTTGGCATCTCTACCCCATCTCCAAGTCTGCTTCCTACAGAATCCACCTGGAAATTTTTCTACATATTCTTTCCTGAAATTTTGTGTTTACTTTTAAATTTTCCTTCCTTGAGTGATTATTTTGGTGAAATGTTGTCTAATTTAATGAGCCCACTGTAAATTAATGTTCAGATATTGTATGCTGAAAGAGAAAATAAAATGAAATACAAAAGTGATTGAAGAAGGATATTACATGTTTTGAGAGAAAATGATAGGAATGAAATTAAATTTTAAAATGTGCAAGATTCATTCCAAATCTATGCAGTAAAAAGCTTGAGTCATTCTTGGGTGTGGAATACTTTGGGATCTTTTAAAATCTGGATGAAGATAATTCATAAAATAGATACATTTTTAACTATTTGGTTTCAATTACATTTAAATGAAAAAAAAAAGAACAAAAATAAGCACCAGAAAGCCTGAATTCCCTGTAATTCATGTATGCTACTAATAAATTCTGTGACCTCAACTGTCCCCACTACCTCTTCACATGTGCCGAAATTGGCTCCCTCTTTGTCCCTGTTTCAATTTATTCTACATGAAGCATTTTGTCCTTAAAACATATTCGACTCCTCTCTGATTCATCTATTTGTCATTAGTTGTTATTTTTCTCCCTCCATTGAACTTGAGAAATACTATAACATAGTATTTGATAGATGGAAAATAGAATTCTTCATTAGAAGGATGCTTATAAAGGCAAACTCATGCCATTGCTTCCTTGTCACAGAAAAGTGACAGACAATATCCCTGTGCAAAGGGGAAGCAGCTCCCTGGGAGTCATGGCTTTGGTGGGATGATGGGGCTTTCTGGGGCATAATAGGTTGAGCGTTACTGACAAATAGCCTCAGAACTACAGACCAGGACATTGTCATTGGCTTTTTAATGAAACAATAAAATTTATTGCCCGCAAAAATATATGGACAACTCTTAAAATGTAATTGCAATTACAAAATAGATTATCCAGTTACACATATGCAAATGAAGGAGACCAATGTAGGAAGCATGAGCCTGTAGTGTACCACACCCATTGCTGAGCGTATATAAGTGCCCAGTCTTGGAGGTGACATTAGACTAAGAATCTTCTCACTGTAGTAACTCAACTCAGCTTAAATCTTCTGTCACCATGCCTTACAACTGCTCTCGGAAATTCTCGTCCTGCTCTCTGGGGAACTGCCTTAGCTACCGACACCCTTCCTGTGGCTCTACCTGCCGCAGGACTTTGGTCTACAGTACTGACCTCTACTCCCCCAGCAACTTCCAGCTGAGTTCCTCTCTCCACAGAGGCTGTCAGAAGATCTGCTATGGATCCAGCAACTGCCAGACTTCCTGTGTGGTGTCCAGCCCCTGCCAGAAGTCCTGCTATCGCCCAAGGATTCCCATACCCCACAGTCTCTATGGAACCACTGCTCACGGGTCTCTGGGCAGCAGTTCTAGGAGCTGCCACTCAGTGGGCTATGGATCCAGTCGCTGCAAGCCCTGGGGTTATGGTCTTTGTGGCTTGCCTTCCCTGGGCTATGGATCCAGATTTTGTCACTCAACTTACTTCCCTTCAAGAAGTTTCCAGTCATCTTGTTACCAGCCATGCCGTACAACTGGCTTCTACCAATAGCCAGTCTCCCACCTTCCCTTCAACCACAGGCTGACCAATGGCTAACCCTTTCAAATAAGTGTAATAGGAGCATTCAGATCAAGTTTGTGCTAATTTATCACTTACAATAAAAATCAAATGATTGCAGTCCCATAAACTCACCATTCGAGTATGTATTTTTATGTTATTTCTTGCTGATTATAGTGTTTGCGTTATGCTAGAGCTGTCACATTAAATCAAAGCTTAGTGTGCAATGGGGATACATTTCACAAAGCTTCAGAGTTGGAGCAGGAACCCTGACATCGCAGTGATTATGTGCTCAGCTGCAGCACTGCAGATGGGCGGTGCAATGTAACCAGCCACTATTGTTGGAAAAAGATCTAACAATTTGCCTCTGCAAAAATTACAGCATAAAAAATTACATCATAGGAAACTCTATGGGGCAGATTTAGCGTATCTCATGAAGGTGATCTTTCCATGCTATACATAAGGTTTTCAGTGACTATTTCTCCAAAACACACAGTTAATACATTCCTTGTATTCTGTGCAAATAAATTTGTCTTAGAAGAAGTACATCCATAAAGGTCCTTAAAGGCAAAGATGGAGAGACTTCATCTTACATACTATTGGTATGTGGTCCATGGAGAAAGACATTATGTTTGGTAAAGTAGAAAGATGGGAGCAAGGGGGCTGGTCTTGGACAAGATCGATGGACACAGTGACCGAAACAATATCCTAAAGCATTGGAATGATTACGAGGATGGTGCAGGACTGCACACTGGTTTGTTCTGCTGTGCATAGTGTCTCTGTGGGTCAAAAACAGCTTGACGGCACCTAACAGCAACCACAACATAGGGGCCATGCAGAAGGAGCCATATGGGTCTGTAGCATGAGACACTCCCTGGCAGGAAGACAGACAATCTGCTCCCACTGAGTTACAGCCTTGAAAGCCTGAGTCAGAACCTACTTGGTGGCAATAGGCTTGATTTATATGGCCAATGTGAGTTATGGTAGACTTCATTTAACTTCTTTTGGTTGCATAACTTTTTCATTCATATTGTAGTTAATAAACATCCTTCTTTTGTCATTTTTAAAAATTTTATGAATCAAAGTCTCAGGATTAGAATATAGAGAGATGAACTCTTCACTGAGTATGAATGGTTATGATGAAATGATTCATTCTGAATATAATTAAAAAGTACAAAATTTAAGTTTATGTGTAAAAGAAAAAGAAAAGAACAACTAAAAATCTACGCATGAGTCCCATGTCAGTTCATTCGATTTATTGTTAAAAGTTAGCAAATCCCTGCACTCAGTGAGAAGTTTCCAACATGGTCCACTTTTCCATAGTATAAAAGGAGGTATACAAGGATTCTTCTGAATAGATGGACAATAGTTGGAATGGTTCATCAATGCTTCCTAAAGCTCAAATGAAATGTAAATGGCAAAAAAGCCTCTTATATTAATAATATCTACTATTTTGTTTCTATGGCATGTAATATTAGAAACTTCATGTTTTCTCTTGATAGATTTTTTTCAGTTTTTTTATTTTTTAAACGTTTTATTAGGGGCTCATACAACTCTTATCACAATCCATACATATACATACATCAATTGTACAAAGCACATCTGTACATTCCTTGCCCTAATCATTTTCTTTTCTTTTTTTTTCCTTTTCGTTTTTTACATTTTATTAGGGACTCATACAACTCTTATCACAATCCATACATATACATACATCAATTGTAAAAAGCACATCCATACATTCCTTGCCCCAATCATTCTCAAAGCATTTGCTCTCCACTTAAGCCCTTTGCATCTGGTCCTCTTTTTTTTCCCCCTCCCTCCCCGCTCCCCCCTCCCTCATGTGCCCTTGGTAATTTATACATCGTTATTTTGTCATATATTGCCCTATTCGGAGTCTCCCTCCCCCACCCCCTTCTCTGCCGTCCCTCTCCCAGGGAGGAGGTCACATGTGGATCCTTGTAATGAGTTCCCCCTTTCCAACCCACTCACCTAACACTCTCCCAGCATCGCCCCTCACACCCCTGGTCCTGAAGGTATCATCCACTCTGGATTCCCTGTGCCTCTAGCCCTCATATGTACCAGTGTACAACCTCTGCCCTATCCAGCCATGCAAGGTAGAATTCGGATCATGGTAGTTGGGGGGAGGAAGCATCCAGGATCTGGGGGAGAGCTGTGTTCTTCATCGGTACTACCTCGCACCCTGACTGACCCATCTCCTCTCCTAAACCCCTCTATGAGGGGATCTCCAGTGGCTGACACTTGGGCCTTGGGTCTCCACTCTGCACTTCCCCTTTCTTTCAATATGGTATATATATATATACATATATATATACATATATATATATACACACACATACATATATTCTTTTTTTTTTTTTTGGCATGATGCCTGATACCTGATCCCTTGGGCACCTCGTGATCGCACTAGCTGGTGTGCTTCTATGTGGGCTTTTTTTCAGTTTTTTAGGAGCAATATGTCAGGAAACCAGAGGAGTCTAGGATAAGCAGCAGGTTAATCAATAATAACACATTATCCTTGAATAGTGCTAAAAACAGCAGTCTTCAAACAATAATAAAAAATAAAATGAATATACGTTATGTTATCAGGAGAAAAAATGGAAAGTACACCTTTTAAAAAATTAGTCATTTTAAATATAAGAAAATGGACAATTAAAGCAGAAGTTAGCTTTCACAGTGAAATGTGTGCATGTGAGAGAAAACTCAAGACATGCAAATTCACAAACACATGGTTGGATGTTCCCAGTACTACAGCCAAGAGAACTCCGGGGATTACTCAATGGGCGCTACCCCCTCACCCCCCCTGGAGAAAGATGAGGCTTCCAGATCCCATAAGATTTCCAGCCTCATAGGCCTTCTCTGTCTTAGAGACTCTATGAGTCGGAATTGACTTGATGCAGTGAGCTGAGTAATAGCACCTACAGCCACTATGCAGTCGTGTAGAATTACTTACTGTTTTCAAATGCTGGAAAAAATAATCTCTTGTCAGAACCAAATTTATCTATGGAGACTTGTTTAACTTGGGCAATATAAAGCCAAGATAACATTTGGTATATGATCTGAGAGCAGAATTTCATGGAAAATTGTTTTAGCTTTTATATGGAAGAATAACTAGAAACACAAAGAGATACAGGAAAAATAGGAACCTAGTAGGATCTGTGATTTCATACAGAAATAAAAATAAATAATAATAACAATAATCTCCCCAGAAGGCTGAGCTCCTGGATGGGGAAAAAAAAATGGACTCGCTTCCAAGTTTTACTGATGATGGGGCTTGCTCCCCATTCCGCAAAGAGTAACTCGAGCTGTGTCATAAAGATGAACTTGAAGGAGTGTTTGGACAAAGAAAAGGTAATGGGGAAGATAAAATGCATAATATTTTAATGTTTGGCGCATGATTCCTAGTGGCTGGGCAAATAGGAATCCAGTTTTAATTCTTTCTTTTATCATTTTATTGGGAACTCATACAACTCTTATCACAATCCATACATCTATTGTGTCTAGCACATTTGTATATTTGTTGCCATCAACATTCTCAAAACATTTTCTTTCTACTTGAGCCCTAGGTATCAGCTCCTCATTTTCCCCTTCTTCCCCCTCTCCCCTTCATAAACCCTTGGTAATTTATAAATTATTGTTAATTTTTCATATCTCGCATTGTCCAACATCTCCCTCCACCCACTTTTCTGTTGTCTGTCCACCAGGGAGGGGTTATAATAAATCCTTGTGATCGGTTCCCCTTTTCTACCCTACCTTCCCCTTACCATCCTGGTATCACTACTCTCATTATTGGTCCAATCTGTCTTGGATTCCCTGTGCTTCCAGTTCTTATTTGTACCAGTGTACATCGTCTGGTTTAGCCAGGTTTGTAAGATAGAATTGGGATCATGATAGTGTGGGGTGAGGGAAGCATTAAAGAACTAGAGGAAAGTTGTATGTTTCATCATTGCTACACTGCAACCTGACTGGCTCATCTCCTCCCTGAGACCCTTCTCTAAGGGGATGTCCAGGTGCCTACAGATGGGCTTTGGGTTGTCACTCCACACTCCCCCTTCATTCAAAATAATATGATATTTTTGTTCTTTGATACCTGATACCTGATTGTTAGGTAGCTTAGCCTAGGGAATTGGGAAGTCCATTTATGCATGCCCAGGAGAGCCAGCAAAGGATAAAAGCTGGATTTTCCCGCCGGTGGGCCCAGATGGGCATAACACCTGGAGCAGCCCACCTGGGCCAGGTGAGAGCAATTCAGCCAATGGGAGCGACCTGGGGTTGTTCACCACACCTCCCCTGGGAACCCTTGAAAAGGCAGGGACTGGAAGGGAGAGGGGCTTTTTGGTCTGGTCTTCATGGGAGGAGAGAGATCCTTGCCAGGCCACATGGTCAAAGGAATCCTATGGGTGCCGCATAAAACCTGATGCTTCTTTGAACTTCCATTAAATTCACTTGGATCACGAGCCCGGCTTCAGCATGAAATCTTTCTCGCGCGGAGCCAAGGACTGAGGTTGAAATTTAGGCCGGAGAGAGAAACCTAACATGATCTCATGGACAGCACATGATCACACAGGACAGTGTGCTTCTTCCATGTGGGCTTTGTTGCTTCTCAGCTAGATGGCCGCTTGTTTACCTTCAAGCATTTAAGATGCCAGATGCTATATCTTTTGATACCCAGGCACCATCTGCTTTCTTCACATTTGCTTATGCACCTGCTTTATCTTCAGCAATTGTGTTGGGGAAGTGAGCATCATGGAATGTCAATTTAATAGAACAAAGTATTATTGCATTGAGGGAGTACTTGACTAGAGACCCAGTGTCCATCTACCTTAATATTAAACCTATAAATATATGCATATAGATCTACTTCCCAATCGTCGTATATAAGTATGCTTACATATGTACGTGCCTGTATTTAGAACTCTATAAATGACCTTTGCTTCCTAGTTCTTTCTTCTATTTCCTTTTACTTTCTTCTTGTCCCACTACTATTCTCAGCCTTCATTTAGGGTTCAGTAATTCCTTTCCATTACATTGCCCTGGATCAAGCCCTACCAGACCTCCTACACCCTCCTCGCCATTGATTTTGGATCACTTTTTTTCCCTTATCCCTAGGTTTGTAAATATCCACTCCCTTTCACCTGCTTTTCTCTTTCCCATGTACCCCCTGGAACCATCAGTCCCATTGTTTTCTCCTCCAGATTGTTTATCTCACCAATCTTATCTAGATAGACTTGCAGAGATAATAATATGCACAAAAACAAGACAGAGCAAAATGAAGCAAGAAAAGAAACAACAACAAAACAATGACAAAAGATAGAAAAGCCTGTAAATAGTTCAAGGTCTCTTAGTTGACCTTCAGGAGTGTTTTCTGCTTGAACCTGATGGTGTGCCACACCCTGGCCTCAAAGTCTATTTTTGGTATTTCCTCAGGACTTCCTTGCTCTGCTCTCCTTGCTGTTCTGTTGCATGCCTTTAGTGTTTCTCCTCAGTGTGGTGGGTCAGATAGGACGCAATTTCCGCACTATGTCTCCAGTGTTGTCCCCTGTAGAGCTATGGGTCCGTGAGGGATGTCGTGTCTTACAGTGGAGCCGGCCTTTTGGTCCTCTGTGTGCATTGGCTGCTCTGAGCAGGGATATCATCCTCAAGGCTTGCTGGGCCAGAATGTGCTTCACTCTCTCTTCCTCCCCCTTCATTTGCTCCTGTGTGCTCTGATCAGACATGACCCACTCCCTGAGCTGTAGCTTCAGTGCTGTCCTCTGAAGAAATTCTTCTAGGGGGAGGGTGTCTGGCCATGTCATTGGGATTGGGGAGGTCTGAGGGACTGCTTTTAATTCCGATTTGTGATATATAGCATTTAAAAAATAGTTACTTATATCTGGGACCAATATTTCCTTACTTTATGTTCCTTCTACTCATTCACTTACTGCCATCAAGTTGACTCCTAGTCATAGTGTCTCTGTAGGACACAGTAGAGAGACTCTGTGGACTTCTAAGGTTTTCAGTCTTTCCTGGAACAGAAAGCCTCATCTTTCTCCTATGGAGTGGCTGGTGGTTTTGAATTGCTGGTGTTTTCGTTAGTAGCCCTGCTGTAAACACTTTGCTCCCAGGACTCCTGGTTTTCCTTCTGAGAACCCTGTATTGTGCTAACATTTCAATTAAATCTTACTCCTTTTACAACTTGGGGATTTTTGCTTTTGAGTTTTAACTTTCTTTTTAGTTCCATTTAATTTGTTCTTCATTCTAATTACTTGATCTTTACCCTTTTTCTTTTCTAAATATATGCATTTAATTACATAAAATGAGAAAAGCACTGAATTAACTGCAAGATATAAAATTTGGTGTGGTGTCTTCAATATCACCCAGATAAAAGTATTTCCTTCTGTCTATACAGATTTTTTTTCAAACTGGCTACTTACATGTACATTTCTAAATTATGGTAATAACCTTTGGGGGATCTTCATTTTCATTGGCTTATAATGTTTGACCACTATTATCAGAGAACATATTCTGTATTATTAAAATTGCTTATTGGTCTTATATATTATAGGTTGCTTTTGTGTTCTGGTGATATAGTTGGGTAAGCAATGAAATAACCACAACATCACTATTTCAAATCTACCAGCCACTATGAGGGGCAACGATGCAGTGCTTTGTTCACAGAAATCTCACAGCAATGATGCAGTGCTTTGTTCACAGAAATCTCACAGCCTGTAGATCTCACTGCCATCAAGTTGATTCTGCTTCATTGTAACCATATGAAACAGAGCAGAACTGCCACCATGGGTTTCTGAGACTGTAACTCTTTACAGAAGTAGAAAATGCCATTTCTTTCCCACAGAGCAACTGGTGGTTTGGAACTGGTGACCCTGCGGTTGTTAGCAGGCGAACCGCTGAACATTACCAGGGCTCCTACTGGAATATAGGAAGCCATATGTAGGGTTAGCATGAGTCAGATTCGTCTTGATGGTAGCGGTTTTTGTTTCATTTTACTTTTGATCTTTGCTTTTTGATATGGTATATTTTAAGAAAAATTCCATCAGCCCTTCAAAAGAATGAGCACTTCAGAAAGGTAACTATTGGGTGCTTTATTCCCAGTATGTCGGCTTGATCAATTTTCTCGAATGTATTACTCAAATAGTCCATACCCTAAGTGGTATTTGTCATTTATCACATGCATTTCTTAGAAGTATGACTGGTAGACTTATTGTTATTTATTATGAACACCCTTCTTTAATACTAGTAAAGTTAGTATGACCTGCATTATTAATTAGAATTTACTCTTGGCTGGGTTTAGGTGATAAAACACACTCTCTCTGTCTTTCTCTCTCTCTATCACACACACACAGAATCATGCACACACACATTCTTTCCATGGAAATATAGAAATGTATTATATGCTATATGCACTATACTCACATTCACACATACACATACTATACACACACAAGAAAGGGCTTTGAATATTTGTGGAAAAATAAAGTTAATGTAACCCCCCCCCAATTTTGAAGCTTTCTGATGCATATATGGGTAAATATAAAAGTATAGTTCTTTGGCTTCCACTTCAAACCTATAAAATAGCTGATTAAAAATGGCTTCCAGTGGGATCAGCCATGCCAGTTAACTTGAAGGCAGGGAAGATAATTACAAGGTTGTGGTGACTGTTTTATTGGGATTCCAAAGAAGTCTTCTTGGTCGATGTTCTCAGAGGACACAGGAAGAAGATGTTTTAACAACAGGGTAAATAGGGTCAGACATGCGCTGAGGCCAGCAAGGGCTGTCCCACGAGGATTTCTTTGGGAAAACATGCCCCATCCACTACACAGGCCTGGTCTTGCCCTGTCAGACTGATTTTTGTTTCCCCAGAGTGCAAGAACATTTAAAAGGACACCGTTTCAGGCCCTCCAAGATGACAAGTGACTGCAACAATGGACTCAAATGTAACGATTGTGAGGATGGCACAGTTTGTTCTGTTGTCCATGGCGTGGCCATGAATCAAAACTACCTTGACAGCACCTGACACCAACCCTGCATAAATAAGTCTTCGTTTGTAAGTCTCTGCCAATTAATTGCTCTTGTATCCCATTTCCAAATGTTTTTCCAGTAGGCCCTCTGTCCCTAGCCCAACCATATTTAATTTATAATATTGAATGGTGTTACACATTGAATACGTGGCACTTTGCCTGAATAAATAATGCATGGAAAATAGCTGTACAGAATGAGAATAAATGGTGACAAGTAGAGTTAGGCCTTACACAGATCTTCAGCAAGTTCAAACTTATTCCTTCAATTAAATGAAACAAAAGAGCTGATGACCTCTGAATTTCCACCCTTTGAAGGAACATATTCCCCCGCTGATCCAGAGGCAGAGGCGCATGAAACATGCACAAGGAGGAAGTGAATGACTTTCCTGTTCATGATAGGATGCATATAATGCCAAAGAGTCATAGCATTTCTAAGTCCATTGTCTTTGTGTTGCAACAACAAGAAATGTTACGGCATTCATAAATTCAAGGTGTGAACTACGCCGTTGCAATTACACAAAACAATTAAGGAGTTGCAAATGAGAGAGTTAAAAATATAGAAATGATGAGCCCAGGCATTTTAAGACCTATTGCCGAGAGGATAAAACTGCCCCAGTCAAGGAAGTCACAATGAAATTGAAAATTTTGTCACCGTAACTCAACCAAAGTCATATCTCCTGCCAGCATGTCTTACAACTGTGGCTCTAGAAACTTCTCCTCCGGCTCTCTGGGAGGTTGCTCATGCTATGGAGGTTCTTTCGGTGGCTCTTCATACCCTAGCACCCTAGTCTAGAGAACTGACACCTACTCTCCCAGAACTACCAGCTGGGCTTCTCTCCATACATGGGTTGTCAAGAGACCTCCCCTGAACACAGCACCTGGCAGACATCCTGTGTGATAAACAAACCCTGCTGCCTTCCTACTTCTGGCCAATGACCTCTACTCTGGGCAGTCCTTGGCAGCGGACTTATAGTGGGTTTCTGCATATTGGATCCAGAAGCCACTTTTGCCAAGACCATGGTTCTAGACGAAGTGGTACACTAACCTGTGAATTCTGATCCCTGGGCTATGATGCCTGTGGTGTCCCTTCAGTGGTTAATGGATCCAGTTTCTACCACCAAAACTTTGTGTCTAGAAGATCCCAAAAACCCTGCTACCAACCAGTCTATTGATCTAGGGTTTTTTTTTTATCAACTTGTTGAGTGTATAGATCCTTTTGCTGACAGATGACAATTTCATTCTCACCACCAACAAGTATAATTATGTATTCCAAAATTTTATTTTCTGACTCACCATCTGTCAACCAAGATGAACTTACAAAAGATTGATTTACAAAATGGTTCTTATGTAATATAATAGGAATAAAACCATATTTGGAATTGTATGGTAGCATTTGTGTTAGGATTCATATAATTAGCTACTCTTCAAAAATAAAGACAATCAGATGATCTTCAGTAAATAAACACATTCAAATGTTGGTGCTGTGCTTGTTACTTATTTTGTAACAAAAATTTTCTTCTATTATTATTTTTTTAATTTAACTACTTAATATATAAATCTGCTTAATAACGTGGGTTTTAGACTATTAGCTAACGTGAATTATGTCTTTTTATTTTTAGATATTGACATAAAATCACAGTTTTATTGGAATGACACTTTACAAGAATAATTTTTTGTAAATAAAATTCGCAAGAGCTCTAAATATCCTAATTCTGCAATCTATATTTACTCTTGTAACGGGCATCACAGAAGAAGGGAAAATCAAAGTTGTGTGGTAGATAATGACTACAGAAAGAAAAAGTTATTTTATTAAGTTCTCATTTTGCTTTTTTTAGTAGCTGATATTGGGGGCATTTCGGACCTTTTTCATCTGTGCAAGGGGAAAGAAGTATCGAACTCACCTGCCGAAGAATGATTCCTATGCCTTAGAGGTCAGATATGCCTCCATCGCCCCACTTCCTTTTCGCTACTCTGATACTACTCATCCTTCTTGCTGCACTCTACTTCTCTGCTGCGCTTGTTAATCCATTGCAGTGACCACACAAAACTCACGGCCAACACTTCCCATTAAGGGATTTACTGGGGAAGTGAACAGGTTACAAAATGTTAAGGATACAGTTATTTTGCCTGCAGAATCTCTTCTCAAGCATGCTAGCAGGCCCATCCCTCAGAGGTCTTCAGCATCTCCTTTTGGGAGTCCTACGGTCTCCGCCCTGCTCCTGTTTCAAAGCTCTGGTAGCAGCTGATAAATGCTGACGGGGCGCCATATTCTGCAAGCCAGCCTGTTAAGGGAAAACACTGAGATCTTCTCCTTTCTTGCACCAGGAAGTTGGCTGATCTGCCTCCCAGTTGGGTGTTAGGGCTTTGCTGCCTCCCCATGCAGGAATCTGAGATGCACTTCACTCCTGGCTCTTTTTCCTTGCGGACTGTGAGATTCGCTGTTCCTGCTTCTGCAATGGCTCCTTTTATATTCGGTAATATGGCAAAATAGACCAGTCCCCTCTATTAGAGTTTCATACACTCTATTACATTATTACATACACTCATTTTGTGAGAACTGCATAGGCTACAGGTAGAAGACCATACCAGGTATTTTCACTTCTTCACAATATGAAACAAGGATGAAATATGAGTCATATTTGTTACTATGTGTTTTAACAAAATAATACATATGAGACTTAAATAGATTTCCTGAGTGTCATTCAGGGTTTTGGGTGAAAGTAACCAAGTCCCTGCATGACACTGAGTATTTTCTTATATGCTTCATGTATTCACTATGTGTGAAGCACAAGCCAGCTGTCCTTTTTGGGAAAAGACTTTTCTAGAATGTGTGAGATTTCACCTGTATGCTCTTGAATGGCTCAGAGAACATGTGTCTGAGAAAAACAAGCCTTTAAATCAGCAGGAAATAGAAAATCCTTAATGTGATAGTTTGCTTCTGTACCAATATTTCAGTGAACAATGTAATGCTATAATAAAGGGAAAATATATGAGAAGGAGACAACTCTAGATGCAATAAAGGTATTTTGCATATATAAATAAATCTTCAAATAAATGAAACTAAAATTTCATATTTTTTCCATTTTCTAGCTACTGTTTTATCACTTTTCCAAAATATGTTGAGCTACATAAGAGGATATGTCATGAGTTTAGATAATTTTTTATTATTAAAAACAACCATGAGTATTCAATATTATAGCATTATATATGGTAATATAGTATATATGCTTCTATGTTTGTGCATATGTATGTACATACATATATGAAGTTTATAAGGTTAACTTCTTAAAATTTTCTACATTCTTACTGGCTACTATTTATTTGCTCTATGAGCAATTTCAAAGCTTTGTCGCTGTTGTTAGAGACCATTAAGTTGGTTCCCTCAGAATGAAACTCTGTACAACAGAACGAGACATAGCCCAGTCCTGTACCAGCTCCACAACGACTGGTGTCTTTAAACCCATTGCTACAGTCATTGTGCCAATCTACATAGTTTCTTTTTTTCTGACAGTTAGCTTTCCCAAGCATGCTATATTTCATTAGGAACTGGTTGCTGTTGAATATGTGTCTAAAGAAAATGAGACTATGTTTATCATAGCTTCTTAAGGGATATTTTGGCTTTACTCCTTCCGAAACTGATGTGCTTACTCTGCTGGCAGTCCATGGTGTATTGAATATTTTTTATCTGCACCATAAATTCAAATGCATCAGTTTTTCTTTGATCTTCTCTATTACTTGACAAGTTTCCACATACATATATGGCTATTGAAATTATCACGATTTGGGTCAGGGACATCTTACTTCTCATGACGACATCTTCACTTTCAACATTTCAAAAAATTACTCAAAAACAAGTTTGCCATATATATATTATACACCGTTGATTGTATATGCAAGTAAAATGATGAGTTAATAATTTCTTTTAAAAAGATTAATACTTTATTAGACCCAGCAGATGACTAACTGTAGAAATAAGGGATGTAATTGTGAGGAGTAATTTCTATTGGTATATATGCACCGGTATTTTTGTTTTGTTCACTTATAAAATATAAGATGAAAATGAGGTTAATGCATTTTCAATTGTATGCATGTTGAACGTGTTAGGTAAAAGTATGATTTTATTATTGCTTTTATTTGGAGATTATGTATGGTCCAAGAGTTGTGGACAGGTGTCTTGTTGGCAAAGGGTGGTCTGTGATGGTTAGAGTTTATGTTAATTAGATCCACCTGGGTGAAGGTAGGCGTGGAGCCCAACGTATAAGTCAGGTCTCAGCCTTATGAAAACTGCTTGGGAGAGTGCCTTTTGTATAAGCAAGAGATCCTAGACCTAATCAGAGTCGAGTTATCTTTTGCCCCTTTGCTCATTACTGGTACTGGATCCTGCCTCTGATTCAGCAATCTCCTGTTGTGTTGCCTGCTCATCCCAGAAACCATCAGCAAACTGCTGACCGTGGATTCATTAGGCTAACCTCCGATTAATGTACCTTTGTATCCACAAGCCTTCAGCCCTAGTGTGTCATCATCCTGCTTCCTGTTACTCAGCTCTTGGAGCTACATTAGTCAGATAAATGTTCAGTTAACATCTGACTGATGGGCCTGAACTGGATTGAATTTATCTACTTCTACAACTGTGTAAACCATTTATTGATATAAATATTTTCCTATATATTTACAGCAGGAGCCCAAAACAAGGCTCCAGGAACTAATAGCGTGCAAACTGAAGTGTTTCAGCAAACTGAGGAAACACTGGAAGCACTTGCTTGTCTATGCAAGGAAATTTGGAAGACTGCTAAGTTAGCAGCAGCTAACCAACTGGAAGAGATCTACATCTGAGTCCCTTCCACATAAAGGTGGCCCAATGGATGCTCAAACTATTAATGAAAAACAGCATTGACTTTTCCCACAAGTAAAATTTGCTTAAGATCATCCACAATAGTTGCAGCAGTACATGACGATGGAATGGACAGACGTTCAGGCCAGATTTAGAAGAGAATATCATTGCTGATATATGGACCTTGGTTCACAGCAAAGAAAACCAGAAAATATGTTTACTTATGTTTCATTGACTAAGCAAAGGCATTCAACTGTGCGCTGTGTTGGTTTTAGATAAAGGGTAAGTGTACATTAAGAAAGCATTCCAACACAGTGCTGCCCAAGCCCATAAGTCCAACATTAGCCCATATGCCTGACACCAATCCACAAAGTCCTCCTCAATCTCACAAAAAGCATGCAATGACACCGACTGCAGGAGGAAAGCCGGATCAGTGAGCATGTAAGCATCTCAATGTGAGCAGGGTCGATCCAGCACGCAGGGCTACATCAAGGCAGGTTCATGTGACTTCTCTGCAGGGATATCTTACAGGAAGTGAGCCTTGCAAGCTGAAGCAGGGAACTGGCTAAGGCAGCTGCACCCTGGTCTGACTATCAGAAAGCAAAAGACCTGAGAACTAGAAAGGCTAGGCTCACCAAGCCATTTATCTCTCCACCCTTCAATTTATCCCACATGTGTGTATCGGCCAGGTTGGCACAATAGACCTTAAGTATCTCATGTGTCATAGTAAACTATGGATAACCTTGAGATAAATGGTCATTCCAGAGCACCTCATTATGCACATGGGGAACTTTTACATGGATTAAGAGGAAGTTGTGAAAGTAAAAGGATATACTGAATAGTTTAAAATCAGGAACGTGTGTGTCAGGATTGTATCTTTGTGCCACAATTATTAAATCATCAGAGAAAATTATCAAAGAATCTAAAATCTGAGAAAATCATCACAGAAATTAGCTTATTTGAAGAAAACTGTGGCATCAGGATGGGGGAACGGCTCATTACAACCTGCCATATGCAGACGACATAAATTTGTTCACTGAAAGTAACAGAGGACTTGAAGCACTTGCTGAGGAAGATTAAGGATTGCAGCCTTCGATATGGATTACAATGCCAACAAGATCCACAGCCCTAGAATTTGAACAATAGATAACATGATAAATAGAGAAAAGATTAAAGTTGTCCTGGATTTCGTCTTGCTTAGCTCCTCAATCAAGTCTCATGGAAGAGGCAGTCAAGAGACCTAAAGATGCTCTGCAGTAGGCAAATCTGCTGCACCAGATCTCAGGTATTGGAGAGTAAGGATATTACTTTGAGCACCTGACTCATTTGCATGTGAAAGTTTGACGCTGACTGAGGAAGAGCAAAGAAGAATTGATGCATTTGAAACACTCCTCGAGAAGAATATTCAGTGTCATGGACTGTTTGTTAAAAGGACAAACCATTCTGTGTTGGAAGAAGGTAAGGCCAGAATACTTCTTATAGGCAATAACTGCAAGACTTCATTGATTAGATTAATAGCTAACATCTTATAATTTGTTTTATATTTAAGGAAACTTCATATTTTCTAACCTTCATTTTTCGCCACTTAGAAAAAAGTTATGAATTTGTTTTTTCTCTTGAGCCTAGTGTTGCTGGTGAATAAATGTTAGATGATAACTGGAAGGTTGGTAAATTTACCCCATCAGTTAAAGATTTACAACTTCAGAGGCTCAACTTAGGGTTGCTTTGAGTCAAAATCACCTTCATGGCAGTAAAGGTGATGGTGGAATTATTATTATATACTATAATTTATTAGTCTGTGACTCAAGGGTAAATAATAAAATTTTAGAATATTTTAATGCTATTGACCCCTACCAAAATCATACTCTGTCATATATTTTAATTCTCCCATTATTATCAGCTATGATATTTTAAAAACAATACTCATCAAGTACATGTTTATATTTATCCTGTAATTGCATTTTACATTTTAATCGATATTCATTTTCATGTTCTGCTCCGGGATTAATTTTATTCTGTCTAAATTTTTATTTTTGGTATTGATTTCAATACAGGTTTCCTTGTTTTGAAACCAGAATAAATATTGTGATACTTAGGTTTAATGTGCCATCTAGGCCAATAAGAACATGTGGGGGGAGTTTAATCTGGTCGCAGCTTGATTGGAGGATGACTGAAATAAATAAAGACAGTTGGCATCCCATCTTTCTCTTCCTCTCTGGCGATCGGACCAGTGTGCTGCTGCTTGACCTGTGGGCTACGCCACGTGGATCATCATGTCACAAGAGCTTGAGACTGAAGGATCTTGTTGCTGTGCATTGTTTGAGTTCGAGATCCCATCAGGCCTATTTTCCTAAATTTCCCGGCTATTGACTATTGCTGACCCACCCTGTCTTGCCTGAGGGAAGATTTCGCTGTCTGCTTCTTTGACCTTGGACCAACAGCTCATGTGAGTGGAAGAACTTCCAGCATATTAACTCTTCCAGCAAAGTGAGCTGAACTGAGCCTATTATGCTGCTGTGTGGACTAATTAGCTGTTACACCCCTTCTGGCTGAATAAACATATCCTCTTATGTATGTTTTTGTTTTCTTTCTCTAGAGAATCCTAGTTTTGTTTCTCTAAAGAATCCTGCCTAACACAAATACGATTTAGAGGGGAAATGGGGAAATGATGCTAAAAAAGACTAGAAGAGAAGGATATTTCCTATTTCAGAGAAAATTAAAGGCAGGGAACTGTTTATTAACTGTCCAAAACTCATTTGAAGTGCGAATAATATGAATGAAGACAACTAAATAATGATCATTCTATGTTTTTATATATGCTTGGTTATAAAAGGAGTACAAAAAATTCTATGACACTGTGTTGTAGAACCCCACAAAGTTACCAGAGAATGGAAGCCTGGTTTCTTATTTCTTTTTCCCTTTCATTGCCTTCCCTTTTCACCTTAAAAGTTTCTATTTCTATCTCCTTAACTCTTTTTACATGAACCTCGATTCGTCTCTATAATTCTGCTGATAAGCTGACTTTAAATATTTAAACCAGTATCCTTCCATGATTAGCTATCTTATTTCCAATGGTCTTACATATGAATGCCCTCTTTCCTGTGAACATGAGACATGCTGCAATATTATGTGTGATAAAGGATAATTTTGGGAAATAAGGATCGCTTTTGCTTAGAATAATCAATCATTAAAAGACTTCTCATCAAAACTACAGTGATCCTCTATGCACGGAAACCAATAAACAGAACTGTCCCTAGAACCTATGAACAGATCTTTCCCTAGTCACAATATGGAAAAACACGCACAGAGTCACCACCAGCGAGAAGAGGAGGAACTTTCCTCTCCAAGATATGATGGGCACTATTGGCACAATCACAGAATTTCTGGCATAAAGGGGGTTTGCTGAATTTGTGTTGTAATAGCATGTTTGTAACATTCATCAAAACCCAAACCCACTATCAACTTAGTTTGGACTCATCGCGGCCCCCTACAGGACAGGGAAGAACTGTCCCATAGGATTCTTAAGACTGGAACTCTTCATGGTTTTTTTTTTTTTGGTATTGTTCTTTTATGTTATTTTAACATTTTATTAGGGGCTCATACAATTCTTATCACAATCCATACACATACATACATCAATTGTATAAAGCACATCTGTACACTCCCTGTCCTAATCATTTTTGAGGCATTTGCTCTCAACTTAAGCCCTTTGCATCAGGTCCTCTTTTTTCCCCTCCCTCCCTGCTCCCCTCTCCCTCACGAGCCATTGATAATTTATAAATTATTATTTTGTCATATCTTGCCCTATCCGGCGTCTCCCTTCACCCCCTTTTCTGTTGTCCGTCCCTCAGGGTGGAGGTCACATGTAGATCCTAGTAAATGGTTCCCCCTTTCCAACCCACTCACCCTCTACTCTCCCAGTATCACCCCTCACACCCCTGGTCCTGAAGGTATCATCCACCCTGGATTCCCTGTGCCTCCAGCTCCTATATGCATCAGTGTACAACCTCTGCTCTATCCAGACTTGCAAGGTAGAATTCGGATTATGGTAGTTGGGGGGTGAGAGGGGTGGGGGAAGAGGAAGGATTTAGGAACTGGAGGAAAGCTGTATTCTTCATCGGTGCTACGTCGCACCCTGACTGATTCATCTCCTCCCCTAGAGCCCTCTGTAAGGGGATCTCCAGTGGCTGATAAATGGGCATTGGGTCTCCACTCTGCACTTCCCCTTCATTCACTATGGTAATATTTTTTTTTGATGATGCCTTATACCTGATCCTTTTGACACCTCGTGATCGCACAGACTGGTATGCTTCTTCCATGTGAGCTTTGTTGCTTCTGAGCTAGATGGCCACTTGCTCACCTTCAAGCCTTTAAGACCCCAGACACTATCTCTTTTGATAGCCGGGCACCATCAGCTTTCTTCGCCACATTTGCTTATGCACCCATTTGTCCTCTGTGATAGTATCATGGAGCCAATGATATGATATTTTGTTCTTTCATGCCTCATAGCTGATCCCTTCAGAACCATGTGATCACACAGGCTGGTGTGTTCTTCCATGTGGGTTTTGTTGCTTCTGAGCTAGATGGTCGATTGTTTATCTTCAAGCCTTTAAGACCCCAGATGCTATCTCTTTTGATAGCCGGGCACCATCAGCTTTCTTCACCACATTTACTTCTTCACCCGCTTTGGCTTCAGCAGTTGTGTCAGGAGGGTGAGCATCATAGAATGCCAGTTTAATAGAAGAAAGTATTCATGCATTGAGGGAGTGCTTGAGTAGAGGCCCAAGGTCCTTCTGCCACCTTAATACTAAACCTATAAATATAGACACATAGATCTTCATGGTTTTATGGGAGCAGATAATCTTGTTTTTATCCTGAGATAGCATCCGTAATAGTTTATACAAGAAGAAACCCAACTCTAAGTAAAGAATTTCAATAGATTATATATATATATATATATATATATATATATGTATATATATATATATATATATATAATAGGTATGTAAGAAAAACTCCAACCCTAAGTATAGACTAATGGAATATATATATATATAAAATAAGATTTTTTATATATATAATACAAGATTATATAGATAATCCAAGATTGTCTATATAATACATGATTATCTGTATATACAGAATGAGGAATGGTCATTCTGTGGTACACCACACCCCTTGCTAAATATGACCTACCCTAGTGGCATAGTGAGTTACCTGTTTGGACTGCTACCCATCACAAGGTCAACAGTTCAAAGCCACCAACCACTCTTGGGGGAAAGAATGAGGCTTTATACTCCAGTAAAGAGTGACTATTTCTGAAACCCACAGGAAAATTCTTCCTAGTCCTATAGAGTCACTCTGAGTCAGAATTGATCAGGTGACAATGAGTTTGATTTTCTGAGGATTTTTTTGGTTCAAAGTCCAGAATGACACTGCAACTCAGAAATGCGCCATTGTAACTCAATTGCACTCATTACTCCATGTTCTATGGGGTATCTTTTTCACAAAGTCTCTTGTAACTCTTTTTTCTACAGTAAACTCGTCTACAGTATTGATCTCTGCACTCCCAGAACCTCCCGTTTGGGACTTCTTTCTACAGTGGCTATAAATGGGGCACAGACACAGTACGGTTTCAGAGTTAGACATCGCCTGGAACCACCCAGGGACCCCCACAGTCTCCTGTCCCTGCCACAGACTTGAGTTTTGACTCCATCAGTTTCTGTTCCCAGAACGAAAGAGCTGAAAACTTGCAATGTATTCAGGGAACTCTGATTCCTAAGTCATATAGTCCTTATGTGCCACATTTGGGCTATATTTTCCCCTCCTTTTCCCAATGCATAACCTACTTTGCCTATAGAAGCTGTCAGTCATTTGGATACAGATCAGTCAGTATGTCTAGCTCATAGTAATCTACAAATTCAGTGTTTGGATCCCTGTTGTCAAGGTTTGAGCTCAGGATTTCCATCATTTTTGTTACATGCTGTCAATTCTGCTAGCATTTCTTATCATCGTTTCCTTAACTGTCTTGAATCTGTCGTATTTGGATCACCTACTATGTCTTGCCAGTGATGAAAGGAACAATACCCAAATGTAAAGTCGAATACTAATAATTATGATAAAATTAATTTTAATATATTTTCCTTCCATGAAATGATGGAAATTTCAGTGTTTCAATGCAGTAAACTCTATCATCTACAAATAATGGTAATGTGGTTGACTATTATTGCTTACTTTTTACTTTCTAATTATATATATCAGAAGAAGATGCATATACATATATATTAATATATCAGTATGCTTATAATTGAGATAAATATGCTTCTATGAGTGGACTTTCGAAGTCTAAGTGTCTACAGGTCATACAAATATTCTAAAATTTGTAAATAATTTAGAATTTCAACCCTCTTAAAGCAATAAAATCTTGGTAGTTTAGTATTTGAAGTTGCAGCTTGTTTGGACTAAATGTTTTAGGAGCAGCTGAATTCATTTGATGAAAAATGAATGCGTATCTTTCTTGACAGTGAAAGGAAATGAAGAGGCTGATTCCATTTTACTTGACTAAGTGTCTAAAATCTGATTCAATGAACGTCTTGTCATCGTGATTTGTTCTTAGTGTTGTGAGACAGATGTCATTGCTTACAGGTGCCAAGGGTCTAGGGAGGGATGGGCGGGATCAACTTTGGTGCTTTCCAAAGTTTCATTGTAGTTTTACCGAGAATGAGTGTCTACCGCAGCCAACATTACTTTCTGCTGTATTTCACCATCAACTGGGAAATATTTTACTTTGGTAATTTCGAAGTTGGTATTCAGCTAATACTACAAATATAAAACCTCCTCCATACAAGGGGGTACTCCCCACAAAAAAACCTGAAATTAATTTTTTAAGCTATACTCTTATTTATTTATTTTTTTACTAAGCAATGTTATCACCTTCAAAGTACTCTCCATTACACTTAATACATTTATCAAATCTGCAATTCTGTTCTCAGAAATATTATTCAAACGCATCTGTCTGGATGGCTGACAGCACCTCCCTTATTATTTTCCTCACCTCTTCAATGCTGTCAAATTGTTGTCTTTTGTGTTCCTCTTTATTCACAGAAACAAAAAGAAGTAGCACTGAGGTGCGTGGGGCAACAGAGGCTTGCTGTTTTTGGCCAAACATCTCGTGACATTGAGACGGCTGGATGAGCAGGTGCACTGTTGTGGCAGAACCAGCCCCCTCTTGACCACATGTTCAGGCCTTTTTTGTTGCACACTGTTATGCAGTCAATCTTTTCAGCACTTGTAAATAGAAAGCTTGATTCACAGTCTGATCTGGTGGCACAAATTCCACATGCTATACCTTCACATCAATAAACAAAAAAAATGAGCATCGTCTTGATCTTTGATTTCACTTGATGAGCTTTTTTTGGGTGAGGTGACATGGCAACATCCACAGACTTGATTGATGTTTGCTTTCGGGGTCATAAGAATAGCACCACGTCTCATCATTAGTACTTTAGAGAAATAAGTCTACAGAAACTCATGTATAAGAGAGAGTTTTATATGAAGGTTAGGTGCACCTGCAGAAAAGATCCCAACCCAGTGTTGCCCAAGCCCACAAGTCCAACATTAACCCATTAACCATATGTCCAACACCAATCCAGAAAATCCTCCTCCATCTCACAAAGCAGACACAATGTCGCCGACTGCAGGAGGAAAGCTGAGTCAGTGAATGTGTAAGCATCTCGGCACTGGCAGGCATCTCCACATGGCTGCTGCAGCACCCAGGGCTGCATTGGGGTAGGTCCATATGACCTCTCCATGGGGATGGCTTGCAGGAAGTCAGCCTTGCAAGCTGAAGCAGGGAACTGCTAAGGCAGCTGTACCCTGGTCCGACCATCACAAAGCAAGAGACCCGAGAACTAGATAGGTGGGGCTCACTGAGCCATTTATCCCACCTCCCTTCAATTAATCCCACATGTGTTTATCAGCCAGGTTGGCACAATAAATTCACTAACTCAATGAGTAATGTCCTTGGTCGCTTCAGGGCTGTTATTTCAAAGTACAGCTTGTTTCCACTACATGCTCGTTTTGCTGGTCATTTAGGACCCAGGGCACAAACTTCACAGCGACCCTTCTCATTCACAAATCTTCCATTAAAATTCACTGAACTGAGCTCCCAGGTAGTGCAGATAACTTCCCCTTCTCTTTAATGGTTGGCATCAGTCTTTGAGTACAAATGAAGTTTGTCGACATTTTTATCCGTTCGGTAAGTTGATGGACGTCCCGAATGAGGCTTGTCATCAATCAACTTTTCAACATTTTGAAATGGGAAAACCACTCATACACGAGTTTGTCCCATAGTGCTGGCCTTGCAAGCTGTTTTCAACATGACATCAGTTTCTGTGGCGTTTTTTCCAGAGCAGGAACTTAAATTACACAGAGGCATGCTGTTCTCTTAAATCAGCCATCACAAAAATGAGGTTAGAGCAAAACTGCTTTTACGGAAAAATTCACGGTGAGCAGAGAGAACCTGCCCGGGCCCCTGAATGCACTCATTTGGAATGAGTTACAGGATGCTCACCTAACAGGGAAAATGCAGATTTTGAAAGCTCTGCCCAGCAGAGATCTTTTCCATTTGTTTGTTTGTTTGAGGGGGTTGCTCCTCATATGTTTCAAAAGGGAACAAGGACTGTTGTATTGAGGACTGTGGTGCACCTGACTCAAGCTGTGGAATTTCAGCCCCCTCAAGTGAAAGCTGGACAAGAACAAGGGAGATGGAAGAACTCATGTCTTTGAATATGGCGTTAACCAAGAATATTGAATACACCATGGATTTCAAGAAGAAGGAACAAGTCTGTCTTGGAAGAGAAAAAAAGAAAAAGAAAACCACAACCAGAATGCTCCGGCCAAGGCAGAGTCTCCCATCCTGTGGACAATGTGATCAGGAGGGACCAGGCACTGGATAAGGCAGGTAAAGCAGAAAGTCACCAAAAAAGATTGTGTTCCTCCGGGTACATGAGAGAAACAAATGCATTGACACTCATGTGTGTATAAGAAAGAGCTATAAATCTGATGTTCTAGGATGCTAATTCAGCATGCCAGCATGGAGCGGGGTGCCAGTGGAGGAGTCTGAACACTCAGCCCCCATACCAGCTACATGGACAACTGCCCCTCCCCCCAGAGGGATTTACTTGAGAGGACATCACTGAAGCTGCAGCTAGGGGAGAGGGGCATGTCTGGTCAGAGCACATGGGAGCAAATGAAGGCTGAGGGAGAGAGAATGGAGCACATCCTGGCTCACCAGGCCGGGTGGACAATAACCGCAGTCGGAACAGACAATACACAGAGTGGATCATATGGCTGATCGCACTCTGAGACACAACGTCCCTCTCTGACCAATAGCCCTATGGAGGACAGCACTGGAGACTCAGTGTCCAGATTGCCCAGACTGACCCCGCAACACCTAGGCAAAACACTAAAGGCTTGCAGCAGAGCAATGTGGGGTCACAGGGGGAGTTCCCAAGGGAGTGCAAAGGACAGACTCTGGGGCCAGAGCCTAGTACCTCATCGGACTTGATGGGAGGACACACCTAAGGGTCAAAAATCAGATCTTGATCTATTTACAGGTTGTGCTTTCTTTTTTTAATTAAAAATAGTTTCTTTTTCTTTTTGATTAATTTGTTCTTTTCTGGGTCATTGGTTTCTTTTTTGTTGTGATCGTTGTGTTCTCTTTTGTCGCTTTGTCTTGCTGTGCTTTGTTTTATGGTGCATATTATTATCTCTGCAGATTTATCTAGATAAAATAGGCTGGATGAACATTCTGGAGGAGAAAACAATGGGACTGATGGTTCTGGGGGGACATGGGAGAGGGGGAGGCAGAAGAAAGGAGGTGGTGATGACCAACTTAGGGACAAGGGAGCAACAAGTGATCCAAAATTAGTGGCAAGGAGGCTGTGAGAGTCCTGGTAGTGATTCAACAAGGGCAATGTAACCAAGATAAATTACTGAAACCCAAATGAAGGCTGAGCATGATAGTGGGACAAGAGGGAAGTAAAAGGAAATAGAGGAAAGAACTAGGAGGCAAAGCATATTTATAGAGGTATAAATATACACATGTACATATGTAAATAGATCTATATGGGGTTGTGGGGAAATAGATCTATGTGCGTATATTTATAGATTTAGCATTAAGTCAGCAGATGGACATTGGACCTCCACTCAAATACTTACTGAATGCAAGAACACTTTGTTCTATTAAATTGACATTCTATGATGCATACCTTCCTGACATGATCACTGAAAACAAATGTGTGCATAAGCAAATGTGGTGAAGAAAGCTGATGATGCCAGGCTATCAAAATATATAGTGTCTGGGGTCCTAAAGGCTTGAAGGTAAACAAGCGGCCATCTAGCTCAGAAGCAACAAAGCCCACATGCAAGAAGCACACCCGGCTGTGTGAGCACAAGGTGTCTAAGGGACCAGGTATCAGGCATCAAAGAACAAAAACTCATATCATTTTAAATGAGGGTGAGTGAAGAGTTGAGACCCAAAGCCCATCTGTAGGCAACTGGACATCCCCTTACAGAAGGGTTGCAGGGAGGAGATGCCAGTCAGAGTTCAGGGTAGCAACGATGAAACATACAGCGTTCCTCTAGTTCTTAAATGCTTCCTTCCCCCACTATCATGATCCCGATTCTACCTTACAAATCTGGCTAGACCAGAGGATGTACATTGGTACAATAGGAACTGAAAGCACAGGAATCTAGGATGGATGATCCTTTCAGGACTAGTGGAGAGAGTGATGAAACTGGAGGGTGGGGGAACATGGGATAGAAAGGGGGAACCGATTAGAAGGATCTACATATAACCTCCTCCCTGGGGGATTGACAACAGAAAGTGGGTGAAGGGAGATGTTGGACAGTGTAAGAAATGGCAAAATAATAATAATTTATAAATTATCAAGGGTTCATGAGGGAGCGGGGAGTGGGGTGGGAAGGGGAAAATGAGGAGCTGATATCAAGGGCTCAAGTAGAAAGCAAATATTTTGAGAATGATGATGGCAACAAAGCTACAAATATGCTTGACACAATTGATATATGTATGGATTGTGATAAGAATTGTATGAGCCCCCAATAAAATGATTTTAAAAAGAAAAGAAAAAGAGCTTTATACACAAGAACAATTGAATATTGAGAAGACATCACAATCCAGTCCAGATCAAGTCCATAGTCCGATATTAGCCCTTATGTCTGATACCAATCTATAAAGTCCTCTTCAGACTGAGGAAACGCATGCAATGACACCTAATGCAGGAAGCCAGAGGACATTGGGTGGGAAGTCTTGTGGATCCAGTGGTGTAAGCATCTCAGATCTTGCAGGGATCTCCACGTGGCTCCTCCAGCCCAGGACATTAGCCTAGCTCCATTTGTCTTGTCAGCTGCAATGTCTCCCAGGGAGTGGGTCTGTGTCCCACCTCCAGAGAGCTATTTATCTCCTTAGCGCCTCCAAATGAAATCATCAATCTGTGACCTGATTGACAGGCTAAACACCCCTCCACTCTTAAGCCTCAAACTGCAACAGATTATGTAACTAACACAAAGATCCTTTAGGGGATGGATTGATACAATGACTGCAACAAGGAGTTAAGTCTACAGCAATTATGAGGAAGGTGAAGAGCCAGGCAGTGTTTCTTCTGTTGTGCATAGGATCTCTATGATTTGGAATTAACTGCAAAGCACCTAACAACAATAACAGGGCTCAGTAAACAATAAGTTGGCAAAAATTGCGGCTTAAAAAAAGCATTATATTTGTGTAGTTCCAAGCAATTTTAACAAATAATATTTTATGCAGTATTTTATGAGACCTTTAGGAAATCCTGTTAGAAATTATTTCATTGTGTGATATGAACATTTTACATATGATAAAACAGAATCTCAAAGAGAAATGTGGGTTGCTAAAGGTACCATATTTTTAAGAAAATGTATTCACTACTCTCTTCCTAATCCAAAAATATGAGAGAAATAAGTCACTATATAGATCCACAAGTTGAATTCACTTAACGTATAGATAGGAACTTGCAATCCAGAAAAGCTAGTGTTTAGGTCATGTATTAAATTAATGGCAAGACCAAGATGATAACCTGTAATTCCCTATATTCGCTTTAACGCAATTTTAGTGTCATGGGATTTCATATTTTTTCATAATTTTGTCCTTTCTTCTTCTCTTTCTCCCCATTAACACCACAAGTATTATGAATTGGTTGCTTGGGAAGTAATTATAGTTCCTGCACTGCTATCATGAAATTTAAAGTAAAGGTGTTTTTTAATAGGAAACGTAATGTCTGCATCAATGTCATGTACGTCCCTGTAAATACAAACCTATTTTACAACTTTCAGTATAAAAATATGACAATCCCAGTTATTGCCATATGAAAAACAATCCTCACTTATAGCCTACAAGCAAGTTATACATCTAGAACACAAACAAAATAAGGGGATATCTATTGTTTCATATTCTTTGGTTGCCCATCTCATTAAAATTTTTCTGTATAGTTTATATTTTATTTTCACGGTTGCCTAGACCTTGATAATTCTTTTGTCAACAAGCATTGTCCTTTAAATAAATTCGATAGTAACTACAAACCAAGATTAAGTGAGTACACATTAGTAATTTCAGTATTGAAGATGGTACCTTTGTAATACTATACCTAATGTTAATATTATATACAACAATATCACATTTTAGGATGAAAATTAATGACTAGAAATGTTATATCTCAAGAAGTAATTCCAAATAATATTCTAGAAACATCTAGCTTTTAAAAGAAAACCATTGCAGTAAAATCATTTTTGACTCATGACAAGTCCAGGTGTCTTGAGAACTGGTTTTCTCCATATTGCAACAACTGAATCGAACAGTCCTCGTGGGTTTCTGACTCCCTAGTGAGGCAGCTGCCCTTCCTCATCCTCTGAAAGGTTCTTACTAGCCCTCACCTAAGTCTTGCCTCTCCCAGACTTCCTTCTGCTGCATGCTGTATCAATATTGTTAAACTTTTTGGGTCTGTGATATTTAAAACTTGGATTTCAGATCCCAAATTTATGCTGCCCAAGCATTGGGAGCCCCAATTATCTTGTGATTTGCAAACATGCAATTCTCAATTTTAGTAATTAATAATATTGCTTTCCAGGATACTCACCATGAGTAATTTCTTTGCAATTAATTTTACCAATTTGTATTTTATTTATTCTTGTTCCATTACTGCTCACAGATTATTGCTTTATTGCCTCTGCCTAACCTTCAGATTTATTAATCATGCTTCAGCAGGACCTTGTCAAACATCTTGTTAGTAACAGTCCTTTTTCAAAATAATTTTCATTTCACTCTCCCCATCCACCAGACTCTAAGGGAATTCATTTGCGCACCAGTGGTTTATTTTATCTTACTTTGCGCTCCTTATATTGTCAGAGTTAGCAAGGCTCAAAAAGAATTAAAGAGCACGGAATCTATTCGAAGACTGATCCAAATCAAACTCATTACCACCGAGCAAATTCTGACTGCTGGCAACCCGGTGGGGCAGGGTAGAACTGGTCCTGTCGGTTTTCGAGACTGTAACTAGGAGAGTAGAAAGCCTCATCTTTTTCCTGAGGAGGCCCTGGTAAGTTTGAACAGCTGACCTTGCAGATCAAAGCCAATGCATAAGCACTATGCCATCAGGGTTCTTCAGCGCAACACACACAGGCTTTAATCTTTATCCATCTATTTTAACTCAACCTCAAGTGGGAAAGAGACTTTCTATACATTAAAGCCCAGAGATGGAGAACCTGGGAGGAAAATAAATTAAACGGCATCATTTTACTTACATTTGGGGGGCTTTTATACGAGATACCGTGTCTAGCAGCAACTGGGTGAACAGGAAAGTTTCCACTGAATGGGGAGGGGGTCGTGGTGGAGGAATTTTAAACAGTCTGAATGAGGTGGGCTATTGCTAGCATACACCTGATAACACTAACCTATCAGCCCCACTGCCTCTCCATCCTTAAACTACACTAACCATACAAATAAACCACGTTTTTGTTTGTTTTGTTTCTCCAATGGATTCTCAGACAGTAAGTTTTTCAGGCGCTCCCCTTCTTAGGGTTGTGTCCAAAGAGAGCGGGGAATCTATTTGACATTATGGTCGGTATGTTTCCTTGATATTATTTGGTAATCTGATTTTTGTATGTCCACTGTTGTCGATGACCTTTGTTAAATTTCCTATGCACTGAAAAGAGTCTGTCAATATTTCTCTTGTCCTTAATTTCCCCATGAGAAAATTAACACCTAAGAGAGGTCTTCAAAATTTCCTGGAGAATTTCTATCATCTTTTAATTCAAATTTTCCATGAATGTGTTTGAAGGCTTTGTATATTTTTAAAATGTGGTTTGTTTTTCCTCTTTCTGTCTTTCTAGCAATGTAAGCTGATGCTGACCAATTAACTACCGTATTTAATTACAAGAGTGATTAAAGCTGTGCGTGAGCAGTTCCTCAGTATATTTCGCTGCCGTCGAGTCTGCCGACGTCTAGTGTGACCTCAGAGGACGAATCTGCCCCTGTGAGTTTCTGAGGCTGCACCTGGTTACAGAAGCGGCAGGCACACTTTTTCTTTCCCAGAGTAGTGAGTGATTTCGAACTGCTAAACCTGCAGGTCAAAGTCCAATGTGTAACCACTGCGCAACCAAGCTCTTAGCCGGCGTATACCGAGATTTAATAAGGATGCTTTAGCTATCTTAGAAGACAAAAGTTCCCACAGAAACGTTTAGAGAAAGTATTCTTAGCTGACTTGGAAAGCTGAATGAAAATAGCTGACCTGTGTAGGAAGCATCCGGCTGATCAAGGTGTTTACTAATGGGTGACTATTTAGTCCCCTGTGCCTCTGTGTCCCTGCAGACAAAAGCATTGCAAAAATGACTGTTATTTGTCACTTTACTGCTAAAAGCATTGAGGGATAACTCAGTTATTTATGATCTCTTTGAGGCTCTCTTGAATCTTGCATATCCGTGTGATTGTCTTTGAATGAACCTAGTGCTTTTATTGTTTTAAGGTTAAGAAACTGTGACTAGTTAAGTAACATTTGCATAGATAAGAGTTTAGGAATGTTGAAGTTCTTTGATGTTTGTCTTGTAACCAATTCCCTTGTGTAAGAAGAGTATATATACCAAGCTTCAAATATACTCCAGAGACTTCAATGCATCAGATTGGAGTCCTCCCGATCCCATATCCCATACTTTGTATATATCTCTTTCTTTTCCTTTCATCCGCACACCTCATTTCGGACCCAGCTTGATGCGGGATAGCTGGTCTAATCCCCGCAGACTTGGATGAGACACTTCAGCCGAGGTAGTGAGTAAAAAGGTCTTTTGAGTAATTATGAATAAATGATAAACCTTAGAGTGAGTTCAAACATTCAAAATATATGAAAGGACTGATGCATATTTCTACCTCTGCTTTTCTTTCAACTCAGCATAAACCTTCTTTTCCTGATAAATCAACTGACCGTCAATTCTCTCTTTGCTTGGGTGTCTTTATTTTTCAGATAGCCCTCAACTTTTAGGTTTACATTTTCTTTATAATGCCTCCACCATTAGATACAATTATTACTTTAGATTGTTGTTGTTGTTCATGTGTATTTTGATTGGACTTGAATTAGAGCTGAATTAATAGAGGTGGGATGTGTTGTGCAGAAAAATTCTCTCAGCCTGTACTAATTGAATTTCCAAATATTTTTCAGAAAAAGAAAAATATATATACAGATACATGGAGACACCAGTGTACATGCGTGAGGGCTGATGATTCCAACTGAAAATTTCTCAAAGAGACAGTACACTTCATGAAACAAAGAAATTATAATACAAGCACCCCTAGGCTGGCAGAGAGAAAAGCTGGGCTGGGGACTGAAGTCTGTTTCAGCAACTAAAACCCTACAGAGCAGGTCTTCTCTGTCATACATAGATTGCCTTAAGTGGGGGTTTATTTGATGGTCTTGCATTATTTTTCAAGCATAATTTTTGAAAAAATATTAATTACTTTAGTATTAGAAAGATATTCTCTTATTCTGTTTCTGAGGACTTGATAATATCAGTGTTTATATGTATCATCTTTTGATATTTGTTTCTTTCCTTCCTTCCTTCCTTCCTTCTAGTGAATATAACAGTTTTTGTTGAAAAAAAAAAACCCTAAAAAACCAAACAAAAGCCTCTCCACCCCTTTCTTTTTATATAGGTTGACTTGAGATAGATAGATGATAAAGATAGATAGATAGATAGACAGATAGATAGATAGATAGATAGATAGATGATAGATAAATTATAGCACTTGAATGGGTTTATTCAAAACTCTGTTTTGTTACATTGATTTAATGTTTCTTTCCTGTGATGTTTTATTTTTTATAAGTCCTTGCATTTTATAACTTTTAGAATCAGTTTATCAGTTTAAACACAAATGTTGAGTGTGTGTTGAATTTATAGATCAATTTGGGTATATTGGGTATCTTTTAATTCATTCTACAGCTTTATATTTGGGAGTGTTATTTCATTACTTTATGCAATGTTTAAAGTATTATATTGGTGCTCTGAATTTTCAAAATAAAGTCTACAAGTTTAAATTATGCTATCAAAGATGTGCAGAGAATAGTCCCCAAATATGTTTTAGACTAAGCCAATGACCAGCCTAAATGTTTTAATTTTTTTATCTATCGTTCATATCTCAAAGACCCTTGATGGCATAGTCACTTAAATGTTGGGTTGCTAACTGCAAGACCATCAGTTCAAAGCCTCCACCTCCTCCATCCGAGAAAGATGAAGCTTTCTGCTCTCATAAACATTTACAGCCTCAGAAACCCACAGGGGCAGTTATGGTCTGTCCTTTAAGGTCACACAACAGGCACCACGTGATGGTGATGAGTTGAAATGTTGAGTGTTCATGCCCCCAAAAACTGGTCCTCAAATCACTTTTTCTCCAAGTTCCAGATATCTATCCTTATTTATTCTTAAGACCCATTCAAACATTATTTAACCAGAAAATTAATACTGATACCTTAGAATAATACAAAATCCCCTTGATAATATAGTTCAACATCAAGCATTTTTCATTTGCAGTTTATAATTATTGTAATTAAATGACAGTTTAATATTTTATTTCTCTATTACACTCTCAATCCACATAGACACCACATAATTTTCTGAATATATTGCTCATTACGGAGTAATAAAGAGTTCCTTGCTAACCAAGGAAGAAATATGAGACTTCCTACCCCGTGAACAGTCATGGTCTTACAAACCCACAAGGGAAAGTCTGCCCTCTGCTAAAGGGTCCCTCGGAGTCAAATCGTATCCATGGCAGTGAGCTTCGCTGAGCGGATTCAAATAGTAAAGTGCTCAGTCATTATCTGAAAGGTTGGTGGTTAAAACACATCCTGAGATTCCTAAGAGGACCTGCTCAGGGAGCTGCTTCTGAAAGTCTATGGCCATGGACACTCTATGGAGAATTCATAGAACACGAATTGGAAATGGGGGAAATTAGATAAACTACCAAATAATACAATCTCCTTTAAAAGTTACATTTAACAGGATAGTTCCATAGTACAGACTCCAGTTTATGCTAACCTTGGAAAACAATGGTATTGATACAATGGCCATGTGTTTTGAGTCATGACTAAAACAAAAGCAAACACAAGAACAAACTTAAAAAAATATGGGGAACTGGAGCTGTGGAGAGCAACACCATTAGCTCAATAATAGCTAATAATGCAGCCATTAAGGAAAGGACTGCTAAAATCTAATGCTTAGAAGTGATTCATGAGATCTCTTCTGGGAAAATAATTCCATCAATTCCTAGAAGTCATCATTGTAGACCAGGTGGGACACAAACAACTGGCAGTTTCTGGAGTCATAGCTGTGTGGGCAGCAGAAGCTCGGCACTCACTCCTTTGGCTCAGAATTCACAGTGTTTTATAGCTGTCAGAGAAAACAGCAGGAGGAAGCTGGAAAACTGGAAGCGACTTGATGTAAATCAGGTAAATGTCCAGACAGGGTAGGAACTGGAGGACCACAGCATTCAAACATGCAAAATTGTTGGAAATTGGAACGACTGAAATTTGTGTTTTGGGAAATTCAAAGTGTTTCTAGAGATGATATGGAAGAAAATGGTATTTTTCTGAGAGCTAGTAACAGGACATCAACTCTGAAGGTGTGAGTTTCTTAGTAAAAATAATAGCTTTTTCTTACATTGACTAAGGAACCCTGGTGGCTTAGTGGTTACACATTGGGCTGTCATCCAAAAGGTCAGTAGTTCAAAACCACCAGCAGCTTCAAGGGAGAAAGATGGACTTTTCTATTGCCCTAAAGAGTCACCATTTCTCGTGCTTCCAGGGGGCAGTTCTACCCCGTCCTATAGGGTCACTATGAGTCAATATTGACTTGATAGCAGTGATTTATCAAACTGACATGAGATAGGTTTTACAATGATCGGTCCAATTATGTGGTGAATAGTTTGTTGTTTTCAACCTTAAATTTTGCTAGTTATTTTATGCTATCATTAGTAATCCATTATATTTAATTCCAAGATCTTATCATAGGAAGACTATCTTGAAGGACTAAGCAGATCCAGTGTAATCACCTATAAATTTAAATCAAATCATATTAACCTCATGTGTCAGATTAGAACAAAGTCCTTCTACAGGATTTTCAATGGCTTTATAAAAAGGCTTCTAAGTCTTTCCTCAGAGACACTTCTGGTGTCCTCAAGCTTCGAATCTTTCAGTAAGCACCAATTGCATTAACCATCAGAACCACCAAAAGACTACATTGTGATTGTAAGCCCCCTTAGAAGAGTCTCAGAAAAGACATGCACTCATGCCAACGCCTTCGTTTTTGGACAATGAGGCTATGCCAGACTTCCAACCTACAATATTGTAAAATCTGTATTGTTTAGAACACTAAATTTGATTTACCAATGAAGTCAGTAGGACTTTATATCAGTGTATGAAAATCAGAAAAATATCCCTATACATGAAATATAAAGCAAATATATATTTTTTAGCCTGTTCAAGAAGCTACAGTTGTTGCCCACAACAACACAGCTTTGGCCAATTGTGGTAGTTACATAATCTGGTGTCAATTTGAGAATTCAGAGTGAAGGGGTGGAGTCTAGCCTGTCAATCCGGTAGTAGCTTGATAACTTCTTTTGGAGGCGCTAAGGAGATAAAAGAGCTCACTGGAGTTGGAACACATGCTCACTTCCTGGGAGACATCCCTGTGGAGAAGACACACGTGGAGAGAGACTGATGGAGCCAGACATCTGGAGCCGGAGAAGCCACGTGGAAAGCGTGGGAAGCGCCATGCTGAGGCGCTAGCAACGCCATTGGATCCACAAGACTCCCTACCTACTGGTCTGTGATCTTCCTGCATTTGGCGTCATTGCATGTGTTTCGTGAGTCTGAAGAAGGCTCGATAGATTGGTATCAGACATATGGGCTAAGATCAGACTTTGGACTTGATCTGGACTAGGTTAGGAAGTTTTCTCAATATTCAGTTGCTCTTGTATATAAAGCTCTTTCCTACACACATCTGAGTATCTCTGGATTTGTTTCTCTAGTCCACCTGGACTGCCACACCAATGTTGTATAATTTCTCTTGAGTGGATATTATGAAATTGGTAAAACTGGGATAACTAAAATTCCAAACTTTTAAAATGAAGACTGAATTTATAGAAGATTACATATTCTAATATGTTTAAGCTTTATGATGCAATGATATATTTCCCCCAAATTTTTATTTTTCTTTCATTATTCATTCATCTTTTTAAAATCATAGAAAAACTGCAACTGTGCTAGAGGAAGAAGAAGAAGAAGGAGCGGCAACGGGAGAGAGAGAGAGAGAGAGAGAAAGAGAGAGAGAGAGAATGTGGCAGCTTAGTGAAATGAACCAGTTCTGCTCATACTCTAATTAGTTCCGGGGGCATTTTTGGAAGGTTTCTAGCTAACTCTTTTACATGCCAATTTCCACCTCTCTAGAATAAGTAGGTTGAATTCTATGATTTCTGAAGTTCTATTTATATTTTATAATGTATTACTTTGGAAATCAAGGGGAAGTAAACACAACATGATTTATATGCTGGAGACTGAATCTTCTGCCAGCTACGTAATACTCTCTGTCCCATTTCCTATTTTCTATTGTGTTTGAAGATGTTGCAAAAGAGAGAATAGAAAAACGTTTCAACATTGCTTGTTCCATGTAAGTACGATGCCTCTGGTTATTAGAATGCACTCTAGTTTAGTACTGAGCCTTTTCTGCACTGGGACGGCAACATTCAAATGGTGTAAACAAAGGATGCACATTTTCATTTCAAGACACAAGGAAACAATTGCATTTGATGATTTTCAAGATTTGCTATTTTCAGTCAGATTCAGTTCACTTGCTGGAAAAGCTCTCAGATGCAACTCTATACCTGCTGAACCTGGATCCGTCCTATCTAAGTGTGTTGTCTTTCTTTTCATGAAAATGGGGATAATTTGAGCAATTTGAAAACAAAATTGAAGCACATGGATTTAGTAAATTAAAATGAGACGCAACACTCTTGATATCTCAAAGACCCAAAGCACCTATGGGTGCTTTTTGAAAATATGCAACCACACACTGATCTTTCTTTTCATATAGTGCTTCATAATTTAAATCTACATTTTACTCCTGTACTCTTCAAACTTCCTTGCTATATTCCATCTTTTAAAATGGTTGGCCTATAGTTATTGCAAGCTATTACGTTTTTTGAAATGTTGATTAACAAGAAAAGATTACTCTGGAAACTATGAGCATGTAGAAATCCTGGGCTTATAGAAATGAGAATATGTAAACTCTACCTAAATTAGTGCATATCCTGCAAAATCAGAGCATTCGATCTAAATACTAGAAGTAATGGAAAACACACCCAGTGAACACAAACAAATAAATAACAGCGTTAACAGCATATTGGTGGAGTCAAATGAAGAATTTATTAGAATAACATTATTTGATTTCTGACCTCTTTTGAGGAAGAGTGCAAATACATAATTTTATCAGTCATACAATTTGGGTTGCTCATTCGTTTTACAGAATCTGTCAGCCAATGTTTGTGAGGTGGGGAGGAAAAACAAAGCTGGTAACCAAGGAACACAGCCTAACTTTCAATGGAGAAAACCAAAACAGTATCCGATCTATCATGGATTCTTCATGCATTGTTGAAATGGAGTTAACAACTCAACAGATTAATCAATAAAAGCCAGATTTACAGATTGGTTGGTAACAAGATGACTGGAAACCCCTGAAAGGAAAATAGGTTGGGTGGCATGATCTAAATCCATAGCCAATAGAAGGGAAGCTACAAGCTCCATAGCCCAAGGATCGGAAGCCATTGAATCCACAGCCCAGTGAATCACAGCTTCTGAGTCCATAGCCCAGCGAGTAGCAGCTTCTGGATCCAAAGCCTAGAGACCTATTGCAGGTGGTCCCAGAGGGACTGCAGAGCACGGAGGTCTGAGGGCGATAGCAGGAAGTCTCCCAGGGACTGGCTACTACACAAGACTTCTGGCAGCTCTTGGGCTCACAGCAGGTTTCTTGACAGCCTCTGTAGCGAGAAGAGCTCAGCTGGTAGGTGCTGGGAGAGCAGAAATCAGTGCTGCATACCAAATTGCTGGGGGTAGAAGTGCGGCAGGCGAGGGCAGAGTAGTTTCTGTAACCGTCCAGGGAGCAGGATGAGAAGTTTCCAAGGCAGCTGTGGTAGGACATGCTGATAGGAGATGTGAGTTCAACACTGTTACAGTGAGAAGACTCTGAGTTTGAATGCCACCTTCTAGACTAGGGCACTTTTATACTCTCAGCAACAGGTGTGGTACCCTACTGAATAATTTTTTTCATATGGGTGCTTCCTTATTTACATATGTGTAATCCCATAACCTTTGTAATTGTTTGTGAATTGTTGCCCACCTATTATATTCATGGATGCTTTAATTTTATTGCTATAGCACAAAGCCAATGAATTGAGTTTATGTCACAAATGCTTTGCCTGTTTCACATTAATGCTCATCCCATCATGACCAGGAAGAAACTTCCTTTTCCTCCGCTTATACTTCATGGGTTTGTTTCTGGCTCTATTGAGTGAATACTTTTATTTGAAAAGTGGGGAATAAGACTGTTACTCGTGTGTTAATGAATTAGATACATAGCCTAAGCAGAAACCTACTAAAGATGAGCCATAATGGTATTAATTATTTCTCTTTCTTCAACTTAACATCCATCTATCATATTTTATTCCCCAGTGGGTTTCATGATAAATAGTAGTCAAGACAAACTAAATGTCAGTGAAGGCTAAAACCGGAGTCTTGGACAATATTTCAATGCACAGTGACAGAAAGGGACGAAGTTGAGACAGTGAGAAGTGGAAACCAGTTTGGGCCCTTGTAACAAGAATCAGAGCTCTGACAGTGTCGAGGGGAGAGAAAGAACAAATAGGTCCTAGATTTAATGGATCGGTTCTGACTGCTGTGGCCTTGTCAGGTTCTCATTTACATATGTGGCAACCTTGAAAACATAACTCCCAGATCTTCGACTGTTGTTTTTGTCAACTGCTGGCAAGTCAGTTCCTGATCCAAGACAGCCACACACTCAACAGGAGAAAACACTGCTTGGTTCTGTGCAGTCCAGTGATGGCTTGCAGATAGGAGTGTGAAGACCCCGATAGGTTGACTGACAATAAGACCCCTTTCCTCACTGATTTTGAGAAGTAAATGGCCAGAATTTTCTTTGCAATCTTCGTCTGGGCCACACAGGTGGTATCCCCATTTGGGGTGCATGTGTCAGTAAGATTGCATAAAAGACATCCCCCCGCAGAAGGGCTGTGGGAAGGAGAAGAGCCAGTCAGGGTGCAGTGTAGCAATGATGAAATATACAATTTCCCTCTAGTTCTTGAATGCTTCCTCCCCCAACTATCATGATTCCAATTCTACCTTACTTATCTGGCTGGATCAGAGGATGTACACTGGCACAGATGGGAAATGGAAACCCAGGGAATCCAGGACAGACGAACCCCTCAGGACCAGTGGAGAGTGGTGATATCAGGAGGGAGGAGGGAATGTAAGGGAGAAAGGGGGAACAGAATACAAAGTCTATATATAACCTCCTCCCCGTGGGATGGAGAGTGGAGAAGTGTGAGATATGACAAAATAATAATAATTTATAAATTATTAAGGTTTTAGGGAGGAGGGGGAAGGGATAGGGAGGGGGAAAAATGAGGAGCGGATGCCAAGGGCTCAAGTAGAAAGCAGTTGTTTTGAGAATGATGATGGCAACATATGTACCAATGTGCTGGACACAATTGATGTATGTGTGGATTGTGATAAGAGTTGTATGAGCCCCAAATAAAATTATTATTTAAAAAAGTATACATGGATTCTACCACTGAACCACCACGGGTATCTGATCTCCAATTACAGGAGGCTCCATTCCCCAAGGATTAGACATGATGTAGCTCAAGTTTTATAGTTGCTTTTGAGCTGAAGTCGTATACTCCCTGGGGTGTCCTGAGCAGTGGCTGAACACAGCAAAAAAAAAAAACAAAACCCAAAAAACTGGAGGAGCCTGTTCTTGGAAGCCATAAGATTTGTCTGTAACATTCCTCCTTGGCCTTGAGGAATTATTGGTAGTCTGCATGGCATTCTCAGACAACCCCTTCTCTGTTTCCTTACTCAAGTCAAGCTTAGATCTAAGTCTGACAATGCTAAAACCCTCTTCCTACTCGCTAACAATTTTCTCTCAAAGATATTCCCTTAATTGGGTCCTTGTATCTTCATTCAGTCATAGTATCTTCTTGATGAATCTCAACTAATATATTAAGTTATAGAACACAAATTTCACTCCATCAGTCTCCTCTAAATGTGTTATTAAGAACCTTGATTGTTGACTTTGTAGAACCTTTACATTCTTTTGCTTTTGTTTAAATAATCTCTGCTCTTGACTCTATTTATACATTTTCTTAATTGGGCTCAATGTAATTTCTTTTCTGGACTCATGGATATTATTAGTAAGACACTGATCTCTACACCCCCATTTTTCCCCTTTTAAACTGTATGTGTTTAGTCCTATACCCTTTTCACTATGTATGGCTTTATTTAGACATATTTTATATTTCCTTTGTCAGTGGAAACAAATTGCTTAATTTCCATGTATCAGAATTTATTAGTTAAAATTGTTGTTATTATTTCCAACTTAAACCATGAGCACAATCTTTTGGAAGTTGTCCCTGCTATGACCTGTTTTGGTAAATGTTCTGTAGACACTTGAAAATAATGGATATTCTGAAGCTGTTTAGAACAGAGCTCTATGCATTTCAATTAGGTCTGACTTGTTAATCATGTTCACATTTGCTGTGTCCTTTACTGTTTACTTGTCTTCGGTTCCTCTCAGTTATGCATGGTTTTATTTTGACAAAATGCCTGTTAAAATCTCTTATTTCCATTGTGGATTTATACATTTTTATTGAATTTTATTTTTCCATTATGTCTAATGGCCATGGTCACCTTTTTCCTGTATATCAAGTTTGGAATTTTATCACACTTCTTGGTTCTGTGTGTTGAACACTACCTTTTGTGTGCACAATACTCCCATGTGAAGGAAACAATTTCTACCCAACTTGCTCTTTAAGACACAAAAGCAAACTCATGTTTATGAGACAAAGTGAAGTATACAGAAGGGGACATGAAGACAAGTAGAACATGGAGTTTTGTTGACATTGTTTTGAGATTATACTAATTGACTACCAGATTAAAAAAAGTATTCACAATGAGAATTCTATACCTGAGGATTCTATTTAAGTTTAACAAATGTTATTTTGATTGTTTGTTGTTAATCCCAGATGAGTTTGTCTCTGACTCAAAACAAACTTATGGGTAACAAAATGCAATGTCTGAGCCGATACCATCCTCATGATTGATGGTATGTTGAGTCCGTTGTTGTAGCGCCTACATCAATCCATCTTGTTGATGGTTTCCTTCAGTTTTAGTTCTTGGGTGTTGCTTTTGTTTGCTTGTTTCCTGATGATGTGTCTAAAGTAAACAAGTCAAAATTTTAACATCCTCACTTCAAAGGAATATTCTGATTAAAAAAATTTTTTTAAAGAAACAAATTAAAAAACACTTTGGAGTTTAGCTTTGGAGTATATGTGACATACTTTAACTGATTAATGAATGTAAAAACAAATCCATCAATCACTTGTACCTTGGTTAAGTCCGACCTACATTATTTTTCTCATTAACATTTAATATCCGGGTTGATATATTTCACCTTTTATCAGTTTTGGTTAATTGTCTGCCATAGTCTCTTCAAATATTGTTCTTCACCTTCTCTTTCTTAGGTTCCAATTATAAATGAGCCTCTCCTTTTAAATATGTTAAATACACCTTTCTGTATTTTTTTATCACTTTGTTTCTTTTTGTTTAGTTGGGACACTTTTTTTCTTCCATCTTCTAACTCAGTCATTGTCTTGTCAGCTCTGACTAATCTACTGCTAAACCATCCTTTGAGAAAAAGATGCTATTAAGAATCATTTTTATGTTTAAAATTGTTTTTCTAATGAAATTTTGTTCTCAATCTTACCTTTAATTCTTTTAATATCCTTAGAAAACAGTTTTTTCTTCTATCTTGTTAACTTCTTTACTGGGCAGTTTAGTGTCTGAATGGGCAGCTCATTATCTTTATCCTGCTGTTTAGATTCTATTTTCTAGTATTCCCTTTGGTTTCAGGCTTATCTTTCTATATTCCACTTATGTTTTGAGAAAGTGATAGATATTTCATATTAAAAGGTTCTGAGTAGATTTACTTTCTTTCAGAAAGGGTTTACTTGGGTTTCTGGTTAGCAAAGAATAGTGACATCCTAGATTATTTAACCCAATCACAAATTGAGAAGACCCCAAAATAGACTCCAATCTTTATGACATATTGGTTATTTTTAGGCATCAGTCTCCAAAGTACAGAATAGTTTTCATCTTGCTAGTGGTATTCATAGTTAAATGGATGTCCCAGTCCTAGGAGATTTGGGGAATGACCAGCCTTTCAGACAGCATTTTCAGAATGGGCACCTAACTTTAAAGGTAGAGCAACCTGATGTGACAGTATCATGTCCCTTGATTGATGTGCTAGCCCATATGTTACTTGTATGACTGTACACTGTGTTGATATTTCTCTTAAGTATTCACACAAATATAGTTTGTGTTTGGTTCAGATATTTTTGCTCCCACTGCAGAAGATAGTTTTCATATTTTAAACAATATTGAATTGCTAACGTTATGTAATTTTGAAAAACTGTTTCTTTGCTTCTGTTTTGTTTTAACCAAATTTTCTACGAGTAATTCAAATAGATGAATAATGAGGACAGGCATTTAAAACTTTGCTTGAGCATTTAAATAATATTGGTTGAAATGTACCAAAATTCAAAAATCTTTAAATGTTGCACTTATAGCTATAACTACTTTGTATTTCTAGATTATGTGCACTTGCCTTCTACTCTAACCAAGGATGATAACGTGTCCTTTACTCAAGACATGCCTTCTCATTGTTCTGTTTTAATTGGCCCGTGTCACCCTTCCAGAGTGCACCTTATTCTTTTCTCTACGTCTTTACCTTTGCCTTCCACAGTAACACCCTGCCCTAGAGAGAAGCTCTTGACACTCTACCCATATCTTCTGGGTACTGGTACTCTGAATATTCATTACTGAGGACATTGTCAAAACCCTGCCTAACAGTACTGTCACTTCCATGGAACAGGCTGGATTCTCTGTAGGAAAATTTTCATTAGGATGAAGCTCCACTTGCCTACAGTGGCTGCTTTGTGCCACATTTTTTCTCTTTGAGTCGTTCATTGGTGGGTTTCAATGCTCGTCTTTCAGTTAGCAGCCAAACAACCATTGTGCCACGAAGGCTCCTTCCTTCCTTACCACACCATATGTTAGCAGCTCAGCAGGAGAAAGACTGTGCTTTCTACTCCTGCAATCAGTTAATCCCAGTGGGAGTCACTAAGAGTCAGCTTTGGCCCCATGGCAGAGAGTTTGGAGAGTGAGCAGTAGTTCTTGATATCACCTTCCAAATAAGCTACTCTGTTTGATTCCTTATTCTTAGTCCTGTTTTCTGCAAAATTTATATAAACAGACATGTGTGACTCATAAACCGATCTATTGGGAAACCTTTGATATGTGTCCATCTTCTAGAATTTTAAATCTTGTCATCAAACTTATTTTTGTGAATTGTATCTGAAAGAATGGAAAATAGTTAAGGAATAGTGTCCAGAGTGTTGCATTGAAAAGACACTTACCCTCCTTGCTGGAGGTACAGATAAAGAAGGAATGATTTCTGGTTTTGTATACCAAAAATAAAGAACTCACAAAATACTCATTTGAATTAACGGCATTTATTCTTCTCCTCACTCCTATACTTTCCAGATGGTTTAGCTTATATTAAATTTTTGCTTTTAAATTTAAAGATATTATTGTTGAGTAAATTGAAGATTTTTAGCATTATCTTGTAAGTATGATAGTATTATTAAGAAACAAAATGAGAAAGCAATGCCACTAGCAATCATATTACAGTCCTTTTAGCCCCCCAAATAATTATGGAACCCTAGTGACATAGAGGGTTATGAATTGTTTACTTGGTTATATCTAAATATTTTATATTTCTGAATCAACTTAGAAAGAAGCTGCTTACATGATATAACTATCATTTACTTTCAGCATTTGAATGTATGGTTTAGCAAAACTAATAAATAAATAAATAAATAAACAAACAATCTAACTTACTACCATTGAGTCAATCCTGATTCACAGGTACCCTACAGGGCAGGGGAGAACTGCCCAAATGAGTTTCCAAGACTGTAATTATCAGCAGTTGGTGGTTTTGAACTGATAACCTTGTGGTTAGTAGCCAAACACATAACCACTAGGCCATCAGAGCTCCCTGAATAAATCATAGCAGCATAAAAAGAAAGACAAAATCAAAAAAAAAAATAGAGAGAAGTAAAAAATGAGGGAGACATCAAAATAATCATTTTGGAAGCAGAGTTATGAATTATGGTCCTGTGATTCCAGGACCTTCCCAGAGAACACCTAAGTAGTAAATTTCCCGCTACCCTACAGAGTAAAAGAGAAGTAGGAAATAAAGAAATTTCACACTGAGAAGGGATATGTAAGACAGCCCCTAGGTCTGGAAATATCAGAAACACATTTAAGACCTCCAAAGTAAAACGCTAGGGAAATTCTAAGAGAAGGGTAAGCAGAAATATGCTCATATTTCTAAATATAGATGACAAAAATGCATACATATAATTTTAAAGTTTTGATTATAAAATCATTAGATGAAATGAAATGTAGATCAGGAGTGTGATTGAACAGAAGTTTGGCTCTCTTGGCCTTTTGTGCATCCCTCATGCTGTTAGTCCCTGCCCTCACTCATCACCCTGGGCACGAGACTAGCTTGACTTCCTCTGGCATCAGTTCACTTGAGACCTTTTTGTCACCTTGTCTTTAAATATATTTGAAGGTATCTTTCTGTTTCTAACCAGCTTCCTCTTAGTCTACTAGAAAACTGTCAACAGGTTTGGGAGCATATAATTCACATATTATGCAATTCAATAGTTCAATTATATTAAGAAGAGTTGTTCAACCATTACGACAATCAATTTCAGAACAACGTCTTCTTTGCTGTGCTTACTACTAGCTCCCTGTTTCCCCAACCCCTGATTTTTATATCTTATTTATCCTATCTATCTGTAACATTTTCCAATTCAACATTTTCTACAAGTAGAATTTAGTGATACTAGCTGCACACATTAAGTATTTTTATCATTGTAAACAAATACTGAATTCTTCCTAAGCAATAATTCCTGCATTTCTACCCCCGTCCTAGTAACCACGAATAAGCTTTGGTCCCTGTACATTTGCCCATTCTAGAGATTTTAATAAGTGAAATCACCCAATGTTGGTTTTCTTTTTGAATATTTACTCTTTCATAAAGAGACACAAAGTCCTTAAATATGTTGCAACATGAACTAGTCTTGGAAAAACTGCTAATATAGTAAATATCTTACTCTCTTTGTTTCATCAATCTTTTATTATTTTAATTTCTTTTCATTGAATTTGAGATGCACTATGTAACAACAGTGTTTGTTGTATTTATTTTCCATTTTTGCGAGAACAAGTTGCCACAGGCACACACATGACATTGCTGTAAGCCAGCATACGCTTGGGATTTGTGTTTTTCTTTTTAAGAATCAGAGTGAATGGTGCATGCTCTAAAACTGATTGTGATGATGTCAACTCTTCTTCATGTGAATGAACTTCTGAATTGTATGTTATGTGAATTAAAAGCAAATGAAACTGCGGAGGGTAGGAGAGTGAATGGTTAAAAAAAAGGGGGGGGATCATTCTCACTAGTGGAAGCTATGCCTGAGCTGCTGAACCAGGAGAATATTGATGTATGACTATCCTTCCTAAGGAGGAAAAATGAACCAACAGAGTCAGATGTAAACATACAGACTGCTTAGGCGGGAGAAAAAGGAGATGTTCACCTGGTCCTGAAGGAGCAGGGATTAATATAACACAGTCACAGCATTTCTAGCATTTAAGTATTTCATTGGCGTGGTACCATAAAAACCAAAATTATATCACCTATAAAAACCATATGTGGAAAACCATTCAAATACCATTGCAATTACAGAGAAAATGAAATTACACACAAGCAAGCGAGGGATTCCAGGATACCACGATCTTGTAGTGTGCCACACCCTTGACTGAGGATATATAAGCGTGATCCATCTGGAGGTGGGAACAGAATTCAGAATCTTCTCACTGTGACACAGCTGGACTTACATCTTCAGTCAACATGCCTTGCAACTACAGCTCTGGAAACTTCTCCCCCCGCTCCCTAGGGGCTTACCTGTGCAAGCGCAGCTCCCACAGTGGCTTTTCTTTCCCCAGCAATTTAGTCTACAGCATTGACTTTTGCTCTCCCAGAACACGCAAGCTGAGATCTTCTCTCTGCAGAGATTATCAAGAGTCCTGCTTCAAGCCTTTTAGCTGCCGGACCTCCTCTGTGGTGTCCAGACCCTGCCAGATATCCTGCTACCGCCGGGGGAGTTCACCATTCTGCAGTCCCTACCACAGGACTTACACAGGGGCTCTGGACTTTGGATCCAGCAGCTGCCATTCTCTGGGCTATAGATCCAGATGCCGTTACACTCTGGACTGTGGCTCCAGTGATTTCAGACTCCTGCGGTATGGCTTCCCTATTCCAGGTTATAGATTCCGATTCTGCCATCCAAATTACTTGACTTCTAGGAACTTCCCGTCTTCTTGCTACAGACCAATCTGTAGATTGGGCTTCTATCAACCAGCGTGTTAAGTGTGCCACATCCATTTGATTTGGTGGTAACATTTCGGATCGAAGAAGATATTTCCCCTTATGTTACTACTGTCTCTGTATTCTTTCGTCACTTCTGGAAGATTTTGAAATTAGCAACACAAAATTAAATCATATCATTTACACTGTTGAAAATATATAGGCTATTGGCTTTTGTTTCAGAAGCAGCTGAAAATTAAAAAACCTTAATAAACATGGAAAATGACATCTAAACATACTATCTGACTTATTTTTAAAAAATTTATTGAGCGTGTTTTTGTATTCAAGTTTGGGGGAAGGTCAAAAAAAGTCCAAAATGATTTTGCAATTGGTTTTATGGTATTTACACTTCAATAGTTTTGAACAATTTTTTGTTGGTATTGAATATATTACCCATTAAGGATGTCATTTCCTGGGCCACCTATTTTGCACTTGAATACTTGTCTCAATAGCATGGAAAAGTGCGTGAGAATGAGGTACATACATTTATGTTGATAAAGAAACACCTACAAAATCGGCATATATACCAGAAATACAATCAGCAAGAGTATGATATAAGATTAGGCGTCTACATAGGCAGTGTTTTACCAAAGTCTGCCAGCGAATGTGAATCTTGAGCTACGAGGACTTCGGTGCTCAGGCAGCTCCTGAGACAAATACTATGCTCATTGCTGGTTGGCAAAGTGCCAAAATCTCCATCTCCCTCAGTGACATATTCCAGAGCCTCATCTGCACACATGAATAAGGAGAATGGCAATACCCTAAATCAGCGGTTCTCCACCTGTGGGTTGTGCCTTCTTTGGGAATCGAACAACCCTTTCACAGCGGTCACCTGATTCATAACAATAGAAAAATTACAATTATAAAGTAGCCACGAAATAATTTTATGGTTGGGGGGGTCACCAGAACATGAGGTACTATATTAAATGGTTGCGACATCAGGAAGGTTGAGGACCACTGGTCTAAAGATAGGTTCATAAGGTATGAGCTATCCCCTTGATGCTTCTTTAACCATCAGAATCTAACCAAATGCACCCCTCCCTTTATACTAGCAGTAATCTCAAGTGTACCTCAATGGAATCAAATAGTACTATTTCTAAATTTCACAGATTAAATATTTCATGAAATGATAAAACACTAGGAAAATCACCATATACTAGCTTGCATTAATAATTCAACATTAAAATGATTAATATCTATCTTTCAAATCCTTAACAACACTGAAAAATGTTTGATTCATTAGCTTTTGCCTGGGTTGTTTCTCATGAAAGAACTGCCAATAACATAAATTTTAATTCAGGAAGCAAGAATGGGGAAAATGGGTATCAAAAAAAACGAAAGGTAACTCCCATATAACACCAATTCATGTTTTTCATGAATGAGCAACTGGAACTCAGTCCCATCTGGATCTTGTTAGCAATATGTTAAATGACTTGGAATTACCCTTGCCAGGAGCTAGCCAACAAAGAGAAATATTTTTATCTATTATGTTCCATAGTTTAAATAATTTGAACATTTCTCCAGATGTTTATTAATTTCCTTGAATTTGTATAACTATGCAAGACATGGTTCACAGTGAGTTCCTCTTGTTTTCTTAACTGGAGATGTTTCATGGGAAATATGATATGTACAAAGAACGTTGAAGCCTGTATTGAGTGATTCACCATAGCTATGCCTGGGGTTGTATGTGAGACACGCCAGGTGTAAGGAAGGACACAATATAGTCTAAGCAAGTATATTAAAAACAAATCCAACACATACATAATTTATGTTGTTAATGATGCTATTGGGTGCCATCAAGTTGATTTTCAATCTATATTGACCCTCATGGCAGATTAGAATGGCCTCAGAATGACCTTGAATCAATAAAACAAGAGGTCAGGCATGTCATGTTGAGGACTAAAATAGGCGGTGGTATTTTAGGTGGCCTCATATGCATGTAAAAGCTGGTTAGTGAATAGAGAAGATGGAAGAATTGGCATATTGAATTAGAATATCACAGGTATCATGAATTGTCAGGAAAGCATGTCCGTCTGTCTTTGAAGGAGTGTAGCGCATGCTCCTTAGAAACTATGATGGCCAGACTTGGTCTAGTGTCCGATGGTTATGCTATCATATAATCCAATATTTTTTGCACCTTATATATTCATTATCACATTCCTTTAATAAAAATAATTATTATAAACTATAATTCATTAGGACCAACCTTAATTTTTGGTTTTTTGTTTCTGAAAAATTTACAAAATTTATAGAAGGAAATCATTCCTAAGCAACAACATAAATAATTATAGATTTAGCAATACAAAAAATGGTCACATTTATGTAGCAGGGCCATTCTGAATATCCTTGATAAGTTCTGAGGCAAGAATACTAAGCTAAATGCCTTACCCATCTATCATATAAACCTAACCAATATTATTTAAATGTTTCCACTAACTTCATCATTGGCATTATTAATGTATCCTGCAGGCTGTGAATTAGTCATAACCTGCTGGCTAGATTTCTAAAATCAACAAATGATTCATTACTAAGATTTAAAGTTTTGAGCTATCCTTATATCAGGTAATAATCCATCTTTTAGTGATATTTCTGCATGACATTCTTGTAATAAAGTAGTTAGAATTGATTTATTCGGGAAGGGTAAATAAAATATCAATAGAATATACCATGTCTTCTTTTGGAATTTAAAACAAAAACTCTGTAAGTTATGCATCTTACATGTAACCAGATGGAATCATACCGAGGACAATGTGCTTTTTAAAATTAGTTGCCATCAAATATATTTCAACGCATGGTGACCTTAAGTGTGCAGAGTAGCAAACGGATACACGGGTTTCTGAGAGCTTGACCTTTCAGAAGCACAGGTCAAGGCCTAGGTGGGTTTGAACTGCCATCCTTTCAGCTAGTAGTTATATGCTTAACAATTTTACCACCTACGCAGCTCAAAGAAAAGTGTGGCGCTCCTAAATCGACGAAGATGTTTTACCGTAAATATTGCAGATTCCACAACTAGTCTGTCAGTTTGTCCCACATAGTGACATCCGTGGTGCTGGAGATTTGCCATAAGGATTTCAAATACCAGTAAAGTCACTCCTGGTGAACAAGTCTCAGTGGAGCTTGCAGATGCAGACAGACTAGGAAGGAGAAAGAGGTGGTCCATTTTGGGGGAAAAAACATCTTATAGATAGTAGTGGTGTGTAGTCTGTTACCATGCAAGACAGGAGCCCCTCAAGTTGGGAGACATGCAACATACACCTGGAGACGAGCAGCTTCTGCAAGGCGGGGTCGACCTTACTGACACTGAGGGACGAGCGTTTCCAGAACCTACTTTTGCTGATGTGTCGTGACTCACAGGAGACGAAGAAACAGCTGCAAACATCCATTAGTAATCAGAAAGTAATAGGAAAGTGTTAAAAATGAAATTATCAAAAATGAAATAGAATAAAGATTGAAAACCCAGATATTAGTGAGATGAAATGGTCTTGTCGTGCCTATTTCAATATTGCCATCATATGATGCTAGAAATGCCAAATTGAAGAACGGTGTCACATTCATTCTTCTTAAAAAAATCATTTTATTGAGGACTCTTACAACAATCCATGCATCCAATGTATCGAGCACATTTGTATATATGTGGCCATCATCTTTTCAAAACATTGTCTTTCTACTTGAGCCCTTGGTATCAGCTCCTCAATTTTTTCCTCCCTCCTGGGCCCTCCCACCCTCCCACCCTCATGAACCGTTGCTAAGTCAAAAATTATTATTATTTTCATATTTTACACCAACTGCTGTCTCCCTTCATCCACATTTCTGTTGTTTGAGCCCCTGGGGGCACAGGGGGAGTTTATATGTCTATTATTCTCCTCCCACCTCCCCCCTACCATCAGGGGATCGCTACTCCCATTGTTGTATCAGAGGGGGTTATCTGTTCTGGATTCCCTGTGTTGAGAGCTCTTACCTATAACAGTTTTATGCTCTGGTCTAGCCAGATGTGTAAGGTGGCATTGGGGACATGATAGTGGGGCAGGGGGAAGCATAAAAAAGCTAAGGATTATGGTATATTCTGTCGGTGCTATGCTTCACCCTGGCTGGCTCATCGCTTCCTTATGACCCTCCTGTGAGGGGATGTGCAATTGTCTACATATGGACTTTGGGTCTCCATTCTGAACCTCCCATCCCCCGTTCACATTGAAATGGTTGTTTTGGGTTTTCTGATGCCTGCTACCTGACCCCATGGACACCTCGTGATCACAGGAGTTTGTGGGCTTCTTCCATGTGAGTATTTTGCTTCTCTGCTACATGGTCACTTTTTTACCTTCAAGCCTTTAAGACCCCAGACACTATATCTTCTAATAGCTGGGCACCATCAGCTTTCTTCACCATATTTTCTTGTGCACCCATTTCATCTTCAGCAATCAGGTCAGGAAGGTGAGCTTCACAGAATGCCAGGTTTTTAGAACAAACTGTTCTTGTATTGAGGGAGTACTTGAGTAGAGACCCAATATCTGTCTCCTATTTTATTATTTAACATGTCCCTATCTTTATATATAAATGTATTTACATATGTACATGCCTGTATTTATACCTCTATAAATGTCCTTTGCCTCCTATTTCTTCCCTTTATTTCCTTTAACTTTCCACCTTTCCCATTATTATGTTCAATCCTCAATTGGCTCCCAGTAGTTCCTCTGCTCTACAATGCACTTGATCAAGCCCCACAAGGTGTTCTCCGCCTTCCTCACCATTTATTGTAGTTCACATATTTTTCCCTCATGCCTGGGTTTGTTGGCTCCCCCCTTCCTTTCCCCCAACTCCCCCTCCCCCATTTCTTCCCAGAACCATCCGTCCTGTTATTTTCTCCTCAGGATTTCTTGTCCTATCTTATCTAGATAGACATAAAACAAAAAAACAAACAATGCAAAACAGAAACAAACAAAAAACCCTATAATTAGTTCCAGGTCTTTCTGTTGACCTTTATAAGTGTTTTCCAAGTTGAGTCTGATGAGGTGTCATGCCCTGCCCCCAAAGTCTATTTTTGGGATTCAATGGGGACTTCATTGCTTTGCTCCCCTTGCTGCTCTGTTGCACACCCTTCATGTTTCACCCAGTGTTATAGGGTCAGATTCCCACACTGTGTCTCCAGTGTTGTCCCCTGTTGCACTATGGGTCCGTGAGGGGATGCAGTGTCTTGTGGTAGGGCTGTCCCTATCGTCCTCTCTATGCGTTGGCCCTCAGAGCAGGAATATTGTCCTCAGGGCTTGGTGGAACAATTTGTGATCCTCTCGCTCCTTCCCTTTTCATTTGTTCCAGCGTGTTCTGAGCAGCAAGTCCCTGTTCCTGAGCTGAGCTGCAGTGCTGTCCACTGTCGTTCATTCTCCTCGGGAGGGGTCCAGGGGGCTGGGATTGGGGCCGGCCCGCACACCTTCCTATTGGTTTGCTGCTTCGTGCCAGTATGTTGCAGTCAAGTGTTTGCATACCAAGTTCAGGTCTGGTCCCTCTCTCCCTTTCCTGTGGAAATATAAACAATACCCTCCTCTTGGGTGGGTTAGTGCCCTGTTCCCCTGCTACCTATGTCCCCTTTCCCCATCGTTTTCCCTGACTGCCATATGTATCCCTGGGGTGGGTCCAACCCCTGCCAGAGTGCCTGGACTTAGCCCTGTGGATGTAGGCTTATAGGAGCCTTTTTTCCTATTGCCATTCTCCTAACGCTTACTTCAGTGGACTCAAGCTGCACTTGTCCTTCCTTGCTTGGCTTACTTCACTTAGAATTATGTCCTCCAACTCTTCCCATTTGGCAATGTGCATCATCGCTGCTTTTGGGTGATGCATAGTACTTCATTGTATGTGTGCTCCAGAGTTTTTTAATCCATTCATCCGTTGATAGAAATTTAGGTTGTTTCCACCACCTTGCAATTGTGAACTGTGCTGCGATGAACATTGGAGCACAGATGTCTGGCCGTGGTTTGTTTCTTGCCTCTTTCTGGGTATATCCCCAAAAGGGGGATTGCTGGGTCCTATGGTAGCTCGATTTCCATTTGTTTTAGATATCACCTGATCGATTTCCATAGTGGCTATACATACCTAAAGGTCCACCAGCAGGGGATGAGAGTTCCTATCTCACCACAGCCTCTCTAACACTTGCTCTGAGCTTTTAAACTGGGCTATATTTGAGGGTGTTAGGTGGTATCTCACAGTCGGTTTCATTTGCCTTTCTCTTGTGGCTAAGGATTGGGAACATTTTCTTGTACATTTATTAGCTATTCAGATTTCCACGCTGTGAAACTTCTGTTCAGGTCCTTTGCCCACCTCCTCAGTGGGGTATACTTTTATTTTCTTATTCTATGCTAGCAGAGTATTGTTGATTTTAGTAATAAGGCCTTTGTCTGATGTGTCATTGCTAAAGATGTTTTCGCAGTCTGTGGGCTCTCTTATTACTCTCTTGGTGAATTCTTTCCATGTACACAGGTGTTTTATCTAGAATGTATTTCCCTGTATCCCACTTGTCAGTTTGTAGCATTTCAAGTTCTATCCTTAAGTATAACTCTGTCAGTGATAGAAAAATATCCATATGCCTACTAGCTAAACAAGTTAATACGACTCTTATTTAAATTAGGACATCAATCACTAAGACCAAAGCTAATTAAATTGAAGATGTCTGCCAATTTCTCCTATCTGAAATTGAGCAAGATACACATTTTTGGTCTCCTGAGAGTAAAGTCAATTCAGAGCCAGTGTCCAGTAATCCCCTAAATGTATGATTACTTATTTTTCTCCAATGAACAGTCATACTTGAGAAAGGCCCAGACCCCTGTGAATAGCACTGAGAGAAAGGGACCGAGCCTCCTCTTCATTCAATAGGTTGTGGGTCTGTAAACTGGCTCCACTTTAGGAATTGACTGAGAAGTTGTTACTTTCTAGTCTGGGGATTAAAGCTAGATTGTTGTTCCCCGACCTAGATTTTTTCTGCACATATAGGTTCTGTAAATATGAAGTAAGTTTTCCATCTGTTTCACTTTAGAGACACCCTCCCTAAGTAACAGTGCCTGAGGTCCAGATTTATAGGCTATTCTAAATACGACTGAAACTCTGCTTTTTATTACGGTCATCATGCCCACCTTATCTCTGTCAGTTGAGTGCTGCCACATGGTCCAATAAGGCCCACGACAGGCAAATGTTAATTCAAGAAGGGACATTCCCAGTGGTACCACTAGCTGACTGACGGAAGAGAGTAATCCGAGGGGTCATCAGAGATGCTGGGGCTCCCTTCACACACTTTTTGGTAACAGTTGTGTCCTAGGGCACTCACATTGCGAGTCTATGGCTTTTGCCTGACAAATCCACTTTAAGTTGCTAATTTCTTTAAGCTTTCTGATACCTGCTTTTATATTAGACTGAGGTAGGTCTGGTTCTTAAACTTGACTTAGTGTAGGGCATCTAAAAACTATGATTTAGCAAACCAATCAAATTAACAATTAGAACCTCTCCTGCTGAAATACTGAATAAAGAATCTCTATCAAGTGAGTTCATATCTATAAACTTAGATGGTTGCAAGCTTATGATCACTGCACCATTAACCCACAAGTTCCATACACATGGTCCACATTTCTATCAGTACATATTAGAAAACTCTAACAATTCCTTATGGTATAGTATGCTTATTCCTAGGTAAACATCTAGACTTTACCTTTGGGAATTGCTGTGACCTTTGCCTAGTTATAAGTCTAGAGGCATTACGGAGGTGGAGAGTGCTTCTTGGTAGCCTGAAGCAGTATCTTGTAAGGTGTCTGCTTCCAGCAATGTTCCAGACACTTCCCCAGGTGTCATTTCAGCATGCATGTTGTTGTTGTTGATGTTGTTTGGTGTCATCCAGTTGGTGCTGACCCATAGTCACATCATGCACAACAGAATGAAACACTGAACCATCCTCACAATTGTTCCTATGCTTGAACTCATTGTTATGGCCACCTGGTGAGTCTATCTTCCTGGGGGGCTTTTTCTCATCGTTTTACTTCACCGTGCATGAGATCTTTCTCCCGGAACTTGTCTATCCTGACAATGTGTCCAAAGTGCCTGAGACTAACACTCACCATTGTTGTCTTTGAGCATTCTGGCTGTACTTCTTATAAGAAAGATCTGTTTGTTCTTTTGGAAGTTTATGACATTTTCAATATTCTTTTCCTGCACCATAATTCAAATGCATCAATTCTTCTCCAGTCTTCCTTATTAAAATGTCCATCTTTAGCATGCATGCAAGGCCATTGACAATACCATGGCTTTGATGAGGCCCGCCTTAATTCTCAAAGTAACATCCTGGCTTTTGAGTACGTTGATACTCAAAAGAGGTCTTGTTCAGCACTTTTTCCCACTGCAATGGATTATTTTAATTCCTGACTGATGTTTCCATGAACAGTAATTGTGGAACTAAGCAAGACAAAATCCTTGACAACTTCAACCTTTTCTCCATTTATATGATGTTACCCGTTGGTCTAATTGTGATGACTTGGGTCCTTACATAGAGATGTAATCCATACTGAAGGTTGCAACAATCAAACTTAATCAACAAGTGCTCCAAGTCATCCTTGATTTGAGCAATTATGGTTGTATTGTCTGTATACTGCTGGTTGCTAATGAGCCTTTTTCAGATCCTTATGCCACATTCTTCTTAACATAATTTAAGTTCTCTGATTATTTGTTCAACATAAGGTGGAATAAGTATGGTGAGAGGAGACACACCATTCCTTATTTTAGACCATTCAGTATTCCCTTGCTCTTTTTTCCCCAACTCATTCCTGATCCATGCACATCACCAGTTCTCCACCAGTGGGTGGTCACCCTTTGGGGGTTGAATCACCCTTTCACAGGGGTTGGCTAAGACCATCAGAAAACACATATTTCTGACTAGTCACACATGTGTAGAGAGCAACTACTCTATAGAAAGCAGCTCTTGTGTTGAAAACAGCAGTATTGAAGGCAAAAATGGAACTTCATGAATTATAATTACTGGGTAAATGTAAAATAATGTGCTTTAAAATCACCAACTACTGTAAAATATATCTGTACCCTGGGAACATAACGTGGATGCTGATTGGGCTTTTTATATTCAGTTGTGGTTGATGTGACTACTGCCCACTTGTGATAGTAACATATATGTAAAAAAAAAAAAAACAACAACACAGAATGGTAAATCACAGGAAACTTTAATGAACTCTATTGTCTGAACTATACCATGTATCATTTTTAGTATTATTAAAGCTATTGTATATATTATTTTCATTAGCAAGCCATCCCATGACAATGGATCTTGTAGAGACCATTAAGAAAAGAAAATATAGTGAGGATTTTTTACCATATGGTTATCTCAATAATTACAGCAGGAAATTGAGAAACTGCAATATGCTATTTGTTGTGAAGTTCTATTGGCCAAATTTATGAATCTGAACAAAGTAAAATGCCATTTTGATAGCAAGCATTTGAGCTTTACTAGCTATTTTAGAAGTAAAGCTGATGGACTCAATAAAGCCAGACTTTTTGACACTGGTGACAAGTATCACAAACAAAATGTAGCAGCCTTTGAAGCTTCATATTTGGTGGCACTCAGAATCGCCAGAGCTATGCAACCTCACACCATTGCTGAGAATTTACTGTTGCCAGCAGCCAAAGACATTGCGTTGTGATCAGAAATGAATTTGTTATGAAACTGAATGCAATTTCCTTATGTAATGACACTATCCTCAGAAGATAGTGTCTGCTGATATTCCTGATCAGGTAATCCAGGAAATTAAGTCTGCTCCACTTCCAATATTTAGCATCCAGCTTGATGAATCTACAGGCGTTGCAAACTGTTCACATTTACTCGTTTACATGAGGCTATATTCATGATGGCGATTTTAGGTATGAGTTTCTTGAAATGACAACTACTGCATGTGATGTATTTGACACAGTTGGTTCATTTCTGAAAGAGATAAGATCTCTTGGGAAAAGATTTGTGGTGTTTGCACAGATGGTGCTTCAGCTATGCTACCATGTCGATCTGGATTTCAACATTTGATACTGAATGAGTCACCAAAAGTCATCAGAACTCACTCCAAGCCTCATCGGCAAATATTAGCAACAAAGGTGCTTCCACAAGAGTTACAAGAAGTAATGAAAAGGATCATAAGTTCTGTCAATTTTGTAAAGGTGAACACTTTAAACAGTTGACTGTTTTCACAACTGTGTAATGAGTTGGGTGCTCCGAATAAGGTTCTGCTATTTCACACTGAAGTGAGATGGTTGTCAAATGGAAAAGTTTTAAAACGTGTTTTTGAGCTTTGTGAGGAACTCAAAACATTTTAAAACCAGAAACCAAGACCGCAGTTCAAAGCACTTTTCAGCAACAAAATGAGCTGTAGAAAATAGTTTACTTGGTTGACATCCTTGCCATCTTGAATGAGTTAAATTTATCACTGCAAGCACCGAATACAACATACCTCAATTTGTCTGAAAAGATCTGATAATTCCAAATGAAACTCCAGCTTTGGCAAAACAAAACAAAAAAAATTGGATGAAAATAAAATTTACATGTTGCCTACCTTATCTGCTTTCTTTGACCATGACATTGAATCAGTCAAAAGAATCATGATGATAATTTCTGTGAAAGAGCACTTGCTTGTAGCCAAAATTTCATTGTATCTACCTGACACCTATTTGCACTTGCCAGAGCCCATTCACAGTCAAAGTTGAAGATGTTCCTGCAGCAGCACAAGAGGAGTTCATTGAACTTACAGCGATACAGCGATAACTGACTTCTCTACCATTCCAGTTACAAAATTCAGATAAACTGTTTGTGGTCATTTCCTGTTCTGTCTGAGACTGTGTTGTGCCTTCTTTCTTCCATTCCTAACAACATATCTTTGCGAAACAGGGTTTTCCAGCTTGTTGGTTATCAAGTCTAAGTACAGAAGGAGACTTGTTGTGGAAGATGATATTTGTTGTGCTCTTGCAAAGACTGCCCCAAGAATTTCTGAGCTGATGAGAAAGAAGCTAACTCAACCTGGTACTGATGTTGACTGTTTACAGTTACTGTGGCAAAATGTAGCCATGTAGTTTACTGTTGTTACAATAAGACTGTTACCAATGCTACACCATGCTTCAAGTCAAAATTTCATTTATTTGTACTTAGAAATAAATAGTTCACATTTCATAATTATTGTTTTTGCAATTAATCATTATTCTTTAATTATGTTCAATTTATAACAATAAAAATTCATCCTGCGTATCAGATATTTAAATTATGATTCATAACAGTAGCAAATTACAATTTTAAAGTAGCAACAAAAATAATTTAATGGCTGGGGGTCACCACAACATGAGGAACTTGTATTAAAGGGTCACGGCATTAAGAAGGTTGAGAACCATGAACCACTGATGTAAAAGTTCTTCAGGAACAAAATCAATTTTTCTGAAATTCCCATTATATTTAAGACTGTCTATAATTTGCTATCATTGGTACAGTGGGATGTCTTTTTTTTTTCATTCCACTTTTCAACCAACTTAAAAAAATCATTTAATTGGGGGCTCATACAACTCTTATCACAAGCCATATATACATCCATTGTGTCAAGCACATTTGTTGCCATCATCGTTCTGAGAATATTTGCTCTTGGCATAGTCAATAAAACACAAGCACACATCTTTCTGTTATCCCGTGCTTTCACCTGCGATCCAGCTGACATCAGCATGGGGTCCTGCATCCCACATCCTCTTCAGAATGCTGCAACCAATAGGGGATGATCTTCTGCTTACTTTTCCTTGCATGTGATATCACTAATACTGTTCTAGAATTTGAACATTTTGTTGGGTCACGTTTCTTTTGAATGGGTCAAAATATGAATCTCTTCCATTCCGTTGGCCAAGTAGCCATTTTTCAAATTTCCAGACATAGACAAGTGTGTGCTTCCTGAGCTCCAACAGGTTGTTGAAAGGCACCATTTGGTATTTCATCAAATCCTGGAGCCTTCTTTTTGGCTAATGTTTTCAGTGAAGTTTTGATTTATTCCTTAAGCACCATTTATTCTTTCTCATATTCTACTTCCTGAAATGGCTGAATGTAGACCAATAACTTTTGTTACAGTATTCTGTATATTCTTCCTATCTTCTTTTGATGCTTTCTGTATCAGTCAATTGTTTAGAATATGCTGAGCATGCCTTTTCTTTTGGATTTTCTAACACAAGGGTTGCACACATTTCATTATTTCATTATAACATTTCTTCTGTTTCTTCTCAAGCTGCCCTCCGAAATACTCTTTGGACTCATAATTTCTTCCATTTGCCTTAGTTTTCCATGATTAAGAGCAAGTTTTAAAATCTCTTCCAACATTCATTTTCATATTTTCCTTCTTTCCTGCCTTTTAATGACCTTTTGCTCCCTTCATGTACATTCTTCATGCCGTCCCACAGCTCATCTGGTCCTCTGTCATTAGTGTTGAATGCACCGAATGTTTTCTTGAGATGGTCAGAAAATTTAAGTGGGATGGGCTCATGGTTGTGTTTTGGCTCTCATGGACTATGTTAGGCCAGGTTGACTAGAGAAATAAATGCAGGGCTTCTCATGTATACAAGAGAAAGAGCTTTATATTAAGAAGCAATCATGTATCAGGAAAGCACCCATGTACAGCGCAACTCAAGTCCATGAGTCCAAGACGAGTCCATAAGTCCCTCTTCAGCCTAATGCAACTACAAGCAATGGCCCAGAATGCAAGGAATCACAGGTTGGTGGGTGTAAAGTCATGTAGATCAAATGGCAGTGGAAACATGAAGACAGTGATAGAGGGCGGAGTTCCCAGGACCCTCCTTATGAGAAGTCCATGCCCACAGGGGGCACCATCAAGCTGTGACCTGATTAACAGGTTAAACACCACCCCTACACTTTTATATAGCTTCAAGTTGACATGAAATTATGTGACTATTACATGGAATATTTTAATTTTATTCAACTTCAACCTGAACTTATATATAAACTGTTGATGGTCTATTCCAAGTCAGTTCCTTGTCTGGTTTTACCTATGTGACCTTCTCTCTTGTCTCTTCCCACACACGTAGTTTATTTGGTTTCTGTGTATTCCACCCGAAGAAGTCCTTATGTTAGTCACTGGTATTTGCAATAAAGAAAAGATTTGTCTTAAAAAATCATATCTGGAGATCTCTGACTTCGTTTCTATTACAAAGGCCACCTTTCCCAACTACTGTTCCTCTTTTTCCTCAACTTGCATTTCAATCCCCAATAATTATCAAAGCATCTTGACTGAATGCTTGATCAATTTCAGAGTGAAGGTATTTATAGAGCACTTCAATTTCTGCATCACTAGCTTTTTTAATTTGTGGATAAATTTGAATAATAATTCTATTGATTTTATTTCCTTGAAGTAGATAGACATAACACTATTACAGGCAGTACTGTGCTTCAAGATAGAGCTTGAGATGTCATTTTTCATGACGAATGCAACACCACTTCTTGATTGCTTCATTCCCAGCATAGTAAAAAATATGATGTTATGATTCAAAGTGGTCAATGTCAACCCATTTCAGCTCACTACTGTCTAGAATATCGACATTTATGTGCTGAATTTACATTTTTACTTAAACACTGTCACAGGTATTGACAGCACGCCTATTGAAATGGTTTCACAAAGTGATGCAGCACTAGGCATCTACATTTGTCTATACCGAGGCATTTGGGAGGCAGTTACTTTTCCAATAGAGTGAAAGTGATTGATTTGTTTTGGTTGTTAATTGCTGTGGAGTGTGTTTTGACTGATAGTGACCCCATGTACAAGGGTGTGAACCATGGCCTGCCCTTGTGCCACCCTCACGATTGTTCTATGTTTTCCCCATCAATGCAGCCACTGTGATCATTCATCTTGTGGAAGCTCTTCCTCCGTTTTTCTTTCCCAAACTTAATATCCTTCTCCAAGAACTGGCCCTCCTGACAGGTTGATAGTACATGAGATGATGTCTGACCATTCATTCCTCTAAGGAGCATGCTCATTTTGCTTCTGCCAAGACAGATGTTTGTTCTTCTGAAAGTCTGTAGTACTTTCAGTGTTCTTCTCACTTTACATACATTAATTCATCTCTAGTTTTCTTATTTAACGTCCAATTTTAACATATAGATGAGGCCATTGAAGATTCCATGACTTGGGTAAGCCATACCTTAGTCCTCAGAGAAAAATCCCTGCTTTTCAACACTTCAAGGAAGTCTTGTGCACAAGATTTACCCAATGCAATGTGTGGTTTGATACCATCACTGTTGATTCCATGAGTATTGATTGTGGATCCAAATAAGACAGATCCTTAAGAACTTCAATCTTTTCTCCATTGAACATGAGGTACCTACTAGTCCAATGGTGATCATTTGGCTTTCATTTACACTTAGTTGTAATCCATACTAAAGGCTGCAAAGCTGGATCTTCATCAGCAAGTTCTTCAAGTTTGGCTGTCCTTCAGCAAGCAAAGGTGTGTCATCTGCATATCACAGTTTTCTTTCAATCCTGATGCCACATTCTTTTTCATATAATCCAATTCCTTTGAATCCAGATCCTTTGCTCAATTTACACAATATTGCTTGGTTAAAACAAATAGTACTGAAGCAATTATTGTTGAAATGATTTATACTTGTGGCCATTCCAAAGAAAGGTGACCCAACAAAATGCTCAAACTACAGAAGAATGTCATTAATATGATGTGCTAATATTATGTGCAAGAAAATTCTACTGAAGGTAATTCACACAATTGTTTTAGGAGTTAAGTAACATAGAAATGAAAAAGAAGAGGATGTGGGATGATGAGTGCCATTACTGATGTCAAATAGTTGTTGAGTGGAAGCAGAGAGTACCTGAATGATGTTTCCTTTTGTTCTATTGACTATGCAAAGGTATTAGACTCTGGTTTATAAAAAGCCTATGGATGATGTTGCAAAGTAAATGGGAATTCCAAAACACTTCATTGTGCTCATGGGGAAACTGTACACAGAGGATAACACCTTTGTTCAAACAGAACAAAAGAGATTATATGTGGTATAAAATAAGGAATTGTGTTCATACCAATTGACTCCTTTCAACACACTAATGTGTTCTGAGCAAATATTCTCAGACTACGGACATTACCTATAAGAACATGGCAGCAGGGCTGAAGGAGGGCTCGAACCAGGCAGCAGTACTCAGATAACACAACCTTGTTCACTGAAGGTGAAGAAACCTTGAAGTACTTACTCATAAAAGCCTCCACTGTGGATCTCACCTCAATGTCCATTAAAGAAGCATCCTCATGATTTGTCTGAAAACAATATCCTGACACGTAGAGAAAGCATTGAAATGATCAAGGATATCATTATACTTTAACTCAGGAAATCAGGCAATGTAATGAATCAAACAAGTATGGTGCAAAATATGTAATTAAATATGTCTCCTTGGTTACTAACATGCTTGAACCAAGCCGTGATATTTTCAATAATTTCTATTCATGAGAAAGCTGGATAATAAATGAGGAATATCTAATAAGGATTGATATATTTGAATTATACTTTTGGTGAAGAATATTGAATATACCATGTCTTAACTTAAGAACAAACGCATCAGTGTTTTTAAAAAATACAACTGGGAGATGTAGAAGTGAGGATGGTGAAATTGAGTCTCAGGAGTATTGGACATGTTATCAGCAGTACACATACCCTGGAGAAGAATATAATGCTTGGTAAATAAAGCACCAGTGGAAAAGAGGAAGATTTTCAGGTAGAAATCTTCTTAAATATTGTAATGATGTTGAAGGATTAGACAGTGTTTTATTCTGTTGCATATAAAGTATGAACCAACTTGACCATACCTAAAAACAACAGTTATTGAATAGAAGAAAAAAGGGAAAAGATGAGATTTCTTGAAATATGATTGGATCTAGTTACAAAGGGAGTAGCTAGATGTGTAGTTAGTTACATGTAGTTAGCTACCCAGGACATGTAGTTAGTTAGTAGCCTGGGACAAAGCATCCAAACTAACTGTAGTTTTAGTAATGTTGTCTTGTACTTCATGGATAAAGAGTTGAAGGATTGTCAGCTGCCAATATGTTCAGGTGAATTCAGGTTCAAACTATTTTGATTAGTTTCAAGTTACTTTTTCATACAAGTGCTATAAACTACCTATACAACTTAAATTTGTGACTTCAAGCTGGTAGGATTAAGAGTATGACATTTTTGAGCCAACTTCTTAATGAATATTGGAACCTGTAAGACAACTCATTTAGAGACTTGATTGCCTATCTGGCATCTATGATGAGGGTACTGGAGCCCTGGACAACATCTGCTTCATTAACAGCCAACTCCTTTCTGGCTATCCTTTTTACAGTTTAAGCAACCTTCCTTCCAAAATTATGCAATGAAACCAGTTTATGATATTTTAGAACAAAATTATTTTTCATAAAATATTGGTATTTCTAAATTTCTATAGACTAAAAGTTTAGAGGTTTAGTTTTGTGTGTTTTATTTTTATTTTTGTTTTCATAGTCTTTAAAATAAATACTCTAGTTTTTATCCTGTCCACAGATTAATGGATGACATAAATTTAAAAGATGAAGCAACAACATCTACATCTTAAATGAAATCGGACCATTTTTACACTTTGACATAAAGCATTTTAAGATAAAATACTAAAAATTGTCAGCATATATTTAGACATAAATTTCAAGATGAAAAGTAAATAAGTAACATTAATAGAAATATATAGATGCCATGTGTGTTAGGTTGGGTTGACTAGAGAAGCAAATCAAGTGACACTTACATAAGTATAAGAGAGCTTTATTTCAAGAAGAAATTATTTATCAAAAAAGCATTCCAACCCAGTCTAACTCAAGTCCACAAGTGCCATACTAACCCATAAGCCCTTTTTCAGATTCATCCACAAGCGATGATGCAGAAGGCAGGAAGATCACAGACTGGCAGGGGCAGACTCCTCTGGGTGCAGAGTCCTGTGAATCCACGGTTGGTGGAATCACAGTTGGTCTCGGGCAGCTCTCATGGTGGCCAGCAAGTAGGAAGGTGAAGGAGGTGAGAGAGGTTGATGAAAGTCTACACCGCCAAGGAGATAGCACCAGGCTGTGATCTGATTGACAAATTTAACTCCACCCCTAACCAGGAGTTTCTCACTCACTCTTATTACTATGGAATCAAAGCTGACTCACATTGCTCCCCCTTTCTTTGATATTTTTGAGACTGTAACTTTCACAAGTGTAGAAAACCTAGTCTTTCTCCCACAGGGCTGCTGGTGGTTCAATCTGATGACCAGATGAATCACAATCCAACATGTAACTTGGATGCAAGCCATCAATCTTCCATTTGCCTGCTGGAGTTGTCAGTAGACTTACATCTTTCTTGTGGACCTTGGAATCACTTATCTCTGTAACAAGAAGCCCCAACATGACCTTCAGAACTTAGGCTAATCAGCCCTTGCACCTTTCAGAGTCAGAGATGACTCCAATAGGAAATCCAACCACAGACTTGGAACTTCACTGCCTTGATAACAGTGTGGGTCATTTTCTTGATATAAACAGCTCTGTTTTGTGAGTATATACACTGATATAAACTTCACTAATCTTGCTTCTCTAAAGAACCCCAGCCAACAGAGTTGGTGAAAGTCAGATTTGTAGCTTAGGGATGATAAAGTGTTGACACCACAACCCACTGATTGGAAACCACTCTCCAGGAATGGAAAGTCATAACCCAAAGATCAAAAGCCCAGAGATTCATTGTAAGTCATCTGTCAGGGAGGTTCTTTGGCAGTAGCAGAGCTCTGGAGGGGTCGAGATGCCACTCACAAAGTCTCAGAATTGTGGGGCTAACTCACGGGAGCTCTCTTGATTGGCTCTTCAGAAAGGAGTTCTGTAGACTCCATTGTTGGCCTAGCAAGAGCTACAGAAAGACTGGGTAGCCTCCAGGAAAGCATGATCAGTTTCCAGAGCAACAGTTGCAGGACATAGTGTCAAATGTGAGTTATAGTGACACGATTCTGAGTTTGAATGGCGCTTCATGGACTAGGACATTTATATACCTTTATCATTAGTTGAGTCATCCATGTGGCACTCGAAAAATAGCTTTCCTTTCTCTTAATTGAATTGAAATGACCATCACAGTCATATAGCTGTACGTTTCCTTATGTTTTGTTTTATACCTGAACAGTGCATTAATGTTTCTGCCTCAGAATTCACATGCTAGCTCCGAATGTTCAAAGCTATTACTCAGCCTCATTAACCAAAGGTCACCCTGAAGTTCGCCTAGAAAGCTGCTTTACAGGTTAGTAGTATCTAGGCCAAGAGAAGCTGATTTAATTAAAAATAATTGATATACCTTCCACAATCTGTCTTAAAACCGTTGCCATCTGGATAGCAAAGATGCTAATATATTCATAAACACTTCTCTGAAAAAGAAATACATTCAATGTTGCCATGAAAGCAGCAAACTTACTTGAATTCCATTATGAGAAAGAAGTGGTACTAGGTAAGATGTAGTATGTTTATTTTGTGTTTTTTCCCTTTGCCTTTGATCACATTTTAACCAGAATGACTAGTGAAACATCAACAGCGAATTTCCTTATTTCCCATTTTCCTACTTAAAATTATATACAAAATATTTTTCTTTTGTGTGCAAATGAATGCATTACATATGAAATGTTTCATTCTGTTTTGGAAAACTGGGTTTTATTTATCTAAGATGATTTAAAATATAAAAAATAAAAATAAGCATGCAGAAAAATACCCACTAGATATCAAATTCTAATCAGTCACTGTTTATTGCTAAATAGATCTCCAGAATCTAGAAAATGTTATTATTCTAAGGGAAGCTTATAAAGTGATTTTTCTGTGATATTGGGTCAAAGTATCCATTTTATGGAGCTTCTTCCATTGCCTTAGAAAACAGCACAAATCATTTTCACTTAAATCATTCTCAGGTGCTTCTGACAAGTATTACAATACTTCCAAAATAATAGGTAATATTTTTCTTATTCTAAGACTTATATTTCACCTTTTGGTAGCAGTGTAATGAAGATTGATACCTTGAGGAAGAGGGAAGATTGAGAGGTTTGTCTTACTGAAGTTTCTATGATATTTGATGTGTTCCTTTCATAAAAAATTAATTTCTTGAAAACTTCTGAACAGAATTTCTAGGGTACAGAAACATTTATTTTTGAAAAATAATCACAAACATTACTTGTATTTGATCTTATATAATACTGTTTCACAGAAGGAGCTTATAGAAGAATGGATGACCTTGAGAGAAGCAAGCACATTCACTCCAGGTGAGCTAAAAGTTTATGAAATACTTGCTGTTAAAAGTTTCACAGATAAAACAGAAAGTTTTGTAATCCTCTAGAATTAAGAAATGTAGTAAATGAATGTTCAATGAATCTATCAATTTGTTGTACATGGTGACTTCTGTGTTCCTACGATGCTGAAAGGTATAACATTTATATGTACAATACCAGCAGGGTTGTCCAAGGTAGATACATTTAAGAAGAGCTTCCACGCTTGGACGGACTAGGAAGAATGATCAAGTGATCTGCTTATAAAACAGTTGGCAAGTGTCATGCTTATTACTATTGGTAGAACATTTCTGACTAGAGCCAGAGGAGTATCTCAATTGAAAGGTGCTCACAATATGACTGTTGAAGAACTGAGGTGGTTTTATTGTTTGTTTTTTGTTTTTGTAGAATTGATCTTCTTTCATTTGGATGGAATAAAACATTCAGGACTGTTTTAGTCTGGGTACTTTAGAGAAACAAATCCACAGACACTCATGTATAAGAGAGAGTTTTATATAAAGGTTAAGCGCACATCAAAAAAACATCCCAACCCCATGCTGCCCAAGCCCACACAAACAACATTCGCCCCTATGTCCGACACCAATCCACAAAGTCCTCCTCTATCTCACAAAACACATGCTATGATGCCAGCTGCAGGAGGAAAGCCGAATCAGTGACCATGTAAGCATCTCAGAGCTGGCAGGGGTCTCCACATGGCTGCTCCAGCACCCTGGGCTGCATCAGGGTAAGTCCATGTGGCTTCTCTTCAGGATTGTCTTGCAGGACGTGAGCCTTGCCAGCTGAAGCAGGGAACTGTCTGAGGGAGCTGCACCCCGGTCTGACCATCAGAAAGCAAGAGACCCGAGAACTAGAAAGGTGAGGCTCACTGAGCCATTTATCTCTCCGCCCTTCAGTATACCCCAGATGTGTTTATTGGCCCAGTTGGTACAATAAACTTTAAGTCATTGACCCATATGTCTGATACCAATCTATAAAGTCCTCTTCAGACCCATGAAACACATGCAATGATGCCAAATGCAGGAAAATCACAGACCAGTGGGTGGGAAGCCTTGTGGATCTAGCGACTTTATAAGCATCTCAATGCTGCCAGGGATCTCTACGTGGCTTCTTCAGCTCCAAGGACAGCTTCATATGGCTTCTCGTCAGAAATGTCTTGCAGAGTGAGGTGAGAGAGAGGGTGTCATCTGCCTCCAAGAAGGAATACAGGAGTTCCCAGAATCCTCAGGAGAAGGTCATGCCCACACAGAGGCCTCACTGGTTATGACCTGATTGACAGGCTAGACTCCACCCCTTCATGCTTAATCCTCTCAAATTGACAAATGATTACATAACTACCACAAGCACTTATTGGTTAAGACTAAAGAAATAAACAAGTGCAGCCTTTAGTATGGCTTATACCTCAGCATAAAGGAAATAAATAAAAGTCCTCACAAGTGGATCGATGAGCAACAGCAACATTCACAATCCATGGCGATGGAGGAAGCAATGAAGAAATCAAAGTATATATTGCATTGGACAACTTCGCTGCATACGTCAAAACCAAACTCACTGCAACTCTACATAGGACCTCCTCCAAATGTTAAAACGTGAGGATGTTATTTTGAGATCTAAGGTGTACCTGATCAAAACCATGAATACTGAAAAAGAATGTATGTATTTGAATTATGTTATAGTTGAAGAATATTGACTATATCATGTCTGTCAGAACAAGGAACAAATCTTTGTTGGAAGAACTACAGTAAGAATATTCCTTAGAAGCAAGGATGACGACTTAGTTTCATGGACTTTGGGCATATTTCAGAAGAGATTTTTCCTAAGAGAAGAGAGTGATGCATGATAAAATAGGATGTAATGAAATATAATGTAAAAATAAAAGGTCATTTTACAAATTGGATCGACACAGTAGCTGCAGCAACAGTTTTCTCAAAATATAGCACTGATCTAGAGGGTGATGCAGGCCTAGGCATTTTTTGTTTCATTATGCATGGGATCACTAAGAGTTAAGGTCAATTTAATGTAAGCAGGGACATGAGAAAGAGGTTTACGTGTGTTTTATTAAGTATACCAACACATTTGACTGTGTAGATCATAAACTATGGAGAACTTTGAGAAAATTGAATCCCTCGGTTTTGCTCCTGTCAAACTTGTACACAAACCAATAGGACTTTTACGTTTTTGCACCATACTTATTCAATCTGTATGTTGAGCAAAGAATCACAGAAATTGGATAATGTGAAGAAGAATGCTGCATCAGGAAGTGAGAAAGGCTTATTAACAACCTGTTATCTGCAGATTGGCACAACCAAACTTGCTGACAGTGAGGAGGGCTTGAAAAACTTGCTATTAGAGATCAAGGATGGCAGCCTTCAGCATGGACTACAACTCAATGTAAGGAAGACCAAAACTCTCACAACGGGCCCAATACTTAATATTACCTAACATTTTGATAAATGGAAAAAAGTTGAAGTTGTCAAAGATTTTGTCTTGCTTGGATACACAATCAATGCTCATGGAGGCAGTAAATGTGATCTCAAAAAAACAAATTGTATTGGTTAATTTTGCTGTACAAAACCCCATTAGAACATTGATCGCAAAGATGCTACTTTGTGGACTAAGGTCCACCTCATCCAAGCCATGGGATTTTCAATGGCCTTTTATGGATCTAAAAGTTGAACATTGAATAAGGAAGCTCTAAGAAGAGTTGATACATTTGAATGATGGTGCTGGAGAAGAATATTAAAAGTATCATGGATTGCTTAAAGGCAAACCTATGTGTCTCTGAAGATGTAGGGCCAGAGTGCTTAGATGCAAAAATACTAAGACTTTGGGTTACATACTTTGGACATGTTGTTATGAGAGACCAGTCCCTGATTAAAGACACCATGCTTGGTAAAGTAGAGGGGCAGTGAAAAAGAAGAAGGCCCCACAACATGGATTGACACAGTGGCTGTAACAGTGGAATCAAGCATGGGAACAATTGTGAGGATGGCCAAGGATGGGACAGTGTCTCATTATGTTATGCATAGGGTTGCTATGAGTTGGAAGTGACTCAATGGCATCTAACAACAATAACAAACAACAAAATTCCAAATAAATAAGAATTTTTAATATTCTTTTTTTAAAATTAATAAATATTTTTATTGGGGCTCATAAAACTATCACAATCCGTATATACATCAATTGAGCAAAGCACCCTTATACATTCGTTGCACTCGTCATTCTCATAATTCACCTTCTACTTGGGTTCCTGGAATCAGCGGTTTCCCTTTTTTTCTCCCTCCCCGCTCCCCTCTTCCCCCTGATCCCTTGATAGTTTATAAATAATTATTATATCTTATCTTACACTCCCCGGCATCTCCCCTCACCCACCTCCCCATTGCCCATCTCCCAGAGAGGAGGTTACACATAGATCTCCAAGATCGGTTTTCTCTTTCTACACCCCCGTCCATCCTTGTGTCACCACTCCTACCGCGGGTGTTGAGGAGTTCGTCTGTCCTAGATTCCCTGCGTTTCCAGATCCCTACTGCACCGCTCTACATCCTCTGGTCTAACCAGGTCCGCAAGGTAGAATTGGGTCATGATAATTGGGAGGGGAGGAAGCATTCAGGAACTAGAGGAAGGTTTTGAGTTTCATTGTTGCTACACTGAACCCTGAGTGACTCATCTCCTCCCCACTACCCCTCTGGAAGGGATGTCCAGCTGTCTACAGATGGGCACTGGGTCCTCATCATGCACTCCCCCTCATTCACGGTGATGTGATTCCCCACCCCACACCCCACCCCCACTGCCTTTGTTGTTTGAGACCTGGTCTCCTCTGCCCTTTTAGATCACCTATGTTGGTGTGCTGCTTCCGTGTGGGCATTGTTGCTTCTGGGCTAGATGACCGCTTGTTTGCTTTCAAGCCTTTAAGTCCCCAGACGCTATATCTCTCAGTAGCCGGGCACCATCAGCCTTCTTCACCACACTTGCTTATGCACACTTTCGTCTTCAGCGATTATGTGATCACACAATGGTTGTTTTTGTTCCTTGGTGTCCGCTACATGGTCCATTCAACACCTTGTATTTGCTTAGGCTGTGTGCTTCTTCTCTGTGGGCTTTGTTGCTTCTGAGCTAGATGGCCGCTTGTTTACCTTCAAGCCTTTAAGACCCCAGACGCTATATCTTTTTGATAGCCGGGCACCATCAGCTTTCTTCAGCATGTTTGCTTACACCCACGTCTGTCTTCATTGATCATGTTGGGAAGGTGGGTATCATGCAATGACCGTTTAGCAGGGCGAGGTGCTATTGTATTGGGGGATTATGCATGAGGAGGCCCAATGTCCATCTGCTACCCTACTACTAAACCTATAAATATATGCACCTAAGTCTATTGCCCCCATAATCATAAATATATTTACATATGTACATGTCTGTATTTAGGCTTCTCTGTATGCACTTTGCCTCCTACTCCTTTCCTCTATTTCCTTTCACTTTCCTCCCATCCCACTACCATGTTTAGCCTTCATTCTGGTTTCAGTAATTCCTCTCAGTTACCTTGCTCTTGGTCACTCCCAACCAGTCCTCCCCTCCTCTACCTCCTCTGGTTTTGAACCACTCGCTGTTCCCTTGTCCCTGTGTTGGGCAACACCTCCTCCCTTCCCCTACCTCCTATGCTCTCATATTCCTCCAGGACTGTTGGTCCCGTTATTTCCTTCTCTCATTGTTTGTCCAGCCTATCTTGTCTAGGTGGACCTGCTGATATAGTAATATGTGCATACAAATGCAGATGACTTTGATAGTGCCCAAGTGGCACATAAGAACATGGCTTTGACAGCAGCAACATCGATGCGCTGATAAGCAGAAAAGCCACTAACATACAAAATTTACAAGGTAAAAAACAAAAGGAAAAAAAACAAAAGACTAAACAAAAATATGGCAAATATTAAAAGAAAAATTGCTAGTAGTTCAGGGTCAGTTCGTTGGCCTTTAGGAGTGTTTTTTAGATGTAGCTTGTGAGGTGCCACGTTCTGGCCCGTAAGTCCATCCTTTACACTCCCTCGGGATCCCTTTGCTCTGCTTCCTCCACTGCTCCATTGCACACCCCCAGTGTTTGCCTCAGTGTGGTGGGGTTAGCTCAGTCACACATCCCCCACTTTGTCTCAGGAGCTATCCCGTGTAGGGCCATGTGTTGGTGCAGGATGTCACATCTCGCAGCGTGGCCAGCTGTATGATCCTCTCTGTACTATGGGCCCTTCGAGCTGGAGAATTTTTAATATTCTAAAGAGAGGACATACGATGATTCTTAGTAAATAAAACACTAAAATAATTGTTTACTTAAAATGTTCAGAATCATAAATTCTACAAATTTAAAGAAGTCCTTGTAATAATCTCCAGTTCTTTACTAGAGTGGATTCCCACTTAAAGCATAGTGACTCAACATCCCCAGTGTTTTCAATATGAAAAGTTTGTTTCCTATAAGAATAATCAACTACAGGTACTTGGTTCCACCTTCCCTTAAACTTCCACCTAATCATACTAACTTTCATAAAATAAACCCCAGCTCTTTTCAATTGAGCAATTTAATTAATTTTTTAAATGACAATCTCAAGTATCCTTCCTATTTCACAGTTAATTTTAAACAATATCCTACAGTATGAATCCTTATATTTACAGTAAGGTTATCCTCCTTTGACAAAATAAAAAAAAATTCATTATGTTTGTCTCCCAGGAAGTATATATGTCATTTTCCAATTATACTATATTAGAGCTCCCAAAATGCAACCATTTTCAATCTGTTATGTTTTTAGTTTAGATTTATTTATGTTACAGCTTTTTGTGAAGCAGTCTTGTATCATAGTGTTTAAGTGCTCAGCTATTATTTGAAAGGTGTACCAGACTATTACAGGCTCAGGAAATCTGTGGCAGAGTTCTACTCCTTCCTATAAGACAGAATCTACTCATATATGTAGCTAGAAGAGCCATGGTGCCCTAATGGTTACATGCTAAACACAGGTCAGCAGTTCGAAACCCCAGCTGCTCTGTAGGAGTAAGAAGAGACGTTCTACTGCCATGAAGTTAGTTTCAGACACCCACTGTGGCCATTCTACCCTGTCCTATAGGGTCTCTTTATGCGTAAGATTTTGATCTGATGGCAGTGAGGTTTGTGTGGTTTATTTGTATTTATTTTCTTTGATCTGCTTATTCATGTCCTTTGTCAACCTTTCTTTTCATATATATGAAAAATATATGTATGATATACCCACAAGAAAACCTAAAACTTTATTAACTTTGTACATATATAATTCATTAACTTGTATAAGCACTGCAGCTACCATTTTCCAAATTATCTCATTATCATCAATATACATTCCATATCCTCTAAGTAAAAACTGTTCTCTTTCCCCTTCCATCTGCTCCTGATAATATTAATTGCTTGTGGTTTCTACATATCATTTCGTGTGATACCATAATACGGTTTTTCTTTTTCTCATTGACTAATTTCATCATTTTTGATTCTCTGTCATATTTCAATTTATAAAAGACATTTGTAATTACTTCTATGCCTTTATTGAAATATCATCCAGCAATTTGCATTGATGACAATAGTGAAAAAGGTATGCGCATGAACAGGATCACGATTTTCCATGGTTTGACACATACTTGACAGTGGAATTTGAGGGTTATATAATGATGAACTCATGTCCTATTTTCTGAGCCAGTTTGGATATTTTTGCTTAACACCAATATTCACTTAAACACTTGGTATCTTTAGAACCTAACCAAGTTGAAGAATGGAAATATTAATTTTTCTCATCCTTAATAATTAGGACAGTCTACTACACAGATTAGATACTCTCCTTTCTTTCCCTTACAGTCTATAATTTAAAAATCCCATCTTAAGAGAAAAATGGGAATAAAGATTTATTTTCCATGCATGTTATTTTGTTCTCAATAAGAAACATCAAAACTACCAAAAAGTACCCAATCATTATGGGAATGGAGGATATTTTGTAATCAAATTTATTGAATGAACTTTGCAACAAAGGGTTCTATTTTGGGGGGTTTCTATCAGAAAGTAAGCCAAATTCAGAACAAGGAGAACCTTGGTGTAAATATTCTTACAACATAATCACCAGAATTTTCTTTCAAATATTAGACTTTCCCTTGCAAATTAAGTACAAAAGAATGGTTTGTTTATTTGTTTATAAGAAACTAAAATCTAAATGTGTGTGGAATGCAATCATTTAGCATTTTTACAAAGTAAGAATTGATAATGGCATTGTTGTTTCTATCAGGTCCCCCAAATTTAGGAATGTAATAAATAATGTGAGATCTATTCTTCATTTTTTAATTGGAAAAAAATAAATGTTCACTGCAGACTAAAATTACTCCCTAAGCTTTAAATACAAGAAGATCATGTATTTTTACACATCTAATCTAATATCTTGAAGGACAGAGCAAATAAAACAACAATCTTATGGGCGCAATTAAAATGGTATTCATTCATCCTTTCAGCTGGATGACCGAGACATTACGGTTTTATTTCATGAAAAGTTTCTTTGAAAATCTAATGAAATTTTTCATTTAAAATTTGCATTCATAAAAAGGGCTTTGAAGATTAATATACGTCATTTTGACTGGTGCCTAATTAAATTCTCTCATTAAACTGCCTACATGGCACTACGCCCTCTGCTGGGGTATATATGTGCCTGCTGAGTATAGAAGGGAACATTCAAACACAAACTCCTTGCTGAAGCTTGCCTCGACTCTGAGCCTCCTGACAGCATGTCTTACAACCACAGCTCTGGGAACTTTTCTTATTCTGTTGGAGGTTACCTGGGGTACCGATTTCCCACCTATGATGCTTTCTACCCGAACAATGTGATCTATGATCCCAGCACCAGCCAGGTGGGCTCATCAGCATTCAATGGCTGTCAGGAGACCTACTGTGAGCCCACCAGCTTCCGGAGACCCTATACTGTTCTCAGAAACTGCCAGAATTCCTGCTACCGCCCACAGATTCCCATCCTCTGCAGACCCTGCCGGGTAAATTATGCTGCGTCTGGAGGATGTGGAAATAATGGCTTTGGGGCTTCGGCCTATGAAAACACTGGCTTCCAATCCTCAGGCTGTGAGTCCAGCTTTGGGTCCCCAACTTGGTTTCCTTCCAGGAGTTACCAGTCAACTTGTTACCGACCAGCTTTTGTCTCGTGCTTTTCTGAACCGACGTACTGATTGCTCCTCATTTTCTCAGGATAATCTCAAAATCTTCTGAATTTTTGACTCTCAATGTTGCTGATCTTCTAAATCACCAGGATTCGCCATCACGTTCTTTCTGTATATGACTTACTCTGGATAAAGTCACGATGGCTGTGGCCTTTCCTCAGTCTGGTAGTTGAGGTATCTCTTAAATCTTATATATGCTCACAGACTAATTTTCTTTGCCACCTTTCTTTGTTGTTTGACTTATGCTTTTTCTAGGACTTTTAAAATTAAGTTTATTTCAAATATATATGATATTCTAAATAAACTTATTTCTCTGGCAAGAATTACAATGTTGAATTTTATTTTATTAATATGTAAATTGAACAAATTTGTCTTATACTTTCAACTGATTTTGTTAGGTTAAAAAAAAAGGTTTTTTAAATTATTTCTTAAGTTTCTTTAATATTTGCCTGGAAAGAAAACAGGGAGTTTAGAAGAGAGTTGAAGTATATGACATCTGAAATTGTGAAAGTTTATATCCCTTCAAATGTGCATTTGTTCAGTTAATTGCTTCAGAACATTCTGTTTGTTCAGTCGGGCATTACTGAACAAACATTAAATTGAACAAGGATAGGGATTTTCTGTTTGCAAGTAGCTCACATAAAATTCTAATTTCTCCTCCTGTAGCAAATATAATAATAGTGATGCAATTACATTATTCAATAGGTATACAAAGAAGAGAAACTTCCTAAGTAATCCAGAGAAATAGAAAATAAGTTACAATTCCATATTTTTAAAAAATCATACAGATCCTTTTGGTTAGCTACAATTCTTAGAGAAGTGTTTGCCAAGATAGGATTAGCCATGAAAGTTATTAACCACTTGTAAAGAGAAAATGGGTCCTAAGCTGGAGAAGTCTGGGAGTCATCAAAGAACAGTGCAAATCTGATGCTTGTCAAAGAGAAAAGATAGGGAAGATAGTTGGGCTGGAAGAAATTTAGACTGTAAGGCAGTTCCAAGAATATCTTATTAATGTTGACGGGAAGTCCTTTTGTCAAAACCGCTCATCAGAGAAGACCTATCCTTGCTAGAACCTTTCCAGATCCTCAACCCTCCGTCCCTGCCTGTCGAAGCCCTCGCCACTACATCTCTCTCCTGTGCCCATCCGTTTGCCCTGGAAGTGGCCCTCTTAGAGCGCAGGAAGGGGCAGACTTGCTGGACTCTTTCTGCAAGTATCATCTGCTCCTAGAGAACCCTTCTTTCCTCCAACGAATGTGAATGGTGCTTGCCATCTTCTTAAGGGAGATAAATAGCTAGATATTCGTTATATTAACTTCAAAGACTCCTCAAATTCCAGGAGATATTGGAAGCAGGTTCCACATTATACATCTGGGTAAACATCAGCTAGAGAGGGAAATAATCCTTTCTCTGTATGCCCTTCACACCAAGGGGAGGCACTGGGTACGTGTGGGAGAGAAGGATGGCATCGTACTTGGAGGACTTCACAGGCAGAGTGGACATCTGCTTATTAGAAATATCTAAACTTCTCGTGATGCGAGTAAGGTTCACAGACACTGCTGTGTCCACCTCTAGGGAAGCTTTGTGGGAATGTGACTAAGACTGAGATGTGTGAAGATTTCACAATCATTGCCCTCAGTTTCAGTTGAAGTTGTAACTTGTGGTTCACATAAAAGGTACCATTTAACACTTTTATATAAAGATACAAAAAGAAAATTCAGTGTATAAACTCCTTGGTGATGTAACTAACTACAGGTTTATGAGAAATATACTGAATATTCACACATAAGTAAGCAATATTCTATAGAATCATACCATCATTTAGGGGAAATTCATTTCTGTACAGCCTTTTTATTCTAGACCAAAAGTCCAAAATGTATTAATAGGTGAACCATGTTTGGCTCTCACCTGGTTGTGTACATTACAATTTTGTAGTCACATGGTCCCATCTACCTATGACAGATCATTGATAGAGGCTCTTGTATTGCAACAGAATAGCATAGTTGAGAGACAGAGACCAAATGGCCTGAAAGCCCTCAAATATTTACTTGCTGGCCCTCTTTATGAAAATGTCACTTGCCAACTGTCATTCTAGCATATTTTACCTGTTCCAATATTTTTACCATTGTGTCTTCAATTACGGCAAGCTCTAGGAAAAATCTCGGGAGAAAGAAAAGCTGTTTGCTTCCATACAGATCTGCAATTTCAGAAACCCTAAGGAATATCTCTACTCCATGGTTCAGAATAACCTCAATAGCAGTGGGTTATATTGAGAATATATCAGCTAATTGTTCTCCCCTTTTTACTCTGACTTACTTTATACCTCAGGACATCAGTTGTGGTCTCCGAACTTCAGAATCAATGACTGCCACACTTTTAAACAATATGAAGTAGACAACACAATTGAAAGATAATTTCCATTGTTTTTCCATTTGATTGATAAGGTCATATTATTTGGTGAATGCATGAGCAGAATTCATCTTGTTTTATAACATTAGAATAATATAATAATAGTTTATTATTAAGTACATGATCTAATAATCAATTATATGAGGTAGGTTCAGATACGCCTATAATCTGGTATTTCACATTATAGACAACTTCAAAAAAACTGGTAAGCAGTACTTTCAATAGTTGTAGTCCCAGGTGAATCAGGGCTATATCGGGGGCCCCTCTACAGGCCACCCTAAAGTATATTTAGAGACTGCAATACAGAGTCACAATAGGAATGGTGGCTGTCTGTCCACAGGAAACTTTTTTCCTGTTTGTCCTCTTGGTCTGGCCACAGATGGCTTGGAGTAATGGCAGGGCAACATGAATCGCAGGTGTGCAAGATAAGGACAAGGGAGAGCAAAGGGTGTCTGCAAAGAGGATGTAGGGAAGTAGAAAGGGAAAGACAGGAAAGGAGGGGCGGCCTCACTGGGTTAGATGATGGGGAAACACCTGACCCACGATGCCATCACTCCCAGTGCGTCCAGGCTCCATGGTCATGGGGAAGGTGCTGTGAGGAAAGAAGGCCTGCCTGTCATAGCACCCTGAGACATGCTTACGGTATCCAACAGCCAGCAAGTGATTGGGTTTGGAGACAAGATCCGAAGGTACCGTGCTGCTTTCGAATTTCCTCATAATGCTGATTTTGCACAATGTCTGGTCTTTGAAAAATTACTATGTCAATAATTGAGGAGTTAGTGTATAACTTCTACTTTGCAGATGGAGCTCTTGAGACACTGACATAAGTACTAGAGGGTAGGGCACAGTTTTTGTAGGATTAATGCTAACCCACATTGATTATTTTAAAGTGATTAAATGGCAATAGAGAGAGAGCTGTGGATGAGGGGATTTTGCCATTCTGTCTCTACCAATTCCTGGCCTTCATCTACATTGTCAGAACGTTACCCCAGTGCTCTACCCAAGCGATTTCTCTTCTTTACACATGCCTTCCAGCCAGTGTTGCATTGTTTCTTCTTGTGATTGGTTTGCATACACCAGAAGCTATTTTGTCCAGTCTTCCATAGCACCCTTATCGTTAACTCAAGGGAAAGTTTTAATAACCCTAGAAGACGGAAGACATATCTAACTGAATGAATTTTAAATTTCTGACGTTTTTCTATTTGGGAAGGACTATTCACTCTATTTATATGTCTAATTCACAAAACTATTTTTATGAGCATATAGAGATATGGAAAGGGAAAAACAACACGTATGGCACAGCTGCATACACCCAGTGCAACTGGTAACTGCAATTGTGGTGTTCCAAACCCACCAGTTGCTCTAAGGGAGAAAGACGGGGCTATCTTTGCCTTTGAATATGTACAGTCTTGGGAAGCCTATGTAAGATTTGGTGCTTAGGTTTTGATAGATTTAGCAGTAGGAACGGAGGCTTTTCTCCAATACAGAGGTACAGTTTCAGAAACCCAAAGGAGCAGCTCGGCCCAGTCCCATAGGGTCAGTATGAGTTGGATCTGGTAATGAGTTTGGTTTGGGCTTTGGGTATAGTAATAAAAACAGTTTTATTCCTGCTACTGAAACCTCTATACTCTCATATTCAATTCTGCAAGAACACAACTCTAGCCTAGCTATAGACAGAAGAATAGTAGGAGAAAGGATAACGCTCAGAAAATTAGAGAATTAACTTGTCTATTAACATTTTTTCCAACTATAACCTCAAGTTTGCTTCACGTCCTCCTTTTTTCATATTCTTCTCTTATTATGCTCTACCTTTGAGAGTTCCCTATATGTCAGGGAAACACATTATTTCATATGACATCTTTAAGTTCTGGTACTATTGACATTTTAGGATGGATTATTCTTTGTTATGAGAATATTGTTATGTGCACTGAAAGATATTTAGTAGGAAATTTGGTTTCTATCCACTAGATACCAGTGTCATCGTGAATTTCCAAGGCCCACTTATGACATCAAAGAAAAATACTTTCAGGGATTGCCAATTGTCTCTTGAGAACAATAACACTCCTTTTTAGAATCAACTGATTTTCATAGCTGTTATAGAATTGGGCTGCCTGAACTAGTTCTTAGTGGGGAACTCTAGACCGATCTCCCATTTGGGATTCATATTATATTATATGGGTATAAATAAGATGCAGCATGTGATGATTGGACACTGGTGACATAGTGGGTTATATGATGGGCAAGGTCAGCAGTACAAAACTACCATAGGTTCCACAGTAGAAAGATAAGACTTTCTACTCCCATAAAGGTTTACATTCTTGGAAATCACATGTCTGTTGGGCTTGCACTGAGTCAGAAATGACTCAATGGCAGTGAGTATTTGAGTTGGGTGGTAACTACCAACAAATGGATTTCTGATTTTGTATTTTGTTGCTTTGCTTATGTCAATTTTTTATAAGTGAAAGAATGTTGCTAGGTCCTGCACCACCTGCACCTGATAGTTGAGTCTATATTTGAAGTGACTGTGCACTGCCTTCCAACTTAATTGGCTCATTTTCCAGCACAATGTAAGACAATATTCTTTTGTGATCCATAAAGTAACACTTGGCCAATTATCTGAACTAAATAATCAGATCTTCTTATTAGTTGGTCATTTTGGAAGCTCTGTCCAATTTGAGTGAATTCTCTTCATCATGAGTGACCATACTTGGTGTTTGAACTACCTGTTGGCATATAGCTTCCAATTGAAAATGAGTGATAGAAACATATTTATAACAATTTGATCAACAGAAACAAAATTATATGTAACTGCTTAAATAGAAATATTAGGTGGGCCAGTGGCGCAATGGATAAATAGAAATATTATTCAACCATTGATTAGGAGCCAAGCCATTATGAAGCAACAATGCTATGAAATTATACAACACTAAAATAGATATAAATATTAAAATTATATACATATCAACATCTGAGAAAATATGACATTTAAAACTCCCTTTCTTTGAACTACTGCTTGGTGTCTGTCCCAGGCAGTAATAACAAATAACTTTGAAAATATAACACATTTGCATAGTACATGAGTGGGTAGTTGCTAAGCTATTATAGACAGATAAAATGATTACATTTTCAATTTTAATGACTTTTAAAACTTAATTAGGCCACTTTTAATGATGTTCCTGTGGTATGTCTCTCACACTTGAATGTCTAACTTGTCTGTCTGGATCTCACCCACTCACTCATCATTCTAGGTGAAGAATTATAGTAAAACACACTTTCTTGTCACAACATTTCAATTAATCAAGACAGATTGAGGCCAATTACTGATTTACAGACTCTGTTTCACTATCTTGTGAGCCTTCCAAAAGCTTCCTTCAATGTGTGTGATTCAGTTTGGATTTTTTTTATAACAGAAATTTTACTTATTTTGGTGTTGACCAAAATTATGTAATTACCATTACCTGGTTTTCCTAATTCTGCCCTTTATAACTGCTAAATGAGCTTTCTACTCCTGAAATAGGGTCTTGGTAACCCAGAGACTTGTCCTATAGAGTGGCTATGAGTCAGAATTGGTTCTATGATTGTGTGTGTGTGTGTGTGTGTGTGTTGTGTAACCACTATGTGTGTGTGTGTTATGTAACCACTGTCAGGGCTCTATCCTCTTGGAGTTCTCTGTTTGTTTTTTAATACTTATATTGGGGGCTCTTACAGCTCCTAAAACAATCCATACATTCATTCAGTGTGTCAAGCACATTTTGCACATATGCCACCATCATCATTTTCAAAGCATTTTCCCCACTTGAGTCCCTGATATCAGCTACCCATTTCTTCCCCTTCTCTCTCCCACCCACACCCCCTCATGATCCCTTGATAAGTTATAGATTATTTTTTCTATATCTTAAATCATCCCCCAGTGCCCCCACCCACTTTTATGGTATTAGTTCCACTGGAAGGAGGTTCTAGATTGATCCTTGTGATCAATTCCCCATGTCTCTCACCACCATGCCTTAATCCTACTGGTATTTCTACTCTCATTGTTGGCCCTGAAGGGTTTATCTATCTTGGATTCCCTGTGTTGTGAGCTCTTATCTGTAACAGTGTGCATGCTCTGTTCTAATCCAATTTTTAAGGTAGAACTGTGATCATGATAGTGGGGTGAAGGAATCACCAAAGAACTAGAGAAAAGTTGTGTGTTTCATCAGTGCTATACTGCATCTTGACTGGCTCATCTTTTCCCTATGACCTCTCTGTGAGGGGATGTCCAAGTGTCTATAGATGAGTATTGAGTCTCCACTCCATTCTTCCCTGTCCGTCTGCTCCCCCTCCCCATTCACCTTGGGTATGGTTTTGAAGATGCCTGATATCTGATCCCATTGACAATCCATGATCAGACATGTGTGCTTTGTCCATGTGGGCTTTGTTGCTTCTGAGCTAGGTGGCCACTTATTTATCTTCAAGATTTTAAAACCACAGATGTTATAGCTTTTGATAGCTATGCACCATCAGCTTTCTTCACCACATTTGCTTGCATTTTGTCTTCAGCAATCTTGTCAGGAAAGTGAACATCACAGAATTCTGAATTGTTAGAACAAAGTGTTCTTGTGTTAAGGGAGTATTTGAGTCGAGTCTCAATCCATCTGCAACCTTAATTCTTAATGAATATATACCTCTATTCCCCTCTCATTACATATGTACATGCCTGTATTTAGGCCTCTATAAATTTCCTTTGCCTCCTGGATCTTTCCTCTATTTCCTTTTCCCACCATCATGTTCCGCCTTCATTCGGGTTTAGTAATTCCTCACTGCTACATTACCTTTGATTAAGCACCACTAGGCATCCTACGACCTTCCGTCCATTAATTATAGTTCATTTGTTGTTCCCTTGTCCCTGAGTTGGTCACCCACGCCTTCCTTTCTCCCATCCCCCCTTCTCCTTTACCCCCCAGAACCATCGGTCCTGTTCTTTTCACCTCCGAATTATTTATCCCATCTATCTTACCTAGATAAACATGCAGACGCATTAATAAGTGCAAAATACCAGCACAGCCAAATAAAACAACAAAGGAAGTCAAAACCAACAAAACAATAATAACAATAACCCAAACCAAAAACAAAATAACAGTAACAAAAAAGAAAGCCACTGATAAAAATGGAAAAGTCTATAAATAGTTTAAGATCTGTTTGTTGGCCTTTATGAGTGTTTTCCAATTGAGTCTGATAAGGTTCCACACTCTGTCTCCAAAGTCTATTTTTGGTATTCTCCGGGGTTTCATCACTCTGCTCCCTCTGCTGCATGCCCTCAGTACCTCACCCCAGCCTGATGGAGCCAGACCGCGCACGATTCTTGCACTGTGTCTCCAGTGCTGTCTCCCGCAGACTTTCTTGTACAAGTTACACTACATTCTCAATAAATGATTCTGAACTAAATTTTCATAATTACTAAGATACTGATGTTCAACTATTACATTAACATAACCTGTTTTACTTTGTTATAGAAGGAAACACAAAAATATCCAGCAAGGAAAAATAGTGCATTAAATTCTTTTTTTATATATCTAGTGTTCAGCATATTCTTTTCATATATTGAAAGAGAATAATGAAATTCTTCTAAATTGTTTCAAGTCAGTAATAGGTTACTATGAGTATGTGATTAATTGGTTGGAAGTGCATTCGGTTTTTTAAGATCATGAAGTGTGCAAATGTTTTTTTTATAAATTCTATCACAAGGTATTAGAATCTATTAAATTTGGCACTTCTTAATCAAAGTCCGAATACATTGTACATGTAGATTTATTGTTTTCTTTTTATAACTATGTCACTTATCAAATGTCATGAAGTTGAGCTCTATTAAGATGAAAAAGTTTTCCTTAAAATTGTTTTATACTTTGCACATATTTTTTTAAAGACCAGGAAGATGTATTTGTTGAGACTGAGGTGAGTAATAAGAGTTATAAATGTGCGACCTAATATATCATCAACTCAGTTTCCATGCATAATTATTGAATAATTTACTTACTTCTTTTCGTCCCCCTCTTAATCTCAGTTGACTGAGTGGTTTTTCTGATAAATGTGTTGGTGACTTCTGGTGATTTACCTACTGGCCTCATATTATGGATCGAATTGTGCAATATTCTTTAATTTTATGCAATCATTATTGGTGGTGTGATTTATCTTTAGCCACCTTTTCACTGGAGGATTAGGATACAATTCCTTTAGAGGTGGGCACGTTAGAAAAATCATTGTATTTGAAACATTAGAAACATGTGACTTCTCTTCTCTGAACATAATGTGGTCATCTTTGAAAATTCCGCGTTTGCTTCTGCTGAGTGTGCAGCCATTGTTCTGACAATATGTTTAGCTCATTGAACACATTCAGGAACTGGAGAATTCGCGAATAGTATCTGGTGAGAATTTGGGGTATAGCACAAAGCTGAAACAAATGACAACATGTCACCCTCTGGCTGTTTGGCATTTTTCTCTTTTTTTATATATTTGTTTACTGAAATAACAAATACAAAGGAATAAAAAATGTAGCATTTTATCAAAAGTATAACAGGGATTTTTTATTGAGTAAATGAATATTACAAGCATAGTCATATACTTTTTATACCTAAGGATAGAATGAATATTAATAAAGGTGCTTGGAATATGCTGTTCATATGAATTTTTAAAAAGAGTAAGACATGTAAATTGGATGACTTTCCAACTGCCCACCTTAAAGAGAATTCTGAGTACAAATCCAATTTTAACAAGCTATTAGCCAAATTCAACAATAAAAAAATGAGATTATCAATTCTGCCACACTAGTGCAAACCAGCTGACTCCCACCTCTGGAGAAGGACCGTCAATGAGCTGGATTGACGCAATGAGCTCAAATATAGAAAACAATTATGATGATGGCATAAGACCAGACAGAATCTCATCTGGTTCCAGATAATCACTATGAGTGGAAACCAAATTAACTACACATAACAGAATCTCATCTGGTTCTAGATAATCACTGTGAGTGGAAACCAAATTAATTACACATAACAATAGCTGCTTCAAATGATGGTTGAATTGGGTAAGAATTCTGCACAACAGCTCTTTAAAATGTTGAAAAGCAGAGGGGTTATTTTGAAAACCAAGGTTCACTGATCCAAGCCATGGTATTTTCATTTGCCTCATATGCTTATCAAAGTTGGACATTGAATAAGGAAGAAAAGATGAATTGATGTTTTTGAATTTGGTGCTGATGGAGAATATTGGTAGTACCACGAACTGTCAAAAGAATAAACAAATCTGTCTTGGAAGAAGTACAACCAGAATGTGTCCTAGAAGCAAGGATGGTGTGGCTTCAACTCACGTACATTTAATATGTTATCAGGCGAGACCAGTCCCTAGAGAAGGGGATCATGCTCAGCAAAGCAGAGGTGCATCTCAAAAGAGGAAGCCCTTAACAAGATGGATTGAAACAGTGGCTACAACGATGGGATCAAACAGTGGAACGAGTATGAGGATGGTGCAGGACCAGGCACCATTTTTCTTTGGTGCAAAGGGGCACTATGGGTCAGAAGCCACTCAATGGCACCTAACAACAGCAGAAAAAACAAGAGCATCTTGTGGATGGAATGCCATGTAGTAAGGGGACTTTCTTTGTTGACTCATTGCCTATTAAGCTACTAACCATATATGGTTAGCTAGCTGCTACCCAGGAGAATAACAGGACTTTTGATTCCAATAAAGTTACCATCTGGGAAAGTCACAGGTGCAATTCTCCCTCAGCCTGTAGGGTTACTTTGAGTCAGCATGGACTCGATGGCAGTGAGCTTGGAGTTTGCTTTCTAGAGCGAGGGTGACTAATTTAGAGTAGGGTATGTCCTAAATCTAAGCCATTCTAAATGTCAAATGAGAGAGATGAGGCCCAGAAGGATACACACGTTAGGGGTGCATTAATGCCAGGTGAGCACAGGTTTTAGGAGCTGAAAATAAGGAAGAATTTCCCCGAAGTTCTGGAATGTGAAACTTCCAGTAGAGCAGAGGCTCAGTATAATTTACAGCCTGACCAGTGAGGGAGTGTTTTGTTGTTGTAATTTATAGATACACCTTTGTGAAAATTGTGTTGCAGTTGCATACTTTATTGTTACAATGAAATAGCATCATCTATTTGGGATGATCATTTAAAAATAAGCCCTGGTGTTGTATTGGTTTCAGGATTGGGACGGTGACCCCGAAGATAAGGCTTTCTACATCTGTAAAGAGTTCCACTCTCTGAAACCCAAAGGGTCAGTTCTACTCTGGTATAGTGGTAGCTTTGGGTTGCAATTAGAGTCAATAAAGGAATAAAATTATTATAAAACAATATTTTATAGAGGAAGTCAGGCAACAAATATCAGTTCATTCCAGCTAGTATTTTTGCTGTGTTAAATTGCATGTTCTACAACCTGGAGCTTACTTTGGTGGATAGTTAACAGGTATTTACTGCCTGTGACATGGGAATCACTGCACCGGGTGCTTAATAAAGATGGAAACATACTTCTTATCTTCATGAACACTTAACATGAATGTGTGGTGAAACTCCTATAAAGGAAGAAAACCCATTGTGAATTTAATAAAAATAGCAGACTTTATTCTTCCCTCTACCTACCTTCAGAGAAAAATTGCTTTCGAGGACTACTAGATTAGAATAGACATTTTTATTAAGTCCTCTATGCATGGGCCTTTAAAGGCATTTTTGATAGAAGAAATGGTAATCCATGGTAATGAAGATGGAACCAAATACAAACCACACTCATCAAATTAATTCCAGGTCAGAGTGAACCTATGCGACAGAGTAGAAGTGCTCCTTAGGCTTTCAGAGAGAGGTAAGTCTTTACAGGAGCAAATACTGCCTGCTCTTGAAACAGCTGGTAGTTTTGAAATGCTACCTTTGGAGTTTATCAGCCTAACAACACTGAAACCACTTTAAGGTGGTAGAGACTTTCAAATATGCATGAGCATGAATCGTATTAAATATATATTTATATATACAATTTAGAACCTATTTCTGTCTTGTTATTGTCCCCTCTCTCATTATTTCTCACTTCTGGCAGAGAACAAATGGTCATAAACACAGAAATGTTTTAAAATATATGAGATTAAAAAAATCTTTATTCTATTCTATTTTATTACTCCCTCATCAAAAAAGAGCCCTAGAGGTGAATGTTGAAACCGCCAGGCACTCTGAGAGGAAAGTTGGCGCTTTCTAGTCCCTTAAAGAGTTACCATCTCAGAAACTCACAGGGGCAGTTCTACCCTGTGAGTTCTACCTATTTATACCCTATAGGGTCTCTATAAGTCAGCAGCAGCTCCTGGGAAGTGGCAGAGAGTTACTGAAAGAGATATCGATCACCATTGATAAGAAGCCAGGTAGCACTGTGGGTTAGATGTAGAGCTACGAAATGGAAGGTTGATGCTTCAAATCTACCAGCTCCTCCTTGAGGGTGTTTTCGCTGGTAAGACATACTGTCTCAGAAACCCATTGGCAGTGGCTTTGTTTTTCTGTTGTTGCTTTAAGAATGACAGAAGACCCAGCTTTGAAAACTTTTCTATAGGGTTTACCCCTTGGGCATTTACAGATATACTTCTTTTCATGTCTTCCTGCTGACACTTGCCTAACAAAATTTCCATTTCTTTGTGAAACTGCCCAGTTTTTCCTCTCTGTTAGTGAGGAAACATTTCAAATACTCATGATATAAAACATTAGGTCATTAGATAAACCTAAAATAAAGAAATCTTAGATATATGAACATTCTTAACAAATGAATTTCAAATCCAGGATTATAAGACAAATAAGAGCTGACTAAAAGGACAAATAAAAATTAAGGAAATGGATTGACGTCAGTTTTAGTCTTTATTTTTCCAAAACATTGTTGTTGCTCACAGGTGCCATTACGTTGGTCCCACCTCATACTCACTGTGTGTGCAACTGAACAAAACCACCTGGTCCAGCACCATCATCACAATTGTTCCCAGACCTGAGCCCATCTTGCTGAGGACCTTCCTCTTTTGCATTGCCCCTCTCCTTTACCAAGTATGATGTCCTTCTCCAGGGACGGGTCTCTCCTGACAACATGTACATGAGATGAACTCTCAAAGCAAAAAAGGACATGAGAATAAATCTGGACATCCTTTCCTCCAAGGAGCATTCTAGTTGTACTCTTTCCAAGATTTGTCTGTTCTTGTGTGTGTGTATGTGTGTGTGTGTGTGTATATATATACATATATATATAATCATTCTATTGGGGGTTCTTCTAGAGCTTATAACAATCCATAATTCAATTATATTAAGCACACTTTTACATATGTTTCCATCATTATTTCCAAAACATTTTCTTTTTTTACTTTTGTTTAAAAATCATTTTATTTGGGGCTCATACAACTCTTATCACAATCCATACATGCATCAGTTGTATAAACATATTTGTACATTTGTTACCCTCATCATTCTCAAAACATATGCTCTCCACGTAAGACCCTGGCATCAGCTCCTCATTTTCCGCCTCCCTCCCCACGCCCAACTCCCTCAGGAATCCTTGATAATTTATAAATTATTATTTTGTCATATCTTACACTGTCCGACGTCTCCCTTCACCCACTTTTCTGTTGTCCATCCCCGAGGGAAGAGGTTATATGTAGATACTTATAATCAGTTCCCCTCTCTACCCCACTCTCCCTTTAACCTCCAAGTATTGCCACTCTCACCACTGGTCATGAAGGGACCATCCTTCCTGGATTCCCTGTGTTTCTGGTTCCTATCTGTACCAGTGTACAACCTCTGGTCTAGCCAGATTTGTAAGACAGAAGTGGGATCATGGTAGTGGGTGCAGAGGAAGCATTTAAGAACTACAGGAAAGTTGTATGTTTCATCATTGCTATACTGCACCCTGACTGGCTCTTCTCCTCCCTGCAACCTTTCTGTTAGAGGATGTCCAGTTGTCTACAGATGGACCTTGGGTTCCCACTCTGCACTCCCCCTCATTCACAATGATATGATTTTTTGTTCTTTGATGCCTGATACCTCATCCCTTTGGCACCTCATGACCACACAGACTGCTATGCTTCTTCCATGTGGGCTTTGATGCTTCTGAGCTAGATGGTCACGTGTTTATCATCAAGTCTTTAATACCCTAGATGCTATATCTTTTGATAGCTTGACTCCATCAGCTTTCTTCACCACATTTGCTTATGCACCTATTTTGTCTTCAGCGATTGTGTCAGGAAGGTGAGCATCATGGAATTCCAGTTTAATAGAACAAAGTATCTTTGCATTGAGCGAGTACTTGAGTGGAGGCACAGTGCCCATGTGTTACCTTAATACTAAACTTATAAATATATTCACATAAATTTATTTCCTCCTCCTCATATATAAATATATTTACATATGTGCATGGCTTTATTAAACCTCTGGTATAAGCTCCTCTTTCTTCCCCTCCTTCCACTCTCATGAATCCTTGATCAATTCTATATTATTATTGTTATTTGGTATCTTACACCGTCCATTGTCTCGCTTCACCCACATCTATCCATATATGTTGAATAAGCTTTGTCAGCACTGTAATTCAAATGCATCATTTCTTCTTTGGTCTGTGTTACTCAATATCCAAATTTCACATGCACGTGAGGCAATTGAAAATTGCTTGGGTCAAGTGCACCTTAGGCATCAAAGTAAACTCCTTCCTGTTCAACACTTTAAAGAGATCATGTGCAACAGAATTTTAGAAATTACTGAATGTGTATTTTTAAAAATTTGTGAAAAAATGTCACCACAAAGTAACACACATACATTTGCTAATATTTCAAATTCTTGATCCAGGAAGGCTAACAAGAGAAAGGATATTTCAGTTAGAATTTGAATTATTTTAAAAACCAATAATCAAAAAGAAGTTTTTTACATATAATATTTCACAGTTTCAAAAATACTCAATGCACACGTTATTCATGAACAGTTGTGTTCTATAACAAATTTCCTATTTAAAAAAAAAAACTGTGTATAGCAACATCTTTGTAAGGAAGAGTTGGCAGAAATACTAATATCCAAATTTAGGAATTAAAAAAAAATGTACTAGGGTGTGTGAGGCTGGGTGCACCAGAGATGCAAAAAGCCAGATGTGTACACACACACACACACACACACACACACACATACATACAAACACTTCATGAAGTATATATATCTCAATAAATAGTTGTGTATATGGCAAATTGGGCTACATATACTACTATATCACTATTCATAGTGGATATAGTGTATAAATGTATATATATCACTGCTATTGAATCAATGCTGACTCATAGAGACGCCCTGTGGGTTTCTGAGACTGCAACTGTTTACAGGAGTAGAAAGTGTAGTCTTTCTCCCACAGAGCTTCTGGTGGTTTAGAAAGGTGACCATGTGGGTTGCAGCCCGGTGTAATCAGTACATCACCAACGCTCCATGGGAAGTACAAGTTAACCAAAATGCCACCCAAATACGAAGAGTGTAACTTGTTCCACCAGGATTTCGTAGCGGTCACGTGGTATTTGCTGCCAGACTGTTGTTCTCCGGTGCCGTCGGGAGAGTTCTGCCTCATCACAACCCCATGCACAAAGTAATTGATAGGACCCAGTCTTGCACCTTCCATGTGTGAGCCTGTCTTTGCAGCCTCCGTGGCAATCTATCCCAATGGCTGTTTTTCACTTTTTCTCTGTCCCTCCACTTGGCAAGAAGCATATCCTTCTCCAGGGACCGATCTCGCCTGATAACATATCCAAATGATCTGAGACTCAGTTAACGTAGATATGCATGCTTATTTAATAAGTGAACGATCTGTTGACCAAGTTTATTCATTTGTTAGCATTTCTTACTCAGTCTCTCTTTGTGCTAATGATTGCTTCGTGTTTTGTTAAACTGACAAAATGATGGCCCTCCTATACGGTTGCTTTTTAAAATGTTATTTGAGTAAGTTTTCAGCATTTGAGAAGAGAAAATTTAAGGAAATAGCTTGCTTCTCCTTCATAACAACAATGCATTAAATCTCTGGTGATATTTCTTTTTATTTAAGAAATAATCTTTGGTTTGCTGTAGTCTACCCTTCTGTTTCAGGCTGAGCATTGATGTGATTAGAATTTTCCTATGAGCTTGCAGTTTTCTCCCCAAAAGTCATATTCAAACATGATAAAATATTTAAATACTTCTTGAGCACATATCTATCATATGTTGAAAAAAGTGAGAAGCTCTGTTTTTAAATACATATAAAGAGCATTGATATTTCTACATATTAAATACACAAAACAAATATTTTTATATAAAACAAAGAAACAATCAGAAAACAACGTGGCACAAGCTGCCGTATTGAAATAAGTCATATTGAGTCCTCATGTTAGCCTATTCCACATATGTATATAAATTGCTGGTTCTTGTTGCTGTATAAGGGTATGGTCTATACTTTGTAAAGAATATCTTAATCAATCCCCACAACCTTTTGTAGTAGACACCAGAAACCAGAGAAAATGAAAAACATGTCTAAGGACAAATAGCTAATAATATTTTGAACCAAGACTCAAATGTTCTGGTGCCTGAATGAAAAGCTCAATTCTTTCACATGATGTTCCATTATTTGGTTGCAGGTAACTTTCCAGATTCATTATCTCATTGCACCACAAATTGCTCATCATTTCTCCAATTATACTTTTGAAATATAATACACCTTTGCCTTTCTTTGTGGTTTAACTCTCTTGTCTAAACTTTGAAATGCTAGAAGGCCTCAAAAATCTTATGTTCACTGAAGCATGGTACTGGCATGGATTATGGAATAAACCAGGCACGTTTATAAGAGGGAACAACTCATCTATCTTCAAGAAGGAAAGGTTGACTGTTCCTTAGAAGGGAGGATGGAGATGTCATGTCCTCTCCTTCAGACATGTTGTCAGTAAAGTAGAGAAGTAGCAAAAATTAACTTCTATTTTTAGATAGAAACAGAGGGCATGACAGAAGTGGCTGTAACAATGAGCTCAAACAGAGTGATGACACAGGGATGATGCTGAAATGAGCAGTCTTTTTTCTGTGATACTTTGATTTACCCTGATTTCGAACTCTCTCGACAACACTTAACAACAAAGCAATATGATATGATGATCATTTTACTGGTTACCTGCTCTTTCCTTAACAGAGAATTATTGCATGATGTATCCATGAGATGAATATTTGGCATGCAAGAGGTAGTTAATAAAATGGAAATTATTGGATGAGTTAATCAGTAGTGGAACTTGCATATAGCCATTACTAGTTTAACATTAGTGGTTGGCCAAAAAGTGACTTGCCTTATTACCAATTGACTGACCCCTTCACTAGGTGAATATAATGCCTTTCTGAAAGATTCTATAATTGGCCTTTTCTTGTGAAAAGCGTGTTGCTAAGCAACACTGGCGTATTGGTATATTTCATTCCATAACCTATGATCATGACAGTAGTACAGAGTATTTTCCCTTAAAATTAATAGTGCCTCTTGAGAAATAAACCACCACACCACTCTGCTTTACAGTTTGCATTGCATTTAATTCAAATATTCCACTTGAACCCTGGATACAAAGCGACAGTGGGGTATGATTTGTGACACACTGCAGAGACTATCTCACTGCTGCCATGATCTTGCCGAACCCCAGTCTTTCTACGATTCATATCTTACCAAGGTTGTGTTCTGTTAGGCATATGGACAATAATGTTTTCTATTATCAAGATGCAACCTTTCTTTTTCAGGTTCAAATGCCAAAATTCATCCGACTTCGAAATCTCTTTCTCTGGAAAGTTGGTTTGTCAAACGCTCAAAACCTGAAATATTCCCTCAAGGAAAAAAATAATGTTTTTTTTTGGAATCGATTTTATGTGTCCTGAAATCCGACTACAGGCATGCTCCTAGTCCTCCATTTTGTTGTTGTTGTTGTTGACTAAATCAAAGAGGCGATGATGGTATCTGATGTGCAATAGGAACATGAGCTAAGCATTTCAAGAATCTGTATTCCTTAATAACTCAAAGGGAAATATCTTTGATAATAATATGTTATTCCCTTCAGGAAATATTACATAGGCTTCTTTTGTATATGTTCTTAAAAATGCCTCATCTGTCATTGACGTTAATGAGACTTTTTCTTCATTGTCTAAAGAATTTTTAGCAAGCCAGCCATGAAGTACAGTCACAAAAAGCACGTAAGCCATAGAAACTGGGCCGTGTTCTTCCTAATCCGAAGCCATTCCGAGTGCAACAGAAACGACCGGCTTTTTAGAACAAAGAGACGAGACTGGAGAAATAATGAATCGAGAGTTTGAAGAGGTTTATTTCAATTGTAACTTTGTGCTCATTTGGCCTAAAAATGATACTGAAAATGGAAACTTTTAGCCAACTTTAGGTCTCCAGCCTCCAGAATAATATGACACGATCAAGAACAGACTTTTAAAGAAAAGCTTAAATGATAATGGAGTTTTGAGGAAAAGAGGTTTGTGAAAGGGTTCTGGAAATTATTTTCAAATTCATTAGTGCACGTTGGACTGAACTGTTAACGCCCCTCCTAGTGTATAGAAAGCGCCACTGCATCCTTCTTCAAGGACTCTCCCTTGGACTAATGGTGAGCCTATGGCACAAAGCAAAACTGTTCCCAGGATTCCAGAGACGGTACATCTTCATGGGAACAGACCGTCTCATGCATCTCCCACAGACTGGGTGATAGATGGTTCATAAAGGATTTTGTGATTAGCATTCCAATACTTACCCACAACCCTACCAGGGCTCCTTCTTTGCTTTAATCAATGAAAAGGAGAAGGTACCTATCCATTTATCTACAATAGGCATTTCTAGAGGTCCTTGAAAATGTTTTACAAACATCGTTGCAAAAATGTTTTGCAGATTCATTCCCTATGAGTATCTTGATTTTCATACATTGTTTTTTATATAAGTCCAGTTAATCAACATCTCGTTTACATGATCTCTACTGCCCAAACCGTCTGTCTTTAAGAAATGTCCTACCCTTTAAGCACAGAGAAGCTAGTCTTTTCTCGTTTGGGTAGTATTGCAAACTATGAAAAATGTACTGTGAAGGGCAATCTCCTTCTTTCTTTTTTCAGAATCCATGTTCTTTATCTCTGCTGACATTTTAAATTCCTTTCTTTCAAACTTCTAAAATCCGATCTGCCTTGGAAGAAGTGTGGTCAGAGTGCTCCTTTGAGGCACAGAGGGTGAGACTTGATCTTACATACTTTGGACATGTGGTGAAGGGCATCATATCAGATAGAGGGATAGCGAAGGAGAGCAAGGTCCTCGGGGAGATAGATTGACACTGGCTGCAGTAATGGACCTGAGGAGGCACGGGAACCATTGTGAGCACGGCTAGGTCCAGGCAGTGTTTCATTAGCTGTGCATTGATTGCAACTGATTCGATAACACCTAACAACAAACTTCAACCCCTGCTTAATTCCACAAACCTCTTGTTCTCTTTGGAAGATTAATATAAAACATAACTTCCTTAAAAATTGGAAGTTGGAGTTGGAAGCATTTTATATTCTATGATAAGGGAAAGAGAGGGAAGGAAAAATTGAGAGAAGATTTGGCATTGATTGCTTACATTATTATTTTTTCACTTCCCATTTCCCATTAATTCTAGTTCCCCTTTTTTTGTAGTTCTGAGAGCAGAGAATATTCCTTTTATAAAGTAACTTTTCTTTCCATTCTCCACTTTGAGTTATGAATCTTGTTCCATAGTCATTCCCAAAGATTATTGGTATGTATTCCAATGGATCTAAAATTAAACATGATTTTGCAGAATGCTATTGCAAACTGGTCACAGTTGGATGATGGATCATTCTCCCCGCCTCCTCCCCCATGTATGCTCAACTCAAAGCCTAGGTATTATATTCAAAATGGATTTTTCTCTTTATTTTATTCAGACTTCCAGAGTTTACTGAGTTTTACCAATATGTGTACAATAAAATTCACAAGTAAAACTGAAATCTCGATCTACTATCTTTTTCAGCCATAATTTAACTCAAATTTCACTTCTTATGTCCATTGCAAAGTATCGTAAAAGTATAGAGTTGATTTCTAATTTTGTTACTTGGTTTTGAACGTTCATTTACCCTCTCTAAGCTAATCTGCTTGTCTTTAAAATGAACAAATCAGGTACCCTCTCTACACCAATCTGAAAGTCTTTTCTCTAATCATTTGCTTAATAATTAGAGAAAAGATTTTCAAACTGTTGGCATTAAGATAACCACAACAAAAAATCAAATAAATGAAGACAATTATTATCAATGGGCTCATACACATGTGAAACCTGAATATTAAAAAAGACGTAAGATTCAATTACTTCATACAAATTGTAGTGTTAACACTGAATATCGATATGCTTTAGACTCAATGAAGAATAAACAAATCAGTCTCAGAAGAAAAATTCCAACCAAGGTGTTCCTTGGAAACACGGATGGCAAGACTTCAGCTCACAAATATTGGACTTGCCACCAAGACAATCTGTCCCTAGAAAAGGCGACCCCGGTTGGTAGAGTGGAGAGTCATTGGAATCGAGGGGAACATGTGGTGAAACAGAATGAAGAACACCCCCAATAATGGACTGAAACACACCAGTGATCATGAAGATCATCAAAACGAGCAGCTTTTTGTTTTATTTTACAAAAACTCACTATGAATTGAAACTGACCTCACAGGAACTAAAAACAATACTATTTTAGCATATGATATTATTACTGTTGTGATGTCTAAAGGTCTTGCTATCTTTTATTCTAGCAAATCTCATTTCTCATTAGTCCTGCAACTATATTTTTCTCTATATTAATTTTCTGTTGTAAACTCAATGTCCGATGAACCTCTCAGTATCTTTCTATTGTAACTTAAATTAGACACAGCAAGACAGGGAGGAATTGCTCCAAATAAGAACTGACAGAGTTATACAAATGTTTACTGAGGCCTAGAGTTTCATACATGTTGTCAAGCATTCGTCACGGTAAGTTGCAGTTTGATGAGAACATTGCTAATGTCAACAGGAGTTTATTCAACTTGCCTCATGCTGGTTTTTTAAAACTAGAGGAATAACGAATGTTGCGATTAATTCTCAGTGAACAATCAGGGAAATGTGAGGCATGAGTAAACTTCTTCCTATTCTGATACTGTTTCCTAACTTTGTATGACAGTAATTTATCAAAACAATCTTCCTGTTTTCTCTTCACTTCTCATTTTGATTTTGAAGATCAAAATCTCTTCAATCACTGACTCAGAAAAAGACATAGAATACATCCATTCAAAATTATGTCCTCATTGATGGCAGCTGACAAAACACGGAAATATTAATAATTACATTTAATTCTTTATCAAATGTCATAAAATATTATCCTTTGTATTTTTCTTATTTTCTTGATTTTAGGTTAAATTCCAACAACCTTTCAGTCAGATTATTGCTAACAAATTATGCATATTTCATATGACCACAGTAATTTCCCTTGTAAATATGCAAGGAGGTTTAACAATAACATGGAAAAATAGAATTGAACGATGATGTAATTTTCCATGAAATGTTGATGTTGCACCTCTAGGAAACTTGAAAGCAGGAATGCAGACTCATGTAAACCAATATTCCTTGCAACACTGTTCTGAAGAGTAAAAATGTGAGGGCATCCTAAATGCCAATAAACCTATGACTATATTAGCTATATGTGATATATATATATAGATAGATAGATATATCTATTGAAAATTGCTCACCTCAAAAGAGAATTTTATTCTTTATAAGTGCTGCAATATGAATGAGTCTTGGAAGCATTATGATGAGAAAAAATGGACACATGAAACTTAGTTTCTCTTTAATGTCATAAAAAAGTGTTGACTCTTTTTCTGTTTATTTACCCTGATCTTTTTTTTTATCTTGGAGATGCTTACTGTAGAGGAATTATAAGAGAGCAGCATGTCAAACACAATAAGAATTTTGATGCTGCCCCAGGAGAGGATAGTGTTTGGCTCTGTTGCACACAGGCTCAATGAGTCAGAGCAGACTCAAAGTCAAAACATGTAACTGCAATAATGACATCTTGGAAATGGATTTGGATTTGTTTGTTTAATTCAAAAAAGGAAATTCTGAATTCAATATTTAGAAAAAGAGTAGAAAATTGGATAGTAGTGATTAGGAAAAAATGATAACCAACACAAGGAAAATGGGAAAAGAAGAAGGAACAATTAAGTCACGATCAGGATATACATCAGCATGTTGGTTCACAATGACTAAACTAAGAAGCTTTTCTTTTGTTGATTTAGTTTTTGCTTTTTAAGAGTGAGGGTCTACTTGCTTCTACTTCATTATATCTAGATCGGGCATCAAAAAGTTTATGTAAAAATTCCATTATTTTTTTTAATTTAAATCATTTTATTTGGGGGCTCGTACAGCTCTTATCACATTCCATCCATCCATCCATTGTGTCCAGCCCATTTGTACATTTATTGCCATCACCATTCTCAAAACAGTTGCTTTCTACTTGAGCCCTGGTTATCAGCAACTCATTTTTCCCGCTCACTCTCTGCTCACTCCTCCCTCATGAACCTTTGATAATTTATAAGTTATTATTATTTGAACATATCTTACACTGCCCGACATCTCCCTTTACCCACTTTGCTGTTGTACATCCCCCAGGGAGAAGGATATATGTAGATCCTTGTAATCAGTTCCCCTTTTCTACCACACCTTCCCTCCCCCCTCTGGTTTCGCCACTCTCACCACTGGTCGTGAGGGGTTCATCCATTATCTTTTCATTCCATTTTTCCACAAACTTTCTGCAGGTCACTCACTGAAGGAGGTACAATATATGTTGGTTAATTACATATTTAAGGGAAATATTTTTATTAAATGTCAATAAATGTATCTCAGGTGATTGAATTTGAGACAGTCAGATGAATTTTATTGGTAAGTACTATAAGTCAAATCAGTACCAAACAAAAATTGGTCCATATCCACTTGTTTTATTTTAAACAACCAACATTATTAGTGTATGAGAGAAAATAAAACATCCTGAAAATGAAAATTAGTTCAGTTTATGTTATGTACATCATGGATTTAAATACCCAGAAAATTCTTCGGAAAACAGTGCAGGTTTTTATTTATTTATTTGTTGTTGACATTTGCATAAAACTAGAGATTATAGCTAGCTTGAAAGTTGTAGTATTTTCCTTAAAGGATTCATAAACCATAAGTACTCAACTGCAATGGAGTTGATTACACCTTATAGTGATTCTGTAAGAGAGCTTTTCAGAGGCTAAAAGCCTTTATGGGAGCAGAAAGCCAGAATTAATAAAGATGCTTTTAAACATTTCAAGAATTGTTGAGATATTTTTATTAAAAGTCTCATTCATAATTATATTAGGGAAACAAACCAGGATATATATATGTGTGTGTATTCTACATGAGGACAGATATATTACATCATGAAGTAATATAACAGCTAATTAGTCCACACAGCAGTACAGAAGGCTCAGTTCAACTCACTTCTTTGAAAGAATTAATATACTGGAAGTCCTTCAACTCACGAAAACTGCTGGGTACAAGGTCAAGAGTCTTCCCTATGGCAATACAGGTAGTCTGGCCATAGCAGCAAACAGCAAGGTGAGTCACCAACAGTCACCAATATCTTGTAAGGCATCTCACCCAGGAAATTCTACAGATGCAACCCCACCTGGCATTTCAGCTTGAACAGTTTGGTAATCTGCTCAGGTGTGGACTGTTTTACTTATAGTGGATTAATACCCTCAGGTGGGAGGGATGCATCCATTGAGTGGGGTGGCTCATTTGACTTTAGGGGCTCAATTTCCTCCTCTTCTGGATCATCAACCCATATGTTCCCATACAACTTTCAGGGTCCCAATTCTTTATGATTTATGCCCTTTAATATCATACACTGTTCTAGACCTGCAATTCAACTGACTATAATTCAGCTACTCATATGATGAGCCTCTGGATTTGGTTTTCAGCAATGTCAGTTCCATTAGTTGAGGAGAGGAGACTCTCCTTTGTAGCACATGCAGAAGCTTTTAGGTCTATTATTCAGCCCCTGAGATCTGCTTCTGAAGTTCTGGGATCATACCTTTCCTTGGTCACATTTTCTATTGTAAGAAGGACCAGCCTACCAGGTTCCATCTACTTCCTATCACAAAAATGTGGGAAAATATCAAACACAGGATAACCCAGAGCCTCTCCTCTCACCAGCACCTCATCTATGGTGGTGATACTATTACTATTAGCTTTTCTAATTCACACTATGGATTAAGACCACCCACTCTAGTAAGAGTGGCAGATTTATCCTCGTCTTTAGGGGTTGTCTTAGCATCATCAGTGTTATTAAGCCTAATCAGATTGGAGAGCCAATTTGAGAAGCCCAAATTTATTATCTTTTTTCTCTAGGACCATTCCAGGTACCAATTATGGTAAACAGAGTCCTCTAGAGAAACAAAACCAGGGCGTGCACACACACACACACAGCATGAAGATGAATATGTACAGCAGTACAGAGGGCTCAATTCAACTCACTTCCATGGAAGAGTTAATATACTGGAATTCTTTCAACTCATGAAGACTTCTGGGTACAAGGTCAAGGAAGCAGACTGCTGAGTCTGGCCATAGGCAGCAAACCGTAGGGAAAGTTACCAGCAGTCACCAAGATAACAGGAACCGACAGCCCAAGCTTAAGCAATTTATACACCAGCAGCCTGGTGAAGTAGGTCTTGAAGGAACCTCAAACTTAATCAACAGGGTCCACGGGTTGGCTGTCCCACAGGTAGTTTAACTTACAAGTTGAGGCAGAAAACTAGGTAAGGCAGCCACACACTTGTCCAATCACCAGAGAGCAAGCGTGAGAGAGGCAGGGCTTGCCAAGCTATTTTTGTATTTGCCCTCCAATCAAACTGTGACCTTATTAATCCCACATGTTCCTATTGGCCAAGTTGTCTCTATAAACATTGTATCACAATTATATAATACATAGTAATAATAATGAGAATATTAGCCATTTTTATTAAAAGGACACATACTTTAAAATTCATTTGGCTTTATTGCATAAATGAAATGCCAGTATTCAAAAATAAGTTCTATTCAATATCAGTATGAAAAATAGGATCATAGGCTGTAGACACACCTTGGACATCAGGTTGTACAACACTTTCATTTTTAAGATATGGGGAGTGAGTTTTAGTTAACTACATTAAAATTAAACCATCTATAAGGCAAAATCCATGGTGTCAGTGATGTATGAAATTTGCTCTATACTACTTTTGGGAAAAAACAGAATTTGAAAAATCCAATTCACTGGCAACAGTTTTATTTTTGTTTGTTCAACAATAACTGAACCCACTGTCATTAAATCACTCAGATGCAAAGTCAATGAAATTTCTGTACACCTAATTTCCTAGACTGTAAATCTTTATGAGAGCCAACAGCCTCATCTTGCTCATTCAAAACAGCTTGTCAGTTTCAACAGCCACCGAGAACTCAATGGTTTACTACATCACCATCAGGGCGCCTTTACCAAGCTAAAGTCATATTCTACTTATTAGTGTTTCTAAAAGGGAAAAAAAATAGAGATATATTTCTATTAAATGTTAAAAGCTTATTATATCAAAAATAGTTTTGAAAATCACTTGTGTATACCAAGTCACTGCAAGCAGATGTCTGTGAAAATAAAATTTTACTACTAAAAATAAGAAATCAGTGTTTGCTAAAAGGCTGATTCAAAGAGAAAAAAATATCTCACAGAGTCATTGTTAATGATCTGATCTGAATATTGGGATTAGCAAATGTTAAAAAGTTTTTGTAAGCATTTAACCACTGTAAGTAATGAGCTGCATGTTAAACTGATTTCTAAGTTGGGGGATTGTTATACTCAGGACCAATTAATTTTTATGCCACAGTATTTGTGTTCCTTGCTATTAAGTTACTATTGAAATAGGCTTGTCACTTCTTTTTCCATATCTTTTGTTATTTAATATATTATAGAAATGGTATCTATACCTGTTCTTTGTTGTTAGGTGCCATTGGTTCTGTCTCATACATGCCCTATGTACAACAGAATGAAAGACTACCAAGTCCTGTGCCATCTTTGTAATTGTTATCTATCTCCTTGTGGGTTTTACATTTTTTTAACCATTACAGATACCATTTCCCAGGGACTGGTCGCTCTTGATAATGAACATGTGCGAAGTACTGGAGAAGTCTGACTGTTCTGTCTTTCTAAAAGACACCTGACTCTACTTTTTCTAAGGCAGATTTGTTGGTTCTTCCAGAAAGCCACAGGACTTTCTGTACTCTTCTCCAACACCATCACTGGATAAATCGCTGCTTCATGATTAGTTTTATAACTTTCATAAACAAAATGAAGTGATTGAAAATATTATGCTTCGGGTCAGGCCCACCTCCATCCACAAAGTGGCATCCTTGCCCTTCAGCACTTTAAATAAGCCTTGTGCAGCCAATTTGCCCACAAGCATGTCTTTTGATTCCTTGACTGCTGCTTAAATAACCATTGGTTATTTATTCTAGAAAACAATCAGCTTTGCACTGCATATCATAAATATCTATATTTTGATTATGACATTTTAATACTATTCCCTTGTGAAGATTCTGTTTATTTTGATTTGTAAGACACAGTGAATACTGTAGTTTTGATGTTCATTATTAAGTGCTTCATATCCTCTGCAGTTTCATCTTGAGCAGTTGGATCATCTGTATATCAAATGTAATTAATTAGCCTTCCTCTAATCCCAATTCCATACTCTTCTTTATAAAGTACAGTTTCTTGGGTTGGTTTCTTAGCATAAAGATTGAGTAAATATGGTAAAATAATACAACCCTGAAAAATCATTCCTAATATTAAACCAGGCAATATTCCCTTCTCCTATGTGAATGACTACCTATTTCTTGTACAGGTTCCACAAGAGGATAGTTAAGTGTTCTGGAATACCCATCTTTTGCAATATTATCCACAACTCCAAATGCCTTTTCATAATTAATAGATCACAAATAAACACTGTTTTTTTATCCTCTGCTTTCAGTTAGGATCCAACTGATATCAAAATGATATCACTCATTCTATGTGTTCTTATGAATACTGTTTGAATTTCTATTAGTCCCACATTGATGTACTTTTGCAGCAATTTTTGATGAATCTTCAACAAAATTTAACTTTAACAAAATTAATTTACATTAATAATAATGTTTGATAATATCTACCTCCTTTGGGGTAATCTTTCTTTGGAATCAGCACAAATATGATTCTATATGTAGTCTCAGCTCCAAAGGACTGAAAACTTAAGGTACCAAAATTATTAGGGGAAAAAGTCATTTTAAATGACTCTATGTGGTACTGAAGACCTAGCCCTGTGGAAGATGATGTTAGGTGTGATGATATCATTAGTTGGGTTGTTTGTTAGGTGACCTCAAGTAGTGACCCCATCTGCAAGCGAACAAAACCCTGCCTCGTCCTGCTCTCCATGTGCAATTGTTCTTATGTTGGAGCCCAGCATTTTAGCCAGTGCTTCAACACATCCAGTGGAGGTACCTTTCTCTTCACTGTCCTATTACTTTACTAAGCATGATGGATTTCTCCAGTGATTGTCCTTTCCTAACAATATGTCCAAAGTATGTGAGCAGCCCTTTGAAATTTTCTTCTTCAATTTCTCTTCCCTAGTATTATATATAGTATACAGTATATTGTGTGTGTATATAGATATAAAACCTCACTGCCACTGAGTCAATGTTGATTCAAGATAGATGATAGATGATATAGATATAGATAAATATAAAATCTCACTGCTATCGATTTAATATTGACTCATAGTGAGCCTCTGTGGGTTTCTGAGACTATAGCTGTTTATGGGAGTAAAATGCTCAATTTTTCTCCCATGGAGCTTCTGGTGGTTTCAAATTGCCAACCACATGAATAGCAGTCTAATGCACAACCACTACACCATCATGGCTATGCATCCTCTATGCTACCAGGGCTCCAATACACACATACAGTGTTTATATGAATATATGTAACGTATATACATATTTATAATATATGGAATACAGTGTATAATTTATCTCACTGATGCCTCAGGTTATTATTCATTCTATTTCATCTGGCAGAACTTCTTCCAAGACAGATTTGCTTATTCTTTTGGAAACCATGGGACTCTCAAGATTCTTTGCAAGCACTTTAATTCAAATGCATCGAGTCATTTTGGATCTTCTTTATACAATGCTGAATGTTCATATGCATATGAGCTGATTAAAATACCATGGTTTGAGTCAGGCACTTTAATCCTCAAGGTAATCTCCTTGATTGTCAACACTTCAAAAAGGTTCAGTGCAGCATATCATTTAGGAATTGATAAATATGGTTGAACAACATGATGGATATAATTCACAACACTAAACTGTACATATGAAGAATATTGAACTCTCAAATTCTTTTTGAGTACTTATAAAAAACCCACATAAACACACAAAGTATTAATCATAAACAAGTGTTCTTAGAGAGTGTTCTATAACCAACAAATGGAAAAAACAACCAAGATATTCTTTGAATAACTCATCTTATTTCAGGCATGAGAATACTCATAAGGTTATTTCTTCAGTTCCATATAAAATGTCTTCAACTTGATATTTGTAATAAAGGAATTAACCTCTATAATCATTAAACTCAGATCACCCACTGCCATTGCGTCAATTCCAACTCATGATAACCTGAAAGGACAAGGTAAAACGGCTGCTGTGGGTTTTCAGAGCTGAGATCTATTTCATAAAAATTAAATGTTCCTGATTCACCGACATTGCTTGAGAGACACTGGAATGCTCAAAAGACCCTGGAATACAAAAGTCCAAAATGAGTTACTGTGAAATGGTAAAGATGGAACAAGGTCAGTGGCTACAGGATAGTAGCATCTACTTGTCGATGGATAATTAATTATAGATCCAAGGACAAATACCCTTACAAACTCTTCATCAGAATAGCCAGCATGGGAGTGATGATTTAAACTGTTGAGGACACTGTAGCCATCCCAAAACTTCCTGAGAAAACTGGATTGACAGTGATGCAGTTTCCTATTACCAAAATGAATTCAGTTGAGTAAAAATAGTAAAAATTATTTGAGTTTAAATGTCATATTCTCTTCACTATAAATGTATAAGCCCTCAGAACGGGGCTGGTAAAACTGTAATAACATCTGTGCCCCCAAACCCTTTCATATTCCAATATTTCATTAAGAAAGCACTTCCTGATTATTATGATGCTTGAAGTTAGTATTCCTTTAATCAACTTCATGCTTATTATATGTAATTTTTCCATCCTCAAAGCCTTGGCTTCTATCTGACTCTACTTGTGATTCCTATAAACTTACTCTAAGACAAAAAGGTAATACCTCCAACTGTATTTCAAAGATTGAAATGTTCACTAATTACTTATGGCTGTCTGTGACATTCTATTTAAGAAGATCTTACGTCAACCTCTTGGTCCGTCCACCATCATTCAAAAGCAAGCACTATTAAAGTGTTAATGACTTCAACTGAACAGACACATCTCTTAACAATATTAGTAATGGTAGTGTTTATTAATACTTATTATGTGCCAGGAACTTTAGATGTGGGAATTCATTTAATGTAATCATCTTATGAGGTAGGCACTATTATTATCTACATTTTACAAATGTCTTGGAGAGATTACATAATAACGTAAGATGCCTGTGATGTTCAAAGGCATCACAGCTAATAAGTTAACAAATTGGATTTTAACGTAGCCAAGCAGATTCTAGAGCCTATGTATTTCACAAGTGACTGTCCTGCTGATTTAGAGCTACTTTTCAGAAGGGAAGTGAACAGACAGTTTTAGGTAGTATTTCATTCATCAGCTAGATGTTCAGAGCATCATTCTTATAGATATGGGTTGTCTTTGGGGACTTCTTGTCCATTTCCTCCTGTTCTTACCCATCACATCCATCTTCAGTGGCTCAATTACCACGTAGGGTCCAGATTGTTTTCCTCCTGAGTCTCCAAATAGTTCTGCTTTTTCTTTTTACCTTCTCTCCTTCTCCCAGCATCTGTGGGATTACTGCCCAAGATGGGAGTGATGCATTGTACTGCTCTTATCTCAAACACCATTTGAAGTCTGATCACATGTCTTAACTCCAACGTGATAAGCTGTGATTAGAATTAGAGAAATTTTAGTCACCTAAAAAAATTGGAGCAAGAATTTAGAAAGTGTTATTGAGGAATAAACAGTTTGCAGTAGTCTACAGATGTAGCACTGGTTCAAGAAGACCGTGTACTATATCATGTACACATATATACCGTGGTCAGAATATGATTTGAAAGAAAATATGTATGTTCACTCGATATTTGCTGTATGTCATTGATGTTTGTAACTTCTATGCAAAGTAGAGATATTTACTATCTAAGCCTATGATAATCATAGATTTCACCTGGCCTTAATTTTTTTTACAAAATAATGCAAAAACTAAGGAATAATTAAAATCCATTCTGTGTTGTGGCATCCAAACCAAAAGAGTTTAAATGTAGTAGTATCATTTGTCTTTGATGTTGGCTAAAGTGAACCGTGTGGCAGCAATATCAAAAGTGACATCCTATACTACTTGATGGTGTGATGTGGGTTTGAATTCTAGACTAGCTCTCTTAAAGAGCCAATGTCATTTCTAGTTTCCTCAATATAATTGGTTCACCTTCCTATGGTATCTTTGAGCAATCCATATTCTCAATAAATTTACGTTTTCAAGTGATTTCTATCTCTTACTATTAAGAACTATTCCTAGACACCTTATTTATTACCGTACCCTGAATTTCTATTAAACAGAGGAAAAACTATAAATGAAGAAGTAAGTAATGATGGCTTCATAATGTTTCCTCTAACTGAATTTTTGCTTATTAAACAGTTTCCCCTAAGATCTTTGAACATTGCCTGGGAATTAATGAAGATAACAGTATCCTTTGAAATTGAACCTTTTCAAACAATACAAGTGATTATTTAATTAATACTTCTCATAATTGCCTATTCTTATATTGGGCAGTTACTGCCTGTCCAGGAAGCAATCCACAGTGTTTCACATGGGCTTTTTAGCACATTTGGACAGATAAGTAAAGTTATCATCATTTTAAAAGAATGTATCAGAAAAGAAATACATAGTAATGCATTTATATAATGGAGCTTATATATTGAAACACAAGTAAATACCTTTCTGGTACACTTTCTGTGAGCCAAGATCCATCTGACATCAGCAAGGATACTCCTTGTTCCCTGTCCTTTTCTGAATCTGGCTGAACTTCTGGAAGTTCCCTATTAATGTACTGCTGCAATCATTGTTGTATGATCTTTAACAATATTGTATCTATATACTTATTTATTTCTTAATGAAGAACACATAAACACTGGGACAATTCTGACAACTAGGGACAGAGTAAAAGTGACGGGTGGGTATCTGAGGCTGAAATCTTTGCGGGAGTAGAAACCCCCATTTTCTCCTATTGAGGGGCAGGTAGGTTCAAAATGCTGAACATGGTCAACAGTCCAACTGGTAAATCACTACGTACACCAGGGCTGAAGAAGCAAGTATAACATTTAGATATTTGGCACTGCAATACACTTCAATGGAGCTCCATGAAACTTCACTAAATCTAGACATCCTGAAGGAGTTCATACTGAGTAGGGACTAAGATTAAGCAAACATGACATGGTGTAATCATTTGATTGTGGAAGAAGGAAAACCTGTGGAAAGATTATAGTTGAGGATAGTTATACAAGAAGAGAAAAACTATGATAATAGTGTTAATTTAAAAAGCAATATTCAATCAAAAAGAGATATATTTTTAAAAGATGTATACAAAATTCAAAAGAAGGAAACATCTTTTCTAAAATAGTTGAGGGGAAAATTTGATTAATTATGATATAACTATGGAAAGTAAAAGAGAAAAAATAAATCTCTCTCTTGGTTATTGCTACATAAGAATTTTGAATCTCTATTGTCAGAAGAAACTCTGAAACTTATTTTTAATCATAGGCAGTTAAAGCAAATGGAAGAAAGGGTTAAGTCAAAGAGCTGAATAGGAAATCTCAAAGGGCAGCTTGAGCATACAAAGCCAAATATTATATTGTAAGGTGCAGAGACTTAAAATTAGAAACCCAAACGGGAAGAACATGCTCAACCTATCTGAAACTGAAAGAATTCAATAAACATTTCAAGCCTCAAGTTGAAATCTTGAAAATTCTATGGGAAAAAAATATTGAATGAAACAGCAAGCAACAACACAGATGGAAAGAATACACAGAGACACTACCAAAAAGAACTAGGCGACATGCTGCCATGTCAGGAAGTAGCTTTTGAGCAAGAACCAAGGAGGCTGGAGGATATTCAAGCAGCCCTGAATTCATTAGTCAAAAATAAGGCTCCAGGAATTGATGTAATACCAGTGGAAATGTTTCAACAAGCTGATGATGCAGCTGAAGCCATCAGTGGTCTGTACCAGGAAATTTTGAAGACAGCTTTTGGAGCAAATGACTGGAAGAGAATCACATACCAAAAAAAAGTGACTCAACATAATTCTCAAACTATAAAAAATTATCATTAATATTGTATGTAGACACAATATTGTTAAATATCATACAACAATGATTGCAGCAGTACATTAATAGGGAACTTCCAGACGTTCAAGCCAGATTCAGAAAAGGACAGGGAACAAGGAATATCATTGCTGATGTCAGATGGATCTTGGCTCACAGAAAGTGTACCAGAAAGGTGTTTACTTGTGTTTCATTGACTATTCAAAGGCATTAGATTGTGTAAACCATAACAAACTATGGATAACTATGAAAATAATTGGAATTCCAGTACACTTCATTGTGTTCATGAGGAACTTATACATAGAACAAGAGACAGTTATGTGAACAGAACAGAGGAATCGCCTGGTTTAAAATCCAAAAAGGTGGCACCAGCGTTGTATTCTCTGATCAAACTTGTTCAATATGTATGCTGAACAAATAATCAAAGAGCTGTGATATGAGGAAGAATTTGACATCAGGATTTGAGGAAGAATTAATTATTAACCACCTGTGATATACAGATGACAATTAAGTGGGGAGGAATTAAAGCACATGCTGATGAAGATCAACTTTTTCATTCTTCATTTTGAATAGGACTCAATGTCAAGGAATACAGACTTCTCATTACTGGACCGATAGGTAACATCATGATAAATGGAGAAAAGTTTGAAGTTGTCAAGGATTTTATCTTGCTTTGATCGACAATCCATGCTGATGTAAGTAGCAGTCAAGAGATCAAAAGAGATATTCCACTAGGTAAATCTGGTGCATAAGTCCTCTTTTGAGTATTGTAAAGATGTTACTTTTCAGACTAAGATGTGCTTGACCGAAATCATGGTATTTCCATTTTCCTCATATGCATATGAAAATTGGACATGGAGTAAGGAAGATTGATGAAAAATGAGTGCATTTGAATTGTGATGCTGGAGAAAAACACGGAAAGTACCATGGATTTCTAAAAGGACACAGGTCACACTGCTTCTTAGAGGCAAGGATGGGGAGTCTTTGTCTTACATACTATGAACATGTTGTCAGGAGAGACCAGTCCCTGGAGAAGGATATCATATTTACTTAAGTAAAAGGGAATCAGAAAAGTGGAAGACCCTCAACAAGAAGGACTGCAACATTGGACTCAGGTATAGAAACAATTGTGTGGATCACATAGGACTAGGCAGTGTATTGTTCTGTTTGGCATAAAGTCACTCTGGGTTGGAACCAACTTAGCGACACCTAGTATAGAGCCTATTCACACTCCTGAACTATGTTCAAAGGAAATTCATAGGATACTTAATCCATTTGTGGACCCTGCAAATAGATTTGGGCTTCTATGTCATCCATAACCTTCTGCAAACCAAGGGTTCACAATTTAAGCTCTGGTATTTCCTCCTTTGATTTTGGATTTTATTATTTACAATCCTTAGGTAAGAGGGTATTGTTCTCCTTCCACGTAGACTTAGTTTTTTTTTCTTTTAATCATTTGGTTGGGGCTCATACCACTTCACAATCCATACATACATCAACTGTGCAAAGCACACCTATACATTTGTTGCCTTCATCTTCCCAAAATTCACTTTCTGCCTGTGTTCCTGGAATCAACTCCTCATTTTCCTTTTTTTCCTCCTCCACACTCCCCCTCCCTCGTAAACCCTTAATAACTTATAAATTACTATTTTATCTTATCTTACACTGCCCAGTGTATCCCTTTACCCACTTTTCCGTTGTCCATCCCCCAGAGAGGAGTTTATATGTAGATCCTTGTGATCGGTTTCCCTTTTATATTTCCCCTTCCCTCCCAATATCGCCAATCTCACCATTGGTCCTGAGGGTTTCATCTGTCCTAGATTCCTGTGTTTCCAATTCCCATCTGAACCACTGTGCATCCTCTGGTCCAACCAGGTTTGCAAGGTAGAATTAGGATCATGATAGCTGGAGGGAGGAAGCATTTAAGAACTAGAGGAAAGTTGTGAGTTTCATTATTGCTACACTGAACCCTGAGTGACTCATCTCCTCCCCACTACCCCTCTACAAGGGATGTCCAGTTGTCTACAGATGGGCATTGGGTCCCCATCATGCGTTTCCCTCATTCATGATGATATGATTTCCCCCTCCCCTGCCTTTTGTACTTAAATCCTGGTCCCCTAGGCCCTTCATGATCACACATGTTGGTGTGCTGCTTCCATGTGGGCTTTGTTGCTTCTGGGCTAGATGGCCGCTTGTTTACTTTCAAGCCTTTAAGTCCCCAGACACTATATCTTTCAATAGCTGGGCACCATCAGCCTTTATCACCACACTTACTTATGCACATATTCATCTTCAGCGTTTATGTGGGGAAGGTGATCACACAATGATGGTTTTTGTTCTTTGGTGTCTGCTACCTGATCCCTTCAACACCTCATGTTCACACAGGCTTGTGTTCTTCTCTGTGGGCTTTGTTGCTTCCGAGCTAGATGGCCGCTTGTTTGCCTTCAAACCTTTAAGACCCCAGATGCTATATATTTTGATAGCCGGGCAATATCAGCTTTCTTCACCACGTCTGCTTATGCACACATCTGACTTCAGATCATGTCGGGAAGGTAGGTATCATGAGATGGCTGTTTAGTTGAGGAAGGTGCTCTTGTATTAAGGGGATGTGTGTGAGGAGACCCAATATCCACCTGCTACCCTACTACTAAACCTACAAATATATGCACATAGGCCTATTTCCCCCATAACCTTAAGTATATTTACATATGTACATGTCTGTATTTAGGCTTCTATGTATGCCCTTTGCCTCCTACTCCTTTCCTCTATTTCCTTATGCTTTCCTCCTGTCCCACTACCATGTTCAGCCTTTATACTGGTTTCAGTAATTCCTCTCAGTTACCTTGCCCTTCCCCTCCCTGGCACTGATTTTGTACCACTCGTTTTTCCCTAGTCCATGTGTTGGCCAACACCTCCTCCCTTCTCCTACCTCCTAAACTCTCTTGTCCCTCTGGGACCGTTGGTCCCATTATCTTCTTCTCATATCGTTTGTCCATCCTATCTTATCTAAGTGGACCTGCAGATATTTTAATATGTACATAAAATTGGGGATGGCTTTGACAGCACCAAAGTGGCACATAAGAATATGGCGATCATGGCAGCAACACTGACAAGCTAACAAACAAAAAAGCCACTGACTTATAAAATTTAAAAGAAGATAAAAAAAGAAAAAAGCATAACAAAAAGACAGAGGGGAAAAAAAGAAAAGCTTGTTAGTAGTTTAAGGTCTGTATTTTTTACATTTAGGAGTGTTTTTTCAGATGAATCTGATGGGGTGCCACGTCCTGGCCCCAAAGTCCATCCTTTATACTCTCTCAGGACCTCCATGCTGTGCTTCCCCCGCTGCTCCATTGCATGCCCCCAGTGTTTTGCCTCAGTGTGGTGGGGTCAATTCAGTTGCACATCCCCCACTGTCTTAGGTGCTGTCCCATGTAGGGCCATGGGTCGGTGCAGGATGTTGTATCTCGCCATGGGCCCGGCCATATGGTCCTCTCGGTACAATGGGCCCTTTGAGCCAGGCTATCGTCCTCTGAGCTTGGTGGGCCCAGGTGTGCTTTGCTCCATTCTTCCTCCTTCCTTTGCTTCAGCTTCCTTCTGGGTGTGGTGTGGTGGGTCAGTTCCTTTCCCACATGAGACGATCTATTTTCATTTTCTGTGGTACTCTCTTCGAGAGTCAGGCTAATTCTGGTTACAGCCAGAGTATGATCCAGTCTCTTTGTTGATTGCTCTATGCATTACGTTGCCCTCCTGGTTTGGAGTGTCATGGTGGGGTGCGTAGGCATGTTCCTGTTCTGTGGGGACACAACCAATACTGCCCCCGGGGTGGGTTAGTGGCCTGTTTACCCCCATGCCATCCACTTGGTTTCTCCCCATCCTGCTTCTCCCTCCACCTGCCCCACTTCTCCTTCTTTATGTTGGACTCTCATGTACCTTCATACGTGTGGCCTGCCCTCCCTCCAACTATCTATGCTTCCACCAGTTTATTTTGAGATAGGTGTTTATTCTTCTATTCCTGGAATGCTGATTGTACTTACCTCAGGGGACTCATGTTATACCTGTCCTTTTGAGTTTGGCTTACCTCGCTTAATGTGATTCCTTCCAACTCTTCCCACAAAACGACGTGTTTCATGTGATCATCCATGCTTTTCAGCATAGTACTCCATTGTGAGTATGTGCCAGAGTTTACTAATCCACTCATCTATGGATGGAAACTTAGGCTGTTTCCAAGTCTTTGCGATTGTGAATTGTGCCGCAATAAACATTGAAGCGCAGATGACTGGTCGTGTTTTGTTTGCTACTTCCACCGGGTATATGGCCAGGAGAGGGAAGTCTGGGTAATAAGCTAGATCAATTTCCATTTGAAGTATCGCCAGATTGCTTTCCAAAGTGGCTGTACAAATCTACCAGACCATCAGCAGTGGAGGAGGGTTCCTACTTCACCACAGCCCCTCCAACATTTGTTGCTCTCGGATTTGCTGATTTGGGCTAGCCTCAGGGGTGTTAGGTGGTATCTCAAGGTTATTTTGATTTACATTTCTCTTATGGCTAATGACCTGTACTTAGATAGCTGCTGTTCTGAGACAATCAATGGATAAAATTTAATATGTAGACCTTTCTTCCTAAACCTGGAATCTGGTCAGTATCGTGTTTTTGTTTTTAAGTGCCATCTATAAATTCTAACAAACAGCAACCCCGTGTGCAACATGGTAACGTGGTAAATTAGTGACTGGTCTTGTGGCATGCTTACAATTGCTTTGTTTGTGTCCACTGCTGTAGCCCTTGCATTATTCTGTCTCCTTGAAAGTCCTTTTCACTGACTTTTTATTTTACCAAGAGAATGTTGAAAGTAGCATGGAATGATAAAAGGACAAATTTGTCTTGGGAGAAGTATGTCAAAGTAAATGACAAGAAGTCTGGACATCCTTACTTTTTTTTTTTTTTAAGTACAAGGGGAATATATCTTAGAATCCTTACTTCTAAGGATCACTCTTTCTGTATCTCTTCCAAAACCATTTTATTGTGGTGGTAGTGGTGGTGGTTTTTTAATTTCAATAATCTAAATTATAATCAGTATTCTTCATGTACACCACTATTCAAATATATCAGTTTATCTTGTTTTTCTTACTGTTCAGCTTTTCCATGTATACAAGCTAGTTGAAAATAGCAAAAGTCGCCGGCGAGTGTAAGATAAGATATAATAATTATTTATAAACTATCAAGGGACCAGCGGTGGGATCAGAGAGTGAGGGGGATGGGGGGAAAAAAAGGGAAACCGAGCTGATTCCAGGAACCCAAGTGGAAGGTGAATTATGAGAATGATGAGTGCAACAAATGTATAAGGGTGCTTTGCTCAATTGATGTATGTACAGATTGTGATAAGAGCCTTATGAGCCCCAATAAAAAGATTTAAAAAAAAGAAAATAGCAAAAGTTGTATTACATAGGGCAGGCACATCTTAGATATGGAAATCATATGTTTGCTTTTAACATGTTACATATATGTTTACAGTATATTTTGGCAATGCAATACATCATTAATTTCCTGACTCTTGCTTCTATGATCATTGACTATGGATCTAAGAAAAATTAAATTCTTGACATTTCCATCTTTTCTCTGCATTTTATATGGCTATCTATGTATACATTGTGAAGATATAGGTTTTGTTCATTGAGTTGAAAGTTGTAGTATTTGACTTTCATCAGTATGCACTTTCTTCAAGTCTGTTTCACTTTCAGTAAGCAAGGTTGTACCATCCGTATAAGATAGGTTGTTGGGGCCTTCCTTAATTCCGATGCCATGTTCTTCTTCATATCGTGCTACTTATTGGATTATTTGTGCATCATGCAGAGCAAATTTAGTAATTATGGCAAAATGATTCACCCCTAAAACGCACCTTTCCTAATTTGAAACCATGCTAAATCCTTTGCTCTGTTTGAATTACTCTCGTTGGGTCTATGTACATGTTATTTATATGTATGATTAAGTTAAGGAATTACTGTGTGGCTTCTAAAAATGTAAAGCTATAGATGTTTATGATTTACCTTGTTAAATGTATTTAAACATCAACAAACACAGGTGGACCGTTTTATGGCACTGTGTGCTTTCAGTTATGATTTATCTGAAGTCAAAATAATTCCTCTTGTACATCCTCTTCTGAATCCAACTTGAATATCTGGTAGTTCCCTTGAAAGATAACCTAACAGAATACAGAAATTGTGGATCAAATGACACCCAGAACTGACAGATACATAATGGCATTGCTAGAAGTGCATTGGCTAGTAATCAAACCTGGGTATGCTATCCTGAAAGAAAGGACACAATTATACAACTGAACTATCACTGGCTTGTAGCTTTAATGGAACCCTTTGGATATCAGACTGGCATATATAAAGACTTTTTATTCAGTCTTACAAAATTGATTGTTTATCTTGAATTTCCTTCTATATATTTGCATTATAAAATAATCACTATACTGTCTTTTTTAATTGAACACTTTTCATTGACTGTAGAGCTTTTATATTGATGTTCATCATTAGAGTGAGTAACAAGTTAATTTGAGTTCAGTAATGAGATGTGATGATGATTATGTTTCCAAACCACCTTCAGCAAGAAGCATGTTTAACTTTTTGTATCCATATTTTAAGAACATTCATTTCTATCACCTCTCACCTTAAAATTAATCCTAGATTATAAAGTTTAATGCCTCTATTGACAGCATGACAGGGGTATAGATTCTTGTGCATTGTCTGAAATTAAGATTTGTGCTGTTAATCAAGTGATTTGTCCATTCACAAGAAACATATATGCTAATGTACTATCTTCCACTCTTCTGTCAGTGAGTTGTACAGTGGTGAATGAGTTCTTCTTTCATACTGAAAGCTCTTCCACTGTTACATCAAACACCCACAGACTTGTTCAGGTGGACAGGTCTCTCGGGACCTTCCAGACTCAGACAAACTAGGAATGATGACTGGTGATTGACACCTGGAAAATACTGGCAAGGGAAAACCTTTTGAAAAACATCAGGACAATGTCTGTTATTTGCTGGAAAATAAGTCCCTAGGAGTAGAAGGTACTCAAAAATAAAATTAAAGAAGAGCTCTCTTATCAGAGTAAAATCAACTTTAATTATGTGAATGAAGCAAATCATTCTGGGTCTTTATTTGATGATGTGGCATGATTTAAATATCTATAAACATGCACTAATAAGAAATAAATGGGAAGTATGAATCTAGGAAATATGGATACAGATCCACATCCTAAATTTTAGAAAACTGAAATAAATTGATATTGGCCACTCAAATTATGCAAATATATGGTCTACTGTGCTGGAAATGACAAATATTTTTAAATGGTGCCATATTGATCATCCATAATCACATTTAAAGATCTATTTGTACATAGAACAAGAGATGATTATTCAAGCAGAGCAGGAGGATACTGTGTATTTTAGTGACCATTCACAAGAGGTTGAGCTTCGGTGATGGTGCATTCTTTCACCGTACTTAATCCACCAGTGTGTGGAGCAAACAATCTTAGACGCTGGACTGTTTAAAGAAGACCATAGCATCAGTATGAAAAAAAGATCCATTAACAACCTTCAAAAAGCAGGTGACACCATATTGCTTTCTGAAACTGAAGAGGCTTGAAGCTCTTACTGATAAAGCTCAAATACTCCACCCTTTAGTTTGGATTACATGTCAACCTAATGAATACAAAAAGACTAACAATTGGACCCAAAAGCAACATCATGATAAATGGAGGAAATATTGAAGTTGACAGGGATTTCATTAAATTTGTATTCACATTATGAGAAAAAGAACATCAAACAAAATATTACATTTAGCAAAAGTGTTTCAGAAGACCACCATACAGTATCAGAATCAAAGACATAACTTTGCAGAATGAGCTGCACCTCACTGGAGCCAGGGAATTTTCAGCAGCCACACATGCATACTACACCTGGACAATAAATAAGGAAGACTGCAGAAGGACTGATGCATTTAAATACTGATGTTCTCAGAGAATACTGAAATATGGTAAAGTGCCTGAAAACAGACACCTATATTTTGGAAGAAGTACAATCAGAACACTCTTCAGAAAACTGGATGTTGAGGTTTCATCTCACGTACTTTGGACATGTTATCGGGAGGAGCAAGTCCCTGTCGAAGGACTTCGTGCTTGGTAAAGTAGAGGGTCAGCAAAAAATAAAAATGCCCTCAGCTAAGTGAGATGGATTGAAACCGTTATGGCGACAATGAGCTCAGTTATTACAACTGTGATCAGCATAAGGCCCGGGAGTGCTGTGCTTTGTCATACGTAGGGTCTCACTGAGTCAGAGCCGACTTGACGCTATTTCACAGCAACAAAACTATCTTACAGGTGTTATATCTTAGTTCTCAGAACAGAATTATACAGTGACAACTTTTAAATGTGTTTCAGACTCCTAGTTTCCAATTTTTTTTAGCAATCTAACCAAGGATATAAGTATCGTTTTTGTAATACTCTTCAGAAAGCCAGATTTTCAGGAGAAACACTAGCTATACTTAGGTACATGTAAAATGTATTTGCATCTGGATAGTTGAGATTAAAATTCCAAAGACCTTTAAATAATGCCAGCATTAAAACTTAATACACAGAGGATCTATCAGTATGCATGGCCATTCTGTTTGTGTTTTTCAAAACCATTTGATTGGGAGCTATTACAGATACCATTTAATAGAACAATCCCATCAAGCAGTTTTGTACAAGTGCAATCACATCAAGCAGTTTTGTACAAGTGATAACACAATCAGTTCCAAAGCATTCCTTCCCTTCTTGAGCTCCTTGATATCAATTCCCTTTTATGTCCCTTCCCCTACTGTATCCTCCAGTAACCCTTAGTCAACTTGTTGTCTTTATAAGTTCATCAATGCTGGGTGTCATAAACCAAAAACAGAGAAACACATATAACAACAAATCAAGAGATCTACCCCAATTACAAAATATATCAGAGATACACCCCTATATGAAAATAAAACAAAACAGAAAATATTTGAAAACCAAATCAGACCCAAAATGTATCCAAAGGGACATCAAGTGACAAACTTTTTTTAAAAATCATTCATAGGTTTTATTATATTGATCTCCTATAGTCATCTCTCCAATACTATGGGAAAAAGCATTTATGTTTATCATGGAAAACTTTATATATACTTATACAACTTATGGAGAATTATAAATGCAAATACAAATTCACATATTGTTAAGAAGTGAAGAAATTAAAAACTAAATAAATCATATGAAAGAGTAACTGAAGTCATTTATCTTATAGGAATCTTCTATGCTTTTGACTAACGCATGAATATTGACTATAAATCTCTTTCATTTTGTTTAAAGAACTGAGAATCCACTAAGATTTAAATTTCAACACCCCACAATAAAGATTAAACAAATGAAAAATAAACCCTGTTAGAAAATTTTGAGTTGATGCCTTACAGTTTAATGATGCTTCGAAGCCCACAGTCATTTCCATATAGTTGATAGCAATGCATAGCAAACCTGTAGGGCAGAGTAGATGGCTCCTTTGGTTTTCAGACAGTGTAAATCTTAACAGGAGCAGACAGCTCAACAATTAATCCACTACGCCATCAGGGATACTTTTATTTATTAATTAATTTATTAGTCATTTTATTGAGGGCTCATACAACTCATCACAATCCATCCATCCACCAATTGTGTTAAGCACATTTGTACATTTATTGCCATCATCATTCTCCAAACATTTGCTTTCTACTTGAGCCCTTGGTATCAGCTCCCATTTTTCCCTGCCTAGCCACTACCCCCTCCCTCAGGAACACTTGGTCATTTATAAATTATTATTATTTTGTCATATCTTACACTGTCCGATGTCTCCCTTCACCCACTTTTCTGTTGTCCATCCCCCATGGAGGAGGTTATATGTAGATCCTTGTAATTGGTTGCCCCTTTCCACCCCACCCACATTCCTCCCTCCTGGTATCACCACTCCCAGTACTGGTCCTGAATGGATCATCTGTGCTGGATTCCCTGTGTTTCCAGTTTCTATATGTACCAGTGTACATCCTCTGGTATAGCCGGATTTGTAGGGTAGAATTGGGATCATTATAGTGGAGGGTAGGAAGCATTTAGGAACTAGATGAAAGTTATATGTTTCATCATTGCTACACCCTGAGTGGACCATCTCTTAACCACCACCCTTCAGTAAGGGGTTGTCCAATTGCCTACAGTTGAAAATCAGGTCCTCAATGTGCACTCCCCCTCATTCACAATGATTTGATTTTTTGTTTTTTTGATGCCTGATACCTGATCCCTTGACACTTGTGTTCACACAGGCTGGTGTGCTTCTTTCATATGGGCTTTGCTGCTTCTGAGTTAGGTGGCGACTTGTTTTACCTTCAAGCCTTTGAGACTCCAGATGCTCTATCTTTTGATAGCCAGGCACCATCCGCTTTCTTCACCACATTTGCTTATGCACCCATTTGTCTTCAGTGATTGTATTGGGAAGGTGAGAACACAATGATATGTGTTTTTGTTCTTTGATGCCTGATAACTGATCCCTTCAGCACCTCGTGATCACACAGGCTGGTGTGCTTCATCCATGTGGGCTTTGTTACTTCTGAGCTAGATGGTCACTTTTTATCTTCAAGTTTTAAGACTCTAGACTGTATATCTTTTGATAGCTGGGTACCATCAGCTTTCTTCACCACATTTGCTTATGCACCCATTTGTCTTCAGCCATTGTGTCGGGAAGGTGAGCATCATGGAATGCAAGTTTAATAGAACAAAGTATTCTTGCATTGAGGGAGTACTTGAGTGGAGGCCCAATGTCCATCTGCTACCTTAATACTAAACCTATAAATATATGCACCTAGATCTATTTCCCCATATAAATGTATAAATATATTTACATATGTACATGTCTTTATTTAGACCTCTATAAATGCCCTTTGGGGTGAGGTTCAGGTAGTTTGGCAGGGGCCAGACAAAATCCAGGTATAAATATGGTAACCAACTAAAAAGGATGGGGCAAAAAGGAAACAACAACAAAAAAGAAATGGGTAGGAGGTAAACAGGGCACTAACCCCACCCCCCCAAGGGGTGGATATTATTTATATTTCCCCAGGGAAAGAGGGACCAGACTTCAACCCGGTGTTCCAAGTTACGGATGAAACATATTGGCATGAAGCAGGGAACCAGTATAGAGATTTGAGAGGACGGCCCCAATCCAAACTATGTGGACACCTGCCCCTCCCTCCAGACAAATTTATTTCAGAGGACAGCACTGAAGCTGCAGTTCAGGAAGAGAGACATGTCTGATCAGAGCACATAGGAGCAAATGAAGCATGAGGAAGAGAGAGTGGAGCACATCTTAGTCCACCAAGCCTTGAGGATGATATCCCTCTTCAGAGCAGCCAATCTACAGAGAAGACCATATGGCCAGCCTCACTGTGAGACATGACATCCCTCACTGACCTATAGCCCTACAGGGGACAAAACTGGAGACACAGTGTGGGAATTGCGCCTGATCTGATCCCACCACACTGGGGCAAAACACTAAGGGCATCCAACAGAACAGCAAAGGGAACAGAGCAATGAAGTCCGTAGGGGACACCAAAAATAGACTTTGTGGTCAGGGAGTGGAACCTAATCAGACTCCACCAGAAAACACTCCTAAAGGTCAACAAACAGTCCTTGAACTATCTGCAGGCTTTTCTTTCTTTCTTTCTTTCTTTCTTTCTTTCATTCATTCATTTTTGTCATTGGTTTGTTGTTGTTGTTTTGCTTTGTTGCTTTGTTTTCTCTGTTTTGTTTCTGTGCATGTTATTTTCTTCACTGGTCTCTCTAAATAAGATAGTCTAGATGAACTATCTGGAGGAGAAACCAATGGGACCGACAGTTCTGGGGAGACATGTGAAAGGAGGATGTGGGGGGAAGGGAAGGTGTGTAGACAAATCCAGGGAAAGATAAGTGATCCAAAATCGATGATAAGGAGGGTATAAGAGGCCTGGTAGGCTTGATCAAGGGTAATGTAACTGAGAGGAGTTACTGAAACCCAAATGAAGGGTGAGCATGAAAGTGGGATAAGAGGAAAGTAAAAGGAAATAGAGGAAAGAACTAGGGCTCCTTTTAATAGCCCTTAAACCAACCAAACTCACTGCCATCAAGCTGATGTTCACTCATAGCAACCAGTAAATAGAACACTAAAGAACTATCCTTGTGAGTTCTGGGTCTATAACTCTTTACAGGAGTAGAAAGTCTCATTTCTCTCCTGTGGAGTCACTGGTGGTTTCAAAGTACTGACTTTGTGGTTAGTAGCCAATGTATAACCACAATACTGTCAGGGCTCCCTTAATGACCTTAACCATATAATATTTAAATTTTTTTAATGTGACATTCTATAGCATGTTGGGCTGCTAACTGAAAGGTCAGCAGTTCTAAACCAACAGTCCCTCCATGGGAAAACACTGGGGCTTTCTACACCTGTAAAGAGATACATAAAAGAAGAAAAAGTGATATCATTGGGTTCACACCTCCGTGATATGATCACTGAAGACAAATGGGTGCATAAGCAAATGTGGCAAAGAAAGCTGGTGGTGCCAGGCTATCAAAAGAGATAGCATCTGGGGTCTTAAAGGCTTGAAGGTAAACAAGCGGCCATCTAGCTCAGAAGCAACAAAGCCCACATGGAAGAAGCACACCAACCTGTGCGATCAAGAGGTATCAAAGGGATCAGGTATAAGGCATTATCAGAACAAAAAAAATCTTACCATAGTGAATGAAGAGGGAAGTGCAGAATGGAGACCCAAAACACATTTGTCGGCCACTGCAGATCTCCTTGCAGAGGGGTCAAGAGGAGGAGATGAGTCAGTCAAGGTGCGATGTAGCACCGATGAAGAATACAACTTTAGTTCCTAAATGCTTCTCCCACCCACCCCACCCCTACTATCATGATATGAATTCTCCCTTGCAAGTCTGTCTAGACCAGAGGAAGTACACTGGTGCAGATAGGAGCTAGAGGCACAGGGAATCCAGAGCGGATGATACCTTCAGGACTAGGGGTATGAGTGGCGATACTGGGAGGGTAGAGGGAGAGTGGGTTGGAAAGAGGGAACTGATTACAAGGATCTACATGTGACCTCCTCTCTGGGGGATGGGCAACAGAAAAGGGGGTGAAGGGAGATGTCAGACAGGGCAAGATATGACAAAATAATAATTTATAAATTATCAAGGGCTCCTGATGGATTGGGGAGCGGGGTGGGAGGGGGAAAAAAGAGGACCTGATACAAAGGGCTTAAGTGGAGAGCAATTGCTTTGAAAAAGATGAGGGCAATGAATGTGCAGATGTGCTTTACACAATTGATGTACGTATGGATTGTGATGAGTTGTATGAGGCCCTAATAAAAGGTTGGTTTTTTTTAAAAAAACAACATCAGAATAAACTTGAGAGCCAAAAGAGAGAGAGAGAGAGAGAGAGAGAGAGAGAGAGAGAGAGAGAGAGAGAGAGAGATACAGTCTTGGAAACTCCCAGGAGCTATTCTACTCTTGCTTTTAGGTTGCTCTGAGCATCAACTGGATGACAGTGAGTTTCAGGGGGGTTGGAATAAAGAGTAACAGGACATTGGTTTCTTTTCCTTTTTCTTTCATGGTTGTTGCATTATTTAAAATTAAACTATAGTGTAAGTAAAAGAATGCCTGTTTTTCCATAGAGAAATTTTTATATGAGAGTGTTCCTCTTTTATGTTTACAAAAGGCTAAAAGGGTTTCTCAAGAGATAGGTGGCAGGTTTCCAAAGTTGAATTTATGTGAGTTCCGACCTGTCTGGTCATGTCAGACAAATTAGTGGAACAGGCTGCTCTTCATGCTTTAAGAATTGGCTAAGAAACCTAGAAGATTCCGTTTGTATTCATGGATGGTATTCTAAGACACCTTGCAGGAGGGTTAAATTGGTGTGACAAATCTGAAAAGAGTCTTTCTGTAAAGACTAGAATTTTCTGGGAAAGAACAAATCCAAAAAAGAAGAATGATTCTACTTCCTTGACCTTGACTGACAAATGAAGCAATAATTGACAGCCCAATGAGGCTCTTACTGGCCCACCATTTTGTGAGTTATTAATATTTGTCTTTCTGCTATCATCCATGCATGAAAAAAATCTATAGAAAAGTTTACTAATATAGTGTGGACGTGTTGATGGGTCAATGGCAGAAAGAGTTCATTCCCTGCCCAATTCTTTCCATGCACAGCTACCGCCCATCTGTCACTGAAGAGTTACATGCTATCATGATGTTGAGCAGGATTCAGTAGCTCTTCCAGACTAAGCTGACTCGGAAGGAAGGTCTGGTGACAAAGTTCTAAAATTCATACAGTGAAAACCTTGTGGGTAACAGCCAGTCTGCAGCCAATCATGGGAGTGGGTGGTGGTGGTGCAGGTCTGGAAAGTGTTTTGTTTTGCTTTATATGGGGCCACCACAATTGGGGCCAAAGTCAATTCAGAAAAATCATTCCGTTTTATGGACACAGAACATTGCCTTATTGAGTTCCAGGGTGTCATGGCATATTAAGTGGATCATTCTTATAAGAAAAGTTGATTCAAAGAAGATGTGAACCCTAGATTATAGTCTCTGCCCAGGAATCAACGACTCGCCACAGAACCCACACACTCACAGAGGCAAAAAAAAAAATTTTTTTTTAAAAAGCAAACACTGGTCATGCCTGAGAAATGAAGTGGTACTGCTGTTCTTAGAGGCTTTCAAGTCCTTTGGGACTCACAATGACCCTGCAGACAACAGATCAAAACTCTGCTGCTGTGCTTGAGTTCACTGGTGCAGCTAAAGCATCCCGTCCTATCGAAGAGCCTCCTCTTTTCACTGATTCTTCATCTTACTGAGCACAATTTATTTCTTCAGGGACTGTTTCCTCTTGGTAGCAATTCTAAAGTAAGTGGGATAAAGTATTGTGATCTCATTTCTAAGGGGAATTCTAGCTGCAATTCTTCCAGGATCGATTTGCTCTTCTTTCAGTCCATGGAATGTTCAGTATATTGAATATTCAAAAATGCATAGATTATTTTTAGGATTTTAAAATTCATTATTTAGTTTTCTCATGCACAAGAGGCTCATAACATTACCATGGTTCCAGTCAGGCACATCTTGGCCTTCAATGTGACATCTTTGCTTTTTACCAATATAAAACCTTCTGTTACAGATTTGCTAGTGCGATCCTTTGCATTTTGACGGCTGCTTCCACAGGCACTGGTTGCAGATGCAAGTAAAATTAAATTCTTGACAACTTCAGTACTTTCTCAATTTATTGTGAGCTTGTTTGTTTTTCCAGTTGTGAAGACTTTTGTTTTCATTATGTTGAGGTCTAATCCTAATTGAAGGGTGTAATCTTCCTCAATAAGTGCTTCAAGTCCTCTTGCTTTCAGCAAGCAAAGTTGTGCCATCTGGCTGCCGTCCAGTCTTCCTTGAATCCTAATGCCACTTTCTTCTCCACATAGAACACATTCTTGATGTACTTGTTCGGCACGCAGATCAAATAAGTATGTTGAAAGAACACAATTGTGTGATGTAAACATTTCCTGTTTGAAGTATTCATTATATTCTCATTTTGAAGTACTGTATCTTAGACCTTGAACAGGTTCTACATATACAAAAGTATTCTGTATGTCTTATTCTTTAAACTTTTATCTGTAATTCTTTGAAATTCACACAGTAAAATGCATTTGCATACTCAGAATTTTTTTTAACTGGTGTTCTTCTGGTGTTCTCATCTTCCTGCTAAGGTTCATCTGATATCAGGGATAATATTGTTAGTTTTCTCTCTTTTTATAAAACCAATTTGAATTTCAGATCACTGTTTTTCTGAAACTGTTTTTGAATTATGCTTAAACATTTTTCAATGCCATCAATTTTAATCATATGCTATCTTCTGAACTATTTAGCATTAATGACCTTTTTGGTACAGTGAATTCATGTATTTATTTCCATCTTCTGATCTTTATGCATCATTCAATATTTGATCCATGGAATCTTTTAATATTGCAACTCAAAGTTTGGAATGTTCTTTAAGTTATTTTAGCTTGAGAAATGGCAAACATGTTCTTCATTTTGATTTTCTAACCCCCAGATCCTTGCTCATTTGATAATCAGGCTTTGGTTGGTTCTCACAAGCATCCTTTGATATTTGTTCAGTTTTGGGTTTTTGTGTTTTTTTTTTTTTGGTATTCATACCTTCTATTTGATTTAACTATACGCCTTTCTTTTGTTTTGTTTTATTTTTGACTATACTATTTTCAATAGCATTTTTTCCAGTCCTTTCTGACATCCATTTGGTTCTGTTCTCTCCTATTTATTTTATTTTATTGGGGGCTCTTATAGCTCTATCACAATCCATACATAGGTCCATTGTGTCAAACACATCTGTACATGTGTTGTTATCATCTTTTTCAAAATCTTACCTTCTACTTGAGCCCCTGGCATGAGCTCCTCATTTTCACCCCTCCCCCCTCCCTCACCCATAACCCCTTGATATTTCATAAATTATTATTTTCATTTTCATGTCTTACACCGACCGCTGTCTCATTTCACCCAATTTTCTCTCCGTCCCCCTGGGATGGGGCCATACATCGATCAATGTGATTGGTTTACCCTTACCTCCCCCGCCCTACCTATACCCCACTAGTACTTACTGGGAGTACTAGGACTACTCCCCTTGGTGGGAGTCAGTGATTAGTCCTGTTTCTTTACTTGGTGTTTTGCTATCTGTAGCTGTCTTCTAATTGGATACACAATGTAAATATGCATTGAGCGCCAATCTTTTATTTTATTTATTTTCTGATAATGATTATCATCATATTATCATGCTAACAAAGCCCCAAGGAAAACTAATATGTACACTTTCTTTAATATACTCATTATTTAACATGAGCCATTCAGTTCTGTTCAATGTTTTTATTTTTAACATTTAATTGTTGTTTTGAAACTATAACACATTTGAAATGTAACATATATAATTGTTATATTTGTTATAACACAATTGTTACATTTGAAATATAATAATTTTACTCATAGGAAAGTTCTAAGACTATGCAGAAGCTCATGATAGTATATTTTCAGATCACTCGGCTATATAAATTTGGTAACCACGTTGAAGAGGAGGGAGATGAAGCCCTGGGAGTGGATTGGAGTCACCTCCTGACGTTCACTCTGAGCCACCTCCTTGGGGTCTGTGTACTTGGGCCCCCGTCCCATGAACCAGCTTGCAAACTTTTTCACCTTAGATGTAGATTCAGGGACAAACACAGTGATGGTCCTTTTGTGTTGGCCAGGTGAGAAGGGCAAATGCCCCACCCCATAGCCTTGGGTCACATCATTCCAAATACATAGGTCCATACACACTGAGCACAGTCCATGGCCAGCCAAAGGGGCTGGTGCTTTTAAAGTTACCATCGATGGGAACTTCCCATGCTAGCAGTCACTGCATAGCTTGACTCTTGGTTGTGATCTGTGAGATGTCCTCCTCCAAACCTGCTGACGGAGCCCAGGCCTGACCGGACAGTAGGCAGTCCTTGCAGTAGACGACGTCATCATATTCTGAAACCTGGCCACTCTCCACCTGCCGGTTGACCATAAGTAGGAAGAGGCTGGGGATCGCTGAGGAGCTGGAGGACAGCAGCCTTATTAAAAAATTGATGTCCCAACCTGCTAAGCAGTCTGTGTTGCTGTAGAATACCCACGGAGATCTATTCACAGTGGGTAACTTGCCTATCAGTGCGTTGTATTGTGGTGGCTTGCATGATGCTACACAACCAGTATTTCCAATTCTTTAGCACCAGTGTCAACAAAATATTCAGCTAAAGGCATGGTTACTTATCAGAATACACTTGTATAGAAATATGAGAATTAGCACCAGGAACAATGAAAGGTAACAATGTCTTCATTGAGTAGATGGGGACAAGAACTTTTTATTTATTGCTATGATGGCATATTGTACATTATCAAGTTTGTTTAGCCTTGGGATCTAAATAGTCCCAGAGTGAGCTTGGTTCCAGACGTAAAATTTTTGAGGAAATCTATCATGATACCAGGCATTGGGTTAATGGAGCATGGTTCAGTAGGAGTCAGAGAATCCACATCCTCCACAGCAAGATAGTCGCAGCAGCCATATCTGTAGCCTCCATAGCCAGAGCCAAATCCATAACCTTGATCGACGGAGCCATATCCATAACCTGTACAGCCACAGCCATAGCCTAGACCATGAAGCCTCTAAAGCCATTGTCCAGGCCTCTGTAGTAGCTACCGTTGTAGCCCATGGTGTTGTGGATAACCTTGATTTGCTGTTCAAGGTAGAATCTTGAGATGAATGCCGCACTCTGAACAATGATGCCTATGGACCCTGGTGATAGAAGGTGAGAAACAGCATGCCCATCTTTGGTTGTCAATCCAGGAATTATCTATGCCTCAGGCCACTCAGTCGTCTTTGTGCTCTGACAGCACACGTTAAGATATGATTTAGCTGGACCTCACCCTATGGCTTTGCTCTTCTTAGAAGAAATGTTGTGTCTTCAGAATATAGGCATAGCAAACCCAAAATAGAGCTGCTCATTAGGAGGCATAAGACTAGTACAATATGTATTGATTAATTTATAACCTTGTACCATAGATATTCCTTGGGTTGTTAAATATATCTCTTCCAAATTAAAAAAAGATCAAAGTCAAGAAATCCAATTCCATCCATTTCTTCGAAAAGCATACTTCTTTGTAGAATTAGAATCAAAGTAACTCTCTTCAGAAGATAAAAGATCATTTTAACATAGAGTTGATTCACCTATATTGTATACCATACCCAACAAGAACTATCACCTGACAGAAATTTGACCACTGTCCCCCTAACCCTTCCCTTCTCTTCGCTCATTCTCTCCCTCTCTTACTCCCTCTTTCTCTCTGTATTTCCTTGTGTTTTATTGATCTTGCCTAGGTATTGAACTGTGTGGATCATAACAAAGTCATAAAATACCTATGGATAACTGTGAGAAGATTAGGATGTCCGCACAGTTCATTGTCCTCACGGGGAATTTGTACGTTGCTAGAGAGAACGTTGCACAGAGAACAGGGAGTACTGAATGGTCTAAAATCAGGAGAGGTATAAACAAGGGTTGTAACCTCTCACTATACTTACTCAATCCATATGCTGAGCAATTAATCAGATAAATTGTGTTACATGAAGCCGAATGAGGCATTAGGATTAAAGGAAGGTTTATGAACAACCTGACACATGTAGAAGACACAACCTAGCTTGCTGAAAGTGAATAGAACTTGAAGCACTTGCTAATGAGGATCAAGGACTGCACCTTTTAATACAGATTACAGGTCAACATGAAAAAGATCCAAATCTTCACAACTGGATCAAAAAGTAGCAGCATGAAGTTGCCAAAGATTTTGTGTTTCCTGGATCCATAATCAATGCTCATGGAAGCAACAGACAAGAGATAAAATGACTTGCCACCTTGGGTACATCTGTGACTTTCTTTCACTGTTTAGTAAAGTATACAGTTACATGCGTGAATTACTTAAAGTGGTTTGAGCTCCAACTTCTTTACTAAAAACAGCACTGTACTTCTTCCATCTTTATCTACATAGTTAGTAGTTCTGGGCTTCGGCTCCAGAGGTTTTGGTTGTCTGGGCCATGGCTGTGGCTGTGGCAGCTTCGACAGACTGGGCTATGCCTGTGCATCCAGAAGGCATGGCTATGGCCCCGCTTCAGAGGCTAAAGCTGTGGCTCCAGCTATGGAGGTTATGGATTTGGCTCTGGCTATGGAGGCTACAGATATGGTTGCTGACGCCCATCTTGCTGTGCAGGATATGGATTCTCTGGCTCCTATTAAACTCCTGCTCCACTAACCCAACACGTAGCGACATGTATTGATTTCCCCCAACATTTTAAGTCCTCGGATTAAAATCCACTTACATCCGTTTAAAATCTACAAAAGCAGAGAATGTTTCATTAATGAACTTGCGCATGTCAGGTCTTCTGTTGTCCTCTGCTTGCGCATTCTCAGCTGAAGGGATGGTTTAAATCCTAATAAATAACTTAATTTGAAAAAATATGACTATTGCTCTATTCTTTTAACTTAGTTATGCATGCACATTTGCATATTATTTTTATTTGAGATAATCATGAGGCTTTCTACTCCGGTAAATAATTAAAATCTCTGAAACTCACAAGGAAGATCTATTATGACCTACAGGGGTACAATGAGTTGACATCCACTCAATGGCAATGGATTTGATTGCAATTAGCTATCTAATGAATGGATGAGCATATATGCATGCAGGCACATGTGAATACATGGGGTACTGGAAAACTTTGTAGGAAAATTGTATTATCTTGCATTTCACTTTTTGATGAAAATGTTGATGTGTCTTCATGTGTATAAGAAGGCCGAGTAATGCAGTAGGTAAAGAATCAGGCTGTTAAATTCAGGGTTATACGTTCAAAACCACCACCAGATTCTCTGGGGGAGAAAGATGAGACTGTCTGCTCCTATCAAGATTTACAATTTCAAAAACTATGGAACTGTTCTTCTTGGTTCCATGGGGTTAATAAGAATTGAAAATGAATTGATTGCAATGAGTGTTATGTGTATACATTGATATATCTATATCTATCAAACAATGGACTTACGTGGACCACCAAAAGAACAAACAAATCTCTCTGGGAAGTACAGCCAGAATACTCCTTAGAGGCAAGGGTGGCTGGACTTGCTCTCACACACATTGCACATGCTGTCAAGAGAGATCAGTCCCTGAAGAAAGACATTTTACTTGGTAAGGTAGTGGGACAGTGAAAAAGAGGAAGACCTTTGACCTTATAGAAGGCCTATTCTGGAATATGGCCATATTCTTCAAGTAAATTATGCTGAAATCCCTTGATGCTCTCCTTCAATATCACCTGTGCCCTCATATAACCAATGAAGACCTCAGCAATCTGACAGAGTTGCGAGAAGAAACACTGTATTTTAGAGCACAGGACAGTTAAATTGTCTTCCTTAAAAAGTTCTTCTATCAACACCTCACGATCACACAGGCTGGTGTGCTTCTTCCATGTAGGCCTTGTTGCTTCTGAGCCAGATGGCTGCTCATTTACCTTCAAGCCCTTAAGACCTTAGATGCTATATGTTTTGATAGCCGGGCACCATCAGCTTTCTTCACCACATTTGCTTATACACCCATTCGTCTTTAGTGATCATGTTGGAAAGGTGAGCATCATGGAATGCCAATTTAAGAGAATAAAGTGTACTTGTATTGAGGGAAGACTTGATATGTGGCCCGATGTCTGCTACCTCAATAATAAATCCATAAATATATGCATGAATATATATTTCCCATCATCATATATAAATATATTCACATATGTTCATGCCTGTATTTAGACCTCTATAAAAGCCCTTTGCCTCCTAGTTCCTTCCTTTATTTCCTTTTACTTTCTTCTTGCCCCACTATCATGCTCAACCTTCATTTGGATTTCAGTAATTCCTCTTGGTTACATTGCCCTTAATCGAGCCCTACCAGGCCTCCTGCACCCGCCTCATCATTGATCGTGGAACACTTGTTATTCCCTTGTCCCTGTGTTTGTCAGTATCACTTTCCATTCCCTCACTCACCCCCACCCCCAAACTTTGGTCCCATTGTTTTCTCCTCCAGATTGTTTATCCAACCTAACTTATCAAGATAAAGCAACAAAACCCACATGGAAAAAGCACACTAGCTTTTGTGATCATGTGGTGTCCATGGGATCAGGTATCATGCATCAAAAAACAAAAATTCATATCACTGTAAATGAGGGGGAATACAGAGTTGGGACCCAAAACCCATCTGTAGGCAACTGGACATCACATTACAGAAGGTTCGCAGGGAGGAGACGAGCCAGTCAGGGTGCATTATAGCGCTGATGAAACATACAACTTTCCTCTAGTTCTTTACTGCTTCCTCTCCCCCTGACCCCCACCTGACTATCATGATCCCAATTCTATCTGGTACAGATAAGAACTGGAAACTCAGGGAATCCAGGACCAATGAACTCTTCAGGACCAATAATGAGAAATGCCATACCAGGATGGTAAGGGGAAGGTGGAGTAAAAAGGGAGAACCAATCACAAGGATTTCATATAACCCCTTTCCAGGGGGACGGACAACAGGAAAGTAGGTGAAGGGAGATGATGGACCATGTAATACATAATGAAATAATAATAAGTTATACATTATGAAGAGTTTGTGAAGGAAAGAGATCAGGGAGGGGCAAACATGAGGAGCTGATACCAAGGGCACAAGTTCAGAGAAAATGTAGTGAGCATGATGATGGCAACAAATGTACAAATGTGCCTGACACAATGGAAGGATGTGTGGATTGTGATAAGAATTGTACCAGCCCCCAATAAAATGATTTTAAAAAGAAAAAAAAAGTTCATACAATCCCAGTATAATAATGAGGTCCTAGAGGAATATTTCGTCCTGCAGTATCTTGCCCCTTCCAGGCTATGTCATGCTGCTCATTGCCAGCAAGGTTAGTATCCATGTTATGGGACGTGGAATCTAGAGGATCCAGAGTGAAATAGATGCCAAGCTCAGCTCAGCATATACAGCATGGGCAGCACAGTGGTATACACAAATGGGCAAAGGTAATGGCAGGAGTAGGGTTAATCAAGTCATCAGCAGGCACATTGAGAGCCTGCACATACATGATAAACTCCTTCTTGGTGGTGGTTATTCTTTCCTGCATGGTACCCGTGTCAGATGCCAAGGTCACTGATAACCCAAAGCAGAGGGATTCTGCCCATTAAGGCAGACATCGCTGAGTTTGCCTGGGTGAATCAAAAGATGTTATGAACAAATAGCAGTACACCATGACCTTCTTGGTCTCTGAAGCTACTCCAGCATAAGCACCAGGTGATTCATTCTTTTAACCATCCACCAGCCACTCTTTGAAGTATCTTTCACATTGATAACACTAGAATAAATAATTTTAAGATATTCACTTCACATTTTGTGTTAGACAGGATTCTCTAGAGAGACAAAACCAGATTGCTAATAACTTTATATGTATGTTTATAGAAATAGATAGATAGATAGATAACATAAGAAATAAACAGTTAAATTATAAAACAGTACAAATGGCTCATTCAACTCACTGCCGTGAGACACCTGTGAGACACTGGCAGTCCTTCAAGTCTTGAGGGCCACTAGGCAGTCCTCTGTAGAGCAATTCAGACTATCCAGGCACAGGCAGCAAACAGCAAGGCAGGTCACCAATAGTCAGCCTGATGACAGGGTCTGACAGTCCCCAGCTCAAGAGATGTAAATTCCAATTGTGTGGCAAAGCAGGTCTTGAAGGAATCTCAAATTAAAGCAACACAATCCACAGGTAGTGTAGCTTGCAAATCGAGGCGCAGAACAAGCAAGGCAGCCGCACACTGGTTCGATGGTCAAAGAACAAGAGACAAGAAAGGTAAGGCTCACTGAGCCATTTATCTCTCCGACCTTTAATTAATCCCATATGTTTTTATCAGCCAGCTTGGCACAGTAAACTAACTACCTCACATGTCCTGTCATCAGACACATGAAAAACAGAATAACCAACATAGGCTTTGACAACAGTGTCAATTTCATGATCAGTGCCATCTTTCAAACTCAAGCACCACCCAAATGCCCAGTTGTACCTCCCTTGGCATAGGGAAGCCAGCAGATCCACAACCTTGATACCAGTAACCAAAATTTCCCTCTCAACACGCATCTCCATTAATTCAGGTTCCTCGGCATGAACAGGAGAAAATTGGGTTTGATGGCTCCTCCATCATCAATAAGTTCTCCAATGGCATTCATCATTTATCATTCTTAAGACCAACAGGAATTATTATAATTGAACTAGCATCCAGATCTTCCTGATTTCTAAATAAGTGATCAGTGTGCGTTTACTTTTGGTACAGGTATGTCGACATAGTGATAAACAACAACAACAAAACATAACAACAAACAAAAAGAAATAAAGACCATTTTCCCAAATCAAATATACTTTATAGATTGAATTGTATCCCCACAAAGATATGTTTGTCAATTCTAGCCTATTTGGGAATGGTCACTCTTGTGTTAATGAAGTAAAGTGCTCTATTTTAAGTGTATGCTACTATTTCAGTTAAGCTCTTTTGAGAACAATACCAGCCCCCATACCAGCTATGTGGACATCTGCCCCTCCCTGAGAAGAATTTACTTTAGAGGATGGCACTGAAGTTGCATGTACGGGAGAGGGGAATGTCTGAACAGAGCACATGGGAGCAAATGAATGGGGAAGAAGAGAGAGTGGAGCACATGCTGGCCCACCAGTCCTAGAGGACAATTTCCCTACTCTGAACAGCAAAAGCACAGAGTGGATCATATGTCTGACACCACCACGAGACACGCAGTCATTTGCTGGCTCAGGGCCTTAAGAGGGACAACACTGGGGACTAAATGTCGGGACTGGCCCGGACTGACCCAAAGATACCGAGGCAAACCAAAAAAGGCATGTGGCAGAGCAACTGTGGGAGCAGAGCAGGAAGTCCCCAAGGGAGTACAAAGGACAGACAATGGGGTCAGAGCGTTGAAGCCCATCGGACCTGACTGAAGGACATGCCTAGAGATCAAAAATCAGACCTTGATCTATTTACAGGTTTTCCTCTTTTTAAAAATCATTTTTCTTTTAATTAATTTATTCTTCTATGGGTCGTTAGTTTTCCTTTTTTGTTGTTATCACTGTGTCTTCATTCATTTCCTATCTTGCTATGGCTTGTTTTTGGTACATATTATTATCTCTACAGATCTATCTTGATAAGATGGACTGGATGAATAGTATGGAGGAGAAGACAATGGGACCAATGGTTCCAGGGGGACACAGGAGAGGGGAAGGCAGGGGGTGGTGCTGACCAACCCAGAGAAAAGGAAGCAAAAAGTGATCCAAAATCAGTGGCAAAAAGGGTGTGAGAGGCCTGGTAGGGATTCAGCAAGGGCAATGTAACCGAGAGAAATTACTGAATCCCAAATGAAGGCTGATCATGATAGTGGGCCAAGAAGATAGTAGAAGTAAATAGAGGAATGAATTAGGTGACAAAGGGTATTTATAGAGCTCTAAATACTGGCATGTACATATGTAAATACATTTATATAGGAGAGTGCGAAAATAGGTCTATGTGCATATATTTATATGTTTAGTATTAAGGCAGCAGATGGACATTGGGCCTCCACTCAAGTACTTACCCAATGCAAGAACACATTGTTCTATTAAATTAGCATTCCATGATATACGCCTTACAGACAAGATTGCTGAAGAAAAATGTGTGCATAAGCAAATGTGATTATGAAAGCTAATGGTACCCGGCTATCAAAAGATATAACATCTGGGGTCTTAAAGGCTTGAAGATAAACAAGCGGCCATTTAGCTGAGAAGCATCAAAGCCCACATGGAAGAAACACACCAGCCTGTCTGAGCACAAGGTGTAGAAGGGATTAGTTAACAGACATCGAAGAACTAAAAATCATATCAGTGGGTGCCCACCTTCCCAATACGATCACTGAACACAAACGTGTGCATAAGCAAATGTGGTGAAGAAAACTGATGGTTCCCAGCTATCAAAAGATATAGCATATAGGGTCTTAAAGGCTTGAAGATGAACACGCAGACATTTAGCTAAGAAGCAACAAATCCCACATGGAAGAACAACAACCTGTGTGACCATGAGCTGTTGAAGGTATCAGGTATCAAGCATCAAAGAACAAAAAATTGTATCATTTTAAATGTGGGTGAGTACAGAGTGGAGGCTCAAAGACCATCGGAAAGCAACTAGACAACCCCTTACTGAAAGGTTCTGTGGAGGAGTTGAGACAATCCGTGTGCAGGGTAGCAATATTATCTTTCCTCTAGTTATTAAATGCTCCCCCCCACTATCATGATCCCAATTGTACCTTAAAAATCTAGCTAGACCAGAGGATATACATTGGTACAGATAGCAACTGGAAACACAGGGAATCCAGGACAAATGACACCTTCAGGCAGGTGGTGAGAGTAGCAAATGCCTAGAGGGTGAAGGGAATGTGGGGTAGAAAGGGGCAACCAATTACAATAATCTATGTATAGCCTCCTCCCTGGGAGATGGAGAGCAGAGAAGAGGATGGGGGGATAGGTCAGACAGTGTAAAATACTACAAAATAATATTTATGAATTATGAAGTTTCATGAGGGAGGGGGAAACGGGAAGGAAGGGGGAAAATGAGGAGCCGATATTAAGGGCTCAAGTAGAAGGCAAATGTTTTGGGAATGATGATGGCAACAATTGTACATATGTGCTTGACACGATGGATGTATGTATGGATTGTGATAACAATTGAATGAGCCCCCAATAAAATGATTTAAAAAAATTAAATAACCAGCTAGTAAACAAATATGGGATGATAGTGTTTTCAAGTCTCACTGAATCACTGATATTTACTACAGAACTGAATCTAAGACACAAGGACCTTCTTCTAGAGTCAGTATATATATAAAGCATTACATCAGCACAGACACAATGAATTACTGAATTTGGACTTATAAATCTTAAGAAAAAAATTCTGTTTGTTAAGGCCACTCATTTATGCTTTGTTTATTACAGTAATACTAAAGAATCATGTGTGTTAGGCCGGTTTCTCTAGAGAAACAAAACCAGGACACTTATGATTATGTGTATGTGTGTGTGTGCATATACATATATATGTACTTAGTCAACACAATGGTACAGAAGGTTCAGTTCAACTCACTTCCGTGAAAAAATTTAATGTATTGGAAGTCCTTCTACTCACGTGGGTTGATGGGTCCAAGGTCAGGGAAGCAGACAGCAGAGTCCTCCCTTAGGCAAGGCAAGCAGAGTAATGCACAGGCAGCAAACAGCAACCTGGGTCACCAACAGGCAGTAGCTCGGGAGCTTAGTGAAGCAGGCCCATGTGGGATATCAAAAGCAATGCAAGGTGACAGGATCCACCAGGCTCAAGCTAAATCAATGTATGTACCACCATTGTTTCAAAGCAGGTTTCGAAAGAGTCTCATGCTCTAGCAATAGGGTCCATGTTCTGGCTTGGCCCACAGGTGGTGTAGCTCACAGGATTAAACAGACCAATAGCTAAGGCAGCTGCATGCTCCACAACACTACAATCACCAGAGAACAAGAGAGATGGGGCAGGCCTTGCAGAATCATTTATCTCTTTTCTCTCCAATCAAACTGTGACCTAATTAATCCCACATGTTCCTACTGGCCAGGTTGGCATAATAAACCTAACAATCACACCACGACATCTTGATTTAAAAGAAAACGGAGAACACACACAGAAATCCAACATTTTCTATATTAGGGTATATTTTATTTCATTCTATCTGTCTATCTCCACATAGCTGTCAGGTTGTTTTACTGTGGTAGCTTCTGTGTTACTGTGGTACTGGCAGCTATGTCTGGTATTTCAAAACCAGAAGGTTCACACAAAGTGCACAGGTTCCAGTAGAGCGTTCAGACTCAAAGCATACAATGAAGAGGAATAGTATGGCTACTCTTAGAATTCGCCACTGAAACCTATATTGACAGTATGCAGATATAGTCTGACACACACAAAAAACATCATGAATAGAAACAAAACTTTGTCAGAAATAGTGCCAGAAGATGAGTCTCTCAGATATGAAGGCACTCAAAATATGATTCAGGAAGAGGTGCCTTCTCAAACTAAAGTCCACCATAATAACGTCAATGGAATAAAGCTTGCTGGCATAACATTATTGGGATCTTCACCTGCTGGTGGACACAACTCAAGAAAAAACAACTGTAAACAGCTATTGATAATCGGGAATTGCAATGCATGAAGTAAAAATGTAGAAAAATTGGAAAATATCAAAAGGAACTAGATCAACATTTTAGGCATCAGTGAGCTATAATAATCAGACTAGTATTTGCCATTTTGAATCGGAAAATCATATGCTTTACTACATTGGAGGAGAAAGACCCAACGGGAATAGTAAGACTTTTATTTATGAAAATGACAAATCTAGATTTATCTTGAATGACAATGCTGTCTGTCATAAGGGAATATCTCCCTGTAGACAATGATAACCAGTCAAAACAAATATTCATATTTATGCACCAATCCACTAATGTTGTTATTGTTGTTGATAGGTGCATTCAAACTCATAGCAACCCTATTTACAACAGCTAGTGGAGCAAAAATTGAAGAATTGAAGAATTCTATGAATGTCTTCATCTGATATTGATCAAACATTTAATTATGATGCATTTACCATACAGATTGATGTGATTGAACTATGGAATGATTGATATGTGTATCAGCTTCCAATAATATGGCTTTTGGAAAATGATAAAACAATAAAGTAGATGAAGAAATGTGAAAAACAGATGCATTTATTAATTACATTTATGACTGGAGTGAAAATGTTGGGAAATATATGATCCTGGTGATAGATGTGAAACTGGAGATCACATGACAGAATATGGTAAAGTGATCTACTTCTCCATCTGAAATATGTTTGTTCATCCCTAAAAACAATGACTATTAACATGGACTTCCCCAGATGAAATAAATGAAATCAAGTTGATTACATTTGCGGGATTAAACAAGTGAGAAGCTCAATATCAGCAGATAAAATCAGACCAAAGGCTGCCTGTGGAACACACTACCAGTTGCTCATATGTAAATACAGGTTGAAGCTGAAGAAAATTAAGACAACTCCATGAGAGCCAGAACACTACCTGAGTATATACTCCTTGAATGTCCATAGCATCTCAAGAACAGATTCAAAGCACTGAATACTAATGACAGACGACCTGGGTAACTGTGGGAGGACATCAAAACACTCATTCCTGAATAAAGTAAACAGTCGTTAAGTATAGAATAAGGACGCAAAAATTATGAATATCAGAAGAGAGTCTGAAACTTGTTCTTAATCATACGATAGCTAAGACAAGTAAAAGAAATGAAGTAAAATATGCTAACAGAAAATTTGGTAGCTTGATAAGACAAATTAAAATATTATAATGAAATATGCAAAATCCTAGAGTTAGAAAACTAAAAGGAAGAACACCTTCTTCTTATCTCAAAATGAGTTAAACAAAGAAAAATAACTAAGCCTTGTTTTGTAATATTAAATTATTCTATGGACAAAATACTGAATAATATAGGAAGCACCAAAAAATGATTGAGCATGAAATCAAGGGAATATAATTGGGCAAGTAGAAGTGAAAGTTCCACTGTTTGAAAATTATATGATCTTATATATGGAGAATCATAAAGTGTCCACAATAGGATTGCAAGACACAATAGAGGAGTTTAGTAGAATAGCAGGATACAAGATTAACAAGCAGAAATCAATGGGATTTCCATCTACTCGGGATGAGTATATGGCAAACACATCAAGGAAACAATAGTATTCATACAGCCACACAAAAGCTGAAATTCCTAGGAATACCTAACCTCCAAAACCCCAAAAGACCAATAAAAAGAAAACAACATACTATTATTCATGAAAACAAAATCAATCTACACAAATGGAAGAATATTCCATGTTTATGGGTTGGAGCTATCAATATTAACAAAATGTCAATCCTTTGCAAAGCAATTTGCAAATTCAATGCAGCCCCTATCCAAATTCCAGAATAATTCTTTAAATAAATGGAAAGATTAATTACCAACTTCATTTGGAGAAGGAATAAGCTTAGGATAGGCAAATAATTCCTCAAGAAAAGAGAATACAATAGGTGGTCTTGTACTATCTGTCCTCAAACTTACTAGAGAGCCATAGCTGTCCAAATGGCCTAGTACTGGTGTAATGATAGATGCAGGGCAGATCAAGACAGAAAACTTGGAAATAAAAACACAGGCAAATGATTTTGACAACAGCCCCACAAAAAAAATAAATGGGAAGTAGATGCCCTTTTCAGTACATGATGTTAGAAAAGTTGGACACCCATACGCAGAAGAAAGAAACAAGACACATATCTGACTCCATGAGCAAAAACGAACTCAGGAACACACTCCTGGTGGATCGAAAACCTAAATAGAAAACCCAAAAATGTCAGGATTATCAACGAGAAAATTGAGACAAATCGAAGTGCCCTAGTGGGAACAAACGGGTTATCAGAGATAACAAAGGAAGCACACTCCATGGAAAACAGTTGATGAATGGGACCTATTAAAAATAAAACATTGTGTACATTGAAATACTTCATTAAAATAATAGTTAAAGGAGAGCCACAGATTGGAAAAACATATTTAATAATGACATAATCGACAAAGGACTAATTACTAAAACCTACAATATATTACAGACCTAGAGCAAGAAAAAAAAACTCAAAAACTATCAGCCCCTGAGAAGGTGGGCTAAGAACCTGTGCAGATGATTCACAAAGGGTGACACTTGATTGGCTGATAAACACATGAGGAAACCGTTGCCATTACTAGTCGTTTGGGAAATGCAAATCACACAACTGTGACATACCACACACAGGGACAGTTCTATCATACACTAGAGTACAGTGACTCGGTCTAGTCACTAGAGGCTCACTATGAGACAACATTGACTCGATAGCAAAGAGATAGAGGCCATTTCCTTCCCTTGGTGCACTCTCAGACTGAACAAGGGTGACTGGCAATAAGTAGACTCCTCTTTATTCCTCCTGACATCAATGTATTTTATGTGAAAATCTTTCTCCTCCTTTCTTAACCATCTTGTTATCCAGTATTTCACATTGATGACTATAAAAAATTATCTCTCCCATTAAGCCCTTCGGGAAGTAAGAATCGCCTAGGTGCATGGCAAGAGTGATGCTGGCTATGATTCTTAGGTTATGTGTCACCTTAGCCGGGCCAAGATTTTCTGTGATTTGGCAATAATATCAGTGTGTAATTTGTAAGTAAAGTAATGATTTGGACAACCTCAAGTTGGTAATTTAATATAGTCATTGTTAATTTATTCATAACATCAATTTTGGGTTAATAGCCTGCTTTTTGGACCACATTGATAAATAAGGAGAGGATATGTAAGGGTTAGAGTAAATAAAATAAAACTAACACAAATAATTGTGAGTAGATTTTGACTCATAGGAACCCTATCAGTAGGGCAGAGTAGAAATTCTCCATAGATTTTCCACAGTATAATTTCTATGGAAGGAAACTGCCACATCTCCATCCTATGGCTTGCTTGGGGAACTAGAACATGATCTTGTTGGTTAGACTGCTTAGCTAGGGCTCTTACCAGTATAAAACTTAGATTAATAACAGGTATTTCATGTTTTTCTCCTGTGGACCATTAAACTATCCTCCTGTACTTAAGTTTCCCTTATTAAAACTGTTTTTTCCCATCAATCTGGTCTTTGCAGTCTGTTATGGGGAATCTAAGTCAAGGAATCCTAATTGCAAGCATCCTCCAAATCAAACCATTCCATTGACTTCTGTGCGCCGCATTGGGGCTGCTTCAACTTCTGTCCTAGCCTGACTCGACCATTGGCAGGGGAAAGGCTTTAGGGAAAAGATAAAGCCATAAAGTAGATGAAGATATGTGAAAAGACAGGTGCATTTATAATTACAGGTGATTGGAAACAGAAGTTTGCCCGTTGTTTGTTTATTTTCATTCTTTCTCTGTTACTTTGCTCACATGTAAATAAATTAAACTGTAATAGAATACACAGTAATATTTAATATGGTATTTTCTAGGAGTGTCATGCGATTCACAGTCTGATGGTTGTTTTACTGTTTAACCCCATAGAGTCTCTACAGAGACTTATTAATTAGCTCTACCATGTGTAAAACAACAGAGCTGCCCAATTATCATCCTGCCTGCTCTACTTTAGTGACTCCTCAACTCCCAGACTTGACTGACTGGAACAAGTGATGGCTGGTTGAGCAATTTTATCTTAATGGACACCAAATAAGAGTGCCTTTTAAATGACAATTTTAGACATATGTGTTTATGAATGAAAGATACAGGATCAATCTAGAGAAGGCTAAGATTGAAAAATTAAGAATTACAATTCTCTTTATCTAAGGAATATTATTGAAATTGATTCTACCTAAGGAGACTCCTTCTTCATACCCCATCAGTTTAGTTTTGTTGTTTGTGTGTTTTGTTTTGTTTTCATTGAAGTCTGACATGAAATGTCAAATGCTCTAGGTACATGTAGGAAGAAAATACATCGTGAAAGACACTGTAAAATGTGAGTTTGGAAGACTAGGGTCCTGGCCCTGAAATTGCCACTACATTCATTGTACCTCTGCAGAAGCCATTTCCTTTTCTCAGGGTGTTTTATGCTGTTTTTCCACATAATGTGGGGAGCAGTAGTGCTGCCAATTATTCTCCATGGCTCTGCAAATATGTACCATTGTGGCTGAATCCAGCAGGTAGATTAGACTAATAATTATCACTTTAAAATAAAAGTTTCAATTATTATATGAAGATAGCATACAATGATTTTAGGAAATGTTTTAGTATTTGCTATAAATAACATCTTTTTTGTTTTGTCTTGTATTCTTCAGGGAAAGGGGTTGAATAGTTGGGTTTTGTGTCAAGTTTTCTTGTCCAGGATTCTCTCATGATGTGATCAAGTTTAATTGAATCATCAGTTCCACAATCTTCTGTGAACAGCTAAGCAGTTGTGGGAAGAATTGAGTGTAGTGCTGCTACCTTAATCTGCTCACTGCCTTTATGAATATGACAGAGTTTAATTAGTGATGTGCCCTCCTCTTAATATCAGTTCCCCTTGTGGGAAAATCCTTTTGGCTGGTCCTGGTCCTGCATCTGGCAACCACTTGGCAACCCTATGAGTTATAAGCAGCCTGCCACATTGACTGCTGATCTTGAATTTATCGATTCTGCTTAAACCAGAAGTTCTAAACCTGTGGGTCCCATCCTTTGGGGTTGAATGACCCTTTTACAGGGGTTGCTGGATCCATAACAGTAGAAAACTGACAGTTATATAGTAGCAACGATAATAATTTGATGGCTGAGCAGTCACCACGACACTAGGAACTGTATTAAAGGGTCTTGGCTTTAGGAAGGTTGAGAACCACTGGGCAAAGCAAGCCAGTGGTCATCCTGCTTCCTAATTAATTGTCCCTGGCAGCAATACAAGTAAGGAAAAATGTACAGGTAACATTTGGCCTGTGAACTTGAACAACACTGAAATTATCTGCATGCACTACTGTATGAACCAATTTTGATGATAAAATTCTTTATACAGGGAAATATATAGGTATATGTATTACTAGTTTTGCTTCTCTGGAGAATCCAAAGTCAAGGTGATATCGTGTTTTTCCCATAATTGATTGCAAAATATTCAAAATGATAATGAGATTGAAGAAGAATGTCTTGCCATGCTTTGAAAACAAAAACACATTAAGATAACCAAAGGACTACCTGAAGATATTCAGCCAAAAAAATAGATTTAAATGGTCTGGTATTAAAAAAACAAAAAAACCCAATACTTGTGATCTAACTCGCTACTTGGTGAAAATAGAAAATGAAACAGTGGACAGATGAATACAATAGCAAGTGAGAATATGCAAAATACACATTATGTGAGTAGAGGCCCAAGGTCCTTCCGCCACCTTAATATTAAACCTATAAATGTAGACAATTAGATCTATTTCTCCATCCTCATATATATGTTTGCATGTACATGTCTTTGTCTAGACCTCCATAAATGCCCCTTGACTCCCAGCTCCTTCCTCCCTCTCCCTTGACTTTCCTCCTGCCCCACCACCATGCTCCGTCCCCACCTGGGCTACAGCTATACCTCTTCTCTACGCAACCTTACCCTTGATCGTTCCCCATCAGGCCTGTCACTCCCCCTCACTACCATTTTGGGTCCCATGTTGTTCCCTTGTCCCTGTGTTTATTAACACCACTTCCTTACCCTCCTCCCCCTCCCCCACCCGGATCTGTCTGTCCCCCCTGAACTGTCCTATTGTTTTTCCTCCAGATAGTTCATCCAGCCTGTCCTATTCAGACAGACCTGTGGAGACACTAACATGCAAGAAAACAAGACAGAGGAAAACAAAGCAACAGTATACAACCAGACAATAAAACAATAAAAACAAACCACTGACAAAGAACAAAACAAAACACTTCACAAAAGAAAGGCTTGTAGTTCGTTCAAGGATTGTTTGCTGGCCCTTAGGAGCGTTTCCCAATCCAGTCTGTTGGGGCACCACGCCCTGGTTCCAAAGTCCACTTTCAGCATTCCCTGGGGACCTTGCCACTCCCTCAATGCATGAATACTTTCGTTTATTAAATTGGTACCCTATGATGCTCACTCTCCCGACACAACTGCTGAAGCCAAAGTGGGTGAACAAGTAAATGTGGTGAAGAAAGCTGATGGTGCCCGGCTATCAAAAGAGATAGTGTCTGGGGTCTTAAAGGCTTGAAGATAAACAAGCAGCCATCTAGCTCAGAAGCAAAAAAGCCCACATGGAAGAAGCACACCAGCCAGTGCAATCACGAGGTGCCAAAGGGACCAGGTATAAGGCATCATGCAAAAAAAAAAAAAAAAGAATGTGTGTGTGTGTGTGTGTGTGTGTGTATATCACATTGAATGAAGGGGGAAGTACAGAGTGGAGACCCAAGGCCCAAGTGTCGGCCACTAGAGATCCCCTCATAGAGGGGTTTAGGAGAGGAGATGGGTCAGTCAGGGTGCAAGGTAGTACTGACGAAGAGCACAGCTTTCCCCCAGATCCTGGATGCTTCCTCCCCCCAACTACCATGATCCGAATTCTACCTTGCAGGGCTGGATAGGGCAGAGGTTGTACACTGGTGCATATGGGGCTGGAGGCACAGGGAATCCAGGGTGGATGATACCTTCAGGACCAGGGACAATGCTGGGAGAGTGTAGGGTGAGTGGGTTGGAAATGGGGAACTGATTACAGGGATCCACATGTGACCTCCTCCCTGGGAGAGGGACGGCAGAGAAGGGGGGGAAGGGAGACTCCGGATAGAACAAGATATGACAAAATAACGATGTATAAATTGCAAAGGGCACATGAGGGAGGGGGGAGTGGGGAGGGAGGGGAAAAAAAAAAGAGGACCTGATGCAAAGGGCTTAAGTGGAGAGCAAATGCTTTGAGAATGATTGGGGCGGGGAATGTATGGATGTGCTTTATAAAATTGATGTATGTATATGTATGGATTGTGATAAGAGTAGTATGAGTCCCTAATAAAATGTAAAAAAAGAAAAGGGAAAAAAAGAAAGAAAGAAAAGAAAATGATAAGGGCAAAGAATGTACAGATGTGCTTTATACAATTGATGTATGTATATGTATGGACTGTGATAAGAGTTGTATGAGCCTCTAATAAAATGTTTTTTAAAAAAAACACACATTATGTGAAAGGCGGTTTACTTTCCTAGTTAGTCTCAAACCACAAAGCAGATTCAGTTCCTTCAAGTTGGTAGGAGGAGGTAACTACCTTTCTCCTGTGGATTTGACATTCTGAGTTTGCACTTAGTCTGTGAGGTGCAACCCATTGTATCTCTAGGGTTCCTTAACTAGAGGTGTGTTTTGATTAGTTACTATGAGCTCTTGCAATGGAGAGAGCAAATAAATATTGAATTAGTGGAAGGATTCATTATATATTGAATTTCAGTGGGAAATGTAACTTAGATTACATATATTTAGTATATAAAATGTATAGATACCTCAAGTTAATATGGCTTTTTGTTGTTGACTTCAATCTGAATATTAATTTGAAAAAGCATGATAATGAAAATATAAAATGAGTAACGATTTCAGAATATTTTTCATCTCAATGTAGAATAACTATTATTTGAATACATTTGTTTTTTAACCATTTGCATTTTAAAGATGCACATAGAGAAACATTTAGCTCAGAAGCTTCCTTCATTGATCATTGAGTAAAGAATAATCATCATCAAATACACATAAGTAAGTTTCACAAACAAACAAAAACACATTACATTTTAAAATTAGGATGTTTTATTAGGAGATCATCAGATAATCTCATCAATTATAAAGGTAAAAGACGAGACATTTCAGATTATGACAGAAATATACGTTAATTAAAGAATCTTATGAAATTTTGAGATCCTGAGTGCTTATGTTGGAATAGTTTCTGCATGGTCTTGACTGTTCTGTCATGGAGATCAGAGCTGACAAGTCCCCTTATGTTTCCATATGCGAGATTATCAGGCTAGGTGTTCAGTAGAAGCCACGGAATCCATAGCCTTTGCAGCAAGATGGGCGGAAGCAGCCACATCCGAAGCCTCCGAAGCCAGAGCCATATCCGAAGCCTCCGAAGCCAGAGCCATAGCCATAGCCTCTGTAGCCACAGCCATAGCCCAGCCTGTTGAAGAGGCCGTAGCCACAGCCATGGCCCAGACCACCGAAGCCTCCACAGCCGTAGCCCAGGCCTCCGTAGTAGCTGCCGTAGTAGCTCATGGTGTCGGGAATGATGAGTTGCTTGTTGCACAAGACAAGATTCTAGAATGAATGTTGACACCTGTACAGTGATGCTTATATACCCTGATCAGATCATGTGATAAAACACATTCCTTCTATTTTTGTGACATTGTATGTGACACTCAACACAACCTGACGTATAAAGATGGGCTCAAACTCATTAAAATATTTTGGCTTGCATTGCTGCCTTGTGATGCTGTTCCTTCAATGTGTTGCATCACTTTTATTAGGGGAATTTCATTGTCTACAAAGTCTGCACATACCAGTTTTAACAGAATTCTTCATAAGCAGGCATACCACACAGTGTTTTCATTTTTTAGTCAGGTATTTCCCTATGTATTTCAATTTGTGCTTGGCTATTGCTAAAGGTCCTACTTTTTCCATCGTCCCTTCTGTGATCTTGTCTGATGTGTAGTGCAATCTAATAGACTTCTGGGGGTTTTTTTGTGTGTGTGTCCTGCCACTCTGCCATATTCCTCTATTGTTTCCAACACTCAGCTTATGGAGTTAAAGGGATCTTTGATGTATAGAATCATATCATCTGCGAATAATGATGATTCTGCTTCTTTCTTCCCCAGGTGATTACCTCTAATATCTTTCCTTTGTCTTATATTGTTAGCTAGGACCTCCAGTACAATTTTGAATAGGAGTGGGGACAAGGGGCATCCTTGTCTGGCCCCCTTTTCAGTGGAATTTTTTTTTGTTTCTCCAGTAAGTACCACATTGGCTGCTGTTTGTTAATATATGGCTTGCATAATATTGAGGCTTTTCCCTTCTAGTCCTATCTTCTTGAGTGTCTTAAGCAAGAATGTGTGTTGGATGTTGTCAGATTCTTTTTCCTCATCTATTGATATTATTATGTGGTTCTTATCATTTTTTCCTGCCAATGTGGCAAATAATGCTAATGGTCTTTTGTCTGTTGAACCATCCCTACTTCCCTGGTATGACTCTCACTATGTCCTGGATCATTATTTTTTTAATATGCTTTTGTATTCCATTGGCTAGTATTTCGGTAATGGTTTTTACATCAATGTTCATAAGGGATATTGGTCTGTTGTTCTCAATTTTGTGGTATCTTGGCCAGCTTTATATATCAGAGTTATACTAGCTTCATTGAAAGGGTTTGGGTGTTTTTTATCTTTTTCTATGTCCTGGAAGAGTTTCTGTAGAATTGGTGTCAGTTCTTCCCTGAACGCTTGTTTGAATTCTCCTGTGAAGCCATCTGCCCGGGGGATTTTTGTTGGTAATCCCTTGATTACCTTGCCTAATTCTATGGGTCTATTGAGGTTCTTGAGATCCAGCTGGGATAGTATAGGGAGATATTGTGTGGCAAAATTGTCCATTTTTATTATATTCATAAGAATATGTTTATATTAACTGGAGATTCAGAAGTATGATTTTTCCTACCATCACTAGTTCCTACCATTAGAAAAGTCAACTATGCATACTTTGTCTAAACTAAGGTAGTTACTTTCCAGTTGGGATTCAATTGATATATGAGTGAGCAGAGAGTGATTTTTCAATGTTGAATTTAAAAACCAATACCCCTAGGTTTTTTTAAGAAAAAAAATAATAGAAGCAATGATGTCACTTCAAAAAAGAGAAGTTATTGCAAAGCAGATAGAAATTCCCACAACAATGAAAGCACAGAAAGGGGAGAGAGACATGAATTAGACAATTATTAAATAATGAATTTTGATAAAAATCTGCCAAGTTAAAACGTATCATATTGGCTTGATCCAGAGACTTTTGTTTGGTCCAAATGTTGCATTCTGTTTTAATTAATTTTTCAATGCTTTAGGTACTTAATATACAGAGCAGAATTTCAGATGTTGGCTTAATGTAACAGGAGTTTAATAGAATCCAGAGAATTCATAGCTTTTGCAACAAGATGGGCGGCAGCAGTCGTATTCAATGACTCCATAGCCTGAGTCAAACTCATAACATCCATAGTCAGAGCATTTCCATAGCCTCTGAAGCAGGAGCCACAGCCATACCCTCTGCAACCACAGCCTAGCCCAGTCTGTGGAAGCTGCCGCAGCCACAGGCACAGCCAAGACCACTGAAAACTCCAAAGCCATAGCTCAGGTGGCTGTAGTAGCTACGGTATTAGCTCACGGTGTTGTGGATAATATTGATTTGTTGTTCAAGACAGAATCCTGAGATGAATGCCGCACAATCTGTACAACGATGCTCATGTACTCTAGTAATAAAAGATGATAAACTATATGCCCATCTTTGGGTGCCACCACAGGAAATATTTTTGCCTCAGGTGATTCATTAGTATTTATGTTCTGACAGCACTCATTAAGATATGATTTAGCTTGACCCCACCCTTATGACTTTACTCTTCTTAGAAGAAATGTTGTGTCTTCAGAATATAGGCATAGCAAACCCGAAATAGAACTGCTCATTATCAGGCATAAGACTAGTCACAATATCTATTGTTTAATTTGTAACATTCTACCATAGATATTCTTTAGATTGTTAAATGTATCCATTCCAAATTCCAAAAAAAGGATTAAATTCAAAATGTTCAACTCCATGCATTTCTTTAAAAAGTATACATCTTTGTAAAATTAGCATCAAAGTAAATCTCTTCAGAACATAAAAGATCATTTTAATAGAGATTTGGTTCAACTTTATTGTAAACCAAACTACAACAACAAATATCACCTGATTGAGAAATGTGACCACTGTCTCCATCACCATTCATTTCTCTCCCTCCCTCTCTCTCTTTCTCCCTCTCCCTCTCTCCTTCTCTCTGTGTTTCCTTGTGCTTTATTGACCCTGCCAAGATATTGAACTGTGTGGATCATAAACAAATCATAAGCAACCTATGGATAACTTTGAGAAGAATGGAAATATCAGAACACACCATTGTCTTCATGGGGAATTTGTAAGCGGATACAGAGGAATCTGTGAAAGGACAACAGGGCATCTGAATAGTTTAAAATCAGGAGAGGTATAAACAAGGGTTGTAACCTCTTATTGTACTCACTTAATCTGTATGCTGAGCAATTAATCAGAGAAATTGTGTTATATGAAGCAGAATGAGGCATTAGGATTGAAGGAAGGTTTATGAACAACCTGACACATGTAGAAGACACAACCTGGCTTGCTGAAAGTGAATAGAACTTGAAGCGCTTGCTAATGAGGATCAAGGACTGCACCTTTTAACAGATTACAGCTCAACGTGAAAAAAAATGCAAATCCTCACAACTGGATCAAAAAGTAGCAACATGAAGTTGTCAAGGATTTTGTGTTTCTTGGATCCACAATTAATGCTCATGGAAGCAAGAGACAAGACATAAAAGGATGTGTCACATTGGGTACATCTGTGGCTTTCCCTCACTATTTAATAGAGTATGTAGACAAATGTGTGAATTACTTAAAGTGGTTTGGGCTCCAACTTCTTTACAGAAATCAGCACTGTGTTTCTTCCAAATGCAACTCCATGGGCAGTCGGTCTGGGCTTCAGCTCCAGAGGTTTCAGATCATGGTGTCAGGAATGATGAGTGGCTTGCTGTACAAGACAAGATCCTAGTGTGAATGTTGACACCTGTACAGTGAATAAATAGCTTAATTTGAAAAATACAACTATTGCTCTATGCTTTTAACTTAGCTATGTACACAAATTTGAATGAAATTTTTAATTGGCATAATAATGAGTCTTTCTACTCTGATAAACAGTTAATGTCTGTAAAACTCACAGGGAAGTTCTATTAATACCTACAGAGGCACAGTGAGTGGACATCCACTCAAGGGCAATGAATCTCATGGCAATTATATATTTAATGAATCGATGAACATACATGCATGGAGACACATATGCATAAATGGGGTAGTCAAACTGTTTGCAGGAAAACTTTGTTATCTATCATTTCATCTTTTGATGAAAATGATGATGTTCCTTCATGTGTATAAGAAACTCTAGTGATGCAGTGGGGAAAGTATCAGGCTCTTAACTTCAGGGTTGTAAGTTCAAAGCCACCAGATTATCTGGGGGAGAAAGATGAGATTGTCTGCTCCCGTCAAGATTTACAATTTCAAAAACTATGGAACAGTTCTCCTTGGTTCCATGGGGTTTATAGGAATTGAAGTTGAATTGATTTCAATGAGTGTTATGTGTATACATTGATATATCTAAATCTATCAAACAATGGACTTACATGGACCACCAAAAGAAAAAACAAATCTTTCTGAGAAGAGGTAAAACCAGAATGCTCCTTAGAGCAAGGGTGGTTGGATTTGTTCTCACACACATTGCACATGTTGTCAAGAAAGATCAGTCCCCGCACAAAGATATTTTACTCAGTAAGTTAGTGGGACAGTGAAAAAGAGGGAGACCTTTGAGCATAGAGAAGGCCTATTTTGAAATACGGCCATATTCTTCAACTAAATTATGCTGAAATCACTTGATGCTCTCTTCAATATCACCTGTCCCTCATATACCCAATGAAGACCTCAGCAATCTGAGAGAAGAAACACTGTATTTTTAGTGCACAGAACACAGTTAAGTTGTCTTCCTTTAAAAGTCAATCCATTGACATCTCATGATCACTCACAGGTTAGTGTGCTTCTTCCATGTGGGGTTTGTTGCATCTGAGCCAGATGGCTGCTTGTTTACCTTCAAGCCTTTAAGGACTCAGACAATATGTCTTTTGATAGGGGGGCACCATCAACTTTCTTCACCTCATTTGCTTATGCATCCATTTGTCTTTAGCTATCATGTTGGGAAGGTGAGCATCAGCGAATGCCAATTTAATAGAACAAACTGTTGTTGTATTGAGGGAGTACTTGAGTAGAGGCCCAATGTTCATCTGTTACCTTAATACTAAACTGTAAATCCATGCACACAGATCTATTTCCTATCATCATATACAGATATATTCACATATGTTCATGCCTGTACTTAGAACTCTGTAAAAGCCCTTTCACTCTTAGTTCCTTCCTCTATTTCCTTTTACATTCTTCTTGTCCCACTATCATGCTCAACTGTCATTTAGTGTTCAGTAATTCCTCTTGATTACATTGCGGTTAATCAAGCCCTAACAGGTCTCTTACCTCCTCCTCATCATCGGTTTTGGATCACTTGTTGTTCCCTTTTCCCTGGGTATAACAAATACTTCCTTTCACCACCTCGACCTCTCCCATATTCCCCAGGAAACTTTAGTCCCTTTGTTTTCTCCTCCAAATTGCTTCTTCAGCTTATTTTATCTAGATAGAGTAACAAAGCCCCCATGGAAGAAGCACTCTAGACTGTGTGAACACAAGGTGTCTATGGGATCAGGTATCATGCCTGAAAGAACAAAAAAATCACATCAATGTGATGGAGTGGGAGTGTGGAGTGGGGACACAAAGCCCATAAGTAGGCAACTGCACATCGCCATACAGAAGGGTCCAGGGAAAAAGTCAAGCCAGTCAGGATGCATTATAGCAACGATGAAACATACATCTTTCCTCTAGTTATTTAATGCTTCCCTCCCCAAACTCTACCTACTATCATTATCCTAATTCTATCAACAAATCAGGATAGATCAGAGGATGTATACTGGTATAGATAAAAACTGGAAATGCAAGTAATCCAGGATAGATAAACTTCTCAGGACCAGTAATGAAGGTAGCCATACCAGGAGGGTAAGGGGAAAGTGGGGTAGAAAGCGAGAACCAATCACAAGGATCTTCACATAACCCGTCCTTAGGGGTCGGACAACAAAAAAGTTGGTGAAGGGAGATGTTGGACAATGTAAGACATGACAAAATAATAATAATTTATAAATTATCAAGGGTTTCTGAGGCAGGGAGATTAGGGAACGAAAAATGAGGAGCTGATACCAAGGGGTCAGATTCGGAGAAAATGTTTTGAGTATGATGATGCCAACCAATGTACAAATGTGCTTGACAAAAAGGAAGGATGTATGGAATGTGATGAGTTGTGTGAGCCCCAACAAAATTATTTTTAAAAGAAAAGAAAAAAAGTTCATCCAATCCCAATATAGTACTGAGGTCCTAGAGGAATATTTAGACCTGAAGTATCTTATACCTTCCAGGCTATGTCATGTTGTTCATTGCCAGCAATGTTAGAATCCATGATATGAGAGGTGGAATCTAGCGGATTCCCAGCAATATAGATGTCCAGCTCAGCTTAGCATATATAACATGGGACAGCACAGTGGTTTATACAAATGGGTAAAGGTGTCAATCAAGTCATTAGCAGGCACATTGAGAGGCTGTATATACATGATAAGCTCCTTCTTGGTGGTGGTTATTCTTTCCTGCATGGTACCCATGTCAGATGCCAAGGTCACTGATAACCCAAAGCACAGGGATTCTGCCCATTAAGGCAGACATCTCTGAGTTTGCCTGGGTGAATCAAAAGATGTTATGAACAAACAGCAATACATCATGCCCTCCTTGGTCTCTGGAGTATTCATCCACAGTCAATCCAGGCAAAGCTACTCCAGCATAAACACCAGGTGATTCATTCTCTTAACCATCCAGCAGCAATTCTTTGAAGTAACTTTCACATTGATAGCACTAGAATAAATAATTTCAAGGTAAAATTCATTACCTTCACATGTCCTGTCATCAGCCCCATGAAAAACAGAATAACCAATGTAGACATTGACAACAGTTTCAAATTCATGACCTGTACCATCTTGCCAACTTGATCACCACCCAAATACACAATTGCAACTCCCTTGTCATAGGGAAGCCAGCAGATCCACAACTTTGATACCAGTAACCACATTTTCCCTATCAACACTCATCTCCATTAATTCAGGTTCCTCAGCATGAATTGGAGTCAATTGGGTTTGATGGCTCCTCCATCATCAGTAAGTTCTCCGATGGCATTCATCATTCATCATCATTCATCCTATGGACAAAATACTGAATAATATAGGAAGTACCAAAAGGTTTGAACAAGAAATCAAGTGAATACAATTGGGCAAAGAAGAAGGGAAAGCTCCACTATTTGCAAATGATATGACTTTATTTATGGAGAATCCTAAGGTGTCCACAATAGGATTGCAGGAAACAATAGAGCAGTTTACTAGAGTAACAGGATACAAGATTAACAAGCAAAAATCAATGGGATTCCTATATACCTGTGATGGAAATATGGAAAGACATCAAGGAAACAATACTGTTCATATAGCCACAAAAAATTGAAATATCTAGAAATAAACCTAATCCCCCAATCCCCAAAAGACCAATACAAAGAAAACTAAAGACTATTATGACATGAAACCGTAATCAACTTACACAATGGAAGAATATTCCATGTTCAGAGGTTGGAACTATCATTATTGTGAAAATGCCTATAATTTGTAAAGCAATTAACAAATCCAAAGCAACCCCTATCCAAATTTCAGAATAATTCTTTAAATAAATGGAAAGACTAATTACCAACTTCATATGGAGAATGAAGAAGCTTAGGATAGGCAAATAATTCCTCAAGAAAAGAGAACAAAATAGGCGGTCTTGCACTATCTGATCTCAAATTTATTACATTGCCATAGCTGTCCAAATGGCCTAGTACTGGTGTAATGATACATGGATGGGTAGATCAGGACAGAAAATCCAGAAATAAACACATGGACAAATGATTTTTGACAAAGGCCCAAAAATATTAAATAGGATGTAAATGCTCTTTTCAATACATGATATTGGACAAGTTGGACATCCACATGCAGAAGAAAGGAACAATTCTTAAATCTCACTCAATGCACACAGAAAAACTCAGAAACACACTCCAGGTGGATCAAAAACCTAAATAGAAAACCCCAAAATATCAGGATTATCAGTGAGAAAATTGGGACATATCAAAATGTCCTAGTGGGAACAAATGGACTATCAGCTATAACAAAGGAAACACACTCCATGGAGAAAATAGATGAATGGGACCTATTAAAAATAAAACACCTGTTTACATCAGAATACTTCACTAAAATAACAAGGAGTAATAAGAGAGTCCACAGATTTGGAAAAGATATTTAGTAATGTCCTAATGGACAAAGGTCTAATTACTAAAATCTACAATATATTACAAGCCTAGAGCATAAAAACCACACCTCAAAAACTAACAACCCCTGAGAAGGTGGCCTAATAACCTGTGCAGATGATTCACAGAGGGTCACATTGAATGGCTCATAAACACACGAGGAAATGGTTGACATCACTAGTCATCTGGGAAATGCAAATCAAAACAACTGTGCCATACCATGGAACACCTGTGGCGTCTCAGACACTCACGGGGACAGTTCTATCATACACTAGAGTACAGTGACTCAGTCTAGTCACTAGAGGGTCACTATGAGACAACATTGACTCGATAGCAAAGATAGATGACATTCCCTTCCCTTGATGCACTCTCAGACTGAACAAGGGTGACTGGTGGACAGTTGTGCACCTGCAGTAAAATCAGAACAATAACTAGACTCCTCTTTCTTCCTCCTGTCATCAATGTCTTTAATGTGCAAATCTTTCCCCTCCTTTCTTAACCATCTTGTTATCCAGCATTTCACATTGATGACTATAAAAAATTATCTCTCCCATGAAGCCCTTCGGGAAGTAAGAATCGCCTAGGTGCACGGCACGAGTGGTGCTGGCTGTGATTCTTAGGTTATGTGTCACCTTAGCCGGGCCAACGTTTTCTGTGATTTGGCAATCATATCAGTGTGCAATTTTCAAGTAAAGTAATGATGTGGACATCATCAATTTTGTAAATTAATATAGTCATTGTTAATTACTTCATAACACCAATTTTTGGTTAATAGTCTGGTGTTTGGAATTTATCCACATTGATAAGTGAGGAGAGGATATGTAAGGGTTAGAGTAAAAAAAAGAAATGAAATGAAAACTAACCATAAATTATTATGGGTAGATTTTGACTCATAGGAACCGTATCAGTAGGGCAGAGTAGAAATTCCCCATAGATTTTCCAAAGTGGTAATTTCTATGGAAGCAAAATGCCACATCTCCATCCTATGGCTTGCTTGGGGAACTTGAACATGGACTTGTTGGTTAGACTGCTTAGCCAGGGCTTTTACCAATATATAAACCTAGATTAATAATAAGTATTTCATATTTTTCTCCTGTGGACCACTAAGTCATTCTCCTGTACTTAAGTTTCCCTTATTAAAAATGTTTATTCCCATCAATCTGGTCTTTGCAGTCTGTTATGGGGAATCTAAGTCAAGGAATCCTAATTGCAAGCATCCTCCAAATCAAACCATTCCATTGACGTCTGTGTGCCGAATTGGGGCTGCTTCAACTTCTGTCCTAGCCTGACTCGACCATTGGCAGGGGAAAGGCTTTGGGGAAAAGATAAAGCCATAAAGTAGATGAAGATGCGTGAAAAGACAGGTGCATTTATAATTACAGGTGATTGGAAACAGAAGTTTACCCTTTTGTTTTTTATTTTCATTCTTTCTCTGTTACTTTGCTCAGATGTAAATAAATTAAACTGTAATAGCATACACAGTAAAATTTAATATGGTATTTTCTAGGAGTGTCCTGTGATTCTCAGTCTGATGGTTGCTTTCCTGTTTTACCCCAGAGAGCCTGTACTGAGACTCTATTATTTATCTCCATCATGGGTAAACATCTTACCTGCTCTACCTTTGTGTCTCCTCAAGTCCCAGACTGGATAGACTGGAAAAGTGATGGCAGGCTGAGCAATTTTATCTTTATGGACACGAAATAAGAGTGTGTCTTTTAAATGACAACTTTAGATATATGTGTTTATGAATGAAAGATACAGGATCAATCTAGAGAAGGCTAATATTGAAAGTAAGAATTCCAATTCTCTGTATCTGATCAATATTATTGAAGTTGATTCTATCTAAGGAGCCTCCCTCTTCATGCCCCATCAGATTAGTTTTGTTGTTAGTTTTACTTTTTTTCATAGAATCTGAAGTGAAATGTCAAATAATCTAGGCACATGTAGCGAGAAAACACATAGTGAAAGAGATGCTGCATTTTGTCATGTGAGTTTGGAAGACTGGGGTCCTGACCCTGAATTTGCCATTCTATTCAGTGTAACCCTGCAGAAGCCACTTCCTTTTCTCACTGTGTTTCATGCTGTTTTTCCCCAAAATTAGGGGAGCAGCAGTGCTGCGAATTATTCTTCATGGCTCTGCAAATATGTACCATTGTGCTGAATCCGGAAGGCATATTTGACTAATATGAACCACTTTAAAATAAAATAATTTATTTTCAATTAATATATGAAGATAACATATAATTATTTTAGGAAATGTTTTCTATTTGCTATTAATAACATCCCTTGACTTGTCTTTCACAGGGAAAGGGGTTGAATAGTGGGGTCGTGTGTCAAGTTGATTTGGCCAGGATTCTCTCACGCTATGATGGAACGTAATGTAATCAGTTCCACGATCTTCTGTGACCAGCTCAGCAGTTGCAGGAAGAATAGGGTGTAGTGCTGTCACCTTAATCTGCTCACAGCCTTTATGAATATGACGGGGAGTTTAAGTAGGGATGCACCCTCCTCTTAATACCAGTTCACCCTGTGGGCAAATCCTTTTCGCTGGTCCAGATCCTGTATCTGGCAATGACCTGGCAACCCTAGGAGCTACGAACAGCCTGCCACTTTGACTGCTGATGTTGAATTTATCAATTCTGCCTAAACCAGCAGTTCTCAAACTGTGGGTTGCGTCATTCAGGGGTCAAATGACCCTTTCACAGGAGTTGCCGGATTTATAACATCAGGAAAATAACAGTTATGAAGTAGCAAGGATAATAATTTGATGGTTGGGGTTCACCACAACACGAGGAACTGTATTAAAGGATCACGGCATTAGGCATGTTGAGAACCGCTGGCCTAAACCAACCTGTGGTTATCCTGCTTGCTAATTCATTGGCACTGACAACTACACAAGTAAGGAGAAATTTACAGCTAACACTTGACCTATGAACTTGAACAAGAGTGGAATTATCTGCATGCACAACTATGTGAGCCACTTTCTGATTATAAAACATTTATACAGAGAAAAGTATAGCTATATGGATGTACGTATTACTAGCTTTGCTTGTCTGGAGAATTCAATCTAACACAAGGATGAAGTGGAATTTACCTTTGCAGATGAACTCAAAACTCTAAATTAAATTACCAATGATATCCTGTTCTTTCCCTTGCTAGATGGCAAACATTCACCATGGCAATGAGAATGAAGAGGACGTCCTGCCGCGCTTTCAAAACGAAACCCCAGTAAGTTAACAAAAGGACTACGTGAGCATATTCAGCTAAAAAATAGACTTAAATGGTCTAGTATTTTTAAAAAAGTCAATCACTTATTATCTAGCTCACTGTGAATGAGAGTAGAATACGAAGCAAGGTACAGGTGACTATGACAGCTAGTGAGAATACGCAAAACACACATGACGTGAAAGGTGGTTTACTTTCATAGTCTCAATCCACAAAGCAGATTCAGTTCCTTCAACTTGATAGAGGAAGAGGCAGCTTTATCTTCTCCTGTGGATTTGACCCTCTGAGTTTGCAGTTAGTGCCCAAGGTGTAACCCATTGCACCACGAGCTTTCATTACGACTAACTAGAGGTGTATTTTCTGTAGTTAGTATGAGCTCTTGCAATAGATAGAGCAAATAAATGTTGAATTAGTGGAAGGATGCATCATATATTGAAGTGCAGTGAGAAATATAACTTGGATTACATATGTTTAGTAGATAAAATGTATAGATATCTCAAGCTAATATGGCTTTTGTTGTTGACTTCAATCTGAATATTAATTTGAAAAAGCACGATAAAGAAAATATAAAATGAGTAACAATATCAGAATATTTTTCATCTCAATGTAGAATGCTTATTATTTGAATACATTGGTTTTCTTAACCATTTATACTTTTATGATGTACATGGAAAAATATTTGACTCAGAAGCTTCCTTCATTAATCATTGAGTAAAGGATAACCATCCTCACATACACGTAAGTTAGTTTCACAAACAAACAAAAACGCATTACATTTTAAAATTAGGATGTTTTATTAGGAGATCATCAGATAATCTCATCATTTATAAAGGTAAAAGACAAGACATTTCAGATTATGACAGAAATATACGTTAATTAAAGAATCTCCTGAAATTTGGAGATCCTGAGTGCTTATGTTGAAATAGTTTCTGCATGGTCTTGACTGTTCTGTCATGGAGATCAGAGCTGACAGGTCCCCTTATGTTTCCATATGCGAGATTATCAGGCTAGGTGTTCAGTAGAAGCCACGGAATCCATAGCCTTTGCAGCAAGATGGGCGGAAGCAGCCACATCCGAAGCCTCCGAAGCCAGAGCCATATCCGAAGCCTCCGAAGCCAGAGCCATAGCCATAGCCTCTGTAGCCACAGCCATAGCCCAGCCTGTTGAAGAGGCCGTAGCCACAGCCATGGCCCAGACCACCGAAGCCTCCACAGCCGTAGCCCAGGCCTCCATAGTAGCTGCCGTAGTAGCTCATGGTGTCAGGAATGATGAGTGGCTTGCTGTACAAGACAAGGTTCTAGTATGAATGTTGACACCTGTACAGTGATGCTTATATACCCTGATCAGATCATGTGATAAAACACATTCCTTCTATTTTTGTGACATTCTATGTGACACTCAACACAATCTGACGTATAAAGATGGCTCAAACTCATTAAAATATTTTGGCTTGCATTGCTGCCTTGTGATGCTGTTCCTTCAATGTGTTGTATCACTTTTATTAGGGGAATTTCATTGTCTACAAAGTCTGCACATACCAGTTTTAACAGAATTCTTCATAAGCAGGCATACCACACAGTGTTTTCATTTTTTAGTCAGGTATTTCCCTATGTATTTCAATTTGTGCTTGGCTATTGCTAAAGGTACTACCTTTTCCATCGTCTCTTCTGTGATCTTGTCTGATCTAATAGACTTCTGGGTTTTTTTGTGTGTGTGTGTCCTGCCACTCTGCCATATTCCTCTATTGCTTCCAACACCCAGCTTATGGAGTTTAAGGGATCTTTGATGTATAGAATCATATCATCTGTGAATAATGATGATTCTGCTTCTTTCTTCCCCAGGTGATTACCTTTAATATCTTTCCTTTGTCTTATATTGTTAGCTAGAAACTCCAGTACGATATTAAATAGGATTGGGGACAAGGGGCATCCTTGTCTGGCCCCCTTTTCAGTGGAATTTTTTTTCGTTTCTCCAGTAAGTACCACATTGGCTGCTGTTTTTTAATATATGGCTTGCATAATATTGACGCTTTTCCCTTCTAGTCCTATCTTCTTGAGTGTCGGAAGCAAGAATGTGTGTTGGATGTTGTCAGATTCTTTTTCCTCATCTATTGATATTATTATGTGGTTCTTATCAGTCTTCCTGCCAAAGTGGCAAATAATGCTAATGGTCGTTGGTCTGTTGAACCATCCCTACTTCCCTGGTATGACTCTCACTATGTCCTGGATCATTATTTTTTTAATATGCTTTTGTATTCCATTGGCTAGTATTTCGGTAACAGTTATTGCATCAATGTTCATAAGGGATATTGGTCTGTTGTTCTCAATTTTGTGGTATCTTTGCCAGCTTTATATATCAGAGTTATTACTAGCTTCATTGAAAGGGTTTGGGTGTTTTTGATCTTTTTCTATGTCCTGGAAGAATTTGTGTAGGATTGGTGTCAGTTCTTCCCTGAATGCTTGGTTGAATTCTCCTGTGAAGCCATCTGGCCCGGTGGGATTTTTTGTTGGTAATCCCTTGATTACCTTGCCTAATTCTATGTGTCTATTGAGGTTCTGGAGATCCCTCTGGGATAGTAAAGGGACAGATTGTGTTTCCGAATATTTGCCTGTGTCTTCCAAATTGGTGAATTCGTTAGAGCATAGACCTTCATAGGATTGTGTACTTATACTTTTGGCTTCGTTAGGGTCTGCTGAAATGTCCCCTGATTCATTCCCTCATCCTTGCAAATGTTGTTTGTTCCTTCCTTTCTTTGGTTAAGTTTGCCAGCGGGCTATCAATTCTGCTCATTTTTTCTAAAAACCAACTTTTATTGGCAATAATTTTTTCCATGTTTTTTTTCCCTCTCTTGTATCTCAGCTCTTATTTTTATTAAACCTATCATTTTACTATCAGTAGGGTTGTTCTGTTGACTCTGCTCTAATTTGTGTAAGTTTATCATCCACGAGTTTCTCTTGTTTCTTTAAGTGTGCGTTTATTGCGATCAGCCTTCCTCTGATAAATGCCTTTGCTGTCTCCACAGGTTTTGGTAGGTCATATTTTCATTCTCATTGGTTTCCAGAAACTTCCTGATTTCATCTCTGATCTGGTTGAATTCACACTTGTTTTGTAATAGAAAATTGTTCATCCTACGATTGTTTTCTTCCCCGTCCTTCTGTTAATTTTCATCTTTATGGCACAGTGATCAGAGAGATGTCTTTATAATCTCCGTGCGTTTGAATTTACTCGAGTTCTACTTGTGTCCCAGCATGTGGTCTTTTTTGAATATGTGCCATGTGGGCTTTACAAGAATGTGATTTTTTTCTTTTTTTTTGCCTGTGGGTGGAAAGCTCTGAAAATATGTGTCATTTGTCTGATTTTGCTATTTGGATCTGTAGCCTCCTTGTTGAGTTTCTTTTGCAATGATCTGTCTTTTCAGAGAGTGGTGTATTAAAGTCACCAATTAAAAGTAACATATAATTGTTGAGTCTAAGACTTCTTTTTTCATCTTTTGGTGTGTTTGATTTAAAAATTTGGCAGGTCTTTTCTTAGGTGCATATAAGTTTATTATGCTCACTGGTTTTGGTATATTGTTCCCTTAAGCATTATACAGTGTCCCTCTTTGTCCCCTGTTATGGCCTGTATCTTGAGGTCAATTTGGTCAGATATTAAGATTGCTACCCCTGCTTTTTTTTTTTGCAATGCCATTTGCTTGGTATATTTTTCTCAACCTTTAATTCTCAACCTGTTTTTGTATGCAAGCTTGAGATGTGTCTCCTGGACGCAGCAGATCAATGGGCTATGTTTTTGGAACCAGTCTGTTGCCCTCTGCCTTTTGATGCCTGAGTCATGGCCATTGATATTCCATGTTATTACGTCTATCTGTGGACTCTGTGATGCCATCTTGTACTTTTGTGTTGGATATTTTCCTATCTACCTATCTTATCCACTTGTGTTGTGTGTGTGGTTTATGTTTGCCTTCTTTCCACTAATGAGCTGATGCTATCCTGGGGGCGGTTTCCTCTTTGTTGCCCTATGGGTGGAGTTGTTCTGTGCGATGGTCTCTTATTTGTCCTTGGTGAGTGTTGATTTTCTGTCCATATTGGATCAGCATGCATATTTTGTAGGGCTGGGTTTATTTGTATGTATTCTTTTAGGTAGTCCTTATCTACTTTAATTAATCAATGTGAATCTAACAAGGTCAGACTAGATGAAATGAAGCAGATAGATCTTTTTTTTTTTTTCACAAAAAAAGCTTGTAGTCAGTTCAAAGATCGTTTGCTGGCCGTTAGGAGCGTTTTCCAGTCCAGTCTGTTGGGCCACCAGCCCTGGCCCCAAAGTCCACTTTCAGCATTTCCTGGGGACCTTGCCACTCCATTCCCTTGCTGTTCCGCTGCACTCCCCCAGTGCTTTGCCTCGGTGTGGTGGGATCAGGTCAGGTGGAATTCCCACACTGTGTCTCCGGTGCTGTACCCTGTATTGCCCTTAGTCACTGAGTGGCATCATTTCTCATAGTGGGGCCAGTCCCAGCCATGTTGTTCTCTCTGTGGACTGGCTGCTCTACTCAGGAACATCATCCTCACGGCCTGGTGGGCCAGGCTGTGTTCCACTCTCTCCTCCTGCCCCTTCATCTGCTCCCGTGTGCTCTGATCAGATATGTCCATCTCCCGGAGCTGCAGAATTAATGTCATCCTTTGAAACAAATTCTTTTCGGGGGAGGGGCAGAAATCCACTTAATTTTTGGTGCTGGGCCAGCCCCCCAGATCTCTCCACTGGTTCCCTACTCCACACCGGGATATTGCATTCACACCTTGTGGCAGTGAAGCAGATAGATCTTACAAGTTAGTCAAACAAAACTACTTTTTAACTTTAGTAAACTCACTTGAATCTTTCAAATGTAACTTAATATTTTTAGTGTCATTTGGATTTAGTTTTGCTCACTAGTTATTTTTATTCATATCCAGTCAGACTAGTTATAGATAGACTCAAGGTCCTTCAGTAAAATTTAAAATAATAAACAAAAATTGGTGGTCAATGTTGAAAGTCCAGTCATCATTATAAACCCAGCTATGATAATTATAGGAATAAATGACCATGGTTTTAAGATGTTTTATTTGAAAGTACTCAAGAGCATATATACACATGTAATGACTGATCAGTATGATGCATTAGAATTGCTACTAGTCACAAACACTTGTTTCTTTCTCATCTAGTCATTATTACTCATGTTTCTGATTCTGTCTGTATAATTTATATATACATTAGAAATAATACAACTATATCCAAAACATATATAGTACAACTATATCTTAACTATTTTAAACAGTTTTTGTGTCCTGGGAATGAAAGAAGCAATGTGTAAATGTTATGCAACTCCAAAGCAAGTCTATCATTACATGTTGACTGTTATATTGAATTTGATGAATTCAAACATAGGAATCCATTTTTTGTATACAAATTTAATTTTGAGATTACTATATTTCCCCCTGTCAGGTATCTTTCCCTGTAGGATCAATATATATACTCATGTACTTTTTGCATTTATATATTAGAAATCTAAAGATTTGTTTTGTATTTGTTTTATTTTGTTGGATACTTATAATCAAAATTTTTACTAGGGTATTGGATAAATTTAGTCTTATTAGAAAAAAGATTACTACATTGTTTTATGATAGATTTTCATATTGTAATAACTATTTTGAATATCATTAAGAAATGTTCCACATTATCAAGATGATGATTAAATGAAGTTAAACATTGTCTTGCATTTACAGAGCTTCAGAACAACCAGAGGCATAAATAGGGTAACTTCATTGTGATCACAATATTTTTCATATTTCATTATTAAACTGCAACTTTGAACAATATTTAATGGATCAATTCCATGTCATACCATAGCAAATGAGTGAAAAGATAAGTAACTGGAACAATTTGACATAAACATAAAAGCATATTTGATTTATATCAAACAAGATGAGAAATTATTACCATTATTAGTTAGTGGCTTGGGAAGTAAATATTTTGGTAAAAATGTCCATTTTTTCATCAAAGATGTAAGCATACAGATTCATAAGAATATGTTTATATTAACTGGAGATTTAGAAGTATGATTTTTCCTACCTTCACTAGTTCCTACCATTAGAAACGTCAACTATGCATACTGTGTCAAAATCAAAGTAGTTACTTTTCAGTGGGATTCAATTGATATATGCGTGAGTGTAGAGTGATTTTTCAATGTTGAATTTCAAAGCCAACACCTGTAGAATTTTTAAGGAAAAAAAATAAATGCCGTGATGACATTTCATTGCAAAGGGGATAGAAATCCACACAACGATGAAAGCACAAAAAGGGGCACATGAATTAGTCAATTATTAAGTAATGAATTTTAATAAAAATCTGGCAAGTTAAAACATATCATATTGGCTTGATCAGGAGACATTTGTTAGGTCCAAATTGTGCATTCAGTTTTCATTAATTTTTCGATGCTTCAGGTACTTAATATTCAGAACAGAATTTCAGATGCTGGCTTAATGGAACAGGAGTTTAGTAGAAGCCAGGGAATTCATAGCTTTTGCAACTAGATGGGAAGCAGGAGCAGTGTTGAAGGACTCCATAGCCTGAGCCAAATCTATAACATCCATAGTCAGAGCCATATCCATAGCCTCTGAAGCAGGAGCCACAGCCATACCCTCTGCAACCACAGCCTCGCCCAGTCTGTGGAAGCTGCCTCAACCACAGCCATAACCAAGACCACTGAAAACTCGAAAGCCATAGCTCAGGTGACTGTAGTAGCTACGGTATTAGCTCACGGTGTTGTGGATAATATTGATTTGTTGTTCAAGGCAGAATCCTGAGATGAATGCTGCACAATCTGTACAATGATGCTCATGTATTCTATTAATAAAAGGTGATAGACTATATGCCCATTTTTGGGTGCCACCCAGGAATTATTCTTGCCTTAGGTGATTCATTAGTTTTTATGCTCTGACAGCACTCATTAAGATATGATTTAGCTTGACCTCACCCTTATGCCTTTACTCTTCTTAGAAGAAATGTTGTGTCTTCAGAATATAGGCATAGCAAACCCGAAATAGAACTGCTCATTATCAGGCATAAGACTAGTCAGAATATGTATTCTTTAATTTGTAACATTCTACCATAGATATTCTTTGGATTGTTAAATGTATCTCTTCCAAATTCCAAAAAAAGAATTAAATTCAAAATGTTCAACTCCATCCATTTCTTAGAAAAGTATACATCTTTGTAAAATTAGAATCAAGTAACTCTCTTTAGAACATAAAAGATAATTTTAATAGAGAATGGTTCACCTTTACCGTAAAACAGATTATAACAACAAATATCACCTAACTGAGAAATGAATGAAATGTGACCACTGTCTCCCTCACCCTTTCTTTCTGCTCCCTCTCTCTCCTTCTCTTTCTCCCTCTCCCTCTCTCCTTCTCTCTGTGTTTCCTTGTGCTTTATTGACCCTGCCAAGGTATTGAAATGTGTGGATCATAACCAAATCATAAACAACCTATAGATAACTTTGAGAAGAATGGAAATATTGGAACATACCATTGTCCTCATGGGGAATTTTTAAGTGGATAGAGAGGAAGCTGTGCAAGGACAATAGGGCATCTGAATGGTTTAAAATCAGGAGAGGTATAAACAAGGGCTGTAACCTCTTACTATACTCACTTAATCTGTATGCTGAGCAATTAATCAGAGAAATTGTGTTATGTGAAGCAGAATGAGGCATTAGGATTGAAGGAAGGTTTATGAACAACCTGACACATGTAGATGACACAACCTGACTTGCTGAAAGTGAATAGAACTTGAAGTGCTTGCTAATGAGGATCAAGGACTGCACCTTTTAATACAGATTACAGCTCAACGTGAAAAAAAAATGCAAATCCTCACAACTGGATCAAAAAGTAGCAACATGAAGTTGTCAAAGATTTTGTGTTTCTTGGATCCACAGTTAATGTTCACGGAAGCAAGAGACAAGACATAAAAGGATGTGTCACATTGGGTACATCTGTGGCTTTCTTTCACTATTTAATTGAGTATGTAGACACATGTGAGAATTAATTAAAGTGGTTTGGGCTCCAACTTCTTTACAGAAATCAGCACTGTATTTCTTCCAAATGCAACTCCCTTGGCAGTAGGTCTGGGCTTCAGCTCCAGAGGCTTCAGTGGTCTGGGCCATGGCTGTGGCCGTGGCAGCTTTGACAGACTGGGCTATGCCTGTGCATCCAGAAGGTATGGCTTTGGCTCTTTCTTCAAGGCTAAAGCTGTGGCTCTGGCTATGGAGGTTATGGATTTGGCTCTGGCTATGGAGGCTACAGATATGACTGCTGCCGCCCACCTTGCTGTGTAGGATATGGATTCTCTGCCTCCTACTAAACTCCATCAACCCAACACCTGGTGACATGTATCAATTTTCCCCAAAATATAAGTCTGTAGATTAAAATCCACTTACATCCATTTAAAATCTATGAAAGCAGAGAATGCTTCATTAATAAACTTGCCCATATCAAGTCTTCTGTTGTCCTCTGCTTGTGCATACTCAGCTGAAGTGATGGTTTAAATCCTAATAAATAACTGAATATGAAAAAAGTACGACTATTGCTCTATTCTTTTAACTTAGCTATCTACACACGTTTGCATGTAATTTTTATTTGGAAACAATGATGAGGCTTTCTACTCTGATAAACAGTTAAGATCTGTGAAATTCAAAATGAAGTTCTATTATCACCTACAGAGGCACAGTGAGTTGACATCCACTCAAGGGCAATGAATATCATGGCAATTATATATTTAATGAATAGATAAGGATATATGCATGCTGACACATATGCATACATGGGGTAGTGAAAACGTTTGTAGGAAAATTTTATTATCTATCATTTCATCTTTTGATGAAAACAGCGATGTTCCTTCATGTGTATAAGAAACTCTAGTGATGCAGTGGGGAAAGTATCAGGCTTTTAACTTCAGGGTTGTAAATTCAAAGCCACCAGATTATCTGGGGGAGAAAGATGAGACTATTTGCTTCCATCAAGATTTACAATTTGAAAAAATATGGAACAGTTCTCCTTGATTCTATGGGGTTCATAGGAATTGAAATTGAATTGATTTCAATGAGTGTTATGTGTATAACACACATTGCACATGTTGTCAAGAAAGTCCAGTCCCCGCACAAAGATATTTTACTCAGTAAGCTAGTGGGACAGTGAAAAAGAGGGAGACCTTTGAGCATAGAGAAGGCCTATTCTGAAATATGGCCATATTCTTCAACTAAATTATGCTGAAACCACTTGATGCTCTCCTCAATATCACCTGTGCCTCATATAACCAATGAAGACCTCAGCAATCTGAGAGAAGGAACACTGTATTTTTAGTGCACAGAACACAGTTAAGTTGTCTTCCTTTAAAAGTTCATCCATCGACATCTCATGATCACTCACAGGTTATTGTGCTTCTTCCATGTGGGGTTTATTGCTTCGGAGTCAGATGGCTGCTTACTTACCTTCAAGCCTTTAAGATCTCAGACATTATATCTTTTTATAGATGGCCACCATTAGCTTTCTTCACCTCATTTGCTTATGCATTCATTTGTCTTTAGCTATCGTGTTGGGAATGTGAGCATCAGTGAATGCCAATTTAATAGAACAAACTGTTGTTGTATTGAGGGAGTACTTGAGTAGAGGCCCAGTGTTCATCTGTTACCTTAATACTAAACTGTAAATACAAGCACACAGATCTATTTCCTATCAGCATATATAAATACATTCACATATGTTCATGCCTGTATTTAGAACTCTGTAAAAGCCCTTTCCCTCCCAGTTCCTACTCTATTTCCTTTTATATTCTTCTTGACCCACTATCATGCTCAACTGTCATTTAGTGTTCAGTAATTCCTCTTGATTACATTGCGGTTAATCATGCCCTAACAGGTCTCTTACCTCCTCCTCATCATCGGTTTTGGATCACTTGTTGTTCCCTTTTCCCTGGGTATAATAATCACTTCTTTTCGCCACCTCCACCTCTCCCATATTCCCCAGGAAACTTTAGTTCCAATGCTTTCTTCTCCAGATTGTTTCTTCTGCTTATCTTTTCTAGGTAGAGTAACAAAGTCCACATGGAAGAAGCACTCAACTGTGTGATTACAAGGTGTCTATGAGATCAGGTATCATGCATCAAAGAACAAAAATTCACATCAAAGTGAATGAGTGGGAGTGTGAAGTGGGGACACAAAGCCCATCTGTAGGCAACTGCACATCGCCATAGAGAAGGGTCCATGGGAAAAAACAAGCCAGTCAGGATGCATTATAACAATGATGAAACATACATCTTTCCTCTAGTTATTTAATGCTTCCCTCCCTGAACACCACACACTATCATTATCCCAATTCTATCAACAAATCAGGATAGATTAGAGGTTGTATACTGGTATAGATAAAAACTGGAAACACCAGTAATCCAGGATAGATAAATTCTCAGGACAAGCAATGAGAATAGCTATTCCAGGAGGGTATGGGGAAGGCTGGTTAGAAAGCGAGAACCAATCACAAGGATCTTCATATAACCCGTCCTTAGGGGTCGGACAACAAAAAAGTTGGTGAAGGGAGATGTTGGACAATGTAAGACATGACAAAATAATAATAATTTATAAATTATCAAGGGTTTCTGAGGCAGGGAGATTAGGGAACAAAAATAAGGAGCTGATATCAAGGGGTCAGATACGGAGAAAATGTTTTGAGCATGATGATGCCAACCAATGTACAAATGTGCTTGCAATGGATGGATGTATGGAATGTGATGAGTTGTGTGAGCCCCAACAAAATTATTTTAAAAAGAAAAGAAAAAAAGTTCATCCAATCCCAGTATAGTACTGAGGTCCTAGAGGAATATTTAGACCTGAAGTATCTTATACCTTCCAGGCTATGTCATGTTGTTCATTCCCAGCAATATTTGAATCCATGATATGAGAGGTGGAATCTAGCGGATCCACAGCAATATAGATGTCCAGCTCAGCTTAGCATATATAACATGGGGCAGCACAGTGGTTTATGCAAATGGGCAAAGGTCAATCAAGTCATCAGCAGGCACATTGAGAGACTGTATATACATGATAAACTCCTTCTTGGTGGTGATTATTCTTTCCTGCAGGTACTCATGTCAGATGCCAAGGTCACTGATAGCCCAAAGCAGAGGGTTTCTGCCAAGGTCACTGATACCTCAAAGCAGAGGGGTTCTGCCCATTAAGGCAGACATCTCTGAGTTTGCCTGTGTGAATCAAAAGATGTTATGAAAAAACAGCAATACTCCCAGACTGGATTGACTGGAACAAATGATGGCTGGCTAAGGAATTTTATCTTTATGGACACAAATAAGAGTGTGCCTTTTAAATGACAACTTTAGATATATGTGTTTATGAATGAAAGATACGGGATCAATCTAGAGAAGGCTAATATTGAAAGTAAGAATTCCAATTCTCTGTATCTGATCAATATTATTGAAGTTGATTCTGTATAAGGAGACTCCTTCTTCAAACCCATCAGTTTAGTTTTGTTGTTAGTTTTACTTTTTTTCATAGAATCTGAAGTGAAATATCACATAGTCTAGGCACATGTGGCGAGAAAACACATAGTGAAAGAGATGCTGCATTTTGACATGTGAGTTTGGAAAACTAGGGTCCTGACCCTGAATTTGCCACTCCGTTCAGTGTAACCCTGCAGAAGCCACTTCCTTTTCTCAGTGTGTTTTATGCTCTTTCTCCACAAAATTAGGGGAGCAGCAGTGCTGCGAATTATTCTTCATAGCTCTGCAAATATATACCATTGTGCTGAATCCGGCAGGCAGATTTGACTAATATGAACCACTTTGAAATAAAATAATTTACTTTCAATTAATATATAAAGATATCATATAATGATTTTAGGAAATATTTTGTATTTGCTATTAATAACATCTTTTCCCTCGACTTGTATTTCTCAGGGAAAGGAGTTGAATAGCTGGGTTTGTGTCAAGTTGATTTGGCCAGGATTCTCTCACAATATGATGGTACATAATGTAATCAGTTCCACGATCTTCTGTGACCAGCTAAGCAGTTGCTGGAAGAATAGAGTGTAGTGCTGTCACCTTAATCTGCTCACAGCCTTTATGAATATGACGGGGAGTTTAAGTAGGGATGCGCCCTCCTCTTAATATCAGTTCACCCTGTGGGCAAATCCTTTTCGCTGGTCCAGGTCCTGCATGTCCTCTCTGGCAATGACCTGGCAACCCTAGGAGCTACGAACAGCCTGCCACTTTGACTGCTGATGTTGAATTTATCAATTCTGCCTAAACCAGCAGTTCTCAAACTGTGGGTTGCGTCATTTAGGCATCAAATGACCCTTTCACTGGAGTTGTCGGATTCATAACATTAGCAAAATGACAGTTATGAAGTAGCAATGATAATAATTTGATGATTTGGGTTCACCACAACATGAGGAACTGTCTTAAAGGATCACGGCATTAGGCATGTTGAGAACCGCTGGCCTAAACCAACCTGTGGTTATCCTGCTTGCTAATTCATTGGCACTGGCAACTACACAAGTAGGGAAAAATTTTCAGCTAATAATTGACCTATGAACTTGAACAAGACTGGAATTATCTGCATGCACACTGTGTGAGCCTCTTTCTGATTATAAAACTTTTATACAGAGAAAAATATAGCTATATGGATATACAAATTATTAGTTTTGCTTCTCTGTAGAATCCAATCTAACGCAAGGATTAAGTGAAATTTACCTTTACAGATGAACTCAATTGAACTATGCTTTTTAGTCAAAACTCAAAATTACATTAATTACCAATGATATCCTGTTCTTTCCCTTGCTAGATGGCAAACATTCACCATGGCAACGAGAATGAAGAGAGCGTCCTGCAGCGCTTTCAAAACGAAACCCCAGTAAGTTAACAAAAGGACTACGTGAGCATAGTCAGCTAAAAAATAGACTCAAATGGTCTAGTATTTTTTAAAAAGTCAATCGCTTGTTATCTAGCTCACTGTGAATGAGAGTAGAATACGAAGCAAAGGACAGGTGACTATGACAGCTTGTGAGAATACGCAAAACACACATGACGTGAAAGGTGGTTTACTTTCATAGTCTCAATCCACAAAGCAGATTCAGTTCCTTCAATTTGATAGAGGAAGAGGCAACTTTATCTTTCTCCTGTGGATTTGACCCTCTGAGTTTGCAATTAGTGCCCAAGGTGTAACCCATTGCACCACGAGAGTTCATTACGACTCACCAGAGGTGTGTTTTGATTAGTTAGTATGAGCTCTTGCAATAGATAGAGCAAATAAATGTTGAATTAGTGCAAGGATTCAGTATACATTGAGTTGCAGTGAGAAATATAACTTAGAGTACATATGTTTAGTATACAAAATATATAAATATCTTAAGCTAATATGGCTTTTTGTTGTTGACTTCAATCTATATTAATTTGAAAAAGCATGATAATGAAAATATAAAATGAGTAGTGATTTCAGAATAATTTTTAATCTCAATGTAGAATAATTATTATGTGAATACATTTGTTTTCTTAATCATCTGTACTTTTTTGATGTACATGGGGAAATATTTAACTCAGAAGCTTCCTTCATTGATCATTGAGTAAAGAATAATCATCATCATATACACATAAGAAAATTCACAAAGAAACAAAAATGCATTACATTTTAAAATTAGGATGTTTTATTAGGAGGTCATCAGAGAATCTCATCAAATACAAAGGCAAAGGTAAAGAAATTTCTGATTATGACAGAAATATACGTTAATTAAAGAATCTCCTGAAATTTGGAGATCTTGAGTGCTTATGTTCAAATAGTTTCTGCATGGTCTTGACTGTTCTGCCATGGAGATCAGAGCTGACAAGTCCCCTTATGTTTCCATATGCGAGATTATCAGGCTAGGTGTTCAGTAGAAGCCACGGAATCCATAGCCTTTGCAGCAAGATGGGCGGAAGCAGCCACATCCGAAGCCTCCAAAGCCAGAGCTATATCCGAAGCCTCCGAAGCCAGAGCCATATCCGTAGCCTCTGTAGCCACAGCCATAGCCCAGCCTGTTGAAGAGGCCATAGCTGCAGCCATGGCCCAGACCACCGAAGCCTCCACAGCCGTAGCCCAGGCCTCCGTAGTAGCTGCCGAAGTAGCTCATGGTGTCGGGAATGATGAGTTGCCTGCTGGACAAGACAAGATTCTAGTATGAATGTTGACACCTGTACAGTGATGCTTATATACCCTGATCAGATTATGTGATAAAACACATTCCTTCTATTTTTGTGACATTCTATGTGACACTCAACACAACCTTACGTATAAGGACGCCCTCAAACTAATTAAAATATTTCAGTTTGCATTGCTGCCTTGTGATGCTGTTCCTTCAACGTGTTACATCACTTTTATGAGGGGAATTTCATTGTCTATAAAGTCTGCACATAGCAGAGTCTAAACAGAATTCTTCATATGCAGATACACCACACAATGCTTATTAGATGATGTTTTTTCAAATGAAATTTTGCCCATTTCTGACTCTCCTTGGAAATCGGTCAAATACAAGGATCAAAATTGTATTGTGTGTCTTTAAAGTGCTCTTTTACTTCTTGGTGTATTCTTAATTTTAATAAAACTAAGGCTCTATAGGAAAGTCTGAACTTGTTTTCTGTGAGCTCAATTAGGAATTTCATATTTTAAAAATCCTTCAAACATAATTTAGAATACTTTCCACCACAGCCTACATATTATTTTTAGCCTTTGCATACTAATTTTTAAAACTATTTAGTTTCAAAAACAGGGCATGATACAGTTCAAATATTAAGGTTATGTTACTATAATCAAATATATTTTTCATAAGCATATATAAAAATAGATGAAAAATTCCCTGCCACACTTTTCTGATATGACACATAAAAAGGTGATGTCTGCCTTCCTATCCTTAGAGAAATCATTTACCTAAACCATGTATCTAATCTCCCTTTTACTCAATAATCGCTCTAAGTTGACTTTAGTTCCCAAGTCACTAATGTAACATGAAATTGGGAGATATATACAAATTCTCTTTGGCTCCTCAGCATTTTCACTTACTTATGTAGTTTCTTCTACTTGTTTATATATTGTACCATAATTTTTGACCTTGTATCTTCTTTGCCTTTGGAGATCCATCCAGGGAATTTATAGCTGTTTATTCTAAAATATAACATATTTAATAAGACAAGGTATTAAGAATGCATTTCAAGTCAAAGGCTGAAACTGAATGATGTTGTTGATATTGGGAATATCCAGTCAGTTCCTGTTCATAGGAGCCCAGGGCACAACATAGTGAAATATTACACAGTCCTGAACCACCCTCGAAAGAGTTCCTATATTCAAGCCCACTATGGAAACCACTGTGTAAATCCATCTTGTCAGAGGCATTCCTCTTTTTCATAGCCACTCTACTTTATCAAAGATGGTACTCCTCTTCAGGGATTGGTCTCTCCAGACATCATGTTCAAAGGATGTGAGATGGAGTCTCACCATCCTTGCTTCTAAGGGACATTCTGACTGTACTTATCCAAAGACACTTTTTTATACTTTTACTGTCTGTAATTCTTTTCAATATTTCTCACATCACCATAATTAAATGCATCAATGTTACTTCAGTCTTACTCATTCCACATCCAACTCTTAGATGCATACAAGGCCACTAAAAACACCATGCTTGGATTTTGTGCCCATTGGTCCTCAAAGTAATATCCTTGCATTTTAATGCTTTAAAGAAATCTTGTGCCACAGATTTACCTAATGTCATTTGATCTCCTGAATGATGCTTCCATGAACATTGACTTTTGATTCAAGCAAGAAAAAATCCTGACAACTTCAATCTTGTTTCCATTTATCATGTTACTTAGTGGTCTGGTGTAAGGATTTTAGGTTTTAACTTGAATTGTAATCTATATTGAAGGCTGCAGTTCTTGATCTGAATCAGCAATTGCCTAGCCATGTTGTCATCTTCATTGAAAGCTGTTAATAAGCCTTCTTCCAAACCTAATACTGAATTCTTCTTCATACAATCCAACTTCTCTAATTGCTTGCTCAACATTCACATTGAATAAGTGTGGGGAGCTGTTACAACCAGGAAACACACCCGGAAACACACCCATCCTGGTTGCAAACCATGTAGTATTCGCCCCTCTTAACTTCACACCACTTCCCCTTCATTCATGCACAAGTACCATCTAAGCCCAATGAAGTGTGCTGGCATTCTCAGTCAAGTTTTTCCATTGATTGTTCTTGTATACACTGTCCATTGCCTTTGCATGGTTAATAAGTCACAAGTAAACATATTTTAGGTATTCTCTGCTTTTATCTAAGATCTGTTTGAAATCAGCAATGATATCCCTTGTTCACGTCCTCTGGTCTGAGCCAGTCAATGTATTACTGCAATTATTGTTTAAACTTAAGTAAAATTTTAATTCATATGATATCAATTATATTGTTCCATAATTTGTGTATCTGTTGAGTGATATTGCTTTGGAATGGGTACAAATACAGATCTCTTCTAGTCAGGTGGAGAAGTAGCGCTCTTCCACATTTCCTGGCATAGACAAGTGAAGGAATGCTTCCAGTGCTTCCCAATCTAGGTGAAGCATTTAAATGAGTACTCCATCACTGCTTGGAGCCTTGTTCTTGGCTAATGGTTTCAATGCAGTCACAGTATTTCCTTTCAGGACCAATGAATAGTTCTTATTTTGGTACCGTGACTGTGTGCTTTTCCCATCTCTTTTTAATGCGTCTTACATCATTTAATATATTGTCCATAGGATATTTCAATATTACAACTCAAGACTTGATCTTTTTCTTTCATTAGCTCAGTTTAAGATATGATAAATGTATTTTCCCTTTTTGGTTTTCCAAGTTTAGGTCTTTACATATTTCATTTTAATATTTTAATATGCCTTATCAAGATTCCCTTTGAAATTTTCTGTTCAACTCTTTTCCTTCATCATTTCCTTCATTTGCTTTAGTTACTCTATGATTAAGAGTGAACTTCAGGGTCTCTTCTGGCATTCACTTTTAATTTTTCTTTCTTTCCTATCCTTTTAATTCCCGTTTGCTCTAGTCGTGAATGGTGGTCTTGCTGTTCTCCCATAGTCCTCAGGTGTTCTTTCTCTCGTATCCGTTGCTTCAAATCTGCCCATGAGATGCTTTGGACATTCAGGTCCAATATCCTCAAGGCTTTAATTTGGCTCTCTTAGGCTTGTTTTCATGGTCTTCAGCTTAATCCTCAACTTACACAGGAGCAATGAATGGTCTGTTCCACAGTCAGCCCCTTCCCTGTTTTACACACATATTTAGCTCTGTTCTTCCCGACACCCTTGGCATTGTTCATTTACATTCCAGCACCATATGACAACGACAGTTCCTCTCCAACAATACTAACCCTGTTTATTTTCAGACTTCTCACATTTGACTGTCTCTTTCAACAGATGGTAATATCTGGCTGTTGTGTTCATTTGTTTCTGCCAGGGGAGTGGCATTAGCTACTTTCACAAATGTTTATATACCTTTTAGATATCCTCCTCTCTGAAGTACATTATTACATAGTTTATCCATTTTATTGAATTTGTAAAAGTTTACTATTATTTTAGCTATTGCTTTGCCATATAAAACTAAGCAGTATAGTCTTTCAATAGAATAATATAGCTATATCTACTCTTACTTCACCTTTCATGCCTCAGAGGTATCAGTAGTTTTGAATTGTTGATCTTGTGGTTAGCAACCCAACACAACACCCTAAGTCACAGGATGTTATATTGAAGACTTAGGTGTACCCTGACCCACCTCACGGTATTTTTAATTGCCTCGTATGCATGTGGAACTTAGACATTGAATAAGGAATATTGAAGAAAACTCCATGCATTTGAATTGTGGTGCTGAAGAAGAGTATTAAAACCGCCATGGACTGCTGAAAAGACAAACTGATCTGTCTTAGAAGAAGGTGATCAAAGTAGTCCTTAGAGACAATGATGGAGAAACTTTGTCTTATATGCATTGAACATGTTTTCAGAGATTTTGGTCCCTGGAGAAGTACATCATGTTTTTTAAAGTAGAGGGCCAGCAAAGGAAAGTAAGTATTCAAGGAGATGCATTGACACGATGGCTTAAAAAATGGGCTCAAGTATAAGAACAATTGTGAGGATGGTGCAGGATTAAATTGTATTTCATTCTGTTGTTCGGAGTGTTGCTATTGGTGAAAACTGACTAGATGCATCTACTCCTACCTAGTTCTTGTGAAGTCAATGTTTTCAGATGAGGTGAAATGAATGGGTACATCCTACAAGTTCACAAAACAAATCAGCTTGTACTTTCTTTCTGCACAGTGGCTCAGCTGCAAAGCAAAGGAAAAGCAACTGGAGCACACCGACTTCTCCATGGGAGAAAGACCAAGGAATCTGCTTTTGTAAAAATTTACCACCTCAGAAAGCCTGTTTGGCATTCTATTCTGTTCTATAAGACCACTTTTCACTGGAATATGCTCCCTGGTTTTGTTGTTTTTTCATTTGTTCTTTACATATTTGGGTACAGATATTTTTCAGCTCTTGGTGTTGACAATATTTCCCTGAGTATGTCTATGTGGTGTGTTTGAAACAAATAGTGTCTATAAGAACCCTAGAATCCTCCATAGAAGAGAAGGCGGTAAGATTTTGACTCACTTACTTTGGACAGTTTATCTTCTTTAATGTCACCAAAGATCCATAAACTTTACTAAAATTATCTCTAAGAACATGATAACACTACATTGGATTGAAGTGTTATAGCCTTTTTCCAGGTAGGTAGTATGAGTTTTAGTCTTTTAAGCTGCAAATGGCCCTTCTCTAGTTTGTGGAAAATTCCATTAGGCTTAAAAGAGGAAGAATAAGAATTGCTTTGCTATAAAAACTAAGTCTTCCAGTGGAATAATACAGCTATAATTACTTCTATTTAGTCAATGGGAAGCTAACAGGGTCAGGCTTGATGAAAGGAAGCAGATAGATCTGACAAGTTAGCCAAACAAATCTACTTTTTAATTTTAGTAAAGAAACTTAAATCTTTCATATTAATTTAATGTTTTAGCGGAATTTGGATTTAGTTTTGCTTACTAGTTATTTTTATTCATATCAAGTCAGACTAATTATTATAGACTCAAGATCCTTCACTAAAATTTAAAATAGTAAATAAAAGCGGTGGTAAATGTTGAAAGTGCAGTCATAATTATAAACCCAACTATGTTAATTACAGGAATGAATTACCATGGTTTTCAGATGCCTTATTTGAAAATATTCAGGAAAGTAAATACAAATGAAGTGACGGATCAGTATGATGGATTAAAATGTCTACTAGTCACAAAAACTGGTTTCTTTCCCATCTAACCATTATTACTCATGTTGTTTCTGATTCTTTCTATATATTTTATATGTACATTAGAGATAATACAACTATATCTAAATTATACATAGTACAACTATATCTTAACTCTTTTAAACTATTTTTGTGTCTTTGGAATGAAAGAAGCAATGTGTAAATTTTATGCCCACCCTACAAACAAGTCTATCATTACATTATTGACTGTTATATTGAATTTGATGAATTCAAAGACAGGAATCCATTTCGTATATACAAATTTAATTTTAAGATTATGATCTTTCCCCCTTCCACCTCTCTTTGCCTGTAGGATTGATGCATGTAGGCATGCACCATTTGTATTATTATATTAGAAATCTACAGATCTGTTTTGTACTTTTTATAGTGTGGGATAATTATAATCAAAATTTTGCTAGGGTAGTGCATAAATTTAGTCTTCTTAGAAAATAAAATGATTACTATATTGCTTTATTATAGATTTCCATATTTAATAACTATTTTGAATATCATTAAGAAATATTCCACATTATCAAGATGATGATTCAATGAAGTTCAGCTTTGTCTTGTGTTTACAGAGCTTCAGAAAAACCAGAGGCATAAATATGATTGCTTCATTGTGATCACAATATTTTTCATATTTCATTATTGAATTGCAACATTGAATACTATTGAATGGATCAATGTCATGTCATACCACAGCAGATGATTGAGAATATAAGTAACTGGAATAATTTAACAAAAACTTATTTGATTTATATCACACAAAATGAGAAACCATTACCATTATTAGTTAGTGACTTGGGAAGTAAATATTTTGGTAAAAATGTCCATTGTTTTCATCAAAGAAGGCAGCAATACAGATTCATAAGAATGTTTATGTTACCTGGAGATTTAGAAGTATGTTTTGATCTACCATCACTAGTTCTTACTATTAGAAACGTCAACTACACATACTTTGTCAAAACCAAAATAGTTTCTTTTCAGTTGGGATTCAATTGATATGTGAGTGAGCATAGAGTGATTTTTCAATGTTGAAATTAAAAACCAATACCCTTAGATTTTTTTAATTAAAAAAAAATAGAGGCCGTGAAGTCACTTCAAAAAAGAGAATTTATTGCAAAGGGCATAGAAATTTCCCACAATTACGAAAGCACAGAAAGGGGAGGCATGAATTAGACAATTATTAAATAATTAATTTTACAAAATATTTTGAAAGTCAAATGCATATCACATTGGCTTGGTCCAGAGACATTTTTTGTACAAATTTTGCATTCAGAATTCATTAATTTTTCATTGCTTCAGGTCCTTAGTTTTCAGGACAGAATTTCAGATGTTGGGTTTATGGAGCAAGAGTTTAGTACAAGCCAGAGAATCCATAGCTTTTGCAGCAAGATGGGCGGAAGCAGCCATATCCGAAGCCTCCGAAGCCAGAGCCATATCCGTAGCCTCTGTAGCCACAGCCATAGCCCAGCCTGTTGAAGAGGCCATAGCCACAGCCATGGCCCAGACCACCGAAGCCTCCAAAGCCGTAGCCCAGGCCTCCGTAGTAGCTGCCGTAGTAGCTCATGGTGTCAGGAAAGATGAGTGGCTTGCTGTACAAGACAAGATTCTAGTATGAATGTTGACACCTGTACAGTGATGCTTATATACCCTGACCAGAGCATGGGATAAAACACGTGCACCCTCCTATGTGTCATTTTGTTTCTTAAACTTACTGATCATAACTCGTTCAGCCTTCGCCCCCTGAGACATTAGAAGGCCCTCACATTCATTAACTGTTTGATCTTGCTTTGTTGTCTTTTATGATGTCTCCTAAATGTTATTGCATCACTTTATGGGAAAGAATTGTTATATCTTCAAAGTCTGGACAAACCAAAGCCCAAATAGAACTATTCATAGCCAGGCACATTGTATCAATTATATTTTATAGTTCTTTTTCAATCAACATATCTTATAACTGACTTCATTTAGAAATTAAGTCGATAAAATGGATCAAATTCAAACTCTATTTAAAAAGTACAATTTATGGTACCATTTTAAGCATCTTTCTCAGGGTTAAATGTACACCTTCCTCCCTCAAACAGACAAAGAAATATTTCAAAGCCAGGACATATCAAATCCACTGTCACAAACACTAATAAAGACCCAATATACCATTCTTTGAAAACCACTTTATCGGGAGCTATTCAGATATCACATAATTCCATTGTTCAGTCACATCCAAAAGTATTATACAATTGTTACCACAATCTGTATGAAAACATACACTTCCTTCAAGAACTCCTTGATTTGATATTAGCTCCCTCCTTATCCCCGCTCTTCCCCACTGCACCCCAGGAGCCCTCTTTCTGCTTGCTGTCCCTATGACTTCCTCAGTTCTGGGTTTCATATACTATTTTTTTCACTTTCACATTAATTTAAAAATAAAAATGATCTTAGTTTAGAAATAAAGAATAAACTTGTTCAGAAACTAAGGTCAAATCACAATAACAATGGAAAAAATAATTCATAGACAACTTTTCTTATAGGCTTTTCCTTTTTTGTCATTGAATTCTTTTTGTTGTTGTTTTGTTGTTGTTCATCCATCCATTGTGTCAAGCACATTTGCACTTTTGTTGCCATCATCATTTTCAAAACATTTGCTTTCTACTTGAGCCCTTGATATCAGTTCCTCAGTTTTTCCCTTCCCTTCCAGCTCCCACCTCCCTCAACTTTTCTTTTGTCCATCCCCCAGGGAGAAGACTATATGTAGATCCTTGTAATTGGTTTCCCCTTTCTATCCCATCTTCTATCCACTCTCCAGGTATGGTCACTCTCACCACTGGTCCTGAAGGGGTTATCTGTCCTGAATTCCCTGTGTTTCCAGATCTCATCTGTACTACTGTGCATCCTCTGGTCTAGCCAGATTTGTAACGTAGAATTGGGATCATGATAGTGGTGGGGAGGAAGCATTTAATAACAAGAGGAAAGTTGTGTTTCATCATTGTTACTCTGCACCCTGACTGGCTTGTCTCCTCCATGCGACCCTTCTGTAAGGGAATGTTCAGTAGCCTACAGATGGGCTTTGGGTCTCCACTCTGCACTCACCCTCATTTATAATGATATGATTTTGTTCTTTGATGCCTGATACCTGATTCCTTCAACAACACCTCATGGTCACATAGGCTGGTGTGCTTCTTCCATGTGGGCCTTGTTGCTTCTGAGCTAGATGGACACTAGTTTTATCTTCAAGTCTGTAAATGCAGACCCTATATCTTTTGATAGCCGGGCATCATCAGCTTTCTTAACCACAGTTGCTTATGCACATGCTAGTTTTCAGTGATCATATCAGTAATGTGGGCACCGACTGATAGGATTTTTAGTTCTTTGATGTCTGATAATTGGTCCCTTATACAACTCATGGTCAGACAGGCTGGTGTGCTTCTTCCATGTGGCTTTTGATACATCTCAGCTAGATGGCCGCTTGTTTATCGTCAAGCCTTTATCGTCAGGCTATATCTTTTGATAGCCGAGCAGCATCAGCTTTCCTCGGCACATTTGTTTATGCACACATTTTTCTTTAGCAATCGTGTTGGGAAGGTATGTATCATGGAATGCCAATTTAATAGAACAAAGTGTTCTTGCATTGAATTAGTATTGAGTGGAGCTCTAATGTCCATCTGCTGCCTTAATACTAAACCTATAAATATATACATGTAGATCTATTTCCCCGTCCTCATATATAAATATATTTACATATGTACATGCCTTTATTTAGACCCAAATAAAAACCCTCTGCCTCCTAGTTCTTTCCTCTATTTCCATTTACTTTCCTCTTTTCCCACTATCATGCTCAGCCTTCATTTGGGTTTCAGTAATTTCTCTCGGTTATATTGCTCTTGCTGAATCACTACAAGGCCTCTCACACCCTCCTTGCCACTAATTTTGGGTCACTTGTTGCTCCCTTGTCCCTGGATTGATCAACACCACCTCCTTTCCCCGCCTCCCTCTTCTCATGTTCTCTGGAAACATCAGGCCATTGTTTTCTCCTACAGACTGTTCATCCTGCCTATCTTATCTAGATAGATCAGCAGAGATAATGATATGCACCAAAAAAAGGCATAGAAAGACAAAGCAACAAAAGAAAACACAATGATGACAACAAAAAAGAAAACCAATGATCCAGAAAAGAATAAATTAATTTTCAGAAACAGAAAAATTTTTAAATTTTTTTTAAGAAAGAAAAACCTGTAAATAGATCATGGTCAGATATTTGACCTCTAGGTGTTTCCTCCAGTCGTGTCCGATGGTAAATCAAGAAGATAGAGTTTCATGGAAAAAAACTTATTTAAATGATGCAGTGAAGTGAAATTACATGCAATTATGCTTTTGTTATTCCAACTTAATAATTGGGTTGCTATATTTTTGTTAGTTGCCATTGACTTAGTTACAACTCAGAGTGGCCCTGTGTACAACAGAATTGAACAACTCCTAGTTTTGCAATTGCTATGTTTGTGCCCACTGTTGCAGCCACTGTAACATCTCTCTCTTTGAGAGTCTTTTTCTTTTCTACTGATGTTCTACTTTAGCAAACATGCTTCTCTTTTCCTTTTCCTGGGATACATACCTCTTTAAACATTTCTGTACTATATGAGACTAAGTTTCCCCATTCTTGTTTCCAAGGAGAATTGTGGCAGATGAGTTTGTTCTTCTGGCAGTCCGTGGTATTTTTCTCCAGCACCATAACCCAAATGCATCAGTTCTCCTTCAATCATCCTTATTCATTGTTCAAGCTTCAAAGGCATATGAGGTAGTAATAATATTACACTTGAGTCAAGCTCCCTTATTTCTCAACGTTATAGCCTTGCCAATGATTGGGTAAGTTAAGGAACATGGACTATGTGAAACATTAACAGAGGCCACTGTTCAGCTTTGGCATTCCACTAGGTATGTAAGAGTGAGCCATTTCAGAAGTAGGGACAGAGCAACCTTTGAGAATCCAAGAAAGAAGAGCAAGCACTGGAGAGCCTGCAAGACCCTGCTGGAAGTGTAACAGTAGCAGAGACACTAAGGGTCATGGAACCAAAGCCGTGGTTTGAGCTAGAGGAGAAGTGCTGACATTTTTAGGCAGAACAAAGGAGCAGCACTGAGCCATTGAGTAAGAGCAGTGGGCTAGGAAGCCCACAAATTAGGTGAAAGCTAAGGGACCATGCAGCTGAGTAGACAAGAACTAGGAATACGATGTCCTGCCTGCATAGCTGAGGAGAAGCATTGAGGAAAAAAAACCAAACAAACATATATTCTTGACATTTTGTAATTTGTTAGTTTCCCTAATAGCCCATAATCCCAAATAGTGTTTATGAGTTCTATGTGGCCATTGCAGTAAATTATCAAACCCAGGAGAAAAGCAGAGTGTTGTGAGAGGAATGGTTGGTGTCAGAATAGGATAAGGAGGGATGGAGAGAAGAGGCATGTCTGAGATCTGTCTTAGGGCAACGGGCCTTGAGCAGGTGTGATGATAGAGTCTCTTGTTTCTTTGTGTAGCCAAAGGAGGTCAGATACAGCCCCACATGCCATTTCCTCAGTGAGATAGATAGATTATAGGTAGAGAGATCATAGATAGATAGATAGATAGATAGATAGATAGATAGATAGATAGATAGATAGACAGATATCATTGTTGGGTTCTGTTGAGTCTCTTGGAAATTATAGTGACACTATGAACAATGAAAGAAAACACTGTCAGGTCCTTTGCTGTCCTCACAATTGTTTTATGTTGGACCTATTTGTGTGAGCTCCTGTGTCAACCCTTCTCCTTGGGCGTTTTTCAAAGTATGCGAGATGAAATCTCATCATTCTCAATTCCAAAGTGCATTCTGTTTGTACTTCTTCCAACAGAGAGTTTTTTTTAATTCTTCTGTCAGACCACAATGCCCTCCATATTCTCAGTAAACACTGTCATCCAAAGGTATCGTTCCTTAATCAGTCTTCTTTATTCATTGTTCAACTTTCACAGTCATATGAGGAAAATAAGGTTTGGGTCAGGCAGTCCTAGTGGTGGAGTTGGTTACCCACTGAGCTACTAATCACAGGTCAGTGGTTCAAAACCAACCAGTTGCTTCATGTAAGAAAGATGAGGCTATTTACACCCTTAAAGATTTAGAGTCTTGGAAACCTAAAGAGACAATTCTACACTGTACTAAAGGGCTGCTATGAGTGGAAATGGATTTGATATGAGTGACTGTGGACAGAAAGATAGATGGATATATAAGTTCATTATGTCACCATTTGTTCTTTCATTATAGTGTCTGATTAAATCAAAATTTTGGAGGAAATAAAAACAGACCATGAAAGTGCTTCAGTAAAGATATGGATGTGTATTTAATTTAAATATTATTGCTTTTTGTCAAATAAAAAGCATTGAAAATAATGATCTGTAGTGATCAGAGGGATAAAACCATATTTCATCGTATTATTATTATTCCTATCTACATATCTGTGTATGTACATTGGGTCACTATGACTTTCCATTGACTTGCTGGAAGTGATGGTTTGGTTTGTAACATGTAAGTACATAATTATTTTATCCATAATGTCTATTATCTCTTCAGAATTTAGCTACACACACATGGAAACACGTATCTATTTACATGTTAACATTCCATGGAGTAATTGGTTGCCATCATTACCAATTAAACACAATTACAAATGGTCTGTGATAATGTCGAGTTAAGTAAAAAGTAAACATCATGAATGTTGTTTCAAGTTAATCAATTTATTGTAATGGAAATGAAGAAATGCCACAATAGTGAATGTACAAATTGAATAAATGAAGATAAAAGAGGAAGAAAACTAGAAAATAATAAATATTCTGAAATCTTAGATGTTGCATGTATTTTATCTTGTTTTATTCAGGAAGATTCTTGCTTTTTCAACTCTTTGAAGTCATATTTGGCTAATTTCCATGGCCTCGTATTGGCAGAATACGAAGGAATACAATTTTCCTCTAGTTCTTGAATGCTTTCTCCCCCACTATCATGATCCAAATTCTACCTTACAAATCCAGCTGGCCCTGAGGATGTACACTGATACAGATAGGAACTGGAAACAAAGGGAATCCAGGACAGATGAAGTCTTCAGGACCAGTGGTAAGAGTGATACTGGGAGGGTGGAGGGAAGGTGAGGGAGAAAAGGGGACTGATTATAATGATTGACATATAACCTCCTCCCTGGGGGATGGACAGTGGAGAAGTGGGTGAAGTCGTCAGATGGTGTAAGATATGACAAAATAATAAAAATTTATAAATTATCAAGGGTTCATAGGGAAGGGGAAAGTAGAGAGGGAGGGGGAAAATGAGGAGCTGATTCCAAGGACTCAAGTAGAGAGCAAATATTTTGAGAATGATGATGACAACATATGTACAAATGTGCTTGACACATGGATAGATGGATGGATTGTGATAAGAGTTGTATGAGCCCCAATAAAATGATTTTTAAAAATATTTCACCATACTTAGTTTCCTATTTACTACATATTTAAATGTATTGCATTTCTTTAATGACAATAAATACCTGACTCTCTAAATTTTAAATCCTAATAAAATTTTTCATTACTAGGTATGCTACATCATCTGTTTGATGATATTCCTTTTAAATATAATAGGTCTTTCTTATGAATTATTTACTTCATCTTCTATAAATACATAAGCAATTATTCAATTAAAATTTAAATCAATGGTAGTTTTCAAAATCTAACTTCTCAGGATGAAATCTTAAGACAGTTTCTTTGATATCAGAGGATATAAAACCAAATTGAAATTATGGGGAAAAATTTTACTTGCCTGGTTATACAACAGCCAGTTTACTAAATAAGTACACAAATAAATAAATGAACAAATAAAATCAAACTGTTTATTTTGTATACATTAATCATAAAAATCTTATACCAGTTGTGTCTTTACACAGCAGCTTAAGAAACTTTGAGTTGAAAAACAGAAACCACTGAGGTTTAGAAATTGAGAGCAAAAATATCTATCTGAGAAATAAGCTAGCAAAAGAGTTGTTCAGTTTTTATTTCGAATCATAAATTCCTTCTTGCTATTGGTTCTATCAAAAATACTACTAAAATTGCAGACTGCATCTGTATCCATGAATTGATAAGAACTAGTTGCCTCCTTTTCACATTTTTTTTTAGTAATTTATATCTGACCAGTAATGTAAGTCTTTCTCAGCACTAGTCTGAGAAAGACCTGGCTCTAAATACTTTCCAGGGACAGCCAGGAACATTGCACATTTGACAATGTTTCCAATCGCTTGTTTTCTCACAAAAGAGTATATCTTTGCTTCTTACTACTTCCTCTTTATATTCACCATGATATATTTCCTTTGATTTTGGTTACATCTACTCCTATTCTTAAAAACAAAACAAACAAAATAAAACCTCAGGCAAATTTCATACCATAGTATTCTATTAATAGTTTTTAAATATGCTATTGCTTTTATAATTTTTACATGTTTTAAAGGTTTAGTTGAAATATACACATAAAGTATTTTCTTAGTCAACATTTTCAAGTGTATAATTTAGTGTTATCCATTACATTAATAATGTGCTATAATCATTACCCTTAATTGATCCCAAATTTCTGATAATCATAAACAGGAACTCTGCTTCCTAATCAATGGCTCTTGCTGTCCGTTCTCAATGGTCTTGGTAACCACTGAGGAACTTTGGTTTCTGTACAGTTTCTGTACATTTGATATTTTGTTATATCATGTGAGATTGTCCAATAATTGCCCTAATTTCACCCGAGATGTTATTTCCAAGGCGCATCTATTTTAAAGTGTTATCAGGACAATTTTATATTTCTTTATGGCTAAATAGTACTCCAGTGCATGTACATACCAAGTTTTGTTTACCTTACTCATTCGCTGATAATAATCCAGTGTGATTCCACATTTTGGCAATTGGGTATCGTGCTGAAGTTAACACTGGTGTATAAATATTGGGTTGCATCATTACTCTCAAGTCCTTTGGATGAATACATATGAGTGGAATTGGTGTGTTATATGATAGTTCCATGGAGCTTTGTTATGTCAGCTAACCATATGATCAGCAATTCAAAACCACCCGATGTTCACTCTGTGGGATATAAGAGTGTTTCCACTCCATCAAGGAGATACAGACCTGGAAATCCACAGGGGCAGTTCTACCCTATTCTATAGGGATTGCTATGAATCAGAATCAACTAAATATCAGTCAGATTGTTTTTTTTGGTTTCATGGTAGTTATCTATTTAATGTTAACAGTTTATTATGATCTCATTTAATAAAAAAATAAAATAAACACACACAAAATCCTAGGCCCTTTCCAAAATGTTAAAAGAACACCTTGGAGTTGAAGATTTCTTCATAGGTTTTTTTTTTAAAAATGAAGGTGCAACAGTGAGATGACATATACTTGGGATATGTGTGTGATGCCATTTAACTTGGGCTTCGGAAAGTCCTGCAGCCTAATTCATTGTGGTAGTCCACTGCTTTTCTTTTAGCTAGTCCTGTTCTTTTAAACGTTGACCTTAATCTTGGCTCATGTCCACAAAGCACTCTTCTTTTGACTTGGGACACCAAGAATTTAATTAACATGATTTTTACCATGCTGCTGATTTTTGTGAGATTTTAAAAAACTTTACAAAGGTTAATTTCCTCAAGCAGATATGTCAAGTTCTTAACAACACAGTGGGAGATTTTAGAAGTGTATGTTAAATTAATGAAGAAAGTCTAAGTAAATCAATAGTTGCTACTATGACTATCATATTCTGTGAATCTCTCGAACAAATCTTTCACAAGGCGCATTTTAAGATAATATTGTAAGAACTCCAGTGTAATGTGCCTTAAATTCATTTTAAAATAACAAAAACTAAAACTCACTGTGGGTTGCTGAGACTGTAACTTTATTCAGAAAAAAACCCAATCTTTATCCTGTGGAGAAGCTGGTGGTTTCCAGCAGCCACTGTATGGATCCACAATCTACTTCATAACCAATGAAGGTGCCATTGAGTCAGTTCTGATCCATGGAGACCCTTTGCCCAACAGAACTAAGTGCAACAAGACCTTTTGCCATCCTCACAATTGTTCCTATGCCTGAGCCCATTGTTGTGGCCATGTGTAAATCGATCTCTTTTTTCAGTCCCTCCATTTCACCAACCATGATGTCCTCCTCCAGGGACTGGTCTCTCCTGACAATGTGTCCCAAGTATATAAAACAAAGTCTTGCTATTGTTGCCTCTAAGGAGTACTCTGGCCTTACTTCCAAGACTGATCAGTTCGTTCTTTTCGCAGTCCGTGATACTTTCAATTTTCTTCTGTGGCACCACAATTCAAATGCATCCATTCATCTACAGTCTTCCTTATTCAGCATCAAACGTTCGCATGCATACGATGCAATAGAGAGCACCATGGCCTGGTCCAGGCACGTCTTAGTCCTCCAAGTAACATCCTGGCTCTTCAATACTCTAAAGAGTTCTTGTGCAACAGGTTTACCTAATGCAATAGGTCATTTGATCCCTTGAAAACTGTTTTCATAAGTATTGATTGTGGATCCAAGAAAGACAAAATCCATGACAACTTTACTCCTTTCTCCACCCGTCTTGATGTTGTTACCTATTGGTCCAGGTGTAAGGATTCTAGTCTTCCTTTCATTGAGTTGCAGTCCACGCGTATAACTAAAATCCTTGATATTTATCAGTAAGCACGTCAGGTCCTCCTCATTTTCAGCAGGCAAGTTTGTATCATCTGCATATAGCAGGTTTTCAGTAAGCTTTCCCCCAATTTTCTCACTTTTCTTCATATAACCAGGCTTCTCTGAAGATTTACTCAGCTTATTGATTGAACCAGCATGGTGGGCAGATACAAACCTGATGCACGTCGTTCCTGATTTGATACCTTGCAGTGTGCCCTTGTTCTAGTTACACAACTGCCTGTTGATCCATGTACAAGTCTGAATGAGCAAAATGAAGTGTACCAGAATTCACATCCTTCTTAATGGTGTTCACAGTTTATTATAGTCCATATAGTCGAATCTTTTCGCATAGTCAATGAAACACAAGTAAACATTTTTCTGGTATTGTCTGCTTTGAGTCCAGATCTATCTGACAGTAGTAATGAAGACCATGCACATTTTATTTGGTTATTTTTCTTCTCAAGCTGCCTTTTGAAATGTTCTATTCAGTTCCTTGACATCATCCTTTCTTCTCTTGGCTTTAACTATTCCATGATTTAGAGCAAATTTCAGAGTCTTTTCTGATATCCACTTTGATATGTTCTTTCTTTCCTGACTTTTCAATGACTTCTTGTTTTCTGCATGAATTGTGGGGTTGATGTTCTCCCACGGTTCTCCAGGCCTTCTGTCATTAGTGTTCAGGGAGTCAAATCTACTCTTGAAATAGTCCCTAAATTCGCTTGGGATAGACTCAAGATCATAGTTTGGCTCCCGTGAACTTGTGTGCTAGATCCAGCTAGTTCCAGCGTTAATTTGCATAAAAATCAACTAAAGATTGAGAAAAGAATTGCCTAAAATAAAATTAAATTTAAGTGACAAACTGTAAAAGATAAGAAAATAGGTAGTTAATATGAGAAGGGGAACTAATCCTGATGAATGCAGGCATAAAATTGTAGCTATTTATGGACATGTGACAGGAACGTTTTGATATGACATTCAGCTTTGGATGTGTAAGATGAAAGCATGCTAGAGGAGAGTACGGGTGTCAGAAAACGACTCTCTGATCTGACTTCAGAACTTGTGATGGTTGTTACTCTAGGTAAGTAACTTAAACATTCAGAATTTTCTCATTGTAAATGAAGGGACAATCCATATAATCTTTAATATTAGATTCTGTTCTGTATTGTGTAAGCCTGTGATTTCCCTTGAATCCTTGAATGTCACCTACAAACAGACAAAAACCATCACTTTTTACCATTATCTCAATATGACATTTAATTTGTGGAAAAGAATGCACTTGGCATTTTTAATAATATACTGTCCATTATTACTGTGTCAATTCCAACTCATGAGGTTTCTGAAACAAAATATTCACAAGAGCAGACAGCTTTATTTTTCTCCCCTGTGGGTTTGAATCATCAGCTTTGTAATTAGCAACCCAATACCAAACCTCTGGTCCCACCAGGGCATGTGCTCCAACTCTCTCTCTGTCTTTCTAAGTATAGAAATAAGGTAAATGCATACTCATGCTCACATGCATGCAAACACACACATATGAAGTACATATGGAGTACATATATGAACCCACGCATATACATGAATATCAACAACAGAATAACTGTTCCCAGACGTATGGCAATTGTATGAATTTCTTCTTCATCAAAAGTCTCGTGCATGTATGATATCTTCATTATTTAAAATCTCATGGTAAATTATTTCTTAATTTTAACTCTACTTGCTTTTCATTAACAGTTGCCAAAGCATTCATAGCTTAACAGTAATCATTCTAATAAACAGGAAAGCACCATTTTATGGTATAGTGATGATAGAAAATGATATGTACTCTTAGGTGTTAATTATTTTGAATCACTAAAATGAGGACAGTGTTGGTTGGTCCAGTGATTACAATCAGGTTTTTCAATTTTGCTCATGGAACCAGACATAAAATTCATAAGGAAGAATTTTAATAAATATTAGTGTAACCATATCCTCCATAACAAATGGAAGGTAGAAGCCATATTCATAGACTGCATTGGGAGAACTGTAGCATACATAGCCAACCAACACAATGTAGTTGAGTGGATTTCCTACTCTGAGTAGGATAGTGAGGAAATGCTCCAGAGGCCAGAGGCATAGCCCTGGTTCTGAATACACAGCTATCGTCTAGTCTAAAGAAGGTGCCATAGCCAAGCCACAGATGTAGATGTAGCCATAGTTCAGGCTTCCAGGGTCACCAATTTGATCCCAGCTGCAGCCAGGCTTCTGACATGGCTTCGGCAATAGATCTGTAGTAGACGCGGTAAGAAGATGAAAGCATGGTTTGTTATAGACGGTATGTCTTCAGAATATGAATCTTAGCACCTGCAAAGATATTTGTCTACCCTAAATTGTTGATGTAATAAACACTCAGACTTATTTTGTTTTCATTCTTTGAAGAAATTGCATAAAAATAATGACTTATTTTATATGTATTAAATAACCCTCTATCTTAGTAAGGTTCTTTAAAATGTTTTAACCCAATTAAGATCCATGCGATCAAATGGTAGCTCTAATGAGAAGTATTTGTAACATCAAAGACAATTCTTAAATCAGAACTCACATGAATCCCACCTTATTTAGGTGTCAGAACATCACACTGTACTTATCACGACGTTGTCACCTATAACAACATCAAGATGTCACGTCCTTTCTTGGTTATTTCTCTTTATTTTTGCTCAATAATGACTATCCATTGTCATTTGAAGTAGATTGTATCCTATACCCATGACTTATTACTAACTATAGTCACTTAGATAACAGATGTTAAACTAAAACATATATTTAAATTTCTTAATTACTTTTGAAGTCAATATGCAATTAGACTTGCTGAGACTGGCCTTCATGTAGGATATGATTAGCATTTCCCCCTATGTTTTTTCCCCAATAAATGTTAAGGTAGAAGATGTTTATGCCAGCCTAAAAAGCCAATCTTGATAACAGAGAGCATGAAAGAGAAGCCAAAACAAATGTCCCTTGTCTCCTTTATTCAAATCTCATAAAAATAAACAGGGTCTCAGTTAAATAAACTTTGATGTTCCTTTTTCAATCATTACCTCCAAAAGTTAATAGGGCATATAGCTGTTTAAGGCTGTACTCTTTTTTTTTTTTAAACAATTTATTGGGGCTGATACAATTCTTTTCACAGTTCATACATATACATACATCAATTGTATAAAGCACATCTGTACAGTCTTTGCCCTAATCATTTTTTTCTCGTTTCTTCTTTTACATTTTATTAGGGACTCATACAACTCTTACCACAATCCATACATATACATACATCAATTGTATAAAGCACATCCATACATTCCCTGCCCCAATCATTCTCAAGGCATTTGCTCTCCACTTAAGCCCCTTGCATCAGGTCCTCTTTTTTTTCCCCCCTCCCTCCCCTTTCCCCCCTCCCTCATATGCCCTTGGTAATTTATACCTCGTTATTTTGTCATATCTTGCCCTATTCGGGGTCTCCCTTCCCCCCTTCTCTGCTGTCCCTCTCCCAGGGAAGAGGTCACATGTGGCTCCTTGTAAGCAGTTCCCCCTTTCCAACCCACTCACCCTCCACTCTCCCAGCATCGTCCCTCACGCCCTTGGTCCTGAAGGTATCATCCACCCTGGATTCCCTGTACCTCCAACCCTCATATGTACCAGTGTACAGCCTCTGCCCTATCCAGCCCTGCAAGGTAGAATTCGGATCATGGTAGTTGGAGGGAGGAAGCATCCAGGATCTGGGGGAAAGCTGTGTTCTTCATCGATACTACCTCACACCCTAATTAACCCATCTCCTCTCCTAAGCCCCTCTATGAGGGGATCTCCATTGGCCGACACTTGGGCCTTGGGTCTCCACTCTGCACTTCCCCCTTCATTTCATATAATATATATATACACATACATATATACATATACACATATATACACATACATACACACACTTATATCTTTTTTTTTTTTTTTGCATGATGCCTTATATCTGGTCCCTTGGGCACCTCGTGATCGCACTGGCCGGTGTGCTTCTTCCATGTGGGCTTATTTGTTTCTGAGCGAGATGGCCGCTTGTTCACCTTCAAGCCTTTAAGACCCCAGACACTATCTCTTTTGATAGCCGGGCACCATCAGCTTTCTTCACCACATTTGCTTGTGCACCCATTTGTCTTCAGCGATCCTATCATGGAGGTGTGTAGTCTATGATATGATTTTTTGTTCTTTGATGCCTGGTAACTGATCCCTTTGGGACCACTCGATCACACAGGCTGGTGTGTTCTTCCATGTGGACTTTGTTGCTTCTGAGCTAGATGGCCGCTTGTTTATCTTCAAGCCTTTAAGACCCCAGTCACTATCTCTTTTGATAGCCGGGCACCATCAGATTTCTTCACCACATTTACTTGTTCACCCACTTTGGCTCCAGCCGTTGTGTCGGGAGAGTGAGCATCATAGAGTTCCAATTTAATAAAAGAAGGTATTCATGCATAGAGGGAGTGTTTGAGTAGAGGCCCAAGGTCCTTCCGCCACCTTAATACTTGACCTATAAATATCGACACAAAGATCTATTTCCCCAACCTCCTATATATATTTGCATGTACATGTCTTTGTCTAGACCTCCATGAATGCCCTTTGACTCCTAGCTCTTTCCTCCATCTCCCTTGACCTTCCTCCTGCCCTACTACCATGCTTCATCGCCACCTGGGCTAGAGTATACCTCTTCTCTAAGCAACCTTACCCTTGATCATTTCCGATCAGGCCTGCCACTCCCCCTTCTCTACCCTTTGGGGTCCCATGTTTTTCCCTTGTCCCTGGGTTTGTTAACACCACTTCCTTACCCCCCCTACCCCCAACCCCAAGTCCCCCCGGAACTGTCGGTCCCGTTGTTTTTCCTCCAGATAGTTCATCCAGCCTGTCCTATTCAGACAGACCTGTGGAGTCACTAACATGCACGAAAACTAGACAGAGGAACACAAAGCAACAGTATACAACCAGACAACAAAACAACCAAAACAAACCACTGAAAAAGAACAGAACAAAACAGTTCACAAGAGAAAAGCTTGTAGTTAGTTCAGGGATCTTTGCTGGCCCTTAGGAGCGTTTTCCAGTCCAGTCTGTTGGGGCACCACGCCCTGGCCCAAAAGTCCACTTTCAGCATCCCCTGGGGACCTTGCCACTCCATTCCCTTGCTGTTCCGCTGCACTCCCCCAGTGATTTGCCTCGGTGTGGTGGGATCAGGTCAGGTGCAATTCCCACACTGTGTCTCCGGTACTGTCCCCTGTATCGCCCTTAGTCACTGAGGGGCATCATGTCTCATAGTAGGGCCAGCCATGTTGTTCTCTCTGTGGACTGGCTGCTCTACTCAGGGACATCATCAACACGGCCTGGTGGGCAAGGCTGTGCTCCACTCTCTCCTCCTGCCCCTTCATCTGCTCCCGTGTGCTCTGATCAAATATGTCCATCTCCCATAGCTGCAGGGTCAATGTCGTCCTTTGGAACAAGTTCTTTTCGGGGGAGGGGCAGGAATCCACTTAATTTATGGTGCTGGGGCCAGCCTCCCAGACCTCTCCACCGGTTCCGTCCTCCACGCCAGGATATTGCATTCACACCTTGCGACACTGGGTTGAAGTCTGGTCCCACTTTCCCTGTGGAGATATAAACCATACCCTCCCCTTGGGTGGATTAATGCCCCATTTCTGTCATGCTGATTGTACTTACCTCAGGGGACTCATGTTGTACCTGTCCCTTTGGGTCTGGCTTACCTCGCTTAACATAATTCCTTCCAGCTCTTCCCATGAAATAACGTGTTTCATGTGCTCATCGGTGCTTTTTAGTGATGCATAATACTCCATTGTGTGTATGTGCCAAAGTTTGCTAATCCACTCGTCTATCGATGGAAACTTAGGCTGTTTCCAAGTCTTTGCTATTGTGAATTGTGCCACAATAAACATTGGAGTGCATATGACTGGTCGTGTTTTATTTGCTGCTTCAACCGGGTATATGCCCAGTAGAGGGATGGCTGGGTCGTAAGGTAGATCAATTTCCATTTTCTTTAGGTATCGCCAGATTGCTTTCCACAGTGTCTGTACAAATCTGCACGACCACCAGCAGTGGAGGAGGGTTCCTATTTCACCACAGCCCCTCCAACACTTGTTGCTCTCTGATTTACTGATCTGAGCTATCCTGAGGGGTGTTAGGTGGTATCTCATGGTTGTTTTGATTTGCATTTCTCTTATGGCAAGGGACTTCGAGCACTTTCTCATATATTTATTGGCCATATTGATCTCCTCTCTAGTGAAAGTTCTTCTCATTTCTTTTGCCCACTTCCTTAGGGGGTTAACTGTTTTCCTCTTTTTGCAGGTCATGATGGTGTTGTAGATTTTAGTAATGAGCCCTTTGTCTGACGTGTCATTACTAAAAATCTTCTCCCAGTCTGTGGGTTGCCTTGTCACCCTCTTGGCAAAGTCTTTCGAGGTGCACAGGTGTTTTATTCTTATTAGATCCCATTTGTCGATTTCCAGATCACCTGTGTGTGTCCCCTTCCCTGTTGCAGTGAGCCTATGTGCTCCCTGGGCCAGTGCTCTGAGATTAGTCCCGATTCCCTCCTTAATGGTCCTGATGGTTTGGGGTTTGACTTCTAGATCTGTGATCCACCTTGAGTGTATTCTTGTGCATGGGGTGAGGTAGACGTCTTGTTTCAACTTTCTACATGTGGATATCCATTGTTTCTAGCACCACTTATTAAAGAGGGCATCTGCTTCCCACTTGACGTTTTTGGGACCCTTGTTGAAGATCAATTGTCTATATGCTGATGATTTTACTCCTGGGCTTTCTATTCTTTTCCACTGGTCTGAGTGTCTATCATTGTGCCAGTACCATGCTGTTTTGACCACTGTAGCTATGTAGTAGGCATTAAAATCAGGTAGGGCAAGTCCTCCAATTGTGTCCTTCTTCTTGAGGAGTTCTCTGCTAATTCTGGGTTTCTTCCCTCTCCATATGAAGTTGGTGGTCAGTTTTTCCAATTCTTTGAAGAAGGTTGATGGTAATTGGGTTGGTATAGCATTGCACTTGTAGAGTGCTTTAGGAAGAACTGTCATCTTTACTATGTTCAGCCTACCTAACCATGAGCAGGGGAGCTTCATCCATTTGTGAAGGTCACTTTTGGTTTCCTGTAATAGGGTTTTATAATTATGCTTATATAGGTCTTTAGTATTTATTGTTAAGTATATTCCTAGGTATTTCAGTTTGTTCTTGGCTACTGTGAAGGGTACTTCCCTCTTAATCGCCTCTTCCATGGCCCTGTCCGATGTGTATAGAAACCCTACCGACTTCTGTTTATTGATCTTGTATCCTGCTACCCTTCCGTATTCCTCTATTGCTGTAAGTATTCCAACTGTGGAGTTTTGGGGGTCTTCAATGTATAGGATCATGTCATCTGCAAATAACGATAGTTTCACCTCCTCCTCTCCCAACTGGATCCCTTTGATGTCCTTCCGCTGTCTTATGTTGTTAGCCAGAACCTCCAAAACGATATTGAATAGAAGAGGGGACAGGGGGCATCCTTGTCTTGTACCCTTTTTCAGTGGTATTGTTCTTGTCTTTTCTCCATTGACTATGATGTTGGCTGTTGGTCTTTCATAGATAGCTTGTATGAGCTTGAGGAACTTACCTTCCAATCCTATCTTCATGAGTGTTTTGATTAGGAATGGATGCTGGATGTTGTCAAATGCTTTTTCTGCATCTATGGATATTATCATATGGTTTTTATCCTTTTTCTTCTCGATGTGGTGTATGATATTGATGGATTTTCGGATGTTAAACCATCCCTGCATCGCTGGGATGAATCCTACTTGGTCGTGGTGAATGATATGTTTGATGTTCCTTTGTATTCTATTGGCCAATATTTTGTTAAGGATTTTTGCATCTATGTTCATTAGAGATATTGGTCTATAATTCTCTACACTTGTGGGGTCTTTTCCCTGTTTGGGTATCAAAGTAATGCTGGCTTCGTAAAATGAGTTTGGGAGCTTGCCGTTCTTTTCTATGTTATGGAATACTTTGTGGAGGATCGGTGTCAGCTCTTCCCTGAATGTTTGGTAAAATTCTGCTGTGTAGCCATCTGGCCCTGGGGCCTTTTTCCTTGGTAGGTTTTTGATGACACTCTCTATTTCTTCCTTCGCTATGGGTTTGTTGAGGTTCTTGATCTCTGTCTCAGATAATCTAGGGGTAGATTGTTTTTCTAAATATTTATCCATGTCTTCCAGGTTTCTGAATTCATTAGAATACAAACCTTCATAGTACTTTGTGATTATCCTTTTTATCTCATTGGGGTCTGTTGTTATTGCCCCCGATTCATCCCTCATCCTGGCTATTGATGATTGTTCCTTTCTATCTTTGGTAAGCTTTGCCAGGGGAGCGTCAATTTTATTAATTCGTTCATAAAACCAGCTTCTAGTTGCGTTAATCCTTTGCATTGTTCTTTTGTCTTCCCACTGGTTTAACTCCGCCCTGATTTTTATTTTTTCTTTTCTCTTGCTATTGGAGGGGTAGTTCTGTTGACTCTGTTCTAGTTGTTGGAGGTTTTGTGTTAACATATCTGTCATACGCCTTTCTTCTTTTTTCATGTATGCATTCAGTGATATCAAGCTACCTCTGATAACTGCCTTTGCAGTGTCCCATAAGTTTTGATATGTTGTATGCTCGTTCTCATTAGTTTCTAGAAATTTCCTGATATCCTCTCTGATCTGGACCTTAACCCATTCATGTCGCAGGAGATCGTTGTTTATTCTCCAATTGGTGGCCCTTGCTTTTCTGGGTGCCCTTCTATTAATCTCCAGCTTTATGGCATGGTGGTCTGAGAAAGACGTCTGGATAATATCTATGTGTTTGAATTTACTCAGGCTGGCCTTGTGCCCCAGCATGTGATCTATTCTTGAGAAAGATCCGTGTGGATTGGAGAAGAATGTGAAACCTTTTGCTTTTGGATGAAAGGCTCTATAGATGTCTATCAGGCCCTGTTGCCTAATTACATTGTTTAGCTCTCTGGCCTCTTTGCTGAGCTTCTTTCCCTGTGACCTGTCTTTCTCTGATAGTGGAGTGTTGAAGTCCCCCACTATTTTTGTTGTTTCCGTGATTTCTTCTGTCATTTTTTTAATAGTTTGTTTGACGAAATTTGCCGCACCATTATTAGGTGCGTAAATATTCAGTATGCTTATTGCTTCCTGGTTTACTGAGCCTTTGAGCATTATGTAATGTCCCTCTTTGTCTCTTTTTATGTTTTGGATCTTGAGATCCATTTTGTCGGAGATTAAGATAGCCACTCCTGCCTTCTTGGAGTTACCATTTGCTTGGTAAACTTTCTGCCAGCCCTTTATTCTCAGCATATGCTTGTCTGCTTGCTTAAGGTGTGTCTCTTGCAGGCAGCAGATTGATGGGTTATGTTTTCTAATCCAATCCTCCAGCCGCTTTCTTTTAACATATGAATTGAGCCCATTTGTATTCAAAGTGATTATTACAATCTCTGGCTTCATGGTTGCCATATTCTGTTTTGTGTTTTGGGTCTTTGCCTATCTTCCTTCATATCAGTGTACTGCGTTTGAGTGGAGGGTTTCTATCCTGTCCTCTTTTCCATCTGAGACCGTGTTGTCCTGGTACGTGTTGCTGGCATGTTGGCTTTTAGATGGAGATGGGCTATATGGTGGTCTCCTGGTGGTTCTAGTTGGAGCTTGATCTTCTGGCCATAGTGAGTCAGCCAGTATGTTCTGCAGGGTCGGGTGACTTGCAGAATATTTTTTGAGTTCTTCCTTGTCCTGGAAGACCCTTATCTTACCCTCTATCTTAATGGATAACTTGGCAGGGTATAGGATTCTGGGGGAGGCATTTTCATCTTTCAGTTTTTGGAAGATGTTGCTCCATTCTCTCCTCCTCTTCATGGTTTCAGCTGATAAGTCTGAGCATACCCTTACCTGCGCTCCTTTGTATGTGACTGTCTTCCTTTCTCTTGATGCTCGTAGAATTTTCTCTTTTTCCTCTAAGTTGGATAATTTTACAATTATATGCCTTGGCGTGTTCTTCTTGGTGTTTAGCTTAGCCGGCGTCCTCTCTGCTTCCTGTATGAGAGTCGGATTCTCCTTTGTTAGGTTGGGGAAATTTTCTTCCAGGAATTCCTTTGCTATCTTGGCGGTCGATTTGTGTGTTATGTTGTGTTCCGGTAGACCGATTATTCGAATATTATTCCTCTTCATAGCATCTGTCATTGATCTCAGGCTGTCTTCTGTTTCTTTAATTTTCCTATCTGATTGTTTTTCTCACTTGCTTCGTTTGGTTTGAGCGTCCTCGAGTTCACTGATACGGTTCTCAGCCTCCTCAAGCCTAGATATAGCTTCTGTGACCTTTTGTGTGGCCTCTGCTACCTCCTCTGTTAGTTTCTGCAGTTCCTTTTGGTGGATAGTATTCATCCCCTCTATTGTGGACTTCATCCCCTCTATTGTGCATTTCATCCCTTCTATCGTTGCATCCTTATTTTGGTTTGCTTCTCTTAGCTCCTGTATTACTGCAAGCAGAGTTCTGAAGATTTCCTTTTGTGGCTGATCTATATCTGTTTCTTCTATGAGTGACGTTAGGTCTGTTAAAGTGCCTCGTTTTTCTGATTTTTTTGTTGGGAGTGATGTGGTCTGTTGATTTTTCCTTGATCCTTTAATAGGCCCCATGCTTCTGGGAGACAGGAGTAACCTTATTGTGTGGAGGCTCAGGCCACTGTGCCGTCTCCTGGGGTGGCTGGGGCGGGCTGCGGCAGGCTTAGGGCTGGCACTGGGGACCTAACAGGGCCCCAGGTGGTGAGAGCTGGCTGGAGCTCACTGACGGCTCCTCAGGGACTGCAAAGCCGAGACCCAGGCTCCCCTGCAGGTGGAGTGTTTGATCTGCCCGGGCTGTGAGCGGGCGCGGGGAGGCCCCTTGGATAGCTGTGCAGGCAGCTGCGGGACACTGCAGGGAACAATGGTGTTCGCTCTCCGCCCTTTTGGCGCGAAACCGCAGGGGGTAATGGCGCCGGCAAAGGAGGCTTGGCGCGAAACCGCAGGGGGCAATGGCGCCCTTCCTCTGCTCAGGCTCAGAGTCGCGGCCGCCGGGGTCCCCGCAGCACCCTGGGGAGGGCACCTACTCTTGTGCCTTGCGCAGGGGGGCGCCCTTGGTGGGCAGACTCAGCAGCGTGGGGCGCGGCGCTCTGCGGAAGCTCAGGGTCCGGGAGAGGCGCGGGTTGGGCTATGGCTCCTGTTGGCGGGAAGTGCTCAGTGCAGGGTCCCCGCCAGGAGTGGAGCTGGCGCTAGGCTGCCAGGGGCTGGCGAGGGCGGGCGGGGGTGGGAGGCCAGCGTACGGAGGGCAGGTGGAGAGGTCCGTGGCAGCGGTGCGGGTGGATGGTCCCCCGTGGGGGTCGCCAGACAACCCGCGGGTCCGCTCCCCTGAGCTTGGATGAATGGAGGGAGGGACGTGGGCCCGAGGGCAGATCGCTGCCCTGCGGGGAGAGGGGAACTGTGGGAGAGGAAAGCTTCTCTCCCAGTGGAGATCCGCGAGTGGGGGGTGGGGAGTGGGCCGCTGGAGTAGGCAGGGCAGGCAAGCGGCTCTGGGCTGGCGTCGGGTTTGGGAATGGAGCCTAAGCCGGTCGCCAGTGAGCTCACGGCAGCTTAGTGGCCAGAGATGTCCCACTAGACCGGTCATCTTTCACCTAGACCCCTGCTCCGGACAAATACGTGGGGTAGGACTGGGGTGCTGTCCCAGGGGGATATTTCACTCACCAGACTCTTACTATTCAGCTACCTGGTCGCCAATCCCGCTTTGTTTGGAGGAGCTCTCAGAGTATGCGGGTGTCCCTGTCGGCCATCTTCCCCGAGTCTCCTAAGGCTGTACTCTTGAACCAGGATAATGACACCATGTTTTAAAGAAATAAATGGGTCTCTTGCTTCTTGTGTATAGGAATTGGTGACAAGACACAAACATAGAAAATAAGTTAAATTGATTGCTCTATTGAATAGTGTAAGGATGTCCTTCATAGGAATTTTTAAATTTTAATTTTAGAAACATTTTAAAACTCATCCTTGCCCAGGATAGACACATTAAAGAATTATGTATTAATGCTTTATACATAGTACTGTATTAAATTATATATCTCAACTATATGGACCATGATTCTTAATGATTTGTTAATTGTGAAATTATATAATTTGGTAGTTATCTAATCATGCCCATAGTGTGATCTGTGGCAATAAATCTATCAGTTATAAAATAATTAAGTGTGTAATGTAACAACGTTAATCCCCTCACACACCTGATCAGAGGTAACAGGCATTTCCTGGGGTGTAGCCTGCAACATTTGCTATTTTGGGAAACAAAAGAGCAGTTATGGAAGAAAAGCACAATCTTTGAACCCAGGTCCCTACACTGGGAAACTCAAATCCAGGGGAAATAGAGGCCAAGACACATTCTAATCTACAAGGACCACTAGGACCATGACTGTGAAAGGAGATGGGGATCTATCTAAATTGAGAGACAAAAGGAAAGACACTCCCTAGACCTGACACCATAAACTCAGAGTTCTGGCTACATAAAAAAATTGTTTATTAAAGCTAGTCATTTAGTCTATTCTATTGAATCAACACTAAGTACCTAAGATGTATGGTACTGGGGAGTTTGACATTCCATAGTACAATATCTATTAATTCCTGTCTTGATAGTCTGCCATTGAATGATGAGGAGCATATTGAAAGTTTGGGGGAAAAGATCATCTTATAATTTAAAGATAATGTTGGTGATTAAAATTGCACAGTGTGTTGGACATGGTTCTCTAGAGAGACAAACCAGATTGCTAGTAATTATATATAAATATATTTATAAAGATAGATATATAATACAAGAAATGAACTGTTAAATTATATACAGAAAGAAAATACAAGAAATTAACAGTTAAATTATAAAGCAGTGAGACACTAGCAGTCCTTTAAGGCTTGAGAGCTGCCAGTTGCCAGTCCCTTTCTGTTGAGAGAGCTGGGCTATATCTACCCAGGTAGCAAACAGCAAGGCAGGTCCCCAACTGTCACCAACTGTCGGTCCCCAGCTCTAGAGACGAACATTCCAATCGTTAGGGCTTAAAGGGACCTTAATTTACAGTGACACAGTCCACAGGCTAGGCGTCCCACAGGTAGTGTATCCCTTTAAATTGAGGCACAGAACAAGCAAGGCAAGGCTCACCGAGACATTTATCCCTCTGCCCTTCAGTTAATCCTACTTGTGTTTATCGGCCAGGCTTGCACAATAAACTATCGAACACAGTATAGTTCATTATCTTTTTTTATATTCTGCTATCTCAATTTGGACTCAAATGAGAAATAACAATATTCTGATTCTATGCATATTAGAAAATCAATGATATTATTATTACTAGTCTTGCATCATAAAATCCTAATATATTAAAAATTATAGCGGCCTGATTATCCAATGGATCTCTCCCCCCATCCCAAAGGGATCTCTTAATTCCAAGTGAAACACAAATCAAATGCTCTCTACTAATTTATATGCTTAATTACACTCAGACATGAGTATTAGGATGGATTGAAGAAATATTGATACCTCCCACTAGTATCTTTCACAACTATATTAAAAAAGATATGGCATTGAATGGATTCATTGCATTTATGTGAATCTTATTAGTTAATTATCTATAAATATTTTCTTGGGCTATATAATGACATGTACTTAAATCCTTTATCAAGACTTATTTTAAAATAAGTTTTGCACATATGTGCAACTATGTAATGAACAACGCGAAGGACAATGTATATATAGCTGTTCAGGCAAGAGAAAGTTCTCTCAAAAACCCTTAAATAAAAATTCCCTAGTCTAGAATGTGGCATAAATGAGATGATACAGCATACAGTTTATTATATTGCTTAGTTCTCTGATCAGTAATGAATTGCATCCATAATCTGCTTACATCAGTTTTTTATTGCTCTGTACAATTTAATTTTATGACTATGCCACACTTTAATTATCTATTCTACCGAAAGTGGACAATACATCCATTTATATGCAGTATTTGATATAAATAAAGATGCTATGAAAATTATATACATATTTAATGATGTATAGATAAATCTCCCCAAAAGAACAACTAATATCGAGCACAGCCTGGCCCACCAGGCCGTGAGGATGATGTTCCTGAGTAGAGCAGCCAGTCCACAGAGAGAACAACATGGCTGGCCCTACTATGTGACATGATGCCCCTCAGTGACTAAGGGCGATACAGGGGACAGCACTGGAGACAGTATGGGAATTGCACCTGACCTGATCCCACCACACCGAGGCAAATCACTGGGGGAGTGCAGCGGAACAGCAAGGGAATGGAGTGGCAAGCTCCCCAGGGGATGCTGAAAGTGGACTTTGGGGCCAGGGCGTGGTGCCCCAACAGACTGGACTGGAAAACACTCCTAAGGGCCAGCAAACAATCCCTGAACTACCTACAAGCTTTTCTCTTGTGAACTGTTTTGTTCTGTTCTTTGTCAGTGGTTTCTTTTTGTTGTTTTGTTGTCTGGTTGTATACTGTTGCTTTGTTTTCCTCTGTCTTGTTTTCGTGCATGTTAGTGACTCCACAGGTCTGTCTGAATAGGACAGGCTGGATGAACTATCTGGAGGAAAAACAACAGGACCGACAGTTCTGGGGGGACTTGGGGTGGGGGGGTAGGGGGGATAAGGAAGTGGTGTTAACAAACCCAGGGACAAGGGAAAAACATGGGACCCCAAATGGTAGAGAAGGGGGAGTGGCAGGCATGGTGGGAAATGATCAAGGGTAAGGTTGCTTAGAGAAGAGGTATACTCTAGCCCAGGTGGCGATGAAGCATGGTAGTAGGGCAGGAGGAAAGTCAAGGGAGATGGAGGAAAGAGCTAGGAGTCAAAGGGCATTCATGGAGGTCTAGACAAAGACATGTACATGCAAATATATATAGGAGGATGGGGAAATAGATCTATGTGTCTATATTTATAGGTCAAGTATTAAGGTGGCGGAAGGACCTTGGGCCTCTACTCAAACACTCCCTCAATGCATGAATACCTTCTTTTATTAAATTGGAACTCTATGATGCTCACTCTCCCGACACAACGGCTGGAGCCAAAGTGGGTGAACAAGTAAATGTGGTGAAGAAATCTGATGGTGCCCGGCTATCAAAAGAGATAGTGACTGGGGTCTTAAAGGCTTGAAGATAAACAAGGGGCCATCTAGCTCAGAAGCAACAAAGTCCACATGGAAGAACACACCAGCCTGTGTGATCGAGTGGTCCCAAAGGGATCAGTTACCAGGCATCAAAAAACAAAAAATCATATCATTGACTGCATACCTCCATGATAGGATCGCTGAAGACAAATGGGTGCATAAGCAAATGTGGTGAAGAAAGCTGATGGTGCCCGGCTATCAAAAGAGATAGTGTCTGGGGTCTTAAAGGCTTGAAGGTGAACAAGTGGCCATCAAGCTCAGAAGCAAAAAAGCCCACATGGAAGAAGCACATCGGCCAGTGCGATCACGAGGTGCCAAGGGACCAGGTATAAGGCATCATGCAAAAAAAAAAAAAAAACAACAACGATATAAGTGTGTGTATGTATGTGTATATATGTATATATATATATATGTATATGTATATATATACCATATTAAATGAAGGGGGAAGTGCAGAGTGGAGACCCAAGGCCCAAGTGTCAGCCAATGGAGATCCCCTCATAGAGGCGTTTAGGAGAGGAGATGGGTTAATTAGGGTGCGAGGTAGTGCCGATGAAGAACACAGCTTTCCCCCAGATCCTGGATGCTTCCTCCCCCCAACTACCATGATCCGAATTCTACCTTGCAGGCCTGGATAGGGCAGAGGCTGTACACTGGTACATATGAGGGCTGGAGGTACAGGGAATCCAGGGTGGATGATACCTTCAGGACCAAGGGTGTGAGGGACGATGCTGGGAGAGTGGAGGGTGAGTGGGTTGGAAAGGGGGAACTGATTACAAGGATCCACATGTGACTTCTTCCCTGGGAGAGGGACAGCAGAGAAGGGGGGAAGGGAGACTCCGGATAGGGCAAGATATGGCAAAATAACGATGTATAAATTACCAAGGGCACATGAGGGAGGGGGGAAAGGGGAGGGAGGGAAAAAAAAAGAGGACCTGATGCAAGGGGCTTAAGTGGAGAGCAAATGCCTTGAGAATGATTGGGGCAGGGAATGTCTGGATGTGCTTTATACAATTGATGTATGTATATGTATGGATGGTGATAAGAGTTGTATGAGTCCCTAATAAAATGTAAAAAAAGAAAAGAGGAGAAAAAATGATTAAGGCAAAGACTGTACAGATGTGCTTTATACAATTGATGTATGTATATGTATGAACTGTGATAAGAATTGTATGAGCCCCTAATAAATTGTTAAAATTAAAAAAATAAAATTAAAAAATAAGAACCACTAATATCAACTCAATTCTAACTAATTGCCATTCTACATAGGGTTTACAAGACTAAATATTTATGGGGCCAGACAAGCAAGCTTTCTCTAGCAGACCAGCTGGTCATCATCCAAACAGCAGCCTACTATGTAACTCAACGTTCCCCCAGGCCTACATATATACAAGAGATATTCAAAATATATGACACATATTGGTATCCTTCAGATGTGTATGCATATACACATTTTATTCTTCTTGTGAGGTGCCATTATGATGGCTCCAACTCATGGAACAAAACAGAACACTTCCCAGTCCAGCATCTTCCTCAAAATTGTTACATTTGATATAAATGTATATAAGCAGGATTTGAAAAGTTTGTGGAAAATGGAAATAAAAGATAATTTATTTTTTCTGTGAAATTTTGGAGCTTCCTTGAACACATACATATATACATATTCATCATTAATGTATGTGCAGAATATATAGAAAACCATTATATACAATATTTAGCTTGATTGGGCAATATGCATATAACCAGATTATTTATACAACTCAGAAGAGTCCAAAATAGAAATTTCAGAATAAAGCAATGGCATAAGCAAGTGTTAAACTAAAGATCAGTGAGTCAAATCCACCAGCTGCTCCATGGGAGAAAGATGTGATTTTATGCAGCCATTAAGATTGTAGCCTTGATTAAACGCTGTTGTCTGGGACAGGTTCATTCTGTCCTATTCAATACCTTTGAGTTTGGAGAGACAGATATTTCTTTTAACTCAGGATTATTGTTTTAGGTTGGGTTGTCAGAAGACATGAGAGTAGGGACAGGTATATGTATATAGGTATAAGTATATATGTATATGTATAAACCTTAGGTGTGTGCATAAACAGGTATACACGCATGTATATTTCTATCTGTATATACAGAGAGACCGACAGAAATTTGTATCAATAAATTACTCTGGTAGACTTAATATACCCCTCACATACTCCATCCGCCATAACCTCTATATCCTGTTTCCTCCACCACAGTAACACACACTTGTCTTTACCTTGCCAAGTGAAACTGCATCTCCCGTAACCCTCTTTACCAGTTTATTAAAAGTTAATATAGCTAAAAGGAAGGCTTCCTATGATTAATACCACCAGTTAAAATCAACTCCTGAGCATTTATAGCCTATTACTCCTACTCACCCAACTATCATTCCCTTATCACCTACATACAATATCTTTCTTAGCACCTAACTGATCCTGCCCTAAACTATAGAGCCAGTGTCTCTGTTCCTACACATTCCAGAAACTGGTGCAGCACCTGAGTTCATCCATGATGTGGTGCAAACAACAGCTAACACCAACAGCTACTGCAAAAAATCTAGAGAAACAGAAATCAATTACTGAAGATGACACAAACTCAGCAGTTTACACATAAGAAGCCACCCTTGAATTGCCAGATAGAGAATATAAGAGAATGCTGTTAGGGACTTATAAGAAAATAGGGAACCAATCCTGAAAACTAATGAAAAATATAGATATTAAAATCCTCAAACTGAAGGGAAATCCAGGAATTATGGAATGATGTAGCAGGAACAAAGAACAGATGATCTCACCAATAGAATGGAAGGGGAAAATTCAATAACTGAACTGGAAGATAACCAAGCAGAATTCAGTAGACAAGAAAAACATTTTTAAAAAAATATGAAGAAAGCCTGAGGATGATGTAGGATTCTATGAAGAAAAACACTATTTGAATTGTTGGGGTTATGGAACAGGAAGAAACAAAGAAACCCACAGTTAAAATAGTAAGGGAATCCTTGAAAGAAAAAATCCTCCATATCACAAAGGATCCAAATTTTGGCTCTTTGCAGACAGTATGATTTTATATATGAAGAATCCTAAGGTGTCCACAATAGGATTGCTGGAAACAATAGAGGCTTCACAATAATTTCCATCCACAGACCTGTGATCTCCCTGCATTCAGCATAATTGCATGTGTTGCATTAGTCTGAAGAGGAATTTATAGACCAATATCAGACCTATGGGCTAATATTATGAACTTGATCTGAACTGAGCTGGGTTGTTTTCTTAATATCCAATAACTCTTTGATATATAGCTACCTCTTACAAACATATGAGTGTCTCTGGATTTGTTTCTCTGGTCAACGTGGTCCAACACAAGCCTGTATCCAAAAGAAATAAGAAACAGATCATGAACAGACGTTTACTCACCAATGTTCATTGTAGCATAGTTCATGATAGCAAAAAACAAAACAGAAAAAGCCTAAATTCCCATCAGCAGAATATTGGATTAGTAAACTCTGGTATATACACACAATGGAATACTGCACATCCCTTAAAATCATGGATGAAAAAATGAAATATTTTAAGATGTGGAGGGACTGGAAGCCATTAGTCTGAGTGAAGTTAGTTGCGCACAAAAGGACAAACACTGTATAAATACACTGCTGTAGGAGCAGACAACCAATCAGGCACGAACTCGGGCTTTTAGGCCATCCAGTCTTCTCGCTGCGGGCCAGACAGCCTGGCAGAGGTCCTGACCAATGCCAGTGAACCACTCTGGGGCACAATAGGGGATGAATAATTGTGATGGCATGCAATGAAAGGGAGTCTAGAGGAATCTCAGGTAATCAGGACGGGTCCATGAAATACTGGATCACTGAATTCTGGACCTTTAGGAAACATGAAAAGCTCTAGAGGCTATGCCAGTGAGATCCCAAGCAGGAACTCCACTGGATGAGCTGGACTGTCTCAGACACACTTGTAAACCAAGAATTTAAGTCAGATAATTCATGGTGTCTAAGGAAGCAGAAGACAGCTGTACCAAGAGCGGCGAACTATTGGAAGGCAGACAATCAAGGACCTGCTTCATCAAAGGTCCTACTATATCCTCTCGTAAGATAAGTATAATTCCAATAAATTGGTGACAGACATTCTATTTTATTTTTTTATGCCTATCCATAGTAGGGTGTATATCCGGGGTGCTATGTCATTGGGGGAGTCACCCTATGGAAGCTGTGTTATTTGTTTTTTCTAGTTTTTGGTAAATGAAATTCAGGATTGATGAGTCTATAGATACATCAATTAAAACAAGGGTATAGGGTGGAGGGGGGAGTAGAAGGGAGATAGAGAAGGTAAAAGAGAGACAATATCAGGTAGACCAGGAAGGAAATATATGCTGATTATGGAAGCAATTTTACAATTTTGTTTGGCAAGATCTAACTGTGGAATGATATGCCATATGTATTAATCCCTAAGTAATAACAAATTAAAGGGAAAACAAACAAACAAACAAACATAGATCCAGAAATGGGTTAGGGGCTTGCACTAAATCCTAGCTCCAATTTAGAACAATTAGTTCTTACAGCATGGCCCTGCTTGATACTTGCCCTCAGGAGGAAAGCACAGAAGACATGGGTGCTACAGAAAAAATGAAGAACATAGATGGTGCCTGGCTAGCAGATAAAATTGCTAAAGGGTTAATGGCTTGTTCCCAAACAAGCAGCCATCTAAGTGAGATGTCAAGTAAGTACACATGGAGGAAGTACACCATCATCAGTCACTGAAGGATGGAAAACCATATAATCTGAAGTCTAAAGAGAGACCAGTATCAGAGACTAAATTGTGAGAATCCTGCATCCAGAAGGCTGTCAGTTGACAGTGGGATCCCAAGGTTCATTTGTGGAACTACATAGGATATAAGAAACTGGAGACCTCCCTCTATCTACAATCGAGGGGTGTGAAGAAATTGGTTACTAAAAAGAGAGCCATGACTCAGACTACAAGAGATAAAACTTTGTCAGAAGATTCCCCCTAATGATGCATGCTGGACCTAATCTGGTTTCCAAAATTTTCTGTATTTTTGGTTTGTATTATTCTTTGGTTTCTGCTTGCCATATTAGGGTGTATCTCAGAGATGTCATGTCATTGGAGATCACACTCTTGAGGTTCTGTTACCTGTTTTATTTTCTGTTTCTCGATATATGAAACCCAGAAATTAATGGACCTGCAGAGGCTGCAAATAGAATAAGGGTTTCAGGGGGAGGGGAGTACAGTTGTGGGGAGGTGAAGGGAAATGATGTCAAGGAGTCCATGTAGAAAAAGAATGTTTGAAAACTGATTGTGGTAACAATTTTATAATTCTGCTTGCTGTGATTGTACTATGGAATGATATTATAAATATTAAGTATAAAAAAGAAAATGGATCACACTGCAGTGGGTGACTCCAAGTCCAGAAAGGTTCCAAGTCTCTGTATCAGATATTAAAGTAGAGGATTCTCTTGGCTTGCATAGCTGTGTCGGGTGTCATTGAGTAGGTACTGCATCATAGGGATCCTAAATAGAACAGAATGGAGTACCATTGCAACCTGCACCATCCTCATAATTGTCTCCCGGCTTGAGTTCATCACCGCAGCCACTCTGCAAACCCATCTTGTCGAGGAACCTCCTCTTTGTTTAAGCTGGCCTCCTACTTTACTGAGCATGATGTCCTCCTCTAAGGCCTGGACCCTCCTGGCAACATGTCCAAAGTTCTTGAGAATAAGTCTCGCCATCCTAGCCTCTAAGGAGCATTCTGGCTGTACTCCATCCAAGACAGATCTGTTTGTTCTTTTCTAGGTCCAAGGTACTTTCAATATTCTTTCAGCACTGCCATTCATATACACTGATGCTTATTTCATCCTCTTTATTCGGTGTCCAACTTTCATGTGCATATGAGGCAATTGAAAATACCATGGCTTGGTTCCGGTGCACCTTAGAATTCAAAGTAACATCCTTTATTTTCAACATTTTAAAGAGGTTTTGTACAGCAGATTGACCCAAAGCAATGAGTGATTTCATCTCTTGACAGCTAATACTATGAGCATTGAGTGTGGATCTGAGTAAGACAAATCCATGGGAACTTCAATCTGGTCTTTGTTTAGCATGATTCTGCCTAGTGGTGCAGTATGAGGCTTTTGGGATTCTTTAAATTCAATTGTAATCCACATTGAAGACTGAAATCCGTGAATTTCAATTAGCAAGTGCTTCAAGCCACTTCACTTTCAGCAAGCAAATTGTGTCATCTGACTATTGCAGGTTGTTAATTAAACTTCCTCCAATCCTGATGCCTCATTCTTCTTCATTTAAATCAGTTTCTTTGATTACCTACTTACTCAGCATACGCATTGAATAAATACAGTGAGAAGCTGTAAGCGTAAGACACACCTTTCTTGATTTTAAACCATGCAATATTCCCTTGTTCTGTCTGCAGAGCTTTTTCTTGATCCGTGTGCAATTTCTGCATGGACAGAATAAATAATTCTTGAGTTCCCATTCCTCTCCATGGTCTTTATGATCCACACAGTGAAATGCCTTGGTATAGTCAATAAAACATGGTTAAATGTCTTTTTGGTATCCCTTGCTTTTATCCCAAATCCATCTGAAACCATAAATGATATATATCCCTGGTTCCACATCCTCTTCTGAATCTATCCTGAATCCCTGTCATCCATAGCCTTCTTTAAACCAAGTGCTCAGACGTAAAGCTCCAATAAAATTACCTCCTCTAATCTAGGGCTTTATTTTCCAACGGTTTTATTGATGTAAAGTGAACATATCATCTCCTTCCAGATTTAAGTCACTTTTAAAAAGAGTTGTATAGACATCATCACAATCAGTAGTAATAGTGTATCCTCCCCCTGCCATATTTATTTTATAATTTATTGAATATAATTTTATTTTAAAAAGGACTTCTGGGAAGATGGCAGACCAGGGGACCCGCATACTCTGAGAGCTCTTTTGAACATGGCGGGTTTGGTGTTCAGGTAGCTGAGTGGTAGGCATCTGTTGAGTGAAATATTCCCCCCCTGGACAGCACCCCACCTGCAACCCACTCATTTGTCCTGAGCAGGAGCCTCGGTGATCCAGGCCCCGATTCATGGGCCATCTCGGTCACCTCAGCCCAGACTAGCTACAACCCCACTCCATCCCCAGATCTGGACCCGGCACCCAGAGTCACTTGCCTGCTCTGAGGGACATGTGCAGCGGTGGCAGGACCTGCTACAACAGCTGTCCACTTGTGGGACCCCACTAGGAGAGAAGCTTCCCTTTTCCCCGGTTCTCCTCCCCATGTCGCAGCGATCTGCCCTTGGGCCCGCATCCCTCCCTCCATTCATCCAAGGTCCAGGTAGCTGACCTGCAGGCCACCAGGGGCAGCCTGGGTGACTCCCACGGGGGACCATCTACCCCCATTGCTGCCTGGGACTTCTCCATCGGCATCCCATTTCCCTGGCCACCCACCTCCATAAGCTTAGCTCCCGCTTCACTCCTGGCCTGGACTTACGCAGCACACTTCCCGCCAGTGCGGCCTTCACCCATCCTGCTTCTATTCCCAACACTGCGTTTCCGCTGGAGCCACTTCAGGCTGGCCTGTGCCACCACTGAGCTCTGTACCCATGGCCCAAAGCACTAAGCCTCCCTGCCGTGGGGCGCCCCTTCCAACGCTGACAGCGCCGTGTGCAACAGTGGGTGCCCCTGCCTACTGGGAGCGCGAGTGACAGGGCTTTACACTCCTCTGGGAGCAGCTTTACCCTCCTAGGTGCGCTGTGGGGTTTCCAGCGGCCCCCAGCTCTGAGCTCTGAGCCTGCGTGACACATTCCTCTCAGGGCAGAGGGCAGGTGCCATTGGCACTGTTTCCCGCCAAAGCCGCTACTGTCTGATTGCTTAGACCACATCGCTGAGGAGCCTGCACCGCTCACAGGGCCAGCGGCTCAAGAACAAACCTGCTAGGGTGCCTAGGACAAGGCTTTGCGGACTCCACTGGAACCATCTGTGCACTCCAGTCGGCTCTCACCATCGCATTGCCCTGCGGGGTACCCAGTGCCAACTTCTAAGCCTGCCCCAGCCCTTCGCAGCCGGCATAGGAGGCGGGCGCTGTGGCCTGTGCTTCCCTCAGCACCCCTTGCGGCCCCAGCCTTTTCTGGCCAGTGCAGGAGGCCCGCCCTTGTGGGGCTGCGTTCACCTGTGTAGCCTATTCCTACAGGCTCAGCTCTACCTGCCTGCGGGGACCTGGGTATGCTTGCTGATCTGAAGAGCATTTCCCCGCGTATATAGCCTGTCCCTAGAGGCCAGATCAGCACCACATCCCGTGGCAGCCATGCCTCGCCCACCTCTGCCTTTTATTAGTCATCACTAGAACTTAGAGGGAAAAGAAAGGGGGAAATTTTAAATATATATATCATAATTGTATTTACATATTTATATTTAAATATATATATCTTTATCTCATGCTGGTTTTTCTTTCCTTTACTTTCTGCATTTTCTTTTCTTTCTTCTTTCTTCATCCTTTTTCATTATTGCTATTATTTCTCTTCTGCCTCTTTCCTATGGGTTTTCTTTCTAACTCTATTTTCTCTTTACACTTCCACTACTATCACTGTTTTCTCTTCTCTTTTATAGCTACTCTTTTCTCTCCATTTTTTCCTTCCAAAATATTTTTTTATTATTTTAAATTTTTATTTTTAAAATTTTCTTTTTTATTTATAAACCAAGAAAAAGGGCTGCTAAGGGTACCCTAATGCTAAGAATACTCTAACAGACCAGGTAAAATCAACCTGAGATCACTCACTGAGGCTGCAGGCCCCACTCAGTCACTGAAGCATCTCAAAACTGTGGTCACTAAGCCTTCGGGGAACTCTGCCTACATAGCAGTCTGAGCAGGTTCTAGGCAGTCGCCTGAAAGAATCCTAAACAGTAACACAGATAAGATTCTCCTGGCCACCCAGAAACGAAAGGATCAAGGAAAAATCAACAGAACACATCACTCCAAACATAAAAACAGAGAGACAAAACATAGTAGCAGAGCTAACGTCTCTCATAGAAGAAACAGATAACACAACACACAAATCAACAGTCAAGATAGCAAAATAATTTCTGGAACAAATTTTCACACCCTAACAAGGGAGAACCAGGCACTCTTACAGGAAGCAGAAAGGACACCATCTAGACTAGACCCCAAGAAGAACATGCTAAGACATACAATAGTAAAAATATACAACTTAGAGGAAAAAGAAAATTTTAGGAGCAGCAAGAGAAAGGAAGACAGTCACATACAAAGGAGCACAGGTAAAAATATAATCAGACCCATGAGCAGATACCATGAAAAGGTGGAGGGAATGGAGCAACATCGTCCAAAAGCTGAAAGAAAAACATGCCTCCCCCAGAATCCTCTACCATGCCAAGTTATCAGTTAAGATAGATGGTGAGATAAGGGTCTTTCAGCATAAGAAAAGGCTCAAAGAATATGCTGTAAGACGCCTGACCCTACAGAAGATACTGGCTGACTCCCTATGGCTGGAGGATCAACCTCCACCAAGAACAAACAGGAGACCACCATATAGCCATTCTCCATCTAGAATCCAACATGCCAGCCAACAATTACCAGGACAAGAGGGTCTCAGATGGAAAAGAGGATAAGATAGAATGTATCCACTCAAACACAGTACACTGATATGTAGTGAAATATGTAAAGACCCCAAACACAAAACAGGGTATGGCAACTATGAATCCACAGATAGTGATAATAACTCTGAATTTCAATGAAGTCAATTCGTACATTAAAATAAAAAGACTTTAGGACTGGCTCAGAAACCATATTCCATGAATCTGTTGCCTGCAAGAGGCACATCTTAAGCGCACAGACAAGAATATGCTAAGAATAAAGGGTTGGCAGAAAGTTTACCAATCAAATTGTAACTCAAAAAAGACAGGGGTGGCTATCTTAATCTCTGACAAAATGGAACTCAAGATCCTAACCATAAAAAGAGACAAAGAGGAACACGAAATAATGCTCAAAGGCTCAGTAAACTAAGAATCACTTAGCATATTGAATATTTACACTACTAATAATGGTGCAGTGAATTTCGTCAAGCAAACTAATAAATAGATGAAAAAAGAAATCATGGACTCCACAATCATAGTAGGTGGCTTTAACATTCCGCTATCAGAGAAAGCCAGATCACTGGGAAAGAAGCTCAGCAAAGAGGCAATATAGCTAAACAATGTAATTAGGCAACAGGGCCTGATAGACATTTATAGAGCTTTCCATCCAAACCCAAAGGATTTCACATTCTTCTCAAGTCCACACGTTTCTTTTTCAAGAATAGACCACGTGCTGGAACCCAAGTCCAGCCTGAATAAATTCAAACACATAGATATTATCTAGACATCTTTCTCAGATCACCATGACATAAAGCTGGAGATTAATAAGAGGATGTCCAGAAAAGCAAGTGCAACCAATTGGAGGATGAACAATGATCTCCTGCGACATGAATGGGTACAGGCCCAGATTAGAAAGGATAAAAGGAAGTTTCTAGAAATTAATGTAAATGAGAATACAACATATCAAAACTTATGGGACACTGCGAAGGCAGTTTTCAAAAGTAGCTTGATATCACTTAATACATATATGAAAAAAGAAGTGGCTTAGGACAGATATGTTAACACAAACCTGTAACAACTAGAACAGAGTCAGCAGAACAACCCCTCCAATAACAAGAGAAAAGAAATAATAAAAATCAGTGCAGATTTAAACCAGTGGGGAGACAAGAGGACAATGCAAAAGATAAATGCAGCTAAAAGCTGGTTCTACCAAAGAATTAACAAAATTAATATAGTCCTCTGGCAAAGTTTACCAAGGATAGAAAGGAGCAAACATCACTAGTCAGGATGAGGGATGATTCAGGGGCAATAACAACAGACACCAATGAGATTAAAAGGATAATCACAAAGTACTATGAAGGTCTTTATTCTAATGAATTCAGAAATATGGAAGAAATGGATAAATTTTGGAAAAACTATCTCTCCCTAGATTATCTCAGATAGAGATCAAGAATCTCAACAAACCCATAGTGAAAGAAGAAATAGATAGAGTCATCAAAAACCTACCAACAAAAAAGCCCCAGGGCCAGATGACTTCACAGCAGAATTCTACCAAGCATTCAGGGAACAGTTGACACCAATCCTTCACAAAGTATTCATTAACATAGAAGAGGATGGCAAACTCCCAAACTCATTTTACGAACCAGCATTACTTTGATACCCAAACAGGCCAAAGACCCCACTGGTATAAAGATTTACAGACCAATATATCTAATGAACATAGATGCAAAAATCCTTAACAAAATATTGGCCAATAGAATACAAATGTTTATAAAACATATCCACCCCAACCAGGTAGGATTCATCCTAGGGATGCAGATTGTTTAACATCTGAAAATCCATCAATATTACACATCACATCAAGAACAAAAAGGATAAAAACCATATGATAATATCCATAGATGCAGAAAAAAACATTTGACAACATCCAACAACCAATCCTAATCAAAACTCTCATGGAGACAGGATTGGAAGGTAAGTTCCTCAAGCTGATACACGCTATCTATGAAAGGCCAACAGCCAACATCATAGTCAATGGAGAGAAGACAAAAACAATCCCAGTGAAAAAGTATACAAGACAAGGATGACCCCTGGCCCCACTTCTATTCAATATTGTTTTGGAGGTTCTGGCTAACAACATAAGACAGCGGAAGGAAATCAAAGGGATCCAAGTGGAAGAGGAGGGGGTGGAACTATCGCTATAGCAGATGACATGATCCTTTATATTGAAAACCCCCAAAGCTCCACAGCTGGAGTACTGACAGCGATAGAGGAATATGGAAGAGTGGCAGGATACAAGATCAATAAACAGAAGTCGGTAGGTTTTCTATACACATCAGACAAGACCATGGAAGAGGGGATTAAGAAGGAAGTACACTTCGCAGTACCTAAGAACAAATTGAAATAAATATGAATATATTTAACAAAAAATTCTTAAGGCCTATAGAAGGAAAACTATAAGGACCTGCTACAGGAAACCAAAAGCGACCTCCACAAATGGAAGAACATCCCCTGCTCGTGGATTGGAAGGCTTAACATAGTAAAGATGACAATCCTACCTAAGACAATTTACAAGTCAATGCTGTACCAATTTAAATACCATCAACCTTCTTCAAAGAATTGAAAAAACTTACCACCAATTTCATATGGAGAGGGAAGAAACCCAGAATTAGCAGAGAACTAATGAAGAAGGACACATTGGAGGACTCGCCTTACCCGATTTTAATGCCTATTACACAGCTACAGTAGTGAAAACAGTGTGGTACTGGCACAACGTCAGACACTCGGAGAAGTGGAAAAGACTAGAAAGCCCTAGAATAAAAACTTCAGCATAGAGACAACTGATCTTTGACAAAGGTCCCAAAACCATCAAGTGGGAAGCAGATGTCCTTTTTAACAAGTGGTGCTGAAACCAATGGATACCCACAGGTAGAAAGATGAAACAAGAGGTTTACCTCACCCCATGCACAAGCATAAACTCAAGGTGGATCACAGATCTAGAAGTTAAACCCCAAACCATCAGGACCATCAATGAGGTAATTGGGACTTACCTCAGAGCACTGGCCCAGGGAGCTCATAGGCTCACTGCAACCGGGAAGGCTATACACACAGGTGAACTGGAAATTGACAAATGGGGTTTAATAAGAATAAAGCACCTGTGTACCTCGAAAGACTTCACAAATAGGGTGACAAGACAACCCACAGACTGGGAGAGGATTTTTAGTAATGATACATCGGACAAAGGGCTCATTACTAAAATCTACAACACTCTCATGACCTGCAAAAAGAGGAAAACTATAAACCCCCTAAGGAAGTGGGCAAAGGAACAGAAAAGAACATTTACTAGTGAGAAGACCCACATGGCCAATAAGCATATGAGAAATTGTTCCAGATCATTAGCCATAAGAGAAATGCAAATCAAAACAACCATGAGATACCACCTAACACCCCTGAGACTAGCCCATATCAGCAAATCAGAGAGCAACAAGTGTTGAGGGGCTGTGGTGAAGTAGGAACCCTCCTCCACTGCTGGTGGTCATGTAGATTTGTACAGCCACTGTGGAAAGCAATCTGGAGATACTTAAAGAAAATGGAAATTGATCTATCTTATGACTCAGTCATTCCTCTACTGGGCATATATCCGGTGGAAGCAACAAATAAAACACGACCAACCACCTGCGCTCCAATTCACAATCGCACAGACTTGGAAACAGCCTAAGTTTTCATTGATAGATGAGTGGATTAGTAAACTCTGGCACATACACACAATGGAGTACTATGCAGCACTGAAAAACATGGACGATCACATGGAACATGCTGTTTTGTGGGAAGAGCTGGAAGCAATTATGTTTAGCGAGGTAAATCAAACTTAAAAGGACAGGTATAACATGAGTTCCCGAGGTAAGTATAATCGGCATGCCAGGAATAGAAGAATAAACACCTATCTCACAATAAACAGGTGGATGCATAGATAGTTGGAGGGAGGGCAGGCCACATCTAGGGAGGTACATAAGAGCCTGGCATAAATAAGGGGGGTAGGGGCAGGTGGAGGGAGAAGCGGGGTGGGGAGAAACCAAGTGGATGGCATGGGGGGAATAGGGCGTTAACCCACCCAGGAGAGAGTATTGGCTGTGTCCCCACAGAACTGGAATGTGCATACAGACCCCACCATGACACGCCAAACCAGGAGGGCAACGTAACGCACGGAAGAATCCACAAAGAGACTGGACCATAAGCCAGCCCCAATCAGAATTAATCTGACCTCCACCATCGAAGGGAGTAGCACAGAAAATGAAAATAGATCGTCTGGTGTGGGAAAGGAACTAACCTACCACACCACACCTGGAAGGAAGCTGAAGCAAAGGAAGGAGGAAGAATGGAGTGGAGCACACCTGGGCCCACCAAGCTCAGAGGATGATAGCACGGCTCTGAGGGCCCAATGTACAGAGAGGACCTTATAGCCGGCCCCACAGCGAGATGCAACATTCTGCACTGACCCATGGCCCCACATGGGACAGCTCTGGAGAGAAAATATGGGATGTCCGACTGAGCTGCCCCATCACACTAAGCCAAAACGCTGGTTGCTTGCAATGTAGCGGGCAATATAGTGGTGGGAGCAGCAGAACAAGGAGGTCGCAAGGGAGTATAAAGCATGAACTTTGGGGCCAGGACGTGGCACCCCATCAGACTCATGGGAAAACACTCCTAAATGTCAACAACAGACCTTGAACTGCTAACAGGCTTTTTTTTTTCTTTTCTTTGTTTTGTTTTTTTCTTTTTCTCTCTTCTTTTACATTTTGTATGCCAGTGGCTTTTTTGTTTGTTAGCTTGTCAGTGTTGCTGCCATCATTGCCATGTTCTTACGTTCCAATTTGGTAATGTCAAAGTCATCTACAATTTTATGCACATATTACTATATCTGCAGGTCTACCTAGATAATATATCATCATCACTGTGTGATCTCCTTCCCCATGTAAAGGCTGAAGACGAATGTGTCCATAAATAAGTATGGTGAAGAAAGCTGATGGTGCTCGCCTATCGAGAGGTATAGCATCTGGGGTCTTCAAGGCTTGAAAGTAAACAAGTGGCCATCTAGCCCAGAAGCAACAAAGCCCACATGGCAGCAGCACCCCAACATGTGTGATCATGAAGGGCCGAGGGGACCAGGTTTCAAGCACCAAAAGCAGCGGTGGGGGGCGGGGATCAAATCATTATGAATGAGGGGAGCGTGTGATGGGAACCCAATACCCATCCGTAGACAACTGGACATCCCTTGTAGAGGGTAGCGGGAAGAAGATGAGTCACTGAGCATTCAGTCTAGCAACAATGAAACTCATTACCTTCTTCTGGTTCTTAAACGCTTTCTCCCGCCAACTATCATGATCCCAATTCTACTTGCAAACCTGGTTAGACCAGAGGATACACAGCGGTACAGATGGGAACTGGAAACACAGGGAATCTAGGACAGATGAACCCCTCAGGACGAGTGGTAAGAGTGGCAAAACCGGGAGGGAAAGGTGATAACAAGGGAGAACTGATCACAAGGATCTACATATAACCTCCTCTCTGGGGGATGGCAACAGAAAAGTGGGGAAAGTGAGACACCGGCAATGTAAGAAAGATAAAATAATATTTTATAAATTATTAAGGGTTCAAGAGCGAGGGAGGAGTGGGGAGGGAGGGAGAGGGGAAAAAAAGGAAATTGAGGAGCTGATTCCAGGAACCCAAGCCAAAAGCGAATTTTGAGAATGATGAGGGCAACGAATGTATAAGGGTACTTTACACAATTGATGCATGTATGGATTGTGATGAGAGTTGTATGAACCCCAATAAAATACTTTTTTAAAAAAGGAAAAAGAAGGACCAGAGGGCAAGGCAGCCTACAGCCTTCACTGCCCTAAAGTCAGATGAACTAGATCAGGGCTGAGAAATGTCTCGCCCGCAGGTTGCCTCTGAACTCTGAACTCCCAACTATTGAGTCAACACAGACTTATAGCGACCAACGCCTGGTGGGTTTCTGAGACTGTAACTCTTTATGGCAGGGGTGTCAAACTGGTGGTCCATGGGCCACATGTGGCCCACGAGGTAATTGTCTGCGATTCTCTGAAATAAACTGAAAATAGAAAAAAAATATATAAAATTATTATAATTTATTATTTTATTTTATTTATAAAACAAAAGCAATGGCATTCATTATTTATGTTTTATAATCCCTGAGTTCCTTAGGCTGACATGCTTCTTCCCTGTTAGTTTAGCTGACAATTCCCTTAAATGGTTACTTGTTTTAAGATGAGCTTTTAAGACCCCAGAGTATATATATTTTTTCTGGTATTCAGTTACCATCTTCTTTTTCACCACACTTTGATATAGCACCCATATTTTCAACAATTCTTTCTTTCACAAGAGAAATTATTCAGTAGGCCTTTATCATAAAAACTTATTATTATAAGGTCAAAGTAAAAGTAAAGTGTGAGCTCAATATCCATCCATATATCTAAGAGTTATGTATTTCCCTGTTCCACTTTTGTGAAAAAGACAAGGTATGCTTCTCTCGAAAAGAATTATAGTTTCAAAAACCTGCAGGAGCAATTCTACTTTGTGTATAGGGACCCTCTTTAGACTCATGAAGTAATGTCAAAAGGTGAAGCAGGAAGTAGGCAGATTACAGACCAGTGAGTGTCCATTTGCATGAATGAAAATGTGGTGGGAATATGGCAGCAAGCTGACAGCTGTCAGGGTCAACAGGAGGCCCTGAAGGCAGAGTCCAAGTGAATTCCCAGTGAGGAAGAAGGCAAAGTGTGAGAAATAGTCAGTTCCCAGTGTCTCCAACTCTAATACAAAAGACCATACCTCCAAGGTGGTATCATCTAGCTATCGCTTAATTGACAGGTTTCACTCCACCTTACCAAGGAGTATCTAGTTCACAAATAAGATCCAACTACCGAACTATGACAAATCGAGAGTTATACCAGCCATGCTAGGATGGCTCAATATATAAACACAATAAATGTAAACCACCAATATAAATATGGCAAAAAATAAGAACCACACAATCATACCAATAGGTATAAAACATGCTTTTGAAAATATCCAACACTTGTTTATGATAAAAACATGCAGCCACATAGGAATAGCAAATAAATTCTTCAATGTAGTGAAAAGCCACAAGTGAAGAGCCAACAGCCAACATCATGCTCAATAAGGAAAAAACTGAAAACATTTTCCTGAAGATGGAAACCAAAAGGATGCCCCTGTCTACACCTTTGTGAGAGGTAGGTTTATTGTGCTAACCTGGCCACTAGATACATGTGGAATTAAAAAGGTTGAAGTTTAATTGAAGGACAAAGATATAAATGGATCGACCAACTTTGCCTGTCCATGTCTTACTCTCTGATAATCAGGCCAGTGTGTAGCTGCTTTAGCTAGTTTTCTGCCTCAACTTGTGAGCTACACTACCTTTGGGATACCCAACCCTGGGGACTGTGTTGCAATAATTTGAGGCTCCTTTGAGACCTCCTTTGCCACCCTGCTGGTGTATACATCACTTGAGCTGGGGACTGTTGGACCCTATCATCTGGCTGACTGTTAGTGACCTGCCCTGCTCTTTGCTGCCTGTTGCTTGACTGCAAATATTGCTCTATTGAAGTCTCAGCTGTCTGCTTCCTTGACTTGCACCTGACAGTCCTGGTTTTGTTTCTCGAGAGAACCCTGTTAGCACAAACCTTATGCAACAGTGTGCAGAAAGTCTTAGCCAGAGCCATTAAACAACAAAAAGCAATCATGTGCATACAATTGGCAAAAAAAGAAGTGAAGCACTTGTTATTCACAGATGATCTAATTGTATATAGAGATAACTCAAAAGATTCCACAAAAAGATTTCTAGGAACAACCAAAGAATTTGGCAAAGTAGCAGGATTCAAGATTAACAAGCAGAAATCAACTGCATTGCTCTATAGAAGCAAAGAGAACTCCGAAAAATTCATTAAGAAAACAATACCGGGGGAGCGGGGAGGGAAGGGAAAAAAGAGGACTTGATGCACAGGGCTTAAGTGGAGAGCAAATGCTTTGAAAATGATGAGGGCAAAGAATGTACAGATGTGCTTTATACAATTGATGTATGTATATGTATGGATTGTGATAAGACTTGTATGAGCCCCTAATAAAATGTTTTTTAAAAAGCAATATCATTACAATAACCACACGAAAGATGAAATACTTAGGAATAAACCTAACTACCCCCAAAATATCTGTCCAAAGAAAAGTTCAGACACTATTAAAAGAAACATTTATATAAATGGAGAAATATCCTGTGTTCAAGGATTGGAAGATAATAGTGTGTGTCAATACTACCTAAACAATCAATAAATACAATGCAATTTCTATCCAAATCCAAACTTCATTCTTTGAAACATTGGAAAAACTAACAGCTATATATGGAGATAGAAGAAACCTAGGATAAGAAAGTAACTTATTAGTTAGACAAGCAAGATACGTGACCTCAAAATCTACTATAAGACCACTGTTGTTGAAACAGTCTGGTACTGATACATAGACCAATGGAACAGATAGACTACCTAGATGTAAATGCATCACCTGCAAACAATCAATTTTCAACAAAGGACTAAAAGCTGTCAAATGGGAAAGAGAGCCTCTTCAACAAATTGAATCTACAAATCCAGAAGAATCCAACAAGACCCATACCTCTCTCCATGCACATAGATTAAAGACCTCAATGTAAACTGCAGAAATATAAGAATCCTCAAGGAAAAAATAGGGACAAATTTAAGGTCACTGTTATAGGGCATTCACAGATTACCAAGTACAATAAAAGAAGAACACACAGTGGTAGAGAAAATAGATGATTGGGGCCTACTACAATAAAACACTTATGCACATCAAAAGAGTGAAACCAGAGCCCACAGATTGGGGTGGGGGGATAGCAATTACACACGGACAAGGATCTAATCACCAAAGTCTGTAGAATTCTACAATACCTCAATACAAAAATAGCAAATGACACATCTAAGAAGTAGGCAAAAGTCAGGAACATGAACAGATAGTTCACCCAAAATAACACTCAATTGGATAACAGGGAAAAAAATGCTCATAACTGGCAACAATTCTGGAGGTGAAAATCAAAGCTTTGATAAAATATAATCTTATACCCCTAATAATATTCAATTTAAAAAAAAGGCATCACCTGTTAAAGAGGATGTGGAGAGATCAGAACGCTTTTATCATTAAAAAAATTTATTTGATTGGGGGCTCGTATAGCTCTTATCATAATCCATCAATCCATACACACATCCTTTGTGTCAAGCACATTTGTACATAGGTTGCCATCATCATTTTCAAAACATTTTCTTTCTACTTGAGCCCTTCATATCAAGTCTTCATTTTTTTCTCTTCTCCTCCCTCCCTCATGAGCCCTTAATAATTTATTAAATTTTTTTCATCTTACACTGACTGCTTTCTCCCTTTACCCACTTTTCTGTTGTCTGTTACCCTGGAAGGGGGTTATATGTAAATCCTTATGATCGGTCCTCCCTTTCTCTCCCTCCCCCTCTTTCCCCTTCCCTTCCTGGAATTGCTACTCTCATTATTGGTCCTTAGGGGTTTATCTATCATGGATTCCCTGTGTTTCCAGCTCTTATCTGTACCCATGTGAATGCTCTGGTCTATCCAGACTTGTAAGGTAGAATTGGGGTCATGATAGGGGGGAAGAGGAAACATTAAAGAACTAGAGGAAAATTGTATGTCTCATCAGTGCGATATTGCACCCTGACTGGCTCATCTCTTCCTTTTGACCTTTCTGTAAGGAGATGTCCATTATCTACAGATGAGCTTTGAGTCTCCCCTCTGCACTCCCCCTCATTCACATTGAGGGGATTTTTTGTTCTGGGTCTTTGATGCCTGATACCTGATCCCATGAAGAACTTATGATCACACAGGCTAGTGTGCTTCTTCCATGTGGACTTCAGTGCTTCTCAGCTAGATGGCCACTTGTTTATCTTCAAGCCTTTAAGACCCCAGACACTATATCTTTTGATAACCAGGCACCATCACCTTTCTTCACCACATTTGCTTATATGCCAATTTTGTCTTCAGCAATCATGTCGGGAAGGTGAGTATCATGGAATGCCAGGTTATTAGAACAAAGTATTCTTGCAGTGAGGAAGTACTTGAGTAGTCATCCAATGTCCATCTGCTACCTCAATACTTATATAAATGTATGTACATAGATCTATTTCTCTATCATTATATATATTTACATATATAGATGCTTGTATTTAGTCATCTATAAAGTCTCTTTTCCACCTGGTTCTTTCCCCTATTTCCTTTTGCTTTCCTCTTGTTAACTATCATGTTCAACCTTCATTTGGGTTTCAGTAATTCCTCTCGGTTACATTGCCCTTGATCAAGTTCTGCCACGCATTGTATGCCCTTCTTGTCATCCATTTTTGATTACTTGTTGGTCCTTTGTTTTCCTCCAATTTTCCCTCTTACTTTCCCTCCACTTCCCTTATATCCTTTCCTCCGCTCCTTCCTCTCCTGTGTCCCCCCAGTGCCACAGGTCCCATTGATTTCTACTCCGGATTATCTCACCTACCATATCTAAATAGACATGCAGAGATAATAATCAGCACAAAAACAAGATAGAGCAAAACAACACAATAAACCATGACCAACAACACAACAACCCTCACTGAACCACAGAGCTATGATGGACAACTACTGGAGGTACAGAGTGGGAATTGTGCCCAACCTGACCCCACCACACCGGGGCAAAATGTTAAGGGCATGTATATTATTCTGGGTAAACTAGGGAAACAAATCCAGGGAAACTCATATTATAAGATAGAGTTTTATATAAAGGGTAAGTGTACATTAAGAAAGCATCCCCACTCAGTGCTGTCCAAGCCCATAAATCCAATATTAGCCCATATATCTGACACAAATCTACAAATTCCTCCTCAGTCTCACAAAACACATGCAATGATGCCTTTAGGAGAAAAGCTGAATCAGTGAGCTTGTAAGCTTCTCGGTGCTGCCGGGGTCTCCACACAGCTGCTCCAGCACTTAGGGCGGCTTCAGGGTAGGTCAATGTGGCTTCTCCTCATGGATGTCTTATAGTAAGTGAGCCTTGCCAGCTGAAGCAGGGAACTGGCTAAGGCAGCTGTATCCTGGTCTGACCATCAGAAATCAAGAGACCTGAGAACTAGAAAGGCAAGGTTCACTGAGCCATTTATCTTTCCACCCTTCAGTTAATCCCACATGTGTTTACCGGCCAGGCTGGCACAATAAACCTTAACTATTTCAGTATGCACCAGAGCAGCAAGGTGAGCAAAGCAATGAAGTCCACGGGGAATAACAAAAACAGATTTGGGGGCCAGGGCATGGCACCCCATCTGACTCAACAGGAAAACACTCCTAAAGATGAACAAATATACCTGGAACTATCCAGACTATTTTTTTCTTTATTGGTCAAGATTGGAACTCTTATACACTGTTCATGAGCTTGTAAACATGATCAACCATATGTGGAAAGCGATATGGTGCTACCTAAAACAACTGGGACCATAAATTCTATATGAACTAGCAATACTGCTACTGGGTATATACCTCAAAAGAAGTAAGAGAAAGAACACAAACAAATGGATGCTCTCCCATATTCATTACAGTATAATAGGAAGAGGCTATTATAGACAAGAGTACATTTCAGTACAGACAACAGTAGAAGAATAGGAGTACATACATGCAAGGGAATATTATGGATCGCTAAACAAAACAGTAATGCAACCCTGAAACACCTAATGACATGAATAGACCAATGTGTTAGACAGAGTTCTCTAGAGAAACAAAGCAAAATGCTAATAAATAAATATATATATTTATTTATACAGATAGATAGATATATAACATAAGAAATAAACAGTTAATTAAATTATAAAGCAGTACAAATGGCTCAATGCAACTCACTCCCATGAGGCAGTTGTGAGACATTTCAGTCCTTCAAGACTTGAGGGTCACCAGGTAGTCCTCTGTAAAGCAATTCAGGCTATCTGGGCACAGGAAGAAAACAGCAAGGCAGGTCTCCAACAGTCAGCCAGATGGCATGGTCCAACAGTCCCTAGCTCAAGAGATGTAAATTCCAATTCTGTGGTGAAGCAGGTCATGAAGTAACCTCAAATTACAGCGACACAGTCAATGGGTTAGGTGTCCCACAGGTAGTGTAGCTTGCAAATTAAGGCACAGAACAAGAAGGCAGCTGCACACTGCTCCAATGATAAAAGAGCAAGAGACAAAAAAAGGCAAGGCTCGCCGAGCCATTTACTCTCTGTCCTTCAATTAATCCCACATGTGTTTGTCGGCCGGGTTGGCACAATAAACTAACTACCCCAACCCACCCCTTGCCAACTTGGCACCTGTACACATTTCTTTAGCCATATATAATTTCTAAAAATTAATGAAATCACACTTATACTTATCATCAAACATCTATCATACATATACATGAAAACACAGAGTCCAATGGTATGTGATATATCATACATGAACAAAGGAAAGATATTCAATAAGCACATATAAAGAAAATATACTGATAATTACAACCTCGCTTTTGCAATTGATCACATGGTTGTAACTGATAGGTAGAACTACCTTCTTCTACTACCCATTCTGTATTACCTTTGCCCTCAGCTAACACTTCAGCTGGATGTGGCTTTTTTTGCCTGGTGGGGTGACCCAGACCTTCATTCCTGAGGGGTCTGGGTCATTATAAGTCCAGTCAGGATTGGGTTGCTGTACGTTACCATTTACTTTCTTGGCCCATTCAGAGAGGTCCACATACCTCTTCCTGGCACCTCCTTGTCACCAACTTTCCAATCATATTCCTTCAAATTCCCTGACCATCCAGCCAAGCCATTAGCCACAGCCCATGAATAAGTATACAGCCTCACATCTGGCCATTTTTCCTCGTAGACAAACTGAACGGCCAGGTGCACTGCTCGAAGTTCTGCCCATTGGGAAGATTTCCCTCACTACCGTCCTTTAGGGAGATCCCAAAAAGGGGCTGTAGTGCTGCTGCTGTCCACTTACGAGTGGAACCTGTGTATCGTGCAGAGCCATCCGTAAACCAAGCATGACATTTTTGGTCCTCAGTTAAAGTATGGTAAGGAACTCCCCAGGAGGCCATAGGTGCAGACTGGGAGAAAGATGGTAATGTGACAGGAGTGGAGACTATGGGCATTTGGGCCACTTCTTCATGCATCTTACTTGTCCCTTCAGGTCCTGCTTTGGTCCAGTCTCATATATACCACTTCCATTTAACAATGGAGTGTTGCTGCGCACGTCCAACTTTATGATTCCATGGGTCAGACAATACCCAGTTCATGACAGGTAGTTTAGGTCTCATGGTGACTTGGTGGCCTGTGGTGAGGCAGTCAGTCTCCACCAAGGCCCAATAACAGGCCAATAGCTGTTTTTCAAAGGGGGAGTAGTTGTCTGCAGAGGATGGCAGGACTTTAGTCCAAAATCCAAATGGTCTATGCTGTGCTTCACCAACAAAGGTCTGCCAAAGACACCACACTGCATCTATAGCTACAACTGACACCTCTAGCACCATGGGGTCAGCTGGATCAACCATAAAATCATTATGCTGAGTGAAATTAGATAATTACAAAAGGATAAATATTGTATGAAACCACAACACTAAAAATAAACACCAGGACAAAGGAAGGCTTCTCTTCTCAAGTAATCTATTCAATTCCATTTTTCAGGAAATTAAATAGTATGAACCATATATCACCCCCTTATTTTTACATCTTGAAAACCGCTTAGATAGGGAATGCCCACCTCATTCAATAATGTGAAGAGAGGGAAAAGGCCAGTCAGTTCCTGCCATGTAACATTATTTTATAATCACCCCAAATTAATGGACACTTCTACAAGTGATTGGTGTAACTTACCCAAGTCAAGAGGTGATGGGGTGGAAGTCATGTCTGTCCCAGATAAGGCCACAAGGCTTCTGTGGGTAAACCAATGGGACACATGGCATTGGGTAAAATACTCAACATTAAGTATGTAGAACACCAATAGGATAGTAAGCTCAGTATCATGTCCCTAATAGGACACTTTTGACCTAGCTTGTATTCAACCTAATGTCAGGGCATGTACCATAGACCACCAGGACTTTAGAGTCTGTGCTTTCAAGGTGCATGCCATCTTTCATGTGCCACAACAGAAGGACCATATTTGGATCTATACTGAGAAAACTGGACTTTACCATAAACTCACTGGTAACAGATTAAAGAAACAGATAATCTCATAGCGTAAGGCTGAAAAGCCCCAGTGTGAGAAGGAACAGATGACTTCCATCCCAAGGGCACGGATTAAAACGTGATTGGACTTTGGTCCCAAATTCTTGTCTGAGGTGCCCAATAAGGGGCAACTTGAGGCTACCTTCTATGTGCTATTTTAACACTCTGCCTTTCTATGTCTGCCTTTGTGAATGAGCATTACTGAAAGTTTCCGTATCTCCAGTCCTCATTGCTAATGTAAATAATGTCCATTCACCAACATTGTTAATCTATATAAATTAACAATCCATATAGTTTGGTCTAAAAAATCTGGCCTATACCTGTTTATGTTCTTTCCCTCAACACTGTTTTAAATTCTACCCCACTTGATAACTTAATGATAATATCAGTACAACTAACATATGCCCCATGAGGATAATTTATAATATCCTTCAACAAAATAATAATGATATCTTTAAAGTGAACTGGTGGTACATATAAACCATAGTTATATGAATGGATTTGAGGACACATTTTGAAAAATCAGTTCTTACGAAGGGGTGCCACTCAACACCAGCTCCCATGAAGTGATCACTGGATCATGATAGATGGGTGACATGGCAATGTATGATGAAGAAAACAGGTGGCCACCAGCTATTGGAAAGAGTAATGGCTGGGGCCTTAAAGGTTTATCTTTAAAAATAAGCCATATAGGTGAGATGCCAGGTATGTCTATGTGAAAGAAGCACATGAGCCTGTGTGATCCCCAAAACTGTAAGTAATAAAATCCCTGAGTGCTTAAATTCTGAGCACCTTGTTTGGGGAAGGCTGTGGATGGCAGTAAAAGCCACCTAGTCCCATTCCACAGGACCTCCCATGGGTATCAATCCTCTGGTGAATCCCTTCTGACTATGGACCATCAAAGGGAAAGGTCTTGCTATTGAGCAAGTAGGGTAGATTACTGCCATTGTAGTTAGATCACAATGTGACACTTTCCATTGATGTAGCTCTCTATCAAATGTGTAATTGCTTTTGGTGTTTTTGTTTTCTGCTTTGTTTTAAATTGGTAATTTTCTCTGTTTCATTCTGTCATTGTCGTTTGTAGTTTGTCTTGATGTTGTATGTTTTTCCGTATATTAGACCCAAGACAAGTAAACCTGTAAAGACAATACGTGGATTAATATAGTCAAAGGAACATGTCAGGGGAGGCTGATGGGAAATGTGGAGCTACCAACAATGGGTACAAGAAGAAGTGTCCTGAAATTAATTATGGTGAGGATTACACAAATCTTATACATGTGACTGGACTATTGAAATGTATGGTTCATAAATTGAATGTAGTTGAAACTTAAAAATAAACATACTAGTCAAAGTGAAAGCGGTTGTGGGAAAGAAATCCATTCTCTCAAATTGACTGATGAACAGATGAATCCATTTTCAATTTGTACAATTCTTTGAGGTAGCCAGTAAAAAGGGAATAAGTATGGAACAGTGATTGCATGATAATATTGGTAGACCCTTTGGTTTAATTATTTAATGTGAAACTCACACATACCTCATTGATATAAATTCCCTTTTTGTGATTCAGAATACTATAATGTTGCCATAGGCTACGTGATCAAATATATTAAAGTCATAAAGAAACACTGTTTATTTTCAAAGTAGTAGTACAGAAATTATAACAGCCAAAATCTTGGTCAGATAGTGGAGCTTACACTGTAATAAAATTTTATAAGAATTCAAAATGCCATATAAATAATATATATTGCATAATAAGTACTTTCAGTGGATGATTAAACAGGCTACTCAGGACCAGAAACCAGGGCTCTGACTCACAAATATAGAATAGAAAATAATAACAACCAAGAAAGAACAAAATTCTCTCTCCCTTACATTTAATTTATTATATTTGTTTTTTACAGATTGAATAACCTAGATAAATGATTGTTTTGGGAAGAAAAACAGTTGCCTTCATTTCAAACTTGATAAAACAGATACATTTACTAAAACAAATGACCACAGTTAAGATTATGTTACAATGCCATATTAAACATGTTTATTGGAAAATGATTATGGAGATGTTTCTCAATATAAAATACACTGAAGAAATTTCAAATGAAAAATAGTATCTTGAGAGTGAAAGGAAAATAGCAGTTGCATAAAACAATTCAATATTTGTGGCATAATTCCAACTTGTTACTGAACAGGGACATATGTAGACTTCTCTTAAATCTTAGGCAAACATGCTTGTCTTCCTTGCCTGGTATGAGATGCTGATAGATTTCATTGGATAAATCATAGGCTTATTTTCTCAAGCACCTAAGGTCTCATGCTTTCATAAGAACCAGAGCATAACACATTTTGTGAGAGTAGCCATATTCATAAGCATCACAACTAAAGTTGTACCCAAAGCCTGCTCTGCAGGAGCTGCCGCAGCTGCGGACAGAGAAACACTCCTGGCAACTAATGACACAGAAGCTAGAGCTTTGGTCTTCAATAGTTGCCAAAGTAATTTCTTATGCACAGCGCTGAGATTGACCCTTAAAAGCCATTGATTCATCTTCAATGATAATTGAAGTTTCTCTCTCTCTTTTTAAAAATAATTTTATTGGGGTCTCATACAACTCTTATCACAATCCTGGATTCTCTGTGTTTCCAGCTCTTATCTGTACCCATGTGCCTGCTTTGGTCTACTTGGATTTGTAAGATAAAATTGGGGTCATGATAGTGGGGGGTGGGGAGAAAGCATTAAAGAACCAGAGTAAAATTGTATGTTTCATTGGTGCTATACTGCACCCTGACTGGCTTGTCTCCTCCCCGCGACCCTTCTGTAAGGGGATGTCCAGTTGTCTGCAGATGCACTTTGTGTCTCCACTCTGCACTCCCCCTCATTCACGATGATATGATATTTTGTTCTTTGATATCTGATACCTGATCCTATTAACACCTCATGATCACACAGGCTCGTGTGCTTCTGCCATGCGGGACTTGTTGCTTCTCAGCTAGGTGGCCACTTGTTTATCTTCAAACCTCTAAAATCCCAGATGCTATATCTTTTGATAGCCGGGTACCAACTGCTTTCTTCACCATATTTGCTTATGCACCCACTTTGTCTTCAGCAATAATGTCGGGAAGGTGAGCATCATGGAATGCCAGTTTAATAGAACAAAGTATTATTTCATTGAGGGAGTATTTGAGTAGAGGCCTAATGTCCATCTGCTTAATACTAAACCTATAAATATATGCACATAGATCTATAGATCTATTTATCCCGTCATATATAAATATATTTACATATGCACACGCCTAAATTTAGACCATTATAAATGTCCTTTGCCTCCTAGTTCTTTCTTCTATTTCCTTTTACTTTCGTCTTGTCCCACTATCATGTTCAGCCTTCATTTGCATTACAGTAATTCCTCTTGGTTACATTGCCCTTGATCAAGCCCTACCAGGCCTTCTACACCATCCTTGCCATTGATTTTGGATCACTTTTTGTTCCTGTGTCTCCGGGGTTGTTAACACCCACTTAATCTTCCCTGCAACCTCCTCTTTCATGTTCCCCCTAAGCTGTTGGTCCCATTGTTTTCTCCTCCATATTGTTTATCCTGCCTATCTTATCGAGATAGACCTGTAGAGATAATAATATGCACACAAAAACAAGACAGAGAAAAACAAAGCAACAGCAAAAAAAAAATGAAACAATTTTAAAAAAGGACAAAAAAAGAGAGAGAAGCCTGTAAATAGTTCAAGGTCTGTTTTTGCCCTTTACTCTAGTTTTGGTATTCCCTGGGGACTACGTTGCTCTGTTCCCCTAGCTTTTCTGCTGCACACCCTTAGTGTTTCGCCTCAGTGTGGTATCCCTGGATTTGGTTTCACCCCTGCCATACTACCTGGACCTCACCCCAGGAATATTTGTATACAGTAGCTTTTTTGGTAGTATGCCTCTTTTGTAGTTTTTAAGCTTATCTCAGAGGACTCGTGTCGTATTTGTCCTTTTGTGCTTGGCTTACTTCGTTTAGCATAATTTCCTCCTGTTCTTCCCATGTGATTTGCTTCATGTGTACATCACTGCTTTCTAGGGATGTATGTATATTCCACAGTTTTTTAATCCATACGTCTGTTGATGGAAATTTTGATTGTTTCCAACTCCTTGCAATTGTGAACTATGCCAGGATGAACATTGGAGCACAGATATCTGGCTGTGGTTTGTTTCTTGCCTCTTCTGGGTACATGCCCGGTTGAGGGATTGCTGGGTCATGTGGTAACTCAATTTCCATCTGTTTCAGAAATCCCCAAATCAATTTCCATAATAACAGTACATACCTACAGGTCCACCAGCAGTGGATGAGAGTTCTTATCTCATCACAGTCCCTCCAACACTTGTTGCTTTCTGATTTGTTGAATTGGACTATCATTGAAGGTTAGGGTGGTATCTCATAGTTGTTTTAATTTGTATTTCTCTTATGGCTAATGATCGAAACATTTTCTCATGCTTCTTGGCCATTTGAATTTCTGCCCTTGTGAAACTTCTGTTCAGGTTCTTTGCCCATCTTCTCAGTGGGAAATCAGTATTTTTTTATTTTTGGAAGCTAGCAGAATATTGTAGATTTTAGTAATAAGGCCTTTTTCTGATATGTCATTACTAAAGATGTTGTCCCAGTTAGTGGGCTCTCTTATTACTCTCTTGGTGAATTTTTTTTTATGTACGCAGATGACTTATCTTCAGTATATCACATTTTATCATATTTATCATATCACAGTATATCATATTTGTGACTCCTCTGTATTTGTGTCCTTCCCTATTTCTGACAGCGTATGTTTTCCCTGTGCCAAAGTTCTCAGGTTTGTCCCAATTTCCTCATTGATGGCCCTAAGAATTTTCGGGTTCATCTCAAGGTCTGTGATCTACCTTGTGTTTATTCTTGTGCATAGGTTGAGATAAGGGTCTTGCTTCATTTTTCTGCAGGTTGATATCTATTTTTTCCTGCTACACTGTTGAAGAGGGCATATGCTCCCCATTTGATGTTTTTTGGGCCCTATCAAAAATGAGTTATCTGTATGCTGATGATTTTATTTCTGGGTTTTCAGTTCTTTTCCATTGGTCAGAGTATCTATCATTATACCATTCCCATGCAGTTTTGACCACTGGGGCTGTATAATATGTGATAAAGTCAGGTAAAGCGAGCCCTCCAACTCTGCCCTTCTTCTTGAAGAGTTCTCTTATAATTCTGGCCTTCTTCCCTCTCCATATGAAGTTGGCAATTAGTTTTTCCATTTCTTTGAAGAAAGATGAAGGTAATTGTATCAGGATTGCTTTAAACTTATATAGTGCCTTGGGCAGAACTGACATCTTTATTATATTGTCTTCCAATCCATGAGCATGGGATATTCTGTATTAATTTTTGGTACTTCATGTTCTCATTCTCGTTGGTTTCTAGAACTTTCCTAATTTCATCTCTTATCTAGGACAGTATACAATCCATTGGCAATAAATAGTTACTCGTCCTCTAATTTTTTGTCCTTGTTTTCTTCATCTTCCTTTTGTTGATTTCCAGCCTCATGGCACAGTGGTCAGAGAGAGAAGTCTGTATGATTTCATGTGCTTAAACCTATGCAGATTTGACTTATGCCTCAGCATGTGGTCTATCTTCGAATATGTGCCATGGGGGCTTAAAAAGAATGTGAATTGTTTTGCATTTGTGTAAAGAGCTCTGTAAATATCTATGAGGTCAAATTGTCTAATTGTAGTGTTTCGATCTCTAGCTTCTTTGTTGAGTTTCTTTCCCTGTGATCTATCTTTCTCAGGGAGCGGTCCTTTGATATCCCTTACTATTATTGTTGAGCCTGTGATATCTTTTTTCATCTTTTGGAATGTTTGGTTGACATATTCAGTGGGTCTCTCGTTAGGGGAAATATATGTTTAAAATGCTTAGTGGAGGAAGGTGGGAAGGATTTCCCCTGGAGGAAGGTGGTTGGGATTTCCCCCAGAAGTTGGTGGGCAGGATTGCTAGGGAGGAAGGTGGGCCAGCTTTCCTCAGTCTTGGGTTAAGCTGCAGAGGGTGGAGCTCTCCCAGCTGAGTGAGGCGCAGGTGTAAATGCTCTAGGTGAAGGGGAGTGCCCTGGAGGTCAGCAATTGTGTGTGGGATAAAAGGGAAGAGAAAACAAAGATGAAACAGCCAGTTGAGATTGGGGTGGTGGAGAAAAAAGAGAGGGAAACAAAAGTAACAAAACTGATCCTTTATCCTTGACCAAGGGGCTGGAGGGGTTTAAACCTTGCCCTAAGACAGCCAAGCTGTTGAGATAAGCCCCTGCTTCAGCTCCAAATGATTCCATATCTGGCTGGGACAGTGGCAGAGCAAAGCTTAGACCCTATCCGGTCTCCGCTGTGGTAAGCCAAAAGCTGCCAGCTCCTCAAAACCTACTGGATCGGTGCCTACTTATCTTTATGATGCTACTCTTGTGACCCGACAGCATGGAATTTCCCTCTTAGTAACTCCCCTGAGCAGATTACTACAGAGTCCCTCTGGTATGTGTTACTCAGTTGCCATCTTCTGGAAGTTCCCTCTCTTCTTTATGTTGAATAAAATACATAAAAATCATCAAAAATAAGTTTTCAAGTAAGGAAAAACCTAACATCTATTAAAATTAAGTGTGCTTGAGATGACGCGTCAGTATATCCAAGTTAATGCTCCGAGGATTTAGTTTGGTTTATATCATATTCATCACAAATACACTCCTTAATGTCTTCAATAGCTTCATTACATTACACTTACAAGTATTATATATGTAATCTATATGTGTAATTTCTGATACCTATTTTTAACATGTCCCCCAAACTATACCAAGCTGATGAACATTCTGAATTTATGGTGAAGTTGTGTTCCCTTCTGCTTTTTAGAAAATGAAACAAAATAAAATCCATTTTAAAATCCATTTAAAACTCATATTTCTATCTTCCACTATTGGTTATATCATGCTTTGTTGTCGTTATTTGAGGTTATATCAGCCACTATGATTTTTCTGGAAGCACTAGTTAGTAAAACACACGTTGAAGTTGTCTTTTGTGTCCACAAAACTCCTAGCACAAAGAGTATGTATCCAATAAGTCTTATTGAATAAATGAGTGCACGTTCATTAGATTTGATTAGATTAAAAATCTCTATTAACTAAAGAGGATTTTTGGCATTTGTGGGGCAGTTCTGCCTTTCATCCTGAAGCTTACATAGCCCTACTTTGAGACAGTTAATCATCCTTCCTTAGACATTCCAACCTTAATAGTTCTTCATCCAAATCCAGAGTCATTATTCTCTTTCCAGTCCTTTAATCTTTAATTTAGCAAGATTGTGATGCAAAGGAAGGTTTCTCCACATTTTTTGAAAACCCACTAAAAATAGTAATGCTTAATAGTAGCATATTTCCCCACTTATTCACATTAGAATAACACTATCATCCAAAACTTAAGGTTCACTTTGTGAAAAAGAGTCAATGCTCAACATCAACAGATAAATATAGTCCTGGGGCTGACTGTGTAACAGCCCATCAATTATTCATATTCAAATACAAGTTGAAGCTGAAGAAAATTCAAACAATTCCACAAAAGCCAAAATACAAACTTCAATCTAGTCCATCTGATTTTCAAGAACATCTTAAAATAGATTTGAAATATTGGGCATTAATGGCAAAACCCCTGATGAGCTTACACATGAAGAAAGCAAAAACTCATTAAAAAGACAGGAAATTAAAAAGATCAAGGTATATGTCAGAAGAGACTGAAATGTGTTTTTAATTATACAGTAGCTGAAACAATTGAAGAAATTATGAAGTAAAAGAGCTTAGCATACAAGTTCAAAGGCAGCCTGATAAACAAAGTAAAATATTATTATGAAATGTACAAAGACCTATATTTAGAAGGGGGATCAGGAGGAAGATCATGTTCATCATATCTTAAACCAACATAACTAAAAAAAATTAAGTCAAGCCTTGAGTTATATTATTGAAATATTCTATGGGAAGAATATCCAGTGATTCAGGAATTTCAAAAGATGGACAGGACACAGAGTCACTAATCCCCAAAAAGAACTAGTGGACATTCCACCATTTCGGAGGTAACATATGAGCAAGAACAAATGGTGCTGAAGGAAGAAGTTCAAACTGCACCGAAAACATTAGGCACAAACAAGGTTCCAGGAATTGATGGAATACCAATTAAATATTTCAACAACCTCATGAATTACTAGAAGCATTCATTTGTCTATTCCAGGAAATATAGAAGCCAGCTACTTGGCCAACTACCAACAAAAGACCCCTATTTATACACATTCCAAAACAAGATAACTCAAAATTATGCACAAATTATAAAACAATAGCATTTGTATCACATGCAAATACAAGTTTGCTAAGATTATCCAACAATGGTTGCAGGAGTACATTGACATGGGGCAGCTGCCAGAGGTTTAAACCACAGATACATAAGGGGACATAGAATAAGGAGTATCATTCATTGCTAATATCAGGTGTATCTTTATTGAAAGCAGAGAATACCATAAAGATGTTTATTTGTGTTTTATTGACTATCAAAAAAGTATTTGTGTGGATCATAACAAAATGATGAGTAGAATGTGAATTCCCAAACACTTCATTATGGTCATTGGATCCAGAGGTCACTTGGATCCAGAGGCAGTTGTAAGAAGAGAGCAAGGGAATATTATATGGTTGAAAATCAGGAAAGTTGTATTTCAGGATTGTATCCTCTCATATATTAATCCATCTGTTGAGAAAATAGTCAGAGTGGCTAGAAAATATGAAGAAGAATGTGGTATCAGGATGAGAGGAAGAATTATTAGCAACATGAGATGTGCAAATGAAACAACGTTGCTTGCTGAAAGTGAGGAGGACTTGAAGCACCTGGTGATGAAAATCAATTATTGCAGTCTTCAGTTCGGATTACAATTCATTGTCAAGACCAAGGTTTCATCATATGTTTACTTGCATTTCAACATTTATTTCATGAATCATGTATTAATCATCCTCAGTAAATAAAAGGAACATTAGAGATAAGCATTTTGAGCTGAGGATTGTAATAAGAAATCAACATTTGTATTTTCATGAAGTATCAAGAAATGGTATATTTTCATAATATCACCAATATTCCTTGAATACTTCAAAGTAAATCAAATATTGAAAAAATATGCGTGTACTTTTTCTGTACATTTATGAGGAAAGATAATGTTTAAATACTGTTAAAGCACTTTTAGCTGGCTTTTAAGGATCTTGATTTTACAAATTTTAGGACCATGGCTGGTAACAAATGGTGAGCAGGTCAAATTCATCCAGCAGTAATGCTACGGAAGGAACATCCAATGGAGCAGCTATAGCATGTCACAATTGTTATTTATGACTCACACCTAGCTGTGCAGCATCTAGCAAAACAAAACAGCAGCAATTATATTTAATTGTTATTTTTACTCAGATATTTTCTTCACTTCCTTCTTTTCTTTTGTTTCTTCTTCCCTTTTCTAAGCTTCATTTCTCACTCACTGTTCCCCTCTGTCCATTTCTCCTTCCTTTTTAATTTTTCACCCTAGTGTCAGCCTCATTCTGACAACTGATCTATAGGTGCTGTGATACACAAGTAATACCAGCAATAATTTGGAACTGCATATGTTTCTTGGATAATAACATTATTATTATGTAGTCCTTACTATTTTGTACTCTATTTTAAGAGTAGGTGAAAAGGGAAGCATATGCATTATGAGGAGCCGTGGTGTCAAAGTGGATTACTGTAGGGCTATTAACACAAGGCTGGCAGTTCAAAACCACCAACCACTCTGCTGGACAGAGATGAGAGCTTTTACTTCTGTCCTGCTCTGTTATTATACAGCTTCTACAAGTTGGAATCTAGCTGATGGCGTAAGTTTGAGAGTTTAAGTGCATTCAAGTTTTATTTAATATTCAAATGTAAGCTATACATTTCATCTTATTTTCTCAGAAATATTTTTCAGAGGTGTACAGAATATATAGCAGACATGTTTGCAAAGTTTGACCTTTCTCAAAAAATTGTACACCCATAGATTTCAGATGTCACTAATTGGGAAAGAAAGGCCTGGTTTACAATAATTTGGAAGTTAAAAGTGCTTTTGACACAATTATTTGAAGTCAATCAATGATAAGGAAACAAATACCTATCCCATTATAAACAATGAGTTATCTTTCCCTACTTTTATAATCTTAAAATTACAGATTTCCAAAAAATTAAAGGCTTCATCTAAAAATAAAAACTCCTGATTTAATCAATCACTCAAAAATTCTTGATTGTGATTTATACTGACCCTATAGGCTTGAGTTGATCTACCCCTGGGTTTCCAAGACTGTGAATCTTCACACAATTAGAAAACCTCATATTTCTCCCGCAGAGTGGCGAGTAGCTTTGAACTGATGACTTTTTGGTGAGTAGCCCAAAACATAACCACTGTGCTATCAGGGATGGATTATTTAGCTGCAGTGGAAGTTTACATCCTAGGGTGGGAAAAAAATCCAGAATTTCAGAATCTACAGTAATCTTTGTTTATTAATGATATTAATGATACTGAGCTCACCAGTTGCTTCATGGTAGAAAATGAGACAGTTGGTTTCCATAAAGATTTAAGCATCAGAAACCCCAATAGTAGGCCGACTCTTTCTTAGAGGCAAAATCAATTTGATGGCAGTGGAGTTTTGGGTTACATTAATGTTAAGACAATCAAGAAAACAATGGTGAAAAAATAATGTAAACTCATGCTTTATCATTATTTTTTAAATTTGAATTAAAATGCCTTATATAGCCAAAATTTTTTTATTAATTTTTCCTCTGCCTTTAAAAAGCATTATTTCACTCTCCTTTTGCTAGTTAGATTGGAAAGTTCTTCTGCAAACAGAGTAATCACGCTTTAAATATTATTTAAGTTACTCTTTGTTTTCTTCATTGGACAATTCGGTATTCTCAGAGTGGCGGGAGAGAGTAATCAATGATCTAAGAGCACCTAAAGTGAAGTCTTGGGGGACCAGCTCTCCTGGTTTGCCAAGGATGCTGTCACTTTTAGCACCAAGTACATCTGTGTTTCCCAAAGTGGTTGATACAACCCTTGGGGAAGAAGGATTTCAAAAATAGATAATTATACTTTATCCTGGATTATGGACCAGAGTGCAAAAGTTTTTAATTGCCTGGGAAGTGCTACGTGCTTTTCCTGAAAAGGGAGCAGGAGGACAAATATGTTTGGGAACCAATGGAGTATATGGAATGCTGGAGGAATTGTCAGGCAAGTTTTGGATTGCTAATTGCAAATTTAGAACAGTTCAAACCCACTGGTAGTTCTGAAGGGGAAGAGGCAGCTATTTGCCCCTTAAAGATGCACTACTTCAGAAACCTTATCTAAGGTTGCTTTGAGCCACAATCAACTAGAAGGCCCTAGGTGTGGGTTTTGGTATATCAAGTGCTGGGACAACTCTCAATGTTAAGCAAAGTTGGATGGTTTGTCCCTGTAGAGGCAATTTGTACCTTAAAACGGAAAATCAGGAAACTTCCTGAAAGCATGATTATATATGTTTCAAATTTTCAGGAAGAATAAATAGAAATTTAACAAGTGAAATAAAGAAGAAAACGTCAACCAACAGCCTCTTATGCTATGGAAATTTAGGTGCAGTGCTATGAAGCTACAGAATAGCACAGAGTTAAATGATGTAGAATGAAGGTTGTATCGACACTATAGATGAGGCAAAATAAAATAATAAGCAAATAAAAGTTATTACACATATTACAAACCTTATGAGTATACATATTAAATAGGCATTTACCCTCTTGATAAGAGCTTGGCAGGCTTCAGATAATAAGTCCAATCCAGCTAGCATTTAATTAGAACAAGGGGGTGCTCATTTACATACATATTATCTTTCATTGCTTTCTTTTTGTTGTTGTTTTTATTTATTTATTTATTTATTTACATTTTATTAGGGGCTCATAAAACTCTTATCACAATCCATACATATACATACATCAATTGTATAAAGCACATCCGTACATTCTTTGCCCTAATCATTTTCTTTTTTTTTAATCTTTTTATTGGGGCTCATAAGGCTCTTATCACAATCTGTACATACATCAAATGAGCAAAGCACCCTTATACATTCGTTGCACTCGTCACTCTCATAATTCACCTTCCACTTGGGTTCCTGGAATCAGCTCGTTTTCCCTTTTTCCCCCCCATCCCCCTCCCTCCCCGATCCCACCCCTGGTCCCTTGATAGTTTATAAATAATTATTATATCTTATCTTACACTCCCCAGCGTCTCCCCTCACCCACCTCCCCCTTGACAATCTCCCAGAGAGGAGGTTACACATAGATCTCCGAGATCGGTTCTCCCTTTCTACATGCCCTTCCCTCCTGGTGTCGCCACTCCCACTGCTGGTGTTGAAGGGTTCGTCTGTCCTAGATTCACTGTGCCTCCAGATCCCCATTGCACCGCTGTACATCCTCTGGTACAACCAGGTCCGCAAGGCAAGGTAGAATTGGGGTCATGATGATTGGGAGGGGAGGAAGCGTTCAGGAACTAGAGGAAGGTTTTCAATTTCATTGTTGTTACACTGAACCCTGTGTGGCCCATCTCCTCCTCACTACCCCTCTGGAAGGGGTGTTCAGCTCTCTACAGGTGGGCATTGGGTCCCCATCATGCACTCCCCCTCTTTCACGGTGACGTGATTCTCACCACTACCCCATCTTTGATGTTGGAGACCTGGTTTCCTCTGTCCTTCATGGTCACCTATGTTGGTGTGCTGCTTCCGTGTGGGCTCGGTTGCTTCTGGGCTAGATGGCCGCTTGTTTGCTTTCAAACCTTTAAGTCCCCAGACGCTATATCTCTCAGTAGCCGGGCACCATCCGCCTTCTTCACCACACTTGCTTATGCACACTTTCATCTTCAGCCATTATGTGAGGAAGGTGATCACACAATGATTGTTTTTGTTCCTTTGTATCTGCTACATGGTCCATTCAACACCTTGTGTTCGCTTAGGCCGTGTGCTTCTTCTCTGTGGGCTTTGTTGCTTCTGAGCTAGATGGACGCTTATTTGCCTTCAAGCCTTTAAGACCCCCGACGCTATATCTTTATTTGATAGCCGGGCACCATCAGCTTTCTTCACCACATTTGCTTACACACACGGCTGTCTTCAGTGATCATGTCGGGAAGATGGGTATCCTGCAATGGCTGCTTAGCAGGGCGAGGTGCTATTGTATTGGGGGATTATGCATGAGGAGGCCCAATGTCCATCTGCTACCCTACTACTGAACCTATAAATATATGCATATAAATCTATTGCCCCCATAATCATAAATATATTTACATATGTACATGTCTGTATTTAGGCTTCGCTGTATGCACTTTGCCTCCTACTCCTTTCCTCTATTTCCTTTCGCTTTCCTCCCGACCCATTACCATGTTTGGCCTTCATTCTGGATTCAGTAGTTCCTCTCAGTTACCTTGCTCTTGGTCACTCCCTTCCAGTCCTCCCCTCCCCTCCCTCCTCTGGTTTTGAACCACTCGCTGTTCCCTTGTTCCTGTGTTGGGCGACACCTCCTCCCTTCCCCTACCTCCCACGCTCTCATGTCCCTCCAGGACCGTTGGTCCTGTTGTTTTCTTCTCTCATTATTTGTCCAGCCTATCTTGTCTAGGTGGACCTGCTGACATAGTAATATGTGCATACAAATGGATATGACTTTGACTGCGCCCAAGTGGACCATAAGAACATGGCTTTGACAGAAGCAACATCGACACGCTGATAAGCAGAAAAGCCACTAACATACAAAATTTACAAGGTAAAAAACAAAACAAATTAATAAAGACTAAGCAAAAAGATAGCAAATATTAAAAGAAAAATTGCTAGTAGTTCAAGGTCCTTTCGTTGGCCTTTAGACCATCCTTTCTACTCCCTCGGGCTCCCTTTGATCTGCTTCCTCCGCTGCTCCATTGCACGCCCCCAGTGTTTGCCTCAGTGTGGCGGGGTCAGCTCAGTCGCCCATCCCCCATTGTGTCTCAGGTGCTGTCCCATGTAGGGCCATGTGTTGGTGCAGGATGGCGTATCTCGTAGTGTGGTCAGCTGAATGGTCCTCTCTGTATGACAGGCCCTTCTAGCTGGTCTATCGACTTTGGGCTTGGTGGACCCAGGTGTACTCCACTACGTCCTTTCTCCTTCTTTTGTTTCAGCTTCCTTCTGGATGTGGTGTGGTGGGTCAGTTCCTTTCCCACTCCAGACGATCTATTTTTGCTTTCTGTGGTATTCCCTTCGAGTGTGGGGGTCGGCCTAATTCTGATTTGGGCCGGCTTGTCGTCCAGCCTCTTTGTGTAGACCTCTGTACTTTGCGTTGCCCTCCTTGTTTGGTGTGTCGTGTTGGGGTCCGTATGTATGTTCCAGATCTGTGGGGACACAACCGATACTCTCCCCCGGGTGGGTTAGTACCCTGCCCCCCCCCCATACCATCCATTCAGATTCTCCCCCTCCCGGTTCTCCCTCTCCCTACCCCACTACTCCTTCTTTATGCTGGGCTCTCATGTACCTCCCTAGGTGTGGCCTGTCCTCCCTCCAACTATCTATGCTTCCTCCCGTTTATTGTGGGATGGATGTTTATTCTTCTATTTCTGTCATGCTGATTGTACTTACCTCAGGGGACTCATGTTGTACCTGTCACTTTGGGTCTGGCTTACCTCAATTAACATAATTCCTTCCAGCTCTTCCCATGAAATAACGTGTTTCATGTGCTCATCGGTGCTTTTCAGTGCTGCATAATACTCCATTGTGTGTATGTGCCAAAGTTTGCTAATCCACTCGTCTATCGATGGAAAGTTAGGCTGTTTCCAAGTCTTTGCGATTGTGAATTGTGCCGCAATAAACATTCGAGCACATATGACTGGTCGTGTTTTATTTGCTGCTTCAAACGGGTATATGCCCAGTAGAGGGATGGCTGGGTCGTAAGGTAGATCAATTTCCATTTTCTTTAGGTATCGCCAGATTGCTTTCCACAGTGGCTGTACAAATCTGCACGACCACCAGCAGTGGAGGAGGGTTCCTACTTCACCACAGCCCCTCCAACACTTGTTGCTTTCTGATTTACTGATCTGGGCTAGCCTCAGGGGTGTTAGGTGGTATCTCATGGTTGTTTTGATTTGCATTTCTCTTATGGCAAGGGACTTCGAGCACTTTCTCATATATTTATTTGCCATATTGATCTCCTCTCTAGTGAAAGTTCTTCTCATTTCTTTTGCCCACTTCCTTAGGGGGTTAACTGTTTTCCTCTTTTTGCAGGTCACGATGGTGTTGTAGATTTTAGTAATGAGCCCTTTGTCTGATGTGTCATTACTAAAAATCTTCTCCCAGTCTGTGGGTTGCCTTGTCACCCTCTTGGCAAAGTCTTTCGAGGTGCACAGGTGTTTTATTCTTATTAGATCCCATTTGTTGATTTCCAGATCACCTGTGTGTGTCCCCTTCCCTGTTGCAGTGAGCCTATGTGCTCCCTGGGCCAGTGCTCTGAGATTAGTCCCGATTCCCTCCTTAATGGTCCTGATGGTTTGGGGTTTGAGTTCTAGATCTGTGATCCACCTTGAGTGTATTCTTGTGCATGGGGTGAGGTAGATGTCTTGTTTCAACTTTCTACATGTGGATATCCATTGTTTCCAGCACCACTTATTAAAGAGGGCATTTGCTTCCCACTTGACGTTTTTGGGACCCTTGTCGAAGATCAGTTGTCTATATGCTGATGATTTTACTCCTGGGCTTTCTATTCTTTTCCACTGGTCTGAGTGTCTATCATTGTGCCAGTACCATGCTGTTTTGACCACTGTAGCTGTGTAGTAGGCATTAAAATCAGGTAGGGCGAGTCCTCCAATTGTGTCCTTCTTCTTGAGGAGTTCTCTGCTAATTCTGGGTTTCTTCCCTCTCCATATGAAGTTGGTGGTCAGTTTTTCCAATTCTTTGAAGAAGGTTGATGGTAATTGGATTGGTATAGCATTGAACTTGTAGAGTGCTTTAAGAAGAACTGTCATCTTTACTATGTTCAGTCTACCTAACCATGAGCAGGGGAGGGTCATCCATTTGTGAAGGTCACTTTTGGTTTCCTGTAATAGGGTTTTATAATTATGCTTATAAAGGTCTTTAGTATTTTTTGTTAAATATATTCCTAGGTATTTCAGTTTGTTCTTGGCTACTGTGAAGGGTACTTCCCTCTTAATCGCCTCTTCCATGGCCCTGTCCGATGTGTACAGAAACCCTACCGACTTCTGTTTATTGATCTTGTATCCTGCTACTCTTCCGTATTCCTCTATTGCTGTAAGTATTCCAACTGTGGAGTTTTGGGGGTCTTCAATGTATAGGATCATGTCATCTGCAAATAACGATAGTTTCACCTCCTCCTCTCCCAACTGGATCCCTTTGATGTCCTTCCGCTGTCTTATGTTGTTGGCCAGAACCTCCAAAACGATATTGAATAGAAGAGGGGACAGGGGGCATCCTTGTCTTGTACCCTTTATCAGTGGTATTGTTCTTGTCTTTTCTCCATTGACTATGATGTTGGCTGTTGGTCTTTCATAGATAGCTTGTATGAGCTTGAGGAACTTACCTTCCAATCCTATCTTCATGAGTGTTTTGATTGGGAATGGGTGCTGGATGTTGTCAAATGCTTTTTCTGCATCTATGGATATTATCATATGGTTTTTATCCTTTTTCTTCTCGATGTGGTGTATGATATTGATGGATTTTCAGATGTTAAACCATCCCTGCATCGCTGGGATGAATCCTACTTGGTCATGGTGAATGATATGTTTGATGTTCCTTTGTATTCTATTGGCCAATATTTTGTTAAGGATTTTTGCATCTATGTTCATTAGAGATATTGGTCTATAATTCTCTACACCTGTGGGGTCTTTTCCCTGTTTGGGTATCAAAGTAATGCTGGCTTCGTAAAATGAGTTTGGGAGCTTGCCGTTCTTTTCTATGTTATGGAACACTTTGTGGAGGATCGGTGTCAGCTCTTCCCTGAATGTTTGGTAAAATTCTGCTGTGTAGCCATCTGGCCCTGGGGCCTTTTTCCTTGGTAGGTTTTTGATGACACTCTCTATTTCTTCCTTTGCTCATTGCTTTCTTATTACAGCTCAGGATTAACTCATCAATGGAGAGACTATTTAGCCAGGTAGTGTAAAATATTTTTCATCTCTGGCCAGTTACAAGGAAAAATCACCACACATTTTTATGTACAAGTTTTCTTTCTTTTTTCTTTGTCTTCTAGCATTCACTCATTTCCAAGGTTACATAGTTTAATACCTTATTGGACACTTATTACATATGTATACTGTACTTAAATACTTTTATCATAGTCTACTTCACATCCTAAGGAGCTGTTGGCAATGTGGTCTATCAGTTAAGCTGCTAACCACAAATTGGGGATTCAATACCACCTGCCACTCAGCAGGAGAAATATGAGCTGTTTTGCTCCTGTAAAAATTTACACATTAGGAAATTCACAGGGACAGTTCTAATCTATTCTAGAGAGTCAGTAAGAGTCTCAATCAACTGGGTGGCAGTCATACGTAACATTCTGAGATTCCTATAAACTTTTGTATGATATTTTTAAAAGTAATATACAGTGTGGTCCATTCTTTATTTTGTATAGCCAATAGGCTTTGGGAAACACATTATTACAGCGCCATACAAAATAATTTCACTGTCCTAAGTATATGAAGGGGTGCCCTTCAAAAAAACAAATGTATGTATTTAAAAAAAATTTTTTTTAACAAAACAACCTTCTCACCTTCAATGTACTCTCTATTATACGTAATACATTAGTCAAATCTGTGATTCCATTCTTGGAAACATTTTTCAAACTCATGTATTTGGAAGGTTGACAGCACTTCCTATGTTTTTTTCTTCACCTCATCTATATCATCAAATTGCTGCCCTTTAATGTCCCTCTTCATTCATGGAAACTAAAAAGAAGTTATTTGTAGTGAGTTCAGGTGAGTAAAATGTGTGGGACAAGAGAGGCATGCTGTTCTTTGCCAAAAATTGGTGCACTGAGATGGGAAGGTGAACAGATGTATTGTCATGGTGGCAAAACCAATCCCCCATCTGCCAAAAATCAGGCTGTTTTTGTCACACATTGTTATGCATACTTTCTGAACCTCTAAACAGAAAGATTGATAAACAGCCTGACCTGGTGGAATGAAGTCACATGCAACACGAGTTGACATTTCCATCTACTCATGAAGTTGACAAATGTCAAAATGAGGTTTGTCACCAATCAACATTTAATCTTCTTTGAAATGAGAAAACCACTTGCACACTTCAGTTTTTCCCATAGCACTGAATTTGTAAGCTGTGTTTGACACCACAACAGTTTCTGTGGCATTTTTCCTGAGCAGGAACCAAAATTTCATAGCCGCACACTGTTCTCTAAAATAGGCCATCACAAAAAAAAAAAAAAAAAAAAGGTTTGAGTGAAACTGCATTAAAAAAAAAATTCACCGTGACCACAGAGAATCTTCCAAGGAAATGCCTCTGGGTGCACTAACTCAGAGAGTTGCTCAATGCTTGCCTAGGGAGTAAAATGTATACTATATTAGCTCCCCCCAGCGAAGCCCTTTTCCATTTTGGGGGGGATGTGGGTACCTCTCTTATACTGTTAATTATCTATTCACCTCCTCTATCTGTAAATCAGCCCTTCCCTCTCAGAACTTCTCGAACCCCTAATCCTTTTTCCATCTCCATATTCTTCATTTGTAAAGGTATAATGTTGTTTAAATTACACAGTATGCTGTCTTTTCAAATTGTTTTCTTTACCTTACAAATATTAATTTAATAATTGATAGTGTTTTTACATACCTTGATAGCTTGTTACTCTTTTGTTGTTGAAAAGTATTTTATTGAAGAAATGAAGAAGTAAAAGAGTGGAACTGATTCAAAAGTTTGTGTTAATCTAGAAAAAAATGAAGTAAAAGTTCGCGTCAAGTAGTGTGTTGGGGTTGGCCTCTCTGCAATGGCTGCTCTAAGCAGTAATGTCATTCACAAGGCTTGATGGACCAAGATATGGTTGGTTCTCTGTCATCTGTCTTTCCCTCCCTTTCTCTCTCCCTCCTTCCCTCCCTCTTTCTCTCTCTTAGTTTGCCTCCTTGTGGTCTGGGCAAACCTGCTCCTCTCCCAGGGCTATATCTTCAATGCTGTCCTCTGTAGTAGTACCTTCTTCTAGGGATGGTGTGTGTGTGTGTGTGTGTGTGTGTGGTGTTGTTGTTGTCAATGTAGCTGGGATTGAGACCAGTCCTGCATTACTCTCTGTTAGTTTGCAGTTCCATGCCAGTATATTGCCCTCAAGTATTGGCACACCTGGATGAGGATTGGTCCCCCCTCTCGCTTTCATGAGCATTAGCCACACCTTCCCTGTGGGTGGGTTAGTGCTCTTTTACAAACTACCCTCATTTTTCCCCTTCTCCCCTCCTTTTTAGCAGACTGCCATATGCCTCCCTGGGTTGGGTCTGACACTGTCATAGTCCTTGGACCTAACCCTGGGAATTTATGCATTTAGTAGCTTTGTCCCTATGTCCATTGTGTGCTTTTAAAGCTTACCTCAGTGGACTCATGTTATATTTGTCCTTTGTGCTTGACTTTACTTTGCATAATTGGCATAAATTCCTCCAACTCTTCCCATGAGATGATGTGCTTCATTATTGCTTTTTAGGGATATGTAGTATTGCTTTGCATGTAATGGAGTTTTTTTAATCCATTTGTCTATTGATGGAAATTCAGATTTTAAGTCCACTCATCTGTTCATAGACATACAGGTTGTTTCCAACTCTTTGGCATTTGTGAACTGTGCTGCAATGAACATTAGAGCACAGATGTCTGGTCGTGGTCTGTTTCCTACTTCTTCTGGGTCTATGGCAAGTATGGGGATTGCTGGGTTATATAGTAGCTTGATTTCCATTTGTTTAAGTACTATATAAAACAAACAAACAAAACCCCTCAAGTTGTGATATTAAACTATACATGATGAACACACACACACGCACACACAAGATGGAAGTCATACGAAGACATTGTACCAAAAAGATGGTCAAGATTGGATGGTATTGAGGGAAAAGTGTTCGCTGCACTGAGATCACTGAAGAAAAATAAGTCTTCATTAATTGCCTCAATGCCAAACTTTCATTTGTTAAAAAAAAAAAATGAATGCAACAGTCTAAGTTCTGTTTCCTATGGTAAAGAAAAAAAGGAAGAGTGTCATCTGGGCAATCAATTGTATGTGATTCATATTTTCACCAATTCTGGTTCAACATATCATGAATCTAATTGAATGGTAGTTTTAACTGTCACTCACAAGTACAGTTTTATAAAGAAAATTTAAAATTTCTACTCTAATATTTCAGCACAATATTTTTCAACTGAAATTTACCAATTTGAGGAATATCATCTTCATTTCTTGCTTAATAAGAGAATTTTTCTTTCTCACTGATCAAGTGTGCTGATCTGTGCCTTTTCTTTCATACCTTGCTGATGAGCTGGACATAAAGACATTTTGAACCACCATTGAACACCTGAAAACAATTCTTACGTGGTTGTGTAATTCTTATTCACAGATATGTGAGTTTAAGTTACTAATATTTCTTTAAATTGTTTTGCAACAAATTGTATGAGAGACCCCGCCCTCTAAATTTTTCTACTAATGACATGATCCAATTTTGGTATTAGGATTAGGTTGTGTCATTAGAATAAATTAGTATGTGTTCTATCTGCTTCTACTTCCTATAAGTAATTGGGTAGAATGATATATATATATATATATATTTGCATAAGCATTTGCTAGAATTTAGCTATTAAAATATCTAAACCAACTGTTTTTAGCATTTTAATAAATCATTTTATTCGGGGGATTTTATAGCTCTTATAACAATTCATACATCAATTGTATCAAGCAAATTTGAACACATGTTGCTATCATCATTTCAAAACATTTTCTATTTGAACCGTTGGTATCATCTCCTCTTTTTTACCTCCCTCCACCATCCTCTCACCACATGAATCTTTGATAATTTATAAATAACTTGAACTTTCATATTTTGCACCGTTTGCTCTTTCCCTTCACCCACATTTCTGTTGTTTGTCTCCCTGTGGGGAGGGTGTTGCAAGTTAATCATTGCAATTGGTTCCCCCTTTTGCTCCCTTAGGCCAACTGTTTTTTTTGTTTTTTAAAAATTTTTTTATTTTTTATTTATTTACATTTTATTAGGGGCTCATACAACTCTTATCACAATCCATACATAAACATATACATACATCAATTGTATAAAGCACATCCGTACATGCTTTGCCCTAATCATTTTCTTTCTTTCTTTTTTTTTAAATCTTTTTATTGGGGCTCATAAGGCTCTTATCACAATCTGTACATACATCACATGAGCAAAGCACCCTTATACATTCGTTGCACTCGTCATTCTCATAATTCACCTTCCACTTGGGTTCCTGGAATCAGCTCGTTTTCCCTTTTTTCCCCCCATCCCCCTCCCTCCCCGATCCCACCCCTGGTCCCTTGATAGTTTATAAATAATTATTATATCTTATCTTACACTCCCCGGCGTCTCCCCTCACCCACCTCCCCCTTGACAATCTCCCAGAGAGGAGGTTACACATAGATCTCCGAGATCGGTTCTCCCTTTCTACATGCCCTTCCCTCCTGGTGTCGCCACTCCCACCGCTGGTGTTGAAGGGTTCGTCTGTCCTAGATTCCCTGTCCCTCCAGATCCCCACTGCACCGCTGTACATCCTCTGGTACAACCAGGTCCGCAAGGCAAGGTAGAATTGGGGTCATGATGGTTGGGAGGGGAAGAAGCGTTCAGGAACTAGAGGAAGGTTTTGAGTTTCATTGTTGTTACACTGAACCCTGTGTGGCCCATCTCCTCCTCACTACCCCTCTGGAAGGGGTGTTCAGCTCTCTACAGGTGGGCATTGGGTCCCCATCATGCACTCCCCCTCTTTCACGGTGACGTGATTCTCACCACCACCCCATCTTTGATGTTGGAGACCTGGTCTCCTCTGTCCTTCATGGTCACCTATGTTGGTGTACTGCTTCCGTGTGGGCTCGGTTGCTTCTGGGCTAGATGGCCGCTTGTTTGCTTTCAAGCCTTTAAGTCCCCAGACGCTATATCTCTCAGTAGCCGGGCACCATCCGCCTTCTTCACCACACTTGCTTATGCACACTTTCATCTTCAGCCATTATGTGAGGAAGGTGATCACACAATGATTGTTTTTGTTCCTTTGTATCTGCTACATGGTCCATTCAACACCTTGTGTTCGCTTAGGCCGTGTGCTTCTTCTCTGTGGGCTTTGTTGCTTCTGAGCTAGATGGCCGCTTATTTGCCTTCAAGCCTTTAAGACCCCAGACGCTATATCTTTATTTGATAGCCGGGCACCATCAGCTTTCTTCACCACATTTGCTTACACACACGGCTGTCTTCAGTGATCATGTCGGGAAGATGGGTATCCTGCTATGGCTGCTTAGCAGGGCGAGGTGCTATTGTATTGGGGGCTTATGCATGAGGAGGCCCAATGTCCATCTGCTACCCTACTACTGAACCTATAAATATATGCATATAAATCTATTGCCCCCATAAACATAAATATATTTACATATGTACATGTCTGTATTTAGGGTTCTCTGTATGCACTTTGCCTCCTACTCCTTTCCTCTATTTCCTTTCGCTTTCCTCCCGACCCATTACCATGTTTGTAGGTCAACTGTTTTTAATTGAAAGTTTTCTTTTAAATTGGTCCAATAGGTCAATAAATAGAGGGTTCTTATACCTATCTATTTCTCCTTGTATATATTTTGATGAATTTTACCATGAAGGGATTTGTCCATTTTATCAAAGTTAAATTGTTGGTGAGCATAGAGTTGTTGTATTTCTTAAGTTTAATTCTAAATATCCATGGGATCATTTTAATAACACCTATTTTATTTTTAATATTAACACAGGGGATTTCAAACATCATAGAAAAATTAGATTCATTATTAATTCTACTTTTTCAACGAATACTATGTATTTGAAAATGTTCTCTTGAGATTTTGTTTTAAACCATAAATTATTTATATGCATGTTGTTTTCTTACCAGATATTTGAGTACTGTTGATCTGTTAGTGATTTATAGTTCAGTAACTACTGCTTGTCAGTGTGCTGTACAGTGGTAGCTTGTGTGTTGCTGTAATGTTGTTATTGTAATGTTGCTGAAAGCTATGTCACTGATATTTCAAATACCAGCAGGGTTACCTAAAGTTAAAATGTTTCAGCGATGGTTGCAGGTTAAGAATAGACTAGTTAAAAAGCACAGGCTGTGCAATGTAGAGGAAGTAGCCACTAAAGACCCTATGGATAGCATTGATACACTGTGAGTAATGTAACATAGCGATCTAAGAACAAAACAGTGACGCCACACACACACACCCCAACTCCACACACAGACTAATTTAGAATAAAACATTGGTTAATTTTTTTGCTTGAATTCTATTATTTTAAATTTGTTTGAGTGGTATGATTTTATGATTTATAATGTAATTTATCTCAATGAATGTTCTAAGTTGTGTTAGTCTGGGTTGACTAAAGAAACAAATCCAGAGACATTTATTTATATGTGTGTAAGAGAGAGCTTTATATCAAACAGTAATTGTATATTAAGAAAACATCCCAGCCCAGTCCAGATTATGCCCACAATTCAGATATTAGTCCATATGTCCAATACCAACAGTATAAATTCCTTTTCAGACTCACACAACATATGCAGTGATGCAGAATACAGGAAGATCACAGGCCAGTGGGTGGAAATTCTCATGAATCCAGTGGTGGTAGAAGCATCTCTGTGCTGGTGTGGATTTCTACATGGTTCCTCCAGCTACAGGACTCTGGCTGCCATCAGCATAACTCCATGTGGCTTGTCAACAAGAATGTGTAGCGGACAGTGTGTCCCACCTCCCAGGAAGAAGAAGTTCCTAGAATCCCTATGGGAAGACCATGCCCACAAGAAGGAACCAATCAGGCTGTGACCTGATTGATAGGATAACTCTACCCCTTTGCTCAAATTGACTGGAGATTATGTAACTGCCACAAATGCCAACATGATAAGGATATGTACTCAACTTTTGGTGAATGGAATAAATTATCAATTATATAAACTTTATTGAGTGTACTCTTCATGTCATATATATCTTTATTGGTTATCTGCATGATGTCACTTCCCGGCAAAAGGGCATTGAGTCTGCAGATACTGTATTGGATTCGTTTATTTCTCCATTCAGTTTCATCAATTTCAATCTCATATGTTTCCACACTTTTATATTAGGTGCACAAGGAGCTCTCGTGGCACCATAGTTAAAACTGTCAGCTGTTAACCCTATTTTGTTAAACGTGTGGGTTGTATTTGATTTAATGACCATCAACAATACACAGCGAGTGGTATGGTGTTATTTTAAGGTTTAAATGTTGCTGTCAACTGCCATTGAGTTGGTTCACATAGAAAAAATTAAATAGTGTCAAGTCCAAGGTAACACTAATATATATATATATATATATATATATATATATATATATATATATAAAATTATAAATATGCACAGTGAACTGTAGACACAGCAGAAAAATATGGGGAGGAGGGAACAAATACCAAATGCCATGAATAGAAAATATGTGCACACATGACAACTGTTGCTTCAACTATATCAAAAATACTTTATCTAAATTTTAAAGTGAAAGCCAAATGTGATCACAGTGAATTAATATCTATAAACAAAAGCAAGACGTGAACGCATGGTGCTGATGTTTTTACTCAGTGCCCTAGAGTTGGTTCTGACCCATCGTGACGCCTATGTACAACAGAACAACACACTGCCCGGTCCTGCACCAACCCCACAATCACATTTCTCTCATGTTTGAGCCTATGGTTGCAGCCACTGTGTCAATACATGTTTTTGATAATTTCCCTCATTTTCATTGCCCACTATTTTACTATGCAGGATGTCTTTCTCCGGGGACCCATCTCTCCTGACATCCCCAAAGTATATGAGCTGACGTCTAGACATCCTTGCCTCTGAGGAGCATGGTAGCTGCACTTGTTCTAAGGCAGACTTATTTGTTCTTTTGGCAGTCCGTTGAACTTCCCATATTTATTGAGTGAATTAAATTACCCTGGATCAGGTAGAACGTTGTAAGGATTCACCAAGTACTGCAAGGAGAAAAACATTTCATAGAGCTTAAATATGGAGAGCAGGAAGTTACAAGAAGAAATTCTGATTGGTTGACATTTACAGAAATCATGCTTTGAAATGACACTAAATAAATGCAAGACCTTTTAAACATTCCCTTTTTTCTAATCAACAAGTTTAAGTCACTTAACAGTTTACTCTATCAATATATCAAGGACCAGCCTGAATGAATGGTTTTCCTGGTAACACAGGCTCTAAGAGAAAGGAAGGCAGCTCAGAAAAAGCAGTAAATACAAAATGCAAACAAAAAGTCTGGCCTTCTTATTGGTGGAAACCCCTCTTCATGCCAGTCACCAGTCATCTAAATGTTTTGAGCTGCCTTACAGGTAACGCATGTGTTGCTGTGATGCTTTAAGTTATACCACTGTGTTACATATTATTCCATTTTTCAAATTGATTATTTGATTCTTTTGTTTGTTTTTGCAGTACACAGTAGGACATACATGAGTCAACAATTTCTACACATGTAATAATGTGATATTGTGCACTCTATTCGAGTTGTATAAATATCCTTACCTTCCTTTTCTGAATTTTTTCTCTACCATTTGCATGAGCTCACTGCCCCCTAAGTTTCCTACCTCCTCTTTCAAAAGTTTGTTATCAGTGTGATTCCATAGAAATAGTTATTTTAAAAGGGCACAATACTCAAGATACACATGATTTACCAGTTAGGCTAAACTATTTTGGTTTTAAAGACTTTCAGGTACATATTCATTTTAAGATTTAAGGCTTAATGATAATAACATGGCAACAATTCAGGGATTTATCCAGTATCCATAGCTTTCTGGAAATCTGGAAACCATGAGAATTTGAAATTCTCTGCACTTCCTCCCTTTTATCTAGATTATTCTATAGTAATTTTAGTCAAAATGTTCACTAACGACAGTTGAGCCTCCTCCAGACTACTGTCATAACAGAAGCGATATTATTAATGAAAATAATTTGTTACTTATTCATTCCCTTCTAGTCATTCCTTGCCTTCTTCTTCGATTGCTACTGTTAAATGGAGAAAATTTCTGTAATTTACATGACCAGTTGGATGTTTTTAACATCCCAAGTTGATGCTGGTGAGGATATGTGGCAACTGGAACACTTATTTCATTGCTAACGAGAATGAAAACCGCTGCTGTCCTTGTGGAAGACAGAGAGGTGGTTCCTCAAGAAATTAAAAGTAGAACTACCCCGTAACGCAGCCATTCCACTGCCATTATTATGCCCAAGGAAGTTGAAAGCAGTGACAAGCATAGACATAAGCCAGCAATGTTTTAAGTGTCAACAGGTCACCATTGACATAGAAGCTTCAACTGAGCATCCTGAGCAACACAGATGAGGGAGGAAAGCTGGTGATCAACTTAAAACAATTAGTCAGTGAAAACCTTATGGATTACAATAGAACATGGTCTGATTTTCTTGTTGTGAATGTGTCAGCAGGAGAGACAATTTTCTAGATGAAGACATGCTTGTTAAAACAGAGAGCCACTGAAGGCAAGAGAAAACCTTTGCGCTAGAATGGGCAGAGTAGAGAAACAAAGCCAGTGACACTCATTTATGTGTAAGAAAGAGCTTTATATCAAAGAGTAATTGTATATTTAGAAAACATCCCAACCCAGCCCAGATCAAGTCCATAAGTCTGATATTAGCCCATATGTCTGATACCAGTCTATATATTCCTCTTCAGACTCATGAAACGCATACAATGATGTCAAAAGCTGGAAGATCACAGGCCAGTGGGTGGAAAGTCTTGTGGATCTAGTGGTGGTGGAAATATTTTATTGCTGGTGTGGGTCTCCACATGGCTCTTCCAGCTCCAGGGCTCTGACTGATATCAACACAGATCCATGTGGCTTGTTTGCAGGAATGTGAAGAAATATCTGTTCCTTCTTCCAGGAGAAAAAGAAGAAGTTCCCAAAACATTTATTTGAAAAACATGTTAGAAGACAACATTTTCCAATGGTCAATATGAAGAATATAAAAAAATGATTTTTAAAAGAAGAAACTCATAAAAAATTTTGTATATTGCTTGGTTGCAAATGAAACAAGTTTGTGTCTGGATAAGCTGCCTCCTTTTTTTCATTCGCAACATGTTAGCAACAGAAGTTTCTCATACTTTTTTCTTGAACCAAGATGATTGTATTGCTAATTCTCTATTAATGCATTAAATCAAATTTGAAGTGTTCATTATCACATATAAGAATTGAATAGATATCTTTCTAATTCCTGTAGACCTATGCTTTGACAGTTCTTTCATATCAGATTATGGAGGCTTTAAAATATTGTCCAAAGGATTTTTAATTCTATGGTGTACCTCCCATAATTATACAGGCTGATATTCATTTCTCATAATTGTGTAGCATTTTATAAGCCTTTAACTATAACTTGTTTCCTGCATACATTTTATTTTACAAAGATTATATGTGTCTTTCATACTTAACTCAGGCTTCAAACTTGTTTGAAGTGATTTCACACAAAATTAAGGTAAGAACCACTCATATATTAAAAGTTGATTTCTACAATTTCTCTCCACCAAAAAAGTACAGACCTGCTGGAGAGAGGAACTTTCCTATTATATTCCCAAAGAATACCAAATAATCTGGAAAATTTTGCTATTTTTATTGTGTGACCCTGAGTCAATGCTGACCTCTAGTGACCCTTTACATAACGGAAACATGCATTGTCCAATCCTGTGCTTGAGCCCATTATTGCAGTCACAATGCCAAGCCATCTCACTGCGGGCCTTCCTCTTTAGTGGCCCTCTGCTTTTCTAAGCATAATGTCCTTCTCCAGAGCCTGGTCTCTCCTGAGAACATGTCCAAAATATGTAAGATAAAGAACTGTACCCTTTCCAGGGCAGATTTGTTTGTCCTTTGAGTCATCCATGATATTTTCAATATTCTTCACTAGCTCAGCATTTCAAATGCATTGATTCTTCTTAGCTCTTCTTTACTCAGTGTTCAACTTTCACATGTTTATGAGGCAATGGAGCTTACCATGGCTTGGCACAGGCAAACCTTAATGTCTTACTTAAGTAACATTTCCAGCTCCCTCAGATCTGAGAGCCCCATCCCCCAGCACTATCTCCACCAATGTTCTCCATCCTTTGCTAAGGTTTTCAGTGTCTGACAATACTTCTGAGATACACATAGGTTTTCAGGGGCTTCTTCCTTCAAAGCTGGGAGCCAAGTCCTTCTTTGTTTTGTGTTCTTAGTCTGGAAACTCCCCTGAACCCTGTTCACTTTGAGTGCCCTGCTGGCATTTGAAACACCAGTGGCATAGCTTCCAGCATCGCAACAACACACAAGCCAACGCAGGACGACAAACTGACAGACATGTAATGGACAGGGATTGTAGCCTTCAGTGTGGATTACAACTCAATGCAAAGAAGATCGAAATATTTACAACTGGACCATTAGATGATATGATAAAAGGAGAAAAGTTCAAAGTTTTCGGGGATTTTGACATGCTTGGATCCACAAACAATGCTTAGAGAAGCAGCAGCCAAAAGAGGAAAAGGGTATTGCATTAGGTAAATCTGCTGCACAATAACTCTTTTTAGTGTTAAAAAGCAAGGATGTTGCTTTGAGGACTAAGGTGCACCTTACCCAAGTCATGGTATTTTATGTTGCCTCATATGAATATGCAAGTTGGACATTGAATAAGGCTAATCATAGAATAGTTGATGCATTGGAATTGTGGAGCTGGAAAGAACATTGAGAGTACCATAGACCACTAAAATGACAACCAATTTGGGTTGGAAGAAGTAAGGCCAGAGTGCTCCACAGAGGCAAGAATGACAAGATTGCATCTTACATACTTAGGACATATTGTCAGGAGAGACTAGGTATTGGGGAAGACAGTATGCTTCATAAAGTGGATAAGTCACCAAGGAAGGGAAGGTCCTCGAGAAGATGGATTAACACAATGGCTGCATCAATTGGCTCAGACATCTAAACAATTGTGAGGATGGCAAAGGCCCTAGCAGTGTTTCATTCTGCTGTGCACATGGCCACTGTGGACCAGAGCCTACTTGATAGCCCCTAACAATGCCAAAGAGGTTGTAAGCAGCAAATTTACCTCATGCAACACATCTTTTGATTTCTTGATTGCTGCTTACATGAGCATTGGTTGTGTCAATTGCAAACGTTTATCCATTTGTCATGATGTTACCTATTGGTCCAGTTGTGAGCATTTTGTGTTTTTTACATTGAGTTGTAATTTACACCGAAGGCTACAATCCTTGACCTTCATCAGCAACAGAATCAATGACTCCTCACTTTGTCAGCAAGGTGTGTCATCTGTATATCTCAAGTTTTTAATAAAGTTTCCTTCAATCCCAATGTCACATTCTTCTTAATATAACCCAACATCTCTAATTATTTAGTTAGAAGATACAGCCTTGAAGCACACCTTCCCTAATTCCAAACCATGTCGTAGTCCCTGCTTCTGTTCATACGTCTGCCTCTTGATCCATCTATAAGTTCAGCGTGAGCATTATCGAGTGTTCTGGAATTTCCATTCTCTCAAGGATATCCATTATTTGTTATTGTCCACACAGAAGAGTGCCTTGTCATCGTCAATACAACACAAATAAACATATTTCTGTTTTTCTCTGCCTCCAACCAAGATCCATCTGACATCAGCTATGGCATCCTTTTATTTTGTCACCTGAAGGTGACGTGGGCTGCTGGAAGCTCCCTGCCAACACACAGCTGCAACTGCCATTGGATTACCTTCAGCAAATCTTTAGAAAGTAATTTAGAAATCTTTAGCGTGAAATAATAATAATGAGTGCCTATGGAATGGAAGGGATACAAAAAGGAATGAAAGGAGGTCCTGTTTCAAATTAGACTGTTCTACAAGGAGAAATAAATGGATGAAAATACATGAAGAGATGGAAGCATGTTGTATGTTGGATGAAAAAAGTATAGCTAAGAAGGCTATCTACCTGTGGAGAAAGGTATCCCCTAATGAAAATGCTTAACAAATCCTTTAGAAAGCAGGTATTGACCTGTGGTTTGAGAGGCCTAAGAAGAGCACTTAGCACAGGGAGAAGAACAAAGTCACTCAAAGAGGAGAAATAATTAGGAAGACGTACTAAGACAATAAGAAAATATACATTAGGATAAGAATTGGCCACCCTCACACCGAGTATTGTTAAATTGAATCCAATTAATCACAAACATATAAAGCAGTTTAGAGCTGGTCTGTAGACTTTCCAAGATTATAATCTTAACAGTCAGACTGCTGCCACTCTCTCCTATAGTTTGGGGAGTTGATGGTGGGTTTGCCAAGCTTTCGATTTAAGGACCAGAATTTTAATCACTGAGCACCAAGAAACTTTTAATTTCCACTGTTAATTTTAGCTATAATTTTCTTGACATAGTAGTTCCAGAGAACAACGATGAAGATGATAAATACAAATTTTGATGGAAACTTTAAAAGTGATATTAAAATTCACAACCAATATATATGCAAGTAGGCTTCAGAAATTTTCAATAAGCATTTAATTTCATTATCTTTTAATTCGAATTTCCACATTATTTGAGTTGTCCTTAAGGGTATGATCCCTGTTGTCACATGGTTCAAACAATGGACTGCTAGCCAAAATATGTGTGTTTGCATATATAAACTATCCATCCCAAGAAGGACTAGTAGCATCATAAGTTATACATTGTACTTCTAACTGCAATGTCAACAGTTTGAATTCACCAGATGTCCTACAAGAGTTCCATTAGAAATGTACGGCAGGTCTACATAGTCCTATAGGGTTGCTATGAGACAGAACAGACTTGATGGCAGTGAGTGGGTTATATATGGAGCCCTGGTAGGACTGACAGTTAAACTTGGACTGCTAAATGCAAGAGTGGTAGTTCAAACCCAGCAGCCACTGCGCAGAATCAAGATGAAGTGATATGCCAGTGTCAAAATTTACAGTAACAAAAGCACTATATGGATTTCTACGAATTAAAATCTACTCAGTAGCAGTGAGCTTGGGTTTGGTTTTGATTTATTTTGTATAGATACACACATATATATGTATATCTTCATTTGCATATCTACCACGTGACTGTCAGTTTGTCATACTATGGGACTTGCGTGCTGCCCTGATGCTGGAAGCTTTGTCACTGGTTCTTCAAATGCCAGCAGGGTCACCCAGAGTGAACAAGTTTCAATGAAGTTTCCAGACTTAGAACAGACAATGAAGAAGGGCTGGGATCCCCACTTCAGAGGAAAAAACTCCTGAAAACCTTATGCAGAGCTTCAAAGCATTGCCAAATGCTGAAAGCCTACGGAAAGAAAGTAAAACATTGTCTGCGATACTGCAGGAGGATGGATCCCTCAGGGCAAGGGCACCCAAAATGTGACAGAAAGGGGGCTGCATTCTGGGAGGGAAACCAAACATACTGATGTGAGTCAGGGAACCCCTGTAAGAGCGGAGCTTTGGGTAACCACATTTGTTGAAAGAACATGACTCGAGGTAATGGAGAACAACAGCAACAATCTTCTAACGACCAGAATATGAAATGTGTGAACTATGAATTTAGGAAAATTGTGGCCAAAATGAAGTGTAATGGATGAAGATCAATATCCTGGACATTAGTGAGCTGAAATTGACAGGTACTGGCCATTTTGAATTACAAAACCATATGATTTACTGCGCCAGAAGTAACACAGTCAAGAAGAATATCTTGGAATTAATTGTCAGAAAGAATCTTGCTAAATCCATCATGAAGTACAATACTATCTGTGATCAGGTTAAAGCTATCTGTCTTCAGGGAAATCCAGTCAAGACACTGTTATTCAAATTTATACACCAACCACAGAAGCTAGTGATGAAGAAATTGAAGAATTCTACCAACTTCAATCAGAAATGTAATCAAGATACATTAATAATCACTGGTGATGGAACACAAAAGTCAAAAACAAAGAGGAAGGATCAGTAGTTGGTAAATATGGACATGGTGACAGACATGAAGCTGGAAATTGAGTGATAGAACTTTGCAAAGCCAAAAACTTGTTCATAGCAAATACCTTTGGAAGGAACACAAGTCAACTATACCCATGGACGTCCCACAGGGAACACACAGAAATCAAATTGACTACATCTGTGGGAAGATGTGATGGAGAAGCAAATGTTAGCAGTTAAGACCAGGCTAGAGGCCAACTCTGGACCAGTCAGTTCAGGATAAAGGTGAAGAAAATTATCCCATCTGAATTTTGAGAAGATCTCAAGAACAGTTTAGACACATTGAACACTAATGACAGACAATTTGATGAGCTATGGGAGGACATCAAGAATAGCATTCATGAAGAAAACAAAAGCTCATTAAAGAGAGAAGTAGAGAAAAGATCAAAGAGGATGCCAGAAGAGATTCTGAAAAGCAAATGGAACAAAGGATGATGTCAAAGAGCTGATTTTCAACAAAAGCCCAATAAACACTAAATGAAAAGAAAATGCCCCTTCATTACATAGTGCAGAAAAACTGAATTCCATCTGCAGAAGAATGAAACAAGACCCCACCTCACCCCATGGACAAAAACAAAGATCTAAATGTAAAAGCCAAATTTTCAGGATCATCAGTGACAAAATTTGGACAAAGCTGAGGGCCTCACTGATATAACAAAGGAAGCACACAATGTGGAAGACAAAGTGTATGAATGGGACCTATTAAAAATAAAACAGCTGTGAACATCCCAAGATTTCATCACCAGACTCACAAAGCCCACAGATTGAGAAATGCTATTTAGCAGTGACATAATGGACAGACAGTTTAGTACAAGCCTACAGCAACAACAACAAAAGAGCAACTAACCTCCTGAGAAGGTGGGAAAAGGACTTGAGCAGATGATTCACAAAGGATGATACCCAAATGCTTATTAAGCACGTGAAGAAATTTCTCTTGTTCACCAGCCATCTGGGACGTCAAAACAACCAAGAGATACCATATAACACCCGTAATGGTAGCTCAATTTTAAAAATCTGAGAACAATAAATGTGGGAGAGTGTACAGAGATATAAGAACATTCATGCACTGCTGGTGGGTGTGTAAATATGTACAACCACTGTGGAACGCAATATGGCAATTCTTAAAACACTTCCTAAAGCAATATACATACCAAATGATTGACTTAGCAATACCATTACTGGGCATATAGCCCTCCTCCCCCAAGAAGAAGCAGATCCTGAAAAGACACATGCTCCTCCCTGCGCAATGCAACACAGTTCACAAGAGCAAGAAGCTGAAAACAGCCCCAAACTCCATGAACAGGAGACTGTATTTTTAAAACTCTGGTGTATACACACAATGGAATACTCGGTATCCCTAAAAAAACAGCGATAAAACATGAAACATCTCATGACATGGAGGGATCTGGAAAACAATATGCTGAGTGAAATTAGTCAATCACAAAAGGACAAATATCACATTAATCCACTGCGGTAGGGACAAGCAACAGGATGATCACAAGCTCAGGCTTGCAAGGCATCTGGCCTGCTGTCCAGAGTGGCCAGACAGGCTGCTAGCGAGCCTGACTGGTACCAATAAACCATTCACCATCATCTCAAGATATGTATCTTGGAGGTCTTTTTGGCAGATGGTTCCTAAGTCAGCTGGGATCAAATTGTCAAGGGAGAGGGAGAGGATGTTGACCATGAAGGAGCTGTCATGCAAAGTTATGATGAGGTTCCCTGAACATCCCCATCAGAGATGAGGTATAATGATGGAAAAGTCAAGGCAAGAGTGGAGTAATGGAGCAGATTTATCTGACAGTCCTCAAGCATATGTATGTTGGCAGAAAAACGAGTAGGGCCAACTTCCTAGTGAGTGAGTGAGTGAGTGAGTGAGTGTGTGTCTTTGTGTGTTGGGGTAAGGGGAGCAGGGGGCAATGACTAAAAATACCTATATCTTTATACACTTCCCCAAAGTGTAATCAATATGCATGGAATTAGCCACATTGGCCCAAGTTTCTGGATACACCCTGGGACAAAGGCTCAGTGCCATAGAGAAATAGGACACCGAATCTTCTAGGGGCACAACGTGTCCCAAAGGCCACACTAGAGAGACTTGATGTGTCAAGCACATTTGCACATATGCCGCCACATCATTTTCAATGCATTCTCTTCCCACTTGAGCCCCTGATTTCAGCACCCCATTTCTTCTCCCTCCCTCCCTGCCCTCCCTCAAAAACCCTTGATCAGTTAAAGATTATCTTTTCCATATCTTACATCATCCTCCATCACCCCTCCCCCACTTTTCCGGAAGGGGGTTCTAGTTGATCCTTGTGATTGATTCCCCCTTCATCCCTCCACCCTCCCCTAATCCTTCTGGCATCTCTACTCTCCTTGTTGCCCCTGAGGGGTTTATCTATCCCGGATTCCCTCTGTTGCAGGTTCTTCTCTGTAGCAGTGTGCACGTTCTGGTCTCATCCAATTTGTAAGGTAGAATTGACGTCATGATAGTATAAGATCTCTCTCTCTGGGCTAGATTTACACCTCCGTCCTTGGCTCCGCAAGATAAAGAATTCACGCCGAAGCCTGGCTTGTGATCCAAGTGAATTTAATGAGAGTTAAAAGAAGCTTCAGGTTTTACGCGACATCCGTAGGACTCCTTTTGACCATGCAGCCTGGCAGAGACTGCTCGGGGTCATGCAAATTCTCTCTCCCAAGTTTTCCTCCAAAAAAGACCTGTCTGGAGTTCTTTCTCAAGTTCTCTCCCCAGTTCCTCTTGTTTCTCCTCTCTCCCTCTGGATTCCTGCCTTTTCAAGGATTCCTAGGGGAGGCATGGTGAATGACCCCAGGTTGATCCCATTGGCTGAATTGCAATCACCTGGCCCAGATGGGCTGATCCAAGTTTAACTCCCATCAGTGCCCATCGGCGGGAAAACCTAGACCTTTGTTCTATGCTTGGCTCTCCTGGGCATGCGTCAATGGGCATCCCATCCCTGCCTATTTGCCTAACAATAGCGGGGTGAAGCAAGCACCAAAGAATTAGAGGAAAGTTGTGTGTTTCATTGTTGCTATACTGCCCCCTGACTGGCTCATCTCTTCCCTGTGACCCCTCTGTGATGGGATATCCAATTATCTAAAGATGGGCATTGGGTCTCCACTCCTCCCCGCCCCCCCATTCACCTTGGGTGTGGTTTTATTCTGGGTCTTAGGTGCCTGATACTTGATCCCATCGATACCTCATGATCACACAGGCTGGTGTGCTTCTTCCATGTGGGCATTGTTGCTTCCCTGCTACATGGCCACTTGTTTATCTTCAAGCCTTTAATACCCCAGATACTATATCTTTTGATAGCCAGTCACCATCAGCTTTCTTCACCAAATTTGCTATGTACCCATTTTGTCTTCAGTGATCGTGTTGGGAAGGTGAGCATTACAGAATGCCAGATTGTTAGAAAAAGTGTGATTGTGTTAAGGGAGTACTTGAGTCAAGGCCCAATATCCATCTGCAACCTTAATTCTTTATATGTAGATATGAGTACATAGTTCAATTCCCATATTGTTATACATATATTTACATATGTACATGCTAGTATTTAGGCCTCTATAAATGCCCTTTGCCTCCTGGTTCTTTCCTCTATTTCCTTTTTATTTTAGTAAATGTAACTTTTTTAAAAATCAACTGAGATATTTACAAGCTTACTGATTTGGCTTTCCTCCTGAAATCTGCATCATTGCGTGTCTTTTGTGAGCTTGTCCATAGGAAAACCAAGGCACAAGAGGAAAATCCTGGAATCCTCATGAGAAGGCCATGCCCACAAGGAGGCATCATCCGGCTGTGACCTGATTGACAGGCTATCCTCCACAGTTTTGCTCTTAACACCCTCAAGATGACACCAGATTATGTAACTACCACATACTATAAAAATACTTTGATGAAATGTATTATATTTACACCTTGAGGTCTAGTGCTATACTCTGTAAAAGTAAATATAATAATTTGTGCATTTTCAACTTGTTTTTGTTACTCAAATACCAGTTTAAAATGCTAAAAATTTTTATGTAACTTAATACTTTTCATGTATATATACATATGTGTGTGTGTATCCATACACCCTGGTTTCGTGGTGCTCTGGGTTAGATTTCAGACTTCTATTTACAAGATTAACAGTGCAAACCCCCAGACCCTCCACAGGAGAAAGGTGACACTATAAGCATTTACAGTCTTGGAACTCGGTGTAGGGTTGCTATGAGTCAGAATCAGCTCAATAGCAGTGGGTTTGGTTTTCATTTTGATATATATATATATATATATTCATACATACTTCTATATATATGCATCAAAATAGGTATATAGATATATATGTATACACACATACACAAATGAGGGCTGCATCTGTTTATAATGTATACATTATAGATATATACAAATGAGGTACTCTTGTATCAGTGTACACATATATAAACTTGATAATTCTCAAAATATTTAAACATTTTCATAATGTATTACATAAATAACAAAATATATTATTGGGTACACATATATTTCATATGCCCTCGGAAAAAATAAATTGTGTGCTTTGCTTTATGATCATATGAACTTTAATTTGGTGTTCTGAAACTGAACCCACGAAGTTTCTAAGATATGTTTTTACTGTCATAATGATGCATCAGAATTTGGCTTCAGGAGAATTATAGCCAAAACTTTTCATTGAAAGAATAACAATGTTAAACCAATGAGATGTTCACAGGCACTTTTGTGAGCTGCCAGAAGGTTCCCAATTGCCGTTAGTCACTAGCCAAGGATTCATCCTCACAGGCGAGTAGAGGAGGGCAAAGAGTATGGTAACATTTCCAATGTGTTTGTTAAACTGCAAGTTTGAGAATGCTCTTAATTTTAGTAATCTTATCTCTTATGTTCTGAGTGTTACATATTGAATACGGTTTGACAGTCTGCCAGAGTTTAATTTCATGTTATAGATACTGTTTGCTTTCTTCTTCTCTCTTTCAAATCATTTTATTGGGGACTCGTACAGCTCTTATCACAATCTGTACATCCATCCATTGTGTCAAGCATATTTGTAGATATGTTTCCATCATTATTTTCAAAACATTTTCTTTCTAATTGTTTAACTCAACATTGATAACTTTTTAAATAATTATATTTATATCTTCAAAAATATTTATATTTATAAATCAAATTTGAACCCCCAAGCTTTCTTTTCCAAGATAGATAATTCTTGCTGTTTCCAAACTATTTTTCAAGGTGTTGTATAAAGATGTTCCTTCTCTTTGCTTTGGACATAGATTTTGACCTTTTGAGTGCCACACATTTTTCCCTTTCATTATTCAATAAGTTAGTGTAACAATCATGAAAAGTATCAAAAGTGGTTATAATCTATTTAGTGGATAGCTCCACTTATTTGCAAATATTTACACAAAATTTGACCCTTTTTCTTGTTGGATATTCTGCATGATAAACTTTCAGCCATCTACCATTATGCTTGTAAAGACCAGTTTTGGATATAGCATCATTTTCTACCTACTACTCCCTTATCCAAAAAAAAAGGGGGGGGAGGGTTTCCTATGGCTCAGTGAGGCCTTATTTACCATCCTTCCCCCATATTGATTCACAGTCCACTGCCTAACTATGATTGTCCTTTATCCCTTACTTGTTCTATACTGCTTCCTAGAGGTCATGCCTCTTATTCACGCAGTTATTAGTGGTATGTAACTGGAATGATCCTGAGCATTGAGTAAGAGAGTCATTAGATCACAATGCTGACCACACACACACACACACACACACAAAATCTGCCATACCAATAATAGCTTTGAAGTAAAGATAGCCTATAGAAGATATCTTTCTTGAGCACAAATGGTGTGTGTAAATGTTGGCTGGCCACCACTCTGAAGAGTGGGCCTTTGGCTGCAGTTCTGAGGACAACCTTGAGAACACAGGAGGTAGGCCTCACCATGATTCGCACTTCCTCTAGTTGTATTATGAACAGTTTGAAGACAGACTTTGTCTTTAAGACTGAAGTCTAACATTATACATTGTAAAAATACACATTTGTTATTTTTGTGTAGTAACTTTAGGAACCCTATATAAATAGCTTATGAGTTTTATCATACAAGAATAATATGTATGTCATGTGGAACTCTTCCAATTATGTGTTTGAAAGTAAAGGAGGATCATTTGATATTTTATTGAATTAAATAATATACTCTTCTTGAATATGTAGAAAGTGAAAGGTAATATTATCCCTATTTTCTCATCAAGTTGTTAATTTAGAAGTTTACAAAGGGTCTACTTAATGACCTGAAAATCATATTATTTAATTTTTCTTATTGTGTTTGTTACTATGTAATAAATTCATGCGTCAATATTTGTGTTAATGAATTATGAAAATATTATTAAGTTAGGTAAGGTTTAGACCCCAAACCAAACTCACTGGCATGGAGTCAATGCTGACTCACAGTGACTCCAGGTGGGTTGCCAAGATGGGAGCCATTTCGGAGAGTGGAAAGCCCAGTCTTTGTCCTAGAGGGCTGCTGGTGTTTTCGACTTGCTGACCCTGGTGATCGCAGGGCAGCTGTCACCACTACAGCACTAGGGCGCCTAAGACAAGGAGCTGCAGCATTGATTTCAGTGACAATTTAAGGTTAGAGTGGAGTGTGTTGATCTTTGAAAACTGAAAGGGTTGGAGAGCCTGTTGAAGAAGACGCTCAATGGAAAGAGTAGGCAGGTGTCACCTCCAGCATGAGACAAGACAGAGAGCCCTGAACATGCAGGGTGTCTGCTCCATGGACAGAAGTTTGATGGAGGAAAGCATGGAAAACTGAAGACATTGATTGGGTCCAGATCAGAAGAGACTTGGCTGATATTTGGGCTGAGTATTTTTATAACCAAGTATGCCAAAATAATACCTGTAATGCTGTAATACTGTGGCAAAGTGAGAGAGGTGACAGACGTGATATTTCAGAATTACTTTAGTATGGATCAGATTAGATCACGACAGATTATGTGGGAAGGCAATAAATTCAATGAGACCAAGTCTATGGTTTTAGCCGTTTCTTTGCATTTCATGAAAAGGGGTGAAACTGCAGTTATAATAAAGTGAATAGCAAGGGACTAACAGACAACTGTATAGTATAAAAATATGCATTAGTATATTTTATATACTAATTACTATTTTTAGTGTATCTAAAACAGATAATATGTGATTTAACTTCAAAAACTTGGCAAATGAAATGAACAAATAATGGTGTTTTCCTGTAAACACATGAAATCATTTTAAGTGCATATGTTTCACAAGAGAAAAGACAATTACCTAGTGGTGTATTATTTCCTGTTTAAAAAGGACAGTTGGAGCTGCTACAGAATTAATGTATATCTTAGATTAATGTCATAACTCCTTATAAATTATCATATACTTTCATCAATAAGATTAAGCTCTTTATAAATCATTTAATCCATGTTGAAATTCCACTCTTAAAGGCAACTACTCAATGCATACTCACCCTAAGAACAACCAAAAAATGGGAATAATTAGAAAAAAATAGAATTTTGACTTTTCGTTATTTCACATTTGTAGGTATTGCACTACTATTATAACGTGTTGGAAATCCTATACTAAATAATTGATTTGGTGACAAACCCAGTTTTAGAAAATTTCAGCAAACTCACATTTAAGTGCTCTTCTAAAAGGCCTTCGTTGTTAATGAGTTGATCTGCTAACCGCAATGTCAGCAGTTCAAACCCACCACTACTTCTTGGAACAGTGATGCGGATTTTTGTCCTGTGCACGCTTTACTGCCTCAGACACACAAAGCGTCAGGGACACTCTATCTTATATGGTAGCTGGGATTCAGAATTGACCATGTGTTTGGTTTTAGCTATTTGATATAGTGATGTTTTCTTTTTGTAGTTATGTCTGAGACTGTATAGTGAATAAACATAAAACACAGAGCCCTGAATGAGTAACAGCATCACACGCAGTGAAAATGAAAATGTCAGTAGATCAAACTCACTCAGTACCTTGGTAGGAAAAAGGCCAAGCGTCTGCTCCCATAGAGATGGCAGTCTAGACGACCTGATGTGCCAGTTTCTTTCTATCATATGGAATCACTAGGAGTGGAAACAACTTGGCAGCACCCAAGAGAAACGGATATAAAATAATGAAATATAGTTCTAAAATGTGTATGTAATGTGGTTTATAAACTCAAATTATAATGTATAGAACAGAGTAAGAACAAAGCATTGATGATCTATTTTTGATAATAAACCAAAGGAAACCCCAGAGATCATGTAGGTCTGATCCCATCGGGACGGTGCTGAGCAGGGCAGTGTTTTCTTTGGTTGTTCTTGGGATCATCAGGATCCAGAAGCCAACTAAAAGTCGGTTGAATATATCATCTGGATGAATTACCTACTTACACCATGTATTAAGATGTTTTACTAATAAATATGCAAATGAGTTATACATGAAAGTGAGCTATGTCCTTCAAAATATATTTCTAATGACAAATGTTCCAAAATTATGCAAGCCACAAAATATACTACATTGAAAAGAAGGAAGACAAGTCAAACAAGATATGGTATGTTCACTAAAACTTCATTAGAAAATAACTATCACAGAAGGCCAAATAAATGAGGCATGTCAAACCAAGAAACAAAAATAGCTTAAGTTATCACATCCTTGCCCACAGACATGTAGCCCCACTGGTTCAAATCATTTTGAAAGCAAGATATTATCTCAGTAGGGCAATGCCAAGTAGGCAGGTGTGATCTTCCAAGCATGTCTCTTTGTTGTTGCTGTTTTTTAGAAGCATCCAGATGAGCGATATCCTCCATAGAAATAAGGATGGAAGTAGCCACAGCCATGGTCTCCAAAGTCACCAAGGCCATAGCCAGAACCATAGCCATATCCCGGGCCACCAAAGCCACCGAGGGCACAGCCAAGGTCACGGTAGTTGTTGCCATAGTAGTAGCTCATTGTGTCAGGAGTTGAGGTTTTGGTTTGATGCTGTGGATGAGTTTCCTGAGAATGACCATCACTGTCTGGACTGGGACTTTTATATTCCCTCGGGAAGGGTGCTGCTAATCATAACACACAGTGTGTATTCTCTTTGAAAATCCAACTTTGTTCAAAATAGCATTATTAAGATTTACCTTTATTATTAAACATAGTATTAAAGCTGTTGCTTTCACTTTAGCTTAATTTTTATAACCCAGAGTCAGTAATATTTTTGAATAATTATGTTTTTATCTTCAAAGGTGTGTTTTGAAATATTTATACATTAAAATGGAATCTCCAATCTCTCTTGTGCTCTGTTGATAATGCTTGCCATTTCTGAGAGTGTTTCTTTTTTTAATGGCAAAAAATATTCTTTCTCTTTGCCTTGGGCTTAGTTTTGGTCCTTTGAAATGCCTCAAATGTTTACCCTTTCATTGTTCAATAAATGAGTGTAAGAATCACAAAGGATATCAAAAGTTACTATCATCTATTCAGTTTCTAAGATTCCACTTATTTTTAAGTAGTTAGAGAATAATTGTCATCTTTCTTGCTGGATATTCTGCATCAGAAACTTTTAATTATACACCACAGTAATTATAAATACCATATTTTGTCCTATCAGGATATTGGCCAAATTTTTACTTAATTACTTCCCCCTTACAAAAGCTTCCATTTGGCTTAATGAGGTATCTTATCGTTATGTTTTTTACCCATGTTAATTCAGTCTCCTGCCTAACTCTGTTTGTTCTTCATTCCTTAGAGTTCCTATACTCTTCCTAACGCTCCACTCCCTTGCTCGTGTACTTACCATGGATATGCAATTGGAAGCGTATTGAAGAGAAAAGGTCATAGAGCAGAGCCTCCTGAGTAGAAATGATGCTCGCACTTGGTTGGCAGCTGCCCTATGAATAGTGGATCTATTGCTGAAGCGCTGAGGGAAATCATGACCACATTAATGTCTCACCACATGGTTGCTTAGGGAGTCATTTTTAAAAGTGGCTTCTGAGAGGTGGATTGCCAGGTCTGGGAGGTCCTCTAGTGTGATCATGAATAGTATGAAGTTCTTCACCTTAGTTATGTATACTCCAGGCTTAAAATAATATGTTGTATCAAATAATGGGTTGTTTAAGCATAATATATATAGTTTTATGTATTAAATTTAGAAATATTATTATAAATGCAATAGCATCTTTATCAATCAGTGAATAATAGTTACATCATTTAGAACACATGTCTACAATAAGATCAACATAACAGTAATCGTGATGATGGACAGGGCCCAGATGATTTGTTCTATTGTATACAAGTGAGGGGAGACAAAATATTTTTTTTTAAATAAGGAAATAAAATAATGTTGCTCCATGAAAAAGACAAAACCTCCTGATTCCTTATCCCTCATATAAATGTTGGTCTGAGTGGCTAAAAAAAGAGGAAAAGTAAAACTGAAGCGAACTTGGAGTTTTCAGTGGCATACAAGTTCATTTTAAACAAAGAAGTAAAAAATCATTATGAAAATAGCTGACTTCATATCACCTGATAACAACAAAATTTGGAACACTTCAAATCACGTGTGTCAAATCGAAAGATGACTGTATCTATTTAACTGCATAATTTATTCTTATTGAATCCTGTAAAATGAAATTTTTTATTGTATGGATGTGTTTACTAAGTATATAGTTGGCAATCATGTACTCTACTCACTGGACTAAAAGTATGACACTTCAATTTTTCTGTTTGTGTGTTTGACAATTTCACTTATCAATATTTTGGTTTATGATTTATAAAATAGTTAAATAATAGTATGATGAGGGATAGTAACATTAATTTTAGTAACAGTTTAAGATAAGGGTGAATTATGATATAATATTTTCTTAATATGGAAGATTTCAATAGCATGTTGACAAATTCAACAAAGAAGAGTAAGATTTTCATCTTGGTTCTAATGTCGTGCTGGAATTTGATGAAAATGGGTAAAACTAAGGTTGTTGTAAAATGAATGGCAAGCAAAGAACATGTCTAAGCCACTTATTGAGAATACAGAGGATCCTCAGAGGCAAGAATGGCAAGGCTTTCCCTTGCGTACTTCACACATGTTGTCAGGAGATACCAGTCCTGGGAGGAAGACATCATACTTGGCAAAGTAGAAGGAGAGTGGAAATGAGGAAACTTCTCAAGGAGTTGAGTTCACACTGTGACTGCAACAATGGACTCAGCATAGGAGCAATTGAGAGGCTGACAGGACCAGGCAACATTTCTCTGTGATAAGCGTCTGGTCACCAATGATCAGGACTGGCTGCATGGCACCTAACAACCGCAGCATAGGGTGAGTGAGTGGGCAGTGGTGATATAGGAAGAACCCCTGGTGGCAAGTGAGTATAACTTTGTGCTATGAACTGTTTGGCATTCATTTTGCTTTTACCATAGTTCCATCGCTTTTCATAAAATTCCAGGATAACTGCCTTCAATCGGTTACCAATTTTTAAGAAAATTGTTCTTTCCCCTGGAGAGGGTTGTGTGGTTATGTGTCAATCATTGTGATCAGTTCCCCCTTTCCCCCTCCTCTCCCCGCCTCCCTTTATGCTTTTGATATCGTTATTCTCATTCTTGTTTCTGGATTCTGTGTATCACGAGCTTTATCTTTTACCTATACCTGTTTACCTGCTCTGGTCCAGTCCATAGTGAGAAGCGGCTCTAGGGTCATGACATTGGGGGGAGAGGAAGCTCCAAGGAACCAGAAGAATATTGTGTGATCCATCGATGCTCTACTGCCCCCTGGGTGGCTCATTCTTTCTCTGAAACCCCTCTGTGGGGGGTGTTCCATTGTCTACTGATGGGCTTTGGGTCTCTGCTCTGACTCCCCTGGTTCTCAACATGATATGCCTCTGTTTTCAGGAGGAACCAGACCCTAGAGAAGGACATCATATTTGATAGATATAGAGGCAGTGATAGAGAGGAAGGGTCTCAAAGAGTTGGATTGATAGCAACGCTACAACAATGGACTCAAACACAGGAACAGTTGTGAGGACGGCGTAGGATCAAGCAGTGCTTTGTTCTGTTGTACATAAGATGACTATGGGTAGGAACAAACTTGATGTACCTAAGAACACAGTATCAATGATAAACATATGATCGTATATGTATTACCTAACATCCCAATCCAAACCCACTGCCTTTGAGTCAATCCTAACTCAAAGCGACCCTATCTAGTATTAGACAATGGATATATTAGACAGATTTAGCTATAAAACAAACAATATGAATCTAAATATCTAAATCATGTTTTCATATAAGTTCATTCCCACTTCTTGGTTACCTTTCACACTAACTTTCCATACAATGACAATTTTGAAACTTCTGTGCTTCTGCTTAAATATTCATAGTCTCCATCTGAAGAATAAATGCCATTAGTTATTCAAAACAACACGAAAGTGTGTCCAAGTATAAGAAACAAAATTTTATTCTCTTTAAAAAAAATAATCTTTAGTTTAGAATATCACTTTTCAGTATTATCTTATGAAACATAGCTCTAATTATAATGAAGACATTTTTCTTTTAAGTTTAGTTTTCATAACTCAAAATCTGTATTTGTTTAGAATATTTATATTCGTATCATTAGAAATGATGTGTTTTTCATATATTTCTACATCCAACAAAATTGAATCCCAAGCTATCTTTTACTACATGAGCATTCTGCCATTTTCTCAGATCTTTTTAAAAAAGCTATAGTATCTTCATCTTTGATAAAAATAATAAAAGATACACTTTTTGCATTTTTGGAAAACCATGTTTCCTGGCTTTTTCTTTTTTAATGACTGCATGTCAGTCATGAAAAATATCATCAGTGAGTAGAATAAATTAGACATCACTGACAACATTTTAAAATATGGAAAATGTTTTAGCATCTTTTTTGTTGAATATTCTGCATCATAAACTTTTAACAATCTTGATCCTTAAATACCAATTTCTATAAAATAATGTTTATACCTTTCGTGATACAATACAAATCTCCTTCCTACTACCCCCTACCAAAGAATATTACTCTTGTTCAGACAAGGTATCTTAGTGTTTATCAAAACTGGTAGTTAACAAGAAGGAACCCAGCTCAGTGGTTAAGCCTTGGGTTGTGAGGCTCAAGGTCTCTGGTTTCTTCATGGGAGACAGATGGGTCTCTGTGCTCCATGGAGGACTTACAGGCCACAGTCTGAGCAACCCGCAGGGGCAGTTCTACTCTGCCCTACAGAATTGCCATGTGTCACAGTTTACTGAATAGTGTGAGTTCACTAGTTTTTGTTTTCTTTTGTGTGTTTTTTTGGGGGGGTGTTGGTAATTAACACTCTTACTTTGTTTAGAAATGTATTTATTTATTTGAAAAATGAAGGAAAAATCTATTTTGTTTTTGTTTTAACTTTTTAGAGTCTGTTACGATAGTCACCCATTGACATAGAGATGTCAATCCAACTCTCTGATGACCTTTCTTTTCTTTGTTCCACCTTTATTGTTGTCAATAGGGAAAACCTTCCAATAGCCTTTCACTCCATTTTCCAGGAGTTTTTGAAGCCTCCTCATATGCATGTGCACAACTCATTATTAAATAGAGAAAAATATGCTTTAAATTCATAATTGTTTATTACTTTCTATTTAAATGTATTAACTGCTATTTACTTGTTTGACTGTTTTTAGGAGCCACTGAGTTAGTTCTGACTCATAGGGACCTTATCGACATCCGAATAAAACACAGTCCAGTTCTGCGACACCTCACAATGTTTCAGCCCATCATTTGAGCCCACCATTACATTTACCATGTCAATCCCTCTTTTCAAGAGTCTTCCTCATTTTCATTGCCGCTCTACCAAGCATGATGTTCTTTTCCAGGGACTTGTCTTTCCTGAAAATATGTCCTAAATACAGGAAATGAAGTCTCACCATCCATAATAATAAGGTGAATTCTGCAGTACTTCTTCCAAGGCCGATTTGTTTTTAAAAGTGCAACGTACTGAGTAATTCCAGAATCACAACAACACGGAAACCACGACACTCTGTCAGGCTGGCAGACAAATTAAATCAAGCCCTGCAGAATGACAGGAGATGACTTGGTATGCTCTTCTACTCATAGTCCGTAATTGCCACTAAAAAATGGCGTGAGACCATGCCTGCAGGGTGGATGTCACTCTGAGTAGAGAGATTGGTTAGTGATGGCCTTCCACTAGGTTTACAGTGAGCCATTAAAAAGCAGGCGCAGAGAAGCCAATGGCTGATAAGAAATAAGAACCTGGCATAAAGCAAGACTGAGATCTGTGACTGGAAAGATAGAGCAGCAGCACTGAGCTCACGAGGCAGAGTGGGAGACTGCCCGGCCACTGAAAGAGTAAATTGAGGGACTTTGTACCAGCGGCTGATTTCTGTAGCATGATTTTCCTGTGGGCCTTTTTGTCTTGCACAGCTATGATCTTTCTGGTAGTGCAGGCTTTGCTATGCTTTGATGACGAATTGTTTTAATGATGAATTGTTTCAGCATAGCAGCTACACTAAAATAGATGAGGAAGAATCGTTCAGTGGTTTTTAAGTCATTGTATCGTCAACCCACATTGTTTGTATAAATAGTGTCCTGCACATTAAGTTTTAATTTGTACAAGTCAACAATTCATGTATTGCCGTTCATAGCCAGCCCAAACTAGGAGCATGTCTTTTTCTCAACAGTCTTTTAAATTCTACACCATTGACTAAGTTAATAACACTATCAATAGAATGAATTTTTGCTCAAGGAAGACAATTAACAATATTCTCTAACATGAAGTGATGATGATACCTCTATAAACATGAACCGTAGATATGAATACATTTAGGGCTTACATTGAATCCTAACTCCTATCTATGAACAAATAGTTCTTATGCCAAGGCCCTGCTTGATACCCGCCCTCATGAAAAGATCATTAAGTCATGTGTGCTACAGCATAGTCTTGAAAATAAACTAGAAGAGAAAGTATGGCATAGGGGGTCTTAAAAGCTTTTCTTTGAACAGGCTGCAACCTGAGATAGATAGACCTTCCCTTCTAATGAATCTTTAAACTATTGTAAACAGATTACCTCACAGACTGAGAACTGTAGACAACATCTTACCCTTGGGACTCTGTTCCCCAAGAACCCTTGTACCTGGCGACATGCAATAGAAATAAACCTAGAGTCAAATCTTATCCCTTTAATTAAAAAAAAACCTCTTAAACCCAATTTATGCAAATATTGCCTCAAAGATGGAAAAGCAGAGCCATCCTATGGACTGCACCTCACCCTCGGGACTACATTACCCAGCACCCCTTGCACTTGATGTAATCTAGTGGGAACAGAGTTTTTGAATGAATTATGCAGAATCTCACACCCCCCACAGGAACTCTTAATGAGCCTAGGCATTCATATGCACAGGTGGGGGGTTGAGGTGGGGAGAGCCAATATGTTGGTTGTATGACTTCTTTCTCCTAGGAGCCTTTAATAGGACCCTCCAGCCCTGCCTCTATATCTAACTAAAATAAATATTTTACTTGGTAAAGAAAAGAACCTAATAACAGTAACAGCAGCCATGAGTTGTGACTGCTTCCAAGGCAGCTAATACCAATAGCACTGGGATATATATGACACATATATGCTCACACGCAAGGCTACTTCTTAACAAATCTATTTTTTACTAAATTCAGAATACACGCCAAGAGGAATGTATTATCCAATGCCTCTCTTTAAAAGCCTTATCATTCAGCATTTGGTAATTACCTTTGTGTAAATAGTTCCACTATGGCCTTATTCAACTTGTGACTGAACATGGAATTGGAAAGGTTGTTCAATATTGGAACTTTTGAGCCTTTATGAGTGGCTCTCATACATAAGTGCTTATTGCATTAAAGGTAACATTCTGTACATAAAGTTATTTGGAATTAGAATGAGTAAATTATGTCATTTTGAAACCCCCAAAAGCCACCCATTTAGTTCCAACTCATACTAATCATACGTGACATCACAGGCCTCATAAAGTTTTCACGGCTGCGAACTTCGTGGGAACCAACTGCTGTATTTTCTCTCATGGAGGGACCGGTGGTTTCTCCTCAGTTGCCCGCCCAGAGCTGAGCCACCAGGGCTCCCTCGATCTGAGTGTTGTACAAGGGAAACCTTATCCGAGGAAAACTACAGCAACTAAATAAGGTCTGTACTTTAGACTCTTCCAAGCTTAATTTCCACGAAAGTATTAGAAGAAGGTAAAGATATCCACGAGGGAAATATTAATGATTTCAAGATAAGTATTTTAAAAGAATATAGACTCAAGAGCATTGAAATGAATGAAAATAAGTTAAGTCAAGGTTTGCAGATGCGTGAATAAAAATGCGTTAGAAAAGATCTGCAGGAATCAGAAGCATTGAGGAAGACAGTGGCATAGCAGTAATGTAGCAAAACAAATGAGGTGCAGATGGAGTCACGCCACGGCCAACAACATAGTTCCTATGGCAGTCGCTCAATGTGTCAGGAATTAAAGATGTATATGGTCAGGTTAATACCCACATCTGTATCTAGACTTTAATTCTCTCTTTAGGTGGCTATCGCCCCTTTCATAGATATTCACTATTTTTTATTTTATTCTACAAATTACAAAATACTCCAATTATACTTTTGATCTATAAAGAAGTTAAAATTTTCCCATTGGAAATTTCATTTATGTATTTGTTTCATCTGCACTTCTTATGGCAGGACAGTTTTAATAAAAGGTGATTACTATTAATTCTTCAAAGTCTATGTTAATGTAACTCAATTCAATTTTACATCTAATCTCCCTCTTCTTTCATCATATCAAATTTTCTATGTCTGGTTTCATTATCTGTCTGTACACAGAGTCAAATCTCCACTTAATCCAGAAATTGTGTGTGAGTGTGTGTGTGTTTCAATTTAATTCTTTGAGTGAATTTGGAAGAGTTGAGAACACATTGTTTGGAAGATTAGTATTTGGAATAAGGAACTTTTTTTTGAAATCTGGGTCACAAGATATTTGGGCTTTGGTGACTTTCTAAACATATAAGGTTTCGATATGCGTGAAGAAAGTCCCTTGTTGATAAGTGCCGTTGAGCTTGTTTCCACTCATTGCTACCCTGTGTACTACAGAACTGGGGGCCTCGTCCAGTGCCATCCGCATCTCTGTTGTCAGATCTAAGCCCTCTGTCACAGTCACTCTATGAATGCATGCCACTGGAGGACTTTGTCTCCGACCCTCCATGGTACAGGCATGATGTCCTTTTCCTGGGAAACGATAGCCCAAATACATGTGTGAAAGTCTTACCATCCGTGCTTCCAGGTAGCATTCTGGCTATTCCTTTGCCAGTATATATTTGTTTCTTATTCTGACAGCTTATGTTCTATCCAGTATTCTTCAGCAACACCATAATCCCAAAACATCGATTTTTCTCCAGTTTTTCTTATTCATGTTACAGCTTTCATATGCATATTAGGAAATTGAATGCATTATGACTTGGATCAGATCCTTAATGTCATATCTTTATGCTTTAGCACTTAAAATAAGTCTTTTTAAAAACACTTCATTGATGGTTATCACAGCGCTTGTAACAATCCATGCATCAATTGTATCAAGCACATGTGTACCAATGTTGCTATCATCATTTTCTAGACATGTATTTTCTATTGAACCCTTGGTGTCAGCTCCTATCCCTGTCCCCTCCCAATCCCATGCTCCCTTGATAAATTATAAATTATTATTATTTTCATATCTTATCACAATTGTTGACTCCCTTTCCCCACGGTTTCTGTTGTTCACCACCACCACCCGCCGTGGGCGGGGGTTATGTGTTAATTATCAAGATCGGTTCCCCCTTCAAAAGAAGTCCTTTGTAACAGACTTTCCCATGAAATATGTCACTTGATTTCTTTTTTTAATCATTTTTAGGAGCTCGTACAATGCTTATTGCAATCCATACATACATCCATTGTTTCAAGCACATTTACACATTTGTTGCCATCATCTCCCTCAAAACATCTGCTTTCCACTTGAGCCCCTAGCATCCGCAACTCATTTTAACCCTCCCTCCCTGTTGCCCCCTCCCTCATGAACCCTTGATAATTTACAGGTCATTATTATTTTGCCATATCTTACACTGTCCAACGTCTCCATTTACCCACTTTTCTGTTGACCAATCTCCAGAGAGGAGGTTATATGTAGATCCTTATAATCAGTTCCCTTTTTCTACCCCACCTACCCTCCACCCTCCCAGTATCACCCTCTCACCCCTGAAGGGTTCATCTGTTCTGTATTCCCTGTGTTTCCAATTCCCATCTGTACCAGTGTACATCTTCTGGTCCAGCTGGATTTTAAGGTAGAATTGGGATCATGATAGTTGGGGGGAGGAAGCATTTAACAACTAGAGGAAAGTTGTATGTTTTATTGTTGCTACACTGCCCTCTGACTGACTCACCTCCTCCCCATGACCCTCCTACAAGGGGATGTCCAGTTGCCCACAAATGGCCTTTAGGTCCCCACTTTGCACTGCCCTCATTCACAATGATGTGATTTTTGTTCCTTGATGCTTGATTCCTAATCCCTTTGACACCTCGTGTTCACACAGGCTGGTGTGCTTCTTCCATGTGGGCTTTGATGCTTCTGTGCTAGATGGTTGCTTGTTTACCCTCAAGCTTTTAAGACCCCAGATGCTGTATCTTTTAATAGCTGGACACCACCAGCTTTCTTCATCACATTTGCTTAAGCACCCATTTGTCTTCAGAGATCATATCAAGAATGTGAACATCATGGAATGCCCGTTTAACAGAATAAAGTATTCTTGCATTGAGGGAGTACTTGAGTGGAGGTGCAATGTCCATCTGCTACCTTACTACTAAACCTAGAAATATATGTCATAGATTTGGCTCCTCATCCTCATAAATAAATATATTTACATATGTACATGCCTGTATTTAGACCTCTATAAATGCCTTTTACCCCCTAGATCTTTCCTCTATTTCCTTTTACTTTCCTCTTGTCCCACTATCATGTTCAAACTTCATTTGGGTTTCAGCATTTCCTCTCAGTTACATTACCCTTGCTCAAGCCCTCCCAGGCCCTCTATGCCCTCCTCACTGCCAATTTTTGACCACTTGTTGTAACCTTGTCCGTGAGTCTGTTAACACCACTTCCTTCACCCCACCCCACACCCCTCTCCCTTGTCCTCCAGAACAGCCAGCCCGGATATTTTCTCCTCCAGATTGTTTATCCAGATATACTTCCTTCTTGATTCGCTCAATTTTGGGGGATTCAGTTCACTCTGCTGCCCCACCATGTGACACTAGAAATGTCCTCTGTCGCAGTCCGCTCCAGTAAGGGGACAGTGTGATACATACTGTTGTTTGCCCAGTTCCCCCTGTGCCCCATTAGCTCCCAGCAGCAATGTCATCCTCTGAGCATCCTGTGCCAGCGTGAAGCCCAGTCCAACTCTCTTTCTCTTCCTCCCTCTCGGCCTGCCTCCACGCATGTGTAGCATGCTGGTCCCTCTCCCCAACCTGCTCTCTGCCAAACCCACTTCTAGGGAGGGGGTCAGTTTGGCTCTGGAGGGGACCAGCCCTGTAGCCCTGTCTTCATGCATTCTTCTGTGTGACCACGGTGCCCTCCTGGTTTGGTGCTTCATGGCAGGGTCTGCATGCCCCTTCCAGGTTCTGTGGAGACAAGACCAGTACTCTCCCCCTGGGTGGATTAGTGCCCTGCTCCCTCAATTATCATTTCACTTTCAAGCCCCACTTTTTCTCCCTCTCCCCTCCCTCCTTTTCCCATTACTGTGTTGGACCAACATGTACCTTTTTGGGTTTGATACAACTTCCTCCCACGTCCTTATATTTCAACCCAATTTTCATGATATACGTGACTACTTTTCTATACCTATTTTGCTTATTACACTTACCTCAGGGGACTCGTGCTGTACTTCTCCTTTTGTGATTAGCATAATTTCCTCTAACTCTTCCCATGAAAAGACATGTCACTTGATTTCTTGACAGCTGCTTCCATGAGTGTTGGTTATGGATAAAAGTAAATGAAATACTTAATGATTTCAATCCATTCCCCTTTTATTAACATGTTGCTGATTCATTCATTTGTGAGGATTTTTTTCTGTTGCATTGAAGTTTAATCCATAATGAAGGTTGCAATCATTGACCTTCACTAATTAATATTTCACGTCCTCTTAAATCCAATTCATACTAAACTAGTCTGGGGAGTGACCTCAGTCTCCATCTGACCAGTAAGCCTGGTCTCTTATAATTCTGATATTTGTTCCACCTCTTTCTCCCTCTCCAGCTAGGACCATCTAATGCCTTGTGATCTTTTTTATAGTAGTTGATAGCTGTAGCCAGACAACCTCTAGTTCTGCTTTCGTCAATGTGGAGATTTATACATACAGCTCATATGTTTGTTGGACATTTGTTCCCATATGCTTTCCAGTTTCCATCGCTCTTGATTCCTCTGTCAGAGGCAGAGACCAATAGCTGTAAGTTAGATGGCTGCTGATCAACTTCGGAGACAGTCAGTGTTCATCCATGTAAGATGTAGAACATTGTATCTGTGGATCTTAATGTCCCCCAAGAAGAGGAACCCCAGCCTCCAGACCCAACAATTCATCCCCTCAAGATGTTTGGTAATGTTCCCGAGGCTTTCAGACCTGTCCCTCCTGTGTGTGCCACCTAATGTACCTGCATGACGGACATCTGCAAAAGAACATCATACAAAGAAACCAGTACATTGAAAACCATTTCACATACATGTCATCTGCAGGTCCTATCAACTGCCATATATGTTTTGTTAAAAAAAAATTATGTTCTGAATGTTATAAATACAAACTTATAGAGATACTTTCATATGAAAATTATGCAAGTTTATAAACAATTATAAAATCCTATGAGATTTTCTTAAGGTCATGCATGCAATTGACAATCTTTAGTCTGATTCATAATTCACATCATCTAGAGAGAAGTATCAGCAAAATTTGTTACAAACAGTAATATAGTAGAAGCATACCTAGATTTCCAAAGTGTATTTTAATAGTCAATTATTACTATCCTTCTATAAAATGATTATATTAGAATTTTATTTCTCTTATTAATCCCTAAATTAGCTATGACTCTGTTATACAAAATTCTATTATATCAGCTCTTATAAAAGAAAGTAGCAATTGAGTGTCTCCTCTGTGTGATGGGGCTTCACAAAGCTCATTAAAATAGAATTAGAGGATTACAGACTTTCCAATGAACTTTTTGAAGCCCCTTCTAGCCAATGTATTAAGTACAATAAGTATATCAATTAATACAAAACAAAACAAACAAAAACATTGACCTAAAAGAATGTACAATTTGATTCTTTTTAAAAAGCACTGAGTTCATATAAGTAATCTATATTCTCTAATTGGTCTGTGCTGGACACTAACAAAAATTTGGTTTATGCAAGTTTTCTTCAATCCTGTCAAAAACTTGAGCTTTTTTTCAGCACAAATTAATGGCCCCAAATAAATCAATAGTTTTCAACCGCTTTTGCAGGACATCATTCTCTGGTCTTATTCAAAGTCTCACAAGTGTTTGGTTGGAAGAAAGACTTGGCTTTCTACTCCCACCGTCAGTCTCTCAGCCCCACGTGATTACTATGAGACAGCAATGACTCCATGACACTGAGTTTGGTCAAGACATGTTTGGTGAAATTTATTTTCTTTATTTTATAAGTGCAGTTTACAAATAAAAGTGGTTAATTTTATTTCACAACAATTTAATACACTTTACTATTGATTAAGGGAAAAATGCATTCTTCAGGTTTTTAAAGGTTCAGAAAATGTATGTATTTATTTCCCAACAATTTAGTTTCTTGATCTTTATGCATTCTTCAAAGAAAACATGGTAACAGGAAGCCTGAATGAGAACAACAATTTCTATTACCAGTTATCCTTTCAATTCTGTAAGTTAACTTTTTTGGTAGCAAAAGATTTGCAAGTTTGCCTGAAACCACATTTTCAAAACAACGGCATGTCAGGCAGATGCTGTGAAAAATTAGTTGAGTGATCCTATGACAGAACAAGTGACTACCTGCCCCAGAAGCCAGGTCATCGTGGAAGCTGAACAGTACACTACTATTCAAAACAAACAAGACATGAAATATCTAGGAGAACATGGTCCTTATTTAACTTTCTGACAGCCTTCTCAATACAGTAAAATACATCACAAATCTTCCTCCAGGTATAGAAATGTTTGTACCTTTTTAGCTGGCACACCCACCCAACAAGGTGTAAACACCTGAACGCTACCACCCAAACAGTGTAAACTGGAAGAAGGGTAAGAAGGATAAATAAATATTATCTATTGCTTTAATACAAGATATTGAAGAGATGATTGGAAGCATGGCAGACAGTAATTGCTAAGGATATTTTGGCTAGTCAAGTATGTAGAGACCTAAAACAAAACCATAGAAAACAAATTATATGAGAGGAAGCACACCAGAATTTTCATTAGAAGAATATAACATTTTGTCTCACTTACTCTGGACACGTCTTTGAGAGGGACCAGTCGCTGGAGAAAGTGCTGTGATTAAGAGAGTCAAAGGAAAAAGAGAGGCCCACCATGAGACAGATTACGGCAGGGGCTGCAGCAGTGTGCCTAAACGTGGCAACGTGCATTACGAAGGTGTTCCAGGGCATAAAGTCCCAGGTGCTTGAGCCTAGTTGATGGCATCTAACAACAAGCACTACGCTCTATGCCCTCTTCATGCTTCTTTCTATGTTTCCACAACGCCTCAGTAACCAAAATTGGTAAATAAATTCCAAGTGTTCTTAATTCAGAGAGTATTCGGACTTATTTTGGGAGCAAGAGCCTTTAGGAAGAAAGATCTGCACTTGGCAAAAGAGGAAAATAATCAATGGATAAATTTGTAAGAAGGTACAGAAAATTCTCAATATTATCAAAAGATTTGTTGAAAATTGGCCTGTTTAGATAAAAACTTTTAGAAGTTTGGAATCCTTGTACTGGTCACTTGGTGGTTATTATAATATTTTTATATATTACAGTATTTTAATGTATCTTATCTTCAACATATATATATAGTATATTCATAGGCATGTATGTACAGTATTCAATATTTAATTTTAATTAATTTCCTATGATTGCCTTAAAGTTACTGTCCATAAGCAATAAATCTTCATATACTTTTTTTCCATACAAAGTCATTAAAATTGTATTTAGGATTATTTTACTAAAGCAAAGTCAAACACAAAGACCATTGAAAACAAATTATAATACATGATATTAGGCAGAGATCTTGTCCAGATTTGTCTCATATCCTCTGCATTTAGCACAATGACTAGCATATAAACACATTCAGTAATTATTTGTTAAATCAAATTAATTTTTCTCATCAATATGCAAATTCAGAAGAAAATTCCTCATCTAATAATCAAACAAACAAAAAACCCCACACAAATAGAAGTAAAATGAAAGAACAGAAATTGCACCAAACTTGCTACTGTAGATCCAGTTTGGATTGAAGGCAACTCCACATGCTCCCGAGTGAAATTGTGCTTCAAGGTGGGGATCTTTTGGAAGATTATTGTAGTGCTTTTCTTCTAAGGCATCTCTGAGTAGGCTTGAATTGCCTATCCTTCCATCAATAGTTGAATACTCATTTGCACTTCCCAAGTCAAAAGAAAGAAGACCAACATGCTAGTTGAAATATCACATAGCCATTTGAAACTCCTTAAATAAATTGATAGAAATGAAGCCAAATTTCATTGTCAATTAAACATATTTATTAAAAACAAATTTAAAATATTGTTACAATAGGTATTCATGAGAAAACTATAATGAATGAAACTCTGATACAACATAAAGAGTCCAGATCCTTGCAGAGGAAATGAACGCTGGTAGAGAATATTCTATTTGGAGCTTGATGACAATAAATTATAAATATTTTCTTTACATCATTGGACTATAGGGCGAAAGCACGGAGATACAGTCTAAGAATCAGCAAGCTTTTTCGAAGCTAGAGTCCGTATCCTCTACCAGTAAGATGGGCAGCAGCAGCCATATCTGTAGCCTACATAGCCAGAGACAAATTCATAACCTCCATAGCTGGAGCCATATCCGTAGCCTCTGCAGCCACAGCCCTAGCCCAGTGTGTTGAAGCTGCCACAGCCACAGCCATGGCCCAGACCACCGAAGCCTCCAAGGCCGTAGCCCAGGCCTCCGTAGTAGCTGCCGTAGTAGCTCATGGTGCCAGGGATTAGAGCTTGGTTAGATGCTGAAGATGCGATTCCTTAGTATGAGTATCTCTTGTTTCCCAGAATGCTACTATCCTCTCAACAATGGTTGTGCCAAACAACCATGACAAGGTGATCTCATTGCCATGCAACAGAATACTTTAAAAATAAAAAAAAAATCTTTAAATTTTATTATTCTTACTTATAAGAGTGCCCGACTCTTGTTAAAGTAGTTTTAAAAATAATAATTATTATGTTCTGATGAGTTTGCATTCCTTAAAACAAAAAAAGTTTCTAAGATGAGGAATGAGCATGGCCCCTTTAAAGGTTATGCAAGTGTCCTAATTAAAATGAGTTAATCTACTTGATTAGGTTCCAGTTGTCTTCTAATTACATAACCTCAGATTGCTTTGCTTTCTAATTTGCATTCCTTGGTCTTAGCTAATGATCATTTTTGGAACTCAAGATATTTTCTCAATGGTGGTCAGGACATAGTCACAAGGTCATTAGTGATTTCCATATGGTGAATTTAGAAAAAAGCTAATGGATTTTTTATTTACCTGATCTTCCCTTGATATTTGACATTGATGCTTATTGATTCGGCCTTTTTGTATAGCTCTCCTCCCCTACTTTGTGAAATAAAACATTCAATTAGCTTCTTCTGTGAATTTTTATAATCTTCACTTTCCAGTTTTTTACCATCATGGTGTCACTAGGAGGTTAGGGATTGTGTCTCCTGATAGTACCAGAGGGAATGGTAACAAAATCGTCCTAATTGGTTGCCACAGAAGCAGTGGGTAAAATGGTTCTACAGGAGGAAGAACCACCAAGGTAGTGGCATTACTAGGGTTGGCATCACAAGACACCCAGTGCAGTAGTACCTTGTCACCATCCCCATGTCTTCATTTACCCTTTCATCAACCTGTCAGTCAAGGTGTGGGTGAGCAAGCCACTGTACCTAGTACTGAGCCAAGAGGAAGGATTCTGATTTGGTCAATTTTTGTTCCCTTCAATATTTTCCTTTAGAATGACACTTGCTTTATCAAGATGAGTTTTGTTCAGTCTTGTTTTTCTATTTTCCACTTTTGAAAAGTTGCCTCACTCATGGAAATGTCTTTGCTTTATACAAAAGATGAAGCAGCACCCATTACCTCTCTACCATTGGGGGTTCACAGGTACGCCCTTCCCACAATGGAAGTAACGCCATGATTTCTGCACTGGGTGATGTCAAACCCTGGTAATGTCACTGTCCATATTTATATATTAATGGTAAATATTTATTCAATCGTGAATACATATAAATATAAATAATGCATATATGCACACCTACATAATTTCCTTTTCACCAATGGTACTTTATGAAAGAATTATTTTAAATAATATTTTATATTGATAATATGTAAAACATAATTTTCCTTTTAAAAGACCCCTATATATGCCAATACCACCAATTAAGGTACTATTAACTATTTCTCCACTTGACCTACCATAACATTCAATGTCTAGTTATAAGTACAATAGTACTTCTTACTGTATATCAGTTAATCAACAATAACTTGGGTTTGTGGACTTGGATTATTCTTTCACAGTTCATGATTATTTCCTCCAATTTGACTACCAGCATATACTATCAAATCAACGAAGCTATGTGCATGGCATTTTGTTAATATTATTAATAAGTTTATTTTATTAATTATTTCAATCCTCTATCACTTCATCCTTAAGTGAACTTGAACATTGTTGCTATTAAGTCCAAAATCAAATTTTAAAAGAAAAACAAATGTCATTATTTGGTTTTCCAACCATTATGTCCTTTTGCTTTTAGGGAAAACTTAAACTTTTCAAAATTTATAAATGAGTTTTCATCATGCTACTTTCATATGCCAATATTGATCATGTAGAATCTACTAGGTATTTTCCTTAACTTTTTATATAAGTAAGAAATCCATAAACCTCCTGCGTGTATCTGAGCCTTTGCACAAGATTTCATTCACCTCCCTTTCAAAACAAAGGCCAAAACACTATTTGTACATAAATACTTCAGAATAGTCTTTCTCTGTCTAAGTTAGACAAAATTTCAGTGTTACCAAATGACATGGACATTTCATCAGATTTTAATACTACTACTTAGTTTGTTTAGCTTTTTGTTTCATGATACTTCCTACTCCTTGAGAGCAGGTAACAATTATAATGACCATCTCCTAGAATTACTGTGACTGGAAGAGAATAAATAGATAGTGGATTGTCAACGAAATAAATAAATGCAGGAATGAAAGTATTCATTCAAACATTTGTAAGCAAATGGAAGAGTATTCCGTGCTCCTGGACAGGAACACTTGATATAGTGAAAAGGTCAATATTACCAATGCACTCTATAAACTCAATGTAATTCCAATCCAAATCCCAAAACAATTCTTCAAAGAAATGGAATAACTAATCACCACCTTAATATAGAAAGGAAATAAACCCAGTAGAAACAAAAACAAAATAGTCACAGTAATAAGAAATCTTGGTATTGGTATTGACATAAGCCATGAATTGGAACAGAGAATCTATAAATGTAACCAAACACCTACAGATACCTGATCTTTGATATAGGACAAAACCACATTAAGGGGATGGGGAGAATATAACCTTTTAAATACATGATGCCAGACCAACTAGACCTCCACTTGAAAAAAATGAAACAGGATTCAGACCTCACATTATGTACAAAAAACAATCTCTATATGGATTAAAGACCTCGATATAAACCTCAGAACAATGAAGAGCATCATTGAAAAAATAGGTACAAAATTTAGGGCCTTTATACAAACCATAAATATGCTAGAGAAAATAATGAAAACTTCCCACACTGCAGAAGACAAAATAGAGAACTGAGGTCTTTTACATATATGAAATTTATGTACATTAAAAATCTTCATAAAAATATATCTTCATCAAAAGAGTGAGGGAGCCTACTAATTGGGGAATATATTCCACAATGTTATACCAGACAAAAGGCTAGTTTCAAAAATCTATAGAAAACTCTAACACCTTAATTAAAAAATATGAATAATCCAATACAAAATGGACACAAGACAGGAATAGACAATTTATTAAATATTGCATGCAGGCAGACAAAAATCATATGAAGAAATGTTCACATTCATTAGAAATATAAAAATACAAATGTGATACACCTCACATGGACACACGAACCAAAATTCATCCAAATAGAAGTCAATAAATGCAGGAGAGGGCATGAAGAGTTTGGAATGTTCATACATTTCTGGTGGGATCGCACAATATTACAGCCACTCTGTGGAACAGCATTGCATGGTTTTAAACAAGCACAAGCACAAATGCCATTTTGATGACCCTGTCATCTCTCTGCTTGGTGTAGACCCTAAGAAAATAAAGAAGAAAACGTGAAGACATATGCACACCCATGTTTCCTGAAGTAATTTCTATCATAGAAAGAAAAGGTCGAAGTAATCAAATACCCTGTCTGTAGGGGAATAACTAAACAATGCTGCCTCATACACATGATGTAATATTTTTAAAACTTAAAAAAAGCAATGATGAGTCTGTCTAACACCTCATGATATGGACAAAATTGGAGGACATGCTCAGCAAAGTTAGTCAATCTCCTAAAGATAACTCTTTTATGACATCACTATGATAAAGGTAAAATAAAGATAAAACTGGTTTTTAAACTATAGTACAAGGCATTAAAGGCTATAACAGGGCCAAGGCTAGGGGCAAGGGTAGGAGGGGAGAGCCAGCAAGGTAAGGAGCGATGGGGGGTGGGAATAGGAAGAAAAGAAAACAACAAAGTTGAACCTCATATATGAGGAGATTAATGGGATACTGTCACTGCTCTGATGAGCTGGGCTATGCAACTGCATATAATATGTTTCTCTTTGTGTTAGATTCCACAGAGAAGGGGAAGAGAGAGAGAGAGAGAGGTGTCACAGCCTTAAAAAAAGAAAGAAAAGTCCCTGCACATCCCTCATGCATCTTCACGCATCAGACCTAAACACTGATCAGAGTGGTTATAAAAGGAGGAAAAGGGAAATGCAACTCACTTAAGTTCACTTGTGACACACAAGCCAGTTCCTTTTTTTAAAATGATGTAAAATAGTTGCCTTTTCATTTAATAGGTTTCTCATTCTTCTTTCAAGGATGCTGAGCACCAGTAAGGTGCATTGAGGTCTGTATTCTTCCATCCTTCTGCATAATTAAGTGATCTTAATTGAAGTTAAAAAAAATTAAAAGAATTTTTTGAAACTGATTATGGTAGCAATTGTACAATTTTGCTGGACATGATTGAACTATGGAATGATATGTTATATTTATTTAAAATAATGAATACATTTTATTAATATGTATTTACAAATATCAATATGTGATACATATTAATTATATATTGACAATAAATTTAAAATAATGATAGTTAGTTTCTTAGATTTAGTTTTAAAGTGGAATAGTAGTGACATAATATGATTCTTCCAATATCCCAACACAAACCCACTGTCATCAAATTGATTCCAACATAGTTACCCCTAAAAAACAAGCACCGAACTCACTGCCATTGAGTCAGTCCTGATTCATAGTGACCCCCCGAGAGTTTCTGAGAGTATAACCAAGATTCCGACACGTTAGGATGGAGTGAAGCTACACTTTAGGGACCCCAAAGTGGCAAATCTTTATGGAAGCAGAACATCACATCATTCCCCCACAAAGAGCCTGCTGGGTTTAAATGTCTAAGTGTTCACTTAGCGACTGGACCTCTTAACTACTGAACTACCAGTGATCTTCTCTGCTAACATAACCCCTAATAAATATACATATAAACAATAGCAAAAAGTTGTAAAATTATTCAAATTCTGTGTGTCCAACCCAATGAAAATATGAAAACCAAAAGCTCAAAACAAGAAAAAAAAAGGAGAAAATAGAAGCATCAATGTCTACGGTGATCTTTCTTAAAATTTTCCTTTTGGTGAAAAGCAAAGAAATTTCCAGCATGGTGGTGGTGATGTTAATGTTTGTGGAGACATATGCTAGAAGAAGAAAATTTACAAACCATACTGGACAAAAGCTATATTATAAAGCAAAATCCAAACCTAAAATAAAACACAGATGAAAAAATGAATTAGGAATAGAATGTCAGTCAGTTTGGGAAAGGCAATGGTTTTGTAATAAATAAGATGAGAAATATCAGAGTGTTTTTTGGAAACTATCCAGGTTTCTGTTCTAATTTTTTTATGAATAAGGTGATAATATATGATCTTAGGATCACAAAAATTAAAAGACAAATATGTAATTCCCCTCCAAATAAAACAACCAGTGAAGAAAACATAATTGGTACATTGAAGAGCACACAGATCATCAGGAATCTCAGAACAATACCAAACCATCCGCCTTTTCCATGAAATGCAGTGCTTGAAATAGTCTATATTTATCTAATGTATTCTAAAAACAGGAAGAAAATCAACTTCAATGATGGAGCTGATAAAATAATTTCCCTCCATCATCCCCATAAGAAAATGAACAAAATAAAATAGTAATGAAACAATTCACCATGATTATAGTCCCATCAAAATCTGGGGATATAAAACAAGCAAACAAATACTAATTAGTAATTCAAAAACAATGACCTAAAACAGACAAAGGATAGGGGATAATACAATAATATTTGAAAGCTTAGCAATAAAAATATATATAAAGCATAGCAAAAATGAACACCGATTGTTAACAGACCTAAAATAAAATGCATTCAAATGAAAACTTCATAATGGATGTTGTAGAAAAACAATAATAAAAAAATAAGGGTAGAGAAGAGGTATACTCTAGCCCAGGTGGCAATGAAGCATTGTAGTAGGGCAGGAGGAAGGTCAAGGGAGATGGAGGAAAGAGCTAGGAGTCAAAGGGCATTCATGGAGGTCTAGACAAAGACATGTACATGCAAATATATATAGGAGGTTGGGGAAATAGATCTTTGTGTCTATATTTATAGGTCAAGTATTAAGGTGGCGGAAGGACCTTGGGCCTCTACTCAAACACTCCCTCTATGCATGAATACCTTCTTTTATTAAATTGGAACTCTATGATGCTCACTCTCCCGACACAACAGGTGGAGCCAAAATGGGTGAACAAGTAAATGTGGTGAAGAAAGCTGATGGTGCCCGGCTATCAAAAGAGATAGTGACTGGGGTCTTAAAGGCTTGAAGATAAACAAGCGGCCATCTAGCTCAGAAGCAACAAAGTCCACATGGAAGAACACACCAGCCTGTGTGATCGAGTGGTCCCAAAGGGATCAGTTAGCAGGCATCAAAGAACAAAAAATCATATCATTGACTGCACACCTCCATGATAGGATCGCTGAAGACAAATGGGTGCACAAGCAAATGTGGTGAAGAAAGCTGATGGTGCCCGGCTATCAAAAGAGATAGTGTCTGGGGTCTTAAAGGCTTGAAGGTGAACAAGCGGCCATCTCGCTCAGAAACAAATAAGCCCACATGGAAGAAGCACACCGGCCAGTGCGATCACGAGGTGCCCAAGGGACCAGATATAAGGCATCATGCAAAAAAAAAAAAAAAAGATATAAGTGTGTGTATGTATGTGTATTTATGTGTATATGTATATATGTATGTGTATATATATATTATATTAAATGAAGGGGGAAGTGCAGAGTGGAGACCCAAGGCCCAAGTGTCGGCCAATGGAGATCCCCTCATAGAGGGGCTTAGGAAAGGAGATGGGTTAATTAGGGTGTGAGGTAGTATCGATGAAGAACACAGCTTTCCCCCAGATCCTGGATGCTTCCTCCCCCCAACTACCATGATCCGAATTCTACCTTGCAGGGCTGGATAGGACAGAGGCTGTGCACTGGTACATATGAGGGTTGGAGATACAGGGAATCCAGGGTGGATGATACCTCCAGGACCAAGGGCGTGAGGGACGATGCTGGGAGAGTGGAGGGTGAGTGGGTTGGAAAGGGGGAACTGATTACAAGGAGCCACATGTGACCTCTTCCCTGGGAGAGGGACAGCAGAGAAGGGGGGAAGGGAGACCCCGAATAGGGCAAGATATGACAAAATAACGAGGTATAAACTACCAAGGGCATATGAGAGGGAGGAAAAGGGAGGGAGGGGGGGAAAAAAAAGAGGACCTGATGCAAGGGGCTTAAGTGAAGAGCAAATGCCTTGAGAATGATTGGGACAGGGAATGTATGGGTGTGCTTTATACAATTGATGTATGTATATGTATGGATTGTGGTAAGAGTTGTTGGAGTCCCTAATAAAATGTAAAAGAAGAAAAGAGGAGAAAAAAATGATTAGGGCAAAGACTGTACAGATGTGCTTTATACAATTGATGTATGTATATGTATGAACTGTGAAAAGAATTGTATCAGCCCCAATAAATTGTTAAAAAAAAGAAAGTAAATGTCTAGAAAAGAATGATGGCAACATTTGCACAAATATGCCTGATACAGTTGATGTACGGATTGTAATAAGAGTTGTAAGAGCCTCCAATAAAATTATCTTTTAATAAAAAAAAAATAATAATAATAATAAATGAATGATCACAATGTGAAAAATAAACTTTACACTATTTTATGAAAAAAAAATAAGGGAAGAAAAGAAGAAAATAATCAAACTACAAGCCAAAACATGTTGCATGTAATTGTATAAGAAGTGGGGATGAGGAAAAATATAACTGAACTAATAAAGTAGAATCTAAGAAAAATTTCCAAAATTATAAGAAATTCTCAATGTTTGCATTGAAACAGAAATTTGTTATGTGGGAAATTTGAACCACAATAAACACACACACACAAAGAAAACCAAACAAATGGGCTTGGAAAAGTTCATAGAAACATAGCTAATATTCCTTGAACTTTTTGAAGACCCTTTTTATAGATAAAGAGATATTTAGAAATATACATATTACTAAAATTATTAGTAACTTCTGAGCTAGATGGCCACGTGTTTACCTTCAAGCTTTTAAGACCTTGATACACTATGATAAACTTTCTTTCAAATTGGTGTATTTAGATCTCTTCCAATCAGTTGGTCAGATAGCTTTCAAGTTTAGTCTTTCACAAAGAAATTTTTTTTTGCTTTAGACAAGTAAGTATTTCCACCACTGAAGCATCTCAACCAACATCCTGTCAATTCCTAGATACTTTTTAGTTTGTTTTCCTATGCCTTTAGTGAAGGTTGGATTCTTCATTCAAAGCTATTTTGCTCCTATGCTACCTACTGAAACGGGTAAATGTTGGCCATGTATTTTTTTGTTAGAGGAACTTTGTGTATCCCTTCCATCTTCCTTTTGTTCAATATGTTCCCCATGGAATCCTTCAATATTTCAACTCAAGGATTTTTTATATTCACATAAATTTAACATCACAAAGAAAATAGATATTGTTTGAATTACATTTATTTTTATTATCCTGCTTCCCTTTATCAGTTTATCAAAAGCATGATGTGATTAGCTGCTTATGTATCTTCATGTTGGTAGAGCTTTGCAATCTACAAAGAAAAAGGAATTATTACTGGAAAAAATGATTTATTTGAATCCTCTTCAAATAGAATATTTTAGATTTGATAAAAGTTAAAGTACATTATAAATAAAAGAAAGACAATTCGTTTTAACATTGGTATAACTCAAATAAAATCAGATATTTTGTCTGGTACCAAGAAACAAGACATTATCATCAAGTAGATTTGAATGACAGAATATGTAACACAATATAACTGTCTCATAGTGTTTTCAGGTTATAAATCCTTGCAGAAACTAACTTCCAATACTTTCTCTGACAGAGTGTGCTGACGAGATTGAACCACTGACCTGTTTGTTAGCAGTTCAATTCTTAATCACTGTATCACCAGGACTCCCTGTTTTGCCTGGTAGGAATGTCAATAATATAGAATTTCATAATATTCAAATTACTTACTATGTACCTTTCTGAGTTTATTTACATATTAGTCTTCCTTAAAGAGGGGCCAGATACTACTCCTACCTGTCACCTGTACATGACACATCCATTCTCCTGTATCTCTTCTGATTCTCATTTCCCCTTTCTTCCCACTCAGCACCAGGCGGACTCTCCTATAACCGTGGAGGATGTGCTGCTGTCTCTCTAAGCCTTTGCAGAGCTCTTCTCTTTCTGAGATGCCATTGCGTTCATAGCTCAAGACTTAGCTCAGCGGAAGTGTCGGAGAGTTCTTCTCCTTCTGATGATTCCATCTCTTTAATCAGTATGTATATTACAAAACATTCATGGAAAAGCTAGTAGTATTCTCTGGAATTCCATCTCTTTAATCAGTATGTATATTACAAAAACATTCATGGAAAAGCTAGTAGTATTCTCTGGAATTCCATCTCTTTAATCAGTATGTATATTACAAAAACATTCATGGAAAAGCTAGTAGTATTCTCTGGGTTTGAAGCAGCTCTACAGAAATCAAATAATCAAACAAAAACTTCAAGAGCTTAAAAAAAGGATCCAATAACCTAGAAATATCTTTCAAGTCGATAGGCTTGGAACATCGCCTATTTGATGAGATAATGCATATGCGTTACTTTCCTCATTGTACCCACCAAAACTGCCAACGCCATGCAAGATCTTATAGACAATTTTAAATTCACCAAAGTATTTTCCTTGATAATCCAGAGGAAAAATCTTTTTTTGGATGATTTCTCGTAAAAAGTAAACATTTAAATAATGCATTGATTGGCACAAAAAGAAATACTATATATATATATACACCAAAAAGCTGTTTGAACGTAAGTAGTTGGGCCAATGTAATGTTTTTATTTTTGACATAAATAATAATAATCTATTTCACTTACTGGGCAGTTATGATTAGCCAGGTACTGTCTGAAGTTATTTGTATGTATTCAATTAAGAAGAAGCTTCTGATGTGCTATTAGTAATCTGCTTATTTACATACGCAAAGGCATACAGCTATGAAGTGGCTTAATTGAGATTCAAAACGAGATGAGGTTTCCTCTTTCTCACTGCCCCTCCACCTTACCAATGAGGATTCCCCTCCCGGGGACTGGTCTCCCCTAATGCACTACCACGTTTGTGTACGATGGAGTTCACTGTCCTCGCTGTTAAGGAACATTCTGGTTCCACTTCTCCCCAGAGATATGTGCCTGCTGTTTCGACAGTCCATTGTTCTTTCGATGTTCTTTGCCAGCACCATGATTCAAATTCATCAAATATTACTGTTTTCCATCCTCCTTTTTCAATGTCACACCTTTCCATGAGTATGTAGTGATTAAAAACACCACACCCTGGCTTAGATGCACCAGAGTCCTCAAGCAGTCTTGTTCTTAGACTCTTTAACGAGATCCAGTGTAGCAGCTTTACCCAATGTAGGGCACCATTTGATCTTTTGACTGTGCTTCCATGAGTATTGATTGATTTTGGACCCAAACCAGACAAAATCCTTGACAACTTCAATATGTCCCCTTGTCCCCTACCCCTACCATTTTCATGATGTTACGTAGTGGTTCAGTTGTAAGATTTTGTTTGCTTTACATTACGGTGTAATCCATACTAAAGGCTGCAGACCTTGAGCTTCATCACGTGCTTCTAGTCTTCCTCATTTTCAGTAAATAACGTGTCATCTGCATATCAAAAAACAAGCCTTTCTCAAATCTTGACTCTGAATTCTTCTTTATGCGAGTAGATTCCAGCTTCTCAAACTATTTTCTCCTCATAGAGATTGAATAAATGTGTGAGAGGATACAGACCCAGAACGCATCAAATTTATTCAGGGATACAAAAGGGATGCACAACGTTCCTGTTTTAAACCATGCAGTATTCTCTTGTTCTGTTTGCATGACTGCCTCTCGATCCATGTGCAGGTTCCACATGAGCACAATTAAGTATTCTGGAATTCCCATTCTTCTCAATGCTATTCATAGATTGTTTTGAAAAATAGTTATATTACCTGGCTTTCCTTGTAGGCATATTGAGATTATTTATCAGAGACAGCATTGTATTTCAAGCTACATCTCGAAATTTCCCTCTGACAATGAATGTGATGCCACGTATTTTAAATGTACCATTCCCAACATATAAAAGATGGGATTGTCTGACTCAAACTAGCTAATAATGGTTAGGTTATGGATATCTGTGTGCTTCACTTAGTTGTTGACCATGTCCCATTGTCCCAGGTTCGTACTCCCTTCATTACAAATTCTGCTTCTTAACAGATGCTTGCAGCTATTGCTTCTCATGTGGTATCCTGCCCCATTAACAAACGAAGGTTCTGGCAGCTTTCCTCCATCCAGGTTATTATTGTAGATTGTGCTTTGGGAAGGTAACCCATGACTCAGCCATGTTTTGTGCACCTTTTGACCTGAGAAACATCTTTTAGCACTGTATCGGAGGACCATGCTCTGCTGCCATTCATTAGGCTTTCAGCGACTAACTCATTCCTCAGAAATTGACAGCCTTAATCTTCTTTGTAGTCTATTCTTTGGCTGGAAGCTCTGCTGAAATCTGCTTGGCTTCAGTGATCCTGATGGCGTTTGAAATACCAGTGCATAGCTTCTGGCTTCACAGCAACATGCAAACAACCACAGCAAACGAGTAGTGGCCTGTCGTTTTTGTTTGTTTTTTTGTAGGTTTTGTATTGAGTTTATTTATTTATATTTTTAATTATTTTATTGGGAGTTCTTTTAGCTATCACAATTTTCTAGTTAAATCACATCAGGTGTTATTGTACAATTGCTACCACATCCATTTCAAAACATTTTCTTTCCTCCACTTTATCTCCTTCCTCTCACACCCCCGCCCAAGAAACTTTATCTATCTATCTATCTATCTATCTATCTATCTATCTATCTATCTATCCATCTATCTATCTAATCTATTGCTCTATCTACCATCTATCATTGCCATCCAATATAGCCATTCACATATGATTTTGTTGTTCGCTCCCTCATCAATACGATCAGCTCCCCTTCCCCCAATTCACGACCACCCCTCTTCCCACACTCTCAGGGAACCTCTACTGCTGTTACTGTTTCTGAAGGCTAATCTATCTTGGCTTTCATGTTTGAATGATCTTAATTACACAAATGAACATACGCAAGTCTAGCATGACTAATGAGGTAAAACAAAAACCATAATAGTAAGAGGAGGAAATATTAAAGAACTAGTGGGTAGTTATGTGTTTCATCAGTGCTTTTCCACACCCTGGATTTATCATTATCTCTGTATTATATTGTCTCTAACATTAGGTTAGTCTTTAAAAGAAACATGAACTTCAGAGAAGAGTGCTTAATATCTCAAAAAAAGGGAAACATCTAAATCTAAATTATTTAAGAATTAAAATGTGAAAATCATTTTAGAGAAACTGAAAGTAAATATTTTAAATATTTTGATTCTTCCAAAAATGTATAAAAATGAAATTATAAGATGATGGAATTTTTCATGAACTTTTAAAAACATCCCTCATCTATCTTATAATGTGTACATTGTTCCCATAATAAAATAAAACAAGCTATTCATAATTCAAACTTTTCTGATAATTTAATTACCCTGAGTATTGATTAATATAATGAAGTTATTAAGGAATGATTATGGGAGTTATTATTCTGCTGAAGGCAACCTGTCTTTTTTATGGCTGAAAGGTTTTTGATGGTTAATTTACTCATACGGTAATATATTCAACAAATTTGCACTGATTGTATACTATACTTCAGGAATTAGATATACTGAGTTTGAAATACAAACTATAATGCATTAACTCTATACAGGGATATTCTAGTATAGCTGCTAGGTAAGAATGGTTTAATATAGGTGTGACATATAACTATAAATTACATGTGAAAAATGAGTTGAAAAGAAAAAAGAACAAAAAATGATTGGTAGGCTGAGGAGTTAGCTTGTATTCTGTTTAGTACCATGGAGTTAATTGTGACACATAGTTCACTCATGTGGCACAGTAGAATTGTCCCATAGTATTTTCTAGGCTTTCTTGACTATTTAATTACCCTATCAAGATTATAGATTAATATAATAGATGAGAAGACCCCTGATGAAACAGTTTGAACTCAACAGCTGCTCCATGGAAGAAAACAGGGGCAGTCTGCTGCATTAAAGAGTATAGCCCACAAGGTCTCATATGAAAATGTTTCTCTGTCTTGCAGGGTCTGTATGCGTCAGGATGGACTTGATGGTAATGGGTTTGTTGTTGTTTTAATCTTTGCAGGAGCAGATTGCCAGTTTGCTCTATTATTGTGTTGTTGTTTTCCTGTGGACATTCTAAGTGGGTTTGAACTACCAATCTTTTGGTTACTATTTGGGAATTTATCAGCTATTCTTTCTCCTTTAAGAAAAATGCACAGTATCACCAGAGTTCCTACATTACAATTGAAAATATCCTTATTTCACAAAAGTGCTATTTTAAAACTCCTGCTGAACACAGTTTGGGGGTACTCACCAAAAAATGGAATTTTGTTTTTCAAAGATATTTATATATGTTTCAAAGATATATATATATATTTATATATATATATATATATATAAAACAACCTATCAATTTCAAAGTACTCTCCATTACACTTAATACATTTGTCAAATCTGCAGCTACGTTCTTGGAAACGTTTTTCAAACTCGTGTTTGGATGGCTGATGGCACCTTCCTCCTCCTTCCTTCCCTTGTCAAATTGCTGCCCTTTCATGTTCCTCTTCACTTACAGAAACAAACAAACAAAAAGTCACACGAAGTGAGGTCAGGTGAATAAGGTGCATGCAGCATAGGGCAAGAGAGATATGTTTATGCTTTGTTTTGGGGTGTTTTTTTTTTTGCCCAAAACTGGTGCACTGAGATGGCTGTGTGAGCAAGTGCATTGCCATGGTGGCAAAACTAGTCCCCCATCTGCCACAAATCAGGTCTTTCTTTGTCACACACTGTTATGCAATCTTTTCAGGACCTCTAAATGGAAAGCTGGATTAATAGTTTGACCAGATGGAACAAACTCCAAATGCACATCTTTGTCCATTGGGGAAGTTGACAGAAATGCAGAACAAGGTTTGTCATCAATCAACCTTTCAGCTTTTTTGAAATGAGAAAACCACTCATATCCTTGAGTTTCTCCATAGTGCTGTCCTGTAAGCCATGTTCAACATCCCAATAGTTTCTACAGCATTTTTCCCCAAGCAGGAAACAAAACTTCACAGTTGCACACTATTCTCTTAACTTGGCCATCACAAAAAAATGAGGTTCAAGTGAAAATTCTTTTATGAAAAAATTCACTGTGATCAGAGAGAACCTTCCCAGGCAGCACCACTGGGTACGCTAACTCAGAGTGAGTTGCTCCATGTTCGCTTCGAATGAAAAATATGTACCATCAACGCTCTGTCCTACCCAGTGCAATTCTGATTTTGGGGACGTACCCCATTCTATAGAAAATATAGTAACTTAATCACTGGCATTGAGGCAATTCTGACTCATAGCGACCCTATAGGTCAAGGTAGATTTGCCAACTGCCCCTTTGGGTTTCCTAATCTTAAAATCTTTGCAGATGTAGAGAGCCTCATATTTCTCCTGTATAGCAAGTGATGGGTTTTGACTGCTGACGTATGATTAGCAGTTCAATGGATAGCCCACTGCACACTGGGTTATGCTATATTATATGTGGCATAATATTCCTTAATGAAGACAGATGGTCTGGTTGGACCTAATCTGATTGTATGAATGCTTTAGACATCATTTTCTTAATTTGGTAATTGAAAGAAAGCCACAGACCCAGAAAAATCCAGTGAATTCAATATGCTATTGCTGGTTCAAAGAAACAATGGGTCGTGTTTCAAGGAATGGGGGCAATTTCTAGTTTCTGAGAGCAGTCGCAGGCTGATCACCAGCTTGGAAAAAGCCAGCTCAAATGTAAAAAATGATCCTACTAACAATAAAAGTGAGCTTATAAGAAAAATCTCCCCGAGAGTCTCCAAAAAAGGAATAGCATGGCTGATATAATTTCAGCTTTATACTTTAACAGAAAGCCAGCCACATCATGCCAGACTTCTGATCCAGGAAAATCTAACCTAAGAACATAGATGTTGTCTTAAGCTGATTTGGCTAGAATTAACTTGTTATGTAGCCATAGAAACCTAATTCCCATCAGTTTTATCCTGATTCAGGTCCCTAAAAATAAATTGAGAAAATAATCTCCATTTTAAATATGTAATAATAGACCACTCTCCATGGCAAAAGTAAAGCATAGAACCTTCAAAGATCTAATTTAAAACTCTGTAGTGTGGTGTGGTGATCAATGCTATTTTAATGCCACACCTCACAGGTCAGCCTTAAAAATTGCCTGCTGGCCTATGATTTTCTACAGAAAGTTTGCATCAGTGTACATATCACTAAAGTTAAAAAAGAAGTTCAGTTGTGGCTATGTCACTTAATGCAAAAATGTGGAAATAGTCCTGTATTGATAGCCAACATAGGAATGGAGAGCTCAGTCCTAAAAGCACTAGGAATAGGATTATGCTGAAACCACATTTAAAATCATTATGTTTTATTACCATTATATTGAAGCTAATTTTAAAGCTAGAATAACATTATGACTATTTCTAAAAAGCTATTATAAGTATTCAAGAAAGATGTAAGGGCTTTATAAATGCTAAAGGGGAATATACTCTGTTTTTAATTTCTTTGGGAATATGCTCTTAATTACTAAATAAACCTATCTTTAAGCAGTGCTTCAATCAAAGGCTTCAGCAATATATTTCTGGTTAAAAACTTTTGATCATAAAAATAATAGTATTCTGGCAAAATTGTTTCTATAACCTAAATATTCTTTAGAATCATAACAGGTAGAAAAGAGGGTACTGATTCTTGAAAGTTATCTATCTTCAAATTCATATCCTCACTTCCAGCATTCCCTAGTTAACCGCCCCTTTTATTTTTGATGATGGTTATAACCTATGAAGCTGGAAAATCTTCCAAGGCAGTCTAACACCTTCGAATATTGGGTTTCTAAATAGATCTCTACTGAAAACATTGAATGAATACATATCTACTAGAGACACTTGCATCAGGGTATTGGATATGGGGAAGCAAACTGCCTACAGCATCTTGATAGATAGCAAATCAACACTACAAGTAAAGATATTCTAAAGCCCCTCCCTGCAGCTTCCTTTAATACTCAGACCAGGCAGCATGTCCCTGGGAAAACTTTCCTTTACTACACAACTTGGTTGGAAGCTCCTCCTATGAGGTCCCACTATATCTCATAATGTGTCATTTTTAAAAGTTGACACTGCTGGTTTTAGTCACATATTTATTACCTGAGCTCCCATCTATAAGGTCCTGAATGTCCCAGGAAGTATATTTGTCTTTCTCAGGTACTTAGTAAAAAAAGTTCCATTTATCCTGCATTACGATGGATAAATGGGTGATTTAATCCACCATGGAGGTGTCAACATCTATGAAATTATGAAACAGAGAAAAATTGAATACGATGAGTCTCATATGGGAAAAATCTGCGCAGATGTTTTTCTTGAATTGTTGACCAAGCCAGTTCCTTGAATACTTTGTAATTCTTTTGCAATGAGGTGTCCTATGTAATAATCTCCTTGTAAAGTTTATGGAAGCATTGGCATAGGTCCCTTGCATTCTGCTATTTGTTACTGAGATCTGTCTTTGCCATTGAAATAGTAATAAGTGACAGCACGTACAGAAAAAACACTTGTCATCATCATTCTATGTTCTTGAAAATAAAAAGTGTCCTCTTTCAGCTCATTTATTTTCTTTCTTCCAAATTCCATGTCCTTCTGTCTTTCTCATGTGTGGTTTTGATATTCAAATGTTGGCCTATTTTATGATCATATCTCAGTGAAGTTTTGTTGTCCAAATCTGTGATTCATTCTAAAGTTATTCTAAGTAGACTTTTCTCCCTGAACTCTAGGGGGAAAGTTCTTCAGTGGAGAAAAAAAGGAGTTATACATAATATTTTTTATGCACAATTTTAATTTCTCTAAAAGAAATCTTATTAAAAATAGGCAACTAAACTATGAAAACACTAACTGAAGGAACAAACAATACAGAAGCAGAACAGCTGAGATAGCTCAGGCACTTCCGGAGGCCCAGCGAGAGAGATGCTGCTCCAAAGACACACAGGTACCAGGGATGGCACAAGACTAGATAAGCACTTGCTTTCATTGTGCTTGGGGTCACCAAGATTGGGGGGAATGAAAGTTGGTAACTTAACAACAGCTATCACGTTACCAAAACTAGTTGAATTGGGAAAACTACTTTCCAGGACCTTCTGAGGTACAAACACCAACAGTGTGATAATAGCCTATTTGGACACTTCCAAAATGTGCTCAGAAAGCCCACTGTCAGGACCCCCTGAGTCATTTATCCAAATGGAGCTCTGTGTGCCAGGACACCACCTGGCAACTTAACTAATCAATCTCTACGTGTTTCTAAAGGCTGTTTCAGGATCCTTCCATTGTTATTTAGCTGAGACTCAAATAGCAGACACTGGTGAAGAAATCCATTAAGCACATAGCTTCAATGAAACAACAGAGCAGTTCATTGCCTGGAAATAGCAAAAGACAGCATGGCTTTGAGTTCCACCGGCAGTAAATGGTCCTGTGGTACTGCATAACAAGCCCACTGTGAGGACATGAGATTATTTGAGAGCATCTGAAGCTGCATCAATAGGTTGAGCACAGTGTGGAAAGAACTGATGGACATATTTCTTTCTACCCCACAGTAGCAGACTATTGATATCACACCGCCGTCAGGAGATCATTCACAAAGCATACAGACACAAACAGCAGGGAGACCCACATGTACTCAACACAATGCTTTGAGGAATAGAAGAGACAGCTATAACACATGTAAAATGCCACGGTAAGTTAGTTTAATGTAGATAAGATAGTTTAATGTAATTTTTCAAATTTCACCCATTAACAATGTAGAAGAAGAAGTGTACCAAAATACTTACCTGACGACTTATTTCTCAAACTGTAAATTTCCCCCTAAATCAAAATTGCAACTCCAAATGATTTTTTTAAGTCAGGCTTAGTGTGCTAAACTCAGGAGATCCCTAACAGCATTGTATGATTGGCTCCCACATTATTGAGGGTAATATCAGAAGCGAGGATGAGAATTGTCTAGAAGAAGGGAGCAACGATGAGAGGAACCTCGGCGGACTGTCCTCCATCACTTTCACAGTTTCTCAGAAGTGGGACACCCAATATCTTCCATAGCAGCAGGGGCGGTAGCAGCTGTATCCGGAGCCACCATAACCGGAGCCATAACCATAGCCCAAACCTCTGAGGCAGCCATACCCACAGCCATAGCCACAGCCCAGGCCACCAAGACCGTAGCCAAGACCACCATAGTAGTTTCCGTAGTAATAGCTCATGGTGTCAGGCCTTGGAGGGTTAGTGGAGACGAAGTGTTTGCTTGCAGAAGATGAACTTCTCCGCTTCCAAGGAGCCTTTACAGAGCCTCGATATTGGGTTTAACAAACCACAAACTACCGCGCAAACGTCTTATCCACCAATTTAAATTTTAAGCAATCTCATGAACATCTTTTTCATTCATAGGAGAGGCCCTCACACCCATGAATTTTGGAATACCTTCCCTGTTACCTCTACATTCTTTGAGCCATATCACATGCGTTTAAAATAAATGACGATAATACTGCATCTCTATAACCAAGCTCCATGGGTTAACGTGGAATAGAAGCCACACTTTGGGCAAGCGGGCCTGGAGGAAAAACATGCCAAGCATTCACTTGTGTCTGAAGCTGTCAGGTTTGAGTGAGTAGTACTTGCAGAGTGGGTGTTTAGACTTTGGGCAGCTCACCACAATATTGCCAGTTTGAACCCCTCACACTTCCTTCAGGAGAAAGATGGGTGTCTGCCCCCGTAAAGATTTAGTCTTGTAAACCTCAGGGATCAATTCTATTCTGTTCTACGCAGCCATATGAATTGTATTTGACTTTATGGCAGTGAATTTGGTAAGGTTTTCTGACCTCTTGTTATCACAAGCCCTCATGGTATAAAAGGTTAAGCACTGTGTGGCCCCACAGTAGAGAAACAGATGACAGCCGAGAAAATCTCTACAACGTTTCTACTCAGTCACATGGGGTTGAAAATTAACAAATAGCACCCAACAAGAAAAACGATGTCACCAGTATTCTCTCCGTCCTTGTTTATTTCTGAAGATACTCCTAAAGGCTGTTTGTTTGCTATGCATTTTCTACCATTTTTGTATTTGTATATACATTTAAGATTAGGGAGCATATTTGCAAACAGGCTTTAAACTAATTCTCGGTGTTTTCATTCCTATTGGTTCTTATGTTTTTATTATGTTTGCATGACACTCCTGCATCAACATCTTTTAAGTGTGAGATATATTTAAACATATTTTTCAGCAAAAACAAATATGTATACATTTTGTGGGTATGTATGTGTATGTATGTTTTGACACATGCCAAACGTGTCCTATTATTATAATAGAAGTATGTCTTGAGATACATAGTTAGAAATAATTGCTGTTCTCTGTCATCCAATCAGTCGCCAACTCTGCTGACCCTTTCACGTCATGATTGGGCCAAGAATAAAGAAATAAGTGGCTGATCTCTTGAAGTAGCTAACCAGGCCTTTCTTCCTAGTCTGTTCTAATCTGGAAGCTGTACTGAAACCTTTTTCTATTCATAGTAACCCTTTATAGACAGCATACAATCATCATATATTCTACTGAGGTTGCAAACCACTGCCCTTTGAGGTTAGTAACCCGCAGCTTAACCACTGCACTATTACAGCTACTTGAAAGCAGTTTAGCCTCCTAAGACCAGGAAGGCCTGTACTGATAGGCAGGTGGGGCTGCAGGTGAGGTCACTGGTCAGAAATGAGGAGACCTGGCAAGGATTCTGAGTGGAGATTGTAAATTGGCAAGAAGGAAGCAGTGTGAACTTCTTCTAGAAGCCTGTGTAACAATACAGTCCAAAACACGTTTATCCAGTTCCACACTATTTTTTCATTACCCCACACAACATCCATCTGCAGTGGTATTTTTGTTAGTAAAATATTAATTCCTTATTGATAGACTCACTGTTCATGGTGTGTGCTTTAAAATTATTTAATTTAATCTTAATATTTATATGAAAAAGAAGCTAATTTATCCCTTGTGATATTGAAGTATTGGGGGGAGCAGTTTGACTCACTTTCACAATTAATAGAGGTCATTAGATTAGAATAGAAATAATTTCATTTCTTTATTCCCTAGCATTTTATTTAAGTATTTAAGAGACCCCCCCTGCCACACACCCTCCTGCATTTTGACAATGCACCTGTTTCTTATTCAAGGGGAGGAAGGGTGGTCGTAGGAGGATTTCATCTGGAAACCGCACTACAGCCCTCATCTGGTGCTGATCCCCACACATCTTTGATATCCCCACACTCAAAGAACATTTAAAAGGAACATGATTTGGATCTCTTGAGGATGCCAAAACTGTTGTTTTGATGTGGTATAAATCAGAGAGGGAAGGAGACACATAAGTTAATCTACTCTATTTTATTTCTTCACATGACTAATTTTGTAAAATGTGTCTTCTTAATCTTTGGATTTCTGGCTAATAATACTGATTATGTCTTCATGAACTACTTATCAAATGACTGAGAGTTGATTGTATATGCAAACGGGTGCATGAATAAACTTGTTCAATTAGATTGTCAAAAAAAAGAAAGAAAGTTGAGTTTGTAATTCTCTTAATGTCATATTTTTTCACCTTTAAGTACAAGAAAAATGTATTCATTTTGTAAGACATAATTCTACATTTCACTATACAAGTTATTGTTGTTAGGTTCCATCTAATTGGCTTTGACCCAAAGTGAATCTATATATACACAACATGACGACACACGGCATAGCCCTGTGCCATCCTCATAATTGTTCCTGTGCCTAGGCCCATTGATGCAGCCATGATGTCAATCTATCTTGTGAAAGGCCTTCCTCTTTTTGCTGCCCTTCCACTTTTCTAACCATGATGTCCTTCTCCAGGACCTAATCTCTCCTGACAACATGTACAATGTATGTAAGATGAAGTTTACCATCCTTGCCTCTGTGGAACACTCTGGCCTTAGTTCTTCCATCACATATTGGTTTGTATTTCTAGCAGTTCATGGTACTTCCCAGATTAATCTCCAGCACCACAATTCAATATTCATCTTTATTCAATGTCAACCCTTCACAAACATCTGATGCAATGGAGAATGGTAGTTGGATGGTTGGATGTGGTAATTATACATTTTCATGTCAATAAAAGAAATGAACAGGTGGAGTTTAGCCTGTCAATCAGGTCACAGCCTGAACATGTCTCCTTGTGGGCATAGCCTAATCATGAGAATTCTGGGAACTTCATATCTTCCTCCCTGGAGGATGGACACACACACTCTCTCTGTGATTGACCTTTCAGTTGAGCCACATGAAGCCATGCTTATGGCAGCCAGAGCCCTGGAGATGCATGCACTGCCATTGGATCCACAGGACTTTACCGCAACTTACCTGTGATCTTCCTCCATTCGGCATCATTGCATGTGCCGCTTGAGTCAAAGAGAAACATATGGACTAGTATCAGACATATGGGCTAATATCTGACTTATTATGGGTCTGGATTGGAACGGGATGGTTCCTTTATTTCTCTTTCTTCTTCTTTTTTTAATAGTTTTATTAGGGCCTCATACAACTCTTATCACATTCCATACATTTATCAATTGTGCAAAGCACATTTGTACATTCATTGTCCTCATCATTCTCAAAACATTTGATCTCTACCTAAGCCCCTGGCACCAGCTCCTCATTATTTCCCCTCCCTCCCAGTTCCCCCTCCCTCATGAACCATTGATAATTTATAAATTATTATTTTGTCATATCTTTCTCTGTTCAACGTCTCCCTTCACCCACTTTACTGTTGTCCGTCCTCCATGAAGGAGGTGACATGTAGATCCTTGTAATCAGTTCCCCCTTTCCAACCCATACTCCCTCTTCCCTCCCAGTATCACCACTCACACACTGGTCCTGAAGGGATCATCTGCCCTGGATTCCCTGTATTTCCAGTTCCTATCTGTACCAGTGCACATCCTCTGGTCTAGCCAGTTTTGTAAGGTAGAATTGGGATCATGGTAGTAGGGGTGGAGGAAGCATTTAGGAACTAGAGGAAAGTTGTATGTTTCATCATTGGTACATCACACACTGACTGGCTCATCTCCTCCCTTAGACCCTTCTGTAAAGGGTTGTCCAGTGGCCTACAAATGGGCTTTGGGTCTCCACCCTGCACTACCCCCCCTCATTCACTATGATATGATTTTTTGTTCTGATGGTGCCTGATACCTGATCCTATCGACACCTCGTGATCGCACAGACTGGTGTGTTTCTTCCATGTGGGCTTTGTTGCTTCTGAGCTAGATGGCTGCTTGTTTACCTTCAGGCCTTTAAGACCCCAGATGCTATGTATTTTGATAGTCAGGCACCATCAGCTTTCTTCACCATATTTTCTTATGCACCCATTTGTCTTCAGTGATCATATCAGGGAGGTGAGCACACAGTTATATGATTTTTTATTCTTTGATGCCTGATAACTGATACCTCGGCACCTCGTGGTCATACAGGTTGCTGTGCTTCTTCCATGTGGGCTTTGTTGCTCCTGAGCTAGATGGCCGCTTGTTTACCTTCAAGCTTTTAAGACCCCAGATGCTATATCTTTTGATAGCCTGGCACCACCAGCGTTCTTCACCACATTTTTTATGCACTCATTTGTCTTCAGTGGTTGTATTAGGAAGGTGAACATCATAGAATGCCAGTTTAATAGAAAAAAGTATTCTTGCCTTGAGGGAGTACTTGAGTGGAGGCCCAATATCCATCTGCTACCTTTATACTAAACCTATACAAATATGCACGTAGCTCTATTTCCCCATCCTCATATATAAATATATTTGCATGTGTACATGCCTTTATTTAGACCTCTATGAATGTCCTTTTCCTCCTAGCTCGTTCCTCTATTTCCTTTGACTCTCCTCTTTTCCCACTATCATGCTCAGTCTTCATTTGGGTTTCATTAGTTCCTCTTGATTACATTACCCTTGATCATGCCCTACCAAGCCTCCTACACCCTCCTCACCACCGATTTGGATCACTTGTTGTTCCCTTGTCCCTGGGTTTGTTAACACCACTTCCTTTCCCCCCCAACTACCCCTCTCCCATGTTCCCCCTTGAACTATCAGCCCTGCTCTTTTCTCCTTCAGATTGTTCATCCAGCCTATCTTATTTAGACAGTCCTGCGGAGATAATAACATGTACAAAAGCAAGACAGAGCAAAACCAAGCAACAATATACAACAAAACAACAACAACAACAAACCAATGATAAAAACACCCAAAACAACAAGAAAGAAAAGCTTGTAGTTAGTTCAAGGATTATTTGTTCGCCTTTAGGAGTGTTTTCCAGTCCAATCTGTTGGGGCTCCATGCCCTAATCCCAAAGTTCAGCTTCAGCATTCCTTGGTACCTCGCTGCCCCTTTCCCTTTCTGTTCTGTTACACCCCCTTAGTGTTTTGCTTCAGTGTGGCAGGATAAAATTGGGCACAATACCCTCACTGTGTCTCTGGTGTTGTCCCCTGTGGTGCTGTGGGTCAGTGAGAGACACCATGTCTCATAGTGGGGCCGGCCATGTGGTCCTCTCTGTGGACTGGCTGCTCTAATTGGGAACTTTGTCCTCAAGACCTGGTGGGTCAGGATGTTCTCCACTCTCTCCTCCTCCCTCTTCATCTGTTCCCATGTGCTCCGACCAGATATGTCCCCCTCCTGGAGCTACAGATTCAATGCCCTCCTTTGAAATAATTTTTTCTTGGGAGAGGGGCAGGTGTCCACATGCTAGTTGGGATTGGGACCAGCCCCTCAAGATGTTTTCTTAATGCACACTTACTATATGATATAAAGTTCTCTCTTACACACACATGATTGTCTCTGGATTTGTTTCTCTCGTCAACCCAGACTAACACAATGGCTTAAGGCTTCTTGATTAAGTTTTCATATGACATCCCTTGTGACCTTTGAAGAACGGTGCATTATAATGTGGGGAGTGGGAGGGAATATTGCTTCAAATTTCCTTGCCCTTTCTCACCAATTAACTTTTCAATTTTCTTAAAACTTCTTTGTGACAAACCTCTGTCTTATTTTAGAAAACCTGCAAAGATTATTTTTGAATCTCAAATAATCGTCACCATAACTAAATTATCTCTGTGCCTTGAATTTAACTGACTCAGCAAATGCCATGGAAAGTCACTGGAATGTGCCATTTCTCATGAGGCTACTTTGAGGAGACTAAGACAAGTGTATTACTGATAGAACTTCCCTATCAATTGACTGATTACAGGGATATGTTCAAACTTACAAGGGGCCATGAGGGTTGGGGACTGGGGAGAATGAGGGGATAAAAAGAGGAGCTGATCCTAAGGGCTCCATGGAAAGCAATTGTCTAGAAAATAACAAGGGAATGTATGTCCTAATATGTTGGATACATTGATGTATGGATTGTAACAAGAGTCTTAAGAACCCCCAAAGAAATCTTAAACCTTATAATGTTAGGGAAATTGCTTCTTGGCGCATGTACAAGCGACACAAGGCAAAATGAAGTGTTCTAACATCCTCATTCTTCTCAATGTGATCCATAGTTTGTTATGATCCACATGGTTAAAAGAATTTGCATATTCAGTAACACACAAGTAAACAAATATAGTGTATGTTTGCAAATGTTACTTCCCATTTAGATCCTTGCAACGTCCACAAGTGAAGGTCCCTAAAACTTTACGCCATCAAGGTCATTATGATTATGGATATATTCATTTTTACAAGTTGAATAATAAACTATTATTATTCAATATAATACTCTTTTTGCAATTAAGTATTCTATTATTTTTAAAGGTAATTTTATAGGGGCTCTTACAAATTATATGACAATCCATACATCAGTTGTATGAAGCATACTTGTACATATGTTGCCATCATCCATTTCTAAACATTTACTTTTTATTTGAGCCTTGGTTCCAGCTCCTCTTTATTCCCTCCTTTCCCCCCTCCCACCCTCATTATCCCTGGATAAATTTATTATTACTTTCATAACTTACACCAACCACTGTCTCCCTTCACCCACATTTCTGTTGTTTGTCCCACTTGGAGAAAGGGGGTGTTATGTATTGATTATTACTAGTGTTCCTCTTTATTCCCCACACCTACCTTCCCCCTCCCCTTCTGGTATCACTAATCCATATCTGTTCCTGAAGGGATTATCTGACATGGAATCCATGTATCATGAGCTCTGATCCATACCAGTATACATGCTCCAGTCTAGCCAGAACTGAAAGGTAGGACTGGGGTCATGATAGTGGGGCGTGAGGAAAACTTAAAGAATAAGTGAAATATTGTGTGTTTCTTTAGTGCCACACTACCCCTGGTTGACTCACCCCTCCTTGTGAGCCTTCTGTGAAGGGATGTCTGATTATCTGCTCTGATATACACCCTGTCCTGACTTCTCAACCACATGATTTTTTGTTTGGGGTATTCTGATGCTTGTTACTGAGTTGATCAATACCTCATGATCACACAGGATGGGGTCCTTGTTACCATGGGGGCTTGTTGCTTCTCTGCTAGATGGACACTTGTTTACTACAAGCCTTTAAGATCCCAGACACTATATCTCTTAGTAGCCATGCACCATCAGCTTTCTTCACCACAATTGCTTATGCATACATAATGTGAGGTTGTTTGAACAAAATGTTCTTGCATTGAGGGAGGGTTTGAGCAGAGACCCAAAGGTTGTACAGTTCTCCAATGTATTTCCATATAAATATATGTATATAGGTCAATATCTCTATCTACATGAGTAAATACATTTACATATGTGCGCACCTATGTTTATATCTCAATCCATAGCTTTTCTTCCTAGATTTTCTTCTGTTCCTTTTATCTTCCGCCTACCTTGCTGTCCCTTAGTAATTCCTGTTAGATCGCTGTTGCTCCAACACCAGGATCTCTACATCCTCCTTGATGATTTTAATTCCCTACTTGTTCCCCTGCTTGTGGCATTGTTTGTTCACCACTCCCTTCCCCTGCCTTCTCCTCCCACCACATCCCTCTGGAACTGTCATTCCTGTTGCTTCTCCTTGGGGTTGCTTTCCATGCCTATGTTACATAGGTAGGCAAGACAACAATAAAGGAAACAAAACAAAAAGAAAATAAAAGATTGAAGAAAAAGAGACAACAAAAAACAAAACCCCAGAAAAGCATACATAGCTCCAGGTCTGTCCACTGACATTTATGACCATCTCCTTACTGGTCCCGGTGGTTTCTGGAAACTGCCCCTGCTAGCCTGAAGTCTAAATTTTGGAGCTCCTCGGGGTTTTGTGGCTTTGATTTGCTCCCATGGCTGATCTGCTATGTTCCCTTCTTGTTTCGCAACACTATGGGGTGGGGTGAGGGTTAGGGGGGTGAGATTTGACTCACTCCCACAATGTGTTCCCAGTATTGTTCTCTGTCATAGTATGTTTCAGCGAGGGAACATCATGAGACTTTGTCAGCTCTACTGCCCTCTCTGCCTCAGCAGCTCCTTGAAGGTACATCATGCTAAGGGCTTGGTGTGCAAGTATGGGGTCCATTCCTTTACTCTGTCTTTTTCCCTCTTGTTTTGCATCCGTGTGAGTGCAGGAGGCTGACCCCTCTACCCATACTGTAGGTTAAGTGGTTTCCTCTTTTGCATATACTTCTAGGGATGAGTCAGTTTGGCTCTGATTGGAGCCAGTCCTGTAGCTCTCTCTGTTCATGAGTTACTCCATGTGGTTAGGTTGCCCTCAAGGTTTAGCATGCCCGGGTGGCATCCACTCCCAGTTCTGGGTGACAGAAACAATACCCTGCCCCTGGGTAGATTAATGGATTAATGCCCTGCTCCCCAAGGGCCAACGTCTCCCCTCTCCCCCTTTTTCCCTTTTCTCTCTCCAAGAGCTCACACCCCGCCCCTTTCCCTTCTTTGTGTTGGAATGACATACAAATTATTGGGTTTCGTCTACCCCCTGCCAGGTTGCCTGTACTTCAACTCTTAAAGAAGCGGTCCTCAACCTCCTTAATGCCGTGACCCTTTAATACAGTTCCTCATGTGTGGTGACCCCAAACATAAAATTATTTTCACTGCTCATTTATAACTTTAATTTTGCTACTGTTATGAATCTATGAATCAGGCGACCCCTATGAAAGGGTTGTTTGATGCCCAGAGGGGTCACAACCCACAGGTTGAGAATCATTGACTTAAAGGGTGAGCTAAGTGGCTTTACTTCTGTACTTATTGTGCTGATTATACTTCAGTGGGCTCATGCTGTACTTGTCCTGTTGTGATTAGCTAGCTTTGCTTAGCTAATACCTCCAACTCTTGCTTAGCTAATTCCCTCCAACTCTTCCCATGAGATGCTGTGCTACATGCAATAATCAGTGCTTTTTAATGATGCGTAGTACTCCATTGTGTATATCTGCCAGTTTTCTAATCCACTCATCTATTGATAGAAATTTAGGTTGTTTTCAATTCTTTGTAATTGTAAATGGTGCCACAGTAAACACTGGAGGGCAGACAACATGTCATGGTCGACTTTTTATCTCTTCTGGGTGTATGCCCAGTAGAGAGATTACTGGGTCCTAACTCTATTTCTATATGCATTCAATATGGCTATATCACTTTCCACAGAGGCTGTGTGTATGTGTCTACATGACCCCCACAGAGGAGGAGAGTCCTAACTCACCATATCCCCTGCAACATTTGTTCCTCTCTGGGTTTCTGATTTGGGCTATCCTCACGAATTTTAGACGGTATCTCATGGTTATATTAATTTGCATTTTTCTGGTGGCTAATTATCGGAAGCATTTTCTCATTTGTTTATTGGCCATTCAGGGTCTCCTCCCTGGTGAAACTCCTGTTCAGGTATTTTGCTAATTCATCAGGGGATTAACTGTCTTCTTCTTCTTTTTGTAGGCTAGGAGGGTATTATAGATTTTAATAAAAAGCTTTTTGTCAGTTGTGTCATTTCCAACAATTTTCTCCCAGTCTGTGGGCTCTCCTGTTTCTCTCTTGGTGAAGCCATTCAGTGCAGATATGTATTTTATCCTTAGTATATCCCACTTGTAGAGTTCAGCTTCATCTCTGTGTGTACCCTTCCCTAAAATACTTGGCCTTTTTATTCCCCGCTCTAAGGTTCTTAGGTTTTTCATGATTCTTTCATTGGTTGTCCTGGGATTTGGGGGTGTGAGTTCTGGGTCTGTGATCCACCTTGAGTTTGTTCTTGTGCATGGGGTGAGGTCAGAGTCGTGTTTCATTTTTCTACAGGTGGATATTCATTGTTTCCAGCACCACTTGTGAAAAACCGCATTAACCTCCCACTTGATGCTTTTTGGTTTCTTGTTGAAAATCAGTGAATCAACAAGGAATTTCCACAGATTGGGTGTCTTTTGGGTTATTCTTTGAGTTTTCCTTGTCTGGGAAGACTCTTGTCTCATTGTCTATTTTAATAGATAGTTTGGCAGGGTAGAGGATGCTGAGGTTGGTGACTTAAACTTTTGGCTTTTGGAAAATATTACTTTACTCTCTCTCTTCATGGTATCTGCTGATATGTGTGAGTATATTTCGTACCTGAGCACCATTGTATGTGACCACCTTTTTCTCTCTTGCAGCTCTTAAAATGTTCTCTTTTTTCTTGATGTTGGATAATATAACTATTATATGCCTGGGTGAATTCTTCCTGGGGTTTAGTCTAACTGGTGTCCTTCCCACTTCCTGTATGGATGTCTGACTCATTCATTAATGTGGGGAAGTTTGCTTCTAGGAATTCCTTTTTGCATGACCTGTTGACTTCTTCACACTGTCTTGTTCTGGTAGACCAATTATTCAAATATTGTTCCTCTTCATTGTTTTAAAGTTTTCTTCTGCCTCTATGATAATCTTGTTTGAGAGTCTTTCTTGGTTGTTGAAGTCTGCCTGAAAATTATCCATGGTACAATTCTCCTTCTAGTATATTGTTGAGATCTGTTTTCTTGTTTTTTTACTTCTGTTATCTCATCCATTAATTCTTGAATTTCCCTTTGGTGAATGGAATTTAGCTCCTTTATCATGGACTTCATCTCCTTTACCATTGCATTTTTTATTCTTCATTGCTTCCCTTGTATCCTGTATTACTCCAAGTAGTATTCTGAAGATTTCTTTTTGTGGCAGATTAGTGTCTGCTTTTTCTATGAGCATTGTTAGGTTTAGGACTTCCTCAGCTGTTGTTTTTCTTGTTTCCTTGCTGAGAGTATTGAGATAAGTTGCTGTCTGCATGTCGTTTTAGAGGAATTCCGTACCATATTTCCAGGAGACTGAGGGACTCTAAGCTCTTTCTCTGTGAGACTGGTCAGATTGGTTTGGGGATTAACTGTGGCCTAGTATGGTGTCAGGTCAGATTACAGTGTAAGTGAGGTGCTGCAGAGACTCAGTGGCCTGTGGCAGTGGGGGCGCTCAGAAGGAGAGGCTGAGGCCGGTGACTGTAGGTATTGCATTAAGCAAGGTTGCAACAGACCTGCAGCATGGACACAGCATGTTCTGGACTGCTGGCCACTATTTATAGTCTTTCAAAGATACTCTGTGGAACCCAAAACTGAGAGAGGATGTTTTGGTTTGAGTTGTGCATTTCAGATCCCTTTTTTTTCTTTTTTTCTCCTGTTTTGTTATGTTAAAATGTTAGTCTGTGCTCCAGGGATCTTTGTTCTACTAGTCTTGTTATGTTAATGCTATGTTAATGGACCAGGTTTCTGGTGGCTTACATTCAAAGTTAAACAAATTGAAAGCATACACACACACACACACACACACACACACACACACACACACACACACACACCCGGACATATGAGATGCCCTGATACTGGGGCTATGCTACATTGTCCTCTAAGGAAGGTCGGCAAGACTATCTTAGTGGGGTTGGGGCCTTCTGGATCTGAATTCTCCCCTGGCTACACTCCTGTGCTATTCTAGCTCTCTCCTGCACAGCTCTGTAGATTTTGCTCTGGGATCTGTATTCTGCCTTTGGAAAATAACCCGGAAGTTCTTCAATTGCTGCAAATTAGTCTCTAATTATCTATCGTTATTTATGCTGACAGACATGGAGCTGGGGAGAAGGGGAAATGGGATGGCCTCTGTAGTCACTCGGTTCCAGTCTGGGGAGAAGAGATGCAAAGCCGGAGAATGCAGGGTTAGGGAGGACACCAGAGAGGGGAACTCTGGTGGGAGATCTTGTGGCTAGTTCTCAGAGGCTCTGTGAACCTGATATTATGGCCATCTTTAGAGAGCAGCCTGGGGAAATTACTGTACACTGCTGGTCTTAGATATTGGACACAGAAAGGGGAGATAGACACTGTCCCTCTGGACCTGGCAATGAATTAACAGAGCCTGTGGGTGGATGCAGTGAATTTAGAGTGTTTCAGCAAGTTTTCAATAGCTCTGTGGGTGAAAATTACAGGAGGGGGTCTGAGCCACAGACTCTAGTACTCTGAATCTATTTTTAACACCCAGTCTTCCAGTATTGGCATCCTTATCTCTTAATTTTCTGATCTAACAACAAGAACATCGGGCAGGTGATTGTGCCTGTAGCCATGTTGACTTCTCCCTATGTAAATATTCTATCGTTTTACACTCATTTATAGCTATCACTTTAATCTTAATGAACATATATTTAAATAATATTTTCATTTAACTAATGTATAATTTTATACTATTAGGTTTAATATTGTGACATTTAAGAACTCTAAAAATTATTAAAAACTCTTTTTCAGGAACATAGTATATGCTCACCTCCTACCTAAATAATGCACATTGTTGACAAAAATGTCTTGGCAAAAAATATAATTTTCTCTATACATAATCAGTGCCTTCTTTTGTTTTCAAGAGTGTCTATTGTTTTTCTATACTTAATGTCTCTTAAAATTATTAGTGTTAAGTTCTCTAACAACAGTGAGTTTTCCTTAAACTTATTTATTTCTGATATTTTCCTACCTATCATTTTCAGTTTCCTAATTATCAATTTCAGCTATTATTTAGCTCACAGATAATAATGCTACTGTAATTATCTTACTGATTGTAGTCTTACCAATGTATAATTATACATTTGAATTATGTCATGTTTTTAAATTACATATTATTTCCACTTGATTTCATTCTGTTTGTCTTTTATAGTTTTGTCTTTTACCCCCTCTATTTAAAAACCTTTTCTATTTTATATTACCATTACTGACATGTAGCCTATCCATATTCCAAATACCCAGAATGAGCACTGATTCAAAAAAATGCTACACTGAGAACAATACAATGGCGAAGTTCTAGGGAATGGTACTTGAAGCTATAGGGGTCATTTAACATTCAGAAAGAATTTATTCAGGATTATGGATATTCTAATATAATATATTATTTTAAATATCTCAAAGGATTTACTGTTGCCTAACAATTTCAATAACAGGGCGAGTAGAGACTGAAATAGATGATTCTAGAAAGTAGGCATGTCAGTACCTAGTCTGAAACACTTCTAAAGCTATAAAGTAACCAGAAGAAAACCTTTGGTTTCTTTTTTTTTTGCCTTTAATGGAAAAATGTGTTAACAATACTAATGCCTTTCCCTCTCTACTTATAACCAAAGGAGAAGACAAAAGTTGTTCTCTAAATCTAAGTCAACTGTTTAAACCCTCCCAGAACAGGCTGGATCGAGCAATTTTATTCATTATTGGAAAGAAAATATTCCTTATAGAAAAACTCAAGATAGACAGCTTAGTCAACTAACAACCCTAATGAACACAGAAGCTTTTTACTTGCTTCCTAGGAACATATTATGGTGTATCTAGAAAAATGAGAAGAATCCCTGATAAAGGGACTATAATGAATTAGTGAGGTCCTTAAGATGGAATTATATTGAGGAACACAGATAGTTTTCAGGTCAATGGTGATTTTAACATAGTTTCAAGTAGTCTATACAAATCTTGATTATCCATGACGTTTCCATTATGTAAAGATGTTGGTAGATTATCTAAGTCACAATACCTTAAGTTCATGTAGATTTCTCTCTTCTAATTATATCCCCAAACACAGCAATGTCACCACTCCTTACAGTAGGAATAGCTGATCATATTGCTTTTAAGGACTTTGACTCCCAAGAGAGCAATTTTCCTGGAGAAATGAATAAATTGGCCTCTGATTATTATGTCACTCTCCATACAAAATTGAGATGGTATGCTGATAAGATGGACTTTGAATATGTCCCTTTTCCTATCGCAAATATTTGTCCCTGCCAGGTTATAAACTCATTTAATTGGTATAATTTGGATATCCATGTTGACTATAGGGAGAATTCACAAACCCAGGAAGTACAAATATACATATCCTATGAGTGTCTATATATTACATAATACGTTTGCATTGTTTAATCAAAAATCAGTTTAATTTAGCTCGTGTGAAATAGTTCCTGAGAGACAGAATTTTTCTCAATATACTGGTAGCAGCTATCTGACCTTATAAGCTAAAGAAAGACAATTTCTATGGCTGTATATTTATTAAGGTAATTACTACCTTTTCAGGAGGCTTTTGAATATCTGAGCTTTTCTGCTCTAGAGATGTCCATATGTTCTGTCTGTCTCCTGTGAGATAATGATTCCTTTCCATCGCTATTGCCTTGATTCAAGCCTTTGGTGACCTCATGCGTGTCAAAGCAGAAATATACTCCATAGGCTTTTCTATGGTTGACCTTTTCAGAATTAAATCCCCAGACCTTTCTTATGATCCATCTCTGGGTGAAACCTTTGGATTAAAAGATGAGCACATTAACTTATTTTCATCACCCAGGAATTCTTCCCATGCATGTAGGTAAAACTGTTTAACTCCCTGTAATCTTTCCAATTCCAACTCATAGCAACCCTATTGGACAGGGTAGAACTACCCCTGGGGATTTTAAGACTATAAAGCTTTACAGGTGTAGGTAGTGCCACATTTCTCCTGTGGAGTCCTTAGCAGGTTAAAACTGCTGGCCTTGCATCCAGCAGCCCAAAGAGTAACACTTCACACCACCAATTCTCCTTTAGGTAATATAAATTTAGGACTAAGAGATGTACTCATTATGCTTCATAAGAGATGTTTATAAAGGTCATTTCTATGATGTATGTGTTGAACAATAGTCTAGCATAACCTAAAAATCTAAGCACAGATATGTATGATAATCTACTTCAGTGATCCTTACACATGCTTTTTTACTCTTACATTTTTTTACTATATAGATTAGATAAGTATTGTGAAAGAATACTAATCTGATACAGATCTTGTCTAATATTTAAAACATACAGAATTGTTTTCTCTCTTCCATTGACTATGCACGAGTTGTAGTCTTCAAGAGCACACTAAGTGTCCTAGAATTCCCATTTGAAATGTTATCCATAGCTTTGGGATCCACACAATCTAATATCTTTCTGTAGTCAATAAAACTTGAGCTTCAGCTGAAATCAATCTGATATTCTAACATCCTGTTCTGAATTTCTGGCAGTTGGCAGTACCTTGCTAGTGACCTGAAGTAATAATTTTGAATTATTATCAACATAATTTTACTTACTGACACTAATCATTTTGTTGTTTTATGTCCACATTATGTTTGGTCACCTTTTTGTAATGGAAATAGACAAGTCAGCTTACCAAGTAGTAGTACTTCAAATGTATTACCAAAGATAACTAAGCAATTTCAGTGATGTCCCCATGTGTTGAATAATCTCAATTTATATATCTAAATGTAATATGTGTAAATTAAAGGACTGTTTTTATCAATGTCTTAAATTCAGCTTGGATTACTTCCTTCAGTATTATCAGTTCTTGATTCTATGTTATATTTTGAAATAATTAAACACTGGTCAATATTAATGACTCAGTATATTCTTTCTCCTCTTGTGTGTATGTGTGTGTGTGTTTACTGTGTCACTAAAAATTGGACCATAGAATCTTTCAATCATTGATTATGATTGAAGACATGTGGGGTTAATTGAAGGGCAGAGAGAAATATGGCTTGGTGAGCCTCACCTTTCTTGTCTCTAGCTCTTTGATGATAGAACCAGTGTGTGGTCCTTAGCTTGTTCTGTGCCACAATTTCCAAGCTATCCTACCTGTGGGACACCTAACCCATGGACTGTTTCACTGTAGTTTGAGTTTCCTTCAAGACCTGCTTCACCACGCTATTGGAGAATGCATCACTTAAACTAGGGACTGTCAGACCCTGTCATCTGGCTGACTGTTGGTGACCTGCCTTGCTATTTGCTGCCCGTGGCTAGATAGCCTAAATTGCTCTACAGAGGACTACCCAGCTGCCCTCAAGACATGAAGGACTGCCAGTGTATTAGCTGTCTCACTGAAGTCAGTTTCACAGAGCCATTTGTACTGCTCTATAGATTAATTACTTATTGCACACACACACACGCACACACATATAAAACATAAGAATATATATAATCATCATTGTCTGGTTTTGTTTCTCTAGAGAACAATGTCTAACATAACACTTTGTTGTAGCACCCTTATCTTCAGCGATCTCTTCTTGAAGGTGAGTATCAAATAGGGCTATCTTATAAGAACTAACTGTTCTTAGGTTGGGCCTAGAATTAAGTGAGAGTCCAGAATCCATCTTCTTGTCCATGGGTTATGAACAACTCTGGTTTACTCTGATGGTCATATTATGACCAAAACCAAAGCAAAAGCCAACAACAACAACAACAACAGCCAAAGAAAACTAAAACAATCATTCCAACAAAGACAGACCTAAAAGAAAAAGAAAAACATTGTCAATCATCCTGCTGTGGTATAAAGTGATTGCACTGATAACATCTATAAGTAATCCAGTATCATAGAGTTCAAGGTTCTGTTATATGTGGAATTTACGTGAGTATAGTCCAACTATGACCTGTCATCCATAAGATGTTGCTCTGTACAGATTGATTTTTTAATGGATTAAGCTCTGTTTACATTGAGCATGGGGGTTGGTGCTTGAAGAAAATTTACTCTATCATTTCTTACAAGGGCATATCCTTGCCTATCAGATTATTATATGTCACATTAATGGAAGGGCAGTGTTGAGGTACTAAATATATTGTAGATCTGGGTCCCCTTTCATTAGTTTCCTAGTAAGCCAAGGGTCCCACCCAAAGTTCAATGACCACCTATTCAACGGTCTTGGGGTGGCCATTTCTTGATTCCACTCCCTCAGTCCAAGGGCTACAGGTAGTTTTTAGGTTTCCATGTCAAGTCCTTCTGATGTTGCCTTTGATGTACTTCTTCAATATTGACTTAGTTGTTGCCTTACTTAATGCCTATTTCCTGTAAGGCCAACTTCTAAGGCCAACCTTGTACTAAGTCCATGCTGTATTCACTAAGGTTTGGGTAGAAACATATTCAGGCTATCTACCCAGGAACATAAAACCAGACTTATTCTCCCCTTAGTTTCTCTATAGTTACTGTTTAGCATCCATTCCCAATGTGAAGAAGCTCCTCCCCCTTTATGCATGGTACCCAGCAATGAAATAAAAATGCTCTCTCTGAAATGTAGATACTACCTGAATTAGTCTGGGTGAAATAGAGAAACAAATCCACAGAAAATCATATGTATGTAAGACAGAGTTTTATATAAAGGTTAAGTACACATTAAGAAAACATCCCAACCTAATGTTGTCCAAGCCCATAAGTCCAAAATTAGCCCATATGTCCGACACCAATGTACAAATCCTCCCCTATCTCACAAACACACACAATGACGCTGACTGCAGGAGGAAAGCCAAATCAGTGAGTATGTAAGCATCTCAGTGCTGGCAGTGGTCTCCAGTGGCTTGCTCCAGTACCCAGGGCTACATCAGGGTAGCTCCATGTGGCTTCTCCTTAGGGATGTCTCACAGGAAGTGAGCCTTGACAGCTGAAGCAGGGGACTGGCTAAGGCAGCTGCATCCTGGTCCAACCATCAGAGAGCATGAGACCCAAGAACTAGAACGGTGAGACTCAGTGAGCCCTTTATCTCACCGCCCTTCAATTAACCCCACAAGTATTTATCAGCCAGGTTGGCACAAGAAACCTCAACCATCTCACTACCCTCTCCTGGTTTTAACTTGGTTTTCCAGTGAAGTTCCCCTCTCATTTCTGTGGAGGACCTGTAGATTTGCCATAGTCTTGTATCACTATGTATAGCAACAAGTGGATGTCCACCTCCTTTCCCCCTCCTTCTTGTGTAAACCTCCTAAGAACCACTTCAACAGAGGAGACCTCACCTCCAATCTCTTTTGACATCCACATGTGTCCTTTTATTTTTAAATGACCTTTTGCTTTGTTTCCTTATGTGATGGCTTTGTTGTTATACTACAACCACCCCTGTGGTCTTCAGTCGCTCCTGTTTAATGGGTCAGCATATTTGTGAGATTGTTTCTAAATTTAGATGGAGTATACTCGCAGTCACATTTTAGCTCTTGTGAACTTGTTTGTTGTTGCTGTTCGTCAAACTACTTGAACTTACATATGAATAATTGATGGCCTGTTCTACAGTGATGCCTGGATTTGTTCTACCTATGACCTCTTTTGTTTCTTTCCACAGATATAGTCATTTCATTTTTATGTAGTCTATCCAGAATGGAAGATGTATGTGTTTGAAAAATATATTTCTAATGATTAAGCCATGGATCAAAAAAAAATGTTGCCACAGGATTTTCTGTATTATTTCTAACATCAAAGCCATCTTTTCCACCTACTGCTCCTTCTTCTTCTTCCTTGTTTTAGTCATCAGGTAACATTTACTCCTTGTGCATAGTTCCATAGCAGTTAAAACACAGGCACATAGTAAACAAAATTGAATCATGCTTTAAGTAAAGGGCACATCATTCCTAATTTTGTTTTTATTTTTAATAGTTTTATTGGCACATAATTTGTTCCTTCTTGTTTCAAATTTTAAATTCCAATTACCAATAATTGTCAATCCATACAGATTTCATGTTTGATAAATTTTCATTAATTTTGATAACAATATTCATTTTGTTCAACTTTATTTTTTTTCTTTTCAGGGGAGAGTGCAAATCCAGTACCCACTTTCACAACTTCTGCATGGAGTTTCCCAAGTTTAGGGAAATCACAGGGGTCAGCACATCCAGAGTGCAATGCATAAGCCTCGCCCTGGGCAAACCACCTTCGTGGTCATGATAGCTCCCCTGCCAGGTAAGTATCACTTTGTTCATCTTTAACCTAAGAAATTAAAATCTCAACACTGAACCAATTGAAAACATTCCCTTAAAGAGAAAAGACTGAAGCTTTGAAAAATTTCATTTTACAATGACATCATCCAGTAATCATTCCACTAGGTATTGTTCCTTAAATAATATATTTTATATATTATATATATATGTAGACTCATGTCATGATGGTGTTATTCACAATAACAAAAATATGAAAACAAACCAAATGCCATCAATAGAAGAGCACATAAAAACTATTTTGCATACAAAAAGTGGAACACTACACAATGTGAAAGAGTAACAATAAATAGCTAAATACTTCATAACATCTGAGAGATAACCATCTATCACTAAAGGATAAATATTGTCAGAGACAATTGTTATAAAAATTCAAGTAAAGGTGTTCACACATACATAAAAAGAAAGGTTACTTGATAAAATTTTCAAAAAAGATAGAATTTTGCAAGATCATCATTTGCTCCTAGAAAGTACCTATTTGAACATTGTGACTATATACAAGGAGTTCTCCATATTGAATATACAGAAATCCAATTGATTAAATTTATGGAAAGAGGCTATGAAAGACTAAAACCTTAAATCTGGTTTATACTTAAACATAAAGAAAACAAAACTCCTCACAACTAGATCAATGAACAATGTCATAATAAATGGAGAAAATATTGAAGTTGTCAGAGATTTCGTTTGTCTTGAATTCACATTCAAAGCCCAGCAGTTAGAAAATCAACTGTCATATGTTTTATTGGGCAGATCTGTTGCACAAGGTCTCTTATAGGTGTTAAAAAGAAATATATCATTTTAAGAACTAAGATGTGCCTGAACTAAGATGTGTCATTTTAAATGGCTGCATATGCACATGAAAATTGTAAAATAAATAGGGAAGACTTAAGAAGATGAATCAATTCAATTTTCCATTTCTTTTAACTTTTTCATTATGAGTCTCTGAGTTGTTCTGTGCTCTTCAAGAAAATTAATCGTGATTACCCGTTTGGAATATCAAAATCAGTTGCCATAACCTTCTGAGCTAAACTCTCTTCCTTGCATTTAACTGGTCCAGAACTTCTCAGAAGCCATTATTTGGGTTTTGGGTTAGACTTTATTTTAAATTTTTTTTGAAACAACCATCAAAGACAAAAGCAAGTGTTACTGAGAGAACTGTCTGCAGCCATCTACTTACCACAAAGACATGAACAATATGTTGTTTTTTTTAAATAAACCTGGGAATGTAGGAACTCATACTGATAAGGATAGGTTTTTCATTTATCCATTTAGTATGCTACTATTAAAAGCAATCATCAAAACATAATATAATGCCATGAGAAGTTTCTAATGGTGCAATGTTAATTAATAAGAACAGAATACAAAAAATTAATACATTATTTCAACTATCTAAATTATATAAGATCATATATATATATATATATATATATATATATATATTTGATCTCCTACTTTACTGACAATTACTGGCTTCTTTATGCCATTTAATATGTTCCTGAAGGACAACTATTATTTTATAATAGCACAGAATGAATATGTTTTTAATATTTTTGTACTAAATTTTGAAGGAGTTTTGCCATTAAGGATCATTTCCCCCAAAAATATAATTTTCTATGTCTTACATTGAAATAACTATAAAGCTTAATTCATACTATATACATCTGGATATATTAGTAATTTAGGCTACTTCAATCAAATCCTGGCTTAACCACTTACCCAAGAACTCAGTAGCCTTTAATATGATATTTAACTTTTATGACCCTCATGTGTTTTTAAGTGTAAAATAGGAATGTCATTGTTTGGTGTCACCTTGTAGATTTTGAAAGTAACCCCACGTGGCGGTAGGTTTTAGCAGCATCTCCCATGAGAATTTTGATAAGAATTAAAACAGGAGAAATAAAGAGTAAGGCCTTGGTATGCAATTCTTGCAGCATGCTAACTCAGCGCTAGTTACTTACAATGTGCAGAAGATACGGGAATGCCTTTTTTTAAGGAACTAGTACCAATCTGTTATCAATAAACTAAATGCATATGAAGACTATTTACTAAGAATGTTCATTAACAAGAGGAGATAAAGATATTTACTTGTCAAAGATCATCCTAGGATAATTCTCTCGCCTGGACATGTGCATAGCATGGTTAGATCTTACTTGAGCAGCTGATATATAATGAGTTGAAACAGATGATTTGCTTAAATGAATGCAAAAAATAAATAAATATAGCTCACCTCCAAGTGAAACATAAAATTTTGGAGTTGCCAGGAAATATACATGTAAGTAGAATAATCAGGAATACCACCTCTATCAAATAGAAATGTCAAAATTCTTGGGAATATATACATGGCATGCACTATAATGTATACTTTGGGCATCTATTATTGGGGGAAATTATTCTTGATGGGAACAAAACTATCAGATATGTAATTACATGAGGGATAACTTCACACAAGAGGGACATGGAGTAAAGTAAAAGTAGTTTCCTCCAAAAAAGCTCACAGATGATGAAACACTTCATACAATTGTTAGAAACATACGCAAACAAACTATGATGATCCTTGAGAGGTGAATATTCCAGTAATAAATATTGATGGAAGGAAGGCTGTACCAGGCCTTCTCAGTAAGAGCAGTAGATTGATGGCCAGATGGTCATGGCCAATAGTAGAAGATAAGTTGGAAAAGTATTATAATGGAAAAAAAAACTGGTACCCGCATAATGTAATAAATAAACAAATTGGAGGCATTATGAGGCATCTGACTTATCTTGAATGAGATAAGAAGCGAGATAAGAATTGCGAACACAAGAATACTGTATTCTTTTATGATTCATATCCCTGTCTATATCAATTATGAGTACAAGCTACCTTGGAGGTTGTTGTGGGTAGGATCCACAAAGTCCATTATGACTCAGAGCGCCCGGATGTACACTGAATGAAACACTGGCCAGGCAGGGCCATCTTCACAATTGCTATGCTTCATTCCAGGGTTGCAGCACTGGTCCGTCCATCTCATTCAGGGTATTCCTCTGACACTTTACCAAGCATGATGATCTTTACCGGGAACTGGTCCTTCCTGATAACACATCCAAATATATGATATGATGCCTCGCCATCCCTGCTCCAGAGAAAAACCGTTGAAACTCTTCCAGACAGATTTGTTTGTTTTCTGGCAGTTCTGGCAATATTATTTGAAATTTCAAGTCTTCATATTATTCTCTGTTCTTCCTGTCTACTGCTTAGCGCCACACGTTCAGCGCCTTAGCTTGGGTCAGGTGTATTTCAGTCGTCAACAAGATTGCTTTTCTCTTCAGTATTTTAAAGAGGTCCATTGCTGCATAATGGTTTGGTGTAATCATTGACTTCTCAACCTTAGCATTGATTGTGGATCCAAGTAGATAATATCCTTGACAACTTTAATCTTTCCTCTTTTATCATTATGTTTTCTAATGGTCCAGCTGTGCGGATTTTTGTTTTCTTCACATTGAGGTTTAATACAAACCGAAGGTTGTATTTTTTTATCTTCCTGGGTATGTTAACTTTCCTTGTGGGTAATAAATTCCCAGGGCCCTCACAGGAAGAGACATATGCTGACTGTTGGACAGTGAAAGCAACCTAGAAGCACCGTGCAATAGAATGGGAAAACAAATACGAGGGATAAGAAAAGAGTACTAAATGCATATGGCATTTGTAGTGATGGAGATGGCTTAAAACATGAATGTTTGGTATATTGCGAAAGTGGGTCTAATATAATTATTTGATAGATAGGGTGCTTTTTTTGTGAGAAAGATATAGGCTAATGCTCACCTTTCTGACATGATTGCTAAAGAAAAAATGTTTGCATGAGCTAATGTGGTGAAGAAAGCTGATGGTGCCCGGTTATTACAAGATATAGTATCTGGAGTCTTAAAGGCTTGAAGTTAAACAAGGGGCCATTTAGCCTGGGGGAAACAAAGCCCACATGGAAAAAGCACACTAACCCATGGGATCACAAGGTGTTGATGGGAACAAGTACCAGGCATCAGAAGACCCCAAAGAGAAAAACATTCTCATATGAATGAAGGGCATCAGAATGGAGACCCAAAGCCCATCTGTAGACAATTGGACATCCCATCACTGAAGGGTCACAAGAAAGGGATGAGCCAGCCAGGGTGCAGCATAGCACTGACAAAACACACAACATTCCTCTAGTTCTTTAATGCTTCCTCCTCTCCACTATCATGACCCCAGTTCTACCTTACAAATAGGGCTAGATCAAAGCATGTAGACTGCTACAGATAAGAGTGCTCAACACACATAATCTAGAACAGATAAGCCCCTCAGGACCGATGATGAAAGCAGAGCTACCATGAGGGTAGGGGGAAGATGAGGGGTGAAGGAGGAGAAAGAGGGAAATGATTGCAATGATCTATTTACAACTCCCTACCCAGGGGGGAAAACAACAGAAATGTGGATGAAGGGAGACAGAATACTGTGTAAAATATACAAATAATTGATAAATTATCAAGGGTTCAAGAGGGTGGGAGGGTTGGGAAGGGAGGAGAAAAAAGAAGAACTGTTATCAAGGGCTCAAGTGAAAAGAAAATGTTTTCAACACGATAATGGCAACATGTGTACAAATGTGCTTGATATAATAAATGCATGGATTGTGATAACAGCTGTAAGATCCCCCAATAAAATGATTCATTAAAATTTTTAAAAATAGAAGAAGAAGAAGAAGAAGAAGAAGAAGAAGAAGAAGAAGAAGAAGAAGAAGAAGAAGAAGAAGAAGAAGAAGAAGAAGGAGGAGGAGGAGGAGGAGGAGGAGGAGGAGGAGGAGGAGGAGGAGGAGGAGGAGGAGGAGGAGGAGGAGGAGGAGAAGGAGGAGGAGAAGAAGAAGAAGAAGAAGAAGAAGAAGAAGAAGAAGAAGAAGAAGAAGAAGAAGAAGAAGAAGAAGAAGAAGAAGAAAAGAAACTGGAAGGATTTTGTCCTGTGAACCTGCAAATATTGAACCGGCATTAACTTATATAGGAAAGGTAACAGAGATTGTCGTTAGATTAGAATAAAATGATAAGTTCAATTGTGGATAGACTAGGTTTTTAAAATATTTTAGATCTGTAAGATTTGTAGAGATAATTGGAGATATGAATCTGGTTCAGAGGGGGATATCTTGTGAGGAAAAACAGAACACATGAACATATTACTGGTGTCCAGCACTGTGGAATTAAATGACTTATCTATTGGAGTGAGTATTAATAAAGAATTAGAACAGATTCAAGGACCGAGACCTAGAAAAAGACCCCATTCATAGACAGGAAAAGATGAAGATATATAGAATTTTGATAAGGGTTACCACTCAAAAGAGATAAAATAAAGAAAATATATGAGGAAAGGGCAAGTGATCATTTTAGTTAGAGCTGCCAAAACAGACCAGGACTTGACGGTTGACATTTGTAAAGTCAGTCACTGATGGATTTTTTTATGAGAAGTCTTTCACTCAATATTCACTGCCACCGAGTCAATCCAGACTCACAGTGACCCCATAGAATAGAGTAAAAGTTCCCTTGTGACTTTCTGAGACTGTAAATCTGTGCTGGAGTTAAAGTCGTACATGTCTTCCTTGGTATGGTGGTTGTTTCAAACCCCTAACCTTGCTGTTGACAGCCCAGCACATAATCCAGCATACCACCAAGGTTCATGAATCATTTTAGTAGAATAAAATCTTTTCACTCAAAATCATGATTGAGGCCAGTTGAAAAGAAAATTCAGAGGATAAATGTTGACAGCTTACCATGAACAAAATCATGGGGTCTTTTGTACTAAAGGTGAGTAACAAAGAGGATTGGTAGCTAAGAAGCGAAATGACAGCTCAATAAGATCATTTATAATTGATGATATAATCTTAAAGAAAGATACAAAGGGGGCTATTAAGTTGCAGCAATTGAAAACTGAGTGAATTAAATGATTAGCCTTTTAAGTGAGGAGTTGGATGTGAAAAAGGATCCCTGGTGGCGCTGAGGATTTAGCACTGGGTTGTTAACCACTACGGTGGTTGACAGTTCAAACACATCAGTTGCCCTATGAGGCTTCCTGCTCAGGTAAAGACTGTCGGTGTCAGAAACCCTTAGACTGTGGTTATGAATTGGAATTAATTTGATAATAAGGGGCTTGGCTTTTTACTGGGCGTGGATCTGGTGCAAGCAGTGATTAAACCCTTGGGCATTGGACTTAGACTTCCTAATTGGGCTTCTTGAGCTCTAGTCTATAACAGTTGTATAAACTCTAAGGAATGATTAACCTTGCTCTGTGCAATGGAAAAATTTTAAACTACTTCTAGATTTATTGAGGGTAAAATTGGATTATAGATGCAAAGTGCTTATCAAAGTACTTTATGTATAATAAATTTTTAAGTATTTATCATTAGCTTCAACATTATTGGCAAAGTGATATTCTACCCCCATTTTCTTCGTAGATAGAATGAAATCTTCCTCCATACTTATAAGGATGAAGTAATGAGATGATCCTTTAAGGGTTACCTCCTCCCTCCCACCCTCAATGTGATCCTCCACCAGTGGAGGAGACAGCTTTAAGTTTTTGCCAATCCCTCAGCTTTCTTCTTTCACACCTTTCCCAGACACACAGTTGGACTAAATTCCTCCGATGATTTTAGCCCTTAAATAGAATCATATGCCTGAGTTCTGAGTGATGGTATGGGTAGAAAATATACATGTAAGTTTTGGACCTAGTCCTAAAACCTTCCACTAAATTCTCTGTGCGTTCTCTTTCTTCTTAGGCTTCTTGATTAACTTCCAAAGCTCAACTGAAAGGTTCCAGGGCCCTGGAAGATGGCTCAGCCAGGGGCTATGAAAAGTCTAAAACCCCAATTCTCTGCATGGAACAGAGTTGTCTACAAACCATCAATGGATTGAAAGTAGCTGAGACATGATTTTTTATAATGGGAATCCACTGGGAGAGCTTTGTTTTATCAATTAGTTCACCCAGACTGTACATTCCTCATAGCCATGTGACTTCTCTGTATGATCAGGTTAAGAAATAGTAGTTCTCATTGATTCATGGTAGCTAACATAACGAACTGGCTCTGGTTTCAATCTTTGGACTTATTTTTTTCTCAGGTACTTAGGACACTTGCCCACTATGTACTCCTAAATGAGAGGCCAAGGCTGGGGTCTTTTCCTCCCATTTCTCAGTTTGAAGGAACTGGAAAATTAGGGTCTTCTCTGTCCCTGGTAAGGAGCTGTGGTACAGCGACAGTGAAGTACTCAGGTCAGCTGCTCTCCACAAGTGGTGGTGGTTTGAACCCATCAGTAGCTCTGCTTGGGAAAAAGGCTTGGCACCCGCTCCCAGAGTTGATAGGTAGAAGATCCTATGGGAGTCGTTCTGCTCTGTACTATGGTGCGTCTGTAAGTTGAAATCAACTCAACACAACATAATAACAGGCTCCTAGTGTTGCTTGGTGAATGAAGAAGAAGCTTTAATTTGTCTTCAGCCCATCTTTCTTACTAATAAACTGGCAATAAATCACATTCAACTCCTTGTAACTCTTTATTGATCAGCAAGTTTCCTTATATTCTACATTCAGAGGCGAATGATTGCATGCTCCAACTTCTCCAATAAATAGCAATTATTGGCCCAAAACATTAAGTATTTAAGTTGCTGTTTTTAGTTATTAATTGCCAGTTGAATTGATTAAAAATCCTGCAAACCTCTGTAAAGAATAGAACTCCTTCATGGGATTTTAAAAGCAACAGTACACAGGGTTAACAGATGGGCCATTTTTTCATTTGATGCAAAAGTGGATCGTCAAGAATTCAACCACTTGTACCACATTCAAGGCAGGGGAGGGGAGGCTGGTGACAGATTACTTGCCTAAGCTGTGTTTACCTCTCTGATAATCTATACATTTAACAATTAAGAGAAAATCATCACCCAGAAAAATCACAAGTTTGGATACTTGGAGAAAAGTATGAAAACACAGGTTCTTCGTGGTTTTAAAATAAGATCATACTTAATAAAAATCATATCAAACCACTCCTACATAAAATACTAAAATGAAATTATTTCATGAATGATGTTTACTCAAAGTAAAAGGTTAAATTCTAAGTAAAACGAATGTGCTCTCGATTTGGCTCAGGCTAATAGATGAGATTAAAATTCTAACGCTGTGCATGTAGTTGCTCAGAATCTCTGTGTGTGTGTGTGATTGTTTTAACTGAACATAAACCAGAAAGGATACAACACATTGGAAGTAAAATAATAGCTTCGAATGTATTGGGATCCAAGTACATAGGCTCTGCAACAAGTGTCAACAATGTGCAGTCGCGCGGGTCGTAACAGGCCACGCATAACGCCCAGAGCACAGCCACAGTCACGACCACGTGCCACAGTGAAGGCTATCAACGCAGTAGCCTGTAGGCCACCCTATTAATTGCCTCAATAATATGTGGTGTCAGGAGTGGAACGTTTCTGGGAATTACATATAACCAGTAGACAGAAAGCATTCTCAAACTCCATAGTCCACAGAAATATCATTAACCTAACATTTCTTCAGGTAAGGTAAGGTTTGACTGTACATTAAAATAACGAGTACTTTGCTCTCATATCAAATACCTTTAATGAATAATTATTATACTGGCTCCAAGTATTTTGCATTCTGTATATCACAAGTTCAATCACATTATCTCATTTTCATCGTTTCAAAGGTTTGGACAGCCTTCATGTGTCAGACGCTGTGCGGTTAGGGAAAATACAAAGAAAAGGGAGATAGATGATAATGTTTTTAACTTTAAGGTGTCTCCAAACCCAGTCACATCAAATATATAAAATAAACAGTACTTCGTTTCATGTATCTTAGAAATATAAATCTTAGGGAAACTATATCTCACTAGCAAATTCAAAGTCTGAAGAGCATCAAGATTACCTAAAGACAGATCCTTGGGTGGACCACATGATTGCTGTGTAAGATACTTTCAACATGCTTGTCATTCCCCATCCATAATCAATTGCTTATGAAACAACCCAGGTATATTTAAACTTACACATTCACTCAGTTTCACTTAAAGTTTTCATTGTGTTAAATATATAAACATACATGTGTTAGGTATATCAGGATTTCATTGCATATATACATAAATTTTAAGACTACTTCTAGTTGTAGTCCTCAGCAAAATTTGAACCCTTAATATCCTTGAATTACTTATAACCTCCATCACTGCCATATATTAACTTCTTTCTTATTATATTAATTCTTGCCTATTAATTCACTGTGATAAAACAGTGAATAATATTTTCCTAGTAGAAACAAAATAACATTATTGGTACTTATAGTTTAGTCTATATGCCACAAAATATATGTATTAACATAAAAATTCATTGAGTAAAGTAATTTTCAAAGGGAACTAAACTATTTGTAATCCCAATAAACTACTTTCTGATAAACGTATTTGTTGTGTAGGAGAGGAGATGATTGCTGGTAGTCATGGTGTTAATTGTGTTTTTTGCCTCCCACTTCTGTTTATCAGCCCAGCTAGAGGAATGAACACAATCTCATCTTATTGACTCCCCGGAGAGGGCTGATTGAAGAACCACAGTTGTCTTGGTCTGAAACATGTTCTCTCTTCTTTCCTTGTTCTGGAGCAGGAGTAGGCAAACTTTTGAGATTCGAGGACCCATTCTAGCTCACAACAATTAAAAAAATTGAAAACCACAAATATATTTTTTAAACAAATTAAATAACCATTATTTGAATAACAACCTTTTTTTTTCCAATTTGACTTCCTGCGTCATGTACAAACTGAAGAGGCTGACTATGACTTTTGAGACCTCGTCCTTGGACCCTGGCTTTAGTGCATAGGTTCCTACACCCATTTGGCCTACTGTCCCCTTTTCAGAAAAAAAAGTCGTCATTGCCCCCTAAGCAATTAAACATGTTTGTACTCTAGGTTATAATCCACAATAAAGTGTGGCATCTGTGTTTGCAGCTTCACAGGCTATATTACGCCAGTTCACCCCAGGGGTAGTTCCGCCCATTTTGGAAAACACTGTTCTAGAGTGTGTTAGTCCAGGTTGACTAGAGAAACAAGTCTAGGGACACTCATATGTGTGTAAGAGAGAACTTTATATAAAAGAACAATTGTACATTAAGGACACATCCCAGCCCAGTCCAGATCAAGTCTGTAAGTCCAATATTACCCATATATCTGACACTAGTCCATAAATTTCCCTTTAGACTGATGCAGTTGTGCAATGATGCTGAATGCAGGAAGATCACAGGCCAGTGGGTGACAAGTCTTGTGAATCCAGTAGTGGTGGAAGCACCTCAGGGCTGCCATGTGTCTCCACGTGACTTCTCCAGTTGCAGGGCTCTGGCTGCATCAGTATAGCTTGTCAGTAGGATGACAAAGCAGAGATTCTTATCTGTATCAGGCCTCCAGTGAGCTATTTATTTCCGTGGAGCCTCTGAATTAGGTCATCAAACTGCAACCTCATTGACAGGCTAGACTCCACCCCTTCGCAACTTGACATCAGATTATGTAACTACCACATAGAGGATAACAGGAGTAAATAACCAAATAATATAATGGAGTCCACTCATAGGCATTTAATGAAAACATAATAAAGCAAGCAAAAATATTTCTTACACAGTCTAATAACACAAATAAAGGAAATCTTCATATAGCTTGAGATTTCTGAACTAAGCACTATGAACTGATTATGTTATGTGGTTGTGTTCTCATATAATCAATCACACAATGAGATGCCATATAAAAAGCACAGAATTAAGGTAACGATAGCTTTTAATGGGAGAGAGATGAGGTTTTCTACTCACATAAACCCAGAACAACAGTTCTACTCTGTCCCGTAGAGTCACTATGAGTTGGAATGAATTCTATGGTAGAGAGCTAGTATTCTAATTTTCATAAATGGCATTTATTTAATGATATTCCAATTTTCTTACATAGGTAATGATCTCCATAATATAGAGGCATTGTAAAACAATTAAACATTATGTTAATAAATTTTAGAAAACAAATATCTGACAAATATATAGGCCCTTTGCTTAGAGTTTCAAATTAGTGTTATTACTAAATGTCTTCAGCAAATTAATATATTCTTGGCTTTTTGCTAAGTTCTTTGCATCACATCATCTTGTGATTTTTAAAACAAACCTATGAGGCAGGCAATATGTTTAGGTCTCCTATTTTATTGCATATAAGACTGATGGCTGACTAATTTAGCTCCCCCCAACCATTCCTATTGAGTTGATTTTGACTCACAGCTACCCAGTTGGACAGAATAGAACTGTCCCTTAGTATCTGCAAGTCTATAAATCTTTACAGGATCAGACAGCTTTATTTTCTCCTGCTGAGCTGCTGGAGAGACATGCCATTTGTAATATAAAGCCTAACCTACCATGCCACGGGGTGCCTTACTGCAGTTAGGTGCCCATCAAATGTCAAGTGTAACACCTGAGGAAGACGCTTAAGCAACGTTTTTCATTCACTGTTAAGTCACTGTATTACTTCACAAATGTTAGAGAGAAATTAACTCATCGTCACTGATTCTTCAGCACTGGGAAACCATCAATGCATCCTTTTCTGGAGTTTCTAGGTGGTGCAAAGAGTTAAGCTTTGACCACTAACCAAAAAGCTGGCAGTCTGAATGCACCAAAAGGGGTCTTGACTGTCTTTGTCCCAGTGATGTGCTTCTGATAGGTCATAGCTTGAGCGAAGTTGACATCACCTAACAACTTCCTCCTTATTAAACTTATTCTACCAGTATTTTTTTAAATTTAATTAAATCATTTATTTGGGTCTTGTACAACGCTTATCACAATCCACACATGCATTCATTGTGTCAAACACTTTTGTACATTTGCATTTTTAATTTTGTGAATTCTCTGTACATCATCTCATTACACTGAACATAGAATTTATATGGATGTCAGTAAATTACTCAATGGAAACAGAAAACCACAATGTAGGAAAAGTCAGCAAAGTGAAAATGTGTTGTTAGGTGTCCTCGAGTTGGTTTTGACTCATAGCAACCCTTTGTCCAACAGGATAAAACACTGCCTGCCTGGTGCTGAGCCATCTTAACCACCGCAGGGCCATCATAGCAGCCACTGTGTCAATCCATCTGGTTGAGGGTCTTCCTCTTTTGCTCGTCTTCAGTGTTAGCACTCTTGATGACCTTTTCTAAGGACTAGTCTCACCTCACAACATGTTCAAAGTACACATTGTGGGATTTTACCATCCTAAAGGTAGCATGGATGTCCTTCTTCAAGATGTGTTTGTTCCTTTGGCAGTCCATGAAAATAGACTTAAGCCCTTTACAGACACTTAAGTGTTGTCATACTTAAGCCCTTCCCAGATACTTAAGTAATTAAATTCTCTGGGCTAACCTAGAGAGTAAGTGCACTGTATCTGGGTTATCCAGGTTACAGAATGAAAAAGAAACATCTTACTAAACCTAACTTTTATGCAAATATTTACATCAATTTTAAGTGGTTATACTCCTTACTCATGAAAGATTACACACACCGACATTTCAAAAAGTTTGTGAAAAAATTCATTATTTTTCCATTCTACAACTGCCACAAATTTTTGAAGCCTCCTCATAGACATTACTGCGAGGTCAATTTTGACTCATAATGACTTCATATATTACAGATTTGATCTACTCTATAGAGTTTTCTTGGCTATAATCTTTATGAAAGCAGATCATCATTTTCACCAGTGTGTCTTCAATTGATAGTCAATGTATTCAACTTAACAACAAGCAGGATGCTTGCATTTATATTCCTTTGCAAAATAAAATACAGAGACTAAACAAAATTTTATCTGAATTATTATCTAAGTATTAAAATCTCATCATATAATTTTGCATACTAAATCCCTTTCACTAGGTTCTCATTACTGTATTGATAAAGTGCAAGCTCATTAATAAATGGGTTACAAGGAGTGCCAAGTTCTTTTTACAAGCAACTTCCTTTGAACTTCTCCCTGGCTCTTGTTTTCTCTCTCTTTCTCTTCCTCCTCTCTTCCTACAATTTTCTTTCTTTTAGTATCCTCTCACATTGACTGTCCTCTAGTTACCTATATTCCTGTTTTGTTTTGTTTTCAATTTTATCTCCTGTTGCTTTCTTCTGGAGACACCTGGCACCTTTTGCAAACACACACACACACAGAGAGAGAGAAATAGAGAGAGAGAGAGAGAGAGAGAGCGAGCTCAGGAGCTTCAAGGTCTCTGCATTGTGAGATCAAGGGTATTGTATCTTATACTGTTCTATGAATAACATATATTAACTTGTGCAGCAGATTTACTAAAGGCAGTGTGTTGTTTGAGCTCTTGATTGCTGCGTCCACGACCACTGATTATAGATCTAAGCAAGATGAAATCCGTGGCAAGCTCAATCTTATCCATTTTTCATGTTTCTTATTTTGCCAGTTAATTCATTTCCCTTCAATGATATGATCTTTTTCTCCTTTAAAGGGTTCAGTCATTCAAAACTTAAATTCAAGATTTGTCATCACATTTTATGGCAAAAGAGGATTCAAAAGAGGATGCCTAATAAGGGATATTGTTGCTGGCATCATATGGCTCTTATCTAAAAGCAAAGAATACTCGAAATATGTTTGCCTTTTATTGACTATACAAAGGCATTTGGCTATAGGAGTTATTACAAACTATGGATGCAATTAGCAAAAATTGAATTTTCTCCGATCAAGAGTCATACATAGACCAAGATATAATCATTCAAAAAGAACAAAGGGCAGGGGATAGTGCATAGTTTCAAATCAGAAATAATATGATCAGAATTGAATCTTTGCTCCTTATGTATGCAATCTGTATGGTATAAAATTAATTGGAGAAGCTAGACTTTATAAAGAAGAATACCACATTAAAGAGCAAGACTCTTTAACAATCTTCACTACATGGATAACACAACCTGGCTTGTTGAACGCTAGGAAGACATGAAGTACTTACTGATGAAAATCAAAGAGTATGTCCTTTAGTATGACGTACAACTCAATGGAAACGGGGGAAAGAAAACCCTCACAACCGATCCAACAGTCAGCTTTATAATAAATGGACAAAGTATTGAAGTTGTCAAGAATTTCATTTTACTCAGGCCTCCAATCAACACTCATTGAAGAAGCAATCCAGAAACCAAATGACATGGCACTGGGCAGATTTTCCGAAGAAAGACTCCTTTAAAGTGTGAAAGAACAAAGATTTCACTTTGAGAATTTAGTGCAGCAAGTCATGCTATTTTCCATCACTTCATATGCATATGAAAGCTGGATAATGAATAAGTAAACCTAGGGAGAACTGATGCATCTGAGTTAGGGTGCAGGAGAAGCATGTTTAAAACGCCGTGAAATGCCAGAAACAAACAAACAAACCCAAATCTCTTTGTGAGGAAGTACAGCCAAAAGCCTCCTTAGGAAGGAGGATGTGGAGATTTAATCTCGCACACTATGGACATGGCATAGATGATCAGTGAAAAACAGAGGAAGCCCCTCAAGGGGATGGACTGACACCGTAGCTGCAACAGTGAACTCACACAGAGAAAAGATTGTGATGATAGTACACGACCAGGGAGTGAGTTGTTCTGTTGAACACCAGGCCTCTATGAGTTGGAACACACTTCATGGCACCTAACAATAATAATCTCATTGAAGGGCACCACGTCAGCCCTGCTGGCCCTAGTTCTAGAAGATTTTTTTTTTAGTAATTTCAAGATCACAAAGGCAGCTTTTGTTGGGGGTATAGACTTAACAGGGCCCAAGGGGAGACATATCAAGTGTAGTCTGATGAATTTTAATATCTTGTTGTTAGGTCCCATCGAGATGGTTCTGACTCACAGTGACCACATGTACACGAGAAAGAAACAGCACCCAGTCCTGCACCATCCACACACTAGTACTGTATTTGAACCCAATGTTGCAGCCACTCTGTCAGTTCATCTTATCATCTAGTCATGGCTTAATGTCCACTGTATAATCAAATAACTAGTTTTCATTCTGATTCTGTGTGCGGGCTCCCTACCAGGACAAATCCAGGCAATTGTCTGCATATAACTGCAAATCTAGAGAGCTATTTCAAGGAAATGGCTCACACAGGTATAGAGCTTAACGTATCCAAAATCCATGGTCCAGATGGCAGAAGGGAGGTTTCTCACATGGTGTAGGGACCCCTGGCCCCCGAATTGGATACCTGGTTGTTCACTTTCCAAGAACAAAGTCAGAGTCTGATTAATCAGATGCGGAGTATTCACAAATATATTAGATTCAAGCAACACCCCCACACAATCTGACTGACTGTATCAATTGAGTGGCTTTCAACTGATTGGCTGCTTACATCAGATCACATAGTAACAATATTGTATTATTGTTGTCAACTCTGCCATTTGCGTATTTTAAAAGTTATTTCCTACAAAAAAAATGAGGGATATTTTCTACCAGTACATACTGTGATTTCCTAATAGTTCTGTTTTTCCGAAGACTTTCAATTGAGGTGTTAATTGCTTTGGGAATACTGCAGAACTTCTTTCCCCTAAAAAAAAACAAATTGGAACAAATTATTTATTACATAGATTTCTCTGCAGATTGTTTTGGAACCTAAATGCAATACCATACAATCTGATTTTTTTCCAGTATCATTACCTCTTCGTCACACAGTAAAGACACTATCCTAAAAAATGTGATGGATAGCTATCAGTTTAAAGTTAATAGAATTGTCTTACCTCAGAAAAGATTTTTTATCAAAATAAGCAACACGGGGTACTATTCCATTATTTACTGACTGATTCATGGGCATATGAACTAGGGCTCAGCAGCTTCCTTCTCCTTCTCCTTCATAAATGGGTATAACTATTTAATACAAGGTAGAAGCAGTAGAATTCACTTTCTACAAATATTTGCAATTTAGGATTAGCCACTTATTAGAGTGGAAAAAGAAATTCTATGATTTGGATCCTATATTATCAATTCAAATTTTAATGTTACTTTCTTAAAAGAAAATAGTCTTTTAATTGTTAGTGGTCTGATCACAACACAGATCCCCCCTTTTTTTACCCTAGCTCCTATATTTACACTACCAAGTTTGACTAAAATGAGTTATTTCTGGCAAACAACACCTCCCTGCACAGACAGTAAAACTGTCAGCCTCTGCTGGAATTCATTCACAGAATCTTTTTAAACTGCCATCTCTGTGAGCAGCCTCAATAGCTACGCAACACCTTCTGGTAAAAAAGAAATGTGTTTTAAACTTTGGTTTAATAAGTTAGGCATTTGAGATATTTGCATTATATGTTTACCAATCATATAAAATGTTGGCATAGCTTCTTATGTATCCCACCATATTTCTGCCTCATTCTCCTATTAGTGATGCACCAAGTCAAATTCCCTCATATTGGTTGATGTGTGTATGATAATGATTACATTGACAGGTCAGCAACAATATATCTAATGATGTGATCTGAACTTATTGAAAACTTTTATCAATGTCCAGGACTATCACGCTGCTAACATTTGTTGGCACTATTATGTATCTCATGTGATAAACATGTCACAATATTCTAGGAATAGAAATGTCTCTGATTTTGCATCAAAAACAACAAAAGCATGAAGAGTTTAATTGACCCCAATTCAAACAAGCAACATAAAGAAATTGAATATTCAAGTTCTAATCTGACAAGCTAGAGGATATTAATCTTTACTTTGTTTTGTTTTATACTTCCACGACCACAGATATAACCTAGAGACTATTCCACCTTATTCTGAGAACATCTCAAGAACACGATTGAAGCATTGAACACTAACGACAGAAGGCCTGATGAGCTGCGGGAGGACAGCAAGAACATCACTCATGAAGAAAGCAAAAGTTCACTAAAAACAAAAAACAAAACAAACAAACAAAAAGAAACAATAGAGAAGAAAGAAAAAATCAAAGTGGATGTCAGAAGAGGCTCTAAAGCTTGCACTTAATCATAGAATAGATAAAGCAAACTGAAGAAATTATGAAGATGAATAGAAAATTTCAAAGGGCAACTTGAGAAGCCATGCCAAATATTATAATGAAATATAAAAAGACTTTGAATTGGTAAACCAACATGGAAGAACACACTCAGAATATCTTAAAATGAAAGAAGTGAAGATGAATTTCAAGATTCCAATTACAATCTTCAAGGATTCTATGGGAAAAATAAGGAATGCAGCAGGAAACATCCAAAGAAGGTGGAATGAATCTTGGTACAGTCATTGTACCAAAATAACTAGCAATATTCTACCATTTCAAGAAGTGACATATAAGCAATATCCAATACTACTGTAGGAAAAAAGTTCAGGCTGAAATGAATGCATTAGCCAAAAACAAGACTTCAAAAATTGATGGCATACCAATTGAAATGTTTAGGCAAGCTGATGAAGAAGAGAAAACGCTCATCTATGCCAGGAATTTGTCAGAGAGCTGCTTGGCCAACCGATTTGAAGAGATCAGTATTTGTACCCATTCCAAAGAAGGTGACCCAGCATGATGCTCAACTCACTGATATCACATGTCAGTAACTTCTTGCTGAAGATCATCCAGGAGTAATTGCAACAGTTCATTGACAGTGAACTGCTAGAGGTTCAGACGAAGGTGTGGAACAAAGGATATCATAGCTGATGACAGTTGGATCTTGGTTGGAAGCAGAGAATACATGGAGAAAAGGCTGAAATTATCAAGGACTTAATCTTGCTTTAACCCACAATCAATGCTCACGGAAGAAGCTGTTAAGAGAGAGATCAAAAGATGAATTAGTTAAGGTAAATCAGATGCACAAGACCTCTTCAGAGTACTGAAAAGGAGAGATATTACTTAGAATACTAAGGTGTGCCTGGCACGTTCCATCATATTTTCTGTTGCCTCTATGCAGGTTTAAGTTGGATATTGAATAAAGATCAAAGAAGAATCTATGTCTTTGACTTGTGGTACTGGAGAAGAATATTAAGCATGCCACGAGCTGCTAAAAGGACAGAAAACAATGGGACCAACAGTTATGGGGGGACATGGGAGAGAAGGAGGTAGGGGGAAAGGAAGTGGTGTTAGCAAACCCAGGGACAAGGGAACAACAAGTAATCCAAGTAGGCAGTGAGGAGGGTGTAGGAGGCCTGGTACGGCATGACAAAGGATAATATAACCAAGAGGAATTACTGAAACCCAAATGAAGGCTGAGCATGATAGTGGGACAAGAGGAAAGTAGAAGGAAATAGAGAAAAGAGCTAGGAGACAAACGGCATTTATAGAGGTCTAAATAAAGACATGCACATATGTAATATATAAATAGATCTATTTGCATATATGTATAGGTTTAGTATTAATGTAGCAGGTGGACATTGGACCTCCACTTAAGTATTCCCTCAATGCAAGAATACTTTGTCTATTAAGATAGCATTCCATGATGCTCACCTTCCCGACTCAATTGCTGAAGACAAATGGGTGCATAAGTAAATGTGGTGAAGAAAGCTGATGGTGTACAGCTATCAAAAGATATTGTGTCTAGGGTCTTGAAGGCTTTTAGGTACACAAGCAACCATTTAGCTGAGAAGCAACAAAGCCCACATGGAAGAAACACACCAGCCTGTGTGACCACGAGGTGTAGAACAGAATCAAAGAGCAAAAAATCATATCGGTGTGTGCCCATCTTCTTGATATAATCACACTCCTTGGTACTTTCATTAACACCAGAACTCAAATTCACCCATCAGAGATGTATGGTAGAGCATGCTTTATAAAATGATAGAAGTCAATGAAAACTTTGCTTCAGGAAAAGGGTCTGGTGTGATTTTTGTCGTGTTATGTGATTGAACACCAACAGTAAATGTTAATAGCGGGCCCAGGGGAGCACCAATCAAGAGACAAAGAACAGCAGAATGGATAAGAAAACAAAACCCATCCAAATGCTGCTGGGATATGATGTTAAATTGAGGGTATTGCAATGAAGGAGATGAAACAAAGTGCGTATGAATTATCGAATATAAAATTAATGATCTGCTCTGTAAATCTTCACTCAATGCACAATAAAAAGCTAACAGCAACAACAAAATCATATTGAGTCTCCATGGTTCATAAATCAACCAAGGGCAATTGCTTTATTTTTTTCTTGTTTGATTTGTCAATAATCATAGGTAAGTATATGTAATCACACTCACTCTATGTATTCCCCACCAAAATATAAATTTCAGATGTTTTAAACAATAACATAATAATTATTATAACTTTTCTGTGTTAACTAATAATGAGGGCTATACCAATGAAAATAATGATTCAAAATACTTTAATATTTATTAGAGAGGTTTCCACACAACTAATATAAAGTGTATTACCTATTTAATGTTGCAGTCCTTTACAAAGGAATTTACTGTTCAAAATTATTAATTACCCAAAGTATCAGCTGACCACATTTCATACCATAATGTGAAAAAATTTCTTTGTTAGCTATTAAAGAATTACTACGCAACAAAAATTTTAGATAGTCAGGTAGTATTTTCATCTCAGCTAGAGAAATAATTGTAGTCATGTAATTGGCAGAACTTCTTTAACTTGTGAAAAAATTAATTTTATCAATTGTAAACAGCAATTAATTGGAATCTCATTAAAATGAAAGCTACTATGATTTTTTTCTCCCTGGTTGTAGGTTCTAACCAGTAATTGGAATCCACTGAAGATAATTTTTAGTCTAGTGTAATGGTTAAGTGTTGGGCTGTGATAGTTTAAGAAATCCAGAGGAGGCTAACTATTGGTCAGTATTGACTCAATGGGAGTGATTTTTTAAAATAAATATTTAGGCTTATAAAATAACAACAATAATTGATGTAGCAAGATATAGGTATAGCTGTCTAAATGCTGGTTTTTAAAGAAAATGTAATAAACTGGCAGTTTGTTAACTCTACTACAGAGAAGAATGAGAACTGAAATGTATGTTGCACTTTTCATGTATCAATAGGTAGGGGAAACCTTGAAGAAGAAAAATTGTTTAGAAAAACAAGAGATGAAAACTTGTTTAAAATGAATGCTATTGGTTGAAGGACACAAAGGAGAATAGAATTTTTCTCTTCCAGGAGGAAGACAAAACCAGTCTTCTGAAATGCCAGTTTTAAATTGATGCATGTTTATAAAAGTTATAATAAAATTTAACACAATATAGAGATTTATGCGTATGATGATATCCTATCATTATCTTCACACGGAATTGTTGCAGGGGAATTCTGAGTGGTCAAACAAAGTGGCTCCTTCATACCACTGATGTTTTACCTTATGTTGAGAAATAGCAAATTTAATGATTGTAGTCAATCCCTCCTTACATGACTAAACATTGTCACTGACTGATGGTTCTATATTACAAACTTACACTTTCTCCAGAAGGTCATAATGTCAATGCTACCCCAAACCACTCCTATATTTGGAGTTCCACTGGAAGGCTCATGGAACTCAGCATATTGCTTTACTCATGACTGAGATTTATTAAAGCAAATAGTAATATTGCTTCAATCATACTTATAAAAGAAAAGGACACAGTAATTTCCGAAAGAATCAATGTGTGAATTTCCTGATGTTATCTTGCTGTCTTAAGGTTTATATAGAACATACATTTTCTTAGCAAGGGAAATGAGGAAACATGCATTCAATGCTTCAGGACAGGAAACTCCATTAGAGATTCAGCACCAAGGATTTCAATTGGTCAGGGTCTACATAGGCAGCAGTAAAATGTCAGACACACAGAAAGAAAGCATGTGCTGAGCATAAATCACAGTTCAAAAAGTCTAGAAAGCTATCCTTGTCAATTCAGAGGTAATAGGATACTCTCATAATCTATGGCCCAAAGTTTGGAATAAAGGTAATGATCTCTTCTCCATTGTCAGGATTTTATTTTGTTGTTGTTATTAGTTTTTTTCCTGGAGTTATCTCATAGAATTAGTATTTCTTCCATCTATATTTGATGGGATTTACCCATGAAATTATAGGCCAAGAATTGTATACATTGAAAATTTAATTACAAAATATTGTTCTAATAATCATGAAGTATTCAGTTCCTTTAGTTAACATACTATGGCATAATTTTTCATCAATGGGCTGGTCCATCTCATCTGAGTTTGAATTTATGACCGCAATATGAGGAGCTCCAAAAGTTTTTGGCAAAACTGAATTATCGTTGGTTACATTTGTCCTAGAACTTTTTGAAACACAAATATATTATATTTCCTTACAATTTTTTTTTTACTGATGGTAGTATGGGTAGTGAATGTTGTTAAAAACAAAACAAAAATACACACCAAAATCAAGATTTACTGCATCAAGTCGATTCTGACTAATAGCAACTGTGATAATTACATAATCTGGTGTCAATTAGAGACTTAGAGTATTAAGAGTGCACATAGATCTGCTATGGCCTGTATCTTGAGGTCAATTTGGTCAGATATTAAGATCGCTACCCCTGCTTTTTTTGCATTGCCATTTGCTTGGTATATTTTTTCTCCGGCCTTTAATTCTCAACTTGTTTTTGTCTGTACACTGGAGATGAGGCTCAGGAGGCAGCAGATCGAGTGGTTTCCTAAACCAGTCTGTTAGCCTCTGCCTTTTAATGCTTGAGTTCAGGCCATTGATATTCAGTGTTAGTATATCCATCTGAGGACTCTGTGATGTTATCTTGTACATTTTGTGTAGGATATTTTCCTATCTACCTATCTTATCTGCTTATTTTGTGTGTGTGGTTTGTTTGCCTCCTTTCCACTATTGAGGTGATGCTATACTGGGGGCTGTTTCCTCTTTGTCGCCCTATGGGTGGAGTTGTTCTATGTGATGATCTCTTAATTTCCCTCAGTGAGTGTTGATCTTCTGCCCATACTAGATCCACAAGGATCTTTTGTAGGGCTGGGTTTCTTTTTATCTATTCCTTGAGGTTGTCCCTGTCTGGGAAGACTCTTACTTCTCCATCTATCTTAATAGATATTTTGGCTGGGTAAAGTATTCTTGCATTTGCGTTGTTTTCCTTCAATTTTTGGAATGTCACTCCATTCCCTCCACTTCTTCATCATTTCTGCTGATAGACCTGAACATACTCTTATTGAGGTACCTTTATACGTGACTGTTTGCTTTTCCCTAGCTGTTTTTATGATCTTCTCCTTTTCCTCATAGTTGGATAATTTGACAATTATGTGTCTTGGTGACTTCTTCTTGTGATTCAAGCTGGCTGGTGTTCTTTCAGCCTCTTGAATGGTTGCCTGATTTTCATTTACTAAGCTGGGAAAGTTTTCCTCTAAGAATTCCCTTGCTATTTTGGCTGTTGACTTCTTTGTTGTGTTTTGTTCCATTTTTATTTGGAAGCTATGCTAATTGTGTATAATGTGGGTGATCCTCCTAATATTTGAAATGTTAAGAAAAAAGCTTCCAGCCCCACAGAAAATGAAAGTCACCACAGTATGACAGGTGAGTGGTAGTGTGTAGTGATAACCCTCCTTTCTTTCTAAAATATATTTTCTCTCCTTTCTTCTCTATTAGTATTACTAGAAATTTACCAATTAATCCTTTATATAGAATTTATTTTTTTATTTATTCTTTACTGAATTTCTCTATTAAATTATAATAATTTCAGTCATTATTACTCTTAAAATAGCAGCATTATTATTAATGTTAATACTTTACAGTACAACTGGACTATTCATTTTTAATCTTCCATATTTTTCAATATAATTACCGACTGGTACACATTTCCCTTTAAGCACTGCTTTATTTACAGTTCATGTATTTTTATATATATTCATTTATTTTAAAATATTGTTAAGTATCTCTAGAAAATTCTCCATTGGTCCTAAGACTATTTAAGACAGTTGTCTTTAGTTTTCAAATAGTTCTACTTTAATTTCTTAATATTCTGAGATAATATTTTGTATTATTATTGTATTGTATAATCACTTGTCATTTGAGAGACACAAGCTTTGTTTAATGACACAAGGTTTTTCCTATGTTGGTGAATTTTCCATGCAAAATTTCAAAGAAGATGCCTTTGGTGGTATCAAGTAAAGTGTTATAAAAATGTAAATTTTGTCAAGTTTATTGGTGTAATATTCAAGTTTCCTACTTACTTTTTGCCCATTAGCAACTTGTTATATTTATTAATAAGAAAGGGGGATTCAACTCCCAAGTATAATTGTGTGTGACTTTTTCTCTCTTCTTACTACTGGCAGTACACTCCCAATTTTTAACAATTCGTCCTGCATCCCACGGCGTTTTGAAAAAGTCCCAATTTTTGGAAAGAATGCATGCCAAGGTAGGGTATGCAGATTTGGCTGACATGTGGCTTTTTTGCCAAGATATGAGTTTTGTCAATGTTGTCCCGCTGGTGTCCCACTTTACCAATGTTAAAATCTGGTCAACATTTAGGGCTTTTATGGATTCTGAATTTCATGCAAGGATTTGGGAAAATTGGGACCACCTTATGATCTTTACATTACTATATCTCTCAATTGCCTTGCCCAGAATTTAATTAAAATTAATCTTATTTGTTTATATTTTTGTGTTGTATAATTTTATTTTACCCTGTGTATGTTCAATTTTAGTTTGTGATTCTGTCTAGTATTATCTTTAAATATTCTTTTAAAAATTTTTAGCAGATAATATTGCAAAATGAAAGCCACTATGATTTTTGTCACAAATTCATGACAAGAAGGCTAAATATTGAAGGTAGGATTTTTAAAATTTAGCTACACTATATAGCATTTTTCCTGTCTACACAATCTTCTATCCATGATAAACACATTAAGAAGAATATCAAATAAACTTGTTGAAATACTGATTCTACCTTATGTCTAGAACAGCAGTTCTTAACCTATGGGTTGAGACCCCAGTGGGGGTCAAACGGCCCATTCACTGGGGTCACCTAAGACCATTCAAAACACGTAAATATTTCACAATATATAATTACAGATTGCTTTGTGATTAATCACCATGCTTTAATTATATTCAATTTGTAACAATGAAAATACATCCTACTTATCAAATATCTACATTACAATTCCTAACAGTAGCAAAATTAGAGTTGAGGAGTAGCACCAAAAATAATTACATGGTGGGGGGTTGTCACCACAACATGAGGTACTGTATTAAAGGGTCACGGCATTAGGAAGTTTGAGAACCACTGGTCGACAGGAAGTTCTGAGTCCATGGGTGGTGTAAACACCTAATATATTTGATTGCTACCTGAAAAGTTGGAGGCTTGAGTCTACCTAGAGCAACCTCAGAAGAACGCTTTAGCCAACTACTTGCAAAAGAAAGCCACCATTGAAAACCTTGTAGAGCATAGTTCTATTATGATATGCATAGGTTTGCAATGAGTCAAAGACAACTTCAAAGCAACTGTCAAACCCAAACCAAAGCCAACCAGAGCTCTCATGAGTACTTGACAGATAGAGACTGTTAAAAGAATCGGCTACTAAACAAAAATTTGGTGTTTCAAGTGACACAAAAAAAGGCCTGATTATATGATTCCCTCAAATCAGCTATTGAAATCCCTATAAGCACAATTGTACTATGGCGCTCTTGGCATTGCCATGAATTGGAGTGGCCTCTGTGGTAACTCGCAGTCAATATGTCAGACTCCAAACTTTTTTTGTTATTAATCGTTTTATTAAGGGTTCATAAAACTCTTATCATAATCCATACATACATCAATTGTGTAAAGCACATTTGTACATTCACTGCCATTATTCTCAAAACACTTACTCTCACTTAAGCCCCTGGCATTCAGGTCCTCACTTTTTCCCCTCCCTCCCCACTCCCTCCCCCGATGAATCCTTGAAAATTTACAAATTATTTGTCATATCTTGCCCTTTCTGAAGTATCTGCTCACCCACTCTTCCGTTGTCTGTCCCCCAGGGAGTAGGTCACATTTAGATCCTTATAAACGTTTCCCCCTTTCCAACCCACCCACCTTCTACGTTCCCAGTATCACCACTCACAAGGATCATCCACCCTGGATTCCCTGTGCTTCTGGTTCCTATCTGTACCAGTGCACATCCTCTGGTCTAGCCAGACTTGCAAGGTAGAATAGGGATCATGATAGTGGGGGCTGGGGAAGCATTTAGGAACTAGAGGGAAGTTGTATTTTTCATCGTTGCTACATCACACCATGTCTGGCTCATCTCCTCCCCAAGACCCCTCTGCAAGGAGTTGTCTTGTGGCCTACAATAGGGCTTTTGGTCTCCACACTGCCCCCCTCATTCACTATGGTAAGATGTTTTGTTTTCATGATGCCTGATACCTGATCCCTTTGACACCTTGTGATCACACCGGCTGATGTGCTTCTTCCATGTTGGCTTTGTTGCTTCTGAGCTAAATGACTGCTTTGTTTACCTTTAAGCCTTTAAGACCGCAGACACTATATCTTTTGATAGCTGGACACCATTGGCTTTCTTTGCCACATTTGCTTATGTACCCATTTGTCTTCAGCGATCATATCATGGAGAGGAGCACACAATTATATAATTTTCTGTTCTTTGATGCCTGATAACTGATCCCTTCAGCACCTGGTAATCACACAGGCTGGTGTGCTTCATCCCTGTGAGCTTTGTTGCTTCTGAGCTAGATGGCCGCTTGTTTACCTTTGGGATTTTAAGACCCCAGACGCTATATTTTTGATAGCTGGGCACTATCAGCTTTCTTCATCACATTTGCTTATTCACCTGCTCGGTCTTTAGCAGCTGTGTTGGGAAGCTGAACATCATAGAATGCCAATTAAAAAGAAAAAATTATTCTTGCCTTGAGGGAATACTTGAGTGGAGGCCCAATGTCCTTCTGCTACCGTAATACTAAACCTATAAATATATACACATAGATCTATTTTCCCATCCTCACATATAAATATATCCATGTCTTTATCTAGACCTCTATAATGCCCTTTGCCTCCCAGCTCTTTCCTCTATTTCCCTTGATTTTCCTCCTGTCCCACTATCATGGTCAGTCCCCACCAAGGTTTCAGCAATTCCTCTTTGTTACATTACTCTTGATTATGCCCTACCAGGCCTCCCACACCCTGATCACCAACAATGTGGATCACTTGTTGTTCCCTTGTCCCTGGTTTGTTAACACCACTTCTTTCCCCCCTAATTCCCCCCTCCCATCTCGCCCCAGAACTATCAGTTCCATTGTTTTCTCCTACAGATTGTTCATCCAGCCTATCTTATTTAGATAGATCTGCAGAGACAATCCCATGTACAAAAACAAGACAAAGGAAAACCAAACAACTATATACAAGAAAACAACAACAACAAAGCAATGACAACAAAAAACACACAACAAGAAAGAAAAGCTTTTAGTTAGTTCAAGAATCGTTTGTTGGCCTTTAGAAGTGTTTCCCAGTCCAGTCTGTTGGGGCACCATGCCCTGGCACCTAAGGCCACATGCAATATTCCCTGGGAGCCTTGCCACTCCATTCCTTTGCCTTTCTGTTGCACCCACCAGTGGAGAAGTCTGGGGGGTTGGCCCCAATCCCCACTACTATAGGACACTTGCCCCTCCCCACCAAGAAGATTATATTTTCAAAAGGCAGCATTGAATCTGAAGCTCCGTGAGAGGGACATATCTGTTCAGACACACAGGTGCTGGTGAAGGGGGAGGAGGAGAGAGTGGAGCACATCCTGGCCCACCAGTCCTTGAGGACAAAGTTCCCAATTAGAGCAGCCAGTTAACAGAGAGGACCACATGGCCAGTCCCACTATTGGACATGATGTCCCTCACTAACCCATAATTCTACAGAGAACAGCACCTGAGACACAGTGTGAGAATTGCATCTCATCTGATCCCGCCACACCAAGGCCAAACATTTTTAATGGGGCATATGTGTATCCTGAGCCATGATACAAACAACCAATGGCTACATCAAACCAGTAAGAAAAAAAATTATGCAATTTCTGATGCAATTTCATTGATCTTTGCTCTATGCTTTTGTTTCTTTTGCTTACATTAAATTCTATTTGCTATTATTTGTATAGTCCCTAAGATCTAAGCTTGAGGATACCTCATGGTATGGGGGATTACACATTGGACTACTCAGAAGATGGAAAGCCACCATCTGCTCCATGGGAGCAAGATGAGGCCTGCTGCTCCCACATGAGATCTAATGTCTCAAAAACCTAGAGGGGCACTTTTCCTCCATCCTACAAGGTCACTATTGCTCGCTGGTCATCACTGACTAGATGTCAGTGTCAGTAACTTACTTTTGGAAGGAATGTGCTTACATTTTGGTGTGTTTGTAATACTATATTCTCCTATATGCATGAAATACTATATATTTCCTTCTGGGCTATGCTTTTGTAGTATATTTCAAAATATGATAAATTGTACTTACTTTTATTTATTTCAACAGATTTTTATTTTTAAAATAAATCTTAGAAACACCTTATATAAAACTTTGTTGTTTACTTCCTAATATTTTGAGTTTTCCTATGATATTCTGCCTTCCATTGAAGGCTATGGAGAACCCCGCCTGTCATGTGTGACTCCGCTAGCAAGCAGACGACATCATAGCAACACCCATAAACCACCAGAGTAGGATGAACCAAGGCATACTTGGTGGTCACCCACTTTTTCAGAGATTGCTTCAGAGTTGAGACAGAAACAGGCCTTTAAAAACTAAATAACTTTCCTAAGACACTTGACATTGAAGTTGGTATGGACATTGCCCTAGAAATAATAGGGGAACCATCTCCAAAAGAAAAACAGTGCTATCTTTATGGGATAACAAAAATATTAACTGCAAATAGAGCATGTCAAACCACAGATCAATGAAAGGACAACCAAGCTTCCACATCTAGATTTTAAAAAAAGTTTATTAGGTTCACAGAGAATCAGGCTAAGGAAGGCAACCTTCAAGGCAGTCTGGTGATGCCATCATCTTTATTAAAGGAGAACGGTGAGCTCACATTGAATTTCGTTACATCCTCCTTCTCAAAGGGAAGCTGAAGGAAGGAGCCTGTGCTTAGACTGCATGTCAACCAGAGACCATACTAGACATTCCTCAAGACTGAATATTCATCACCTGCTGGAAAGACAAAGAGAATGCAGTCTTTCGAATCAGTGAATTATGATACAAAGATCAAGAGCATCTTTAATGACACTTTATTAGTAAGCGCCATAGCCATAGCCCCAGCCAGAGCCACAGCCCCGTCCTTGGAAGCCACAGCCTAGACCGCCATAGCCGTAGCCCAGGCCGCCATAGCCGTAGCCCAGGCCGCCATAGCCACAGCCTAGACTGCCATAGCCATAGCCCAGGCCGCCATAGCCACAGCATCCATAACCGCGGCCGCCATAGTAGTTTCCGTAGTAGCTACCACACATGGTGTTGGTTGTTGAGGTTCCTCGTGGGTACAGAAGGTGTGTTGGTGTCTGTCTGAAGAATGGCCCTACACAGGTCCTTTTATATGTCTTTAGTGTGGGTGGGACCAACCACGCGTGTTCATGCCATTGGCTAATTTGTAGGACAGCTCTGAGTAATTTGTTTGATTGTGGTTTTTTGCCTAGCCTCAGAAGCACTGGGGATGTTTAAATCGTTTAACCGCACATTTGCCAGTTGTGGGTCCTTAGTAAGAATCAATTATCTCAACTTTAGGCCCTGACTCACACTAGACCGCCATATTATGCCTTCATATCCCTTCATAAACAACTTTTATAGCAAGAAGTAGCATGCTTAGTAGACAAACTCTGACCTACTGCAGAAGGAATTCAATGAGGGGGTCCACATTTTCACATCAGAAATTGTTACCTAGAAATATCTGAAATATAACACTGAGCTTCATGTTACCGCTGACATATCAATAGACTTAAATCCTGGACCATGAGGCCTGAAACAGTTGACTCTTTTTCCATATCAGCATCAAATATTTTTCTCTGTATCACTATTTTTAACATCAGATGTTTTCCTCATTTTTCATATCTAGACCCTAAGTCCATAACTGGGTACATGGAAATGATGAAAGTTTGTGCAATCTTTTTTAGGAAATAATTACATTTACAGGTTTAGATATTTCTGCTATTTATATAATGGAAGGGATATAAATATATACACATATATACTCTACTCGCATACTTCTGTATGTATATATTAATTCTGCTCGGTATTTGTTAACTGAATTGATCATAGTGGCAGAGATAAAATTTCTTGTAATGTTTTAAATTTTCAAGAGCAAACATGCTGCTGGTAAAATCTCTCAGAGCCTGAGAAATATTATTTATTACTAATGGCAGTTGCTTTAACTTCGATGAGGCTCACAACTGAATTCATTGACTGAGTCCCATACCCTTGAAACGTCTGGTCTGTTCCAATAGTGAAACCATACTCTAGGACATTGTAGGCCATGTCAATAAGAGTAATCAGGTATTGCTTTCTGTTGCACATTTTAGCTACTCTACATGTTAGAACAAATTTCAGTAAACTGTGGCAGTCATTTGGATATTTCCTTTATACCTTTCTAATGATAAATGAGCCATGAGGTCCTTCTTTCTACGCCATTTTAATCTGGAAGTTATGCGAAAATCTGTATAATGTGGGTGATCCTCCTTATACTTAAAATACCAACTGAATAGCTTCTAGCCATACAGAAAAAGAAAGTCACCACAGTATGAAGATGAGTGGAAGTCTGTAGTGATAATCCTGTTTACGTCCTAAACTAGATCTTCTCTCCTTTATTCTTTCTTAGTAATGCTAGAAAATTACCAATTAATCCTTTATATGGAATTCATTTTTCATTTTATTTTAATCTATCCAATACACTTGTAAAAAAAGTAAATTAAATTATTTAAAAGTTGTTAGTTCTCTCTTTGTGGCATTTAGATTGTGGTGTAAAGTTAAATTATAATAAGGTTAAAAAATTGGAAAAATGTGTGATAATTTAGTCATCAGTGTTTAGAAAGGCTGAACACCACTGGTCTAAAGAAAGTTCTGAATCTATGTGTGTGTAAACACCTAATATATTTGATTGGTAACTGAAAAGTTGGAGGCAAGAGTCTACCTAGAGCAACCTCAGAAGAAAGCTTTAGTCAATTACTTGCAGAAGAGAGCCACCAATGAAAACCCTGTAGCACATACTTTGATTAGGACATGCATAGGGTTGCAATCAGTCAAAGTCAACCTCATAGCAACTCTCAAACCAAACCAAAGCCAACCAGAGCTCTCGTGAGTACTTGACTGATAGAGAATGTTAAAAGAATCAGCTACTAAACAAAACTTTGGTGTTTCAAGTGACACACACCAGAAGGCCTGATTATATGCTTCCCCCAAATCCGCTATTGAAATCTCTAGAAGCACAACTGTACTATGGCCCTCTTGGCACTGCCATGAGTTGGAGTTGCCTCTGTGATAACTCGCAGTCAACATGTCAGATTCCAAATGTTTTTCATGGGGCATCTGTGCAACCTGAGCCATGATGCAAACATGTATTGGCTACTACCAACCAGTATGGGGAAAAAAAAAGCAATTCTTTAATTATCTTGTTTACAATTTAATTGATCTTTGCTCTATGCTTTTGCTCTTTTGCTTACGTTAAATTCTATTTGCTATTATTTGTATAGTTCCTAAGATGTAAGTTTGAGGATCCGTCATGGCATAGAGGATTACATGTTGGGCTATTCAAGCAATGGAAAGGCACCATCTGCTCCGTGGGAGAGAGGTGAGGCTTGTTGCTCCCACATGAGATCTAATGTCTCAGAAACCCGGAGTGGCACGTCTCCTCCATCCTACAGGGTTACTATTGCTCGCTACTCATCATTGAGTAGATGGCAGTAACTTAGTTTTGGAAGGTTTGTGCTTACATTGTGCTGTTATGTAATATTATATTCTGCTATATGCATGAAATAGTATATATTTCATTCTGTTCAATGCTTTTGTAGTATATCTCAAAACATGATAATTCGTACTTCATTTTATTTTTATTTCAACAGGTTTAAATTTTATTTAGAAAATTACTTTGAGACTCCTTATATAAAAGTGTGTTTGTCAGGGGAAGCCAGCCCCTAACACATTATTAAGGATCCGGTAGGCGCAATTGTACAGCGATAAGTAAAGGTCATGATAAAGTTATAGAGAGCGTGAGAGATAGAAGTATTGAAATATATGGAGTCAGACATGATTCATGGTAGCATGCTGACCTCTGTACCACCTGATGGTCCACTTGGAGGGAGAGAGAGATTTTAATGCTAGCCCAGGCTTTTTATGTTCTCTGGGGACATGCAAGCCCCCTAATTACAGGTGAGGACATACATCACAGGGAGGGGCTGTGCTATAGGTAATACAGTAATGAGAGGGTGTTCTAGGGACATACACGCAATAGGAAGAGGAGGAATTGGGGGTATACATGTAACAAGATGGGCAGATACTAGGTTTAGGATGGCAGCTTAACTTTGACCTAGTCTCTAGATCTCCATAGGAACCATTATCAGTAGGGTGTAAACCCTACCTACTGGAACCAAATAGATGACTGCAGGCATCCATTGTCTTTAACAGCAGGGGGTGGGGCCCCCTGCAGTCTGGCAACTGATGCCTTCAGGGAGGATGCCTGTGAGCATCTGACCTCCCCCACATATTTTGTTGACTATCTAATATTTTGAGTTTTCCTACTTAGTCTGTCTTCCATTGAATGCTGGGGAGAACCCTGCCCATCGTGTGTAACTCTGCTGGCAGTTGAGATGACTGTGGTAAGCAGACAGCACCATAGTAACACCCATAAATCACCACAGTATGATGAACCAAGGCATTGTTGCTTGTCACCCACTTTCTCAGCGATTGCTTCAGAGCTGAGACAGAAATTGAGGCTTATAAAAAATAAAAGACTTTCCTAAGACACTTGACATTGGGGTTGGTGTAGACATTTCCCTAGAAAGAGTAGGGGAACCATCTCCCAAAGAAAAACAGTGCTATCATTATGGCATAATAAAACTATTAACTGTGATTAGGGCACATTGGACCCCAGATCAATGAAATGACAACCAAGAATCCACTTCTAGATTTAAAAAAAAGTTTATTAGGTCCACAGAGAATTGGGCTTCAACAAAACAACCTTCAAGGCAGTCTGGTGATGCCATTGTCTTTGATAAAGGAGAACTGTGAGCTCACATTTGAATTTCATTACATCCTGCTTCTCACAAGGAAGTCAAAGTAGGCTGTGTTTAGATTGTACGTCAACCAGAGACCATACTAGACATTCCGTAAAACAGAATATTCATCACCTGCTGGAAAGACAAAGATAATGCAGCCTTCCAAATCAGTGAATTATGAAATCACAGATGAAGAGACTCTTTAATGACACTTTATTAGTAAGCGCCATAGCCATAGCCCCAGCCAGAGCCACAGCCCAGTCCTCTGAAGCCACAGCCTAGACCGCCATAGCCGTAGCCCAGGCCGCCATATCCCCAGCCAGAGCCACAGCCCTGTCCTCGGAAGCCACAGCCAAGACCGCCATAGCCACAGCCTAGACCGCCATAGCCATAGCCCAGGTCGCCATAGCCACAGCATCCATAACCACGGCCGCCATAGTAGTTTCTGTAGTAGCTACCACACATGGTGTTGGTTGTTGAGGTTCCTCGTGGGTACAGAAGGTGTATAGGTGTCTGTCTGAAGAATGGCCCTACACAGGTCCTTTTATATGTCTTCAGCGTGGGTGGGACCAACCACGTATGTTCATGCCATTGTCTAATTTGTAGGACAGCGCCGAGTAATTTGTTTGATTGTGGTTTTTTGCCTAGCCTCAGAAGCCCTGGGGAGGCTTAAATTGTTTAACCGCACATTTGCCAGTTGTGGGTCCTTAGTAAGAATCAATTATCTCAACTTCAGACCCTGACTCACACCAGACCCCCATATTACGCCTTTTTATCCCTTCATAAACAACTTTTATAGCAAGAAGTAGCATGTTTAAAGGTAAACTCTGACCCACTCCAGAAGGAATTCCTTGAGGAATTCCTCATTTCCACATCAGAAATTGTTTCCTAGTAAAATCGGAAACATAGCACTGAGCTACAGGTTACTGCTGAGAAATCAATAGACTAAAATCCTGGACCAGGAGGCCTGAGAAAAGTTGACTCCTTTTTCATACTGGCATTAAATATTTTTCTCTGTACCACTCTATTTTAAAAACTACAGGTGTTTTCCCTATGTTTTCATGTGTAGACCCTGAAACCATAATTGGGAAATGGTTAGAGTTGACATAATGATATTTTGGGCATACTAAAATGTTATTACAATAAGATATTTGTTAAATTTATATAATGAAAGGAATATATATATATATATATGTCCTCTTATATAAATATATACACATATGTAAATTACATGCTGTATGTATTTTTAACAGTATTGATAATAGTGGCAGAAACATAATTTTAGGTAATGCATTAAATTTTCAGAGACAACCTCGTTGCTGGCAAAATCATTCAGATTTTATTATTATTGTTAATTACTGATATTATTAAATACTAGTGATCATTGTTTTAGCTGCCATGAGGTTCACAACTGAATTCATTGACTGAGTCCAATACCCTTGAAACGTGTGTTTCAATATTGAATCCACACTCTAGGACATTGTAGGGCATGTCGATAATAGTAAACATAAATCGCTGTATGTTGCACATATAATTTTTTCTTAACAAAATTTTGAATTTTATTTTTAACGAAATGATGACTCCTTTAAAATCATATGTATTTCAGCATGCATTCATCTATCTCAGCTTGATGTTTGAAGGACGTAGTGAGACGTAAGTGTCTGCAGGTGTGTGCATCTTTGTGCCTGTGCAGCTCTTGCTTTTGTGTCAGCTGGGGGCTGCTCCCAGCGGCACTACATTCTGGGATTCGGTGGGAGATATCCCTCATTCTGAGTGCTTCCAGGGATTTCGGTAGGAGGTAACCAGCAGGACTGAAATGATGGATGCAGAAGCTCCGTGAATGTGGAACCCACAGAATCCCTTCAGACTATTTCTTCATGACACAGCCATGAGATAGCAGGATGAAATAAAATTGTATGAGATTGAGATTCTCTGTAAAGGAAATAAAGAATCAGCCAGGTGAATACATAGGGATCCTCAGTTGAATATCAATAAATATGTCAGTAAAATATTTTATATGATCTCAGAAATGGCTTCTGTCTGCTCATACTCATGTCTTCTGTGAAAACAATAGATAATGCTGATTGGGTAGCATAAAGTTAAAATGCATTATCTTCTTTATACTTCTATGTAATGAACATTTTTCACATGAACATACATAAGTTCTTATAGATCAAATCTCTATTCTCATTACATACTTGATACAGATCAATCTGGTTGTTGAAAATAGAATCAAAGCACTATGGATATGCAAAATCAAGGAATTAATATGAATCCACAGTGTGATCTCAGTATTGCACAGTAGTTTCACTACAAGGGAAAAAATCTCTCTCTCTCTTTTTAACGGTTCTAATGTTCACGAATGTTTAAGAGCCATAACAAAAAATACAAACCAAATTAATTGCCACAAAATAGATTTAGACTCATAAAAACTCTGTATGGAGAAGAGAACTGTCCGTGTGCGTTTCTGAGTCACAGATTATATGAAAGGCTAACTGGTCTCCATGCTGTGGGAAAAATCTGAAGAAAAAAAAGAAATGCCTATAAATGTCATAAAAAATTAGTTACTGAATATATTGATTACACCTGAAAGCAAAATAATAGGAAGGGGAAGAAATGCAGAAATTGTTCTAAAGTTTTGAGAAAAAGCATGAGAATAAAATAAGTATGTACACTTGCAAAAGATAAGAGATGTGCAGAATGGATTCTGATATCTAATATTGACAAATAAGAATTTGAAACAGAATGTAGCAAACAGTGGGACAAAGAAGCAGGGGAGCATATCAGGAAAGAATTTTAAGAAACAAATGCTAAAACATTAATTTGATCTTCTTATAGTTTTCTATCTATATTAGACATTAATAATTTAGGGATAACCAATTGCTTTTTATGGGCCCTGACTCATGATGACTCCAGGTGTTTGAAAGTATAACTGTTCTTTCTGTGGGGCTTGCAATTGCTGATATTTCAGAAGGAAATTGGGAGGCCTTTCTTATCAGGCATTTCTGGGCCACAAATAGGCATATGATTAAACTGCTTTCCCACACAAGGACTCTAATAATATGAATATTTAAATTATCCTTTGAGTTTCTTTCTTTCTTTTTTGAAGTGGGGAAAAAAGCCTGCATTTTCTAGGTACAAATAAGAAAAATAAAACCCAAAGGAAAAAGTTCCAGATATTTTTTATTCACATATTAACAGAGACAAAATAGAGTTGTGAGACCCTTCTTTGTCATAGTAATTCTGACCCTGAGTAGTTTACTTTTGACCCCGAGAAACTTACCTTTGGAAACTGTAAAATCATGGTAATTGCACAACGTCATACAGTTGTTCCGAGGATGACATGAGCTGATGTCCCTAAGGACTCAGCGTAGTAATATCCTGACGGCAAAGCAGGCAATAAATGGACCTGGGTAAACCTACTGGGTAAGCCTTAGATTGTCAATGGAAAGCTCCCAGCACTCCTGAGGGAGAACAGGGAAGAAATCTGCTCTGATCCAGATTTACTGTAGGCCCGTTCGGTTGTCAATACTTCTTTCTCTTTTCATCATAAGTCAGGTTTATCTCTGACGTACTTTGTCATTGTGGGTAGTCCTCTTGAATGGTTGTTGTGTGTTTTCTCAGATATTTGCTGGATTGATAAACCTATAGAGACAACACATAGAATAAGGTTTCTTGGGGAGGGCAGAGGGCGATAACGATCTTAAAAATCCTACTGGACTGGAAAACACTCATAAAGGCCAAAAACAACTCTTGAATCAACTACAAGCTTTTCTTTCTTGTTATGTTATGTTTTGTTGTTGCTATTTGATCATTGGTTTGTTGTTGTTGTTTTGTTGTATATTGTTGCTTGGTTTTGTGCTGTCTTGTTGTTGTGAATGCTATTATCTCCGCAGGTTTGTCTAAATAAGGTAGACTGGCTGAACAATCTGGAGGAGAAAACAACAGGCTGACAATTCCTTGGGACATGGGAAAAGGGGAAGTAGGGGGAAAGGTAGTGGGGTTAACAAACCCAGGGACAAGGGAACAACAAGTGATCCAAATCAGTGGTGAGGTGTGTGTAGGAATCCTGGTAAGGCATGATCAAGGGTAATGTAACCAAGAGGAATTACTGAAACCCAAATGAGGACTGAGCATGATAGTGGGACAAGAGGAAAGTCAAAGGAACTAGAGGAAAGATTTAGGAGGCAAAGAGTATTTAGAGAGTCTAAAATAAAGGCATGTATATGCAAATATATTTATATATGAGGATGGTGAAATAGATCTACATGCAATTATTTATAGATAGCAGAAGGACATTGAGCCTCCACTCAAGTACTCCCTCAATGCAAGAATACTTTCTTCTATTAAATTGGCATTTTGTGATGCTCTCCTTCCCGACACAACCGCTGAAGGCAAAGCAAGTGAATAAGTAAATGTGCTGAGGAAAGCTGATGGTGCCCGGCTGTCAATGGATGTAGAATCTGGGGTCTTAAACGCTTGAAGGTAAACAGTGGCCATCTAGCTCAGAAGCAACAAAGCCCACATGGAAGAAGCACACCAGTCTGTATGATCATGAGGTCCCAAAGGGATCAGTAATGAGGCATCAAAGAACAAAAAATCATATAATTGTGTGTTCACCTCCCTGATATGATCACTGAATACAAATGGGTGCATAAGCCCATATGTAGGCCACTGGACATCCCCTTACAGAAGGGTCTCAGGGAGGAGACAAGCCAGTCAGGGTGTGACATAGCAATGATGAAACACACAACTTCCCTCTAGTTCCCAAATGCTTCCTCCACCCCACTATCATGACCCTAATTATACCTTGAAAATCTGGCTAAACCAGAGGGTGTACACAGGTATAGATTGGAGCTGGAAACACAGGGAATCCAGGAAGGATTATCCCTTCAGGACCAGTGAGGTGAGTGGCAATACTGGGAGGGTGGAGGGAAGGTGGGTTAGAAAGGGGGAACCAATTACAAGGATCTACATGTGACCTACTCCCTGGGGGATGGACAGCAGAGGAGTGGGTGAGGGAAGACATCAGACAGGGCAAGATATGACAAAATAATAATTTATAAATTATCAAGGGTTCATGAGGGAATGGGGAGCAGGGATGGAGGTGAAAAAATGAGAACTGATGTCAGGGGTTTAGGTGGGGAGCAAATGTTTTGAGAATGATGAGGGCAATGAATGTACAAATGCGCTTTACACAACTGATGTATGTATGGATTGTGATAAGAGTTGTATGAGCCCCTAGTAAAATGATTAAAAAACAAAACAAAAATAAAAATCCTATACCCTCAATTGAGTCAGAATTATCTAGATGGCAGTAGGTTTAGACTTCATGGTCAGTTATCATTATTAAAATACCAATGAAAAAATATTATACAGCATTTTGATATAGGAACTTCATGAACAGCACCAGGGATTGCATAGTGAATATTTTCTTCTTCGCAGAGACACTATGTAATGCACTGGTAAAATCTGATGCATTCAAACCAAAAATAATAAAATAAATAAAAACATCACTGCCATCGAGTTGATGCCAACTCACAGTGATCACATAGGGCAGGGTAGAACTGCCCACGTGAGTAACTCCAGTTACCCAGATGAACTGGTTATGGGAGAGGAAGCTTTGTCTTTCTCTCTCAGAGCACCTGGTCATTTCAGACTATTGAACGTTCAGATTTCAGTCCAACTTGTGACCACGATGTCACCAGGACTCCTGCTTCGTATGCACTGGGTCTCTTTAAAACGTTCAAAAGCCAGGATGTCAATGGAGGATAAAGGTATGCCTGGCCCAGGCCACGGCATTTTCGGTTGTTTCATGTGTATTTGAAGTTTGGATCAGGAATAAGGAAAACCACAGGAGAATTAATGCATTTGAATTATGGTGTTAATGAAGGATGCTTTCAAGTTTATGGACTGCCGGGACAAACAGATCTTTCTTGAGAAAAGTACAGCCACCCTGGTCTCTGGAAATGAGGCTAGCAAGAGGTTATATCATGTATTTGAGAGGTTGCGTCAGGAGAGAGCAGTCTCTGGAGAAGGTCAGCACGTGTGACAAGGTGTAAGGTCAGAGAACCCAGGAAGAACCTCCAGCAGAGTATTAGCATAGTGGGGCCACCCTGAGCTCCAATATAGCCATTGTAGGCACGGTGTCGGCCGGGCAATCTTTCCTCTGCGGTGTGTTGCATCACTATTAGCTGTGAACAATTCGATGGCATGAAACCACAACAACCGAAAGACCCCAAATTAAACCATTAGTATTATAGTGAGAGATAACAAAATTAATACATATTATTAGTTATTGTTTGGATATTTTACATACTGTAGCACATTGAATTCAATGAAAACATAGGAAATAATTATATTTAATTTATATAATAATATCAATGTCAAAGGGATTAGTAGTAGTCGAATTACAAACTGCTAAACAGCCAATCATAATCTCACACAATCCAACATATTTATATATATCAATTATTTATATAACCAATTAGGTAGCCTCAGAATTTCTACCTCCACTCTAATGAAAAACTGGATTATTTGTTATGGAATTCATAAATTCATGCTGATACATATAGATAAATAAGCAAGTGGAAAATAGAAAACATAGGACAGCTATTATACTTGAAAAGAATGATTCAGGTAAGGAAAAGCAACATTTGCAAATATTCATTGCAAAAAAATCATTAAGCCTAGAATGTAAAACAAATACACAAAATAGTGGATAGAAATTGTTGTATTATTACAAAAGGCCATTAAAATGTTCATGGAATAAAAGGTACTAAAAGAAAATAAAATTTTTTCACAATGACAAAGATTCTGGTAAGAAACACTTTTAATGAGACATAACTATGAAATATGGAGGTATATGGAATTCTGTTTTTCCATTCTAATTGTAGCTGTTCATGATTTGGAAACATTAAATATGTCAACAATCCTGTGCTAATATCTAAGGCATAATTAGTTTTCTTCTTATGGTCTAATAGATAAACCAATACAATTTTTAAAATCACAATTTGGATGTAAAAACATTGACTACCCAATGTCCATTAGATATCAATTTAAAAAATTAAGATGACTAAATTGATCTTAAGGTTCAACATTAGTTGAATAAATAATTTGAAGAATTAGCCAAACATTCAACATGTGTTCCATGTGTGCTGCATTTTTGTAAAGTAGATTTATTGTGAGTCTATTTTGTTCATTAACTTTTGGGTTGAGATTTTAAGATATTTGGATTGGAAATTGAGATATTCTCCACTATTCCCTTTTAAATTCCACTTATAGAAAATAACAGCAGATGCAATGTTCATGCTGAAGTCAATTAAACAATAATGTAGTATCACTTATTAAAAACTAGGTGAAACAACATGATTATTATTCTTCCTCTAGGCTACTTAAGTTTTTAGAAAACTTCACCTAACATTCTTATGACTGAATGTACCAGTTGATTATACTGGGGTACTTGTTAAGACGGCAATGGAAAACATTGTATTCCTGCCCAGAACAATTCTCCCCTTAGCATTTACCATCGCTTCTCAGTAGAATTTACTTCTGAGAGGTGATTTGTTTTTTTTGTGTGTGTTTTTTTTGGGAAGATTTCTTTCTTTTTACATGTAACCAAAACCATGATTCATTTATTAATTTATTTATGTTTGCTCTAAGCTCATATGTCTTTTTAATATTTTGGTGTTCAACATTTTCTGTACTTTGAATTTTGTCTGTTCATATGAAGGTTTGCCTCAGATGTGTTATTGGAGGTCACCCTCTTGAATTTGTGTTGTATGTTTTTCTGCATATGAAACCCCGGACTGATGAACTTACAGAGAAAGTAAGTTGAAGAAGGGTGTCTGGGGCGGTGGGGGGTGGCGGGGTACAGTGGTGGTGGGGAGGGGGTAAAAGAGAGAGGATGTCAAGGAAGCAAGGAAGGAAAAGAGTACCACTGATTGTGGCAGTACAATACTGTGATCGATTGAACCATGGAATGATAGGATATGTGTATGAATTCCCAGTTTTTAAAAAAAAGTGTAAAAAAGAAATCTATCTATACATGATATTTTTTGTTGTGAAGTTATGGGTAGACAGAGCTGTCGATCCATTCCATAATCAAAAACACATAACAAAATAGGTTTCCATTCACTTATATAGATCGTCCCTTCAGTTAGAGCTGTATTTTTATATTCTGTTTAATGCAAAATCTCCCAAATAAATTTTAATGATGGAAAAGTGAAGGGAAATGTTGGAGAGTCCTTCAGGAATGAAAAACGAGGCTGATGAATCTGCAATTTGTTCAAAGCCTATCTAAATGAAATATTTGAAGTTAGATCCATTGAGATTGAGGTAGAATTATAGAGACAAAAGATCAAAAAATATGATCAAAGGAAAAAAGACCCCATTGTTTTTCCAATGCTGCACAAACGCATACAGGAAGGAGGGAAAAGCAAAAAGAGTTAAGAGGTAAGATTTGCATGAGTTATTGATCCTTATAGATAGAACTATAGTTTAATTTGGAATCCATAATAAATAAGTTAACAAATTAGAAGAATCATTCATTAGAGGGGTAGGATTTCATTGTACACATCCTGAGATTTGACAAAAATAGCTTTTACATGTACTGGATATGAGAAATATTGGAGATAATTTTAATGCCCATTAGAAACCTGAATCCCTAAATATACATAGCTTATCAACACACCTGTCAGTTGGTACATAAGGCCTTGTGCTGATAACTTACTTACCGCTCCAGAGACTGGCTTTGATGAATCTTCTTCTCTTCATGCCATGAGCTTTGGCCATGGTCAAGGCGGTGTGGGCTGGGGCTCTGGATGCGACTGTGACTCTGACTGTGGGGACCACAGATATGCCTACTGTTGCCCATGCTGCTGTGGCTCCTCTTGGCTGCTTATGAGGTGCTATGTATTCTTCTACATTATTTATAAAAACATAGAGGGTAAGCCACACTCCTGAATGAGTATGGTTATGATTATTTTTATAAAATATGTAGAGGTTACCAAATAAATATCTAGAGGAATCAACACATGTGCTTGTGTGAACTTAGGGTTTCTGAATATTGACAGACAATGAAATTAAAGGGAGAGATTCAGAAGGAAACACAATATCCTGACCAAATGGGCTTGGCTTTGGTCAAATTTGGAGGGCAAACATCTGAAGAAGTAGATCACCAGGGCTCTCTGTCTTAGCCAGCATGAAAAAGGGAAAGCAAAAGACATGCGGAAATTCTAACTTAAAATTCTATGAACCAACATATTAAACAAACAAGCATTAGCTATAAGCCACCTATCAGATATGCTTTAAAGGCCATTAGCTATAAGACATTGAAATGCGTTGCCACCTCTCTCCTTGCTGGAGCGGAAGGGCATAAATACACAGAACGTCATAAATGGGGAAGGCAATATTAACCTCCGTCTCTAGGAAACTTAAAGGAAGTGGAATAAATGCCTCTCCTTATAGGAATAGATGTATCCCTACAGGCATTTTTAATCTATCCAATACATTTATTTAAAAAAGTAAAGTAAATCATTTAAAAGTTGTCAGTTCTCTCTTTTTGGTATTAAGATTTTGGTATAAAATTAAATTATATTAAGCTTAAAAATAAACTGGAAAAATGTGTGATAATTTAGTCATAAGTATTTAGCTTTCAAAAGACCATCAAACACTTTCTGGTTCATTTTACAGCTACATTTCAGTCTTCTTACAATGTTGGTGCTTTATTTTGTCAGTCCAACTACAAAAGTTGAGTAGCACATTTGTGTAAACTATTTTTACGAAATTTAAAATTTCCTTGATTACTTATAATTTAATTAAAAATTGTATCAGGCAAATATACCCTATATAATATATGTATCTATAATTTATGTATCTAATTGCAAAAACAATCATTAAAAATTAAACAATACTAACTTCTATCAGTCAAATATGTATATAAAACTAAGGATCCAAAATCTTAGAGCCATCAGGTAAATTTTGACTCACTGTGACCCCCTCTCAGTTTCCATGATTGTACCTTGCACAGGAAAGAAAGTCCAGTCTTTCCTCCACAGAGCTGATTGTGGTTTCAGACTGACAGCCCTGCGGATCACACCCTAACATGTAACCCTTACACCACAAGACCTCAGTAATTCTCAGAAGGATATTTTGTGGTAATAAGACTTGTATATTTTCTATCAAATATAAAAGTGGAACAACATGTGGTTATTAGACATATGAATTACACTGAATAAATTTTATTTTACTTTTGTTTAACTTAATTCAAATTTTACTATAAATTGCCACATATAATTAGCAATGCTCTACTGAAAACTAGATACAAAGAGTTCAAACAATGTTTTTTAGGGGAATTACTACTTTTTTTGGGAAAAAGAAAAATGCTTTGGGACAGACATCAAACTATGTTTCCAAAAGCACTCACTGCCATCAAGTCAATTTCAACTCATAGTGTGATCCTGTAGGACAGAAGTACCTTTGTGGGTTTCTGAAAGTATAAATCTTTAAGGGAGTAGAAAACCTCATCTTTCTCCTGTAGAGTGACTACAGCAGTCCAACCTGTAATCCACTATACTACCAGGACTCCAAACATACTTAAATATTACAAAACAATAAAATATTGGGAAAATAATTATTATATATCTATTGTAATCAAGATCTACTATTGTTCATATCTTCTATTTCAAATGTTTATTAGACTACAGAAAAATAAGGATGAGCCCAAGAAGAATATGCCACTCTGATTTGGGGTGACAGATATCAAAATCAGAATAAACTGAGTCCTCTAGAGTTTGCAAGAGCAGAATATAAAATGAGAGATATACAAAGGAACAAGTATGAGAACTCATTGGAAAAGTATCATTGTTTGAATGAATTACAAACTTGTAAATGCACAGAGAAAAACTCCAAGAAGCTAATCAAAGTATAAAATATTTAAACAATAATTGCAAGAGTAGCTCTCGAAAGGGCAAGATTTTGCCCCCAACAGGACATTTGGCAATATTTTGGTGATCATATATTTTGGTCATTAAATTGAAGTGCTATGACTGGCAAATGAAAATGATCTCACTGCCGTTGAGTTGATTGTCACTCGAGAGTGAGTATTATGACCACATAGTCCTGCCCTGTGGTACTGGCACGAAGCAGGGAATCAGTAGAGAGGTCTGAGGGGCCAGCCCCAATCCCAACTACGTGGCCAGGCACCCATCCCACAAAAATATTTGCTTCAGAGGACAGCACTGAAGCGACAGCTGAAGGAGAGGGACACATCTGATCACAGCACATGGGAGCAAATGAAAGGGGAGGAAGAGAAAGTGGAGCACAACCTGGCTCGTCAAGCCTTGTGGATGATATCCTTGCTCAGAGCAGCCAATGCACATAGAGGGCTATATGGCCACCCACCTACGTGACATGATTTCTCTCACTGACTTGCAACCAATCTGATTCTACCACACTAAGGTAAGACACTAAGGATGTGAAACAGAACAGAAAGGGGAGCAGAGGAAGGAAGTCCTGAGGGAATACCAAAAATAGACTTTGGGGACAGGGTGTGGCACCCCATCAGACTCAACTGGAAAACACTCCTTAAGGTCAACAAAAAGATCTTGAACTATTTACAGGCTATTCTTTTTTGTTGTTGTCAATGCTTTCCTTTTTATTGTTGGTGGTAGTGTTTTTGATTTCTTTTGTTGCTTCATTTTGCTCTGTCTTGAATTTGTGCATATTATTATCTCTGTAGGTCTATCTAGATAAGATAGGTGGGTGAACAATATAGATGAGAAAACAATGGGACAGATGGTTCTGGGAGAACATGGAGACGGGGGATAGGAAGTGGTGTTACAAACCCAAGAACAAGGGAACAAAAAGTGAGTAAAAATCGGTGATCCAGAGGGTGTAAGAGGCCTGGCAGGGCTTGATCAAGGGCAATGTAACCACGAGGAATTACTGAAACCCAAATGAAGGCTGAGCATGATAGTGGGACAAGAGGAAAGTAAAAGGAAATAAAGGAAAGAACTAGGAGGCAAAGGGCATTTATCGAGTTCTAAATAAAGGAATGTACATATGTAAATATATTTATATCTGATGATGGTGAAATAAATGCATGTGCACATATGTATAAGTTGAGTATCAAGGCAGCGGATGAACCTTGACCTCCACTCAAGTACTCCAATGCAAGAGCACTTTGTTCTATTAAACTGGCATTCCTTGATGCTCACCTTCCCGGCATGGTCGCTTAAAACAAAGCAGATGCATAGCAAATGTGGTGAAGAAAGCTGATGGTCCCTGGCTATCAAAAGATATAGCATCTGGGGTCTTAAAGGCTTGAAGAAAAACAAGTGGCCATCTAGCTGAGAAGCAACAAAGTCCACATGGAAGAATCACACAGGCCTGCGTGATGACGAGGTGTCAGTAGGGAATCAGTAGAGAGTTCTGAGGGGCCGGCCCCAATCCCAACTATGTGAACAGCTGCCCCTCCCCGCAGAAAATTTATTTCAGAGGACATCACTGAAGGTACAGCTCAGGGAGAGGGACATGTCAGATCAGAGCACATGGAAGCAAATGAAAGGGGAGGAAGAGAGCATGGAGCACAATCTGCCTCACCAAGCCCTGCAGATGATATCTCTGCTCAGAGCAGCCGATGCACAGAGAGGGCCATATGGTGTTGAAGGAATCAAGTATCAGGCATCAAAGAACAGAAATCATTATCATTGTGAATGGGTGTGTGTGTGCAGAGTGGGGACCTAAAGCCCATCTCTAGGCAACTGGACATCCCCTTACAGAAGGGTTGCGGGGAGGAGAAGAGCCAATTGGGGTGCAGTGTAGCAAAGATAAACATACAAGTTTCCTCTAGTTCCTAAATTCTTCCTTCCCCATCCCCCCTCCCATCATGATCCCAATTCTACCTTACAAATCTGGCTAGACCAGAGGATGTACACTGGTACAGATAGGAACTGGAAACACAGGGAATCCAGGACAGATAAACCCCTCATAAGGATCTACATATAACTCCTTCCCTGGGAACAGACAACAGTAAAGTGGGGAGATGTTAGACAGTGCAAGACATGACAAAATAATAATAATTTGTAAATTATCAAGGGTTTGTGAAGAAGAGGGGTAGGGAGGGAGGGGTAAAATGAGGAGTTGATACCAAGGGCTCAAGCAGAAAGCAAATGTTTTGAGAATGATGATGGCAACAAATGTACAAATGTGCTTGACACAATGGATGTATGAATGGATTGTGAAGAGTTGTACGAGCCTCCAATAAAATGATTTTTAAAAAATGTCCCGGTGCATTTCCTAGACTCTAAATCTAGGAGTAGAAAGAGACATCTGGTGGTTTCAAGCTGCTGTCCTTGAATTTAGAGTTCCAGTGCATAACCTACCATGGTCCCTCTGAGAATGACAGAGTTAGTTGTCGAAGTTAGCCTATATTCCTAGGAGATATCCTACGATCCACAGAATGAACAACCTCTTACTTTAACCCTCATAAACAATTATCTAGTAAAAAAATCATTATTGTTGCTTTACTACAATATTACCCTGAATTATGATCATTGTAAGCCGAACAATATCAAGAAGTGACTTAAGGGTTAAACATTTAAAAGTGCCTATTTACAAACCAAGAGGGACCTGAATGTGTTACTCTGGGTAGACTAGAGAAACAAATTCATAGACACTCACTTGTGTATAACAAAGAGCTTTATATACAAGAGCAATCAAATATTGAGGAAACATCCTAGTCCAGTCCAGATCAAGTCCACAGGTCTAATATTAGCCCCTATGTCCAATGTGAATCTATAAAGTCCTCTTCAAACTCATGAAACATATGCAATGATGCCAAAATATAGGAAGATCACTAGCCAGTGTGGCTAGTGGTGCTGAAGCATCTCAGTGCTGGCAGGGCCCTCCAAAGGGCTTCTCCGGCTCCAGGGGTCACAGGCTATATCAGCATAGTACCATGTGTCTTGCCAGTAGAGCATCTCTCAGGGAGTGAATAGAAAGTGAGAAAGTACCTCCTGCCTTCAAGGGTGTATACAGGAGTTCCCAGAATCAACAGGGCAAGGCCATGCTCACACAGAGCATGCTCATTAGTTATGTGACCCAACTGACAGACTAGGCTCCACCGCTTCACTCTTAATCCTTTCAAGTTCCAAATTGACACCAGATTATGTAACTATCATCAGTTACATATGAGGAAGGCAACCTAAAGAAGCCTCAGTAGACCTTAAAAACTATACTCTAAAACTAAAGAATACTTGTGTATTAGAAAATAAGTTTACATAATTGAAATCTATAAAACATTACATTTAATATCTTTGGAATACATTTTCTCCAGTATGTATGACTGTTAGCAGGATAGCTGTAATTTGAGCTATCATTCTAATCTTAATAAATTTAAAAGGAACATTATATAGTTTTGATGACAGTAGAATAAACTTAATTCAAAACATAATTAAAATTTCACAAATCTCAAGTATAGAGAAATTAAACAACTATCTTTTGTCTTTTCCCGGGTTTATTTTTGGAAGTCATATTAAGATAATTCTAGATTCACCTGGAGTTGTAAGAAATAATTCATCGAGATGGATTGAAACAATAGCAGCAACTATGCTATCAAACATAAAAACAATTTTAATGTTAGGCAGGGCTGGGCAGTGTTCTGTTATATTGGACATAGGGTTTCTACTCATGGAAACTGCCCAGGAAGTACCTACTATCAGCTTCTCCAGGGACGTGTTTCTCTTGATGACAAATTCATAAAAGTGCGGCTTCTTCTAAGACAGACCCAGATTCCTTTGTTCTTCTGGAAGCTCATGGTTTGTTTGATGTTTGTGTCCAAATAAAAATTCAAAGGAATCAACTCTTCCTTGTTCGTGCCTATTCATTGTTTAAGTTTCACATGTATATGCAGTGATTGAAATACGAATAACAATCTTGATATCAGTCAAAGTAGAATTCAAGCCAAACATATTATATTAACAAGGCAGTTCTTTTTCTTGTGTGAAAACACTCAATTTCCCTGAAACACAGTCTATATATGAATGTATCTCATCAAGTATCCCCAGAAAAACTTTAGGAATTGATGATTGACTGGTAGAATGAATAGATTTAGAAAATGGAAACACTGGTGCAGTCTAATAATGCGCAAACATGGAAGCAATTACCATTGAGTTGATTAAAACTCACAGCAATTTGATAGGCTATATGGGGTTTGGGAATGATAGATCTTTTGGGGGAAAAGTCTCATGTTTCTCCCAGAATGGGTTTGAATAGCTGACCTGTCAGTGGACAGCCCCGTATTTGAACCAGTGTGCAAGCAGTCCTCCTTAAATGAATGATTAGCAAAGCTACTGGCACTGAGGTTGGTACTGACCCACAGTGACCTCCACTAGGGGTTCTATTACTGTAAAGCATTACAGGTGCTTGTAGCCTTATATTTCTGCCAAAGTGGTACTTGTGGTTTGGAATCGCTGGCCTTGAGTTTAGCAGCCCAATAGGGAGTTCACACTGCCAGACATTCGAGGAAAATAGATATTGTGGGAGGGAAAAGGTAAGAGCAGAGAAGACCTAAACAGCATAATTAACAAGAAGTTTTTGTACATGTATATTGGTCCTGAATACTGATCATAGAAAATATGCCTGCTTCTCTAACTCCCACAGACTTCCTGCAAAAGTGGCAACAAGAAAATAAATATGAAAATGAAAAAGTAGAAATACTATAATAAACACTCTTTGCAATAAAAACCTTTGAAAAATAAATATCCTGCAACAAAACTATTGTCCTGTAGGATTTTATTTAAAAGGAGCCAAAGTAGTTAGTTTATTATGCCAACCTGGCCGATAAACACTGTGGGCTTAATTGAAGGGAGGAGGGGTAAATGGCTCAGTGAGCCTGGCCTTTCTAGTTCTTGGGTCTCTTGCTATCTGACAGTCAGACCAGGGTGCAGCTGCTGTAGCCAGTTCCCTGTTTCAGTTGGCAAGGCTCATTTCCTGCAAGACATCCTGAGGAGAAGCTGCACGGACCTACCCCGATGCAGCCCTGGGTCCTGGAGCAGCCATGTGGAGACCCCTGGCAGTGCTGAGATGCTTACACGTTCACTGAATCGGCTTTCCTCCTGCAGTCAGCAACATAGTGTGTTGTGAAATAGAGGAGGACTTTGTGGAATGGTGTTGGACGTATGGGTTAATGTTGGACTTGTGCAGCACTGTGTTAGGATGTTTTTTTGATGTGCACTTAACCTCTTTCTAAAACTCTCTCTTATACATGAGTTTCTGTGTATTTGTTTCTCCAAAGTACCCAGACTCATAAAGGAGCAAATAGGCTCCTCAGTTCAACAACCACAAGCAATTGAGTCTGTTCAACAAATAAATGTATGAACAACAGATTACAAGGATCTACATGTGACCTCCTCCCTGGGGGAAGGACCACAGAAAAGGGGGTGAAGGGAGACGCCAGATAGGGCAAGATGTGACAAAATAATAATTTCTAAATTATCAAGGGCTTATGCAGGAGGGGGGAGCGGGGAGGCTAGGGGAAAAAAGGACCTGATGCAAAGGGCTTAAGTGGAGAGCAAATGCTCCGAAAATTATTAGGGCAAAGAATGTACAGATGTGCTTTATACAATTGATGTATGTATATGTATGGATTGTGATAAGAGTTGCATAAGCCCCTAATTAAAAAAAAAGAATGCTCAAAAAAATGAAATGATTTTTATCCACAGAACCTCAGATCAGATTGCAAACATGATAACCATATTTATTGCTGACTTGTGAGCTCTGAAGTTTTCAGTTTATACCTAGAAAGCTATGTTTTATCTAATTTGCATTGCCTACTCATTTCACAAAAGGCATTGGGTAAATCTACTGCCCAAGTTCTCTTTAAAGTGTTGAAAATCCAGGAGATTCCCTTGAGGACTAAGATAAACCTGACCCAAGTAATGCTATTTTCAATAACTTCACATGCATGTGAAAATTGCACATTAAATAGGGAAGACCAAAGCAGAATTGATGCATTTGAATTACGGTGCTGACGAAGCATGTTGAAAGTACCATGCACCACCAAATAACAAAGAGCAACTCTTTTGAAGAAAGTATAGCCAGAATGTTGCTTATTGGAAATGATGGAGGGACGTCATTTCACATACTCTGGATATGTTTTTTAGAAGAGAGCCACCCCTGCAGAAAGATCTCATGCTTGGTAAAATGGAGGGAAAATGAAAAAGAGGAAGGCCCTCAAGGAGTTGGCTTGATGTATATCCAACAAATCAAACTTGTACTTGAATACTCCACCATTTGTATGTCTGTTTCTCGAACAAAAACTGCATGTGGGTGAAGAAAATTTGAATAATAGTTGCACTATTAGGATTTCCCTGAACGCTGATCAGCGTATAGTGTCGTAGACAGCATTGTCCCTCGAGATATATCTTGAAATATCCATTTTGAGAATGAACACAACACAAATCCTCTTGATTGTTCCATTCCCAACATAGTAAATTATATGATTGTTTCATGCCCAGCATAGTGAACCATGTCATTTTCTGACTCAGTGTGGCGAATACAAGTCCATTATAGCATACTAAAGCCTAGAATATCTATTCTAAGAATTCTGTTTCATAATTTTATGATTTCCAATTTGTCTAAATGCATACACTGTATATTCCAAGTTTTGATAATTATTTTTTTGTTTTTGCCCGTTTCTTCTCAATTTGGGGCATGCTGCATGAACAAATGAAAGTCCTAAAGATTTATTCCCCTAGGTTTTACTCCATCCATGCCATTACTTACATGAACCCCCAATGAGATAATGTTTGGTATTATGTTCCTGATTGAACATTCTGACTGCTTTCTAGCTAGTCCTTAGTGACCCGTGCTGTGTGCTACAGACAAACACAACGTTAGATTCTGTCCTTTTGAGAGACATAACATCCTTTATAGGCCACGCCAGAAGAGTCCAATATGAAAATATCACTAAGTGAATTAGATTTTGCTTTAAATCCATGTGTAGTAAATCAAAGGCTCAAACACTTTCTTAGATTTTGAGATGCTTTAGGGTGAGAAGAAGCAGATGGTTACCATACAAAGGTTGTGGATATGAAAGTTCTTGAACTTTGGTTCAAGTCTATTGCTGTGAGTGTGCCCAATAAATGGCAACTTAAGATTAGTATACATATTTTTTAACTTTCATACACTTTTTCTTTTTTTAATGACATGTCTTCATCCAGTAAGCATGGTTATACCTTTGTGAATGAGCACTATTGAAAGTTTTACCGATTCCCCAAAACTCATTGTTTGTATAAATAGTGTTCAGCCTCTTAACTTTACAAACTATACAAGCCAACAATCTATGCATTTTAGTGTAAAAGCTTTCTGATACATGTATGCAATTATTTTGTCAGCAGTATCTTAAATTCGATACCATTGAATACATTAATGATATTATCAATAGATTCAACATATTCCCTATGGGGATGATTTATAATGTTCCCCAGTAAAATTTTTTGTCTTAAGTGTGTCAGGAGCATATATAAATTGATATATGAATGTAATTTGGGATCACACTAATATAATCAAAGAACAATTAGCTTTCATGACTTGGTCCTACTCAATACCTGCGTTCATAAAGAATTCACTGAAGATACAGGTGTTATAGTAAGTGGTGAAGAAGTTATAAGATGCCTGGCAATCAGAAAGAATAGTATCTGGAATCTAAAATTCTTGTCTTAAAGCAAACAATTTTCTAAGTAAGGGCTGCTAGCATCGACAACAGGATTTCAAAATCACCGGCCATTCTGCAGAAGAAAGAGGAGGTTTTCTGGTCTCATAAAAAAATTATAATCTTGGAGGATATTGATAAGTAGTGCGCAATTCTGATGCCATATAAAGTTAGGCAAAAACACGCGAAAAATATGAAAAATTTAAAGCATGTAGTAGCCATGGTACAATGACCTCAATTGTTTTTCCCTCAGTAATTGGACCTCCTGACAGATCCTTAGACTGCGTTTCCCATATGTATATGCATTTGGTTTGGCACAAGGCCAATGCTAAGAGAAAGTTATCCCTAGCGACAAAAGGAACTTAGAAACTAATAATTTAACACATGGGAGGCTGATGGAAGAGACGAGGTCTTCCTGTTCATCTGTTTAAGAATGAAAACAAAGTATAAGCTAGGGGAAATGTTTCCTTCCCTGGACTAAAAGGAAGCATTGTATCAAAAGCACCATACACTCTGTCTGCTTTCTTACTATATCGCCATCTTTCCCTAACTTACCCTAGGCCACCAGGATTGCATCTTTGGAGGAAGATACTGGTACTGACAAAGGGAAGAAATACTATGTTTAAAGAGGAGAGGGGTTTTATGTCTTCACATGAAGCATTGTCATGAAGTTTATATTTGGGATCTTAAGTAGAGGACATCCAATTAGGAGATGAATGTCTCATTAGGGCACATGCTTTCATTGTTAAGGGATTTTTGAGGTTTTCTTCTAAAGCTAATTATTCTTTGGAATGAGTTCAATACATTCTGTGGTTTGTCCCTCATTCCATGCAGGCAGTATAAAAGGCCAGCACAGACCAGAAGATTCACACTCCAGAAACTGACTATCTGCCTCAACCCTACCTTCCTCTCCTGACACCATGTGTTTCTTTGGCAATTACTATGGCGGCCTGGGCTACGGCTATGGCGGCCTGGGCTGTGGCTATGGCTGTGGTTCTGGCTATGGCTACGGTGGGTATGGTGGCTACCGTGGCTATGGTGGCTATGCCTGCTATCGCCCATGTTGCTATGGAGGATACTGGTTTCCTGGCTTCTACTGAGAACTGCTGATTGTTGGAGACTTTTGATTTTCTACTAATGTCTTGGATATGCAAACAATTATTTTTTAGTTATCTATTTGTCATAGGCTGTCAAAATTTGACCAACTCTAATTGATAACCACCATGGGTCAGAACTAAATGATTGATGAAATCCCCTACTACTTAAAAGGAAAAAAACTAATGATGTTATATCCATACATTCAAGTGTATCTATTATTAAACATCTTTATGTGGGAAAACCTCTAAGTTTTCTCTTTAATAAAACTACTCACCTTCACAAATGCAGAATGTTTTTCTTGTATATTAATCCCTTTCATCAACAACTGTGTGCAGTCTTGAGTGTGTGTATGTATGTGTGTGTCGGGGATGTGGTGGTGGTGGTGGGGTGTTTGCGGGCAGTCACCTCCACGCATGCACATGCACAGGCTCTTGTGCTTGCTCTTGTGTGTGTGGAAAGAGACAAAGAAAAATAAAAAGAAATTGCTGAATGCGTGGCTATTTTAGTAAATGATATTACAAAACAGACAAGGCATAACTGATGGTTCTTTCCAACCAGTATCTGTGTAAAAGAATTTTCATGTGCAGTTCTAAGAGCTACAATCCTCTATATTTTTTTCCATCTCACCTTGGGAAAATTCAAGGTTTGACCCAGGTCATTGGCAAGATATATAGCACTATTACTATTGCCAATCAGCACATTCTATTTGCTATTCCATTTTCTCTCTCCTGATAGTCCATATTTAAACACCTGTTCCAGGAAAGGTATTACTTGACCCATCAATCAGGTATTCTGCCGCCTGGCCTTCTTTTCACCCAGAAATAAAAGTTCTCTATAGAAAGCTGGTTGGTGTACCTCATAGTCCTATAGTTCCAAAGTGAAATGTATATTGTTGTGGGGTCTCTTCCAACAAATCTTTTGATGTTATGATCTTCTGGCAGAATTCTGGTTACCATTTATGATAAGGAGGAGTAAAATCAACCCAAAACCAAGCCACTGCCATCAAGGTGATTCTGACTCACAGCGATGCAATATTGAGATTCTGAGGCTGTAAATCTTCAGGGGAGGAGAAAACCTCATCTTTCTCCTCCAGAAAGTTGGCTGGTTTCCAGTTGTCCCATGGCATCACCAGAGCTGCCAGTAAGGAGAGATGTCTGCCCAAGAAGAGCAGAAAGAAAATCACTCGTTTGGCTTGAATTCATGCTGAATAAGATGTTCTGTTTTGGTTAGTCTAGTTTCCCTCCAAAAATCTCCCTCTGATGACCTTTTTTTCTCTCTCTATTATTGTTAATGGCCATAGAAATAAAATTTAAAAGGAAATTGCTATGATTTTTATTTACTAATATTTATGACTACTATAGTTTTCCTACCAATGATGAAAGTTTAAACTGAATATCTCAGAATTCTGTATCAATCTTATTGGTCAACCAAGGTCTTCCTACAAATAGTGAGTGCCCCCTTATTTTTCTCTCTGTGCTTATGGAAGATTACTAAATAAACCAGTGGTGGTTTTCTGCTCTGGCTGCACTTCTCTGTTTAGGTAACGACTAGCTACTCCTCCCCTTGCCTTCCCCACAGCAGCATCACTGGGAAGAGTGGTTCCAGAATATTAGCTCCCACAGCCAGCTACTTCCAGTTTTCAATTCTCTAGAAAATTGGATCCTCTCTTCTTAGTTACTTCATGTGCTTTCCAAATACTTTCTTATATCTTTTAATTAAACATTTCTAGTTGTTTAAATTGGGGTTCCTAACTTCACTACATATTTCAAATTATTCTGATTAATTATCAGTGTTGTTAAAATCAGTTATGCTGGTTATATCACACAATCTGATATATAACCATTGATGAATTTATCTACGTATATAATTCTCTAAAAAGCGCCAACACAATATACTTGTGGCAAAAAAATAGAATCTCTCATATAACAAACCTTTGAAGAAGAGCAAATGAATTATGGGAAGATGGGGTCCATAGAAATAATTATTGTAAGAGGTATTCAGGAACTCTAAGGCAAATATCTGCCCCAGTGATATGGTCAATAGTGGTGTAACCATATGTACCTTAGCCATGTGAGTTGGTTAAGGGAAACCACATAACCTGTGGCTTCATTTCCAGTGCTAATTATCATGGCAGACCAACATGTATTATTTCTCACATTAGGCAAAATGGAGCTTCATGACTGTGTTAGTCCAGGTAGACTAGAGAAATAAATTCATAGACACTCATGTGTGTATAAGAAAGAGCTTTATATAAAAGAGTAATTGTATACTAAGAAAACATCCCAGCCCAGTCCTTATTAAGTCCATAAGTCTTATATTAGCCCATATGTCCAATACCAGTCTGTAAATTCCTCTTTAGACTCATGCAATGGTGTCAAGTTTGGGAAGATCAGAGGTCAGTGGGTGGAAAATCTTGTGGATGCTGTGGTGGTGGCAGTATCACAACACTGGTGTGGGTCTCCACGTGATTCCTCCAGCTCCACGGATCCGGCTGCCATTAGCCTAGCTCTACGTGTCTTGTCAACAGGAATGTTTCACAGGGAGTGTCAGTGTGCCCTGCCTTCAGAGAGCTGGTTATTTCCTTAGCGGCTCCAAATGAGGTCATCACGCTGCAACATGATTGACAGGCTAAACTCCACCCCTTCACTCTTGATAACAGTTTCCGTAACTACCACAATGCCTGAGTCTATTTTAGAATTAACTCAGAATTCCCTGCTCAAAGCATGGCATTAATAGAGCTATTTTAGAACATCCGAGCTGGACCATGGCAACCACATACCAGGCAAAGGAGGGGTTCCACAGAGATCAGCACACAAGGCCATGAAAAATGTTATTCTACCTCCCAGCTTAGAGGTAAGTAGAAACAAATTAATTAAAATAAAAGAGCAGCAACGCCTGCCCATCGACTTTGCATTGCCATTGGCCAAAGGCACAAGCCAGAGGAGCACAGCTCCCCAAGCACCCGACTGCGTTTCCCGGTCTCTGAGATGGCTAGGGAGGCAGACGGATGGGGCTTTCTCTGTGAAAGCCCAGGCAGATAAAAGTAAGGGAGCCCAATTGAGACCCAGCAGCAGCAATACCTCCCATAACAAGGACAGTTCAACCTATCAGGCTGCTTGAGGATTGCTCTGCAGGGCAGCGTGGAGCAGGCGCAAGGGATATAAATAGTGAATAATCAAACTCTCCACACACGCTTGAGAAGTTCCAGCCCCTCCTGTTCCTGAGACAGCTCTGCAGGGCCACATTTTTAGGGAATGGAAAAGCAAGGCCATTCATATGTCTGCTTCTCCACCTGCCCTTTCCCCTCCTCCCCAACCTTTTAAAATAGGAAACACACTAGCCTTACAATACAAGTAGAAACTGAACCACTGGTTTTTACATAGCAAAGCCTGGGAGTTTGATGTGAGTGGAGGACCAAATTAAGGTCCAAAGTACAGAGAGCACTCCAGGCTGAGGTACTGGATACACTGAACAGGCCATAAGCAGCTGTCCCATAAAATCACCCCCTAGTCAGCACCCCAAACTGCTCAGATAAGCAACCAGACCTCTGAGGAGGCTAGTGCTTCATCCTTCACTCCTAGACCTCCCTCATAAGTGGCAGTAATAGACTTCACTCCCTCCCACCTATTTGGTCATCTATGGCATCTGATGAGAGGGAGCCCTTCCCCTTTGACCTGAGCCACCAGAGGGCCATTCCTTTAAGAAAATTAATTTAAGTCATTAAAAGACAAGACATTCGGCCCTACCAGACACCAATTATCTGCCTAACCTCCATCTCCACCTTATCCTACCATCCTGAAAAACAGGAAGGTAGCAAAACAACAGACTTCTAAATACTGTCGCCAACTGCTCAAAAGACCTCTTCTCCACACAGTCCTGATTTCCTCCCAGACAAGGTCTACATCCCAACTGTTGGTTTTGTTGCCATGTATTCTTTCATTTCTGAACACTTTACCTCTTTAAAACAAAAATATGCACCATTCTTTTAAGTTATCCTTAATCAGAACCCCTCCAGCTATTGATCTGTACACATATATACTTACACATTATTATTATTTTCTTTTTTTAAAATTTTTTTATTTTAACAATTTATTGGGGCTGATACAATTCTTTTCACAGTTCATACATATACATACATCAATTGTATAAAGCACATCTGTACAGTCTTTGCCCTAATCATTTTTTTCTCTTTTCTTCTTTTACATTTTATTAGGGACTCAAACAACTCTTGCCACAATCCATACATATACATACATCAATTGTATAAAGCACATCCATACATTCCCTGCCCCAATCATTCTCAAGGCATTTTTTCCTTTCAATTTATCTTTTTTTGTTTCCTTGTCCAACAAAACGTCATCAATCCACAAGTTAAGACCCACGCCAGAGACAAAGGACCTGGGCAAAGCTTAGAGTCCCAACACACACACATTAAGGGTGCTTCTGCTTCTTGTTCCACTTTTATCTTGTCTATTTTAATACTCTTATCTGTTGCTCTTTTCTTCTTTAACTTTAATATGCAACCTTCTATGGCATATTATAAATTTTCTCCGGTGTTTCGTTTTGCATGAGTAAGAATTCACGCAGAAGCCCACTTTGTAACCCAAGTTTAAAAAATACAATGATTTAATCATATTAAATATCATTGTGAAATCATCACGATTAATTTCATAACCTTTATCCTTTCTGGTACTGATTATTACTAGTTAGCACTTTTCCCAACCTCATCTGCCAGACAGAGAAGCTAATAATCCAGTTACTGCCTCTATAGCTTTACCTATTTTTTATTTCATATAAAGGAAAATGTGTTTAAAAAATCCAATAACAAAAACAAAACTTCAATTTGAAAGAGAGCAGGAAGTACTAAAAAGCAGAACAAATTTGTAATTGCAAGCTTTAAAAAACAACATATAGCAAATGTTACATTTGAGAAATCAAAACTTCATGACTTGCTTTATCTCAATATTACTTTATTGCAATGTTCAAGAACCCGTAACATTTGTAATATATAAATAATATATGTATCAGTGCCATCAAGTCGATGCCAATTCATAGCAACCCTATGGGACTGGGTACAACGACCCTCTTTGTGTTTCCAAGACTGTAACTGTTTACAGGTGCAGAAAGCCGCATCATTCTCTCCAGCTGTGCATGATTTTGAACTACTGACCTTGAGGCTCTTAGCCCAACGTGTGGGCACTATGCCCCTAGGGCTGCTACATATACATATTCAGGGTGTGAGGTTTTTTATTAGTCTTAATATAAACATAACTTTCTTGTCATTAGTTCGGTATGTATCATGGATTAAATTGTGTGTCCTACATAATATGGGCCAATTTAGGTAGACTATGATTATCTGGTTTGGTCATCATGTAGTGATATAATATAAGCCAATCATTTGTATAATAATGGAGGCTAGAATGCAGCACATTTATTTGTCGGAGCACTGATGCAATGGGACATGACCTTCAACACCTTCTTCTTTCTTTCCCCCACAGTTTCTATGTTTTTATTTATCAACTATAATTAATAATCAAACATTTTGAATACACTGAGTTCATATAAACCCCAACAAACACAAAGAAATGACAATTGGATTAAATTGTGTGCCCAACTGTGTCCGGTGTGTCAAGCACGTTTGCACATATGCTGCCATCATCATTTTCAAAGGATTCTCTTCCCTCTTGAGCCCCTGATATCAGCTCCCCCATTTCTTCCTCCTCCCCAACCTGCCCTCCCAACAAACCCTTGATAAATTATAGATTATTATTTTCATTTCTTAAATTGTCCTCTGTAGACCCTCACTCACTTTTCTATTTCTCGTCTCCCTGAGAGCGGGTAGAGGTTGATCCTCGTGATCAAGTCCCTCTTTTTTTCCTCCCACCCTCCCCTAATCCTCATGGTATCTCTACTCCCATTGGTGGCCCTGAAGGGTTTATCTATCCTGAATTCCTTGTGTTGCGGACTCTTACCTGTAGCAGTGTGCATGTTCTGGTTTAATCTGATTTGTAAGGTAGAACTGAGAGGACGGCACTGGGAATACTGGTTGCGGAGAGGAGCGCATCTGATTAGAGCACACAGAGAAATGAAAATGGATGGAGAGGGAGGGGAGAGCATCCTGGCCCACCAAGCCCGAGGATAATATTCCTACTTAGAGCAGACAACATACAGAGAGGACTATAAGGTTGGCCCACCACAAGACAAGATGTCCCTCACTAAACCACGGTGCTACTAGGGACAACACTGGAGACACAGTGTGAGAATTGTGCACAATATGGGCATGAAACAGTAAAGGCATGCAACAGATCAGCAAGGGGGAATAAAGTGATGAAATCCCCAGGGAATACCAAAAATTGACTTTGGAGACAGAGTGTGGCACCCCATCAGATTCAATTAGAAAACACTCATAAAGGCCAACAAACATACCTTGAACTATTTATAGGCTCTTCCATTTTTGTCAGTGGCTTTCTTTTTGTTTTGGTTCTTGTTGGTGGTGTTTTATTTTGTCAGTCTAGATTTGCTTTGTTGTTTTCTTTGGCTTTGCCTGACTTTTGCGCTTATTAATGTATCTGCATCTCTGTCTAGATAAGATAGGCAGGATAAATAATTCATAGATGAAACTAATGGGACCAATGGTTCTGAGACTATACAGGAGAAGGGGAGGTGGGAGAAAGGAAGTGGATAGGAGGAAACCAACCCAAGGATAAAAGAACAAGTGAACTAAAATCAATGGAGTGAAGGGCATAGGATGCCTAGTGGGGCTTATTCAAGGGCAATGTAGCAGTGAGGAATTACTAAACCCAAATGAAAGCCAAACACGATGGTGGGACAAAAGGAAATAAAAAGGAAATAGAGGCAAGAACCAGGAGGCAAAAGACATTTATAGAGGTCTAAATACAGGCATATACATATGTGTATATATATATATATATATATATATAATGAGAGGGGAATAGAACTATTTATTCATATCTATATGTTAAGAATTAAGGTTGCAGGTCGACTTTGGGCATCCACTCAATACTTCCTTAACACAAGACCACTTTGTTCTAACAATCTGGCATTCTGTGATGCTCATCTTCCTGAAATGATCGCTGAAGACAAAATGGGTACATAGCAAGTGTGAAGAAGAAAGCTGATGGTGTTGGCTATCCAAATATATAACATCTGGGGTCTTAAAGGCTTGAAGATTAAACAAGTGACCATCTCTCTGAGAAGCAACAAAGCCCACATGGAAGAAGCACACCAGCCTCTGTGATCATGAGGTGTAGGCATCTAAGACCCAGAATAAAATCATACCCAATGTGAATGGGGGGGAGGATCATGGAATAGAGACCCAGTTCCCATCTATAGACTGGATATCCCCTCATAGAGGGATCACAGGGAAGAGAACCAGTCAGGGTGCAGTATAGCACTGATGAAATACACAACTTTCCCCTAGTTCTTTGGTGCTTCCTTCACCCCACAATCAACACCTTTTTCTTACAAGAGATAAAATAAAAGGAAAGGGAAGTGAGTCAAGATCAAGGAGATAAAAAGGTCTTGAAGGCTGAAGAAGAAAGGTGACCTAGAAGCAGAGAATATGTATTTTTTCCTCCACTTAAATATTGTGGGGGGTTATGATAGGCTGTTAGGTTACCTGTATATTACTTTATTTATTGCAAAAGTTGATATGTCTAATGTACTCTTTAATGTCAATGGTTTCAATTACATAAATGATTTCCTTTTTAGCTTATACTTAATGCTTTGCATTTTCTTTCGTTCTTTTGTTTTTTTACATTTTCAATAAAGTATCCCCACTCTGGTTTTTGAGATTAAAATTTCTCCTGGTCTCCTCTGAGCTCTGGGAAACATTAGCTTATAGACTTGGGGTTGTTTTTGAGCCACACTCATGAAGGCTGACTCTACATTTTAGCCGCTTAGTGTTCCACAGCAGTAGAGGAGAATCTCTAGGTAGACATGGAGAGTCTTTTGATGAGTATCTCTTCATTCTCTCCTACTCTGATGTACAAATCCCAGGCACTTCCAACTCTCTCAATATTTTCGTTCCAGAACACAATCAGATCATGGTATCCTGGTTGGCTTCCTTCTCCCTAACTGTGAGCCAGAATGAACTGCAGGCTGAAAGTTGAAGGGATTGTAGAATTCCCATAGTTTGAGTCACTGTGTAAAAGCATTTTTAGCGTACAATTTCTCAAGTCAATTATGTCATATATTTTTTTCAGCTTAAGATGATAAAAGGATGAGTTTAGAACGGGTTACTCCAATGGGGCTGAAAACAAGTTTCTCTTTGATGCACTTCTTATATGAATGACAGATTTCTTATTATCTTTGAAAAAATCACATTAAATTTTAAGTGAAACATCATCTCAATAACAAGGGATACATTTAGCACATTGTATAAAAAAATAAAATGACTAGCGTTTATTGTTATCTCAATATGATACAATTGATTCCTTCATTATAATGAAAAGTGCTTTTTTTTTCCTTTTCTTTTTTTACATTTTATTAGGGACTCATACAACTCTTATCACAATCCATACATATACATACATCAATTGTATAAAGCACATCCATACATTCCCCGCCCCAATCATTCTTAAAGCATTTGCTCTCCACTTAAGCCCCTTGCATCAGGTCCTCTTTTTTTTTTCCCTCCCTCCCCGCTCCCCCCTCCCTCATGTGCCCTTGGTAATTTATACATCGTTATTTTGTCATATCTTGCTCTATCCGGAATCTCCCTTCCCCCGCTTCTCTGCCGTCCCTCTCCCAGGGAGGAGGTCACATGTGGATCCCTGTAATCAGTTCCCCGTTTCCAACCCACTCACCCTCCACTCTCCCAGCATCGCCCCTCACACCCTTGGTCCTGAAGGTATCATCCACCCTGGATTCCCTGTGCCTCCAGCCCTCATATGTACCAGTGATATGTACCAGTGTACAGCCTCTGCCCTATCCAGCCCTGCAAGGTAGAATACGGATCGTGGTAGTTTGGGGGGAGGAAGCATCCAGGATCTGGGGGAAAGCTGTGCTCTTCATCGGTACTACCTCGCACCCTGACTGGCCCATCTCCTCTCCTAAACCCCTCTATGAGGGGATCTCCAGTGGCCGACACTTGGGCTTTGGGTCTCCACTCTGCACTTCCCCCTTCATTCAATATGGTATATATACATCAGTGTGTGAGCGAATGATCACAAAGGGATCAGTTATCAGGCATCAAAGAACAAAAAATCATCATATCATTGGCTGCACACCTCAATGATAGGATCGCTGAAGACAAATGTTTGCATAAGCAAATGTGGCGAAGAAAGCTGATGGTGCCCGGCTATCAAAAGAGATAGTGTCTGGGGTCTTAAAGGCTTGAAGATAAACAAGCGGCCATCTAGCTCAGAAGCAAAAAAGCCCACATGGAAGAAGCACACCAGCCAGTGAGATCACGAGGTGCCCAAGGGACCAGGTATAAGGCATCATGCAAAAAAAAAAAAAAAGAATATGTGTATGTGTGTGTGTATATATATATCATATTGAAAAGGGCTTTGTAGAACATAAAAAGGAATGATAGTCAAAAAGGTTATTAAATTTTTTTATCAATATGCTGTGCCTTGTAAATATTTGGTTTGTTTTCTCAACAAATTAAGGCCTATGTGTGGAGACTCGTTTTCCAAATGTATTCAGAGAGCAGCAGGATTTATTTAACCTCCCTTGATGAAGAGTATTCAACAGAATGATTTTTAAATTGCTGCTGAGTCTCCACTAGGTAAGAGAGTTCATGTTCTGAAGACTGGTGTTTTTCACACCTCTGCATTATTATTTCTCTGAACAGATGCTGTGTGCTTCGCTTACATCAGTTTAAACACTCTTACTTCATTAGGTATTCTGGGAATCTTTTTTTTTCTTTCAATTTACTGATAATTTTCCAGGAGTAACAAAAAGGCTCACTGCAAGGATTGCATTTTCTTCTCCCTCAAGTTTTTCAATATTCTTGGAGAGGGAAGCTAACGGGTGATAGAACATTGCCGCAGTAAAGCATAAAAATACATGGTTAAAAGTGTTCACACTTGGCTTAAACCTTCAGTGAATTCCCTCTGCCTATCCTCCAGGGACGGGACTAGTGTTGCTATCAGACAGACAGCATTGTGAAGGTGACTGTGGCAATGTAGTTAAGGTAGTTATCTTTTTAATGACTCTTTGCTTTTTTCAGGCAAGATGCCCTTGCTGGGCTTCCACAGCTCTTCAGGCCTTCTGTCACAGGTGTGTAACACTTTAAAAAAATTCTTTTTAAAAATGTTCTCAAAACAGCCAAATGTGTGAGATATATTCCAGGCTGTATTGTGTCTTTTGTCAACTTGTTTTAATTTTTTTTAAATCTCAATCTGAATTTACACATGAGCAATTGATGGTCTGTCCCATAGTGGGCCCCAGACTGGTTCTAGCTGCTGATCCTGAGCTTCTCCACTGTGTCTCCCGACAGATAGATTCAATTTGATTTCTGCACTTTCCATCTGGAGAAGTCCCTGCGTTTGGTCATCCTTTGTGTTATTTTAAAATGGTACATGGGATGAATAAGTCATTGGGTTGTAAAATTCTATCATTTGATCTCCATCTTCATATTCATACTTTCCAAGCTCTAATTAATAATTGATCTTCGCAGCTCGCTCTTCTCATTTGAGTCATACCCCATCAGCACAGGAACATCTCAAAGACTTTACCGCCATGGCTTTACTCCATGTACATAATTATATTTGACTCTAAGAAAGCAACTCTTCCTCAGTCATATTTTTAAGGTAGTAGATTTCATATTTTTAAATTGTAAGAACAGTTTATTGTGGCATATAATACACACATCATATAATAGTTTGATAATGTTTAAAATAGTTGTACGAGCATCAGTATAATTAGTTCTAGAACATTTTCTTCTTCCTTGTAATCATTATTATTATTACCTCCACATTTCCCTCAACCTTTTGTTCCATATCACCAAGTAAGCCATTGAGGCAGTTACAACTGTCTCTATAGACTTATGTATACTGGATGTCATATACAGAAAAACATAATTAGAAAAACACCAACCCCCACCCTAGCACCACCCACACACACACCCCAAAGAAACCCCAAACATCACATCAATAACAATAACAAAATAAACCAGAGGAAATATAAAAAAGAAGGCAGGTAATATGAAGAAGTTGGACCAAGTTTAAAATGGGTCAATAGGAAGATCAAATAATAAGGTGTTAGATTTTAACTTAACTGCATCTGTAACAATCCAGTTTTCACTACATTCTGCTTGATAGCAAACAATTCCTAAGTTTGGTCTGTGGTCAGATGAGAGTCACTGGGAGCTCAGCCCACGTATCTTTTATCTTTTCCCTTCACTCTTTTTTCTTTTTCGTAAAACAACTCTCACTCTCATTGCTACTGTGTCAGTGGGGCCTCATAGCATCTCTGTGGGATAGGGTAGAAATGGCCCTATGATTTTAGGAGATTGTAACTCTTTATAGGATTAGAAAGCCTCATCTTTACCACACACACCAGCTGGTAGTTTTGAAATGGGAATCTTGTGGATTGCAGGTCAATGCATAATTACTTACCACCAGGGAACTGAACTTTAAAATGGGTCAAAATGGAAATCAAATGATAATGTATTACTTTTTAACTGAACTACATTGACCATAATCAACTTTACAATGTTCTCTGTCTAATAGAAATGCTACTCACATCGTTTCCAGTATCCCAGCAACACACAAGTCACCTCAGGAAACAAGTAGTGACTTGTCTTGTGTTATATCTTGTCTTAAGTATATACACCACAGACTAACTTATGGAAAATACAGACAGACTGCTCCATAGAAGTGAGAACAGCCTGAGAGATAATATAGAGACAGGCTCTTATCTTATGAAGTTAACGGGTTCAAGAACGGCACAATAAACAATGTGAAAACTTACATATACGAAAAAGGATATATGCAGTTGAGGTGCCGGGGACCCTGCAGTATAGACTCTCCAGGGCCCAGTGCTTTATTGGAGGCAGATTTAAATACATCCCCTACACATAACCTGCACCATGTGACAGGTTATTGCAAAGGGACAGTTTACAATTATTTGATGGTACAGACAGGAAGGGAGGACAAGGCTTGACATATGAAGTAACTGATAAGTTTGCAGACTGCTGCTTCTACAGTTTTACCAGGGAACCTGAAGCAAAGTGTGTGTTCTATCTGAGGCAGAAAGACAGACCAAGTTGCTACAAGACAGATCATCATCCTTTCCCACGGGCCGTGAACCGTGGACGGCGGTGATCCTGTCCCATTTGCCTAAGCAGCAAGCAGCATTGCTCCCATCATGGCCAAATTTCCAGTCGTAGAGAAGGAAATCAGGCATTGCAAACTAAGGGCTCGGGTCAAAGAGGAAGCCCTCAGTGAGTCAGGCTAGTGGGTTCAACTACAGGAACATTTGTGAGGATGGCACAAGGAGAAGGCAGTATTTCATGCTGCTGGACATCGGTGGCTAGAAGGGAAACCTGCCTAATACTCCTGAAAGCAAGAACAATATAATACCAAATGGACAGTCCACCCAAAAGAAAGTGTATATAAAACTGTTTTAACCCTGGCTAAAATGGGGAAAGTGCATAAAGAATTTCTAGACCTGTGGGCCGCAACCCCTTTGGGGGTCGAATGACCCTTTCACAGGGGTCGCCTAATTCATAACAGTATCAAAATTACAGTTATGATGTAGCAACAAAAATAATTTTGTAGTTGGGGTCACCACCACATGAAGGACTGTATTAAAGGGTTGCGGCATCAGGAAGGTTAAGAATCGCTGTGCTAGACTTCCCAATTTGATGAATGCTGGATGAACTCCTGAAGCAAATACCCTGAGATCGCCTTTAAATCTTGTACCACATGAAGTCATCCTCAAACCAAGCAGTAATATAACTTTCCTAGTAAAACACGGTCTGTTTGTGTATTACGCTGTTTGAAGAACTGTCTATGGCATGAACTTACAACAGCAATAGAAAAATTAGATAGGAACTTCAGGGACTGTGCATGTATGTCAATGAGGGAAAAGCAACACAAAAAGAGCATGAGAAAGAATGGGCACCCTGAAGAATTTAAACCTTCTCCTTAAATGGTACTTGTAGAAGTTTAGTTATATGAAGTCTCAATAAAAGTAAATTAAAATAAACATATTTTAATTTTTTTCAACATAAATAGGAAAAATACAGGAAGGTATACTTCAAAATATCATAATTGATTATTGCAGGATTATGGATTTCTCTAAGGACTTATTTCCTTAGTGTAATTTTAAAGGAAGCTTGTGATAGTTTGTTAGTTATGAATTGTATTTATCTAAAACAACATTACCTGTAGATCAACCTTCAGTTTTTATTATGGTTGAAATTCAAACATAAGATTCTACAGCAGAAGGACACCATGATCCTTGGTCTCCTGGAATAGATTCATCTAATTCTCCTACTAAGTTCTCACTTCGTATATTAGCAAAGTGATTCAGAATTGTCTTATGTCATTTATTACATTGATGTTCTTTAAAATTGTGCATTCAATAATAGCTATTAAAATTTACAGTTATGCTTATTCTCTTTCCTCAATATCATCGTGTCATGAGAAAGAATGTTTAGGAAGGAAATTTCATTTGATGAAGTATAAAGTTAAGTATGTAAGGTTTTAATAATTTGATTTTTATTTTGAATTTTAGATACTCAGCTATACAATAGTAACATCTGACATATTAAAATTAAATTAAAAACAAACAAACAGTGAAGTAATGCATTCTGCTTCATAATCTCTTGGTCTAAAACAATGTGTATTTTTTGTTTAATTACAAATCATTACAAACAGAAATTTTACCAAATATTTTGCCCTATATATAATGATTCAATATTTTCACAACTTTCCAAGATAGCTTTCCCCTCAATAAAAGGTGGCATTTATCCAAAGACACTGATATATAGTTTCTATCTGATATATTCAGGTCAATGCTTTCAGGATGGTTTACAATTCAATGTAAAGAAGACCAAAATCCTTACAACTGGGCCAATAAATGACATCATGATAAATGAAGTAAAGTTTGAAGCTGCCAAGGATTCTGTCTTGCTAGAATCCACAAACAACACGCATGGAAGGAGCAGTCAAGAGGTCACAACATGAGTCCAAGTAGGCACATCTGTTGCGCAAGCCCTCTTGAGCGTATTGAAAAGCGGGGCTGGTGCTCTGAGAACTCCAGGGTGCCTGACTCAAGCCACAGTAGTTTGATTGCTGTATATGCATACAGAATTAGACACTGAGTAAGGAAGACATGCATGTGAAGGTGGTGCTAGAGACAAATATGGAAAATACTACGGACTGCCGAAAGGACAAACCAATAAAAGGAAGGTCCTGAGGAAACAGTTTTGTGGCCTGACACATTTTGTGACATGATTACTGTACTCATAATACATCTTCCTCCACTTAGTCATCTGCTGTCCCCCCACCTCTTTTTGGGGGGAGGTGGGTGCGGGCAGGGTTTACACTGAATCAAAGAGTCTTGGTTGCTTAGTGGCTATGTGGTGAGCTGCTAACTTCAAGGTCAGTAGTACAAAACCACCAGCCTGTTCTTTGGGAAAAAATGGAGTTCCCATCTTCCATAAAGAGCTCTCGTCTCAAAAACTCACAGAGACAGTTCTACCTGCTGCCGAGGTTGCTACGAGATGCCATCGGGTTGACTGCAGATGGCAGTGGGGTTGTTTTTTTCCTTTACTTTTTATACTGAGTCAAAGTGAAAGAAAAAGAACAGTAGGTAATAAAATAGCCTTATTTTAATGTGTTTCTTGGCTGTTAATAAATATAACATTTCTTCTCTCTTTCATAGCAACCTTATTTATAACAGAAGGAAACCCTGCCCAGTGTGCACCCTGTTCATATTTTCTCAGCGATACAGTGGTAACCGATTTCCCTTGGGGATTCCTCTATCTTTTAATTCTCTCATATCTTCTCTTGCTTTTCTTGCTGGTATCTGTCGCTAGTTCCCTAAATGCTTTGAAGAGAAGGGCACCTGAATCCAATTTCTATTTTTACATTCAGCCCATTGAATTATTATGTAGAAAACCAATTTGAGCACTTTAGACTCAAAATTCCTTGATGCCCTCATCACTTTTGCACTACTTTAGCAAGTCATGACAAGATCCACAATTCATATCTTGACGCAGCAGACAGTAAATGAAACCCGATATAGCTAAATAGCTTCCTCTTCCACTTCTTCATACCCTAACTGAAATCATGCAAACTCATTGGCTTAAGATCAATTACTCCTTTACCATATTTTTTTCTCTTTTTATTTAAAAGCTTTACTGACATGTCAAAGACTTAAATATATTAAAGAGAGTTGTGCATTCATATCTACATTAATTTTAGAATACCTGCCTCATTCTTGTATGCTTTATTATTAGCTCCACCATTTCCCTAGCCTGTTTTACAACCATAAGAAACTATTCATCTAGTCGTGATCTCTACATTTACTTTTTATATATTTTATATAAATAATTATTTTAAAACTAAACATAACACACAGAAAAACCTCCATCCAAAAGGTATCAGAAAGTAATAAAAACTAGAAGAAGTTAAAAATGGATCACAAGGGCAAACAACTGGTAACATGTTGAACTATAACCTAGCTTATTTGCAGTAAACCCCGTTCTATTGTGCTCTGTCTGCAGACAGGCTTAGTCACATCCTTTGTCAATGGATCAAGGTAATTCAATAGAGACTTAGTCCATGTGGAGGGCTATGTAAATGAATATGGGGGTTCACTATCATCCCCAGCTTTCTACAAACTGGGATTTGTAGCACTTTTAATTTTATTTATTTATTTTTAATGAATCAATTATGTCATTCACGTAATCTTCTATTTTTACTGTTTTAGACACTTATTCTCCCAGGCATTGTCATTTGTAGTGCTACCTGAAAAACAAGGACACCAGTATGGGCAATTTTAGAATGTATTTCTTGTCTTTTCAATCACACTTATTTTAGCAAGATAACTTCGCCTTTCATCTCTTTAAAAAGCCTCACCTGGGCATTAATTGTTGTCTCTGAACATGACTCATAATTGCTTCTGGTGAAAAATCTCAGAACTGCACTGAGAGTTGCCACCACACACTCACAGCCTTCCTCTCCTGGCTGAGCCTTCAGGGCCTCTTACTAGTCTTTGCCCCTTACTTCAGGTTCTTTCTCTCTGACATATGCTGCAGTAACCCGCCCTTCCCCATGCTCCCAAAGACTCTCTCCTATGCTTGCTCCTGCTCTCTCTGTCTGTAGCACTTGCCTCTTCTTGGAGTAAACAGAATCTATCAGGAGAAAACCCTATCAACTCCCATCCCACATACTTATCTACATTTGCACCTGTCCTTTAGCCTTCTCTCTTCGTCTCAGAGGAAGCCAGAGGCTCCTTTCTGTCCAAAATAGCATTGTTCTACTTTGCTCAAAATGCCATCTACTTGAGTGCCTTGCTTGATAAATTATCCTTTCTGTCTATTATATTTCAGCTTCCATTTCCCTCTGCCACCTTCTCTTTCATTGATAAACACACTGAAGGCTTTGATATTAAAAGAAAGCCTGTCTCAACACTGTCATGTCCTCTGGCCTAATTTCTTTTTACTTCTTAAAAAACCCCGACAACTTCCAGGCATTTTATGTACGTGCCTCCCCTGCTCAGCCCACACTAACCTGATTCCTGTTCTCTATCGACTCAAAGATCGTTCTCTTTTAGGGCACTAACCTATTAACCGCGCAGTCTCTCCAACACAGCTTATGCTTGTCTTCCTTATGACTGACAGTTGCTCCTGAAGGTGGCCACTTTCAGACGTAGATACCTGACAGGTGTGGCAGTTTATTTTAAGCAGCACAGTTCCATTTCCAAGTGAGATATCATTCAACAAGTTAACACAGAAACTTTGGTATTTGAAACCCGTGATTTGTCAAGACCAACAGTGTGATCCCTATGTGCTGAGTGCAAAATAAAAAGTCAACCGTGGGTGGCATATTAGAGCATCAATTAGATGACGTTTCATCAGTGAAAATAAGGGAGGTTCCATTTTAATTTTCATCCAGTTCCATATGCATTAGTAAAAGATGAAGAAACTTCATTTGTGCTTTTCAGTTGATGTTATGGTAAAGATGGCCACTAGATGTTCAGATGGGGTAAGATTTCAGTGCTTGATATTAGCACTATTTTCCATAGAAGGATATACCTCTGGTTCTTTTCTTGGCTTCCATGTTCAGCTCTTCTTGATTACATTTCTTTCCTCTGGTTGTGCCTCATACCGCTCTATCGGAAAGCTTATATTCCCTGTGAGAATGAGTGCTGCCCCGAGTGTTTGTTTCCATGACTGTACCGAGAGCTTTGAGAGGAGAATCAGTATAAAGTCAATCCCAAGAAGGTGAAGTCAATTATAGCATCATTTTTCGACATCTTTATCTATTCTAACACCAACCAATTTAGGGTATGTCCTGCATAGGAGCACAAATTTGGCTTTTGCTGAGTATATGTTAAACAACATACTTTCTCCTTAAGTTAAGTTTTATATATCCTTGGCTCTAGAGAAATAATAAGTGGAATAACTGGGGCGTCTTGCTTTGTGACTTACTAAGAATAAATGTATTTGAATGATGGTGTTGACAAAACAATCTTGAAATTAATATGCACTGATAGAAGAACAAGCAAAGCAAATCTGTTGTGGAAGAAGGACAGCCAGGATTCTCCTGAGAACAGAGGTTGGCAAGACTTCTACTTGTGTACTTTGAGCATGTTATCAGGAGGGACCAGTCCCTGGAAAAAACATCCTGCTTGGTAAAGTAGGATCCCCAAATTCCAAACTCTGCCATCAAGTCAATGCCAACCCATAGTGTTCCTTTATAGAATAGGGTAGAACAGCCTCTGTGAGTTTCTGAGACTATAACTCTTCAGGATTAGAAAGCCCTGTCTTTCTCCTGAAGAGCAGCTGGTGGTTTAGAACTGATGACCTTGAAGTTAGCAACCCAGTATGACCACTATGCCTCTAAGGTTCCTTTGGTAAAGCAGAAAGGATCAGAGACACAGGAAGGCCATCAGTGAGATGAATGGACACAGTGGCTACAGGAAATAGGTTCTAGCTTAATGACACTTGTGAGAATGACATGGCACTGGACTCTGGTTCCTTCGGCTGCCTTTAGAGGTGACACTGAGTCAGTTCTACTGCAGAGTGACCCCTGCATGGCAGAACTACACACCACCCAGTCCTGTGATGTCGCCATAATTGCTCTTATGTTTGAACCCATGTGGCAGCTACTGTGTCGGTCCATCTTGCCACGGGCATTCTGTCCATCTTGCCACGGGCATTCCTCGTTCTGACTGACCCTCTACTTTATCAAGCACGAGGTCCTTCTCCAGGGGCTGGGCACTCCTCACAACCTATCTGAAGTCCATGAATTCATCTTGCATTAACCTATTTTACGTAGCATCCTGACTACTTTTTTCCAAAAGAGATTTGTGTTTGTTCTTTAATCATGCACATTAATTTCAATATTTTTGCCAACACTACAATTCAAATACATTTGTTTTTAATAAGTCAGAGAACAAGAAGCCCCAAATACTTTAGGATTATTTCCCTGTGGCCTAGGATATATAATACTTAACTTAGGGTAAAAGTATTCTGTGTAACAATTAACCACACAAAGTCAAATATGCACTCATATGGATGACAGACCCTGGATTAGTATTTGGTATTATTTCTTCCACTGCTTTACATACCATCATTTTAGCTTGTTTATTCTACTTAGAATTTGCTGACCACAATATATATTCTTAGTTCTCCTTGTCTATAGATAATTTTCACCATCTGTGAGAATGCCTCCACCATCTGTCTGACAGGCTATCTCTAAGGCAACTGTTCGGTCTCAGCTGGAGCTCACATCATCTGAAAGGCATTTCCTTGTCTTCCTCCTACACAGACTACTTATTTTGTCATGTCAGGCTGATCTAGCTGATCCGGCCTCTCATCACCTACAAAACTCTTCACTTACTTTCACACAGAACTTGCCATATAGTTGTTTATTTTAGGTGTCCTTCAACGACATTTAAGGTGTTCTTGGGGTGCTTTGGGTTGGGTATCTCACTATCAACTGAAAGGTCAGTATTTCAAACTCACTAGTCGTTCTGAAGAGAAACATGAGGCTGTTAGCTCCTGTAAAGATTTAAAACATTACAAACCCTATTTGGGGCTGTCATGAGTCAGAATCAACTTGATGTTAGTGAGTCCATGGAAGTTATTAATTCATTCCATCAGTCATAGTATCCGAACCGAATACCTACCACTAAAAAGAGAAATAAGATGTACCTTTTTGTTTTAATCAAAGAGATTACAGTCTAGTGAGTTATAAAGACAGTTAAGTCAATGACTAGGTAGAGATATGTTCACAGGAACTTGATGGGAGACAAAAAGGCATACACACCAGAGTGAGGATTAGAATGGCAATCAGAAAAAGTGACATATGCACTGAACTCTCTACAGAACTGAGAAGTTGGCCAGACCAAGATAACATGGAAAGTCACTCCAGGTGGACGGAATAAAATATACAGAACAACATGGTTTTCAGAAAATATGAAGAGAAGTAAAAGGCACTTTAAGACTCTTATTTTGGCTTGTACATCTTTTAATTCTCAGCACTTTCAGAATTCTAAAAAAAGAGGACAAGCTCTTAAATAAATGTAGCAATTAACAAATTGATGAAACATAGGATAGTTATGTAAATAAAAACACAAACAATGAGCAGCAGTTGTTGTCCAGCTGGAATTTCATTCACGTTATAAGCATGTTGAAACCAAGCAATAAATAAATCAAACCAGAAAAGCATTGATATATATATAAATGAAAGTGTTGGTGAAGTATATGACTATATCAATGTCTGCAAGAAGAACAAATATATCTTTCTTGGAATAAGCACAGATTAGAATGTTATTTAGAATCCAGGACAATGAGACTCCCTCACATGTAATTTGGACATGTTATCAGAAGCAACCAGTATCTGGAAAAGACTATCACACTACATACAATGAAAAAAGGAAGATGTCCTTTAATGAGAGGAAATGACACAGTGGCTACAAAAATAACATAACAACCATTGAGAGGATGGCATGGGAAGGAGCAGATTAGCAACATAGTCACTAGTCAGAACCAACTGAGGGCATCTGTGATAAGTTGGTTTGTCTAGAGAAGCAAAACCAGTGTCTTTCTATCTCTCTCTCTCTCTCTCTCTCTCTCTCTCTCTCTCTCTCTCTCTCTCTCTCTCTCTCTCTCTATCTATCTCTCTCTCTCTATATATATATATATATATCTACATCTATCTATCTATATCTGGTAGAATTTTATATTAATTTTCTATCAAGGAACCCAGCTGAGTCTAACCCAAGACAAGAAATTTGCTGCTACCTGAGGTGATCTTCAGACCCAAGTAGCTAAAGGCTGAAGATACTGAAAATTGAAGGGGGCCTCAGGGAGGTCACAAGCCTGTGGGAACAGAGTTGCACTTAAGGTCAGTAGAAACAGCAGGGTGCTAATATCGCTGAGTGGACAGCAGCCCACAGGGGGCAGCACAGAATTACAGCAAGCAAGAAGGCTAAGGTGCAATGAGGAAGAAGTTCTCATTTTCTCTCTTGTGGAAAAGGCCACATTCCCTAGAAGGCATCATCAGCCTGTGACCTGATAGAGAGATTGGATTTCACCTCTACACTTTCATGCAAATTCAAGTTGACATAAGATGTAACTTCACAGCCTGCATTATTAAGGGACAAGATTTGTTTAGAACTGTAGTAACAGATGTCAATTATTTCTCATCACAGTAAATTTTAAAATGTTATTTAGTCACACCAAACCAATGCTGTTTCCCAACATTTTGTTACTGTTATTTGTTGTTACTTGTAATTAAATCTGCAGGGACCCATAGTGACCTTATGCACAACAGAACAAAACACTGCCTGGTCTGGTGCCATCCTCACAATTGTTGCCGTCACTGCTGTGCCAATCCACTTTCTGAAGAGCTTCCCTCTCTTTCTCTGCCCATCTACTCTACTGAACACGATGTCCTTCTCCAGGGGCCAGTTCCTCCTGATAACATATCCAAAGCAGCTAAGACAAAGTCTCCCCATTCTTGCTTCTATGGAGTTCTGATATATATATATATTTCCGATTACAAATAAATGAAACTTTGTCTTGAAGCATGGTGTAGCATGGGTCACAGTCTTTTTTTTATCCTTTTATTTGGGGCTCATATAACTCTACCACAAACCATGTATCCATTGTGTAAAGCACATTTGTACATTCATTGCTATCATCATTCTCAAAACATTTGCTCTCTACTTAAGCCCCTGGCATCAGCTCCTTATTTCCGCCCCCTCCATTCCTGCTCTCCCCTCCCTCATGAACCCTTGATAATTTATAAATTATTCTTTTGTCATATCTTTCACTGTCCGACATCTCCCTTCACCCAATTTTCTGTTGTCCGTCCCCCAGGGAGGAGGTTATATGTAGATCCCTGTAATCGGTTCTCCCTTTCCAACACACCCTTCCTCCACCCTCCCAGTATCACCACTCACACCACTGGTCCTGAAGGGATCATCTGCCCTGGATTCCCTGTGTTTCCAGTTCCTAACTGTACCAGTGTACATCCTCTGGTCTAGCCAGATTTGTAAGGTATAATTGGGACCATGATGGGGGGACGGGGAACCACTTAAGAACTAGAGGAAAGTTGTATGTTTCATCATTGCTACACTGCACCCTGGCTGGCTGCGACTCTACTGAAAGGGGATATCCAGTAGCCTACAGATGGGTTGGGTCCCCACCCTGCACTCTCCCTCATTCACAATGATATGATTTTTGTTCTTTGATGCCTGATACCTGATCCCTTAGACACCATATGGCCCTCTCTGTGCATCGGATGTTCTAAGCAGGGATATCATCGCAGGGCTTGGTGAGCCAGGTTGTGCTCCACTCTCTCTTCCTCCCCTTTCATTTGCTCCCATGTGCTCTGATCAGACATATCCCTGAGCTGTCGCTTCAGTGCTGTCCTCTGAAGTAAATATTTTTGTGGGATGGGTGCCTGGCCACCTAGTTGGGATTGGGGCTGGCCCCTCAGACCTCTCTACTGAGTCCCTGCTTCATGCCAGTAACCACAGGGCAGGTCTATGTGGTCATAATACTCACTCTCGAGTGACAATCAACTCAATGGCAATGAGATCATTTTCATTTGCCAGTCATAGCACTTCAATTTAATGACCAAAATATATGATCACCAAAATATTGCCAAATGTCCTGTTGGGGCAAAACATCTCCCTTTTGAGAGCTACTCTTGCAATTTTGATTAAAGATTTTATACTTTGATTAGCTTCTTGGAGTTTTTTCTCTGTGCATTTACAACTTTGTAATTCATTCAAACAATGATACTTTTCCAATGAGTTCTGATACTTGTTCCTTTGTAAGTCTCCCATTTTGTATTCTTCTTTTGCAAACTCAGGAAGACTCTGTTTTTTTCTGATTTTGACATCTGTCACCTCAAATCAGAGTGGCATGCTTTTCTGGCAGTCTCTTATTTATCCTTGGTGAGTGTGGTGCTTCTGCCCATACTGTGCCCGCAAAGATCTTTGACAGGGCTGGCTTTCTTCTGGCGTATTCTTTGAGCTTTCCTTTGTCTGGGATGCTCGTTTGGACCCCTCCTTATTTTTCTGTAGTCTAATAAACATTTCAAATAGAAGATATGAACAACAATAGATCTTCATGATAATAAATACCTAATAATTATTTTCACAATATTTTATTGTTTTGCAATGTAAGTAGCTTTGGAGTCCTGGTAGTATAGTGGATTACAGGTTAGACTGCTGCAGTCACTCTACAAGAGAAAGATGAGGTTTTCTACTCCCTTAAAGATATATACTTTCAGAAACCCACAAAGGTACTTCTGTCCTATAGGGTCACATTCAAACTATGAGTTGAAACTGACTTGATGGCAGTGAGTGCTTTTGGAAACATAGTTTGATGTCTGTACCAAAGCCAAAGTTTATTTATTTTTCTCAAAAAAGTAGTAATTCCCCTAAAAAACATTGTATTTTATCTCTTTGTACCTACACTTTTCAGTAGAGCATTACTAACTATATGTGGCAATTTACAGTAAAATTTGAATTAAACTGAACAAAATTAAAATAAAATTCATCCAGTGTATTTCAAATGTCTAATAAGCACATGTGGCTACGCTTTTATATTTGGCAGCAAATATATAATTCTTATTACCACAAAATATCCTTCTGAGAATTACTGAGGTCTCGTGGTTGTAGGGGTTATGTGTTAGGCTGCGATCCGATCAGCATGGTTATCAGTAAGCATGTTTTTTCAGTAAGGTATATAAATTGTATATACATATATACTATATGGAATATATTTGCCTAATACAATTCATAATTAAATTATAAATAATCAAGGAAAATTTTAATTTCAAATGAGCTACCCAACATTTGTAGTTGGACTGACAAAATAAAGCGCCAACATTATAAGAAGACTGAAATTCAGCTGTAAAACGAGCCACAAATTGATTAGTGGTCCTTTTAATGCTAAATACTGATGACTAAATTATCGCATATTTTTCCAATGTTTATTTTTTAACCTTATTTTTGTTTAATTTTATACCAAAATCTTAACAGCAGAAAGAGAGAAGTAACAACTTTTAAATGATTTGATTTACTTGTTTTCCCAAATGTATTGGATAGATTAAAAATGCCTGTAGGGATATGCCTATTCCTATAAGGAGAGACATTTATTCCACCTCCTTTAAGTTTCCTAGAGACGGAGGTTAATATTGCCTTCCCCATTAACAATGTTTTGGGGGTGGTATTTATGCCCTTCCGCTCCAGCAAGGAGAGAGGTGGCAACGCATTTCAATGTCTTATAGCGAATGGCCTTTAAAGCATATCTGATAGGTTGCTTATAGCTAATGCTTGTTTGTTTAATATGTTGGTTCATAGAGTTTTAAGTTAAAATTTCTGAGTATCTTGTGCTTTCCCTTTTTCATGCTGGCTAAGACAGAGAGCTCTGGTGATCTACTTCTTCAGATTTTTGCCCCCAAATTTGGCCAGGAAATTGGGTTTCCTTCTGTATCTTTCCCTTTAATTACATCATCTGTCAATATTCAGAAACCCTAAGTTTACACAACCACATATGTTGACTCCTCTAGACATTTTTTGGTAACCTCTACACATTTTATCAAAATAATCATAATCATACTCATTCGGGAGTGTGGCTAACCCTGTATGTTTTTATAAATAATGTAGAAGAATACATAGCATCTCATAAGAGAATGAACTAAAGCAGCCAAAAGGAACCATAGCAGCATGGGCAACAGTAGGCATATCAGTGGTCCCCATAGTCAGAGTCACAGTCACATGCATAGCCCCAGCCCACACTGCCTTGGTCATGGCCAAAGGCACCATAGTAGTTGGGGGAAAACTCATGGCATGAAGAAAAGAAGATTCCATCAAAGTCACTTTTTGGAACTGTAAGTTATCAGCACAAGGCCTTATGTACCAACTGACAGGTATGTTGGTAAACTACATATATTTAGGGATTCAGGTTTCTAATAGGCATTAAAATTATCGCCAATATTTCTCATATCCAATACATGTAAAAGCTATTTTTGCTGAATTTCAGGATGTGGACAATGAAATCCTACCCCTCTAATGAATGCTTCTTCTAATTTGTTAGCTTACTTATGGATCCCAAATTAAACTATAGTTCTATCTGTAAGTGATCAACAACTCATGCAAATCTTACCTCTTAATTCGTTTTGCTTTTCTCTCTTTCCTGAATGCATATATGCAGCATTGGACACACAATAGGGCCTTTTTTCCTTTGATCATATTTTCTGATCTTTTGTCTCTATAATTCTACCTCAATTGCAATGGATCTAACATCAAATATCCGATTTACACAGGCTCTGAACAGTTTTCAGATTCACCAGACTTGCTTTTCATTCCTGAAGGACTCTCCAACATTTCCCTTCACTATTCCATCATGAAAAATTACTTGGGAGATTTTGCATTAAACAGAATATAAAAATAAGGCTCCAACTGAAGGGACAATCTATATAAGTAAAAGGAGACCTATTTTATTATGTGTTTTTGATTATGGAATGCCATTGACAGCTGTGACTACTCCTAACTTCACAACAAAATATATCATGTTTAGAAAGCTTTTTTTTTTACACTTTTTAAAAACTGGGAATTCATACATATATCCTATCATTCCATTGTTCAATCCATCAAACAATATTGTACTGCCACAATCAGTGGTACTCTTTTCCGTCTTTGCCTCCTTGACATCCTCTCTCTTTTACCCCCTCCCCACCACCACTGTACCCAGCCACCCCCCACCGCCCCAGAAACCCTTCTTCAACTTACTGTCTCTCTAAGTTCATTAGTCCAGCATTTCAAATACAGAAAAACATACAACACAGATTCAAGAGGGTGACCTCCGATAACACATCTGAGACAAATCCTCATATGAACAGACAAAAATCAAAGTACAGAAAATGTTGAACAACAACAAAAAACCATATGAGCTTAGAGAAAACATAAATAAATTAATAAATGAATTGTGGTTTTGGTTACATGTAAAAAGAAAGAAAATCCTCCAAAAACACAAATCACCACTATTCCCTTTTTAGTGGAATTTCAAAGGGAGTAGTGAGAATATCTCAACATCCAATTCAAATATCTTTAATATCTTAACCCAAAGGGTAATGAACAAAATAGACTCACAATAAATCTACTTTACAAAAATGCACCCTGTATGCAGCACACATGGAACACATGTTGAATGATTGGCGAATTCTTCTAATTATTTATTCAAATAATGTTGAACCCAAAGATCAATTTATTCAATTTAATTTTTTTCACTAATGTCACATGTCAAAGTTTTTACATCCAAATTGTGATTTTAAAAACTATATTGGCTTATCTATTAGGCCATAACAAGAAAAAAATAATGCCTTAGATATTGGGACTTGACTTTTTAACATATTTAGTGTTTTCAAATTATAAACAGCTCCAATTAGAATGGAAAGACAGAATTGCATATATCTCTATATTTCTTAGTTATGTCTTATTAAAAGTGTTTCTCACCAGAATCTTAGTCATTGTGAAAAAATTTATTTTATTTTCCTCCCATTCATTACATTAACATTTTAATGTCCTTTTGTAGTGATACAGTAATTTCTACTAACTATTTTGTGTATTTATTTTTATCACTAGGCTGAATTATATTTTCGCAATGAAAATTTGCAAATATTGTTTTTCCTTACATGATCATTCTTTTCAAATATAATAGCTATCATGCTATGTTTTCTTTTTTACACTTGCCAGTTTATCTATATTTATCAGCATAAATTTATTAATTTCAATTATAAATAATCCAGTTTTTCATTAGAATGGAGGTAGAAATTCTCAGGCTACCTAATTGGTCATATAAATAATTGATATATATATATAAATATGTTGGATTGTATGAGATTAGGTTCAGCTGCTTAGTAATTTGTAATTAGGCTATTACTAACCTCTTTGACCTTCGTTTTATTATACAAATTAAATATGGTTATTTCCTATGTTTTCATTGAATTCAATGTGCTATCGTATGTAAAGTATCCAAACAATAACTAATAATATGTATTTATTTTGTTATCTCTCACTATAATGCTAATGGTTTAATTTGGGGATCTTTCGGTTGTTGTGGTTACATGCCATTGAATTGTTCCCAGCTAATAGTGACGCAACACACCGCAGAGGAAAAGATTGCCCGGCCGACACCGTGCCTGCAATGGCTACATTGGAGCTCAGTGTGGCCCCACTATGCTAATACTCTGCTGGAGGTTCTTCCTGGGTTCTCTGACCTTTCACCTTGTCACACGTGCTGACCTTCTCCAGAGACTGCTCTCTCCTGACGCAACCTCTCAAATACATGATATAATGTCTTGCTAGCCTAATTTCCAGAGACCAGGGTGGCTGTACTTTTCTCAAGACAGATCTGTTTGTCCCGGCAATCCACAAACCTGACAACATCCTTTATTGACACCATAATTCAAATGCATTAATTATCCTGTGGTTTTCTTTATTCATAATCCAAACTTCAAATACACATGAAACAACTGAAAATCCTGTGGCCTGGGCCAGGCATACCTTTATCCTCCATTGACATCCTGGCTTTTGAACGTTTTAAAGAGGCTCAGTGCATCCGAAGCAGGAGTGCTGGTGACACCGTGGTCACAAATTGGGCTGAAATCTGAAAGTTCAATAGTTTGAAACTACCAGGTGCTCTGAGGGAGAAAGACAAAGCTTCCTCTCCCATAACTAGTTCGTCTCAGTAACTGGAGTTACTCACGTGGGCAGTTCTACCATGCCCTATGTGGTCGCTGTGAGTTGGCATTAACTCGATGGCAGTGATGTTTTTATTTATTTTATTATTTTTTGGTTTGAATGCATCAGAATTTACCAGTGCATTACATAGTGTCTCTGCGAAGAAGGAGATATTCACTATGCAATCCCTGGTGCTGTTCATGAAGTTCCTGTATCAAAATACTGTATAATAATTTTTCATTGGTATTTTAATAATGATAACTGACCATGAAGCCTAAACCCACTGCCATCTAGTATATTCTGACTAAATTGATCCTGTAGGATTTTTATGATCATTATGCCCCCTCTCCTAACTCCAGGAAATCTTATTCTACATGTTGTCCTTATAGGTTTATCAATCCATCAAAAACATGAGAAAACATATAATAACAATTCAAGAGTATTGCCCACAATGACAAAGTACATCAAAGATAAGCTTATGACAAACAGAAATAGAAGTATTGACAACCAAACCACATCTACAGTAAATCTGGATCAGAGTAGATTTCCTGCTTGTTCTCCCTACCTTTCCATTGACAATCCAAGGCTTACCCAGTAGGTTTACCCAGGTCCGTTTATTGCCTGCGTTGCCGTCAGGCAATGACTATGCTGAGTCCTTAGGAACATCAGCTCATGTCATCCTCGGAACAACTCTATGATGTTGTGCAATTACCATGATTTTGCAGTTTCCAAAGGTAAGTTTCTCAGAGCCAAAAGTAAATTACCCAGAGCCAGAATTACTATGGCAAAGAGGGGTCTCACAACTGTATTTTGTCTCCGTTAATATGTGAATAAAAATATCTGGAACTTTTTTCTTTGGGTTTTATTTTTCTTATTTGTACCAAGATAATGCAGGCTTTTTTCCCCACTTCAAAAAAGAAAGAAAGAAACTAAAAGGATAATTTAGATATTCACATTCTTAATTAGGGTTCTTGTGTGGGAAAGCAGTTTAAACATATGCCTATTTGTGTCCCAGAAGTGGCTCCTAAGAAAGGCCTCCCATTTCCTCTGAAATATCAGCAATTGCAAGCCCTACTGAGAACAGTTATACTTTCAAACACCTGGAGTCATCATGAGTCAGGGCCCATAGAAGGCAATCGGTTATCCCTAAATTATTAATGTTTAATATAAATAAAAAATTATAAGAAGATCAAATTCATGTTTTAGCATTTGTCTCTTAAAATTCTTTCCTGATATGCTCCCCTGCTTCTTTTTCCCACTACTTGCTACATTCTGTTTCAAATTCTTATTTGTCAATATTAGATATTAGAAAGAATCAATGATGCATATCTTTTGTCTTTTGCACATGTACATAAGTTTTTTTTCTTTTCATGCTTTTCCTCAAAACTTTAGAACAATTTCTGAATTCCATCCCCTTCATATTAAGGGGATTACATAGGTGTAATCAATATATTCAGTAACGAATTTTTAATGACATTTGTCGGCATTTCTTTTTTTTTTTTTTTCAGATTTTGCGACAGCATAGGGGCCAGTTAGCCTTTTCTATATTCTGTGACTCAGAAACCCGCACGGGCAGTTAGTTCTCTTCTGTCCTATAGAGTTGCTATGAGTCTAAATCTATTTGGTGGCAATTAATTTGGCTTGTATTTTTTAGTTTTGGCTCTTAAACTTTAGTCAATTTTAGAACCCTTAAAAAAAAGTTTTCCTTTCCGTTGCAGAGAAACTATTTTGCAATGCTGCGATCATACTGGGGACTCATATTAATTCCTTGATTTTGTATATGCATACTTTTAAACTCTATTTTCTATAACCAAATTGATCTGTATCTAGTAGGTAATGAGAATAGAGATATGTTCTATCCAAACTTATGTGTGTTCATGTGAAAAACTTTCATTACATACAAGTATAAAGAAAATACTATTTAAATTTATACTACGCAATCAGCATTATCTATTATTCTCATGAGAGACATAAGAGTATGTGCAGACAGAAGCCATATCTGAGATCATATAAAATATTTTACTGACATATTTATTGATATTCTACTGAGGCTCCTTATGTATTCTCCTGGCTGATTCTTTATTTCCTTTACAGAGAATCTCAATCTCATACAATTTTATTTCATCCTGCTATCTCATGGCTGTGTTGTAAAGAAATAGTCTGAAGGGATTCTGTGGGCTCCACATTCATCCATCATTTCAGTCCTGCATCCATCATTTCAGTCCTGCTGGTTACCTCTTAACCAAAGCCCTGGAAGCACTCAGAATGAGGGATATCTCCCACCAAATCCCAGAATGTAGTGCCACTGGAAGCAGCCCCCCAAGGACACAAGAGCAGCAGCTGCACAGGCACACGGATGCACACACCTGCGGACACTTACGTCTCACTACGTCCTTCAAACATCAAGCTGAGATAGATGAATGCATGCTGAAATACATATGATTTTAAAGGAGTCATCATTTAGTTAAAAATAAAATTCAAAATTTTGTTAAGAAAAAATTATATGTGCAACATACAGTAACTTATGTTTACTCTTATCGACATGCCCTACAACACCCTAGAGTGGATTCCCTATTGGAACACTCGTTTCAAGGGTACTGGACTCAGTCAATGAATTCAGTTGTGAACGTCATGGCAGTTAAAACAATGATCACTAGTATTTAATAATATCAGTAATTAATAATAATAAAATCTGAGTGATTTTACCAGCAGCATGTTTGTCTCTGAAAATATAATACATTACATGATATTATATCTCTGCCAAAATTATCAATACTGTTAAAAATACATAATAATGTAATATACATATGTGTATATATTTATATGAGTAAGTGCAAATATATTTATATTTCTTTCATTACATAAATAGCACAAATACATTAATATGTAAACAAAATTATATCCAAAAAATGATTGCATAAAATCTCATCATTTCCATTTCCCACTTATGGAATCAGGGTCTAGACATGAAAACATAGGGATAACATCTGATGTTTTCAAAAGGGAGTAATAACAGAGAAATATATTTGATGGTAGTATGAAAAAGGAGTCAATTGTTCTCAGGCCTCATGGTCCAGGATTTTAGTCTATTGATTCTTCAGCGGAAACCTGAAGCTCAGTGCTATGTTTCAGATTTTACTAGGTAATGATTTCTGATGTGAAAATTAGGAATCCCTCAAGGAATTCCTTCTGGAGTAGGTCAGAGGTTAGCTACTAAGCGTGCTACTTCTTGCTATAAAAGTTGTTTATGAAGGGATAAGAAGGCGTAATATGGGGGTCTGGTGTGAGTCAGGGTCTGAAGTTGAGATAATTGATTCTTACTAAGGACCCACAACTGGCAAATGTGAGGTTAAACAATTTAAACCTCCCCAGTGCTTCTGAGGTTAGGCAAAAAACCACAATCAAACAAATTACTCAGAGCTGTCCTACAATTTAGCCAATGGCATGAACACGCGTGGTTGGTCCCACCCACACTGAAGACATATAAAAGGACCTGTGTAGGGCCATTGTTCAGACAGACACCAACACACCTTCTGTACCCACGAGGAACCTCAACAACCAACACCATGTGTGGTAGCTACTACGGAAAGTACTATGGCGGCCGCGGTTATGGATGCTGTGGCTATGGCGGCCTGGGCTATGGCTATGGCGGTCTCGGCTGTGGCTATGGCGGCCTGGGCTACGGCTATGGCGGTCTCGGCTATGGCTATGGCGGTCTAGGCTACGGCTATGGTGGTCTCGGCTGTGGCTTCCGAGGACAGGGCTGTGGCTATGGCTGGGGCTATGGCTATGGCGCTTACTAATAAAGTGTCATTAAAGATGCTCTTGATCTGTGATATCATAGTTCACTGATTTGGAATCTACATTCTCTGTGTCTTTCAAGCAGGTGATGAAAATTCAGTTTTACGGAATGTCTTGTATGGTCTGTTGTTGACGTGCAATCTAAGCACAGGCTCCCTAGGCTTCCCTCGTGAAAAGCAGGATGTAATGAAATCCAAATGTGAGCTCACTGTTCTCCTTTAATAAAACAACGGCATCAACAGGCTTCCTTGAAGGTTGCCTTGCTGAAGCCTGATTCTCTGTGAACCTAATAAACTTTTTTTGAAATCTAGAAGTAGAAGCTTGGTTGTCATGTCATTGATCTGGGTTCAGAAGTGCTCTAATTGCTGTTAATAGTTTTGTTATGCCATAAAAATATCACAGTTTTTCTTTGGGAGATGATTCCCCTATTATTTCTATGGAAATGTCTATATCAACTCCAATGTCAAGTACCTTAGGAAAGTCCATTAGTTTTTAAAAGCCTGTATCTGTCTCAGCTCTGAAGCAATATCTGAGAAAATGGGTGACCACCAACCATGCCTTGGTTCATCCTACGGTGGTGATTTATGGGTGTTGCTATGATGTCGTCTGCTTGCTAGCAGAGTCACACCTGACAGGCAGGGTTCTCCACAGACTTCAGTGGTCGACAGACTAAGATAGGAAAACTCTAACTATTAGACAGTAAACAACATAGTTTTATATAATGTGTTTCAAAGAATTATTTTCAAAATAAATAATTTAAATCTGTTGAAATAAATTAAAAATAAGTACAATTTATCATATTTTGAGATATGCTACAAAAGCACCACCCAGAAGGAAATATATAGTATGTCATGCATATATCAGAAAATAATATTACAAAAGAGCACAATGTAAGCACATTCCTTCCAAAACTAAGTTACTGCCATCTAGTCAATGATGTCTAGCGAGCAATAGTGACCCAGTGGGAGGAGGAGGAGGAGATGTGCCCCCCTGGGTTTCTAGACATTAGATCTCATGTGGGAGCAGCAAGCCTCACCTCTCTACCCTGGAGCAGATGGTGTCTTTCCATATCTTGAGTAGCCCAACGTGTAATCCCCTACGCCGTGAAGGATCCTCAAGCTTAGATCTTAGGAACTATACAAATAATAGCAAATAGAATTTAACGTAAGCAAAAGAAACAAAGGCATAGAGGAAAGATCAATTAAATTGTAAACAAGATACTTATAAAATTCCTTTTTTTTTCCCTTACTGGTTTGAAGTAGCCATTACATGTTTGCATCATGGCTCAGGTTGCACAAATGCCCCACTAAAAACATTTGGTCTGACCCCATGAAACCAAAAGGCAAAACACTAAAGGCATGTGGCAGAGCTCTGAGGGAGTGCAAAGGATAGCCTTTGGGGCCCGAGCGTGGCACCCCTTTGGACTTGATTAAAGGACACACCTAGAGGACATACCTAGAGGTCAAATATCAGACCTTGATCTATTTATAGCTTTTCCTTTCTTTTAAAAAAATTTAAAATTGTTTTTTCTTTTTTTAATTAATATTTTCTTTTTTGGTCATTGATTTTCTTTTTTGTTGCTGTCGCGCGCTCAGTCTCGCCAGCAAGAAGGACGCGCCACAACAGGATTCTTCCACAGGCATTTAATGCGGGTTCGATTTGCAGATGCGGAAAAAGACCCCGAAGCCCCAAACTACTGCTGCTTATATGCGCTCTATGGGGACGTGCTGTGCATTGATTGGTGCGTTCACCAGAACCCTTATTAGCATACTCCAGGGTGGAGTTATGACTACGTCATCTAAGCAGTGGCATGCTCTAAGTGGTTGTTTACCACTTAACTGGGCCACCGCCCTGACTGCCCGGCGCCATCTTGTAATGGAGGCGAGAGCTACGGCTTCCCACAGTTGCCATCACTGCGTTCTTTTTCCTGCTTTGTCTGGATATGACTTACTTTTTCGAGCATATTAATATCTCTGCAGATCTATCTAGATATGATAGGCTGGATGAACAGTCTGGAGGAGAAAGCAATGGGACCAATGGTTCAGGGGAAACATGTGTGGTGGGGAGGCGGGGGGAAATTATGTGATGTTGACCAACCCAGTGACAAAGGAGCAACTAGTGATCCAAAATTAGTGGCAAGGAGGATGTGAGAGGCTTGGTAGGGATTCAGCAAGGGCAATGTAACCAAGAGAAATTACTGAAAACCAAATGAGGGCTGAGAATACTATTGGGACAAAAAGAAAGTAAAAGGAAATAGAGGAAAGAACTGGGAGGCAAAGGGTATTTTTAGAGGTCTAAATACAGGCATGTACATATGTAAATATATTTATATAGGATGCTGGAGAAATAGATCTACATGCATATATTTATAGGTTTAGTATTAAGGCAACAGATGGACATTGGACCTCCACTCAAGTACTTAGTCAATGTAAAAACACTTTGTTCTATTAAATTGACATTCCATGATGCACACCTTCCTGACACGATCATTGAAAACAAATGTGTGAATAAGCAAATGTGATGACGTTCTGCTGCTTGTTCCTGGCTGTCAAAAGATATAGCATCTTGGGTCTTAAGAGCTTGAAAATAAACAAGCAGACTTCTAGCTCAGAAGCAACAAAGCCCACATGGAAGAAGCACACCAGCCTGTGTGGCCATGAGGTGTCAAAGGTATTAGCTATCAGGAATCTGAGAATATAAAATAATATCATTGTAAATTAGGGTGAAGCGAAGGGATCAGGTATCAGGCATCTGGGAACATAAAATAATATCATTGTAAATTAGGGTGAGATTTTTGAGACCCAATACCCATCTGTAGGCATACTGGACACCCCCTTACATAAGGACCGCTTGGAGGAGCTTCCCACCTCCTTAACATCTTTCTGTTAATACCTGCTGATCCTGCTATCTAGGAATAACCTCCATATTTCAAAATTACTATGCTTCTTTTTCAGATATTAATTAAAGTGTCAACTTTAATTACATTTCTTTCTCCAATGATGAATTATAGATTAATCCACTCATTATTTTTTATTGTTGCTGTTGCTGTTCTTTAGAAATTGTTACTACTCCAATGATTAAGTTCCAGGAAGCATGCTATGGCCTTTTCTCTGTTGATTTTAGTTTACTTGTTGTTCCCTTGGCACTGAGTTGGTTCTCACCCCCACTCTTCCTTTTTTGCACCTCCCCTTCTCCCATAACCCCCGGAACCATTGGTCCTGTTTTTTACATCTCTGAATTATTTATCACACCTATCTTAACTGGATAGACATGCAGATATATTACTAAGTGCAAAAACCCAGCAAAGCCATATTTAATGAGTATGTTCTGTGCTCTGCACCTGCCTTCCTTTCCATCAAGAATGTAAGTTCCCTGGGGGAACTTTGTCTATTGTTTTATTGCTTCCTCACATATGCTTATAATTTAATGATTAGTAGGCTCATAATATAGAGATATAAAAATTAATGAATACAAATGAATAAAGTAAATAAAGTGTAAATGTTGTAAATGGGATTTTCTAGATGAATGTTCGCGCTTTGTCTTTGGTTAGCGAGGATAAACTATGCGGTTTCTAGGACCCTGGAAACATATTCCAACCGAGGGCTCCTGTGTGAATATGTTGCCATTGTCGCCCGGTCACAGGTAGACAGGGGGCTTTCAAAGGCAAGTGTGCTTAACAGAGAATTTTCAACTGGTAGCTAAAATGCATAAATATCTATTGTTTATAATGAAGTTTTAGATAAAGTTTTATCTGACTTCAGATAATTGCAATTTCTCTGGGTGGTCATTTCTAATAGTCCATAAGATTAAGTCAATAAAAATAAATTTAACATGCATTCAAGGTAATCTAAAATTACATATTTGAGAGTCAGCTTCTTGAGAAAAATCTCCATTAAAGTTTTAGGGTAATTAAGATCTTGAAAGGAATAGAGGCCTTAATTACATTATAATGAGGTAAAATAAATATGAAGCATATGTAATTTAGAGCCAAGAAAGGATTATAGTCTATATCCTCAGCAAGTTGATCTACAATGCTGTAGTGTGTGTGTGTGTGTGTGTGTGTGTCTTATCAGAGATGTCCAGGGTCAGTCTTCAATGCAGAGCATCCTATGTATAGTAGGAAAGCACCAAGCAGGACACACACAAAAAGAGGACAGTGCAAGAGGCAGAGTGTTACCAGCTGATAATCTATGTGAAATAACAATCTGTAGAAATTCTTTGAAAATCAAAAACATGATTAAATCCTACTAGGCATCCTATGCCCTTTCCTCCATCGATTTTAGTTTACATGTTGTTCCCTCATCCCTGGGTCGATACTGCCCCCCCCCCCTTTCTCTCACCTCCCTTTCTCCTGTATCCTGCGGAACCATTGGTCCCATTATTTTCATCTCTGAATTATTTATCTCACCCATCTTATCTAGATAGACATGCAGATTCATTAATAAGCACGAAAACCCAGGTAAGCCAAATAAAACAACAAAGGAAGGCAAGACCAACAAAACAATAACAACAACACCAAAAGAAATCCACTGACAAAAGTGGAGAGGTCTATAAAATGTTCAAGTTCTGTTTGTTGGCCTTTACAAGTGTTTTCCTGTTTGGTCTAATGGGATGTCACACTGTCTCTAAAGCCTATTTTTAGTATTCCCCAGGGATTTCATCACTTTGTTCCCCTTGCTGCTCTGTTGCATGCCCTTATCGTTTCACCCCCAGGAGATGTGGTCATTATTGTGCACAATTACCACACTGTGTCTCCAGTATTGTCCCATGCAGCACTATGGTATAGTGGGATGTCGTGTCTTGTGGTGGGCAATGTAGCAGTGAGGAATTACTAAACCTGAGTGAAGGTTGAACATGATGGTGGGACAAGAGGAAATTAAAAGGAAATAGAGGAAAGAACGAGGAGGCAAAGGACATTTGTAGAGGTCTAAATACAGGCGTGTACATATGTAAATATATATATATATATATATATAATTAGAGGGGAATAGAACTATGTACTCATTTCTATATGTTAAGATTTAAGGTTACAGATGGACATCGGACATCGACTCAAGCACTCCCTCAACACAAGAACACTTTGCTCTAACAAGCCAGCATTCTGTGATGCTCACCTACCCAACACAATGGCTGAAGACAAAATGGGTGCATAAGTAGCTGATGGTGCCTGGCTATCACAATATATAGCATCTGGGGTCTTAAATGCTTTAAGATAAACAAGCAGCAATCTTGATGAGGAGCAACAAAGCCCACATGGAAGAAGCATGCCAGCCTCTGTGATCATGAGGTATCCATGGGATCAGGTATCAGGCATCTAAGACCCAGAACAAAATTATACCCAAGGTGAATGGGGAGGCATGGAGTTAAGACCCAACCCATCTAGAGAAAACTGGACATCCCCTCACAGAAGGGCCACAAGGAAGAGATGAGCCAGTCAGGGTACACTATACCACCGATGAAGCACACAACTGTCCTCTAGTCTTTTAATGCTTCCTTCCCCACACTATCATGACCTCAATTCCACTTTACAAATCAGATTAGATGAGAACATGTACACTGCTACAGCCAAGAGCCCACTACACAAAGGATCCAGAATAGATATCGCACCCCCCCCAACCTGCCGGGCTAACAATGATAATAGAGAGAACAATAGAATTAAGGTAAGGGGGGGGAGGGGGAATCGATCACAAGGATCAACCTATATAAAACCCCCTCTCAGGGGGATGAAAAACAAAAAGTGGATGAGGGATGACACAGTACGATATAAGATATGAAAATAATAATCTATAACTAATCAAGGGTTTGTGAGTTAGGGCAGGCATGGGAGTGAGGAGTAAGAAAGGGGGAGCTCATATCAGGGGCTCAAGTGGGAAGAGAATGCTTTGAAAATGATGATGGCAGCATATGTGCAAATGTGCTTGACACACTGGATGAATAGATGGACTATGAGAACAGATGGAGAGCCACCAATGGAAGTATTTAATGAAAAAAATCAATAAAAAGAAATCATGAAACATAAAATATATTAATGTGCATGCAGGAGTTAATCCTTCTTTCAAGAACTTCCATCTTTCCCCTCTCTTTCTCATGCCATTTTTTATGTTCCCATCAAGAGTCATAACAATCAAAAAGTGATAATAATGCATTAAAGGTGAGGCTTAAGTGGAGGCTGGGTTCTAAAGAAAACAAACACTAGACAATGATTCAAGAAATTAAAGGTACACGGTGTCATTGTAGACATCCATATAAAACAGAAAACGACTCTTAAACATATGATGAATGAAAGATCCTTCAGATTTCTTTTCTTTAATGGCAATGCATTTGGAAATGTGTCGATCCTATTTGTGGTTAGCCAATATATCACTCCGGTTGTGTAAAAGGCCCCATAAAGAATATGAAATTCAAATAGAAGAAACTGACTGTACTGGTGAACTGACTCTTCCACTCCTGTCACCATGTGCTACGACGGAAACTACTATGGCGGCCTGGAAACAGCTATGGCTGTGGCTATACCTGCTACCACCCATGCTGCTATGGAAGATACTGGTCTTCTGGATTCTATTGATCAAAGCCAGATTCCTGATCCGTTAAGTTTTTCTTCTTATCCAATAAAAGCTTTATATTTTATTATATTTATTACATTTTATTCTGATTCTAATATCCATTAGGATACTCAGAGAAGATTTACAAATTCATTAATAATCTGGAATAGTGGGAAATTTCATGAAAAGGAAATTCCATTTATCATTGTGTGTTAGAAACACCCAAACTTAATACTTCTTAGGGGGAAATTTCTAATTCATTTTTCATTACATAGAATCTAACTTTCAAACACATCATGTTTAAATATATTTTTATATCACATCTTTGTATGAGGACATGTACATATGACTGTGTGATTGTCTGTGAATGTGTACACAAGCACTGTCATTTGTTTGGGTTTTAATGCGAATAGACTTTTTCCTATATCAAGGTTTGCAATTTGAAGCTCAAAGCCATAGGAAGCTGTTTCAAATTTACATCTAGTTATGAATAAAATTTTACAAATTGAAAGGATATTATCGATAATAGTGGTTTCATTAGTTTGTAAAATATATATTTGTTGCCCTTGAATATATATTTTTAATTGTGAGGGACAGGATTGACTCTTCTATCTCAAAAGTTTGCTGTCCCTTCCCCCTAGAGCACTAGCTTCCTCTCCAGTGCAGAGAGAGAGCTTATTCTGAGAGTTTCAGTAGCATTCAATGACTATAGTGATGAATGCAGAGGATTTAAGACATGACACCAAAAGCTATCTCCTAGAGTTCACACTTTGAATCCCTTGGGTCAGAGAAAGTGCTGCAAAAAATCCTCTTGTAAGTGGTATCTTTTATATATATATATATATATATATATATATATATATTTATATTTATATTTATGTTTATATCTATTTATTTATTTATTTATCATTTTGAAAAGTCCTTGACCCAAGCTATCGTATTTTCTGTCATTTCATATGTATGTGAAATTATGAAGACTGAAGAGGAACTGAGATGTGGCATTAGCAAAAGATTGAATATATCATGGGCTGCCAGAATAATTAATAAATCTTCCTTGGAAGAAGTGCAACTTGAATGCTCTCTACAAAGATGGGTCCCTGGAAAAGCCATCATGATCTAAAAGACTTACCTATCACTAGTCATCCTCAGTGAGGTCGATTGACACAGTGGCTACACAATGCGCTTAACCACAGCAATGATTGTGAGGAAGGTGTGGGCTGAGACAGTGTTTCATTCTGTTGTGAATCAGAACTGACTGGACAGTACTTGATAACAGTAATAACATAAACCTATATGTAAAGTCTCATTGTGTTATTTTCACTTTCTTCTAGCGCTGCTTCGTCAAAATAACATCTGATTATAAATTCTCAAAAAGAACAACAAACATTAGTGAAACAAGCTGCAATTCCTTTTTAACTCTAATTGGCATTCAAGCTGTAATTGATATCTCCGTCCCTTATCACTTATTCTACATTGTCCTCACACTTTGCCAACATTTCTGTTTTCCTAGGAAGATTTCCCTTTATCTCTGTATAACCGGACCCTTCTGTTTTTGAGCTCTTACATCATTAAAATCAAAGCATTCAAAGTCAACCTGGTAGACCTTGGAAATTTTTTACATACATTTTCATACCCCTACTATATAGTAAGACTGGCATCTACTCATAATAGTTATTATACCAATTTAATCCCCTGTTTCTATTGGCAGAAAAAATTTGATGAAAATTTACTGAGAGAGTCCCTATGGGTGATGTCAAATGAAATATTTCTACTTCCACGTATATTTTTAGACTCAGCATTCTAGCTATTAAGAACAGAGAACCCTAATATCTAGTTAATATATATCTGCATCATGAAAACAGTACCAAGTCTCACAGAGTATCATTAGCTCATTCATTAACTGTGTTTTAAGAAGACATTTCAACTGTGTGATATAGTATATGCTAATATCAATTGCCATGGGCAATTGGTAGCCTAAAACAGCTATGGGCACACTATTTCACCTCTTCTTTAGTAAAGGACAACAGTGGCAATTCAATGACATAATTACAGTCTTCCCTTTTGGAGCCACCGATATTGATTCCAGGTAAAAGCACCCCATGTACACCCAGACACGTCCATTAATGAAAGTTTAAAATTTGCTATGAAGTTGAACATTTTTCAGTGGAGATTTCAGACTGAGATGGACTGAAACATGGTGATCTAATTCCAAAAAGTAGTCCATGAAAACTCTATGAATCATGCTGGTTAATCTTCTATCAAACATGGGAATAGCGCAAGACTAGACAGCATTGTGCATAGAGTCACTGAGAGTCAGGTGCCAACTTGATGACAATCTCAATGACAAGAGTGCTTCCCGCCATGGCAAAGTTGGGCAGGATCATATGATGATGAATAAGGTACACAAATCAGGTCCTGCTAGTGGTCATGTCATTATATTTAAGAAATGCAAACCTAAAATGTTGATCATTTCCATTAAACAGGATCCTCTGTTAGGTAGAAGAAATCTAGGGCTTCTACATAGATATCATCTCTGTTACTGGCTGCTCTATTTTTGATAACATTGTTCATGTCTTAGAATCCCAAATGCCAAAAGAGGTTGAACATTTACTGGCTGAGTCACCTTGTCCACATATCTATTTACTATCTCCTTAGTTGTGGATGCACTATGGTAAAAATTGACATTAACCAGGGGTGTGAGTGGCGATACTGGGAGGGTAGATGGAGAGTGTGTTGGAAAGAGGGAACCGATTACAAAGATCTACATGTGACCTCTTCCCTGGGGGACAGACAATAGAAAAGGAGGTGAAGGGAGACATCAGACAGGGCAAGATATGACAAAATAATAATTTATAAATTATCAAGGACTCATGAGGGAGAGGGCAGCGGGAAGGGAGGGAGGAAAAAAAGCACCTAATGCCAAGGGAGAACAAATGCTTTGAAAATAATGAGGGCAATGAACATACAGATGTGCTTTACACAATTGATGTATGTATGGATTGTGATAAGAGTTACATGAGCCCCTAATAAAATGCTTAAAAAATAATAAAATAAAAAAGTAAAAGCAGTTTCATTTCAAAAATAAATAAAAATTGACATTAGATGCAAATATCTATATAATGTGCGTGCACTCATATTTCCATCTATAATCTTGTTTCCTAAATTCCTTTATATAATCTCAGTCATTCCAGATTCTTCAATGAGTCATCAAATCATTAGCATCCTTCCAAGTTGCTAGGAATCTTCTTACCTCAAGCCACATCTTAGCCCCACACAGAATTATGACCAGGTATATTGCATGAACCACCAGTCCTCTGTCCGTTCATCGTCTTGAGGTGGCTTACATGTTTCTATGATGCTGGAAGTTATGCCGCCATGACTTTTTGACTACACAAAGACATGTGACTGTGGATAGCAATTATGAATAATATTGTGAAAAATAGGAATCACAGAACACTTCATTTTGCTTATGCAGATTGTGTATAACATTCAAAACATGTATTCTGACAAAGATGCAATTGTACAAAGAGAACAAGGGAATATTTATGTTTTAAAATCAGAAACTGCATGTCTCTAGGTTGTATACTTTTACCATGCTTATTCATTCTGTATTGAGAGCAAATCATTTGCGAAGCAGGGCTAGCTAAAGAAGAAGGGGGAACAAAGATAAGAGGAAGCTCTTTAACAACCTTGATATGCAGATGACAGAAACAAGCTAGGTTGCTGAAGCCAAGAGAATTACTGATGAAGATAAAAGAACGTGTACATGGATTACACCTCAATAAAGAAAGCCAAAACCCTCATATTTGGACAGTAGACAGCATCATCATAAATTGAGAAAAGATTGGTATTGTCAAGAATTTAATTTTACTACATCCATGATCAATGTTCATGAAAGCAGCAGTCAAGAAACTAAGCAAAGTTTGCACTGGGGAAATCTGCTGAAAAAGACCTCTTTAACATGTTGAAGAGCAATCATGGCACTTTGAGAACGAAGGCGTTTCTTTTTTTTTTTTTTTAATCATTTTATTGGGGTCTCTTACAGCTCATAACATTTCATATATCAATTGTATCAAGCATATTTGTACATACATTTCCATCATCATTTTTTACATTTTATTAGGGGCTCATACAACTCATCACAATCCATACATATACATACATCAATTGTATAAAGCACATCTGTACATTCTTTGCCCTAATCATTTTCAAAGCATTTGTTCTCTACTTAAGCCCTTTGCATCAGGTCCTCTTTATTTCCCCCTCCCTCCCCACTTCCCCCTCCCTCATGAGCCTTTGATAATTTATAGATTGTTATTTTGTCATATCTTGCCCTATCCGGAGTCTCCCTTCACCCCCTTCTCTGCCGTCCATCTCCCAGGGAGGAGGTCACATGTGGATCCTTGCAATCGGTTCCCCCTTTCCAACCCACTCACCCTCTACTCTTCCAGCATCGCCCCTCACACCCCTGTGCCTCCAGCTCCCATATGCACCAGTGTACAACCTCTGCCCTTTCCAGTCCTGCAAAGTAGAATTCGGATCATGGTAGTTGGGGGGAGGAAGCATTCAGGATCTAGGGGAAAGCTGTATTCTTCATCGGTACTACATCGCACCCTGACTGACCAATCTCTTCTCCTAAACCCCTCTGTGAGGGGATCTCCAGTGGCTGACAAATGGGCTTTGGTTCTCCACTCTGCACTTCCCCCTTCATTCACTATGGTATATATATATATATATTTTTGCATGCTGCCTTATACCTGGTCCCTTTGGCACCTCGTGATTGCACAGGCTGGTGTGCTTCTTCCATGTGGGCTTTGTTGCTTCTGAGCTAGATGATCACTTGTTCACACGAAGGTGTTTCTTATTGGACCATGATATTTTCAATAATATCATATTAATCTGAAAATTATATAATTAATAAGGAAGACCTGGGAATCAATGCATTTGGATTATGTTGTTGGTGAAAATATTGAAAATACAATAAGCTACCAGACAAAAAAGAAATGTTCCTTGAAATAAATGCAGCTAGAGGTATTTATTTACAACATACATATCCTTTTATACACATATAAGAAGCTTCACAGTATTTCTTTATGATCTATAGGGGAAATCTATACAATGTATTACTGTGTATAAAAAAAGTTAATAGCTTGAGAATACTCATGTAAGAAATAAAATCTAATCTAAAGGGAAGATGCAAGTAATCCCAGGGGGAAATAGTATTAACAATCCAGCAAAGAGGAATAACATTTCTATAATAAACATATAGTATTCATATGGTATTAGAAATAATCACCTCCTTTTGCTCAAACAGATCTCCTACTCACTGCAAGCAATTCAATTCATACTAATAGTTGCCTACACCGTTACATCCCTTAAATACAGAGGATATTCCTAATATACCACTCACATCCATTGAGCCATTTTGACTCTAAATGACACAGTGAAAACTCTACCCCACCGGGTTTGGGAAATTCTAAATTTTATGGGAGCAGACAGCCTCATCATTCTGCTACATAGTCACCAATGGGTTTGAACCACTTCCTTCAAGGTGAGCAACCTTGACCCTTAGAGCTCAACCCACTCTACCGCCAGAGCTTCTTATATTACTAAGGAAACTAAAGAAATCTTGTTATCCAACTTTTTTATACAAACACACATACATTCTAACAGAACAAATCTTTGGTTTCAATACATCATTCTCCTGAAAGGTAAAAAGGTATTAAAATAAATGGTATATTGTTAGCATCCATCAAATTCTTTCTGACTCATAAGGACTCTGTGTTCAACAGAATAAATATCTATGCAAAGTCAAGTGCTCAACCTGAGGTTTCAGAATGATCATTATTTTCAATTGGCCACTACAGCAAACAGAACAAAAGCCTTTAAGCATATATTTTAAATTCTAAAATGAACTAGTCTTCAAGACTCATAAAATTGGTAAACAATAGCAGCATTGCATGCAAATGGAAAAATCTGCCAGAAATAAATGTGCATTTATTATAAACCAGTTTATTTCCAAATGTACATGCTAATAGGAGAAAGAAAAACCATGAACATTCCAGATTTTTTCCCCACAATTAGAAGCAAATGTGTAAGAAGAAAAAAGGATACACACACAAAAGAGAGATATTCTTAAATGAATCTAGATGGAGGATTTAAATTTCATAAATAAGAGGTTGTAAGAGAAAAGAGACAGGAAAGAATGGAAGCAAAGTCCTATTCTTTGGGTGGCATAAAAAGTAGACTTGATCTTTCGATATATTTAAATTTTGTATTATTCAATAACAATGAAAGGATACCAGTGTCCAAACTTATTCTGGCAGATTCTTTATAATTTTGTCGGTGAAAATATTTATAATTATTTAAGCAGGTAAAATCAACACTATTTTATATTTACATACAAAAAACAAAGTGCAGCTGATTATGAGACATCTCTTTTGTCAAAGTAGACAAACCATCACTTGAGAAAGTTACTTTATGAAGTTTTCTTTTATTTCATTCCTTAAATGGAGTTAATTTTTCCATTTTATAGAGTTATTTTGAGCATTATATGAGATTATATACAGTAAGGACTTAGCCCTGAAATTACCTTATAGTAAATAGCTAATACATGCAACTTATTTTTTATTATTTTATAAACATAATCTAATATTAGCTTCAAAATATTCAATTTTGACACAATAAATAATCCATAGAAGAAACTCAGCAGTTTATTTTATTTTCATATGTCAGTAATCAGAACATATAATAGGAAAAAATATAACACATATAAAGTACATCTTAAATACTAAGCATTGTTCTAAATTATTTGCATATTTTAGGACTTCTAATATTTATGACAATCCTATAGTGTAGGTCTTATCATTATAATTAATTTTTATATAAGGATACCAAGAGAAAATAAGTTAAATAATTGCACAATGCCACAGGTTGGTGAACAGCAGAGTCGACGTTTCATGTTTTCATAGAGTAATTAGGAGGGTATTTTTAGTTCATGTATATTGTTCGAGTTAGTGCAATGAGGGTGTTGAGAATGAGGACTCTTATTGTAACAAATGAGAGACACAAAAATGATGTACACTTTTGAAATTCAACTGAAGTTATTTTTTAATTTGAAGGTTTAAAACCAGCCAAGGAAAATAATGTGAAAAGTAGACATTAAGTCAGGAAAATTGAAGAAAAATCAATATATTTGAATTATGGTGTTGGTGAAGAATATTGAAAGTAACGTGGACTGCCAAAGGAACAAGCGGATCTATCTTGGAAGAAGCACAGCCAGAATACTCCATAGAGGCAAGGATGGCAAGATTGTGTCTCAAATGCTTTGGACATGTTGTCAGGAGAGAGCAGTCCCTTGAGAAGGACATCATGCTTGGTAAAGTGGAAGGACATTGAAAAAGAGGAAGGACATTGACAATATGGATTGCCAGAGTGGCGACAGCAATGGGCTCAAGCATAAACACATTTGTGAGGATGGTGGAGGACCATGCCGTGTTTCCTTCTGCTGTATCTATATACATCATTGTGAACTGGCACTGACTCGATGGCACCTGACAACCACACCAAATTGAATAAGACATGTTATTGGCATGAAATTTTAAGACAGTATTTGCATCAAGTTCAATATATTAAATCTGCCAATAATGCTAATGAATTTTAGATGACAATATGACCCACGTATATTAGAAAGTGATTCTAAACAGTTGTCTTGGTATATGGTTCTCCAGCTAAGGAATTGCTTGTGCCCAGGTATTGAATCTTGGTGTCACTGTGGACTAGGCACTGGGCTGCCAACTACATGGCTCACTATTCAAATTCACCAGTAACTCTTCAGGCCCAAAATGAGATTCCAATTCTAAATAGGGTCTGGGCATAGGACCTTGCTGAGTGAAAATGAGTGATTTGAAGAAGATTCTGTTGAAAATAAAAGATTAATCCTTTCAATGTGGATTAAAATGCATTTGAAGAAAACAAAAATCCTACACCTTGAGCAATAGATAGACATCATTTAACTTGAATACATAAACAATATTCATGGAAAGAGTAGTCAATAAATAAAAGGACATATTGCATTGGGTAAATCTCCTGCACCAGAATCTCTTTAAATTGTAAAGAAGCAAAAATGGCATATTGAGGACCAAAGTATACATGACTCAAGTCAGGGTATTTTCAATCACCTCATATTAATGTGAAAATTAAACAATGAGTAAGGAATATCACAGAAGGATTGGTGCATTTGAATTCTGATGTTGGCAAAGGATGCTAAAAATATCATCAAATGTTAAAAGCACAAACCAATCTGTCTTGGAAAAATTATAGCCAAAATACTTCTTTGAATCAAAGATTGTCAGACATGGTCTCATATAATTTGAATATTCTCTGGAGGCATCAAACCAGCTTTGGAAAAGAACATCATACTTGGTACAGTGAAGATTCCCCGGGAAAGAGCACAAATCTTGACAAGATGGATTGACACAGTTAATTCAATGATGAGATCAAACCACATTTTTGTGGGGATGATGTGGGAGTGGGCAGTGTTTCATTCTGTCATACACAGGGTCCCTACGGCCCCTCCAACAACAAGAGGAGCCTCTCTGGTCTCTTTGGGAGTTAGTTGGCTTAGTTTTAGTGTTTGATATGTGGGGTAAGATTATTTTAAAATCTCTTTATGCTTTAGATAAATGGCATATTGTGTTTCCATTTCATATTAAATAAAAATTATAAGCTTTACAAATTAATAGGAATTAGTACCCTTCAATAAGTTGTGAAGAAAATAAAACTGTGTTATTAGACCTAATAGTTGCAAATATGTTAATTCATCTTGTGAAGTTAACATTTTATTGCTATAAATTTATCAATGTTCTAAAAATTTTGTTCACTAATTTTTACTATTGCAAATTAAGAGGAAATGCATTGTCTTAAACTAACGATCCTATTTAAATTCCCTCATGCCCAACACAAACTAGAAATCTCATGTCACAAAATGAAATTCTCTAATTTTAAGAAATAACAATCGTGCAGAACTAGTGGAAAAATGAATGAGTGCAGCACCAACTATGATACTGTACAAACCACCAGTTGGAAAATTAGTCAGGTTCATATTAACCAGCAATGAACATTGTAGAAAATAAATTCCATTTCTAACAGCATCTAAAAGGAGAAAGCCTGTAAAAAACTACAGAAATGAATATAATTGGTGGTTGCAAAAATGATGAAGTTAATATCACTGAATTGTACATATAAAAGTGTTGAAATGACAAATGTTTTGCTTGTCCTTACTGCAAAAAGAATAAAATCCTCAAGAAAAGTAGGCTCTAGAATGCCATTGAATAACTCTGTTAAATACATTTGGGAGGTTAAAAGAGTGTCATTTGTAAACAAACAAAAACACCAACAAAATAATCAGACTTCATGGCATGAAAGCATACATTTCATCACGTGTCTGTTAGGTTGTCACACCGCGATGACTTCCGTAGGTATTCCAAATGCCAGAATGGTCATCAACGCGAACAGCCCTCTGGGATGGAAAAGGACTCAAAATGGGAAGGAACTACTTTCACAAACAGAGTCAGCTGCGGTGGCGTGAATGGAGGAAAACCTTGGGAATAAAGTCTGCAGGATGTTCACTTCTTGAATTGGAACAAATCAAAAATGAGAAGAAACAGCTGCAAACATCAATTAATAATCAGAACTTGGAATGCACAAAGTATAAAGGAACATCAGAAATTCTCAAAAAAGAAATGAAACACATAAGTGTCGATATCTTAGGCATTAGTGAGCTGAAATGGACTGCAATTAACAAATATATATGGTTTACTATTCTGTGAATGATAGACTTAAGAGGAATGATGCTGCATTCGTGTTCATTTTAAAACAGGACATTTGAATATCTGCCTTGCATGATAATACTGTCTATGAACTTTCAAGGAAATCTAAGCAATACAACTGCTATTCAAATTCTGCACCAATCACAAAAGCTAGTGATGGAGGCATTGAAGAATTCTACCATTATCTTCAGTAAGAAATTGATCAAACATTAATATGCATTGATAATTCTTGGTGATTGGAAATCAAAGGTTGGAAACAAAGAGGAAGGAAAAATTGTTGAAAATATGATCTTGGTAACAGAAATGAAATTGGAAATACCATGAGCGAATTTTGCAAAACCAAAAATTATTTTATAGCTCCTATCTTTTTTCGACAGCACAAAAGGCCCCTACATACATGAACTTATCCAGATGAAACACACAGAATCAAATTGATGACATCTGTGGAAAAGGAATATGGAGACGCTCAATGGCATAGCTGGTATCTGTGAGATCCCACGTGGAAAATCCACCAGGTGAATTGGACTTTCCAGGAGACACACGGTAACCTGAGGACTTACGACTAAATATTCATCGTGTCTGAGGAAGCAGAAGACAGAGTACCAAGATTGTCATAATGTTGGTAAGTGGACAAACGGTCTTGCTACATCAATGTCTTAAATGCTGTATTAAGATATACATTTTCCCAGCACACATGTGGATGCCATACTCAATGAATATTATTGTAAGTTTTCCCTTACAAAAAATTCCCATTATTTTGTGTAAATAATGTCCAGTCACAAAAGGATTGATTCTGTGCAAAGGAATAATTCAGGTATTGTGATTTGTAGTTAGCCTACATTTGCCAACATCCTTCTCTCAACAAGGCTTTAAAACATTTGTACCATGGGCCAATCAGAAACAAAATTAACGGAGGAGAGTTAGGCCCCAGGGTGATGATCGATAAGACTCTACCATAAATTAACAAAGTGGTTTTCAAAGGAAGCCAAAGGCAGATAGAAAAGAAAAAACAAAAACCTATAAATCCTAGCACCAAATCCTAGCTTCAATTTAAGAAAAATTGATCTTACATTACAGCCCTGCCCAACACTAGCCCTTAGGAAGGAAACACAGAAGGTATAAATGCCTTAGCAAAGTGTAGTGAAGAAATTAGATGGTGCCAGCTATCAGATAAAATAGTGTCTGAGATCTTATAAGCTTGTTTCCAAACAAGCAGCCATCTAAGTGAGCCATCTAAGTCAACTAAGTCCGCATTGAAGAAGCACACAAACATGCATGACCCAAGGAGTGTAAATCATATCATCTGAAGTCTATGGAGGGAGTGTGCACCTAAATTCAGAGCTGAAATTGTGAGAATCAGGTTTGCAGAGGCTATGGATGACTATGGAAGTCCAAGATATATTTGTTGGATCTATATAGGAAATAAGCCTCTGGTGATTTCCCTCATCCATAATATAGGAATGGGAGGAAGGGGGTTACTAAATAGAGTGCATTGGAGAGATGACTATAGAAGATAAAAATGATAGATTTGACTTAAACGGATATCAGTTGATCGCCCCCTCTATGCACATTAAGCCTTGGTTAAATGTTGAAATGGTTTTCAACACTTCTGCTTGTGTTTTTTTCCTTTGTTTATATTGGCGCTTGTCTCCAATGTATTATGTCATTGGGGATCACACTCTTAAATTTGTGTTGAATGTTTTTCTGCTTTTCAGTATATGAAATCCTGGATTGATGAACCTATAGGGATAGCAAGTAGAATAAGGGTTTCTGGGGGGTGCACTGGTGCTGGTGGGTGGAGAAGAGTTCAAAGGGAGCTGATGTCCAGGAGTTCAAAGGAAAAGAATATCTTGAAATTAATTGTGGCAGCAATCATACAATATTGCCTGGTGTGATTGAACTATGGAATGATATGATGGTATCTTTAACTACAGAATGATTTGGTGTCTTTATTAACTCCCAATAAAATGATTTTGAAATAAAATAAAGATCTACAGCGAAAATCAGTCCAAGGACTGACAGTAGAACATATCATCAATCGATCAAATGAAAGTTTATGTGGAAGATGCAGACAATTATAGCAAGTGCACTAGAGTTATAATATGACCTTGAATATACCTGAATTTCAAGATCAACCCAAGAATAGATTTGCTGCATTGAACACTGACAGAAGAACCGGCATGCTGTGGGAAGACCTCAAAATCATCTTTCATAAAGAAAGCAATGTCAGTAAAACGACAAGAAGGAAAGAAAGGATCAAAGGGATGTCACAAAAGACCCCAAACCTTGCTCTTCATAGTAGAGTCACTAAAGCAAATGGGAGAAATGATGAAGGCAAAGAGCTGAACAAAAAATTTCAAAGGGCAGCTTGAGAAGAAAAAGTAAAGTAGTATAATGAAATGTGGAAAGACCTACAATTAGAAAATTAAAAATAATGAAGTTCAAGAACAGGACAGAAAATTTCAAATGGCAGCTCAAGGAGTCAAATTAAAATATTATAATGAAATGTGAAAAGATCTAGAATTAGAAAAATGAAAAGGAAGACCGTGCTCAGCATATCTTAAACTGAAAGAACTCAGGAAAAAAATTAAAATGTCAAGTTGAAATATTGAAAGATTCTATGGATAAAATAATGGAACTTTGGTAGTGGAGTAGTTAAGCTTTAGGCTGTGATCTTCAAGGTCAACAGTTAAAAACCAGCCACAGCTCTTTGGGAGAAAGACTGGGCGTCCTAATAATGTAAACAGTTACAGTCTTGGAAGCCCACAGGGCATCGCTAAGAGTCAGCATCGACTCCCTGGCAGTGAGTGAGATAGGCAAACTATTGAACGATGCAGGAAGTATCAAAAGAAGGTGAAAGAATACAGTCAGTGTAGCAAAAAGAAAGAGCCAACATTCCACAATTTCAAAAGTTAGCATATGATCAAGAACCAATAGTGCAGAAGTATGAATTCCAAGCTGCACTGAATACATTCTCCAAAACAAAGATCCAGGAATTGATGGAGCACCCATTAAAATGTGTCAACAAGGTGAGGATGAACTAGAAGCACTCTTTCATCTATGCCAGGAAATTTGTAAGACAGTTACTTGTCCAGTTGAATGGAAGAGATTCATCTTTGTACAATTCCAAAGGAAGATGGTCCACAGAATGCACAAATTATAAAAGTATATACCGTAATTAATATTAGGTGGACATAATATTTTTCTCCAGATAAACTACCAATGGCTCCAGGTGGATTTAGAAGAGAATCTGGAACAGGAGATGCCATTGCTGATGTCAGATGGAACATGGCTGAAAGCAGAGAACACCAAAAAGATGTCTACTGGTATCTTAGGACTATACAAGGCATTCAACTGCTTGGACCATAATAAACTGTGGATAACTTTGAGAAGATGTAATTCCAGAACACATCATTGTGCTCATTCAGAACATGTGCATGGATCAAGAGGCAGATGTGGGAACAAAACAAGGGAATACTGCATGGTTTGACATCATAAAAGTGTGTGTTGGGATTGTATCCTCTCACCATTTTCAATGTGTGTACTGAGCAAATAAATCAGAAAAGCTGGATTATTTGAAGAAGAATGTGACAACATCATTGGAGAACAGGTTATTAAGAATCTGAAATATGCAAATGACACTACCTTTCTTGCGGAAAATGAGGAGGACTTGAAGCACTTATTGAAAACCCAGGATTTCAGCCTTCAGTATTGATTACAACTCAATGTAAAGAAGACTAAAATCCTTACAACTGAACCCAAAGGGAGCCTGATCAATGGAGAAATGATTAAAATTCCCATGGACTTCCTCTTGCTTGGATCCACAATCAATGTTCATGGAAGCAGCAGTCAATAGATCAAAAGATGCATTATGTTGGGTAACCCGCTGCACAAGGTCTCTTGTATTGGGTAGAACAATCGTGAGAATGACTCAAGACCAAGCAGTGGTTTGCTCAGGAAGTGTGTCCTTCTCTTATGCACAGGGTTACTATGGCCCAGACTGACTAATTGGCACCTAACAACAACAACAAAGGGGTTTACAAAGCTGGCTTTTTATTTAATATAAAAACAATCATTTTGTATATACAATACGTCCAGGCTCTACTTGATCACTTTTAAAACGCTAACAATAAGCTAACTGAACACAGAAGCCCTGTTAGCTCAGTGTGTAAATACCTAGATATTAACTTTATTAGAGGGTAAGCTAAGTAGCATATAGATTATTAGATACACAGAGTCTCAAATCAATAAGTTAGCAGAGCTATTGAAGTAGAAGTATTAAGTGCTAGAATTTTATAAGGAAGAAAATTTACTTTAATACAAAGGGGCAACACAACATAAATAAAAATAGAGAAAAATAACTGAAAAGGAAACCAAGTCTATTAGTTCTAATTACACAAATATAATAGGAAAAGCAAGAGGCTCATACATGAAAATAAAATTTTAATGAGAAAATATATGAGTGGACATGATGAATTACACATTCTCCTACACTTCATGTGTCAAATTCAGTAGAAAAAAAAAGTCACATCCAGAGGGATGAGTGACAACTTTTCAATAAAGTCACATGAGAAATTTGTGGTTCAGTGTAAACGTCACTTAACATAAAGGTTACACCACAGGGCATTCAATATTAGTGAATCTTAAAGTAAAAAATCAATCATTTGTTATCCTCAGAAGCAGCAGCCAAAGCCAGTGTCCTAGCCATAACCACAGTCTAGTCCATGGAAGTTGCAGCACTATCAGGAGCCGTGACCACAGCCCAGTCCTCCATGGGCATCCCGTAGGCCGCTGTAACCCCAGCATCCACAGCCAAGGCCCCCATAGTAGTTTCCATAGTAGCAACAGCATATGATGTTGGTTGACATACATGTCCTTTGGTAGAAAAGAAGCCTTTAGCCTTTATTCTGAAAAGTTCTCCCTGCAGAGGACCTTTACTATGACTTCAGTAGGTGTGGGAGCTACCACATGGATTAGCATTATGACTAACCTCAACAGTTCATTGTTTTTAGTCAACAAGCCTCAAAAAATGAAGGAATCTTGATTTTTGTAACCTCTTATGTTAGACTTCTCTGATTGAGGCCAGAATGGGAGAAGACACAAAAGTACATAATTCTGACTCTAAATATATTTTCATTTTAACCCTATATACCAATTTTTATATATAATAAAGAACACTTTTAATATTTCCATGTAATTTGCTCTTGATCCGTGCTCCTTTTCTTTCCATCTCCCAGAGACTAACACTCCATTTGACCCAGGCGGTTTCTTCCCTCTTAATCCAAATTAATTATTCTCTTTAGAGTTTAAATTCCTTTTCACTGTGCCTTTGATTCCAAAAAGAGAACATGCCTTTTATTCCCATAATGCTGATATATTCCAATTAATAAAAATTTCCAAAAATAAAATTAAAAATCTTTGTCTAAGATGCTTTTTTATTTTTCAACTTCTAACTGTGGGCTGAATTCTTACTAATGTTCAGATTTTCTGAAAGGGGCTGGGGAAAACTTAGGTTATCCCTGGTATCAAATTTGTTTATTTCCTTGTTCCCCAATTAAAAATATTAAGAATGTGATTTACATTCAAAGTGACTATCAGGCATAGTATCAGGCCCTTTAGAGATTTGCTTCTTTCTGAAAACCTCAAATTATTTTTCTTTTGTAACCAAGAACATGAAGCTCTCTTGAAAACTTATGAATTATTTGTCAAAATCAAATTTAGTTTGACCACTTTAGAGTTTAATAAGAAAAGTAGGCATAAATATCTAAAGCACTCAAATAAAAATAGCAAAAGGTAAATTACCATTTTTAAAACAGGAAACTAATTTGAACAGATTTACTTCCAATGACTATACACAAAAGAAAAATAAGCATATGAAAAGGTACTAAACATTATTAGTTATTAGAGAAATGTATAATTTCACTATTACATTTGATCAAGAAGAAAAAAGGAAACATATACAAAACAGAAAATAAATGTTATCAGAAGCCACTGAATCTGTGCAAAACGCAGCTTTGTCCTGGGTCATCTTCACATTCCAGTGATGCTTGAGACCAGTGTGTGTGTCAATCCATCTCATGGAGGCTCTACCTCCTTTGTGCCTACCCTCTATTGTAGCATGCATCGTATCCCTTTACAAGGACTAGTCTCCCTTGATAATGTGGTCAAAGCAAGTGAGATGAGGCCTCTCCAGTCCAACTTTCAAAAATAATCCTGACTGTACTTCTTTCAAGAAAGGCTTGTTCGTTCTTTTTAAAATACTGACACATTTTATTTAAAATCCTTGTTCCATCACTTTTCACACCTACCCCTATTCTTCAAAGGCAATTTATTGGTAATTTATCTTTAATATTTAATTTATGTGTTCTTTAAGTGCTTATTTCTGATTTTCCTGTTAAATTAAACCATTTTCAGACTTAATTAGATAACAACAATAATAAAAGTTTGCAAGAGTTCTACATTCATGGTTACAAAAGAAAGATAATATTTTGAGAAAGAAAGCGCTAATCTATTGAAACACAAATATATGATAACAAACCTACTTAAAATTTTCAAATATATGATGCTAAACCTAATCAAACATATCTTTTGTTTTTACCTCAGTATTTCTTAAAAATACACTTAGCTATTTAAATGATTCTAAGTTTTATTTACACATATGCCACATATATAATTTAATAGTATAAGCATATTAAGATTTGTGCAATCATTACTAAAATCTATTGCAGAAAATTATATTCTTTCTTTTTTATTTATTTAATTTATTTGATTTTTTTCCTTTACTTCCTAATTATATTCTTTCTTGTACTCATTATTATTAGCTCCTGATTTCCTCCCCATTCCTCATCTCATAGTTCCAAAAAACTATTAATCCACTATAGTCCTAATAGATTTACCTGGGTTAATATACAGGAAGACATAAAAAACAAGCAGCTTACAGAAACAAATCCAATAACAATAACAAACTAAAACATTTAAAAATCTCAGCTGAAATGATAACAAAAAAATAATAAAAAGAACAAGTTAAAAATAGGTCAAAAGTTAGAATTTATTACAAAGTGTTAAATTTTAGCTTCATCTCTTTTAGTTCACTTTCCAATGCACTCTTATAGCAAGACTATTCATATCCCTGGTCAATAGTGAGAAGGGACACACCATGAGTTTAATCCAAGTGAGAACTCTGCAAATACATTTTGTGTTTTCACTGTCACTCATACCCTTCTGCAAACTGGGTGCTCAGCATGCAATCTCTAATGTGTATTCCCTCCTCTGATCATGGATTTTATTATTTAAAATCATTGGATTACACAGTTTCATGTACTTCTTCCATGTAGACTTAGTTGTCATCTCACTTAGAAGGCTACTTGCTTTAAGATAAGCTTTTAAGTCCTGCGACCTTATTCTCTCTGATACCCAGGCACCATCTGATTTCTCAGCACAGGTTATAAAATCACCCATCTTTTCAGTGATCTCTTCATGAGGGAAGGTATCAAGTAGGCTTACGTGATAAGAACAAATTGTTCTTAGATAAAACTACTATAAGTGTGAGTCCAAATCCACTCATCTATCTATCCTTTATTTATATCACCTCATCTATTTTAGAGACATCATTCTTCTTTTATTAGGAAAATTATAAACCATCTCCATTGAATATATAATAATTCTATTTTAATAGCATTGATTTAACCAATGTTATAGAATTTGAAATGCTATTTAGAAAAGGAAAGTGTACATGTGTAGGCAGCTTTGTAGGCCAAAATACATAGATTTTTTTACATGTGTGGGCCAAAATCACAAGTGATGCGTCACTATCATACAGTGAGGGGTGAAGATAAGGAAGGCATTCCATAATACTTATTCACAAAGGCAAAGCCTTGCCACTGGTCTAAGATATGTCATAAAAAAAGCTGAGGGAGCATGAAACTGGCAAATAGATGGTAGTCCCAAGCCGGATTCATCGGGGACTTAAAAGTAAAAGATGCAACCCAAAACTAACAACCTCTAAATCTATAACCTTGGGATAGCAGTCATGATTCTTCTAATGCCAGGGCATTTCAGCATTAAATTCAGCAGAGTATTTTCATTTCTTAAATGTACTGCAGGTGTGTTTAAAATAAAGTGTAGTTAACTTTTTGCAGTTTCCAAATTGGATCCTTTTATTGTGGCCTTTGAAGGATATTGTGGACCTCAAAAAGACAGATCCAAAAACCTGGTTTGCCTACAGCACATGGTCAAAATTTCGTCAGAAGTAACTCAATTAGTAACAGAATGCCGGACACAGTATTCCTTTCCATTGCTTATCTCTTAGTTTATCTTATTGTGGTGGTTTTACGTTGCATTGCAAATTGCAGAAATGTCACTGGTATTTCCAACAGCAGCAAGGTCACCCAAAGTGAACAGGTTTCAGCAGATTTTCCAGACTAGGAACAAACTATGAAGAAAGAATAGGCTGTCCACCTCAGCGGATTAGTCAATGAAAGGCTTATGGAGACCACCAAAGCATTAACAGATACTGAAAGTCTAAAGAATGGCAACAGATCATTGGCAAATTAGTGCCAAAAGATGAGCTCCTTAGACCGAAAGGCATGCCAAAGGTGACTTAGGGAGATCTCTCTTCTCAAAGGAGAGCCAACTACACTGCTGTGGCTGGAGCAAAGACTGTGGGAGTTAAGTCTTTGAGACTTTCATTTGCTGCTAGACATGACTCAAAATGAGGAGAAACAACTGCAAAATTGTAATAAAAATAAGAATTCACAATGTACAGAATGTGAATCTAGGAAGATTGTAGATCATCAAAAATGAAATGAAACAATAAAGGTCAATATTCTATGAAGTAGTGAGCTGAAATGGAGTGCTTATTTTGAATCAGGAAGTCATATGTTTTACTATGCCAGGAGTGAAAGACCAGAGGACTGATGTAGTTTTCATTATTATAAAGGAAATTTTAAGATCTATCTTGAAGTGTATTACTCAGTGTCATATGATAATATCTACCTGCATTCAAGGAAATTCAGTCAATACAAATAATAGTCAACATTATGCCACAGCCACTAGAGATAGTGATAAAAACATTGGAGAATTTTACCAGTGTCTGCAGTCTGAAATTGATCAAACTTTCAATCAAGATGCATTGATAATTATTGATAACTAGAATAATAATGTCGGAAATAAAGAGGAAAGAATAGTTGGAAAGTATTGTTGAAAGAAATGAAGCTATAAATAACATGATAGAATTTTGCAAAGTCAGTAATTTCTTCATTATCAATATCTATTTTCATCAATTCAAATGGCAACTCTATATGTGGAATTTTCCAAGTGGAATACACAGAAATAAAATTAATTATACATATGGAAATTGATGAGAGATAAAATCAATAATAGCAGTCTAAACAAGGTTATGGGATATGGTGGTACAAATGATCAATTCTTATATTTAAGTTCAAGTTGAAGCTAAATATAATTAAAATTGATCCATTAGAGTCAAAATATGATCTTAAGTATATCACATCTGAATTTTCAGAGCACAAGAACATATTTGATACACTAGTGAGAAAAGATCTTATGAGGTGTGGGAAGACATCGAGAACATAATAAATGACAAGATCAAAATGTCATTAAAATACAGGAAAGAAAGAAAAGATGAAAGTGGATGTCGAAAGAGACTCTAAAACTTGTTCATAATGTATAACAGCTAAAGCAAATGGAAGAAAGGATAAATCAAAGACTGAATAGAAAATACCAAAGGATTAATAAGGATAAAAAGTAAAGCATTAAAATGATGAAGGCAAAGCTTTATAGTTAGAAAAATGAAGGAGAAGAGCATGCTCAGCATATCTTAACTAAAAGAAAATATCAAAACTTGAGTTGCAATATTAAATGTTTCTGTGGGTAAAATATTGAATGATTCAGGGAAGTATCAAAACAAGTTAGAAGGAATCCAAAGAGTCCCCATAACTATAAAGAGAACTAGCAAACGTTTAACTATTTCAAGAGATAGCATATGAGCAAGAAGTGATAGTACTGAAGGAAGAATCCCAAGCTGCACTGAAAGCAATAGCCAAAAACAAGGCACCAAATGATAAAATACCAATCGAAATGTTTCAACAGGCTGAGCAAACACTGGAAGCACTCAATCTTCTATGACAGGAAATTTGCAAGATAGCTTCTTGATCAATGCTGGGAAGAGATTCATATGTATATCTACTCTAAAGAAAGATAACCCAACAGATTATATAAATTACACTATCACTAATAGAACATGCAAGTAAAATTTTGCTCAAGTTCATCAACAGTTATAGCAGCCCGTGGACAGGGAGCTTCCAAGGTGCAGGCCAGATTCGGAAGAGGCAATCAAACAAGGGGTCTCATTGCTGACATCAGATGGATCGTGGCTGAAAGCAGACAGTGTATTTGACTGTGAGGATAATAAGAAAAATAGATTGCCTTGCTAGAATGGAAACTCCCATTCATTGTGCTTTTGGGGAACGTGTATATGGATCAGGCTGTTATGTAAGCAGAAAAAGAGAATATTATATGCCTTAAAATCAAGAAATGTGTGCATCAGGATTGTGTCCTCTCGCCATACTCTTTCAATTTGTATGCTGATCAAATAATGAGAGAAGCTGGCTTATATGAAAAAGAATGTGGCATCAGGATTGGAGGAAGGCTTCTTAACAACCTGCAAAATGCAGATGACACAACCTTGTTTGCTGAGAGTGATGATGTCTTGACGCTTTTGCTGATGAAGGAATAGGATTGAAGCTTCACTATGGATTAAAAATCAATGTCAAGTGGATCAAAATCTTTACACCCGAACCATCAGGTAATAACATGATAAATTGAGAAAAGACTATATAGTTCAAGGATTTCATCTCACTTGAATCCACAATTGATCATAACAGAAACATTAGTTAAAAGAACAAATAAGAGGGTGGGGTAGGGAGGAGGCGGAAAGTGAGGAGCTGATACCAAGGGCTTAAGCAGAAAGCAAATGTTTTCAGAATGATGATGGCAACAAATGTACAAATGTGCTTGACACAATGGATGTGTGTATGAATTATGATGAGAGTTGTATGAGCCCCCAATAAAATGATTTTTTTAAAAGATAGATCAAGTAATACATTGCATTGAGTACATATGTAGCAAAAGACCTTTTAAAGTATTGAAAAGCAAGAATGTTTCTTTGAGGACAAAGGGGCACCTCATTCAAGCCCTTCCATTATTCTTTTCAACAGTTTTGTTGAGACATAATTTGCATATCATAGAATTGAATAGTTCAATCATTCAAACATATTAAAGGGGAGTTATGCAATCACCACCACATCCATCCTAGGACATTCCCTTCCCTCATGGTTCATTAGCCCCCAACGTGAGCTGTGTAATCCCAATCAGCTCCAGTGCTCCCTCCCACATCCTGCCTTCATTATTTACTCCCAAACTTCCTTTTTTAATTGCCTCATATATGAGTGAAAGTTGTAAATGAATAAACTAGGCCAAATACGAATTGATTATCTGTATTGTGGTACTGGGGAAGCTAATTGAAAGTAACAAGGACTGCAAAAAAACATAAAAACTGGTCTTGAAGAAGTATATCCAACATGCTCCATAGAAAAACTAGGAAAACACTCTCTGGGGCTCTGGTCATCTTATCAGGAGATAACGGGTCCTGGAGAATGACATCATGCTCGGCAAAGTGGAGTGGCAGTGAAAAAAGGAAGTTCATGGACAAGATCAATTGGCACAGCGCTCGCAATAATTTGGGCTTAAAATAAATTTTGAGGCTGCCACAGGACAGAATGGTGTTGCACTCTGTTGTACATTGCGTTGTTCAAATCTAAGTCCATTGGACAGCACTTAAGTAATTTTTCCTACGGTAGATTCCACCACCTGGATTATCCACCACCAGAGATGTGAAGTTTGTTATTCTATCAATTTATTGTAATTCCACATTCCTCACCAAGGCTGTTGTTGCTGCCAGGTACCACGGTGTTGGTTCTGATCCATAACACTGTGCACAACAGAATGAAACACTGCCAGTCATGGAACAGCCTGACAATTGTTCCTAGGGTTGAGTCCAGGGTGGCAGACATTGCATTAATCCATCTCCTTAAGGGCCTTCCTCTCTTTTTCTACCCCTCTACTTTACCAAGCACGATGTCCTTCTCTAGACACTGGTCTCTCTTGACAACATGTCCAAAGATGGGGCACAGTCTTCTCATCCTGAGGACTCAAGCACACTTTTTTTTTCTTTTTAATACTTTAATTTTTATCATTTTAGGGGCTCATACAACTCTTACCACAATACATGCATCCATCAATTGAAGCACACTTCTTTCAAGATTCATCTGTCCTCTAGCTGTCCAAGGTGCTCTCAATAATCATCTCCAACACAGTTCAAATGCACCAATCTTCAGTCTTCCTTACTCAATGTCCCAATTTTACAATTATATGAGGCAGTTGCAAACAGTATGGCTTGGATAAGGCTCGCCCTCGCTCTCAAAGTAACAATCCTGCCTTTCAGTACTGTGTGCTGCTGCGATGCTAGAAGCGATGCCATCCGTTTTCTAAATGCCAGCAGGGTCGCCCCAAATGACTAGGTTTCAGTGGAGTTAAGAACTCTACCTTGTAGTGTGGGAAAATAACTCCCAAAAAAGCCATTATACTTTTCTTGCAGACTAAAACAAGCTAGTCATTTGTAAGTAATAAGTAATGTTGTGCATTAAGCAATTGAAATAAAACCCAGGATTCCTTTTTCATATTAAATATATTTATTATATCATCAGAAAAACACTTTCCATTATGAAAATCATCTAGTTGATTGTAAAGAAATAATCACCCTGAAAAAAGTTTACTATGGGGTCATAGGTAAATTTAATATTCCACCACCTATCAAGAGGCAAATTCAGAAAACTTGTAGGGTAGATTGTAGGTCAACATCTATGATGTAGTATAATCATCACCCATGGAAAATAGCTAAGATATGTAGCATTCAGAGTGGGTGGCTCATGATGTCATAGAAGACGCACATCTCCTATAATGCCCTTAATAGTAACAGTCAAAGCCAGAGCCACAGTCACAACCACACAGAGATTGGGAGCCATCGCCATAGCCACACTCAAGTCCTCAAAAGCCACAGCCATAGCAGGAGCCATAGCCACATCCCAGGTCTCCATAGCCACAGCCTAGGCCCCTATAACCACAGCATCCACAGTCAAGACCTCCAAAGCAGCTACAACGAGTATTGTTGGCTGTTGAGGTTGTTCTTAGGTAGATAAAGAGTGACGGTGTCTGTTTGGATGACTGTTGCTAAAGAGGGCTATTTATACCCTGTCACTGTGGGTAAGGAAGATCACATGTTCTCACCCTATTGCCCACTTTGTAAGACCAGTCTGAGTAATCTGTTGATACCTAGTTATAAGGCATGACCTCAAAGACATTGACGAGATGTGCTTTAGTTGGCCATATCCAAAGCAGTTGTGACCGTTTCATCATCAGCAACATTTCCTGATCTTCAAATAATTCTTACATAACCAACCTTTACGGCCAGAAATAGCACTGTAATAAACAAAATCTGACGTCTCCTAGTCAACCAATAGCTTTACCTTCTTTTGGTTGGCACTTTAAAGATCATGACAGTCTCTCTGACCTTCTTCAGCTGCATTCTTCTGCACCAAATCCACCTTCGTCAGTCAGCTACTCTCATAGCCAGATCAGAGATGGTTTGCTACTAAAAGTGGTGTCACTTAGACCATGAGAATGATAAAAAGATAATAGATTGAAATTCTGAAACATTAAACATGAGGAAACTGCTTTTCTTTTGCAGTCGCATTTGTCTTTATCATTCTATTTTTAATGTTCCATCATCATTTTCATGTTTTTCAAATTTAAATGGAAGTTGACTAATTTCATTTATAAAATCTCATTTTTAGGAAATTCTTTTTTTTCAAGATATGTGTGGTATTCATTTCTAGCAGGAAAGCCAGTATAAGTAACTAATTATTACATTGAGCAAGAACTAATTTTAATTAGTTAACATAGAACTAACTTTTCATGGAAGTAAATATTCACCCAAATAATAAATTATTATTAAAATATATAAGATAAGAAAAGCATATTACTAGTTATTTTTCATTTAATTGCAAAGAAGCTCACAACTGCATTCCATAATTAAGTCATATACCCCCTCTGAACTTGAGTTGCTACTCAAATGACTTCCTAGACATCTGTGGAGCTTAGTAGACATGTGTAAGAAAAAAATAATCTGGAATCTGCTCTCTGAATTCAATATTAACCCCACCACTAATAGTGATGCTGTTGTTAATCAACTTACTTCACCTTTTCACGCTTCAGTTGTCCACCTATTAATGAGAATCTTACTAAGAACCTACTCACAAGATGATTTGGAGAATCATATTAATGTGTTTCAAGCACTTTGAAGTTTTTATCAAGAAGTAAATACTACAAAACTTGCTATTATTATTCATTTACTCTCACATCTCTTTTCCTGCAATAGATACCACCAGGAAGAATTTATTGATTAAGGGAGAATGGATATACAGTGATGTTCTCATTTAGGCATTTTGTGTTTTTGTTGACAAAGGGAAGAGAATGATTTTCTTAGTTTTGTTCATTTAAGAGTACAAGGCATATCCCTTTTCATACTATAGGAGTAATTTGAAATTCCCAAAGTGAACAAGCCCACACAGGTAAAGAATAGTATAAACATAGTATAAACAGGTAAAGAATGAAAAAGCAGGTGCCCAGCCAGGCAGTTCTGAGTGCAAAGTCATTGACAAATCAAAACTGAGCTTTATTCCTACGGGAGGAAAAAGTGGCAATATTCAATATTGACTATAACAGCCACGGACAACTTCACACAAAAGATTAAGATGCTCCCTTTCAATCAATACTACCACATCCATTGTACATTGAAATCCTCAATGTCGTTGAATTTTAAGCCTCACACTACAAAGTAATTCAATTTGGTTGAATTTACCTGTAAGGGAGAATAAATGTTTGCGATCTAGTGGAAATGGAATTCCACATAGATATTTGGCAGAATATATGAATATAAAGTGTAATTGTAAACTTTTAAAGAGGTCAAAGTGAATCATTTTACCTACGAAGCAATATTGGAAGAAGTACAGCCAGATGCTCCTCAGGGGGAGGGAAGGATGGCACAAGTTCATCTCACACACTTTGGACATGGTATCCAGAGAGACCGGAGCATTATGTTGGTAAAGTGGAGGCCAGTGAAAGAGTTAGGCTCTAATGAGATGGATGGACATGGTGCAGCAACAGCGAGCTGAAGCAGAGGAGCCGTTGCGAGGGTAGCACGGCACTGCGCGACGTTTCATTCTGTTGCGGGTCGGTTGTCACGGGTTGTAACTGACCTGAAGGCATGTCACCACAGCAACAGTCTCCTATGTGAAGTGTGCCTTTCCTTTCCCATAGGGCTGCTTTCCAAGGGAAAACCACGTGTATTCCCACGCTGTAAGAAGGGGATTGATGGCAGAGGCTCTAGTGGCACGTGGTTGAGGATTGGGCTGCTCCCAGAAGGTTGGCGGTTGGAACCCATGCACTTTTCTGAAGGAGAAAGATTGAGTCATCTGCTCCCATGAAGATGACAAGTGAGACCCCGAAAATTCAAATTAAAGTTTTATAAGTTAAAAATTGTTGATAATCTGCTCTGTTTTGTAGGGTTACAATGAGTCTGAATATACTAGTTCGCAATGAGTTTGAGGTTTGATACGCAGATAACACAATCTTGGTTTCTGAAAGTTATGAGAACTTGAAACGCTTGCTGGTGAAGAAGAAAGACTTTATCTTCAACTGCAGACTTCAATCTTTCAACTCCATGTAAAGAAAACAAAAATATTCACAGTAGGACTAGTAACATCATGATAAATGGGGAAAAACTGAAATGGTCAAGGATTTCATTTTACTTGAATCCACATCCAACATTTATAAAATAAAATTAAATAAAACAAATGGAGTATTAAGTTGGATAAATTTTCTGTACAAGATTTCATTAAAATACCATGTATACTCAAGTATAAGACCATCCAAATAGCAGCCGAGGCACCTAATTTTAAAACAAAAGCTGCATTAAAACTGTGCTGAAAACTTTGGCTTATACATGAGTATATACAGTATTCCACAGCAAAGATATCACTTTGGGACCTAAGGTTCCTTTTGCCCAAACTATGATATTTTCATTAATATTTTATGTATACAAAAGCTGGAGAATGTAAAAGGATGTCTACAGGACAATTAGTGCATTTTAATTATGGTGTGAGGAAAAAATATTGAAACCGAACAGCCAGAGAAACAAACAATTCAGCTTTGGACAAAATCAAGCCAGAAAATTGCTCAGCAGAAAGGAAAATGAGACTTCATCTCATCCACTTTTGATGTGTTTCAGGAGAAATCATTACATGGAAAAAGACACCTTGTCTGGTAAATTAGAAGGTTTGGTACAGCTTCCAGACTAAGAATATACATTGCCAGATACTGACAGTGTCATGAACAGAAGCAGATTATTGTCAGAGATAGTACCAGAAGATGACCCTGTCAAGTCAGAAGGCACTGAGGATGAACCGCATTCTCAAAGCACAGTCAACTCTTATGATGTGGTCCGGGTAAAGTCTGCAGTAGGTAAGCCTGCAAGACCATTGTTTGCTGAGTTGACACAACTCCAAATGAGAAGAAATAGCTACAAAGATGTAATAGTTGGAACTTGGAATGTACTAACTATGAATCTAGGCCAATTAAAAGTTGTCAAACACGAAATGAAGCAAATTAAAATCAATATTCTAGGTGTTAGTGAGCCAAAATGGACTTGTATTGATGATTTTGAATTGAAACACTCAGTCTGATAGTTAAGGTTTATTGTGCCAACCAGGCTGATAAACACATGTGGGATTAATTGAAGGACAGAGAGATAAATGGCTCAGTGGGCCTCTTGCTCTCTGATGGTTGGACCAGGGTGAAGCTGCCTTAGCCAGTTTCCTACTTCAGCTGGCAAGGTTCACTTCCTGTGAGACATCCCCAAGGAGAAGCTACATGGACCTACCCTGATGCAGCCCTGGGTTCTGGAGAAGTTGTGTGGAAACCCTTGGCAATGATGAGATGCCTACACGCTCACTGATCCAGCTATCCTCCTACAGTCAGCATCATTGCATGTTCTGCGAGATTGAGAAGGACTCTGTAAATTGGTGTCAGCCATATGGGCTAATGTTGGACTTATGGGCTTGGACTGGACTGGGTTGGGATGCTTTCTAAATGTACACTTAGCGTTTATATAAAACTCTTTCTTATACATACATGAGTTTCTGTGGATTTGTCTCCCTAGTTTACCCAGACTACCACAATGAGGAAATTAAGAATGAGTACATGGTAAGGTAGAGGGTCAGCAAAAAAGAAGACAAACATCAATGAGATGAAGTGGCACAGCAGCTACAACAATGGGCACAGACGTGCCAATAATCATGAGGACTGTGTAGGAGCAGGCATTATATCCTCTTGTTATACATAGAGTCGTTATATGGAAGAAACAACTCTACAGTGTCTAACACCAAAACATGATTTATTTTGCCCTTCTCATACTGTGCACTGGTGGTGCTGTGGGAAATTGTTGAATTGCTAACACCAAGGTCAGTGTTTCAAGTTCACTAGCTGTTTCAGGGGCTGGGGAGGAGATGAGGCTATTTGCTCTCTTAATCGTTTATAACCTTGAAATATGATATAGCACTGCTTCTCAAAGTAGGAGATATCACTCTCTGGAGGTACTGGAACTATCCAGCACTGCAAAAACAAATGCCTACACTTTGTTCTGGATAAGGGGCTATAGCACTGAAGTTTTCTATTGCCAGGGGGTGAAGGACATGTAATTTTTTTTTCCTGGGAAGGGAGTAGTAGTCCAAATATTTTTGAGAACCTGTGCTACGTAGGGTCATTAGGAGTCAGAATAGATTTATGACAGTGGATACAGTTATACTGTACAACTTACTCATCTGTTAGCGTTTCTTATTGCTGCAGCTTGTGTGCTGCTCTGGATACCAGCAAAGTGAACCATGGTGAACAGGTCTCAGCAGAGCTTCGAGGGTAAGACAGACAATAGAAAAAGAATATGTGGTGCACTATGGAAGAATTAGATATGGAAACACGTATAAAATCAACAGAATGTTTTCTTATATACAGCCTGAGGAGAAACTCCATGGATAGAAAGATACGCTAAATATGGAGAACTGCATGAATGGAGTAAAGCTGTCAAGACCTGATGATGCGACAGGACTCAAAATGAAAAGAAGCTATTATAAATGTCAATTAATAATTGAAACAAAGACTGTAAAAACAGTATTAATCTATGAGAGTAGAAGTTATCAAAAATAAAATGGAATGCACGAGGATTAATATCCTTTAGCACACAGCTTGCCTCAGTATAAAACTAAACACTTCCAGGACCACCTCCACAGACAGAGGAAAGCACTGCAATCAAACATGCCAAGACCTGGAGCTGTAAAAACAAAAAGAAACAAATTGTTCGATATAGCTCAATAAGCTATAGAAAACCACTCAGAACTCAAGTTACAATATTGAAGAATTCTATGGGCAAAATATTGAAGGATGCTGCAGCATTAAGAAATGATGGAAGAAATGCACAGAGTCGCTGTACGAAACAGTACTGATCAATTCTTACCCATTTCAAGAGGATGCACACGATGAAGAACATGTAAGATGCAGTAAAGGCATTCATGAAAAAGTCAAGGGTCCAGGACTTGACAGACTATCCATCGAAATATTTCCACAAACTCATACAGTCCTGAAAACATTCACTAGTTAGTTTGTCAAAGAAGTTTTCGAGATAGCTATCTGGCCAATGTATGGAAGGAGATTCACATTTGCTCATATTCCTGAGAATGGTGACCCAACAGAATATGGAAGAGTATCATAAATATCCCACAGAGGAAAATTTGATAAAGAGAATTTAAGAACATTTGCAGCAATACATTCACAAGAACATGATACAACTTCAAGCTTAATTCACTAGAAAACATAAAATGAGTAAGATCATTGTTGATATCTGATGAATCTTGATTAAAATCAAAGCATACCAGAAAGATATTTATTTGTGTTTTATTGGCTATTCAAAGTCAATTGACTATATATGCTATGACAAACTATGGTTAACATTGTGAAGAATCCGGATTCCAGAGCACTTAACTATACCCATGCAGAACTTGTGCACAGGCTAAGAGTGAGTCATTTACACAAAACAAGGGAATGCTGCCTGGTTTATAAACAAAAATAATATGCATCAGGGCTACAATATTTTGCTATACTTACTGAATCTGTAAACTGAGAAAATAATCTGAGAAGCTGAACAAGATGAAGAAGAACTTGGCATCAAGGCTCATTACCCAAGTGATATGGGAAGACACAAACTTAAGGGAGCAAAGAGAGCAGGATTTAAGGCAACTGCTGAATGAAAAACAAAACCTGCAGTCTTCAGCATAGACTATAGCTCAATGTAAAGAAAACAACCTCAATAGACAAAATCATAAGAAACTTAGAATATTAATATTCATAATGATTTTATTTAATTGGATCTACGATCAAGGAAGTTAGCAGTTGCAAAATCAAACAACTTATTTCATTGGGCAAATCTGCCTCACACGATTCTGTTATATGTTTAAGAGCAAATATGTCACTTTTAGGATTCAGGTACTCCTGACCCAACTACGATATTTTCAATCCAATCATAAGCATGTGAAAATTTCACATTGAATAAGTAGAACTTATTTATTTGAATTGTGATATTGGTAAAAAATGTTGAAGTACCATGTATTGCTGGAGGAAAAAACCTGGATGGAGGGATTGTTTCTCATGTAATCGAATAGAGCCAATCCCAGGAGAAGAAAATCTTGCTTGGTAAAGTAGAGGTTGAACAAATCAGAGAAAGACTCTTAAGGAGATGGATTGATACAAAGATTGCAAATATTGGCTCGAATATCACAATTGAGAAAATGATGTAGGAGCTTTCGGTGTTTCGTTTTGCTGTCATAGGGCTGTTATGAGTTGGAACTAAGCCAACTGAGGTGCACAACCCCATACTGTCCACATATCTTTTTATGGCAAAAGTGATCCATGGTGAAAAACAACAACAAAGGATTAGGAACGAAACATAACCTTAACCTTGGTGTGTGTTACAGTTCCATTTACAACATCTTCTGATGGGATCGATGACTTTGACAAAAGGAATCATAAAATAGACGCAGTGTCAGCTTATGTAATTGTTAGATATCTTCTGGAAAGATGAACATAAGAGAAAAAGGCACAGAGTTCATAAATAAATGTTAAATACATTTATACATGATAATCACTTGACCTCATCATTCAATAACTGCCAATAAACTATAGACTGGCAATATATTTGATTCCTGAGCTTCAGATTTATGAAATATGTTCCTGGAGAAAAACAAGAGAAAAGATATTTAAAAATATGAAAAGTAGCCCTTTGATTTCAGAGGGGAAATGGATATAAAACAAGATAAACTAAAAATGGGATACTTATTTGCAAGTATTACATCATACTACACAGGAAGGTTTGAGGTATTCAAATAATTTAACACAAATTAAACCTGAGCCACGAATGCTTTTGCAACAGCCCATGAATTAATACTGGAATCCTGACATAGGAGAAAAAGTATTTGTTAGGAAGACTTCTTTTTTCTAATAAATCAAAATAGTTACATGATTATATGAAGAAAATTAGTGAGACACGTCAGGATATAATGCTTGTGGTTTTCTCCACCCACAGTTGAGGAAGTATAAAAGAGCCCAGGCAGATGTCAACACTCAGACTGAAGATCCCTGCTTCCTGCTCTTCAACTGAACCTTCCACTCCTGTCACCATGTGCTACTACGGAAACTACTATGGCGGCCTGGGCTACGGCCTGGGTTATGGCTATGGCCTGGGCTGTGGCTATGGTGGCCTGGGCTACGGCTATGGAGGTCTAGGCTGTGGCTATGGCTGTGGGTATGGTGGTTACGGATACAACCGCTTCCGCCCACTGTGCTGTGGAAGATACGGGTCCTACGGCTTCTACTGAGGAATTCCCAAAGCTGCTCAGCCTATTGGCCACATCTTCCTAGTTTCCTGGCACTGTCTCCTGGTTTATCCACAGGACAGAGATTAAAATGTTTACAAAACCACCTTAAAAATATTGAAATTCCATATGTAGCATTTGATTCATCATTATTTGAAGAAAATAAATCTGTTGACATTGTATTGCCTTTCTAATATCTTTAAAAATGTTTCTTCATCTTTTGTATGAAAAATACATTAACAAATAAACAATTACAAAAATACTGATTTATTACATTTAAATTCTTATCTTCATTAAGTTGGCTGGCATATGTGTGTCTGTGGGTGATTATTCATGTGCCTTGATGCTTAGACATGCATGTTTGTATATAAAATTAAAAAGGGGGAAAAGTGTGCACAGCGATCTTTCATTGTCAACGGTGTGGCAAGTTTCATCATATATCTAATCTATATCGGGCAATAGATCTAGTTCCTAGCTTATTTCTCCATTCTCATCAGTAACCTTTCTTTTGGTATTTTATCTCTGACCCTAACTACATGGTGATACCACTTCAGAGCTCAAAAATAAAAAGGAGAATTCTTTAATACTACTAAATAGACATATAAGAGAAGCAAACTTAGGGTGTTCACATGAAACACTGACCTTTTGACTTACTAGCAATTATTCAAGGCTAGTATCTCAATATGTTTTCAGAATGCTAATAACAAGCTGGAGAGCCCACAAGACAAGCTTATGAAGCGCAATTCACCTCCCTACTGTCCCTTTGATTTTCATAATTGAGTTTGGAATTAAGAATAAAGAATATATTATGCGTATGACTATATATACTTTATAGCAAAAATAAATTAATTAATTTTTGCACGGAATGACGCCAGATAGGTCTTCAACAAGAAGATCAATGGTCTCATGAATGATCAATCTTCCTAAGAACACATTTTCTTAACAAATAGAAAGTTCTCACCAACATTGAAACTGATCTGAGTCTCAGAGTTCAGGATTCTTACCAGCTTCTCCATGTGACTATGACAAATTACATCATGTCCATGATGCTACAAAAAAATTGATTTCCAGTTGATCCTCCATAGTCTAGAAAACTCCTAATAAATAACCTTAGTGTAGTCACAAAAATAATGGCTGTGACAAATATTTCTCCCCCCACCTTTCATTGTACAAAAGAGAGAAAGACTATTATATATATATATATATATATATATATATATACACATATACATACATATACATATATATATACCATAGTGAGCCCATTTGTCGGCCACTGGAGATCCCCTCATAGAGGGGTTTAGGAGAGGAGATGGGTCAGTCATGGTGCGATGTAGTGCCGATGAAGAACACAGCTTTCCCGCAGATCCTGGATGCTTCCTCCCCCCAACTACCATGATCTGAATTCTACCTTGAAGGACTGGATAGGGCAGAGGTTGTACACTGGTGCATATGGGAGCTGGAGGCACAGGGTATCCAGGGTGGATGATACCTTCAGGACCAGGGGTGTGGGGGGCGATACTGGAAAAGTAGAGGGTGAATGGGTTGGAAAGGGGGAACTGATTACAAGGATCCACATGTGACCTCCTCCCTGGGAGATGGACAGCAGAGAAGGGGGGAAGGGATACTCCGGATAGGGCAATATATGACAAAATAACAATCTATAAATTATCAAGGGCTCATGAGGGAGGGAGGAGCGGGGAGGGAGGGGGAAAAAAGAGGACCTGATGCAAAGGGCTTAAGTGGAGAGCAAATGCTTTGAAAATGATTAGGGCAAAGAATGTATGGATGTGCTTTATAAAATTGATGTATGTATATGTATGGATTGTGATAAGAGTTGTATGAGCCCCTAATAAAATGTAAAAAAAAAAAAAAAAGACAGAGAAACCAAAAGAGAGAGAGAGAAACATAGAGCGCTTTGTGGTTATAATGTGCCCCCAAATAGAAAGAGTAACATTAATTTCTTCTAACACTGTTCATGATATATAGATATGTAAATATACAGATATAGGGTCTCCTAACATTTGCCTGTGCTCTTGTCTAAGGGTTGGAAAACAGCTAGTTCATGGTGAAGTACCAGCAATATTAAAGGAAGAAGTCCTAGCTGCAGTGAAAAAACAAGAGTCAAGAACCTGACAGACTAGCCATTAAAATATTTCAAGAGCTGATTCAGCGCTGGAAGCACTCACGAGTTAGTGTATGCCAAGGAGTTTGGGAGAGGGCTAAGTACACCATGACGTGAGGGAGTTCCCCATTGGTTCACATTCCTAGGATTGGGGACCACAGCATGCTGAACAGCATCATGCGCATCACAAACAGTTCAATTTGATCAGGAGAATTCAAGAATGGTTGCAACAGCACATTGTCCAAAATAGGATATAAATTCAAGCCTAAGTAATGAGATATATCACTGTTGATATCCGATGGGTCTTGATTAAAAGCAGAGAATATCAGAAAGATGTTAATTTGTCTTTTATTAGTTATGTGTTTTGACAAACTATGGCTAACATCGGGAAGAATGAGAATTCCAGTGCACTTAAGTATGCTGATAGAGAACATAGGTCAATAGTCAGTCATTTAAATAAGGCAAGAGAATACCTCATGGTTTAAAAAGAAAAATAATATGCATCGGGCCTATAAGTTTGGGGAATACTTATTGAATCCATATGTTGAGCAAATAACATAAGAAGCAGAACCATGTGAAGAAGAACTTGGCATCAAGGCTAATTAACCACATGTGATATGTGATGCCCCAAACTTATGGACTCAGAGTGAGAAGGATTTAAGCAAATATAAAAAAAACTCAGTAGACACAATCTTAATAAAATGGGAATTCTAAAAGTCACAAAAATTTTATTTAATTTGATTCACAGCATAGAAGTTAACATACACAAAATCAAATGACATATAGTATTGGGGAAATCTACTTCACACGATTTCTTTAATATGATACAGAGCAAAGGTGCACTTCTACATTGAGGTTCTGCTGACCCCACTATGGTAATTTCAATTCCTTCATAAACATGAGAAAGTCCCACAAAGAACAAAAAAGGCTCAAGGAGAATTGATTCATTTGAATTATCATATTGGCAAAGATTATTGAAAGTACCATGTAGTGCAGGAGGAAATAAAAAAACAAACATCTATCTAAGACAAAGTAATTTCAGAAGCCTCCTTAGAAGAGAAGATGGAGAGATTGCTTCTCATGTAATCAAAGGAACCAATCTCTGGGGAAGAAACACTTTCTTGGTAAAGTATAGGGTGAGCAAAAGACAGAAAGACCCTTAAGGAGATGGATTGATACAGTGATTGTAAAATTGGCTCTTACATCACAATTGTAATGGTCAATAAACAGACATTGAACTATTTATAGACTTTTCCAATTTGTCAGTGGCTTTCTTTCTGTTACTATTTTTTTTTTGTTTGTGTTTCGCTGTTGTTATTGTTTTGTTGGTTTTGACTTCCATGGTTGCTTTATTTGGCTTTGCCTGGTTTTTGCACTTATTGATGTTATGTGCATGTCTATCTAGATAAGATAGGCAGGATAAAATAATTCAAAAATGAAAAGAACGGGATCAATGGTTCTGGGAGGATATGGGAGAAAGGAGTGCGGGAGAAAAAGGAGTGTGGAGGTGAACCAAACCAGGGACAAGGAAACAACAAGTGAACTAAAATCAATGGAAGGAAAGTCATAAGATGCCTAGTGGGTTCAATCAAGGACAATGTAGCGGTGAGGAATTACTAAACCTGAACGAAGGCTGAACGTGATGGTGGGACAAGAGGGAAGCAAAAAGGAAATGGAGGAAAGAACCAGGAGGCAAAGGACATTTATAGAGGACTAAATTCTGGCATGTACACATGTAAACATACATATAATGAGAGGAAAATAGAACTATGTACTCATATCTATATGTTAAGAATTAAGATTGTAGATGGACATTGGGTCTCTACTCAAGTACTCCCTCAACATAAGAACACTTTGTTCTAACAAGCTGATGGTGCCCGGCTATTAAAAGATATAGGACCTGGGGTATTAAATGCTTGAAGATAAACAAGCATCCATCTAGATGATAAGCAACAAAGCCCACATCGAAGAAGCACACAAGCCTGTGTGATCATGAGGTTTCAATGGAATCAGATATCAGGCATTTAAGAGCTACAATAAAATTATACCTAAGGTTAATGGGGTGGGGGTCATGGAGTGGAGACCCAATGCCCATCTGTAGAAAATTGGACATCCCTTCACAGAGGGGTAACATAAAAGAGATGAGCCAGTCAGGTTTAAGTATAGAATCAATGAAATACTAAGCTTCTCTCTAGCCCTTTGATGTTTCCTTCCCCCCACTATGCTGACCTCAATTTTATCTTACAAATCAGATTATACCAGAACACGTACACTGCTGCAGATAATAGCCTGGCTGTAGGGAATCCAGGATAGATAAACTCCTCAGGGCCAACAAGGAAAGTAGAGATACCAGGAGGATTAAGGGAGGGTGGGGGACAAAGGGGTAGCCTACCACAAAGATCAAACTAGAACCCCTACCAAGGGGACCGAATATTGAAAAAGTGGATGAGGGGTGACAGAGGACAATGAAAGATATGGAAAAAGTAATCTATAACTTATCAAGAGTTTGTGAGAAAGTGCGGGCAGGGCCGAGAGGAGGAAGAAATGAGGAGCAGGTATCAGGGGCTTAAGTGGGAAGAGAATGCTTTGAAAATGATGATGGTGGCATATGTACAAATGTGCTTGACACACTGGAGGAATGTATGGATTGTGATAAGAGATGTAAGACCTCCCAACAGAATTATTTAATTTGCATAAATGGGGAGAGCTTATATCAAAGTATTCGAGAAGAAGAAAATGTTTTGATGCTGATTGTAGTAGCATTGTAAAATACTGCTTGATGTGATTGAGCTATGGATTGCTGTTATATCTGTAAGGACTCCCCAAAAATAATTAGAAATGCAAAACAAAAGCAAAAAACAAACAAACAAAAAAGAATGGTGCATCAACGTCAACGTGTGCTACAGATCCACTGATAACATCTTATGGGACAGATGACTATGACAAAAGGAAACATAAAATATAGTTTCGGCTAAAAACTTGGTTATATACCATCTAGAATGGAGACATAATACACAAAAGCAAAGGATTCATAAATAAAACTTAAATATATTTACACATGAAAATAATTTCACTCAGGGTCTAATATTGATAAGCTAGATCCTGGAAATAGATATGCTTCATAAGCATAAAGGCTTTTCAAAGATGTTCCTGAAGGACAAAAAAAATCAATTTAACAATATGAAAAATAATCCTTTGGTTTTAGAGAAAATAATGGCTATAAAACAAGTTAAACCAAAAATGGAATACTTATTTCAAGTCCCGAATATACTCAATTATAAGTTGAACCAAATATCAGCTTGAGGCACCAAATTTTACCACAAAGACTGCATTAAAAGTGTGCTGAAAAACTAGGTTATACACAGGTTATCTATGGTGATTCATCACATTACATAAATGGGTTAGAGGAATTCAACTGATTAAATACAAATTGAACCCGAGCCAGGAATTCTTTTTCAACGGCCCATAAATGTATGATGGAATACTGACATAAGCCATATAGTATGTTATAAGAAGACTACATTTTGTCTAATAACTCAAGATAGCTATGACGTTCTCTAAAGAAAATTAGTGAGACGCACGAGCCTGTGGTTTTCTCCACCCACAGCTGAGGGGGTATAAAAGGCCCTGGCAGAAGGCAACACTCAGACCAAAGATCCCTGCTCCCTGCTCTTCAACTGAACCTCCCACTCCTGCCACCATGTGCTACTACGGAAACTACTATGGCGGCCTGGGCTACGGCTATGGCCTGGGTTATGGCTATGGAGGCCTGGGTTATGGTTATGGAGGCCTGGGCTGTGGCTATGGCTGTGGGTATGGTGGTTATGGATACAACTCCTTCCGCCCACTGTGCTGTGGAAGATACGGGTCCTACGGCTTCTACTGAGGAATTCCCAAAGCTGCTCAGCCTGTTGGCCACATGTTCCTAGTTTCCTGGCACTGTCTCCTGTTTTCTTCACATGAGAGAGCTTAACCTGTTTACAAAACTATCTTGAAAAAATTGTAATTCCACATGTACCATTTGATTTATCATTAATAATTGAATTGTCCTTTTGTTTCTAAAAAATAAATCTGTTGGTATTGTAATGCCTTCCAAATATCTTTTAAAAGGTAGTTTCATCTTTCATGTGAAAAATCATGAATAAATAAACAATCTCGCTACAAATGATTCTTTATTGCAATTATACAGTTATCTTCATGAGATTTGCTTATACGTATGTGTATCTGTGGTTGGTTCTTCATGTGCCTTGGTGTTTATGTATCCATCTTTGTATATAAACTAAGCAAGGGCCACAGTGTGCACATCTAACTTTCAACGCTGAGCGTCTGATGAGGTTGATCACAAATCTAATCTATAAGATGGCAATATAGCTATTTCATAGCTTCCTACATCTCTGTTCTCATCAGCACTCTCCTGTGGTACTCTATCTCTGACCCTAACTACATGGTGATGCTGCTTCAGAGCTCAAAAGATAGAAATAAGTGCTTCTTACTGCTACTAAATAAACATGTAACAGGAGCAAGCTTGGGGTGTTCACATGAAACAATAACTTTCTAAATTTCTGGCCATCATTCAAAGCTAGTATCGCACTACCTTTTTAGGATGCTAATCACAGGCTTGAGAATCCTCAAGATAAGTTTAGTGAGCTTCAGGTTCCTACTGCCCCTATGGTGTTCATAATTGGGTTTGGAAATAAGAACAGAGGATATATATTATGCTTATGAGTATAGCAACTTTATAATAAAACTAAATAAGTAATTCAGGTACACGCAGGGTAAGGTCTGATATGTTTTCAACCAGAACATCAATGGATATTTGAATGATAAATCTTCCTAAGATCACCTGTTCTAACCAACTAGAAAGTTCTCAACAACATTGAAACTGATCTGAGACTCAGAGTTCAGGACTCTTATCAGCTTCTCCATGTGACCATGACAAACTACATTATGATTCTGATGCTAATAAACCTCTGTCTCCTAGACTATCCTACATGATCTCGACAACCCCAACCACTAACCTGAGCTATAGGGTCAGGAATAGTGAGAGTAAATAACAATATTTTTCCTATACCTTGCATTGCACACAAAAAAAGAGAAAGAAACACAAGTAAAGACTCACAGGGATCCTCAAGGAGATGGATTGACACAGTGGCTGCAACAATGGACTCAAACATAGGAACAGTTATGAGGATGGTGCAGGACCAGGCAGTGTTTTGTTCTGTTGTACATAGGGTCGCTATTGGTCAGATCCCCTTGATGAGCATATTCCCATCCCACCTGCCCTTTTTGGCCTCTTCTTTCATTCTCCAGTGATAATTCTATCAAGAAGCTCAAATACCCATTGATTATTCTTTTTAGCTCCTTTTTAAATTTAGATAGAGAAATAAAAATCAGTGACTAAAGAAAAGAAAAACTTACTTAGAAAGAACCCTTTTGATGTTATGATGTCTCTAAAAATAGAAATAGTAACAACATAATTTCTTCCCAAACTCGTTGACATTGTGAACACATGTACACACATGAGCACACATATATATGATTTGCTGTGCTCTTATCAAAGGCTTAGAAACTGCCTCTTCACACTTGAGTGGTTGTATTTTATAGCAGAGAATTTCCATATATCTGTATGCTTTCGGTATCTTTAGAAATTTCATGGTTGTCACTTAGAGCTCTACCTTTGTGAAGATGGTTCTCAATTTCTTAAAAACAGTCATCTAAAGTATGACTACAGTATTATCATATAAAGTCAGCAATAACATTTCAATTTGTGAATACAATAGACAAATGGTAATTTTAAATTCATTGATTCTACATATAAAATTTCACAATTTTTAAAAGGTATAATATGTGTTATTTGAAAAATATGCAATGTGGAAAAATACTCTTATTAAAACAATGATACATTTTCTCGGTATCAAATTAAAATCAATTAGACTAAGCACTTCAAAATGTATAACTTTGTTTGTTTGCAATAATTTGTGTTCTCAGCCTTTTTCAACTAAATCTCCCTAACATCCTCCTAGGCTAGAGAATCTCTATATAATAAAATTAAAATATAGGTTAATTAACTCTATCAAACTGAACCAAAAACCGTAAAAAATGGAATTAACACCAACAAGATGGGTTATACTTTATTCTTCAGGCTATATTGTCTGTGACACAACTATTTAATTCTCTCATATAGCATACAAACAGCTAATTATCCAACAAAAATTAATTGGCCTATATGTTCTTCAGTACAACTTTAGTGACAAAAACTGATAAGCAAGACTGATCATAGAATTATATTATGATTCATCAAATGTATTCACTCCTTTACCTTTGAGAAAGCTAGCAGACAACCCTTGATTTGACCTAACCGAGATTATGTTGCCCATGTGCCCAAAAAACATACAAACCTATTTTTGTAGGACATGAATGCTGAAATTGTATGAAAGGGAATTTTGGTAGTTTGTTGAAACAATGTTATATAGCGATCATTTTCTTAGATATATACATAAGTATAAAAATAGATAGACTTAACATTTTCAAGACAATAATACTGGTAACTGTGCAAAACTGGAAACAATTTAAATGACTATCAAGAGTAAAATAAGTAAATAAATTGCAATCTAGTTTCATATTAACATTTCCATAGCGCTGCACAAATACATACATTCTACTCTGCTATTTTTTTTACCAAGTATGCTCATTCTCTTAAGGTCTTTTCATAAATGTATTATACTATTTTTTCATGTTGTCTTGAAAAAAATATTATAATAATCTTAAGAGTACCTTGTAGTGAGGAATGGGAGGCAATATTTGACCCAAAATATAATATACACACATTATTTGTGTAAAGTTACAGTACATATATCAATGAAAATTAATAACTTTGCAATAGTTATCAAAACAATATGTGGGATATAGGAAGTGACATATGAAGGTTCCATGAGTGGGATCCCTTTTGTACAAAAGCTAAAATTTAGCAAAACATTTCTATAGTTTCAAACAATCAGAAATATTACACTTAGGGCTGCTTCTAAATGAAAAGCCAATCGGGGTCCTAGAATGGTTTGAATATTAGAACCAGGCATTCATTGAACATTCTGCAAACTCTATACTGATGTATCTAATTCTGTATTACACAAATAGGCTGTAAAATACCTGGATAACTTCTATTATTATTTATTCCATTTTTTCTTGAGTTTCTGAAGCACCATTATGTGTTCAAAAAGTCCAACCCATTAAAAAAAGAAAGAAAATCAGGTAGAATCTGACTGGGTGGAGCCCAGGTAGTGCAGTCACTTGCGACCCATGGTGACCTTATGCACAACAGAACAAAACATGGTCAGGTCTGGTGCCATCCTCACAATTGTTCACACTGACCTGATAGACAGAAGGTCAGTCTTTCTGACCGTCAGCCATTCTTGGGAGAATAGTATTGTGCATGGTGAAGCAGAGGGGCGCTGCAAAATAGGATGGCCCTTGACGAGGTGGATTGACACAGTAACTGCTACAATGGGCCAAATAAAAGGGAAATGGAAACTATGGCATGTGACCTGGGCAGGGTTTCTTTCTGTTGCACACAGGCTTGCTATGAGTATGGAACTGACTGGATCGCATCCAATAAAACAGGATGAGATTACAGTCTCAGACACCCCAGGGGGTAGGTTCTGCTCTGCCCTGTAGGGTGTCATGAATATGTGAACAAACTCACTGTCATCTAGCCGATTCTGACTCCTAGTTTCTAAGGCAGCACAGAAGGTGCCCCTGTGGTTTTTTAAAGACTGTAGATGTTGACAGAAGTAGAACTCTTGCCTTTCTCCTCTGTGTGTATATGCACACAAATATAGAACATGTTTTATTTAAAAAGCTTAAAAATATAAGTTTAGAGTCAGTTCACAGAAATCATTCGGTCAGAAAAACAGTATGTTGGAAAATGCTTGTGTTTAGCTGAAAACACATGGAAATTTGACAGACTTATGGCACTAAGTAATTTCCCCCTTCCTGGTAACCAGACACCCATTGAGCACAATATAGAATGAAAGATTGTATCATAAAACGAGGAATGGACCATTCCTGAAAATCCACACCTGTGGACAACTAACATCCAAACACATGCAAATGTAGGCCAAAGACTTAAACACACTCAAATGTAGGCCAAAGACTTGCATGCTTTGTGGGATTCCATGTAAGCTCATAATATCAATTAACTGGCCATATTTAGAGTGAACAAACGATTTAAAAATAAATAAATGACTCTTATTAAAGCCTCATGAATTTACGACATGAGTTGACAATACAGCAAGAAGTTGATAAAAAAAGCTTCATTTCATTTTACAATTCAAAGCATTCAAAGGCCTCTAATAAAAATTAACATGAACTATGTGATAAACACTGCCTGTGGTTTTCTTCTCCTAGGATGGAGGGTGTATAAAAGGTCCGGTGCAGATGGTTACAGTCAATCACAGATACTGTTTCCCTGCTTCACACTATATCTTCCACTCCTGACACCATGTGCTACTACGGAAACTACTATGGCGGCCTGGGCTACGGCTATGGTGGCCTGGGCTATGGTTATGGAAGCCTGGGCTGTGGCTATGGCTGTGGGTATGGTGGTTATGGATACAACTGTTGCCGCCCACTGTGCTGTGGAAGATACGGGTCCTACGGCTTCTACTGAGGAATTCCCAAAGCTGCTCAGCCTATTGGCCACATGTTCCTAGTTTCCTGGCACTGTCTCCTGGTGCATCCACATGGCTGAGATTAAAATGTTCTCGAAAAACCTTAAAAATATTGCAATTACATATGCAGCATTTGATTCAATATTATTATTTTAATTGTCCTGTTCTCTTTAGAAAATACATCTATTTACATTGTATTGCCTTTTGAATATCTTTAAAAATGTTTTTTCATCTTTTCTGTGAGAAATACAGTAACAAATAAACTATTACCAAAAATATTGCTTTATGACATTTAAATTTTTATCTTCACTGGATTGGCTGACACATGTTTTTCTGTGGGTGATTATTCATGTGTCTTAATGTTTTGGTATGCACGTATGTATATAAAATAAAGAAGAGCAAATTGCGCACATTTTTCTTTCATTGCCACATAAGTTTCCTCATAAATCTAATCTACATGGTAGCAATATATCTAGTTCATTGCTTCTTATTTCTCCATTCTCATTAGTAAGCTCTCTTTTGGAATTTGATCCCAAGTACATGGTGATGCTGCTTCAGAGGTGAAAAGTTACAAGGAGAGTTTTTTAATACTACAAAATAGGCATATAACAGCAGCAAATTTGGGGGGTTTACATGAAACACTACCCTGACTTACAAGCCATTATTCAAGGCTAGTATTCAAACATTTTTTTCAGAATGTTAATCACAAGCTGGAGCATCCACAAGACCAGCTTATTAAGTGAGCTTCAGCACCCTACTGTCCCTTTGGTTTTAATAATTGGATTTGGAATTAAGAATAGAGAACATATTATGTTTATGAATATATATGCTTAATAATAAAAATGAAAAAAATTAAGTATGCACGGAGTGTGGCCTGATAGGACTTCAACCAGAAGATCAATGGCCTCATGAATGATCAATCTTCCTCAGACACATATTCTTAACAAATAGAAATCTCTCAACAACATTGAAACTGATCTGAGTCTCAGAGTTCAGGATTCTGATCAGCTTCTCCATGTGACTATGACAAACTCCATTATGTCCCTTATGCTAGTAAAAATTGACTCCCAGTTCATCTTCCATAGTCTGGACAACCCCTAATCATTAATTTTTTAGGTAGTCTTAAAAATAATGGGGGTAAGTGGAAAATATTTGAACCCCTAGTGTGCATTGTAAGAAAGAGAGAATGACAGAGAAAACAAAAGGGAGAGCGAGACATAGAGTACTTAGTGGTAGTAACATACTCTAAAAGAGAAACAGTAACATCAATTTTATCTTACACTGTTCATGATATACTGATATCGGATCTACTAACATTTGCCTGTGCTCTTTTCTAAGGCTTGGATAATAGCAAGTTCATGATGAAGAACCAGTAGTGTTAAAGGAAGAAGTCCAAGCTGTAGTGAAAGTACAAGAGTCCAGAACATGACAGACTAACCATTAAAATGATTCAAGAACTGATTCGGTGCTGGATGTACTCACTAGTTACTTTATGCCAAGGAGTTTGGGACATGGCTAAATGAACGACATGAGGGAGTTCCCTATTTGTTCACATTTCTAAGAATGGGAACCACAACATGTGTAACAGTATAACGAACAACACAAACAGGTAAAATTTGATCAAAAGAATTCAAGAATGGTTACAACAACACATTGACAAGAATATGATACAAACAGAAAGCTGCTTCCACAGCATCAACAAGAAAAGAGAAACAAAATCCAATGCCAGAGGACCACCTGGACCTTACAGTAGTCTTACAAAAGGCATAGGTTGACCTCCCACACAAAGAAATCTTCAGAATGCTGTTCTGAGTCATACAGGACATGAGGGAACCATACAGAAAAAGGATGAAATGATAGAGGAAGTAAAGGCCATGCACCATATGGAAATACAGGAATCAAGGAGCAAGATAACAAAACATAATAGCAAATCCATGGACTTGGCCCAGAAAATGGAGGAGGCAGAGAACCGCACCAGTGGCCTACAGGATTCTCAAGCAGAAATTAATAAACATGAGGGGGAAAAATCTAACAAGTCCATCAGAGAAACTGAAGAAAATGTCACAGCTATGCCTGACTCTATAAGACGGAACAGCATCAGAATTACCAGCCTCCCAGAGGAATGCACATTAAGGAAAACAACATCCAAAACAGTGATGGGATGCTTGGAGGAAACTTCCCTTGCTTAATGGATGAAAACCAGGCAACTATCCAGGAGGCCAAAAGAACGCAAGCTAGACTGAATCCAATAAGAAGTCACCAAGACACATAGCTGTTAAACGATCCAACATTGAGAAAAGGAGAAAATTATGTGAACAACTAGGGAAAAATTGGCAATCACATATTAAGACAAGAAGAATATGCTCAGACTATCAGCAGACACTATAAAGAAGAGGAGACAGTGGAGAAGCATATTCTGAAAATTGCAGGAAAATAAACTGAAGAATACTCTATCCAGCAAAATTATCAAAATTGTTGGAGAAGCGAGAGTCTTCCCAGTCAAGAAAATTCTCACAGAATATGCTAAAAGGAACCCATCACTGAAAAAAGTCCTCACTGTCCCTGTATGGACAGAAGACCAACACTCAACAAACACATACAAGAGACTGCCCACAGAACAACTCCACCCAGAGACGACCAAAGGGCAAAAAGCTCCCAAGACAACACTGGCTCAACGATGGAAAAAAGGCAACAATGAACCACAAACACACATATACACAACCATGGAAAACAAATGGAGGTAAGAAAACATCTGATACAAGAGGGACAAAATGACATCACAGAGTCCACAGATCGATGTAATCAGTCTGAATATCAGTGGAATGAACTCAGGCCTTAAGAGACAGAGACTAACAGACCAGATTAGAAAACACAACCCCTCCATCTGCTTCCTACAGGAGACACATCTCAACATTACAGACAAAAATAGGCTGAGAAAGAAGGCTGGAGAAAAATATACCAAGCAAACAGCAATTCAAAAAAAGCAGGGGTTGCAATCCTTATCTCAGCTAAAACTGACCTCAAAGTGCAAATCATAAAAAGAGATAAAGATGGACACTATATAATGCTCCAGGGAACAGCACATAAAGAACCATTCTAAACATTTACTGGCCAAACATTCAGTGGAATATGTCTATCAAACACTCCAAAAGATGAAAAAAGAAATCACATCCTTAACAATTATAGTAGGTGACTTTAATACACCAAACTCTGAGAAAGATAGATCACTTGGAAAGAAACGCAACATGGAGGCTACAGATATAAACACAACAAATAGACAATTTAACCTGATAGATATCTACAGAGCTTTCCATCCAAATGCAAAACAATTCACATTCTTTTCAAGCCCACATGGCACATATATGAAAACAGACCACATGTTAAGGCATAAAATGAACCTACATAAATTTAACCACATTGGCATTACTCCAGGTGTGAGATGCAGGTAGTATGGCAGTGGCCACACCAATTCCAGGATTATATATGGTGAATGGAGTGGGGAGGAGGAAAAGTGGGGGGGAAAGAGATGTGTGACAGGGGAATAGGGCAATGACCCAGTCAAGGGGAGGATATTGTTCGTGTCTCCACAGGGAAAGAAGGACCAGATTTAAATCTAGTATGCCGGGATGCCAATGCAATGTGCCAACATGGAGAGGGGAGCTAGTGGGGGGGTGGGGCTGAGGGATTGGCCCCCATACCAGCTAAGTGGATAACTAACTGCCCTCCCCTCAGTAGAATTTAGTTTAACGGACAGCACTGAAGCTGTAGTTAGTGGAGAGGGACATGTCTAATAAGAGCACATGGGAGCAAATGAATGGGGAGGAAGAGAGAGTGGAGCACAACCTGGTGCACCAGGCCTGGAGGACGATATTCCCACTCTGAACAGCCAATGCACAGAGTGGACCATATGGCTGCTCCCACTATGAGACACGATGTCCCTCGCTGACCATTGGCCCTATGGGAGACAACAATAGAGACTCAGTGTCGGGAATGATCCTGACTGATGCCACGACAGTAAGGCAAAACACTAAAGGCTTGCAGCAGAACAACAGGGGGAGCAGAGCAGCAAGTTCCCAAGAGACTGTGAAGGATAGACTCTGGGGCTAGATTGTGTCACCCTATCAGACTTGACCTGAGGACATGCCTATAGGTAAAAAATCAGACCTTGATCTATTTACAGGTTTTTCATTCTTTTCAAAATTTTTTTCTTTTTTTAATTAATTGGTTTTCTTTTTTGTTGTAATCATTGTGTTCTCCTTTGTCACTTTGTCTTGCTATGCCTTGTTTTTCGGTGTATATTTTTATCTCTGCAGATCTATGTAGATAAGCTAGGATGGATGAACAGTCTGGAGGAGAAAACAATGGGATCAATGGTTCTGGGGAGACATGGAAGAGGACAAGGTGGGGGAAAGGAGGTGGTGTTGACCAACCCAGGGACAAGGGAGCAACAAGAGATCCAAATTTAGTAGCAAGGAGGGTGTGAGATGCCTGGTAGGGATTAAGCAAGGGCAATGTAACTGAGAGAAATTACTAAATCCCAAATGAAGGCTGAGCATGAAAGTGGGACAAGAGGAAAGAACAAGGAGACAAAGGGTATTTATAGAGGTCTCTAAATACAGGCATGAACATATGCAAATATATTTATATAGGATGATGGGGAAATAGATCTACGTGCATATATTTATAGGTTTAGCATGAAGGCAGCAGATGGACATTGGACCTCTACTCAAGTACTTACTCAATGCAAGAACACTTTGTTCTATTAAATTTGCATTCCAAAGCTGATGGTACAAGCCTTGAAAGCAAGGAGATAAACAAGTGCCCATCTAGTTCAGAAGCATTAAAGCCCACATTGAAGAAACACACCAGCCTGGGTGACTGCGAAGTATTGAAGGGATCAGGTATCAGGCATCAAAAAAAGCAAAAATTCATATCATTGTGAATGAGGGTTAGTGCGGAGTGGAGACCCAAAGCCCATCTGTAGGCAACTGCAAAACCCCTCACTGAAGGGTTTCGGGAAGGAGACGAGGAGATGACCTAGTCAGGGTGCAGGATAGCAATGATGAAACTTACAACTCTCCTATAGTTCTTTAATTCTTCCTCCCTCCACTATCATGATCCCAATTCTATCTCAAAAATCTGGCTAGACCAGAGGATATACACTAGTACAGATAGGAACTGGAAACAGGGAATCCAGGTCAGATGACTACTTCAGGACCAGTGGTGAGAGTGGCGATACTGAGAGGTTGGAGGGAACGTAGGGTAGAAAGGGGGAACCGATTATAAGGATCTACATATGACCTCCTTCCTGGTAGATAGACAACCGCAAAGTGGGTAAAGGAAGACGTCAGACATTGTAAGATATGACAAAATAATGATAATTTATGAATTATCAAGGGTTCATGAGGGAAGGGGCAGTGGGGAAGGAGGGGGAAAAGGAGGAGCTGATATTAAGGGTTCAAGTTGGAAGCAAATGTTTTGAGAATGATGATGGCAACAAATGTACAAATGTGCTTGACACAATGGATGGATGTATGGATTGTGATAAGAATTATACTAGCCCCCAATAAAATGATTAAAAATAATAAGAATAAAATAAAGAAAAAAAACAATTAGTTTAAAGAGATTTAGAGGAAACGTTATTTAATGATTTAAAAGATTGCAGAATCAGGCCAATTTGGTAGCTATGTGCACCCATAAATAGCATTTAGAGCATCAAGTCTTGCTGCTGCTCCTTGGTGCTTGCTGTATGCATTTGTTGAATACCATGTTAATTTTTTAAGTACTGTATTTTTATGGATTAGTGAACGTGCAAAAGAATTTCTTTTGTATCACCTGCATTCACTTGTATTACTATTTGCAAAGAACATTATGTGAAAAAATTATGAACAGTGTCTCCCCCTACTCAATTTGTCCTTCCTTTGAGATAAGTTTTTATTTGGTAACAATTTTCAAGATAGTACAATCATTCACAAATAATAGTTCCATAAAGAATTATGATTTGGTATTATTACAAACTATATTTGACATTGAAAAACATTTTAAACAAAAGCAAAGACATTTGGTTTTGTAAAATTCAAAAAATGTATGATCTCCTAATCAAATAATTTTTTTAAATCCACATTATAAGGGGTAATCTATAGCTTTCAAATCATATGGGATAAATATGCTAGAAAAAACTATGCTGTAACATATCTACAACTATGCTTGATACACTTGATATATGGATTTTAATACGAATTGTAAGAGTCCACAATAAAATGATTTTTTAAAGTGGGATTCATTCCAGGGATGCAGGGATGGTTCCACATAAAAAAGAAAATTAGTATTCTTCACATTGAAATGAAAAAGTGTAAGAACCACCAGCTACCCCTTTGAAGAAAGATGAGGCTTTCTGGCCCTGTAAAGACTGGACATGTTGTCAGGAGAGATCAGTCCCTGGAGAAGGACGTCATGCTTGGTAAAGTAGCGGGACAGTGAAAAATAGGACGGCCCCTGACAAGGTGGATTCACACAGAGGCTGAAACAATAGGCTCAAGAATAAGAACAAATGTGAGGACGGCACCACGACTGGGCAGGGTTTCTTTCTGTTAGACACAGGGTGGCCATGGGTACGGAAGTGACTTGATCACATCTAATCAAACAGCAAAGGATTACAGTCTCAGAAACCCCAGGGAGTCAGTTCTTCTCTGCCCTGTAGGGTGTTGTAAATACGTGTACATCCAGAATCCAACTCATTGTCATCTAGTGATTCCGACTCCTAGCTTGTAAGGCAGCACAGGTGTCCCTGTGGGTTTTCAAGACTACAAGTGTTGGCAGAAGTAGAACATTTGCCTTTCTCCCATGTGTGTATATATGCATAAATATATAACATGTTTTATAAAGAAGTTTAAAAATATAAGTTTAAAGTCAGGTCACAGAAATCATTCGGGCAGAAAAACAATCTATTAGATAAGACTTGTATTTAGCTGAAAACACATGGGAAGTTTGACAGACTTAGTACATTAAGCAATTTTCCCCTTCCTGGTAAGTACACACCCATTGAGTACAATAGAAGATGTCAGATTGTATAACAGACTAAGGAATGGATCATTCCTGGAAATCTACATCTGTGTACAACTAACATCCAAATGCACCCAAATATAGGCCAAAGACTTGCATGCTTTGTGGAATTCCATGTAAGCTCATAATATATAAACCAACTGCCCATATTTAGAGTGAACAAAAGATTTAAAAATAAATAAATGACTTTATTAAAGCCACATGAGTTGGCAATAATAGTTAACAATATAGCAAGCATTTGTTATGAATGCTTCATTTCACGTAACAATTCAAAGTATTCAAAGTTCTCTAATGAAAATTAGCGTGAAATATGTGATAAACACTGCCTGTGGTTTTCCTCCCCCAGGATGGAGGGTGTATAAAAGGTCCAGTTCAGATGGTTACAGTCAATCACAGGTACTTATTCCCTACTTTGAACTAAATCTTCCACTCCTGACACCATGTGCTACTACGGAAACTACTATGGCGGCCTGGGTTATGGCTATGGAGGCCTGGGCTGTGGCTATGGCGGCCTGAGCTGTGGCTATGGCCTGGGCTACGGCTATGGAGGCCTGGGCTGTGGCTATGGCTGTGGGTATGGTGGTTATGGATACAACCGCTGCCGCCCACTGTACTGTGGAAGGTATGGGTCCTATGGCTTCTACTGAGGAATTCCCAAAGCTGCTCAGCCTATTGGCCACATGTTCCTAGTTCCCTGGCTCTGTGTTCTGGTTTTTCCATATGAAAGAGATAAAAATGTTTACAAAACTACCGTAAAATATTGCAATTACATATGTAGCATTTGATTCATCATTATTATTTGAATTGTTCTGTGCTTTATAGAAAATAAAATTGCTGATATTTTATTGCTTTTCTAATATCTTTAAAAATGATTTTTCATCTTTTTTGTGAAAAATATATTAGCAAATAAACTATTACCCAAAAGATTGCTTTATTGCATTTCAAGTCTTATCTTCTTTAGATTGGCTGAATATGTGTGTCTGTGGGTGATTATTCATGTGCCTTAATGGTTTAGTCATGCATGTTTGTATATAAAATAAATAAGTGGGAAAGTGTGCACATCTATCTTTCATTGCCGCACAAGTTTCATCATAAATCTAATCTATATGGTGGCAATAGATCTATTTCCTAGCTTCTTATTTCTCCATTCTCATTGGTAGCGTCTCTTATGGTATTTTAACTTTGATCCTAATTACATGGTGATGCTGCTTCAGAGCTTAAAAGTTAAAAGGAGTGTTCATTAATACTAATAAATAGGCATATAACAGCAGCAAGTTTGGGATGTTTACATGAAACACTAACTTTCTGACTCTTTGGCCATTATTGAAGGTTAGTATCTCAATATTTTTCCAGAATGCAAATCACAAACTTCAGAGACCACAAGACAAGATTTTTAAATGAGCTTCACTTTACTATTGTCCCTTTGGTTTTCATAAATGGGTTTGGAATATTTATATGAGTGTAGGGAAACAGATCCATGTGCATATATTTATAGGTTAAGTACTAATGCAGCAGATGAACATTGGGCCTCCACTCAAGCACCTACTCAATGCAAGAACGCTGTTCTATTAAATTGGCATTCCAGGTTGCACGCCATCCTGACAGGATTGCTGAAGAAAAATGTGTGCCTAAGCAAATGTGGTGAAGGAAGCTGACAGTGCCCGGCTATCAAAAGATATAGTGTCTGGGGTCTTAAAGACTTGAAGGTAAACAAGCAGCCACCTAGCTGAGAAGCATCAAAGTCCACATGGAAGAAGCACACCAGTTTGGCTGACCTCGAGGTGTAGAAAGGACCATTTATTAGACATCAAAGAACTAAAAATCACATCAGTGGGTGCCCACCTTCCTGATAAGATCACTGAAGACAAACGTGCCCATCAGCAAATGTGAAGAAAGCTAATGGTGCATGGCTATCAAAAGATATAGCATCTGGGGTCTTAAAGGATTGAAAATAAACAAGCAACTATCTAGCTGAGACGCATCAAAGCCCACATGGAAGAAGCACACCAGCCTGTCTGACCACAAGGAGCAGAAGGGACCAGTTATCAGACATCAAAGAACTAAAAATCACTTCAGTGGGTGTCCACCTTCCTGATACGATCACTGGAGGCAAACGTGTGCATAAGCAAATGTAGTGGAGAAAGCTGATGGTGCCCAGCTATCAAAAGATATAGCATCTGGGGTCTTAAAAGCTCGAAGACAAACAAGTGGCCATCTAGTTCAGAAGCAACAAACCCACATGGAAGAAACACACCAGCCTGTGTGACCACAAGCTGTCAAAGAGATCACATATCAAGCATCAAGGAACAAAAAAATCATATCATTGAAAATGTGGGTGAGTGCAGAGTGGAGACTCAAAGCCCTTTGTCAGCCAACCGGAAATCCCTTACTGAAGGGTTGTGGGGAGTAGATGAACCAGTCAGGGTGCAGGGAAGCAACGATGAAACATATAACTTTCCTCTCGTTCTTAAATGTTTCCTCCCCCCTATCATGCTCCCAATTCTACCTTAAAAATCTGGCTAGACCAGAAGATGTGCATAGGTACAGAGAGCAACTGGAAACACCGGGAATCCAGGGAAGATGACTCCTTCAGGACCAGCGGTGAGAGTGGCGATTCCTGGAGGGTGGAGAAAATGTGGGGTAGAAAGGGGGAACTGATTATAAGAATCTACATATAGCCTCCTCCCTGGGGGGGGGACAGCAGAGAAGAAGGCAAGGGGAGACATCGGACAGTGTAAAATATGACAAAATAATAATAATTTATGAATTATGAAGGGTTCATGAGGTAGGGGGCAGTGGGGAGAGAGGAGGAAAATGAGCAGCAGATATTAAGGGCTCAAGTAGAAGACAAATATTTTGAGAATGATGATGGCAACAAATGTACATATGTTCTTGACACAAGGGATGTATGTATGGATTGTGATAAGAATTGTATGAGCCCCAATAAAATAATTAAATAAAAAGAACAGAGAATATATTATGCTTATGAATATATATATACTTAATAATATAAATAAATAAAATTAAGTTATACGCGGATTGAGGTCTGATACATCTCCAAATCATGTATGATCAATCTGCCTAAGAGCACATTTTCTTAACAAATAGAAAGTTCTCAACAACATTGAAACTGATCTGAGTCTCAATATTCAGAATTCTTATCAGCTTCTCCATGTGACTATGACAAACTACACTATGTGCCTGATGCTAGTAAAATTTGATCACCAGTTGATCTAGACAATCCCTAATCTTTAATCCCTAATCTTTAATCCCCAATCTTTAATCAAAAATAATGGGGTTAAGTGAAAAATACTTCTCCCCCTACGTAGCACTGTACAAAAGAGAGAGAGACAGAGAAACAGACAGAGAGAGAGAGAGAGAGCACTTTGTGCATATAATTTTCCCCAAAAGAGTAACATAAATTTCTTCTAACACTGCTCATGATATATTGATAGGTAGATATAGGATATTGGATCTCATAACATTTGCCTGTACTCTTTTCTAAAGCTTGTAACATAGCTAATTCATGGTGAAGAACCAGTAGTATTAGAGGAAGAAGTCCTAGCTGCAGTGAAAAAACACAAGTCCAGAACATGACAGACTGTCCATTAAAATGTTTCAAGAGCTGATTCAGTGCTGGAAGCACTCACTAGTTAGTTTATGCCAAAGAGTTTGGAAGACAGCTAAAGAGCAGTGACACACAGGATTTCCAAAGTGGTTCACATTCCTGGGAATGGGACCACACCATGTGGAACAGTATCATGAACATCACAAACAGTTAAAATTTGGTCAAGAGAATTCAAGAATGGTTGCAACAACACATTGATAAGAATATGATACAAAGCATCATGAGAGAGGAAAAATCCAATGCCAGAGGATCACCTGGACGTAATGGCAGTCATGGAAAAGTCAGATGTTGATCTCTCACAGAAAGAAATTTCAGAACGCTGCTTGGAGTGGTACAGGACAGGAGGGAAGCATTACAGAAAAAGGATGAAATGATAGAAGAAAAAAAGGCCATGCATCAAAGGGAAATACAGGAGTCAAGGGGCAAGATAACCAAATCTAATAGCAAACTCATGGATTTTGTCCAGAGAATGGAGGAAGCAGAGAACCTCACCAATGACCTAGAGGATTTGCAAACAGAAATTAATAAATGTGAGAAAACGTCTATCCAGGAGGCCGAAAGAACGCCAGAAAAGCTGAATCCCAAGAAGAACATACCAAGACATATAGTTTTAAACTATCCAACTATGAGGAAAAGGAGAAAATGATGAGAGCAGGTAGGGAAAAAGTGGCAACCACATATAAAGGCATGCAGATAAGAATATACTCAGACCTATAAGCAGACACTATGAAAAAGAGGCTAGAGTGGAGCAGCATATTCGAAAATTTGCAGGAAAATAAAGCAAATCCAAGAATACTCTATCCAGCCAAATTATCTTTCCAAATTGATGGGGAAGTGAGAGTCTTCCCGGACTAGGAAACTCTCAAATAATATGCTAAAAAGGAACTCGGCACTACAAAAGATCCTCAATGACCCTGTATGGGCTGAAGAACGGCACTCACTGAGCACAAAAAAGAGACTACCATACAGAACAACTCCACCCAGAGATCACCGAAGGGAAAAAAGCTCCCACGATAACACTGGCTCAACATGGAAAGAAGGCAAGAATGAACCACAAAGACACGTATGTACAACTCACAACAAATAAATGGAGGTCGGAAAACACTCAATACAAGAGGCATATAATGACATCACAGAGTCCACAGAGAGATGTAATAAGCCTGAATATCAATGGAAAGAACTCAGGCCTTAAGAGACAGAGACTAACAGACCAGATTAGAAAACACAACCCCTCCATCTCCTGCCTACAGGAGACACATCTCAACATTACCGACAAAAATAGACTGAGAAAGAAGGCTGGAGAAAAGCATACCAAGCAAACAGCATTTCATAAAAAGCAGAGGTTGCCATCGTAATCTTGGATAAAATTGACCTCAAAGTGAAAACCATTAAAAGAGATAAGGATGGACACTATATAATGTTCAAGAGAACAGCACAGAAAGAACCACTAATCATTCTAAGCATTTACTCGCCAAACAAGCATTCAGCGGAATATATCAATTAAACACTCCAAAAGATGAAAAAGAAAATCACAGCCACAAAATTTATACTACCCTGTTTTCCCTAAAGTAAGACATCCCCCCAAAATAAGACCTACTTACACTTTTGCCTCTCCCTGAAATATAAGCATCTCCCCGAAAACCAGACCTCCCTGAAAATAAGGTCCCCCGAAGCTACCATAACTCTGCACTCTGGACCAAAGCGGCAGACACCGCCACACAGCTCACTGTTGGCCGCAGGGAGCTGGAGCAGACAGGAAGTGCGAGGTTCCTTTTAATAAAACAATAAATGTGTACCACATTCTTCTTCATAGAAAAGTGAGACATACACTGATAATAAGACCTAGCATGTCTTTGGGAGCAAAAATTAATATAAGACACTGTCTTATTTTCGGGGAAAGGGGGGGGGTAGGTGACTTAAATACACCGCTCTCTGAGAAAGATAGATCACATGGAAAGGAACTCAACAAGAAGGCTAAATATATAAGTGCTACAATTAGACAATTTGACCTGATAGATATCTACAGAGCTCTCCACCCAAATGCAAAACAATTCACATTCTTTGCAATCCACAAGGCACCTATGCGAAAATAGACTACAAGCTAGGGCATAAGTCGAACCTACCTAAAGTTGAGCACATTGATGTCATACAGACCTCTCTCCCCGACCTCTGTGACATAAGATTGGAAACCAACCAAAAGAAGATAAAGAAATCAAGGACAAACAATTAGAGAATAAATAACTCTCAAATACAAAAGGAGTTTGTACTGGCTCAGATCAGAGATGAAATTCGGGAATTTCTAGAAACCAATGAGAATGAAAATTTGACATACCAAAATTTATGGGACACAACAAAGGCAGTCATTAGAGACAGTCTCATAGCATTAAATGCACACATAAAGGAGGAAGAGAGGCTTATGGTTGATTCACTGGCACAAAATTTACAGCAACTAGAGCAGAGTCAAGAGTCAACAACTAATAGCAAATGAAAAGAAATAATAAAAAATTAGATGTGAGATTCAGGAGAGAGAAAATAAGAAAACTATAGGGAAATATCAATGCTTTAAAAAGTAGGTTCTTATATGGATAAATCGAATCGACAAACCTCTCACAAATTTGACCACAGAAAAAAGGAACACATTTCAATATAAAGGATGAGGGATGAAAGAGGGGTTATTACAAAGGACCATAGTAAAATCAAAGGGATAAATACACAGTACTATGAAGGACCATACGACAATAAATAAAAAAACTTGAAAGAAATGGACAAATTCTTGGAAAACAATCGCTCTCTAGATTATCCCTAATGGCTATCAAGAACCTCAACAGATCCATATCAACAGAAGATATAGGTTATCGAGGTACTACCAACCAAAAATCACTTGGACCAGATGGGTTTACAAGAGAATTCTATCAAGCATTCAGGGAAGAACTGACACCAATCCTACACAAACTCTTCCAGAACATAGAAAAAGATGGCATACTCCCCAATTCCTTCTATGTAGCTAGTATAACTCTATGTAGCTAGTATAACCTAAACCGGGCAAGGATCCCACAGGAATTGAGAACTACAGACAAATTTCCCTAATGAACATCAAAGCAAAAATCCTTAACAAAAAATAGCCGACAGAATGCAAACGTATATAAAACAAATAATTCACCATGACCAAGTGGGAATCATACCAAATATGGAGGGATGGTTCAAAATATGAAAGACCATTTGTATTATTCGTCATATTGAAATGAAAAATTATAAGAACCCCATGACACTAATCTCAATAGATGCGGAAAAAGCAATCCACAACATCCAACACCAATTCATCTTTAAGACACTCAAGAATATAGGAATGGAAAGAATATCCCTCAATATAAAATAAGCTATGTATGAAAAACAATTCTATGTGGCAGTCAATGGAGAAAAGAGGACATCAATTCTTCTGAAAAAGGGGACTGGACAAGGATGTCCCTTCCTCCAATCCTATTTAACTTCGTACTGGAGGTCCTAGCCACAATATAAGGCAAAAAAAGGACATCAACGGTATTCGTCTGGAGAAGGGATAATTAAAACTATCATTATTCACATATATGATTTTATATATGGAAAATTCTAGAAGTTCCATGAGAGGGGTACTGGAATCAATTGAGGAATATGGCACAGTAGCAGGTTACAAGATCAAGAAACAGAAATCTATTGCATGACTGTACACATGGGACAAGGCCACAGAAATTACAAAACACTAACAAAAGAAACCAAGAGTGACCTCAACCAAGGGAATGGCATTACCATGCTCGTGGATCAGTAGACTAAATATTGTAAAGGTGTCAAGTCTATCCAAGGCATTATATAAATTCAGTGCTATCCCGATCCAAATTCCAGCATCTTTCTTCAGAGTTGGAAAACTTCATATGGAGATTACCAACTTCATGTGGAGAGGGAAGAAACTGAGAATTAGCAGAGACCTCCTCACCAAGATGAACAAAGTTGGAGGGGTTGCTTTACCCGACTTTTACACATACTATACAGCCAAAGTTGTTAAAACAGCATGCTATTGGTATTGTGATGTATATTCAGATCAATGAAAAAGGATTGAAAACCAGAAATAAAATCATCAGCATACAGACAACTGATCTATGATAAGGGCCCCCAAATATGACATGGGAAGCGGATCCCTTCTGCAATTGTGGTGCTGGAGAAAATGGGTATGTAGCTACAGAAAAATGAAGCGAGACCCTTATCTCACTCCATACACAAGAATAAACTCAAGGTGAATCAAAGACATTGAGGTAAAACCCCAGATTATTAGAGCCATTAATCAGGGAACTGGGACACACCTGAGGACCTTGGAACAGAAATTACATAGGCTATCAGAAATCGAGAAGGACACAAACACAGAGGAGACACAAATTAACCAGTGGGATATATTGAAGATAAAACACTTGTGTACATCGAAAAAAATTGCCAGGAGAGTAATAAGAGAGACCACAGAATTGGAAAACATCTTTAGCAATGACACATCAGACAAAGGCCTTATTACTAAAATCTGTAACACTCTGTTAACTTACAACAAGAAAAAAAAAACAATTGTCCACTCAGGATGTGGGCAAAGGACCTGGGCAAGAGTTTCTAAAGAAGCAGAAATCCAAATGGCCAATAAATACACGAAAAAATGTTCTAGAATTCTAGTCATAAGAGTAATGCATATTAAAACAACTATGAGATACCACTCATCACCCTCAAAGATAGCCCAATTCAAGAAATCAGAAAGCAACAAGAGTTAGAGGGGACGCAGTTAGATAGACTAGGTCCACTAGTGGACCTGTAGGTATGAACAGCCATTATGGAAATAGATTTTGCGATATTTAAAACAATTGGAAATTGAACAACCATACCATCCAGCAATCCCCCTACTGGGATATACCCAGAAGAGACAAAAACAAACCACGGGCACACATGTGTGTCCCAATGTTCATCGCGGCACAGTTCACAATTGTAAGGAGCTGGAAAAAGCCCAAATTTTCATCAACAGATGAATAGATTTAAAAATTCTGGTACATACATGCAATGGAGTATTATGCATCCTTAAAAGGCAGTGATGAACGCATGGAGCACATTACCACATGAGAAGAACTGTAGGAAATTATGCTAAGTGAAATAAGCCAAGCATAAATGGACAAGTAATACATGAGTCCACTGAAATAAACACAAAAAATTCAAAGGGGCACAGGGAAGAAGCTACAGGATACATAAGTCCCTGGGGTGAGGTCCAGGTAATATGGCAGGGGCCAGAATAAACTCAGGGATACATATGGGATACACATGGTAGACCATCCTGGGAAACAAGGCACACCCGCACAGGGGGAGGGTGTGGACTGTGTCTCCACAGGGAAAGAGGGACCAGACTTCAATCTGGTGCTCCAAGAGAAGAACGCAACACACTGACATGAAGCAGGAAACCGATAGAGATCCCTGAGGGTCCGGTCCCATTACCAACTAAGTGGATATCACCACCCTCCCCCCAGAAGAATTCACTTCAGAGAACAGCACTGAAGCTAAAGCTCTAGAAGAGGAACTTGTCTAAACATTGCACACAGGAGCCAACAAAGGAGGAATGGGGCGGGGGGGGGGGGGAGAGAGTGAAGCATATACTGGCTCACCAAGCCCTGAGGACAATGTTTCTGATAAGAGCAGCAATGCCTAGAGATGACCACAGGGCCGGCCCCACCACGGGACACAGCATTCATCACTGACCCATAGCACCATGGGGGACAACATTAGAGACACACAGTGGGAATTGGGCCTGCCCTGTGCCTACTATGCCTAAGCCAGTCTCTGGGAACATGCAGCAGAGGAGAAAGGGGAGCAGAGCAATGAAGTCCCAAGGGATAGATGTGGGGTCACGGCATAGCACCCTATCAGATTAGACTGGAAAGCACTCATGAAGGACAACAAATAGACCCTGAACTATTTATAGGGTTTTTTTGGTGTTGTTGTTATAGCTATTATTTCACTATATATTGTTGTATCCTTGTACTCAGTCTTGTGATGGTACAAACTGTTGTTGCTGCATGTCTACCTGGAAGGGATAGGCGGGATAAACAAGCCAGGACAATGGGGTGATAGTTCTGGGAGGCCACGGGAGAGGAGAAGGTGGAGAAGGAAGTGGGTGTTAACAAACTCAGGGACAAGGGAGCAACGAGTGATCCAAAATCAGAGGCAAGGAAGGTGTAAGAGGTCTGGCAGGTCTAGATCAAGGGCAATGTAACTGAGAGGAATTCCTGGGGAAAAATATTGAAGGCTGAACATGATAGTGGGACAAGAGGAAAGCACAAAGAAATAGAAGAAAGAACTAGGAGGCAAGGGGGAAGTTATAAAGATCTAAATATGGGCATATACAGATGTAAGTATATTTATATATTACGAGGGGGAAATAGATCTAGGTACATATATTTATAGTTTTAGTAATAAGGAAAGAGATGGACAGTGGGCCCCAACTCAAGTACACCCTCAACACAAGAACACTTTGTTCTAACAATTAGGCAGTCTAAGATGTTCTCCTTCCTGGTATGATCACTGAAGACAAAGGGTGCCCAAGAAAGCTGATGAAGAAAGCTGATGGTGCCCCACTATCAAAAGACATAGTGTCTCGGCTCTTAACATCCCTGGCGGTAGTCCTGGATGTGGCTCGGGGTAAATGTTAATTGTCAGAAGTGGTAATCCCGAGCAGCACTCGGGATTACATTGCAGAGAAGTCCCTTAAAGGCTTGAAGACAAAAAGGCAGCCATCTAGCTGAAAAACAACAAAGTCCACATGGAAGAAGCACACCAACCTTTGATGTCATAGGGCATCGAATGGATCAGGGATCAGGTATCAAAGACACCCCCCCAAAAAAAAAAATCAAAGCATTGTGAATTAAGGGGAGTTCGGAGTGGGGATCCAGGGACATTCTGTGGGAAATTGGACATGTCCTTACAGAAGAGCCGTGGGGAAGAGACATGTCAGTCAGGGTTCTGTGTAGCATGATGAAACATAAAATTTTCCTCTAGTTCTTGAATGGTTCTTCCCCCCCCCCTCACTATCATGATCTCAATTATTCCTTACAAATCTGGCTAGCCCAGAGGATGTACAGTGGTTCAGATAGAAAATGGAAACACAAGAAATCCAGGACAGATGAACCCTTCAGGATCAGTGGTGAAACTGGTGATACTGGGAGGGTGGGGGAAAAGGAGGAACAGATTACAAGGACGTACATATAGCCTGCTCCCTGGGGGAGGCATAGTGGAGAAGTGGGTGAAGGGACATATCGTATAGTTTAAGATATGACAAAATAATATTAATTTATAAATTATCAAGGGTTCATCAGGGAAGTGGGAGTGGGGAGGGAGGGAGAAAATGAGAAGCTGATACCAAGGACTCAAATAGAAAGCAAATGTTTTGAGAACAATGATGGCAACATATGTACAAATATGCTTGACACAATGGATTGATGTATGGATTGTGATAAGAATTGTAAAAGCCCCCAATAAAATGATCTAAAAAGAAGAATATGATACAAATACTCAATTAACTAGAAAACATACAATGAGTGATATCACTGCTGATATCAGATGGGTCTTAATGAAAAGCAGAGAATACCACAATGATATTTATTTGTCTTTTATTAGCTATGCAAAGACAATTGACTATGTATGTTTTGGCAAACTATTACTAACATCATGAAGAACGAGCATTCCTGAGCACTTGACTATGCCAATACAGAACCTGTGCATAGGTCTAGCATCAGTAATTCAAACAACCAGGTGAATACTTCATGGTATGAAAACAAAAATAATGTACATCAGGTCTATAAGTTTGGGGAATATTTATGAATCTTTATGTTGGTCAAATGACATGAGAAGCAGAATCATATGAAGAAGAACTTGGTATCAAGGCTAATTAACCACATGTGATATGTGATGCCCCAAACTTATGGGCTCAGAGTGAGAAGGATTAAAGCATATATCAAAATAAATTGCAAACCTACAGCCTTCAGGATAGATTATAACTCATAAATAGAAAACAAACTCAATAGACACAATCGCAATAAAATGTGAATATTAAAATTCACAAGAATTTTATTTAATTGGATTCACAATCATGGAAGTTAATAGTCACAAATCAAACAACATATCGTATTGGGTAAATCTACTTCACACGGTTTATTTAATATGATAAAGAGCAAAGGTACACTTTTAGGATTGAGGTGCTGCTGACCCCACTATGGCAATTTCAATTCTTTCATAAACATGTAAAAGTTCCATAAAGAACAAAGAAGGCTTGAGGAGAATTGATTAATTTGAATTAGGATATTGGCAAAGAGTATTGAAAGTACCATATATTGAAAGAAACTAAACATCAACAAACATCGCTCTAAGACAACGTATTTTCAGAAGTCTCCTTAGAAGAGAGGATGGAGAGATTGCTTCTTGTGTAGTCATAAGGAGCCAGTCCTTGGGGAAGAAAATCTTTCTTGTAACATATAGGGTAAGCAAAAGAGAAATTATCTTAAGGAGATTGATTGATCAGTGATTGAAAAAATTGGCTCTTACATGACAATTGTGAGGATGGTTTGAGGGCATACAGTGTTTCATCTTGCTATACATAAGAGTTGCTATGAGTTGGAAATAACCCAAGGGAACCTAAACCACACATACCGTCCACATACTTTTTATGGCAAAAGTGACCAATGAAGAAAAACAACAAAAACAAAAGATTAAGAATGGAGCATCTGGCCCCAATTCCAACTATGTGGACACCACCCCAACCCCTCAGAAGAATGCTTTTCAGAGAAGAGCACTGGTACTACAGCTTGGGGAGAGGGATGCATGCCATTGGAGCACAGGGGAGAAACGCAAAAGGATGGAGAGAGAAGAAAAGACATCCTGGCCAACCAAGACCCAAGGACAATGTTTCTGCTCAGAGCAGACAATGCACTGGGAGGACCATAGGGCTGTCCCGACCATGGGACACGGCCTCCCACACTGAACCATGACTCTGTGGGGGGAAGCATTGGAGATACAGTGTGGGAGTAATGCACAGTCTGGCACTATCATGCTGGGGAAAGGAACTAAGGGCATGCAGCAGAGCATCAGAAAGGAGCAGACTGATGAAATCCCTGGGGAATACCAAAATTGACCTGGGAAACAGAATGTGGCACCCTAAAAGACTCAACTGGAAACCATTCATAGTGGTCAACAAACAGACCTTGAACTATTTATAGGCTTTTCCATTTTTGTCAGAGGCTTTCTTTTTGTTGTTATTTGTTTGTGTATTGCTGTTGTTGTTATCGTTTTGTTGCTTTTACTTTCCTCTATTGTTTTATTTGGCTTTGCCTGGATTTTGCACTTATTAATATATAAGCATGTCTATCTAGATAACATAGGCAGGATAAACAATTTGAAGATGAAAATGTGGGACAAGAGGGAAGTAAAAATGAAATGGAGGAAAGAACCAGGAAGAAAAGGACATTTACAGAGGCCTACATACAGGCATGTACAAATTTAAACATATATATAACGGGACGGAAATAGAACTATGTATTCATATCTGTATGTTAAGAATTAAAGTGACAGATGGACATTGGGCCTCGACTCAAGTACTCCATCAACACAAGAACACTTTGTTCTAAAAATCTGGAATTCTGTGATGCTCAACTTCCAGACACAATCAGTGAAGACAAAATGGGTGTATAAGCAAATATGGTGAAGAAAGTTGATGGTGCCCAGCTATCAAATGATATAGCATCTGGGTCTTAAAGTCTTGAAGACAAACAAACGGCCCTCTAGCGGAGAAGCAACAAAGAAAACCTGGAGGAAGCACACCAGCCTGTGTGATCATGAAGTGTCAATGGGATCAGGTATCAGGCATCTAAAACCCAGAATAAAACCATACTTAAGGTGAATGGAGTGGGGGGGGGGGTATGGAGTGGAGACCCTATGCCCCTTTGTAGACAATTGGACATCCCTTCACAGAGGGGTAACATAGAAAAGTTGAGCCAGTCAGGGTGAAGTATAGCACTGATGAAACACACAACTTTCCTCTAGCTCTTCAGTGCTTCATTCCCCCTACCATCATGACCTCAATTATACCTTACAAATCAGATTAGACCAGAACATGCACATTGCTGCTAATAAGAGCCCGGATATAGGGAATCCAGGAGAGATAAAACCCTCAGGGTCAACAAGGAAATTAGAGATACCAGGAGGTTTAGGGAAGGGTGGGGAAGAACGGGGAGAACCTATCACAAGGATCAAACTAGAACCCCTTCTCAGGGGGATGAAAACAGAAAAGTGGGTGAGAGTTGACAGAGGACAATTTAAAATATGGAAAAATAATTTATAACTGATCAAGGGTTTGTGAGAAAAGGCAGGCAGGGAGGGAGGAGGAAGAAATGAGAAGTAGATATCAAGGGCTTAAAAGTAGGGAAGAGAATGCTTTGAAAATGATGATGGCAGCATATGAGCAAATGTGCTTGACACATTGGAGGAATGTATGTAAGACCTCCCAAGAAGAGATGTAAGACCTCCCAATAAAAGTATTTCATTTGAAAAAAGGGCGGAAGCTGATATTAAGGAGTTCAAGAAGAAAAAAAAATGCTTTGTAGCTCATTGTGGTGGCATTGTCCAATACTTCTTGATGTGACTGAACGATGGCCTGTTGTGATATCTGTAAGGGCTCCCAATAAAATGATTAGAAAGAAAGACAAAACTAAATAAAAGAAAAAACAAACAAAAATAGTGCACCAACTTTAACCTTAATGTGTGTTACAGACCCATTGATAACATCTTATGGGACAATTGACTATGACAAAAGGAAACATAAAATACAGTTTCTGCTAATAAAATGCTTATATACTATTGGGAAAGAAGAATGTAATAACAAAAACAAAGGATTCATAAATAAAACTTAAATATATTTACACATGATAATAACTTACTCAGGGTCTAATCATTGATAGACTAGGAAGTAGAAATGTATATGGTTCATAAGCATCAAGGCTTTTGAAACAAGTTCCTGGGTGACAAAAATAAATCAATTTAACAATATTAAAAATAATCCTTTGATTTCAGATAAAATAATGGATATAAAACAAGTTAAACTAAAAATGGAATTCTTATATCAAGTCTTGCGTAAACTTGATTATAAGCCAACCCAAATATCAGCTTAAAGCACCTAAATTTACCACAAAGACTGAATTAAAAAATGTGCTGAAAAACTCAGCTTCCACACACGTATATACAGTGATTCTTCACATTGTATAAATGGGTTAGAGAAATTCAACTGATTAAATACAAATTGAACCTGAGCCAAGAATTCTTTTCCAACATCCCATAAATGAATGATAGAATACTGATATAAGCAAAATAGTATGTATTAAGAAGACTTCATTTTGTCTAATGACACAAGATAGTTATGACATTCTCTAAAGATATTAGTGAGACCCATGAGTCTGTGGTTTTCTCCACCCACAGTGTAGGGGGTGCAAAACGACTCTAGCAGATGGCAGCCTTCAGACTGAAGATACCTGCTCCCTGATCTTCAACTGAACCTTCCACTCCTGTCACCATGTGCTACTGCGGAAACTACTATGGCGGCCTGGGCTACGGCTATGGCCTGGGCTATGGCTATGGAGGCCTGGGCTGTGGCTATGGCTGTGGCTATGGTGGCTACGGATACAACTGCTGCCGCACACTGTGCTGTGGAAGATACTGTACTGGTCCGATGGTTTCTTCTGAAGAATTCCCAAAGCCGCTCAACCTATTGGCCAATTGTTCCTAGTTTCCTGGCACTGTCTCCTGTTTTCTTCTCAGAGATCTTAACCTGTTTACAAAACTATCTTGAAAAATTGCAATACCATATGTGCCATTTGATTTATCATTGATAATTTAATTGTCCTATTATTTGTAGAAAATAAATCTGTTGGTATTGTACAGCCTTCCAAATATCTTAAAAAAGGTAGTTTAATTTTTTGTCTGAAAAATCATGAATAAATGAACTATCTCACTACAAATATTGCTGTATTGCAATTATACAGCTATATTCATGAGGTTGACATATATGTACGTGTATCTGTGGTTGGACCTTCATGTGCCTTGGTATTTATGCATCCATCTTTGCATATAAACTATTCAGGGGTACATTATGCACATCTAAATTTCATTGCCGAATGTCTGGTAAGTTTGATCACAAATCTAATCTGTAAGGTGGCAATACATCTATTTCATATCTTCCAAAGTCTCTCTTCTCATCAGCACTCTCCTATGATACTCTATTTCTGACCCTAACTACATGGTGATACTGCTTGAGAGGTCAAAAGTTAAAAATAAGAGTGCCTTACTTCTATTAAATAGGCATGTGACAGCAGCAAGCTTGGGATGTTCACGTGAAACACTGACTTTCTAACTTTCTTGCCTTCATTCCAAACCAGTATCTCACTATCTTTTTAGGATGCAAATCACAGGCTTGAGAGTCCTCAAGGCAAGCATTTTTAGTGATATTCAGCTTCCTACTGCCCCTTTGGTATTCATATTTGGATTTGGAATTATTAATAGAGAATATTTTATGCTTAGGAATATAGAGTCTTCATAATAAAAATAAATAATTCAGTTATGCACAGGGTGAGGGCTGATAGATCTTCAACCAGAATATCAATGGACTCTTGAATGATCTATCTTCCTAAGATTACCTGTTCTTAACAAATAAAAAGTTCTCAACAACATTGAAACTGACCTGAAAATCAGAGTTCAGGACTCTTATCAGCTTCTGCATGTGACCATGACAAACTACGTTATGACTCTGATGCTAGTAAACCTTGTTCCCGTAAGCTATCCTTCAGGATGTCAACAACCCCCAATCATTAACCTGAGCTGTCATCTCAGGAATCGTGGGGGTAAATATCAATATTTTTCCTATACCTTGCATTGTGTAAAGAGAGAAGGCTGGAAAGACAGATAAAGACTCACAGAGATCTTCAAGGGGATGGATTGACACAGTGGCTGCAACAATGGACTAAAACATAGGAACAATTATGAGGATGGTGCAGGACTAGGCAGTGTTTCGTTCTGTTGTACATAGGGTCGCTACGGGTCGGATCCCCTTGATGCGCATATTCCCATCCCACCTGCCCTTTTTGTCCTCTTCTTTCATTCTCCAGTGATAATCCCATCAAGAGGCTCAAATACCCCTTCTGTTTTGCTTCTTAACTTTCTTTTGGATTTTAGATAGAAAAATAAAAAGTCTGTAACTAAGATGTGGTTATGATGTGTCTAAAAATAGAAATAGTTTCTTCCAACACTCTTTGTTATTATGCACACACATGAACACACACACACACACACATAGGGTCTCCTACAATTTCCTTGTGCTCTTATCAAAGGCTTAGAAAATACCTCTTCAAACCCAAGTAGTTCTATTTTGTAGCAGAGAATTTAAAATTCGCATATATTTGTATGCTTTCATTATCTTTTGAAATTCCATGGTTCTCAATTTCTTAAAAACAGTCATCTAAAGTATGATTATAGTAGTATAAGAAAAACGTGCACTAATATTTCAATTTCTGAACATAATAGAAAAATAGCTATTTTAAATTTATTTATATTCTACATATAAAATTTCACAATTTTTGAAAAGGTATAATTCATTTTATTCTGAGATTATCCAATGTGGAACAAAACGCTATTATTAAAACAATGATATATTTTCTCGGTATCAAATTAAAATCAATTAGACTAAGCACTCCCAAAGGTATGACTTCGTTTGTTTGCAAGTAATTTGTGTTCTCAGCCTTTTCTTTCAACTACGAACCATCCTCCTAGGCTAGAGAAAATCTAAATAATAAAATTAAAATATAGGTAAATTTGCTCTATAAAACTGAAGCAAAAGCTGTAACAATGGAATTAAAAGCAATATACTATAGGTTATACTTTATTCTTCAGGTTATATTGTCTGTGACAAAACTATTTAATTCTCTCATGTAGCATACAAACAGCTAATTACCCAACAGAAATAAATTGGCCTATATGTTCTTCAGTACAACTTTAGTGACACAAACTAATAAGCAAGATTCACTGATCATAGAATTATATTATTATTTATCAAATGTATTCTCTCTGTCTCCACCTTAGAGAAAGCTTGAAGTTGACCTAACCTAGATTATTTTGGCCATGTCCTTAAAATAAATGTAACCCTATTTATGTAAGACATAAATGCTGAAATTGTATGAAACAGAATTTTGGTAGTTTGTTTAAACAACGTTTTATAGCGATCATTTTCTTAGATATATGCAGAAGTATACAAACAGACACATGTAAGATTTTTCAAGACAATAATACTGGTCACTGTGAAAATGGGAAACAATTTAAATGACTATCAAGAGTAAAATAAGTTTAAAAAATTGCCATCTAGTTTCACATTAACATTTCCATAGCTTTACACAAATACATCCATTCTGCTTTTCTACTTTTGTTTTTTAACCAAGTATGCTCATTCTCTTAAATGTCTTTTCATAAATGTATTATGCTACTTTTTTATGTTGTCTTGAAAAAATTATCATAGTAATCTTAATAATACCTTGTTGTGAGCAATGGGAGATACATTTGGCCCAAAATATAGTATACACATTATTTGTGTAAAATTACATCATATACATCGGTGACAATTCATCACATTACAATCGTCATCCAAAAAATATTTGGAGTATAAGAAGTTACATATAAATATTCCATGTGTGTGATTCATTTTGTACAAAAGCTAACATTTAGCAAAACATTTCTATAATATCAGAAGTCAGGAATGTTACATATAAGGCTGCTTCTAAATGGAGAGGACAATTGGGGTCCTAGAATGGCTTGAACATTAGAACCAGGCATTCACTGAACATTCTGCAAAATCTATACTAATGTATCTAATTCTGTATTATACACATAGGCTACAAAGGTTCCTAGATAACGTCTATTATCATTTAATTCCTTTATTTTCTTGAGTTATTGAAACCCCATTATGTGTTTATAAAATCCAAACAATAACAAGAAAGAAAGAAACTCAAGGAAAGTCTGACTCAGTGGAACCCAGGTAGTGCAGTCAGTTGTGACCCATGGTGACTTTATGCACAACAGAACAAAACACGGTCAGGTCTGGTGCCATCCTCATACTTGTTCACATTGGCCTGATAGACAGAAGGTCAGCCTTTCTGACGGTCAGCCACACTGGGGAGAACAGCACCATGCATGGGGAAGGAGAGGGGCGCTGCAAAATAGGACGGCCCTTGACGAGGTGGATTGACACAGAAACTGCTACAATGGGCAGAATAAAGGAAAAATTGAGACACAGCACGTGACCGGCAGGGTTTCTTTCTGTTGCACACAGGCTTGTTATGAGTATTGAACTGACTGTATCGCATCCAATAAAGCAGAATAAGATTACAGTCTCAGAAACACCGTTTTGCTCTGCCCTGGTAAGGTGACCAGACGTCCCACTTTTGGATGGACAGTCCTGAGTTTTGACAATTTGTCCTGCATCCCACAGCGTTTTTAAAAAGTCCCAATTTTTTTTTTTAAAAAAGGCAGGACAGGCTAGGAAATGGGGGGAGAACAGGAAGGGAATATATGGTTTTTGGCTGCCATGTGCCTTTTTCGCCAGGATATGAGTTTTATATTATTTTTGTTAATTTTATAATGTTAAAATTTAATAATAACAAATAATTGTTGAGAACTGATTATCGAGAACTGCTTATCAAAGTTCGCATTGTTGATCAGTTGTTAGAATTCGACCACCATTGTTTGGACTTAATCAACAATGGCGTTCTCAGATGATACACATGGTACTGCAATGCTGGTGCTAGTTAAACAAGTGATGTCAACAAATCAGCTATTCTGATAATTTAGGTAAGTAATTTATTTATTTCATAAATATATACATTTTCTTGAATTTAGCAGACAGTACTCATATTATTTACATTTTATAGTGACAGCAAAAAGTCTAGCGTCAGCCTTGAAAGTGATACGACTAACGTTAAGGTAAATTCAGATAAAAATAATACAAGTTAGTATTGTTATTATTTAGAAAGAAATACAGGATAAAAATAAAAATAATTTTTAATATATAGTTACTTTATAATAATCCAATTAATTTAATTTATAAACTAACAATAAAATATGTTCATATAATTTTGTACCTACTTGCTGTGTTTTAGGCAATATGTATATAATCATTTATAATATAAATTAAAATTATGTTTTATATTTTTAACATAATGAGTAAGAAAAGAGGATTCAAATTCAACGATGATTGAAGAAGTGAATTTCCTTTTATTAAAAAAATCAAAAGCGATTACATGGTAAGATGTGAGAACTGTAATGGTGAATTTTCTATTTCGCATGGTGGGAAAAATGATATTTCAAAGCATTTGGAGAAACCAAAACGTAAAAGATATTTAAATACTACTGTATCATCCTTTGAAATTCAGGAATTTTTTGAAAACAACTTCTGGAGATAAAGAAAAGAAATTAACATTAGCAGAAGGACTTATGTCTTTTCATGCTATTAATCACAATCATTCCTTCAGATCTATGGACTGTGCATCACAAGTTGTCAAAAAGTTAATCAATAAAATATTTGCCTGTGCTAGAACAAAATCCAAGATAATTGTGTGTAATGTGCTTTCCCCATATGCATTTTCAGAATTAAACAAAAACCTAGAAAAATTAATTTTATATCCACATATTCTGACTCATCTAATCATAAGGATATAAAGTTATTTCCAACCATTATTAGAATGTTTGATTCGGAAACTGGAATAAAAATTAGAATTTTAGATTTCATTTCTGTGCACGGCGAAACTTCTGAAATAATTTTCAGTTCCACTATTAATATTTTGGAAAAAACAATTTAAAACATAAAATGATTGCATATTGTGCAGACACCACAAACACAAATTTGGGGGGAAAAGCGAGAAGTACAAATAATATTTTTTATAAATTAAACAAAAACCTTAATCAAAACATTATTGGTGTTGGTTGTGCAGTGCACCTAATACATAACCCCATTCAAACAGCTGCTGATTTGTTTCCCATAGATGAGGAAAATATTGTTATTAAAATATATTCTTATTTCTATATATACACTTTGTGCGTTGAAATGCTTTTAAAAATCTGGTGAAACTGCAGAAGTCGAATATCAGAAAATGCTTGGATACAGTAAAACACACTGGTTAGCTCTTTTGCCAGCTGTTGAAAGAATTTTGAAAATATATGATCCTTTGAAATCCTACTTTCTATCACGGGATAAATGTCCTAAAATTTTAGAAGAGTTTTTTGAAAGAGAATCATAAAAAAATCTGCCTAGAGTTTGTACACAATCAAGCAGCTCTTTTTCAAAATGCTATAAAACTTATTGAAGGTGACAAAATTTCTGTAATCGAAGTAGCAAATGAAGTTTATAATTTAAAATTTCAGTGTCAAGAGCGTTTAGAAAATAATTTTCTTCCATTAACTATCTGTAATAGTATAAGCCAACTAGAAGAACAAGGGGCAATAAATCGTGCAGCTATTATGAATCACATTAAAAAGTTCAATAGTAACCGCATAGATTATTTAGAAGAGTGGACATTACAAAGATATTAAACATTTTATTGGGTTACATTAGAACAAGAAATTAATTGGAATGATGTGCAAAAATAATTCGATCATATTACTCAAAATTTCCCATATGTAATATTTCCAAAAATTATCTTTTTAATGAAGTGTCATATTTAAAAATATATATTGATAAGGAAAAGGTTAATTCTTGGGCATCAGCAAAAATCACAATAGAGAACAAACAGCTAGAAATATTTCATCATTTTGAAACAAACCATGTTCCATACAATAATGCACTAAAAATCGTGGAATATACTCTGTCCTTACAGGAATCAATGCTGCCACTGGCTGCAGTTTGTCTACGGTCAATAAAGTGTGGACGTCAGAAAAATCACCATTAAGTGTTGAGACATTGAAAGACATTTTATGTGGTGTGAAATATAATTTAACAAATTCCTGTGAAATTTTTCATAACCTTTTAAACAACAGCAATCTACTAAAAAAATTCACTCAAATGAGAAATATGCCAAAGAATAAAATAACACTAAACATGATTCTTAATGTATTATATTTTTTAATTGTACTTACGTTGAAATTAAAAATATATATATTGCAATACTATTTTTGCATTCTATGAAAATTTTGTTGCTCCATATAGACCAAATTTATAATCAAGAACCCCCTTGCCTCCCCTCATCAATGGTGTCCCGCTTTACCAATGTTAAAATCTGGTCACCTTACTGTAGGGTGTCATGAATATGTTTACATCCAGAATCAAACTCACTACCATCTAGTCGATTCTGACTCCTAGTTTGAAAAGCAGCGCAGAAAGTGCCCTGCGGCTTTTAAGACTTCAAATGTTGGCGGAAGCAGAACGCTTGCCTTTCTCCTATGTACATGTATATGCATAAATATATAGTGTGTTTTATAAAGAAGTTTAAAACTATAAGTTTATAGTCAGTTCACAGATATCATTCTGTCAGAAACACAATCTATTAGAAAAGGCTGTGTTTACCTGAAAACACATGGGTAATTTGACAGACTTAGGACATTAAGTAAGTTTCCCCTTTCTGGTAACCACACACCCATTGCATACAATATAGAATGTCTGATTGTATCATAGACTGAGGAATGGACCATTCTGGGAAATCCACACCTGTGGACAACTAACATCCCAACACACTCAAATGTAGGCCAAAGACTTGCTTGTTTTGTGGGATTCCATGTAAGCTCATAATATCAATCAACTGGCCATATTTAGAGTGAACAAAAGAGTCAAAAATAAATAAATGACTCTTTTAGAGCCACATGATTTGGTGACATGAGCTGACAATGTAGCAAGCATTTAGTTATGAAAGCTTCATTTCATGTTACAATGCAAAGCATTCAAAGGTCTCTAATAAAAACTAGTGTGAACTATGTGATGAGCACTGCCTGTGGTTTTCCACACCCAGGATGGGGGGTGTATAAAAGGTCTGGTGCAGATGGTTACAGTCAATCACAGGTACTGTTTCCCTGCTTCACACTATATCTTCCACTCCTGTCACGATGTGCTACTACGGGAACTACTATGGCAGCCTGGGCTACGGCTATGGTGGCCTGGGCTACGGCTATGGCCTGGGTTATGGTTATGGAGGCCTGGGCTGTGGCTATGGCTGTGGGTATGGTGGTTATGGATACAACCGCTTCCGCCCACTGTGCTGTGGAAGATTCGGGTTCTATGGCTTCTACTGAGGAATTCCCAAAGTTGCTTATCCTATTGGCCGCATGTTCCTAGTTTCCTGGCAATGTCTCCCGGTTCGTCCACATGACAAAGATTAAAGTATTTACAAAACTACCTTAATAATATTGCAATTATATATGTAGCATTTGTTTCATCATTGTTATTTGAATCATCCTGTTATTTGTAGAAAATAAATCTGTTGACATTATACTGTCTTTCTAATATCTTTAAAAATGTCTCATATTTTGTGTGAAAAATACATTAACAAATAAACTATTACCAAAAATATTGCTTCATTACATTTAAATTCTTATCTTCATTAGATTGGATGCTATATGGGAGTGTGTGGGTGATCATTCATATGCCTTAATGTTTAGGCATGCATGTTTGTATATAAAATAAACGAGGGACAAAGTGTGCACATTTATCTTTCATCATCATGCAAGTTTCATCATAAATCTAATCTATATGATGGCAATAGATCTAGTTCATAGCTTCTTTTTTCTCCATTCTCATTAGTAGCCTCTCTCTTGGTATTTTATCTTTGATCCTAATTACGTGGTGATGCTTCCAGAGAGCTCAAATGTTAAAAGGGTAGTTCCTTAATAGCACTAAATAGGCATACAACAGCAGCAAGCTTTGGGTGTGTACGTGAAACACTAAACTTCTGACTTACTGGCAATTATTCAAGGCTAGTATCTAAATAATTTTTTAGGTTTCCTTTTCCATTTTTTATATATATATTTTTTAATCATTTTATTGGAGGCTCCTACAATTCCTATCAGGGTCCATACATACATCCAATGTGTCAAGCACATGTGTACATTTGTTGCCATCATTATCAGAACATTTGCCTTCTAATTGAGCCCTTGATATCAGCTGCTTACTTTCCCCCTCCCTCTGCACTCCTCCTCCCTCATGAACCCTTCATAATTCATAAATTATTAGTATTTTTTCATATGTTACATTGTCTGACACCTCCCCCAACCCTCTTCTCTGCTTTCTATCACCCAGGGAGGAGACTATACATAAATTCTTGTAATTGGTTCCCCCTTTCGACCCCACATTCCCTCCACCTTCCAGGCATCACCACTCTCACCACTGGTCCTACAGGAGTCATCTGTCCTGGATTCCCTGAGTTTCTAGCTGCTATCTGTACCAATGTACATCCTCTGGTCTAGCCAGATTTGTAAGATAGAATAGGGATCATAACAGTGATGGGGAAGAAGCATTTAAGAACTAAAGGAAAGTTATGTGATTCATCATTGCTACCCTGCACCCTGACTGGCTCATCTCCCCTCATCCCTTAAGTAAGGGGGGGAGGGGTCCAGTTGCCTAGTGATGGGCTTTGAACCTCCACTCTACACTCAGTCACAATTACAGTGATATGATTTTTTGTTCTTTGATGATTGATACCTGATCCCTTCAACAGCTCATGATCACACAGGCTGGTGTGTTTCGTTCATGTGGACTTTGTTACTTCTGAGCTAGATGGCCACTTGTTTATCTCCAAGTCTTTAAGACCCCAGACGCTATATCTTTTGATGGCTGGGCACCATCAGCTTTCTTCACCACATTTGCTTATGCACGCGTTTGTCTTCAGTGATCGTATCCAGAAGGTGGACACCCACTGATAAGATTTTTAATTCTTTGATGCCTGATAATGGGTCCCTTCTATACGTCATGGTCAGACAGGACAGTGTGCTTGTTCCATGTGGGCTTTGATGTTTCTCAGGTAGATGGCCACTTGTTTTTCTTCAAGCCTTTAAGATACCAGACATTATAACTTTTGGTAGCCGGGCACCATCAGCTTTCTTCATGACATTTGCTTATGCACACCTTTTTCTTCAGCAATTGTGTCAGAAAGGTGTGCATCCTCATATGCCAATTAAATAGAACATTGAGTAAGTACGTGAGTAGAGGCCCATTGAGTAAGTACTTGCATTGAGTAAGTACTTGAGTAGAGGCCCATGTCCATCTGCTGCTTTAATACTAACCTGTAAATATATGCACATAGATCTATTTCCCTACACTCATATAAATATATTTACAGGAGTACATTCCAGTCTTTAGACCTCTATAAATATTCTTTGTCACCTTTCTTTCCTCTATTTCCTTTTACTTTCCTCTTGTCCCACTATCATGCTCAGCCTTCATTTGGGTTTCAGTAATTTATCTCAGTTACCTTGCCATTGCTGAATCCCCACCAGGCCTCTCATGTCCTCCATGCCACTGATTTTGGATAACTTATTGTTCCCCTGTCCCTGAGTTGGTAGGCACCACCATTTTACCCCCGCCTACCCCTCTCCCTTGTCCCTCCCAGAACCATTTGTCCCATTGTTTTCTCCTCCAGACTATTCATCCAGTCTATCTTATCTAGATAGATATGTCGAGATAATAATATGCACCAAAAACCAAGCCATAGCAAGATAGGTGATGAATGCAAACACAGCGATGACAACAAAAAAGAAAACCAATTACCCATCCATGAATAAATTAATTAAAAGAAAAAATTAAAAAGAAATAATAACTTGTAAGTAGATCAAAGCCTGACTTTTTATCTAAAAGCGTGTTCTTCAGTCAGGTCCGATAGGGTACCAGGCTCTGGAACCAGAGTCTGTCCTTAGTACTCCCTCAGGGACTCCCTGATCTGCTACCATGATTGTTCTGCCGCACCCCTGTAGTGGTTTGCCTTGGTGTCGCAAGGTCAGTCTGGGCCAGTCCTGACACTGAGTCTTCAGTGTTATCCCCCCTTAGGGCCCTGGGCCAGCCAAGGACGTTGTGTCTCATAGTGGGATCAGCCATATTGTCTACTCTATGCATTGGCTGTTCAGAGCGGGGATCTTGTCCTCTAGGCCTGGTGGGCCAGGATGCACTCCACTCTTTCTTCCTCCCTCTTCATTTGCTCCCATGTGCTCTGATCAGACATGCTCCTCTCTCCTAACTGCAGTTTCAGTACCGTCCTCTAAAGTGAATTCTTCTTGGCGGAGGTAGCTGGTATGGGGCCGAGCCCTCAGGTCCCTCCACTGGCTACCCACTTGTGCTGGCATGCTGCATTCGTCTGGCACTGGATTTAAGTCTGGTCCTTCTTTCCCTGTGGAGACACAAACAATACCCTCCCCTTGGGTGAGTCAGTGCCCTATTCCCCACCACATATCGTTTTTTTCTTTCCCTTTTTCTCCCTCCCTGCTCCCTTTTTAGTTGGCTACCATATGTACCCCTGGATTTGGTCTGGCCCCTGCCATACTATCTGGATCTCACCCCAGGAGTGTTTGTATACAGTTGCTTTTTCGCTGTGCCCCTTTTGAACTTACCTCAGCGGACTCATGTTATACTTGTCCTTTTGTGCTTGGTTTACTTCAATTTCCTCCAGTTCTTCCCATGCAGCGATATCCTTCAAGCCTTCATCACTGCTTTTTAGTGATGCATAGTACTCCATTATATGTATGCACCATAGCTTTTTAATCCATTCGTCTGCTGATGGAAATTTGGGTTGTTTCCAACTATTTGCAATTGTGAACTGTGCCGTAATGAACATTGGAGCACAGATGTCTGGCAATGGTTTGTTTCTTGCCTCTTCTGAATATATGCCCAATAGGGGATTGTTGGGTCATATGGTAGCTCAATTTAAATCGGTTTGGGAAATCGCCAAATCGATTTCCATAGTGGCTGTACATACCTACAAGCCAACCAGCAGTGGATGACAGTACCTATCTCACCAAAGCCCCTCCAACACTTGTTGCTTTCTGATTTTTTGAATTGGGCTATCTTTGCAGGTGCTAGGTGGTATCTCATAGTTGTTTTGATTTGCATTTCTCTTATGGCTAATGATTTGGAACATTTTCTCATGTTTATTGGCCATTTGGATTTCAGACTCTGTGAAACTTCTGTTCAGGTCTTTGCCCACTTCTTCAGGGTCAGTTAGATTTTCTCTTATTGTAAGCTTGTAAAGTATTGTCGATTTTAGTAATAAGACCTCTGTCTGATGTGTCATTGCTAAAGATGTTTTCCCTGTTGGTGTACTCTCTTATTACTCTCTCACTGAATTATTTTGATGTACACAGGTGTCTTATCTTCAGTATATCCCACTTGTCTATTTGTGACTCCTCAGTATTTGCATCCTTCCCTATTTCTGATAGCCTATGTATTCCCTGTGCCAAGGTTCTCTGGTTTGTCCCAATTCCCTCATTAATGACCCTAATTATTTGGGATTTTAGCTCAAGGTCTGTGATCCATTTTGAGTTTATTCTTGTGCATGTAGTGAGGTAAGGGTCTTGCTTCATTTTTCTTCTGGTAGATATCCCTTTTTTCCAGCACCATTTATTGAAGATGGCATCTCCTTCCCATTTAATATCTTTTGGCTCTTCTAAAAGATTAGTTGCCTGTATGCTGATGTTTTTATTTCTGGAATTTCATCTCTTTTCCATTGGTCTGAATATCTGTCATTATACCAGTACCACACTGTTTTGACTACTGTGGCCATATAGTATGTGCTAAAGTCAGATAGAGCAAGCACTCTCACTTTGTCCTTCATTTTGAGGAGTTCTCTGCTAATTCTGGGTATCTTCCCCCTCTATATGAAGTTGGTAAACTGTTTTACCAATTCTTTGAAGAAAGACGGTGGCATTCGAATCAGGATAGCAATAAACTTATATAATGCCTTGGGCAGAACTGACATCTTTATTGAGTCTTCCAATACATGAGTATGGGATATTCTTCCATTTGTTGAGGTGACTCTTGATTTCTTGTGGTAGTGTTTTATAATTTTCCTCATACAAGTCTTTCCTTTTTTAGTGAGGTATATTCCCAGGTATTTCAGTTTCTGCTTGGCTATTTTAAAAGGTACTATAATCGTCTCTTCTGTGATCTTGTCTGATGTGTAGAGCAGTCTGATTAACTTCTGTTTATTTATATTGTATCCTGCCACTCTGCCATATTACTCTACTGCTTCCAGCACTACACTAATGGAGTTTAGGAGATCTTTGATGTATAGAATCATATCATATGTGAATAATGACGATTTTGTCTATTCTTTCCCAAGATGAATACTTTTAATATCTTTTCTTTGTCTTATGTTGTTAGCCAGGACCTCCAGAACAATCTTAAATAGGAGTGGGGACAAGAAGGATCCTTGTCTGATCCCCTTTTTCAGTGGATATGTTTTTGTCTTTTCTCGGTTAGCTACCACATTGGTTGTTGGTTTTTCATATATTGGTTGTATAATATTGAGTAATGTTCCTCCTATTCCTATCTTCTTGAGTGTCTTAACAGGAATGTGTGCTGGATACTGTTGAAAGCTTTTTCTGCATCTATCTATATTATCATGTGTTTCCTATACTTTTTCATTTCAATGTGATGGATAATACTAATGATCTTTCTTATGTTGAACCATCCCTGCATCCCTGGTATGAATCACATTTGGTCATGGTGAATTATTTTTTAATATTCCTTTGTATTCTATTGGCTAGTATTTTGTTAAGGATTTTTGCATCGATGTTCATTAGGGATATTGGCCTATAGTTCTCAATTCTTGTGGCATCTTTTCCCGCTTTAGGTATCAAATTTATACTAGCTTCATAGAAAGAGTTTGGGAGTTTGCTGTCTTTTTCTATGTTCTGGAAAAATTTGTATAGGATTGGTGTCAGTTCTTCCCTGATTTCTTCGTAGAATTCTGTGAAGCCATCTGGCCTGGGAGATATTTTGTTGGTAATCCGTTGATTACATTGTCTATTTCTTCCATTGCTATGGGTCTGGTGAGGTTGTTGATATCCATCTGGGATAGTCTAGGGAGAGATTATGTTTCCAAATATTTGTCCATGTCATCCAAATTATTGAATTCATTAGAATATAGACCTTCATAGCAGTGTGTAATTGTTCTTTTGATTCCAGTAGGGTCCGTTGTCATGTCCACTGCTTCATCCCTCATCCTTGCAAATGTCATTTGTTCCTTCGTTTCTTTTGTTAGGTTTGCCAGAGGTCAATCAATTATGTTAATTCTTTCAAAGAACCAACTTTTAGCGACATTAATTTTTTCCATAGTTTTCTAGTTTTCCCTCTCATGTATCTCAGATCTGATTTTTATTATATCTATACTCTTGATGTTAGTAGGGTTGTTCTTTTGACTCTGCTCTAATTGGTGTAGGTTTTGTGTCAGCATATCATCCACGAGGCTCTCGTCAGTTTTAATGTGTGCATTTATTGTTATCAGCCTTCCTCTGATAAATACCTTTGCTGTCTCCCACAGGTTTTGGTACATTGTATTTTCATTCTCATTGGTTTCTAGAAACTTCCTGATTTCATCTCTGATCTGGGTTAATAACCAATCCTTTTGCAATAGGAAATTGTTCATCCTCCAATTGTTTGCCCTTGTTTTCTTCACTATCCTATTAATTTCCAGCTTTGTGGTACAATGATCAGAGAGAGATGTCTGTATAACCTCTATGTGCTTGAATTTTCTCAAGGTCGACTTGTATCCCAGCATGTGGTCTATTTGCGGATATGTGCCTTGTGAACTTGAAAAGAATGTGATTTTTTTGTATATGGATGGAAAGCTCTGAAAATATCTATCAAGTCAAGGCATCAATTGTGCTATTTAGATCGGTAGCCTCCTTGTTGAGTTTATTTCCCAATGATCTGTCTTTTTCAGAGAGTGGTGTATTAAAGTCACCAACTATAATTGTTGAGCCTATGATCTCCTTTTTCATCTTTTGGAGTGTTTGATTTACAAATTTCGCAGGTCTCTCATTAGGTGCATATATGTTTAATATGCTCACCGCTTCTTGGTCAGCATTATATAGCGCCTCTTCTTGTCTCTTGTTATGGCCTGTATCTTGAGGTCAATTTGGTCAGATATTAAGATCGCTACCCCAGCTTTATTTTGCACTACCATTTGCTCGGTATAATTTTCTCCAGCCTTTAATTCTCAATCTGTTTTTGTCTGTAAGCTTGAGATGAGTCTCATGGAGGCAGCAGATCAATGGGTTATGTTTCCTGAGCCAGTCTGTTAGCCTCTGCCTTTTAATGACTGAGTTCAGGCCATTTATATTCAGTGCTATGATATCCATCTGTGGACTCTGTAATGTCGCCTTATACCTTTTATGATGGATATTTTCCGATCTACCTGTCTAATCCACTTGTTTTGTGTGTGTGGTTTATGCTTGCCTTCCCTCCTCTATTGAGCTGATGCTATCCTGGGAGTTTATTACTTTGTCGCCCTATGGGTAGAGTTGTCCTATGTGATGGTCCATTATTTACCCTCGGTGAGCTTTGATCTTCTGCCCATACTGGATCCGCAAAGGATCTTTTGTAGGGCTGGGTGGTTTTTTTTTAATGTATGCTTTGAGGTTGTCCTTGTCTGGGAAGACTCTTACTTCTCCATCTATCTTAATAGATAATTTGACTGGGTAAAATATTCTTGGGTTTACGTTGTTTTTCCTTCAATTTTTGGAATGTGTTACTCCATTCCCTCCTCTTCGTCATCATTTCCGCTGATAGATCCGAACATATTCTTATTGGGGTACCTTTATATGTGACTATTTGCTTTTCCCTAGCTGCTTTTATGATTTCTCCTTTTCCTCAGAGTTGGATAATTTTATAATTATGTGTCTTGGTGACTTCTTCTTGGGATTTAGTTTGGCTGGTGTTCTTTCAGCCTTTTAAAAGGCTGCCTAATTTTCATTTATTAATGAAATGAGGAAGTTTTCCTCTAAGAATTCCCTTGCTATTTTCACTGTAGACTTTTTTGTTGTGTCTTGTTTCAGTAGTCCAATTATTCTAATATTGTTTCTTCTGATAGCATCAGACATGGCTCTCAAGTTTTCTTCAGGTTCTTTGATTGTCTTATTTGACTGCTTTTCCCGTTTGCTAAGGTCTGCTTGGTTGTCCTTTAGGTCACTGGTGCGATTCTCTGCCTCCTCAAACCTATTCTCAAGGTTTATCATTTTGTCACTGAATTTTATTATTTCACCCCTTAAATCTTTTATTTCCCATTGGCGTGTTGCCTTTACCTACTCTATCATTTCATCTTTTTTTCTGTATTGCTTCGCTCATATTCTTTGTGACATCAAGCAGCATTTTGAAAATTATTTTTTGTGGCAGGTCAATATCTGCTTCTTCTATGCCCATCGTTAGGTTCATGACTTCTGTCATTGTCTTCTGTTTCTCCTATTTTTTCATTGAAGCTGTCAGAACTGGTTGCGGTTTACGTGTTGTTTTAGAGGAGCCTGGAGCCATCTCCCTGAGTTGAATAGCCCTAGGCTCTCTCTTGGGGGATGTGTATGAGTACTTCTATAAACTACCTGCCAGTAGCTGTTCTGAGGGTTCAGGCTATTGCTATATCTTCCTGTGGTTTCACTCTTATCCTAGCCATCCAGAATTCCATTATTTGGAATGTGTGTTGCATATTCCTCTCATATGATACTGGTTGGGTTATTGTGGGCCCAAGAGAGTGCGTTGCTTCCCTGGCCTTTCTCTAAGTAGGCTTCACAGTTCTTGGATCACCTTCGTTGGCCTGTGGTGTTTTTCTCTGCAACTGTAGTGCTGAGGAGGCTGTGCCGGTATAACCTTCTTGGTGTTGGGCTAAGTAGCGGGCAGGGGGATTACCATAGACAGAGAGATTGCCTTGGAGATTGGGGAGATGTTCCCACAGTAGTGTGAAGCCCCAGAAGTGGTGGTCAGGCGTTTCCACCACTCACTTGTAGGGCCTCATGATTTAGGCTGGGTATACCCCAACTCTTTGTAGGGGAGGATCCCTGCTGCTTGGTGTGTGGAAGAAGACTGTAGTGAATTCCCCAGATTCTTGCCAAGCCAATAAATGCAGGTGGAAGATCCCCCAGTTGGGCCTTCAGAGTTTCCCTAGGCAAAGGGGAGTTGCCTGGAGGCCGCTATTGGCTTATGACAGGAAAGAGAGTGAAAGGAGAGGAAAAAGAGAGAAAAAGGAAGACACAGACTCGTGCAATAATGCCAAGCAAACTGACACCCACTCACACACGCAAAACTAAAATGCACAGAGTAAACGAAGGTGAAAACAGTAAAAAATATTATAAAAAATAAAGAAGGAACAGAAAACAAATAAAAAGGAGAACTAAATCTGCTGAGGCTTTCGTAGGAAATAACAAAGAGGAGAAAAGAAGAAAATGTGAAAGAAGAACACAATGAAAGAATAAAAAGAGAAGAGGAAAGGAGGAAGGAGAGAGAATTTTAAAAATAGTCAAAGAAATAGCTGGCCTGTGCTGTGCTGTGTGTAGCACTGACTTGTCCTCTATGCAGCCCTATCTTCAGTTATTTAATGATTTAAAAGATTGCAGATTCAGGCCAGAGTGGAAGCTCTGTGCACCCATTAATAGCGCTTAGAGCAGCAAGTCTTGCTGCTGTTCTTTGGTGTTAGCTCTTTGCATTTGTTGAATAACAAGTTGATTTTTGGGGGAGTACTATTTTTTGTTGGTGGATTAGTGAATGTGCAAAAAGTTTCTTTTATTTCAGTTGCATTTACTTGTATCTCTATGTCCAAAGTACATCACGTTAAAAAAAACTATGAACAATATGCCCGCCCATTCCATTTGTCCTCCCATTGAGATAAGTTTTTCCTTGGTAACAATTTTCAGGATGGTAAAAACATTCACAAATACTATCTCTATAAAGAATTATGATTTGGCATTACTAAAAATTAAATTTGACTTTGAAACACATTTAAAACAAATAAAAGCAGAGCCAATATGGTTTTGTAAAATTTTTTTAAATGGACGAGTCCCCAATAAAATGATTTTTTTAAAACCACAAAGTGTAAGGAATAATGTGTAGCTTTCAAATCATACAGGATAAATATGTTTTTAAAACTATGCTATAACATATGTACACCTGTGCTTAATACAATTGATGTATGAATTGTACCTAGAACTGTAAGAGCCATCAATAAAATGATAACAAAAAGTATATAAAACAAATAATTCACCATGACAAAGTGGGATCCATACCTGAGATGCATGGATGGTTCAATATACCGAAGACCATTAGTATTGTTCTTCACATTGAATTGAAAAAGTATAAGAACCATATGATAATATCAATAGATGCGGAAAAAGCATTAAAAACATCCAACACTAATTAATGTTTAAGATATTGAGGAAGATAGGAATGGAAGGAAAATTCCTCAGTATAATACAAGATGTATATGAAAAAAACAACAGCCAATGTGGTAATCAATGGAGAAAAGGCGACAGCAATTCTTCTGAAAAATGGGACTAGACAAGGATGTCCCTTGACCCCACTCCTATTTAACATCGCCCTGGAGGACCTAGCCAACAATAAAAGGCAAAGAAAGGACATCAAAGGTATTTGGCTGGGGAAGGAAGAAGTGAAACTATGCTTATTTGTAGATGATATGATTTTATACATAGGAAATCCTCAAAGTTCCACGAGAGGAGTACTGGAAACAATAGAGGAATATGGCAGCGTAGCAGGTTAAAAGATCAACAAACAGAAGTGTATTTCACTGCTGTACACATTGTACAAGCTCACAGAGGAGGTGATATAAAGGGGGACCCTTCACAATAGCCAAACACAAATTGAAAGTGCCTGACTCAAAAAACAAAAGATCTGTATGAGCAAATCTACAAAACACTAGTAAAAGAAACCAAGAGTGACTTCAACGAAGGGAAGGACATCCCATGCTCATGGATAAGTAGACTCAATATTGTAAAGATGGCAATTTTACCCAAGATACTGTATAAGTTCAATGCTATCCTGATCCAAATTCCAGCATCACTCTTCAAAGAGTTGAGAAAACAGATTACCAACTTCATATGGAGCGGGAAGACACCAAGAATTACCAGAGAACATCTCACAAAGGACAAAGTTGGAGGGCTTGCTTTACCCAACTTTTGCACCTACTATACAGCCACAGTGGTCAAAATAGCATGGTATTGATATAATGATAGATAGTCAGACCAATGGAAAAGGATTGAAAACCCAGAAATAAAATCACCAGTGTACAGACAACTGGTCTTTGATTAGTGTCCCCAAAATACCAAATGGGATGCGGATGCCTTCTTCAATTTGTCGTGCTGGAAAAAATGGATACATAGCTGCATAGAAAAGAAGCAAGAGTCTTACCTCACTCCATACACAAGGATAAACTCAAGGTGGATCACAGGCCTTGAGTTAAAGCCCCAAACTATTACGGTCATCAATAAGGGAACTGGGACAAACCTGAGAACCTTGGCACAGGGATTACATAGGCTATCAGATATCAGGAAGGACACACAGAGGAGGCACAAATTGACCTTTGGGATATACTAAAGGTAAAACATGTATACATCAAAGGAACTCTCCAAGAGAGTAATAAGAGAGACAACAGAATGAGAAAGCATCTTTAGCAATGACACATCAGACAAAGGCTTTACCACTAAAATCTATAATACTCTGCTAACCTACAAGGAAAACATACCAGTAGTCCACTCAAGAGGTGGGCTAAGGACCTGAGCAGGAGTTTCAAAAGGGAAGAAAACCAAATGGCCAATAAATATATGAGAAAATATTCCAGATCTCTATCCATAAGAGATATGCAAATTTAAACAACTATGAGATACCACATGACACCCTCAAAGATAGTCCACTTCAAGATATCAGAAAGTAGCAAGTGTTGGAGGGGATGCAGATAGATAGGAACTCTTGTCCTCTGCTGGTGGACCTGGAAGTATGTACAGCCATTATGGAAATCAATTTGGCGATATCTAAAATGGATGGAAATTGAGCTACCATATAATCCACAACCCCACCCACTCCTGGGCATATACACAGAAGAGGCAAAACACAAACCACGGGCAGATAACTGTGCCACAATTTTCATGGGAAAGGAAGTGGGAGTTAACAACCAAGGGGAAAGGGAACAACAAGTGAACCAAAATCAGAGGCATGAAAGGTATAAGAGGTCTGGCAGGGCTTGATCAAGGGCAATGTAACCGAGAGGAATTCCTGAAATCCAAATGAGGGCTGAACGTGATCGTGGGACAAGAAGAAAGTAGAAAGAAATAGAGGAAAGAACTAGGAGGCAAAGGGCAGTTTTAGAGACCTAAATACAGGCATACACAGATGGAAATATATTTATATATGATTAATGAGGAAATGGATCTATGTACATATATTTATAGGTTTATTATTAAGGAAACAGATCGACAGAGGACCCTTACTTAAGTAGGACGTCAACACAAGAACACTAACAATTTTAACAATTAGGAAGTGTGAGATGCTCACCTTCCTGGCATAATTGCTGAAGCCAAAGGAAGAACAAGCAATTGTGGTGAAGAAAGCTGATGGTGCTGGGCTACCTAAAGATATAGCATCTGAGGTCTTAAAGGCCTTAAGATAAACAAGCAGCCATCTAGTTGAGAAACAACAAAACCCACATGGAAGAAGCACAACAGCCTGTACCGATTTGATCACTGAGGACAAAGCACGTGCATTAGCAAATGTGGTGAAGAAAGCTGATGGTGCCCGGCTATCAAAAGATACAGTGTCTGGGGTCTTAAGGCCTGAATATAAACAAGAGGCCATCTAGTTGAGAAACAACAAAGCTCATATGGAAGGAGCACATTGGCCCACCCCGACACAATCTCTAAGACAATGAGGGGGAAAGGGCAAAGGCGGTAAAGAAAGATGATGGTGCTTGTATGTAAAAAGATATACAATCTGGGGTTCGATCGAATGGAAGATAAACATGTGGCCATGAAACTGAGAAAAAACAAAGCACACGTGTAAGAAGCACACCAGCCTTTGAAATCACAAGTCATATCAGGGTTCAAGTATCATGCATTAATAACGCCCCCCCAAAAAATCATAGAAAGGTTAATAAGAGGGAGCGTGGAGTGGGGACTCAGGGCCCATTAGTGGGAAATGGGACACCCCCTTGCAGAAGGGCCTCAGGGAGGAAATGAGCCATTCAGAGTGCAGTGTAGCATGATGAAACATACAAGCTTCTTCTAGTTCTTCAATGCTTCCACCCTGCCATTATCATGATCCAAATTCTTCCTTACAAATCCTTCTGGACCAGAGGATGCACACTAATACAGGTGGGAACTGGAAACAGGGAATACAGGACAGATCAACTACATAAGACCAGTGGTGAGACTGGTGACACTGTGAGGGTGGGAGAGAAAGGGGAATTGATTACAAGGATCTACATACAGCCTACTCCATGGGGGATGGACAGCGGAGAAGTGGGTGAAGGGAGACGTCGGATGGTTTAATTATGAGAAATTATGTATTATCAAGGGTTCATTGGGGAAGGAGGAGTGGGGAGGGAGGGAGAAAATGAGGAGCCGATACCAAGTGCTCAAGTAGAAAGCAAATGTTTTGAGAATGATGATGGCAGCATATATACAAATGTGCCTGACACAATGGATGAATGTATGCATTGTGATAAGAGTTGTATGAGTCCTCAATAAAATGACTTTTAAAAAGCATATGATTAAATTCAAACTTAATTAACTAGAAAACATATAATAAGTGATATCACTGCTAATATCAGATGGGTCTTGATTCAAAGCAGAGCAAACCAGGGTGATATTTATTTGTCTTTTATTAGCTATGCAAAGATAATTCACTATGGATGTTTTGACAAACTATGCTTAAGATCACTATGAATGAGAATTCATGAGCACTTGATTAGGCCTATATGGAAAGTGTGTGTAGGTCAAGAGTCAGTCATTTAAACAAAACATGGTGAATACTTCATGGGTTAAAAACAAAATTAATATGGATCAGGTCTATAAGTTTGGGGAATAATTACTGAATCTGTATGTTGAGCAAATAACATGAAAAGCAGAACCATTTGAAAAAGAACTTGGCATCAAGACTAATTAACCACATGTGATATGTGGGCCCCAAACTTATGGGCTAAAAGTGAGTAGGATTTAAGCATGTATCAAAAAAAAACTCTCAAAACTAAAGACTTAAGTATAGATTATTACCCATAAATAGAAAACAATACTCAGTGTGGGAAGCCGCAGCTCTCGCCGCCATTACAAGATGGCGCCGGGCAGTCAGGGCGGTGGCCCAGTTAAGTGGTAAACAACCACTTAGAGCATGCGCACTGCTTAGATGACGTAGTCAAAACTCCACCCTGGAGTATGCTAATAAGGGTTCTGGCGAACGCACCAATCAATGCACAGCACATCCCCATAGAGCGCATATAAGCAGCAGTAGTTTGGGGCTTCGGGGTCTTTTTCCGCATCTGCAAATCGAACCCGCATTAAATGCCTGTGGAAGAATCCTGTTGTGGCGCGTCCTTCTTGCTGGCGAGACTGAGCGCGCGACAACTCAGTAGTCACAATCCTAATAAAATGAGACTATTCAAATTCACAAGAATTTTATTTAATTGGATACACAATCATGGAAGTTAACAGCCACAAAATCAAACAACATATTGTATTGGGCAAAACTACTTCATACAGTTTCTTCAATATGATTAAGAGAAAAGTGGCATTTGCTCTCCACTTAAGCCCTCTGCATCAGGTTCTCTTTTTTTTTTTTTTTTGAGTGATTAGGGCAAAGAATGTACAGATGTGTTTTATACAATTGATGTATGTGTATGTGTGGATTGTGATAAGAGTTGTATGAGCCTCTAATAAAATGTAAAAAAAAAGAAAAGAAAAAAAATGATTAGGGCAAAGGAAAAAAAAGAGCAAAGTGGCACTTTTAGAATTGAGCTGCTGCTGACCCCACTATGGTACTTTCAATTCCTTCATAAACATGTGAAGGTTCCACAAAGAACAGAGAATGCTTGAGGAGAATTGATTCATTTTAATTTGGATATTGGCAAAGAACATTGAAAGTACCATGTATTGCAGGAGGAAAAACAACAGCAAGCATCGCTCTAAAACAAAGTATTTTCAGAAGTCTCCTTAGAAGAGAGGACGGAGAGATTGCTTCTTGAGTAATCATACGGAGCCAATTCCTGGGGAAGAAAATCTTTCTTGGTAAAGAATTGGGTGAGCAAAAGAGAGAAAGATTCTTAAGGAGATGGATTGATCAGTGATTTCAAAAACTGGCTCTTACATCACAATTGTGAGGATGATTTAAGGGCTTACAGTGTTTCATTTTGCTATACATAGGGCAGTTATGAGTTGGAAATAACCAAGGGAACCTAAAAATAACATACTGCCCACATACCTTTTATGACAAAAGTGACCCCTGATGAAAAACAACAACAAAAACAAAAGACTAAGATAGAGCATTTGCCCCCAATCCCAACCATGTGGACAACGCCCTACCCCTCAGAAGAATGCACTTCAGAGGAGAGCTGTAACATGAAGGCTTGGTGAGAGATGTGCGTGGGATTAGAGCACACAGGAGAAACGCAAAGGAATGGAGAGGGAGGAGAGGATATCCTGACCCACCAAGACCCAAGGAAGATGTTCCTGAGCAGAGCAGACAATACACTGGGAGGACCATCGGGCTGGCCCCATCATGGGACACGGTGCCCCTCACTGAATGATGACTCTATGGGGGACAGCATTGAAGATACAATGTGGGAATAGTGCACAGTCTGTCCCCTTCCTGCTGGAGAAAGGTACTGAAGGCATGTAGCAGAGTATCAGGAGGAGCAGACTGATGAAATCCCTGGGGAATACCAAAAATATACTTTGGTGACAGAGTGTGTTCTAACAATCTGGCATTCTGTGATGCTCACCTTCCTGGCACAATCGCTGAAGACAAAATGGGTGCATAAGCAAATGTGGTGAGGGTTGATGGTGTCCTGTTTTGAAGAGATATAGCATCTGGGTTCTTAAAGGCTTGAAGATAAACAAGCGGCCCTCTACCTGAGAAGAAGCACAGTCCCACATGCAAGAAGCACACCAGCCTGTGTTATGGGATCAAGTATCAGGCATCGAAGACCTAGAATAAAACCATACTTAAGGTGAATGGAGTGAGGGGTAGGAAGTGGAGACCCAATGGCCATCAGTAGACAATTGGACATACAGAATCCAGGATAGATAGAACCTTCAGGGCCAACAAGGAAATTACAGATACCAGTAGGTTTAGAGGAGGGTGGGGGAGAAAGGGGCAATTGCTTACAAGGATAAAACTAGAACCCCCTCACAGCAGGATGAATAATGAAAAAGTGGGTGAGCGGTGACCAAGTACATTGTAAGATATGGAAAAAATAATCTATAACTTATCAGGATTTTGTGAGAAAGGTGTGTAGAGATGAGGAGGTAGAAATGGAGAGCAGATATCAGGGGTTTAAGTGGGAAGAGAATGCTTTGAAAATGATGATGGAGGGATGTGTGTGAATGTGCTTAACACACTGGAGGAATAAGAGATGTAAGACCTCCCAATAAAAGTACCTTCTTTGAAAAAAAAAAAAAGGAGAGGGCTGATATCAAGGATTTCAAGAATAAAGAAAATGTTTTATAACTGATTTGGTAGCATTGTAAAGTACTGCTTGACACGAATGAATTTTGAACTGTTGTTATATCTGTAATGACTCCCAAAAAATAATTAGAAATGAAAAAAAAACTAAACGAGTATATTTACAAAGGATAATAACTTGACTCTGGTTCTAATAATTGATACACTAGGAAGTAGATATGTATATGGTTCATAAGCATCAAGGCCTTTGAAACATGTTCCTGAAGAACAAAAAAATTGATTTAACAATATGAAAAATAATCCTTAGCTTTCATAGAAAGTAATGGATATGAAACAAGTTAAGTCCCGCATATACTCGAATATAAGCCAAACCAAATATCAGTTTCTGGCACCTAATTTTACCACAAAGACTGCATTAAAAATGAGCTGAAAAACTCAGCTTATACATAAGTATACACGGTGATTCATCACAATACACAATGTGTTTGAGGAATTCAACTGATTAAATAAAAATTGAACCTGAACCAAGAATTCCTTTTCAGCATCCCATAAATTAATGATAGAATACCGGCATACGTGAAATAGTATGTATTAAGAAGACTTCATTTTGTCTAATGACTCAAGATAGTTATGACATTCTCTAAAGAAAATTAGTGAGACGCATGAGTCTGTGGTTTTCTCCACCCACAGCTGAGGGGGTATAAAAGGCCCTGGCAGAAGGCAACACTCAGACCAAAGATCCCTGCTCCCTGCTCTTCAACTGAACCTCCCACTCCTGCCACCATGTGCTACTACGGAAACTACTATGGCGGCCTGGGCTATGGCTATGGAAGCCTGGGTTATGGTTATGGAGGCCTGGGTTATGGTTATGGAGGCCTGGGCTGTGGCTATGGCTGTGGGTATGGTGGCTATGGATACAACTCCTTCCGCCCACTGTGCTGCGGAAGATACGGGTCCTACGGCTTCTACTGAGGAATTCCCAAAGCTGCTCAGCCTATTGGCCACATGTTCCTAGTTTTCTGGCACTGTCTCCTGTTTTCTTCGCAGGAGAGAGCTTAACCTGTTTACAAACTATCTTGAAAAACTCGAAATTCCATATGTATTGTTGATTTATCATTAACCTTTGAATTATCCTATTGTTTATAGAAAATAAGTCTGTTGACACATTGTACTGCCTTCCAAATATCTTTATAAAGGTCGTTTCATCTTTTATGTGAAAACATGAATAAATAAACTAAAGATTGCTTTATTATAATTTTACAGCTATCTCCATGAGCTTCATTTATACGTATGTATATCTGTGGTTGGTATGTATATCTGTGGTTGGTTCTTCATGTGCCTTGGTGTTCATGCATGCATGTTTGTATGTAAACTAAGCAAGGTGCATAGTGTGCACATCTACCTTTCAATGCTGAGCGTCTGGTGAGCTTGATCATAAATTGAATCTAAAAGATGGCAATAGATCTATTTCATAGCTTCCTATGTCTCTATTCTCATCAGCATTCTCCTATGATACTCTATCCTTGACCCTAACAACATGGTGATGCTGATTCAGAGCTCAAAAATTAAAAATAAGAGTTCCTTACTTCTATTAAATAGGCATATTACAGCAGCACGTTTGGGGTGTTCACATGAAACACTAACTTTCTAAATTTCTGGCCATCATTCAAAGCTAGTATCTCACTGCCTTTTTAGGATGCTAGTCACAGGCTTGAGGATCCTCAAGACAAGTTTATTTAGTGAGTATCAGCTTCCTAGTTCCCCTATGGTATCCATAATTGGGTTTGGAAATAAGAATAAATAATATATAATATGATTCTGAATATAGAGTCTTGATAATAAAACTAAATAAGCAATTCTGTTATGCACAGGGAGAGGTCTGATCAGTCTTCAACCAGAACATCGATGGACTTTTGAATGATCGATATTTCGAAGATCGCCTGTTCTTACCAAATAGAAAGTTATCAAAAACATTGAAACTTGTCTGAGTCTTAGAATTCAGGACTCCCATCAGCTTCTCCATGTGACCATGGCAAACTAAATTATGACGCTGATGCTAGTAAACCTTGTTCCCCTATGGTATCCTTCAGGATCTCTACAATCCCCAATCATTAACCTGAGCTGTCATCTCAGGAATAGTGGGGGTAAATATCAATATTTTTCCTATACCTTGCATTGTGCAAAAAGAGAAAAAAAGAAAGACAAATTAAGATTCACAGGGATCTTCAAGGGGATGGATTGACACAGTAGCTGCAACAATGGACTCAAACATAGGAACAGTTATGAGGATGGTTCAGGACCAGATTCATTCTGTTGTACATAGAGTCGCTATTGGTCAGATCCTCTGGATGCACACAGTCCCATCCCACCTGTGCTTTTTGTCCTCTTCTTTCATTCTCCAGTGATAATACATCCGATCAAAAGGCTCAAATACCCATTCTGTTTTGCTTCTTAACCTCCTTTTAAAATTTGATAGAAAAATAAAAATCTGTGACTAAGAAAAAGAAAAAAGTCAGAAAGAACCCTTTTGTGGTTACGATGTGTCTAAAAATAGAAATAGTAACAACAGAATCTCTTTCAACACTCTGTCATTATGCACACACAAGTAGACATACATGCACACATATATATGATTCGCTTGTGTTCTTACCTAAGACTTACAAACTGCCTATTAAAACTTGAGTGGTTTTAATTTAAAGCAGATAATTTCCATATATCTGTATGCTTTCAGTGTCTTTAGAACTTCCATGGTTGTCACTTAGAGCTCTAACTTTGTGAAGATGGTTCTCAATTTCTTAAAAACAGTCATCTACAGTCTGAATACATTATTATCATATGAAAAAGTCAGTAATAATAATTCAATATATGAACATAATGGACAAAGAGCTATTTTAAATTTATTTATTCTGCATATAAAATTTCACAAATTTTAAAAAGGTATAATTTATTTTATTTAAAAACATAAAATGTGGAACAAAATGCTCTGTTAAAACAATGATATATTTTCACAGTATCAAATTAAGTCAATTAGACTAAGCACTCCCAAATGTATAACTTTGATGGTTTGTAAGTAATTTACATACCCTACTTATGGCTAAATAATAAAAAAATCTAAATAATAAAATTATTAAAAAGGTGAATTAACTATCAAACTGAGCAAATACTGTAAACAGCGGAATTAATAGCAATAAGATAGGTTATACTTTATTCTTCAGGCTATACTGTCTGTTACATGACTATTTAATTCTCCCATGTAGCATACAAACAGCTAAATACCCAACAAAAATAAATTGGCATATATGTTCTTCAGTACACGCGTAGTGACAAAACAGTTAAGCAAGACTGACTGATTATAGAATTATATTTTTATTCATCAAATGTATTCTCTCCTTCTTCACCTTAGAGAAAGCCTGAGGACAACCTTTAAATTGACTTAGCCCAGATTATGTTGGCCATATCCCCAAAAGACATGCAACCCTATGTTTGTAAGCCATAAATGCTGAAATTTTATGGAACTGAATTTTGTTAGTTTGTTCAATGATTTATAGCGATCATTTTCTTAGATATATGTACAAGTATACAAACACACATTTAAGATTTTTTAAGAAAATAATACTGGTAAATGTGAAAAACTGCAAACAATTTAAATGACTATCAAGAACAAAATAAGTAAATAAATTGGGATATAGTTTTATATTAACATTTCATAGCTCTACACAAATTCTACTCTTCTACTTTTAATTTGACCAGGTATGCTCATTCACTTAAAGGGTTTTCATAAGTGTATTAGGCTACATTTTATGTTGTCTTGAAAAAATTATCATAGTAACCTTAAGAATATCTTATAGTGAGGAATGGGAGGCACATTTGGGCCAAATTATATTATACACACATTATTTGTGTAAAATTACAGCATATTCATCGAAGACAATTAAAACATTTAAATAGTTACCCAAACAATATGCGGAGTATATATATATATATATATATATATATATATATATATATATATATATATATATAGAGAGAGAGAGAGAGAGAGAGAGAGAGAGAGAGAGAGAGAGAGAGAGAGAGAGAGAGAGAGAGAGTTACGTATAAAGATTCCATGTGTGTGATACTTTTTGTACAAAAGCTAACATTTAGCAAAACATTTCTATAATATCAGAAATCAGGAATGTTACATACAAGGCTGCTTCTACATGTTGAGGACAATTGGGGTCCTAGAATGGCTTGAATATTAGAACCAGGCATTCACTGAACATTCTGCAAACTCTACACTAATGTATCTAATTCTGTATTATACAAATAGGCTACAACAGTTCCTAGATAACTTCTATTATCATTTAATTCCTTTATTTTCTTGAGTTATTGAAGCCCCATTATGTGTTTATAAACATGGTGACTTTATGCACAACAGAACAAAACACGGTCAGGTCTGGTGCCATCCTCACACTTGTTCACATTGGCCTGATAGACAGAAGGTCAGCCTTTCTGACAGTCAGCCACACTGGGGAGAACAGCACAATGCATGGGGAAAGAGAGGGGCGCTGCAAAATAGGAAGGCCGTTGACAAGGTGGATTGACACAGAAACTGCTACAATGAGCCGAATAAAGGGAAAATTGCGAGGATGGCACGTGACCGGTCAATGTTTTTTTCTGTTGCACACAGGGTTTCTATGAGTATGGAACTGACTTGATCGCATCTAATAAGACAGCAAAAGATTACAGTCTCAGACACACCACGGGGAAGGTTCTGCTCTGTCCCATAGGCTGTCGGGAATAAGTGTACATCCAGACTCAAGCTCACTGCCATCTAGTCGATTCTGACTCCTAGTTTGTAAGGCAGTGCAGAAGGTGCCCTGAGGTGTTTTAAGACTGTAAATGTTGGCAGAAGTCAAATGCTTCTCCTATGTGTATATATATTCATAAACATATAAGGTGTTTTATAAAGAAGTTTAAAAATATAAGTTTATAGTCAGTTCACAGAAATAATTCTGTCAGAAACACAATCTATTGCTTGTGTTTACCTTAAAACACTTGGGAAATTTGACAGACTAAGACACTAAGTAATTTTCCCCTTCCTGGTAACCACACACCCGCCCATTGAGTACAATAGACAATGTCAGATTGTATCATAGACTGAGGAATCACCATTCCTGGAAACCCACACCTGTGTACAAATAACATCTAAACACACTTGAATGTAAACCAAAGATGGCATGCTTTGTGGGATTCCATGTAAGCTCATAATATCATTCAACTGGACATATTTAGATTGAGAAATAGGCCTAAAAATAAATACATGAACCTTATTAAAGCCACATGAGTTGGTGACATGAGTTGACAATATACCAAGCATTTAGTTATGAAGGCTTCATTTCACCTTACACTTCAAAGCATTCAAAGTTCTCTAATAAAAATTAGCATGAACTATGTGATGAACACTACCTGCGGTTTTCCTCCACCATGATGGAGGGTATATAAAAGGTCCCGTGTAGATGGTTACAGTCAATCGTAGATACTGTTTCCCTGCTTCACCCTAAATCTTCCACTCCTGACACCATGTGCTACTACGGGAACTACTATGGCAGCCTGGGCTGTGGCTATGGAGGCCTGGGTTATGGTTATGGAGGCCTGGGCTGTGGCTATGGCTGTGGATATGGTGGTTATGGATACAACTGCTGCCGCCCACTGTGCTGTGGAAGATACTGGTCCTACGGCTTCTACTGAGGAATTCCCAAAGCTACTCAGCCTATTGGCCACATCTTCCTAGTTTCCTGGCACTGTCTCCTGGTTTATCCACCTGACAGAGATTAAAATGTTTACAAAACTACCTTAACAATATTGAAATTACATTTGCAGCATTTGATTCATCACTATTATTTGAATAGTCCTGTTCTGTGTGGAAAATAATTCTGTTGATGTAATATTGCCTTTTTAATATCTTTAAAAATGATTTTTCATCTTTTGTGTGACAAATACATTACCAAAAACTTTTATCAAAAATATTGCTTTATTACATTTAAACTCTTATTTTCATTAGATTGGCTGCCATATATGTGTTGTGGGTGACTATTCATGTGCCTAAATGCTTAGACATTCACGTTTGCATATAAAATACACAAGAGACTATGTGTGAAAACTTCCCTTTCAATGACGCACACGTTTCCTCATACATCTAATTTATTTGATGGCAGTATATCTAGGTCATAGCTTCTTATTTCTCCATTCTCATTAGTAGCCTCTCTCTTGGTATTGTATCTTTGGTCCTAATTACATGGTGATCCTGCTTCAGATCAAATGTTAAAAGGATAGTTCCTTAATAGTACTAAATAGGCATATAACACCAGCAAACTTTGGCTGTTTACATGAAACATTAACCTTCTGACTTACTGGTAATTATTTAAGGTTAGTATGTAAATATTTTTTCAGAATATTAATCACCAGGTGGAGAGTGCACAAGATGAGATTTTTAAGTGAGCTTCACCTTTCCACTGCCACTTTGGTTTTCATAATTGGATTTGGAATTAAGAATATATATTATGCTTATGAATATATATGCTTTATAATAAAAATAAATAAAATTAAGTTATGCATGGAATGAGGTCTGATAGGTCGCCAACCAGAAGATCAATGGCCTCATGAATGATCAATCTTCCTTAGAGCACATTTTCTTAAATAGAAAGTTCTCACCAACATTGAAACTGATCTGAGTCTCAGAGTTTAGGATTCTTAACAGCTTCTCCATGTGACTATAACAAACTACATTATGTCTCTGATGCTACTAAAAATTGATCTCCAGTTGATCTTCCATAGTCTAGACAACCCCTACTCCTCAATCTAAATGTAGTCTCAAAAATAATGGGGGTAAGCAAAACATATCCCCCCCCCCCTAACTTGCATTGTACAAAAGTGAGAAAGACAGGGATAGCAAGAGAGAGAGAGAGATGCACACACACAGATAAAAACAGAGCACATTGTGGTGATTACTTGTCCCAAAATAGAAAGAGTGGCATTAATTTTTTCTAACACTCTTCATTATATATTGATATGTAGGTATACAGATATGGGGTCTCTTAACATTGGCCTCTGCTCTTTTGTAAGGCTTCAAAAATATCTAGTTCATGAAAAATAGCTAGTAGTATTAAAGGAAGAAGTCCTAGATGCAGTGGGGAAAAAAGGGTTCAGAACATGACAGACTATCCATTAAAGTATTTCAAGAGCTGATTCAGTGCTGGAAGCACTCACTAGTTAGTTTATGCCAAGGAGTTTGGGAGATGGCTGAAGGAACAATGACATGAGGTAGTTCCACATTTGTTCATATAGTAAACAAATATCCTAGTAATCTTAAGTATACCTTGTAGTGAGGAATGGGAGGCACATTTGGCCCCAAATATAGTATACACATAATATTTGTGTAAAATCACAGCATATACATCAATGACAATTAACCACATTGCAATAGTTGTTCAAACAATATGTGGCTTATAGAAATTTACATATAAAGATTCCATGGGTGTGATTCCTTTTGTACAATACATAAAATTTAGCAAAACATTTCTCTAATCTCAGAAATCAGAAAGGTTACAGGTAGGGCTGCTTCTAAATGCAGAAGTCAATTGAATTGGGTGCTAGAATGACTTGCATATTAGAACTAGGCATTCGTGGAACATTCTGTAAACACTATACTAATATATCTAATTCTGTATTATACAAATAGGCTACAAAAGTTCCTGGTTATCTTCTATTATCATTTAATTCCATTTTTCTTGAGTTTTGGAAGCCCCATTGAGATAGTTAGTTTATTGTGCCAGTCTGGCCAATAGACACATATGGGATTAATTGAACGGCTGAGAGGTAAATAGCTCTGTGAGCCTCATCTTTCTTGTCTGTTGCTCTTTGATCATCAGAACAGATTGCAGTTGCCTTGCTTGTTCTGTGCCTCACTTTTCAAGCTACACTACCTATGGGACACCTAACCCATGAACTGTGTTGCTGTAATTTGAGGTCCCTTTAAGACATGCCTTGCCAGATAATTGGAATGTACATCTCTGGAGCAGGGGAATGATGGTTGGTGAACTGGTTGATGGTTAGTGACCTGCCTTGCTATTTGCTGCCTGTGCTGAGATAGCCTAGCTCTCTCTACAGAGGACTATCTAGAGGCCCTCAAGACTTGAAGGACTGCCAGTGTCTCACAACTCTTTTGTGGGAGTGATTTTCACAGAGCCATTTGAACTGCTTTATAATTAAACTGTTCATTTCTTGCATTATATATCTATCTCTATATAACTTAACAGTTCATTTCATGTGTTTTATATATATAAAAAAATTATCAGCAATCTGGTTTGATCTCTCTAGAGAACCCTGTCTAACACATTTTGGTACCAGGAGTACTTCTAGAGAAATAAAATCATAAGTATGGGCTTCTTAAATTGGCTCTCCAGCCTGATCAGTCTTAACAGCCCTAATAATGCTACTTAAACACCCCAAAGCATGGATAAGACTGCTACTCTTCCTAATCCATGGTGTGAAATAGCAAATATAATACTTAAAGTAGCAACACGCATAGATGAGATACTGATTACAGGGGAGGCTCTGAGTGATCGTATGTTTTATATTTTCCAGGAGTTTTGTAAGGATGACAAGTATAGGGAAGCTGGTTGGCTGGTTCTTCTTACCATGGAAAGTGTGATTAAGGAGAGGGATGGTCTCAGAGCCTCAAAACACATCTCAAGGTCAGAGTAACTAATTTGAAAACTTCCATCTGTGCTACAAAGGAGAGCCTTCTCTCCCCTATTAAAAGAGCTGATATTGCTGATAACCAGATCTAGAGTCTCATTATGCGAGTGGCTGAATTACACAGGCAGCTGAATTGCAGATCTAGAGCAGTGTCTGAAACCAAAGTAAGGGCATTGATTGGGAAAAGTTGGGACCCTGAAACATGAGATGGGAACATATGGGCTGATGATACAGAAGAGGAGAATGCTGATCCCTTAGAAACAACTGACGCACCCAAGTCAATAGATCCACCCCTCCCAGCTAAAAGTATTAATTCACAATCCATACCTCAGCACATTAGTCAAACTCTTCAAGTTAACATGCAAAGTAGAGCTGCATCAGTAGCATTACCTGAGGGAGAGGCCTTACAAGATGCTGCTGAGAGCACCCAGGAAACACCCTCAAAACCCATTATTTCTGCTAGATCTGTCACTAAAATTAAGCCTCAGAAAGCTCCTAAAGGTGAGATTGAGATGATTACCCAAGAAGAAGTGAGCTATATTCATAAAGATCTCCTCAAGTTTTCAAATTCCTACAAGCAGAAGCCTGAAGAATATCCCTGGGAATGGTTACTAAGGGTGTGGGATACTGGTGCACGAAATGTAATATTAGACCAGTCTGAGTTTTTGGATATGGGACCCCTAAGCACAGATTCTTCTTTCAATGTCTCTGTGAAAGAGGCTAAGAGAGCATCTAATTCTTTATTTGGTTCGTTCAATGAAGCATGGACTGCCAGATAAGAACAACTTGATAACTGACCTACCTTGGTACACTGTAGAGGAAGGCATCCAAAACCTTAGAGAAATTGGTATGTTAGAATGGATCTATCAGGATATTCCCATAGACCCAAAAAGGGGGTGTACTGAGGACATACCCTTTACCACAACCATAAGAAACAAGTTTGTGAAGTGGGCCCCAGCATCTCTTAAGACTCCTGTAATTGCTATTTTATGTGCACCAGGATTGACAGTGGGCACTGCCCTAAGTGAACTCCGACATTTGCCCACAATGGCGTTGATTGGCCCCCATGATGCTAGAGTGCAGGTGTCAGCACTGAATCAACGGAGACAGGGAGACGTGGTTATAATAGACAACAAGGTTTCAGTAGTAATCAAAGCAACCTGTCTCGTGTGGAGTTATGGCATTGACTACTTAGTCACGGTGTCCCTAAAATGAAATAGTTGGGAAACCTACTAAATATTTACGTGATCTGTACAGGCAGAAGAATGGTAGATCACGTGAATAGCAAAATAGACAGTCACAATCGCTCAACCAATTCCCAGACCTGAGCCAGTTTACAGACTCACAACCCCTTGAATGAGGGGGAGGCTGGGTCCCTTTGAAGAAGCTACATCACTGAAGGTCTATACTGTTAATCTTTCTTCTAGCCTTCCCCAAGGAACCTGCGGCCTTTCACAAGAGTGACTATTCATTGGGGGAAAGGAAATCATCAAACTTTTGGGGGATTGCTGGACACTGGCTCAGAACTGACACTAATTCCAGGAGACCCAAAGTGTTTTGAAGAACCACCAGTCAGAGTGGGGGCTTATAGAGGTCAAGTTAGCAATGGAGTTTTAGCTCAGGTAAGCCTCACTGTGGGTCCAGTGGGCCCCTGGGCCCATCCTGTGGTTATTTACCAAGTTCCAGAATGCATCACTGGATTATACATACTTAGTAACTGGCAGAACCCCCATATGGGATCCCTCAAATGTGGAATAAGGGCTATCATGGTAGGAAAAGCCAAGTGGGCCCCATTAGAGCTGCCATTACCTAGGAAAATAGTAAACCAAAAGCAGTACCGCATTCCTGGAGGGATTGCAGAGATCCATGCCACCATCAAAGACTTGAAAGATGCAGGGGTGGTGATTCCTACTACATCCCCATTTAACTCACCTATATGACCTGTAAAGAAGACAGGTGGATCCTGGAGAATGACTGTGGATTATCGTAAACTTAACCAGGTCGGGATTCTAATTGAAGCTGCCACTCCAGATGTGATTTCATTGCTTGAGCAAATTAATACTTCTCCTGATACTTGGAATGCAGCTATTGATCTGGCTAATGCCTTCTTCTCAATACCAGTCTTAAAGGATCACCAGAAACAGTTTGTCTTCACCTGGCAGGGGTAACAATATACTTTCACAACTGTCCCACAGTGGTACATCAACTCTTCTGCCCTGTGACATAATTTAGTCCGAAGGGACCTTGATCACCTGTCTATTACAGAAAATGTCACACTGGTCCATTATATTGATGACATCATGCTGATTGGACCTAATAAGGAGGATGTATCAAAGACTCTAGATTCATTAGTACAATATCTGCATACAAGAGTTTGGGGAAACAACCCAACGAGGATACAGGCACCCTCCACCTCAGTAAAATTCCTAGGAGTCCAGTGGTGTGGGGCATGTTGAGATATGCCCATCCTCCTGAAGTGAAGGATAATCTATTGCATTTGGCACCCCAATGACTAAAAAAGGAGGCACAACGCCTAATGGGCCTCTTTGGATTTTGGAGGCAGCATATCCCTCACTTGGGTGTTCTACTTTGACCTATTTATCAAGTGACATGGAAAGCCTACAATTTTGAGTGGGCCCCGGAACAAGAAAAGGCTCTTCAACAGGTTCAGGCTGCCGTGCAAGCTGCTTTGCTACTGGGACCATATGATCCAGCTGACCCAAAGGTGCTAGAGGTGTCAGTTGTAGATAAAGATGCAGTGTGGAGTCTTTGGAAGACCCCTATTTGTGAATCACAGCATAGGCAGTTGGGATTTTGGAGTAAAGTCCTGCCATCTTCTGTAGACAACTACTCCCCCTTTGAAAAACAGCTGTGGGCCTGTTACTGGGCCTTGGTGGCGACTGCACTCCTCACCATGGACCATCAAGTAACCATGAGGCCTGAACTACCTATCATGAACTGGGTATTGTCTGACCCACAGAATCATAAAGTTGGACATGCGCAGCAACACTTCATTGTTAACATTACCGTCATATATATGAGATCGGGCCAAAGCAGGACCTGAAGGGACAAGTAAGCTGCATGAAGACGTGGCCCAAATGCCCACAGTCTCCTCTCCTGTCACATTACCGTCTTTCTCCCAGACTGCATATATGGCCACCTGGGGAGTTCCTTACCATACTTTAACTGAAGACCAAAAAAGTCATGCCTGGTTTATGGATGGCTCTGCACGATATGCAGGCGCCACTCGTAAGTGGACCGCAGCAGCACTACAGCCCCTTTCTGGGATCTCCCTAAAGCACAGTGGTGAAGGGAAATCTTCCCAATGGGCAGAATTTTGAGAAGTTCACCTGACTGTTAAAATTTCATACAAGGAAAAATGGCCAGATGTGAGACTATATAGTGTTTCATGGGCTGTGGCTAATGGGTTGGCTGGACAATCAGGGAATTGGAAGGACCATGATTGGAAAATTGGTGACAAGGAGGTGTGGGGAAGAGGTATGTGGATAGACCTCTCTGAATGGGCCAATAAAGTAAAGTTAATTGTATCTCATGTGTGGATAGACATCTCTGAATGGTCTAAGAAAGTAAAGGTAATTGTATCTCACGTGAAAGTTCACCAAAGGATTACTTCTGAAGAGGAGGACTTTAATAATCAAGTGGATAAGATTACACGCGCTGTGGAGACTGGTCCTCCTCTTTCCTCTGCCATCCCTGTTATCACCCAATGGGCACATGAACAAAGTGGACATGGCAGCAGGGATGGAGGAACTTACTTCACAGCAAATGCAGTGCGGCAATGGGCCCATTCCCATGGAATCCACTGGTCATATCATGTTCCTATCATCCTGAAGCTGCTGGCTTGATAGAATGATGGAATGGGCTCCTAAAGACACAATTACGATGCCAACTAGATGGCAACAACTTGTGGGGCTGGGGCAATGTTCTCCAGGAAGCTGTATACACTCTAAACCAGTGGCCAATATATGGTGCTGTGTCTCCAATAGCCAGAATTCATGGGTCCAGGAACCAAGGCGTGGAAGCTGGGGTGGCACCACTCACTATTGCTCCTAGTGATCCACTTGCAGCATTTTTGCTTCCTTTCCCAACAACTCTGTTTTCCTTAGGCCTGGAGGTCCTGGTCCCGAAGGAAGGAACTCTCCCACCTGGAAAGACAGCACAGATTCCACTGAACTGGCAGCTGAGAATGCCCCCTGGCCACTTTGGGCTTCCCATGCCATTGGATCAATAGGTCAAGAAGGGTGTCAACTTACTAAGTGGTCTGATTGATCCTGATTACCAAGGAGAAATTGGACTGGTGCTACATAATGGAGGTAAAGAAGAGTATGTCTGGAATCCAGGAGATCCCATAGACCGACTCTTAGTGCTCCCATGCCCTGTTATTAAAGTAAATGGTAAATTACAGCAACCCCATCCTGACAGGACTTATAATTACCCAAACCTCTCAGGAATGAAGGTCTGGGTCACCCCACCAGGCAAAAAAACACAGCTAGTTGAGGTGCTTCCTGGGGGCAAAGGTAATACAGAATGGGTAGTAGAAGACAGTTGTACCTCTCAGTTATGACCATGTGGTCAATTGTAAAATGGGGTTTGTAATTTTCAGTGTATTTTCTTTTTATGTGCTTATTGCATATCTTTCCTTTGTTCAGGTATGATATATCAGATACATTGGACTCAGGGTGTTTTCATTTATATGTATGATAGATGATTGATGATAAATATAAATGTTATTTCATCGATATACGAAAATTTTATAAGCATACCTGTCTAAAGAATTGTGTACAGGCGCTAGGTTGGCAAGGGGTGGATTGAGAGAGTTAGTTTATTGTGCCAGCCTGGCCAGTAAACACATGTGGGATTAAATGAAAGGCCGAGTCATAAATGGCTTGGTGAGCTTCGCCTTTCTTGTCTCTCGCTCTTTGATCATCAGACTAGTGTGCACTGCCTTACTTGCTCTGTGTCTCAATTTGCAAGCTGCACTACCTGTGGAACACCTAACCCATGGACTGTGTAGCTGTAATTTGAGGTCTATTTAAGACGTGCCTCGCAAGACAAATGGATTGTACATCTCTGGAGCTGGGGACTGATGGTTGGTGACCTGGATGACAGTTGGTGACCTGCCTTGCTGTTTGCTGCCTCTGCTGGGATAGCCTAACTCTCTACAGAGCACTACCTGGAAGCTCTCAAGACTTGAAGGATTGCCATTGTCTCACAACTCTCCCACAGGAGTAAGTTGCACTGAGCCATTTGTACTGCTTTATAATTAAACTGTTCATTTCTTGTATTATATATCTATCTGTCTGTATATAATTGAACAGTTAATTTCTTGTGTTATCTATCTATCTTTATAAATATATATAAAATTATCAACAATCTGGTTTTATCTCTCTAGAGAACCCTGTCTAACACACCCATATGTGTTTATAAAATCCAAATCATAAAAAGAAAAATAAAGAGAGAAAGAAAGACAATCAAATAGAATCTGAGTCAGTGGAGCCCTGATAGTGTAGTCAGTTGCGACCCACAGTGATCTTATGCACAACAGAACAAAGCATGGTCAGATCTGGTGCCATCCTCACACTTGTTCACACTGGACTGAAAGACAGAAGGTCAGCCTTTCTGACTGTCAATCACTCTCTGGAGAACAGCATCATGCATGGGGAAGTATAGAGGCTTTGCAAAATAGGATGCCCCTTGATGAGGTGGATTGACACAGTAATTGCTACAATGGGCCCAATAAAGGAAAAATGGGCATGATGTCACGTTACCGGCAGGGTTTCTTTCTGCTGCACACAGGGTTGCTATGAGTATGCAACCTCATAGCATATGATGACACCTGGAACAACAAAAACTTTCGAGCCTCAGAAACCCAAGGGGGAAGTTTTACTCCCCAATAGAGCTTCATTAGTTCGTGTGTATCCAAAACCACACTCAAGGACATCTAGTTGATTCTGGCTCCTGCAGAGTTTGTAGGGCAGGGTAGAAGTGCCCCTGTGGATTTCCAAGACGGTAAATCTTTGCAGGAGTGGAAACCTTGTCTTTCTCCCATGTGTGTATACATGTATAAAAATATAGCATGTTTCACAAAGATGTTTAAAAATATAAGTTAAATCAGTTCACACAAAGCATGTTGTCAGAAACATAGTCTATTAAAAAGGCATGTATTTCTGTGTAAACACACAGGGAATTTGACAGATTTCTAATATTAAGTTTTTCTCCTTCTTCAGGAACTACATACCCATTAAGGAAAATATAAAATGTCAGATTGTATAATAGACAGAGGAATGGAGACTGAGGTGGAATGCTTTTTAAAAAATTTTAAGCAAAAAATATCCCCAGCAGTTTTACTTAACCCAAGTCACATTCACTGTTATGTAATATCTTCAAATTCAAAGCAACTTTTTCATTCAGTAGGAGCCTACTGAGACCATTATACTACTAAAAGATGTTATTTTATGACCTATAGTATTTTCTAGGACTGGATGATTCCGGAAAATTCACACTTGCATACAACTAACATCCAAACACACCCACAAATGTGAGCCAATCACTGCATGTTTTGTAGGATTCCATGTACACTCACAATATCAGTCAACTGGCCAAATATAGAGTGAAAACAGGATTTAAAAGTGAAAAACCGAGGTCATGAGAGTGGAGTGCAGGAAGCATTAAGGAACTAGAGGAAAGTAGTGTGATTCATCGGTGCTAGACTGCACTCTGACTGGCTCATCTCTTCCTTGTAACCCTTCCGTGAGGCACTGTCCAATTGTCTACAGATGGGCTTTGGGTCTCTACTCCACATCCCGCACACTCACATTTGGTATGATTTTGTTCTGGAATTTTGTTCCTGAATGCTTCCTTCCTCCACTATCATGACTTCAGTTCTACCTTACAAATCAGATTAGACCAGAACATGCACACTGCTACAGAGAAGAGTCTATAATACAGGGAATCCAGGATAGATAAATGCCCAGGGCCAACAATGAGAATAGAGATACCAAGAGGATAGGGGCAGGTGGGGGAAGAGAGGGGGAATTGATCACAAGGATCAAACTATTATCCCCTTCCAGGGGGCTGAACAACAGAAAAGTGGGTGAAGGGCAACAGCGGGCGATGTAAGGAATGAAAATATGAATCTATAACTTATCAAGGGTTCGTGATGGAGGGTGGGTGAGGGATTGGGGGAAATGGGGAGCTGATATCAAGGGCTCAAGTATTAAAACACTTTGAAAATGATGATGGCAGCATATATACAAGTGTGCTTGACACATGGATGACTGAATGTATTGTGATAAGAAATGTAAGATCCCCCAATAACAGTATTTAATTTAAAAAGTGAAAAACTGCCAAAATAAAAATATGGAAAGATAAAACATATACGCCATCAGTGACATGAAGCATGAATGTGAATAATCAATATCCAATTATTGACAAGTTTCAAAATTGTTATCAATTTTGTGAGTTCAGATAACAAGAAATTTTTTCCAAACTCCACTACTTTTAAGAGCATAGTTCCAGGGGATCATGCAGCATCCATGGCTGCAGAATATCTTGGTTGAATAATAATTTTTAATTCCTTTTGGTTTTTTGCCTTTTGATAAAGAGCATCTTTTAATTTTTATTTGTTAAAGACCATTTTATTGGGGGGATCTTACAGTCCTTATTATCAGCTCCCCCTTTTCCCTCTCCCTCCCCCATCCTCCCACTCTTCTGAACCTTTGATAATTTATAAATTATTTTTAGTTTAATATTTTAAACCATCCACCATCTCCCTTCACTCATGTATATGTTGCTCGTCCCTTTTTTGGGGGGCGGGAGAGGGATTATACATCAGTTCCCCTGTCTCCTCTTTCTCGTCCCATCTTCCCCCAACCCTCATGGTATCGCTGCTCCCATTATTGGTCTTGAGGAGTATAGTACCTGTCCTGGATTCTGTATATTGAGAACTCTTATCTGTACCAGTGAACATACTCTGGTCTAGCTGGATTTTTAAGGTAGTACTGGGGTCATGATAAAGGAGGGGAGGAAGCATTAAAGAACTAGAGGAATGTGTGTTTCATCGGTGCTATACTGCAGCCTTGCTAGCTCATCCCTTCCTTGTGACCCTTCTGTGAGGGGATGACCAATTGTCCACAAACTGGCTTTGGGTCTCCATTTCAACCACCCTCACTCACATAGAAATGGTTGTTTGTTTTGGGTCTTCTAATGCCTGATACGTGATCCCATTGATGTCTCATGATTCCATGGGTTGCTGTGCTTCCTCCATGTGGGCTTTGTTGCTTCCCTACTAAATGGCCACTTGTTTAACTTCAAGCTTTTAAGACCCCATATGCTATATCTTGAAATTGTTGAGCACCATCAGGTATTTTCACCACATTAGATTATGCACCCATTTTGTCTTTAGCAATCGTATAGGAAGGTGTGCATCACAGCATGCCAGGTTATTAGAACAAAGTGTTCTTGAATTGAGGGAGGACTTGAATAGAGACCAAATGTGCATCTGCTACCTTAATACTTCACATATAAATATATGTACATAGACTTATATCCCTATTGTTACATATTAATATATTTACAGATGGACCTGTGTTTATACCTCTATAAATGCCTTTTGCTTCCTAGTTCTTTCCTCTATTTTGTTTTACTTTCCTCCTGCCCCAATATCATGTCTAACCTTCATTTTGCTCTGTTGTTCCTCTAGGTTACATTGCACTTGTTTGAACCCCACCAGCAATTTTATGCCCTCCTAGCCAACAATTTTACATCTTTTGTTGTTCCTTTGTCCCTGGGTTTGTTGGTTCTCCCCTCCCTTTCTCCACCTCCTCTTCTTGATAAGGATTATGATTTACATAATATTTCATCAAACTATTTAGTAAGGTTAGCTGGGCATCATTTAATTCTCCTGGTTTCTTGACAGAAGAGACAGTAGTCATTCATGTGGGCAGTAAGTCACATATATTTTTCCAATTCCTCTTCCTAATTCTACTTACTTTTTGACTAAAAATGAATAGAGACCAACTGGTGGGGCTTGAAATTATGTACAAAAGCTTTTAAGACACCAGATAATATCCCACGAACCAGAACTTAGAACAAAAGACCTACATATATATTGTTATCTAATTCACTGGAAAATCATCAGAAACTGTGACCCTAGCCCTCTAAAATAAGGACCAAATCCTATCAGGTGTTTTGTTTTCTATAAACAGCCTCCAAAGTCACTTTTTGGGTTGTTAGGTTGCTATTGCAAAAATATCTAACACAGCTATTGCCAGCTCAACTTTAACAGCTTTACATTTTATTGTCTGCAATTACATCAATTGGCTGTGCAAACAATTTATAGACAATAAATTCTTGAAATTGTTAAGCCAAAAATATCCCCGGCAGTCTTCTTTAAACTAAGTAACATTTACTGTCTGACTCATAGCTACACTATTGTTTAGTTTAACTATCAATGGGAACCAACCAAGATCATTAAACTCTAAAGATTTTATTTGTATGATTTCCAAATAGCAATGACTACAAAGACTGCATAGAAATGTTAATGAAGGAGTAACAACTTAGAACAGGAGGGTGAGAATGGTTGTATAACTCAAAAATTTAGTCAATGTCACTAAAGGAATATGGAGAAGTAACTTGAGTTGATGTACTTTTCTTATGTATATTCTCAACAGATAAGTAAAATATGTTATGTGTGGATGTATCAAAAAGTTGTTGGAAAAATTCACCTTTCAATTCCCCTTTTCCACCGAAATTTTAACATCCACTTGTGTGTATTTAAAAACTGGAATTTCCTCAAACAATTGGGAATGAAATGCCATCTTCTGTGTGGGATATACCCTAAAGAAACAACGAACCGGGAAGAGCAGGAAAAATGCATTCCCGTGTTTATTGCAGCTCCATTCACAAGAGCAAGAAGATTGTGCTAGGTTCAGTTGACCAGAGAAATAAATCCAATGACACTCATATATAAGAGAGAACTTTATCTCAAGAAATAATTTTATGAGGGGTTACCCAAAATGAACGAGAGGAAAGTTCTGCTGGGCAGAGCTTCTGTCGTATGCATTGTTTCCTGCTGGGCGAGCATCCAGCAGCTCCTCTGTGTTAGTGCACCAGGGGCATCACCTGGGAAGCTGTCTCTGATCAAAGGGAGTTTTTTTCATAAAAGCTGTTTCACCCGAACCTAGCTTTTTTTATGATGGCCAATTTAAGGGAACAATGTTCAGCTGTGATTTATTTTTTTCCTTCTCAGGAAAAAAATGCCTCAGAAATTGTATGGTGTTAGACACCTCTCAAGGACAGAACTATGGGAAAAACCCAAATGTGCAAGTGGCCTTCTTGTTTTATTTTTTAATGAAATACCAATTGATGATAATACCTCATGCATGTGCTCAGAGATGAGGGACCACTGAAGACATTGGGAGTGTCTGGACTGTCATGGAGCTTGGTTCAGGGAATTTTAATGGAAGATTTGGGACTGAGAAGGGTCACTTTGAAGTCTGTGCCTCAGGTTCTTACTGACCAGGAAAAAAAAAGAGCTACAAATGGAAACCTGGTGTGTTATGAAAGAAAGCTCTGATGTTACCCCGCCTTTTTGTCCAGGGTCATTAATGGTGAAGAGACATGCTGCTATTCTTATGACCCGGAGAGCAAACATCAATCAAGCCAGTGGAACACACCATCATCACCTCACCCCAAAAGAGCTCTTCAGGTGAAATCAAAGATCAAGATGATGCCCATTTAGTTTTTGTGATGAGGGTTCAGTGCATTTGGAGTTTGTGCCACCAGGTCATACTATTAATCAAACTTTCTATTTAGAGGTTTTGTTAGAGTGTGTAACAAAGACCTGACTGTGGCAGACAGAGAACTGGTGTTTTACACCCAAACAAATCATCTGCTCAAGCGGCTATCTCAGTGCATCAGTTTTTGACAAAAACACAGCATTCCCCTCTTACCCCATGCACCTGACTCACCTGAGCTCTCTCAGGGCGACTTCTTTTTATTTCTGTGAATGAAGAAGGGCATGAAAGGATGCAATTTGATAAGTTAGAAGAGGTGAAGAACAAAGGAGGGAGGTGCTGTCAGCCATCCAAACAGGTGTTTGAAAGATGTTTCCAAGAATGGAATCACAGTTTTGACAAATGCATTAAGTATTACAGAGACTACTTTGAAAGTAGCATTAAAAATATATATATATATCTTTTTTTAAGGTATCCCCTCATATATAAAGAAAACATCCAGGCCCTGTCCAAGTCAAGTCCATACGTCTAAAATAGTCCATTAGTTCATATTCAGACTCATTTATCTGCATGCAACGGTACAGAATGCAGGGAGATCACAGGCCGGTATATGCAAAGTCACGTTGATGTGAGGTTGGTAGAAACATCTCGGGGCTCTGGCAGAGATGTAAAGGTACCAAGAGAGGAAGTTTCCCTGGGCCATTCGTATAAGCAAACAACCCCAGAAAGAGGCAGCGTCAAGCGTTCACCAGATTGATTATTTGAATATCACCCGTACATACACTTTCATGTAGTTTCAAGTTGACTTGAAATTATGTAAGTACCATACACATTCTTCCACTGATAATCATTTAGTTTGTGTCCATCTTTGATGTAGTTACATATTAATATTAATTTGTATAAAGAATATTAATATATAAAGGAATGTATTACTCCGGAAAATAATAAAACTTAGGAAAGCATAAATTAAATATTGACTGAACAAAAGTAATCACATTTTTAGAGTAATACATGCAGCAACTTTAAATGCATAGCAACTAAGTGCAAAATGTAAGAAATGTACCAATCTAAGAATTAAGTTAAATTAATGATAGCTAAATTAGTCAAATTGAAATATCTTAATAATTAAATCCAAATCTCTATCAGAGTCAGTAAATTAACAAGCAAACACAATATAACTGGAAAGTTAATAAAGATAAAATTAATAAAAAATTATGTATTTGATGTAAGTGTCTTGACCTTATGACTAAGAACAAATAGAGCAATGTATTGTCCCGCAGGGAGGAGGTCAAATGCAGGTCCTTGAAGTAGGTTCCCCCTTTCCAACCCACCCTCCCTGTGCCCTTCCAGTATCGCCACTCACTCCACTGGCCCCATCCGCCCTGGCTTCCCTGTGTTTCCAGTTCTCATCTTTACCAGTGTACCTCCTCTGGTCTAGTCAGGCTTGCAAGGCAGGAGTTGGATCATGACAGGGGGGTGGGGGGGAAAGCATTTAGGAACTAGAGGAAAGTTGTATTTTTGATCATTGCTACGTTACACGCTGACTGTCTCATCTCTTCTCCAAGACCTTTCTGTAGAGGGGATGTCCAGTGGCCTACAAATGGGTTTTGGGTCTCCAATCCGCAACCCCCCACTCATTCACTATGGTAAGATTTTTGTTCTGATGATGCCTGTTACCTGATCCCTTGACACCTTGTGATCGCACAGGCTGGTGTGCTTCTTCCATGTGGGCAAGAATTCTGTTTTAAAGGCCTGTAAATTAGTGATCAGATCCTGACATAGGAGGAAAAATATTTGTTAGGAATCCTTCATTTTGTCTAATAAATTGAGATAGTTATGACATTATCTAAAAAAAAATGAGTGAGACTCATGAGGCTACACTCTCTGTGGTTTCTTCCACCACTGCTGAGAGGACATAAAAGGGCCCTGGCAGATGTCAACACTCAGACTGAAGATACATCTCCCTGCTCTTCAACTGAACCTCCCACTCCTGTCACCATGTGCTACTGCGGAAACTACTATGGAGGCCTGGGTTATGGCTATGGCGGCCTGGGCTACGGCTATGGTGGCCTGGGCTGTGGCTATGGCTGTGGGTATGGTGGCTACGGATACAACTGCTGCCGCCAACTGTGCTGTGGAAGATACGGGTTCTCTGGCTTCTACTGAGGAATTCCCAAAGCTGCTCAGCCTATTGGCCACACCTTCCTAGTTTCCTGGCACAGTCTTCTGTTTCCTTTGCATGAGAGATCTTAACCTGTGAACAAAACTATCTTGTAAAAATTGCAATTCCACATGTTCCATCATGATTCATCATTATTATTAGAATTGTCCAATTGTTTGCAGTAAAAAAAATCTGTTGATTTTGTACTGCCTTTCTAATATCAGGAAAAATATCTTTTCATCTTTTGTGGGAAAATGCATTACTAAATAAACTATGTTATCTCATACATTGCTTTATTAAAATTATACAGCTTTATTCATTAGCTTAGATTATATGTATGTGTATCTGTGGGTGATTATTCTTGTGCCTTAGTGTTTATGCATCCATCTTTGTACATAAACTAAGCAAGGGGCAAAGAGTGCACATCTAACTTTCATTGCCAACTGTGTGTCAAGTTTCATCATAAGGCTAATCTATAAGATGGCAATAGGTCTAGTTCATAGCTTCCTATTTCTCCTTTCTGATCAGCAGTCTGTCCTGTGGTACCCTATCTCTGACCCTAACTACATGGTGATGCTGTTCCTGAGCTCAAAAGTTAACAGAGGAGTTCCTTACTACTACTAAATAGGCGTGTAAGCAGCAAGCTTGGGACGTTCACATGAAACACTAACCTTCTGGCCACTATTCAAGGCTAGTAGCTCACTATTTTTTTTAGGATGCTAATCATATGCTTGAAAGTAAACAAGACACGCTTATTTAGTGAGCTTCAGTTTCTTACTGCCCATTTGGTTTTCATAATTGGGTTTGGAATTAAGAAGAGAGGGCAATGAATGTACAAATGATAAGAGTTGTATGCGCCCCTAATAAAATGATTTTATTAAAGTCACACAAAAAAGAAATAGTGTGTTTCAGAGCTTTTTATATTTTCTTAGCCTTATAATATAAGAAATCATATAAAGAAAATAAAAAGAATCGAGAGGAAGGGGGAACCTATCACAATGATCAAAACATAACCACACACCCCTCCAGGGAGAAGAACAACAGAAATCATGAACAAATGGAGACAGTGTTCGGTGTGAAATATGAAAATAATAATAATTTATAATCTATCAAGGGGGCACAAGAGTGGGGATGTGGGGAAGAGGAGCTGACACCAAGGGCTCAATAGAAAGCAGATGTCCAGAAAAGAACAATGGCAACATATGTACAAACATGCCTGATAAAATTGATGCATGGATTGTATAAGAATTGTAAGAACCTACGATAAAATGATCTTTTTATGAAAAAAAGAATAGAGAATATATTATGCTTATAGACTCCTTATAATAAAAATAAATATAAATAAAGTTATGCACCACATGATTTCTGATATATCTTCAACCAAAAGCTTCCAGGCATCATGAATGATCAATCTTCCTAAGAGAACATGTTTGTACCAGAAATAACATTCTTAACAATCAGGAAACAAAACTGAAGAAAAGCATCAATATTTCACAAGTTCAAACAACCACATAAAGTGTTCTGCCCTCAAATTAAAGTATTAAAAGATTCAATGGGCAAAATTTTGAATGTTGCAAAGCTTCGAAATGAGAAGGAAAAAATAAGCAGAGTTGCTGAACCATAAAGAATTGGTAAATTCTTAACCTTTTTAAGAGAAGGCACATGACGAAGGACCAGTAGTATTAAAGGAAGAAGTTTAAATTGCAGTGGGGAAAAAAGGAGGCCCAGGACTTGACAGACTATCCAACAAAATATTTCAATAAACTGATACTGCGCTGTATAAAATCATTAGTTAGTTTATGCCAAGAAATTTTGGAGCCAGCTAAATAGCCAATGAACTGAAGGAGATCTGTATTTGTTCCCATTCCTATGAATGGTGACCCAACAGAATGTGGAACAGTATCATGAACATCAAACATGCAAAGTTTCATAAAGAAAACTCAAGAACAGTTGCAGCAATACAGTGACAAAAACAAAATAGAAACACAAAATGAGTATTATCATTGTTGACATCAGATGTATCTAATTTAAAACAGAGATACTAGAGAGGTTTGTATGTGTTTTACAGGCTATGCAAAGCCAGTTGGCTATATATTTTATGACAAACTCAGTCTAACGTTGTGAAGAATGAGAATTCCAGAGCACTTAACCACGCCCATGTAGAACTGGTGCATACGCCATGAGTCAGTCTTTTAAACAAAACAAGGGAATAATGCATGGCTTGGAAACAAAAATAATATGCATCAGGGTTATAACATTTTGACACACTTTTTGAATACGTATTCTGAGCAAATAATCTGAGAAGTGGGACAATATGAAGAAAAACTTGGCAATAAGTCTAAGTAACCACATGTGATAAGTGATCACACAAACTTACCGGCTCAAAGAGAAAAGGATTTAAGGCATCTGTTGAACAAAAACCCAAACCTGCTGTTTCCAGTATTGATTATAACTCAATGTAAAGAAACCAAACTCAATGGAAAATTATAGCAAATTGAGAATGCTAAAATTCACAATAATTTTATTTTATTGCATCCACAACTGTGGAAGGTAATAGTCAAAACATCAAACTACATAGTGCATTGGGAAAATCTGCTTCACACAATTCTTTAACGGGGTAAAGAGAAAATATGTGACCTGCAGAACTCAGGTGCTCCTAACTCAACTGATGATATTTTCAACTTCATCATTATCATGTGAAAGTTCCACAATGAATAATGAAGACTTGAGGACAATTGATGCATTAGAATTATAGTAGTGGCGAAGACTATGGAAAGTGCCATGGATCACAGGAAAAAAGTCTTCTGCCTTAGACTGAGTATTTGCAGACTGAACCTTGGAAGAAAGGATGGGGGTTTCCTTCTCATGTAATCAGAAGGAGCCAATCACTGGGGAAGAAAAGCATCCTTTGTAAAGCCCACGGTCAGCAAACATGAGAAAGACTGTTAAGGAGATGGATTGATACACCAACTGCAAAAAATTCCTCAAAAATGATTGTGAAGACGATTTAGGCACTCGCAGTGTTTATTTTGCTATTTATAGGGTTGTTATGAGTCAGAACTAACCCCAAGGAACCGAACAACCACATACTATCCACCGACTTTTCATAAATAGACCTATAATGTAAAACAACAACAAAAGATTAAGAATGGATCATTAATTCAAACCTTAATGTGTGCTACATATCCATTTATACCATCTTCTTATGGGAAAGTTGCTTATGACAAGAGGAAGCATAAAACATCAGCATTTCTCCCCATAAAATGGTTACATACCATCTGGAAAGATGAATATAATGGAAAAAAGCAAAGTGTTCATACATAAAGGTTAAATACATTTACACATGATAGTAACCGGATCTCAGGGTGTAATGAGTTCCAATATTTAGATATATTAATAAACTAGAAATTGGAAATCAATTTGATTCCTAAGCATGAAACAGGTTTCCACAGGGGGGAAAATGTATTTAACAATAAGAAAAACAACCCTTTGATATCAGAGGGGAAATGGATATGAAACAAGGTAAACCAAGAAATGGGATACTTATTTTAAAGTATTACATCGTACTATATAAATAGGAAGAGGAATTCACCCGATTAAACAGAAATTGAAACACAGCCAAGAATTCTGTTTCAAAGGCCCGTAAATTAAGGATGGAATGCTGACATAGGAGAAAAAGTATTTGTTATGAAGACTTTATTTCATCTAATAAATCAAGATAGTTATGACATTATCTAAAGAAAATGAGTGAGTCTCATGAGGCTACACTCTCTGTGGTTTTCTCCACCCACTGCTGAGGGGATTTAAAAGGGCCCTGGCAGATGGCAACACTCACACTGAAGATACCTGCTCCCTGCTCTTCAACTTAACCTTCCACTCCTGTCACCATGTGCTACTACGGAAACTACTATGGCGGCCTGGGCTACAGCTATGGAAGCCTGGGTTATGGCTATGGCCTGGGCTGTGGCTATGGAGGCCTGGGCTGTGGCTATGGCCTGGGCTATGGCTATGGAGGTCTAGGCTGTGGCTATGGCTGTGGGTATGGTGGTTATGGATACAACCGTTTCCGCCCACTGTGCTGTGGAAGATATGGGTCCTATGGCTTCTACTGAGGAATTCCCAAAGCTGCTCAGCCTATTGGTCACATGTTCCTAGTTTCCTGGCACTGTCTCCTGTTTTCTTTGCATGAGAGATCTTAACCTGCTTACAAAACTATCTTGAAAAAATTTCAATTCCTCATGTACCATCTTGATCCATCATTATTATTATTTCAATTATCCTAGTGTTTGTAGGGGGAAAAAACTGATTATATTGTATTGCCTTCCTAATATCCTGAAAAATGTCTTCTCATCTTTTATGTGAAAAATACATTACTAATTAAACTATATTCCCACAATATTGGTTTATGACATTTATACTGCTATCTTCATTAGCTTGACTTAGGTGTATGTGTACCTTTGGGCGAATATTCCTGTACCTTAATGATAATTCATGCATGTTTGTATGCCAACTAAGTGTATACATCTAACTTTCATTGCCTACTGTGTGGCAGGTTTCATCACAAATCTAACCAATAAGGTAGCAATAGATGTAGTTCCTATCTTCCTACATCTCCATTCTCCTCAGCAGCCTCTCATAAGTTACTCTACATCTAACTACAGGTGATGCTCAACGTTTAGAGAACTCAAAAGTTAAAGGAATGGTCCCTTAATACTACTAAATAGGCATATAACAGCAGCAAACTTGGAGTTTTCACATGAAACCCTAACATTCTGCCCTTCTCGCCAAAATTCAAGGCTAGTATCTCATTATTTTGCCAGGATGCTAATGACAAGTTTTAAAGTCCATAAATCAAGCGTATTCAGTGAGCTTCAATTTCCTATTACCCCACTGATTTTCATAATTGGGTTTGAAATTAAGAATAGAGAATTTATTATGCTTATGAATATAGAGCCTTTATAATAAGAAAAATTAAATTACTCTCAGAGTGAGGTTTGTTATGTCTTCAGTCAATGGCCACCCAAGTGATCAATCTTGCTAAGAGTACATATTCTTACCAAATAGAAAGTTCTCAACAAGCAGGAAACTGCTCTGAGTCTCAGAGTTCAGGACACTTACCATCGTCCTCGTGTGAAAAAGACAAGCTATGTCATGTCCTTGCTCTCCAGGTGGCCCTTCCTGGTTTAGATAATTGTTAGCTGTCGTCTCAGCAATAGTGGGGTTATGTAAAAATGTTTACTCCCTGTACCTTGCATTGTGCATAGAGAGAAAGGCAGCGAGACAAAGAAAGAGACATCAAGATAGCTATTTTGAGGTTATAATGTGTCTGAAAATAGAAAGAGCAAAAATATTAATCTCCTTCAACACTGTTCATGATATATACGTACAGATATAGCTGTGTAGATGTATACATATAGGGTCTCCTAACATTTGCTTATGCTTTTTCTAAGGCTTGGAAAATGGCTAGATCGTGATGAAGAACCAGCAGGATTAAAGGAAGAAGTCCTCGCTGCAGTGGGAACACAAGGGTCCAGAACTTGACAGACTGTCTATTCAAATATTTCAAGAGTTGATGTAGTGCTGGAAACACCCACTAATTAATTTATGCCAAGAAATTTGGGAGACAGCTAAATAATCAAGGAAATGAGGGAGATCCATATTTGGTCACATTCCTAGGAATGATGACCCAACAGAATATGGAACAGTATTATGAACAATGCACACAAGTAAAGCTTACTAAATGCCATTCAATTTCCTTTATTTAAACTTTCAATTCGAACAGTCACAGCAAAACATTTACAAGAACATGATAGAAAGTCAAATTTAATTCACTAAAGAACACAAATGATTGATATCATTGTTGACATATGATGGACCTCTAGTAAAGGCAGAGAACACCAGAAAGATGTTTATTTGTCTTTTATTGGCTATACAAACCCAGTCAGCTGTACATGTTATGACAAATGATGGCTAACAGCGTGAAGAGCAAGAATTCCAGAGCACTTAACTATGCCTTTGTACAACCAGTGTGGAGGTCAAGAGTCGGCCAGTTAAACAAAACAAGGAAGAACTGCATGTTTTAAAAACAAAACTAACATGCACCAGAGCTTATCCCATTTTACTACACTTACTGAATCAGTCTGCTGAGCAAATAATATGAAAAGCTGAACAATATGAAGAAGAACTTGGAATCGAGGGTAGTTAACCACATGTGCTATGTGATGCCACAAACTTACAAACTCAAACTGAGCAGGATTTATAGCATTTGTTGAACCAAAACCAAAACCTGCAGACTTCAATATAGATTGTAACTCATTATAGAGAAAACAAAACTAAAAAGATACAATCCTAATAAAATGTGAGTATTAAAATTCACAAGAGTTTTACATAATTAGATTTAGATTGAGTGATTGAGGAGTTAGTTTACTGTGTCAGCCTGGCTGATAAACACATGTGGGATTAATTGAAGGGCGGAGAGATACACAGCAGGAAACAGTTCTAACAGCTTCAACAAAAAAGCAGGAGAAACAGATGACACTGTCGGAAGAAGTCATGAACCTAATGATGGGCATAGAAGTAGTAGATTTTGACTTGCCACATAGAGAAATTTTCAAAATGTTACTTGAAGTCATACAGGATATGAGGAAAGCAATGCAGAAAAAAAGATAAAATGATAGAGGAGATAACAGCAAGGCACCAAAGGGAAATACAAGAATTCAGGGATGAAAAAGAAAATCCAGTGACAAATTGACACACCTTGCCAATAAGCTTGAGGAGGTAGAGAATTGCACCTGTGCCCTAGAGGATAACCAAGCAGACCTCAGCAAACGGGAAAATCAGTCAAATAAGACAATCAAAGAAACTGAAGAAACCTGAGAGCCATATCTGACGCTATGAAAAGGAACAATATTAGAATAATTGGACTATTTGAACAAGACACAACAAACAAGCCAACAGCAAAAATAGCAAGGGACTCCTTAGAGGAAAACTTCCCCAACTTAATAAATGAAAAGCAGGCCACCATTCAAGAGGCAGAAAGAGCATTAGCCAGAATAAATCCCAAGAAGAAGTCACCAAGACACATAATTGTCAAATTATACAACTATGAGGAAAAGGAGATCATAAAAGCAGCTAGGGAAAAACAGTCACATATAAAGGTACCCCAATAAGAGTATTTTCAGATCTATCATTGGGAACGATGAAGAGGAAGGAATGGAATAACATATTCCAAAAATTGAAGAAAAACAATGCAAACCCAAGAATACTTTACCCAGCCATATTATCTATTAAGATAGATGGAGACATAAGAGTCTTCCCATACAGGGACAAACTCAAAGAATACATCAAAAGAAACCCAGCCCTACAAAAGATCCTTGCGGATCCAGTATGGGCAGAATATCAACATTCACCAAGGGCAAATAAGAGACTATCACATAAAACACCTCCAACCATAGGGCGACAAAGAGGAAACAGCCCCCAGATCAATAGTGGAAAGAAGGCAAACATAAATCACACACAAAACAAACAGATAAGATAGGTAGATAGGAAAATATCCAATAAAAAATGTACAAGATGACATCACAGAGCCCACAGATGGGCATAATAACTCTGAATATCAATGGCCTAAACTCAGGCATTAAAAGGCAGAGGTTAACAGACTGGCTCAGGAAACATAACTTATCGGTCAGCTGCTTCCAGGAGACTCATCTCAAGCTTCCAGACAAAAACAGATTGAGAATTAAAGGCTGGAGAAAAATATACCAAGCAAATGGTAATGCAAAAAAAAAAAAAAAAAAAAGCAGGGGGAATATCTGACCAAGATGACCTCAAGATATAGGCCATAACAAATAAAAGGAGGAGGGCCACTATATAATGCTCAAGGGAACAATAGAACAAGAACCAGTGAATGTAATAAACATATAAGCACCTAACAAGAGACCTGCGAAATTTGTAAATGAAGCACTCCAAAAGATGAAAGAGATCACAGGCTCAACAATACAGGCCACTGATCATTTATAATGGCCCAAAAATATTAAATGGGAAGCACATACCATCTTCAATAAATGGTGCTTGAAAAAATGGCTATCTGCTTGCAGAAAAATGAAGCAAGACCCTTACCACACTCCATGCACAAGAATAAACTCAAGGTACATCACAGATCTTGAAGGAAACCCCCAAACAATAAGGCCTATCAATGAGGAAATTAGGACAAACCTGAGAAGCTTGGCACAGGGAATACATAGCAGATCAGAAACAGGGAAGGATACAAATACAGAGGAGTCACAAAGAGACACATGGAATATACTGAAGATAAGACACCTGTGTACATCAAAAGAATTCACCAAGAGAGTAATAAGAGTGTCCACCAACTGGGAAAACATCTTTAGCAATGACACATCAGACAAAGGCCTTATTACTAAAATCTAGAATACTTTACAAGCTTCCAATAAGAGAAAACTAATTGCCCACTGAGGAGGTGGGCAAAGGACCTGAACAGAAGTTTCACAGAATCTGAAATCTAAATGGTCAATAAACATATGAGAAAATGTTCCTGATCATTATCCATAAGAGAAATGCAAATAAAAATAACTATGAGGTACCACCTAACACCCTCAAAGATAGCCCAATTCAAAAAATCAGAAAGCTACAAGTTTGGAAGGGCTGTGTTGAGATAGGAACTCTCATCCACTGCTGGAGGACCTGTAGGTATATACAGCCACTAGAGTAATCGATTTTGAGATTTCTCAAACAGATGGAAATTGAGTTACCATACAACCCAGCAATCCCCCTACTGGGCATATAACCAGAAGAGGCAAGATACAAACCACAGCCTGACATCTGTGTTTTAATGTTTATTGTGGCACAGTTCACAATTGCAAGGTGTTGGAAAAAACCCAAATTTCATCAACACACGAATGGATTAAAAAACTGTGGCACATACATACAATGGAGTACTATGCATCGCTAAAAAGCAGTGATAAACACATGAAGCATATTGCTGCATGGGAAGAACTGGAGGAAATCATGCTAAGCGAAGTCATCTAAGCACAAAAGAACAAGTATAACATGAGTCTGCTGAGGTAAGCTGATATATATATATATATATATATATATATATATATATATATGAATGAATGGACAGAAAGGTAAGTTCAAAAGGGGAACAGTGGAAAAGCCACTGTATACAAATACTCCAAGAGGGAGGTCCAGGTAGAATGTCAGGGGCCAAACCAAATCCAGGGATACATATGATAGCCAACTAAAAAGGGGATGGAGGGAGGAAAGGGGAAAGAAAAATAAAAGATGCATGATGGGGGGATAGAGCACTGACCCACCCAAGGGGAGGGTATTGTTTGTGTTTCCATAGGGAAAGAGGGACCAGATAAAAAGCCAATGCCAGATGAATGCAGTGTGCCGGCAAGGAGTGGGGAGCCAGTGGAGGGACTTGAGGGCTAAGCCCCCATACCAGCTACATGGACAACCGCCCCTCACTCTAGAAGAATTTACTTGAAAGGATGGCAATGAAGCTTCAGCTAGGGGAGAGGGGCATGTCTGATCAGAGCAAATGAATGGGGAGGAAGAGAGAGTGGAGTACATCTTGGCCCATTAGGCCTGGAGGACGATTTCCCCGCTCTGAACAGCCAAAAGACAGAGCGGACAATATGGCTGATCCCACTACGAGATGGCCCAGGACCCTAAGGGGGACAACACTGGAGACTCACTGTCGGGACTGGACCCCACACACCCTTTGACACCAAGGCAAACCCCTAAAATTGTTCAGCAGAGCAACCATGGGAGCAGAGCACGGAGTGCCTGAGGGAATACAAAGGACAGACACTAGGGTCAAAGCATGGTACCCCATGGGACCTGACGTAAGGACACGCCCAGAGATAAAAAAATCAGACCTTGACTTATTCATAGGTTTTTCTTTCTTTCTAAATGTTTTTCTTTTAATTAATTTATTCTTCTATGGGTAATTGGTTTCCTTTTTGTCATCGCTTTGTTTTTACCCATCACCTATCTTCCCATGGCTAGATTTTTGGTGCATTATATTATCTCTACAGATCTATCTGTAGAAAACAATAGGACTAATGATTCTGGGAGGACACTGGAGAGGGGGAGGAGGGAGTAAGCTGGTGGTGCTGACCATCCTAGGGACAGGGGAGCAACAAGTGATCCAAAATCAGTGGCAATGAGGGTGTGAGAGACCTGGTAGGGATTCAACAATGGCAAGGTAACCAAAAGAAGTTGCTGAAACCCAAATAAAGACTGAACATGGTAATGGAACAAGAGGAAAGTGTAAGGGATTAGAGGAAAGAACTAGATGACAAAGAGTATTTATAGGGGTCTAAAGACTGGAATGTACATATGTAAATACATTTATATAAGAGTGTGGGGAAACAGATCTATGTGTATATATTTATAGGTTTAGTATTAAGGCAGCAGATGGACATTGGGCCTCTACTCAAGCATTTTCTTAATGTAAGAACACGCTGTTCTATTAAATTGGCATTCCAGGATGCACACCTTCCCAACATGATTGCTGAAGAAAAATGTGTGCATAAGCAAATGTGGTGAAAAAAGCTGACAGTGCCCAGCTATCAAAAGATAGAGCATCTCGGGTCTTAAAGGCTTGAAGATAAACAAGTGACCATCTAGCTGAGAAGCATCAAAGCCCACATGGAAGAAGGACACCAGTCTGTCTGACCACGAGGTTTTGAAGGGACCAGTTATCAGATATCAAAGATCTAAAAATCATATCAGTGGCTTCCCACCTTCCTGATACGATCAATGAAGACAAACATGTGCATAAGCCAATGTGGTGAAGAAAGATGATGGTTCCTGGCTAACAAAAGATACAACTAGAAGACAAACAAGTGGCCATCTAGTTAAGAAGCAACAAAACCCACATGGAAGAAACACACCAGCCTGTGTGACCATGAGTTGTCAAACGGACCAGGTATGAAGCATCAAGGAATAAAAAATCATATCATTGTAAATGTGTGAGTGCAGAATGGAGAATCAAAGTCTATCGGTAATAGGTGAGTGCAGAGTGGAGATGCAAAGCCCATTGGCAGGCAACCAGACATCCCTTAATGAAGGGTGTGGGGAGGAGATGAGCCAGTAAGGGTACAGGGTAGCAAGAGGAAACATATAACTGTCCTCTATTTGTTAAATACTTCCTCTCCCCACTATCATGATCCCAATTCTACCTTATAATTCTGGCTAGACCAGAGGATGTACATTGGTACAGATAGCAACTGAAAACACAGGGAATCCAGGATAGATGACTCCTCCAGGACCAGCGGTAAGAGTGGTGATGCCTGAAGGGTGGAGTGAACGTGGGATAGAAAGGGGAAACTGATTACAAGAATCTATGTATAGCCTCCTCCCTGGGGGATGGACAACAGAGAAGAGGGCAGAGGGAGACGTCGGACAGTGTAATATGAAATAATAATAACAATTTATTCATTATGAAGGGTTCATGAGGTAGGGGGCAGTGGGGGAGGGATGGGGAAAACGAACAGCTGATATTTTTAAAAATCATTTTATTGGGGCTCATACAACTCTTATCACAATCTATACATCCATCAATTCAGTAAGGCACCCTTATACATTCGTTGCCTTCATCATTCTCAAAATTCGCCTTCAGCTTGGGTTCCTGGAATCAGCTCTATTTTCCTTTTTTCCCTACCCCCTCCCTCCCTGCTACCCCCCTCCCTCATGAACCCTTAATAATTTATAAATTATTATTTTATCTTATCTGACACTGCTCGGCGTCTCCCTTCACCCACATTTCTGTTTCCCATCCCCCAGAGAGGAGGTTATATGTAGATCCCTGAGATCGGTTCCTCCTTTCTACACCCCCCTCTCTCCAGGTATCACCACTCTTACCATTGGTCCTGAGGGGTTCATCTGTCCTAGATTCCCTGTTTTTCCAGATCCCAACTGTACCTCTGTGGATCCCTTAGTCTAACCAGGTTTGCAAGGGAGAATTGGGATCATGATAGAGAGAGAGGAGGAAGAGCTTAAGAACTAGAGGAAGGTTTTGAGTTTCATTGTTGCTACACTGAACCCTGAGTGACTCATCTCCTCCCACTACCCCTCTGCAAGGGATGTCTAGTTGTCTACAGATGGACATTGGGCCCCCATCATGCACTCCCCTCATTCACAATGGCATGATTTTTTCCCCCTGCCTCTGTTGCTTGAAACCTGGTCCCCTCGGCTCTTCATGATCACACACATTTGTGTGCTGCTTCCATGTGGGCTTTGTTGCTTCTCAGCTAGATGGCCACTTGTTTAGCTAGGTAGCCACTTTCAAGCCTTTAAGTCCCCAGATGCTACATCTCTCAATAGCCGGGCACCATCAGCCTTCTGCACCACACTTACTTACGCACACATTCGTCTTCAGTATTTATGTGGGGAAGGTGATCACACAATGATGTTTTTTGTTCTTTGGTATCTTCTATCTGATCCCTTCGACACCCATGTTCACTTAGGCTTGTGTGCTTCTTCTCTGTGGACTTTGTTGCTTCCGAACTAGATGGCTGCTTGTTTACCTTCAAGCCTTTAAGATCCCAGATGCTATATCTTTTTGATAGCCAGGCACCATCAACTTTCTTCACCACATTTCCTTATGCACACTTCTGTCTTCAGCGATCACGTCAGGAAGGTGGGTATCATGGAATGACCATTTAGCTGAGCAAGATGCTATTGCATTGAGGGAGCAGCAGGGGGAGCAGAGCAAGTAGGTCCTGAGGGAGGAGTATAAAAGATGGACTTTGGTGCCAGGACGTGACACCCCATCAGACTCGTCTGGAAAACACTCCTAAAGGTCAACAAACAGACCTCAAACTACTAACAGACTTTTTGGGGGGGTTTTTTGCTGTCTTTTTTTTCTTTTAAATTTTGTATGTCAGTGGCTTTTTTGCTTGTTAGCATGTTGGTGTTGCTGCTGTCAACACCATGTTCTTATGTGCCGCTTTGGTGCTGTCAAAGCCATCTGCATTTCTATGCACATATTACTATAATTGCAGGTCCACCTAGATAAGATAGGCTCAACAAACAATGTGATAAGAAAATAACGGACCAACGATCCCAGAGGGACATGAGAATGTGGGAGGTAGGAGAAGGGAGGAGGTGTTGGCCAACCCAGGGGCAAGGGAACAACGAGTGGTTCAAAACCAGTGGAGGGAGGAGATGAGAGAACTGGCAGGGAGTGTCTAGGACAAGGTAACTGAGAGGAATTACTGAAACCAGAATGAAGGCTGAACATGGTAGTGGGCCAGGAGGAAAGTGTAAGGAAATAGAGGAAAGGAGAAGGAGGCAAAGGGCATACAGAGAAGCCTAAATACAGACATGTACATGTGTAAATATATTTATGATTATGGGGGAAATAGACCTATGCGCATATATTGATAGGTTCAGTAGTAGGGTAGCAGGTAGACATTGGGCCTCCTCAAGTGCACACCCTCAATACGAGCAGCTGATATTAAGGGCTCAAGTGGAAGGCAAATGTTTTGAGAATGATGATGGCAACAAATGTACATATGAACTTGACACAATGGATGGATGTATGGATAGTAAAAAGAATCTTACGAGTCCCCAATAAAATGATTTAAGAAAAAATATAAAATAAACAGCCTGTATCCTAAAAAAAAAAAATGTCTGCATGTCTGCTGAGTGATAGCCAACCAATTCTGGGCATTTGAGGATTGACATACGTCAAGCTTTCTCAAAGGTGAAAAAGGAGAGAATACATTTCATGAATAATAATATAATCTTGGGATCAGTAAGTGTTGCATAACAGTTTTTCTCATTAAAGTTGGACTGAGTAACATATAACCTTCTATCTTTTTATAGGAATTGGCTCTTTGTTCCTTACAAGGAAGAATTGAATAACTGCATCACAGATATTATAGCCTAGGAAAATATAACTAGATCTTACGGTGATTGTTTTAATTCCAAATTCAAAAATGTTTGGTTAAGTTGGGTAGAATCAATTAACCTGTAATTAAAATTTTTACTTAGATTTATCCAGCTAAGAAGGGTGGGCGGTGAATGCAATTGACACTGTATATTTTGCAAATAAATGATATATTTTGTGAAACTATGTAAGTGTGCATTTCAAATGCAGAATAAAGTATAAATGCAAAAGTACTATTTGTCCATCAAGTTGGTCAAATGAAGTGTTATTATTACTGACATTTTACATATGATAATACTTCTATTCATACTTTAGATGTCTATTTTGAGAAATCAGGAACCATCTTCACCTAGTTAGACCTCTCTGTGGCAAACAGTATTTCTAAGATACCAAATATGTACAAATATTTGCAAATTTTAAACTCTGCTATAAAATACAACCACTCGAGTTTGGACTAGACATTTTCTAAGCCTTAGGAAGAGCACAAGCAAATGGTAGGAGAACCTATAAATATATTTGTGGGTAAATAACAAAGAGTTTTGGAAAAGATTGATATTGTGATTCTTTCTATTTTTAGGCACATAATAATCACAAAAAATGTTCTCTCTGTGTGTCCTTTCTTGTCTCTCAGTCTTTCTCTCCTTGTAAAATGCAAGGTACAGGGGAAGAAACATTTATTTTTCACTTATGCCAATTATTCCTGAGACTACAGCTAAGATTATTGATTGGGGTTTGCCTACACCATAAAGGATCAACTAGGAGACCAGTGCTGGGTCATAATGTACATAGTCAGGGTCACATGGGGAGCTGACCAGAGTCCTGGACTCTGAGACTCAGATCAGTTTCAATGTTGTTGAGGGCTGTCTATTTGGTAAGAACATGGACTCCTCATTCATGAGATCATGGATGTTCTGGTTGAAGACCTATCAGATCTCACTCTGTGCATAGCTTAATTTCTATTCATTTTTATTTTAATGACTCTGCATTCATAAGCATGATATATTCTCTGTTCTTCAATCCAAATGTAATCATGAAAACCAAAGTGGGCAGAAGAAAGCTGAATTTCACTAAAAAAGCTTGTCTGTGGTGGACACTCAAGCTTGTGATTGGCATCCTGAAAAAGTCCTGAGATACTAGCCTTGAATTTAGGTTTGAAGTTCAGAAGGTGGGTGTTTCGTGAAAACGCCCCATACTTGCTGCTGGTATAGGTCTATTTAGTGCAGTATGAAGGAAGTCTTCTGTTCAGCTTTTGAGCTCATCACCGAGAAGTTACTGTCAGAGACATACTTTCATAGGAGAGGCTGATGGTGAGAATAGAGAAGTAAGAACTTATGAAATAGATCTATTGTGCCAAATAGTTTAGATATGTGGTGAAACACCACACATTTGGCAATTAAACTTATGTGCACACTTTGCCCCCTGTATTTGATATGTAGACATGCATGCATAAACATGAAGTTGCGTGCATAATAAGCAAAAGAAATACACACACACATAAGCCAAGCTAATGAAAAAAGGTCTGTTCAAATAACTTCAACAATGTTTGTCTTGTGAGAGTTTATTTAATAAGATATTTTTCACACAAATGATGAAAAGACATTTTTCATGATATTAGAAGGGCAGAAAAATTACCAGTGGAGTTTTCTACAACAATAGGACAAATCATATAATAATGATGGATCAAGATGGTACTTCCAATTATTTCAAGAGAGTATTATGAACAGATGAAGCTCTCTCATGTGAAGAAAACAGGAGACAGTGCCAGGAAACTAGGAAGATGTGGCCAACAGGCTGAGCAGCTTTGGGAATTCCTCAGTAGAAGCCGTAGGACCAGTATCTTCCACAGCACAGTGGGCGGCAGCAGTTGTATCCATAGCCACCATACCCACAGCCATAACCACAGCCCAGGTCTCCATAACCATAGCCGAAGCCACCATAGCCGTAGCCAAGGCCACCATAATAGTTTCCGTAGTAGCACATAGTGTCAGGAGTGAAAAATTTAGTGTGAAGCAGGGAAACAGTACCTGGGATTGATTGTAAGCATCTGAACTGGACATTTTATATACCTTCCATCCTGGGGGAGGAAAACCACAGGCAGTGTTTATCACATAGTTCATACTAATTTTTTAATTAGAAACTTTGAATACTTTGAATTGTAACATGAAATGAAACCTTCAAAAACAAATGCTTGCTTTATTGTTAACTCATGTCGCCAAATCAGGTGGCTTCAATAAGAGTCATTTATTTATTTTTAAACCTTTTGTTCTCTCTAAATATGGCCAGTTGATGGATATTATGAGCTTACATGAAATCCCATGAAGTATGCAAGTCTTTGGTCTACATTTGAGTGTGTCTCGATGGTAGTTGTACACAGGTTGGATATCCAACAGTGGTCCATTCCTCAGTCTCTTATATAATCTGACATTCTATATTGTACACAATGGGGGTGTGGTTATGATGAAGGGGAAAATCACGTAATGTCCTATGTCTGTCAAATTTCCCCTGTTTTTTCAGGTAAACACAAGCCTTTTATAATAGACTGTGTTTCTGACTGAATGATATCTGTAAACTGACTCTAAAATTATATTTTTCAATTCTTTAAAAAAACATGTTACATATTTATGCAAATATACACACATAGGAGGAAGGCAAGTGTTCTCCTTGTGCTTGAGCCCTTGGTACCTGCTCCTCATTTTCCCCCTTGACCTCAAGCAGAAAGCAAATGTTTTGAGAATTATGATGGCAACAAATATACAAATGTGCTTGACACAATGGATGGATGTATGGATTATGAAAAGAGTTGTAAGAAATGTGAAAAATGATTAAAATAAAAACCTCATTGCCATGAAGTAGCTCTGACTCAATGGAACCCTTGTGGTATAATGTCTCTGTATGTTTTTGCTAGGTGACCTCGAATGAGTTGCAACACATAGCAACCACATCCACAACAGAACAAAATACTCTCCGGTCCTGTACCATCCTCACTATAGTTCACATTGGCATGCTAAACAGAAGGTCAACATTTTGAACACGCCAGCCAGCCCTTCGAAGAAAGATGAGATATTTCTGTCCCTGTAAAGATGGGACATGTTGTCAGGAGAGATCAGTCCCTGGAGAAGGACATCATGCTTGGTAAAGTAGAGGGACAGTGAAAAATAGGACGGCCCCTAACAAGCTGAATTGACACAGCAGCTGCACCAACGGGCTCAAACAACTGTGAGGACAGCACATGAGCAGGCAGGGTTTCTTTCTGTGGCACCCACGGTTGCCATGAGTATGCCAAAGACTGGATCACATCTAATCAAACAGCCAAAGATTACAGTCTCAGAAACCCAGGGGTCTGTTCTTCTCAGCGCTGCATGTTGTCATGAATATGTGTACATCCGGAATCCAACTCAATGTCATCTAGGCCATTCTGACTCCTGGAAAGTTTGTAAGACAGTATAGAAAGTCCCCTGTGGTTTTCCAAGACTGAAATTTTGGCAGAAGTAGCAAGCTTGTCTTTTTCTTATGTGTGTACATCTGCATAAATATGTAAAGTGTTTTATGGAGAAATTTAAAGTACGTTACACCATTCAACATAATAAATGACAATAATTTATAAATTATCAAGTGTAGAGGTGGGAGGTTAGAGGGATGAGAGGGGAAATATGAGTAGCTGGTATCAAGGCCTCATGTAGAAAGCCAATGTTTTGAGAATGATGATGGCAACATATACATGAATGTGCTTGACACAATTTATGTATGTATGGATTGTGATGAGTTGTATGGTCCCCTAATAAATTTATATATATATATATATATATATATATATATATATATATACACATTGAGAGTCAGTTTACAGAAATCAGTCTGTCAGAATTACAATGTATTAGAAAAGGATTGTGTTTACATGAAAACACACGGGATATTTGACAGATGTAGGACATTAATTAATTTTCCCTTTCCTCATAAGCACACACCCATTGTGTATAATATAGAATGTCAGATTGTATCATAGACTGAGGAATGGACAATTGCTGGAAATCCACACTTGTGTACAACTAACATCCAAACACACGCAAATGTAGGCCAAAGATTTGCATGCTTCATGGGATTCCATGTATTCTCATAATATCTATCAACAGGCCATATGTAGAGTGAACAAAAGGTTTAAAAATAAATAAATGACTCTTCTTAAAGCCACCTGATTTAGCCACATGAGTTAATAATATAGCAAGCATTTGTTTTAGAAGGCTTCATTTCATGTTACAATTCAAAGTATTCAAAGTTTTCTAATAAAAATTAGCATGAACTATGTAATGAGCACTGCCTGTGGCTTTCCTCCCCCAGGATGGAGGGTGTATAAAAGGTCCAGTTCAGATGGTTACAGTCAATCACAGGTACTTATTCCCTACTTTGAACTAAATCTTCCACTCCTGACACCATGTGCTACTACGGAAACTACTATGGTGGCCTGGGTTATGGCTGTGGCCTGGGTTATGGTTATGGAGGCCTGGGCTGTGGCTATGGCTGTGGCTATGGTGGTTATGGATACAACTGCTGCCGCCCAGTGTGCTGTGGAAGATACTGGTCCTATGGCTTCTACTGAGGGTTTTCTGTAGCAACAGTGGTTAATGGATTCCTGCTCCTGAAATTTTCTAGTTCCTTTTCAAGGATTCTTCATATGGAATTCTATTCTTTCTTCAAATAATGGTCAATATAATCTTCTTCTAGAACTATAATGGGGATAGGAGGGCAGGGAGGTTTGAAGTTGTCCTATTTCATCTTGATCAATTAAAGTCACTGATATATTTTGTTGTTTACTAGATCTGTGGCATTTTTCTCTGGTTTTTTTCTATTTACATCTTTTTTCCATTTAATTAATTGCCCACATGGGGAGAAATCTGTAGATTTATTAGAAAATATCCACTGTCAGCCCTCCTTTAATTTAAGTTACATTTATTCATCTCTAATTTTTACTGAAGACATTGCCTTCTATGTATTCCCAAATTGATCAAATGTCAAATAGAGAAAGACTTCACTATGTTGTTTTTCCTAGCAATGCTAATGTGAATTTGTGTTTTATTTACACTCACAGACACTGCAATTATCAACATGCAGATCACACATTAACCTTCTCCTAAAAAGCTCAGATTGTAATTTATAATTAAATAAATTACCCTAAACCAGCATTTCTCTACCTGTGTCTCTGGTCGAAAGAGTTTCACAGGAGTTGTCCAATTCATAGCAGTAGCAAAATTACAGTTATGAAGCAACAGCAAAAATAGTTTCATGGCGGGGGCCTCCACATCATGAGGAACTGTGTTAAAGGTAGTGGCATTAAGAAGGATGAGAACCACTTCTCTAAACAATGACAGTCTAATTTCCCATGATGCTTTTCTGGCTTTTGTTCTTAGCCTTTTGCTGAGTAGGATTGTTCCTGGGTATAGATCTAGAGTGTAGACCTATTTAACTTTTTAACTCTAGCCAATTGCTCAATGATATTAACTTTCTGATATACTCAACCATCAAGACAATATGCATTTTAATAAACAAAGAGGTACAGATAAAATATTTTTAAAAGAATAAATACATTTGATGAGAATTTGGTCAAATGCATTTCACTTTTATTAAGTCGTACTGTATTTTAATTGACCACCATTGTATCTCAAAATTCATGTAAAACAAGAATATCATACAGAGGACATCACTTGAGTCAGTTTCATCTTATCATCCATCACATAAAGGGTTTTGTTTATTATTGTCTCCTCAAGCCCCTTTAATCAGATATGTCTTCAGTCTCTGCTTGATATTTTTAAGGATTACTACCTTGGAAAATACCCCTCGATTTGGCCTCATCTATCTTCACTTGAACTCCTTACATGGTGAAAGCTACCATGGCAGAACCTTCACGTAACAGGTTTGTGCTTGGTCACCAATCAAAACATTGACAGGGTGTTTTGATTTATTATCATTTTGGGGGGTTGGTACATCTCTCATACATCCATGCATTGTGTCAAGCACATTTGTACCTTTGTTGCCATCATCATTCTCAAAACATTTGCTTTCTGCTTGAGCCCTTGGTATCACCTGCTCATTATTTTTCGTCCCTTATGACCCTTCATAATAAATAAAGTATTATTATTTTGTCCTGTCTTACACTGTCTTATGTCTCCATTCACCCACTTTTCTGTTGTTCATCTCCCGGGGAGGAAGTTCTATGTAGATCCCTTTAATTGGTTCCCCATTTCCACCCCACCATGCCTCCACCCGCCCAGTATGGCCACACTCAGCACTGGTCCAGAAGGGATGCTCTGTCCTGGATTCCGTGTGTTTCCAGTTCCTATCTGCGCCAGTGTACAACCTCTGGTTTAGCCATATCTCTAAGGCAGAATTGTGATCATGAGAGTGGGGGGAGGAAGCATTTAAGAACTAAAGGAATGTTGCACGTTTCATGTTGCTACATTGAACACTGACTGGTTTGTCTTTTCCCTGCAACCCTTCTGTAAGGCGATGTCCAGTAGACTAGAGATGGGTCATGGGTCCCCCAACTTGACTCCCCTTCCTTCTCAATGATTTGATTTTATGGTTTGGTTTTATGAACACACAAGGAGGATTCAAAAAGCTCATCGAAAAAAATGGAACGATACGATAATAGAACTTTTCCAAAACATTTATAACTCAAATGTATATTTAAAATTTACATAAGTAAGTATAGTGCTTGATAGTTATTCAAAGATAACACAGTTATTTAATGAATGACTGGTTCTGAATATCAAACCATATGTATTTCCATCTATCCTAAATGTAAGCCCCTATTTGTAACATTTCAATATCTGAAACTATACAAATGCTTTGGTAAATGTTTGCCTTTCTACAAAAGAAATCACTCACATACAATCTTTATATGAAACTTATTATATGCTAGATATATTTTGGATACTCATTGCAATTTGTTTTATTTTCATTTATGTGTCTTCTGTAATTTTACTCAATTAATATGTGAACCCTTCAGTTTTACTCCAAATGTGCCTCCCATAACCCACTATGAGGTGGTTTTAAGATGCTTACTTATCCAGAAAGCATGAAAACACAGCATAAAACAAAAAAAAATACGAAATATGTATAAGACGGTGGAATAATTGGTATAAAGCATAGAACAGTCGGATATATGCTATATCTGTAAGGTACGGTAATGTCCACATGAAACTTTATCACACACACACACACACACACACACACACACACACACAAACTCGATTACAATAAATTTAATTGTTTTAGACTTCGTAGTCATTAAACTTTCCAGTTTTTCACAGTTACCATTATTATTGTCAAGAATAATCCTAAATATGTCCATTTGTCTACTTATTCATGTATCAAAGAAAATTATTGCTTTAATAATTTATTTTAAATACCAGGCCAAATTTCAGTTGCATAGAATTTCAGAATTTGTGTTAAAATATGTTTGCAGGTCTGCTGGGAGATCACCTACATAATCTGAGCTAGGTCCATTTGAGGGCTGGCTTCAAGCTTTCTCAAAGGCGAAAAGGAGAGAGTACATTTGATGCACAATAATACAATTCTGGGATCAGTAATCTTGCTTAACACTTTTGGGAATAAAATTTTACTGAGTAACATAAAGCATAATTTCTTTTGTATTGTAATTAGCTCTTTGTTTGTTACACGGAAGAATTCAATAATTGTGTAATAGAAAATATAGCCTGGGAGAATATAACTAGATCCTACAGTGAGGGTTTTAATTCCAATTACTAAAATGTTTGCTTCACTGTATTTTAAGTTTCTTACTTTGATTTTATCCAGCTTAGATGGGTGGGAGGTGAATGTGGTTGACACTGCATATTTTTCAAATAAATTCTATATTTTGTGAAACTATGTAATTGTGCATTTCAAATGCAGAATCAACTATAAATGCAAGAGTATTATCTGTCCCTCATGTTGGTCAATTGAAGTATTATTATTACTGACATTTTACATATGATAATACTTCTATTCATACTTTACATGTCTGTTTTTGAGAAATAGAGAACCATCTTCACCTAGTTAGAGCTCTATGTGACAACCATAGTATTTTCAAGAAACCAAATATGGACAATGATTTACAAATTTTCAACTCTCTGCTATAAAATGCAACCACTCCTGTTTGAACTAGCCATTTTCTAAGCCTTAGGTAAGAGCACAAGCAAATGGTAGGAGAACCTATAAATATGTGTTTGTGTGAAAATACCAAAGAGTGTTGGAAAAGACTGATATTGTAATTCCTTCTAATTTTAGGCACATAATAATCACAAAAGTGCTCTCTCTTTGTGTCTTTTATTATATCTTAGTCTTTCTTTCTTTGTAAAATGCCAACTATTCCTGAGACTACAGTGAAGGTGAATGATTGGGAGTTGTCTACAGCAAAAGGATCACCTAGGCGACCAATGTTTACTAGTAGCTTCGTCATAGAGTACTTTGTCAAGGTCACATGGGGAAGCTGACAAGAGTCCTGGACTCTGAGACTCAGATCAGTTTCAATGTTGTTGAGGGCTGTCTATTTGATAAGAACATAGACTCCTCATTCATGAGATCATGAATGTTCTGGTTGAAGATCTATCAGATCTCCATCTGTGCATAGCTTAATTTTTATTCATTTTTATTTTAAAGACTCTGCATTCATAAGCATGACATATTCTCTATTCCTCAATCAAAATGCAACTATGAAAACCAAAGGGGGCAGAAGTAAGCTGAATTTCACTAAAAAAGCTTGTCTGTAGTTGACTCTCAAGCTTGTGATTGGCATCCTAAAAAAGTCCTGAGATACTAGCCTTGAATTTAGGCATGAAGTTCAGAAGGTGGGTGTTTCATGAAAACGCCCCACAGTTGTTGCTGGTATAGGTCTATTTAGTGCAGTACGAAGGAAGTCTTCTGTTTAACTTTTGAGCTCATCACCGAGAAGTTACGGTCAGAGACATATTTTCATAGGAGAGGCTGATGGTGAGAATGGAGAAGTAATAACTTATGAAATAGATGTATTGCCACCGTATAGTTTAGATTTATGATGAAACACCACACATTTGGCAATTAAACTTAGTTGTGCACACTTTGTCCCTTGTTTATTTGATATGTAGATATGAATGCATAAACATGAAGTTGAGTGCATAATCAGCTAAAGAAACACACACATAAGCCAGGCTAATGAAGATAGGAGTGTCCATTTAATTTCAACAATGATTGTGTTGTGAGAGTTTATTATAAATATAGTTTTCACACAAGCAATCAAAAGACATATTTCATGGTATTAGAAAGGTAAAACAATTACCAATGGATTTTTCGACAACAATAGGATTATTCATATAGTGATTATAGATCAAGATGGTACTTGCAATTATTGAAAGAGAGTTTTATCAACAGGTTAAGATCTCTCATGTGAAGAAAACCGTAGACAATTCCAAGAAACAAGGAATATTTGCCAATGGTTGAGATTCCTCAGTAGAAGCCATAGGACTCATATCTTCCACAGCAGAGTGAGCGGCAGCGGTTGTATCCATAGCCACCATAGCCACAGCCATAGCCACAGCCCAGGCCTCCATAACCATAACCCAGGCCACCATAGCCATAGCCCAGGCCTCCATAACCATAACCCAGGCCTCCATAGCCACAGCCCAGGCCACCATAGTAGTTTCCGTAGTAGCCCATGGTGTCAGGAGTGGAAGACTTAGTGTGAAGCAGGGAAACAGTACCTGTGATTGACTGTAACCATCTGCACCGGACCTTTTATACACCCTCCATCACGCGGGAGGAGAGACACAGGCAGTGTTTATCCCACACTTCACGCGAATTTTCATTAGAGAACTTTGAATGCTTCGAAATGTAAAGTGAAATGAAGCCTTCATAAAAAATGCATGCTATATTGTCAACTCATGTCGCCAACTCATGTGGCTTCAATGAGAGTCATTTGTTTATTTTCAACTCTTCTGCTCACTCTAAATATGGCCAGTTACCTTACATTATGAGCTTACAGGGAATCCCACAAAGCACGCAAGTCTTTGGCCTTCATTTGAGTGTGCTTCGATGTGAGTTGTGCACAGGTGTGGATTCCCAGGAATGGTCCATTCATCAGTCTATGATACAATCTGACATTCTTTATATTAGGTAATGGGTGTGTGGTTACGGGGAAGTAGAAAAATGATTAACATCCTTGGTCTGTCAAATTTCCCATGTGTTTTCAGGTAATCACAGCCTTTTCTAATAGACTGTGTTTCTGAAAGAATGATTTCTGTGAACTGATTCTAAACTTATATTTTTCAATTTTTAAAAAAACATGTTCCATATTTATGCAGATATACACACATAGGAGGAAGGCAAGTGTTCTACTTATGCTTGAGCCCTTGGTATCTGCTCCTCATTTTTCCCCTCTGATTCTAGCATAAAGCAAATGTTTTGAGAACAATGATGGCAACAAATATACAAATGTGCTTGACACAATGGATGGACCTATAGATTATGTAAGGAGTTGTACTGATTTTGAATAAAATGATCTTTAAAAACCTCATTGCCTTGAAGTAGCTTCTGACTCAATGGAAACCTGGTGGTATAATGTCTGTGTATGTTGTTGCTAGGTGCCATCCAATCAGTTGCAACACATAGCAACCACATGCACAACAGAACAAAATACTCTTCGGTCCTGCACCATTGTTCACTTTGACATGCTAAACAGGTCAGCATTTCAAACCCACCTGTCAGCCCTTCGAATGAAGATGAGGTTTTCTGTCCCTGTAAAGATGGGACATGTTGTCAGGAGAGATCAGTCCCTGGAGAAGGACATCATGCTTGGTAAAGTAGAGGGACAGTGAAGAATAAGACGGCCCCTAACAAGCTGGATTGACACCGCAGCTGCACCAACAGCCTCCAAAATAAGAACAATTGTGAGGATAGGACATGAGCATGCAGGATTTCTTTTTTGTGCATATAACTTTGCCATGAGTATGTCAATGGCTGGATCACTTCTCATAAAACAGCAAAGGATTACTGTGTCAAAAACCCCAGGGGTCTGTTCTCTGCCCTGTAGGGTGTCATGAATATGTGTACATCCAGAATCCAACTCAATGTCTTCTAATCCATTCTGACTTCTAGAGTGTTTGTAAGATAGCATAGAAGGTCCCCTGTGGTTTTCCAAGACTGAAATGTTGGCAGAAGAAGAAAGCTTGTCTTTTCCCCTATGTGTGAACATCTGCATAAATATGTAATGTGTTTAATGGAGAAATTTAAAATATGTTACACCAACCGACATAGAAATCATTTACAAATTATCAATAGTACAGGAGGGATGTTAGAGGGGTGGGAGGGGAAAATGAGTAGCTGATACCAAGGCCTCATGTAGAAAGCAGATGTTTTGAGACTGATGATGGCAACATATACAAGAATGTGCTTGACACAATTGATGTATGTATGGATTGCGATGAGTTGTATGGTCCTTAATAAAATGAATAAAAATATATTTATATAAGTTGAGAGTCAGTTCACAGAAATCAGTCTGTCAGAATTTCAATCTATTAGAAAAGGCTTGTGTTTACCTGAAAACACATGGGAAATTTGACAGACGTATGAAATTAAGTAATTTCTCTCTTCCTCATCACCACACACCCATTGTGTACAATATAGAATGTCAGATTGTATCATAGACTGAGGAATGGACCACTCCTGGAAATCCACACCTGTGTACAACTAACATCCAAGCACACTCAAATGCAGGCCAAAGACTCGCATGCTTCACGGGATTTCATGTAAGCTCATAATATCCATCAACTAGCTATATTTAGAGTGAACCAAAGGTTTAAAAATAAATAAATGACTCTTCTTAAAGCCACATGAGTTGGCGACATGGGTTAACAATATAGCCAGCATTTGTTTATGAAGGCTTCATTTCACATTACAATTCAAAGTATTCAAAGTTCTCTAATAAAAATTAGCATGAACTATGTGATGAGCACTGCCTGTGGATTTCCTCCCCCAGGATGGAGGGTATATAAAAGGTCCGGTGCAGATGGTTACAGTCAATCACAGGTACTGTTTCCCTGCTGCAAACTAAATCTTCCACTCCTAACACCATGTGCTACTACAGAAACTACTATGGTGGCCTGGGCTACGGCTATGGCCTAGGCTATGGCTATGGCTGTGGATATGGTGGTTATGGAAACAACTGCTGCCGCCCACTGTGCTGTGGAAGATACTGGTCCTATGGCTTCTACTGAGGGCTTTCTGCAGTAACAGTGGTTAATTGATTCCTGCTCCTGAGATTTTCTGGTTCCATTTCCAAGATTCTTCATATGAAATTCTATTTTTAATTCAAATAATGGTCAATGCAATCTTCGTCTAGAACTATGATGGTGCTGGGGGGTATGGAGGTTTGAAGTTGTCATATTTCATCTTGATCAATTAAAGTCACTTGGTATATTTTCATTCTCTGTTTTTTTTTCTATTTACATCTTTGTTCCATTTAATTAATTGCCCACATGGGGAGAAAACTGTAGATTTATTAGAAAATCTCCACTGTCAGCCGTGCTTAAATTTATGTTACATTTGTTCATCTCTAATTTTTTACTGAAGACATTGTCTTCTTTGCATTCCCATATTGATCAAATGTCAAAAAGAGAAAGACTTCACTGTGCTGTTTTTCCAGCAATGCTAATCTGAATATGTGTTTTCTTTACACTCACAGACACTGCTATTATCAACATGCAGATCACACATCAACCTTCTCCCAAAAAGCTAAAAATGTAACTAATAATTAACTATAGATCTATTGCCACCCTATATTTAGATTTGTGGTGAAACACCACACATTTGACAATGAAAGTTAGATGTGGACACTTTGCTGTTTGGTTATTTGATATGTAGATATGCATGCATAAACATGAAGTTGCGTGCATAACCAGCTAAAGAAACACACGCATAAGCGAAGCTAATGAAGATAGGAGTGTCCAAATAATTTCAACAATGATTGTGTTGTGAGAGTTTATTTAATAATATATTTTCACACTAAGATGAAAAGACAGTTTTCATGATAGCAGAAAGGTAGTACAATTACTCATGGATTTTTTAACAAGAATAGGACAATTCATATAATAATGATGCATCAAAATTGTACTTTTAATTATTTCAAGATAGTTTATCAACCGTTGAAGATCTCTCGGGTTAAGAAAACAGGAGACATTGCCAAGAAACTAGAAACATGCGGCCAATAGACTGAGCAGCTTTGGGAATTCCTCAGTAGAAGACATATGACCCATATCTTCCACAGCACAGTGGGCGGCAGCAATTGTATCCATAGCCACCATAACCGCAGCCATAGCCACATCCCAGGCCACCATAGCTGTCGCCCAGGCCACCATAGTAGTTCCCGTAGTAGCACATGTTGTCAGTAGTGGAAGATTTAGTTTGAAGCAGGGAAACAGTACCTGTGATGGCTTGTAACCATCTACACCAGACCTTTTATATACTCTCCATCCTGGGTGTGGAAAACCACAGGCAGTGTTCCTCACATAGTTCACACTCATTTTCATTAGAGAACTTGAATGCATTGAATTGTGAAATGAAGCCTTCATAAACAAATACTTGCTATATTGTCAACTCATGTTACCAACTCATGTGGCTTTAAAAAATTCATTTATTTATTTTTAAACCTTTTGTTCACTCTAAATATGGCCAGTTGATGGATATTATTAGCTTACATCAAATCTCATAAAGTGTGCAAGTCTTTGGCCTACATTTGAGTGTGTTTGGACATTAGTTGAACACAGGTGTGGATATCTAGGAGTGGTCCATTCCTCAGTCTATTGTACAATCTGTCATTCTATATTGTATGCAATGGGTGTGTGCTTATGGAGAAGGGGAAATTACTTAATGTCCTACGTCTGTCAAGTTTCCCATGTGTTTTCAGGTAAACACAAGCCTTTTCTCATAGACGGTGTTTCTGTCAGAACGATTTCTGTGAACTGATTCTAAACTTATATTTTTCTATTCTTTGAAAAACAGGTTATTTATTTATTCAGGTATACACACATAGGAGGAAGGCAAGTGTTCTACTTGTGCTTGAGCCCTTGGTATCTGCTCCTCATTTTTACCCCTCTGACTCTAGCAGAAAACAAATGTTTTGAGAATAATGATGGCAACAAAAATACAAATGTGCTTGGCACAATGAATGGATGTGTGGTTTATGAAAAGAGTTGTAAGAAATGCTAAAAATGATTAAAATAAAACCTCATTGCCATGAAGTAGCTTCTGACTCAATGGAACCCCGGTGGTATAATGTCTGTGTATGTTGTTGCTAGCTGCCATCGAATCAGTTGCAACACATAGCAACCACATGCACAACAGAACAAAATACTCTTCGTTCCTGCACCATCCTCACCATTGTTCACATTGGCATGCTAAACAGGTCAGCATTTCAAACCTGCCTGTCAGCCCTTCGAATGAAGATGAGGTGTTCTGTCCCTGTAAAGATGGGACATGTTTTCAGGAGAGATCAGTCCCAGGAGAAGGACATCATGCTTGGTAAAGTAGAGGGACAGTGAAAAATAGGACGGCCCCTAACAAGCTGAATTGACACAGCAGCTGCACCAACGGGCTCAAAAATAAGAACAACTTTAAGGACAGCACATGAGCAGGCAGGGTTTCTTTCTGTTGCACCCACGGTTGCCATGAGTATGCCACAGACTGGATCACATCTAATCAAACAGCAAAAGATTAAAGTCTCAGAAACCCCAGGGGTCTGTTCTTCTCAGCGCTGCATGGTGTCATGAATATGTGTACATCCAGAATCCAACTCAATGTCATCTAGGCCATTCTGACTCCTGGAAAGTTTGTAAAGACAACATAGAAGATACCTTGTGGTTTTCCAAGACTGTAATGTCTGCAGAAGTAGAAAGCGTGTCTTTCTTTATGTGTGTACATATGCATAAATATCTTGTGTTTTATACAGAAGTTTAAAAATAGAAGTTTACAGTCAGTTCACAGAAATCAGTCTATCAGAATATAGATCTATTAGAAAAGGCTTTGTTTACATGAAACCAATGGGAAATTTGACAGATGTAGGACATTAAGTAATTTTCCCCTTCCTCATAACCACACACCCACTGAGTACAATATAGAATATCAGATAGTATAACACACTGAGGAATGGACCACTCCTGGAAATCCACACCTGTGTACAACTAGCATGCAAGCACACTCAAATGTAGGCCAAAGACTTGCATGCTCTGTGGGATTCCATGTAAGCTCATAATATCTACCAACTGGCCATATTAGAGTGAACAAAAGTTTAAAAATAAATAAATGACTCTTATTGAAGCCACATGATTTGGTGACATGAGTTGACAATATTGCAAGCATTTGTTTATGAAGGCTTCATTTCACCTTACATTTCAAAGCATTCAAAGTTCTCTAATAAAAATTAGCATGAACTATGTGATGAACACTACCTGTGATTTTCCTCCACCATGATGGAGGGTATATAAAAGGTTCGGTGCAGATGGTTACAGTCAATCACAGATACTGTTTCCCTGCTTCACCCTAAATCTTCCACTCCTGACACCATGTGCTACTATGGAAACTACTATGGTGGCCTGGGCTGTGGCTATGGAGGCCTACGTTATGGTTATGGAGGCCTGGGCTGTGGCTATGGCTGTGGGTATGGTGGTTATGGATACAACTGCTGCCGCCCACTGTGCTGTGGAAGATACGGGTCCTATGGCTTCTACTGAGGGCTTTCGCGAGCAACAGTGATTAATGGACTCTTGCTCCTGAGATTTTCTTGTTCAGTTTTCAGGATACTTAATACGGAATTCTAATCTTTCTTCAAATAATAGTCAATGTAATCCTCCTCTAGAACAATGATGGGACTGGAATGGCAGGCAGGTTTGAAGTTGTCATATTTCAACTTTTGATAAATTAAAATTTTGATAAATTAAAATCCATTGCTACATTTTGTTGTTTAATAGATCTGTGAAGTTTTTTCCCTGTGTTTTATTTCTATTTATGCCTCTGTTTCATTTAATTAATTGCCCTCCTGGGCAGAATACTGTAGGTTTATTCCAAAATATCCATTGTTCATCTCTATTTTTTTTACTGAAGACGTTGCCTTCTTTGCCTTCCCAAATTGATCAAATTTCAAAAATAGAGACGTCACTATCATTCTTGTTCCTAAATACTGACCACTGTTGTATCTCAAAATGTATGTAAAACAAAAATTCCTTACAGAGAACATCACTTGTGTCCGGTTTATTGTACCATCCATCACAAATAGTTTTGTTTAGTATTGTCTCTTCAATCTCCTTTAATCAGAAATGTCGTCAGTCTCTGCTTGATATTTTCAATGATTACCACCTTGAAAAATGTCCTTCAATTTGGCCTCATCTATCTTTACTTGAAATCCTTATATGGTAAAAACTATCATGGCACTTGGTGGTTCTTGTGCAGAACCTTCACCTTACAGGTTTGTGCTTCACCATAAATCAAACAATTGACAGTTCAAACCACCTCGAGACCCTCAAAAGAAAGGCCTGGTGATTTTTTCCCAAAAAAGTTTAGCAGTTGCATGATTATTGAATGCAGTTCTTCTCAGAGGAGAAAACAAAACCAAAAACGGAGTAATAAGGAGTCAGAATCAACTATCCAGCAAAGAGCTACTCTAGACTCCAACGTTAATTTGTTTTTATATTTTGGGCAGAGATATCACAGAAACCATGTTTTGTTCATCCCCTTATCAGGTGATAGATAGTTCTGTTTGGGTCCATTACTGGAGGTGTTAACATTAATGATTTGCTTGCTGTGCTGATTATCAGATTTATCAATTTTAAAGAGTTCCTTTCTGCTTTGTTACTAATAAGTGTTTTTGAGGGTTTATTTTGAGACCATATTCAAATACCTTTTCTAATCCTGCCTGCCCCAGTAGTTTTGGCTATGTATTGATGTCTCTTGGTGTGACCATTATTTTGTTGCTGTTAGGTGACATCAAGTTGGCAGTGACACATGTAAACTATATGCCCAACAGAATAAAACACAGTCCTGCCACATCTTAACAAGTGTTCATATGTTTGAGCTCATTGCTGAAGCCACCATGTTATCCCATCTTGTTGAGGACCTTCCCCTTGTTTGCTGCCCCTCCACTTTACCAAACAGTATGTCCTTCTCCAGGGACAGGTCTCTCCTGGAAACATGCTCAAAATACTTGAAATGAAGACTCACCATACTTGCCTCTAAGGAGCATTCTGGCTGTAGTTTTACAAGTCAGGTTTTTTTAGGGGTTTTTTTGGGTAGCTCGCGGTATTTTCAGTAGTTTTTATCAGCACCATAATTTACATTTTTCATGTCTTCTTAGATCTTCCTGACTCAATAGCCACCTTCCACATGAATCAGAGGTGATTGAAAGTTGGGCTTGAGTCAGGTACACCTCGGTCCTTCAAGTAACCTCCTTGCTTTTCAGCACTTCAAAGGTCAGTGACTATCACTATGATGATTGTCAAATGGTGATTTTTCTAAATCTCTTCTGTCTTCTATAATCATCAGTTGACATTCTACTCTAAGGAAAAGTTCTCTCCTCTCCCTATCAATTTATCATATATGTACGCATAAATAACCCTGGTAGTTCAATAGTTAGAGCATTCAGTTACTAGCGGAAACATTAGATGTTTAAACCCTCCATCTTGTTCCACTGGAGAAAGATATGGCGGTTGGCTTCCACAAGATTCACAGCCTTAGATACTCTGTGCAATGGAAGAGACCACAGTGATTTTTTTTAACAAACTGCACACATGTTACTTCATATCTAGGTTTTCAGCAATTAGGAATATATTTAGGCTCCTCTATTATCACTTACAGAGCCCTGGTACTGTAGTGGTTACATGTTGGTTCACATGGTCAGCTGTTCAAAACCAGAAGCACCTCTGACCTCGAAATGTTCATAAACAGCGATAGTTGTGGAAACCCACAGCGGGTCACTATGAGTAACACTGATTCCATGGTGAGTGTGGTTGGGGGAATTTTTAAAAATTATGATTATCACTTACAGAACCAGGGTGGTTCCTTCGATAAAGTACAAACTACTAGCCTAAAGGTCAGCAGAAGAATCTACAGGAGGAAGATAAGGCTGTCTACTCTTGTAAGGATTTATAATTTTAGAAATCCAAGAAATTGTTGGATTCTGTCCAACAGGGTCAGAGAGACGCAATGGCATTGCTTTCAATTTTATTTCTGTTTCAGTGGAGGAGATGTTTTCATACCACCAGCCTGGTAGTGCCTGTGGTTAAACACTAAACTGCTGCAGAAAAAGAGGTCGCAATCTGCTTCAATAAGGATGTGCACCCTCGGGAACATTGTAGGCTTGTGTACTGGTTCAAGTTTATGTTAACACAGAAATTCCTGGGTGATGCAAATGGAAATGGGCTTAGTTACTATCAAATATATTGATGTAATGATTCTACCCACAGGTAACATAGAAGAAAGACCTAATGATCTGCTTTCCCCAAAATTGGCCCCTAAAAACTGCATCAAGCCCAATTACACTCTGATAGGCATGGCTCACCATGCACCATGTTCGACAAGTCAACTGATTTTGTCTTTTGAACTTCTCTACTCGATACAGATAGCTTTTCCTTCCCCATCAATGTTGTTCAAGAACAGATGGCGACATTGACACTCAAGAAATCCATCCCTCACTCCTCAACTAAGCCTTCTACTTTTGACACCATGTTCTACTATGGGAAACTACCACGGGGGCTTGGGTTATGGCTATAGATCTAGAGCCTGTGGCTTCTCCTGTGGCTGTGGTTATTATGGCTACTGAGAATATATATCTTCCTTCTTCAGCCTATCTTACTATATGGTGCATACTGGTTGTATGGATTGTAGTGAGAACCTTTCTGAGCAGAGCAGTCTGAATATTCTCCTTTGGATCCACAGACTCTGACTCCAGCTTTCCTAATTTAGTAATTCCATTTTGTCTCTATGGACTACATCTACAGAGCACCCGATTAATAAATTCAGAGTTGGCATGCTTTATGTCTGTCCAAAATCATCTGTGCTCTCTTACATTTTAATGATTTGTTTCTTTGTATGGCAGTGGTACTGGGTTTCAACTGTAATATGCAAGACAATTTTTTTTCTTAAAAAAGAACTTTCTCATAATCTATGATCCATCATTATTGAGTCTGCCTCCTTGTGAACCTTATATGACCAAGTAACAGCTCCCCAGAGGGTTTCCACGCTATATTCTCTCTAGGAGCAGACTGCTACAATTTTCTGGGGGATTAAAACTGCGGGCCTTTCAGTTGGCAGCAATGTACCATTAGGGATCCTGAAACTTCTCATGTCTAATATTATTAACTGTGATTTACATTAACTTCTCTCTACATCTTGTGTATATGTGTGTTATGTGATTGAGCTCTGTACTACGTATTTCCATTACCAAGTGTGTGTGTGTGTGTGTGTGTGTGTGTCTGTGATTTCATGTAGACCATGGAAAATCTGCTTCTTCCTATGCTTCCTTAGCACCTCCTATCCTCCACACCTTATTGGGTTAAACAGAAGTCTTCTAAGGAGTAGAGATAAGAATGCGCTTTCTCAAAGAATTTCAGGAATCTCAGGCAAAGGGACTTTTCTGCTGTTGCCCCAGAGTAGGGCTGTGTCAATCCAGATACGTTCTTGAATGATTCACATGCCTCTGTCTTCTCCTCTGTAGTTGAATGGAATAACATGTAAAACACATCTCTTATCTGTGGGCTATGGACTAAGTGAACTGTCTTTCATATCTTTGAAATTTCATTAAACAGATCCCTAGTTATCATTTTCCAGAGCTACATCTAAGTAAATAAGATGACTGTGTTATCACTTATATTGGCATCAACTCATTTTTAGGTTTCCACCTTTTCATGCAAAGACATGAAAATTACATATTTATTTGACTGATTTCAGCCTTCTTCATGAACCAGCCTGTTCTATCTCACACAACAGTGTCTACTTTTCCAACTACTGAGTTTGAGAATTCATAGCAGTGGTCACACGAAGCTCAGATAATGTTCATTATTTTACGGGTTTATTAAAGAAGTTAAAGAGTAATAGTACAGGTGATAAATGCTCAGGTTGTCAAGGGCATGTCAAAAGTTCTTCCATGGCTGTTAATAAATACCCTATGGTCATACAACTCCACGGTAAGCCTCAACCAAAAGACATCGTCTCTAGTTCGGTGGTCCAATGAGCCCAGATGCCTGACTTCAGTGTCCAGAGATACCCCACTCCAGTAAATGTCAAATATGAAGGCATTTAATGCCAGTTCCGAAGATAACAAACATAGTTCCCCAAACAAGTGTCCAGAGGCAGCCTGCTCCACAATCCTGGCTCCTGCACAAAAGCAATCGGCTTTTACAAGCTCTGTGGGCTTGGCAGTTCACCCCTCTGTCACGCTCTGGCTCCTGTTTCCATTGCTGCTGCTGCTTCTCTGCCGCTCCTCTGATAGCACAGCTGTGTGTGCACTCAAGAGGAGCACTGCCCAGGGATCTTAGGCTTTGGGGGACATGGTCCACTCCTGGCTCTAGATGGTAGTAAAATCCCTGACCTTGCTTCTCATTTTATACTCAGCAGGATGTCAATCACAATGAATCCTCCTAACAATTACTGGGGTTTTCCTCCACCTTCTTACCCAGATCAACACAGGAAAGATCATTTGGTGGAATTTCTAGAGAATTAGACTAGAAGGGCCACATTATGTCCCTGAACTACTAACAAAATTACTGGTGGCAGGGTGGATAAGCATTGAACTACTAACCACAAGGTCAGTAGTTTGAAATCACCAGCTACTCTGTGGAAGAAAGGTGGGGTTCTCTGTTCTCATAACAAGTTGAAATCTCAGAAACCCACAATGTCTTGTCCTATATGGTTGTGATGAATCAGCATCTACTGGATGGCAATGAGTTTGTTTGCTTCTCAAAGTGAAACTTTACCTAATGAGGATACATTTAATCGTGACTAGATAACTGTATTATTTTTACTCGGTTTCCAAAATCTACTAAATGTAATCAATAGGTAGCTGTTAGTATTGTCTTATTTGAAAGACAAGTCTAGTTCAGTCATAACATATAGGAGTCCTTAGGTAACTATTGATTGGGTTTTCTAGACAAGCAAAATCAGTGATGCTAGTATGGTGTGTGTGTGTGTGTGTGTGTGTGTGTGTGTGTGTGTGTATGTGTGTAGAGAGAGAGAGAACGAGAGATTTACAGAATTATAGAAGTAGGTATATCCAGTGTGCTTCACGTCACAGGTCTGGTGTGAGCAGAAGGCTTCTCTGGGTCATTGAACCATGGAAATTGACAAATAGGACGCAAGATGAACAAGCAGGGGTTGGGGGGTGGAGGGTGGGGGCACCACAGACTAACATAGAGGTAAATGACTTCAAGGTCACCTGAATAAATCCAAGGTTGGCAGTCCACTGACAACTCCTGGGATCAAGAGATGACACAACAACCATTTCAGTGCTCCAGTTTTGGGCAGGAAACAACATGCCTCTCTTGCCCATGCACTTTATTCACGTGACTTTTTCTCTGTGTGTTAGACAGGGTTCTCTAGGGAAAAAAGCCAGGGCACTTATGATTAGATATATATGAAGATAGGATTATACAGGAAGAAGGAATATAACAGCTAATTAGTCCACACAGTACTCAGGGCTTAGTTCTACTCACTTTGGTGTAACAATTAATATACTGGAAGTGCTTTAATTCACGTGGACTGCTGGATCAAGGCAAGGAAGAAGACAGCAGAGTCCTCCGTCAGGCAAGGCAGTCAGAGTCTGCTCACAGGCAGCAAACAGCCCAGTGGGTCAGCAACAGTCAGTAGCTCAAGAACTTATCAAAGTAGGCCACGAAGGGATATCGAACTCAAGCACTGCTACACCACAGGATCCACCAGTCTCAAGCTCAGGAGATTTAAAGAACAGCAGTGTGGCAAAGCAGGTCTCAAAGGAGCCTCAAGCTCTACCTACATGATCCATGGGTTGGCTTCACCCACAGGTAGTGTAGCACACAGGTGAAGCAGAAAACCAGCTAAAGCAGCAGCACGCTGGTTCAATCATCAGTAAGCAAGAGAAAAGGAGTGGGCCTTCCAGAGCCATTTATCTCTTTGACCTCCAATCAAACTGCAACCTTAGTAATCCCACATGTTCCTATTGACCAGGTTGACACAATAAACCTAACGGCCACACTCTGTGCAACCTTGTTTTGTTGGTTTGTTTCTGTGAATGCAGGGGGATATGAATGAACAGCAATTTGACAACATAGAAGAGGTGAAGAAGAAAGTAAATGATCCTGTCAGCCATCCAAACAGATGAGTTTGAAAAATGTTTCCAAGAATGGAATCACAGATTTGACAAATGTATTAGTATAATGAAGAATACTTTGCAGGTGCTAAGGTTGTTTTAGAAAAAAAATACATAGCTGTGGGGAGGAAAATATCGTTTTTTGGTACTCCTTCATATACAGTTTCAGCACCACGTCAAATGATCAGTTCTTAAACTAAAGATCTCTTTATTTCAGTTCATAATGGCTGCTCTATTAAAAAGGTTAGAGCACATTTTCCTCCAATCTATTACTGTCATAATGGAGTTCTGTGGTATGGTAGTAAAGAGTGTAGGATAGAAAGTTATGTACAATCTGTTTATTTAATCTTATTATTAAATATTGATCTTTTAGTGGTTCTTCTTTTAGTTTTGTGATCTTATTGTCAATTATACTATTTCTGACTTTCAACAAAAATTATAAAGCATTTAAAGTAACCAGAAAGAAAACAAACCAACCAATCATATTTGCCAAACTTACAAAGGCACATAATTGAATAGAGAATTTAAAATGACTATAGTTGTTATTATATTGAGTTCATTCATACAATAATAGTGACAATATATTGAATCGTTGTACCATATAAATAAACAAATGAATTGACAAACCAAATTTGATGACAGTGAGTCAATTCCAATTCATGGAAACCATAGACGGCATAGAGGGTATTAAATGCCCTGTAGTAATTCAAAGGTTATACATTTTTATGGAAGTAGATTGACAGATCTTTCTCTTAGGGAGTGAATGGTGGGTTAGAACTCATGATCTTTCAATTACCAGTCAAGTAGTTAACCATTGCATGACTGAGGTTCCTAAATTTAATGATAATAATGTCAAATTGGATAGAAAAATGAAACTGGGATTAATATTTTAATTTCCTTGAAATTACATATGAAGTGGTAATACAGTATCATTTTAAGGTAGCTTTGGATATGTGTGTGCATGCATATGTATGAAACCCTATAGCAAACACTTAAAAATTTAAAAACAATATAGTTGATATTCTAAGACAGTGGATAAAGTGACTCATAATAAAGATTTAATAGAAACAAGAGAGTTGGATAACAAGAAAGAAAGGAGAAACAAAACATAATTGAAAAAAGTGAAAGCAATGCTAAAATTGTTGCTGTTAACTGACTGAAAAGCAGCAGCCTAAGCATCAATCTTAGAAAACTAGGGAATGAAAATCACTGAGACCCCTAAATCGAAAGAAAGGCATAATAAAAGAACAGAAATTAAATTAATCATCAACAAAAACAAAAGCTGGGTCTTTGAAAATATCCACAACATATAGCAGCACCCTGGACAGTAACCTGCAGCAATAACAAGCCAGGATAGTGAGGAAAGGAAGTCACAGACTGACAATATCGCAAACGCGGTAGGGCCCCTCAATACTGACTCCAGAGACATTAAATAAGTAAGGTAATAGTGAGTCCCCGGGAGAATATGGGTAGTGTAAGCATTCAATCACGAGCCTGAAGGTTGGCAGTTTGTGTTGACACAGAAAAATTAACTGGTGCATATAATTCTGAAAAATAAACCTTGAAAACTCTATTGAGCATAGTTCTACTCTGTCACAGACAGGGGCATAATAAACTAGAATCTCAAGTACTCTCTCAAAGCAAGAATACTTTTTTCTATTAAACTGGCATTCCATAACGCTCAACTTTCCTACAAGATCGCTGAAGACAAAGCGGGTGCAAAGCACTGAAGACAAAGCTGATGGTGTCCAGGTATCAAAAGATATAGTATCTGGGGTCTTAAAGTCTTGAAAGTAAACAAGCGGCCATCTAACTCAGAAGCAACAAAGCCCAGATGGAAGAAGCACACCGGTCTGTGTGATGACAAGGTGCCAAAGGGATCAGTTATCAGGCATCAAGGAACAAAAATCATATATTGTGTGCTTGCCTCCCTGATACAGTTGCTGAAAACAAATGGGTGCATAAGCAAATGTGGCAAACAAAGCTAATGGTGCCCAGCTATCAAAAGTTATAGCATCTAGGGTCTCAAAAGCTTGAAGGGTAGACAAGCAGCCATCTAGCTCAGAAGGAACAAAGCCCACATAGAGGAATCACACCAGCCTGTGCAATCATGAGATGTCGAAGGGATCAGGTATCAGGCATCAAAGAACAAAAACATCATATGATTGTGAATGAGGTGGAGTGTGGAGTGGAACCCAAAGCCCATCTGTAGGCAATTGGACATCCCTTTACAGAAGGGTAGCAAGGAAAGGAACCAGTCAGGTTGCAGTGTAGCAGCAATGAAACATGCAACTCTCCTCTAGATCCTAAATGCTTCCTCCCCACCACCTCCCACCACTATCATGATCCCAATTCTACCTTACAAATCTGGTTAGACCAGAGGATATACGCTGGTACAGATAGGAACTGGAAACACAGGGAATCCAGGGCAAATGATCCCTCAGGACAAGTGGTGAGAGCAGTGATACTTGGAGGGTGGAGGGACGATGGGGTGGAAAGAGGGAACTGATTACAAGTATCTCCATATAACCTTCTCCCTGGGGGACGGACAAGAGAAAAGTGGGTGAAGGGAGACGTTGGACAGTGAAAGATATGACAAAATAATTTATAAACTATCAAGAGTTCATGAGGGAGGGGTTCATGAGGAAGGAGGGAAAAAAATGAGGAGCTGGCGCCAGAGGCTTACATGGAGAGCAAATGTTTTGAAAACCATGAGGGCAATGAATGTACAAATGTGCTTTGTACAATTGTATGTATGGATTGCGATAAGAGTTGTATGAGCCCCTAATAAAATGATTTAAATAAATAAATAAATTGAAATCAACTCTGCAGCAACTGGTGGTTTAGAGAGATAACAAACTCTGATGAAATTCCATAATACATCCCCATATTGTTAAGAAAAAAGAAAGAAAAAGACAAGCAGAAAAAAATCACATATACCTTATTGGAACTCTGGTGAATAAAACGAGATCATGGAAGCTGATAAAATGTTTGTCAAAATGAAGAGATGACTCTGAAATTTTTTATTTATTTATTTATCTATCTATCTATTTATTTATTTATTGGAAACTGGTTTGAAGATTTTCCTTTTAGGATTCTAGTTCCTGGTTCTAGAGTGAGGATATCATATCTTCTGAACAAAGTTGGATGTTTACTACTTTGAATCAATTAGGTGACTATTTAAAGGGCAAAAGCACAATGGCTGTCTCTGTTTTATCCACCCTGGAGGCCACACAAAGCAGAGATACGTCAGGAAGTTCAGATGCACCGTAAGATACACTGAGATTCTGTGACTCCCTGAAGCAAAAGACGGTGATTGAAAAGTCACAACTTTAACCAAGGATATAATTTTCTTGGGAAATCAGGGCATTTAAAGCCACATCCTTCTAGAGACAAGACTCACACTCTGAGAAAATTGAGGCAGTGCTAAACTTTGTCTTAAAGTGATCTCTTTGCTCAGTATAAACCTGACAGATTGACATCAGTATACAGTCAATTCACAAGTCTGCAATGGGCTCCTACTGGAGGTTTCCCTTCCATTGACTTCTGAAAAACTGTCTGAAAAACAGACAAAAACTAAAAGTAAAAACAATAAGCAAAAATTACCAAAAGTAAAGAATGATTATACCTCATCTGTACCTGCCATTATTCGATTAAAATATCACATTTTTAACAAATAATTTAAAGACATAGAGAGAAATAGAAAATGGTGGTCATTCAAAGGAAAAAAACTAAACAGAAAGAAACCATTCTGAGAAACGTATCCAACAGACAATAAGGTAACAATATAATTAACTGATAGGTAAATTAAAGCAATCTTTGATTTTATAGACTATAGACACAACCACCACTTGTGTGCGAGTTTATCCTATTGTGGTGGCTTGCGTGCTGTGATGCTACAAATTATGTCACTGGCATTTCAAATGTCAGCAAGGTCACTCAAAGGGACCTCAGTTTCAGGGAAGCTTCCAGAGTAAGAAGAGACCAGGAAGGAATCTCAGACAACCCTATGCATAACTTTGAAACATCGTCAGATACTAAAAGCCTGATGAATGGAAACAAATTATTGTAGCATATGCTGCTGGAGGATGGGTCCCTGGGGCCCAAGGGGACTCCAATTGTGACTGAGGTGGAACTGTTTTCCCAGAGCGGAGTGGACCATGGTGACATGACTCAAGCAAAGCCTACAAGAGTGGAGCCTTCGGATCTTCATTTGTTGGCAGAGCGCACCTCAAATTAAGGAGAAACAGCTGCAAAAATCTGCTAATGATTATAACTTGGAATGGAAGTATGAATACAAGAAAATTGGCAGTGATTGAAAATGAAACAGAATGCATAAAGATGGATATTGTAGACCTTAGTGGGCTAAAATGGACTGGTACTGGCCACTTTGATACAACTAGTCTTGTGATTCACTATGAAGGGATTAGCACAATCAACAGGTATGGCATGGCACTCATTGTTTAAAAAGGACTTTTCAAAATCCATTATGCAGTACGATGTGGTAGGATTATAGCTATTTGCCTTCAAGGAAATTGAATGAATGCCACTATTATTCAAAATAATGCACTAACTAAAAAAGGTAGTGAGAAAGAAATTAAGAATTTTTACCGATGACTTCAGAGTGAAATTTACCAAACATGCAACCAAGATGCATTGATAATTATTGGTGATTAGAATGCAAAAGTTGAAAACAAAGAGCAAGGAACCATAGTTGGGAAATACGGTCTTGTTGATAAAATGGAATCTGGAGATCAAATGATACAATTGTACAAAAGCAACTACTTGTTTTTAGAAAATACCTTTTTTTCAACAACACAGAGGGTCACAATATACATGGATTTCACCAGATGGAATGCACAAAAACTAATTGACAACATCTATGGGAAGATGATATCGAGAAACTCAATTTCATCAGCTTAAAACAGGCCAGGAACTGACCATCAATTGCTCATATATAAGTTCAGAATAAAGCAGATAAAAAAGTATGCCAAATCCTTAAGACCCAAAATATGACCTTGAGTATATCCCACCTGAATTAAACCATCTCAGGAAGAGATTTAATGCATTGAACACTAATAACAGAAGACCTATTGAGGTGGGCAGGACATCAAGAATATTGTTCATTATTATTCATGAAGCAAACAAAAGATCACTAAAAGTCCAAGAATGAAAATTTTAAAAAGATGATAGTGTATATCAGAAGAAACTCAAACTTACTTTCACTCATAGAATAATAGAATAGCCAAAGCAAATGGAAGAAGGGTACAAATAAGAAACTAAACAGAAATTTTCAAAGGGCAGCTTGAGAAGACAGTTAGATATTATAATGAAATGTGCAAAGATCTAGAATTAGAAAACCAAAAATGAACACACATACCATATCTGAAACCAAAAGACCTGAAGAAAAAATTGAATCCTCAACTTGTAATCTTGAAAGATTCTAGAGGCAAAATAATGAAGGATGCAGGAAGCATCACGAGAAAATGGAACACATACACAGTCACTGTACCAAAAAGGAGTCAACAGTCCACATGAGACAGAATCAATGGTGCTGAAGGAAGAAATTCAAGCAGCCCTAAATGCATTAGCCAAATACAAGGCTCCAGCACCTCATGGAATAAGAGTTGGAATGTTTCAACAAGATGATGGAGCACTGCAAGCATGAGTCTATGCCGGGAAATTTGGAAGAGAGCTACCTGGCCAAATGATTGGAAGAGGTCCGTATCTGCAAACATTCCAAAGAAAGGTGACCCAACAGAATTCTCAAGTAAAATGTTGCTAAAGATCTTTCAGCAACGACTGCAGCAGCACATTGACAGGGAACTGCCAGAGGTTCAAGCTGAATTCAGAAGAAGATTTGGAACGAGGGATATCAATCTTGATGACAGATGATCTTAGCTCAAAGCAGAGCATATCGGAGACATGTTCAATTGTGATTTATTGACTACCCAAAGGCATTCAACTGAGTGGACTATAGTAAACTATGGACAACTTTAAGAAGAATCAGAATTCCAGAACACTTCATTGTGCTCAGTAAGGATGTATGTGTACATGGATCAAGAGGCAGTTGTGCAAACAACATAAAGGAATACTGTATAGTTTACAATCAGGAAACGCGTGTACCAAGGTTGCATCCCCTCAAAATATTTGTTCAATCTGTTTGCTGAACAGATCATTAGGAAAGCTGGCTTATATAAATAAGGATATGGCCTCAGGATTGGAGGAAGGCTTATTAACAACATGTGATATGCAAATAACACAAACTTGCTTTCTGAAAGTGAAGAGGACTTGAAGCTCTTGCTGATGAAAATCAAGGATTTCAGCCTTCAGTGTGGATTATGACTCAATGTACAGAAGACCAAAATCCTCACAACTGAAGCAATAGGTAACATCATGATCCATAAAGAAAAGTTGAGGTTGTCAAGGATTTTATCTTGCTTGAATCCACAATCTATATATATGGAAACAGCAATCAAGAAATCAAAAGACATGTTGTATTAGATACATCTTAGCTCAAGACCTCTTTAGCACACTGAAAAGTCAGGAAGTTGTTTAGAGGACGAAAGTGCACCTGATCCAAGCCATGGTATTTTCCATTGCCTCATATGCATATGAAAGTTGGACATTGACTGATAAAAAGACAATTCAATTTGTTTTAGAAGATGTCTAGAATTCTCCTTAGAGGCCATGATGCCAAGATTTCTTCTTCCATACTTGAGACATCTTGTCTAAAGAGAAAAGTCCTTAGAGCTGGGCATTAGGCTTGGGATGGTGGAGAGGCAGGGAATAGAGGAAGGCCCTCAATGATATTGATTGACAGTTTACAGTGATGGAGTCAAACATAGAAACAATTGCAATGATGGTGTAAGACTGTGTAGTGTTTCATTCTGTTGTGTATAGGGTCATTATGGGTCAGAATCCACTTGATGATACTTAATGACAACAACAACCTACAAATAGCCTACATAACTGATTTGACTGAACCTAAACAGCAATAATACAAACAATGCAATGTTTCTGTAAATTTAAATCTGTTCTAAAAAAAGTTTTTTTAAAGGAGACAGTTTTTGAGAAACATGGTTTTTATTTTTCCAGTGCAGAATTTCAGCTATTTCTTGTGTTGTTGTTGTTGAGTAGCATCAAGTATGTTCCAACTTGTGGTGGTTACATAATCTGGTGTCAATTTGAGAGGATTAAGATTGAAGGAATGAAGTCTAGCCTGTCAATACGGTCTTGACTTGATGAGCTCATTTGGAGGTGCTAAGGAGATAAATAGCTCACTGAAGGTGGGATACACACTAACTCCCTGAGAGACTTTCTGTTGACAAGACACATGGTGAGAGACTGCTGCAGCCAGTGACTGGAGCTGGAGGAGACATGTGGAGACCCACCCCAGTGCTGACATGCATCAACTACCACTGGATCTACAAGATTCAGTGCTCTTGTGGCCTGTGATCTTCCCTGGCCTGTGATCTTCCTGCATTTGGCATCATTGCATGTGTTTTGTGAGTCTGAAGAGGACTTGATAGATTGGTATCAGACATGTGGGATAATATCAGACTTATGGACTTGATATAAACTGGGTGGGGATATTTTCTCAATATCCAATTGCTCTTGTATATAAAGGTCTTTCTTATGCACATATGAGTGTCTATGAATTTGTTTCTCTAGTCTACCTGCACTAACACACAACTTGTGTACAAGAGAGGAAATACCACCCATTGGTCTGCCATCTTCATAAATGTTCTCATGTTCGAACCCATTCTTGCAGCCACTGTGGCAATCTGTCTTGTTGAGAGCCTCCCTCTTTTTTCTTCTCCTCATTTTAGCAAACATGATGTCCTTCTCCAAGGAATGGTCTCTCCTAATTGGACATCCCCTCACAGAAGAGTCACAAGGAAAGGACAAGCCAGCAGGGTGCTGTATAGCACCAACGAAATGCACAATTTTCCTCTAGTTCTTTAATGCTCCCCCCACAAACACACACACACACACACATACACACTATCATAACCCCCATTCTTTCTTATAACTATGGCTTGACCAGAGCATGTACATTAATGCAGAAAAGAGCTCTCAACCCATGGAATCCAGGACAGATTGACAATTCAGGATCAATAATGAGAGTAGTGATACCATGAGGGTAGGAGAAAGGTGGGGGGAACAAGGGGGAAAAGGGGAAACATATACCAATGATCGCCATACACCCTCTTCGGGGACATAAAACAGAAATGTGGGTGAAGAGAGACAGTGGATGGTGTACAATTTGAAAATAAAATTAATGTATAAATTATCAAGGCTCAAGAGGTTGGGAGGGTGGGGGAGGGATGGGACAAAAGAGAAGCTGATACCAAGGCCTCAAAATATGTTTTAGCAACATATGTACAAATGTGCTCAATACAATTAATGTATGGATTGTTATAAAAGCTATAAGACCCCCCCAATAAAAATGGTGTATTAAATTTGTTTTAAAATGAGTGGGGAAAAAAAGATAAGTCTTGCCATCCTTGCCTCTAAGGAGTATTCCAGCTTTATTTTTTCCAAGATACTTTTGCTTGTTCTTTGAGCAGTCCATGATATTTTAAATTTTCTACTCCAGCACTGCAATTCAAATGCATAGATTTTTCTTTGACCTTCCTTATTCAATTTTCAACTTTCACATGCATATAAGGTATTGGGAAATACCATGCCTTGAGTCAGAAACATCTTAGTTTGCAAAATAACAACCTGGCATTTCAACATGAATTTTTTGGCACCACAAATTTACCCAATAAATGTGTTCTTTGATCTCTTGACTGCTGTTTCCATGAGCATTGATTGTAGATCCAAGCAAACAAAAGCCTGACAATGTCAATCTTTCCTCCACTTGTCATGATGTTTTCTATTGTTTCACTTGGTTTTCCTGACATGGAATTTTAATCATACTTATGGCTTCAATCTTTGATCTTGGCACCAACTCCCATCTCTTACCTAGTCAGGGTTCAATCAGAAATATAACTACTAGGAGTTTAAGGGATTTGTTATTAAGGATATTTGATTTTTTTAATCATTTTATTTGGGCTTTTATAATTCTTATCACAATCCAGACATGCATCCATTGTGTCAAGCACATTTGTACATTTGTTGCCATCATCATTCTCAAAACATTTTCTTTCTACTTGAGCCCTTGGTATCAGCTCCTCATTTTTCCCCTCCCTCCCCCATCTTTCCTCCCTCAAAAACCCTTGATAATTTATCTATTATTACTTTTCCATGTCTCACACTGTCCAATATCTCCCTTCACCCACTTTTCTGTTGTCCATCCTCCTGGGAGGGGGGGGGCGGGTTATAGGTAGATCATTGTGATAGGTTCCCCTTTCTCCCCCACCTTCCCATACTCTCCTGGTATAACTATTCTCATTCTTGGTCCTGAGGAGTTTCTCTGTCCTGGATTCCCTGTGTTTCCAGCTCTTGTCTGTAACAGTGTACATCCTCTGGTCTAGCCATATTTGTAGGTAGAATTGGAGTCATGCTACCAAGGAAGGGGAAAGGGGAAGCATTAAAGAACTAGAGAAAAGTTGTATGTTTCAAAAGTTCTATTACTGCACCCTGACTGGCAAATTCCCCCCTGGACCCTTCTATATGTGGATGTCCACTGGTCTACAGATGGACTTTGGGTCTCCACTCTGCACTCCCCCTCATTCACAATGATATGATTTTTTTGTTCTTTGATGCCTGATACATTGACACCTCGTCATCACACAGGCTGGTGTGCTTCTTCCATGTGGGCTTTGTTGCTTCTCAGTTAGATGGCCACTTGTTTTATCTTCAAGCCTTTAAGACGCAAGTTGCTATATCTTTTGATCACCAGGCACCATCACTTTTCTTCACCACATTTGCTTATGCACCCGCTTTGCCTTCAGTGTTCTTGCATTGAGGGAGTATTTGAATAGAGGCTGAATAGGACATTTGATTTTATGAAAGTATGAGACCTGGTTAAGCAGAAATTGTCTTTATGTATGCCTGATTTAGAAGCTTAAATTTAGCTGGGCAGACACCTGGGAAGAGAAAATGGATTTGGAGGAGAATAAGGACCAAAGTTCCTTAACTCCGACCCCAAAACAGTTCCCTGCCTGGATCTGGATCTAGTAAGAAGGTGGGGGAAGAGACTCACTTGTAATTGCAAGCAAGCACCAATGGAGTGCCATCCTGCTATTTATAATCAAAAGAGCCCTCCGAGAAGTAGGAAGAGTGATTTCATCATCAGAAAGAGCCAGGAGTGGCGTCCCTCCTCTGACCTCAGTGTATGGATTAACCCACCCTGACCTTTGAACTAGGGACTGAAATACACCACCACCACCCCACTCATGGCATGATACATTTCCTTGAAGTTTCATGAATTCTGTGGGACAGTGGGGACAGTGGATCGGTACATACAAAGAAGGAGTGTGTTTGTTGGTGGAGGTTTGGGAATGAGTGTGGTTGGATGTAGTTTCTGTCAAGAGTTGGATTTGGGGGATTTTATTCAGTATACACTCCTTGGGACTTGTTTGGTAGTGTTTCTTATAAAAATAAATATTGTCACATCTCTGAAAAAAGTGTTCCTGGCTCATTATTTAGTTACTGATCATGAGCTCACAAGCTATCATGTGTTTGAATAGATCGAGCTAACACATTATCATGTATTGATGCATATTGTCTACCCAGATAAGCTACATAGTTGAATATATGCAGAAGTTATCACTCATAATCAGGTGAAATTAGTACCTATGAGGAATAACTTGAGGAAGTTAAGCAAGAACTTAAGTTCCCAAGCAACTGATTTGTACTATTGTGCCTTTGAGTTTTCTAGATTATCTCCACTTTCTCAAAATACAGCAATAGATCTTTGCTCAGTTTGAATTAATCAAGGAAGGGAAAAGTATGTTCTCAATTACAGATATTTCTGACAATGTGCTGATACCACATAAACAACTCTCTTGGATTATTGTATAGCAGAGAGATTAAGGAAAATCCTCAACTGCTTTTAATCCCCTTAAAAAATTCTAGTATCTAAACTCAACTGGCTTCTCAAATGTTACATTGTGTGGAATATATATATATATATATATATATATATATATCCAAAAAATCACTTAGTATCAAATAAGTTTAAACTCAAGGGAGTCAGAATGGAGCTCTGCTCCATAAGGTTCTCAATGGCCGATTTTTAGGAAGAGATTTCTAGGTCTTTCTTTTAAAGAATGTCCATGTCCTGGAGCCCTCAAACTTTCAGGTAGAAGTCAATCGTGTTAGCCATATGCAGAGTTCAGGGATCCCATATACATACAGAGCTGAAATTCCTAAAGCCAACCAAAAAAATAGCCTGACCACCACAGACAGGTCTACACGATGGTCCTGTGACCTTGGAATCAAATAAAATGGTCAAAACTCTGTCTACTTCAAAGAAACACATGTACTCTTGTGCAGGCATAGGGGGAAAAAATCAGCCAAACCACTTTACTTTTTTATTTAGAGGGGAAAATGAAAACCACAAGCCAGTGCCAAAGCATTACTTTCAATAGAACACAGCAATATACAAAACCACAGAGCAAAATGCAGCTAGAAAGGGTGATTGGGTGGCAGAAAATATATTATTTTATCCTACATTTTATACAGATACCATCACAGCTGTGCTGATTGGGTCAAAAAGCTGCATATATGATGAGGGATATTATTAGCAAAGCCAGTGACAGAAACTCTCCTCCTCCACATGGTGCCATGTGGCATGGTTATAAAAATTAAATTCAGCATCTGTGGGAACAGAATCTTCCCATTCAGCTTTCTAAAAAATATACATTTAAAGCACATCAACTATATTAGAGGACCCCAAAACACTAACAAAGTCACTTCAATGTCAATGAGATTTCTGTGAATTTGTCTTTATCTAAATAAAATTAATTAATGATATATTAAAATACAAGCTAATCGATAGGAGACTGTCTCAACTCCTTGAGGTTTGGCATACCTACTCTGAGATACATAAGGCTTGTAGTGTTTAGTCTTGTTCATTGGAAAACTATTGATTCTTAACTTTATAAAATTGTGATAAAATACGCTACTGCAACTACTCCTATGGAGGCCTGAGCTGTGGTGATGGGTGTGAACACATTGATGGTTACAGGGTGCTGTCTTTAGAATCTTGTGCTTTGGGTGCCAGTGGCTGTGTATTTGGCTGCAGCTACCAATATTATTCCAGATGATGCTTGTCTGCTGGCACTGACTAAATGATCCTGTCCTACAATAGAGTTTTATGCTATCTGTTCTATTGGCTCTGATCCAATTCTGAATTATCAGTGAAGATTAATAAGTGTATAACGCATCATTGTGCTAGATTAGCTATATTTTTATCTGTTTCCATTGTTGGGTTATTTTTTTATGATTATATACCAGGTCATAGGACATGCTAGGTTTCAGTGAACTGAGCATTTTTCATTAGGCACATCCAAGCATGGGCACTATTTCAGTTTGTGGATTAATCTCGACTTTTGAACAATGTAAAAAGTCTCATGCAGCAGCTGTCCCCATTGCAGATACCGTCAGGTGCCTTTGAGTACGTTCTGTGCAACATAATGAAACACAGCCAGGCCCTGCACCGTCAGCACTGTGTGGTTCTTATGCTTGCACCTGTGGTTGCAGCCACGGGGCCAGGCTATCTGGTGGAGAGCTTTACTGGCTTTCCCTGCCCCTCTACTTTACCAAACATGATGGTTTTCTCGAGGCACTGGTCCCTCTGACAACATGTCCAAAATACATGAGATGAGGACTTACCAGCTTTCCCTGTAAGGAGCATTCTGGCCGCACTTCTTCTACGATACTTCTGTTTGTTCTTATGACAATCCTTGATACTTTCAATATTCTTCATCAGTACTGTAATTCAAATGTATCGATTCTTGTTTGACCCTTCCTTATTCAGTATCTGATTTTCATATGTATATGAGGATAGAGCAGTCATATCCTCTCACCATATTTATTCATTCTGTATGCCTAGTAAATAGGGAAGCTGCCTTATTTAAAATAGAATGTGGCATCAAGATTGGAGGAAGGCTTGTTAACAACCTGTGTTAGCCAGATGACACAACCTTGCTTACTGATAATGAGGAAGACCTGAAACATTTGCTAAAGAAGATCAAGAATTTCAACTTTCTGTGTGAATTAAAAATCAATGTCAAGAAGACCCAAATCATCACAGCCGTACCAATAGTCCATGATAAATGAAGAAAAGGTTGAAGTTGTCAAGGATTTTCCTGCTTGGATCCACAATCAATGCTCATGGAAGCAGCAGTCAAGAGATCAAAAGACGTGTTGCTTTAGGTAAATCTGCTGCAGAAGACCACTTGAAAGATGTTTTAGTATTGAAAATCAAGGATCTTACTTTGAGAACTAGGGTATACCTGATCCAAACCATGGTATTTCCATGTATACTTTTGTTTCATAGACATGTGAAAATTGGACATTGGAAGAATCGATGCATTTGAATTGTGATGCTGGAGAAGAATATTGAAAGTACATGGGCTGCAAAAGGGACAAACCTATCTTTCTTGGAAGAAGTATAACCAGAATGCCCTTCAGAAGTAAGTAAGGTGATATTTCGTCTCACATACTTTGGACCTGTTATCAGGAGACACAGGCCCTAGAGGACATCATATTTGATAAAGTTGAGGGTCAGCAAAAAAGAGGAAGGCCCACAAGATGGATTGACACAGCAGCTACAAAAATAGGCTCAAGCATAGGAATAATTGTGAGGGGGGGCACAGAACCAGGCATTGTTTCATTCTGTTATGTATAGGGGCACTAGGCCCATAAGTGACTCAATAGCACCTAACAGCATAACCATGTGGTGATTATGTCCTTGATTTCTTGATTGTTGTTTCCAGGGATGGTGATTGTAGATCCATGAAAAATTTAATATTGATAGCTTCATGACTTTCTCCATTTATTGGGCCAATTGTGAGGCTATCACTTTTCTTCACACTGAGTTGTATACACACTGAAGACCAGTCTTCACCAGCATGTGCTTCAAATACTCTAGACTTTCAGCAAGCAAGGTTGTGTCATTTGCAAATTACATGTTGTTAGTAAATCTTTCCATTCTGATGCCAGATTCCTCTTTACATAGCTCCTTGAATTACTTTAGCATCATGCAGATTAATTCAATATGGTCCAAGGTTAGAATACTGTTACACAACATTCCTGATTTTATACCAAGTAGTATTCTCTGGTTCTCTGAATACAACTGACATTTGGGTCCACATAGAGTTTCTACAACAGCAACATAAAGTGTCAAGGGATGTGGTAGTTACCGAATCTAGTGTCATTGTGAGGATTCAGAGTAAAGGGGTGGAAGTTAGCCTGTATATCAGCATATAGCCAATGAGGACTCTGGATAGGCATGGCCTTCTCTTGAGGATTCTTGGAATTCTGATATTTCCTCCTAGGAAGCCAGAGACTCTCTCCCTCTCTGCTCATTCCTTTGGAGAGTCTCTACTGACAAGGCTGAGTCCCTGTGAGACATTATGGATAACAAGCCTGATGGAAACCAAAGAACCATGCGGAGACCTCTATCAGTGCTGAGATACTCACACCACCACTGGATCCATAAGACCTTCCAACCACTGACCTGTGATCTTCCTGCATTCAACATCATTGCATGTCTTTCATGAGTCTGAAGAGAACTTTATAGATTGGTATTGGACATATGAGCTAATATCAGACTTATGGACTTGATCTGGACTGGGCCAGGGTGTTTTCTTAATGTATAATTACTCTATATATAAAGGCCTTTCTTATGCACATATGAGTATCTCTCGATGAATTTGTTTCTCTAGTCTACCCAGACTAACACATCCTTTTAATATTATTCATATTTTGTTCTGGTGTTACACACAAAGGAATGCTTTTCCATAAACAATGAAATACAAGTAAATATCCATCTAACATTAACAATAATATCCCTAGATTAATAGTCAAAAAATCCTTTATGTAATTAACCCACATTTAAACTGACCATCACTGTTTACCAATAAATTAGTAGTATGGCTGACCCACAGTAGGTTTTTAAAAAAAATAATCTATCTCCCATGTATTCTGATCTTAATTTGATTCCTAAACCTGAACCTTTTCCATGATCCCAGCTCACCATCAGGCAACAGCTCAGCTTTTATGTTACATTTCTCTTTTCTGTGTCTACTCTCTTTTTCCCCAAATTTATTCAACATTATTTTCTCTAAATCCTATGTTGGGGATTGAACCCTATATCAGTGCTACGAGGAAACATCTATGTTAGACAGCATGCCGATGCTCTGATCAGAAGTGATGAGTTCAGAGTGGCCATTGCAATATTGTCAACCAGAAATAGAGTCTAATTTTTTAGAGGATAAATCTCTAAGGACTATCACTTTGCATATTTTAGCAGCTATGTTTTATTCTTTTAATAGTGTCCTTTTTCAGTTTTTTATAAGTACTGTGTTTGTCTGGGTACATTAGAGAAACAAATCCACAGAAACTCATGTGTATTAGAGAAAGTTTTATATAAAGGGTAAGTGCACATCAAGAAAACATCCCAACCCAGTGATACCAAAGCCCACAAGTCCGACATTAACCTATATGCCGACACCAATCCACAAAGTCCTCCTCTATCTTTGTGATGCAGGAGGAAAACCAAATTAGTGAATGTGTAAGCATCTCAGCACTGGCAAGGGTCTCCACAGGACTAGCACCTAGGGCTGCATCAGGGTTGGTCCATGTAGCTTCTCCTTGGGGATATCTTGCAGGAAGTGACCCTAGCAAGCTGAAGCAGGAAACTGGCTAAGGCAGCTGAACCCTGGTCCAACCATCACAAACCAAGAGACCTGAGAACTAGAAAGGCGAGACCGAGCCATTTATCTCTCTGCCCTTCAATTAACCCCACATGTATTTATCAGACAGGTTGGCACAATAAACTAACTACTTCAGGTACCTACTTGAGTAATCTGCTTGCGTATGTCATCAACTCAGAAAAAGATCATGAAAAACTTTGTACTTTTTGTAGCTGATCATCTGAGTGAATGGTATTCTGTTCAGGTTATGCGGCTCACAAGCCCAGTCAAATCAAATGAGGGAACTTTAAAGCTTCCCTCATTTTCAAGACCTCCACTTTAAAAGCACAAGCCATTGATTCGTTATGGGTTTATTTATTTCAGAGTTACAGAATGCTGAATCGGTGTATTCTACATGAAAATATATAAAATACAATGATGACTTGGTCAACAGAAATATGAAAACTTTCTGATAATTAAAAAATATGGCACCATGAGATATCAGAGAGAGCATTTTTATTAAGATCATGAATGTGAGGAGAGGTTGGAAAAGGTCATTAAAGGAAATTGCAACAATAAATGATTGTGCAGAGTAAACTACCTGGAGTGGTGGGTGAGCACAATAGCCACAGATGCATAAGAGTTAGACTGAAAGTAAATGTAATGATAGGGAAATTGCCACAGCTTCTCATTAGTTCCAGTCCCTTTGCATTATCTTCAAGTCCTTAGCACAGTGGAAATGAATTACTATTGATTTATGAACAGAAAAGTTTGACTACTTTATTGCATGTGGGGAAAAGGCGTGGCTTTCTTTGAGGTGAAGGGGGCATTGATAAATAGATCAGAAGAACAGAAGCTCTGGAGAGTAAAAATGAGTTAAACTGAATGAAATTATTTAATTCTATTAAATCATTTAATTCTATTAGTGGAACTGTCATGAAAAAATTGGACTTCTAACTTCAAAGTTAGAGCTTTAAATTCACCAGCTGAACTGCAGGAGAAATATGAAGCTATCTGATCCCATAAAGATTTGCATTCTCAAAAAACGCTGTATTGGGTCACTGTGACTCAGAATTGACCCAATGGCAGTGAATATGATTGTTGGTTTGGTCTCGCCAGAGAAACACACACACACACACACACACACACACACAATTGAACAACAAGTTTCAGAAGAAGAATCTTTGTTAAAGCTAGGAAAATAACCAAAGACTTACAGAAAATTGGCAGATGGTCATTCAGGAAAAAGGTAACGTCAGGGGAGATAGTTGTGACACCTTAAATGACCCTTTCCCACCCTTGAACTTCCTCCCCAGTCAAGGTGGCCACCTTGAAGATGGCAGTGCACATCCACACTGCATGTTTACAGTTATAGAGGAGAGAACATCTGACTCTCTGACAATTTTGTTTTTCTGTATTAGCTCTGTCTAAGGTACTTTGAGAAAATAAAGAGTAAATGTTCTCCTCGAAAACATTGAAAAACAAATGAATAAGCCATTGCAACATAGAGCAAGAGTTACAATTTTTTTTAATCTGACACCTTCTTCACCACACTTGCTTATGCACACCTTCGTCTTCAGCATTTATGTGAGGAAGGTGATCACCCGATGATTGTTTTTGTTCCTTGGTGTCTGCTAAATGGTCCATTCAAAACCTTGTATTCGCTTAGGCTATGTGCTTCTTCTCTGTGGGCTTTGTTGCTTCTGAGCTAGATGGCCGCTTGTTTGCCTTCCAGCCTTTAAGACCCCAGATGCTATATCTTTTTGATAGCCGGGCACCATCAGCTTTCTTCACCACGTTTGCTTACACACATGTCTGTCTTCAGTGATCATGTCGGGTAGGTGGGTATCATGCAATGACCGTTTAGCAGGGCGAGGTGCTATTGTATTGGGGGAGTATGCGTGAGGAGGTCCAATGTCCATGTGCTACCCTACTACTGAGCCTATAAATATATTCACACAAGCCAATTTCCCCCATAAGGTGCCCGGCTACTGAGAGCTATAGCGTCTGGGGACTTAAAGGCTTGAAAGCAAACAAGCGGCCATCTAGCCCAGAAGCAACAAAGCCCACATGGAAGCAGCACACAAACATGGGTGCTCGTGAAGGGCAGAGGAGATCAGGTCTCAAACAACAAAGGCGGGGAGGTGGTGGGAATCACATCACCGTGACTGAGGGGGAGTGCGTGATGGGGACACAATGCCCATCTGTAGACAGCTGGACATCCCTTCCAGAGGGGTAGTGGGGAGGAGATGAGTCACTCAGGGTTCAGTGTAGCAACACTGAAACTCAAAACCTTTCTCTAGTTCCTGAACACTTCCTTCCCTCCCAATTATCATGACCCCAATTATACCTTGCAGACCTGGTTATACCAGAGGATGTACAGCAGTACAGTAGGGATTTGGAAACACAGGGAATATAGGACGGATGGACCCCTCAATACCAGCGGTGGTAGTGGCAACACCAGGAGGGAAGGGGTTGTAGAAAGGGAGAACCAATCTTGGAGATATATGTGTAACCTCCTCTCTGGGAGATGGGCAATGGGAAGGTGGGTGAGGGGAGACGCCGGGCAGTGTAAGATAAGATAAAATAATTATTTATAAGCTATTAAGGAACCAGGGTGTAGGGGGAAGGGGGGAGCGGGGAGGGAGGGGGAAGGGGATAAAAAGGAAACCGAGCTGATTCCAGGAACCCAAGTGGAAGGCGAATTTTGAGAATGACGAGTGCAATGAATGTAATAGGGTGCTTTGCTCAATTGATGTATGTATGGATTGTGAGAAGAGTTGTATGAGCCCCAATAAAAAGATTAATTAATTTAAAAAGAGATAAAAATAATTTTTAAAAAGTGGGCAACAAAAAAAATCTGACACCACTGCTGTTGATTCCAGTGTGATTCATAACGAAATCATAGGAGAGAGTAGAATTGCTCCGTGGGGTTTCTCAGACTAGATTTTAAAGCAACCTCTTTCTCCTGTGGGGCTAGTACAATTGAACTGCCAGACTTGTCCAATGTTTAACTCCCTGTGGAGACCTGCACAAAGCCTGGAAGAAGAGGCTGGTGAATGAGTTACTGTGCGAGGCTTTTTACTCTAGAAATACAAATTCAATTTTATGTTTTCCCTGATATATATTATATATATATATAATCTCATATTTACATGAGAGAGGGGGAAAGAATGAGTAAGAGTAACCAGCAAGAGAGATAAACATATTTATATTAAGGTAATGGTTCACACAATTGTAGAATTCAGTAAGTCCATTCCATGTCTGTGAGTCAGGTGTTAAGCTGGAGGTGTCTTCTGACTTAAATAGCTGCAGGTGTTAATGAACCAGGAAGCAGGAAGACAAACCAGGAACAGAAAAATGAATCAGGAAGACTAGAAGCTGGTGAATGCAAATGAGTCCAAAGTAAGTGGGTCTGATGACAGGCTGTTGACACCATCCAAGGTAGGCAGGCCATATGGTGTACCATTGCCTCGGGTCCAAATAACCAGTAATTGAGGAGCCATATGCAAGATTCAGATGAGCAAGAAGGGCACTTCCTTCACTATAGCATCTACTTATATAGGAAGGAGGTCATCTCTCCAAGGAAATTTTCTTCTAAATGCACAAGATTCATGATCTGAGTAAAGGGGTTAAACTCCACCCTATTCTTCCCACAACCACCTGTGTGCTTACAGAAGATCCTATAATGGAACTGTCACATTGTTAAATCATGTCATAGGGGGAATTACTGCCAAATTACTCAAAATCATGGCCAACGAGGCTGACACAATCTAACTACCACCTTGGATATTAAAGGTACTGTGGATAATAAAGACTATTCAAATTCTATAAAGTTCTCTCCTACATTGGAGACCTACAAAGCCACATGCACACAAAGAGCAGCACATGCTAAGAGAAAAAAAGAGAAGAAAAACAAAAACTTCTGAACTTGTACTTTCAGTTGATATTTTTATCAAGAGGAAGTGTAGACTGCTAACACCTTATTGAAGAAATGACTTACCATAGTGCCAATCTGAAAAAATGTGGAGAGTGCTTTTTATTCTCCTACTTTTTGACTCAGATTACTAAGGAAATATCTACAAAATCACCAATTCAACAAAAGCTAAAGGAACAGAGATATAACAAAAATAAATTGTCTTTTAAACGTTTTTTGTTACTGAATTAACGACCAAAGTAGCTACAGTAACAACAAAGAAAGAAAAATCTGATTTCTATATTTATCACATAATAATATTTAAAATATCCAGTTTTTGATAACAATAAATATATGAGGCTTAAAAACAAACAAAAACACATGTGTTTTCATTTTATCAAATGTCCTTGATATAACTGGTGGATGGATTGGTATAGAGTTGTAAGAGCTCTAAAGTAATTAGTTTATTGTGCCAACCTGACTGATAAACTCATGTGGGGTTAATTGTAGGACGGAGGGATAAATGGCTCGGTGAACCTCGCCTTTCTAGTTCTCGGGTCTCTTGCTTTGTGATGGTCGCACCAGAGTGTAGCTGCTTTAGCAGTTCCCTGCTTCAGCTGGCAAGGCTGACTTACTGCAAGACATCCCTGAGAAGTCACGTGGACCTACTCCGATGCAGCCCTGGGTGCTGGAGCACCCGTGTGGAGACCCCTGCCAGCGCTGAGATGCTTACAAATTCACTGAGTTGGCTTTCCTCCTGCAGTCGGCATCATTGTGTCTGTTTTATGAGCTGGAGTAGGACTTTGTGGATTGGTATTAGACATATGAGTTAATGGGTTAATGTTGGACTTGTGGGTTTGGGCAGCACTGGGTTAGGATGTTTTCTTGATGTGTACTTAACCTTTATATGAAACTCTCTCGTATACATGAGTTTCTGTAGATTTGTTTCTCTAAAGTACCCAGACTAACACAAGCCCCCAATAAAATGATTTATTAAAAAAAAGAAACAAAAGCAAAAGATTGTGACTTTTACAGGAAAATAAATCATTGAATAGAAACTGTCTTGATTGAAGCAAAGAAACTGTGCCTATTAAAGAAAGACATTGTCAATTATTTAAAATATCATATTTCAAAGAGCTAAAAAATCAGACAAAGAACTAAATGGAATCAGATGAACAATGTCTCAACAAACAAAATATCAACAAAGTGACCCCAAAAACAAAAACACTGCCACAGAGTTGATCTAGACTCATATAGACTTGATAAAATTAATCAAATACAAATTCTGAACATTACTGTAACTAAAATGAAAAGCTCAATAAGTATTTTTAATAGCAAACAAGAGTGAAGAGAGAAAAAAACAGCGAACCCAAATAAAGACGAATGAAATTGATCAAGACTGAGGATCAGTGGGGAAAATGAATACAGCATGAGAGACCTGTGGATTCCTACCAAGCACAAAACTCTATGTACAATAGAAACCACAGAAGAGGAAAGTAAGAAAGGATAGAAAGGACATATGAAGAAACAACGTGAAATGTTCCCACAATTATGATTTTGAATTTTATTCCACATTTTTCTCCCACTCTATCCAGGACCTTCTTATGTAACTACTTTCAAAGCAGTTGGTAGTGGTAGCCGGGCACCATCTAGTCTTCTGCTTTAAAGGGTGTGGAAACTGATGTCTGTGTGCTCCACTAGCCCAGTGGACTCATTATGTATACATGTCTATTGATTGTCTTCACTCTCCTTGCTCTAGCTGGGAAAGGCCAATGGGAGCACCTTAAGCAGCCACACGTGAGCCTTTAGGGCTCTAGTTTCTACTCACCACAGTAGGATGTAAGACACTGTCTTTGTGAACGAGGTTATGCCCACTGATCTTGCTGTCCTTTAAGACCATGATTCTGAGTCCCTGGGCTCAGCAAGTCATTTCCTTACGGTGTTTAATTATATCTAAGGCATTTCTCTCACTCTGATTCCTGCTGGTAGAATTCCCCCCAATACTATGACCCTTAGTCAGCCTTTAGCTAAGGAAGGGAATGCATCCCACTTCCTGTCAGTCCAACAAGAGGTCTAAGAAAAAGAGTAACATAAAGATGTAAGCATAAAGTTCAGTAGGGTTAGAAAGGATTGAGGAATGAAAGCAGGGAACTCAAGGAAGAAGAGGGTTAAGTATGGTGTCTTAAGAGGATCATAATGAACGAAAGGGAAATACATATATATATGTTTGTGTATGTATATATATATGAATTGTTGAATGCAAAACAGATTATATGATCCGAAAACCTTTACCAAGTTCATAATAAATGTTTAAATATATACTTATAAAGGAAAATTTAATAAAAATGAGACTTTACATATCTGAAAAATTCAGTAAAATCTAAGTAAGATGAAAATAAAGAGATCCATATAAAACATCGTTCATAAAAATAGCAAAACCAACAAAGAAGAAATAATCTTGAGAGTTGTCACAAAACAGTTCCTCATCACATACAAGGGAACTTAAATAAGATGAACAGCATTTTTTCATCAAAATAATTGAGACCTGAAGGCAGTGACATGACATGTTTCAAGTGCTGATAGAAAAAAAGTGCCCTCACACAAGAATCCCATGTCAGCAAAAGCATCCTTGAAAAGCGACTGAGAAGTTAAGATATTCAAAGATAAACAAAAGCTGAGGGAGTTCATCTCAAGTAGCCCTGCTCTACAAGAAATAATGAAAGGCCTCCAGGCAAAAGAGAAAGAACAATAGACATTAATTCAAAGCTACAGGAAGAAAAAAAGAACACTAATAAAAGGAACTACTTAGGCTAATATAAAATACAGAATTATTCTATTTTCTCAATGTAATTACAAAAGACAAATGCATAAACATCCAGTGCCATTGAGTCGATGCTAACTCATAACAACCCGATAGAACAGGGTATCACCACCCTTGTGGGTACTCAGGACTTGGATTCTGTCGGTGGTAGAAAGCCCCCTCTTTCTCCTTTGACTGGCTGGTGACTTTAAATTGCTGACTTGTATTTAGCAGCCCAATGGGTAAGCACTATGGCACCAGGGCTCCTGTGACAAATGCATACGTATTTATAATCTGTTTTAAAGGGCACACAGGTAGTGTGCCATCTGCGAGAAGAATAAAATAATGACGGGAGCTAGCTTTATTCATATATACTATTGAAATTAAATTTGTGTTAGTTTAAACAAGATTATTATAATCTTAAAAATTCGTTGTAATCCCCAGGGTAGAAAATAACTTTCAATATATAAAAAATAATGAGTAAAGAGTTTAAGACTTCACACTATGGAAAATTATTTAAACACAAAGGAAGATAGTAATCAAGGAATTGGTCTAAAAATAGATACTAAACTGACAGAAAACAAATTTTCTACGCTGTTGATGTAGTTAATTTATTGTGCCAACCTGGCTAATAAACATATGTGGGGTTAATTGAAGGGCGGAGGGATAAATAAGCCGCACTTTTCTAGTTCTCCGGTCTCTTGCTTTCTTATGGTCGGACCAGGGTTCAGCTACCTTAGCCAGTTCCCTGTTTCAGCTGGCAAGGCTCATTTCCTGCAAGACCCCCCCGAAGAGAAGCCGCATGGACCTACCCTGATGCAACCCTGGGTGCTGAAGTAGCCATGTGGAGAACCCTGCCAGCACTTAAATGCTTACACATTCACTGATTCGGCTTTCCTCCTGCAGTCGGCATCATTGCATGTGTTTTGTGAGATGGAGGAGGACTTTGTGGATTGATGTTGGGCATATGGGTTAATGTTGGACTTGTGGGCTTGGGAAGCACTGGGTTGGGATGTTTTCTTGATGTGCACTTTACCTTTATATGAAACTCTCTCGTATACATGAGTTTCTGTGGACTTGTTTCTCTAAAGTATCCAGACTAACACAGCTGTCTTCATAGATTGAAATTGCCTCAACAATGAGAGGTGAGTTCAATTATTTCAGCTTGAGAAATGCCAAGCATTTTATTCTCTTTTGGTTTTCTAACCCCAGTTTTTTGCATATTCTGTTGTAACAATTTCCTTTGTCTCCTAGATCTACCCTTTGAAATCTTCTGTTCATCTCTTTTAAGCCATCATTTCTTCCATTTTCTTTAACTACTCTGTGTTCAAGAGTAAGTTTCAGAGTCTCTGCTGACATTTCTTTTAGCCTTTTCTTTTTTCCCTAACTTTGACTTTTCCTTTCTTCATGCATTGTGTCCTTGATGTCATACCACAACTGGTCTTCGTGGTTACTGTCCCATAAATCAAATGCATTCTTGCTATAGTCTCTACATTCAGGTGGTAAATACTCAAGGTTATACTTTGACTATCATTGATTTGTTTCACTTTTCTTCAACCTCAACTTGAACTTGCATATTGATGGTCTATTATGACATTGGACCCTATCCTTGTTCTGAAGAATGATTAAGTTTCCTCATTCACTTGCCACAGATGTAGTTAATTTGATTCTTATGTATTTCATCTGACTTCATCTATAAATATAATGAATGTTTGTTATTGAGAAAAGATATTTAAATAAATAAGTCATTGATCTTGCAAAATTGTAGTGTAAGGTCTGTGACATCACTTCTGTTACTGATGGACTACATAGCAATTTTCTTTGTTTCCAACTTTCAAATTGTAATCACTAGCAATTATTATAGCATCTTACATTTAAGTAATAGTAGTGGTAATCGCTGGTCTACTTAGGTGTATTAGTATTATGCTATCACTGATGGTATTGTGCTTCAGAATAGATCCTAAAATGATCTTTTTTGACTGTGAGTTCTATGCCATCCTTTTTAAACTCGTCATTCTTGTAATAGTAGGTCACAGAATTATTTAAGCCAAAGTGATCTGTGTCAGCCCATGTCAGTTTGCCAGTGACTTTATGAATCTTAAAGACATTTATTTCAGTTTTTACAATACCTAGTTTTTGGGGTCCATACTTGGTAGATAACACATTTCTATTATTAATTTCAGTGTAGTACAAGTATTTACTGTGGCTGTTTAAGCCACTGTCTTTGTTAATCCCACAAAATGACCATTTTCTTTCTGATAGATCTGAATAACAAAAGGTGGGGGAAGACATGGATAGCATTCAGTTGGGTGTGATTGTTGACAGAGTTCATTATGATGGCCATCCTAGTGAATATAAAATGAGCCATCTCAGAAGCAGAGAGGGAGGATCTCAAATGCAGCATGAAAGAAGAGCCAGAAGTAGAGTGTGTCTTTTGGACACAAAGAACCCTGAGCATTGAAACTCCTCAATCCAGTAGACAGCTTTCACACTTGTGCAGGGACAAGGAAGTGGCACAGCAGGACGAAGGTCCAGAGTATGGGACAGGAATGTAGACTTCCCAGCCCACAGAACTAGTGAAGCAGAGTTCCTTTGGCTAACTTGTGGCATGAGCTGCCTTCAGGTGCTAATTGCAAAACTAGAGTTAGCACATCCCTGGTGAGGCTTACAACAGAGTGATGTGCCCTTTGAGCATTTATTGGCAGCCCTAAAAGAGCATGAGCAGGGCAGAGACCAATGCAACCTGTAACTGCAAGACCAAAGACCAGAGAGAGGCCTGCCTATAGGTATGGCTGAGAAGAAGCTGTCCTATCTGGATAATTACATTCTAAGCACTTGTAACCTATTAATTTCTTGATAAACTCTGCAATCGTGAGTATTGTCTGTGAGTTCTGTGTGGCCATTTTAATGAATTACTGAAACCAACTGAAAAGTAAAGAATATTTCAGGGAAGACAGTTGGTGTCAGAATAGCTAGGGTACGTGTGCCTGACCCTAGACTCCTAGAAATCAGCTTTGGATAAGGCTGATGTGGAGTTCAATTTAAAAGTCAACTCTACCCAGTCTTATTTTGAAGGGGAAATGAGATGGAACTGATTCTACCACAACTGATTTGATTTTTTTTAAATTGTTAGAAACAACACCCACACTACAGGCCAGTGGTTCTCAACCTTCCTAATGTTGTAACCCTTGAATGCAGTTTCTCATGTTGTGGTGAACCCCCAACAGTAAAATTATTTTCACTGCGACTTCCTAACTGTAATTTTGCTACTGTTATGAATCAGGCAACCCCTGTGAAAGGATCGTTCAACTCCCAAAATGGGTCACAACCCACAGGTGGAGAAACGCTGCTATAGGCATAGAAAAGATGGCATCATATTAGGAAAGAGAAACAATAGGAAAGCCTGATTGTGGTAACATATATGAACATTAGGATCATACAAAGTTGCTTCATCTTTAAACATATATACATTAATTGACTTATGATTACTTATAGGTTATTTTCTGAATACAACTAACATCAAATAAATAAAATATTTAAAAACTGAAAGCATGGTCTAAATAACAGGAATTCAAATCATAAACCCATACAGTTGGGGGAAAAACCTCTTAAGAGCATTTTATGTAACTGTTATGTGATTTGCAATTTATTACTATTTTTTTTTTGCTTTTTGTTTGAATTGCAATTTGTGGTACTCGTGGTTCCACACTGGACTACTTACCACAAGATAAGCAGTTAGAACCCATGCTCTCCTGTAACATATGGCAGGCTACTCCTGTCAATAATTACAGTCTAGTTGGAAGTCCAAGGGTCCAAGTCTACCCTGTACTAGAGGCTCACTATGATTTGAATAAACTGAATAGTAGAAAGTTTTTGAACGAAGAGTTCTTTAGTGTTTACCATAGAATAGTTTATTTTTAATAAGCATTTGATACTCCAACTCCACTTAGTAAAATTATTTTTGTTTACTTAGGTTGAAAAAAAAAGTCTACTTATTCTCAGCTCTCCAAACAACTGCTAGCATATGATATTCATAAAACTCCAACAGGTGAAGTACTGTGAAATGTACTGGCTGTGTATGCATGAATTTCAAACAAGCATAAGAGAGCTTATTCCCAGGAGAGATTTCTTGCTTCAATTAGCACCTAACCTACATCCATCTTTCCATATTGGCTCATTATGAGGACCAGGGTTATTTTAAGAAGCATAGCACAATCATTTGAATTTATATGCAGCTAACAAAAACAAAGTGAAACTATGAAAAGCTCTCTGAGGACTTCCTGATGTTATTAGTGAGGTGAGATGGCAGCTTCATTCACTTGCTAAGACAGTTCAATGTTCTGCATCCCTAATGACTAGCATTGATACCAACTTTCGTAGTTTATTTCCCTAAACTACGCTAAACATAAAAAAGAGGAGTAGAGAGAATTCCTTAAAGCAAATAGGATAAAAAGCCTCTGAGTGTCAGCTAACTTGATTCTCCCCTGTAGCCCTTCCTTAGAAGTGGACGAAAGGAATGAAACCATTGTAACAGTTACGGTAAAACTGCACATGCACCTTTGTTGTAGATGTCTTTACAAATAAACTCTTTTTAGAAGTTCTTCTCTGTAGAAAATTAGGAAGTACCAATTACATGGATATTTTACTGTTGTACTAATATGTAATCAGTTTTCTCTAAGAAAACTATAAACTTGACATAAGAGAATAGCTCCATGATATAGCTAAATAAGGTATGGATTCATTTTTTGCCAACAAATATTCATTGATTGTAGTCTACTGCCATCGTCTCAGTACTTACATGATTTCTGTGCCACTCTCAGTAACTTTATGATCTGCATGGCTTGTCTCAGTGTCCACAGTACTCTGTGTGGCTCTTAGCCTTGCCATGTTTCATTCCATCACAAAATTCAGCTTGCATAAAACAAAGAATATTTCTACATTTTTAAATGAAAATGATATGGTGCTATACAAACAACCATGAAATACAGTGAGAACTTACAAAGCTGTATTTCTGCTGGTAGAACCTTATGTGGCAAGTAGACTTCAGTATTAAACCTATCTGAACAGACATTCAAATAGGGAATAGGCCAGTAAAGAAATATATACAAGAAATATAGCACAGTATAAAGATAAATGAGAAATATTGCACTGTTATGAATCATACATATCATGGAGTCCAGAGGATGGAGGAGAGTTAATGAAAGATAACTAAAAGAAAACTTACTGCCATAAGTTGATTAAATTATCATAGTAAAGTGATATAATCATATGTACAGACACCTAGAATTAGAAACCACCCTCAGCATCATTTAGCTAACCATGGGCTGTGAAAGATTCTACACCCAGACTCTCTGACAGTGCAGGAAGCATCAAAAGAAAATGAGAAAGAACAGAAAGGACTGGCTTACTTCCCACTATTTCAGGAAGTAGCACATAAGCAAGAACCAATGGCGATGAAGGAAGAAGTTCAAGTGGCCCTGAAACCATTAGCCAAAAACAAGGCTCTAGGAATTGATGTAGTACACATTGAAATTTTTAACAAGCTGATGAAACTTTAGAAGCACTTATTCACCTATTCCAGGAAATGCAGTGTGGCAATGGACTCATTCCCATGGAATCCACTGGTCGTATCATGCTCCTCATCATCCTGAAGCTGCTGGCTCAATAGAACGATGGAATGGGCTCCTAAAGACACAATTACGGTGCCAACTAGGTGGCAACAACTTGCGGGGCTGAGGCAATGTTCTCCAGGAAGCTGTATACACTCTAAACCAGCGGCCAATATATGGTGCCTTGTCTCCAATAGCCAGAATTCATGGGTCCAGGAACCAAGGCGTGGAAGCTGGGGTGGCACCACTCACTATTGCTCCTAGTGAGCCCCTTGCAGCATTTTTGCTTCCTGTCCCATCAACTCTTGTTTTCCTTAGGCCTGGAGGTCCTGGTCCCGAAGGAAGGAACTCTCCCACCTGGAAACACAGCACAGATTCCACTGAACTGGCAGCTGAGAATGCCCCCTGGGCACTTTGGACTTCTCATGCCTTTGGATCAACAGGTCAGGAAGAGTGTCACCGTACTAAGTGGTGTGATTGATCCTGATTACCAAGGAGAAATTGGACTGGTACTACATAATGGAGGTAAAGAAGAATATGTCTGGAATCCAGGAGATCCCATAGGCCGACTCTTAGTGTTACCATGCCCTGTTATTAAAGTAAATGGTAAGTTACAGCAACCCAATCCTGACAGGACTTATAATGACCCAGACCCCTCAGGAATGAGGGTCTGGGTCAGCCCGCCAGGCCAAAAACCACAGCCAGCTGAGATGCTTGCTGAGGGCAAAGGTAATACAGAATGGGTAGCAGTAGAAGGTAGTTCTACCTATCAATTACGACCACGTGATCAATTGCAAAAGCGAGGCTTGTAATTGTCAATATATTTTCTTTGTATGTGATTATTGCATATATTTCCTTTGTTCAAGTATGTTATATCACATATAATTTGACTCAGTGTGTTTTCATTTATATGTATGATAGATAATTGATGAGAAGTATAAGTGTTATTTCATCAATGTCCAGAAATTATATAAAGAATTGTGTACAGGTGCCCAGTTGGAAAGGGGTGGATTCAGGTAGTTAGTTTATTATGCGAACCTGGCCGATAAACACATGTGGGATTAATAGAAGGGAGGAGAGATAAATGACTTGACGAGCCTCACCTTTCTTGTCTCTTGCTCTTTGATCATCGGACCAGTGTGTGGCTGCCTTGCTTGTTCTGTGCCTCAATTTGCAAGCTACACTACCTGAGCTACACCTAACCTGTGGACCACACCATTGGAATTTACATCTCCAGCTGGGGACTGTCAGACCCTATCATCTGGGTGACTGTTGGTGACCTGTCTTACTGTTTGCTGCCTGTGCCCAGATAGCCTGAATTGCTCTACAGAGGACTACCAGGTGGCCCTCAAGACTTAAAGGACTGCCAGTGTCTCATAACTGTCTCACAGGAGTGAGTTGCATTGAGCCATTTGTGCAGCTTTATAATTTAACTGTTTATTTCTTGTGTTATATATCTATCTGTATATATCTATCTGTATATATATATATATATTTAACCATCTGGTTTTGTCTCTCTAGAGAACCCTGTCTCACAGATTTTAGATTTAGTATTCTCCTCATACGTTCACTTTGCATTTGAAAATAAAACATACTGGATTCTATTGTGTGAGTTTTAAAGCCATTACTTTGGGGGAGAAGTATCACAACAAAGATGAAACCCAGGATTTTCAACTAAAGAACATTAACATGGCATCCTCAGATAGTGTTGTCACGTTAATGCCATGAGGGGCTAATAAGAAGAACTATAAGAAGATATGCATTGGAAAAAGTCCATCTTTCTATGGACATAAAGAGGTTATACCTGCTTTGATTATAAGTGAGCCAGAAGACATATTACCATGCTTAACTGAATGAACGAAGTCTATACAGTCATGCACCGCATAACATCTGTTCAGACAGTGTCTGGCCAAATATACATTCAAAGTGCCATAAAGTTAAATAGGGTTCAGGAATCCCTAATCCTTTTTGAAGGCATTAATTTCAATGATAGTCGAACATAGGATGCGGTTCCAAATGTGAAATTCCTGGAACAGCAGCTTCAGCATCACTCAGGAACGTGTTCGAACTACAAATTTCCAAGCTTCTTGAGTCAGAAACTCTGATAGGGGGCAAAGCACAGTGTCTGAAAGAGCTCTCCAGGTTATTATTTTGTGGCACATGAATGCTGGAAAATCACTAGCTTCTGTGCGGGTTTTTCCCCAGACATTTTGGGTTCAGCATGTGGCTGAGCTGGCAACTCTGGAAGCCTGGAACAAGTCAGTGTGTCTTCCATTCTTCCGTGAGAGAAGAAGCCCCAGGAATGCTATTGTAAACCTTGAAGGTGTCTCACAGTCCCCTAGATACATCAGTTCTATTTAAAGTAGAGAGACATTCTCTCTCTATGTATGTGTGTGTGTGTTCCATAACTGATGGCCCCATCAAAATTGTTGAGTAATCTTCCATGCCAGTCACCACTAGCACAGGCATCAGCCTGCATTCATGATACTGATCAAAAAATTGAGACTTCAAACAATTGAAGGCATCCTCGAATTATGAATCTCAGCATTCTAATTGAAGTTGCTTTCGTCAACTTTATCTTTGACGTCGGCTGTTTCTCCTCGCCTCCTCTAAGGATGCTTGCATTTTCAATTTTTCAATAAAACTGTTTGTTCTGCTATACCAAACATTGTTTTTATTTGTATATATTTAGTTCAATAGATTTCTCATGTTGTAGTTACATCATTGTGAATCCAGACATGAACTTCCTTCTACTGCAGTTACAGATGATTTATTCCACAAGGAAACTGAGTATGTGTGTGACAAAATTGAGTAATTTAACATCTTGTCATTTTTTTGCAGAAGAATGGAAGAAATCTGATTTCTTATTTTCCTTTGCATTTTTATGAGAAAATTTATTTTCTTCCCACTCTTACCTCTCAAACACAGATGCATAGACTTAATAAGCCAGAGACAGTTAACAGGAAAAAAAATAGCATCAAATTTAGAATTTGTCCAAATAATTCAACGTCTAAATTCACTATAAAGTGTTCCTAACGAACACTTCTTTGAGAATTTTAAAACCACGAGTCCTATGAACAAAAGGGGAGAGCCTTAACCCTGTTGCGCTGAGTTAAATAATGCACCATGAACTTTCATATCTATCTGGGGCCTCAGAATGTGACTTTACAAGGTTACTTTTAGTAGCCAGGTCACTCCCTTGCAGCCCCTGAAGGATCTGAGGGCTCAGGGCTACCTATGAACAGCACCCCCAGAACCCAGGCAGTGCTTTCCCTTGAAGTGGGACATGGGGGTGATTCTCCTAGTCACTACACCATGGAAATTGGAAGAGCCAGCAAATGTTTATATATAAAAACACTTATCAGTCATACTGAAGGCTCAGCTAATTCAAGCAATGTGACTAATTCAATTAGATTGTGGTTTTCTATAGTAGTAATTAGCAGCTAGAAAACAGAACGAAAGTACGCAAGCCATATACATGATACAATTATTAATTGAGTGTAGAAACAGTTATTTGAGAAAGGTCTTTGTGTAATAGTAAGACGCAGCATATTCAATCCTCCTACACATTGAAATTCGTACAAAGAATATAATCAATATGGCATTTGAGTTTGTGACTCTGCAATATCTCATGTTTACTCTACAGTGGAAAGTCTCTTGTTGCAATGGACTAAGGGTGAGACTGCTCATTGCAAGGTTGGTGGTTCAAATCCATCCAATATTCTGTGAGGAAAAGATGAGGTTATCTGTTCCCATAAGAAGTGATAGTCTTTGAAACTCTACTGAGTTGCTCGACTCTGTCCTGTAGGACTGCTTTGAGTCAGAATTGGCTAGACAGCAATGGGTTTGGTTTGGTTATACTAGTAAGGAATAAACAAATTATTTCCCATGTTATTGAAATAGATTGAAATACTCATATTGAACAAAAGTAAAAAGAAATGTAAAAGCTTAATAATTTTTGAAGTAAAAGTTGATAAGCTATTGTTTTAAACATCTGCTTTCTGGGATTAACAGGAAATAATACCAACAGAAGGCAAGCGGAGGTGAATATGAGCTCATTAGAAATGATGTAATACAGTGATAAAATTACAATAAGCCTTGAAGCCAGACAAACTTGGATGGAATTCTATTTAGTAATTTTCTCCCTCATACTCATAATTTATTAATTATATTGTAATATTTATCTTATAGGTTTCTCTGTTAAATTTTCCAGAAATTACCAATGTAAAGTGCCCCATCTGTGTTTGAAACTGTACACCTATGTATGCCTCTCCCCCAAAAAAGCTTTCCCAACCGTGTGAAAGAAAAACTTAACATGACAAGACCCGATGGTTGGACAACATGATCGATGTAATTGGTGTGTTACATTATCTATTTTAAAAACAATAAACTAAAGACCCCAAAGTTCTTGCAAATCCGTGAGTTTTTTTAATGCAGGCTGCTTTTTTAGCACAATTGTGAGCAAATGAAAATGATTTTTTAAATTATTTTTTATAAGATTGGCATGACTGCTTGCCCCTCATGAAGCTGATGACCTATGATATTATTACCCTTCTTGGTACCTAAAGACAATTTGAATGATGACAATGATTGTGCTGTGGGTTGTGGGTTGGAGAAAGTATTAACTTCACTCAAGCTGCTCTTAATTCTGAGAGTACATATTTACATAAATAAGGCATGAGTGATGTGGAGCAATCAAGCTTCATCATCTACAGCAGTTCCTTTATGTGGCACGAACAACAGATCCCCAGGAGAATCAAAGGGTCTAATACAATATAAAAAACCAGAAAGTTGTTTATGTGAGTTAATGAAATATAAATCAGACTTGCTTAGCTAGATCAGTTTATTAAGAAATCAATTTAGATTCACTTACTCATGCATGTAACAGAACACAATGACATAACTGACACACTGGGAAGAGTGGGTTATAAAACAACTCCATTTACTTTAGTGTTGGTAGTTCAGGCAGTCTGATTCGAAAGTATGACAGGTTGCGAAATTAAGGTTGTGAACCTGGTTTTTTTTAAAACAACTAAATAGAGCCTGAGAAAAATTGAATATGTTTAGAATGATTGGAAGCATAACCTGTGTTGCAAAGTTTAAAATTAGAATATATCATGGCTTAACTTTAGAAGTACAAGAGGTTATAAAATGTATAAGCTAGAAAATAATGATCTGCCCTGTCAAGAAGGCACGATGTCATGACAGTCATAGAAAGATCAGTTGCCATAGTCATAGTCACAACAAGGCCACCAATTATCCCTCAGCCATCCAGTGCCCCAGCCCAACCTATCTGTAACCCCGCTCTTCTATAATCCCAACCACCGAGTGAACGATGTCCCCAGTAACAGGTTCAATGACCAGAATACAGCCAATGAGATTTCACTTCTGAGATTAGGTTATGATGACACATTGTATTCTATTTTATTTTATTTCTGGCAATCAAGGAACTGAAATGATGAACTAACAGTGAGAGAAATGTATTCCCTGTGATGAACAACCCAAGAATTCTATGGTAGGAACTTAACCACAAAATGAAAGGTTGATGATGGTTCACACTTCGCCAACGGTCCCTCTCTGTACAGCAGGAACTGACTATTAGCTTCCCAAAGATGACATCTTTATTCACCCTGTGAAGTGCACTTTGACTCGGCACACTGGAGTTGTCTTGGGTAGGTGTAAACCCTCAATAAAATGATTTTTTAAAAAGGGGATTGCTGTATGAGTCATCAATAAAATAATTTTTTTAAAAGAAAGAAAAAAAGAATTTGTGTGTGTGTGCTTGACAAAGTGGATGGATGGATGGATTGTGATAAGAGTTGTAGAGCCTCCAATAAAATGATTAAAAAATTAAAAAAAACTGACTCAAGGGCAATGGGTTTGTTTTTGTTTATTTGGTTGTTTGTTTGTTGCTTTTTCTCCAACAGCCCTCAAGAGCTAACTAATATTAATGTCATGGCGGTGAGCTTGGCATGAGTTATGTTTGTACTGAACCACCATGTAGAGTACAACTCAGCTCATGCCTTCAGTGAAGTCTAGGAGAGACCCTGACACACCATGTCTACTGTCTTGATCCACAACCTTCCCGTAGTCTATGTTTTATAAGATAATAAATATGTATCGTTTTAAATACTGCGTTTTGAGTTAATTTTTTACTTAGCCATAAACAAGCAAACCAAAAATTACAGTTGTCAAGTGATTCTCACTTATGGTGACCCCGTGTGTCAGAACAGAATTGCATTCTACAGGGTTTTCAGTGGCTGATTTTTCATGAGTAGACCTTTCTTCTAAGAGACCTTTCTTCTAAGACACTTCTGGATGAACTCAAACTGCCAACCTTTTGGTCAGCAGTCAATTTTTTTAATATTCAGAGTCTTCAATGGTATTAGTTAATTAACACACCTTAGGAGTTGTAATTCACGATGTCAGAGTTAGACATTTCGGTTAAATAAAGAATACATTATTTGAGTTTAAATTCTGGTTTCCTCAGAGGTCATTTACTTATCTTTAATCTTGTTTTCATGCATGAACTATCTTTATTCTGGCTACCTTTGAGTATTTTGTAAAATTGCCATGCCCTAGGATAATAGATCATATCCTAGCTTCTAGAGAAATTTCTTGAAAAAGAGATAACACTTCCTGACTATAATACTTAGGGCCAGATTCTTAACCTCTTTGTGCCCCAGTTGTTTCATCTGCATGATGTGGATAAGAGTAGAAGCAATTTCATGTCTTTTATTAGAATTCAATTACTCGGTAATTGAGAAATGCTTAAGTCTCTGTCTTAAGCATATAAAGAGTTCAATAAGCGATTGCTAGTTTTATTAAAAATGTCTCATTGCTTTCCGTTGCAGGCACCACAAGTTCTTTATCATTCTTAGAGAGTTTTCCAATTTATTTCAGCTACTTCGTGAAGCTCTTTTCCTGAAGCCCCTATAAAATGAGCGATGAACACGTCATTCCAGACACTAATCCCCCACATTTAATATTCATGACCTGTAGTAGAACTCTTTGCTAGTTCATCAACCCCAAACATTTACTGAGGTCTTGCTATATGCAAAGGATCATTAAAAATCCTCAGATACATGAATAAAAGACCTCCCTTGCCTGAAGTGTAAGGAATTAATTTAGACTTGGAAATGGGAAGACATTCCATTAATCAAATACAGTGATTTTTAAACATATTTTCATTAGAAACCCATGGAAAACATAAAGTGTCTATGGCATCGTCAGGGCCCCACCTACAGAGAATTTAATTCAATTGGAACACAATGGATAATTAAATGCTTTTTAAAATCTTCCTGGCAGGATACTGTACAGGCAGAGCTGAAACCCACTGATTTAACATAAACCCTTCTGTTAAAATGACAAGGATTATAAATGTTTATTGACAGTGGCATTGATAGTTTTAGAATCTTCTGATATCAAATGAGCGATTGCTGAAGCTTGGAAGGGGTCGCTGAGGTGCCGGGCTGGCATTCACGCGTTTAGTAATTCACAACCAATGCATCTGGACATCTATCTATTCAATGTAGGGAGCGCCGTGTGAAGCCACACAGAGTAAGCCAGCGATCATTTGCAAGTTACAATTTTCTGGAGGATGGAGATATTAAACTAATCATAGCACAGTAAATATCAACAACTATATGATTTATAACTCTGAGAGTAAAAGCAGAAGGTTAAATTCATTATGGAAACTCACAGGAGACCTCGTTTAGACTGGGAAAGCAGAAAGTCCTCTCAGAAAGTGATTTTGAATCAAAAAGTGATATTGTGTGTAACTGGATTTCAGTGATAAGGTGGTGGTGGTGGTTGTTTTCAATAATCCTTTGGAAGTAGCTCTTTTTCCTTTCCCTCCATAAAAAGATCAGTCTCAGGAATTGTCTAGGCTTTCTACTGCTACTGTAACAGAAATACATTGCAAGTAGGTGGCTTAAAAATAAAATGAAGATTGGAGTTACAGTGCTGATTTCTGGGCACCACCAATAGGGGGAGTCTTTCCTTCTCTCTGTCTAAATTAGAGTAGGTGTTTGTCTCAGCTCCTGTGGCTTCACTGTTCTTCAATTCCTTGATGGCGTTATTCAGCATCTCTCTTCCTCAGTGTGTGACTAATCTGCTCTTTCCATAACTCAGAATTTACCAGATTTAGGACACACTATACTCTTACTGACTTGGCCTCAAAAACAACAGAGAAACCCCTATTTTTAAATAGGATTATATACACGTGTGCAGGGCTTAAGTTCCAAATATATATCTTAAGGAGGCACAATTCAATTTATAAGGGAAGTTCACAAAATAACCCTGAAATAATAATAGTAATATTTTCAGGCACTTGACTACATCCTTTACATGTCTTATTTTATTTAGTTACCACAAAAAGTCTGGTACTGCAACTCTCCTCCTATGCACAGCACTAAGGAAAATATGCTGAGCCAGAATGCAAATAAGAACAGAGGACAATATTGTCTTCCCTCGGTTTATTGTCCTCTCCTCTTTTTGTCATTAGAACGCGGTGATGAAAGGAAGGCTAAATCCAGGTCAGCCACCTGAAAGGCAGTCTTTTGTACAAGAGCTCCCTTTCTTCAGAGATGGCGCTTGCAAAGGGCTGGGCATTCCTGCCACAGCAGGTTGGATCAGTAAGTGGTGTGCTTTCAAGGGCTTCTTTCCTGTTAGATGTTGTGATCTGACCCACGTGAAAGCGTGCGTGGTTCACGCTTAACTAAGCATATCTGAAAAGCATAAGCCATTCATGGCAAAGAAGTAGCAGTGAAACTGTGAGTGCCCATATTGTATAAATTCAGAATTGTGACGGAATGCCAGATGTTGAGGAGAGTCGTAGTTTCTACTTTATGGAACAGTTCAGGCACAAGCCCAGTATAATAGCTACTGGATGCCCTCTTGCGAAACAATGCCTTTGAGCTACGTCGAGAAATTGGAACTGGCTGTTTTTTGTAGATGCAATTAAAATCAACATTTTTTGCCATTCTATGAGGTTCACATGAACATTTTTATATGACTCCTTTTCTTTTGCTTTATTTGATCTTTTTTCGGTTTTAAAACTTTTTCTTTCTTTCTTTTACATAGATGGCATATAATATTAAAATTACCATTAAACAATGTATTGTTTAAAAAAACAATGTATTGTTTAAGGTTAAGTATAATATGAGGGGATTTTTTTAAAGTGTAGAAAAAAATGAATTAAAATTTAATGGCATCTTGCCACTTTCCCCCACTTCTTTTTTTTTTAATCATTTTATTAAGGACTCATACAGCACCAATCTCGATCCATACATACATCAATTGTGTCAAGCACATTTGTACATTCGTTGCCCTCATCATTCTCACAACTTTTAGTCTCCACCCAAGCCCCTGGAATCAGATCCTCATTTATTCCCCTCCCTCTCGCTTCCCCCCTCCCTCATGAACCCCTGATAATTTATAAATTATTATTTTGTCATATCTGGCTCTGTCCCACATTTCCCTTCCCCCACTTTTCTGTCGTATGTCCCTCAGAGAGGAGGTCAAATGCAGGTCCTTGAAATAGGTTCCCCCTTTCCAACCCACCCTCCCTCTACCCTCCCAGTATCACCACTCACTCCACTGGTCCTGAGGGAATCATCCGCCCTGGCTTCCCTGTGTTTCCAGTTCTCATCTGTACCAGTGTACCTCCTCTGGCCTAGTCAGGCTTGCAAGGTAGGATTCGGATCATGACAGTGGGAGGGGGGCTGGGAAGGAAGCATATAAAGCCCCATTCACAAATAACAGATAAAGTATCATATATCTACTGTGGATAATGGAGAAAAAAATCCCAAAGTAGAGTCTCTTCTATAAGAGAGAAGGAACACCAACTTCAACTTATATAAATATATCATAAAGTCATTAAAATAGGACATGAGAAAAGTGTAAATGTGCCTGAGGGTCCCATTAGTATGTATATAGATACAGCATTTAACATTTTCAAAGATATTCAAAGTTTTGAACCACAACACCTTGAGATCCTAAATGTTTTCTAAACAGATTATACTTCAGGGTGAAAATATAGAAATAGGTAGGAGGTGTTGTCTAAATTGGGTTCCTTACATGTCATAGAAGAAAGCTCATTTGATATAAAGAATATGAGGAAATAAAATAAAGCAGAAAAGATATACAGCAGGTTTAGACAATGATGAATAGATCAACCTGGCTATTGTGCAGACTATTCTGATGACTGTCGTTATTGTGTTTCTGGGAATGAACCGGAGCATTGATTCATATGAGGGGGATTAAAAAACCCTATTGTCTTGAACTATAATTTTTCCATGAACTTTTAGAAGCTCCTTCAGCAGATGCTTGGTTGGGTTTTTGTACTCTTTATCTCTCAGACTCATTGTGGGTCTCTGCTGCTGGCAGATTGTACACTCAGCAGTGACAGTAGCCAAGTTGGCTTGGGTGAGTTAGCCTACACATAAGTTCTGTCCCTGCCACCGTAGCCAATTTGTGTGTGCACCCATTGGGCAATGACAGGAGTGGCTGAGAAAAGAGGATGACAGGTTTGCATGAACATGTCATTCTTTTCACTTGATTTTTAAAATCATTCTTGGCAGAAGTAACCTTTTGGTAAGCAGACACATTAGGCACCAATGTCTTAATTGTTTGAACCATTCAAAGATGTCTATTCACATATCAGTCCCCCCACATCTCCTTGTCTCCATTTTTCAGTCTTTTAACTACCAAACCCCAGACCATGCAATCAAACCATTGGCTACAGCACTTTGAATGAGTGTACAGTCTCACGTCTGGTCATTTCTGGTTCCAAGAAAAATGAACAACCAGTTGCACTACTCAAAGTTCTACCAATTAGGAAGATTGCCCTTTCTCACCGCCCTTCAGCAAGGGGCTGTAGTGTTGCTGGTACATTTCTTCAAGCGGTGCCTGCATGTCTTGTAGGCTGTGTTAGCTTGGGTTTTCTAGAAAAGTAAGTGATGCTTATATGTGCATATATAGAGAAATACATTTATATTACAAAAGGGCTCACACGGTTGTAGAAGTGGGTATATCCAGTCCAGATGGAGTCCACGGATCAGTTGGTTTGACTCGTGTGGCTGCAGGTGCTAATGAAAAAAAATATCAAGAAGACTATGGGTTGGCAAATGCAAAGTCAAATGAATCCAAGGTCAGCAGTCCACGGATGTCTCCTGGCATTAGCAGGCAATATAACAAGAGATCTAAGGAGCAGATTGAGGATCCAGGCCCAACAGATGTGAAATTTTCCCCCAAAAGGAGCGGACAACAACCCTGAAGGGTCTTTCTTCCAATTGCATCAGAGGTTTGACCTAATTTAGGGGGATTCCGTCCCAGCAAAGCTGGTAGCTTCTCACAGAGTTGATCAACTTATGTTAGGTCCCTCCATCCAGCCTGTCAGGTTGTTGTCCTGTGGTGACTTGTGTGTTGCTGTGATGCCAAAGGCTATGCCACTGGTATTTCAACTGTCAGGAGGATTACCCAAAGTGAACCGGTTTCGGTGTGATTTACAGATTAAGAATACATGGTTTATCCCACGGCTATGGGCAAAGAGACACCTGATTGGTGGTGGTGCTCTTATATCAGTCAGGGGCAGAGCAGACTGGCAGGCCTTTGTTCATCCTAGTTTGATGTCTAGCTCATGGCCAGAGCTGTTTCATGCCTAGGGCACATTAAAAAAAAAAAAGAATACACGGTTGTCCTCTTCAGAGGATGTAGCCACTGTACATCTTATAGATAGCATAAGAATATCATCAGATATTGAAAACCTCATGAATGGAAACAGAAAATTATCAGAGGTGGTGCCAGAATCTGTTTTGTAAGGATTTTGTATGAGTTGCAAATGACTCGATATCACCTAACAGCAATAGCAAGAGGTTCTTTATAGAGTTGATTCTACTGTGTTAGATCCCATCGCTGGGAATTGCTACTGAACGCCAAAGAAACCAGCCAAGTTGACACAAAACCTACCAACACACCATCTATAAGCTAAGCACACACTTTTTTCTGTCCTGTCAACTGATTACAAGGAACTCCCCATGGGAGTGTAGACTAGGGAATGTAGGCCTCTTTTTCATGCAACTTTTTCATACTTCAGCTCCTACTCTAGCCCTATCTTGTATATCTTTTTCCCACTGAGTAGCTAGTGATTCCAAACTGCTAGCTTTGGCCAGCAGCCAAACACTTAATGACCAGAAAACGTGGCATCCTATTGTGCAGAACTAGGAGAACATAAGCTATGAAAGTAAGAAGGTGTATGTTAGGAAGAATTGAAAACTACAAAGGTACAAGGTAACTACATTTTTATTAGGTTAATGGTATAATGAACATTGCATTTGTGAGTAATTTTAACTTGAGAGAATAAAGAAAGTAAAGACTAAACAAAAACAGCAATTGGGAGGCGCTTTAATACTGGTTGTGTACGGGGTTGTACTTTAGGCTGTTAACTGCAAGGTCAACAACTTGAATCCACAGGAGGAAGAGTAGGCTGTCTACTCCCATAAAGATTTACAGTGTGAGAAACCCCAGGGTAAAATCCTCTCCCTCTAAGGTCCTTATGTGTTGCAATTGACACCATAGCAATGAGTTTCATTGTTATAGTTAAGTTGTGATGGACCAGACCTCCATACATAAAACTAGTGGAATATTGAGTTCAGATGTCCCACTTACCTTAATCTCCCTGAGATGCTGCATTTATTAACATCACATAATGGACTCCATGTTTGAGATGTCAATATTCACATGGGGGACTAATGTAGAAGCGATTTAAAGAATATAGGAGAAGAAATACAAGTTTTAGTTTGGTGCAAAATAGTTTGTTTGTGGTTTTGGGTTTTTTTTGATAAAATAAAAATAACTGTAGGTGAAAGTAAAGTTGCCAGACAAGTATCAGACAACAATAAATACAATTGTAAAACATCGACACATTTTCTACATATCCTATGCTTTGAAGGGTGGTGTAATGGTCTGGTTGGCAGTCCACAACCCCCCACCCCATACCATTTCAGTTTATAATACTGTTCTGAAACTCTCCTGGAGAGCTATGAGGACAAAAAAATAGAGCCATCTTTCTGGCATCCTGGTATATTTGTTCAAGAACCACAGACACCAAGGATGTCAACTACAAAGACTGTATTTCCCCAGTTCATGTTGGGGAGGCACGTAGATTTTCTGCAGAAAATGTTCTGCACTATACCTTGGACAGGTAACCCAATTAAAAAGGAAAGGGCCTGCCCAAAGGCCCGGGTTCTGTGTCATCTCGCAAGTGTGCTATAACAAGGGCTTTAAAGAATCCACTACGATTCTCCTCTCTTTGGTCTTCAATGCAAAGTTTCTCATTGGAAAGGCCGCAGACTCTATACTCAAAGCCACGAGTGCTCACAAAGCTTGCAACTCTGATCGTCTCTGTTTACCAGTGACAACACTTTGATTAGCCACTCTTCATCTTTAAAAGCATTTGAGTGTTAGAGCATCAGGTTACTAGCTCCAGGAGTAAAATTTTACTTCTTAGCAATTGAAGGGATTTAAAATCTTCACTTTGATCCTCTCCTCAACTGTTTCCATGAATGCTGAGGTTTTATAATGGACTGAGCATGTTATCTCTTATTTCCACAGAACTGGAATTCAAAGTCCAATTAATGAGAATGGGCTGGAACTTAGGAGTAGGTAGGAAGGGAAGTACAAGAAGCTATTCATTGGTGATTAGCCTGTCTTGAGATATCTTATTCAAATCACTTGAAAATTACGTGTTAGGGCAACTCACCATAAAATAATACCTATGCAGCATGTCCTCTACTAGATATTGGAAGAAAAGAGATAAACAATTTTTTTTTAGAAAACCTTGCTTAAGGAAACACTAGCTCCAAGTGGAGACAATCATGTATAAAAAGATGGGGGAAATCAATTTCCCACAAATCCATAGAAATACAATAACCCTAAAATAAATTCTAGGGAAATCTTTGCTATTCAAAAATGATCACTGAAACTCGGGTCCAAAATCCATTAATTTCATGATATATTTTGAGAATATTTGAGAAGAAGAGAGATCGATCTGTACAAGATTTCCTAGAGATTTCTGTTGAAATTCTAGGATAACCTCAGCCCTGAATTCCAGAGAAATAGTTTCTCCACCACTTCTTGTTTGATGGAGGGGTTTCAGTGGAATCACTGGCAGGACTTGAGTACTTTATGTTGCAGGTGGAAGACACACAACACATAGCAGTGCTAATTGACACGAGAAAAACAAAAGCAACCTGGTGTACAGATTGAATGTGGGTGTTTTGGGATATGCTTTGCATTCCTAGTATTTTGTTACTTGTTTGTTCTACATGAGCCAGATAAGAAACTCATAGAAGCAAGAGTCTCAGAGGGTCATCTGTACACTTGGGTTTCATGAAGGAACCGAACCGAAGGAACCCATCAGGAGGACACTGTAGGTAGATTTCAGATTCATGAAAAATTCATGCTGAAACATCACAAGTCATCATGATGATAAAAATATTTTTTTCTTTAGAAACTATCAAGAGAACATTTTCTGTGTTCTGCCATGACATTCACCATAGAGTTAAAGCATATGCTCTGGGAAGATTCAAGTGCACACTCTGGTAGAACTTCAAGATAGTAACAGTTCAGATATTTCCTTTCATGTGATTTACCACTTTTCATCAACGCCTTGAATTTACTATTTAATTAATGATATGAGACACCCTTTGTACCATTCTTATATTTTTGTAAATGATCATTTTATCTGAAATAAGTTTTCATATAAAATCACAGAAATTTTACCCATATTAAATCTTTCCTAAGTAAAGAGAAGACATAAATGAAGTTACATTTTAATATTATTAATATTTTTCTTTTTTACGTATTCTTACAAATCTCCACTTTCTATTCTGTAAGAGAAAAAGGGAGTTAACTATTTTTGTAAAAGCAAAGGAAATGTGCTCCAACTATGAGTTAGCAGCAACCCACAAAATACTTTCATAACTTTGAGAAAAGAAAGGTCTTCCTTTATCTGGGAAGACGTCTTTGAAAGAAACAAAGCTTCAAGTAGCCCTGAGGAAAGATAAAAAAAACATTTATGTACCAATTTCAGAATGATTCCAAGGGATCTCTCATCCCTGTGTGCATGCCCTTTGACGTGTAACTTTTCACTATACTCTGTAGGGTTGTGGCTAAGGGTTCATTCACAACAGCCCTTGCATTGCATTAGAACAATCCATAAGGAACACCTCTGAGCCAAAGACTTAAGCAATCTTAAGTGTTTCTGCAACTTTCCTTAACTTGGGCCATTTCTCTGAGGATGTATCTGTTAGTTGTCTGGAGTATTCAGGGGATATGGAACATAGCTGAGTGACACCAGTCAGCTTAACCCAGGACAGTCTAGGTCAATGAACATCCCTCCAAACCCTAGATATTTGGTCAATCCAAGTCAAAGTCAGCAAAATCAATTTGTGCTTCTATAGCTGACTTTAGACAGTGTACTTTAAATATGTGCTTATCTTTGTCAATAAATATTTGTAGTCATTTATCATACAGCATTACTGTGACAATTGCTAAGAGATATATCTTTCTATATACCATATATACTCGTGTATAAGCTGAGTTTTTCAACACAAATAGGTGCTAAAAAACTGGGGTTCGGCTTATACACGGGTCAGTGGTACCCCAGTGAAGTGTAGCATCTTGCGAGTGATTGCCATTCCTCCGCTGTTCATTTAAAGCCCCGCTGACAGTGCAGGGCTTTGAATGTTTATTTACTCACATCTAACCAATCAGAGTCGTCCTATGACATGGACGGCTCCAATTCGCCGAAGCACCCGTAGTGATTCACTTACGCCAGCAGCTGAACTGGTCAGGATATGTCTTTGACTGCGCTCCAACTCTCTCCTCTAGTCTCTGTGTTAATTCACATCTTGCATTTCCCACCCTAGGCTTATACTCGAGTCAATCAGTTTTTCTGGTTTCCCAGGTAATAATGGATACCTCAGCTTATACTCAGGTCGGCTTATATTCGAGTATATACGGTAATTTCTTTAAAATTTGTATTCTAGGTATTGAGGAAAACTAGGTTTGCTGACCCTTAAGCTAGAGCCGATTGCCTTTGGGCTCGGGCCTGTAGTAGAGTAGCATGTCCTTTGGGCGCTTATTCGTGGCCCTAACCAGGCCTTGTTACTTTGCATGAATAGGGCAGAGGCTGAAAGGAAAAGTCCATAGGGTGGCCTGTTTATTGGTGTGGCTGAGAGGCGGCCCTGTCTGCATGATTTGGGCCTGATCATTGGTAATTCATTGACTTTGTTAATAAGCTCCATAGCTGTGAGTTCTGTGTGGTAATGCCAATGTATTATCAAACCCAACTCAAAGAGTGTTGCATTTTTAAGTGAAGCATGTCTGACCGCAGACTCACATAAATTAGCTTTGCTGATGCCAAGGATGTTTTTTTCCCTTTCCCCTTGTGAAGCTAAAGGAAGTCAAATACCATTCCCATGTCATGTATGCTTTACATCTTCATGTCTAAAACACATGGGGTGCTGTACTTAGATACATTGAGTTCTCTCCAACTCATTTAAATATAAACTAATATAAGGACTTCAAAATTTCACCTATTTGGTTTCTGTTGCTATTAAATTACCACATTAAGTACTGAATCTGGAGAGAACTGATCATAATTGTAGTTTTGGTGTCAAACTACATGGCACAAACACTTTGAGAGGGTGGCAGTGTCTTCATGTCTTTCATCAAAGAAGAGGGGTGTCCATGGCTGGAATGTGATATTTTCAGAGGCAAGTTTACCATGAAGATAGGAGAGATTAAGCACCATGATGCTTCACTTGACTTAATGTTGTTCAAAGACTAGAAAGAGGGTCTTAGTAGTGTGTTCACATGGCTATTTGTTATTTGGGGATGTTTTCTTTGTTTGCTTGCTTTTAAATTTCAAATATGAATGTGATACCCACACTACAAAATGGAGCCAATGATGTCCATCTCTTGACAGTCGTATACCTGTATAGGCCCCTCCCACACTGAGTAAAGGTGGCCTGTCAAACTGGTAATTATTGAGACAAAGAGGGAGTATGACTTCTGAGCCTAGGCCATAGAAGACACTATGGCTACATCTTTCTCCGTGTTGGATGGCTTTCTCTGGGAGAAACAAGCAGTCATGTAACGATACTCAAATGGCCTTTTGGTGTGGTCCGTGTGGCTACAACTTCCTAGCTAAGCTACTGACTCAAAAGAGTGTATGAGGTGAATCTTTATTGTTGTCTTTCTAAAGCAACTAAGTGTTGGAGTAAATGGGTTTGCAATAGGAGATATGCTTTCTATTTTTATTTATTTTATTAAAATTGGCACTTTAATTTTCCTGGTCATCCATACAGTCAGCACATTTTATTCAGGTGTGTTGTGTAGTTTTCTTTTCTCAAAATGTTTTTATGAGAAAAATTTTGAATCGTGCCTACCTGTTGATCCTGAGGTGAAATACCACTTTTAAAGCTTATAAAAAAAATACATCCTCACAATGAGGGCATTTTTAGAAGATAATCGTGCAAGGATATTCTATGGTCAAGCTGTTTCTTGTCTGAGGCTTATCTGAACAGAGTCCATCCAAAGAAACTCAAAGAACTCAGTGAATTCGTTTCTTTTTTTCTTTTTGCCCAGCCAGAGGAATGTTATGAGTCTAACCAGGATTTCTGAAAGCAAACAATTGGGTTATCTTTCTGAGATCAAAGCAATCTTTTATTAAAATCTGCTGTCAAATATTAACAAATATGAAGAAAATAAATTAATAAATTATAAGAAATTAATAAATTGTACAAATAACGATAAAAAGGAGAGCAATAAACAGCCCACCGATTAAAAGGGAAACATAAAGGAGTCTAAGAAAAAAGATGGAAGCAAAAAATAAAACACTCATTTTAAATTAAATGTTATGGAATATGTAATGAATTCATCCATTTTTAAAATACATCTGAGTAGAGAACGACATACGTGCATGCTGTGATAGCTAGGTTTGTGTGCCCTTAGGCCAATAGGAACATTTGGGTGGAGTTTGTTCAGGTTGCAGCCTTATTGGAGGGCCACCGAAATAAACAAAGACCCAGATAAATGAAGACAGCCAGCATCCCATTTCTCTCTTGCTCTCTGGTGATTGGACCAAGGGGCTGTTGCTTTAGCTAGTTCTCTGCCTCAACCTTTGTACTAAGCCAACCCGTGGATTGTTTCACTAGAACTTTGAAACCTGCTCACCACACTGTTGGTGCTTACATTGCTTGAGCTTGAATCTCATGGATCCTGTTCCCACACATGGCTTGAGTTCAAGATGGCATTGGGCCTACTTTGCTAAGCTCCCTGATACTGACTGTTGCTGACCCACCCTGCTGTCTGCTACCTGCAAGCAAATTCTGCCTATCTTCCTGAGGGAATACTCCACTGTCTTCTTCTTTGACCTTGGACCTGCCAGCCCACGTGAATTAAAGGACTTTCAGTATATTAACTGTTCCATGAAAGTGAGTTGAACGGAGCCCTCTGTACTGCTGCGTGGACTAATTATCTGTTATATTCCTTCGTGCTACATAAACCTATAAATCTACCTATCTCTCTAATCATAAATGTCCTGGCTCTGTTTCTCTAGAAAACCCTGCCTAACACACGTACTACAAAAATACGCATACACATAGCATGTGTATTAAGAAACAGGATGAGAAATCCATGTATAGTATGCATATAAACTTACAAATATAAATTATATATGTAGTTATTTGTGTATGCCTTACACAAAACACAAAACACTGTTTATATAGACATAAATGTTCATAAAGGAATACTAATTAACACTCCAAAGCAGCTCCTCAACTAAGCAGGCAAGCTCGTTGAGTCTGTGGACCCACCTAGAAGACACCCCTCCGCACATGTAGCCAGAGAGGAGCACAGCCAGATATCATATGAAGGCTGCTTCCTCCATTCCATTTTGTCAGAAAGATGCAGTCCAATGCATATAATAGCAGTGACCTAACAATAAGTTTCAAGTACATAATATCATGGTGCTAATCCTCTTAGCAGCCCACCTCATTCAAAGTTGCTCAACCAGTATAAGAAGCTGGCCCACAATGACACCCCCACACATAGTGGATCATTTACTACCCAGCTGGCTACTTCTGAAAGAAGAACCTTTCTCATGGTCTACAAGTCCTTGATGCAAATAAACTGATGTGTCTTAGATTGGCTTCAGGTTGGTTTCTCCATCTCTTGTATGAGGAGTCTCTTCCTTGTTTTGGCTTGAGTACATACAATTGGTGAGCCAGCTAGGAGACTGGAAAACGAATCACAAAGACAGGATAGGGGGATGAAATTGAGGAGGAAATCACTCTCCATGTCTGATGCCTTAGCACCACTGTTAGAAATCAGGGGAGAAGCACATGAGGATGGAGGTGCCCCCAAAATGCCACAAAGATTGTTAGCATGGAGGAGGTGTTGGCAGGCTAACAATGATATCAGGGTGCTGGAAGTCACTATACTGTACCGTCTCCTTGGGTTGTGGGTATTTACTATGGAAGTTGAAATGAGCACATGAATGAATGTACAGAGACTGGAAGAAAGTAGAAAGAGATGCGAAAGTAAAGCAAGATGATGCCAGGGAAGCACCAATGACCTGCCTCTAGCCATCAGATTTCATTATTGAAGCCAAAGCCCTGCTAGTGAAGGTGAACTTGCAGCACCTGCCTCAGAAGGGTGTGCAGGAAGTGAAAATAAAAAGAAAATGTGATCCAAAGTGCTAGGACCCCCTGGAACTCTCCACGGATGTAGACAAAAGAGAGTGGTGAGAGAAGAACACGGAGGTTCCTCCCTTAGAGGCCCAATCTGCCCCAATGACCAGAGTTAAGACAGACCAGCCCCAACCACTGGGTGTAGATGCCTGGGACCTGACAGCCTCCAAGCACCTGCTGCCTGTCACTGTGTATGAGGCTGATGTCATTCAGTTAGCTACCCAATACAGCAGAATGGAAAAGGGTCTTGCTCCTTGACTACTCCACCTGTGAGACACCAAAAACTGCAAAAACCAAACTCAATCTCATCAAGGTGATACCCCCTCAAGAAGACCTACAGGGCAGGGTAGAATTGCGCATCAGAGTTCCTGAGAGTGTAACTATTTATAGTGGTAGAAGGCCCTGTCTCTCTCCCATGGAGTAACTGATAGTTTTGAACTACTGATTTTGCCCTGCCCAACACTTAACCACGATGCCACTAGGATAAGGACATTATACTCACAGGCTACAAATGTTAAAGAAAAAATGGCCTCAGTCACCAAATATCTGGCATTACGACAGTGCCTATAGGCTTCCATGATCATAGAACTCCTTAAACTTACCCTAGTGGGAATTGCAGCTGCCTGCCAGGTAACTTGGCCTAAAGAGGACGCATTCTGCCGCCCCCATGTGGAATGGACAGTTATGGAATAGCTTCAAAAAGCGGTCGGGTAAATAGGAATGCAGCATGCAGTGTTCACAAAAGTGAGCTCTTCAAAGAAGTACACCATTTCCCCTCAATCAGCAGGATGGAAACCGAGGGTCTGCATTGAGTGTAATAGGACAGCCCACAGTCAGAGCCATCCGAGGCAGACCCAATCTAGAGGAAACCCAGAAGCTCTGGTAGTGCAGCATTGGAGCGATGGAGATAAAGAGAAACCAGGGAGAAAAAAATTAACCTGAAGCCAAGAAGGGCCCTGTCCGGGTGAGGGGGGAGCTGCTATGGTTAGACTTGACACCTGCCAGAACCCAATGAGAGAAACAACAAGCAGCCCAGCCCAGCACCATGTTCATGACATTGTGTCAGAAGTTTAGCCCAATGTATGACAATGGAGAGTTAGTAAAAGTAACGTATTTTGTACATGTTGTGTATTCATGGGAAAGCTTGATTTCTCTAAAAGACGTTTGGATATGAATTTGTTTAGCCACCTCTGAGCTTTACATATGTCTGTCCTTGTCTCTGAGTTGGTGGTGGAAAGACGTGAGGATAGGGCCAAAATGGTCGTATTTAGAAGATACCTCATATTATAACCGTTTCTGTGTGTGCAATATATTTTTAACAGTGCTGTGTGTATACAGTGGGCAAGTTTTTTTTATTTGAAATATCTAGTATTTCTAGATGTTCAGATATGCTTGGTGTAGGTTAATACTTTGTAAATAGGTTTTTAGGATTAATAGAAAATAGTTTGGGAATAGAATTGTGAAACACCTCTGTGAACTCTGTATTTGTTTTTGGCTTTTATATTAGTTAAGGGGTGGGGATGGACAGAAATTGCAAACAGTGCTTGAGTGAGTGTCCCAGAAAATTCCAGATTATCCATTGCCCTGTCTGTTTTCTGCTTTTCATTTAACTTTGCTGTACTGTATATTTTGGATGTATATATTGGACAATTGAGTTCTAATTTCATAATACTTAGTCTCTATAAATTACAGAGGTCGCCAATGTATGAGAAAAGTTGAACTAGTAAACTAACACATTTCATACACTTAAAAATCACGGAAAGTAATCTTCTTGAAATGAGAGAGTAAAAAGATATCCAAGTGCCACCTGTGCCTGTGCTAGTCCAGCGGGTGGTGGTGGAGAGGAACTGGAAGAAATGATGGTGCTAGACCAGAATATTCTTATTGAGAGGACCCTTTCAGATATAACCTCTGTTACGTGTGTGTAGTTCATTCAACACTATAGTGTAGATAGTGGACAAACAAGTCCTCATTTAAAACATCTTGCCTTTCTCGATGCTTAGAAGTATACCAAGTGTGTTAAAAGTAGAGATAGTAAATAACATATTTTATAGATACCCTTCTGTTAAAATTCATACGAACTGCATGTGTGTTTGTTCATGGACACGGGAGAAGAAAGCACAAAGGGCTTTACCAGTATGTTTATAGTGAGGCATGGTGAAACATAGCCCCACGTGTGCTGTGTATTTTTTAATGCTCTGTATATAGTGTATATGAAGGATAAGTCCTGAATCTACAACATCTAATCTTCCTAGATGTTCAAGAGGTTGCCAGTCTATGACAAAAGCAGACTTAGCAAATGCACACATTGTGAACATTTTATGTTCCGTTTCAGAGGCATGACTGGTGGAAGTGAAGTCCCCTCTGGTATTATAGATGCTTATTTTTGTCAACGGCATTTGTAGAGGGGAAGGGGGTGTGATTCTAGACCAAAATGCTTATTTAAAGGACATTTCAGATTCTAGCCTTTGTTACAAATGTGCAGTTGATTCAAGACAGCTGTGTGTACAGTGGACGAACTTAAGTCCATATTAGAAGCACCTAGAAATTATCCTAGATGCTTAGAAGTATACAACGTGTTGAGAGGATGTAAAGTAAAACCCTAAATACTTTTTGTTTGGGGTCATAGTTCATAGGAACAGTTGCATTTTGGAGGATGGAATTGTTCACGTTGATGTCGTAGAGGCAGTATCCTGGGGAGTGGAAGTGGGGGGGTGGGAAAGGAGATACAGAGGGAGGGGCTCGATGCCAGAGTTAGACAATTTCAGATTGTCTACATATGGTTTTTTTAATGTGAATTTCAGTTCACAATGCTATGTGTTCAAGGACAAACAAGGCCTAATTCACAGAGCATGTCAAAAGTAGAGGTAGCAAAACAATCTCTTAGCAGGACTGTTTCCGTGGGGTGCCCCTTTTGAATCTGCTTCTTGAAGCTGTTAACTGGAAGGCCGGTGGCTGAAAACCACCTGCCGTGCCTGGGGAGAAAGGTGAGACGTTCTTCTCCTGTAAAGAGTTACAGCTTCAGAAATCCATAGGGGCAGTTCTAGCCAGTCTTATAAAGCTACTACGATTTGGAATCCAGTTTGGTTTATGGTCAAAATTTCTGTCTGAAGTGGAAGAGGCTGAGACCAGAGGCTGAGGCAAAGAGACCAGGAAAGATAGCAGAGGAGCAGCACTGAGACTGCGGGGCAGAGTAAGAGACTGGCTTCCTGTCCACAGAGGCAGATAGATACCAATCTGACTGAGCGGCTGAGGACTGGAGAGAGCCTTAACTGCTGGCTGAGGACCAACGACTGAATTTTCACTGTCCACAGATGCTATTCAATCCTATTTACTAACTGCCATCGGGTAGATTCTATCTCAATGTGCACAGCCTTAGAACAGGGTAGAACTGCCTCGGAACATTTCTGAGACTGTTTCTCTGCATGATTAGAAAGTCTTGTCTTTTTCCCGAAAACTCCTGTAACAAAACCCTGAATTGTGAGTATTGTCTGTGAGCTCTCTGTTGTCATTACAACCAATTACTGAGCCCAGCAGAGAAGTGAAGTGCTGTGCTCGAAACAACTGGCATGCGAATAGGGTAAAGGAGGAATGAAGGTGGAGACGTATCTGACCCTGGCCTTGTGGCAATAGGAAAGCCATGGAAGGCCGGATATGGTCCCCTTCATGCCCCTTCAGAAGAACAACGGAAAGAACCTGAGCCCAAAATGAGCCAGTCCAAGGCAGTTTTAATGATCCTGATGCAAGAACCCAGATCTATAGTCCTGTGCAAGGACTGCAGGACAACATACAAAAGACTCACATTAGCACAATGAAAATGAAAATATATATATAAGGACCAGTTTGGGGGCCAATGGTCTCTGTGAGGAGTGAATAAAAAAATTGTTGCGTCTCCTACACTATCCCACAGCCCTCTCACTTCACACTTCACCAGGTGGATAGATTACTTGGCTCCACCCTTTACAGCAGACACCTTACTGAACAGAATGAATACATCAGAAAGTAAGGCATAAAAAACCAGTGGATGATCGTTTGAGCTATTGCCAAAGAGAGAACACTGCCTCTCTATGAAGTATATCACAGAGGGCTGCAGAAATTGCCCCCGGTGCTCACCAAAGGAGGCACAGACTTGTCCCCATAGTTTCTGGAGAAAATATATCACACAGACACCCCCATCAAATGGTGGTAAGTAGAAGATATGGGGCCAATCCCCATGTCTAACAGTTGCCTGTATGCCCTATGTGTTTAGAAACTGAACTTGGCTTGCTGTACTCCTATCCCTGCAAGTGAATAGTCCACCACTCTGCCATGTGTGGCTTCCATCAGCTCTGCATCATCTATTGCACCACCACAGACTTTGACAACACCTGGGAACCCACTTCACCAGGTATAAGGCACAAGATTGGGAAGACAGCATGGACATAGCCTAAGACTTCCCTCTTCTCTATAATGCCACCACTCCTGGACCCATCGAATGAATGGATAGTGTCCTAGAGCAAGTGGTCTAAACCTATTCATTGCATCAATAAACCAAGTGACCATCCTGTGATGCATCAATGAGTATCAGTATAGAAGATGACCCAATGTCTATCAATCCAAAGGCTGCAGAAGACCCCAAGGATTCAAGTATCCAGCAAAGATACACAGGGTCCCCATCTCTGCCTGAAAACATCAGCATTCTTCTGTTGCCATTACTCTGAGATGGAGCTTCTGGGAGGACATTTGTCTCTCTCTCGTGCAAGTGGAAAACCAGTTCAGGATTTGGGGACTCCTGAAGAAAAACAGTAGAGTTGGGGTTCCAAGTACTGGTATAGTTAACCATAACCCCCTCCTCCAATTTACAGGTGACTGATCCCAGTCTCTGGCACTTCCCGTCCAAGCACTGCTATGCAGGGAAGTCAAGGCTGAATTCAGAAAAGGACATGAAACTAAGGATTTCGTGTTACCTGGATCTTGGCTCAATGCTGAGAATACCAGAAAGATGTCTTTTTGTTTTTCTTTGACTCGCCAAAGGAATTTGGCTGTGTGGACAATAAATTGTGGATAACCTTTCATGGGAATTCCAGAACGCTTCCTTGTGTTCGTTCAGAATTTTTATAAGGCTCAAAAGGCAGTTGTGCAAACAGAACAAGGGAATATTTCATAATTTAAAATCAGGAAATATGTGTAAGAGTATTGTGTCCTCTCGCCATACTGGTTAAATCTAAATGCTGAGCCAATCATCACAGAAGCTTGATTATATGAAGAAGAATGTGGCATCAGGATTGGAAGAAGGCTTATTAATAACTTTATTACCAAGCATGATGTCTTTGTCCATCAATTGGTCCCTCCTGATAACATATCCAAAGTACATGAGACTAAGTTTGATCATTCTTGCTTCTAAAGTGTATTCTAACTATATTTCTAAAACAGATTCGTCCTTTCTTTTGGCAGTTCCAGGCAGTTCCAGTGACCCATTATTCAAATACGTCATTCAAGTGCATTAATTCTTCCATTATTCAAATACATTAATTCTTCTTTTGTTCTACTCATTTTCCCGCTCTTGCAGGCACATGAGACCATGAGATCTCTGCTTTGTGATCCTTTAATGGTAACCCTGCAGCAGATTTACCTAATAAATACATTGATTTCTTGACTGAAGCTTCCATGTGCATTGAGGTACATCTTAGAAAAGAGCATCAATGCTTTCTCCATTAATTATAATGCTTGGTATTAATTTGGTAATGGCTTTTTTAATGTTGAGGCTCAATCCATACTGAAGACTGTAGTCTTTGATCTTCATCACCAAGTACTTCAAGTTATCTTGTTTTCAGCAACCCAACGTGTGCTATCCGCACAGGGTCTTAGTGAGCCTTCCTCCAATCCCAATGCCTTGTTCTTCTCCTTACAGGAAAATTCTCATGATCATTTGCATAGTATACCAATTGATAAAGTATGCTGAAATGATACAAGCATGGCACACATCTTTCCTGACTTTAAGTCGCCCAGAAACCCCCTCCTTGTTTTGTACAGGTTCCACATGAGCACAATAAATGCCCTGGAATTCCAGCTCTTCACAATGTTATCTATAATTTGTTTTGATCCATACATTCAAATGCCTTTGTATTGTCAATAAAACACAGTTAAACATATTTCTGTAGTCCCTGATTTCAACCAAGATTTATCTGATATCAGCAATGACAGCGCCCACCCAACTTTCTCTTCTAAATCCAGTTTCAATTGCTGGCAGCTCCTTGTGGGGGTACTTCTACAATGGTTTTTAATTATCTTCCTCAAAATTTCCTCATTTATGATGATAATAATAGCATTTTTAAAGGTTTGCATTCTGTGTGATCACCTTGTTTGAATTAAGTATGTGCATGGATCATTTCTAATCAGTTGAGCAGGTAGCTGCCTTCTAGACTTCTTTGGAAAAACTAGTGAGTGCCTTCCATGTTGCATCTGTGGAAATATTGTGAGAGATATTTGTTCAGTTCCTGGAGGTTATTTTTTCAACAATGCTGTCAGTTCAACTTGGACTTCTTTCTCAACACAATTAGTTCTTGATCAGATGCTACCTTTTATAATGCTTGATTAATGACCAATTCTTTTTGGTATTGTGACTCTGGTATGCCTTTAAGCTTCTTGTGATGTTTCCTGTATTGTGCCAACTTTTGCCCATGTTGTTGTGGTGGTTAGGTGCCATAGAGTAGGCTCCCATGCATAGCAACCCTGTGAACGATGGAATGAAGCAATGCGCTGTCCTGCACCAGCTTCACAATTGCCCCTGTGCTTGAACTCATTCATACAGCCACTGTCAGTCCATCTAGTCAAAAGTCTTCCTTTTATTTGCCACCCCCCTACTTAACCAAACATGTTGTCCTTCTCCAGAAATGATCAAACTGTCTTTGCAGACAATATGACCAAAGTATGTAAGACGAAATCTTGCTAACCTTGCTAAGGACCACTCTGGCCACATTCTTCCAACACAGATCAATTTGTCCTTTTAGTGGTCCATGGTACTTTCGATATTGTTTGCCAAAATGCAAATGCATCTATTCCTCTATGCTCTTCCTTCTTCAATGCCCAACTTCCACATGCATATGATGAAATAGAGAGTTCCATGGCTTGTGTCAGTCACAGCTTAGTCCTCAAATTAACATCCTTGCTCTTCAATACTCTAAAGAGGTCTTGTGAAGATTTTCCTAATGTGATACATGTTTTGATCTCCTGACTGCTGCGCCCATGAGCATTGATTGTGGATGCAAATAAGACAAAATTCTCGACAATTTCCACTTTTTCCTCTATTTATCCTGATCTTAGCTATTGGTCCAGTTGTGAGTATTCTGGCCTTCCTTGCTTTGAATTGTAATCTAGACTGTTCTGTTTTAAAGGCTCCTTATTCCATGTAGAAGTTCTGAATGAGCACAATAAAGTTTTCTGAGATTCCCATTCGCTTCAAGGGCATTCAGTTTATTATGTCCACATGGTCAAGTGCCTTTGCATAGTCAATGAAACACAAATAAAAGTCTTTCTGGTATCTCAGCATTGAGCCATGACCCATTGGACATAGCAATGATATACCTCTTTCCATATCCTCTTCTGAATTGGGCTTGAATTTCTGGCATTTTCCTGTCAGGGTACTGCTGAAACATTGTTGGATGATCCTAGCAAAATTTGACTTGGGTGACATCAAGGACACCATTCTATAGTTTGAATAATTCTGTTGGGTCACTTTTCTTGGAATAGGCACAAACAAGGGTCTTTCCAGTCAGTTGGCCATGTAACTGCTTTTCCGATATCCTGGCATAAATGAGTGAGTGTTTCTTCAGCTTTCAGAAGCGTTTCATGGAGTAGTCCATCAATTTTTGAAGGCTTGTTTTAGGCTAATGCACTCAGTGATGTGTAAACTTCTTCCTTCAGCACTATTGGTTCTTGCTCATATTCTGCCTCCTAAACTGGTGCAATATCAGGTAGTCATTTCTGGCACTGTGACTCTAGGAATTCTTTACATCTTCTCTTGATGCTCCCTGCATCATTCAATAATTTTCCCATAGAATCTTTCAAGATTGCAACCCAAGGGTTGAATTTTTTCTTGAGTTCTTTCAGCTTCATATATGTTATATGTGTTCTTACCTTTTAATTTTCTAATTCTTGGTCCTTGCCCATTTTGTCATAATATTTGGCTCTGCCTTCTCAAGCTATCCTTTGAATTTTTCTATTCAGTTCCTTGACTTCATTCTTTCTTCAATTTATTTTAGCTACTCTATGGTTCAGGGCAAGTTTCAGAGCCTCTTCTGACATTCATTTAGTCTTTATTTATTGTCTTTTAAATTACTTTTTGCTTTATTCATGAGTGATGATATTGATGTCCTCCAACAGTTCATCAGATCTCTGGTGATTAGTGTTTCAGGTGTCTAATCTATCCTTAAAATATTTTAGAAATTCAGGTGTGATAACTCAAAGTGATATTTTGACTCTTCTGCATTTGTTTGATGGTCTGCTCAACAGGTGGCTCTTGGTCTGGCTTTACCTGCTGATATTGAACTTTTCCATTGACTACTGATGTAGTCAATTTTATTCTTGTATATTCTGATTGGGGGAGTCACCTTTTGAGACGTTGAAAACAGATATTTGCTTTGAGCAAATTGTTAGTTTTGCACAATTCAATTATGTGATCCAACTTTATTTCTATTACCAAGTCCACATTATCATTCTACTGTTCATTCTTCTTTGTTTCCAATTTTTGCATTACAACCACCAATAATGATCACCATCTTTTGGTTACATCTTTGCTTAATTTTCTACTGGAATCATTGATAAAATTCTAAAATTTCTTCATCACTAGCATTTGGATTGGTGCATAAAGGTGAATTATAGTTGTATTGATTGGATTTCCTTGAAGGCTGTACTTCATGATGGATTTATCAAAATCCTTTACAACAAATAATGCTATGCAATACCTCTTGATTGTCTTTTTCCAGGAATAGCATTTGAAATAATAATAAAGTACCACCCTTCTGGTAAATAAGTTGAATAAAATCCATTGGTATCCAGTCATTTGAATTCATAGTGACATTATAGGCAGAATCACTTCACTTCTGGCACACTTTATTATTTGTCATCAAGTTGACTCCATTATGTATAACAGCAAGAAATGTTGCCTAGTCCTACACCATCTTCATGCTTTCTGTATGTTTAAGCTTATTGTTACATCTCGTGTGTCAATTCATTTCATTAGAAATGTCCTCCATTTTTATTGGCCCTCTACTGAAATAGCTATGATAAATTCTAGTTATTGGTCTTTTCTTATGGCATGTCCAAAGTAGGGAAGGTCAGGCATTTTTTGCCAAATGAATAATTGCTCTTCTAAGACTGATTTCTTGCTCTTCTCGCAGTTCATGGTGTATTCTGTTTTCTTTACCAACACTGAAATTTGAATCCCTTTTATCTTCCTCTTTCACCATCAAGCATTCACATTCATATAAGGTGACTGAAAAGACTACAGGTTAAGATAGGTGTCTTAGTGATCAAAGTGACATTTTTGCTCCTATAAATATTTAAAGAAGAGTTTTGCAGCGGAGTTTGCATCATGGATTTTCAAGGTACTGCGGGCAAAAATATGATTGCAATGTGTTTCAGAGACTCTTCTGAGCAGTCATTCCACTAAATTATTCTACAATCATGCCTGAGCAGAAGATAACATCTCATGTGCTGTGGAATTGCTATTGTGCTTATTTAGGTAGTTCTGAAGAAAAAGAGCTAAATGAATCTTCTACTTTAAGTGCATATCCCTCATGATTTTCCAGATGTTTGATTTATTTCTTACTCACTTACAAGCTCCAGTCTCATCAGACGAGGGACATTACTCTGTAAGCACAGCTGTGTGGATTTGAACAGTGATTAGAGACTCACACACTCAGGGAGACATTGCTAAGTGGCATCCCCTTGTCTTAACGGATAGTTGATCCACAATGAATAGAACAATGAGGGCTAAAATGATAATTATCTCAGACAAAGCAAACTCTAATGAGAATAGTTGGGGAGAATTCTACAGAATAAAAAATATTCTAATTACTTTATGGTCGACACAAAAATATATGTAAATTGGAATGAGTCATTTCACACAAACTTCTTGTCTATCGCTTTCTAGTCAAGTGATAGTTTATTTTCATAGTGATAATTTTATGTTTTAAGAATTAATATTGTCAACACATTTTATAAATATTTTCAAACATCTTTTAACATATGGCAATTCTGTTGGAGCAAAAGCGGCAAAATACTATGTACCAGGAAAAATGTCAGTCAAGGGCAATGGTATTACTAGATATACAATCTCTGTGCATATGCTCACCACAGGAAATACATAACTATTTTAAGCTTTGTGAAATTTATCTCCAAGCTTCCTAAAATCTAGCATAAAAAAATCTGGAGTGAATATTAAAATGATTGTAAAGTTTATATGGAGAGACAAAATTTCAAGAATAAGCTTCATAATATTTAAGAAGAATAGTTGGAGGACTGTCACCTGACTTAGATTTGCTATAAATGTACAATGATTAGGATCATGAAATAGTCTAGAAGACATACAAACAGTATAATACCATAGCACAGAAATAGATCCATAAAAATACAGTGAATTTATCTTTAACAAAGGAAGAACAGCAAGTCAATGGAGAAAAGGTAGTTTTTAATAATGCTCCTGGCTTTTCTCTTCCCAGAATTAACTAAAATTAGATCATAGACCTAACTGTAAAGTGTAAACATCTATGTGTTCTACAAGTTAACATAGGAGAATACTCTAAATAACTGTGGATTTGATTAAGACTCTTTAGATACTATACCCATATATATTATCCATAAATGAAAAAAAATAAGTTGGACTTTATTTTATGAAAAGCAGTAATATTATAGAGAATGAAAGACAAACTTCCGACTGAAAGAAATTATTTTCAAAACATATCTAATAAAGTATTCATTATACCAAGAACTTTCAAAATTCACCAATAAAAACAAATGACATCGCTACAATGTGTAAAATATCTGAACAGAAGCCTTACCAAAAGATACATACAAACAATAACAGGTGAAAAGATGTTCAAAGTGACATACCATTGGGATTGTAAATTAAATAAATGAGAGACCACTAAGTAGTTCCTCCAAAAGGGAAAATAGCATTGCCATCAATTCTGACTCATGGTAACATAACTACAAACATAACCAATATCTGGTTCACGTGACACTAGTTCTTTCGATCTTAGAGTGGTGGATGCTGTGGTGCCAGAGTAATACAAAAGTGGGTCAATGTTTAAAATTATGAAATGACAAGACATACAGATAGAAACTGGCAGAATCTCTGAGGTTGTGGCCCTTAAACTCCCTTCACATTTAAAAACAAAATTTATCCCAGGAGCCAACCGTCGGTCAAACAGGACTTTAAGTGCATACTAACACCCAGGAGGAATTCATTTCTTAGGACAAGAAATCTTAGAAGACCAAAGAGCAGTATTTGCCTTAAATCAAAGCTTAGAAGGCAGGCAGGGTGTGATATTTAGGGCGTTTTTGTGTGTTTGCCAACATGGCACCTGTAAGAAGAGACAAGTGGAGGTTAGCCTGTGAATCAGGTTGCAGCTTAATGATCTCCTTCGTAGGTGTGACTAAGATAAATGGCTCTCTAGATCCTGCCCCCACTCTCTACCATCACCTTCATGCCAGTGAACCACTCCAAGACCTGCCAGAGCCCTAGGAAAGAACTTCTAACTTGTGAAACCATTAAATCATGTATTCAGGCGTGCCTTTTTAAAGCCCCTCTACATTTGTGATAATGAAAGATTACTAGCCATCTAAAACATTAACAATTTAGGGATGGCTAAATAATTTGTGATATAGTCTTGCTACTTAATACTAGGCAATGTTTTTCATTTGTTTAATGAAAGATATATTCAAGAATTTTTAAAGATCTATTATGCAAAATTTTAGACAATATTTCATCTTGGTTTAACACATTCATAATCTGTATTTTATGAAACTATATCTATATTTTCCTTTCTATCTTTCATGAGAAGGGTCCTGATTGCTCTTTGAGGTAGATGAACTGCTAAAGTCAGTAGTTCAAACCCACCAGCTGCTCCTCAGAAGATAGATGAGGCTGTCTTTTTCTGTAAAGATGTATAATTTCAGAAACTCTAAGAGCATTACTATAAATTGGAATCAACTTTAAAGATAGCAGTGTTCTATTTTTTATTTTATTGTTTATCTCTCATGAGATCTGTTAAATAGAAGCAAATGTATGTACTTATGTGTTTGGGCTCTTGAGAAAATCATTGTGCCCTCATGATGCTAAGCAATTCCCTGGCAAAACAATGCCCTACTATTTGTTGTGTGACTGATATACTGAATTGCATCAGGAAAAAGCTTAGATATGAAACCTGATAGCATATTACTCTGCAAAAAGTACATAGATTGTAAAACCATAGTATAACATATTTATACTTTTAAAACATTAGTCAATTTTCTCTGTCTGGAAAAATCATGAGTTTTCCATAGAGCAAGATAAAGTTCTTTTTCAATCTATCTCTTTCATGTTTATAGATAATTTTAATGACTACATAATTTTAGTCCCTTCACTTTCACCATTTTCTTATTTTCTTTGAATCTTGTTGATGTGACATTATATGTATATGTTTTGTATATGTCTTGGTCTTCATTATCACTTAGCAAGATTAGTAATTTAAAATTTTCAGAAGACATTCAAGGTAATTTTTTGATTATGCATAAAAATCAGTAATTTTTGGAGAATTAATTAGATATCAGTAATTATTTGGAAATATCATAAAAGTTATTTAAATACAGAATAAATAATTGATGAATTTGAATTTATTGATTAAAGATTAGACTCCAAAAAAAAAGATTAGACTCCATCAATGAGAATTTAATATGCTAAAAAGGAAAATAATGGGAATAAAGCTATAAATTATAAAAAAGTAATGATGTCACTTAAAATGATTTAAGATGAATGTATAGAAATTATGTAAATATATGTGAACAATATAAAATAGCATAATTATGTAATTAAATAATTTTACATGTATATATTTTTAAATGCATGCATATAAGAGCTTAAAAAGTTCATAAAGTATGTTTTTTTAATTCCATTATTCCATGAACGTTTTGAAGTTCTTTCATATATATATATATATATATATGTATATATATATACACATGGAAGAATGAGAAAAATGTATAAGCAGTCATTTTATCTAAGAGAAAATATTAAAGACATATAATAAACATTCCAAACATTACTGAAACTCATGAACAAAAATACAAATTGAGACCGCAATCATGTATGTTTAAGATCAAAAAAATTTAGAGAAAAATTCAAAAATTGGGAATATTGTAAGTTTTGATGAGACAGTGAAGCAATAAAAACTTGTATGCCACCCAGGTGGGAACATAAATTGATAATACTGCTTTGGAAAACAATCTGGCATTATCTCATCAGGCTGAATTTGATCATAACTTCAAGAGATCCTTCATTTCCACTTCTGGGTACACACCCAGGTACAACTGAAGACAGGCACATTTGGAGAATATTCAGAGCAGCCTGGTTTGAACTAGCAAAAACCAATCACCTCCTCTGGAACATCAATGTACTGCAAAAATAAATCAAACAAATCAATCAATTGTATGGTTAATGCTTTAGGTTATATAGTGAATGTTGTGTTCATTGAAATTCATTTTATTATCATGCTTTGTAATTTGCAAATAAATTACATGTGTTTTTTCATATGCACCAACATTATTATTTTTTTAAGATTCATTTTGCCTATGATCTAAGGTGAAGAATTTGGGAACCAAGAATATTTATTTGAAGTTCCAGACTTGTCCTTTAAGAAAAAAATAGTAGTTTCATTTGGAGGTGCAGTAAAATGAATTTAGCTTAGTAATGTTCGTTTCCTTAAGGATTTCAACTAGATTCAACTATCTTATCCTCTTGGTTTGCCTCAAGTAAAGCAAAACCACAAAAACAAGGAACTTCTGCAGTTTATATTTTAAAAAGTAAACTTTATTTTAGGTTTACAGGAAGGACTGAGAATTCCTTAATCCCTCTCCCTCTACTTGCACACCCTTGAATAGTAACATCTTGTCTGTGTATATTTATAACTGATAAATTATAATTAATTAAAGTTCAGATTAAGGTTTTATGGGTTTTGACAAATTTATAAATGTCAGTCATCTACAATTAAAATATCTTCTAGAATAGATTTACTATCTTGATAAATGCCTATGCTCCTGTGTGTGATCTCTTGTCTTCTCCCTAAAATCCTGGAAAGCAGTGATCTTTTTACTGCCTCTATAATTTTTCTTTTTTCAACATGTCATATAGATGGAATCATACACTAAGAAGATGAAGTTTTTTCAAACTAGCCTTTTTTAACTTAAAAGTATTCATTTAAATGTTCTCAAAGCCTTATCATAGCTGAGAGTTCATTTCTTTTATTGCTGATTAGTATTTTGTGGTATACAAACGGCACTTTGTTTATCCATTATCCACATCTTTCTCCTTGGGAGCAGCTGGTATTTCCTGGTTGCTGAACTGGTGGTAAGCAAGCTAATACAACCCACTAGGCCACCAAGGCTCTTTTTAACATTACCGCCATTGGTGGATTCTGACTTATAGTGAGTCATCCTGTAGGAGAGCGTAGAACTGCCCCTGTGGGTTTCCAAGGCTATAAATATTTGTAGGAGGAGGAAGCCTATCTTCTCCCAAGAAGCAACTGATAGTTTCAAACTGCTGACTTTGCAGTTAGCATCCAAACACGTAACCCACTACACCACTATGACAAGAGAGTACACATATTAGTATGGGCATAGGAAAAGAAAATGTCCAATAAGGGAAGGCCAACACAACATGAAAATGGCAAAGGAAGACACTGGGAGATGTGTATATATAGAGGACAACAAAAATAAACAAACTATCTACACAATTCTGTAAAAATAATTCCAGGAAATAATTTATGAGTGGATACATAGTTAGACATGCAATCTGAACAAGAATGAAATAGTAATTGGGAATAAACACAAGTATATATAGGTTTGGCAAAGGATTTTGATACATACTTATTTGTATGTGCAGAATAAATGTATTAATATAGCAGAGCAGATAGAGTAAAAGTTATAGAAATTTAGTCTTATCCTAACAGAGATGGAATCACTAAACCTTGGGATTCATAACAGGTACACCTAAGTCAATTGGAATAACATAGCCCACAAAGACAACATTCTGCAGTCTACAAATAAAGTTGAAAAGAGTCATATAAGGTGAATTTACAGAGGTATAAATATGGGCATGTAAATATATCAGTGATAGGGATACAGGCCTATGTACACATATATTTATATGGTAACTATCAAGGCGGCAGACAGATATTGGTCCTCTACTCAAGTCCTTCCTGAACACAGGAACACTTTGTTCTAATAGCCTGGCATTCTGTGATGCTCACCTTCGTGACACGATGGCTGAAATCAAAATGAGTGCCTAAGCAAATGTGGTGATGAAAGCAATGGTGGGACTTCCAGGAAGATGGCGACGGAGTGACACATACCAGGACTCCATAGAATTTATCCCAGGAGAATTGCTTAGATGGAAATTCAACATTGCCGGAACGCAGGAGGGCCATCATAACTCACTGTCAACAAGTCAATTCAGACTCAGAACAATGGTATGTATAGGACAGAGTAGAACTTACCCTGTGTATTTTCAAAGACTAAATCTTTAGTGGAATAGAAAGCCTCATCTTTCTCCCATATTCTAGACACTCTTCCAAGTGAATTTAAGATTCCTAAAGGTTATATGCACATCATTCATAGTAATTCACTTTTTATCTCTTTTCTCTTTCAGGAAATTAACATCTATTATTTTCATACATAAAGTAAGTAGTGCAAATGATCTTCTCTCAACTGCTAATCAATCCCAGTGCGTGGCACACGGCAGTAAATGAGTTTAGATGATCTGCCTCCATTAGGGTTACAGTTCAGGAAACCCCACAGAAAAGTTCTAAAGTGCCTTATGGAGTCACCATAAGTAAAAACCAACTTGACAATAACTAATTCATTAATACAATGGCTGCATCACTCACTCACTCACACATTGCCGTTAAGTAAATTCTGATTCCTGGTGATCCAATAAAACATAATAAAGCTGCTTCTTGGGGTTTTAAAGACTATGAATCTTTATGGAGTAAAACCCCTCATGTTTCTCCCACGGAGCAGCAGTCATTTCCCAACTGTGGTCACTGGGTTTAGTAGCCCAAATTGTAACCCACTATGCCATTAGGGTTCCTAATGACTGACGAATATTGTAAAATATTGATGCACCATACAATCTTCTACCATGTTCATATCCACCTATTGTGCTGGTAACACGTCGAATGGATTGATACCTAAGCTACTGTTTGAGAGGATTTACTAGATTCAGCACTTTCATGCAGTGTTATACATTGCTGGTGACAATTTTAATTATCAAAGAACATTTGTAGAGTAAGTTTGCAATATCCGCCTTTAGAAAAAAAAAGGCACCAGCCAAAAATATGTACAAGGAAGTACATCATTGCACTGTTTATGGCTGTGATATAAATGGTTTTGTAAAGGACTATGAGAAAGACAAATGTTCCTCTTGAATAATTGCTGGTCTGTAGGTATGCTATTACATTTTTAGTTGCTTCTTACTCTGGATATATATGAAACAATGCCATATGTTTAATTCTTGAGATTCATAGAGTCAAGGATAGCATCTGCTCCATTTCTGCTATGGAAAACTAAGTTCCATGCTCAGTACCGGAGTTGGCTTAATTAACATTATTCAGAACTAATGAGAATGAAACACACAGCAAACCTTCTATCTCCTTAATTGCACTTGGGGGGACTTGATTATGATAGTTTCGTGCTTTTTCTAAAGCAATGCTAACTACAAGTTAGAATAAAAAAGAAAGTTAAAAGAATGCTTCGTGTTAACCAAATTCTCCTAATCATCACATTTTAAACCCTTGGATCGTGATTAGAAATGTTATTTGGTTGTTTGTTAATTTAATGAGCAAAGGGAAATAATTTGGTTATAAGATAAATCAATGTATTTCTTTTGGATTTTTGAAATGTTTGGTCAGTTTTGCTTTTACATCAAGAGTGTCCTTCTTGTTCACTCTCATTATTCTTTGAAATTGATCAGTACCTCTTTTATCAAAAGTTAATAAATCTTATTTATATGTGGAAATTACTGGGTCAGATGACTAATGTGTGTGACTCTAACCAAACATTTACAGATTTCGCATCTACCACGAGGAGCCCAGAAGAAAGACTTTCTGGGTTACTTTTTAATGTCATGAAATACCCTGCATAGCACATCTATGAGCTTACTCAAATGAATCGACATGAGTCAGACTCAACTGGGAGGAAATTGGGTTGGTAATTTTTACACAAACTCATTAAGGATTCTCTTTGCTTTATTATCCTGCTTTGTTTTGGTAACTGTATATATTTTATCCAAATAATTTGTGGGGCATTTTGTTTGTGTTTGGTTTTTTCCATATCTTATGAACCACAGAAGAATTTGAGAAAAGATATCTTCATCAAGTGAAGTGATGTAACTCCTAGTGAACACAAGATCTTGGTTCAGAGCATCATCTGGGACATCAACAGTTTTGACTACTAGGGGGTGGAGTTGGGGAAGCAGTTGACTAAGAAAATTGAACCTGAGCTTGAAGGCAGCAGCCCAGTGACCTCTCATGATTCTTCCACCAATGGGCTGATGAGCTTCATAAAAAAAAAAAAAAAAAACACGTGAAGCCAATAAACTTATGCTCAGTAGACAACCCTGTTATGATTGGTCCTTCTTGTTCCCTACACCAGAGTCTGCACTACATTGTCCTAACCCTCCCCATCGCATCCTCGATTTGTGGGCTTGGACCACAAGTCTCTCAGGGGGCAGCCAGTCAGCAGTAGCCACATTCCTCTCTCTGTGTCCACAGACCTCTATTTTGCCTTTGGTTTGAGTGTTTCAGTGCAGTTGTCTTTTCAGACCCGTGTTCACCACATCCCATGTAGAAAAATTAAAATGCCACAAAGGAAAAAATTAAAACTAACTCCTAGTGGATATACAGGAGCTATTTAAAGGTTACAAACATATAAGTAGGGAGGTGATGTTTAACAAATGCCTTCTTGGAAAGGCCAAATGTCTGGGCAATCATATATAATCCATCCAAAGTGTATGCGCTTCACCAGAAGGCCAGTGTTATCTATGTTGCACATATATAGACATGATGATTAGATTGCATGTCCACTTGATGGAACCTGCGTGGGGGTAAGGGTAGAATCCTACCTCTCAATCAGGTTCCAGTCTGATGATGCCTCCGTGCAGTATGGCCTTTTAATAAGAGATTCGCCACGAATTTCTCTCTGGCACACTCAAGTCACTTCACCTTCTTGCTTGGTTGGTTTCTTAGCTTGTCCCCGCAGCAGCAGCCCATATGTCCTGTCATCCCTGGGAACTGGCAAGGCCCTGCCATGTTCTAGCAGACCTGGGATTCACATGACTCTGTACCCACCTGCTTGTGACCTCTCCACTCCCCACTTTCTCAGTCTGCAGTTGCATGAGGCCATAACGGGCTCCATGTAGGATCAGACCCACGGACCTGAGGTGAACTGGGTGGGTCACCTCCTTGATATTAGGTTATTTCTTGATATAAAGTTTTTTTTCTTATAAAGAGGAGTGTCACTGGTTTTGATTCTTTAGAACATTCAGCATTAAACAATCCATTATTTATTCATTCATTCATTTAGTGATCCTATCAATAAATATAAACCATTTGTTTCCAACTACCCATAAGGAATCACATATAAGGGCAATAGACATGCACATGTGGAAGAAAGGTAAAGAGGGAAGAGAGAGTGTGTGTCTGGGAAAGAGGAAGGGAGAGGAAATGGGAGGAAAGTGGTGGAGAGGGAAGAGAGAAAAGAGAAAAGGAGTCCCAGAAGTTAGATTTTATATATAGGTTTGCGGACAGTGCACTATGGCAGCAGAGAGATGAGAGAGAAAACATATACCACTGGCAGAAATTGGCTCTTGATCGATAAAAGTTATTCTTCAGGTGAGAAACGGAAGGAGCTATCTATTAAAGATAAGCTTGCTATTTAGAAAGGCTTTTTCTTCACTTCATTAATTAAGAAGACATTTGATAGAATCGGCAGCTGGTGATATGGGTTAGTTGTGCCCACAGCACATTGAGAGGACAGACAGTTGAGGATGGACAGAGAGGCTAGAACAGCCAGGTCAACTTCCCTCAAACACATTGTGAAGCCGTCTAGTTCACAGCCTCTCCCCAGAGAGAACTGTGGCATCTGCTAATTACACAGGATTCACTCTCATGAAAGGATTGTCCAGTCAGGCTGCCTAGATCCTTGTCCATGACCACCTTTACTGGCTTTGAGAAGCATTGTTCCCTGGCTGCATTCCGTAACATCCCAGACAAAGAAGGCACTATGCAATTGAAAAGGAAGGTGTGGGGCAAAGAAAGCGATTGGTATTTGTTTAAATTGTACTTTCTATAGGTTATTTTTGTTGGTTACAAAGTGTAAAATCACACAGGAGAAAAGTAAATGAAGCATGAAATATGGGGTTTCCTTATTAAAATCTATGTCTTGCATATGGAAGTAGCAGAGTTTTGACACTGTAAAGTGGAGCATAGCAGAAGAGAAAAGAGACTGAGAGAAGGTTTTTCAAATGTCATTAAAGTCAAAGAGCAAATCATTTTACAGGTTCCTTGAGGACTGGGCACTGGGTTCCATTTCAAGATAATGCCCAAGGGTTTGGCAATGTCACAAAACAAACAGAATCGTGGCATTGAGTATTCAGTTTCAACAAGATCTGATTGCCATGCACACTGCTCTACACGCTTACGTACCTGATGATTCGGTAACCCTCTCACAGATTTACACAGCTGTGCCTTTGATCACCTCTTCAGAACCAAAGTCACAGATTCTGATCTTACCCTCATTGAAGGAGGAGGTGTAAATATGAATGATTACTAAATAGGGTTCCCCATTTGCTTATTAAATGAATGTTTAGCTTCAGAATTTACTTTCTATAAAGTAAATAATAAAATTATACATATTTACACCTTAATTATTAGGTAGCATGATTCATGTCTTCTAAAATATATGAGGCAAAATGTCAACAAACAGTTCATATTTTAGCTTTTTTGTTACCATTTTATAAGTTTCTAGGACTTATAACCCCAGTGGTTTTTAAATAAATGTCTTCTGTGTATATAACAAGAAGCAATAGGTGGAGGACAAGAATCCATCTACTATTATTTAGATCATATAATCAAAGCATGCAATAGACTGAGGGTAAAAATCACTCAGGAACCCCAGTGGCATAGTGGGTTATGTGTTAGCCTGCTAAGTGCAAAGTTAGCAGTTTGAGTCCACTGGGCACTCCAGGAGAGAAAGAAGAGGTTTTCTACTTCCATACAGATTTGCAGTCTCTGAAATCCACAGGAACAATAGTACTCTGTTCTATAGGGTCACAATGAGTCAAAATGAACTCAATGGCAATGAATTTGAATTTTGTTTTGTTTTTTTAGTATTAAAATTTTGTTTTGTTCTTAGTATTCACAATTCACATTATCTTAAGATCCATCATTAAACTAGAGATGGTTAGAAACCCTCATTCCAAAATCCTTCATCAGTCCTGCCAGAAAATATAGAGAAATGTTTCCAGCAAATCAATATTTCACTTTATGTACTTGACCCCACCTCTTATGTGGTCTCTTATAAAAACAACGTGTATGACTCATGAGGATTACATTAGGTGCAAACTATGGCCCTTATGGGACCCACCCTGATCCTTAATTCACTTCCTGAAGAAAGAAAATGAAGTACTGTCTGAGCCTAGACACCTGGGTGCAAAGAAAATGAGAAAAGAACTGTGGGAAAAAAATTAAAAAGAATAGCTAAAATCCAGGAGAAAAAAATTTATTAAATAGCTTTGCTCTGGTCATATCACAGATGTTACCTTTCTATGTGACATTAATTGCTCCCTTGGTTAGAACATATGAAAAGTACTATACAATTAGTATAATAAGCCAAATTAAAATATTTACTTAAGAAATTACATCATCTTACCAAAGAAGATATAAAATGGAAACAGATAAGAACTATGGTTATAATTATCCCTAATAATTATAATCTGAAAAAAATGAAATAGCTTAATGAAGATATGAAGCTCACAAAACATTTATTAAACAAAATGCACTAGGAAATTAAAATCATTTTAATTATTGTTTTGATTGAATATAACAAAAAGCCTTAATAGAAGCTCATTCAATATGGTATGTTAATAATTAAGAATGTAAACCAAGATCTCTGGAAGTTATTTAGAAGCAACATGATATGAAATATCTTCAGTAGCAAAACAGTCTGTGGCTACACACTTACGCCCAGCTGTAAGTATAAGAATGTCAGTAACCACAGGCAAATCAACATCCCAAAACACACTCAATAGCAATAGCAATCTTCAGAATTGTATCGTGGCTGAATGTACCTGCACTACTTGCAACACATAGTGTCAGAAGATGAAGCTTCAGCAGAGAAGAAGAAAGTTTCTAAAGTCATTATCATGCATTTTCTGGACCCTTTATACACTGTCAGAAATGAGAGCAAATGCATCATATACATTTTACTGCATAATCTTCACTAAATTGCATAAAATTTATACAAGTTAGCCTTGCCTTATTTCAGAAGATGTTGACTGACTCACAAATTATTGAAGAAGAACTTAATGTTTGGTAAATTGGAAGGCTAGTGAAGTCTAGGGAAGCCCTCAGTGAGAAGAATTGACCAAAAAAAGCTTCATCAATTGTTTCAAACAAACCAGAAATAATCAAAAGAGCAAACATTTCCTTTTGTTCTGCATGGGGTTATCATGAGTTGATTCCACGTCAATGGCAGCGAATGACAACATCAACATTTCAAAGAAGTTTGGAAGAGTTACCATGCTGAGGATATTTCTGATCAAGAGTTCAAAATAATTCAATCGAGTCTTTGCAAAGTCCCAGCCAATGCTAATTCCTTTTCTTCTTCATTAATCAAATGTATGTGATTGCATGGATGCAAACTACAGTCCATGTGACCTCTAAGTGCATGTGTTTCCATTCATAGAAATATACCAACACTACAACCCATTGCACTGAGTCCATGCTGACCTGTTGTTACTGAAAGGACACGGTAGTATTTCTCCATAGGGTTTCTGTGGTAAATTCTGATGTAAGGAGACTGCATAATGGATCTCCTGCAGGGCACCTAGTAAATTCCAATAACCAACATTTTTGTTAGCAGCTTAACTTAATTTCACTCATGTAGAATTCTGATATTCGTAGATTTATAATTTCTATGTTATTTTTAAGAGTTAAAAATGCAGTCTTCTTTGGATTCATTTCTTCATTTATTTTTAATTAAATTTGAATTTCTGAGTGTTCTCTCTCATAATTTCGTTTGTCTAATTAAGTTCATGTCATCTTTTCTGACAATCAATGCCACACCACTCCTCTTGATTGTGCTATTCCCAACGTAGTAAACCATATGATTATCTGTTTCAAAATGGCCAACCAATCCATTTCAGCTCACTCATTCCCAGGATATATATCTTTATGTGTTCCATTGCATTTTTCATGACTTCCAATTTTTCTAGATTCATACTTCACACATTCCAAGTTTGGATCTTTAAGCAGATTTTTTCCAGCTGTTTCTCCTTGCTTTAATGGTGCCCCATGGACAACTGAAGATCCCAAAGCCTCCACTCCCATGGGCTTTGCCCGACTTGTGTAACCTTGGTTGACTCCACTCCAAGAAATCATCTCCTCAGTCACAATTTGAGTGCCCTCAGACTTGAGGGGGCCCATTATCTGGCACTAGCTCAGAGAATGTTCTGTTTCTGTTATTTTGTCCTTCAGTTTCTGACAATGATCCGAAACTGTGCATGAGTTTTTCAGTGGCTTTTTACTCTTCAATGGGGAATCAAGTTGTTCTGGTTTATCTGTTCTTAGTCAGGAAGCTCACTGAAACTTGTTCACTTTGGATGACTCTGGTGGCATTTGAAATATTAGTGACATAACTTCCAATAACACAGCAACACATGAGCCATCACAGTACAACAAACAGACAAACAAGTGGTAGTGTAAATATTTAGGAGAGTACAAAGCCTCATCATTCTCCTGAGGATTGGTTGTTGGTTTTGAGCTGTTGACCTTGCAATTAGCAGATCAATACATAACCAATTAGACCACCAGGGCACCTAGGTACCTTTACAGCAATGTTTCCTGAGTGGAATATATTCAGTGCTATTTTAGCATTTCTCAAATGATGTTTTCCATTTCCGTTTAGCTCTACTTCCACAAATATACATTGTGTGTTTCTGGATGTCCATTGTTATGCTTTGGACATGTTTGTTTCCCTAGGCTTTAACAGAAACATTTATTTCATGTTTATGGAATTTAATTTAAATACATTTTTCTTATCTAAAATCTACAAAATATATACCGATAAACAAACACACTACCATAGAGTCAATGCCAACCCATAGTGACCCTATAAAATAGATTATAATTGCCCCTGTGAGTTTCCAGGTCTAGAACGTGTCCTTCTCCCTTAGAGTGCTTGGTGGCTTCAATCGGTGACCTTCCAGTTAGCAGTTCAATGCATGGCCAATATGCCAAGTGGCAACAGTCAATAAATATGCTATTTTTTCGTTTTTCTATCAAGAAGAACCATACAAGCTTGGACAAGATTCTCAATTCCCCTACCTAACTACTTGAATAAAGAAGAACACTTTGGGGCAATGACATTTAAGACCCTCTCCAAGTTTCTTCTCATAGATTCATTTTATTTTTAGGGTGTTTGGAAAGTTTGAGACCACTATCAGACCTCTTTTAAATAGCTTTTCTGCCAGGTACTCATAAGCTAGCTTTTGAGGCCATTTCTTCGAGTGTCTTAAACCTGATGAGACTGTAGGGATGCTGGAATTAACATCTTCAGGTGGTTTTCCAGAAGCAAGAAATTCTCGGGAAAATAAAATGGCTTTAAACGAAGTCAGTCTGACTTCAGAAAGGCAATAAAGGTTAATTGAAGTTGTCTCTTTTGAATTGTTTGATTTTCATTCTCATTTGCTGCTCTTAAAAGTCTACAGCCTGTTTCTATTTTAGGTGAAGACTTCCATCTACAGTTTTAGTAATTTTTACCATCCATGAGTTTAAAAGGCATCCATTCGCATGAGTCTCTTTTGCCCGAGGAGTAGAGTATACACATGCCAGGCTCAGAAGGTCATATGATCCAGAGTGCACCTAAGTGCCAAGAAGTAGTGTTTGGCTCATGTGAAGGTAGAAACTAGTCTTATCTAGTTGCAGCAGTAAAATATTCAGACTCTAAACTATTTCTCAGTATACTGCCAATGTAATTGTATCTTTAATGAAGAACTGAACAATAAAGTACTTTTTTGCATATAGCTCACCCACTGATATAATTCATAGACACACTCAGAGTGTGAATAGGGAGATAAAGCATGTGAGGAAGTTGCCTCATTTACAAAAACCATATTCTGTATGAATTGTTTGCATAAAGTAGTTATGTTTTGTTAAAAAAAAGAGGGGAGGCTGTACTCGCCTCTTTAAAAGGAAATCTCATTGAAGGGTGAAAGTGAGATTAATGACAAATCAATTCTCCAGTCTTATTTACCATTATCCTTCATATTTCATTTTGCCTTAAGTAAGATTTTATCTATTTTTTTCAAATTAAGAGTATTCATTTATATAAAAGAGGGTATATTTTTAGGGTAAGATTTAATGTAGGAGATGGGGGGATGGCAACATGATAGCACCCACCCGTCTGGAGCTCCTCCTGCCAGACCAGAAAATTAGGAGGTAAGGTGAAGGAAACGGGGAGGTGGAGCCCTGAAATTAGAACTAGGGTACTAGGGTCTCTCCTGAACCCATTTTTGCATGTGAATTTCCACTCACAAAGCAAATCAAGAACACTTTAAAGCACTCTAGCTTTGGCAAGCCCCTGGGCACCAGCTGTGCTCTTGTTGGGAGCAGCTATTTCTCTAGGCTGACACCTTAAAGGAGACAGAATCCCAAACAGGAGGAGAACACCATGCTTAAGCTCTCCTCACTGTTGGCTGCCTTAAGCTCACATACTGGGGAGGGGCAGTTGTGTGTAGCCATAATTTAAAGCAGAAGAAAAAGCAGATTTTTACCTGAGGTAGATCACAGTGTGGGAGAAAATAGGTATATCGTCAGAGTCCAGGGAATGAATTTAGTTCCAATTGGCCAAGAAGGAAACAACCCCCCTGATAACCTGGATCTCCCCCTCGGGAGTCAGTCTGACAGCCCCCAAATCAGAGCACATCAAAAGCATAATATTAAAAAGGGTGAAATATATATTATTGGTTTAAAAACTCAAACCCCAGTATAGTTGCTCAGCTCCAAGGAGAACATAGGCGGGTGGGGGTTTAACATAAATTAGCATAAGAATAAGCCTTGCTAAGAAATGCCAGAACTCAACTATAGGGCTTGGTGGCTTTTTGCATAACAAAGACCCACTGCAGCAAGTCTCAGCTTCAAACAGCAGAGCTGCAGCCCAGAGACTTTGGGAGACAATTCAATTTGATTCTATTCTAGGTGGCCAGGGGGATAAAAAATAAAATCCTCTGATCTAGTAGGGCACCAGCAGTGTAGATAGGACAATAAGCCCAGCTTCCCTCTCAGTGTTTCTACACATCACTTGGGAATTCTTCTCTGTCCTGGGGCCCTAGATGGGGCTATGGGAACAGCCCAGTGCCCACCCATACTGCAGGGCTACATATAGCACAAAGCAGGTATACCAGTGACCTCCAGCACTCAACTGATACCCGGCCACAGGTGTGATCTTGCCTTTGAACATAATCCCACACAGCATCTGTGGAACCCTACATCAAAGGAGTACACCACCCAGCTACATTGAGGTAGAGTTGGAACTCCTCCAGCTTCATGGACTGGTGATCAAGTCTCTGTTGTCTCCTTACCTAGTATTCTATTTATTCTCACTTTATTCACTAGCCCTTCTATCTTTCCCACTGCAGTCAGTCTCAATGAGCTCAGGTTTGTGTTGGGATTTTTAATCTCTCTTTCTTCTTTTTCCCTCTTTCTTCCCTTTTCTCACACTCTCTCCTATCATACGCCACTACTGGCTTCCAGGTCACTACCCTCTGCTTAGGACAAATCAACCCAAATAGCAGGAGCAGCCTGCCCTCCATGTGAGTGTTGTACACCACACAAGGAAGCTGGGACAAAAAAATCTGCAACATACTGCACTGATGAGGAAACTTCTGTCAGATCTCTAAGGTGATCTCGCCAACTAAGGCAATTCTGCCCAACAGAATTGGGTGCCTGCATTAAAAGGGAACACCAATGTGCCATTGTGAGGCAGGGTCTAAACCCCTCTGGCCCCACATTGAAAAAATCAGGAATCAGCTATCTCTTTATTTCCTCCTTCTCTCTATGTTCCCTTGTTGCCATCATAGCCAATCTTGGTGAACACAGGATTTTTTCCCTTCTTTCTCTTTGCTCTTTTTCTTTTTTTCCTCTTCTTTCTTTGTTCTCTTCTCTTTTTTCTCTGCTTGAATGATTCTCTCTTCTCCCTCTCATTCCTTTCACGTGCCACTACTGGTTCTCAGACCCTACCATCTGCCTAGGGCAACTCTTCCCACCCAGTGGGCAGCCTGACAGCTAAGACAATGCTGCACACAGGACGAGTCAGTGCTACACACAGCACAGCACGGGATCAGTATTTGTCTATGTTTTAATTATCACTCCTTCTATTCATTTTTTTTCTTTTTCTTTCTTTCTTTGTGTTCTTATTTCACTTTTTCTTCTTTTCTCCTCTTCTCCTAGGTCTCCTCTCTTTCCTACCACAGTCTCAGCAGATTCAGTTATCCTCTTTTATTGTTTTCCTTCCTTTCTTTCTTTCCTTTTTTTACTGTTTTCACTTTTGTTTACTCTGTACATTTTGGTTGTGTCTGTGTCTGAGTGGGTGTCAGTTTTCTTGGCATTCTTGCTCCAGCCTGTGTCTTCTTCTTTCTCTCTTTATCCACTCCTTTCACTCTCTTTCCTGTTACAAGCCACTAGCAGCCTCCAGGCCACTCCCCTCTGCATAGGGCAACTATGAAGACCCAACTGAGGGAGCTTCCCCCTGCGTTTATTGCCTTGGCAAGCACCTGGGGAATTCACACTGGTCATCTTCCATACACTAAGCAGCAGGGAGTTCTCCCCTGAAACCAGTGTGTATGGGGGGGGGGGGCATTCCAAGCCTAAACCCCAAAGCTCTACAAGTGACTAGGGGATATACCTGAGCAACACTGGTGGGGATCCACACTACTGAGGGAACATCCACCCAATCTCCAAGATGATCTCTCTGTCTGTGGTAGTTCCCTGCCATCTATAGAGATCTATACTAAAGAGGATACACCCACACGAGCTCCTCAGCAGTCCAGTTGCAGAGGAAAATACCACAGGCAAGCCGAGGTGCTCCAAGAGCCATGATGCCTACTTAGAGATTGGCCAGGGAAGCAACACCCTCATGAGCCCACAACAACTCAACCAGCATTACATGGGAGGAACTTCCAACACACATTCCAAATAACTGAATACTGGACAACTAGAATAAGAGTGAAACCACAAGAAGATATAGCAATAGCCTGATCCTTCAAAACAACTACTGGAAAGTAGTTCAAAGAAGTACTCATATGAATCCGCCAAGAGAGAGCCCATGGCACTCAGTAAGGTGGCTCCAGGCTCCAGGCTCCTCTAAAACAACATGTAAACAGCAACCAGTTATAACAGCTTCAACAAAAAAGCAGGAGAAACAGAAGACAATGCTATAAGAAGTCACAAACCTAATGATGGGCATAGAATAAGCAGATATTGACCTGCCCCAAAAAGAATGTTCAAAATGCTGCTTGAAGTCATAAAGGATATAAGAGAAGCAATGCAGAAAAAAGATGAAATTATGGGGGAAATAAAGGCAACGCACAAAAGGGAAATCCAAGAGTTAAGGGGTGAAATAACTAAATGCAGTGGCAAATTGACAGACCTTGCCAATTGGCTTCAGGAGGCAGAGAATCGCAACAGTGACCAGCAGTTCTCAGCAAAAGGGGAAAGCAGTCATATAAGACAAAGAAGCAGAAGAAAACTTGAGAGTCATGTCTAATGCTATGAAAAGAAACAATGTCAGAATAATTGGACTACTGGAACAAGACACAGCAAAGAAGTCAACTGCAAAAATATCAAGGGAATTCAATGAGGAAAACTTCCATATATTAATAAATGAAAATCAGGCAACCATTCAAGAGGCTGAAAGAATAACATCCAGATTGAATCCCAAGAAGTCACCAAAGCACATAATTGTCAAATTATCCAACTATGAGGAAAAGGAGAAGATCATAAAAACAGCTATGTTAAAGCAAACAATCACATATAAAGCTACCCCAATAAGAGTATGTTCAAACCTCTTAGCAGAAACGATGAAGAGGAGAGAATAGAGTAAGATATTACAAAAATTGAAGGAAAACAATGCAAACCCAGAATACTTTATCCAGCCAAATTATATACTAAAATAGATGGAGAAGTAAGACTCTTCCCAGAGAAGGATAACCTCAAAGAATACATAAAAAGAAACCCAGCCCTACAAAAGATCTTGGCAATCCAGTATGGGCAGAAGATCAACATTCATTGAGGGCAAATAAGAGACTATCACAGAGAACAACTCCAACCACAGGGTGAAAAAGTGGAAACAGCCCCCAGGATAGCATCAGCTCAATAGTGGAAAGAAGGCAAACATAAACCACACACACACAACATAAGCAGATAAGATAGGTAGATAGAAAAATATCCAACAGCAAAGGTACAAGATGACATCACAGAGTCCATAAATGGATATAACACTGAATATCAATGGTCTGAACTCAGACATTAAAAGGCAGATGCAATCAGGGTGTTTCTAGAAACCAATGAGAATGAAAATACAATATAACAAAACTTGTGGGATACAGCAAAGGCATTGTTTAGAGGAAGGCTGATTGTAATAATTCACACATTAAAAAAGAAGAGAGACTCATTGATGATATGTTGACACAAAACATACACCAATTAGAGCAGGGTCAACAGAATGATCCTAATAGTAGCAAGAGGATAGACACAATAAAAATCAGAGCTGAAATACAGGAGAACGAAAACACGAAATCTATGGAAAAAATTAATTCCAGTAAAAGTTGGTTCCTTAAAAGAATTAACAGAATTGATAGCACACTGGCAATCCTAACCAAAGAAGGGAGAAACAAACGACATTTGCAAGGACGAGAGATTAAACAGGGGACATTACAATGGACCCTAATGAAATCTAAAGGAAAATTACACAATACTATGAAGGTCTATACTCTAACAAATTCAACAATTTGAAAGACATGGACAAATATTTGGAAACACAATCCCTCACTAGACTATCTGAGATGGATATCAAGACCTCAACAGACACATAGCAATGGAAGAAATAGACAAGGTAATCAAGGGATTACCAAAAAATATCCCCTGGGCCAGATGACTTCACAGGAGAATTCTACCAAGTATTCAGGAAATAACTGACACTAATCCTATACAAAATCTTCCAGAACATAGAAAAAGACTGAAAACTCACGAACTCTTTCTATAGGTATCTATAACTCTGATACCTAAAGGGGCAAGATGCCACAGGAATCAAGAACTACAGACCAATATCCCTAATAAACATTGGTACAAAAATCCTTAACGAAATACTAGCCAATATAATACAAAGAATATTAAAAAAAGAATTCACCATGACCAAGAGGGATTCATACCAGGGTGCAGTGATGGTTCAACGTATGAAAGACCATCAACATTATTCACCACACTGACAGGAAAAATGATAAGAACCCCATATTAGCATAGAGAGATGAGAAAAAGCATTTGACAACATTCAACACGCATTCCTGTTTAAGACACTCAAGAAGATAGGAATAGAAGGAAAATTCTCCATTATTATACAAGCCATTTATGAAAAACGAACAGCTAATGTGTTAGTTAACAGAGAAAAGACAAAAACAAGTCCACTGAAAAAGGGGACCAGACAAGGATCCTGCTTGTCCCACTCCTATTTAACATCGTACTGGAGGTCTTCGCTAACAAAATAAGGCATAAGAAAGATATTAAAAGTATTCATCTGGAGAAGGAAGAGGTGAAATTATCATTATTCACAGATGAAATAATTCTATATATCGAAGATTCCTTAAACTCCACAAGCAGAGTGTTGGAAGCAATAGAGGAATATGGCAGAGTTCCAGGATACAAAATCAACAAACAGAAGTTTATTGGACTGCTCTACACATGAGACAAGATCACAGAAGCGTTGTGTAAAACGGTAATGCCCTTTACAATAGCCAAGCACAAATGGAAATAGCTAGAGATATACCTGACCAAAAAAACCCGAAAGATTTGTATGAGGAAAATTAAAAAACACTACTACAAGAAATCAAGAGTAACGTCAACAAATGGAAGAATATACCATGCTCGTGGATTGGCAGACTCAATATAGTAAAGATGTCAGTACTGCCCAAGGCACTATATAAGTTCAATACTATCCAAATATGAACACCACCATCCTTCTTCAAATAATTGGAAAAACAGACTACCAACTTCATATGGAGGGAGAAGAAGCCCAGAATTAGCAGAGAACTCCTCAAAAAGGACAAAGTGGGAGGGCTTGCACTACCTGACTTCAGCACGTATTACACAGCCCCAGTAGTCAAAAGAGTGTGGTACTGTATAATGACAGATATTCAGACCAATGGAAAAGAGTGGAAGACCCAGAAATAAAAGCACCAGCATACAGGCAACTGATCTTTGATAAAGGCCCATAATATATTAAATTGGAAACAGATGCCATCTTCAATAAATGGTACTTGGAAAAAATGTATATCTACCTGAAGAAAAATGAAGCAACACCCTTAACTCACTCCATGCGCAAGAATAAACTCAAGGTGCATCACAGACATTGAGATAAAACCCCAAACAATTAGGGCCATTAATGAGGGAATTGGGACAAACGTGATCATCTTGGCATAGGGAATACATAGGCTATCAGAAATAGGGAAGGACACACACACGGAGGAGTCACAAATACCCAAGTGGGATATACTGAAGATAAGACACCTGTGTACATCGAAAGAATTCACCAAGAGAGTAATAAGAGAGTCCACCGACTGGGAAAACATCTTTAGCAATGACACATCAGACAAAGGCCTTATTACTAAAATCTGTAATACGTTGCAAGCTTGCAATAAGAGAAAAACTAAGTGCCTACTGAGGAGGTGGGCAAAGGACCTGAACAGAAGTTTCACAAAGTCTGAAATCCGAATGGCCAATAAACATATGAGAAAATGTTCCCGATCGTTAGCCATAAGAGAAATGCAAATCAAAACAACTATGAGATACCACCTAACACCCTCAAATATAGCCCAATTAAAAAAATCAGAACGCAACAAGTGTTGGAGGGGCTGTGGGGAGATAGGAACTCTCATCCACTACTCGTGGATCTGTAGGTATGTACAGCCACTATGGAAATCGATCTGGCAATTTCTAAAACAGTCAGAAATTGAGCTACCATACAATCCAGCAATCCCCCGACTGGGCAGATACCCAGAAGAGACAAGAAGCAAACACGGCCAGACATCTGTGCTCCAGTGTTCATCATGGAGCAGTGCACAATTGCGAGGAGTTGCAAATAACCCAAATTTCCATAAACAGATGAATGGATTAAAAACTGGTACATATATACAATGGAGTATCACGCATCCCTAAAAAGCAGTGGTGAATGCATGAAGCACATTGCTGCATGGGAAGAACTAGAGGAAATTATGCTAAGTGAAGTAAGCCAAGCACAAAAGGACAATAGAACATAAATCTGTTGAGATAAGTCAATAAAAAATGAATCCAAAAGGGGGATAGGGAGGAAGCTACTGTATATATGCATCCCTGGGGTGAGGTCCAGGTAATATTGAGCAGGAGCTAGACTAAACTCAGGGATACATATGGGAGCCCACTAAAAAGGAGGGGGTAAAAAAAAGATATGGGTAGCCAGGGGAACAGGGCACTAACCTACCCAAGGGGTCTTCTTATTTCTATCTCCACAGGGAAAGAGGTACCAGACTTCAACCCGGTGTTCCAAACAAGAACGCAACACATGGACATGAAGCAGGGAACCAATAGAGAGGCCTTTGGGGTCTGCCCCATTACCAACTAAGTGGACAGCACCCCCCACCCCTCCAAGAAGAATTCACTTCAGAGGACAACACTGAAGCTATGGTTCAAGGAGAGGGACTTGTCTGATCAGAACACAAAGGAGCCAATGAGGAGGGAGGGGAAAAAAGAGTGAAGCACATCCTGGCCCACCAAGCCCTGAGGACAATATTTCTTCTCAGAAAAGCCAATGCACAGAAAGGACCATAGGGCTGGCCCCACCACGAGACATAGCATCACAGGGAACAACACTGGAGACACACGGCGGGAATTTTGCCTGCCCTGAACCCACCACACCGAGGTTGAAATGATGGGGGCATGCAACAGAGCAGTAAGGGGATCAGAACAATGAAATCCCCAAGGAATACCAAAATTAGTGGGGCCAGGGCATGGTGCCCTATTGGACTCGCCTGGAGAATGCTCGTAGGGAGACAACAAATGGACCTTGAATTATTTATTTGGGTTTTTTGTTTGTTGGTTTTGTTGGTGTTGCTGTCATTGTTGTTGTTGCTGCTATTGTTTTATGCTCTATTGTTGCTTCGTTGTGCTCAGTCTTATGTCGTTGCATATTGTTATTGCTGCAGGTCTATCTGGAAGAGATAGGTGCGATGGACAACCTGGAAGAGAGAACAACAGGATGACAGTTCTGGAAGGGACATGGGAAGGGGGAGGCAGGGGAAAGGAAGTGGGTGTTAACAAACTCAGGGAAAGGAAACAAGTGATCAAAAATCAATGGTAAGGAGGGTGTAGGAGGTCTGGTAGAGCTAAATCAAGGACAGTATAGCCGAGAAGAATTCCTGTAACCCAAAAGAAGGCTGAACATGATATTGGGACAGCAGGAAAGTTAAAAAAAAAAGTAGAGGAATGAACTAGAAGGCAAAGGGCATTTATAGGGATATGATTTAAGTACCTATTCACCTTGCCTATTAACTCTATTACCATGCTAAAGCACAACATCCTACTAGGGAGGAGCAATATGTATGGTTTGTCATAATTTAGAAAGATACATGTTTTATTTTACTGGATTATAGCTTAAATACTTAAGTGCTGAAAAAGAGAAACAAGTATAAGCATTATTATTTATACACTATTAATATTGTTTTTAGTAAAAAATGACTTTAGTACGCATCTATTTTCTAAGAAAAGGAGAGTTAGCTCATTTACACGTGGCTGATCTATCGAAAATTTTATTTTATATTTTAATAGACCTTGTGTACATTATTATCAAATGAAAGGCCAGGTATGACGGATAACTTTAAGTTGAAACCACTTATCATGAAGTGGAACTAACTACCTTGTCTATTTTTTCTATGTGGAAGGTGAAATTGAATTAACATGGTTAAAGTTTTATAAGGATTCCTGGTGACATGGTTATTAAGTTCTCAGATGACAACCAAAAAGTCAGCTGTTGGAACCTACCACTGTAAAAAAGGAGAACGAAGTAGCAGTCTGCTTCTATAAATATTAGAGCCTTGAAAACCGTCTGTGGCACCATCTACTGGAGACCACACCAAAACAACAGGAAGAGTTTTAAAAGGAGCACTTGACCTATTTTGCATTGGTAAACGATCTCCAATGGTAATGAATTGTGTTAGTCTGAGTAGAGTAGAGAAACTAATCCATAGAAACTCATACTTAAATAAGAGAGGGTTTAATATAAAAGGTAATTGTACATTGAGAAAGTATCCCAGGCCAGTCCAAGTCCCTAAGACTGATATTAGCCCATATGTCCAATACCAAAATATAAAGTCCTCTTCAGACTCATGAAACACGTGCAATGACACTGAATGCAGAATGATCACAAGCCAGTGGGTAGAAAGTTTTTAGATCCAGTGGCATTGTAAGCATCTCAGCGCTGGCAGGGGTCTACATATGGCTTCTGCAGTTCCCAGGGTATCATCAGGGAAGGTCCATGTGGCTTCTCTTCAGGGATGTCTCGCAGGGAATCAGGTTTGTCAATAAAGAATCTTTAAGGGGGTGAGTAGACTGAGAAGATGTATCCCGCCTCCAAGGAGGTAAAATAGGAGTTCCCAGAATTCTCAGGAGAAGGCCATGCCCACACAGAGGCCTCATTGGTAATATCTTGATTCACAGGTCAGACTCCACCCCTTCACTCGTAATCCTCTCAAATTGACACCAGATTATGTGCTGTCACATGAATTGTTTTCTTTCTATAGAATCCATTTTCTTATAGGTCATTCACTATTATATTGGATTAAACTTTTAAAACATTACAGCAAAATAAGGAGCCCTTCCGGTGCAGTGGGTTAAGTGGGTATTTATTATTTTAACTCTTTTATTGACAGGAAATTCACATATCATACAATTCAATAGTTCTAACACATCAAAAAGAGTTGTGTAATCATCATCATATTCAAGTTTAGAACTTTTTCTTCACTATTATACTCCTCAACCTTAACTCCCCACCCCTCCCCAGCCTTTCCCACCATACCAACAAGGAACCATTGATCTAGTGACTGTCTCTGTAGATTACCTATCTTGGATTTCATAGAAAAAAACACCATAATAAAGTAAAATAGATAAAAATCCCAATCTCAACAAAGCAGACAATATTAAACACTACAACAATTTTATATGGAGATCAAATTCAAACTGCATCTGCAACAATTCACTTTCCAATGCATTCTGAAGGTTAGCAAGACTATTCAAATCCCTAGTCCATGATCTGAGGAGATTCACTAGGGGCTTAATCTATGTAGATTTCCCCTTCATGTTTTAATGAAATGATTTCAAAATTATTTTAATTTCATATTCACTTCCATTTTTTAATAATCACCCTATGAACATAATTTTTAAAACATAGTTGATATAAATATTAGGATCAGAATTGCTAGATACCAAAGTATATTTAACTTTTTAAGCAATCATCATTTCCAAAACTTTTTTCTTTTTAATGCCACACAAGTTGCTCTCACATATACTCCACTATTTGAAATTGCTGGTTTTATTTAGTTATTTAAACTCTCATAGTGCGCATATGAGGAAATCTGCTAGCAGAGAGGAACAAATTCTGGGCCGCTAACTGCTACATTAAAACCATTGGCCATTTGATGGAAATATATTAGCTATTATAAGTAACTCTGAAATCAAATTTAATTTTCATACAGTGTGATGCATAGGTCCAAATTCACACTTAATTTTCCCAAATGAAGACTCAGAATTACTTAAAAGAAAAAGGATGCTTACAGGTAAGGGTCTTGAAGCAAAAGTCATCGACTCTTCGATAGACTGGTAGCCATAATAACAATGGGCAAGGCATACTCTACGAGAGAATAGTGGAACAGCCACAGCCTGAAGTTTAAAACGAGAAATGATTGAAATAACACCAACCTCACTGCTGTAGAACCTCTTCCACCTCAGGCTGACATCGCACAGAGAAGAATTTTGCCAGAGTTTCCAAGGTTGTGAATCTTACAAAATCAGATTGCCACATCTTTCTTTCACAGGGTGGCTTCAAACAGCTGACTCTTCAGTTAACAGACAAACCCTTCATTAGTGTATCACCAGAGCTGCTTGTTCCCACAAGTACAGCAGGCGTCATAGCCACAGCCTCACAGAAATGTCTATAATTGAAATGCACAATGCCTGAAAGTGAGAGTGCAAGTGAATTGTAAAACAAATTTTCAAGTGCTTAAGGCTTTGGGATATTTCTTAAAAGCAAACAAAAAACAGGGACCTTTGGGGAAATATCACATACTGTCTGCCTCTCTGCATTCTCAACCCTACAAAATACATATATTAAATTATTATTACTTTATTTTATGCCATACGAAGTCCTTTCATTTTGTTTGCTTTAGCTCAATTCCCCATATGAACCATGAATGTTTGGAAGTAACTTATGTGATCATCTCACATGGTCCTAGTAAGCTCTAAACTCAAATAAACTCCACAAGTATCAGAACGTAAAATAACATTTCATCTTTTTCTTCACTAATCTATAATTCTATCTTGCCCTAATGTTTGAGTAATGATATACCATATCTCCTAAACCAGTAGGTCCATTGTTTCTTCATTATTCATTCCCTACCTTCAATGAATTTAAATCCCATTTATTCTTCAAATAATCAGTGCTACATCTCCACTCTTCATGCATCCCTGCCTTCTCTCACTTCCCTCCATCCTCTTCACATCAGCATTCTTGAGATCCAAAAGACTTTCATTTTATATCTTTCTAACCATATTTCAAAATAATTTTATGTCCTTTATGATTTCCACATTAAAGGAGATGTGATGAACATTGGGGTGTAGGCCCTGGGCTGGCAAGAGCAATGCTTGATGTACAAACATGCCATTCATTCCATGTGAGAAGGGTGAGACTGTCTGACCCTATCACAATATACAGTATTGAAACCCATATTTAGGGTTACTGTGGCAGTGGCTTTGGCATTGGTATGATTCATATCAATTACAATTATAATACAATAGATATGTTTCCCCCTTTAAGTAAAGCATTTACACAAATATTTCAATGACTTGATAGAAATGTGGCATTGCATCCCCTTTCTTTAAAACATACAGATTTCATTGTATTTCAGGTAAAAAATATAAAATTTCACACACAATAATTTGTACTGATCAAAAAGATCTTAGAAGCATGGAATATAACAGAAATTCTCCAAGATTTTGTTGCTGTGTTGTGTTAGAATATTCCTTTGGCAGTAATTTGAGCATAGAATTGATGCTCTAGAGGTTAATTTTCACACAAAAATTAATGCCCAGTGCAGAAACATTATTCGTAAGAAACTGTCCATGTTCTCCTTAGTTTTCCTAGGGCACAATGGTTGCGTGCTCGACTAGTAACCAGAGAGAGGTCATTTGAACCCACCAACAACTTTGTAGAAGAAAAGATCTGGAAATCTGTATCTGTAAAGATTGCAGCCCAGGAAACACTATAGGGCAATTCTACTTTTAAGGAAGACCAGCATGCTGCTTAGAGGCAAGGATGGCAAGACTTCATCTTCCATACTATGGGCATAACAAGGACAAGACAAGTGCCGTGGGAAAACCTCTAAGGAATGCTGAGAAGAAAATACCAAAAGATGAGAGAGGATTTGTCCTCAGAGAGGAAAGAGCAAGTCTTTCTCCAGGGCCCTGGACATGGACGTGTAGCTTCTTAAGATGTGAGAAAATGCAATTCTATTTTTCAAAGGCACACAATTGTGGTTTTCTATTATACCAGCATTAGAGGCCTGAGAACATCAGGTATATGCATACAGTCCTCAGGCTATACACTCCAATGAAATGATCTCATCAGTGGCCCGTCAGCATTTTTCTATAGTCTAAAGGGACAACCACAAGCAGGCCACTTCTTAGGCTGGGACCGCATGAGCTTTGTTTATGTTAGGAGGCTGTGAACTGTGAAGCATTTACACAGCACTTTACAAATCATTTTACAAAGCATCATGCTGGGAGGTAGCACTGTTTCATAAGGGCCGCATTTGCATTACTGCTTTCTATTCTGGTCTCAATAAAATACTTCAGTGTGGAGTGGGGGCATGCCATTCTTCTAAAAATATCTATGTTAATGGAAAATGGCAAAAATAAACATGAAATTGCATACATTATGAATTGCTTACATTATCATCTACATATATCCTGTCAAGTGTGGATAATGATCACATATTATCCCCTCTAGCTCCACGTGACACTAGAATTTCAAAATGAGGGAAAATTACCAAGAACTGTATTTTTAGGAAATTAAACTCAGAGTGAAATATAGATAGACACATACACAGTTCTTCCAAAACCTGGAAGCAAAAGCAACTAAAACTTTTAGTCACTTTCTTTGGTGAATATCATTATATTTTACTTAAAATTAATTTTAACCGCCCTGTGCTTTATACACTTAACATAATAGTGAAATCAGGGAAAAATATGTTTACTGGGTTTTCTACTTAAATCTACTAAAAGTTAAGTAAGTAGCAATGATAATAAACCCTGCCATTTATTCACCTTGTATAGTTATTCCAAGATAATAATAGTAATTGATACATCAAGTAAAATAAGAAAAAAACATATTTTTAAGCAAAATCCAACCTTTTGTGCCAGGTTGTTTAATCAGTTTGGAAAAACAGTAAACTGTTATTAGGTTAAAGTATAATAAAATTTAGTCACTTTGACTAAGGAAAATTTCTCATTTATTGTATAAAGTTGGTGCTATCTCTTGCCATTGAGATACTACACTTGTAGTTATCACAAGATTGAAAGTTCATAGCTCCCAGCTTCTCTGAGTTAGAATTTACTCTCTCAGAGAGTAAAGAATCACACACCTGAAACCCTCATAGCGTCACTATGAGTTGGAATCAACTGAATGGCCATGGGTGGGTAGTATATAAAATGTCATAGAAATAGTTATTCTTTCTCCATCATAGTTGTAGAAGCAGAAAGCCCAAGTCCAGTAAAATTCAGAGTCTCTGAGTTAGATGGTAGGTTACTTATGGGGGTTGTGAACCCAAGATAAGTAGAAAGACAACAAGCTGGTAGCGGCAGAGACAAAGGACTCCAACGTCACAGAACTTAAAACATGTAACAGATGTAAGGAAGCCTCTTTCTCACTTCTGTCATATTGTGGTGGTTTGCATGTTACTGGTCTGTGGAAGCTATACCACCAATATATCAAATATTATCAGGGCTACTCATGGTGGAAAGGTTTTAATGGAGCTTCTAGACTAAGACAGATGAAGAAAAAGGGCCTTGCAATTTATTTCTTAAAAATTGTCCACTGAAAAGCCTATGAATAGCATCACAACATTATTTGATATAGTGCCAGAGTATGAGCCCCTTGGGTAGTAAGACTCTCAAAATAAGAGTGGAAAAGCATTGGCTCCTCTTATCAAGATTTTATCAAAAGTATTGATAATTGCTAGTGATTGGAATGTGAAAGTTGAAAAAAAAGAAGAAAAATGGGTTAGTAATGATAAGCTTGGTGCTAGAAACAATGCTAGAGATCACATGATAGAATGCGGCAAGAATAATAGCCAATTATTGAAATACATTTTTTCAACAGCATAATGATTGTACATCTGAACGTCACTATATGGATGATACCAGAATCAAATCAAATACATATAACGAAAAATATTATACAGAAGCTTAATATCATCAGTCAGAATAGAGCCAACTGCCAAATGTGAAAAAGACAATCAATTGCTCATAAACAATTCCACGTTGAAGCTGAAGAAAATTAAAGCAAGTCTACACGAGCTGAAAACGAATCTTGAATATATCACATCAGAATTTAGAGGTCACCTCAAGGATCAATTTGAAGGATTGTCCTCTAATGGCTAAAGATCACAAAAGTTGTGGAATGACAAGGACATCATATATTAAGAGATGAAGAGGTAATTAAAAACACAGGGCAAAAAGACCAATGTGGATGTCAAAAGAGACTATGAAACTTGCTCATGAATATAAAATAGCTAATATAATTTGAGAACTCATAAACAGATCTGAACAGACTTGAAAAAGAGACTCTAAAAGACAAAGTCTGGTTTTATCATGAAATGTGCAAAGACTTAATGTCAAAAACAAACAGACAGAACATTCTCAGCACGTCTCAGGCACGAATCACTGAACTAAAATTCAACCTCAATCTTAAGAGATCCCGTGAGAGAAATACTGGAAAACACAAGAAGAATCAAAAGAAAACAGAATGAATACAAAGACTCGTTGTATTCAAAATAATCAATCAACACTCAATCACGTCAAGAGATAACTAATGATTGATAACTGAAGGCATTGAAATGGTTGAAGTTGTACTGAAGACAATGGTGAAAAACGAAGCTTTTAAATTTCACAGAATAAGAAATGAGATACTTCAAGCACCCACTTATCTCTACCAAGAAATCTGGTTATTTTGTCAACGGAAAGGAAAAGATCTACATCATGTCCATTCCAAAGTAACATAACACAGCGGAATGCAGAATTTTTTAATGTCATTAATAATCATGCACAAATAACATTTTGCTGAAGATAATTCAAAAGCAGGTGCAGTAGAACATTAACAGAGAACTGTCAAGAAATGCAAGCCAGACAGAAGAGGATGTAGCATGAGGAAGGAATATCATTGCTGATACCAGATGCATCTTGGGTTTTTATTGGTTTAGAAGCCAGAATATAGAATACCATGCCCAGCAGAAGAAGAGTCACCCTCATTTAGGACAAATCAGAGGCAGCAGAGATCATGAAGAAGGGGCTACAGTGGCTGTAGAGATGAAGTGAAAGAGCAATGGGCTTTACAGACCACAGTCTATAAACAAGTAAAGCTGACTGACTTTGGGCACATGGCTGGCTTGTCGAGTGGGGTGTCCATCAGGAATTCATCAAAATGACTTGACTGCCCAAACAAGGCAAAAGTCAAAGGACTTCATGACTGAGAGCCTAGGACCAGAGAGAGAAGAGTTTGCTAGCCTGGTTAAGAAGAAGTGCTGGCAAGAAAAGAACTGTGTCCTTGTCATTTTGTATGTAACCTATCAACTTCCCTAATTGTGTTAGTCCTGGCAGACTTGAGAACCAAATCCAGGAAGACTCATATGTGTATAAGAAAGAGCTTTGTATAAAAGAGCACTTGAATACTAAAAACCATCCCTGTCCAGTCCAGATCAAGCCCATAATCCAATATTAGCCCATATGTCCGATACCAATCTATATAATTCTCTTCAAACTCATGAAACACATGCAATGATGCCAAATGCAGGAAGACCACAGGCCAGTTGGTGGAAGGTTTTGTGGATCCAGTGGCAGTATAAGCATCTAAGGGCTGGCAGGGGTCTCCAAGTGGCTCTTCCGGCTCCAGAGCTCTAGGATAGAGACATGGGTCTTGTCAACAGAAATGGTTCTCAGGGAATGAGCTTGTGTGTCTCACCTCCAGCGAGCTATTTATCTTCTTAGCACTTCAAAATGAAGTCATCAAGCTAAAACCTGATTGGCAGGCTACACTCCACCCCTTCACTTGAAATTCTCAAGTTGACAACAGATTATGTCACTACCATGCTAATAAATCCCTACAGTTGAGATCATTGTCCCTGAGTTTTGTGTAGTCACTACAATGGACTATCAAACCCAGCAGACAAGTAGAATGCTGTGAGAGGAATGGTTGGTGTCAGAATAGGATAAACATGGGTAAAGAGGGTTTAGACATGTCTGCATTCTGCCATGAGACTCATCCTGGAACATTTAGGGAATTGGATTCTCTTTCCCACAGTGTTAGACAGAGGAGGTCTGACATGATAATCACAGTTTCCACACACCACAGATACCACGGACTACCAGAAGAGGGAACACATCTGCCTTGGAAGAGATCTAGCCAACAGGTTCCTTAGAATCAAGGATAGCAAGACTTTATCTCATTTACACTGGACCTGCTATCAAGAGATAACATATTATCCAGTGAAAGACTTAGTGCTTGGTATGGCAGAGGGTCAGTGGAAAAAATAGGAATACCAACACAGAAATGGGTAGATACAATGGCGGCAACAATTGGTTTTAAAATGGCAATGATTTTGAGGAAGCTACAGAAACAGACAGTATTTAATTCTTTTTTATATAATATTGTTATGATTTGGAAATGACTCAACATCATTTGATAACAACAACAACAACCAGGGAGCCTCCACCCTGATTTTATTTCATCATCTAACTACTAAAATGTCCTTCTTCAAAAACCTCCTGATGATACAAATGTTTCTTATAGTTGGTTACTCTGGTCCTCCTTTGTGACATTCAGCTAAAAGTTGACCCATGAAATGTACTTCAACATACTTAAATTGTAGCTCTGTCTATTGTATGCAGTATCTTTTCTTGTTGGCCAATTAAGGTTGGAAAACATTAATTTTAAAATTACATATCAGCAACAGAAGATAGAAGAGCCACATGCTGTGTTAAAACGCCTCAGATTTTTCCACCAGCTCTCACAAGTTTTGATTACAGATGACCTATAGATACACAGTCATTATAAATTATACAGATAAGTTGTATTTATCTTTTACCCTGGACAAGTTATGTTACATGTAAATAAAGTTATTAGGTCTGAATTGTATTTTTTAAAAGAAATTACTTGGTTATGGCTGTATATAGAACAGACGTTTATTTGCAGTAAAAATATAGCAGGTTGTCATAAGAAAACAAAAAGGTAAGGGAACAGGTGCTATTCCAGTAAAACAGGCTCCAATTGTAGAGCCTTGCTCCTCATAGATTCATATTTCCCAGAAAGAATGGAGCAAACCTTATAGTGTTATAAAATTCTTTAAAAGACAAACATCTTAATATTAAAGATTCATAAACTGCTGCTCCTTTAGAATAGTGGAGAAAATGTGCTAACCACATTAGATGTATTAAATAATACTTATTTCATCTTCTCATTTTTCATTAATCAAAAGCATATTGCTGCCAATCAGAACTTTCTATCAGCATAAGATGAAATACTAATATGACATTAATTTAATTATAATCAGAAACTAAGTAATTTTTAGGTACCCATTTATATTGTCACCCGAACCATGATGACACAGTGGATTAAACATAGAACTGCTGACCAAAAGGTCAGTGTGTGAAACCCATCACTGGCTGAGCAGGGGAAATGTAGTGACTGCTTGAGTGTGTAAAGATTTACATAAAGCTGTAGATGAACAGTTTTAGAAAGCACTTATACTCTGTCCTATGGATCCATGGTCTGAGTTCACAGTATCACACGGAAATATGTCTGGGTTCTTAAATGTTATTAAATAGGTTGAAAATAGTACCTAGACCCCAATTGCTAATTTAGTGGAATTTTGGGTACCAGAATTTCTAGTTGTAGAACACTGACTGCCAATGTTCTAATCTAAAAGATTTCTGTTTAAAAATAGTATAAAATAATGACTAAGTTATTTTAAAAGTGTGGAATTATATGGGAGGATTGAGGGAAGGTGGGGTAGAAAGGAGGAAAATATTACAAGGATCTACATATAACCTTCTCCCTGGGGGGTGGACAACACAGAAAAGTGGGTGAAGGGAGATGTCGGACAGTGTATGATATGACCAAACAATAATAATTTATGAATCATGAAGGGTTCATGAGGGAGGGGAAAGTGGTGAGCCAGGGGGAAAACTGAGGAGCTTATACCAAGGGTTCAAGTAGAAAGCAGATGTTTTTAAAATGATGAGGACAACAACTGTACAATTGCACTTGACATACATGGATGAATGGATGGACTGTGATAAGAGTTGTATGTGCCCCCCCAAAAAAGATTTTTAAAAAGTGTGGCATGATAATCAAAAGATCTGAATATGCAAACCATAGGAGGCATAATTTATTTCTAAGTTTATACATTGTATGTGCCATAGAGTAGATTCAAACTCATAGCAACCCAATGTACAAAAGAATGAAACGTTCCAGACTCACTGTCATTCTATATTTTAGCTCACTCTCCAGCAATAGATCCTTCCTGATAACGTCCAAATTATTTGAGATGAAGTCTCACCATCCTTACATCTCTTACATCTAAAGAGCATTCAGGCTCTACTTCTTCAAGCAAACTTTGTTTACTTTTTTGTTGAACCATGAGGTATATTTCCATCACTCACTTGTTAGTTTGTAAAAGTTAAAACTGAAGCTTATTAAATATTTTCAAGGTGTTATGAATTGATGAAAGTTTAATATAGGAAGTGACTAAATATCTTTCAATTCTGAGACACATGTATGGGTGAGAAAGTCTTTTTCCATTTACTTACATATACTTCACCAAAATAGAAAATTCATTGAAAATATTTTAACAGAACTATTGGCCATTAGTCAGTAGCCCTAATGGCAGTACATGTTACACATAGGATTGCTAACCACAAGGTCAGCAGTTTGAAACGACCAAATGCTAATGGTGTTGTTGGGTAAGTGTTCTGATGTTATCTGAGTTCACACTCAGTACCTACTACTCGGGAGAAAGATGAGACTAGTTGGTTCCATAAACCTTTAAAATCTTACAACCACTCTTCAGGGTCTAGATAAGTCAGAGCTGACTCAATGGCAATGGTCTCGATGGTTTGGGGTATTGGATATTATGTTAGACTTTTAAATATGCTAAGGAAAAATTTAGAGAACATATCACAACAATTAGATTGAACACTTATTCTTACACACTGAGAAAATTTCTAATGATATATATATATAAATCTAACATTGGATCTTCTCAGACAAGAGAAATCAAGAGTACAATCTGTTCAGCCAATAAAGGACTACAGTTTAGAATCTATAGCTATTATCATGGTAAATGTTAGGCCATATTCTTCTATCTTTTTTTGTTTTTTAAAAAAAGATCTGTCCCATCAATTCTGTCTAATTCTTCTCAGTTATTAAAAAAAATGCTCCCAAAATGCTCTCTAGAAAGCACTATTTGCCTTACATTTGGTTCCGGGGGGGTGGGGGGTGGGGAATTAATAAAATAATATCTCTAAAATGTCCTGATACAGGTATAGCAAATAAAGTTTTTAGCTTATCCAGATATATATTGACTTACTATCCTCATTTTTCATTCTTTGAACCAAAGCTTACTTTTTATTAATTTAAATTGAATGTGTAGCACTAAGCAAATATAAACAACTTTTAACATAAACATATAAAGCATAAACTATAATATTATAGTTTAGTCAGTGTTCAATCTCAACTTTAGAGAGACCATATGTTTATAAAATAACTCCATCATTTTAATCATGGGTTATTGTAATATATTTTGTCCTCAAAAACAGGATATTTTAGAAATACACATATATATGAATGTATAAAAATTAAAACACAGTAAAAAAAAGTGCACGTGTCTCTGGACAATTGGAACTCTGAATAAATACATACCAAAATTTTAATCAATGTAAGAAAGAAAAACTTTCTAACTGATTGTGATAATGTATGTAAAACCTATTTTTAAAGTAATTTGACTCTGGAAATGTATCATATGTGAATGTTATATCAACAAAACAACTCAGGTAGAGTCTAACCATGGTGTCTGATGCCTCAGAGGACCATGCAACATGCCCTCCAAACAAGTGAATCCTGGTAGGCTAGGGTTACAGGGAAACCCCAGTGGGATAAAGTGATAATCCTGACCCCCCAGAAGTTGGCTACAGGCAGCTTTAGGAAGCATTTCTACCAGGTTCCTAAAGAGAGAGCCCTAGGCTATTTGACACCATGGTAAATGTCTCCAAGTTCCTCCAAAGTGATACACAGACAGCAACCAGTAACAACAGTCTCAATCAAAAACAGGAGAAACAAAACATAATTCCAGAGGACTATCTGAATCTAGTGATGTACACAGGACAAGCAGAAGTTGAGCTACCGTGGAAACAAATGTTCAGAATGCTGCTTTGAGTCATACAGGGTATGAGAAAAGCAATATAGGAAATGGATGAAATGATAGAGGAGATAAAGGCCATGGACCAAAGAGAAATACAAGAGTTAAGGGACAAGGTAACAAAATCAAATAACACGTTAACAGATTTCATCAACAGAAATTAAGAAACAGACAGCCATACCAGTGCCCTAGAGTATAACCAAGCAGACTTTAACAAACAGGAAAGATAGTCAAAGAAGATAATATGAGAAGCTGATGATAACCTGAGAACAATGTGTAACGGTATGAAAGGAACAACTTTAGAATCATTGGATTACTAGAAGACACAACAAAGAAGTCAAAGGAAAAAGTAGCAAGGGAATTCCTAGGGAAATTTTTCACAGCTTAATGAATGAGAATCAGGCAACCATTCAGGAAGCAGAGAGGATACCAGCTAGACTGAATTCCAGGAAGACTTCGCCAAGGCATACAATAGGTAAACTATCCAACTTTGAGGAAAAGGAGAAAATCACAAGAGGAGCTAAGGGTAAAAAGGCAGTTACTTATAGATGTACCAAAATGAGAATATTCTCAGACCTAGGAGTAGACACCATGTAGAAGAGGAGAGAGAAGAGTAACATCTTCTAAAACTTGAAAGAGTACAATGCCAATCCAAGAATCCACTACTGCTAAATTATCTATTATGATTCACGGAGAAGTAAGAGTCTTTCCAGACAAGGAAAAACTCAAAGAATATGTTAAAAGAAAAACAGCTATATAATAAATTCCTGCCAACCCATTTTGGCCAGAAGAACAACAGTCACTGAACACAAATAGAAACCCATCACATGGAGTAACTAAACCAAGAAGTCAACACATCAAGAACAGCCCCCAAGATAACATTGTCTCAATAGTGAAAAGAAGGTAAGAATGAAACACACACACACACACACACACACACACACACACACACACACTGCAGTGATAAAAAGGGAAGTACGAAAAAACCCAACACAAAAGGTATGAAATGGCATCACAGAGTCCACAGATGGATTTCATAACTCTGAACATCAATGGACTATAATCACCGATTAAAATATAGAGTCTAGCAGACTGGCTTACAAATCATAACCCATTGATCTGCTGCCTATAAGAAACACATCTCAAGCACACAAATAAAAATAAGCTGAGACTCAAGGGCTGGCGAAAAATATACCAAGCAAGTGACAATTCTCAAAGAGCAGAGATTGCGATCCTAATCTCTGACAGAATTTATCTCAATGTGCAAGCCATAGCAAGAGATAAGGAGGGGGGTTATATAATGCTCAAGAGATCAGTAGACCAAGAACCAGTAATCATAATAAACATATAAAAGCCAAGAAAGAGACCCATGAATTTTTTCAATAAAATATTACAATAGATGAAAAAAGAAACCACATGTTCACCAATCATAGTAGGTGACTATTCTCAGAGAAAGATATATCACCTGGAAAGGAGCTTAACAAAGAAAATATAGAACTAAACTTTACAATTAAGCAACTTGACTTGATAGACGTTTTCCGTTCTCGCCACACAAATGCAATTAATTCACATTCTTTGCAAGAGAACATGGCACATCCTCAAAAATAGACCACATACTGGGTGACAAGTCAAGCCTGTGTAAATTCAAGCACATAGAGATCAGTCTTCCCTCTCTGACCAATATTCCATAAGCTGGATATCAACAAAAGACTAACCAATAAAACAAGGGCATCAGCATTATTTGCCACACTGACAATAAAAAGGAGAAGCGTATATTGGTAGACACAGAAAAAGCATTCAATACCATTTAACACCAATTCCTGTTTAAGACACTCAAGAAGATAGGAATGGAAGGAAAATTCTTCAGCATATTACAAGCTATATATGAAAAACAAAGAGCCAATGCAGTAATCAATGGAGAAATGATGAAAACGATCCCACTGGAATAGAGGACTACACAAGGATGCCCCCTGTCCCCACTTTTATTTAACATCGCACCGGAGGGGTTAGATAACAACATAAGGCAAAGGAAATACATCAGAGGTATTTGACTAGAGAAAGAGGAGGTGAAACTATCATTCACAGTTATGATTTTATATCTGGGAAACCTCAAAAGCTCTACAAGCGGAGTGCTAGAAGTGGTAGGGGAATATGACTGAATGACAGGATCAACAAGACCAGAGAAGAGGAGATCAAAAGGTAGTATCCTTCACAAAAGCCAAGCACAAATTGAAATATCTATGGTTATAACGAACCTAAAAGAAGAACAACACAAAGATTTGTATGAGGAAGACAACAGAACACTACTATAAGAAACTGAAAGTAACCTCCAGAAATGGAAGAAAATCCCATGCTCGTGGATTGGAAGACTTAATAAAGATGTCAGTCTTTCCCAAGGCACTATATAAGTTAAATGCTATCCTAATATAAATACCAATACATTCAAAGAATTGAAAAAAACTGACTACCAACTGCATATGGGAATGGAAGAAGCCCTGAATGAGCAGAGAACTTTTTAAGAAGAAGGACAAAGTCAGAGGGTGTGCTTAGCCTAAGATTAACACCCATGATACAGTCACAGTGGTCAAAGGAACACGGTACTTGTATAATGTCAGGTACTCAGACCCATGGAAAATAATTGAAAATCTAGAAAAGAAATAGTCAGCATAAAAACAACTTAACTATGACAAGGACCTCAAAAATATCAAATGGGAAGCAAATGCCTTCTTCAACACGTGATGCTAGAAAAATTGATATCTACCTTCAGAAAATGAAGCAAGACCCTGACCTCACTCTATGCACAAGAGGAAATTCAAAGTGGATCACAGCATCAATGTAAAACCCCAAACTATTAGGGCCTTCAATGAGGGAATTGTGACAAACCTAATAACTTTGACACAGGAAATATGTAGACTATGGGAAACACAGAGAAAACAAAAACAGAGGAAGCACAAATTGGCAAGTGGGATATATTGAAGATAAAACACCTGTGTACATAGAAAGATTTCGCCAATAGCATAATAAGAGAGCCCACAGTCTGGGAAACATCTTTAGCAATGACACATCAAACAATGGTTTTATTACTAAAATCTATAATACTCTGCTAGGTTACAATAAGAAAAAAAATAGCCCATTGAGGAGGTTGGCAAAAGACCTAGACAGAAATTTCACAAGTGCAAAAGCCTGAATGGCCAATAAACATAGAAAAAAGGTTCCAAATCATTAGCCATAAGGGAAATGCAAATTAAACCAACTATGAGATACTGCCGAACACCCTCAAAGATAGTCTAATTAAAAAATCAGAAAGCAACAAGTGTTAGAAGGGGTATGGTGAGATAGGAACACTCATTCACAGCTGGTGGTCCTGTAGGTATGTGTAGTCATTATGGAAATTGATTTGGCAATACCTAAAACAAATGGAAATAGAGCTAGTGTATGACCCAGCAATTCCCTTACTGGGCATATAGCCAGAAGAAATAAGAAATAGACAATAACCAGACATCTGTGTTCCATGTTTATTTTGACATAGTTCACACAATGAATCGCAACAAGTTGGAAATAACCTAAATTTCCATCAACAAATGGATGGATTTAAAAACACTGGTATTTGAGAAACAAATCCACAAAAGTATATATGTGTAAGAGAGTTTTATATAAAGTGTAAGTGTTCATTAAGAAAACATCCCAAACCAGTCCTGTCCAAGCATGTAAGTCCACCAGCAGTCCATACCAACGTACAAAGTCTGACACCAATGTACAAAGTCCTCCTCAATCTCATATCACAAATGCAATGACACTGATGGCAGGAGGAAAGCCAAATCAGTGAATATTTAAGCACCTTAGCGCTCACAGGGGTCTCCACATGGTTTCTCCAGCACCCAGGGCTGCATCAGGATATGTCTTTGTGACTTCTTCTCAGGGATGTCTTGCAGGAAGTGAACCTTGCCAGCTGAAGCAGGAAACTGGCTAAGGCAACTGCACCCTTGTCCAACCATCAGAGGCAAGAGACCCAAGAACCAGAAAGGAAAGACTCACCGAGCCCTTTATCTCTCCATCCTTCAATTAATTCTACATTTGTTTATCGGCCAGGTTGGCACAATAACTATCTCAACATCCAATGGAGTATTTTGCATCCCTGAAAAGCAGTGATGGATGCATGAAGTGCATTGTCGCATGGGAAGAGTTGGAGGAAATTATGCTAAGTGAAGCAAGCCAAGCACAAAAGGACAAGTACCACATGAATCCATTGGGGTAAGCTTAAAAAGCACAATGGGCATAAGGGAAAAACTACGAAACGCATAAATTCTTAGGGCGAGGTCCAGGCACTCTGTCAGGGGTCATATGGCACCCAACTAAATGGGGGAACAGGCCAGTAAACCCACCCACATGTAGGGTATTGTGTCTCCACAGGAAAGGAAGAGAGAGACCAGACTTCAACCTGGTGCACCAAGCCTTATGGGCAGCATGCCAGCATGGCAGTGAACTAACAGAGATTTATCTGTATAGCCAACCCCAATCCCAGCTATATTGAGACCCTCCACAGAAGAATGCACTACAGAGGACAGCACTGAAGGTATAGCCCATGGACCCAGGACCACATGGGAGCAAACTAGAAGGGGTAGGGGGTGAAGGGGTGGACAGAGAGAGTTAGAGAAAGAGAGATGCATCCTGGCCCACAAAGCATGAAGGACAGCATTCCTGTTCAGATCAGCCCATGCACAGAGAGGACTGTAGGTCTGACCTCAGTAAGGGACAGGACATCCCCTCACTGAGCCATAGTGCTATGGGGGATAATGGTGAAGACACAGTGCAGGAATTGTGCCCAAACTGACCCCTCCACACAGGAGTGAAACACAAAGGATGGGCAAAAGAAAAGCAAGGGAAGCAAAGCAACAGTGTCCCTGAGGAATCCCGAAAATAGACTTCTGACTCAGTGGACAAGACTTGGCACCTCAGTAAACCTGATCGGAAAACATTCATAAGGTCAGCAGACAGGCATAGAACTATTTCCCATATTTTTTTCTTTTCTTTTATCTCTATGTCTATCTATATAATACAGGCAGGATAAACAATCCTGAGGAGAAAAGGGGGGGGGGGCAAAGAGGAAAAGGTGAAGGAGGGGACAGGGGAGTAACAAACTCAGGGACAAAGGAACAACAAGAGATCTAAAATTGATGGTGATTGGGGAGAAAGGGGAAATGGTCATAATGATCAAGATATAAAATCCCCCTCTCCCAGAGGGATGAACAATAGAAATGTGGGTAAAAGGAGACAGTGGATGGTGTAAAATATGAAAATAAGTATAATTTATAAATTATCAAGGGTTCTTGAGGGTGATAGGGAAAGGGAAGGAGGGGAAAAAAGAGGAGATGATATCAAGGACTCAAGTAGAAAGGAAAATGTTTTGGAAATGGTGAGGGCAACATATGTACAAGTGCGTTAATACAATTGAATGATGGATTGGTATACGATTTGTAAGAGCCCCCCAATAAAATTATTTATTAAAATAAAAAATTAAATTAAATATGATGCACTAAAATTTCTGGTGAGGAGGGTTTATGATGCCTGGTGGGGTTGGATCAAGTGCAGTGCAGCTGAGAAGAAATCCTGAGAGCTGACAGAAGGTTGAAAAATGTAGTGGGCCATGGGGAAAGTACAAGAAAATAAAGGATAGAACAAGGAGGCAAAAGACATGGATAGAGGTATAATTATAGACACATATATCCGTAAATACATCAATATATAATGATAGGGATATAGGTCTATGTACATATATTTATAGGTTAAGCATTAAGGTAGCAGATGGACACTGGGCCTCTACTCAAATACTCCCTCAACATAAGAACATGTTCTTCTAATAACTGAGCATTTTGTGATGCCCACCTTATTGACACAGTTGCTGAAGACAAGTCGGGCACATAACAAATATGGTAGAAAATAGCTGATGGTGGCCAGCTCTTAGAAGATATAGCATCTGGGATCTTAAAGGCTTGAAGTCAAACAAGTGGCCATCTAGCACAAAGCCCACATGGAAGAAGCACACCAGGCTGTGTGATCAGGAGTTGTCAACAGGTTCAGGTATCAGGCATGAGAAGAGCCAAGACAAACAATCATATCAATGTGAATGGGGAGGGTTAGAGTGAAGACCCAGGACCCAACTGTAGACAATTGGACATCTCCTCACAAAAGGGTCACAAGAAAGAGACGAGTCAGCCAGGGGGAAGTATAGCATCAACAAAATTTTCACAATATTCGTTGAGTTCTTTGTTACCTCCTCCTCCCCTGATTAGCAGGACCCCATTTCTACCTTAAAAATCCGGTGAGACCAGAGCACATACATTGGTACAGATAAGAGCTCTTGACACATGGAATCCAGGACAGAAAACCCCTTAGGAAGAGTAATGGGAGTAGTGATACCAGGAGGGTAGGGGAAAGGTGAAGGGAGAAGGGGAAGAATGGGGGAGCCAATCACAATGCTTGATGAATAACATCTCCCCACCCCAAAGGGGATGAACACCAGAAATATCAGGGAGAGAAATAGCGGCCAGTGCAAGATATGAAAACAACAACAATTTATGATTTATCAAGGGTTCATGGGGCTTGTAGTGTAGGGATGAAGGGGAAAGAGAGAAGCTGATACCAAGGTCTCAAATAGAAGGCCATTAATTTGAAAATGATGATGGCAACATATGCACAAATGTTACTGATACAATTTATGTATAAATTGTTATAAGAACTGCAAGAGACCCCAATAAATTGATGAAAAATACTATTTTTGCCACCAGGGCTCCTTGGGGGAAGCAGGGAGCATGTTTTTTAAAAGTGGGGGGTAGTCTGGAGCAGGCCCGAGAGAGGGGAGTGAGGTTTCCTTCAAAAACACTTAAAAAAAAAAAACTACTCAAAAAGAATGTAACAAGCAAAAAAGTATATAGGAAATCATTTTTTGATTAGTAAGTATATAAATTATCTATATGAAGTCACTGTTATAAAGTTGTTGACAGAAAAGTAGTTTAAGGGAACAGATTTCTGTTACACACATGGTCTATGGCACAAGAAAAAAATTCACTCATATTACGGCAACTTTCCAAAGAGATACAAGGAGTTTCCATCAAGTAGGGAAGGTTCTATATACTTCAGATATGTGTATCATACAATACTATCTTTTACTCTTATCAAACTTCCTTGCAAATGTATCTTCCAGAGGCATTTTATTCTTCTGCTTCCATCTCAGCACATTTGAGTCTTTGCTCTAGACCAGTGGTTATCAACCTTCCTAATGCCACGACCCTTTAAATATAATTCCTCATGTTGTGGTGACCCTTCAAACATAAAATTATTAATGCTGCTACTTCATAACTGTAATTTTGCTACTGTTATGAATCGGGTGACACCTGTGAAAGGGTCGTTCAATCCCTAAAGGGTCACAAACTACAGGTTGAGAATCACTGCTCTAGACAACAGTGTGATCCTCAAAGGCTAACAAACTTTCATATTATTTGCTGGAAAAACTATGGTTGCTTCAAATTAATGTGACTCCATTACAAATACACATAACCAAACAACAAAATTCTCACCCATGGATAAATGGACACACAAATAGTAGTAAACAGACACAGTGCAATACTACTCAGCAGTAAGCAACAAAAATGAATGTTCTGAAATGGATTGTGGTGATGATTTCACAACTCTTCTTAATATGATTGAACTATTAAAATGCATGGTATGTGCATCATATGTCAACAAAACCACACGTAGGCATCCATGAAACATATTATAACATGGATGGACCGGAAAGAGAAAACATTAACTAAGACAAATCACACCTATATAGGACTCTACTCTCTCGGAACAAAGCAGCAAGAAGGTTACCAGAAAATAAGAGATAAAGCAAGTTTACAGGAACCGCAAGTTCATCACCCCTAAGATGATGCTGAACTAATACTACTGGTGATTTTCACTGGCATTACTGTAGTTTGCCCTGGTTATAACAGGATAAAAAATGTAGAGCTTATCTCACTTTCTTATTTTTTTTTAAGCCAAACAAACTGGAACTGTAGAGAACAGAAGACTCCATGAAACAATCACTATAAGACACACTTTAAGTCTAGAACCAATTTACCTCCTGGAATGACAGGATATCACAGAAAATAAAGATTATTATTCATGAGAGCAGTACTGAAATCATCAGTATAAAACCTAATGGTCAACAATTATTTGAGAAAAGATCATAAAATAAGCAGACAGGAAAATTAGACTACTGAAAATCGTATAGACTGACACAATTAAAGGAATATTACACGATGTGACAAACATAATTATGCCATTCATTGAACAGTTTGGGTGGAAATTGTAAAATGAGAACGTAATGATGGCATAGTGAGTTACACATTTGGTTGCTAGCTTCTAGCTCAGGATTTGGCTCACAAGGCCAGTTCTTTTCAGCTACAACGTCTCAAGGATTCGGGACTGACTCAAGTGCAGAGGGTGACTTACTGTTAAACTTACTTCATAAAAATGAAACAACTACATATACAAGGGGATACACCTCCCCCCTAAACGGATTTTTTTCAAGGCTATGTATTCCAATTTTATTCCAAAAACAACATATCACCTTCAAAGTACTCTCCATTACACATAACGCATTTGTGAAATCTGTGATTCTATTTTGGAAACATTTTCCTAACCCATTTGTTTGAATGGCTGAAAGCACCTCCTTTGTTTGTTTGTTTTGTATTTTTTTTAATTCACCTCATCTATGTCCTCAAATCACTGTCATTTAATGTCCTTCTTCATTCACGGAAAGAAAAGAACAGCGCACGGAGCGAGGTCAGATGAGTCAGATGCGAGGGGCAAGAGAAGCAAGCTGGGGTTTTGTGCCAAAAACTGGTGCACTGAAAAGACTTCAGAAGCAGATACATTGCCTTGTTGGCAAAACTAGTCCCCCGTCTGCCTCATATCAGGCCTTTTATATTGCACACTGTTATGCCACCTTTTCACAACTTCTAAATAGAAAGCCTGATTAACAGTGTCTGACCTGGTGGAACAAAATCCAAATGCACCACAAGTCAATATTTTCGTCCGTTCAGGAAGTTGACTGGCATCCAAAACGAGGTTTGTCATCAATCGACATTTCACCTTTTGTGAAATGAGAAAAACACACACGAGTTTTTCTGATCACATTGTCTTTTTTTCTGGAGAACAGGTCAGGTTCCAATTGAGAAGCTTACGCAACAGCAAGCTGAAATTTGGAAAGATGGCATCATTCTAAGTAATCAACTACCACAGCCACAATTTGTTCTCTGATTCTGTAGCTTTGAACCATATGAGATTGCTGAACCACCGCTCTTAGTGTAACAGTCAGGTGCAAACCATTTGCACCACCAGTGCACTTCCAGCAGGCACCCTAAGAGGAATACAAACTAAAATGCAATGTGGGAAGTGTGAGAAAGAAGGGCTGTTTCAATAAGTGAGCTTTGGAAGACCCTTTCATTTAGAGTTTGGACAAAGGAAGAGGATTAAATGAATAAACGAAGCAAAAAGAAAATAAGAGAGAGCAATGGCAACAGAATGAAAATGAAGCTCGGGAGAGGGAAGAACCCCAGAATTAGCAAAGAACTCTTCAAGAAGGACAACAGAGTGAGAGGTCTTGCTTGATCTGACTTTAGCACATACTATACAGCCACAGAGGCCAAAACTGCACGGTATTAGTATAATGACAGATACTGAGACCAATGGAAAAGAACTTAAAACCCAGAAATAAAATGATCAGCATACAGACAACTGATATTTAATAAGGGCCCCAAAGATATCAAATGGGAAGCAGATGCCCTCTTCAAAAAGTGGTGCTGGAAAAAAACGAGTATCTCTACCTGAAGAAAAATGAAGCAAAATCCTTATCTCACTCCATGTACAAGAATAAACTCAAGGTGGCTCACAGACCTTGAGGTAAAACCCCAAACTATTAGGGCCATCAATGAGGGAATTGGGACAAATCTGAGAACCTTGGCATAGAGAATACATAGGCTATCAGAAATAGAGGACACAAATACAGATGAATCACAAATTGACAAATAGGATATACTGAAGATAAGACACCTGAGTACATTGAAAGAATTCAGTAAGAGAGTAATAAGAGAGTGCACAGGATGGATAAACATCTTTAGGAATGACACATCAGACAAAGGCCTTATTACTAAAATCTATAATACACTACCAACTTCCAAAAGGAATAATATAATTGACCTTTGAGGAGGTAGGGAAAGGACCTGGACAGAAGTTTCAAAAGGGCAGAAATCTAAGTGGCCAATAAACATATGAGAAAATGTTCCCAATCATTAGCAGCCACATTAGAAATGCAAATTAAAACAACTATGAGATACCACCTAACACCCTCAAAGATAGCCCAATTCAGAAAATCAGAAAGCAGTGTTGGAGGGGTTGTGGGGAGGTAGGAACTCTTATGCACTGCTGGTGGACCTGTAGGTACGTACAGCCACTACAGAAATCGATTTGGGGATATTTAAAACAAATGGAAATTGAGCTACCATATGACCAGCTCTTCCCCTACTGGGTATATACCCAGAAGAGGCAAGAAACAAAGCACAGCCAGACATCTGTGCCCCAATGTTCATGTGGCACGGTTCACAATTGTAAGTAGTTGGAAACAACCCCAATTTCCATCAACAGACGAATGGATTAAAAAAAAACTGTGGTACATACATACAATGGAGTACTTCGCATCCCTAAAAAGCAGTGATGAATGAATGAAGCACATCACCGCATGGGAAAATAAATGGAGGAAATTATGCTAAGCGAAGGAAGACAAGCACAAAAGGACAAGTGCAACATGATTCTGTTGAGGTAGCTTAAAAATGCAAAACGGGCATAGGGAAAAAGCTACTATATACATACATTCTGGAGTGAGGTCCACATAGTGTGCAGGGGCCAGAACAAATCCAGGGATACATATGGTAGTCAACTAAAAAGGACGGGGAAAAAATAAAAGACATGTGTAGCAGGGGAACAGGGCACTAACCCACCCAAGGGGAGGGTGCTATTTATATCTCCACAGGGAAAGAGGGATCAAACTTCAACCTGGTGCTCCAAGATGTGGATACAACATACCGGTATGAAGCAGGGAACCAACAGAGAGGTCTGAGGAGACGTCCCAACTATGGCCAATGCCAACTGTATGGACAGCTCCCCCAATCTCTCCCCAGAAGAATTTACTTCAGAGGACAGCACTGAAGCTACAGCTCAGGAAGAAGGACATGTCTGATCAGAGCACACAGGAAAAAATGAAGGGGGAGGGAGAGATAGTGGAGCACATCCTGGCCTACCAAACCCGGAGGATGATAGTCCTGCTCAGAGCAGCCAGTGCACAAAGAGGACCATAGAGCCAGCTCCGCCACAAGACATGACGTCCTGTTTGGGCCCATAGTGCTGGAGGCACAGTGTGGGAATTGTCCCTGATCTGACCCCACCACACCAAGGCGAAAAACTAAGGGTGTGCAACTGAACAGGAAGGGGAGAAGAGCAATTAAGTCCCCAAGGAATACCAAAAATAGACTGTGGGGCCAGGGCATGATGCCTCATCAGACTGTACTGTAAAACACCCCTAAAAGTCAACAAACAGACCTTTAACTATTTATAGGTTTTCTTTTCTGTCTTCTTTCTTTCTGTTGTTGTTTTATTTTCTTTTGTTGCTTTATTTTGCTCTATCTTGTTTTTGTGCATATTATTATCTCTGCAAGTCTATCTACATAAGATAGGTGGGATAAAAATTCTGGAGGAGAAAACAACATGACTGATGGTTCCGAGGGACATGGGAGCGGGGGAGGCTGGGGAAAGGAAGTGAGTGTTAACAACCCCAGAGAGAAGGGAACAACAGTGATCAGAACTTGATGGTGAGGAGGGTATAGGAGCTTGATCAAGGGCAATGTAACCACGAGGAATTACTGAAACCCAAATGAAGCCTGAAAATTATAGTGGAACAAGAGAAAAGTAAAAGGAAATAGAGAAAAGAATTAGGAAGCAAGGTGCATTTATAGAGGTCTAAATACAGGCAAGAACATATGTAAATATATTTATATATGAAAGCGGGGAAATAGATATATGTACATATATTTATAGTTTTAGTATTAAGATAGCAGATGGACATTGGGCCTCTACTTAAGTACGCCCTCAATGCAATAGCATTTTGTTCTATTAACTTGGTGTTCCATAATACTCACCTTGCCGACAGGATCGCTGCAGACAAATGGGTGCATAAACAACTGTGGTGAAGAAAGCTGATGGTGCCAGCTATCAAAAGATATAGCATCTGGAGTCTTAAAGGCTTGAAGATAAATAAGTGGCTATCTAGCTGAGAAGCAACAAAGCCCATATAGAAGAAGCACACCAGTCTGTGTGATCATGAGGTGTCAATAGGATCAGGTTTCAGGCATCAAAGACCCAGAACAAAGAATCTTATAATTGTGAATGAGAGGGAGTACAGAGTGGAGATCCAAAGCCCATCTGTAGACAATTGGATATCCCCTTACAGAAGGGTCATGGGGAGGAGACAAGCCAGTCAGGGTGCAGTATAGCACTGATGAAACATACAACTTTCCTCCAGTACTTTAATGTTTCCTCCCCCCACTCTAATGACCCCAATTCTACCTTGCAAATCTGGCTAGACCAGAGCATGTACATGATTATGGATAAGAGCTGAAAGCACAGGGAATCCAGAACAGGTAAACCCATCAGGAACAATCTTGAGAGTAGCCATACCAGGAGGAGAAGGGGAAGGTTGGGAGAAAGAGGGAACTGATCCCAATGATCTATATATAACCCCCTCCCAGGGGGATGGACAAAAGAAAAGAGGGTAAAGGGTGACATCAGTCAGTTTAAGACAAGAAAAAATAATAAAATTTATAAATTATCAAGGGTCCAGGAGGGAAGAAAGGGAGAGGAGGGAGAAACATGGGGAGCTGATACCAAGGGCTCTAGCAGCATTGTGTGAGCCCCCCAGTAAAATGGATTAATAAAACACATTTTTTAAAAAGGAAATGATGATGGCAACAAATGTACAAATGTGCTTGACACAATGGATGGATGTGTGGATTATGATAAGAGCCCCAATAAAGTAATTAAAAATAAATAAATATAATGAAGTTTGAATTGGAAAGGATTTGAAAAAGATGATGATGATCAATTGGAGTAAAAAGGGGAAATAGAATTGAGAGATTGATAAAGAAACAACCAGAGAGAAGGAGAAATGGGGACCTCACTGTGGAAGAAAATGATTAGAGCAGAAAAAACAATACTTCATTTTCTGATCCTGGAAGAGAGATCACAGTGTAAACATGATTTATTGTCAATACAATCATCCACTACCAAAATTAAATATATTTACATAAATCCATAAATATTGAATACTTCTTGCATATAATGTAATCAGATACTATAAATTCTAGGTGTATTTTGAGAGTGGATATTAAATGAACATTGACTTTGACCTCTTAGAGCTCCCATTAATATTATGATTATATTAGAATTTATGTGGATAGTTTATAGAACCAAATAAATTAATCCTAATAAATATAAATTACAAAGTATCCAGTGGGATAACACATTACTCACTTACTTTTTCTACGTGTTTATTTCTGGGAACAAATGAAGGTGAACATTGGCATTTTATTTTCCTGAGGTGGACGAGTCTATATGAAGGATAAAGGACATAGGAACAAAGTGCTTTCAGACGGGAGAGCAAATGGAGATTGCCACATTGTACGAGGCTCCAGAGACAGAACAATGCATGGGTTCAACGCTCATCTTGTTACATTTGTGCCTTCGTGTCACATGTATGCGCCTAGTGCATCCCCTTCCTTTTGTGTGATAACTCTAGCTTGTCCCCTTCCTGTCACGCACATGCCTATTGTTAATCCCAGTGCACATAAAATAGAAATCACAGGAGTCTTCAGAGATGTTGGGGCCCACTTCACAAACTTGTTCCTTATGATTGTGGTGAAGGGTATGTTCTCAGGACACCCCCTTTAGAAGTCTATGGGAATATCCTGATAGATCAATTCCAACATACCAATTTCCCTAAAGTTTTGTATGCCTTCTTCTACAGTGTACCAAGGTTAACAGAGGAAACTGCCCTAAATGAACTCCGACATTTGCCTACAGTGGGTCTGATTGGGTCCTATGGTGGTAGAGAGCAGGTGTCAGCACTGAATCAACAGAGACAGGGTGGGCATGGTTATCATAACAGATATAAACTTGTCTCATGTGGACTTATGGCATTGGCTACTTAGCTATGGTTTCCCTAGGAATGAAATACATGAGAAACCTACTAAATGTGTATGTGGTCTATACAGGCGTTAGAATGTTTAATCAGGTGAACAGCAGAATAGAGAGTCAACAGAATCAACAGACCACTGGCAAACTAATCAAAGAAAGGAAGGAACAAATTTCAATAGCAAGGATGAGGGATGAAATAGGGGACATTCCAACGGACCCTAATGAAATCAAAAGGCTAATTACACAGTAATACAAAGACCTGTACTCCAGTGAATTCAGCAAGTTGGAAGACATGGACAAAGACTTGGAAAAATGATCCCTTTCTAGACTATCCCAGATGGACCTGGACCAGATGGTATCACAGGATAATTCTACCAAGTATTCAGGAAAGAACAGACACCAATCTAACAAAAACTTTTCCAGAACACAGAAAAAGACCACAAACTCCCAAATTATTTCTATGAAGCTAGTATAACTCTGATACCTAAACTGGGCAAGGATCCCACAAGAATCCAGAACTACAGACGGATATCCCTAATGATCATCAATTCAAAAATTCTTAACAAAATACTGGCCAATAGAATACAAAAGTATATAAACCAAATAATTCATTATGACCAAGTGAGATTCATACCAGCAATGCAGGGATGGTACAACATATGAAAGACCATTAGTATTACTCACCACATTGACATGAAAAATTACAAGAAACACATGATAATATCGGTAGATGAGGAAAAACAATTCAACATCCAACACCAATTCCTGTTTAACACACGCCAGAAGATAGAAATGGAAGGAAATTTTCTCAATATATTACAAGCTATATAAGAAAAACCAGTCAACATGGTAGTCAATGAAGAAAAGACAAAAGCAATCCCACTGAAAAAGGGGACCAGACAAGGATGCCCCTTGTCCCCACTCATTTAACATTGTACTGGAGGTCCTAGTTAACAGCATAAGGCAAAGAAAAGACATCAAAGGTATTCACCTGGGGAAGGAAGAGGTAAAACTATGATTATTTGCAGATTATATGATTTTATATATGGAAAATCCCAAAAGCTCCACAAGGGGATTACTGCAAACAATAGAGGAATATGGTAGGGTGGCAGGATAGAAGAAGAAAAAACAGATGTCTATCGGACTGCTATGCATATAGAACAAGACCACAGAAGCGGGGATCAAAACAGTGGTACTCTTAACAATAGCCAAGCACACATTGAAATATCTAGGGATATATCTGACTAAAATAATAAAAGATTTGTATGAGGAAAACTACAGAACACTATTACAAAAAAACTAAGAGTGACTTCAACAAATGGAAGAATATCCCATGCTCCTAGATTGGAAGACTCAATATAGTAAATATGTCAGCTCTTCCCCAGACACTGTATAACTTCAATGCTATACCGATACAAATAGAATCATCTTTCTTCAAAGAAATGGAAAAACTGATCACCAACTTCATATGGAGAGGGAAGAAGCCCAGAATTAGCAGAGATCTCTTCAATGACACAGTGGGAGGCCTTGCTTTACCTAACCTTAGCACGTTATACAGCCACAATTGTCAAAACCAAATGGTATTGGTATAATGACAGATACTCAGAAAAATGGAAAAGAACTGAAAACTCAGAAATAAAATCATCAGCCTAAAGACAACTGATTTTTGATAAGGGCCCCCCAAATATCCAATGGGAAGCAGATGCCCTCTTCAACAAGTGATGCTAAAAAATTGATATCTACTGCAGAAAAATGAAGCAAGACCTTTATCTCAATCCATGCACAAGAATAAACTCAAGTTGGATCACAGACCTTGAGGTAAAACCCCAAAGTATTAGGGCCATCAATGAGGGAATTGGGACAAACCTGAAAACTTTGGTACAGGGAATACATAGGCTATCAGAAATAGGGAAGGACACACATACAGATGAAGCACAAATTGACAAGTCAGACATACTGAAGATCAAAACCTGTGTATATCAAAATAATTCAAGAGAGTTATAAGAGAGTCCACAGACTAGGAAAACATCTTTAGCAATGAAACATCAGACAAATATCTTATTACTAAAATCTATAATACTCTGCTAGCTTCCCAAAAGAAAAATCTAGTTGCCTACTGAGGAGGTGGGAAAGGACCTGGACAGAAGTTTCACAAGGGCAGAAATCTGATTGGCCAATAAACATATAAGAAAATGTTTCAATTCCTTAGCCATAAAAGAAATGATAATTAAAACAATATGAGATACCACATAACATCCTCAAAGATAGCCCACTTCAAAAAATCAGAAAGTAACAAATGTTGGAGGGGCTGTGGGGAGACAGAAACTTTTAGGTGGACATGTAGGTATATAAAGCCACTATGGAAATTGATTTGGGGATATTTTAAAAAATGGAAATTGAGCCACCATGCAAGCCAGCAAGTCCCCCTACCAGGCAAATACCCAGAAGAGGCAAGAAACAAACCACGGCCAGACATCTGTGCTCCAGTGTTCATCGTGGCACAGTTCAAAATCGCAAGGAGTTGGAAACAACCCAAAATTTCATCAGCAGACATATGGTTTAAACAACTGCAGTACATACATATATCCTTGAAAGCAGGGATGAATGCATGAAGCACATCACATGAGAAGAACATGAGAAAATTATGCTAATTGATGTAAGCCAAGCACAAAAGGACAAATACAACATGAGCCCATTCAGGTAAACTTAAAAGGACAAAAGGGGCATAGGGGAAAATCTACTGTATACATACATTCCTGGGGTGAGGTCCAGGTACTATGGCAGGGGCAAGACCTAATCCAGGGTTGCATAGGGAAGCCAATTGAAAAGGAGGGGAAAGGAAAGAAAAAAAGACATGGGCAGCGGAGTAACAGGACACTGTCTCCACCGGGAGAGAAGGACTGGACTTCAACCTGCGCTCCAAGACATGAATGCAACATACTGCAGGAAGCAGGGAACCAAGAGAGAGGTATAAGTGGCTGGCCCCAATCCCAAATATGTGGACAGCCCCCACTTCCCCAAGACAATTCATTTCAGAGGACAGCACTGGATCTATAGCTCAGGGACTGATAGTGCTACGGGACAATACTGGAGACATGGTGCAAGAATTGTGCCCAGACTGACCCCAGCATACTGGGGTGAAACACTAAATGCGTGCAACAGAAAAGCAAGGGATAAAAACATTGAAGTCCCCAGGGAATACCACAAATAGACTGTGGGGCCAGGGCATGACAGCCCATCAGACTCAACCAGAAAACACTCTTAGAGGTCAAAAGCAGACCTTGAACTATTATACGCTTGTCTTTTTTTGTTGGTGGTTTTTTGTTGTTGTTGTTGTCTTGTATTCCTTTTTTTTGATATGTCTTGTTTTTGTGGTTATCATTGTCTTTGCATTTCTATCTAGATAATACATTTGGGATAAATAATCCAGAGGAGAAAACAATGAGACCAACAGACCCGTCGGGGGGGGGGGGCACAAGAGAGTGGGAGTTCGGGGATAGGAAATGGGTGTTAGCAAACCCAGGGACAAGGGAATAACAAGTGAAGAGGGTGTAAGATGCCTGGTAGGGCTTGACCAAGGGCAATAAACCAGAGGTATTACCAAAACCCAAATGAAAGCAAACGTGATAGTGGGACAAGAGGAAAGTAAAAGGAGATAGAGGAAACAACTAAGAGGCAAAGGGCATTTATAGAGGTCTAAATGCAGCCATGTATATATGTAAATGTATTTATAAATGTCGATTGGGGAATGGATCTATGCAAATATAGTTATAGATTCCGTCTTAAAGTAGCAGACAAACTATGAACCATTACTCAGGTACTCCCTCAACTCAAGAACACATTGTCCCTTTATCCTGGCATTAAATGATTCTCACCTTCCCGACAAGATCACTAAATACAGAATGGGTGAATAAGCAAAGGTGGGAAAGAAAGTTGATGGTGCCAGGCTATATAAAGGTATAGCACCAGGGCCCCTAAATGCTTGAAGATAAACAAGCGGCCTTTTAGCTGAGAAGCAACAATGTCCACAAGGAAGGAGCACACCCACCTGTGAGATCATGAGGTATAGATAGTATCAGATATCAAGTATCAGGCATTAAAAACTCAGAACACAAAAATCTTATCATGTTGAATGTGGTGGAGTGTGCTGTGGAGACTCAAAGTCCATCTGTGGACAACTGGACATCCCCTTACAGAAGGGTCACAAGGAGGAGACGATCCTGTAAGGGTGCAGTACAGCACCATTGAAAAATACACCTTTCTTCCAGTTCTTTAATGCTTATGCCTCTCCCATGCCAACCCCTACTATCTTGATCCCAATTCTACCTTATAAGTCTGGCTAGGCCAGAGCATGGACACGGGTATAGATAAGAGCTGGAAACAAAGGGAACCCAGGAGAGATAAACCCTTCATGACTGATATTGAGAGTAGTGACACCAGAAGGGGAAGGGAAGGCGAAAGGAGGAACCGATCACAATGATCTACACAAAACCCCTTTCCAGGAAGGTGGACAACAGAAAAGTGTTTGAAGAGTAGCATCCATCAGTGTAAGGCATGACAAAATAATAAACATTTATAAAATATCAAGGGTTTGTGAGGGAGGGGTGGGGAGAGAGGACAAAAATGAGGTGCTGATACCATGGGCTCAAGTAGAAAGAAAATGTTTTGAAAAAGATGATGGCAACAAATGTACAAATGTGCTTGAGACAAATGGATGGATGTATGGATTGTGATAAGAGTTGTATGAGCCCCCGATAAAATGATTTTAAATATATAAATAAATACATACATTTCCCCACCAGAAATCTGCTCGCTTTAAAACATGCTTTAATGGAAAGTTTTCATGACATATATAATTAGGGTTTAATGTCCAATTAAATAGCAAACCATACTCATTGCCATTGAGTTCATTCTGACTTATTGCAACCTATTTTAAAACCCTCTTGTATTTCAAGTCTCTAAGTCCTAGAGAGTTTAACTGTTGTTGGTTTTATTGTCTTCAACAGACACATAGTAGTGATTTTCTGACATGTTTTTAAATTCTCATCTCCTAGAATTCCCCCAACTAGAAAATTCACGTTTAAGGAATAGTTTTCACTTACCTTTGAGCCCATTTTTCTAAAAACAACAACACCAAAAACACGCATTCCTCTTGCCCCACGCATAGTTAAGCAAAAAATATGTTTCTGGACTCAATGCAAATTTACACTAAAAAATAACTCTAAATACACTATGATTTTTCATAGCATTGACCATTAATAGGAATCTTCCTCAACTCACTACAATCCACTTCGATATCAACAAGCCAATGACAAAAACATAGTCATTGACATTTTACACCAGTTGCTCATCATGGCTGATAGGTTATTTTCTATACTCACTGAGATCGAGTGTCTGATGGCCACCAGAGCCTGCCTTTTTAATAAATTCTATGATTTTTCATTTTTCTATTAATTTACAAATAATTTTAGTGTGGAAAATTACCTTTGAAATCAGAAAAATCTGAATCATCAACCTGGCTGTATCATTTCAAAACTGTATGTCTTTAAGAAATGTTCTCAAGTTGTGTCAGCTGGCAATGTGTGTAATAATTTACCCTGTGCTTTTGTTAAAGTTCCATTAATTGAATTTTAATGAAGAAAGCAAATATAACTAAATGCTGAGGAAATTAATTACCATGATATTGAATTAACTCCAATGTTCTGGAAACATTTTTACAACAAATTATTGCTAAGAATACCACATCAAATCAGTTAGCTTGGATCATGACATATATCCAATTCAGTAATTATAGGAAGCATGCATCTTGTACTTCAGAAACATTTGGCTGAAAAGCATGCTAACATACCAGTTTGGAAATCATTGAAAGTCTTGTTTCAAATTTTAAGGTCACTTAAAGGATTGACATTATGGTTTGTTTTTGAAAATAAGGCTATTTTAAAGTATACTGAAAAATGAAAATCTTTCCAGAGGAAGTTGATTTGTATTGCAATGTCCATTTAAAACTATCCATTAATTACAGGAAAGACTTTTTAAGAATTCCTGTGAATAAATATACTAATTGATCTCCCAAGGCTGTGATTAGTATGTTCCCTTTACAGCCTCCCAAATACAAAGAAATTCATTCCATTTGGGTTTCTTAAAATATTTTACATTTTGAAATTCGGTTTCGCAAATGTTATTAAATCTCACCCCTTCCACAATACTGGGCAAATATGTTATCTACAACTTATCCTTAAGGAAACTGAGTTTTTGTTTTGTTTTGTTTTGTTTTTCTTGAGCATAGAAAGCCAAAGGGCAGATTTCTTGCTTCCCTCCCACCCAAGGTAACTGAGTTTTAAGGACCTGTTTTGTTATTAGATTGAAGTAATTAAGCTGAAAAGAGATAAATGCTTTATACTATTGTGTATATATACTCCTTGTTGATGATCAGTCAATTTCTCCTTCAAGAGCTACAATAATGAAATGACTGCTTTTCAAGACAACTGAGCTTTGATTGCTACCTAATATCCCATCATCTCTAATCATTTCACAATTAAGAGTTCCAAATATCCCGTTAAGTTCTAGAACAAACTCCCAATGTTAGTGACGTCTCGATCCTCGCCCACACCATCTCTGAAAAGCCCTTAGTAGATGTGGTCTCTGTACTTCCCAAGTCCTCAAACTCATCGTTTTGTCTAACACAAAATATCTTGGTTTATGTATTTAAAACAGAAAACTAACTGTTTAATATTGCTTCTGCATTACCAAGACTCAAACCTGGAATCCAAACAGCTCTTCCTTTCCTAAGTAGTACATTCACTTCACAACTTTGTTTCCTTTCTCATTAACCTACCTGGTTCCAACCTTTGCTCATGTTAAATATAAAATTGTATGACATGTGTTTTGTGTTTTTCAGATGTGATGTAGTGAGTAAATATGTAAGAAATTAGAGAATATGTAAAAGATCCGGTATTTGAATTTAACCATAAATAATTATAGCCTTGTTCTAAGTTATACAGTTTCCTGTAAACACATATCCTGAATCAATGACGACTGATATAGAAAAAGTGAGTTGTTTTAAATGAATAAAGTCTTTTATTAAGAAACTATTGTTTTTACTCCAATTTTATAATATAGACAGCCATGGTGCAGATAAAATAATGTCAGAATTAAATTTATATCTAAAAAATAATCAAAGTAATATATGATATGATTAAACTACTCAATCTGCACCAAATATAAATATCTTCCACTAACCCATGTGCAATATTATCAACAGCTCTACTTTAGTGTGAAGTTAATGGATATGGGAACTTCCACTGGAATTTCTCTCAGAATGGTCAGCTCAAAGGCAAGTGATGATATCAGGAAGGGAAGCGATAGTGGAGCTGTCAGCAGAGAATGTGTCTGAATGCTGACTGTCCTCTACTGTTCCAATACATTGATGGATGGATCCTACCTCACATGGGCTCTGTTCTCTCATTTTACAACTTCCCGGAAATGTACTACATTTTGTAAGGAAGTCAGAACTTACTTTATGTCACCTAGGAATTTTTTCAAACTTTAAAATAAAAATACATTCTCTAAAACACTCATGTATATAACCAGAAAAGTATTTACACAACTGAATTTCATGACCATAACAAATCATCAAAATATGTTTGTGTTTATAAATTTGTAGTCATTTTTTTACAAATCAGAACTTGTCTTCATGTCTACTGATACCACCTGTATCTTAATTATTATCATCTAATTCCTTTTTCTTTCTTAGTGCTTTATCTTTTCCATCATACTCATTTTAAGTTGTTTTTAATGGATTTTGGACAAAGAATTGAACTTTCTATCATGCTGCTTACAATCCCTGAAACATTCCCTTTCCTCATTCGGGTAAAGAGGATATTTTATTATAATTATTTAAACAAACTGGACAATATGTTCCAAGAATTTCAATTTATTGTAAAGAATATGCTTTGGTTTTAAACAACTTGTACATTCAACTATAATTATTTTTTATCATTTATTAGGGGCTCATACAACTCTTATCACAATCAATAAATACATCAATTGTGTCAAGCACATTTGTACATATGTTGCCATCATCATTCTCAAAACACTTGCTTTCTACTTGAGCCCTTGGTATCAGCTCCTCATTTTCCCTTTCCCTACATCCCCCTCCCCCCTGAATCTTTGATAATTTATAAATTATTATTATTTTGTCATATCTTACACCATCCGACATCTCCCCTCACCCACCTCTCCACTGTCCGTCTCCCAGGGAGGAGGTTATATGTAGACCTTGTAATCTGTTCCCTCCATCTCCCTCACCTTCCCTACACCCTCCTGATATCACCACTCTCACCATCAATCCTGAGGGATTCATCTGTCCTGGATTCGCAACTCTAATTCTTAAATGCAAGTCTGTTTTTAAAGTTAAATTAAAGTTTCAAAATATTGATATGCTCAGTCTACCCATTAAAATGCAATTAATCCATAGTCAAAATGTCTAGACCCTTCCAGAAGATTTTCTCAATTTTAATCTCACCTATTTTTTTCAGCAGTGTTATAATGATAAAATTTACTAACACTATTTGTCTTGGATATCTTGCAACCATGAAATTATTAATGGTTGACATTTCCATGGTATTTATTACCTGCTCCCCCATGACCTTTCCTTTGATGACAACTTTGTTTATTTTCCCTTAAAATTTGGCCTTACTTTTGCCTTAATATTTTCTTCTCACTTTACACATTAGGAAATCATTTCTGCTACCACCAATTCAAGTGCCACAAATAAAGAAATGACCTCTAAATCAATAGATCTTTGCATTACTCTGGCTCTACTTGGGTGGCAAAAAAACACAGTTACACAGTGCAAGTTTAATGTTAAGAATTATTATGCTGTTGGAAAAGAGTATAAGATATAAGGAAATTCTATATGATACCCCGTGACTAAGAGGAAATACACCAAAGTGGTAAGAGCTAAAAAGGTTACCTCAGATGACTGCTGAGCTGAGAGGTTCGCTGACTTGGCCTGGTGAGAGCAAATTTGAGGTGACCTTTCCCAGAGTAGGTGGTGATCAGGTGATGGGTAACCAGAGGTGGGGGTGTAGACATGCGGAGGAGCCAGGACCCCTGGGACACTCATGAGTCATTGTGGTGGTTGGAGAAGTGCTCAGAGTGGGAATTTAGGCACGCGTGCAGGCTGGAGACATGGTGGGCAGAAAGCCTTGAAATTATACAAGGGTCCACATGTGACCTCCTCCCTGGGAGATGGACGGCAGAGAAGGGGGGGAAGGGAGACTCTGGATAGGGCAAGATATGACAAAATAACAATGTATAAATTACCAAGGGCATATGAGGGAGTGGGGAGCAGGGAGGGAGGGCCAAAAAAAAGAGTACCTGATGCAAAGGGCTTAAGTGGAGAGCAAATGTTTTGAGAATGATTGGGGCAGGGAATGTATGGATTTGCTTTATACAATTGATGTATGTATGTATATGGATTGTGATAAGAGTTGTATGAGCCGAGCCCCTAATAAAATGTAAAAAAAGAAAAGAAAAAAAAAGAAAATGATTAGGGCAAAGAATGTACAGATATGCTTTATACAATTGATGTATGTATATGTATGGATTGTGAAAAGAGTTGTATGAGCCCTTAATAAAATGTTTTCTTAAAAAAGAAAGTATTAATTTCTCAGCCAAGAGCGCTGAATAGAGTTTCTATCCCCAGGCTGAGCCTGAGCCACTTTTTGAGTTCCTGGTCAAAGCAAAGCTCCACTAGAAGACCTGCCAGTGTTTTGCAGACAAACTCTACCTACTTCTGGGATTCCTGTGAGAAATACTAGCAAAGTCCCCTCCTCTGGCTCTATTCCTCAAAGGTGCTCTTATGAGAATGCTTACTCCAGTGCTCATTTTAAAGGAGAAATGCTTAATGGAATTTCATCCATTCCACAAAGCATATATTGAAGGATAAATTTGAGCTAACGGGCAATGAAAGGATGACAGCATCAGCCGATCTGTCTACTTCCAGAGGTTTTGAAGTAGACTGGCTTATGTCTTGGCTGCACAATTATTAATAAATACAAACACAGAAAATATGATCAACTATTATGAACCTCAAAGAGCCCCACTAACATAGTGAGTTATGTGTTAGGCTGCTAACAGCAAGCGCAGTAGTTCAAATTCTCCAATTACTTTAGAGAGAAAGATGAAGGTTTCCAGTCCTGTTAAGATTTACAACCTCAGAAACCCCAAGGAGTGGTTCTACTCTGCCCTATAGGGTCACTATGACATGATGAGTAAAAATCAACTAAAAAACAGAGGGCTATTTTTGATGAACTGCAATTTATACAGCTGCTCACTGGGTATTAAAACAACCATATGCCCTTAAAATTTGGCCTGCAATCCTATCCAAATGTGCAAGAAATACAAAGTGTATAGCACAGATCCTAAGACACAGCAACTCAGTACCATTGAGTCAATTACAACGCAATGACCTTAAAGGACAGAGGAGAATGGCTCCTGTGGAATTCTGAGACTATAGGCTTTGCAGCAGTAGAAAGCCTCGACTTTGTCCCTTAGAGCAGATGATGGTTTAGAACTTCTGACCTTGTAATTAGCAGCCCAATTCGCAAGCCCCTCTGCCACCAGGGTCCCCATAATATATAATCAGGACTCAATACATTCTATTTTCCTCAGAAATAAGCATCTTCAAGTAATAATAACTTTTCAAGCATTTCTATTTATTTGTGCTGATGTATTCATGGAAGCACAAGGATTTATTTTAATATAACTATGGTTTAACGTGTGTGCCTGTGTGTGTTAGAGAGAGTGAGGCATCAAATGTTCATTCAAAAAAGGAAGACAGCAGTCAGTGTAAGATATTAAAATAATAATAATTTATAATTTATTAAGGGATCATGAGGGCAGAGTTGGAGAGGGAGGGAAAAAAGAGGAGCTGATAACAAAGGCTCAATGGAAAGTAAACATCTAGGAAAAATGATGGTAACATATGTACAAATATGTTTGATACAATTGATTTATTGATACTTAGAGTAGCTCTCAGAGCCCCCAATAAAACGATCTCTTTTTAAAATCATTTTATTAGGGGCTCATACAACTCTTATCACAATCCATACATACATCAACTGTGTAAAGCACATCTTTACATTCATTGCCCTCATCATTCTCAAAACATTTGCTCTCCACTCAAGCCCCTGGCCTCAGGTCCTCATTTTTTTCCCTCCCTCCCAGTTCCCCCTCCCTCACGAGCCCTTGATAATTTATATATTATTATTTTGTCATATCTTGCCCTGTCTGACGTCTCCCTTCACCCACTTCTCTGTTGTCCGTCCCCCAGGGAGGAGGTCACATGTAGATCCTTGTAATCGGTTCTCTCTTTCCAACCCACTCTCCCTCTACCCTCCCAGTATCACCACTCACACCACTGGTCCTGAAGGGATCATCCATCCTGGATTCCCTGTGCTTCCAGTTCCTATCTGTACCAGTGTACATCCTCTGGCCTGGCCAGACTTACAAGGAAGAATTCAAATCATGATAGTGGGGGGGGGGGCTGAGGAAGAGTTTAGGAACTAGAGGAAAGTTGTATTTTCCATCGTTGCTACATCACACCTTGACTGGCTTTTCTCCTCCCCTAGAGCCCTCTGCAAGGGGATATACAGTGGCTGACAAATGGGCTTTGGGTCTCCACTCTGCACTTCCCCCTTCGTTCACTATAATAAGACTTTTTTTGTTCTGATGATGCCTTATACCTGATCCCTTCGACACCTCGTGATCGCACAGGCTGGTGTGCTTCTTCCATGTGGGTTTCGTTGCTTCTGAGCTAGATGGCCACTTGTTTACCTTCAAGCCTTTAAGACGCTATACCCAAGATGCTATACCTTTTGATAGTCGGGCACCATCAGCTTTGTTCGCCATATTTGCTTAGGCACCCTAAAATGATCTTTTAATTTATGAAAGAGTTCGCTATCCTTTAATTTCACTTCTTGCTGAACTTTCTGAAGTCTCCCCATGTGTATGTTTGTATGTGCATAAGCTATTTTTATGTTGAATATTTAAGCTGTAAAATTCCCTGAGAAAATGAACTACCCTGAGGAGTCCTCACTGCATCTTACCTGAAGCATTTTATCCAATGTATTTCTAAAGATACGATTTTAAGCAATATGTCACAGTGCTTGGCTTTATAGAATATTTTGAAGCTCCATAACCTTGAGCATTATTGAAATTACAAACACCTGACTTGAAATTACAAACACCTGTGTATGTAGTAGGTGGAATGTAAATGTCGGCTTTCCAAGACTGTTATAGGATTGTTCTGTAAAAAGTAAAACCCATCTCTGTTTCCCTTATTGACCCAAGGAGGGTGACCATATTGAAGTTGAAGATTTCAGTAGACTTTAGTAAGGTGTCATTATAAAGGGACCCCTTGTGATTCATAGGATTATATTCTGAAGTTAAATGAAGCTCCTTAAGGTATTAATTTAGCATTTCCCCTTCTTTACATGCTTTCCACCTTAATGTGATTCAGTCTGAATCAAAATGTGATTTTTTTCAATGCACCACATAACTAAACGGGTTTCTATATCTGTGAGGTGATTTACCTACTTAAAAAAATGATCTCTCAGATGTATGTATTTGAACCTCAAAATCATCCAGTGCAACAAGCAGGTTATAAATTATGAACTTTGTTTAACGATGGCAGAGTTTGAGAGACAAAGGTTAGATTTTGAAACAAAATCGCATTTCCCAGTTTTCTTGGTCTAACATCCAATCAGAGCTAATCCGGTAACCTGCTGGACACTTGCACCATCGAGGACTGCCGACGTCTCATCTGGAACAAGCTCCCGTCATAGGGAAAAGTATTTCATCTTCAGTAGTTCTATATGGTGAAGATCCCTCATCATTTTCCTTGAAATGTCACTAAAATAACTTAAGGTTCCTTTCATGAACAGTACTTTTTTATTCTTATTTAATATATCTCTGGGAAGTGTCTAATGTAGATTTTGTTTAATATGAAATTTTTTATCTTTCTGCTTTCTCTTTAGGACTAAATCCCCATAGATACTACAGAAAATTTCAAGGAACCTTAATCCCCTTCTATGGTCACCTCAGCAATTATGTCTTGTCTCTCTCATGTAGGAAAAACCACTTAAAATAAATTCGTCATGTGTTACATCCTTTCAAAACTTATAAAAACATTTTATTTTCGCCTTTTTTCTATCACTTTAAAGAACATTACCAGTTTTTCAGAGACTATGTTATGCAGCTATTGCTTAATTATAGTGTCAACGAAAAATGTTAATGAGTAGAAAAAATTACCTCACTCCTGTATGCTAATTTATTTTAGTATATAAATTCTTTACATATGACTACTTATTACTATTGCTTATACTTAAACACTCTCAGAGTCTGATACTTTCAAGCATCCACTTTTATTCTTGGACTATGTTTAGAAAATTGTCACATGTTGGATAGTCTGCTGCCTTATAATTTGAAATATGTTTATCTAATTCCGGCTACTGGAAATGCAAAGACCAATTTTAATCTCTCTTCCACATTGGAGTTCTTTAAATATATGTGGGACAAATAGTACATTTACCCACTGCCAACACAGAGTACTGTGAAGTACAGATTTCTTCTTAGCCATTTCATCTACAACCTTCTCCTCTTTCCCTTTCATTCTGTAAACTACCCCTCTCTTTACCACTGTAAATCTCCACATCTGGCTGTAGTTTGTCTCGCCTCAACGATTGCTTTACCCTCTTAGCAGGATGCCTCTCTTCACCTTCACCATAATATAATTCACACAGCCATTAATAGAATGCATGTTATAGTAGTATTGATATGAAATCTGCTAAATAAGAAAAGAAATGAAGAAGCTGCAGTGCAAGAACACATAGAAAAGCCAATAAATACATAAAAATGAAACCTCTTCAGTCTCAAACCTCTCTACTCTCGTGTTCTCTCCATAAATTCTAGCCACAACATCCTCCTCTCAAAACAAAACAAAACGGAATACTCTGCCATAGAGAAGATTCTGACTCATAGGAACCCGGAGTACAGAATAGAAGTGCCCTGCGATTTGCTGAGCCATACATCTTTAAGGATGCGGACAACCATATCTTTCTTCCTCAGAGACCTTGATGGGGTCAAACTGCTGGCCTGGGAGAAAGCAACCTCATGGGGAGCACCCTCTAACCTCAGGGCTCTAAACACAGCAAATTCCTGTTTCCTCAGGACTTTTGTAGTTGTTCACTCTTCCACTTAAATAACTCTTCTAATTCCAGCACCCCTGTTTTCAATTATATGTGTAATTGTCCCTTATTCAAAGACTCATAACAGTCCTTCCTATATAAAATAATACCATATATTTTTAATTAATAAAAATATTTTATTGAAATTCAGGACCTTGGAACTTTCCAGTTAAAATGTCAAATCTGTTTTGCACAAATGGCTGCTCTATTTTCTGGAAGCGTTAATTTAGGACTTCAATATTTGTATTATAAATCTTGAATATAAAATGTATATTCTGTGTCATACAGCATAGAATTCCCAAGCCCTGACATTGCCGCAACCACATCCTTCATGACCCAAACTAGTGATACTCTGATATTATGTTATTATAGCAGAAGACAATGACAGAAGTGACTGGTGTGTTTAAACTCAACTCCACAGGCCTGCATTACTGAAACAAGAGGAAGATAAATCTAGAAATCATCCTGTGAACTCTTAGGATTGGAACACATCATTTGGAGTCTATGTGATTTTCACTTTGTCCTATCATTTGGTTCAAATCAAAGCTATTGACATTAAGTTCCTATTCCCTGATGGAGCTCAGAAATTTGGTAATGGTCAAAGCAGAGACTTGAAAATAAAACATTTAAGAATCACAAATAGGTAGCTCAGAGTTCACTGCACTGCATGCGTATCTGGGTTAAGAGACTAAAGGGTAAGAGAGCTGGGATGTTGACATGGTAAATCTGACAGCTGATGGGAGTTTGTTGATGTTTGGTGTACTGAGAGCTCTTGGGAATATAGAGAGCTTTATTCCAACTTCAAAAATGCCTTAAGGGTGGGAACAAAAACTGGGACATGGTAACTTGGCAATTTATGGTTTTGTTTCTGCCCTCTCCCTGATATTCCTAAATTCCTACCTGCAATGAATAACCTGCCTGCAGGTGACAGCCAGAGAAAGACAAGAACCACCTGACACCTGAAGTCAGGCACACCTCTAAGTGTATATGGGTGAGTTAGCAGGCTATCCTTCTTGTAAAATAGCTCAGGCTTTTTCCTCTATCAATCTGAGAATGGGGTAACTCTCCCCAAAAGGAATCCCTCCTCCCCTTACAGTCTGCTAGGTGCTAGTAACCATACACTTTCCGGACTGCACCATGAAGGACAAATCTATTCTCACAAGACTTTGTCCAGTCACCTGCCTAATTTCTGGGGATGGTCCCTGGTGGGAAGATGTGAGCACAGGGGTGTTTCTCGTAAGCCAGCTCTGGGGTGACCAAACCCCACACAGACATGGGGAAACCCAGATTATTTAAAACTACCAGCCTTCTGAACAAGGAAATGAAACTATGCATTCCATGATATCTGAAATGCACTTGTCAGCCAAAGTCTGTGGCAGATTGAGTCCCAGCATTCTGCACGCTCAGGTCCTGCTGCTCTCATAGAGACTGCCTCATGCACATTGTGTCTCTCTTCATTGTCGCATCACTGAGTTATAAATCCATCTACTGTGAAGGGGTCTTTATAACAATGCATTGATTATTTTAGCAATGATTATAAAACATATTATTTTATTTGTGAATTTATATTTATTTAGGTGTCATGGGGTTTTTTGTTCATTTTTTGTTTGTGTTTTGGATTCTACCATTAAATTATGCCTTCTTTGAGTAAAAACATAATCAGTGTTATTTAATATTTCATTAAAGTTCAGTCTAGAAATTTCTTTGATAAGGCCAAACAATATGCAGATGTGTTGTTATTGGGTGTTGTCAAGTTGGTACCAACTTACAGCGACCCAATGCACAACAGAAACACCTCAGGGCCTGCTTGACCTTCACCATGTTCTTATGTTTGAGCCCATTGTTAAAGTACAGTGTCAATCCATCTTTCCCAGGTCTCCTTCATTTTCACTGCTCCTCTACTTTAAGCATTCAGTCCTTTCCCAAGGACTAGCTTGTCCTGATAATGCATCCAAATTACATAAAATGAAGGATCACATCCTTGCTTCTAAAGGCTACTGTGGATTTACTTCTTCCAAGACAGATGTTTTTGTTCATTTGGAAGTTCACACTACTATCGAGATGCAGATATACCATGCTTATGGATTCAAATACGCACTTTTGAAGCACTACCACTTTAAATAAATCTATTCCAGCTGATGTAAAAATTCATGAAAACCCTGTATACATTTTTGAGCCTTTGAAATTTTGATCGGAGCAGATAGCTCCATCTCTCTCCTGTGAAGTTGCTGAGAAGTTTGAAATGTCCAGCTTCTGATTAGAAGTACAATCTGATTAGACGTCTAATGCTTAGTTTCAAGTAAACCCCCTTTAAAATATCTGCAGAGTATAGTTATAGGAATTGACAAGATAATCCTAAAATACAGAAGAAGACGACGAAGAAGATGAAGAAGACGACGACGAAGAAGAAGAAGAAGAAGAAGAAGAAGAAGAAGAAGAAGAAGAAGAAGAAGAAGAAGAAGAAGAAGAAGAAGAAGAAGAAGAAAGAACGAGACTAAAATAATCCTGGAAAGGACAAAATTGGAGGTTGCAATTGTTTGATTTCCTGTCAACTTGGGCGGATCCGGATTTGAGGGAAGATGATGTGTTCAACTCCACAGTGAGATCTTCTGTGACGCCGCCAAGCAGTTGTGGGCATAATCAATATCCTTAATGTGGCCACGGTTTTGATAGGCTCCAGGGAGGTTTCATTCAGGGTGTGGCTTCCTCTTAGTTTAAGTGTGTGGAAGCTGGTGAACTTTTATTCTTGATTTGGATCCTTCATCTGATCTGCGACCTCCTATTATATCACCTACCAATTCCAGGAGCTACCAGTCGACTACAAACCTATGATTCATTTGGTTGGATTCATTCAATCCCATTCCTCTCAGCCTGTGGTTTTACTGCTTCATCTTGCTGCTTCTTGTGCATCAGCTTTAGGTGTCAGAAGATTTCAGCTTACATCTGGCCCATGGAATTGAACTGGACTGGATTTACCCCCTTCTACAAGCCTATGAGCCATTTCTTTATCTAAATATATTTCCATATACATACATATACAAGCCTCACTGGTTTTGCTTCTTTAGAAAACCCAGCTTAACCCAGAGGCCTCATATTATCTAGTATTAAAATTTACAACAAATTTGCAGTAACCAATACTGTATGATTTGGGCAAAATGATAAAAACTGAAAAAGTGAGCATGAAAGGATAAATAAACTCAACCTCTATAAAGTAATGATTATCTACTTTCCAAGTACATTACAAATACTAGTCAGTGGTAAGTCTGACACTAAAGATAAACCTCAGAGATAAAATAAAATTTGTTTATGAAAAAAAATATCTTCTCCCAACTATTGATTATAGACAATCATAAACAATTATCTATTAGTATAGACAATACAGCACCAAACAATGGGATTGCTCAGAATTTACATCCTAAACATGTCAGAATCAAATCTTCTGTCTTCAAGTAGCATAACACAGAATCATTCATATTTCTTAAAATTAAACAGATTATCGAAGTAAGCACAGGTGATTTCAAAACCCACAATCCATTGGGGGATGCACCCACAGAATGTTAACCTTGAAATATTATTTTAGAAGCGAAGTATGCCACATCAAGCAATATTTGCATGTTGCATATTTTATGGTACTCAGTTTTCCACTGAACTTGCAGATAAAGACCAATTGAGAGGGAAGCCCTGGTGATATACTTTGAAGAAAGTTTCCAGTGAAAACCCTTTGAATCCAAATGGTCTGATCCTGTTATGAACTGAGTCCTCACAGGTCAAGGTGAACTGCACCATCATTTAAAGCAGTAGCAATATGCAAGTCACTGTGGTCAGGTGGTATTGAAAGCACTGGGTATTTTTTTGGCACTTGGTATTTTCATGGGCTTTGCATGAGCCCATTATTATAGATTCTTCAGCTTTATAAAATAACCTTATTTCATTATTGTAATCCAGGTATTCTGTTCAACTCTGACCCTTTAAGAACAGTTTTTACTCATTTTCCAATTGTCTGAACCCATGATAACCAAGATATATTGTATGTATTAAGGGTGTCTGGAAGAACAGAGACTTATATTCATCTGGTAGTATGACAATTAAAATGCTCTTGACTACTTATCGTTTCTTTGCAGGAGTTTTCATTGTAGCCAATAATTTCATCTACAGAAAATCTTCAACATTTAATGTCATAGAATTTCTAAGAATCCAAATAGCCAGGCATATAATATTCTGATAACATACTTCTTTTGTTTTTACTGCAGCCATTACTTAATATATTTTATCAGCTCTAAGAGGTCATTCAGTTACAACCACAACCAATGGGAAAATATATTTTATAATAATAGCTATTGAATGTTTTATGTATTACAAATTTCCTTCATGCATTTTAATGTATTTCATCTCAATGGAAATGTGCATGAGGCAGGTAAGTTATAATACATAAATTGAGGTACACAGAGGTTAGCAAATGCACTAAAACCACACAGCTAGTATATAACCATACTCAAGTACTCGTTCTTTGTTATGCTACATAAAATCTTCAATTCTTATCACTAGATGCTTGAACACTTGCTGTAGCAGAGAACTCATTACTGCTTGTTGTGACCCACTTCCTTGTGTAATTACTAACATAAAATACCAATATATTTTGGGGTCTTTCATGATTCTCAATGTCTCTTTTTATCCCAGGATAAAACTTAATATAATGTTCTTTTCCCAAGCCACTCTCATTCAATATTTTTAGATGCCCTCATCTTCACTCAAAAATATTTTTAGTATCCATGGTTTTGTAATCTCTGCTGATAGGAGGATCTAATAGTTCTATCTTCATCGTCCACTGCAGCTCTATTTCTTAAGGAAGATTCAGAGACACAAAGAAAAACTACTGGTATATTACTTTTACATTTTTGAATGAACAGATCTCTATACATTTGGCAGATTGAAATACTATTCATTTAGGTCTCATAGCTTCAATGGATCCAGAGTCTGAATCCATCCTCATTATATGACTCTTCAGGGTCTCATAACATTGCACTCAGGTAGTAGGTGAGACACCTGTGAAACCTCTTTGCAACAAGAAATCTAGTGTATTGTACCAAAACATAAACACTGATTTCTTAAAATTTTCATCAATGCAAATTAATCTATTCTGCTAAATTTTCAGTAAAAATCAAACTTTGCAGTCTATTACTATCTCCTTTAGAAACACCCTGCCTACTTATCCCACCAAACGTTGACCTCTTAACTTCTCAACGGAGTGTTTTAGTGACCTTTATGACGATGAACACTATACCATTCCTCTTGCTTATGTTATTCCCAGCATAGTAAGTCAAATTATTTTCTGATTCAAAATGCACAACAGCCATTTATGTCAGCTTACTAATGCCTAGGATATCTATCTTTATGTGTTCCATTCCTTTTTGATTACTTCCAATTTTCCTGGATTCACGCTTTGAACACTCTAAGTTCTGATCATTAGTAGATATTTTCCAGCTTGCCTTTAGTCATGCCCCATCAGCAGATGAGGATCCTGAAGCCTCTACCCTACTCTGACTGACTACCCCCAACTCATGACATCTTGATTGACTTCACTCCAAGAAATCAGTTCCTAGACAGTCACATTTCAAATGACCTCAGAAAAAGGGTGCCTCCTACAGCATTGTCTCTCACAATAGCGGTTTCCATTGTTCAGACCGTCATTATCTGACAATGTCTCAAGGCTCTACATAAGGTTTTCAATGGCTGCTCCTTCTGAAGTGGGAAGCCAAGTTCTTCTTCCTTGTCTGTTTTTAGTCTGGAAGCTCCACTGAAATCTGTTCACTTTGGGTGACTCTGCTAGCTTTTGAAATACCAGTGGAATGGCTTTTGAAATACCGGTGGCATACTAGTAACACAGCAGTAAACAAGTCACCACAGTATAACCAATTGACAAGACAAGTGGTGACCCTATGCACAACAGAATGAAACACTGTCTTGTCCTGCACCGTTCTAACAATTGTTTCAGTGTGGTATTTAAAGTGTCCAGTGCCTAATCTCTCAAAGTGGATAGGCTATTCCCTCTTTCTGGTTTGTGCCTAGTCTGGAAGCTCCACTAAAATCTGCTCACCATGATGGCTGTGGTGCCACTTGAAATAACAGTGATGGAGCTTCTCGTATGAGCATCACAGTAACATGAAGCAAACCACACTCTATAACCAGCTGACAAATGAGTGGTGGGACAATATGTACACAGAAGAAGCCCCCTACTCGACCACATCAGTACTTGACATAATCGAGTTTTGATGAAAAATGTCGAAAAAATTTTGCATCGGAGCTGGGACAAAACATCGGAATCCAACCAGATTCACATGGCTTTTGTAAACAAAAGCAGTTCAATTGTTTGGTCACTCAGTGTTAGTTGGCATTGTTAGTAAATGTTGCTTAAAACTTTTGTGGCTGGCACAGGGAATCCAGGGTGGATGATACCTTCAGGACCAGGGGTGTGAGGGGCGATGCTGGGAGAGCGGAGGGTGAGTGGGTTGGAAAGGGGGAACTGATTACAGGGGTCCACGTGTGACCTCCTCACTGGGAGAGGGATGGCAGAGAAGGGGGGGGGAGGGAGACTCTGGATAGGGCAAGATATGACAAAATAATGAAGTATAAATTACCAAGGGCACATTGGGAGGGGGGAGCGGGGAGGGAGGGGAAAAAAAAAAGAGGACCTGATGCAAAGGGCTTAAGTGGAGAACGAATGCTTTGAAAATGATTGGGGCGGGGAATGTATGGATGTGCTTTATACAATTGATGTATGTACATGTATGGATGTGATAAGAGTTGTGTGAGTCCCTAATAAAATGAAAAAAAAGAAAAAAAAATGACGAGGGCAACAAATGTATAAGGGTGCTTTGCTCAATTGATGTATGTATGGATTGTGATAAGAGTTGTATGAGCCCCAATAAAAATATTTATTAATTTAAAAAAAACTTTTGTGGCTGTTGTGCAAGCATTTTCCTATGATTTTCTTAGTTTCTTTGGCTTTTTGTACTGTTTTTAGATAAAAGAAAAACATGGGTCCTAAAAAAGAGTTTTTGAAATGAATCATCACGATAAGGAACTTGTTAATCATGTTATTGATGATAATTTTGTAAACCCCTTTAGAAAACAGTTAAGGAAATAGCAGACCACACTAGACAGTTTTTTGTTGTTTTTTAAGAGAAAGCCAGCCAGGTCCTGGTGAAAATAGGCAAAGAAAGTGGGGCAGGGAACTCCTGAAAAGGAGCTCCCAGTTGATTTTTATGGAAGGGGATTCTCCTTCCAAACAATGACTCTCTCTCCATCCCTGCTCTCCACATCCGTGTCCACAGAACCAGATCCTCATCAGTCTCAAGGTAAGGGCCATACTTTAGTCGTTAAAAGCTTTTTAAAATGCTGTGTTTCTTATTTAAATTATATTATTTAACTTTGAACTTATATACCTTGAAATTTCTGTATAATGATTTGTATTAACAAGCCATTAGGATTGCTCCGTTTCAGTTATTTCTAATGGGAAAAATTGATTCAGAACTCGACTGCACCACATCTCGATGCTCCTTCTAGAACAGATTAGTGCTGAGGTCTGGGGTTCTACTGTATTCTCTTTTTAATTCATTACTTCATTGGACTCTTAATAAATGATGTACAATCAGAAGTTTTGTAATTACTATTAAATGTGTGTTACAGTTCATCAAACAGAGGTGTAGGATAGTTAAATAACTTGCTCAAGAACTATCATCTGATTAATGGAAAAGTTGTAGTTATTCAATTGTTATTTTAGCATAAATGTTAGGGCAAGTACAATAAGTGTTTTTAATTTAATATTTTCAATGGGAAAAATCCATTTATTTGACAAAATTAACAAAAGTCGTAGCATTTGCCTCCAAGTCCACTATCTAGATCTTCTTTCAGTCTGGCCTTCACAGCTTTAACCTGAGCTCTGACCACCTTCCAGACCTCTTCTGTATTTGCCTTTGTGGATTCATAGTGCTATTATAACGGAGCTGGTCAGGCCATTGCGTCCTCCAGCTACTGCGTGCCATCTTCTTAGAGCTCTGCAAGTTATATGTAGCATTTAAAGGAGGTGATGCCAAATTTCTGGCATCTTAATTTTTCATTTATATTGGGGAAAATGTATTAGCTGAACAACACTCATGTTAAAATGAAGTCATATTCTAGTCCTGTCTCCCAATTCTGAGAGTCTCAATTTCATAAGTAATTTTGCTAAAATATACTAAGCATGAATGCTAGTATTTCAAACTCCATGATACTTTTTACAGTTATTGTTTACCTGCCTTCTCCTCAAAGGAGTTTTAGTTACAGTATTTACTTTCATAATTTCAATTTATTATTTATATAGTGATCATAAATTATATATGCATACATATGTATGTGTGTATATATGTATGTGTGGACAGTATCTCCTCCTTCATCCAGGTTAATAACTATTTGCCCTCTATTCTCTTGCTTCCCTTTCTCTTCCTTCCTCTCCCACTTCCGGGAAACATCAAAGTTTATCTTTATTTTTATGAAAGCCTTTTCTTGATTTCAAAAAATAATAATATTACACAATATTTGTCTTCCTGTGATTGCCTAACTTCATTCAACATAATTTATTCAATTCCAGCCATGTCAAGAGGTATATGTTTTAGATAATGATTATACAATTTAATTTTGAGAACTACATTATGCAAGAACTAGGTCACGACATACTCATAAAATGCTTTATAAAGAATGTACTGCCTAGAACTCAAGGATAACTATGTTTTAGAAAATCTTCTGGGGTATACTGACACACTATTGGACAGTAGTTCTTTCTTTTCACCCTACATGTTATGAAATATTAAAGCCTATTCGGTCTTGGCATTTCCATATCCACGGATTAGTTTTCAATTGACTTTAACTAATATTCCACTGTAATCACCTTCACCCAAAGTCACTACGGACCCCGCACCTCTGCCAACACTAGTGAAGCGTATCCAGTAATGTATGCAAGGAAATAATAAAGTAAAATGCAGGACCACATCGCCAGACTCTAAGTTAATAAATGGAAACCCATGTATTTGTTACTAAAAATACAGTCATAACAGTACAGGAACATACTTGCTAACATAGCATACTTTAGAGTTTAAAGTACATGATATATGTATGAAACATCTCATTTATGAGTGTACTCTTGTAGACTTCTAGGATGAACAAAATTGTCTGAAGGAACTATAGCAGGAATGTTACATAGAAGCCAGGATGGTGAGAATCTGTCATCAGTCAATTGCTGAAGAATGGCCTCATGCTTGGTACAATGGAGTCAGTGTCAAAGAGCAGGAGCCCCGGGAAGTGGCTTGGCAGAGTCTTCAGCAGAAAGCTCCAGCAGAGCAACCACTGTAAGGACGGCAGCGCATGGGGCAAATCCTATAGGCATATGGTTGCTATGAATCCCAGCAGACTCAGTGGCCTCTACAAATAGCAACATGTTTTTTATATGAGAAGATAGAAATTATTAATTAAAATTCTGGGATTGTCAATATATATTTTATTATGGTTAAGCATATTAGTTTGAACCATGTTGAATTGACATTTTATATATTAAAATAGTTGCATTTCAAAAACCTTATATTTACCAACTGAGATATATTATAATTCAAAAGGTTTGTTTGGGTATAATCTTTAGGAAAGCAAATGGCCAGGTCGTTTTCCTGCAGCGAGAAGGTGGTGGTCAAACTGCCAACCTTTGGACTAAGCACTTAATCATTTCTCACAATGAAAGAACATCGTCTTCTGTATTTCACCTGATCATCTCAATAAAATGCAAGGGTACCGCCTAGAAAATCTTATGTGGAAGTTCTATTCTTTCATATGGAGACACTGTTAATTAAATGGAATCAATGGCACCCAGCAAGAACACATCTGTGTAAGCTTCTTAGGGAATATGGTTTTTGGTTGTTATAAGACTGAGGCAGGTAACGTATTAAATAAATCCCTTTTGAGATATAAAAGTTCATATTTGATTTAGTAACAAACAGGCCCAGACAAGGAAGAACAAATACCATGCCACAGGAAGTTCTCCCAAGGACCCAGAGACAGAAACTGAAAAGAGACACAGACACAAGCCTCCCCCCAGAGCCAACCAAAAGAGAAAGCTTTCCTGAGAGCCAGCTCCCTGAATTCAGACTGCTAGATTTTGATGCATTAACTTTATGTTATTTAAAACCATCAACTTGTAATATTTTGTTATAGTCGTACTAAGAAAAGAAAAAACATACTCTGGTAAAACTTTATAAAATATATTTACTGCTCTCCATGGGTAGGCGATATGAGCATTGGTGTGTTATTACATGTGTAAGGACAGCAATCAATGAAAGGGAGTTGGAGTAAAACCATTTATGATATTTGTAAACTTCTGTGGTGTAAATTCTCCACTATCTACCAGTTTGCTGTAATGTGGTGGCTTGCATGTTCTTATGATGCTGGAAACTACATCACTAGTATTTCAGATATCATCAGGGTCACTCAGAATAGCTTCCAGACTAAGACAGATTAAGATGGAGGATCTGGCAATCAAATTCCAAAAAATGACCAGGGCAAACCATACGTACAGCACAGCATTGTTTAAGATAATGCCAGGAAATGAGCCCCTCAGGGTGGAAGGCAGTCAAAATACAATTGGAGAAGCTGTCTTCTCAAAATAAAATTGACCTTAGTTATGTGGATGGGATAAAACGTTTGAAACCTTTTTTTTCGATGCTGGGGAAGACCTCAAAATAAGAAGTAGTGAAATTTCCATTATTAATTTTAACATGGAATATATGAAATAAATATGTGAAAATTAGAAGTTTTCAAAGTGAGAAGAAATATAAAAATATCCATCCAAGACATCACTGAGCAAAATGGATTAGTACTGGACATTTTTAATTATGGTCGGTACAATTTCATGGTCTAATATACAGAAATAGCAAATTAAAGAGAAACAGTATTGCATTCATGATTAAAAAGAACATTTCAAGATGTATCCTGAAGTGAAAAATTGTCAATAGGAAAAAATCCATATACCCAGTGGTGGGATTCAGCCAGTTTGAACCTGTTTGGCAGAACCAATACTTAACTTTTAAAAATTAAATACTTTTATTTGGGCCTCTTACAGCTCTTATCACAATCCATACCATAGGTCAAGCACATAGGTACATACGTTGCCATCATCAATTTCAAAGCATTCTCCTTCTACTTGAGCCCTTGATATCAGCTCCTCATTTTTCCCTCTCTCCCCTACCCTCCCTCCTTATGAACTCCAATAAATTATAAATTATCATTTTCATAGTTTATATTGTATGCTGTCTCACTTCATCTACTTTTCTATTGTTTGTCTGCCTGGGAGGGAGTTATATTTTGATCGTAGTGATCAATTCCCCCTTTCTTCCCCCACCTTCCCCTTATCGCTCCTGCTATCTCTATTCTCATTATTGGTCCTAAGGATTCCCTGTGTTGCGTGCTCCTATCTGTAGCAGTGTACATGTTCTGAAGAGTTCTATCTGTTAGGTAGAATTGAGGTCATTACAGGGGGAAGGAGAAGGCATTTCAAAACTAGAGGAAATTATATGTTTTTATAATCATTTTATTGGGGGCTCATACAATTCTTATCCCAATCCATACATATATCCATTGTGTCAAGCACATTTGTACGTTTGTTGCAATCATCATTCAGGGGGATAAATAACAGAAATATGGGTGAAGAGAGACAATGGACAAGGTAAGATATGCAGTATCAACTATAATATATCACTGATAAAGGATTCACGAGAGTGGGAGGTGGGGGCAGGGTGGGGGAAAAAGTGGAGCTGATACCAAGGGTTCAAGTAGAAAGAAAATGTTTTGGAAACATTGGTGACAACATTTGTTCAAGTGTGCTTGATAAAATTGAATGATGGATTGTTGTAAGATTTGGAAGAGTCCCCAATAAAATGATTAATTAAAAAAAGAAAGTATTTGACCATAGCCATGATTTTTTGAATTGTCTTATATGTATGTGAAAACTGAACAAGGAAGAATAATGAACAAGGAAGGTCAAAGAAAAAATATATTTGAAGATTGTTGGGGAAGAATTTTTAAAAGTACTATGGGTTTCCAGAATAACAAGCAAATCTCTTTTAAAAGAAGTAGAACCAATATTCTTCTTAGGAATTGGGATAGGGATTCTTTGTCTCTTGTACTCTGGACATGTTAACAGGAAAGAATTGTATTTCAACACATGTTAGGGGTGTGGGATTTCAATCCATAATAGCCATTTTCTTAAAAATATCTCAGATTATAATTTTGTAATAACTGGTTACTTTCTAGATGTATTGGCACCAGCTGTTATGATCCTACTACCTCATGCTTCAAAATGTTCTGCTCATTACATTTTCAAAACCTGATAAGAATCTCTGACTTCTCCTGGTGGGATAACATAGCCTCGCTTCCTAGACTAAATCCTCTCATGGCTAGCTTTCTATAGTCTTCTAGAACATCACTGCTCAATGATCAATCAACCAGAAACACATACAGAATTTTAAATTTGATAGTAGTCATATTTGTTAATGATAAAAAGATCAGGCAAACTAAATTATAATAGAATATTTTATAAGACCTAGAGTTAAAGAGGTATCAATTAGCATACGTTTTTCATTTTTATTGCACTTATCTTTTAATTCCAATCTATAGATTGCAGTGATTACACATATCACTGAGTCAGATTTTAATTGCTTAATAGCTACACATTATCAAATTGATCCTAACTCAATGCTACCCTAGGGATAAGTTGCTCTGTTAAGAGCAAAACCAGCAGTTTGGAATTACCAGCTGTTCCAAGGGCGAAAGATGGGCTTTCTACTCACATAAATATTTACAGAAAGCTATAAGGGCCATCTCTTCTCTATAAGATTATAGAGGCCCTAATTGAGGGGGGGTAGGATTGGGGGTGTAGGATTGGGGGGGGTAGGACTCTATGGATATGAGCCTCATGTGATCGCGGCTACTATATTAAGATAATTCTAGGTAATCTAAGAATTCCTTCAGTGCTGTAGTTTTGATTGTTTTTTTCCAGTTGAGTTTATGACTCTAGCGATAAAGTGTCACCTCATTTGCTTCTTTCTTTGTATTATTTTTATGAGATTTCTGGTTTATTCTCTCAGTGAATTGAACAATTCTGACTCATCCTCTATGGTTGTGCTCCTATAGCCTTTTCTTTGGGAAGCGATTTTTGACCCTCCTCCCATCTTCTCTTTCCACATTCTGATTTAGATTTTCATGTTGGCGTTGGTGGTACCATAGCACCACTATGCACACAGAATATGTTGTCAAAGAGTGATTTAGTATCTTGTGTCAAACTGAAGATTTTGACTCCTACAAGAAGGAAATATGTGTCTATCCCGCTATCTTTGGCCTCAATCATGTCACATAACTGGCAAGAATTACAAAGTTTGTTTAATTTTTTCAATAAATGACTAGGTGATTCACAATTTAGAATATCTACAACATGAACTTACATATGAACAATTAATGATCTGTTCAAAAGTCAGCCCCTGGCTGCTGACATTGATCTTCCCCCAACACATGTCTATCAGTTTTTCATACTCTGGTGCCTTGTGTGTTGCTGTGGTGCTGGAAGCTATGTCACTGGTATTTCAAATTGAGCAGAGTCACCAAATTGAGTTTAGCATCCAGACCTAGAACATATTATGAAGAAGGAATAAGCTGTCTACTTCAGAGGAAGTACCACCGAAAACCTTTTATAGAGCTTGGAAACAGAGTCAGATACTGAAGGACAAATAAATAGATACAGAATATTTGTCAGGGAAAGTGTCTGAAGATGAGTCACTCTGGTCAGAAATCACTCAAAATGTGACTGAGGAGGAGCTGCTTTCTCAAAGTAGAGCTGGCCAAATAATGACATAATGGAGTAAGCAATGAGTCACAACTCAAGGTAAGAAAAAAAACAGCAGTAATAGTCTACCAATAACCAGAATGTGAAATGTATGAAATATGAATCTAAGAAAATTTGAAATCATTGAAAATTAAATTGAACATAAAGAACAATATCCTAGGTATTGGTGACCTAAAATGGATTGCTGTTGACCATTTTGAATCAGAATATTATACGGTTTACTATGTCAAGAGTGACAAAATCAAGAGAAATGGCATTGCATTCATTGTCATAAGACATTGGAAGATCAATCTTGAAGTACTATGCCATCTGTGATAGGATTATATCCATGGACTTTCAGGGAAATGTGATCAATGCAACATTATTCAAATTTATGCACCAACCACTAAAGCTCGTGATGAAAGAACTGAAGATTTCTATCACAGCACATTGAAAATTATTGATGAATGAAATGCAAAAGCTGGAAATAAGGAGGAAGGAACCCTAGTTGTAAAATATAGCCTTGGTGATAGAAATGATTTAGAAATCACATGAGAATTTTGCAAGATCAAGACTTGTCCATGGCAAATACCTTTTTCAGCAACATAAATGATGACAATTCACATGGGCTTCACCAAATGGAATGCATAGAAATCAAATTGGCTACATTTTGTGCAAACAAATAATAGGAAAGCATAATATCAGCAGCCACAGCAGACGAACGGCCAACAGTGAAATAGATCAATTGCTCAAACGCAGGTTGAAGTCGAAGTAAAGGAAAACAAGTCCACTAGAGCCAAAAAACAACCATGAGCTTATATCCCACCAGAATTTCTAGAACTTCTCAAAAACACATTTTCTACACTGAACACTAATGACAGAGACCTGATGAACTGTGGAAGAACAACAAGAATATCATTCATGCAGGAAGGAAAATGGTCATTATAAACACAGGAAAGAAAGAAAATATTAAAGGGGATGCCAGAATGGACTCTGAATCTGCTCTTAATCATATAGTAGCAAAGGAAGAGATAAGAAATAATAAAGTCAAAGAGCTGAACAGAAATTTTCCAAGGGAAGCTTTATAAGACACATTACAGTACAATATGCATCACGTTATAACCCACACCGAGGCTGTAATCCCCGGTCTTCATCAGTAGGTGCTTTATATCCGCCTCCAGCACGCAGTGTTGCATCGTCTGAATAACTTAGGTTTTAATAAACATTCATCCAATCTTGATGGAAAGAAAGCCGGAGTCCTCAAACCTGGATGGATCATGATAAATGGAGAAAAGAAGGCCGTTGTCAAGGATTTAGTCTTGCTTGGAACCACAATCAATGTTCACAGGAGAGGCAGTCAAGAGATCTAACAGCTTGTAGCAGTGGATCAGTCTGCTCTGGCCAAGACCTCTTTATTTTCTCCCTCCATCCTCTTGCAGCATTGTTTGCTCCTCAACGCCCCTCGCGCTCCTCACCCCTAGTTCCAATAAATCATTGAATCAGTTATTATCTCTATGCTCCCTAAATTGGGAAACTCAAAAGAAACAATAAAAATTCAAAACAAAACAGATAGAAAAAAGATAAATCATAATGATAAGATAAAAATAAAGAGTAATAAAGAAAAGACCACAAGCAACATTAAAAAGCCAGAGAAGAAATTTCTGTCATAGAACAAGAGAGAAATATTGCATGTAGAGAAAATTCCAGTTGGGCCAAGAGAGAGGTCAGCTGACCAAGTGTACACTGTGTCTGAACTACCGTAATCCAGTATACAATAGTCTCTGTTTAATAGTAAAGCTGTTCGGGTCCCTCACCCACAGACAGAGGGGATCTACCAGAAGCTTAATCTGAGTATATACTTTGTGGATGGATCTTGAGCTCTCACGGTTCACCTTCACCTTCTACAAATTGGGTGTTCATAGTTTAAACTCTGACATTTTTCCATTCATCATAGTTGGGGTTTGATATGATCATTTTTGGACTACACTACATGGTATGCATCTTCATTGTGGACTTGGTTGATCCCTCACTTAGATGGCTGCTTATTTGAACACAGCCTTTAAGATCCCAAACTCTAGTCTAATTGAAAGCCTGGCATGGTTTCTTCACCACACTTTGCTCTAGCACCCTTATCTTCAGTGATCTCTTTCTTCATGAGGGCAAGTACTGAACAGAGCCATGTCATAAGAATGAACTAACTGTTCTTGGATTGGTACTAGAATTAAGTGGGAGCTCAGAATCCTTTTGCTTGCCTATGGGTTCTGAATGACTCTGGTTTACTTTAGTAGTCAAATTATCATTTTTTGACAAAAAGAAAAACAAACCACCACCCCACCAGCCTCACCACCACTCCTATGTTAGTTACATAATCCGTTGTCAATTTGAGACTTAAGAGTGAAGGGGTGGAGTTTAACCTGTCAATCGGGACACAGTTGATGACTTTATTTGGAGGCACTAAGGAGATAAATAGCTGACTGGAGGCAGGACACAGGTTTACTGCCTGTGAGCCATTCCTATAGAGAAGACACATGGAGTTAAACTAGAGTGCTGGAGCTGAAGGAGCCACATGGAGACCCCTGCCAGGGCTAAGATGCCTCTGTCACTACTGGATCCACAAGCCACCGGCCTGTGATATTCCTGCATCCAGTGTCCTTGAATGTGTTTCATGAGTCTGAAGAGGACTTTAGAGATTGGTATTGGACATATGGGCTAATATCGGACTTATGGACTTGATCTGGACTGGCTGGGATGCTTTCTCAATATCTAATTTCTCTTGTATATAAAGCTCTTTCTTATACACATCTGAGTGTCTATGAATTTGTTGCCCTAGTCTACCCAAACTAACACATACACACCTTAACTCCCCACCACCATAAAAACCCTCCATAAAACAAAACAAATAAGAAAATCATTGGGATATAAGATAATGGATTCATATAATTAATAATTTATCCAATGGCATAGGATTTAGGGTACTGTTGAGATGAGGAGTGAGTATAGTCCAGCTGTGAACTGCAGCCCATGAGTTCTTGCTTTGTACAGATCAAATTTTTAAATGGTTGAACTCTCTTTATATTGAGTGTGGGGGGTGGTGATTGGGGCAATTTCCCTACAACATTCCTTACAAGGATAAAATGTTGCCTATCAAATCAATACCTGTCATATTACTGCAAGATGAGCATTGAAACAGCCCAAATTTTCATCAACAAATTAATGGATTTTAAAACTCTGGTACATACATACGATGTAGTATTATGCATCCCTAAAATGCAGTGATGAATGCATGAAGCACATCGCCTCATGAAAGAACTGGAGATGCTAAATATATGGGGGTTCTGGGTCTTCTTTCATTGAATGTCCATTAACACAATTGTCCCACCAACCACCATTTCCACAGTCTTGGTATGGTCCTCATTTGCTTTCTCTCCCAGAGTGACTGTATGTATTTACAAGGCCCCCAACTGTGTATATGAGTTCTGTTCTCTCAACAACATCTCCAGCATTTGCTTTTTTATGTTTCATTTTGTTTATTAATTTGCCTGTCATTGTGGGTGAAAGGTGCTGCCTTAGTCTGAGGAGCAATTTGTGGACTAGTATCAGACATATGGGCTAATATTGGACTTAAAGACTTGATCTGGACTGGGCTGGGATGTTTTCTTCATATACAATTGCTCTTTGATGTAAAGCTCTTCCTTATACACATATGAGTGTCCATGAATTTGTTTCTTTAGTCAACCTGGACTAACACACCCAGTCATCTAGTTTGTCTTCTGCTGTGCGTGTTTCCTTTATCATACTTGGTAATCTATGTATGCCCTCAATAGGGCCTTTAAGGTTGATATCATTTTCTCACTGATGATCCTAATAGCTTTAGGGCTTACATTTCCCTAGATCTCTTCAGAGTCTGGAAAAACAATGATGTTACTTTGAGGACTAAAGTGCTCCTGACCCAAGGCAGGATATTTTCAATTGCCTCATATGCAAGTGAAGTTTGCACACTGAGTTAGAAAGGCTGAGGAAGGATCGAGTCATTAGAATTGTGATGCTAGAGAAGAATATTGAAAGTACAATGGATGGCCAAAAAGACAAACAAATCTGTCTTGCAAGAAGTACGGGCAGAGTACTCCTGAAAGACAAGGATGGCAGAACTTCATGTTATGTACTTTGGACATGTCAGGAAAGACCAGTCTCTGGTGAACATCGTGTTTGGTAAAGTGAAGAGACAGCGAAAAAAGCAAAGAAGGTCTTCAATGAGCTGGATTGGCCCAATGGTTGCAACAATGAGATCAAGCATGAGAACAATTGTGAGGCTAGCGTAGGACCTCATAGTGTTTCATTTTGTTGTCACAGGGTTGCAATGGGTCAGAACCAACTAGATGGCAAGTAACAGCAGCAATCGAACTTCTTCCTAGTTTCTTCCCACAGATGCAGTCCATTTGTTTTCTGTCTATTGTGTCTGTAGAAGTCTATGAGTATAATTACCCTTTGTGTTGTTCAACAAAGATATTTTGCAAAATTGAAAAATTCTATCATGAGATCACCAGTTTCATTTCTTTCTTCAAGGTTATATTTTCCAACTACTGTTTCTGCCCCTTTGTTATCAATTTTACATTCCAATCACAAATTATTTTAATGCATCTTGATTGCATGTTTGATCCGTTTCAGACTGAAGATCTTGGTATAATTCTGAAATTCCATCATCACTAACTTTAGTTGTTGGGCATAATTTGAAAAATAGTTGCATTGCCTGGATTTCCTTATATTTGTACAGAAATAATCCTATCGCAGAAAGCATTGTATTTCAAGAAAGATCTTGAAATTTTCTTATTGATGGTAAATGAAACACCTTTCTCATTTAAATTGTCATTTCTGGCACAGAAACCCATATGCCTTTCTGATTCAAAAAGGCCAATACCAATTCATTTCAGATCACTAGTGCCTAGAATATTGATCTTTATGTGGTACATTTTATTTTTGATTACTTCCAGTTTTCCTATATTCATACATCATACATTCCAAATTCTGATTGATGGCAGATATTTGGAACTCTTTCTTCTCATTTTGAGATATGGCTCTAAGATTTCACTCCATTCGTGTCTTTATGATAGACTCCATTTTGAGGAGATATCTCTTCCTCAATCATAGTTTGAGTGCTTTCCAATCTTAGGAGTTCATCTTCTGGAATTATATTTAACAATACTAGGGTTCTATCCAGGAGGAATTCATTTTCTGACAATGATTTACTGCTATTCATAGGTGGCTAATCCCTCTACATTGGACAACCAATAAGCTGCTTCATAGCCTCTTATTTGCCTGAAATCTAATCACAGTATTTGAAATACCAATGACATAGTACCCAGGATCACAGCAACACACAAACCATTAGACTCTGACAAACTAACAAGTAGTGGCAGAGTGCCATTATTCAGGTAACAGCCTAGATGCTATGGAAAAGATGTTTCCTCAAGGGTATAAGCTAACTCTATAGAAGAAGACTATTGTGAGTTTTGTGTTTCTTGCTGGTCTGGATCTTGATACTGACTCATTAATTTAGGTTCTTTGGACTTGAGTCGATGTTTTTTTTTTTTCCTTTCAACTCTAGGACATCAGTATCTTGCCTTCTGCTATATGGCCTTGTGAACTAGGGCTCATTGAATTGTATAATCACAAGACAGACCTGCTGGCATTGAGTTTTCTCCCTTTGCATCCACCAACCTGTGGTTTTCCTCTTTCCGGATTTACCACACCCCTTCCCTAGCCTCCACCAGCCATATGAGCCTGCAGAAGCCTCCAGCTAAACAGCTAACCCACTGCCTTGAACTGAACTGGATTAAGCATTTTACAATTATGTCCACTACTTTCTAAATATATATATATATAGATAGATAGATGATAGGTAAATAGATAGAGACCTAGTAGTTTACGTTTTTATTATGACTTATGCTGTCAACTCCCAAATCAGTAGTTAGAAACCCCACAGAAAAACAAGGCTATCTACTCCTTTAAAGAGTTACAGTTTCCGAAATCAAAAGGGGAAGTTCTACCCTTCCCTGCAGGGTCACTATAAGTTGGCATCAATTCAATGTCAATTGTCATGTGTGTGTGTGTGTGTGTGTGTGTGTGTGTATATATATATATATATATATATATACATATATATATATATATATAATTTACATCTACATGATGACTGGTTCTAGCAAACGCAGCATAGAAGCAATTTATCTATGGAAATATATCGTATGTGAAAAAGGAAACCAAACCTGATTTATGATTACCATGTGTGAAGAAGGAAGAGTTTATACTTAGGGGGCATTGAGTTCATTTTAACGATAGTGGAAAAATTTGCAAAAGGATAAAATAGTGGTGGTACCAACATGAAGAGTATAATCAATGGCACTGAATTATACACATAGATGTTATTGAATTGATGTATGCTTTGTGTATATTTTTGCCAAATTTGAATACAAAAATACATGAATAACAACGAGAATGGGGGAAAAGAAAATTTTCTCAAATTGATTGTGGTAAAGATTGTACAACTCTTCCTGAAATGTGTGATATGTGGATGAAGTGCCAGTAAAACTGTTTAAAGACAAAGAAAAGGACCAAAGGTGAAATAAATACTAAACAAATATAAACACATTTATAAAAAATAAATACCATTTTTATTAAGAAAAAATGAATTCCGCAACAGGATATATGAAGATATTTTTGACAGAATCAGATTTCAACACAGTAGAGGCTAATATTGGGAAACTAGTCAGATGCTATCACAAAGCCGCAGGATACTAAAATACATTCTAAGAAACAGGTACTTAAAGATCAAAAGATTTTCCAACCTCATATTTTGTCAAAACTCTTAATACGGATGTTCTAGAAACACTATTACAAATGAACTGGAAATTCAAAAGCCAATGCTGCTTTTACAGCGATGTTCTAACAGCAAGAAGAGTAGCATCTCCTGGAGCAAAATGGCCTGTAGCCACAGCAACCGAAGCCATAGCCTGAGCCATATCCACAGCCATAGCCTGAGCCATAGCCACAGCCATAGCCTGAGCCATAGAGGGAGCCATAGCCACAGCCATAGAGGGAGCCATAGCCAGAACCATAACCACAGCCATAGCCACCGTAGTAGTTGCAACACATGGTGTGCAGAGATGAAGTTTCAGTTGAGTTGCAGGAGGATGATTCTGAAGGCTGATTGTCATCTGCTCTCCAAACACATTTATATACACCAGAAAGGGGTGGGGAACATAGACTCTGTGACCTCATTACTATGGCAATTTTCATTTTTTAAATGCTCATCATACTAAGAACAACATTACTGGAAGAGTCCAGAATATATCCGGAATTTGACAATAGACAATGAAGAGATTATTAATAAAACAAATGTGCTATACACATTGGAAAAGTATGTCCTGTTGGATGTAATAAAGACCAAATATAGATTTTTCCCTCAGAGGCATTAAAACTCCGACCTGTCCAACTACACATAATTGGGCACTGGGAGCTGGTCTCACATCTCATAGCTCAGCACCAACAGGAAATGTCCTGGTCTGGAAGTGAGAGGCAAACAGGAACATGTTTGGGGAGTAACAGCTCTCAGATAAGAGCTGCAAAAACGAGATGGAGCCATGGCTTAATGGTCACTGCAGTGATAATAGGAACAAGCAACTGCTGAAACCCCAAAACAGCCTGTGGGAAAGAGACATCTACGATAATGTACCAAAAAAGAACGACCTTGGGAGTGTTAAATGTCACATAATCCACATCATTCCAGGTTTCATAGTATAAAACTTTTAGTATAAAACTTTTCTTTCTCTCTGTTGAGCCTTTCCTGATTAAGGCAGAAAACTTCCTGTAATAGCTTCCTGATCCTTCAAAACTCAGCTCTCAATATAATTCTTATCATAATGATTCCTGGAATGCACAATGCATATTACTCCTCATTATTCTAAACTCTGAACATTCTACCGTGGTAGCAGGCATATAGGATTATCAAGTTCCATTTCTAACAGAAGTTCTGGCAGTGCAGTTGGGCAGGCCTTGGACAACTAAATTTAATTTCCTGGATCCAAATCCGCCAGCCCAGCAGAGGACAAGACACTATATGGATCAGTTCTAGTCAATCCTACAGGTGCACAATGAGTTGGAATTAACTTGATGGCAATGAGTTGGTTTAGGTTTGGTATTTTAATTGTACATTCCCTTAGTTAATTTTTAGTTATACAAGCCCATTATTGATATTTATTTTTTAGATCCTAATACACTAAATACCCTCTAATTGTCAAAGAGATCAAATAAGAAAAGTCCAAGTGATACAATATTTAAGGGCTCACTGCTAAACGTGAAGTCTAGCAGTTAAACCCCGCAGCAGGTCTACAGAAAGGAGACTTTTATTCTATTTGCTACAAGATATATTTCTTTTTTTATTTGGAAGCCCATTGTTTTTTTTCCTATATTCTTCACTAGCACCATATTTCAAATTCACCAATTCTTCTTCTGCAGTCCCAGCTTTCACATGATTTAAAAGAACATATCTTGGGTGTGCCCCACGTTCATCCTCAAAATAATGAATTCCTTGTTCTTAAATGCTTTGAAGAGCTCTTGTCTACTAGATAGAATCCAGGAATTCCAGCACTTGATCTTTTGAACGCTGCATCCAAAGAATTGACTGTGTGGCCAAGCTCTGTAAAATGCTTGAAAACGTCAATCATTGCTCCTTTCATCATGATGCTTTCCACTGGTCCAGGAGAGAAGCCCTGTGCGAACTCTACAGTGAGATGTAAGCCATACCGAAGGCTGCAACCCTGGATCTCAGTAAGTGCTTCAAGTCCTCCCCACTTTCAGCAAGCAAGTTTATGTCATCTGCATATTGCAAATTGTAAATAATGTTTTCAAACCTGGTGATGCATTCGTCTTCATCTAATCCATTTTCTCTGATTATTTGCTCAAAATGCACTCTGAATAACCACAATGAAATGATAAATAACAAAAGTTAAGGCATTTTTGGTCTTCTCTGCTTTCAGCTAAATTCATCTAACATCAGCAATGATATCCCAAGTTCTTTGTCCTCAGATTCCAGCCAGATCATCGGGCAGCTCCCTGTCACTGTGCTGTTGAAGCCATTTGGACACTCTTCACAAAACTTACCTGCATGTGACATCAATGACATTGTTTGATACCTCCTGGGTTCTGTGTGCCACCTGTCTTCGGAATGGTGCAAATCTGGATCTCTTCCAGTAGGTTGGACAGGTACTTGTTTTCCAACTTTCTTGGCATAGGTGTGTGAACAAGTCCAATGCTTCAACAGCTTATGGAATCATTTCATTTTGTTCCATTAACACCAGGAAACTTATTTTTTGTTAATATCTTGAGGTGAGTTTCACCATCTTCCTTCTGTACCATCAGTGAAAGATCAATTCACATTGAGTGACTCTGTTTGGTGTTATACGTATCAGTGACAGAGCGTACAGCATCACAGCAAAACACCAGGTACCACAGTATGACAAGTGGATGGACAAGTGTTGGCCTCTCCTTAGATCAGCAAAAGTGAGATGGTGCCATGTGAAAGAGGTCACTGAATTGATGACCCAAACAGGACAGCCATTGCCAAGACTGAAATAGTGACCAAAGGCCATCTGATAAAATATGCCAAAATGGAAGTGTTTTATCAAATGTAACATAAGCCACATTATCCCAGGCTCAGTAGAATAAAGCGTTTTAATGAAGTGTTGTCTCTCATTGAAACACCTTTCTTGCTTATATCAGCAAATTTCAACATAAAAATCTCTGACTGATCTCTCAGAACTCAGGTCAGATTATATTAGTAGAGTAAGTATTCCTGGATGATCACAATACTCCTTATATCTCTAGTCTTTAATAGCTCGATTGTTAGACATGATATTAACATGTTCCATTTTAGTTACCAGAAGCTCTGTTGGTACAGTGAGTTAGGAATAGCCTTCTAAACAAAAGTTTAGTGGTTCAAACCATCAGCAATCAAAGACAGAGATAAGGAGGTTGGATTCTATAAAGATATTTGGCCTCAATTACCCTGTGAAGCATTTCTACCTTCTTCTACTGAGCAGCTGTGACCTGAATTCAATTAAATAGCAATTAATTTGCCTTCAATTTGTTATTTAAAATTTCCAGCAACTCACTTAATTATTTCTAATATAAAACCAACATTGGGATTATATGCTGAGAATGTTTTCAGTTCGACATGCACTATTTGTTGAATGAGATTGTGTAAATATTCTGCAGATATTAATACATTTTAGTTTTATTTAACGAATTTGATAAAATAAAACAAGTCCTAGTAGCACAATGAATAAGTCCTGTTATCTCTGGTGCTGAGAGATGAGGTTGTTGGTTAAATCTAGCAGTGGTCCACAACAGAAATGATGTGGTGATATACCCCAAAGCATATTACATTCCAGAAAACCCAGGGGGACACTTTTACCTAGTTGTTTGGGGTTGTGATGAATTTGAATCTGATCAAAGTGTATAACTATACCAACAAAGAAAGCATGAAAAACTATAATAAAATTACCATTTAAAGTCACATATATTCCTAATTTCACTTAATTCTTATAAAAACAATGTCATAATGTAAAACGTTTAATGCACGTTGCCATCAAGTGTCATCGTGCCACTTCCATTACATAGTGGGTCGATGTATGACAGAACAGAACATCACCTGACTCTGCACTATCCTGAAAATTGCTCCTACGTCTGATCCCATTGCTGCAGCCCTTGTGTCACCCCATCTGGTGCACAGTCTTCCTCTTTGCACTGCTCCTTTACTCTACCAAGCGTGCGTCTTTCTCCAGGGCCTGGTAATAAATGAGGAAAGTGAGGTTGTGGTAATCCAGGTTGACTAGAGAAACAAATCCAGAGCCACTCATATGTGTGTAGGAGAGAACTTTATGTCAAAGGTTAATTGTACATTAAGAAAGCATCTCAGACCAGTGCAAATCAAGTCCATAAGCCTGATATTAGGCAATATGTCCAATAACAATCCATAATTTCTCTTCAGACTCATGCAATGCATGCAATGATGCTGAATAAAGAACGATTGTGTGTCAGTGAGAGGAAAGCCTAGTGGACCAAGTGAAAATAGAAGCACAGAACTGGCAAGGTTCTCCTCGTGGCTGCTCCAGCTCGTGGCTCCATCAGGTAGCTGCACGTGGCTTGTCAACAGGCATACAAAGCAGAGAGTTCTGTGTGTCCTGACTCCAGGGAGATAGCTATCTCTCTAGCGCCTCCAAATGAGGTCATCAAGCTGAGACCTGATGGACGGGCTGTACTGCACCCCCTTCGCAAGTTGACAGGAGTTTATGTAACTACCACCGTGGTCAACTAACTTACTGAAAATGATCAGCTACAATGGTAGAGTTGAATTAGTTCAACAGCTCCCACAACATAAAGGGAAGGGGAGGCTTCATGAATCACTGTTACTTTTGATCTTATCAAACATGCTACCTTCCTCTAATTATCATTAATATTTGTGATGTTAGCTTTTCGCTTTCATCATCTGACTCTTCTTCCCTTGCAGCCTTAAAGATCTTAACCAAAACATTACGTAAACATTAAACATACAACCCTAACTGATTCTCAAATCTCTTTTATAATCTCAAGAATCTCGTAGAATTATGACCTTTTTCTGTTAAAGTTGCTCTAATCATGCCACTGCTCTCTCTGCCTTCAGAGTATGCAATTTCTCAATATGCTGAAAGCGTTATTTGGATATTGTGGAAACTTGAGACAAATGATGCTAGTATTTTAGCATTTGAAATATTAATAAACATATTTAACGAAATACTTTAGAATACAACTTCATGTTAACGTAGCACCTCAGTCATTCTGAGAAGCATTTCTTTTATCCTTATATTATTGAGGGTTTTCATCAGAAAGTATGTGCATTTTACCAAATCTGGTTAAATCAACAATATCAATGATCATGTGGTTCTTTACTCTTGTTCTGCTGATGGGATGTCTAATATTGATTGACTTTCTATTGTTAAGATTTTCTGTTCCTTTATGCAACAAAATGTCTCATAGTATTTTTTTTTTGGTGTGCAGGTGATGATTTTGGTTACATGAGACTTCTCAGTGAATCATTCTAATTCCATGTTACTTTCATACAATAGTGCCTTTTGCGTAAACATTTGCATGCTACTGTCCAAGGTACAATTGAAGCAACAGATTTAAGCATTGAGGGAATTGGAAGATGAAATGCATATATGTCTAATCGTATTCATCAGTAAAAGCCTCTTTGGCATGAGATTTTTGACCAAAATATGGAAAACATTTTATTCAAAATTGTAAATAATAATACTGATCAGAAAGAGAAAAATCGAACACTGAAATTCACATTCTCATGAATTCTAGTCTTTCTGAAGGCACAGAGGTTGGGAAGTCAAGAAAACTATTGTACTGATAATATTTAACGCATAAATCTTACACCTATATTATCCTCTAAAAATATTGTACCAAATCAAATTTAGCTTCATTAATAACAGTAAAGAACTAATTTATATGGTATTTTAGAATCAGAATTGGCTTAAAGCTAGTGAGACTTTTTTCATTATTCTTGTTGTTTTTTTTTAGGTTGGGGAGAGGGTCTACCTTGAACATGGTGCTCTTTTATAGAATTATCATAATGGAATCAGATGGACAGCAACAACTAAAAGATAAAGAAGAAAATTCAGGGGAAGAGAATTCACATTATGATGGAAAAACAATGCAGAGCAAAAGGATCAGATTAGTTACACTATTTGTAGATCTCAACCAATGTCTTAGAATTCTACAGAAAATGTAGGATTGGTGTATGACGCCCGCAAAGGTTTCAACAAGAACAAAAAATAAAATAGTTTAAAAGAAAACTTGAGACAAGGGAAAAAGAAGTAAAAATAATTTTTTAAGGAAATCTGCAAATCATGATTGTTTCACTTGTATAAATTTTCCCAACATAATATACTCAGCATGAGCTCTGGTCTTTCAATCTCCTATGTGTTTCCACATTTCCCATTCTATGTGCCTCCTCCTCAAAGCAATTTCTGAAGAGTTCCATTGACCTTCCTAGAAGGTGACCCAACTCTTTCTAACTTTTCCTTACTATGGCTGTCTTTTAGTTATCAGGTCTCAATTCTACTTTCACAATTTCAATATTCTTCCTAAATTATGTCTCTAATTATTCAACCCCGGACACCTTCCCATTAACCTGCTTTGTTCTCATCAAAGTAGTTTTTTCTATCTGGATTCTTCTTAAACAGATTACAGGATTTGCTTTGTTTTTTTGCGTTTAATCTCTAAATGATTCAGGTGAAATATGCTGAGAGCAAACACCCTGTTTATACCCTTCTAGATCTACTCCATCTTTAGTATTTAGGATGGGGTACCCACATATTTTCAAAGATATATGTTGAGTGCGTAAACAAAATCAGATTTTTCAAAATAAATTCACATATTTATATTTCAATCAAATTCAGATATTGATTTATTTATCTTCTCTCACTTATCGTTTTAATTAGTGATTATGTTATTCTCAGTAGACTAGAGAAAGAAATTCAGAGAGACACTCATATGTGTATTGGAAAAAGCTTTATATAGAAAAGCAATTGAATATTGAGAGAACATCCCAACACAAGCCAGATCAATTCCATAAGTCTGATATTAGACAATTTGTCTGATACAAATCTATAAGTTCCTCTTCTGACTCAAGAAACATATGCAATGTTGAAGAATGCAGGAAATTCACAGACAGTTGATGTGAAGTCTTGTGGATCCAGTGTTGTGGGGAGCATCTCAGCATTCGCAGGAGTCTCTACATAACTTCTCCAGCTCTCAGAACTCTGACTCCATCAGGGTAGGTCCATGTGGCTTCTCTCAGGGATGTCTGGCAGCGAGTGAGCAGAGAGAGAGAGTGTGTCACCCGCCTCCAAGGGGGAACATCAGAGTTTCCAGAATCCCCAGGAGAAAGCCATGAGGACACAGAGGTCTCATTGGCAAACACCTGATTGATAGATTAGTCTCCAACTCATCACTCCTATTCCTTTCAAAATAAAAAATGGTTATGTAACGACCAAGGTGAATTTATTTGTCCTCATGATTAGCACTCAATTTTGATTCTACTTTCTCACCAGTTTGTAAGTTTTTCATTCAAATACCATTTCAAATATCCTAAACCATCACTTCTCCTTGAGATATTTATCATAGATATTTCTAAACACTGCAATTTGTCCTCTTTTTCCACTCTCACTCCTTCTCAGAATTCATTTCCAAAACACACATTTGAAAATATGTATTACTTGTGTTCAGTTGTGAATAATGTAGAGTGTGCAAGCTGTTGGTGGAGAAATATTACATATGACACAAGGAGAAGCACATAAAGTAATTGAGGAACTCAGATTCAGTCAACGTATTGTTGGCTCAATTACACTGCAAGTCATCAAATCACAAGTGATGAACGCTCAAACCACTGCAAAGACATTTGAAAAATTTGAAGTATTTTATTGAGAAAAAAATCAATGAACCAATTCTTCTCCAGGGAGAATCAAAGCATTCATAACAGAGACGGAGAGATCAAGGTATTGAAGCATGGCATATGGACACTTGTCAGCTTCTCTCACAGAGCCTCTGGACCCAAGGATAACATTCTAAGCAGTAGGAACAGAAAGAGCAAAAGCTTTCTCTATAATCTTGTGCAGAGGTTCTTGAATCAGAATTATCTTTGATGTGGACTTTGGGGAGGAAATGGTCCTCTGAAGGTGTTGTTCTAGCAGCAAGAAGAATAGCAACTCCTGTAACAAAATGGCCTGTAGCCACAGCAGCCAGCACCATAGCCTGAGCCATAGCCACATCCATAGCCTGAGCCATAGAGGGAGCCATAGCCTGAGCCAAAGCCACAGCCATAGGCTGAGCCGTAGCCACAGCCATAGCCTGAGCCGTATCTACAACCGTAGCCTGAGCTGTAGCCACAGCCATAGCCTGAACCGTAGCCACCGTAGTAGTTGCAACACATGGTGTGCAGAGGTTAAGTTTCAGTTGAGTTGCAAGAGGATGATTCTGAAGTCTGACTGTCATCTGCTCTCCAAACACCTTTATATACACCAGAAAGGGGTGTGGCTCATAGAATCTGTGACCTCATTACTATGGCAATTTTCATTTTTTGAACGCTCATCATACTAAGAACAACACTACTGAAAGAGTCCAGAATAGATCCGAATTTGACAATAGCCAATGAAGAGTATTAATAAAACTAATGTGCTATAAGTATTCTAAAAATATGTCCTGTGGGATTTAATAAAGACCAAATAAAGATGTTCCCCTCAGAGGAATTAACTCTCCTACCTGTCCCACTACACTTAATGGGGCACTGGGTTTGGTCCTGCCTCTCATAGCTCATCACCAACAGGAAATCCCCTGGTCTGGAAGTGAGAGTTAAAAGGAGTCACATATAGGGATGTACAGTGCTCAGATAAGAGCTGTAAAAACCACGTGGAGCCACAAAAAAAGGTCACTGCAGTGATAGTAGAAACAAGCAACTGTTGAATCCAAAGAACTGCCTGGGGGAAAGAGACATCTACAATGAATTCCCAAATGAGAATGAGCTTGTAAGTGTTAAATGTCACATCATCCACATCATTCCAGGTTTCATAGCATAGATATTCTAGTTAGCTTCTTGCTCTCTGTCTAGCACTTTCCTGCTTAAGGCACAAACCTTCGTGTCATAAGCTTCCTGAGCCTTCAAAACTCATCTCACGTTATAATTCTTATTGTAAGGATTCCTGGAAATCACAATGCGTATTACTCCTCATTAGTCTATCCTTAAAAATTCTATGTTGGTAGTTGGTACATTAACCAATTCCATTTCTAACAGAATTTCTGGCAGTGCAGAGGGATAGGCCTTGGACAACTAAATTAAATTTCTAGGGTTCAAATCCAATAGCCTTCTCCAGAGAACAAAGACACTCTATGACTCGGTTCTAGTCGATCCCTCAGGTGCACTATGATTTGGACTTAACTTGATGGCCATGAGTTGATTTAGGTTTGGCATTTTAATTGTTGATCCCCTTACTTAATTTTGAGTTATACAATCCCATTATTTGATATGTATTTTCTGAGACTCTAATACAGCAAATACCCTCTATTTGTCAATGAGATCAAGTAAGAAATGTCCAAGTGATACATAGTTTAAGGGCTCACTGCTAAATGTGAAGTCTTAGGAAAGACTTCACATTTAAACCGCTAGCAGGTCCACAGAAGAAGAGGAACCTTTTCTTCCATTTGCTACAAGAAATATTTATTTCTTAGTTAGCAGACCATTGCATTTTCAATATTCTTCACTAGCACCATTATTCAAATTCACCAATTCCTCTTATTCTGTATCCATCTTTCATGTGCTTAGAAGGCAATTAAAAATGACACACGTTGGGTCTTCCCCACCTTAGTCCTCAAAATAACGAAATCCTTGTTCTTAACTGCTTTGACGAGCTCTTGTCCAGTGGAGCTCCCCCAGGAATTGCAGCAGTTGATCTTTTAAATGCTGCTTCCATAGATTTGATTGGGTATCCACGCTCCTTGAAATGCTTGAAAATGTTGATTTTTGTTCATTTTATCACGATGCTTTCCACTAGTCCATGAGAGAAGACCTGTGTGAGCTCTACAGTGATATATAAGCCCAACCGAAGACTACAAACCTGGATCTTAATAACTGCTTCAAGTCCTCCCCACTTTCAGCGAGCAAGATTGTGCCATCTGCATATTGAAAATTGCAAATAATGTTTTCAATCCTGATGATGCATTCTTCTTCATCTAATCCATTTTCTCTGAATATTTGCACAGCATATACACTAAATAACCACAATGAAATGATAAAAGTTAGGACATTTTATAGTCCTCTCTGCATTCATCTAAAATTCATCTAACATCAGTAATGATATCCCTAGTTCGATGTCCTCTTCAGAATCCAGCCTGAATATCTGGTAGCTCCCTGTCAATTTGATTCTGAAACAATTGTCAAATATTCTTTACAAAAAATTTACTTGTATTGATATTAATGGCATTGTTTGATACCTTCTGTGTTCTGTGTGCCACCTGTCTTTGGAATGGGTACAAATGTGGATCTCTTACAGAAGGTTAGACAGGCACTTGTTTTCCAAGTTTCTTGGCATAGGCGAGTGAACAAGTCCAATGCTTCAACAGCTTATGGAATCATTTCATTTTGTTGCACTAACACCAGGAAACTTATTTAGTGCTGATACCTTGAGGTCAGCTAATCCATCTTCCTTCTGTACTGTCAGTGAATGATCTGCTCACGCTGAGTGACTCTGTTTGGTAATTTAAATACCAGTGACAGAGCGTACAGCATCACAGCAAAACACCATGCACCACAGTATGACAAATGGACGGACAAATGTTGGCCTCTCTTTACAGCAGCAAAAATGAGATGGTGCCATAGGAATGAGGTCACTGAATTGATGGCACAAACAGGACAACTGTTGCCAAACCTGAAATAGTGACAAAGGGGCATCCGATACAATATGCCAAAATGAAAGTGATTTATCCAGTGTTATGTAATCCACATTATCCCTGGCTCCACAGAATAAAGTGTTTTAATGAACTGTTTTCACTCTCGTTGAAACACCTTTCTTGTTTCTATCAGCAAATTTCATCATAAAAATCTCTCACTGAAATCTCAAATATCAGGTCAGATTATATTATTAGCGTAAGTATTCCTGGATGATCGCAATACTCCTTACATCTCTAATCTTTAATAACTCAATCAGTAGACATATTACATTAACATGTTCCATTTTAATTAAGAGAATCTTTATTGGTACAATGGGTTAGGAATAGCTTTCTAAACAAAACTTTAGTGGTTCAAACCATCAGCATTCCAAAGGCAGAGATAAGGATTTTGGCTTCTATAAAGATATATGACCTCAATTTCCCTGTGAAGAATTTCTACCTTCTTCTACTGAGCAGCTGTGAGTTGGATTTAATTCACTAGCAATTAATTTGCATTCAATTTGGTATTTAAATTTTTTTCAGCACCTCACTTAATTATTTCTAATATAAAACCAACATTGGGATTATATTCTGAGAATGTTTTCAGTTAGACATGCACTATTTGTTGAATGAGATTCTGTAAATATTCTGCAAACATTAATACATTTTAGTTTAATTTAGGGAATATTATCAAATAAAACAAATTCTGGTAGCCCACTCATTAAGTCCTGGTAGCTATGAAGCTGAGGGATGAGGTTGTTGGTTAAATCTAGCAGTGGCCCCAAAACAGGAATGATGTAGTGATATACCCCAAAGCAGATTACAGCCCAGAAAACCCAGGGGACACTTTTACCTTGTCATCTGGGGTTGCGATGAATTTAAAACTGATCAATGTATAAAACTATACCAACAAAAAATGCATAAAAATATAATAAAATTGCCATTTAAAGTCACCATTGAATTTATATATTTATAGTTTCAGTGTCATAATGTAAAACACTTATTGCACATTGCCATCAAGTGTCATCGTGCCACTTCCATCACATAGTGGGCCGATGTACGACAGAACGGAACATCACCTGATTCTGCACTATCCTGACAATTGCTCCTACGTCTGATCCCATTGTTGCAGCCCTTGTTTCAACCCATCTGGTGCACAGTCTTCCTCTTTGCACTGCTCCTTTTCTCTACCAAGCGTGCGTTCTTCTCCAGGGCCTGGTAATAAATGAGGAAAGTGAGGTTGTGGTAGTCCAGGTTGACTAGAGAAACAAATCCAGAGCCACTCATATGTGTGTAAGAGAGAACTTTATATCAAAGGTTAATTGTACATTAAGAAAACATATCAGCCCAGTCCAGGTCAAGTCCATAAGCCTGATATTAGACCATATGTCCAATAACTAACCATAATTTCTCTTCAGACTCATGCAAATGCATGCAATGATGCTGAATAAAGAAAGATTATGTGTCAGTGCGTGGAAAGTCCAGTGGACCCAGTGACAATAAAAGCACAGAACTGGCAAGGTTCTCCTCATGGCCGCTCCAGCTCGTGGCTCTATCAGGTAGCTGCACATGGCTTGTCAACAGGCATACAAAGCAGAGAGTTCTGTGTGTCCTGACTCCAGGGAGCTAGTTATCTCTCTAGCGCCTCCAAAAGAGGTCATCAAGCTGAGACCTGATCGCCGGGCTATACTGCACCCCCTTCGCAAGTACACAGGAGTTTATGTAACTACCACAGTGGTCAACTAACTTACTGAAAATGATCAGCTACGTAGTGGTCGAGTTGAATTAATTCAACAGTTCCTCAACGTAAAAGGAAGGGAGGTTTCATGAATCACTGGTACTTTTGTTCTTCTTATCAAACATTTATAAATAATTATAACTAATTATAATTAATGTCTATGATGTTAGCCTTTCACTTTCATCAGCTGACTCTTCTTCCGTTGCCACCTTTAAGAACTTAACCAAAACATTATGTGAACATTAAACATACAACCCTAACCGATTCTCAAATCTCTTTCATAATCTCAAGAATCTCAAAGAATTATGACCTTTTTCTGTTAAAGTTACTCTAATCAAGCCAATATTCTCTCTGCCTGCAGAGTATGCAATTTCTAAATATGATGAAAGCTTTATTTGGATATTGTAGAAACTTAAGACAAACGATGCTAGTATTTTAGCATTTGAAATATTAATATCCATATTAAAAGAAATATCCCAGAATGCAACTTCATATTAAAGTACCACCTCAGTCATTCTGAGCTTTTCTTTCATCCCTATATTATTGAAGGTTTTCATCAGAAAGTATGGTGCATTTTACCCAATCTGGTTTCTTCAACAATATCAATGATCATGTGGCTCTTTACTCTTGTTCTGTTGATGTGATGTTTAATGTTGATTCACTTTATAATGTTAAGGTATCCTCTTCCTTATTTGCAACAAAATGTCTCATGGTTTCTTTTTTTTTGGCAACAAAATGTCTCATGGTATCTTTTTTTTGGTGTTCAGGTGATGGTTTTGTTTTCATGAGACTTCTCAGTGAATCATTCTAAGGCCATGTTACTTTGATACAATAGTGCCTAGTGTCTTAAACATTTGCATGCTGCTGTCCAAGATACAATTGAAGCAATAGATTTAGGCATGGCAGGAATTGGTAGAGGAAATGGCATGTATATCTTATTATATTCATAAGTAACTGCAACTTTTGACATGAGAAGATATCTTGCCAAAATTGTGGAAAATTTTTATTTAAAATTGTATAGAATAATATTGATCAGAAGGAGGAAAACTGAACACTGAAATTCACATTCTCATGAAATCTAGGCTTTTTGAAGGTACAGAGATTGGGAAGTCAATAAACTATTGTACTGATAATATTTAAATCATACATCTTACACCCATATTGTCCTCTAAAAATGTTGTGGCAAAACGAATTTAACTTTATTAATAACAGTAAGGAACTAATTTATATGGTATTTTAGAATCTGAATTGGCTTAAAGCTAGTGAGACTTTTTTCATTATTCTTGTTGTTTTTTTTAGGTTGGGGAGCGGGTCTACCTTGAACATGGTGCTCTTTTAAAGAGTTATCTTAATGGAATCAGATGGACAGCAACAACTAAAAGATAAAGAAGAAAACTATGGGGAAATGAATTTATATTATGATAGAAAAATAATGCAGAGCAAAAGAGTAAGAATATTTACACTATTTATATATCATAACCAATGTCTCAGAATTGTACAGAAAATGGAAAATTGGTGTATGACCCCTGCAAACATTTCATCAAGAAAAAAATATTTTAAAAGAAAACTTGAGACAAGGGAAAAAGAAGTAAAAATATATTTTAAGGAAATCTGCAAATCATGATTATCTCACTTGAGTAAATTTTCACAACATAATATACTCAGTATGAGCTCTGGTCATTCAATCTCCTATGTGCTTTCCACATTTCCCATTTTATGTGCCTCCTCCTCAAGGCATTTTCTGAACAGTTCCATTGACCCTTCCGAGACGGTGACCCAACTTTTTCTCATTTTTCTTTGCTATGGTTATCTTTTAGTTATCAGATCTCAATTCAACTCTCACAATTTCAGTATACTTACCTGAATAATATCTCTAATTATTCAACCTTGCACTCCTTCCCATTAACCTGCTTTGTTCTCATCAAAGTAGTTTTTCTAACTGGATTCTTCTTACACAGATTGCAGGATTTTGCTTTGCTTTGCGTTTACCCTCCAAATGCTACAGTACAAACATGCTGAGAGAAAACACCCTGTTTGTAACCTTATATTTCTACTCCATGTTTAGTATTTAGGATGGGGTACCAACATATTTTCAAAGGTATTTGTTGAGTATGTAAATTAAATCAGATTTTTCAAAATACATAAATACACATATTTATATATCTATCAATTTCAGATAATGATTTATTTATCTTCTCTAACTTACCCTTTTTATTAGTGACTCTGTTAGTCTCAGTAGACTAGAGAAATAAATTCAGAGAGACACTCACATGTGTATAGCAAAGAGCTTTAAATATAAAAGCAATTGAATATTGAGAGAAAATGCCAGCCCAGCACAGATCAAGTTCATAAGCCCAATATTAGCCAATTTATCTGATACATATCTATAATTTCCTATTCAGATTCATGACACACATGCAATGTTAAAGAATGCAGGAAAATCACAGACAGTTGGTGGGAAGTCTTGTGGATCCAGTGTTGTGGGGAGCATCTCAGCATTCGCAGGAGTCTCTACATAACTTCTCCAGCTCTCAGAACTCTGACTCCCTCAGGGTAGGTCCATGTGGCTTCTCTGAGGGATGTCTGGCAGAGAGTGAGCAGAGAGAGAGAGTGCCGCCCGCCTCCAAGGGGGAACATCAGAGTTTCCAGAATCCTCAGGAGAAGGCCATGAGCACACAAAGGTCTCATTGGCAAACACCTGCTGAGAGATTAGTCTCCAACTCGTCACTCTTATACCTTTCAAAATAAAAAAATGGTTATGTAACGACCAAGGTGAATTTATTTGTCCTCATGATTAGCACTCAATTTTGATTCTACTTTCTCACCAGTTTGTAAGTTTTTCATTCAAATACCATTTCAAATATCCTAAACCATCACTTCTCCTTGAGATATTTATCATAGATATTTCTAAACACTGCAATTTGTCCTCTTTTTCCACTCTGACTCCTTCTTAGAAATCATTTCGAAAACATATTTTTGAAAATATGTATAATTTGTGTTCAGTTGTGAATATTTTTGAGTGTGTAAGACGTTGGTGGAGAAATATTACATATGACACAAGGAGAAGCACATAAAGTAATTGAGAAACTAAGATTCAGCCAACGTATTGTTGGCTCAATTACACTGCAAGTCATCAAATCACAAGAAGTGATGAACGCTCAAACCACTACAAAGACATTTGTAAAATTTGAAATATTTTATTGAGAATAAATCAATAAACCAACTCCCCTCCAGGGAGAATCAAAGCATTCATAACAGAGACAGAGAGATCAAGGTATTAAAGCATGGCATATGGACACTTGTCAGCTTCTCTCACAGAGCCTCTGGACCCAAGGATAACATTCTAAGCAGTAGGGACTCAAAGAGCAAAAGCTTTCTCTATAATCTTGTGCAGAGGTTCTTGAATCAGAATTATCTTTGATGTGGATTTTGGGGAGGAAATGGTCCTTTGATGGTGATGTTCTAGCAGCAAGAAGAATAGCAACTCCTGTAGCAAAATGGCCTGTAGCCACAGCAACTGGAGCCATAGCCAGAGCCAAAACCAAAGCCATAGCCTGAGCCGTAGCCACAGCCATAGCCTGAACCGTATCCACAGCCATAGCCTGAGCCGTAGCCACAGCCATAGCCTGAGCCATAGCCACAGCCATAGCCTGAGCCGTATCTACAACCGTAGCCTGAGCCGTAGCCACAGCCATAGCCTGAACCGTAGCCACCGTAGTAGTTGCAACACATGGTGTGCAGAAGTGAAGTTTCAGTTGAGTTGCAAGAAGATGATTCTGAAGTTTGACTGTCATCTGCTCTCCAAACACCTTTATATACACCAGAAAGGGGTGTGGCTCATAGATTCTGTGACCTCATTACTATGGCAATTTTCATTTTTTGAACGCTCATCATACTAAGAAAAACACTACTGTAAGAGTCCAGAATAGATCTGGAATTTGACAATAGCCAATGAAGAGTATTAATAAAACAAATGTGCTATACGTATTCTAAAAATATGTCCTGTGGGATGTAATAAAGACCAAACAAAGATGTTCCCCTCAGAGGAATTAACTCTCTGACCTGACCAGGACACTTAATGGGGCACTGGGTTTGGTCCTGCCTCTCATAGCTCATCACCAACAGGAAATCCCCTGGTCTGGAAGTGAGAGTTAAAAGGAGTCACATATAGGGATGTACAGCGCTCAGATAAGAGCTGTAAAAACCACGTGGAGCTATGACAAAATGGTCACTGCAGTGATAGTAGTAACAAACAACTGTTGAATCCAAAGAACAGCTTGTGGGAAAGAGACATCTACTATGAAGTACCAAATAAGAATCAGCTTGGAAGTGTTAAATGTCACATCATCCACATCATTCCAGGTTTCATAGCATAGATATTCTAGTTAGCTTCTTGCTCTCTGTCTAGCACTTTCCTGCTTAAGGCACAAACCTTCGTGTCATAAGCTTCCTGAGCCTTCAAAACTCATCTCACGTTATAATTCTTATTGTAAGGATTCCTGGAAATCACAATGCATATTACTCCTCATTAGTCTATCCTTTAAAATTCTACGGTGGTAGGAGGTATATTAACCAATTCCATTTCTAACAGAATTTATGGCAGTGCAGAGGGATAGGCCTTGGACAACTAAATTAAATTTCCAGGGTTCAAATCCAATAGCCTTCTCCAGAGAACAAAGACACTCTATGACTCGGTTCTAGTCGATCCTACAGGTGCACTATGAGCTGGACTTAAGTTGATGGCCATGAGTTGATTTAGGTTTGGCATTTTAATTGTTGATCCCCTTACTTAATTTTGAGTTATATAATCCCAATATTTGATATTTATTTTCTGAGACTCTAATACAGAAAATACCCTCTAATATTCAATGAGATCAAGTAAGATATGTCCAAGTGAAACATAGTTTAAGGGATCACTGCTAAATGTGAAGTCTAACAGTTAAACCCCTAGCAGGTCCACAGAAGAAGAGGAACCTTTTTTCCATTTGCTACAAGAAATATTTATTTCTTATTTGGCAGCCCATTGTATTTTCAATATTCTTCACTAGCACCATAATTCAAATTCACCAGTTCTTCTTATTCTGTATCAATCTTTCACGTGCTTAGAAGGCAATTAAAAATGACATACCTTGGGTCTGCCACTCTTAGTCCTCAAAATAACGAAATCCTTGTTCTTAAATGCTTTAATGAGCTCTTGTCCCGTAGAGCTCCCCCAGGAATTGAAGCACTTGATCTTTTAAATACTGCTTCCATAGATTTGATTGTGTATCCACGCTCCTTGAAATGCTTGAAAATGTTGATTTTTGCTCATTTTATCACGATGCTTTCCATTGGTCCATGAGAGAAGACCCGTGTGTGCTCTACAATGAGATGTAAGCCAAACCGAAGGCTACAAACATTGATCTTAGTAACTGCTTCAAGTCCTCCTCACTTTCAGCGAGCAAGTTTGTGCCATCTGAATATTGCAAATAGCAAATAATGTTTTCGATCCTGATGTTGCATTCTTCTTCATCTAATCCATTTCTCTGATTATTTGCGCAGCATATACACTAAATATCCACAATGAAGTTAGGACATTTTATGGTCTTCTCTGCATTCATCTAAAATTCATCCAACATCAGTAATGATATCCCTAGTTCGATGTTCTCTTCAGCAGGACAACCCTACTAATAGCAAAAGAAAAGAAATTATAAAAATCAGGGCTGAGATTCAGGAAAGAGAAAATAAAAAAACTATGGAAAAAATTAATATAGCTAAAAGTTGGTTCTTTGAAAAGATAAACAGGATTGATAGACCATTGGCAAACCTAACTAAAGAAAGGAGGGAACAAATCTCAATAGCAAGAATAAGGGATGAAAGAGGGGTCATTACAACAGACCCTAATGAAATCAAAAGGATAGTTACACAATACTATGAAGGATTGTACTCCAATGAATTCAACAATTTGGAAGACATGGACAAATTCCTGGAAAAACAATCCCTCCCTAGACTATACTCGGTGGACATCAAGAATCTCAACAGACCCATAGCAATAGAAGAAATAGAAAAGGTTATCAAGGGATTACCAACAAAAAAATCCCCTGGACCAGATGGATACACTGGAGAATTCTATCAAGCATTCAGGGAAGAACTAATACCAATCCTACACAAACTTTTCCAGAACATAGAAAAAGATGACAAACTCCTTCTATGAAGCTAGTATAACTCTGATACCCAAACCAGGCAAGGATCCCACAAGAATCGAGAACTACAGACCAATATCCCTAATGAACATTGATGTAAAAATCCTTAACAAAATACTAGCCAACAGAATACAAAAGTATATAAAACAAATAATTCACAATGACCAAGTGGGATTCATACCAGGGATGCAGGGATGGTTCAACATACGAAAGACCATTAGTATTATTCGTCACATTAACATGAAAAAGTAAAAGAATCACATGATAATATCAATAGACGCAGAAAAAGCATTCGACAACATACAACACCAATTCCTGTTTAAGACACTAGCGAAGATAGGAATGGAAGGAAAGTTCCTCAAGACATTACAAGCTATATAAGAAAAACCAACAGCCAAAGTCATAGTAAATGGAGAAATGACCAGACAAGGATGCCCCTTGTCTCCACTCCTATTTAATATCGTGCTGTAGGTTTTAGCTAACAGCATAAGGCAAAGAAGTGACATCAAAGGTATTCGTCTGGGGAAGGAAGAGGTGAAACTATCGTTATTTGCAGATGTATGATTTTATATATGGAAAATCCTAAAAGTTCCACAAGGGGAGTACTGGAAGCAATAGAGGAGTTTGGCAGAGTGGCAGGATACAAGATCAACAAACAGAAGTCCATCGGACTGTTATACACATCAGATAAGACCACAGAAGAAGAGATCAAAAAGGTGGTACCCTTCACAATAGCCAAACACAAATTGAAATATCTAGGGATACACCTGACTGAAAAAACAAAAGATCTATATAGGGAAAACTATAGAACACTATTACAAGAAACCAAGAGCGACCTCAACAAATGGAAGACAATTCCATGTTCTTGGATTGGGAGACTTAATATAGTTAAGATATCAGTTCTGCCAAAAGCACTATATAAGTTTAATGCTATCCCGATACAATTACCATCATCTTTTTCTTCAAAGAAATGGAAAAACTTATTACCAACTTCATATGGAGAGGGAAGAAGCCCAGAATTAGCAGAGAACTCCTCAAGAAGAAGGACACCGTGGGAGGGCTTGCTTTACCTGACGTTGGCACATACTATGCAGCCACAGTTCTCAAAACTGCATGGTATTGGTACAATGACAGATACTCAGACCAATGGAAAAGAACTGAAAACCCAGAAATAAAAGCATCAGCATACACACAGCTGATCTTTGACAAGGGCCCCAAAAATATCAAATGGGAAGCAGATGCCCTCTTTAACAAGTGGTGCTGGGAAAAAATGGATATCAACATGCAGAAAAATGAAGCAAGACCCTTATCTCACTCCATGCACAAGAATAAACTCAAGGTGGATCACAGACCTTGAAGTTAAACCCCAAACTATTAGGGCCATCAATGAGGGAATTGGGACCAACTTGAGAACTTTGGCGCAGGGAATACACAGGCTATCAGAGGAGGCACAAATTGACAAATGGGATATACTTAAGATAAAACACTTGTGTACATCTAAAGAATTCACCAAGAGAGTAATAAGAGAGTCCACAGACTGGGAAAACATCTTTAGCAATGACACATCAGACAAAGGCCTTATTACTAAAATTTACAATACTCTGCTAGATTCCAAAAAGAAAAAAAAACCAATAGCCCACTTGAAAGGTGGGCAAAGGACTAAAACAGAAATTTTACAGGGACAGAAATCCGAATGGCCAACAAACATATGAGAAAATGTTCCCGATCTTTAGCCATTAGAGAAATGCAAATTAAAACAACAATGAGGTACCACCTGACACCCTCAAAGGTAGCCCAATTCAAAATATCAGAAAGCAACAAGTGTTGGAGGGGCTGTGGGGAGACAGGAACTCTCATCCACTGCTGGTGGGACTGTAAGTATGTACAACCACTATGGAAATCAATCTGGCGATACCTAAAACAGATGGAAATAGAGTTACCATATGACCCAGCAATCCCCCTACTGGGCATATACCCAGAAGAGGCAAGAAACAAACCAAGACCAGACATCTGTGCTCCAATGTTCATTGTGGAACTGTTCACAATTGCAAGGATTTGGAAGCAACCCAAATTTCCATCAACTGACGATTGGATTAAAAAACTGTGGTATATACATACAATGGAGTACTACGCATCACTAAAAAGCAGTGATGAACCTATGAGGCACATAGCGACAAGGGAAGAACTGGAGGAAATCATGCTAAGCGAGGTAAGTCAGGCACAAAAGGACGAGTACAACATGAGCCCGCTGAGGTAAGAATTTAAAAATTTTTTTAAAAAGCAAAAGTGGCATAGGGGAAAAAGCTACTGTATACAAACATTTTAGGGGTGAAGACTGTGTAGTATGGAAGAGACCAGACCAAAACCAGGGATGTACATGGTAGACAATGGTGGAGGAGGTGGGGAAAGGAAAACAAAAGGATGAATACAAGGAAGAAAAGGGTAGTGGGAGCATGGGGCATTAATCCACCCAAAGGGAGGGTATTGCTTATATCTCCACAGGGAAAGTGGGACCAGACTTCAACCCAGTGCCGCAAGGTGTGAATGCAATATCACGCCGTGGAGTAGGGAACCAGTGGAGAGGTCTGGGAGGCTGGCCCCAGCACCATAAATTAAATGGATTCCTGCCCCTCCCCCGAAAAGAATTTGTTCCAAAGGACGACATTGACTCTGCAGCTCCGGGAGATGAACATATCTGATCAGAGCACAGAGGAGCAGATGAAGGGGTAGGAGGAGACAGTGGAGCACAGCCTGGCCCACCAGGCTGTGATGATGATATTCCTGAGTAGAGCAGCCAGTCCACAGAGAGAACAACATGGTGGCCCCACTATGAGAAATGATGCCAATCAGTGACTAAGGGCGATACAGGGGACTGCACCAGAGACACAGGGTGGGAATTGCACCTGACCTGATCCCACCACACTGAGGCAAATCACTGGGGGAGTGCAGCGGAACAGCAAGGGAATGGAGTGGCAAGGTCCCCAGGGAATGCTGAAAGTGGACTTTGGGGCCAGGGCAGGGTGCCCCAACAGACTGGACTGGAAAACGCTCCTAAGGGCCAGCAAATGATCCCTGAACTAACTACAAGCTTTTATCTTGTGAACTGTTTTGTTCTGTTCTTTGTCAGTGGTTTGTTTTTGTTGTCTGGTTGTATACTGTTGCTTTGTTTTCCTCTGTCTTGTTTTCGTGCATTTTAGTGTCTCCACAGGTCTGTGTGACTAGGACAGGCTGGATGAACTATCTGGAGGAAAAACAACGGGACCGACAGTTCCAGGGGGACTTGGGGTGGGGGGGTAGGGAGGTAAGGAAGTGGTGTTAACAAACCCAGGGACAAGGGAAAAACATGGGACCCCAAATGGTAGAGAAGGGGGAGTGGCAGGCCTGGTGGGAAATGATCAAGGGTAAGGTTGCTTAGAGAAGAGGTACACTCTAGCCCTGGTGGCGATGAAGCATGGTAGTAGGGCAGGAGGAAAGTCAAGGGAGATGGAGGAAAGAGCTAGGAGTCAAAGGGCATTCATGGAGGTCTAGACGAAGACATGTACAAGCAAATATATATAGGAGGATGGGGAAATAGATCTATGTGTCTATATTTATAGATTAAGTATTAAGGTGGCGGAAGGACCTTCTTGGGCCTCTATTCAAACACTCCCTCAATGCATGAATACTTTCATTTATTAAATTCGTACCCTATGATGCTCACTCTCCCGACACAACGGCTGGAGCCAAAGTGGGTGAACAAGTAAATGTGGTGAAGAAAGCTGATGGTGCCCGGCTATCAAAAGAGATAGTGACTGGGGTCTTAAAGGCTTGAAGATAAACAAGCGGCCATCTAGCTCAGAAGCAACAAAGTCCACATGGAAGAACACACCAGCCTGTGTGATCGAGTGGTCCCAAAGGGATCAGTTACCAGGCATCAAAGAACAAAAAATCATATCATTGACAGCACACCTCCATGATAGGATCACTGAAGACAAATGGGTGCGTAAGCAAATGTGGTGAAGAAAGCTGATGGTGCCCGGCTATCAAAAGAGATAGTGTCTGGGGTCTTAAAGGCTTGAAGGTGAACAAGCGGCCATCTAGCTCAGAAGCAATAAAGCCCACATGGGAGAAGCACACCGGCCAGTGTGATCACGAGGTGCCAAGGGACCAGGTATAAGGCATCAAGCAAAAAAAAAAAGATATGTGTGTGTATGTATGTTTATATGTGTGTATATGTATACATGTACATGTATATATGTATATATATACCATATTAAATGAAGGGGGAAGTGCAGAGTGGAGACCCAAGGTCCAAGTGTCGGCCAATGGAGATCCCCTCATAGAGGGGTTTAGGAGAGGAGATGGGTTAATTAGGGTGCGAGGTAGTACCGATGAAGAACACAGCTTTCCCCCAGATCCTGGGTGCTCCCTCCCCCTAACTACCATGATCCGAATCCTACCTTGCAGGGCTGGATAGGGCAGAGGCTGTACACTGGTACATATGAGGGCTGGAGGTACAGGGAATCCAGGGTGGATGATACCTTCAGGACCAAGGGTGTGAGGGGCGATGCTGGGAGAGTGTAGGGTGAGTGGGTTGGAAAGGGAGAACTGATTACAAGGATCCACATGTGACCCCTTCCCTAGGAGAGGGACAGCAGAGAAGGGGGGGAAGGGAGACTCCGGATAGGGCAAGATATGACAAAATAACGATCTATAAATTACCAAGGACACATGAGGAAGGGGGGAAAGGGGAGGGAGGGGGAAATAAAAGAGGACCTGATGCAAAGGGCTTAAGTGGAGAGCAAATGCTTTGAGAATGATTGGGGCAGGGAATGTATGGATGTGCTTTATACAATTGATGTATGTATATGTATGGATTGTGATAAGAGTTGTATGAGCCCCAATAAATTGTTTTAAAAAAAAGAATAATACTGATCAGAAGGAGGAAAACTGAACACTGAAATTCACATTCTCATGAAATCTAGGCTTTTTGAAGGCACAGAGGTTGGGAAGTTAATAAAACTGTTGTACTTATAATATTTAAAGCATAATCTTACACCTCTATTGTCCTCTAAAGATGTTGTGCCAAATCAAATTTAGCTTCACTAATAACAGTAATGAACTAATTTATATGGTATCTTAGAATCAGAATTGACTTAAAGCCAGTGAGCCTTTTTTTTCAATATTCTTGTTTTTGAGGTCTTGGTGGGGGTCTACCTTGATGAACATGGTGCTCTTTTAAAGAGTTATCTTAATGCAATCAGGACAGCAACAACTAAAAGATAAGGAAGAATACTATGGGAAAATGAAATCATATTATGATAGAAAAATAATGCACAGCAAAAGAATAAGAATATATACACTATTTGTAGATCTTAACCAATGTCTTAGAATTGTCCAGAAAATGGAGAATTGGTATATGACCTCTGCAAGCACTTCAACAAGAAAAAAAAGGTTTAAAAGAAAACTTGAGACAAGAGAAAAAGTAAAAATATTTTTTAAGGAAATCTGAAAATTATGATTGTCTCACTTGAATAAATTTTCCCAGCATAATATACTCAGCATGAGCTCTGGTCTTCCAATCTCCTATGTGTTTCCACATTTCCCATTTTATGTGCCTCCTCCTCAAAGCATTTTCTGAACAGTTCCATTGACCCTTTCTAAACAGTGACCCAATTGTTTCTCATTTTTCTTTGCTATGGCTGTCTTTCAGTTATCAGATCTCAATTCAACTCTCAAAATTTCAATATACTTCCCTGAATAATGTCTCTAATTATTCAACCCTGCACTCCTTCCCATTAACCTGCTTTGTTCTCATCAAAGTAGTTTTTCTAACTGGATTCTTCTTACACAGATTGCAGGATTTTGCTTCGCTTTGTGTTTAATCTCCAAATGCTACAGTACAAACACACTGAGAGAAAGCAACTTGCTTATATTACTACTCCATCTTTAGTATTTAGGATGGGGTACCAACATATTTTCAAAGGTATTTGTTGAGTATGTAAATTAAATCAGACTTTTCAAAATACATAAATACACATATTTAAATATCTATCAAATTCAGATAATGATTTATTTATCTTCTCTAATTTATCATTTTTATTAGTGACTCTGTTAGTCTCAGTAGACTAGAGAAATAAATTCAGAGAGACACTCACATGTGTATAGCAAAGAGCTTCAAATATAAAAGCAATTGAATATTGAGAGAACATCCCAGCCCAGCACAGATCAAGTCTATAAGTCGGATAATAGCCAATTTATCTGATACATATCTATAATTTCCTATTCAGACTCATGAAACACATGCGATGCCGAAGAATGCAGGAAAATCACAGACAGTTGGTGGGAAGTCTTGTGGATCCAGTGTTGTTGGGAACATCTCAGCATTCGCAGAAGTCTCTATATAACTTCTCCAGCTCTCAGAACTCTGACTCCCTCAGGGTAGCTCCATGTGGCTTCTCTCAGGGATATCTGGCAGAGAGTGAGCAGAGAGAGAGTGTGTCGCCCGCCTCCAAGGGGGAACATCAGAGTTTCCAGAATCCCCAGGAGAAGGCCATGAGCACACAGAGGTCTCATTGGCAAACACCTGATTCATAGATTAGTCTCCAACTCATCACTCCTATTCCTTTCAAAATAAAAAATGGTTATGTAACAACCAAGGTGAATTTCTTTGTCCTCATGATTAGCACTCAATTTTGATTCTACTTTCTCACCAGTTTGTAAGTTTTTCATTCAAATACCATTTCAAATATCCTAAACCATCACTTCTCCTTGAGATATTTACCATAGATATTTCTTAACACTATAATTTGTTCTCTTTTCCATTCTCACTCCTTCTTAAAAACAATTTCCAAAACACAGTGCTGAAAATATGTATTATTTGTGTTAAGGTGTGTATATTGTGGAGTGTGTAAGCTGTTGGTGGTAAAATATTACATATGACACAAGGAGAAGCACATAAAGTAATTGAGAAACTCAGATTCAGTCAACAGATTCTTGGCTCAATTACAATGGAAGTCATCAAATCACAAGTGATGAAAGCATCAACCACTACAAAGACATTTGTAAAATTTGAAACATTTTATTGAGAATAAAATAATAAACCAATTCCTCTCCAGGGAGAATCAAAGCATTCATAACAGAGACGGAGAGATCAAGGTATTAAAGCATGGCATATGGACACCTGCCAGCTTCTCTCACAGAGCCTCTGGACCTAAGGATAACATTCTAAGCAGTAGGAACTTAAAAATAAAAAGCTTTCTCTATAATCTCGTACAGAGGTTCTTGAAATAGAATTATCTTTGATGTGGACTTTGGGGAGGAAATGGTCCTTTGATGGTGATGTTCTAGCAGCAAGAAGAATAGCAACTCCTGTAGCAAGATGGCCTGTAGCCACAGCAGCCGGAGCCATAGCCTGAGCCATAACCACAGCCATAGCCTGAGCCATAGCCACAGCCATAGCCTGAGCCATATCCACAGCCATAGCCTGAGCCATAGCCACAGCCATAGCCACATCCATAACCAGAACCATAGCCACAGCCATAGCCTGAGCCATATCCACAGCCATAGCCAGAACCATATCCACAGCCATAGCCAGAACCATATCCACAGCCATAGCCTGAGCCATAGCCACAGCCATAGCCTGAGCCGTAGCCACCGTAGTAGTTGCAACACATGGTGTGCAGAAGTGAAGTTTCAGTTGAGGTGCAGGAGGATGATTCTGAAGTCTGACTGTCATCTGCTCTCCAAACTCCTTTATATACACCAGAAAGGGGTGTGGCACACAGACTCTGTGACCTCATTGCTATGGCAATTTTCATTTTTTAAAAGCTCCTCATACTAAGAACAACACTACTGGAAGAGTCCAGAATATATGTGGAATTTGACAATAGCCAATGAAGAGAGTATTAATAAAACAAATGTGTTCTACGCATTGGAAAAGTATGTCCTGTGGGATGTAATAAAGACCAAATACAGGCTTTTCCCCGCAGAGGCCTTAATTCTCCTACCTGTCCAACTACACATTCTTGGGCACTGGGACATTTCCTGATATCTGACAACTCAGCACCAACAGGAAATGCGCTGGTCTGGAAGTGAGAGACAAATAATAGTCACATACGTCGAATAACAGCTCTCAGATAAGAGCTGCAAAAACCGATGAAGTCAACGTTGAATGGTCACTGCAGTGATAGTAGGAACAAACAACTTCCGCATCCTAAGAACAGCCTGCGGAAAGAGACGTCTACGATAATATACCAAATAAGAACGACCTTAGGAGTGTTAACTGTCACTTTGTCCACGTCAACCAAGGTTTCATAGTATAAAACTTTTAGTTAGCTTCTTTCTCTCTGTTGAGCACTTTCCTGATTAGCGCACAAACCTTCATGTCATAAGCTTCCTGATCCATCAAAACTCAGCTCCTGTTATAATTCTTATTGTAAGGATTCCTGGAAATCACAATGCGTATTACTCCTCATTAGTCTAAACTTTAAAAATTCTAAGGGGGTAGCAGGCATATAGGATTATCAAGTCCCATTTCTAATGGAAGTTCTGGCAGTGCAGGGGGGTAGGCCTATGACAACTAAATTAAATTTCCAGGGTTCAAATCCACCAGCCTTCCGCAGAAAAAAGATACTCTATGGACTGGTTTTAGTTGGTCCAACAGGTGCACTCTGAGTTGGACTTATCTTGATGGCAATGAGTTAGTTTAATTAGGCATTTTAATTGTTCATCCCCTTAGTTAATTTTGAGTTATACAATCCCATTATTGGTATTTATTTTTTGAGACTCTAATACAGAAAATACCCTCTAATATTCAATGAGATCAAGTAAGGAAACTCCAAGTGATGCATAAATTAAGGGCTCACTGCTAAATATGAAGTCTAGCAGTTAAACCCCACAGCAGGTCCTCAGAACAAAAGGAGCCTTTTCTTTTAAATGCTACAAGAAATATTTGTTTCTTATATGGCAGCCCTTTTTATTTTCAATATTCTTCACTAACACCATAATTTGAATTTACCAATTATTCTTATTCAGTATCCATCTTTCAGGTGCTTAGAAGGCAGTTCAAAATGACATATCTTGGTTCTGCGAGACCTTAGTCCTCAAAATAATGAAATCCTTGTTCTTAACTGCTTTGAAGAGCTCGTGTCCAGTGGACAGAATCCATCAATTGCAGCACTTGATCTTCTGAATGCTGCTTCCATAGATTTGATTGTGTATCCACCACCCTCTTTGAAATGCTTGAAACGTCGATCATTGCTCCTTTCATCATGATGCTTTCCACTGGTCCAGGAGAGAAGCCCTGTGCGAGCTCTACAGTGAGATGTAAGCCATACCGAAGGCTGCAACCCTGGATCTCAGTAACTGCTTCAAGTCCTCCCCACTTTCAGCGAGCAAGTTTGTGTCATCTGCATATTGCATATTGTAAATAATTGTTTCAATCCTGATGATGCATTCTTCTTCATCTAATCCTTTTTCTCTGATTATTTGCTCAGCATACACTCTGAATAACCACAATGAAATAATAAAAGAAAGTTAAGGCATTTTTTGGTTTTCTCTGCTTTCAGCTAAATTCATCTAACATCAGCAATGATATCCCAAGTTCTACGTCCTCTGAATCCAGCCAGATCATCAGGTAGCTCCCTGTCACTGTGCTGCTGAAGCCACTCTGGACACTCTTCACAAAACTTACCCGCATGTGACATCAATGACATTGTTTGATACCTTCTGTGTTGTGTGTGCCACCTGTCTTTGGAATGGGTACAAATCTGGATCTCTTCCAGTAGGCTGGACAGGTACGTTTTTTCCAACTTTCTTGTCATAGGCGAGTGAACAAGTCTAATGTTTGAACAGCTTATGGAATCATTTCATTTTGTTCCTTAACTTAAGGAGCCTTATTTTTGGTCAATATCTTGAGGGCAGCTTGACCGTCTTCCTTCTGTACCATCAGTGAATGACCTGTTCACGCTGAGTGCCTCTGTTTGGTAATTTAAATACCAGTGACATCGCATATAGCATCACAGCAAAATACCAGGCACCGCAGTATGACAAATGGATGGACAAGTGCTGGCGTCTGCTTACATCAGCAAAAGTGAGATGCCGCCATGGGAAGCAGGTTACTGAAGTGATGAAAGAAAGAGGACAACAAATGTTGCCAAAGACTGAAATAGTGACAAAAGGCATCTGATAAAATATGTCAAAATGAAAGTGATTTATCCAATAACATAATCCATATTATCCCAGGCTCCGCAGAATAAAGTATTTTAATGAAGTGCTGTCTCTCATTGAAACACCTTTCTTGCATACATGAGCAAATTTTAATGTAAAAATTTCTCACTGATCTTTCAAAACTCAAGTCAGATTATATTATTAGAGTAAGTATTCCTGGATGATCACAATACTCTTTACATCTCTAATCTTTACTGATGTGAATATGGCAGTAGACATGTGATATTAACATGTTCCATTTTAATTAGCAAAAGCCCTGATGTTACAGTGGATTAGGAAAAGCCTTCTAAATAAAAGTCTAGTGGTTCAAATCCATTAGCATTCCAAAGGACAGAGATAAGGATTTTTGGCTTCTGTAAAGATATGTGGCCTCAATTACCCTATGAAGCATTTCTACCCTCTTCTACTGAGCAGCTGTGAGTTGGATTCAATTCAATGGTAATTAATTTGCCTTTGAATTGGTATTTAAATTTTCCAGCACCTCACTTACTTATGTCTTATATAAAACCAACATTGGGATTTATATTCTGAGAATGTTTTCAGTTAGACAGGCATAATTGTTGATGAGGTTGTGTAAATATTCTGCAGACATTAATGTATTTTAGTTTAATTTAGGGAATATTAAAAATAAAATAAATCCTGGTAGCACAATGATTACGTCTTGATAGCTCTGGTGCTGATAGTTGAGGTTGTTGGTTAAATCTAGCAGTGGCTCCACAAAAGAAAAATGTGGTGATATGCCCCAAAGCAGATTACAGGCCATAATACCTAGGGGACGCTTTTAACTTGTTTTTTGGGATTCGGATGAATTAAAATCTGATCGAAGAATATAACTACAGTAACAAAGCATAAAATCTGTAATAAAATTACCTTTTAAAGCCATCTATTTATTTATAATTTCATTTAATTCTTGCAAAAGCAATGTCATAATGTAAAACATTTAGTGCACATTGCCATCAAGTGTCATCGTGCCAGTTCCAGCACATAGTGGCTGATGTATGACACAACAGAACATCCCCTGATTCTGCACTATCCTGACAATTGCTCCTACGTCTGATCCCATTGTTGCAGCCCTTGTGTCAACCCATCTGGTGCACAGCCTTCCTCTTTGCACTGCTCCTTTACTCTACCAAGCGTGGGTCCTTCTCCAGGGCCTGGTAATAAATGAGGAAAGTGAGGTTGTGGTAGTCCAGGTTGACTAGAGAAACAAATCCAGAGCCACTCATATGTGTGTACGAGAGAATTTTATGTCAAAGGTTAATAGTACATTAAGAAAACATCTCAGACCAGTCCAAATCAAGTCCATAAGCCTGATATTAGGCAATATGTCCAATAACAAACCATAATTTCTCTTCAGACTCATGCAATGCATGCAATGACGCTGAATAAAGAACGATTGTGTGTCAGTGAGAGAAAAGCCTAGTGGACCCAGTGACAATAGAAGCACAGAACTGGCAGGGTTCTCCTCGTGGCTGCTCCAGCTCGTGGCTCCATCAGGTAGCTGCACGTGGCTTGTCAACAGGCATACAAAGCAGAGAGTTCTGTGTGTCTGGACTCCAGGGAGATAGTTATCTCTCTAGCGCCTCCAAAAGAGGTCATCAAGCTGAGACCTGATGGACGGGCTATACTGCATCCCCTTCGCAAGTTGACAGGAGTTTATGTAACTACCACAGAGGTCAAATAACTTACTGAAAATGACCAGCTACGTAGTGATAGAGTTAGTTCAACAGCTCCCCAACATAAAAGGAAGGGGAGGTTTCATGAATCACTGGTACTTTTGTTCTTCTTATCAAACATGCTACCTTCCTCCAATTATAATTAATATTTGTGATGTTAGCCTTTCACTTTCATCATCTGACTCTTCTTCCCTTGCAGCCTTAAAGATCTTAACCAAACATTATGTAAACATTAACATACAACCCTAATCATTTCTCAAATCTGTTTCATAATCTCAAGAATCTCATAGAATTATGACCTTTTTCTGTTAAAGTTACTCTAATCAAACCAATGCTCTGTCTGCATACAGTGTATGCAATTTCTTGATATGCTGAAAGCTTTATTTGAATATTGTAGAAACTTAAGACAAATGATGCTAGTATTTTGGCATCTGAAATATTAATAACTATATGAAAAGGAATACCTCAGAATGCAACTTCATGTTAAAGTAGCACCTCAGTTATTCTGAGAAGCTTTTCTTTTATCCCTATATTATTGAGGGTTTTCATCAGAAAGTATGGTGCTTTTTACCCAATCTGGTTTCTTCAACAATATCAATGAACACTTGGTTCTGTTCTCATGTTCTACGAATGTGGCTTATAATGTTCATTGCCTTTCTAATGTTGCTTAGGTGGAACAAATTTCCTCATGGTATTTCTTGTTCTTGGTGTGCAGGTGACAGTTTTGGTTTCATGAGACTGCTCATTGAATCATTCTAATCCCATGTTACTTTGATACAATAGAACCCAGTGCCTTAAACATTTGCATGCTGCTGTCAAGGTACAATTGAAGCAACAGATTTAGGCATGGCAGGAATTGGAAGAGGAAATGGAATGTATGTCTAATCATATACATGAGTAACTGCCTCTTTTCTGCACCAAATTATGGAACATATTTATTCAAAATTCTATAGAATAATCCTGATCAGAAGGAGGAAAACCGAACCCTGGAATTCACATTCTCATGAAATCTAGGCTTTCTAAAGGCACAGATGTTGAGAAGTCCATAAAACTATTTTCCTGACAATGTTTAAATCATAATTCTTAAGCCTATATTATCCTCTGAAAGTGTTGTGCCAAAACAAAGTTTAGTTTCATTAATAACAGTAATGAACTTAATTTAGAGGGTATGTTAAAGTCAGAATTGACTTAAAGCTACTGAGACATTTTTTTTTAAATGTTCTTTGTTGTTTTTCTAGGTCGGGGTGAGTGTCTACCTTGAACACGGTGCTCTTTTAAAGAATTATCTTAATGGAATCAGATGGAAAGCAATAACTAAAAGATAAAGAAGAAAATTCTGGGGAAGTGAATTCACATTATGATGGAAAAACAATGCAGAGCAAAAGGATCAGATTAGTTACACTATTTGTAGATCTCAACCAATGTCTTAGAATTCTACAGAAAATGTAGAACTGGTGTATGACCCCTGCAAATGTTTCAGCAAGAAAAAAAATAGTTTAAAAGAAAACTTGAGACAACAGAAAAAGTAAAAATTTCAATTTCTAAGGAAATCTGCCAATCATGATTGTCTCATTTGTAGAATTTTCCCAGTATAATATACTCAGCATGAGCTCTGGTCTTTCAATCTCCTATGTGTTTCCACATTTCCCATTTTATGTGCCTCCTCCTCAAAGCAATTTCTCAACAGTTCCATTGACCCTTCCTAGATGGTGACCCAATTGTTCCTTGTTTTTATTTACTATGGCTATCTTTTGGTTATCAGATCTCAATTCAACTCTCACAATTTCAGTATACTTCCCTGAATGGTGATTCTAATTATTCAACCCTGGACTCCTTCCCATTAACCTACTTTCTTCTCATTAGAGTATTTTTTCTATCTGGATTCTTCTTCCGTAAATGGCAGGATTTTGCTTTGTTTTCTGTTTAATCTCTAAATGCTAGAGTGCAACACACCGAGAGCAAACAACCTGTGTATAATCTTATTTGTTCTCCATCCTTAGTGTTTACGATAGGGTACTAACATATTTTTAAGGTATTTGTTGAGTATGTAAATTAAATCAGATTTTTCAAAATACATAAATACACATACTTGTATGTCTATCAAATTCAGATAATGGTTTACTTATCTTCTCTAACTTATCCTTTTTATTAGTGAGTGTATTAGTCTCAGTAACTAGAGAAATAAATTCATAGAGACACTCATATGTGTTTAGGAAAGAGTTTTATATACAAAAGCAATTGAATATGGAGAAAGCATCCCAGTCCAGGACAGATCAAGTCCAAAGTCCGATATTAGCCCATATGTCTGATACAAATCTATAAGTTCCTCTTCAGAATCATGAAACACAAGCAATGATGAAGAATGCAGAAAAATCACAGACAGTTGGTGGGAAATCTTGTGGATCCAGTAGCGTTGTGAGCATCTCAGCATTCACAGGGGTCTCTACATGACTACTCCAGCTCTCAGAGCTCTGACTCCATCAGGGTAGGCCCATGTGGCTTCTCTCAGGGATGTCTTGCCGAGAGTGAGCAGAGAGAGAGTGTGTCTCCCGCCTCCAAGGAGGAATATTGAACTCCCAGAATCCTCAGGAGAAAGCCAGGACCACACAGAGGTCTCATTGGCAATGACATGATTGACAGAGTAGACTCCGTCTCTTCACTCTTTTTCCTTTCAAAATGATTAACAAATATATAACTACCACATTGAGTTTCTGCATCCTAATGATTAGCACTTAATTCTGATCCTTCGTTCTCACTAAGCTTGGACGTTTTTCTTTTAAACACTACTTCAAATATCCTAAACCATCACTTCTCATTGAGATTTTTTACAAAACATTTCTAAACACTGTAATTTGTTCTCTTTTTCCATTCACACTCCTTCTTAGTTACCATTTTCCAAAACACAGTTTTGAAAATATGTATTATTTGTGTTCAGTTGTGAATATTGTTGAGTGTGTAAGCTGTTGGTGGAGAAATATTACATATGACACAACGAGAAGCACATAAAGTAATTGAGAAACTACGATTCAGTCAATATATTGTTGGCTCAATTTTAAAGGAAATCATCAAATCATAAGAAGTGGTGAATGCATAAACATCTACAAAGACATTTGTAAAATTAGAAACATTTTATTGAGAATAAATGAATAAACTAATTCCTCTCCAGGGAGAATCAAAGCATTCATAACAGAGACTGAGAGATCAAGGTATTAAAGCATGGCATATGGACACTCGTCAGCTTCTCTCACAGAGCCTCTGGACCCAAGGATAACATTCTAAGTAGTAGGAACTTAAAGATCCAAAGCTTTCGGTTCTTGAATCAGAATTTTCATATGTGGACTTTGGGGACGAAATGGTCCTTTGATGGTGATGTTCTAGCAGCAAGAAGAATAGCAACTCCTGTAGCAAAATGGCCTGTAGCCACAGCAGCCGGAGCCATAGCCGGAGCCATAGCCACATCCATAGCCTGAGCCATAGAGGGAGCCATAGCCACAGCCATAGCCACAGCCATAGCGTGAGCCATAGCCACAGCCATAGCCTGAGCCATAGCCACAGCCATAGCCTGAGCCGTAGCCACAGCCATAGCCTGAGCCGTAGCCACAGCCATAGCCTGAGCCGTAGCCACAGCCATAGCCTGAGCCGTAGCCACAACCGTAGCCTGAGCCGTAGCCACCGTAGTAGTTGCAACACATGGTGTGCAGAGGTGAAGTTTCAGTTGAGTTGCAGGAGGATGATTCTGAAGTCTGATTGTCATCTGCTCTCCAAACACCTTTATATACACCAGAAAGGGGTGTGGCTCATAGACTCTGTGACCTCATTACTATGGCAATTTTCATTTTTTAAAAGCTCATCATACTGAGAACAACACTACTGGAAGAGTCCAGAATATATGTGGAATTTGACAATAGCCAATGAAGAGAGTATTAATAAAACAAATGTGCTCTACACATTGGAAAAGTATGTCCTGTGGGATGTAATAAAGACCATATATAGATTTTCCCCTCAGAGGCATTAACTCTCCGACCTGTCCAACTACACTTACTGGGGCACTGGGAGCTGGTCCTGCATCTCCTGCCTCAGCACCAACAAGAAATCCCTGATCTGGAAGTGAGAGGCAAACAGGAGTCATGTCCGGGGAGTAACACCTCTCAGCTAAGAACTGCAAAAAACAGGTGGAGCCACGACAAAATGGTCACTGCAGTGTTAGTAGGAACAAGCAACTTCTGAATCTAAAGAACACCCTGCGGGAAAGAGACGTCTACCATAATGTACCAAATAAGAACTACCTTGGGAGTGTTAAATGTCACATAATCCACATCATCCCATGTTTCATAGTATAAAACCTTTAGTTAGCTTCTTTCTCTCTGTCTAGCACTTTCCTGGTTAAGGCACCAAACTTCACGTCATAGCTTCCTGATCCATCAAAACTCAGCTCTTGTTATAATTCTTATTGTAAGGATTCCTGGAAATCACAATGTGCAGTACTCATCACTACTCTATTGTTTAATAATTCTAACGTGACAGTCGGCATATAATATTATCAATTCCATTTTTAACCAACAGAAGTGCTTGTAGTTCAGCGCATTAGGCTCTTGGTGGCTACGTTGATTTCCATGGCTAAAATCCACCAGCCCTCCCAAGGACAAAGTTAGAAAGCAATGATGAAAAGATTGATAGCCTCGGAAACTCGCTGAAGCAGTGCTCTCTGACCTACTGGTGTGCGGTGAGTTGGATTTCACCTGATGGCGATGTGTTTGGTGTAGTTTTGGCACTGTAATTTTCCATCCCCTCAGGTAAGTAGGAGTAACATAGAACAAACATTGGTGACATTTTTGAGAATCTAGTAAATCATCACTTACTGATCATTGAATTAAATCCTGTGGGAATTCTTCCACTTAAAAACATTTCAAATTAACTTCCCTTTAGGAAATACTATTTTAAAAGCTTAAAGTCTTGGTGACACAATGTTTAAGGACCTAGTGGTCAATGTTAGGTATTAATATCCCTCCCCCCACCACCTTCAGCAACTCATGAGAAGAAAAGAGGCATCTGGCTGTGCTTCTTCCAAAGCAGAACTGTTTGTTCTTTTATCTTCCTATGGTAATTTCAGGAGTCTTGGCCATGGCCATAATTCAAATTAACTCACCTTTCTTTGGTATTACTTATTCAATCTCCAACTTTCATAAGCTTATGGGGCAATTTTAAAATAACATGGTTTGTGTCTGACACACCTTAGTCCTCAGAGTAATGGGACCTTTGCTCTTGAACATTTTGAAGTGATCGTGCGCAGCTCGTTTACCCCATGAATTACAGAATTTGATCTCTGGGCTGCTGCCTCCATGAGAATTGATTGTATATCCAAGCCAGACGAACTTCTTGACCACTTCCATTTTGCTCCTTTCATCACAGTGCTACCCATAAGGCCACGTGGGAGGATCGCTGTGTCTTTACAATGAGTCGCAATCTATGCTGAAAGCTGCAGGCCCTGGTCCTACAGCCACAAATATTTCAAGTCCTTCTCACTTCCAGCAAGTAAGTTTGTGTCATCTATATTCGCAGGATTTTAATAACCTTTCCTCTAATCTTAATGGTGAATTCGTTTTCATATAAGCCAACTCCTCTGGTATTTTTTAAGTAGTAAGTACAGTGGTGGCACCAAAGCGGACACATACCCTTCTGGGTTTTAAACCATGCAGTGGTTTTTATTCTGTTGTAAGAATTTGCTCATGGTCCATGTACAGATTCCACATGAGCACAAGGAAGCATTCTGGAATGTCTATTTTTATCAATGTTATTCATATTTTGTTATTGTTCACACAGGCAATGCCTTTACATAGTCCATAAAACAAATGCAATTTTTTTTATATTCTATGCCTTCAACCAAAATCCATCTAACATCTGAAATGATGTCTTTTCTAGACCTAATTCCAATATCCATGCACTGCTAAAACCACTGTTGAGTTATCTTCAAAAATTTTACTTGATGGTTCTGACCTATACCCACCTTCACTGAAGATAATGGTGCTATATAGCAAAGTGTGGGACATGAAGAAGTTGGTGCCCGGCTTTCAATCAGAATAGTGTCTGGGGTCTTAAAGGCTTTTGTTCAAACAGGCAGCCATGTAAGCAAGGAGTCAACTAAATCCACATGGAAGAAGCACACCAGCTTGTGTTATCAAAAGATGACAATAAAAAAATTAAAAGATGACAAAGGGAAAATTATCAGAGCTAATCTTATGAACACCCAATTGATACAAAGCTATGCAGGACAGTGGGAGCCAACACTCTGGAGAGTAGCTTGTTAGATTAAATTATGGAAGATCCCCACTAGTCAGAGGCAAGGGTTTCAGACAGCCTTTCGGTCAGACAGATATCATTGTAATCTAGAATATGCTGAATCGAACTTGGCACTTGGTCAGTTGACCTCCTGATTGAACCCACCTGAATTTGTTCTACGTGAAAGTATTTCTTGCATGTTCTGTGATAAAAATTTCTTCCCTGGCTTTTTAAATATTGAGCCTAGCCTTTACTTTCTTAATCATTATTTATATTTTTATCTCTATATTATTATTATTTTATCCTTACCACATTATTTACATTTTGTTTCTATTGGGTTTCCCAGTTTGTAAAGCACAGAAGGAGTGGATGAATAGAGATAATAAGTGATGCAAGTGTTCATAGGGGATGTAGGGGGAAGGCTGAGAGATGGGGAAGGTGAGGGGGTTGGGGGAATAAACAATGAAGGGGGGAGAGGGGAGGGAGCACTAGAACTGATTGTGATTACAGAACTCATTTGAAAGGTGATTTAACCATAGGGGAAAACAAAATGTTTTAAATTGATTGTGGTAATGGATGTACTATTCTTTTTGATATGATTGAATTATTGTAAAGCACAGAAGGAGTATGTATATATGGATTAGATGCCAATAAATATATAAAAAGAAATAAAGACATAAGAACATATTGTGGTTACAATATAATGCAGGATAAAATAAAGGCTTATAAAGATACAAAAGTACAAAAGGTAATTTAAAAAACCTTTTACTTGTATGTGATTTTTTTAATTTTAAAAAGATTGCTCACTGTTTATTCTTTTTTATTTTTCCAAAACCACCTCAGTGTCAACTATTACACATATTATATCATTCCAGAGTTCAATAGCATCAAGCAGGATTGTACAATTTCTACCACAATCAGTTTCAAAGCATTCTCTTTCTTCGTGAACTTGTTGATATCAGCTCCCCTTTACCCTTCCCCACCCCCGTACCCCCAGGCATCCTTATTCTACTTGCTGTCTCTATAGGCTCATCAATCCAGGGTTTCATATACTGTACACAGAAAATATATAACAAAAATTCAAGAGCGTTACCCCCAAAGACAAAATACACCTGAGATAAAGCCCAATATGAAAAGAAAATATAAAAAAATGTTGAAAATCTTATTCGGCCCAGCATGCATCAGTGGGTGGTTCAACTGACAAGGTTTTAACCATTCATGTCAGGTTTATCATTTTGATCTCCTACAGTCATCTCTCCGATGCACTGTTTGGTTACTGGTTTCTTCCCATACCTCTGTTATGGATAGAAGGAAATCACTGGAGGCTTATAGCCCATGTAGATCTCACAAATAAACCTTGGGCTTCCACATCCATTGCCTTCTGCCATCCAGAATCTCACTATTTAGGCCCTGATATTATTCCCTCCTTTGGCTTCAGATTATATGATACAGTATTGGTTGGGACACTCTGCATTCTGTGTGTCCCCATTCTTTGGTATAGGTACAAATATGGATCTCTTCCAGCAGTTTGGTCAGGTGTGGGATACAAAATTTTTTTCTCCACGTCGTCTCCTTCTTGCTAGCTTGTTGTGTAGTCAGCTGCTTAGAAGTTTTCTCCGGAAGGCATCAGCCATGCAGAGAAATCAGACTATTGTCTGGCCCACCATAGGTGGGGCTCACATCCTATTGATAAGGAAAATGATTATTTCCCTGGAGAGCCCAGAGAAAAGGTCAAGCCCACTCATGGATGATCATGCTTAGGCTGACATCTTGAATCTAGAATCTGCCCACCATGTCACATGTGTACCCCTAATCCCTCCTCTTCCTATTGCGTGTATATCCCTACAGGGTCCCCTTCCCATTGCTGTGCTGCCTATGGTACAACCCCTTCCTGTGACATATTTGGTTACCTGTAATCAGGGGGGCTTGCACACCCCTAGGTATATATAAGCCTTGGTTAGAAATATATTCTTTCTCTCCTTCTCTCATCTCCCACCTCCATGTGGACCACCAAACGGGGCTGAGGTGAGCATGCTACCATAAAATGTAGCTGACTCCTTTATTTTATCTTCTCTCTTACCTTCCTTATTCTCTATGATTTTACTAAAACTTTTATATATTATCACCATACAGTTGCACCTATAGACCCCCATGGTTGGTAGAGGCTGGTTTCCTCCAACAGTGAGCTACCTGACTTTCAAAGTTTTTGGAATATGTGAGTGAGTGCTTCTGGTGCTTCATCAGCTGGTCGACATATTTCCATTGGTATCCATCATAATCGGACACCTTTTTGTTAATGCCTTCCATGCAGCTTGAACTTCTTCTTTTAGTACCATTATTATTCAGTTAGTGATCTGTTCACCTTGAGTGACTCTGTTATTTATACTAGGGACATAGTTTCCAGCATCCCAACAATGAACAAGCCCCACAGTGTGACAAATGGACCAACAGTGGAATATCTTATATAGCTGCAAAAATTAGATGGGAAACAGGTCGCTAAATTGATGACAAAAATAAGAGAAAGCTGATACCAAAAATTGAAATAGTGAGAAAAAGAGGTCTCATAAAAATATACCAAAATAAGAGTGGTTTTATCCCACGTAACATAATCCAAACCACAGAAGGGTAGATGCACTTGAACTGTGGTGCTGGAGAATATTGAAAGTGCCATGGACTGCTAAAAGGACAAACAGACCTGTATTGGAAGAAATAAGACCAGAGTGCTCCTTGGAGGCAAGGAGGACAAGCCTTTATCTTACATATTTGAACATGTTGTCAAGAGAGACCAGTCCCTGGAGAAGGACATCGTGTTTGGTAAAGAGGAGAGGCAGCAGAAAACAAAAAGACCCGTGAGTAGATGGATTGACACAGTGACTGCGTCAACGGGCTCCGCCATAGGAACAATTGTGAGGATGGCAAAGCACCGGCAGTGCTCTGCTCTGTTATGCATAAGGTCCCTATGTATGCATGCCAACTCATGGCCCCTAAGAACAACAGCAAGAGAATCCACATTATCCCAGGTTTCATATAACAACAAATTTTAATAGTTTGCTGTCTCTCTTTGAAACATCTTTTCTGCTTCTTGTTGCTTTGCATGTTTTGAGAGAGGAGGAGATGGCTACTGTGGCAGTTACATAATTACAGTGAGGCCTCTGTGTGGGCATGGCCTTCTCCTGAGGATCTTGGGAACTCCTGTCTTCCTGCTTGAAGGAGGGATACAAATTCATAGACACACTCATATGTGTATAAGGAAGAGGTTTATGTGCAAGAGCAATTGAACATTGAGAAAACATCCAAGACTGGTCCAGATCAAGTCCATAAGTCCTATATTAGCCAAAATGTCTGATACCTATCTATAAAGTCTTCTTCAGACTCACGAAACACGTGCAATGACACCAAAGAAAAGGAAGATCACAGGCCAGTGGGTGGGAAGTCTTGTGAATTTAGTGGCGTTGTGAGCATCTCAGTACTGGGAGGGGTCTCCACATAGTTCATCCAGTTCCCAGGTTACAGAATCTGACCAGACGTCTCACTTTTGGTGGGACAGTCCCGATTTTTAACAATTTTTCCCACATCCCCCGGCGTTTTTAAAACGTCCTGATTTTTGGAAAGAATGCACTACAAGTTAGGGTATACGGTTTCCCGTTGCCATGTGGCTATTTCGCAAGGATATGAGTTTTATCAATGGTGTCCCGCTGGTGTCCCGCTTTACCAATGTTAAAATCTGGTCATGAGCAGAGAGAGAAAGTGCCTCCCACTTCATTGACTATGCAACGATTCACAGGCTCAACTCCACCCCTTCACTCATCGTCCTCTTAAATTGACAACAGATTATATAACGCTGGTGTTGAAATGAATCCACTGGCCTGGATCTTCCTGCATCCAGCATCATTGTATGTGCTGCATGAGTCTAAAGAAGAATTTATGGACTAGTGTCAGACATATGGGCTAATACTGGACTTATGCACTTGATCTGGATGGGACTGGGATGTTTTGTCAATTTACAATTACTCATTTATATAAAGCTCTCTCTTATACACATGTGAGTGTCTGTGAATTTGTCTCTCTAGTCAACCTGAACTAACACATATAACTTAACCAATGCACTTTCTTTAAGAAATCTCTAACTTGAATTATATTGAAAGCAATAGCTCAAAAATAAAAGAAGAAATACTAGAGTGCAACACTCTGAGAGCAGATCACCTGTATTAACCTTAGTTTTCTTCTCTGTCCTTAATGTCTGGGATGAGACCTATTGGAAACAAATTTGATATTAGAATTAAATCATAGTTATAATTTTCAAATTTCCAAATAAACACACTGACTTAGACTTTGCTAGCATTCATATAATTTGATGTATTTATCTTCTTGAACTTGTCATTTTCATTAGTAAATTTCTCCTTCCTCATTCTTGGCACTCAATTCTGATTTTACTTTCCCAGTAAGCTTGGAAAGTTTTCCTTCATATACTCTTTTGAGCACCCTGACACGTTGCTTCCCAGTCATTTTTTATGATAGTTTCCTGAATAGTTGTAATTCCTTCTATTTTATACCCTCACACTCTACCTTAGTCACCCTTGTCATTTCCAACCAGAGTTCTGAAAAAAATTATTGTTTGTGTTGAGTTGTGTGCATTGCTGTGCATTTAAGCGATGAAAATTTTGTTGACAAACAATACTTATGAAACAAGTAGAAGCACACATTTTATTGAAGAACCTAAGATTCAACCAACATATTGGTTTGGCTCAGTTACAATGAAACCATGAATCACAAGAAATTATTAATTCAAAAGTAACTACAGAGATTTTTTTAAAATTAGAACCATTTTTATTGAGAATAAATTAATTTTCCAGAAATCAGCAATCAGTGCATTAATAACAGAGACCCAGAGATCCAGGCTATAAAGCTAACATTTGGAAATATTTGCAAACATAAAGATGCAATCTGAGAAACAGGAACTTGCAGATCAAAACCTTTCTCCACCATCTTGCACACAGGTTCTTGAATCAGAATGATCTTTGATGTAGAATTTTGGGAGCAAATGGTCCTTTGATGGTGATGTCCTAGCAGCAAGTAGAATAGCATCTCCTGTAGCAAGATGGCCTGTAGCCACAGCAGCTGGAGCCATAGCCTGAGCCATAGAGGGAGCCATATCCACAGCCATAGAGGGAGCCATAGCCTGAGCCATAGAGGGAGCCATATCCACAGCCATAGCCACAGCCATAGCCTGAGCCATAGCCTGAGCCATAGCCACAGCCATAGCCTGAGCCATAGCCACAGCCATAGCCTGAGCCATAGCCACAGCCATAGCCTGAGCCATAGCCACAGCCATAGCCTGAGCCGTAGCCACTGTAGTAGTTACAACACATGGTGTTGTGAGGTGAAGTTTCTGCTCAGGTGTCAGAGGAGGATTCTAAAGTCTGAATGTCCTCTACTACTCCAGGTCCTTTATATACACCAGAAAGGGGTGAGGCACCCTTAACATAGACTCTGTGACTCCATTACTATAGCAATTTTCATTTTTAGAAAGAGCATCATACTAAGGACAGATGGTTATGTCTTGGATTTAACAAGTCAATCAAGGGATTTGTAAGACAGCAGGTTTCCCCAACACATTGAAGAACTATGTCCTGTGGAATGCAATAATAAAACAAATACAGATTTTTCTTCAGAGGCTTTAACTTTGCAGCAGTTCCAGGTATACATACTTGGACACTGGAAATGGCCCAGTATCTCATATTTCAGCATCAGCAGGAAAATCCCTGATTTGGAAGAGAGAAGCAGGCAGTAGGAGTGTTTGGTGAAGCCCTGGCAGGTGCTTTCTTGTAATAAAGTAGAGAGAAGGTATGTATAATTGTCACTGGAGAAACTAGTGAGACCAAGAAGACATGAAATGGTGAAAAAGAGGCATATAGAGCAGTATACAAAATGAAAATATCATTGCCTTTCCTAATAGAGCACAATTGACTTCATTCATAGTGTTACAGAATAGACATTTCAGTGTGTTATTTTCTCTCGGGAAGCACCCTACCTGCTGACCTAATCACATTCTCACCTGTGATTGTCCCACTGAGTCCTGATGGCACAGTGGGATACACTCTTGGCTGTTAACCAACAGGAGGGTTGTTAGAATCCTCTACTCAGTCCATAGGAGAAAGATGTGGCATTAGCTTCCATGAAGATTTATAGAGCATTTATACTTTGTCCTAGAGGGTCACTAAAAACCAGAATTAACTTTCAGACAGTAAATTTGAGTTTTTTAATTTGATATCTCCCATAAGAAGCATGCTTGACCTTTCTCAGTATGCATTAGTTATTATTTCTCTCTTCCTTCACAGACCTTTGTGCATAACTAGAATGTGGCAATGTACGTGTTACTTTTAATTGTCTGCTTCTCACAGTCAATTGGGGCTTAGTTAAAGCCTGAATCTGTCTCCTTACTTTTTTAATATCTTACAAATGAAAAGTTCACAAATCTTTAGATAATTTTAATTTAGGGTGTGTTGGATAAGAAAAATGTAATACTTTTTAAAATTCTGATATATTTATATGCTTTTATTACCATATTATCCTTTATTATAATATTTATTATATTATTTGAGTCTTACACAAATAACAATTCATAAGTTGTGATACACATAAAGGATGAGCCAACACAGGTGAAAGGCTGTCAATTAATTTGCTCAAGAACTGTCAATTGATTAGTGATAGAGGTTAATTGTTTCAAATTCTGCTCTAGCATAAATGCTAGAGGAAGTCCCATAAGTCTTTTTTATTGTAGTGTTCCATATGGAAAATGTTGATTTTATATAACTAAAACTGCCAATATTTTACTACATCTGCCTTAAACATTAGTTGTCTGGATCTTCTTTCATTGTGATCTTCAGAGTTCTCACCTACACGTGGTCTAAACATCAAGCAGATAAATTTAACCATCCCCCAAACTCCTATAACAGAAACAACAAAATGAAGAAAGGACCCACTGCCATCATCGAGTTCTGTTCTATACGGTTGAGTCAGAAACACCATATCAAACAGAGTAGAGCTGCTCCCTAAGACTTCGATTACTGAAGGTCTTTGTAAGTAGGTGGGCCCATCTTTCTCCTTGCATGACTGGTACATTCAAACTACAGACCTCATGGAGCAGCCCAGTGTGTAACCCCTTAGGCCACCAGGGCTCTTGTCTATAACCCTCCTTAATACCTTAAAGAATTATTATAACGATTTTTCTCTAGCTAATGAGAATTCAATGTTTTAGCATTGGAGAAAAATGATATTAACTCAGTTAGGCCTCTCAAATTTTAGTCTATATGGGTGAACTGAAATGTACCTTAGATAAGCAGCTGGGTTCTGTAAAGCTTGTGAATAACCATCTAAGTTACAACTATTTTTCTCTCTCTTTCAGGAGTAAAGAATGAGGAAAACCAAGAAGACCTGGAAGCAATTAGACAACTGAACTAATGGGCCATGAAAACATCATATCTCTGAGAGAAGGAAAATTGCATCGTGCCTGGTAACCACTCCAACAACTCTGAAGAGAATTGATTTAGAAGATCCTGATCCAGTATCAGAATCACTCATTTATCTATACCAGGAAATAAGAAAAACAGTACCTGGCCAAAATACAGAGTCACTGAACCTAAAAGAAAAGGGCATTCAACTCTTTCAAGTGGTCGCATATAAGCAAGAATGACTGGTGCTGAAGGAAGAATTTCAAGCAACTCTGAAAGCAGTAGCTAAAAACAAGGTTCCAGAAATTGGTGGCATACCAATTGAAAGATTTCAACAAGCTGATGAAGCCTTGGAAGCACTCACCCATCTATTCCAAGAGGACAGCTATTTGGCTATCTTACTAGAAGAAATCCATATTTGCATACATTCCAAAGGAATGGTGACCCAACAGAGTGCTCAAATTATAGAACATATCTTTAATATTACATACAAGTTATAATTTTGTTGAATATACATTCAACAATGGTTATAGCAGTAAATTGACTGGGAGTTTTGTGAGGTTTAGGGTCAATTAAAAAGAGGACTTGAAACAAGGGATATTATTGTACATGTCAAATTGATCTTGGCTATGGATAACCTTAATAAGAATGGGAATTCTAGACCACTTCATATGTTCATGTGGAACCTACATGGACCAAGAGGCAATTGTTTGGACAAAACAAGGAATACTACATGTTTTAAAATCAAAAAAGGTATATGTCAAATTTATACCTTTAACCATTCTATTCGATCTGTCGGCCTAGCAAATAATCTGAGAAGCTAGTATATCTAAGGAAGAACTTGAAATCAAAAGATTGAAATGTTTATTAACAGTCAATGATATGTAGATGACACAACCTTGCTTGCTGAAAATGAGGATGATTTTAAGAATTTGCAGATAAAGAGGTAAGATTGCATTCTTCAGAATGGATTACAACTCAAGGTAAAAAAAAAATCATCAAAACTGCATCAATAGGTAACATCATAAAGAGAGAAAAAGATTGAAATTGTCAAGAATTGCATCTTGTTTGGATCTGCAATCAACACTCATTGAAGCAGCAATCAAGAAATCAAGTGATATGTTGCATTTGGTAAATCTGCGGCATAAAATCTCTTTGATGTGTCAAAGAGCAAAGATGGCACTTTGAGGAGCTGACCTAAGTTCTGGTATTTTCAACTGCATTCTATGAATGTGAAAGTTAAACACGTTTCATAAGCAAGACAGAAGAAGAATTGAATTATAGCTCGAGTGAAGAATATTGAAAGTACCATGGAATGCCAAAAGCACAAACAAGCCTGTCTTGGAAAAGGAACAGCTAGACTACTCCTTAGGCACGAGGATGCAGAGACTTAGCAGCATGGCCCTTGGACATTGTATCAGGGGAGACAAATCCCTGGGAAAAGATACCATGCTTGGTCAAGTGGAAGGGCAGCAAAAAACAAAAGAGGAAAATTCTCAGTGAGATGGCTGCAGCAAGGAGCTCAGCCATAACAACAATTGTCAGGATGACACAGGACTGCACAGTAATTCATTCTGTTGTACCCAGGGTCGCTGATTTGGAACAAACTTGACAGCACCATGACAAACAATGAAATGTTAAAATTGTCACAGATACAATTTTACTTGGATCCACAATCAATAAGCATGGAAGAAGTAGTCCAGAAGTCAGACAGCATGCAAAAGCATTCAACTGTGCAGATCAGAAAGATGTATGGATAACATTGATAAGAAATACAAAGATTGTGACCTCTTCCCTGGGGGATGGACAACAGAAGAGTGGGTGAGGGGAGACGTCAGACAGGGCAAGATATGACAAAATAATAATTTATAAAATATAAAGGGTTCACTAGGGAGGGGCAGTGGGGAGGGAGGGGAAAAATAAGAAGCTGATGTCAGGGGCTTAGATGGCGAGCAAATATTTTGAGAATGATGAGGGCAATGAATGTACAAAAGTGCTTTACACAATTGATGTACATATGGATTGTGATAAGAGTTGTATGAGCCCCTAATAAAATGATTTTTAAAAAAGAAGTACTAAGATTAATATTAAGTGGTTTGAAGACAGAAAGGTATACCGCATGGTTTAACATAAAAAAATTTTAAAGGAAAGAAAGGTACATATCAAGATTGTGTTGTTACACCATACTTCCTCAGTCTGTATGCCAACAAATCATCTAAGAAGCTGGACTAACATGACACCAAGATTGGAGAAAGATTAATTTATAAATCACAACATGCACATGACAAAAACTTGCTTGTTGGAAGCAAGGAAGACTTGAGGAAATTGCTGATAGTAATTTAATATCTCTGTACAGTTTTTTAAAAGTAAAGCTTAGCCTTGAGCTACAAGCCACACCTTCTTTAACCAGCATTTGGTGTCCTGGCCTAATTATTGCATAACGTAGTCCCAAATTCTTGATACAAAATTGCATTATAATACTCAGTAATTGTCTAAAGTAAAAATCAATGGAACCGTGCAAGTAAATAACGACAATCAAAGCTGTTTGGAGGCAAAGGTAGATAAATATGAATTCTGAATGTGGCAGCAAGTTTAGAACTTTTAATATATTTAAAACATTATTTTTGGTCTGGTAGTCCACGGTACTTTCGGTATTCTTCACTAATACCATAATTCAATGCAGCAATTCTTCTATACTCATCTATATTGTGTTGGCCTGGATATGAATCACTGAGAATACCATGGCTTGGGTCAAGCACACCTTAGTCCTCAAAGTAACATCTTTGACTTTAGCTCTTTTTGTCTTGTGCAGTATATTAGGAGATATTATGGTTTGGTGGTCTATGCATTGGGCAGTTAGTTAACCATTAGATTGGCAGTTCAAAACCACCAGCCACTTTGAGGGAGAAAAAGGAGGCTTTCTACACCTGTCAAGAGTTATAGAGACCCACTGAGCCAGTTCTACTGTGTAAGTCAGAAATGATTCTGTGGCAGTGAGTTTATACAGCTTATTTACCTAACACAATGTGTCATTTGATTTCTTAACTGCTGTTACCATGTGTGTTTATTGTGGATCCATACAAGTTTAATGCTATCGAGCAATAAGATTCTCCATGGGTAAACACCAGGAGTGGATCGCCTACTCCTATTCCTTACTCTGTTCTTAGTCTGGAAACCCTCCTGAGACCATTTACTGCTGGTATTTGAGCTATCCAGAGGCATACCTTTAGCATTACAGCAACAAGCAAGCCACCACAGTATGACAAACTGAAACAATAATGGGAGAATCCTCAGCCACTACTGTTTTATTATCTTCCTTTAAGACTTAGAGAATTTAAATTATGTGTCTGTGGTTAACAACAAGTTACTGGTAGAGCCCGTATTAGATCACAAGTATGATGACTGAAACCTAGGCTCTTAACCATTATCTATAAAATTTTATTTTGGGCAGTGTCCATAATTGGAATAAGGAAGACTGAAGAGTAATTGCTACATTTGCATTATGGTACTAGCAAAGAAGATTGAAAATAGCATGGACTGCCAGAAGAACAAACAAATGTATCTTAGAAGAAGTACAACCAGAATGCTCCTTTCAAATGAGGATGGTGAGATATCATCTAACCTATTTGCGCCATGTCAAGAGAAACCATTTCCTGGAAAGGGACATAAGTACTGTATGTACTCATGTGCCAGCCAAGTTTTTTGGCACATTTTAATGCAGTTTTTGTGGTAAAATTAGGTGCCTTGATTGATATTCGGGTTGGCTTATGCTCGAGTATATATGGTAGAGGTCAGCAAAAGAGAAAATATTTATTCAGATGGATCTACACAGTGATTGAGCATTGATTGTGCATCTAAGACAAAATTCTTGACAATTTAACCTGTGCTCCATTAATCATGGTGTTACCTATTAGTCCAGGTGCGAAAATTTTGGCCTTCTTAGCATTAGGAATCTGAAAAGGACCAGCACTGACCACTTAGAATCAGAAAATAATAGACTAAAGAAATATGGTGTTGCATTCATAGTTACAAAGGACATGTTGTGATATATTTTGAAATACAATACTCTCTGTGATATGATTATATCTATTCAGATTCAAGAAATTCCAATCACTACAACTAATACTCGAATTTATGCACAAACCACAAAAGCTAGTGATAAAGAAATTGAAGAATTCTACCAAATTCTTCTGTATGAAACTGATCAAGCATGTTATCAAGATGTACTGATAAGTATTGATGACTGCAATGCAAAAGTTGGGAACAAAGAGCAGTCAGAACAGTAGTTAGGAAATACTGTTTGGTTGATCCATGATAGGATTTTGTAAGATCAATGATGTCATCATAACAAATATATTTTTATCAACACAAAAGAGGACAATAAATATGGACTTTTTAGAATGGAATACATAAAAATAAAATGTATTATATCTATGGGAAAGTTCAATATCAGCAGATAAAACAGGCCTGGGACTGATGGCATAACAGATCATTAATTACCCATAAGTTCAGTTTGAAGCTGAAGAAAATGAAAGCAAATCCAGGAAAGCCTAAATATGACCTTGAGCATATCTCACCTGGATTTCCAGAATATCCCACGAATAAATTTGATGTATTAAATATTAATGACAAAAGGCTTGATGAGCTGTGGGAGGCCAACAAGAACATTCATAAAAAAAGAAGAAAGAAATGAAGATCCAAGTGGACGTCCAAAGGGACTCTGGAACTTACTATGAATCATAGATTGGCTAAGGCAAATGGAAGAAAGAAGAAAAGGAAGTAAAAGAGAAGAACAGAAAGTGTCAAAAGGTGACTGGACAAGACAAACTATTATAATGAAATGCGCAAGTCACCCAGAGCTGGAAACCCAAAAAGGAAGAACATGCTCTGAATACCTTAAACGAAGACGAAAAAGAAAAACCCAAGGCTCTAATTGCTATACTGATTCTCTTATAAAATTTCTGAATGATGCAAAAAGTGTCACAAGAAGACAAAGAGAATACTCAGAGACACTCCATGTAAGAAGTAGCATATTAACAAGAACCAATGATACTGCAGGAAGGAATTCAAGCTGTACTGAAAAGGTTAGCCAAAATCAAAACTCCAGAAATCGATGGAATACATATGGAAATGTTTCAACGGGTTGATGAAGTACTGGAAGCACACATTCATTTATGACAGGAAATTTGGAAGAGAACTACTTGGCCAAATGACTGGAAAAGGTATACATTTGTACCCATTCCAAAGGAAGGCTACCCAACAAGTTGGTCAATGTATAGAAAAACACCATTGATATCACAGGAAGATCATCTAACGATTGTTGCATAGCATTGGCATTGAGCTGCCAGAGGTTCTGACCAGATTCAGAAGAGGAAGTGGTACAATGGATAACACTGCTGATGTCTAATGGATCTTGGAAGAAAGCAAATAATATCAGAAATATATTTACTTGTGTCTTACTGGCTATGCCAAGGCAGTCAATTATGTGGTTCATAACAAAATATGGATAACCCTGAGAAGAATGGGAATTTCCAGAGCATTTCATTGTGCTCATAAGGAACCTGTAACTGGATAAAGAGGCAGTTATGTGGACAGAAAAAGAGAATACTGCATGTTTTAAAATCAGGAAATGTGTGCAACAGGGTTTTGTTTTCATTACAGTTATTCAATCTGTATGCTGAGAAAATAAACAGTCAAAGTGGATTGTATGAAGAAGAATGCAGTATCAGGATTGAAGGAAGGATTATTCCCAAATGGTGATATGCAGATGGCACACCTTTGCTTATTGAAAGTAAAGAGAACCTGAATATTTGCTGATGAAAGTCAAAGATTATAGTCTTCAGTATGGATTACAACTCAATGTAAAGAAAACCCAAATCCTCACAACTTGACCAATAGGTAACATCACAATAAATGCAGAAAAGGTTAAGATTGTTGAGGATGTTGTTTTGTTCTATCCACAATCAATGCTCATGAAAACAGCAGCCAAGAGAGCAAATGACTCACTGCATTAGATAATTCTGATGCACAAGACACTTTGAAGTGTTGAAAAGCAAGGACTCAATTTAAAGACTAAAGTGAGCCTAACCCAAGCCTTGTTATTTTCAATGGCCTCATGTGCCTGTGAATGTTGGACATTGAGTAAGAAAGATGGGAAAATTAATGCTTTTGAATTGTGGTGCTGGAGAATAATATTGAAAGTCCTGTGGACTGCCAAAAGAACAAATAAAGTGGTATTGTAAAAAGTGTAGCCAAAATGCTTCTTAGAGGGAAGAATGGCAAGGGTTTGCTGCACATACTTTGAACATGTCAGGAGAGATCAGTCCCTGGAGAAGGACAGTAAGCTTGGTAAAATAGAGAGGGATCAAAAAAGAAGCAAGTCTTTGATTACATGGACTGAAGCAGTGACAGCAACGATGGACTCAAATATAAGGACAATTGTGTAGCTACCAGAATTTTGTTCTGTGATATATAAGGTCGGTATGAGTCAGAACTTATCTCATGGTACCTAGCAACAACCAGAATTAGAAGAACTATATTTAGTAAGTCACTGCCCTGCTGTATAGATCCAAATTTTCATTTACCCTCACTTCCACCAGTCTGGTGGTCCAAACACACACACTAGAAAACAACCTTCTAATCTTACATCCCTGCCTCTATAAACCTATTGCCCTGTATTGTTTTACTCAAGCTAACCACCACCAAAATTTCTCTGACTCAGAGTCACTGCACTCCAGAGTTTGAAGATAAGTTAAATTTAGACTGTGAAAAAAAACCTTTCCTGGATACATATATTTTACATGCCTTTATTTTTCCAAATGTCTTCAATAACAACGAGCAAGGTGAAACCATAAGTTATATATTCAACAATCTATAATTTCTAGATTTACCTACTTTTTGCAAGCTTAGCCACAGGGTTATGCAGAAGACAGTCAGTTTTCAGATCCAGCTTTATATATGAGTGTTTAAATCTGTCCAACAGATGTGAAGATTATCCAGATCTTGAAAGAAGCCCTGATTCTTCATCAATTGGTCAATGATGGATTCAGGGCATTCCCACACTCTAGCTCTGAATTTACTACAGGAACTTTTGGTTTTTTGAGTCAGAAGTCTTTGTGGGGGTTTTCTGGTTTTAGGGACTTCAGACTTTATTGTGCAGTTTATATTACTTGCCCCAATCCAAAGAAAGCATTTTTAACATGCCGGAGCTGAGCTTTTCCAAACAGAAGTGTGACACCTTAATTATACCCCAAACATAATAAACTTGCTCCTATCCTTCTGTACTTACTTAAAAAAAATAATTTTATTGAGGGTTCGTACAACTCTCATCACAATCCATACATACATCCATTGTCTCAAGAATATTTGTGCATATGTTGCCATCATCATTTTCAAAGCATTTTCTTTCCACTTGAGCCCTTGGTATCAGCTCCTCATTTTCCCCTTCCCCCACTCCCTTCCTCATGAACTCTTGATAATTTATAAATAATTATTTTTTTCATGTCTTGCACTGTCCCATGTCTCCCTTTACTCCCTTGTCTGTTGCCTATCCCCCTGTGAGGGGGTCATAGGTAGGCCATTGTGATCAGATTCCCCCTTGCTCCCTCCATCTACTCCTTCCCCTCCTGGTATGGCTACTCTCAATCTTAGTCCAGAGGAGTGCATTTGTCCTATATTCCCTGTGTTTCCAGCTCTTATCTGTACGCAATGTACATGCTCTGGTCTAGCTATATTTGTAAGGTAGAATTAGGGCCATGATAGTGGGGGTGAAGAAGCATTAAAGAATCAGAGGAAAGCTGTATGTTTCATTGGTGCTATACTGCATCCTGGCTTCCCCATCTTTCCCCATGACCCTTCAGTAAGGGTATGTCCAAGTGCTTACAGATTGGCTTTGGGATTACACTCAGCACTCCCAGCCTCATTCAAGTTATGAGTTTTTTGTTCTGGGTCTTTCATGACAGATACCCGATCCCATCAACACCTCATGATCACACAGGTTGATGTGCTTCTTCCATGTGGGCTTTGTTGTTTCTCAGCTAGATGGCTGCTTGCTTATATTCAAGTTTTTAAGACCCCAGATGCTATATCTTTTGATAGCCGGAACCATCAGCTTTTTTCACCACATTTGCTTATGCACTCGCTTTGTCTTTATTGATCATGTCAGGAAGGGAAGCATCTGAGAGTTCCAGATTATTAGAACAAAGTGTTCTTGTGTTGAGGTGTATTTTAGTAGAGGCCCAATTTCCATCTGCTTCCTTAATACCAAACCTATAAATATATGTGTGCCCAGGGAATAACAAAAATAGACTGTGGGGCCAGAACATGGCTCCCCATCAGAGTTAACTGGAAAACACTAGAAAAAGAAAAGAAATACACCTTGAACTATTTATGGGCTTTTCTTTTCTTTTCCTTTTTTTTTTTTTAAGGAAAAGGGAAGAAATTTATTGGCGCCCATACGGGAAATCCTTAGGCACTCAACATATCCCACTGTGTAGTCATGCTCAGGCAAAGGGTCACACCATTCACTGTACCCCCATGTCCTAGAGGGACTCCCCTTGAGCTGAGCCCCAAAGCACCAGGTCTGGCTGGGGGTAAGGACGCCTTTTCTTTTTGTTGTTGTAGATATTGTTTTATTTTCTATTGTTGCTTTGTTGTGCTAGGTCTTGTGTTTGTGCATATTGTTGTCACTGCATGTGAATCTGGCCAGAAGAGAGAATAACAGGACAACAGTTCTGGGGGAACATTGGAGAAGGGGAGGCAAGGGAAAGGAAGTGGGTGTTAACAAACCCAGGGACAAGAGAACAAGTGACTGAAAATCAGTTGTGAGGAGGGTGTAAGAGGTCTGGTACGGCTTGATCGAGGGCAATGTAACCAAGAGGAATTACTGAAACCCAAATGAAGGCTGAACATGATAGTGGGACAAGAGGAAAGTAAAAGGAAATAGAGGGAAGTACTAGGAGGCAAAGGGCATATATATAGATCTAAATACAGGTATGTGCATATGTAAATATATTTATATAGGATGATGGGGAAATAGATCTAGGTACATGTATTTATAGGTTACTTTTCTTTCTATCATTCTTTGTAACCAAAAACGTTTGAAATGATCAGATTTCACCCCAACTGCACTGGTTAACTGCCAGGCCAGATTTGAAACCACCTACCGGTTCATGGGAGCAAGATGGTGCTTTCTTCTCCCATAAAGAGTAACAATCTTGGAAACTCACAGGGACAAATTCTACGCGTCCTACAGAAGTTACTATGAATCATCATCGGCATGATGGCACGGAGTTTGAGTCGCAATTTGAAAATATGTCTGACTTAAGTCTCTTCGGCTTATGTCTCCAATTGATCAGGCTTTACTGTCAGTTCACCCTATTTTCCATCTGTGACAATCATCTGAATCAGAACTTATCTTTATTTTTTTTTACTTAAAAATGCGTATTAGATTACAAGCATTCTGAGGGCAAGTAACTTGTTTGTGATATTGTTTGGGTTGTACTTTTCTACTGTACCCTCAAAGTCTAAAATGTTGCCTATTCAAACCATTTTAAAATTAACTGCTGCATATGTGAACTACTAAAATTTACTCAAAATATATTAACACATTATAATTCTATTACATCTATATAGTGTGATATATCTTTTTTTGCTTAAGGTTTTACTTATAATGCTTACCAACCGAGATTGAATATTTTAATAAGCCTGAACTATTTCATTTCCAGTAAACCTCTTAAAATGTTGACTAATTCTTCTCTTTGTGATTTTTGTTATAACCTTCTAGAGAGGTGTAATTCCTTTTTCTTTATATCTAGATACTATTCTAGATATCAATGTCAAATATACTGAACAGATTGGAAATACCATATGATATGTGCTCAGGTATAAAAGGTCCTGAATACATGAAATATTGAGAATAGCTAGAGAAACCATTACTTATGGAATAGTAAAGTTATAATAAATAATCACTGAGAAAATGAAAATACAGCCAAATTATTATAATTCAGTTTTTAATTGAGACCATAAATTCATAATAAAGGAGCAGTTCATAATCAATTACAGAGAGGTTTACTAAAATAAAAGAAATGCTTTTATTAAGAAGAAATGAGTTTATCAAAAAGATGAAATAAATACAATCATAACAGAGAATCAGAGATTAAAGGAGTAAGGCTAACTTTTGGAAACTAGTCAAATACTATCATGGAGACTCTGGACATTAAGATTCCATTCAAAGACACAGGTACTTGAAAATCAACAACTTTGTCAAGGATGTACTTTGTTAATAATCTTGATGAAAGGTTCTTAAATAAGAATTATTTTTCAAAGTGTCATTCCGTTAGGAAATGGTACTCTGACATTGATGTTCTAGCAACAAGAAGAATAGCATCTTCTGTAGCAAAATGGTCGGTAACCACAGGATCCATAGCCGGAACCATATCCACAGCCATAACCGGAACCATATCCACAGCCATATCCGGAGCCATATCCACAGCCATAACCGGAACCACAGCCACAACCATAGCCAGAGCCATAGCCACAACCATAGCGGGAGCCATATCCACAGCCATAACCGGAACCATATCCACAGCCATAGCCAGAACCATATCCACAACCGTAGCCAGAGCCATAGCCACAGCCAGAGCCACCGTAGTAGTTGTAACACATGGTGTCAAGAAACAAAGTGGCAGTTGATTTGAAAGAGGATGGTTCTGAAGTCTAAATATCATCTGCTATACCAGGTCCTTTATATACTGCCAGAAATGGGTGTGGCACACTTTGTAGCCCCATTACTACAGCGATTTTCATTTTTTAAAAGTTCATTACACTATGAAGTAAAACATTCCCGAAGACTCCGGTAGGTACCCTACACATGGAATAAGCATGTCTTGTGGAATTCAATAAAGACCGAACATAGATTTTCTCAGAGGCACTAATTCTCCTGCCCTTCCAAGTATTCCTAACCGGGCGCTAAGAGATGTCTTTACATTTCTTATGTCAGCATCAACAGGAAATCCGCTGGTCTGTAAAAGAGAGAAAAGGGCAGAGGCATATGATGACACACTTACAGGTTACCCATGTTCATCACAGCACTGTTTATCAAAGCAATCAGATGGAAATAACCTAAATGCCCAACAGTGGAAGGATGAATCAATAAATGTTGATATATACACAAAATGGAATACTATATACATTGTTAAAGCATAACGATGAAACAGTGAAACATCTCAAGACATGGATGGATTTGGAGGATATTATTATGAGTGAAAAGTAGACCGAATGCCTAACCATGGGCTACCAAGTCACGAGGAGTTGCCCGTCATGAACTGCATGTTGTCTGACTCGCAGAGTCATAAAATTGGATATGCATGGCAACACTCCATCATTAAATGGGACTTCCTGGAAGCTTCCTTGGTTTTCCTGATTCTGGATCCTCCCTTCAGCTAGTTGTACTCCAATTGTTTGAACTAGAGCCAATGACTTCTTGCTGATCCCAATGTCTTCCACAGCCTGCCATTTGATCTATTGGCATTGTATGCATTTGCCTCTGTTATTATATGCCAGATTGCTGAGTTTGAATATGCTCAAATTTTCAGCCACTATACTTCAGACCGATCTTAGTTTCATCAGCTACTTGAGTCAGGAGAAATGTTCAGCCTACCATCTGATGCATAAACCTGGAATTTGCCTGGACCTAAAATTTGACTGCCTCTGCAGTTAAATGTGCTATGTTCTTGATGTACATTGGCTTCACTTGATAAACATGAGCTTCACTGGTTTTCCTGATCACTAAAACTCCATCTAAGACACCATGTTTTCATACTGCAAAAGCGTGCTGGTAAATTAAGAAGACTGTGAACAAATTGATATGTGTGAATTATGGTCTTGACAAATAATCTTCAGTATATATTTTTTACAATATATAGTTTTCAAGGTGTTCAAATAACCTATTTTGAAGGAAGTACAGCCAGAATACTCCTTCAAAGTGGTATGACAAGACATCATCGCATATATGTGGAACGTTGCCAAGAACGACTAATCCCTAGAGAAGGCCATCATGCTTGACAGAGTAGAAGGTCAGAGGCAAAAATGGACAGCACTCAATAGGATGAATTGACACTTGACACATAATATGGATGCAAATATAGCAATGATTGTAAGGATGGTGCAGGAATATTCTTTTCTTTCTTTTTTTTTCCTCTTCTTAAGATCATGCCAAGTCAGAGATTTAATGGCACAAACATCATCAACAACAACCTGAAATGCTATTCCTGCTAATAATAACCACATTTTAACAATCTCACATTTAAATAATCTCAAATTTCTTATATCAAAGCATAGCCTCACTCATAAGAAACCTGCTTCATATATGCATTTTACATTTATCCCATAGTTCACATTCCAATGTATATTGTCATATTAAATGCATTGGCATAATGGACTGCATTTTTAGTAACAAATTATTGAGCTTTAATTGAGTAGTTTTATTCCTGATGATTTGGTACTGATTTTTACTTTATCACTTTTTGTATTGGTTACTTAATAAGTTTCCATTGAAATTGGTAAAAGATACTGGCTCCTTAGTCAAAGCAGAGCTTAGAGGAATGTATGATAAAAGTGAAATATTGTTTATGGTATACTGAAGAGTCAGTGGGCAAGTATATAATATATTATATATTTTATGGGACATTCCATTAAAAGGAAAGAGACTAGCTCAACAGAAATGAGGTACCCATAATCCTCAAGAATTTCTAAAGCATAACATTTACCCATGATATCTAGAGAACATGTTACTCATCCAGTGTTTTGTGTCATGGAATATTTGCATACTATACTCCTCAATTATTGTTGTAAATCTAAATCATACATCAAAATACTACACTAACTGGCCTACTAGAGACTACTGCCACCCCTTAAGCTATAACCATTAGACACACTTCAAATCTGGTATTGGGTCCATTCCCTGAGATTACCTTAACATCCATGAGGAACATGCACCTCTGAACAGTCAGCCACACAAAATGAAAAAGGCAACTTTACCTCAAAACATGATCAGAATGTATAAAGAGGCAGGAATAGAAAACTAGACAATGAGTAAGGAAGACCACAGAAGACTTGATGCATTTGAATTATTGAATTTGTTAAGAATTTTGAAATTACTATGGTATGGTAGTTAGATATTTTTATGTCAACTAGACACTCCTGGCTAGGGGTGGAGGCAAAACTTCCAACCAGGTCACCTCCTGATGCTGTCTCCATGGCCTTGCTTGCCTCTCTGTCCCCCTTCACCTTCCTTTTTCGCTGACCACCTGAGAGTAGCTGCTTCCCTGGCATGATTCCACTGAACTTGGATCCATCGGATTGCACCCATCAGCCTGTGACCTTCCTGCAATTTGCATCATTGCATATGCCTCGTGCGTCTGAAGAAAGACTTATGGATGAGTATTGGACTTGACTTGAGTTGGACTGGTCTGGGATGTTTTCTTGATCTATAATTCCTTCTTGCTCTTAAGTTCTTTCTTATATGTATATGAGTGTCACTGTATTTGTCTCTCTATTCAACCATGCCTAACACACATGAACTGCCAAAAGAATGAGCGTGTCTTCGGATCCTATAAGTTCAGAAAGTGAGAATTTCTCTCGCTTCAAATATCTTATCAGGAGGTATTGGTCACTGACATCATTCTTAGTAAAGAATAAGGGAAGAAAAAAGAAGAACCTCAACCAGATGTATTGACTGAGCCTTCAACGATTGCCTCAAACACAGCAATGATTGTGAGGATGGTACATGACCAGACAGTATGTTTTTGTGAAGTGTGTGTGTGTGTTTGTATTTAATTTTATAGAGACCCTTCGTTAAACCTTAAACAACAAAAGGGCAAGAAAAAGGCATATCATCAGGGTGAGGAATACCATCAGCATGAGGACATGTGGGGTCCAAAAGATGCCTGACTACATTGTTAAATACAGAGTATAGAAAGCAAAAGAAATTCACCACAAAGCCATATCTGGTGGCGTATGCATTCACCACTATCAAAGCTGGGACGACAAATGTGGAAAAGGGTTATGATTGGGATACATTCATTACTGCGGTTAGAAAGGTTTACAGGATTGAATGCGGGGGGCCCTCAACCACTTTGGTCAGGATATGACTCTTGCCCATGCAGCCCTGGTCCCCAATTCCCATCAAGGGCATGACTAGGCAAGTGTATGAGGACAAAACTGTTCCTCCTTAGTCTGATTAAGCCGCTTTCAATCACACTCCACCTGCTGCGAAAACTTTTCACATTTGATGCCTATGATAGGAATGAATTCGAAAGAAGCTGAATTTATGTCAAGTCTCATAATGGAGCTGCGGCTCCCAGTCGTGTGGATTTTGGTGTTCTTTACACTGACTTGCAATCCATCCTGAAGGCTGCAGTCTTTGAACTTCATCAGTAAGTTCTTCAAGTACTCTTTGCTTGCAGCCAACAGGTTGTGTTATCAATATGTCATAAATTGTTAATGGGTCTACCTCTGGATGCTGCCTTCTTCTCAACAGGCTCTGCTTCTCAAATTATTTACTCAGCATACAGATTGAATAGAGGCAGTGAAGGGAAATAATCCTTGCATGTAAGTTCCCTGATTTTAAACCATGCAACATTCGCTTGTTCTGATCGAATGACTGCCTCTTGGTCTATGTACAGGTTCCTCGCATGAAAAAAGTGAAATGTTCTAGAATTCCCCTGTGGGTGTGTTTATATATTTACATATTGTGATGTTTGGAATTCAGGTGAACTTGGTGGTACCTGTGTGGTAGAAGGTCTGGATTCTAACCTATCAATCAGGTCATAACCTGATGACATGTTCTTAGGGATGTGGCCTTTTATATAAGAGAGACACTGAACTCATGCGTCTCTTCACATTCCTGCTTGCCTGGATTGCACGTCTGGCTCTGGGGTTGGTGGCCCATGTGACCTGCCTCGTCTGTGAACTGGGGGGCCCTGCCATGTTCCTACAGATGGTGAAACCACACAATCCTCTACCCACCAGCCTGTGATCTACCAGCTTCCTCCTTACCTTCCTGCTTCATCTACGTGCAGCTTCACACTCTCCAACTAAAATCTGACCCCCAGACTTAAGTTGGACTGGGCTGATTTCTTAAGATAAAATTATTTCTTCATATAATGTTCCTTCGTATCCATAGATGAGTGTCACTGGACTTGTTTCTTTGGAAAACTCAGCTTAACACCATTTGGTACCAACACTGACGCATAGCCAATAAAATGGCAATCCGGCAGAGTTGGATTCTCCTTCTCCTTGGTGTAGCCAGAGGCTAGAGGTGGCCTTTATGACATTTGCAATGTCCCCAAAGCCATGGAAGCACGGAGCGTTGCAAAGGAAAGAAGGAAAATGCATGAGAAATGAAACTTTCGATTCTTAGAAGTTTTCTTTGATTGGTCTGACCTGAAAATGACTTTAGGAAAATGTGATAGATGTTAAACTGCCTCGTCATGAAGAAAGGCTGCTGCTGGACATCCTGGGGTGGGGTCATAATGCTTTCAGAGAAAATAACTGGTAGAAGGCAAGGCCTACTGGTTACAGCCTGTCACAGGCCCAATGCCATCTGCATATGAATGGGATCAGCTATGAGAACTTTGAATGTGAATGTTCTAAAAAGAATTATGTTCAGAATCTGCCTGCACTATGATTATATTGATTTCTCCTGCCTGATGTTACAGACAAAATATATACTAGAAATTAGTATTGGAAGTTATGATTAGAGATAGTTTGTAAGCCTGATGCCTTCCACCTTTACAACCAGATTTGCAAAAGGGGAGTTGGAAGAAATAGAATTTAAAAAAAAAAAATCTGAACCCACCCCTGGCATCTGGATGTAAGCTTCTGAAAAGACATTCAGATCCACATAGAACTACTGAAGAAGAGACTGTATTTTTGTGACTTTCTTTTTGAATTTTGCACAAGAATTTTGCCCATGGATGTATCTAGGCTGCAAAAGTTTGTGCCCATCATAGACCACCCCTTTAGGACTGAAAGTTAAAGTGAGTCTGTGAGCAGCCTAGAATACTCAGTAGGTTACCACCTAGATTCACTTACTGAATGGAAGTGGGGAAAATGCAGCAATGAAGAGGCGGCCACTGTGGTAGGTACATAATCTGTCAACACTGAGTAAAGTAGCCAAAGATTTCTCTATGTAGAAATGGCCTTATCCTAAGGATTCTGGGAAACCCTGTCTTCCTCCCTGGAAGCAGGACACTCTCTCTCTCTCTCTCTCTCTCTCTCTCTCTCTCTCTCTCTCTCTCTCTCTCTCTCTCTCTCTCTCTCTCTCTCTCTCTCCCTTCCTTTTCCTGCTGTTGAGATACTCAGAGAGCTGGAGGAGACATGTGGAGACCTGTGCCAGCATTGAGATGTTTCCACTGCCACTGGATCCACATGACCTTCTACTCACTGACCTGTGTTCTTCTTGCATTCATCATCATTGCGTGTGCTATGTGAATCTAAAGAGGAATTTATGGGCCAGTATTGGACATATGAGCTAATATCGGATTTATGGACTTGATCTGGATTAGGCTGGATATTTTCTTGATATACAATTGCTCTTTTATATAAAACTCTTTCTTGTACACATATGAGTGTCTATGAAATTGTTTCTATAGTCCACCCAGGCAAACCCAGCCACTGACACCATGGACCTTGTCCACAAGGATGAGAGTGGAAAGAGCAGGAGGGCAGGCTAGTCTGAAGTTTAAAGAGTTATAGCTGATGTCATGACCTAACCCAAAGAGACTATGGCTGATGAAAAATGTGTGAAGGGGCCAGTGGTCTTAAGGGGAGAGCGATGCATGGGAAATTTAAAGCTTGCTACTCTGGTACCCATTGATCTTCCTAGGACTGAGTTGACCGGAGACCAACTTGACACAGAGAAAGATGCTTGATCCTGTCATCTGGAACACATTGCTTGCAGTTTTGATGGATGGCCTGCTCTAGATTTGACTCTGCTTATGAATGCAGATGCAAGAAGTTCCAACTGGAATAGAGATTCTGCACATCAAAGAATATGCTTGGCTGGTTTAATATAAATGTACAATTTATAAAGTGGATATCCCAAATAGGAGAAAATTAAGGCATGAAAGACTGGTTTACAAACTTTCAAGGTGATGTTAGTATCATAAGTGAAGCAATTGAGGATTCACATTGAATAACTTCCTCTTTCCCCAATGGGTCTAGAGGAAAGAAAGTGAGGTGAAGACAATATGAAAGGGATTACAGAATCAGGTGTAGGTGAGTGTTCACAGAACTGCAATTGTTAGGAATCAAATATTTTGTTGTGTTCACTTATATTCTATAAGATTTGAATCAGGCTGGTCTAGTTTGATTGTACATGTTTTAATTGCATCCTGTTAGGCACAAGCATGATTTCACTATTATCTTTATTTGGAGACTATGTATGGTTAAAGAGTTATGTACAGATGTCAAGTTGACAGGCGGTTGTCTATGATGATTAGATGTTATGTCAACTCGATGGTACCTGTATGGAGACCGAGTTGGAGCTCAATCTGTCAATCAGGTGGCAACCTTTAAGTCAGAGAGGCATTGAGAACTTCTCTCTCCAGTGCCTCTTTCCCTTCCTGCTTGCTTGGATTGCTTGTCTGGCTTTGAGGCTGGTGACCCATGTGACCTGCATGTCTGTGAACTGTCACCACCCTGTAATGTTCCTGCAAAGCTTGGCTCCACACGATTCTGCACCCACCAGTCTGAAATCTCTCAACGTCTTGCTTTGTTTTCCTGCTTCATTGGTCTGTAGCTTTGTGAGTCTGAGAGGGCTCCATCTATTCATCTGACCCACTGGCTTGAGTTGGACAGGACAGGCCTGCTTTCTTAATGTAAAATTCTTTCTAAATATAAACTTCTTTTTTTTTATACATATATGAGTGTCACTAGTTTTTTTCCTCTAGAAAATTCATCCTAACAAATATATAATGAATAAACAATATATTCAATGAAATGTGCATAGACTTGGGATTATAAAACTAAATGGGACGAAAACAGTACTTCTCAGGTAGAAAGAATTCAAGAACAATTCAACCTCAAGGTGATAGCCACTTAGGTTATTTCCATATTTTTGCTATTATGAATAAGACTGATAGACATGATATATGAGTGTGCATCTATCTATTTGTGCCATGGGTTTTATTTCTTTAAGATATATAACTAGTAGATGGATTGGGAGATCATATGATATTTCTAATTCTAATTTTTAAAGGAAATGCCACGCTATGTTTTGAAGTGGTTGTGTCATTTTATATCTTTCCAAAACCCTCCAGAATTTATTGTTTTCTGCTTTTTATATTTAACTTTCAGGGAGATGATAGGTTTCCTATTCTTTGGTTTTTGATTTTCACATTTAAAAATGAAGTCTGATTCCAATCCTCAATAACAAACAACTATCTCTTGAATTCGATACCCTTTGGCATATAATTACTCCATGTTCTTTCCTTGAGTTTTTTTTTTGCCATAACATCCTAAATAAGCATGAGTATTCTTCCTCAATATACTCAAATCCCTTTCTCAATAACATTTCCAGCATCTGAGCACAGTTCTGAAATACATGTGCTGTTTACTGGATCTGTGTGTGCCTCAATATGTTGCATGTGAGAAACAGGCAGAGCAAATATGCTTTATGATGTGAGTACAAGAGGAAATACTTATAACAATGAAGAACATAAAGTCCAACAAACATGTGGTCAGTCCAATTATCAAGCCTAGTCATAATATCTCCAGATGGGATTAATTCACAAGAAACTACAGAGATATTTGCTGCAAAGACCATTTTATTGAAAACAAGTGACTCCACCAAATATAGGGTAAATTCACCTAGACATAAAAGCAAATCAGAGATTAGAAGAGTCAAGACGAGCAGTTGAAATTAGATGACATTATAGAGCTTTTGGTCATAAAGATGCCAATCTTTGTCATGAATAGAAGTTCAGGAATACAGCAATCATATAGCAGAGTTTCTTAAATCAGAATGGTTCTGTTGAAGTGTCATTTCAGAAGCAAACCATGCTTGAATAGTGCTGTTCTAACAGCAAGAATAGCATCTTCTGTAGCATAGTGGTCGGTAGCTACAGCATCCAGAACCATAGCCAGAGCCATAGCCACAGCCATAGAGGGAGCCATAGCCACAGCCATATCCCAAACCGTATCCACAGCCGTATCGGGAACCGTATCCACATCCATAGCCCGAACCGTATCCACAGCCGTATCCGGAACCATATCCACAGCCGTATCCGGAACCGTAGCCACACCCATAGCCGGATCCATAGCCACACCCATAGCCGGATCCATAGCCACAGCCATAGCCACCGTAGTAGTTGGAACACATGGTGTTGTTGAGATGTGAAGTTTCAGCTGAGGTGCAGGAGGAGGAATCTGAAGTCTGAATGCCATCTACTATTCCAGGCCCTTTATATACACCAGAAAGGGGTGGGGCACCCTAACCGTAGACTCTATGACTCCATCACTATAGCAACTTCCATTTTAAGAGTTCATCAGAGTAAGGCCAATGATATTTTCATAAGGTTTTGTCCAACATTTGACACTAGCCAATCAAGAGTGATGTATAAAATTAGATATTCCATACACCTTGAGCACATATGCCCTATGGAATGCAATCAAACCTAATTTAGGTCATTTCTTCTTGTCAGAGGCACGAAGTCTCCTGTTCTTCCAGGTACACATACGGGAGGCACCAGGAGATGGAGCAACAGCTCAGATCTCAGCATCAATAGGAAAGTCCCTGGACTGGGAGGTGGGAAACAGTGACCAGGAGCAAACAATGAGGTACTCTCCTGCAAATACTTTCCTGCAAGAAAAGCTAAATGGATCCAATGCAAATTGATTACTGCAGTGGTGGCAGAAACAGGAGACAGGTGAGGCTTGAAGATGTGAAATATTTCAGAGGGGATGTGATGTAATAGACCAAATTAAACATAGTCACATTTTTAGCCAATGCAACAAAATTTACTTCATCTAAGGTTTCATAGCCTATATATGATGATGGATTTTGTGTCCTTTGGTTTGCGGCTCTCGCCCTTAACAGCAAAGTCTGATTCCAATTCCTCAGTAGCAAAGGACTATATCTTCAGCTCGATTCCTCCTTGGCATGTGTCCTTTCCTTGAGATGTTTGTCATTTTTTCCTAAAGAAGTGTCATTGTTCTTCCTTGATATATTCCAATTCCTTTCTCGACAATATTGTTCTCAAAGCAGAGTTCTGACATGTGTATGCTTTGTACTGGCTCTGTATGCACCTATATATGTTAGAGAGAAGAAGTAGGTGGAGCAGACTTGGTTTCTGAGGCAAATATAAGAAGAGGTACTTATAAAAGTGAAGAACATATGTTCTACTTAGAAACACCTTGCCTGTTTATCTCACCAAATGTTCACCTATTAATGCTGCCCCATGGGTGGCAGAGTGCTTGCATGTTGGCTGCTAATGGCAAGGTCAACAATTAGAAATGACAAGCCCATTTCACAGGAGAAAGATAAGGTGTTCTATAGTGTCAGAGTCCCACAGGGGTAATTCGACCCTGTACTACAAGGTCACTGTAAATTAAGAGAAAATCTAAAATCTCTGAGGCCTTCTGCTCCCATAAAGTTTCATAGTCTCAGAAATCCTATGTAGAGTCAACATGAATCAGAATGAATTAAATTATAGTGAGTTTGGCTTGATATAATTCCCTCATGAAGGAGTCAGGGTGGTACCAGGGATTAAGCATTGGACTGACAATCACAAGGTTAGTGAGGTCAGTGATTCAAACCCACTATCAACTCTGTGAGAGACAGCTGATCCTGAAAAAGTTACCTTCCTGGAAACCTGATGAAGTAGTTCTACTTAATTCTATATGGATGCTATGAGTCAGAATCCACTGGAGGGAAGTGGTTTGGGCTTTTGGTTTTAATGTGCCGGTGATCTTATCATCGGTCAGGGGGCTGTATCTCCCATCAGAAGCACTTCTGCACATTCCTAGTGTGCATTAAGCAACATCCATCCATTTTCTATATGTCCTTGTGCATAACTCTAATGTGGTACTGAATATGTTATGTTAATATATTTTATTTTAATTACCTGCTTCTTTTAGTTAATCATATGTTACATTAAACCAATACTCACTGCCATCAAGTCAAGCCTGACTCACAGAAACAATATAATTACATTTATTATGAGACTATATAATGAGCCAGGTACTAACTAACTGCAGAATGAGGCTCTATAAGATTTATTCTACCTTACCAGAGGGAACAGTCATTTATTTTACTCTGGGCAATATGCAATATAGAAGAATAAATAAAATAATAATGATTGGCAAGATGACGATTCTCTTCTATATGTATTATAAACTCAGAATTATGATGTCATTAATATAATCTGAAATTACTTCCTGAAACTGAGGAGGACTTGAAGCACGTGCTGATGAAGATCAGAGATTGTAGCTTTCAGTGTGGGTTACAGCTCAATGCAAAGAAGACCAAAATTCTCACAATTGGACCAATAGGTAACATCATGATAAATGGAGAAATAGTTGAAGTTGTCAAGAATTTTTATCTTGCTTGGACCTACAATCAAAACTCATAGAAGCATCCGTCAAGTGATGAAAATATTTTAGGTAAACTTGCTACGCAAAAACTCTTTAGACTATTGAAGAGCAAGGATGTTACTTTGAGGACTAAGGTGTGCCTGACCTGAGCCATGATATTTTCAATTGCCTCAGATGCATGTGAAAGTTGGACTGTGAATAAGGAAGACCAAAAAAATTGGTACACTTTACTTGTTGTGCTAGATAGGAAAATTGAAAACATCGTGGGCTGCCCAAAGGACAAACAAGTCTGCCTTGGAAGAACTATGGCCAGAGTGCTCTTTAGAGGCAAGGATGAAAAAAATTTGTCTTACATAGTTTGGATATATTATCATAAGAGAACAGTCCCTGGGAAAGGACACGGTGCTTGGCAGAGGAAAGGGGCACTGAAAAAGAAGAAAGCCCTAATGAGCTAGACTGGCACCATGGAGGCAACAATGGACTCAAGTAGAGTAACAATTGTGGGGATGGTGCAGGGCCTTTTGGCCATTCTGTTGAGCATAGTATCACTATGGGTCACAACGGACAGAATGGCATCTAACAACAACAATAACAACAACAACACAGTTGAGAAATAGAGCCAATGATAGTGAAGTATCTTGCCCAGGACTGGCAGCTGATTCAGAACGGAGCACTGCGCAGTCCTGGCCCTGATCCATCCTCAGAATTGTTCCTATGCCCAAGCCCACTGATGCAGCCATGGGGTCAATCCATCCCATTGAAACCATCCCATTGAGGACTTCCTCTTTTTTGCTGCCCCTCCAATTGACCAGGCATAATGTCCAGGCATAAGGGACTGGTCTCTCCTGACAGTATGCCCACAGTACGTAGGACGAAGTCTCTCCATCATTGTTGCTAAAGAGCACTTTGGCCTCACTTCTTCAAACAAAGATGTGTTTGTCCTTTCAGCAATGCCTAGTCCTTTCAACATTCATCACTCACACCACAATTCAAATGCATTTATTCTTCTGTCTCCCAGATGCACTAGCCAACGCTCACATGCATACGAAGCAATGAAAAACAGCATGGCTTGGGTAAGGTTCACTTTAATACTTACTCGTCAATTCGCTAAAGAAGTCTTGTGGGACAGATTTACCTAACGAACAAGTTTTTGATCTCTTGACTGCTGGTTTAATGAGCATTGATTGTGGATCCAATAAGACAAAATCCTTGACAACTTCAACCTTTCTTCAATTTATCATTATGAAATCCTATTGACTGAGTTGTGAAGGTTTTGGTCTTTACAATGAATTGCAATCCATACTGAGGCTACACACCCTTGATCTTCATCAGCCATGGCTAAATTCTCCTCATTTTCAGATAGCAGGATTGTGTTGTTGACATATCATGTGTTGATAAAGGTTTTCCTCAAATCTTGATGTCAGACTCTCCTTTATATAATCCAGCTTCTCTGATGATTTATGCAGTATAGAATTTGAACAAGTATGGTGAATGCATACAAGCTGGACACACACCTTTTCTGATTTTAAACCATGTGGTATTCTCTTGTTCTGAATACAACTACCTTTGGATCCATGTACAAGTTCCTCATGAGCACAATATAGTGTGTTCCAAAATCCCATTATTCTCAAGGTTAGCTGTAGTACAAAGGTTATCCAGAGGTTAATATGGTCCACATAGTCAAATGCCTTTGTACAAGTAACATCTTTCTGGTATTCTGTTTCAGCCAAGATCAATCTGGCATCCGCAATGGTATCCCTTGTTCCAAGTCCTCTTCTGAATCCATGCCTAACCTCTGGCGGCTACTTGTCAAGATACTGCTGCAACCATTGTTGAATTGGTCTTTAGAAAAATTTTACTTGTAATGCAATATCAATGATATTGTTCAAGAGTTTGGACATACTGTTGGGTCACCTTTCTTTGGAATGAGTACAGCTTGCTGAAACATTTCAATTGATACTCCATCAATTCATGGTAACTTGCTTGAGACTAGTGCTTTCAGTGCAGCTTGAACTTCTTCTATCAGCACCGTTATGCTTGCTCATATGCTCCCTCTCGACATGATGAGATGCCAACTTGTATCCTTGGTGCAGTGACTCTGTGTATTCCTTCCATCTTCTCTTGATGCTCCCTGCATCACTCAATATTTTTCTCATAGAATCTTTTAAGACTGCAACTTGAGGCTTGAATTTTTTCTTGAGTTCTTTCAGTTATAGCTGAACGTGTATTTCCCTTTGGGTTTTTTTACTTCTAGGTTTTTGCACATTTCATGATAAATATTGGTCTTTGTCTTCTCAAGCTGCCCTTTGAAATTTTCTGTCCAGCTCTTTGACTTAGTCTTTTCTTCTCTTTATTAAAGCTGCTATACAATTAAGAGCAAGTTTCAGAGTCTCTTCTGACAGCCACTAGCTAGTGTAGGTTCTGTGAATAATTTTTTTTATTATTTTAGAGTGCCATGAAAAAATATCTCCTTCATCTAGGTAAAGTTGCTAATGTTTTGCAACATCACCCTTATGCTTCCATTTTAATGTGACTCTCACAGTCACAGTCACCTTACTCCACCTATTGAAATAGCCCTCTATCACAAAACCCTAACCACCTGTCAAATCTGTTCTGTAATCTCTTTGAGTAGTTCACAGTGCTGTACCTGCTCTTATGATGCCACTATATTTCCTCTTCTGAGTGTGTTATCCACTTAGGGGCCCACACGTTACAGTTAGCTATTGGCATATCTAAAGTTGGGGAGGAGCAGTCTTCTTGTTATCGTTGAGCCAATTCCAACTCATAGGGTCCATATAGCACAAGGTAGAACTGTCCCATGAGCTCACCAAACTGTGAATGTTTTCAGAAGCAGAAAACGTCATCGTTCTTCCATGGAGTAGCTAGTGGTTTCGACCTGCTGACCTTGTGATTAGTAGACCAAATCATAACCCGTTACAGCCACCAGGTCTGGCCTGGGCACCAGTTGTTACAACATTCGCCATCAAAAATCTTGTTTTCACAAAAACCCTGTACCTTCTGCCAAATACATTGGAAAACTACTAAATAATACCAGAGGTTGACAAAGAAATGAAACAGAGACAAATAAGCAGAAGCTAAGCTACCCCATTAAAACAATTGAGTTATTAAAATTCCTTTCATACGTGTTATAGCCATGCACTTGCTATCATTGCATGTTTTAGAGTTCATGCTATGGGATAGATGTCTGATAAATGTAGGAAACATGGTTTAGGGGTACGCTGATATTTTCAATGTAAGAAAATTGGCATTGTTGATTAAAATTCTAGGTTGTCAAATACTGTAGTATTACTCATCATAACACAATCAATTGAACCATCTGGAACTGACATTTTTATATCAAAAACAGTTAAATATCAGATTTTCCATATTAAGCACAATCATAATAGAACTAACAGAAGAGATTCACTGAGTTCTCAAAGGGGGATAGCTTTCCCTCTTTATCTCACTGGATGTTTACAACAGTCTTTTGCTAGAACTACTTTATCATCTTTTCTTCCAAGACAGGACAACCAGGTCTGTCTCGGAAGAAGTACAACCAGAATGCTCCTGAGAGGCCAGGACGGTCAGACTCTTACATATTTGGACATGTTCTCGGAAGAGACCAGTCCTTGGAGAAGGACATCCTGCTCGGTAAAGTAGAAGGGAGGTGGGAAAGCAGGTCCTTTGACAAGATGCAGCCATGGGCTCAAACATCAGCGCAATTGTGAGGGTGGCACAGGATTATATCGCATTTCATTCTGTGGACATGAGTCGAAACTGTCTCCATGGCGCCTGACAACAGCAATGCAATTCTATCATTTGCCTTTTATGTACTCTGAGACTCAAAGAAGTTAAGTCCTATGCCTATGGTAACACTGCTTACTAGTGATGGAGTTTGTATCAGAGGACAAAAAGTGTGACTCTGAAATCTAGTCCCAATCCTTCATCACATTCCATGAAATGCTACTTTTAGAATTTGGACTCCCTCCACGAGAGTACTTTGCAGTAGAAAAGCGCCATTGATGTCCATGCTTCATGGCACAAGAGAACCTAAGCATGGAATGGATGCAGGCTTTAAAGATTTCTGGACATAAACCAGAAATGTGGCCTCCCGCATTGATTTCTTTTTTTGAAAAAACAAAAAGCATTGTACATTATTTTTTTACTACAGCTACAATTTCCCACCAGTTTGTTTAAACACGCAAATTGAATAACTATATCTTGCCTGTATTTTAAAAATGAGTTTAAATGCAACATATTGTCATGAGAATGATGATTTAGAATCAGAAAGAAAATCAAACTTAAAATAAGTCAAAAGACTAGAGCAGTATGATATTAGTGGGAAACAATTTATGGTATACACATGAGTAGATTTTTTGTTTTTTGTTTCTTTTTCGGTTTCTTAAGTAGCACATAACAAAACACACTGTTATCGAGTCAATTCAAATTCTTAACAACTCTACCTAACGGAGCAGAACTGCCCATGGAGTTTCCAAGGCCGTATATTTTTATAGGAGAATGCCACATTCCTCTTTTCCTGAACAACGGATGGAATCGAAGTGCTGCCCTCTCAGTTAGTAGTTGAGAACGTTTACCTCAGTACTCCTCTCTAACACATACCAATGGTTAAACTTTGATAAAACTTAATTCTTCCCAATAGCTTTGGAGTAAGGCATGCTGGTAAATGATTAAGGACCTCCACAGAGGGGAAAAAGGAGACCTGGTGGCGCTATCCAATAAGCAAAGAACCACTCACCACGCAGTCTGCATTCAAACCCAGTCTCCAACCTGTGAGAGAAATATGAGGCTATCTGAGTCCATAAAGATCCACAGCCTTAGCAACCTGGATAGGCTCTCTCTGAGTCAGAACTGACTGAGTGGCTGTGGACTTTTATATGTTTTGTTTGTGTGTTGTATGGAAGAAAAGCAGGACCCTGGTGATTCAATGGGTTACACGTTGGGCGGCCAAGGAAAAGATCAGGGGTTCAAGTCGACCAACCACTCCACGGAGGAAGGTAAGGCAGCCTTTCCCCATAATGACTTACATCCTGAGAAACCCAAAGGAGCAGCTCCGCTCTGCCCTCCAGGATTGCTATAAAAGTAGGCATCAGCTTGGTACGTGTGGGTTACCGTTGTTCAGATTAGTGGAGGGGAAGAATCTAACTTGTAACATTTGCTAATTCTACAGTGTAAAGAGAGGGCAGCAGAAGTCTCCCCTCCCAGCCTCAGAGACCAGAGCTCAGTTGAGGCATGCATGTTGCTGGAATGTTGAACAGAAAAAACGCTTGCTGAGTTACTAGCAAATATTCCAAAAGAGACACTTGAGATTTTTATATTGGATTGCCATTCGATGGGTCCAACTACCAACAACAGCAACTGTATATAAATACAGCCAATGTGGAATTAACAATGGTTTAACACTACAGTTTCCATACCATCTTCTATAATTTAACAATTCGACTTCCATGTTTAGAGATTCAGTCAATATAGAATCTATTTTCCTTTGTGCCAAAAAAAATCCACATAACCCAGAAATCCACATTACTGCCAGCAAGCTGATTCTGACTCACTGCAATCCTATAGGAGAGGGTAAAGCTACCCCTGTGAGTTTCCAAGGTGATAGCCTTTGACAGTAGAAAACGTCATCTTTCTCCCGCGGAAAGCCTGGTGGGTTCAAACTGCTGACCTTGCAATTAGCAGCCCACCTCGTAATCACTGCAATCCCACTTATGAAAAAACTCTCTCAGATTCAAACTGCTTTGACTGAGTGATTCCTGGGAGTCTGCAGCTCTGGATGTTACGGTCTTGCTGTTCCAGAATGGTCTACTCCTTATACTAAAGAACATGGTAGGCTCCTTGAGCTTTGCTGGTAGGATAAGGACAGGGATTCTGTTCTTAGTCCACAGCTTCCTCAGCCACTTTGCTGTGAACTTCTAGGACATGGGTTCCCAAAGAGGACTACCATCCCTTTTCCAGAGTAAAATCACTTAGCATCCCTTGGCAAGTGAAAGGTTTTGTACTATAGGTCATAAAACCAAAAGCAGATTGTGACTCCTAGCGACCCTGTAGGAGAGGGTAACGCTACCTCTGTGGGTTTCTGAGACTGTACAACTTTTTCCAGGAGTAGAAAGCATTGTGTTTTCAAAATAAAGTGCAGATATCTGTTTTTGGAGCGCCCCGCTGGATGATTTCTTCATCCCCGTGGGTGGTATTGCCCATTTCGGGAAACATTACCCGAGGATAACACTCAGTAACATAACATAAGACACAAAGTATTTTAAATTTCGTAGTCACATTTTTAAAAAAGAAAAAGAAACTAGCTAAATGGATTTTAAAGGCGTGTTTTATTACACATATTCCTAAAAATTACCATTTAGCATTTACTAAAAAAAATTTTCATTATTTGATTCATTTCATCCTAGTTTTTTGTTTGTTTTTCTGTTTGAAGTCTTTGAAGTCTAATGTCTACTTTACACTTACAGTACATATAATTGAGCCACTTCACTTGCTGAATAGCTATATCAAATTCACACGTACTCACTGCCATTGAATCAATTCTGACTCATAGCAACCTTATAGGACGGTATAGAATTGCCCCTGGAGTTCTCCAAGATGGTAAGAGGAGAAAAAACCCTCATCTTTCTCCCAAGGAGCAGCTGAAAGTTTTGAACTGATGACCTTGGCAGTTAACAGCCCACTATGTAACCACTACCCCACCAGACCAGCTACAACCATATTGGATATTGCAACTCCAAGGACTTGAGAATCCTTTATCTCTTGATTTTAATTTTTCTAAACATTACTACTCTAGTAATAAGTTGCTAACTTTTTTGTTTCCTTCTCTACATGTCTTTGCCATGTCCATTTTTCCTCTCATGAAACTGACAACTTGCAGTCCTTCCACTCCAGCTCTGCACACGCAGCATTCTTCTTTAGATGTCGTTTCTGATGCACATCAAGCCTTGTGTTCGCATTCGGATTGATTTAGACTTTCACCTTGACTTCTTCTTTGCTATCTCCTTAACACCTGCAAACATACCTGTATCCTTTGACAGCATGACTTAGTATTTTGTGTCAATTTCAAGAGTTTTAATTCATAGAAGAGACAACTCTGTGTTTTATCTCTCTGTCAGCACCAGATAGCACGTGGACCTTGAGATCTGTTGAAAGACTAAGAAATTAAAATCTGACAATCTAGCTAAGGATGTCACCAATATGCAATGTTCATCAAGTAAAAAGCTTTTGTGTTGTCTCATAAAGAAGCATTCAAATTAAAATCGTTTTTGGAGCGCATAGATTCACTTGCTCAAAAGGCTGCTGAGAACTCCCGAATGCAAATAAGCTTCCTTTCCCTCCATAACATGATTACTATGTGAAGCCATATCTTCATTTTTCCAACCTCCACTAGTCTCATCACACACACACACACAATTTTATCTAACTATAGTATCCCTGTTTCTATTAACCTTATCGCTTGCTTTACACCAGCTGAAACACCTTAATTTTCTTTGACTAAGAGAGTAATATTTCAGACTATCAATCTATATGGTGTTAGTTTTTGAAGACACTTTCCCCAAATAAGTATCCTGGTAAACAAAAATAAGTACATAGATAGCTCACTTCCATTGAGTCAACGCCTACTCATAGCGACCCCATAGGACAGGCTAGACCTGCCTGTGTGCATTTCTGAAACAGAAACTCTTTATGACATTCGAAAGCCCAGTCTTCCTCCAGCAGAGAAACTGTAGTTTCAAACTGCTAACCTTGTGGTTAGTAACTCAATGCATAACCATGACAATATCTTTCTTTTTACATGGCTAACTATCATATCCTTTCTTTTTCAGAATGCCTTCAACAACAAGGTGTACAATGAAACAATTAATTCCATTTTCAAAGCATTTTAATTATTTGAATTTGTTTCTATTGTTTATGAGTCCCAGAACACAGAAAGTCATCGGATGCCCTTTTATACGTGATCATCAAATGTGAACACTGCTCTTTCTTGAAAGAAACCCCATTCTTCATCATATCGCTTTTATTAGATCCTAGATATAACTCAAACCTCGATAATATGGCCATTTTCCTTAAAAACTTCCATCGATGTTGGGTTCCTAATTCCTAGAACCTTAGATTGTACTGGGCAGAAAGTCCAGTAGTAGGCAGCTTGGTCAAGCTTTTATTTATTTATTTGTTTATTTATCTTTAATCGTTTTATTAGGGGCTCATACAACTCCCATCACAATCCACACATACATCAATTGTGTACAGCACATCTGTACATTCATTGTCTTCATCATTCTCAAAACATTTGCTCTCTACTTACCCTTTGCATCAGTTCCTCATTTTTCCCCTCCCTCCCCACTCCCCCTCCCTCATGAGCCCTTGATAATTTATAAATTATTATTTTGTCATATCTTTCCCTGTCCAACGTCTCCCTTCACCCACTTTTCTGTTGTCCATCCCGCAGGAAGGAGGTCACATGTAGATCCTTGGAATTGGTTCCCTCTTTGCAACCTACTTTCCCTGTAGCCTCCCAGTATCGCCACTCATACCACTGGTCCTGAAGGGATCATCTGCCCTGGATTCCCTGTGTTTCCAGTTCCTATCTGTACCAGTGTACAGCCTGTGGTCTAGCCAGACTTGCAAGGTAGAATTTGGATCATGATAGTGGGGAGCAAGGGGGAGGAAGTATTTAGGAACTAGAGGGAAGTTGTATTTTTCATCCGTGCCTCATTGCACCTTGACTGGCTCATCTCCTCCCCTAGATATCTCAAGGGGATCTCAAGGGGATCTCCAAATAGGCTTTCTCCATAATGCACTCCACCCATTTTATTGACTATGGTAAGATTTTTTTGTTCTGATGATGCCTTATATCTGATCTGTTCAACACCTCATGATCACACAGGCTGGTGTGCTTCTTGCATGTGGGTTTTGTTGTTGGTCAAGCTTTTAATCCCATTTCTAGGTCCACTCCATTCCAAGGAAAGACCTTTGAAGCCCTATCCTTTTCTTTCCCAACTTATAAATGTGACATCACTATATTGTATCTAAAACAATAATTTTTTCTTCCTTTTTTGCATTTGCTTTTATTCTATTTTTATTTTTAAACTGATATCTTTTAATTTTCAGATCTCAGCTGATCACTTCAGAATGCCTTCCTGGCTTATTACTCCAGCTCTTCAAGTTTATTTGTCTTTTAGAACTTTTTCATTCCTTTTATAATTACCATGACATCTCAAGAAAGGAGAAATTCACAAGCAAAGATAATTGCTGTAAATAACAATTTTTATTGGGGATTAGTGATTTCCCTCATTATGGGGAGAACTAAGAGCATCATTACAGAAAATCAAAGATTAGAAGAATAAAAGCTAATATCTTGAAAACAGTCAGGGGATCCCGCAGAGCTTCTAGACATAAAGATGCCTACTGAAGAAGCAAGTAGATAGAGGTCATAGCCTTTGCCCAGCAGGCAATTTCTTGAATATAGAAATCTTGCTATCCAGGTTTTGAATCAGAATTATTAGCGGTATCTTTTCAAAAACAGATGGTGTTAGACGGTAATATTTGGCAGCAAGAAGAATAACATTTTAGCTAGCAAAGTGGCTGGTAGCCACAGAAGCGACGGCCATAGGGGGAGCCAGAACTACAGCCCAAGCCACCACCGCATCCACAGCCAGAGCCACAGGGGTTGCCATCGTAGTTGCAGCACCTGTTGTCAAGAAGAGAGCCTTCAAGTAAGTTGGAAGAAGCTGGCTGTGAAATGAGATATCACGTACTTCCTTCCCCGGCACCTTTATCTACCAGCAGGAATTGCCAGAACGCTCCACTCATTCTCTGACTTAGACAACAAGTATTCATGTTCAAGACAGTTGTCATGAGCTAGCCTAGGGGTGCTCAATGCATCGATCGCAATCTACTAGCCGACCACAAATGAAGTGCAGGTAGGTCGCATGGTCTTAAAAAGTAGACATAAGCCTATCATCAATCCCGTCACTTAATTGATAGATATACAGTGCTGCCAATCAGATCCGATCGTAGGTGTCAAACACACACACAAAGAACTGCGCTAAGTGCAGCAAAACTGACAAGCTAAGTCAGCGCCAATTTTTAGACCTTGTTTTTTTCTCTTAAACATAAGGAAGGGTATTAAAATGAATGGGGGAGCTGGACTAAGGAAGAAGATGAGGGCAATGAATGTACAGATGTGCTCTACACAATTGATGTGTGTATGAATTGCGATAAGAGTAGTATGAACCCCTAATAAAATGATTTTTTAAAAAGTAAATCATGGGCAGGAACAAATGGCAAATAAAGAAGAAGACAAAATCCTATCACTTTCATACAGAATGGGAGATTTTGACACTACAAGCCGACATTCAGCTCAAGTCCAGAGCGCATGAACAGTTCTAGAACTTACTGGCAGAGGGAAAGTACCCAAACATGAGAAAATGTGCTACCTCCTTGACTGTGTTATTCGGCTCTACTTAATTATGTGGGTCAGCCTTTTCCCACATAAAAATCACTAAGCATTCCACCATGACTGATGATCATTTGGAAGTGTGCTTGAGGCATGCTGTCAGCACCTACTGTCCGGACTATGCATCCCTGGCTCATTCCACTCAGTGCATCATCAGAGTAAACTCAGGTAATGACAAAAAAATGTACATAGTTAATTGTATTGTGCAATATGGCCTCATGTGATTATGCAAGGTACATAAACATACATTGTACATATAAAGAATCCTCAATGCATTTATGAAAAATTAATAAATAAATAAATATATATATATTTCATTGTTGTAGTTGGTAGATCATTTTTACTTGATCATTTTATAAGAAACTTGCATGCAAAGTGTGAGCACCCCTGGACTAGTCACTGTGGACAATCACCAATGGTTTATCTAAAATGAGCTCTTTAGTTTGGAGACTCGTTTTCCTTAGATTGAATCATTTTCATTTACTCTGTCAAGGAATTGTCTGATAGTACAGATAATATTAGGTTTCTAGATTTGTGATTATATTAAAGATAGATCTTAGGCAGCAAGGGTTTGCAAGGACGTAGGAAAAATGTGTTCGGTTTCCCCCTCTCCTCTTTCCTGACACGACACATCTGCCAGAGGAAGGGGTATGCGTGTCTTTCTTGAAGCACTGCAAATTCTTGCCAGGCTTCTTCCAGCCATGTTCATGTCCACTCTTCCCTTCAAGTCCCAGGAAAGTGCTCCACATCTGGTCATTCAGACCAAAGCGTATCCACTGGGTCACTAAGAATTTGCAGGTGAGAAGATATTACCTTATACAAAAGCTCTGCTTCTTACATTTTCTCCTTGCAAAGAAATGTGGTCCTGAGAATTCTCAATGCCCTTCTTCTCACCCTTCATTTCATTGGTATTTAAACAAGTCAAAAAAATGGTCAGGTTCCTTGATCCCTGTCAAACTTATTTGCACAAGAAAGTGGAAAATCTTGGGTAGATCAGAAACTTAAGGTCTTTTCAGAAAGGTTTTTCATCAGAGATTTTGTTATGAGAAAAGTGTGTGTTCTGTAATTTAATGAAGCATTACTTTCTTTAATCACTAATGTGTGCATATCTAATGCAGAAGCTGGAGGAGAGTGCTGATTCTTAAAATTATGACAGCAAGTGAAATTTTTTCCTCTAATTATATACACATTGTTTACTCTACTCTATAAAGTCCTCAAATCATCCATTAGAGAAGTTGTCGATCTTCTACAAAAATTCACGTTGTAATTTTGAAATAAATAGTTTTGATCTGTCTTTTGCTTTCTTCCCACTAATCTTCTCTATTACACTTATCTTTTCAACATATAAAAGAGAAAAGGGAATATGATTATTTTTGTCACCCTCAATATCAGCTATAAACCTTATTTATATATTAAAACCAAGACTTGGCATCGTTTCCTGCAGGACTCCTTTCAAGATGACTGTCCGGGTCAAATTGTTTTTCTGTTTTCTTTGCTCTTACACAGCATTTAGGTCACAAGGCTTCCCATTGTGGCCAAGTCAGTCCTCACTCAGGGTGACCTTACTACCATCATCAAGGGCTGTGCAGAGTCAGTTCCCACTCACAGCAGCCCTCCGTGCAACAGAACGAATGGTCCCGGGCCATCATCACAAGTGTTTTCACGTTTCAACGCATCGGTGACACCACTGTGTCAGTCCATCTTGTTAAGGTCTTCCTCGTTTATGCTGCCCCGATACTTTATCAAAGGTGACATGCTTCTCCATGGACTGGTTCCTGACAAGATGTAACCCTTTGTTGTCAAGAAGAGAGCATTCAAGTAAGTTGGAAGAAGCTGGTTGTGAAATGGGGAAAGCTGCCCAGGAGATTGTCTAAGGATGCTGTATTTACATAAGTAAACCGCTTCATCTGTCTTCCATGGAATAGCTGGTGAATTGAAAGCCCGACCTTTAGATAGACAGGCAAATGTTTAACCACAGCACCACTGTATACTTGAGTATAACCATATATATTACCAGTAACAGTCAATGCTCACTTCTTGGCAGTAGTTGTCCTCTAAAAAGTTTCTATGAACATTGAATTTGCAAATATTGAATGATTACTCATAAAGAAAATGGAAGATTATGTTCCTGAGAGTCTCTGGTCACACCATTTCATTAACTAATTAATATATAGCTTCATTTAAATATCTTTCTATTTAAAGATACATTGTTTCATACTGTAGATTTGCTAACACAGAAGATTAATTAGATTGTTCAGGCTAGCATGCCTGAACAAAATTTATCTAACACATATTTCTCCTAGAAGCATATCACAGCCCTCTTGCACTTAGGAACAATACTGTACTTACATGTTACTTTAACAAGTCAAATCACCAAAAAGAAAAAAATTCACAAACAACAACAAAAATATGTGACTAATAGACTATAAAGAGCTTACTTCTATTTAGCGTGTTTCATTATCCAATGAAACAGCAAGGCAGAGCATTGCATTGGTCAACCTGGAAATGTGCGTGTGTGTGACTCACATTTTTCACCACTCTGTATGTGTCCACAAGTGATCATGAACATGCCATGAGCATTGGTTTGGGGATTACAAACACATGTCAGCGAATCAGCAAATTTTCAAACTTACTATAGTTAAGAGGATCATTCTAGGGGGAAAGACCCCCAATCCAAGTATGTTTTATAGAGATCCTTTTATGTACTAATCCTTAAACAGGGCAAAGACAAACAAAGATGCTCATCCCAGAATGAGAGAAACCGTCAACATAGACTAAAGTGGAGCTCCAATGAGTTCGTGGCCATGGGGCTAATAAGGATGGAGGAAATCATCACACACCACGATGAAAGAATAACTCATCCTGATCAGAGGTGGGACTACCACAGGAAAGAAAGAACCAGGACGGCGGTTTGTACAGAATGGCACATTATAAAAGTTTTCAGCGTTGACTGCCTGCAAACATGGCGTTTGGGATAAGACTGAAGACCATCAGATCCTGAAAATAGCCTCCAGGACAACTTTTGGACAACATGTCATTATTTTTGATAAATTATTAAGGACAAGCCCAGACAAGTTTTCTAAATGTCTGTGCACAAATGAGGACAAAACTACCCATCAGTGGGTTGCCCACATATTGTAGTCTATTTTCAAAGCACTCTGTGTGAGGGTCAAACCGCCACATTGCTGGTGAAAATTCAGAAGGAACACAAACAGAATCTGAACTTACGTCTAGACTCAAAATAAGGTTAGAGTGCCCATTGTCGACCACAGGCTCCCACAAGCCAAGGGCTTGACAATTTAAGCTCTAATACAGAATAAGTTCTATTTTAGAAAATAATGTTTTTAAGCTTCACAAAAGTGAGGTGATTTTTAGAGCTGGAGTAGCATGCTTTGGCTTGTCTTTCCTCCAAACTTAACTTTTCCCAATGGGGTATATAGGTATTCCATGGTCTATGTGTGGTAGGATCTGGGCAGAATCAAGTAAACAGAAGAATTATTTGTCTTCTTCATATACCCTTGAATTTACATCACCATTCTGGGAGAGCTTACACTTAAATTCTTACATTTCCACCTAAGAGACTATTTGATGACTTTCAGAAATTACTGACTCGATCAAGGAAGATCACATCTTATACAGAATGTGGGAGGATTGTGGGACACTGAGCCTCCCAGAGCCTTAGTCTTTAATAAGTCATGCTATACATCGCCATATCCAACCTTCCAAGGTCCAAGACAACCTAGACCCCTCAAATCTATTCCTAGGTTTTGAATGCTAAATTCAACCCAAAGGAAAAGACCTCAATTCATTTATCTGCAGCCCCTCTTCCAGTCTACATGCATAGCATTTCCACTTGACCTGTTCTTTCCACTCAATGTTCATGTTCTTTCTTTAAAAAGGTTTCCCCTTTCTCCACAAATCAATTCAAAATGATAATGCCTACTTTCACATTTTTTTTTGCTGGCTGCTTTGATAGGCATTCCTTCGACAATTCAGGTGAACTCCACAGGCACTAAGCACCAGTCATGGATGGACAAGATGCTAAGCTAGACATTGAGAGTCTGTAAAGTCACGTGTGATTCTTTATCTCAGGAGCACGTACCTGTCCAAGTCAAGTGGCTCTTCTGAAAAACAGGAATCTGATGCTCCCCTCAGAGCGACCTTATCTTTTGACTGCCTCTGTGGTAGGGTTCATCTTTTGTTCACTTCAAGATAAATAGACATGGCATTCTTTTTCCTTCTTGAAGACAGTTGGAAATACCGACAGACGAATTAGCCATTTTTTATGGGCAAGATTTGGTCACTGGCAGAGGCAGACCCCTGACATCTAGTGGATAGAGATCAGGGATGAGGCTAAAATCTGAGGACTGCTAAACAGCTCTGAAAACACAGACTTGCCTGGTCCGAAAATGTCAGCTGTGTCCAGGTCTAGACATGCTGCCTTATATCTGTGTTTACAAATAATCTGCTATATCTATATGTGTCCAAATCCAGGCATAACTTTTCCTTTCACTCTATTTTCAACACATTTTTGACAACACCAAACATATAGACAAAAAATAACCATATCTCTTTTATTTGGGTTTTAAATTTCCATTGTTATCTCCAGAACAGGCCAGGTTCTGAAGTGTTAAGACATTTTAAATAAACAGAACCCTAAGTAATTCCAACTTGGAGGGGAATGTGAAGTCAGCAGGAGCCTCCTGCTGCTGGGTCCTTGAATTTCAGCAAAAGAATGAGGGTGGATTCAATACTTTATTCAATGCCTTGAAGAGAGATTTTCACAAAGCTCCTGGTTCCATATTTTGAAACCTTCATTATTAGACAGTTTTCCTTCGAGGGAGATGTTTTTCTGATATTGGTTGCTGGACTAACCTAATCATTCTGCTATATTTGATCCCAAACTATCAACAGAAAGAAAATAAATCTTTATTCCAACATTTGCTTTCCTTCGGTTTCTTTCCTTTTCTGTTATGCTTGAAATTCAAAACTATATTCCAATTCTACTACCAAATCCCTGGATTATCAAATTAGCCTCTATCTGAATTGTATTGTTTATAATACCTTCTCTTCTGAAATCTGCCCACTGATCCATCAAAGCAGAAGTAAACTCTATTCTGCACACCCCCTGAACAGCCAGCTCTCAGTGCATTGCCAAGTGCATAATTTCCAGTCATTCAATACTTCTCTAATAAAGAATAGGTGGGTTGTGTCAAACACATATTTAGACAGTGGCGTGCCACTTCTGCGCTGTAGTGTGTTTGAATATATACCAATTTCTTCTGGAAATACTCTCATAAGCAGTTTTAGATAATTGTTTTTTCATATGTTACATGCTGCTTCAGTGCTTTGGGGCAGGAATTTGTACTGAACAAATGTTATTGCCTTCATTCCAATTTTCTCACACAATAATTTTGTATTCTCACATAATAGTTTCCAAGTATTCATATTTATATATAATGAAATGCTGATTTCATCAGAATTTAATGTAGTAACTTTGTATTTTAAAGGATACATGCAATACTCTCTATGCTTTAATAAAAATTATTTTGTGAAGAAGAAAAAAAAAGCTCAGGGAAATAAATAGCTCTCCTAGTGGCCTTTGTACACCTTGCCTGAGCCATTTCGTGTAGTAATTTATCTTTAAACGTAAAATGTCAATCTTTATGTCATTGTGCATGGTCCCATGTGCATTTTCGAGTTCAGCAGGTACAGGATGGTTATACACTGTACTGAGGAAGCATGTAATTTGGAAACATGTTTAAGTACTTATTATTTTTTAAATGATGCTATGTTTAAAGTGCCAGAAAAAGTCAAAAGCTAGTAGAAAATATTTTCCTTTTAGGACTATGGCTATTTTAATAGTTTGATTCAGTGCCCTCTTACAATAAAAGATGTCAGGAAAGATCAAACATTTATGAAATAGTAAATCTGCGGAACCCATGTGATCTATAATCTAGAAATCCTCAGAACTTGGATATGCATACATGTCACCAGTTTAAAGAAAAATGTTTTCCAGTTTTCCTCTTGTTTTAAAGTTCAAAAATCTCCTGGTTGCAACTATTCCCACAATAAAAAATAAAAAAATTCTTTCAAGTAGATTATCCACATGATAGCTAGTAAAGCAACGTGACCCATATTATCCCCATGCATTCTCACAAACTTGTGAACTGAACAGGACAAGCCAGCATGTATACAATTAGAACTGAGAGGAGGAAGGAGAGGCTCAGCGTGATTAAGTGATGAGTTTGAAGTCACATAGCTGAGGAGTGTCAAAGTCAAATCTTCAATTTCCTCAACTTCTGCTGGTGGACTCATCTGAAGGTGTCCTTCCAAGCCAGTATCCTCTCCTGCTCATCCACGGGTATGTACTGCTCCCTGAATATTCTTATTAGAACAAGGGCTCAACCCAAATCAATTGTCGTAGAATTAATTCTGACACGTGTGACCTATACGTGTCAGAGCACAGTCGTCATTATAGGATGCTTAGTGGCGGCTGCATTTTCAGTTGTAGCTTACTAGGGCTTTCTCCCAAGGTGCCTTTGGGTGGATTTGAACCTTCATCCTTTCATTTAGCAGCCCAGTGTGGTACCTCTTGCACCACCCAGAGACTGGCGGCCTAGTCCTCTCCAGATCTGATCAGTGACTGAACTTCTTCCAACGATGGTCGCAAATGCCCATGAAGACAGCTTATTTTCTGAGTCGGCAGCTTCTATTTATGCCTCAAGCCTCAGTTCAAGTTGAAATTCTTTCCTGATCCTCTCACCTTGAAGAATCCCACTGACCTATATGATATCTATATCTTTCTATGAATATTTCTAAATCAATTTTCTTATTTTATGTTTTCACTCAGTGTCATCAAGTAAATGCCAACTCAGACTGACCCTATAGGCCAGTGGAGAACTGCTGCAGTGAGTGTCATAGGCTGTAACTCTTTATGAGAATAAAAAGCCCCCTCTTTATCTCATGGAGCCCCTGGGGGTTCACACTATTGACCTTGCAGATCATAGGCCAAGGCTTCATTTTATGTTTTAGTCTTATTTATTTTGCACAAAATATTGAGCTACTGAGAGTTGAGGCAATTTAATTTAAAAGATAATAGATAAATAAATGGATGATTAAAAAAAAACTCATTCCCATCAAGTCAATACTGACTCATAGTGACCCCTTCTGTCTGGATTCATGATACTGTAACTCTTTATGGGAGTACAACGCCCAGTCTTTCTCCGGGGGAGTTTCTGGTGGTTTCAAACCACTGACCAGGCAGTTCACAGCCCAACCCGTAGCCACTATATCACTAAGGTTTCCATGAATAATAAAGACTATTCACAGTACCTAACATAACATAAGCAGTTTTCCCTCTAGCCTCAAATTGGATAACAAATGTTTTCTAGACTACTAAATATCCAAAGACATGACTTTACTTGATAAATTATTAAAATCATCCTCCAGCCCTTATGATCTTCCTACTTTTCTACAAAATTTTGCAGTGGAAAAAATACTTTGTTGTACCTATCTTTATCCACCGTCCGCACTCCTGCCACACACAGAGAAGACTGCAAATCAGAAACATAGACGACAGAATATTCTCACTTCACACTCTTGCTTCTGTCTGTTTCAACATGATTTTATTTGCTAGTCAGACTCAGAACTGTTGGCCTTGAGGTGTACTTGATGTATTTCCAGGCCCAGGACATCCACCATGTCACCATTTACTTTCAAGGTCTCATTACAATAACCTGCTTTGGCTGTGATTGAACAGCCGACATCACATGCATTCTCATGGAATAGCCAGTTTGGCTGTCATGTCTCTAAATATTAGAGATTCTTACATATATAAGTTACTTTTCTATAGTTATTACCCATTGCTTCCAACGTGGAACACAGAAACAAGCCCACTTTCCCTGCCTTATGTGTGTTTGGATAGACATGTCACTTCTTCCCCGGCAGGTCTAGATCATACAGGAGCTTCCACTGGGCTCCCTTCCTTGGGGATCTCTCTTTGTTTCATCATCATATCCAGGGTTTGAGGATCCAACCCCACAAGGTGATCAAGCTTCACTGTTTTCTGATATTAGTGCCAATACTCAACCCATGCCCATGTAATAGCTTTGCGAAACTCTCCTAGACCCCTGGCTCTTTGTCTTCCAATCCTTCTACAAGACTTGATTGGGTTTATTTTTCATGGCCATAGTTCCGAGTTCTGAACCTGTGTGTGTGTGTGTGTGTGTGTGTGTGTGTGTCATTTGATATTTGAGGAATGACTAGCGAGTCAACTGTTGAAAAGACATACCTGGGGAAAGAACAAGGACATCATAGAGTCTCATCAAGGAGGGGAGTCACCACATCTGAAATCATTAATGATCGCTATTCAAAACAAAGTTGACACAGGCTTACTAAAACTCAACGAAGTATTTCATTAAGAAACGCCTTGGCCTAAATGGAACTCTAATGCTCATGGTCAAAGTCAGCATAGGAAAAGCAAAGATTTAAGAATCGCATGTCAAAAACAATATGATCTTTTTATCCCGTTGATATCAAACCTTCTCTGTGCCAAAAGAAAAGAAAACCATTCCAGGAGATTTTTAAAAGGTTTTGGAAATGACTATTCTCTTGGAATAAAATTAGGTTTTGTGACATAAGCAACAAAGAATGCTCTGGTCTTGATTTCCTAACAGCGAGAGGAATAGCATTTCCTGTAGTAAAATGCACGGTAGCCATAGCAACCACAACAGAGTCAAAGCCATAGTCACAGCCACAGCTTGACCCATAAATGCAATTCCATCCAGATCGAAAATGTAGTCCAATCCTCAGGACGCCTGCATGCACAGTTACAGCCAGAGCTGCAGCCACAGACTCCATGTTGTCATTCTTGTTATGGGACCATCAAGTCGATTCCAAGTTGTCACAACCTTGTGTTCAGCAGAATGAAACAGCCTAGCCCTGTGTGATCTTCACATTTATCACGTTTGAGACCGCTGTTGCAGCCACTGTGTTGATCTGTCTTCTTGAAAGCATTCCTCTTTTTCACCGCCTCTCCACGACTAAGCGCGATGCCCTCCTCCTGACAACCTGTCCAAAATATAGGAGACCAAACCTTGCCATTTTTGCCACTATGAAACATTCTGGCTGAAATTCTTTCAAGGCAGATTTGTTTGTTCTTTTGGCCATCCCGGGTGCCTTCAATCTTCTTTGGAAGCACCATAATTCAATTGTATCTATTCCTTTTTCATCTCCATTATTCAACATCCAACTTTCACATGCATATGAGGCCATTGAGAACATCGTGGCTTCGATCAGACTCACTTAAGTCCTCAAAGGAGCATACTTCCTGTTCAAAAGATCATGGGCATCATATTTGCTGCTTCTGTGTGCATTGATTGAGGATCAAGCAAGATGAAACCCTAGACAACATCGATCTTTGCTCCTTATACCTAATGTTATCCACTGGTCCAATTGTGATTACAACTTTGCATTGAGCTGTAATCTACACTGAAGGCTGCGATCTTTGACCTTCATCAGCAAGTGCTTCAAGTCCTCCTCACTTTCACCCAGAAGCCCTCATCGAAGTCTCCATAGAAAAATAACAACTCATGGTATTAGGAGGTGAAGGGAGAAGAAAATTATTCTACACATCTAAATAGAAGCTACAGCTCTCAGATCTTTACAGGAGGGGTGCAATTTGTCTGCCTGCTGAAGCACATAAATACCTGCTTTAAAGCAGCTCATTTTACTAGGGACTTCCATTTCGGTAGTATGTCTCCATTTAATTTGCTGTCAGACTGGGTTTATCTTAAATTAATAATAAGACTGGAATAAAATTGCTTTCTTTCCTATCAGCCCATTCTTTAAAAATATATCTCTCTTGTGGCTCATGTCCTTACATACACCAAAATAGGTTTTATTCTCTAATTAACTTTAGCAGCCTTGAAATTGTGTGTGTGTGTGTGTGTGTGTGAGAGAGAGAGAGAGAGAGAGAGAGAGAGAGAGAGAGAGAGAGAGAGAGAGAGAGAAATCCCTGTTAAGGTTAGGCTAATTTCATTATTCTTACATTAAGATACCAAGATTTTTTTAAATTAAAGATTAAGTGACTTGATCAAAATCATGCAACTGTATAATCAGATATATTACTTCTTTTTTACACCAAATCCAATAACCTTGGTGTTTGGCTTCAAAAGAAAGAAAAAATAGATCGGCTTTCCCTCAAAACTCTAAAGGACCATACTCACCACATTTCATGAAGTGTCACTGCCCATGACTTGCCTCGTTATGTCTGCTGACTCTCTCTTGCACTTCATTGTGACTTTCATAGGCCTGCATACCTCAAAGCCAAGCTGAACGCTCATACTGTAACTGTACTTTCTTTGAGTTCTAAGTGTCCCTTAACTGACAAGGGCAATATTATCCCCTCAGAACACAAGTTGTCACAGACCTATGTTTGCTTGAATGATGGTGTTGTCGAAGATAGCTCAGTATACCATGGGGCTACAAAAGAACACACAAGTCTATATTGAAAGAAGGACAGCCAGATTGCTCCTTATAAGTTTGAGTGATGAGACTTTATCTCATATTCTCTGGACATATTATTTGGCATTGGAAAAGGGCATTTTGCTAAGTAAAATAGAGGGTCAGTCACAAAGAAAAGTAACGTCAACAAGTTGATGGACACAGTAGCTGCAACCATAAGCTCAAAGCACCGTGAAGTGTGCGGATGGAACGTGGTGAGACGTGCAGGATCTCAGTGAGGAAGCACCATCTTGATCATTTCTAACAGCAAAAACAATAATGGTAGCTCTATTTTTAACTTTTTGAGGCATTTCCAAACTGTTTCTCACAGCACCTACACTGTTTTGAATCTCCAGTGGCAATAGATAAAGATTTCTTTATTTTTCATATTTGCCCATTTTCTTTTAATCTGGTTGGTTATCTCCTTGGTGGGATAATTTGGCATAAATAATAGTGATAGTTCACAACATGATAAACATAATCGTTATTGAATTGTACACTGTACAGTTTGAATGTCAGAAATGTTGAATTACAAAATATTTTGTTATGCCAACATTAACACCATAAAACCATTATTTAAAATAAGACTAAACACTCAGAAACTAAATTAACATATTGGCTTACTATATGATCTCCAGAGAAATTTTCACAATAATTAATCACCAAACCTAGTGTTAAATTGTATGTCACTAAACTTGGCATTGTGGCATAGCTTAGATGTCATTAACTTAAGGATGCCTAAGTGATGCCTGTTAAATATCTTTGACCCGGGAAGATGAACATTATTATGCATATATGATAAGGAAGACTGATAGTTCTGATTCTGGAATCAAAATCAGACTGTTCTCAAATAGAAAACATGTTTATGTTTGTGAACATGATTATTGTGATGCCCTTGAGTAATTACCACGCAGAAATAGAAGATTTCAGTAAAAGCAATATTTATGTTTGTGAATATGATTATTGTGATACCCTTGAGTAATTACCACGCAGAAATAGAAGATTTCAGTAAAAGCAATATTTATGGATATGGAGTCTTCACTATTACGTGTACTATTTTATAGAGTTTCCAAAAATAAACTTCAAGAACTTCAATCCTGAAACAAATCATATCATTTTCCTTGTAGGAATTCAGCAGTGAATGCCATTAATGCTAAGTCAAGAAACAATTTAGTCTTTTCCATCACCCAAGAGAAAATATATTCCCCAGTGGGAAAGAAAATTTATATAATGTTTCATAGATTGAAGAATGACTTCAAATAAACAAACTTGATTTCAGTAAACACATTGTGAGTGGAATTACAGGTATCTTGAAGTTAGTTTAAAAACTGGATTAAAAAGAAAATTTAAGGAAGATGATGGTTTCTCAGATTTCCTTGAGAAAATCTCATCAGTAGCTACAAACCAGTCTTCATGTCCAGAACCCACTTTCTGAAATCTGCATATAAGTAGATGTTATGTCTTCTTACCGAGTTCTCTCCCAGCCCTTCTAAGTCACCCAGACGACAGAAATATCTCGAGAGTGAGATTACTGCGCATGACTTGGCACTTCCAATAGAGGAGCCTATTGACTCCACTCCTTAAGGAATATCTTTTCAGTTTTCTGGCCTATAAGAGGATTTCTCCGTTCATCAAACAGAGTTTCATTCATCCCTCAAGGATCGCCGTGAGTATTTTGACACCACTTTCTATCATCTTTTATTTTTTAATTTATTATGCTTTTTTAAGCATCCTCCCCACCACCACCACACACACACACACACACAAACACAATGTAAGTAACTGTGAAAACAATTAGTTCATTAGTATTAAAAGCAGTCAGTGAAGTGTTGGTAAATAAGCTCTTAGGAAAAAATTCAATACCCCTATCTTCATTAATTACAAACCACCAAAGAATGTCTCTGAATGTGAAGTTAAGAAGAGATTTGAATATTCTGCTTTCACAAGCCAATACAATGCAAGCTGGTTCCAGTACACCCCTGCTACAATAAGGCATTCCAGTAAAGCACTTGAAAACATGGTCTCTAGCTTCAAACCGTGACTCAGCCACTTACTAAGTTTAAGGACTTGAGAAATCTCCTCACCTATTATGTATCTTAAAAAATAGATACTATCACATCCACTTTATATATGTTTCCTCATCTATGAAAATGAAGAGGATGATAACTGTTAATTTCTGTTGAGCCAACTCAACTCTTGGCAATCCTAGACATAACAGAACAAAACATTGTCCAGTTTTCAACCACCTTCAGGAGCATTGGTATGCTTGAATTCATTGTTGAAGACCAAAACTTCCAATCCACCTGATTGATATTCCTCACCTGCACTAGCCCTCCACTTCACCAAACCTGATGTTCTTCCCGAGCAAGTAATGCTTCCTAATGACACATCCAAAGTAAGTGAAAAAAAATTTTCAGGCAATATTTTGTGTAAATAGTGCCCAGACATGAAAGGATTGACTCTGTACACATGAATAATTCAAGTACTGTGATAGGGAGTTATCCTGCATTGGCCCAATATTCCTCTCTCAACAGGACTTTAAAACAAATAGTACCAGTGGCTATTCAAAGACAATATTAAGAGAATATCATTATGCCCCAGGGGGATGATCAGTAAGACTTTTTTCCATAAATTAAGAAGGAAGTTTTGAAAACCCAGGGCAGATAAAAATAAGCAAACAAACAAAAAACATAGATCCAGAATTGGGTTCTCCAACCAAAGAACAATGAGTTCTTACCTCACGGCCCTGCTCAATACTCGCCCTCAGGAAGGGAGCATTGAAGACATGGGTGCTCTAGCAAATTGCAGTGAAGAAATTAGATATTAGATGCTACCAGGATAAACAGCATCTGGGGTCTTACAGGCTTGTCTCCAAACAAGCAGCCATCTATGTGAAATGTCATCTAAGTCCACATGGAAGAAGAACACCAATATCAGTGACCAAAGGATTGTAAATCACATAATCTAAGTAGAAGGAGGGAAGAGTATCAGATCCTAAATTGTGAGAAACCAGTTTGCAGAAGGCTATGGATGACAGAGTGAGCCCAAGCTACATTTGTTGGAGCTACATAGGAAATAGGCCTCCAGTGATCTCCCTCTATCCAGAATTGAAAAGGAAAAAAAAAAGGGAGGAAAATGTTTACTAAACAGAGTGCATTGGAGAGATGAGTATAAAAGGCCAAAGGGTTAAACCTGACTTGAGCAGTTAAAACTTGTCATTTGATCCCCCTCTGATGCATGCAGGACCTGATCTGGTTCTCAGCATTTGCTCTATTTTTGTTTGGATTTTGTCTGTCCATTAGGGCTTATCTCAGAAGTGTTAAGTCATTGTGGTCACCCGCTTGAAGTAACATTATATGGTTTTTGGTACATGAAACCCAGGATTGAAGAACCCATAGGGACAGCAAGTAAAATAAGGGTTTCAGTGGGAAAGGGCAGTGGGGGCAAGGGGCAGGTACAGTGGTGGTCAAGGCATCCAGGAAGAAAAACGATGTTTGGAAACTGATTGTATTCACAATTGTGCAATACTGCCTGATGTGATTGAACTATGGAATGATATGATACATGTATTAACTTCTATTTAATACCAAATTTTAATAAATAAATCATCAAAATACCACATTTTTATGTTTATCTGCCCTCAATTTGTATCTGAAATTTATTAAATGCTAGAGAATATCTCTACAGATACAGCTAAAGCTGCTGAATCCCTCCTCCCCTACAATGGTCTAGTGCCGAAATTAGCCAATGTACAAGATCTTCTGGGTGTCTGCTTCTATGTCTGTCATGTATCTCACCATTCTCTCCATGCCACAGGTGCCCCGGTGGCCTTGTGATTATTCATCAGGCCGTGCCTGCACAGTTAGCAGTTGGAAATCACCAGCGGTTCCACGGGGAAAGACGGGGATTTCTACGATTGCGGAGTCGCAGTCCAGAAACTCACAGGGGCCGTTCGACACTGTTCCATAGCGTCATTTTGATTCAGCATTAACTCTATGGTAGTGAGTAAGAGTTTTTCAGCACTTTACATTTCAAAACCTCTCTTTGACCAGGCAATCCTAGACTAGCAGAGTACAATGAAACTTTAGTTACATCTATGCATTACCCAGGTAGTACAATTTCATCTAAAGCATGCCTGTGACTTGGTAACTCTGAGCATACTTTCGCACTTTTAGAGACAGGGCAGCTCAGGAGACTGCCCATCCACTTTTTTTTCTTTTTATTTTCAATTTAATAAATCTTTTTATTGGGGCTCATACAACTCATCACAATCCATACATACATCAACTGAGTAAAGCACCCTTATACATTCGTTGCCCTCGTCATTCTCAAAATTCGCCTTCCACTTGGGTTCCTGGAATCAACTCATTTTCCTTTTTTTCCCTCCCCCTCCCTTCCTGCTCCCCCCTCCCACTGAACCCTTAATAGTTTATAAATTATTATTTTATCTTATCTTATCTCCCCTCACCCACCTTCCCATTGCCCATTTCCCAGAGAGGAGGTTACACATAGATCCCGAGATCGATTCTCCCTTTCTACGCCCCTTCCCTCCTAGTGTCGCTACTCTCACTGCTGGTCCTGAGGGGTTCGTCTGTCCTAGATTCCCTGCGTTTCCAGATCCCTACTGCACCGCTGTGCATCCTCTGGTCTAACCAGGTCCACAAGGTAGAATTGGGATCATGATAATTGGGAGGGGAAGAAGTGTTCAAGAACTAGAGGAAGGTTTTGAGTTTCAATTGTTGCTACACTGAACCCTGAGTGATTCATCTCCTCCCCACTACCCCCTCTGCAAGGGATGTCCAGCTGTCTACAAATGGCCATTAAAAAAATCCCATCCACTTTCTAAACCAGCCATAGAGGTTGATTCTATTGATGGTGACCCGTGTGTATCAGAATGGATCTATGCTTCAAAGAGCAGTCAATGATTTACTTTCCAGAAGTCAATCACAAGGTTGATCTTTCAAGACATTTCTCATGCACTTGAACCTCCACTCTTTTGATTGGTAGCTGAGTTCATTAACATTTTACAAAGGAAGGGACTCAAATTCACTCTCTAGACAAAATTAGTTATTAGAAGAACTGATGTTGAGAAGTCTGCTCTTCAAATTCCTATTCATTCATTCTAATTATGGTCTTTTAAATTAGAAATAAACTAATGAAATAGTTATTTAATGTTCTTCAAATATACCATGACAAAGATAGGGTCTCCTTCCCCAAACTGTAGCATGTTAAAGACCATGCAGCTTATTCTTTCTATGAAAAATATCTCCTCCATATAACACATTTTGTAATTTTTCTGCATAATTCTCGGCATATAAGGCCTAGTGGGACTATTTTTCTAAAATCCCTGGATTCTACCTTTCACAAATGATTCTACATGAGACACAGAACTGTCAGGCCAGAAAAATTGTGTTTATTTGAAAATATTGATTTCTTGTCATTGTGCAGTGTTTTTCTCCTGGGCCCAGTCATAACACAAAATCAGAGAACAAACGGATTCTTGGTTTACATTTAAAACAGAAAGAAGAATATTATTTCTTGACTTCATGGGACTGCACAGAACCACAGGATGACAAACTTCCTCCATAATAAGCTAGAATGAAATAAATTTTGAGTGGATGGGATTTGCTGTGTTCTTTTAAACCAAAAGATGCTCTGGTCAGGGCGCACAGCCACAGAAAGAACAGCAACTCTGTCACAAAATGGTTAGAGTCCCCAGATGAGGCAAATCACTAATGTCCTTGAAAAAGCTGGTATTTTAAGTCCATCCAGAGATGCTCAGAAAAATGTTCCAAATATCTACTTCCAAAATCCATCCACTGAAAATCCTAGAGCACAGTTCTCTGACCTGCCTGGGTCCACCATCACTCAGATTGAAGTCTATGAACTCTAGATGTTTTCATGTGTTTGTTTTGATTTGTTTATTTGTGGTTTTTATCAAGATAACCAGTAGCTGAATAAACCAAAGCAAGATCTGAAGCTATTTTCTTGACAGCCATATTTTTATCCATAACCATCCCTCACAATGGAATTCTATCCAGAGACATGGTCATAGCCCTCTGGAGATCTTGCATCCATAGCTAAGAAGTATTTAAATGCACCCATAGAATTCCAATCCACCATTCATCTATTAGTTTGTTGTACTGTGGTAACTTGTATTTTGCTGTGGTACTGAAAGCTATACCAAATATTTAAAATACCTGCATGGTGAGAAAATTGGGCAGAGCTTCCATATTGAGAACAGACTAGGACCAATGTACAAATGTGCTTGATACAATTGATGTATGGATTGTTATAAGAGCTGTAATAAACCCCAATAAAAAGATTTGTTAAAATAAAAAATAAAAGAACAGACTAGGAGAAGAATAGACTCTCCACTTCAGAGGGATTAGACGCTGGAAACCCTATGAATAGCAGTGGTAAAGAGCACATGTTGCTTTAAGGACTAAGGTGCACCTGATCCAGGGTATTTTCATTGGTCTTATATGCAAGTGAACATTTCACAATGACTAAAGTATTACGGTAGCAGATGGACATTGGGCCTCTACTCAAGTACTCCCTCAATGAGGGAACACATTTTTCTACTAACAGGGCATTCAGTGATGTTCACATTCCCTGGCATGATTGCTGAAGACAAAAATGGGTGCATAAGCAAATGTGGTGAAGAAAGCTGATGGTGCCCAGCTATCAAAAAGATAAAGCGTCTGGGGTCTTAAAGATTTGACGATAAACACGTGGCCATTTAGCTGAGAAGTAACAAAGCCCACATGGAGGAAGTACACCAGTCTGTGTGATCGTGAGGTGTTGATGGCATCAGGTATTAAGCATCAAAGACCCAAAACAAAAAACATAGCAATGGGAATGAGGGGAATGGCAGAGCGGAGACCCAAAGCCCATCAGTAGTCAATTGGACACCCCCTATCAGAATGGCCCCAAGGAAGAGGAGAGCTAGTCAGCATGCAGCATAGCACCAATGAAACACACAACTTTCCTCTGGTTCTTTAATGCTTCTTCCCCACCTCAAATCCCCACTACCATACCCAATTCTATCTTACAAATCTGGCAAGACCAGAACATGTATACAAGTACAGATAAGAGTACACAACACTGGAAATCCAGAACAGATAAGCCCCCTCCCAGGACCAATAAGAGCAGCAGCAATACTAGGAGGGTAAAGGTTGTGGGTTGGGGCAGCAGGGAGTAAGGGGACATGATCACAATGATCAACATATGGCTCCCACGCCAGGAAGATGAACAGCAGAAAAGCGGGTGAAATGAGACAGCAGTGACTGTAAGACATGAAAAAAAAGAGAGAGTAATTTATAAATTATCAATGAGGCATCAGGGAGGAAGGATGGGGAAGGGAGCAGGGGAAATGAGGATGTTGCCAGGGGTTCAAGTAGAAAGAAAAAGATGATGACAATGTATGTACAGATGTGTTTGACAAAATTAATGTATGTATGGATTGCTATAAGAGCTGTGAGAGCTCCCAATAAAATGATTTTTAAAAAGGAGACTCTCAAGGGCTTGGACTGACACAGTAGCTGCACAAATCTGCTCAAACATAGGCTGACTGAGGATTGGGGCAGTGACTCTGTGGTGCACAGAGTTACTACAAGTCAGATCTGACTTGATGGCAGCTAGTAACAGCACAACATCATAAGGAGACAGCTTTCTGAGCATGCTTGTCTTCTGCAAGGATTCTAGGAGATGGATTGACACGGTGAGTATAAGATGAAGGCGCATAACCGGTCTGTGTTTCATTCTGTTGTACAAATCAGTGTTCATGGAAGCAGCAGTCCAGAAATCAGTCAAGAAGTTGGTATGATTCAGAACTCATTTGATGCTATCTCACAACAACACTTGATTTGGGCAGCAAGGCAAGGAAACAGGTAAAATAATTCTCTTAGGGAAAGAAAGAGAGATAGCTTATAGACTTTGAACTTGATGACCTTGTGCAAGAACTTGGATTTAAATCCAGACTATCTGTATCGAGGATCCACCTTAAAAAGCAAAGTTATAGTATCGCTAGAATTCTCCTTCGAGGCAAGGATGATGACACTTCATCTCACATACTTTGGAGATGCTATCAGCAGGGCCCTTGGTAAATTGGAAGGGCAGTAGAAAAGAGGAACATCTGGACTGGATGGACTCCCACAGTAGCAGCAACAATGGGCTCAAACATAGGAACAGTTATAAGGATGGTGCAGGACTGGGCAGTGGGGCATTTGTTGAATGTACAGCCACTGTGAGTTAGGACCGACTTGATGGCACCTACCAACTACAACAGCAAAGTCTGAAATAAGAGAAGGAAGCTGGGCATTAAAGTTTTTACTATTTCTTTGTTTTTACATTAACTTAAGCACAGTTTCAAAAGAGAAAACAGGACATTTGTATGTTACATTATATACGATATAGAACTGTTATTGGAGAGTATTTTCTACCACCTTAGTAAAAAATATACAATTGAGATTGAGATGTCAGTTTTCCTTCAAAGTCCAAGATGTCTGGTGGCAATGCTTGGTGGCAGCAGTTGAAGGGTAACCTCCTGAATAAAGCACTAACTTAATGAAAAAAATGCGAGCGAAATGAGAGTATCTGTTTAGGATGCATTAGATACACCCCTTTCTGCTGACTAGGAAGATCCTGGAACTGTGGTTGATATTTAGCCATTTTCCAAATCCTACCCAAACCTATTTACTAACATTATTCACTGCTACTGCGTGTTGTTGTTGTTGTTAGGTGGCATTGACTTGGTTCTGACTTAGAGAGACCCATGTACTGCAGAACAAAACACTGTCCTGTCATGTACCAACAATTGTTGTGCTTGGTCCCACTTTGTCAGTCACTGTGCAAATGCATCTCATTGAGGATCATTTTGCTGACCCTACACGACAGCCTTTTCTGGAAGCTGCTCTTTCCTGATAAATCTCAAAAGTAGATGTTGCAAAGACTCACCAGCCACGTTTCTAAGGAGCACTCTACTTTCTTTCCCCCAAGACACATCTGTTCTGTCTGCCAAGGTACTTTTACCATTTTTTGGCTGATGCTATAATTCAAATGCATGGATTCTTCTCTGTAATACTTTATAAATAAATATATGTACATATATCTATTCCCCCTGGTGTTGTATATAAATGTGTTTACATATATGCATGTCTGTATTTAGACCTTTATAACTGCCCTATGCCTCCCAGTTCTTTTCTCTGTTTCCTTTTACTTCCCTCCCATCCCACGGTCATGTTTGGCCTTCATTCAGGTTTTGGTAATTCCTCTGTTCCTCTTTTTAACTGCCCTTCCACTTGACCCAAGCTGATGGCCTTTTTCAGAGACTGGTCTCAACTGATAACACCTCCAAAATAATCTTGCCATCTTCACTTTTAAGCAGCATTCTTGCTGTACTTCTTTAAAGCAGATTTTTTTTTGTTCTTCAGCAATACATGATATGTTCAATATTCTTCACCAACATAATCACTCAAATGCATCAGTTATTATTTTGTCTTCCTCATTTGCTCTCCAACTTTCACAAGTACATGAGGCAACTGAAAACTCTATGACTTGAGTTAGGTGCACCTTAATCCCAAAAACGACGTCCTTGTTCTCCAGCAGTTTAAAGAGATCATGTGCAGCAGATTTTGCAAATATAATATGTCATTTGATTTCCTGACTGCTGCTTCCATGAATGCTGATTGTGGATCCAAGCAAGATGAAATAAAAAATAATCAAATGAGTTATACTATATTATCACAGTCCCTAATATAGGGTGAAAATTCGGTTAAACTCAGAAAATAATCCTGCTATTATCTATTTTAACTTTATAGACAGTTTTAAGGCAAACCTTTTCATATTCAGTTCTATTTGCCTGAAAAATTCCAATCCCCCCTTACACCCACTCCCAATAAACTTCTGCTAGAAATCTCCTATGCTGATATTAAAACAAAGACACTACTCAAATATTTCTGGGCCCTCTCAGTATATATTAGATGGTCTTCATCAGCTCCACCATTTGTATAACATCCTGGTAATGGTCACAAGTACTAGAATGAATTGTTTTTAATTCTTTCTCTTTCTTCAAGGTGAGAAGATGCTTGACAGCTTCATCTATTAATCCATTGCCTCTAGCATTTATGGCAGTACCTGACATAAAACCAATGACCATAAAAATATTGATGAACAGTGAATCAATCTCTCCATCAATAGACAATTAAAGGGGATGATTCTAAGATTTCTTCTGATTCTTAAAAACCTCCATTGCCATATAAATCATTCTGACTCATAATGACCCTGTAGGGCAAGTGTAGAACTCTCCCTTCGTTTCCCAGGCTGTAAGTCTCTATGGGAGAAAGATGGCTATCACACCTTTTTCTGATGGAGTGACAGGTGGTTTTGAACTGCCCACCTTTAGTTAGCAGAAGAATGCTTCTGTCACCAAGGCGCTCTTCCTACTTTTAGAGTCTATAATTTTGTGTTTTCTATTTCTGGGAAGTTTGTGCAACAATAACTATGTTAAAAATTAATTATTTAGTCTTCATAATGTATAAGCTACACTCATATACATTATGCATTTGAGTCATGCAACAGGAAGAGGTGGTATTATTAATATTTTACATATGAGGACACAATTGGTAAGATACATTCATTAACTTGCCCACTGCTCTTTGCTGACAGGTTTGAAAACAGGCATCGTTATTTTTTATCATAAGGGTAAGAAGGCATACATTTATTTTCTAAGGTTAATATTTAACAAGATAATTTAATACTGACTTGTTCTTCCATTTTATTCCTCATATCTTGCTTTTCTATTATTTTATCTTTATGAATGTAATCATGGTTTGCTTTCTATGCAGACCACAGTGACTAGCTCAGAAATATGTTGTATATCTTTGAAACAAATATTATTATCACTTGCTGTTCTCTGAGGGCAGATAAAATAAAATATATGAAAAGAAATAAAGTATATATTTTCCTTGATGTTTTTCTTAGAATGAAAAAAGTGTCAAAGATCAACAATACCCATGCAAAATCAGAGCCTCACGTTCTCAGTCATCTGTGGAAATTCTTCATTATGCCATCATGATTCATACATATTTTTACATTAAAATATAGTCATTCTCTTCCCATTATTCCTGATTACAAGTATTCTTCTGCATTTTTCCTGATGTTTATTCCTCTCTCGGGTAGTTTGGTAATGTCAATGTTTTTAACTTTCTTGGCTGTGGTAGCATCAGATTCTTACTGAACATATACACCACATAAGATGACATTCTTAGAGATTCCTAATAAGGCTCTTATGTTTTCCACATCTGATAAATCTCACTTTGGGCTTCACACTGCTGTGAGTCGATCCTGACTCATCACGACCCTCTAAGACAGCAGAACTGCCTCTGTGTGTTTCCAAGGCTATAAAATTTTACAGGACAAAAAAAAAATTCAAAAAAAAAATTTTACAGGACCAGAAAGCCTGTCTTTTCCCACACAGCACTGATGGTGAGAAACTGCAACCTTCTATTTAGCAGCCCAATGCACAGCCCACTCCGTCGCCAGAGCCCCTACTTGGAGCTTCAACAGTGTCGATGTGTAACTAACCTCTGATCAGCAGACTACAGTCAAGGTGACTGTGCATCACAACTGTGACTATATTGCCTTATAGAGAAAGAATTTGGAAGATGTAATTCAGGCCCTTAATATCAGTAGAGGAGCCCGGTGATGCAGTGCTTATGTGGTCAAATGATAAAAGAAAGGTCACTAGATCTAAGCCCCAGGTGCTGCATGTAAGAAAATTAGGGCAGTGTGATTTTGTTTTGCCTTGTAACGTTTATATGCTAATACATTGTAACAGCATGTATTGTGCTAGATAAGGGACTGCTCATCTGTTACCAAAAAAGGTATATACATTCTCCAGGTTTGTTCACTTTGTTCAAAACTGCTTTGGATCCTACAGACCATTTCCAAGTCCTCATGCTATCCCAGTGTAAGTTCCATATGATTGTGGTCCAAGCGTATGTCATACAATTGCCCAAAGATTATTTCCAAAACTCCTTGTTTCCGCATATATTCATTTTTCACTTCATTGTCAAACTAAATCTTCCTATTTGTGTATAAGCATGTTGATCTAGAATCCTAGAAAAAAATAACAAATTGTTAGAATGTGTAAGGATGAGTACTTGTATTGAATCAATGTGTCATGAATCCTATATTTCAGGGAGACCAGAAAGTCTGGACAGAGTAATGACCCCAACAGAAGAATAAACAGACTGATTCCTTCTGAAGAAGTATGCTTATTATGGAAGACATTTATTTTTTCAAACATAAGAGTTCATGATTCTGGATCAGAAAATGCTGCTATGTTAAGGTTTTCATTGGAAAAAAATAATCCAAGTCAGATGTTCAGTTGACAGTGCAGCTCCTAGTTACTCAGATTCTGCTTGTGAGACGAAGTTGCTAGAGCAACAAGATAAATAGCATGTCCTGTAGCAAAATGGACTAGAGCCACAGTCCTATCTGGATCCAAATATACACCCTTAGCCATGGCCATACCTAGAACCTTACCCATAGTTCAGTCCTCTACAGATCCGACATCCACGGACAACTCCATGTTGTTGCAATTGGATGCTACTTATTCACAGAAAGTTGTGTAATATAAACTAATTATTCTGGTGACTCCACATGTTTTGTTCTTGGAGTTAGGCTCTGTGGAATCAGTTCTCACTCACAGAAACCCTTTGGACAACTGGGTTTTCACAACACACAAGTCACCACTTGCCTGTCCGCTTTAGTGTGGTTGTTTGTTGTTGGTGTGATACTGAAAGCTATGTCACCATTATTTCAAGTGATATTATGGTCACCCAAAGGGAACAGGTTTGGGGGAAGCTATCAAACTAAGTATGAACCACAGGGAAGGGATGACTGTCTGCTTCCCATGAATTAGCCAGTGGAAACCTAATATTGGCTCCAAATGTAGTAGATTGAAAATCTCTTTCAAGCACATCCCCAACCCTGAAAGGGACCCTACTTTTAAAACATATATTCAACTACAGTGCTCTCTCTCTTTGTTAACTTTTCTCCATGATTCGATAATCTTGACTTTAAAATACAATGCTCTCTTTCTTTGTTAACTTCTCTCCATACTGCTTTTAAGATTGTTTGAGATATGATTCGGCATGACTTATGATGCCAATGCCAAAAAATACTCCCATTAGAGTAATGTCCGGAAAAAACCAAGTCATTATCTGAGACGCAACTACAACCTTCTTCAGGAAGTCTTCCCTGAGTCCCACAAGCTGATTGCTGTACTCATTCTTTGAGGTCAGAGACCTGCATGTTCTCCATCATTATTTCTGCCAGTTTGTCTTTGATTGCCAAAGGCTTCCCTGAATTTCAGAAGTTTGCCAGCAATGTCTTTATATTGTTTTTAATCCTAAAACTTATCCCAAAGTCTGACTCAAAGGAGGCACCAAGCAAATGACGGCTTTAATGAAGGAAGCAAATTAATGATCAAGAAAATGAATAAACTTATTAAGAAAATATAATCATTAGAGGAAATAGTTAAAAGCCTTCCAAAGTTAATATTCTATGATTATGTGTTTTAATATGTAATTAAAACACATTTTTCACTAATAATCATCAAAATAATCACAAACAATTAAGAGTTATTTATGATTACAAAGCACTCTTTATTCTCATGATAGTATGTTCCATAATGTGTTTTTCTCAATTTATAAATGACCAAATCTTAGAAGTTAGATGAGGCACCCAAATCAACTCTTTAGTGTCAAAGCTGAAGTCATGTCTTGTTAATATAATGCCCCTCTTTTTCCCCTTAATGGTTAAAAATGAAAGATAAATAAATATTCTAGCACCCTTTCCCCCCTAAAGATAGCACCACATTCTCTACGTACCAACACTTACTTTTTTTCCCTTTTCATATCTTGAACTTTGGGCTTGGTTTGTGTATGTAGCTTTCACATCACCACTGTAGCTGAGCCACATGATTCCTTAGTCTCCCTCTCATTGCCGTCAAGGCAACTCTGAGGCCTAATGTGCATCGATGACGCACTGGCCTCCTAGCTGCCAGATGGGCCATTAGAAAGGACCATCTGCTCCAAAGCAAAAGATGAGACTTTCTAGTCCTGTAACGATCTCTGCCCAATAGGGTCACTATGATTCCTTACGTAGATCGTAAAGAATCCTTGACTGTGCTGAAACCGCCCATCAAGCACAGGAAGTCGCAGTTATTTGCACTGGTTTGTGTTAAGATTGCTAGTCTCCAGGTTTAGAAGTGGGTGTCACAACTTTTAAGACAAGCAAGCTAGGATTTAGGGATGAAGAACAGTAATTCTCCGGAACTTTCATTTGAATCTTATGTAATAAAAATGTGTCATAAATTCACAACCTCCATTTTTAAAAGCATGCCTTTTATTCAAACATTTAAGTCATGTTTTATTGTTGAGAGTACTATGCTTCTACTTTATGACAATAATTTTCTAAAATAACAAGCCTTCCAGACTCCAGGATTTATAAAATATGGTTTCAACTAGTATTACCACAAAGTAGTTTTATTAGAATCATCTGTATCTGCATTAATTTTGTTCCTTCGGTTGCTATGGTATTTTCAAGCATTTACAATGGAAAAGCATTCAATTCAAACCAAGCCCACTGCCATTTACTTGATTTTGATGTCGTGTGTCCCTTTAAGGCAGAAAAATACTGCCCCATAGGTTTTCCAAAGCTGTAAATCTTTATGGAAGCTTTCTCCTAGACTGTCCTGTGGTTTTGAATGCCAATATAAAGGACTTTAAGCTAGTGAATATTCAACATGATGTGTCCTTGTCTTCCAGGCTTTAATTTATGTTTAAGGAACTTCCCCCTTGATCCGGCACTTCATCTCTCTGTAATCCTGCTCACTTCTTCCACGTGCACAACCTCAGTCTCTTCACATCTACTTTCTAACCTCATCCTCCCCTACAACTACTCTTGGTAACAATAATAATGCCTTTGAGAGAATTCTGACTTATAGGGACTCCGCATTTATCAGAGTAACTTCGATTTATGCTCCGTGTTGCTACATCAATGGCTGTGCCTTTTGAAAGTAAATCACGAGAGCTTTCTTCTGAGGTATCTCCAGTGGGTTCAAGCCACCAATCATTCTCCTAGTAGCCAAGCACTTACTCATTTGTGCGATAGCCCTTGGTGATATGTTCCAATCTTCTATCTTTGTTTCCTTTACCCACTTTGCAGCAATTGGCTTAACAACTATGACTCTTTCTTGAAAATGTCTAACCCTTGGTTTTCCAGGTTTCCTAGTGAAAATCTAACTACTCTGAAAACGTCCTATGTGTCATTGGCTCCTCTGCTCCTTCTAATTGCTGGGTTTGCCTCAATTATGTCTTCAGTGCGTATTCCTCCTTCTCTACATGCTTACTCAGTTACTTCTTCTTTTTCAAGTGTTTTAATTACTTATTACTGAAAGTCTATGAATTCGGATGGCTGAAAATTAACTTGACATTTATGTCACAAAATACCATGAATTCTGAATTTCTTTCTCACCATTATTATTTCCTAGGGCCTTAATAGTAGGCAACGCTTGACTAAATAAAGTTATGCATCTAACTAAATAAACGTACGTGTCTGTCCTTGTTAAATGCTTTTAAGGAAGTGTGTCTCTTAGTGACTCCCGGTGATCTTATAGAACACAGAAAAATATGTTGCCCAGTCTAGCATCATCTGCCCGATAGTTTGCTGCACTGGATTTAATTGAATTGGATGACATTGTGCTGTGCACAAGAAGTGAATTCAAGGATGGATTACACACAAGAAGAAACAGAGTCTTATCCATAGTCATGAGACTAGTGCATCCGATAGATGTCAAGGAATGTCTGGCATAGAACAGTCCCAAAGAAAGAGAAACGCTCAGAAACACACTTTGGCAAGCTATTGACTCTGATAATGAAGGAAAGGGAGGAATGGAGTATGATGCGAAATTTTCAGACTTTTGTCATTTAGAAATTATAATACAACTGTAATATTTATCATTCTTCTTTGCTTTACAGTTAGGATTATCAATATGGTCATGTGTTTGGCTGCTAGACACAAGGTCAGCAGTTCAAAATCCCCAGCTGCTTCTCAGAAAAAAAAGGATTCTTTCTACTCCTATAATGACAGTCTGGGAAACCCACAGGGGCAGTTCTACCATTCCCTATAGGGTGCTAGGAGTTGATGTCAAATCTATGGCAGCGACATTGGGTTTAGGTTTTTGCTTTGTTTTGGTATATTATAAGTTCTCTAGGGATCAAGAGAAGAGTCCCACAAAGCACAGTGAGAAAACAGCCCAGTTTATATTGTATGGTAATAACAATGATTAAAATGAATAATGAGAGCACTAATATCCATCTCCGCTGGGTATTCCACACCCAGGAGATGCTCATAAAAGGAATGATCTAGTTATTGACTTTACAAGCTAAAACCACCAAATACTCTCATTACAATAATAACATGCTGAAATCTGTGAATCATTTAACTTGTCTTACAATAACAGTACGTGGAGTGCGCCTAAGAATCTTTGTATGTAGGCCTGTCCCAGTATTCATTTTAGGCATAACTCTTCCAATTTTATATCGGGCAAGCCTCGCATTTCTTTCTGAAAACTCTGGATCACTCATACCTGTATCTGGACAAATCTCTGGGAAACCAGAAAACCCTGTGATAACAAATAACTACCAACTTAAAGTATAGGAGTGTCCAGGAGAAACCAGGGTTGGACTATTCTCCTCAACTGTGCAGAACCAAAGCCCGAAGTCAGGCACACCTCTTGTCCTGACCTCTGTAGAAGATGGAGCGGCGCTTCTTTCACAAAACCTGAGAGAACTGTAGCAACATAGGTACTTGATTTGAGAGAGAAAGAAAATCTTCTGTAAGAAGATACTATGGTGTTTCTATAGTGAGGGCATCACAGACTTGAACTTCACAATAAGGCAGGTCTTAAAATCAGCTGTCACTGAAGTGAGGCATCAGCCAAGTCCACATGGAAGAAACACATCAGTCAGTATGATCCAAGGATTGCAAATAATAAAAGCCTAATCCAGAGGAGGTACTGGTAGGAGAGCTTAAATTCTGTATTCCTGGTTTGCAGCGGGCTTTGGCTGACAGTCCCTGGAGAAGGACACCAGGCACAGGACAGTGGAGAGGCAGCAAAAAGAGGGAAGCTTTCAAGGGGACAGATGGACACAGTGGTCTCAGCAAAGGGCTCAGGCATGGGAACAATTGTGAGAATAACACAGGACTAGGCAATTTTCTTTCTGTTTTGCATGTAGGATTGATGTGGGTCTGAACTGACTCAATAGTCCCTAACAATAGCAACATGATTGACAGCCAGAGTCCAAAATTCATTTGTCAGGTCTCCACATGGATCAAGCCTCAATAGACTTCCCTCTGACCATCGACCAGCGATGTGAATACACTTGATTTCAGAGAGTGCATCATGAAGTGGATTGTTGCAGAACGTTAGGTTAAAATGTAAAATGTCATCGCCATTTTGACTGATTTTAAATTTGTTCCAGTTTTTAATTTTTTAACCTTTACTACTGATACCTTTCTCTGTTTTATTTTGTCGTTTGGGGGTATACTTTTTGGAGGGGGGGGATTGTGTGTGTGTGTGTGTGTATTTTTGTATGAATGACATCCAGGATGGGTAAGTCTACAGAGACAGTAACCAGATTAATAGTTTCCTGCGGGCATGGCGGGAGGGTGGGGGTGGTTGGAGGAAATGGGAAGCTAGCAGTAATGAGCATGAGAAAGAAGAAAATGTTCTAAAATTGATTGCGAAGACGGTTGTACAATTTTTAAAAATACGTTTGAACTATTGAATTGTATGATACATGAATTATATCAATAAAATTGCTAATAACTGAAACTTATGAAAAGTCTAGATAAAATTGACAATGAGGAACCAAGGGGTACCATAATTGTTGTCTCTCAACTATCTTGATATTTAATGAACTAACTCAGTTTTCTTAATAAGTAAAATGTTAATATGAACTGGTTCGGTGTAAACAATTGCAATCCAGCAAGAAGATTAGTAGCTACTAGTTAGATTAATTACAAGGTTCAGTGGATTTTCAGATAAACATCGTATTGTTCAAATAATAGATATAGCAGTAAAAAGAGGAGAGTCGAGAACATACTACAATTTAATGTTTCATAAAGTGATTGCAAGCCATACATTCAAAGGTAAAGTTTATTTTACAAATCTCCAGATTTTAGAAAACATAAAGAGAAATGCCAAAACCCCAACTCAATATGTCATTGTTTATCATTTCATTCCTCTCTAATGTTCCTCCTATAGAGAACCAAGTTGACTACTCTTTTATTTAAAAAGTGTACACACACACACATTCACAAAAGAGCACATCAGTTGGGAAGATCTAATAATCTTATGAATTCACAACAATAGCGACTCTCTTTTAATTTATTTTGCAGAGAAAATAGCACAATCACCAAAAATGAAAGCAAAAGAGTTTCTAGATAGTCATGTTTGTCTAACAATTAAAAGTTAGAGAAGGCAAGCATCAGACTTAACATTGTTCAAGACATTAGAGTACAGGAAACAAATCAAATTTCTTTCCACGTTACAGAAAATAGTGTAAATAAATGCGCCACGGAACAATCTAAAGACATAATAAAATAATGCAATCACTTTCATTCTTGCTAAGTTTTGAATTCTGACACTCAGACAATGAGAAAGAAGCTCATTGTTGGACCCTTAATTCTATTTGCGGTCTTCTATGAATTGATATAGTGTAGCAGGTGAATTATTTTTTTTAATGAAAGTCAATGTTTCATTCCTCTTCCCTATGAAAGTAGCAAGATTTAATCTCTACTGTTCTTGTTTGGTTTTAAAGAAATCTTGAACTCTCAAGGTAATAAATATCACAAACCCAAAAAGCCAAATCTACTGCCATCAAGCTGATTCCAATTCATAACAAGCTTGTATATGGGATTTCTGAGACTATAAATGGCTAAGGGAACACACAACCTCACCTTTACCCTGCAGACTTATTGGTTAACAGTCTAATGCCCAAGTCACAGTGTCACCAGGACTCCACCCACCACCAACCCACTGTCATTTGTCCATTCTGACTCTCTTCGACCCTGGGGAAGGTTTTAAAGGTGGTAAGTCAGGAGCAGATGCCTTCATATTTTGTTGACACCTCACCTCCCAAATATCACCAAACAGGTGATCCGTGAAAAGGGGTGCTTACTTGCACAGAAGAAACATTCCCATTGTATTGATCCTGGCTCATGAAAACCACATATGTTGTAGAGAACAGCTGGACAGATTCCCTTGGTTGTAATCTTCATGAAGCAGGTCACCAGGCCTTTCTTCCATGACACAGGAGGTTGACTTTGAACTACTAACCTTTAGTTTCACCACCCAAAAAGCTTATAAGCTGTATTGAAATAAATACATAACTACTTTAGTTAGGAGCTGAAGACCTAACCCACAGTGCTGCCAAAGACCCTCATAATGACTTTAAAACCATGTAAAATTTATCTTTTCATGTTACTTACATTTCATTTCATTTGGATCCACAATCAATGCCCATGGAACAGCATTCAAGAAAGCAAATGGCATCTTGCACTGGGCAAATCTGTTGTTAAAGGACCTCTTTTTAAAAAAAAATGCAAAAATCACTTCAAGGACGAAGGTGTGCCTGACAGGAGACATGGTATTTTCAGTCACCTCCTATGCATGGGAAAGTTTAACAATGAATAGGACAGACCGAAGAAGACGATGCATTTGGATTATGCTGTCAGTGAGTTGCACAGGAGCAAGCAGAACTGTCTTCAAAGAACTGTGGCCAGAATACGTCTTCTTAATAGAAGCAAGGATGGTGAGGCACGGTCTCCCTTACTTAGGACATGCTATCGGGGGGCGGGGCAGGGGGGGGGGACAGCTCCTGGACAAGGACGTCTTCATAGAGTAGAGTCAGAGGGAAAGGCAAAGCACTTCAATGAGCTGGCGCCTTCACAACGGGTTCGAACAGGCAACAGTTGTGAGGAGGACACAGGACTAAGCAGTGTGTTAGTCTGTGCTTGGTGGCATCACTATGACTCAGATATTGGCATCTAAAAACAACAACGATCTCTCTAGAGACATGTCTGGGTTTATCATCAATTTAACAAAGCAGATCCCCTGATCATGTTTTCACAATACCAAATACCTTGTCTAAAATCAGAGGGCAGTTATTGCATTTCCATTACTTCAAATATCTGAATATTTACTTTTTACACACTTTATATTTGTTAAAATATCTAAAATCAGCCAGGTCATGTGATGGAGTAGCCACAACACTCCTTTGCTGATGAGCGTCTCAGGACAGAGATTAATACAATCAATTGAGCACCAAACAGCGTGTCTGATTAAGTATGCCCTGATTTTATTGGCAATCTAAGAATTCAGCTTAATGTTGAGGAGGAAATCTAAAAATATGAAGTCTCGTATAGCTTTTTTTTCCCAGAAGAAAAATTTCATTTGGAATGCAGTCTTCAACAGATATGAGAAAGTCTACGGACTCCAGATGTTGCTGCTCCGTAAGTGTTGGACCGCTACCTGAACCCCACCTCCTACCCTGCGGTAGAAGCCGAGCCTGAGACTACTCCATTAAAGATTTACAAAACCAGGACACGTCGGGTTGCTGTGAGTCAGAATGGACTGATTGGCAAGAATTGACTGGATGAGCTGTTTCATTTGTTTTCAGGGGTCTTGAGTATGTCAGGAATGGCATGCGGAATATCTAGAGGAGAAGACAAACTGAATCTACACCAAACAAAAGTAAAACTGAATAGGGCAAGGAAAGAGGGCTGTGAGACATTTTAAATTTGGGTGGAGGAAAAGCTAACTTATATGAAGTGGAGATGGTCATACTAGCTCTGAGACTTTAATAACCTAATAATACATAAAACTAGTTGGCAAGTCCTAATGACCTTTTTATGACTTTCAAATCAAGTACAAACAAATGGCTCATAGGATGGGTAGGGGCCTGGTTATATTTCTGTGTAAATACTGCATTTCATTTTGTTGCCAAATAATATTCCACTCTGTGGATTTGTTAAATAAATAAATATAAGACTACTGCTCACTCAATTCTGAATCATAGAAACCCTAGTAAAACTGCTCCTTGAGATTTCCAAAGCTAGCCATGGTGGTCTAGTGGTTAAGCATTGGGCTGCGAGCTGCAAAGTGATCGGTTTGAAACCACCGCCCCTTCAATGGGGGAGAGAGGATGCGTTCTACTCTCATAACGAGCTACGGTACTGGAAACCCAGGAGGAGTTCTACCCTGCCCTAGAGTTTCACGGTGAGTTTGAATTGACTTGATGGCAGTGAATTTGACTTTTGTAAATCTTTATTGGGGCAGTTGGTCTCACTGTATGGATATGCCACATTTATTTATCCATGTGCCAATTGTCACACATTTAAATTGTTCCCATTTCTTCTATTTATTATAAAGAATGATACACTGAATACTGACTTACAAGTTTTTGTGTGGACATATGTTTTCATTTTATGTTTCTCAGATTCCTAGGAGTTGAATTTATGCCATGACTCTTTGTTTAACATTTAAATTCTATGTTTAAACTTATGAGATATGACTAGACTGATTTCACAAGTAGTTGGACCATTTACATTCCCACCGGTAGTTAAAGATGCTTCTGGTTTCTCCACATCTTCATCAATATTTGCTATTGTCTTTTTAAAATATTAATTCCAATGAGTATGTAGTGCTATAGCATGGTGAATTGATTTAAATTTCTCTGATTTAAATTATGCTGAGCAGCCTTTCAAATGCCAATGGCTTTTGATATATCATATCTTTCCCAGAGAAATGTTTATTCAGAAATTAATGCAGGTGGGCTGTAAATTAAGGGTGATCGTCCTTCCAAACCCTGAGACTTAACAGGTAGGATGCGTATGTATCAAATAGGCCCTTCCTTCTCATACCCTATACCAGTTTGTACAGTCACCTGCATTATTTAATGGTACCTGTTTTTAAAAAGAAAAACAAACAAGTTTTATTATAACAGTTAAAGATTTCTCAACTCTTTTCTTTTCTACTGTCTTGGCATTGCCCCCAAATACATCTTTAGTCTAAAATAAGAAGTTATAGTTTTACACAACATACTTCTCAGAGTTTCTTACACATAATCAGTAATGCAAAACCAAGTGTCAATGTCACGGTTCCATATGAGTACATTCCATGTGAAAGATTCTACAACAAACCCTTCACCTCTCTCATTATCCTAAGACTATCAGCTCAGTTTCTTTCTACTTACAGTCCTCACACATCCAATTAGTCAGAAAAAAAATTCCCATTAATCTCTGAAGCCACAGCAGCAGAATTATGTGTCTGTGTCCACCTGCTCTGAAAACACCATCAGTTACTAATGAGGTCACATCTAACATCAAACTTACAGGGTTAGTTGAGGAAAAGATTGCGCATGTACAAAAAAATGATGCTCTAAAAGATAATATCTTCATACTTAATAGCCCATATGCCTAACAGAAAATATTAATACTATGTCAATATTTTATCCATCCTCGTGTGAGCACTTTCATTTATTATTGCTACTCAGAATTCATTCTTGTGATAAACCTAGTGGTATAATGTTTGTAATATCTCTCTGCCCTTAATTCTGTTTTCGAAGTCCAAGACCAGGTGTCACTCATCTTTTGGTAGTTGACCTAGCTGTAGAACTAACCTATATCATAAATATATTTTAAATGTGTAGTTTCACTAAGAGGTGGATTAAATCTGGGGAGGAGGGATCTTGTATTACAACTTGTTTGTATAATTATTGCCAAATTCTACTCTCAGAAGTGTTCCAATTTGGAAATTAAATTATGCCAGCAGCCAAAAAGACCACTGACTACTTTGCTGAGCTCAATTCTAAGCTTTGTCACTGACTAATTCTGTATACTTAGGAAATTATAGCTTCTCTGTGTCTCAGTTCCCTCATCTACTACTTAGAAGACTAATAATAATTGACTCAAAAGGGCATTTTAAGGAATAAAATAGTTAATATATGGAAAGCAATGAAAACAGAAATAGTAACCTACAAATATAACCTTTATGGCATAGTGGCTTACACATTGAGCTCCTAACAGAGCAGTTAGCAGTTCAAAACCACCAGCCGCTCCATGGGAGAAAGATTAGATTTTCTACTCCAGTAAGAGTTAAAGTCTTGGAAGCCCACAGGGAATTAAAGTTTAGGATACCCTGTCTTATAGGATAATCCATGATTACTACAGCATATAACAAAATCAGACATTCAGAAACAAAAGTGCATCATGACCTCATGACCTATAGCACTTCAGAAATGCAGTAATATGAGAAGGAAAAAGAACTGAAGCAGTGTTTTTTTTTATGCATAGCACTAAGGACAGTGTAGGTTAATAGGTACCTTTAAGGTTGTCAAGCATTTGGAAAGAACTACTGATTAGCTTTGCTATGTATTACCTGTAGTAAAATGTATGCTAATATTCTAATGAAATGTTAACAGTTGGATTTGAATATTAGTTTTAGCCTTAATGGTCATGGACTAAAAATAGAATACATTTAGAAAACTCTGAGGAGAAGTTGGGTATTCAGAAATTGCTAATGAGTTACTGTCCATATGAATAAGATGGCTTTAAATTAAACCAGATCTGAAATTAAACTTCAAATTCACAAATAAAACAAAATAGAATATTAACAGGCAGTTGTTTCCCAGAATGAATTCAAAACTTAAACAATAAAATAGGAATTTGTTCATCTACGTTTTCACATTCTGAAATCTAGGAATTGAAAACCCTTTTTAAGAAAGCAAGCATAGTAGTACACTATGGATAGCGACCTTCACCTAGTTCTGTCAGCATGAGGAAATGCTTCTTAAGTTTGCAGACTAAAACAGACTAGGGAGAAAGACAAGACTTGAGAAAGACCTTCCCTCCCATCATAATTCATTACCATTGAGTTGATCTCCACTCATAGAACCCCTATAGGACAGAGCAGAACTTCGCCCTTGAGCTTCCAAGGCTGTAGCTGTTTACAAACATCATTTGAGCTGCAGACAGCAATCAGAAAAGCCTGAACAAAAGAACAGCATCCCTCTCTACGAGGCTAACAAAGAGCAACCGTGAACCAGCGGAAGCTGAGTTGATTCTGACTCATGGTGATCCCATGTGTGCTCGGGTAGAGCTCTGCTCCGCAGGGTAGAGCCTTTCTATCATGGACTTGAACCCTCAACTTTTGAAGAGACAGTCCCGCACACGAATTGTTTGTACCACTCACTGACTCCCACGTGCAAGGGCACCTTGTTGACCTGAGTTTGAGAAATAAATGGGAGCTTCATTTATTTAAACAGGTACCTGCACTAGGTGCCAGAGGACCGTGCATGAAGAGAGAATTTAAACAAATGCTTCCACAGTTCAAACAGGAGCGAGAAGCCAGTTTCCTGATTTTCTCTCAACTCCATAGCTCAGCTTATGGTGTGACTTTCAGTAGGGTATCCAAGGCTAAAATCATCTTAACACCTGAAAATGTGTACTAGTACATCACAGGGAGGCAAACATGTCAACCGAAGCATCCAATTCATAAGCATCACAATGTCTTTTATCAAGAGCCAATATTACCTTCTTTTAATCTACATCTGACATCATGGTGATACTTCACTCTGGAGGCTGTAACTGACAACTTATAAAATGTAATAACAGCTAGGTAAAGCATTAAAGTCCTTGAAATGAAAGAAGATTTCCCATAACAGAAATTCAACTGCCACCTGCTGCATCAGCAGTAAGTGGCATGTTGGAACACAGAACACTCTGATCCTAAACACACCTTATCTTAGTGCTCCACAACCCGGGGCAAAGGCAGGTTCATAATGCATGTCTTCTCAGAAAGACAAATAGTAACACCTTCCATTTAATAGTGTTTTAAAGTTTACAAAGCATTTCCATGTGTATAATCTACTGTGGCAATTAAAATTATGAACATCATTTTATAGAATAGAAAACAGACTTAGTGAGCTTGAACTACTTTCAAGTGACAAATGGTAATGAGAGGAGCAAATTCCATCTAAACAGACTGGATTTGGCATCTAGGACTATTTCTACAGTAATAATGTCATTAATGTCATAGAAATATCATGTTGGGGCGATAGATTCCAAACCTCTTTTTCAGAATTTCATTATGTTTGTATAAGCTGGATAAATTATATGAACTATTTTCCATCATTTCTTTATAAAATATTAATTGCATGGTGTGTATGAGTTAGGTCCTGGGAATTTAAAATTGCCTTTGTCCATAAGCAGCTTATATATAATAAACATGTAAGAAATTTCAAGTTAATACGACAAAGAATGTACCCCAAAAATATACTAACTCAAACTACATGGGTCTGGAATGCTTCAAAATATTAAAACTTTTGAACAATCAAGGAAAATATTCCAGAGAGATATAGGGTAAAGCACATACTCTCAATCTAGAGTATGAGGGTAAAGCACAGTGGGAGCTATGGTGACTGTCAAGTCCCCAGTGTATAACTCTGACCTTGACTTCCTCTTTGACTCAAACACCCACTGACTAATGGACACCCCTACTTGGTTGGCTAACTGGCATCTTGGACATTAATTGTCTGATTTGGATTCCTGATTGTTCTCAGATCCATTTCTATTGCCACTTATTTCATCTCAACATAAGGCACCCATTGCTCATTCTAAACCATGGAATAATACTTAAATTCTCACATTCAATTGACCAGCAAAATTGACCAATTCTACTTTTAAAATACATCACCTCTTTTATCACCAAGAGCTAATCACTATAACCTATAGCCAACAACTTCATGGCTGATCTTGCTTTTACTCTATCCTGTATTTTAACTATCCCTGCTCTGTGGGAGAATATTCTCAACACAACATCTAGAGTCATTCTATGAAAATCTAAGTCAAATCTAAGTCTAAAACCTTGAACAAACTCCCTTCTTGAAGTGAAAACCCAAAACCTAACTAAGGGTCCTCTGACGGCCCACCTTGTTTCCAGATTCCGTCCTTTCTTCTTCAGTGCGGTAAGCAAAGTTCCTCCCCTGCACTTGCTCTGCACATGCCTCATATAGGTTAGCCAGACATTAGCAGGAGTCATCTGCTGCTCCCCTTCAAGCCTTTTCATGAATGCCATCTTTCCAGGGGGGAGCGTCCTTCCTCACCTGGTATAAATCGCAGCCCTCTTCCTGGCACTCTCTACCTCTGCCATTTCTCTTCAATGCACTTGTCGTTCTCTGAGCTGCTCTTACAGTTATTGATTGTAACCTCCATGCAACCTCCATGAAATGCAAGTTCCCCAAATACAGTGATTTGGGGGGGTTCTTTGTAGATACCAAAAATCTCATGTGGTGAATGAGTGACTAGGAGGAGAATAGGACATATGACAAAGTTTTACAAAGAATGAAGCTTAAGAGTTTAGTTATACTTATAAATGGATAGGGATCACACATATGGTGAACATACCAAAGGGAAAACAACTGTGTTGGTTTCCTAGAGTTGATCTAAGAAAATGTCAACAGTGATGTATGTATTACATAGGGATATGTATCCTATCTCGCAGTCTGTAAACTAGAAGTCCAAATCAATGTGTCTCTGGGCTGTGCTCCTACCAAAGTCTCTGAAGAAAGGCCTTTTCTTGTTCCTCTCAGCTTCTGGTCAGCCCAAACATTCCCTTACTGGTAATTATGTCACCTTCTAAGGGTAACTTCTCTAACCATCTTATCTAAAGTCATCACCTAGCCTCTTTCTTCTGTCAGTCTCCTCTATAAGAATACCACTCTAATTGGATAAGGGCCAACTTTACTCCATATGACTTTATGTTCATATGGATCGATACTTCAAAGACCTTATTCCCAATGAAGTAGCTTGCATTCAATTACTCATCCTTAACATATTTACTTTATATTTGAATTAACTGACATATAGTACAATGCACTATAAAATGTAAGTAATGTAAATCATTAACATATCTAACATACATTAAAAATACAAATTTACTACTAAGCTATTTTATTGGTAGCTAATCCAGACATTATATCATTCCATGGTTCAATCTAATTAAGCAGTATTATACAATAGCTACCCAAATCAACTTCAGAACATTTTCTCTTTCTTGAACTCCTTGATATCAGCTCCCCACTACCCTCCACCTCCACCATTGTACAACACAGGCATCCTTATTCTAGCTGTTGTCTCTGCAGATTCATCTAGCCTCGGTTTCATATATCACAAAAACATAGAAAATCACATTAAAATATTCAAGAAGGCTACCAACAATGACAGAATACAACAGAGGTAAACCTCCAATATGAAAAAAATAAAAGAAAAACAACCCACAAACAGAAAGTATTAAAACCCAGATCAGGCCAAGAGTGTAGATCAGGCCAAGAGGAAAGATCAAGTAACAATGTTTTAACTGTTCAAGTCATATTTATCAATTTAATCTACTATAATCAGAAAGATACCTTTTTTGTACCAAAGCCACGTGGTCATGAGTCACAAAAAAAAAAAAATTCAGCTGAAGCTAAGGCCAGAGCCAAATATCTCAGAATACAAATGTGCTATATAGGAATAAATGAAGAGATATTACTTAAATTTTACTGCTTTCTGATTGAAAATCTTACAGACAAATATTAAGTATTTTCTATTTCAGTGCAGAAGAGTCATTTCTCAGGAGCCGAGGTAACTGAAGTGAACATTTGTGACCCTCAAATGCTTTCTGCTGATCACACTGCTGCAGCAACCGGCAGTGTTCTGTTACCTCGATGTGGTGGACCTAAAACCCTGTGCTTACTGAGTTGTCAAGTTTATCCTTCTAGAAGGAAAAGGCCTCCCTCCTCCACACCTCACAGTTTGGGAAGCAAACTCCCAAACTGAAATTTAAGAGGATACTTTCTATTTTCAAAAATGGGCTGTATGTTTCACGCCTCACTTTTACATGTAAATTGACTCTTCTATCAGTATATATACTTTATTGCTTCATTAAATCTCTTGAGAAAATTTTATTCTGGATAGCAATGAAGCCACATTATTGACATTCAGGAAGAAAAAAACTATCTCTGAACTATCTATAGCTCAAGCTTCATTGCATGCACACCAGCTCTGAAGCTCCTTAGAAGTAGCAGGAAGCAGACACCAGGGAAGAAATACTTGCATCAGCTTGGTTACTTTGATAACAGGTTCCAGAGAATGAACTAAATGCTTGCAAGAAATCAGAAGCCCTGATGTATTGGTCGGAGCCTCCCAGTGCAATAATAATGTTTTTTTCAAGCACCATCTAACATGGGATAAATGGAGTGTCATCTTGTTTGGAAGATCTTATATAAGCAAAGAAGTTACAAAATTTTTATGTCAAAGAAGTGACAAAATTCTCATTATGTCATGCAGTGTGTCCTTGACCAAAGAATAATGGCTTAATCAGCTCACTATCTCTCTTGATCATAGACAATAATTCTGTTGCATTGCTATGTGCTGTAATTAAGCCCTAAGCATAAAACTGAAGGGTGAGAACAAAGCATCCTAATGCAATTAATTACTAAATCACTCATAGTCTTCATCATGGTTGTTCCATTGTTACTAACGATTGCAATCAGTTTTCTTTACTGATTTTCCTTTCCTGCCAACAAGTTTTCCCCATCAGATTTGGAGTGTCGTTTAATGTGGAAATCACAGCAAGTAAGTAAAGCAGAATCATGGATGTTTTTATTATCACAGCATATTATCAATCTTGTACCGAGAGCATTTGGGTGTTAATACAGGGATAACTAGCTTATGTTTGGACATAGGATGAACACAATTGTATCACTGGTTCTTTAGTGAGTGTCACAATATAACTCAAGGAAAAAAATGTTTAAATAAACTTAAAATTTAAATACATTCCAGTATAAGATGTCTTCCTTGAGGAACTCCCTTCAGAAATTTCATAAAGCTAATGTCAAAAAATACAAAGTAATATTTTTAAAATGTAAATCATTCTGACAATCTGTAGCACCTATTTTGATATAGATTTTTTCATAAACTCAGAATTATAATTCAGTCTTTTTAAGCATTTTTCTAAAGTCTATTGTTTCGATTTTTTCTAGTGAAGAAAAAATGTCCTACCTTAGTCTTTTTAAATATTAGTACTGATTTTGAAGTCTTTAACATTTTCTTTTCATTTCATCCTCACAAGATGTATTAAAAATTCACATAGAATTTTTAGGGAAAGATGCATATCTTATTGGAGTTAAAAATTAGAATCAATGGTAATTGATTCTAAAAATCCACTATAATGTGCAAAGAAAATATTGTTTCATCTTAGTTGGGCTAGAATACAATCACATCTACAAAGATTAGACTTAAGCCTTTTCTTTTGGATTCCACCAAAATAAAAACTGTCAACTCAAAAGAGATATAATATAGCCAGTCTAAAGTTACTAGCCGTAAGAGTGAAATGTGATCCTCATACATCAGCATCTCCAAGTAGATTATTAGAAAAGGGAATACTAGATCCAACAGCAGGCTCGCTGAATTAAAATTTAATGAAAGCCCCAGGTTACATGGGTACACATGAAAGTCTGAAAAGCACTGACCTAGATGGCATGCACTCTCATAATATTTGGATTAATTAGTAATCTATTTCTCTCCTAATTTAAAAATGTAACAGTTCATAACAATCTTAGTCCCCAAATTAACAGTTTTTATGACCATCACTAATTATTGCAGCACATTTCCCTTGTGATCATGAATACCTCAATTAATAGATAGGATTTCAGGATGTTAAACCATTAGCTACTTATCCCCATTTGCATCTGACTTACTTGCCTTGATTTGACATTACATGTTCAGATTATAAGTATCAATCTAGCCAATATGCCCGGTCCAGATGATTGACATTGTTACACAACTGGTAGTGATCACAAAATCACAAATAATGAGAGGGTCAGGGATGCCAAGGACAAGAATGGAGTGGACATTAGTCCCTTTAGGCTTCCAGAAGCTTGTGAGGGGGATTTGAAACTTTTGCTGAAGAAGATCAAGGATTGCAGCCTTCAGTATGGATTATAGTCAATGGAAAGAAAATTCTACCTTGCACACCTGGTTAGACCAGAGGATGCACAGCGATACAGTTGGGAACTGGAAACACAGGGAATCTAGGACAGATGAACCCCTAAGGACCAACGGTGAGAGTGGCGATACTGGGAGGGAAAGGGGGGTAGAAAGGGGAAACCAATCTTGGGGATCTACATATAACCTCCCCTCTGGGGGATGGGCAACATCAAAGTGAATGAAGGGAGATGTCGGGCAGTGTAGCATCAGATAAAATAATAATTTATAAATTATTAAGGGTTCATGAGGGAGGGGGGAGCAGGGAGGGAGGGGGAGGGAAAAAAGGAAAATGAGGAGCTGATTCCAGGAACCCAAGTGGAAGGCGAATTTTGAGAATGATAAGGGTAATGAATGCATAGGGTGCTTTACTCAATTGATTAATGTATAGATTGTGATAAGAGTTGTATGAGCCCCAATGAAATGATTTTTTTTTAAAGAAAGAAAAGAAAAATCCTCACCAGTAAGATGGAGAAAAGATTGAAGTTATCAAGGGTGTGGTCTTGCTTGGATCCACAATTGGTGCTCATGGAAACAGCAGTCAAGAGATCAAAGGAAGACTTGCATTGGGTATATCTGCTGCACAACAACTCTTTAAAGTATTTATATGCGTGTGTATGTATATATATATATATATCTGCTAACATATAAATGTAGGGCATATATATATATATGAATGACTTGGAAGACTAAGGTGTGCTTGACTGAGCCAAGCCATGGTATTTCAGTTCCCCTGATTGCATGTGAGAGTTGGACATTGAACAAGGAACATTGCAGAAGAAGAAACACATTTGAGGGTGGTGCTTGTGGCGAATGTGGAAAGTACCTGGGACTACTAAAAGAACCCAGTGACTCTGCCTTGGAAGAAGTACTGCCAAAATGTCCCTAGGAGGCAAGGATGGCAAGACCTCGTCTCGCATATTTGGGGCAAATGCTTAGGAGAGACCAATCTCTGTAAAAGGACATCATGCTTGATTCATTAGAGGGGCAGCCAAAAGGAAGGCCCTCAACATAATGACCTGATACAGAAGCTGAAATAATGGGCTCACACAGAGGACAATTGTGAGTGTGGTACAGGACCAGGCAATGTTTCCTTGTGTTGTCCACAAGGTTGCTATGAGTGGAGACTGAGTTGATGGCACTTAACAACAAAAAACGTCTCCTATTTTTAAAAGAATTGTTTAAAATAAAATAAAGTGATGCTGGAATTTATTTAAGCAAAGAATAAAAAGTTACTCAAAAAACAAATAGAAAGGGGGGGTTCAAAAATTTCATAAGTAACTTCCATTATCTTTTAATGCCATTTCCATTAACTTTTTGAAGGCCCTTCCTGTATTTTAAAGAAAAAGTTCTACCATCAATAAGGTACATATTTCTAATATACAAATATTTTACTAACTTTATAAAATTTGTAATATAATACTGAGCAATGATGCACCAATAGAGTATTTCATCATATTTAAACTTTCATCAAATGTATGACACACCATTATTTTATGCACCATTACAAAGTGCTATTAAGTTATGACGCATATCAATTGCAAAGTGCATCCCAATTTAAAAAAGGTTGAAGTGTGCAAATCTACGCATCTCAGGACCAGTGAAGTGTAGTAATAATTTTAATGATAGCTTATTCCCGCAGGATAATTTTAATAATAGCTTTTTGTGCTAACAGGAAGTAAAGTTTACAAATGAACAAAATAAAATGTAAAACTAAGTTTATAATTTTCAATTTAGATAAATAATTTGTTGAGCCCATTCATAGTAGGGAAGATAGTAAACATTTACTGTAATAAAAGCATATTTCCTTAGTAAATTATTCTATGGCAATAGCGATGTTAAAAGAAACTTAAGGAGGAAATAGACTTAGTTAATGATTTCTAATGGATGATGGTGTACAGAAAAAGTATTGTTACTTAAATATTATTTCTAGATTTTTTATTAAAATATTTGCAATCTTCCAGAAATGTTTGCATTGCATTTTTTATAAATATAACTGAAACATTTTAGTTATCAATTTAAAGGTCTCTGGGTTTGCACAGTTTACTCTCAATTACTATTTTTATAAGTAGTCTCTGAATGCAGAGAGGTACATAATTTTTCAAGATTCTTCCATTCATTAGCAAATATTAATGTTCATAAGTCTCCTCTTTTCTTATTCTAGGCTTAGAAAAGACGACCCTTTTCAGTGGCTTCATGTTTGGGATGGACCATTTGACTAGTTCCAGTCACTAAAATGCAAAGTCAAGAATGTGCAGCTTACAAAGTACCCCCAGTCTCTATTTTGCTGTCACTAAAGGTGGATAAGTCCCACCTTCAGCAAATAGTACAGCCGCAAGACGTTGGGGCCGCTGCCAGGCTGAGTTCCCAGGGCATTGTAGAGCAGCACACCTTGCCCACCCTGCATGGACTTGTAGCATAAATAACGGATAAACTTTCGTTGGGAGGAGTCACTGAGATTGGGTGTTGCAAACTACACAGCTAGTTGCTGATCCAGAGAAAATGATCTCACGGATCATGAACTCCTAAGGAAAAGAATGTTTCAGTTGTGTTAATCACATACCTCAGAGACAAAGAGTAGAATCGTATGTATTTAATAAACTGGAATTTTGCTGATGATCCTAGAGAAGAGCGTTGTAGGAGAGTGTTACAGGTTGAACCAAACTCAAACCCAAACTCACTGCCCTCCAGTTAATTCTGACTCATAGCAAGCCTGTAGGACAGAGTAGAACTGCCTCCTGGGGATTTCTGAGGCTCTAGCTCTTTCCCGGATATGGAAGTCTCCTCTTTCTTCGGATGAGCGCCTGCTGGTTTCCAACTGCTGACCTTGTGGTTAGCACTCCAACCCATGACCACCAGGAGACCTCCTTGCTGTAGGCGGAAGGGTCGGTCAACAGTGAGGAGGAAGTGACAGGGGACATGCTGTGCACTCTCAAGAAAGGTGGTTTCTAAAATGAGTAAAAAGCAAGATAATTTGAAAAGGATGTGAGATTCCTTCTTGTTTTTTAAGAAGGATGGAAGACTGGGTACTGATTACCTGAAAGAGGAAACAGCTGCAAAGGAAGAGGTCCAGGAAACACACTGGGGGGATTTCCAATACACCTGTCATTCAAATGATAAAAAAACTACTTACGGATACACAATCTTTTACTAATTTTCTAATGTGTATTTTTCTCTTTTTCCACTTCATCACATCACTATATCACTGTCAAGCCACTGACCACCATGCTCCAGTCAATTTGACCCCCAACCTTCATCATCATAGCCAGTCGTACTCCTGCCGAGCACTTCAATGTCCAGTTTTGCCAGACATGCATCACAAATACACCAAATAGTGGGTTGGTAGATTTTTACTCTTATTATAAATGGAAAATATCAGGCGATGAGCTATTTCGTGAGTGAGGAATAGTTGTATATTTGATTCATTGATTTCAAAAGCATAATACATATCAACTTCCTGAAATTGCCATGTGTATGGTGATTTCCTCGTAAAAGTCACATGATCAACCAAGAATGTTATGAATGATATTGTTTCTCTGGACAAGAAATTAACCAGGCCTTGATATAATAAGGGCAGTCCTGCCTTCTGCATGCATGCAGCTCTGCCATGAATCAGTTAGGTAATCTGTAACGCCCTGCATCAGTCAGCTGAAAATGACACTAGTCGGCAGGCCTACATAATCAACTTGATCTACATCATAAGACAATTAAAGGTATGTTATTCATCCCACCTCTAAGAACACCACCCTTGAAATAAGTTTGAAAATCAAAGGAGTGGTGATTTAAAATATTGTTGAAATATGTTATCATTGATGTCGCCTAAGTATTAAGATTATTCTACTGTAAACATTGATTTTTTTGTTTTATGGAGAATTTTTTAATATTTCTCAAGCATTGTATCTAAAGAAAGAATGCTACTTTATCTCAGGACTCAGAACTGATTCTCTTTAGACATTTTTGACCATGTAGGCCACAACCTTCTAACATATCAACTGAGGGTCAAAGGCAGTGGCTATACAAAGGAGCATGAAAGTGTCACAATCCCCCCAAAAGGACAAAGACTCCACATAAACCGCCCACCTCTTCATAACACTACAAACTCTATACAGATAAGAAGCTCTGAAAATCCAAATCAAGCATAGGTTAAATCCAGAAAAGATGTTATTGAATCTTGCAGATAACTGATTCGGAAGTCAGAACTAAGAAATAAACAGAGGCCAAACTAAATCCATAATTATATATACACGCATATATATACATATATATATGGAGAGAGAGAGGCACTGTCAGATTAGCGTTGGACGACTAACCTCAAGGTCAGGTATTCAAACTCACTGGACACTCTAAGGGAGAAAAATGAGAACTATTTGCTCCCTTAAGGATTAATCGACTTACAAGTTCAATATAGCATCACTATGAGTCAAAATGAACTCAAGAGCAGTGTATGCACACATGTGTCAGGAAGGAGAAACATTAATTACTATGTTGCTATGACAGGAAAGAGTAGTATTAGAAAAATCAGCATATAAAACTGAGTCTTAACCTAAACTAAAGTGAAATATAAGCTACATCATTCAAGCATACATTTTTAATAAAACAGTGGACTCTTAACATAGACAGTAACTTAAGAATATCAATAAAACGCATTCCAACTTTCAAATTTGAAAATAAAGTCAAGGTAACATTTGTTTTGGGAAACAAAAGTACAATAAAGAACAGAGACATTAGTAAGCAAAATATATATATATAGGAGCTGGTCACTAGCTATAAGCGCAGTAGACAGATGAGGTAACAGTGCATGGTGATCATGGTGTGAAAATGACCAGTAAAAGTGCTCTCCTCATTAGAGTACAGAGTAATCTATGGCACCTGGGCTTCTGCATCCCCACAGCCTTGTGCAAGTTATCAGAAGCTTCTGGATCCATAACCATTCCCAGAGTCACAGCCACACTATAGCCTAGACCTCCAAAGAATCCTGAAAATCCTGAGTGTTATCAGCCGGAATAGTGATCATTGCAGAACTAAGCATGCCCTCTGACATCCAGGAGCAAACAAAACTGTACTATCAAAGTCTTTATAAGATCAAAGATATCAACAACAAAAAAAGACCACAGATATCTCTCAAGCAGCGAGTGGGTTATAGCAATTAAACACTCCACCTCATTAGTCCATTGGCCCATTGAAAACCGTAACAATCAACTTCATTCATCCTTTGACTTTTCACATAAAAATAATTAAGCAGTTTTTAAGAAGTTAAGGTTAAGTAGCTGTTCTTGAACCCAACCCAGTCTATCATAAGCGAACATCTTCCATTTTTACGCACCAAATTTAGCGTCTGAATCAGACTGTGCTCCACTTAGCTCAAATCTACTTAATTTCATTTTACTTCTGATAAAATCCCACAGTCCCTTGAAACATCTTGCATAGATGAACCTTCCCAAGAAAGGGAAATTTCTGAATCAATCCACTATTTTAAAATGAAACTTACTTGCTGCCTTTGCCAATACAGGGCGTTGGGAAGTGGACACAAACATGGACTCCTTCCAGAAAGCTGAATGATCAATGAGGGTAGGACCAAGCTCAACTATAGCAATTGCTCTCAAAATTTGCCCAGAGCTGCTACCAGACCCCAGCCAGGTTTGCCAACATTAACTAGCACTGCTAATCTAAAACCACGGGACACTTTGTTTTTAAAAAGCCTCCAGATAACAAATGGCTTCACTTGTTTTTCAGGACGTACAGGTGTTTTAATGACTACCTTTGCTCAGCAGGGATCATATTAAATTTAATAGTTACTGTTCTCTGAATTGAAAGCAAACCCCAAGCATTGCCGACGAAGCCCTGCACAGGAGGCACAGTTGAAAATGGAGCCTATCTGCACCGAAACTTGACATTTCACACATTCCGTTGATTTGTTTTCTTTAATCCCATTCTGGCTCCAGCGTTCCACTTTTCTATTTGTTTTAGGATGAGAACCACAGAAGTACTGGTGCCAACAATAGAATGCTCTTAAATTTCTGTGCAGATGGAAAGTAAATAATAATATTCTAGGTAAGTTGTTGCGCTATCATTATTTGAAAAGCTTAGAAAGAAAATAGAAATATCTCTGCATAACTGAATAAATGCAAGAAAGTATTTTGGCTTTCAAAATCAAGGTAGAGTCAATGGTATTTGGCCGAGAAAAAATTATCACATTGCAAAAAATATATATTGGGAAAATGGCTGTCAGAATGGGGATTAGATGAGTTGTTACAAATAGGAATTATATGGTAAGGAATTGATAGGGATTAGATGAGTCATTACAAATATGTGAATGTGGTCGATCCTCAACACAATCACTTATTTCTTCTTTGCTTTCATACCTAATCCTGCCTCTTGTCAACAGTCAGTGAAAAATAGTTATTGCTGCTCCCTTCTAGTGAAATCATGTGTCACCCAAAATGTCCTATTGCCCTTCATGTTGACCACACTATCTTATTGACTGTCAAAACATCGTGTAGTGTAATCAACCAGTCAATTTAAGGGAAAGACCAGGGCATTCTGTCATCTCCTCTCATCTTATTGGTAATGCTACTGTTTCTTTCTGTTTGTTTTGTTTTATTCTCTTTAGTTGATTGCGATATGACTCACAAGAAGTGGCAATAATCTTCTAAAAGATAGGATATTTAAAGAAAGCCCAGTTGTGATTTAAAACATACACCTAGATTCAGAAATGCGACATTCTACAAGAAAAAATTATTGAAGCATGGCCTTGAGGGTCCACCTAATGCAAACATTGACTCTAAAAGTATTTTTAAGTCAGTACTTATGTGAAAATAATCCTAAAACTTTTACAAAAGGAAAAAAATTACACAAATGTGGAGAAAAATAAGACATTTTGCCCAAAGAAGGTGGTCTCCATCTTTGGTCTGCTTGTGCATAAGGGATCATGAGGTAGTAGAGAGCTGAAGTGAATTGATTTTATTGGCCTTTGATAACCAGAAGGTAAGAAGGACTTGAAATCAGTATGGTTTGGGGGATCTCGAAAATCAACAATGGGAGCCTGAAGAAAATACAGCAGCTTTTTAATATAAAACCAAACTCTACCATAAAGTCTATTCTGACTCATGAGGACAGCATAGAACTGCCCTTGCCGGTTTTCAACACTGTGATTCTTTATGGGAGTAGAGAGCCTCATCTTTCTCCTTTGGAGAGTCTGGTAGTCTAAGCTGGTGACTTATGATTAAGCAGCCCAAGGCACCAGAACTAGAAAATGATTCCCAATTTAGAGAACTAGCACTCTAAGGCTACCTGTTATAGTAGAGTAAAGCATTTTCAGAAATGGAAGCAGTTATTAATCGTTTGAACGAAAATGTAATTCAAACATGGAGTAATTTGAAGCACTTTAAAGGGATTTAAAGTAAGGATTTGTTTAGTAGTAAATATTACTCTGATATTGGGAGGTAAGAAAAGAGAAAGTGTGTGTGTGTTTTTCCTGAAGGATATATAAAATAGCTAACTCTGTATCCTACATAAAAAGAAGTATTCAGAAAGCAAGTGATGTGACATAAAATGCTTCAAATATGATTAAAAATGAAAATAGATGCCTAAAACATTTGGAGATGGTTTTTTTTCTGGGTAAAAATAAAAGACAGTGGAAAGAAATGTCAGAAGGCTGCTTTTTTTGCTATAAAACTTTTAATACAAGTTACTTTTGAAATGTCCATTTAATATTGTCATCATGGTTTACATTTGAAAAGCCAAGCTGTCACTTTAGGGTTGAAGTATTCCTGGCCCAAGTCATGGTACTTTCAATTTGACTCCTACTCAGACAAGCGTTGGATAATGAATATAGAAGACCAGGGGAAAATTGATGCCTTTGAGTTAGGGTATTGGCAAACAATATTGAATACACCAGGACTTCCAGAGGAACAAACAAATTGGTCTTAGAAGAAGTGCAGTCAGAGGCTCCTTACTTTAAACATGTTTTGAAGAGGAACAGTTTTCTGAAGAGGGACATCGTGGTTGTTAACATAACAGATCAGCGAGCCAGGAGACCTTCAACGAGAAGTTATGACACGGTGGCAGCACCAATGGGCTCAAACACAGTAGACATGAGGCTGGCACAGGAAGCAATGTGTCATTTGGTTGCAGACACACAATCACTGGGGTTTGGAACGGACTGGATGGCACCCAGCAACAGCAATCATTTTATAAGGTCAGTTTGGTTAGTAACAAGTGCTATCCAACAGGGAATTAAGGAAGGGCTACAGAAAGACCTCTTCAGAGTGATGAGGCCAGAGAAAGGAATAAGGTTTGTTCTATTTACAATGGACAAACATTGGGGGTACAGTAGGTGTCTTAACCCTTAAAAAATATTTTTTTTACTTTTAATTCAGTATCTTGTCTCTAACTGGAATCTAACATGGAGAAATAATCCAAGATGAAATTAGTAGTTGTTTAGATAACTTTATTAAAACTTTATGTGATATGATGAGTGATTGAAAACATCCATTCTAAATATATAAGACCTGAGATTATATACACAAAATGTTTATGCAAAGAAATATAATCAGCATTTAACATCGTGCTTCAAATATATTTTCAAATATTATTTAACTACATAAGACAGTGCTCAGAATAATCCCAAAGGACATAAGTATATTTTTTCCTTCGGTTGCTAAGGAGATGCTAGCTACCCTGAGTAATAGATAATAGTTACGTTTTTTTGAACCTTATTTTCCATACTATCTGTACCAGATCTACTGAAAATGAATAGATTTCTTTCTCTACAACGTGGAATCACTGTCCAATTCCCCTCTTCCTATGGCTTTCCTTTTCCCTCTCTCTTGTACTCTGGACTCTTTACCAATCGTCCACATCTTTAATAAAATGGAATCAATAGACTCATGAAGGCTTGGCAGTGCCATGTGGCAGCAGGAGGAATGATCACCTCCCATGTGCTGTACCTCTATTAACTTACCTTTACATCAAGCTCTGCTGAAGTGACAGTGCGGTGCGGAGTCATTCCTCGTCTAAGACTCATTTGCTTCCTGCAATATTTTCTGCGCCAAGAGTTCTCCATTCTTATCCTTGGTAGCCAGGCAGAAGTGAATTGAGCAAGACAGGAAAGCGTGACAGTGGAAGGAAATTCTAGCACAGAAGGGAGGTAGACCCGCACTTGCCCCCAGGCCTCCTTAGTACAAGTGAAGATAAGGGGCAGGTAGACACATTCATTTATCAGTGGAAGAAATGAGGAGGTGAAAGAGCACGGGCAGAGAAAGAATATTCACATTATCACCACGGTGGTTAATTGACCCTTGGCTTCAAGCCCTGGCAACAAGGACACAGCATGAAGTCTGAAGTGCCAGTGCCTTGAAAGGGCAAGTTCACGACAGAAGTTCAACCACTAACAGAAGACCCCCTCTCCCCCCGAGAAAGCCAGCCAGGACCAGTGAAAGCCCACGTGGGAACCCCACCGGGTGAACTGGACTCTACCTCAGACACACCAGTAACTTGAGAACGGAAGTTGGAAAATGCACAGTGTCTGAGGAAGCAGAAGACAGCTGTATAGATCTGGTGAATGGTAGTTTGGCAGGCAAATAAGGTCTTGCTACATTCATATCCTATAGGCTGTGTCAAGATATGGATTGTTCCACCAAACCTGTGATGGTCATTCTGCTTTATTGGGTTTTTGTTTGTTCGTATTAGGGTGTATCTCAGATGCGTTATGTCATTGAGGGTTACCCTCTTGAAGTTGTGATAGATGTGTTTCTGTGTTTTGGTAAGTGAAACCTGGGATTAGGGAACCAATAAGAACAGCAAGTAGAACAAGGGCTTCAGGGGGAGATGGGTAGGGGTTCAGAGGAGATTGAGGGTGAAAAGAAGATGATGTGAAGGAATCCAGGGGAAAAGGATGTTTGGAAACTAATTACGGGAGCAATGGTACAATGCTGCGTAATGAGATTGAACTTTGAAAGACATGACATTTGTATTAACTCCAAAGTAATAATAAATAATGGATTGTGATAAGAGTCGTATGAGCCCCTAATTAAAGGTTTTGTTGTGTTTTTTTTTTAAAGAACTACAAAAGCACAAATCCAGAGATGAGCTTTGGGCTTACACTAAATCCTAGCTCCATGACAAGGTGTCCATAAAGGGAAAAAAATACGTTTGGAAACGGATTGTGGGAGCTATGGTACAATTCTGCTGGATGTGACTGAATTATGGAATGATATGATACATGTATTGAATCCAAATTAATAATACACTTAGAAAGAAAGCCAGCCAATGGTGAAGGATCCGCATTGTGGGGATAAAAAACTCCAGATCTTTTATCCGACAGCACACTTGGATTAGCTGGGTGCCCTTTGGTGTTTCACATCAAAGCACCTCCTTAATGAACTCCCTCATTCCATTCAAAGACTTTTTCTGGCTCTAGACTGCATGTTATTTGAATTCTTTCTTGTGAGTGAGTGGTACAAAAGGCAAGAGAAAAGAGGCATAATGCCTTGATCCTCCCCCAGTGACAGCCTCCTCAAAAATACAAACTAGCAAAGTGGGAAAGATCAGTGGTTGTCAAGAGTTGGCCTGAGAACAAGGTATGACAACAAAGAAGCAAAACAAGAAAATCTTAGGGGATAATGGAACTGGGTTTGTTTTGGAGTATTTGGGGGGGGGGGTGGTAATATACGTATTTTTATTGTAGTAAAACATATATTACCAAAAAATGCAATTTCGACCATTTAAGGTTAACAATTCAATGGCATAAATTACATTCATAATGTTGTGTAACATTACAACTATCTATTTCTAACGACTTTCTCAGCACCCAAAACAAGAACTGTGCCAATTAGGCATTAACTCTCATTCTCCCTGCCCTCTCAACCCTGGTACCCTCTAGGCTACTTTGTCTCTGTGAATTTGCCTCTTGTAGATATTTCATGTAAGTGAAATTGTACAGCATTTACCCTTTCTTGCTTGATCTTTTGTTTAGCACAAGGGTTCATGGTTCATCCATGTCACAGCATGCACTGGAATGTTCTTTCTCTTCATGGCCAAATAATGCTGGCGAGTTCTACTCTGTAAGACCACCTTAAGAGCTGCGAGGAGCCAGGATCAACTTAATGGCAGTGAGTTAGTTTGGTCAGCTGATTTGTTTGTGTGCTTGTTTTGATATGTGTGTGTTTTATTTATTCATTATCAAGAGACACCTGGTTTGTTTCCACTTTTGGGTGATTGCAACAATGTTTCAGGCATAAAGTAGCTGTTTGAGCCCCTGTTTTTGATTACTTGGAATTATTTGTCAAAATAGAATTACTAGATATCACATGATAGTTCAATATTTAATTTTTGATAGGTCATTAACCCATTTTCCATAGTGGCTGCATCAGTTTACATTCCCACATGAAGTGAACAAGACTTCCAATTACTACATATTCTCTTCACCATTTATTGTTCGTTTGTTGGTTCATTTGTTTTCAATAATAGGTATCCTTACAGATGTCAAGTGGTTTGAACTGCTTTATACTCTATTATGATGGTGCTTGCACAGATCTAAACACCTTGGCAAACATGTATAACCTTATAATTATGCTGGTTTTTTTATTTTAAAGGCTGGCTTGGTAGAGAATTATACTAAAGCCATAAAATCCTACATTAATCTAGACAGCCCAGATCATATCCTTGGAGTTAAACTTTTCAGAAAATTCTAGATTTATGCTGCATTGTTTGGCGAGCTGTTACAAATATTTAATACTTGGTTTTTCTTTGACATCGCCCCATAAATTACACTGAAGTTTATAATAAGAAATCGACAGCAGAAATGCGTTTTATGATGATTGATGAACTGTCCTTACAGTATTACTGAATGGTGTTCCCAATTTGGGCGCTGGGGGGCGGGGTGCGGGGGGCGGGGAGGATTAGTCAGCATGAACAATGAAGGTGAGACAAGACCTTAAGGGCACAAAGTGAGCAAAGTGAACGGCAACTCGGGAGGATGGAAGCGCTGTTCCAGACACTAGTTTCTGCAGATGTTTGTGCACATTAGGCAGTGGATTCCTCTGTCTTCTGGGCTCAGCTTGAAGAGACTGAGTGTAAAATATACCTTCTGTGATCCCCTCATAGAGGGGTTTAGGAGAGGAGATGAGTCAGACAGGGTGCGATGTAGTACCGATGAATAACACAGATCCTGGATGCTTCCTCCCTCCAACTACCATGATCCGAATTCTACCTTGCAGGACTGGATAGGGCAGAGGTTGTACACTGGTGCATATGGGAGCTGGAGGCACAGGGAATCCAGGGTGGACGATACCTTCAGGACCAGGGTATGAGGGGCGATGCTGGGAGAGTGGAGGGAGAGTGGGTTGGAAAGGGGGAACTGATTACAAGGATCCACATGTGACCTCCTCCCAGGAAGATGGACGGCAGAGAAGGGGGGAAGGGAGACTCCGGATAGGGTAAGATATGACAAAATAACAATCTGTGGATTATCAAGGGCTCATGAGGGAGGGGGGAGCGGGGAGGGATGGGGAAAAAAAGAGGACCTGATGCGGAGGGCTTAAGTGGAGAGCAAATGCTTTGAGAGTGATTAGGGCAAAGAATGTACGGATGTGCTTTTTACAATTGATGTATGTATATGTGTGGATTGTGATAAGAGTTGTATGAGCCCATAATAAAATGTAAAAAAGAAAATGATTAGGGCAAAGAATGTACAGATGTTCTTTATACAACTGATGTATGTATATGTATGGATTGTGATAAGAGTTGTATGAGCCCCTAATAAAATGTTAAAATATATATATACCTCCTTGCAACAACATTCATCTTTCTTGACCTTCTTTATTTCATGGGCTTGAAAGTAGATTTTCCATCTTGCTTCACATAGACAATTCCAAATGCCTGAGTGAATGCCTTTGGCTCAGCTTGCTGGGTGAGCTAGATACCACCCTAAAATCATTGGGATTTATTTTTTGCCACTTTTCTCTTTTTACTAATGAGTTTAACCATTAAACTGTTACAGCAAACTCAATATAAGTATAATATTGCATATCCTTATACATATGTAAGTCTATACTTATACTCGGTATAAGCAAACAGAAAGCAGAATATGATGATCTGAAAGGTGTACTATTTGACATAGCTTCTGTACTTGGGCTCTTCTAGGTGGCAATGTAAGCATAGAGCTAGAATAAATACAGCAGGAAATGGAAAAATATTCTTCAAAAGCTAAACCATTTATTACAGCACATAATGCCTTGGAGTGTGTGAAGCAAATTATAATCTACCAATTTCTTAAGCAGCAATCTAATAGGAGCAGGATCAATGAAAGAAGTGCTTCAGGCAAACCTCCTAAGGAACAGCTAAGCTCCCTGAAATCAATATCCCTTTAGTGGAAGAGAGTTCAGAATAGCAAATTGGTATCACTTCAGAATACAGCAGGAAAATATTTCCACAAAAAATAAATCGAGAAAAAGAACAAAAGCAAAAATCACATTTTGAGGGGGCTGAATTAAGAATATTTAATGAAAAACTAAAAATGTACCCAAAATTTAGAATTTAAAATAAGAAAGAGTGGTCTATTCAAAATCCTTAATATTTCAATTAACGTTCAGACCATAAAGTTTATATTTTAATCTACTTTGCATAGTTCAAAACATAAAACATTCTAAATACAAGTTTAATTAGTGGGAAAGCTATCAGTAATGTATAAATTCCAGTGTGATTCTCTGAAGATACAGTTTATTATATAGTTGTTCACGGGGTCTGAAATTGATTATTAGTGGTCAAATGGCCACTAGCCTCTGCAGTGAAGAGGCCCGAAGAGATTGTATTCATATTCAGAACTGTAGACACTGATGAAGAAGTGTTACTTGGACTCACACTGTTCAGGGATGGGAGGCCCAGGAAAAAAGGAGGGAGGGAAAGGGAAAGAAATGAGATTCCTTCCAGTTTAAGACTTCCGGCGCTTCCTCCTCTATTTTCAGGTTCTCATCTTGTAATTTAAAATATAAAAAGTATTTCCTTTATCACTTGAAGACTGTGCTACGCCTTCACTGATTCTAACAACAGAACTTGAGGTATAATTTACCTGCATATTTTTACACATAACCAAACTCCTACTTCAATCCTTAACCTACCACACCTTCTCAACAGCTTATAATTACAGCACTTAACTGCTTATATCTATGTCAATTGTAGGCTTCTCTGGTTTGTTTTTACCATTAGTTGGAAATGTCTGTTAGGTCTATAGATGCTTTAATCCTAATATGGTACCTCAAATCCTAGTACAAACTATGAAGCAGAAGCACATTCAGTAAATTCGTGTGGATTAAGATAGTGTTTAGTGTTTCAACCAGCATGTTTCTTGGTCGTTAAGGGGGAGTCTAATTATTGGGAGTTTAAATGTGGATTAAATGTGGTCTGATTCAAGATTTTGAAGTCGCTGCATCAACTTCTCATTGCAAAAACAGACTTATAAAGAAGAAAACTTCTTAAGCAATCTCAAACTTCTTTTAACAACAATGAGAATCTCTTCTCTTTTTATTGGGATCTAGAGCATTGGTAACAATATTATCTCCTAGGATCTAAGAATGACAGCTGCCCTTCTCTGGTCATACTTTCAGTGCCTTCTTCTGGCCCAAATCTGACAAGGCTTTGCTGGTATTCATAAGGCTTTTAGTATGCGACAATGTCCCCCTGCCAGTGGTAAATGTTTCAGTGGCTAAGTCCTCTGAAGTGGATAGTCAATTCCTCCTTCATTGAGAGGTCAAGACTGACACTGAATGGAGATCAGATTGAGACAAACGTGAGGTTAAGAGCAGCTTTATTATGGCAGGGAAGGAGTTCCCCAGAGGGAAGGGAGAGCAGAGAAAGGGGCAGGAGCGTCTTGAGCTCCTGGGTGGTTCTGAGACCCAACCAGTTAGGTCAGGGAAGTCGCAGCTTGTCAGTGAGGTGGTGGGAGATATATAGGGCTCAAGCTAAGGAAGTATACATTTATAGAAGGAAGGGAGAATTTTTATTGCTTGTAGCTGCAGGGCCTTGAGTCAGGATGCTACCCGTGGGAAGTCATCTTGTTGTTTGCAAACCTGCTCTCTGGAGTGCTGGGAAAGGGGCTGTACAAACTGGCCTGGGCAGATAAATTGCTTCCTTGGGTGTTGGGGTAGGGGCTGCACAAACCCAGCCTGGAGAGATAAGCTCCTTGGGGTATTGGGGCAGGAGTTGCATAGTTCAGTCATTAGCCTTCCCCTCCGAGAGGGTGGGAATGGAGGCTGTGAGGTTTCATCTTCCTGAGGAGCTGGAGAGGAGGTGGGGCTGCCCAGTCTGGACCCGGCCCAAACATTTGTAATTATGAAAAGAATGGGAATTCCATAACACTTTGAATTATGTCTCTGGCAAAGAATATTGACAGGATCACGGACTGCCAAAAGAACAATAATGTCCTAGAAGAAGTACAGATAGAATGCTTCCTCACAGTAAAGTTGACTAGACTTTATCGTGCATACTTTGAACATGTCATCAGGAGAGACCGGTCTCTGGAAAAGAGCATTATAATTGGGAACATAAGGGAGAGTGAGAAGAAGACCCTCCACAAGACGGATGGAGGGTCCAACAGTCATGCTGCAGCAATGAACTCACAGAATGACGTGAGGATGGCACGGCACCATAGATCAATCTGTTGCACAAAGGGTCGCCGGGAGTTGGAACCAGCAGGATGGCCCTCAACAGCAAGAGTGAGAGAAGTCCATTGTTCTCTGTGTTCTCGGCTTGGCTGATGCAGCAGTCACATGGGAAGGAGAACCCAATGAAATGACATGATTAACTTGATCAAATCTTAGTTCCTAAGGACTCCTGACACATGGCTGCTGGTGAGACTGCAGGTATCCCTTGTGTCACAGGGTTGCCTGCGGAGTTGACAGAACTTTCTTACCTTCGATGTGATGGCTGTAGAAGCCTATTGGCCGTTTGGCTACAAAAGACATGGGACAATTGGACTGGAGTCTAGGAATCAATGAGTATTTCTGAAGCCGTGGCATGTTGGGGAAATTTTGTTGCTTTATTTCTAAGGTAATTCTACTTGTATTTGAATCCCAAAATAATTTGGTGACCATACATAGACTCTGCAAAAGTGGGTCACCTTCACCACAGATGCCTTTGAACTTTGCCAGAAGTTCCTAATTCAGATTTATGATGAATTTATTTTAAATATACTCTGCTCTAACATATATGCCAATGGTTTTTATTTTGAGTTGACTTTTGTTTAGGTTCTTTACAAAACTTACCTAAGCCACAGCTTCAACTAAATGGTACCCAGTTACCATTGCCTACTATTCTGATCAGGGTCGCAAGAGATCGATCCTAATAGAGTGGGCGAAAAGGGCTGAGAAGGACCTCAGTTATATAGAAAACATACTTACTGGACAAGACTTATTGGGAGACTAGAGAACACCCAAGATTATTTCCCTGAGATATTTAAGTTAAAAAAAAACTAGTACCTGAAGTCACCTGTTAGCAATAACAGGCTCCTGGCAGAAATAACATCACATTTTCATCTAAATAACAGATCGGTTCATGAAATGGTATCACCTGTGCTACTTTTAAAAATCATCTACATGGCAACAAATGTACAAACGTGCTTGACACAATAGATGTATGGATGGATTGTGATAAGCATACGAGCCCCGAATAAAATGATTTTTTAAAACAAAAGCAAATAAACATACACGTTCAAAACAACAACAATAAAAGAAAGAATATTAAATCTCAGCATTACCGATATCGCTCAGGAATAGACTTGTTGGGCAGCTTGAGCGGTTATGAAAATTAGATGTTATTTGTTCATTACCCAAAAACTGTGGGCTTTCATGATTACTCAGTAATAAATTAACTTATGTCTTTGCAAGAAAATCATCTACATGAAACAAAACAGTATGATTACTTTAAAACAAAACTGAGAAGGTAAGGGGGCCGGGAATCGAGATGAATGAAAATGGAACAACCATAATAGAAATAACAAAAATGTTCACAGATTATGAAGAGCATAACCAATGTCATTGAATAATATGTGTCGAGATTGTTGACTGGGAACCTACATTTCAGTATAAACATGTGCCAAAAGCACAATAAAATACTAGTTAAAATAATGTTACCTAAGTTGACATCGATGTTGGTTAGTGATATCACAATGATCCTAGTTTCAGTTGAAAAGATTTTACAACTGAAAAGAATTTTAAATCAATTTAAATGTAGATGGATTTTTATGTTATCAAAAATTAAGACACTGGGGGAAAGAGTAAATTACACCCAATCAGTTAGAAATAATTTTCTAGTTTTGAGAATCCTGAATGTGATAATTCCATGCAGCACTATAATGGATAGTGCCATTAAATCCATGGGTCCCCCAAAGGAACTAGAACTTGAGAACAGTTCTTCCCTGTGACAGAAGGGAGGTGTTAGATGCTTTCAAATTAGTCTTTAGAGAATATGTTGGAAATGTTTCATGAGAAAACACAGAATCATTTTTTTGTGAAACAAATGGATTACAACTCGAACAAACAAACTCACTGCCATACAGTTGATGCCAACTCATAGCAACCTTATAGGACTAGGTAGAACTAGTCCTAGGAGTTTCTCAGGCTGTAACAGTCTCCCAAGTAGAAATCAGCATGAATATACTCAGGTGCCACTGGTGAATGCTTACCTCTGAGTCGTCATGCATTTGGGCCAGTGAAACTAGAGTATCAGAGTGCCAGAAACCATGTGGAAGATGTCAGTTAAAGGCATGGACGTATCCTTTTGAGCCATAATGTGAAAAAAAATTTTTTAAACATTTTATTAGAGGCTCATACAACTCTTATCACAATCCACATATATACATACATCAATTGTATAAAGCACATCCATACATTCTTTGCCCTAATCACTCTCAAAGCATTTGCTCTCCACTTAAGCCCTCCGCATCAGGTCCTCTTTTTTCCCCTCCCTCCCCGCTCCCCCCTCCCTCATGAGCCCTTGATAATCCACAGATTGTTATTTTGTCATATCTTTCCCTATCCGGAGTCTCCCTTCCCCCCTTCTCTGCCGTCCATCTCCCAGGGAGGAGGTCACATGTGGATCCTTGTAATCAGTTCCCCCTTTCCAACCCACTCACCCTCCACATTCCCAGCATCACCCCCTCACACTCCTGGTCCTGAAGGTATCGTCCACCCTGGATTCCCTGTGCCTCCAGCTCCCATATGCACCAGCGTACAATAAAAGAAAAAAAAAACATTTTAAAAGAAACATTTCAAGAAGGACTCTGGCATGAAAGACAAGGAATCTACCACTGAATGACCATTGGTCCCTTGCAATATTGGTACCCTAGTGGAAAGGGTCAAGCACAGATGTACTTCACAAAGCAGATCTTGTGAGCAGAGAAGTTGGTTATAGAAACTAAGAAGTGAATAAGCCAAATTGGAATCAAACTGCGTTCTGGACTGAATTTAACAACAATAACAAATTAAAGTGACCATCAATTCCAGCTCAGAGTGACCCTAAAGGACAAAGCAGGACTTCCTCACAGGGTTTCCAAGGCAGTCTCTCTTTTAGAAGCAGACGGCCTCATCTCTCTTTGACAGAGTAGCTGATGGCTTTAAGCTACTGACAGTTATGGTGAGTAGCTGAGCACTGTCACTAGCGTGCTTCCACAGCTCCTGGATTCACGTTTTTGTGAGCTGCCATTGAGTCAGTTCCCACCCTGGGACCAAATGCACAACAGGAAGACACAGTGCTCTGTCCTGCAACATCGTCATAATTAACTGTTCCTAAGCCTGAGCCCACAGTTACAGTCACTGTGTCAATCCATCTTGCCCAAAGACTTTATCTTTTTCGAAGTCCCTCCCTTTACCAAGCTTGATGTCCTTCTCCAAAGACATCGTGGACATAATCTCTCTTGACAATAGGTCCAAAGAATGTAGCACAAAGTCTCCCCATCCTTGCCTCAGAGGAGCTCTCTAGCCATACTTCCCATACAAATCGGGTTGTCCTGTCAGCAGCTCCTGGCACTTTCGATGCTCTTCAGCAGCACAACTCAAATGTATCGATTGCTCCTCAATCCTCTTTATTCGGTGTCCAACTTTCACATTATTTGCACTGTCGTTTTGGAGTTCAGTTTTCTAACTTCAGTATAGGTAGATGTCTAGAAGAAATAATGGTGGAACTGTTTCATAACACGCTCCAGGTGTTGAATAAGCCCACACAATGGGCTGCTTTCCTCAACTAGAGAGAGAATAATGATTTCACAGACGATGGATTAGCAGGCAAGATGTCTTCAGATGGGAGAGATGGTGTTCCTGACTGAAGTGATTTAATGAATTTAGGGGTCCAACTGATTTCCTAATCTTCCTAATTATCTGTATACGTGTCCCCATCCTGAAATTAAGGGTTGTATTTCTTCCCAATCTGCGCACTCACTTTAACATCAGACACCATTCTATACTGAGAATTCAGTCGGCGTTGTAATTAAGCCACTCTTACCATAAGACTCTACTTGCTTACATAGATCTAGTTATACTCCACTTGAAAACGTACACCACAAATGAGCCCACAGAGGCAACAAATGCTGCTTTTACTCTTTCAATTAATGTAGCTGCAGCTGTGCAATAAAATCTATCCAGTTTCAATTGACATGAATTGTATATCCTTTTCAATTCCTAAATAATAAGGGAAATAATAAGGGAAGAGGAGAGAGAGTGTGCCTCATAATGGCCCACCAAGCCCTGGGAGTGACATTCCTGCTCGGATCAGGCAATGCACAGAGAAGACTGTAGGGCCAGCCCCACTATGAGACACAATGATCCATCACTGACTCACAGTGTTACAGGGGATATAGCACAGGATACACTGTGCAGAAAGTGTGCCCAGTCTGCCCCAGGCACAGTAGGGCAAAACACAAAGGGACTGCAACAGGGAAGCAAGGGGAGCAAAGTAATCAAGTCCCCAAGGAATCCTGAAAATAGACTTCTGCCTAGGGGGACAGGCCTTGGCACCTCATCAGATTTTATCAGAAAATATGCATAAGGTTTTCAGCATACATACCTGGAACTATCTATTGGGTTGTTTGCTTGTTCTTTGTTCTGCTGGTTTGGCGTTTTGTTTGTTTGTTTGTTTGTCTTTCTTTTCCTTTTGTCCTAGGTCTACCTATATAAAGTAGGCGGGATGAACAATGGCACAGGTGGTTACAGGGGACATGGGAGAGAAAGGGGCAGGGAGGGGGAGTGGGGAGACAACAAACTCAGAGATAAGGGAACAAGAGATCTAACACTGATGTTGAGGAGGGTGTATAATGCCTGGTGGGGTTTAATCAAGTGCAATGTAGCTGAGAGGAATTATTGAGAGCCGAATGGAGGGTGAGCATGATAGTGGGACAGGAGGAAGCTGAAAGTAAATAGAGGAAAGAAATAGGAGGAAAAGCTATTTATAAAGGTACAGATATAGACATTTATATATTTAGATATATTAATTTATAATGAAAGTGATAGAAGCCAAAGTACATATATTTATATGTTAAGTGTTAAGATAGCAGATGGACTTTAGGCCTCTACTCAAGAACACAAGAACACTTTGTTCTGATAACCTGGGACTTTACACAAAAACACTTTGTTCTGATAACCTGGCACTCTTTGATACTCACCTTCCCAACATAATCTCTGAAGACAAAAGGGTGCATAAGTAAAAGTGGTGAAGACAGCAGATGGTGCCTGGCTATCAAAAGATATAGCATCTGGGGCCTTAAAGGCTTCAAGTTAAACACGCAGTCATCCAACAGTGAAACAAATAAGCCCACATGGTTGAAACACACCCACTGGTGTGATCATGAGGTGTCAATGGGATCACGTATCAGACAGCAGAAGATCCAAGACAAACAAGTATATTTATGTGAATGAGAAGGGTTGGAGTGGAGAACCAAAGCCCAGCTGGAGAAAATTGGATCTCCCCGAAGAGAAGAGTTATAAGGAAGGGATGATTCAACCAAGGTATAGTATAGCAATGATGAATCATATATCATTCCTCTAGCTCCTGAATGCTTCTTCCCCTCCATTACCATGACCCAGTTCTACCTTACAAATCTGGCTAGACCAGAGAACACACATCAGTACAGATAAGAGCTCTCAACACATGAAATTTAGGACAGATAAAACCCTCAGGAACAGTAGTGCAAGTGGTGATATCATTAGGGTAAAGGGATGGTTGGGAGGGGAAAGGAGGAGGAAGGGGGAATCCATCACAAGGTTGGATATATAGCCCCACCCCAAAGGGGATGAATAACAGAAATGTGGGTGAAGGGAGACAATGGACAGTGTACGATACGAAATAATAACAATATATAATTGATCAAGGATTCACAAGTGTGGGAAGTGGGTGGAGGGGAAAAAGAGGAATTTATACCAAGGGCACAAATAGAAAATGTATTGGATATCATGATGGCAACGTGTGTACAAATATACTTGATACAATAGATGTTTGGAATGTTATAAGAGCTGCAAGACCTCCTGATAAAATGATTTTAAAAAAAGAAAAACAAAAGAAGGATCCAATTTGTTAAGGATTTCACTTCACTTGGATTCATGCCGAATGATCATGGAGGCTGACGTCAAGAAATTGAGTGATGTATTCATATTAGGCAAATCTGCACAAGACTTCTTTAAAGTGTCAAAGAGCAAAGATGTCATTTTGTAAATAATTTTCATCTGACTGAAGTTGTAGTGTTCCCAGACCCACGGCACGCTATTCTCAGTCTTTCCACGTGCCTGGGAAAGTTGGGCAATAAATCAGGCAGGTGGCAAATGAATTGATACATTTGAATTATAGTTTTGTTGAAGGATTGGCAAAAGATCAGAGTCTGTCTTGGAAAAAGGACAATCAGGATGCTCCTTAGAAGTGAGGACAGCAAGACTTTGTCCTATGTACCTTGGACCTGTTATTAGAAAAGACCAGTCCCTGGAAAAGGGCATCGTGTTTAGTGGAGTGAAAGGTGGAGGAAAGTGGGGGAGGCCATGAAGGAGATGGAGTGATACAGCGACTGCCACAATGGTCTGAAACCTAACAATCAAGCTGAGAATGACACCAGACCAGTAGTATTCCAATCTCTTGTGCATACGATGGCCATGTGCTGGTGCCAACTCACTCAGTGACACATAACTACAACAACAACAATAACCTTGTAATATATGTCCTTGAACAAAACATTTTATCAACTTAAAACATATTGCTCCTGGGTCGTATAATGAATAAAAGGTCATTTGTGAAATGATATCTCCAAATAACCTAAACACTTTTAGCTACAAGGTGAATCATATAAAATGTGGACTGTGAAGACCACATGAAGATACTTAATTAAAGCACAGAATTAAACCAAATCCTGCTGCTACCAAGAATATGTGTACAGTGCATAAAATAGTTTCAACAGGAGAAATATAACATTTTTATATTGAATTATAAAAGCGATAGCACTCGCTAAAGGAAGAGAGAATAAAAGAGTGTGTCTTCAGAGAAACCCACTCATTATAGCTCCAACCTTCTAAGAGGGAAACTCATTGAGTCTACAATGGTTACATTTCCTAGCCTAGATGATGATATAGGGAATTGATCCCTTCTTTTAAAGGTCTTTCAGTAGCCACGGAACAGGGAAGATATTGTTTATATCTCCACAGGGAAAGAGGAACCAGACTTCAACCCAGTGCTCCAAGATGTGAATGCAACATACAAGCATAGGGAACCAGGGGAGAGGTCTGAGGAGCTGGCCCCAATCCCACTACATGAACACGTGCCCCTCCCTCCAGAAGAATTTATTTCAGAGGACAGCACTGAAACTGCAGCTCAGGGAGAGAGATATGTCTGATCAGAGCACACAGGAGCAAATGAAGGGGGAGGAAGAGAGAGTGGAGCACATCCTGGCCCACCAAACCTTGAAGGCAATACTCCTGCTTAGAGCAGCCAACCCACAGAGAAGACCATATGGCTGGCCCCACTATGAGACATGACATCCCTCACTGACTCATAGCCCTACAGGGGACAACACTGGAGACACTGTGGGAATTGTGCCCTATCTGATCCCAGCACACAGAGGCAAAACACCATGGGCATGCAACAGAACAGCAAGGGGAACAAAGCAACGAAGTCCCTAGGGAATACCAAAAATAGACTTTGGGGCCAGGGCTTGGCACCCCATCAGACTCGAGCGGGAAACACTCCTAAAGGCTAACAAACAATCCTTGAACTAACTACAGGCTTTTCTTTTGTTGTTGTTGTTGTTTTTGTTGGTGTGTGTGTGTCTGTGAGTGTGTGTGTGTGTGTGTGTGTGTCTTTTGGGTTTTTTTGTCATTGGCTTTTTGTTGTTGTTTTGTTTTCTTTTGTTGCTTTGTTTTGCTATGTTTTGTTTTTGTGCACGTTATTATCTCTGCAGGTCTGTTTTAATAAAATAGGCTAGATGAACAATCTGGAGGAGAAAACAATGGGACTGAAGGTTCTGGGGGACATGGGAGAGAGAGAAGGGGGGAAGGAAGTAGTGTTAACAAACCCAGGGACAAGGGAATAACAAGTGATACAAACAAATCAGTGGTGAGGAGGGTGTAGGAGGCCTGGTAGGGCATGTTCAAGGGTAATATAGCTGAGAGGAATTGATGAAACCCAAATGAAGGCTAAGCATGATAGTGAGATAAGAGGGAAGTCAAAGGAAATTGAGGAAAGAGCTAGCAGGCAAAGGGCATATATAGAGGTCTAAATAAAGGCATTTACATACTTAAATATATTTATACATGAGGATGGGGAATATATCTATGTGCATATATTTACAGGTTTAGTATTAAGATAGCAGATGGACTTTGGGCCTCCATTCAAGTACTCCCTCAATGCAAGAATACTTTGTTCTATTAAACTGATATTCCATGATGTTCACCTTCCTGACACGATCGCTGAAGACAAATGGGCGCATAAGTAAATATGGTGAAGAAAGCTGATGGTGTCTTGTTATAAAAAGCTATAGCATCTGGGATCTTAAAGGCTTGAAGATAAGCAAGTGGCCATCTAGCTCAGAAGTAACAAAGCCCACATGGAAGAAGCACAGCAGTCTGTGTGATCATGAGGTGTTGAATGAATCAGGTATAAGGCATCAAAGAACAAAAAAATCAAATCATTGTGAATGAGGGGGAATGCAGATTGGGGACCCAAGACCCATCTGTAGGCAACTGGACAGCTGCTTAAAGAAGGGTTGTAAGGTGGAGATGAGCCAGTCTGGGTGCAGTGTAACAATGATGAACATACAACTTTCCTCTAGTTCCTAAATGCTTCCTCACCCCACCCCAACCCCAGTATCATGATCCCAATTCTACCTTACAAATCTGGCTAGACCAAAGGATGTACACTGGTACAGATAGGAACTGGAAATGCAGCGGATCTAGGGAGAATGATCCCCTTCAGGACCAGTGGTAATAGTGGTGATACCTAGTGGGTGGAGGGAGGTTGGGGTAGAAAAGGTGAACCAATTACAAGGATCTGCATATAACCTCCTCCCTGGGGGATGGACAACAGAAAAGTAGGTGAAGGGAGAAGTCGGACAGTGAAAGATATGGCGAAATAATAATTTATAAATTATCAAGGGTTTATGAGGGAGGGGGAACAAGGAGGGAGGGGAAAAATGAGGAGCTGATGCCAGGGGCTTAAGTGAAGAGCAAATGTTTTGGGAATGTTGAGGGCAACAAATGTACAAATGTGCTTTATACAAATTATGTATGTATGGATTGTGTGATAAGAGTTGTATGAGCCCCCCCAAAAAAAGATTTTTTTTAAAAAAGGTCTTTCAGATGTTGAGAAAGTTGTTTTTAGAACATTAGGTGTCCTCTATTTGTTGTTGCTTTTAGATTGTTAATTGTCCTTGATCTGGTTTCCTCATATTAACTCCTGTGAGCCAGCAGAATGGCCCCAAAGGAATCCTTTAGGCTGTGATCTTCACAGAAATAGATCATTAGGCTCTCGCTTCCCACAAAGCTTCAAGGTGGGTTCAAATCACCAACCTTTTAATTAACAGTAGCGTGTTTCACTGTTGCATCACTGGAGACCTGAAAGCTCCAAAATCCTTAAATAGTATATGTAATTGTACAGTGAGTTTTCCCTGGGAGAAAAACACTACGCAATACACCATCTGCACTAGCATGTAAATGACTGACGAGGTAAGTAACTGACGAGATCCCTACTGTGCTGGGTTTTCTTGTATGAGGAGAACAGGATCTAAAGGGAGCACCAAGCAGTGCCTGGAACACCCCTGGCACCAGGGTTAGGTGTGTGGAAATCACAGACCAGCGAAAATCCATAGCAGCCCTCTAAGTTTATTTTATCAGAAACTATCCTCCAGTCCTCCTTCCTTCCTACTAAACACACAGGTTAAAAGGTGAAGCCTTTAAAATCGTTTGGGGAGAAAATAACAAAAAATAAAAGGTTATGTCTTTACTATGTGCTCCTTACACCAATTAGAGAAAAACAAACTCACTCCTCTCATCACTCAACAAAATGCGTTCACATAAAGAAAGGAATATCAGCTCCAGGACAAAATGATGATGCTGGTGGAAATAAGTTTATTAGGAAGTTGAGAGGCAATTTCACAACTTTAACATGCCAAGAGCATGATGACAAATTCAGACAGTTTGGATGTCAAGTCCTGAAAATGCCCCGACAAACATTCAGGAAAGTCAGCTGGAAGCATCATCTGATTTTTCATTTCTTTCGTTGATCTCTGGGGCTAAGTCGGAAAATGCAGCAACTCTGGCATGTGTTGAGCAACTGAAGTTGGAAGACGAGGACGACAAAGGAGACTTGTAGAGATGTGCCTCTCAGCATTCAAGGGAGAGAAGATTCTATGCCTCGGGAACGTCAGCGGATCAGTAGAGAGCGTACGGCCAGTATCTCCTGTATCCGAAAGCCCCACAGCCGTTGTAGCCATAGCCAAAGCCATACCCCACTGGGGAGTAGGTGCTGCCATAGCCACAGCCGACGCTGTATCCCAGCGGGTAGCCGTAGCTGCCCCAGTAGCATCCTGGGAAAACAGTGCCGGAGAAGTTGTTAAAGCACATGATGTTGGGAATGGAAGGCTTAGGTTGCAAGTGAGAGGTGGTTCTTTGGGTATGATGGATCTCTAGTCTCAGCACCCTCTTTATATACCCTGTCTATTGGGTGTGGTGAAAAATACAAAGCAATCATTTTCATTCTTGACACCAATTTACATCACCAAAGCTCATTAACTTGGTTTGCTCTTCCTTAAGATGTCTTTACAATTGGTTGAGAAAGCGCTCTTGTGATATAATGCAGGGATAGAAGTCCTTCAAACGAAGTGTGCCCCTTGACTGGAAATAAATTACTACAATGACTTCAAAGCATTTCGTCTTAAGGGCCCTGTATGAAATTCTCTGTAAGCGTGCTTTAGAGTTCCAAGAAATATAGTTAGCTATTATGCCATCTGTCCTCTTGCTCTCTAAATTTTCATATTGACACATAGTAGAAACTCAGTAAATATCTGCTGAATGAGTTAATAAATAGGGAGTAAGACTCTCAAAACTCAAAACATTTTAGTACTCACATAACTTGCTTTTTAAAAATACATTTTATAGAACACAAGACAAATGACATAGAGATCATTAAAAAGACACTCTGTTTTGTTTTGTTGTCCTTTACAAAGCTACATCAAAACCCCTAGAAAACAATTTTTAATGTTTTTAATTATAGTTTCACATGTACTATATCTAACGTCTCACTTCGTGACTACGACTCAAAGCAGTAGTTTGTAATTGCTTTTAAAAATAAGTTTTGGGGAAGATGAAGAATGAAATTGTTCAACAAATATGACTTGGCTGTCTGATATGTATTTAAGATCACAGTTGACACTAATAGCAAGGTACAAAGAGAAAGAATGGGAAACTTTACCCTCAAATGTTCAAATATATTTTTCTCTTGGGTGTAATAAAATCAGATTATCTGAAAATGTGAGGACGTGAAAGGTTCAAAGACAGTATCAAGTCAGCATCATGTTTCACTTTCATCTTGCATCCCTGGGCAGGAAAAGCATTTTCTCTAAATAGAAATTATGTTCTCTGTTGTGAATTGGAGTGGGGTTGACAATTGTCAAAACAGTCTTGGGTCATGAGATACCTAACTGATTAGTCCCAGATGCCACTGTTGAAATTCCCCAAAGTGGTACTTATTAGGGGCTTTTTTCAAAAAGAAATAGAGAAACAGAAAACATGAGCAGAAAGATAAAAAAAGCCTTAATTTAACTGGACCTCCCCTTTGCAGAGGGTGTGCGAGGAGGAGAGGAGCCAGTCAGGGTGCAGTGTAGCATCCATGAAACACACAACTAACTTTCCTCTAGTTCTTAAATGCTTCCTCCCCTGCCACAATACCCACCCACTATCGTGATCCCAATTCTACCTTACAAACCTGGCTAGACCAGAAGATGTACACTGGTACAGATAGGAACTGGAAACACAGGGAATCCAGGACAGATGACCCCTTCAGGACCAGTGGTGAGTGGTGATACCAGGAGGGTGGAGGGAAGGTGGGGTAGAAAGGGAGAACCGATGATAAGGATCTACATATAACCTCCTCCCCGGGGGATGGACAACAGAAAAGTGGGTGAAGGGAGACGTCGGCAGTGTAAGATATGATAAAATAATAATAATTTATAAATTATCAAGGGTTCATGAGGGAGGGGTGAGTAGGGAGGGAGGGGGAAAATGAGGAGCTGATTCCAAGGGCTCAAGTGGCAAGTAAATGTTTTGAGGATGAAGGCAACAAATGTACAGATGTGCTTGACACAACGGATGTATATATGGATTGCAATAAGAATTATATGAGACCCCAATAAAATGATTTAAATTTTTAAAAAGGCCTTGAATTATCTTTCATAACCATAGCATCAATATATAATACCCCCTCCCTCACTACTCGCCTCCAACAATGTTCCCTTTAGATCCAGGGGTAACTTTCTTCCATCACCCAGAGTTAAATGTAATATTCATGGTGCATCTAGGGATCACTGGTTGATTCTGAAATATGAGACTTGGAAAAATGAAAACTATTCCAGTATAGTGACCATTAATTGGTTAATTGGAGCAGAAGCATTTTTGAAAATAGATTCATCCAGTACCATTCCCTCAGCCCGTTCATGAACAAAACTGTGTAGCTGCCTCTGGTGATTCAGCATCTAAAATGCAAACAGTTCATGTGACTTAGAGTTAAACAAACCTAAGAATTAAAATGAGCTTCATTCTCTAAATGTTGATTAAGATATTCAACAACAAATGCTTTTCTGAAAGTCATAGAATAATCTACCTTAGGTTTTTGTTGTCATCTCAGTCTGTGCTCCATAATAAAAGAACTGGTAATATTGGGAGGAAAGAGAGAAATAAATAGAACATAGCACTGTGTAATGGAGAGGAAAATAGCTTTTTAACAAATGCTAAGGTTTGATTGTGATTTTTTAAAAACATTTTATTAGGGGCTCATACAACTCTTATCACAATCCATACATATACATACATCAATTGTATAAAGAACATCTGTACATTCTTTGTCCTAATCATTTTCTTTGTTTTTTCTCTTCTTTTCTTTTTTTACATTTTACTAGGGGCTCATGCAACTCTTACCACAATCCATACCTATACATACATCAATTGTATAAAGCACATCCATACATTCCCTGCCCCAATCATTCTCAAAGCATTTGCTCTCCACTTAAGCCCTTTGCATCAGGTCCTCTTTATTTTCCCCTCCCTCCCTACTCCCCCCTCCCTCATGTTCCCTTGGTAATTTATACATTGTTATTTTGTCATATCTTGCCCTATCCGGAGTCTCCCTTCCCCCCCTTCTCTGCCGTCCATCTCCCAAGGAGGAGGTCACATGTGTATCCTTGTAATCAGTTCCCCCTTTCCAACCCACTCACCCTCCACTCTCCCAGCCTCGCCCCTCACACCCCTGGTCCTGAAGGTATCGTCCACCCTGGATTCCCTGTGCCTCCAGCTCCCATATGCACCAATGTACAACCTCTGCCCTATCCAGCCCTGCAAGGTAGAATTCGGATCATGGTAGTTGGGGGGAGGAAGCATCCAGGATCTTGCGGAAAGCTGTGTTCTTCATCGGTACTACCTCGCACCCTGACTGACCCATCTCCTCTCCTAAACCCCTTTATGAGGGGATCTCCAGTGGCCGACACTTGGGCCTTGGGTCTCCACTCTGTACTTCCCCCTTCATTCAATATGGTATATATATATATATATACACACACACACACATATATATATACACACACACACATATATATACATATATATATATATCTTTTTTTTTTGCATGATGCCTTATACCTGGTCCCTTTGGCACCTCGTGATCCCACTGGCTGGTGTGCTTCTTCCATGTGGGCTTTATTGCTTCTGAGCTAGATGGCCGCTTGTTCACCTTCAAGCCTTTAAGACCCCAGACACTATCTCTTTTGATAGCCAGGCACCATCAGCTTTCTTCGCCACATTTGCTTATGCACCCATTTGTCTTCAGCGATCCTATCATGGAGGTGTGCACCCAATGATATGATTTTTTTGTTCTTTGATGCCTGATAACTGATCCCTTGGGACCACACGATCACACAGGCTGGTGTGTTCTTCCATGTGGGCTTTGTTGCTTCTGAGCTAGATGGCCACTTGTTTATCTTCAAGCCTTTAAGACCCCAGTCACTATCTCTTTTGATAGCCGGGCACCATCAGCTTTCTTCACCACATTTACTTGTTCACCCACTTTGGCTCCAGCCATTGTGTTGGGAGAGTGAGCATCATAGAGTTCCAATTTAATAAAAGAAGGTATTCATGCATTGAGGGAGTGCTTAAGTAGAGGCCCAAGGTCCTTCCGCCCCCTTAATACTTAACCTATAAATATAGACACATAGATATATTTCCCCATCCTCATATATATATTTGCATGTACATGTCTTTGTCTAGACCTCCATAAATGTCCTTTGATTCCTAGCTCTTTCCTCCATCTCCCTCGACTTTCCTCCTGCCCTACTACCATGCTCCATCACCACATGGGCTACAGCTATACCTCTTCTCTACGCAACCTTACCCTTGATCATTCCCCACCAGGCCTGCCACTCCCCCCTCTCTACCATTTTGGGTCCCATGTTGTTCCTTTGTCCCTGTGTTTGTTGACACCACTTCCTTACCCTTTGATTGTGATTTTTTAAAATGAATTCCTGTCTGACACATCTGCTTAGTGTAACAAGGTGCTAGGATAATCCTGGGAAAATATCCAGCGCTATATCTGGGGAGTAATAATGAATAACAATTAAAATTGGTTGGTTTTAAGAAATTAAGTCTTGTTTACAATGAGCACCATGCATTTCCTATAGAAATCCTACAGAAAGTTCTAGCAAAATAAAATTTTAGGAAAATACATCACTTATTAAGTCATTTAAAAACTAAGTTAATAGCTATCTTATTCTTACTTTGGGTTTATGAATGCATTAGTCTGCTATAGATCTATCAAGCTAGGATTCAGATTTTGTTGAGCCTGAGTTTATACAATGTTGAAGCCTACTTTTTGCAAAGGAATGCAACAAATAGAAAAATCAGTATTTGTTAGAATTCTAAAAAAAAAAAAACGTAGCTAACAATATGAAAGCCCACACAAAAAATGGGAACAGGTAGGGAAAATTTTTACTACTTTATTAACTCTGTGATACATTTTACACAGACAAGCTTCTGGCTCCATGATTTCAGATTGTTTTCTCCTCTTTATCCACACCTCATACTTCCAGTGCTGCATGCCTTGGGAAATATCTATGCCTAAATATGATTTTTGAAAATTTGCTTCCATGTAGCAAACTCTGTTGAATTGACAAGATCACAGGCAAAAGAATTATTAGAAACCATTTCACCCAAACAGGATTGCTAGAAATAGCTCAACTGTGTACAGAAGTACAGTATGTACAGTACTTACAGTGTGTACAGTAAATACAAACTGTCTCATTATACTCAAATTAAATGCAACTCCAACTCAATATCAACTTATTAAAATCCCCAAAGTGTTGATCACTTCTTCAATGTCGCACAATGCGAGTGTAAATGTAACTGGGGTCAACCCAATAAGAAAGAAGTGGCACTTAGAATATCTTACTTTTGAAATTTTTTCTGAAAATAGAGTCGAGTGTTTGGAGGTTCAAAAAGGAGAGAAGAGCTATCTTCTCATATATTAATTGAAATGTCTTAGTGTCAGATGACATGAAGTAGGCTCTAATTCTTTTCTAGCCCATGATCAACTACCCTGTCCTATTCCATCCTCACAATGGCCGCTGTATTTGAGTCCATGGGTACAGGCACTGTGTCAGTCACCTCATTGAGAGTTTTCATATTTTTCACTCCCTTTCTTCCAAGAATGACGGCCTTCTCAAGGTCCTTCTTAATAACATGCCCAAAGTAGTCATGATCATTCTATGTATTCTTTCTTCTAAAGGTCTGTGGTAGTTACATAATCTCCTGTCAACTTGCAAAGGGGTGGGGTCTAGCCTGTTAAGCAAGTGGCAGCTTGACAGCCTCATTTGGAGGCTCGAGGGAGATAAATAGCTGACTGGAGGCCAGATACAGACAAACATTCTCTGCTTCATATTCCTGAGGGCAAGACACATGGCGCTGCATTAGAACCCTGGAGCTGGAGGAGCCACATGGAGACCCACGCCAGCGCTGAGATGCTTACACCGCCACTGGGTCCACCAGACTTTCCACCCACTGACCTGTGATCTTCCTGCACTGAGCATCATTGCATGTGTCTTGTGAGTCTGAAGAGGAATTTATTGATTGGTATTGGACATATAGGCTAATGTCGGACTTATGAACTTGATCTGGACTAGGCTAGGATATTTTCTCAATATTCAATTGCTGTTGTATATAAAGCTCTTAAACAAATATAAATGCCTCTGGATTTGTTTCTCTAGTCAACCCAGACTCACACAAGAGCAGTCTAGCTGTACTTCTTCCAAGATGTATTTGTTTGTTCCGCTGGCATTGCATGACATCATCGCTATTCTTAAGCAACATCATTATCCGAAGGTCTTGTTTCTTCCCTGTCCAGTGTTCATGTGTACAAGAGGCCACCGAAAATACAATGGCTCGAATCAGCCCCACCTTAATCCTCAAGCTGACATCTTTGCTTTTTAACCCTTTAAAGAGATCTTGTGCAGCAGATTCTCCAATGCAAGAGATTATTTGATCTCTTTAGTGCTGCTTTCCTGGACATTGATTGTGGATCCCTATTCGATGAAATCCATGACAGCTTCCATGTTTTTCTTCATTCCTTGGGATGGTCCTAATTGATTCACTGTAAAGTATTTTTTTACTTTCTGTTTCTTTTATGTTGTAATATAATCCTATCAGAAGTTTTGATCTTCATCGGTAAGTGCCTCAGTTTCTCTTCCCTTGCAGCAAGCAATGTTGTACAATCTGCATTTTGTAAGATGCAAATGAGCCCCCCCTCTATTCTTCTTCACATAGTTCAGCTTCTCGGATCACTTGCTCAACCCGCAGATTGAATAAGTATGGGGAAGCAATACAACTCTGACCCACTCCTTACCTGATTTTAAACCATGCAGTGTCCCTAGTTTTGTTGGAAGAACTACCTCTTTGACTCTGTAATAGGTTCTCTCTCACTCCACACTCACTGCTATGGAATTGATTCTGATTTGTAGCGACCCTTTAGAAAATGGTAGAACTTTTCCCTGTGGGTTTCTGACTTGAGAGCAATAGAAAGCCTCGTCATTTTCCTGAGGAATGACTGAAGACTTTGAACTCCTGATCTGGTAGTTAGAAGTCCCATATGTAACCCACTCTCAACCAGTGTTCTGGAAATGTCATTCTTTTCCAAGTTAACAATAGAATTTTTTTATGATCCACACAGCCAAATGTCTTTCATAGTCAATAAAACACAAGTAAATATCTCACAGGTATTCTTTGCTTTCAGCTAAGATCCATCTGGCATAAGCAATCACTAGTTCTATGTCCTTTCCTAAATCCAGATTGAATTTCTGGCAGCACCCTGTCCTTTCTACAAAATTATACAAACATTTTTAAATTATTTTCACCAAAAATTTCCTCGTGTATGATAATAATGATGTGGTTCAATAATTTCCACAATGTGTTGGCTCACCTTTCTTTGAAATGGGTACAAATATGGATCTCTTCAAATTTGTCGGCCAGATAGCTATCTTCCAAATTTCATGCAGAGACTAGTGACTTCTTCCAGCACTGCATTAGTTTGGTGAAATATTTCAGTAGGTATTTTGACAATTCCTAGAGACTTATGTGTTGCCAATACCTCAGTGCAGCATGAGCGTAGTCCTTTATCTTACGCTGTGTCCTTATATGGTGCTGATGGAGATGAGGGAAGCATTAGCCTGCCAAGAGAATGAACAGATCTGTCTTGGAAGAAGTGCAGCCAGAATGTTCCTCAGAGGTAAGCATGACAAGACTTTGCCCCACATACTTTGGACATGTTTTCAGGAGAGACCAGTCCCTGCAGAAGGGCATCCTGCCTGGTAAAGAATCGAGGAAGTGAAAAAGAGGAGAACTTTTGACAAGGTAGATTGACACAGGGGCTGCAACAGAGAGCTCAAATATGAAAGTAATTGTGAAGACAGCACAGGGCCAGGAAGTGTTCCATTTGGTTCCATGGGGTTTCTGTGAGTCAGAAGTCTCTCAATGACACCCACAAATGCGACATGTTCTGAAATGGTTGACATCACTTTGGGCCAATATGACTAGAATATTTACTGGTTAAGGTAAATTCTGGATTCTATTCTCTTTAACATAACCATAAATATTTCCTTAGTAAATAATTTGATTTTTCCTTTTACATTACTTTAGCTTCAAATAAAGTCTGACATGAATATATATTTTAAAAGTTCCCATTGTTTTACTTTCTAAGAATGAGTCAGAAATTGTGCAGAGATTTTAAAAGCAGAGTCAACCCAGTATACAGGAGGAAACAGTTCTTATCTTATTAGTTCTAATATATTTTCTAATTTCATAATGTTGTAATTAATGGGAAATGAAAAAGAACCTAGAAGGAAATGTTTTGAATGAATTTTAGAATTTATATCATAGAGTACCCTGTAATAAAAAAAATCGCTTATTCCTCATTTCAAACATTTATTGAGCATCTACTGTGTTACAAACATTTTGTTGAATCAAAAACCAAGTCTACAGCCACTGAGTCAATCCCAACTCATAGTGACCTTGCAAGACAGAGTAGAGCTGTCCCCTATGCTTTTCAAAACTGTAAATCTTTATCAAAACAGACTAACTCATCTTACTCCCTGAGGTAGTTCATTTATTGTGCCAACCTGACCGATAAACACATGTGGACTTAATTGAAGGACAGAGGGATAAATGGCTCATGAGCCTCACCTTTCTAGCTCTCGACTCTTGCTTTGTGATAGTCGGACCAGGGTGCAGCTGCCTTAGCAATTCCCTGCTTCAGCTTGCAAGACTCACTTCCTGCAAGACATCCTTGAGGAGAAGCCATGTAGACCTACCCCGATGCAGCCCTGGGTGCTGGAGCAAGCATGTGGAGACCCTGGCCAGTGCTGAGATGCTTACACATTCACTGACTCAGCTTTCCTCCTGCAGTCGACATTGTTGTGTGTGTTTTGTGAGATGGAGGAGGACTTTGTGGATTAGTGTTGGACATATGGATTAATGTTGGATTTGTGGACTTGGGCAGCACTGGGTTGGGATGTTTTCTTGATGTGCCCATAACCTTTATATAAAGCTCTCTCTTATACATGAGTTTCTGGGGATTTGTTTCTATAAAGACTAATACACTCTCACAGAGTGCTGATGGATTTAAACTGCTGATCTTTCAATTAGCAGCACAATGCTTAACCTACTGTGCCACTGGACAGCCTAAGAATTTTGCTCTGTGCTGTATACACAGAATTGAATAAGAAATAGTAATTAAATGACAAATGAGAATTAAAGTATTGTATATCCTACCCCAAATTCCATACCACTCTCTGTGTATTTTGTTAGATAACTCTACAGGAAGGAGGCAGTCATCTGGAAAGCCTCATTATAAAAGATATAGACATACACCTGGGACTCAAAAGGTGGGAAATTTCACAATTAAACATTGGCTAGAACAGTGACCCTCAAGCTTCTAATGCCATGACCCTTTAATACAGTGCCTCATGTTGTGGTGACCCCCAACTCTAAAATTATTTTTGTTGCTACTCAATAACTGTCATTTTGCTACTGTTATGAATTGGGTGACCCCTGTGAAAGGGTGCTTCCACCGCCAAAGGGGTCGCGACCCACAAGTTGAGAGCCGTTGGGCTAGAGGGATCGTTGAATTTAGGAGACCTTCCAAAAGAAAGATAGTGTTTTAAGCAAAGACTCACAGATATTAAACACTCTAGTGCCTTCTAGCAGCCACAAATAAGGGACCCAGTGGCGTCCAGTCTTGTACATAAGGGCAACATAAGGAAAGAGGAAAATGAAAAGTTAATGAGGAGCTGTAGCCAATTTCATGTGCTTTGGAGAAAAGGAGAGTTGCGTTTTTGAAAGGTCAGCACTCTGGAGTGTGGGAGATGACTTACTTTCAGGAAACATCATAGATAGGAAAAGGAAAAGCAGGCTTAATCTGCCCCCCCCCCCCACCACCCTCCACATACACACACATTGAGACTGATCTCCTTTTCAACACCTTTTGTGGGTTATTTTTGTTTTCAACATCTTCAATGTTTGTTTGGTTTCAAATAATGAAATTTGCTTAAAGAAAACATTTAGTATTAACAAATAATAGGAAACTAGAACATGAGCAATCCCAGGGTTGTGTTAGGTTTCCACGGTGGCAGGGTTAGGAGCAGCTTCCGGGTGGTTCTCACAGCCTTCTACTCGTGGCTGCAGGATGGCTGTAGAGGGCCACGTCTCATACGCTGAGACACCAGCGTCCCAAATCACAGAGTATAAAAGAAGGTACCTTCCCACACAGCTATTCTTCCATTTTCTATCATGAAGCAAGACATTTAATATTTGTTTCCAAAATAGTTCCTTTGGGTCTCATTATCAAAAACTGAATCATTTGTTTGTGGTTGAGGAAAAGAAGCGGACAGAAAAGAATCTACCAAGCTCTGTCTATCCATTTCATGTGAAGTTGCCCTAGTGGTGTAGTGGTTACATGTTGGGCTATTAACCACAAGGTCAGCAGTTTGAAACCACCAAGCACCAGGGACTTCCTACTCCCGTAAAGAGTTAGTCTCTGAAACCCACAGGGCACTTCTAACCTGTCCAATAGGCTTGCTGAGTCAGCATCGACTGGATAGCAGTTAGTTTGGTTTGTTATTTTGAAGATTCTACTTGCCTAGAAAGAAAGGGAGAGAAGCAGTCATGGATGGATAACTAATACCGTTTTCACAGAATCTTCACTTCCTCACATGCGCACTTCACTGCTGAGCATACTTTATATGGTATTGGGGGAAATGAAAGATAAGAAAATAATCAGTAGAAGACGACATCCAATTATTACTACAGAAAATATGAAGAGAAAACCTTTATGCATCCAGATTTTAGTTATTCCTCCCTGTAAAAGTATACACTGAATCTTTAAATCCTCTGAATTATTGTTTCTCACTTATTGTCCTCCAACCATCGAATATGGTCACCCTCCTCAGGTGACTTCCTTTGATGATTTACTAACTTGCATATGAAATTTAACTATTGTTTTCTGGGAGTTTTGCTCAGAAATGGTTTCTACTGTTCATATGAAATTCATATTTACATCTTCAGCACCGATGAATACCAGAAAGATGCTTACTTGTGTTTTATTGACTTTGTGAAAGCATTTAAGCATGTCGGTCATGACAACCTATGGCTGGATAACAGTGAGATGAGTGAGAACTACAGATCATTTCATTGTGCTCAGGTGCAACCTGTACACAGACCAAGAGGGAGTCAACTGATGCAGTGGCTGCAACAATAGGCTCAAACAGCACCGGTCTAGGTGCTATTGTGAGATGGCACCAGTCTAGGTAATGTTTCCCTCTGTTGTACATCAGGTTGCTATGGGTCAGAGATGACTCAATGACACCTAACAACGACAATACCCCTGCCTTTGCAAATCTGTCACCAGGTCCTGACAGCTTTATCTTCTAAATGCCTCTTAAATGCATTATCTTCATGGATCTCCACGTCAAAACTCACTGCCATTGAATTGATTCTGACACATAGCAAGCCTATAGAACAGAGAACTGCACCAAGACGGTAAATACTTACACAAGTATGAAGCCTCCTCTTTCTGCTGTGGAGCCACTGGTGGTTATGAACTGCTGACCTTCTAATGGGTGGCACAAATTGTAACCCATTATGCCACCAGGGTTCAATCTCCATTTACCCACCAGCTCTAGTTCTCTCTTACTGCTGCTGTCAATTTGCCTCGTTGAAGAAGCCTGGAGCCGTGCAAAGGATTAACTCATTTGGGTGCTGGTATTTTGAGACCACCCAGATATGCATTGACAGCAATTATTGATGTTCTCATTCTTATAAACCAGGCATTGAAAACCACATAGAGGACCCCCAACAAAGGATCACTCCAAGATGACATATTGGTTTTTAAGTGACTTAAAATGGTAACTGCTTTTAAGCTGTTTAAAGCAATATACTTTTTTTTTACTTGTAGTTCTGGTGGTATTAGTTGATCTATAGGAGTTCTGAGGATCCGAATTTTGCAATGAAACTTACGTAGCTAAAATGAAGATATGGCATGGCCAATTGCTTCTGGAAACTGTAGGGCAGATCGCTGTTCCTAATGTTTTCAGCTTCTTGAGGTCACTTGCACTCCTTGGCTTGTGGCCCCTTCCGCTTCCATTAACACATCTTCTACTATTAGCTCTGACACCTTTTCTCTTGACAGACCCTTGGATTTACATTGATCACAATCAAATAATCCAGGATAACTTCCCCACCAAGATTTCTGTTTTAACCACCTCTCCAAGGTCCATTTAGTTAGGGAAGGTAGCATATTCACTAGTTACTGGGATTAGAATATCGACATATTTGAAGATCACATTTAGCCACCTAAGTCAAGCTACCAACCCCATGTGCCTGGATGTCCATGGTGGCCTCAAAATCTAACATATCCACGATTGCCTTACAATCTGATTCCTACCATCAAAATATTTACAAAATGAAGGTCTAATGATGCTGGATGTGCATGTGCACACACATGTTTAAAAGATCTCAATTGTAAGTGGGTGAAGGGAGACGTCGGACAGGGAAAGATATGACAAAATAATAATTGATAAATTATCAAGGGTTCATGAGGGAGGGGGTTGTGGGAGGGAGGGGAAAATGAGGAGCTGATTCCAGGGGTTTGGTGGAGAGCAAATATTTTGAGAAGGATGAAGGAAATGAATGTACAGATATGCTTTACACATTGATGCATGTATAAGATAAGAGTTGTATGAGCCCCTAATAAAATGATTAAAAAACAAATAAGTAAATAAATCAATGCACAACAACTAAAAAAAATGTCAGTTGTTTCTGTGATAATGAAATTATGTGTCAAAACACTAGGCTATGGTTCCCAGTGGTTTAGTCTAATACCAGACCAGTTGTTATTCTACAATGCAGTCTACTGTAATTAATAAATTTGCTGAAAGGAGAGTATCCCTAGATGGAAGGCTATGACAGAACTCACTCTCTATCTCTCCACTCTGTACTGCTTTCATCAACTTAGTTAGGGATCATGGAACACAAGTGTCTCAAGTTTAGAGCTGGATTGTGTGCTTGCCAACTCCAACAATAATATCAGCTAATCCATTTAAGTCTCTCTCTCTCTCTCTCTCTCTCTCTCTCTCTCTCTCTCTCTCTCTCTCTGTCTCTCTCTCTCTCTCTCTCCATTTCCAATACTATACATTTTTCAGGAGTAGATAGCCTCACCTATCTCCTATGGATCAGCTAACAGGTTCAAACTGCTGACCTTGAAGCTAGCATTTCAATGCATAACCCACCATGTCACCAGGGCTACTATGTATGTGTGTGTGCACATATCAATTCTGACTCATAGTGGGAACTTCTGAGGGATTCAAAGACTGCAAAGTTTCACAGAAACAAGATAAGGCTGCTTGACCCAGTAAAGATTTACTGTCTCAGAAACTGACTCAATGCAATGGACGGGATAATTTTTTTCATCTTTAAGCTTACTGGGCGGGGGGGGGGGGGGAACAACACTTGCTGAACTGAGCTGGCTATCTTTAGCTCTTCAGATTTGTCCCGCTCCTTTTCAATCTCAACCCCAGGCGCACACTATTCGCCCTGCATGGAATTCTCTTCCTTCTCCTCTTCTCACCCACTCCCTTGAAAAGTCCAAATATTTCTGGAAAGTCTCCCTGCTGTACCCCACCTCCATTAGCTAAAGGCTATCTATAACATCATGTCAGGCTGCCACCCCCCTCATATCTGAACCACTTACCAGACTTATCTTTACAACTTATTTGTAAAATTGAAACTAGCATGCCTCCTTCCACGAGAACAAAGATGATATGGTTTCAACCATCATTCATTCCTTAGTTCCAAGCTTGCTACTGGACATATTGCTGGTTTTCAATACATGTAAATGGATGTAGCGAACGGAGGAATATTGCAAGCCTAACTTAGCCATTCACTGGCTGTGAGGATTCAGAGAAACCACTTTTCTGAGTCCCAAACTACTCAGCTGTAAAATGAAGTAGGTTGGCTTCCTGGGTGATGCCACATTAAACATTGTACAATTCTAATATCAAAGTTCCTGATGATCCAAGATTAATAAGTCAACCCTCTCATATTGGAATTTGGTTCATGAAGCCTACAAGTGCAGGGAGTTCTTTTGTTCATCTATTACACATCTCTGTGATGAGACACTAATGAGCTCCCAGGCGCCACCACTTAAAATACAAAGTACAGTGAGAAGGATTGCAAAGAGAAATTAAGAAACCTCTATAAGTGTTCCAACCCCCACTCACTCACTGCCATCAGTCCTATTATCACATCTAGTGACCCTGTAATGCAGGGTAGACCTGCCCCTCTGGGTTTCTGAGATTGTAAATCTTCAAAGGGGTAGAAAGCCTTGTCTTTCTCCAACAATGGTGATCCTATGGACACCTCATGATCACACAGGCTGGTGTGCTTCTTCCATGTGGGCTTTGTTGCTTCTCAGTTAGATGGCTGCTTCTTTGTCTTCAAGCCTTTAAGACCCCAGATGCTATATCTTTTGATAGCCCGGCACCATCGGCTTTCTTTGCCACATTTGCTTATGCACCCATTTCTCTTCAGCAATCGTGTTGGGAAGGTGAGCATCATGGAATGCCAGGTTAATAGAACAAAGTGTTCTTGCATTGAGGGAGTACTTGAGTAGAGACCTAATGTCCATCTGCTACCTCAATACTAAAACTATAAATATATGCACATAGATCTGTTATCCCATTCTCATATATAAATACATTTACATATGTAAATCCCTGTATTTAGACCTCTATAAATGTTCTTTGCCTCCTAGTTCTTTCCTCTATTTACTTTTACTTTCCTCTTGTCTCACTGTCATATTCAGCCTTCATTTGGGTTTCAGTAATTCTTCTAGGTTATATTATTGCCCTTGATCAAGCTCTACCAGGCCTCCTACACCCTCCTTGGCATTGATTTTGGATCTCTGGTTGTTCCCTTCTCCTGGATCAGGTATCAGGCAACAAAAAACAAAAATCATATCTTTGTGAATGAGGGGGAAAGCAGACTGAAGACCCAAAGCCCATCTGTAGGCAACTGGACCTCTCTTTACAGAAGAGTTGTAGGGAGGAGATGAACCAGTCAGGGTGCAGTATAGCACCAATGAAACATGCAACTTTCCTCAAGTTCATTATTGCTTTTTGCCCCCCCCAACCACCACCACTATCATGATCCCAAGGCTACCTTACAAATCCAGCTAGACCAGAGGATGTACAGTGGTACAGATAAGAGCTGGAAACAGGGAATACAGGACAGATAAACCCCTCAGAACCAATAATGATACCAGAAGGGTAAGGGTAAGGTAAGGGAGAAAGGAAGAACCGATCACAAAGATCTACATATAACCCCCTGTCTAGGGGACAGACAACAGAAAATTGGGTGAAGGGAGACATCAGACAATATAAGACATGAAAACAAATAATTTATAAATTATCAAGGGTTCATGAGGGAGGGAGGTGAGAAGCAGGAGAGGTGAAAAATGAGGAGCTGATACTAAGGGCTCAAATAGAAAGTAAATGTTTTGAGAATGATGAGGGAAACAAATGTATAAATATGTTTGACACAATGGATGTATATATGGATTGTGATAAAAGTTGTATGAATGCTCAATAAAGTTATTTTTTTTAAAGAGAGTGTCATGGTGGTTCTCAGAATACCTGAATCATGCTGGCTACTTATTTGAATACATATTCCAGAGCTGAATTCCTATAACCAGTGCGTCTAAGGAGAAAGCAAGGAGTTTACATTTTTAAAAGACAGCAAACCCATCGATGCTAACACATAGCAACCTTCTAGGAGGGAGTGGAATGGCTCCACAGGGTGTCTAAGGATGTAAATCTTCATGGAAATCCACTGCTACATCGCTCTCCCCCTGAGGAACTGTTGGGTTCAAACTGCCATGCTGATAGAAGCCCAATCCTTAGCCTGCTCCATCATCAGGGATGCGTTTCAGTAGACAAGACAAGTTTGTCCAATATGGATACTTCAGTCACACTTTAAGAAGTTTGCAGTGTTCTGAAATAAATTCCACCACCCTAGTGGCGCTGTAGATAAGTGTTACATCACTAACAACAAGGTCAGCAATTCAAACCCACCCATTCCTCCAAGAAAGAAAGTTGATGCTATACACTAATATAAAGATTTGCATTAGACTAATCAATCATTAAGATAAAAAGAGCAGCTTATGCCCAAAAACAAAATGCAGAGGGATAAGGGGAAAAAAGTAGGAATGGAAACAGGAAACACAGAGAGAAAGTAGGATGAGTGCTGGTGCATTGAGTTGAACCAGAATGTGCATAAATTGTCGGATTTAAAACTACGATCTTCCCTGTAAACCTTCACCTAATCACAATTTTTAAACTTTAAAAATAAATAGATAAATTTTGCAGCTTCGAAAGCCCTCCATAGAGTGACTATGGATCTACTCGACAGCGATGATTACCCAACTGTCAGTTGGTCATACTGTGATGGCTTGCCTGTTGCTACAATGCTAGACACTGTGCCATTTGGTATTTAAATACCAGCAGGATCCCCAATGGTGGACAGAATTCAATAGACCTTTTAGGCAATCTACTTCTAGAACTGATTAGTCAAAGGAAACCTTACGCGTCACAACAGAACATTACCTGACATAGCACAGGAAGATGAACATTTTAGATTGGAAGACATTTAGTAAAAACAGGGAACAGAGCAATTGACGTAAGAATGCACATGATCTCAAAGAGAGTGCAGGTTTGGCCAACAGTTTTCTCTGTTGGCCATGGATGAGCCATGAGTCAGGACTCGACTGGAAGAAACAACATAGGGTAGTGCCTGAAAGAAACAGCCTCTCCAACTAAACATGCAACCTAAAAAAAGTATAGAGATAAAACAGTCAATGGCATCTTTGTTAGTCTGGCCTCATAACTGGAGGGACAGACTTTAGTTGGGATGTGAGCGATGGATCTTGGAAACAGTTCTCAGCTTGGCAGAGTGACTCTGCCTCCAGGGGCATTTGCCAACATCTCATGATACTTTTGTTTGTTTGTTTGTTTGTTGTGACTAGTGGGATGCTGCTCATCAATGAGAAGTAGAAGCGAGAGCTTCGCCTAAGATTCTTTTTTTTTTTTAACATTTTATTAGGGGCCCATACAACTCTTATCACAATCCACACTTATACATACATCAATTGTAAAAAGCATATCTGTACATTCTTTGCCCTAATCACTCTCAGAGCATTTGCTCTCCACTTAAGCCCTCTGCATCAGGTTCTCATGCCTAAGATTCTTGCAGTGCACAAAACAAAGGAACATCCAGCCCGATATGGCAATAGCCCCAAAGTGGAGAAATCTGTCTTAAAGTCTGATGATTTTCCAGTGTCATGTGATAGGGCCAAAACCTGCTGACCCATCTTGGGGCTAATTGAAGACATCATTCCAATCCTTGCTGTCTCAGCACTTTGCCTGTGCCATGCTTGTGAGGCTATTTGATTAACAAAGCAAGCACCAGATAATTGAAGCATACTATTTGATGCCGAACTCATGCGGTTTTCTGAAGGAGTGATGTGACACCACAACAATGGTGCAATGCCTACTAGGCTCGCTGACTCTTGTCAGAACACTTCACAGGTGTTACCCAATCAACATAAAACAGCCGGTCCTAGGAAGGTGTGTCTCTGGAGCAAGCTTTTGGGCACCAGTTGTTTAAGGTCACTTTTTAGCATCTCTCCTCAATTCTTGGAGTCTATGAGTGGGCATTGTGAAAGGTAACATGCTTGGTTATGAAAATTATTGAAAAGCCAATGGGGCCAGTTCTCCTCCATTGCCATGAGTTGGGGTTGCTATGAATCAGGGTTGGCTTGAACGGTGCCTGTTTGCACATTTTGGTTTGATTTCTTTTTAATCCTTTTTGGGAGAGAGGTCCCTAGGTAGCACAAACAGACTGTACTTGGCTACTGATGGAACTGTAGTCTTTAGTGTATAGTCTGTAACTACAGTCTTTAACACAGTTCAACGCTCTGTCACCTTGACTCAGAATTAAATCAAGGGCAATGGGTTTGGCTGATTGTTTTCATTTGTTTGTTTTTTTCATTCTTGGAACTGCAAACAGAATAGTCAAGGCCCTCTTCTTATGAAACAAAGGAATTGTTAAAATCAGAAAACAGAAATATGTATAAATTTTAAAGTGCGGCACCCACTTACAAGCTGAGTCCGTGGCCCTAAGTTACACTACAAACCTGTAACTGAATGCACACCCAAGGCTCAGTTTTCATTCAAATCAATCTATAAATGGAACAGGAATTCTAGAGAGCTGTGCATAACTTGGGATAATCATCAAAAGGGCAGCATTTACACAAGGACGACGTTTAGAAGGATTAGGAAAGAAAGAGGAATGAGAAGAGGAGCCACAGGGAGGAAGTGGGATAAATGATGGTTCGCTGTGGAGATTACTTTGAATGGAATGAGACCAAATTATAAGAAGGATTGACTTTAAAAATATATATTGAATGATCTGCACTGTCAACATTTACCCAATTTACAATAAAAAGTTTAAAACTTTCTTTAAAGACTAAAAAACAAGAAAGGTGGGTTGTGCTGCCTTGCTGCTAAGACTGTCAAGAAGATCATGAACTTCAACCTATTTACTGGTCATTTGGTCAATGAAAAGTTTGAAGTCATGTCCTTCTGATAACGTTTAATGTAATTGTTCTCAGTATCTTTGCACAACAAGCAAAAATAACAAGCTCAGTCTACCAAAACAGTTACTCTGTCAAAGTCTTGGTTGACCATAGTTAAATGTAAAAATACATAAGTAAATGTAAATTAAAATCAAAAGACTATCACTTAGGTACCAGACATTTTTGTAATCCAAAAACTGCAAGGTATTTCTAAAAAGAAAGCCTTGAAAATTCTTGAGCTGAGACCCAGTTCTTTCAACAGAAATGATCCGAATGAAATAATGAGGCGTACTTGTAATTCAGATTACTAAGGGAAAAAGACGACAAGAAAGGAAAGAAAAAGGGACAAGACACAATAGCGCAAATGCCATTGTCAGAGATTATGTCACAGACTCAGAGGCAAGCCACTAAAAGTGAATTGGTGTCTAAGAAATGCCAACATATTTTTAGAATAAACTATATTTACATGCTCAGGAGTTTTACAGAATACCCAAAGAAAACCCTGCCTGGCAAGCGTTAGAGCGTTTTATCTAATATAATGTCCTCCTGCTGCAATTTTAAGTGCTTTTCCTCAATCCTCCATGGAAATGAAAAACATAATCTAGTTTTCTGGTAAATAACAATAAAATATAGAACAAAAGTGTGGAGAAAATAATAAGAACAAAAGAAAACTTTCTTTTTGATAAAAAAGTTAATAGCATTTCATCACCACTTTTAAAAAAAATCAACCATGAGATTCAGTCCTCTTTACTTCCTTTGGGATAAGAATCAAAAGGACAGGGACTATATGTAAGCTTTATGGGCACATGAATCACCTGAAGATCTTGTTAGAGTGAAGTTTATTTCCATAGGGAGAAGGCCAAAGATTCAACATTTTGAAAAATCTTCCAGATGATGCTAATGTTTCCAGTCTGTAGACTTTATTCTAAATAAAAAGAGTTTAGGGTGTTGTTGGTTTTTTATTTTGTTTGTTTTATTTTGTTTTGTTTTGTTTGTTGGTTTGGGTTTTTTGTGTGTAAGGTTTTGCATAATTCTATTAATTCAGCAAATATTTATCAGGTGCCTGAGACACAAAGCACAGGAGCTATGAAATTGAATAAAACATGGTGCTCATCCACAAAAATTTTACAGTAAAATGTGGGACTCAGAGCTCTCAATCATTGAGAAAGTATAAAAGCAGGCCTGACAGCAATAATTGTAAACCATGGTGCTTCCTCATTGACATTTACAATTCCCAAAGACCAAACCAGATGGCTCACTTGAGGGAGTTAAAAACAAGGCCACTGCCATCACTTTCAAGAAGAGATTAAAAACATATGCACCCAGACGTTTTCTAGACATGAAGATGGCATGACTTCAACTTGCTTCTGATGAACACGTCATCAAGAAAGACAAAACACAAGAAAAAGACATTTTTTTTGTTAGAGAGTCAATGGAAACCCCCTTTGAGATAGAAATGATGTGATGGATTGACCCAAAAACTACACTTTGGGCTCATGCGTGAAGATGGCATTAAGGTCAGGCAATGTTTCATGTTGTTATGCATAGAATAATCACGAGTTAGACGCAATTTAATAGGAACTAATAATAACAAGATCAACATAAATACCACAAAAACTACTAAATAGAATCACTAATGACTACTGATTCATAAACGATTATAATTTTGACCTTGTTTCACCCCCAAAATTCTGTCCAGCTCCATCCAACCCAAGTCCCTAGGTGAGATGTTAGCTGGAGGCCCCTTCAGACTCAGGCACTAGAGGTATATGAAGCAAGAAGGTGAAGCAGGAAGCTGGGAAATCCAGGCCAGTTGGTGCAGACAGACACACATGGAATTCTGTTTCTGCAGGAACATGGCAGAGTACCGATAGCTCCCAGAGTCTGCAGGACACATGGGCTCCCAGCTAAATAAGCAGGAAGGACAGGAGCAATAGAAAGACCCATTTTCCACAGGATATGGAAGAAGAAGGCCACACCTCCAAGTGATATCATGAAGTTGTGACCTGATTGATAAATTGGACTCTATCCATATCTTCTTACAAGTGCACCAAATTGACAAAAAACATAACCATCACAACACCCAATGAGAGGGCTAGCCTCACCTTCTATAGTACCTTTGGCAAACAGCTTGATGGGCCCAAAAAGGCACCAGTCTAATCTCCAGGTTCTGTGACTGAGTCATGTGGCATGGCAAGGAAAGATTAAGGTTGCAAACAGAAATCACATGATAATCAGAAGACATAAAGACAGATGATACTGAGTAATCTGGGTGGATAAATTCTAATCACAAAGGTCTGTTTCAGTAGAAAATAGGGGCATTCCCGTAAGAGAAACCGATTTAAAGATTCTACACCACCGACTTTGTGGTGGAGGAAAAGGACACAGCCAAGGAATCTGGGAAATCTCTAGAGTCTACAAAATGTGAGGAAACATTCTCCTTTGGAGCCTTAAGAAAGAATACAGCCCTACCAACACCTTGATTTTAGCCCAGTAAACTCACTTTGGACCTCTGATTCCAGATGAGCACCCAATCCAGAAGATATCCTGCCTTCTTTCCAAAAAACAAACAAAACTCATTGTCAGTGAAAAGTTGGAGATGGAGGCACGGAACAAAGAGAATTTAGCCAGGAATGTGAAATTTAGAAATATTTTATTGAAGCAGGGAACTCCCAGGAGGGAAAGGGCCAGGTGCATCTTGAGCCCCTGGGTGGGTTCCATGACGCAACAAGTTAGGTCAGGGAAGTTGCACCTGGTACTGGGACAGCAGGACATATACAGGGTAGGAGCTTAAAGGCATGGGAGCTGGTAAGGGGAAGGGAGGTTCTTTGTACTGTGGTTGCACATTTTGGGCTAGGTGGCATCCTGTTAGTAAATCATGTTGTTCCTAGGAAACAATGCTAAGGAGAGGGGGGCTGTGTTTTGTCCGGGGAGGTGCTTTGAAGGCAGGTGCTTTGAAGTTCAGGTGTTTTGAAATTCAGCCAGGTCATTTGTCTTCTTGAGAAGCTGGTACAAGCGGCTGCCTTGGTCAGGACACAGCTCAAACATCCCAAACTCTTAATAATAGTGATGATGGGTAAGCGTTGGGATGTATCATTAACTGCTTCCTGCTGAGGTTGGATTACAGGGGGGTGGGGGATTAAAAGCTGGGAAGCCTGGGCCTGGCCAGTTGGTAGTAGACTGGAGGGGTGAAGCAAGAGCTGGTTGAAAGTCAGGTTGTAGATGGCTTTCATCAGTTCCTGCAGAAATTTAAATACGTGGGGAGCTAAAAGTAATAGTGCACAGATTATTATCAGAGACCCAATGAGGGGCATAATTCAGGCCATGACAGGACTTTGAAACCATGAGGAGGAGCTGATGGTGCTCCACTGATGTTTTCTGATTTTATCAGCCATGGTGCAGTGTCAGGGGAAGCCAGCCCCTAATACATCATTACGGGTCTGGTAGGCGCAATTGTACAGCGATAATAAGTAAAGATCATAGTAAAGTTATAGAGAGCATGAGAGATAGAAGAGAAATATTGAAATAAATGGAGTCAGACACAATTCATAGTAGCATGCTCACCTCAGCCCTACTTGGTGGTCCATGTGGAGGGAGGGAGTTTAATGCTAGCCCAGGTTTTTTATATTCTCTGGGGACATGCAAGCCCCTAATTACAGGTGAGGACCTACATCACAGGAAGGGGTTGTGCTATCGATAATACAGTAATGAGGGGGTGGCCTAGGGACATATATGCAATAGGAAGAGGAGGGTTTGGGGGTATACATGTAACAGGATGGGCGGATACTAGATTTAGGATGGCAGCTTAACCTTGACCTATTCCCTAGATCTCCATAGGAACCATTATCAGTAGAGTGTAAACCCTACCTTCTGGAACCAAATAGATGACTGCAGGCATCCATTGTCTTTAACAGCAGGGGGTGGGGCCCACTGCAGTCTAGCAACTGATCACCCTCAGGGAGGATGCCTATGAGCATCTGACCTCCCCCGATAGTGCAGAGTGCTTTAATGTTTTATTTAACTACTTCTGACTTATTGATATAGTGTACATACCCTTTTGTTAGCTGTTAACAGATTAATGCATGTTGGTTTTGAAGGATTACCTGTGCCAGGGATGTAAGTTGTTGCTGCAAGGAGGTGAGAGACTTCAAGGTGGAGTTTATGACTAGCTGGAGTTTTTTGTTAAAGTTTTGTGTTTGGAGTATGCTGTGCCTTAATGGGTGAGTATGCATACATGGGCATGCGGATGCATGAACATAAGTGAGCAATTTTGTACCAATCAGTGTGAGTGAGCACATGGGCGTGTGAGTGTGTGCAAGCATGTGTACAGAATGTGAATGAATTTTGTATGAATAGTGAATATGAGTGAGAATGTGAGTGTGAGAATGAGTTGTTGTAATGAATATAGGAGTAAAAATGAGCTGACGTATTAAGTTATATTATGTCTGCAAACTTTATGTAAAGCAAAGCCACTTTCATTCTGATTTGTGAAGTACCTGACTAGCTGTGTTTGGACATTGGGCAGTGACAAGGAGGAGATGGTGAAGTAGAGAAATGGAGTTGAGTTGGCAGTAAGGTTTCTGGCAATCATGTCGGCCTTATTGCCCTGTGTGACAAGAGAGTTATTAGTAACAGGCAGCATAGGGGTGTTATGGAGAATGAACAAACACAATGAGTTGACTAGTTAGGAGGCATTGGATGATAGGTTTCAAGCCTTTATGGTGAGTGAGGGAGATTAGAAATGGGACGAGAAGGGAAAGTGGAAGGGTTTTTGAGATGAATAAAAATGGGTTGGTAATGTTTCACAACAACTGGTCGGGAAGTGTCCCACACTTCTGGGTTTGTGTAGCATGGCAGCGGAGAAGAGGAGAGTGTGTGTGGCGGCTTGGTGGCAGAAAGTGAGAACAAAAAGGATGGGGGGGGGGCGCAAAAAGAAGTGGGTAGCAAAGTGTTCCATTGAAGACTAACTCCCAGGTTGGAAAGGAGATCCCTACCCAGTAATAGCACAGGGCATGCTGGCATTATTAGGATGGAATGAGAAAGGGGGAAGTTCCCTACATCTAGAAACAAAGATAGGGGTTATTAAGGGTTGTGAGGGCTTGCCATCTATACCCACAACCATGAGCTGGGAAGGAGACGTAGGGCCCAAGAAGGAAGGAAGAACAGAGAAGGCAGCTCCCATATCCACTAAAAAGAGACTGGTTTTCCCACCACCTTGACCTCCACTCTAGGCTCAGTGAGGATTACCGGGATCATTCATTCCGGGCATCTTCAATTGCTGTCAGTGGCCAGACCCAGCAATGCCAACAGCAGGTCGGGTTTTGAAGGACAGTCCATCCGCAGCTAGGTTCCGAGGGGCAGTCACGTCTCCATTGGCCCAGCTGACTGCACACAGGGCAAGACTTGCTGGGTGATTGGGGCTATGGGCAGCACTTAACTCAATGCCCTCCTGTCTACATTAAAGCAAGGCCTAGGCGGCAGATGCTTAGAGGCATGGTTAGGAGTGTTGTTTCGTGATGTCTTCACACCCCTTCCTCCAGCCGGCCTCAGAGCAGCAATCAAAGCCGGGGCCCAGCAGCAAGTCTGCTGGCATCCTTGGGGCTCATGCACTGCCTCAGTCCCTTCCTCTCAGGCATTAAAAACTTTAGATGCCAGGTTTATGAGGTCAAGCATGGGGGTCTGAGGGCAACCGTAAGCCTTTAAAGTTTGTTGGTGATATTTATATATATATATATATATTAATAGCTCACTGAGTTCCTCCCTAGCAGCTGCCTGAAGCCTTACGGGCCTGGTGACATCTGTGAAGTGGACCTGGTCTGCATGCTTCTGGGCAGTTGTAGAGACCCACTCCCACTTGTTAGGGGTAAGGGTAGAAGTGAAGACTGTATAAAGTTTATGCCAGGTTAAGTCATAGGGTTAGACAAGGTATCAGAACACCTTAATATAGATGGTAGGGTCCTGTGAGAAAATACCCAGCCACTTCTTACAAAGGCTGCGACTGAGGGACTTGGGAGCCTGTGGGTGTTGCTTCAGAGGAGGCTGAGTAGGGAGGGAGTCAGGAAGGAGAGAGAGAGAGAGATACTCTGTGGAGTCTGACAGTTTGGCTTCAGGGAGGGGACAGGTATAGGAGGCACAGTAGCCTCAGTCTTTGGGAGTGCCTGTGCTGGTAATTGAGCCAAAAGTACTTGTGCAGGTTGGCAAGAGATACAAAGAGAGGGACGGGAGCGGAGGAAGAAAAACAAAAGCCTGAATGTACTGGAATCAGACCATTTGAGGGTTTGGTGATAGAAGTTGTTGAGGTTGCAGAGAATATTGAAATTGAAAGTACCATTTTCTGGCCAGCGTGACCTGTTGTCCAATTTGTATTGTGTCCACATTTGGTTACAGAAAAAGACCCGATGCTTAGGGTGAATGACTGGAGTCAGGCCCGGTTCAGTGAACTTGGTCAGGAGGCATGCCAAGGGACTGTCCCCAGGAAGCTTTGATAGTGAGCTTTCCATGGTGTCTTAAACTGCAAGGGGTATGGTCAGAGGAGAAGGACCTCTCTAGGTCACCATCCGTCCCAATCAGTCAGGAGGTGGCCCAGAACCCTGAGAGGCATCCTGGTCAGAGTTAGGGGCCCAGTGGGAGAGTCCTGACTCCCCAGAACAGGAAGGCTCCCTGGCGCAGTCCTGTAGCTTTAACTTGCAGACAGGGACCTTGGGTCAGTGACAGTGAAAGACACCGCGGGAAGCTAGGGAAGCTGTGGGGGCCAGCTTTGTGGCCAGCTGAATGGAAGGTGATCAGAGGCTTTCTGTCAGGAGGGAGAAGATTTTAGATAAGGTCTGAGTGCAGGCACCGCAGAACTGCTATGGAGAAGGAAGAAGTAGATTTTAGAGTAAGTCTGAGAGCAGGCACCATAGAATAGCCAACACAAAGCACATAAACAGATAGAAGAAGCTCAGACTCATCCTTTGTGTTCCAGCCCAGCCAGAAGTTGCAGTGACTGCCAGGCCCAGTGCCAGCATCCCTGACAGCGGCAGGAATTCCAGGAAGCAACCACAGAGACAAAAGGCTGTAGACCACATGAGAGGGAAGATAGATACAGAGAAAAGGTGGACACGAGAAACTGGCCTTAACCTCGCACCCCTCATGGGGAAAAGCAGTTATTTCCAGCTCCTCTTGGTACTAGGGTGGCAGCATAAACCCTGCTCAGAGCCATACGAACCCAGTGTTCCTGTATGAGTTTGCTGGTCCTCGGTGTCCAGAAAGACAAATAAGACAAACGAGACAGAACGAACATGCACAGAAATACTGACCAGGAAGCGCTCAGGCAGGCGAGCTTCAGAGGTCCAGGAAAGCAGAGGATGGGGCTGAGTGCCTGCCAGAGGGAGGCCTGAGTGGCACGGAAGCCTCTCCTGCCGCTCGCAGTTGTTTCAGCACCAAGATGAGAGGTTGGAGACAGAGGCGCTCACAAGATAGAATTTAGCCAGGAATGTGAAGTTGAGAAACATTTTATTGAGACAGGGAAAGAACTCTCGGGAGAGAAGGGAGGGCAGGGAAAGGGATGAGGGCATCTTGAGGCCCCGGACGGATTCCATGACCCAACGAGTTAGATCAGGGAAGCCACACCTGGTACTGGGGCAGCGGGACAAAGGAGCTTAAAGGCATGTGAGCCATAAGGGGAAGGGAGGTCCTTTGTGCTGCAGTTGCAAATTTTGGGCCAGTGACATCTTGCTAGTAAATCATCTTGTTCTTAGGAAGCAATGCTAGGGAGAGGGGAGCTGTGTTCTGTCCTGGGAGGTAAGCTCTGTGAAATGCTGAAGGCAGGTGCTTTGAAGTCCAGGTGTTTTGAAATTCAGCCAGATGATTTGTCTTCTTGAGAAGGTGGTACAAGAAGCTGCTTTGGTCCAGACCCGGCCCAAACAGTCATCATGTTGATTCCTACTCAGAATGACTCTATAGGACAGGGTACAACTGCCCTTGTGGGTTTCTAAGACTGTAACTCTTTGTCAGAGTAGGAAGCATGTTATTTCTCCCACAGAGCTGCTACTGATTTTGAACTTCTGGCCTTACAGTTAGCAGCCTAATGTGAAAGCACCTGACTCCAAAGTTCCCTGTGCCTTCTTTAACCCTCTCCAAAATCATCTAATCCAAGTCCAAATTATAAAGGAAACCCCTCCTAACACCATCATACTGAGCCATTCTGCGTCTCTTCATGTTATGTATTCTCAACAGTTGCTAATAAAGCATTTCTAAAGAGCTTGGTTGCCTAATGGTTCTGCATTGGGATATCAAATGCAAGTTCAACAGTTCAAAATTGCCAGCCCTCTGAGGGAGAAGGATGGTGTTTTACTCCCATAGAGTTACAGTTGCAGGAACCCATTAGGGCAGTGCTACCCTGGCCTGTAGTGTCACTATGATTTAGCATCATTCCATGATAGTGCTTGGATTTGGGTTTTATAGGGTTTCTATAGATCAAAAGTGATTCAATAATGATAGGTTTCTAATGGGAAAGGGGTAATCTACCACCTGTCTATCAGATTGTCTTATTGTTGTGGCTTACCATGTTACGATGATGCTGGATCACCACTTATGGTCCACTACAGTGGTTTCTGTGTTGCTGTGATGCTGGAACCTATGTCAATGGTATTTCAAATGCCAGCAGAGTTACCCAAAATGAACAGCCTTTAGCAGTCTTTCAACAAGAAAAGACTATGAAGAAGGAATAGGCTGTCCAGTTCTGAAAAAATATTCACTAAAAATGTTATGGACCATATCAAAACATTGTCAGTGCTGAAAATCTCATGAAAAGAAGTAGAACATTGTCAGAGTTAGAAGCAGAAGATGAGCTCTTTAGGTCAGAAAGAACTAAAAATATGAATGAGGTAGAGCTGCCTTCTCAAAGTAGAATCAACAATAATGGTCGGATAAAGTCTGTGGAAGTAAAACCTTCAGGACTTTCATTGACTGGTGGGGAATAACTCAAAATTAGGGGGGAAAGCTACAAATATCTATTAATAACCAGAATTTTGAATATAGGAGGGATGAATATAGGAAAATTGGAAGTTGTAAAAATGAAATGGAATTCATAAATGTCAACATTCTAGATATTGGTGAACTAATGGGCTAATATTGATCCTTTTGGATGAGAAAACCATATCATTTATGGTGCTGGGAATGAAACAAGAGTAATGGCATTGTCATCAACATCAAAAAGGATATTTCAAGATTATCTTGAAGTACAAAGCTGTCTGTGATAGGATTATATCTACCCATATTTGAGGAAACCCAGTCAATACAACTACTATTCAAATTTATACACCGACAAACAAAGCTCATGATGAACAAGTTGAATAACTCTACCAATAATTTCAGTTGAAACTTGATCACACGTGCAATCAAAATGCATTACTGCTTATTGGAGATTGCAATGCAAAAGTTGGAAACAAAGAAGAAGGTATCAATATTGGAAAACGTCTTGGTGATAGAAACAAAACCATAGACGGCATGACAGAATTTTGCAAGACCAACCATCTGTTTGTAGCAAATACCTTTCTTTAGCAATACAGATGACTACTGTACACATGGACTTCTCCAGATGGAATATGCAGAAATAAAACTGACTACATCACGGTGAACGGAGGAAGGAGAAGTTCGATAGCTGTGGTTTAAACCAAGCCAGGGTCTGACTGTGGAACAGACCACCAATTGTTCATATGTTAGTTCAGGTTGATGCTGAATAAAATTAACATAAGACCTTGAGAGCAAAAATATGACCTTGCATCTACCCTACCTGAATCTGGAGAACATATAAAGATGTGATTTGCTGCACTGAATACTAATGGCAGAAACCTGATGAGCTGTAGGAAAACATCATCCATGAAGAAAGCAAAAGGTTATTAAAAGGATAGGAAAGAAAAGTTCAACCTGGAGGTCAGAAGAGACTCTTAAATGCACTCTTAATCACAGAGTAGATAAAACACAAGGAAGAAAGGATGAAGTCAAAGATCTGAACAGAAAATTTCAAAAGGCAGCTCAAGAGGACAAAGTAGAAATATAATGAAATGTGCAAAGACATCGAGTCAGAAATCCAAAATGGAAATATACACTCAGTATATCTAAAACAGAAAGAACTTGAGAAAAACTCAAGCCTGAGGTTGCAATCTTGAAAGATTCTGTGGGCTAAATACTTAATGATGCATGAAGTACCCAGTGAAGATGGGAAGAATGCACAGAGTCACTGCACTAAAAAGGACTAGCTGACATTCAAGAGGTAGCATACAAGCTAAAAGTGGTAGAGCTGAAGGAAGAAGTTCAAGCTACACTGAAAACCACAAACCAAAATAAGGCTCCAGGAATTGATGGAATACCCATTGAAATTTTTGAACAAGATAATTAAATATGGAAATCACTCACTTCTCCATGCCAGAAAATTTGGAAGACATCTACTTGGCCGAATGACAAGACGAAATTCACATTTTTACCTATTCCAAAGAAAGGTGACCCAACCGAATGCTCAAATTACAGGGGAAAATTAATATCACATGGAAGTAAAATTTTGTCGAAGATCACCCACCAACAATTGCAACAGTACTTTGGCAGAGAGCTGTCAGAGGTTCAGACTGCATTCAGAAGAGGACTTGGAACAATTAATGTCATTGCTGATAAATCTTGGCTTAAAGCAGAGAATACCAGAAAGATTTTTACTTGTGTTTTATTGATTATACTAAGGCATTAGACTGTGTGGACCATAAAAAACTATGGATATCCGTGAGAAGAATGGGAATGTTTAGATTTCACATGCATACGAGGCAATTGAAAATACTATGGCTTAAATTAGGCACACCTTAGTCCTCAAAGTTAAATCTGTGCTCTTCAACACATTAAATAGGTCTTGTTCAGCAAATTTTCCAATGCAATATGTTGTTTGATTTCCTGACTGTGGTTTATATGAGCATTAACTGTGGATCCAAGCATTTCAAATTCTTGACAATTTCAAAATTTTCCTTATCTCAATGTTTTCTATTGGTACAGATGTTTGTTTTCTTTACTGATGGTGGCAGTGTTTGGTTTTCCTCAGAAAGTGCTTCAAGTCCTCCTGGTTTTCAGCCGGTGGGACTGTGTCATCTATATATTGCAGGTAGTTAATAAACTACCTGAACTCTTTAGCCGTTGCTCTTCTTCATATCGTCCAGCTTCTTGGATTATTTGCTCATCATACTAATTGAGTAATTATAGGAATATGATACAATTCTGACGCACACCCTTCCTGATTTTAACCCACAGAACTCTGTTGCCATGCCTGAATTCTTGCTTCTTGGTCTGTGTACAGTTTCCACATGAGCACAGTAAAGTGTTCTGGAATTTCCATTCTTTTCAAAAGTATCCATAATTTGTGTGATTCACACTATCAAATGTCTTTGCTTACAGAGATAATAAAACACAAGTAAATATATTTCTCCTGCTCTCTACTTTCATCCAAAGTCCATCTGACTTCAGCAATGATATCCCTCATGCCACATCCTCTTCTGAACCCAGCTGGAATTTCTAGAAATTTACTCGTTCCTCTGTTTTGAATGAGCTTCGAGAATGTTTTACTTGCATGTAGTATTAATTGATATGGTTTGATCATTTCCACATTCTGTTTGGTCACCTTTCTTTGGAATGGGCACAAACCTAGATTTCTTCTAGTTATTTTCCATGGAGCTGTCTTCTAAATTTCTTAGCATAGACTAATGGATTTCCAGAACTTCATCAATTTGTTGAAACAATTGAATTGGTATTCCATCAATTCCTGGAGCCTGGTTTTTCACTAATAGCTTAGTGCATCTCTGATTTCTTCCTTAAATACCATCAGTTCTTGATCATATACTACCTTTTAAAGTGGTTGAACCTTGACTGGTTCTTTGTTGGTACAGTAAGTCTGCATGCTCCATCCCTCTTCTTTTAATGCTCCCTCGCTGATTCATTTTGTATCCAGTAGAGTGCTGAAAAAGACGAGCCTCGAAAATGGACAAACCCAAATTAAGTAATGTCCTATTAAAAAATAACTGGCCTGCATTATTCAAATGTGTCAAGATCAAGAAAAACAAGGTGGGGGGAAAGGCTGAAGAATGAATTAAGATTAAAGGTGACCTGGCCAGCCCCACTAAGAGACATGACACCCTCACTGACCCATATCCCTACAGAGGACAACATCAGAGACACGGTGTGGGAATAGCACACGATCTGATCCCGCCACACTGAGGCAAAAAATTAAGGGGGTGCAAAAGAACAGAGCAATGAACAGAGCGAAGAGGTCCCCAGGGAATGCTGAAGGTGGACTTTGGGGCCAGGGTGTGGTACCCCAACAGACTGGACTGGAAAACACTTCTAAAGGCCAACAAACAATCCTTGAACTAACTACAAGCTTTTTTTCCTTGTGTTTTGCTTTTATTTTTTTTTTGTCACTGGTTTGTTGTTGTTTTGTTGTATATTGTTGCTTGGTTTTTCTCTGTCTTGTTTTTGTTCATGTTATATCTCCGTGGGTCTGTCTAAATAAAATAGGCTGGGTGAACAATCTGGAGGAGCAAACAATGGGACTGACAGTTCTGGGGGAGCATAGGATAGGGGGAGGGGTTAAGATAGTGGTGTTAACAAACCTAGGAACAAGGGAACAACAAATAATCCAAATCAGTGGTTAGGAGAGTGTGGGAGGCCTGGTAGGGCATGATCAATTGCTGAAACCCAAATGAAGAATGAGCATGATAGTGGGACAGGAGGAAAGTCAAAGGAAATAGAGGAAAGAGCTGGGAGGCAATGAGCATTTATAGAGGTCTAGATAAAGGCATGTACATAAGCAAATATATTTATATATTAGGATGGTGAAATAGATCTATGTGCATATATTTATAGGTTTAGTATTAAGGTGGTGGAAGGACATTGGGCCTCCACTCAAGTACCCCCTCAATGCAAGAATACTTTCTTCTATTAAATTGGCATTCTATGATGCTCACCTTCCAGACACAACCACTGAAGACAAAGCAGGTGAATAAACAAATGTGGGAAGAAAGCTGATGGTGCCAGCTATCAAAAGATATAGCGTCTGGGGTTTTTACCTCCCTGATGGTAATCCCAAATGTTAACTGTGTATTAAAGTTTATCATACCTGGAATGTCTACTAGAGAGATCAAAATGAGTAATTTCTTAAAAATTACAGACCAGTGTTCACCATGTATTAAAGTTTATCATACCTGGAATGTCTACTAGAGAGATTAAAATGAGTAATTTCTTAAAAATTACAGACCTACAATATAAAACAACAAATTGTATGCAAAACGATGTACCGCTTTGGATACATAATTACTGACATAATTAGACCACCAGGGAGGTTAAAGGCTTGAGGGTAAACAAGTAGCCATGTAGCTCAGAAGCAACAGAGCCCACATGGAAGAAGCAAACCAGCCTGTGCAATCACCAGGTGCCGAAGGAATTAGTTATCAGACATTAAAGAACAAAAAATCATATCGTTGTGTGCTCACCTCCATGATATGATCGCTGAAGACAAATAGGTGCATAAGCATATGTGGCAAAGAAATCTGATGGTGCCCAGCTATCAAAAGCTATAACGTCTGGGGTCTTTAAGGCTTGAAGGTAAACAAGTGGCCCTCTAGGTCAGAAGCAACAAAGCTCACAGGGAGGAAGCACACCAGCCTGTGCGATCACAAGGTGTTGCAGGGATCAGGTATCGGGCATCATCAGAACAAAAAATCTTATCATAGTGAATGAGGGGCGGAGTGTGGAGTGGAAACCCAAAACCCATTTGTAGGTCACTGGACATCCCCTTACAGAAGGGTCTCAGGGAGGAGACAAGCCAGTCAGGGTGCAATGTAGCAATGAAGAAACATACAACTTTCCTCTAGTTCCTAAATGCTTCCTCTCCTCCCTCCCACCCCCACACACACTCCCACCACACACACACACACACACACACACACACACACACACACACACTAACATGATCCCAATTCTACCTTGCAAGTCTGGCTAAACCAGAGGATGTGCACTGGTACAGATAGGAACTGGAAACACAGGGAATTCAGGGCAGATGATCCCTTCAGGACCAGTGGTGTGAGTGGCAATACTGGAAGGGTAGAGGGAAAGGGGGAACTGATTATAAGGATCTACGTGTGACCTTCTCCGTGGGGGACAGACACCAAAAAGTGAGTGATGGCCTGACCAGATATCCCACTTTTGGCTGAACAGTCCAGATTTTTAACAAATTGTCCCGCATCCCATGGCATTTGAAAAAGTCCCGATTTTTTGAAAGAATGCACGGCAAGCTAGGGTAGACGGTTTTCAGCTGCCATGTGCCTATTTTGCCAGGATATAAGTTTTATCAATGGTGTCCCGCTTTACCAATGTTAAAATCTGGTCACCTTAAAGGTATGACAAAATGATTTATACATTATCAAGGGTTCACAAGGGATGGGGCAGCAGGGAGGGAGGGGAAAACTGAGGAACTAATGCCAGGGGCTTAAGTGGAGAGCAAATGTTTTGAGAATGATGAGGGCAATGAATGTACAGATGTGCTTTACACAATTGATGTGTGTATGGATTGTGATAAGAGTTGTATGAGCCCCTAAGAAAACGATTTAAAAATTTTTAATAAAAAAGATTAATTGTTACCAAGTGACATGCATAATACTATATTGGTCCCTGGACGAGGAGAAAAAGTTACTACAAAATGCATTATTGGACAATTGATTAAATTTGATAGGGACTGTGGAATAGACACTAGTATTACATCAATATTAAATTTCTTGATTTTCATAATTGTATCATACTTGTGCTGGTGGCATAATGGGTTATGCGTTAGGCTGCTCGCTGCAAATGTGCTTCACTGGAGAAAGACCAGGCTTTCTACTCCTGTAAAGTTTACATCATTAGAAATCCTAGGGAGCAGCTAAACTTGGCCCTATGAGGTTAAAATCTATCTGACTACACAGGTTCTTGTTGTAGTCCTTCTTCTTCTTCTCCTTCTTCTTCTTCTTCTTCACTTTGTTCTTAGGGTAAATGAGGGAAAAAAACTTCAATTAACTCTACAAGAGTTAAAGGTAAAACTATAGCACTGTACATACATGATAGGAAAAAGGGATTTAGCAATATATGGTTATTATTAAGTGCTATCAATTTGGTTCCAACTTAGAGCTACAGAAGAAAATGCTGCCTGACCAATCTTTCAACCACTGTGTCACTCCGTCTCCCTGAGGTTTTCCCTCCTTTTCGCTGACCTTTACCAAACAGGATGTCCTTATCCAGGGACTGGTCCCTCCTGCAAACATATCAAAAGTATGTGAGATGAAGGCTTGCCATTGTCACTCCTAAGGAATAGTATGGTTGTGTTTAGTAGAGATCAAGTATTTCCTATGCAGTATTTGACCACCCCTGGAGGCTCCCCCAGGCAAGTTAGCTCATGCACTGCCATGCTGTGCCATCCTCACAATTGTCCATGTGTTTAAACCCATTGTTGCAGCCACTGTGGCAATCCATCTTGTCAAGGGCCTTCCTCTTTTTTGCTGCCCCTCTATTTTATCAAACATGATGTCCTTCCCCAAAGACTGGCCTCTCCTGAAAACATGTCCAAACTACGTGAGATAAAGCCTTGCCATCCTTGTCTCTATGAAACATCCTGGCTGAACATTTTCCAAGGCAGATCTGTTTGTTCTTTTGCCGGTTTATGGTATTCACCAGCATCATACTTGAAATGCATTGAATTGTCTTATGGTCAGTGATAGCCCATTTAACTTACAGAAACTCTGTTTCTTTTCCCTATGGCACAGCCATATCTGCCTCAATACGTAACCCTTACTCAACTGCCGCTAATGTTCGTGCTTTCACGTACCCAAACTTCTCTTTTATATAAGTCTACAACAGGCTCATGTAAACAGGTGAAGAGGAGGGGCCATGAAAAGAAGGAGGGCCGTAATGAGAGGGCTGGAAACCGTGATGAGAACAAAGGGCTGAAACATCAGCACAATGGGGAGCATGGCACGGGACCGGCGGTGTTTCGTCTGCTCAACAGTGGGTCACTAGGAGCCAGAATGAACTCGTTGGCACCTAACAACCAGAAGCTTACCTTGTAGTTCTCTGGATGACTATGTCACATTAATTGGCCCAAAATATGAGTTTATTGATTGTATTTTTAATTTATTCACTAGAATATAGTTAACTTTTGAAGACGGGTTGTGTTTCATTCATTGCCATGAGACAATCCTTAGGTCAGTGTTTTGTGTTATAATGTACTGGATGAATGGATACTCAGAAGAAAGCAATCTGCTTCGTAGGTTGGTGGTCTCTAACTTACATGTGCACATAGCTCCCAAGTCCCTAGAACAAAGGTCAGAATAGTGCACATACACTTGAATTAACTTTATGTTGGATTATACATTTTGTGCCCCTGAGAAGGAAATTTAACACGTCAAATCAATGGACAATTTTTGAGAATCGTCTACGGGCACTCACATGAGAAAGATGAGGCAGTGTGCTTCCACAGAAATTTAAAACTTTTGAAACCTTATGAAGCAGTTCTACTCTGTCCCATAGGATCACCGCGAGTTGAAATTACTCCACAGTAGTAGTTTCGATTTTCTTTGAGGTAAGGACACAATAAACATTGGGTATCTAAGTGAATACATTTTTAAAATCATAAAGCATGTTTTCCTATGAAGCAAGGAGACCAGTAAAAGAATTTCTATGTACAGAACACATGTCATTTCAAGTACTTTGATGACAACGAACATGTCAAAGAATCAATGCTTCATTTTTAATAGCACATATACGTATAATCAGAGTTAAAGAACATGAGAAAAATAAAATTCACCTGTCGAACAGGGGAGGAGAGAAGACTACATGGTTTTAGCTGTTGTTTTTTTCCCCTTCGTGACAAAACCGTTGGGAACTCCTAAAGACAAACCCTTCATGTAGTTGCAATTCTTCCAGCAGAGGAGTATAAATACCACTAGAGCTGAGTTCTACAAAAACTGGCAAAATAGAAATAAGCCAACATGGAATTATGTTCCCATCTCTTAAAGGCGGAAGGCGCTGTGATGGGGTGGTGAGTGATCCCCCCCTGCCAACCTAATGGTTGTCAGGTTGAACCAACAGTTCCTCCCTGGGAGCAGATGAGGTGGCCTGCTTCTCGAAAAACAGACAACCTTGGAAACTCTGTGGGGCAGTTCTATTCTCTCCTGTAGGGGGGCTCTGAGTCAGAATCAAATTGACCACAAATGAGTCCGGTTATGAATTTGGAAGGAAAGGAGGATAAAATGCTCTCTCATTCATCAGCTAAGAAATGTTCCTGTTAATAATTAGCAGGGAGAAAAAGCAATTACAGTGCATTTGGATTAAATTTATTAAACATCACTCTAACTTGGCTGTACAGCTTGAGATAAAGAAAACAAAATGAGATTTTGAAAAGGGTTTGGTTGAAGTCAACCATCTCAGGTTGAAACTAGAAGATAAATTGACGGGCATAAAAAGAGTAAAGTAAATCATCAGAACAAAATTTGTTATGCTGAATGAAATAAGTTTATTAGGCGACTAACAGCAGAACCCCTTTGTACCCACCCACCCCACCCTGCACACCCCTCCAAATAGCCATAGGGTCAAGGAGAATTTAGCAACCCATGAGCAGAGCAACCTTGAGAAGCAAATGACTTGCTTTGTGGATAAAAGTCAAGAGGGTCAGGGAAATAAGTCTTTCTGTCCATTATCTGCAGAGTCCCAGTACAGCATTTGAGGCCTGTGTGATGTCATTTGGCAGCATCAAAGACCAGGACCATGGAAAGCAGTCAGCTGGAAGATGGGAGATGGAAGATGGATCTCTCTAGGGCGCCGGAGGCAGGAATGCAGTCATTGCTCTTCGGGTGGTTGTTCTGTGCAACTGGAATTAATCAAGGGTCCTGATGCCGTGGGTTCTTCAGTAGGTGCTGTAGCCGAAGCCAGAGCCTGAGCCCCAAGGCCTGCAGAAGCTGCCACCATAGCCGCAGCCCAGGTTGTTGATGTTGCTACCGCCAAAGCTGTAGCCCAAGGAGCCGTAGCCATTGCAGCCATAGCCATAGTTCAGGGGAGAGCCCAGGGGCACGACACAGTTCAAGGGGGTGGCTCTGAAGTTCCCGTGGAAGTTTGTCCCATAGCAAGGATAACCTGGGAAGTAGCTTCCACAGCAGAAGAAACGAGTCATGATGGCAGGTGTTGAAGAGGGTTTGGATAGATTGGAAAGATGAAGTTGTTCAAGTGTGAATGAAGGTCTCTTGCTGTATGGGGCTATTTATACCTGAAGTTGGTGGGCATGACACGCCTATCTGGATAGCGTCCTGCTCATTTGCATAAGCACCCCTATTATTTTTCTAATAAAATGTGCATAAAGGAATCCAGAGACTCGCTGCCTATGCATTTGTTGGCTTTGCTCTTTGTGGAGGAATGTGCCCTTTCTTCAAAGCCAATGGGCACCCTTGAAGCATAATTGAGCTCATCAGTGTCCCATGTCTTACACCCTGCTCTGATTGCATCACATGAGACTCTTGAAGTCCTCTGATTATAAACCCCTCCCTACTGGTAATGCTGGAACAAAAAATGCTTTGGCAAGAAAAAGGTAAACACTTGCGGTCAAGCCCATGCCATAGATTGAGGCCTTTTGACTCTTGGAGAATACCATACTAAAACACTCCATTGAAACGCTGCACTGCTGTTGCTAGGTGCTGTCAAGGTGGTCCCAGTACACAGTGATCCTGTGTACAATAGGGCAACACCCTGCCCTGTCAGAGGCTCTGCTCCCTCAGACTTCCCACCATTCACATCATTATGGCTGGTCTACCTGAGACGGTCCTCTGCCTCTGTCATACTTTGAATGCCTGCTGACCTAAGGGGCTTATCTCCTGGCACAACCTCTGACAATGTTCTGTTTCTTGTCATGAGGCTTTCAATACATGACAGTGTTTCCATTAGGTCCATAAGGTGTCCAGAAGGTTTGCCATGCCTAATTCCTCTGAATTGGACAGTTGATTGCTTCTTCGTAGTCTGTTCTTAGTCTAAAAGCATCGCTGACATCTGTTCACCTTGAGGGGCCCAGGTGGCATTTGAAATACTGGTGACATACCTTGCAGCATGGCAACACTTAACCTACCAGAGTACAACAAACTGGCAGACAAGTGATGGAAACTGGAACTCTATACCTTCTTCAAATTCATCATAGGGGTCACTCAATAATACTGCTGCACAAATCCATCAGGAAAAAATATCTTTAAGAGAAGCAGCAAAATTTTCAAATAGGACGGCTGTAGGTAACCTACTGGTAATTATCATGTACTTCCTTTATGAGCATCCTCCTTGTTAAAATGTATTTTTAGAAAGAATTCAATATTTACTTGTGACTCTCTTTGGAGACTGTTAAGATGTCTTCCTAAGGAGTTTCCACAAGGGCACCAAGTGGAATGATGCCAATTTCAAAGTCGTGTTAGATCTCGCTTGGCTCTTATTGCCTCCTAGTAAAGCGAGTCTGAAGGCAGGGATCCATTATGAACCACCAGTTATGTTTCAGACCACAACACTGAGGATTCCATTTTTTATTGTGTGGCTGGGTCTCATGACAAAGAAATACCAGCAAGATTTTTCACTCAGAAAATGAAGTTTATTCTTCTTGAAATGTTTCTGAGGTAGTCTTTTTCATCGATTAATGACAGGCCAGCAGCATCCTGGTGGTGTAGGAGTTAAGCGCTGGTCCACTAACTGGAACTCATACTCACCAGCTGCTCCGTGGGGAAAATGAAGCCATCCATTTTCATAAAGCTTTGCAGCCTTGGAAGCAACAGGGGACAGTTCCTACTCTGCCTTCTCTAGGATTGCAACGAGTCAGAATTGATGCAATGACGCATTTGGATGTTGTTTTAAGGAGCTGGATTATTTGAATGTCGAAGAAAACTTACTAAAAACCAACTCCTTTTTCTTATCCCCGTTAGTGGACAACGAAGAGTCTAACTAGAAAAACCTATCGTTCTCAGCATCTATCGCTTCATTAAATGTCCTTTTGCTTTTTGGGATCTCTAACAAAGACTGCCTACAGTTGTTTTCCACCTAGACAACTTCTGGTTTCTGACAAGTCGGTCACACATCAAAAGATAGAGTTCATTTTCAAACTTAGCAGTTGTTCATTAAAGGCTGTTTCCTCTGGGATACGTTATGTGATCCCCATATCAAGTTGTTGTCATTAGGTACCAACCAGTCGGCTCCAGTTTATTGAGATCCTATGTATAGCAGAAGGAAACACTGTCCAGTCTTATTCCATCCTCAAAATGTTTCTTATGTTTGAGCCCATCTAGACACTCACTGTGTCAATCCATCCTGTGGGAGGTCTTCCCCTTTTCCACTGCCCGCCTACTTCACCAAGCATGACGTCCTTCCCCAGGGTCTGATCTCTGCTGATAGCATGTCCATCGTATGTGAGACAAAGTCTCACGGTCCTTGCCTCTAAGGAGCATTCTGGCTGTGCTTCTTCCAAGACAGATTTTTTGGTTCTTTTGGCAGTCCACGATACTTTCAGTAATCTTTGCCAGCATTATAATTCATATGCATCAATTCTTGTTCAGTCTTCCTTATTCGATGCCCAATTTACATGAAGATGAAGCAACTGGAAATACCGTGGCTTGGGCCAGCTGCACCTTAGTCCTTAGTCATCTTAGTTAAGTAACCTCCTTGTTTTCAACACTTTGAAGAGGTCTTGTGCATCAGATTCACCCAATGTAATGTGCACTTCGATCCCTTGACTGCTGCTTCCATGAACATTGATTGTAGATCCAGGCAAGACAAAATCCCTGACAACTACAGTCTTTTCTCTGTTTATCGTGATATTTTTACTGGTCCAGATGTGGGGATTTTGATTTTTATTACATTGAGCTGTAATTCACCCCAATGGCTGACTTCCTTCATCTTCATCAGAAAATGCTTCAAGTCCTCCTCACTTCTAGCATATATCTGTCCGATATTCCAGGACAATTAAAGATACTTTTATGAGTACAGAGGGAATAGGACTGAGTGTGATCATTTCATTAACACATTTAGCTGTACTGATTTGACCGTGCCACCAAGTCAATTCTGACTCACAGTGACTAAATAGGACAGGGTAGAACTGTCCCCAAGGGTTTCCAAGACTGTAGCTCCTTACAGTAGTAGAAGGCCACAGCTCTCCCATGGAGGGGTTGGTCGTTTTGACCCAGTGACATAGTGGTTAAGAGTTGGGCTGCTAAGACCAACAGTCAAAACCAGCAACGAAATCGCCAGAAAAAAGAGGAGGTTTTATACCTCCTTAAGTCTCAGAAACACACAGGATCAGTTCTGCTCTGACTTATAGGGTCGCCATGAGTCAGAATTGACTCAATGGCAATGAGTTTTGATTGATTCACCATACAAAGGAAACATTTAACTTGTAATATACACATAACACCGCTAGGTGGCAGTAGCATTTCAGTAACTTGGTTTGAACTTTAGCGCTCCACCTGGCGTCCTCAACAAGGTAGTAGAAGGAACCCCTGAAAAACTTGCTTAAAATTCATGTTTCCAGGTGTTCTACTTCACCACTACCATGTGATACTAGGATACACACACACACACACACACACACACAGAGTATCTCATAGGATATATGTATATATAAAATACTGTATATATAAAAATATATTTATAAATAAACATATCAAGAATATATAAATAGTATTTATATTATATTTATAAAGAACATGTTTATTATAATGGTATAAATTCATACTATAATTGATATTATATTATTAATTTATCATGACAAATAGATGTATAAATATAAGATATGTACTATATACATATGTACATATATTTGACATTTTATGTGATTCTTATTGATAAATCATCCTGATAAATTACAGGGAAAGGTTTTACTTAGATTTCAAAGGATTTGTCTCTGTTAAAGCATCCAAAAAACTCCACTCCCCTCAAATTAATTTCAACTCATAGTGACCCTACAGGACAGACTAAAACTGCATGCTTTGGGTTTCCAAGGCTATAAATCTATTCAGGAATAGAAAGTCTCCTCTTTTTCCCTCAGAAGGGCTAATGGGTTTGAATAGCTTACTTTGTGGTAACAGCCAACACAGACCCACAATGTCACCAGGGGTGTCCCTCTCCCTGACACGTGTCACAGTCGAAGGTGGCTTCTTCCCTTTTACCAAGGGCCATGCAAATGATCAAAGGAAAACCTTCAGTTTGTCTTCTCCACTCATCGGTACAATCTTCTTTTCTCACGACACACCTGCTTAGAGGGGAAAAGAATGCTCGTGTGTCCAGGAATCTTCCCGCCCTCAGGTAAATACTGATGGACTGGCCGAGGGTTTGGATGTCCCAAATTGGAAAGAAAATGTACATATTTATTATTTTATTTTAAGAAAAACATATCTATCACCTATTAAAATGTTAGGGAAAATTCTGAGTCAAGTATTTCTTTGAATTTTATTTTATAATAAATATTACTGATAACAAATATTTCTGAAATGCTAACTGTCATAGGTTTTTAAAATAAGGGCTTAGTATGTACTATTTAATTATGTTTTACTAATACTTAGAGAGCACTTGGGGGTCCCTAGGTGTCACAAGCAGAATGATTTGTTTGGAGAATTCCACTGTAGAGTAAATTATTTAACACCCTGACACTTAAGAAGCTAAAGGTCAAGTACCTGCAAGCCTTCTAATAAAAGGTGGAGGGGATTCAACCCACTCAGCGACTTAACATATGGATCTTGATTAAAAGGAGGAAAGTTGTGGAGCTAAATTTCCTTTTCTTTTTTTGGAAACTACACATATTACAGACATTAAGACAAAGGGATCCCAAATTTATTGTCTGGATACAACTTTTAAAAGTTTATTTTTTTAAATTACCTTTAAACATTTAACTCAGTTAACAAAGAATGTTTGCCTAGATCGTTGCTCCCTTTAAAATAACTAACTATATGAGATTCAGCATAACAATTATAACTCTAAAGTACAGTTGAGAACTTTTATGAGCTATGAGTCTCATTCAACAGTGAAAAAAAACACAGCAAAATCATGAGAATGGTGATGAGATGTGAAGTATACAATCATTGTCAACAAACTGTACATAAAATATTATCCAAAGGATATATGCTTTGTTATGTATATTTTCACTCCCCAAAATAAATTTTAAAACATCCACGGAGTGCAGTTCTCTTCTGAAGCACTCGTGAGGTCATCGTGAGTCAGAATATCGAACAGATTCAATGTCAACCGGTAGAAAAAACTTAACTATGAGGATGGACTCTTCCAAGGATTTTGCAAGTTTTAATTTACTTAATTTTCAAAACCATCTTCAGATGTGGGTATCATGATTTTTATAAGATTACAGAAGTTAGCCATTTTAATTAATTAAATTGCCCAAGACCATACGGTTAATAATCAACAGAGTCAAGATCAAACCCATGCTATCCAACGCGAAAGCCCATGACTTTAACTCTTTGGCTCTACTGCCTTGTCTATGTCATTAATACTTTAAAGGACGTCAACTTATAAAGAGTGTCTCAGCTACATAATTCATTATGTCATTGTCTTGAAGAACATATCATTCAGGAAAGGCTAGTTTTTGGTGTTATAACAAACAGTCCCAGAAGTTCAATGCTTTGAAAGATCAAAAGTATATTGAATGCTTGCACTACACACCCCTCGCAGATGGGTGGGCTCCTTGGAAATACGTCATTCTCTTTCAAAGACTTGGTTCACAGAGCTTTCTTTATTTGAAATATCCCTGACGGGGGAGACACTGTGGTGAGCTACATGCTAGCTCCTCCACCACATACCATGCATCATTTTCTTGAACTCTTACCTAAAGCAAAGTTGCACAGCCAACTCCGTATTGAAAGAAGTGCAACACCACCATGGACCTTGAAGGAAGGAATCCCCAATGTGACAGAACAGCCTCTACAAACTCCATCAAAATTGAATAATTCTTACATGGGCTAAAGAGATTCCAACAAATTTTATTTTGATAACACAATGCTTAGATAAAATGAAACCAGAAATGAAAAGGATCTTTAGAACTCTTTGTCATACAATTTAGTACAATTTTGATAATAAATGGTTTTACATATATAGGCTTCTATGGAATATTTATGAAGTTCATTCAGCATTAATCTGTACGTTTTTATAGTTTACTCAACAGTTATATCTTTCCTTCTTCTTCTTTCCCCCTAATTACACACACACACACACACCACGCACAAAGCTAATTGTCATCAAGTCAATCCCAACTCATGGATACCCTCTGTGTATGAGAATTCAACTCTGCTCCATAGGTCTTTCAGTAACTGATTTTCAGAAGTAGACCCCCTGGCTTTTCTTCCAACTCTGGATGGACTTGAACTAGCCTTGGACTTGACAACTGGTAGTATTAACCATTTTCACCCTCCAGAAATTCTCTAAGTCTCCCTAGCCACTTCGCAATTTAATTAAGAAAAATATTGTCATAAGCAGTGTTTTTAAAAACCTCCCTCAATGCAAATTGATTTTAGAGGAAAAGAAAAAAAAGAATAACGCCAAAGTTTATTTGATTTATTTGAAAATGTATATTCTCTTTAAAGGAATGAGAAAATGACCCACCCAGGAAGAAAATTCCCAATTGGCACATTACGTGGATATTTATTGAGCATTTTTATCAATAAGAGTCTCTTCTTGTTGTTGGGTGCTGTCAAGTGGGTTCCAACCCATAGCAACCCTTTGTGCAACAGAACCAATCACTGCCACTCAGGACGTACCATCTTCACAATTGTCATGCTGGGGTCATGGTTTCACCCGTGTGCCGAGCCCGCTCCTGGACAATCGACCTCTTTTTCACTGGTCCGCTTTACTAAGCATGGTGTTCTGTTCAGGGAAGAGTCTCACACAGTATGTCCAAAGCATGTGAGGGGAAGTCTTTCCACTATCATCTCTAAGGAGACTTCTAGCTATATTTCTTCTATGACAGATGTTTCTTCTCATGACTGGCAATAGATTTTTCCTTACTTTCCCCAACACCATAATTCAAATGCATCACTTTTCTTCAGTCTTCGTATTGTAAATATATTCAGTTTTCATGAGCATATCGGATTATTGACAAGACCCTGGCTTTGGTTAGGCACATTTTAGTCCTCAAAGTGACAGAGCAGTCTTAAGAGCTCTTCAACATTGTAAAGAGGACTTGAGAGGGAGATCCTCCTGAATCAATATGTCCTCTGATTTCCTGACTGCTCCTTCCATTAGCATTGATTGTGAATCCAAGTGAAATTAAATATTTGACAGCTTCAGGTTTTTCAACATTTACCATGATGTTGTCTAGTGGTTTAAGTGTAAGAAATTTGCGCTTTCTTTACATTGAGTTAGGAGGCCTAGAGGTAGAGTTGGGTTATTTATTGAATTACTCACCATAAGGTCAGCTGTTGGCACCCACCATGGGAGAACGATGAGTCTTTCTATTCCGGTAAAGAATTACATCTTGGAAACCCACAGGGGTAATTGTACTATAGCCTATAAGGTGGCTAGGAATTGGAATTGACAGATGGCAGTAAGCTTGGCAGTTTTGTTTTTGTTTTACACAGAGTGACGGCTGCATTGACCTTTGCCAGTAGTAAGTGCTTCAAATCCTCCTTGACTTTGTCAAGCAAGATTTTGTTATCTGCATATCACACATTGTTAATAAACCTTCCCCTACTATTCATGAGGTTCTTAGTGACTAATCCCTCAGAATTGAGCAATCTATGCCTCCTTCGTAGCATAGTCTTACTCTAGTGCATTTGAAATACTGGTGGCATAGCTTCCTGCATCACAGCAACATGTCAGCCACCACAGTACAGCACACTGACAGACGGCGGTGCTAGAGTCTTGGATGACCCAAATAGATACACGATTAACTATTTAACAAGAGATGGACGGCTCAAACCAGTCAGAGGTATCTCAGGAGAAAGCTCTAGTGATTGCTCCCAAAATGTCACAGCTTTGAAAACCAGGTGGAAGGCAGTTATACACTGTAACACATGAGGTCAACAGAGTCAAAACCAACTCTGACAGAAACTTCTGTATTTGTCAACATGGCTTACACATTTTTTTAGTCCCTTAGCTTTACCTACAGTTAGAAAACCAAAAGAGAACAACACCCACAGTACATCTGAAACAACTCGGGAACTCTTTCAAGCCTGCAGCTGCATTATTGAAAGATTCTAAGGGCAAAATACTGACTGATACAGGAAGCATCAAACGAAGATGCAAAGACTACACAGAGTCACTGCACCAAAGAACTGATTAACATCCTACCATTTCAGGGGGTAGCAAATGAACAACAGACAGTGGTGCTAAAGGAAGACATTAAAGCTGCATTGAAAGCATTAGACAAAAACAAAGCTCCAGGAATTGATGGAATACACATTGAAATATTTCAATAGACGGATAAGTACTGGAATCACTTCCTTGTCTATAACAGGAAATTTGAAAGACATCTACTTGGCCAACTGACAGGACGCAATCCAAATCTGTACCCCTTTCAAAGGAAGGTGACCTAACAGAATGTTTATACAGAACAATAGCATCATTCTCAACTGCAAGTAAAATCTTGCTGAAGATCATCCAACCACAGTAGCAACTGTACTTTGTCAGGAAGTTGCTAGGGGTTCAGGCTGGATTCAGGCTGGATTCTTTATTCATTGAACAAGGAATATCATTGCTGATGTCAGATAGACCTTGGCTCAAAGCAGAGAATATCAGAAAGATGTTTTCTTGTGTTTTGTTGACTATACTAAGTCATTAGATTGGGTGGACCAAAAAATCGATTAACAGCCTTGAGAAAAACGAAATCCAAAAACACTACATTGTACCCCTAAGGAATTTGTACACGGATCAAGAGGCAGTTGTTGGACTAGAAAAGGGGAGCGTTGCATGGTTGAACATCAGGGAATGTGTGTGTCATGGTTGCGTCTTCTCATCATATTTACTTCATCTGTATGCTGAGCCAATAATTACGGAAAACAGATTATATGAAGAAGACTGTGGCATCAAGATTAGAGGAGGGGTTTGTGATAGTTAAGGTTTATTGTGCCAACCTGGCCAATGAACACATGTGGATTTAATTGAAGGGCGGACAGATAAATGGCTTGGTGAGCCTAGCCTTTCTTCTCCTTTGCACTCTGATGATCAGACCAGTGTATGGTTGCCTTAGCTGGTTCTCTGTCTCAACTTGCAAGCTGCACTACCTGTGGGACACCTAACTTGTGGACTGTGTCATTGTAGTTTGAGGTTCCTTCAAGACCTGCTGCACCAGGCTACTGAAGTATGCATCGCTTGAGTGGGGACTGTCAGACCCTGTCATCTGGTGACTGTTGGTGACCTGCCTTAGTGTTTGTGGCCTGTGGCCAGATTGCCTGAATTGCTCTACAGAAGATTCAGCTGTCTGCCCTCAAGACTTGAAGGGCAGCCAGTGTATTAGCTGTCTCACAGAAGTGAGTTGCACTGAGCCATTTGTACTGCTCTATAGACTAATTAGCTGTGTATTTTGTATGTTGTATATATATTATCTATATAGATAAAATCATCAGTTTCCTGGTTTTTTTTCTCCAAAGAGCCATGTCTAACATAGGGTTATTAGCAAGCTTTGATAAGAAGATGACACAGGCTTGCTTGCTGAAAGTGAGAATGTATTTAACACTTGCTGATGAAGCTCTAAGATTGCAACCTCTGGTAGTTACATAATCTGTTGTTGATTTGAGACTTAAGAGTGAAGGGGTGGAGTTTAGCCTGTCAATCAGGTCACAGCTTGATGACCTCATTTGGAGGCACTAAGGAGATCACTGGAGGTGGAACACAGGCTCACTCTCTGAGACTCTGCCTGAGAAGACACATAGTGCTATGCTGGAGCCCTGGAGCTGAAGGAGCCACGTGGAGACCCCTGACAGTGCTGAGGCTTCCACTGCCACTGGATCCACAAGACTTTCCACCCACTGGTCTGTGATCTTCCTGCATTCGGCACCATTGTCTGTGTTTCCTGAGTCTGAAGAGGAATTTATAGACTGGTATCAGACATATGGGCTAATATCGGACTTATGGACTTGATCTGAACTCGGCTGGGATATTTTCTCAATATTCTATTGCTCTTGTATATAAAGCTCTTTCTTAGACACATATGAGTGTCTATGAATTTGTTTATTTAGCCTACCCAGAATAACAAACAGCCTTCAGCATGGATTACAAATCAATATAAAGAATACTTAAACCTTCACAACTTGACCAATAAGTAATATCATGAGAAACTGAGAAAAGACTGAAGTCAAGGATTTTTTTTTCTTGCTTGGATCCACAACCAATTCTCCTGGGAGAAGCTTTCAAGAGATAAGAAGATGCCTTGCATTGGGTGAATCCACTGTACCGAACCTCCTTAGTATGTTGAAAAAGTAAAACTATTTCCATGAGATCTAAGATGCTCCTGACTCAAGCCATGGTATTTTCAATTGCCTCATAGGCATGTGAAAGTTGGAGAGTGAATAAGGAAGACTGAAAAGTCAAAATCAATGTGTTTGAATTGTGGGGCTGGTGAAGAATATTGAAAGTGCCTTGGCTTTCAAAAGGACAAAGAAGTTTGTCTTGGAAGAACAGAGTGTTCCTTAGTGTTAAGGATGGTAAGGATGTTCCTAAGGACAGTGTTCCTTAGAGCTAAGGATGGCAAGACTTTGTCTTACATCCTTTGGACATATTGGCAGGAGAGGCCAGTCCCTAGAGAAGACATCATGCTTGGTAAAGTGAAGGGGCGGAGAAAAAGAGGAAGGCCCTTGGCAAGATGAATTGACACAGTGGCTGCAATAATGGGCTCAAGAATAGGAACAATTATGAAGATTGTACTGGACCAGGCGGTGTTTTGTTCTGGTGTGAAAAGTGCCACTATGGGTCAGAACCAAGTTGATGAGATCAAACAACAACATTGTCATCAGCCTAGAAAGATCATTATCTCAGTACTTTCCACGTGTGCTGATTCAAATGATCAAATTGCTCAGCTGAGCCTGCCTCTAGTAGCTACCTGTCCTCAGCATTGGCCCCACGTGCTCCCAAATATTTCAACAGTGTCCACATACTTAAAATCCTGTGATTTCTGCCCTTATGGGAGTCTATATTCCTGCCCTTGTACTAGGTACATTTTTCATTTTCCTGTTTGTTATAATTTATTATTTTTAAAGAAATAATGTTTTTCTATCAAAGGAATTTAGAGCGGGAGTAGGAGTTACGTGTCTGTGTTCAGTCTGTCATTTTGATACAATACCCCTTTCAGGGTAATTTTCACTGTATTATGCTACCTCCCCCAAAATCCATTTATAAGCATGTTTCCTGAAATTAAATGCTGACAGGAATTCTTTATAACTGTTCTTGTGAGTACTATGGAGTCACTACAAATTACACTTATGAAAATATTTAATGTGAGCAAAATGCTAACACTGTAATAACTAATTGACAATATAAAAATTCTATGTGGGGATTTTTTTAAACATAATAATGAATGATATCCTCCAAGTAATAGGAAATATAAATGAGGCCAAAACTTGATATATCCCCTCCGCAGGAGATTAAGAGAAAAAGAGACAGACAGATAAACTCATGGGACTGTGGAAGTCATGGCAGGCTTCATAGAGGGAACTGACTGCGACCTACATGAACTGATTTTTAAATAGAAGGAAGACAGGGTCTTTTGGTGGTGCAAGCAGTGAAGGGCTCTACCACTAGCCAAAAGGTTGCTGGTTCAAATCCACCCCAAGAGGTGGATTTGTTTGGAGAGACATAGCTGGTCATCTGTTTCTGAGAAGTCACACTATTGGAAAGCCGGTAAAACTCCAGCGGTATTCTTCATGGGAGGGGTCCTAGAACCAACTCAACAGCAGCTAAAAGCAGTAGCAAGGAGGGGCCCAAGAGAAATCAGCAAAAGAATTCCAGACGAAGGAGTCGATGTTGGAAAGGAAGAAGAGAAGTGTGCCCAGTATACAATTTGAGCTTTGAGACTGTTATCACAGTGCCTCGCACACACAAGGGGGCACCATGGTGATTGGTGGATCAATGATGACTGATTTGAACCCAGCAGCTGCCTGTGGGAGTAGGACAGGTCAGTCGGCTTCTGTAAAGATCACCACCTTGGAAACCCTATGGGGCAGTTCTGCTCTGTCTTAGAGATTTGCTATGTTGGAATTGACTCAGTGCCTATAAATTTGGTTTCAGTTTGGCACTTAGAAGGGCTCAGTGGACAGTTTTTGATACATAATGAATTGATGCTAATTGACCAATTTACAAAGTCATAATTTTTTCAGAACACAATTAATATTGTAGCATTTGTGTTGCAGGAACACATGCAAAGCCAATCCTGCCTGAGCAAGATGGAGGAGTCATGCCAAAGTCCATGTCAATCTCTGTTGCCTTATTCAGACAGATTCACTGTCACAGGCACTGCTCAGGGGGCCAGGCCACTGGGCAGCCTCCATTTTGAAAGTCCATTACATGAGCCGTCTAAGTTTGAAGGCACTCCCTCCTCTCTGCCTCATTATCATCACAGGACTAACACAGAGGGAGGACAACAGAGGATACTAAGAACTGGTGACCCTCAAAGAGCAACTTATAAAATTTTATTAAATAATGAAAACTTAGGGTTAACAGTAGCCTGAGCCACAGTTGATCATGGACATTGGGCCAGCCAGAATTTCATTTGAGGGCTAAGAGTGGGGGCCTGACTCTCCAGCAGCTAGCTAAACAACAAAATAATACTAAATATCTGTAATTTAACTCAGAGACATTTGGGAAGGAGTCTCTGGGTGGCCCAAACAGTTAAATGCTTGGCTTCCAACTGTAAAGTTGATGGCTCAACCTCAAGAAAAATGCCTCTGTGTTAGGCAGGCTTCTCTAGAGCAGTGGTTTTCAACCTGTGGGCTACAACCCCTTTGGGAGTAGAACAATCCTTTCACGGGGGTCACCCAATTCATAACAGTAGCATAATTACAGTTATAAAAGGCAATAAAAATAATTTTATGATTGGGGAGTCACCACAACACGAGGAACTGTATAAAGGGTCATGGCATTAGGAAGGTTGGAGACCACTGCTCTAGGAAAATGAAACCAGAACACATGATTTTATAGAGAGAGAGCAGATATAGATGTAGATAGATAGGTTTATAAAGCGAGGAGTATAACAGCTAATTAAGTCCACACAGCAGTACAGAGAGTTAAGTTCAACTCACTTCTGTGGAATAGTTAATATACTGGAAGTCCTTCAACTCAAATGGGCTGCTGGGTCCAAAGTCAAGGAAGCATTCAGCAGAGTCCTCCCTGGGGCAAAGCAAACAGCATCTGCCAACAGGCATCAAGCAGCAGGGTGGGTCTCCAACAGTCAGTAACTCAAAGCTTAACAAAGCAGGTCCGAATGGAATACCAAATGCAAGCAATTCAAGGCAACAGGAGCCACCAGCCTCAATCTCAAATGATAAAAGCACCAGCAGCATGCTTATATCAAAGCAGCCTTCAGAGCCTCAAGCGCTAGCAACAAAATCCATGGGCTGGGCTGGCACACAGGTAGTGTAGCTCACAGGTCGAGGCAAAGAACTAGCTACAGCAGCAGCACTAATGCTCCAGCATGCTACGCACCAGAGAGTAAGAGAGAGGGAGGCGGGCCTTGCAGAGCCATTTATCTCTTTGCCCTCCAATCAAACTGTGACTTGATTCATCCCACACATTCCTATTGGCCAGGTTGGCACAATAAACCTATCACATTTGGTAGTTGGTTTCTGAAAGATCACAGCCACTTGAAAAGTCCTACACAGCTCATTTCTACTCTGAAATGCACGGGGTCAGCATGAATCAGCAGCAAGTGTTTTTTCTTTTATGCTTTAAAGACTTTATTCCATCTGTCAGAGAAGAGATAATTCTAGAACAAGTATCCTTTTCCTCTTTCCTCGTACTTTACTCGATTCCTCTCTCTGATAAGTGAGGACCGACCATGGCAAGGATTTAAGCGTGCACCGAGAGGTGTCGTGCTGGCTTTGTCTCATCAAGAATCTATGCATGTTTTCATATATGAATCAATAATGTTCTCATTGGTTAATATACAACAGCAATATCGCAATTCTTATCATCCAGAATTTTTCCTATACCAGATTTAATGTGCTCTATAAAATTGAAGTTTAACAGTAAAATATTATTGGAGAAAACATCAAAACCATCAGGGAACAATCAGAGTTTATCTAAGGAATCGATGGAACATAAAAATCCTTCGTCTTATAAAATCATTAAATATTTTCATTTTTTATAGTCCACAAATACTAATTCAGAACACTTTATGTAGAAGACACTTTCCTAGCCACTACTGGCAATATAATGATTGAAAACACATAGTAGCAGCCTTCCAGAAAGTGAAGGGAGATTTAGGAGGAGAAGGAGATGGATAACATTACCCTGATTACCAAATGACATTTTAAAATAAACTCATTGCATTGGATTGAGAATTAGGTGGATAGGAGTTGACTTGGAGATCTGAAATTCATGGAAAGGATTTGAAAAGAAATGCCATCAAATCAACTCCAAGCCACACACCCTCAGTGACCTTGTGTACAACAGAGTGAAACACTGGATGGTGCGTGCCAACCTCAGAATTGTCCCTATGCCTGAGCCCATTGATGCAGACACTGTGTCCGTCCATCTCCTTGAGGGCCTTTCCCCACTTCTCGGCCCCTCCACTTTACTAAGCATGATGTCCTTCTCCAGGGACTCGCCTCTCCTGAAAATATGCCCAAGTCTTACTATCCTTGCCTCCAAGGGGCAGTCTGACCTTCCTTCATCTACCATGATTGGTTTGTTCTTGATGATGATAACCACAATAAAAAATAAGACTTTTTTAAAAGCACTACTTCAATAAGACAGAGAAGAAAGTACAAATGTTGAGTCAGATCATGAACACTGAAAAGCTTTGTTTTTTAAGTAACGTGAATACTTGGGTGTATGAGCCCATAAAGAAACGAAATAGTAATAAGGCAAGAAAACCAAGCTGCCTTCCCAGGACTGAGAATTCTCGACGCCATTAGATAATAACACATCTGAACTAGTCTCAGGCACATTGCCCAGATGTTTTCAAACATGGGATATTTTCAGTTTCTTTCCTGAGCACTCTTATATAGCACATACAGTAAATAGAAATATTCCTACACAAAGAGTCTGACCATTTGGATTAATATTTCAAAGCCCTTTGTGGTATCATCTAAGAGCCCATTAGATCCAGATTGTTCCCCTAAGTAAGGCAGTGAAGACTTCTTAATATCACTGCGTTATTATCTAGGAAGAAAGAGGTACAAGTAAAAAAAGCTAAGATTGTGATTGTGAGTCAAGAAGTACTTACTAATGAAGATCAAGAACAACAGCCTTCAGTGTGAATTGCAGCCCAATAGAAAGAAAACGAAAATCCTATAATAGGCTCAATAAGCAGCATCATGATAAAGGGGGAAAATATTGGAGCTGTCAAAAATTTCATTGGATTCCCAATCAGCACAATCAAGAAATCGAATTGCATATTGCACTGGACAAGTCTCTTAGCACCTCTGTTAAAGTGTTCAAAAGCAAAGATGGCACTTGGAGGACTAAGGGAGCCTGGTTTAAGCCATGGTACTTCTGATAGGCTCACTTGCATGTAAAAGCTGAAGAATAAATAGGCAAGATCAAAAAAGAATGGATGCCTGTGAATTATAGTTTGGGTGAATAATATTGAATATATTTTCCAAAAGCGCAAACAAATCTACCTGGGAAGCAGCACAGCCAGAACGCTCCCCAGAAGCAAAACTAGAGATAGACGCCTTGTCTCACTTATTTTATACATATAATAAGAATGGACCAATCCCTGACAAAGGACATCATGCTCAGTATGTAGAAAAACTAAACTCATTGCCATCAAGTCAGATCAGATTCATAGCAGCCCCACTGAGCAGGACAAACTACGACTGAAGGTTTCTAGGGCTCTAGTCTAAACCTTTATAAAAGCAAACTTCCTTGTCTTTCTTTTGTGGTACTGCAAGTGGATTCGAACCACCTACCTTTGTGTTGCCAGCCCAATGCTTAAACTAGTGCACAACTAGCATCTCAGTGAAACAGAGCATCTATTTAAGAAAAGAACATCAACAGAATAGATTGGCACAGTGGCTGCAACAATGGGCTCAAGCACAATGATGGTGAAGCTGTCAGGGGACCAAGCTGAGTTTTGTTCTCTTACGTGGGATGACCATGAGTTAGAACCAACTAAGTGAAAGCACACAGCATCATAGAAAAAGAGCATGGACTATATTGGGAACTTTCAGAAGAATGATCAATCTTGTTCTGGAAGAAATACAGGTACAATGCCCCTGGAGGGAAAAATCACAAGATTTGTCTCACTTACTTTGGACAAGAAGCCTTACTGGCATAGTGGTTGCACATTCAGTTGTGCTCTGCAGAGGCCATATTCCAAAACCACCGACCACTCTGTAGGAGGAAGACAGAGGCGCCTTTCTACTCCTGGAAACAGTGGAGCCTCAGACTCACAGGGGCAGCTCTACTCTGTCCTATAGGGACCCTATGAGTCACTATTGGCTTGATAGCAGGACAATTTTTGTTTTGTTTTTCACTCTGATATGTTATCAAGAGGGATAAATCCCTGGAATCATGCTTGGTATATGGTCAGCAACAAAGAGGAAGACCTTTAATGAGCTGCATTGACACAGTAACTGCAACCATGGGCTCAAACAGCAGCAATTAATTGTAAAGATGGAGCGAGAAGGGATGATGTTTTAATTCAGTTATACGTAGAGTCACCATGAGTCAGAAGCAACTAGATGGTGCCTAAAATGAACAATAAAAATGACAATTAAAAGTAAGACAACTAATTATTATCTAATCAAGTCAAGTTCACAGCACCCCCTATAGGCTATGTCCTATATGATATCTTAGGCTATAAATCTTTATGGAAATTGATAGATTTCACGTTTGCTCACATAGTGGCTCATGGTTTCAAACTGTCAATCTTGTGGTTAGCAGCCCAACAATTATCCCACAACACCACCAGAGCTCTATATGATTAAGGCCTATAAGATATAATTTCTAATAATTATATGGACTGTTTATTCTGGACCCAAATATCTTCCACCGCACTTAGGACAGGAGTACAGCTTCCACACATATAAGAAAGAACACTCATCCCCTGGAAGACTAGCTTACCAATCTTATAATTAGTACCTATAACAACAACAATAAAATTAATATTTATTGAATATTTAATATGTCTCAGACTCTTCAAAGTATTTTATATGCAGTTTTCCTAATCATTACAAAATTCCCATAGTCATGGACTGTTATCCCCACATTACAGCTGAAGATACTAAGACACAGAGACGTCAAGTAACCTGTCAAAGGTGATGTAGCTCACATGTGTTAGAAGCAGTGATTAAATCCAGATATCTGATGGAAATATAAGACTCGGTGCGAGAATAAACATGGATCCAATAAAATGATGTTTTAGAACAAAATCAAAGCTCATACTGGAATTGGATCGCATGAATGTCTAAGGGCTTGGCTATGGTGGTTCGATTGCCCTTTTTAGAGTAAACAGTGGTTCATGTAGGAAAAGATAATGTGATAGTTATATAATTTGTGTCAACTGGAGGCATAAAAGTGAAGGGGTGGGCTATGATAATTAGGTACTTTGGTGCCAACATGGCTCTGACAGGAATGTGTGGGTGAAGTTTAGCTGGACAATTGGGCCATGGCTTGATTGTAGAGCACCCAAGATAAATGATCCTCAGAGGCTGGCTTCTTTCTCTTTCTCCATGGAAGTGGGCCACATTTTCTCTATGCTGTCCCCTTGCACACAGAGCCGCCCTGAGATCTGTAGGACTCCCAGAGATGCTTCCACCGCCACTGGATCCACAAGACCTTGCCTCCACTGGCCTGTGATCTCCCTGCATTTTGCATCATTGCATGTGGACTAGTATCATACTTAGGGGCTAATATCGGACTAATGGACTTGATCTGGACTGGGCTGGGATGTCTTCTTTTCTTTTCTTTCCTTTAATCCTTTTGTTAGGAGCTCTTACAGATATCATAACATTTCAAAGTTCAATCACATCGAGTCGTGCTGTAAAATAAACAATCCGTTTCCAAACATTTACTTTCCTGGGATGTTTTCTTCATACACAATTTCTCTCTGATCTAAAGTTCTTTCTTATACGTGTGAGTGTCTCTGCATGTTTCTCTACTCAACCCGGCCCAACGCAGATGGTGCTTTGTCGGTTCCCTAAGGTTGGGTTTTAGTGACAAAGCAAGGAGACAGCAGTGGCAAGAGATGCCGAGCTACCCCTCACAGCCTAATTAAAATGATTAGGACTAGGTTTTACATAAAACTTGAATATCTGATTAGCATATGGGAAAGAGGAAGATGGACCTGTTCCATTGTGTAGATTTGGAGTCAAAGCAAACTGCCAAGTCAGCTTCAGAATATAGCAATATCATTCATGGCACAAGAGAACTTTGCTCCACAAAGTTTCCAATGGCACATTTTTTTTTGGAAGTAGATTTCATAGCCTTTCATCACAGTTGTCTCTGGGTGGATTAGAACTTCCAAACTATGATTAGCTGTCAAGTGCACTCAATGTTTACACTGCCCAGGGACTGTTTAATAGTAGAAGTACTCATTCACTAATATGAGCTACTCATAATGTCAGAAAATCATCAGAAAGATAAACACACCACTCTCAAGAGAGCAATTTGACACTATCTAGAAAAATTATATGTGCATTTATTTTAGACTTGGAAATTTCTCTCTAAATATCTATCCTGACAAAGCAGTGACCAAAATTAGAAATGACAGATGCAGAAATCTATCCATTACACCCCTATTTATAAAAGTAAGAAGCTGCAAACAGCTAACGTGTCAATCAAAAAGAATCAGGTTGAAAAAGTATCGCACACTCAAACAATATGGTAGTTGCTGGCTGCCATCAAGTGGGCTTCAGCTCATGGAAATATTTTGTATAAGAGAAAGATATGTGACTGGTCCCTGCAATTATTGTTATGTTTCACTCTTTCAGCACCAGGTTATTTTCTACCATGAATCTGTTGTTGAAACTATGTGTTTTCAATAATAAAAGGCATTTTAATGAAATAAAAAGCTCTTTTGAAATATAAATCTGATGCCAGCGGTGACTGATGTTGCAGTTGGCGGGATGAGTCTGTTTCTTCAGGTCTGCACATCTGGATAGGCCTTACCAGACATCAGCACACACTGAAGGTTGCCTAGCAGCTTTTCACTGACCCCCAGAGGCATAAAAGATAGGGGAGGATGATCTATACTATTGTTGCAGCCATAATGTCGCACCATCTCCTGGAGCATTTCTGTTTCCATTGGCCATCTACTTTACCATTGAGCCCTGCTGGTGTGGTAGGGGGTGTGTTACACTGCTAACCACAACGCCAGCAATTTGAAACCACCAGCTAATCCTCTAGAGCAGTAGTTCTCAACCTTCATCATACCATGACACTTTCATACAGTACCTCATATGGTGGTCACCCACAACCATAAAATTATTTTAGTTGATACTTCATAACTGTCATTTTCCACTATTATGAATGGGGCCACCAATGTGAAAGGGTCGTTTGACCCCCAAAAGGGTTGTGACCCACAGGTTGTGAACCACTGCTCTAGAGAAAGATGAGGCTTTCTACTCCCACAAAGAGCTACAATCTCACAAACCAACAGGGGCAATTCTACTCTGTCCTAACTGGTCATCATGAGTTGGAATCGACTCAACGGTAGTAGTAAGTTTGGCCTATGTTTCTACTTTACCATGATATTTGTTTTTGTTTTTTTTCTACAATGAAGTCTTTTTCTCAAAGAAAGTGACCCAACAGAATGCTCAAACTATAGAACAATATCAATGATTTCACACACAAGTAACATTTTACTTAAGATTATTCAGAATGGTTACAGCAGCACATTGACAGGGGATTCCGAAGCGTATGTGGAATGCGGAATATCATTGCTGACGTCAGATGGACCTTGGCTCAAAGCAGACAATACCAGAAAGATGTTTACTTGTGTTTCATTGACGAAGCAAAGGCATTCAACCGTGTGGATCATAAGATACTAGGAGGGTAGGGAGAAGGTGGGAGGATAAGGGAGAGAAAGGGGGAACCGGTTGCAATGATCAATGTATCACACTCCCCACCCTAGGGAGACGAATATCAGAAACGTGGGTGAAGGGCGATATTAGGTGGTATAAAGTATGAAAATAACAATTTTTAATAATTTATCAGGGGCTCATGGAGGCAGGAGATGGGAGAAGGGAGGGTAAAAAGAGGACCTGATACCAAGGGCTCAAGTAGAAAGAAAATGCTTTGAAAATAATAAAGCACAATATTAATGTAAATATTAATGCAACATGTGCACAAAGGTGATTGATGTGTGGATTCTTATAATAAATGTAAGTCCTCAAAACAATAATTTTTTAATCTGAAAAAATTTAATATGATGTCCTATAAACCTTCACCTAATTTGCAGTTAAGGTTTTTTAAAAAAGAAACTGAATAACTTTGAGAAGAATGGGAATTCCTGAACACATCATTGTGCTCATTCAAACCGAACAAGGGAATAATGTATGGTTTAAAGCCAAGAAAGGTCTGCATCGGGCCTCACCATACTTGTTCAATCTGTGTGCTGAGAAAACCATCAGGGAAGCTGAAGTGTATGAAGAAGCGCGCAGCATCAGGATTGCAGGCAGCTTATTAACAACCTATTGTGTGAGGATGACACAAACCTGCTTGCTAGGGTTCTACATGGTTTGGCAGATAAGACCTATTAATCTTCCATGATGAGATCTACCTTAAGGGTAGGGCCTGCTTCCAATATAAAGTGGGCACTGTGAAAGTGTGCTTGCTTTCTGTTGGGTCTAGATCCTGCATCTGACTTGTTGATGTCTGATTCTCTGTACTTGAACACACAACAGTCTGCTGTATTGCTTGATGCACTTGGAAGGTGTCAGCATCTACCTATCACCCTTAGGCTCACTAGCCTCTGTAGCCATAAGCCTGCGAACTCACCTGACTAATCTTGGAGTTCATAAAGCTCTGAAGCTACACGAATCAGGAGAAGTTAGAGGTTTAGAACTATGTCCAAGACCTGTGAAAAAGACCATCAGTTCCCACTGTTGCCCAAGCAAGGAATGGAGGTTCATGACCAATAGCTAACAGAATGGACATTAAAAAAAAACACCTTGCCCAACTCTGACACTGTGTAAGCCATGTCCTTATTACACACACACACACACACACACACACAAGCTTCACTGGTTTTGTTTTTCCAGATAGTCCAACCTAAGACATGTTTCATAAATTTCAAAACATAATTTGTTGTCATCATCTATTTATAATGAAAGAAAATATTCTTATATTCTTGTAATTTAGTGAGTTCTAAAATCTAATGAGTAAAATTTCACCTTCATTGCACATTCAGGTCCTGAGGATAAAAATATGAAGGTTAAAGTTTCATATCAAAGCTATCATAAAATGAATTATGGCATAACTTAGACAATAATTTTCTGATAATTTTTATCATATTGAATTAGATATAAATTACCCAAAGTCAAACATTGTAAACATTTGAACCCTAAAAGTGAAAGTTCAGCTAATAGGTAATTTTTTATAATAGATTTTATAATTCAAATAGGAAAATAGTAAATTAAATGAAACACTTTATTAGATAGATTTTTAAAATAGTCTTTATAATGTGAAGAGTTAACAAAGAACAAAAATAGACCTTGGAAGATTCCTTACTGTTTTTTCTCTTTAATAATAGAATTACAGTATATACAACTATACTACGCTATCACTGGACAATAACTGTGAATCCTTGCAATGACACCATAAGAATAAAACTGGAAATAATTCATGCCTTTCATAGGACAGAGGATTTGAAAACAAAATTAGGTGCAGAAAGGTTAATGAACTTTTAAACCATTGTATCAGATTTTTAAAAATAAAGAAGAAATAACATTTGCCTTCGAATATTTGAATAGTTATTATAATTACTTCCACACAATAGAATTAGAAATAATTGCAGGCAACTACAGGAAAATGTATAGACTCTGTTATCTGAGAGTAGACAGTATGGGACTAAAGGAGAGCATAGTAACTTCTCATATATTGATAAGATTTACATAATTGTTAAGTGGTGTGAGACAGGGAAGTGACACTTCCTCACAAGCAAGGCCCCTCACAACTCAGATGTTGTGATTCTATAACCTGTGTTTCTTTTACAGCTCAATGTAAAACCAAAGCAATATATACAAGGGAAATCTGGTGGCAATTTTATGCAATCCTCTTTTGTACGGTGTGTATGTAGCCATACAAAATAAAAATGAAATAATTATTTGGAACTAACAGAAAGGGGAGAAGAGAGAAAGAGAAAGAGAGAGAGAGAGAGAGACTGCAAAAAAAAAAGTCTTCTCACTAACTTAAGATAGGAAAAGTTAAATTCTCTCTCTCTCTCTCATACACACACACACACACACACAATACCCTTTCATGAGGCATATGTGGAGAACTTGTGCACTTTCACAGCTTTAAAGCATCAGCTACCGTTCCCATACTGATTTTAAAATATGAGCCACTACAAGTAGATAGAAAATGTCTGGAAATGATGATGGAAATATGTGTACAAATGTGCTTGATACAATTAACGTATGGATTGTTATAAGAGCTGTAAGAGCCCCCAATAAAATGATTTGTTTTTGAAGAAAAGAGAAAAAAAATAAAAGTTGACCTACTGAACTGTAGATGGAGAACAATTGTCTCCTATGACTCTTTTTGTTTTCCTTAAAAGGAAATAAACTTTCGTTTCTTGTGAAGGGCAAGAAAAAAGACAGCTAGCCCTCAATTCACTCTGGTGACTGGGAGAAAAACCTAAGCAAGTGCTATAAAGTGAGTGTAGCAGTCTGGGTCCTTTAGAGAAACAAATCCCCAGAAACTCATGTATAAGAGGGAGTTTTATATAAAGGGTAAGTGCACATCAAGAAAACATCCCAACCCAGTGCTGCCCAACCCCACAAGTCCAACATTAACCTATATGTCCGACACCAATCCACAAAGTCCTCCTCCATCTCACAAAACAGACGCAATGATGCCGACTGCAGGAGGAAAGATGAGTCAGTGAATGGCTAGGGTCTTCACACGGCTGCTCCAGCACCCAGGGCTGCATTGGGGTAGGTTCCTATGGCTTCTACTCATGTCTTTCAGGAAGTGAGCCTTGCCAGCTGAAGCAGGGGACTGGCTAAGGTAGCTACACCCTGGTCCGACCATCACAAAGCAAGTGACCCAAGATTAGAAAGGCGAGGCTCACCGAGCCATTTATGCCTCTGTCCTTCAATTAAGTCCACATGTGTTTATCAGCCAGGTTGGCACAATAAACTATCTCAGTGAACTTTGTTTCCCAAAAAAATACCTCTCTGCCTTTAGTACCTCCGAAGGTGGCCTATTGTGTAATTAAGGTCTTTGAAGATTTTATCACTCAGCAGGAGGTCACCCTGGGGAAGAGTGGGCATTAATCCAGTCTGAGCAGTGTCCATGTAGAAGAAAAGAAATACGAACTGAAGGAGGGAAGGTTATGTGAAGATGGAGTTGTACTGCAGTCGTAGTTCAAAGAAGCCTAGACCTACCAGAAGCCAGGGGAGATAAGAAAGGGTCTCCTCTCTAGAGCCTTTGAAGAGAGCATGTTCTTGTGATTAGGTGGCATCAAGGCAGTGCCAACTCATAATGGCCATATAGACTAAACACTGCCCTGCCCTGTGCCATCCTTGCTACTGTTATTTTCAGTCAATTGTTGCGGTCACTGTGTCAGTCCATCTCATTGTCTTCTTTTTCACTGAACCTTTACTTGACCAAGCATGGCCTTTTCTAAGAGCTGTTTTTCCATAATAACATGTACCAAGTCTCTCCCTCCTCACTTCTAAGGAGCAGTCTAGCTGTATCTTCCAAGAAAAATGTGTTTGCTGTTCCAGCAGTCCAGGGAAAGACTATAGCCCAGCTGGTAAATTGAATGAAAATAGTTAGCTTTTGTGAGAACTGTGAGAAGATAAATATTTGTTGTTACCAAACATCCACTTTGTGATGCTTTGTTATAGCATCTATTAAAAACTAACACAGAAAGTGAAGCTTATTACCATCTATGATGTCTTTTAGAGCACACATATATTCCTCCCTGTGTTAGGGTTTTCTAGAGAAACAAAACCAGGACACTTATAATTTTTATATATATTTAAGAGGATAGATATATACAGCATGAAGTAATATAACAGCTAATTAGTCCACACAGCAGTACAGAGGGCTCATTTCAGCTCACTTCCATGGAGTGGTTAATATACTGGAAGTCCTTCAACTCACAAGGGATACTGGGTCCAAGGTCAAGGAAGCAGACAGCTGAGTCTTCTGTAGAGCAATACAAGGAGTCTGTCCACAGGCAGCAAACAGCAGGGCAGGTCAACAACATTCAGCCAGATAACAGGATCTGACAGTCCCAGGCTCAAGTGATGTATACACCAGCAGTGTGGTGACGCAGGTCTCAAAGGAACCTCAAGCTCTAGCAACACGATCCATGGGCTGGGTTCCCACAAGCAGTGTAGCTCACAAATTGAGGCAGAGAACTAGCAGCCACATGCTGGTCTGATCACCAGAGAGCAGGAGAGACACAGGCAGGGCTTGCTGAAACATTTATCAATTGCCCTCCAATCAAGCTGTGACCTTATTAATCCCACATGTTCCTATTGGCCAGGTTAGCAGCGTGCGGTCTTCGCCTGCCTTTGGTGTTGTGGCTGTGGCACTAGCTTCATTTGGGATTTTTTAGAAAGAAACTATCCAAAATCTCTAGGTGGTGTACATGGTAATGTCCTCTGCTGCTAACCAGGGGTGGTATTCAAACCAGTAAACCACCACTTCAGTGTTCTAGTGACGACTTGAAGCATAAAACAGATATGCTGAATGGTAGTTTATTATTTCATACAGTTAACACTTAAAACCCTAAACACTTACAAATGTGGTGAAAAGAAATATACAAAACCAAATTTGAAGAGTTTTAAAATATTAATGAAAAATTATTCAATACTACCCGAGAAGAAATAACAACACCATTGTTTAAGATATCGACATATTACTTCTTGGTTGGTGTCCTCACTTGCAATGTTCTTCCTTACATTGGGCTGTAATCTGTACTGAAGGTTGCAATCTTTGATCTTCGTTACAGAGTGCTTCAATTCCTCTTCATTTTCAGCAAGCAAGGTCCTGTGGCAGGGGCCAGACCCAATCCAGGGATGCACATGGCAGCCATCACGGGCTGTGACTTAGCCTTGATCATCCCTTCACTGTAGGAGGACAAGTCCGTTCCTGTAGGAAGGCCCATTAGACAATAGTCTAGAACCAGGCTACTTCTCTTCTGTGGGCATATTATGTTCATCTTTGAGAAACGCCTTTCTGCTTCCGTTGAACTTACAGCCATGGTTCTGACAATATTCCTAGGTTTTGAACACTTTCAGAAATTGGGTTATTCACTCGACATGTCTGTGGGAATTCAGGGCATAGCACAAAGCTGAAAGGAATGACAGCCTGTCACCCTCTGTTTGTTTAGAACTTTTTCTCTTTGCTTTATCCGTTTGTTTACTGAAGTAACAAACACAAGGGACTAAAAATGTTCTATTTCATCAGAAATATAACTAGCTTTCTGAAATGAATAAATAAATATTGGAAGCCTAGTTCTGTGTAATTTTTTACATCTATGGACAGAATGGACATTACTAAGGGCTCTTCACACACCTGCTGCTAACCAAAAAGTACCAGAAGTGCTCCGTGAAAAGGCTGGTCGTTTATTTTAGAAAACCCACATTTTGCAGCACAGTGCTACTCCTATATGCAAAGTCCCCTGGAGTCTGCATTGACCAGATAACACCTGGTTTATCCAGAGGCAAGTGAGTAAGCAATATTTGCCAATTACATTTCATATTTGGGATAATATATATTCCTAATTATTTTTGTTTGAGACACCATCTATGTTAAAGCTATATTTTTTTAACTTGGTTCTAAATAATGTGGTGAGCAAAGGAGATATTATCAATTATTTGCAGCCAAAAATTCCACACATTTTACCCAAATGATAGGACTAGGTCGCCTTTGAGGAAATCCTCGCTGAGGATTTCCTTGCACTAAAGGTAGGAGAGAACAAAGAAATTACCTGGAGCCAAACTCCGCCATTTGGTTGTATGGGAATTTTCATACAGGGAAATCCAAGGATGGCTAGGCTGGCGAGGAAGACTGACTCCGAAAAAAATAGAAGGAACTGCAGCCAAGGACTGATGCAACCCTCAGCCCAAGTGCCCACATGCCCTTGCTCCTGCGTGCTCGATGAGTAGGGCCCAGGTCTGGGAGTAGGTTTGAGAGTGCTCAAAGCCTTGGTCACGAGCCTAGCACCTCTGTAAGAAGACACTACTTCAAGGCAGACCCAAGGGTCTCTGCAGCTACTAGCAGGATTGTAGCCATCCCGGGGCATGCAGGACTTACCCTACACATACGCCGAGCTATCCCATGCTGGCATGGATAGTTAGCATGTTTATTTGAAAAGCAACATTCAAAGAAGCATAAAGAGAGGAAATATATGTGCCAATTGAAAAAATTAGGAACACGAACAATGAATTCTTAACCAAAGTATAGTTCATTTCATTCTTCGTATTATAATTTATATTACAGAAAAATACATATAAAGCTGTTGCCTAAACTTCAGGGAGAAATGTTTATTGCAAATTTAACTATAAATAATTAAGTGAGCCATACTAGTCTTCAAGACTCTTGTTGAGATTGTACCACAGAATAAAAATAAAAATGGTTTCAATGCCAAAGATCAGATTTTTTTTTAATTGTTTTATTCGGGGCTCATACAATTCCCATCACAATCCATACATACATCCATTGTGTCAAGCATATGCATATTTGTTGCCATCATCATTCTCAAAACATTTGCCTTCTACTTGAGCCCTTAATATCAGCTGCTCATTTCCCCCCTCTCTCCCCATTCCCTCCTACCTCAGGAACCCTTCATAATTCATAAATTATTATTATTTTGTCATATGTTACACTTTCCGATATCTCCCCCTGCCTTCTTCTCTGATTTTTTTAATGAACAGGAAAACAGTTCACTCAAGAAGATATATCAAAGTATTTTTCAAATAATTTATAGAAGAATAAAAGGAAAATGCATATCTGTGAACTCAATAAAATTAAATGAGAATACTGAGAAGTAAAAGATGAAAATCTGATTTATTAGCAAATTCAGATAGAAAGCTTTAAGAAGATACAAATTTTAGTGAAACATTTCCACATAATATAATAAAAATTGCAAAAGGTGCATTGGTATAATTTATACCTTTATGACATTAAATGAAGAACAAAATTAACAATGTAGAAAATTAAGGATATAGTATTAAAGATAAGCTTGAGAAATCTGTTTCACAATGCTGAGGTTTAAAAAAATTGATGAAAAATACTAAGAAACCTGATGTATATTCATATGTACATATATACATATCAGGTTTCCTACCATTCTTCATCCTTTTTTATATGTGCATATACATATGCATATATATGCATATATAAACTCTTATATAAACATAATATATACAGAAATGTATGTGTGTGTGTATATATATACCTGTGTGTGTGTTTGTGTGTGTGGTGTAGGAACTGGAATGTGAGTACCCAGCATTTCCAAAGGAAAACCCAGAATAAATTTTAAAATGGAAATATTTCTTGAACAAAAAAATATATGTAGGCTAAAGAAAAAATTTTGACTAATGAAAAAGGCCAAATGAAATATCTCAGTGACATTGATTCAAATTCTATTATCAGTATAGGACAAAATACAACTGTCACTATATGTTTCTGAGACCTTAGCTATGTTTCCTGTAGTGTGAGCGGCAGATTTGAACTGGTAACCCCACAGTTAGCAGCCCAACATGTAACCCACTACACTGTAGCTAATCTTAATTCAAAATATATCATCTCCTGTGATAAGCATCACCTAGAGGACAGATCTTGCTTGCTAAAAATGAAGAGGACTTGAAGCTCTTTTTAAGCAAAGTCAAAGACTACAAAGGTTACCTGAACAAAAGATCCTCACAATTAACCTGACAACAATTTCAGAATAAATGGAGAAGAAATCAAAGTTATCAATGATTTCGTTTCACTTGGATCAACTATCAACATTAATGGTAGTAGCAGTGAAGAAATCAAACCATGTAATGCATTGGACAGATATGCTTCAAAGACTTCTTTAAATTTTTTACAAAGCAAAGCTGTCACTTTGATTACTAACGGTACCTGGCTTACATGGCCAATTGCTATGATATCTATTTTTATTCTTCTTAGCCCATTTTGATGACTTCATGCTTTCTTATGTGCAGACTGTGTACATTCCATGCTCATTCTCAATGGATACTTTTAGCTACTGTTCCCCTAATTTTGAAACATGCTAAATTAGCAAATGAAGATAGTAAAAGCTTCCCTTCATCCATGTCCCTAAGATCTGCTCTGTGGAAACTCTTCTTTGGTCGACTTATTAGTGTCTCTCAATCTGAGGGCTCAGCTTCTGGTCCCACATCAGACAGTTCTCTGCTTTGCGTAAGGCTGTCAGTGGTTAACTTTTCAGAAATGGGCCACATTTCCCTTCCTCCCGTCTTAGCCCGAGAGCTCTGCTGCGACCTGTAGCCCATGGGTGCCTCTGGGTTTGACATCCTGGTGGAATTGCTTCCAGCATCACAGCAGCACACAAGCCACCACGTTACAACTCACTGACCGTTGAGTGTTGAATATAAAAAAATGAAGAATAATTGATGTCTTTAAATTATGGTGTAAGCTAAGAACATAGAATATGCCATGGACTGCCAGAAGACTAAACAAATCATCATAGATGATGTACAGGTGTAATGCTCCTGAGAAGCGAGGATAGCAAAACTTCCTTTCACGTTCTTTGAGCATGTCATCCGGCGAAACAGTGACCAGAAAGGCACTTCATGCTTGGTAACGCAGAGGGTCAGCAAAAGAGGAAGATGCCAACGGGATGGATTGACCCAGTAGCCGCAACAATAGATTCACACATAAGAACTATTGTGAGGAGGGGGCAGGATCTGTTGTCTGTTGAATTAGAATGAGTGAGCGCCAACCAGATGGCAATGAGCAACTACAACAGTGGTAGGAACAGGGACAAGTGAGAAATGTGACTGAAAACACAACACATGGAGAGCTATGTATGTAACAATTGAAGGCACTCCCAACCTCGTGAAGTCTCGCAGTCAAGCAGCTGACAACCAGCCATGAACTGAAAAGATTCCAAAGACATTGCAAGGTTCCCATGAAAACGTGTCTGTAACTTAGTGACGGTGATTATCTTCTAACGATTTCAAACCAAGTCTGGGCGTAAATAGGCTTTCACCTTCTGCCTGAGGCTCCCAGTCAGCAATCTGTGCTGCAGCAGTCACGTTAGGGAAAATCAGCAACTTAAAGACAAAACACTAAACTTTTCTTTGGCTTCAAAGGCATCAATGATTTCCACCTGTACTATATCATGAGGTCTTTTAGTTCAATAATTAAAAGTGAGATCATTCAGAAAATATAGAGGTATTTGGGAAAATTATAATTTAAGAGAGAGATTTAAAGATAAGCCAGGAGACGATGATTCCTAAATAAAACAAGTAGAAAAAAAAAGAAAGATCTCTGAGTGGAAAAATAGTTACTGAAAAAGCAAACACTATTGTAAAACTTAGAGTGGGATTTTCCCATGTACTAGAGTGAAAAATTAGGGAGCCTTGGTAGCATTGTTGCTATGCATTGGGCTGTGACCCACAAGGTCAGCAGTTTGAAACCACCCGTTTCTTCCAGTAACACAGACAGGGTTTTCTACTCCCATAAAGGGTTACAGTCTTACACTGTTGGCATGAGAAGTATGAGCATGCCGTCACACCTTGTGCCACAACCCAGGAGTTGTCATCCTACAAAGTTTGATCACACACTCGATCGAGTGGCTTTTGTTTTTTATTCCAGTGTAAATTTTTCTTCCCTGTAATTCTCCATGAGCTGTTGGATTGAATTCTACTGGAAAGACCACAATTCTGGATAAACCGAAGTGAGGAGAGGTCGTCACCACCATTCCTACTATTGGTTTTAATGTGGAAATAGTAGAATACAAGAACATTTGTTTCATAGTATGGGGTGTTTGTGGTCAAGTTAAAATTAGGCTTCTCCAACAAAGCCCACATGGAAGAAGCACACCAGCCTGTGGGATAACAAGGTGTTGAAGGGATCAGGTATCACACTACAAAGAACACAAAATCATATCATTGTGTGCTCACCTTCCCGACACAATTGCTGAAGACAAATGGGTGCATAAGCAAATGTGGTGAAGAAGCTGATGCTGCCTGGCTATCAAGAGATATAGCATCTCGGGACTTAAAGGCTTGAAGGTAAACAAGCGGATATCCAGCTAAGAAGCAACACATCCTACATTGAAGAAGTACACTAGCCTGTGTGATCATGAGGTGTCAAAGGGACCAGGTATCAGGCATCAAAGAACAAAAACTCATATCATTGTGAATGAGGGGGAGTGTGGAGTAGGCAACCAAAGTCCATCTGTAGGCAACTGGACATCCCCTTAAAGAAGGGTCTCAGGGAGGAGACAAACCAGTCAGGGTATAGTGTAGCAATGATGAAACGTATAACTTTCCTCTAGTTCTTAAATGCTACCTAAACACCACCACCACCCCCACCACCCCCACCATCACCACTATCATGATCCCAATTCTACCTTACAAATCTGGCTAGACCAGAGGATGTATACAGGTACAGATAGGAACTGGAAACACAGGGAATCCAAGACAGATGACCCCTTCAGAACCAGTGGTGAGAGTGGCAATACCTGGAGGGTGGTTGGAAGGTTGGGTAGAAAGGGGGAACCGATTACAAGGATCTATATATAACCTCCTCCCTAGGGGGATAGACAACAGAAAAATGAGTGAAGGGAGACATCGGACAGTGTAATATATGATAAAATAATAATAATTTATGAATTATGAAGTGTTCATGAAGGAGGGGGGAGCGTAAACGGAGGGGGAAAATGAGGAGCTGATATCAAGGGCTCGAGTAGAAAGCAAATGTTTTGAGAATGATGATGACAACATATGTACAAATGTGCTTGACAAAATGGATGGATGTATAGATGGTGTGAAGAATTGTATGAGCCCCAAATAAAATGATTTTAAAAAAAAGAAGAACACCTGGCTGTACTTCTGTGAAAGCTGATTTATTCATTCTTCTGGCACACCATGGTATAGTCAATATCACAAACATCATAATTCAAATGCTGCATACATGAAATATTATATAAGCTTATATTCGAAAAATAAAACTAGAATAGCCGTATACTACATTAATTAAAGATATTTCAGTGTGATAGATAGGTTTATTGTGCCAACCTGGCCAATAGGAACATGTGGGATTAATAAGGTCACAGTTTGATTGGAAGGCAACAAGATAAATGGCTCAGCAAGGCCTTCCCCTCTCTTGCTCTCTGGTCTTTAGCTAGTTCTCTGTCTCAACTGATGAGCTACACTACCTGTGGGAAAACCAACCATGAACTGTGTTGCTAGAGATGAGTTTCCTTTGAGACCTGCTTCACCATGCTGCTTGTATGTACATTGCTTGAGCTTGAGGCTGGCAGATCCTGTCATCTTGCATTGCTTGCGTTCAATATCCTATCTGGGCCTGCTTCACTAAGCTCCTGAGCTGCTGACTGTTGGTGACCTGACCTGTTGTTTGCTGCCTGCTACTGGACTGCCTGAATTGCTTTAGGGAAGACTCAGCTGTCTGCTTCCTTGACCTTGGACCCAGCAGCTACCCCTGCCTTCCAGTACATTAATTTTCCATGAAAGTGAGTTTAACTGAGCCCTCTGTACTGCTGCATTAGTTGTTATATTCCTTCGTGCTGTATCTATCTGACAATAGATAGATAGATAGATAGATATTTACATAATCATAAGTGTCCTGGTTTTGTTTCCTTAGAGAAACCTGTCTAGCATAGCCATTAACTTCAAAAGAAATCATCTAAAATACTTAATGATCATTTTTTCTGGGAGAACAGAACCAGGAATGAGAAAGATTAAGAAATAGGATATTTTTTGTTATAGTAGAAGTATTATGCAATTGTTTAGCCTAATGTTTTAACTAGATCTAATGTGTTAATTGTTTCTAGGATGTTTGTTATATATATATAACATATATTTATGTATGCTATATAAATATATACATATAAATATATATGTTTATAAAGTGGCACCTTAGCATCTCTATTTATATTCTGAATAAAGACACTTACCATAATTAATTTAGCGGGCTCACATTTCACTGCCTGTTTATAATCAAGTAGCTTATTTCACATAGAATCCAGTTATTTGTGCAAAGAGAAGACAGATCTTTTCTCATCTCAGAAGTTTTGAGACCATCATAATAGTCTCATTCCTTGTGTCAGTGATTGATTAAGTCATGGCCATATAATTTAATGCGGCCAATGGGACTGATGAAGAAATAAACGGAAGGTTTGGGCAAAGATTTTTCTCAATATTATAAAATGTATGGGAAGAAACACTCCGACTTTTCTCTGAATGTAGTTGGCTTCACGCCCGCAGCCCCCTGGTGACTCTGAGAGAAGGCGCTATTGCTGCCATCCTACGGGAGACAAAGTAGAAGGCTGGAAATGAAGTAAGTCTCTAAAGATGTCCTCGGGCTGCTGAACTTACTGGCTTGAGCTCTGCTCTACCTCCAGGCTACTATTATGTTTAAGCTTCCTCTAGAAGTCTTTTCTATCAAATTTCAGTTAAGTTCTTCTTATAGTGGCCTCTGTAATTATCCCCAATTATTCAGGGCAATTTCTTGCAGGAAGATTGTACATGCTCTTCATTTTGAACGCAAATCTTGCCGGGTAACTAGACGTAGGAAATTCAGGAAACATGATGGATCATTGCAAGACAGAAGCTGCAGACAGCAGTACTTAGAGACGTGAAGTAGAAAAGACTTAAATCCTAGCTGGATATTGTTTCATTGTTGGTAACAGTGGTCAGTGTAAGACATGAAAAATATAATAATTTATAAATTATTAAGGGTTCATGAGGGAGGCATGGAGGTTGAGGGATGAGGGAAATGAGCTGATACCAAGGGCTCAAGTAGAAAGAAAATGTTTCAGAATGATTATGGCAACATAAGTACAAAGGTGCTTGACAAAATGGATCTATGCTTGGATTGTGATAAAAGCTGTAAGAGCTCCCAATGAAATGATTTGGGAAATAAAGAAGAAAAAGAAGGCATATGTTTAGGAACAGAGCTAAATAAAAAATATCATTAAATTACAAATCCAAAAGGAAAAAAAGTTTCAATGAAAAAAATATGTTGTTTCCTCTTTCCCAACTGCTGTGATCATAGAAACATTAAGATAGACTGTCAATCTGGTCTCTCAATGACTTTGATGAGCAGGCCTCTCGTCTCTCCCATAATGCACTTGGCTGTCTCCCTCAAAGGGACAGGTGGTCCTCCTGACAAGAACAAGGGCTTCTCATTCTCTTTGAAACCCAGAACTGCCTAAAGCCAGGCACAGGCGCCTCTTCAGCAAATGTTTACTGAATGGAGTCCATTCCCCTGAATTCCCTTGGTACTGTTTAGGAAGCATTTTCTCAGCTTTAGCACAACCAGTCATGCCACCTGGTTCCACCGGTTGAGCAGCAAGTCCCACTTCCTCAGCAGAGCAAACATCCAGAATGCTCTTAGAAAAACTGAGAATGTTCAGCCTTTGTCTCGTGTACTTTGGACATGTTACCAAGAGAGACCAGTCATAAGAAAAGGACATCAGTTTTGGTAAGTAGAGGATCAGGGACAAAGAGAAAGGCCTTCAAGGAGATAGACTGACCCAGTGGCTACAATGGTCTCAAACATAACAGCAAATGTGAAAAGGGCATAGGACTAAACAGTATTTCTTGTACCTAATTTGCTATGAGCTGGAACTGACTTTAAAGCACCTAACAATAACATAAAAGAAAACACTCCTTGTGCACATTACTTCAGATGGCCTCTTTTAAACATTTAGCAAATATTTTCTTTTTGTATGTATTGTTAAAGGATAAAGATCTAGGTGGTAATATGCAGTAAAGCTAGTACATTTTCACTGCTCTTTATACCAACCAAGGCACCCTAGTGGCACAGTGTTTAAAGCACTCAGCTGCTAACATAAAGCTATTTTCCCACCAGCTGCTCCATGGGAGAAACATGAAGCCATCTGTGCCTTGAATAGTTACAGTCTCAGAAACCCTATGGAGTGCTTCTACCATGTCCTACAGGGTTGCTATGAGTTGGAATTGACTAGAAGGTGGTGGGTTTATATAACAATAACAATGAACAACTTTGCAAACACTGAAATTTTGCTTTAAAAAATTATAACGCTTTACTTCTTTTTCAACTGGAAACTAAGACATAAGCAGGAAAAGAGTTCCCTTTTTCCTCTCCTAGAACATGCACTATCATGTACACTATTGTGGGAAAAAGAAACTTCCAACAGGGTTTAGTCCAGACTGATGAGAACGGTCACCAATAACAATGGACAGAAGTGCCAAGAAATAATGTGCACAGTGTACTCAAAGACATGGATTTCAGAAAATCAGCCGTATTATTATTATCTAAAGCTTGTTCTATTCTTTATGTGAACACATTACACAAGTTACTTTATTAAAAGCTTCCTCTTATAAGTCTTAAAGTGCTTTCTAAAGGAAGCATGTATTTTATAATAATTCAACAGGTTGCTCTTAATTATAAGAGTTGATCATTCTATTTTGCCCTCTAGAGCTGTTTTTTAAGCACTGTCACCATTTGCTAACAGTTTTCACCTATTAACTTCATCTTTCCAGAAAGGACATTTCTAATGATCTTTCTCTGCCCTTTCTTAGAAGTTCGGTGGTTTTTTCTTTCCCTTAACAATTTTGCTGTCAAGTCAATTCTGACATATGTACAGTAGAATTAAATGTTAATGTCCACTGTCATCCTCACAAGTGCCACCAAGCTCAATAATATTTTCATTATGTCTCAGGATCTCCTACTCTCATTGACTCTGCTTCACCCAATATGATGTTCTTCTCTAATTATTGATCTCTCCGATGACATACCCAAAGTAAATAAGTTGGACTATGTGTGGTCAATAAAAGGTTTATTTAGTAATTTTTCAGACCAGAAAATTTTTCTTCACACTTAGTTAGGAAATTCTACTGAAACCTGCCCACCATCAGTTACTTCCTAGTATTTGACATACTAGTTGTTGTTATTGTTGTTGTTAGATGCTCTTTAGTCAGGTCCGACCCAAAGAGACCCTGTGCACAGCAGAAAGACTACCCAGTCCTGCACCATCCTCACAATTGTTCCTATGCAGCCGCTGGGTCAATACATTTTGTTGAGTGCCTTTCTCTTTTATGCCATCCCTCCACTGTACCACCCCTCCACTGTACCACCCCTCCACTGTACCCCCCTCCACTGTACCAGCCCTCCACTGTACCCCCCTCCACTGTACCCCCCTCCACTGTACCAGCCCTCCACTGTACACCTTCCACTGTACCACCCCTCCACTGTACCAGCCCTCCACTGTACCACCCCTCCACTGTACCACCCCTCCACTGTACCACCCCTCCACTGTGCCCCCCTCCACTGTACCACCCCTCCACTGTACCACCCCTCCACTGTGCCACCCCTCCACTGTACCACCCCTCCACTGTGCCACCCCTCCACTGTACCAGCCTCCACTGTACCACCCCTCCACTGTACCAGCCCTCCACTGTACCAGCCCTCCACTGTACCACCCCTCCACTGTACCACCCCTCCACTGTACCCCCCTCCACTGTACCACCCCTCCACTGTACCACCCCTCCACTGTGCCACCCCTCCACTGTACCCCCTCCACTGTACCAGCCATCCACTGTACCACCCCTCCACTGTACCACCCCTCCACTGTGCCACCCCTCCACTGTACCAGCCTCCACTGTACCACCCCTCCACTGTACCAGCCTCCACTGTACCACTCCTCCACTGTACCCCCCTCCACTGTACCACCCCTCCACTGTACCACCCTCCACTGTACCACCCCTCCACTGTACCAGCCCTCCACTGTACCACCCCTCCACTGTACCAGCCCTCCACTGTACCCCCCTCCACTGTACCACCCCTCCACTGTACCACCCCTCCACTGTACCAGCCCTCCACTGTACCCCCCTCCACTGTACCACCCCTCCACTGTACCACCCCTCCACTGTACCACCCCTCCACTGTACCACCCCTCCACTGTACCACCCCTCCACTGTACCCCCCTCCACTGTACCCCCCTCCACTGTACCCCCCTCCACTGTACCCCCCTCCACTGTACCACCCTCCACTGTACCCCCCTCCACTGTGCCCCCCTCCACTGTACCACCCTCCACTGTACCACCCCTCCACTGTACCACCCTCCACTGTACCACCCTCCACTGTGCCCCCCTCCACTGTGCCCCCCTCCACTGTACCACCCTCCACTGTACCAAGCATGATGTCTTTCTCCAGGGACTGTTCTTTTCTGACAACATGTCCAACTACGTAATATGAAGTCTCGCTGTCCTTGCCTATAAGGAGTACTCTAGCCATATTTTTTTCAAGACAGATTTGTTTGTCCTTTTGGCAGTCAGTGCAACTTAAAATATTCTTCACCAGCACCACAATTCAAGCACATCGATTCTTATTCAGTCTTCCTTATTCAGCATCTAGCTTCCACATACATATGAAGCCATTGAAAACACTATCACTTGGGTTAATTACACTTCCGTCCTCCAAGTAACATCCTTGCTTTTCAATATTCTGAAGAGTCCTGCATAGCAGACTTAGTCAATACAGCATGTCTTTTCTCTTGACTGCTGCTTCCATGAGCATTTATCGTGATGTTACCTATTGGTTCAGTTGTGAGGATTTGGGGTTTCTTTACTTGTAACCCATACTGAAGGCTACACTCCTTGCTTTTCATCAGCAAATGCTTCAAGTCCTCACTTTCAGCAAGCAAAGTTCTGTCTAATGTGTAATGCAGGTTGTTCATAAGCCTTCTTCAATCCAGATAGGATGCCCTGTTCTTCTTCATATAATCCATTTCCCTGAGGATTTGCTCAGCATTACAGATTGAATAAGTATGGAAAAGAGTTGCAACCATATCACACACCTTTCTTGAGTTTAACCATGCAATAATATTCTCTTGCTCTGTTCTCACAAATGCCTCTTGGTTGATGTGCAAGTTCCTTATGAGCACAATAAATTCCCAATCTTCTCATGGAGATCCATAGTTTGTTATGAGATGCACAGTGAAATGCCTTGGCATAGTCAGTAAAACACAAGTAAGCATCACTCTGATATTCTCTGTTTTCAACCAGGATCCATGTGGCATCAACAATGACATCCCTTCTTTCTAGACCTCTTCTCAATCCTGCCTGCCTGACCTCTGGTAGCTCCCTTTCAATGTAAGATTGCACGTGTTGTTGTAAATACGTAAATAAGTTGGATTATGTGTGGTCAATAAAAGGTTTATTTAGTAATTATTCAGACCAGAAAATTGTATTTGTGTATCAATTCAGCAAAATTTTATTTCTGTATCAATGATACCCCCTAGTGACAACATTCACCCCACTAGACAATCAAAAATTGATAGAGGCTTGCTGTACCTTTTACTATATGCTGTCAAATCAGTTCCCAGTGATTGAAACCCAAAGTGCAAAATATCAGTCTTGTGCCAACCTCACAACCGTGATGTTTGAGAACATTTTGCCTCCACTCTGTCAAGCCATCTTATTGAGGCTGACCCTCTACTTTAACAAGCATGATGTCCTTTTCCAGGGACTGATATGCTCTGATAACATGCTCAAAATGCATGAGATGAAATCTCACTAACCTCATTTCTGGGGATCATTCTGAATGTATTCTTCTAAGAGAGATTAGTTTGCTCTTAAGGCAGCCCAGTGTACTTTCAATCTTCTTGTCCGACACCATCATTCAAATGCAGCCATTCTTCTCTAGACTTCTTTATTGAGTGCTCAGCTTCCCCATCCTATGAGATCATTGAAAGTACCATGGCTTGCGTCGATTGTCATTGTACCTTAGTCCTCAACATGGCATCCTTGCGCCTTAAACTTTATTTGTTAAACGTTTTATTTTTTAAATATTTTTCTTCCTTTGTACTCTTTTGGGCTCTTAGTTTTCAGGGCATCCACTATTCTTTCGAGATGTTCTTTAGGTTCAAGTAGGATATAATGTAGGTCACTTTTTGCTCTCATGAACTTCTTTTTGTTTCTTCAGCTTTAACCTGAATTTACTTATAAGCAAGTAATGGTCTTTTCTACAATTGGCCCTTAGGTTTGTTTGGGATGATGTTACTGAGCTTCTCGATCATCTCTTGTGTAGCATGTTCGTTAAGATTAACATGCATTCAAACCAAAAGCCAAACTCACTGCCATTGGGTCAATCCCAGCTCCTAGCACCCCACACCAATACAGTTAGACAGATTCTAACTCTGCCTGTGTATTTCCAAAACGTGCCATTATTTATGCTTCCACAAAGTTATTTTCAATGAAGAAATCATTGTTCACACAATTCCAAGAAATTTGGAATACGATTACCTAACCAACTATCTGGGAGAGATCCATATTTGTGCCCTCCCAAAGAAACGTGATCACTTGTTGGGGAGGTAATATGGTCTGAAACCCCCACAGTGAAATGAACCAAGAAGGGAGCATGCCAGAACAGCAGCTGGAGCAAGGCAGAGTTTTGAAGCCCCTGGGGAGCCCCGAAGGCAGCGCTCCAGGCCAGAAGGTGCAGTTCCTGGACAGTCGTGAAGGACAGCAAACACTCAGGAGTTTTGTATTTTCCTTCTATTTTATGTTTTCCTTTCCTTTTTCTTCTTGTTTCTTCTCCTTTTTAAACAATCTTCCTTTCTTTTTCTTTTTTTTTTGTCAGTTTGGGCTATGCCATAGTCGGTGTGCCTACCTATATAGGATAGGCATGGGAGGCATGCCCGAGGAGAGAGCAGTGGGGCACCAATGGTCCTGGGGAGACCTGAGGGGTGAAGGTAGTTGGGGAAGGGGGCGATGAGCAGGCTGCACCATGGACAGGGAACAACTGGGGTGTTGAAGTCAATAACAGCAAGGAGATAGGGATCCAGGAGGGGGGCAAGTCGGAGCAAGAGCAAACTAGCTAAGAGGAAGCACCAGAGGCAGAAATAAGGGGAAAGTGATGGTGGAGCAGGAGGAAGGTAAAAGGAAACAGTGGAAAGACCTAAAAATCAAAGCAATGGATAGAGGTATAAACATAGGGTTGTGGATATGTGAATACATTAATCCACAAAAATAAATGTATTGGCCTATGTACATCTATTTATACAGCAATATACAGAGCAGGGGTTGGACTTCGGGCCTCTGTTCATACCCTCCCTCAATTCAAGAAAACATTGTTTTAACCAATCGGCAGTCTGAGATGTTCACCCTTCCGACACAATTGCTGAAGACAAAACAGCTGCATTAACTAATGGGTGAACATGGCGGATGGTGCCCAGCTATTAAAAATATTGCATCTGGGGTTTTAAAGGCTTGAAGTTACACAAGCCGCCATTCAGCAGAGAAGCAACAAGTCCCCATGGCAGAAGCACACCGCTGGTGTGAGCATGAGGGGTCATAGGGACCAGGTAATAGGCATCAACAGACACATAACAAACAAAAACATTTTTTAGATGAGGATGTGGGAGCAGATATCCAAAGCCCATCTGCAGACAATGGAGCAATCTCCCTACAAAGGGACCACAGGGAAGGGATGAGTCACCAGGGTGCAGTAAAGCATCAATGAAACACACTATATTCCTCTGGTTCCTTGAGTCTTCCTCACCCCTCACTACCATGACCCCAGTGCTGCTTCTCAATTCAGACTAGACTGGAATTTGTACACAGGTATAGATAAGAGATGGGGACTCACAACACAGAGATTCTAGGATCAGGAATGGGAATAGTGATACCAGAAGGGTAGGGGCAAGAGGGAGAGAAGAAGGGAGAAATGGGGATGATCAAGCATTCAATAAAAACTACTATTTGGATGTTAAAAAGAACGTGATCTAACTGAATGCAGAAATTGTTGTATAGTGTGGTAAGTATCACACACGGTATCATTTTACTGGAGATAATTTTAAAATAGTTACAGCAGCCACTGACAAGGAAATACCCCAAATGCAAGCCAGATTCAGAGGAGCATATAGAATAAGGAATTTTACCGTTGATGTCAAATGGGCATCGGACAAAAGCAGGAAAAAACAGAAAAATGTTTGCAAAGACATTCAAACGTGTGGATCATAACAAATCATGAATAATATTGTGAAGAATGGAAAATCCTAAACACCTAATTGTGCTCATGTGAAACCTGTGCATAGCTCAAGAGATAGTCATCATAATAAAGACTACTGATGGGATAAAATGAGGGAAGGTATTATCAACGTTGGCTCCTTTCACCATATTTATTCCTTCTATATGCTGAGGCAATAATCTATGAAACTGGGCTACATGAAAGAGAATGCAGGATCAGAACTGGAAGAAGACTCATGAACTATCTGAATATGCAAAGGTTACAACCTTGCTTGTTGAAAGTTATAAATATTTGAAACACTGATGAAAATTATAAAAACTACAGCCTACGGATTGCTTATACTTCAGACATAATGAAAAACATAGAAAATATTGAAATTGCCAAGGTTTTCATTTTGCTATGATCCATAATCATTGTCCATAGAAGCAGCAGTTAGGCAATCAAAGGATGTATTGGACAAATCTGCTGCCAAAATGCTCCGTAAGGTTTTAAAAAGCAAAGACGTCACTTTGAGGATTACGGTGTACCTGACCCAGCCGAGGGGAATGCTGGAAAATAAATAAGGAAGGCTTTAGAGGAATCAATTCATGCAAAATAGTGTTGATTATGAATATTAAATACAGAACAAACTTCCAGAAGAATATTTATGTTGGAAGAAGCACAGGCAGAATGTTCCTTAGAAGCAATGATGATGAGACTTAAAGTCACGTATTTTGGTCATACAGTAGTAGAAAGCAGTCTTTGGGGAAGGCAATTACGCTTGGTAAAGTAAAAAGTCAGTAGAGAATGGAAGATGCTCAGCAAGAATTGTCACATTGGCTGCACAATGGGCCCAAACATGGTAATCCTTGCAAGAGTGTTGCAGGACTGGGGAAAGTTTAATTCTGCTCTACGCAGGATCCTAATGAGACAGAAGAGACTCGGCAGCACCTAACAATATATGACAACCATTACCCTATGATAACTTCAATGAAGGATAAGGACCTAATGGTATTTGATTATGAAATCACAATCATGCTGAAAGAAAATTAATTTAGACAGGAGTTTATAATTAGGAAGACCTGTGACCCCACTGTTTTAACAAGTGTGAGATAATAAGGATCTAGGGACCAGGAAGAAATATTGATGAGAAAGAAACAATGTATTTTAATCAATGTGTACCAGAACAGCCCAAACTTTATTGTCATATCTTTTTAAATCATTTCCCATTCTGAATTATGTACCCACATTAATTGTACTCATGTATTACTAAAATTACATCTTATGTATTATGTAAAATGTACATAATGTAAAATTATGCAAACTGAATTATGTTTGCTCATGCTTAGCCATTTAGCATTATTTTCTAGGTGACTTGGTTGTTATGCATTACAATATGTTCCCCAAAAGTATTGTTAAAATTCTGATCCATGTACCTATGAATATGACCTCGAATAGAAATAGGAGTTCTTATTTGATATGTTACCTAGGTCAAAGCAGAGTGGAGTGGGCCTTAAACCTAATAATTTCTGAGTTGTAGAAAGAGTGGAAGAGACACAGAGACACACCCAGGTGGAAGATGCCATGAAAAGGCAGACATGCCCGGCAGATGCTTCTAAAAGCGCAGGCGCACCATGGACAGCCAACTGCTGGACGCTGCCATAGATGAAAAGGGCGTTCTTCTGCAGCGGTTCTCAACCTCTGGGTCACAACCCCTTTGGGGGTCGAACGACCCTTTCACAGGGGTCGCCAGCTTCATAACTGTAGCAAAATGACAGTGATGAAGTAGCAACAAAAATAATTGAATGGTTGAGGGGGTCACCAACACATGGGGAATTGTATTAAAGGGTCGCAACATGAGGGAGGTTGAGGACCACTGTATCTAGGGCCACGCCTCTAACTCAGATGTCTAGTCTCCTGAGCTGTGAGGAAATAAATTTCTACTCTTTAAAAATGCCTGTCTGTGACATGCCACCCATGCTTAGCCATGTTTACCCCAAAAAGATAACTAACAACAACTTGTAACTTGATCTTTGCGTCAAGTAGAATTTAGCCTACATGTGACCTATGAAAATTATTCTAGGGTTGAAATTAGTTGAAAATACACACACACACACACACACACACAAACACTATTTGAGTGAATCATCTAAACACATTGGACTCAAAAATTTCGAGACCACATATATTTAGCGATATTATGAGAAAGGGTTATTGGCGTGGTAGAACTGGGGAGAAAATAGGGCTAAGAATGAACCCCTTGTCTCTTGAAAGACAGATTTTTAAGAAATAACTATTTATAATATGGAAATTGAATGCAGGGTTTTAGAACTATCCACGGTGAGGATCGCTTTTGATAGCATAGAAGGTCACATTTTAACAACAACAACAAAAATCCGTATTTAATGTGCAGTTGGACACATGGATTTATAGAGTGTGTTTAGCAGGATATTAGTTCTTCAAGATATGCTAAGGAAAAATAACCTCTGGGATACCTTCCAAATTACATTCCACTCTTAACAGCATCACCGTGTACATTAGCATATTAAAGGTCAAGCTAAATCCTACAGTAAAGACACCAGCTTAACTTTCATTCACCTGGCATTTTTCAAATTAATTTCACTTGGAATTTGGGGCGGTTGTGTAGAGGAAGTAGGAAGAGTTATTTCATTTTGATCCATAGAACCAGTGCTCTTTATTACATTGCTCTAACAAGTTAAACAAGCGCAGCCTCTTGAAAAAAGAAAAATAAATTTGGGGGATATTTGTTTTGCTTTAGAGCAAGTGGCACCCTGAATTCTTTCATTCAACTGTGTGACACGATTTGCCACCATGTCAGCTTAACTGGAATTCTTAATTTTTTTCCAGAAACACAAAAGTATGCAAGGAATCTGATTTTTCTTTTAAAGTCAAACAAACTCCCAGCCATCCAGCCAATGCCGATCCACAGTGACCTGATACGGCAGAGGAGAGCTGCCCCTGTGGACCTGTGAGGGTGTTTCTCTTTACAGGGATGGTGGCAGTTGTAGTCTTTCTCCAGGGGAGCAACTGGTGGGTTCAAACTTCTTACCTTGGGGACCGGACACCAACTCATGACCACTGTGCTGCCAGGGTGCCTCTTTTTATTTATATTTCTTAAAAGGAGCAGGAAAATATGCTAAAATTTCAAATATATAATTGATAAAAATAAGTTTATCTTTCAAATTATCAGACAACTTATGCTCTGGGTAAATAACTATTGGATCCCTGGTACTGAAGCACAACAAGAAATAAGTTAATATCACAGAAAGCTAGATCTCATCGTCTAGGAAAGGAGATTATGAGACCCAGCCTCTGCTGGGTGAGCAGCAGAAAGTGCTGCGGCAAGTAGTTGCCAGAGTAGACGTCTTCCAAAGACAAAGCCCTAGACTCCAAACACGAAGCTTTCAAACATAAACTCATCCAATGAGAGAGAATCCCAAAGATGAGACAGGTATATATTCATCTATACTTAAGCACCTGGAATAGGCTCTATCATGCAAGTAAGTTCTATACTGAGTATAGCACACGAACCTCTGGTTCTTGGACTTTCAGCCAATAGCTACCCTATCATGTAACTGCTAACCTTTGGGTCTCATTAGCAGCCTGCTATCTGACCTGCTGACCTTGGGTTTATTCACCTCCCCAAGCACAAGCCTGAGCTGTTAGCCTTAGATTCAGTTGACTGTAGCTACAAGCCTGTGGCCTTCCTGTCAATCTTGGGCCCATTGACTCCCCAAACTATTCGGGCAGCCTACAGGTTAACACTGACCAATGACCTTGGAACCTACCTGGACCCAGACTCGACCACTTCCACAACTGTATGAGTCATTTCTTTATGTGCTTCTCTATGGGGATATACAAATAAAAGACCACTGGCTTTGATTCTCCAGAGAACCCAGCCTGAGATCATTTGCTTTCATGCATTTATGATTTGCATCATTCTTCTGCCTATGGACAGGGAGAGGGCAGTAGTTGTACTTCAGAGGGGCTCCCACAAACTTTTAAGACAATCATCACTACTCAATGGAGTAAGATATAAAGGAACATTGTTTTTGTGAATTGAGTTATGCCAATTGATACAAAATCTCTTGAAAATGTGGTCCTGAACCCCCAGGCCCAGAAATTTATTCCCTCCAAGTATTTAGTTATGGCTAAGAAGTTTTCCTAACTTTGCACACTGTGTTCTCTAGCTATATTCATGGGTGTATTTGCAGCCTCATAAATGCAAATGTGGAAACGTCGTCGTTGTAGTTGTTAGTTGCCCGGGGGTCTATACCTAATCAAAATGACCATATATAAAACACAACAAAACCCTTCCCTCCTGCATCATCCTCACACTCATTCCTACATGTAACTCCATTGTTGCAGCGATTGTGTCAATCCATCTTGTTGAAACCTTCTTCATTTTCAAAGACCTACTTGACCAAGCATGATGTCCTTCTCCAAGGTCTGGTTCCTCTTGATACGGACATGAAGAAAATGCATGAGAGGAAGTCTCTTCATTCTTACTGTTAAGGAATATTCTGCCTGTATTTCTTCCAACATAGATTGCTTCATTATTCTGGAAATCAATGGCATATTTAGTATTCTTTTTTTTTGAAGTTTTATTTTTATTACTTTATGCATTTAGTTTTTGTGTGTATGTGGTTACATAACTCATTTTATTTTTTTCTGTTATATATTTTATTTATTTTTATTTTTGTTGTTGTTGTTTTAAACGTTTTATTAGGGGCTCATACAACTCTTATCACAGTCCATACATATACATACATCAATTGCATAAAGCACATCTGCACATTCTCTGCCCCAATCATTCTCCCTTCTTTCTTTCTTCTTTTTTTCCTTTTCTTTTTTTACATTTTATTAGGGACTCATACAACTCTTATCACAATCCATACGTATACATACATCAATTGTATAAAGCACATCCATACATTCCCCGCCCCAATCATTCTCAAGGCATTTGCTCTCCGCTTAAGCCCTCTGCATCAGGTCCTCTTTTTTTCCCCCTCCCTCCCAGCTCCCCCTTCCCTCATGTGGGTATATTTAGTATTCTTTGTGAAAACTACAATTCAAAGAAATCAGTTACCGATCTTCTCATGCATTGTTTAGCTTTCACTCGCATTAAGGTGGTTGAAAATACCATGTCATGGAGAAATATCCTCTGTCAAATATATATATATTTGTGGGTATATTGTTGTTAGATGCCATTCAGTTGGTCCCACCCATAGCACCACAGAACGAATCACTGCCCAGTCTCTAGTCATCCTCACCATTGTTCCTATGCTTGAACCCATTGCTGCAGCCACCGTGTCATGCTATCTCATTGAGGGCATTCCTTTTTTTCGCTGCTCCTCTACTTTATCTTTCTCCAGTTGGTTAGCCAACTGATTGGAAAAGATCCATAGTTGTACCCATTCTAAATAAAGGTGACCCAATAGAATGCTCACATTATAGAACAACATCATTGATATCACACGTAAGTAAAATTTTGCTGATGATCATCCAACTAACGTTGCAGCAGTACATTGACAGGGAGCTGCCAGAGGTTCGTGCCTCATTCAGAAGAGAATGTGAAACAAGGGATATCATTGATGATGGCAAATAGAACTTGGGTGAAAGCAGAGAATATCAGAAAGAATGTGTGACTACAATCCCACTCTCATTCCCACACGCATTCATCCTGCATGTCTATCCATGCCTCCACTCATAGATTATTGTTATTTTTTATTGTCTATTTAATACCATTAACTTGTGTGGCTTTCAACTCTTATACTCTTTCATTGTCTTCCTTTGACTTCAAAAAAAATTTCGCTAACATTACTCTTACTGTATATTGCTTTCTCCTTCACCCAAGTTAGTACATGTCTATAGTCTACTTAGAAATTTAATCTTTCTTCCCCTTCTACCCATGGTAAACCATCAAGAAATACTACTTTTTTGCATGAAAACATTTCTTCAACTTTCTTAAATAATGGCCCCATACAATATTTGTCCTTTTGGCAACTCCTGGACAGTCTTGAAGGCCAGCGAACAGACGCAGGGATTTTGTGTATTTCTTCTCTCTTGTTATTTTATTTTATTTTTTATTTTAAAAACTATTTGTCCTTTTGTGATTAATTTGTTATATTCAGCATAATGTACTCTGGGTTCATATATATTATAAGGTGTTTCATAGATTCGTCACTCTTCTTAAACATTGTAGAGGATTCTATTGTGCGTATGTACCGTAGTTTGTTTGTCCATTCTGCCATTAAGGGTGTTTCCATCTTTTCCTACTGTGAACGTGGTAATGCTGCAACGAACATGGGTGTGCATGTATCTATTTGTGTCTGGTCTAGAATACTCACCTAATAAAGGGATTGCTTGATAATATGATACTTATATTTATACTTCCACAGGAAGTATCATACTTTTTTCCACAGTGGTTGTACCATTTTACAATCCTACCAGCAATACATGAGGATTCCAGTCTCTCCAAACCACCACCAGCACTTGCTCACCATGTTGCATGGGTTTCTTTTTAACTCTACTGTTAATACTGGGGTGATGTGATATCTCATTATGATTTTTAAAACAACTCTAAAATGGATAATGCACATGAACATTTTCTATGTGTTTGATGGGTGCTTGAATGGCTTCGTTGGTAAAAATCTGCCATTATTCTCTTCCCATTTTAAAGTTTTCCTTTAGTTATTAAAGTGTTGGAATTTTCTAAAAATTTTAGAAATTAGTCTCTTGTTCAGTATGTCATTGTCCGAACTTTCTAACCCAGTCTATGGGTTCTCCTTTTACTCTTTTGCATGCTATCAGTTATGCATGATAGCGTATTTGTGCCATGTATTATGGACCCTAAATTTGTCTCTATTTTTTTCATGATGATTTTTTATAGTTTTAGGTGGTTCATTTAGGTCTTTTATACAACCTCAGTTTGTTTATGTATATGGTGTGAGATATTGTTCCCGTTTCATTTTCCTGCAATAGATATCCACTTTTGAGAACACCACTTGTAAAAACAGAGTGTCTCTTCTACATTAAATGATTTCTGACATTGGTGGATGGATTTACTGTTAGGTTCTCAGTTCCGTTCTACTTCTGTCATTGTGCCACTACCAAACTGTTTTGACTACTGTGCAAACTGATTGACTTTGATATCAGGAAAGGGGTACAGGCACTTGACTAGTCCCAGAAGTATGTCTGCAGACTTTCCAGGTTGTTCGGGGGGGGGGGGGGGGGCAGAGTGCCAACCTGGCAGTATGCATTTTACTGGTCTGAAGTGGAAGAAGCAAGCACATGCCTACAGTGTGGGGCTATAGTGTCCCTGGAACCGGATCCATATTGTTATTTCTCTGATACCAGGTACAGCAGGGGCTGTTCAGAGTAGGGTGAGGGTGAGGGCTGCCACACTCCTGGTCACTGGGAAGGTATGAAGAAAAAAGGGGCGGATGGCACTTTTCTGCTTGCCAGTCACCACTGAGTGTCCTGGGAAAGTGGACTCACGTAACAGGTCACTTCCCCAACAAACACTACTTGCAAAAGTTCATGATGACCACCCTGTGTTTGGCCATTGGTAGTTCATCCATTCTGCCTGTCTCCTCCCTTACCATTTTTGTTCAGTTTCTCCTCCTAGTTGATCTACTTTTCTATCCTTTCCTCTGAGCACAGGCTTCCAGGTTTTTCATCCAATCTGTTTCATTTGGTCTCTTGTGTCTTGCTGTCAAGGGTATGGGTAGTCTGTCTGCCTAGACAGCCATTTTGTCAAAAGTTATGCTAGTAATCTGTTCTTCAATCCCATGTTCAAATTATATCCCTGTAATTTTTTTTTCATATGTCCCCATCCCTAGTGGTGCTGTGGGTAAGTAGTTGGGCTTGTAACTGCAAGGTTGCTGGTTCAAATCCTCTACCACTCCACAGGAGAAAGGTGAGGCTGCCTACTCCCATAAAGGTACCAGTGTCAGGAACCCTATATAGAGTTACCAACAGTCAGAATCAACTCAATGGCATTTGTTTTATTATTATTAATAATATTACAGTATTTTGTGTTGACTAACTGTGCATTTATTTCTCTACAATATTGGATGCTTCAGAAGAGGGAAGTCTTTTCAAATTATTTTCAGACACCCAATAAATATTATTTGGATGGATGAGCGATTAACTACACAGTCTTTGTAGTTCTCCCTTATTTTAAATGAGTAATGGCATCCCAAAGTTACCGGCAACTCCCTCTGTCAATATGTTTCCAGAGTTCAGCTTATGCCCCTCTGCTGAGGGAGATATGCAAAGTGAAGGAAGAAAATGAAGCCATCAAATAGGATATAAAAGGAGGAGAGGAGTGTAGGAGGAGAATCTAATCATAATTCTAAACCATCCATTTTATCCATGACCTTGAAAAGACCAGTTTCAGCAGCTTTGAAAAATCACTCCCTTGCTAGGTTCTGTTCAGAAATGAGTTCTCAGGAGGGGAAAAAAAAGAATCACAAAACTATTCTCAAATGTCAAAGGTTTTCGAGTGATTTGCAATCAGTTTACTCGGCATTCGAATGTCACATCTCACTTTGAAAGGACCAAACAACTCGTCAGAATCTTACATGGCTCAGTCAGCTCTATTTTTTCGTGAAAGTATTTTGCCTTTTCGATTACCATGGTACCAGAGATACGGGAAGAGTTCCATGGAGAGTCACTCATATACAACACGGTTGAGACATGTTCATTTAGGAGCACATGTGGAACACTGGAACTTGGCAGCTTAATGTTGAATCAGAGAAGACCTTGATCAGCCAGCCTGCCTGACCCTTCAGATTATTGCAGTCAGTAGATAAAATAACTTAATGATCCATCACAATTATGCTGCTTTGGCTCTGCATGAATTGTATGCTTATTTCTATTTTTTTAAGATGCATGTGACTGTCTTAAACCTTTTACTCTTAAATTAAAGAAAGAGTGGAATACATCTTCTGAACTCTCTCTGCCTCACCTGGCATTTCTCCTAACCAGTTTTTATCAAGATGCCTTTCACAGAAATATTGTACCAATGATGCCCCGAGATAAATATCACACACCTACCTACACAGAGAGAGAGAGAACGAATGAGACAGAGAGAGAGAGAGAGAGAAATGCACACACACACACACACACATATATATATATATATATATATATATATATATATATATATACACACTTTTGAAGTTATTTAGTGGTTCCATCATGTAGTATGTTACTTTAGACACCATTCACCCTTTCTCTATATTCTGACCCCCACGATTATATCTTTAACCTCCTCATATGCACATGAAAGCTGGACAATGAATAAAAACAGCAAAGAGAACTAATGTATTTAATTACAAAGGGTTAACTGCCACAAAAACAGAATTTCACTGGGCGGAGCATTCGTAGTATGCATTTTTCCATTTAGGAAAGCATCCAGCAACTCGCTCTGAGTTAGTGCACACAGGACATTGCCTGGAAAGGTTCTCTCTGGTCACAATGAATTTTTTTTGTAAATGCATTTTCACTGGAACCTTATTTTTTGTTTCTCTTATTTGTGATGGCCTGTTGAAGGGAATAGCCTAAAGCTGTGAACTTTGGTTTTCCTGCTCAGAGAACTGCCACAGAATCTGTTGTGATGCTGAACACACCTTGCAAAGACAGTGCTAGGAGAAAAATCCTCAATTGTACAAGTGGTTTTCTCTTTTAAAAATACCGTATATACTCGTGTATAAGCTGAAAAGCTGGGGTTCGGCTTATACACGGGTCAGTGGTACCCCAGCGAGGTATAACATCTCGCTGGGCCCCCCCAGAGATAACAGGATGAGCGCCAGTTATCTCCCAGGTGATTGCCATTTCTCCCCTGTTCATTAAAAGCCCCGCTGACACTGCAGGGCTTTAAATGTTTGTTTACTCACATCTAACCAATCAGAGCTGTCCTATGACATGGACAGCTCCAATTCGCAGAAGCACCCATAGTGATTCACTTACACCAGCAGCTGAACTGGTAAGGATGGGTCTGTGGCTGTGCTCCCTCGCTCCCCTCTGGTCTCTGTGCTAATTCACATCCTGCATCCCCCACCCGTATGGACTCCTCCCCCTCCTCCTGGCTAACACGTCACAGGGGTGGGGGAACATTACCATGAAATTCTTTTTCAAAATCTGGTTTTTTATCCTATTAGAAATGGATACTCTTGAACCGAAACAAAAAATGCCGGTCATATGAGGCTGGTTTCAAAATGAAGGTTGTGTCAAGAGAAGAAGAGAGCAATAATAGTATTGCAAGTAGGGAATTCTTGTTGATGAAAAGCAAGTGAAGTGGCAAAAAAATGAAGGCTGACTTGGAACAGATTCCAAAAGCTAACAAAGCTCGTCGTGGTTTAATGTCTTTTTATGGGGCTCTAGAGAGTGAATTGCATAAATGGGTTATGGAGTGTCGTCAAAATGGTTACTGCGTAACACACATGAGAATCCACATACATACTCTACAAATGGCTAAGGATGACAAATATAAAGCACCAAGCATTGAAAACTGTGCTGTGTCAGCAGGGTGGTGTACCCGCTTCATGAATAGGTTTGGCCTACTATGTTTGAGACAAAGAAGAAAGATTTCCCAGAAATTGCCACAAGACCTTGAAGAAAAAATTATGTCATTCCAGTCATTTGTTATAAAACAAAGAAGGATTTATAATTATGACCTGGCAGATATTGGGAATATGGATGAAACTGCCATGACTTTTGATCTTCCAAGCAACAGAACTGTGGCAAGTTTAGGAGAAAAAAACATTTCTCTCAAAACCACAGGAAATGAAAAAAGAACCACTTTACAGTTGTTCTATATGTTTGGCTAATGGAACTAAGTTGCGTCCTGTCATTATTTTTAAAAGAAAGACCTTGCCTAAAAATATCAATTTCCCACCAAGAATTACTGTGCATGCACATGTTAAAGGCTGGATGGATGAAGACGGAAAAATAGTTGGAAGAAATTTGGAACCGAAGGCCAGGAGCAGCCTTAAAGAAAAAGCCATCGTTACTTGTTTGGGATATGTTCAGAGCCCACCTATTGGATGGCATAAAAAAATTGGCAAAATCTAGTAAAGTTACTTTAGCCATTATTCCAGGTGGGCTTACATCTGTACTGCAGCCTCTGGATGTATCTTTGAATAAGCCTTTTAAAGACTGTGTGCGATGGATGTGGCATGAATGGATGTCATCTGGTCAAGCCCGACTAACAAAAGGAGGAAATCTCATGAAGCCTGACATAGAGTTAATAGCAAAGTGGGTTTGAGATGCATGGGAAGACGTTCCAGAAGACATGGTGTGACGTGCCTTCCAGAAATGTAGTATTAGTAATGCTGTGGATGGCAGTGAAGACTGCACTTTGTATGAAAAATGACAGCAGTGATGGTGATGACGGCGATCTCAGTGAGGACAGCCTCTATGATGACCTCACACCAGCTGAAGCTCTGCATTGGGATACGGATGATAGTGAGGAATCCAATTTTGAAGGATTTTAACTCTTTACATTTTAGCTTGGTTGCTGATTGAGCTCAGGGAATAGTACTCTTAAGGGATCATTGTTGATACCTTATTGTTTTTGTTGAACCTATTTTCCACTTACTGCGCTGGTTTACTAATGTTAAATGACTTGTCCTTTTATTTATGTTTTTATTTTAAATAAATATTTAAATTCATTACCCCACTGATGTCTCATTTTTTAGTAATTTTATTTTCATTTGTTTTGATTACTGAAACTCACCCATAGCTTTTGCGTTTTCCACCCTAGGCTTATACTTGAGTCAATCAGTTTTTCTGGTTTCCCAGGTAATAATTAGGTACCTCGGCTTATACTCGGGATGGCTTATATTCGAGCATATATGGTAGGTGAAATGTCAATTGATGACAATCCTCATTCTGGACCTCCATCAACTTCCTGAACAGATGAAAATGTTGCGTAGTGCATTTGGAGTTCATGCCATCAGGTCAGACTGTTAATCAAGCTTTCTATTTAGAGGTTCTGAAAAGATTGTGTAACAGTGTATGACAAAAAGGCCTGGTTTGTGGCAGATGGGGACTGGTTTTGCCACCACAATAATGTGCCTGCTCATACAACCATCTCAGTGCGCCAGTTTTTTGTGGAAAAAACAGCATGTCTCGCTTGTCCTATGTAACTCACTCACCTGATTTCACTCCATGTGACTCCTATTTGTTTCCACGAATGCAGAGGGACACGAAAAGACAGTAATTTGATGACATAGAAGAGGTGAAGAAGAAAATACAAACAGAGAGATGGTGTCAATTATGCAAACAGATGAGTTTGAAACAATGTTTTCTAGAATGGAATCACTGATTTGACTAATATATTAAGTGTAATGGAGAATACTTTGAAGGTGATAAGGTTACTTTGTAAAAAAATTTAAATAAATTGCTTTGAAAAAATTCTGGTCTTTTTTTAGTGCCCCTTCATATAATGCTGATGTATTGAGTATATCATGAGCAGCCAAAATGAACAAATCTATCTAGGAAGAAAACAGAATGCTACTTGGAAGCAAGGATGGTGATGATGAGACATCATATCATGTATTTTGGTCGTATTATCAGGTGGGACAATTCTCTGGAGAAGTACAATGGATAGTATAAGACACAAATGAACAATAATAATATCTAATTGATCAAGGTCTCACAAGGGTGGGAGGGTGGAGGAGGGAGGGGAAAAACAGAGGAGCTGATACCAAGGGCTGAAGTAGAAAGAAATTGTTTTGGAAATTTTGATAGCAAGATATGTATGAGTGTGCTTGATATCATGGAATGATGGATTGTTATAATAAAATGATTTCTTTTAAAAGGAAGACCCTTTAATGAGATGGATTTACACAGGGGTTACAACAACGGCCTCAAATATAGCAACAATTATAAGAATGGCAGTGTCACAATGAGGTAGAATTCATTCAATAAGTATGAAGATTATGACAACTGTGTGGTAGAGTACAATTAGACTCTATGGAGTTTTCAAAACTGTTCCCTTCCAAAAGCACATCACCAAATCCTTCTTCCTAGATACCCCTAAGTGGATTTAAACTCCCATTAAAAAACAAACAAACAGTCAAATGCTTAGCAATTTGTGCAACTCAAGATGTCATTCATCCAACCCTTTCAGAAAGCAAAATTAATATAAATAACTTTCACAGATGGCTTATACAAACATTCTACAATCAATCCTTCACATCCTACCATTCCACAGTCACATTAGAAACCACACCAAACCATACTTGAAGCTCACAGAAACACAAGATGAAAGGGGTCTATGTCTTTGAATCACATCTTAGAGAAAGGCTTTCTACCAAATTAGGACATCCACTGATATAGTTAGTTTATTGTGCCAGCCTGGCCGATACACACAAGTGGGATTAATTGAAGGGCAGAGAGAAAAATGGCTCGGTGAGCCTCGCCTTTCTTGTCTCTCACTCTTAAGTCATGGGACCAGTGTGCAGCTGCCTTGCTTGTTCTGTGCCTCAATTTACAGGGTATGCTACCTGTGGGACGCCTAACCTGTGGACTGTGTCACTGTAAGTTGAGGTCCCTTTAAGACCACGTAATTGGAATTTACATCTCTAGAGCTGGGGACTGACAGTTGGTGATCTGGCTGACTGTTGGAGACCTGCCTTGTTGTTTGCTGTCTGTGCTGGGATAGCCTAGCTCTCCCTCTCTACAGAGGACTACCTGACGGCCCTCAAGACTTGAAGGACTGCTAGTGTCTCACAACTCTCTCACGGGAGTGAGTTGCACTGAGCCATTTGTACTCCTTTATAATTTAACTGTTCATTTCTTATATTATATACCTATCTGTTTATAATTTAACTGCTCATTTCTTGTATTAAATATCTATCTATATGAATATAATTTAACAGTTCATTTCTTGTGTTATATGTCTATCTTTATAAATATATATATATATATATATATATATATTTATCAGCAATCTGGTTTTATCTCTCTAGAGAACCCTGTGTAATACATCCACTCTCGGGGTGCAACATCAGGAGGAAATAAACTCCCTTTCTTTTAAACTTCTGAGACAACATCGCATACCTTGCATAGTAAAAATCACTACCTAGATTAGTAATTGAAGCAAACATTATTACATCCATTTTAAGCAAGAACAGTCAATAACTCAGGGATGGGGGGGGGGGGGAAATGCCTTAATGTCAAAGTAACAGAACGCAAGTCAACCACAGATCTTTGATTCTTGGTTCTATGGTCTTTCCAAGACACTGCTGACTCTTTTCCTGTACTTCTGGGTCCTGGAAAATCATTGAATATGTTTTTCAGACAAGATACAGGCTTTTCTTTTTTAAAATGAGAGATAGATACAAATCTCACTGCTTTCATCAAGACTGGAATTACCTCCAAGATATTGGCCTTTAATTGTTCTTCAAACCTGGAACTGAACGCATTACCATGGCTCAACTTTCAGCAAATAATCAAGAAACTTAAGTGATCACATACTTTGGACATGTTAACAGGACAGACTAGTCCCTGGAAAAGAAAATCATACTTTAGTAAAGAGGTTGTTGTTTGTTGTTAGGTACTATCAAGTCAATTCCCTCTCATAGTAACTTTATGTGCATTCAACAAAATAAACACTGCCCAGTTCTCACAATTATTCTTATTTTTGAGCACATCAATGCTGCTACTGTGTCAATCCATCTTGTTGAAGGCCTTCTTCTTTTTCTATGCCACACTTCCAAGCATGAGGTCCTTCTCCAGGAAATGGTCCCTACTGACATGTCTAAAATGCATGAAGAGAAGTCTTGCCATCCTTGCCTCTAAGGAGAATTCTGGCTGTACTTCTTCCAAGTCAGATCTGTTTATTCTTTTGGCAGTTCATTGTACTTTCTTTCTTTTTTTTTTATAAGAGAGAGTTTTATGTAAAGGGTAAGTGTACATGAAAAAGCATCCCAACCCAATCCAATCCAAGCCCATAAGTCCAACATTATCCCATATGTCCGACACTGGTATACAAAGTCTTCCTCAATCTCACAGAACACATGCAATGATGCTAAATGCAGGAGGAAAGTCAAATAAGTGAATGTGTAAGCATCTTAGTGCTGGCAGGGGTCTCCACATGGCTGCTCCATCACATAGGGCTGCATCAGGGTAGGTCCATGTGGCTTCTCCTCAGGGGTGTATTATTCTCCAGTACCACATCAAATGGATCGATTTTTCTTCTGTCTGCCTTATTCAATGTCCAACTTTCATGTACATATGAAGAATTGAAAATACCATGGTTTTCTACTCAAGTACTCCCTCAATGTAAGAACACTTTGTTCTAATAACCTGGAATTGCATGATGCTCACCTTCATGACATGATCACTGAAGACAAAATGGGTACGTAAGCAAATGTAATAAAGAAAGCTGATGGTTCCCAGCTATCAAAAGATATAGCATCTGGGGGTCTTAAAGGCTTAAAGATAAAAAAGCTGAGAAGCAACAAAGCCCACATGGAAGAAGCACACCAGCCTCTGTGATCATGAGGTATCAATGGGATCAGGTATCGGGCATCAAAGACCCAGAACAAAAGAATCCTATCATTGTAAATGAGGGGGAGTATGGAGTGGAAACCCAAAGCCCATCTGTAGACAATTGGACATCCCATTGCAGAAGGGTCAGAAAGAGATGAAAAGCCAGTCAGGGTGTAGTATAGCACCGACAAAACATAAATTTTTCTCTAGTTCTTTAATACTTACACACACACACACATACCACTGTCACAATACCAATTCTACCTTACAAATCTGGCTAGACAAATGCATATTCACTGGTACAGATAAGAGTTGGATCACAGGGAATCCAGGACAGATAAACAACTCAGAATGAATAATGAGAGTATAAATACCAGGAGGGGAAGGAGGTGTGGGGAGAAAGGGAAAACTGATCACAATGATCTGCATATAACCCCTGCATGGGGGACAAACAACAGAAAAGTGAGTGAAGGGAAACATCAGTTAATGTAAGACACGAAAAATAATAACAATATATGAAGTATCAAAGGTGAGGGAAAGAGGGAGGGTAGAGGAGGGAGGGAAAAATGAGGAACTGATACCAAGGGCTCAAGTAGAAAGAAACTATTTTGAAAATGATTATGTCAACAAATGTACAAATGTGCTTGACACAATAAATGGATGTATGGATTGTGATAAGAGCTGTATCAAACCCCAATAAAATGTTGTTGTCTTTTTAAAGAAAAGACAATCCCATGCTTGGGTCAGGTGTACCTTAGTCCTCAAACTAATATCCTTTCCCTCCCCCACTCTAAAAAAATCTTGTGCAGTAAATTTACCTGATGCAATATGTTTATTCTTTTGACTGCTGTTTCTTTTAGCATTGATTGTGAAACCAAGCAAGAAAAATCCTTGACGACTTCAACCTTCTCTCCAAGTATCATGATCGTGCCTACTGGTCAAGTTGTAAGGATTTGGGTCTTCTATAAATTGAACTGCAATCCATTCTAAAGGCAGAAAGCCTTGACCCTCATCAGCAAGTGCTTCAAGTCCTCCCCACTTGTAGCAAGCAAGGTTGTATCATCTGCATATGGCAGGTTGTTAAGAAGTCGTCCTCAGCTCATGTTGTCTTTCTTCTTCATATAATCTAGCTTCCCTTGTGATTTTCTCCACCTGCAGACTAAGTATGGTGAGAGTGTGCAGCACTAATGTACACCTTTCCTAACTATAAACCATGCGGCATTCCTTTGTTCTGCTCTACAACAGCCTCTTGATTCACACACAGGTTCTACATGAGTGCAATGTAGTTTTCTAGGATTCCCACTCTTCTCAAAACTATCAGTTGACTGTTCATCAGTAAACAAGTGGCCTAGTTTGAGCTGCTGATATTAAGCTTCTCTGTTGTGTCTTCCCTCAGATATAGTCAATGTGATTTCTATGTATTCTATCTGAGGATGTCCAAGTGTATTTTCACTTCTGAAATCATTCAAAAAAAGATATTGCTATGAAAAATTAGTTTTGCAAATTAAAAAAATATTTTACTGGTGGCTCTTATAGCTCTTATCACAATCCATACATATATCCATTGTGTCAAACACATCTGTACATATGTTGTCATCAACTCTTTCAAAACATTTTCTTTCAACTTGAGGCCTTGGTATTCGCTCCTCATTTTTCCTCTCCCTCCCCCACTCTCCCTCCCCTATGTCCCCTTGATAATTTGCAAATTATTCTTTTTTTTTCATGTCTTATACTGACTGCTCTCTCATTTTACCCACTTTTGGGTTGTCTGTCCCTGGGGAGTGGGAGCCAATCATTGATTATTGTGTTTGATTACCCTTTACTCCTCCTTTTCCCTTCCCCACCTAGTATCTCTGCTCACCTTATTAGTCCTGAGGGATTTGGCTGTTATAGATTTCCTGTGTTGCAAGCTCTTATATGTACCTGTATATATGCTCTGGTCTAGCCAAATTTTTAAGATTGACTTGGGACTTGGGGTCGTGATAATTGGGGGGGGGGGAGGCATTGAAGAACTAAAGGAAGGTTTGTGTGTTTCGTGTCATACTGCATCCTGACTCGCTCATCTCTTCCTTGTGGCCCTTCTGACCGGGGGTGTGCAATTGAGTATTGGTGGGCTTTGGGTCTGTACTCTGCCCTTCCCTTCATTCCCATTGATATGATTTTGTTTTGGGTCTTTGATACCTGATACCATGACCACCACATGATGACACAGACTTGCGTGCTTCTTCAATGCTTCTCAGCTAGATTGTTGCTTGTTTATCTTCAAACCTTTAAGACCCCAAACACTATGTCTTTGATACCCAGTCATCATCAGCTTTCTTAATCACATTTGCTAATGAACCCATTGTGTCTTCAGCGACATGTCAGGGAAGGTGAACATCACAGGGTGTTCTTGAGTAGAATAAAGTGTTATTGCATTGAGGGAGTACTTGAGTGGAGGTCCAATATCCACCTGCTGCTGTAATACTTTACAGATGAATATATACATAGATCTATTCCCCTATCATTACATTTAAATGCATTTACATATATACATTCCTGTATTTATACCTCTATAAATGTCCTTAGCCTCCCAGTTCTTTCCTCTATTTCCTTTTACTTTCCTCCTGTCCCACTATCGTGTTCTGCCTTCATGTGGGTTTTGGAAATTCCTATCGGCTACACTGCCCTTGATCGAACCCACCACCCACCCCTGCCCAAGCATCCTATGCCCTCTTGCCATCAATTTTAGATCACTTATTCTTCCTTTGTCCCTAGATTTGTTGGCACCTCCTCCTTTTCTCCCACTGCCCCCTCTATCATGTCCCCCTGGAACCATCAGTCCCATTGTTCTCTCCTCCAGTTTGTTTATCCCGCCTATCTTGTCCAGATAGACATGCATATAAAATAATATGTGCCCAAAAATAGCAAAGCAAAATATAACAAAAAAGACAAAAATAAATCAACAACAGCTAATATAACAACAAAAATACCAGCAAAAAAAAAAAAAACAACTCTCAAATAGTTCCAGGTCTGTCTGTTAAGCTTGATGAATGTCTTTCAGTCGAGTCTACTGGGGTGCCACTCCCTGGCCCCAAAGTCCACTTTAAATATTCCTCGGGGACGTTGTTGCTTAGCTCCCCTTGTTGCTCTGCTGTATGCCCTTAGTGTTTCGCGCAAGTGTGGTGTGGCCGGATCGGGTACATCCTTCACCTTGTCCCAGTGCTGTTTCCCTTAGTGCTGCAGGAGGGAGTCACGCCATGTCTCGTGCTGGAGCCAGCCGTGTGATCCTCTCTGTGTATTGGTTGCTCTGAGCCAAAATATTGTCCTCAAAGCTTGGTGGTCTGGAGTATGTTCCACTCTCTCTTCTTCCCTCTTTGTTTGCTCCTCTGGAGTGGGGAGGGGGGGTGCCCACGTAGTTGGGATTGGAGGTTGGCCCCATAGACCTCTCTATTGTTTCCCTGTTCCATGCATGTATGTTGCATTCATATCTTGGCACACCAGGTTGAAGTCTGTTCCCTCTCTCTTGCTCCTGTGGAGATATAAAAAATGCCTGTTCCCCTGATACACATGTCGTTTTGTTATTGTTGCTTTCCCCTCCTTTTCATTTGGTTGCCATATGTACCTCTGGGTTGGGTTTAGCACCCCCTTTAGTGCCTGGACCTCACCCCAGGAATATATGTATATAGTACCTTTTCCCATTTGCCCCTTTTAGCTTTTTTTTTTTTTTTGCTTACCTCAGTGGGCTTATGTTGTATTTGTCCTTTTGTGCTTGGCTTACTTGGCTTAGCATAATTTTCTCCAGTTCTTCCCATGTGGTGGTGTATTTTATGTGTTCACTGCTTTTTAGAGATGCATGGAACTCCATTGTATGTACATATCACAATTTTTAATCCATTCATCCGTTGATGGAATTTTGGGTTGTGATTGTGAACTGCACTGTGATGAACATTGGAGCACTGATGTCTGGCTGTGGATTGTCTCTTGTCTCTTCTGGGTATATGCCCAGTAGGGGGATTGCTGAGTCATATGGTAGCTCAATTTCCATCTGTTTTAGATATCACCAAATGGATTTCCATAACGGCTGTACAAACCTACAGGTTCTCCAGCAGTGGATGAGACTTCCTATGTCTCCACAGCCCCTCCAACACTTGTTGGTTTCTGATTTTTTTAATTAGCCTGTCTTTGAGCGTGGCAGGTGGTATCTCATAGTTGTTTTAATTTGCACTTCTCTTATGGCTAAGTATCAGGAACATTTTCTCATGTTTTTATTGGCCATTTGGATTTCTGCCCTTGTGTAACTTCTGTTCACATCCTTTTCCCACCTCTTCAGTGGGCAACTGATTTTTTTCTTGTTGGAAGTTAGCAGAGTATTGTAGAGTTTAGTAATAAGGCCTTTGTCTGATGTGTCATTGCTAAAGATCTTTTCCCAGTCCATGGTCTCTCTTATTACTCTCTTGGCAAATTCTTTGGATGTATGCAAGTGTTTTATCTTCAGTGTATCCTACTTGTCAAATTGTTCCTCCTCTGTGTCTGTGTCCATACCTATTTCCAATACTTATGTATGCCCTGAGTCAAAGTTCTCAGGTTTGTCCCAGTTCCCTCATTGATGGCCCTAATAATTTGGGGTTTTACCTCAAAGTCTGTGATCCACCTTGAGTTTATTCTTGTGCATGGACTGAGGTAAGGGTCTTACTTCATTTTTCTCCAGGTAGATATCCATTTTTTCCAGCACCACTTGTTAAAGAGGACATCCGCTTCCCATTTGCTATTTTGAGGGCCCTTATCAAAAATCAGTTGTCTGTATGCTGATCATGTTATTTCAGAGTTTTTCGTCCTTTTTCCATTGGTCTGAGTATATATCACTATACCAATACCGTGCGGTTCTGACCACTGTGGTTGTATAATATTTGCTAAAGTCAGTGAAAGCAAACCCTCGCACTGTGTCTTTCTTGAGGAGTTCTCTGCTAATTCTGGGCTTCTTCTCTCTTCATATGAAGTTAGTAATCAGTTTTTCCAAGTTTTTGAAGAAAGATGATGGTATTTGTATAGGGACAACATTGAATTTATATCGTGCCTTGGGCAGAACTGACATCTTTACTATATTGAGTCTTCCAATGAAGCATGGGATATCCTTCCATTTGTTTAGATCATCCTTTGTATCTTTTAATAGTGTTCTGCAGTTTTCCTCATATAAATCTTTTGGTTTTTTAGACAGGTATAGCCCTAGATATTTCAATTTCTGCCTGGCTATTGTGAAGGGTACTACCTTTTTCATCCCTTCTTCCATGGTCTTGTCTGATGTATATAGCAGTCCAATAGACTTCTGTCTGTTGATCTTGGATCCTGTCATTCTGCCATATTTCTCTATCACTTCTAGCACTTCCCTTGTGGAGCTTTTGGGATTTTCTGTATATAAAATCATATCATCAGCGAATAATGAGAGTTTCACCTCTTCCTTTCCCAGATGAATACTTTTGAGGTCTTTTCTTTACCTTACACTGTTAGCTAGGACCTCCAGTACAATGTTAAATAGGAGTGGGGACAGGGGTCATCTTGTCTGGTCCCCCTTTTCAGAGGAATTGTTTTTGTCTTTTCTCCATTGACTACCACATTGGCTACTGGTTTTTCAAATATAGCTTATATTATGTTGAGGAATTTTCTGTCCATTCCTATCTTCCTGGGTGTCTTAAACAAGAATTGGTATTAAATATTGTCAAATGCTTATTCCGCATCTATTGATATTATCATGTAGTTCTTATAATTTTTCATTTCAGATCAATAATAATACTGATCTTTCATATGTTGAACCATCCCTGATTCCCTGGTATGAATCCCACTTGATCATGTGATTTATTTATTTTATATACTTCTGTATTCAGTTGGTCAGTATTTTGTTAAGGATTTTTACACCAATGTTCATTAGGAAAATTGGTCTGTAGTTCTCATTTCTTGTGGGATCCTTGCCTGGTTTAGGTATCAGAATTATACTAGATTCGTAGAAAGAGTTTGGGACTTTGCCATCTTTTTCTATGTTCTGGAAGAGTTTGTGTAGGATTGGTGTCGGTTCTTCCCTGAATGCTTGTTAAAATTCTCTTGTGAAACCATTTTGTCTCGGGGATCTTTTTGTTGGTATTCCCCTCATAATTAAAAAGAACTAACATTTAGCAGCATTAATTTTTTCTATTGTGTTCTTATTTCCCTCTCCTGAATCTCATCCCTGATTTTTATTATTTCTTTTTTGTTGTTGCTATTATTATGATTGTCCTGTTGACTCTGCTCTAATTGCTGTAAATGTTGTGCCAGCCTGTCAATCGTAAGTCTATCTTCCTTTTTCATGTGTGCATGTATTGCTATGAAACTTCCTCTGATAACTGCCTTTGCTGTGCCCATAAATTTTGATACATCATGTTCTCACTATCATTGGTTTCTAGAAATTTCCTAATTTCATCTCTGATCTGGGACAGTATACACTCCTTTGGCTATAGAGAGTTATTTATCCTCTAATTGTTTGCCCTTTTTTTTCATCATCCTTTTGTTGATTTCCAGTCTTATGGTGCAGTGGTCAGAGAGATAGGTCTGTGTGATATAAATGTGCTTAAATTCATGCAGATTTGACTTGTGTCCGAGCATGTGGTCTATCTTTGAATATGTGTCATGTAAGCTTGAAAATTATGTGAAATATTTTATATTTGGGTGGAGAGCCCTGGTAGTATCTATCAGGTCAAATCGCCTAATTATAGTGTTTAGATCTGTAGCCTCCTTGTTGAGTTTCTTTCCCTGTGGTGTAATGAAGTCATCCACTCTAACTGTTGAGCCTGTGATTTCTTTTTTCATTTTTTGGAGTGTTTGGTTGATGAATTCCATCGGTATCTTGTTTGGTGAGTATATGTTTAATATGTTCACTAGTTCTTGATCTGCTGTTTCCTTGAGTATTATATAGTTCCACCTTATCTTTTGTTATGGTTTGCACTTTGGGATCAATTTCATCCAAGATTAGGATTATAACCCCTGCTTTTTTTGCATTGCTATTTACTTGGTATGTTTTTTCCCACCCTTTGATTTTCAGCCAATTTTTACCTATAATCCTGAGATGTGTTTGCTGTAGGCAGTTGATCGAGGGGTTGTGTTTTCTAAGCCAGTCTGCTAGCCCCTGCCTTCTAAGGTCTGCATTCATTACACTGAGATTCAGGGTTATTATATCTATCTGTGGACTATGTGGTGTCATTTTATATTGTGTGTTTTCCTACCTCCATTTCTTATCTATGGGGTGTGTGTGTGTGTGTGTGTGTGTGTGTGTGTGTGTGTGTGTGTGTTTTGGAGGGGGGGTTCATTCTTGCCTTCTTTCCATCATTGAGTTAATATTATCTTGAGGGCTGTTTTCCCTTTGTTGGTCTATGGGTGGATTTGTTCTATGTGGTGGTCTCTTTATGCTTGGTAAATGTTGTCCTGCCCATACTGGATCAGCTAGGATCTTTTGTAGTGCTGGATTTCTTTTAACATATTCTTTGAGCTTTTCCTTCTCAGGAAAGGCTCTCATTTCTCCATCAACCTTGATAGATAATTTGTCTGGAATAGTGTATTCTTGGGTTTGTGCTATTTTCCTTCAATTTTCAGAATATGTTGTTCCACTCTCTCTTCTTCTTCAGTGACCACTGATAGGTCTGAGTATATTATTATCTGCTTTTTTAAAATGTGACTGCTTGTTTTTCCCTAGTTGCTCTCATGATTTTCCTCAAAGTTGGATAGTTTAATAATTATATGCATTGGTGACTTCTTGGGATTCAGTCTAGCTGTTGTTCTTTTGACCTCCTGAATGTTTGCCTGGTATTCATTCATTAAGCTGGGGTAGTTTTTGTCCAAGAATTTCCTCACTATTTTTGCCATTGATTTCTTTTGGTGTTTTCCTCTCTAGTAACCCAATTATTTAGATGTTGTTTCTCTTAACAGTGTCAGACACAGCTCTAAATTTTTCTTCAGCTTCACTGATGAACTTATATGACCCCCCCCCCCACACACACACACACACATTTATTAATGTCTGCTTCACTGTCTTTTAGGTCACTGGTGAGGTTCTCTGCCCCCTCCACTCCATTGAGAAGTCTGTGAACTTGCTACTAGTTTTTGTTATCTAGTCCCTTATCACTTGAATTTTCCTTTAGTATGTGGACTTTATGTCCTCTATTATTTCATCCTTTTTCTCTATTGCCTCCTTCATATCCTGTATGACTCTAAGCAGCATTCTGAAGATTTCTTTTGGTGAGAAGTCAATGTCTGCCTTTTCTATGACTGTAGTAAGGTCCAGGCCATTCTCTGACATTGGGATATTATTCTCTTTTCTTGTTGAAGCTGTGGAAACAGCTTACTGATTTTTTGTAGATTTATTAGAACTTGTTGCCATTTTCCTGGGAGTCACAGAGCCCTGCATTCTCTCTCTGGGTGTTTGGTACTGGCGCGCCTGCAGGCTACCAAAGCAAACTGCCTTGAGGTATCGTGTTTCACCTTTGTTCCACTGGGTTTTCCCTTTCACCCTAGCCTATGTGTAATGCTCTAGCTACCCTCAGGCCTCTGCAGGGGTTATGTGCAGCTGTGCGCATTGGGGTCTGAAGGAAAGTGTTGGCTCTAGTGTGGGGACGTGTAGTTGGGGAATGGAGATGGGGTGAAAGTTGAGTGGTCTGTTCCCAGTTAGGGGCACGTCAGGAAGGAGGCGGGTGGGGAGGAGGACCCTTCTGTTCGCCCACAGTCCCACTTTCAGAGCACAGAGGTCAGGAGGGATTGTGCAGGTAAAAGGAAGAAGGGAGAATGGTAGTCTCCCAATGGGCAGTTGGAAATTCCATGCGCTTGCGTCCCCAAATCAAAGCTGCACTAGTCTTGCTGGACACCTGGCAGGCCTAGAACATTGCAAAAGGGGTACAAGCCTGGAGCACCACAAAAGGGGAAGCTGGTGGGCCTGTGTCCTCAAAAATCTGCAGGAAGTCCAGGCAATGGTGTTGAAGTCAGCTTCTGGTTCATAGAAAAGCTCTGGGCTGTTGCAGGAATCGACTGACAGCCTTAAAACCCCTACTCAGCCCCCAAATCTCCCTGCTCAACAATCTCTATGGAGCTCCGGGCTTGAGCTACCAACCTGGTTCAAATCCTAAACTTAATCAGTTTTGCAAAATTTTATCATGTGATCCCCAGCTTCATTTCTATCACCAAGTTCATATTTTCCAACCACTGTGCCTTCCTCTTTGTTTCCAACTTGTGCATTCCAATCACAAATTACTATCATTGCATCTCAATGGCATAGTTGATCGATTTTTATTTAAATTATTGATAGAATTTTTCAATTTCTTCATCACTAGCTTTTATGGTTGGTCCATGAAGTTGAATAATAGTTGTATTGACTGGATTTGAATTCCCTTGAGTGTTGGTAGATATAATCCCACCATATACATCATTGAACTTCAACATAGATCGTAAAATGTCTTTTTGAATGATGAATAAAGCCTCATCCCTCTTAATTATCATCCCCAACAGAGTAAACATATATATATTTATTCAAAATAGCCAATACCTGTTCATTTCAGCTCACTAGTGCCTCGCCTCGAATGTCAGTTTTTATGCATTCCATTTCATTTTTTACAACCTCCAATTTTCCTAGTTTAATACTGTATACTTTTCAAGTTCTAATTATTAAATTGATGTTTGAGCTGTGTTTTGTTTTGTTTTGTTTTTCATTTAAATCATGAAACATCAGCAAGTGAAGGTTCCAAAGGCTGTGCTCTACCCATGTCATTATGGTCAACTCTATTTTGGGAAGGCAGCTCTTCCTTCATCATATTTTCAGTGCATTCATAAGTGAGGAACTCATCTTCTGGCACTTTCTCCAATAATGTTCTGCTTTTTTTCATGAGGTTTTCTGTATCTGACAATGTTTCTATTCTCTCCATAAGATTTTCCCTGGCTAATTTCTCAGAAATGGACAGCTCATTCCTTCTTTCTAATCTGTTCTTAATCTGGAAGCTCTGCCAAAACCTGTTCACTTTCATTAACCTTGCTGGCCTTTGAAATACCAGTGTCATAGCTTCAAATTACAGCAGTAGACAAACCACCACAATAGGACAAACTGACAGACAAGTTGTGATGGTGATGTGGAGGGAGAGCAAAAAGAACTTCAAGGAAATGGATTGACACAGTAGAGATTCAAATATAACCATTTAAATGAGGGTGAAGAAGCAGGCAGTGTTTTGTTCTAAGTAGGGGTTCTATGAGTTGAAACTGACTTAACAACACTAACAACAACAATGAACAATAAAAATAGGGAGGGACACATTCTGTAGCCAAATCAACTATATTAGATGATAGTCATAGCATTTGTCAAAGGATAAGATTGACAAGTCAGAAGGGAAAGAAAAGAAGGCAAAATAGAACACATGGAGGAAGTTGGAGGAGTCTGTTACATTGTGGAGCTTGAATCACTGTCCTGAAACAAAATGTTTATGAATTGTTGGATACACAACCAATTTTCTCTGTAAAATTTCACTCATATCACAATAAAGTATTCAAAAATACATTCCAAACTCTTCCCAGAATCATCTGCAGAAATAGAAGGGCCAGTGAATGAATATCTTGGCAAGAACTGCCAGAGAGGTTGAATTTTTCCCTCATTTTAATCAAATCAATTTGAACATGAACATGATTTTTAATCCTAAGATTTACAACTGTAGCTTCTGTCCAGGGGATAAGATTTAGGGTAAAGTTGCTTGGCTTACTAGGGAATTAAATTTTCATATTTCATCCGTTACTTTGGATAAGGAAGAATGCACAGACTATTGAACACATCATTTCCTAGCTGACGATATCCGTACTGTCAGCAATCTTTTATCTTTTATAAATGTGTAGTCACATGAGCCAGTGAGAAAATACAGGAATATAGATCAAAACTGTAGCTGAGTTTAGTGATGCAGTTGGATGAATATTTCCATTTTTTCCTTTTAAGATGCATGTGAATGTCTTGAGTTTCTTACTGTCTTGAGCTTTCTTCGGGAGAGTTCTGAGAAAATATAATTATAAACACAGTGTTTCTGACATTTAAAATAATTGCTGTTAGCTGATAGCTTCAGGCCCTGACTTGCATTGGACTGGGTTGGGATGCTTTCTTGATATAAATTTCCATCTTATAAATACATCTGCATCACTGTTTATGTTTGTCTAGACAACCCAGCTTAACACACTCAGTGATTGCAAGATGGTGATATCATTAATGAGGAAACAAAATCAGAACTAATAAGAAATCTTAGTGAAAGAATCAAACATTTTAGAGAAATAATATTCCTTCCCATTATACCATTGATATGTCCCTAATTTTATCATTGTTTATAATATGATGTGTGCAAAATAAATCATATGGTATTTAATAGACTCCAATAAAACCAATTTGAGTTGTTTGAATGTTATTCTAAGACATCTTTCTGGAAATATCCACCAAGAAATTAACTATAGGAAGATGAAGTTCATGAAAGGTTTAAGAGACAGAGATGCTAATAAAGTTATCTGACTTGTAAAAGCTAACACGCCGTCCTTCAAATATGAATATGCTGGGGTCTAGCAAGTGAATCTTGTCATTATTAAGTGGTGTCAAGTTGATTCTGACTCATAGAGACCCTATTTACAGTAGAAATAAATCTGCCTAGTCATATGCCATTCTCAAAACTGTCCCATGTTTGAACCCATCAATACAATCACTGTGTCAATCTGTCGTATCAAAGGTCTTTCTCTTTTTTGCTGCCTCACTACTTTACAAGCATGATGTCCTTTTGTAGGGAATGATCTCTCCTGACACGTTTCCAAAGCTGGTGAGTTGAAGTTGCACTATCTTTGCCTCTAATGCAGTATTGTGACTGTACTTCTCCTAAAAGAGATTTGTTTGTTATTTTGATAGTCCATGAAGTTTTCAATAATCTTGGGCGCATTCTAATTCAAATTCATAGGTTCTTGTTACGTCTTCTTTATTCAATAACCGTCTTTCACACACATATAAAGGTGATTGAAAAGTACCAAAGCTTGGATAAGGCCCACCTTATTCCTCAAAGTAATAGCCTTGCTTTTCAACACACACACCCCAAAACAAACTAAAAAAACATGATTCATCCTTTCACAATCTACAAGAAATACACTTTAAACATAAGTACACAAACAAACTAAAAATAAAGGAATAAAAATTCTATGTAACCTATAAATTAAAAAAAATAGTTGTAGCTATACTTAGATAAAATAGACTTCAAATCAAAATCTGTTCAAAGGAGTAAAAATTGTAGGGAACTTCAACACATCACTTTCAATTACAGTCAATGCACCTAAAAAGAATATTACTAAAGACATTGAGACACACCTATATAAAACCATACACCAATTAGACCTAATGGACATACACCATCTAAATACAGATTCTTCCCCAGGGAATATGAATAATCTTTAAGAATAGTTCATATGCTGAGACAGAAAACAACTCTCAAAAAGTTTTAAAATATTGAAATCAAACAAAGCACAGTAAAATTAGAACTCAACATCAGAAAAAGAAGGGGGAAGTGTGGAAACTAAATAAACACTACTACAAAGGAATTTTGACAAAGCTATTGGGTCACAGAATAAATTAAAATTGAAATTTAAAAATTCGTTAGAAATAAAATGAATACCCTATCTATCCAACCATTTGGTACACAATAAAAGCAGTACTCCTCTGAACGGAGTTTGTAGCAATAAGTGCCTACATTTAAAAACAAAAGAGTTCCCTATTCCTCAGTTTAGATTGCCAACTTGAAAAATTAGAAAAGAAGTCAAAGGGTACAGTAAGAAGATGAAATAGTAAAGAAAAGTTAGGATTCAAAGAGGACATGAAATGAGAAATGTCATTGCTGACATCAGACAAATCTTGGCTGAAAGCAGAGAATATCAGAAAGAGGTTTACTTGTGTTTAATGGACTATTTAAGGGTATTCAATTGTGTGGATTATAACAAACTACAGAAAACAATGTGAAGAATGGGAATTTCTTAACACTGTACATGGACTGTGTTCACGCATAGCTGTACATGGACTAAGAAGCCATTGTTCAAAGAGAGTGAAGGGATATGGCCTGGTTTAAAATCAAGAAAAGATAGTTTCTTTGAGATAGTTAAGGTTTATTGTGCCAACCTGGCCAATGAACACATGTGGGGTTAATTGAAGGACAGAGAGATAAATGGATCAGTGAACCTCACCCTTCTTGTTCTCGGTTATCTTGCTCTCTGATGGTTGGACCAGGATGCAGCTGTCTTAGTTCCCTGCTTCCGCTGGCAAGGCTCACTTCCTGCAAGACATCCCTGTGAAGAAGCCACATGGACCTACCCCGGAGCATCCCTGGGTGCTGGAACAGCCGTGTGGAGACCCTGCCAGCGCTGAGATGTTTAGATGCTCACTGATTCAGCTTTCTTTGTGCAGTCATCAGATTAAGGACTTTGTAGATAATGCTGGACTTGTGGGCTTGGACAGCACAGGGTTGGGATGCTTTCTTAATGTACACTTACCCTTAAATAAAAAAATTTAAAAATATATACACACACATAGTTTCTGTGTATTTGCTTCCCTAGTTTACCCAGAATAACACAGGCAGGGTTGTATCTTTTCTTATATTTATTCAATCTGTAAACAGAGCAAGTAGTCTAAGAAAGAACATAATATCAAGATTGGAGGAAGGCTACTTAATAGCCTGCCATGTGCAACAACACATCTTGCTTGCTGTAAGTGAAGATTTGAAGCATTTCTGATGTATATCAAAGACTGCAACCTTCAGTACGGATTGCAACTCAAGGTAAAGAAAACCCAGTTCTTCACAACGGAATCAATAAACCCCATCATGATAAATGGAGAAAAGGTTGAAGTTGTTGAAGCTTTCATCTTGCTTGGATTCACAATCATTGCCCTGGAAGCATCTGTTATGAAATCAAACAGCATATTTTTTTTTGGAAAATGTCCTGACCAAGCCCTCTTTAAAGTGATGAATAATAAGGATGTCACTTTAAGGTCTAAGGTATAACTGACCCAACCATGGTATTTTCTATTACCTCATATGCATGTGAAAATTAAATGCATAAGGGCGATGTTTGGGACGAATATTGAAAGTACCATGGATTATCAGAAGAACAAAGAAATATGTCTAAGAAAGAACTATGCCAGAATGCTCTTTAGAAGTAAGGATGATGACATGGGGAACAACCACCAGAGAGTTCTCACCAAGAGAGAAGTTGGAAGGCAGAAAAACAACTTGACAGCTAAGTACACCAAACTTGCTTAAAATCAGAGATCAGCACCACCACTGATTGTTACTGACTCCCCTTCATCTTTAACCAGTAGCCCGAGCTGCTTCTGCGCACTCCCCCTCCCCTGACAAAGCTGATCCTTCCCTGTCCCTGTTTCAACCCACCCAGCCAAACCTCTTGCCTTGCTGGCCTGTAGTGCTTGATGTGGATAACAGAGCCTGGGGGCAGCTTGGTATAGACATACCCACTGCACAGGCAACACTTTTCCCTATTAATTTTTTTCTTATTTCCTCTTCTCCGGCACGTTTCCCCCAACATGTACCCCTCTGCCCAGTTAAGTGGCTATATGCACATACCCATCCTGTCAACAAGAAACTCCATATGCATTGCAGCCTTATTATTTACTTTTAGGTTTTTGTATTTTTGTTTTATTGTACTTTATTCAATTGTTCTACTTTACTCATTGCCTCTCATTTGCTCTTGCTATGCTACCCCACTCCCCTGCAGATAAATGTGCCTCCCATGCAGATTCAACAAGCCACAGCCAACCAAACCTGGGTTTTGTTTACTTCTTTAAGCCAAGCTTTTTACCCCTTTCCCCTGAAGGCACAGACCTACCGACATTCATGCTTCCATAACAACAGCTCTCAGATACACACACAAGCCACACCCCAATATTTTCTTCCTCCTCTTCTCTGTCATGATGGCTTGCTAGGCTGCCATCCACATGGTCAGCAGTTCTAAACCACCAGCAGCTCCTTAAAAAAGAAGACTGGGCTTTTTGCTCCTGTGAACACTTGAAGTCTCTGAAATCCAGTGCTCACTATCAGTCAGCATTGACTCGATGGCAGGGAGTTTGCTTTGAGTTTATTCTCTGCCCATATAAGTTTTTCCTTCCTTCCTGTCTCTCTTTTCCTTCCCTCTCTCACTTCTTTCTTTTTCTCATTTCTTCTTTAATTCTTCTTCTTTCAGTACATATACATACATTCTCTTCTGGTTTGACTACTTGCTTACAATTTTCACCTGCCCTACCCATGATCCCTTTCTGCTCTCTCTCCTTTTCCTAGTGAAATAGACTTCCATAATAACTATTAAGTTGCATTACCTCACTTAAAATGAATTTTACCATTATTTTTACCAGTTCTATTGACATATATTTCATAAATTATTCAATTCAATTGTTCAAGCATAATGGGCTTTGGGCGTCTACTTAAATCTTATCTCAGTATAAGAATAGTTTGTTCAATGTGGCTCTGTATGATACTCAACTTCCCAATGTGATTGCTGAAGACAAAATGGTTGCATAAGCAAATGTGATGAAAAAAGGTGATGGTGCCCATATATTAAAATATATAACATCTGGGAACTTAAAGGCTTGAAGTTAAAAAGCAGCCATATAGCAGGGAAGCAACCAAGGAAGAAGCACACCAGCCTGTATGATCATGAGGTGTGAATGGGGATAGGTATCAGAAGTTCAAAAACAAGCAATCAAATCAATTCAAAGGAGCATAGACAAAGTGGAAACCCCAAACCCACCTGTAAGATAATTGGACAGTTCCTCACAGAAGGGCCACGTGGAAAGGATTATAAATCTAGGGAGTAGTATAGCACAGGTGAAACACATAACTATCCTCTAGTTCTTTAATATTTCTTCCCTTTATTATTATAGTCTTTGTTTTACCTCATTAATCTCGCTAGATTTGTATATGTTCATTTGCATAATTAAGAGTATATGATGAATGACAGCCAAGATAGATAACCCTTCATAAACAGTAACAGGAATAATGATTCCCTGGGGGTATGGGGAGAGCTGGGGGAAGAGAGGAGGAAGGGGGAGCTGATAACAATAATGACTGTATAACCCAACTCAAGGGTAACAAATAACAAACTTGCAGGTGAATTAATATTTTGTATGGTGTAAGATATGATAGTCAGGGTTCCTGGGGCGTAGAGTGGGGGAAAAAGAGGATAGAGTGGAACTGATATCAAAGAGTTCAAGAAGAAAGAAAATGTTTTGAAACTGATGGTGATAACAATTGTAAAATTATCCTTAATCTGGCTGAACTGTGGATTGTTATAATATCGGTAACAGCCTCCAATAAAGTGATCATTAATAAAAATAAATAAAATAATTTTAAAAACAGTTTTACAATAACCCACACAACAAATTTTAGAATATTTTCTTCTGTCTTGTATTAATTAGGGGTTTTTGCATATTTTTATTTTAAATTCTAGAGCCATAAGGATTATAAATGAGAAAATAAAGGCAAATTTGAAGGACCTACTGCAGAGCATACAGGGACAACTAAATATAATAAACAATGGACATACAGTAGCAGACCAAACAGTAAAACACTTTTGCACATCATAAAACTTCATCAAAAGAATAAAATGAGAACCCATGGACTGGAGAAAAATGTCTTTATCAACAGCACAATGAAAAAGGGGCTAATTACTAAAATCTATAGAATTCTACAACACCTCCATAAGGAAAAAACCAAATAATTCAATTAAAAAGTAGACAAAAGGCATGAACAGAAAGCTCACCAAAAATGACACTCAAATGACTAAGAAACACATAAAATAATGCCCATGAACACTCTGGATTTATATCAAGAAATTCAAAACAAAATAATAATAAGATATCATAATAACTCCCATGGCAATAACCCAATGCAAAAAAAAATAGAAAACACCAAAAGTTGCAAAGGATGCTGAGAGATTGGAACACTGCTGGTGGTTTTGTAAACATCTACAACCAGTGTGGAATGTGATGTGGTGCTTCCTAAAACTACCAAGAATGGCAATCCCATATGGCCCAGCCATACCTCTGCTGGGGACATACTCCAAAGAAGTAAAAGACAAAAAAAGAAAGAGAGATGTACCATCTCCCTTGTCTTCTGCAGCACAGTTTACAATAGCAAGAAGCTGGAAACAGCCTAAATGTCCCTTGGTAGAAGAACAGATATAGAAACTCTACTACCTACACACAGCGCGATACTATGCATCCCTAAAGCAGTTCATGACATTGATGGACCTGAAGCCATTATGCTGAACAAAGTGGTTCAGTTACAAAAGGAAAATTACTGTATGAAACCTCTGTTATAAGGATAAACACCAAGACAAAAGCACGCTTCCGTTCTCTGATAATCTAATTCAGTCTCCCAAGCAAGTCATGAGCTTGCATAGTGCTTAGGAATTATGTGTCATCATCGTGTCAACAGAGGTGGCACCCCAGGTGGGGTCAATTTCACAGGTTTCAGGGAGAGGGAGAAGAGCAAACCATTCTTACTGTTTATAATCATCTTGAATCAACAGACACTCCAATACGGGTGCTGAGTGAATCTTTGGAAATTCAAGTCAAGAGGTGTGAGGGGACATGTTTATTTCAGAGAAGGGCTTTTCATTTCTGTTGGTGGAGAAACCAAGTGGAATAGCCTTCCATTGAGAACAAAGCTTAGCCTTCCTTACGTAGATAGATCCCCAAGGGGAAAATACACCTCTGTTATGTTCTTAGTTGGGCACTATTGATCCAGTTTCTATTCAGTCCCTGGTGACCCAGGCCATGTGCTAGAGAGAACTGGGACTTAACACTGTTCTTTCAAGGTGCACAACACCCTTCAGGCCACACCAGATCTGACTTGGAAATCCCTCAACGGAAACGACTTCACCTTAAACACACCTGCAGCAGATTTTTTTTTTTGACCCAGTAAATTTGTTCTAGTCCTTAATTTATTTTGTTTTATCTTCAATTGAAAATTTTCTGTTTTATTTGTAAGTGTTGTTGGGTGGTTTTGTTTTTCGCTTTTTTGGTATGTTTTTCTGTCTATGAAATCCAGGACAGGTAAATCTATAGAGACTGGAACTGGATGAATCGGCAAGGGAGGATGGGGGGAAATGGGAACCTAATACTAATGAGCACAGCAAAGAAGAATATGTTCTAAAATTGATTGTGGTGGTGGTTGCAAAATTCTTTTTTTTAAATCACTTTATAGGGGCTCATACAACTCTTATCTCAATCCATGTATGCATCAATTGTGTAAAGCACATTTGTACATTCATTACCCTCATCAGTCTCAAAACATTTGCTCTCCACTTAAGCCCCTGGTATCAACTCATTTTCCTCCTCCCTCTCTGCTCCCCTCTCCCTCATGAATCCTTGATAATTTATAAATTATTATTTTGTCATATCTTGCACTGTCTGACGTCAAACTTCACACACGTTTCTGTTGTCCGTCCCCCAGGGAGGAGGTTATATGAGGATCCCTGTAATCAGTTCCCCCTTTCTAGAAATTTTTTTAATATAATTGAACTATTGAATTGTATGACATGTGAATTTACATGTCAATAAATCTATTTTTTTTAATGAGGATGGCAAGACTTGATCTCACACACTTTGGATGTGTTATCGGGAGACTAGTTCCTGGAAAAAGAGGCCCTGAGCATCGATTATGGATTCAAGCAAGATGAAATCCTTAACAACTTCAATCTTCCCCACTGATCATGAAGTTGTCTACTGATCCAGTTTTGAGAATTAGTCTAACAGATTAGTGAAAAATAGGAAGACCCTCACGGAGACACATTGACACCGTGGTTCCAACACTGATCTCAAGCATGCAATTGTGAGAAGGTGCGGGACCAGTCAGTGCTTCTTTCTGTTGCGCACAAGCTCGCTATGATTTGGAATGGACTCAAACTTGAAAACAAGCACACTGTGCTTTGGTGGTTAGCAGGGAGGGGTGTGTGTGGGAAGTACACTTGACACAGTAGAGACCAGTTACATTTGATTGTGGGAGAAGTCACGCTGAGTGTGGATATAGTGGAAACACTACCAAAGTAAAAATGTGTCTGAGTACATACGAATGAGTACAGGTAAATTGGTACGTGGGTAGGTACAGATGTGTACAAAAGTAAGGACAGGTAAAAATATTCATGAACTTGATGATGACAACAAATGCACAAATGTGCTTGACACAATGGATGAACGGATGGATTGTGATGAGTTGTAACGAGCCCCCCAATAAAATGATTTTTATAAGGGAAAAAATATTCATAAACTATTGTCCTATCTGAGTCGATTCCAGATCATAGAGAGCCTACCAGTGAGAGTAGAACTACCCTCGTGGGTTTCTAAGACTGTAAATCGTTATGGAAGTAGAAAGCCTCACCTATCACCCAGGGAGCTCCTGGTGGGTTCAAATAGCTGATCTTGTGGTTAACAGTCCAACACTTAGCCCATTAAGCCACGGAGGATCCTTCAACTGTAGGACAGAATAGAATGGCTCCTTGGGGTTGCTGAGACGGCAGTCCTTATGGAAGTAGACAGACTCTTTTTTCCCTTGGAGCAGCTGGTGGATTTGAATCACCCAGGAACTCTGGCAAATGATATCGTCAAAGCTAATGTCATTTCAAGGAGCTCTAGTGGCTCTTTTGGTGAAGTGCTGTTCTGCTAAACTCTAGGTTAGCAGTTAAAATCTGTTAGTCTCTCCATGGGACAAAGATGAGGCAGTCTGCTTCTGTAGAGATTCAGGAACGCTAATGAACAGTTAATGCCCCTCCCTGTTCGCTCACCATGAGTTGGAATTATCCAACGGCAGTAAAAAGAAGGAATTCCATTTTAAAATGAAATGGCTGGAAGCCTCAGCAGAGACATGAGTTTATTCCTGCAAAGCAAAGACATGGATGTTGCTTCCAATTCATAGATGGATCTAACCAAAGCTAAGTGACAGAATGCATGAGCCAAAGACCTTTAGAGTGAGAGGTTAGGCTGCTTCCCACAGCTATCGGGCATTGGATACAAGCTGCCTTTCTAGAGGTTGGCCAAGAAAGAAAAGAAATCATTGCTACCCTAAGTTTTACGACCGAATGAAAACTTGGAAACTTTACAGAGTAGTGAGGCACGGAATGGGGAGCATTTTCAAAGTTTTGAAACAGGAAAGCTCTGTAAGTAAGAAAGACCAATTTCCCCAAGCAGAGATTCAAGCAAGGAAATAGCTCAGCAGAGCGACTACAATTTCCGTGAGTGTTCTCGCCGCCACAATAAATAGCCCAAGCAAAAGTTTATTCACATCTGCCCAGCTTATACAGGAATCTAAATTCTACATTACTCAACAAATGTTAGAGAAATTCAATACACTAGAGCTGGTTAACATCTTAGCAAATAAATAAAATAAAAAAGAAAAGCGTCTCTCTCCAATTTTGAAATAAGAACTCATATATCTGAATCGTTAAAAACAAAAACATTTTAAAATGTCCACCAAATAACTTTCTTTTTCCCTCATGGAAATTTCTGAAAAATGAATGCTTTTTCAAGTCATATAGGAAGTATTTAAACTAAACAATAAATGAGGCATATGTACAACAGCTTTGAAGGATCCATATATTGTTCCCTGAGTGGTTTTGTTTTGTTTTGTTTTAAAATAATTCAGAGCTTTTCTGAAAACAACGTCTTTGAGTTTTTAAAAGAGAGGGAGATGGTAGAATTAATATATAATAAACTCCATGTATTTGCTTAATAAGATATTAGTGTGAGTGAAATATATTAGCATTCCTTTGGTTAGAGGACACTTTATTCTAAGAATCAAGTCAACAATAGAAAAACTGATCATATTACAATCATATGTAAAACATCTATACATTTTGCCTCTCTGGGGGTAAAAAAAAGTTAAAATACCTGTAAAATAAGAAAACCACTTTGCCTTGATGACAGGGACTGATGACAACATTCTCAGCGAGGCCCTAAGCACCTCCTGATATGAGGAAGACACCCATTTCTCATGTCACTGCACCACAAATGTTTCCATTTTCTGTAAAAACCTCCCACTTCTATTTCTCCCTGAGCAACTCTCAAAGGACATAGCGGTGTGTTCCTAGACAAAACAGAGGATAAGGCAGATGCAAACCAATTTTCAGCCAGTTCTCACTTTATAAAATGGGAAAATGAGCACGTCCCCCAAGGCCCAGAGAGTTTGCTCTCTCAGCTACTCGGTTCCCTGTGGAAGACAAGCACACAGTAAGGCTCTGGGTGCCAAAATAAACCAACATGTGTTTTACATCTGTTTTATGTCCTTTCTGAATGGACTGACTCAAACATGGAAGTTTTACTTTTTCAGAGAGTCCCTGGGCTGGGCAAACAGTTAGCATGTTTGACTGCTAACCCAGACTGGAGATCTGAGTTCAAGCAGAGGCATATCAGAAGAAAGGCCTGGTAATCTACTTTTGAAAGTGACGCCCAGTGGCCCCTAGTGGACAGTCCTGAAAACAGCCTGGAGCACAGTTCTGCTCTCACACACACGAGTTAGGGCTGCCGTGAGTCAGGGTTGACTTGGCCGTCAGTTGCTGGTTACTGATGTTTATTGAGAGCAGTGGTTCCCTATGCGGGCAGGGCTGCACAGAGACAGTGGGGAGATGGGGCACGGGATCAATCCAAGAGGGCTGCAAAGCAGATACCTACATTTGACCCAGACTGTGGGGCATAGCACGAAAGTGCTTCATTGGTGGGATGCTTGAGTGATGTCTTTCTGAAACAGGAGTGGTAGGCCCAATGAGTTTGGGAACCTATGGTTTAGAGGTTGTTTGGGGGTCTACTGATCTACCAGAGGGTGTGAAAGGAGTATAAAAGGACTCTCAAACCATGGATACCCATGTTCCCACTCTTCCTTCTCGCTCTGCACCCAGAATCTTTGTGGGGGAATATTCTGTACAGGTTTCCACCATGGTCATGTGCTGAAGTAACAATGGGTCCCACTGCTCCCTTCAGGGTCCAACTCCCCCAACGTCTTGGTTCCACAAAATAACTTTCTTTCTCCCTCAGTGAAATTGCAGTGTGAACCCATGATAATTGGAAAAATTAGAGGACAAGTCACTCCCACAAACCCCACACTCCAGGCTTCACCAGAGCGCCGAAAACAATCTCTGAAGGGGGAAAGTAATTGATGAACACTTGCTCAGTCATGAGCACACCAAATCTGTTCTCGGTGCTCAGAAAATAAAACTAGACCCTGGCTGGCAAAGACAGATTCTTAGACAGCAAAAACCTGGGCAAATAAAGAACTCTACTGAGACAACCATTTGCAATGCCAACTAGTGCAAGTTTATTGAGACATATACAGTGTGTGTGTGTGTGTGTTTTCGCAGACACCAAAACAGAAGCCAGAAGACACCGCAGCAAGATGAAAACACTTCAAAACCATCAGAGACTTGCGTGGGAATACTCCATGACTGGAAATAGCCAGAGGCACACACAGCACCAGCGAACAACACTTAAAACAGGCTTTGCGCTGGCAGAAAAAGTCTTAGGTTGCCAAAGATAATGGAAGGATTGCTAACAGCCAGAAATCAAGCAGCTGGGAGAGGGGTCAGCAGGCAGCATGCTAGAAGATCCTGGGAACAGAGCCGACCGGTCATGGATTCTTGATTCGCCCATGGCTGCTGCATTCTCAGTAAGTTCTCCGGCAGGTGGACACGAAGGACCTCTGGTATCCCCTGGAGGTCCCACAGGCTGGTTGACATATATTGGAGATTCCTCCCACTGGATGGCACACACTGGAAACTCCTATGACAGGTTGGCACCCAGTGGAGATGCCCACTGATTGGCACCCAGTGGAGACTCCACCCACAGGGTGGCAGACACCAGAGATGCCTCCCAGGGGCTTACAGCCACTGGAGACAAAGGTGAGTGGTCGGTTGCAAGGAGTTGAGCAAGGGCTGGAGACACAGGTTACTGGACGAGAGCAAGTCGCCTGATTAGAGCTAACGATGCAAGGCGTTGCCTGGTAACAAGTCGACTGGCAAGCAGTGGGCTCAAAGGTCTCCTGACAGTGATCCAGGAGCCAGGAGCCAGTCTGGAAGGTACTGGGCAAATAGATGCCACTCAAGCAGTCAGCGTCTTCCATCGCAGCCATGGCAGCTAGGTCCCTCTGGGCCGTGCGTGAGCCTCCAGTTGGTCTAGAAGCCAAGTTCATTGTCGAGCAGTTGTAGGACATGGTGCCAGATAAATGAGTGTCTTGCTGGAATGAGCTCTGAGCTGTGAGTGTCAGTTTAGATTTCATCGCTTTTATACATATCCTAGCTGGTGGGTGGGACTGCCTCTCTGCTCACCTGACTTGTGTGGCTCAGACAGCATGCCTCAGAACCTCTTGTGAATCTACAGTTTAATTGCCTATTGTGAAGCCCTTACCCTCATAAAGGAAGTTTAGTAGTTTGGTAACTAAACTATAAGTCTTCTGTACTGACCTTATTGGCAGGATTAAGAAGGTTAGTTTAGAGCTTCAAAGCTATTGGTCATCCCAGCCAAACTTCACTCCTCATTCATCTTGCTTGGATACACTGAGTGTCCGTCTGAGGGCAACACCAAACACGCCCCCCTACTACCACCACATACTCTCTCCCTTCTCAGGAGGACAATGGATACGCCCTCACTCTACTGAGTTTGTGTTGACATTTAACCCATTTTAAACATAACTTCACCAGTTTTGAAGTCTTTCACAACTAATGGGGCTTCTAATAAGGTAGGGTACGTCTGAGTACGCTTGAAGATGACAGTGACAAAAAATATGTCAGGTAAAAGGACACAGAGACTGTGAATGGGCTCTGAAAATTTAATCAATTAGTGGAAGCAAAGATGTCCACAAAGGGGGTAGAGGGCAGTGAGACCCACTCTTTATACTCAAGCAACAAAGGAAATTAGAAGCTAATTAAGTGAGACTGCATTTGCAGCCATGTGCCTTTCTAAATAATTTGGATGAACATTATTCCTAAAAATTTTTAATCTAATAACAATGGAGAAGAGTGACTCCTGCGTCTCATTAATATTCCAGGAAAAACCATATCTAATTTCTTGAATTATTATGATGTTAATTCAAACAGAGTAGTTTCTCCCAAGATGTTCAATATATTCAAAGGATATTTATGTTCACAGATTTGTATAGATTGCTTGCTGACAAACGAAAGCGTCAATGTCATTGTCTTCATCGGGGATAAAGGTGGGATAGGGTGTGAGAAGCAGGCACTTAATCAATGTTGATCATGAATAAATAGCAGACAAGTGTGCTATAATATTTAATAGTACCTTTATTCTTGGGAATGACATTGTTAGGATATTATTTCCTTTCTATCGTCTCACAACAGTATGGGCGAGTCTGAATGCACAAATTGTCTCCTCTTTTTGGTCTACGTGCACACAAGTTAATCAACCCTTTCAATTTGGGCAAAAATATTCACCACAACATTCCTTAAATGATCAATAACATGTGTACTTAAAAGTGGCTATAAGAGATGACTTGTTTTACAAACTGATCTGTATGGAAAATGAAGGTGGGGGCAATAATGGATTTTTCAGATATTCAAGAGGTACAGGTAGACTGCATTTTCAATATTCACAAAGCAAATTACTTCATAGTACTCATATTAGAACTCATCAAAAGTCCCTTTGCTTCATTCATGGCCATTGTTTCCACTGAAGTCATGTTGGGAGCATCCAGGTCTCTAATTGGAAGCTAATAACACCCCAAAAAGCTGGGCTATGAGCTGGATTGAGTCCCAGAGACCAGGCCTCAATATCCGGTGTCTTTCTCAATAGCTAGAACCATGTTCTCAGGTAGAAGGTAAAATAAAAGAAGTGACTCTTTTCCTCAGAGTTGCTGCTGTGCTCTTCTCACCACAGAGAATGTCCCAGTCAGTACTACACTGTCAGCGTCCCCACCACATGGGCTGGTTGTTTGCTTGAAAGTAATTAGTAGTTTAACGGCTTCTACAGGCTGAAGATTGGTAGGCTTAATCATGTAAGTACCAAAAAAAGAAATGAAGTCAGTAATAAAATTGTACAGGAGAACCTTTTGATACCCTGCATTGAGTTGGAGCCTTTACAACCACCAGCTTGCTGATTCCTTTCAGCAACCATATGGGATGGGATGGGATGGGTAACGTGTGACCTGGAGGAATGGATGTGCAGAGAGGTTCAGTGGCTCATTATGATCACACAGTTTATATCTAGGGGCTTCAAAACCATCACAAGAAAATGGAGTTATAAGATAATGGAATTTTTCCATAAACATTTTGAAGACTTCTTGTATTTAACTACATTGACATTGAGATTATACATATATATACATATACACATGTATATGTGCATATATTCCATGAGATATAAATTCTCTGTGGCAATATATAAAAATGTAAGATGCCTTGAAAGTTCTTGGATAGTACAAACAATTAATGTTCTTGCCATTAACCAAGAGGTTGGAGGCTCACATGCACCCACAGGCGTGTCACAAGAAGGTCCTAGAAACTCATTTCTGAAAAATCAGCCGTTGAACACCCTATGGCGCACTGCTCTAGTATCCTGCTCCAGCACACATGGCATTGCCATGAGTCAAGCCAACTCAACAGCAACTGGTTACGGTGACTTAAAGAAGGACAAAAACTATACCAAAAAGAAAAGGAAAACATGTGAAAGAAGTAACCAATTCCTCACAAGTGGTATATAAAATACATAGTTTTCATCTCTCTTCCAGGTTCAAGTGACTAAAAAAAGAAAAGTATAAATACAACAGTAGCATCGCAACATTTCATTTGTTTTGTTTTAAAATTCTGTATACGGAAAGTTTTTACATCATTAAAATAAAATGCAAGGAAATACCAAGAAAACAGAGACTAGAGCTATCAGTGGTGTGAAACTGCAATTTAAAATCACAATGAATTCTAAGGTAATGCATACCATTAGTCAGTAGAATAGTGAATTGCCTTTTCGGGTGTAGGTAGCCAGCCTAAAAAGCATAATTCACAAACTCTGAAATCATATTATTATGAGATTTCATAAATAGTCTGCTTCTAGTCATAAGTAAATAGCATCTTGTTAGTAATGGAACATAAGGGGTCTATTCAGCAGATTTGGTGTTTAGGTCTTTTAAATAGATCTGACTTACACCTTACTGCCGCACACAACCTCTTTAAAGTATTGAAGAGTGAGGAAGTCATCTTGAGGACCAAGTTACACCTGGCCCAACCCATGGTATTTTCAGTCATTCACATGCTTGTGAAAATTGGTAAGAAATAAGGAAGAACGGATGGATTTGAATGATGGTGTTGGAGAAGAATATTGAAAGTACCATGGATTTCTAAAAGAACTAACAAACCTGTCTTGGAAAAGCTACAACCAAAATGCTCCTTAATAGGAAGAAAGGTGAGATTTTGTCAGCTGAACATTGGAAATGCTGTGGAGGAAGACTCTGGAAAAGAACATCATGCTTGATAAAGTGGAAGGTCAGCAAAAAAGGGCAATGCCATCTTTGAAATGAGTTGACTCACTAGCTGCAAGATTGAGCTCAACCATAAAAGCAATTGTGAGGGTACTGCAGGAGTGAGCAGTGTTTTGTTCTGTTGTAGGTAGCATTGTTATGAGTCAGAACTGACTCAGCAGCACCTAACAGCTACAATACCTTACAAGATTCAACTAAAGCAAAGAAGGCTGCTGAGAAAGTGTGACCTAATTCCAATTCTATGAATTTGTAAGATGATATCAATAAATCACCCTTTCATTATTATGGAAGAAAAAAATCCACCAACCAGAAAGCTACCACTACATAGTAATGCACACATTAAATCCAACTCGGCTGAAAAGGTTTATGAAGATTATCCTCATGACTGCAAGAGTGTGAAGTGAAGGGAGAGTATGATGAGAAGCTGAGAAGATTAAAGAACTACTACCTGTTATCTTCATCACAGGATAATTTGTTCTCATCTGTATAGCACAATCTAACCCTTACACGATAATTATCACAGAATGGAAATGATTCATTATTTCACTCAAACCTGAATCGAAGCCATCACTGAAAAGCCCAAGCATATGAGAGGAAAATGAATTAGGCGTGCGTGAGAAGCTCAAGATTTGATATTTTTCATTGCAATGTCAGCAATGATGTTGACCAATTGCAGTTCAAAGAAAATTACTTACCAAATGGAAAAATTGTGAACTTGATGGAAAATGAATAAATTCAAAATGAGATTATGTTACCTTTGTTTCCAGGATGCTGACACTCTCCAGTCAGAGCTATGAGTTGTCTCTTAAGAAATATAAAGAGAAAATTCAAAAGTTTAAGTGCAGAACATAATGGTTATTTTAAAGATTAAATTTGTTCTTGGTTGAGTTACTCTACTTTTTGCTTTTTAACTTGACATAGACCTCTGGATTGAACCTCCAGAATTCGTGTTAACCAAAGGATGGGTGATTTGCACTGCAAAACTGAACTGAGTTTCATTCTCCAAACTGCTTTTGGAAAGCATCAATCATATTAAGGGCTGAACCCTATGGCGGGAGGGAACAGTAAAGAAAGCAGAGGTGAAAGAAGCAGGCAACGACCGGGGGGGAAAAGCTGCTGCTTTTTGAGCTTGAAAATAGTGATCGCCAGCTACACAACCTGCAAAAATAATAAACCCTTTGAGGATAATAATAATAATATTAACTGAGAAATTCTACCCTAAATCACACCCCTTCCCTCTCGCAACCCTCGCTGATGCCTGTTTTCAAATCTATGTATTTTCTTCATATTGTGAAAGAAATCCTGGTGGTGTAGTGGTTCCACAAAGGGCTGTGATCTGCATGGTCAGCAGTTTGAAACCCACCAGCAGCTCTGAGGGAGAAAGACTGGGCTTTCTACTTCCTAATCAGTTACAGTCTCAGAAACCCACATGGGTCGCTATGTCTCAGCATTGGTGCCATGGCAGTGAGTTTGGCTTTTTGGCCTTTATCATGGCTCAAAATCAAGGGGCTATCAACCAATGTGAGAATCCCTGGTTGGGGCAAATCGTTAAATCATTGGACTGTGAACCAAAAGGCATCTCTGGTTATCTACTTCCAAAAAATAAGCCATCGAAATCACTGCTCTACCCTGACACAGATGGCTGGGAGTGCCTTGAGTCAGAATGTACCCTATGGCACCGGCTACCAACAGTAGTGGGGAGAACCTCAAGGATTTGGGGCCATAACAAACTCAACATGGGGGAAACCCCTATGGAGTTGGGATATGCTCCAATCTCTGCCTCCCAAGCATCAAGCGAATCTAATTGTGATCACACATGAGAATGTGTCTGCACAGGGTCTGCTATGAATTCAAATGTGTCCTTGAACCCAATCTGTGTGTTGGAATTGTAATGTAACCAATCAGATGAGGTCATGCCATGTAAGTTCAGTCCTAAATTTAATCACTTGTGAAAAAGACCAGAGGGTCACAGAGGTAAACAAGCAGATACATAGAAGACAGGTGTCTGATAATGATGGAGGCAGATGAATTTATAAACTGAGAAATTTCAGGAATTGCCTGCTACTAGAAACTGAAATCGATGAAAAAGAAAAGGCTTACCCCAGGAATCACACCCTGAATGTGAACTTCAAGTCTTGTAAATGGAGAGAGAAAATAAATTTCTGGGTTTTTATTTTATTTTATTGGGGGCTCTTACAGCTCTTATCACAATCTATACATTTATCCATTGTGTCAAGCACATGTGTACATATGTTGCTATCATTTTTTCAAAGCATTTTTTTCTACTTGAACCCTAGGTATCGGCTTCTCATATCTTTTCCTCCCTTCCCCACCTCCCTTCTTCCCCCATGAGCCCTATTTCCTTTTACTTGCCTCCTGTCCCACTATCATGTGCTGCCTTTGTTCCGGTTTTGGCAATTCCTCTCAGCTACATTGCCCTTGATCAAGTCCCCCCCCCAAGAATCCTATGCCCTACTCACCAGTGGACTTGACTGGAAAACACTCATAAGGTCAACGGACAGACCTGGAACTGTCTGAGAACTTTTCCTTTTCGCTGTTGGCTTTTTATTTATTTTGTTTGTTTTAGTTGTTGCTGTTTTGCTTTTGTGTTGGGTTTTTTTGCGGTTATATTTTGCTTTGATTTGTTTTTGCGCATATTATTGTCCCTGCATGTCCATCTGGACAAAATGGGTGAGATAAACAATCCATAGAGAAAGATGGGGCTGATGGCTCCTGGTGTCATGGGAAAGGTGGAGGTAGGGGAAGGAAAGGGGTGGTCAATAACCCCGGGGATAAGGGAAGGACAAGTCATCCAGAGTTTTTTCAAGCCACCCATTTGTGGCATTTGTATTCACAGCAGCATTATCAAATTAACATAGGCACCTGACAAAGAAGCTTCCGTGTTATTCATGCCATTCGAGGTGTATCATTCTTCCCCAGTTCAGATTTATCCAGACCTGCTAAATACCCAGCATTGTGCTAGGGCTATGTAGGAAATGGGAAACATATAGGTTTGGTCATCAGCCAACTAAGTCCTTTCAATACCTTTCTTGGTCTTATCAGCCTTCCTGATGGTCACATTAGTCTACCAGCAAGTTAGTGGAGTTCCTGGATGGTGTCACTGATTAAGTACTTGTCTGCTAACTGGAAAATTCACAGTTAAAGTCCACCCAGGAAAAGAATAATGATCTATTTCTGAAAATCTCTATGGAACACAATTCTAGTTTGACACATACCATGAGGCATAATTGACTTTATAGCAGCTGGTATTTCAGATTGGTAATTAGACTGTCACATTGAAAGGGTCTTAAAGTCCTATAGGCAATTTTCCTCATCTAACTGATGAGATTCCAAGTCCAGAGAGAGTCTCCCAAATATATTGGGAATTGCTGTGCACTACTTAAAAACCATCTCATCCTACTTCTTACTGCCACATACTTTCCTGCACAGACAACGCAGGGTTCATGTTGGTGCAACCAGATAGCGCTCCCAGTGCTTTAAGGTCCCTCGCATGTATCTTCATTTTCATCCTGAGTTTTTGATTCTGCCATTGGTTCTTCGTGGCAAGGGGAGCAATTTGAACTTGCTCTGATCGGCACAGCCTAGAAATGGAGCCTTGCCTAAACTACAGGGGATGCAAATTAATGGGTATGATTTTTATTTTTTCACCTTTCATCCTACAGTGGAAAATTCTGACTCATTTCATAAAGTTTTATTGAATCCTACAAGTTGCTTTTAATAATAACTAATGTGCTACCTTGTCCTATAGTGGCTGCTCTTGTGTTTCTGTTTCACCTCTGGGGTTACATTCTCTGGGATAATATTACCAAACAAATCATCTCGGATTGTCTCCACTCAATCTCTCAACTCACAGCAACCCTATAGGACAGAGTAGAATGGCCCTGAGTTTCCAAGACTGTTTATAAGAGTAAAAAGCCCAGTCTTCTGACAAGCTGCTGGTGGTTTTGAACTGTGGACTTTTCAGATTGCAGTCCAACGTATAGCCACGATGCCACCAAGGCTCCTTCAGACTCTGCCTTGGGGAAGAATCTGAAATGGAGACACTAGTTTCCAAATACTCTCCACCAGAAATTATAGGTAGTCCTTTTAATCCTTGTTGCTGGGGGGTACAATTAATGTGCCTGATTGCTAAACCAAAGTTTGGCAGCTCATATCTACCAAAAGAAACCTCAGAAGAAAGGGCTGGCAATTTACTTCCAAAAACATCAATCTTTAAAAATCCTATGGAGTAAGTACTATTCTACACTGACACACATTGAGGTCACCATGAATCAGACTCAAGTTGGCAGCAACTCGTTTGGTTTATTCAGATCCGAGCTTAATCAGTGAGCTTTGGGTTTGTTTCTTTTAATCATACCACATTTTCTTAGTCCCTAAAGATATATGTGTGTCTTTGCTCATGCAATCTAATGCAAAACCTCTATAGACACTGAGCACTAAACAAGAAATAGTTAGACTTTTTATGTCAGTTCTGAAATGACCAGATAAGAAACTACAAAAGCTCTTAAACATACTTGTTGTTGGGCCATTGAGTCGGCTCCAACCCATACTATGCACAACAGACCGAAACACTGCCCAGTCCTGCGCCATCCAAGAAAGTGCTCCTATGCCTGAGTCCATCGATGTATCCACTGTGTCCATACAGCTTGTTGAGGGACTTCCTTTGTTTGCCACCCTACACTTTACCAAACATGGTGTCCTTCTCCAGGGACTGGTCTCTCTTGACAGTGTTCAACGTATGTAAGAAAAAGTCTTGCCATTCTTGCCTCTAAGGAGCACTCTGGCCTTACTTCTTCCAATATAGATCACTTTGTCCTTTTAGCAGTCCATGGTATTTTCAATATTCTTCTCCAGCACCACAATGCAAATTCATTGATACTTCTATGGTCTTCCTTATTTGATGCCCAACTCTCACATGCATGTGATGCAATGGAGACAACTTGGGTCAGGCGCCCCTTAGTCCTCAAAGTAACGTCCTTGCTCTTCAAGACTCTGCAGAAGTCTTGTGCAGCATTAAACATACTTAGATTGTAGACATTTTAAATTTCTTACAAGTAAGAAGGATGGTATCGTGCATTGGATGCCAATCTGTAAAGTCAGCAGTTTGAAATCACTAGCCCTCCTAGAAAGATGAATCTTTCTGCCCCAGTACATATTTATAGCCCTAGAAATTCAAAGGGCAATTCTATTATGTCCAATAAGGGCACTATACGTGGGAACCAAGTTGATAGCTGGGCGTTTCCGGTGGACCCTACTGGGGTGTTTCCCGAACCTGGATGGACCAGTCCTTAAGAGTTTAGACTCCAAACATTAAAGAGTTGGAAGAACTTTATTACTGTCAGCACAAAATCATAGCGTGTTCCAAAATAAAAGTACAGTTTTTTCCTCAAAGGGAGAAGGGCACTGGCTCTGGTGTAGAAGATAATCTTAGGTAGGAACTGACACTTTCTAGTTTTAGTAGTCATATATTTATATTTATATAGAGATTAATAAAATATGAGTATGACATTCAAGCTAAAATATTATGAATATTGTTACACAGAATGAGCCTTGAACAAGTTTAAATATTTTTATTGTATTAAGTAGAAAGGTAAAAAATTGCTTGCTACTTAAAGTTTTTTGTTTAAAAAACGAGCTCATGTAATTAAAAGTATTAATTAAATAATGTTGAAGATGATATGAACATATGGCAAAAGTTGTCAGAATGAAAACCATAGCAATAGTTAATGAATATTTAAATGACTGAATAATTTAATAAGTGACTTAATACATAATTAACTATTTTAAGTGGTCTAATCAATATTTAAATAAGTTAAACTTATTTTCATTCAGGGAATTGTGACTACTTAACAATATTCCCTCAACAGACATACTTAACAATATTCCCTCAACAGACATATATACTTCCAAATATCCTGCTCCCTGTCCCAGTTATCAGGTACTTCACAACAAACTATCTCCAAAGTTTAGTGGCATAAAACATCCATTTATTATCCCCAGGGACTCTGTGACTCATGAATTTGGACAGAACAACAGGATCGGTTTGCCTGGGTCCCAGAGTGTCTAGAGGTGACAGGGCTGCAGGGGGCTGGAATTGCAGTATCTGAAGGTTCGTTCATCTGCATGCCTGGCAATCTCACCTTTCTGCTGAAATACCTACCTGTGAGGCCAGAACGCTCTTCACAACCTTGTGGTCAGTTCCAGGACTGAGAATCCTGAAAGGGACATAGAGAAGCAGAAACTGTACCAGTTACTCTAACCTAAGTTCAAAGGTCACACATTATCACTTTTCTCCCATGCTACGTATCAAGCCAATCACAAAGGTCCACTCCATCCCACAACACCAGTGAAGTCCATTACCAGTTGACTATGACTCATAACTGCCCAAGAGGACAAAGTAAACGCTCCCTTTGGGTCTTTCTAGACTTTAATCTTTATGAGAGCAGCTAGTGGGTTCAAACCACTGGCCTTGTGATTAGCAACTCGATGTGCAACCCATTATACCACCTGGGTAAAATTGACTCCACTTCTTGGTGGGTGAGCAGTAAGGTAAAGGGTAAGAATTCTTATCCTAACCATACAGCGAACATGGTTCAGTACTTGAGTCCCTGTCCACAGTTATCTAGGATCTTAAGTTATGAAGTAAACCTATAGTCAACAATTGTTTGTTTTTGTTTTGTTTTTTTTAACAATTATTTTTACTAAAGAATCAAAAGGGGTTGAACTGACCTTCAGGAAGGAAATAAGATAGAACAGTTAAATAATTTTATCATCCACTTCATTCTTTAACTTTAATATCATTGCTCCTCTATTGACATTAACCCAGGAGCCAACTTTCTGTCCTTACCTAGAAAGCTACAGCTTTTGGACAGGCATTATTCCGAGACATCTACAAAAATATGAGGATAAATCAAAAAGTATTGCTACAAGGGTTCCAGTTCATGGATGTTAATATTTATTCCACAAAACGATGGTTAACCGTGTCTCTGTGATCGGTGGGTGGCTGCAGACAAGCTCTCCTGGGAATATACTTGTCTCAGTCTCATTCGGGAGCTTTCGAAACCAAGGTCCAATCCAAACTAACTTTTGAGGGCATCTTCAAGGCCTGCAAAATTCCAGACAGAGGCCAGCCGAGAACATTTTGGTGACTGCATTATGTCATTCCTAATGAGTGATCTTGATGGCTTTTTCGTGAAGAACACAGAACAATCATGGTGGTTCGTGGGAAGAAGTTTAAAGAAAAGGTAAAACTTCATTGCTAAGAAAAAGTCACAAGATTTATACCAAGGTTTTTTTAGTTTGTTTGTTTGTTGGTTTTTGGTTTTTTTCCATGACAACACTGCAACTGTTCATTCTGTGATGACAGCAATGGCTGTGCTATGAGAGTGTCACTGGGAAATCTTACTCCCTCCACCCTACAGTCCTTCTTGCTCCCAAAACTTAAATAACATTTAGAGGGAACATGATTTAAGACTAGTAAAGATGTCACACTCCCATTTTGTTGTGGTAAAAATTGAAACAGAATTCCTCAGAGGACGTTTATAAAGATGGAAGAACGCCTTGGAAAGTGTATTGACCTAGATAGAAGCTTTGTCCAGAAACAAAAGCTTCACATGTTTCTCTTTTGGTTCAATAAATGTCTTTCTGTTTTAGTAGTAGTAAAAGCACTCAAACATTTGTGTCACCCAGGGACCACCTAAATAGAAAGAGCTGAATGGAGTGACTGATTTGCTATATAAAAGATTCTATGATATATAATTGAAAAATAATGGTTGCTCCATATTTGGCACTAGCACCGAATCTGGGAGCGTATCAGAAGCCTAACACAGTCTTCTTATTAACAGAAATCAATATATAATAAAACAAATGAAATTAAAAGAATATAATATGGTTTACAGCTTCAGAAATAATTGACTTTTGATGAAATGGGTACCAAAATATGTGTTTCTCTGACTAAATTTCCCACCAGATGGGAACTCAAGAATCTCTAGTCCAACTATTGGAAACTAATCAAGGAGGATGTCATTTTTGCACAAAGAGGCCCGCAGGGCATCTGACAAATCAAACAGATGTTTTCATTGTCTACTAGGCAGATATTTTGGTAAGATTTGATGAACAGATCATCCAAACTTTGAACTAAACTCTTCCTATAGAACTGGGATATTCATTTGTTTTTCCAATTTGCTTTGCATTCTAGGGGGAAGGAAGGGGAGGGGGACCGAGTAGGTGTCATAAGAACACCAATTTGATTTCCATGTGAATTTAATTTCCACTCCAGTTTATACATCAGCACCTTTGAAGTTCAACTAAACAGTCTAGCCATCCAGACTCTGCTACACCTGAGTGAAGTAGCAGTCAAAAGCTTCAGCATGCAAAGCAGAGGGCCAGACTCACATCCTGAGTCTGTCCTGAAAGGGCAAGTATTATTCCAACCTGGGCTGTCAATCCACTCCCTAACAGATCAAACCATCTGAACTGTGATTGATATATGAGTGCATGTTTCACAGATAGACCATTACTAACATTATCTAAGGAAGCCCATTTTTCTCAAGATCTTTCAACAAAATTCTTGCTTTAGTCAAATGGTGTAAGTGGTAGAGGCTGGGTTGAGTACATGACCTCTATCAAAAGGAGGCTCTATTTTTTTTAACAATTTATTGGGGCTCATACAATTCTTATCACAGTTCATACATATACATACATCAATTGTATAAAGCACATCTGTACAGTCTTTGCCTTAATCATTTTTTTCTCTTTTCTTTTTTTACATTTTATTAGGGACTCATACAACTCTTATCACCATCCATACATATACATACATCAATTGTATAAAGCACATCCATACATTCCCTGCCCCAATCATTCTCAAGGCATTTGCTCTCCACTTAAGCCCCTTGCATCAGGTCCTCTTTTTTTTTTCCCCTCCCTCCCCTTTCCCCACTCCCTCATGTGCCCTTGGTAATTTATACATGGTTATTTTGTCATATCTTGCCCGATCCGGAGTCTCCCTTCCCCCCTTCTCTGCTGTCCCTCTCCCAGGGAAGAGGTCACATGTGGATCCTTGTAATCAGTTCCCCCTTTCCAACCCACTCACCCTACACTCTCCCAGCATCATCCCTCACACCCTTGGTCCTGAAGGTATCATCCACCCTGGATTCCCTGTACCTCCAGCCCTCATATGTACCAGTGTACAGCCTCTACCCTATCCAGCCCTGCAAGGTAGAATTCGGATCATGGCAGTTGGGAGGAGGAAGCATCCAGGATCTGGGGGAAAGCTGTGTTCTTCATCGGTACTACCTCACACCCTAATTAACCCATCTCCTCTCCTAAACCCCTCTGTGAGGGGATCTCCATTGGCCAACACTTGGGCCTTGGGTCTCCACTCTGCACTTGCCCCGTCATTTAATATGGTATATATATACATATATACACATACATATATACATATACACATGTATACACATACATACACACACTTACAACTTTTTTTTGCATGATGCCTTATACCTGGTCCCTTGGCACCTCATGATCGCACTGGCCGGTGTGCTTCTTCCATGTGGGCTTTTATGCTTCTGAGCTAGATGGCCACTTGTTCACCTTCAAGCCTTTAAGACCCCAGACACTATCTCTTTTGATAGCTGGGCACCATCAGCTTTCTTCACCACATTTGCTTATGCACCCATTTGTCTTCAGCGATCCTATCATGGAGGTGTGCAGTCAATGATATGATTTTTTGTTCTTTGATGCCTGGTAACTGATCCATTTGGGACCACTTGATCACACAGGCTGGTGTGTTCTTCCATGTGGACTTTGTTGCTTCTGAGCTTGATGGCCGCTTGTTTATCTTCAAGCCTTTAAGACCCCAGTCACTATCTCTTTTGATAGCCGGGCACCATCAGCTTTCTTCACCACATTTACTTGTTCACCTACTTTGGCTCCAGCCGTTGTGTTGGGAGAGTGAGCATCAGAGAGTTCCAATTTAATAAAAGAAGGTATTCATGCATTGAGGGAGTGTTTGAGTAGAGGCCCAAGGTCCTTCTGCCACCTTAATAATTAACCTATAAATATAGACACATAGATCTATTTCCCCATCCTCCTATATATATTTGCATGTACATGTCTTTGTCTAGACCTCCATGAATGCCCTTTGACTCCTAGCTCTTTCCTCCATCTCCCTTGACTTTCCTCCTGCCCTACTACCATGCTTCGTCGCCACCTGGGCTAGAGTATACCTCTTCTCTAAGCAACCTTACCCTTGATCATTTTCCACCAGGCCTGCCACTCCCCCTTCTCTACCATTTGGGGTCCCATGTTTTTCCCTTGTCCCTGGGTTTGTTAACACCATTTCCTTACTCCCCCTCCCCCCCAACCCAAGTCCCCCCGGAACTGTCGGTCCCGTTGTTTTTCCTCCAGATAGTTCATCCAGCCTGTCCTATTCAGACAGACCTGTGGAGACACTAACATGCACAAAAACAAGACAAAGGAAAACAAAGCAACAGTATACAACCAGGCAACAAAACAACAAAAACAAACCACTGACAAAGAACAGAACAAAACAGTTCACAAGAGAAAAGCTTGTAGTTAGTTCAGGGATCGTTCGCTGGCCCTTAGGAGCGTTTTCCAGTCCAGTCTGTTGGGGCACCACGCCCTGGCCCCAAAGTCCACTTTCAGCATTCCCTGGGGACCTTGCCACTCCATTCCCTTGCTGTTCTGCTGCACTCCCCCAGTGATTTGCCTCGGTGTGGTGGGATCAGGTCAGGTGCAATTCCCACACTGTGTCTCCGGTGCTGTCCCCTGTATCGCTCTTAGTCACTGATTGGCATCATTTCTCATAGTGGGGCCAGCCATGTTGTTCTCTCTGTGGACTGGCTGCTCTACTCAGGAACATCATCATCACGGCCTGGTGGTCCAGGCTGTGTTCCACTCTCTCCTCCTGCCCCTTCATCTGCTCCCGTGTGCTCTGATCAGATATGGTCATCTCCCAGGGCTGCAGAGTCAATGTGTCCTTTGGAACAAATTCTTTTTTGGGGAGGGGCAGGAATCCACTTAATTTATGGTTCTGGGGCCAGCCTCCCAGACCTCTCCACTGGTTCCCTACTCCACACCGGGATATTGCATTCACACCTTGCCTCTATTTTTTAAATGGTATTTGGGGCTGCCATTAAGTCATCTCCAATGAACTGTTTCCATCTTCCAAATCTGTAGTATGCTCAAATCCAATATTACAGCCACTGTGTATTTAAATGGTTTCCAATTTGGGGGGGTGGGTCATCTGCTAGCACAATATCAGACAGTGTCTATAGTGATCCACAAGGTTTTCAGGGAATAGTTTTCAAAGGTAGATTACCAGGTCTTTCTTTCTGGTCTATCTTTGTCTGGAAAATTCACTAAAATCTGTTATTTAAAATATCTGCTGTATTTTAAGTAAAAGTATTATTGTTTCTAGTGCACAGCCACCCCATTACAACTAACTGACAAATAATGTATATTGGTATATATCTAAATATTATACTGCATTGAATGCAATTATTGTTTGCATCTCCCACTGAGTTTTCTACTGTGACATATGTTCAATGTTTTCCAATTTAGTTATTGATGTCACATGTCAGACATCAGCAAACATTTCCCTAAGAGTAATCTAGTAACCACCCATCTATAGACAAACATAGATGTTAAATACCAAAAATAAATTATCAAATTGTAGCCAGTGGGTATACACACACACACACACATATACTTTAATTTCAGATTTATTTTAACTAAGGCATAATTTAGCTATTTCATCAGAACAGTAATTGCTCATTGCAAAATAGCTCTACAAATAGTTCTCCATTTAGCTTCCTCACTTATTAATTCCTCTCACTTCTTAAGACATCAAATTAAGGGTATGTGTCAAAAGTTCCAGGAGTTCTCTCCCCAGATTTCCCACTGACTCATTGCCTGACCTCCGACAGCTCCTGAAACTCCCTGGACCTGTTTCATGGTCGTCTGTAAAACAAGGATAATGAGACGTGCCCCACCCAGGAGGAGCTGCAAGAATGAGTGATGGTTTTGAAAAGTGCTTTGTGATTCACACATAAAAGGCACTACAAGAAAGGAGCATTATAGGCAGTTTTAATCCCAACTATTTTTAAGTAAGGAAAGATGAATATTCTAAACTTCCAAGAGAGATTAAAGCAGCCTGATGTTCTAGAGAACTTCTAAAACTAAGGTGAGAGATTGCTGATTTAAATGCTTTAGCCCTTTTTCAGGAACCAGAAATGCCTTTTATGGATAGTGCAGTAAGGTCAAAGCTGAGGAAGACATGAACGGTTGACCCTGGACTCTGGCAATAAGACAGTTTGTGCCTTTCAAAGTATCCCCTGGAAACTGGCTCCAGTAATTTCTAGATAAATATTCTCACTAAGTCTCAGCATTCTAATCAAATCCGTGTGTTGACCCTACATTTCTTAAAGATGTAATGTTAATTTGCATGTCTTGGGGGTAAGCTAATTAAAGGCTAATTTTATTAGGCTTGTTCTCACACGGCTCTTACACTGTCAACTCCAGCCCCACGCACAACAGAACAAATGCTCCCCAGTCCTCTGCCACCCCTCTGACAGGTTGCATATCAGTCCATGGTGATTCATAGGGTAATTGTGAGTCATTGGCTACTTTTTTCAGAGATAGATCGCAAGGCTTTCCTCCTAGTCCATCTTACTGTGGAAGCTCCATTGAAACCTGTTGAGAATCTTGGCACTTACATTCACTGGGACTAAAACCCAGGTCCTCCACATAGAAGATGAGAATCCTACCAAGGAACTGCCTCTGTTCTCTTACACAGCTGTTGTTAGGGTGGTTCCGACGCAGGTTGTTACAGTTGTTATGCACCATCGAGTCAGTTCTGTCACAGACCAACCCTTTGGACAACAGAACAAAACACTGCCTGGTCCTGTGACATCCTCACAATTGTTCCTGTGTTTGAGTCCATTGTTGCAGCCACTGTGTTGATCCATCTTGTCCAAGGCAATCCTCTTTGTTTGGTGCCCCATAAGTTCACCAAGAACAATGTCCTTTTCTGGGGACTGCTATCTCCCGACAACATGTACAAAACACATAAGATGAAGTCTTACCATCCTTATCGCTATGTTGATTGTTTGCTCATCCAACTCATAGTGACCCTATGTACAACATAGGGACCCTACATACAAGTATGTACAACCCTATGACATACTGCACAGTCCTGAAACATCCACACAATTGTTGCCATGTTTTAGCCCATTCTGTAGGCACTACATCAATTCATCTCTTCGGGGGTTTTTTGCCTTTTCAATGACCCTCATGATGTTCTTCACTAGAAAGCATTGAAACTGAGAAGCCTAACATTAAATTAGACAGAGAGAGCAATGGTGAGCTATCTGTGGTAGCTATATAATCTGTTGTCAATTTGAGGACTAAGAGTGTAGGGGTGGAGTCTAGCCTGTCAATCATTGTACAGACAATGAGGCCTCTGCGTGGGCATGGCTTTCTCCTGAGGATTTGGGGAACTCCAGTATTCCTCCTTGGAGACAGGAGACAGTCTCTCTCGGTTGACTTCCTGCGAGACATCCCTGAGGAGAAGCCACATGGACCTACCCTGATGCAGCCAGAGCCCTGAGAGCTGGAGAAGCCATGTGGAGACCCCTGCCAGCACTAGATGCTTACAACGCCACTGGATCCACAAGACCTCCCACCCACTGGCCTGTGATCTTCCTGAATTCAGCATCATTGTATTGTGAGTCAGAAAAGGACTTCATACATTGGGATCAGACATATGGACTATATCAGACTTATGGACTTGATCTGAACTGGACTGGGATGTTTTCTCAATATTTAATTGCTCTTATACATAAAGCTATTTCCTATACACAATACATGTGTTTATAAATTTGCTTCTCTAGTCTAACCAGACTAACACACTATCTACATTCTTCTTTGAATTTTCTGTGATCATTTTTGGAAGAAGTGGTAGGTAAATAAAATATGACTTATAAAGTTACAATGTTTGACCAATTAATAATTTATTTTAGATGCATTGTACTTATTTTCACCTTTAAATTGTAACAGCACAGTGAATAAGTACAATTTTTCCTGTTATCATCTTTTGGATTTCCATATTAAAAAACCCTGGGTACCCTTGGCACTGAAAATATCAGAACAATAATTAAAATAACACTCACCCTCTTCCAATTAAGAGAGTAACTTAAGTGCTGTAATGAATGGTGAATGTCAATGGCTTTAATATAAAGAGTGGGTCTACAAATTAGCAAGCAAAACTGGAAAAAAAATTAACACTTAAAAAAATCAATGATTCTAGTGATAAGACTATTTAAACCAACCATGATCAATAGACTCAAGATGAGTTCACAATAACCTTGTCATATTCCATTAGTGAGTTTAAATTAAGTTAGCAAAACCTTTGGCTATCTAAATTATCTAATAGTTTAATATGATCATATAGTTGACTTATGGAAGCTGGACTTTACCCCTTACCTAGCTGTGTGACCTTAGGTAGACATTATTCACTGGGATCCCTTTATCGTCCACAAAAAATGAGAATAATAATAGGAGTTGCTAAACTTAATAAGCCTTAACTAAGAACCTGCACTATACAGATGACTCAGTCTTGCTTGCTGAGCATGAGGAGCACATAAAGCACTTGATGATGAAGGTTAAGGATTACAGCCTTCAGTGCAAATTGGAACTCAATATAAATAAGGAATACCAAATTCCTCACAACTGGACTAATGGACAACATCACAATCAATGGAAAAGAGATTGGAGTTGTCAAGGATTTCATCTTGCTTGGATTCAATGTTCATGGACATTTTAAACATCAAGATACCAATACACATGTTTCTTTTTTTCCCAACAGTATTATGGTAACATAAATTACACATCATACAAGTCAATAGTTCAAGCATTCAATAATATCAAAAGGACTTGTGCAAGCATTACCACATCAGTTTTAGAACAGCTGCCCGCCCCATGGTTAAATTGCCTTTAAAATGAGTAGTACAATCACAATCAATTCTAGTGCTCCCTCCCCCCTCCTGCCTTCATTGCTAACTCCCTAAATCCAGTTTCCCTCCCTATCACCCACCCCCAAACCAACATCCTTAATAAACCCTTGAATTAGTTATTATCACTATGCCTCACTCCTCCTGTGCTTCACAAACTGGGAAACCAAAGAAAAACAATAAAAAACAAAATGAAAATAAGACGGTACTGATAAAATAATATCCTTATTATTAATATAAAGCCAAAAATACAAATAAAGAGTAGGAAATAAAATATCCCATCAACATTCAAAAAACCAGGGAAGAAATTTCTGTCATGGAACAAGTAAGAGATACTTTCACACAGAACAAATTTAGGTTGGATCTATAGAGGAGATCAACTGGCCAAGCATTGAGTCAATGCAGCATAATCAAGATTACCATGATCTCTGCCTGATAGTAAGGCTGTTGGAGACCCTGGCCTGAGACGAGAGGGTCTCTACCAGGGACTCAGTCTGACTAGATACTCTGTAGATGGGTGTGGGGCTCCCATTGTTCTCCATAGCCTTCTACAACATGGGTGTTCATAATTTTAGCTCTAGTACTTTCCTCTTCGCCATACTCGAGTTTTGTAATTGTCGTATTGGGATCACACAAGCTGGCGGGCCTGTTCCATGTGGGCTTAGTTGACTCCTCATTTAGATGGCTGCTTGTTTGGATACAAGCTTCAGGACGCTCCACACTATTTTGATTGATAGTTGGCCACTATCTACTTTCTTCACCATCCTTTGCTGTAACACCCTTATTGTCAGTGCTCACTTCGTGAAGGTGAGTATCAAGCAGGGCCATGTTATCAGAACTAATTGTCCTTGAATTGGGGCCAGAATTAAGTAGGAGCCCAAACTCCATCTGCTTCTCCGTGGGGTTTGCACATCTCAGATTTACTTTGATGGCCGTAATATGACAAAATCATAACCCCGTAAGACCAACTGCATCAATAGCAGCCATAAGCCAACCAGCAAACATACAAACAGAGCACACACAGACAAAGAAAAGAAAAAAGCTACAAGCAGGAAAGCCAAAACCCATATCACAAAAAAAGTAAAGCATTGTCAATCACTCCCCTGGGGTGTAAGTCAATTGCACTATTATCATCCATTTTCCCCAGGACCCAGCCCTCAAGATCCTGTCAGTATGAGGAAACTTTATCAGTACGGTTCCACCTTGAGCTGCAACTCATGAATTTTTGCCCTACACCATTCAGTCTCCCATTCGATTGGTCTCTGTTGACCTGAGGTACGGGGATTGATGTCAAGCGGGATCTTCCAGGATCAATTCTTCAAAGAGCAGATCCTTGCTCAACAGATCAGAACCTGTTGTGCGGCTCAGTGTGGACATCGTGGTACAGCATGTCTGGTGATTCTGGGTCCCTTTCCCTTGACCACCACCAAGCTGGGGGTGCCACCCCCACCCCAAGGTCCAATCACTGCCACTTCCACAGTCCTAGGGCAGCCACTCTCTGCTTCCTCTCCCATCCAAATAACCAGTCCTCAGTCCAAGGGTGCATGCACCCTCGAGGCAAGTTCAGTTCATTCAGTGGGGCCTCTATGTTAAGTCCTTCTCGTGTAGCCCCTGAATTATGACATGCTGCCTGAAAGGTCAGCTTCTATGATCATCATGGTGCTTAGTCCATGGTGTGGTTCACCAAAGGTTGGATAGAAACATATTTGTGTGTCTACCAAGGAACATAAGATCTGGCCCATTGTCCCCTAGGCTCCCTAAACTTAGTATGTAGCCTCCTTTTCCCCTGTGAGGTTAGTTCTCCCCAGTAACCCACCATACTCACCAACAGAAGTAGCAGCACCTCCTCCACAATGTAGATGGTCCCCTCTCCCGGTCTTGCTTGAACTTCTGGAAAGCTTCTCCTTCTATCTCTGTGGGGGCTCATTAATATTCCTCAATCTTGTTTTGATATTGTATAGCCTCAAGTAGATAATCATCTCCCAGGCAATGTGGTGGACTCCTTCTTCACGAAAGGACATATTTCAATGGGTCAATCTGCTGCATAAGAACTCTTTAAAGTGTTCACAAGCAAGGTTGTCATTTCAAGGACTAAGGTGCATCTGACCTAAGGCATGATATTTGATATTTTCAATCGCCTCATATGAAAGCTGAACACTGAAGGAGGACAATAGAAGAAGAGGGTCAGTGGAAAAGAAAAATACCCTCTCTCTCTCTCTCTCTCTCTCTCTCTCTCTCTCTCTCTCTCTCTATATATATATATATATATATATATATATATATATATATATATATATATATATATATATATATATTCTCTCTATATATATATATATATATATATTCTATATATATATATTCTCTCTATATATATATATATTCTATATATATATATTCTCTCTATATATATATATTCTATATATATATATTCTCTCTATATATATACATATATATATTCACACAGAGACTGCAACAATGGGCTCAAGTATAGGAATGATCAAGAGGATGGCACAGGACTGGGTCATTAGTAGTGATGCCGAATTGGGTTGCTGTAGTTTTCCATTGACTTTAGTCACAGGACATGGTAGTATCTAAGACATCTCCTCGATTCCAGACCTATTCTTCTTTACCTCTATTATGTACCCCTTAATCCAATTCCCCTTAGTAATAAGAATCAATCACACCTACCCATACTTTAACCACTTTCTTCACTTGTTGACCAGAAGTATAAGCAGCCAAAAATGGCGAAGGGCTCCTTTTACTTATACTTTAAAGAAATCAGTGCTTTGTTTCCAGTTATGAAATTTTTCCCTTTGGAACAAAGATCTCCAAACAAAAAGAACATAGAGTTGGTGGAATAAGAAGCAAAAAATGTTGGGAGTGGGTGATTCGGAGTAATAGTGAGTGGTGTCTTTCCCTTTTCCCCACTTTGGGGAATGCAGGCTATTTGAGAAACACTGATGTAAAGCATCTACAGCTTTCTGAAGAGCATTCTCCAGCCCTGATCAAAGTTTTATCACCCAGTTGGCAATGTGTGTCTTTAGAAGGCCATCCCATCCTTCTATCAAGCCTGCTCTTTCAGGAAGATAGAGAACATGTGGTAAGACCAGTAAATTTCATGAGCAATGAATTCCATTGCCACACTTAATTTGCTGTGAGTCCTTTCATCTGAGACAATGCTTTATGAAATACCATGACAATGGATGAGGAATTCTATAAATCCATAGATGGTAGTTTTGGCAAATCCACGGTTATAGTAAATGTCAACTACAAGACGAACAGACTGTCCTTTCCATGATAGAAATGGTTTGATGCAATTAACCTGTTCCTGATTGCTAACTGATTTCTCAGAGAAATGGTTCCATATTGGGAACTCAGGTGCTGGCAGACGGGGCACTCAGCAATGGCAATTACCAAGTCAGCCATGGAGAGTGGAAATCCATGTGATTGAACCCATGCATAATCCCCATACATGCCACCGTGGCCGCTTTGTTCAGAGTGCTCATCCTCTCTATTTGATGGTTAAAACCTTCCTCTGCTGATGTCACCCTGGATGAACACCCACACTAGAAACAAGTACTCTTCACTTCTTTGAGCCATTCAGAGAAATTAATCCACATATATCTACTTCACACCTCCTTTTAACTAACTTTCCAATTATGCTCATCCTTGACCATTCAACCAAACCGCTAGCCACAGCCCATGAGTCAGTCAGTATACACTGGCATATCTCACCATTTCTCCAGCCAAGCAAAACGGACAACCAGGTGCACTGTTGAAGGTTCTGACCAAGGGAGGATACCTCTTCACCATATACCGCTCTGTGGAGAACGTTCTAACTTGTAACCAAAAACAAAACAAAAAATCTCACTTCCATCTGTACTTCAATTATTTTTAATGTCAGAAAACATCTATTTTCTCACTTCCAGGTAAATTGAGGATGTTTATACATTCATAAAAGAAGCCCTAGTGGCACCATGATTAATGCTTTTGGCTGCTAAACATAAGGTCAAGAGTTAAACTCACTAGCTGTCTCATGGGAGAACGACATGGCACTTTGCTTTTAGAAAGATTACAGCCTTAAAAACCTTTTGGGACAGTTCTTCTCTGTCATGTCAGTCACTGAGAATCTAAATCAACTTGACAGCTGTGGGGTTGGGTTTGGTTGGTATACTTTCAGGTATACTTTTTCCTCCTATTTTGTTGTTAATATAATTTATTTCTACTATTCTTTGTCAACATCTAGTAGACATTTTTGAACTAAACACAAATGATTTTACTGCTATAATCACCATAACCTCTTAGATGTCATTCTATTTTTCCATGGTACATTCATCATTAGTCATTTTTAATAAACGTACCATTCTAAATTTGGGCTTTTCTTTCACTTTTCCCCTCCTAATCCCTCCTGGTTTAGGAAGCATACGTTATGAGTGGCGTACTTTTCAGCCCATTGTTGTTGTCAGGTGCCATCATGTCAGTGCTACCAGGACCACCTCATAGTGACCTTATGAACAACAGGGGAAAACACTGCCCAGTCCCAGGCCTTACTCACAACTATTCTTATGTTTGAGCCCGTTGTTGCAGCCACTGTTTCACTCCATCTCATCAAGGGCTTTCCTCATTTTCACGGACCCTCTAATTTACTAGGCCGGATGTCTGTCTCCAGGGACTGGTCACTCCTGACAGCATGCCCATGAGAGGCGATCTTGACATTCATAGCTCTAGTGACATTCTGATGCACTTCTTCCAAGACAGATTTGCTGATCCTTTTGGCAGTCCAGGGCACTTTCGATATTTTTTGCCAGCACCATCATGCAAATGTGCTGATTCTTTTCCGGCTTCCTTATTCAATGTCCAACTTTCATGTGCATATGAAGCCATTGAGACTACCTTGGCTTGGGTCAAGCACATCTCAATACTCAAAGCAACTTCCTTGCTTTTCAAGCAGCTAAAGAGGCCTGTGCAGCAGATTTACCCAAGGCAATGTGCTATCTGATCTCTTCACTGCTACTTCCAGTAGCATTGATTATGAATTGAAGGAAGACGAAATCATTAGTTTCTCAGGTGAAAGAAAAGTCAATCAGGTATAAAAATCTAAGGATAAACCATAATTTTACCTCAAAATCCTGTAAGACTTGATTAATTTTTTTCTTGTAATGATTTCAGAGGAACATGCAGTCTTAGTCTTATTCAAAACACAATGGTCCCTTTTCCAATACATTTCCAAGATCTGTGAACCATATCGTCTTGTTTTGTTTTGTTTTTAGGGTGAATTTTATCTCTTTAATATCTTCCTCTGAATTCTAGGAAAACTTCTCAAATTTGTCTGTCATGTGTGATTTATTGCTTTCGGTAACAATTTTTGGCCATTTCAATCTCTTACTGCAGATTTTAGTCCTTCTCCTACAGGTCTTAAATCAGGTATTACATTTTACCAATACTCATCCGTCAGTTTGTCCCGCGGTGATGCTGGAAGCTATGCCACTGGAATAAACACTAGAAGGACAAGGTTTCCTTGGAGCTTCCCAACTAGGACAGACCAGGGGGAAAGACCTGGCAATCTCACTTCCAAGAATTACTCAATGAAAACCCTAGCATTTAAACTAGCATACCGTCCAATATAGTGCTGCAAGAGGAGCTCCACAGGTTAGAAGACAATGTAGTACAATAACAATGGACTAGAGCAAATGGATTATCATAAATGGGACACAAGATTAGCAAACTTCTGTTCTATTGTACACGAGTCTGTCATGATTTGGAGTCCACTCAAGGCAGCCAAGAACAGCAACCTTACATTTTAGTTACTGCTCAACTTTTCCTTACCTCTTTTTCATTGTCAATTAGGTAAGGGTTGACATTTCACATCATCAGCTCTGTATTCAATAGTTTAAACCAATCATCAAACCACCAATAATTTATCCCTCACCCATTCTCTGATTTCTCTTCTACTTGTGGACTGCCATCTTCCGTTCCATCCAAGTTAATACCCACCAGCAATCTAGCCCATTTTGTTATCTTCCCTCATGCCTCCGTTGGCAAATTCCAAGGTCTGTTCCCTCTAGAGTGACAGTCTTTAACTTGGATTTTTTTTTTCCACTTATAGGAGTCTCCTGAAATAGTGGACCTTTTGTAATTAGCTAATTTTACTCATCACAATATTCTCCAAATCTATCCATGCCATGAGGTACTTCATAATTTTGACCTTGTTCTTTATTGATGCTTCCAGTCTTCTACTGATGTGAATTTTGATTGTTTCCACTTCTTGCTATTGTGAACAGTGCTGCACTGAACATGAGTGTGCATTCATCTCTGTCTCTCAGTTACCAAAACCAAACCAAACCTACTGCCAGGGAGTTGATTCTAAAATGTAGCGACCCTGTGTGAGGTTTCCGGAATACAGGAGCAGACACCTTTCTCCCAAGGAGTAGTTAGTGGGTTTGACCCACTGATCTTGTGATTAGCAGTCCGGTGGTTACCCAAGCACGTGGGCTCCATATTTTCTAGAATTGTACTGTAAGCAATAGGAGAGTATTTAACGTTTCCCTTTATTTTTGGAAGGTACTTCTTTTAGAAATGAAACTCAGCTTCAGTGCATTTTCTTTTTTTTAAATCATTTTATTGGGGGCTCATACAACTTACCACAATCCATACTTGCATCAATTATGTAAAGCACATTTGTACATTTGTTGCCCTCAACATTCTCAAAACATTTGCTCGCCACTTAAGCCCCTGGCATCAGCTCCTCATTTTCCCCCTCCCTCCCTGCACACTCCTCCCACATGAACCCTTGATAATAAATTATTATTTTGTCATATCTTACACTGTTTGACGTCTCCCGTCACCCACTTTTCTGTTGGCCATCCCCCAGGGAGGAGGTTATATGTAGATCCTTGTAATTGGTTCCCCCTTTCCAACCTACCCTCCCGCCAGGTATCGCCACTCTTACCACTGGTCCTGAAGGGATCATCCGCCCTGGATTCCCTGTGTTTCCAGTTCCTATCTGTACTGTGTACATCCTCTGGTCTACCCAGATTTGTAAGGTAGAATTGGGATCATGATAGTGAGCGGGGAGCAAGCACTTAGGAACTACAGGAAAGTTGTATGTTTCATCGTTGCTACATCGCACCTTGACTGGCTCGTCTTCTCCCCACGACCCTTCTGTGAGGGGATGTCCAGTTGCCTACAGATGGACTTTGGGCCCCCACTCCATACTCACCCTCATTCACAACGATATGATTTTTGGTTCTTTGATGCCTGATACCTGATCCCATCAACACCTCGTGATCACACAGGCTGGTGTGCTTCTTCCACGTGGGCTTTGTTGCTTCTGAGCTAGATGGCTGCTTGCTTATCTTCAAGCCTTTAAGATCCCAGATGCTATATCTTTTGATAGCCGGGCACCATCAGCTTTCTTCACCACATTTGCTTATCTACCCATTTGTCTTCAGCGATCATGTCGGGAAGGTGAGCACACAATGATATATTTTTTTGTTCTTTGATGCCTGATAACTGATCCCTTCATTGCCTCATAATAACACAGGCTGGTGTATTTTCTTTGATACCATATTGTGGTTTTTGGTTGTGGTTCATCTAAATTTAATGGGGAAAATCGTATTCTCCTAAGATTCATGCCCTGTCTTTTGGACTTTTTTACTTAAAGGAAAACATCCAGATTTGAAGTGGAAAGGTTAGTTGCTATGCATTACATATCCACTTGGATATTTTAGAGGCTGAGAAATGGAGAATGGGAATGCTTGGAAGAGCCAGCCAAAACTCTATTGTTCCCTCTGCTGAGGCCACCCTGCAGCCTTTGCTTGTGTTCAGTTTAACCATAATGCCAGATTCACGGAAAACATTGCCCCATTTCTCCAACCAGTCATTTTTCACAGCATGAAAAAGACTACATGTTTACAAAAATCTCACCTCCCTGGTACCCTGCCTCCCCGAAAATAAGACAGTGTTTTATATTAATTTTTGCTCCCCAAAATGCGCTGGGTCTTATTTCCAGGGGATATCTTATTTTTCCATGAAGAAGAATACGATACACATTTATTGTTTAGTTTTATTAAAAGAGACCTCGCACTTCCTGTCTGCTCTGGCTTTTCTGTGGCCAACAGTGAGCTATGTGGTGGCACCCACCACTACAGTCCAGAGTCCAGAATGATGGTAGCTTTGGGGGCCTTATTTTCGGGGGGGTCTTATTTGGGGGGATGCCTTATATTTCAGAGAGGCAAAACTAAGTAGGTCTTATTTTTAGGGAATGTCTTACTTTTGGGAAAACGAGTAGTTTTTGCTTGGTGTGAGGTCTATATCAACCGCAACACTTTTACAACTCATTAATAAGATACCCGATGAGGTACCTTTTCTATGATCCACAAAGGAGCCATGGTGGTGCAGTGGGTAAAGTTCTTGGGTAAGAACTGAAAGGCTAGTGGTTCAAACCCATCAGCTTCTCTGTGGAAGAAAGATGTGGAATCTTCTCTATAAAGATATATTGCCTTGGAAACTCTGCTTTATTCTGTAAGCTCACTGAGTCGGAATCTACTGAATGGCAGTAAGTTTGGTTTAAGGATTTATGGTCCACAACAAGAGGGCTCAGCTGAATCACTCTGTGGTATCTTGGAAGGTCAGGGAGCTGCTGCTGTAAAGACAGCAGCTATTGAAATGCCTATGGTGCACAGTAGGACTCTGAGACATGAATAGTCAACTTGAGACTGCATGAGCCCAGTAATGACTGGTTTGCTGTTGTTTAATGATTTTGTGTTTTGTGGGGGAAGTGGGACAGATGGTCTGAAGTGACCCACAATGTTCACTACACCCCTCCATTAAACATTACTGAAATATCTCTCAGTGTTTTGGGAAGTCCTTGTTTTGCCTTACTTCATTTTGACAGAATTGGCAAGAAAATATTCACTATATCCAACTTTTCTAATAGTAATTTCAAGTGATGGTGTCTACTTCTTGATATACTTGTACCTCCTCAATTACTTTTATGGGGCTCTAAGGCCAAAGTCAAGTATTATAGAAATTATCTCCATCATTGTTATCTGGAAGACAGGATATAAGTATTTTAAAACTAAGCAATCGTAATGAGATAAAAATTCCTAGTTTTCCCAAATGGCTTAGTCATGATGAGCGAAAAGTACTGTGGGAAAGAGCACCTTGAGCTATTTTATTCTTGCTAAGTCTCAGATGTTAGTTCTGTCATTGTGGTGAGCCATTTCATTCAGTCTGCTTTTAGCCCAATTTTCTGGTGAGAAACCTCAAACTGTAAACTGGCCTCATTACAGCAAAGAGCTATGAAACTTTCCAGTCTCTTGTGAAATTAGATGATTTGTGAGTAGCACAACCCCTACAAGATTTCTCAGTGTTGTTGATGTACTTCTTCCGCGGTAACTTTACTCAATTGAGTGTCTGGTGCATGCTAATGTTACTCTAGGAGAGAGAAAAATAAAAACAACACCATGAGAAGGGTGGTTATTATTATGAAAGAATAATCAATTTATGGGCATGCATGTGCATTGTGTTCCATATGACACTGTAAAAAAAATAAAGATGAAATAAGCATCTTTCTTAAAGTCCAAAATCTTAAAATCTATGCAGTATGAGTTTTCCCATGATATGTGGGATGAAAAGGAATTATTATTATTTAGCACCACATTTCAAATGGTTTTTAAGAGTGAGAAGTATTTCCTGGTAGTTTTCTATCCCTATTAAGTAACCATGTGATCTGATACATCAATGGAGAATAGAGCAAATATAACACCCAAAAAAATAATAATCACTTCTAAATTTCTACAAGTCTGTGAGCTGACAGAGGAGTACATAGCAAAATATAGGAAATTGATGCCACCAAGTTCCAGCTTTGGGAAGGAGAGCCTCACTGTCCTGGCCTATTCTGACTGTCCTGTGCCCAAGAACAATCTGCACAAGAGAATGGTCGACACAATCTCTTTGGCCTTTCACTCTTATGCCTCAAACAGAATAAAGTTCATGTGTCTGAAGGGTCTCTTATAACCAGCTCTGACCATCTGAGAGGCAAGGTGAATGCTATTATGATATTGTACATCACCAGTTTAACCATGGTTAATGATACCACCTTGGAGCAGTTAAAATAACATGATGTAACAAACCACCCCAAAATATAATGACTTAAAATAATGCGCCTTTGCTTCACTTAAGAGGCCAGTTGGTTCGGCTAGATTCAGCAAAGAAGTTTTTCTGGCTTCATCAGTTATGGTACTTACATACTCTGTGGTCAATTTGAGACTTAAGAGTGAAGGGGTGGCGCTCGGCCTGCCAATCAGGTCTCAGCTTGATGATCTCATTTGGACTGGATGCTCTGGAATCAAATTCTGTCCCCCACCTTAGGTTTGGGAGCTTAATTGTTGCCTGGAGCCCTGCTGGTTCTACACTGGTGAGCAGCTTGAAGTCACCAGACACTCCAGTGAGGGAAAGACTAGGCTCGCTGCTCCTGTGAAACGCTGCAGTCCTGGAAACCATCAGGGCAGGTTACAGGCTGTCCTACAGGGTCACTATGAGTCGACATTGTCTCCAGGGCAGTGGCTTTGGTTTTGATTTTGGAGTCGTTGCATAAATTTGGCTGAAATCAAAACTTTGTTCTGAAAATTTTAATCTGAATCACATATTTCAGGTTTTTTGAGTAGTTGAATTATAATTGAAGTCTATTTCCCACTTCCACCAGCTGAAACAGAAAGCCCAAGTTGCTTGGGATAGTATCTATATACACACACATACACACAAACATGTCAAATGATTAGTGTTAATGCTTTTCCAATAAATTCAGAAGTAAATGTTCTTGATCATTGGTGTAAACTATGTGCATTAGTCTGGGTAAACTAGAGAAACAAATTCATAGACACAATCATATGTGTATAAGGTAGAACTTTATATAAAAGAGCAGTTGAATATTGAGAAAACATCCCAGCCCAGTCCAGATCAAGTCCACTAATCTGATATTGACCCATATGTCGAATACCAATCTATAAAGTTCTCTTCAGATTCAGGAAACAAATGCAATGATGCGGAATGCAGGAAGATCGCAGGCCAGTGGGTTCGGTTACGATAGAAGCATCTCAGTGCTGGCAGGGGTCTCCATGTGGCTGTGTCAGGGTAGGTCCATGTGGCTTCTCCTCAGGGATATCTCACAGGAAGTGAGCAGACAGAGTCTCTCTGGACTCCAAGGAGGAAATACAGGAATTCCCAGAATTCTCAGGAGAAAGCCATTCCCACATAGAGGCCTCATTGGCTAGGTCTTGATTGACAGGCCAGGCTCCACCCCTTCACTCGTAATCCTCCCAGATTGATACCAGACTATGTAACTGTGCCACTATGTATATTCTTCTGTAAACTCTTCATGTAACCATTTGACTTGAATTTTGATGAGATGGAATTCTCATCACATTTGGTAGAGCCACACCTGTGGAGCTATTTAAATGACAACTAATTGGACCGTGTGCAGTCCACCCTTTTCCCGAGCCCACGTTCAGAACAGAAAAGTGAGGGGAATGGCAGTCGCTTCTAGCCCAGAGAACTTTGAATAACACAGTTCTATCAAAGCAGCAGAATTACACCCTCTTCAGGCTCAATTAATTTCTGGCTGGTTGTTCATAAAGTTTCTCTCCTCTTCCTTGATACATTTGTCTCTTGGTCTAGCCAGGAGAGGGTGGAACATTTTCTCTAAGAAATCGCTGCAAGACCAATTTTAACTCTCATTTTTCTTTTTGAGACTGAAGTATGGAAGCAGACCATACAACACAAATCCAAGCACAGGGTGATAAGAGCCCTGACAGTAGCAGGCACCCTTTTATCCAATCTCCCTTATCACCTGGGCTGTTTAAGGAGGCTGGTAGGAACTGAGATGCTTTCAGGAACCAGAGAAGATAACACAGTCTCCTCATCCACAGAAAATCCCCCACAGTGTTAGGAACATAGTCTCTTTCAGTGATTCTAAATTCAGTAAAACTCTACATGTATCTGTCCTTTGTACAACGGAGGCGTCCCCTGCCTTCCCTCATTTCTCATTCCTCGCTGTGGCATGGAATGAGAAAGATTATGACAGGCACTCTTTGTAACAGAAGGGTCTATTTCTTTCCAGATCTAATGCCGGTTCCATTTGAAAAAGCATTCACATGAAAGATGAGGAAACATCACCATTAGAAAATTGTGGGAAAGTGTCAAGAAATTTTTATAAGCAATGTTCAGTCTCTCTTCCTACTCTCGAAAAACAACCAATGTTTGTTAACTAATAACAAAAATGTACCACATTAACTAAAATAGCAAATATGATTTTCCATCTTTTCCTCTCACTGTCAAAACACCCCTGAAAGTGATCTATATCTTCTTTCAATACCCTCTCCTGCCTGCTCCTGCATTAAACTTCTCAATTCTGGCTTCTGCCTCAGTGATATTACTGAAATTGTTCTCTTGAAGGTCAACAGCGAGTGTTTTATTTCTTTTTACTTGTTCTATCATAAAATACAATCTCTGGCTGGCACAAGTGATTAAGTACACAACTGCTAACCAAGAAGCTGGCAGCTGGATCCCACCCAAGACACCCACCCCAGAGAAAGGTCCAGTAGCCGGCTTCCAAAAGGTCACAGCCTTGAAAACCTAACGGGATGCAGTTCCACCATGGAACACAGGGGGTCGCCAGGGCAGAACTGACTCCACTACGACTGGTAGTTTTCAGGGGGGGGCTTATTGTAAAGTATAACCGAAATGCGAGTGAAGGGAGGCAATGGACAGTGTAAGATAAGAAAAAAATCATGTACTTGATCAAGGATACACGAAAGGAAGGAGGGGAAAAAAGAGGTACTTATACCAAGGACTTAAGTAAAAAATGCTTTGGAAATGCAGATGGCAACCTGTACACAAATATGCTGGATACAATTGATGTATGGAATGTCATAAGAGCTGTAAGAGCCCCCAATGAAATGATCCCCCCCAAAGTCATAACACGCAGTGATCATAGGGATGGGACAGGGTTGGGTACTTTTTCCTTCCTTTGTTCACTCGAACTGTTTTGGGGGGCAAATTCCACAGCAGCTAATTACAAATACAGAAATGGAGTAAGACAAAAACATTCCGCTCCATTAACGATTGCAAAGAACACTTACGTAACCATCTCCCAGGACAAAAACAAAACAAAATCATTGTCAGTGTCCCGGGGCACTCTTCCACACCTCCTTCCTCTTCCCGAAGACTGCCTATGCTTGAACTGCACTTGGACAGACCTGTGTGTCTGCCTCGTTCTGGGATGGGGGACATGCTGGATTTATGCACTGAGCTGCTGGCCACAAAGTCGGCACTCTGAAACCCCCAGGTGCTCTGTGGGAGAAAGAGGCGGCTGTCTGCTCCAATAAAGTTACAGTCTCAGAAATCCACAGGGGCAGTTCTACCCTGTCCTATTAAAAAAAAAAATCAAACTCGCCATCATCGAGTCAATGCTGACTCATAGCAAGCCCCTGTGGGCTTCTGGGACTGCAACTTTTGGTGAAAGTAGAAAGCCCAGGCTTTCCCCCACATTCTGCCCTAAAGGGTGGCTATAGGTTAGCATTTACTTGATCGCCCTGAGTTGCAGCAGTACATTCATTCAATTGCATTGTTGTATGGATATTTGTATGGTTACATATTCTCTCTCTTTCTTGAGGGACTCAGGGCCTGTTCCTTTTCTTTTTTTTAATGTTAACAGTTTTACCGACGTATAACTCATCTATCATACAACTCAAAGTATTAGTCATATGTTTTTTAATTGTGCAACCATCACTACAACCAAATTTAGAGCTTTTTCTTGTACTCCTTCCTATTGTTCTTCATTTCCCTTCAACCTCCCCTAGCAGAACCCTAAGAAACTATTAATCCAGTTATTGACTCTGTAGATCCACTGCTTCTGCATTCCATATAACGAAAACCATATGAAACAATAAAACAGAAAAACTTCAACCAAAAAGAAAGCAGAAAATATTAAAAACTAGAATAAATTTAAACTGGGTCAAAAGGGAAAGCAAATTATAAGGTATTAAATTTTAACCTGACTACATCAGCATTAATCTACTTCCCAATGCACTGTCTGATAGCTGGGCTGTTCACATATTGGTCTGTGGTCAGAGGGGATTCACCAAAGACCTAATCCAGATGGGATTTTATGTGATTTTATGCATAAATTTAAAAATAACTCTTAAACATTGTAATGCATAGGCTAAACTATAGAACATTATGCTTAGCAAATTCAGTTGATCTTACAAAGGTAAATATTTATTATCAAAATTGTTATAAGGAAAAAGCAAAGAAGAAGGAGCATGTTTATACACCAATAGACAAGACTTTGATGTCTACAAGGTGGCCAAGGATGGGGTCAGGAACAGAGAGTAGGGAAGGATGAGGGGGGCAGTGTTACAAAAAATGGAATGCATAACAGGATATTGTTGTTGATTTCATTTCTTTAACTGCATAATATATATAGTATGCCTCTTTAAAAACAAAACAAAAATCCCTCCAGATTCCTTATCCCTCAGACCAGAGCAGTGATTTGAGTGGCAGAGAGAGAGAAAAAGAGAGAGAGAGAGAAAGTAACATTAAAATGGACTTGAAGTCTTTAGTGATAAACAAGTTCAACTCATAAGTAAATAAATAATCCGCGTAGGGATGCTACAAATAGGTGTGGGACTCTTACTGTCATCTGTAACCTTCTGCCAACTGGGTACTCAGAATTTAAACTCTACTCCTATTTCCTCCACTGGTCTTGCATTTTATTATTTGCAATCCTTGAATAACACAGGCTGGTGTACTTCTTCTGTGTGGACTGAGCTATCACCTCAGTATATGGTGCTATTTTAAGACAAGCCTTTAAGACCCTCGAGCCGATTCTTTCTGATAACTGGGCACCATCTGATTTCTTCACTACACTTTTCCAAAGCACCCATATCTTCAGTGAGGCCAAGTAGCAAATAGGACCACATCATAATAACTAATTATTCATATATTTGAGCTATGATCAGGGCTACGTGATCCATAAATATATGTATGTCTGCTAGATAACTAGGAAAAAATATCAAAATTGTCGATTATAATATATTAATGCTGCAAGTGGTAACAAGAAGAAGAAGAAGACGGCCATCAAAGAGATGGATTGACACCGTGGCTGCAGCAAAGACTCAAAGATAACAATGGTGAGGAAGGCACGGGACCAGGCAGTGCTTTGTTCTGCTGTCCATCGGGTTTCTATGGGTCAGAACCGAACTGACAGCACCTAATAAGAACAGCACAGCAACAGTAGGCTCAAAAATAGTGAGGATTTTGAGGATGGCGCTGCAGGGTTTCATTCCGTTGTACACAGAAGTCACTGTGGTTCAGAACTGACTTGATGGTGCCTAACAACAACGAAACCAAGTTCACTGCCATTGAGTCAATGCCAACGACAGGGCAGGGCAGAACTGCCCCTGTGGGTTTCTGAGACTATAACTATTTAGGGGAGTCGAAAGTCTTTCTCCCTCGGTGTGGCTGGTGGTTTTGAACAGCTAACCTTGTGACTTGTAGCCCAAAGTGTAACCATTTTGGCACCAGGGCTCTGATCCAAAACGTAAAGGCAAACTTAAAGCAAGCTAGATAATAAAAGACGTTCTCTTCAAGGAGAAGTATGATAGAAATAACCACTAACATCTCAGTCAGAAAAACAAAACAGAAGGCAGTGTTTAAAGATATAAGATCATCTATAACCAGCCAAAATATTCTTCAAAATCACTGACACAACACCATTTTTAGAGTAATGAAACTAAGAAAATTCATCCATTGAGGATTTTTTTAATGTTTCATTTTCAAGGAAGGAATGGAAATGACGGGAAGTGGTCAACAGCACCCCCAGAGAATAATAGCATCCCTGGCTTTGGTTTTGACCCCAATTCCTCATCAAGACGGGGTCACTGTGGAGTGGGGATCAGGAGGCGTGCATACTCTAAAGGAGCAGCATAGGCTGCCGAAGGTAGAAAAGAGGAACAACAGCCAAGGATTGCCGTGGATCAGTGGGACGAAATGGACTCCAGAAACAAAGACCCGGCTATGCTGGTGGTGAGGTAGGGAATTATTCTAGAAGCAGTTCAAATCGTAGGAAATGGAAGGACTATTCCATACAAGATGGTGTTGGCATAACGGACAAGACACTTGGAAGAGGAAGATTGTTTTCTTATCTCCCATTTTCATAACACCTAAATAAATCCAGATGGCTTAAAATTTAAATGGTTATAAAAATGGCAAGGCATTTGCAATATTGGTGTATAGTTTAGCATTCAATCCCAGAAGTACCTGAGCAATGGGAGGCCAATTTTAGGAGTTATGTTCCATGCTTGTAAATGCTGGAAAATGTGAGCTTGATAAGGAAATAGCAAATTTATGTCCTAGTTTGAACAATTTGGTTTAAGGGCGATGCTATACATTTCTTGTTTGCCCTACCTAATACTGTCCTCAGGTCTACCATAAGACTTCTGTAAATATTATATTGATCAATTCAACATAAATGCTATATTTCTTCCTAGAAGACAAGGAAAAGTACTTACATGAAGTGCCCATTCAGAAAAAGTATGCTATTTGTCAAACTTTTCACCTTCCATCTGTTCTCAATATTATTTCATTGCAAATGAGGATTAGCTTAGCAACGTATCTGCATTTTACATTAGATAGCATAAGAAGAATATAAAAAGTTTGTTTTCAATATTCTGTATTAGACACCTATTCTGTAGACCTTAATGTGCATAGACCTTAATGTGCATATGTTAGAAGCTGTTATCACTTAAACTATTTCCTATAAATGGCAGGATCAATTAGAGTTACGGTATCACATACTTGAGCAGCATGTGTTTTTATAAATATTTCTAATAGAATTCTCACTCAAAAAAGGAAAAGTCCCAAAGCAAATACATTATTAGCTCACAATTTGCTGTTACTGGCTTCAGAAGTCCTGAGCCGTGGGTACACACACAGGACTCCCCATTTTGCCTTCTGCTTGGGTTTAGGTTTACAATCCAGAAGACTAGAAGGCAGGTGACTAAATCTAATCATTGTATTTTTAGACTCTAAAATACCATCATAACCAGAGTCTTTCACCTTTTGGAAGTGTTGTTATTTTTATTAGTAGTCCAGAACTCATGGCAACCACATACACAAACAAAAACCCAAAGCACTGCCTGGGCCATCTCCATGTCGACTGAGGATTAGAACCGGGTGCTCCGTGGAGATCACATTCGCTGTGTTTCTGGCGCGGATTGTCGGGCCTTTCCTCCATCTTGTCTCGAAGCTCACTGACAAAGGATTGGTGACTGTGCATGAGATGTCAGGAACTGAACCTAGGTCTCCCTCACAGGAAGTAAGAATTCTACCAGTTTCCTTTAGATTCCACGTGCAGTTTTCAATAGCTGATTTTTTTGGAGATAGATCTCTAGCAGAGTTTTCACTGGGTGAACTCAACCTCCTACCTTCAGGCCACAGGAGCTAGTATTCCCCGTTTGCACCACTCGTGGTTCCTGCCTAGAGCTGGGAGACCATTACTCTGCCTCACTGAAGTGAAAGCAGACTGGCCCAGAATCGCCAAACATATCTGAAAGGACCACTCACTTAAAATAGCACCCCACACCTTTGCCACTTTGCCAACATTTTCTGAATTTTGCTATGATTGCTGGGGTGAGAGGAAATATCGTTGTTGTTTGGATTTGTCTCTCTGGTCGCTCATCAAATGCTCACTGCCATTGAGTGGATTCTGACTCGTACAGATCCTATGGGCCAGAGGCGGAGTCGAACTGGACCTGACGGTTTCCAAGACAGTAAATCTGAACTGGAGGAGAAAGCCTCATCTTTCTCCCCACTAATGGTTCGGATTAATAGCATATCTCCTTGTGTTTGGGGCCATCTGAATGTGTCTATCCATAGCCTCTGCCCATTCTTAATTGTATTGTTTTCTTTGTGCTATTGAAGTGCTGAAGCTTTTTACCACTTTTAGAGATGATCTGTCATTGCAAAATACTCTTTTCATGCAGATGCTCGTTTGACTCTTTAGGAGAAGTTTTTGATGTGCTTACGTTTTAATTTGTAAAAGTTCCCCTTTGCCTAACTTATCTTCTGTTACCTGTGCATCAAACTATGTTTGGTAGTCTAATTATTCCACAAATTAGGGTCTCTACCTTGCCCCTAGAGTGGGGGAAACCCCATAGACTATGACCTTTAGTAACCCTTCAATCCTGGAGTTGAATTCACCCCCTGGCTGAACTTTCAGCCAAACAATAAATAGACCTAAAACGTGAGTAATAATACAAGGCAAGTAGGAATTCCTTTAACAGTGGTTCTCAACCTTCTTAATGCCGTGACCCTTTAATACCATTCCTCATGTTGTGGTGAGTCCCCCCACCATAAAATTATTTTCATTGGTACTTCATAACTGTAATTTTGCTACTGTTAGGAATCAGGCAACCAGAGTGAAAGGGTCATTAAGCCCCCAAAGGGGTCGCGACCCACAGGTTGAGAACCGCTGCCTCCGCACCATCAGCTGTGAGAGAGCTAAAGGATAGGCTTTGCCCTGAGAGAGAGCTCAGAAGACAGGAATGAAGAGCAAAGAGGAGGAACGGCGAGAGCAAACACGGGGCGGGGGGGGGGGGTGCCTTTACACTGCCATCCATGTCATGAAATAAAACATGCATGAACGTAAAATCAAGTTGCTCTGTAAGCTCAACTCTCTCTCCAGTCACAATACAAAGTAAAACAATCAAACAGCTATCCCCCTGTACATGGCAATAAGTAGAGATTCATTCAAGTTGACATGCCTTTCTTATAAAATCCAACTGGGAGATAAACATGTTTGCAAGGAGGATGGCAAATCGGGCGTGTGTTCAATTTCTGCCCAGGTCGCCTTCCTTTCCGAGCACTGGTGGCAGAGTGGCTGAGTCAGCTGCCAACTCCAGGTCAGCAACTTAAAGCCGCACACTGCCCCTGCGGGAGGAGGACGAGGCGTGCTACTCCTGTAAAGAGTTGGGCTTGGAAACCCACGGGGGCAGTTCTCCCGAGATCTACACGGTCACTATGAGTCAGAATTGATTTGTTGACAGGGAGGTATTTTACTGGTGTTGTTACTTCTTCATTTCTAATAACACTCGAGATGTGAAAAAGTCAATACATACAATTTGGATGTTTTCCTTCTATCAGATATGAGAAGGCATCAAAAGCTCATTAAAAATAAAGTGAAAAGATAATGGAATTTTCCCATGAAATTTCTGAAGCTCTCTCATATGAATGTATGAAATGTCAGAAGAATATATTCATTACACAAATGGTCTCAGGAAATTAGACAACATTGAAAAACTAATATATTTGCTGCCCAAATTCAAGAGCTATTTTGACTATGCCAAAAAGCAAGGAGCCCTGGTGATGGAATGAGTTCTGTTGGGCTGTTAACTGCAAGGTTCATGGTTTGAAACCACCAGCAGCTACACGGGAGTTGTGCTCTCAGAAACTCACGGGCATTCTTCTCAGAGCGCTGTGCGTCAGAATGGGCCCCATGGCAGCAAGCATTACGCTGAAAGTAGAGTCTTCATGGAGCGACAGTTAAGAACTCGTCTGTTTGATTGCAGATCACACCCACTGAGCAGCTCCCAGGAAGAAAGACCTGTCCACCAACTCCCACAAAGATGACAGCCCGGGAAACCCTGTGAGGATCTTCCACTCTGTTATGTGGGGCCGCTGGGAGTCCAACATCGATTCAACGGAATCAGACAGAAACAGCACACATGCCTAAAGGAAAGAGGATAAGAAAGAGAGCATATATATATATAAAACAAACTACTAACAGAACACTAGGTGCATTTTAGAAGGAGCCAAGCCTGTGAAGCCATTTACAATCAGTGGCGGATGCGGAGGTTGGTGATTGCAACGTGCACAGCAGGTCATGGCAGACAAGGCCTGGTGAGCAGAATCCGTAATGATTAGAGTCACGGACACGCGACATAGCAGGCAGTTCTGCTCTTTAACAGAGGGTCTGCGTGAATCAGAGCCTGACGAGGCGAGAGCTAGTGGCAAGAACAAGGCTCAATTTATAGGCCTTGAAATGAAACTAAGTCTATTACATAACTTAATTAATAAAAAAGACACATAATTAATATTTAGTTTCAAAACACCAGATACTCCTATTTTGTCTTCATGCTCTTAGTCTTTTACTTTCTCGCCTGATAGTGGAGATGTAATGCCCTGAAATCAGCTTCTGACTTTACTAGAGAATATCAGTTGTATAAAGTTGGAGACGTTTTGACATTTTGGGGGCAGTTGGTCTTATTTGAAGTGCTCCAGCACTCTGTACACCAGCAGCATGAGCCCCATACCTGAACAAAGGTAGGGAAAGCAGATTAAATTTTCTGACCTCTGAAGGTTTCCAAAGGGCAAATTCCATGAGCTGAATCTCCAGCTGGTCTGGGGTTGAGGGGATCCTCCCAGGGAGCTGGGGGAGGAGGGGCTGTGGGGAGTGGAGCCAATGAAGGTCTGTGGAGGAGTAAGGAGGCAGCACTGTCATGTTGGCTGCCCACGGGCACTATGCTGGCCAAGGACAGGAGAGCACCTGTCCCAACAAGAGTGTGTTGGTTGCCATAACACTATCAGGCTTTGAGGCAAAACACTTCCTCCATCTCAGGAACAAGAATGTAATTTTACCTGCTGGCCTGCCTCTCTCAGAAGAGGCCAGGTTATTAAACCAAAGCAATGCACTTGACTGATGTGATAGACCTCCACTAACACGCCTTGCTACACAGATGAAGAACTTTAAATGCACCACAGAGAGCCTCTTTCCTGAAGCATAAGGTGGCATGACATAACTTTTAAAAAACAAACTCAAGGAGGAAATGCTAACGGCATCCCTCAACTTAAAAGATTATGTGTAGCTATTGGCCACTCCCCCAGGAACACTGCATGTACGGCACCGTCCCTCGTAGTTCAATAGCTAGGCTTAGTTTGTTCACTAGGTGCCAGGTACAGTTTTAACTAATTTAAGTCTTACAGCAACCAAATGAGGTGAGTCCTACTATCAAGGACATGTAAGTCTTCCATAATTGCCTCAGTGAGGAGTGGCAGAGTTGGGATAAAGTCTACACAATCTGTCTGGTGTCCACACCTGTTGTTAGCTACCATTGAGTCGGCCCTCAACTCATGGCAGCCACACATGCAACTGATTTCGACACAGGTGGACCTTACAGTGTTTCTGAGACGGGAAATCTTTATGGGAACAGACAACCTCATCTGTATCCTGAGGAGGAGTTGATAGGTTTGGTTGTCTGACCCACAACACCACTGGGGCTTCATAACACCTGGAAAGAAAACAAGGCTTTAATGGTTCAGAAGAATATCAGATGCTCCTCCAAAGCGAAGATCGCTGAGCCTACCAAGGAAGTATTGGGTATGTCTTCTGAACCATCCCTTAGCATTTAAAGAAGGGAACTAGGCCCCATAAGAAAACACCTCACCGGTCCAGGTAGTAAGCAGGGGCCAGACCAAATCCAGGGGTACATATGGTAGCCAACTAAAAAGGAGGGAGGGGAAGAAAGGGGGGGAGAGATGTGTGGTGGGGAATAGGGCACTAACACACCAAATGGTAGGGTATCGTTTTTGTCTCCATAGGGAAAGAGGAACTACACTTAATCCAGTGTTCTGGGATGCAAATGCAGTGTGGGGGCAAGGAGTGGGGAGTCAGTGGAGGGGCCTGAGGGCTCGGCCCCATACCAGCTACGTGGACAACAGCCCCTTCTCCCAGAAGAATTTACTTTAGAGGACAGCACTGAAGCTGCAGCTAGGGGAGAGGGACAAGTAATGAAGGGAGTAAATGAATAGGGAGGAAGAGAGAATGGAGTACAGTCTGGCCCACCAGGCCAGGAGGATGATATCCCCTCTCTGAATAGCCAATGCACAGAGTGGACCATATGGCTGATCCCACTATGAGACACGCTGTCCCTCACTGGCCCATTGCACTACAGAGGACAACACTGGAGACTCAGTGTCGGGACTGGCCTGGACTGACCCTGCGACACAGAGGCAAAACACTAAAGGCCTGCAGCAGAGCAACGGGGGGGGGGGGGGGGGGCGGGGGAGCAGAGCAGGGAGCTCCAGAGGGACTGCAAAGGACAGACTCTGGGGCCAGAACATGGTACCCCCATCGGACTTGACTGGAGGACATGCCTAGAGTTCAAAAATCAGACCTTGATCCATTAACAGGTTTTTCTTTCTTTTTAAATTTTTTTTCTTTTTCTGTTTTTTGCGTTTTCTTTTAATTAATGTATTCATTTACGGGTCATTGGTTTTCTTTTTTGTTGTCATTGCTGTGTTTGCATTCATTACCTGTCATGCTCTGCCTTGTTTTTGGTGCATAGCAATATCTCTACAGATATATGTAGATAAGATACAACAAAACAACAACAACTATCCACTGACAAAGAACAAAGCAAAACACAACAAGAAAGAAAAGCTTGTAGTTAGTTCAAGGATCGTTTGTTGGCCTTTAGGAGTGTTTTCAGGTCCAGTCTGTTGGGGCACCACGCCCTGGCCCCAAAGTCCACCGTCAGCATCCCCTGGGGACCTTGCCACTCCATTCCCTTGCTGTTCCGCTGCACTCCCCCAGTGCTTTGCCTCAGTGTGGTGGGATCAGGTCTGGTGCAATTGCCACACTCTATCTCTGGTGCTGTCCTCCGCAGGGCCATGGATCAGTGAGGGACATCATGTCTCATAGTGGGGCTGGCCATGTGGTCCTCTCTGTGGACTGGTTGCTCTAATTGGAGTCATCGTCCTCAAGGCCTGGTGGGCCAGGATGTGCTCCACTCTCTCCAACTCCCCTTCATCTGTTCCTGTGTGCTCCGATCACATATGTCCCTCTCCCAGAGCTGCAGATTCAATGCCTCTTTTAAAATAAATTCTTCTGGGGGTAGGGGTAGGCATCCACTTAGCATTTGGTACTGGGGCCAGCCACCTAGTCCTCTCCACTGGTTGCCTACTCTGCACCAGAATGTTGCATTCACACCTGGGGGCACTAGGTTGAAGTCTGGTCCCTCTTTCCCTGTGGATATATAAACAATGCCCGCCCCTTGAGTGGGTTAGTGCCCTGTGCCCCCGCTAGCCATTTCTTCCTTATTTTCATCCTTTTAATTTCCTTTCCACACCTCCTTTCCAGTTTTCTACCATGTGCATCCCTGCATTTGATCTGGTCCCTGCCATTCTACACGGTCCTCACCCCCAAGAATGTTTGTATACAGTAGCGTTTTCCCTGTGCCCCTTTTTGCATTTTTTTAATGCGTACCTCAGCAGGCTGATGTTGCACTTGTCCTTTTGTGCCTGAATTACTTCACTTAGCATGATTTCCTCCAGTTCTTCCCATGCAGCGATATGCTTCATATGTTCATCACTGCTGTTTAGTGATGCATAGTACTCCATTGTATGTATATACCACAGCTTTTTAATCCAATCGTCAGTTGATGGAAATGTGGGATGCTTCCAGCTTCTTGCAATTGTGAACTGTGCCACAATGAACATTGGAGCACAGATGTCTGGTATTGGTTTGTTCCTTGCCTCTTTTGGGTATATACCTAGAAGGGGGATTGCAGGGTCATATGGTAACTCAATTTCCATCTGTTTTAGATACCACCAGATAGATTTCCATAGTGGTCGTACATACTTACAAGTCCACCAGCAGTTGAGAGTTCCTGTCTCTCCAGAGCTCCTCCAACACTTGTTGCTTTCTGATTTTTTGAATTGGGCTACCTTTGAGGGTGTTAGGTGGTACCTCATTGTTGTCTTAATTTGTATTTCTCTTATGGCTAAAGATCGGGAACATTTTCTCATATGTTTGTTGGCCATTCAGATTTCTGCCCCTGTGAAACTTCTGTTCAGGTCCTTTGCCCACTTCTGAAGTGGGCAATTAGTTTTTCGCTTTTTGAAAGCTAGCAGAGTATTATAGATCTTCATAATAAGGCCTTTGTCTGATGTGTCATTGCTAAAGATGTTTTTCCAGTCCGTGAACTCTCTTATTGCTCTCTTGGTGAATTGTTTCGATGTACACAGGTGTTTTATCTTCAGTATATCCCATTTGTCGATTTGTGCCTCCTCTGTGTTTGTGTCCTTCCCTATTTCTGATAGCCTGTGTATTCCCTGCGCCAAAGTTCTCAAGTTGGTCCCAATTCCCTCACTGATGGCCCTAATAGTTTGGGGTTTAACTTCAAGGTCTGTGATCCACCTAGAATTTATTCTTGTGCATGGAGTGAGTTAAGGGTCTTGCTACATTTTTCTGCAGGAAAATATCCATTTTTTCCAGCTTGTTAAAGAGGGCATCTGCTTCCCATTTGATATTTTTGGGGCCCTTATCAAAGATCACTTGTCTGTTTGCTGATGATTTTATTTCTGGGTTTTCAGTTCTTTTCCATTGGTCTGAGTATCTGTCACTGTACCAATACCAGGTGGTTTTGAGTACTGTGGCTGTATAGTATGTGCCAAAGTCAGGTAAAGCAAGCCCTCCCACAGTGTCCTTCTTCTTGAGGAGTTCTCTGCTAATTCTCAGCTTCTTCCCTCTCCATATGAAGTTGGTAATCAGTTTTTCCATTTCTTTGAAGAAAGATGAGGGTAATTGTATCGGGTTGATTAAACTTATATAGTGCCTTTGGCAGAACTGACATCTTGACTATATTGAGTCTTCCAATCTACGAGCATGGGATATTCTTCCATTTGTTGAGGTCGCTCTTGGTTTCTTGTAATAGTGTTCTGTAGTTTTCCCTATATAGATCTTTTGTTTTTTTAGTCAGGTGCATCCGTAGATATTTCAATTTGTGTTTGGCTATTGTGAAGGGTACCACCTTTTTAATCTCTTCTTCTGTGGTCTTATTTGATGTGTATAGCAGTCCGATGGACTTCTGTCTGTTGATCTTGTATCCTGCCACTCTGCCAAACTCCTCTATTGGTTCCAGTACTCCCCTTGTGGAACTTTTGGGATTTTTCCATATATAAAATCATATCATCTCCAAATAACGATAGTTTCACCTCTTCCTTCCCCAGACGAATACCTTTGACTCTCTTCTTTGCCTTATGCTGTTAGCTAAAACCTCCAGCACGATATTAAATAAGATTGGGGACAAGGGGCATCCTTGTTTGGTCCCCTTTTTCAGTGGGATTGTGTTAGTCTTTTCTCCATTGACTACCACGTTGGCTGTTGGTTTTTCATATATGGCTTGTATTGTCTTGAGGAACTTTCCTTCCATTGCTATCTTCTCAATAGTCTTATACAGGAATTGGTGTTCGATGTTGTCAAATGCTTTTTCTGCATCTATTGATATTATCATGCGGTTCTTATAGTTTTTCATGTCAATGTGACAAATAATACTAATGGTCTTTCGTATGTTGAACCATCCCTGTATCCATGGTATGAATGCCACTTGGTCATGGTGAATTATTTGTTTTATATACTTTTGTATTCTGTTGGCTAATATTTGTTAAGGATTTTTGCATCAATGTTCATTATGGGTATTGGTCTGTAGTTCTTGATTCTTGTGGGATCCTTTCCCTGTTATGGTATCAGAGTTATACTAGCTTCATAGAAGGAATTCGGGAGTTTGCCATCTTTTTTTTTTTTTTTTTTGGTTGTTCTGAAAGAGTTTGTGTTAGTTCTTCCCTTAATGCTTGGTAGAATTCTCCAGGGAAGCCATCTGGTCCAGGGTTTTTGTTGTTGTTGTTGTTGGTAATCCCTTGACAACCTTTTCTATTTCTTCTATTGCTATGTGTCTGTTGAGATTCTTGATGTCCACGGAGGATAGTCTGGGGAGGGATTGTTTTTCCGAGAATTTGTCCATGTCTTCCAAATTGTTGAATTCCTTGGAGTACAATCCTTTGTAGTACTGTGTAACTATCCTTTTGATTTAATTAGGGTCTGTTGTAATGTTCCCTCTTTCATCCCTTATTCTTGCTATTCAAATTTGTTCCCTCCGTTCTTTGGTTAGGTTTGCCAGTGGTCTATCATTTCTGTTTATTCTTACAAAGAACCAACTTTTAGCAGTATTAATTTTTTCATAGTTTTCTTATTTTCCTTGTCCTAATCTCAAAGAACACATAGGGGTGCTCAGCTTCTAGGGACAAAGAGTTCCTGTCACCTTCTCAGACTCAATCAGATGTATTCAGGTTTGTGTTCCTTGTCTGCAAAAATAGACAATCAGCAGTCCCCTTTAAGGAAATGTGCTAGCTCACACCATCGTACCAGGGTGAGGATGAGACCCACAAGGTGACAAGGGCACACAGTTAAGGAGGCAAGCCCATGAAAGTCCTGCAAGGGATGTAAGCAGTGCCTCCTTAAGGGTTGTGCCCCAGGTGCCTAGCTTTCATGAGTCATACAAGTACAAGCTCAGTCCTTGCACCTGACTCCTCAGATGTACATCCTAGACATATGACTCATCTTGGCCCAGGCCTGATATTAGTGGTGTGAGCTAGTATATTCCTACCTGTACTTATATATTATTTAAAGATAAGGAAGGCAATTTTGAAGGCATCTGATTAAGTCTAGATGGGTGGCAAGAAATCTTTACCCCTAGAAACTGAGCACCTTCACATGTTGTGCCAAACTGCCATGGGTTTAATTGTTGCATCTTTATACTGACGGCCAAAGAAGGCTCTCCCTCCTTGGGCAACCCTGCGCAGGTCCTGGGCTGCACTTGCTCAGTATGAATGTGTGGTCTTGAACTTCCTCATTCCTCTGGGCTCTTTCCTTTCTCCTGATGATCATTTTAATCAGCTTCTCAGGCAAATTACACAAATAATGAGACCCAATTCAAATTATATCTCCAAACCCTAAATTGATGATCCTTTTATTTTAGAGTGCATATGATTCATCAAAAGAGTCTCTTAAAAACAGCTAGTTCAACTCCTCTTATCGTGTTCTAGTAAATGTAAGGTTGAGCCAAAGGTCCATTGTGCTGACACCCTTGTTTTCTATGTTGCCTCTTTGTTTGTTTTTTAACAAAGACAATATGATTCTGCTTCTTTAGCCTATACTTAAAAGTAGCGCTGCTTCAGGACTGGGTTTTTACTGGATTCCTTTAGTGAGCTCTCCCAGATTCCCTCCCTTGCTTCTCTGCTCCTGAACTCCTTTCTGCAAGTCACTCCCATTTAATTTCTCCACTGGTCTTTACATTTGAGGAATTCTTTTTTATTTTTTCTCTTCACTCAGGTTCCAATCTATAGCCAATGATCATTTTTTCCAAATCTATATGTAATCACTTCCAATATATGTCCATGAATCACTTTCCAGAATACTTAAAAAAAAAACTGCCACCGAGTCAATGCTGACTCATACTGACCCTCTGTGGGTTTCCAAGGCTGAAACTGTTGATATAATGCCCAGGCTTTCTCTGAAGTGGTTTTGAACTGCCAACCATGTGGGTCACAGCCCAACATGGAACCTCTAAACCACCCAAATACTTGGTAGCCATTAATTCCTGACAACTGGACCCTAAGTGCAATCATCACCCATCTGTCAGTGGAGGTTTAGATGTGGCTAGGATGCTGAACAAGATTCAGTGGTGCTTTCAGACTAAGGCAAACTACAGGGAAAGACCTGGCTCTCTGCTTGTAAAAAAATGAGCAATGAAAATCATAGACACCCTAATAGTCCAATCTACATTGGAGCATAAGGATATCATGGGACTGGCCTGTGTTTTATTCCTTTGTGAATGTGGCTGCCGTGAGTCTGGGCAACCAGACAATAGCTCACAACAATAACAACCATAAAATTGAACCATAGCAGAAGGTACAAAACACAGCTGACCTTTGAAACAGAATCAGAGTAAGAAAAATGATGAGAAATGAAAAGCAAATTCTGCAACTATTTTCAGATGACTCTCTCTCTTTAAATATAAGAGGCACTGTTATTTCTTTAGGAGCTATGGTAGCCTAGTGGTTACGAGTTGGGCTGCTAGCCAGAAGGTCAGCAGTTCGAAATCACCAGCAGCTCTACAGGAGAAAGAAGAGGCTTTCTAGTCCCATAAGGAGTTGCAGTCTTAGAAACCCACAGGAGGCAGTTCTACCCTATCTTATATGGTCACTATGAGTCAGCATTGAATCGAAGGCAGTGAGTTTGGTCATTTCTTTAAAAAGAAAATTGGCCAGTGACGTCCCTCACTGACCCATAGCCCTACAGAGGATAACACTGGAGACACAGTGTGGGAATTGCTCCCGATCTGGCCCCACTACACCAAGGGAAAACACTAAGGGGGTGCAACAGAACAGCAAGAGGAGCAGTGCAAGGGGAAGTCCCGAGGGAATACCAAAAATAGACTTTGGGGCCAAGGCTTGGCGTCCCAACAGACTCCACAGGAAAATACTCCTAAAGGTCAACAAGCAGACCTTGAACTATTTAAAGGATTTTCTTTTTCTTTTTTTGTCTTTTATTTTTTTGGTGGTGGTGGTGGTAATGTTTTGTTTTGTTTTGTTGTTTGTTCTGGGCTGTCTTGTTTTGTTCATATTATTATCTCTGCAGGTCTATCTAAATAAGATATCATTGTGTGCACCTCCCCGAAACGATCGCTGAAGACAAATGGGTGCATAAGCAAATGTGGTGAAGAAAGCTGATGGTGCCCGGTTATCAAAAGATATAGCATCTGAGATCTCAAAGGCTTGAAGGTAAACAAGTGGCCATTTAGCTGAGAAGCAACAAAGCCCACATGGAAGAAGCACACCAGCCTGTGTGATAACAAGGTATTGAAGGGATCAGGTATCAGGCATCAAAGAACAAAAAATCATATCATTGTGAATGAGGGGGCGTGTGGTGTGGGGAAGCAAAGCCCATCTGTAGACAACTATACATCCCCTTACAGAAGGGTTTTGGGGAGGAGAAAAGCCAGTCAAGGTGCAGTGTAGCAACGATGAGACATATTACATGATCCCAATTCTACCTTACAAATCTGGCTAGACAGAGGATGTACACTGGTACAGATAGGAATAGGAAACATAGGGAATCCAGGGCTTATGATCCCCTCAGGACCAGTGGCGAACATGGTGATACCGGGAGGGTGGAGGGAGTGGAAGGGGTAACCAATCACAAGGATCTACATACAACCCCCTCCCTGGGGGACGGTAAACAGAAAAGTGTGTGAAGGGAGAGGTTGGAGAGTGTAAGACATGATAAAATAATAATAATTTATAAATAACAAAGGCTCACGAGGAAGGGGGTTGGGGAGGGAGGGGGAAAATGAGGAGCCGTTACCAAGGGCTCAAATAGAAAGCAAATGTTTTGAAAATGATGATGGCAATAACTGTACAAATGTGCTTGACACAATGGATGGATGGATGGTGATAAGAGTTGTGCGAGCCCCCGATAAAACAATTTTTTTTAATCAGTCAGGTTGCTGAGATCATAGAAATCTCAGAGGGATTAAGCATACCTGTGCCTCGGGATGAGTCCAATCAACTCAGATGCCTCAGGGGCTCCCCAGGGCAACCTAAAAGAGCTAGACGTCCTTGGCTTCAAGACCATCGACCACCATGTAAAACAATAGCCATTGCCAACAATGACGAACACACCAAGCTCCACCCCACCCAGAAGTACAGGCTCCTCTCTCGCCATCAGTGTGCACTGACTACGGTGCTTCCAAGAGAACATTTTCCCCCAGAGAGTTCTCGAAGCGTGTGCTTCCAGTTTGACCACAAACTATTGGTGTTTTGTCCAGCAGGCTTTAAATCAAACATCCAGCCCAAATGTACATATCCTGCTTGAAATTCCTGAATTAACAATTATCTTAATTGCACAGTTCAGTTTGTCTTTTAATAAAATGATAGTCTACAGACTTCATATTCCCTGTCCTGTTGAGCAGTCTTATCACCTTGGCCCACGGCATCCTGTGTACAATACTTTTTCTTCAAATGAAACCATTCTATACAAAAATTTAAATATATAAAAGCAAGAATCATTATTTTAGGCGATTGTGTTTTATCAGATTGAGGAAGAGTATTTACAGTGCTCTGATAAGGAAAATCAGAAGCAAATGCCAAAAGAAGCAAAAAACATTTCTGATTAAAAAGCATAAGTTATTAAGATGTAGCTTGCGATAAAATTGAGTATATGTATCAAGAGGTTTTCTCACAGCGGTTATATTTTCCCAATTCAATCAATGTTCATTCCAGATAAGGACAGAGATCGTATTTCAAAGATATTTTAAGGACTACATTGAAAAATACCTGAAGACTCCAACTGCAGCTCAATTTAACAAGTAATTTTCAAGGATATCAATATTTTATAGATCCGAGATAGTAACAGGGGACAAAAACCTCGGTTCGATAGACACAGCGTGACCATAGACCAACTCATAACCCAGGGTTACGTTTTCTACCAGCACTTGTGTCCAATGTGCGATATGATTTGCCACCCTAAATGGTCTCATCCATCATCTTTCATTCCACATGTATCCAGGGAGCTAGTCTGAAGGAAAACTAAAAATTATGGCATTTCCTCTTTTCTCGTTCTTTGTCAGAGATCCTTAAAGGGCCCTGTTAGCTCACGGAATACGCACAGCGTTGCTGCTAACTGAAAGATTGGGATGCACCAGCCGTCCCACAGAAGAACAATGCAGCTGTTTGCTTCCATAAGAACTGCAGTCTCAGAAACCCTCAGGAGCAGTTCTCTGTCCTACAGGGTGGCTGTGAGTCCATGTCGGTGGGAAGGTGGTGAGTTTGGGATGGAAATGTCTTAGTGAGCTGAATGTAACCGCTTGGCTACTGGAAATGAGGATTGTTACAACAGGGAGGCAAAGAAGGAGGACTGGGTTAAGATCAGGCTTTTGAGAGCCAAAGCAGGGTTTTCCAGCCAGTTCTCAAAAGCCATGTTCTATGTAGATGAAAAGCGTTCCTGAATTTGTTTAGCACATTAAGGGTACTCCTGTCATAAGACTTTGCTCCTATCTGCCCAGAAACGCTTCTCTCACCTGAGAGACAGCCTGCTCCAGCCTCTGCTGCTGTCGGATAGGAATGAGTACAGGCTAAGGAAGTGAACTGCCTGGTCCTTTCCTTCTGGCCCTGGTGGAATATGAGGAGATGAGAAGAGATACCTGCAAGACATACTTGCCCTCTAGGGAAGGGTTTCTTAGCATGATTTCAGTTGATGTTGACATTCTTGTTGGCAAGGGTAGGGTGGGGTGGCTATTTTGTGCCTTTGTATTGATATTTTTGCAGAAAATTGTCTCAATTTAAACAGAACTCCCAGATCCTAATCTTTCATTTTAAACCCACTGTCTTCCATGTCTACCCCATGTGTTTCTTCCTGTACAAGACCCAAGTCTTCACACTTTCTTCTGAATAGTGTCCTCTCAGGTCTCCCATGACCAGCAATACACTTGATAGCTCAATTCGGAGAGAAAAGACCAATGCCCCTGAGAGCCCCGTCACTCAGGATTGCATAGCTTTAAGAATACTTAATATTGTGTGACTGAAAATGCCGTAGTTAATTAGTCTGTCATCATAGAAACATAAGGAGGGTGGCTTTAGCAAACAGAAATCCATTTTTTTCTCAGTTTAAAAGGCTATAAAGCTGAATATAGGGGCATTGGCTCAAGGGAAAGGTTGTTTCTCAGCCTGCTCTGAGCACAAAGTTTTGTTTCATCTTCTCTAAACCAGTGTTCCTCGGTCCTGCTCCAATCTCAGTGGGGGATCTATCTGTCCCCTTGTCTGTGCTTGTCTATGTACCTAGTCTGCTCTCTGAATTTGACTCATTGAACACTAATGAAAGAAGACCTGGTGAGCTGTGAAATGACATTACAAATATCATACATGAAGAACATAAAGGGTCTTTAAAAAGACAGGAAAGAAATTATCAAAGTAGATGTCAGAAGAGACTAAAATTTGCCCTCCATCATAGAATCACTAAGGCAAATGGAAGAAATGGTAAAAGAAAATAACTGAACATAAAATTTCAAAGGGCAACTTGAAACGACAATGTAAAGTATAAAAATGACATGTGTAAAAACCTAGAGTTAAAAAAAGCCAACTGAAAGGAAGAACACACTGAGCATATCTTAAACTGAAAGAACTGAAGAAAAAGTCCAACCTCATCTTTCAATACTGAAAGATTCTATGGAGTAAATATTGAATGCTGCAGGAAGAATCAGAAAGAAAAAAACAACAGACGGGGTCACTGGTATATAAATATATAAAGAACTAGTCAACATTCAACTATTCAAGAGATGGCGTATAATCAAGAACCAATGCTTTGGGACTCTACTTAAATATCCCCTCAAAACAAGAACACTTTGTTCTAATCATGTGACACTGAGCAATGCCCACTACCCCGATACAATCGCTCAAGACAAACTGGGCGCATAAGCAAAGGTGGTGAAGAAAGCAGATGATGCCCGGCTATTAAAAGTGTGAAGCCAATCAAACAGCCATGTAGCAGAGAAAAAACAAAGTGCACAAGAAAGAAGCACACCAGCCTGTGTGATCATGAGGTGTTCACAGGAATAGGCATCAGAAGTTCAAAACCAAACAATCTCATCAAGGTGAAGGAGAGGGCTAAAAGTAGAAACCCAGAGTCCATCCGGGAAAAACTGGACATTCCTAAACAGAGGCGCTTGCATGGAAGAGAAGATACTACCAGGGGGCAGATTAGCACCAGTGAAACATGCAACACTCCTCTAGTTCTGTAATCCTTCCACCCCCCACTGTTATGCTCTCATTCAAATCCTGTTAGACCGGTATGCACACACCTGTACAGATAACAGCTTTCAATATACAGAGTTCAGGATAGACAACTCCCTTAGAAACAGTAATGGGAGTAACAATTCCACAAGGACATGGGAAGAGAAGTGGGAAGAAGGGGGTGGGGGTAGATAGAAATGATGATGGAATAGCTCCCCCTCAAGAGGGACAAATACAAGGATAGTAGATGAAGGGATAGTGTGGGCAGTGTAAGATATGTATAAATAATAATAATACATAGTGCATAAAGGGTTCCCAGGGGTGATAGGTAAGAGAGGTGATATCAAAGGGCTCAAGAAGAAAGATAATGTTTTGGAATTGCTGATGCCAACACTTGTACATGTCTGCTTGATATAATGAATGAATGGATTAAATGTTATATATGAGACCTCAATGAAATGAATTGTTAACTTCAAAAAAAAAAGAACCGAGGTTTCAGAGGGAGGAGTTCAAGGTACATTGAAAGCATTCACCAAAAACAAGGCTCCAGAATGGATATAAATCCTGAATATAAATTGGAATGTTTCAACAATCCGATGAAACACTGGAAACACTTACTGATCTATGCCAGAAAATTTGGAAGACAGCTACTTGGCTAACTGAATGGAAGAGACTGATATTTGTTCCCATTCCAATAATATCATCACGTATAATTTCTAACCAAATGAACTTAGGGCGATCTGCTTGCAAAAAAATATTCACTGACAAACATAGGGCCTACTGAGGACGGAAGACAACCTCCATTTAAACTCTGGTCATCCCAGACTTCTTCCAGCTCCCTTCTCAAAGGTGGGTCCTGGTTCCTCATTGAAAGCTTACTGTGTGCCATTAGTTATTTGAGAACCCCAGGCATTCTATCTTCAAGTTTACATTTCAAAATTATGTGCCCTGCATTCATCCAGTTCAACTTCAAAAATATCACCCTGGGGTTTTTGTAAGCAAGTTCAAAGCTATGCATAATGATTTGTACATTTGTACTTTCCCTTGTGAAATGCTGAGATAATCACCTAGGAAGCTGAGGCGAGCTCATAAGCTTCGATATTCAGTAGTTAGCATTAGCAGTCATGACTGGTCATATATTACATTCCAAATGAATCCAGTAGAGGCTTAGGTGTCAGGGAGCCAATGTCCTGGCGTGCCAGATAAAATGACTATTCCACAACTTGATCAATCAGGCAGTGTCCGTATGTCTGGGGAGTGAGCTGTGCTGAAAGGAACCCAAGCAGATCATTCCATTTCCTCACATTCATAACTTCTAATGCTTCCCTTCTCCCCAACGCTCTGGACCTCACACCCCTGCACGCAGTCCTAAAGACAAGATACCTTTTCTCACCCACGGACCTAGTGCCTTTGTTTACCAACTTGGGCACATGTCAACTGGGCTATATCTTATTATTTTTAGAATTAATTCTAAATTTAGTACAGTAACAATAACTTGACATTTAGATTTAAGAGAAATTATCTAAACTGGGCAGCAGATTCTTTCTAATATCCTAGATAAATACGGTACTAAATAATCTTAATGATTTAATTAAAAAAACAAGCATCTTTTCTCATATGATTGATCCTATTTCTAAATGAGTTGTTAAATAATTTTAATAAATGATTTAATAAAAGAGTAAATGCTTTTCTGATATGAGGTCCTTACTCTGTACCTACTGTTTCTACTTATGCAAATAAGCAAAGCTCCGTTCCTTGGTTTCCTATTTCACAGTTGGCTAGAAGCCTTAGGAAATGGAGAGAAAGGGATAAAAACTGAAAGAAGCAGGCATACTTGGAATAACAGAGTCTGGCATCAAGGGAGAAGAGAAAACTAAAATAAGAAACTGTGAGAATCAAAAGCTACTCAGTATGTCTTTTGGGGTAAAAACAAATAATATTCTTCAAGAGCTGTGATGGCACAACATATTATATAATGCCAAATGATTTCTGTTTCCAATGAGAGCCTATATAAAACATCTATTCAAAACGGGAACAGCGGAAAAAGCCTACTGTCCAACAGTGGAAACATCATCATATAAAGTATAAATTTTCCCTTGAAGTAATATACTAGGGTCTTTTAAAGGTATGATCAAATAATGTTGTCATACCATGATGAAAGTATTCTAAAGAAAAGGTAAAATTATGTCTTCTACGTGCTGTTCAGCTGGCTAGCAAATTTACTAGATTTAGAAGGATTTCTATCAAGATGGTTAAAATTAAAATGTACATTGCTTGTGATAGTTAGGTTTTGTGCCAAATTGGCTGCATCTGTAAGAAGACATAGGAGGAGTGCAACCTGTCACTCAGGTACAGCCCGATGCTGTCTCTCTGGGGTGTGACTTATTTGATAGCCAAAAAGAGATGCGTTGAAGAACTTGCTCTCTTTCTTGCTGGTATAGATCCTGAATTCTTGTGTCCACCTCTGATGTGTTGAACTTGGGTCTGGGGAGGTTTCAGCTGTCTGATATTACATCAGATCTGCCAATCCACCTTCGCATCCATTAGTTGTTACTTCCTGCTTCCTGGTTCCTCAGCCAACTTCTGTGTGAGTCAGGAAGGGCCTCCAACTGAGCATGTGGCCCACACGCGTGCCTGATCCCACCTTCTTTCTCGATGTCAATTACTTGTTTATACATCTATAAGTATTACAGGTTTTGCTTCTCTAGAGAAACCAGCCAAGAATAATCCTTAGAGGAATATACTTCAATTTTGTAGAAAACGCAATATGTGAAATGGTTGTTTTTCAAGATGCAAGATAAATAATACTGTCCCAGGAAACTGACCAACCACAAAGTGCTTTGGGATCATTTTCTTAGCTTTATTGTTAAATAATCAATGTTTTAATCATAAGTAGAGTGATTAGGTACAGCTTTGAAAGTCACAGCAAATATGGCCTACCCGTTCTAAAGACTTTAGGAAAACTTGAGAATAAAGCCAATAATAAACCTTTCAACCAAAGATGTGAATCAGAAACACAATGGTTCACGCAATGTGGAGAAGTTGAAAGCTGATGCCAGCATTTATACTCACAATTGTATGATGTTTGTGCATAAAATTTATCCCCTCGAGTGTCCTTTTGAGCTCTATGATGCCAGACACCACACAGACAACCCCATGTGAGGAGAAAAACATCCCACTGCCATCAAATCAACTCAGACTCATAGCGACCCTTTACGGAGTTTCTGAAGCTGCAGATCTTCACAGGAGCAGGTAACTGCACTTTCTTCTTCAGAGCACTTTGAAAGGCTATCTTGTGGCTAGCCATCCAATGCTTAGCCTAGTGCCCCGAGAGCTCCTCCACTTGGGGAAGCTCATCAAAATATAGAACGTGGATGGGTCCTCCCACCTCTGTTACTTCTTTTGTGGTCAGTTGCCATCCATGCATCTCTGAATCATTGCTACCTCATGTAAAACAGAAGGAAACACTGCATGGCCCTGTACTGGCTTCATGACCACTGGAAGGTTTGGGTCAGTATTTGTGACTATTGTGTCAGTTCATCTCCTTGAAGGCTTCCCTCAGCTTCACTCATCCTCTCCTTTGCCAAACATGAAATCCCTTCTGTGCAACTGGTCTTCGCTGATAAAATGCCCAAAGAAAGAGAGACAAAGGCTCATCGCCCTCCCTTCTAAAGCACACTCTAATTGCATTTTAAGTCTGATTTGTTCTTTCTTCTGCCAGTCAGCAAAATAGTCCACATCCCTCACTAATACCACATTTCAAGCGCATCAATTAATTGTCTACGTTTCTGTCTGCTCTCTGCATTCTAATGTGGGAACTGAAAGGGCAATACTGCTGTGTCAAGTGCACCTTGGTGATACAGGTGATATACTTGCCTTTTAAAAAGAGCTCTAGAGGTCGTTTTCAGCATTTGTCCGTGTAAGATATCACTGGACCTCTTAGGTACTGTTTTCATGGACATTGATTGTCTGATATGCTCTTTGGTAATTGGAAGTACCATGGGCTGCCAGAAGAACAAACACATCTGTCTTGGAGGAAGGGCAGTCAGAAGACTTCTTAGAAGTAAGTATGTCCAGACTTTATCTTACCTACTGTGGACATGTTGTCAGGAGAGACCAGTCACAGTGAGAAGCGAAAGACCTTCGACCAGATGAACTGGCACATTGACTGCTGCAATGAGTGTGAGCATAACAGTGATCGTGAGGATGGCAGTGTTTCCTTCCATTGTGCAAGGGATTGCTTGCACTTGAGCTAATTCAAAGGAAATATCAACAACGTTAATTTACTACCTTTTTCAATAATATCACTGATAATGTATCACATATTTAGTATCACATATTTAGTATCACATATTAGTATCACATATTTTAACAGAAAATATCTGCTGCCCTTGTATTTAATATTGCTTCAAATTTATAGATTAATTTGAAGATCATCACCAGCCTTATGATAATAATAATACCAATTATCCATGAACAAGGGCCTTGAGTGTTACAAATACTTTGTGCACAACTTCTCGCCTAATGGTTGGTGGTTCTGAATCACCCAACACTTCCTGAAAGAAGTGGCAATAATTATAGCTAAAATACACCCTGTGGAGGGACAGTATCCCATAGCGCACAGCGAGTCAGTAGCAGCTCCAAGCCAACAGGTTTGGTTTTGGGTTTTGTTTGTTTGATTGATATTCATGAGTATGGATTTTTATTCCAGTTATTTTTATCTTCCTTTTTGCCTTTCTATATATTTTTGTCATATGTCTGTATAGTTTTAATAATTATTACGTAAGGATTGTCACGAATTATAAGCAACATTGCAAAGAATGGCAAGCACAGAGCACTTCGTGTGCTCATGCAAAGCCCATACATAGACCAGGAAGCAGACTGTTGAGCAGACCTTTGGTTGAAATTAAGGGAAGATGGTGTTACCTCTTACATTGGGTCTGTGCCACGAGGTGAGGAGCCTAATTAATACCCACTCCACGTGTAGCACAAAAAGGAACAGCTGCTTTAATTTGAGATTGGCCAACAGAACATACTTCCACAAGTAAGGTTGTTTGGTGAGTGCTCAAATTAATCCAATTTCCAAGTGATTTTATACTAATTTCTTTATCTTTTACTAATTTCTTCTAACAATATTAATCTTATGTTATATAGAGGTATACTAATAATTATTAAGATAAATGACAGGCTACAAAAATCCATAAGGCATTTTAAGTACATTAAATAATAGCGAGTACATAAAAGAATTCAATATTTCATAATCTTTGCATCTGATCGCTTTGCATCTAACCACTCCTAATCAATCTTATACAATGACCAACAGAGCTGGAAGAGTTCAATCCAATGCTCAGCAGGACTCAAATAATAATATTCTAAACTCTTTGAACCCTGGAAAATAGTCAAAACATACTGTCATAAATTTATAATAAAATTGATTATACTTAAGCATGGTTGATTAAAATTAAAATTACTCACAAGATTTACTCATGAGTAAACCTTACTCGCACATCTTGCTGAGAATTCATTCTCTGTCAGACTTGTGTCCCTTTCCCATACTTACTCAGTCTGGAGGAAGACTCATTAAAGGCCTGCAATATGCAGACGGCACAACCTTACTTGCTGAAAACAAAGAGCACTTGCAGGACTTAATAAGGAAGATCAAAGATTACGGTCTTCAACATAGATTACCACTCAAAGTAAAGAAAGGAAAATTCATCACCTTTGTGACAATAAACAGCATCATGATCAACAGAGAAAAAAATTAAAATTGTCAAATATTTCATTTTTCTTGTATCCACAAACAAAGTCCATGGAAACACAGTCAAGAAATCAAGCAATGCACTGCACCGGGAAAATCTGCTGCACAGACCTCTTTAAAGTGTTAAACAAGTGAGCGTGTCGCTTTGACAACCAAGGTGCACTGACCTATGCCATGATATTTTCAATTGTCTCATATGAAAGCAAACACTGGATAATGAATAAAGAAGAGCAGAGAATTGGTGCATTTTGATTATGGTGTTGGGGATAAAGGGTAAATGGACTGCCAAACCTCTCTAGGAAATCGTACAGCCAGAATGCCCCACAGAATCAAGAAGGTTGAGATTTTGTCTCATGTACTTTGGATACAATCACGAAGAACCCATCTACGGAAAAGGACCTCATTTTTGGCAAAGTCAAGGATCAATGAAAAAGAGGAATACCCTGAACAATGTAGATTGGCTGGAACACTGGTCTCAAGCACAACAACCATTGTGAAGCTAGTATGGGCCTGGTAGTGTTTCATTCTGTTTTCCATACGAGAGTCGCTATAGCTTACCTGAATATAACACATGCTTAATATTGTTAGGAGAAATTAGTATAAAAATCACTTGGAAATTGGATTAATTTGGGCACCCACCAAACAGCCTTCATCGCTGAAGTATGTTGTTGGTCAATCTACTATTAAAACCGTTTTTTCTCTTTTTCTATTCCTCTTGGAGTGGCTATTAATTAGGCTCATTTCCCCATGGGACAATGACACAATAGTCTCACTAAAAGCACTGGAAACACTCACTCATCTATGGTGGGAAATTTACAAGACCACTACATGGCCAATTGACTGGAAGAGATCCATATTTATGCCCATTCCAAATAAAGGTGACCCAACAGAATGTTCAAACTATAGAACAATATCATTGATATCACATACAAGTAAAATTTTGCTGAAGATCACCCAACAAGTTGCAGCAACCCTTTGACAGAAAGTTGGCAGAAGTTCAGGCCAGATTCAGAAGAGGACATAACCACTGTATGGAGTGTATCCAAGTGCAAATCCTTCTGAGTGCAAATAGCGTCATCTTTCTCCCACAGAGCAGCTGCGGCAGTGAGTTTAACCTCTGACCATATAGTTAGCAGTGAGCACTGACCTAACAATGACACCCGGGCTCCAGCTACCGCAAGGCAGCCTCAAAAGCTTCCTCTACTGCACCCTGTTAGCCATAGTTGCTGTTGATGTTTTGTAGTGAAATTTCTCCAGACCATATTTTTTTACAAGTCCTTTTTTTATAGTCCCTATATGACACAAATGGCTCTAACCCATAAGGTTGGAAGTTCAAACCCACACAGGGACACCCTGGAAGAATGGCCTGGTGACCTGCTTCTGGAAATATTAAAGGCAAGGAAATTATCTAGAGCTCTGCTCTGTGACACCCGGGTCACCTTGAGTTGGAATCAACCCAAGAGCATCTGCTTTAGTGTGGGTATGCTTTGTCCCTTGAACTTGACACAGTACTTGGCATATAGCAAACCTCCAAACCCAGTGCTACTGAATCAACCCTGCCTCGAAGCAACCCCATAGAGGTTATACATCTTTCTCCCACAGAACGATTGCTGGGTTTGAACCTCTGACCTTAACAGTTAGTAGCCCGACGCTTACCCAATAGTGCTAACAGGGCTCATTAGCATATAATAGGCTCCCAATATTTGCTCAATATATTAATAAATAAATGAAGATATATAAATTGGCTGCATCGTTGTCCTGAGACTGAAATTACAATTTTATCATTTGTATGGACAGATATTTTTAACTTTTCCTAATACCAGACTCTCCATCCTGACCAATCTGATACTCTCATCACCTTGCCACTCGTATGGAATGATTCTGTCATTCCGTCACCGTTATTGGAAAAGGGCACTGCTTCTGGAGACTGCTGGTGGCATCAAGTCAGAGATTAGATGACAACTATTTTCTTGGCTTTAGGAACATCCATTATCCCAGGCTTGCTATGGCTGTCTAAACATTTACACTCAATTGGTGGTGTGTGCTCACCCATTTCGTGTTGAATTCGTGAGTGTAGAAGAAAAAGAACATCGCTTTTAAAAATCTTCATCCTTCCTGGAGGTGAGAAGTTTGTCTCTGTCACAGATGTGAGATGGTGTGAAATCAAAATGAGACCTTTAAGATTTCTATTCTATGAGTCAAATAGCATTTCCACAGTATTTTACCTCAGAGAACACAATCTCAAACTTTTTATAAGTAAGTTTCTTGGAATTTTTTGTTTTGTTTTGTTTCTTCCAAAATGCAATTTGGTTCACTCTGATGCCTGAACCAAATGAGGTCCTGGTGTAGGGAAGGTGTGTTTTATTTGTTTGTAGTTTCTAATGGAGGTGTGGTCTGTTGACCACACACTGACCAATCTCCCCAAGTCACTTGGTCCTATTGGGTGGTTTCACATGACACTATTTGCATACTGAACAAAACAACCCTTGCAAAGTGCATAAAATTGACGAATCCCGGGGCAGATTGCAGACCAACCAATTATTTTTGGCAGAATACAAACGCAAGGCCAGAAAGGCCATGTGCAAAGAGAGAGAAGCCCATCACACCACCCGGCCCTAATTGGTGAGTATCCATTATCTTCATGTAGAGGGCTAGGTCAAAAATGCATTGCCACTAATTTCCCAATTCATTCATGCACAGGTTTATTCCAAATGAAATGTGTATAAAACTGTCTTCGCCATCGATAGATGACGGCAGACAAGTTGCCTCAGTAGCACACATGTTTTGATCTTCCATTCATACCACACATCCAATGAAACCAGGGTTTCTAAGAACATATGATGGGTCAGTTAAATTTGAGGCAGACCCTTCAGCTCAGAAGGTGTGCTGACAGCACTTGGGGCCGCCAGAGGTTTGGTAGCTTTTCTTAAAGGACCCAGGACAATCATGGGAACTGTGAGGAAGCTCTCAGAAGCTGAGAAACTGTACTGATGAGGAAAATGACGCACAAATTGGATGTGGGTGATTTTTCCATCGATGTACTTGCTTGTTCTTTGAGGGGAGCAGAGGCTGTCCTCATCTACACCTCTGGCCTTGTCCTTTGGGCTCCTTTGTCTCCATAACTCAAAGAACATTTAAAATGAACACAGAATGAGTCCTCTGGGGCAGTGGTTCTCAGCCTTCCTCATGCCTCGACCCTGTTCTTCATGTTGTGGTGAGCCCCAACCATAAACTTATTTTCGTTGCAATACTTCATAACTGTAATTTTGCAACTGTCATGAATTGGACAACTCCTGTGAAAGGGTGGTTCAACTACCAAAGGGGTCATGACCCACAGGTTAAGAACCCTGCTCTAAGGTGTCCAAATTACCCTTTTGATGTTGGATAAGTCAAAAGTCCAGAAATCCTCAGGGAGTGGTGAGAGAGGTGGAAACACCAATGTCAGGTGTGTATGGACCTAGCATCACATTTTGATATCTTTGTTTAATCAGGATTCTATTCTGTAGCAATATTATTTTTATTCACCCTCAAATGAATATATGATCAGTATTCGTTTTCTTCGTAGATGAATATTTGCCCTGTTACTTGTTATGGAGACAATCGGTCAGAATTATTTTCATGTTATGGAATGTATCCATTAGGATACATGTGGCTTCTGGAGTAAAACTGAAAAAATTTAAGGATATTATTCAGATAATGGTGATTTCATTTGTTTGTGAAAATATACATGTATGGCTCTGAAATCATTTCTAAATTGTTGTGAGGTACAGGATTGTCTCTTCCATCTCAAAAGCCTGCCGATCCCTGGGCTCGATGGTTGATGTGTGGTGACTTGAGTGAAGTAGAAGGTGGGAGTCCACAAGAGGGAGAGGAGACATGGAAGAGCCAGTGAGGGGTAAATCATTGGAGGTTTTGATGAGTAGTTTACGCTGTTGAGTAAAAGTTGGTGATATGAAATTTACAGTAAGAAAATTATTCAAAACCACACACACACAAAAAAGGACAAAGGTTCAATGCTATTTTCTTTTATTTAATTGCAAGTGCAACATTTCTCTCGGCTCTAAAGAAATTTCCAGTTGATTCCATTTAGCACCTCTTTGGCCAAGAGGAGGCTCTCCTCTCAAAAACTGCTTCCTCGCCCAGTCAGAACAAGTCTTTCATCCACTATTCTCAGAGATGTAGAGTGGGTCGATGGGAAGTCCATGTTCTGGTGTTACATCACATCCAAGCCTACTTCTGATAGATGACCAACATTTCTCCATCCTTTTCTCACTGTGAAGAATCCATTCTTTCTACTCGATTGGATATTTTCTTCCATCCTTACACAGAATGTGCCATAATGGAGAGTGGAGGAACAAAGATTATGTCTTACACTAAGGTCAATATCATTTTTGTTGCCTGGATTTTTAATTAATTTTTTATTATATAAGGGTATGTCTAAAATTTTTCTGCTAAGGTTCCATGCACAGTTGTATTACATAAAGCATGTTTACGCTTGTCTCTGTGGTTGGCAGCAGACCCTTGTTTTGGTCTCCTTAGGTCTCCTTCAAGAAGAAGGTCTGATCAAACAAAGAAATAGCTTCCAAGGAGATCTGCTGGGCATTTCAATGCAAGGAACAGAGGTCAGCTCCTCAGAACTTAAGGCTACTGCTTTTTTGAGATTCTGAGAGGATCAATTTTGAGGGCACAGGGAAACCTTGGGATCTTCTTCTGAAGCATTTTTAAGAACTTTGAAAGCTTTATTGGTGAGAACAAAAGGTTAGAAAAGTTTCATCAAGGGTTGCCTTTTCCATCATGACAATGCAAGGTTCACTTTTCAAGGGTAGCAAGAACTAGCCTACAAAAATTTGGGAATCTGGGAAACAGTATCGCATGACCCTAAAACCCCTGATTGTATCCCTCCAAGCTTCTTTATATTCCTCAAACTCAAAGACCATTTACATGAAATTCAAGTTGGGTCCCTTTAGAATGCCTAAACTGCCCATTTTGATGTCATGTGAATCACAAGCATGCAGAATTCTTTAGGAAATATTTAGAGAGATGGAAACACCACTGGAGAAGTTTATAGACCCAGATGAAAGATATATCAAGAAACAATCCCTTCACATTTTGATTTTTTTGCTTAATTAAAACAAACAACAATGAAAATGTAGTGCCAACAAGTCAATGTCCACTCATCATGAACCTGTAGGACAAGGTAGAACTGCCCCTGTGAGATTCTGAAACTGTAACTCTTTATAAAATTAGAAGGTCCAAAAAAACAAATAGAAGGTCCCGTCTTTCTCCTGCTTAATAAAGGTTTCTATGAATTCGTAGCAATCAGTTTTAACATGTCATATAAACAAACTAGGCATATTATAAGGAATTTAAAATAAAAATTATTTTTTTCTTTTTGATCTCTTCCAAACTCTTGTTCCTCTCTTCAGAACTTTTAAATCCTTCCAAATATATTATGCAGGTTAACATAGTTATATGTCTATGTGCTTTAAATGTTTCTTCTTGGCATATTTTTTTCATAAATACAGCATGCATTTTAACAACAAAAACCACTGCTGTCGAGCTGACTATAATTCATGCGAGTCAGAGTAGAATTGCATCTCCACAGGTGTTTCAACGACTGGTTTTTCAAAAATAGATGACTAGTTTCTTCAAGTTGCCTCTGCATGAACTTCAACCATCAACCTTGCAGTTAGCAGTCTCTAGTTCATTAACTGTCTGCACCACCCAGCATACACATAAGGAGCATGAAAAAATACAAATGTAGACTCTAAAGAAGACTCAAACCTGTAAACTTACCAACAAGAACCAGAAACAGCCTTGACATACTTCAGAAACCCGAGTCTCCTCCTAAATGACAGTCCTCTTCCAGCCCCTCAAACGTACTCTGAGTTCTTTGTAAATCATCTCTATGGTGATTAGATTCATTCATAAGTATTTTGGCCATCTGGGAGAATGGCATTTTTCATGAACTTGAAGTCAGGTTTGGCCAGGTGACATTTTCTGGCAAGTGGAATATATCAAAACTTCTGGATGGAAGTTTGCAATGCCACTCTGTGTGTGTGGCCACATTCTCTTTAGCTGCCTGCCCCTGGATCCTTAGATAAAAACAACAGGAATGTGGAGGAAAATGAAACAGTTATTTCACAACCCTAGAATGTTGGGATTGTTGGTCTCAGCAACACCACAGACCTGCCTTGACTATGACTACACTACCAGGGCTCTTAATCACTTAATATAATTGAATAAACAAAACACTCATCCAAAAGAGTCCCTGTCTTGTATAAATATTTAACATGTAGTTGACTGCTTATCAAAAGGTTGAAGGTTCGAATCCACCCTAAAATGTCTTGGAAAAGAGACCTAGAGACCAACCTTTGAAAAAATCAGCAGTTGGTAACCCTGTGGGACACAGTTCTACTCTGACACACATAGCAGCATCCCCATGAGTCAGAATCAACTCAACCACAACTGGTTCAACCTGAAGAAAGTGCAAACTCTGCTCTGCTCCGTCTTCTTCCCCATAGAACAGCACTGGATAAGGACCACATGAATCAGTGCAGACATGGCGATTCATCTCACCACTGATGAGGGTCATTCTGCCCCCCACCAAAAAACCCTGACAGTTTCATAGGCCCCAGTGGAGTATAAAGGAGAAAGTGCGATGGCTAAGCAGTGGGAAGGTACTTGGGAGTCAGTATGGGAGTGTTTTAAGTTCTTCCTCAAGTAGAGGGCTCTAGGGAAAGTCCATGTGACCCAATAGGCATGAACTGGAGACCTCAGGCCATGGAAAGCAGACATGTGAAAGAGCATGGAGGCCAGGGCAACTTAAAAGTCGCCTGCAATATCCTTCAGAGACTGCAGTGGTCTGGGTGGTCCTAGTCTGCTGTGAGGAGAGTAGCGTTCCCTCCTGAGACCTCCAGTAAAGTCACTGTAATGGCCCACGACCCAAACTGAAAGATCACTTACAGGATCTTCACCAGGAGCCACGCCCCCTATTGTCTTTACCGAAATACACACACACACACACACACACACACACACGGTGAATAGACTGCTGTGGCCTTTCAGGACTGCAATTTAAAAGCTAATCATGATGTCACTGTTTCGTTGTTGTTGTCATTTTCAAGGCTATATCACATTCACTACATGAATATACCATTTCATCACTGATGGAAACTCACCTGGGCAGTTCTACCCTGTCCTACAGTTGGAACTGATTGGATGGTAATGAGTTTTTTGAGCAGAGATAATCTTTATGGGTGCAGGTATAAGTCCCTTTAACCATTCAAAACTGCATGAAAAAGCAGTTCACCAATTCAAAATCCAGACACCTGACAACTCTGTCCATTTAGGGCTTAGCCACAAAGCAAATCCATGTAAAAAAAAAGATACCACAGCTCATTAATACTTTTCTGCATCCCAATTCTATTCATCTTTTGTTGATGAGCCCACTACAAATCAGGACTCACGCATGAAAGCAGTGAGCAAGGTGGGAAAGATAAGTGACAACTGCAAAGAAGATCAAAGACCATACAAGCAGATAAGCACAGGGACACCTTGACTGATGTCTGCAAGGACAAATTGCCTTTACGAATCAATAGGTCCTGAGGCATTCCTGTGTTTCATCAGAGCCTGGGAACAGCTGCACCTTTTAATGTCCTTGCAACCTCAGGAAAAGATAGAGCAGGCTCCATCTGGTCTATGTCAGGAGGAAAGTGAGCATACAATAAATTTTTAAGGACTTCTTGATAGGAAATTTGGGAAGATTATGGGTAATGCAAACCACGATTAATATAATTGATATCATTAAACTGTGTGCCAAAAAAGTGTTGAATTGGAAAGTGTTGTTTTATATATATATTACAACAAAAAAATATTTTATGATTTCTATTCAAGGGGTTATACTTTATTAAATCCTTCATGGTTTAACCAGTAACATCTTTCTAAGTCTGAAAACCAGGCACTTTGTAACTTGCATCTCTTAATCTGTTACATGCCACGCGCTACATGCATATTCTTCTGCCTCAAAGAGAAATTGTTGTTACTATTAAACCAAAAAACCCACTGTTGGCCAGTTGAGTCCAACTCATGACAGCCCTCTATAGGGCTTCCAAGGGCTTATAAATCTTTACAGGAGTTGACAGTCTCATCTTTCTCCTTCAGAGGAGCTGGGAGTTTGAACCACTGATTTTGTGCAACACTTGACTGAAAGTGCAGTTGTTTTTAAGTCAACTTCAACAGATGGTGACCTTTGAATGCCAGAGGATGAAAGATTGGCAGTTCCGCGTAATTCTCATAGTCACCGGTGAGTTCAAACCCATTATGATGCTCATGGTGCCCATCTCTCTCACCAAGAATCTCCCTCCCCCTTGCTGGCTCTAAATAGCCAAATGTGATTCTTTCTACCTTTGACAGATTACCTCCTCGTGACATATGCAAAGCAAGCAAGTAGGACAATGTTCTACTGAGATCCATAACATTTCCCTGGGCCCCTTTCTAAAGTAGACAAGCAGCCCTTTCCACCTAGTCTGTCTTTATGGGGAGGCGCCACTGAAATCTGTCCACGTAAATACTGATGGCATAACTGCCCGCGTTATAGCAACACAAAGCCACCACTGTGTGACACAGTGACAGATGGGTGATAGCAAAAAGAAGTGTCATTATCCTGGCTTATTTCACAGCTGTGAAATGGAGACTTAAGCAACTTTCTCCAAGACCAACATCTGGTACCTGCTTGATCATGATGCAAACTCTTTTCTCTCTGACTCCATAATCATTGTCCATTATAATCTATAATCTATGTCCATTATACTTCATGGCTTTATTTACCTGAGTCCCCTTTCTAGGGCTTACTAAAATGACAACATTTTCTTCCCCTATATTTTCTAAAATGAATAGTCAAGAGTTATTATGTGCTAGCCATGTGCTACATTTATATATTTGCATTAAGGAATAATTAGATGCCTAGGTCGCAGCAGTGTTTACTTGGCACTTACCATACGCCCTGGTGCTCTGTGGAGGGGCCCAGGGAGAAGTCTTTTAGCTAGCTGTGCTTCCCTCTCCAGGTTCCTGAGTTCAGAGACTACAGGGAGAGAGGGGTGGCGTGCTCCACACTAGAACTCCTGTGGGTCAACCTGGCCTAAGAATGAGAAAGGGGTTCCTGTCCAATTTCAACACAGAAATGGAGCTGTATCCCACTGGAATAATTTCTCCCCAAATGAAAAGACTTCTCAGTTCTATCCTAGAAAAGTAATTTGGGGGCAGGGGGGGAGGAAAAAGTGGTGAAAAGGAGAGCTTTGGGGTATAATCCACAGTCCCTTTTGGGAGGAGCAAACCAGGCCAGACTTCTAGAAGCACAGAAAGACCCACACAGACTTTCATCATGACAGGACCAGACTAGTACAGAACCAAAGCACCCATCAGCTCTACTCTGTCCCACCGAGTTGCTATGACACAGAATCCACTCAATGGCACTGGGAGAGTAATGGGGTGGATCAGGCCATCGGTAAAATATAAGAGCTCCCCAACCATCTTGACCACCGGTGGTGATGAATTCCAACTCATGGTGACCCCAAGGTTGTCAGAACACAACTATATCCCTCACAGGACAATTGTGCCCCATCGCGTTTTCAGTGGCTGGTTTTTCCAGGATGCCTCTGGGTAGACGTAATCCTCCAACCACCAGGTGATCAGCTGAGCATGCTAACCATTCACACCACACAGAGACAAAAGCTGCCCAGGGGCTTCTAAAAGGGCAGCCATAGTTAAGAGCATTGATGCAGTCAATGATGAAATAACACATTATCAGCATGAAGAAATATATATGCAACCACATTTGATCTGGCTATTCAACCCCTTTCCCTTATTAAAATGGCTTAATGGTAGACAGATTTGGGTGGCAATTAAATAGTGTTCACAATGACCATGAGGCGAGATTACTAATACACCTGGTTAATTGTATATCAAGCCAACTTGTCAAAATAGAATTATGTGCTATGGAAAATCATACTGGGGGCATGAGGGGGCTTCCAAAAGTTCCCGGGAAAGTCCAATACCATTTAAACCCATTGAAAGTTATTTATTTGAAGTGCTGGAGAAAAGTATCTGGGCCAGATCTCATTAGATATAAGCAAAAAATGTGATCGATAAGGCAAATTCAAAATTCAATCAATTATTTTTTTTTCTAAATTGGTTACACTAGCTCTCTATTCTCGACGATTATACCAAGAATCAACCCATTAACAGGAATTAAGAACTGTCATTCTGGATAGTAGCTAAATCCTTTTTATGGAAAAATATTTTCTCCGAAGTTATGTTGGGCTTTTTGATAGCTGATCTGAAGTTTGAAGGGTGTCTGTGAACCCCATAACCCTGCAGGGAAGAAACCTGGGCCCCCTGTAAGAAAAGCAGCTGTGGCATCAGAGGGCCTCTGCTGACCTTCCAAACCTACCACCTACTTGTGAAGAGCCATCCAGACTTTGATTCAGCTCTCTGAGTCTCAGTCAGGTTGTGTTTCAAAAGGAGAAAATGACAGCATTGTAAACAGATTAAACAAGACAAGCGGACTTCCAGCAAGATGGTGACAGAGTAATACATACCAGAGGGACTCTGCAGAAATCAGCCCAGCAGACCAACTACGAGGGAAATTCCATCCTGCCGGGTCCCAGGGGAAGCATCACAAAGATAAGTAGCACAGATCCAGGAGGAGCTGTGGGCTTTTGGCTTACCACTGTGGACATTAGTTAAAGCTTAACCTGAGTCCCACTACAGTCTCGGCCAGAGCTGGGTTTCTTTGGCCAGCCCAAGGCCTTACTTCAACACAACCAAGCTTTCCACTCCTTCTGGGCAGGGTTTAAACCCCTCCAGCCCCATGATCAGGCAATGGGGGTTCAACTGTATCATTACTTTAGTTTCTCTCATTTTTCTCTTTCTCCCCCACAGTGTCGACGGGCTCATTTTTTTTGTTTGTGTTTTTCTCTTCCCTTTCCTATCACACCCCTGCCGACCTCCAGGCCATTCCCCTTAGCCTCGGGCAACTATGACTACCTTCTACCCAGCTGGGGGAGCTCCACCCTCTACAGCTTAACACAAGGCTGGGGAAAGCCCATCCACCTTCCGCTGGGGCAAATCCTGCCTGCCTGCTCTCTGCAGCTTAACACATGGCGGGGGAAATCTCGACCACCTCCCACCACAAGGAAACTCCCACTTACCCTCCAAGGGTGCTGGGGTAATTCCTGTATGCCATTAGAGCGATTTCATTTGGCTGGGGAAACCTCAGTCCACCTTCAACAGAGATCCGTGTGGCTGGGGGAGCTCCAGCCCTTTGTTTTGGGTTCCACATGGCTGAGGGAACCTCCTCCTGCCTGTCATAGTGCCGCACATGGCCTAAGGCAGCTCCGCCAACACTCTCCAGACACTCCACGCTGCTGCAGGGACCTCTGCCCAACCTCCACAGAGATCTAGCTAACTACAGAAAGTCCACCCACCATCTGCAGTGCTGTCCACCAAAGCAGTCGCACCCACCTAGCTTCTGCAGCACTCCTATTGAGGTAGACACCCCAGCACAGCCTCTGTGGGGCGCCAACCTGCTGTGGGCCACACCACCACGGTTTCCTGTGAGATCATCCACTGCAGTGCTATCCTGGCAGGTCCACAACCACTGAACCAACATCCCCGAAGAGAAACATCCAATTCACCCTCCAAATAATAGAATCTTGGTTGACTGGGAAGACAGTGAAGCCACAGGAGGACAAAAAGACAACCTAATCCCATAGTAAAATGTGCTGCGGGCAGTTTGAAGAACAGATATGTAGGAATGTGGTGCTGGTGAAGAATATTGAAAGCAAGTGGACTGCCAAAAGCACAAGTAAGTTTGTCTTGAAAAAAGTACCACCATAGTGCTCCTTAAAGACATGACTATCAGAACACCATGCTACAAACTTTGGACATGGCAGGAGAGACCAGTCAGTCCCTGGAGAAGGAAATTGTGTTCGGTAAAGAAGATGGATGACCAAATAAAGAGGAGGTCCCTAAAGGAGATGGAATGACACGGTGGCTGCAGCAATGGGCTCAAGCACAGGAACAGTTTTGAGGATGGTGCAGAACCGGGAAGTGTTTCGTGTTTTTGTGTATAGGGTCACTATGAGTGGGAACCCACTGGATGGCACCTAAGAACAATTAAATGTCTAAAGGACATAGTACTCCAATGTACCTCTCAACCTCTGGCATTCAGCTAAGATTGGTGGGTCAGTAAATCCAGATCCTTAAATTAAGTGACCAGAAGCACCCTTCTCAGAGAGCCAGACTCCTGAATGAGATCATTCAGCTTTACTTGTTCCATGGGTTGGGAATTCCATCACTCTATTCCATGCTTTGGATCCTGGTTCTACTGTGATTCTTCTCCAATGTCGTAGCTGTCATCTGGATCCAGGAGGTTCACTCCATGGCGATCTCAGGTCCAGCAGATATGCTCCACTCCTCGCTCTTGCTGGTGATGAGATTTCTTCTCCTGCTTCTCAGAGGGTTCATTTTATACACAGCAGGATGGCACTCAGGGAATCCTGTTCACAACTACTCACAAGTGGATCCTATCAATATCTTCCCCTACTTTCTTCTCAGACCCAAGCAGGGAAAGATCATTTGTTGGGAGTTAGAGACTTTGGTTAGAAAAGCCACTATAAATAATTCACTGCCCCAGCAGAGAAGTTTACTCAACCCAAATGAAAAATGAAGTTCTGATACATGTTAGTACATAGATGAATCTTAAAAACATGATGCTAAGAGGTATAAGTCAATCACCAAAGGACAAACATTGCCTTATCTCATCTAAATGAAATATTTAGAAAAAGTAAAGGTGTAGTGTGTTAGTACAGGTAGACTAGAGAAACAAATTCATAGAGATACATATGTGTATAAGAAAGAAGTTTATATAAAAGAGCAATTGAATATTGAGAATACATCCCATCCCAGTCCAGATCAAGTCCATAAGCCCAATATTAACCCATATGTCCAATACAAATCTATAATTTCCTCTTCAGATTCACAAAATACATACAATGATGCAGAAGGATCACAGGCCAGTGGATTGGAAGTCTTGTGGGTCCAGTGGTGTTGTAAGCATATCAGTGCTAGCAGGGATTTGTACATGGCTTCTCCAGTACCAGAGGTTTGGTTGTATCAGGGTAGGTCCATGTAGTGCCACATGTCTTGTCAGAAGAGCGTCTCTCAGGGAGTGAGTCTCACCAGTAGTGAGAGTACGTCTCCCGCCACCAAGTAGGAAAATACAGGAGTTCTGAGACTTCTCAGGAGAAGGCCATGTCCACACAGAGGCCTCATTGACTATGACTCGATTGATAGACTAGACTCCACCCTTTCACTCAATCCTCTCACGTTCCAAATTGACACCAGATTATGTAACTACCACATGCAGATACCAGTTTTATTGATCAACACGGAAAGGGAAAAGAGTAAGAGGGAATTATTGTTTGAGAAGCAGTGGGTTTGTTGCATACTATGATTTATGTAATTGATAGCACTACATTGTATACATGAAATATCTTGGCTTGACAAATGTTGTGTTGTATATATCTTTACCAAAAAAATTTAATATTGCAATCGCTCTGGATACCACTCAACTGAAAGCCAGGGTCTGGGAGATAGCTGTTGTTTTGTGTCATTGGTCTAAGACAGTGGTTCTCAAGCTTCCTAATGCCATGACCCTTTAAAACAGTTCCTCATGTTGTGGTGACCCCCTCCCCCAACCATAAAGTTATTTACGTTCTTACTTCATAACTGTAATTTTCCTCCTGTTATGAATCAGGTGACTCCAAAAAGTAGTGGCCCACACGTTGATAACCGCTGGCCTAAGATGTAAGCCATAGCCTTCAGAAAAAAGACAAGGGCCGTTATTCAAGAAATAGTGTTGACCCCTCCAATCAAGTCAGCTCTAAGGCAAAAATATTGGAGCAATGATTGGCATATTCTTGGATCTTGTAAACTCAATTGCTTGAATTTATATGAAATTAGATGAACGGGTCTTTTCCTATAGAACTAGGTAACTGAGCATAAAAAACACTTGCTCTTTCACAAATTTTCTTCCTAACCATGACCAAATGACTCAAAAAGACTACACAAAAGAAAGACAAGCAATTCCATTGAGGACCAGTCTCATAAAAAGATGAGACCAAAGCAAAATAACACCAGCTCAGACGTTCATCTTCTTGCACGGAGGTCAGCAAATAAATGCAAATAAAATCCCATGATCATAAATAGCATTTTAATTTAGAGTTCTGTTTAGCAAACCTCTTTCATGTCTTTGGGGATAACTTATAATAATAGTGTTTCGCTGAGGCGCTTTCACAAAATTATATGAAATGAAAAATCCTGTAGAACAGATGTGTTCACAAGTCCCTGTCCACACAGCACTCGACCTGCTTAATGAGAACACTGGTGTGCTTCAGAATTGGTACTTTCTACTGTTACCGCATTATTACATTGCAGTCTCCGGAGGAAAGGAAGTTGCATAGGAGGAGAGTGAGACAATTGGCACAAGTAGGGGTCAGGGATAGAACATTTCCAATGCAGACACCTCAGCACGGTGCAGAGCAAGAGAAAGGAAGACACGTGTTACCAGGGAAGTGCAGGCAGCAAACCCAGGACACAGAAACAGAGCTCTTAGTTTATTTTGATCTAAATCAAGCAACTAAACACCACCTCTGTGCTCTGTTTAACAGGTTCCATTTAAATATAATTAGAATGGAGCAAAAACTATTTGCATCTCCCCCAAATTCATTGAAATTAGATGTTACCAGCATTCAGAAGCTGTCCCTTCACCCAACTCAAGCCTTGTCTCAGGGGAACCCTAAGACCGCTTAGCTTGTCCTCAAAAGTGGTGGAGGAAATGATATTTGACTCCCACAGGTAGGTTTCAATAGCAAGGATTGTTTGACTATCTTTGGAAAAACTGAGTATTGTTCTTCACACATTAAGTTCAATTAGAACTTCACTTTCTATTTTAAAAGAGTGCAAATTCCACAGAACTCTTTTCACCTTAAAACCACAAAGCAAGCAAGGTCATCACGTGAAAAATATGGTTCTTTTAAAGACCACCCCGTTCTGTCATTCATCACATTGTGGTGGTTTTCTCTGACGCTGGAAGCTATGCCACCGGTATCTCAAATACCAGTAGAGTCATCCCTGGGGCACAGGTTTCAGCAGAACTTTCAGACCAAGGCAAACAAGCAAGAAATTCTGGATATTTATTTCCAAAAGTTAGACAATGAAAAGCCTGTGGGTCACAACAGAATGTTATTCAATATGGTCCAGGAAGATTAGCTTCCTCATCTTGCAGGTTGGAAGGCAATATAATAACAGTACCAATGAATTAAAACATGTCAAATACTAGGAAGATGGGTCAGGACTGGATGTGGTAGTTACATAATCTGGTGTCTGGGACTTGACAGGATTAAGAGTAAAGGGGTGGAATCTAGTCTGCGAATTGGGTCATAGCCAATGAGACCTCTGTGTGGGCATGCCCTTCTCCTGAGGATTCTGGGAACTCCTGTATTTTCCTCCTTGGAGGCAGGAAATGTACTCTCACTACTGACAAGGCTCACTCCTTAAGAGATGCTCTTCTGACAAGACACATGGCACAATGTCCTGGGAGCTGGAGAAGCCACATGGACCTACCCTGATGCAAGCAGACCTCTGGGACTGGAGAAGCCACGTACAGACCCCTACCAGCGCTGAGAAGCTTACAAGCTTTTACAATGCTTGCAATTCTTTCTTATTCACATATGAGTCTCTATGAATTTTTTTCTCTGGTCTACCCAGACTAACACACTGGGCAATGTTTCATCTGATGTTCACAAAGTTGCTGTGAGCTGGAGCTGACTGGACAGCAATGAAAAACAATTTTAAGGAAACAAAGTACTTAATTAAAAAGAGTAGCATGGGGGGATAGTAAAAATAAACATTAACTTGAACAATATTAGTAGTTTAAAAGAGATCATTGAAAGGATGAAATTCCAATTTATTCTTCAATATTAACTACAGTTAAGAGATGATGTATACATAGGATGTGTTCTCAGGAGCAACCAGTTCCTGCTGAAGGACATCACGCTTGGTAAAGTAGTGGGGCAGTGAAAGAGAGGAAGGCCCTCGGTGAGCTGGATTGACACAGAGACTGCAGCCATGGGTTCAACCACAGGAATGGCTGTGAGGATGGCACACTATCGGCTAGTGTTCGTTGTGCAAAGGGACACTATGGGGTACAACCTACCCAATGGCACCTAACAGCAACAAGAATTAACAAGAATGTCAAAATGTGTAGGAAATAATATGCATCCTTCTAAAGAAGCTATCACAAACATTCTTAGAAATAATTTTATTTGGGGCTCTTACAGCTTTTATAACAATACATACATGCATACATTGTATCAAGCACATCCGTACATATGCTGCCATCATCATTTTAAAACCATTTTCTTTCTACTTGAACCCTTGGTATCAGCTCATTTCCCCTTCCCCCATCCTACCTCCCTCATGAACCCTTGATAATTTGTAAATTATTCTTTTTTTCATGTCTTACATTTGTGTGGGGAGGTCAGATGCTTAGACATCCTCCCTGAAGACAGTCAGTCACCAGGGAGTGGGCCCCGCTCCCTGCTGTTAAGGACCATGGACAGGCCTGCAGTCATCTATTTGGTTCCTGTAGGTGGGGTTTACACCCTCCTGATGATGGTTCCTATGGAGATCCAGAGAACAGGTCAAAGCTAAGCTGTCATCCTAAAGCTAGGCTCCGCCCATCTTGTCGCATGTATATCCCCAAACCCTCCTCTTCCTATTGTGTGTATGGGCCTATACCACTCCCTCTCATTGCTGTGTAACATAGTGCAACCCCTTCCTGTGACATATGTCTTTGCCTGTAATTAGTGGGTTTGCATGCCCCCAAAGGTATATAGGCCTGGGTGAGCATTAGAGGTCTCTCTCACTCTGACTCTCTCAGCTCCCCCTCTCCTCTCCCATCCGCTGTTCCCTTTCCATTTGCCCTCCTTCCCTTCCCCCTCTCCACGTGGACCATCAAGTGGGGCTGAGGTGAGCAATGCTACCATGAAATGTGTCTGACTCCATTATTGTAATATCTCTTTTATCTCTCATTCTCTCAATGATTTTAATATAATATTTATATATCTCAACCGTACAATTGTGCTTACTGAACCCGTGATTAGTGGTGGGGGGCTGCCACCCCCAACTCACACCACATACATTGACTGCTGTCTCCCTTCACCACCTTTTAACAAACACTTTTAACTTGAGCAGTTAATTTTGGGGGAAGGGTTAAGTTGTGCATCAAAACTAGTAATAAAAAAACATACTTCTCATTAGAAAAATTGCAAAACAAATATTTTCATGAACTCTATCCCCTAAGACAGTTCTGAGGTGATGCTGACTCTACATATTTTAGTTTAAATTAAAATGAATGTACACATTTTCACATAATTCAAAAACCTTCTGTTACACAAGTAGTAATCTTCCAGCTCTTATTGGACATAAAATAAAGAGAAAATTTTTTATCTTAATTTGCTGATGCAGCCATAGGAGTACAGGTTTAATTTGTCTTTTCCACTCACTTTATTAAAAGAGATTAACAACCATATTGTACTTTTGCAGTTTATAATGCATACATATTACCTCATTTAATCTGTCCCACAAGTTTCTGAGGCTATTAATGCTACCCCTACTTTGCAGTAAAGTAATGGAATTCCAGAGCGATTAAAGAATTTTTAAAATGTTAATCAACTCAAAACTAGTGTGGTCGTTTAGGGAATAATCATAGAGAAAAAAATAAAACAGAATAAAAGACATATTGGGGGACCAGGGTATGGAGAATTGGCAACTGGAAAATGAAACAAAAACAAGCACAAACAATATCTTAAAAGATTTACTGGCCGTGTTAGACCAGATTGACTAGAGAAACAAATCCTTTGACATTCATATGTGTATAACAAAGCGTTTTCTATCAGGAAATAATTATATATCAAGAAACCACCCCAGCCAAGTCCAACTCAAGTCCTTTTGTCCCATACTAGTCCATAAATCCTCTTCAGACTCACACAGTGTGGTACTTAAAACTGTTGGCAATTTGAGACTTAAGAATTTAGCTTGTCAATCAGGTGGCACTTTGATGATCTCATTTGGAGGTGCTAAGGAGATAAACAGCTCATTAGAGGTGGGACACATGTTCACTTCCTGTAAGACATTGCTGTTGACAAGATGCCTGGAGCTATGCTAGAGCTCTGGAGCCGGAGGAGCCACGTGGAAACCCCTGCCAGTGCTGAGATGCTTACAACACCACTGGATCCATAAGACCTTCCACCTACTGGCCTGTGATCTTACTGTATGTGGCATCAATGCATGTGTCCCATGAGTCTGAAAAGGACGTTAGAGATTGGTATTAGATATATGGGCTAATATTGAACTCATGGACTTGATCTAGTCTGGGCTGGGATGTTTTCTCAATATTCAACTGCTCTTGTACATAAAGCACTTTCTTATACACATGAGTATGTCTATGAATCTGTTTCTCTAGTCTACCCAGACTACCACACACAGCCACATGCAATGATGCAGAATGCAGGAAGATCACTCATGTAGATCCAAGGTTGGTGGGAACATGGCAAGGCTCCAGAAGCTCTCAGGATGCCCAGCAAACAGGAAAGTGAAGTGAGAGAGTGAGGAGGAGGTTTGCAGAATCCTCCTTTTAACAAGGTCATGCCCCCTTGGAGATAGCATCAATCAAGCTGTGACGTGATTGACAGGTCTGACTAGCCAGGAGTATCTAGTTGACATAAAATCATTTAACTAAAAAATACTTCCCTAATTTCACTAAAGACAAGAAGATGTTCATCTAAGCTGTTCAACAAACCCAATAGCAGACAGATCCCAAAAAGAAAATCACCAAGGTGTTTCATAATCAAACTTTCCAAAAGCAAAGACAGAGAAAGAATCCTGAGAGAAACTCATGAAAAACAAAATGTTACTTACAAAGGAGAATCAATGGGACTCAGAGCACTGAGATCTCAGCAAAAAAAACCATGCAGGCAAAAAAGCAATGGGATGACATCTATAAAACCATGAAATTAAAATTTTTCAGCCAAGAATTATATTTCCAACAAAATTATCTCCCCCAAACAATAACAAAAATAGAATATTTCCATATGTAATAAGCAGAATGTAATAAACAAAAGTAAGGGAATTTCTAAAAACCATATCAACATGATAAGAAATAAAAGGAGTCCCTCAGAGAGAAAACCAACATCAGACATTAACCTGAGATGAAGTCATATGACAGCATCCGTCCCAGCTCAATAAAGAATTCTCAAAAACAAAAATTTTTTAACACCATGTGGTAGTTAAATGTTGTTACATCGACTTGAAGATGCATGGAAGTGCGGAGGTGGACTCCAGCCTGTCAGCCAGGTCACAATCCGAGGGTGCTTCCTGGAGGGTGTGGCCTTCTCATGAGGAGGGCCCGGGGAGCCTCCTCTCACTCTGGCACTCTGGTTTCCTGCTTTCTGGGACTCTATCACTGACCTTGAGTGTTTCCACCGACCTTGACTCCACAAGACTCTACACCCATAGGTCTGTGGTCTTCCTGTATTCTGCATCATTAGCTGGGGCTGCATGAATCTGAAGAGGGACTTGTGGACTAATATTGGACACATAGACTTGAGTTGGACTGGGCTAGATATAAAGCTCTTTTTTATACATATATGAGCACCATTGGATTTTTGTCGCTAGGCAATCTGGCTGAACGCAATACATGACTGAAAACAGGGAAGGAGAAATGTTCTCTAGTGCTGCTTTAACAAAAATACTCCAAGTTGAATGTTTTTACAAGCATACATTTATTTTTTTTCACCCTGTAAGAGGAAAAAAACTCCATTTTATCTCTCTGTGGCCTCACAGTTTAGGAGGAAGGGTTGTGTCTCCTTTGAGTAGTCTCATCATTCCTGGACGATCTCCATTGATCTTGTCATCAATTTTCCATTGTTCCTAAGAGGTTCTCAGCACAGGAGCCTGGCCCTCAGAGTCACACTCTTCTCAAGGATTTTCTTTCTGGGTAGTAATAAGGCTCTCTGCTCTCTTATCTCCCCTTTTATATCATCATCAAGAGAAGTTTTTGCTGGCCAGATGTTTGACTTATCAGAGCACATCATGGGGAGGGGGGAGAGGGGTGAACTGCCAAATTATAGCACTGCATAACTGCCAAATCACTGAGACTTGTGGCCTAGTCAAGTTGGCATGGATTTGGAGGTGACAGAATTCAATTCTTGATAGATATCAATCTAAAATGATAACTTTAAAACAAAAAAGGGATTCAATAGTGTAGTTATAGAACTTCCGTATGAAGAGCAAGTCAAGGTAATATCAAGAAATCAAAGACTGCTTCAAACTTAGATAAAGGTAACCACAAAAAAATTAACAACCCTATGCATCAAAATAAAAACAAGAAAATCAAAAAGACTCAGTAAATACAAAATAAACAACAAAAGAAATGAATGAAATCCAGAAACAAAAAGAACCAAGAGAAAATTAAAAGGAACAACAACAAGTTGGAAGAAATTGAAAGATTCAGCAACATAGCAGGACATAAGATTAATATGCAAAAATCAACCAGGTTGCTATATACTAAGAAGAGTGCTCTGAAAAGAAATCAAGAAAACAATACTACTTATACCATTTACAATAGCCAGACAAAAGATGAAGTACTTAGCAATAAGTCTAACCAGAGAAAAAAGACATACAGAGAAAACTACATAATATTACTAGAAATGAACAAACCCACATACATGGAAGAATAATCCGTTCATGGATAAGGTTTAATATTGTGAAAATATCAATACCAATCAATGCAATCCATAAATGCATTGCAATTCTGGTCCAGAAGCCAAGTTCATTTTTTAAAGAAATGGAAAAATTAATTACTGACATTATATGAAGAGGGAAGAGACCCAGCATAAGCAAAGAACTTTTTGAGAAGAAGAACAAATTAGCATGTCTTGTAATTCCTAACTTCAAAAACCTATTACTCAGCCATCATAGATGAAGCATCCTAGTACTGGTCCAATGATAGACACATAGGCTAATGGAACAGAATAGAGAATCCAGGAAAAATTCATCCACCTTCAGAAAAACTGATCTTCAACAAAGGGTCAAAAAGATTAAATGAGAAAGAGATAGCCTCTTTAACAAATGAAACCAATTGTCCTGGCAAAGTTGAATCTCCATCAGCAGAAGAATGAAACAGGGCCCATACCTCACCTCATGCACAAAAACAAACTCCAGAAAGATCCAAGACCTAAAGGTAAGCCTCAGAGCTATAAATATTGTTATGAGAAAATAAGGCATTCACAGACTACCAGGCATAGCCAAGGAAACACATAGTGGAAGATAAATTGGGTGACTGAGACCTAAAAATAACACACTTACACACATCAGTAGATTTCACACACAAAAAAAATAGAGAACCCACACACTGAGAAAAAATTGTTAGCAGTGACACAGTGGAGAAGGGACTAACCTCTAAAATCTATAGAAAATAGCAAGATCTCAATAATAAAAAGACAAATAAATTTTTAAATGATTAAATAACATGAACAGACATTTCACCAAGGATGACATTCAAATGATGAACAAACATGAGGAAATGCTTGTGATTGCCAGCCATTTGGGAAAAGCAAACCAAAGCAAAGGTGAGATGCCACCATACTTCAACAATGACAGCCAAGTCTTAAAAATCAGAAAACAACAAATACTGGAGAAATTGTGGAGAGATTGGAAACTTCATACCCTGTTGATTCGACTGTGAATATGTACAAGCACTGTGGAATACAATATGGTAACAATATGGAATCACATCAAATAACTGGTAATATAAATGCCATATGATCCAGCAATCACTCTGCAAACAATTTATATATATTTATACACATATGTGTATATATACATATATGAATGATGGGGGCTGGAGCAGAGACCCAAACCTCATCTGTAGACAATAGGGCATCCTCTCACGGAAGGGTCACACGGAAGGGTTGAATCAACCAGGGCGCTGTGCATCTTGCCATCGTTCCTGACTCCTTTCAAGGTTTTCAGTAGGATGTTGTGTGGATGACATGAAGATGGCCGTAGAAAGACCTATACAATGAATTCAGCACTGTCAGAAATGTCCCAATTTTCCTGCCTCCCTGCATTTTGCCTGCCTCCTTTGTAAATCCTGATTAGAAAGCCTACCTTCTTCCTTTTGCGTATGAGTAGAGACTGGATGTGCCAACCAAAATGAGGACAAGAAAGAGTCTTATTTTAACATATTGATAATCAAAGTCTGAGGATTTTTGTTTAACAAAGTTGAATAAGGAAGACTGAAGGAGAACTGATGCGTTTGAACTGTGGAGCTGGAGAAGAATATTGAAAGTTCCACGGACTGCTCAAAGGACAGACAGATCTGTATTGGAGGAAGGATGGCCAGAGTGCTCCTAAGAGGCAAGGATGACCAGACTTTGTCTTACATACTTTGAACATGTTGTCAGTGAAGGCCAGTCCCTGGAGAAGAACGTCATGTTTGGTAAAAGTAGGAGCAGCGAAAACGAGAAAGGCCCTCAAAAAGATAGGTTGGTACAGAGGCAGCAACAAGGGCCTCAGGCACAGCAACGATGGAGAGGACAGTTCAGGACCTGGTAGCAGTTTGCTTTGTTGTGAGTAAGGTCACTATCAGTCAGAACTGACTTGATGGCCCCTTGATGAACTTTTGTGGCCCCAGTCACTACTCACCTAAGTAAGATGTACGAAAGTGTCGTTGTAAACTATGTTATGCCAATTGACCTTGATGTTCCCTGAGACTATGGTCCTGCACCTCCAGTTCCCATGACTCATTCTTCAAAGTGTTTGATTATGTCTAGGAATTTTTCATAACTTTGCATTGTCTATATTCCATCACATGGAACCTGAGAAATTTTTAGTCTTTATAGGAACAGATCACCAGACCTTTCTCCTGTGGTGGTGTTAGCTGAGTTTGAACCACCAGACTTTCAGCTGCTAGTCAAGAACTTAGCCTTTCGCAGGAAGAGGAATCGAATTTTTTTAAATGCTCATAGCCAATGATATTGTTAGGTAGCTTATCCTAGGGAATTGGGAAGTCCATTTATGCATGCCCAGGAGAGCCAGCAAAAGACAAAAGCTGGATTTTCCCGCCGGTGGGCTCGGATGGGCGTTACACCTGGAGCAGCCCACCTGGGCCGGGTGATTGCAATTCAGCCAATGGGATCACCACACCTCCCCCGGGAACCCTTGAAAAGGCAGGGACCTGAAGGGAGAGGGGCTCTTGGTCTCTTGGTCTTGTCTTGCTTGGGTGGTCCTGGTCCTCTTCGTGGGAGGGGAGAGATCCTTGCGTGACCTGGAGCAGTCTCTGCCAGGCCGCATGATCAAAGGAATCCTATGGGTGCCGTGTAAAACCTGATGCTTCTTTGAACTTTCATTAAATTCACTTGGATCATGAGCCCGGCTTCGGCGTGAAATCTTTCTCGCGTGGAGCCAAGAACCGAGGCTGAGATTTAGGCTGGAGAGAGAAACCTAACTATATGACCATTCAATGTTTTGCTTTACTTTAATAGAGTAAAACAATATTAACAGAACTTATTATTTGTTTTAATTTATGCTTTAATTTCTGAAATAAACTATTTGATTCTGGTGTTTTATTCATGTTAATCAAAGCCGTGTTGAGCTGCTAACTACAAGGTCACCAGTTCAAAACCACCAGCCACTCTGCAGGAGAAAGATTAGACTTTCAAATCTTGTAAAGACCTAGAGTCTCAGAAACCCACAGGGGCAAGTCTAGCCTGCCCTATAGAGTCACTATACGCCAGAATTGATTTGATGGCAATGAGCTTGGGTTGATCAAGTAAGGATTAGACTCTTAAGCACAAAGTCAGTGGTTCAAAGCCACCAGACACTTGGAACCAAAAAGATGAGGCTATTTGTTCTCATAAAAATACATAGTCTTAAAAGCCCTATACAGGGTCACTATGAGTCGGAATCGACTTAAGAGTTGTAGGTTTGGTTGGGAGGCTTAATTTGCAACTATCTTGATTAGAATTTTTGAATCTATATTCTTCAACGTAGTTTGGCCTGTAGTTTCTTTTTCCTGATGTAGGAATTGTTCAGTTTTGAGCTGAGGGTTAAAATCGCCAAAGATTAACCACGCTGGCCAGTACGTCCCGTAAACGTGCAGAGGACTCGGTGGTGAGCTTGTGTGCCTCTAGGAGTCTGTTAGCTCAACTCAGAGCAGAAACTAGGAACCAGAGAGGTGCCGACTCCTATAATAAGCTGTTGCAAATTGTAACTGGGAGATTGACTAAGAGAGCATTCAGCAAATAGCTTTACTATTTTCTCCAGTGCTATTCAAACCCATTTTGTGCAGCTCAGTCTCTCTTTGTCACAATAAATCGTTCCTGACTCCTGACAAAAGCTTGCATAGGCCCACGGGAAGTCTATGGTAATTAAGTGCTCTCCATTCACTTTCACTCTAAAGTGTAGTTCCCTTTCAGTCCCGAGAATGCAACATCTGTGACAAGGCCAAACTCCAAATGTCACATAGAGGTGCAGGAGGAAAGAGCTTCTCCCTGACTTCCCAGCTCTAAGTTCTAAGGGCCCCTGCTTGGAACAGAGGAAGGAAGCAGTGGTGAGGAGATAGGAAAGCAGCCACTTGCCAGGCACCCATGTGATCTGGCCTTGATTTGGGGAGAAATCACACACCCTAGCAGATCCTTCAAGAGACGCTTTGTGGCTTCTTTGGATACCATTTCTGAGTTGCCCATCCCTTGCTTGCCATTCCCTTAGCGAGGGAAACTTTCTCATTTTCTGGATTCCTCCTTCAGCCCGGGATCTCTCCTGGCACAGCTCCAAGCCTTCTTGCTGATGTCTTCTTACTCCTCCTGAAACCCCTCTGGGCAGGATACAAAACACCCTACCCTATTCCTCTACATGTGGTATAGTCTGGCACCAAATGACAGGAATGTCTGACCCACCATCATAGGGAGAATATCAGACCCCATAAACAGCCGTGTCCCCCACAGCCACTAACTCCCACCCCCCGCAGAGTTTTTAATAAGAATATGTCATACACTTCAGCAATAATGGCTCAGGCTTGGCAACAATCTCCTTAATGTCCTCTCTCTCACCCTAAGAAAGACGTACCCCTTTATGCTGTGAGGTAAGGGAAGAAGCAAAAAATAAAACCGTCTTCAGTCTCCCCGTTTGCTCAGGCTCTCTGACCTCTCTCACTCAGGGGAGTAGGTAGTCAGCCAAGGGTCACGAAAAAGCATTTTGCCTGCTTCCTTTGCAAGTCCAGATGAGAAGGACCAACTTCTCACTTTGGAAGATGAGTGTAGATAAGACTTCATATCTGTCTCAACCAAAACAAGAAAGAGTCTGACATACCAAGTGTGTGCACTTTTGTTTAACAAAATTGTCTTCAAGGTTGAAAAGTTGGTGTGAGAATTATCTTTTTTTTAAGATCATTTTATTGGGGGGCTCTTACAGCTCTTATCAATTGTATGAAGCATATTTGTACATATGTTGCCATAATTATTTTCTATACATTTACTTTCCATTTGAGCCCGTGGTATCAGCTCCTCTTTTTACCCTCACTCCCCCTCTCCCATTCTCATGGCCCCTTGATAAATTATAAATTATTATTAATTTCATATTTTATACCGACTGCTGTCTCCATTCCCCCGTGGTTCTTCCCCACTCCTCTCCCACCTTCCCCCTACCACCTGGCATCGCTGCCCTCATTTCTGTCCCAGAAGGGTTTATCCAACTTAAATTTTGTGTGTCCTGAGCTCTTATCTGTACCTGTGTACATGCTCTGGCCTAGTCTGTAGAGAAAGACAGGATTGGGGTCCTAATAGTGTGGCTTGAGGACGCCTCAAGAAATCAGAGGAATATTGTGTTTCATCAGTGTTATACTTCCCCCTGATTGACTCATCCCTTACTGGTGACCCTTCTATGTCTACAGATGGGTTTGGGGTCTCTTCTTTGACCCCACTCATTCTCAACAGTATGTTTTTTGTTTATTTGGACTATTTGTTTTGGGTCTTCCAATGCCTGATACCTGATCCCAGCGACACTTCATGATCACACAGGCTGGTGTGCTTCTTTCTTGTGGACTTGTTCCTTTTTTTTTTTTTTCTAGTTGGCTGCTTGCTTAATTTCAAGCCTTTAAGATCCCAGGCACTATATCTTTGGATAGCAGGGCACCATCAGCTTTCTTCACCACATTTACTTGTGCACCCATTTTGCCTTTAGTGTGCTGGGAAAGTGAGCAACACAGAATACCAGGTTATTAGAACAAAGATTCTTGTGTTGAGGAAGAGTTTTAGCAGAGGCCCAAAGTCTGTTAATATATTGTCACATAAATATATGTACCTATGCCAATACCTCAATTTTTCTAAAGTAATATATTTACATAAGTGCATGCCTATGTTTATACCTCTATTCAGAGCTTCCTAGATCTTCTATTCTAGCTTCCTAGATCTTTCCTCTGTTTGCTTTTACCTTTCCCACCATCACACTTGCCCTTCTGCCTCTCAGTAATGCCTCTCAGCCAGATTGCTGTATCTTTAACCCAAACCATTTATCTACAGTAATAGTCTTTCAAATAAATATTTCCAGATTTCTAATAAGGCTTTCAAGTTAGACATAATGAATAATTCCATAAAATATCTTTGACCATAAGTGTACTAATACACAGATATCCATCTTTCCCATAAAAAGAACTTAAAACTTTTATTGAACTTCATTCCTAAAAATATATACCCTGCACAATGGTTTAAATATAAAACACCTACTCTGTGCAAGCTGTGCAAGTTTTGAAACACACCATAGTTCTACCAGACATGAGATTGAGGCACACACAAACACCAATAACACTCAGACGGGAAAGTAGAGAAAACTGAGTTTGCACTGACACAGCAAAGGGGCTTACTCTGATAAGCAAAATGAGATCAGCTCCAAAAGGTGTCCAATGGGGACAATGGACTCAGACTTGGATTGGAGGCTTCCGGTGTCCAAGGCGGCACCTCACAGCAGAAGTGCAAGTTGCGCCACTAGCAGATGTGCAATGGTCATCACTGTCATGAAAGCCTCATCTGTGGAAGAGTATGGGGACAAGTACATAGCCCACTGGATGGAGGAAGGAGGGAGAGGTTGGATGCAAAAGCCTCTAGTGTTGTTGTCATTGGGCGCTATTGGTTAGTTCTGACTCATAGAAACCCTGTTCACAACAAAATGAAACACTGTCCAGTCTTGGGCCATTTGGGAGTTGAAAATTCAACATCTTGCTGGACTTGCTCCAGTTGGTTTTTCAAAGCTCAATTCAGACTTTTACAGGCAGCATGAGGTGGCCTTCCCCATTCTCCAAGAGGACTCTGCAAACTTCATTACGGAAAGTGCTTCCTTGCCTACCTCTGCTACTCAAATAGAAGCTCCCTGAAGGAGGGCACTCTGCCTTAGAAACTGCTGGGGCCCTGCTAGCTAGTTCAGGACCTAGAAAAGAAGAGACAATCAATAAATGTTAGAGGCCTGACTGAATCCTACCTCGTCTGGCTGGCTTGTAAATGACAGGGATTCAATCTGAGCCAACAGGAATACAGGATTAGTGGCAACAAACTAATTTTGGCTCCTAGTCACTGGGGACATTAACACTTAATGAATAGCTTGTTCTGAGCCGGATTTCTTGCAAGGTCAGTGCGTCTCACCTCCTATGACTGGTATTCTGGACTCCTGCTGACAAGCTTCAGGTTAAGTGAAGCACACAAAGAAAAGAATCCGAGGAATTTACAATGCAGAGTTTACAAAGAGAAACACAGAACTCACAATAATATGGGTGGTTGGGAAAAGCGCCATCATAGAAGCAGCATATGCTTTGGAGGAGGTGGACCTGGGATCCTATCTTGATTCGATCATTTAGTAGCTAATTGGCCTTGAGTACATTATTTAACTAATTTTCTCATCTTTACATTTGGGATATTAATAGCTGTTGCCTCACATGGTTATTATAAAAATAAGAAATTTGATTAGAGTAAAGTACTTAGGAATAGGCCTGATATATACAAGTCCCTGGTAAGTAGTTGGTGTGATAGAAATTATCATGAAGCATAAACAAAATCAGCCAAATGAAGGTCGGACATGATGGTGGGGCAAGAGGAAAGTAAAGGGAAACAGAGGAAAAAACTAGGAGGCAAAAGACACTTATAGAGGTCTAAATACAGGCATGTACATATGTAAATATATTTATATATAATGATAGGGACATAGATTTGTGATACCTTCCCGACACGAACGCTGAAGACAAAATGAGTGCATAGCAAATGTGGTAAGAAAGCTGATGGTGCCCGGCTATTAGAAGATATAGAATCTGGGGTCTTAAAGGCTTGATGTTGAACAAGCAGCCATCTACCTGGGAAGCAACAAAGCCCACATGGAAGAAGCATACCAGCTTGTGTGATCATGTTGTGTCGATGGGGTCAGGTATCAGGTATCAGAGGACCCAAAACAAACAGTCATATAGATGCAAACTAGGGGGGACAAAGTGGAAACCCAAAGCCCATTTGTAAATGATTTGACATTCCCTCACAGAAGTGTCACAAGGAAAGGACGAGCTAGCCAGGGTGCAGTATAGCACTGACAGAACGTACAACATTCCTCTAGTTCTTTAATTCTTCTCCCCCCCACTATCATGATACCAGTCCTACCTTACAAATCCAGCTAGACCAGAGCGTGTACACTGGAACAGATAAGAGCGCTCAACACAGAATCCAGGACAGACAAACCCCTCAGGAACAATAATGGGAGTAGCAATACCATCAGGACAGGGGAAGATGGGGAGAGAAAAGGGGAATGATCGCCCCCCCCCACTCCCCATGCACACACCCAGGTTGACAAACAACAAAAAAAATGAGTAGGAAGAAAGCAGATGGTGTAAAATATGAAAATAATAATAATTTATTAAGGGTTCATGAGCATGGGAGGGTGGAAGAGGGAGGGGGAAAACGAGGAGCTGATACCAAGGGCTCAAGTAGAAAGAAAATGTTTTGAAAAGGATGATGGCAATGTATGTACAAATATGCTTGACACAAGGGATCTATGGATTGTTATAAGAGCTGTAAGAGCCCCAAATAAACTTATTTTTTAAAGCTTGCAGAAGAATATAAACAAAATCACATGTGAACATACAACATATAGTTGTCATTAGCTCTCATCCTGGCTCTATGGCAACCACATACCCAATGGAAGAAAATACTCCTGCTCCGGCACCATCAGGACCACTGTAGACTGGACCAATGCGATCGATCTGGTTTTCATTAACTTGTTTTTAGAAGTAAATCATCAGATCTTTCTTCCTAGACCATCTTTGTCTGGAAGCTCTCCTGAAGCTTGCAGCACAGCAACAAACCTCTGCTTAACGACAAGTGGTGGCGGACAAGGTGAGAGGTATGGACCAGGAATTACAGCCAGGTCTTCCACACGGAAATGGGGAAACATTTACCACTGAGTCGCAATGCTTCCACAGAGAAGGCATCTGTCCATTCAGGGAAGATGTGGAGCAGTTTGAACAGGAATTCTTTCTCTGTCTGCCTGATCCTATTTCTCTCCTAGCTGAATTAAACTCATTTTCACCAATTGTTTTCTGATCTTGGACACCGCGATTCAAGGTAAGGTAGTTCAACACTCTTTCGTGTTCTTCTATATCAGAGCTGCATGGATTTCTAAGCTATACCCATGGTTTTTATTTATAGAATACCCGGAAGAGGCCACGAAGAGACATTATTCGCATTTTCATTATTGTTATTTTTTTACAAGTCCACCATCATTTAATAAATACAGGCAGAATTTGTCTGAGTTTCTGCCAGCCTCTTTTGAGTTACTTTTATGGGTAATTGCATTCACAGAGTGAAAGATAAACTATTCAACCAACACATTTAAATTTAACCTTGAATTATTTACCTCAGGATAGAGTGTTAAAAAAATAATAATTAATTTTCTAAAAGGAAATTCTTTGTAAAAGTTTGTGTAGGGAGGAAATTGGTTTTTCTCACTCGCCTCATCTCATATTTATCAGCATTTAAAATGGTCATTCTGGAAACTAAATGATCACTTCAGCATGTTTTTCAAACAAGCCTAGAGAACCCAGTGCTTTGATGTTTGCCTAAAAGCTGAGGTCATGGTGAAACCTTAATCTCATTTTTCTCTTCTTTTCTAGGCTTCTGTCCTTGCCTTTGATCCACCCTGCATAAAGCTATTGGCAAATGTATCACCGATTTTGATCTTATAAACTGTACATGAATTCACACACCCTCATATTTGTCTCATAATAGAGAGGACAACCTGTAAACGATGACACAGCCATGACTCAGGAGTTTGAAGTTCTCCCAACAACTACCTCACCTTTTTATCTAGGGCTTCAGCCAAAGTTCCCCTGGGAAGGCTTTCAAAAACTGGGGGTCACTAGGAAAACAAGGATCTGTCCCCAGCCCCACCAAGTGTTGGCAGACTATACCCATGGATAATCCCAACTATGGGCCAAGGGGGAAATCAAGGGATGAAGTTGTTTACCACTGTACATATAGGATAGTCCAGCAGCCTGGGGTAGCAGAAAGAGCACAGGACAGGGAGGTTATCAAGTGATGTGAGAAACCGGGTAACACTGGGCTATTTGATTCTTTGAGGCCACTGTTTTGCTACTGTTGTTGCTGCTGTCATTTTGACCCCCAACTCATAAGAACCTCAGGCACAATAGGAGGAGACTTTTGTCATCCAAAACGTTTTCACTGACTGCGTTTCAGAAGTAGATCACAGGCCTTTATTCCTAGTCTGGAAATTACACTGAAACTTGCTCAACATCACTGGGACGCAAAACACACAAGGCTCCGGGAACAGACAGGGGAACCTGCACATGAGGTGCATTGGCCAGGTATGAAGCCCATGTCTCCCACATGGAAGGGAGGAATTTGACCACAGGACCACAGCTGCCTTCAGGCCTCCACCTAAAAAAAAACCAAGAAAACACTACCATCAAGGTAATTCCAACTCATAATGACCCTATAGGACTGGACAGAACCACCCCTGAGTTTCTGAGATTGAACCTCTTTAAGGGAGTAGAAAGTTCTGTCTTTCTCCCGCAGAGTGGCTGGCTGGTGGTTTTGAACTGCTGACCTCTCAGTTAGCAACTCAACTCATAACCATTTTGCCACCAGGCCTCATCCACCTATTCATCTCTACTTGCAAAGGTATGAGAAAATAAGTCTTAAATGTCTAGGATTCAGTTGATTTCCATCCTTGAGCTCTGACTCTATCTAGAATAATCAAGGTCCACATGAAGCCCCTCCATGAAGACTCCCAACAATGAGGACAGGCAGTCTGGACCCGGCCACCTGTCTCTGTACCACACTCCAGCTGGACATGCTTTCATATTTTTAAAAGTGTGAAAGAACTTTAGAGAATAATAAAATTTCACGGCACCTGAAGATTATGTGCAATTCAATTGCCAGTCTATAAATACGGATTATTTAAATGCAGCCACATTGGCTTATTCCACATTGTCTATGAGTACTTTTGCCTGCAACAGCGGAGTTGAGTTGGTTCACCTACAAGGCCTCAGATGTTTACTCCAGGCCCTTGACTGTCATGGAGATGACAGTGCCTAGGAAAGAAGAGAATGTCTGTGTCCCCGTGCACTCCCAAAAACCATAGTAAAATAAATAAACAAGCAAGAATTCCCACCCAGTCAATTCCAATTCTTCATGAGCTGGTTTTGCATGGGCTATTTCCAAATTAGCATAGATACTTCTGCCACCTACTACAAATTAAAATAGTCCAAGACCCTCAGGGACAGAAGGGGGTCTCTTTGGGCCCTCCAAAAGACTGAAGTTAGGTGCAGAGTGGACATGGACGAAAGGAAAATAAGACTAGGAAAGCTCCCTCTTCGAATCTCTTTAAATTTCTGGTAAACCAGAGAGATTAAGCCAGCTCATCTAAATCTGAGATGTTCTCTATTTCCTCTCTACTGGTATTCCTTTTCGGGCCTCATTGTTTGCCGATTGAGAGTCATGATGAAAGTAAATGAGAAGTCAACTTTGGGAAATCCATTTAGAGGTAGCAGAGATTTCTGCATCAGGGAACTTAAACGTTTAGTGGCTATTGCCTTTCCACCTCCAGATGCCTCATTCCAAAAATGTGTCTTTGGAACATGTAAGCCAAGAAGACACTCATACTTGTGAATTAAATTACAACCCATAATAACCATTAGAGTGTAAGCTTCCTGATGAAACTGTAATTAAATAGATAATCCCTCAAGGAAGAGATGTAGGCCAGCCTCGGCACTCCTCCAAGAGCCTGGTGCAGAGTAAGATGCCGTAAGCATTTATTGCATAAACGTTTTATTTGTTTGGAGGGTTTGCTGTGGGGTTTCATATTAAAATTGTGTTCTAATCCATACAGAATTCTGGGTATTCAGTGCATTTTAATATTTTTACAGTAAGTTAAACAAGAATTTGCATGCACCTATCACTATGCAAAACCCAAGAAATTCTACATGCACAGATGAACCATAACAGATACACTGTCTGTCCCTAAAGACTGATCCAGAGAGTTGTAGCACGTTGTCCCAAACAATATTTACTCACTCGGTGAGAGATTGCAATGAAAAGTGAACACTGTGAAAGCCATTCCCCAAAATGACAAGTAAGTATCACCCATTTGTAAATATGCATCAAGCAAACAGAAAATCCCTAGAGAAGCAACCCAGAGAGCTTTTAACTGTTGAATTTGGGTGAACAAATAGGTGTCAGAGAAGCCCAAGAATATGTCTCTAAAGTAATGGAAAAGGTATTTTTTTGGCTACCCTCTATCATAAGTTATACTTTCCTTCTAAGGCCAGGAATATTGATAAGAATTCAGAGACAGCTGCAGCAGAAATGTCTGCAGGTGGCATTAGCAGAGCCGATCACAAGATGACTCATAAGCATGTGAACGGGAGCTATTAAATAGAGAAGACGAATGAAGAGTCGATGCCAGTGAACTATGGCGCTGTGGGTTTATGAAGTATGGTGCTGGAGAAGGAAGTGTCATGGATTGCCCAATGAACAAGCAGATCTGTCTTAGAAGAAGCACCTCCAGAAAGAATGATGAGACTTTGGACGCATCATCAGGCGAAGCCAGTCCCTGAAGAAGGATGCCATGCTTCATAAAGTAGAAGGGCAGCAAAAACGAAGGCCCTCGACAACATGGAGGGACACAATGGCTGACAACATGGACTCAGACATAAGGATCTGAGGATGGTGCAGGACCACGGCACTTCATTCTGTCGTACGGAGGCACTGTGAGTCGGAACCACCTGGACAACATCCAAAACAACAATGTCACAATGAGAAACTGGAGAAAGGCTGCACCATTATCATGTGTGTAGGGTATGCATTCACCACTAAAAGCATAAAGCAACAGAATGGAAGCATGGTGGCCAAAGACCTCTGGACCTCAGAGATTGAACTGTGGTAGCTGACACAAAGTCTCATTCCTAAGATAAATTATTAAAAAGAAACACTAGGCCAAATGGGTTTTATTAACCTTTGTAGTCAAGGCTCCAGGCTCTGTGCTGTTCCACGGATCTTGATTTGATGCAATGGAAACCAACTCGTTACTTTCAGGTGCGAGACCATTCGACAGAAGGATTTATGTTAGCTTATAGGATACATGCAAAGACCTGGCACAGAAACTGAGCTGGAGGAGAAGAAGGAAAGGATAGAATTACAGCCAAAATCATAACCGAGGTGGACTCTCAGTAGCAGCCCACTGTGGCCCATTATGTACGCCCGGAGGACAGGGACCACTGCCACTGGATACTGGAAGCCCTGTCCCCCACGAGGTGAGTCCTCTTTCCAGGTCAGAGTCCAAGGCGCGGGTACACTGAGCCTTGGACAAGTGCCCATTGCACTGCTGTGGCGCTGGGAAGGGAACACCCGGAAATGTTTGCCATTTGCTATACAGTCACTGACTCATGGCGACCCCCTGTGTGTGTCACAGTGCAACTGTGTTTTATATGGCCCTTCAACGTCTGGGCTCTTCAAATTAGATCCTCAGAACTTTCTTCCAAGGCACCTATAAGTGAACTTGAACTTCCAACTTTTTCTTTAGCAGTCAACCGTATTTAAATTTGCACACTCTTGGGGACTCTTTTGGAAATATTTTTACTGGGAATCTGAGTCCTGATTCCTAAAATCTTGAATTTTCCACTAATTAAGGATGATATTCAGAAGCTGGATACATATTTGGATGCTGTTCCCTTTTCTTTAAAAATTTCGCAGAATTAACACAGCTTTCATAATTATACAGAGAGGAAATAAATGATATTCAATGAGATAATTTGAGATACTCTCTACCATGACTGCCCTAGAACCAAATGCACCCACCGTACAAGCATATAGCACATGGCCTCATTTTCAGAACTTCCAGAATGTAGACTGATGCTGGGGAAAGAGGAAGTTGATGTCAACTCCTGCTGTTCACTTTCTTTCCATGGTCACTATGATTTAGGCGGTCTAGTCCCGTTGACTCGTGGCATTCGGGTAACTTAGGAGGGCAGTGGAGGACAGAGCATGAGGGTCTGCTTGCCCTCAGGCCTGCGGAAAGGGCTAAGTGTCTCTGCCAACCCCAAGAGCAAAGCCAAGGTGAGAGATGTGGGGAGCTGTAGTAGTTAGAGGATTTTATGTCAACTTGAAGCTGTATGAAAGTGAAGGGGTGAAATCCCTGTCAATCAGAGCACAGCCTAATGGCACTTCCTTGGGGTGTGGTCATCTCATGAAGTAGACCCTGGGGACCTCCTTCTCTCTCTCTCCTTGTCCCACCTTCCCGCTTGCTGGGACACTGATGTTGACACTGAAAGTTACTGGTGCCCTGCCGTGTTTCCCCCAACCTGGGATCCACATAACTCTGCACCCAGTGGCCTGTTATCTCCCTGCATTATGCATCATTGTATGTGGCTGTGTGAATGTAAAGAGAGACTTATGTACTGGTCTGGGACTTATGAATGAGTTGTACTGGACTGGGACACTTTCTTGATATATAATTACTTCTTAATATAAAGCTCTTCTGGTACATCTATGGGTGACACTGGATTTGTTTCTCTGGTCAACCCGGCCTACATCATTGCATGTGACTGGGTGGGTCTGAACAGGGAAATAGGAACTAGTATTGGACTGATGGACTTGAGTCAGACTGAGATGGGATGCTTTCTTGATATAATTCTTTCCTCTTCTTTTTTACACTATACTCATAGCTATGTGGTTTATTAGGGCAAACGGGGTTAAAATTCAGTATCAGGATCAACTTGGAAATACCAAGGACAACTCAGGACTTGGTTCTTGAATCAGGACAGCCTCTTCTCAGTCATGTAACCTATAGATAGGCAGACCTCTTTCTCAGACTTTGGCCCTTGCTCTTGGTCCTCACTCTTAGCCTGGCCCTTGCCCAGGCAAGAGTTACAAAGCTCTTGTTGTTCTTAACAAATCATTTTATTAGGGGCTCTTTTAGCTCTTATAACAATCCATACATCAGTGTTATCAAGTGAAATGCGTTTATACATATGTTTCCATCATCATTTTCAAAAGGTCTTTCTTATACATATATGAGTATCACTGGATTTGTTTCCGTCATCAACCCAGCCTAACACAGAAATTTTCAGTTTCAACTCCACAGCAACAGGGACAAGTCCTTAACTAAGAATGAGGCCATCAGAGACCTCCATAGCAGCAGTATTTTCTGGTCCACTGCTACCTGGACCATGTGGGGAAGGCTAATCCGTAGCACCCTAGTCGGCAGTACAACAATGGCTTACCGCTGGCATAAGGCTCCAGACTCAGGCTACCCTTTCACAGAGGAGCACTGGTGGCCCCAGGAGACATCCAAATCTACAGCCATTAGTTCCTAATTGCTTATCTTTGATAGCACAAAAGAAACTCAGACTGCATTCCTACCTGGCTTTAGAGGAGGAAAACTTTATTTATTCAACTGCTTAGCTGGGTTATAAAGTCCTCACAATAAATGTTATAGGTAAGTTTCTGCCGTAATTATTTTTTTTCACTTGTCTGAAAAAAGTTAGGAGGCGGTGCCAGCTTTAGGAAAGACATAAGCTCATCTAAACAGTACACATTGCAGAATAGTAAGTACCTCTACTGTATTAATTCTAAAAATCATCTAAAACTATGTATAAATCTTTGGTAAGAGAATTATTCCCTAGTGATTATAATCATAAACATTTGTCAGATCTAAGGAAAGGAGGTAGTCCCTGTCACCAAAGGGAAAATAAAAGTTGTAAATTCCCAATCCATTTAAATATATGTATATTTAAATCGATTCTAACTCACAGTGAGTTCCTGTGTGACAGAGTAGAATTCTGTCCCCTATGGTTTTCAGTGGTTGATTGTTCAAAAGTAGATTCCCAAGCTTTTCTCCAAAGTGCTCCTCCAGATAGATTTTAACCTCCCACTTGGCTTGCAGGCACGTGCATTGACTGTGTGCACTATCCAGGGACTCCAGTCCTCCTAGCAGAGACATGTCACCAAAAGGCTGGATAGAATCTTACACTGGGCCAAGTCTTAACTGACACTCTTGGCAGCCTCAAACCAACAGGGCACAGACACACGGGAGCTAGTGAGGCAGTTGATGTGCTGAATCCAGAGGAGACCGTATCCGCTCAGCCCAGTCATGAGGAACAGTCTGGGCACCCTGCCCGAGAAGCCAAGCACGCCCAATCAACATTTCTCAAGCTTGGCAGAGGCGTCCTCTGTCATTAGGCATTACCATCTAATAAATAATAAAGGAGTCCCATTGTAAAGCACTTTGCAAATGGTGGGTACGTATCATCAATTATAATGGGACTCTCAGTTTTCCCAACATTTCAGCAGCAGGTTACGGATAGGTAACTTCAGCATAAGAAACCACCAATGTGTGAAGAGCTGAGCATAAAATGTTTCCAATACCTGCCCGGGCTGGAAAGCATCCCAGGAGAGATGACAAGATGACAGAGCTATGGAAATGATTCCTGGGAGTTCCCTGGAAGAGCCAAACATTGCCAGGTAAAGACATTCCATTTCCTTACAGATTATTTAGAACAGAAACCCCATTTAGAGATCTACGAAGGGATTCACCAGTGTCTTCAGAGCCCCTAGAAGAAATTGAGAAGTATTTAAATTGACAAACGAACAGCTCCTATTGCTACCTGCCTTCATACTCACAGTTAACATTAAAAAGAAGACTTCAATGAGGATGTCGCCTTCCGGTTGGGATGCCCTGACAATTGCATAAGACATCGCAATGCCTCCCTGTGTTCCTTTTCTTCCTTCCTTTCCTCTGTTGTGTAAACCATTGTCCTTGAAGTAATTGTGACGTGTTGCAGAAACTTCTACTTGATTTTATGTAAAATTTGCATTAACTGAATCAGCCAGTTTTCATTGATCACTCCATTTTTTTAATATCTATGAGAAAAGAGTACATGGCACAGATAGCTTATAGTTTCCTCCTGTTCTTGACATTGTAGGTGTGTTTAGACTGAGTCCTCTTCTCCATGATGAACGCCAGGAGTCCTCAATGTCTGCAAGTTCTGTTGGATTACCTATGGAACAAACCTGGTCATGGTAGCAAGTAGCTTTATTGCAGTGTGAAACAGCTCCAATCTGGGGTCCTGTACATGGACAATATAACCTTGATAGTTACAATTTTCTCAACAATTGATTAGAAATAATGCAAGCAGCGGTTAAAGCAAACTTTTCCTTTGGTGCTTGAGAGTCCCAACTTCCGACATTGTATGAGCACCGTGGAAAGTGGTATAGTGCTTGCTAAAAAAATTGGGGGGGGGGGGGAATCCATATGACTCAGTAATCCCTCTACTTATGTCTCCTCAAGAAAGAAGAAACACAGCATGAATAGATATATGCACATCCATGTTCACCCCAGCACTAGTCACAGTAGCAGGATGGGAGCAACCTAAATGCCCATGGGTGGATAAATGGAGACACTAACTTGATACAAACGCACAATAGAATACTGTGAAGTGTCAAAGAGTAACAATGAGCCTTTGAAACACCTCATGACATGGACCAACCTGAAGGATATTATGCTGAGTGAGAGTCATCAATCACAAAAAGGCTATTATTGCATGATGTCACTATTATTTTTTTTATTAAGAAAAGATGTTGACGCTAAAAGAAACAGACTTTGAGGATAAGTAGGGCTGAGAGGGGAGGGAGGGAGGGGAAGCCACATACTGGACAGGAGACAGGTGTCAACTTGAGTGAAGGAGAAGACAGTAGTCAACAAGGGGAATATGGGCAAACAGTCACGGAAACTGTTGAAGTTTACGGGGATAAGCAGGGAGATTTAATGAGTTGTTGAATGCAAAATTGATGCCTGCTCTGTAAACTGCCACCTAATTCACAGTACAAAATATACATATTAATCGCTACTTTAGATGAAGGCTAATAATTTAAATACTATTTCAAAGAAGAACTTTTTAAATCCTTGAAGCTATACCAAGTATACTCAAGAACTTTCAAGGTCCCCGTTGACATTAGAGTCAACAGCTTTACCCAATAGTCACTGAAAGAAGAGGGGAAAAAACACATCACATTTTTCACACACACACACAAATATATGCATATATATACATATATATATCAATATATTTAGAACACTTGAGAGTGTCCTCTTTTGAATATAAGGCCGTTTTTATTTTGTTTCAGTATTTTAAGTAATGATTTGAATTTCATACATTGCCTAAAACACAAATAAATGATGCAGAGATACTTAAAGAAATGTGATGCCGTTTTCCAGAGTCTGGCTTCACCTGGTAACACATCCAAGTACATGAGATCAAATCTCTCCAGCATCACATCTAAGTAGCATTCTGCTGTATTTCTTCCAAGACAGAAGTGTTTGTTCTTCTAGCAATTTCAGCATTGCTAAGAAACACCATAATTCAAAAGGATCTATTCTTTTTCTTCAGCCTTCCTTATTCATTGTCCAGTTTTCATGTGCATTTGAGGCAATTGAAAATACCACGGCTTCAACAAAGCTCACACGGAAGAAGGACACCAGTCTGTGTGATCACAAGGTGTCAAAGGGATCAGGGATCAGGCATCAAAGAACAAAGCATCATATTGTTGTGAATGAGAGGCAGTGCAGATTGGGATCCAAAACTCATCTGTAGGCAAATGGACATTCCCTTACAGAAGGGTCACGGGGAGGAGATAAGCCAGTCAGAGTGCAGTGTAGCACTGATGAAACATACAGCTTTCCTCTAATTCTTAAATACTTCCTCTGCCCCTACCCCTACCACACATCCACTATCATGATCCCAATTCTACCTTACAAATCTGGCTAGACCAGAGGATGTACACTGTACACATAGGAACTGGAAACACAGGGAATCCCGGACAGATGATCCATTCAGAACCAGTGGCAAGAGTGGCAATACCAGGAGGGTGGAGGGAGGGTGAGGTAGAAAGGGGGAACTGATTACAAGAATATACAGATAACCTCCTTCCTGGGGGACAGACAACAGAAAGGTGGGTGAAGGGAGCCATCAGACAGTGTAAGATATTTCAAAATAATAATGTATAAATTATCAAGGGTTCATGAGGAAGGGGGAATCAGGGAGGGAGGGGAAAAATGAGGAGCTGATACAAAGGGCTCAAGTAGAAAGCAAATGTTTTGAGAATGATGATGGCAACATATGTACAAATGTGCTTGACACCCCATGGATGCATGTCTGGATTGTGATAAGAGTTGTACAAGCCTCCAATAAAATGATTTTTAAAAAGAAAGAAAATACCACAGCTTCAGTCAGGCACACCTTAGTCTTCAAAGTAGAACCTTGTTCTTCAACACATGAAGAGGTCTTATACAACAGACTTACCCAAAGCAGTGCGTTGTTTGAACTCTCGGTGATGCTTCCATGAGCACCGATTGTGGTTCCAAGCAGAACGAAATCCTCAACAACTTCTGTCTTGGCATTGTTTCTCAAGAGGTGTGTGTTGGTCCACTCGTGAAGAGCCTGATCTTCTTTACGTTGAGTTCTAATCCATACTTAAGGTTGGAACCCTTGATGTTCATCAGCAAGTGCTTCAGCAAGCAAGGTTGTGTCAGCTGCATCTCCCAGTTTTTAATAAGCCTTCCTCCAATACTGATGCCAAGTTCTTCGTGGAGTCCAGTTTCTCGAATTATTCGCTCAGCACACAGATTAAGCATATTTGGTGAAAGGAGACAGCCCTTACACAGAGCTGTCCTGAGATTGAGCCAGGCAGTGTTCCCTTGTTCTGTTCATGTGACAACTTGTTGGTCCATGGACAAGCTCTGCATGAGCACAATGAAGTATTCTGGAGTTCCCATTCTTCTCAACTTACCCATTGTTTGTTCTGATCCACACACTCAGTGCCTACAGGACAAACAACACCGGGGACATACATATGCATGGTAAAAAGCAATGATATGACATCAAAAGGGCAACATGTGGCCAGGGATAAAGCTCAGAAGGTAGGAATGTGTGGACGAGAAATACACATGGAGAAAGTAAACACAAGAAGGCAGGAGGAAACTGCTATTGCATTGTGAGGGCTACAGTCAATATCCAGGCACGTGTAGAAATTATTGAATGGAAACCGGTTTACTTTGTAAGCTTTCATTCACATCACAATTTTTTCTTTTTAATTTAAATCATTTTAGTGGAGGCTCTTACAGATATTATAACATCACAATTTTAAAGTTTTTTAAATACTTTCACCATAGTCTATAACATATGTGTACTATCATGTTTTCAAATTTTCCTAGTATTAAAGACTAATTTTTTCCACTCAGCATACTTTTTTTGTTGTCTTCCAATTCTTTATGAAAACTTTAAAATAAAATGAAATAACTCATTTGGATTTGGACTGTAAAAATTTTTTATATTCCCAAGGAACATCAGTGTGCCCTAGAGTTATCATTTTATACGTAGGAATGCTCACAATTCCAAAATAATTAAAAAGAGATATTAATTAATCATTAAATGAGACAGTTCTATGAGTACTGTAACACAGAAATTCAACCATCAGTCTGAGTATTAACACATACATTTTCTAGCTGGTACTCTGGGAAACATTACCCAGGGAAGCGTTCTCACTGCCATCAAGTCAGATCCAAGTCACTGCCGCCTTACTGGGCAGTGGAACGGCTCCCGTAGGTTTCTGAGCCGGTAACGCTTTGTGGGAAGAGAAGCCTCGTCTTTGTCCTTCAGTGTGGCCAGTGGTTTCTAACTGCTGATCGTAGGGTTACCAGCCAAATGTGTAAACCACTGCGCTACCAGGAAGCTACCAACGGAATATGATCAGCTTTTAAATACACTTGGGAAAATACTTTCTGAATTAAGTATTCCTTTTTATTTATTCTAATTGTTTTCCGCTCAGCTTCTCCTTTACTCAGTGGAGACAGGCCTATGGTCTCGACAGTTCAACGTGAAGAAGATCTCACACTGTAAGCCGTGAGCACGCTGGTCAAGCCAACCCCCAGAGAAAGCGCACAGAGCCAGCCAGGCAAAGGCAGCGCACCTCCACCGTTCCTGCTCTCCCTTCTTCTGCTCTTTGTCCTGCACAGACTTTCCCTTGCAGAAACCTGGAGCAATCAGTTAGGAGAGAAGTAACAATCATCCCCCTCTCTTATTCTGTGGCCTCAATCTCTTTTTATTCTTAAAGCTGAAATAGAAGTGCCATTTGGAGTCCCTTTTTTTAAAGTGTGTCATCCATAAGAACCTACCGGAAAATGCTGGGGAAACGGCCTCCCTGTAATATAGCAATCAGAATGCTCCTTAAACACAGGAATGTGGGTGTTCAATACTCAACTCAAGCAATAGAGAAAAATGAGGCTGGGCCACATCATGTAAAGTGGAAGTGCAATCTAGGATTTCAAAAGGAACTGAGCTTCATTTACATGGCTGAGCCCAAACCCTCCACCACATCTAGTTCTTACTTTCGCCCTATAACAGACAGGATTTTTTTCCCTAACAACATGAAATCCAAAAATGATGGTTTTGCATATCTATCCCATGGGAAGAATTATCCTAGAAGATAAAAAATACTTCTCGCAAGAGACTTAAAACTGTAATTGGAACAATGGGTCAAATGCCCAAAGTTAAGCACCCCAGGCTGCTAAGGGCCCAAAGGAAAGGCGATCACTGCTGTCTGCAGATGAGAACCCGTGTCACCCTAGAGCAGGACTCCTCCTGGGGAACGGCAAAGTGTGCGTGCGAATCCCCTCGGCTTAATGAGATGGCACGGCCCATCCAGCTCAGACTGCCAAGCACAGAGGCAGCGGCTCTGGAAGCCACACGTTCAACTTTGATGCCAACTAAAAACATGTGTTTGCCTCTGCTTCCTCTCATTAATACTTAAAAAAAATTTTTTTAATCTGCCATTAAGTGGATTCTGACTCATTGCGACCCTGTAGGACAGAGTATTGCTCCTTGGGGTTCCAAGAGTGGATTGCTTACAGCAGAAAACTGCCTTGTCTTTGTCCTTGGGAGAGGCTGGTGAGTCCTTTCTGCTTGTCACCAAATGCTTCGCCACTGTGCCACCAGGGTTCCTCAGTAAAACTCTGAAAGTGTAATGCTAAGCATGTAGAAAGTTTCAGGAGGAGGAAGGCCTGAAGGCTGCCAATATCCTGCCCAATTTTTCCCTCTGTTGGCAAGTCTTCTGAAAAGAAGCCCTTAAGCGCTTGGGTGCACTGATGGGTGGCAGAATGATAAAAGAGTAATAAAGTAGGGAGGTTACTTTCTGCTTTAGGATTTAGATGACTTGGCTCCAGGCAGCTCTGACACAGATCTGAGTAGAAACAAGCCAGACCCTTCGAGGTGGTGCACATGGAGGAGGGTGAAGGGTGCACCGCAAAGCAGAATACCTCGAATATCTATTTGGATGGGAGAAAAGATTCATACTATGAACTATTACTGCTCCATGAAGAGAAATGAGGCCCAGATGCTGCTACAACATGGATGAACCTTGAGAACATTATGCTGAGAAGCAAGTTAATCACAGAAGGATGAAAATTGTATGAGCTCATTAAATCCCAGCAGGCAGTTCTACTCTGACCTAGAGAGTTCACTATGAGTCAGAATTGACTGTGGGAGAAAGGAGGGTCAGTCTGCTCCTGTCAAGATTACAGCCTTGGGAACCCTTGAGGGCAGTTCTGCTCTGCCCCATGTTGCTATGAATTGCTGTGAGTCATAAAAGACTCAGCAGCAGAGTTTGGATTTTTGGTTTACCAGGGTGAGGAGATGAAGAAAGATGAAATTATTCACTCAGGTAAGGACTTAAATCCTCAGCAACCCCAACAGGCAACACTGCTTTGTCTTAGAGTATCACCATATGTCAGAAATGACCCGATAGTAGGGAGATGGCAGGAGAGAAAGAAACGGGGGAGTCATTGCTCAGGAAACATTGAGTTTCTAATTGTGGTAACAGGGAAACTGGCAATGGGGCAAATAATTTGACACTTATTGCGCAGCATAATTGATAGGACTGGTGTACATGTAAAAATCGTTCAATTGGCAAAGGTTGTGTCATCTCTATATTTACAAAACAAAAAAAAACTATTGCTGCCAAAGGAGAGAAATCCCAGGGGTCAAAGCTGCAATGATCCAAGCAACAAAATAAATAAAAAATGTTAGATTGTAATCCAAAGTCATAAATCAATACTTATGAGTTCACACATGTAAATTTGAATAAACAAGTAAAAAGACTGGGAGAATAGACAAATCGCCCATGCAAAGTCATTCTGAATGATGCATATGCACACCCTCTCGAGAAGGGAAGCATAGCTCCCTCTCTGTGAGGATGGGCTGTGTGGACTGACTTCCTTGCAAAGAAGCAAGTGTGGGAAAGAGAACAAAGTACCTTTACAGAAAAACCTGGCATCCACACTTCAGCCAGGTGACCCAGGTCAACACCAACAATGATAAGCCTTGTTGATAGCTTGTACCCTCGATACAAGGTGATGACAATGATATTCTGTCGCTTTCCCCCCAAAACCTATTGCCCCAGTGGAACCATGAGGAAAATATCACAGAAAACCACATTGAAAGACATTCTACAACCCACCTGTCCACTGCTTCTCAAAACTGTCACAGCCCAGAGGAGCCTACGGAGTAGTGTGGTGTCCTGGAGGGATCCTGGAGAAGAACAAAGACATTAGAGAAACACCAAGGTAATTTACATAAAATATGGGCTTTGGGTAATAATATCTCAATAGTGGGTCATTCCTTTTGACAAGTGGGCGGCACTAATATAAGATGTGAGCAGTAAGGGAACTGGATATGGTATGTGAAAAATAACCAATTTTTCTGTAAATCTAGAACTACTCTAATTTTTTTAATTTAAGAAATGATTCAAAATCAGGAGAGAGGGGAAAAGGAGGATGCTCTTTATGGGACACTGGCTTGCAAAGGGCGATGGTAAAATGTGGGAGTTAGTAAGGGTGATGGGTGAACATAATACTGCTGAGCTGTTCGGGTGGAGATTGTTGATATGTCAAATGACTTGTCATATACGCATATGTTGATGCTGCTGGGAGTGGTGGTGGTGGTGGCCATTCCATCAATTCCAAATCTTGGCACTCTTGTATGTGCAGAGAACTGTGATCCAGGGGGGTTTCGAGGGTGAGATCTTTTGGAAGTCAAATGTTTAATCATTTGTGCTACATATCTATATTAACCTAAATAAAAATTCTTACTTTAAAAAACAACTATTATTATATCCTTGTGGTAGGGATGAGGTAGTAGTGCAAAATTTCTCCATCTCAGGACTATTGACATTTTCTTAGAGGGGAAGGGCTGCCCTATGTGTTATAAGATGTTTAACAACATCCCTGGCCCCTACCCACAAGACCCTAGTAGAACCACACCCTCCAAGTTCTGGACAACTCAATATGTCTCCTGGCTTTGTGAGCTGACCATGGTCAGAGGGGGGAAAGGGTCCAAATCGCCTCTATGCAGACCACTGACCTCATCTAAGAGAGAGAGGCCATACAACCATAGGCTTATCTCTGCCACTTACAAGCAGTGTGCCCTCAGGCGATGACTTCCCCTTATTAAAATGAGGATAACTGTCTCAACTTCGTAGTTAGCTGTGAAGATCAAAACACAAAGTTTTAAGGACAGTATCAGCACATAAAAAATTAAATACAGAATATTTTTGTTATTGTTATAATCTTTCATCAATTCTGCACACTGAGAAAAATTCATAATATCCTACCAGCCAACATGTGGAACCCTGGAGTTAAAGTCCAGACCTTCAAATACTTATTGGTGGGGTCAGCTCAGGAAAGCATGTGATGTGTGTTCACAGCTTGTCCCACATATCTCCATATGATCCCGAAGCTTTGTGACCAACTTATTGGACAGCTCCCTTTAATGGAGTTCAGGCTTTGATTTTCTCCAATCACTTGCTGTTCTAGAGCCCACCCCCATTTCATGATGGCAACTCCGATAGATAATGGGGTCTTGGGGTCGGTTTCAATAGTAAGATGAGCCTTCTTGTAAAATGATTCCAACAGACGTTGACTCACCAGCCCGGTATAAGCACTACCCACAAGTCCATTTCCCAGCACAAGCTTGGTCTTTGCTGTGGGAAATGGAGAAGGAGCCCACTCCCGCTCTCCCCTCGCTGGCTCCCAGTTTCTCTGATCCTTCAGTGAAAGAGGCAAATTCTCACATCTGCGATGCTAGTGACTTCTGATGGACACATACATGTGCACATGGTGGGTCTTTCTTTGGAGACCCTGGTGCTCCTTGGGAGCAAGATGAGGCTTTCTACTCCCCACCAAAGCTACAGTCTTAGAAACCCATAAAGGAAGTTCTACCCTGTCCTATAGCGTGCCCATGAATTGGGATCAGCTCAGTGGCAGCAAATGACTATAAGAAACCAAGGAGCTCTGTTGGCACCGTGATGAAGCCCCAAATCCTAACCAAAAGCTTGGTAGTTTGAATCTATTGTTGGCGCCAAGCAAGAAAGATGTGACAGTATGCTCTGCAAGGAGTACAGCTTTGAGAACACAGCAAGGCAGTGTTACGCTGCCCTATAGGGTTCCTATGAGTCAAATAGGGCCATAAAGGACAATTTGTGTCTTACTGTGAACAAGGTATTAGGGAACAATCCAGGGTTTCCCAATTTCAGCACTAGTGACATTTTCCTGAAAAGGGGAAAGGGAATGTGTGGCATTTAATAAATCATTTGTCAATTTGAGGATTAAAAGTGTAGGGGTGGAGTCTAGCCTGTCACTCAGATCATAGCCAATGAGGCCTCTGTGTGGGCATGGCCTTCTCCTGAGAATTCCAGGAGATCCTCCTTTTCTCCTGAGAATTCTAGGAAATCTTGGTTTTCCTCCTTTGAGGCTGAAGACTTCTTTCTCTCAGCTCACTCCCCTGGAGACTCACTACTGACAAGGCTGACTTCCTGTGAGACATCCCTGAGATAGCCACATGGACCTATCTTGATGCAGCCCTGGGGGCTGAAGAAGCCACGTGGAGACCCCTGCCAGTGCTGAGATGCTTACAATGCTACTGGATTCACAAGACTTCCCACCCACTGGCCTGTGATCTTCCTGTCATTGTATGTGTTTCAGAAGTCTGAAGAGTGCTTTATAGATTGGTATCGGACATATGGGCTAATACTGGACTTATGGATTTAATCTGGACTGGGCTGGAACGTTTTCTCAATATTCCATAACTCTTGTATGTAAACCTTTTTCCTATACACATTTGAGTTTCTATGGATTTGTTTCTCTAGTCTACCCGGACTAACACAGAAGGTTAATCTCTGCATTGCTGGACACTTAGCAGCATCGCTTATGTGGATGAGGTGCTCCCCTCATAGCCTTTAATCAACCTGCCTCCGGCCTTTTGATTAACAGTCAAGCAATTGTTCACCTAAGGCAGTGGTTCTCAACCTTCCTAATGGCACAACCCTTTAACACAGTTCCTCGTGTTGTGGTGACCCTCAACCATAAAATGATTTTCATTGCTACTTCATAACTGTAATTTTGCTACTGTTACAAATCAGATGACCAGTGTGAAAGGGTTGTTCGACCCCCAAATGGATTGTAACCCACAGGTGGAAAACCACTGAACTAAAGGGACTTGCAAGAAAGGCCTGACGATCTACTTATGAAGCAACAGGCATTGAAAACCCTCTGGACCTCTGTGGTCATGAGGTATCGATGGGATCAAGTATCAGGCATCAAAGACCCAGAACAAAAAAATCACATCAATGCTAATGAGGGGGGAGTGCAGAGTGGAGATCCAAAGCCCATCTGTAGTCAATTGGACATTCCCTCACAGAAGGGTCACAAGGAAGAGACAGACCAGTCAGGGTGCAGTATAGCACTGATGAAACATACAATGTTTTTCTAGTTCTTTAATGCTTCCTTCTTTCCACCACCCCCACCCCTGCCCCCACTATCATGACCTCAAATCAATCTTACAAATCTGGCTTGACCAGAGCAATTACATGGTACAGATAAGAGCTGGAAACACACTGAATCCAGGACAGATAAGCTCCGCAGAACCAATATTGAGAGTGGCAATATCAGGACGGTTGGGGGGAGGTGGAGAGAAAGGGGGAACTGATCACAATGATCTACATATAACCCCCTCCCAGAGGGATGGACAACAGAAAAGTGAGCCAAGGGAGACATCAACTGGTGTAAGACATGAAAAAAATAATGTGTTAGACAGGATTCATTAGAGAGACAAAATCAGATGACTAATAATTATATATATACATAATTATATATATGCAGATAGATGGATAATACAAGAAATTAAATTAACAGTTAAATTATATACAGATAGATAGATATGTAATACAAGAAATGAACAGTTAAATTATGTACAGATAGATAGACATATATAATACAAGAAGTAAGCAGTTAAATTACAAAGCAGTACAAATGGCTCAGTGCAACTCACTCCCATGAGAGAGTTGTGAGACACTGGCAGTCCTTCAAGCCTTGAGGGCTGCCAGATAGTCCTCTGTAGAGAGATTCTGGCTATCCCAGCATAGGCAGCAAACAGCAAGGCAGGTCACCAACAGTCAGCCAGGTCACCAGCAGTTAATCCCCAGCTCAAGAAATGTAAATTCCAATTGTGTGGCGAAGCAGGCCTTGAAGGAACCTCAAATTACAGTGACATGGTCCACAGGTTAGGTGTCCCACAGGTAGTGTAGCTTGCAAATTGAGGCACAGAACAAGCAATGCAGCGCACACTGGTCCGATGATCAAAGAGCGAGAGACAAGAAAGGCAAGGCTCGCAGAGCCATTTTTCCCACCGCCCTTTAATTAATCCCACATGTGTTTATCGGCCAGGCTGGCAAAATAAACTAATTGCCTCAAATAATAATTTATAAATTATTAAGAGCTCATGATGGAGGGGGAAAATGAGTACCTGATACTAAGGGCTCAAGTAGAAAGAAAATGTTTTGAAAATGATCATGACAATAAATGTACAAATGTGCTTGACACAATGACTGGCTGGATGACTTGTGATAAGAGGTCTATATGCTCCCAATAAAACAATTTTTAAATGATTTTTTTAAATGTAAGAGCCTGAATAAAATAAATAATTTTTCAAAGAATACCCTCTGGAGAACAGTTCTACTCTGACACACATGGGCTCACCATGCGTCAGAGTTGTTGGAAGATAACTTGCTATGTTATAAATGGTATCGTTCTTGACAGTGTGAGGTGTTTGACCAGATAGAGGGCACGTGCCAGGAGACATGGTAAAAGATAAGCAGAACTAGTCTTAGAGAAATAAGGCAAGATTATTAGGAAGAGAACCCTTAGTGGAAATATTCTGCCACACACAAGCATCAAGGAGATGTTCTAGCTGTGAGGTCTTACAGAGACAAGAGACAGCGCGTGAGACCTTTAATTAACAGAGTTAATGAGGGAGGTAAAGTTTGTAGGGAACAAGAAATCAAAGGAAATGAGGTGAAAGGGATTTGGGATAGCCAAATAAAGAAAGGTTAGAGGTGGCCCCTTGCCTAAAGCCAGAGAATTAGCTAACTTAAAAGGTATAGAGACCATGAGAGCTTCTATTAAAGAAAGGAAGAGAAAATTAGGTTTAATACAGACCCATTAAAAAACTACAACTGAGTTTTGGCGAGGAAAGGGTTAAACCTCTCTGGTGCCACAGCCTCTGCTTCTGCTGCTGGAACAGGCAGAGAAAGGAACAGCAGAAAGAGTCCCTCAGGGAGAGAGAGAGTTCATATTTCAGGTAGAACAACGGAAAGAGAACAAAGGGTGTTCTCGGTTATTTAAGTCCTCTGGGCATCTACAATTTTTTTTTAGACATAATGAATAGGGCACATCTTTCTGGTTGGTGTGGGTAACTCCAGTAGGCTGGGACACCAGCTTTGGGTGGGAAGAGGCAGAGTAAGCCTTGTAAACAGAGGAAATGCCTGCCACTGGCCTTAGTAACCTTGCCACCAGACCCCGGAGTTGCCAGGACCCAGTGGTGCTTAGTGTCCTGGAATAACACAAGGAAGAAAAGATCAGGGTGACTCACAGGAATGAGAGGCGTGTGGCTGTCACAAGGACACTGTACGTGAGCTTGGGACTGACCAAAGTAAGTGGCTCTGAAATGGGCAACCCAGAGTCAGGTTCACATCCGAAAAGGAGAGAAAGAAACCCTTGCCTCCTAGTTTAGCTTTCCCGTCACCAGGACCAATAAGGGCAGTCCTCTTAGCCCTCATTTATAGATGCTTGCCCTCCAGGTCTCCTCTCTCCTCTTTAAAGGGCTCCAGCATCTTGGGTGGCTCACCTTTACATCTTGACATTTGAATCCTTCTCCACTCTCAGCATCAGGAGATCGGAACACATTCCAAAATGCCGAGATCTAACCTAGTAAAAGAAGGGAGGGTATTCTAAGACACACACACGCACACACACACAACAAAAGAGATCTGGTGGCTTGGCGACTAAGCAGTCCGCTGCTCACAGAAAGGTTGGTGGGTGAAACCCATCCAGCGGCTCCTCAGGAGGAAGTCTTAGCAGCCGACTCCCATACAGATTAACATAGGGTTGCCATTCCTTGGGAATGGCCTCAACAGCAGCCAACAACAATAAAGGAACAGTCATTTTATTATTATCATTTAATTATTGAATAGACAGGGGAGTAAACGAATGGCAGAGGATTGTGACATTACCTATGCGGGAGAAAAATTAGAAAGGAATCTGAACCAGAGAGAGTTGGCTTCAGTCCTCTTGTCTTTCAATGAAAAGGGAATCAAGTCCTGAACTTCCCAAGAGAGTCCAACAAAACCCCCTGAACTTCCATGTAGAGACCACTACTAAACCCCAAACCAAATTCATTGCTATCAAGTGGAGTCCAGCTCCAAGTGAGCCTACAGGACCGTGTAGCACTGCTTCATAGGGTTACGTAGGCTGTCGATGTCATAGGGACAGGTAACCACAGACCATATTTGCTCCCTCCAGTGGTGGGTTTGAACCACTGCCTGTAACCAAACACTGGACCACTACTCCATCAAGGCTCAATTCTACCTTACCATCAGTTATGAGATATAATGAAAATGTTAGGGGGAATCAAGAAATACCCACACTTAAACATCAGCATCAATTGTAGGGGTTTTCAGTACTTTAGAAATGGGAAAATGTGCACAGATTAAAAAGAATCAGGAAACATTCTTATACATTGGCTCCTAAGACTAGGGGGGAAAAATAAACCTTGAAAAATCCTTCTGCTGATCCCAAGCCTTCAAAGCAGGCCCCCACATTCCCAGCCAGATCCCCGAAAGCTGGGCTCTTTTTTAAAGTTAGCTTCCTTTTGTTTTCAGCGACATTCCCTTATGGAAGCAAGTGATAACTTACAACAGGTCTAAAAAGTGAGAATGGACACACAATTTGCATAAAAAATGGAACTTTAATGAAGACAAATGAATCTCCTCAGTGAAATGAACTGCTACTAATCCCACCCCCACCCCCCCCCACCTTACTCTGCTTTTAGCTGGGGTTTTTTGGGGGGTGAAATAATCAAAATAAAAAACAGGGAAGAAGCATGAGTGCACTTAGAAAGCACCCTACCCTTGTGCATTTTATCCCTAGATTGCAGTAAGCGCATCCATCTCGTTAAATACCTTAGGCAAATATACTAAGTTTCTTATGTGCAGAACCAGCTCTTATAAGAATTACGTAGTAGGGTGTTCCCAACTACAGAATAGCGTCTAATTGGGTTTTGTAAAGCTACATAGTGACAACTCTCCATGAGGACACAGGTTGGGATTCGTGTGAGCTCAGGCTTTAGAGTCAGCTAGAAGAAGGTCTTGAACTATAGCTCCAACTCTCATGATTGACAAGTATGAAGACAGTGAATTCCTGTTGCCCAGAACTCCCATTGCAGACTCCGCCCTTATTCATCACACGGGGATAAAGAGTTCCTATATATTAGATTCCGGATTGAAGGCCGTAATGTGTGCAGCACACTGCACGGCTCCAGGTACTTAGTAGACTTTCAATTGACACAAACCTTGGGGGGCGGGGGGTGGGATATGATAGAGAGTCAAAATCAGTGATCATTCTAAAGTGAACTTCAATTGTAGGTAAACTGTTTCAGGTTGGGACTTTCATGGGTAATGAGAAAAAAGCACTGCTTTTATTTAACAAACAAGCGGTGCCCTTGACGGGTACAGATGAGCAAGGAAGAGTTCTGTTTCCTGGAGGCTGTACCATTGTGTGGTGGAGCGCGGAGCAGGAAAAAGCGCAAAGCCCCCAGCGTGGCCCAGGCTCTAACAGAGGCAGTATGCAAGGTAGGGACAGTGGAAAATAGATGAGTCCCAGGGAACATTGATGAATGCTCCATAGAGAAGGAGAGCCTGGAGTAGGTGTTACCAGTGAGTCTGGGGGGAGTCTGGAATTCAAGTCAGTTGCCATATTGTGCAAAAAGGAAGCAAAAAAGATCTGCCTGTCAACCAGGGGATTCAGAGTGAGAAAAGTAATTGCCACCAATCATTTCCAACCCAGTGCAGCATCACCACTGCCTACAACGTTCTCAGTGGCCGGATTTTAGAAGGAGATCACCAGGTCTTTCTTCCAAGGTGTCGCTGTTGTTCGTTATTAGGTGCCAGTGTGTTGTGACCCTGTGTACCGCAGAATGAAACACTGCCTGGTCCTGTGCCACCCTTACAATTGTTCTTACTCTTGAGCCAAAATTGTTGCAGCCACTGCGTCAGTCCATCCTTCCTCTCCTTCTCTGCCTCTCCTTTTTACCAAGCATTATGTTCTTCTCCAGAGACATCACTCCTGACATGTCCAAGGCATGTGAGACAAAGTCACTCTTTCTGCCTCTGCCCTCTGGTTACACTTCTTGCAAGAGAGATTTGTATGTCATGTTAGCAGTCCATGGAGCTTTCAATCTTCTTCACCAGCACAATAATTCAAATGTATCCATTCATCTTAGGTCTTCCTTGTTCAATATCCAACTTTCACATGCTGTGTTAGGCCAGGTTGACTAGAGAAACAAATCCAATGACACTCATATGTGTGTAAGAGAGAATTTTATATCAAAGAGCAATTGTACATTGAGAAAACATCCCAGCCCAGTCAAGATCAAATCTGTAAGTCCAATATTAGCCCATACAGCTGATACTAGTCCATGAATTCCTCTTTAGACTCATGGAGCACATGCAATGATGCGGACTTCAGGAAGATCACAGGCCAGTGGTGGATCCAGTGGTGGTGAGAGGTATCTCAGCCCTGGTGCAGGGCTCCACAGGGCTCCTCCTCTGGCTGCGATCAGCTTGGCTCCATGTGACTTGTCAACAGGAATGTGTAGCAGAGAAGAGAGTGTGTCCCGTCTCCAGGGAGGAAGACAGTAGTTCCCAGAATCCTCATGAGGGGGCCATGCCCACAGGGAGGCATCAATCAGCCTGTACTCCACCTGATTGACAGCCTGTACTCCACCCCTATAACCCATTTAACAAGTTGACATGAAATTATGTAACTATCATACATGCATACTAGGCAATTGAAAATACCATGACTTGAGGTTCTCAAACAGCTTTACTATCAGATAGAGATCATTAAAATCATGATTATACTGGTTCAAACTGGATAGTTGGGTCAGTTGACCTCACTCTTGACCCACCCTGAAATTGAACTATGTGCAAATATTTCTTGCTTGCTCCATGACAAAAATCTCCTCCTTGGCCATTCACTGTGGTCTTTTCTCTATTACAGACTATTTGCATTTTATCTCTGTATTATTATTATTATTTTATCCTTACCACTGTATTTTGTTTTTTATTGTTTCTATTGAGTTTTCTAGTTTGTGAAGCTCTCAAGAAGTAGATACATAAGATAAAAATTGTTGCAAGAAGGAGAAACAGCCCAAATATCCATCAACAGACAAGCGGATTAAAAAACTCTGGTACATACATACAGTGGAGGACGACACATCCCAGAAAAGCAGTGATGAACACATGAAGCACATTGTAGCATGGGAAGAATTGGAGGAAATTATGCTAAGTGAAGTAAGCCAAGCACAAACGGACAAGTACTACATGACTCGCTGAGGTAAGCTTAAAAAATTCAAAAGGGGCATAGGGAAGAAGCTACAGTATGCATACATCCCTGGGTGAGGTCCAGGTAATATGATAGGGGCCAGACTAAACTCAGGGATACATATGGTAGCCTATTAAAAAGTAGGGGAGAAAAAAGGTAAGTGTAGCCAGGGAAAGAGGGCACTAACCCACACAGGGGGAGGGTGCTGGTTGTATCTCCACAGGGAAAGAGGGACCAGACGTGAACACAGAGGCCGAAGACAAGAATGCAACACACTGACATGAAGGAGGGAAGCAATAGAGAGGCCTGAGGGGCCAACCCCATTACCAACTAAGTGGACAGCACCACCCTCCCCGCCAAGAAGAATTCACTTCGGAGGACAGCACTGAAGCTACAGCTCTAGGAGAGGGACTGGTCTAATCAGAGTACACAGGAGCCAATGACAGGGCAAAGGGGGAAAATAAAGAAAGAAGCACATCCTGGCTCACCAAGCCCTAAGGACAATGTTCCTGCTCAGAACAGCAATGCACAGAGACAAGCCCAGGGCTGGCTTCACCATGGCACAGTGTTCCTCATTGACCCATAGCACCATTGGGGACAACACTAGAGACACACGGCGGGAATTGTGCCTGCCATGAGCTCACTACGCCAAAGCCAGCCTCTGGAGGCATGCAGCAAAGTAGCGGGGTGTGCAGAGCAGTGAAGTCCCTAGGAATAGATGTGGTGCCAGGGCATGGCAACCATCCGACTCAACTGGAAAGCACTCATGAAGGACAACAAATAGACCCTGTGTGTGTATGTGTTGTTGGTGATGTAGCTGGTGTCTTACTTTCTATTGTTGCTTCATTGTACTCAGTTTTGTGATATACCTAGCATGTATGCCTGGAAGGGATAGACAGGATAAAGAAGCCAGACGAGAGAGCAACAGGATGACAGTTCCAGGAAGACATGGGAGTGTGTGTGTGGGGGGGGGGGGGTAGGGGGGGAGGAAGTGGGTGTTAACAAACCCAGGGACAAGGAAATAACCAGTGATCCAAAATCAGTGTCAAGGGTGGTGTAAGAAGTCTGGCAGGGCTGGATCAAGGGCAATGTAACCTAGAGGAATTCCTAAAACCCAAATGAAGACTGAACATGATAGTGGGACAAGAGGAAAGTACAAAGAAATAGAGGAAAGAACTAGGAGGCAAATATAAATATATTTATATACAGATGTAAATATATTTATATACAACGAGGGGGAAATAGATCTATGTACATATATTTATAGGTTTAGTATTAAGAAAACAGATGGACAATGGGCCCCTGCTCAAGTACTCCCTCAACACAAGAACACTTTGTTCTAACAATTCGGCAGTTTGAGATGCTCACCTTCCTGGCATGATCGCTGAAGACAATAGGTGCACAAGCAAATGTGGTGAAGAAAGCCGATGGTGCCTGGCTACCAAAAGATATAGCATCTGAAGTCTTAAAGGCCTGAAGATAAACAAACAGCCATCTAGCTGAGAAACAACAAAACCAACATGGAAGAAGTGCACCTGCCTGTCCCGACTTGACCACTGAGGACAAAGTGGGTGCATAAGCAAAAGTGGTGAAGAAAGCTGATGGGGCCTGGCTGTCAAAAGATAGCGCATCTGGGGTCTTAAAGGCTTGAAGATAAACAAGCGGCCATCTAGCTAAGAAACAACAAAGCCCACATGGAAGAAGAACACAAGCCTACCGCGACACCATTGCTGAAGACAAAGCAGGTGCATAAGCAAATGCAGTGAAGAAAGCTGATGGTGCCTGGCTGTCAAAAGATATAGAATCTGGGGTCCTATAGTCTGGAAGATAAACAAGGGGCCATCTAACTGAGAAACAACAAAGCCCACATGGAAGAAGTACACCAGCCTGTGAGATCACAAGGAGTCAAAGGGATCAGGGATCAGACATCAAAGACAAAAAAAAAATTATAGCATTGTGAATGAGGGGGAGAGCGGAGTGGGTACCCAGGGCCCATCTGTGGGAAATTGGACATCCCCTTGCAGAAGGGCTGCGGGGAGGAGACGAGTCAGTCAGGGCTCAGTGTAGCTATGATGAAATATACAATTTTCCTCTAGTTCTTGTATGCTTCCTCCCCCAACTATCATGTTCCCAATTATAATTTACATATCTGGCTGGACCGGAGGATGTACACTGGTACAAATAGTAACTGGGAATCCAGGGAATCCAGGAAAGATGAACCCCTCAGGACCAGTGGTGAGGGTGGTGATACCAGGAGGATTGAGGGAAGGTGAGGGAGAAAAGGGGAACAGATTACAAGGTCTACATATAACCTCCTTCCTGTGGGATGGACAGTGGAGAAGTGGGTGAGGGGAGACATCAGATGGTGTAAGATATGACAAAATAATAATAATTTATAAATTATCAAAGGTTCACGGGGGAGGGGGTGGGGAAAATGAGGAGTAGATACCAAGGGCTCAAGTAGAAAGCAGGTGTTTTGAGAATGATGATGGCAACATATGTACAAATGTGCTTGACACAATTGATGTATGTGTGGATTGTGATAAGAGTTGTATGAGCCCCTAATAAAACGATTTAAAAAACTGTTGCAAGGGTTTATGGGGGTGAGAGGGAGGGTAGGAGAAAGGAAGAGTGAGGGTTTGGGGGGACTAACAATATATGTGGGAGGGGGAGAGAGCGTTGTAACTGATGATGATTATACAACTCATTTTAAAAGAGATTTAACCATGGTGGTGTGAGGGGGTATTCTAAAATTGATTGTAGTGATGATTGTACAACCCTTATTGATATGATGGAAACATTGAATTCCGCGATATATGGATTAAGTGCCAATAAAACTGTTTGAACTAAAAAAAAATTAAAGAAAGACAAAATAAAAAGAAAATACCATTACTTGGGTCAGGCATACCTTAGTCCTCAAAATAACATCCTTGTTTTTCAAAAATTGATAGCAGTCTTCTACAGCAGATTTATCCCATACCTCTTTTGATCTCTTGATTGCTGCTTTCACAAGCATTGATCGTGGTCTAAGCAAGGCAATAGCCTTCTTTTTTCCCCACAATTATCATGTTACCTATTGCTCCAATTGTGAGGATTTTTATCTTCTTTACATTGAGTTGTAATTCGTACTGAAGGCTGCAATCCTGGATCTTCATCAGCAAGTGCTTCAAGTTCTCCTCCTTGACAGCAAACAAGGTTGTATCAGGTTGTTAATAAGCCTTCATCCAATCTTCATACCCCATTCGTCTTCATATAATCCAGCTTCTCTGATTATTTTCTCAGCGTGCAGATTGAATAAATACTGTGAGAAGGTAGAAATTAGTTTGTCCTCAGGAACTACCAAAAGTCATCATATGGAAGACCCTCAGAGTCACAGAAACTTGACCTCTTTTGTGAAATGAATTAAAAAATGAGTCATGTGCATTTGAAAAGGATGTGAATTTTTTTTTCCATTTGGATGGGAAAACACTATAAATATCTATCGGGTCCAGTCACCTAATTGTAGTGTTAGTTCTGTGGCCTCCTTTTTGAGCTTCTTTCCCAGTGATCTATCTTTCTCTTATACAGTGTATTAAAGGTACCTATTATGATTGTTGAGTCTGTGATTTCTTTTTGCGTCTTTTGAATAGTTTGTTTGGCAAATTTTGCAGGTCTCTCATTAGGCACGTGTAAATTTATTATGCTCACTGGTTTCTGGTCTACTGATCCTTTGAGCATTATATAATGCCCATCTTTATCTTTTGTTATGGTTTGCACTTCGAGGTCAATTTTGTCAGAGATTACGGCTGCAACCACTGCTTTTATTAAGTTGCTGTTTGCCTGGTATATTTTACACCATTCTTTTATTCCTAGTATATTTTTTGTCTGCAATAATGTGATGGGTTGTTGCCTATGCCAGTCTGCTAACCTTTGTCTCTTAGTGGGTGAGTTCAGGCCGTTTACATTCAGAGTTATTACCACCATCTGTGGATTCATTGCTGTTATCTCATAACTTTTGTGCTGGATGACTTCCTATCTCCCTTCATATCAGTGCAAAGTGTTTATGTAGGGGCTTCATTGTCTTCTTTTCTCTCTGAGGCAATGTTATCTTGGTGGTTGTTTTCAGCATGTTGACTTCTGGATGGAGTTGCATTATGTGGCAGTCTCCTGCTTGTGCTTAGTGGATATTGGACTCCTGGCCCCAGTGATTCGGCAAGGATTCCCCACAGGGTTGGGTGTCTTATGGCATATTCTTTGAGTGTTTCCTTTACTAGGCAGACTCTTACCACACAGTGAATCTTAATGGATAGTGGAGGATTCTTCGGTTGAATTTTTTTTTTCTTTCAGCTTTCAGAGCATACCGCAACAGAGAACAATATTGGGGACAACCCCCCACATTGTGGCGAACCAAGAAAGGAACATAACGGATTAGCAAAGGGAGCAAAGCAAAGCCACAAGTCCCCTCAGGAGCCCTCAAAATAGATTTCAGGGTAGGAGGGGCAGTTTCAGGTACTCCCCCGACCCGACTGGTGGGGGATAGTCATAAAAGTCAGCAAAGGGACCTTGAATTATGTATGCTTGTTTGGGGTTTTTGCTAGTTCCTCCCCCCCTTTTTGTTCAATCTTTGTTTTCTTTTCTTTCTTTTTTTGTTTCTGTTATTGTTGTTTTGCTTACCTATATAAATAGGCATGAGAAGCAAGCTCAAGGAAAAAGCAATGGGACTGACAGTTTGGGAGGGATTGTGGGGAGGAGGAAGCGGGGGAAGGGAGCAGTGAGCCAACTAGGCTGCTAGACAGGGGAACAAGAAGGTTTTTAAAATCAACAAGGAGGAGGACATAGAGATCCTGGGGGTGTTGGAGCAAGAGCAATCTAGCTCAGAAGAATTAGTAAGAGGCGGAAGAAGAGCAAGCATGATGGTGGGACAAGAGGAAGGTAAAAGGAAACAGAGAAAAGATCTAAGAAGCAAAGCTATGGATAAAGGTATGAACATAGGTGTGTACATATATAAATATATTAATTAATAAAAATAAAGATATTAGACTATGTACATATACAGTATATACTCGAGTATCAGCCAACCAGAATATAAGCTGAGGCACCTCATTTTACCACAAAAACCTGGGAAAACGTATGGACTCAAGTATAAGCCTAGGGTGGGAAATGCAGGAGCTACTGGTAAATTTCAAGATAAAAATATATACCAATAAAATTACATTAATTGAGGCATCAGTAGGTTAAATGTTTTTGAATATTTATTTCAAAGAAAAACAGAGAACTAATTCTGTAAGTGGAAAAAGGGTCAACAAAAACAATATGGTATCAACAACAACTATACACAATGTGTTACTGCATGTGCTGCATTACTACACACGCCGCCTTCCCTCGTGTAGACAACACAGCTTGTATAGTTTGAGGCCTAATGCAGGCTGATGATATCCCAGAATGTGATGACATAGACCAACCTGTGTTAGGGCTCATCACATACAAGCTGCATTATGTATGCCCTGTGTTACTGCGTGCGCTCCATTACTGCGTATGCAGCGCTGCCACATGTGTAGGGGAAGTGCTAATGCAGCGCATGCAGTAGCGCAGTGCGTACACAAGTGCAGCGTGTATATTATGAGCCCTAACACAGGCTGCTCTATGCACGCATTGTCAGCACTGGGTCCAGATAGGGGTTAATGAGAAAGTAAAAATATAAAATATATCAGACTAAGTACTGTAAATAATCATACTGTATATCCAAGGCCAGGGACATACCTGTACTTGTATACAGCAATGCTTGGGCGGAGCAAGGGGGCGTGACCAAGCATGGGTAAGACTGTAAAGGTTATGTCATTGGTCACAGGCCTGGAGAAGAGCAGGAGAAGAAGAGTGGCCACATCTGCCATTCATTTGACAAGGATGCTGTGCGTCCCAGGTACCAGCACACAGAAGCAGGCAGGTTCATGGCCAATACGGCACGGAAGCACAGAAGCTGTTGGCATGCAGGAGAAACGAAGAGTGGTGATATCAGCAGTCATCAGAGAACCACACAAGCTTCAGGCACCCACGGATGGGCAGGAGAGACCGGAGAACACGCACACTGTACTGGAAAACAGGTAAGTGGGAACCCTCGCTCTAGTATATGCCGAGGGGGACTTTTCAGCATAAAAAAATGTGGTGCTGGAAAACTTGGCTTATACACAAGTATATATATGGTAGTTATATGGTAAAACATTGAGGTGATGGGTGAACTTTGGGCCTCTTCTCAAACCCTCCCTTGATGCAAGAACACTTTGTGCTAACAACCTGGCATTCTGTGATGCTCTCCCTCCTGGCATGATTGCTGATGACAAAATAGGTACACAAGCAAATGTGGTGAAGAAAGCTGATGGTGCCAGCTATGAAAAGCTATAGCATCTGGGTCTTAAAGGTTTGAAGTTAAACAGGGGACCATGTAGCAGAGAAGCAAGAAGCGCCCATGGTAGAAGCACATCAGCCTGTGCAATCATGAGGTGTCAACGGGATCAGATAACAGGCATCATAAGATTCAATATACTGGTGAGAAGGAGGAGGGTTGGAACAGAGACCCTAAACCCATCGATAGTCAATGGGACATGCCCTCACAGAAGGCTCACAAGGAAAGGATGAGTCAACCAAGGCTCTGCAGAGCACTGATCAAACACACAATATTCTTCTAGTTCCTTGAGGCTTCCTCACACCCCACTATCATGACCCCGCTATCATGACTGCCTTTCAGTTCTGGCTAGGGTGGAGCATGTACACTGGTACAGATAACTCACAACACATGGAATCCAGGTCAGATCAACCCCTCAAGAACAGAAATGGGAGTAGCAATACTAGGTGGATCAGGGGGAGGTGGGGAGTAGGGGAGGAATGGGGAACCGATCACAATGATAGACACAGAACCACACCACACCACACACACACACACGAGGAGGATAAACCATAGAAACCATGGGGGAAGGGAGACAACGGCTGGTGTAAAATATGAAAACAATTTATAATTTATCAATGAGTCATGAGGGAAGGCAGGGGGGAAGGGAGGAATAAAAGAGGAGCTGGTACCAAGGGCTCAAATAGAAAGTAAATATTTAGAAAATAATGATGGCAACATAGGTAAAAATATGCTTGATACAATTGATATATGGCTTGTTATAAGAGCTGTAAGAGCCCCCAATAAAATGATCATTTAATTTAAAAATTATCTCCTGCCCCCCAATCCATCAACTATTTAGAAAATATATATTTTTCAATGTCTATAGCCCTTTCGTTTTTGAAAATCAGTTGCCATTGAGTCAACTCCAACTTATAGTATAAGAATAAGATATTTAGTGGCTTATTTGGGGGGAAGTAGATTGATCATCAAACATTCTTCAGAAGCAATTCTATGTAAACTTTAACCTCCAGACTTCTGGTTTACTGCTGAGCATATTTCAACTCCGTACACCATGCAGAGACTCCCTATCCTATCTGTATACCTTCCATAGAATCAGGAGAGAGCAACATGCCTGGGCTTCTTCCCAGAGTCTCTTGCAAATTTCAAATCAACTTTTCGACTACTCAGCTTCCTGTTCTACTGTCTCCGGATTCCACTTCCTGTAGCCTCTCTGTTTTTTATTATGTTTGTTGGCTCTCCTTGTATTGAGATCTAATTCTAGATGGTTCTTCCCCTACCCACCCACACCAAAAAACAAAAAACCATCCATCCCAGAAAGGCTTTGGAAACTCTCATAGCAATTAAATTTAGGAAAACTCACTGCCATTGAGTCAATTCTGACTCATGGTGACCCAATAGGACAGGGTACAACTGGACCTGAGAGTTTCTGAGACTTTTAACTCTTTATGGGAACAGAAAGCCTCATCTTTCTGCAGCAGAGTGGCTGGTGATTTTAAATTGCTGACTGTGAGGATAGTAAGTAGTCTGAGACATAACTAAGTTTAGTAAAAGGACCTTTTACTGCAGGAGGTCATCAGTGGGTTGCAATAGACAGGTGTCTTACCTGTTGGGAAACGGTAATTTCTGTCTACAGAGCCATGATGACCTTCTAATGTCATTGTAAATGACAGTCTAGGATCAAATTCATGCTCCAGGATAGAATGAATGAGACCAGTATAGGAGAAAGATGCCTGGAATTGCCATCATTACATTGCTATTGGAGACCCATGGGTGGCTCAAATAGTTCATGTGCTCAGCTGCTAACTGAAGGGTTGGGGGTTCAAGTCCCCCCAGCAATGCCTTGGTAGAAAGGCCTGGAAATCCACCTCTGAAGAATCAGCCTTTGAAAACCATATGACACACAGCTCTCCTCTGACACACGTGGAGGTACCATGAGTGAAAATCCATGCCAGGGCAACTAATAGACTGGTTCAAGTCACCACAGGAAGGACAGAGAGAAGACCCCTAGATAGACTGTGGGGATGAAACAAAGCCATGCACCTATGAGGGAAGGAGAGGGGTTGTCGAAGTTAACCCTCTACAGGAAATGTTAGAAAGACCCGCTCAGAAGATTTGGGAAGCACTGACTTCCTCAGGCCAGTCCCTGGGTGATACAAATGGTTAAGTGTTAAACTAGTAGCTCAGAGCTTAACAGTTTGAATCCACCCAGAGGCATCTTAGAAAGACTGCCTTGCAAGCTACATCAAGGTCACAGCCTTGAAAGCAGTTCTACTCAGCACCTGTGGGGTCACCACGTTGATGGCACCGGTCGGAAATGACTTGACAGCAACTAACACCACCCATGACCACCGCACTTCTTGCTCGAATATTTCTCTGCCTGCGTTGGTTGTTCTTTTCAAACTACAGATCATCCCTTGGCACAGGAATGAGCAAGCTCAGCGGCATGCCCGTTTTTCCACTTGATAGTCGCCCCTAGTGAGACTGATTCATGTAAAAGTTGTCTGCTCATTACAGGTGACACCTTGTGACTTGGCTGTCCTTTCTTGTCAACAGGGGCCCCTAGGAAGCCCAAGAATATTCCTTTCCTGCCTGACTAAAATTTGCTGGCAGAGGCTAAGGTTGCTGATGGTTTGTGCTCACCTTCCCACAGCTTCACCCCAGAGTTCTGGTCTCCAAGTTGCAGAGGGAGGAAGGGAAGGCACAGCACCTGCGTCATCTCCTCCGACACAAGCAGTCACCAGGTGTTGCATCAGGCAGTGCCCTCCCTGGAGGACTTCTGTTCCAGAACGATCCTCAAGCTGTTCACCTTTGGATCTCACTTGGCAAATGTCCTAAAACCAAATGACTTTGGGATAATATTTTGCTCAAGGTTTAGGTCAGGCCTTCCAACCAGTTCATTCTAGTTAAACTCCCTCCTGGGAAGTTGTATTTCTCCCTGCTGAGAATTTTCAATCTACATTTTAACAAGATCCTTTATATATACATAAAAATCACATAGGCCCTGAATAAGTACCACCTGGGACTCTGTAAGAATCACCTGGGAATCTTCTAAAAATGTTATTCAGATTCAGTATATCTGGGGTGAAAGTGAAATTCTCCAACAGGAAGTTGAACCATGAAGGACCAGTTCACAGATTTGGTTTAGTCAGTAACTCAGGCTTGTTGTTCTCTCCTCAAATAATTGTGAGGGGGAAGAGCAATTTTCAATTTAAGAGCCCCAGGCAAATAATTTGAGGCTAATTAAAAGTAATTTCACTTAAATAGAGGTGATATTCCTATAGTAAAATGCATCTCTTCTGACTGTAAAATCTTATAAAAATTACATGCAAGAGACTGATACTATCAAGCAACAGTGGACAAGCATTTGGTTTTTATCTTGGTTACCTAGTGTTGACATAAAAGAAATAGCACAAATTGATGACTTTAACAAACAGAAATTCTCTCACAATTAGGAAGCCAGAAGTCCCAATCCACAGTGCCAGCTCCAGAGGAAGGCCTTCTGTCTCTGTTGGCTCAGAGGAAAGGTCCCTATCTCCTTTCTACAACTACAGGCCTAGTATTACAGAGCTCCACATGCGTTAGCATCAATTTTCCCCTGGGTCCAGGGGATTCTCAGCACAGAGAGCCAGAATCCAAAGGACATGCTCTGCTCTCTTTGTTGGTGGTCCTGCGGTGCTCCTTCTCTGCTCCTTTTTCTCACCTTCGACATCTTGTAATATAACAGTTGGTACAGACCACGTGGAAGGGAAACTTCTTGTGCAAATTAGATCACATCATGGGGAATGATTACATCATTCCATTGCCACCAAGTCACATCATTACATAATGCTAAACCACTGAGAATCATGGCCCAATCAAGTTGATACTTTGGTGGCATATAATTGAATCCGTGACAGCTTCACCCTAGATTTTTCAAGGAAGATAAATTGCCTGCAATACATTCCAATGAGTTTTGCCCGAAAGCACAAGCCAAAGCGCTTACAGAGCAAAAACTTGATGTTCTTGGCCCATCCTCATTAACCAATATGCTCTTGGAATGTAAATAATTTATGTCAAGTGCAAGATTAGAATTTTCTTTTCAAGTATCTGAAATAATAGTGTGATAGCTTCTAATAAATAAACTCAGTTGTGTTTTAGCTCTTAAACATAAAAGAAAGGGATATTACGGTAGAAAGAAAAATCTATCTATTCCAAAGCTAATTATTTTAATTCATAACGTGTTACCTACTAACTGTATGTGTCTGAAATAGGGAGAGATTATAACTTTTATAGACTGCTGGTGGGCTTCCAAATATGTGCAACCACTGAGGAAAGTGATGTGGTGCTACTAAACAAATGGGACTGAAATATCATACAACTCAGCAATTCCTCTGCCAGGAATATACTTCAGAGAAGTAAGAGACAAAGGTGTGCTCTCACACATTCACTGCAGGACAAATCACAACATCAAGAGGCTAAAAACAGCTTTAGAAGGATAGTTAAAGAAATTATGGTACACACACACAATGAAATATGATACATCCCTACAAAACAGCCATGAAAACATGAAACTCCTCATAAGATGGATGGACCTGGAAACAGTTATCCTGAGTGATGTCCATCAATCACAAAAGGACAAATATTGTATGAGTCCACTACTATAAAGACCAAGGCCAGTTTCTGCTCGCAGATTGTGTAATCTTATAATCCAATAACCTCTCAAGCATGGAGGTAGAGAGCCTGCCTAGTGGCCATGAATCATATATGTACATATTAAAAGCCACTTTGACAAGGAGACCTCACCTCATCCGGGGTCAGTTTCTTGAGATGTGGGGGGAGGGAGAAGACTATTTACTTGCTGCCATACAATATTGTGCAACATTTGATCCCCCGAAATCAACAGATATTCCTACAGGAATGATCAGTGAACCTTACTAGAAATTCAAGACAATATGTGGAGTGGTGGGTGACAGGGATGGGAATATATGACTCAGCAGATAGCTGCACTTCTGTTGGCAGGTAAACTGAATGGAGCAACCTCCTGTTTGAGGGGGAGGGAGACGCTTAACAATCGTGATACAGCACTCCAGGGGAGAATATCCTCAGTGCTATGTTCCTAATTGGACACTTTTAACCCAGTTTCTATATGGCCTTTGGTGACCCAGATGATGTGCTATAGACAACTGGGACTTCAGACTGTCCTTTGGAGGCACAAAACATCCTTTATAGGCTATACCAAAAGGATTCGATGTGAGAACCTTACTAAGCACGCTGGGTTTTACTTCAAACTCACCGGTAACAGATAGAAGGAATTGACATACTCCCTTGGACTGAAGGTTGACATGCCCTAATGTGAGAGGAAGCGGGAGATGGCTATCGCAAGTTTATGGAATTCATGATCACTGGACTTTCGTTTGGACCTCTTGCTTTGAAGGTTGTCCAATTAACTACCAGAACTACCACATACTTACTATTTTATTGTTCCCCTTGCTTTCTTATGATACATATATATTAGTCTAGTAGGTATGATTCTGCCTTTATGAGTGAGTGTTACTTAAAATTTTGCTTAATCACCAACTCCCATTGTTTGTGTAATGCCCACTTAAGAGTTTAATCTATACAAATCAACAATTCATGTATTGTGGCATGTACAATGTAAATGTATGCTTTCCTTTTTTCAACAGTGTTTTAAATTCTATACCATTCGTTAAAGTAATGACACTATCAATTGAGTTGCCTTACACCCCAGGGGGATGATTTATTATGTTCTCTATCATAAAATGATGTGGATACATTTAAAGAGAACCTGACACATATATAATCATAATCTATGAATAGATTTCAGGCTCACATTTAATCTAGCCCCAATCTAAGAACAATTGGTTCTATGTAATGAGCCTACATCACCCTTATGAAAAGATCACTGAAGATATGGGTGCTATAGGAAAATGTGGTGAAGAAACTAGATGGCCATCAAAAAGAATAAATAGAATCTGGAATTTAAAAACTTGTCTTAAAACAAGCAGTTTCAAGTAAGGTGTCAACTAAGTCCACATGGATGAAGCTCACAAACCTGGGTGATCCAAGAATTGTGAGTAATAAGATTCCAAATCGGAAAGAGAGAATGGTATCAGAGCTTAAATTCTGAACGCATTGTTTGCAGAAGACTAAAGATGACAGTGGACACCCAAAAATCCATTCTTGGGCTCTAAATGTGGATTATGCGTCCAGTGACTCCCTCTGGACATAGCCCAGGCGTGCAACTCGCCCTGCTATCGACAGATAGCGTGGACATTCAATTACGGCAGACATAGTTACCGTATGTACTCAAGTAGAAGCCGACCAGAATATCAGCTGAGGCACCTAATTTTACCACAAAAACTGCATTAAAATGACTGAAAAACTCAGCTTATACACGAGTATATACGGTAGGTTAAACGAATGCATTATCACTTGATCTCCCTTTTGATTCATTTTAAAGTTGTTTCAATTTTTAATAATTTCTTCTTGATTGAGATTTTGCTGTTTTGTCCAGTTATTGCTGTTGGGTTCTGTTTGCTTGCTTCCCATTCATAGTTTGCATGATTTTCTTGATATGAAATCCAGGATAAGAAGATCTAGAGACAGTAACTGGATTCATAATTATGTAGTGGCTTGGAAGGGAAGGTTAGGAGAGAATGGGGGGAAGGCAAAGCCAACAACGAATATGAGAAGAAAATGTTCTGAAATTGATTGTGCTGATGATTTCACAACTCTTCTTAATATGATTGAACTGTATTTAATATATTCAATTATATTGTATGATATGTGAAGTATACGCCAATACTCAAAACTATTTTTTAAACAGTTGTATACTACTACTAAGATGATAGCCTCTGTTTTAAGTGATTTTATGAGCTCACTGAATCTACAAATTTACTTTAACATATTTAGTATAGGCATTATGATTGCCATGCCCCCTCAAGGAGCCCTGGTGGTGCTGTGAGTTAGGTGTTGGATGACTGCCTGCAAAGTCAGCATTTCAAACTCACCAGTTATACTGTGGAAGAAAGATAGCCTATTTAATCTCTTTACATCCTTTAAGCAACCTATACAATCAGAATCAACATAGTATCAGTGATTTAAGTTTTGTTTTCCAATGACAATGAGCCCTGGTGGTACAGTGATTAAAGTGCTCAACTGCTAACTAAATGTTTGGTGGTTCCAACCAACCAGTCTCACTGTGGAAGAAAGATGTGGCAGCTTACTTCCTTAAAGACTCACAGCCTAGGAAGCTCTATGGGGCATTTCTACTCTACCCTGTGTAATTGGTATGAGTCACAATCGACATGGCATATGGGATTTTTTGTTTGTTTATTTGTTTCAAAGATACTGAAACAAGAACACAAAGAAATGACATGTCTTGTCCAAGACCACACAACTCATTTAGTGGGTAGCAGAATCTGGCTTCTCTTCTTTCCAATTTTAACATCAATGTTCTTACTCACTACGCTGTTGTGTTGTTATTGTTGTTGGGTACCATCAAGCCAGTTTCGATTCATAATGTGCCCTTTGAACAGCAGAATATAACCCTATCCCATCTTCACATTGCTGTGTTTGAGTGCATGGTTGCAGCCACTGTGTCAATCCATCTCATTGAGAATCTCTTTCTCATTTACCATCTACTATCTCATCTACCATGCACAATGTCCTTCTCTAGTGAATGGTCTGAAAATATGTCCAAAGTACGTGAGATGCACTCTCCATCCTAAGGCAAATCCTGGCTATACTTTTTCTAAGATAGATTTGTTTATACTTCTGGCAATCCATAGTTTAGTCAGGTCTTTTCCAACATCATAATTCAAATGCATCAATTCTTCTTTGGCCTTCCTTATTCATGGTCCAGGTTTAATATGTATTTGAGGTGATTGAAAACACCCTGAGTTGGGTCAACTGCACTTTAGTTCTCAAGATGATTTATAACAAAGAGGTTTTGTGCAGCAGATCTGTCCGATGCACTGTTATGCAACTCCAAAAATGTCACATAGGTTTAAAAAATGTAAATGTCTCAGCATGCTTGGATAAATACTTTTGTTTTATTTGATTTTGATAGCTTGAGGGATGTAGTATGCTTGCTATTTTCTTGGTAGATAATTGATTTCTAGAGCCCTGGTGGTGTAATTATTAGGCTTTGGGCTGTGATCTGAGTGGTCAGCACTCCAAACCACCAACAGCTCTGCAGGAGAAAGACTAGGCTTTCTACTCCTGGGAACAGTTACAGTCTCAGAAGCCCACAGGGGGAGTTGCCATGAGTCAGAATTGACTTTATGGCAGTGAGTTTGGTTTTTCTGGTTTAGGTGCTTTAAAAGATTTCAAAACAACCAACAACACCAACAAAAAAACACCTCTTGATATCAAGTCAATTCCAACTCAGGGCAACTCCACAAGGTACAGAGTAGAACTCTCCATGGGTTGTAAAATTTATCAAATAAGATCTTCAGGTCTTTTTCAGTGCTGTCACTCGGAGGGTTCCAACTATAAATGACCGACAAAGAGCTTTATTTATTTATTTAGGTTTGAAGGAAAGTTTGCACAGCAAATTAGTGTTCCCTCCAACAATTTATACATATTTTGTCTCCTGAATTAGTTGCAAAACCCTCAGCATGACAGCACTCTTTCCATTTCTTCTGTGGGTTCCCTGTTTCAGTTTGTCTCTATTGTCTGCGTCTTCCAGCTTCCTGGGCTTTGTTTTGGGCAATTGTTAATCTTTTGGCCTTGTGTGATTAATTGTTTGAGGACTACTTTCCTCATGAGTGTTATTGTTTACTTTATAGATTCATTATTTGGCTGAAAGGTCATTCCCAGGCTTGAAAGTTATTTAAGAACCAAGCTCTCTCCCAGTCTCTACCAAACCAATAAATCTTCTCTAAACGCCTGGTAGCATCTAATGCAGCTCCAATGCATCTAATGTAACTCTTTCCTATCCATATTTTTAGAAGGAGACTGAAATTCAGTTAATAAAGAGAAATCATGTGGAACTCCCCCCACACCAACACCATGTGTGGTAAGAGCACGGGCACACAGGTACCTGAATTCAGGTCCTAAATACCACTAATTAACCTTGGGTTAATCTAAGTAGTTATATTGCTTCTAAAAAGAGAAGCTTAAAACAGATGATTGGGAGGTTCCTTAAGCTTTTTCTCTGATTCTAAATTGAGTTACTTGCCAAGGGTCAAATGGTTTTTATAAACAATTAAACAGAAAAAGCGGGAGATAAGGGTAGTCAAGTGTAACTCCTAGAAAGCTGTCGAATAGGAGAACTACATCATCCTTTGAATGGCAGCAAAATTCTGCTAATTCCTTCTATCTCTTCCAAGGACTTGGAAGGAAGCAATCAGAAAGTCAAACCTTTGCTTGCTCTTCATGTGAATTAAAGAACCTTCAGGGGATGTGGAGTGAAGCTTCATGTGAATTAAAGAACCTTCGGGGTACATTGCACATTGTGCAAAAGGAAGTTTGGGGGCATCTGAAGTTGGATCACTTCATTCCTGTGCACAGAAAAGTACATGATAAATGAATTCTATGCAGAACCAGTGAAAAGTTGAGGGTCTATAAAACTACAAAAACATAGTTGTGTAAAAATGAAAAGAGAACTAACTAGCATATTGGGATAAGTAAAGATTCTTTAAGCCTACTGTCTGCGCTTTTGTGATAGTGAAAAATCAATATTCTTCCCCTCCCCCAAGACATCATCTCCTCCCTCCGCTCACCCCCCCCAACAACAAGATATTATACCCTTGCCTGTGCTACACCAGATGAAACTAAAAGCTAATTGCCACTGGGCTCCTATTCTATGAACACATTAGGAAGTAGGAATAGATGGTCCATTTATGAGGAGTTCAACGCTGTAAACCTTGTGAATAGTAGTGGAAGATTGTTTAATATAATGTTCCTCATGTTGAAAACTAGTGAGAATATGACGAGGAAAGAACTGCTTCCTCGAAGTGGAGCTTACCTTAAGAATGTGGACAGAGCAAAGCTCTGAGGACCTTCATTTGCTGAAGGGCACGACTCAAAATGAGAAGAAACACCTGGAAACATTCACTGGGCATGAATATAGGAAGTATGAACCTAGGATTGTCAAAACTATGGAGTACATAAAGATCAATATGTTGGGCATTAGTGAGTTGAAGTGAACTGGTTTGGGCTAATGTGAGTTGGACAATCATATGGTTTCCTATGCTGAGAATGGCAAATTCAAGAGCATTATATTCATCATCAAGAAGTATGTTGTAAGATCTATCCTTAAGCACAAGGCTATGAGTGATAGGATAGGATATATATGCCTGCAGGAAATACAAATTAATACAACTGCTATGACAATTTAAACACCAATCACTAAATATAGTGATGAAGAAACTGAAGAATTCTACCAGCATCTTCATTCTGAAATTGATCAAATATGTAATAAAGATGCATTAATAATTACTGGTGATTAGAATGGTAGAGTTGAGAACTTCCAGGGAAGATGGCGATGGAGTGACACATACCAGAGGGACTCCGCAGAATTCAGCCCAGGAGAGATCCTTAGAGGGAAATTCAATGCTGCTGGAATGCAGGAGGAGCATCATAAAGATTAGTAGGTACAGACCACAGGGTTTTGAGGGACTGGGGGCTTTTGACTTACCTCAGTGGAGGCCGGCTAGGGCATGACCTTGGCCCCACCATTGTCTCTGTCAGAGCCAGAACCATTTGGAGGCCTAGGGGGGCTTGGTCTCAACACAGCTACAGCCTGCTGCCACCTGCCTCAGGGCAAGGACTGGACCCTTGCAGGTCTACAGGCAGGGATGGGGTTAAGCTATATTGTTGCTTTGTTTCCATCTCTTCTCTGTAACCCCCTACACACAGTCTTGGAGAGCTGGGCAGGGGCTTTTTCTCAACACAGTCACACTTTTCCCCTGCCACATCAGGGAAAGGACTAAACACTTGCAGCTCCGTGGGCAGGAATTGGGACTCAACTACATTGTTGCTTTTGTTGTGCTCTCTTCACTATATCCCCACACAGTCCCAGTGTGCTCACTTTTTTCCCTCATCTTTGTCTCTTTCCTCTTCACTCACACTCCACTGCTGACCTCCAGACCACTCCCCTTAGCCTAGGGCATTTACCCTTGTGCCAGACCCAGTTAGGTGAGCTCTACCCTATGTAGCTAGCTTGAGATGGGGAAAGCCCTGCTGACCTCCACCAGGAGATACTCTGCCCAACTTTTCCTGGGAATTCCTGCCTGTGTGCCAGGGGGCCTAAGGCAGCTCCGCCTACATTTGTCAACATTCCAAGCTGCTTCAGGAACTTCTGCCCAAGCTCCACAATACCAAAGCAGGCAACCCACCAGCCTTCTGGGGCACTCCCCTGAGAGGGAAGCCAGAGGAGGATAAAGTAATAGGTTAATATCATAGTGAAATAAGCTGTAGGCAGTTCGAAGAAGCAGTCCTACAAGTATCCCAGAGAGAGCCAGTGCTCTTCAACTCCCTGGAAAATGGCATCTGGCTCCTCTAAAAGAACACAATGCAAACAGCTATCAACCCCAATGACCTCAATGAAAAAACAGGAGAAACAAAAGGCAATGGCAGATGATGTCCCTAACATAACGACAAGCATAAAAGAAGCAGACATTGAACTGCCACAGAAAGAAATTTTCAGAATGCTGCCTGGAGTCATACAGGATATGAGGGAAACAATACAGAAAAAGGATGAAATGATAGAAGAGATGAAGGCCTAACAGCAAAGGGAAATACAGTGATTTAGGGAGGAGATAACAAAAACCAGTAGCAGAAACACGGATGTCAAGAATCAACTGGAGGAAGCAGTGAACGACAGCAGTGACTTAGAGGACAACCAGGCATACTTGAAGAAACGTGAACAAAAATCTAATAAGATCATCAGAGAAGCTGAAGAAAATCTAAGATCTATGTTTGATGCTATGAAGCAGAACAACATTCGAATTATTGGCTTACCAAAGGAAGACACAACAAAGAAGTCATCTGCAACAATAGTGAGAGAATTCTTGGAGGAAAATTTCCCCAGCTTAATGAATGAAAACCAGGCAACCATTCAGGAGGCTGAAAGAACACCAGCTAGACTGAATCCCAAGAAATCACCAAGACATATAATAGATAAATTATACAACTTTGAAGAAAAGGAGAAAATAATCAGAGCAGCTAGGGGAAAACAAGCAATTACATATAAAGGTTCCCAAATAAGAATATGCTCAGGCGTGTCAGGAGAAACTATGAAGAAAAGGAGAGAGTGGAGTAATATATTCTAAAAATTTATGGAAAACAATGCAAACCGAAGAATATTCTACCCAACCAAATTATGAATCAAGATATATGGAGAAGGAAGAGTCTTCCCAGACAAAGAAAAATTCATAGAATACGTTAGAACAAACCCAGACATACAAAAGACCCTTGCCGACCCTGTATGGGCAGAAGATAAAACTCACCAAGCATAAAAAAGAGACCGCCACATAGAACAATCTCACCCAGAGGACAACAAAGAGAAAAAAGCCCCAAGATAGCATTGGCTTAAGGATGGAAAGAAATCAAGAATGATACACACACACATGCACAACAGACTAATGAGAAAGGAAAGTAGGAAAACACCCAACACAAAAGGTATAATATGACATCAGAGAGTCTGGGTATGGAGATAATAACCCTGAATATCAATGGCCTGAACTCAGGTATTAAAACCTGAGACTAGCAGACTGGCTTAAAAAACATAATCCATCAATATGCTGCTACAGGAGACATATTGGAAGGCTACCAAAAAAATAGGCTGAGAATCAAAGGCTGGAGAAAGGCATACCAAGCAAATAACAATTCAGAAAAAGCAGGGTTTGCAATCCTAATCTCGGGTAAATTGACCACAAAGTGCAAACCATAAAGAGATAAGGAGGAAAACTATATAATGTTCAAGGGAATAATAGACAAAGAAACACTAAGCATTGTAAACATATATTCACAGAATGAGAGACCTACTGAATACATCAATCAAACACTCCAAAAGATGAAAAAAGAAATCACAGCCGCAAAAATTATAGTGGGTGACTTCAACACAACTCTCTCTGAGAAAGATAGATCACAGGAGAAGAAACTCAACAAGGAGGCTAGAGATCTAAATAGTACAATTAGGCAATTTGACCTGATAGATATTTACAGAGCTTATCATCCAAATTAAAAAAAATTCACATTCTTTTCAAGACCACAGGGCACATATTCGAAGAGAGACCACATGCTGGGGCATAAGGCAAATGTACATAAATTTAAAAACATTGATATCATACAGACCTCTCTCTATGACCACCGTGCATTAAGGTTGGAAATCAACAAAAGGAAGACGAAGAAAACAAGAGCAAACAATTGAAGGATGAATAACTCTCTACTGGAAAAGGAGTGTGTACTGGCACAGATCAGAGACGAAATTAGGAAATTTCTAGAAACCTATGAGAATGAGCACACGATGTACCAAAACTTATGGGACTCAGCAAAGGCAGTCATCAGAGGAAGTTTCATAGCAATACATGCACACCTGAGAACGGAAGAGAGACTTATGATTGATGCACTAACAAAATTGACAACAACAAGAGCAGAGTCAGTAGGACAATCCCACTTATAGCAAAAGAAAAGAAATTATAAAAATCATGCCTGAGATTCAGGAGACGGAAAATAAGAAAACTAAGGAAAAATTTAATGCTGTTAAAAGGTGGTTCTTTGAAAGGATAAACAGAATCAACAGACCACTGAGAAACCTAACCAGAGAACGGAGGGAACAAATCTCAATAGAAAGAATAAGGGGTGAAAGAGAGGACATTACAACAGACCTTAATGAAATCAAATGGATAATTACACAGTACTACGAAGGATTGTACTCCAATGAATTCAAAAATTTGGAAGACATGGACAAATTCTTGGAAAAACAAAGCCTCCCTAGATTATCCTTGATGGGCATCAAGAATCTCAGCAGACCCATAGCAATAGAAGAAATAGACAAGGTTATCAAGGGATTACCAACAAAAAAATGCCCAGGACAAGATGTCTTCACTGGAGAACTCTACCAAACATTTAGGGAAGAACTAACACCAATGCTACACAAACTCTTCCAGACATAGAAAAAGATGTCAAACTCCAAAATTCCTTCTATGAAGCTAGTATAATTCTGATACCAAAACCAGACAAGGATCCCACAAGAATTGAGAACTACAAACCAATATCTCTAATGAACATTGATGCAAAAATCCTTAACAAAATAATATCCAAGAGAACATAAAAGTATATAAAACAAATAATTATAATTCACCATGACCAAGTGGAATTCATACCAGGGATGCAGGGATGGTTCAACATACGAAAGACCATTAGTATTATTTGTCACATTGACATGAAAAACTTTAAGAAGCACATGATAATATAGATAGATGCATAAAACACATTCAACAACATCCAACACCAATGCCTATTTAATACACTTGAGAAGATAGGAATGAAAGGAAGATTCCTCAAGACAATACAAGCTCTATATGAAAAGCCAACAGACAATGTGGTAGTCAATGGAGAAAAGATTAACACAATCCCACTGAAAAGGGGGACCAGACAAGGATGCCGCTTGTCCCCACTCTTATTTAATATTGTGCTGGAGCTTTTAGCTAACAGCATAAGGCAAAGAACAGACATCAAAGGTATTCATCAGGGAAAGGAAGAGGTGAAACGATCGTTATTTGCAGATGACATGATTTTATATATGGAAAATCCCAAAAGTTCTACAAGGGGAGTACTGGAAGCAATAGAGGCATTTGACAGAGTGGCAGGACATAAGATCGACAAACAGAAGTCCATCAGACTGTTATACACATCAGATAAGACCACAGAAGAGATTAAAAAGGTGGTACCCTTCACAATAACCAAGTACAAAATGAAATATCTAGGGATATACCTGACTAAATGAACAAAGGATCTATACGGGGAAAACTACAGAACACTATTACAAGAAACCAAGAGCGACCTCAACAAATGGAAGAATTTCTCATTCTCGTGGATTGGCAGACTCAATATAGTCAAGATGTCAGTTCTGCCAAAGGCAATATATAAATTTAATGCAATCCTGATACAATTACCCTCATCTTTCTTCAAAGAAATGGAAAAACTGATTACCAACATCATATGGAGAGGGAAGAAGGCAAGAATTAGCAGAGAACTCAAGAAGAAGGGCACAGTGGGAGGACTTGCTTTACCTGACTTTAGCACATACTATAAAACCACAGTTGTCGAAACCACATAGTAATAGTAAAATGACAGATACTCAGACCAATGGAAAAGAACTGGAAACCCAGAAATAAAATCATCATCATACAGACAACTAATCTGATAACAGCCCAAAAAATATCCAATGGGAAGCAGATGCCCTCTTTAACAAGTGGTGCTAGAAAAATGGATATTTACCTGCAGAAAAATGAAACAAGACCCTTTCTCACTCCATGCACAAGAATAAACTCAAGGTGGATCACAGACCTTGAAGGTAAACCCCAAACTATTAAGGTCATCAGTGAGGGAATTGGGAACAACTTGAGAACTTTGGTGCAGGGAATACACAGGCTATCAGAAATAGGGAAGGACACAAACACAGAGGGGGCACAAATTGACAAATGAGATATACTGAAGATAAAACACCTGTGTACATCGAAACAATTCACCAAGAGAATAATAAGAGAGTTCACGGACTGGGAAAACACCTTTCACAATGACACATCAGACAAAGTCCTTATTACTAAAATCTACAATACTCTGCTAGCTTCCAAAAAGAAAAAAAACTAAATGCCCATTTGAGAGAGGTGAGCAAAGGACCTGAACAGAAGTTTCACAAGGGCAGAAATCCGAATGTCCACAACATATGAGAAAATGTTCCTGATCTTTAGCTATAAGAGAAATGCAAATTAAAACAACAATGAGGTACCACCTAACACGCTCAAAGGTAGCCTGATTCATAAAATCAGAAAGCAACAAGTGTTGGAGGGGCTGTGGGGAGACAGGAACTCTCATCCACTGCTGGTGGACCTGTAAGTATGTACAGCTACTGTGGAAACCAATCTGGTGATATCTAAAACAGATAGAAATTGAGCTACCATACTACCCAGCAATCCCCCTACAGGGCATATACCCAGAAGAGGCAAGAAACAAACCAAGGCCAGACATCTGTGCTCCAATGTTCATTGCAGCACAGATCACTATTGCAAGGAGTTGGAAACAACCCAAATTTCCATCAGCTGATGAGTGTATCAAAAAGCTGTTGTGAACACATACAATTGAGTACTATGCATCGCTAAAAAGCAGTGATCAACGCATGAAGCACATCGCTGCATAGGAAGAACTGGAGAAAATCATGTTAAGCCAAGTAAGTCAAGCACAGAAGGACAAGTACAACATGAGTCCCCTGAGTTAAGCTTTTTTTAAAAAATGCAAAAGGGGCATAGGGAAAAAGCTACTGTATACAAACATTCCTGGGATGAGAATCAGGTAATATGGCAGAGACCAGACCAAATACAGGGATACACATGGTAGACAACTAAAAAGGAGGTGGAGAAAGGATAAATAAAAATAATAATTAAAAAGAAATGGGTAGCGGGACACAGAGCACTAACCCACCCAAGGGAAGAATATTATTTATCTCTCCACAGGGAAAGAGAGACCAGACTTCAACCCAGTGCTCCAAGATGTGAATACAACATGCCGGCATGGAGTAGGGAACCAGTGGAGAGGTCTGGGTGGCTGGCCCCAATCCCAAATACTAAGTGGACACCTGCCCCTGCCCTAAGAAGAATTTATTTCAAAAGACAGCATTGAATCTGCAGCTCTGGGAGAGGGTCATATATGATCAGAGCACACAGGAGCAGATGAAGGGGGAAGAGGAGAGAGTGGAGCACATCCTCACCCACCAGGCCTTGAGAACAATGTTCCCTATTAGAGCAGCCAGTCCACAGACAGGAACACATAGACAGCCCCACTATGATACATGATACCTGTCACACACCCATAACCCCAAAGGGGACAATACCGGAGACAGTGTGGGAAATGTACCAAATCTGATTCTGCCACACCGAGGCAAAACATTAAGGAGGTGCAACAGAACAGCAAGGGAATGGAGCGGCGTGGTCCCCAGGGAATGCTGAAGGTGGACTTTGGGGCCAGGGCATGGTGCCCCAACAGACTGGACTGGAAAACACTCCTAAAGGCCAACAAACCATCTTTGAACTAACTACAAGCTTTTCTTTCTTGTGTTTTATTTTGGTGTTTTTTTTGTCATTGTTTTGTTGCTGTTGTTGTTTTGTTGTATATTGTTGCTTGGATTTGACTGTCTTGGTTTTGTGCATGTTATTATCTCCGCAGGTCTGTCTAAATAAGATAGACTGGATGAGCAATCTGGCGGAGAAAACAACGGGACCGACAGTTCCGGGGGGCCATGGGATAGGGGGATGTGGGAGGAAAGGTAGTGGTGTTAACAAACCCAGGGACAAGGTAACAAGTTATCCAAATTGGTTATGAGGAGGGTGTGGAAGCCCTCGTAGGGCATGATCAAGGGTAATGTAACCAAGAGGAATTGCTGAAACCCTGGTGGGGACTGAGCATGATAGTGGGACAGGCGGAAAATCAAGGGAAATAGAGGAAAGAGCTGGGAGGCAAAGGACATTTATAGAGGTCTAGATAAAGACATGTACATATGCAAATATATTTATACATGAGGATGGGGAAATAGATCTATGTGCCTATATTTATAGGTTTAGCATTAGGTAGCAGAAGGACATTGGGCCTCCACTCAAGTACTCCCTCAATGCAAGAATACTTTCTTCTATTAAATTGGCAGTCTATGATGCTCACCTTCCCGACACAACCGCTAATGACAAAGCAGGTGAACAACTAAATGTGGTGAAGAAAGCTCATGGTGCCTGACTATCAACAGATATAGTGTCTGGGGTCTTAAAGGCTTGAAGGTGAACAAGCGGCCATCTAGCTCAGAAGCAACAAAGCCCACATGGAAGAAGCACACCAGCCTGTGCAATCACGTGGTGTTGAAGGGATCAAGTATCAGGCATCATCAAAACAAAAAAATCTTATGGACTAGAGTCAGACTTATGGACTTGAGTGATGCCTTCTTGATATATAATTAGTTGTTGATATAAAGCTCTTTCTTAGACACAGATGAGGGTCACTGCATTTGTTTATCTAGATAACCTAGCCTAACATACTTGGAGCATTTTTCTTCCTTTTTAAATGTGGATCCTTTCAGACGATTTTGTCCACAATAAGCCGGTCTGTCTATATTAAATATTTGATTTGACAATTAACCACCTCCTCAATAATGTTTTTCAGCATTTCAGGAAAATCACTTACAGCGCATATATCAGCACACATTTCGCTTTGCACTTTAATATTATGTAAATTTTCTCTCACTTTTAGATGATTGAACCAGCCACTACTTGCAACTAATGCATCATCACAATCACCTTAACTTGCTGTTTTTCAATAATTGAAAGGGCTTCAAATCTTTTCTTCCACTGAAGTAAGAGTAATAGGCATAATATGTCGATTTTGATCACCCGACCAAATTACCAATAGCCTTTCTATCTCCACAATTACATCCTGTTATTGCTTAGTAAGAATTGCAACTTTCACTGGGAAAGTTCACATACTCCATTATTCTCAGTTGAGCCATTAATGTTTTCTAACCATTGACAGCCTGCCGCCTAATGTCCCTCCGGGGACCCAACAGCTTTTCACCTCTTTCCAATTGCTTTACTTCCACTTCATTTTCAGTTGTGATGGTGTTTCCTTTGATGCATCACCAACACGTGCATCATATATACACTTCAGAGGCATAGTTATAATAGCAAATAAAAGAAAAATTAAGGCAAATACTAATTTACTCACTCAACACTTTGGTAACGGCAACGTGTTCCAGCTTACAAGGCAAGCAGTGTCCTCCTTCCTCCATCAACAAACCCACGAAGACACCCAATGTGTCCATGAGCATCACAAAGCCATGCCTGCTTTCATTTATACAAACCGTTGCGGGTTTTCTTTTATTAATCGCTTGTTTGTTTGTTTCTTGAAAAGTTTATTTACAGAGCCCACACTGAAGATGCTGCAGCTACCTAGGGCATGGTCTTTTCTTTTTTTTAAATTTTTATTTTATTTTGTTGGGGGCTCTTACAACTCTGATCACAATCCATACATATATCCATTTTGTCAACACATCTGTACATAGATTGTCATCCTCTTTTTCAAAACATTTTCTTTCTATTTTCTTAATTGTTTTATTAGGGGCTTATACAACTCTTATCACAATCCATACATACATCAACTGTGTAAAGCACATCTTTACATTCATTGCCCTCATCATTCTCAAAACATTTGCTCTCCACTTAAGCCCCTGGCCTCAGGTCTTCATTTTTTCCCCTCTCTCCTCACTCCCACCTCCCTCATGAACACTTAAAAATTTATAAATTATTATTTTGTCATATCTTGGCCTGTCCGAACTATCCCTTCACCCACTTTTCTGCTGTCTGTCCCCCAGGGAGGAGGTCACATGTAGATCCTTGTAATCGGTTCCTCCTTTCCAACCCACTCTCCCTCTACCCAGTATCACCACTCACACCACTGGTCCTGAAGGGTTCATCTGCCCTGGATTCCCTGTGTTTCCAGTTCCTATCTGTACCAGTGTACACCCTCTGGTCTAGCCAGACTTGCAAGGTAGAATTTGGATCATGGTAGTGGGGGGGGATGGGGGGGCAGAGGAAGCATTTAGGAACTAGAGGAAAGTTGTATTTTTCATCGTTGCTACATCGCACCCTGACTCGCTCGTCTCCTCCCCGAGACCCCTCTGCAAGGGGATCTCCAGTGGCCTACAAACGGGCTTTGTGTCTCCACTCCTCACTCCCCCCTCATTCGCTATGGTAAGATATTTTGTTCTGATGATGCCTGATATCTTCGGCACCTTGGGCTTTGCGGTAGTTCATTCCTAAGTATCAGTTACCCATAAGTCGGACTTCTTAGCTTAGAGATTTGTTGTATAAGAAGATGGGAGGTATATGTGACCTCCTCCCTGGGGGAGGGACGGCAGAGAAGGGGGGGAAGTGAGACTCTGGAGAGGGCAAGATATGACAAAATAACAATGTATAAATTACCAAGGGCACATGAGGGATTGGGGAGCGGAGAGGGAGGGGGAAAAAAAAGAGGACCTGATGCAAAGGGCTTAAGTGGAGAGCAAATGCTTTGAGAATGATTGGGGTGGGGAATGTATGGATGTGCTTTATACAATTGATGTATGTATATGTATGGATTGTGATAAGAGTTGTATGAGTCCCTAATAAAATGTAAAAAAAGAAAAGGGAAAAGAAAGAAAATGATTAGGGCAAAGAATGTACAGATGTGCTTTATACAATTGATGTATGTATATGTATGGACTGTGATAAGAGTTGTATGAGCCCCTAATAAATTGTTTTAAAAAAAAAGAAGATGGGAGTCAAGTTCCGTCTAGGCTGAAGGTGAGAAGAGAGTAACGCTCAGAGGAAAGCTGGAACGGACACTTGTGGTTTACTAGAAACAGGAGCCCAGATCCTGAGTAATCTTAAAAGCAGGAATCCTGAGCAGTGTCAAATTCTTGAAGCTGACAATGGACTTCCCTTAGAATATTGGATTGATTTGAGCATATTCCTTTTTCAACCTCATCGTAACTTAACTAATATTCCAAGCACAAAATGACCTGGATGGCTTCTAGGTTACAGTTAGAAAGGAGAAGAACCAGGAATCCCCAGTCTAGAGCTGTAGTGGGGGGGTCCAGGTTGCTCAGCCTTAGCACTATTAACCTTGCGTTGGATTCGTCATTGCTCCCGGAGGCTGCCCTGTGCATTGGAGGACATTTACCAGCATCCCTAACCTCCACTATGCCAGAACACCCACAACTTGTGATGATCAAAAATGGCCCCAGGTAGTGCCAACTCTCTCCTGGAAGGCAAAGTCACTCCCAGGTGAGAACCATTGGAGAAGATTGAAGAGAGTAACAATGGCTAGCGGTGGTTCTCAACCTTCCTAATGCTGCGACCCTTTAAAACAGTTCCTCGTGTTGTGGTGACCCCTCAAACATCAAATTATTTTGGTTGCTACTTCATAACTGTAATTTCGCTACTGTTATGGATCGGGCAACCCTTGTGAAAGGGTCGCTCAACTCCCAAAGGGGTCGGGACCCCAGGTTGAGAACCGCTATACTAAAGAAACTGTACTAATCTCAAGGAAACTGAAACTGAAAAGAGAAATAAAGAAAGCCAATAGAACATGTGTCTCCTTAGACACGTTAGTCATGTTAATCAAGCTGAAAGAATCTGGAGATGATTGAGATTCAAAGCATTATCATTAATTGTTCGAATAAGTATTTTGTCAAGTACTCTCCAGATGCCCATTGTTTCTTTGAATTTTATTCTTTAAATACTCATCATGTCTCCCTCCTGCACTGTCAGTTCTCTTCTTCAGTTAAGAATTGGAATAGGAATTTCATATATATATCTGTCAAAGTTTAATCAGCTGATTACTGGATTGAAGATGAATGACTGTTAGTTTCTAAAGACAGCAGATCAATCAACACAATTGTGCACACCTGATAAAGGGTCCAGAAGCCATTCCTCATTCCAGGAAGCTGTGGTCTTCCAGAGCTTCACCACATCAATAGATGAGCTCTCCTATTATCGAGTCCATTAACTGATGCCTTACACCCCGAGTGAATCGTACCAGCTAATTGAAGTGAGGCACTCACTGCATCACCAATGCCTCACTCTGTGTGGCGCATTCACATCATGAGCAGAGTACCTAGGAATCTGAAACTTCCAAATAAGCACGTATATCATGCGTGCACACACATCCGTATTCTACAAAGGGTGGTGGTGGTGCGATGATAACACACTCAGTTACTGATGAAAGGGCCAGAGGTTCCTAACTACTGTATAAGAGAATGGACCTGACCTTCTGCGCCCTCCAAGATGACCAAAAACCCACAGCCATGAAGCCAATTCTAGGCTGGGCATCATGAAAGCACCACACTGCACCTCTTTCTTCCATGGACCTGCTGCTGGGTTCAATCTGCTGACCCCTGGGCACCAGGGCTGCTGCTTGCAAATATCACGGCCTGGGAAACATTTCTACTCTAGCCTATAGGGTAGTTGTGAGTTGGAATTTACCCGAATGCACACAACAACAATCCCTGCTCTAAACTTTCCCTGTCCTGCTATATTCAGGATATGTGAAAAAATTAGGGCTACAATAATATCTCCATTCAACACCTTGCTTCTCAAAGATGCTTACAATGCCAAATTCCCATGTTCCCCTATACAGGCAGTCACATCAGAACCCAGAAGCCTCGGGAATTCTGACAAGACCCAGAGGAATTTCAGGTGTAAACCAAGATCATGTTGATAGGTTAGCTCTGACAGCTCTGAAACTACCTTTTCTTTCCTCCCACCAGAACATAGTTTCTGCTTCTTCTTGTAGACTCCAGAAGCTGGTATAAAATATGCTTTTAAAATGTACTTTCTCTCTTTATATCATTTAAATGTCCATGGCATTGGGAATATGCTTTATTTGAGAGAGTAGGAGAAAAATAACTTAGGGAGATGTACAATTTTCTCCCGGGGGTCCAGTTCCACTTTCCAAATCCTCAAGTTCCTGAATTAGCATATTTAACAAAGATGAGCCACACCTTCCACGTGGATTATTTTCCAGAGATGCATGTATAGGTTTATAAATATATTATGAAGAATCTTCCCAGAGTAATGATGAATAAAATAGAACTGAAAATGGGATCGCAGATAGTCTAAAAGAGGAGAAACTAATCGATAGCATCAGTGAAGTGTTGTTGGTGGCTGTCAGATTGATCCAACGCCTTGTGGCCTCATATCTGCAGAACTGCTCCATAGGATTTGCAAGGGCACCTAACAAAAATAGTTCACACAAATGCGTGGAACATACCATCAACGCCAAAAAGATGAACAAAGGGTGTTAGAAGAAATACAACGAGAATGTTCTTAGAAGCCATGATGGTGAAACAAAAACTCACTCACTTTGGAACATCAACAAGGAAAGCCAATCACCTGAAGGGGGCATCGTGTTTGGTAGAGGGTCAGTGGAAAAAGAGAAACCTTCAATAGGATGGATGGCAATGGTAGTAAAGACGGGACAGGACTGGGCAATGCTCTAACACAAAGCTTCCATGAACCAGAGCCAAATCAATAGCAACTGACAACAATTCATCCCTCTTCAGAAAATATCTGTTAGCAGCCAGCCCAGGGGATTTGTAAAGGGTCTACATTTTTTAAAATGCTTGTTCCATAGTACAATTGGACAGTGTAACAGCTTTTAAACAAAACCACCCAATATTCCCTCATCATGAATGCCAAATCACGCTTTTCCAGGTTTATTTTTTTCTCTATTTACATTTTATTTAAATGTTCTTGATATTTCCTTTTGATGTGTGAGCTCCGCTGTGTGTTTCCCCAGCTCAGTCCGTGACAGGGCGGGAGCTAATGGAAAGCAGATGGTTGTTATAACACATTTGTAAGAGTGAGCTAGAATATTCCTGTGCTAGAGTCCGTCTATCCCTTGCCAGCTGCGCCCTGTCTTCTGTGTGCCCAAGCAGATCAAACATTTTGTCAGGAACCGCATGATTCACAACAGTATTGACTTTATCTTGGGGTAGAAGATTTTCTTTCTCCTGTCCCTGTGACAGCATAAATGTGTACTGTCAAATTATATATTTTGTTTCTAAAGAGATGTTCTTTCTTTTTTATTTTTTCTATTTTCATAGCAATGGGCCAATTTAACTCAGCAGTGTCTAAGGAATGACTATTCAAGAAATCTAGGACTAACAAAACAGATTCTGATGCTTATGGGGGTGTGCAGAGCAGGGGCTGGAGAGCAGGGAGAGGATGTGATGCCATTGGCTGGGGGTAAACAGGGGCTAAATGTGGGTGGGAATGAAATAGTTTCTACAAGAGGGAGAAGAGAAACCAAAGGGGCAGGGTGGGGGAAATAATTTGGTAGTTTCATAAGTAGTTTAAATTGTTGAATACTGTGTTAGTCTGGGTACATTAGAGAAACAAATCGACAGATAAGGAGTATTATATAAAGGGTAAGTATACATTATAAAAGCATCCCAACCCAGTGCTGTCCAAACCCATAAGTCCAACATTAGCCAATTAGTCCAACACTGATTTACAAAGTCCTCCTCAATCTCACAAAACACACGCAATGACGCCGACTACAAGAGGAAAGCTGAGTCAGTGAGTGTGTAAACATCTCAGCCCTGGCAGGGGTCTCCACACAGCTGCTCCAGCACCCAGGGCTGCATCAGGGTAGGTCCATGCAGCTTCTCCTCAGGGATGTCTCACAGGAAGTGAGCCCTGCCATCCGAAGCAGGGAACTGGCTAAGGCAGCTGCACCCTGCTCTGATCATCAGAAAGCAAGAAACCCAAGAACCAGAAAAGCGAGATGCCCTGAGCCATTTATCTCTCCACCCTTCCATTAATCCCACATGTGTTTATCAGCCAGGTTGGCACAATAAACCTTAACTATCTCAAATACAAAATGATCTTCTGAAATATATACCCCCACTGATACCACAATAAAAAATAATAATACTTTTTTTAAAAGAAGAAGAAATTTGGAACTGAGGAAATGGCATGGCTGCCTTTTCTGACCTCCTCTGTTTACGCAAAGGGGAAAGAACAGCAGGCATGCCTCTCCCCTCCAGTCTTCCTTACCCTGCCTGATGCCAACCCTCCCTCCCATGCACTGTACTTCTCTGCTGGGTTCAATGAGTCATCGCAGAGGCCACACACAATTCACAGACAGTATTCGCAATGATAGGATTTATTAGGAAAGTCAGCAAGTTACCAAACATTAAGGATACAGTTGTTCCACAAAGCCTCTTCTCTCAAGCACATTGTCAAGTATGGCCCTTTCTGGTCTAGCACATCAGCTCTAGACCAGGTTGTCCCTTGGCTTCTGCCTTGTTTCACTCTGCCGCACAGTCCCGGTGCTGCTCCTCTGCTCTGACTCACGGTCTTGGGCATGTGGCCTCTGCTGCCTCTGCCACTTCAGGAACTGTGTTAATTCTGGTAGACTAGAGAAACAAATTCATAGACACTCATGTGTATAAGAAATAACTTTATCCAAAGAGTAATTGTGCATTAAGAAAACATCCCAGCCCAGATCAAGTCCATAAGTCCCATATTATTCCATATGTCTAATATCAATCTATGAAGTCCTCTTCAGATTCATGAAACACATGCAATGACACCAGATGCAGGAAGATTACAGGCCAGTGGGTGGAAAGTCTTGTGGATCCAGTGCGGTTGTAAGCATCTCAGCCCTGGCAGGGGTCTCCAAGTGGCTTCTCAGGCTCCAGAGCTCTAGTGTAGCTCCATGTGTCTGGTCAGGTGCAATATTTCCCAGGGAGTGAGCCTGTGTCCCGCCTCCAGCGAGCTATTTATCTCCTTAGCGCCTCCAAATGAGGTCATCAAGCTGCAACCTGATTGGCAGGCTAACCTCCAGGCCTTCACCCTTAAGTCTCTCTCAAACTGACAACAGATTATGTAACTACCACAGGGACCTCACAGACACACTCCACTGGTGGCTCTCTTTCTTGCTGTTCACAGGATGCTCTCTCTTTCTGCTCATTTATATACTCAGTGAAATGGCAAAGCAGACCAATATCCTCTAGTGTTTCACACACCCCATCTGCCCAGCTCCACCCCATTGTCTGATGGAAATTACAAAGACATGAAAAGAAGAGCCATACAAAATAATTACACTATACCACAGGCACATGGAACTCAATGTTCTTAATCAGTTTGATTTGGAGACCAATGTCTGATTCTTTTTTGTTACTGTGTCTCCTCTTTTTTGATACTGTGTCATAAAATTTGGTGACTATCAGATGACTTAAAATCATATTTGTAATCAGCAAGCAAAATGTTGGAAAGCCTCACTGCATATCATGCATTTTCAGAAGGCCTTTTAAGAATATATCTTGTTATTGTTAGCTGCTGTCAAGCCAGCTCCAGCTCCTATGTATGACAGAAAGAAATGCTGCCAAGGCGTGGGTTCTCTACAAAGATCTGTCATATGTTTGACCCTTTTGCTGTGGCTCTGTCCATCCATCCCACTGAATGTTTCATTGATTGGCCTCTGTTTGGCAAAACATATCTTTTCCTAACAATTGGCCTTTCCTGAGGATGTGTCCAAAGTAAAAAAATATATAGAGACAAGCAGAAGCTTTCTTAAATATTAACTAACAGTGCTTAATAAGATCATTTAAAATTCTAAGTAGAACAAATGAAATACATTTTTTTAATCTTTCACACAATCATTGTTATATGTTATCATGCAAACTTGCGGCTTTTATGAAACCCACAGATAACCATCAGAAAATGTTCCCTGTGGTACCCGCACCACCTATAACTGTGAATGTTCAAATCACACTTAACATCTGGTCATATGTTAGCTTGCATTTCAAAATTTTGTTTCCATGGCAACATTTTACACTATTAAGACTTACTTAAAATAGCCCCTCTGAGTCTTTGTTTCTTGATCTGCAGTAATCAAAGAGTTGGACTGTCTGGAGTCCATTTAATTCCTTTATTATTCTTATTAACCTGTGATGTTTATTATCCTATAATCTCATTGTTGTTCTTCTTTATTTAAAAGTTCACTTATATCTCTTCAGCAAGAATGAATGTAGGCTGCTAGGGTCATGAATCATACCTTATCTGCTTTGTGTCTCCTAAGTCTGGTGTTATAGTGGGTTATGTGTTAGACTGATAACCACAAGGTCAGCCATTCAAACTCATCAGCCACACCATGGGAAAAAGATGAAGCATTCTATTCCTGCAAAACTTTACAGCCTCAGAAACTCAAATGGTCAGTTCTACTCTGCGGTTTGTGAGGTTGGTCAGGACTTTACAGTGTTTCATTGTGTTGTCGCTATGGGTCGGAACCAAGTTGATGGTACCTAGCAACATTCTGTCCTATAGGGTCCCTATGAACCCGAGTTGACTCAATGGCAATGAGTTTGGTTTGGTGCTGTCCTCCTTGTCTCTGCTAAGGTCAGCGCTAGCTTCTGGGAAATGTAATTCAACCATACAGTGAACATGCTTCATCACGAAGCACACAAGTTAATTCAACAGAACTCGTTTTTTGTGGTAGAACTTTCTCGATGAAGGAAGCTATGTGCTAATTTACATTCTGATACCAGCTCCTTATGACACTGTCACAAGTCCATCTGGGAAGAGCAGGGAGTTCTTTGAACAGCATTTTCCTGTGAAGACGTACAAAGAAATAGTAGCTGGTTTTTGGCAAACTGTCATCTATAGCTATTTATCCACTAGTTATTTTTCTTGGTAGTTGCTTACAAGTTGGGCCCCTTCATGAAGAATTCATGTATTGCCAAATATAATATTATCCAGTTTAATGGTATCCTCATTATTAGTAGTATGTTAGAGTTCATTGTTAGGCGATTGTGCAGTGTCTTCCAATCCAAAGGGTCATCTTCCAGTGTTACATTGGACAATAAGCTGTGTGATCTCTTGGGCTTTCATTGACTAATTGTCAATTGGAGATCACCAGGCCTTTTGTTTTTTATCTTCCTTTGTCTTGAAGCTAACCTAAAATCCATCCTCCATTGGAGAACTTGCTAGTATCTGAAATACTGGTGGCATAGCTTTCAGCATCATAAGAACAAAAAAGCCACCACATTTTGACAATCTAACAGATGGATGATGACCCATTCAGTTGTTGTTGTTGTTGCTGTTAGGTGCAGTTGAGTTGGTTCCAACCCATAGTGATCCGACGTACAACAGAGTAAAATAGCACCTGGTCTAGTGTCATCCCACAATTGTTCTTATATTTGAGCCCACGGTTGCAGCCACTGTGTCCATCCTTCTTGTCAAGGGTCTGCATCTTTGTTATTGACCCTGTCCTTTACCAAGAATGGTGTCCTTCTTCAGTGACTGCCCTCTCCTGATAACATGGCCAAAGTACATGAGAAGAAGTCTTCCCATCCTTGCCTCTGAGGAGCTTTCTGAAGATATTTCTTTCAAGACAGACTTGTTTGTTCTTTTAGCAGTCTGTGGCACTTTCAATATTCTTCACATGCACTATAATTTAAATGCATCAATTCTTCTTAGCTCTTCCTTATTCCGTGTCCAACTTTCACATGCATATGAGGTGTTTTAAAATACCATGGCTTGAGTCAGGTACTCATTCACTTAATAACCATCAATTTAACACTGTACAATGAAATGTGTAAGAGCTGGAATTCGACAGGACTGCACAAGTTTCCCTCTAATAGGTTGCAGTCTTAACCACATCTTTATCCTTTTTTTTAGTAGAAAATACTTGACTTTTCATTCTTTGATAGGTTTTCACCTTACACAGAATCCACGTATCACAGGTTTTACTGTATTCATTTCCCAGGGCTGCCACACAAAGAACCATAAACTGGGTTCTTAAAAAGACAAATGTATTGTTTCAGTGCTGGAGGCTACAGTCTAAATTTAAGGTGTGCACAGGGACATACTTCTTCCAAAGTCTCTGATGAAATATTCTTCCTGTATCTTTGAGTTTTGGGAAGCCACAGGTTTTCTTTGGTTTGTGGCTCTATGGCTCTAATCTCTGTCTCTGCTGTCACACCAAATTGTTCCCTATGTGCTTCACTGTCTTTGCTCTTTTTACAAGAATATCAGTTGTGTAAGATTAGGGTCCACCCTACTCTAGTATGACTTCTTGTAAACTAGTAACATCTGTAAAAAAATATTGACAGTTCCATGAACTACCAAAAGAACACATAAATATGTCATGAGAGAAGTATAGCCAGAATTCTCCTTCCAAGGCAAGGATGGTGAAACGTCATCTCACCAACTTTGAACATGTTACCAGGAGAGACTAATCCCTGAAGAAGGACATTATTTGGTGATGTGGAGGGGCAGTGAAAACGAGGAAGGCTCTCGACCAGAAGGATCCATAGTGTGGCTGCAACAATGGACTTATGTAAATATAAGAACAATTTTGAGCATGGTGTTCTAACAGGCAGTGTTTGCTTCTATTGTATAGTCACCATGAGTTGTAACTGACTCAATGTCACCTAACAAGAACAACAACAATTAAATCTTCAATGTCCCTATAGCCAAATAAATTCTCAATTCCAAGGACCGAACTCAAACATATCTTTCTGGTGGGCACAATCAAACCATCACAAGCATCCACAATGATACAAATAACTGAGAGTTACTTTAGGAGGAATGAAGACACAGACTTACATGTGTGCAGTCTATTAAGCAACATTACATATTTGGAAGTGACTGAGCTCAGTTACATATTTTTAAGAAATTTTCAAATAAAACTTCATGGAAACCTGAAGGAAGATAAGAATCCATCTAACAAGGAAAGGAATTCTTTGGAAATTCCTACCTTGAGGTGGTGATAGAATTTTGAATAATGAAGTTGAGTTTATACTGTATAAAAGCATAAATTCTAAAGTGCTCACTTTGTAGAAAGGTATTGATTCCAGTGGGATCCCTAACTCCAGATTGAGTCATTTTGAGTTCGGCTTCCATCCATGTTCTTTCTGACCATTAACCAGCAATGTTCTTAGGCATACTCTATTTGAGAATAGAGTAAAACTCCAGAACCAGCCCACAGAAGGGTGGCCTTGCCCTCAGGAACTTATCTGACTTGCCCTTAGTAATTTTCAGAAGTGTCACCTGGAAGTCGGGGTGCCTATGAATATGGCTTAGGGCTGAATGGTCATGAATCATACCCTGACCACCAAGGACCAGGTGTGGTGGAGTGAAATTTCTTAAGACAGTTCTTCTATGTCTTTTTAAATCCCACCAAATGAATGGGTGGGACTATGCAAATAAGGGATATGTAACACTAATAGAGGGCACTAGTCAGCTTTAATTGCCACTACCCAAGCTGTTTTAGACAGAAGAGAGACAGACAAATAAGGAGGAAGAGCCACCAGCAGAACATGTTTGGAATCCCTGTCTGAAACAGTGGAGGCGATACCATGGCGAGACCAGAGGCAGAGCAAGAAGACCAAAGGACAGAGCAGAGGAGCAGCACCGGGCCGAGGAGGCTGTAAGGCAGAGCAGCGAGCTGTGTTCCTGGCCCATGGAGGTGAAGGACAAGTGTCCCAGTGGCTGAGGACCAAAGAAAGACTTGATCTGTGGCTGAGGAGGTGTTGCTGTGGACCAGTAATTGTACTTTTAGTGTTTTCTGATCCTGTCTTGTGGAATCTGTGAACTTCCCTAAAATAAACTCCTTTACTTGTGAGTGGTTTCTGTGAGTTCGGTGTGGCATTGCATCAGATGATCAAATCCAGCAAGATGTAGAGTGCTGTGGGAAGAAGGGTTAGTGTCAGAATAGGGTAAACCTCTGCCTCGTGGTAATAGTCCTTTGGCTAATTAGGAATTGGTTCTCTTTCTCCCTTGTATACCCAGACAAGGGGACCCAAGACCAATCCTGTAAACTTTTCCTCTCTGCGTATCCCAATCTTGGTCCTTTCTCTGCTTCTGTAGGCCTGCCTATGACCATTACTCTTCACTCATCATCTATCAGGTTTTTGTGATGGTTTTTTCTGTTTTTCTATCATCTCTGTAAGGACAGATCAGGAATGGGCAACATTTCTTTCTGTTGTTTGTAGGGTCATATGAGTCTAGTCAGATGGAACCTAACAGCAACAACACAACAGAATTAGTCCCATGGCTATGAATCCTTGGCACACCAATTCAGCCTCACACTGATGGTTTCCCTAATCCACATGATTTATTTTTGTCTTGTTGTGTCTTGGGTAAGACGTAATAAAGGAGCTTATATGAAATATGTGTGAATTTGGGCTCTCTTTTCCTCTAAAACTGGGTCAAAGAAAAGGAGAAAACCCGAGAAATCAAGGAAGTTTTAGCATGTTTAGGCAAGCCTTCTTCATTGTTTGGCATTGGCTAGTCACTTGACCACTGTATAATTCCATTTCCTCAACTGTTAAATAAATAATAATGTTTTTGAGTATGAATCTCATTGGGTGAGAATCAAATAGCTTGCTTCAAGTTAACTCTTACTGTTATTGGATTTGTCACATTATTTGCCACATTATTATTATGGAAGGTTAAATTTGCATTAGGTTTTTGAGGGTCTAACCCTTTTGATTTTATTCAGTAGAAAATAAAGAACGACTATAGATTTCAAAGCACTAAAGGGGAGAGGGGAGAGAAAAATGGACTGGAGTCAGAAATGCGATGGCTGCTAGAGTTAAAGACAAAAGGAGAGCGGACAGCCAGTGAAGGCAACAGAAGGCTCTAGCTGAGAGACAGGAAGAGAACCACCTGAAAACAGGACATGGAGTCGAAGCTGGGGACAAAGAAGGTTTCAGGAAAAGAGGCCATCAACTGGGGCAACTGTAGTCAGACGAAGGATGGTTCCTTGAAAAAGAAGTACTTGAATTTGAGAATCATGAGGTCATTCACAATGACTTTTGAGAGGAATTCTTTAGAGTGATCAAAACAGAAGTTATATTGACTGCAAGCAATAGATAAGGGGATAAATGATGAGGAAGCAGACGTACTGAGTATAAGGCAGTCTCATTTCTTCAGGTGAGGCACCAGAGTTCGATTTCCAGCCAACACACCTCCCACACAGCCATCTCTAGCCTGTCAGTGGAAGCTTGCATGTTGCTACAATGCTAAACTGGAAGAAAGACCTGGTGATCTTCTCTTAATAGTCAACCAATGTCAACCTTGTGGACCACGTAATTCAGTTCCAGTGTGCAAGTGTTACCATGGGTGGAGAACCAACTTGCCAGTAACTACCAATAAAAACAACTCATTTTTGAGTATTTACTTTCTGTGAGTGTGTGTCTCTGGTTCAATGGGCCATTTAATTAACAGACAACACCTTAGCAGAATACAGGTCCTTCTGAGGCACCTTAGAAAGAACACCTTAGAAATGAGAATAGCTTGACTTAATCTTAATTGCTTAGAGCACATCATCATGAAAGACCAATTTCTAGAAAATGATACAATTTTTGGAAAAATTGAGCAAAAATGAGGGGAAACCCTCCACAGAACTTATTGACAAGGTAGCTGCAATAGTGATCTCAAGCTTGCCAACAATTGTGAGGATGCTTCAGGGCCAGGTGATCTTTCCTTCTGTTATACAAAAAGTCACTATACGCTAGAATTAACTTGGCTATGACTACTAACAATGTCACCTACTAACAGGAGCTTACTTCCTTAAAGATGGATCATTAAAAAAATTAGTCTGAAGGACTAATTAGGCCAAAGAACTACACAAACCTCACAAGCCACAAACCTAAAACCAGAAGAATTAGATAGTGCCCAGCTACCAAACGTAACCCTCAGAAAGGGATCACATTAGAAGGTCCTGAATAGATGGAAAGAAAAATGTGGAACAAAACTCAAAATCCTAAAAAAGATAGAGCTTATTGGCTGACTAGAGATTGGTAAAACCCCTGAGAATATTGCCTTTAGCCACGCTTCAGGTCTGGAAGTGAACTCACCCCACGGTTCAATTTCCAGCAAAACAATAGACAGATCTATAAGGTGAAAGCTAACACTAGGGAGGTACACAGTCTTGAGCAACCAACCATATAAGATCAAAAGGACAGCACTTGCCCAAGGACAAGTTCAGAAGGCAGGAAGAGCTAGGAAAGAAGAGGAACAGAGATAGGAAACTCGGGGAAGAAGTGGGATGAGGGTATGTTACATTGCAGGGATTGTAATCTATAACATGAAACAAAATTTATACTCTGTTGAACCGAGTGAGCCAGTCTACAGAGAAACATTATGATACCAGTTTTCAGGAAGAAGCTGATCTAAGAAATGGAGCAAAGTTGATTAGGGTAATTAGATTCTAGTCCCAATGTCTGAGGAGCAACTGTATTACTCACGTGCTGACACTTTGACCTTTTCAACATTTCCTTGTATTCCATGAGCCAACACACTCACAGTCTGCTCTAAAATAATCTGACTTAGGTGTCTTGTTCAAAATAGCCTAAAATAGGAATATACACTGTAGTGAGGCTTATGTTGTATGTTGATGTATGTTGATGAACACTGGAACAATGATTGGTGATGAGAATATGGTTGGTATTCTTGAAATGAAAATGAAATGATAGGAAATGCTTTTTCCTGTGAATCTACAAGAAAGATGATGGCTGCAGACATGGATGCAGTGGTATGAATTTCACTCTACAGCTCAAGTGTGCAATAAATATAAATTGTCTTCTGTAATTCAATCTAATTTCTGCTACATACCCTCATTCTGCTATGCTAAGTGGAATCAATTGGCTCCCATTTGATTCCTGTTCTTATTGCCAACCTTTCCTCGATAACCTTTGAGTTATTTCGGAGTACTGAAACATCACCGGAATCCCTGGGTGGTGCATAGGTCACACTCTAATATAAACCAAAAGATTAGCAGTTCAAATGTACCCAGAGGTGCTTCCAAAGAAAAACGTGGTGATCTCCCTAGGAAAAATCAGCCATTGGAAACCCTGTAGAGCACAGTGCCACGCTGACACACACAGTGTGTGTGTGTATCACTCAGGTGTGACACACATAAATCAGAATGGGCTCCATGGCAACTGGTTTATAAAAACAAGTGACCGTAGTGGTACGGTAGTTACATAACCATTTGTCACTTTGAGGATTAAGAATGTAGGCATGGGGTCTAGCCTGTCAATCAAACCATAGTCAATGAAACCTCTGTACGGGCCTGGCCTTCTTCTGAGAATTTTGGGAAATCTGGTATTTCCTCCTTGGAGGCAGGAGAGACTCTCACTCACTACTTCACTCCCTGGGACACATTGCAGCTGACAAATCACATGGAAAGACCCTAGTGCCCTGAGCTGGACTAGCCACATGGACACAACCAGACCTCTGAAGCTGGAGAAGCCACAGAGAGACCCCTGCCAGCACTGAGATGCTTACTACACCACTGAACCCAAATACGTTCTACCCACTGACTTGTGATAGTCCTGCATTTGACTTCATTGCATGTGTTTTGTAAGGCTGAAGAGGACGTTATAGATTGGTATTGGACACATGGGCTAATATCAGCCTTATGGCCTTGTACTGAACTGGGTTGGGGTGTTTTCTTAATGTACAGTTGCTCTTGTATATAGCCCTCTTCCTTATACATATACGTGTGTCCATGGATTTGTTTCTCTACTCTACCCAGACTAACACGGGTAGTGAGACGCACACCTGGACTTTGGTCCATTAAGGTTTCACTAAGATATGTGCGTTCCTGCACTCACGTTGCCATCAAGTCTGGTGGCTCTCTCTGCTATTTCCATATCATACCAGTGATATTCATTCTGTTGGCACTGTGCCATGACAGGGGGTATAGTGATCTCTGCCAGGCCAAGGACCCATTTGCTCATGACCCTGCAGTTCTACTGATACACAAGAGTCTATGCTCTCACCACCAGCCCCAAAAGCTTCTGGTTTGGAGAAAAGTTTGAGTGGGATGAGGATGGAATCCTTCTCTTTTCATGTTTCTCCTAAACACTGTGCCTATTCTCAACTCCCTTCTGTCCTCAAAGAGCTCAGACTCTTCTTAACCAAAGCCAGCAAGGCCCACTCTGTCCCTTCCTCCCACTGAGTCCATGAGTATGGGCTAAGGGATGGCTTTGGAAGGGAATTGAAAGGGGAAAGGATTGGGTGATGGGGTGACTTATGTTCATCTCTCCAAAATATTACAAGACTCATACAATTTTAGAAACGAGAAAAGAGAGAAACTGTGAGTGGGTCTGTATTTCTTCTCAGCAAAATAAGAACTAAGCTTCTGGGGAAGGAAAAGAAACGCTGAGGGTTGAGAGCTGACTCTGAGGAATAGGAAGCAGCAGGGACATCCAAGAGGTTCCGACACTTTGAACTGATCCTCAACACTTCTGCCCTCTTCCTCAAATGCCTCTGCAATTTCTTGGCAGCACCTTGGAATGAAATGAGAAAGAGTTCGTAGAGAAGGATCCAGAGATGGAGGTGAAGGTAGAAATGGCCAAAGGTTAAGGGGCCAGGACTTGCTAAGATGTTGCTGGGAAACTTGTACCAACTGAGCCTAAGAAGAGGAGAAAAGGAGTCAAAAAGGGCTAAGAACGTGGATAATGAGGAGCAATTCTTGGACCAGATGTTCCAATAAGGAAGAAGAGCCGGTCCATCAGAATGTGGATTTAAGGAGTTTGGGGGAAAGGGGGAGGGAGGTGTCTGAAATTCCAGAACTTTTTCATTTATGAATCATTTTTCAGGGGTATTATGTTACAGCTCTTATAGCAATCCATGCATCTATTGTATCGAGAACATTTGTACAAATGTCGCCATCATTCTCAAAACATTTTCTTTCTACTTGAGCCCTTGGTATCAGCTCCTCTCCCACACACCCCACTTGTGAACCCTTGATAAATTATATATTGTTGTTGTTTTCATATTTTACACCATCCACTATCTCCCTTCACCCTGGAATTCCAGATTTAACCAACCTCTAGCTATACTGAGATCCAGATCTGATCTAAAACCATCCTAAGCCAAACTCCCTCTTCCCCAAGGATCTGACCTTCCTATTGGTCAGAAACTCTCTGAAAAGAGGTAGGGCCCAGAATCCTTCAAGGGACATGGCCAAGGATGTACCTAATTCAAAGTTTCCAAAATGCTAGAAAGACCAAGACTAAGAACTTTCACAGCGCTATGAGACAAACACAGTTAAAGTGGCAATTTAAAAGTCATGTTGTAAATCAATCTGTAGGCTTTAAAGATCTGCTGCGTGGGGCGGGTCGACAGTTCCAGATTAGGCTTTTCATGTGCATGTCCAGGATGGCTTTCTATTCCCTCTCCTCTGTAGGCAGGATAAATCTCATCACTGGTTTTTATGTTTAAAGTGTTTCTATTTACCGAGAATAACACCTTCCCCTGAGAGACGTTGTTCCGAGGATTAAAATCCGTAATGTATTTTTAAAGCTTGTGAATGGCAATCATCATTATTTTCCCATCTCTGTGAAAGAGTATTGTTGTGCATTTCTAGAGAAAGTTGTTGTTTCCAAGGGCTTTCCTGTCATTAGCTGGCCAGTGTACTTGACCTTCCTATAGGATAAGACTGTGAATTGTACTTTTCAAGTGACAAATGCAAACAGCAGGCAGGTCCCCCACAGAGCTGCTATTTGAGACACAAGAGATCACAGCTTCCTTTATTCAGGCAAATCAGTTTCTAATCCTGCTTTATAAAATCTTATCTCCCCCTTTCCATGCTGTTGTTACTCTCTTCAATTGTGTCTCCCTATTAAGGTCCTCAAAACACAAAGTCAATCACCATCACTGTGACTGAGTTATATTTGCTTCTTGGGAATTGTGCTAATCTTCCAGAGTCTCTCGGTCTTCTTTCCTAAAATCTAAGGCCCTGGGTGGCTACTGGCTGATTATGCACCAAGCATGTGAGCAAATAAAAAAGGATTACAAGTGTGATCCCCAGCCAGGAGAGAGAAAACTTTTTTTGAACTAGATTGGTGAGCAGTATAATAAGCGTCTCCCTAGGACTTTTGTTTCCTACGTAAAGGAAACATTTCTGTTGGAAGAGAAAACCTGAAATCCCCTAGGGCACTAGGGGAAATCTGGCTTCAAAAGAAATGGACAAGAATAAGCAGATACTGTGCTGCGATAACTCAATTAAGGATTTCAACAGAAGTTGCCCAATATCTCAACAATGAGTGATTTCGCTGAATTAACTCAACTCTGAGCCAAAGCCCTGACACTGGAGTGCCAAATATGACCCAGGTTTACTCTGTACATTTTAAGTCAGAAACTGAAAAATAACTCGATTTCATTTCATTGTTGGCAGTTGTTTCCATCTTAGAGTCTGCTTCCTTTGAAGTGGCTGCTGCTTTGTCCCATTAAGTAATCATAAACCATGCTCATAAAGGACAGTAATGGTGCTCTAAATTTGTCTTCATGTTCATTTTAAAATCTGAGACTTAGGAAGGTTAAGTGATGTCTGAAGCAGAGCTCATGGCAGGACCCACAATCCTAGGCTACAGCGTTAGTCGGGTAGAATGGGAAAGCAAATCCAGGGAGACACATATATGTATTAGAAAGAGCTTTATACAAAAGAGCAATTGTATATTCAGAAAACATCTCAGTCCAGTCCAGATCAAGTCCATAAGTCTGATGCTAGCCCATATATCTGATACCAGTCTATACATTCCTCTTCAAACTAGCGCAGCACATGCAACAATGCCGAATGCAGGAAGATCACAGGCCAGTGGGTGGAAAATCTTTTGGATCCAGTGACAGTGGAAGCATCTTAGGGCTGGCATGGGTCTCCATGTGGCTCCTCCAGCTCCAGGGCTCTTGTTCCATCACCATAGCTTCAGGTGGTTTGTCAAAAGGAATATCTCACAGGGAGAGTGTATGTTCCACCTCGAGGGAGGAAGACGGGAGAGTTCCAAGAATCCTCAGGAGAAGGTCATGCCCACACTGAGGCACCACTGGCTATGACCTGATTGACAGGCTAGATTCCACCCCTCAGCTCAAATTGACAGGAGATAATGTAACTGCCACACCATAGTATTTTCAATCACCCCTTATACATGTAGGAGCTGTGCTGGCACAGTGGTTGCACTTAGAGCTGTTAACTGCAAGGTCAGTAATTCAAACCCACCAACCCACTTCTCAGGAGAAAGATGAGGCTCTCCACAGTCTCAGTTCTACTCTGTCCTCATACAATCACTATGAGTCAGGATCGTGAGTTTGTTTCATGCACATGTGAAAACTGGACATTGAGTAAGGAGGACCACAGAAATACTGATGCACTAGAATTATGATGATTAAAAGCATCACGAACTGCCAAAAGAACAAACAAATCTGTCTTAGAAGAAGTACAGTCAGAATGTTCCTGAGAAGCAAGGAAGGCGAGATTCCATCACATGTACTTTGTATGTATTATCAAGAGAGACCAGTCCCTGGAAAAGGACACTAACCTTGGTAAAGTAGAGGGCCAGAAAAAAAAAATACAAAGAACCTGGACAATGGGTTGACACAGTGGCTACACCAAGGGGCTTAAATACAACAACAGTGAGTTTAAACAATAGTGGGCGTAAATATAAGAATAGCCCAGGACCAGGCAGTGTTTCGTGTTGCTGTACATAGGGTCACTGTGAGTCAGAATCAACTCTCAACATCACCTAACAGCAACAGAGATGGGAAGGTGCCTCCTCATCTCTGACCCGATGCTTCCTCAGCCTCTTGTCCAGACCACAGGACAAGCTAGGGTCCGTCTCCCTGCGACAATTGTGTGAAGCCTTGAATAGCAACACAGAAGCTGCTATGGGCTGCTGTCCACTCGGTCCTCTGGTCTCGTGGTGCATCTGTGCACAGTGGAACAGACTGCTGCCCAGGCCTGTGCCATCCCTGTGCTCCACTGTAGATCCGGCTGTTATGATCCACGGGGTTTTATTGGCTGTTTTTCAGAAGCAGATCGCCAGATCTTTCTTCTTTGTCTGTCTTAGTCTATAAACTCAGTTGAAACCTTTCCAGCAACATACAAGTCCCTACTGACAGAAAGGTGGAGTCTATGCCTGAGGTGCATGGCCAGTAATTGAACCTGGGCTTTCCACATGGTGAGCAAGAATTCTACCATGAAAATACTAATGCCCATGTCTCCCCAGGTGCTACAAATGGTTACCATGTGCTTGGCTTCTAATTGAAAGATTAGTGGCTCAAGGCCATCCGGAGGCACTACAGAGCAGCCATTGAAAACCCGCTAAAGCCGAAGCTAGTCCCCGAAAGCCCTACAGGTACAGATCTCCTCTGACACACATGAGGTCACCATGCGTCAGAACAGGAGAGCTAGTCACTGATCCCAGGGTGAGAGACACTTGTTTAACAAAGCACCTCTGTGGTCCAGTGTTCGTTGTGCCTGCTGGGGCTAAGCAGATGACGGACGGGGTAAGAATAGTCGTGCTGCCTCCTCTTATGAGAAGACCTTTTACTGCAATGAAATGAGCCGACTCCCCTTGGCTCAAGCAATGACCATGACCCCACAGCCTGCACTAACCCTCCCCCGGGCCTTCAGAAGAGGCCATCACATTTGCAATCAACATGATTTCTGGATGAGCAGCCTGTCTGCTCGACTTGAATCATCCCTCCAAGTGGAAAGAGAAGCAACGAGCAGAGAAAAAAGGCCCAGCTGATGACGAGAGTCTAAATCAAGCAATCACCATAATCTTCCTCTAACATCCTCATCCTAAGGAGCTTCCATCAGTTTGGGGCTCCCTCAGGGAAGGAACTGCCGACAAGGTGGCCCAGCTTCACTACAATGCATTTTCATTTAAATAGGAGTGCAGGCACCTACTTTCTTTCTTCTAGGCCCACACTAGAGATATTTTTGAAACTAGAAAAAGCCTCTAAGATTTATTCTGAGGCTGGTAGTGGGGACGGGGGTTGGAGGAACTAGGTCTAGTACTTTATAATTTCTACTACAGGTGTTCTGTACAAAAGTGCAAAAGAGAAGCAAAAAGTGCCCATGTATTTGATGCGCAATCTGCCTGTTATCGATTGGATTTAAGTTATTCTATTGCTCATTTTCTTTCAAAGAGCAGTCGTGTGAAAATGGGAAATTGTCAGCTATTCTAAGAATCATGTAATCATAATTATCAATTTTAATTCCTCTTGCAAATGCTTGCAACCACAGTGAAGTGATTTATTATCAAGCCCATCTGGTGGGGGGAGAGCACTTAATTGTGTGCACTTGAATGTATTTGCATATTCTCAGAGAGCTTTATAATTTTCCTTCCTGATAAGGCACTTCGAAAGAAACCAGACACTGTCAATCTAAAAATGTATTGTTCTTACATGTCTCCCGATATGACGGTTAATTGCTATCGTATTCTAAGGTGGCTCAGGATTAAAGGTAACCTGGGTTTTTATAAAATAAACGTGGCACAAAGGTAAGATTTCAAAAATGTTGGTCTCAGTGTCCAAAATTTGATGATATTCACATCCCCACTCTGTAGGATATTGTTCTGTGATTGCTGGTGTGGCTATTGAATCGAAGGCACTTGTTTGCTCCGTATTTTATTCCCTTTAAAATAGAACATTCTGAAAGCTCATCTCCTTTCTGCTTCTTTAAGGAGCCAAGACGCTACAAAGGAGAAAGCAGGTGCTGTTTTAGGGTACAAAAGAGGGCCCAAACTCAAATATAATTTAAAGAGAACGTTTATTAAGTCTTAAATAAGAAAAGACAGAACTAAGATACAGACACATCATCCAGATGAGAAAGACCATTAGCCCCAGGTCATAATGGACCTGGGGGTCTGCAGAGACCTGGAGACTTGAAAAGGGCATGGGAGGGCAAAGGAAACAGTCACAAAAGCATGATCGGGGGCAGATCAATACATCACAAATATAGGGAGCACTACTGAAGTTAGAATGGGACCATGATTGAGACACATCCATTAAGTTAGACAGAAGAGCTTACGTGATTGGCCCAGGACCTTCCAATCAAGGTAGTCAGGATGACTCATTACCATGGGACCCTACCACCTGAATTCTATTAAAAGTACATCCAAGCAAGTCCCTGATGGTTATACTGCTTCTCCCAGGCCAGCAAGGGGAGTGACAGTGATCAGACTCTAATGCACTCTGCCTAAGGGCAATGGCTGCTGGAAAGAGGTCAGGAGGAACTCAATAGAGGCTAAATGTATGTGGACCCTCAGGAAAGGATTTTGGGTTTCCACTGTGAACTATGGACTTCTTCAAATGCAGTGCACAGAAATCTAACCTATAAAACAATGCTCAGAGCACTCTCTCATCTGATTAGATATTAAATAATTGGATCATTTGATGTAATAGATTAAAATCACATTTGTTTAAAATGTGGGGCATTACCCTGGTTATGGCTTTCTGAATATGTCTCACACTTATCCTCTGCTACTTCCATGAACATAGATTGTGGATCCAGTCAGTTTCCTGATTTTAAACCACACAGTAAGCCCTCGTTCTATTGGCACAGTGGCCTCTTGGTCCATGTACGGATTCCACATGAGCACAATGTAGTGCTCAGGAATTCACATTCTTCTCAAGACCATTCATAGTTTGCTATGATCCACACAGTCAAGTGCCTTGGCCTAGTCAATAAAACACAAGTAAGCATCTTTCTGGTATTCTCTGCTGTCCGCCAAGATCCACCTGACATCAGCAATGATATCCTTTGTTCCACATCCTCTTCTGAATCTGGCCTGAACCTCTGGCAGTTCTGTCAGTGTACTGTTGCAACCATGGTATGTGAGGCTAAGTCTTGCCCTACTTGCTTCCAAGAAGTGTTCTAGTTATACTTCTTCCAAGGGAGATTTGTTTGTTCTTCTGGCAATTAGCTCATCAAATTATTCTTTGTCTTTGGTCCAAAATTGATCCAACATGCAATCAAGATGCATTTATAATTACTGGCAATTAGAATGCAAAAGTTGGAAACAAAGAAGAACCATAGTTGGTGAGAGACATGAAGCTGGAGATTGCATGATTGAATTCTGCAAGATCAATGACTACTTCATTGCAAATACCTTTTTTAACCACACAAAAGGTGACTATACACATAGACTTCTCCAGATGCAATACACAGAAATCAAATGGACTATATTAGTGAAAGGAGATGATGGAGAAGCTCAACATCAGTTGAAGTTGGGCCAGGGATTTACTGTGGACAGCTCAAATATAAGTCCAGGTTGAAGCTGAAGAAAATTAAAATAAGCTCATAAGAGCCAAAATATGACCTTCAGTCTATCTCACCTGAATTTCAAGAACATCTCCAGAACAGATTTGCTGCATTGAATACTAAGGACAGACGGCCTGCTGAACTGTGGGAAAACATCAAGAACATCATTCATGAAGAACTCAAAGGGCCATTCAAAAGACAGCGGGGGAGAAACTACCCAAGTGGCTGCTGGAAGGGATTCTGAAACTTTCTCTTCATCCTAGAGTAGCTAAGGCAAATGGAAGAAATGATGATGTCAAAGAGCTAAATAGAAAATTTCAAAGGGCAGCTTGAGAAGACAAGGGAACATATTTTAATGAAATGTGCAAAGACCTAGAGTTAGAAAACCAAAAAAGGAAGAGCACCCTTTGCATATCTTAAACTGAAAGAACTCAAGAAAAATTTCAATATTGAAAGATCCTATGGACAAAACATTGAATGATGGAGCAAGTCCCAAGAGAGGATGGAAAGAACACACAGAGTACGTGTACCAAAAATAACCAGTCGACATTCAACAACTTGAGGAAGTAGCATATAATGGGGTACTCAACCCCACCCCCGCTCAAAAAACTTGCGCTGGGTGGAGCAGAGCTTTTGTAATAGCATGCATTTTTCCTGCTAGGTGAGCACTGAGCAATTCTTTCTGAGTTAGTGCACCCAGTGGTGTCGCCTGGGAAGGTTCTTTCTGGTCACAGTGAATTTTCTTGTAAAAACAGTTTTGCTTGAACCTTGTATTTGTGATGGCTGATTTAAGAGAACACCATGCAGCTGTGAAAGTTTGTATCCTGCTGGGGAAAAATGACACACACAGAAACTGTTCTGATGTGGAGCACAACTTACAAGGACAGCATTATAGGGCGGGGGGGGGGGAACCCAATTGTACTCAAGTTTTCTCGTTTCAAACAGGTGAAATATAGATTGATGACAAACCTCATTCTGGACATCCAATCAACTTCCCAAATGGATGAAAATGTTGACTCACAGTACACTTGGAGTTCATTCCACCAGGTCAGACTGTTAATCAAGCTATTTAGAGGTTCTAAAAAGCCTGTGTAACAATGTGTGACAAAAACTCCTGATTTGTGGCAGATGGGGAACTGGTTTTGCCACCACGACAACACACCGGCTCACGCAGCCATCTCAGTGCGCCACTTTTTGTATCCCAAACGCTCGTTCCACACGAACTCCCGGCCACGATCCTGGATCAGCTGCTCCACGGCTTTGAGGCCTCAGCAGAATCTTTCAAACACGCTCTTCATGTTGCTCCTTTCTCCATGGAGACGACCCGTGTGTGATCCTCTTCATTCCCCCAGATCACACGGCTCTGCTCATTGTTGTGCCCGCATCCGCGAGCATCTGGCCAGCCTCGAGCCATTCCTGCTGCAGTCAGCAAAGGGACATGGCCTTATCAGACAGAAAGTGGTCATCAGGGCGCTGCTGCTGCTGCTCAGCCTCGGTCACCTCCCTGAGCCCATAGTAACATCCAGGCAGATCACCCTGGTGGCCACTCAGTGCGTCACTGTCCACTTCTCACCGAGTGCAGGCTGGAGGCTAAGTTCTAGGATCCTTTGACTGGTTCTGACTCTCAAGGACAAGATGTACCTCTCATCAAAGTAGCCAGAACGATTCTTGCTGGCATCCAGGTCTGTAGGGTGCTTCATCATTCCGGGGGTCATATCCATTGTATCATTCTTGAATTACAGGGTCAAACAGCTCAGCAAATATCTCATAGACCTCCTCATCTCCAGCCACCATGCCCACAGTCTTGATGAAGAGGTGGCCAGAGTTGTCCACTCCAGTCTGGATACACTGAGCCGGCGTCCAAACAGCGGGGGTAGTCTTGTCGCAGAGCCGGGTATAGACAGACCGCTGGGGTCAAGTGACCGGCCATGCGGTCATTGTGTTTTCCCAGGTCTGGGTACTCGGCTCTCAGAGGCTAGAACCTCCATCATTCATTGGCAGCTTGCACAAGTTCAGGGCAAAGAAGAAACCCAGCGGCTACAGATACAGCTCCGGCCAAAGCCATGAACTTGAGGCCTGGGCAGGCAGACAGCAGACAGAAGGGACTAACCATGACCGGAAGCTCAGACAACTGGGGTTCCTGGAGCAGCTGCAGGCGCAGGGCAGGGACAGGGAGGAAGGGTGCAGCCTGGTCCGAGGCTGAACCCGAAACAGGGACTGGAGTGAAAGCTGTAGCCGCTGTAGTGGGAGCGGTACCAAGTGGACTTTGATCTTTTACTTCTCTTTGACGTCTTTCCCAGGCTCAGACCTGATTGCTGCTCCACTCGACATAAACATACTGTCCTTTGATATACCTGTGCTACCAAGTTGAACTGTTGCATAGGGTTTTCTTAACTGTAATCCTTACTGAAACATATTGTCAGACCTTTTTAAATAGGTGTTGGGCCTGGGCCAGACCATGCAGCCGCTTCCCCCAGCTCTCCTGAAAGACAGCCTGCTGGACTGTGTGGCCCCTTCCCCCAGCCTCTTAAGGCCAGAGCTGGACTGTGCAGTCCCTGCCTCCAGCATTCCAGGGAGCTTATCTCTCAGCTGGGTCTGTCAGCCCCTTCCCTGAGTGGTCCAGGAGGATTTACTCACAGACCACATCCTAACTCAGACCCTGCAACTGCAGCACCAGAAGACCTTCCCCCTTGTCAGCACATGTGTCCTTGGCTCAAGCCCTATATATGTCCCACTGCCTCCCTGCCAGGTGCGACTTCCCTGACCTAACTAGTTGGGTCTCAGAACTGCCTGGGGGCTCAAGAAGGCACCTTCCCTTTCTCTACTTTCCCTTCCCTCCCGGGAGTTCTTTCCCCGCCTCAATAAAATCTTTCTCAACTTCACATTCCGGACTAAATTCTATCTCTGTTCCAAGCCTTTGTCTCCAACTTCTCAATAGGGCCACTGAGTAGATCCAAGTCTCTAATGGTTAGCTTGAGCATCAAGTGCAAACTACTTGTACCAAACAGGGACCTTTTACTATATCTCTAAGGTCTCTTTAAAAGTCTAAGTTCAAAAAATAAGAAGAAGGCATCATTTAAGCTTTTGGAAATATAAACAACTCTCTATGTTTATAAGATAAAAACAATTTTAAATTTAATGCTTGTTTCAAGCCTGTATAGATACAGACACATTTTTTAACAGGGATATCCATTTGATTCTTGAAATGCCAAGAAGACAGTTTATACCATCCTAACCTGGCATCGAAAAATATTTGTAGCCATAAAGCTTTACATACGTTATGTAAAGTGGAAAAAGTTCTTTCTTATTCTTTCTGGTTTGACATTGTATTCAGACCTTGGACCGAACTCTTAAATTTTAAAAGAAGGATTTCTTTTCATTTGTCTCCAGACCTCTGAGATATGGAAAAACAGTCTTTCTGGTTGAGGAAAAAACTGTGGGAAAGAGCACCAGGGCCCTCCGTTCTGCGCACACAGAGCCATCTGGCTGAGCGTTCACTGAGGGCGAAAGAGAACAAGCCCATGCATCCGTTGCCATTCAGAGCAACCACGAAGACGGAAGCAGCGCAGGTCTTTGAACTACTCTATTAGAGAGAGCTGTCTGATTTGAATAAGCCTGACACATGAGTGACAAAAAGTCTTTCACTAGATTAAGCCACTGACATTCGAGCATGTGAGGCTTTGTGCTGCTATAACATCGTTCAGCCTCAGAAAACCTACGTAGGGTGAGTCTGAGTTGACATCAACTTGACGACGGTGAATCTGGGGTTTTGCTGCTGCTGCTGTTACAATAGCATAATCTAGTTATCCTGTCTATGGTAGTTACATAATCTGGTGTCAATTTGGGACTGGAGAGGATTAAGAGTGAAAGGGTGGAGTCTAGTCTGTCCATTGGTTCCTAGCCAATGAAGCTTCTGTGTGGGCATGCCTTCTCCTGAGAATTCTGGGGATTCCTGGATTTCCTCCTTGGGGACAGGAGAGACTTTCTTTTGGCTCACTTCTTTGGAGACTCTCTACTGACAAGGCTGACTTCCTGCAACACATCCCTGAGGAGAAGCCACATGGACCTACCCTGATGCATCCAGACCTACAGAAGCCCATGGAGATTCCTGACAGTGCTGAGATGCTTACAATGCCCCTGAATCTACAAGACTTTCCACCCACTAGCCTGTGATCTTCCTGCGTTTGGCACCATTGCATGTGTTTCTTGAGTCTGAAGAGGAGTTTATAGATTGGTATTGGACATATGGGCTAATATTGGACTTATGGACTCGATCTGGACTGGGCTGGGATGTTTTCTCAATATTCAGCTCCTCTTGTATATAAACCTCTTTCTTATACACATATGAGGCTCCCTGGATTTGTTTCTCTAGAGATAAATAATTTCTTCTGTTAAAATTTAAGAGTTCAGACTAACACACTGACTAATGCAAAAGCACTATTCTAAATCATAAACGCAATTGTTACTTGATCTAAAATCAAACAAGATTCAACTGTTTCTCCACATATTTTCTAAAACATAAGTGAGACATAATAGAGCAGTTAGGAAAAAGCTACCTTTACATAATGTGATAGTTAAGACTTTGTGTCAACTTGGAGAGGCCACAATTCTCATTGGGTTGGTAGTTAAGACAAAGTAACCCCCTAAGAGGTGCTCTAACACAATGTAATAACTTCCATAAGGGTCTTGCAAAGCACGGCCAATCAATTGTAGGAGGATTAGGGAGGGGTGCTGCATCCCCAGATCTCAACCTTGATCCAATCAGTGGAATGGAAGTTTCCTTGGGCCTGCTTCCAATATGTGGATGCTGTCGACAAACTTACTTGTGTTTTTACTAGGTCTGGTATTTTAATTTATTACAGACATTTCTCAGCTTTCATCTGCTGGTTCTTTGGACTTGAGCCAAGAGTTTACTGTATTGCCTGGCTACTCTGAAGTCATCAGCAACTTGCCATGTACCTGACAATTTTGAAGACATTAGTCTCTACTGACAAAATCTTGTCATCTTCGTCCAAATCTTGGGTTCACCAGCCCCAGCATCTATTAAAGTCAGCAAAAGCCTCCAGTCTAACACCTGACTTGGAACTAGAACACTTTTACAACTATGTGAGCCATTTTCTTGATATTAGCCTCCCATTATAAATATATATATATGTATATCTATTATATACACACAAATATAAGCTTCACTGGTTTTATCCTCTAGATAATCCAGCCTGTGACACATAGATTCATCATTGATGCTGTGTATACTGGTTGCTCAGAGTTTATTGTGACTCATAGTGATTCCATGTGTATCACATTACAGCTGTCCTTCACAGGTTTTTCATCAGTGGATTAAAAAAAAGAAGAAGATCACCAGGCCTTTCTTCCAAAGTGCATCTGAGTAGATTCAAACTATCAATCTGTTGATTAGCAGCTGAGGACTTAACCATTTTCATTTTCATGATCCAAGGACTTCATTTTATAAATAAACAATAATAAATAAGTAAACAACAAATAAATCAGGGGCATATGCAAAATGCATAGTGTTTTTTCGACTGCTTCTAAACACTCGCAAGTAGGTTATTACCCACGTTTTAATGAAAAACTATTAATCTGCAAGCAATCCTGACAAAAAGGTCCTAAGTGGTCAGAACTTGATCATAACCCAGCTTGTTGGCTGTACAGCATCAGTACTAATTTGGGTTCCAGCAACTAAACCAGGTGCCATCTAGTCCATGCCAACTTAAAGCAACCCCATGTGCTGAAGCGTAAGACAGTGCATGCATGGTTGCATGGCTATGATCCTCCAAAGTAGATTCCCAGAAGCATCGCTCGGTGGGTTTGATTCTGATACCCTTTCAGTTCATAGTTAAACACTTTGCTATTTGCACCAGTCCATGACTCCATCAGCAAGAACAGATATTTTTAAAGGTCACTGACCCAGAGCTCTGCAGGGGACAGCACTGGAGATGCAGTGTGCGAACTGTGTCTGGTCTGACCCACCACACCCACGCTGGGGTGAAACGAAGAGAATGCAACAGAGCGGCATGGGGAGCAAAGAAAGGAAGTCCCCGAAGAATCCCCCAAACACAGGAGGAAAGTCAAGGGAAATAGAGGAAAGAGCTGGGAGGCAAAGGGCATTTATAGAGGTCTAGATAAAGACATGTACATATGCAAATACATATATGAGGTTGGGGAAATAGATGTATGTGCTATATTTATAGGTTTAGTAATTAAGGTGGCAGAAGGACATTGGGCCTCCACTCAAGTGCTCCCTCAATGGAAGAATACTTTCTTCTACTAAATTGGCGTTCTATGATGCTCACCGTCCCAACACAACCGCTGAAGACAAAGCGGGTGAACAAGAAAATGTGGAGAAGAAAGCTGAATATGCCCAGCTACCAAAAGATATAGCATCTGGGGTCTTAAAGGCTTGAAGATAAACAAGCAACCATCTAACTCAGAAGCAGCAAAGCCCACATGGAAGAACATACCAGCCTGTGTGATCACATTGTTCTGAAGGGATCAGTTATCATGCATCAAAGAACAAAAAAATCATATCATTGGGTGCACACCTCCAGGATATGATCACTGAAGACAATTGGGTGTATACGCAAATGTGGTGAAAAAAGCTGATGGTGCCCAGCTATCAAAAGAGATAGCACCTGGGATCTTAAAGGCTTGAAGGTAAACAAGCGGCCATCTGGCTCAGAAGCAATAAAGCCCACATGGAAGAAGCACACCAGCCTGTGCGATCATGAGGTGTCGAAGGGATCAGGTATAAGGCATCATCAGAACGACAACAACAAAAAATCTTACCATAGTGAATGAAGGGACAAGTGCAGAGTGGAGACCCAAAGCCCATTTGTCCACCACTGGTGATCCCCTTGCAGAGGGATCTAGGGGAGGAGATGAGTCAGTCAGGGTGTGATGTAGTACCGATGAAGAATACAGCTGTCCTCCAGTTCCTAAATGCTTCCTCCCCCCCCCCCCAACTCCCATGATCCGAATTCTACCTTGCAAGTCTGGATAGAGCAGAGGATGTACACTGGTGCAGCTAGGAGCTGGAGGCACAGGGAATCCAGGGCGGATGATACCTTCAGGACCAGGGGTGTGAGGGGCAATACTGGGAGGGTAGAGGGTGAGTGGGTTGGAAAGAGGGAACCGATTACAAGGATCTACGAGTGACCTCTCCCTGGGGGACGGACAACAGAAAAGGAGGTGAAGGGAGACATTGGACAGGGCAAGATATGACAAAATGATGATTTATAAATTATCAAGAGTTCATGAGGGAGGGGGAGTGGGGAGGGAGGGGAAAAAAGAGGACCTGGTGCAAAGGGCTTAAATGGAGAGCAAATGCTTTGAAAATGATGAGGGCAAAGAAAGAATGTACAGATGTGCTTTACAAAATTGATGTATGTATGGATTGTGATAAGAGTTGTATGAGTCCCTAATAAAATGATTTAAAAAGAATCCCCAAAACAAAGGGCAGGGTTTGGCACTTCATCAGACTCAATCATAAAACATACATAAGGGTCAGCAAACAGACCTGGGACTATTTGTAGGCCCTGGTGGTTCTTCTTCTTCTTCTTCCATGTCTATCTATATAAGATAGGCCAAATAAACAAGGAGAAAACAATGAGACCAATGGTTGGGGGGACGGGGAGGACGGAGTAAGGAGTGGAGAGCTAACAAACAAGAGACCTAAAATTGATGGCGAGGAGGATGTAGCATGCCTGGTGGGGTTTGATCAAGTGCAATATAGCCAAGGTGAAATACTGAGACCCGAATAAAGGTTGAACATGATAATGGGACAGAAGGAAAGAAAAAGGAAATAGAGGAAAGAATTAGGAGGTAAAAGGCATTTATAGAGGTATAAATACAGGTGTGTACGTAGGTAAATATATTAATATATAGCAGAGGGGATAGAGATCTATGTACATATATTTATAGGCTGAGTATTAAGGTAGCATACAGATATTGGGTCTCTACTCAAATCTTCCTTCAATGCAAGAATGATTTATTCTAATAACCTGACATTCTATGATGCTCACCTTCCCGACACAATCACTGAAGTCAAAATCGGAGCATAAGCAAATGTGATGAAGAAAACTGATGGTGCCTGGGTATTACAAGATGTAGCATCTGGGATCTAAAAGGTTTGAAGTTAAACAAGCAGCCACCTAACAGGGAAGCATCATATGGAAGATGCACACCAGCCTGTGTGCTCAAGAGATGTCAATGGGATCAGATATCAGGGATCAGAAGAGCCAAAACAAACAATTATATTGATGTGGACAAGGGGAGTCAGAGTGGAGGCCCAAAGCTCATCTATAGACAATTGGACAGCCCCTCACAGAAGGGTCACAAGGAAGGGATGAGCCAGCTAGGGATCAGTATAGCACAGATGAAACACACATTTCTCTAGTTATTTAATGCTGCCTCTCTGCACCCACCCTCCTCCCCCCACTATCAGAAGCCAATTCTACCTTGCAAATTTTGCTATACCAGAGCTTGAACACTGGTACAGATAAGAGCTCTCAACACACGGAATCCAGGACAGATAACCCCTCAGGAACAATAATGGGAGTAGCAATACCATGAGGGTAAGGAGAAGGTGGGGAGAGAAGGGGGAGAAAGGGGGAAGTGATCAACACATAACCCCACCCCCAGAGGGGGATGAACAACAGAAACGTGGGTGAAATGAGACAGCAGACAGTGTAAAATATGAAAATAATAATTTATCATTTATCTAGGGGTTACAAAGGTGGGAGGGTGGGAAAAAAGAGGGGCTGATACCATAGACTCAAATAGAAAGAGAATGTTTTGAAAATTATATGGCAACATATATACAAATGTGTTTGATACAATTGATGTGTGAAGTGTTAAAAACTGTTCAATGATTTATTTTTTAAAATAATGAATGAATAAACAACAAAATAATAATAAAACTTTAGACCTCAAATCTTGGGTTATGATGTGGAGTCTCATCCTTTGCTGGGGCATCTGAGTGGCTCTTGAGGTCTTCCTTCCAGTGTGAAGTGAGCTTGTCATTCTATTTAACTGGCGAGATAGGAATAGAAGTACATTTTTTTGCTAGCCTTGAAAGTATAGCTTATCTTAGGTAAGATAAATCTCAGCAAACATTCCCGGGGCATTGGATTTAGAGAGAGGTTCATGGGTGGTATATTTCTTCTGTCAAATAGAAGATCATAGTCTGTAGTGGCATCATAAAAGCAACTACTGGGCCAAGATTTGCTCTTATTGCCATGTTTATAGCCCTCGTGAGTAGCTTCCTATTACTAAGTCATGGTTTTTCCATGTGCATTGTCAGACCTACTCCAGACGATGAGAAATGCTTGATATCAACATAGATTTTCTTAAATCCCTGATCAGCTATCCAAAACTCATTGGGCATGCTATTGCAACACTGAAGGCTCTCTTTGAAAATCATTAATTTTGCCTAACTAAAAAATATTTTTTAGAAACACAAAGGACATTAACCTTATGTCTTCACTTACCTAACGGAAAGCCTCTTTAACAGAACAGAAAAATGAATTGAAGGAAAGGTGAATTTCTTTCAAATAGGTATATTTTTCACACTCACAGAATAATTTTTTACCTGATCTACCAAAAAATAATTTAGCCTACTATATAATTTTCAAAAACTATCCTCAAGCAATCTTAGACATGAAATCACATATTAAGATCTATCTATATTTACCTAGTTTTCTTTTCTCTGCTAGTAATACCCATCTCTACTAATATCGTCAACAGAATGTGATGACTCTTTTCATAGCAAGCACATTCAGTGCTCACTGAGCAGACACACATGCTATTCGGGCTAAAGAGAAGGTAGATAATCAAGGTAAGCTAGTTTCCTAGCTAAGCTTCTTCACTTGATTTGCTTTGAGATTACAGTTTAATACTCTTTAGATCTTGTTCCTTCTGGTACGGTTACTTCTGTGATTTAAGACAACAATAAAGTATGGGTACCTCCCCCAAATTGGGGCATATGTACATTAGGAATGACTTCCTGCTCTGGTTATCTAGTGCTGCTATAACAGAAAGACAAGTGGGCGGCTTGAACAAACGGAAGTGCATTTTCTCATAATTCAGGAGTCTAAAACTCAAAATCTCTTTCTCTCTTGCTGTCCCCTCTGGGGAAGGCGTTGTCTTTCCAGCTTCTGTTCCTAGGTTCCTTGGACCTCATGTGGTGCATCTGTTGACGCATGTTTGCTTGCTCAATCTGCTCTCATATTGCAAAGGAGATTGATTGGAAATGCCCACAGACACACTAATACTGCCATGCTAACATAACCAAGGAACCCCATTCTGTATTGGGACGGTAACTTCAGGTACAAATCTCAACTATTTAACTCATGGAAACCCAATAGGACAGAGTAGAATTGCCCAAAGCCGATTTCCAAGGCTGTCATCTTTATGGAAGCAGAAGAGCTGGTGGGTTCAAACCACCAGCATGTCAGTCACTGAGCAGCACTATACCTCCAGTGCTCCTTAAGCACAGGTATGGAGATTGAGATCTGCAATGCATGTGTGGGGGGGCACACAATTAAATCCCTAAGACTCCACTAATTCTCTCCTACATTTTGAACAGGAGTTCACCATCTGCTTCTCAATGTGCACTCCTATTATAGAGTGCCAGATTTTCAGTTGCTTCACACTAGAAGCTATGTATTAGACATTTGAAACCCACATATGTCCTAGAAAGTTTTTTTATGTGTAGGAGAAAGTTTTATATCAAAGAGCAATTGTATATTGAGAAAGCATCCAAGCCAAGTCCATAAGTATGATATTAGCCCATATGTCTGATACTAGTCCATAAATTCCTCTTCATACTCACATAGCACATGCAATGATGCCAAATGCAGGATGATCACAGGCTGGTGAATGTAAAGTCTTGTGGATCCAATGCTGTGGAAGTATCTCAGCGCTGGCTCTTCTGGCTCTCTGATTGGCTCCTCAACAGGAAGGTGTAGCAAAGAGAGCTTAGGTTCTGCCTCCAATAGGTTATTTATCTCCTTTGCGCCTCCAAAGAGGTCATCAAGCTGTGACCTGATTGGCAGGCTAACCTCTAGCACTTTGCTCTTAATACCTTCAAGTTGACAGGAGATAGTGTAACCACTACACTGTCCAAAGTATGTGAAATGAAGTCTCACCATCCTTGCCTCTAAGGCCTGAAATTAGGTTGTCAGTAGTGTTGATGTGGATTCCAAAGGGTAATCTGTCCTATGCCTCGGTCCCAAATGATAGTGACAGCTGGCCATCCTGGAGGTCAATTGGCTTATGCATCACTCCAAATCTCTCCCTTGGTCTTTACCTGGATCTCTGAAAGTGGTTTGCTTTTTTTAAAGACACATGGTAGGTACTAAAAAAATGTTTAGTAAACAATCTGAATTGTCTGTTCCTAGCTGACTCTTCAAATCTCTGAGAATGCATCAACTCAATTCATCAATTAAGTTGAAATGTAGCACGTACATAGAAAAATAAACAAAATATAAATTAACAGTCTAGTGTCTTATAACACAGAAAACACCATTAACCACCCCAAGGTCTAGGAATGGGAAATTACCAGCATTTCAGAAACCCCCTCAGATTCCCTCCCAAATATTAGCTTCCTCAAGATAGCCACTGCTCTGGCTTATACCCCTATAATCTAGTTTTCCCATTCTAGAAGCCTCAGTAAATGGGATCTGTGTTTAATGGTTCTTTCACTCAATACGAGTTTATCCAGGCTGTTGCATGTAACTCTAATTTGGTCATTGTCTTGGCCATGTAGTATTCTCCTGTAAGAATGCACTGTGATTTATACATTTAGTCCATGTTTTGATAGACATTGGGTTATCTCTAACCTTAGCTATTACTAAGTACGCTGCTTATTCTTACGTGCATGTATCGGGGTCCATGTGCACACGCCTCGGTTTTACATGGTGCACAGATCTTTTCCCATCCAGTGGCTTGCCTAAAGAGCAAGGGGAAAAAATGTCAACCTATGTGTCTTGACAAATGGCAAGACATTCTGTCCTAACCTGCACACAGGAAAATGTAGAGAATGGCTCGATTTGAACAAACATGCCTGGCTCTGCTTCAGCGTGCTCCCAACATCCTGTCCTGCTCCACATTTGTTAGAATGGCAGATAAATTCTTGGGAGTGAAAACTTTAGTTTTACATTACATACTTTCACTAGAGATGGAAGGTTGTGACTTATTTATAACTGTGCATTCAGGAGATTTTAATATTACTGGCCCTGCCCAATAAGATTCAAATATAGCACTGTTAAGGGGTTTTATGTTGTTGTTGCTTTTTCAGATCAACAAACAAACAAAAATTATACCCAAAGGAAAAGATGTTCAATTAGACTGGGCAAGCGTGTGTGTGTGTGTGTGTGTGTGTGTGTACGAAGTGGAGCAAGCAGAGATGGAGAGGTGTGGAAGAGAACCATGATCCCCAAATTAGGAAGAGGTTTGTGGTAGTCACCTAATCTGGCATCAATTTAAGGATTAAGAGTGTAGGGGTGGAGTCTAGGCTGTCCATCTGGAGATAGCCAATGAGATTTCTCTGTGGGCATGGCCTTCTCCTGAGAATTCTGGGAAATCTTGTACTTCCTTCTTAGAGGCGGAAGACCTCTCTCTCTCTCTCTCTCTCTCTCTCTCTCTCTCTCTCTCTCTCTCTCTCTCTCTCTCTCTCTCTCTCTGCTACTTCATGGGAGACATTGGAGACAACAAGCCACATGGATGCAATTAGACCTCTGAAGCCAGAGAAGCCACAGAGCCCTGCCAGCGCTGAGATGCTTACAATGCTTCCAAAGACTTTCTACTCACTGGCTTGTCATTGTCCTGCATTTGGCTTCATTGCATGTGTTTTGTGAGTCTGAAGAGGAATTTATAGATTGACATGGACATGTGGACTAATATGGGACTATGGCCTTGATCTGGACAGGGCTGGGATGTTTTATCCATGTTCAATTGCTCTTATATATAGACCCCTCCCTTATACACATAGGTGTGTCCATGGATTTGTTTCTCTAGTGTACCAAGACTAACACAAGTAATTATTGGACAGACTAAACTGATTCTATCTTATAAATCCCATGCACGACTAACTTTATAATCCTTAAGTCTTCTTTGCCTCACGTGGGCCAGGAATTGACATGGGCACAAAATCATACATCAATGAAAGGACAATCACAACCCCTGCCCTGTGGGTCTTGGATCCAAGAAATGAATCAGTGGAAAGAAAACCAAGTTTACTATACCATTAAAATATGTTTATTAAAATATAAGAGTTGGTAACAAAATGGTAAATTTGGAAGGAAGAAAGGGATGAGCAGCTTGATTTGTGAGCTAGCTTCCAGATCATCTTCTGAGAAAGGCTCCCCTTGCTTCTGGTATGTGGCTACAGCTGGGTCTTGATGTAGATTGTAGAACTCCTGTAGCAATTTCTGTAGGTCTATTGGACTTGCCAAACTAGGTAAAGAGGATAAAGCGTTTTGACAGTAGAACGAAATCAGGATGATACAAGGAGTTTCATGACTCAAAGAATGAACTCATGCTTAGTAGAAGCCAGAGAATCCATATCCTCCGCAGTAAGATGGGCGGCAGGAGCCATATCCGTAGCCTCCATAGGCAGAGCCAGAGCCAAATCCATAACCTCCAAAGAAGGGTCCATAGCCATAGCCTCTGTAGCCACAGCCATAGCCCAGCCTGTTGAAGAGGCCGTAGCCACAGCCATGGCCCAGACCACCGAAGCCTCCAAGGCCGTAGCCCAGGCCTCCGTAGTAGCTGCCGTAGTAGCTCATGGTGTCAGGTTCTACAGATTTGTTGCCAATATCAAGGCAAGTTTCCAGTGGATGACTGTCACCAACTCCCTTGGGCTTCTATATACCCTCAGCGATGGGTGGGGCAAACCACACAGACTTACACAATTCTGATTGCACATATTAAATTACCTGGAAAAATCTCATGCATCCTATTAGGCAAAACTTCAGGACAATTCTTGACACTCATTAAAGTGGTTTTTCTTTTGATTTCTGCACAGCTTTGATTCCACAGGGTGATTATCCTGGCTTCAAAGCCCTCTTACTTTGGCCCTCATAGTTGAAGCTCTATAATCACGCATCATAGTGTCAATCACCTCCAATTTCCTCAGTTGAAATTGTTCTTTCTGTACAGCCTCTCCGCAGCATCTTTGATTCTTGATTTTAGCCATTTAACAAATATTTATTACCTACCTACTGTATCCCAAGGAGCCCTGGTGACACAATGATTAAGCACTTGGCTGCTAATTTAAGGGCAGTGGTTTGAACCCACCAGTACCTTTGGGGGAGAAAGATCTGTCAATCCTCTCCTGTAAAGATGACAGCCTTGGAAATCCTATGGATCCGTTGACTCTTCTCATATAGAGTTGCTCTTGGAATTTACTTGAGGGTCCATGATAACAAGGATCCCCAGACAGCATGCCTGATGTCAGAGATACAATTATAAATAGGAACTATGCTTCCCTACTGTTGGGGGGACAGGGGAGGGTGGGGGAAACTGAGTGCAGCCATGCCAGCTGGATAAAATTTTCTGCTCTTATAAGAGTGTCTAAATAAAATTCCCTTGCAATGCCCAAGGTCTTTCAATGCCCAAGGTCTTTCAAAAATAGATCTTTCCCTTAGTAAGGCAAAAATCTAATTCCAATAACACTCTTTTGATATTTACGATTTCAGCATGCATGTGAGTTTTATCATTTTCTATGATATATCGTGCCAAATCCTTTGTCAGGGTAGTTATTTGCTGATGTTTTGGGACGCATAAAGGAGGTGTTAAGTCATAGAATCAACTTCAGACAGTAGGTGTCACCTTTCTTAACGTCCCCATAGTCTACTGCCTCATTGCAGCATTTAAGCTCTTGCTGCTCCTTAGTCCAGACCCCGCATCTTGTAGAATTGAATATAGCAATAGCATTTGTTATTGTATTAACAGAATAGGGTCTGTTGTGATGTAATATCAAACAATTCCCATGATTTTTGTGCTTCTACACAAATAAAATTACTTTTCCCTTAAAAAAAACTTTGCTTCCCATAACCCCTTCCATTTTTGTTGTTCAAGGTAATAAATGAACTTACATGTACTTCATAAATTAAACAAAATGGAGTCAACAAGACCAAGTTTTGTTTGTAAGAAGAAAGGAAATAAAACCAATAATAAAGGATTGTTTCCTTACTACATCTCGCTCTACTCCACTAGTTCTAACTACATTTGTTTCCCTTTATTAAATGCTTATATAGGAAATATCACTGGAAGAATAGGTTGCAAGAGATTGCCTTGCACAGTAACATTCTGTTATTCACCATCTTTCTTGAGCTTTTAAGTGGAAGCGTCCTTCAAAGAGATTAACATTTGGGTATCCACCCCCACCCACCTGGCCACACAGCCTGATAGTGAGACAGGAAATCTGTCTTACTGCATTTCTAACATGATCAACAAGTGAAGTAGGGGTTGTTGAACAAAGTCTGGGGTTCCATCCTTCTATTCTCTAAGCTAACTAACTGTGCTGTGCTAGTATTATGTTCATGAAAAGTTGAAGTATCAAACTAAAATGAAATGCGACATTTGCTTTTAAAGCAATAAAGTCGGCTAAAGTAGTCATGATTAGAGATTGAAATCGTTGCTACTTGGCCTTCTTCATCAAGGCCAATTTCCAAAAGAGAAATGATAGAAATATTTTATAGACTATTAAAAATAACTTCAGGTAGTTGTTGCTATTAGTTTCTGCCAGATTGGCTCCGACCCAAAATGATGTATGTTTAACAGGACAAAACGGGCCTGGTCCTGCAACATTTTCATGATTGCTGGCATATTTGAATCCACTATTACAGGTGTCATCTCGACCTATCTCACTGAAGGTTGTCTTTGTTTTAGCGGACCCTTTATTTGACAAAATATGATGTCTTTTTTTTATGATTGGTATTTCCTGCTCATGTAACCATAGGAGGCAAAGCCAAGTCTTGCTATCTTCTTTTCTATGGAAATTCTGGTCTTATTTCCTCTAAGACTGATATTTCCACTACTTATCTGTCATTTTGTCATCCTGTGGTGGGTTGTGTGTTGCTGTGTTGCTGGAAGCTATGTCATTAGTATTTCAAATTCCAGTATGGTCACCCAAAATGAACAGGTTTCAGCAGAGCTTCCAGACTAAGAACAGCCTATGAAGAAGGCCTAGGCTGCCCACTTCAGAGAAATGAGCTGCTGGAAATCTCATAATGGTAGGGGAACATTCACAGATACAAAAAGCCTAATAAATAAAAGCAGCTTATCCCACCTGAATGTTGAAAACATATCAAAAGCAAATTAGAGATATTGAGCGCTGATGAGCTACAAGGTGACATCAAGAGCATTCCACATGGGTTCAGTACTGCGGTGGGAACTGACACCTGGCCGGTGATGTGTTCTTGCCTTAGAGAGTAATCCCACCCTGCATCTGTGGAACCCTACATGAAGCTGATCAAGCCTCAGTTATCTCCTTACTTATCACTCTATTTCTTCTTTCTTTATTCGCTCACCCTTTTAACTTTCCCACAGCAGTCAGTCTCAAGGAGCTCAGGTTTGTGTTGGGTTTTTTCTCTCTCTCTTTCTTCTTCCCCCCCCCCTTTTTTTCTTTTTCCCTCTTTATCCTCTTCTCTCCCTCTCTTTCCTATCAGACAAAACTACTGGCTTCCAGGTCACTACCCTGCACCTAGGGCAAATCAGCCCAATTAGCAGGGGGAACTCCAAACTGGCCTCTGTGAAAGTGCGGTTCACCACACGAGGCAGCTGTGACAGCCATCTATAGTGTGCTTCGCTACTAAGGAAACCTCCGTCGAACCTCTAAGGTGATCTCATCAACTGGAGGAATTCCACCCAGCACCACAGGTCCCTGCATTAAAAAGGCACACCAACCTGCCATTGTAGGCCAGGGTCTAAACCACTCTGGCCCCACATTCAAGCATCAGGAATCAGCTATCTCTTTATTCTTTATTTCCTCATTCTCTCTCTCTTCCCTCTTTACCATCACAGCCAATCTTAGTGAATGTGCTTGAGTTTTCCCCCCTCCTTTCTATTTCCTTCTCTGTTCTCTTCGCTTCTCTCTCTGCTTGTATGATTCTCTCTTCTCCCTGTCTTTCCTTTCACATGCCACTGCTGGTTCCCAGAACACTACTCTCTGCCTAGGGAAGCTCTGCCCACCCAGTGGGGAGAGCTACAGGTTGCCCCCTAAGACAGTGCTGCACACAGCACGACACAGGCTCAGCTATCTCTTTACCTATTTTCTTTACTTTTCTCTCTTTTGCTTTCTTTTTTCTTCTTTTTATTTCTTTCTTTCTGTTCTTCTTTCACATTTTCTTCTTTTCTCCTGTTCTAGCTCTTCTCTCTTTCCTGCCACAGTCTCAGCAGATTCCGTTCTCCTTGGTCTTTTCTCTTTTTTTCTTTTCTTTTTAATTTTTTTACTGTTTTCACTTTTGTTTATTTTGTGTATTGTAGTTGTTTGTGTGAGAGTGGGTGTTTGTTTGCTTGACAATGTTGCTCCAGTCTTTGTTTTCTTCTTTCTCTCTCTTTCCTCTCCTTTCTCTTTTTCCTGTCACAAGCCACTAGTGGCCTCCAGGCCACTCCCCTCAACCTAGGGCAATTCTGAAGGCTCAACTGGGGGAGCTCCCACCAACATTTATTGGCTTTGCAAGCAGTTTTGAAAATCACGCCGGTCCTCTTCCATACACCAAGCAGCAGGGAGTGATCCCCTAAATCCCAAGTCTCTACAAGTGACTTGGGGAGATGTCTGGCCACCACTGCTGGGGCTCCATGCTACTATGAGAACATCCACCCAACCTCCAAGGCGAGCTCTCTGTCTATAGCAATTCCCCCTGCCCGCTACAGAGCTCTACACGAAGGAGGGTGCACCCACACAACCTGCGTGGCACTCCAGTTCAGAGGGAAACACCACAGGCCACCCGAGGTTTTCCAAGCACCGTAAGGCATACTTAGAGATCAGCCAGTGAAGCGATGCCATCGTGGACCCACAGCAACCCGACCAGTGTCACATGAGAAGAATATCCAACTCACATTCCAAATAACGGAATACTGGACAACTAAGATGAGAATGAAACCACAGGAATATATAGCAATAGCCTGACCCATCAGTACAGCTACCAGCAGATAGTTCATAGAAGCACTCATACAAGTCCCCCAAGAGAGAGCCCAGTGCTCTTTGACTCTAGAAGATGGCTCAGGGCTCCTCTAAAACAACACGTAAACAGCAACCAGTACTAACAGGTTCAACAAAAATTCAGGAGAAACAGAAGACAATGCAGGACGAAGTCGTGAACCTAAAGATGGGCATAGAAGAAGCAGACATTGGCCTGCCACAAAAAGAACTTTTCAGAATGCTGGTTGTAGTCATAAAGGATATGAGGGAAGCGATGCAGAAAAAAAGATGAAATGTTAAAGGAGATAAAGGCAACACACCAAAGAGAAATACAAAGTTGAGGGATGAAATAATAAAATCCAGTGGCAAATTGACAGACCTTGCCAACAGACTTGAGGAGGCAGAGAATCACACCAGTGACCTAGAGGATAACCAATCAGACTTCAGCACACAAGAAAGCAGTCAAATAATACAATCAAAGAAGCTGAAGAAAACTTGAGAGCCATATCTGATGCTATGAAGAGGCACAATATTCGAATAATTGGACTACCTGGAAAAGACACAACAAAGAAGTCAACAGTGAAAATAGCAAGGGAATTCTTAGAGGAAAACTTCCCCAGCTTAATAAATAAAAATCAGGCAACCATACAAGAGGCTGAAAGAACCGGCCAGACTGAAACCCAAGAAGTCACCAAGACACATAATTGTCAAATTATCCAACTATGAGGAAAGTAGAAGATCATAAAAGCAGTTAGGAAAAAGCAAACAATCACGTATAAAGGTACCCCAACAAGAGTATGTTCAGATTTCTCAGCGGAAACGGTGAAGAAGAGGAGGGAATGGAGTAACATAAAATTTAAGGAAAAAAAAAAAAACACAAACCCAAGAATACTTTACCCAGCCAAATTATCTATCAAAATAGATGGAGAAGTAAGAGTCTTCCCAGACAAGGACAACCTCCAAGAATACAAAAAAAGAAACCCAGACCTACAAAAGATCCTTACTGATCCAGTATGGGCAGAAGATCAACACTCACCAAGGACAAATATGAGACCATCACATAGAAAAACTCCACCCATAGGGCAACAAAGATAAAACAGCCCCCAGGATAGCACTGGCTCAATAGTGGGAAGAAGGCAAACATAAACCACACACACAACACAAGAGGATAAGATAGGTTGATAGGAAAATATCCAACACAAAAGGTACAAGATGACATCACAGAGTCCACAGATGAATGTAATAACATGAAATATCATTGGCCTGCACTCAGGCATTAAAAGGCAGAGGCTAACAGACTGGCTCAGAAAACATTACCCATCGATCTGCTGCCTCCAGGAGACACATCTCAAGCTTGAAGACAAAAAGAAGGATGATAATTAAAGGCTGGAGAAAAAAAATACCAAGCAAATGGCAATGCAAAAAGAGCAGGGGTAGTGATCTTAATATCAGAACAAATTGACCTCAACATACAGGCCATTACAAGAGACAAGGAGGGGCACTATATAATGCTCAAGGAAACAGTAGAACAATAACCAGTGAGCGTAATAAACATATATGTGCCTAACAAGAGACCTGCGAAATTTGTAAATCAAACACTTCAAAAGATGAAAAAACAAATGAGAGACTCAACAATTAAAGTTAGTGACTTCAATATACCACTCTCTAAAAAGACAGATCACTGAGAAAGAAACCCAACAAGGAGGCAATTGGACAACTTGACTTGATAGATATTATCAGAGATTTCCACCCACATGCAAAGAATCCACATTCTTTTAAAGCCCACGTGGCATATATTTCAAAATAGACCACATACTGGGACACAAGTTGAACTTGAGTAAATTCAAGCACATGGAGATCATACAGACATTTCTCTCTGATCACTGTGCCATACGTCTGGAAAATAACAGAACAGTGAAGAAAACAACAATTTTTAATTGAAAAACGAGTGCATATTGACCTAGATAAGAGATGGAATCAGGAAATTTCTAGAAACCAATGAGAATGAAAATATGATGTACCAAAACCTATGGAATACAGCAAAGGAATTTATCAAAGGAAGGCTAATAGCAATAAATGCACACATTTAAAAAGAAGAGAGACTCGTGGATGATATGCTGGCACAAAACGTACACCAATTAGAGCAGAGTCAGCAGAACAACCCTATAAATAGCAAGAGGATAGATAAATAAAAATCAGATCTGAGATACAGAAGAGGGAAAACAAGAAATCTATGGGGGGAAAATGAATGCCGCTAAAAGTTCGTTCTTTGGAAGAATTAACAGAATTGATAGACCACAGGCAAACCTAACCAAAGAAAGGAAGGAACAAACGACATTTGCAAGGATGAGGGGTGAAACTGTGGACATTACAAGGGACCCTAATAAAAGAGTTGTATGAGTCCCTAATAAAATGTAAAAAAAAGAAAAGAGGAGAAAAAAATGATTAGGGCAAAGACTGTACAGATGTGCTTTATACAATTGATGTATGTATATGTATGAACTGTGATAAGAATTGTATGAGCCCCTAATAAATTGTTAAAATTTAAAAAAATCAAAATAATTACATAGTACTATGAAGGTCCATACTTTAACGAATTCAAAATGTTGGAAGGCATGGACAAATATTTGGAAACACAATCCCTCCATAGACTATCCCAGATGGATGTCAAGAACCTCAATAGACCCATAGCAATGGAAGAAATAGACAATGTAATCAAGGGATTACCAACAAAAAATTCCCCCGAGCCAGATGGCTTCACAGGAGAAGTCTACCAAGCATTCAGGGAAAAACTGACACCAATCCTACACAAACTTGTCCAGAACATAGAAAAAGACAGAAAACTCCCAAACTCTTTCTATGAAGCTAGTATAACTCTGATAACTAAAGCAGGCAAAGATCCCACAAGAATCGAGAAGTACAGAACAATATCACTAAAAACATTGATGTAAAAGTCCTTAACAAAATACTGGCCAATAGAATACAAAAGCATATTTTTTAAAATTTCACTGTGACCAAGTGGGATTCATACAGGGATGCAGGGATGACTCAACATACAAAAGACCATCTAGCATTATTCGCTCCATTGGCAGGAAAATGATAAGAACCACATAATATCAATAGATGAGGAAAAGCATTCGACAATATCCAACACTGATTCCTGTTTAAGACACCCAAGAAGCTGGGAATAAAAGGAAAATTCCTCAATATTATACAAACCATATATGAAAACCAACAGCCAACGTGGTAGTTAATGGAGAAAAGACAAAAACAATTCCACTGAAAAAGGGGACCAGACAAGGATGTCCCTTGTCCCCACTCCTATTTAACATCGTACGGGAGGTCCTAGCTAACAACATAAGACAATGAAAATATATTAAAGATATTCATCTGGGGAAGGAAGAGGCAAAATTATCATTATCCTCAGACAATATGATTCTATACAGTGAAGATCCCCTAAACTCCACAAATGGAGTGTTGGAAGCAATAGAGGAATATGGCATAGTGGCAAGACACAAAATCAACAAACAGAAGTCTATTCGACTGCTCTACATATCAGACAAGAACACAGAAGAGACGATTAAAAAGGTAGTACCCTTTACAATAGCCAAGCACAAATTGATATACCTAGATATTTACCTGACTTAAAAATTGGAAGATTTGTATGAGGAAAATTATAAAACACTACTACAAGGAAACAAGAGTGACCTCAACAAATGGAAGAATATCCCAAACGTGTGGATTGGAAGACTCAATATAGTAAAGATATCAGTTCTGCCCAAGGCACTATATAAGTTCACTGCTATCCCGATAAGAATACTACCATCCTTCTTCAAAGAATTGGAAAAACTGATGACCAACCGTATACGGAGGGGGAAGAAGCCCAGAATTTTAGCAGAGAACTCCTTAAGAAGGACACAGTGAGAGGGCTTGCTCTACCTGACTTTAGCACGTACTATACAGCCACAGTAGTCAAAACATTGTTGTACTGGTATAACGACAGATATTTAGACCAATGGAAAAGAGCTGAAGACCCAGAAATAAAAACATCAGCATACAGGCAATTGATCTTTGATAAGGGCCCCAAAAATATCAAATGAGAAGGAGATGTCATCTTCAATAAATGGTGCTTGAAAAAATGGATAGCTACCTGCAGAAAAATGAAGTAAGACCCTTACCTCACTCCATGCACAAGAATAAACTCAAGGTGGATCACAGACCTTGAGCTAAAACCCCAAACAATTAGAGTCATTAATGAGGGAATTGGGACAAACCTGAGAACCTTGGCAAAGGGAATATATAGGCTACAAAATAGGGAAGGATACAAATACAGGGGAGTCTCAAATAGATAAGTGGGATATACTGAAGATAAGATACCTGTGTACATCAAAAGAATGTACATCCTCTGGTCTAGCTATATTTGTAAGGTAGAATTGGGATCGTGATAGTGGGGGAGGGGGGAAACATTTAAGAACTAGAGGAAATTTATGTTTCATCATCGCTACCCTGCATCCTGACTGGTTCATCTCCTCCCCACAACTCTCCAGTAAGAGGTGTCTGGTTGGCTACCAATGGGCTTTGAGTCTCCACTTTGCACTCACCCACATTTTCAATTATATGATTTTTTGTTCCTTGATGCTTGGTACCTGATCCCTTCGACACCTCGTGGTCACACAGGCTGGTGTGTTTTGTCCATGTGGGCTTTGTTGCTTCTGAGCTAGATGGCCACTTGTTTATCTTTGAGCCTTTAAGACCCCAGATGATATATCTTTTCATAGCTAGGCAACATCAGCTTTCTTCACCACATTTGCTTATGCATACATTTGCCTTCAGTGATCATATCGGGAAGGTGGGCACCCACTGATAAATGATTTTTAGTTCTTTGATGTCTAATAACTGGTCCCTTCTCCACCTAATGGTCAGCCAAGCTGGTGTGCTTCTTCCATGTTGGCTTTGATGCTTCTCAACTAGATGGCCACTTGTTTATCTTCAAGCCTTTAAGACCCCAGACGCTATATCTTTTGATAGCCAGGCATCATCAGCTTTCTTCACCACATTTGCTATGCACACATTTTTCTTCAGCAATCGTGTCTAGAAGGTGTGCGTCTTTCTGGTTTTTAATGGATAGTTGTTTTTTTTTAGTATACTGTCAACCAGTCCTGTCTTTCACAGTGTTTCTCAGTAGACTAGAACTTCCAATCTTTTAGTTAGCAGCCAGACTGTCAATCATTTGCACAAACTAGAGGCTCCTGGGAAGTTCAGATCTGTGTGAATTGTGCCGAGAAATTATTATCCATTTTTGTTTGACAACATCATCCTCTCAAGCAGAGCGGACCTATATGGTCACCAGCACTTTGAAAGGAAGATACTTGTAAATGAGTCTACTTGGGAATTTTATGTCTACATAAAGACTGAGATGTACTCTTCTTTTCTTGTTCTCACACTGCAAGTCATGCTATGTGTGCTATTCTGGGTTGACTATAGAAACACTCATATGTGTGTAAGAGAGAGCTTTATATCATAGAGCAATTGCATATTGAGAAAACACCCCAACTTCAGTCCATAAGTCCGATATTATCCCATAGGTATGATACTAGTCCTCTTTAGATTCATGCAGCACATGCAATGATGCCGAATGCAGGAAGATGACAGGCCAGTGGGTGGAAAGTCTTATGGATCCAAAGAAGGTAGAAGCATCTCAATGCTGGCATGGGTCTCATTGTGGCTCCTCCATCTCCAGGGCTTTGACTGCCATCAGTGTGGCCCCATGTGGCTTATCAATAGGAATGTGAAGCAAAGAGAGAGTGAGCCATGCCTCCTGGGAGGAAGAGAGGAAGTTCTCAGAATCCTCATGAGAAGGCCACACCCACATGGAGGCATCAATCAGTCTGTGACCTGATAAACAGGCTAGACTTCACCCCTACACTTATTTATCAAGTTGACATGAAATTGTGTAACTACCACACTATGTTTTAGCACATAAAAGCATAACCTGAATACTGGTTATATGGAATTCCATGGTTACACCCCTACACTACACGGTCAGAGGATAGTTTCATGGGTTCTCACAAAATACAACTTTCATGTGTGTGTCTTCAACCTGGTCACCAAAGAGGAAGCTGCTCTTCTAATTAAAGGGAGTTCAAGCACTTCTCCTATTGCCTCAGCAACCAGGACTCCAATTATTGCAGGAAAAGAAATGCTGAAGATAAAATATGACCGCAGATTCTGTGGCCACAGATTCTGGGTTAGCAAGACCCAGAGCTTCAGTCTTTGATGACAGACAGCCTTTCCTTTGAAATCAGTTGACAAAGACATAGCCACTGATTAGAATGGCATTTAAGCACAGAAATAGTCTTTGAAGTAATGAAAGATGTCTCAATGCCAGAGCCAGCTGGTATAAAGGAAAAGACCCAACCAAGAAAACAGTGGAGACAAATGGTGAGAATCATTATTAACATTGATTATGGCCCTTTGGAGGATTCTACCACTGCAGCTGAGAAGAGATGTGCAGATGGAGTTTCTGTGTGTGTGTGTGTGTGTGTGTGTGTGTGTGTGTGTGTGTGAAGGGTAATAATCTTAGGATATGTAGTCAGTGTATTTTCAGTGTGTGTGTGTGTGTGTGTGTGTGAAGGGTAATAATCTTAGGATATCTAGTCAGTGTATTTTCTGTGTGTGTGTGTGTGTGTGTGTGTGTGTGTGTGTGAAGGGTAATAATCTTAGGATATCTAGTCAGTGTGTTTTCATTCTTGGGAATCCCTGCCTGAAAGCAGGCTGGGTTCTCTGAGAAGCAGACTTGGGAAAGGGGTTTGGAATGCAGGGTGCTTATTAGGGAATGCTCTTCCGACTGGCACTGAGGGAAGGGCTGGAAGGACGCAGAGTTGAGCAGCAAAAGAAGCAGGACCGTGATACCATCAGTGGTCCTTCAGAAGGTTGCCAGCAGGTACTGAAGTAGGGAACCCCTTCCCTTTGTGCTCCCATAGAGCTGCTGCCTCCTGGGAGGTGCAAAGGGGTCACACATTTGGCCACTAACTGAAGGGTAGAGGTTTGAGTGCAACCAGGGGTGTCTTGAAAGAAAGGCTTGGCAATCCACTTTAACCCCTTCTGGAACACAGTCCTACTCTGACACGGTCCTGCTTTGCCATGAGTCAGATGGACTCCAGGACAACCGGTTAGGCTCCCATACGGGTCAGCCATTGTGTGTGGCCACCTGAGAAGCAGCAGGACTGGGGGGAGGCAGCTTGTAACTTAAGGAGCTGACCCTAAAGGCTGTGTGCTGACCCTGGAGACAATGCGCACCATGTCATGCTTTGTCACCCAGGACCTTCTAGAGATGCTGCCCTGACCAGATTCTAAGACCTCCAATGTGCCCTGGGATGTCTTTACACTGACTGAATCTATACCTGTGGGGTTTTGCTGGACCACTGAAGGCAGCTATGACCACGAACGAGATCCACTGGAAATGTCTAGGCAGTCATGTCCCTCTCCCTTCTACCACCAAGGAAGATCCCTAATGGAGTGTAGTTACAGCACTCGGCCACTCCCTAGGAGAAAGATGTGGCAGTCTGCTTTGGGGAACAGTCATGCCCTTGGAAACCCTATGAGACAATTCTACTCTGCCCTAAACAGTCACTGTGAGATGGAAGTGATTTAACTGCAGTGGGTTTTCTGTGAGTTCTCTCTGAGAATCAAAAAATAAATAAAGCCTGTCTCAGGACTTGGACTTGGGGTATAAATGTGTGGGATAATGTCACATGCATTCTACACTGCCATCTGAGATGAAGCTCAGTTTGCAATGATCGTCATCATAGTTCATCCTTCATTGGCCATCCAGACACCCACAGAAGATGAGACCATGCAACAGGGGTGCAGTGAAGCAGTGACTGAGTGAAGTTCAGCCCTGCTGACACCAAGATTTTGGTCTTGATACAGATTTTGGAGGTTTTGTCTCCAGAATATGAGAGAATAAAGTCATGTTGTCTTGAATTACCAAGTTTGTGCTCATTTGTTATGAGTCTCTTAGCAAAAAATTCATATCTATATGAATTCAGATCCTAAATTTCCTTCCACTGAAGCTGATCTGTGGATACTCAGCATGAAAGCCCTCACAAAGCATATAAAAGACATGTCCATGTAGTAGTCACAAAAATAAATACAATTTTATTGAATGAATTCTCTATGAAGACATTGTTCTAAGGGATTGTGCCCACTTATGTCCCTTGTAGGAAATAAAACAGTGCATTGCATTGAATAAATCTTCTGTGTAAAATTCATTTACAGGATTAAAAAGCAAGGATATTACATTGAGAAGGTGCTCCTGACCCAAACCAGGGTATTTTCAATTGCCTCATATGCATGTGAGAGTTAGACACTGAATAAGGAAGACGAAGAATAATCAATGCATTTCAATTATGGTGCTGGAGAAGATCATTTAAATTACCATGGACTTCCAAAAGAATAAACAAATCTGTCTTGGAAGAAGTACAGCCATGTGGTAGTTACATAATCTGTTGTCAACTTGAGACTTAAGAGTGAAGGGGAGGAGTTTAACCTGTCAATCAGGTCACAGCTTGATGACATCATTTGGAGGCACTAAGGAAATAAATAGCTCACTGGAGGCTGGACAGACACACTCTCTGCTTGGTATTCCTGATGGCAAGACACATGGGGTTATGCTAAAGCCCTGGCACTGGAGAAGTACGTGGAGACCCCTCCCAGCGCTGAGATACTTTCACTGCCACTGGACCACAAGACTTCCCACCCACTGGCCTGCAATCTTCCTGCACTTGGCGTCATTGCTTGTGTTGCATAAATCTGAAGAGGAACTTACAGACTAGTATTGAACATATGAGCTAATCCTGAACTTATGGGCTTGATCTGGACTGGGCTGGGATGTTTTCTTAATATACAATTGCTCTTTCATATAAAGATCTTTCTTAAACACATATGAGTGTCTATGAGTTTTTTTCTCTAATCAACTTGGGCTAACACAAGGCAGAATGTTGTACTTAAAAGCAAGGATGGCGAGACTTCATCTCATGTGCTTTGGAAATGTTCTCAGAAGAGATCAGTCCCTGGAGAAGGACACCATGCTTGGTAGCGTAGAGTTTCAGTGACAAAGAGGAAAGCCCTCAGTACGATGCATTGACAGAGTGGCTGCAATAATGGGCTTAAACAGAGTAATTGTGAGGATGGCATGGGATCCAGCAGTGTTTCGTTCTGTTGACCTCGGGTCACGATGAGTCGGCACCTAACAACAGCTGCATACTCCTTCTATAATCCGAGTAAAAATTATCACCTCATTCTTTGGAAGGGAAAACAGAGAAGTAATTAGGTGAAGGGGGAAGTTGTCAATGAGGAGACCAGGAAGTGTAAGAATGGCTGTACATATTAAATAAATCACTGTTTAAAATGCGTGTAAACCAGCATCTGGCAGGGGAAAAGCACCAGTAGAAGAAAGAATTACTTTCACCATTGTCATCAGAATCACCATGGTTACTGTTCTGTTCCCTCATCACAAAGACTTCCTCAAATTTCTCTGAGTTTTATAAAGCCAAGATGCTACGGAGGCCACTTTCTGGATATTCTCCAAATTAAATGCCACCTGGAAATGTCTTTCTTCAAAAGCTTTCTGCTGTGAGGTAGGAGGGATGTGATGTTCTTCTTAGCTTAAGAAAGAAACAAAGATGACCCTCCAGTCTGAGACGTGCTCTTAAACCTCTCCTGAATTGTCCCTGCTCTCCATAGCTTATTCCCAGCTCCCAGTCCAAACGCTTCCAGTCGGCATCAACTCAACTCAAGGGACTCTTTTACCACTCTCGATAGGTTTTACCTTTCTCTCTTTATGTGCTGTAACCTAGGTTTATTCAACACACACTGTTGTTGTTGTTGTTTGTTGTTGTTGGCCAATGTCAACTCAGCCCCTAACTCATGACAACACCATGCACAGTGGAACAGAGTGGCCCCATCCTGTGCCATCCCCCGAATGTGCTGCAGATCAGACCACTGTGATCCAAAGGGTTTGGGCTGAGTTGGGGAAGTAGAGAGTGGGGCCTTTTTTCTGAGTCCCTTTAATCTGGAAGCTTCGCTGCAACTTGTTCAGCATCAGAGCCACACTGTTGCCTTGACTGACAGATGGCTGGAAGCTGCACCAGTGGTCCACAGGACAGGAAATCAAGCCAGGAACGCCCACAGAACAAAACCAACAATGCCTCCTACTCAAAAAACACCAAACTGAAACCCCCACTCACTGCCAGCGGCCACTGGCCCCTGAGGGAGATACTAGAGGGCAGTGTGGAACCGCTCCCTGCAGTTTAAAGGCCCTACATCTTTACAGACACAGAAAGCTTCGTCTTTCTTCCAGAGAAATTGGGGCTTCAAACTGCTGACCTTGTGGTGAGTAGCCCAACCCGTACACCAATACTCCAGCAGGGCTCCTTTGAAAGCACACAGTAGGCACCAAGTAGTGTCTCGATTGAAAGTCGCGGTCAAGCTTTCTCTTCAATCTACTCACTCCTTGCCGAAAACAGAGTAGTTCTCAAAAGATGTCCACGTTCTTTTCATTGTTTTTTGTCTTTGACATCCACCCAGAAGAAATGGAGGCATGGTCTTGAAATTAACTTTTCTGGACTGTGTTTTAGATGACACCAGAATCATTTTCTAGCTGATGCTATTAATTATTTTTTCTTTCTGGGGACTGCCACGGCCCTGTTGCTAGTCTTCCTATCCCGGCAGGAGCTGCCCAGAAATACATGCATTAGTGATCGCACATATGTCCTGAAGACTGCCTAATCTCGTTAGCTGCTTCAGCCCTGATTAAATTCAATGTGAACTTTGGTCTTGGACGAGGGGAGAGCACTCTGTGAGTGTGTGGGGCTGCAACTTGACTGGCTGTGATCAGAGATGGGACGTTGCTGTGGTGAGCTAGGCTGCCACATCAAAGAGGCCCTGGTGATCTTCTCCTCTGACATTGGCAACCGCGAAGGAGTCACAGCCAGGGATGGGCCTGGCTTGCTGTAAAGAGGCAGTGGGCACGTCCATTTGGACCTACATTATATACTAACAGAGCATCTGTACTCTGAGAATTGGGGAGTGAATAGCCTGTGTTTCCTGAACATCTGTTATCTGTCTGGTCACAACACTGCACACGGCGTAATCTGTCTCATCCAAGTTATAAGAACACAGTGAATACATTCTAGTTGTGGTTTTAATTCAAGGAAAATAAGGCTCGGGAGTGAATAATGGCCAAGACCCCACACAGAAGCAGAGTGGGGAGCTGATGGCAGGAACGTAACTGACAAATTAAGCCACGGTGAGCACGATTGCTCAGCGCATCTGGCCAAGCAGCCAGTGAGGATAAATGTGCTAAACAACGAACCAGCGTTGGCACCGCAGTTTAGTCTTCTGGGAGCATTGAGGCTTCAGTGGTCCAATTCTCACCTCTTCATGGCAGGAAAGCTGGCTTTGATGCCCAGTCAACGCATTTCGTGTGCAGCCATCAGCCCTGTGACTGGGCGCTGGTGACGCTGAACAGGTTTCAGCAAGAGCTCCCAGGCTGGCCTGGTCTAGGGACAAAAGCCTGGTACCTCCTGCTCCTGACAGTCTGTTAATCAAAGGGCGATGACGACAAGCTGCGTGTCGTCATGGAGATAGTACAGGACCCAGCAACATGTTGTTCCTTAGTCCATGGACAGGAGTTCTGGGCTGAATTGACAGCTAACAAGAAGCAAATTTGGAAATGCCCAGTGGTCCAGCTGACATGGATGTGTTATCCGTGGGAGAATCTGATAACCATCAGCAAGAGGATTAGAATGTCCTCCCATGTCAGTAATCACCGAGTCCTTAGGACAAAGGAAGCCAATAGTATGGCAGCCTAGAATTCTTCGGGGTCTGAGACATGGGTATGGTCAAAATGTTGGTGGTCAGGAAACATAGGGCAGCGAAGAGGGCATGATGGAGTCCTGGCTGGACCAGAAGGGAGTGGGGACACACTGAGACCCTATGGTCTAAGGAAAGAGGTTAAAGATGGCATGAGGAGACAGAAAAGAATATCAGAAGTACTGAAGATACAGCTGAGGGGCTACAGAGACCCATTTCAGAGCTAACAGTAGTGCAGGCAGAGCCGGGCATGTGCATTCTCTAACAAGCTCTCTCTCGCCAGAAGCTGTCGCAGTGGGATGAGCTGATAAACCAATTCATGTTAAGGAGTTAACTGCTGATAGGCTTGCTGGGATATACTGCCAGGGTTATCTGTACACAAACAGGGGACTCTTCTCAGACAACGCGAAGGCGCTTGAAAGATCAAGGACTCTTCAGTGATAGAATGGCAGTCACTATTAGCCAGCTACTTTGGGTGGCGAGAGCCAGCATTTCCGGGTGCGGAGGTCCTTCATGCTTCCCTCAGCCCTTGCTGCACGGATATCTGTCTATTCTGCCTTAGAAGACATTCACTCTACCTGAAGCTTGTCTCTTGGATTTTTTTTTTTTCAAGAAAATAGCACTGGGGTCTCTCATTGGAGGTCCTCCGCCAAAGTGCAATCGTTTCTGGGAACTTTCCCTACTTTCCTCCACCGCCTCACCTGCCCTCCCTCTTTCTCCCTCTGCTCCAGACACCTTGGTCTCTTTGCAGGTTCTAGAACATGCCGCGTCCTTGTGCATGTTCATCCCACTTCCCGCAGCCTTTCATGAGACCAGCTTGCTCAGTTCTCTGCTTAGACGTCACCAGCCGTAAGGTCTTCATTAATGTTCCTCATTTTACCCTTCAGGTGGTGTAGTAGATAGGCGTTTGGCTGCAAGCTGCAAGGTTAGCTGTTCCAAACCACCAGCTTGTCCGAAGGAGAAAGACTGGGCTTTCTACTCCTGTAAACAGTTACATTCTCAGAAACTCACAGGTAGAGTTCTACTCTGTCCAAGAGGGTAACTATGAGTCAGCGTCAACTCAAAGGCAGAAAGTTTGGTTTTCTTGGTGTTTTGTTTGTCCATTGCAATGTCTACACAGAAATCACAAAGTCGTGATTAAAGGGTTTATTAAGGAATGTAACAAATTTTAATGCCAGTGAGAATGCTCAGGGTTGAATTGGTTATCAGGATTTGGGTTAGGATTAGCACTTTAGTGGTTACCAGAGGTTGAAGGTAGGAGGAAGGGGCATACTTGTTGAGAGAGCACTGAGTCCTGTTAGGAGCCCTGGTGGTGTAGTGATTACGCATTGGGCTATGATCTGCATGGTTGGCAGTTAGAAACCAGCAGCAGCTCCTCAGGAGAAAGACTGGGCTTACTTCTCCCATCAACAGTGACAGTCTCAGTCTCAGAAACCCATGGTGGGGACACGCAGCATCAGCATTATCTCGATGGCAGTGTGTTTGGGTTAAGGATTTGTTAATAGTGAGGTAACAATGTAGAAGTGGATAGTGCTGTGGATAGTTATAACATGAATAATTTAATTTTAGATGGAATAAGTTTTAAATTAATGAATGTTTTATTATCTATATTCTAGACACACAAAAAAGGAGGATTTTCTCTTTTTAAAGCTTGTGTGTGAGGAGGCAGGAGGGAATTTGTGGTTTCCTCTGGGTTTTACTCTACTGCTAAGATGATACTGGGTTCTAGACCCTCAGGGCCTCCGTCAAGCATCACAAGCCAAGGAAGGCCAAGAATTTCAGGCAAGCAGCACAAGGTAGAAGTGAGGCATGGAACAGATTCTCCCTCAGAACCGTCCAGAAGAAATGAGCCTGGCCCAAACCTTGATTTCAGACTTCCAGCCTCAAAACGGGGAGAGAATAATGCCTGTTGTTGTAAGTCACCTCGTCTGTGATCATCTGTGAGAGAAATCCTGCCAAGCAAAGACAATAATCGTATTTATACCGTCTCTTCTTTTTCCATCTCAATGTGTCCTTCCTCTTTAACACCTGTGCCTCTAAAACTAAAATTGCCCTGCACTGTTGGAGTTGAGCCAGCGGAGACACAAAGCTTAAACCTCTGAATATTTTGAGCCAACCCAATCAGGCTAAAAATCTTCTTTCTTCAAAAGAACAATAAACCATTCTAAAAATCCTCACAGCTTTTCTTGTTATTATTAGAGGTTGTCTAGTCAGTTCTAACTCACAGAGACCCAACAGAAAGAAACACTGCTCACCCTGAACCAGGCAATAGCCTTGCTGAGTGTGAGCCCATTGTTACAGTCACTTTATCAATCCATCTCAGTCCCCTTTTTAATTGAACTTCACCTTTACCAAGCATTATGTCCTTCCCCAGGGACTGGTCCCTCCTGATAATGTGTCTGAAGGATATGTGATAATGTTTTGCCACTCTTGCTTATGATAAATTGGTGGGAAGTCACTTCTACACCCCACTGTGAGATTAGAATTTTTTCTTACTCTACTTTCCCCAAAGAATATCTGGTAATGTAATGGTTCAAGTGCTCAGGTGGTAATCAAAAGATCAGAAGTGGGAAGTCACCAGTTGCCCCATGGAATAAACATGTAGCAGTCTGCTGCCATAGTGATCAGCAACCTTAGGAACCTTATGGGGAAAGTTCTACACTGTCTTTAGAGCATTGCTGAGTCAGAATTCGCTACATGGCAGTGGTATTTGGTTTGGTTTGGGCCCTTCATTGAGGTAGTGAGTTTATTGTGTCAACCTGGCCGATAAACACATGTGGGGTTAATTGAAGTGCGGAGAGATAAATGGCTCAGTGAGCCTAACCTTTCTAGTTCTTGGATTTCTTACTTTGTGATGGTCAGACCAAGGTGCAGCTGCCTTAGTCAGTTCCCTGCTTCAGCTGGCAAGGCTCGCCTCCTGAGACATCTCCAAGGAGAAGCCGCATGGATCTACTCCAATGCAGCCCTGGGTGCTGGAGCAACCATGTGGAGACCCCTGCCAGTGCTGAGATGCTTACACATTCACTGATTCAGCTTTCCACCTGCAGTCAGTGTCACAGTGAGATGGAGGAGGACTTTGTGGATTGGTGTCAGACACATGGGTTAATGTTGGACTTGTGGGCTTGGGCAGCACTGGATTGGGATGTTTTCTTGATGTGCACTTAACCTTTATATAAAACTCTCTTATACATGAGTTTCTGTGGATTTGTTTGTACCCAGACTAACACATTCATCAAGGATGCAAACCTTGCTGAAAGTAAAATGGCCACAAAGAATAGGTAGAGACGTTATATATCTCAACAAACCCTCCCTGCCTTCACAGCACACTCAATGAAGACTATGTAGCTATCACTATTTCCTCAAAGTAACATCTTGGTGAATCTGGAAACTCCCAAGGCACTGGTCTTTTCTACAGGGGGCTTACCTCTTCATTCCAGAAGTACATGTGTAAAAATATCTGTGTGTTTTTGTTGAATGAAGGTTTACAAACTTCGGGTTCTTCTGGTCCTTGAACCCCACTCAACATCCTGCATGGTTTCATCTCCCCTTAGGTGTGAGGGCAGAGGCAGTGCTTAAGAGCCCCTCAGCAACAGACAGAGCTTGTCCACTTTACAGAAAAGTCGTGTTCTTAGTTAAAATGATATGATTTGTTGCATTTTGCCCGGAAGCAGATTCAAACATTCTTAAGAAGCTATAAGAGGAAAACTTGTTCCATTTAAACAAATAACAAGGACTTCAGTAAGAATGAATTGGGCTCCCAGTTTTCAGAAGGTTATGGGTGGCAGCAAAAGCCCAAAATATATTTGCAGGGTCCCCACATGGCTTCACCCTCCAGTGAATCCCCTCTGGCCATTGTCCAGGGATGCGAATTGGCTTGCCATCAGACAGCGCGCACTGGAAAATGGGTTGTTGCAGTAGTTCGGTTAAATTTAACACTTTGTCATTTGATCTCCCTCTTGACTCATTTTAAAGTTGTTCTGGATTTTAATATTTTCGGAGTGATTTTTTTCTTCTTGGTTGAGGTTTTCCTTGGCTTTATTTTGATATTGTTTTGGAGGGGGTTATTTTGTTGTGTAAGTTTTTGTGTGTATGAATCCAGGACAGGTAGCTCTATAAAGCTTGTAACTGGCTAGGTTACTCAGGGGCATGGCGGAAATGAGGAATAAATAACAATGAGTACAAAAAGAAGAGAATGTTCAAAATTATGGTAAGGATTGCATAACTCTTTTTAATATGAATGACTGTGGGGGGAGGTCAGATGCTTACAGACATCCTCCCTGAAGGCAATTGCTGCCAGACTGCTGTCTCGCCCCACCACAGGGGTGGGCCTGCTCCCTGCTACTGGGGACAATGGACTGTTTCTTCCTGACGCTTGCAACCATTAGCTCAGTTCCTGTACATGGGGCTTACACCCTACTGCTAATGGTTCTTATGGTGATCCAGCTGCCATCTTGACTCTAGGATCCACCCATCTTGCCACATGTGTACCCCCAATCTCCCTCCTCTTCCTGTTGCATGGATCCCCCTAGGTCACCCCCTTCCACTACTGTATTACCTATAGCACAACCCCTTCCTGTGATGTATGTCTTCACCTATAATTAGGGGTCTTGCATGTCCCCAGAGAATATAAAAGCCTTGGTTACCATTAAAGATCCTCTTGCTCACTCTCCACGTGGACCACCAAGATGGGGCTGAGGTGAGCATGCTACCATGAATTGTGTCTGACTCCATTTCTTTCAATATTTCTCTTCTATTTCTCATGCTCTCTATAACTTTATTATAATCTTTACTTAGTATCGCTGTACAATTGCGCCTACTAGACGCGTAATGATGTGTTAGGGGCTGGCTTCCCCTGGCAAGTGACCTATTGAATTATATATGTGAATAATATATCAATAAAACTTTTAAAAATCATTTTATTGGGGGTTCATACAGTTCTTATCACAATCCATACATACATTCATTATGTCAAACACATATGTACATCTGTTGCCATCATCACTTTCTTTCTTTCTTTCTTACCATTGTAAGTGGTTTTATTGTTTTATCAGAAAAACTTGTGATCCTAAAAGGCATGATTCTGGTGTGTGATTTTATTAAACACAGATGGAGATCATTTCTTCTACAACTATAACCTCTGAAGTTAAAAATGGAAACAGTGAAAAAATTAATTTTACTTTATAATCTGTCTTTATCAAACTATATTGAAGCACATTAATTTTATTATGAGTGTGTTATATATTAAGTCAGTAATATAAAACACAAGCCAAAAACTATATTCTGATTTCGAATTAACTGCACCCAGACACAATGTGCTCTGTAATGCACAGTCAGCTTTTTAAGCCTCATATTTTTCAGGTTGTCGCTGAAGTAATCCTCACCCGTTTCTTAGAGTTTTATCAGTCTTATGTTGGGAGCCATTTTTGCCTTTGGGGGCCTAAACAGAGTAGACCTGTAAAATACATTGAGAGTCCACCCTGGGAATAAGGTACAGATACTTTTCTAGCTCCTCAGGAACATGAGCTCCTACGAACACAGCAAGGGCCCCAATTATCCCTGAGCTGATCAGTTTTCCTGTGGGGCTAAGGTCTGTGGTTTGACTTTCCTAGCAGCTTCCAGAACAGAAAGTGGGTTTACTTGGTCTCCAAACTCCTTCTCTCGGTGCTCAAGAAGAATGCCCTGTTTTCCCGATCCCACCACAAAAACTCCTCCGAGGACAGAGCCTTCACCTTCCAGGTTTTCAGAGAAGCCTCCGTTCCGAGCCCGGAAGAAGTTGTACCAGACACCCAAATGGACAATTCCCATAAACATCATCTTCTGCCTTTCGGACCGTAATTTTTTTTGTTTTCATCCAGAAAGAATTCTCCTTTGAAATACGGCTGGAAGTCCTTCACTTCAGTCCTGACGTGCTCCTTCACCACTGCGTAGAGGGGGACACCCAGCTCATCCAACCTGGGCTTCAGAGAGGGCGGGTCTGCGGCCTCCTCTCGACAGAGGAAACAGCCCATCCGGCACACAGCCATGGTCACAGCTCAGTTCTTTTCCCAGAGCTCCTTTGCTTTGAAAGTCCTAGGTTCCTTCCCCAGCGTTTTCAGCTTTATGGCCCCAAAGCACTCCAGCGATGACTCTTGCGGCTGGGACAGAAAGAGGTCTGTGTTGACCAGGAGCAGGGCCACGGCTGCAGCCCCGCAGAGCCCCACCACCAATGGACCACACTCCCATGCTGAAGAAACCTGGATCCTGTAGGCAGCAGCCCACCACGCCGTAGCGCACACCACGTGCCTCGCCAGGTACCCGGAGCCGCAGTCACTACAGGTACGGCCGACCCGCCTGCTGGAGCCTGGACCTGGGCTGAGGACAAAAGAGTCCCACGCCAGGGGCACAATGGATGGACCCCACGCCTTTGCAGCCTCATCATTTTCTTTCTTTATTTCCTGTTTTGTTTTTATTCCTTTTACTGGGGCTCATGCAACTCTTTTTTTAAATCATTTTATTAGTGGTTCATACAACTCTATCACAATCCATATATACATCAATTGTGTAAAGCACATTTGAACATTCATTGCCCTCATCATTCTCAAAACATTTGCTCTCCACTTAAGCCCCTGGCATCAGCTCCTCATTTTTCCCTTCCCTCCATGCTCCCCCCTCCCTCATGAACCCTTGATAATTTATAAATTATTATTTTGTCATATCTTGCCCTGTCCGATGTCTCCCATTCACCCACTTTTCTGTTGTCCATCCCCCTGGAAGGAGGTCACATGTAGATCCTTGTAATCGGTTCCCCCTTCCCAATCCACCTTCCCTCTACCCTCCCAGTATTGCCACTCACACCATTGGTCCTGAAGGGATCATCTGTCCTGGATTCCCTGTGTTTCCAGTTCCTATCTGTACCAGTGTACATCCTCTGGTGTAGCCAGACTTGCAAGGAAGAATTGGGATCATGATAGTGTGTGTGTGTGTGGGAGGGGGAGGAAGCATTTAGGAACTAGAGGAAAGTTGTATTTTTCTTTTTTTTTTTTAATTTTAACAATTTATTAGGGGCTCATACAATTCTTATCACAGTTCATACATATACATACATCAATTGTATAAAGCACATCTGTACAGTCTTTGCCCTAATCATTTTTTTCTCCTCTTTTCTTTTTTTACATTTTATTAGGGACTCATACAACTCTTATCACCATCCATACATATACATACATCAATTGTATAAAGCACATCCATACATTCCCTGCCCCAATCATTCTCAAGGCATTTGCTCTCCACTTAAGCCCCTTGCATCAGGTCCTCTTTTTTTCCCCCTCCCTCCCCTTTCCCCCCTCCCTCATATGCCCTTGGTAATTTATACCTCGTTATTTTGTCATATCTTGCGCTATCCGGAGTCTCCCTTCCCCCCTTCTCTGCTGTCCCTCTCCCAGGGAAGAGGTCACATGTGGATCCTTGTAATCAGTTCCCCCTTTCCAACCCACTCACCCTACACTCTCCCAGCATCGTCCCTCACACCCTTGGTCCTGAAGGTATCATCCACCCTGGATTCCCTGTACCTCCAGCCCTCATATGTACCAGTGTACAGCCTCTGTCCTATCCAGGCCTGCAAGGTAGAATTCGGATCATGGTAGTTAGGGGGAGGAAGCATCCAGGATCTGGGGGAAAGCTGTGTTCTTCATTGGTACTACCTCGCACCCTAATTAACCCATCTCCTCTCCTAAACGCCTCTATGAGGGGATCTCCATTGGCCGACACTTGGGCCTTGGGTCTCCACTCTGCACTTCCCCCTTCATTTAATATGGTATATATATACATATATATACACATACGTACACACACTTATATCGTTGTTTTTTTTTTTGCATGATGCCTTATACCTGGTCCCTTGGCACCATTGTTGCTACATCACACCCTGTTGGGCACATCTCCTCTCTGAGACTCTTCTGCAAGGGGATCTCGTGGCCTACAAATGGGCTTTGGGTCTCTACTCTATATCCCCCCGCCCCCCCCTCTCACTCACTATGATAAGATTTTTCTCTTCTGATGATTCTTGATACCTGATCCCTTCAACACCTTGTGATTGCACAGGCTGATGTGCTTCTTCCATGTGGGCTTTGTTGCTTCTGAGCTAGATGGCCATTTGTTTACCTTCAAGCCTTTAAGATGCCAGACGCTATATCTTTTGATAACCAGGCACCATCAGCTTTCTTGGCCACATTTTCTATGCACCCATTTGTCTTCAGCGATAGTATCAGGGAAGTGAGCACACAATGATATGATCTTTTGTTCTTTGATGCCTGATAATTGATCCCTTTGACACCTCATGATCACCCAGGCTGGTGTGCTTCTTCCATGTGGGCTTTGTTGATTCTCAGCTAGATGGCCGCTTGTTTACCTTCAAGCATTTAAAACCCCAGATACTATATCTTTTGATAGTTGGGAACCATCAGCTTTCTTCACCACATTTGCTTATTCACCTGCTTTGTCTTCAGTGGTTGTGTCAGGAAGGTGAGAATCATAGAATGCCAATTTAATAGAAGAAAGTATTCTTGCATTAAGGGAGTGCTTGAGTGGAGGCCCAATGTCCTTCTGCTACCTTAATACTAAACCTATAAATGTATGCACATAGATGTATTTCCCCATCCTCATATATAAATATATTTGCATATGTACATGTCTTTATCTAGACCTCTATAAAAGCCCTTTGCCTCCCAGCTCTTTCCTCTGTTTCCCTTTACTTTCCTCCTGTCCCACTATCATGTTCAGTCCCTATCAGGGTTTCAGCAATTCCTCTTTGTTACCTTACCTTTGATCATGCCCTACCAGGCCTCCCACCCCCTCCTCACCACCAATTTGGATAACATCTTGTTCCCTTGTCCCTGAGTTTCTTAACACCACTACCTTTTCCCCTACCTCCCTTGCTCCCAAGACCCCCAGAACTGTCGGTCGCGTTGTTTTCTCCTCCAGATTGTTCATCCAGTCTATCTTACTTAGACCTGCAGAGATAATAACATGCATAAAAACAAAACAAAGCAAAATGAAGCAACAATATACAACAAAACAACAATGACAAAAAAATAAAACAACACAAGAAAGAAAAGCTTGTAGTTAGTTCAAGGATCCTTTGTTGGCCTTTAGGAGTGTTTTCCAGTCCAGTCTGTTGGGGCACCATGCCCTGGTCCTAAAGTCTACCTTAAGCATTCCCTGGGGATGTAGCCGCTCCATTCCCTTGCTGTTCTGTTGAACCCTGTTAGTGTTTTGTCTCAGTGTGGCGGAATCATATTGGGTGCATTTCCCACACTGTGTCTCCAGTATTGTCCTCTGGAGAGCTATGGGACAGTGAGGGGCGTCATGTCTCATAGTGGGGCTAACCATGTGGTTCTCTCTGTGGACTGGCTACTCTAATTGGGATCATCGTCCTCAAGGCCTGGTGGGCCAGGATGTGTTCGACACTCTCCTCCTCCCCCTTCATCAGCACCTGTGTACTCTCATCAGATCTGTCCCGCTACTGGAGCTGCAGATTCAATGCCGTCTTTTGAAATAAATTCTTCTGGGGGAAGGGTCAGGTGTCCACTTAGTATTTGGGATTGGGGCCAGCCCCCCAGTCCTCTCCACTGGTTCCCTACTCCACGCCGGCACGTTGCATTCACATCTTGGAGCACTGGGTTGAAGCCTGGTCCCTCTTTCCATGTGGAGATATAAGCAATACCCTCCCTTGGGTGGGCCAGTGCCGTGTGCCCCCGCTACCCATTTCTTTTTTATTATATGTTTTTTCCTTTCCCCACCTCCTTTTTAGTTGTCTACCATATGTTTCCCTGTATTTGGTCTGGTCAATGCCATACGACATGGTCCTCACCCCAAGAATGTTTGTATACAATAGTTTTTTCCCTATGCCCCGTTTGCATTTCTTTAAAGCTTACCTCAGCCGACTCATATTGTACTTTTCCTCTTCTCCTTGGCTTACCTCGCTTAGCATGATTTCCTCCAGTTCTTCCCATGCAGCAATATGCTTCATACGTTCATCACTGCTTTTTAGAGATGCATAGTCCTCCATTGTATGTATGTACCACAGTTTTTTAATCCAATCGTCAGTTGAGGGAAATTTGGGTTGCTTCCAACTCCTTGCAATCGTGAACTGTACATTGGAATGAACATTGGAGCACAGATGTCTGGCCTTGGTTTGTTTCTTGCCTCTTCTGGGTATATGTGCAGTAGGGGGATTGCTGGGTCATATGGTAACTCAATTTCCATCTGTTTCAGATATCACCAGATCAATTTCCATAGTGGTCATACATACTTACAGGTCCACCAGCAGTGGATGAGAGTTCCTGTCTCCCCACAGCCCCTCCAACATTTGTTGCTTTCTGATTTTTTGAATTGGGCTACCTTTCAGGGTGCAAGATGGTACCTCATTGTTGTTTTAATTTGCATTTCTCTTATGACTAAAGATCGGGAACATTCTCTCATGTTTTTGTTGGCCATTCAGATTTCTGCCCCTGTGAAACTTCTGTTCAGGTCCTTTGCTTACTTCCTCGGTGGGCAATTAGTTTTTTTTCTTTTTGAAAGCTAGCAGAGTATTGTAGATTTTAGTAGTAAGGCCTTTGTCAGATGTGTCATTGAAAAAGGTGTTTTCTCAGTCTGTGGCCTCTCTTATTACTTTCTTGGTGAAGTCTTTTGATGTACACAAGTGTTTTATCTTCAGTAGATCCCATTTGTCAATTTGTGCCTCCTCTGTGTTTGTGTCCTTCCCTATTTCTGATAGCCTGTGTATTCCCTGTGCCAAAGTTCTCAAGTTGGTCCCAATTCCCTCATTGATGGCCCTAGTAGTTTGGGGTTTAACTTCAAGTCTGTGATGCACCTTGAGTTTATTCTTGTGCATACAGTGAGAAAGGGTCTTACTTCATTTTTCTGCAGGTAAATATCCATTTTTTTCCCAGCACCACTTGTTAAAGAGTGCATCTGCTTCCCATTTGATATTTTGGGGGGCCTTATCAAAGATCAGTTGTCTGTATGCTGATAATTTTATTTCTGGGTTTTCAGTTCTTTTCCATTGGTCTGAGTATCTGTCATTGTACCAATACCAGGTGGTTTTGAGAACTGTGGCTGTATAGTATGTGCTAAAGTCAGGTAAAGCAAGCCCTCCCACGGTGTCCTTCTTCTTGAGGAGTCCTCTGCTAATTCTGGGCTTCTTCCCTCTCCATATGAAGTTGGTAATCAGTTTTTCCATTTCTTTGAAGAAAGATGATGGTAATTGTATCAGGATTGCATTAAGGTTATGTAGTGCCTTTGGCAGAACTGACATCTTGACTATATTGAGTCGTCCAGTCCACAAGCATGAGATATCCTTCCATTTGTTGAGGTTGCTCTTGGTTTCTTGTAATAGTGTTCTGTAGTTTTCCCCGTATCGATCTTTTGTTCTTTTAGTCAGGTGTGTCTCTAGATATTTCAATTTGTGTTTGGCTATTGTGAAGGGTACCACCTTTTTGATCTCTTCTTCTGTGGTCTTATGTGATGTGCATAACAGTCCGATGGATTTTTGTTTATTCGTCTTGTAGCCTGCCACTCTGCCAAACTCCTCTATTGCTTCCAGTACTCCCCTTGTGGAACTGATGGTGGTTTCAAACTGCCAACTTTGTGAGAGTAACCACTATACCACCAGCACTCCTGGAGCAAGAGAACACAATAAAAATAGATGGAACCCCTAGATCGTGGTGATGACTGAACAACAAAAGAAACATAATGAATGTCACTGAATTATATGTATAGCAAATATTGAGATGCCAAATGCTATAACATTTACATATATATGTTTGCCCCCCACAAATTGTCAGTTTGTCATGCTGCGGTGGCTTGTGTGGTGCTGTGATGTTGGAAGCTGTGTCACTGGTATTTCAAATGCTAGCAGGGCCACCAAGTGTTAACCAGTTTCAGTAGTTTCCAGACTAAAAATAGACTATAAAAATGAATATTAAAAATCAAATTAATAGAAAGAGAGCATTGTCAGAGAGACCAGGGCTGAAGAGGAGTCATCAGGTCAGCAGGTGCTCAAAATATGACTGAGGAAGAGGTGCCTTCTCAAAGTAGAGTTGACCACAATAACACAGATGAAATAAAGGCTGTGGACATTATTTGCAGGCCATACAAAGTGATCAGTTCAAAAACTGACTGCTGGATTTGGTCAAACGCTTAATTGACTCACCCAAGATGTGATAGCTAGAACTGCTCTTTGGTGAGGTGTGTGAGGTTAGTTGACATCAATGATTTTTGTGGGTCTTATCCAGTCCAAAGGCCGATGTTCCGCACCATGATCTAAACCATATACCTTCTCTCTCTGATAGTTATATTTGTGTTAACTAAGCTGGGTCAAAACCTAGTGGTTTGGCTGTCAAGGTCTAATAATCTCCTATGATATTACAGAACACAGTGTAATCAACTCCATAATAGGATCTGCTAGGAGCAATCAATCAGTTATAAGATTAGGGTGAAGTGCAACACCTTATTCAAACCACAGCACTGTCATGATGGGAAGGAAGTTTCCTTGAGGGTGTGGTGTGATTCCTCGATGAGCAGACCCTGTGTGGAAGCTCACTTGCTTTGGGGGTTAAGTCTGGCTCCTGCATCTGGCTCATTGATCTTCGGTTCTTTGGACTTGAGCCAATGGCTTGCCATAATGCCTGTGACCCCAGGAGGTATTGGTGGGCTGCCCTCTGACCTGGTATCCTTGGATTCGTTCAGCATGGTAGGAACAACTTCCTCGATCTCTGCAGGCCATGGTGCTCCTGCCAGTACTGGGTTCATCCAGTCCCTAAGCTGTGGCAGTCAGGAGAAGCCTCCAGTATAATATCTGACCTACTGGACTGGACTTATCCACATCTACAACTATGTGGTTTTATATATATACTAGTATTGCTCCTCTAAAGAACCCAGCCTAACAGACTCTCCAAATATCCTTATACAGCTTGGTTGACTTTTCATCTTCTTGCTTCATCAGTGCATAATTCACATATAGTACAAAGTACACAGTACACAAGAGTATAGTACATTCGTTTTAACAAATGAACACACCTACGTATATTATAATACCCTTATCAAGATAGAGAATATTTTCATCAGTCCAGACATTTTTCGTATGTCCCTTCTCAGCCAGTCTCCACCCCTAAACAACCATTATCCTGATTTCAATAATGATAGATTACTTTGATGTGACTTAGGCTCCCATATAAATGGAATTAAGTAGTGTGTATTCTTTGGATTCTGGTTTCAATCACTCATTTTCATGTTTTCACCTACATTATGACATGTAACAATTATTTGTTGTATTTTATTGAATTTTATAAATATGCCACTTTTTATTTATCCAGTCACCTAGTGGGTACTTGAATTATTTTCTCTTTTTCACTTTTGCTATTATGAATAAAGCTTCTATGAACTCTCACACACAAATCTTTTTTTAACATATATTTTGTCAAATTATTGGATACTGTGTTAGATTTGACTCGCATTATTAGAAACTGGCAAACCATTTCCCAGAGTGGTGCTACTGATCCTTTTAAGCGGAAATACCCTTCTTGGTCATCTCACATCTTCCCGCGAGGACTGGTTTTAATACCAAGTCTAGGTTCTAAGTCCTTCAGGCAAAGGCTGCTTTACAACCACACGGCCCTTTCTCTATTAAGACATCCAGACTTCAGAAATTAAAGTGCTGTGGTTTTCAGACTGTAGATTCTAATACGAATCTCAAAAGTCTATTTTAGAGCTCAAATTTCGGTTCAGGGTTCACACTATTTTGTTTGTTTGTTTGTTTGTTTGTTTGGGCCGTCCCTTCACCAACAATCCAAAGCTTACAGCTTAGTAAAAGCAACATGAAAGGAATGAAAAGAAAAAGAAATGCAACAGCTGCAAAGTCAAAAGAGTAAAGAGAAGGAGAAATACAAAAGGTAATGTCTGAAGGGGAGTGGACCTAGTTTTACCTAAGTCTTTGTCCATTGGAATTATCAACTTGGGTCTTTGTCCATTGGAATAATCAAGATGTTTGGTCTGGGACTCGAGGCCTCACTGAGGATTTATGCGGGATAGTGGGGGCTAGCCAGACTAGAAGAGACTCCTCTGGAGGGTCAACATGAAGTCGTCTTAGGAAGCCTGATTTAGACCATCATGTAACCCTGAAGAAGGAGAATCCGAGAGCATACTGCTTAATGAGAACGTCTGTTCTCGAGAAATCCTCACGTGCCTTAGGGCATGAGAGCTTTGCCTTGGGTGCTCTCCTGGACCTGGCCAGTAATAACTCAGTGGTTGTAAGTGGACCAGCATCTTCATGAGTGCTGTGAGTGGCTTCCGTGAATTACCATACCCAAAGTAGGAGCCACAGGGCCAGAAAGGGGAGGGCAGCCTGAGAGTTAGTGGGAAACTAGCCCTCAACTGTCACAAGCAGATCAGATAACTAAATATTGTGTGGCCTCTACAACCTTGTTGCTGGTGTCTGCCTCCCTGGCAGTCTGAAGGAGAGTTGTCCTGTGTGCTCTGTGCTCATTTATGACGGTGAACTAGAATCAGAGAGTGCTACAGGGGTGGCTGACAATAAGGATGGAGAAATGGGAATGTGAGAATTGGCTCAATCTCCACATTGGGGCTTACGTTCATAACGATCCTTACTAGGCAATATTTTTAAAATACTATCCTTCCATTTCAGGTGTGGTAGTGGTTCCCCGTTGTGTTGCTAACCACAAGGTCTACAGCTTGAAACCACCAGCAGCTCCATGGGAGAATTTTCTACTCCTGTAAAGAGTTACGATCTCAGAAACCCACGGGGGGTGGGGGGGTTGCCTACTTTGTCCTGTACAGTTGCTCTGATTTGACATTGATTCAATGGCAGTGAGTCTGGTTTGGTTATTCAAGTTTAAGGAGCCATTGTGGTGCAGTCAAGTAAGCATTGGACTAAGAGCTGAAAGGTTGATGGTTCAAACCCACGAGCTCTTCCAGTGTGCTCTTCCATCTCAAACCCCTGAGGAGCAGTCCTCCTGGTCCTAAAAGGTCAATGTGAGTCAGAGTGGACTCAATGGCTGGGGTCCTGTTCAAGTTTATTCTACAGATCTGATGAAAAGCAATGGCCACCGCATGTTATAAGCTGACTGGAATTGGGGATATTTTATTTGCCACAGCAAAAGAAGGAGAGACTCAATCGATCTTTTACTCTGTGTTGTTTTTGTCAGGTGCCATCAAGTGGAGTCCGACCCATAGAAGGAAACACTTCATGGTCCTGCGCCATCCTCACGATTGGCCCTATGCCTGAGCCCATTGCTGCAGCCACAGTGTCAATGGTCACATCAAGGGCCTTCCTCTTTTGGCCACCCCTCCGCTTTGCCAATCATGATGTCCTTCCCCAGGGACTAGTCTCTCCTGACAATATGTCCAAATTTTGTTAGATGAAGTCTTGCCATCCTTGCTTCTAAGGAGCACTCTGACCTTACTTCTTCCCAGACCGATCTGCTTGTCCTTTAAGCAGTTCATGGTACTCTCAATGTTCTTCTATTCAAATACATCCATTTTTCTATGGTCTTCCTTATTCAAAACTCAAATAAATGCCTTATTACTCCATGACTCCCACTCTTTGTGCGTTTCCATAACCTGATGTTAGGAGAAGCCCTGAATATCGCTGTGTGTATATGTATGTGTATGTTGTGCCTTGTCTATAGATTACATCTTTCAGGTTGCAAAGCTAGTAAGCTAAAAATTTTATATAAATGACAAACTTTTCCTTTAAGAAAAAAAGCCTAAAAATATATATATAGTCATGTGTTACAGAAGTTCACAAGGAACCAGGCCTCCCAATGCCCACACCCTTCTGTATTCCCCACAACTGCTGTCTGTGCAGGCTGTGGCTTGCTTTGTAAACTCTAGAAGACAGCAGAGGTGTACAATGACTGCTGATGCCAACCTTCAGAGTTAGGGCAAACTTCTCGGGTTAAAGCTACAGTCGTCTACAAAACTGCACTCACACCAGCCACAAGCTCAAGGCTCCCAAGCCACACTCACTGATGAGCACCTGGTTACAAATTTAAAGGATTCCATTCCCTCCACAGATGTAATACTTCATTCAGAGTCCCACCAAACCCTAGGGCAATGCTAGACCTACAGTTATAGTGTGATATAGGATACAAAAAGAAGGAAGGTGGCGGTGGGGGGGGGGGGGGAGCAGACAGGAGATCTGAGATAGTCCCAGAGGCAAAGATCCTGAAGGACACATCAGGTTCCCAGCATGCAGATGAGTGACAACATGCAAAATATTGCCAAACAGGAAAGCTCACGTAAGCTGTGGCATCCAGAGTTTTTATTGTGGTGTAAATGACATAGGCATGACTGGTTGAACTATGAGCCACATAATTGAACATCATCTTCACCGCACCACCCTACTCCCTGGAGCTAAGGTTGATATCACATGACCCAAATCTCCAACCCTCGAATCACATGATCGCTTTCTGGCAGGGACAGTGCTTATCCAGAGTCATCTCATGAGCTTGAGTCACCTTGTTAGTCCAAACTATCAGGTGGGTCTAAGAGAGCCACTGTGACTACCAAAGCCATGGCAATCTGTAGAGACTGTTTCTAAATGTAGCCAGCCAACTGTGTGACTGACCCTTTATAAACACTGCAGTGCAGAAGCACTGACCCTATTCTGAGTCCATGCTCTTTTTTTTTTTTTTCCTTTTGAGCTTAGACCCAGCCACTCTGCTTCCTTGCTCTCCAGAGCCCTAAGCAGCTATGGAAGACATGTAGCTATCCTGCTAGTAACCTAAGGGGGAGATGCTAACTGGAGAAAAAGTAGGGCACTGAGCAGAACAAAGACGCCCACTCAGTAGTGAGAACCAAATCTCCAGACGTACAGTCGAACTCAAGCCATTCTAACAGGGCACCAGGCACGAGTGTGAGAACACGATCGGGAATGTCCATTCCCAGTGGACGTCACATACAAAAGAGGCAAGCTGTCCCTGCAGTGCCCTTTCTGGCCCACAGAAGAGTAAGCAAATAAAAACTGCTGTTATTTTGAGGCACCAAATTACAGGAGTGTTTGCTATATGCCAACAGATGTCATCCCATGGGGAATGCCTCTTGATCTGTTGGCAAAGGAAGCGAAGTTTTCCACCAGGTATGTAGGTGGTTCTGGAAGATATGGCAGCATCAAACATACATGGACAACTGTAACTCCAAAGGCCCATACTCTGAAGGATGATGGCGATGTGAAATCCCCTCAGTGGGCAGAAATCCAAGGAGGAACAGATGGTCAAAGAGAAAGCTATCCATTGATTTATGGGTTGGACTGGAGGGGCAAGGACTTAACAGGAGCATGATTAGGGAAAATGATGACAAAATCCATCTGGAGAAAAGGTGTATAGATGAACCTATCTCAATGGGCACAGTATGACATTGTGTGGATTCCAGGAGAATATGTGCTAAGCAGCAATCCCAGGAGAGTGAGGTCCTAATAATCAGGTGTGCAACATGACCTTGTCTAGTGATGCCCATTTGGCGCTTCTCCCAATCGGCCCAGCCCTTGACCCAGAGCCGTATTCACTAGTCATGATGATTGATCCCCATAATTAAGGGAATTAAAGTTTTCTACTACCTAATGGGACAAGAAGTTTGTCTGGAACAAAGCATATCTTTGGAGCTCCTCTGACCCTGTGATAAAATAAAATGTAAACAACCTCATCCTGGTAGGACTTCTAAAGGCAGAGACCCTTTGAGGATAAGGGCTAGGTCATCTTGTTTGGTAAAAGCCACACCCAGAATGAGTAGAAGTCAAGGAAATGTGAACATGAGTTGTACTCATCTGCCGGGTTAGAGAGAAAAAGGACTGCAGGAATGGTAGTTTCTTACTTTAATATATATCATGTATACTCGAGTATAAGCTGAGTTTTTCCAGCACATTTTTTTAAATTAAATACTTTTATTGGGGGCTCTTACATCTCTTATCACAATCCATACATTCATCCAGTGTGTCAAGCACATTTGCACATATGCTGCCACCATCATTTTCAAAGCATCTTCTTCCCATGTGAGGTCCTGATATCAGCTCCCCATGTCTTCCCCCTCCCTCGCCTGCCCGTCCTCCCTCGCGAACCCTTGATAAGCTACAGATTATTATTTTCATATCTTACATCATCCTCCATCACCCCTTACCCACTTTTCCATTGTTCGTCCCCCTGCGAGGGGGTTATAGGTTGATCCTTGTGAACGATTCCCCCTTTCTTGCCCACCTCTGAGCAATTCATTAGAAACTTTCCGTGAGGGCCCCAATCAATGATAGTTACAGTGTCATTTCTTAACCCCTTTCCATGCAGCCCCTGACATTCGAGCCATTTGAGCCTGTCAGTAATGACATGCCGGTAACTCACTACTTTATACGTTTCCATATCTCCTCTCCCCTCCACAGAAGTGGAGTTTTCATATTATGCAAATGCTTCACCCATTATCATACAAAAGCCATCGTTGGTTTCGTTATTCCATGCATGAGAGCTAACCGCTAATCAGCTAGGGCAGGCGCCCACACAAAAAGGCACGGGTTCAAAACCCCGAGTGAAATTAAACTCTCTGCCTTCCTCATCAGGATGTCTGGCTGTTTCCTCAACTCTCAGAGCACAGCATGAGCTTCCCTCCTTTCTTCTGGGCGTACTGGCTGAAAAGAAACCCACCTATCTCCTTTGCCAGTGGAAACTTAAACAAACAGCCCCCGCCTTCCAGGTGTCATCAATCTGGGAAAAGAAATATGATTAAGATTGGATGGATTCTTCATTTCTTTCTTGTCCATCTTTCTCCAAACATGATTGCATCCTTTTAAAGGGAATCCATCAGCTTTACTATGCAAAAACATAAATGCACAGCCCTTTCTCCAGGTGACAAATGCACCTGCATCCCAAACACGATTCCCATCTTCTTGGGACTCCTTGGGACCAGCTTTCTCTGCAGTGAAAATGTGTTTATCTGCCCTAATTTTGTTATAAACTTTTAGTAAGGAGAAAATTTTTTTAGTTAGAATGACCAAATGAAATTTGTCACACATGAGATTCCTCTTCTCCCCCTTCTGTTTTCAACAGTGAAGATTCTAAAACACTGCTAGCAATCTCAGTTAACTTGTTTGGTTTTGAACCAGTAAAACTACTAGCTAGATAGCCTTCATTGTTAGGTAAATGTTGGCTCTCAGCTCTCAGGGAATCTAGAGAGCTAACATGTAAATTTTGGTGCCCAGCACTCAGAGAATTGAGAGAGCTAACTAATTGTGAGAACTGCTTACCACACTCGGGATGATTTGAAAGACTGAAAAAAAATCTTAATAAATGTGTTCAGCTGTTCTTGAAGTAACTTACCAGACATTTTTCATCTAAGTCTACCAAAAAGGTTACAGGCTCAATTAAGCCATATTGCCCTTCAGGCTTTATACACTACAGGATTTTACAATCTTGCAGTATTCTGATCTGGTTAACTTCTCTCATCCCCTGCATGCTGGCTTTAGGGGAAGTTAATGGGTGGGTCACAGGCCCTCCTGGATGCCCTAAAGAAATAGCCCCATATCCAGAGTTGAAAAACCTTTCCCCTCCAATTTCTAATTCCATGTGGGGGCGCTGTTGTTTTCCCACAACAGCACACCAAAAGACCCCTTAATTTAAAGGGTGGTCAGACTTCTCAAGTGCTCTTTCCTGACAGGTATTCATTTTAACTTTAGAAATGCAAGGAAGCAAAAGTTGGCTTAAGCAATCTGCCTTCTTTATAAACCATGGTATATCAGACTTTATCACTGCCTTCACTGGTTCATAATCCTGATCAATAATTCCAGCAACAATCTGAACACTTTGAGAATTTAGGTCGGACTTTCCTAATAAACATCCCATAGTTCTTTTAGGTAGTGGATCCCAATTACCGCTCTTAATTTCTGATTTAATCACAGCTTTGGGCTTTTCCTCACAACTCCCAACAACTCCAGTATCCATTTGAATGCCTTGAGTACTTAGGTTAAATCTTCCTGATGAAAACTGTATTGCTCTTTCAATAAGAGGCTCCTGCTTTTTAGAATCAAACAGTTGTGAGGGCTTCTGAGCCTTTACTTGGTTAGTCAAACTTACAGCAGCGAGAACAGAGGCTGGGCTTTCCCAAGTTTGGTTAGGTCTGGTCTCCTGCGGTGAGGCTGGGTGATACCTGCAATTTCTCTCTAAGGTTTTCCTTGCTCTGGTAAGCAGACACCTTGCCTTCCATGCTCTGCTGAGTGGGGTCTGTATCAAGCTCCATTCTCTATTTCCCTGCCGGGATGCATTTACTAATGACAATCTCTTACTGTTGAATCTTGAGTGACATCAATTTATCCAATGCATTCCCTTTCTACAGCAGGTGCAAAGTCTGGATAGTTTCGAATCCAAACTCGGTGGCCCTGGCCCATGCTCTGGCGCAGGCCACAGCTTGCTCTACGCAGCCAGGCTGATTTGCCTGGGCTGTCTCCACACACTTTGAAGATGACATGTCATCCACAACTACTTTCTCCTTGGTTTGGTGTAATTTGTCAAGGGAGCTGTCATGAGGTTGGCCTTGTACTCCTCTGTCTCTACATTCCTGCATATTCTAAAATAATCTAACAGCATGTCCTGTTCCCTATAGGGAACACTGTGAATTCCTTGTGGGTGTTTCCCATAATGCTGCCTGTCTATAACTCTAATGGGATAAGCCACTCGAAATTCTAAACCTGCTTCCTGGGCTAAGTTCTGCTCCACCCGTGAAAGCAAAGGTGCCTTCCTACTCCCTGCCTCTTTGCTTCTCGATTCCCAAACCTCACCTTCTATGTTAAATCTCTCCACTTGCTTTTCTTTGGATCTAATCTCATCTTTCCCTCCAGCACTGATTTGCTTGATTGGATTGTAATTCCCTAGCTACACTCTGATGGTGGCACAGATGCTTCTAGTCTGATTCAGACTAGTGTGATTCAGACTTCGTTTTCTCAGCTGTTTAAAATGTTCTCATCTCCCTGACACTCATTCTGCCTGCTTCTCACCTGGTTTTAAGTCTGCCTAGCTTAGAGGCTTCTCACTGCTCTGCTGGTCTTGTTCCTCTGCTCTCAGCCTGCAGAGGCTCCAACACTGCTTTCATCTGCACCCATAGGACCCAGGTCTCCATGGATATGCTCTGTCCTTCCCTGTGGGCCTTTCTTTAGTTCATGGCTACCATATCCCAGATCTCCATATCAAAGGTTCCTGACTCCAGAGAAGAAGGATTAAATTTCTTTACCAATTGAAGAAACTCATTCATTCTCTTATTCGTTACCCCTACATTTTGTTTCTTCAAGAGGTGGCAAAGCATGGTACCATACTGTGTATGCTCACTCTTTGCTGATCCATAGCTCACTCAGACTCAAAAACACACTTAAAAAATAAGCTCAAAAATGTTTTTCCCAATTCACCCTCTCTGTCTGATGAGGGCACACAATTGTTACACGGGTTATAACTCAAAAGAGTTCTTATCCTACGAGGCCACATGTGATGGGTGTTATTTACAGAGGGTGGGGGGGGGCGGGAAGAGGGCCCCCAACAAATCATCGCTAGTCTGGTAGATGCAATTGTATGGCGATAATAAGTAAAGGTTATAGTGAAATCATAAAGAGCATGAGGGCTAGAAAAGAGATTGAAGTAATGGAGCCAGACACAATTCATAGTAGTATGCTCAACTCAGCCCTGCTTGGAGAGCCTGAGTGAGAACAGGAGAGAGCCAGCCAACCAGAGTTCCCATTTATTGCTCACCAAGTGTTACCTCTACTGAGAGGGGTGTGATTACATCACAGGAAGGGGCAGTAGAATTGGCATACAAGCAATAGGAGAGGGACATACAATGGGCATTGGTGTGACAGGAAGAGGATGAGCTAGGGGTGTACACATGATAGGAAGGAGAGGGAGTAGGGGTATACATGTGAAAAGAATGGGCGAACCCTAGATTCATGATGGCCGCCGAACCCTGGTCACCCTTGGGTGGGCTTGACCTCTCTGGGGTTTCTTAGAAGGAAACAGTTCACTACTATCCTTACCAGAAGGTAGTGGGTCCTACTTGTGGGATAAACAGTGGTGACTGCTTACTCTAGATGACTGATAACCCTTAGGGAGAATAACCCCTGACCTACTTCTGTTGACCTCCAAGTGTAGAGTCATTTGCCACATGTAGCAAGCAGCTAAGTTTGGCATATATTTGGGGGAGACAACTTGGGAGAAATCTTTCTGTTTCCCACGCTCCTGGTATCTCTACACTCGTTGTTGGCCCTGGGGCAGTTATCTATCCTGGATTCCCTGTGTTTCGGGCTCTTATCTGTAGCAGTCTGCATGTTCTGATCTAATCTGATTTGTGAGGTAGAATCGTGGTCATGATAGTGGGGGGAAGGAAGCACCAAAAATCTAGGGTTGTATGTTTCATCAGTGCTATACTGTACCCTGACTGGCTCATTTCTTCCCTGTGACCTCTCTATGGGGGGATGTCCAATTGTCTACAGATGGGCATTGGGTCTCCACTCAATGTCCCCCGACCTTCCCCCCCATTCACCTTGGGTATGATTTTGTTCTGGATCTTAGATGCCTGGTACCTGATCTCATCAACACCTCATGACGACACAGGCTGTTGTCAGCATATTTTGTGTGTATATGTGTGTGTGTGTGTGTTAGCACATTTTTGTGTTGAAAAAGCCCCCCAGTTTTTTGTAGTAAAATTAAGTGCCTTGGCTTATACGCAAGTATATACAGTAAATATATTTACACATATACAGCTATTAACTTTTTTTTCCTTTTATTCCTACTTCTCCTATTTCCCTAGTATCTAACCTAAAAAGTGTCCATTGTGGTTAGGCGGGTATTAGTGCGTTTCAGTTCCGAAAAGCATGACACACAATAAAGGTGAAATAACATCCCCCAGAGATGGATTAAGTGACGAATAGGACTTCCTATCTTTTGTGAGGTGAGTCACTGTATGTTGCTTCAGGGATGGTTCCATCATGAAACCAGGGACTATGGGGAGACAGAGGCATTGTGGGTGAGTGAGATTGTACAGGAGTTGTAGAGAGATTAAGGAAAGCTGATGTGTCTGTATTTGGCTGTAGTCTTGTAATGGGGGTTACCATGGATGATGGTCAAGACTACTATCCCTCTGAGATGGATTAAGTGACAAATAGGACTTCATATCCTCTTTTTGAGGTGAGTCATCGTGTTTATGCTGTTAACTTGTTAAACAACAAGTGAAACAAGAATTAAGGAGGGGTTTGCAAATATCAGGAGCCCCCCTGTCATAACGAATTACACATCAGACCATGAACCACAAGGTCAACAATTCAAACTCACCAGCTGCTCCACAGGAGAAAGGTTAAACTTTCTCCTCCCATAAAGAGTTACAGCCTCGGAGCCCCAAAGGGCCAGTTCTAACCTGTCCTATAGGGTCACTATGAATCAGGATCAACTCAATGGTAGTGAGTTTGGTTTAGTTTGTGAGTGTGAATTTCAAGCTGACAGGTGGCAGACTGTGTTGGCTTTAAATGTGTGTGTGAACTTGTTTGAACTGGGATTCTGATTCCCTTTCAAGGGAAACTTGACCGCACTGTAGAAGGCAAACATGAAGAACAGCCTTCATTCTCTGAGGCCTTCCTGGTTCGATGAAATGAGATAGGTGCAAAAGGCTGGCAGCTCTCAGTTCATCCTTGCTCTCCCTCCACTGCATTGACTCTTCTTCTTGACCATCTGCCTGCTAACCCCCATTACAAGACTACAGTCAAATGCAGATACATCCGTTTTCCTTAAACAATCTACATCTCCCGCAATGCCTCTGTCTCCCCATGTTCCCTGTAAGCACGACTTGTCCATTTGCACTAGTGCTTCAGAAGGTCTGGCTTGTGACATGCTTCTGGTTCTCCAATTCCTCCTTTCAGACCTTTGTCTTCCGAGGTTTTCCCATCATTTTACAAGACCTTTTGCCTACAATGAGTCTCTTATTCCATAACACTCTTAATGGTTCTTCTTCCTCTACTGTGGCCCAACTTATAGGGGATAGTACAGTTTAACACATAAAAAACATGCTAACATTCTCAGCATAGACCATACGGCATTAATATGTTCAACGGTTCTCACTTCTGGTCTCCCCCTTTTTTTTAACTCATTTGTTCATTTAGAAAATATTTGCTTAATGTTCATGCTGTTTTAAGAGACCAGCCTTAAGATAGAAGTCGTGGAGTAAAGATCATCAGGCTCGAGAGCTCTGACCACAGAGTGAACATGTCCAGGAGAAGTTCCCGTTCAATGTGAAGAGCTTTCTGACCACTGACCTAGAAACAGAATGGAGTCTTCGGGCGGTGCCAACTGTGAATGAGCTTGGCTGACGCCTGAAAGACTGGCGTTCAAGTGTGTTGAGGTGTTTCAAAGGGAAGGCCTAGCAGTCTACTTCTGAAAAGTCAACCACTGAAGTCCACATGGGCATCGTTCTACTCTGACACACCTGAGGTGCCCACGCTTCGGAAGCTGCTCGGTGGTATGTTATCAGGAGGGATCAGTCCCTGGAGAGGAGCGTTATGCTTGGCAAAGGGTCAGTGGGGGGAAAAAGGAGATTCCCCGCCTCCCACCTCAACAGGATGAATGGACACAATGGCTGCACCAATGAGCTCAAAGAAGAACGGTGGAGATGGCGCAGGACAGGGCTCTGTTTCCTTCTGGTGTGCATAGATAGGGTCCTTGGCGTGAGAACAGACATGACAGCACCTTCACGTTGACCACATACTCACTCGCTGCCATCGAGTCTAGGCTGACTCTTAGCAACCCACGGTGGGTTTCCAAGAATCTAACCATTGACGGGAGGAGAAACCCAGTCTTTCTCCAGAGAAACCGCTGGTGGATTCGAACTGCCAACCATGCAGATCGCAGCCCAGCAAGTAACCACTCCATCACCAGAGCACCAGGCGATTTTCACAGGGTATCTTATCATACTCCCAAAAGTCTGAGTGTGTAAATTGTATTCACCCCACCCATTGTGCAAATAAAGGCACTTAGATTCAGCCAAGTTGTGAGCTGTCGGAATCTCTCAGCAGAAGAGACTGAAATCTGTCAGACGCCAAAGCCCATGTTTTCCCTTCTTGTGCCACAGCGCATCAAGTTTCAGGGCTATTGTAGCAGAATTAACAAGATGCCTGCCAAGATCCACAGAAGGCACAGTTTGCAATTTCTCAGCTATAATCTTTTTTAAAAAGCATATTTTCATTTTTTCTTATGTTAGCTCTTTATTCTAAAACTCACTACCATAAATTCTGACACACAGCAACCTGTATAGGTCTGAGACTAAAAATCTTTACCGGAGCAGATAGCCTCAACTTCCTCCCACAGAGCAGCGGGTGATTTTGAACTGTCAAACTCTTGGCTAGAAGTTCAACGCTTACCCAAAAGCACCACCAGGGCTCCTTAGGTTTCTTAGTAACTATATGAAAATGGAAACCTTATATCACTTACTGGATGTTTTGAGTGTTCCAATCATTGCAATGTACTTTGCAAACATTCTCCTTTGAGATTCACAATAACCTTACAAACAGGGATCTCATTTAATGGGGAATATGTGGTTGTTAGGTGCCATCGATTGATTCTGACTCATAGTGACCCTATGCACAATGGAAGGAAACACTGCCGAGTTTGTAGATGAGGACAATGACAATCAGAGAAGTTCAGGCATTTTCCTGAGTCAATCAGCACGAGTAAGAGGCAAAGCTGGTGTGGTAGTTACATAATTTCATGTCAACTTGATAAATAAGTATAGGGGTGGAGTCTAGCCTGTCAATCAGGTGACAGCCTGATGATGCCTCCCTGTAGGCATGGCCTTCTCATGAGGAGTCTGGGAGCTTCCCTCTCTCTTGACTCTGCCATCAGCAGAGGCAGGCCTCTCTCTCTCTCTCTCTCTCTCTCTCTCTCTCTCTCTCTCTCTCTCTCTCTCTCTCTCTCTCGGCTTCACTTTCCTGCTGTTGAGACACTTGGAGAGCCAGAGGGGCCATGTGAAGACTCGCACCAGCACTGGATGCTTCCTCCCATCACTGGGTCCACACGACTCCCGCTCCCCATCCCCGCCAGCCTGTGATCTTCCTGCATTTGGCATCATTGCAAGTGGCTATGTGAGTCTGAAGAGGAATTTATGGGCTAGTATTAGACAGATGGGCTAATATTGGGCTTATGGACTTGATCTGGACTGGGCTGAGATGTTTTCTCAGCATACAATTGTTCTTTGGTATAAAGCGCTCTCTCTGATACACACATGCGTGTCCTTGAATTTGGTTCTCTCATCAACCTGGCCTAACACAGCTAGAGTTCAAATTCCATCCGAGAATGTAATGTGGGCATCTCTTCTCCATGCTCTGGGCATATTCTCATTTGGGCTGGGCTGGTGGATCTTACTGGTCATGTTTTCAAGATTACCTGTGCTTCTTCTAAGCCATCCCAAGATTGCTTTGTTCTCTTTTATCCCCTGGATGTCTCCCTAAAAGCACTGCGAGTTTATTTCTTTGCCAGTTTCTACTTATGCCCATTTTTAAATTAGAAAGCCTTGCTCCATCAAGTCATTTTGATATGAGGCATTGGTTGAACAAATGAAAAGAAATATTTCAGAATACTTGAATCGCAACAAATGACACACTGTTGCCGCGCATTGGATTTAGGTGTAGGGAGGCATTCCTTTGCCTTTGCCCAATCAAGCACTCATAAGCAGAACGCTGTGCTGACAGCTCTTGACTCACACCCAGAGAGCGTTCCGTTCTGCCTGGAAACTACAGCGGGCTGCTGCCGCAGACGACGTGTAAGACAACCAGGTATATAAATTGCCTCGTCTACAATCAAGGGAGAGATGATTGTATCCTTGTAATGTGAGTCTCAGGAGACCCATGGGCTTGCTGTTATTTGTACAAGTTACCAACATCAGATCAGTGTGAACACAGAAAAAAAATAAAATAAAATGGATGGGAAGAAATTGTTTTCATCTCATTACAGGGAAAGGCAGAGTACCTATGAGTCATACACAAAGAGAAACTCAGAGTGAGAGAGAAGGGTTTAATAGGTGCCAGCAACTTTACATATCTACCCAAACCCCACGATATTGTTATTTGCATATCATAAGGGAAAGAACTTGGGGCAGAGAATTACCCATGTGCCCAAATCCCTCCAACTAAAACCTGAACTTCTTCCCTCCATATTGCATTGACTCTGTGTACATGATGCAAATTTTGCTGAAAAACTGGGGAAAAAATTCCCAAATCCCAAAATGTCTATGCTATCATTTGCCTTCTTAAGCTTCAGAATAAAGTCATGAATCGCGAGAGGCGCCGGAGCCATCTGCTCATTGCCCCTCTCCTCCTGCATTTCGGCCCCACTTTACGTGCACCCTGGTTTTAAGCTTTGACAAAATGTATTCAGGTTTGAAATGTTTCAGGAAAGAGAATCGGAAAAGAAATTTTCCCCTCTCTCTTTCCAAACACTAGAGAGATTATAGCTGCCTGCAGATGATTCTGGCTGTCCAAAATTCATCTTTCTTTGGGCAACAACCCTTTCACTTGCCTTGGAAGAATCAGCCTCCCTCTGACTGATGGCTTGGAAAGAAGTGTCATTACTAATGTTCTCTGAGCTACTCCCCTTCCTCCTACAGGTACTCCGCAGAGCAGTGGTTCTCAACTTTCCTAATGCCACATTCCTCATGTTGTGGTGACCCCCAACCATAACATTTTTGTTGCTACTTCATAACTGTAATTTTGCTACTGTTATGAATCATCATGTAAATATCCGATATGCAGGATATATTTTCATTGTTATAAATTGAACATAATTAAAGCATTAGGATTAATCACAAAAACACTATGCAATTATATATTGTGAGATATTTGTTTCTGATTACAAATAAATGAAATTTTGTGTTCAAGCATGGTGTAGCTTGGGTAACTATTCACATCAACCACGGCAGAATATAAAAAGACCAATCAGCATCCAGATTAAGTTCCCATGGAACAGATTTTTTTTTTGGCAGTTGTTGATGATTTCACAGTACATGATTTTACATTTACCCAGTAATTATAATTCAAGAAGTGTCATTTTACCTCTAATACTGCGCTTTCAACACAGTATCTGCTTTTAACAGAATAGCTGCTTTCCATACAGCAGCTGCTTCCTACACAGGAGCTGCTCTCACGCATGTACATTATGGCACCCTGTCACATATACCTGTATTTGTATGGGATGTATGTGATGGGATGTATGTGATGATATCTGCATGTGGGTGGATCCACCTGGAGATGGATAAAGGAGCAGTTTCTCAGTTCCTAAGACCATCATAAACATGTGTTTTCCAATGGTCTTAGGCAACCACTGTGAAGGGTTGTTCGACCCCCAAAGGGGTCGCAACCCACAGGTTGAGAACCACTGCCATAGAGTTCCCTAACGAAGTGGGTGGAGGACCACCGACATGTATGATTCCACAGTTATGGATGTTAGGTGTCTGAAATCAGTGTGTTCACCTTGTTCATTTCCTCTGAGATGCTCAGAGAGGATCAGCCCCCCTGCTTCTCTCCCAGGTAGGTTCCGGTAGCTCCAGACATCCCCTGGTTTATATCTGAGTCACATTTCTCCTCTTTTATATGAATGAGATTAGCGCCAACCCTACTCCAGTATGACCTCATATTAACTGATCACATCTTCAGATTATTTCCCCCCAAAAAATCACCTTTCACAGATGTGAGGGTTAGGGCTCAAACATACCTTTTTGGAAAGACACATTTCAACACATAACACCTTCTTTGGCCTTATTAGCTCGGGTCAGTTTCTGCTGCCAACAAAACACGAGTAGCTGAACTGATCCGCCATCCCAGCCATAACCGCATGCGCAAAGCCCCACTCACATTCTCCGGCCACTGCTCTTAGCAAACTTGTGACGTTGTGTTTCAGAGGTCCCTTTTCCTGTGACTCCTGTGACTCCTTCCACATGTGCTTGCTTGCTATGGGATGTGCACCTCTGTGCCCAATTTTCCATTATCGGCTACCACCTCTAAGAGGGCAATGACTGCCAGAGCAGCAACGGAGTCAAGTCCAAATCATGGAGGTGCGACACCCGCGGGGGGAGGGGGGGACCATACAGATTTCACAGGCTGGTTTTTCAGAAGGCGGGGCTTTAGTCCCATCCTCTGCAAGGCTGTGACTCCAGATACAATCCGCCTAACCATCCTCATTAACATAGAAAAGGGAGGATTTACAATTAAAGCAACAGCTCACTGCTGCAGCCTCCATTCCAATTCCTAGCAGCACCATAGGACAAATATCCTAAAACGGAGGATAATTATGTTAGATCACAAAATGGAGAGCAACTGAATAAAGGACTGAGACTCGAGACCTAACCAAGCTTACACCTATCTGGGGGAGATTCGATTCAATCTATGACGGGTTCCCACACCTGCCATTTAACATAGCAACAGCAGGTGTTTCTATATCCCCTGAGCAGTGTCCTACAGAGCCTTTTGCCCCAATAGAGCGCTTTCACAATGTATGGCATCTCACACTGAGAGAGAATCTCTGCATCCATTCCTAATAACCTCCTGTTGAATACTCTAGCCAAGGACCTGACCGTTCCAGCTCTGTCATGCCATCTACTTCCGAACTGTGCATAGAAGGGTTCATGGGGTTTCTTTCAAAATATTAGAAAGAAAGTCTATTAAATCAACAAACAAAAGCTATTCTTTGCCCTTTCGTGGCTACTAGGAGCAGGCTCAACTGAAGATCCTGGAGATGATAAATCCCTGAGACTGGAAAAAATAAAAATAAATCAAAGCCCCTGGGCTTGGCAGCCACTGGCATGTTCTTGTGTGTTGGTTTCATCTTGGCCCCTCGCGGCTCAGTGGGAGCACACTGCTGCCATCCCCGCCAGCCTGATGGGTCCTTGTGTGCTCTATCAGAGACTTGTTAACCAGGGACAAAGGAGAAATTGTCTATTATTATCTGTCTCATTGAATCTGCAGGTGAATAAAGGACTAGAGACAGTTGTGTGTCCTCAGGGGCTTCCAATTAAAAGGGATTTTGACTGTAACCATGTCTTTTTTGGGGGTGGGGGGGTAACCATGTCTTAAGCTCCCAGCTTTCTCAGCAAAATCCCTTTGGCTCTATCTCAGAAGGAGAGCCACCGCAGTAGTCTATAAATACCAGTCACATTTTGAGAAAGACTCCAATCAGGCAGCCAAAATTGCAGTTGCAGAATCAGTTCACCGTACAGGCAAACCTCAGAGATCTTGCGGGTCGCTCCCCAGCTCACCACAGTGATGTTAGCCTCACAATGAAGTGAGTCCCACAAAGTACTTTGTTTCCCCTTGCATATAAAAGTCATGTTTCCACTATGCTATCAGTCTATTCAGCCTGCAATAGCTGTAGGAGGCAGTTTGAAAGACTGTGAGAATGACCAAACTGGACCACAGAGACTCGAAGGGAGCCCAGGCTGTTGGGAAAACGGCGCTTGCAGACCTGCTTCACCCAGCGTGACAGCAAAGCTTCTGGGAAGTGCAATGCTCACTGCCATCAACTCGATGCCAACCCAAAACAGTCCCATAGGGCAGGGCAGGGCAGAACTGTCCTTGTGGGTTTCCGAGACTGTAACTTTGCAAGATGAGCAAGCCCCATCTTTCTCCCGGGGTGCAATACAGCAAAGTGCACTAAGACAAGGTATGCCTGAAGTTCAGGGCCTGGCCTGGGACACCCCAGAAGCCCACTGCTCTCCGGTGTTCACAGGGTCCTCCTGGAAAACTCTTCGAACCCTCCCTTCTGCTCAGATAAGTCCTCTTTGTCTTTTGAGGTGCAACTCATTCCACTCCTCCCCGGGAGGTTGTATGCTCCATCAGTTTCTGAGACCATCCCTCTCCTGAGAGCTGCTTTTCTGCTGAAGCCCCAAGTCTCCAGATGCCCTTAGCCCTGGCCAGAGCCATGCTGACCTCTTGGGGGAGCCCAAGTCTACATGCCTCCCCTCTCAGCGCACTGCCATCAAGTCCATTCCGTCCCATAGGGACCCATTAAGACAGATAGAACTGTCCCTTTGGGGGTTCCAGGACTGTAACTCTTTTTTTATTATTTAATTTTATTTTTTAAACTATTTTATTAGGGGCTCATACAATTCATCACAATCCATACATCCATCCATTGTGTCAAGCACATTTGGACATTTGTTGCCATCATCATTCTCAAAATATTTTTCTTTCTACTTAAGCCCTTGGTATCAGCTCCTCACTTTTTCTCCTGTCTCCCTGCCCCCTTGCCATGAACCCTTGATAATTTATTTAAAATTTTTTTCATGTCTTACACTGTCCGATGTCTCCCTTCACCCACCAGGGCTGTAACACTTTACAGGAGTAGAAAGCCTCATCTTTCTTCCACAAAGCATTTGGTAATTTCAAACTGGTGACCTTGATGTTAGCAGCCCAACACACACAGCCTACACCACCAGGGCTCCCCCTTGCCCCTGGTTAAGGCTCAAAGCAAGTCACCAGTTACCATGGAATCAACTCAACTCCTAACAACTACAAGTGTGTCAGAGTAGGAGGGTGTTCGATGGTCTTTTCACTGGGTGGCTTCGTGGAAGAGGACTCGCAGCCTCTTTCATGAGACAATTCTGGGTAGACTCAAACCTCCAACCTTTCCGTTAGCTGCTGAGCATGTTAACCTTTTGTATCGCCGGGAACTTGGTAAGGTCCTGGGAGATCATAAAGCACAAGAGTACAATGAGGGCAGTAGTGAGTGGTTCACTGGTAGGATTCCTGATTTCCATGGGGGAGACTTAGGTTCAAGTCCCAGCCAGTGCATTTCATGCATAACCAGCACCCCGCTATCCGTGGAGGAGGGATGTTGCTGAACATATTTCAGTATAGCTTCCAGAGCAAGACAGACTAGGAAGAAATGATTGGCCATCTGCTTTCAGGTGCCAGCCACTGGAAGCCCTGTGGATTACAGTGGTCTCATCCACAGACAGTTATAATCAAAGGCTAAGCAGTACTTCGTTCCATTGTCCACAGGGCTGTCTCCATAGCAGCTAGCAGCAATAACAAGTCACAACTGGACCATGAAGCTGCCAGGGCAATTTTTAGGGAGAGGAATAAGGATACATAAATCAGGACTGCCATGAGATCAGCTTGTACACAGTGATCTACACACACACACATGTGCATACACACGCATGCACATACCTATGTACACAGTAACAGCCCAACCACCAATAACAGCTCTATCTTCTGGAAGCTTTAATTATCTATTTCCTTCTCTTGATTGGGGAGAAAGATGGGACTTTCGACTCCCATTCAGCGTTACAGCCTCAGAAACCCCCAGGGGCAGTTCCACCCTGTCTTACAGGGCAGCGATGAGTCAGCATTGACACTACGACAATGGGTTTGGATCGGTTCCTGTTGTTCTCCTGGTGAACGACTCCTTCTTTGGTCTCCAGTGTCAATGGAAGACTGGGTGAGAGCATGCTTGTTGACACTGTTGGGCACAGGACCGTCGGGGCCGCCAGAAGCCATCACAGAACAGCAGCAAACATGAGACTGGGACCCGTGCAAAGGGAGCTGAGCTGAGAGTGCTGGGAATGGGGCCACCCCCTGAGTCTGCGATGCCCTGAGCCTGTCAGTTAAAAGACATAAATGGGCCTTATTATGTCATTACTATTGTTATTAATTCAAGGAGACATCCTTGCACGTACAGCTGAAAAAAATTCTGGACTCAATGCAACACAGACCCACCCCCTCCCACCAAGAACCACAACACCAAGACCTTCTGTGAGAATAACCTTAAAGTCAGTATTCCTGTGGGTAATAATGCCTAGCATTTGGTGGTCTCAAAAAGCAAGACTGGAAAAAGGGGGTGAGAGAACAGATCAAAACACACTCATTTCATCTGGGGGGGGCCAGCTTTCTGTCTTCCCCACCCCACTGGTTGCTAGCGAATTGCAGATCTTTCCGTTGAAAGTTGATTATTCAACCTCATTCCTATCCACAGCTCTATTGATGCCTCCAGACTGCGGGGGAATGATGTGCAAAATGATAGCTAGGTTGACATGACAAAGAGAAGCAGAAGGGACTGAACATCACATTAACTAGGTAAGGTTGTTGCTTCCTGTACCTTCTAGAAGCCATAGTCAATCCACAAGCCTCTTCCCCTGAGGAAGACCCTCTCCTGGCTGAAAGGAAAGATCTAAATGCTGCTTACAGCTTGTACACGTATGTACTTTGTAGTTGGCAGGATGCTTTCCTTCCAAGCCCAGCTCACGTGCAGGCCATGCCACCCTTAGGGCTTGGCTGCTCACTGATAGGCTTGAGCCCACCAGCCTTTCTGCAGGAGAAAGATGTCACAAAGAGCAGATAGACTCTATCCTATAAGGCAGGGCCGGGGTGTGTGAGGCCCAAGAAGTCAATACCAACTAACAGCAAATGAAAATGATGATGGCAACATATGTACAAATGTGTGGATGGATGGATTGTGATGAAAGCTACAAGAGTCCTCAATAAAAAAGAATATTTTTTAAAAAAGAGGTTTTGATTCTTCGGAGTTTGGAGAGACAGATGCCAGACATACCAAACAGAATCTCTGATGTGGTGGAACAATATGAAATTGTTCACTACAGATTAGTAAGCAGAAGGAAGCCTGTGCTTACCTTGTGTATTTGGCAACTTTGCACTGTTGACCAGGCATCTGAAATGGAGTTCTACTACTGACCCCCTCTGCCCCCAGGCCAAGCACAGTGCCTAAATACAGCATCTGAACTGGGTTCGCTCAGCCTCCCAACCTCCCCCTGCTCCAACCTGCTGCATGCCTGAAGCTGAAGTGAGAGCGTTTCCTTTCATAATTAGAGGCATATTTGTAAAACATTAAGGAGCCCTGGTGGTGTAGGGATTACTCATTGGGCTGCAGTCAGCATGGTCAGCAGTTCAAAGCTACCAGTAGCTCCTCAGCAGAAAGACTGGGTTTTCTGCTCCCATCAACAGTTCCAGTCTCAGAAACCCACACGGATCACGATGAATCAGTCAGTATTGACTCTATGGCCATGAGGTTTGTTTGGTTAGGGTTTGTGTTTTTCAAAACATTCTTAGAACCTAGTGAGATACCCCAAACCAAAATTAAACCCACCGCCATCAAGTCCATTCCAGGTTCATAGCAGGGTTTCCGACAGCCTCATCTCCCTCCTGAAGAGACACTAGTGAGTTTGGATTGTGCTTTGCAGTTATCAGCCCAAGGCCTAACCCACAGCACCATCGGGGCTCCTGAGGAAGAAGACCCTCATGCAGTGACTTCCTCCTGTGAAGGAAGTCAGCCGTCTACATTTGCACCCACAGCCCACTCGTTTCCCACCAGCCTCCGTTTCATGCCTCCCACTTGCCCAACATTACACCCTTCCAAAAGAGCATATTTCAATGCAAGAGATGAGTCAAATAATGAATTACATTACCAACTACATCAGCCATAATCCACCTGACAATGCTCTCGGCTGACAGCAAGTTTGTTCATAACCCTTGTCTACGTTCAAAGGGATTCACCAAAGGGTTAATCCACGTAGAGACCCTGTGCATGGATGTGGGGCTTTCACTGTTATCCACGGTCTTCTGGTGACCTGGGGCTCACAGATTAAGCTCCGACCATTCCCACGGGCTTTTCAGAAGACGATCACCAGGCCCTTTTTCCTCTTACACAGCAAGCATTGAGGGGAACATCCGAGTACGCTAACTTCATTCTGATGGGAGAATGTGTGCATTCTGATTAGTAGATGCCTTGCCCTGTGGATTCTTAAATATGTTGAACATTATCCCTGCCTACAAAGAGAATTACTAGGTTGAAGAGTACAAGAATATTCAACTTTGCTGGACAGTACCAAATATCTTCCTAATAACCATCCAGCCATGAATTATAACTCCTATTTTCCCCTAGCCTTATCAACTCTTGGTATTATACAACGTTATTGTTAAAATTATTTTGTTAAACTGATGGTATAAATTATTATCTCACTGGGGTTTTAATTTGCATGCCCTAATTACTAGCTGAAGTCCCTGGGCGGTGTAAACAGTTGACACTCAGCTGCTCCCTCAAAGGTCGGAGCTGGGGTGCATTCAAAAGCACCTTGCAATGAAAGTCCTGGTGATTTTGTTCTGAAAAAATTTTTTAAAGCCACTGAAAATTCTACAGAGAAAAATCCTACTCTAACATACATGAAGTTGCCATGAATCTGGATTGACTCCGGGGCAATTGGGCAATCTTTCTCAGAATTTGTTGTTGCATATCTTCAAATTGATTCCGACCCATAGTGACTCTAGATGGCATAGAATTGTCTGCCCCAGAGAGTTCCCTAGATGGAAATCTTTACAGTAGTAGTCAAGTTTCTTCCTTGTGAAAGGGAGCATTAAACCACTGCACCACCAAGGCTCCTTTGTCAGATGCATGCAGTGTAAATAGTTATTCCTGGACACACTATCTTTTCATTATGCTCATGATGTTTTCCATTTAACAGCATTTTCAAACCTTAATGCGGCCCTCATGATGGAATACACAAAAATCAAACTGACTATGTCTGTGGGAAGAGATGACAAAGAATCTCAATATCATCAAGCAAAACAGGGCCAGACACCAACTGTGGAACAAACCATCAATTGCTAATATGCAAGTTCAAGTTGAACCTGAAGAAAATTAAAGCAAGTTGATGAGAGCCAAAATACCACTTTGCGTCTATACCAGTTGAATTCAGAAACCATTTCATAAAGAGGTTTGAAGCATGAACTCTAATGACTGAAGATCAGAAGAGCTGTGGGCCAGCATCAAGGACATCACACAGGGAGGAAGTGAAATCATCAAAAAGACCAGAAAGAAACATAAAACTCGAATGGAGGCCAGAAGAAACTCCTAAGCTTCATCTTGAACTTGGAGAAGTTAGGAAATGATGAAGTAAAAGAACTGGACAAAGAATTTCAAAGGACAGTTCAAGAAGACAAAATAAAATATTATAATGAAATGTGCAGAACCTGGAGGTAGTCTAAAAGAGAAGAACGCTCAATATTTCTCAAGCTAAAAGCACTGAAGAAAACCACTCATGCCTTAATTCACAATATTGAAGTATTCTATAAACAAAATAGTAAACAATGGCAACATAATCAAAAGAAGATAGGAGGAATACACAGTCACTGTGACAAAAAGAATTGGTGGACGTTCAACCGTTTCAAAAGTTAGCATAGGACCAAGAGCTGATAGTACTAGAGGAAGAAGTCCAAGCTGCATGGAAAGCATTAGCCAAAAACAAGGCTCCAGGAATTGATGGAATACCAATTGAAATGTTTCAACAAGCTGATGAAGCACTGGAAACATTCATTGATATTAAGAAATTTGGAAGACAGCTCCTTGGCCGTCTGACAGGAAGAGTCCTATATTTGTACTCATTCAAAAAAAGCTGACCTCACAGACTACACAAAATATAGAACAGTATTATTGATATCGCAAGCAAGTAAAATTTTGCTGAAGATCATCCAACAACAGTTGCAGCAGGACATTGAACCAAAGGTTCCGGTCAGATTCAGAAGAGGAGGTGGAACAAAAGATATCACTGCTTATGTCAGATGATCCTTGGCTGAAAACAGAGTACCAAAAAGATAATGTCTGTTTATGTTTTATGGACGATTCAAGTATATTTGACTGTGTGAATCACAAAAACTATGAATAGTTTTTAATGAATGGAATCTTCGCACTCATGTGAAACCTGTATGCAAATTAGTAGGCAGTCCTTTGAACAGAACCTTGGTATACAAGCAGCAAAGGTGTGTGCCAGATGGTATTCTTCCACCCTTGTCATTCAATCTGTATACCTGGGCAAGTAATCTGAGAAACTGTGCTATCTGAGGAAGGATGTCATCACAATTGGAAAGAAGTCTCATTAACAGCCCTCCATATGCAGATGTTACAACCTTGCTTCCTGAAAGCAAAGAGGACTTGGAGCAGTGACTGATGATGATAAAAACTATCCATTTCGGTGTGGATTACAACCCAATACAAAGAAAACCGAAATCCTTACAACTGCACCAAGAGACACTGCAATCAATGCAATCAATAAAGAAAGGGTTGGAATTAACAAGAGCATCGTTTTCCTTGGATCCCCAATCAATCAATGCTCATTGGAGTAGAGGTATAGAAATAATACTACGTAACATTGCATTGAATAAATAGCCTGGTTGCTCCTTAGAAGCAAGAATGACAAGACTTTGGGCATGCTATCAGGAGGGACCGGTCCCTGGAAAAGGGCATTGTGCTTAGCAAGCTGGAGGATTGGAGAAAAAGAGGAAGGCCCTCAATGGGATGGATTGGCACAGTGAAGAATCGACTCAAATGTGGAAACAGCTGTGAGCATGGCGCAGATGCTCTTAGGGAAGAAAGAGAATATGACTCCAAGGTCACGAACATGCATTTTGTAGACGGCAGTCCTCAAAGTGTGGCCCCCAGAAGGAGCAGGACACTGCTGGAACTTGCTGGAAATGCGATCCGTGGGTCCCAGGCCCAAACCACCTGCTTGGGCTTCTTGGAGCTGCTATAAGAGAAATAGGCCGCGTGGGCGGCTTAAAGAACAGAAATATATTTGCTCACAGATTTGGGCCCTGAAATTTTGTCTCAGGACCTCAACCTTGTTGGTGATTCCTTCCTTGTAGGTAGTCCCAGGTGTCCCTTGTTCCTGACTTGTGTATAGAAGATTCCTCGTACAGCATCCGTCTCCCCTCTGTGCATGTGTGTGTGTAACACTGTGTCTGTGGTGTTCTTTCCATCACACAAAAGTGATCAGATTTAGAACCCATGTCCTCCTGTTAAGCAGCCCTGAGAGAGCTGTCAGGTAAGCAGTGAACTGCTAACCTCAAGGCCGGCACTCCAAACCTGCTCCTGGCAAGACGTGTCATCTCAGAAACCCCATACAGGGTCCAGGTCCTTAACCGTGAGTTCGGGGTGGTGTTCAGCGAGAACTTCATTAACAAAGAAATCTGAGTTAGGAGTTAAGATCCCAATCCATATTGTGAGGGAACACAAAATAACCCATAACCATTTCCAAACCCAAAATTCTGGAGAGGTGGCCAGGAAGCCATTTGAACCAGCCCTGCAAGTAATTCTGAGATCTGTTGCCACGTGAGAGCCCATGATGCCCACACTCCACGGGATGATGGGGAAAGGCCGTTCAAAAGGCAGCGTTCATCTGGGATACTGTTGTAGAGAAAAACATCCTAAGAATTGATGAGAAATACAGTCATGACGGTAAAAGGCAATCAACTTGAGATATTTACCACAAAAATATATTAGTTCGAAAATTTCATTTAAAAATATATTAAAAATAAGTTTCCCTTTTTGCATTTCCCCTGGAAGAACAAGGGGAGACGCGTTTTCCCTTCCGGTGGAAGTAGAGACAGAATGGAAGGTAAGGTCTGCTCCCTGGGCCTCATGTAAATCAGATTGAGTTCTTCTGTGAAGGCAGACTGCAGTGCAGAGAACCGGAGTGACAGCTAACTGTGATTGTGGTCACTGTGCTGGCAATGAAGACTCCAGGTAGCTTTCGTCAATCGCTAGAGTTACTTCCACGTCTGGTACAGGTCTTGTTACTGTGGTGCATCAGATCTTCACACTTCCTCCCTCATTCCGGTGATAATTAAGTTCCGGTGATAGTTGGCTGGGTCAGGACTCCCAGTTGCTTGGCAGTTGAGGCCTCCTCCATGATGGGACCCAACATACTGTCATGACCCAACGAGGGGTCTGCTGAGAGAAGGCAGGCGGTTGTGGGGACGATAAAGTGGCGTGCAGCTCCTTACCTGGGTCCCAGCCCGGATGGGGTTCCCTGGGGGTGTGGCCTACTTAATATAGAAGTAGATGCCCTAGAGAACTTCTTTATTCTTGCTGGCCTGGACTCTGCACCTGGCTTAAAGGCTTCTGATTCTTTGGGTTTGAGCCAATGTCACCATATTGCCTGCCAACCATGGGCGCCCTCAGAGCCAACCTTGGCTTCATCTAACTCTGCATCCACACGCCATGATCATCCTGCTGCATCTCTTGCCTCCTGGTTCATCGACCCCAGCAGCTACACAAGTCAGGAAAAGACTCCAGCTTAACGTCTGACCCACAGATTTGAACCGGACTGGGTTTACTTGTTTCTACAACTGTGTGGGCCACTTTCTTGGTAAAAATTTCTTTCTTTCTATATAAGGGGGCACCAAGGGGGTGGGGGGGAGACAAGCTCTGCCAGGCAGAGCTTCAGTAGTACGTGTTTTTTACAGAAGGTGAGCACTGAGCGGCTTGCTCTGAGTTAGTGTACCCAACGGCATCGTCTGGGATCTGATCACCATGATTTTTTTCATAAAAGCAGTTTCTCTCAAAAGTCACTTTTGTCATGACCGATTTAAGAGAACAGCGTGAGGCTATGAACTTTGGTTTCCTGCTCGGGAGAAATGCCTCGGAAACCGTTGTGATGTTGAACACAGGTTACAAGGACATTGCTGTGGGAAAACTCAAGTGGCCGAGTGGTTTCCTCGTTTCCAAAGGTGAAATGTTGATTGATGACAAAACTGGTTCTGGACGTCCATCAACTTCCCAAACAGAGGAAAGTGTCAACTTGTCATGCATTTGAAATTATTTCCACCAGGTCAGACTGTTAATCAAGCTTTAAATTTAGAGGTTCTGAAAGACAGTCTAACAGTGTGAGACCAAAAAGGCCTGATTTATGGCAGCCAAGGGACTGGTTTTGCCACCATGGCAATGCACCTGCTCACACAGCCCTCTCAATGCAACAGTTTTTGGCAAAAAATAGCATGCCTCTCTTACCCCGTGCACCTTACTCACCTGACCTCACTCCAAGCAACTTCTTCTTGTTCCTGGGGATGAAGATTGACATGAAAGGGCAGTGATTTGGTGAAGCAAAAGAGGTGAAGAAAAAAATGAGGGAGGTGCTGCCAGCCATCCAAATAGATGAGTTTGAAAAATGTTTCCAAGAATGGAATCTCAGATTTGACAAATATATGAAGTGCAATGGAAACTACGTTGAAGGTGATAGGTTGTTTTGTAAAAAATAATAATAAATTAAATACATAGCTTTGGGAAAAAGTTCTGTTTTGAGAGGTGGGTACCCCCACATATAAACATTGCAAAGTTTGGTACTCTAAAGAACCCAGCTTAACACAACATCCAAACTGCAAACTGTTGCCTAGGGAACAAATTCACAACCAGCATGAAGATGTCTCAGAATCACCTCATTAGCATTTATAACAATCTGATCAGTGAGTAACGAAAACCCAAGCTAAACCCACTCTCCTTAAGTTGATTGAATTCTCAGTGGCCCGATACAACAGACTGGAGCTTCTCCTGTGGGTTTCTGAGACTGTCTCTCTTTACGGGAACAGAACCCTCCCTCTTTCTAAGGAGCAGCTGGTGGATATGAACCACGGACCTTGTGGTTAGCAACCCAGTGTTTGACCCAAGTGCCACCAGGGTCCTAAAAGTGAATGACTTAAGAATAATAGCCTGGCTGCACGTCTCCATGGGAACCGGCACACACATCCCCTGGGATCTCATTCCAAGGCAGGCTCGGTCAGCAGATTCCAGCTCTTAGGCCCCATTCTGCATTGCGAATACGCTGCAAGATGATGCTGGAAGCACTGCTGTTCAGCCATAGCACTTTGGCTAGAGTCCCCATGAGGGCTGAGAGGTGTGGGTTCCAGCAGGCCATTAGCGGGTGTGTTGGTTTATCCCTCCTCTTCCCCACACCAGCCATGACTGTTGCCGATGGTCTGTCTATAGTCCAGCCATCAGAGGTGACTCAAAAGTGTGGCCTGCAAAATACTACCCCAAAGGTCCTCATCCCAAACTATATGAGCTTCCTGGAGCAGCTGTAACAACATACCACAAACTGGGTAGCTTACAAGAAGAGAATGTAATTGTCTCACAGTTCTGGAACCTGAGACTGAATTGGGCACACAGGCAGGACCATGCCCTCCGTGTCTGCTCTACAGGGAGACCCTCTCTTGTCTCTCCCAGCTTCTGGCAGTCTCTGGCATTCCTTGGCTTGTAGCTGCATCTTAACCTGGTCATCCTTCCTCTGTCTGTCTCCGGGGTTTCTTCTCTTTTCTAAAAACAGCACTCAGAGTAGGTGAAACCCACTGCCATCACATCAATCCTGGTTCCTACCAACCCAGCAGAGGGTTGCTGAGATGATGCAGCTGGTGGGTTGAAATCCTGACCTCGGGATGGGCAGCCTACCCTCTAACCCACTGCACCACCAAGTCTCCTTCAGGCTAGAATAGGTCCCAGCCTGGCCTCATGCGAACTTCAGGGATGACCTCTGCAAAGAATCTATTTCTGTGTCTTAGTGACCCAGGGCCTTCAGCAAATCCCTCTAGAGGACCAATTCAATCCTTAACATAGAATCAGCCTAAACGCTACTTGTATGTGGTGTTGGCCTTTCCACCTGGTGGAAAATACTGCACGTGTCAGACCCCAGGCCAGCACCTTTCACAAAGGTGGCACCTCCTCTTGCTCACGGGTCCTGCTAGAGCAGGGAGGCAGCTGCGGTCTAAAATGCAGAGCTACAAGCCAAGCCAAGGGGGTGAGGATTGCTTGGGGTATAGCTGTGCCAAACCTGACCGGGAAATGTTGACTAATCCGCTCTTCCACACAATGTCATCGTGTGAGGGCTCGGTTTACCCCATTTTTGAGACGAGAACCCGGGGCATAAGGAATGTTAAAGGCTTGCCCCTGGTCCCGGGGAGTAAGCGGCAGAATGGGGAGCTGAACCAGAGACTGGGCTTCCTCCACTTTATGAACGCGCGTTCCTTTAGTCCCATTCTTGTCCAAATAAAGGCTGACAACCCCCGGTCAGATCAACACACCGGCAGCAGTTCTAAACCACCAGCCACTTGTGGGGCGAATGATGAGGCTCTCCGCTCCCAAACCTATTTACAGCTTCGGAACCCCACCGGGCAGCTCTATGCTGCCGTGCGGAGGCACTGTGCGTTGGAACCGACTGAATGGCAGGGAGTGTCGTTTGGCTTTATTGTTTTTATTGTTGGAGTGCCGTGTCCTTCCGCTGGACGCTATGACTCGGAACCAAGTCAGTGGCAACTAACAACATCTCTGGGTCAATGGTGGTTCCATGGCAGAATCTGCGCCTTGTGCGCAGGAGACTGGATTCCATCGCCGGCCTGTGACCCTCCTGTGCCGGCACTACCTGTCAGTGGGAGTCCTGCACAGGTTTCAGCAATTTCCAGAAGCAGACGCACTAGGAAGAAAGGCCTGGCAATCTGCCTGTGAACATGAAATCCCTGTGGAAACAGGCACCCTGTTGGCACTGTGGGAAGGGCCAGATGGCCTGATCGGTGATTCAAACCCCCCAGCTGTTCAGTGGGAGAGAAGAGGCTACCAACTCCTACGAGAGCTACAGCCTCAGAAACCCTGTCACAGGGTCGCCACGTCAGAAATGACCAAAGGGCAGTGGGTTTGGTTTGGGTTGGTGTCAGGATCGCTGCGTGAGCAAGCCAAAGGAATGAGTGGGATTTCATTCTGTGTGTTTAGGGGTCACCCAGAGCCAAGTGGCAGCTAACAACAACAACAACATAGTTTCTATTGACTGTTCTCACTCACCACCACCCACGGTGACCCTCCAGCACAGGGCAGCTGCCCGGGGAGTTTTGGAGAGCAGAAGGCTTCACAGGACAGGAAAGCCCATCTCCTCCTGCAAAAACGCTGGCTTGGGGTTTCCAGCTGTTGACCTTGCCGATCGCAGCCCACCACGCACCGGGGGTTCATTATGATTAAGTAATTTGAGACATCTGGACTTGCAGCACATTTGTCTCACTCCAACACGGACACAGGGACATGCGGGCCTTGTCTCTTGAGCTTCAGAATTCCTCTGAATTAAAAATTATATATATTCAGACTTTTTTTTTTTTTTTGCCTAACCAATTAAATTTGCTTTTGAGCATGAATGTCCCAGTGACCAGCCATGGCTGGGCGCTGCCCCCTCGGAGCACAGTCAGAACACGGGAAAGGGAACAAGAGGTGAAACCTGGGTGGAAGCTAAGGATATATATTTTTTTTCCTTTTCTTCCAATGATTCATTGGTGATTAGCTAAAAGGGAGGCGGGTGGGGGTCAGGGAAGAAACAGTAAAGATGAAATTTCCTTTAGTTACCTGACAAAATAATTTCTTCTTGGAAACCTTCCTGTAGAAAATGGCTGTCTAAAGTCTCCCGTGTCGAACATCTAAACATTCACCAGGCTTGGAGTTTTTCTGAACAATGTGCAGCTCGCTCTGAAAGGGGGTGACTGTGGGGACAGGGGCAGAGAAGGTGGGCGACTGGTCAGCTGCTTGTCTAGAGATGCGGGGAAAATCCATGTTCATCCTGAAGAGCTGTGAGGGGAAGGTGAACTCCCTTAGCCGCTTTGTCCATGTACTGGGGGAGTTTGCGATGAGGGCAAATAGTATTGAACATACTATTAAAAAAAAAAAACTCATGGAAATAGAAAGCCCCATCTTTCCACAAGGAGCTGTTGGTAGTTTTAAACTGCTGACCTGAAGGTTGAAATCCAAACACATAATGCCTACGCCCCCAGGGCTCCCCTTGAGCCGGCAGGGGACGGAAAATGGGCCAAACAGATCCATGCTGCTTCCTTTCCCAGGTCTGACGCCAGCTGATTGAAATAATGGGGAGCAGGGATTTGAAAAGGGAGCGAGGAGGGCCAGGGAGGAAGAAAGAATAAGAGTTGACTGTTTTTTTTTTTTGGTCAGATAAATGTTTCTTGAGTCTGCAAGAAAAACAAACAAACTGCACAGCCACCGAGTTGATTCCGACTCTCAGCGACCCTATAAGGGCAGAAGAGAACTATCCCTGAGGGATTCTGAGACCCGGGCCCCGTCTTTCTCCAGTGGAGCTGCTGGTTGTCCCTGAGCTTGGACATGAACCCAAGGCTGCATGGAAATGTGTGGTAGCCGCATGAGCCATTCCTTGTGAACGAGCGCCCTCGTGCGGTCATATGAAGGAAATGCAAGGACCGTCTCGTCGTAGTCCGATTTAAACCTCAAGTGATGGGTGCGTAGCGAACTGGGAAAATCATTGCACGCAAAAGTTTAGTTAAAAGGCCATCTTGCACTCGAAAACTCGATACAAAGTCGGTTTTCTTCTGGGTGATGAGAGCTGGCAAAATCCAGCGAGAACCTCGTGGTCCTCCTCCAAGGACATTCACTCTCACTGCCATCTGCTGCCGCCCCGAAATTACCAAACTGCGGATTAAAGTGTGGGGAGGCGACGTTGGCAAGAACATGACTTCGGGTCAGAGACCACTGCTACTACTCCAAAGCGTCAGGAGAGGTGGCTGAGGCCAACAGGACTTCATTCGGACCCAGGTACACCAGGATTTATGCGGAGATCTTGGCGACTGGACCCAGAGTTCCCATCTATACAATGAATGCAGTCACCCCTCCCTCCCCCGGGCCGTGTGTGAGATTTGGAAAGAGCTCTTGCAGCACCATGATGAGGTTCTCTCTCTCTCCCTCCCTCCCTCCCTCGTAGTTCACACCCGTGTGGTCTGGACAGACCCGTCACCTTCCCCGGGCTATATCTTCAGTGCTGTGCTCTGTATTCAATTCTTCTGGGGAGGGAGGTTGACACAGCTTGCTTTGGGCCCGGCCCTGTCATCCTCTCTGTTAGTTCACTGCTTCATGCCAGTATGCTGCCCTCAAAGCTGGGATAGGGTCTGGACCCTCCCTCCTTTCCTGTGGAGACATAAACAATACCCTCCCCATGACACTGATAATTTTTTTAACAACTAAACTGAAAGCAATCTTCAAAGCAGGGTTGAAATCTGGTTTGAACCAGTTCGGCCCCCCTGCTGAGCATCTACGTTTCCACTCCAGGTGTACACAACCAGAATCTACATGTTCACAAGACCCCCATTTGATGAATCACCTGGGATCTTGTGAACCTGCGGGTTCTGATTTATGGTCATAGGAGTCCTCAAACTATGGCCCATGAGCCACATGAGGCCCACCGAGGACATTTATCTGGACCGTCGGGTGTTTTTGCCCCGTTTGTTTTTACTTTAAAATAAGGTATGTGTAGTGTGCATAGGAATTGGTTCATAGTTTTGTTTTGTTTTTAACTACAGTCCCTCCAATGGGTCTGAGGGACGGTGAACTGGCCCCCTGTTTAAAAAGTTTGAGGACCCCTGGTCTAGGATCTGGAGTGGAAATGCGAATGCTCCACCGGGAGTTGAACTGGAATGAACTAATTCTGCTTAAAAGAACCCAGTGTGAACTACTTTGGACATGTGTGCTGTTTTCTGGAGTATCCAGTGGCTGCATACTGTGAAAGGAGCCCTGCCATTGCCCTGCTAACCTCAAGGTCACGAGTTGGAAACCACCAGCCATTAGGAGGGAGAAAGAGGGGACTTTGTGCTCCTGTAAAGAAGTACAGTCTCGGGGACCCACAGGGGCAGTTCTGCCCTGTCCTGTTGGGTCATGACGATCAAAATTGACTCGGCGGCAGTGAGTTTGTTTTGGTTTGAGTTTGATATTCTGTGGGAGGAGCGCCGGTGGCATAGTGGGTTAGGCTCAGACTGCTAAACACAAGGTCAGTGGTTTGAAACCACCAGCCCATCAACAGGCCAAAGCTGAGACTATTTGTTACAAAGATTTACAGCTAGTCAGAGCAAGATGGTGACATACGGGAGGAACTCTGCTGAGACCAGTGCAGAGGGGCCCTGGAGGGGGCTATCCTACACTTCCAGACTGTAGGGTTCATAAAGACTGCATAAAGAGGGAGCATGGCTCCCCCCAAGGGCCACACCAAAAGGGCTGGCCATGGAAGCCCGCCTGAACGCACTGGGCCCAACCTCAAAACTACCTGTACTTTTGGACTTAGCACTGAAATTCCCTGATGGGAGTGGATTCAAAGGATGTCCCAGCTCAAGACTGTGGAAATGGCCGTTTCTGACCTTGGGTGGGGCCCTTGGCTTAGTGGATGGCCAATGAAAAGAGACCCAGAACCACCGTATAAATTTAGTACCTTGTGGCAGTTACATAATCTTCTACCAACTTGAGCGAATGGGGTGGAGTCTAGCCTGTCAATCAGGTCATAGCCAACAGTGCTTTTGTTTAGGCACGGTCTTCTCCTGAGGATTCTGGGAACTTCTGCTGTTCCCACTGGAGGCGGGACACACACGCTCTCTGCTTCGCATTCTGTGGACAAGCACATGGAGCTATGCTGATGGCAGCCAGAGCCCTGGAGCTGGAGGAGCCACATCAGCCGCACCAGCACTGAGATGCTTTCATCAGACTTTTCACCTACTGGCCGGCCTGTGATCTTCCTGCTTTGGGAGTCAATGCTGCATGAGTCTGAAAAAGAATTTATGGTCTAGTATTAGGCTTATGGGCTGATATTGAACTTATGGACTTGATCTGGACTGGGTCAGTATGTTTTCTCAATATACACTTACTTTTGGATGTAAAGCTCTCTTACACACATATGAGCATCTCTGGATTTGTTTCTTTGGTCAACCCAGACTAACACATACCTCAGTGCTCCCCTTGCATGAATATAACAGGTTTAATCTCATAGGCAAGGATATGCCTTTGAAAGAAATGGTACAGGGAATTTTCCCCTTGCTCCACTGCGCATGCTCAATGTGAACAGAGCTCAATCAATTAAGAAATCAAACTGTACAAAGCAACAACTCATGGATTTCAGGTAGAACTTGGATTATACTCCATAAACTCCTCAGTAACAGTACCTCACCTGTAGGAGGTATCGGCTGATCAAGGTGTTTACTGATGGGTGACCGATTAGTCCCCTGTGCCTCTGTGTCTTTGCAGACCAAAACATTGCAAAATGACTGTTATTTGTGACCTTGCTGCTGAAAACATTGAGAGATAACTCAGTTATTTACGATCTCTTTAAGATTCTATTGAATCTTGCATATCCGTGATTGTCTTAGAACATAGTGCTTTTATTATTCAAATGCTAAGAAAGTGTGACTAGTTAAGTAACATTTGCATAGATAAGAGTTTAAGACTGTTTTTTAAGTTCCTTGATGTTTGTTTTGTACTGTAACCAATCCCTTGTAAGAAGAGTATAAAAACCAAGCTTTGAATATACTCAGGACTTCAGTCCATCAGACTGTTGTCCTCCTGATCCCATGCTTTGTGCATGTCTCTTTCTTTTCCTTGCATCCGCACGCCTCATTTCAGATGCAGCTTGATGTGGCACAGCTGGTCTAATCACCTGCACTCACCCTCCATACTACTGGATAAACCTGAGAAATGTGCTACACCCCGGGTGGTGGTCCCCAAAAGAAGCCCCCACAATCATGAAGGGGTTTCCAAAGAGCGACCTGTCTAAATGCATGGAGGGTGCTAGAAGCCGGGCTAGAAGCCTCCTTGACAGACAGTGTGCAGCCCAGCGGTGCCTGCAGTCTGGAGAGCAGGGGAAGCTCGAGCAACGGGATGGAGCGAGGTAAACGGATTCCCGTTGCATTTTAGAGAGAGATGGCGCAGTGGGTGATGGGTTGGGTGCAGATTAGAAAGAGACCTGAGCAAGCCACGAGGATGCGGTGCCATTTCCAAGAAGAAGCCCACGGAGGAAGGGAAAGAAGACAAGGTGAGGGTGGTGAGTTCAATTTGGGAAAGATTGAGTTTGAAGATCTGGTAAGTGTGCAGTTGAAGAAAGTTTTCAGATTGGCAGGCCTGGTAAGAGTGTTGCCCCTTAGTGACTTGGTAGCCTGTGTGTTGCACCTAGGGGGTGGGGGTTGGGGCAGGGGAATCCCTTGTCATTGGGTTGGTTCTGACTGTTACAGAGTCAAACGTCTCCCTTGGGTTTTCCGGACTGCGATCCTTAGAGACGCCCATCTCCAGGCCTTTCCATCATGGTACCGCTGACAGGGTTCAAACCCCAAACCTTTAGGATAGTCGTCAAGCGCAAACCATGGGCGTGGGCTACCCCGGGGCCTGGTGTATCCAGCGACTGCTTCTCACGCTGCCCGCCCCACCACCTGCCTCCCAGCTGGCTCAGGCTGTGACCCTGGGGCCCTGAGTGGCCAGTTCCTCCCCGCCCCTCAGTCACCCCATGTGTGTGAGTCTGGCACCAGCCACTTCCTGCCTTGCGCCTCGGTTCTTCACCTGTCAAGGGGAAACCTGTTGGCCACCATCCACTTGGACTCCCTGCACCCTCACGTTAGAGCAGGCGGCTGGTTTTTCCGCAGGTCATGGCCAGGCCTTTTCAACCAAGGCATCTCTGAATGGACGAGAACCAGAAACCCCTAGGTGGGCAGGCGGGCATGTTGGCCGTTGGCACCACCCTCTGTACAACTTGTGTCAATTCTTACTCCCGGTGGCCTTCTAGGACAGAGCAGAACTGCTCCGCGGGGTTTCCCAGGCTGTAATCTATACAGGAACCGACTGCGACACCTTCCTCCCACGGAGCGGCTAGCGTTCAAACGGCAAACTTCCCCCGTGGCCGCAAAGGGCTTAGCAAGGTTAGGAAAGAGGGCCTGTAAGCGTCCTCCCTGCCACGCTTCTCTGGTGGAGACATTTCGCTCGCCCATCACAAGGGAGCAGCAGAGAGGCGTCCCCGGAAGGACCAGTCAATGGAAGCTGCCCTCTGCCAGCCGGGTACCTCAGGGATGCTGAGACCAGGAGGCAAACGCCGCCTCCTCCTCGCTCGGAAAAATCGTTCCATCAACAGCACCGGCAGCCAACTCGGCATCTGAGAGTTTGTGAAGGCCCTCCACATTCCCAGAAGCTAAACCATGAATGTGGGACTGGGTCCTGCTGAGCGCTCACTCCCTCTCAGCCCGCCCAGCAAACTCAAGGTCAATTAGGGTCAACTCCCGCCCAGGTGGACCCTGCCCAAGAACACCCTGGGACGATGCCGCTGCTGTCCAGCAGGGGGAAGCGGTGTGCACTGGCGCTTCTGCAACTTTGTTCTGTTATTGCCCTCATTTTAACTGGGATAAACCCACACCAGAAGAAACAAAAAACCGCCGGGAACATTTAGAGACTAGAACATGCAGTTTGTTCCTCTACAAAGAAGCGGAACAGCGTCTTGAGCTGGTAATTTTAGCATCCAGGTGCTGTTATTTCAGCCACTACATGTTTGGGTTTTTTTTTTTGGGGGGGGGGGTTGTTTTGTTTTTTTCTGGCTTGGAGATATTTGAGCTTGTCAATCTGTCGCACCGGGTGGTCTCTGGTACCTGGTCATTAGCACTTAAGAAAACTCGCACCGTGGTGCACGTCACTTTCTCTGAGGCCTTTTCTCTCACCTCTAAGGTAAGAATGCACCCTGTGACTGGACTGCTATCAAACCCACCAGCTGCTCTACGGGAGAAAGATGACTTGGGGCCTCGGAAGCTGCCACATCCTATTGGGTCGCTATGAACCGACTGACTCCCATGACAGCCAGTGTGCTTTTGGTTTGGTTTGGGGATAAAGCCATCCGTCCTAGTCATCTCCCAGAAATTTTTGAGAGTTGAAACAAATATACCAAGTGTTCTGAAAATTATAAAACAAATGCAAGAATCAGGTGTCCTATGTTGGAAGGACTGAAAGTTCCCCTTTGTACATCCCCCACACGGTGGGGTGAACATAGGGCTGCTAACCCTGAAGTCCACCGTTCAAACCCACCAGCAGCTCTATTAGAGAAAGACGAGGCTGTCTGCTCCATTAAAGACATACAGCCTCTACTCTGACCACAGGGTGCCTATTGAGTCGGAATTGACTCGATGGCAGGGAGGGTTTTTATTGGTGGTATTGGTCATTTACTTATAATTATTTTCAGGGTGCTATATTGTAAATATACAGTTGTAGTTATAAAAGCCAAAAGCATACCTGACCCCAAAGTCTAAAATCACAGAAGTTGAGTCTCTTGATTTGTCAGAACCCGTGATATGGCCGCTCAAAGACCTTACTCGTAAGCATTGGAAAGCCTTCACATTCATTATATTGGACACCAGTGTGCACGGGCAAACTTCATTTCATTGTGCTTCGCTTAATTGCACCACAGATCATAGTTTTTGTTTCGGTTTGGTCTGGTTTTCACCGTTTGATGTTTTCTGGTGACTCCGCCAGGAGCATGCCTGTGGTGCTACTGTTCCAACAGTCACGTGCGCCCACTTTGTGTGTGGAGGTCAACTTTGGTAGCTCTCAAAGTATTTCAAATGTCTTCACAATGCACACGTAGACATTCAGAAGAGAATGGAAACTTAACCTGTACATGCACTGAGCTAGACAATGCCTAATTCTGCACTCTCAGTGGGCCCCTAAGGCAGGGCTGGACACACAGTGAGGCTCCGCATGGGCCCTCTGTCCACTCACTGTCTTGGAAGTTCCCGGGGCTAAGGGAGGACTGTGATTTCCTGAGCGAACAGAGTAGCTTCAGGAGCAGGGTGGGTGCTCCACCTCTGCCTGCTGGACAAAGACGATTGACCTAGACCAGCATCTAACTAGTCACTTTGACAACTGGATATGAGGATAAAACATCAACCTCACTGCCATCGAGTCGATTCCAATTCACAGGGACCATCCAGCGCACAGTGGAACTTCCAAAACGGGGACTCTGTGGAAGCAGAAAGCCTCGTCTGTCTTGCATGGAGCAGCTGGTAATTTTGAACGGCTGATTTTGTGATTAGCTGCTCAACCCCTAACCATTGGGCCACCAGGGCTTCTGAGGATACCAGTGTGGAATCTTTCCTCCCTTCTATAGCCCACGGGTAGCCACCAGCCCTGTCAGTTGATGTTTGCATGTTGCTAGCATGCTGAATAGGTTTCAGTTCCAGACTTCTGAAAACTAGCCTTTGAAAACCATGTGGGTCAAAAAGATCCAATCGTCCAACGGATCCTGGGGTGGTACAAGACCGTCATGACCCACTACCATCAAGTCGATGCTGACTCAGAGACTCTAGACTCTAGGTTCTCAACCTGTGAGTCAAGACCCCTTCGAGGATCGATCGACCCTTTCACAGAGGTTGCCTAAGACCATCAGAAAACACAGATTTCCGATGGCCTTAGGAATCCAGACACTGCTCCTCTATCTGTCTCCAGGTGGGTCCACCCACATACGAGTACCTGGCATGATGACATCATTGCACCAACCCCATCACATACATCCCATACAAACACAGGTGTAGGTGACAGGTGATAGGGTTGGCGCCATAATGTACTTATGCAGACCAGTCACACATGTGTAGAGAGCAACTACTGGGTAGAAAGCAGCTACTCTGAGATAAGCAGATACTGTGTTGAAAGCAGCAGTTTTGGAAGTAAAATGACACTCATGAATTCTGATTACTGGGAAAATGTAAAATCATGTACTGTCAAATCATCAACTACTGCAGAAAAAAACATCTGTACCATGGGAACTTAATCTGGATGCTTTCATTATGTTCAATTTGTAACAATAAAAATACATCCTGCATGTCAGATATTTACATGACAATTCATGACAGTAGCAAAATGACAGTGATGGAGTAGCAATGAAAACAAGTCTATGGCTGAGGGTCACCACAACACGAGGAACTGTACTAAAGGGTCGCTGCCTTAGGAAGGTTGAGAACCACTGCCCTAAAGGAACCCTATAGGTCAAAGTAGAACTGCCTCTGTGGTTAATAGAAAGCCGCGTCTTTCTCCAGAGGAGCAGCTTGTGGTTTTGAACTGCCGATGTGCCGTTAGCAGCCCAATGTGCAACCACTACGCCACCAGGGACTCTCCGGGTCACTGCGCAGCCACAACTAATAGCAACCGCCTGGAGAAGAGGGGTGGAGGGAGCACCTGGTCTCCCAGGAGCACACTATGTTAGTGGCTGAGGATTCTGAGAGGGGTGAGGCCTCCCTGAATTCTGAAGTCCCCCATCTTCCTATGAAGGTGCCTGCCACAGGGAGTCATGCCCCAGGACAGGTTTTCGGCACGAGGAAAAGCAGAGCTGGGCTGCAAATCCAGGTGGAGCTTGGGCATCAACAAGGCGAGAAGGGCTGTTCTCTACTGCTCGCCAAGCCGCCTCCTCAAACCCACCAACCCAGGGCAGGGAATAAGGGAAGGAGAGGGAAGGATGTGGGGCAGGGGCTCGGACTATTCCAGCAACCCACAGGACCCAGGGTGGCAGTGGGGATGGGGGCTGAGCCTGCAGAGGTGCCCCAGGTGGGCAAACCTCAGAGCACTGGAGCAAAGTGAAACACTAGCAAGCCTGCCACACAACCTCAAAGAGACTTCTGGCTGAGACAATGGTCCTCTCTGCAGGAACTTCTAAGGATGAATGAACCTCAAAAACCCACCCCAATCCCTTCACGGAGTCACATGGGGTCCCCAAAATGTGCATGCTGTGTATGCCTTCTAACATTTGAGCTGGGACCAGATAGACAAGAGAACCAAATCCAGAGGCTCTCATAGGTGTGTAAGAGGAACTTTACATCAAAGAGCAATTGTACATTAAGAAAACATCCCAGTCCAAGTTCATAAATCTGCTATTAGCCCATATATCCATTACCAGTCTATAAAGTCTTTTTCAGACTCATGCAACACATGCAATGATGCTGAATGCAGGAAGAACACAGGCAAGAGGGTAGAAAGTCATGGGATCCAGTGGGGGTAGAAGCATCTTAGTGCTGGTGTGAGTCTCCACATGGCTCCTCCAGCTCCAAGGCTCTGACTCCATCAGCGTAGCTCCATGTAGCTTGTCAGCAGCAATGTCTCACAGGGAGTGTGTAACCGGTGTGGGTGGTGGTGACAAGGATGAAGTGAGAATATGGACTGAACTCTGGAGGCTGGACTTATGCTCATGGTGTGTGTGTGAGGGGGAGGGGGAGAACAGTGTGTGATGATGGTTTCTGTACATTTGATTTTACACTCAAGACTTCTGTAACAGAATAGCAATTAGACCAGAAGCAAGCAGCTTAATTCTCACTTACACTGGAGTGTAAATTATTTGAATACTTTCATCAAGGAAGTGTCAGCTGATTTCCCAAGAGAGGTGCATGGAGCAGAGAAAGCAGCATTTTTGTGGTGCAAAATTGGTGGCACAATGCCTACACGTTTTTATATATATTTACAATGTATTTATGTATTATATGTTTATGTATGATTAAATGTATATAAAAGATACACAAAGCATATAGTTACATATTACATATATTAGATATAATGCATTATATATTGATTATATATAATTATTATACATTATATCATTGCATAATATATGTATAAATATATAGGATTGTATAATATATAATACACACACAAAGTATATATGTGTAATTTGCCATCGAGTCAATTCCAACTCATAGCTCTATACATGGTCTCTGAGGCCGTGAACCTTTACAGGTGCAGATAGCTCTGTCTTTCTTCTGAGGACCAGCTGGTGGGTTTGAACCACTGCCCTCGCGGTGACTTATAACACACATAAGCTGTTTCCAAAACACAAAGACTGTTTCCAAAGGTTGATACTTCACAAACTTTAAGCTTTCTCGTGTGCATGTGTGTACATGTGTGCACATACCTTTTGAAAGATACGCACTTGAGATTTCCCACGTCGGAGGCACTGAGTTTCTGCTCAGGTTGGTGGAGGATTTGGGAATGGGTTAAGGGCGACGGCTCAATAACATGAGCATAATTATTGGCGCTATACAGGTGAAGACTGTTGCTATGTCAAGTTTTTGTTGTGGAAAATGGAAATTAAAAAATGGAATTTCCCCACAAATGTTTTGACGCCTCGTTGAACTGAAAATCAGTACGTATGTATGCATACACAAAGAGATCAAGAAAGAAGGATGTTCAACATCGAGGTGTGGAGACTGCCAAATCAATGCACCTCACACTTGAACATGCATGTGAATCCCCCTGGAGTCGCGTTAAATGATGGGTTTGGGCTAAGTGCTTTGAGGGGGTGGGGCCCAAGATTCTAGCCCTCAGTGATGCTGCAGGTCCATTCAAACTGTGAGCGAAAAGGCACTGTTATGTGTTGGGTTACTAACCTCAAGGTCACCCATTTGAAACCAGCCACTCTGCAGGAGAAAGACAAGTCTACTCCTGTTGAGAGTGAGTCTCAGAAACCAACAGGGGCCGTTCTACCCGGTCCTACAGGGTCGCTATCAGTCGCATTGACTCGATGGCAGCGAGTTTGGGTTTTTAAACCTCAACCGAAGTACCGGGATAGTGCCAACAGTAGACCCACTCAGCTCCAAAGAACACCAGTTCAAGTCCCCCTCAAAACAAAGGCCAGGTTTCTGCTTGTGAAAGCAGCCACTGAAAACCCGCGGGGTGCAGTTCCAGCCCAAACCCGAGGGCGCCATGAGCTGTAGCCCATCACCACCACCTGTTGGCTGGGGCGCACGGACCGCCCCACCTCTTCTGGCCAGAAGCGGAGCAGCAGCTTTTCAGCGGCGGGTCTTGAGTGGTTGCGGTCAACTTCACCGAGTGAGCTTTAAAGATCAGGAACTCAGGCAGGAAAAGGGCGACCAGCCAGGAACCCGTTTACCTTCTTTTATGAGTCTGTGGAGACTCCGGCAGCGTGTTCCAGGACAAAGTGTGGAAACACATCGTGGACTCCGGGTTCACCATGCTCTCCTCACCCCAGTATCTTCCTAGGCCATCTTCAGTGTGCTCCCACGGGCAGGTGCCAGAAAACTCAGCAAGACACTGAGCCCTGTATCACAGACTCCTCATTCTGGCATTTGTTCTTCACGTCCACTGCCCGTCTGTCGGCTGGTTGCCTCGTGTTGCCGTGATGCTGTCATCTCTGCCACCAGTATCTCAAGCACCCGCAGGGTTGCCATGGTGGACAGGTTTCCATGGAGCTTCCAGGCTCAGGCAGGCTAGCAAGAAGGCCTGGCCATCTGCTTCCCCAAATCAGCCAATGAAAACCCTCTGGGACACAACACTGTCCAACTCCCTTGCTTTAGACCCATCACCAGGAAGGGCCACTTGCTGGAGGACATGTTTGGGCCAGTGAGGGCACCCCTCCATGAAGGGGACTGGCTCCCGCCCTGCAGGAAGTATGGACAGACCACTCCGGCAACCACGAAGATGGTGCAAGGCCAACGCGGTGGTCTAGTCTCCCATGATCACGGTGATGCTCTGTGTTAGGGAACTCACCCAGAGGGTTTCCTGGTGGTATTCATTATGCACACAGTTTGCCAGGCTGTTTTTCCTGGAGTCTCTGGGTAGCTTTGATCTACCAACCTTGATATTTGCATCTAATAGCAAACCACTGGCATCCACCAGATGGCAACTAACTCGGCTTGTTTTACCTAAGGCCTGGAGTAGTAGGATCGTGAGTACTATGGGTTACGTATTGGGCTGCTAACCACAAGGTCGGTGGTTCAAACCCACCAGTTGCTCCGTGGGAAGAAGATGAGGCTGTCAGCTCCCATAGCCTCAGAGACTCTTTATAGCAGTGGTTCTCGACCTTCCTAATGCCACAACCTTTTAATACAGTTCCTCGTGTTGTGGTGACCACCTCAACCAAAAGATTATTTTCATTGCACTTCATAACTGTCATTTTGCTATTGTTATGAATCGGTGACCCCTGTGAAATGGTTGTTTGACCCCCCCCCCAAAAGGGGTTGCAACCCACAGGTTGAGAACTGCTGCTTTATACGGTCATGGTGAGTGAGAATCAACTCCATGGCCAAGGTTTGGGTTTAGGGTGCGTGTCTGCCTATCGGTCCATCCATCCATCTCCAGATTGGCAGACTGGCGTTGGGAACAGCAGGACTATCTTTGTGTTAGATCTCAAGATTCATCAAGACTTCTCCCACGATGGCTGGGTCCTTGTCAAAAACAGGATCCCCGCCCTTCCCCACCATGTGCTCTTTCCTACCAACCCCCCAGATGGATTCTCCCACCATTTAAAAAGGCACAGGACCATCCACACACGTCTCAATAGTTTTATTGTTTGTTTGACAGGCATTTACAACGTTCCATTCATAGACCTAAAAACATAAAAATAGACCTTCTTTCAGCTTATAAAAGAAATATATAAGAACTTTGGACATAGACACATCATGACCTTATGTACAAGAGACAAAATGGCACCCTCTCCAAGCACCAGACTTTCCAGTATTTTCAAACCAGCCCACTGCGCTGGGACCTGTAAGATGCGATGTTAGAAGCCTTAGTTTCCGTTCTCCATCCAGGACACAATCGAACCGGGATGATATGGAACAATGCAGTGATAACAAAGGGTATAGAAACCATTCTAAAGCTTTTAGGAAAACCAGAAGATATAGCAAAAATTTAATAGAATAAAACTTTCAAAAGATCAAGCTCTAAAGCCCCAGAGACCCGACGGGGGAGGGAGAAGGGGTAGAGGGAAGCAGGTGGAAGCAAGCGGGAGCACAAGAGCATGATGTTCTGAACTCTCTCGTCTGGAAATATAAAGTCCTTAACTGATTGTTATCAAATATAATTCCTAAAACTACTATAAAATCCAGGTCTTTAAAGTTCCTACTGATGTGTCAAACACCAAATAGATTTTTTTCCCCAAAAAGAAAAGTTTTCATAGGAGTTAAACCCTTCTTAGGAAGTGGACATGTGGAATGGGGGAGAAAGGGAAAAAAGAAAAAACGCTACAAGCCATTTTAAGAAAAAAAATGTTTAAGTAATTTTTTTTAAAAAAAGAATGAAAAGTGCTAGAATTTGCTTTTGTTCTGCCCTAATTGGAAATCAGTTTTGAGTGTTAAGTGTTTTGGGATGTTTACCCTGTTCGGTTGGCATGAAGAAAAGTGTTAAACACAAGTGATGTCTCTCAAGGGGCTGTTTTACAAAAAGGTTTGGTTTGGGCTCAGGGGAGGTGGTGGGTCAGCTATGGATGAAGATGCAGCTTTAATGGAAAGGAAACAAAATAAAAAAAAACCCCAATGATCGTCATGACAACCCCACAAGGAGGCTCCCTCCCCTTGCCATGGGCAACAGACACACACCACCCCACCCACTGGGTGTCCTGTTCCGTTCAACCAAATTCCCATCTCAACTATAGAGTCAGATGCTTAACAAAAAAATTTCTTCTTGGGAAAAAAAAAAAGTACACCCTAAACATGAGTTTCTTGTTGGCCTTTCATATATAAATATAAAATCACCATGCCTCACTCTCTCTGTAAAAGATTAAATCTTCATCTTCCCCGCCCCCACCCGCCTAACGCAGGAGCTACAGGAACACTAAAATGCTCACCTGTTTGTGCCCTGTATATCAGGTAAAATACAAAAAAATAGGAGGTTTTATTTCCCTTTCTATTTTTCAAGTCACAAATTTGGATCTCTTTGCAGAGTTTGGCATCTTTATAATTCTATGCAAAACTAGAGCTTCCGACACTGACACGGAATACGACCAGCCATAGACCAAAACAGAAAGAAAAACAAACCAAAAACAAGCCTCATGAAAACATAAGTCCCCACCCTCTCTTCACACATCCCTAAGATACACAGACATTTTAAGAGGGGAAGGAGTGGGACACTGCCTGCCGGGCAGTGGTTTCGTTTAGTTGCGCGAGTGAAAGGGGTGTGTGTGTGGAGGTGGGGGGTGTCGTCCCCCGACTGGGAGATGATTCGGGTTGGTTGAGGATATAGCGATCAGGTTGTATGCTCTGTACTGCCCCTTGAACTCATCCGCCGCGCCGACTCCAAGGGCTAGGGGAGTTAAGGGCGATTTGCTTTTCAGTGCTAGCAAATCTTTCTCTGCGCCCCCCCCCCACACCCCCTTTTCTTTTGAATTCTTCGGGCCCTGACCCATCGAGAATAAATATACGCCCTTAGCAATGTACACAGGGTAAGGCTCGGGCTTATTTCGCATTTGCAACTATTCTCTCTGATGCCGCTGTTGGAAAGGACCCAGTCGGGGGCTCCATGGCTTCAGAACACGGTGGGCGCGGACGCGTGTGCAGGAGCGCGCGCTGGGGGAGCCTCCGGGCGGCGCAGGAGCGGGCGCTGGACTATCTACAGGCCTCCCCGGGGGCGGGGGCCGGGGCCGGGGCGGGCAGTCATATCTCGGTGTTCAGTTTCCTGGAGGGCGCAAAGTCTTCCCGCCGGACCCAGATGACCTCCTCGCTCGTGCTCTCGAGGCCCCCGTTTATGCCCGACAGCGCGGCTTGCTTCTTGAGCTGGGTCATGCGGGACGCGTGCGAGTCCAGGGCTTTGCGGCCTCGCTCCCGCTGCCCGAGGGAGGCGGCCTGCAGCCGCTGCTGCAGGTCGGTGTCCACGGAGGCCCCCTGGGCCGACTCGCAGAACTCGTCCTCGTCACTCAGGATGTCCGTCTCCTTGACATCCTCCTGCTCCTCGTACTGAGCGAGGTCAAACTGTTCCTCGACCCAGCGGTCAGTGTCCCCGCCACCGGGCGGCTGCTGGGACTCCCGCTCGGGGCTGCTGGCGAGGACGGCATCAGAATCAATGGTAAACCTGTTTCGGGCCAGGCGCCGCCTCCTCCTCCCAAGAGACTTGCTTGGGGCGGACACTGCACACACACACAAAAATATAAAAATAAACCCCCACATGCTTTACGTGAGATGGAAATCCAGCAAATCAACTTGCAAGAGGACACTAAAGGCTAAAGGGGATGTTTCACGCCTCGATCACATTCCTGGGGGTGGGGCGGGGGTGGGGTTCCCGATTTCGAAGTCTGTGGGGCGACAGTCTTTGCTCTGCACAGATGCCTGGGCTTAGTGGATGCTATGCCAATGGGCTGGATGGGGAGGAGGCAAGGGGGTACGGGGGGGGGGGGGGGCGCATGAGAAGTTGGTGATTGAGAGAAAATGAGGACCCAACTCCTCTGAAAGAACCTTCCAGTGCTGTCCCTTGGACATCTAGGGTCAGGTCACAGACTCCTGGTCCTCCTGGCAGACCCGTCTCCCGGGGGGCAGTTAGTAAGTTGGCATGCTCAACTCTGACTTAGGGGTTTCTTTAGCTGTGAGAGGCATTTTAAAAGAGGTGGGTGGGCTTCTCCGATTTCACTCGCTTTGCCAAAATCCACCATGATGTATCTAACAGGCAAAGGCACGAGTTCAAGTTCAGTCACTCTCTGGGAAATGCAATGCAACAGTTCTTAAGGATTTGCAGTTAAATTATGGCAGGACGGCCCCTCGGAGAGGAAGGCTGGGGACAGGGCCCCTCAGAGGTGTCACACCTGTGCAAGGTGCCCTGCCACCTCCCTGACTGTGTCCCACATGAACAGCATGGCTAAGCCAACGTGAGCCTGGTGCCCTCCTTCCCTTGGCTGTGCTCCGGGTGCCTCTGCCGCCTCTTCAGCACAGCAGGACCAGTGAGTGACTCACAGGAGGAATAAAAAGCCAGACTCTTGGTCAGCCAAGTGCTGTGCAAAGTGACTAAGAGTGAAGAAGAATCAATACGGCAGTGAGCTCATTCCTTCCTTCTATTGCCCTCTAGGACGCCAAAACTGTTCAAAGTAAATGAAAAATACAAGTGGGCCAAGCAAACAAACACATCCAACACACACAGACGATCCTACAGTGCAGCTGCGGCTTCACCTACATGGGTGACTGGAGGTGACATGAGAGACAAGGAAGGAAAGAGTCCAAACGAACAACCCAGTCTGAAACTGCTTTCCTACAGCCTAGCCCAAGGACCGGGAAATAGCTTCAGAGAAGCTAGAAGTAATATAAAGGTTCTTGCTTGCTGTCGCACAACCCTGGACTTCAAATGCAAGGGGCACACGCGCTCTAACCTGGCCTTCGTTAAAGTTTCCTCTGCCTGAGAGACCGCTGTGCTCCTATCAGCAATCCAGAACATTCTGCCACCTCAGCGTGTAAAACAAATGGGTGCCACTCTGCTTTGAGGAAAGCAATGAAAGCCACGTCAAAGAAAAGAATGGAGCAATGATGGGGAGGAGGGTACCCCCTACTCCGTTGGGAAGAAAGCAAGCCTTCCTGTCTAGATCACAGGGGAGCTGACGTCCTCTCTCCAGCCTCTACTTAGAATGAGCTCACGTCCACGCTGGGCTGTTGAAAATGCACATGAATGGTGAAGTATTGGGGATGAAGTGTGCTGATGCCTGCTGCTTTGAAACATGTGGGAAAGAAGGATGGGTGGATGGATGGTGGATAGTCATGTGGCCATGAAAACAGAGGAAAAAATATTGAAGAATCAAGGTGAGGGGGGTGGATGTTTACCGTATAATTCCTCCAGTTGTTCTGTGTGCCTGAAATGTTTTGTATAAAAACACTGGGACAGAAATAGATGCAAACTATGTTGCATCCTTGGTAGATGCTCAGTCCTTTGAGACAAGAAGTGAGCCACGTGAGCCGGCATTACTAACCGATCCAAACAGATCCACATGGTGTCCATAACCATGCCAAGTGACCCAGGCTAGCTCTCAGTATTCTAAAGGACGGGGCAGAACCCAGCCAGTCTGAAGGGGTTCTCCTATTCTCCTGCGGAGACAAGCACTGGTTTGACTTTTCCCAGTGGTCCTTGTTCCGACACACTGGCTAGGGCTCACCCAATGCACTTGAATACCATTTTTAACATCATCTAACAAGAAACCCTGGTGACATTGAGGGATTTTTTTTACAAATGCTTTTCGAGAAAAAGAATAAACATGATCATCAGCCAGAGATGAGCCATCAGGCAGAAAATCCTTCCACCAGCCAAACCTCTCAAACCATTCTCATGCTATCCTGGAGGGTGTACGTTATGGGTTGGTTCGGTTCTCCTTCGTCTGAGCGTCCAAAGGAGTCTTGGCAGGAAAACCTTACCCAACAGAGCAACATGCCTCATTCCAGAGAAAATGCAGCTCTGAATTTGAGTTCGGTGATTGGTGACTGAGCACTAGTCACTGACAGGCTGGGTTCCTGGAAACTGGGGCAGACACATATATTCCCAGTCCCGGGGAAAAACGCGCCCGCTAGCAGAGGGAGCAGGGGAATGAATCCCGAGGGGAAATCCTCTAGTGGGAGCTACAAGAGGGTCCAAAAACACCGTTCCTGTCTGTGGACTCCGAGAGGAAGCGTGGGCCAGGAGGCATGGGAGTCTCTGCCTGTCCCCAGAGAACCGGTCCAGCAGAACAGCCTGCCTTTACCTTGCTCAGTTCCCGTAAATGCTGAGCGATGGAGTGGAGAGCAGGTTGAAGATCCCCAGCGCCCCCATCTTTAATGAAATCCATGGAGCTTAAAAGAATGCAAGAATCCCTTGCCAATGCTACTGTTAGATTACAGCTAGAGGGGGAAAACCCCACTTTTCACATTCCATCTACATCCCCTCCAGCACTGTGAAGAATGTGCAGGAAAAATGATTGGGACAAAACCTTTTTTTTTTTTTTTGGTGAATGCAAAGTAAGCTTCATTTGTTGCCCCCCCTTCTGCAAACCCCCAGGGTGCCTCTTTGAGAAAGGCGCTACAGAGATGCTGGCACCTCGTGGTGTATGAGTGCTTGAGTAATATGAAAACAGCCTTCTTGCTCGAAATATTTCCCATTTCCTCGTTGCTTGCAGGGTGACCTTCTAGCCCCACCTATCCTGAGCGATGCGTCCGACAAGAGTGTGCACTGTGTGCGGGGTCACCCTGACTCCTTTGCCAGTATCGACCCCAGGCTGGCTCGAATTAGCAGAGAGACACACAGCGGCGCTGTGGGTGCCGGATGGACGGGCCCCTTGACGGACGCCCCAACCCCTAGGTCCTTACTGAGAAGGGCCCTGCTGTGCTTCTGGGGAAGGAAGCCACCTTGTCCTTGGAGCATCAGGCTGTGACCTCCATGAAACACGACATACTGCTTCTTGCTACACAAAGCTGGCCGTCATGCAAAGCGGCAACTCATGGCACAGGCAGGCTGGGGTGCCCCTCTGGAAAGAGGGTGCCCCTGCTTCCTGGCGTGGCGCATGAGAGAGGAGCTTACCAGCCACAGGGATGAGGGCAGCACAGGGCAGGCTTGAAGGGAGGGCAGGAGGAGTCACCACAGGACAGATCCCCAGGGAGTCAACAGGACCAGAGACAAAGGCAAGGACCCTCGCACCAAGAGAAACCCCTATCTCAACGTGAGCCCCCACAAGGCCACACCTACGCCTTGCTCAGCGAGGCCAGACTCACTGAGCGCCCTACAGCGGAGTGGGGGTGACGGGAATCTTGAACGTCTGAATCCCCACAGTACCTGCCCTGCTCATGGCTGGCCTGGCCCCCTTCAGCGCACACAATCGCTTCCCTCCAAAAGGGACGTATTGCTGGGACGAGGGAAGGCTTTCGGTTTTCAGCAGCTGTCTCCGATGCTTATCACGCAGGATAGAATGCACGGCCTTGAGGAAATCCTTCCGGCTCTCGGGGGAGCTGTGAAAAGAAGGCCCATATGTGTGAGCCCCTCCTACTGTTCTCAGATGCAGGAACACACACACACACACACACACACACACACACACAACCCCTCCTAGGTGGTCAGCCTTCAGAACTCCCAATTCTACATTGACAGATGGGTGTTTTCCCAGTAGGGAATGGAGTACACATACCCCCCCCCCCTTGGTGATGCTCAACTAGTAGGAAGGAGTTGGTAACTTGAACCCACCTAGAGGGACCTTGGAAGATAGGCCTGGCCATCTGCACCCAACAGGTCCACCCTGGGGACCCTATGAAGGGGCAGTTCTACTCTGGACACCCGGGGCCTCAACCGTCAGGACCAACTGAATGGTAACTCATGGCCACCACTGTCCACAAATGAACAGTCAGTGGACTTGGAGGCGGCCAGTGGCAGAGGCTTTCATTCGGAAACGGCGATGAGGACAATGGACCACAAGAACTGCAGGTGGTTCTGCCGAGCTCCCCGGGACTGGTGCTCCCACCTCCTCAGCTTCCTCTCGAGATGGACTCCTATTAAAAACGAGCTCCGCCCCAGAGACACATTCCACTGCACAGCTGTTAAAACTACATGGACAAGATCTGAGAGATCTCCCCATGTGCTCATTTCTCTGGCAAAAAAGGGCCTTCCAGGCGAGGGCTCACAGGGGCATCGGCAGCTCCATGGGAGAATGACCATCTCCGTGTCAGAGCCCAGTTTGATTCCTGACCAACAATCCTCATGCCCAACCACCACCCACGGGCTTGTGTTTCTAACCCTGCCAAACGGGTTTCAGCAGAGCTTCTGCCTAAGACTAGGAAGAAAGACCTGGTGATCTGCCAGGGAAGGAAACCCTGTGGATCACCACAACCCTCTTGTGCAGGGCTTGGTTTGGATGTCCCATATTTGATAGCAACTAACGGCAACAAAAGTAAGAGTTCCTTTTTCTGTTTCGTCCTCAGTATTTCTACCCAGGTGGGTTTCAGCGCTCTCGGGTTGCTTTAGGCTGCTGTAACAAAAATAACCTAAGTGGGTGGCTTTTGACAAACAGAAAATGTTCTTCTCACAGTTCAGGCCGAAAGCCTGAATCCGGGGCACTAGCTCAAGGGCAAGGACCTCTCTGGGCTGTCACTGGGAGGAGCGCGCTCTCAATGCCTGCAGCTCAGCTCCTTGGTGATCTCCGCAGGCCATCCATCTTCCCCCACTTGTGCTGCCCATCTCTCTGCCCCTGCTGCTGTCTCTGTAACTCAAGTGAGGAGGCCTCACCCATGGAATGAAGAAACCCTATTCCCGACGGGGACTGCATCCAAAGAGAGGGGTTCAGACTCTTAACACAAGCCGGTACAGACTGGGGTGCATGGTGTCACATCCTCACAGAGCCACAAGGAGAAAGCAGTATGAGTCCGGCTTCCGCCATGGGACCCTGAGTGACCCTGTGCAACTGAAGCCAACCCCCATGCCGCTGTCCCCAGGGAGTGGCCTCTCTGATGAGAGGGATTCCTGTAAGACCTGCGCACACACTCTCTCGCCTCCGCCCACCTGACTCTGTTCTGGACCCGGCTGGGAAGCACACATCCAAACAAGCACGTGCTGGGCACAGCCTTCTGCACTTAGCAAGTGGGAAGACAGTTCACTTATGTCTGTTCCCCGCGTGTGAGCATTCACATGTTCTTTCAGGAGAGGTAGTTCATTGCCCAAGTTACGGTCCCTATCTGACTCCAACTATCCTGACTTCTCCAGGGTCTGTTGCTTCATGAAGACACAGCCAGATCGCCATGGTAGCCAGGAAGGCAGAAGCTGGCTACATCAGACCAGAAGGGTGAGGAAGGCCCTAGCTGGGCGTCCTTCTTCCCTCAGCCCTGCAGACTCACCTGCAGCACAGGTGGAAGACCCGCTCCGGCCTCCCTTCCGACTCGGACTTGACATGGACGATCTCGCACACGGCATGTGCTTCTGCATCTGGGAGCAGGGAAACAAGCGGGTGGTTAAGTGCACGTGAGTCTGTGTTTGCACAGAAACATTCCCCACCCCCTGCTCAGGAGCAGACCCTGCATGCAGCAAGAGACCAGCCACGGGTCTCACTACCACCACACGCTGAAGGGGCAGTGGAAGCAAAGAACACCCGGAGCACTTCAAACTGCTGAAAATCGCCAAGATGGTCTCAGCGGGGAGCCGGTGTCATCCCATTGCTTGTAGAAATGACCCTCTGGGCAGCTAAACTGGCTGGAGTCTTTCCCTCGTGTGGTTAGTAGGTTGGGCACCCCGTGGTGGACAGACTTGGGACCATGGTGTCCATGCCAAATCCAGCAGGCCAGTGAGGCCAAGAGGCAGGTCCAAGCTGGTCTGTGGGGAGCCTCGCGCCCAAGCTCTGAGGCCAAGTGCCCTCCCTGTGCCTGGCCACGTCCTGAACCTCCCCTTCTCCTGTCCTCTCAAGCTGTGGCCAAATGAGCAGGCCAAGAAGGCAAGCAAGTTACTAAGCAATTTCTAGGCCCCTCAGAGCCTGGGAACCCATTTCTTTTCCAGTCATGAATTCGGTGCCTGTAAAAGGAGCAATTCACCGCCCACCAGGAGGTCTCACTCGGACACAACAGTTCAGAGCTCTGGTCACAATCCCTCCCTGTTCTCTCCCTGGGCCCACATGACTCCACCCACGGGGACCCATTTATAGAAAGATTCCTCGGATTTCCCCCAGAAAGATAAGAATCCCCAAATCCCACTTTCCCATTCTTAAATCTGCTGCGATTGTATTTCAGAAGAAGTGGGGAATGACTACCCATCAAGATAAGCTGTTATTCTTGAAGGTTTTAAAACTTGATTTAAATGGAAACATACACAGGGTGGGGGTAGAGGGTGGGACTGAACATCACAACACAGAGAGAGCTCTGCTTTCTAGCTGGGGAGTCTTTTTATATGTTTAGCCCTCAAAGAAGGCAAAGTCCTGGCTTAGAAGTCAATGGTTTGGTTACAGGATTTGGGTTTTCTTGCTGATGAGCCAGGCACCAGGAAACATGAGCACTAGCTAAGAAGTCAAAAAGAGGCAATGCTAGTAGTTCAGTTAAAATGTAGTTAAAGGCTTGCATACCCATCTCTAGTCGTGCAACTTACACTCACCGCTATCTACTCAATGCTGACTTATAGGACCTTGTAACACAGAGTGGAACCCATGCTGGGAGCTTCAGAGACTGTGACGCTTAGTAGGAGTTGAGAGCCGCAGCTTCTCTCCCAAGGAGCAGCTGGTAGTTTTGAACTACTGGCTGCGTGGATGGCAATCCAACGCATAACCACCCTGCCACCAAATGGGTTCCTGGCGGGAGCCTCAAAAAAAGCCCTTGTCTGCGTCTGTCCCTACTGCTGGGTCTACCTGGTGTGAAGGAAAATGCACTGAGCTACACTTTAATGGGCAGCCCTGGAGGTGGAGTGTTTATCCTGTCTGCTGCTAAGTGCAAGGTCAACAGTTTGAAACCGCCAGCTGGTCCTTGGGAGAAAGAGGAAGCTTTCTACTCCTGTAAAGAATTACAGCCTCAGACACTCACAGGGGCAGTTCCACCCCGTCCTGTAAGGCCACTAAGAGTCGGCATCAACTTGATGGCAGCGAGTTTGGTTTGGTTTTCTTGAGGACAAATGCTTATTCGATTTAAAAAATTTTCTTTTTGGTGTGCCTGCTAGTCTTACTGGGTCTCCCACTTAAAGGGTCAGAAAGTGGCTTAAAGGGTCAGAAAGTGGCTTACAGGAGCTTTGTTTCCTTATGGCCTCGGGGATTCTTTCCAGAATTAGAAGATGCAGTACTATTAAAATGTACCGTATATACTCAAGTATAAGCCAACCCGAAGATCAGCTGAGCCACTTCATTTTACCACAAAAACTGCATTAAAAGTGTGCTGAAAAACTCGGCTTAAATACGAGTATATACAGTAAATTACTGGAAGATAATCCATACCAATAGCACACCTCTCCCACAGAGCAGTGACCATTACAACCATCTGTCTGGTTCGTGACTGTCCAACCACTGACACCGGTACAGAATGGCTAGGCAAATACACCGGAATGGGAAGGTCCAGGGAAAGAAAGCTGTGAGCGTAGAAAGGATGGGAGACGGAAGCACCTGGGTGTAGACAGACAGTTCCCACATTCGTCAGCGATGTGTATAGCACCGGCCAGAGTTTACCTGCACTCGCCAAAGCTCGGACCTGCAGAGCCTCAGTGGGGATCATGTGCCGAAATCGGAAGGGGTCCCAGTCCTCATAAATGGAAAGCCTGTGAGATCCTACCTGCAGGAGAGAAGGAACCGGTTGCCTAAGAACACACTGCTCTACCCAAGGCCAGGCCCCCTTGGCTGACCCGCACCCTGCATTCCCAGTGCCAGCCTAAGGAACCTCCACCCTACAAGCTCCTTGACTGTGGGGGGAGGTCAGATGCTCACAGGCATCCTCCCAGTTGCCAGACTGCAGTGGGCACACTCCCTGCTATTAAGGACAATGGATGCCAGCAGTCATCTATTTGGTTCCCTACTGATAATGGTTCCTATGGAGACCCAGGGAATAGGTCAAAGTTAAGCTGCCATCCTAAACCTAGGATCCGCCCATCTTGTTACATATATGCCTCCAATCCCTCCTCTTCCTATTGCATGTATGTCCCTAGGTCACCCCCTCTCATTACTGTATTACCTATAAGACAACCCCTTCCTACCTGTAATGAGGGGCTTGCATGTTCCCAAAGAATATAAAAGCCTTGGTCAACATTAAAGATTCTCTCTCTCCCTCCACGTGGACCACCAAGTGAGGCTGAGGTGAGCATGCTACCATGAATTGTGTCTGACTCCATTTATTTCAATACTTCTCTTCTATCTCTCATGCTCTCCATAACTTTACTATGATCTTTACTTATTATCGCTGTACAATTGCGCCTACCGGACCCATAATGATGTGTTAGGGGCTGGCTTCCCCTGACACTTGACTGGCAGAAGGTGGGAGGTCACTAGGTGACTTTTAGGTGAGGGTGGGTTGGTAAGTGTGCTGCCCAAACACAGGGGAGATAGAAGAAAATGGATCCCATCTCCAGAACAGGGCCGAGGGTTCCAGGCTTTGGTAGGCCCCAGAGCCATCCATTCCCACTCAAACAGGGGCTGGCCGGAAGGCCGCAGGGTAGGAGTCTTCAGAGGGACCAAGATTATAGAAATGAGTGTGTCCGACTAAGGCGGATGCTAAAGGCGGAATGAGCGGTATTTTCGGACCATGGGGTGAAATAAGAAGTCTTACAAGTTTCTTCTTCTGCTTGGAGCCATCCTTGTACACAAGGACCACCGCGGTTTTAAAGACTGGGGAAGCAAAAAGAAGAACAGTTAGACACCTAGGGTTCCCCCCTCACATCAGTAGCTCACAGTCATAATTAAGACAGTTACTAAGTGGGCATCGAGATCCCGTACACTCACTGCACCAGCGAAAACCTAGTCTCCCGAGGCAAAATATTCCAGGTGCAATATCAAAACTAGCTTTCTACCAAAAGTGGAAGAATCTCCTTGGCCCTGGAATTCTAGTTTGAATTGCATGTCGCCTCCCCCCACCCAAATATTATGGACATGTACATGTGTATCTATGTTATGATCCTAACCCCTGCCCCCAGGGATGTGCTCCTGCCTGGAGACAGAGTTTCCACTGTTATGTTGTGAGGTGGGTCCTAAACCCAATCACCTATTTGTTATAAACAGAGCAGGTGAGATGCGCTCACATACTAAGGAAAATGGATGTCATGTAAGGAGTGTCTACAACCCAGAGACCCGAGGAGCATCCAGGCTTCTGACAAAAAGGGAATCAAAACAGTCAAGACCACGAGGTGGACTTTTCAGTCTCCTGAACTGACAGAAAATGAGCTCTTGTTCTCTGAGGCCACCCACGGGTGGCATGTTCCTCTCAGCGGATCTAGGAGACTAAGGGAGCACCATTTCAAGTTTCAAGCTGGGTGCTAAAACCCAGCCAATAAATAAAAACATAAAATGCCAATTTTATCACTTCTTGGTCTTTTGCCTAAGATCAAGTGGAAAAAAACACTAGAGAAATAATTTCACGGCTTTAAAGTGATTCACGTTGTATAAACTAATTATTTACACACACATAATAATTTGTATAAACTATAGTTTAGGCACACACAACTTGTTCACAATTCTGGAAATATAATTCCAACTTTTTACTTAAACAAAAATCAGCTTTTGACAATAAAATGCAGTATCACTGCCTCATAGACTGAATCACAGTAAGCTCTTCATGAGCAAGGAATAGATCGCTTCATTTGGGGGCAATACAAGGCAAAACCATGTGTGACTCTCAAAGAAAAGCCAGCAAAAGCCTGGAAGTAATAGGAGGGTGACTCCGCCTGTGCTTGGTTCCGTGTCTGTTATCTTCGCACACGGATGCCCTGCCCAGGTGTGGCCCGGCATCTGAACCAGAGGGAGACAGGGACGAGGCACAGCCCAGTGTTCTAGACAGAGGCCCTCAGAGGAAACTGCTTCAGGAACTTCTCAGACCCTCTGGAAAGCAGCCAAAAGCACAGTCAAACCCACGGAAGCCGGAACCTGTGCGTGGTGGACACCTGCCAGGGAAAAATGCCTCAGTTCTCTAGAGCCACTATAACAAACACCACCAGTGGGTAGGTGGCTTTACACAAAGGGAATTGTATCTTCTCAGTGTAGGAGGCCGGAAGCCTGATTTCAAGGGGCTGGCTCTGGGGGAAAGGCTTTCTGTGTGCGCTCTGGGGGAAGGTGCAATCACCCCTCTATGTCACATAAGGGACTCGCTGAGAAGCAAGCATGAAGAAGTTCCCCAAGCTCCTCAGCAAGAAGCTGCAAATCAAGTGCCATGATGGTAACCTCAAAAAGGAAATACTAGCAGCACCCCAATACTCCATCACAGAGCACTGCACTCTCACAAGTTCCCGCCCACTTGCTGTGTGCTGTTTAGTGTATGAAACGGCACCAACCTCCGCACGCAGTGGCTCCTTGGAAATACTAGGAAAACATTTTTGTAATCAGTTTGAAAATAAAAATTAGGTATTAAGAAGGCACAGAGGTCTCTCAGTGAAAGCTGAGCGACCTAATGAAGAAGCCAGTGTACCTCTGCACGACACACTGCGATGGGCACCCCGCCACGTGATATCCCATTTTGCAACGCCGGCCTCAAGAGAAGGACCGGAGCGTGCTGCATTGCTCGACCGCTGACCGAGAAGTCGGCCGCTGAGACCCTCCAGCTGCTCGAGGGGAAACATATGTGGCGGTCACATTCCATAAAGATGACAACCTTGGATCACGTAGGACAGGGACCTTTTCCTTTTCCCCACCAAGGGCCATTTGGGTGTTTATCATTGATGAGCCTGGTAAAATTAGCACCTTAAAAATTATCCTGCTATCGATTTGATCAGCCATGTAATAACTCTCTCCTAATGTGATGGCTGGGACTGCTTCCCTCTGGTGATTGTACGACGTTAGCTGACGGTTTCTCAGACCATGTAAGGCCCCGCCCAGGTGGGCATTCCCCACCCCTGCTCTAGAACACAGGCACCCAACTAATACTTGGCCTACCGCTTCCTTTCGGGGGGGGGGGGGGGGGAATTCAACAGCCCCCTGGCAATTCGAAACATGAGCACTGTATCTTATAATCCAGTGGGTCTCAACCTTCCAAATGCTGTGACCCTCAGTTAATACAGTTCCTCATGCTGTGGTGACCCCCAACTATAAAATTATTTTTGTTGGTACTTCATAACTGTAATTTTGCTACTGTTATGAATCGTAATGTAAATATCTGATATGCAGGATGTATTAGGCAACCCCTGTGAAAGGGTCGCTCAGCCCCGAAAGGGGTCGCGACTCAGAGATTCAGAGTCACTACTATAATCTTATCTTAACACAGGATAAATGTACGCATCTGCTTTTTCAGTCCCCTGGGATTGTTCCAGCGCCCCCTAAGGGCAGACCACCAAAATGGGCAATACTGCTGTACGAGGTAGTTCTACCCTGGCCTTGAGGTCCCTCTGCGTCAGCAGTCACTCAAGGGCATGGGGTTCTTCGCCAGAGTCCAGAAAAATAAGGGACTGGAAAATGCTGCGGATTCCCTTTTTACTCATTCTCCTGAATCATCTAAAGGATTCTGGGTCAGCAATCAACACAGAACCACCGTGTGGCCTGCTGCCGGATGTAGATACAAGCACCCTGCAGTGAGAGCAGTTGGCTCCCTACTTAGGCCCCACGCTCCTCTCTCTCTCAAGAAAGGCTGCAGCACAGCCACGTGCAGTTGCTAATTTCAGCAGCTCCATACATCTGAACTGGCTTATTAAAGACTAAATCATGGGTGACGTCTCTGCTTTCACTAATAATAGTAACAACTGCATGGAGCGGCAAGCACCCACACTTCTCCAAGAATTGGCAAGTCTCAGAACACTGAAAAGAACACAGGTACACACCTCTCCACAGAAACTACTGCCATGCTAAAACGCCCCCAAATCAAAAACCAAACGCACTGCCATCTAGCGGGTTCCAATGCACAGCGACCCCGTAGGACAGGGCAGAACTAGCCTGTGGGTTTCCGAGACTGTGACTCTGTACAGGAATATAAGCCGTGCCTTTCCCCTGCCGCGCCTGGTGGTTCTGCGCTGCTGACACTGCAGCTAGTGGCCCAACCCATAACCCCCTATGCCGCGAGGGCTCAAAATACCCAGCACTCCATTTTATATATGTCTGGCTGTGTATAGATACATACACGAGCACATGTGTATGTATATATGTGCATATATGTATAGATATATATAATTCAAAATACCCCCATAGCCATTATATATATTTCTTATTCTCATGCAATATACGCCCCGACTCAACGGCGGCTCGCTGTGCTTCTTAGATGGCTCAGCTGGGAATCTGTGCTCTGCATCTGGCACACAATAGCAGTACAGACAGAATAAAGGATCGGGCAAATAGCAACAGTGTTGTCCTAATTTTTCCTTGACTAATTATCAACCTATTAATGTGGGAGTATATGCAGAATAGCATCAATTTTTTAAAATCAACCCCCTTCTCTGCCTGTGTGGTTTACACCTGGGAGAGAAGTGGGCCTGGGGCTGGTGGGACCCATTGTAGGTATGAACTGGAAGGTTTCCCATAGTATGAATAGTGAGGTGGTGATGACAAGCGCAGGAAGACCAATTGCGAGAACTCTAATTAACCTGAGAATGTCTGGGGAAAGAAATGCTCTTGCTTGGGAAAACGAGTCCACTTCCCCCGCTCTCCTGCTACATACCAAACGCTGCCAGCTCCGGCTCCTTCTTCCACTTCCCCAGCGAGGCCGGCGGGTTCAGCCAGATCACGGTGGTGTGCAGAAGCAGGTCCCCCATGCTCAGATCTGCGACCTGAAAGGCAGGGATGCACAGCCTTCCTTACTGGGCGGTATTTGAAACACACAGATGTTCATGTTGTTTTGTCCGTGGTGTCCCAGGGAAGCACTGTCCCAGGGCCATTTTGTCCCTCATGTCACTCTACCTGAATCTCAAAAACAAAATGGACAAGAGGGTACAGAGCATGCCTCCAAAGCTCACCCACAGTCAACCTGTGAAAACGGCGCTATAAAACCGGGGACGTTACATGCTGAGAGGCGGTGTCCCCAGGATGCTGATGACAGAGACCCACTCACAGACGCGCAGACCCTGCCAATAACTCTGTCTCCGTGGAGCTGGGTTCTTCTGGGAAGCAGAGGGCTCTGTGATTGCTGCTTTCTTCTACTCGCTCTAAGAGCACTTGGCTTTGCTGTGAGGGAAGATCCAGGCAGATGAGCGGTTTGAAGAATCCTCACCAACGCTGGGCAGTCTGCACACTGGAGCCTCCAGAGACCAAGAGGGCCAAGTCACCTATCCCAGGTGGTCATCACAGGCAAGCCCACAACAGGCACGTCATCTTCTCCTCTCCCTTCAGGGTCTTGGGGATGAGTTGGCCCAGAGATTCCTTGGCAATTCGATGTTTATTCCTCACAATCCCGCCTCCCTCTCGCTGTGCATCCCACTGGCCCACTTGCCAGCTAGCATAGAGCTGACTCCAACTCATGGTCATGCCTCACGTGCGTGAAGAGGCCACCTCTGCTCCACAGCATTTTCCAAGGCTTGGGCTTAGGCATCCAGACCAGGCACCTCTGGGTGGGCTCAAGCCTCCAACCTTCCGGTTAATGGTTAAGCATGCTCACCATGTGAACCCCCAAAGGATTTCTGGACTACTTCTAGCAAAGTTTCAGGCTCCTGCCCACAATGAAGAAACACCCAACCACCTAATCTGGGATGATGTGGCCTTGAACCTGGTCTCTGTGTCAAAGGTGGGGGGACAAGACATCCTCACAATAACCGGAGCCGAGAGTCTATCCCCTTGGTAGGGTGTCCTCTCTCCTGCAGTACCTATCCACGCCTCTCTCTCACGTCTCACTGAGCCCATGGACGCCAAGCCCTGATCCCTTTTGAAGACCTGAAGCTGAACACTCCACAGGCAAATTGTTCCAGTTGGCGGTGCCGTTTATGATCTATCTGCCTGGGCTTCCAGCAGCGACCGCAGCCCTCCAGCAAACACAGTGCCGCTGTCACTGCTGCTCCTGAGCCTCTGGATGGTGGAGGTGTGGTTCCATCACTGCTGACAGACGGTAACTCCACCCGTCCCTTCACTGGGATCTTGATCACAAGAGCACCAGCATTCAGTACTCCCCTGGACTAGTCGAAGGGAAGCCTAATGGCAGGGTGTCAGATGTGCCAGGGGCAGTTTCAGCCCAACCAGCAGCTCTGGGGGTAAAAGACCAGGTAGTCTGCTTCTGGAAAGAATCCAGCCCACCAAACCCTACGCAGCAGTTCCTATGCCGTCACATGGAGTCGCTGTGAGTCAGAAATCTAGGCGACACCACCCAACAATGAAAGGGTAAAATTGTTTTCTTTTAAATTAGTGGTTCTCAACCTTCCTAATGCTGTGACCCTTTAATACAGTTCCTCATATTGTGGTGACACCGCCCCCCAACCATAAAATTATTTTTGTTGCTATTTCATAACTGTAATTTTGCTACTCTTATGAATCAGGCCACATCTGTGAGAGGGTCGTTCGACTCCCAAGGGGGTCACGACCCACAGGTTGAGAACCACTGTTTTAAACAGTCCTACATATTGACTCAGTGGCACTAAGTTTAGTCCTGGTGGTTTAGTGGTTATTTGTTAATCTGCAAGGTGAGATGTTCGAAACTACCAGCAGCTACTTTGGGGAGGGGGAGAAAGACGGGGAGTTCTACTCCCGTAAACAATTAATCTCGAAAAATCACAGGGGCAGTTCTATAGGGTCACATGAGTCAACATCAACTCGATGGCAGGTGGCAGTGGGCCTGGTATTACTTTGCTAGTGCACTGCTCACCAAAGGTCAGTGGTATGAACCTACCAGACACCCCACAGAAGAAAAGACCTGGCAATCCGCTCCCGTCGAGATGGACACTTAGGGAACGCAACTGGGTCCGTCGTTCTCCTCTGTCCTACAGGGTCATGACGACTCAGCATGAACTCAAAGGCACACACAGTCCACAATGACCCCATGGTAGTATCAGCTGAGAAAATGAAGCTTTGTTTCTATGACTTTCTCGCCTTTCTCTCTCTCTCTCTCTCTCTCTCTCTCTCTCTCTCTCTCTCTCTCTCTCTCACACACACACACACACACACACACACCCAGAAACGGATTCTCTCACAGTCAGGAGGCTAGACATCAAGAAGCTGGCACTGAGCCGTGTGGTCCATGCTCTCTTGTAGTTCCTGGGGGTCAGTAGCACTCTTCGGTGCTCTTGACTCCCAGGTGCACTGTGCTATTACCTACCACCTGCCTTTGCAGGGCCTTCTCCTTTGGGTGTGCTCACAGGATCCCCTTTGTATAGCAACAGTCAATGGACTGAGGGCATACCCTAATACAGCATCTTAACCTCACCTTAACTAATTACACCTGCAAAGACCACGTTTCACGTAAGGCTGCATCTAACAGCTCTGGGTAGACAAGAATTTGAGGTGGGGGTAGCACATGGCTGACACCCTATTGACTTTGGGCTTGGCCAAGTGCCATGGGCCAGGGCTCCGCACACAGCTGCCAGTGTGTGTGGTCTTTCTCACCAGTGTATGAGTTACCATCCAGTCACCTCTCTCATGCGACCCCAGGAGGGTCAGAGTGAGCCCGTGCCCCATCGTGTTTATGAAGGTCGACATGTTTGGATGCAGATTGCCAGACCTTTCTTCCAAGGCACTTCCGGGAGAACCCAAACCTCCACCAAGCCTGGGCACAGGACCCACTTTCTCTGAGGCTTTCATATTTGGAGACTCAAAATCGTGTCATCCTTTCCAGTTGAGAGACCATTCTCATAAGAGAAGAAAGGTATTTCCCCTCCTTTTCATGCAAAATGCATTGCCTTACGCCTCTGGTCCTCATTTGGGGCTAATTTCCTTTTGGGTTCTTCACCTATTTAAACATACACGTGCATGGCTCTCTTTGGATTTTTCCCCAAGCCTTCATTTTTCCAGGCTGCAGGCTTGCCGGTACTGACACAGCACTTCGGTGCTCTCTCTCGGCACTCGGTCATGTACCCCTCCTTCCGCTTTTGTACATTTCCTCTCTCAATCTCCACTGATGAGGGCACCCTGTGGCCAGCACTCTCTCCCTGTGCCCTGCTGGGAAGATTTCTGATGGATTGTCAGAACTGGGCTTCAGGGCGCATTGGTCCCGAGGAACTTGATGAAACCGTGTTGCCTTTTCTAGTCCCTGACTTTTGAATCACAGTCACCCCCCCCACACACCCCCCTAAATTATTTGAAACATTACCCAGAGTACCTTCCCATTTTGTGCAGGATTATTTGCTCCTAACATCATTAAAATCTAGAAATCAATACACCACCTAAATGGCAAGGTGCAGGTTTTGTGATTCCATAAACTCTACTTCTGTAGAAATGAAATAAAAAGTAACTCAGGAAAATAAAAGAAAATCTTGTAAATTAATAAATAGAGCCATAAATGGAACTGAACAATAGGACTAGATTCATTATGGTCCAGCCACACAGTGAAACATTCCACCATAATTAAACGGATTCTTTTTTGAATAATTTAAAATGATTCTTTTTGAATAACGTTTAATTATATAATATATGAAGTCCTTGTGGAATATTAAGTATATATATATATACAATTAGGCATAAGAGTACTATGAAAATATAACTAAGCTTTGTATGCATGTCATTCTATAAGGCAAGATGGACACCCAAATATGAATGGTAATTTATGTGTTGCAATGAGGCAGTGTTTCTTCTCACCTTTCCTGAATTTTTGCCATTTTTGTATAATAAACACAAAAAAATTTAATCATTTTTTTAAATTATAAAAGTTTAAAAGAAAATCAGAACGAAATCCTAGAGGTCGACGATGGTGACAACTGTTTGCTCTCAGGCCTAACCAAGAGTTTGGCAGCTTGACGCTACCTAGCAGCAATGCTTCTGAAAGACATGGAAATTTAGCTTCCATTCAGATCAAAACCAAACCCATCGCCATCAAGTAGATTCCAATGCACAGAGACCACGGAGGCTGGGGTAGAACTGCCCCTTACTGTTTCCTGGGCTGCAGAGCTGTACAGAGCAGGCTGCCCCGCCTCTCTGTGACAGAGCGGCTGTGGGTTTGAACCATCCTTCTTGTTAGCCGTCGAGGACTTTAACTGCCGCATCACCAACAGTTCTGAGAAAGAACATTCTCATGCTCTGATTTCGATGTTCCTATCCATGAAGATTAACCCCCTATGGAGCAGTTCTACTTCTGCAACACACTGGGGACACTGCGAGTCAGAATCCACTTGACGGCCAGTGTTGTCTTTTCTGGAGAGGGTTTCATTGGAGAGATCCCACGAGCTCCCAGGTAGGCTGAGAAAGAGCATTTCCATGCTGAGTTGGGTGTTGGAGAGCAATGGAAAGACTGCGCTCTCAGGGGAGGCCATGCATCTTCCAGCCCACGCATCCTCTTCTGCTTCCTCGCAGCGCTTTCTACAACGCAGGTGCAGGCGTCCCCACCCCCACCCCCTGCTTTTTCTAGGCCACAATAGGCCGTTTCACGTTTACAAAAGACCCACATTTGCTCCTATTTTCTCTAACCAAAGAGGATTTTTGCTGCTTTTACAAAAAAGGGCAAAAAAGCAAAATGAGCACCCACACGTGGAAGCGAGAGAGAGAACCCCCCAGTCCCTCCCCACAGAACGCCACCCAGCACCTCTGCAAGGTGCCACCTCATACTTGAACTGCTTCTGTGAACGCTCTGGGTGGGGGTCATTTTGGCTCACGTGTGTAAACTGGTATGGCTTGGCAGGTTGTTTTTGAAGGGGCCTGCGAATGCCTTTTAAAAAGATTTCCCCCGTATGAATCAATGGCGATGCCTCGTCACTTTGCACGGTTTGGGCTTACAACGGATTTCATGAAAACTTACAGAAAGCAGAGGAGCCCGTACCCGGTGCCCACCGCCACTGAGTCCACATCAGACAAGGGGGAACTTCCCCGCGAGGGTGTCAAGCCTGTAATCTGTCCAGAAGCAGATGGCCACAGCTCTCTCCTTTGAAGAAGCCGGTCATTCTGAACAGCTGACATTTCAATAAGCAGCCTGGCGCTGAACCACGACACCCACCAGGGTTCTTGTCGGTACCCGAAACACGTAAATTTCTGTCCTGTCTGCTAGCAACGTAATCGCCTTCCTGCTCTGCCCTGGGAAGCCCAGTAATGTCTCCTTGGAAACCCTCTCAGCATTCCTGGATCTCCTGTCCGTGCAGCCTGTGCGCTTCCTTGGACCCATTAAAAATATCTCCTGCTCCCCTCCTACCTTCCAAGCGAAGCAAAACCTTGACCAAGAGCTCATTTTCTGTCTACATCGATGTACGAGCCATGATTTTACCTCTTTGAAAACTGGCCTTTAATGCTCAAAAAGCCTGTTTTGCTCCAGGGTGGTCGTAAACACAAACCTGGATAATCGGCCTCTGTGCCTCCTCTCATCTAGACTAAACAATGGCGCCTCGCCCGCCTCCTTGTCTGGAACCCTCCTTCCAAGGGGCAGCAGGGCTGGGGGTTCTCTTCGCTCCCTCTGCGGCCTTCCTCGTGTAAAATGTGGAAAGCAAAAACGAACACAAAAGTCCCAGTGCACCAGAGGACAGAGGCTGCGATGAACATCATTAGGTACAAAGTCCTTCTGACTCATCTCGGCACTTTCGGTTATTTCCATCCTTCGCTCAAGCTCAACTTACGCAGCTCACCTAAATCCTTCCCAGTGTGTCTGTCCTGTCACTGTCTCGAAGTAGTTGGTTTCGGTGGATTAAAAAAAAAAGATTCATAATAACTTGAAATGTCTATGCATTGTACTAAGCACCTACTAAGTGCCAGCCATCGTCCGATGGCTTCAAGTGGTTCTTAGACTGCAGTGGCAGCCACCCAGATGATGATGGCAGACGTTCAGTCCCACAGTTATGGCCGAGGGAAATGGGAGATGCCGCCACCCCCAGGCGACCAGCGAGGCAAGCACCAGGAGCCTGCTTGCTCTAAAACACAGAAGCTCCACCAACAAATACAGAGTTGGTATCACCCTCTTACCATCAGTAGCATGCTAAAAAACAAAACACAGGGTTGCCACCCCGCAACCCCCACCCAAAAGACGGTCCTTACCTCCTTTTTCTGCCCCGTCTGCTCAGCAATCAGCTGGTCGAACACGGCACCTAACTCTTCGTGGATCTTCTGCATCTCGTTGATGTGGCTGGCAACCTTGTTCATGGTCTTGATGGCCACTGGAAGGAAACGGGCGCGAAGGAAGCGGTGACGTTAGGCTCGCAGGCCGGACCAGGATGGGGGCGCTCCCGGCAGCCCGGGCTCACCGTCCAGGTGGTAATGCTCCTCGCTCTCGGCGTCCGTCAGGGCAAACAGCTCCTTGAGCAGCAGTGGGTACTTGAGGATCCTCTGGATGGGCTTGATGAGGTAAGACTCCAGCGTGGACGAGTGCTGCTGCCGCGGGTTCTGGGCATCCAGGAACGCCTTGAAGGCCGTGTCCGTCTTGGCTGGAACCGTTTCAAGGCAGAGCGTCAGCGGGAACACCCAAATCACTCCCTTCACCCAACGGGACCCGTTTCTCCCAAGCGGCTTCTTTACAGGGGCGGGGGAGGAAGGGGCTGGCTCTGGGTTTATTTTGCAGGGGCAGAGGTCACGGGGATGGAAATAACTGTACAGAACCTGTCGATTCTACAACCCTGGCTTTTCTGGGCTGCTGTGGCTTCCCTACTCTTTCGAGCATCGCTCCCGGCCGGTAGAGCCCCCACCCCAAGTCCTCGAGACGGAGGACGTGACGGTGGCCATAGCACGAGCGTGGTTCGCAGCGCCTGGTCTGGATCAGCGAACTCGAACACGTGTCTTCTGGTGTTCTCAAAAGGTTCCCGGCTGCCTCATGCACATCGGGCCATTAGAAGGAAGTGGGTCAGACCTACTGTTTCCAGGGATACTTTTGAAAGCCTTATAATATTTTTCAGGTGCAAAAAAATAACGAGATTGAATTAAGAAAAAATCTACTGGGGCAGGCTTTAATCTAATAAAATGAGTTAAAAATGCAAATGACTCAGGATCATAACGGGTACAGAATGTGACTGTGCCAGAATGTGTTCTGATACTGCTTTAACGATCTCGGAACAATCAGTCACCAAAGCGGTAAAAACCACCACACTCAAGAAAGCCAGGTCTAACCCTCCAGTTCCCTTTCCCATCGGATCAAAACACTGGTCTGGGTGGTCGTAAAAGGAGGAAAAGAAACATTGAAGCCTGCCCCTCAGTGCTCTTGGAGCCTGGGCTAGTTTCAGACAGGGTAAAAAGGAAAAAAAAAAAAAGAAAGCCAGGTCTAAACACACTACAGTCCTCTGGTTCCTCGAGGCTTCCTCAGTCCCCCCTACCATGACCCCAGTGCTGCTCCCAGTTCAGACTAGACCGGAACACGAACATGGGTATAGAGAGGAATGGGAGCTCAGGACACACAATCCAGGAACAGGAGCAGGAGTGGTGACACCAGAAGGGTAGAGGAAGAGGAGGAGAGGAAGGGAACCGATTGCAGTGATTGACACATCACCATACACCCTCTCCAGGGGGAAGACCAACAGAAAACATGGGGGCGGGGAGACAGCGGTCGGTGTGCGAGATGAAAATATTAACAATGTACAGTCTATCAGGGGCTCATGGGGGTGGGTGGGGAGGAAGTGGGGAGGAAAGAGGAGCTGATTCCAAGGGCTCAATAGAAAGCAAATGTCTAGAAAACAATGAAGGCAACATATGTGCAAACATGCCTGATTCAATTGATGTATGGATTATGATAAGAGTTGTACGAGCCCCCAATAAAATGATTGAAAAAAGCAAGCAAGCCAGGTCCGTGTCAGACACGGGGACAAGGAAAACTACGCGCCCTTCTGCACAGCGCTGGGAGGAACAGGAGGCCTGCCCTGCCGCACAGTCCCCACCACGAAGCCCGTCGCTGGCTGTCGGAGGTAGCTCGGCTGTCATGAAGTGGGCTCTGACGCATGGCGGCCCCGTGCGTTTCACAGGAGAATGTGCTCTGCGGGGAGTGCAATGGCTGATTGCTCAAGAACTGATCACCAGGCCTTTCTTCTGAGGCGCCCCGTGGCGAACTCAAAACGACCCACCTTTGCAGTTAGCAACGAGTGCGAACTCACTGAAACGGCCCAGTGACTTCACATTTTCTACTGAAAAAGCATCCACCAAGCCCACTGCCACTGAGTCGATTTCAACTGAGAAGAGACCCTAAGGGCAGAGAAGAGCTGCCTCACAAGGCTGTCAGTCTTCCCAGAGGCAGACTGCTCATCTTTCTCCCGTGCCTGGCTGGTGGGTCAGAGCCACGGGCACTTAGTCCCTGCCGCTGATTTTAAAGAAACGCAAGCAATTCTCTTTGGCGCCAAATGTGAATTGGTACACATGGAATTGGTACATTATGTGGACATGGGGGGGGCACGATTGACAGCTCTTTACATGGGGCGTGTGGGGAGACATCAAGTCACCCTGACTCATGGTGCCACTGTCAGATTCGAACTGGCCCCGTGGGTTTCTGACGCTGTCAATCTTTCCAGGAGCTCGAGGTGACTAGTGGAGGCGAACTGCGGACCGCATGGCTCACAGCCCAGTGTGTAACCACTATGCCACCAAGCCCCCCTTATAAAGCAGCCGCATGTAAAGTGTTGAGAAAAGGCAGGGCGCTTTCCAGAAACCCCCCCAAAATCAAACTTCCTACGGACTCGACTAGTTACCAAGGAAATGTGACTTTAATTCCTTCGCTGAAAAACCTACACAAGCCGCAACACCTGCATAGGGCTATGGCAGAAACCTGCAGCTCCATCGGCGGTGGAACATGTGCTAGACCTGAAGAGACAAGGCCACCCCCACCCAGTCCAGGCTCTCGAAGGGACGACCACACCTGCCCTTGGGAGCACCGCTCCTGCCCGGATGCTCTCAGAGAAGCGCATCGTGTTCTTAGGACACCGAAGAAAAGCAGACCGCACACAGAGAGAGAGTCTACTCCAGCCCGTGGGAGAGAGACATGACTGTCACGGGAGTCACTGCCATGAACAATGCCTGGGAGTGGAGACTGTCATCAGCCCCCTAGGAACAAACTGGGCGAAGCGGGGCGGGCAATGCACAGAAAGGCACCCGCCGCTGCGCTGGGTCGGTTATTACTGAAGGGCAGGCGGAGTAACAGGGCAAGTTCCTCAACTCCTGCGTTTGATGCTAACTGCGAAATAACCTGTCAACTTTGATCAAAAACATTGTAGCTGAGTCATACGTCCATGACAGGAAAACAGCCCGAACCACTCATTCAGAATCCGTGCCCAGAGGCATAACTTGCCAGAATTTGAATCTGGCACAAAATCCCAGACGTGAATGTATTTTGTTTCTCAGTGCCAGGTCCCATCTCGGTGGTTTCTCTGAACCTCTTCTCTGCCGCACCAATGACTCTGTCCCAAAGCCCGCCAACCACGGTGAGCTGCCTAAGTGAGACCCGCCAGTTACCATGTCCCCACCCAGAGGGGCCGGGGCCCTGCGGCCTTACCCTTCACCAGAACCTTGGGGACCTTGGTGTGGCTGGCGCAGAAGGCACTGTAGAGCTTGAAGCGGTCGGCGTAATACAGGAAGGATCCCCCGAGAGAGAACAGCACTTTCTGGATGGGATGAGAAAGAGCAGAGTTAGCTCATTTTTGTGGTTATGGACCAATTGCAGCAAGCTGCAAGCAGGGAGCTTAGCCCGCCCCCGATCCTCCGCACAGGTCAGCCTCATTCTCGCTTGTGGGGGTCCGTCTGTGCCCGCGGATGCTCCTGTGACCCCTCTGAGAAGGCGTGCGGCTGACAGGCCTTTGCAGGGGATGTCCAAGCTGGTCTTCTCGGTGCTTACAGTGGAGGCAGCACGGATGTGCCAAGGCTTGCACCTTTTAATGAGCTATCTGGAGATGCTTCTTATGGGGTTGAGAGAATAACTCTCCAGGGCATTTGGGGAAAGGCGGAAAGCTCTTGAATGCTCTCGATTAGGTTCTGTGGGGAGGTGGAAGAGGCAAATGTAATAACACGGGGAACAGCCAATCAGTTGCTCAGGACAATCAGGGCCTCAGGACAACCTGCCTGTGTCCGCGTACAGTTGTGGCCCTGGGGCTTTCAATGGACGCTTCCTCAGAGGTAGACCCCAGGGCTCTGTGCCATGGTGCCGCCGGGTAGACTAGAACCTCTAACAGCCTGGTAGGATGTTGAGGGATGGTAACTGTTTACAGCCGCCAGACACTCCAGGGAATGCTCCCTGTGCCCAAATGAAAGAAACAGAAGTATGTTTCCCCAACCACTAGACCTCCATCCCCATTTCTCTTCTAACAGGGGTCATATAAGAATATGTGCATTACAAAAAATATATATAAGCATTATTTTAAAGAAAGAGACATGTTCCACTCTGGGCATTAGGTGCTGTCTCACTAACTCTGCTGCCCCATCTGACTGACTAACATGAAATGGAGAGTCTTTCCCTGCTATGCCATTGGTGTGCCTGACGTATTCTATTACACACACACACACACACACACACACACACACACACGAAACAGGCCCCAGGGAAATCTCTTCTGTAGACTTCTTCTGCTCAAGAGAGATACTCCTTTTGCATACCGTATATACTTGTGTATAAGCTGAGTTTTTCAGCACGCTTTTAATGCAGTTTTTGTGGTAAAATTAGGTCCCATGGCTGATATTCAGTTCGGCTTATCCTCGAGCACATACAGAACTTAAAATTAAAAGCAAAGTCCTAAGCACGGAAATAAAATTTAGAATATAAGTGATAGATTGGATTCCCGATTTATATAATGAACAACTGAGTCTGTACTGACGCACAGCCTCACCTCAAAATGTTTTAGACCCTATTTGAGACCATACTGTGAGGGGCAGGACGGTGTCCTCCGAGTGGTATGTGAACACTCATAAGCATTTAGGTATGCCAGGGCATAGCTCTACATATGTGTTCACGTGTACCGCTCGCACATCCATGAAGAGAAGAGCAAACTTCCTGGCCATCATGAACTACTTTGAGGGAAAGAGCCGCTGGGTCTCACGGTGCAGGACCACATTCTTAGCGTCTGTTGGCATGACATCGTCCACAAAGACAATATTCTACCTCCTCGTCAGCGAGTAGCAACTGGGCTCCTAAAAGCTTCTGAGCGACCACCCACGATGGAGCTAGTCTCTCCCTGTCCGGAACACAGGAGAGTGAAGACCCCTGATGGACATGGAACAATTCGTTGAAAGGAATAAAGGGCCCACAATCCCAGCCTCAGCGGCTCTGAGACCAGAAGAACGAGATGGTGCCCAGCTATCACTGCCAACTGCTCAGACGAGGATCACAACAGGCATCCTGGATCACGTGGGAGAAAAATGTGGAACGAAAACCAATCAGAAAGATCAGGCTGCTGGCCTATTTAATTTCACTAAAGAAACTAGAGCAGTGGTTCTCAAGCTTCCTAATGCCGCGGCCCTTTCATACAGTTCCTCCAACAGAAAAGTGGGTGAAGGGAGACGTTGGACAGTGTGAGACATAACAAAATAATAATAATTTATAAATTATCAAGGGTTCATGAGGGAGGGGGGAAATGAGGAGCTGATACCAAGGGCTCAAGCAGAAAGCAAATGTTTTGAGAATGATGACGGCTACAAATGTACAAATGTGCTTGGCACAATGGATGGATGTATGGATTGTGATGAGCTGTATGAGCCCCCAATAAAATGATTAGGAAAAAAAGGAGGTACTTCCCTAACAATTGCCTATTGAGTGTAATGTTAAGTCCTTGCTTTAGATAGTCTTTGTTTTATCATAAATAAATGTAGACTTCTAATGTGAAGTCTCATGTTCCTCACGTGGTGGTGACCCCCTCAAGCATAACATTCTTTTTGTTGTTACTTCATCACTGTCATTTTGCTACTGTTACCATTTGGGCAACCCCTGTGAAAGGGTCATTCGACCCCCAAAGGAGTCATGACCCCCAGATTGGACTAGAGGAACTCTGAGAGATGGCCCTTAGTCAGCTTCAAACACCTCATGCCTCTCTTACGGCTCAACGCTCAGGCCAACCACAGCCCTATAAAGTGCCCAGGGACACAGACCCTAGAACAAGCAGTCCTACTAGCTCCACGGGCAGCACGTGCCCAGGGATGGAGCTCACAGGCAGGAGGGATCGGAATGACGGACGAATGGAAACAGGAAACACAGAAGGAAGTGGGAAGTAACGTGGTGAGGAGAGCAGTCATGTCACCAACCAACCTGTGTCTGCACTGCGGCATAGAAAACCAATGTGCTCCACGTACTTTCACCCAAATCACAAGACGTTCCTCAGGGAGAACAGGACTGCCACGTGACGACGCACGGACAAGCCGAGAATGTCCAGGGCGGCCAGAAGCTGGAAGAGGAAAGAGAGGCTCTTTCCCCAGAACTGAGAGAGCCTAGCCCTGCGGACACTGACTTGGCCCAGCTGGCCTCCAGACCGCGAGGCACTAACTTGTGCCGTTTCAGCTGCCCGGTCCGCAGTGTGTTGTTAAAGCAGCTGTCAGAAGCTCACACATCTTCCCTTATGCCTCTATGTCCCCAAGTCCAACCAGCTTAGAAGGTTCCCCACAGAAGCAGCCCGACCCTCAGAGTCACGCTCGGCAATGAAACGAGGAAGTGGTTGAAGAAGAACCTCTTCTTGTACCCTCACTGTACTCACCCCCAAGTCATTCATTTGTTCGGTTCATCCGTACTGAGCGGCTGCTGCTAGGGTCCTCGAGTCTATCTGACTCAGCATGGGCCTGAACCACCAACCTCCCGTTACAGCAAGTATCTAACTGTGGTGACACCAGGGATCCTTACGCCAGCATCACACACTAACACGACAGCTACACTAGCATCACGAACTAACTCTATGTCTACACTAGCATTACATACGAACACGACTCACTAACAGCTTCACTAACATTATATACTAAAATCTACACTAGCATTACATCTACACTAGCACTACGCACAAACGCACCTACACTAGCCCTGCACCTATAGCAGCACCATACACTAATATCTACACTAGCATTGCACCTATAGCAGCATCATACACTAATACCTACACTAGCACGGCACCTATAGCAGCACCATACACTAATATCTACACTAGCCCCGCACCTATAGCAGCACCATACACTAATATCTACACTAGCCCCGCACCTATAGCAGCATCATACACTAATATCTACACTAGCCCCGCACCTATAGCAGCACCATACACTAATATCTATACTAGCCCTGCACCTATAGCAGCATCATACACTAATATCTACACTAGCCCCGCACCTATAGCAGCATCATACACTAATATCTACACTGGCCCTGCACCTATAGCAGCATCATACACTAATATCTATACTAGCCCTGCACCTACAGTAGCACTATACACTAATATCTACACTAGCCCCGCACCTATAGCAGCATCATACACTAATATCTACACTAGCCCTGCACCTATAGCAGCATCATACACTAATATCTACACTAGCCCTGCACCTACAGTAGCATTACACTAAGTAGCAGTACACACTCACACTACAGCTACACATTACCACACACACTAACAGCTTCACTAACACTACATACTCATACTAACATCTACACTAGCATTGCACACGAGCATGACACCTACACTAATACTACTAACACTAACATTTACACTAGCATTACACCAACATTACCCCTACAGTAAGTAGCAGTACACACTAACACCACATACTCATAAGCATCCACACCAGCATTACACACACTAATACTACACATCAGCACGAGCATCTACACTAACAGTACACACTACCACTGCACACACACACTAACCTCACACGCTAACATTACATCCACCAGCATCAGAAGTGAATCCAACTTCATAAAGCCCAAGGAGAACTGCTTTTCTGCAAAAGAAGTTCAGGGCAGAAAGTACAAAAGGACTCCCTCACTAAACGTTGCTAGAGAAACCGGGGTGGCCGAATGACCCCAAAGGGGGCGTTGCTTTGTTTATCATCCCACATACAAACTCAACTCAAAATAAATCACAGTCTCCATGAAAATCACAAAACTACAAAGCAGCTAGGAGAAAACATAAAATCTGTATGACCCTGACACAGCCAAAGATGTCATAGCTGTCACACCAAACTCCAAATACAGGAAGTAATCACAGAATGTTGCCTTGTGCCTCCTGGAACGTAATCGCTGCCTGCTCTCTGAAGGACACTATTAAAAGAACGAGAAGAGCAGCCACAGAGGGGAGACGTTTTACAAGTCATCCAAGTCAAGAACTGGTATCTAGATTATACAAAGAAATGTAAAAATGCAGTGATAAGGAAGTAAATGGACAAAAATATTGAACAGAGACTTCACCAAGGATGACATACAGAAGACAAAGAAGCACCTAAGAAGGTGTGCGTCATCCCACGACAATAGGTAAGTAAAGCTGAGACCACAACGACACCCTGACATGCCTGGTAGAATGGCCACAAGTGAACAGAGTGGCCATCAACCGTGGGAGGATGAGGAGGACTGCGGGGGAATGTACAATGACACGCCCCTCTGGAAAAGCCTGGCAAGGCTTAAAGTACTAAGCACACACCCGGCTGTGATGCAACCACCCCACCCCAAGGTAGGTGCCCGAGAGAAATGAAAGTGCGCACCAGTGCTCGAGGCGGCTCCACTTGCCAGAGCAAAACCACCAACACAAAAGCCTGGAAACAGCCCAAATGCCCATCAAAGGTGGAGGAATAAACAGAGGGATGCGTCCCTACAGTGGAACCCTATTCCAACCGTTTAGGGAAAAATATGTTTATAGAACTATCAAAGTACACTGCAACATGGATGGGTCTCAGAGTACTTATGGTGAGTTAAATAGATAGATCCTTTTCAAAGGGACCTGCTGTATGATGCCGCTATGCACAGTTCCAGGAAACGCACAATCCTCTAACGTGACATGATGGTGTGGGACTGCAGGTGGGAGGCAGGAGCTGGGAGGACGGGAGAGAGAGTACCCAGAAAGGAACAAGAGAAAACGCATGGGGGTAGATGGTTAGAATCATTTTCTTGACTGTAGTGGTTTCACTGGAGTATTAAACCAGAAACCAAACTCAGTCATTGAGTCGATTACAATGCATAGCACTCTGGTGGTGTAATGGTGAGGCATTGGGCTGCTAATCACAAGGTCAGGAGTTCAAGACCACCAGCCACTCCATGGAAGAAAGATGAGGCTTTCTACTTCCATAAAGAGTCACTGTCTCAGAACCCTGTTCTACCTTGTCCTATAGGCTCACTGAGTTCTAGGAGTATACATAGGTCAAAATTTATTGGACTAAAATTGTACATTGTAGACATGTGCCCGTTGTTTCCACAAATCGATTCTTTCCGTTCCTTTTGTATACGAGAGGCTGTAAGCCCTGGCCGTTGCAACGAATGAGGGAGCTGCGCTGCTGGGGCGTGCAGCACAGGTCACCTCTGCAGTGAAGGAAGCCAGCCCAGGAGGAGGCAGCAAGCTGCACACGGCCCAACGAAGGCATTAGCCATGCACCCTCCCCTACAGTGGAAGGAAGGACACTGTGTTCTGGAAGCTGTCTTCCCCCTGGATAATGACCAGCACTCCCATTAAGCAAGCTTTCCTAGAACAGGAAAAATTAATATGGTTACTGGGAGACGTGGGGTGCTATGCTCATTTGCTAAAAGCAAAGGCACGAACAACTCACAGGACAAGGTTTCTGCACTTTCCGAAGCAAACAAATGCTCCACTTTAAGGCAAGTCGGTGACATTGATTTTAGTTCCAGCCGGACAAACGTGACCCGGTTAGTGCCCTTCTTGGGGGCCCTTTAGGCTCCTACCAGGGCAAGCCTAAGCTCAAGAACTCACCCAGGAGTGCATAGTGCCACCTGGGGAGTGTTAGCAGGGCACTCAACTTGACCCACAGGACAACCTACCCATGACATTAAAAAAAAAAAATCGACTCCAACTCATGGCAACACCATTTTCCATGGTTGGGTTCTTAGACGGTGATCAGCAGGCTGTTATTCTGAGGCTCCTCTGGCTGGACTCGAACCTCCAACCTTCCAGGTCACGGAGGAACACACTACACTTGCTGGCATTCCCAGTAGAGCCTTAGGAGGTGGCTCTGTGCTCTTTGAGGGTGGGACTTACCTTAAACTGATCAACTCTCTCCAGCTTTTCCAAGTCAGGTACCAGCCGCACCCCATCTTCCAGAGTTTTGAGGAATTCCACTTGAAACTCTACCATTTCAGTTAGATTGCCAAAGAGCACATCAAGCTGGAAAGGGAAAAAGAACTTCACCCACCCCGTCTTTCACTGGGGTGTGGAAGAGTTCTCTGTATCTGATGGCCAACTTTCCCCACAACCTTCCAATGATCCCACCACCAGAGGGTGGGGCAGCTCCGCGACCTCCTCATCTGCCAGACAATCGGGTGACCCACCCAATGATCACAGTTGCTGGCCAGGCCAGGCCTCAGCACTGAGGGTGCTCCCCACCCCTCCCTGGCTGATCAGCCACAGGACCCTCCCCAGGTCCAGTCCACTTCACCATACCTCATCCTGGGTGAGAAACGTTTCTTTTTGAAGAGGTTTCAGGTATCTCTCCATCAGACAGTTTAAGTCCTAAAGGTTGAGAGAAAATTGCATGAGCACAACTAAAAAAATAAATCAGACCAAATTCACTGTCGTGGAGTCTGTTTCAACTCAGAGAAGCCCTACAGGACAGGGAAACCTTAACCCTGCGCACTTCTGAGACTGTACGAGGAGTCCTGGAGGCGTACTGGCTACACACTGGGCTGCTAACTGCAAGGTCAGTGGTTCAAAACCAGCAGGTGCTTCTTGGGAGAAAGACAGTACTTTCGACTCCTGTAAAGAGTTACAGTCTCAGAAACCCACAGGGGCAGTTCTACCCTGTCCTGTAGGATCACTAGGAGTTGGCATCGACTCGATGGGACTGAGTTTGGAGGTTTGGGTTTGGTAAATTATTACGGGAGTAGCAAGTTTCATTTTTCTCCAGAAGGAGCAGCTGGTGGTTTCAAACTGCTGACCTTTCAGTTAGCAGCCCAATTCAAGAGCCACTACACTGCCAGAGCTCCCAAAGAGTACAACTAAAAGCCTATCAAGAAAAACCAAGGTTAGGTTAAATGACAACATCAGTCTTGGGAGTCCTTGAAGTCCATTGGAGTGGGGGGAAAAAAACCACCATTTCTATAATCTCAGAGAGTAAAAATTTTAGGCTTTGCAATTTGTATCGTCTCTGGCCGCTACACAACTCTGCTGATGCAATAAAGCAACTGAATGAATGAGTGTGGTTGTGTGCCGATAAAACTTTATTTACAAATACAGGCAGCAGGCCGGGGTTAGGCCAACCGGCATACTTTACTATTCTTTGACATAAAGAGCAAAACAGCTCGTTAAAAACAAATTGCACCCTTTTAACATGTTTTCTTTAATGAAATGCCAGAGGAAGTGATGGTACAAAGAAAGCAGACGTAATGACCCTCTGCCTAGACTCCAAGTAGATTATAAAGACAACGCCCTCATTTGTCCATCCGTTTTTCAGTAAGCCGAATTCACTTTTGGTATCAGCTCAACAGCATAATTAGAAAGATCACAGGGCAAAGTGCCATCCTTTCCTTTGTCAATAATTCCGTTATAGTGACATAATTTCTTAGTGCAGAATGCAGAATCTAAGAGACCCGGTGGCCATCCAGAAGATTCTGTCTCGTGGGGACTCCGCGTGCATCCGAGCGGACCTGTGATCCAGACGATCTTCAAGGGCGGATGTTTTGTAGCAGATCACCAGATCTTTCTTCTGAGGCGCCTTCTGGGAGGATGCCACCTCTCATCTTTTGGGGAGCAGCTTAGTGTGTTCACCACTGGCATCACCCAGAAAACACACTTACTCTTGGCGACCCTCCGGGACAGATTGGAACTGCCCATGTGGGCTTCCGGGGCTATAAATCTTGACGCAAACCGAAAGCCTCATCTTTCTCCCATGGAGTGGCTGAAAAATTCAACCTGCTGACCCTGTGGTGAGCAGCCCCAAGGGTAACCCACTGGACCACCAGGGCTCCATTGGCATCGCCCAGGGAGACGCCTAAACCAGGCATTTGAACATGCGGAATAAAAGCCAAATCCATGGGAAAGACCAAGAAAGTCTCCACTCCATGGCTGACTTCGTGGCTAGCCACGGTTTTAATAAAAACACGTGAACGCACAAACGAGGCCCCTAGAGGAAAGCAGGCCCCACGGGGAGGGAAGAAGGTGGGCAGGCCGAGCAAGCCGTACCTTCACGTAGGTGCGCTCCGTCTCCAGGAGCTCGCAGATGACCTTGCGGAGCTTGTCGGCGTCGGTGAGCTGTCGCATGGCTGCCAGCTGCGGGCCGGTGGGGTCCTGAGGAGATGGGCTCTGGTCCGAGGGGTTCATCTCGTGCAGGCTGCGGCAGAAGGCGGCCACCTGGTCTGGACTCTGCAGAGCACGGGTGAAAAGGCAAAATGGAAACATTTAGTCCTCATTAGGGCCTCATCTCAATCAACACCTGTCTCTCCTGAATGGGCTCTTCCTGCTTCCAGCTTAATGAGCTGCCACATCACACATTTCCCCAAATGCTTCACACACTGGCTGCTCTTTCAATGCTCAAAACAACCATGATACCAATACCAGTACCAAGGGCTGTCAAGTCAACCCCAACCATAGCAACCCCGGGGGTGAGAAAAACTGAGCTCCACAGGGTTGTCAATCACTGAATTTCAAAAGCCGACAGCCAGGTCTTTCTTCCCAGGCACCTCGTGTTGGACTCCAACTTCCAATCTTTCCACAGGTGCTCAACTGCACTGCCCCGGGACTCGTCAGAATAGCGGTTCATGTTTACCCAGCAGAGTGCCAGGTACTGCTCTCATGCATGTAACCCCAAGCCCAGGTGAGTAAAGGCAGTGAACAGGTAAGAAAGCAGGGACCAAGAGAACGTAGGTCATTCTTCCAGGATTACACGGCTCCTCGGGAAGTAGCCGCGCTGGGAATTGGATCGGGCAGAGTGGCTTCAAGGCCCAGATTCTTTACCAGAACAAAACTTTTCTGATAGAGATGGAGACACTGGAAAATGAATGCATTTGACCCAAAGTGCATGGCTTATCCATGAGCGGACCCTCAATTCAGTGCACCGCCAACTGCACTTTGCAGTCTCGGAGACCACTTTACAAGGTGAGGTTCTTCCAGGCGCGGCTAATAATTGCTAACGAGGTATCTTGGTAGACAAAGGTATACCTTCATACACTTCATACCTTCAAGTTTCCTATTGGGTCGGAAACATAGATGAAGTCTTGATGCATGCTACCATACGGACAAGTGTTAAAAACAGTATGCTGAGTGAAATATTTGAGACAAAAAGGGCAATTACATATTGTATTATTCTACATAAGCTATCGAGTCTAGGCAAAAGCAGAAAAACCAACGTTTATTGGCAGTTGCCAGGATCCGTGGGAGGGAAAATGGGGAGGTGAGTGTAACCTCCCAAACCAACCCACCACAACTGAGTCCATTCTGATGCACAGTAATCCTACAGGGCAGAATAGAACACTCCACACAGTTTCTGAGATCAAAATCCTGATGGGAACAGATAGCCTCGTCTTTGTCCTATGGAGCAGCTAGTGGGTTAGAACTGCCGACCTTGTGGTTAGCAGCCCAACACTTAACCATTTGGAAAGGGAGAGTTGTGTTGACCATAACAACTGGGTGACTATATTTAATGCCACTTAATTGTACATAGTAAACATGGCTGAAGTGGCCCATGTCTCTTATAAACACTCTACAATAAAAATGGCATCACCTTAAGAACACAGCTTTCCCCCAGAACCTGGATGCTTCCTCCCCCCAACTACCATGATCCGAATTCTACCTTGCAGGACTGGATAGGGCAGAGATTGTACACTGGTGCAGACAGGAGCTGGAGGCACAGGGAATCCAGGGTGGATGATACCTTCAGGACCAAGGGTGTGAGGAGCGATGCTGGGAGAGTGGAGGGTGAGTGGGTTGGAAAGGGGGAACTGATTACAAGGATCCACATGTGACCTCTTCCCTGGGAGAGGGACAGCAGAGAAGGAGGGAAGGGAGACTCCGGATAGGGCAAGATATGACAAAATAACGATGTATAAATTACCAAGGGCACATGAGGGAGGGGGAGGGGGGAGGGAGGGGAAAAAAAAAGAGGACCTGATGCAAGGGGCTTAAGTGGAGAGCAAATGCCTTGAGAATGATTGGGGCAGGGAATGTATGGATGTGCTTTATACAATTGATGTATGTATATGTATGGATGGTGATAAGAGTTGTATGAGTCCCTAATAAAATGTAAAAAAAGAAAAGAGGAGAAAAAAATGATTAGGGCAAAGACTGTACAGATGTGCTTTATACAATTGATGTATGTATATGTATGAACTGTGATAAGAATTGTATCAGGCCCAATAAATTGTTTTAAAAAAATGGCATCACCAATTAAGAAACTCCAAAAATACAAAAAAGCATCCATCGCTTCATCCTTCCCAAAGGCAGGAGTAAGGGAAGCTGAGCACTGAACTAGGTCTCAATGGTAGTGTTCACTCTACCTGAGCTTTCCCAAGGATGGCTCTGAAGAAGACCAGAACCCAGCCCAGGCCAGCCACTGTCCAGAAGGTCCTGAATCATAGCGACCGTCCACTGGGAAGTGCACTGCTCCTTAGGGGTTCTGAGACCATGACTATGTACAGGAGCAGACGATTCCCCCCCCCCCCACCCCTCACCCCCACCCCTCCACACACACCTCTTTCCACTGCAGAGGAAATGGTGGGTTTGAATCTCTAAGCTTGGCTTAAGCAGCCTGGAGCTGAAGTGACTGAGCCATAGAAAAGCTAGAAACTTTTTTGTTACCATTTTAAAATTTAGGATTCTAGGATCCCAAATTCCAACGTTTCAAGTTAAGCAAGACAGTTCTCCAAATGTCGGCTGCCTAGAAACAACCAACCAAACAGAAAAACACCAGCAGACTTCTCCAGAGTAGCTGCACCTGGGAGCTTCCAACTATCCCAATTCCCGGCGCTCAGCCACGCAAATCCAAAGGACATCCATCTCCGTGGCGATGTGTGGGGGAGGTCAGGGCTTTCTTACACAAGGGGTTGAAGTCAGAATCGACTCCGGAGTGGTGAGTTTGCTTTTTATTTATGTATTTTAAATGAACCAGTCTCTTCCATTTCACCCCTGGCTGAGAATTTGAATTTCTACCACCAGATACATGGGATCAGAATCTACACTTTTACAAGATCCCCCCTATGCAGCTTTGTGTATGCACGAGAGTCACCCGGGGCTCTGTGCGAATCCCTGGGGTTCCTGTGAAGACGTACTCCCTGACTCAGTATATCCGAGGTAGCATGGACGTTCAGCAGGTGGTCAAATGAGAACGGACCTCTTTGAGAACCTGGCTTTTTCAAGCTTGTCATCCAGTTGCTCCCATGGCTTCCTTGGAGCACAAACTCTAGCTTGTTGCCAGGAGGAAGGACTGGCCGCCCTGTACCGCCCCTCAGGCACGGTTCTGTTGTCGCAGCCACTGTGTCCGTCCGTCCGTCCTGTTTCACGGACCCTCCACTTTACCAAGCACGAGGTTTTGTTCCAGGGGCTGGTTTCTCCTGACATGTCCAAAGGACATGAGGAAAAGTCTCAACATGCTTACTTTTAAGGAGCACTGTGGCTGTACTTCCTTCACACCCGGGTTGTGGGTTATTTTTCGGCCGTCTGGCGTACTTTCAAGTTCTTCTGTCACACCGTGGTTCAGAGGCATCCATTCTTTTCCAGGCTTCCTTAGTCACCGTCGCGCGTTCACATGCGCATGAGGCAAAGGACAGCGCTGAGGCTTGGGACAGGTACACGCTAGCCCTCCACACGGCGGCTTTGCCCTTTAAACACTTGAAGCAGGCCTTGTGCGCAGAGAGGCCCGATGCACGATGTCGTTGGGTTTCTTGCCTGAGGCTTCATGAGCGTGGACTACAGTCCAAGCAAAATGCACTCCTTGACCACTGCACCCCGTGCTCGATGTATCGGGATGTCTGTTGATCCAGTGGTGAGGATTTGGGTCATCATTTACCTTGAGCTATAATCCATACTGAAGGCTATAGTCCTTATTTCGATGAGTAAATATTTCAAGTCCTCTTAGTTTTTTGCAAGCGAGTTTTTTGCAAGTTTTTTGTGTGTTCTGCATAGCACAGGTTGTGCGGGAGCCTTCCTCCCGTCCCGAGGTCCCCTGATGTTCGGAGCTGTTTTTTCCGTACTTCTCTCCCCTCCTTTTATTGTCTAGTTCAACTCAAGATGCAACAAGCGTTTCCCATAAGTATGTGTGCAAGCAGACTTCTACCATCCACCTGTCCTGGAGGAAAATGAGGAATACCCTCCCCAAAACTGTGCTTGGTTTACAGGGGATGACTTCAAGAGTTACCGGGTATGACTGCTTTAGAGGGTGGTCTTGGCTGGAATCTTAATGAAAGCAAATTGTCACATATTTCTTCTACGTATGGCTGGGCAAGCTCGTGCTGCCAATCATTCTGTTAGTAGGTGACTGTGCAGCAAAAGCCAAAACCAGGTGCTGTCCACAAATCAACTTTTAAACACAGAGAAAGACCACTGCCTCATATTTCCATGGCTTTTTCTTGCAGGGCTTCAACCCAGTTCTTCTCAATTCAATCACAGTAAATGACGCCAAAACAGAATAAGCCAAATTTGTAAAGTGTAGGTATACTGGAACAATAATTAACAGGGAAAATTGCAGATTGATGCCCTGCTAGAAATTTAATCTCCCTCTTAGAAAACGAGAGCAGTGTGCATATTACATAACACCCTAACCTCTCGTTGGCAACAGCACTGCCCTGATCAGAGATGACAGCCGACCTCGCCAGTTTGTGCTCCGCTCTTCAGAGCCCTGGCGATCATCCAGTCCCCCACACGAGGCGCCTTTCAGGGCTCACTGTCCCTCTCCCAACTCCCCCATTCCAGGGCTTTGACGAATAACACATTTTCCTGTTCTGGTTACTGCTTCACTTCACCTAAATTTAAAAAATTTATTTCTGAATTCATGGCAACAACCATAACTGAACCGGCCTGAAGTCTTGTTTCCTCTTTCCTGCCCCGAAAAGGAAAAACTAAATCAAACAAACAAAAAACAACCCAAGGCCACTGCCACCGAGTCAATTACGACTCACAGTGGCCCTCCATGGGGTGTCGGGGAGGATACATCTGTATGGGAGCAGACAGCCTCATCTTTCTCCCAAGGAGTGACTGGCGGATTTAAACAGCCAACCTCCTGGTAAGCAGCCCAATGTGTAAGCCTCACCACCAGGGGTCCTTTCTGAAATGGAAAGAGTAATCAAATCACAGCACAAAGTTATGGAAATCAACCCGAAAGGGGTAGATTAGCAGTAGTATCGCGACAAAAGAGAATACAACCAGGATCCTAGTCTGCTTAGGCGTTACACTAATTCTCTTATACCGCTTACCTTAGTGCATTCATTGCTACAACCAGGATCCTAGTCTGCTTAGGCGTTACACTAATTCTCTTACACCGCTTACCTTAGTGCATTCATTGCTACAACCAGGATCCTAGTCTGCTTAGGCGTTACACTAATTCTCTTATACCGCTTACCTTAGTGCATTCATTGCTACAACCAGGATCCTAGTCTGCTTAGGCGTTACACTAATTCTCTTATACCGCTTACCTTAGTGCATTCATTGCTACAACCAGGATCCTAGTCTGCTTAGGCGTTACACTAATTCTCTTATACCGCTTACCTTAGTGCATTCATTGCTACAACCAGGATCCTAGTCTGCTTAGGCGTTACACTAATTCTCTTATACCGCTTACCTTAGTGCATTCATTGCTACAACCAGGATCCTAGTCTGCTTAGGCGTTACACTAATTCTCTTATACCGCTTACCTTAGTGCATTCATTGCTACAACCAGGATCCTAGTCTGCTTAGGCGTTACACTAATTCTCTTATACCGCTTACCTTAGTGCATTCATTGCTACAACCAGGATCCTAGTCTGCTTAGGCGTTACACTAATTCTCTTATACCGCTTACCTTAGTGCATTCATTGCTACTGCCAAACCTCGTCTGACAGGCCAGAAAGTAGCAATCACTTACAGGAGCTCTCGCAGGTTCTATTTGGAAGTGTCTCTCTCCGACCCTGAACTCATTCACAAGGAATGTTCCGCCAAGTGACCTCCTGGAGAGGCGAACGGTACGGTGTGTGATTTATAATTCAGTAAACCTATTTATAAAGGAAAAACTCCTTGGATTTTTGTGAAAGGAGTTTCAGTAGAAATAAATGGAATAGTCGCCCCACCCAAAATCATCCTTTGAAACTGTGTGCATGCCCTTTACAGGGTCCAGTGATAACTGTAAATGTCAACTGGACTATAATATAGTCATGCTGGAGGCCGGAATTGGGAATCCTCCCCCAAAGGAAAATTCCACAGACAGAGCATGCGGACACCTGTCAATAACAACTGCCTACTCTGGACCTTCTGCAGTACTCTCCTGTGCTGCTTTGATTAGGCCCCCGGCAAAGATACCTAACACAACGCGTGGATGACTGGTACCTTCATTTACAGAGTTTTTCTAATGTCCCAAATATAACCACAGCCCTTCATGCCAACACCGATCGTATCAGCGTGACTATACATGGTAAATAGACCATCCTCACGGTCCCCTCAGCGGTTCCGAAAACCTCCCTCTATCTGCATTATTCAGATGAGTTGCCCAAACAACAACCAGTGTAATAACCTCAGACACAGAAACAAATCAAACTGCAAAAGACACGTCCCTGCGCATCCACAATGGATAGTCCATCATTCTCAGCTACCTCTGGACATAATAATGGAGGGTGAGTACGGGATAGTTTCGGGGTTTTCGGTCTCTTTTTCCCCACCTTAAATACCTTGAGGTTTCCATTTTTAAGCGTGTCAGTCAGGTTCCTGATTTAGACCGTATAAAGTTCACCAGCTCCAAGGTCTGGCACCCTAGGTTTTAAGCAAGCCCTTGGGAAAACTTAGATCAGCGGGTGTGGGCTAGGGCGACTCAAAATACAGCTGTCCACTGCTCAACCGTCTCCCTCAACAGTCCAGGTTACTTCCCACCTCTCTCCCGTCTCAACCATCACTGCATCCTAGCAAAATCCTGGGTTATTTTAGGAAATGCCATTAACAGCCCAGGAATCATGCAGAATCCCCCTGGGTCATCTCCTGACAGTTCAGAGCTCTAGGCATCCCTTCCTTAGGAGGCACGTTCCTACACAGGTGGATTGATTTAGTCAGGGGGTCTCTCAGGGGGTCTCTGAGGTTTCCACTGCCCTCCTGGACTGATTCAAGGTGTAAGAGCTCAGGCTGTCATAAGGGATCAGTCCAAATGAACCTGTGGTCAAATGAACCAAGTTCAGATGAACACCTTCAATTATGCCATTTAATCTGAATACTTCTAAAGACAGAATTCTGAATTCTGAAGCATGCAAGTACTACTGTCAAAGGCTCTTAACATTTTTGTTCCGGGAGGAGGAGGGAGGGAGAAAAAAAATATATAGGCATCTCCTGACACCATCAAGTTTGAGGATTTTGGCTTTGTTAAACTCTCTCCCCTAAAATACAGTAATAATAATAATTTGAAGGACGTATAGACTACCTCTAGTCCCTGGATGGTACAAATAATTATTATACTTGATGGCTTACTGAAAAGCCAGCGGTTCGAGCCCAGCTGAGGCACCATGAAAGTATTGGGGGTACAAATGAGACCCTAGTGTGTAGTGAAAACTACAAACCAATAGCCTTCTAAAAAGGGGTGCATGGGATTTCAGCTCTAATACAGAAGGTCTAGTGATCTACTTCCGAAACATCAGCCACTGAACCAAACCCCTTGAGGGCAGAGTTCTACTCGGACATACAGGGAGCTCCCAGGAGGCCAAGGGACTTTTGTTGCATTTTGCAAACTGTCCCTAAGGTAGAGATTTTCTTACGGTGGCCAAGCTGTGAAATCCTCTCTCTCCTTAGTGTGAGCAACCTTCACCACGCAGTTCCCTGACTAACTGCTATAGGCCAGGAGGGGCTGCAGCACTCTCCTGCTTCATGGCTGACAGAAGGGGGCCTCTAGCCATTCAGACACCACACCGTGTAGCCGGAAGTGCCCGGAAAGGTGGACTCTCAGCACACTTCCAAAGCCGTGCTCCCTGGGACTGTTGCTGTTGCCACAGTCCAGTTGGTCCCATAAACACGGTGACGTTGACTGAATGGGAGGAAACGCTGCCCGGCCGGTCCGACAGAATGGCATACCGTGAAGGGATGCAGACGGGACCACTGTTAGCTACATGGGTTTCACTGGCTGCTTTGTTGGTAGAAGGGGCTCAGGTCTGTCTTCCTAGTCCACCTTGGTCCTAAAGCTGCAGGAGCAGGTGGTGGTGGCACATGAGATGCGCCAGCAGGGAATCGAACTGCGGTCTCCATGAGAATCCTACGACTGAATCCAGCAGTGGGACAAACAGCTAAGCCTCATGGGAACAAGAGGCCAGCTGAGGAGTCTCCAATGGGGAAGGAGAAAGCTGGCTCCACTTGGGGGCTGCAATCAGTCACCCTGGAAACCGAGAAGCACTGGAGGGCATCTGAGAACTGCCCTCTGGAAACTGTTACAAAGAGCAGCACAAAGCTTTCCCCAGCCAGGACTGAGAATTGGCCAGCCTACGGGGCAGGCGGGTGAGGAGCGGGAGAAATGGGTCGCTTCCATGGAGGTCAGCGGGAAGCTCGGTGTTTAGAGTGTCCCTTTCTTCCTGCACAAGATGAAAAGAAAGTACAAAGGGGGGGGGGGGGGATGGGCGCATCGGCTACTCAAGCGGACCAGCTGCTGAAGCGCTTCCTGTTATGCAAGCACTAAAGGCCTTTTTCATAGTGTGATTTCCAACGCCATCCGTGGAGCCTGCCTGATTGAACACGTCCCACAGGTTTAGAGTGACCTAAATGCACGCCTCTATTTAAGCCTTTTGGGAGTCAACTACCAAAGCCGTGCACGACATCATTTCAGAGGCGGATAGGTGCACCTCCTCAGCACTGACCTTACACCAGGGTGCCAACACCTTTTCAGCAACCTTCCCAGAAGAAATGGCCCAGAAGCACCAAGGCTCATCAGACGTGCTGACGCTCAAGTTGGGTCAAATGACCAAAAATGAACATATGATCCATGCATGCTCATTAATAGCATCAACACTTCAGGGTGTCATTTCATTTTGTCAAACTGTTCTTGCCACAAATTCACTGGGTTTTCGGTTTTGTGTTTTAAACTTTTCACCGTGATTTAGGTTCACAGAGCCGATCACCATTTGCTAGAGGGCCTGAACTGTGCACGATGTCCACTGGCTGATGTTCAGCTGTGAAGACACTCCCCACCAAGCCGATGTATACTTCCCCATGATCTTCTCAACAAAGCATGCATTAAAAAAAAGAGAAAATCAGACTCAGGACTTTATCCCAAGGAGGCCGGCAGAAGCCCCTCCTTCCAGGCTGCGGGTTGAACGTTCAGATTCGACCCAAGCAGAAACAGCCCAGCACACTCAAAAGCTTTGAGCACCGAAAGGAAAAACTGAAACATCACATAGTAAAAGGGCACACATCCTGCACCACGTCACTCTGCCTCTTCCCACCGAAAGGAGAGACCAGTGATGCGATGCAAACTCTTCTCCACACCACGTACTGACCTCTCAAAGCTATCGCCGGCAGATGAAATCAGAGAAAAGACTGAAATAAGGACCAGCCCAATTATGACCTCTTGGTTCAAAAACAAATTCCCTGGAAAGTCGTAACATGCACATGGCTAGCAAAACAGAATTCACATGGCAAACATGCTCACCAGATTCAGGGTCCGATACAGAGAGCCACCGGACCTGTCATCATTTGCGATCCTGGACTTGCGCTTGAATTTCCACAGGGCAGACATCATCGGGAATACGGTCTCATGGTAACTCTCCCACCTGACATGGTCGGCACACACATACACACACACAAGTTTCTTAAAATACTCCCCGAGCAGCCAAAGCCTCCCAGTCGGGAGAGAGCATCCTCCCGCAGACAGCCTGTGCCGGCTCTGCCCTGAAAACCTACGGGCGCGGCTGGGTGGGGAGAAGGCAGTGAGGCGCCGAGACAGCACCGGGGACCAGAGCTCAGGCTTTGGCTGCACCTGGCTGAACTGCAAAAGTCCCAACAGGAAAGAAAGCAGAGAGGAAGCTGCCCCCACCCCGCTCTGGGATGTGAGTGGCTCAGCCCGCAGACCTAGACCAGCTGACTGGCCAGTGCCCGCTCTTCCCAGGACGATTCAACCCAGAACCCAAACCTGCCAGGCTCCCACAACTCTGAAGACCCCAGCTCGCCGCCGACTTGCAGGTTAGTTAGTTTATGTTGGCACGGATTTCTGCTAACGCTTTGTTACAAAAGCAGATTATTTCTTTCAGAGACAATAACAATGTTGAGGGAAAACAAATTCCCCAAGTCTTCCTGCAGAATGGAAATGTTCTGGAAAACAAAATCACAGCTGCTGGGGTGCAGGACACAGACTGTCCGGCGCTAATTAGCATGTATTTCCAGACACAAGAGTTTTTGATGAGAAGCAGAGGAAACCAGTAGCCAGTGGTGACAGGCTCTTTGGAGGTTGTCACCCACAGTCCCCAGAGGAAGGAGGTGGCTCACAAAGAGAAAGGCCGCCAGACTGCCCCTGCAGTGTGTGGGTCCCACCCCCGCCCACCGGGGTGTGACATTCCAGGGGCCCCAGGACTCCAGGACAAGCTGGGAATTATGCACTTGCTCAGCCCTGAAAGGCTGTGTGCAGCCCCAAAATGGCTACTTAACAAAGCCGAAAACTGCCTGTGACTCCGGGATGCATTCTCTTCGGCCTTCCTGATAGCCTCTAAAAAGCTTCATTTAGAACAGCAAAAATGTGAAAGGAAAAAAAAATGAAACAACCTACACATATTCTGCTGGAATTTTTTTAAATTATGCTATCAGCTGTTGATGCTCCCACCCCCGGCCTGGCCATTCCGGACAGGCAGATGAATGCAGCTTTCCATGTGTGCAGGGTCTTGTAGCTGAAAGAATTAACTTTCAGTTTATGCTCGAGAACATTCCATATGGATACAGGAGATATAAAAAACATAACTGGGACCAAGCGGCTAAAAGGGACTTCTTATTCCTACTTTAAACCACAGTAAGAGAAAGATACTCAGAGATTTGAAGTATAGGAAAATAGCTAAGATGCTAATTACTAAGACTCTAATTAACCTAGCGCACCATGAATGAATTAGCTCCTTTTCCTTGTGTGGAAACTGACTGGGAAGCAAATGGCTTAACAATATTTAATAAGCAGTAAAACCACGTGCTTTCCAGTCAGTTTCAATTCATGGCAACCCCACCAATTTCAGAGAGCAGACCTCAGTTCCAGGGGGGATTCCCATGGCTGATGGCCAGGCCTTTCTTCTGAGGTGGCAATGGGCAGATCAGAGAGCAAACTTATGGTTGTAAAATTAACTGTGAGCAACGCCCCAAACGGAAACCGAACCAGTTGTCACTGAGTTGATTCTGACTCATGATGGGTGTGCCAGGGCAGCACCGTGATCCACAGGGCTGTCAATGCCAGTTGTTCAGATGGCCAGACCTTTCTTCAGATGCATCGCTGGGTGGACTTGAACCTCCAACCTCCAGTCAAGAGTATTAACCATTTTCACTGCCCATCCCACTGAAATGCACTGTTGTACAGTTGAATCCCACTCATGGGAACCCAGGGACTCCAATACAAGTCCTTAAACACCTGGTCCAGGGCCATCTGACACAGCAGTTGACAACACAAGGCCTAGTGTGTATTCTGTTTTGCCACCAAAGAGCTGTGTGGTCTTGAACCTGGCCAGTTCCTCATCTACAAAAGAAGGGAAAGGGGCGTGTCTCGCTCCCAGAGAGCATGTCCTAAGGCGATTAGTGAGTGTGAAACAATGGTAAACATAGTAAACTAGGTCAATATTACCCAGCCTCCAACCACTGTTTACTCCATTACAGGTCTGAAAGGCGCGGCCTTCAAATCGCCTACCTGAGAAAGTCCATTAACTGGAGGCCCTTTCAGTGGAGTGATCTGGATTGAACAATAACACATTTCAGATATAGAACATAAAATCTGCATCACGGCCAAATATGGCAGTCATTCCGGGTACAGAATTACACCAACTAACAGCTGCTGTTGCTTCGATTCTGACTCACAGCAACCCCAGGGAGCACAGCGGGGAACTGCTCCCTCCACAGGCTGTCCAGTGGCTGCGAGTTTTCACAAGGAAATTGTCACGCTTCTGTTTTTCTGGAGCGCTTCTCGGTAGATTCGAACTGCTACACTGGGATGGTTAGGGATTATGTCAACAGGATACTCCTGGCTGTGGGGGGAGTCAAACCTGTCCATCAAGTGGTAAACTGATGGCACCTCCTTGGGGGGTGTGACCTTTTTAAAAAATCATTTTATTAGGGGCTCATACAACTCCTATCACAATCCATACATACATCAATTGTGTAAAGCACATTTGTACACACGTTGATCTCATCATTCTCAAAACATTTGCTCTCCACCCAAGCCCCTGGCATCAGATCCTCATTTTTGCCCCTGCCTGGCCACTCCCCGCTCCCTTATGAACACTTGATAATTTATAAATTATTATTTTTTCATATTATTTTGTCATGTCCCATGTCTCCCTTCACCCACTTTTCTGTTGTCTGTCCCCCAGGGAGGAGGTCACATGTAGATCCTTGAAATCGGTTCCCCCTTTCCAACCCACCTTCCCTCTCCCCTCCCAGTATCACCACTCACACCACTGGTCCTGAGGGGATCATCCGCTCTGGATTCCCTGTGTTTCCAGTTCCCACCTGTACCAGTGTACAAGACTTGCAAGGTAGGATTCAGAGCATGACAGGGAGGTGGGGGGCAAGCATTTAGGAACTAGAGGAAAGTTGTATTTTTCATCGTTGCTTCATCACACTGTGTCTGGCTCATCTCCTCCCCAAGACCCTTCTGTAAGGAGATGTCCAGTGGCCTACAAATGAGATTTTTTGTTCTGATGATGCCTGATCCCTGATCCATTTGACACCTTGTGATCGCACAGGCTGGTATACTTCTTCCATGTGGCCTTTGTTGCTTCTGAGCTAGATGGTTCATTTGTTTACCTTGAGACCCCAGACGCTATATCTCTGATAGCCAGGCACCATCAGCTTTCTTCACCACATTTGCTTATGCACCCATTTGTCTTCAGCGGTCGTATCAGGGAGGTGAGCACACAATGACATTATTTTTTTTTGTTCTTTAATGCCTGGTCACTGATCCCTTCAGCACCTTGTGGTCACACAGGCTGGTGTGCTTCCTCCATGTGGGCTTTATTGCTTCTAAGCCAGATGGCCACTTGTTTCCCTTCAAGCCTTTAAGACCCTAGATGCTATATCTTTTGATAGCTGGGCACCATCAGCTTTCTTCACCACATTTGGTTGTTCACCCTCTTTGTCTTCAGTGGTTGTGTCGGGAAGGTGAGCATCATAGAATGCCAATTTAATTTAAGAAATTATTCTTGCATTGAGGGGGTACTTGAGTGGAGACACAATGTCCTTCTGCTACCTTAATACCAAACCTATAAATATATGCACATAGATCTATTTCCCCATCCTCAGGTATAAATATATTTGCATATGAACATGTCTTTATCTAGACCTCTATAAATGCCCCTTGCCTCCCAGCTCTTTCCTCTATTTCCTTTAACTTCCCTCCTGCCCCACTATCGTTCTCAGTCCCCACCAGGGTTTCAGCAATTCCTCTTAGTTACATTACCCTTGATCATGCTCTACCAGGCCTCCCACACCATCCGCACCACCGATTTGGATCGCTTGTTGTTCCCTTGGCCCTGGGTTAACACCACTACCTTTCCCTCCACCTCCCCTTCTCCCATGGCCCAGTGGAACTATCAGTCCATTATGATCCAGTCTATCTTATTTAGACAGACCTGCAGAGATAATAACCAAGATAGAGCACAACCAAGCAACAATATACAACAAAACAACAACAAACCAATGACAGAAAAAAACCCCAAACAAAACAAGAAAGAAAAGCTTGTAGTTAGTTCAAAGGTGTGTGACCTTTTGTGTAAGGGCGAAATCCACAGAGCCATGACCTCTTTGTCCCTTTGCCTCTCTGCTTGCTAGAGCTCTGGGCCTGCCCCCAGAGGTGGTTCCATGCAGCCAGCCGACCCTCAGAGCTGTGGGCATGCTGCAGTGTTTCCCAGGACCTTGGATTCCGGTGACTCTACACTCACCAGCTCGTGACTCCCTGTTTCCCACTGCACCTTTCGGTGTCAGGAGCCTGCAGCTCAGTGAATCTGAAGAGGGCCTGACTTGCATCGGACCTATGGGCTTGAAATGGACTGGACAGGAGTGTCTCCTTGATATGCGGTTACTTCTTACCTATATGTTGCTGGGTTTGCTTCTGTAAACAATCCAGCCTAACACGTAACTTTTAGTTAGTGCTCGGATGCTTACCCATTTATGCCACTCAGGGACTCCACAGAATCATGCCACCTCAAAACCCCATTGCCTTCAGGTGGATTTGTATTCAGTCACCCTATACAGGGTTCCCGAAGCTCTAAATCTATACAGGAACAGACAGCCTCAACTTTCTCCCACGAGACAGCTGGTGGATATGAACTGCCCACCATATGGCTAGCAGTCCAGCACTTAACCAACAGCACCACCAGGGCTCCTTACAGAATTACACAGTGCCTCCTATATCCCATCTATCCCTCACTGCCATCAGATTGATGACGACTCATAGTAATCCTATAGGATTGCCCCTGTGGGTTTCTTGACACGAGCAATTTACAGGTGTAGAAAGACCCATCTTTCCTCCCACAAAGCAGCTAGCAGTTTTGAACTGCTGACCTTGCAGTTAGCAGCCCAACTTGTAACCACTGTGCCACCACAGCTCCTAGACAATCCAGCAGCAATGAACATATACCACTGGGTCAGATGCGGTCCACTGAATGAACTGAAAGTTTACCAGATACCCACGCAATCTAGTCATCATTAATTTGGGAGGAAACCATACCATCGCCTGTCCCTAACCTGGACCTTCCCTACTTCAGGGCTGTCAATGACGTTTCAGGGTTTTCTTCCCAAGGGAAGGGACCATGAAGTCAGAGAGACACACCGGATCAATCAACAAAGCCCCGGGGGCCTGTTCCTTCCTTCGTGATAACCTAGTGTTATAAACGCCATGTAGGACCGCGCGATGATACCATGGAAACGGAAACCATCTCTCTCAAAACCAACAAGGTGACGAGGACACAGCCCTGTCGCAATGAGGTGAAGATGATCTAAGTTAGAAAGTATTCAGAAATAAATGTTTTGGACACGAGAAAAATAGTTTCCTTCAAACCAAATTTGAGATGGAGGAATAACATTTTTTTAACAAATAATCCATATTTTCTACAACAGAATAATTAATGAATTTTCTTAACCCTGTCATGATGCTATTGATTTTTGCCCTGAATTTTTTGGTTCAAAGCATGTCTTTTCATTAATGGAAGACACCTGAATCGTGGAGCATTTCTGAAATTCTGTGAGGATATAGGGACTATGTCTTCTACATGTATGGGACACAAATGTCCTTCTGGACTCAGGGGATAGAATTATGTGGGGCACGTGCATCTCTCTGGACTCGGGTAAAGTTACCTGGGATATACTTATTACGCTGGACTCGGGTTAGATTATATAGGTGATATATATATATATATATACATATATATATATATCCCTCTCCCCTCAGGGGGAGTTGGTAGCATTAACGTGTGTCCCCCTGTGCTCTGCGTCACCCTTCGGCAGGGTCATACAAATTAAGGTACCTGAAATGCTCAATTCAGGAATGTGGAATCATTATAAGCAAAGCATTTTCCAAATAATGCAGAAAAGCCTGGAACCACTTAAAAACCTTACCTTCTAGTAAACAAAGCCAAAAGAGACAAATGTAATTTGTGTAAAATCATGCCTCCCAGGATGCATCACCTCATATACGTAATATGACACAAACCAATTTCTTCCCTCTCTACACCAGGGGGCTTCAAAAGGGTGGCAGGAAAACTCCATTGCCTTTTAATTCCATGTCCCTGTGGGCTTTTTGAAGCCCTTGCTGCCCATATTGTAGATCAGGAAGGCAAGGTCTGTTTCTCGTGAGGGCGACGGAGCCCCTCCTCTACAGTAGTGGGCAAGCAATCATAGAAGAGGGGCGTGAATTAAAAGCAACTACTCGGTGGGTTTGGGTTGGTTTCTTGACTTTAAATGAAACATGTGTTTCCATTCATCTGCTCTGTAATTAAAAATCAACAACATAAAGTCCTTTAATCTAGATATTAAAATTGCTTTCAAATATTAAATGTTGTACCGTGCCCAACTTAAAAAGACATGGAGGGTGACAATCATATGGTGGTGAAAGAGATTCTGAAAGCCATCCAACCCGATATACCCCAGAGAATCCTACAGAAAAGCGCATGCACACCGCCCAGAAAGAAGACACGTGGAAACGCAAGCTTCAGTCATCGCCATTCAGATGGGAAGAGGATGTTGCATGAGCAGTGGGCTTTCCCCATAGTTATAATACTTGAAAAATCAGTTCAAAGACAAAAACGTTCTTCCCTTTTTAAATATGGATAGTGGTCTTTTCTTTCTTTATCTTTAGATTACTATTGCTTTATCTTTACCACTTTAGCTTGTTTTTGTTCGTTATTGCTTCTGTTCGGGCTACCAGTTTGTGAAGCCCAAAGGGGCTGGATGCACAGAGACAATAACTGGGGCAAGGGCTTGCAGGGGATGTTGGGGGCACTGGGGAATGAAGGAGGCTCCTGAGGGGATTGGGGGAGTACACAATGAAGGCAGGAGAGGGAGGTACACTAGCACTGAATGTGATTTTAACTCATTTTAAAGGCAATTTAATCATGGGGGTAAAGAAAGAGAAAATGTTTTCAAATTGATCACGGTAATGATAAGACAGCTCTTCTTGATATGGCCGAATGATTGAATTGTATGATGTGTGGATTACATGCCAATAAAACTGTAAAATAAACAAGCAAAAATCCCCAGTTGTTTTCACATAGGTTCTGACTCATAGTGACCCTGCGAGTTACTGGGTAGAAGTCTATTCCTAACAGCGATTTTAAGGGTGTCAGACCTTTTCTCCAGAGTGCCCCTCAGTGGGTTCAAACTGCCAACCTTCCAGTTAGTCGCCTTACACTTAAGCTGGTACTGCTCACCCATCCAATGACCCAATCGTGTGGAGGAATGTGGAAGTCATCCTGATTTTTGCAGGCAAGAAAAACAATGATATAGCTTAAAGTTATGCACGTGATCCCATCAATAACTAGTAAGTGCCAAAACAACTTTATTACAGCAAGCTAGATGATCAAGATAAATCAGCCAACATTATAAAAAAGATTAAGGGAGGTGTGGTTTTGGACTTTAGTGGAATAATAGTGCGTTTTAAACTGAGGCGTGTTTCTGAAGACTGGTATAAGCCAGGCGCACGGCCGTGGGATTCTTTATGAAGAAGAACCAGAGCATGAGGGATTATGGGAGATGGCTTTAAGGCCTTGCACCAAAGATTCCAAGAAAGAGTATGTTCACAGTGCTCAAATGACGGAGGGACAATCTTCTCAGACAAAGAGAGAGATGGTTTTCTCTCCCTTTAATGTAAAAGATGCTCACGTTTGACAAGTTGAATGCCGAATCATGCAAAAGTATCTCATTACAGAACCTGTAAATAGCAAGACGTTATAGCTGACTCAACCACAAACATTTTGGGTGCTGTCTCATAGGTGCAAATGAATTGCTAAGGAGGAAACAGGATGGAATTACAGCATCCACCGGGAACTCCAGCGGCAGCAGAAATTAAAGGGAAAGGGCTTTGATTCATTACAAGTGATTTCTACCATATACTCTCACATGTGAGCTTGTTACCCGGGCTGGCATTCGGATGTCACATGCTGCTGTTTAGCAGCCTCGCAGACTCAGAAGCACTCCGTCCCTTGGGGAGGCTTCGACCTGCAAAGGCTGCAAAGGCGCCGTGTCAGCTGCGATTCTGCGGTGGTCCGCGCACATGGGATGTGCAAATGAAATCCTCTCACCTTGCTGCTGTGGTCAGTCTCATCGGAGGACTCCAGGTCTGGCCCGTCGGTCTCCTCGGCTGCAGTCTCGGCGCTACTGCCCTGCTCACTGCACAGACTGTGGCCTGCGAAATGGAAGGCCAAGGAAATGTGGGTCAACATGCAAAGCAGTTGCCAAAGCCACACCTGTGCAGGGAAGGAGCGGTGTGGGCTCTGAGCTGATGGCGTGGGGAGGAGGTCGTTCGACTCCAAGCACTCGTGCTTCAGGATCATGGCTCAATCAGTGGCTGCTCGTTTTTGTTGTTGTCGCTGCTACCGCACTATGACTGTTTTATTAGGAATATTGTGCTTCAAAATCCAATATGACAACAACAGAGTGACTGCAAATACTCCCCATCTGCCAAACGCGGTCACATCAATGTTCACCAATCTGGCAAAGCATGAACATCTTATAAAACCCACTCTTGGCACTAGGCTCTAGGCAAAAGCACAGGCAACTCTGACGACCAAAAGTGCACCTCCACATTTCCAAACAACAGACCCAGCCCAGCTTGAGCACCCTGCCCTGGAGGAGCCGTTGGTTGCAGTGGTCAAGCCTTTAGGAGGAGCACTGGCACTGGGAGTCCATCCGTCGGGCAGCTGAAAGGGACGTCCTCAAACTCTCATGCACTACGGGTCGAGTGATGTCCCCAGATTTATAACCATCTGGGGCCTCTGGATATGACCTGATTTGGAAATAGGATCCATGAAGATGTCATTAGTTCAGGAATATCGGATTGAGGGTTGTCTGCATCCAATGACTAGCGTGCCAGGATTACAGAAAGGGGGAGGAGCTGTGGACCCAGGGAGACCCACAGGGACCGTGGCCACTGTAATTGATGCAGCGGCTGAGAGTACAGTTATGCTGCCACGAATCTGAACACATCAGGGGCCACCAGGCAGTCAGCAGGACAGAGGAAAGAGTCGCTCTCCCAGAGCCTTCGAGGGAGCATAACCCTGGCAGCCCCAGATGTCAGACTTCTGGGCTCCAGAGCTGTGAGAAATTAATTTCTGTTGTCGTAAACCACCAAATTTATGGTAATTTGTTACAGCAGCCACAGGATACCAATAAAGCATGATTCTCTCAAAGAGCTACACTCTCCATCAAAAGTGACGTACAACAACTAAAATAAAAAGTACACAGGAAGGGAAGGTTTCCTAATACTGCTTCATGCTGGTCCTGGTCCCCAGACTCCAACCCCAACGGTATTCAGTCACTGTGAAGGCAGTGTAAAGACACCTTCTTTCCTTGCACATACCTTTCCACTATTCCCACTCTCTTCTACTGATGAGGACGTGTGTCCTATGCTCCATTCACCTTCCTTTGTGGCGGGGAGGCAGAGCGGACGTATGCCCCCACCTCTCTTTTGAATTAGAATTAGCAGTATACGGGGATTCCTGCCATTGTTACCCTCTTTTCCTACGCCCCGTTCATTCTGTCTCGCTAACATTTTCTTCGAAGGTTTATCAGCCAAGGTATTTTGGAAGTTGAGGGGCCAGAATTTTTAGAAATGAGAATCATAGCCACCAAAACTAAACACCCCTGGATAAGAAAAAAAAAATGAAGAAACAGAAGACACTGACTTAGTTCAGGCAAAGACATTTCCCAATGTTGAAGCTATCAATATGGAATTACATTTAAACAGAGACATTCAAAAACAAGGAATGGTAAGATTTACCACACAAAGACAGTGACAAATTCCCTAAAAGAATTCCACTTTGATTCCCAATTAGCAATTCACTAAAGGAATTAAACTGCATAAAAAGAAACATAGGCCTACAAGACCTGGCATACAAGATAAAATGGTAATACAGAATTTGATGTACACGTAGGCTGCGTCTTACCAGATAAAACAAGTCCCTGCCTTCAAAAATGGAGTCATTTCAGGGTTAAAAAAATACACATGCAATGAAAACAAAGGAGATAACAAGGATGGAGTGATTATATTTTAAATGTTGTTAGATGATCTCTTTATTTTCTGAAAAGAAAATAGACTAACTGTGGACTCTGTACAGTACAAATATAGATTATGAATTCTGATAAAGGAGAGCAGATTTTTTCACTTCAATTCAGAAAAGGACAGGAGAGGGAAGGGGGAGAAACGTAAGACAATCCCCAAAATTAAAATAAGATCACAGACGCAAGTGAAAGTACATGCTTCTATTAATAAATGGAGCTAGACTAAACATCGTGCTCTATTTTTACACAAACCATGCATGTGCTATATAGCTTTCCTATGTATAGTATGCACGCTTTATATCTGTGCCTTATTTACCTGAGGAAAAGCACGGCACTAAAACTTTACATTTAGATGGAAAAGAAAACAATGTAAGACAGAACTCCAGAAGCAGCCCTAGGCATAAAGTCAAGGGAGTCTAAAGGAATAGAAAAAGTATAGTGGGCAGGCACAAGGAAGGCGAAGCAGCTCCGCAAACGTCTGCCCAGAGAGGGGCACACAGGCACACAGAGCATGGGAAAAGGCCACCCCGTGGGGACGAGATTCAGCTCTCCAGGACAAAACGCCAGCTCTACGGACAAGCACACGATTAGAGAGAGGACTTAAAGATGTATCTCTTATTATCAAGCTAGGTAGGGATACGTGGTGTGTAAATGTCAATAACTAGCAAGCTTGATTGATGAGTATACTTCAAATTCTTTTCAAGACTCAATGAAGAGATGTTCTTCCCTGGGATCAAACCACCTGTGAACACGGGGCCATTAAGGCAACATTATTCAGGTTGGGCAAATATCAAAAGATTTATATTCAGAGAGGCTACACAGGCAGCATTTCTTAGAACTAAATTTGTTCTCAAGAGCCAAAGGCCAATAATACCAATGGCAGTTTTAGAGGAGAAAAACAGACGGGGTACTTTCTGCACCATGTATCAAAACTTACTTAAAGTGTCAGAAATCTAAAGCAGTTCAGTAGTAGAAGAAGACAAGCTAAGAGATCAGAAAACCCAGAAGCACTCGCCCCCCCTAATCCCCCACCCAGTACCAGGAATGGAAGCCCATAGGGCAGGGGTCCTCAAACTACGGCCCGTGGGCCACATGTGGCCCACCGAGGCCGTTTATCCAGCCCTCCTGGTGTTTTTGCCACTGCTGCCTGTCCTGCTTAGCAGCTGACTCATCCAGCATGCATAGGAATGTATTGTTCAGAGTTTTTTAAAACTATAGTGCGGCCCTCCAACGGTCTGAGGGACAGTGAACTAGCCCCCTGTTTAAAAAGTTTGAGGACCCCTGCCGTAGGAGATCCAGAGAAAGGAAAGGGCTATGTGGTAGGTGTAGCTAATGTAATAGATTATCCATTCGAAAACACCTAAAAGTCAGTTCTCACATCATTTCGAAACTCAATACCAAGTAAAGTAGAAAACAGAACGCACATAGTCAAAACCATACTTTCTTAAAGAAGAAGATATAATATTTGTTATCTCCAGGGAGAGAAGTATTTCTTAAACAAGATCCAAAAAGAACAAGCCACAGAAGATTGGAAGTTACATTTGACCAAAACGAACAACTTTTACCCATCCAAAGTCACCATAAAAGCAGAAAGATAGATCAACGAATGAGGAAAAATGTATATCCAACACATATCCCTAGTAAAATATTAACACCAAGAATCTGAAAGAAATCCTACATATGAATAACTCTATGTGCATATTGGAAACTCACACGGGCGATTCTGCTCTAGAATTGACCCAGGGCAGCGAGTGAACTGAGTCTTGGTCTGCTGCTGTGCTCATGGAGCCCTGGTGGAATAGTGGTTAGGAGTTGGACTGCTGGCCAAAAGGTTGGCAGTTCTAAACCACCAGCTGCTCCTCAGGAGGAAGACAAGGTTTTCTACTCCTGTTAAGAATTACAGTCTTGGGGGGGAGGGAAAGGAAAAAGAAGGGCTTATATCAAGGGCTCAAGTAGAAAATGTTCTGGAAATGATGAAGGCAATGTGTATAAATATGTGTGATCCATTTGATGTATGGAATGTTACAAGAGCCCCCCCCCCAAAGTAATTTTTTTTTAAGTACAGTCTTAGGAGCCCGTAGCGGCCATTCTAACCTTTCCTACAGGGCAACTATGAGCTGACGTGGACTGGATGGCAGAGAGTGTATGTGCTTAGGAAGGAGCTAGGCAGCAAAAGACATTTATAGAGGTATAGACATAGGAATGTAAACATTAATATATAACAATAGGGATCTAGGTCTATGTACATATATTTCTAGGTTAAGTATCAAGGTAGCAGATGGACATTGGGCCTCCCTACTTGAGTCCTGACTCAATGCAAGAACACTTTATTCTAATAACCTGGCATTCTGTGATGCTCACCTTTCCAACATGACCACAGAAGACAAAATAGGTGCATAAGATAATGTGGTGAAGACAGCTGATGGTGCCTGGCTATTCCAAAATAGAGCATGTGGGGTCTTAAAGGCTTGAAGTTAAACAAGCAGCCATCTAGCAGGGAAGCAACAAAGCCCACATGGAAGATGCACACCAGCCTGTGTGATCATGAGGTGTCAATGGGATCAGTTATCAAGCATCATCAGAAGACCCATAACAACCATACCTATGCAAATGAGGGTGTTGAGTGGAGACCCAAAGCCCATCTGTAGACAATTGAACATGCCCTCACAGAAGGGTCACAGGGAAGGGACAAGGCAGCCAGGGTGCAGTATAGCATTGACAAAACATACAACATTCCTCTACTATAATGCTTCCTCCCCCCCCCCAATATCATCACCCCAGTTCTACCTTACGAATCTGGATAGACTGGAGCATGTACACTGGTACAGATAAGAGCTTTCAACACACAGAATTCAGGACAGATAACCCCCTCAGGTTCAATAATGGGAGTAGGGACACCATAAGAGTAAGGGGAAAGTGGGGAGAAAGGGAGAACTGATCACAATGATCTACATATAAATCTATCCCTCTGGGGGATCAACAACAGAAATGTGGGTGAAGGGAGACAACAGTACAAGATATGAAAATAATAATTTGTAATTTATCTCGGGGTCACGAGGGTGAGAGGGAGGGAAAACAGAGGAGCTGATACTAAGGGGTCAAGTAGAAAGAAAATGCTTTGAAAATGATGATGGTAGCATGTACAAATGTGCTTGATGCAACTCATGCATGGATTGTTATAAGAACTGTAAGCACCCCCAGTAAAATGATTTATTAAAATGAAAATAAATAATAGTCTGTCTTTTTTTATTCCTACCTCATCTTGCCATGCTTTGCACCCTTGAGCAGAGGTAAAATCAACAAAATGAGGGAAAGAGAAAAGGTAATATAACTGGTGGTAGATGGCTTACAAAGATGATTGAAGGCAGTCCTCCCAGGACACTGGGCTACCCTCAAGACTTGCTTTAACCCTAAGCAGGTGAGAGGGGTGACAGATGCTCTATGGGTTTTGAACCAACGCCTCCAGAGTCCTTGAAGCTCCTCAACTCATCCTCTAGTGTCCCTGAACCAAATACGAGGAAGCCCCAAGCTAGTCTTCTGGAGGATGAGAGAACCTACGGAGCAAAAGGACCGTCCCAACAAACCACAAACATATCAGTGAGGTCATCTTCAGATCATCCAGCCTCAATCAAGCTTCCAGGTGATATGACCACATGGGTGGCCCCATGTAAACAGAAAACCACCCCGCTGAGCCTAGTCCAAATGGTTTTATCCACAGAACAGTCAGCAAAAAAAAAAAAAAAAAATCATGTGTGTGTGTGGAGGGGGGGCCAGCGATAAACCAACCAAACCCACTGCCATTGAGGGGGTTCTGACTCCCAGCAACCCTACAGGGCAGGGAAGAAGTGCCCCTGTGCATTTCTGAGAGCGCAAACCTTTACAGGGGTACAAAGCCTCATCTGCCACCCGCAGAGCAGCTGGGGATTTCAAACTGCTGACCTCATGATAACAGTCCAACAGGAAACCCACCAAACCACCAGGGCTCCACAAGCACAGCAAAACCCAACATGCAGTCCACTCACTGCCATCCAGGCCACTCTGACCCGCAGCAGCCCTGCCACGCGGAGTCAAGCTGCCCTGTGGGTTTCTGAGACGGCGAACCTTTACAAGAGTAGAAAGCGTCTTCTTGTTCCCATGGAGCAGCTGGTGGTTTCAAACCGCTGAACTTATGATCAGGTGCCCAACATGGAACCCACGACACCACCAGGCCTTCCATACCCACACTAGGAGGCTGTCATCATGAAACACATCAAAGAGAGGAGCTGTCAGCAGTGCTTGCCAAGAGCTGAGGGCAGCAACTCCAAGCGGGGCAAGCCTGCTCTGGCTCCCACTCTGCAAGGTGGTCTCAGGACTCCCCGTTTCAGAGGCACATGCAGCAACATTCTCAAGTGGGCTTGTTTGCTCCACACTTTCCCCGGGTTTTTCTTCTCCTGGCTGTCCCTGTCCTCACTTGCACTCTGCTAACGGTCAGAGGAGCAGCACTGGCGGCGCCATGGTAATGTCCTGGGCTGCGCGCTGCACGGTACTCAATTCAAAACCCCCAGCCGCCCCACTGGAGAAAGACGGGGCTTTCTACTCCTGGAAATAGTTGCAGTCTCAGAAACTGACAGGCGCAGTCCAGTTCTGCTCTGCCCTGGGGCGTCACTAAGGTTTGGCATGGACTTGACGGCAGTGAGACAGTGTGGTTTGGGGGCTCATCGTCAGAGCGAAGATGGGCAGCAGGACTGAATCCAAAGAGAGACCGACATGGAAAATACAGACCTGCAGAACAGGACCGGACATCTAGGTGGACTCCAAAGTTGCTATAAATAAAAGTCGCTGAGGTAGAAGCGTGGGGTCACCCCTTTACAAGAGGTCCTTCCCCTGATTTTCACACTAATCGTGTTTCTGGAGACTTCCAAACCTTCTCAACTAGCATCTCCATTAGAGGCCTGGGCAGGGCTGAGCTTATGGGCATTAATGCAACTGTACATTGACCTCAGGGAGGGTAAGCCCAGGCCCTTTGACCTCATTGGCACACCAATTTAAAAGAGAAAGGGGGAGGGGGGGAGTAAAGCAAACTTCCTTGCCTTCACAGTTATATTAAGCCACCACCATCAAGTCGATTCCGACTCATGGCAACCCTGTCGGTCAGAGTGGAACTGGTCCTTTGGGTTTCTGACACTGCAAATATTAACAGGAGCAGACAGCCTGATTTGTCTTCCTTGGAATGGCTGGTAGGTTTGAACTACTGACCTTGTGGTTATAAAAAAACAAAAACACTGAATCATAAAGAACAGAGGCTCTTACTCTGAGAAGCAACATTCTAGTCTTACTTGGGGTTTTCGACTGGGTCCTCTAGTACAGCCAGCAGAACCCAGCGCAGGGCCTCCAGCAGCAGCCTGTGGTATGTGACTGTGAGCATCACACACACAGTTTGGTCTGCACAAACGGCTGCCAATTGAATCAACAAACAGAGTGTGTACTGCCTGGGGTCTGAGAGGCAGCAGGGAGAGCCTGAGGGGCAGGACCATATGTATTTGTGGGAAGATCAATCTGGGTACTTCCTCTTTCTCTGGGGCCCCTCCCTGAGGCCTGATGGGCTGGGCTCTGTCTTCAGAACCTAGCTCCCAGAGGATCACCACTGAAGGTCAGGGAGAATTACAGCCTTCCATTTCTCCCATGGTGGCTTAGTGTGCTAGGCTGCTCACTGCAAGGTCAGCAGTTTCAACCCACCAGCTACTCCTCGGGAGAAAGAGGATTTCTATTCCCATACAGACTTACAGTCTCGGGAACCCACAGGGGCGGTTCTACCGTGTGCTATATCCCTGTGAGTTAGGGCGTTGGGTTTCTGGGTTTTGGTAGACAGCAGGCTCAGTCCAGGCTTGGCGCTCACAACCCCTCCCTCTCTGAACTGAAATGCATTAGATTTCAAACCTAGCTCAGAAGGCTTCCTTTCTGGTTACAAGAAAAGGCTGTTTGATCTACTTCATGAAGCAGGGGCATCTGCTCACCATGGGCTTCGATCTTGCATGCCTTGTCGGGAAGATGTGCTTAAGGTATACCGCAAGGTGCTGAACGCTGAACACTCAACATCGGCCCTAATTGTCCTTCACTGGCCATGGGCCTGGAGTTACCCACCGGCATTCTCCAGCTCACCTGCAGAGAGCATGTTCTGCAAAGTAGACTCGACGCCAGCTCACTGAGCAGTGGCACATTCCGCGTGCTCAGACTGAGAGCTGCACATGGACTTAAACACGCCACCTGCTGTGCCCCAACCACCCACGGGGCGTTCGGGGAAAGACAAGGGGAGCGGGGTGCACCAGGAAGTGACACAGGTCTGAACCCAGAGCCAAAGATGAGTTTGGAAGCCTTGGAAAGACACCAGTAGAATTTTTTTTAAATGAAGTTATCCAAAAGTCATTTCTGACATTGCCATTTGAGTTGGCTTAGAAATGTGCTTCGCGAGTTTTTAGAGTTGATTTTTCAGAGGGAGGTTGTCAGGCCCTGCTCCTGAGAGCCCTCTGGGTAAGCGCCAACCCCCAGTCTTCTGGTGAGCAGCTGCGTGGTGTACTAAACATGTATCTGCAGCAACACCCCTCCCCCTGAAGTCCCAGGATTCTCACAACTGACATAAACCCTGGAGGTGCTGCACAATTACTGGTCAAGATAGCTTTCAGTCAATGGTTGTCATGACAATGAGAATGTTTACTCTCAGTTGGGGAAACAGCATTCAGAATAAGCAATGGCTTGTTTTCCCTTCTTCCAAAAAAAAAAGAAGGGGGGGATGCCCTAAGAGTACTTACATTAAAATTCTCCCATAAATATTCAATAAAATTTCTTTTCTAAAAAATTACGTTAGACATAGATGTCCTTTCCTACTTTGATGTTTACTGCATTTATTTCCCCTGGTCTATTTTCTAATCACTAAGCCAGTGTTTCTCAAAGGGGGTTATCCTGCACCCCAACAGAACCTGGCAATGTCTGCTGTGATTTTTGTTGGCCTACCTTGAGGTGTGGGTTTTACTGCCTGTAATAAAGAGTCATGGTGGTGTAGTGAGTTATGCACTGGTCTGCTAACCACAAAGTCAGCAGTTCAAACTCACCAGCTGAACCACAGGAGAACGATGAGGCTCTCTACTTCTATAAATAGTTACAATCTCTGAAACCCAGACAGTACTATTCTAACCAATTCTCTCCTACAGGGTCGCTGCGAGTCAGAAATGACTCGATGGCAGTGAGCTTGACTTTTTGGAATACATCATGAGCCCTGGTGTCTCAACAGTTAAGCACCGGGCTGCTAAGAGAAAAGCCAGAGGTTCAAACTTACCTAGCAACTCGGGGGTTGAAAGACCTGGCAGTCTGTCTGCCTCACAATGACACCCACACAGACCGTTCCATGCTGTCCCAGAGGGTCACGATGAGTCTAGGACCTCCAACAACAGCAGTGAGTCAAGATCAGAGACACCCCTAACCACCAATGCACAGGAAGGACCCCTCACAGCAGAGAAGTGCCTGGCCGAAAACATAATCAACAGGGTCCCTGCTAAAAGCTCCTGCCCTAGGCTGAGATGGGCATTCAAAAGGAACTGAGCCAGAGGAGAAAAGACGCTTTCTAGCGTCATACACAAGGTTTTGCCACTTCCTGCCCCGCTTCCTCGTTGCTGCAAGAATCCTCCGTCAGTGACGCTGAGAGGCCTATCCTCATTGAGCTGAGCAGCCTGCCTCCATGTTCCCCTCCCGACAGGCACACGACGAGTGTGCGACCCTCAGAGCAGTGCCAGTAAGATTTCTGCAAGGCTGATAGGGGCAGGAGAGGGGGTCACAGAACAGGCTGCGGGGGCACCTCTTTGTCCAGATGTCAACGCACTAGCCCGCTAACCATACTGCCTCTGGTCAGAAACGGAGGACTCGGGATACACGCCAAGCCCACCTAACAGGGTTCATGAGAAAAACCGCAGCAAAGCGGGCCACAAAATGCTACCCACAGCGCAGCTGTGGGAGGTTAGCATGGCAGCACGGCTCTCCAATCATCTTCTCAGTTCTTACCGCCGCCACCCTCAAAGCCACGCTCCCGGCCAAGCAGGCTGACCAGAGCAAACCTACAGGACAGGGCAGAACTGCCCGTCAGTCGGAGACTGCAACTCTTCACAGGAGAGCCCCTCCTTCCTCCTGAGGAGTGGCTGGTGCTTTCAAACTGCTGGCTTTATGGTTAGTGAGTGCCCCAAAGGCATTACCCACGACACCACCAGAGCTCATTTCTAACCCAGACAGAAGAGAAGGTGGCTCAACCTAAAGTCCTAAGGCAGTAGATCCCACCCCCCCCATACTAGTTGCACATTGGAAACAAACCAGGGATGTAAGGAGCCACAACAGATGCACCCTCTGGCCCTACTCCAAACCAGGTGACTGTGACGGATGATCAACCAAAGCCAAAACCCAGAGCTGTCAAGTCGATGCCAACTCACAGCAGACCCTCCGAGACACAGCAGAACTGCTCCTCGCGGTGTCCGAGGCTGCCAATCTCTACAAAGCACACTGTGTCTCATCTCTCTCCCCAGCAGCAGCTGGTGGATTTGAACAGCCAACCTTCCAGCTTGCTGTCCATGTTTAACCCATTGTGCCACCAGGGTCCCCAGACATCTAAAAAGGGCTATTTCAGCATCACAGAAACAGAAAATCGTAGAAAAATGGAATTCGCGTCAGCTTTTCCATTTGGTCCAGGAAAATTCTGCAAGTACAGCGTAATGCACAGATTTCATTCTCAGACAAGTTCACCTGCAGTGGATTAAGTGGAGAGGGCAGAATAAGCAGCCTCGGGTTACAAGGAGAAGATGTTCAGGCCTCCATACGAGGCCCGTTTGGGGTTTTACCATTCATGAGCACTGATGCAGCACTAGTCTAAACTCTCTACCATGTAAACCAACACTGCGCCAGCGGCCTTCAGGTTGGATGACACTCACAGCGACCCTGTGTGTGTCCAACAGAACTGTGCTGCGCAGATCTGTTCCAGTGGCTGGGACCTTTTGAAAGTAGATTGATCGCCAGGCCTTTGTTCAGAGTTTCCTCCAGGTAGATTCGAACTGCTCATCTTTGGGTTTGTAGTGGAGCACTCAGCCTCCCGTGCCACGCAGAGAGTCTGCGGTTTACATTCTGTCGTTAGGCCCCGGGTGACTTTGTGACAGAAGAGCCCTGCCCCACAGGGCTGTCTAGGTTCCAATCTTTCTGACAGGGAGCAGCGCCATGGGTTTGAACTGACAACCTTATGATTAGCAGCCCATCACTAAGCAATTACGCCTTCTCCATTACAGATGCAACTAATCAAGTGTTCGCGAAACCCAAGTAAGACAGGTTTACACACAGAAACAAAAACCTCCGACCATCGAGTCCAGCGTGCGCGGCTGTAGCTGGTAGGGGTCATGCAGGCGGTCCTGACTCAGACCGAAACACTGCCCAGTCTTGGATCATCCTCACCAAAAGTCGTGCTTTGTTCAAGCCCCCTGTCGCAGGCACTGTGTCGATCCATCTCCCTCGCTGTGGCCCTTCCTCTTTTCACCTAGCACGGATGCCCTTTGCCAGGGATTGGTCCCTCCTGATAACGTGCCCAAGGTACGTGATACAACGTCAGGCCATGCTGTCTTCTAAGGAGCACTCTGGCAGTACTCTTAGACTTTAAATCTCTCTGGGAGCAGACAGCCTCGGCTTTCTCCCATGAAGAAGCTGGTGGTTAGGTTAGAACTGCCCACTCTGTGGTTAGCAGTCCAACACCTAACCCACAATTGATAGACGCTTAGAGGTTATGCATTCTGCTCAAGATCACGGTGCTGATGAAATAAAAATAGGGCGCTGTCTCCAGGGAAGGTAAACCTACTCTTAGCAGTGCGATGCTTCCACGGAGAGGAAAATACTGCGCGTGTGGAAATAATCCGGCGTCACATTTCTGGCAAGACCTCACGAGGACCTCCGAGGCAGAGAGGGCTCAGACGGCGCTCAGCTGGGGCTGCTCGCGGCGCAGCCATCAGCCCGGCCGGATCGTGGGAGCCCTGGGGTCCCACACTCCTTCTCTGTCTTCGAGTCAATCCCGAGTAGGCTGACCCTACACGACAGGGCAGAACTGCCCCTGAGGACTCCAGGCTGTCACTCTTGACGGTGGCAGACAGCCTCTTCTTCCACCCCCAAGGCCCCGCGAGGCCCTCAATAAGGCGACCAAACATCCTGAAGGGCCATCCTGAGTCCCTGCCTCCAAGCTCACACCTGCCACGTCAGGGCGTTTCTTATCTTTAGCTACTTCTAAACTGAGACCAAGGCTGTGGTCCAGACGCCTTGTTGTAGTTAAAAAAAAAAAAACTTTACTGTTGTCTATTTTAACAGCAGCTGTCTCTGCCCCGGATTGAGCAAATCGTTCAGGTTATTCTGCGCTGCTTCCTTCCCTCCCCTTTCATCTCACACTTTAGACAGGAGCCGGGAGAGGAAGCCTCCAGAAGGCACAGAGGCTGAGGCCCAGCCCGCCCGCCCGCCGGTGCTGTCGGCGCACAGTGTGGGGGGCTTCCGCTGGAATTTGCTCATTTGGCTGCCAATGTAGAAGCCTGTCAAGAAAACCAACACGAGGGATTTACTTGCATGCTTCCTTCTCACACCAGATCGACTGCCAGGCACGAGGTCAGCTTTGTTCCGAATGACTGTGGCCACTGCGGCGCACTCGTGTCCTCGCAGGGGGCTCCAGGCTGTGATCCACGGGAAGCCGACTGCCGTGCCGGCTGTCTCTGGGTGGGCTCGAACCGCCAACCCTTCAGCCAGTAGCAGAGCACATCTAACCACCCGTGCCCCCGAGGGCTGTGATAAACCAACAAGGACCCACAATGTACGTTTGAGGGCAGAACTGTGACAGCCCCGCCTGCGTCCGCTCAGCACCATGCTCAGCGCCCGCATGCAGCGGAGGTTTCCAAACGCCAGTTCCACGTGAGGACCGCTCCTCTGTCACGGTGCAGGGATGCCCAGAGGACGGTCCCCACACTGCCGTCTCATGAGCTGCACACTATGGCGGGCGCGAACGGGGCAGCTTAGTCTTCAAAGGGGACTCGTCAGAACAGGATGTAAAAGGTCACTGGCTCACTTAAAATGCCATCGCCTGAAGACAGGATGGTAAAGGGCATATACAAAAGACATGTAAATTTTGTAAAACAGAGACACATATGACACATGTACAAAGCTGAAGGGGCTATATAAAAAGTTTGTGGAGAATGGAATTTTCCCACAAACTTTTTGAAATCTTTGTACATTCTTAAATAAGCTGTAAAAAAAACTGTAAGAGAGAATGTGTGTGTATGTGTGCCTGTGTGTACTCATGAAGGGGCTTTGGGCAGTTCATGGGAGAAAAAATTCCATAATCCTTCTATTCTATTTTTTCAATGAACTTTCTGAAACCTACTCTAATGTACAGGTGTGTACACAATGTATTCTAAAAGAAGGAATTGATATACAAAGCATCCACAATAACTGTAAGTTCCAGGGGCGGGGGTGGGGAGGGTTTACATGAATCCTCACCGCCACTCCTGGAAGTTCGCTCCCTCCCTCCTCCCCTCCCTGCCATCGAGCTGACTCCAAACAGGGGACACAGCAGCAGCAGGGAGATCAGGCAGCATACACCGTGGGTAAGTCTGCTAGAGAGCAGAGACGTCGCTTCGAGGACTTGGTGCACCTACCCGAGCTTTGGTCTTTTCAGCTGCCTCACTATGCATGTGAAAGTTGGGTTTTGAATAAGGAAGACCAGAGAAGAATCGATGTATTTGAATGAAGATTTTGGCAAAAATAATATTGGCAGTACCAAGGACCGCCAGAAGAACAAACACTGTCTGGAAGGGAAGTACAGCCAGCTGCTCCTTCGACGCGAGGATGCTGAGACTCCGTGTCACGTTACCAGGAGGGGCCGGTCCCTGGAAAAGGACCCCATGCTCGGTAATGTCTCCACATTACCACATTACCGAGGGTCGGCAAACAAGAGGAAGACCCTCAGGAGGAGGATGGACACGGTGGCTGCAAGCAGGGCCTCCAGCATAACCAGAGTTGTGCAGATAGAGTAGGATCAGGCGGCAGCGTTCGCTCTGGGCACGTGGAGTCCTGAGTAGAACGGACTGGACAGCATGTGCTTGTACAACAACAGCAGCCTCAATTCCAGGGCAGACTTCTCATCATGCACATGGAGAACCAGGTTCAATTCCCAGTCAGTCCCTCACATGTCTCCACCACCTATCTGCCAGCAGAGGATTGCATGTCACTCTGGCATTGAGTAGGTTTGGGCACAGCTTCCAGACTAAGGTACAAAAGTAAAGTCTTGGCAGTCTACTTCCAAAACTGAGTCAATGACAACCCTGTGAATCACACCTGTCTATGCAACAGCTCAGGACCAGGCAGCATGTCAGCCCATTGTGCCTGGGGTCATTGTCGTAGTTACATAATCTGTTGTCAATTTGAGACTTAAGAGTGGAGGGGGTGGAGTTTAGCCTGTCAATCAGGTCGCAGCATGATGACCTCACCTGGACGCGCTAAGGAGATAAATAGGTTGCTGGAGGCAGGACACAGGTTCACTCCCTGCGAGACATTACTGATGATGAGGCAGATGTAGCTACACGGATGCAGCCAGAGCCCTGGGAGCTGGAGGAGCCATGTGGAGTCCCCTGCCACCACCGAGATGCTTCTACCACCACTGGATCCACAAGACTTTGTACCCACTGTCCTGTGATCTTCCTGCATTTGGCATCATTGCATGTCTGCTTGAGTCTAAAGAGGAATTTATGGACCGGTATTGGGTCTATGGGCTAATATTGGACTTATGGACTTGATCTAGGTTGGGATGTTTTTTTGATCTAGGTTGGGACTAGGTTGGGATGTTTTTTTAATGTACAATTACTCTTATATAAAGCTCTTTCCTATACAAACATGAGTTTCTCTAAATTTGTCTCTCTAGTCAACCCAGAAGAACACAGTCACCATACGCTGGGATAACTCAACAGTAGCCAACCACCACCACGATCTTCCAGAGGGTACATTGTAAGCAAGCTCAGTCAGACTTTATCAAAGCGATCAGCAAACTATAAAGGGGCAGGTAGGAAACATGTTCAGCTTTGCCAAGAGAGCTCTGCCAGCTCTGCCACTGTAGGAGAAGCGCAGCACCAGACCATAAACGAGAATGTGGCCATGTGCCAATAAAGCTTTGTTTACAAGAAGAGGCCATGCGATGTGTGTCCAGCTGTGCATCGTAATCAGCCAACGGCTCCCTGCCTTCAGACGATGCACCAAGAACCAAAGCAAAGAAAAGCGAACACATGCTGAAGTTTCTAGTCCGTACATTCAGGTCTGGGAACAAAAGCCCTTAAAATCAACTAACCTGGCACCCAGTGCTTCCCCCTAAGCCACGATGAAACACTGCAATCCCTTGATGGAGTTTTAAGGATCCAGCCTGACCCCTTGTGGTCACATCCAACATCGGTCGTCATGGTGAAAATCCCCTTTTATTTAAGGTACAGAATTCACCCGCCACATCTTTAATGGATTTGGCAAGGGTGCCAGAAGAAAGGTCACCAGCCAAGAGGGTGTTATATAAGTCTACAAACATATTGCACAGCTCAACTTGCTGAATTTTCCCAGGAAACAAGAGCCTAAGAATGAACCATAACAAGTCTCGAAAGCTCCTCAGGAAGTCAAGTTTCAGAGGTGTTTTTGAAAAACCACGACAGAGCAAGAACACCAGAAATACCCGCACTCAAACTCTAAAGCCGGGGACATTTAACTGTTAACTGTGAACCCAAGTCTTACAGAGGGAAACCACTTCCCAAACACCGACTAACATATGATTAAATCAACCCAAACGCTACAACCGAGGCCGTGGAGAAATCTGAGCTGCCAATCAGTGCAGGTGACTAGTACCCACTCTCCCTTGCTGAATGAGATAACGATCACGGACACACAACCCCTGTCCCAGGAAACAAACGCAGAAGACCGACACGCAAGCGGGAAGAATTGTGTCACGCTATTATGGCCCACGTGAAAGCATGCTTGCAGGGCCCTGGGCAGAGTGCAGAGGGCGCCAGGTCTGTGGTGTCCCAGGAAGGTTTCTTAGGGCAGGTAGCATTGAGGGTGCTCCCTTCAGAATGACTTCAAAGAGGTGGGGGTTGGCGGGGGGGGGGGGGCATAAACAGGAAGAGCAACAGATGGGATCAGGCAGGGGGTTCTACTGCTGGGCTCCTGTTCAGACCTGAGGTGGGAGAGGCCAGGAGACAAGTAACGGGCCAAGAGCTCTGGGCATGCGGCCACTCTGGGCATCCTGACCCCGGTCCTCTCCCACATGTAGGGAAAGCAGGCGTGGTGGTTTGGGGAAGGCGACGTGGAAGGCAGGGGTGGGGATCAGAATCCGGGCCTCTGCTATGACTCCCTGTGCTGTGGGCACCGCTTTCCAAAATCAAGATGTCCAATAGCAGCCGCATTCTAACGCGTCTCAGGTGTGGCAGCTCAATTTCTGGAAAAGCAGTCCTTCAGAGACAAGACTGGCTCCCTAGTCCTGTGAGATTCCGGTGGGAGGGGAGGTGCACACTCACCTTAGACCCATCTCACACCACCAGGCACCCCTGCGCCGGCCACCCCAACACAGAAGCGCATTAACCCGCGGCCCCCGCAGCGCGCACGGCCATACCTGGGTTGCTGGTGAGGAAGGCCAGGGGGCTCTCGCTGCGGTCCGAGGAGCCGTCCAGGCGGTGGGGCGGGCTCTCCAGCAGCTCGGTGGCCCCGTCCGGTTCCGGGAAGGTCCTCACCAGGAGGCCCAGGGAGGGCTGCGCCAGGAACTCCTTGAGCACAGATGAAGTGAGGCTGCCAGCAGCTCGGCTATTGATCTCGAGAATCTCATCTCCCGCTCTCAGGCCTGCCAACGCAAGAGCAAGACAAAATCCCACCCTCGAATCAGAGCGCAGCGCCTCGGGTACACATGCACCTCCTCTCTGGCCCGGCCTGCCAGCCCTGCCCCCCCCACCCCCGTGCTGCAGGTGACAAGGTGCCCCCACCCCCGGTTTCAGCAGGCTCCAGACTCGAGTCTTACAGCAGCCTCGCCCGGTCCTGAACACAGCATCCAACGGCGCCTTCCTCCTTTCACGGCTGGGCTTTGAAGCATCTGGTGGTTTCTCACCACACATGCTAAGCCCATCTATCCTCCTACGGTTTTGAGGAGGACAAGAAGGAGCGGCACTCCGACTGCTGCCACCGGCATGTTTCATTCACGCTCATCCACGTACAGTGCCTTCGGCCACATGGCACCGCCTAGCGACTCCCGGTCATGTGTGCAGGAATGACACGAGCTTCCTCCTGCCATGGGCCACAGGAGGACGCTCAGCTGATTCCATGCACAGTTACTGGCCGCAGTTTGCAGCAACAAACGCTCTCATCTCTGGCCCTTTGTTCCACTCCATCCGGGCCCAAGGTCCCCAAAGGCTGGCCTGCCATTTGCAAGGCGGGCTGGGGGAGCTGCCACAGCATGTGAGCTAAGGAAATAACCACACACCAGCCCAGCCTAGCGGGACAAAAGGTTGTCGAGGGTCCTGTGGGGCTGTTCAAATTGGTGTGAGTGGATGTTCCAACAGTCTGAGAAAGGGAGAAGTCAGGGGAAAGCACAAACGGAAATAAATTATCCTTTCACTTAAGAAAGGCGCCTCAACTTTGGTGAGTCACACACCCCAGCCACCCTCTCCTGGCCTTTCTGAACTAATTTAAAATCAATTTTCTTTCACAGTAGATTCCAAGAAACATTATGGGTGGGAAAGGGATGGAAGAAAAATAAGAATGTTTTTCTCTAAAACACGAAAAGGAAATTATCAAGTTCTGGAAAGTTGAGCATTCCATTTTTAGGTCTAGGTTCTGAACAATAGAACATTCTAAAGTGAAAACACAAAATATCCACATTGGAAAAGCAGGCTTGGTTTTGTTCTTAATTCTCCCTCTGGGAGACAATTTTTTGGTTATCTAGTCCACTGCCATTGAGTCCATTTCAATGCAGAGTGACCCAGGAGTAGGGGGAGTAATAGAGGAGCCCTGGTGACAGCGTAGTTACACGTCAGGCTAACCGCAAGGTCAGCAGGTTGAAACCACCAGCAACTCCAAGGAAGCAAAGGGAGGCTTTCTGCGCCTGTGAAGAGCTACAGACTTGGAAACTCACAGGGGCAGTTCGACCCTGTCTGATAGGGTGGCTATGAGTCAGAATCGACTTGATGGTAGTCAGTCTGGAGTTTGCTACAATATAAGGATGGTGTTCTGATGTCATTGAGTGATAAGCACTGGGCTACCAACCAAAAGGTCAGCTGTTCACAACCACCCCAGGAGCTCCATGGGAGAAAGATGAGGCTCCCTGTTCCAGTAAAGATCTAGCCTGAGAAACACCTCGAGAGCCCGCCATGAGTTGGAATCAACTCAGTAACAGAGGGCTTAATATGTGGACAAACAGCAAAGGAAAAAAAAAAAAAAGAATCTTTCAAACTAAAAACAACTCATATCTTTTAAAAAGAATTCCACGGCTTACTATTAACCAGGGAAAGGAGGAGTGAGGGTGGGAGAGGAAGCATGGGTTGAACAGAGGCCCCAAAAGGCATGTCTGTGGCCCAGACTTGGAAATGTGACTGTGTTTGGGAAAAGGGGGCTGGCAGATACCACTAAAGATCAGGTCATCCTTGACTACCTGGGAGGGGTCTACAGCTCGGTGCAGTGTCCTTAGGCGAGAAGCAGAGAGAAGGTCGCCCAGGAGAGGAGAGGGCCAAGTAAAGACGGAGGCAAGGAGGGGATCACGCAGGCTTAAGGCAAGGGACACCTGGACGGGGTAAAGAAGGGCTTCCTCCTCCTGGCGCCTGTGGAAGGGCCTGGTGCCCCCAGCACCTTGGATTTCACTTCGAACCTCCAGGACCGGGAGAGAATCCATGCCTGTTTTCAGCCACCCGGTCTGTGGTCCTTGGTTACAGCAGCGATAGGAAACAGTGCAGAGGAGAGCTCAGTTAGCGACTCTCAGTTTCGATAAGTGGGAGGGAGGCAGCGGCCCAGCGACGGAGAACAAAGTCCCTCTCACAACCAGGGTCTTCCTGTCTCAGCCTCACCACGGTTTCAGGCTGAACCCCGTCTCCCAGAAGTGAGGGGTTGAAGTCCTGGGCCCTGTGTTTGTGAGCGTGCCCCTGTAGGGGCACAGCGTTTGTATACTTGGGTTTCTGTTTTTCTGCTTTAGATCTTATGCGACATTAAACACGTCATACTGGAATAGGGTGGGTCATAATCCTAATGCACTTCACAAAAGAGGAGACACGTGAAAAACAGAAAGCATCACATAAAAGAGGAAGCAATACAACCTGCCACATGATTTTCTAATGAAAAGAAAAGGTTAAGTCTGGAATGTAAAGGAACCAAGCCAAACAAAAATCCCTAACTCGCTGCCATCAAGCCAACGACGACTCACAGTGACCCTATAGGACAGGGTAGAACTGGCCGGGTGAGTTTCTAAGACTCTGTTTACCCAGCAAGGCCCTGGTGGTTTCAAAGTGCTGCCCTGGCACTGAGCCCAAAGTGTTACCACTACACCACCAGAGCTTCCCAATCAGTTAAAAGAAAGCATCAATCACATGGCTTTACCTTTGCAAAAGCCCCCAAACACAGGTAAAGTTAGGTTGTAGAAGGGATGATCAGTTTTCATGCACTCTGTACAGGACACTGTGTTTTCACCTACAATCCACCAATTTCAGTAGTAGGTGTTGTTACACACCAATTTATAAAATTAAGCAACATAGAGAGTGGAAGGCAAGTTGACGGCACAGAGAAATGGATTTGCAGTTACAATCATCCGATCAAGTTTCCACAAAGAACACACTCACCGGGAGGTCAAGGATTTAGCTCTAGCAAATCTAGGGTTGCACATGACTTTCTTGCCTTGGCTGTCCTATGCGGCCAGTGGGCAGAACCCTTAGATGACTGCAGAGAAAATGCCTGATCGCGACTGGACTGCACCGGACTGGACAGTGTTCCCTCTGGAGCCACAGAACGTGACCTTAAGTGGAAAGAGGGTCTTTGCCCAGGTGATCAGTTCAGATGGCATCATTCTGGATAGGTTTAATCCAAAGAGTGGTGTCTTAGTAAGAAAAGAAAGGGATGTTGGACACAACTCCCCAGGCGCACAGCGACAGAAGTCATGGGACAATGGAAGGAGCAAGTGGCGCGCTGCGGCTACAAGCCAAGGACTTCAAGGAAAACCACAAGTGAGGAGGAAGGCATTTAGCAGCTTCTCCCTGGAGCCTTCGGATTGGCCAGCGTCTCCATTTCCACCGCCTAGGCTCCAGAAATGGGAGACCACACACTTCAGTTGCTCTAATCCATCTGGTTTGTGGGCTTTGGTTACGACCGTCCTGGAAACTCACACGCCAGCCTCAGATGTCTCTGAGACCAAGACAGGCAACCCCAAATTAAAGAGAGAACACAGTCAGGTTCGAAACGCTGATTCCACAAGTGTAGCCACGGGAGATTCAATGAGAGGGGGGCCTCCATGTGGACAGGGCCAGGGGAAGGTAGAACCAAGGGGTGGTCCCCCGGCTCATGGCAGGCCAAAAAGCTCCAGGTGGTGAACAAAAACATAAATACATGAACATCAAGCTTGGGCTGGATGAATGCCAATCGATTATTTGGATTCAACGAACAGCTGGAGGTTCAAGTCCACCAGGAGGTGCTTTGGAAAAGAGCCTTGGTGATCGACGTCTGCAAGTCCAGCCATCAGAAAGCCCTGCAGAGCACAGTCTACTCATACGTCATGGGGCTGCCAGGGGCTGGAGCCTACACAACAGCAGCCAGGGTCACTGGGCACTGGTGGCCATGTTAATATGTGGCCACATTCACTGTATGGCTCTCCAAGCCAGTTTTCGTAACTCCCACCAAATGCCTCAGTGGAAGTATGCAAATAAGGTGTAGAGGCTCCTAACTCGGAGCCAAGAAGAGCCATTTCAGAAGAAGGCACTGAGAGCCTGTGATTAGCAGAAGGAAGTACATCTGGCCCTCCGTCCCGCATGGACAGGTGACAAAGGCCACAGCAGTACCTCAGGGGCCATAGCAGAGGCCATGTGACAAAGAGGCAGGCTTCCCAGCCCACAGACCAGATAAGCTGAGAGCTTTGGGCAGGAGGCTGGCTTGCAGTGTGGAGTGCCCTATGGGCATGTATTAATGCTAAAAGAGCTTTTTAGGACTTGCCCAAGCAATGCAGAGCCCACGGGATGGCTGGGCAACTGAAGCCAAGGACCAGACGGAGGTGTGCCTGCCAGAATGGCTGAGCTCAGGTGATCCTATGGACAAAAGAACTGTATCCTTGATCTTGTCACCTGTGGACTTCCAAAATAAATGCCCCATGAGTGTGAGTATTGTCTGAGTTCTGTGTGGCTATCGCAGTGGATTATCAAACCCAGCTGAGAAACAGAGGGTTATGGGAGGGCCAGTTGGTGTCAGGATAAAGAAGAACGTCGGAGGGTGGAGGCATTCCTGACCTCCACCACACAGGAATCAACCCTCGGGAGGATGAGGGGTTGAATTCCCCTTTCCCTTTGTGTAGCCAGAAGAAGCCAGATGTGGACCCCACACCACTTCCCCTACTACTGTTCTAGGGGTCCTCAAACTATGGCCCGCGGGCCACATGAGGCTTGCCAAGGACATTTATCCAGCCTGCTGGGTGTTGTTGCCCAATTGGATTTTTTTACTTCAAAATAAGATATGTGAAGTATGTATAAGAATTTGTTCATAGTTTAAAAAAACAAACAAACTATAGTCCGGCCCTCCAGCGGTCTGAGGGACAGTGAACTGGCCCCTTGTTTAAAAGTTTGAGGACCCCTGGACTAGACAGCTCCTGGTTGTAACACATTCTGGTCATTTTCAGAGGGGCACTGGGACCCTGACCAAGCCCAGAGGGCAATGGTCAGAGGGCTTCTTCTATTAAAGGAGCAAATGCAAACATGCATAGACATGTTGAACCTGAAAAACTGAGCAGAGAAAACACACATGTCAAAGGCAGGCTATACAGAACAGGGCCCGTGGACAGAAGCTGAAGGAGAACAGTGATGCTAGAATCAGAGATGCCCCTACGGCCCACGGTGAGCGCCGGTGCCAGGGACTGCTTTCAACTGGAGCTAAGAAAATATCCCCACACCCTTTCTTGATACTGTCTTCTACATGTCGGGCACTGGAATGGCCTTTGGGACACCAGGGGGACATGGTGGACACCATTCCTGCGCCTGTAGGGGGAAGTTCTATGAGTTAAGTGGGCTCTTTGTGTTCATCTAATTCTAGGGTTCTCAGAGTCTCACAATGAAGGCAGGAAGTGACTGAAACAGTGACAGCGGATTCCCCCACCCCCGTGCACACTCATTTGCTGAGAGAGATCAAGATCCGTCTCTGGGCTTGAAAGGGAATAAACCCTGTCGCCTCTATCCCCTGCACAGAGACAGCTCAGGGAGTGTGCCACACTCTGGCCTCTGGGCTGCCTTTGGCCAAGCAAGCCTGGCGAAGGTCTCCTGACATGACGGCCCACAGGGTGCAATACTGTGGCTTTGCTTCCCCTCTGTTATTGCTAAGCTAACTCTGCTAAGCTAACAGTACTGGGCGACGTAACCGCCGGAACCTCACACTGTGGCCTGATTTGGAAAGAGGGCTTTTGCAGCAGTCATTACATTAAGGGGAAATGACAGTAGGGTTAGGGATGCGCTCTCAGTGCATAGACAGGCTACGTGGGGAGAGGAGTGAAGAGCCAGGCTTCCCCAAGCATCTCAGACTGCATTAGTCTGAGGTCCCTGCAGGGTCGAGGGAGACAGGTCAGGCGTAGCAGAGACCAGCTCTTTAATGGGCACCAGAGGGCTGGATCCTGAACACTGGGGTTCTCAACGTCCACAGAGATTCACTCATGAGTAGACGCGGCAGAGCACGTGTCTGGAAGAAGCTCGGCAGACTCTGGCGATGGCTGTGTCAGCTTTGACCAGAGTGGACAAAGCACAAAGGGGTCTTCCCCAACGCTTACTCCAGGAAGACCTCCAGGATCTCCATATTGTCCTAGAAGGCAGGGAAGGGTCACCACCCATGATGGGAATTCCCCACCAGCTCCACAGAGATGTGCTCTAATCAGATTTAATCGGTGTTAGATCAGCTCCGGGCTGTGGCGTTTCTTGCTCACCTGAATCTGTTGGATAAAATCCACAGAGTTTCCAGTGTCTTTCCACATTTCATCATCTTCACACATCAACCTTTGAGCCCACCTTGCTCATTCACCCAGAGCAGCCCCCACGGGAGAATGTACAAGAAACAGAGTTATTCATCGATTTACCGTTCTTTGAAGCTAGACCAGTTTCCTTCACACTGTTCACGTAGAGCCTGCGAACACCGTCTTCTTCCACGGAAGACAGGGAAAACCCTGGGGAGCACAAGCAGAGGAGACAGGATGAGCGGACGCCTTCTGAGTGTGCCGCGCACAACAGGAAGTACGGCCCGCTGTCTGTGAGCTGGGTACGGTTATGTTTGGGGTTCTCCTTTGAAGCGATTGTTCTCCCTTGTTTGGTTTGTTTAGAAAGCACAAACGTCTATCTTTAGATCACTCCAAAAGAAGCAACTCCTTACGAAAACAAACACGATGGGGGGCAGCTACCTTCATCATCCCTGTGGACGCACATGGAAGAAAATGACTTTGCTTCCTCTGGCCACTTGGTGAATGCTATCATCTTCTCCACAGCCCAGGCAGGAAGATGGGGCCCCTAGCCTTCTTTTCCGTCAACTTACGGCCCACAATCTGTTATAATTGCATGGTGCGTGTGCTGCTCTATGGATGCTGCTTTACTTTGAAAAGAAAACCTGCGGCCAGAAAGAGTAGCTCCTCACTTCCCAAGCCCGTTTCGCTGATAATGAGCCCTCCGCTCTACTCTCAGGTCCTGAGAGTCGCCCACATGTATCCAGGCTACAAGAGTTCAAAGGCTACCCATCTGTCACCCCGGAGGGCAAAGCAAGGAGCAGAAGTACCAAGTGGAGTAGGGAGTGTGGTGCCCCTATCCGTGTGGCTACAAGCCCTGCCCACCTCCATGCCTAGACCCTCCCCTATAAAAGTCTTTCCCAATCAACCAACCAAAAGTTATCACCTAGCCTATTTTCCTGATGCATGAAAGAACCTCAGAAGTTGCCACTCACTGCCATGGAGCCCATTCTGATTCATGGTGACCCTACAGGACAGGGTAGAACTGCCCCTGTGGGTTTCTGACACTGCCACTCTTTACCGGAGTAGAGACAACCATTGATGGGAGTAAAAAGCCCAGTCTGCCTTCCTCTGAGAGGCTGGTGGTTTTGGACTGCTCACATGGCAATTAGCGGCCCAACACGTAACCACCCCACCACCAGGGCTCCTCAGTAGACTACTCCTAACAGGGACTGGGAATGAATGCAATAGTAAAGATCTGACTTCATTTCAGTTCTGGGAGGAAAATAATTCCCTAACACAGTCTGCTTGTTGCTGAGGGCAGAAGAACAGTAGGATTTTGGATGGATGGTTGGATGGATGGATGGATGGATGGCTGGATGGATTGATGGATGGACGGACGGACGGTAAGATCACAGAAGGTAGACAGGAAGGATTCCCATAACAGGGAATCACTGAGCTTCCAGGCCACGTTACAAGGAGCATGATGTGTTTGCTGCTGCTCTTGCTTAGTTCACGGGACCAGGAAACAGACAACCACGCGGAGGCACAACTGCCAGCTGCCACCGCCCACGACACTGCCTTCAGCCCGTGCGGCAGGGAGGTGCACAGGCTCCCTGCAACGCCCCACGACTTCATTCTTTGCTCCTGTTCTGAATGTCAGTGAGGGTGAGCAGTCTTTCCACAAAGGGCACTTTCCAGACCAAGATTCTAGAGGCTCCGCTCACAGGAAAACGTGTTCCCACAAGTAGAGACACGGCCCTCACACAGGTGAATTTACCAGCATTTCAGGGGTGGGGGGCTTTTCTTCTTTCTTTAATCTGTTATAAAACACTTAAGACACGCAGTCAGGGCTGTGTCCATCAGAAAGAATGGCCAGGGGAGGGCAGGAAGGGGGAGAATGAGGAGCAGACAGCAAGGGCTCAAGTAGAAAGAAAATTTTGAGAATGATGATGGCAAAAAATGTACAATGTGCTTGACACAATGTATGGATGGATGGATTGTGATAAGAATTGTACCAGCCCCCAATAAAATGATTTTTTTTAATGGCCAGGAGTTACCAAAACACAGGCATCACCTTTGGGGACTGGTCCCAGTCCATAATGCACTGAGTCCGAGGGCAAAGTGGAGGAGGGGCGATGGGCTGCGGGAGTCGTCCTACGCCAAAGTCAAGGAGGGGGCTCCCTTCCCCTCGTCGTGTTGTTTAGTTTGGGTTTTGTTGATGCTCCTTAATAATCAACGTGCATGAGAAATCAAGTGTTGGGAGGATGCGGAGCCTCCGGAGCCTGCTCCACTGCTGGTGCGAACAGAAAACGGTGCAGCCACCACGGGAAACAAGTTGGCAGAGCTTCAAAAAGTAAACAGTTACCTGAAGACCCAGCAATCCCACTCAAAAGAATATTCCCAAGAAGACTTCAAAGCAGGGATGCAAAGAGATGCTTCCTTACCAATGTTCACTGTAGCTTAATTCCCAAGGCCCAGCAACGGATGCGGGATGAGCACAATGTGATACATACAGAGGGCTTCCAGAAGTTCATGGAACCGTGGAAGCTAATGAAAAGATAATCATATCTTTCCACAAACTTCTAGAAGCCCCTCTTACATACGATGGCTTATTATTTAGCCATGAAGAGAAATGGATTTCTGACACATGGTAGGATCTGTATGAAACCCCTGTGCTCAGCAAAGTCAGAAAAGCTCAAAGGATAAAAAATGTGGTAGAATTCCCCTTACATCAAATATTGAGGTTGGGAAACGCCTGACCAACGTTTATCAGTGGTTAGTTAGCAGGGGAAGAGGGAGGGGGGCAATGGGAAGGTATTGCTGGGTTTTTTGTTACTGTTGCTTTGATTTGCTTTTTTTTATTGTGGGGGCAGGGGGATAGGAGAGGGGGTGGGGTGGTGGTTAGGAAGGGAGAAATGAAGGGAGGGAGAGGCCGCCCTCCAGCCTAACGTCGTCTAACTCAGGGTGTAAGGAAGTGATGCTGAAGCCTGTGCTGGGCTAGTGGGAGCCAAGTCTGATTTCAAGGCTAGAGGGAAAGCAGATCGGAGAAGGGACGGTGGCAACGGGCTCCAGCTTGGAAAATGGAAGCCAAGCATGGACATGAGTTGTGGTCAACACTCACACAGGAGGCCACCCATCCAAAGTTCAAGCAGACACCGGCTGCTATGAGTGTGCAGCCAGCCAGCTCCCGCACCCACACACTGCTGCGCTCAACGATGGGCTCTTAGGGTCTTCAGGGGGCAGCTTCCATTTCAAGCTGTTAATTGGCACATGGGGCGGGGGGAGAAGAAACACACACAGAAAACTATATAAATATATCCAACATCGCCAAATACAAAGAACACACCCTGCAGCTGGGATGTGCACGTGCTCAGTGAAGAACACAATGATTTTAACAGTTCATTTGAAAAGTCAGAATGCTTTGTGGAAAAGGTTCCTTGAAGTAGGAAAAACAATGTTCTAATGCCCAGCAAACAAATCTAATGCAGGACACAATGCCTGCCAATGGGGAACAGTAAATGCTAGACTGTTCTTCCATCACATCTAGCCACTCCTTCCAGGTCCCCACTCCTGGGGGCCAGTCAGGAACCTCTCAGAGCCTAAGCAGGACCTGGGGGCAAGTGTGCCAGAGTCAGATGCCGAAGTCCTCCCTCTCCGTCCTGTCCTCATCCTCTGCCCCGAGTGGCCATTCCATCTCCAGTCACTCACTGGCTTCCAGGTTGGACTTAAGTTTGGCCAAGGAGGTGATTAGACAGTTCGGCTTCTTTTAAAAAAAAAAAGGGGGGGTGTATGTGTATGTTTATTCAGTCTTTTGGTAGTTACATATTCTGATGTCAACTTGAGACTTAAGAGTGACGGGGTAGAGTTTAGCCTGTCAATGAGGTCCCAGCTTGATGACCTCTAAGGGGGATAATTAGCTCACTGGAGGTGGGACATACGCTCACTCCCTGTGAGACATCCCTGTCGAGAAGACACATGGAGCTATGCTAGAGCCCAGGAGCTAAACGAGCCTCGTGGAGGACCCTGCCAGCGTTGAGATGCTTCCACTGCCACTGGATCCACAAGAATTTCACACAATGGTTTATGATCGTCCTGCATTCAGCGTCACTGCATGTGTTTCGTGAATCTGAAGAGGAATTTACACATTGGTATCAGAAATATGGGCTGATATCAGACTTATGGACTTGATCTGGAGTGGGCTGGGATGCTTTCTCTATATTCAATTGCTGTCTATAAATATTTTTCTTATACACATGAGTGTCTCCCTGGATTTGTTTCTCTAGTCTACCTGGGCTAACACAGGTCTGAATCCAACATGTCCACTCCACCAAAAGACTTCCTGTTACAAAGATGGGGAAGTACTGTAAGTACCAATCAGGAAAAAAAGGATCATGAGGATGACGGTGGTGATGAAAACTAACAGGAGAAATCAAGACCCAACTCATACAATCAGAATCGGGCTCAGTCTAACACTCATGGTCAAAAAGAAGCCAGGGAAATAACAGACCCGGGTCCAGAAGACAGAGGAACTCCAGCCAAGGGCAGACAATCCAATGTGACCAAAGACACAAACACATCAGCAGCAGTCAGAGAAGGGGTCGGGGGGATGCTCATTAACATATGGTTGCTGCAACAATGCATTCTTCCACTCTCTTGAGTTGAAGCATGGCAATCTTGAGTTGAAGCATGGCAATCTTGAGTTGAAGCATGGGAATCTTGAGTTGAAGCATGGGAATCTTGAGTTGAAGCATGGCAATCATGCTTCAAACTCAAAAGTCACTGCCATTGAGTTGATTCTGACTCACAGTGACCCTGTAAGACAGGACAGAACTATCCCTTGAGTTTCTGAGACTGTAACTCTTCACGGGAGTAGAACATCTCATCTCACTCCCACAGAGGCAGCTGGAGGTTTCAAACTCCTGACCTTGCTGTAGCAGCCCACCACAGCTGCTGTTCTAACACATTCTTCCCCTCTATGGAGCCAAGCTCAGTGTCCACGTCACTACTTACTACAGTAAGGTCAAAGAACTACTGTGAAGGGGCGGGGGGGACTGGAACCTTAAAATCCTATTCTTTCCCCTAGCGTGTTTACAGAAGACCTTTGGGTTTGCATCACCCTGTGAGTACAAGTGAGTGGGAGTGTGTTTGTGTTGTGTACTAACGACCTGGGCACATACTGAACTCCGTGCACACCAGGGGAGCTACATGTGAGAAATGTGCCAGCGACAGGTTTGTGGTGGTGCAGGGAAGTTCTGTGGAGCTGATTTCGAATCACAGAGGCCCCATCGTGACTGAGTAGAAAGGTCCAGAAGGTTTTCTAGGAGTGGACCCTCAAGCCTGTCTCCCGCTGAGCCACGGGGTGGGCTTGAACCACCAGCCTTTCCGTTAGCAGCTGAAGTTCTTAACCATTGGGCCACCGGGGCTCCTTAGGACTAGATCTAAATAGGCTGCCTTTAGAATATTTGGTGGCTCTTAAAGGCAACCAGGTCTCTCAGGATTAGAGGACTCTTCAGCCTCTTTGATTAACAGGCTGCTGAGTGCCTATGCCAACGTGAAATGCAGCCTGTGCCTGGAGACCTTTCACGGCGAGCTGACCCTGTCGCCATACCCCAGCCTGGAAGGTGGTGCTTTACAAATGCAGTGGTGGCTCACAACAGATGGGAGGTTACAAACCGAAGGAGACCAGCACCTTCTCCTTCACATCACAAAGCTTGTTCTAGGTTGCGGCTTGGCGGCCCATAACACCCCCAGTTTTGCCCTCATAAAAGGCATTTTGTAAAGGTCAGGTGTATTTCATATACCTAAAGTGATTTGCAGTGGTTTCAGTGAGCAAACCCCGCGCTGTTAATGGAGTCCAGCAGTTTTATACCCGCTTGCTATTTCTGAGTCTAAAAAAAATCCACTCACTCTAAGAACCGGATCCCAAGAGCTTCCGAATTCAACCTTCTCCCATAGTCGGTTGGTGTCGGCTCTGGGTCATGGTGCCCCTTGTGTGTCAGAGTGTAACTAGGCTCCAGAGGGTTTTCAATGGCTGATTTTGTGGGAAGCACATTTCCGAATGTGTGTTCTTCCAAGATGCCCCTGGGTGGTCTTGAACTTCTGACCTTTTGGGTAGCTTTCAAGTGAGCTACTCATTTGCTCCTCCAGGAGCTTCTTCCAGGGGAAGATCCAGACTCTTATTTATACCACTGCTACCAATTAGGGCTTTAATGACTGAGGCCATGCTTCTGCCACAGACTAGAGCTGCTCAGAAACATGCAGGCCCTCCATCCAAAGCATCCTTCTGGCTTTAGGACGCCCTTCGTTTCAAGGTCAAGAAGCAGACAGCACGAAGGGGAAATTCAAAACCGGGTTCTCTGTGTTAGACACAGTACTGCAGCAAGCACAGGGAGATGAAGGGGCTTGCCTGTAGGCAGGGCTGCTGAAGGCAGCTGACGGCCCGCTAGACTGAAGAATTACACAGGCCGCAAAGCCCAAAGACTCCACTCAGAGAAATCTAAAGTCGGCACGGGCAGGGTCCTCCGTGCCTGTTTCCCCACTACTTCTAGTTCTTAGTATGACCAGACTTCTCGGCCCCACTGCAGGTCCTGCGGCCATGTGACCTGCTCTGGCCAATGAGAGGGGAGTGAGCTAGCACCTCCGGTGCCACCGGCTCCCTTCTTCTCCGCCAGAGGGCGCGCCACGCTCTAGTGACACACAGAGGGAACCCAAAGGAAGGTCTCTAGGAAGCCCACGATCTCGCTTTCATGGTGCTGCTACCACGGAAGCAGCAAGGACATGGGCTCACACGTGGCATTGGAGAAGTGTCTCCTCTCTCTGTCTCTTGCTCTCTCTGTGTCTCTGTCAGACTGGGGGTGGCATGGGGCAGGACCATTGTCTCAGCTCTGTAGTCCCCCCCAAAACTAAAGGCACTACCATGCAGCCATGTCAACTCATACCGACCCCACAGACAGGGCAGAGCTGTCCCCAGGAGTCTCCAAGGCTGTGACTCTTTATGGGAGTAGAAAGCCTCTCGGTCAGTGGTTTCAAATGGCTGACCTTGCCGTTTGCAGCCCGGGGCGTAATCACAGTGCCACCCGGGCTCCTCTGTAGCCCCGGCATTTCCCAGTTCCTTGGTGATCTCCACATGGCATCTCTCCCACCCTCCTTCGTGCTAGCTCGTCTCAGCCGACTCTGTTCCTTTTATGTCTCCAAACAGGCGAGGCTGAAGACACAGCCTACACTGCAGTGGCCTCCCTAACACAAGCAAGAAAACACTATTTCCAAACAGGGTTATGTCCACAGGTGGCACAGTCGCATTCCAACACAACGGGATCCGTGGCAAGCCCCAATGGATACATTCAAAGGGTGAGGAGCACGTTTCACAATTTGGAGCCATTGCACTGTGGGGCTCTGTTACCTTAGCTCAGCCTCCGCTCACCTGGAGGATACCACAGCGCATGGGCTTCGCCGCTTTCTGTCACTCCGGCACATTCTATTACTGTCTGGGTCCTCCGTGTAACGAGGAGGAGACTAGTTTTGTACACAGGATAAAGATCATAGTTTTGTACACAGGATAAAGAGCATAGGTTTAACTGTGCCAGGATGCAGGCGCCCCGTCCATCACAACGATGGAGTATAACAAGCCTCTGAAACTCTGCTTACAAGACTGCTTCTTGGCTGCTACCTGGGAACTTAAATTTTGAGAGGGTTGCAGTCACCCTAACTGATGAGGTGGCCTCACAGGGCCCAAACAATGGATGCAAACCAAGGGCTTCATGCTGACCACCGGCGACCTTGCTGGGAGCCTGGGATGTGGGCATCTGCTAAGCTGACAGAGGGTGCCTGTCTATATGACCAGCCTCACATAGAAACCTGGGGCACGGAGTCTCCAGGTGCTGCCCCAGCTCACTGTTGGAGGCGCTGCACACGTCCTACGGGACTCCACAGGTTTCCTCCGCCTTTGCTGGCTCAGCTCTGTGTCCCTCTTGTGATGACGCATGATGGCCCTTAGCACTACCCGGTGTGGGGCGGCATCTTCCAAAGCTTCCCAGAGAAGGGATCCACTCTACAGCAATAAGTTTGTTTTGTTTTAATTTACTGATTGGTTTTGATTGATTAGGGGTGGTGGTGAGAGACAATGAGTCCCTCTAATGAATTAGCAATTCTGGGGATGGTTATAGGGACCCCAGACCAAACTCTAAGACCAGTTCCATGGGAATGATTTTGAATTGGGGGTGGGTGAGGCGAGCACACATGCTTGGGGGAGAGGGGTGTTGGAGAATAATTGCTTCGTTACTGTGTTACAAGGTCATGTATAGTGATCTACCCCCGACACATAGACTCTCTTTCTGTGTCAGCAAAACACCCATCTCTAAAGCTATGAAATTAAAGGCCGAACTCCCATGTACCCAGGGCAAGCATCTCCCTGTTCCTAATTTGGCTGCTCAGCAGGGGCGCAGGAGCCAGATGTGTTATCTGTTCTAAAGAGGCCCCAGAGACATTTTATTGAATTGTAAATAAGTGCATGTTTACATAGGAATTGCTTTGACTAGAAACACAAACACCAGAGAGGAGAGAAAAATAAACCTACCATAATTATCAGCCGCCGTGTCTGACTTCTCAATCTGGATGTTCTGTGTGACTTTTGGACAAATTTCAATTTCTTTGTACAGCTGAAAATGACAAAGAGGAGTCTAATTAGGAATTCATTAGCAGTAGCAGAATGGCAATGGCCATGGGCTTGAAAATCTCTGTTTTCACAATTGGCACATTGGTGCAAACCTTCTCGGCAGCCGGTCCCTCGCTATAACTGAACTCAGAAAAACAGAAACTCGGAACCCACAGCCCAAACGGAGCTTCAGTGCCGATGCACGAGTAATTCCTTGACACGACTACCTAGATGTCTTTTCCCTGTTTACCTTGCTTCCTCTCCTGGAAAAAGATACTACAGTACAGCTATCCCCATCGCTGGGCAAAAAGTGAGTGACTAAACTTCGAAAGAGATGATGCCGATCTTGACATGGAGGTCACGGAAACAGGGGACATCTCTGGACATCAATAGTTCCTGTTCACACATCAGAAAAGAAAGATAGTAGCACAGTAGCTAAAAAAATTGGAGGAGGGGGGAATCTCGCTACCACTGAGTCAATTCTAACTCACTATGACCCCGCAGGGCAGAAGAGAGCGACGAATGGTGGGGAACCGAGAGAATAGTGGCTGATGCGTTCCACCTGCTGACCTTGCCAGCAGTCCGGCCCCCTTAGCACAAGTGGAGATACGCGAAGGCACGGGATTAGACAAGTTCTGTACGCGGGGAAAGACAAAGCTTTCTAGGCCCATAACAATTAAGGCCTCAGAAACTCACAGGGGCAGTTCTGCCCAGTCCTATGGGTTCACTATGAGTTGACATGGACCCAATGGCAGTGAGTTTGGTTTGGGGTTCCCTAGAAACCCCAGACAGCCTAGAAAAGCCAAGACAATAGGCTAATTGCAGTTCACATATAAGAACTGATATTGTTTAAACTGGGCTGCTAACTGCCACTTAGCAACAGCCAGCTCTATGAGAGAAAGACAAGGCTTCCTACTCCCATGAAGAGGTAAAGTCTCTTGGCATAATAAAAAAATTAATAACAATGAGGATAAGGACGGAGGAAATGTCCTAGAATTGACTGGGGTGATGACTGTACAATTCTTTTCTATATGACTGAATTATTGAATTGGACGACATGTGGATGAAGTACTCATAAAACTGTTTAAAGAAAGAGAGAGAGAGAGAGAGAATCTCAGAAACCCACAGGGGCAGTTCTACCTTGTCCTATAGGGTGGCTATGAGTCAGCATCAACTCGATAGATAGCAGTGAGCTTGGAGTGGTTGATTATTTAAGTTAATTGAACTGCATTTTTTCCTATGTCTGGACCAGTCAGAGTCCAGACAAAAATTTAAGAAGTGTACCATGTGTCCTTGTCCTTGTCACGCTAATACTAAGAGACCATTGCACTCTTCCCAGAGGAAGAGAATAGACCAGAGGGGGCCTTCTTCCCCAAGGTCGTCAAGTCAGAAGGAACAGAGGTCAGGTCCCAGCGGCCCCAGAGCCACCAGCTGCTTTGATGCAGTCTGCGTCAAAGGCTCACTGGACTTGGGCAGGCGTTTGAGGGCTGTGAGAAGTGGGCCTGACTGCCAAGGATGAGGGAGCCTGGAAGACAGTACCCTGCTATGGGGGGCCGGCAGGGGCAGTGTATCAGGGGCAGGGTTGGGAGTGTCAGCCCCACAGTTAGGGCCCTCAGGGACTCACGACTATAATGGATGTTAAATGCAGTACTCGAAGGGCATTAACTGAATGTCATTCGTGTCCATACTGAGGGAATTTCATGTATACATTCCCAAATGAGAGGAAATCAGCAATACTGATTTTTGACAGAAGTATGGTTCGCCCCCAAAGTAACAAAAATAAGGCAAAAATAAGGTGACCAGATTTTAACATTGGCAAAGCAGGACACCAGCGGGATACCATTGATAAAACTCATATCCAGGCGAAATAGCCACATGGCAGCCCAGAACCGTATACCCCAGCTTGTCGTGCATTCTTTCCAAAAATGGGGGCTTTTTTTAAACGCCGCGGGGCGCGGGACAAATTGTTAAAAATCGGGACTGTCCCACTAAAAGTGGGACGTCTGGTCACCTTAAAATACAACGAAGTATAGGATGGACCACTTGAGGCCACGGAAAGTTCGAAAACGTCCTGGGAGCCTGGCTTGTCTTTCGTCCAAACTGTCCCCTAGGTGGCAGTATATCACTGTTGGTTCTAATGACATCCCCAAAGTTCCAAGTGTCTTTGCAGAGAGCCAGGCCTTGTGAATGATCCTTCCTATTAATAATGCTTCTTACTTGTCCTCAGCATCTGTGTGGCAGTTGTCCTGCCTCTTCAGTGTGAGACCCTAAAGGTCCTGGCCTGGGGCTGGTCAGCCCAACCCCGAGTGTCATAAAAAGCACTACTTAAAATCTATAGAATGCTTCTAAAAACGTCTGTGGCTTAAGACATCATTATGATGTTTCTGGTGACAACATTTTTTATATAGCAAATTGGGTTCCAATTAAACGATTTCTACACAAACTGTTGAGCAACACAGCTGCACTTTTAATAATGCGTCAACCTTCTCTAATTGCATTCTGGTGGCTCTGTTAAGGCAGCTATTTAGTGTAATCGCAATATCCAAAATGAGAAAATTTGAAATTTAATCGTTTTATTTTTTTCCAACTTTTTATTGTGACTTTGGGTCGGGGTTTACATCTTCCCTTACTTTTACATTGCATTTGCACATCCCCCTTGCATGTGTCCTTTAGTTACTTAAGCTGATGACAGTGCACCTTTGTTCCTTTAGGGTCTGACACTTTGAAGAGGCATGAAGGCCATGAAGTAAGCTGCTTACTCAGGCACTTCAGTTCTCACAAAACCCCAACCCCTTCTTACCCAATCTGGTCGGACTGGTTAGTGGGCGTCACAGGCAGCTCTTGCCTCACTGCCTTCGGACCTGCCCTCCCGGTTCTCGCTGTAGGCCATGTGACCATGGCCCACGGAGCAGCTGAGTGAGTCTTACGCAGGAGCCAGGATGTCCTTCCTTTCTTGGGGTTTCCCATCATCATGACTAAACTGCTCATCCCCTTTCTTCTGCACCCCCAAATGGGCCCCCTCCCCCTCCCTCTACACCACACCTTATCCAGCACATGCTGGCAGCCCTGTCTGTCTGCCAGGTTATCATACTGGGCTCCAGTGTTGCTATGAGGAAAGGGGCCGCCAGTATTTCTCGGGACCTAGCAGAGTAGCTCAGACTAAGAAGAACAGCCTGGCGATCGACTTCTGGAAATGAGCCGATGAAAACCGTGCAAATGACACGGCGCACTGTTTACTGAGCAACTGGAAGGTGAGCTCTCGAGGTTGGGAGGCACGCAAAACTCACAACTACAAGGGCTACAGCAATGGGCTCGGCAGAGCGACGGTGCAGGGCCTGGTAACATGTTATTCTGTTGCACATGGGGTCACACACACACACCCGCCCCCATTAAGTCGGGACGTCTCCATGACAACTAACAACAAAACGTAAACCCAAACTCAAAGTCACTGCCATCAGGTGGATCCTTACTCACAGGCAATGCTACAAAGGGTTTCTGAGAGTGATCTTCACCGGAGCAGACAGGCTCATTTGGTGGGTTTGAATGGCTGTCCTTGATGTGACCTGTCCAATGCTGGCCGAATGGTGTCCCCAAGGCTCCTTAAAAACAGCATGGCCACGGAGTCAGTTCCGACTCAGAGCAACCCTACAGGGCAAGGCAGACTGCCCTGTGGGCTTCTGAGACTGTAACTCTTCATGGGAGTAGAAAGCCTCATTTTTCTCCTAAGGAGCAGATGGCAGTTTCCAACAGCTGACCTTGCAGGTAGCAACCCAATATGTAAGTAACCCCTGCGCCATCAGTGCCTCTAACAACAATGACAACAACAACATAGCACCCAGTTGTTGTTCGAACACCAAGGTAGGTGCTGCTCTAAAGGTATTTGGGAGTTATCATCACATCTACAATGAATTGACAATAACTATGTGGGACGCCATCCCACGGCTTCCTCAACAAGGATTCTGCTTCAGTCCTGCAGTATCAACTCCCACCTGAAGCTTCCTCCTGCTGGCCTGCCAAGTGGCTGTGGGACTTGCCAGCCAGGAGCCAATTACTAAAAACAAACCTCCTTACGCAGGGGCTTCAAAAAGTTCCTGGGAAAATGCTAGCGTCCTTTTCTCGTTCCAGTTTGTTTTCATTCTGTTTTCCCACTAAGTGTTTGAAACACGCGCCCATGCCGCTGCTGTCAGCCTGATTTTGATTCATAACAATCCTCGAGGACAGAGTACAACTACCCATCATGGAGTCTCCAACGCCGGAGTTTTTATGGAAAAAAACCCAAAACAGCCAAAACTTGCTCCAACACAGCAGCTAGTAGGTTCGAACCCCCGACTTTGCAGTTAGCATCCAAGTACTTAACTGCTGTGCCACAAGGGACACATCACACAGGGGGAGAGAGGGAGGGTTTAAAAAAAAAAAAAAGAAAAATTCCATTATCTTTTAAATTCTACTTTTTCCATATTGTTTTCAAGTCCCCTCATTATTATAGTTGTGTGTGATTTATTTTTAACCCTCGCCCCTTGGGGGCCCAGACTGATCCAGCCTGGAACACTTTTCTCTTAAGGAGTTCTGTGGCTCACTCCTCACTGGCTCCAGCTCCAGCTCCTGCTCCCTGTTGGGACATCCCAGCTGAGAGGGCAGCTCCCCACTGCACCGCATGCTCTTAGCATCCCGGTACCTCACCCGCTCCTGTGCTTTCACATCTGCCTGCTCAAACTCGAGAGTAAGTGCCACAGGAGCAGAGATCTCTGGATGGACCCCCAGTGTCTCAAATACTTACAGTGATACCAGCGACTGAATAAAATACTTGTTGAATGAATGAATGAGTAAATTCATTGGTGCGTCTGCAAACTCTTTATTTTCCCATCACTTCAAAAGCTAAAAACCAGGTAGCATTTACATCAATACTTAAGCACCTGGATAGGGGACTACTCAACTGACAGTCATAAGTATAAGAACAATGAGCCTCACACTAAAAAATTAGTTCTGCCCTCCCCCTGCCCAGAAATAATTTTTTTAAAATCTAGTGTGCACTTTTGCTAATAACTACTAGTCTCACTACTAAAGAACATTTGACACACACAAGAAAGCAGAGAATAAGCTATTTGGGGACAGTCAGATATGAAAGAGTCATCTATAGAACAACTGCTGAAACGCCTGTGCGTGCCCTTGGTCCTTAAAGACAAGGTGAAGGTGATGGAGGAAAACCTACTAACCACGTTTGGTGTGATGTTGTTCAGTAAGGACAATAAAGGCACAATCGGCAAACTCTCTAAAGCAACCAGGAATGCAGTGCTGAGAAGACCCCCAGGCATGGAATGACACTGCTGTTGGGTTGGTTCCAAACCACACCTATGTCTGCCATAAAAACTAGCCAAACTCACTGCCATGATGAAATCAGTTTCAATTCAGAGACCCTGTGGGTTCCTGAGCCTGTAAATGTTTACGAGAGTAGAAAGCCTCATCTTTCTCCCCCACAGTGACTGATGGTTTTGAACTGGTGACCTTGTGGTTAGCAGCCCATGCATTGTCACCCACTACACCACCAGGTTTCTGCGTTATGTAGAATAGGACAAAACACCGCCAGGTCCTGCAGCACCTTCATAACCACTGGCTTGTTTGAGCCCATCTCTGTTTAGATTCTCTTTAAAAAGCAGTTGTAATATGTATAGAGTGATCGTAGAGACAACAGACAAAGCTTGGCACACCTTAGTCACCTCTGTTGGGTGATGCCACAAGTCTTAATAGTGAGTCAACACAATTTCAAAAGACAATGTTTCAAGCACCGAGTGTGCATAATATATGGGTGTGTGGCAACTGGTGATGAGCCCTGAGCCTGAGTATTTGTAGGATTCATTAACCTGAGATGTAAAACATAGGATCTACTAGTGATTCCACTATCCCCAGTACAGAAGGCTCCTCTCTAATGTGAGGAAAGGACTGGTCCATTGGTTGCCCGCCCCCCACTCTGCACAGGGGGCTGGGTTTTTCCTGTGCCCAGGAGGAAGCGAACGCATCAGCCGCTCTGTATCAAAGACACCCTCTCTACTTCAACCCTGACGAAGTGACAGCTGGAAATGGACCTGCCAACGCGGTCTTCCCTCCGCTGCAGACCATGGTGAGGGTTACAAAGCACCCACACCTTATATTTAATTAAAAACACTTAGAGGGGCTTGGGAGGCGACCTTTTAAGACGATAAAAAATGTCCTAACGCACTGTGCTGGTGGTGTGGATAAGATAAACAAGCTCGTGTATGCAAATGCATCAACACTCAGCATGTCCCTGGGAGTGCCTGTTAGAACTGCGTGTGCAGTCCAGCTCAACAGAGTGCCTGGGACACCACGTCCAACGCCCCCGGGCACCGTGCTTCTTGTGCCTCTGCAAAAAGACGGAATTTGGCTTTGAATGTCCACTTCCGCTTCTTGTGGTAAATTCACAAAGTGAGCTCACACTGTTCTCGTTCACATATTCATGGTTCGCTGCCACTGTCGCCTCCTGAGGGATGGATGAGTCAGTGCAGAGAGCAGTAAGCTCCAGTACAGAAGTGCCTCACACCCAAAATACTCCTGGGCCTGAAAAAGGCACCGCTCGGTTAACGAGAAAGCAATCTTCCACCGTGGTATGATATTGCCACTGCTGTCCGACGCCATCAAGTAAGCCCAACTCCCTGGCCTGTTATAAACATTGGCCAGTCCACTGCCCAGCCCTGGGCCATCTCGATGGTCAGTACCTTATTAAGGTAACAACCCTTACTGAGCATCTACTGCGTCAACCAGGCTCTCTAGTCTCTGTCAAAACCCTACACAATCAGCAGCAGCTCCTGTGTCCCCTCCACGCCACCGGACCACATAATTAGTGGGCTGCAGAGTCTCTCTCAGCTCAGATCTGTAACAGAATCCCTCTCCTATAATGCACAAATGTCCCCGGGAACCTATCTAAGTGCCATCAGACGGAACGGGATGGATAACGAGCTGGCAGCTCTGTCACCCAACAGGATGGGCACCGTCAGTTTCCAGGTACAGGTAGGAGTCACACAGAATTGGAGTTAGTGCCTTTTTTCCACCCCCTGACAACGGCCCGCTGATCTTTGAGTCCCCAGTGTAAAAGAAGAGGCTGTCAAGAGCAGCCATGAAAACGAAGAACGATTCCGAGACTTCCACTCGAGAGTTTAGCTCCGGATTTCAATCTTTCATGAGCTCCAGGCACTGCTTGTTTGGGAGCAGGGTGGCACCTCCTCTCTGCAGAAACGCCATGGTGCCAAGGGAGGGCCTCGCCACAAACCGTAGCGCTAGTTTATTTTCGAGTGTGTTCCACTACACCAGTCACCATTAGCCTGAGTACACACATAATTTAAAAGTCACCTCCCACAGAACATACACGACAACAGTCATAAACGTTACCAGCTCATAAATGTCCTCTTCGGGCTTTGGAACGTACTGGTGCATTCGGTTTCCGATGAGAAATTTCAGACGCAGGTAATGAGCAGCGTGATCCAGCTGATGTGCCTGGGACCAGACAGAAAAGACAAGGCGTGTTCAGTAGGACACAGGAGGGAGCGGTTAGTTCTCCACTACACCTGACCTCGCAGGCCCCAGAGCCATGGGAGCCCAGTTCCTAGAGGCGGGTGCTAGCTACAAGAACAATGGAGCTGCGGTTCCTGTCCATCTTAAAAGGTGTTCATCGAACACGCAACTTTGGCAGCTCCTTGGACAAGCACCCGGGTGGCAGCTTCCCTCCTGCTTATCGGATTCTCCGTGCACGCTCAACGTGGTTTTGGCAACATGAGGCAGTAAGGCAAAAAACAAACAAACAACCATTTCACACCTACAGAGACGATCAGAGAAGAAACACAACAAGAATGTGTGTGCAATGGGAGGACGGATGGAAAACGAGCTGCTCTCGGGCAAAGTTTATTTTTGAACCATATGGGGCAGCGGGGCAGCCGTTCACAGTTCATTTGCGAGGGAGTCGCTGTGAAGTCAACATTTGGATTTCGGGATTATTTATATCCTCCCTGAGTGGGACTCCCCGGGGGCAGGGCACACGGGCGTGTGGCCAGCTCTGGAGACTCACTGAGTAGCTTGCCCAAAGAAAACAACTCGAGGAAGACTTCAGGAGTGAACTCTCCAGGGCTCCCCCTTTGTTCTAGGATGGGTCAACAGATCTTTATTTTCTGTTCCTGCCCAGGAAGCCATCTTCAAATGGATGCTGAGGGCCAGCAGTAGTGGTAGCGCAGCTGGCTCCCTGCTGCTCTGGACGCAGGTGGAGAAGCGCCCACAGAAAGAGCCATCTCGCGCCCTTCCAACGCTGCGTGCCAAAGCTGAATGCATTGCTTGGTAGCAAGTGCTCCCACCTGGCCGTTTCATAAAGCAGAGGTGAGAACTGAAATGCCAATAGATAAGATGAGGATGACGCCTGTCCTGAATGTGCTTCCAGAAGAGCCCAGAGTAGGGGGCGGGAATGAGTGGGAACAGAGGCAACTTGAGCTGACAACGACAGAATCTGAATGACGGGCACACAGCGGCTCATCACACCATTCTCTCCGGTGCCTATGTGTGTCAAATTTCTCCCCAGATCAGAATAAAAATCTGTGCACACACAAGCTCTACTGAGGACCATCAGTTGACAATAAAACTTATTTTTTACCCGGATCAGTGCCCTTTTCGCTTATTCTGCGTGTGTGTGTGTAAAACACATATACAAGGGATTTCAAAAAGTTCGTGGAAAAGTTCAATGATATTTGAATTGCATTTTCCCAAGAACTTCTCGAAGGCCCTTCATATACATATGCATTTCCAAAGCCAAATTACGGAGATTCCAAGAATTGTTGCAATAGCATTTACTCAACCATATCTAGCAAACCCACGTCTATGCCAGCGCTACGTGAAGCACCGCAGGTAGAGACATTAGTGAAGACGGCTGGGCAGTGGCCGGGAGAGAGAGAGAGAGAATGTGTGTGGGGGACGACGACGGGTGGGCAGACGATGGGAGCAGAACAGTGGTGTCTTTGATTTGTAAAAGCTACACATACATGTCAGAAATCCCTACAGTATCTGGCATGACTACAAAAGCACATGTCCAGAAGGTGGAAATGAGTTTGCTGGGAACATGCAGCTGAATGCTAAAGAAGCTTCCGGTCAGGGCTCAAGACCCCACCACCTGTGCCCGCCTCTGCAACGGGAGAGCAGAAAGCCCGCTGTGTTAAACACAGGCGCCATTCAGCCAACACATCCCGGTGTGCCCAGCCTTGTCCTCTGTGTGTGTCTTTGTCTGGATCCAGATGCTCACTGCCTGCCCAGTCCAGGACGGCCAGTCAAACTGATCATCGGCAAGCTTGGCGAAGTTGTTAGGTGAGCTTCCTGTTACCAATCGAAAAGCCCCTGAGGCCAACCAAACATAGCTCTTAGGGTGGCATGGTCGGCAAGGGCACTTTCCCTTCACAGAGGAAGAGGCTACAAGCGCGTCCCACCTACCCAGGTCCTCACCGAAATCTTTAATTAGAAGCAAAAAGCTTTGGTTCACCATCTGTTTCCAAATGAGGCGGAAGGGAAAAAGCAGTGAACTTGCATGAGGTCTTCGTAACAGGAACAAATCTGCTTGGAAGCCTTGCATCGTCGTTAAGAAACACGCGGTGACCACTCCTAAAGAGGCTGCCGCTTAAACGGGTCCTCTTAGCTAATCAGACCCAAGGAGCAACCTCACCTATGGAGATTCCGGTTCCTAAACGTCAGCGTACGAGACAGACAGCCCACAGCCAAGAACCATGAGGGTGAGGTGGCCCTGACGGGCAGGGATAGTGGAAATTCTCACCATCCCTTAGAAGCTATCGGGCTGATAGCACGTTTATCTAAGGACAGAAAATGATAAACAACCGCTAACCCAACAATCGGGTTATCTCATCTAAAAGTGTTTAGCACAGACGGGAAAACATACAAATGATGAATATATCAATGTATTCAGGGTGATTCTTGCCACTTCCACTCAAAAACCAAAGTCAAACTCACCGCCATCGAGTACATTCTGACTCACAGCGACCCTATAGGACAGGGTTGAATTGCTCCTTTGCGTTTCCCTGACAGTAACTTTGTACAGGCATAGAAAGCCCCCTGTCTTTCTCCTGAGGTGTGTCTTGTGGTTTCGAATTGCTGCATTTTCCACTTCTTGGCATAGAGATTACACAGTAGGCTGCTCACTGCAAGGTTAGCAGTTTGAAGACAACAGCCATTCTGCCAGAGAAAGACTGGGCTTTCTACTCCCATGACCAGTTAGAGTCTCAAAAACCCACAGGTGCAGTTCTACCCTGTCCTACAGCGTCGTGTGAGTCGGCTTCAACTCAATGGCAGTGACTGTGAAGTCACTTATAATGATGTCTAGATGATTTTAAAAAATAAAAATAACCACATGCTTCAATAGGAGGCATCATTTTCTGGCTGGTACCCTGGGATTTCTTGGTCTGGTCAGTAATAGCTACCCTAACAAGGGAATATTGTATCAATGTACACATGTGTCTATCAGTCTGGTCCAGGCTTTTCAGTTAGGGAACCTCATTAGTCATGGTGAGTCCCACAGAGCGAACATCCTAATTCACTTAATCAGATGATCAAAACTTTGAAGAAGAATTGTGTGTTACTCGTGTATCTGTAAATAAATATCACAACAAGTCAAACAACTAGGCGTGTTCACAATACACCTTTGTGCAAGAAGGAGTCCCAGTATAAATGAGCGCTTCAGTGTAGTAGCTCTCAGTGTTCCTGCTTGCTTTAGCCTTCTGACGCCTTCAAGAGAAAATTTCCTAACTCATGAGGAATTCAGTTGGGGGGGGGGGGAAATCAACCCATTAAGTGGTACAAATTTGTTTTCCGATGTACATTTAATTATATTACTTAATTTGATTCATTTGGAAGCAATACAGGCACAAATGATACCCTAAGATAAATATTATTGCAGGACAATTTTTCGTTCAGTCGGAATACATTTTTAAAATTCACATCATATTGTGACTGTTTGAAAGAACGAAACGACAAAGGACAATGAAGATCTCAGCAAACAGCTCGAGCTAATTGCAATGGAACTTAATGCCGTGGGTTCTTGCAACCCCTCCTCCTTCCGGTTCCATTTCCGCTCAGAATCCCTTGCTTCAGTGGGACTTCTCCAGGAAATACACAAGCAGCAGTCACTGCGGACAGCACCGCATGCTACACGCAGGCACACGCCACGCTTCCAAAGGGGATTCTCGACGATAGTGTCCCTCTCACTCCAATGGCTTTTTAAAAATGCCAATAAGAAACCAAGTGTCTAAAGCAACAGGCAGACACAGAGAAAACATAAGACAGATGTCACAATCACATAAGATTCATGTCGCTGAGTATGAAGGAATCAATGTTTTGCGGTGATTTTGATCAGCGATATATTCAGAACCCACAGGCCAACACGTCAGCCCGCTGCCTTCAGCGAGCATCATCTTGGGCGCCTTTACAACATAACTATACATGAACTGCAGCTCTCAAAGCATGTACTGTACCAGAGCTTGACTGGTGCTCAGAGGACAGATAGCAAACGATGGGAAATGATGTGGAGCAGAGAGACTACCACAGAGAATGAGCTAAATGCAAGAGACAGAAGAAACTGATTATTAAATATTAGAGAAAGCACCCACCAACAGTGCTGAGAATGACAATAACGAAATAACAGACATTTTTACAACCACCTCAGTTTCCAATGACTCCTTCAAAAAACACACCCCCCTAAACTATTCGTCATTATATCAGATCGTTAATAGCAATGTGGTGCTGTTTCCCCATTATCTCTTTACCTCTAAAGAATAAAATTGGCTCCACTAATTACAATAAAGTGTTTTCCAGAGAAGGGCCGAGCCTGAGCTGTGCACCTGGCGCTGAGCACACTCTGTAATTTATCCGACACGGGTGTTTTTCCAGAGGCTACCCACCTCTTGGAGTGTGCACAAACTCACCGGCGGGGCCTGTATGCCACATGATGGATGGACGTTGTTAGTATTTTGATGCCACTGTTGGGGGGGGGGAAATCGCAAATCCAGGGAGCAGTGGGCAAGACCACCTTTTATGGTGAGGGAAGAGATCTGGACCCTAGTGAGCCCACCAAACACACTTCCAGGGAGAGAAATAAACACGTCCTGGGGGAATAGGTCCATCTCTTTGCCTAGACATGGTTTCTAAGTAGCAATGACCACATTATTCCTAATTTGCTGAGTTTCTACCCAAGGAAACGATTAAAAAGTACCTGCGATTGGGCCAATTACTCCATTCTCCATTTACGGGCCAATTTTCCAGCTGTCAATTGTTATTGGGAAAATGTGGCCTTGCATTCAATTTCTGACCGAGAGTTTGGAAAGGTGGTGGGCACAGGGGCCTAAGAGCAATGGAAAGACCTTCGGGGGGTTGGCTTCTACAGAAAGGCCGGAGAGCTCTCCTTTCCACACCTTCAGCTGCAGTTCTGAGAATAGCTCCCACAGCTCTGCAGAATATTAATGGGCCTCCCAAGAATCGTGCTCGGCTATAAATAAAGGAATGCAGAAATCCTCAATAGGCCAATTTGGTTCGGTAATTAAAATGAAAAATTGTGAGCAAAAATACCATTATCTCCCCAAAAGGAGAACTCCCACAACACAAAGGCCTGGAAGGCATGTGAGGTTCGTATCACTTGTTTGAGACACCCACACGTGGGCTCCGTTCATCTCTGCCCTTAACCAAGTGGCCCTTATGCTATCCCTCCACAAAAGACCATCGAAAAGGGTGGTTTTACCAGACCCTCATTTCCCCCATTCAGATGCGGAGCTGTATTTTGTTTCTCTGGGAAGGCCCTCGTGACTTATTTAAGTAGAAGCAAAAAATTGCTGATTGTGGTGTAATAAAACCGAGGCATTTGCCAGGTTAGTAAGGTCTGCTAAAAGTTCTTCAGTAGATCTGGAAGGCACTGTGTTGAATGAGGAGGTCTGAAATGTCATCTTATCCATCTAGCTTCCTCTAAGAATATGTTCTAAGTTCTTCCAACCCTTACAAAGAAGCCTTCCTGGCCCCCAACAGTTCTCCAGATGGTCCCCAGGGCAATTCCACAGTGGAACAAGCCAAGTGTGGCCTCTCCAGACTTGGGGTTCAATCTCGCCTTTGCCTCTGGACTCTGCCGTGACCTCAGGCAACAATGAAAACTCCCCGAGCTTCACTTTTCCATCTGTAGAATTCTGTGGTCTCAGCTCTGCCTCCATGTGCCTGGAAGTCTGACACTAGGATCGGCTGCATGAAAACACGCAGAGGCGTGCAGCAGAGGCTCCGGCTCTCTTCTCTCCCCCTCCCTTCTCCTTTCTTCACTCAAGGCCACGTATCGGGCCACCCTTTCCAGGGAGAAAACGAAGTCGTGTTCGCCTTGGGAAAGAGCAAGATGTTTGTGACGGTGAAAGTGGCTCAAGATGCAGCAGAGAAAGTGAGTGAGCACCATCACCTCTCCTAAAAGAAGAGAGGCTAAGGACACGTTCCGGGGAAGAGTGCTTCCCATGGCGTGGGCTGACTTCGAGTTTCCCTCTCGGCCCTAAGTAAAGGGACCCAATATAGCACTCCGTGGTTAAGAAGCAGGCTGTGGGTCATTCTGAATTGTGCATGTGTAAGCATAAAACGTCAGGATGGGCAAGCAAACCGTTTACAGGGGTTCTTTCCAGGGTAAAGTATGGATGGGCCTACTTGTTTGACATTCTTCTCTCAATTTATTTGGGGGCAAATATATAGGTAACCAAACATTTTCTGTTTTGTTCAGGCAGGACCTGAATTTTCAAGAATGTTTGTACGAGCCTATCCAGTACATACACAGAAAGAAGCTACTTCAAACAATGTCTCTTCTTACAAAGGCACAGAATTGTACCACACTCATTACGCATACCATCACAAGGGACGCCGGTGCTTTCTAAAATGGAATGCCCCCACCCACCCCCAGCGCCGGGGCTCTGAGTTCCCATGTTCACCTTGGGAGAGTCACCCACCCGACCAGGCAGTTTTCAGGAAACCAGCTCAGCCCAGCCCCCAGCAACCTCATACCTTGCAGATCAGCTCCAGGGTGTCCCGGGCGGTATCCCCGGGCCGGACCACCGTTAGGGCGGGCTGATTATTTGGCAGACAGAACCAGGAGGGCGTGAAATACTCATGGACCCAAATGTCGCAGTCAGGATTGTGCTGGTGGACGCTCGGCAAGACGACTTCTTTCTCCCTCTGCGATGAGAAATAAAGCCCAGACAGAGCAATGGTCAGGTTACGCTGAGCTCAGTGTCCCAAGACTGTGCTGAAACCAGGTGCCACCAAGGTGATGCCAACTCATGCCAACCCCCCTGTTTTGGAGCACCACTGGGCTCCGGGAGATTTTCAATGGCTGATTTGTTTGTTTGTTTGTTCCAGAAGTATACAGCCAGGACTTTCTTCCACAGCACCACTGGGTGAACTTGAACTTGAACCCTTCTAATTAACATTCAAGAGCATTAATCACTTGGCCCACCCAGGGACTCCAGGTTGCACAGAGAATATAGGTTCTAATGAGAAGGTTTCAGGGCAGAAGTGGTGGGGATAATGAGAGTGTTGGAGAATGTGGGGAACTATTGAGAAAGGCGTTTAGGGACGGCGGTTGTAATGACTTCCATCAGCAATCAGGGAGGACATGTGTCTGGCCGCAAGGTAAGGTCCGGTATAAATTACTGGGAAGTAAAATTAAGAGGAAGAGGCTATCCATTCAGTTCTGCATCCATGCTATTCTCTGTTCCACACACGCAGTTCCGTTTTGCAGCTAAGAAGTCCAATAGCCAGTGTATCTCTATTGCAAAGGCAACAATAAGGCCCTACGGAGATTTAGGCAAGAAAGGTATGGCACTGCTTATATGCTTACTTAGAAGGGAAGGAGGCCTAGTGGCGTGGTGGCTTAAGCGCTGGTCGGCTGCCAACCACACAGTTGCTGGTTTGGACTCACCAACCACCCTGTGCAAGAAGACATGGTCATGTGCTTCCTTAAAATGAGAGCTCGGGAAGCTACCAGGGGAAGCCTGGAAGCCCCACTGCGGTGGCTCTAGTCTGTCCTCCAGGGTGCCCAGGAGTCAGAATCGTCAGGACAGCGGTGGGTGCGGCTTTGGCTCTTTACAAGGCAGCACCAGGTTTGGGCCCTCATTTGGTCCTGCGCCCAACTCCGGGAGACAGGCAGCTCTGTTTCCAGGACCGGTCTCACAGCACAGTGGAGCACAGGCATGAGGCTTAGGTTGCTGCCCTGCGTCTCTCCGTCCCTTCGTACCTTAGGCATTTTAAGAGATGGCAAAGAGGCTGCTGCCTTTCCTTGACCCCGTGCTGATGGTTGTCAGGGAGGCCATCAGGCTAAGGAACTGAGGGAAAGACGAGCCTTTGGTCCTAACTCGGCAGCGGGAGCAAGCGCAGCAAGCTCTACATCTGACGCAGAAAACACTCCGAGGATTGATGAAATGGGGAGAGCCCGCTGGGGTCAACCTAGACTTGCACTCCGTTTCAGCCGTTTGAACCTCATATTGATGCTCAAGATGTGCCTCGTCCTACAGCCTCGGTTACTGGCTTTTCACCAGGTCACTGGTAGGTAAACACCTCTCTGCAGATTCGCAATCACAAGACTGGTATCAACCGATTACACGCGGGAAACAACTGCAAACAAAGGCTCCTTGGTGGCAGCCTAATAACTTCCTAACATAAAGAAATGCATCCTATCATAGGGGGAAGATGGGGCCAAAGACCACCAACCGCAGTTTCAGCCCTGCCTTTGAACTACGTTGCTTTCACAGACAAGTTGGACCCCGGGGAGGGAATTGTCAAAAAGCAATCAACTTGTCTAAATCCCATTAACGGTAATTGGAATCTCCCGACTCCATCCCCAAGTGCCACATTAAACAGGTGCCCCTCAGCACTGGATCAGCAGCTCAAGCGCAGCATCAAAACGGCTCTGTGAGAACAAGGCACTCCAGCCAGCGGGTGGGAGAAACGGGGACTCTTGCGTGAGGAATGGGAAAAGGCACAGATCCAATGGGGGAACTCTGAGCAATTTCTGGTTTTGTGTGGTGTAGTGGTTTTGAGTTAGACTCCTAACCCCATGACCAGTGGTTCGAGACCACCAGCCGATCCTCAGGAGCAAGGGGGGCTTTCTACAGTCTCAGAAACTCACAGGGGCAGTTCTACCCTGTGCTATGCGATTGCTGTGAGTTGGCATAGACTCCATGGCAGTGCGTTTGGTTGGGGTTTGGTTGGGTGTGTTGCCTGGAAAAGACACCCCACATTATTATTGTTGTTGGCTTGGGTTGACAATCCTAGAGTGCCTTGTAATAGCAACACACAAGCCTCCATGGGTGGACAGGCGGTGACTGAGTATGGAGTGCAAACCCAGGTCTCCTATGAGGAAGGTGAGGCTGCTACCATGGACGCCTCCCCCCCCCCAGCCCCACCCCACTTCCCCTAGCCCAACACTAACAGCTTATAAATAATGGTACAGGCGTCCCTGTATGGCACAAATAGGTCCACATTTGGCTACGAATCTGAAGGCTGGTGGTTCAAAGCTACACAGGGGCATCTGAAGTCAGGCCTGGTGGTCTGCTTCTGGAGGGTCCCATGCATTGATTCGACTCTGAGTCAACATGACGGCGAACATTTGTTGCTGTTATTGTAATCCCTGCTTATGAGTGGGGGAATGCAGGCTGTGTTAACCAACCGCAGACATGACTCTGGGGACATGAAAAGAGCACGCCTGACTTGCACACAGGTACAGTCATTGCATTTCATCAAAGATGGAGATGCTCCAAGAGAATGCCAAGGACAGGTATTTCCGAGTATGAATCTATGACTCATTTGGGTAAAAATGAGAGAAAACACCTTCCCAAGGCCACTGTTCTTCCTGCTGTGGCCTCAACACCCACTGCATTCTTGGCTTCCGAGCTGTGTGTCCGTCTCTAGGGTGGCTTGGCCATTGCAGAACAACCAAAATGGCTTGGTTGCCTGGCATCCAAGCACTGAACTCTGGAATGTTGATCCTGTGTCCAAGCTATTGAGGACCACACCAAGGTCAGCCCTCCAACACGAAGGGCCACACCGGGATCTGTATTTGGGTCTCTGCAACTAGAGAGGCTCATTCAGTTAGAAGCTGAAAAACCATGCCAAGAAAAAAAAAAATATTCTTGATGCATTGCCAGTCTGAGCATTGGAGAAAACCACAGTCGATCCAACTGCAAGACTGAACCAAGTTGGTGAATCTATATAATTGAATACTTGACTTGGGAGTCAAATGCCTTTTATTTATAAGAGCATACTATCAGTACAGTGCTTTCCAATTAGTGGGAGAAAAATAGCATGTGTGGGCAGAGCAGGAAGGCAGGAAGATCACACCTCTTGGGAATGGAAGCTGGGTATGCAAGGAATTGGGGATGGCCTCAAACACCCTCCTCCTCAGAACCCCAACTTCCTCTTATGTTCTACTTGGAAACTTGCACACACAAAAGGCTGACACTGAAATTGTTGTGTGAGCAGGAGAACTAAACTTAACACGATCTCCTGCTAGACTATTGCAGAAATATCACCCTTTTATTCTATTTTAAACAATGTATGTGATTTTTTTTGTTATACCTCCATAAAAAATGTTTGTATCTCACATCAAGGGTGATTTGTTTAATTTTGTGTAAATAAGCTAAATTATCTAATTAATCTATTGTTAGAAGAAGCATTGCTACAAACTAAAGTATCATTCCCTCAAAAAAAAAAACAAAAACAACAATGTCCTGTCCTTTGGGCCCTCAGTACTGGGTCTCCTTCATTTTAATGTTGAAGTAACCACTTCACCTGTCTAGGGTGATGCTGCCCCTGCGGTGCAGTTAGTAAAGGGACATGCGCTTATGTGTACCTTGCCCTCTGGAAGAGTGTCATCGAAAATTCCCTCCAAAGATTTCTTCACGGAGTCAGCTCCCTCGCCAAACACCTGCAGACACAAAAGTCTCACCATTACCCACAAAAGCAAGAGATCTCATCAAGAACAGAGAGTGGAGATGGGACAGGAGAGGGACAAGGAGATTGACAACACAGTCACAGTCAGGAAACATAGCAGGAGCTTTCCCATCGTGTCAAATTCTAAAGCTGCAAGGAAGCAACATGTATGTCCTGCTACCTCGATCATGTCCTACAGCCTTTAGCATGCCCCTCCTCCCCAAAAAGCTCCGCTATGACAGCTGGGCCACTTGTCTGAAGCAAGAAAATACATGAGAAAAAGCAGTGAATAGAACTCATTCACAATGAAAAATAAATGCAACACCCTTTATAGTTCCTGTTAAATGGGTATTTTTTGAGTCGGATCTAAGAATATTTGTGTGTGTATATGTATATATATGTATATGTATATATATATAGCTTTGCATGTATATTATAGCACATATGTGATGGGAAGGCGCCCTGGTGGTGTAGTGGGTTACGAGGCTCCACAGAAGGAGCTGTCTGCTCCTGCCAGGAGCTACAGTCTCAGAATCCCATAGGGGCAGTTGACCCATGACCCACAGAATCCCGATGCGTCGGAATCAACTCCACGTCAGTGTGCAGGTGACGGCACACATGTCTATGTTTACACCATCAAACAGCCAAGTTCTTCTCTATTAAGAACTTCAGAGTTTGTTCATTCTTTGAAATTCAATTACCCCAGTTAGCTTGAAGATGTGACTAGACTGATACGAGGGCGTCGAAAGTGCTCACTGGTCCAAAAGCAAGCACGCGGGGATGGCGAGTTTTATGCAGTGGGTCTGGAATGAGCAGACACTGCTGTCAAGATCTGCACAAGGAAAAGTCTATTCTCCGCGGCAAATGCAATATACAGAAACAGACTATTTGTGTCAGAGCTCTAAGTTGACAGATTATTTTTGATTATGGTGTGTTTGAGGTTAATCAAGAAAAATATTTGATTCTTACTTTGTGAGAAAATTCTAACAAGTGTTTTCTAACACTGTCTCAGCGTGTGATTTAGTAAACATAAAACTACGATGTTGGTTAAAAGCTTATCTTGGATGCATTGATATCTGGTCATATATTTCGATAGCAATAAGCCGTAACATGACCTGCTGCCAGTGCAACAGAGCCACATCACCCAAGGATGGTGACTGCAACTCCTGATGCGCGTTTGCAGGGCAACTGAGTCCTCTGTAAGGACAGAGGGTGGTTCCTGCCACCCGCCGCCATCACCTCCCCAGCAGGGAGGAACCTGGGGGCTCACGCCTTCCTCATGCAGCTCTCGTCAATGGCCATCAAATCTCTGGTGTGATTTTGCTGAGAAAACATTGCTTTTCCTCCAGTTTCTTCCTCAGAGTTACACAGGAACAAAGCCTGTGGCGGCAAACTAGATGTTCTGCTTTCCCCGAAGACCCCAGAACAAACAGCATCACGGCCCACTCTCAGGCTCTCCGTTCATTTCCTCTTCGGGTCCCCTGCAGGCTCCCGGGAAGCTAGACACATGCCCTGTTCCAGTGAGGAGCACGCTGCCCAGCCACAGGCGCTTCCTATACCAATGCTGTTTCTTTAGAAAACGCTCCTTTCTTGGGCAAACTAATTGTCAGAAGACACAGGGCAAAATAGGGAGGGATTCCTCGGTGGAACCCACCAGCCAGCTAGCTTCCCAGCTGGTATAAACCAAACAAATTAAACCAAAAATCCCCATTGCTGCCAGAATCGAGGATGGCCAGACTTCAGCCACATACTTTGACTGTGTTATCCAGAGAGACCAGTCCCTGGAAAAGGACATCGTGCTTGGTAAAGCAGAGAGGCAGCTCCTCAAGGGCACAGATCGGCCCAAAAGCTGAAATGAAGGGGCTCAAACAGAACCATTGTGAGGATGCAGCATTTCCTTCTGCTGTCCCCAGGGTCGAGGGGAGTCGGAACCAACTCTGTGACTCCTAACGGTAGCACTGCCTTCAAGTGGATTCCGACCCATGACGAGCAACCACGGATGCCAGAGCAGCACTGTGCTCCACCTGCTTTTCTTGCCTGCTGTGTCTCTGGAAGCAGATCACCAGGCTGCCTTCCACGCCGCACTGGCTGAGTTCCAACAGCCAGCCATTAGGTTGGCAGACCTCTGAGTCAAACCGGCAGTTCAGTCTTGACCTCCAAAATACTCACTGGCCTGTACCCAGGGATTAAACAAACTCCTTCCTCCTCAAACGCAAGTAGCCCTGTTCCTTCATCCCTTACAACATGAGTAAGGGTTCTGGAGCCATTCAAGGGGAAGAGTGACAATAACAAAGGACAGTGAGGCCACCATTGTGCAACACCAGCAGGACAGGGAACCTGGAGTGTCACGAACAGGAGAGCACAGGGCCACAACGTAGGCGGCTGGGGGCTGGGTACTACACCATTCTGGTGATGCTGTTGGTGCTGCACTGGGAGTCCCTCTACGCCCGTCTAAGACCGTCTGAGGCCACCATGGTAAGTGAGCCCTTTCAAGTGTCCTCAGTCCTGTCAGCACAGGGTCTGGGACTTACCCACTGACGATCAACACCGAAGAGCTCAGGGCAAAGAGACCATCAGACGTCCCCGGGGGCTGCCTTTGATCCCAAGCCAGAAGCAGCTTAACGGACTCTGCGCTTAGATGCTCAGCTGGTTTTATCATCAAGCCTTGCTCCTTGAAGACTCGGGAGCAAGGGTGCCCTTTCGGGAGGTCTGTAATTAAGGAAGGAGTGGAAAGGATGCAGGAGGTGGAGGGCTGCAGGCTGGTGACAGACTAAGAGCGGAGTTTCATGTTATGGATATGCACTGCCTATCAAACCCATCCAGCACAACATACTTCTTTGTGTGAACCAGTCGATTCTAGGTAATGCTAAGCTCACTCACCCACCCACTGCCAAAGGGAGGTGGGGGGGCAGCCGATGGACCACGCTTGATTCCCATCCCCTCTGGTACCTACCTGGTTGATGCTCGGGCGTCCCTGCTTCTTTTTGGAGGTAGTGTCCAGACCCCAAAGAGAAGAAAACCTGCTCCTTCGTTTGCTTGCTGATCTGGACATGGCCTGGGTACGCCTTCTCACTCCACTCTCCCCTGTGCGCGCTGCCACCTGACAACAGCGAGAAGGCGCGTCAGCAAGGAGAGCGGCTCCAGACACCCACTTGCTCCTCAAGCCCCTGCAGGCCCCACCCTGCTAAGTGTCCCGCACCATCTCCCCAGCCCATGCTGGCCTCACAACCCACAGCGTCCTTTCCAGGTTTGCTTATACTGGACACTAGAGGGCCTGCGTGGATTCAAAGTGGCCAGCTCAATCATTTTACAGCACTTCCAAACAACTGTACTTGGCATTCAATAGGAACATAAAAACGAATCCGAAAAGAATAAGATGCATAAAGTTGTAGCACAATGTACATGTTATTTCCAAGAGCTAAATGTACTTCCTGTGAGTGGAGGTGCGGGTGGAGGGGGCCTCCAGCAGCAAGCTAAACCCCCCAGGTTGCACGCCCTGTTTTGGATGAGATTCTCCTCCAAATGCCACAGGGCAGCGAGCCTGTGCATTTGGATGAAAACGTTGCCGTGTCAGCAAAAACCAGGAAAACAACAGGTGTGGGTTCCTGTGACTCGATACTGAGCCTGAAACTACCAGTTTCTTACGTTTAGTTTTCTCAGAATTACATATAATCGCTTTCCTTACTGGGCCATCTGCTAGTTAGCTAGGCCCTAAGATCCATTCTCTCGTCTTCCCCAATCAACAAAACCCCAAAAGTAGGAGAAAGCGTGTGCACACAGACGCACACGTACAGGTTACTGTTGGGTTTGTGCCAATGCACAATGGCTCAGGTGCTGCAGGGCAGAACTCTGCTCCATGGGATTTACAATGGTCATGGCCTCTCAGAAGCAGATTGCCAGGCCTTTCTTCTGAGGCACTGGCAGGTGGACTCTAACCACCAAGCTTCCAGTGGAATGTTTAACTGTGTGCACCACCGTGGGGCCCACCCAAATGTGGGTGAGCACAGGGCACCCCAAAGTTGACTTCCCATCCTTTGCAGCAGGGCTTTGTAAGTTAGTTTCTGGTTGGTGGGATGCAAGGGGAAGGGGCTCGCAACCTTTAGCAATTGCTCTTTAGAGAAGAGGGAGGGTGTCTGGACAGAAGCATTCTTAAGGGTGGTGGAGCAATAAGATAGAAGGGGACTGGGTCCCCAATGTTAGAAAAGTTGCTTCACGGTCCCAGCAGGTTCGTAAGTTTAGGTGAAAGGAAAATAAAATTGGCATTCTGGCTTAAAACAGAGGGGTGAAAGAGCTAAACATTGCAGAGATAGCTGCCAGGTACTGACAGCTGGGGGCGGGGTGGTACAGTGTGGAACTGTCACCATCTTGCATGCTGGGGACCCAACGTCATTCCCAGCACAGCAACCACCCATCTGTCAGGGGAGCACTGTATTGTTAAAGTGCTGAACAGGTGTCAGTGGAGCTGCGAGGCAGGCTAGAAAGAAAGGCTTGGAAATCCACGCTCCAGACTCAGTCAAGGGCACCACGAACCCACAAAGTAGGATGAACGCTCTCCATCCTGCTTTGGTGAGTAGCAACTCAAGTCTCACAAGCTCGCGAGCAACCATTTAAGGTGCAGCAACCAGGCTCTTCTCTCCTCATCCCGGGCACAGAGGAGTAAAGAACATCAATCATGCATGGAAATGAGTATTAGTCCACAATACTAATGGACCCCGAATGAACCGCTAATCTACTTGAGTGTCCATGAACTAGACGTGCCTGGTGACCACTGTAACCCCAAACCCTAAACACCCTGCCAGCGAGTCAATTCCTATTCAGAGTGACCCTACAGGACAGTGTACAACTGCCCCCACTGGAGCCTGAGACTGCATCTTCTCTGTCTCCCTCAGAGTGGCTGACGGTTTTTCACTGCTGACCATTAGCAGCCCAATGTTTAATTACACCATCGCCAGGGAAGAAAATCGGAACCAAAATATCCCCAAAAGAGCAGGCTCACAGGTGGAAATCCTGAACCTCAGACTCTTGGTCACCTTTCCAAACTGGAACTGAACTCACTCCCTTGGCTCAACTTCCAACCGAACAACAGATGGGTTGCATACAGTTTGCAATAACAATAAGAACAGCAAGCCATCTGAGGTCCAAGGGCAGCCTGCCCCCGAGACAACGCTCCGGAGGCAGGAAAGGGTTCGGAAAGGGCGAAAGCAATGAGAAGTGCAGGGAAGAACTAGGACGCTTCATGTCCTGACACAAAACGGGCGTGAATCTCTTCAGGGAAAACGATTTCCTCTGTAAACCTTTACTCAAATGGCAATAAAAGCTTTTCTGAAGGCACCCCGGGCAACCCTCTGCACCACACCAGTCTGACCAGCACCCAGCACCCCACTCCGGACAGGGTTTCAGTCCACTGTACTTGGGGTCGCCGTGGATTCGGGCCTGGTGGGCAGCAGCGACAGACAAGCACAACCACCACGTACAGACAGACGCCTGACAGGGCGTCACTGCTCAGTTGGATGCCGGCTCCCCATGCAGTCCCTTCCTCAGAGAAAAGGTGCAGCCCTGAACTGTACCCTACAGCCTCTCGGCAAAGTCCTTGGAGCTGATGGACGCCTCGAGGGCCAGCCACAGGCTCTCCTGTCACACTAGGGGGTGGCGGGAGGTACCAGACCTGAAGCCTCTCTGCCTGCTCTTCATTGCCGGTAAACGTCCTAGAACTGCATGTCATAGATTCCCACACAACTCGCTCGCTCTGTGACAGAAGTCAAATGGCAGGCAGTCCAGGGGCTGAGCCGCAGTTGGGGGACAGAAGGGCGCCCAGCAGGCAGCATGCTGGTTAGAAGGCATGCCTCGTTAGGGTTTCCAGTATTGACAGTGTAAGCAACACAGGGCCATGAGGAGGTGGGCCAAGGCCCCCCACACTTACATTAGGAACAGGAACTAAGCAGCTTCTTTTCAGTACTTGGTAGGGGTTTGGGAGAAGGATTTGGGGTCCCAGATGAAAACAGTCAGATGTGCACCCCAAGAAGCTTGGTATTTTCTCAACTTAGCAACTAAGAGCATCCCAAGCAGGGCAAAGAAGAAGGTAGCGCACAAGACGTAGCATCACAAAGTCCAAGGCCATCGTGAAGATGTGCCCATGCTCTGCGTTTCCATCGCTTGTGAAGGGAAGGGGCCAGGAAGGCTGCAGAGGAATGTGGTACAACATGCCGACATGTACACCCTTGAGGGGCTGGATCAATATCAAGTTGAGCATATCATCATAAACTGAGGCTGAGAGCCACGGAATAAATAATTCTGGATTGTAACCTCCTGGCACCTTACGGGGTGCTAATGAAAAGGTCAGCAGTCCTCCACATGGAAGGTGCCAGATTTCTATCACGCAACCACCTAGCAACAAAACCAAACCCCAAGCCCGGTGCCACTGAGTTCCAACTCAGCCCCCTGTGGGTCAGAGCAAACTGCCCTCCAGTTTCCAAGTCTGTAGTCGCCACAGAAGCACCCTGCTACTCCTTTCTCCCACGGAGCAGCTTGTGGGTGTGAACCACTGGGCCAACGGGCTCGTGAGCCACGCAGAGACAGCTAGCTAAATACATTTGTATCTATATGTATTGGTGGGGGGCGTCAGCAAGTTCACAGGAAAATTCTTGATATCTTTTCATTTCATTTTACCTTGAGCGTTCTGAAGCACTCTCAAGGACACCTCTGTTCAAGCTTTAACATCCGTGCTTACAGTGTGGCTCTGAATGCTTCCTGGTTTTCTCTCTCTTGTGCATAGGGAGAGGTCCGGGTGGTATCGTGTGTGCACAATTAGGGCTGCTAATCATCGAAACCACCCGGTTCAAAACCACCAACCACTCCTCGGAAGAGAGACACGGCTTTCTACTCCCATCAAAGGAAGGGCAGCTTCAGAAACGCACAGGGGCAGGACTACCCAGTCCTACGGGGTCGCTATGAGTTGGAATTGATGATGGCAGTGAGTTTGAGGGGTTTTTTGGCACAAGAATTCTTGTTCTTACAGGCAGGAATTCTGTGCTGTTCACCGCGGCAGCCCTAACCACTAAGACATGCCTGGCGCATGCCGAACAGACTCACATGTGCGTGTTGAGTAACTCACTGCCCAAAGCAAAAGCCCCATCCTACATACCATGGTTTCAGTACGGACCCCATAATCCTTCCAGTAATTAAACAGCAACGCGTTCGTGCCCAATTAACAGACTCCCAAAATGGAACACTCCAGGAGCCACGGACTATTCAGTTACCAGCTGACCAGAGTTGAATCTGCTCCACAAAGGGCCAGTGGATTCAAATTCTTACAGTAACTGCTCTCAACGCCCCGGGGATTGCTAAACGTGAGGGTAACTGCTAGCCCCAAACAGCCCAGGAGTTCCGAAGAAAGGCTGGCAGCGGGACAGACGGGACAAGAGCTTGGGACTTTCCGGAGGAGCATCTCTGCCCAGACAATGCTCCCTTTGTGAGGGAACCTGATGCCTCTAGCATTCTGCTCATCTGTGCAAACAAGAACAATGATAACCTTCTTTCACAGAGGACAGCGGGGACCCTTCGGTTAATTACCACAAATCACCCAGCATTACGGGAAGCTCTCTTAGTGAACAGCACTTAAACCGGACTCAAATCTCCTCCCCTTAGCCTGTCACCCTCACGCCTCCGCCCCTTACCACCCCCCGAAAAGAAAGGGGGGGGGGGGTAATTCTGCACAAAGGCTAAATTGAGGAATGTTTCGACCCCAAGTTGGCAGGAAAAATTGTCCTGGGGTCAAATGACAAGGAGTGGAGGGAGGCAAAAATAAGCATTCACTCATGAGACAGTCAACCCTACCCGGGGTCCTCCACAGTGTTGCCGGCAGCCGCAGGCAGGGCGCCACGCAGCGCTCTCCTAACCTTGCTCTGCCTGAAGGAAACCCCCTGGGAAAAGCCCACTTTCCCAGGACCCACAGCCAGCTCCGGCTCACTGAGGTGCTCACAAGGAGGACAACAAAGCAGAGGGTTGAAGGTTTGGAACTCAATATTTCTTCTCTCAAATTCTGAACCAAAAATCTGAGAGTTGCTAACTCCCCACAACCACCTATCTTAAGCTGGTTAGATCTCCCCCCGACCCCTGTATTTTTAATTCGTGTTTGTATTTTCTTCCGATGAGGCCTTTAGGACAATTTAACCGTGTACACACTGTCTCACCCTTTACAATCATCCAATGGTAAACAGTACATTATTAACAGATGTGACCTATTCAACTATGTTGTTATTCTATTAATAAGGGTTAGTTAGGATTCAGGAATAGACTCTTAGATGCTTAGCATATAGTTTAGCTGCCACTCCCCCCCCGCCCCCCTCCGCCCCAGGATCAAAGTGACAGTAGCAATGTGAAAGGCTGGAAGGGAGAGGCCGGCAGAATGGCAGAAAGAACAGCAAGTTGGTAGCACAACTTCACAGATGAACCACTGCCACCAAGTGCACATGTGCAAACTGTTGCAACAGTAGTTCTCCGGCTGTGTGTACAGTCACCCACATAAACAAATAAAAGTTGGTTAGATGTTAATAACACCTCACAAAAGCAAATGCAGCTCGCAGAATATTGAGACAGGACAGAGAAGAAGGAGAAGAAAGCAGTTGGCTTCCTGTCCCTTTCTAGGAGGTGACAGCGCTGATGGATGTGAAGCAAACTGTTAAAACACGGCCATTCCCAGTGTAGAGCAAAAATAATTCTCTCCAAGATCAATCAGAAGAGCAGGGAGCTGCTTGGTGTCACTACCGAGGCTGAACCATTGGCACTGCAACTGCCCCCTAATAAAAACACCCCTTCAATTTATGGCATGGTTACATTGATGGTGGTGGTGGGAGGGGGGGTGTTATCTCTGATTTGTGCAGAATTGGCAAATGGAGATGTGGATAGGTTAAAAATAGGTGTTGGTGTCTCAGAGCCACAAACTGAAACCACTTGCTTGGTTTATTCACCCTCCTGCTCTGCCCAACCAGTCCTGAAAAGGGGGTTGCTTAATAGCTATATAGAGAGATGGTAGTCAGGGAGACCAAGAGCTGAGCTGTAATTAACAGAACAAATCAGGATGCCCGTTTTAATAACTCCAGAAATTGGCTTAAGACTTCTTTAAAAATGTAAATCTACCCCTAATTATCTGAATGATGACGCCAATCTATTTATAAAAAAATACAAACGCCTCTGACTGAATTACAGCCCTGAATTCAATTGAAGGGTACAGCTGACAAAGCAAGACAAGAGCGGCACAGCTAAGGTTTTCCAAAGCCATTTCTGGATCCTGAACCTTAACATTTAATTCCACAGCCACTGTATGAAGGTGCAGTAGGTGGGTGTTGACTTGAAGAGGCTGAAACCATACGATTTCTAAGAAGAAAGAAGTTAAAAGTACATAAAGCCATTGGCAAATTAGCAAGTACAGGAAATTACAGACTGCAGTCACACAACGCAACTGTACGATCTGTACTGTGGGGTCAGCCGGAAATGCCCCTCCTGAAGTTGGAAGTCTGTCAGGCTGGTGAATCTCAGAAGTTCTTTATCTTCTTCCTCTAATGTATCAGGTATTTCTGATTAGCAAAGACGGTAGTGCTCGCTGGTCACTGGAGTCCTTGGTCGGAGCAAACTATTAATGCATTTGGCTGCTAACCAAAAGACTGGAGGTTTAAGTCCACCCAGAGGTCTGGAGATCTACTTCGGAAAGTCCAGCCACTGACAAGTCTACGGAGCACAGTTCTATGACAACACCCCCACAGCTCACATGAGTCAGAGTTGACTCAAGGGCGTGCGTGCGTGTGTGTGTGTGCGTGCATGCGTGCCGGTCATTAAAATAATGACATTGGGTAAATCTCTTGCACAAGACCTCTTTAAAGTGTTGAAAAGCAACGATGTTACCTTGAGGACTAAGGTGTGCCTGACCCAAGCCATGATATTTTCAATCACCTCCTATGGATGTGAAAGTTGGACATTAAATAGAGAGGACCAAAGAAGAATCAATGCATGTAAATTAAGGTGTTGGCAAAGAATATTGAAAGTACCGTGGACTGCCCCCAAAAAAACAAACAGATCTGTTTTGGAAGCACAGCCAGAATGGTCCAGAATGGGAAGACTTCGGCAAGTCATCAGGAGAGACCAGTCCCTGGAGAAGGACCTAGTGCTTGGTGTAGCAGAGGGGCAGCGAAGAAGAGAAAGACCCCCAACCGCTGGAGTGGCTGCACCAGTGGGCGCAAACAGGAGCACACGTGTGAGGATCGCTCCAGGCGGGGCAGTGCTCCATTCTGTGGTACATGGGGTCACTATGAGTCAGAACCTACCTGCCACCACCTAGCAACCCATCATGATAAAGTGACACTAGAGCAAGCTAAGTCTAAAGAGATTTGTGTGCAGTGTAGGATGCATGTTCATATAACGGAGCTATAGATCATGAAACGTGTCCGTATGAGCTCTCCGCCCCACCCATTTTCCTATGGCTAACATGAAATATACATATCTGCACCAAAGGCAGTATGCCGATTAAAGATACTGAGAGCTATCCATCACCGAACATCACCGAAGCTTCCGTATCCTTCCCATTCTCTTGGCACACTCATTGAGGCCCTGCATCAAGGAGAGGCTGGTGTAATGTATTACAAAATCGGTTGGAGCAACGTTGTGCATCTGCTGCAAAGGGTGGTAGAGCCAGAAACCCGCCCGCCATGGAAATGGAGTGAAAGAGGCATGTCCAGATCAACGTATCCCCAAACACCATCGGTGCTTCTACTCACCAGCGCATGGAAAGATGACACGGAGAAGATTCCAAGGCGACCCATGGCTACTTTTGTCGGTCGACTTGCAAAAGCAAGTAGCCTCTTGGGGTTCGGCAGCTCCCCTCCTTGGAGGCTGGCTAAATAACAGCGGTACCGAAATAGGTCCATCTGGAACTGCTCCAGATTTTGCTCCCAAACAAAGATCTACAGGGGCAGACATTGGAAAGAGAGGGGGGGGGGAGCCACAGGTGAGAAAGGGGCAAAGAAAGCTGAACAACTTTATGCAACACAAGCCTTACGAGTGAGTGTTTCGTAAAGGTGCTGATTGGCGAACAGAAGGAGTGGCTGCCCGAGCTTCTTACATACAGAGCGCACAGGCAGTACCATTTTCAGAGCTTTTCTTCCCCCTCTCACCGCAGTGCCCTGAATTCAGAGATCAATAGAAAGTACATTGATTGTGGCTCAGCACCTTTCTACTATATGTTTTATGCTGGTTTGCCTGACGGGTCCACCAGCTCTGAGCTCAGGACCACAAACCAAGGCGGAAGAAGTGAAAAACGTCAGCAAGTGCAGATGAACGACATGCTGTCTGAGGAGGTGGCTCACAGGTGGACCAGGGAAGCAGCAAAGTGAGCCTCCGTGAGGCAGGTAGACTGTGGGGAAGAGGGGTGTGGTGCAGAGCACACACCTGGGGAGCAGGAAACACTAGATGGTGGGGAATCAAATCGCAGAGCCCCTAACACAGCTCCTCTTTTCATTCTTAAATGAGAAGAGAATGCCTCCTTCCTGAGGCGGATGTGATATTTAAATAAGAGGAGGCAAGGAGAGGGCTTAGTACAGGAGTCGGCAAGACATGACGGCTCGGGGGTACTGTATGTTGAAAATGACACAGATCATGAGTAATGATGGAGAACTAGCATTTTGCGTGGACTTAAACTCCTGTGTCAGGTAAACCAATACGCACACTGCAGCAACTACGCGAAGGAGGTGGGAACAACCCAAGCGGTCATCAGTAGAGTGATGGAGAAGCAAAACTGGGACTTAAGACTCACTGCCATCCAGCCCATGCTGACTCACAGCGACCCGACAGGACAGGGTAGAACTGCCGCGGGAGTTCCCAAGACTAACTGTTTACGGGAGTAGCGAGCCCGGTCTTTTTCCCGTGCAGTGGCCGGTGGTTTCGAGGTGCTGCCCTTTCGAAGAGCAGCACCCCCCCCACGTAACCCTTACAGCTGCAGGGTTTCATGAGACAACACACGATGGAATACTAAAGGCGGGTGGACAACGGGGACGAAGCTTCAGAACGCTATGTGGTGTGAAAGCGGCCAGACACAAAAATAAAAATGTTGTGTGACCCCACTTATGTAAAATATCCAAAATAAGCGAACTCATGCGGACAAAAAGCAGATGAGCGGTCAACATGGGGGGGGGGGGAGAAGAGAGAGCTAATGTTATAGGGAGACAGAGCTTCTTTATGGGGCTAACAAAAAGCTCCCAAAACACAGAGTGAGTATGTTTGCACAGCATTTAGATTTAGTGAATGCCACAGAATTAAAGACTTGAAAAGGTTAACATCAAAAAGGATTATTCTATGGCTGTCGAGTTTTAAAACGTCCGAAACAGGGAAAGCGCCGTGGCAGAGCACACGCTGTTCCAACACAGCTGACAGTTGCAATGAGATAAATGACGTTTACTCAATAAAAAAATAAAAAGCAAAAAAACAAAAACCAAAATGACGTTTACTCACATATTTGCTTTCGAAACATTAGCCTGACGTACCGACAGCTATCACTGATCTGTACACAATGAACTCTTCCCTTTTTCGCAGGCCCCCACATAGAGCAGCCACCCTCGGGTTGCTGCCTTTAACCACCACCCCGCCTTCACTAAGGGGTCGGGAAGGCACTGCCACCACCCTAGTCCAGGTCCACGTGAAGCTTGGTGCTGTGGGCAATGCAATGGCAGACTTCTGAGATGAAGCACGCTGCAGCCCGGAGCTGGAGGGCTCCCCTGTTGGCTTTCTGTCTTTCAGGCAACGTGAATATTGTTCCCTTTAGCTCATAACAAGCAACTGCGAACAATGGGTAAAGAAAACTGACAGTCACAATAAAGACTTGAGCTGTGATGATGACAGGCTGACAAGGAGATAACTGGGGGGAACTGAGGGGCGGGGGCACGATGGGAGCTGGTGCTGCTTCAAAGGCTGCAAGGCAGCAAGAAAAACTTGAAAGACCGAACCATTGTACCGGGGTCTGGAAGCAGAATAGCTTACCTGATCCAAAATAGTTTTCTTCTTCTTCGAATCGGTGACCGCAGACAGCTGCATCTCGCCCATCTTCTTCATCTTTTCGTCCATGTCAATCTTCTGCTCCAGCTTTTTTATCTCGGACTTGAGCAGCCGGAGCGTGTCTTCTTTGTGGTGATGCCTGGCCACGGCGGCTGCGCAGGCAGAGTGGATGGCAGTGATCCAGTTCTCCAGCTCCGTCTGGCTGGTGGTCTGCACCGGGAGGGGGAGGAGGAACAGCCACCTCTTAGGAAGGTAACAGAGCCCGAACTCAGATTTCCAGAGACACACCACGAGAGTCGAGGGGGCAGGTAAACACACCCAATGGAGGAGGTCGGCCTCTCTGACCTCCGTTCTCAGAAAAACTGATCAAAAATTCCTCTAAGGTGAGACACATCCCCTGGACAGCCCCCCCCCGACATACACACACACGGGAACAAAGCCATCATATTTGTTCCAACGTATTCACGGGACTGCTTGCACATGGGAAAAAACACACACAGGCAGCTCCACGTCTGGTCACGAGGTCGTGCTGGGTCCACGGTGGGTCACAAATGCATGAGTGGAGCTAGAGGTCAGTGCTGGCTATTATGGGTTGAACTGTGCGTCAACGACAGATATGTCGACGTCCCAAGCCTGGTATGTGTGCATGTAAACTCTTCTAGAAATAAGAGCCTTTGAAGATGAGCCCAGGGAGCACAAGGCCATACTATGGACTGAGGTGGGCCCTAATCCGCCGCGACTGAGGTCTTCAAGGAGGGAGAAGACACATACGCAGAGGGAGACGACACCTCTAGTGGATTTCACTGTGGCGCCGCGGAACGTGTGCAGGACTCTTCGCTGCTGTACCTGCAGTTCTATTTGGAAACAGCTTTGCTGTGAGCTCAGTGAGGTCCTAACAAAACCTAAGCAAACTCACTTTGGAATCAGCCGATCCCAACAGAGAGATCCTGTGTGAAGAGCAGAGCCGGCCCTGTGCCTTTCCTAGGCGGGATATCTTGATGGGAGCAGAAAAGCTCATCGTTCTCCTACTGAGCGCCAAGTAGATTCAAACTTCTGACCTTGTGGTTAGCAGTCTAACTCACACCTACTATGCCACCAAGTATCCCTGAGGTCATATCAAACCCCCCAAACCTAACTTACTGCCATTGAGTGGGTGACGACTCATAACAAACCTACACAACAGAGTAGAACTGCCCCGCAGGTTCTGAGAGGCTGTTTATGGGAGTAGAAGTCTCATCTTTTTCCTGAGGACTAGCCAGTCAGCCTAGTAGCTCACAGCCCAAAGCATAACCACTATGCCCCAGGGCTCCCTGAGGCCCTATCAATATAGGGTAAATCCTACGCCGAATCACGGAGGAGTTATAAAAAGACCAGAGTAGCCAGAAGTTCAGCCACAGGGGAAGACAACTACCAACTGAGGATCCCCTAGGCTGAGACCCCAATTTGGACGTTCCCTGGTTTGTAATGCAGCAGTTTGTTGTTCTGTGGAAGATTCTGGGTCTTTCATCAGCACTACAACTGCCAAGAGTGGCGTGTTCCCCAGGGGCTTTAAAACAAGGCTGGGCCACGCCCACTGAGGCGCACTGACGCTTAAAGGGGGATTGCCACTTGAAAGCATGCTCCTGAGAGGTGGCGATCAGGATATATTTGTGAGGAGGTGGACCCTGTGTAACGACTTCTGATAATTGAACTCAGTCAACGCATTTTCTACAAGCAAGGGAGCACCGGGAATTAACCCATCTCCGCTTAAGTCCGATCGTGCAGCTACTTCACGGGATCACGGCCCCTGGGTCCTCTGCAGCACAGTGCTATGCAGATCCACATCAGTCTGAACTGACACAGCGGCGACCGATGGTCCTTGTTTTCCACCCCTTACTGCAGCCTAATCCTGACTGATGAACCAGCCAAGTACAAAATGCATTTTTAAAGGAGGTGGTGCTTTTTAAATGAGCATTTAGGTGCAATCAACTTTAACTCCACCATCAGACATGGTCCCTACTTATCACAATAGCCTTTGGCTTGTCTCAGTTACTGAAAGGGGTGCCACATCCTTCCTTCCCTCCAAACTCAGCCCAGGGCAACACACTCCCCCCAGCTGGGCCAACTGAGGCTTGCTTCCCATTGGAGAAGGAGCGATGAAGGCAGCTGATGCTAGCCAGTCGTGACGTTCAACATGCCTGGAAAGGTGTACACTTCACTCTGCCAAAGTAGCTCTCCTGGAACTTGGGGGATCCGACAGATAGGAAGGGGGCTGGAAATCAAGCTCCTAACCCCAGATAAACATAAATAGAAATGTGTGATCCTGGCTTTAAGAAATATGTAGCCATCAGCCCACCTGCCCATTAGGTACAGCAGGCTCTCCAAACTCTTTGAGAACCTGTCAGCGCTCTGACGGCAATTCCATTAGAGGGAAGGGGTGCCCCGCTGTCCTGTCTAAATAAAGCAGCAGTCCCTGCCACTCTCTTATCATTAAACCAAATCCATTTCTAAGAAGCACAAGTCACTAAATGAGCTTTTCCACAAAGTCTGTCCTTTTCAGTGGCAAACACTGCGCTGTGTGTGGACAGAGGGTGGGCGGGCGGGCCAGCCGGCTGCTTTAAACAGCTAGTTAAGTGCAGAAAACACGAGAAACATTTGATGACAGTTTATAGGCCTAACAGCTGAAAGCAGATCAGAGCAAACCACTAACTCGATGTGTTGTTTTCCTCTGTCTGTGGTCTCCCCAGGATTTCCAGTCCTAAACCACTAATACCACATCACCTTCTAAAGCCACCCACTGGCATTGAGTAGATTCCAACTCATCCTAAGATTATATAGGGTGGGTCTCTGGGACTTTGGAAATCTTCATGGGAGCAGGCAGCCTTGTCTTTCTCCTGGGCCTTCTTAAACCAGGCATGTTAGTCAGGTTTGCTAAAGGGCTTCTGCACCAGAATCCAAAAACACACACGCACACACACACACACGCATACGCACGCACGTGGGTGCGGCAGTGGCTCCGGTAGCAATAGTGGTTATGCGTTAGACTGCGGTCTGCAAGGTCAGCAGTTTGAAAATACCAGCAGCTCCATAGGAGAAAGAAGAGGCTTTATCCTTCCATAGAGAGTAACAGGCTAGAAAACTTACAGGGGCTGTTACCCTATTCAATAGCTTGTTACAAATCAGCAGACTTTGGAGTTTCTGTGTGTGTGTGTATGTGTGTGTGTGTGTGTGTGTGTGTGTGTAAATATATATATAAACATCCCACTGCCACCAAGTCAATCCCAATGCCTATTAACTCTAAATAGAGTTTCTCCAAACCAAAGCAAACTCAATGCCATCGAGTCTATTTCATTTCATAGCAACCCTATAGGACAGGGTAGAGCTGCTCCGGGACTGTAATTCTATTTTTTTTTCAGAACTTTTGATTTTATTTTTGAAAAGAATCAATTTACATCTACTGGAATTTTTCTTTCTGTAGAGCCTTCGCATAGCTGATATCTACTTAGTAAGGATCAGTAGCTATATCCAGGTCTGAGGAAATAGTAAGTTGTTTTATAATTAATGTTCCAGTCAAGGTGATATTAGAAAAGATTTTCCCTTTGATGCTAAAATCTGAAAATATATAATATCTGTTCAACTATAGAAAACATTTTCTTTCACTTAGCAGACTACAGTGTTAACATTTTCTGTTGTTGAAAAAACATGAGCACATGAGGTAGAATGAAATTCTACTTAACCTATAATTAATCGCCTTACCTTAGTTTAGAGACTGTAATTCTTTATGGATGGAGAAAACCCTATCTTTTACCCATGGAGCGTCTGGTGATTTCGAATTGCTGATCTTGAAGTTAGTAGCCCAATGTCTAATCATGAATGCCACCAGGGCTCCTGGTAAATAGGACTCAGAGGCGTTACATCATTACAAGAATAAACAGCCTCATTTTTCTCCTGCAGAGCTGCTGGTGAGTTTGAACCACCAACCTTGTGGCTATCAGCCCAATGGCCAGTCAAGAAGGAAAGCAGGAAGAACACCCAAAGGTGCTCTTTTGACTTCCTCATCATGCCTCCCCTCCCAGGCTCCTTGTAAGGAAGCTATAAAAATGTTAGGGCCTTCGAGAAGCTCAAAAAGAAAAGATGGAATTTAACAACGTGGACTTGCCCACGAACTTGCTGAAGACCCTTTTTCTGTATGACGGTCCCTGAGGGGCTACGCAACATTCTTGCCAGCAGAGCAGTATGGCCAGGTTTTGTGTTTCGTTTTGCTTCCTAAAGGCATTTGCACCGCATCCCTCTAAGGGCAGAGCTAAGATGAAACTCAAGGCTTCATTATGTATTTAAATAAATCCAGCTTCAATTCTCCCGGCTGAATGGAGGCCACTGTTTGATTTCACATAATCAATGGTTCACGTGAGTGGCAGGGAAAGTGAGAAATTCACTCGCCAGAGGAGGGGTGCCGGAGTGAGGAAACTGAGTGGTAAGTTCGCCCAGTTTTATGTAAGCATCAGAATCTTTGTAAAATAGGTCAAATCTCTCTTTTTTGCTTTTCCGCTTTCATTTCCGAAGAACAGAAAAAGGAAGAGGATGGAAAGAGTGAGCTGCTTTTCGAAAGCCGGAGGGGACGAAGTATCAGGTCCAGGAAGTCTTTTCTTTCTCAGTTGCTTTTGCATTTTCATATTTTAGACTTTTGTTTCTATCAGCATCCGCCTGGATTAGGATAACATTTTTAATATCCGTAGAGAGAACTAGCCTGGATTAGGATAACATTTTCAATATCCGTAGAGAGAACTAGCTTGGATTAGGATAACATTTTTAATATCCGTAGTAGAACTAGCCTGGATTAGGATAACATTTGTAATATCCGTAGAGAGAACTAGCTTGGATTAGGATAACATTTGTAATATCCGCAGAGAGAACTAGCATGGATTAGGATAACATTTGTAATATCCGTAGAGAGAACTAGCCTGGATTAGGATAACATTTGTAATATCCGTAGAGAGAACTAGCCTGGATTAGGATAACATTTTCAATATCTGTAGAGAGAACTAGCCTGGATTAGGATAACATTTGTAATATCCGTAGAGAGAACTAGCCTGGATTAGGATAACATTTGTAATATCCGCAGAGAGAACTAGCATGGATTAGGATAACATTTTCAATATCCGTAGAGAGAACTAGCCTGGATTAGGATAACATTTGTAATATCCGTAGAGAGAACTAGCCTGGATTAGGATAACATTTGTAATATCCGTAGAGAGAACTAGCCTGGATTAGGATAACATTTGTAATATCCGTAGAGAGAACTAGCCTGGATTAGGATAACATTTTCAATATCCGTAGAGAGAACTAGCCTGGATTAGGATAACATTTGTAATATCCGTAGAGAGAACTAGCCTGGATTAGGATAACATTTGTAATATCCGCAGAGAGAACTAGCATGGATTAGGATAACATTTTTAATATCTGCAGAGAGAACTAGCCTGGATTAGGATAACATTTGTAATATCCGTAGTAGAACTAGCCTGGATTAGGATAACATTTTCAATATCCGTAGAGAGAACTAGCTTGGATTAGGATAACATTTTTAATATCTGCAGAGAGAACTAGCCTGGATTAGGATAACATTTTTAATATCCATAGAGAGAACTAGCCTGGATTAGGATAACATTTGTAATATCCGTAGTAGAACTAGCCTGGATTAGGATAACATTTGTAATATCCGTAGAGAGAACTAGCCTGGATTAGGATAACATTTTTACTATCCGCAGAGAGAACTAGCCTGGATTAGGATAACATTTTTAATATCCGCAGTAGAACTAGCCTGGATTAGGATAACATTTGTAATATCCGTAGAGAGAACTAGCCTGGATTAGGATAACATTTTTAATATCCGTAGAGAGAACTAGCCTGGATTAGGATAACATTTTTAATATCCGCAGAGAGAACTATCCTGGATTAGGATAACATTTGTAATATGCGTAGAGAGAACTAGCCTGGATTAGGATAACATTTTTAATATCCATAGAGAAAACCAGGTAAGCATCTCCCTCCTATTCATGAGCATCTGAACCCCTCCTCTAGCAATGATCTTGGCATCTGCAGCCCTCCTCTAGCAATGACCTTGGCACCTGCAGCCCTCCTTTAGCAATGACCTTGCCATCTGAACCCCTCCTCTAGCAATGTGGCATCTGCAGCCCTCCCCCAGGAGAAAAAAGGAGGGCTCCCAATGCCAGGAGGCCACAGAAGACAGGGGCTAGGACAAGCAGCGCAAAAGGACAATAAATTGAAGCCCAACCAAGGAAGGGCCGGCAAAGCCAAGTAGCTCCAGGGGGAGGAAACAACAACAAAAACTAATATTAACTGGACGCTGGGTCACCCCAGGCAGTGGGCCCCATGACAGTCCACAGCCAGGCTGCGGTTTGGAATCTCACACTTCTATTGGATCAGAGTCAAGGATAAGCAGACGTTCGATGAAAGACCAAGACTACAGCAATCCGTCAATGCATAAATCAGGGGTGGGAGCGGAAATAAGAAATAAAAAATAATATATGATGCAAAAGAAAACTTTCTGTAAACCTATAGATCCTCAGAGGAACAGGGGCATCAAGATATCAGGTTGAAGCACAGATGGAAATGAACTCAGAAGGAATACAGCGGAATGAGGAAGAAATGCTTCCCAAACCCAAACTCTAAACTGCTAAACTAGTCCTCAGGGGAAAAAAGCGGAGTTAAGACACTCTCCAAGACGTACCAGTTTGGAGGAAGTTTCTAGGGGATTCTCTCATGACAATGAAGGAGTGTACAGAGACACAGGAAGACATGACTTCCCCGGGCACCCCCAGGAAGCTAGTGAAGTCTGAGGCCAGAGCAGCAACCAGACTGGCCGGGGAGTGGCCCGACTTGGGAGGGGCAGGCACCACAAAGCACAGTACAGATCATCTAGGAAACACACTAGAGGTTTAGAACACATCTCTTCTCTTTTTAAAAATAAATGTAGCCAATATTTATCGAGCACTTAGTAGGCACTCGACATGTTATGTACATGATGACATTTATTCCTTATTGCAACAAGAGAGTAGATCCTCTGGTTCTCTCTCTTTTAAAAAACAAAGTCTTTTATCATAGGGTATTGTTATTGTTAGTTGGCTCGGACTCACGGTGAACTCAGCCCAGCAGAACAAAATCCGGTCTAGGCCTGAGCCATCATGGCCCAGCCCTTGGCAAGCCCACCATGTATTTGGAGTGCCTTCCAATCTGGGGTTCATCTGTCTGCCCTATGGGACAGTGCTCATGGTCGGAAACAGATTTCCAGGTCTTGACACGCCTTGTCTGGTTTTGCCTGGGTGACCCTGCTGTTATCTGCAAACATGGTGGGAGGGCTTCTACCACCACAGCCACATGCAAGTTTGACCAACTAGCCACTCACACTCATACAAAGGCTCCTCTGAGTTCTAAGAACACTTTTGGGGAAGGAAAGGCAGCCTGACCTCCAATCCCTGAGATAATATTTCCTACACTACTGTAGATATGTAGCTGCGTGTAATTTTCTATCTGATTAAGAGTCATTTAAAAACTGCCTGGGAGCCAGGTTCCCACGGCATTAAGTATAGAAATAAAAGTTAAATATTAGGATAAAACTCAAAACCAGTGAAACTGCAAATCTTCACTGGAGAAGACGGGCTCATCTTTCTCCTGGGAAGTAGCTGCTAGGTTTGAACCAGCAACCTTGTGACAGAGCAGCACAACACGCAATCTACAACGCCACGAGATTAAGCTCTAAGGAATTGTATGTGGCATTATGCCATGATGGCTGCATGAAGGCCAACCCGAAAACTGCTCTGTGAGCGGCTGGCACTCTCCCAGCCTTCAAAGTTGGAGAATCGAACTCTAAGTCAGACGGCTTCGATGCAGAGGCGATGGGCTCTCTTGCAGGCCTGGTACTTCTTCTTCATAAGCCGCTTTAGCATTCAGGCTTATTTTCCCTCCACCCACTCAGACTCTCCCCTGCCCATACACCCTTTTCTAATTTGACAGGAACGATAACAGTCTTTCCCATGGATTGACCTGGGAGTAGCTGAGTAATCTTGTCAAACGAGCAGTATTCAAACTCCAGCGACTGGGGGTATTGAATTGGGCCCTGGGGCCGGAGCAACTTACACATTATTTCCATAATCATGGCTGATCTCCCTTGCTTTAACTTCCCCCTGCACACACCAGTCCCTTTCAAATGTCAGCCCCTCTAGAGTGATGGGAACTATAGGAAGGGGAAGGCAGGAAAATGGTCTCATGGATCCCAAACCACAGTAATTTCCTCTGAAAGGGTTCCTCTTGTGTTCTTTCCCACATAAAGTAGCTTTAAAAGGCCCGCTCTGACAAAAGGACAGAGGTTTGCATGAATGAGGTTCTATATCGCCACAAAAGAGCTTATTCAGCGTGACCTATGGGGTATGTGGATTCTACTGGCAATTTCATGGCCATAAGGCCCTTTCGAAAGCAAGTCAAACAAGAGTGTGCAAGTTAAAGAGCAGGAAAGCAGCTCACTGTCATGAAGTCCATCCCAAACCACCAGGGAACTACAGGATGGGAGGCTTGCTCCTGGACAGTGGCTGCTCGGTTTGAACTACTGACTTTATGGTTTGCAGCCAACTCATAACCCAGCACACCACCTAGCTCTGAAGTAAAAGAGAAGGCGTCCTGAAACCATCTTAATTGTGTAGTAAGGACAAAAATGACTATAAGGGATTTGTGACTTAAAGACATTCCTAGTGAGTGGATAGATTGTAAGGTCAAGAAAAAGTTAGCCACCATTCACTGCAGGTCCTGACATGTGCCTGTTTGTTTGTTTTTTAATGAGGGCAAACAGTATTAGTGAGAAGCCCAAGTGCACACCCAGACTGTAACAGACTTTGGAGACTGGAAGGCCTGGGTTTGGATCTTGTTCCCAACTCTTGGTAACTGTCCTACCAATGAGACTTGGTGTCCCATTGCGAATGTTTCTAAATCTCAGCCTCTCCAAATGGGGAACATAATCCGTATTGACAGGGTTCTGTGTGGAGATACAGCCCACCTCACTGGCAGCTTAGAATTAAACTGGTCTCACGGTGCACGCACTTTCAGAGTCCTGGCTCACAAGACGGGCCATTGAAAGACATCTGCAGGCATAACAACGTGACTATCAGGTACGATCGCTGTTGCTGTGAGGATAGTAAGGAATTTGCTCACTTGCAAGATTTCCATTAAATAAAAAGGTTTTCCAGATGCAAAAAAGAAACACCAAAGTTTTACGGCATATAAAATAATTGTCACAAGAAAAAATTGTCATGACCACGAAGCATGGTAGTTTTTACAAAGGAAGCACTCGCAGTATTGGGCCACAACCGCAAAAGTCAGTGATTCAAAAGGCTTCCTTCTTCTTGAAGAGTTACAGTCTTGGAAGTTCCTCCCTGCCCTATAGGGTCACTATGTGTTTCAATGGACTTGATGGAAATGAGCCTTTTAGTTTTTCCACACAGTAAGCTAGTATACTAAAATTAAAATTTTCAGTGCATCAAAGGACACCCTTAAAAAGAAGTAAGAGCAAACCAAAGTCATGGGGAGAAAGAAAGATAAGTACAACACACTAAGAGATGGTTCACAAAGTAGGTAAAGAAATGACACAAACCACTAAGAAAAGACAGGCAGTTCAATGGAAAAGCTGGCAGGAGAGGGAAATACATTCACCAAAGAAGATCACAAAGTCGTCACTCAGCACATGAAAATGTGCTTGGTTGCATCCTAAGAGCTTCTATCCATCCATCCATCCATCCATCCATCCATCCATCCATCCATCCATCCAACCATCCACCCATCCAAGTCTGATAATACCAAGTGATGGCAAGGATGAGAAACAGCTGGAATTCTCCTAAGCAGCTAATGGAAGCATAAATGACTTTAATCATTTGGGGGCACGGCACTAACTCCATACTAAACTGGAACATGCATCTATCCCACGAGCCAACAATTCCTCTCCGAAGTATATGCCCAATAGAAATATGAGTGAGCAGATTCTGAGAACAGGTACAACAGAACTCGTTATAACATGGCTGTTACAGATCCAAATATAGGAAGACGCCACATGTAAGAAATGGCAAAGCCATCATGCGTGCCAGGTAAGCATGCCTAGCTCACCTGACACCTGTGATCACTCTCACAAGTAGTCACCAACCATCCCGGTAAGTGCGTCAACAGAAGGGGCAAAGTAAAGACCACCCCCACCCCACCCCAAAAAGGCCCCTTAATCCCTAAAAGAAAAGAGAACAATGACAAAAGTAATCAAAATCAGCTTTTTTTCAGAAAGCAAGTTAAGTCTTACAACACTCCAAAGGACAGTCTTTGTTACAGAACATCACCTCTCGGTATAAACAGCCAGCTTTACAGCACTCTCACTTGCCCGATTCCTTTCCCGGTCTTCCGGGCTCAACCAACAATGAAAATCAGCAGCCTTGCAGCCCGGAGGGAGGCAGAACAGGTGAAGACTTCAATACAACGCCACCTTGGAGAGCTGCATTCTCATGACTGTTGTCCTAACAGCCCAGTGGCAGCTCCATTCACAGGACCGACTACTACTTAAGTGCACAGATTTCACTGGCTACACATGAGAAGGAATCCAGAGTTTATAGAATTCATTTCAGGAGGGAGCGAAATGAACAACAGTCAAGGGCAACAGTAAACTACAGGGAGGGACAGGAATCTGATTCCAATAGTTGTCACGGTATATTATTTAATATATAAAAACTTAAATATACTGAGATATTTAAAAACTAGGAAGGTATAGCCCATTCATGGGAAAAGAAGTGGTCAGTAGAAAGTGTCCATGAGAAAGCCGAGACGTTGGATTTAGGGGGTCAAAAATTGCAACCCACAGCAATCTACTCAATTCTGACTTGGAGTGACTCCAATGGACGCCATGGAAGAGCCTCCTCAAGTTTCCATGGCTACAGATCTTGAAGGAAGCAGACAGCCACATCTTTCCTGTGGCGCAGCTGGTGAGTTCAAACTCCAGACTTTGGTTCACAGCACAGAGCTTGAACTACTGTACACCAGTGCTCCTACTTACTAGACAAGCTAAAAGAGCTCAAGGAAACCCTGTTTAAAGAAGTAAAGGGAAATGTGAGGATTATGTCTCACCAAATAGGGATTTTTCAATCAGAAAGATCGAAATAACAACAATAAAATGCAAATTATAGGCTGAAATATGTAATCCTTGATGATGAATTCATTTAAGGGGCTGAACAGGAGATATAAACTGATGTGGGGATGGTGGTGGAACAAACAGCCCAATTAAAATAGTTCCATTGAGATTTATAAGTTTGAGGAATAGAAAGAAAACAAGGATGAAAATTGAGCAATGTCTCACAGATGTACGGGACACACCAGCAAGCATAGCAACATAAGCATAATGGGAGTTCCCAAGGATTAGAAAGCAAGGTGAGCAGAAAGAATTTTCTTAAAATTATCTCCCAATCTTCCAGATGTATAAAAACACACGTCCAAGAAATCCAATGAACTCTGGTAGAACACACTCAGGTAGATACACACTCAGACACCCAGCATAATCATCCTGTCAAAAGGCAAAGGGAGAACTTTGAGATCAAGACAAAGCTACTAACTACAGCGAAGAGAACATAATAAGATGAACAGTTAATTTCGTATCAGAAACCATGCAGATCAGATGGCAGCGGAAAGACATTTTCAAAGTGCTGAAAGAAACAGAGTGTAAGGCAAGAATTCTATGCCTAGCCTTCAAAATAAAAGAAAATATAAGACAGATAAACAAAGCGTCCTGATTGAGATAACAAAACACTTGTACAAGGTTATCCTAGTCAACCAGCAGGCTGCCTGTGTGTGAAAACAGTGGGGAGTACCTGCTAAGGTACAGAACTGTAGTTCTTGTTCTAGCTGGCAACTGACAAATTTACTTACTCTCTGATTATTCATTGAATTGCACATTTTGGGGGGTACTCTGCTTTATGTCTGTTTTATATCACAGTGTGTGTGTCCTTATACAAACAAAAATTTATGACCTTATTATATACCTTACTCTAATTGGTGGACTAGAAATAACTTTATTGAATCGAGTTTCTGGCATGAGCTTCTACACTGTTTCTTCTTCCAAGCCTTTCTTCATCCATTTGAAACCATGGCTCATCCCTGATATTCCTGAACTCTTCACTCTCAGGCCTTACCACATTCCAAAAACCTGTTTCTCTGCCTGTCTCCTCTATTACCTGTGCATACAATTAAAGGTAGGAAGCATTTCAGAATCTTCTCAGTATTCTCAACATCACCGTGCATTAACACATGTTGTGTTCTTGTTGATGTTGACTCTCAAGTCAGCTCCAACCCTTACGCACAACAGAACAAAAGGCCGCCCAGTCAAGAGTGATCCTCACAATCTGTCCTGTGCCTGAGCCCATTGTTGAAGCCACTGTGTCAGTCCATCTCCTCGAGAGCCTTCCTCTTTTCCACTGTCCCATCACTTTACCAAGCACGATGCTCTTCTCCAAGGACTCTCCTGACTCCACGGCCTAAGTATGTAAGGCAAAGTCCTGCCATCCTTGCCTCTATGGAGCGCTCTGGCTGTACTTCTTCCAAGAAAGCTCTGTTTCTCCTTTTAGGTAGAAACTTCATACTTTTACACAAAGTCCATGGTACTTTGGATGTTCTTGTCGAGCACAATGCAATGTTTTGATTTGTCTTCATTCTTCCTTATTCAATGTCCATCTTTCACAGGCATAACATAGCAAGAATGAAGTACAAGTCTGAGAATTCAGCAAACTTGGAAGCAAGTTTCTCAAATACAACGGACACCCTTTCCCCCCAGATCAAATTCCCAAACCCTCTGGATGGGAGCTCTCTTTCAGAGAATTCAGTATGGGTAAATGACAAAATATACCACAAAAGGGGCAGGGGGAAAGGTGGGATAGTCAGGTAGGGAGGAATATCTCTGGTTCAGAGGTTGGCAATGTCCCACCATCAAGGTTGCAACAAACCTGAAAGAGGAAGGCATCGCCCAGGGAATTGCTGAGGCAGAAGACAAAGTCCTTCTTGGGGTGCTCAGGGACAGCCTGCACGATGCTGTTCTCCACCCAGACGGCGTGCTTGGGGATGCTGTTGTGGTCTATCCCAGACCTGCCGTCACTCTCGTAGAAGAAGAGCGTGCACCCTGTGGAAACAGAAACAGACCCGCATGAGCGTGTGGTGCCTGTGGAACAGAGAGCATGCAGCGAAATCAACCGCTGTGTCTTGTCAACAAGAAGAGAGTGGAAACCCGGAAGAAGAGCGCAGAAAGTCACCCTCGAACTCAAACCTGGGCAAGGTGGAGACTAGCAAACCAGGTCCCCCAAACCTACACCTCTAACCTTCACCTGAATGGAATCTGTATGCCCTTTGGTTGTCCATGGAGACACCCCAGAGACTAACTCTAAAGGAGACTATTTTGAAAATACACATGAAATTTAGCCACAGATGAACGGGTGAACAGAGGTGGCTGCACACACAATGGAGGCTCCCGCAGCTGAAAGGAGAAATGGGGTTGTGACTCATGCCAACCCATGGGTGAATCTCGAAAATATGCTGAATATAACACAGTAGACACAGAAAGACAAATATTGCATGATCTCACTTAGATGAAACCAGAAAGAAAAATATAAGGTTAATCGTGGCAGGAGGGAGAAGGGGACGGGGGTTCTGTTTGGTAAGCACTGAGTTTACATTAAGGGGATTGGAATTATTTTGCAAAGGGTGGGCAACGAGGGCAGCACAACAGGCCAGCAGGTCAGCAGTGCCTTCCAGCAGGAAACAGAAGGACCATTACGCATGGCCGATGCTGCCGTGTGTAGATGTCCACAGTTTTGCAAAGGAATTTCCCTCATTTGAAAGGTGATTTGAAAAACTCTCAACGCACCGGACCCCAGGTGCTCTGCATTTTCTGACTCAATATCCAAGAGTAGTAGCTCGAGTCAGCGCGTGTCCTGCTTCTGAGTGGCAGGGACAGAGCTCTGCCAATGTCACTCTATCATAGGAGCCTGGCGGATGAAGCAAAGGACTTGGCGGCTCCTTGTTGCAGGCCCGGATCCTGACAGATGGTGTCACTCAGATCTGGGTCACCATCGAACCTGCAGGTGTGCTGCCCGCAGTGTGCGCCTGAGCTGTGCTCCCTGAGCTCGCACGCCGACTTCCTGTGTCACGGATTCTCTAAAGGAACCACAGAAACAAACCCAAAAAATCCCCTCTGCTAGGTCTCGAGCAAGAGAAGAAAAATCACATAAGTATTTTTCTTCTCAGTCCCTAACACAGCTGTCCTCAAACTTAGTGTGGCTAAGAAAAACTTTGTGAAGACTGTTTGCGGATTCAGCCCTCTCGGAGGTTCTGATTCAGCATGTGTGTGGTCGACCCAGGAATCCACGCAGTTGCCTGGTACCTCAGGTGGCTGTGATGCACGTGGGCTTCCCAGCAGGCCTTAAGAACCCAGTGGAGAAGGCTGAATAATGTGGGCAGGGGAGGGGCAGTGATGGTGGCCCAGCATGAATGGCGTGAACATCACTGAATTATCTGAGGGGGCTTCAAACACTTGGGACGAAAAATGGAATTCAGGGAGGATGACGTTTAGTCACCCCTTGTGCCTGGAAAAATTGTTCAGCTAGCAAATGTTTCGGTATAAATATTTTAACACATAGCATGGAAATAGTTTAACACACAAATAGTTTTAAAATAGCATGGAATGAAATCTCTCTCAGAAAAAAGAAAATGAACGAATGAAGGCAGGCAGGAAGGAGAGAGACAGGGATGGACAGATGATGGTTCGAGAGGCAGGCAGGGTCTTAGAGTTAAACAAACAGCAAGACAACATGAATGGATAGAAAGGTATGGCATGACAGGCTGCAATGTCCCTGTGCATCTGGAGGAGGCTGCGAGGCAGGGGAGGAAGGAGCCCGGTCTCTCATCTCAACCACCTCAAGAGCAGAGCAGTGGACATGACCCAGGACTCCTCAGACAGCACTGCCAGCACCTCCCAGCTCAGCCAAGGCAGGGGACAGGAGAGGAAGGGCACTAGCAGTCCTCCAAAGGTACGTCCTCAGCTCACGCCGAAAGGGGGAAATGTTAGAGATCTACACTAGCTGCACTGGTCACAGGGCGCAGGGATGGCTGCTTTGCACGCACAGACGGGCGTGCTCTGTGGCAGTCGACTGCCCCCAATACGCATTCACACTTTCTTCAACAGAAAGAGCACTCCCTGCTCAGCAGTGCCCAAGGCCACCCCGGAGGACAGCAATCACCCCTGCCTCCCTGGCAGCTAGATTTGACCCATTTCTGGCCAATGGAATGTAAGGAGCAGAGATTCATGAAACTCTCAGGTTGACCTTCAATGTAAAGGGATAAGGTCTCTGCTTCTCAGACTTCCTGCCCCTGCTAGCCAGAATCTTGACGTGGGGGTGAGTCTTTTTGACTATACACCAAACCATTTGCCAACGAGTGGGCCCTGACTCACGCGTGTCAGAACAGAATCGTGTTCCATAGAGTTTCCCGTGGCTGTTTGTTTTTTGTTTTTCAGAAGTAAAGTGGCAGTCCTTTCTCAAACCATTAGTCCTCTCAGTTACCAACCCAGTGCTTGACCATAGGTGTCACCTGAACCACACGGTTGCTTACCTGTGGTTGGTGGGCAGGAGGGAAATAAAGCTCTACCTTGCCTCGGGCACAGTCAGTGAGAGTCCCTCTGACAGAGAGCAAAGTCAATATGCCGGTTGACACACTCCTTTCCTGATTGGCCAACCACTGGAGCAGCAGCCGGCACCTGAGGCTTGGGCCTGAGCATGCCCCCGCTGGTTCTGGGCACGTCACTGAGCAGACCTCCAGGCTGCTCTGGGCCCTGGGATTGGAAGCCCCCACTCTAGCCAGCTTTATCCCCCTCGGCTGGCAAGCCCAGGCTTCCTCCTCCAGTGCCCTTCCTCTCCTCCTCCTAGTCAGTCTCATCTCTTCTGCCAGGACCCAGCCCTGCCTGAAACCTACCTTGTGACCAAAATCAAGCCTGCTTAAGATACAGTTTTCTTTGTTAGAAAACATAGAACTTACAAACATATCATCATCTTGACACCACAAAAACCAAACAAAACAAAGTACAGGGGAGAAAAGTCTGTTATTCTCCAGTTTCGTTGTTCCATGAACTTCCTGAAACCCCCTTGCACATACGCAGGCTTTAAAATGGCAATGAAGAGCAATGGCTAGTGATGACACCAGAAAACAGTGATATGCGTACACAGGTATGTGTCTATACACACACAAGTCTGCCAAGCATGAGGGTGCAACAGTGACTGGCTTTTTGACAAGTATATGATGACCCGTCCCAGTGACTGTTCACCTACCTCCACCTCACGGTGATGCGTGTGTCACAATACAACCACGCTCCGTAGGGTGTCAACGCCTGGTGTTATGGACTGAACTGTGACCTCCAAATATATGTCTTCTAATGCCTGGCCCTGTGCCTATGATCCTTCGCCAAGGACTGGTCCTTCCTGATAACGTGTCCCAAGTATGTGAGACCATGTCCCTGGGAGAGGACATCCGCCTGGTACAGGAGGAGGGCATGAAAGAGAGGACGCACCTCAATGACTGACTGAGTGGCTGCCACAAGGGGCTCAGGCATAAGACATAACAGCAGTGGTCAGAATGGCTCAGACCAGGCAGGCCTTCATTCTGTTGTCCACCCTGCCGCTTTGAGCTAGAATGAACTCTGACCCCACCTAACAATAACAACAACAAATACAAGGGGGAGGGGTAGCATCTATCCCAGAAGTCGGCAGGATTCGTGTAGGGTAGAACTTGAGCTCATCTCTTTGGAGATATAAAAGAGACTCAGCAAGGAACGCTAAGAAGCACAGGTGGGGGACCAGAGATGGCAAGCCACCTGAAGCTCAACCAGAAGCAGGTGCTCGAGAAAGACTAAGCACTCCCCGAAAGCCAGCACCTCAGTTTGGACCCGTAGCCTGCTACACTGTGAGAGAGTCTCTTTGTTTGGCAAAGCCACCCACGTTTGGTCTTCCTGTTACAGCAGCTCGAGAGACCCCAGCCGGTGTTCTTTCAGGAGATGAGGGGGTCTTTCTGCCAAAGCCCTCTGGGTGAGCTAAACCCCACCCTTTGCATTGGCAGCAGAGCAAGTTAACTGCTTGCAGGGTGTCTTGTATCCTATAGGAGACGCTCCCTTTTGCACCTAAAAATAGCAATTTCTTTGGATTCAAGATAATGTCCTTTCAAAAGTCACTTTCAGTGGTACCTTACTAACTTAAAAGGATGGACAGAAGGACAGACCGATAGAGAGATAGACAGAGAGAGATGCACTGCCATCAAAGTCGATTTCCACTAATAGAGACCCTATAGCACAGGGTAGAAGTGCCTCTTTGGATTTCCAAGACCGTAAGGCCACCAACAGCTGTTGGTGGCTTTGAACTACTGACCTTGTGGTCAGCAGCCCAAGATGTAACACACTGCATCACACCCCAGGGCTTCTGGATAGATTTATAGGCAGGCAGGCAGTGTAGTGGTTACGTGTTGGGTTGCGATGCACACGGTCAGCAGTTCAAAACCACCAGCCGCTCTGAAGGAGAAAGATGAGTCTGTCTGCTTCCATAAAGATTGACACTCACAGTGAATCAGAATCGACTCAATGGCAGTACGTTTGGATTTTAGCCTCAAAGCTGTCATCACAACCAGTTGTACGAATAAGGCAACTAGACAATGGACAGGTCCCTACGTTCACTACTAACCAAAGGACTGAAGGCCTAATCACATCCGAGGCACCCCAGAAATAAGGCCTGGGGATCCGGGTCCCAAGAAAACCCTCCTGAGCAGCTGACACATGGGCCTGTCACGGGTTGGCAGCAATTCCACAGCAGTAAGTACTGTGGGTACTGGTGCTTTAGTTCCAGGGCATCTGTGCACCCACAGCTCAGGTTAGTGTCCGGTCCTGTCCCTGCTCTCTCCAGCCCCACCCCCCTTACCTTTCAGGGACACCCAGTAGTGCTTCCACTTCCTCCGCGTGGCCGACTCCACCTTTTTGTTCTTCTTGTGCACCAGGAAATTCTTGACGGCCAGGGCGCCGGCCTTGCGCACGGTGCCCTGCGCGGCCGAGAGCAGGACGTCCGACTGGCCCGGCGAGCTCAGAGTGCCGCTGCTCTGCTCGTCGCTGTGCGCGGACCCCGCCTCCTCCAGGCTCTCGCTGTGCGTGGTGCTCATCTCCAGCTCCCGCCGGAAGTTCTCGTACACCCCCTGCCGAGCCGCATCGCCAGTGGAGCTGCTGCCGCTGTCGCTGCCCACGAAGGCCCGGCCGGCGGGGGGCGAGTAGCTCGAGTTGGTGGCATTGGAGCGCCTGGAGAGCAGGTCCGTGTCGGTGGTGGCCCCTTCGATTCCGCTGTCGGCAAACTCGCTGCCCTCGCCCGTGTTAACATCCTGGGGAGGAAACAAAGGCAGGCATCATGTCGGGGAGGGGAGGGGAGGGACCCTGTGCTCCTGCAGGCCCAGCGAGGGGCACAGAGCTGCTGGTCGCCCTGCATGAAGCAACGAGGCCGCCTCACGCGGGCGACCTGCGCGGCACCAGCTCATCGGCAGAGCTACTGGGTGAGCAAGCCCATGCCAGCACGGCTGTGGCCAGTGCACAATGCCCACAAATGTACAAGGCACTCGGGCCGCGTCAAAGGCCTCGCCATCAGTCTGACTTAGCTAATTAACCAACGGGCAGGTCGGCGACTGCGAGGCTCCCACGGTGGTCCGCAGTCTCACCCTCATCAGCTGCTGCGGAACTCGGGGGCAATCCTACAGGCTGCACAGCAAGGCAGAGGTTTCGCTCCCTAACAAGGTCGGTACAGCGGAAGCCTCTGTTGTACACATTCTCTTTTAAATAAAGGGCCTGCTTAGTTAGGAGTCTCCGATACAACACGCTGGCCACTGGAAAGATGGCCAGTGGGTGCCCCACCCACTCACCCAGCAAGGGCTCATGTCTCAGGAGCCAGCAAGGGCCCGCATGCCCTCATCCTGGAAAACAAGCAGCCTCTCACTCTGCATTGTACTAAACCAAGCCCGTGGGGCCCAGGCTCCACAGCAGGCTCTCCGATTACCTTGCCCTTTCAAAGCAGGGATGCAAGGAGCCTGCCGTAAGCTACCTGCTGCCCCTGGGCCAAGGGACAGCGTGGGGCACTGCCAAGAGGCTAGGGTATCAATTCGCAGATGAAAAACACTTGGAAAGTCCCTGCTCTCGAGGTGAACATTTCCGGGACAGACAGGTCTGTTCTTAAACCAGACCCGTCACTGCTCTGAAGTGCTACAGGCATGTCCCTAAACAATAATTAAACTGATTGGTAATCAAGAGAGGATGCTGACAGCAGGACTAGGCACAGCGGCCCAGCAGTCCCAAATGAGGCCCTACATTCCTTGCCTCACACGAGGAAACAGGCTGTGTGTCTGACACAGGAAAGACAGCAGAGTGATATGGGGTTTACACTCCTGCTTTTGTTTCTGGTTTTCTGAGCCTTCCGTCCGACAGCTATCGACAGTTTGAAAAGTCACGGGGAATTCTGATTTACCACACCAGTACAATGCCTTCATGGCCTTGCCAAGAGTCTAAGTGGCAGAAGGGACCAAGCCTCCAGCAAAGTGCCCCAGGTAGCAGCCCCAGGCAGGGACCGTGCCCACCTCTCCATGAATTTCGCCTGGAGAACTCTAAGGGAGAGCCATCAAGTTCATATGCATACATAGGAGCAGAGTTCGCTTCTTAAGACCAACTCGATGGAGTTTAGATCGTCACAAATCAGAGGGTTTAAGAAAACTAAATAAAACCCATTCTCTCAACTCCAACTCATGCACCCCTGTGTGAGTCAAAGAGCTGTGCTCCGGCGGGCTCTCGTCGGCTTGTTATTCAGGAGATTGCCAGGACTTTCCTCCAAGGTGCGCCGGGTGGACTCAACCTCCAGCTTTGAAGTTAGCAAGAGAGCACATTCACCGCGCCATCGAGGGGTGTGAAAGCACTTCGAGAAGGGCAAAGACCACGCAGATGTAGCTCTTAGAAGGACCTCCTCATCACCTGGCCACCTGCTCTGCCCTATTCGCCGGCACAAGTGGTCACAAAGGACGCAGAGAGGCCAGAGGAACGTCGTCCACACAAGCAGGAGAATGCTCCGATACACCCACATTTCTCCCTGGCAGGGCACTGACCACGTGCTCCTCTCTGGATGTCCGATTACAACGGCAGGAGGTGAAAGCCACCAAACACTGATTTGATTACTTGCAACCCTGAGTTATAAGAGAGGAGGACTTGGTGGAATTTCCTGAGTTGGGACTTGTTTTCCTAAGCCTCCAGTCCTGTTCTGGAAGGAGGTGAAGGAAGAAAAGAAGGCATCGTTCTCTTCAAAAATGCAGAAGCAAGAAGCACCTAGACTTACAGAAGGCTAGAGTAAGGCGCAAAACAAGGCCCCCAATTTCCGTGGAGTCAGTGATGACCCATGAAGGTCCCACGTGGGTCGGAACCAGACTGTGCTCTGTGAGGTTTCCAGTGGTCAAGTCTGCAGAAGTGGATCACCAGACCTTTCTCTGGGTGGACTTGAACCTCCAACCTTTCAGTTAACAGCCACCTGCACCACTCTTTGCACCAACCAGGGAACTCCAAAACTGCGAGCATCTTGTAATTCCCAAGGCACTAGCACAGGAAGGAACCTCGCAAAGCCATCTACTAGATCAGCGGCTCTCAACCTGTGGGTTACAACCCCTTTGGGGGTCGAATGGCCCTTTCACGGGGGTCGCCCAATTCGTAACAGTAACAAAATGACAGTGATGAAGTAGCAACAAAAATAGTTTTATGGTTGGGGAGTCACCACCATATGAGGAACCGTATTAAAGGGTGGCGGCATTCGGAAGGTTGAGAACCACTGTGCTAGAGTAATAGATGGAAGACACTGAGGCTAAGAAAGTCAGAACGCTGTCTGGTGGCACCCCCAAGATTGGGACCCATGATCCCGTGTACCTACAGCACTAGAATAAGGAGCCCTAGTGGCGCTGTCGGGTACGAGTTGGACTGCAACCGAAAGACAGGTGGTTCAAACTCATCAGCCGCTCCTCAGGAAAAAGAGAGGCTGTCTGCCCCTGTACAGATCCAGCAAACCTGGGTCACCCTCTATAGGGCCAGCACTAGACTATTCATACTCCATGTCACGCCTTCTCCTTTGTTGACATGGGCCCTCCTGGTGGTCCCAGGAAAGGCTAGGTGACTATTCACCCATTTGCTTGCCCACCAAACAGCTAGAAGCTGCCCATGGAAGGAAAGGGGAGGAGAAGATTTAAGAGGAGAGCAGAGGAAAGAGAAGCAGAAGCCCAACAGGCTCGTTCCCAGGGGCACAATCTCTCCATCTGCGACACTTCCACCACCAGTCATCTCTGTACGGACCGCCCTTGCGGCTCTCTTCAAATACTCACCTCATTGTAAAACATAAACATCTGCTCATGCCAACTCAGGTGGAGACCTTGCCAGGGCCCGGGCTGTGTGTGCTCGGCTCTGCAACAGCCAGTGGACAGAGGAAAGAGGGACCGCTTCAGGTCAGAGACCTGGGGGCCCAGCAGAGTGCACGCTCTGGGTCACACTGCTGGAGAATGCTCTCCCATCTGTGACCTAAGCAGAGACTCCGCCTTGTCCCACCAGTGGTTTATCAGGCTCACGTCCATGGCCCTGCGGTGACATGTAGCCCAGCCCATAGGAAACAGATGCTGGCTGTCACAACCCAGCCCCTATGTAGTCATGAGGTTTGGGGGTGTCCTGAATACCCAGAAGCCCAGGTCCCGCAGCACCGGCTCAGGGCTCTAGCATCATAAGTGATGTCCCAGACAGGCAGTCCTCCTCACCTGACTTCTCAGTGGGAGGCCCCACACCCTACAAGCATGCCAGCAAGTCCTAGCTACGGTGTGGGGAAAGACTCAGTCTTTCATTGGAGTCCATGCCATCCAGATGCCCAGGGACCCAGGGAGGGACCCACTGTCAATGTGACTTCTGAAAAAAATCCACCACCGAAGACCAAGAGCACAGCTAGACTCGGGCTTCCCGTGGGGTTCGCCACAAATGGAAGTCCGTGACAATGGTGCTGCTGAATGCAGGTTTCTCGGCTTACCCTAGAAAACCACAGGGGGTTCCTGCTGATGCTGATGCAGAGGCTCTGGGGCCCTCTTTGAAAGGCACCACTCCCCTGCCTGCAAGGCACACCCACATGCCCATCATTCTCGGATGCCAGGGACGTGCACCACCCTAATGTGGTTTCCAACTTCCCCTCACTAAGATGCCGTAGCGCCTGCTTGCCATCTCTCTGAAGGACTCCTCCTCCTGTCCACCTGTGTCTCAAAGACACGTCACACCTGAGAAATCCAATTCTCCCCACACTCAGAAGCACCTGAGGAACCTGCCACTCACCTCCCCACCCCCAGAATGCAGAGCTAGGCACCAGGGAATGCTGTCCAGGAGCCTCAGCTGCCTTTGGTGTTAATACAAGACATGTTCCTTCCAGCTGGTCCAGAACCTCAGCATCTCACCGGCCCGAAGAGCCTTAGCCAAACAATGAATGGCAATCACAGAAGTCCGAGGAGATCAAGGGAAATCACAGATGGTGCCTGAGCTAGACTAAAGAGAACTCCCAGTGAAGTTCATAGACCAGATAGGTAGCAGCCTTCAACATAGCTCGTCTCACGTTCAGAAACACTCTACTTCCCTGGCTCCCCGTGTAAGCCACGTTCATTGTTGGAGTGACCATAGGTACCATCACAGGAGGAGGTTCCAACCCACAGCGACCCTAAGAACAACAAAATGAAACCCTGCATCCCCCACAATCATTTCACTCCACTGTTGCAGCCACTGAGTCAATCCATCTCCTTGAGGATCTTCCTCTTGTCCTATGCCCCTCCATTTCACAAGGACTGGTCTCTCCTGATGACATGCCCAAAGTATGTAAGCCACAACAATTAGGTTGGGGTAGCAGGCGGTGCTACCAAGCGAATCCCAAATCATGGCAACCCTGTGTGTGTCAGCACAGAACTTCCTCATGGGGTTTTCGGGGACTGATTTTCCAGAAGTAGCTCACCAGGCTTTTCTTCGGAGATGCCTCTGGGCTGGTGCAGCCTCCACCCTCTCTTGGTTGGAGGCTGAGGAAATTTAACCACTAGCACAGGGGACTCTCAAAGGCTGCTCCCCCGAGGTAAATCCTCCCCAGCCGATTTCCAACTCATATTCATCAGATTCTACTACGTCGACAATTTCCTAAAATGAATGTACACAGCTTCCTATTAGAGACGCTTAAGTGGCCCCAAAATAGTCAGCAGCTGCCAGGCATGAGCGTGCATAGCCGTTTTAGCTGGGCAGCAATGCTCAGATGAGCGTCCATCTACAACAGGGTTGGAAACAAACTCCAAGTGTGTTCTCACACCCAGGAAGCAGGAGGATCGCTGCCCCGAGTGTGGGCTGGCCGATATCCTGAAGGTAGGCTTGAGTTGTTTCGACAGGGTGTTGCCCGCAATTTTGTAAAGGTGACCTGTCACAAAGCACAATGGCCCCATGGGATCCAGTGGCCATAAGAAGTGATAAACCAAACCTCAAACATATTCACTGCCATCCAGTCAAATCCAACTCACGGCAACCCTAAAGGACAGGGTAGAATGTCCCGTGAGTTTCCAAGACTGTAATTCTTTCTAAGACTAGAAAGCCTCGTCTTTCTCCCTCAGAGTAGCTGATGGTTTCACACTGCTGACCTTGCGGTTAGCAGCCCAATGAGTAACCACGATGCCAAAAGGGCTCACTGTGAAGTTGTAAGGTGAATACAATTAAAAACTATTTAGTTGGTCACTTGGTTTAATTTCCCTGATGGGTGGAGCTTAGCTTCCATATTCCTGTGCCGGAAACTGAGCATAGCAAAGAAGAGTTTGCTGAATGTCGAACTGGGGTGAGGGCATTCTGAAGCCTCGATCAGAGCAGTCTCAGCTTTGATAAATTCTAAAATGTCCCTCCCTTTGGTTTTTCACCTTCTTCTTAACTCCAAAGGCTTAAGTACTGCACCACCACACACAAGTCCTTCATATACAAATCGGTCTTTGGTTCTCTGACCTCCCTGGCTAATCTCAGTACCCACAAAGGCCAACCTTGGGTTGATTCTGACTGGAGGTAGGCCCCATGTGTTAGAGTGAGCTGCTGCCCAAGGGTTTCTTGGCTGTAATCTCTAAGAAGGAGATTGCCAGGGCTTTATTCCGCCACTGTGTGTGTGTGTGTGTGTCAAATGTTTTGCATTACCCAGGAACCCCCCCCACCCGCAGTTTGATTGGCATATAATTGATATATTGCATAATTCAATGGTTCACTCACATTAAGAAGAGTTATACAATAAACCCTACAATCAGTTTTAGAACATTTTCTTCATTTTTCTACTCATCGTTATTAGCTCCCCATTTTCCCCTAACTTCCCCTGCCATAGCCCCCAAAGAACCATTAATCCAGTTACTGTCTCTATAGGTTTGCCTATCTTGGACTTCATATCTAGAAACACATTAAAAACAAACTAAAAAGAATGACAAAGTAAAGCAGAGGAAAGTCTCACTTAAAAAAATAAAGCAGATAATAGAAAATGTTAAAAACTAGAAAAAATTAAATTGGCTCATAAAGAAAATCAAATTAAAAAAAGAAAGAAAATCAAATGATAGGGTGCTAAATTTTAACCTAGCTGCATCTGCAACAATCCACTGCCTGATGCATTCTGCATATTAGCAAGGCTATTTATTCACAACCCTGGTCCATGGTCACAGGGGATTCACCAGGGGGTTTAAGCCACGTGTATTTCCCCTTCACTGCTTTAAAAAACTGAAATGGCTTTAAAATGCCACCCGGGACCTTTAATCTGAGAACTCACTGTCATTCGGTCGATTCCAACTCATAGTGACCACGTACGGCAGGGCAGAAGTGCCCTTGGGTTTCCGAGACTGTAAATCTGTAGAGGAATAGAGAGCCTCATATTCCTTCTGAGGAGCAGCTGGCATTCTCAAACTGGCTACTTATGGTTAGCAACCTCATGTGTCAGGAAGGACAGAATCTATTCCAAACAAGTCCCTTAACCAACTTGCGCTCAGCACCCTCAACCCAAGGAGGACAGCCACAGCAGGCCCTTGATCAGATACTTTGCAAGCCTCTCGTGGGACTGGCTGGAGGAACACAGGAGATGTGTCTAGAACGGTGTGGTACACACTCACTGCTCAAGAAAACCACGAATGATAGCTACTGCCATCTCCATTCTCAGCCTTGGTTGCATGTCTGGAAAAGTGGTTGCCTAGGAGCTTCCGGCTCCACCGTGGAATATTGTAGCTGAGGAACTTGGGGTCTCGTAGCCAGGCAGACCAAGGCTGGTGTGCGTGAGAAAGAAGTATCTTTCAATCATTTTCACATTAACAAAGCAAGATGAAAACGGCTTGAAGTACTCCTCTCTTCTCAACTCCCACCCACCCCAGGCACTCAAATTTGCTCTTCTCTGACCATTTAAAAGCAGAAGCAACAAACCAATTTGATTTCCTGCCTCAAAAAAAGGGAAGAAAGCTGTTAACAACCTCACCCCCACTGCCCCATAAGTTCACAATTAATGGGCAATGCTAACAATAACTACCACATCGGATTTACTAAGAATGTAGCCCAGGGCTGGTTTCTTGTTATTTTAAAGCAAGGGGCTGTGCTCAGATAGACAGCACTTTATGGAATTTTTAACCCATAAACATTTAATGTCTACCTCGGGGCCTTCCACTCTTGTGACCCCCTATATACAATACAGCGCCCCTTGGGGTCTTTCTAGAAATCACTTCTACTCTTCGTCTTTCTTTACCAAGGCAAAATTTCCCTTCCCTTTTCAGCTTCCAACGCCCATTCCCTTTTCTCTAATGATCCCCGATGGGACTGACTCACCATCCCTCTCGATTCACAACCACCGGAAGTGAAGTCCTGACTGTTGCCAAAAAAGGGGCACCGAAGAATGTTGGCAAAAGCTTAAAATACTGCAGCAGGTTATTCTTGATTGGAGAGTGTGAGAAGCCTCATGTAAGTGAATCACCTCCCCTCCTTTTGTCTGTTTTCCAATGTATGTGTTCCAAAGCTTAGAGTCATCTTCCGCTCCCCCTTGTTAAACCTACCCAGACAAAGACAACAGTGGCTGTTTAATCCACTCCAACCCGTGGCAGCCCACGTCTGTCAAGGTGGAACTGAGCGCAACAGTGGTCGGGGCCTTTGTCTCCTCTCTCTGGACGTAGCTCGTCAGACTTCTGGATGCACTCAGCCTGCCCATCTTTTGGTGAGCAACCAACCGTTGCCATCACTCTGGGACTCCTTCCCCTCCTGCCTCACCCCATGAGCTGTCAAATGCCCAGTTCCGTTTCTTCTCTTCCTGGTACCACTTCCCTGATTCAGTCATTTCCCTCGCTCTGAACCATCTTCTTCCACTCATCCACCCCTCACACCATGGCTTGGTGACTTTCCAAGAGCACCATCCAGGGCTCCTGAGATGCCAGTCCCAGGGCCCCTACAACATGCCAACAGTAGTGCTGCAGCTCTGGACATGCCTTACCCAAAGAGTTCCCTGCTGCACACTATCTTTTTTGCTTCCAAGAATAAGTATCCTTGGAGGTTCAGGATCAAGTCTCTCCTTCTTCCCATTCTCTCCCCTCCTCCAATCGCCATGCCAACCTCTCTGCCTTCCACTTTCCCTCAAACACACAGGACATGCTGCTACTTACCCTGTAACTCAGAACCTCACTTCTTCATCTCTTCCACAAGTTCCACTGAAGCCCAGGGTTGGACAATCCAACCACTATACTCGCCACTGCCATCCACAACCGGCCTCTGCCCAATCTGCCTCTCCTTGCTCTTTTTGCTTCCACAACCTCCAATGTATGTATTACACTGTTTTCCACACACAAGCCCATTTCTGCCCAGCTCAGGGATCTTTTCTGCTTGGTGGGTTGCAGTACCAAGAATAAGAACAGGCATGTGGAAGGCATTCTGTTGAACTAACCGCTGTTCGCTCTCCACTGCCACCTCCCACAAGAAGAGTTTCTCACGGTGTGCACTGTGGCTGGCTTTCGAGGCAAAGGATATTAAGCATGCAGGTTGCACTCAAATGAAGCTATGCTAGGGGAAAATGAGGCTAGTTATAAAACTTGGGTTTGCAACCTTCAAACATCCCAGTGTTAATATGACTTGTGAATGAATGCCAACAGACTTGCCGAGTTCATTGTCCTGTTATTGTTGTTTTCTTTCTCTAACTCTTTCAATGAAACAGAAGCTAAGAGAGAATATTAAGCTACCTTGTGGCTCAAACTGAAGAGGGTGGTCTACAGCAAAGAGGGCTCGAGAGCAAAGTGAAAAGCTCATCCGGCGTCTGGAGAAGGCCAACACCAGGGACACATTTAAAAGGATCTTCGCGCTTTCTCCAAAGGCGCTCAGCTCTAATCCCCAGTTCTTCTTCCTATTAGGATGTGCCAGAGAACCCAGGACAATAATTTCCCCTCTTCAGGTACAAAATTAAGAATATGGCTGTCAAAGTTAACTGAACTTTCCCAACTATACATAGTCACATCAATGGAAGGGGCTCCAACGGGGCCTGGGGCCAGTCCCTGCAATGGAGAGAGGCCGGCTTGGCTGCATTCAGCCATCAGGATGCATTTTGTGGAAATGCCTCCTATGGGAAACAAAGCAGCGCGATCGTGACACAGCACTCTGTCGCTGCCCACGCATGGAAGCATGCACTGCAATACGGTAAACAAATTTTATTAGTACCTAGGGAGAGTTCACATTAAAATAATCATAGATGGTACAAGACACACACAAGCCAGTGCCACGGGCATTCGTTACGACTATCAAGACCTATGAATTATGCGCAATCAATCTGTGCACAAGAGACGGGAGACGCATGTGTGGGTGTGTGGGAAGCTCTGTGTGGTTCTAGTCCACGACATCCCATTCCCTGACTGGGATTTCTCCACGCAGAAGAAGCTTATTAAGCGCATAGATGTACACGCACCCAGGTTTTGTCCAGATGTTATGCGGCACGTGATTGTAATTTCAGTTTAAAGTTACTAATGGGAACATGTAGCTAAGAAGTTTATTGCTGTTAGTTAAAAAAAAGAAGTATATTTAGTTTGCAATGTGATACATTTAAAGGTATAATTCCCCCACCCCCCAAAAAAGAAGCAGCAACTCTCTCACGCCAGAAATATTTTAAGAGAATATTAGGGCTCCAAGACAGAGCCTGGCATCTGCTGAGATAAACCATCTCTCCACCCACTTTTCTATCACCTCCCCAATGACCATGGCCAAGGACATGGACAGGATCTGCTTCAAAAGGAATATCTCCTGGTTTTCCTAGATGTCAGCAAGCAAGATCGAGACGAGCATGAAAACAGGGCATCAAACCGGAGATGAAGAGCCAGGGAGGTGATGGTGCCATCTTATTGCTTTGCGATGGGTTTCACGGGAAAACACTGTGCTCCATGAAGCACTAAACGAGGGCTCTTTACCAGACTCCTCGGGGTGAGCTCTGGGGAATCTCCGTACCCGCTGAAGGCATATGCACAATGGACAGTAATGTCTACTCTTTATTTCATCCATTTCACAATGGAGTCTGTCACCAAGGGGTCAGAACCACTTAGTTTGTTGATACTATAGCTCAGGACACATGTTTGTTTATTCCTCAGCCATTTAACCAAGCTGCGGAAGAAAATATACTTTTGAGAACTCAGCACAACACTTCTTGAGATGCAGGATACTCCTCTCATGACACGGCCCCTCTTGTCTTGCTAAATGAACCAACTCTTCTATTTCACGTCCCCTCCCCCAAGCCCGTCAAGTCCATCCCAGCACGTGTCACCCAGCTCTCTCCCTTCAGCTCTGGCAGCAAGTGCCTGCAGGCTCCACCGAGCCAGTGGACAGGGCCCAAAGCTGCTCAGCTCTCTCTCACTCCATGGGTTGGCAAGTCGGCGAGTCCAGTTTTGTCAAGTGCCCAGGGCGCCCCACTTGTCAGAAAGCCTCCCACCCAAAGGCATTCAGCACTCTTTCTCCATGGGGTGGCGGGGAGCTGTACCATCGCTGCCTCACCCTGTGAACCGGCAAGTCCACGGCACCATATCGCACTGGTCACCTGGTTCTGCTGCCGTCTTTCCTCCACCATGATTTCTCTCCATCCCCTCTCTGCCCCCATGGGTCTGGGAGGTTCTTAGCACAGGGACCCTAGTTCCCAAAGACATACTCCACTCCTGGTTTGTTTCTTTTCCTATTGGTAGTAAGGTTCCCCTCTTTCTACCTCTAGGATGGTTCATTTTCAATCTAGAGGGACAGGAAAACTGACCAAGCTCCTCCTCTGCGTTCCATTTGTTTGCATGGTCTCACCCCACAGGGGCTTCATGCACCTTATTTGGATTAACAGAAAGCTACCCGATCCCCTTGATAAGGTATAAGCCCCTTGTTGTTAAGTGACGCTGGGTAAATTCCAACGCATAGTGTCCCTATGCAGAACAGAACCAAACACGGTCTGGTCCTGCGTCACCCTCACAATTGTTCCTTCATGTTTGAGCCCATTGTTGCAGCCACGGTGTCCATCCTCACTGAGGGTCTGCCTCTGCTTTACCAGGCATGATGGCCTCCCCAACGACAGGTCTTTCCTGATCAAGTGATGGAAGGACTGAAAGGGAGTCACCCTATCCTCACCTCTAAGGAACATTCTGGACGCCCTCTTTTGCGTGGCGGCCACAAACACCATGGCCAGCAGGCCATGCTAATGGCCCACGGCACTGCACTATCAACGAGAGAACGCTCGGAAAGCAGGCCCTTCCAGGGTTCGTCTTGTTTCTCTCTCTCAGCAGCCACTGTTGGAGGCTACAGTCCTGGGCAGCTATTAGATTCTTTCAGTCAACAATTCTTCTGCACAATAATTGATGGTTCTGATTTTAAATTCTGCAGATACTTGAGCCGAAGCCTGTTTGTGTGTGAGAAGGTCACGTGGTACTGGGGGTGTGCTCTCAGAAGAAAGGCGCCCAGTCAGGGAGTCAGAGACCTGGATTTCGACGCAATTCTGACACCGTGCCACCTAATCCCATGAACCTGTTCCTTCCTCCACAAATAGCAGGGGTATGCAGAGAGACCGTCTGTGAGAGTCTTGCCATGCTAGAGAGGTGGCGGTCCTACATCATGCTGACAGGAATCCCAGACCGTAGCCTGCAAGACCCAGAGCTCAGCTTGGCAGCTCTACTTCACCTTGTGCCTACCCCAGACCACGGGGAGAGGGGTTTCTGGGAATGCTGATGTGGAACACCACCCAGGCCAACCTACAAGCTAATGGAGAGCACCACAGCCCAGCTACGGGCTCCGAGGGGCCAAGTTCAAAACCACAGTCTTCCATCTCCCAAGAGGGAGGGGGACGCTCTCCTCACAAGCTACTCCCAAAGGGTCTGAGCCACGTGAAATGCAGAGCCTGGCTGGAGACACGGGCGCTCCATCAAACAGCAGTGCTCTCCACCTCTAACTCGCCTGGGGAACAACGCAGAGACACAGGTGTGCTGACCGCCATAACCATGCTCTACCTGAGCATCTCACACCTGAGCCCCCTTCATGCCTTGGGCCGCCCACACTTTGGTCTAGCTGGAGTTAGCATGGAGACCTCTCTAGGCAAAAAGAGCTCCCAAACCAGCGGTCGACCACTGGTGGCTGTCAGTGAGTTCTGATTCCTATCGGCCCCCAGTGGGTCAGAACAGAACTATGCCCCATGGGGTTGCAGTGCCTCAGTTTCCAGAGGTAGTGAACCAGGCCTTTATTCCAAGGCGCGTCTGGATTTGAACCTTCAAACGTTCCATTGGGAGCCAGGCGTGTTAGCCGTGAGCACCACTCAGGGACTCTAGTAACAGAGTCAGAGCTCGCAACGCAGGCCTGTTGAGGTCCAGAACAACCAGGCTGCCCCTTCTCTCTCGGTGGAGCTTAGGAAGCCGAGACTATAAAGCTCAAGGCAAATAAAAACTAGCCTGACGTGGATCAAATCCAAGGGGCAACTCATTACCTATCTCTTCAGAAATTACTGCAGCCTGGTGGTGCAGTAGTTAGCGCACTTGGCTGCTCAACCCAAGGTCAGGGTTTCAAACTACCATGTCCCCAGCAGGAGACAGGCGTGACAGTGGGCTTCCATACAGATTTACAGAGCAGAGAAAATCCAGGGGCCAGTTCTCCACTGTCCTGTCCAATTACAACGGACTCTGTCGTGTGGCTTCGGTCTGGCGTGCTACGGAAACTCTGCTTCAGGTAGTAATGAGTCCAACCCCAAACCAGACTCAATGCCACCAAGTTGACCCCAATTCAGAGACCTTGTGTGTAATGTCCCCCAACCTGTGTGACAAAGTAGCAATGCACATACACCTAACGTACACGCGTGAACGCATCCCAGGGCACTTCATGCAGCCCAGGTGCCGTGGCCCCCAGGAAGCCGAACTGCCACGCCTGTTGCCATGGAGTCCATGCTGATTGTGGTGGCTCTTGTGTTCCGAGCAGAATGGCTCCATCAGGTGTTCTTGGCTGTGACCTTTTGGGGGCTGGATCACCAGGCCTTTCTTCTGCAGTTTCAAACCACCTTTTGATTAACCACGGAGCTCAAATTCCAACATATGAACCCCAGGCAACTTCAGCTTTCAGGAATACAACCAAGGCTGACCAAATACAAAAACAGGAAGAATGATCAAAAACTCCTTTTTGGTTCCATTTCAAATCAAATCAAGTGTTCGCCCATTATTTCAAATAAAAGAGATCTCTTCCTGGCTTAGTGGTCATATTCTTGGGCCAAGCGTCCATCTACCAGGAACTCTTTCCTGGCGACTCCTTCCAAGTGCTGACCGGCCCCAGACAGACTCGGCTACATATCCCCAGGGCAGAGGAGGAGACAACCGGATGATCCCAGTTAGCTGCAGGGGTCCAAAACTCTCACCCAAAAGCCAAGTTATTTTCAAGGAAGTTTCGACACCCACTGCCTCTGAAAATATACTACTTGGGACATAACAGGCTGTGGAGAAACGCGTTGGATGAACATGCCAAACAAAGATGAGGAAGTGGGGGTGGAGGGTTGTACATCGTTCTGGGGTGTGTTTCAAGTCATTAAAGATCCTCAGTCAACAGAGAGAGTCAGTGTGAAAAGGACTCCACAGAAACACTCCCAGACACACGATCCCCCTTGGCTTCTCTGAGTGACCAGGGCTCAGGCTGGCAGCATGCCCGGAGACAGCAAGATGGAGCAACTTGCCCAAGGTCACCCAAACCAGGTTGCAAATGCACTTCATGTGATTCTGCGTCCACCACGCTTTGAATTCCATTAAAGCTGCCCAAGAAGTGACTGTACGAGGCACCACACTAGATGATCTCACTTCCATATATCAGCAATGCTAAGAAGGCGACTGGCCAAAGAATGGACATCTTATGTAACAGGCACACGTGAGAGCTCTCCATGCAGGGGGCTTGTACAGAGGCGATCACTTTGCCACTACCACAGGTTCGTGGGCCTTCTCCCCCATGGAAGGGGCATAAGGGGAAACAAAGGACAGGCTGACCCCAGTGTTGAGCACACAGAGGCAGACAGGGAAGCAGAATACAGTCAAACCTACCTTAGAATATGTGCTATCTGATGACTACTCCAGGTAGACCGAACGTCCAATGCTCCTTTCTAAGAGTCAAGCACAGACCACCTCTCGGCAGCAGGCTTTGCAATGCCTTCCAGATAGAGCCCTGGGTGCTCTCCAGGTGACCGTCTCACTGGCTACCTAACCCACCTGTGAAGCTGCCAAAGGGGACCGCTCCAGGGTAGGCAGAGGGGTGCGGGGGTCATTCTGCCGCCCAAGCTCGCTCCAGGAAAGGCAGACACTCAGTGCACATGGAGGCAAGCTTCACACTCTCATCCCCACAAACCTCCAACACAGATTTGACCTTTGCTTCTACCATGTAGGATGCAGGCACAAACGCTACGCTCGCCTGCGCCCAAGCCCACTCTATCGTCACTCAGGAGCGTGAGATGACATCCGGGACCATACACTCCCTGAGTGCGTAACCACTGCATATGCGACACTGTGCTCCATGCCAGCCCTTCCATTCCCTGGTCTCAAATAACCTGTTGTTCCCACTTTGCAGAGGGCGGGCTGAGATGGGTTGAAAAACTTTACGTGTCTCGCTCAAAGTTCCAGGGCATAAAGAGTGAAGCTGGGATTCAAATCAGGACTGCCTAGTTCTGGCACCATCAGCAAAAGCTGCCCTTGAGCAAGCACGGAGCCTGCTGCCAATTTGCTGTGCCCCCACCCCCACCCCACCCACATGCACACTCCCACCCCGGATTGTTCTGCCATCTGCACATTATATTTAGATCTCCATCAAACGGCTCACAAAGGAGCAGGGCCACGGGCCACGGCCCCTTCTCCTAAGGGTGAGGTCAGAGTACACCTGCTTCTCTTCTAAGCCCACCCGGGGCAACAGCATCTCTTTTAGGACAAATGGGCACAATCTGGGTTTCTAACTAACTAGAAGCACCATTACAGGGACCACCCTCAACACAAATTGAGATGGCCTTTCTGCGAACGGAAGGATATTTTATTGCCCGCTAATTATAATTAATTACCAATGAAAGTAACAGGTCTCCCTCCTCCCACTGGTCAGACATTTCTGTCAATGAACTCTTTTGAAAATGTTTGCATAGCGACTCTCTTGTGCCCTAGAGCCCTAAAGAGGCTGGCTGAGCATCGCAGCCCCATTGTTTGGGGTGGGGGGTTTGCACCAGGTCAAACAGCCTGTGGACTGGAGTCGGAGCTGTAGCCCACCCAGGGTACTCCACTACACCTCCCTCTTGGGCCGAGGCTAGCCAGCCGGGCAAGGGACAGGAAACTGAAGTGGCTCCCGGTAAGGCTGCCAACTGCCAACAGAGGTGGACAAGTGACCCCCCCCCCCAGCCTACTTAAGAACGCCTCCTCTCCTCCCCGCCAACTTCTTCCCATTTGCTACCCTCAAGGACCAAATTCCCAGAAACCCCAGCCTGCCATGCCCACTCTGGCCACTGGCAGGACCCAGGCTAGACTGGAAGTGCCTGGGCGATCGAGGAATTGTTCAAAAACCGAGTGGTAGAGGCAATTTTCCCATCTGAGCTTATCAGCTAGATTCCCACGCTGAGCACCCACCCCCCACCACCTTCTTATAATCCCCACCCCTTATCCACAGCAATATAAGGTGGGGTGGGGGTGGGGGCTTGAAGACAGACACATGCTCAGAGAAGCAGAGCCCGCTGCCTCAGCCAGCAGGCAAACACGTTAAACCCTACTGAAAAGATGCAAGTCGTCCGAGAGCCGAATCAAGCACTGAGAAAGCCCATCTCCAAAACACCGAACCCGGTCCCCAGCCCTTTACCTGAGTAGTTTTTGCTCTTCTGCCTTGCATGCTGTTGCTATGGCTAATTTGTGGGTTGGTGGCACCTTCCGAAAGGCAATGGGATTTCCGACAAGGAAGTGTGTTGTAATTACTGTACGGAGCCGTCTCCTCAGCAGCAGCTGGTGGCATCTTATGGTTTGCAAGATCTGGAATATCAGACACCAAATTCCGGCAGTAGCCTGTAAGTTTGCTCCTCGGCCCCCCGTTTGCCGTCACCCCGGAGTTTTTCTGAGCATACAAGTCACCCAGGGAGTTGGCACGCTGACAGGCACTGAGCTGCCGCGGGCTCCCCACGGCTTCCATCCCCCGAGCCTCCTCGCAGTCCTTCTCCTCGGCGGAACCCAAGATCTCTTCGTTGCTTGTTAAATGTTCTTGGCTCAGATCAGAGAGCGAGAATTCCAGGCTGTCCTCCCGCCAGATGTCTGCAGATTTGGAGCGTTTCTTCTTAAAGCTTGCCGTCTCCATGAAAGTGGGCCCGTTGGATGTATAGGGATGCTGCCTCCTGCCACCCGCAGCCAAATATGAAGCGTCATCCCCGTAGAGCCGGCTCTCCTCCGAGTCTGGCATGCTCTGCACGGAGGCTGCGGTGAGGACGATGCTGCTGTCGACGCTGGGAGTGACGGAGGAGTCCGTGTAGGAGACGGGGCGCAAGCCCATATCCACGCGGTCCACCCAGATCGGGCTCCCGAAGTCCTCTAGGGTGCCCTCTTGGGAGAAGGGCTCCAGGCCATTTTCGGCCAGGGACTGGGGGATGCTGGGGGTGCTGCTGGAGCGGTTGCTGACTTCGGAGCCCCTGTCGATCACCTTCCCCGAGGAGGCATGCCGTGTGCGCCGCGTCTTGTGTGAGAGGCGCAGGGAGCGGGACGTGTGCTTGCGCCCCAGGCTGGCGTGCTTTTCTCCATAAAACTCATGCGCGATGTTTTGGCTTTCTGCGTTTCCCATGGTTTTATGGTCTGTCACAAAGAGAGGAGAGGGGGTAAAAGAAAGTTAATCGGGGCAGTAAAAAGGTCAGAAAATGTGCATGAACTCGGTCTGGAGGGGCCAGGAAATGAAAGGCGCATGTGTGTGGTGGGGAGGGGTGTGTATACCAGGGATGTGGCACCGCACCATCCTACAGGCACCTGGCAGGTACGTGATTCCCACGCTATGGCAGGCGGGAAGCGAGTCATATGCTTAGGCTGCCACGGGGTTTTAAATCAGCAGAAATAAGATCATCAGAGAATGGGGTTTGACCCAGGAGGCAGAAAGGGCAGCAGTGTGTGTGGGGGGCTGGAAAACCTGAAGCCCTCTGCTTCCTTCTGAAAGGCTGTTATCAATCCCACAATTAAAAACTCTCTAAGTGCACACCAAGATGCTGGCCAAAGGAGGGATTTCTGTGTTGTTAGCTGACCTGCTATTGGTCCCTGGCTGGGAGCAACACTGCAAGGGCGCTTCACAAATTTTGGGGGGAATTCCATGCCTCGTGTCACTACTTTCTGAAGCCCCTTGGGCAGACCAGAGGAGTGGAATGCTGTGATCCCGAGGCTTTGCTGCCTGATATTTGGGACTGGGTGGCCAGGCCTCTCCTCGCCTGGAAGCTCGACTCTCATGTGCTCATCACCACAGCAAGACCTGACCCCTCCGCACACAGACGAGGGCAGACTGTGCATGAGGCGCTTCGGTCTGCTGCAGGGAAGGAAGGAAGTCTGCCACTGCCGTCACACGTACACTGAAGACAAAACACGGACTCCGTTGCCTTCAAATCCATTCCAACTCACAGTATCCCTAGAGTTTAACAGCCCATTGGGTTCCCAAGGCCATAATCCTTACGGACGCAGACAGTCACATCTTTATCCAAGAGCGGCGGCTCAGTTTGTCCTACGGACCTTTCGTGTAGCAGGTGAGCCCTGCTCCACTGTGTCGCCGGGCTCCTTCATGCACACGCTAAACCCACTGCCACTGAGTCGATTCTGACCCCAGGAGGCAGAGCAGAACTGCTCTTATAGGCGTCCAAGAGTAAACCTTTACAGGAGCAGACAGCCTCCTCTTTCTACCCTGGAGCAGACGGAGGTAGAAACCACTGACCTTGAGGCAGGCAGCCCAACGCTCAGCCACTGCCCCATGAGGGCTCCTTGCATGCATATACCATACAGTTAAACAACCCAAAGTCACTGCCGACTCCTAGCAACCCCGGAAGGTAAGCCCGCAGTAAGTTTCAGATACTTGTAATTCTTTACGGGAGTTGAGAGCCCTGTCTTTCTCCCACAGATTGGCAGGTGGTTTTGAACTGCTGACCTTGCAGTTAGCAGCCAAATGAGTAACCACTACTGCACCCCTCGGAATTGTATTTGAGGTCCTCCCTCCCCACAAAAAAAACAAAATTCCAGCTCAGAGGTGATTTGGCCATTTTTCTTCCCTCCAGTACGCCTTTGTATTAGTAGCGAATATATTTCAAAGCAGTATGTTCCTATTCCATTAGACTGCATGCACTTCCGAAGTCGACCGAAAATAGAAAAACACAAGATGGAAAATGAACTTACCCTTTCCAGCAAACCAAAAGGAAATGCCTTTTATTTTACCTTTCATTTCAAGCAGTCTAATTATCCTGTTTTTTTGGGCTTTTAAGGGGTGGGAGGGGAGGCTGAGGAGAGATGGGCAGAGAGAAACAGAAATCTACCCCCCCCCCTTATTTATTCTGCCTTTAGGGGTTGCCTGGGTCCCTCAAGAAGAAAGCCATTTCTGGCCGCCCCTCACTGTCCTGTTACCCCCCTGTGGGACACAGGAAGGTCTTCACAGCTGGACAGCCACGCCTCTCCTTAGCATAGCCTCCTGACTCCACAATGACCCACTTCAGCCTGCATCAGGATGATTCAAACACAAACAAAGCCAAACTCACTGCCATGAAGTCGATTCGAACTCAGATCCACCCTACATGACAGGGCAGAAATGTCCCTGTGAGTTTCTGAGCCTTTCACTCTACAGGAGTGGAGCGACTGGTGGTTTCGAACTGCTGATCCTACAGTTGGCAGCTCAACGTGTAACCACAAAGAAAACAACTGCACATGGGTACAAGAAGCCCAACCCACTGATCTTGCCATAGAGAAAATGGAGGACAAGAACCAGAAGCTGGGCCGATTCTCTGGGCTCATTCTTTACACAGGGACTCATTCGTTCAGGAAAACAAAGGGGACATTGACCATGGGTTGGGCACTCTCCTACAAGTCTGAGAGACAGCAGCCCTGACTTGACAGGCGCCCTGATCTCCTCAGGGAAGGCACCCAAAAAGCTACCATGTGGAAGGTATTGGGCCCCATAGAGGGAAGCAAACCTCTGCCCTGACGCTGCCGCGCGGTGGCCCCTGGTACAGAGTAGAACTGCTCCATTGGGTTTCCGTGGCTGTGTCACTCGTGGAAGCCTGTCACGAGGTTTTTGGTTTTTTTCTGGATTGGCTTGAACCACCAACCTTCAGGTAAGGGGAAAAACAATGCACTGCCATCGAGTCAAGTCCCACTCATCTTTACCCTACCTATAGGACAGGGAGGAACTGCCCCTGTGGGTCTCTGCGACAATTCCTGCTGCCTGTGTGGGTAGCAGGCTGATATCTAACTCACCACACGAGTACGCAAGCACAAACGCTTTACACCACGCCAGGGACCCTATGGGACAGAGTAGGACTGTCCTCATAGCGTTTCCCAAGATGTCACCCCACAGGAAGCAGACTGCCACATCTTTCTCCCACAAAGTCGACTGAGAATTACCCACAGAGCCTCCTGGGAACCTCTGGAGATCTTCCAGGGAGTAAAACTACTTAAATTCTGTGAAGAGCCGAAAACTCCCTGGAATACAGTCTAGCTTCCCATGGATCTATGAAGTCCCTGGGGGTCACGAACAGTGAAGCATGAAACTACCAACCAGAAAGTTGTCAGCCACAGAGAGGCACCCCGCAAGAAAGGGCCAGTGGCCTGATTCTGAAAGGGCACCACCGTGAAAGCCCCCGGAGCACAGTTTGCCTGCATCAAACGTGGTTGCCAGGAGTGGAAACAGACGAGCCAGCAACTGGTGTCTGTGGTTTGGTTTTCACGTTGATCTAAGAATCGTTCTACAAGCCCACTCTTCAGTTGAAAAACACCACTTCTGTTTCACAAGCACATTGTTCCTGAAGTGAAATCTATGCCAGGAGAACCCTGAACACGCACGCACTACATGTGAAGTTATTCCCACCCAGTCACCCAGCTCAGGACTGATCCTCAGAGGGGAAATTCCCAAGAAACACAAGTTCCTTCTTAGTACTTGCAAATATATTTCAAAGCAGTATGTTCACACTTCTGTAGGGTCTTCAAGAAGCAAGGGACAAGGTTTTTTAACAAGTGTGTCAGAGAAGACTTGTGCTAAAGAGGACTTTCACTGCTTTGGGAAGGGGGAGTGATGTTGATTTTTTTTTTTTTTGTCCTGGGGCATCTCTGGGCCGACTCAAGCCACCAACCTCTCAGCAGCAGGGAGCTTTCTCTTGGACACCCACAAGGACAGTTCTACCCTGTTCTCTGGGGCTGCTGTGAGCTGGCATTGACTGGATGGAAGCAGTGAGGGGACTCCTAATTCAATATTGGTAAGATGCAAAGGTCCCTTCTGGCCTGAACATCTGTGTCATGTACAGCCCTAAGGATGGCCATGCAAAATGTAACTGAGGTCAAATACATAGAAAACTTGCCATTGTAACCCACTGTAAGTCTGTAATTCAGGGACACTTGTTTTAATAAACATGTGAACAACCGTCACCACTACCATTTCCAAAAGTTCACTGAAATTCAGCATCTTTTTAGCAACAATGCTAAAACTGCTTAAAACAAAAAGTATACCAACAACCATAAGCATTTTAGTTTAAGAGCAATGGTCATGACAAGAATAGTTGAAATTTCTGATTTCGTAAATGTAAATTAAGATACTAGAAGTCTCCTCTAGATACCTATGGAGTTCCTTGGTGACACAAAGGGGGAAACATCCAGCCACCAAGCAAAAGGTTGGAGGTTTGAAGCCACCTACAGGCACCTCAGGAGAAAGGCCTGTGTGTGCTTCCACAAGACGATGCGACATTTAACAGGTGAAAGAATGTAAAACCCAGTAAAGTGCAGTTCTCTTCTGTAACGTACCAGGCCATCAGGAGTCGGGAATGAGGGTATGACCGGGGGGAGCAGGGTATCTTTGTGTCTGTGCTTCTAGCCAACAAATGACAAAATATCTAGAACGACTCTAAGCCACAGTCACACTATTAAGAATTCTATGAGTTTACATTTAAAGGGCAAAAGAATGGTAGTGAAATAAATCGAGGGTAAGAAACACACAAACTTGGTGCTAAGGTTTACCCTCCTCTAGCACATATCGATGAGAAAGAAGTCTGCAAATATGTATCAGCAGGCGTATCTTCAGCAACACATTTCTGGGCAGGCTTATTCTCTGCCAGCAGAAGAGCTCATTGAGTTAAAAGCCTCGGGAAGGGGTTCCTGAAGGAAATAGCCCCAACCTTTAAGAATTACAGGATGCCAGCATCAGGCTGACAAGTCAGTCGTATTAATAGCATTTTTAGTAGTACGGTTCTGTTCAGCCAGCCAAGGTCGGGAACACGCCACTTTCATCTTCAGGACTAGAATCCTGTGATGCCTGTCACATCGCCTAACTCCTACCAAGAGAACTCTCCAGGGCTGAGCGAAGCAGAGGGAGCAATAAGTTTAGAGCCGTGAAACTGAAGAGAAGTTAAATTTCTGGGGAGCTGTGGAAACACCCATTACATTTTAGGGTTTTCCAGAAAAATTACTGAGAACAAGGAGGCCCATATGAGATCAGTGGGGGGTTCTGCAATGAAACCACAAACACCACCACCAAACCCACAGCCTTGCAGTGAGTTCCGAGTCAGAGCTCCCTGTGTAGGACTCGGAGAGGGGCAAGCAGAAAGGCTGCCTTTGCCCTCATGGGTGCCTGGTGGGCCACCCTTGCAGTCAGCAGCCAATGCTTAACTCACAGCATCACCAGTCCGTCAGTTGGACGTCACACATGACTTGTTAACTTGCTGAGATATTAACTTTTCTCTTGATTCCTCTCTTCCCACCCCCCGCACCCCCCACTTTATGAACGGGCATCACAAAGTTCATGGGCAGTGGGATGGTTCATGGTGGGGATGGTGGCAGGGTTGGATCAAAGAATGGGATTTTTTCATAAACATTTGAAGTTCCTTGTATGTCCTAGGAGGGAGCACCTTGTACACCTGGTGATGTGGTGGTTTCGCATTGGGCTGCCATCCGCATGATTGGCAGTTCGAAACCATCAGCAGCTCATTGGAAGAAAGACTGGGCTTTCTAGACCAGTAAACAGTTACAGTCTCGGAAACGCACAGGGGGTTGCTATGAGTCAGCATTAACTCCGTGGCTGTGAGTTTGGGGTTCTTGTGGTACCTCTCATTAGCCCTGGTGAGGTAGTGGTTGGTTATGCCTTGTGCTGTTAACCACAAGGTCTGAAATTCAAAACCACCAGGTGCTCCTGAGAGAAAGACGGGGCTTTCTACTCCCCGAGGCAGTTCTACCCTGACCTGCGGGTAGGTCAGGCATCAAATCAAAGGCAGCGAGTTTGGTTTCAAGCGGGATTGGGTCTCTCCCAGTCTTGCATCCAGCGGAGCTGTGGCACAGCCAGCCAAACCTACAAAGCACACACTTCCTTCTGGCCCGAGGAACTAGTAAGAGTTGTCTCTGGAAAGCAAAAATGCGGGGGGCTCTTTGAGACAATAGAGTTGGAAAATAAAATTTCCTACGTTTATATGTAAATCCATACTTGACCTGGGCTCACCCCCTCAGGCAAACCAACCCAACATAAGTTAGCAAAAGGTTTGCATGAAAAAAAAAACATAACATAAACCCTAGTTTGAAAGAAAAAAATAAAGCCCAGTCCACTGCCCAGGTTAACCCCTGACTGGTGTATATGCGAAGAAGCTCAGAGCCACTTAGCATAGGTTTCGACACCTGAACTGATGTCCCAGAATCCACCCACCACAAGTGAGTCAAGAGTTGCAATCTTAACCAGTTAAATTAAAACAACAAGAGAGATCAACCTCCTCCTAGAAGATCCAAAAATCTCACAGCACGACAGCCATTGTGCCAAAGAAGCATTGTACAAGAGGCGTGAAAGATGACCAACTTCACAGGGAACACACCATCAAGAGATAACCACCCCAGGATGACGTGCACACTGGAATGTTCACCGGCTTTAAGAGCCACTATTGTCACTGTGCTCCATGTGGTGAGGACAGACATGCTGACACGAATGAAATATGGAAATTGCCGGCCACGTCTGTGCAAGATCATTGCGAGCCTCGATTAAGATTGTACATGAGCAGAGAAAGAGAGCTAAACAAAAGGATACACGTGGCATCCTCCCGCTGATAAGCATTAATACATTTTTAGAGAAGTGCTTGTTAGTGGTTACCAAGCACAGTGGGGGTATTGCTTAGAGCACACTGGGCTCCTGTAATGAGTGATGTAAATTTCTGGAAGGGAATCCTGGTGATGGTCACACAAGAAGATGATTCCGATTAATGTCACTGAATCGTACATTTTTTTTTAAATATTGAGGGCAAAATTTTTGTCATATATATTTGTTCTATATTTACAACACACATACAAAAAAAATAAAACTAGTATGATCCAAGAAAAAATAGGTAGAGGACCTGATGCAAAGGGCTTAAGTGGAGAGCAAATGCTTTGAAAATGATGAGGGCAATGAATGTACAGATGTGCTTTACACACTGATATGTGTGTGGATTGTGATAAGAGTTGTATGAATCCCTAGTAAAATGTTTTTTAAAAATGGGAAAGAAATAAAAAATAGGTAAATTGTATGTTTACATCATGCTGACAATACATTTTGAATGAGAAAACATCCCAGCTAATGGAAGTGCAGGGCCAGAAGAAAACAAAACAAAACTCCTCCTGTGACTTAGCCAGCACGCATGGGGCTGTTAGGCCACTGCAAGGTCGGGGACTTGGCCCACTCTACTCCCGTTAGGAATTACAGTCCTGGAAACCCAAGGGGCAGTTCTACTCGAGGGAAGTGACTTTGAACCTCAGATTGTTCAGAAAGGGGTTAAAAGGTAGAAGGAAAGAAAAAGACATCCAGGAAATTGGCAATTTCCTCGCACCCTAGAGAGTAAGGAAGTTATATCAATGCATTTATGGATTGGGAAATCTAGCTCCCCAGACACAGGCACACACTCTAGCAGTATTCCCAAAGGGCAGTGCGCCGCACCCTTCAGCTGAAGGGCAAGATTGTTCTCGAGATCACAGCCCGGCCTTGGGGGTCAGCCTCCCGGGACCAGATAAACCAGCAGACGGGCAACCCTACTCCTGGAGCCCTGTGGAGTATAACTCTTCTTACCCACTTGCGAGGTACACATCCAAGATCCTGCCTTGAACTCTCAAAATTCATTGTCATGAAGTTGATTCCGGCTCATGGTGACCTTATAGGGCAGGGTGGCTCTGCCCTCCTCAGTTTCTAAGGATATAACCATTTATTGGAGTAAAAAGTCTAGTCTTTCTCTGGGGAAGTTGCTGGAGGTTTCGAACTGCTGATCTTGTAATTAATAGCCCAATTCACAACCACTATGGCACCAGATACTACCTTGCATACTCAAAGCGAGGATGAATCGAAGCACTTGCTGATGAAGATCCAGGAATGCAGCTTCAGTATGGATTACATCTCAATATAAAGAAGACTCAAATCCTCACAACTGGACCAAAAGGTGACATCACGATAGAGGGAGAAAAGAATGAAGTTGTCGAGGATTCTGTCTTTCTTGGATCCACAATCAGTGCTCACGGGAGCAGCAGTAAAAAGATCAAAAGGTATATTCATAGCATTAGGTATATCTGATGTGCAAGAGCTCTTTTAGGCTATGGAAGAGCAAGAATGTTTCTTTGAGCACTAAGGTGCACCTGACCCAAGGCGTGGTATTCTCCATTGCACCACATGCATGTGACCTTGGACTCTGAATAAGACCCTATGAATCAATGCATTTGAATTGTGGTGCTGGAGAAGACTATTGAAAGTACCACTGATATATGTGTGTGTGTGTGTGTATATGTATATATATATGTGTGTGTGTGTGTGTGTGTGTGTGTATACCATAGTGAATGAAGGAGGAAGTGCAGAGTGGAGACCCGAGGCCCATTTATTGGTCACTGGAGATCCCCTCATAGAGGGGTTTAGGAGAAGAGATGGGTCAGTCAGGGTGTGATGTAGTACCGATGAAGAACACAGCTTTCCCCCAGATCCTGGATGCTTCCTCCCCCCAACTACCATGATCCGAATTCTACCTTGCAGGACTGGATAGGGCAGAAGTTGTACACTGGTGCATATGGGAGCTGGAGCACAGGGAATCCAGGGTGGATGATACCTTCAGGACCAGGGGTGTGAGGGGCGATGCTAGGAGAGTGGAGGGTAAGTGGGTTGGAAAGAGGTAACTGATTACAGGGATCCCCATGTGACCTCCTCCCTGGGAGATAGACGGCAGAGAAGGGGGGGGAAGGGAGTCTCCGGATTGGGCAAGATATGACAAAATAACAATCTATAAATTATCAAGGAATCATGAGGGAGGGGGGAGCAGGTAGGGAGGGGGAAAAAAAGAGGACCTGATGCAAAGGGCTTAAGTGGAGAGCAAATGCTTTGAAAATGATTAGGGAAAAGAATGTACGGATATGCTTTATACAATTGATGTATGTATATGTAGGGATTGTGATAAGAGTTGTATGAGCCCCTAATAAAATATAAAAAAATTGGGATAAACAAACAAACAAAAAAGAAAGTACCACTGACTGCTGAAAGGGCAAACAAGTCTGTCTTGGAAGAAGTCAGAGTGCTCCTTAGAGGTAAGGATGCCAAGACTTCATCTTACATACGTTGTACAGATTGTCAGGAGAGACCAGTCTCTGGAGAAGGACACCAAGTTTGGTAAAGTAGAGGGGTGGTGAAAAGAGGAAGGGAATCAGTGAGATGGACTGACTCAGTGGCTGCGTCAATGGGCTCAGGCACAGGAACAGTTGTGAAAATGGCACAGGACCGTGCGGCGTTCTGTTGTCTGTAGGCTCACAGTGGGTCGTAGCCGACTTGATGGCACCGAAAAACGTCAACAACACACTACCAAAGCCCTCCCCCAGCCCCCCACTACCATGATCCCAATCCTACCTTGCAAATCTGGCTAGACCAGAGGATGTACACTGGTACAGATAGGAACTGGAAACACAGGGAATCCAGGGTGGATGATCCCTTCAGGACCAGTGGTGAGAGTAGCGATACTGGGAGGGGAGAGGCAGGGTGGGTTGGAAAGGGGGAACTGATTACAAGGATCTACATGTGACCTCCTCCCTGGGGGATGGACAACAGAAAAGGGGGTGAAGGGAGATGTCAGACAGGGCAAGATATGACAAAATAATGATTTATAAATTATCAAGGGTTTATAAGGGAGGGGGAGGGTGGAGGGAGGAGAAAAAATGAGGAGCTGATGCCAGGGGCTTAAGTGGAGAGCAAATGTTTTGAGAATGATGAGTGCAATGAATGTACAAATGTGTTGTACACAATTGATGTATGTATGGATTGTGATAAGTGTTGTATGAGCCCCTAATAAAACTATTTTATTTAAAGCAGAGAACACCAGGAAAAAGAAAAATAAACAGTACCAAAGCTCCTCTCAAGTCGATGAAAATTTCATTAAGTAAAAACAATTTTTTTTTAAAGTAACTATTCTGGATCATTCAAAAGCACTAGCAGCTCCATGGTAGAAAGACTGGGTTTTCTTCTCCGGTAAAGAATTAGTCTCGGAAACCCACAGCCAGCACTGATACAGTGGCAGTGAATTGGGTTTTTTATTTTGGATAAAGTGAACAATGGGTCACTTTTCCAAAATTAGTGCTCTTTCAGATTATCTAAATTTTCTACACTAAACATATAACTTGTTACATGGAAAAAATAAGATTAAACCATGTCAGCAAGTTCTTGTTGCTGGTCTGTGTGCGCTCAACCCCTGTCAATTATGAACCTTGAAGCAAACCTGTAGAGGCCCTCACATGACTAGAAAGTCACTGTGGCAAGCACGTGTTTACGAAGCAGAAGGTCTGCCATGAAAACCCTGAACTGTGCCCACGGGGGAGGATGCCTGGCCCAGTGGGCATTCCAGTGCACTGATGGGAGGCACTGTCGGGTTTCTGCATGTCTTGGTTTTGGTCCTTGACGAAACCAATGGCTATCAAGTCACTCCTGCCCCAGGGGGCTTCCTCGGCTGCAATCTGAACAGAAGCAGCTCTTCAGGATGTGGTTTCTATGGAGCAGCTGGCAGATTTTGAACTGCCTGCCTTTAAATGAGTAGCCAAGGGCACACTGTGCCCCAATATACTGTCGACAGCACACCCCTCCCCAATGGCTTAAGAAAGTGCCTAAGAAAAATGCTACCTAGATTGGATTTAATCTAAGTTCCAAATGGAGGCACCGTGGTGCCCAGTGGTTATGTGTTGGGCTGCCATTCATGAGGTGAGCAGTTTGAAGCCGCCGGGTGCTCCTTGGGAGGAGGACGGGGGTCTTCACTCCCATAGAGTTCAGCCTCAGAGACGCAAAGAGGCAGCTCTACCCCGTCCTACAGGGTCGCTAGGAGTCGGCAATGACTCCGCGGCAGTGAGTTTGGCTTTTGGTTTAAGTTCCAGTGCACTTTGCTTGGCCTTCTCACAGTATGACTGTGCATGGTTATTTATACGGTGATACTCTCGTCTTATTTTGGACAGACCCACTCCCCACGTAATTAGAATCTCCCTAAGGCAAAGGACGCTGTCTTAGTCACCATTGTACTTGGAAGCTCCCTACAGCTCTACTCAGTAGGAAAAGACATCGTTGGAATCACCTTAGGAAGCTCACTTTGATGATATAAAACATGAGATCCTATTGGTGGATCCAAAACAATCCAATTCATAGCCTTGGTAACCAGATTCTGAAATTCAACCATAATGCATTTAACGATGTATATAAACTATAATAATTAATAATACATCTTTTTACTCCCCAAAGTATTTAAAAACATATTCAAATAAACATAATGATCACCCTTCCAGGACTTGGAAACAGACCTCCAAACGGCAGGAGAAAGGATGAAATGTATTTATTCCAAAGTTAAATTTGAAGCGAAAATCACAAGACAACAGATTGCAAATTTAAAATTAGCTTCCAGTGGGAGGTCTTGGTTTCAAGCCTGTTCCTTCTCTACTGGAGGCTGAGCTCAAATACGGAGGGGGAGCCTGGGAGGGAGCTCAGATTAAACAGACAAAGTTCTGAAAGTTTCGGCTGAATCTTTACAAACCAATGAAAACCACTTTTGCTATGATACACACACACCCCTCACACACAAGGCGAAACACCAAAAGTTTTGCAACAAATAAAGCATGATCTTTGATTCAGCAAAGATTATTTTCATGGTGTTTATTTTGGCTTTTTAAAGATTACCCAAAGCAGAAACAAAATATATCATTGCTTTGAAGTATGTGTCTAAAACCCGGTTTGCCTGTTTCAAACATAATCCAATATAAAGATGCTGAAGCTCAGGGATCAATCTAAAAGATCCAGAGGGCAATTCACAGGGGAAGAAGAGATTTCATAGGTACCTGCATTTTCTTTTTTTCTTTAGTCTTTAACACTAATGCATTTGAATTGTGGAAAGGGCGTAACCTTAATCCTAAAGAGCGGTTCCAAATTCTTTTTCCCACGAGCTACATCAGTTCCACACAGGGGTGCGGACTGTAATAAAGTATATCATCTGTCTCTTCCCTTTGGAAACTTTGTCAGGGATGCACGTGTGCACCTACACAGGTGCAAATACACAGACAGGAACCTACCTTAAAAGGCAACAGTGGTCCCCAGCCCAACTTGCCCCAAGAGCACTGTGGCATTGAGATACTGAGATTGGCAAGGGTGCTGGGGAGCGGGGAGCCTAGCAGCGCCTGCCCCTTAGGGTCACCATCACGGTCTCATCGGCGTCTGCAAGAAGGAGTCCAAACCTGCAGAGGACAAAAAAGAGGGAGAGAGCAAACGGTCAGCCATTCTGTGACCAACGGGTATTTTCATGTGCTCTCCAGCCCCCGCTTCAGGTGAAACAGCCCCACTGACCACCGCCTGACACCATCGGATGGGCCGTCTCGTGTGCCACAGCAGAGCTGCACTCTGCGGGCTTCTCCACGGCTGGTCTTTCAGAAGAAGGCTTTTCTTCCCAGGCCCCTCTGGGTGGACTTGAACATCCAACCATTCCGTCAGCAGCTGCATGGTTTTAACCATTTGCCCCACCCAAATGCTCGGGCAGTGACATGCCAGCCCCTCCTTCAAGGAATGCAACAAGAAAACAGCATGCGTCCTGACCCGACAAGGCCAGGCTAGAACTGCCCCGGTGGGTTCCCTAGACTGTCACTCTTTGCAGCAGTAGAAAGCCCACCTTCCTCCCGGGGAGCAGCTGGTGGCATTAAACCACCAACCTTACAGATTGCAGCCCAAGGAGTCACCATTACACCACCACGGCTCCTCTAAACCAAGTCCATACATAACATCCACCCTGGGTACCAGATAGCTCTGCAGGTGAGGTGATTTTAGCCATTTTAATATATTGCTGTAGACTCCAGCATTGGATAATAGAATCAGGTGGTTCCCGCGGTTCCTTCTAACTCACCAAAGTTCTCAAAAAAACAGAAAAAAAAAAAGGATGCAAACGAGGCTCAGTTACTATCAAAGCAGAGCTAGATTTCTAACAGATGTTGAAGACAATGCTGGAGGGGGTGGGGAGAACAGCAATATAAAAGATCAAACTAAATATAGAAAACTCCTGATTACAATGGATGGATGGATGGATGGATGGATGGATGGATGGATGGATGGATGGATGGATGGTGGAAAGAGTTGTACGAGCCCCCAATAAAATGATCAAAAAAAGAGAAACCTCCTGATCATATACCTATTTTCTTAAACTGGCATCAAAAGACACTATCCAAAATTTAACCATAGAAAACCGATTTTCTCTCTCTCTCTCTCTCTCTCTCTCTCTCTCTCTCTCTCTCTCTCTCTCTCTCGGGGGCGGGGGCTAGAAAAAAAAAAGAAAACCGATTCAGCAGGACCGTATTGGTAAGAAGGGCAGGGGGGAAAAGAAATAAAGAAAAGCCTAACTTTTTTTTTTTAATCATTTTACTGGGGGCTTGTAGAGCTCTTATCACAATCCATCCATCCATCCATCCATCCATCGTGTTGAGCACATTTGTACATGTACTGCCATCATCATTCTCATAACATTTGCTTTCTACTTGAGCGCTTGAAAAACCTAACTTCTGACGAGAAATTACCAAAATTAAGGCACGAGAAGGCAGCATGGTGGTGCTGTGGATGGGCTGCTGGCCACAGGCTGACAGTTCAAACCCAGCAGTCACTCCGAGGGAGAATGATGAGGCTGTCAGTGAGCCCCCATAAAGATTCAGCTGGGCAACCCTATAGGAGGTCCCTATGCGCCAGAACCAATTCCCAGGATATAGGCGTGAGGAAGGAGAACAGCTGGAAGGATCCCTCAGGGTGGCTCCAGCTTATGGCTCTCCAAATGGATGTTTCTCTTGCCATGGCTGGTGGTTTCAGCAAGGTAGGAATTTGAGATGTCAAATGCTTTGAACAGGGACCCGGAGGAAAGCACGACTCTTGTGGAAGAGGACCACAGACAGGCAGTCAATAAATAAATATGTGCACTCGGTACCAAACGAAGTCACAATCCTCCTTCCTCTTGCAAAGGGTGCTATTTAACCGTGAAGTTCGTGACTAACACTCGCAGGGAACAGAGCACGCGTTCCCAGAAGCACCCCATTATTACCCCACAAGACGTGCCCTTTCCACAATCCCCCCATTGCCCGCCTGTCTGCTCCCCTTTCCTCCACACCCCCTCCAACGGCTCTCCGCAAATGTTCAGTTTTTCAAAGCGGTTCCTGAATTGCTTAGGAACTGGCAGAAATTAATAAGCACCAACCCATTTATATTGAAATGGACTCATTTGCCGTGCCAGCTGCCAATAATTTGCATGGCTGGGTTCTCGCCGGCAAATGGAGCCTGCAGGCAACTGTCCTTCCACCTGCAAAAAGAGGCTGAGCATGCATTTTACGCTTAAAAAAAAAATAGCACACGTTCTTTCTACCAAAACTGTCTGTCGGATGTGCGGTTTATTTCCCGAGAAGATAAAAACTGTAAGGAAAGGCAGGTGAAAGTTGTAGACTATTCGTTAGGAAACATACAGAAAAACAACCCAGCCTGTGCGGTATCTTTGCTTTTTCTGGTTTGGGTGGAGGTGTGGGGGAGAGGCACCCTGACCTGGCTATGGAACTGTCTCCTGCTGTGCAGCCGTGAAAAGCTCTCGTCCGTTTTCCTGTGATCATCAGACACAGTGAGGTTGAAAAGGGCCAAGAGGGGCTCCTGCCTGCAGCCGGTGAGGGTCACCGGGCCTGGTGACTGTAAGCCAGGGCAACTGAGCATCTACCACCACTGAGCGTGGAGGCAGCATGTAGCCCAGTGCTGGGAGCTCCACCCAAGCCTTACCTTTGCCACCTACTAGCGGGATGCTGGGGTAAGCTCTAAATACTAGTTTGCCCATCTGCAAATGGAAATAATCGTTGCTTTCCCACTGGGTTGCTATAAGAATTAAAGGAGGTATTCAATGTTATACAATAAAAGCCCCGATTATAACATTCCATACATCAATTGTGTCAAGCATGTTTGTCCTTACGTGGCCATCATCATTTTCTAGACATTTGCTTTCTATTTGAGCCCTTGGTATCAGCCCCTCTTCCTACCCTCATGACCCCTTGATAAAATATACATTATTATTGTTTTCATGTCCTATACCGACTGCTGTCTCCCATCACCTGCATTTCTGTTGTTCATCTGCCTGGGGGAGGGGGGAGAAGTTATGCATCCATCATTGTGATTGGTTCCCCTTTTCTCCCCCCCACTTTCTGCCTATCCTCCTGGTATCACTACTCTCATTTCTGTTCCGGAGAGGTTTATCTGACCTGGATTCCACTTATTGTGAGCTCTTATTTCTACCAGTGTACATGCTCCGGTCTGGCCAGAACTGAAGAGTGGGGCTGTGGTCATGATAGTAGGGCGTGAAGAAGCCTCAAAGAATCAGAGGAATATTGTGTGTTTCATCGGTGCTATACTGCGCCCTGGTTGACTCATTCCTTCCTTGTGACCCTTCTGTGAGGGGATATCCTATTGCCCACAGATGGGTTTTGGGTCTCTGCTCCAACCTCCCTCATTTTCAACAATGTGTATAAATATAAACATGTATATAAACATACATATAAATATGCATACATATAGAAATAAATATATTGTTTTGGGGTAAAACAACAACAAAAGTAAAGGCCCCAAGTGGTTTAAACGGCTAAACCACTCATCTGATAGCTAAAAAGTTCGAGGTTCAAATCCACCCAGAGGCCAATCAGAAGAAAGTCTGATCTCCATGAGAAAAGGCAGCCACTGAAAGCCCCAGAGGGCACAGTTCTACTCTGACACATGAGGTGGTACTGAATGGCCGGCAGCTGGTTCTATCTACCCAATTAGTTTAGTGCCCAGCCCATTGTTACCTTCCAATAAACGTTTGCTACTATTTCCATTATGTGCCGTCAGGAGCCATAGAGTCTGCTGGGGAAGGGTCACTACGTGGAGGCTTCTTAAACCAACACCATCTTCAGCCATATCCCGTCATTGAAACTGGGTCTGTGTTATCGAATCCCCAAACCAAACTCACTGCCATTGAGCCCATGTCAAATCATAGCGACCCTGCAGGACAGGGCAGAACAGCCTCTGTAAGTGTCCGAGACGGTAACGGTTTACAGGACCAGAAAGCCCTGTCTTTCTCCAGAGGAATGGTTAGTGGTTTCAAACTATGGACCTTATAGATCAGACTAATCACTAGCCAGTTCCTAGGGTTCCTAGTTGGCAAGAAGAAAGAAAGAAACCGAAAGGAAGGAAGGAAGGAAGGAAGGAAGGAAGGAAGGAAGGAAGGAAGGAAGGAAGGAAGGAAGGAAGGAAGGAACCTTACTGATAACTCTCACTAACTTTCTTACTAGAAACGCCACCCTCATGCCCAGGAATGACCCAGCTGTGGCAGAACGTTCCACAAGTGGAGTTACTTACCAGTGCGACTGACAAATGCCAATGTTATCTAGCTCTTTACCATCAGAGTAAATTTCTATGGTTTGTAAATTTTTAATGTATTGACATGCACACTGCCACAGATAAGAGCCCCCAACACAGGTAATGCAGGACAGATAAACCCCTCAATGAGACTAGAGATACCAGGAGGATTGGGGGAAGGTACAGGGAGAGACGGGGAATCGATCACAAGGATCAACATTTAACCCCCTCCCAGGGGAACAAACAACAGAAAAGTAGGTGAAGGATGACAGAGGATGATGCAAGATAAGAAAATAACAATCTACAACCTGTCAAGGGTTCATGAGGGAAGAGGGTGTGGGAGGGAGGAGGAAAAGGTGAGAAGCTGATATCAAGAGCTCAAGTTGAAAGTAAATGGTTTGAGAATGGTGATGGCAGCATATGTACAAATGTGCTCGACACACTGGATGAATGTATGGATTGTGATGGGAGATGTAAGAGACCCCAATAAAAGAATTTAATATAAAAAAGTATCTGTAAGTTTATATGTAATGTTTTCCACACCCAAAGACAAAGATCAGTTATAAACATTTTAAAAACAAAACATAGGGTATTCCACTTAGGTCAGAAGAGACTTATAATGGGGTAGTCAGAATGGAACTCGGTCATAAATCAAGGACATGTCTGCAAAGGTGGTTGTATATGAAAAAAAATCAGAACAAACATGCAATACTATAAAATCTAAAATGTTAAGTAATTTTGTGAAATCTTGCTCTGGTTATCATGGCCCAGGTACCTTAAATGGAGCCAAAAGGTCAGCAGTTCAAAACCATCAGCTGCTGTGCAGGAATAAAGATGAGATTTTCTGCTCCAGTAAAGATGTACAGCCTTGGAAACGTACAGGGCAGTTCTACTGTGTCCTATGGGGTCACTTTCAGTAGGAATCGACTCAATGACAGTAAGTTTGGCTTGGACTGGAAGGCCACAGATAGTCCCTGATTAGTAAATTAATGTGAGCCTAAATTACTCTGAGCCTAAATTACTCTGAGCCTAAATTACTCTGAGCCTAAAACTGAGGGAAAGGTCTTTTGATCAAAATGCTAAAACGAGCTGGAACCCTAATTATAGACGGAATAAAATCAAAAGGATTTAGATTTTCGTGTTCACACTCAGACCCAAACCAGTGTCAGGTAGGTGCGTATTGGGAGGGTGGCTAGTTACGATGGAACTCGGCTTTGGGAATTTCTCAGCGATTCTGAAAGAAAAGTTAAAGAGAACATTTTGTTTAGTGATTTTAAGCCCCATCTAACTCAGAGAGACATTCAAGGACACATCATCTAAGACAATGAAGTCCAAGTGGAGGAGAAAATAAGACCCACGCACAGCATCCTGAGCTGACACCTGGCTCCATTTAAAGGGAAGCGCGGAAGAGCCCATTCAGATGGGGGAAACTGCGCAGTTGTAAAATTCCCAACACCCAAATCAAGTGTTGGGAAGAGTAAGCGTTCTTCATACAAAGATGAAACAAGAATGTCCACTAGAGATGTTTCCCGTCTCAATAACTGATTTTAAAAGAAAATGTTCAATTCCGCCACGGTGGTTTGACAACAGGAATGATACAGCTGAAGGGGGGAGAGACTGCTTCCTCCAGACGTTCTCCATGAACAAAGCTTGCTGTCCACTGCGTGCTGGATCACGGCTGCAGCTCGCCAGGAGGCCCTCTGGCTGGGGCCCGCGTGGAGCTGGGCCAGGTTATGGCATGGCCACACCCTTGGCGCTGGCAAGGGCCCAATCCACCGGGGGCGTGCTTGTCAGGCTGCAACAAGGATCTGTGTACCAGGAAGGGTGCCCCCGCTTCTCTCTCAAGTAAGCCACCTGCCCCCTGGCACCCTGGCCAGGACGTGAAGTCTCCGTGGAACCTCCGTCCATCTGGGGGAGCAGGGGGGCTGAGTGCTCCACATTTTCTCCTCCAGGAAGCATCTGTGGAAATGGTTTCAGACCATTCTTCAAGGCACATATAAACAAGCACCCAAGCCAGGCAGATGACATAAAAAGCCCCATGTGTTCCCAACCCAATGCCGTAGTTTTGCACAACCGGACCTCCGAGAACATGCAAATGGATCCCAAGGTAACCAACATTTTGAGGAAACTTACTCTCAGGACCAAAACGTTAAGCCAGCTAGCTCTATGTTGGGAACGATCTCCTAAAATAATAAATTTAAGAGCAATGCGTCTTTGGTAATAGTTAACCAACAGGTTCAGCTGGGGCAGCCATCACGTACCCTCCACCACACACACACACACACACACACACACTGTCTTGCCCAATAACTAATATTTTCTACCCAATCCAGACAGATCCATCCTTTGTGGAAGGCTTGTTCTCAGGTTGGCACTGAGATAATGGCTTTGGGCCAAAATAGTCTTTTTTAGGCTTCTTTAAGTTCTTAATGTTTATCATTTTACAACTACACCTGCACACCCCCATCTAGCAACTGCCACTGTGCTCCAACTTCAATGTTGCCCCACTGTCGGAGGAAACCGCCCTCCTGGCTTCTTCCACGGGCGGCCCTGCCTTACTGACAGATTGATTGATTGAGTTCTTTGTTTTTTACTGGGGGCTTGTACAACTCTTTTCACAATCCATCCATCCATCCAACGTGTTGAGCACATTTGTACATATGTTGTCATCATCGTGCTCAAAACACTTTCTTTCTACTTGAGCCCTTAGCATCAGCTCCTCATTTTTCGCCTCCATCCCTCACCCTTTCTTTCTTTCTTCCTTTATTTATTTATAAGTTATTACTATTTTGTCATGTCTTACACTGGCCGATATCTCCCTTCACCCACTTTTCTGTTACTGACAGATTTAATGGCCATTTCGAGATGGAGCAAAATACCCCCAAGCATATCGTCACCATCTCTGCAAGGAGTCGTGCTACTGAACAGGAGGATTTGGCCCACTGTTCCCAGAACAATGACTGAGTGATCAGACGGATGACACAGTCTCTGCCTCCTATAGGCTGTGAGTTAGTTTATTGTGCCAACCTGGCTGATAAACACATGTGGGGTTAATTGAAGGGCAGAGGGATAAATGGCTCAGTAAGCCTTGCCTTTTGAGTTCTTGGGTCTCTTGCTTTTGATGGTCAGACCAGGGTAAAGCTGCCTTAGCAGTTCCCTCCTTCAGCTTGCAAGGCTGACTGCAAGACATCCCCAAGGAGAAGCCATATGGAACTACCCCAATGCAGCCCTGGGTGCTGGAGCAGCCGTGTGGCGACCCCTGCCGGTGCTGAGATGTTTACATGCTCACTGATTTGGCTTTCCTCCTGCAGTCGGCATCATTGCATGTGTTTTGTGAGATGGAGGTCTTTGTGGATTGGTGTTGGACAAATGGTGAATGTTGGACTCGTGGGCTTGGGCAGCACTGGGTTTGGATATTTTCTTGATGCACACTTAACCTATATATAAAAGTCTCTCTTATACATTAGTTTCTGTGCATTTGTTTCTCTAAAGTACCCAGACTAACACAGGCTCCATTCCCTATGAGCCGCACCCCCAAAAAGCATTCCCATGGCCCAGAAAGAGACTCAAGAATCTGATCCCAGAGGTAAAGGGGATCCTCGCTGCCATCCAGTCAACACTGGTCCATAGTAACTCCCATGGGTTTCCAAGACTGTAACTGTTCACAGGAGTAGAAAGCCCAGTCTTCCTTGAGAGGAGTTGCTGGTGGTTTTGAACTGCCAAATGAGGACCACAGCCCAATGTGCAACCACCATGAAACCAGGGGGTCCTCTAAAGCAATTGTTCTCAACCTTTGGGTCATGACCCCTTGGGGGGGGTGTCAAACGACCCTTTCACGGGGTCACCCAATTCCTAACAGTAGCAAAATGACAGTGATAAAGTAGCAATGAAAATAATTTTATGGTTGGGGGGTCACCACAACATGGGTAACTGTATTAAAGGGTTGCAGCATCAGGAAAGTGGAGAACCACTGCTCTGAAGGGAAGTACATGTAATTAATCTCTGGAGCTCAAATCTGTCCTCCTAGTCACCACCACCCCCACCCGGCCCCCGAGCTTCACAGGGCATGGCCAGTGAGAGAACTAGGATCTGGGTCTCTTGAGAAGAAAGCAAGAGCGGAAGGTGCTCTTTGGAAAGTGTCTTCACACCTGCAATCCTGAGATGGCACCGGAGAATAATGGCACAAAGCACAGCAGTCATTTGAAGACACTTTTCAAAACCATTTTTTAAGAGACTTCCAGAGAAAAGCACTTGATCAGACAAGACATCTCCCCAAATGCAGCCACCTAAGTCTCCAGCCTCAAGGCCAACCTGTCTCCTATTCCCTTAGGCTGTAGGCCATTCACCAACAGGCCCTGGTGCAACAGGTAGAAGCCACAGGTGCTGAGAACCAGGGCAGGGCTAAAGGGGGCCCCTCTCCCAAGACTGCAGAACAAAGTCCCAAGAAGGGATTTTCTCTTTGACTTCTCCCCATGCCGGAGCTCTGAGCTATAATGGCGGGATTCCGGGCAAAGAGTGTTCTTTGTAAAGCGCCTGGGTGCGCAGTCAAGAGGAGACACGCCATGGGAGGGGACTCAGGCTCAGCTGCCGGTCCCTACTTCCAAGACCTTCCCCAAACTCACCTGTAGGGACTGAATTACATGTGCACGCATGCCCATCCCCAAGCAAGAGCTGGCATCTTACCCTACATGGCTTTGACTGTGACCTCGTTTTGGATTATTTTTCTGTTATGTAAAGAAGGCCCTATCATAAAGAGGAACTAATAACAAAGGGCTCAAGAAGAAAGACAATGTTTTGAAACTGTTGATGGCAACATTTGTAAACGTCCGCTTACCACAATGGATGTACGGATGGTTATCATGCATTTAAGAGCGCCCTATAAAATGATTTATTAGAATAAAAATTATAAGACCACATCAGTGTAGGCTGTGCCTTAAATCCATCACTTTTGAGAAATGAAAAAGCACATTCGACACAAAAGGGAAGGCAGAGTAGTCTACAAGCCCAGGAATGCCACGGTGGCCCGGCTGGAGAAGGGGAGGAGGATTACAGCCCAGAGCTGGCAGAGAGCCATCTTATCCCTCCCGGGCTGGACTCCACGGGGCAGCCCCCACACTGTGGGAGGACACCGCTGGTGGAATTCACCCGTTTGTGGTCTTTCTGTGACAGCAGCACTCAGACACCCCCCGAGTGGCCCTAAAGTGCCACCTGCTCTTCCCATGAGGGTCTCTCGGAACCCCTCGAGCCATGCTCCTCTCGCTCCATCCCCCCACCCCCATGACCACCACCTGCCCTCCCACCACCCGAATCAAGAAGGAAGTCTTCCAGCCAAAACCCCAGCCCGGGGGAGCAGGGGCCTTACTTTGTCAGGATGAAGCACAGCCCAGCAGGGGCCAGACTGGCCCAGACTGATGCACCATGGCTGTCTGGCTTTACCACCCAACAAGCGACAGGCCCTGACAGGGCGCTGCCTTCCCACACAGAGTGGGAGGGCCACTGGGTGGATCAGGAACGGGAATCACCCACTCCCAGGGCGAAGCCACATAGCCAGGTGGCCAGTGTGGCAAGCAGGCCTGCTGACAAAGAGGGCTGGGGCGGCTGGGTATAGAGACCAGAGAAGAGATTGCGAAATATGCTGAGAATGGCACTGGGCCTGGCTCACCAAAGCCATTCCGGCACCGTGTGAGGCGCAAGGACTAACCCAGACTAGGCGACTGCTCGCTGGGAGCAGCTGCTTGCTTCTCCTCGGCTGTGTGGCCGAGAAGCCATGTCTGCTGCTATCTGGGGCCAGAAGGACGTGGGCGGGGCGGAAGGCTCCTTCGTTCCTCCCCAGTGTGAGTCTTTCGGCTGCCATCAAGTGAATTCTAACTGGGGGCGACCTCATGGGTGTCCGGGGAGGGCTCCTCAGGGGTTCAATGGCCGAGTGTTTTCCGATGGCAATCACCACACCTTTCTTCCCAGGCACCTCTGGGGAGACCCAAATCGCCCCTCTCCCAGTTTGCAGCTAGCTGTGATACCGCTGAGCACACCCAGGGACAACATACAGTCACAGCTAGAACAAGTGACGAGGGGGAGACTGCAGTCACCCGGTAATAAGAAGGCCCATGTGAGGGCAGTGGCATTGGAGATGGAAAAGAGAGTACAGGAATGCTAAGTATGAGCCCGTGTATCAAAATCCTGGAGCAACTGTGAGACTTGGAAAATGTAACCTAAGAAGTAAAATTGCCGTGATGATCCTGGGTAATGCCAGTGCTAGGGGGTATTCTTAAGATCACAGCCTTGATACGGGTTTCGGTGGTAAAAGATCATGCACAGGAAAGCATCGTGAATAAAATCTTTCGATGCATTAAAGAATCTTATCCTACAAAGTCTGTCTATCTATCTATTTATTTTTGAAAACCCCTTCCAAGGGTTTTCAAAACTGGAGAGTTGGGGATAAGGAGTCACCCTTTCTTTAAAAAGAAATTAAACCGAGACTCAAATCTGAGGGCATGAGTAGAGGTGCCCTAGTTAAGAGTTGCGCACACTGTCGGTACAGTGGCTTCCACGCTGAGCTGGTCAGCACAAAGTGGGCCATTCAAACTCACCAGCTTCTCCACGGGAGAAAGATGTGGCTGCCTGCTCCCCGGAAGATCGAGTCTCAGAAGCCCAGAGGGCAGTTCCACATGTCCTATCGGGTTGCTACGACTCAGAATCAACTGGATGGAAGTGGATGGGGCAGAGTGGCGAAGGGAAAGCTTCCCAGGGTGCCAGGTAACCTCAGAGCATTTGGGTACTTTGCCCAAAGTGCCCCCAACTCTCTCATTTTAAATAAAAATACTTTTTAAAACAACGACCATTTTTAAGCTTTGTGTTTCGCTTCAAAGTCACTTGTAGCTATAAATAGGATCACTCACACGCATAATGTGTGGTCCATTAAAATGTTCTGTGATTTGGATGTTGTGCAAATACAATATTACACAAGGATAAGTCAAAAAACACTGCCACCTAGATTTCAGTTCATACGTGCATGAATTAGCTCCAAAGAAAATGGGTTTCCACATGACTCTGTGACCAGTGATCCGCTTGTCTGAGTCTCATTCGAGCGCATTAAAATAAACGATCCAAACAGCGACTCTGGAGAAGATCTGCTGGACCAGTTAAGTTCAAAACAGAGAGGTCAGCTCAGAGGTCATGGTGACTGTTGAGATTCCAAAGGAGACACAAGGCATCCACGGAGGCTGGTCTATGAAGAAGTTTCCAGAAAATTGAACACTGCACTGGTGAGAATAAGGCCAAACTGTTACACGGTGGAATTTGTTTTCAACACAACCATGCACCTGCTCGTTTTTCAAGGCAGCAAGGGCGGGGCTCTGAGAGTTCTATTGGGAAACCTTCCCACGCCCACCCTGCAGTCCTGATCTCACCCCTGCGGGCTGCTGCTCGCCTGACTCAAGGATCAGTTCTGATGAACACCACCTGAGTCCCTTAAGAAACCAAACTGCCCTTCTGATGTGGTGGATAGTACACGGGATTCTCTGAGGGAGGCTAAGACAGGTGAAAACGCTGTCTTCAGAAGGGGCACATAAATCTAGATGGCGGATATATATATATAAAAGAACAATAGCACCACGGCTTCATTTTTTGGCTGGTAAAGGTTTGACTTTGTTGCAATACTTTTTGGGGGGAGGCTTACCATCATATGTAATATGTTGTCAGATTCCATGGAGCGGTTCGAAGTCACAGTAGAAGGAAACATCGCCTGGTCCTGTGCCATCCTCACAATTGCTCCCATGTTTAACCAATCCATCTTGTCGAGGGTCTTACTCTTTCTCCTTGACCCTCCACTTGACCAGGTATAACAGCCTTGTCCTGGAACTAGTCTCACCTGATAGCACGTCCGAAGAATATGAGACAAAGTCTCACCATCCTTACTTCTAAGAAGCATTCTATCTGTATTTCTTCCAAGACAGATTTGTTGGTTCTTTGTGTTCTCCAATAGTCTTTGCCAGCACCGTAATTCAAATGCAAGGTCTATATGTTTGTACATATTCAATATGCATATACACTCGTACACTGTGCCCAAGCTGTTTGCACCTGCAGTTGGCTGTGCCAATAACTCCACAATCATTTCTTGAAGAAAGGTCATGGAGACTAACGATGATCCCAAGGTCTGACTTTTCTAAAATATTATCCCGCTCAAACAACCCTGGCATCAACCACCACTGCTCGCTGTCGAGTGCCTGCTACACTGCAGGGTCCTGCAATCGGCTGCAATGTCTCGGAACTCGTGAACTGTTAAGGAGATAGCACATGGAGTCCTGGGTGTCCGTCAGTCCCAAATCCCAAGGGAAGATAGCCACCTGGAGGATCCTCCCTGTCCATCAGGCTTCCGTAGCTGGTTAAATCAGCTCAGATGACAGGCTGCAGCTCCAGTCCCAAGAACCAAAGTTCAGACAGAGGCTGGCTACATGCAGGAACCAAGACAAGGAAGCAAAATGTCCTGAAGTCCAAGCAGGGCGCGCGCGCGCGCGCACACACACACACACACACACACACACACACACACGGCTTTGACAGGGTGTGGTTTTTGCCTTTGGAGACCATAGGAAATGGAGGGTGGGGGCTTGAGTCACACCTTCTTGTAAAGGGAAGGCTCAAACTCTATCTTGCCCTAATTCCAACTCATCAGCACAACAGGCCACTCCCTCCCAAATGAAGTGCCCTCACAGGTGGAGGCTGCCGTTTTGAATACATCACCAATGGGAACACTAGAGCTAGAAGAGCCAGGTCCTTGTGAGGTGCCACCGAGCCAGTGCTGAGTCACAGCAAAGTTATGCAAAACAGAAGGAAACGCTGCTTGGTCCTGCTCCATCCTCAGTTAGTCGCCTCCTCCACCCACTGCTGCAGGCGCAGCGTCCGCCCAGCTCACGGAAGGTCTTCCTCTTTTCTGCTGCCCCTCCACTTTATCAAACATGATGTCCTTCTCCAGGGACCTGTCTCTCCTGACATGTCCAGTGTCTGTAATGAAGTCTCGCCATCCTGGCCTCCAAGGAGCATGAGGGTTTCTTCCAAGACAGATGAGCTGGTCCCTTTAGCAGCCCATGGTCCTTTCGATGTTCTTCTCCAGCTCCACAAGTCAAACGCATGGATCCTTCTTCGATCTTCTTTATCCAATGTCGAACTCTCACAAGCACGTGAGGTGACTGAAAATGCCACAGCTGGGTCAGGTGTACCTTAACCCTCCAAGTTAACATCTTTGTTGTTCAATCCTCTCCATCTTGTGCAGATTTACCTAAAGTACCTCAATTTTGATCTGTTGACTGCCGCCATATTAGGGTCAAATAACTCACTAACTACCTCACAGGCTTCTTAATCAATGTTTGGCCACTGGCCCTCTTCACAAGTATTAACTTCCCGCTTTAAGCATTGTACTGTAAGCGTAGCCATGAAAATGTGTATGTTGCTCATTCCCAACAACCCAGTACTGAGGAGTCTCTGGAGCATGACCTTTTTTTTTTTTTTAAACGTTTTATTAGGGGCTCATACAACTCTTATCACAATCCATACATATACATACATCAATTGTATAAAGCACATCCATACATTCCCTGCCCCAATCATTCTCAAAGCATTTGCTCTCCACTTAAGCCCTTTGCATCAGGTCCTCTTTTTTTTTCCCTCCCTACCCGCTCCCCCCTCCCTCATGTGCCCTTGGTAATTTATACATCGTTATTTTGTCATATCTTGCCCTATCCGGAGTCTCCCTTCCCCCCCTTCTCTGCCGTCTATCTCCCAGGGAGGAGGTCACATGTGGATCCTTGTAATCAGTTCCCCCTTTCCAACCCACTCACCCTCCACTCTCCCAGCATCGTCCCTCACACCCTTGGTCCTGAAGGTATCATCCACCCTGGATTCCCTGTACCTCCAGCCCTCATATGTACCAGTGTACAACCTCTGCCCTATCCAGTCCTGCAAGGTAGAATTCGGATCATGGTAGTTGGGAGGAAGCATCCAGGATCTGGGGGAAAGCTGTGTTCTTCATCGGTACTACCTCGTACCCTGACTGACCCATCTCCTCTCCTAAACGCCTCTATGAGGGGATCTCCAGTGGCCAACACTTGGGCCTTGGGTCTCCACTCTGCACTTCCCCCTTCATTCAATATGGTATATATATATATAATATATATACACACACGCACACATACATATATTCTTTTTTTTTTTGCATGATGCCTTATACCTGGTCCCTTGGGCACCTCGTGATCGCACTGGCTGGTGTGCTTCTTCTAAGTGGGCTTTTTTGCTTCTGAGCTAGATGGCTGCTTGTTCACCTTCAAGCCTTTAGGACCCCAGACACTATCTCTTTTGATAGCCGGGCACCATCCGCTTTCTTCGCCACGTTTGCTTATGGAGCATGATCTTTGATGTGAGGAATCTTCATGCCGGTTGGAACTTAGAGCATGTGCATTCATTAACTGTAGTACAGTCCAGGGTAAGTCAGAGAAGTGCAGTAATGTACACTAGCTTGCAAGGTCAAGTATCTCTCTCTTCATTCAATGAGGCTCTACTCAACTCAGCACTAGCCATCCAGACTAGGACAAATGGGTATCAGCTACAAGCTTGTGAGACCACACACCTCCATGCTCTTCAGACTAGCTGGATCCTTCTCTCCCCTGCCCCTATGGGCAAGGTCATGCCTGCAGGCTCAGGAGTCCACCAACTCCATAACTTTACATCAGTCAGCCCTTCCCTCTCTCCTCTCGACTACATCCTCTGTGGACCAAGTCAATGGGTACCAATGGAACATGACCAAACTCTGCCCATCTCTTCTTTGCTGTAGCTCTGGTCACTGGCATCCCTGGCTTTCTGCTTGCTGGCTCCCTTTAACTCACAGTACTGAAACTGGGCTTTCTCCAATAGACACTAACTTTTCCAAATGTTGATGCATGGCAACCTGCACAAAATTCACAAAGCTAACCCGTCTTTGTTGTTTTTGCTGTTCCTGCAAGTCTTTCTTTCCAGGTCAATCTCTCCCCCTTGACAGTCTCTAAGTGGGGCTCGGGTTTTCACCCAAGTCCCCAAGTCTACCTAAGTTTAAAACAAAACCCTGTCCCTTCCAGAGAATTCCTAACTCTCCGCCTTATAGCAAATCCAATCAAGTATCAGCTGGGGAAGTAGCAGTTACTGGGCCTTGGAGGGTACCCCCTGCTTGAGGGGGCTACAATGGAAACGGACCTAGAATCACTGGGTATTCAGTGCCTCGATAATTCCCCTCCCCCACTCCCACCACACGACATGATGGGTTTTGATCTGTTGGGTAAGGGAACTGCTCATGGAAGAAGTGGTCCAGGAAGTTTTCCCCTGGCACCAGGCCTCATACTTAGGGTAGCCAGGACTCCACAGAGTGGGAGATCAAACTGTGAGGGCAACAACTCATGGGCCCAAGTGGACCTGTACTCGCATCGACTCCGCATACTGGCAGTGTCTGGAGTGCTCTGTCATTGGGAAAATGGATGTCATCAGTGCAGTTGCCTATGATTGACAACATTGTCCTTTTTTGTTTAGAAGGGTTTTTGTTCTCCTGCCTATAGTTTGTTTTGTGTTTTGCTTTTTTTTCTCTTGGTCTGTTAGATTGATTATTTGCTGGTTGGTTTGCTGCTGGTGCTAATGTAGTGGGTCACATGGGGGTTCAGTTTTGCTATAAGATGACCACCAAAGTAAACCTCAATCATGCACATTTCACGGGTAAGCAGATAGTTTCTGGGCACCTGCTTAACTCTAGCCCCAAAACAAGAACAGTTCTGATAACATGCCCGGCTTACTTTCATGATACTTGCCTTCATGAAATGATCACTTAAGATCAGGATGCTACAGCAAAGTGTGGTGAAGAGAGAAGATGGTGCCCCGCTATCACTGGAACAGTGTCTGGGATCTTAAAGACTTGTATTCAAACAAGCAGCCATCTAAGCGGGGAGTAAACTAAGTCCACATGGAAGAAACACATCAGCTTGTGTGAGTCAAAGATGACAAATACAAAATTCAAATATGATGCAAGGAAAAGTATCAGAACTTAAATTGTGAACACCCAATTTGTGGAAGGCTGTGGAGGGCAGTGGGAACCAAAAGCCCACCTGCAGGGTCTCTAATCAGATTAAGCCTCTGGCAGATCCCCCTAGTCACAGGCAAAGATCTACAACAGCCTTCCTATCAAACATAGATCATTGTAATCCTGATTAGGCTGGATCAAACTTGATAATTGGCTGATTGACCTCCCTCTAGAACCAACCTGAATTTGTTTTAGGTGTAAGAATCTCTTGCTTGATCCTGGCTGGCTTTTAAAAAAAATCATTTTAATGGGGGCTCATACAATTCTTATCACTATCCATACATCCATCCATGTGTCAAGCGCATAGGTACATTTGTTGCCATCATTCTCAAAGCATTTGCCTTCCATTGGAGCCCCTGGCTGGCTTTTTTATATTGATGGAGGTCTTTTCTTTCCTGATCACTGTGGTATTTTTATCTTTATATTGCTATTGGTTTGCCCTGACCACTTCGTTTTTGTTCTTTATTATTCTGTTGGTTTTGGCTATTTATGAACCACAGAAGGAGTGGATGCACAGAGATAATAACTGACACAAGAATTTGTAGAGGATGTAGGGAGAGTGGGGGAGATGGGGAGGGCGAGGTGATTTTGGAGTAAACCGTGAAGGCAGGAGGGGGAGGAAGCACTGGAACAGAATGTGATTATACAGTTCAGTTCATTTTAAAGGTGACTGAGACACAGAGGGGGGGTGTTCTGAAATTGACTGTGGTTAAAACGTACAATTCTTCTTGGCAGGATTGAACGATTGAATTGTATGATGTGGATTATGTGTCAATACAACTGGGGGGGGTAGTAGTTTCACTTCTCTTGTTCATTTTTTTTCTTTTACAAAGCCCCAGGTTTCCAGTGAGTTTGAAACCACTGCAATGAATCCCACTTCTGACACCAGCTGTTGATGTTATTTATATATACATGACATGGGGGTGGTACATGATGTCTAACTTTATTTACAAGGTGGAAGGAAGAAAATCACATTATCATCAGTTCTCCAAGGCTGATTCCTATGACAATTTCTTCCTGGAAAAAGGAGAAATGACATAGTGATGATATCACCTCACCTCCTCTAATGTCGTAGGAGGAAGGGTAACCATAGTCCCCATCAGCAATACCAAAGGTCAATTTCTGTGTGGCTCAGATGCAACATGCCTTACCCGCTTACCTTCCTCCCAATTCTGACATCAATTGTCCTTCCTTGTACAGATCTGTACTGTTCAACCAGTTCAAAAACTCATTACAATGGCCACACAGAACTCACAGACAATGATCACGGTTATGTGGTTAATTAAGGAAGGTAACAGGTTTAGCAAGGCTTATTAAGGAAGGAAGGAAACATAATTTTCAATTTTTAATATCTCTTAAATTGGGGCATATCTTATAATTGCAGTGTTTGTAAGGCACCTTTCTTTGTTGTTACCATTTCTGTTTTATGTGAGACAGAAAAGAATGGTGCCTATTACCATGAATGAGAATTCCTGGTGGCACAGTGGGCTATCCGTTGTACTGCTAATCACAAGGTCAGCAGTTCAAAACCACTCCTCAGGAGAAAGATTAGGCTTTCTGCTCGAGTAAAGATGCACAGTCTTGGAAACCTGCTCTGTCCTAGTGGCTTGCTGTGAGTTGGAATCAAGCTGAGAGCAACGGGCTTTGAGAATGGCGTGGATTACAGCTCATTCAGTGGAGCGCATCAGAAGGGATTTTAAAATGAACTTGTACTTATGACTACTTAAAATAGTGTGAGCTATGCTTGGATGAAGAAAAGTTTCTACATACGGAATTTGACGGACTGTTGTCCACTCAACTCAACTTAACCCAGACTTATCGAGCATGTGTCTCCTCTACGATAGGACTTCAAGAAGTTTGTGGGGAGGGGAAATTCCCATGATCATTTTTCTGTGAATTTCCCAGTTTTTCATGAACTGGATGAATGTTTGAAGCCCCCTGGCATGGATGTTTTCAAAAATGTGGGACACCAAAACAAAGTACCTCTGGCTAGATACCATTACATTAAAACGTAAATCATAGGTGAGCCTCCGTAATTCTCTAGGCTCATGGGACATGCACTTTGCTCTTTGGGATCAAGGTTACTATTTTAAATAAGATAATAAATCATAAGTAAAATGCACTCGGGAAGCATAGGTAAGCACACCCAAGTTCCACTTCACACAAATGTGCCTTGTAAAAGCAAGCACCTTTCTATGTGTCTGCAGCAGCAGAAGTCTGTAGCTGTGTTAATACCGATGCTCTGGGTGAGAGTGTGACTTGGAAGGGCGAAGGGACACACAGAAGGGAGAAAAAACACAGACTAACAAGGAGACCACAGGCAATTCAACACTACCCCCTCTGTAAATTTAACTGGGGAAGCGGCTATCTTCTATAATCCGAAAAGAACGCAATGTGTCTTCTTTGAAAACCACCAGCATCATATGAGAAGTACCATAAGATTCTCTCTGCTACACGGTCCGTTTTATTTTAAGCATGTGGCCCAATTAAGGCGAGATGAATGAACAACCAGTCCTCACTTTAACGGCTAGCTAGTGTGTAATTTTTCATGGCTAAACAAACAACTAACATTTATCCTAATGAAATTACAGACTGGGGTGGGGGACAGAGAGGGGAGAGAGAGAGAGAGTGAGTGAGAGAGAGACAGAGAGAGCTAGAGAAGAGGGAGAGAAAGAGAAGCACCCAGGAATTGTCTCATACTGGGCTTTAAAAAGTAGAAGAGGAATTTTTAAAAGATACATACAAGCTATATGCCCCACCCTGAAGTCCTACGAGGGTCATGAGCAGATTTCAACATAAAGACAGTTCCTGGGAAGTGGAGAACATTCTGGAAACAGTGAGACATCAAAGTCCCCAAGCAGACAACTGATATATATAAAATCATAAAGGAAATGTTTCTTGTATGACAACAACGAGCTTAAAGAGTTTGACATTCGTGCCAAGTATTACCCATGAGACCACACACAAAGCATGTGAAACAGACACTAGGCCAGCCTTCGAAGAATGAATGAGTACACGCTTGCCCTGTGTACTAGTATACTGATTTATGGGCATACCCACTTGATAAAATATGTTTAAATATGCTCATTCAAAACCATAAGTGTATGCAATCTTAATGTGTAAACTTCATACAGAAGCTACTGTTCAAAGAACTCCCATGCTATTGTCTTAAGACTGTGGTATTGAAGAACAAAAAAATCAAATCATTGTGAATGAGGGGGAGTGCAACCTGGGGACCCAAGACCCATCTGTAGGCAACTGGACATCCCCTTACAGAAGGGTCACCGGGAGGAGATGAGTCAGTCAGTGCGCAGTGCAGCAACGATGAAACATACTATTTCCTTCTAGTTCCTAAATGCTTCCTCCACCCCACCCCCACTCCCACTATCATGATCCCAGTTCTACCTTACAAATCTGGCTAGACCAGAGGATGTCCACTGGTACAGATAGGAACTGGAAACACAGGGAATCCAGGACAGATGATCCCCTCAGTTACCAGTGCTGAGAGTGGCGATAAGGAGAGCATGGAGGGAGGGTGGGGAGGAAAGGGGGAACCGATTACAAGGATCTACATATAGCCTCCTCCCTGGGAGATAGACAGCAGAAACATGGGTGAAGGGAGACCTCAGACAGTACAAGATATGACAAAATGATTTATAAATTATCAAGGAGGGGGAGCAGGGAGCCAAGGGCTTATGTGGAAAGCAAATGCTTTGAGAATGATGAGGGCAACGAATGTACAAATGTACTTTATACAATGGACGTATGTATGGATTGTGATAAGAGTTGTATGAGCCCCCAATAAAATGATTTTTTTTAAGACTGTGGTATAGGAACCACTTCTATGATGCTGGACGGTATGCTGAGAGTATTTCAAATACCGGCTACTCGTGATGGACAGGTTGCAGTTGAGTTTCCAAACTAGGAAGCAAGGTCTGACCATCTACTTTTAAAAATGAGCTAATGAAAACCTCTGGTTAACCTTAGCTAGAATCCTAGACAGTGTATTTCTGGGAAATGAGCCCCTTAGGTTGGGTGACACTCAAACTGCACAGTGGCCGTAACAGTGAAGCTGCAGAACCAGGCAACAGCTCATTCTGTTATACCTGGGGTCACTGTGAGTCAAAGACAACGAAACACCACCACCACCACCAGCTCAAATAAATTATGCAATTACAAACATCCACAAAAATGTAAGTGCCTAAGACAGACAAAAAGAAAAACTCTGAAATGTCCTCTATAGACCTTACTAGATCCACCCTGCACATCCATCTGAAGTCTAAGACTAGGGCAGGACTTGTGAACCTTTCCCCACAGGTGTCCTTTTTGCTAAGAAACATGCAAGACAGGTAAACACTGCCAGGAGCACCTCAGAGTCACTACGAGTTTGACTGATTTTTGGTGGCTGTGTGTTCAGAAACCTTTTACTGTGGCTAAATTTTCTACCCCCTCCCCCCTCTCCACTCTACTTCCACCCCCCAATGACACACCCTTTAAGAAATTTTGCTCCAGAGCACAAAAGGCCAACCTAGAAACCTTAGAAAACAAGGAAAGGCAGACAGTGGAAAATGATGGTACCCACTCCATCTTCCCAGACTGCTATCTCTATTGCTCCACCTGTTCTCACCTAAGCTTCTAAAGACAAGGCTTACAGGTGCAAGTCCCAAGAGAGGATGCTGGGGGAGCAGAAAGTATTGTCTAGATGGGAAAACTGCACGAAACAAAGCCCACTACCTCAACATCCAATTTAATCATGGCCTTTTGTTACACATGGAACTCTGTCCCTTAAAGGACTCTGATGCAGCTCTAACCCCGTTATGCCAATAGTCCCTGTCACCTGCTTTTCAAAATAAGATCTGTAAGGATGTTGTCAGTGAGGTGAATACGAGGTCAGAGTGCAGTAACCAAAACCAAGCTCCCCGTCAGAGTCGATGCTGACTCACAGCAGCCTTCTAGGATAAGGGAGAGCTGCCCCGTGAGTTTCCGAGACGGTGACTCTCTATGGGAGAAGGAAACCTCGTCTTTCACCTGCAGAGCACCTAAGTGGTTTTGAACTACTGACCTGACAACTAGCAGCCCAATGACTAACCACTCTGCCACCAGGATGAATCCTAATTCCATATGACTAGCGGCCTCATGAAGGAGATGTTTCAAAGGACAAGACAGACTTTTATTCTTATGAAAACAAAGCCATTAGCAACAGAGATTAAGGGCTCAAGTAGAAGGCAAATGCTTTGAGAATGGTGATGGCAACAAATGTTTATATGTTGTTGACACAATGGATGTATGTATGGATTGTGATAAAAATTGTATGAGCCCCCAATAAAATGATTTAAAAAGAAAACAAAGCCATTGCTGTTAAGTTGATTGTGATCCATGGCGAGTCGTATGTTGCAGAATGGAACTGCATGCCACGAGGTTTTCATAGCTATGACGTTTCAGATGTCCACCAACAGACCTTTCTTGGAAGGCAACTCTGGGTGGTGTTAAACCACCCACAAATGGTGAAGTAGCCCAGCTTTAGATCATTTGCACCATCCAGAACTCCTTAGCTCTCAATCTGCCCCCCCTCCCCCAAAACTTAACCCTCTGCCAACAGTCGATTGAGACACCCAGTGACTCTCTAGGTTTCCAAGAATAAATCTTCCACAGAAACAGACTGCCACATCTACCTCTTACAAAGTAGCTGGTGTGTTCGAACCATCAACCTTCTGGTCCGCAGCCCAGCACTTTGAACACTAGTCCACAATGGACGGACATAACCTGACCCTTAAGAATTTGGTCTCTGGCCTTGATTCCAGAGATAAGCTCCTAAAGACTGAGAAGGCGCTCAGTCATCTGAACGGCTCTGATGGGGTCCCTGGGGCCACACTGGAGGGCTTATGCTAATAAAGTATGAGGGCTGACTAGACAGACAGGCAGAGTGACTGATATCATCCCTTGGACCACAGGGCGCGGGGGTGGGGCCAAACCCCTAGGACAGAGTCCAGCTACTCAAGACCAGGCAAGAGCAGTCAGGGGGGCTCAAACTGCCCACCTTGCAGCAAATAGCCCAACACTTCACCCACAATGCCACCACAACTCCTGAAGCTGCGGAAAGGTTCCATTTTCAGACATGGGAGCCCCCTGTTTGAACTCTCCCAGACCTTACTCCTTTTTGCCATAGTAAACAACAGTGCCCCCATACGCATAGTGCTTTCCTGGGCCTGTGGGTCATTCTTTTCTTGAATTCCAGTCAGTCAGTAGGAGCCAAGAAGTCAGAGGGGAGAGGAACTTACAGACCCCTGAGTTCATGGTTGGATGGAACAAAGGGACTATCCAACTTTGTAGTCAGAGGTGAGGAACGCCCAAAGGGCCTTCTAGCAGATGCAGACTTCTTACATTGTGGGAAACCCGAGTGCCCAGCAGGTCAGAATGAGGGCATAGTGGGGACTCCCACAGATGTGGCTGGCATCCAAGACCTTCAGATGTGTCAGCCTGGGCACTGTGCTCCTGAACTGGAGCTCGCCCCTAACTGGGGTCTGGAGTCAGAATAAGAAGTACTGTACGTGCAGACAGGAACAGAATTAATTGGCAGCTGATGTGGGAAGTAGACTAGGTTGGATTTGATCGCCTTTACAATACTTTCCCCCTCTAGCAAATATGCCCATTTCCTTCCACACTCTGCGCTCCCCAAATCCTGGTCTTCAGCACAAGGCGCCCTTCTCTGCCTCCTGCTGCACACGTCCCATACTTCAAAGGTATGCACCGTTTAGGACCCAAACATTTCTGAGGCCTCCCAGCCTCACTTACAAAAGTAACAGGGCCCAGACTCACGCAGAATGAGCCTTCATCTGCCCCCACGCCCACCTTCCAGATTCTGTGGCACCTCCATGGACCAGTGTTTCCCATCTGTGAACTGGGAATAGCATCTACCTTGCAGATTTATCGGACTCCTGGTGGCTCCGTGGGTTAAATGTTGTGGGCTGCTACCCACAAGGTGGGTGATTCAAACCCAGCAGCTGACTGGAGGGAGAAAGATGAGGCTGCTCTGTCTTCTGGAACGACTGACAGCCTGGGAAACCCTGGAGCACACTTCCACTCTGCCCTCCCTCGGCACCAAAATGGACTCCGTGTCGCTGGGTCTGGTGTGGGGGTTTCCAGGTTTGTGCCAGGGACTCAGTAAGGCTATGTAGATGACATATGGTCCCTGGACATTTTGGGGGGGGCGGGGGGGCATGATGGCTGTTAAATTCTTTCTTTCCTCCTTCTCTTTGCCGCTCTCCCTTAATACTCTCCCCCCAGATCCTATTGCTTCTTGCATAGCTATCATGACCTTATCCACCCATTTCTAAACAACCCCCTTGCACCCAGCTTGCATCTCTAGGCAGCTAACGTCTTCAAAGACTTGTGGCCCTTGTCACCATCAACAAGGAAAACGGTATCAGAACATTTGTGCAGGGCGGCGCATGTGCGTGTGCACACCCCACCCAGACGATGGTACTGCCAGCTCCTGGTTCTTGAGCACTCAGCTCCTTACCCTCTCGGCACCCACTCTCTTCCCCAGACAACGGAAGTCTGGGCACAGAGGTGCCCCCATGACAACACTTCTGCTCTCGCCTGAGATCTGAAGGCACCAGGCTCCGCCCCCTCAGAGCCAAGGCATCAGGCAGGGCAGGGTGGAGGTGGGGGGTGGTCCCCAGCAAGTCCTCAGTTCGGATGCAGCTGGGCTAGAAGTTGGCCTTGAAAGCCCAGCGGCAAGGAGGAGGGTCAGGATGACTGAGCGCACCCTCCCACACCCCACACATGACTAAGCCATCCCACTGGGGACGCGGTGCCTCCCAGCTAGTTAGAAGTGACAAGGCAACACTTAAACCCAACCAAACCCCGAGAAGCATCAAAAATCCCTCACAGCTTCCCCGAGCCTCCTCGTGCCTCTGTCTGGCAACGTTCGCTTCCAGAGAAAAACAAGCTGAAAACGCTGCTTCGGGAGCCCTTCCGAGCACTGCTTTCCCGGGGCAGAAGGCTCTCGAGCTGTCCAGAGCCTGACCCATGAACATGCAGCAGGCTTGGTAGGCATTCATTTGGGGGCATAGTGGTCACTTGTTTACTGGAAGCAAACCAGTTCATTTCTCTCTGGCTTCAGGTCTTCCTTACTACAATTCCCTACCTGGGAAGTGTTAAGGAGCACTGGTGGGCTGCGAGCCGTTCTGTGGGAGAAAGAGGAGCCTCTATTCCCTCACAGAGTCACCGTCTCGGAAGCCCAGAGTCACAATTGACTCAACGCCTGGGAATCTTTTGAGTTTGGAGGAAGTGCTTGGTGGCACTGTCAGCACTGGGCTACTAACTGCAAGGTCAGCAGTTCAAAACCACCGACTGCTCCCAGGGTGATAGAGGAGGCTATGTGATCCCATAAAGATGTGCTGTTTTGGAAACTCTATGCAGGGCCCCTATGAATAAAACAATGACTCAATGGCAGTGAGTTTGGGTTTGGGGCGAGGCTTTCTACTCCTGTGCCGAGTTCCAGTCTCAGAAACACCCAGGGGCAGCTCTACTCTGTCCTGCCGGGTAGCCCTGAGTCATAGCTGACTCTACGACGGTGCGTTTGGCGGTTGCTGTTGCCCTTTAAGGCTGGGATCTCACTGGACAGGTGGAGAGCAGTAGTAGAAAGAGGAAACGGCTATCCTGTAGACGGTCAATGTACAGACTGGCTTTCCCAGGAGTCCCTGAGTGAGAGGGACAAATGGTGAACTTGCTCAGCCGCTAACCAAAAGGCTGGAAGTTGCAGTCCACCCAGAGTTCCCTCAGAAGAAAGGCCTGGTGATCTTCTTCCCAAAATTGAGCCAATGAAAACTCTGTGGAGCACAGTGCTTCTCCAACACACTTGGGGTCACCATGAGCCAGAAAATCAAGCCTGCAGCAACCGGTTTATTTCTTCAGTAATGATTTTCCACTCAGAATAGCACCCGTGAGGGGGATTAATCAAGTGGAGTCACTAAATAGAGCTGGTGATCAAAATAACATCAGCCTTCTGGTTCTGCCGATGCTTCGCACACTGGAGCACAGCGAAGCGGGGACTGTGTGTGGCCCGGACTAATGTTGGCACCAGGGTGCCAGTTCTGAAACCACCTGTTTTGTTCTGTTTCTCTCACTCCGTCCCCACACTCACAGGAACAGCCCGCCATCTGCGCTGCACCGCCAGCTCGGCTCGGCTCTTCACAAAGGTAAATCAGACCAGAACGGAATTTGACATCTAAATCGCTCCCTTCCAGCGAGTGCTTTCAGACTGCCAGTGCAACCCAACCCAACCCAACCAACTCCAAAGTGTGCGGAGCACCTTCTCTGGGAAGAGAAGATGGGAGACTGCACGGGGGGGCCATTCAGCCGAGGACGGCGTGAGACCACAAGGTCAGTCCTAAAGATCTGCAGGATGAGGAGGGAGGGGTGAGAAAATGGTCCCCAAAGTCTTCCAATTACAAGCTGGTATTACACAAAGAACTCAGAGTGCCCGGGAAGGGCAGGGTGCGATTTAAGCACTTTCTTGATCCCCAAAGTATGCCCAACATTTTCCACCACAGCCAAAAAGGACAGACCACCCCAGTGTCCATCAACAGATAAACAGGTAACCAAAATTTGGCAGGTATATACCCTGGAGGATCATTTGGTCAGGCAGGTTCGCCTATGTGCCCCAGCATGATGCATAGTGAAATCAGCTACCCACAAAAGGCCAAAGATTACATGATTTCCTCCCTATCAAAAACTCCAAACTCAGTGCCATCAAGTCGATGCTGACCCTAGAGGGCAGCATACAACTATCGCTTTGGGTTTCCGAAATTGTAACTCTGTCCAGGAGCAGAAAGCCTCATCTTTCTCCCAATGAGTAACAGGTAGATTCAAACTGCCAACCTTGCAGTTAGCAGCCCAACTCATAAACCCACTACACCATCAGGGCTCCTTGAAATAGCCACTAGATTAGGCCAAAGAGGCTATTTGGTGGTTGCCAGATGTGTGTGGTAGGTGGAAAGGAAGATGTATTGCGTAAGGAGCAGTGGCCTCCGTTAATTTTAATAAACAGATGCTGTGTGTGACTATGGTCACACAACAGGACAAGTGTAATTAATGTCACTGCATTGTACACATAAAAATGGCAGGCTTGACACACATTTTCTTATAGCCCACTGCCTTCAAGTCATTCGACTCATATCAGCCCTAGTTAGGGTTTCCAAGATGTAAATCTTCGTGAGAACTATTGGTGTATTTGAACCATCAATCCCTGGTTAGCAGTCCAGTCAATGCTTGTCCCATATCGCTGCCACCAGGCTTCCCAAGCTTTGTTGTAATCGTACACACTGTAGCACATTTTCAAAGTGCACTGATGCAGTGAACAGTCTTCTCAAATTGTTACAAGCTGTTAACAGAACGGAGACCAAAATAGATTCACTTTCACTTACACAATAGGTTAAAATGGCAATTTAACTTCACTAAGGTTTTTGGTTGTTCTTTTTAAGCTGAATTTTATGATTACATAACAGAAAAAAAAATTTTTTTCATTATCATTTTGGTGTTTTAGTTAACCAAGTTGTCTAGATCAGAACACTGTAGAACTTAAGAAAGGAAATATTTACATTCTGGAAGGGCTCATATGGGGTATTTGAAAGTAATTGTTCTACAATAAAAATCATAAGCTATTGGGGTCATGATGATCCAAAACATAATGAACATAAGCCACTGTTACTGAATAATAGGATACTTGAAAAACATATTGAAATGACAGATGTTTGGCATATATACATTAGGGGGCTTCAAAAAGTTCATGGCAAAATGACATTTAAAAGAGAATGGAATTTTTCCATAACTTTTTGAATACCCCTGTGTCTCTAACACAAGGAGCATAAATAAATAAAATACACATCCATAAGATTTTATTTAAGAGCTCTTTAAAAGTATGCTAGTCACTTCCATTAGCAACACTCATAAAATTTTATTTTAATTAAAGAACTGGTGATTTCCAAATTTAAACTACTTACATTTGAAATGAATGGATTTTATCCTAAAAGTTACAGAGGATTTCTCCTAAATAAGCCACTATCTTAGGACAGGGAAAATGATATATTTTGGGATTAAAAACCAAAACAAAACAAAAAAAACCTCCATCCCATTACTGAATCATCCCCATGATAAAGAGACAAAGTCTAGGTGTTGAGATGTGTGTCTCGTCCAAATCTGTCCTTTAGGGGGAAAAAATGTGTCTTATGGTCACGGAGAGCCCCAGGGCCTCTAACTTATAATTGAAGGTTGGGCTGGTCTCCATTAACTGGACTTAAAAGCTGTTCCCAGAGAGCCCCTCTGCTACAACCCCAGGCGCAGGCTATTAGGCAGATTACAGGGCGCACTCGGGGAATGCATGTCTTCTCTCTCACACTGCACGCTGTGTGTTAAAAGAATGGTTCAGGAACCATTAAAAAGAATAAAAAGAACCATCCCACCTCATGCAAATGGCTGCTGTTAGATACCCTGGAATTTGTTTCAGCTCAACCAGACCCCCAGGTGGAGACATAGTTTCTAGGGTGTGATTTTTAAGGCAGCAGACAGCCAGGTCTTTCTCCCTCAAAGAGGCTGGATGCAAACCATCAATCTTTCCACTAGCAGTAGAGAGTTGACAGATAATAACACGTACTCTTGGCAGGTGATTAAGAACCTGGAGAGCATTTCCATACGCATCTGCTCGTGTGACCACCACAACCGCCTTTCTGAGTGACCAGGAGATGTGTGTCTCTCTTACACTGGCTTCTAGGTAAAGTGTGAATGCCAACTGAATCGAAAGCGAGCCGGGGATTGGCTGTCTTGGAAATATCAGGTCCACCTCCTTCAAAATGGGCTGGTGCTCACTCCTACACAGTTTTCCAGTGTTTGGTAAAATGCTCCAGTGTTTGGCACAAACAAGGGGAGTGTCCAAAAGTCCATGGGGATGGAGTGGGGGATGAGAAGAAAAGATAATGGAACACTTCCACAGACTTTTTAAAGTCCCCTTGTATGCTACACATGCCATTATCTTTTACCTTCATTTTTCCATCAAGTTTATGTCACTCCTCCCCCTTACATAGTTGTATGAATTCTGTAGAAACATAGAAAACATTTATAGATGTTCTACAAGATACATATTCTATGGTCAAGGTTGAGAAATCTATGTTGTATCTACTTTTTAGAAAGTCAATATTTTCTATCTTTCTTAATCTGGGGCTTTATTGGGTAAACTACTAAAGATGTATGGTAAACTTGGTGTGTTTCATGAGTTAAGACTGCAGGCGATCACCATACATGCAATACGCTCATTTATGTAACCACAGGTTCAATCTCCTTGCAGAATAACGAGCTAAGGCGTGTGACATAGTCTTTGTCACTCCCACCAAATGCCCTGCAGATTGAATGCGTTTCCTCTTTTTCTGATCACACACACACACACACACACACACACACACACACAGTGGCCCTTCAAGTCAGTCTCTAACTCCCATCAAATGAGCTTGCCCAATATAAGTCTGGGAAGAAGGTGAGAGAAGATACTGACAGGATTCTCCTGTGAATAATTGTGAACATGATTCCCTGCAGTGCCATCCGGTTACGTATAAAAGGGGGTCTATGAGAAACAAGAGGGCTCTCATGCCCAGCAAGAGCCAGGAGTGAACCCATCCTCTGGGCCCAAGATCCCAGTGCAGCAAACCTCCTGGATCTAGATGACAGCTCTACCATCAGAGGAGCAGGAGCAGCATCTAGATTAAGTGCATGGAACAGAGCGATGGACCTCCCAAACCACAGTGCAAGTTGAGTGTCTTTGTGCAGGAGGCTGGCTTGTGGAGTGGGGCACCTCTGGGCACTTAATTGGGGAAGTTAAACTTGCTGACCCATGGAAGTAGAGCTGAGTGCCTGTGGGTTAAGGACTACTGGAGTGGGATGCCTCTGGGAGTTTACTTAATCCAGGGAGCTGAGTTTGCTGACCTGTGAAGCTTGAGCTGTAAGCCTTCGGGTTAGGTTTACAGCAGAACGATGTGTCCCTGTGGGCATTTACAATCAGACCTGAAACTTTGTATTAGGTCCTAGTAAACAACTATCTTGAGCATTTATCACTGTCATTATAATTTACTTTCCTTAATAAGTCCTCTAATCATGAATTTTTGTCTCTAAGTTTCTGTAGTCATTGCAATGGATATTAGAAACCAGAAAGGTGAAATCGAGGACACTAAGGCTATATATACTGGATAAAAGGGGGGGTGTGATGAGAGGATTGAAAGACTCAGTTGTGGGAGACTGTAACAGGATTAATTGTGATGGTGAGAGCTTGGAACTCTTCACCAGCACTAGGTCAGTTTTGTCCTCTTGCTGGGTACAAAATGAACCATCTCAGAAGCAGCAATCTCAAGAAAGAAGAGCCAGGAGAAAATGGATCCATTTGTCCCCAAGATTCCTGTACACTGAACTTTCTCAATACGCAGACAGAAACCATGATGCTGCAGAAGCAGCAGCAGAACCCAAAGGCAGAGCACTAAACAGGGTGGTGACCCACGGGAGTAAGGAAAGGTGAGGCCTTCAGGGGCAGTGGGTTCACGTGCAGGGTGGATGTTTCCAGGCATTTAATCTGGGGGGCCAGGGGGCTAGGTTTGCGGACCAATGGAGCTTGAGCTGAGGCTTATGGCAGAGTGGTGTGCCCTTTGGGCATTTATTGTAAGTACTAACTTAGCTTTATAACACTGCTGAGCACAGCAGAGGGCAGGAACTGTATGACTGAGAGGCTAAGGACCAGAGAGAGGTCTGCTTGCAGGATGGCTGGGAAGAGGCTGTCCTGACTGGAAAACTGAGCATTTCTGATCCTTAATTGCAACCTGTTAACTTCCCATCACTGTGAATACTGTGTGAGTTCCGTGTAACCACTGCAATGAATGATTGAACCCAAAAGAGATGCAGCGAGTATACAGAGAGGGATGGTCCGTGTCAGAATTAGAAAGCTGGTTATAGAATGAAGGCATGACTGACCTCCACCCCATTGGAATTAGCCTCGGCAGATGTTGAGTTTGATTCTCCTTACCCTTGTGACGTTGGGGAAAGTCCATTGCCACACCCTTTTCACGAGGCATTTACTTAATTTGCAGGGGCCCTGGTGGCCTCATGGGTGTGTACTGGGGGCTTTGATCCTTAAGGTTAGCCTCTTTGAGATGGAGCTTTCTACTTCCATGAAGCACTACAGTCTCTGAATCTCCCGGGGGCAGTTCCACCCTGTATTATCGGATGACTATGAGTCGGCATAGACTCGATGGCAGTGAAGTTTGGTGTCCGGTTTTATTTAACTTGTGGTTACAAATCTCACTATCTTCACTTCCGCTATACCCTCAAAGATTACTTTCTCTTTCCAATTTTCCTTTGCCATATCTTCCACTGCCCATCTGTTAGTTTGTCACACTGCAGCTGCTGGTGTGTTGCGTGATGCTGGAAGCTCTGTCACCAATGTGTTAATAACTGGCAGGATCGTCCATGTTTGACAAGGGGCAGTGGTACTTCCACACTGACATGGACTAGGAGGGAGCGAAATGCTTCCAAAAATCAGCCAGTGAAAGCCTTTTGGATCACCACCTAGAGGCCCAACGGTAAGTCTACGAGGCTGGAAGGTCCTTGCTACCCAACAGCCTCAACAATCAACAAAAACATGCCAATGACACAGAGACAGCACAGAACTAGGCCTGTTAGATATCAAGCCCGACCATGTAAATGAAATGGTGGGGCCATTTCATTCTGTTATAAGGTCACCATGGGTCAAGGCTGACTCAATCTACACAGCAATGAAATCAGGTTACTCGGAAAATGAGGAAAAGCACACTGACTCACCCGACATCTTCCTGGCTCTTACCTGCCCACCTCTTACTCACTGGTCATGGATCAGACCTATTCCAAGGGGCGTGGGTATGTGTGCGCATGCACGTGCGTATGCAATACCGGAATACATTCTTTCGAAAAAGTTTAAAAACAAAATGGCATATGAAGTCCTTTTCCACAAGGTCTGGTATAAGTGAGTCCGAATAGTAACCCTGTCACGGCTTTAAATCAATAGCTGGAATGTGGCCATGTATACTGGTTTCACAGGTGATTTTCCACAATAATACACAGTTCTGGAGCTTGATATGCCTCAATAGCAGTTTCCTTTCACTAATTACAAGCAAAAACAACCACAAACTAAAATTCCTAATATGTGATTTGCTTTGTGTATTTACTTTTCAAACACCAAATCCACTGCCAAGTCAGTTCTAACTCATAACAAACCTACAGAAGAGAGTAGAACAACCCTACAGGACAGAGTAGAACAACCCTATAGGAGAGAGTAGAACAACCCTATAGGAGAGAGTAGAACAACCCTATAGGAGAGAGTAGAACAACCGTACAGGAGAGAGTAGAACAACCCTACAGGAGAGAGTAGAACAACCCTATAGGAGAGAGTAGAACAACCCTACAGGAGAGAGTAGAACAACCCTGTAGTAGAGAGTAGAACAACCCTACAGGAGAGAGCAGAACAACCCTGCAGGAGAGAGACCAACCCTATAGGAGAGAGTAGAACAACCCTACAGGAGAGAGTAGAACGACCCTATAGGAGAGAGTAGAACAACCCTACAGGAGAGAGTAGAACAACCCTACAGGAGAGAGTAGACCAACCCTACAGGAGAGAGTAGGAGAACCCATAGGAGAGAGTAGGAGAACCCCGCAAGGTTTCTAAAACATTATGTCTTTACAGAAACAGAGACCTAGTCATTCTCCTTCACAGAAGCTGATGGCTTTGAACCTCTCACCTTTGGGCTATCACCTCAGTACATAACCCACTAGGACTCCTTTTGCAAGAGCACCCTAAAACCCTTTTAAGACACAAGGCTGAATTGTTGAAAAATAATTTCTAACATGGTATACGTATCTACTTCTTTAAAGGCTTTAGACTATCCTCTGAGATTAAATTAATAAGAATTCTTCCCTGGTTCTTGGGTTGTCACAGAGTAAAACTGGCCGGGTATGCACGCCGGGTATGCCACCCCTTCTGTGGCTTTTCTGAGAATGTAATGCCTGCTGACATTGGCCCTGTCTGCAGTGGATGAAATACTAAACCTGTCAACGTGATGGCTTGTCGGGACTTGTGCTGTTTGTTTGTTACGTAGGTTCAATTTATAATGGGAACTTGTCAGCTGCGTTTTGTTTGAACATGACACAAGGGGGAAAATGCTCAAGGGTTAATTGTTACTCTCCAAATGAAATCTGAAACGGATCAGGAAGGGGTCTTGAGCAATGATGAAAGCCGCTCAACAGCTTCTGTCAGATAAGGGCTGTTTCCCAGACAAGAGGGAGTTTCAAGCCCAACTGCATGGCTTTGCCACTAAGGGGTGGGGACTCCGAGAGGGCCGCTCAGACTGGGGTGATGGTTCCAGGCAGAGTCAGGTGGGAATCTCAATTAAACTAAGGAATAGCTGGGTGGTACAAAAAGTTAAGCATGGGGATTAGTAGCCAAGAAGTTGTCGGTTCAAACCCACCCAGAGGCTCCCAGAAGACAGGCCTGGCAGTCTGCTTCCAAAAGTCATGGCCTGGAATACCCCACCCCACCCCCAGAGCACAGTTCCACTCTGCCCACAAGTCAGGGTGGCTCGGCCATGGACAACACCAAAAGTACTTCCTACCGAAAAGGCCATGGGCAGCACTTCACCCATCTGGGCCTCCGTCCACCGGTGAGTAAAATGGGAGCGATGAGGGTAAGTGACAGAAGGATCACACAGAAGAAGCCACTGGAAACTCCAAGTAAACTGCCCGAGTCGCAAATGTGACGCCAAGTCAGCAGTCCAGAATGAGAAGGGGAAAAAATGTAATAAAACAAACCAACGGGGCATTTAATTAGATATAAATGTTTATCACTCATTCTGATCCCCAGATCCCTGCACTAGTCTTTCTTTGTATGGAATCTACGGGCCTGGACTAGAATGACAGTCAGAGATACACAGCGTTCTACTTCAAAGACAACCTAGGGGTGAAGAAGGGAAACGGGACATAGTATACACATGACCTAGTCTAAGTTTGTATAGGCTTTTGTTTTTTACAAAAATCGTTACCTGGAATTCAAACTCGCAAGAGGCTATTTTTTTTTTCCTATACAAGTAACCACTGCTGATCAAAGATGACAGGGAGCAGAGATTTAAGAATCTTGTAGAGAAAACCCACCACAGCGACACTGTACCCAGAAGATATCGATTCTCAAAGGGCACACCTTTAAGTGATCAAAAACTAAATGCCAGCCAGCTTAAAGAAAGAGGTTCCAGGAGCAACAGGAGTCTGTGGTAAAACTGATGCCCCAAAACTAGCACCCTATGACCAGGCCTCTTTGTGTCACCCACCATCAACAACACAAAGTGGTCGGATCATATCATCTCTAGTCTGGGTGAACTCTGCTCTGAGATCCCTCATCAGACAGACCCTGCCACGTCCACGCATAACCAGGCTGATCTTCTGTGAGTCGTGATTTGGGCGGCACCTGGCATTTCCCACCCGGGAGAAAGGACTGCTGCACCCACTCTGTGGCACAGACAGACTGGCCTCATCACTGGCCAAGGGGGATGTGAACCACAAGCCCCAGCCTAGGCCCCGGGGACACTCTCTGCGCCAACTTTGTAAAGTTAGTTTGCTACCCACCCAAACCCCCTGCCATCAAGTTGATTCTGGCTCACGGAGCTGTTACATGGGGTTTCCAAGGCCCCAAGTCTACATGAGATGGCCTCATCTTCCTCCCTTGGAGCAGTCGGGAGGGGGGGGGGGCAGGTTGAGCTACCGACCTAGCAGCTACCTGTTCAAGCTTATTTGACAGTGCCACCAGAACAAAGAACTATAAAAATCCTGGGGCTCAATTATTCATTCATCCCTGATTTCATTGCTCTCAAGTCGATTCAGACTCACAGCGACCCTCTGGGGCCCAGCAGAACTGCCCCTGTGGGTTCCTAAGACTGTGTTCTGTACACAGCAGACAGCCTCCTCTTTTTCCCTCCGAGAGGCTGGTGGGATGAAACCACGATGTGCTTAGCCAATGTGCCACGAGAGTTCCTTCATTCATCTCTAGACTTGCTGATTATGCACCCCACAACCACACTAGTGATGGATCGGAAGACAATCGAGACTGTAAAGCATAAAAATGAAACTGAGAGGGGAACAATGCTCAAATTGCTCAAAATACAGTATACTGTGTTGCCCACCTCTGCTTTCCAAGAGGGAGTATTATATACACAGGGAATAAAAACATTATTATTCAGCATATAATTGAGATGTCAAATATAGTTCCTAAGTGACCCGCAATGCTATCCACAGGCCATTTGCATTCACTTCTGAATATTCTGAGTGACGTTACCGTGCTGTATTACACAGCAACACTGCGTTCAGAATGATTTAGAATTATTACAACAAAAAAAAGACTAGACCCTTGAAACACTCCTAGGGTGCTACCACCAAGAAAACACGGGAAAGCAATGATAGAGTAAACATACATGTAAACTACCTCTAGGACTTGTTTACCAAGGAAATGAAACATGGAGCATTGGCCCAGCGGGTAGTGCCCCAAGGAGAAATAACTCCGTCTGGCTACGAGAGCTACAGATATGGTCATATATTTCCCCCGAAAGCAAAGAGAAAGCTTTTTCAAGTCTCCCAGTAACTCCAAGGTATCCTAGAGGTTTCCTAAGTTCGTGTTACTGTTGCTAGGTGCCATCAAATTGGTTCCAACTCATAGTGACTTTTTGTAGAACAGAAAGAAACACTGCCTGGTCCATGCCATCTTCTTAATTGTTTTGCTTGAGCCCACGGTTGCAGCCACAATGTCAATCATCTCCCTGAGGTTCTTCCTCTCGTTTGCTGTCCCTCTACTTTACCAACCTTCTCCAGGGACTGGTCTCTCCCAACATGTTCAAAGTATGGACGGTGAGTCTCGCCATCCTTGCCTAAGTTAGTAGCAGAGGTATAATATTGTCCGCTCCCATAATCAAGGAAACCTAATGCATAAGAAGATCAGACCTTTGAGACGTACGGGGTTGTGATCAGCTGGATTTCGGGTGATCACCAGGTCTCTCTTCCTACTCCATCCAAATCCAGAAGCTCCACTGAAATGTACTCAGCCTCATAGGCACAACCAAGCCTCCTGTACCAGATGGGTGGTGGGTGAATCAAAGCCGAGTCTTCCACATGGAAAAGTGAGAATTCTACCACTCAACCACCAGTATAAGAGGTATACGAAATTAATAAATTGGAGGGGAGGAAAATGAAAGGAAGAGGAAATATATAGTAATAAAAGCTGAGGGTCCAAAGGGTATTGGGATAGACCAACTACATCCTAGGTATCAGAGTCATGTTTTAGATAAACGTCCAGAGGGTTCAGAAAGAAGGGAAAATGACAACAGGAAACATGAAAGGAAGTGGAATAAACGATGGTAGATTGAGGGGTCATAATGGATGGGTGGAATCAGAATGTGTATGGACGTGCTTAGCATAAAACTGATTGGCTCTGTAAACCTTCACCTAATTCACAGTAAACATTCACAGTATAAAGTTTTAGAAACAGAAAATAAATAAATCCCTGTCTTCCTGTCTGAGAAGCAGAAGGGAGGATCTGTTTCTAGGAAAACTCTCTGGCAAGCCTCAAAACGGTGGCCCCATGGTTCACATGTCACTCAACCATTCAGGGATGACTACTTACATTCAGAAAGACAGACAGAACTCTGTGTCGTGCTACTGACTCCTTACAGACAGTGCCTAGGGGTTACCGAGAGTGAACAAGCTTGGCTGCTAAGCAAATGATTGAAGGTTCAAGTCCACTCAAAGGCAGCTTGGAAGAAAAGCCTGGTGAGCTTATTTTTTTTAAATGCCCTTGAAACCCCTATGGAATACTATGTAACTATTAAGAACAATCATGAGTCCATGAGACTTATTCTGATATGGATCTAGAGGACATATTGCTAAGTGAAACAAATCAATCGCATGAGGACTAATATTCTAAGACCCCACCATTTTCCTAAGAAGATACAACTGCTGTCTGTGTGCTGACACCCATGTTCATCTGTGGTTACCGCCAGCTGGGGAAGGGCAGTGCCAACATCACAGGTGCTTGCTTCTGGTGGTGATGGGAGAAAGCACAGAATGGCAAATGATGCCACTCAGAAGTACACAAGGGAAAGGGAGGTTTGCACTAAAGATTACAACACAGATGCATATAATTTGGCCACAACACCAGCAACGACCAAAAAACTTGTATAAAGTCACAAAAGAATGTTCCTGAGCATATAAGCACAAGCAGGTACCTATTCCGCGCACACACAGAAGTATCGGTAGGTCGTCTGTGCACACACCTTAACGCTGCAGATCCTTCTCAGACACCCTGTGAGACTGCGTTTCTGGGTCTGAAAGGCTTAGGACCTTCGTCTCCTGGGACAACTCGGTCCACTGGCATAATACAGTCCTATAGGGAGGTTTGAGGCGGAGGAATGGCAGTGGGTTTTTGGTTTTGGTTAACAAATACTAAAAACGAGGATGCTTCCAACAATTGGAGGGAGAACCATGGTCTTTTCTCTCCCTTTTCCCACAGACTTTCTGAAACCCTTCCTAAGCACAACTCTAAATGTTTACATGGGTACATGGGTCCACACTTTCTCAACATCCATCTGTAAGAAACTGCCTAATATGCAAAGCAGAGTGTCAACGATTTTTAGGGAGGGGACTGACAGTAAACCACACAGAAAAAAGGAAAGAGCATTTGGTTCTACAGCTAAGGAGGCCGGGGAGATGGTGCAGATGAGGATGGAGGACGCGAGAGAGTGGCGGGTGGATCAGGAAGCAGGGAGAGGAGAAGCGAGCCTGGTTCTCAGCCTCTTCTCTTCCTTGAAGGACCACGAGGAAGAGATGAAGACGGTTCCTCGGGCACCTCCTAGAGCACCCCGCATGAGGCAACACCCTCTGCTGACAGCCAACAGCCCCCTACATGGGGGACACCCTGTGTTACCAACAGCAGTCTACTTGAGGGGACACCCTCTGTTACTCACCAACAGCACCCCACACGGCAAGACACCCGCTGTTCCCCCCAATACCCTACATGGGGGGACACCCTCTGTTACTCACCAACAGCACCCCACACAGGGCAACACCCTCTGTTCCCCAACACAAGCGCCTCACACAGGGGATACCTTCCTTTCCCCCCACACACATCTCTCAGAGAGGCAAGCTTCCTATCTCCCTGGAAATCTTATCAATGCCCAGTTGAGCAGAGAAAGAACAAAAATGGCATGACAACATTTCCAATTTTGGGTTTTGAACATGACTGGACTGCTCCCCAGACGCTGCATAATTTTTCTAAGAATGTGCCTGAAGGCTCAGAGGCTACCTTTCCTCCCCAGTTCACAAATGAGCTCCACCGGCCTCGCTGCTTGCTCTCGAAAGCCTTCATAAAAATGTCCATGATTATCGCACTCTGATAGAATCAAGAAGTACTTTTCGGAAGCCTGGCAACAGGAACAGGGAGGGAGTGCTGCAGGGACATGGGCACGGCTTGGTGTGGGACATGTCACCACCCAGTGTGCGTGCTTGTGTGTGTGTGTGTGTGTGTGTGTAGGGGAGGGTGGGGATTCTCAAAGGAGGGTGGGTGCTAATCGGGAACAGCGTACAGGCTCAGCTTACAACAACAGTATTATAAAAGCGTGGGGGCACCACCTTGAAGGGGCTTCCACAAACCACAACTCGGAATGATTTGGCATGACAATAATTAGTTCCTGCAGACTCATGGTGACACCGTGTGCGGCAGCGTGGACCCTGCTCCAAAGGGTTTCCAATCGCTGTTTTTTTCTGAAGTAGGTTGCCAGGACTTTGTTCCAAAGCACCTATGGGTGACTCCCACCTCTAACCTTTCAGTTAGCAACCCAGCACGTTGTACTACCCAGAGACAAAAAAGAAAACAGGAGATTATAACACATGCCCCCCCACGAGGGGAGGGAGACCCTCTGTCATCAGGCAATTTTGACTCATGGCGATCCAATGGGATAGAGTAGAACTGCCCCTGTGGACTTCTGAGACGGTAACTTTTTACACGAGCAGAAAGCCTCATCTTTCTCCCTTGGAGTGGCTGGTGGTTTCAAACTGCTGACCTCCTGGTTAGCAGCCCAACTCATAGCCACTATACCAGCCACCAGGGTTCCCATTGGGGAAGGGGTAGAGAGAGAGACCAGGAGTCCTTGGGGTGTCAATAAATAAAGGAAGTTGGATGAGAATTACGTTAAGTACATAATTTCTATGTATCTCCACACAAAGCATCTGTCAGTAGTAAAAGAGGCAAAGAGTAACTTTACAATGGAGAAGGCCGACGGGCACCATCGTACTCAAGGGATAAAGGCGAGTGAGTGTAAGCATAAATGGGGCAAGTCAAACTTGGGGGTTCCCTGAGAACACAGGAAGTCCTGTAATTGGTGAGAGAGACAGACCACACAGGCAGCCTCCGACAAGCCCACACAGGTGGCTCTGTTGCTCTTCACAGTGCTCCAGGGAAAGGACAAGGTCGTGAGAGGCAAAGAAAGACTAAGGAGCTGTTCCTATGGGAAGGATTCTAACATGACAGAACCGGATGTGTGCTTATCACTTGGATACTATGTCAGAGAGGACACCATCATTCCTGTGTCCTTACCAACTGACCAGCCTTGAATGGGGCTGGGAACAGACCCAAACCTGTTAACTAACATCAAATCAGTTCTGAATCCCAGCAACCTGAGCACAGAGTGGAACTGCCCCGGCCGGCGTTCCACGCTGCAGTCGTATGGAAGCTGGCTGCGCCCTCTTTCACTCCACGAGCCTTTTGGTTAGTGGGCAGCACTTAACCATTTGGCTACTGGGGCTTCTTGGGGTTCCCTGGGGTAGACGGTTGCTCTGCTCAGTGCCTCTGAGTCAACCCCAACTGACAGTGATCCTATAGGACAGAGAGCTGCCCCTGTACGTGTTGAGCCTGTCAATCTGATAGGAGTTGAAAGCTTTGCTCTTCTCCTGAAACCACCTTCTCCCTGGTTTCAAACTAACCTTGCATTTATTAGCAGCCCAACATGAAATCCACTATGACAGTATAATGTATCATTATCTTGATCCTTTTATGATGGATGCGGGCACTGGTACTTCGTTGGTACAATTCTTATTTTCCCAGCAGGAGGCCCAGTGTCAGTGTAACTGTGCACAGCCCGCACCTGCCTGTCCAGGGAGCCTTACAAGTTGTGGGGCTGGACAGGAGCTAGTGGCGCTTCCAGACTGAGACAGACTAGTGAAAGCGGTCTGGTGATCTCCTCTAGAAAAAGCCGTCCAGGAAAGCGTGTATCACAGCGATCCAATCTACAGCAAACCACGGGGATGGCTCAGAACTGCACTGTTCCTTTCTGCCCCGTGGTGTTGTGATTACCAGGGACTGCCTCGAAGGGCAAAGCCCTCAGCCGTTGTGTAGAAGTGTATCCTTGTTTGAGGCATTACATGCCACTATCCGTGCTGCCGGCAAAAATCACGCCCCGATGGGTTGGAAACAGTAAGGTTCCTAGTGCTATGCGGCCAACTTCTCTCCAAGTGTGTGACTATTTCCAAGTAAACAGACAACTTTGCACCTGGTAGCCTCTTTATTCTGTTACATACACTTTTTACATTAAATATGAGAATTAATGACATAACGTATATGATTGTAAGTTTCAGATCAAAATACAAACCCTCTGCCAGTTGACTCGAGTCTGAGTCATTGTGACCCTGCAGGATAGAGTGAGACTGCTCCTGGGGATTTCTGAGCTGGCAAACCTGTAGGGAACCAAACCGCCACATGTCCCTCCCCGGGAGAGGCTGGCGATGTCAAATGGCTGGGGTGTTGGATTAACGGCTCAGCATTTCACTCCCAGCACCACTGGGCCACCTTTCTTTCCTGCGAGGACGCAAAACCTCCTAAGCTCCCTGCGACGATGCGGACTTCCAGTCAGTGGGTGTGTGCCGTTCAAGGCTCGGCTTTCTCTCTCCTGCCCAGTCACTCCTGTGACTGCTGTCCACACTCCATGGACCCATCAAGCCCACTTCCCTCAGCCAAGGGCTCCCACCATCTAGAGCGCCTCCCAGACAGAGCGGACACACTCCGCATCACTGTGGAGTTTTCCCATTTCTAAGTCATCATGCACCAACACTAAGGAAGACTGGAGAAGCAGCCATGCCCGGGAATTACGGTGCTGCTGACGAACACTGGAACACTGGACGTTCCACGGACTGACAAAAGGGCAAACAAGTGTGTCTCGGGAGAGGTGCAGCCAGAATGCTCCCTCGAAGCAAGGATGGAGAGTCTGTATCCCACGCGCTTTGGGTATGTGATGAGGAGACTGGTAAAGGCCATCATGCGTGGTAAAGTAGAGGGGCAGCGAGAAAGAGGAAGGCCCTCAACCAGATGGACTGACAACACCGCAGCTGCGAGGAGGAGCGCAACCAGAAGGACGTGTGAGGATGCACCTAATGTCCCTTCTTGAGTGCTGACTCGACAGCACCTAGCAACAAAGGCGGCAGTCACCAGGATGAGGAGTTTGAACCCAACCTGCCAATCATAAGAGTCACTCTGTTATAGTCCTGAGTCCACGGATTCTCAACTTGAGCTCCCAGATGGGCAAACCACTAATGCACTCAGCCGTCAATCAAAAGGCCGGTGATCTGAGTCTACCTGAGATGCCTGAAAACAAGGGCCTGGCATTCTACTTCTGAAAGCAGCTGATGAACCCCAGTGAGCCCAGCCCTACGCCGACACTCACAGGGCCGCCAGGAGTCTGAGTTCCTAGTTGGGTACTCTCAACGTAACAATCTTGGTCAGCTGGTTTGATAGGCCAGAGAAGAGGGAATGGACAAATATTAAAAAGCAAATACCCGTAAAGCCTCACAATTCTGAGCCATATGCACCTTGATAATCTCTCCTTCAGTAATCTGACCACAATACAATGACTTAATTGTATATGTGTGTATCGGTAGGAGGACAGAAAAAAAAATCTGGCTTTAAATTAATATATGCTTAACTTACTCTGAGATTGACAGTGGTAAAAGTAGGAAATGTTTTCAATTCCTCCAGTATCACTGTAGCGATGAGCCTTGGTGTTTAGAGGGGGAAATCTTCATTCTGGAAAGTGTACAAGCGCAAGCGGACCGTCGGTGGCAGAAAGCGGGGCTGGAGTTCTCCCGGAAAGTCTAGACGGTGAATCCTCCGGCGGCAGAGCAGGAAGACAGTGTCTCCTATCACTGAAAAGCTATCAACCGGAAAAGCAAACTCTGCCATCAAGTCGATTCTGACTCATGGCTTCCTTCCAGGGCACGGTAAGCCTGTTCCTGCGGGTTCTGTGACTAACTCTTTCCGGCAGTAGACAGGCCCATCTTTCCTCCATGGAGAGGCTGTGGGGCTAAGGTACTCACTTGGCAATTAGCACCCCAATGTGTAACCCAGCATGCCACCGGGGTTCCTTGTGCAAAGGTATGACCGATGCTACAGTCACGGCAAAGCAAGGTACAACGTTAACTTGATACAATGTTCGGAGTGAGCAGAGACCAATAGCAGAGACCATTTGGAAACCTTAGAATGTGTTCGTAATGAAAATGGATCAGACATGACCAGAAGTGGATCCTGGACCATGGAGCAGGTTGTAAACACAGCATCAGGCAGAGAAGACAAGATATCACTTTAAAATTCAATGGGATATCGACCCAAATACTTTTGGCCACTTTCCAAACCTGCACTAACCAGAGCCAGGTACCTCCAAGCACGGTCTCAGGTGGTCAGTTTGAGAGGTAGAGAACCAGCCCTTTTCTTCAAAGAGACCTATGGGAAGGTCTGAACCTTCACCTTTCAGTTAGTGACTGAGTGATTTAATCATGCCCATCACTCAGGAATCCCACTGACATTGGCCCTGAAATACTGCAGGCCTGCCGAGTGCCCTTCTTTGACAGAGGCAGAGCTCGGGGAGACTCAGAGAGTCTGGGGTAAGTGGAGGAATCACCATATGGGGAAAGAAAGAGTAACCCCCAATCCGAACCACGGCTAACCCCCGTGGGCCTGGAGCAGCATGAAATAGGAAACGGCGGGTTTAACAAGCACCTGAAATTTGGGGTCACATATGACAAAAGTCAGTGAAAACCGGTAAACCCAAACTAGCTGCCATCAGTTGACTCTGATGCACGACAGCCTGTGTATGTCAGAGCAGAATTTTGTTCTGGGGGTGTTCAATAGTGAGTGGGAAGAAAATTCAATAGTTTTTTAATTCCCCCACCAAGGTGCCTCTATCTCCAACCTATTGGTAGCAGCCCAGCATGTTAGTCATGTGCACCCAGGGACTGCTAGGCGGCAGCCTACCGAGGCAAAAACTGCATCAATTCTGGGAACTTTTGTGAAAATCTTGAGTGCTTCCAAATACACCAAGAATTATTTCAAAGACATCTTAGAAATTGTTCCTCATGAAAGTGAAATTAATTCCACAACACTCTATCCTGGCTTATCAGATTCCTGAAAACCCAGATCTACTACTAGCTGCCTTTCAGAATGAGAAGTCCAACACCCCAATTAGTATCACTTCCCTACCTCCCTACCATGTTCAACCAATCGCATGGCATCCAAATGACAAGGAATACAAATTAGAAAAGTGTTCTCATGATAGTCACTGAAATCCCAAAAGAAAGGTGGAATAATGCTAGAACTGAGGAGGAGGAAGAGGGCAATCACCATATGGGGAAATGGCAATACCCATTAAGGAAAAATATTCCCTTCTTCCGCGAAGTAACATTAGTATTTCTATATACTGTTTACACGTAGCTTGCATGACTAGAGTAATGTGATCCTTTGACCAAGGACTGCAATCCATCTTAAGAGAAAACGCAGGCTCAACTTGTCTTAACACAGTCCACAACACCTGCATGGGTTTGACAGGGCTCTCCTTGGTATGTACATAATGGTCTGCCAATAAGCTTCTTCTAGAACAAAGAGGAAAAGTTACGCCCCCTGCCCCGGCTTCTTCACTCTCAGGAAATGTTTCCTGAAATGTCACATCAATACAACCAGAAGAAGAAAATATTACTAACTTAGGGGAATCAGCATCCCCAAAGGGAGGGTGGAGGCTCTGGATTAGACTGCCAGCTTCCTAAAAAGGGGATTCACTCTACTTTGGGAATGGTTCACATTACTAAGAAATTGTTTTCTATGCTAGACCCACCCAGTGAAAGTTAGAGCTTAAAACATTCCAGTCAAATCAGTGTCATTGCCACCTCCCCAGATTAAAAACTAAAAGAATGAGATCAACAAAAACCCATTGGGTTTTGATACAGCAGCAATGAGAACCTGACAGGGGCCCGTGGGGGACCATACCATTTATAATCACAATAGCATCTAAGAGAAAAATATGCCTAGGAATACATTTTAGGAGACTTGTGAAAAATTTAGACGAGGAAAATTACAAACTGTTGTTGGAAAAGATTAAAGACAACTTAATAAATGTTAAGATGTTCCATGTTCATAGATCAGAAGACATAAGAGAATGAAGATGTCATACTACCCAACGCAGACCTGATCCAAACTCCAACACTCACCTCTACAGAAATAATAAAAACAATTCCTGGCTTTACATGGAAAGGCAGAGGCCCCCAAATAACTAAGACAATATTGAAGTCGAAGAACAAAATAGAACTTACAGTCAGCCTATGAATCAAAGCAGTCTGGCACTGGTATATAAATAAGACAATACATCAAAGGGATAGAATTTAGAGTCCAGACAGAAACTCAGGCATACAGGAGCAACTGGTTTTCTATAAAGGTGTTAGTAGACAGAGAAAGAAGAGTCTCTGGGAAAATCGGATTTCCACCTGCAGAAAAATTAAACAAGGTATCTGCTTCACACCATTCACAAAAAGAAATTTAAAAGGAATTAAAAACGGTGTAAACTGAAACCATGAAGTTCTTTTCAGAAAACGATGGTTTAAGTCTGCGGAGCCGAGCTTCGACAAGGACCATCTGCTACAATAAGAAAAGCACAAACACCCAAGTAATGGAAGCCCATAAACGGCAAAGGTGTTCGTAGATCCACAGACTTTATCAAGAACGCGAAGCTGCGCTATTGGCTGGGAGAGCATGCGCAGAAATCATGCATGCAATTGGAATCTAATATCTAAAACAGGTATGCCGCTGTAACAAAAAGACAGCTCAATCAAAGGGGGCAAAATAATTGAATAGACACTTTTATCTCAGAAGACCTCCAAACACGTAAACATCACTAACCATGAGAGGCACACATCAAAACCACGAAGAGCTCCCATTCCACTCGCACTTAGAAAACGAAGAGCTTCGAAAACAAACATCAAAAGTAGCAAAGTTGGCATGGTTATGAGGAAACGGAAGCCTGTGCTACTGGCTGGGGGGAATGAAAAATACTATAGCCATTGTAGGAAACAAAGTGGCGGTTCTTCAAAGAGCTGAAAATAGAGATACCTGTATGAGCCAGCCATTCCACTGCTAGGGACAGAGCCAGTGGACTTGGAAGCGGACACAGCGCACGCCGCAGGAGGGCTCAACAGTCACCAGGTGAAAGCCATCTGCACACTCATCAGCAGACAAATGGATAAGCAGCATGTGGCATTAATGGCAATGGAATACTACTCAGCCAGGAAAAGAAATGAAGTCTTGGTGCATCATCCAATCTGAGTGGAAACTCTAGGGCGTTCGGTGGCATGGATGCAGTCAATCACAAGGGCAAATACTCTATAGAATACTTGTAGGACAAGAAGAAGCAAATATACAAAGAGCAGTTTATCCGTGGTAGCCAGAGGCAAGAGGGAGGGGGTTTAATCATTTATGGAGTTCGGCATTTTGTTTAACGTGATGGAAAACTGATTAATTTGGGGTAAGGTTGCACAGCCCTTAGTGTAATTGCTGTCAATAAGTTGTTCATCTGTAAAATGGTGAATGGGGAAAGTTGTGCTGTGATCGATATGTTTCCTGGGACTAAAAGAGCAGCTGCTGAGATGACTTATCATGTAGGACTAAACACCTCACACGATTTGGTTCCTTAGCAGAAGTCTAAGCTATGGTTGCACAGGATCGCTGAGTGCATCAGCTTAATACTGCGCTCGGCGTTTCCGATCTATGTCCTGCTGTGTGGCAGAGTGCCCCGGGTATTAAGAGCTTGCACCATGCTACTCAAGATGCGAGACCAGCAAAAGTGAATGGTGCCTGGCTACCATTACCCGCTGCTTGGGAAAGGCTCACAGTATACGGTCCTCGACAAAGGCGGGGGGGGGGGGGGGGAGAGAATGTAGAGAACTCAGAATCATAAGAGACTAGACTTGCGGGTAATATAGAGACTAGTGGAATGCCCCCACCAACACCCAAGGCTAGAGCCCTTATCTCCTTTCCTGTCAGGACCTGAACTCACCTCTCCTGTTAGATAGACTAACCAACCACTTAAGACCCTAAGGGCAGTTTTTCCCCAAGAACAGAGATTAGGAAAAGACATGGAATGAAAACAAGAAACATAGGAAGGAAGTGAGATAACCGATGATAGCAATGGATGCGTTGAAACAAAATGTATATGAGCTGTTGAATGAGCTGCTGGAAACCTGAACCTACTTCACAATAAAGCTATTTTTTAAAAGAAGAAGAGGTGTCTGTATGTAATCACACTGACAACGGCACTCGAAAGAAAACTTAAAGGGCGCAGCTAGCTAATGAGAGAGGAGCAACTCGGGAAAGGAGGCTGAGGACGGTGGCACCAACTGAAGGAGGCAGGCAGCGTCACTGAACTGCCCGTGGAGTCACAGTTGAACCGCATTATGCCGTGCTGTGCATACGCGTCCTCAACATCAACGAGACTCGGGGGTGGGGGTGGGGGGTTGGAATCACTCCAAATTATGCCCAGCAAGATCCTCAGGGACTCAGGGTACAGATTTTTGGTCCACACAGCAGTGGGAAGATGGTTACCAACATTCTTTATCCAAGTCAGTGAATCAAACCTTAAAGATTAGACTGGATTGTGCGTCCCTCGACATCCTAAACCCTCCATAGTTTTTATGATGTTGCAGTCATGAACCTGCACCAGTGTGAGGTGGCTGCTGAACCTAGTCATAGATTGCATCCTAGACGCAGATGCAAGAAAGGGGAAACGCCACATGGAGGCAGATACAAGCACCCCGGGACTGAGAGCTGGTTCTTTGGGTTTTCACAAAACACTTGACCTGATTAACTAGCTAATAACCAAAAATCCCATGTGTGAGATGTAGAGTTTTAAATAATTTCTGTTAAGAAACATATACCCTTTTAAAAGAAAGAATGAAAAAAAATAAAAGAAAGAATGTTGAGCCTTATCAGTATAAAAACCAAAACCAGTTGCTGTCAACTCGACTCCCATGAGTCAGGGAGGCGCCATGAATAGAGCTGTGTTTCCAAAGGATTTTCAATGTCTGTGACCTGAAGTGGTTCACCAGGGTTTTCTTCCAAGGCACCTCTGAATGGACTTCAACCCACTAAACACCGGGTTAATGTTCGAGCACTGCAGTGCATCCGTGGTGTCCCTGGAGTCCACGGATAGTAACAGGGTCACTTTACAAATGAGCAAACTGAAGCTTGAAGAGGTTAAGTGACTATGTCCCAGTCCTTAGAATAAGTGAGTAAAACACTAAGCCTGGGTGTGCCTGATCCTCAGTAGGAGGGAGCTTCAAAAAATCCCCATTACCTTTAAATTCCAGTTTTTACAAGTCTTTTGAAGGCCCCCTTATAAATGCCCTTTCGCTTCAGAATTCTGACAATTACTAGCCATTGCATTCCTTCCCAAGGGAAGATTTTCTTAGCTAGGGAGAAGTGAGGGAAAGAAACACAGAATATGAAAATATTATGTAACAAGGAAGGATAAAGAGGGCAGCACAAGATATGGAAGAAGTTGGGGCCACTTTTAATGGCCTTCAATCAACCTTGAGGGTGATGTCTCAGCCATGCACTTAAACCCTCACCACACAAGAACCTTAAATCACTGCCGCTCATCACCAGTCCACGGCAAACAACCGCCAAAGCTCGCATGCATAGAGCTCGGTCTCAAATATTAGCATTTCATAACACAGCAAGCTCAATCTTAAATTCTGCTTCTAACGCCGTAAGCATGGAGGCGGTACAGGCATTCACACATACAGTATCTTTTCAAGAATTTGAATACATTTGAGGCAAAGACGTTTACTTTGGCTATGTTTGGCAGTCCTAGAAATTCAGGACTTTGAGCGCCACACCCATGTCATTAAGTCAATTCCGACTCACAGCGACCCCACAGGGCACAGAACACTGCCCCGGTGGGTTTCCCAGACTGTCCATTTTCAGGAGCTTAGAAAGCCTCATCTTGCTCCCAAGGACTCCAACCCTAGCCTATACCAGCAGAGCGTAGAACCCACTACAGCACCAGGGCTGCCCCTAAGATCCACGGTACAGATACAAAGGGTATTTCTGAGAAATAATAAAAACTCCAGGCATATTACTTGGAGCTTTGTGGTTTTGTTTTTCTTAGGCTCCATTTACTTTAATAACAGTTCCTGGCACTTAAGTTTCCATAGTACTCCCGGCCTTGAAGGACACGCCCATCGGGGGTTCCAAACAGTCGACATGTGCACCATTTGCTGGTGAACAGAATGTTGGTTGACAGATTGATCTTTTCACGTCATTGGGACGTGTGGGGGCAAAATAATTTATTCAATGAATATTGAGTTACATAATCTAGGTTCAAAAAAAAGATTAAACAGATGCTGTTAAAACAAAAGCAGACTATGCCCCAGAGAGCTCATTTGCTTGGTTCCGCAAGCAAAACTGACAGCTTAACAGGTTCAGAGACATTCTAAGGCCAAGGTTCTCAACCAGTGGGTCAAGACCCCTTTGGGGGTCAAACAACCCTTTGGGGGTCCCCTTAGACCATTGGAAAATATCTATTTCTGATGATCTTAGAAACCGAGACACTGTTCCTCTATCTGTCTCCAAGCAGGTCCACCCACATATACATACGCCCATATAGCAGTTCCCAGCGTGAAAACTGTTACCCATGCTACACCATGCTTCATGATAAAATTTCATTTATTTGTCATTAGGAATAAATATTCCACAATATTTAATTACATATTGTTTTTGTGATTCATCACTATGCTTTAATTATGTTCAATTTGTAACAATGAAAATACATCGTGCATATCAGATATTTACATGACAATTCATAACAGTAGCAAAATGACAGTTATGAAATAGCAACAAAAATAATTTTATGGTTGGGGGGTCACTACAACATGAGGAACTGTATGGAAGGGTCACGATATTAGGAAGGTTGAGAGCCACTGTTCTAAGGGGAAACAAGACGTCTATGTGACATGCAAACCTTACAACTACGAACAATGGTAGAATTTATGCGGTCCATTGGATAGAGGCAGGTGGTTTAATCTGTCTAACAATCCTGCTGATTCCGACTCACAGTGCCCCCATGTGTCACAGAGTAGAACTGCTCCGCGGGCTTGCGTTCTGGGATGCCATCTGAATGGAGGCACGTCACCAGGCCTTGTCTTCGGTGGAACCAGAGGATGGGCTCAAATCACCAGCCTTGACGTTAACACCCAACACTTCTGGGCCTTCCCGCAAATCCTAGGAGATGGAAATCCTTACTGTCGGCCCTTTTACAGATGGAGAAACTGAGGGTGTTGCCTAAGGTGGGTAAGGGGCTGAGATCTAGGGAGTAGACTGATCCTTAACTGGGGGAGGGAAAACCAAAATCCATCCTGCCATCGAGTCATTTCTCAATCACCTATTGCCACTGTGTCGATTCTGACTCGCAGCACCTTACAGAACAGAGGAGAACTGGCCCCTGTGGGTTTCTGAGCCCAGCGATCTTTACAGAGGTAGAAGGCCTATTTCTCCGGTGGACTGGCTGCCAGAGTCAAACTGCTGACCGGTTCAAGCACGCCAACACGTAAGCAGGTCTGCTCCAGCAGGGCTCGAAGGAAGTAAAGGGAGATGGGAATTCGAGTTTGAATATTAAGCAAAATCACGAGGCTCTGTAAGAGTCGGGTCGACGTTTACTGACACAGAGGGGTCCAGAGAAGAGCTGTGGGTGAGTGATGGGTTGGAGTAGATTGAAGACGATAGGAGCTTTGGTGGCACAGTGCTTAAAATGCTCACTTGCTCACCAAAAGGTTGACATTTGGAAGCTACCAGTCACCTACCAGGAAAAGGGTGAGGCTGCCTGAGGCTGTGAAGACTGACCGTCTGGGAACCCTACACAGCAGCTCCACTCCATCCCATCGGGATACTGTGCTAGGAACCGCCTCACTGGCAACAGGTGCATTCATTTGGGAATTTGGGGCAGGAGAAGGGCAACGTCAGTAGGACTCACAGACTCTGAGCCTACTGAGAAAAAAGTCACGAGGCGCCCGGTAACATCACCCAGCCCCCCCACCATCACAGAGTGGCTGGTGGATTCACACTGCTGACCTGCTCAGCAGCCCAATAGGTGACCACCATGTTGTCAGGGCTCCTCATGCAGACCCACAGCCACCCTATTTCCTGACAGGGTAAATTTGGGGGGGAGCTGACAGCCTCCCCTTTCTTCTACATGTGTTTTGAGAGGGTCCGATAAGCAGGTTGGAATAAAACACTACCCTACATGGTCCTGGGTGGCGCAGACCATTAAGCACTAAACTACCAGCCCAAAGGCTGGCTGCACTTCAGACGTGCCTGGGCAGACAGACCTGGTGACCTGCTTCCTAATGGTTCCAGCCTTGAAAACTCTAGGGAGCCAGGGGTCAGGATCACCTCAAGGGCAGCGAGCAAGAACCCGATGGAAACGACAAGGAGCCATTTGCACTGTGAAAGCTTGGGCTTTTAAATGGTAAGGGTCACACAAACATCAGGCTTTAGCACATTTTTATTTCCCCTCCCTGGGCGGGGGCGGGGGGGTGGGGGTTTGGGAAGGACTTCAAGGTCCTCTGCACCTCCTGAAATTTGACACAAATGCATGTGCCAGACATGTTGTCATTTGTCTTAGCAGAGGTTCCATGGCTCCCACCAGCTTTTTAAATAATGAGACAGACACACAGACACACACACAATTCATTCATTCATTTCCTGAGTCTGGCAACAAAACCACCCAACGCGTCTCTTGCCTGTGGTTTTCATATAAATAAACTGAAACAGGCCCTGGTAGGGACTCACTCCTAGTTAAATGGCCAGGTCAGTTATACCACAAAGCCAAGAGCAGCCAATGGGGCCTGTGAATAGCATCCACTCAGGATTTCTAGAAGCAGAGGGTCCACTGTGCCTGCCCAGGTCTAGAAGGGCGGTGGGTCCCTAACATTCTAGACAGTGTCCTAAAGCCATGACGTGATGGTTGTGAACTCTGCAAACCTGATGGTGTCACTGTCCGTACCTCCCTGTGGTTCTTCCCTCCCGCAGAGAACCTGACAGATTCTGCAAATGGTCTTTTGCTTCATCATTGCTTGCTCCTAATTCACAGCCAAATGATCTCAATGAAAGATCCAGACGCATTCAGACAATGGTGAAATGGAGGCATCCTCGGATTTTTTTAAGGGGGTAAAATTGCGGTTTTTCACAAAGGATAGTATTTTGTGGGTGGCCATCAGAGAAGCAGTGGGATTGTGTTGGTTCCGTGGTGGACTCCTCACCTTCTACATGGGAAACTCTCAGCACCTCATGCTCAGCCACCACCCATCTGTTAATGGAGGCTTGAGTAGTGTTCTACCTGCAGAGGAACCAACTTCAGTGGAACTTCCAGACCATGACGAGCTAGGAAGAAAGGCATGGAGAGCTACTTCCGAGAATCAGCCAGCGAAAGCCCGTGCGTCAGAGTGACCCAGCCTACAACTGGCCATGGGGACGGCACAGATCAGGCGGCTTGTCATTCCACTGCACACATGGCGCGCCATTAAAATACAAAAGTGACATGTTTCCCCTTAATCCATAGCTAGGACCTAGTGCCCTCACTGAAAACCAATGGTTTCTTCAGGCTGATCAGACCAACGGTGTAAAAGCAATTATTTCTGAACGAGGAGAGGATTAAGTTAGATGGAAGGCGGGTCCCATGTTCGGCAGGCTGGGTGCTTCCTCCCACAGCCGTGGCACATTCCTGGCCTCTCCATCTCCTCTAGAGGTGCAGTCACTTAACTTGAGTAGTGGGTTCAAATGAGTGATCTAGGCCTGCCTGCCTCACCTGCTCTCTCGGGCATCTTCGAGCTCCCTGCTGAGGGGTAACTGTGCTGCCCTGTGGGCCATGCCCAGAGCGTTTTCAATGGCTGTCATCTCTAAAGGAGGAGTCACAGTGGCAGCTGGGGAGATTCCCAGCCGCTCGCCAAACTGGTCAGCAGTTTGAGTACTCTGCCCCACAGGGTCTCTATGATGAGGTTTGCTTTTGGAATGAAGCAGACAGACAAATCTCACCTACAGAGCTGCTGAGTTTGAATCACCAACCTTTCCATTAGCCACTGAGTGCTTAATCAGTGCATCACCAGGGCTCCTTCTGCGGAGCTGGAAAACCAAAGTCCCTGACAAGTCCAATCCTTTGGGACAGACTGGAACTCACCTGGTGGGTTTCTGAGACAGTAAGTCTTTATGGGAGTAAAAAGCCTCCTCTTTGTCCCACAGGGTGGCTGGTGGTTTTGAACCGCTGACTTTGCAGTCCGTAGTCTAACTTCTAATTACTCCACCACCAGGACTCCTTGTGAGTCCTTCATTATCCAAGAGCCCCAAACCAAGGTGCTGGTCCCTACTAAGAATTCCCACTACAACTGTGACCAGCAAACCTGCCCCTTTAGTCAGGGTTCATCCAATAAACCTGTTGGTACCTGGCTGGGCGAAACAAATAAAAGAGTTGTGTATATAAATCCCGTTGACATTATGGTGTCATTATCTCAACAAGGTTGCTTGAAAGAAGAAATCTGGACTCAGGTCTGTTTCCTCATCCAGAGCATTTCCCTCTGGTCTTATTACAAGACAGCTACCTAAGGTGGAATCCAAAATTGCCGTGTCTCCGTGGTCACACAGTTGGCCTCAGTTTCCACTCACCTAGCTTGGCATCATTGTATCAGCATACAGTCCCTTCTCTACCCCCGCCCCACCAGGCTCCTGTTTCTGTGGTCCTGCATGATAAAAGCTCTCGTGACAATACAAGGAAATCATCCAAAGGATGAATGAATGCATGATCATATATGTACAAAAGCATCTTCATGACAGATAATGTTTAACGGTTACCAGGAGGCAAGGAAAGGACAGTTATAGTGTAGGGGCCACTGAGTTTCTGTTTGGCATGGTGAGAAACTTCTGGAAGTGGAAAGTGGTAACAGTTGCATAGTACGGTGAACATGAATGATGTCACTGAGTCACATACTTTAAAACAGTTATATAACATATGTTTTTTCGCAATAAAATTTAACAAAAAGCGGTTCAGTTGTGTTCACATTATAATTCCAAACATAATTAGTCAAGAAAACAATGATATTAGAAAATAAAAAGAGCTGGCTTTGACCAACGAATGCATGGACTAGAGTCCTCTGAGGAAATGCTAAGTTTCCTGAGCAGTACAAATGGTTGACCCTCAACTACACACCTCTCAAAAACCCGAACTCACTGACGCCACGTCGATTCTGACTCCTGGAGGCCCTGTAGGAGAGGGGAGATCTGCTCCTGTGGGTTTCTGAGTCTGTAGGCTTTTCTTTCTCTCACAGAACGACTGGTGGTTTTGAACTGCTGACCTTGTGCTTAGCAGTCTAAAGTGTAGCCACTACCACACCAGGGCCCCTCACTCCAAAATAGCATTTCCCACTCACCCAGAGGCATCACAATAGAAAGGGCTGGCTGAAGATCTGCTCTGTAAAGACCACAGCCAAGAAAACCCATTGGAGTGGTTGTACCCCAACACATGGGTACACCAGGAGTCAGAATCTGGCTCCTAATGAGAATGCCAGTGATGTCAATAACATGTGCAGTCAATGCCCTCTGAGTGTCTAATATAAGTCAGAGGGAAACTGGTAGTGTAATGGTTAGCACTCAGCTGCTAGTTGAAAGGTTAGTGGCTTGAATGACCCTCTGTTAGTCTGGGTCCATTAGAGAAACAAATCCACAGAAACTCATATGTATAAAAGAAAGTTTTATATAAAGGCTAAGTGCACATCAAGAAAACATCCCAACCCAGTGCTGCCCAAGTCCACAAGTCCAACATTAGCCCATATGTCCAACAGCAATATACAAAGTCCTCCTCCATCCCACAAAACACACTCTATGATGCCAATTGTAGGAGGAAAGCCGAATCAGTGAATGTATAAGCATCTCAGCGCTGACAGGAGTCTCCACACGGCTGCTCCAGCACCCAGGGCTGCATCGGGGTAGGTCCATGTGATTTCTCCTCGGGGATGTCTTGGAGGAAGTGAGCCTTGCCAGCTGAAGCAGGTAAGTGGCTGAGGCAGCTGCACCCTGGTCCGACCATCAGAAAGCAAAAGACCTGAGAACTAGAAAGGCGAGGCTCACTGAGCCATTTATCTCTCCACCCTTCAATTAATCCCACATGTGTTTATGGGCCAGGCTGGCACAATAAACTTTAACTCTCTCAGGCCCAATGGATCTCCAGGGCAAAGACCTGGCCATCTGGGTCAGCAAAGATGAAGCCAAGAAAATTCAGCAGAGCAGTTCTACTCAGATCAATCCAATGGCACCCAACAGGCACCCTCGCCTTAGGTTAGACGCTCGTGGTGGAGGGGTTGAACCCTCCTGACAATTCTCTACAAAGAAGATACATATCTGGACAACACAGAGCATCTCCGGGCTGTCTCAGAACTCTAGAACAGCATCTCCAGAATCCAGACTCTATTCCACTCGAAAAGTCGGTTTCTTTGCACATCAGTTTGTGTTCCCCACCATTCCTGTCCCCCTACTCACCCCCACGCAGGGCCTGCCTTCACCATTTATCTGAAGGGCCAACCTCGAGGAGCAAACCTGCTACATTTCTCACTATATCTCAGCGACAGTCAAGACATCCCCTCCCATGGAGGGAGTTAAAATGTCAGCAAACTGTCCACCTATTAATAACACAAATATACCAGCTCCTAGTCCAGTTTATTGTTCTGTTCTTTTTTAAAAAAAAAAAACTGCTAGAATCGATGCAATCTGTTGTTGTTGTTGTTCGGGGCCATGCAATGTGCTGCTACTCTACAAACCAGAGTACAACTGCCCTTGGGGTTTCTGGGACTTCATCTCTACCAGAGCAGACCACCGCCAGCTCTGAGTCCCGCTCCTAACGCAGTCTTTAAATCGAATTTGTTTATAAGTCACAACAGCTTGGTATGGTTTATAGCTCATGCCTGTCAGTCCACTGCTTGCCTTGGTCTGTAGTGTGCGCCTTTCTGTGTATAAGAAACAGAAGATTAAAAACACACTTCCAGACACACGAGCACATCTGCAAGGTAATGCTCGGTGAAGCCGGAGGGCAGCGATACGGAGGAGGGCCTCCAGGACACGGATCAACGGGGGCTGCATCGATGGGCTCAGCAGAGGAACAAGTGTGAGGAAGCTGTGGGGCCGTGCCGCATCTCGTACTGCGGGCACAGAGGGTCGCTCTGGGTTGGAGCTGACTCAATGGCGCCTAACCACCACCACAATGATCTTGTGTAACATATAATGAGGTCTGGTGGCATGGCAGGCAGCACTGCCCTTCTTATCATGAAACCACCGCATATACCTCAAAACGGTCATAAACTAGGCTTCCTGGGGCTGGTCTGGAACCACAGGTAAATGGACCTTAAGTGGGGCAGTTGCAACATGTGGGCTGCCCTCGTGGACAATCTACAAGCAAGTCCCTAGCCTTGCAGCTTCCTTCCCATGCCCGGGGATGGGCTCGATAATGCACTTCCCACCAGGTAAGGCTGGGGAAGCCTTTGAAAGGCTGGATGAAAGGCATCCGGGAACTGCAGGATGCTTGTCACCGTACCAGGCCCACAGGCGCTCTCCCTCTGGGCGCTCTGCAGTGGTGATTAAACAAGACTGCCCTGCACCCCTTCCCTACCTCCCAGTGCTGCGAGCCTTAATTACTGTGCGCTCCAGGTTAGACGCTCCCTAGACGAAATGAGCACCAGATGTGAACGTTGCTATTACGCTGGTTCGCTCACATCTGTGGACATCCTGGCCACACGCTGCTTCAGGGGGGCGAACGCCAGCAGACCGCCAAGACACACAGGTCTGCATTTCCAAAAGGCTCGGAGACCTGCCAGATGTGTTCATGCCATGATGTCGAAGGAGCCCTGGTGGCACACTGGTTAAGCACTCTGCTGCTAACCCAAAGGTGGGAGGTTTGACCCCACCAGCTGCTCCACGGGCAAGAGATGTGACTGCGGCTCCCAAAGGGTTTACAGCCTTGGAAACCGCGCGGGGGCTGGTTCTACTCCTCCGGAAGGGGTCGCTTTGAGTTGGAATTGATTTGACGGCAACAGGGCTGGATCCAATTAGAAGGTCAACCATGCAACAAGTGGCTCGCTTTTCTCAAGATTAGAAGTCGGAGCCAAAAAGGGAAGGGTGCTGTGTGAGGTGGTGCTGGGTCCGATCGCAGCTTCAGAAAGGGCTCGAGGAGGCAAAGCCCAGCCACGTGTGGGGAGGAGGGTTTGTCAGCTTTGCAATGGAATGGAACCGTGTGCAACAGAGCGGCCCAAATGAAGGACACGCACTTCCCAGGAACCCCTGAGTCCATTCCACTGCTCATCGGGGAACTAGGCCTGTCCTGCGGAAGGCTGGTTTCTCACCAGCTCAGAAGGAAGAGGGCTGTGTTGGACATAAAAAGGATGTGTTCTGCTCTGCAAATCTTCACCTAAATCACAAGTTAAAAAATAAACACAAACGTGTCTGTTTACAGAAGTTGGAAGAACTCCTTAGCACAGACCAACAGCAGCAATGGGTGCTGGGCAGTGGGTGCAATACAAAAGCCAGGCACTGTGATTCTTGGGCACAACTGTCCACAGAAGTGGACAATGGGCTGCTTCACTGATACACAACCCCACAGGAAGAGGAATCCCACCCACTAAACCCTAAATCAGATCACGGTGCCCCTCAAGCCACAGTCCTCAAAGCGTCCCATCTCCTCTCACCCAAAGTCCACATCAATCCTCCGACTCCCATCAAGGGTTCCATGCTCACCCTCCAATGTGGCAGGCACAGCCCTCTTGTCCACTACCTAGCCCACTCCCTCTCTGCTGCCAGATGGGCTCACGTCCCCAACTCCCTGCCATTTCTGCTTCAATGTTACCTAATCTCCTATTCGGAAATTCAAGATCACACCACTGCCTAAGCTCCCCTCCTTACCTGCTTCACTGTTTTCCATTAAAAATATTGTGTTCCAGCATGGGGGTGTGGGTGGGGGGGTATGGGAGAGTTGCCATCACAGTGACCCATGCACAATGGAAAGTAATAGTGCCCCAGCACCATGATTCATCTCAGACTGGACCACTATGTCCCAGAGGGTCTTCATGGCTGATTTCAGAAGCAGGGCACCAGGACTTTCTCCCTGGTCCATCTAAATCTAAACGCTCCAAGGAAACTGGTTCAGTCCCCTGACAACATGCCAAACCTCCATGGAATGGACAGTTGGTAGCTACACACAAGGTGCACCGGCTGGTAATGAAGCCCAGCTCTCCCACGTGGAAGGGGGGAATTCCACCACTGAATCACCGTCGCTCTCACCACCTGCCAGCCTGTTACTGTCCGCGCTCAAGAAAGCTCACTCTATGAAGGCAGGCTATCTTCCCGATCTTGCTCTCTGCTGCACCTTCAGGAGCTGAGGCCGAGCCTGCTGCAAAGTAGGCACTCGGGAAGTACATGCTGAATTAATAAATAATGGCTACTGAGGCTGCAAGGCAACCAGCAAGGAGAAACACGAAGGCAAGTTTCCAAAAAATTTCCAAAATGGCTCTCTTCCATGCTCATGTGACCCACACCCCTAGGCCGCTGCAAACTCCTCGGGAGAAGGGTGGCAGGAAAAGGGTAGCAGCGAACAAGTACCAGTGGCCCTTCGCAGGGCACCATCACAGAAGAGAGAAAACAGGGACCTGAAGTCACTGCTTCCATGGGTGTGTTGGTGAGGGTTTCCCTTGCTCTCCACACACCAGCCCCCCACCACCACACCTCCAGCTCAGCGAGCAGTACGGCTCAGACCCTGAAGAGCAGCAGGGACCCCGAAACGCTGTGCTACATCCACACCTGTGCAGAGGGTTCGCCACCATGCCTCCTTACCTTTGGCTTCTCTAGCTAACGGGTTTGAGTCTTTGTTTTACGTTTCAGACAATCTTTGCTAATCTAAAATTAGCGATTCTGAAAAGTACATATCATTTGTATTAATTACATCCCAACATTGTGCAGCAATTACCCCTATTTCTAAACATTCCATCACCTCCAACAAATAAAGTCCCCATTAAGGACTAACTTTAGCTTGGCACCTTGTGGCTTCTAATCTGCTTTGTTTCTGTTTGGATTAGTGTATTCTGATATTTCATAAAAATGGAACCATACAATATTTTTCCCTATTTTGATTTGCTTACTTCATTCAGCATGTTTTTAGGATCCGTCCGTGTTGTAGCATGTACCTGGACTTAAAAAAATAATAATAATTCCTCCTTCCCTTCATTATTCTACTTTATGGCTGAGTAGTATTTCCATTGTATGGATATCATCTGTTGATGGACACTGGGCTATTTCTATCTTTTGATTATTGTGAATAATGTAGTAATGAAACTTGCTATACAAGTGGTTTATGTGTTCGTAACAAATTCTTCATGTTAAAGCAGTAATCTGCTACCCAAAAGGTTAGTGGACAAGATTTAACCGGGGCTGGCCCAAAGGAAGAACTTGATCTACTTCTAACAATCAACCATTAAAAACCCCATGGAGGAAGCATGGTCCAAGGGTCCTCTCCCAAGAGCAAAGACCTGAGAAACCAAGTAAAACAGAAACATGCAATAACCTTGGAACCCTGGGCACAAACAGACAGATGAAAGATTAGAATGAATAACAATTAAGAAGAGAAACTGAATGAAAGCATCAGTATCGAGATCACGTTTACCTTGATGGCCAACCCAGTGTGCGTGGCCGCACTGAGAGGAAGCGAGCAGTGTTCCCAGGTGACGAGCACAGAATTTCCAACAGATATGGTGTGTAGCCAAACTTGCAGTTAAGCAAGGCATCATCTGTGACATGATGAACAGGAGATCCTAGCACCTTCGTCCAATGTCCACCAACTGAAATGTCACACATTCTACATCCAGACAGGCCAACGGTAGATGCACTGAGATCCCGTGAGGCCAGCCACCAGCTGAAACACCCACTTGTGTAAGCACAAAGGATAGGGTGGATCTCGTCCACTTGGCTAGCAATGTCTCACATCAACTAGGAAGACATCCTGCCCTGAGCCCCAGCAGATGCACCAACTGCCAGCAGCAACTCAGAAGAACTTCACAGTATCACAGAGAGTTGTGGAGGCTCTCTGACAACCCAACACTTGTCACCCACTATCAGGGAAAGCAATTGTCCCCAACTGCCACTCAATGGGGTAAGGGAAGGCATACACACCTAATCAAAGATAATTTGCATGTGAGTGCGACCTACATACTCACTGCTGTCTTTGTTATTGATGGGTGTCATCATGTCCACTCCAAATCACTATGTCCCGATGTACACAGAACAGAAACTGCCCACTCATGGACCAGCCTCACGACTGCTGTTACATATGAGCCCACTGTTGCATACACTTGGCCAATACCTCTCATTAGGGTCGTTGCCCTGTTTGCTGACCCCTACGTTTACCAAGCGTGAAGCCTTTCTCCAGACACCAGTCTCTAATGAAAGCATGTCCAAGGCACAGGAGACTATCACTTCTAAGGAGCATCGGGTTGTACCCCACCCATTCACACAGGTGAATCACATCTAATCAACTGACACCACCAAAGCCACACATAGGCCAGTATCACAAAACAACAAAAATTATAATACTACAAAGAAAGAACATTCTAAGAAACCAGGGAGGAAATAATGCTTCAGCTACATTTAAAAAAATAAAGATCAGAACAACACATTCATGCACTCAATAAACAAGTATGTTTAAAAATCTTAATATCTCACAGAGTGGCAAATCATATAGAGAACCAGGATGTGATCATACAAACCTGTGGGGAAAATAAAGGACAGAAAATCTTCCTCAAAACTACCTAATAAAAAAATTAAAAGACTGAGACTCCACAAAGTGATCAAGGAAAACTTAAACAAAACCCTAGAAGAGTCAGGAAAACAACTTAAGAGCAAAATGACAAAATAAACAGACAACTAGAAACCATAGAAAACCAATGAGAAATCCAGAAAAGTAGTAAAAATAAATATCAGAAATAGATAACCCAATGGAAGGACACAGGAATAGAACTGAATCAAGGAAAGAAAGGGTCTACACAATAGAGTGTGATCTTAATTTGCTTAAGGAACTGTAAGAAAGGCATAAAGAAGGCCTAAGCGTTATGTGGCACATCGTCAACAGGACTCATTTACCCAAAAATAGAAATTCCAGAAGAGAAGCAAGGGAAGAAAACTTGGAGAGAATTTGTAAAGATATATTGGCAACAAACTCCTCAACATCATGAAAGACAAGAGATTTCCGTCTCTAATCCCAAACAGAACAGACTCAAAAAGACACATCATAATTGAACTTTCCAAAACCAAATAGAAAAAACCTTGAGAGCAGCAGGTGCATAACACACCTGACAGACAAGGAGGCATCAATAGGGTTACACACTGCATTCCTTAAAAACCCGTGCAAGAAGGGAGCCCAGGGGGTGAACGACATGAGATCCAACGAGAAAAGAATAGCCGATAAAGAATCATACACCCATCAAAACGGCACCTCACAAACAATGACAAACAGAAAGCAACAGATTAACAGACATTTACAAAAGTTGTAAAAGTTAGAGAAGCGTTAGAAGAAATGTTTGGACAGAGATTGAAAGACATAAAAAAAAAACTTCACATAAAGATATATGACAGATCATCCAGGCACACATCCAGCTAAAGATTCTGCAAAAGTGAAATCAACTTGCAAAAATCTTAACAAGGAATTGTAGATGTTAAATTGCAAATAAAGAAACCAGCCAAACAAAAAGGCGGAATAAATGGTGCAGCTAGAAACTTCCATGTGGAGAGGAAGTTAGAGTAATATGAAGATCTAACATGCTCTCTAAAACTTATTAGATTTCAGGTTAACCCTATGAAAATTATAAATGTACTCCCCAAAACTAAGAAGGAAATAAAGATTGGGTAAATGCAGAAACAGCAACTCAAGATCCATAAAGAAAATCCATAAACAAAAAGAACTCAGTACAGAAAATCAAATAGAGCAAAGAAAATATTTACACACACACACACACACACCCCAAAAAGCACAATGTAATGACAGCAGTGAATTCATACCTATCAGTCATCACACTGAATACAAATGGACTAAATGCACCAGTGAAGAGACAAAGAGTTCCAAAAGGGAATAAAACATGACCCACTAATGGTGCCTACAACAGACACATTTTCCACATAAAAACAAAAGAAAGAAAGTGTTTTGGATATGATGATGGCAACATATGTACAAATGTGCTTGATACAACTGATTTATGGATTGTTATAGGAGCTGTAAGATATCCAAGAAAATTATCTGTTAAAATTTAAAAAAACTTTTAAATAGGTTAAAAATGAAAATATGGAAAAAAGTACATCAAGCAAACAGTACCCAAATGTGACCAGGAGAAAAATAATAATCTCTGATAATATAGATCTTAACTAAAAATCCATTAGAAGAGACAAAGCTTGACATTATATAATGATTGAACATTCAAGTCACCAAGAGGACATAATAACACCCAATAACAGAGATCTAAAATACATAAAACAAACTCAAACAGCACCAAAAATAGACAAGTCATGAGACTATAAAGAACAACCAAAGAAAAGAACACCTCAGTTCTGACTCAGAGTGGCCCTATAGGGCTGCCTGTCTCTGTGGGTTTCCAAGGTGGTGAATCATTCTCGAGCAAAGAGAGCCACATGCTTGTCCCATGGAACAGATGGTGGGTTTGAACTACTGACTTCATGGTTGGCACCCCAACATGTAACCAACTACACCACCATGGCTCCTCCAAAACAAACAACTATATTGATTCACACGAGGGGTTTTGGAGTGGAGACCCACAGTCCATCTGTAGACAATTGGATTTCCCTGACAAAAGGGTTATAAGGAAGGGATGATTCAACCAAGGTGCAGTATAACCATCAAACACACATCATTCCTCTAGTTCCTGAATACTTCCTCCCCAACCCCCCCATGACCCAGTTCTACCTTACAAATAGGGCTAGACCGGAGAACACACATGAGTACAGATAAGAGCTCTCAACACAGGGAATTCAGGACAGATAAGCCCCTCAGGGACAGCAGTGGTAGTCATGATACCATGAGGGTAGGGGGAGTGACCAGGAAGGGGGAGTGACCAGGAAGGGGGAAGGGTGAGAAAGGCCGGAACCCATCACAAGGTTGGATATACAGCACTTTTGCCAAGGGGATGGATAACAGAAATGTGGGTGAAGGGAGACAACACACAGTTTAAGATGCAAAATAATAATAATAACCTTATATAATTGATCAAGGATTCACAAGGGTGGGAATGGGGGGCGGGCAGGAGTGGGGAGAGGAGCTTATACCAAGGGCTCAAGTAGAGAATGTTTTGGAAATGATAATGCAATATACGTGTGCAAATATGCTTGATACAATTGATGTATGGAATGTCATCAGAGCTGAAGAGCCCCCAATAAAATTATTCTTTTAAAAACCAGAAGCTTACTGCCAGTGGAGTCTATTCTGACTGATGGAGATCCCACAGGGCGTGGCAGACCTGTCCCCTGGGTTTCTGGGACAGTTGCCTTTAATGGTCAAAGAAAGCCCTTTCTTTCTCCCAGGGAGTGGCTGGTGGTTTCAAACGCTGACCTTGGGGTTAACAGCCCAACTCATAACTTCTTGGTCACCTGGGAAAATGTTAACACTTTTTCAAAGATGGGTACAGCAAATACAAAGAAACTCAAGGAAAGTGAGAAATATGTAAAAAAGGGCAATCAACAAACGTAATCCCAGGGACCATGGAAGCCCATTCAATGGAGAAGGAACGGCCTCTCGAAGAAATGGTTAGATATTTGCCTGCAAAACTGGATATCCGTTTGCAGAAACGGAATCGGGATCCAGACCGCATACCGTGCACAAAACGAACTCAAAGTGGATCAGAGACCTAAGCAGTAAAGCCCAGACAATGACGTTCCTGGGAGGTGACAGAGGAACAAACCCTAGTCTGGGGGCATCAACAGCCTGTCAAACACGATTAAAGCTGCAAGAAAACGGAAGATAAAGTGGATCACTGGGACCTCCCACCAACCATGGTTCCGCTCATCAGACTACAAAAGGAACCTACATCCTGAGGAGGCGGAATCTTTGGCAAGGACATATCTGACTAGGGTCTAATCTCTAAAATATACGGAAAACTTCAACAACTCAGCAACAACAGACACAAGCCAATTTTAAAAATAGGCAAAGAACATGAACAGACACTTCAACAAAGGAGACATCCAGACAGCCAACAAGAACAAGACAAATACTTGCCATCCGTAACCATTAGAGAGACGCAAATCAGAACTACAATGAAATACCATTCCACCCCTGCCAAAATGGCCATCATCATCCAAAAAAGGGAAATGGGGAAGGTCCCAGACAGAAAATAACAAATGTTCCTGAGGTTGGAGGTGACTGGGACTTTTAGACACTGGAGTGCAAACACGGTGGACAATGGCATGGTGCTTCCTTGGGAAGTTGGATGTAGGGATCCCAACTGGTGCAGGAGTCCCACTTCAAGGAATACACCTGGGACATTCAGACCAGTGGCACCAACAGACACGTCCACACCTATGCTCACTGCAGTGCTACCCCCAAGAGCAAAAAGATAGAAAGTACTTACCAACGGGTAAGTACTGGAGATCGAAAACGATAAAGAATAATGAGGAGTTGGCAGAACATGAATTTGGAGGACATTACAATAAGTAAAAGAAGTTCATCACAAAAGGACAAAAATCGATAAAACTAAATACATACAAAGCAACCATCGTTGACAGTCAGTCAAAAAGAGAGGGGCCAGAAATCTCCAACCTGACTGTCATCCAGGCAATGCTGGCTCATGGTGACCCTCTAGGAAAGGGTGAAACTGTCCCATGCGTTTCTGAGACTAACTCTCCATGGGGGTAAAAAGAGCGGTCTTCCCACCAAGGACCAGTTTGGTGGTCTCAAACTGCTGACCTTACAGTTAGCTGACGCATACATTACCAGGAACGGGGGGAGTGGAAATCACTCTCTAGACCGTAGACACTTGTTATTCTTGGTGATGGGAAAGGCAACAGCAAATCTACGTGGTGGCGTCTGTGCACGTTGGTGAAGGTAAATGGGGAAGGTAAAAGAGCAAGCCATCAACTGTGACCCATGAGATGACACGGAGGGGAAGGGAAGCCAGACGGATGCCAGACGGATGGGAACCTAATTCCATGTGTACACTTCCACAGAAAACACAGTAACATATTTTGTAGGGGGAAAAAAAAGAAAACTCTGAAACAAAATTCCACCCTGACACATGCGTTGAAAATGACTTGACAGCATCTCCGGTCCTCCACCCCCCATCCCCATGCCCGCTCTGAAGAGGGGAAGGAAAATGCTCAGTAAGAAATGTAAAAAGAATGATCCTAGTGGGCAGCAGACATAAGAGACTTATTACCTTCTTCGAAAAGGCTTCAAATTTGAAAAATTAAATTTGGCAAAGAAATCTACTTTAGTTTTACGGAAATATGAATCCATTTCTAATACTACGGGTTTGTTTTTGATGTCCCAAGTACTTCAAATAGATTTATAACCTCTGAAACAAAACACGTCTTGAGTGTTCTCTTTGGTCCCTATTAATAAAATTTGCCTGGGAAACTTTCCCTTCTGATCCACCATCATATGAAGCCTACTGTTTCCACTTGGCACCACTACCCATGGTTTCTGTGATAGACCCACCTAATTCATTATTATCAGTAATTGAATCCGAGTAACTGCTTGCCAAGTGCAAGACATAACAACTCAAAACCCAAACCCACTGGTCTTGATTTGATCCTAAAGGATGGGGACTCCAGAGACAGTAAAGATCAAAAGGCTCCACGAGCTTTCTCTTGGATGTGATTTTAACAGAAGCCAATCACCAGGCTTCCCTTCCATGGCACCTCTGAATGGGTTTCAGTAGCCAACATTTAAATTGGTATTTAGGGGCAAACTGTTTGCACCACCCAAGAGACATAAGGTCTGAGGACAACATGCCGCAGAAGCTAAAGTGGTGGAAACGAAAATAACTGATGGGTGGGTGCATTTGAAGCATCCATGCAACTACCGTGCTGATAAGGTTTTCAAACAAAAAGTCTATGATGCGAGACACAAACACAAGCATTAGAAAAATAAGCATCCATTCTACCAACTAGGCACCTAAACCTAGTATGAATAATGAAACAAGCAACAAGAACAAGTTTTAAAAAACAGAAATACTTCAATCTGAATTCAGATCAACGCATTTCCTGTAAAGGGGGAACCTCACAAATAAAACCCAAACTGTAGAGACAGACTGCTCAAATATGCCAGCCAAAGTCAAGCTCACACTGAACATTAGGAGAGTTCATGTCCAAGGGCCCAGAAGTGTTATGAAACATGATCTACCAAAAGAAGGTAACACTGGTGACTTCGTGGTGAAATTCTAGACTTCCATGAAGAAGACTTAGGCTCGATTCCCAGCGAGGCACCTCGTGTGCAGCCCACCTGTCTCTCCATGGGAGGCTTGCATGTTGCTCCAATACCGAGTAGGTCAGAGTGGGACTTTCCTGCTAGGACAGACTAGGGAGAAAGACCTGGCACTCTGCTTCCAGTAGTCAGCTGATGGAAACCCTGTGGGTCACAACCACGCACAGATGGCACAGCGCCCATCGGTGCTTTCTTTCACTGTGCGTAGGGTCAAGGAGCCCTGATGGCATCATGGTGATGCACTAAGCTGCTAACTACAAGGTCAGCAGTTTGAAACCACCAGATATTTCACAAGAGAAAGACAGGGTTTTCTACTCCTGGAAAGAGTTACAATCTCCAAAAAAGAGTTACAATCTCTGAAACCCACAGGGACAGTTCTAATCGGTCCTATATTGTCACTATGAATCGGAAAAGCATAAGACACGAGGGTCACCCTCAGCCTAGTCAACAGCAGCTAAGAGCAACAATGTAGCAAAAGAAGCCATTGCTCAACCATTTCTAAAGCCCAAATGTATTCCTACATGACTCCTCAGGGCAGGGATGCCGGACCGTACCCTACCAGCTTTAAACATCAAATAAGCCCAAGAGGCATTTCAGAAGGCTTTCCAGTTCATCATGCATCTGGCGCTGTGAAGGTGAATTCCCTGAACCCGGCACTGGCCGCATTCAAAGTATTCCTGGCACCCGAGGCCACTCTCACTCGGGAGTCTGCAGGGAGCAGGAGCGCCACGGCAGCCGGGGAGGGGGGGGGGAGAAGAATGGGGGTCACAGACTGAGGCTCTCCTGACTCCACTTACAGAACAGGGAGGCGGGCTTCCAGGGTTGGCGGCACTCGACATGCTTGTGTGGGAGTGGGAGACATTTAACACACAGGTCTGCTCTGTGCCACACCAGGCAGTGGGAAACAACCTGTAATCCGTGCGTCCACTGGATCCAGTCACTGAGGGAAAACAAAGATGTGCTTTCACGTTCCTTTCGTCCTGTGAGCAACAAATTAGTATGCTTCCCCTTTTTCTTTAATGTCCTGACTGCTGGAAATTACTTCCAGATCCACTCTCTTTAGTTTTCATTTCCATCTCCATGAAACCTCCTCCGCCTGGGTAACAAGAGGAGATGATGGTGAAGCAGCAGTGGGGAAGAAGAAGATGAGATGGGAGGGGAGGAGAATAAAGACAGAACAAGATAACGTGCTAGATAGAACACAAAATAAACACACTCTGGCCAGAGGAACCGCTGTGGTCAAGGCTTGTGTACCGTGGACATGTCAGGAGGGACCAGTCCCTGGCGAAGGGCATCATGCTTGGTAAAGTGAGGAGGCAGCGACAAAGAGGAACAACTGTCTCCAACCTAGAACAACTGGGCGGATGGTGCAGGGCGGGGCTGTGTTTTGTTCCCTGTGAGGGAGAGGTAACTAACAAGAACACACATACTAGAAAGAGATCGAGTAGAAAACACTGCGTCTGTAAGGCCCACATGGCAGGCTTTACCTATTGGCTAGGGAGCTCCCGGGCATCCATCAGAAGGACACTGATAAAAGCATTTGTTCTCTGGCTCCTGGGGTGAAGTGCCATGGAGGAGTCAACACTGTGTCCCCTGACTCCTAGCCAATGCTCTTTCCGCTGCGTATTCTACTGACTAAGGATTAGCCAGCCAATAGTCAGTGTGCTTAGACACATGTGGCCCTAAGTTACTGTAATTACCTTCGCTTACTTTCTTTTAAAAAGACAGACCAACAAAAACCATCACCCACCAAGAGAGAAATATCACCAACTGACTGTTCCCACATACACACCCCACCCCCAGGGGACAATGCCTAATGTAACTTCTCCAACCGGGAGACCAAAACCACCCAGAGGAAACTTTGAAACAACCCCCAAGAAACTGAGTAATAAAATAACAACTAAAACTCATGGAGTTAATAACAATTAAAAACACCCACCAATGACTTAAAAAAAAAAAGGTCTGTTGAGATCAGACCCTTTCTAAAGGGGACAGACAATAAAGTACTGAGAAAGATGACATGGAAAGCGAGAAGTCCACATGGTGTTTTGGCTCTGAGATTTCAGGCAAAAAAAGATTCTGTAAATTCTCCCAGCAGGGTAAAGTCAGAAAGGAGTGCAGAGGCGCCTGGGCACTAGGTCCTGGCAGAGTGTAAACAGGCTGCCAGGTGTCCATCCACCTGGGTCTTTCACTGCCCTCTGTCTCTGCTTCTTAGGTGTAAGTTGTGAATCACAAGACCTCAATGGACTATTATGAAACTCCTCCCCACCCCCACCCCCATCCCCACCCCCGAAAAAGAAACAAGACAACTCATTGCCATCAAGTGGCCAGGACGGGGTAGAACTGCCCCTGTGGGTTTCCAAGACTATAACTCTTTGTGGAGGAGACTGTTAACACCGGTTGAATGGTTAAAATGGTGCCAGGCAGAGAGAAGATGCTCAGAGAGCCACAGAAATGAATCGCATTAATGCAGGTCTTGTTCCAACCTAAGGTCCTGGCGCTTCAAGGCCAAGTTGACACAGTTCATCTGAACTTTCCCTGCTGTTGTCCTAGCCTCCCCACTATGCACTCCTTAGAGACTAGGGGTGCAATGGCCATGCCCAGCGCACTGACCCGAGCAGGACTCGTGGCTGCCTGATGGGAAGCCATGGTGATGCAATCAGCCAACACTCTCAGCTGCCAACCAGAGTTGGCAGAATCTACTCCAAGGTGCCTCAGAAGAAAGGTCTGGTGATCTAACATCAGGGGGTAGAAAATCAACCATTAGGAGCACAGTGCAACACGCAGAGTTCTGCCTGACACACACACAGGTCACCAGGAATTAGAATCCTCTCAATAGCCAACGGGTTCCAAAGGAAAGGAGGTGTTGACAAGAATGAATGTTTACCCCAGCCTCCAACCATAAATAGGAAACATAATGACTAGATGTCACTGTTTTGCTTGAATGTATTACCTTCATGTGGCTTGATGAGACTTCTGTGAACACAGTAGAAAATAGATCAATAATGGCAGTAGTCACTACCCAGAGGCCAGAGCGGGAAAAGCTCCGAGCAGCCCTCGGCTTTCCGCTCGCAGTGCACTCCATGCTGGTTTGTGCGTGGGTGCTGCTAATCACCGCCAGGCTTGCCGGGAAAGCTGAAACCATTAAGAAACATTTGATTTCACATCCTCTGCACCTGGGCCTTTTCATGAAGAAGGGGTTCGCCTGCCCCTACTCACTCCCCATCGGATTGGGCACTGCGCTCAGGCAGGACCTCAGTGCCTGCTTCCCATCAAATGCTTCAGTCCTCATCACCCAGGCTGATGCTGCCTGGACAGCAGAGAGCCCCGTGAAGAAGACCTCCTGCTAGCTCTAGAATTCATGCGTCTTCAAACTGCGGCCCGCCAAGGACATTTATCTGGCCCGCCGGGTGTTTTTGCCCGTTTTTTTGTTTTGTTTTTTCACTTCAAAATAAGATATGTGCAGTGGCCATAGGAATTAGTTCATAGCTTTTTTTTTTTAAATCCATGGTCTGGCCCTCCAATGGGTCTGAGGGACAGTGAACTGGCCCCCTGTTTAAAAAGTTTGTGGACCCCTGCTCTAGATTATGCTGGGGCAGGTGGCAACCAAGTGGTGTGCAATTAACTGCTAGCCTGATGTTTGGAGCTTCCAACCCACTCAGCAGTGCCGCCAAGAAGAGGCCTGGCGATTTGCTTCGATGAAGACGCCGACATCCGAATCACAGAAAACTCTCTGTGGGCAGGTCTGCCCAGTCACACATGGATCACCACGAATCGGGAGCAACTGGACAGCAAAGTTCACTTGAGATTCTGTTGTTCAGCTGAGCCACAAAGGGAAGCCAGCCTCTGGAAGAGATGCCCACCCCCACCCCCACCACCTCCGACCACAGTTATCTACAGTTCCGTGGCTCCCTTCACCACCCCCACCTCCATCCCCACCCCAAACTCCATCCATTCCTATTCCATAATAAAACTGAGCTCCACCGGGCATCAATTAGGAGCTGAGAGAAAAGGCTGTGCTTGGAGCACCTGGCTGCTCTCCAAACTAAACACACTATGTAAACCCGATTCCACGGCGGCTCGGCCTGCAAGCACGCCGGGGCGCCCGACTTTGCTAGATTTAAGCCTTCGTTTACTCACTGTCAGGAGGGTATTCCCCAGTTAGCTGCTCCTCCAACGGAGCCTGGTGCAACCATCCCCACCACCACCCCGACCTGGGCAACCAAATGTGACATCCAAAGAGCCCCTGGGTGGGCAATGTGTCCCTGCCATGCCGGTGTGTATGCCCGGTGGGCAGGAGAGGGGCAAGCAGCGAAGGGCTCTAGCAGGTCCCAGCACCAGGTCCTGGGCGGCACATGCCTAGGACATAACAGTCAAAGAAAGTCCTCGGGCCTTTCTTAGGCACTGTCTCATCAATTCCAATTCCAAACTCCCAGCAGCCCCAAGGGTGCAGAGGAGAACTTCACTCAGCAGGATTTTCAAGGCTGGGAGTCTCAAAAGCAGATACCCAGGCCTTAGTCCCCAGTCACCTCTGGGTGGGTTTGAACACCCTCCTCAACCAGAAGTTTCCCAACAAAGGCCAAACAATTTCCCCTTCCTGGGGATATTCAAGGAACTGGCAGGAATGAGGACCAAGCACTGCAGGGTAGGTATGCCTCTCAGCACGCTAATGCTCACGGTGAAGGCAGAGAGCTTGTCCAAGACGCTTACGGAAAAGCCAGGACCATAAAACACACTGCAATGTGCTGTTTGCCCAGTGCCTCAATCACATACCATTCTATTTCACAAAACACTGTGTCCACATACAGTGAATTATATGCCCATCTCTCTACATAGCCATGGATTTCCATGTCTATACACATGCGTACACATCAGGAGCCCTGGTGGCTTAGTTGTTGGGCATTGGTCCACAGTTCCTAACCACCAGCTACTCTGCAGGAAAAGGACAGGGCTTTCTACTCTCATAAACAGCTACAGTCTTGGAAGCCCACAGGGGCAATTCTACCCTGTTGTGTAGACTCGCTATGAATCAGCATTGGACTCATGGCAGTGAGTTTCCTTTTGGGGGAAGACAGATGCATAGATAGCTAGATAACTAGTAAGATTCAATAGATGATAGATACATGATTGATAGATAGAGAGCAAGAGATAGAGATATCACACACACACACAATTATGGATTACTCCAGGATTTCAGAATTCTAGAGATCTAGAGATAACATGAACACTAGCTATCATCATCTAAACCAGTGTTTCCCAAAGTGGGCAAAACTGCCCCCTGGGGAGGCACTGGAGGGACTGGGGGATGCGGGCATGCTACACTTTGTCCTGGATGTTGACCTATGGTACAAAAGTTTTTGATGGCCAAGGGGGCACTGAGTAAACTTATTTTTCCCTGCAAATGGAGCAATGGCCAAAATATATTTGGGAACCTATGGCATAAACTAATAATCAGTTGTGCTTTATTGGTTCCAGCTCCAGGGACCCCCGTGTGCTCCCCACGGCTCTTGGGGCTGATTCCTTAGAAACAAACAGACAGACATGCTTCCAAGGTGCCCCTGACTGAGCCAGAACCTTCAACCTCCAGTTAGCAGTCAAGCCCTTGAAACACCGGCATCATCCAGAGACCCGTCAGAACACCCCCACTTGTATCCAGAACTGAAGGCCAACACCAGATTGCAATGACCATAAACCTGGCAGCCAGATGAAGTGGACGTCAACACCAACATCCCCACTTGCCAAAGTTGTGATTTTGGTCAAGTCAGTTTGGGTTCAGTAACTGGGCATGGTGGTAAGAATGTACACATCATTGTGAGGCTCAGTAGATGTTGTGGGAGGAAGCACTTAGCTGCAGGCCAGCCCCATGGCCGAAGGCCACTCCTTGTGTGTCAGTCTTTATCAGCCCTGTTTCCACACCCTACAAGGGAGGCACACCCAGGAGGCAAAGAGGAAGGGGTCTCTGGGGCTGGTCTGGCGGCAGAAGAGAGATGCCCTTTCAAACTCACAATTTCTGGGAATGACAGAGATGCTTGACATGTTTCACCTACCATCCGCATGAAAATCGCTAAACCGCTTCCCAACTATTGGAAAGGAATTCCACATTATTCACCACATAAATTTGCCTAAATCCCCTATGGGGGCAAGATGTGGGAGCCACTGAGCCCAAAGCCAAGAGATGAGACATCCACCCTATGATTCAACCTGAACAGCTGCAGGGTGAGAACAAGAGTGGGGCTCGCAAGACACATAGGCTTGCCCTTTGGTGTTTGTTTCTGAGTTTTGCTCATTAACCCCATGATTTACTTCCCTTCTATCGCAGAACTCAGAAACATCCCTAACACCTTTCTGGACAGCTATGACCAGGTTTGAATGCATCCAAAAAGAGTCACTAGCCACTTCTAGGCAGCCTAGGATTTAATCTGCACCCTCAAAGATGTACGACCATGCTGGGGGGAGGGCAGAGCCAGAAGGTCCTGGTTGTTGTTGTTAAAGACACCATCCTGATAAGTAGGACAAAGCGGTCCAGAGCATTCCGCCACTGGAAGCCCTACGGAGCACAGTTCAACTCCAGCACTTGGGGTCATCGGGAGTCAGGGTGAACTCAATGGCAACTGGCTGCTCAACGTGGGACCCCGCCTTGCGGGGAGGCAGCCACTCCAACCGAGAGTGCACTGGGAGGCCAGCTACATTGTGTGAGGTTCAGAGGGCAAGTGGGGGCTGGGCTGCAGCAGCAGCAGGTGCTCCACAGGTTCATCACCCATCATCGGTGCAGGGGACGGTGGGGTGGGGGGCGGGGATGGCAGCCAGTGACAGGGTGGGACTGCTCCCTTGGGTTTGCAAGGCTGCAGTCATCTTTTGGAAGCAGGTTCTCCAGCTTGTCTTTGTGGTGCCTCAGCTGTCACGCATTTACCACGTGTCCCAGCCAGGGACTCCTGCGGAGCATATAAACTCCAAAAACCACCTCACTGCCGGTGAGTCCATTCTGACTCCAAGTGACCCTCAAGGACGGGGTCACACGGTCCCTGTGGATTTCCCAAAGTGTGGCTTTATGGGAACAGAAAGCCTCATCTTTGTCACTCGGAGAGGCTTGCTGACCTAGTGGTTAGCAGCCCACCAGAGCTCCTAAAGGGGGTATTGAAAACAAAACAGAACTCAACTGCCACTGAGACAAAGCAGACACGCAGTGACCCTACAGGACAGGGTAGAACTAACTACCCTGCGGGTTTCTGAAGCAAGTCTTTATAGGAGTCAAAAGGCCCGTCTTCATCCTGCAAAGCTGCTGTTGTTTCGACCTGCTGATCTTACAGCCCAGCGAGTACCCAGAGCCAGGGCTCGGAGGTGGCTCTGGGTGAGTGACAAGCAGAGCCAGACCAGGTGAGGTAAGCAGAGAAAGGGGGGTCTCTGCAGACAGGCGGAGCCAGGCGTGGCCAAGGCTGTCTCTGAAATCAGGCAGAGGAGCAACAGGTAAGACTGGATGGGCAGGATGGGCCAGGAGGGCCTGGAATGCTAGGTGGGGAATCAGAAAGTACAGGAATCTGCCACCTGTCTGAGAAAGCCGCTGTGAGTCCAGCTCTCCAGTCATCCAGCACTCTTTCAAAACTCAGGAGCAGCCAGCAATGGACTGCTACTGTATGCATGTTCAATGCTGTAACAGTATGTCAGCGACAGAATTTCCCCCCTTGCATTCTGGGAGCCCGGTTTTCATTCCTGGCCCATGTGCCTCGTGCCCATCCACACCCACCCACCCATCTGCCAGTGGAGCCGTGTTTGTTGCTGTGAAGTCGAACAGGTTTCGCTGTGGCTTCTGGAGCTAAGATGAAAGAGGAAGGAAGGCCTGGTCATCTATGTCCAAGTATCTGTGACTGAAATCCCCTAGAGATCACAACAGTCTAATCGCGAGGAAGGCTCAGGGCCAGGCAGCATTTAGTTCCACTGTGCACAGAGTCACCACAAATTGAGGCGCAATCTACAGCAAGTCAAAAGATCAACACGTCACCTACGCAGAAGGTTCGACTGGGTTGCTTCACAAGAGGAAGGCTAACCCGGAAAAAGTGGCAGTAACTTTAGATAGCCAAAGAGGGTCTTTGGACCAAAGTCTGTCTACTCTCACAATCAAGTCCACGGGGGCTGATGTCACATTTTACAGAGGGGAAATGCTACGCACGTAGCTCTTGGTGCCGGACAAGCAGACGGACGGGCGGCCCCGCCAGTCCATGATTCTCTCAGTGACAGTGACCCAGGCCCCTCCTCCAGGGGAGCGGCTTCAGAAAGACCTCCCTCGATGTGCCTGCAGCGCTGAGGCCCATGGGAAATGCTGCACTCCTGTGCAAGGCAGGCTCGCCCTCTCCTAAGGGCAGCATGATCTCACGCCCACTGCCTCTAAACAAGCTCCAACAGGCATTCCCACCCAGTCCAAGTCGACTCCTCTTCCCCTGCCCGCTGTTCACATGAAGTCAGCTGTGGGGGAGGCGAAGAGAACGCTGGGAGAAGCAGGTAGGAAGAGGACCCGGTGAAGTGTCCGTGACATGATAATCTGAGAACCAATGACTCAGGAGGTGAAGAACTCTCCCATGGTTCACGAGACGCAGACCCAGTGCACCAGGCCCCTGGCTCAGAGGGCGCCACCCACCACACCCTCCGCTTCAAGCCCAGGACAAAGGCTGGTTCGTCCCTGGTAACCAGCAAGGCGCCTGAGCAGAAGGCTTCCCGGGAAGCCAATGCCAAAGCCACAGAGAGCAAGGAGGGAAAATCAGCAAGCCCTGTGCTTATCAAACCAACAGTCATTTGTGATCAGCACCCGTGGTCCAGAGTAGGCAGAGGCTTGGGCATAGATTCTCAGACCCAGGAGGGCTCTCGGAGCTTACAGCCATTCCCCAGCCTTTTGCAAACACTGCACTTACCCCATCCCACTCAGAGGACGCTTTCGTAAGATCTCGTAATAAGCCATTCGCAGGGGCTGTTCGCATCCTAGGTTGAGAAAGGCGCAGTCAGAGCTTCCCTTCCAAAGAGGTGGGCCTCAGTCCACAGGCGCTCTACCTATAAAAGCAGACAAGGAAAACAATGAGTCTCTCTCTCTCTCTCTCTCTCTCTCTCTCTCTCTCTCTCTCTCTCTCTCTCTCTCTCACACACACACACACACACACACACACACACACACACACACACACACACACACACACAAGCTTCAAAGAGTTTGTAGGAAAAGTTCTATTACCCCTCAATTCCACGACCTTTTTGTAGGAAAAGTTCTATTACCCCTCAATTCCACGACCTTTTTGAAGCCCCCTAGAAGTTGCAAGTTCAACCGCAGAAACATTGTATTACATTGTAAATACTCAATTGCTAATTGCAATTTAAAAAAACAACAATTAGCATTTAAATCACTGCAGGAGCATTTACCAATCCCTTACTGCACTACAAGAAGAACCCTGGGGGAGGAGTGGTCACAAGTGCACGGCAGATAACCCAAAGGTCAGCCATTGGAACCCCCCAGCCTTTCTGGGGGCAAAAGGTGCGGCAGCCTCATAAGCACTCAGGGGCAGTCCTACTCTGTCCTGCTGGGCACTGTGAATGGAGCCAACTCAACAATGCGTCTGGATCTTCCAGAGCAGGTGGGCTTTCAATGCCCATTGCCTCTGAGGCGATTTCATCAAGTTCAGCCCAGGTAGGCAGGATCAAGCCAGGCTACACAGAGCTGACTCTCAAAGAAGGCTGACGTTTCAGAAGCAGATGACCAGGCCTTTCTTCCGAGGGGCTTCTGAGTACATTTGAACCTCCAATTTTTGGGTTCAATGACCGCATGGACAAACATTCAAGCACGGCCTTGTCGATAGCACTGAGCCGTCAGTGGTCAGCAAAGCCCCTAACGGCTGGAATTCACGGAGCTCACACACTAGAACATCGGATTCCACAGAACCACATGAAGGCAAGCTCTTTCAAGCCCACACCCATGGGTGAAGCAAAGACAACTTTCCCAACAAGATGCTCTCTCCTCAAAGGCTTTCCTGGTTGATCCACCTCATACACATATTTGTGTCCACACAACGGCATCAAAGTAACAAACGGGAGGAATGCGGCTGCAAAACACTTGTGAAAACTCCTCCTCCTCCTTGTTCTTCATTCTCAAAACAGGCCCAGCCAGAACAGAACAACACTGTCAGGGCTGTATCTCAGAGCACCGGGTCACAGCACACACAACAGGCAGCTGGTGGGCCGCTAACCGCACACCTGACAGCGGTTCTCCACTGCCTGGGCACCACAGCGCAGAAGCAGCCTCTTCCCGGCTCAGCCCCTGGTGACACTCAATGCATAAGCAACTGTAACTAATTATGCCACATGGCTATCATCTCAGCTGACAGAGCCCGGGGGGGTGGGGGGGGGCAGGATATGGCTTGGAGTTGGGCAGCTTCAGTACTGCTCCACGATGCCTGTGTGGAAGAACATTAATCGGCCCACCTCTTCCACCCCGAGCTTTTCTATTTTTCCATTCTTGGATGCGAAGTCAACCACAACATAGTGTGGCCCATTGTTGTTGCTGCTGTTGTGAGCGGTCTGTGAGTCAGCCCTTGGGCTCACGGCGGCTCTGTACACAGCAAAGCAAAATGCAGTCCAGCCATGCATCACATCCCCCCCATCACTGGCTGACAAGCGTTTCACAGTTTTCGTTGCTTTCTCAGAAGCACCCCCACAAAGTCTCTGTTCATAGTCCATCTTAATCAGGAAGCTCCGCTGAAACCTGCTCAGCATCACAGCAACACACAAGGCTCTGCTGACAGGGCCGCCAGCCAGGAATGGAGGAAGCGAGAACTCTACCACCACCATGCCTTCCCCCAAGCAGCAGAGGGACTCTGGCCTCTGGACATGCAATCCGGGGGGCAACAGAAATGCTGGCAGTTAGTCAGCATCCATCGCTTGTCTAAGTCAAACTGCTGAGTACCTAAATTTAACAGGTGCTGCCTGCTTCTGAGCAGCCCCAATAACTTACCTCCAAGTCCCTTTCCATGTCTTGTAGCCACCTCATTTCTGCCCTAAGAGGTAACATAAGAACAGCCAGGAGGGGGGCCCTCAAGACTAAGAGATGAATGAGAAGCCAAATCTCCAAGTGGGAGGCAAAGGTGGACTCTGCAGTCAGCTTAGCAGCAACCAACTGGGATAAGAAGATGGAAATATAGGAAGTGATCCTTGCGGCCCCCACAACAAAACCCACTGCCATCAGTCCGTGCTGACTCAGAGAGACCTGATGGGACAGGTAGAAAGCCTGTCTTTCTCCTGCAGTAATGAAGAGAAAACAAACTGACCAAAGAGGAAGTGGTCTTTATGTTTTCTATTGCGAGGACCGTCCAGATTGCTGGGCGGAAATGTGAGCTTTAAGAACAGAGATCTAACAAGAGTGGATTACGAGGAAACACACTGAATGCAGTAGGTCTCTTGTGCCAAGTTATGTATGATGTTCACGCTGAACTGTCACATCGGCCCCCAAAGCACGCTGTCAATGTTTCCACCTTACCGGTGGGGAAATGTAAGCCCAGAACTAACACAACTCTTCCAAGGCCACACAGCTAAAAGTGGCAGAGCAGGAATTCAAGTCTAAATAGTTCTGAACTGCGAAGTTCTTGCTCTTAGACTGTCACACAGCGCTCAGAGAGAGAAAACTATGAAATGCCGGGAGTCTCATGCATTAAAAATAAACCAAAATGAAATGTTCCTCCTCAGTCATTATAGGCAATTTGCTCAACCTTGGTAAAAGCAAGTCCATATTGTCAAGTGGGTTGAAAACACCTCCAATTCGCACAATTACTAGTAAGTCTTATGCAAATTCCAGTTCCATGTTTCCAAACCAATTTCACAGGGTGTGCCCCAGTGAATACACAAAGCCCAGCTTGGAGCAATTCAAGCCAATCTGTTTGATGCAAGACAAGGTATGTTTCCATAAAACCAAAAAGAATTATCCATGTCAAGGGCACATAAAAATAAATGCATAATGCCTCCCTCCTGGAAGAGATGGAGCCTATCTTCAAAGGCTTTTTAAAAATCTTTCTGACAAGAGTTCCACAGCACAGAATGTTTAAAATGCATGTAAATGCAAGAAAAGGTAGTGCTTGTTTATGCTTCAGTTACAATGCAAGCAACTAGAGCCACACCGGTTATTTACTAGCGGAGGGGGAAAGGCCCCAAGGGGGGGCGGGGGCGGGGAATTGCCAGGCATTATAACTTCTCTTATACCTAGTAAAATTAACCATTTCAGAGGCATGGAACATGGACTACCCACCGACATCTTCAGCCTCTCAGGAGCTCCAGGGGTGGTGTGGGATGGGCACTGAACAGCTAACTGCAAGGTCAGCAGATCAAACCCACCTGCTTCTTCTTGTGAGAAAGATGAAGTTGACTGTGCTCAAAAGGAGCAGTTCTCAACCTGGGGTCGAATGACCCCTGTCACAGGGGTCACCCGATTCATAACAGTAGCAAAATGACAGTTATGAAGTAGCAACGAAAATAAGTTTATAGTTGGGGGTGGGGGAATCACCACACATGAGGAATGATATTAAAGGGTCGCGGGGTTAGGAAAGTTGAGAACCACTGGTTTAGAGCCTGGAAAACCCTGGGGAGCAGTGTAATGTGCCCTGAGGGGTCGCTGTGAATTGGAACTAATTCAGAGGCAGTGGGTTTGCTTTTCTTGTTTCTTGGAACAATTCTGTCCCAGGTGTCATATGTAGTACCACCTGGTAAGGCTAAAGAAACATGCCTCACCCCACTAGCGTCCACTTGGGACATATGTTCCCCACATCACTGTAACAAAATCCATAGGCAGTACCACAAAAAAAATTCTTACCCTTGAATTCTGCACGTTTTCCATTCCTGAAAATGCACAGTATCAACAAAAAGTTCAAAGCAGAAAATAATTTGGTCATGAAAGGGGTAAAGCCTATTTCAAGTATCCACAGGATGTCCTCCACAGTCCAATTGACAATGTCAAGCACATAAACCAAACACCACCCCAGTGCACCAGCCATTCCCCTTTGCCTGGCGCAGGATCCTTGTTCCGTAAAACTCAGGGCACACGGCCCCTGAGTCAGTCCCTCCAGCACTATCACGAGCTGGAACTTAGAGGTTTTCCATATGGAGCGAGTGGCTGATGGGGAGTCAGCATCACACCTGCTGTGTCCCTTCCTGGGTGCACAGTGAGCTCAAGCATCTCACTCTGGGGTGTCACAGAACTGGATCAAGAAACAGATCTCTTATCTGACTAAAATTAAAAGTGATTTCCTTTTACTTCTGTATCCTGAACATCAGGCAAACCAGAGGGTCGAAGCAAATGGAATCAATTTCTGGTCATGACCGGCAGACCCCTCTGCCCCTGCCCAACATTGTTAAATAAGATGATGGCACACAAAATCAGGCCGCCCTGCCACCGCATTTCAAAACATCAACAAACTCCAAACTTACAGCCTTCGGATCGATGCCAACTCACAGAGACCCCAAAGGGCAGGGTACCACTGCCCCCAGGGTTTCTGCCCCAAGATTGTAACTCTTTACAGGAATAAAAAGCCTCGTCTTTCTCAAGAGGGGTGACTGGTACTTTTGAACTCAGCAGCACTGTGCGTAAACCACGACGCCACCAGCACTCCTAGGGCCCCGGATTAAAAAATCAGCTCCTAAGTTACTCCTAGGCAGGCCTGAGAGATGTACTGATGTAAAATAAGCACACGCTCGGCTCAACACACAGGTAAGCCCTAGGGTGTTGCAATGGTTAAAGACTGAACCACCAAACCGAGAAGCTGGTGGGTCAAACCCGCCAAGAGGCATCTTATCAAAACAGCCTGGCAATCTGGAAGGCCTGGAAGACCCTCTGGCACCGGTGCTACTCTGACACACGTGGAACTGACATCAATCGGAATGACTTGTCAGGAATAAAAACAACACAGGAGCACACACGCACAAGCACACACACACCACCACCACCACCACCACCCATAATGGTCAAGCGGATTCTGAATCATAGCAGTTCTGTCACACCGAGCAGAACTAGAACTGCCCCGTATGGTTTCCACAACTGTGCTCTTTACGGAAGAAAAGTGCCTCAATCTTTCTCCCTCCAGGGGCTGCTGGGATCAAACTGCGGAAGCCACTTAGCAGCGGAGTGCCTAACCACTGTGCCAGGAGAGCGGCTCCTTAAAACAGCATGGAAGAGCCACGCAGTTCATTGCCTTTGCTTCTTGGCCTCGAAAAATACCACAACTTTCTCATTTTTCCCCCATGATTAAATAAAACACAAAAAGTTTGGATTGGCATGGCATTACTAAAACTATTAAGCATATATTTATACATGAGATATGCAAAATGGGTAAAAATTAGACCCAAAGCCTTAATCTGCTGGCAGCTTAAGTCCTTGTAGGCAGCAAAAAGTCACACATGCCAAATGAACGGCCACTGTCACTTGGTACAGTAAGCCAGCTGGGTTTCCGCAGCGAGCCCATGCAGAGCAGAACTAAATGCTCCGCCAGGCTGGGCACCCCCTCCCAACAGTAGGCATAGATCAAAATAAGGTTTGCCAGAAACGGGATCGTTGGCCAAGGGAGGCATATTAAATGTCTTTTGTCATGATCTCAGCCCTACCCCCTCCTGCCTCCACTCCATCAAAACTAACGTATGTACCCAGATCTGAAGAAGGCAAACCAGCTGCCCCCAAGGGCTAGCATTTTCCAACAAGTTGCAAATAAATCAGGTGCAGCACTGAACTACCTCAATCACGCACAGAATTGGTGATACTTCTGATGCCGCTCAATCCAGAACTCTGATCAGGTCCAATGACAACAAATCAAATCATGCTCACTGCCGTGGACTAGATCACAACTCACAGGACAGACAGGCTAGAGCTGCCCCTGTAGCTTCCAAGCTGAAACTCCTGAAGCTTCTATTTTCACCCCCCACCCCCCGCGGTCCAATGCCACCATTTAAAAGGCTGTTCCTTGGGAACTTTTTCTTTTCTTTCTTTCTTAAAGACAAATAACAGGGATCATTGATTCCGGAGTCTTTCCCAGCCCTCGTTCCCATCCACCTTGCCCTGTAATTACTGGTCTCACAGCGGGACATTCGGACACAGGGCGCATTTTGGGTGGTAGCCACCTTGCCCTCCCCACGTCCCCGCCCCCGAAAGGAGGGTTTAGGTCGGTAACAGAAGGTAAAAACGAAGAGAAGCGCTACCAAAACGCAAAATCCTTGATTTACCCAAGAACCAGAAGAAACTTCGGGGTCCTCCGGAGGCTCAGCGGAGAAGGTTCTGCGCCCTGGGCGCAGTGGAGAGATGCCGGTCTGGACTTCTGGCTAATTCTGGGCCCGGGGCTCCTCCGGGACACTCAGAGCCCCTGCTCCCGGGATCTTAGGCTCTGGGAGCAGAGAGAGCCGCTCCGTCTGCGCAGCGCGCCCGGCTTCCCCAACCTCCGCACACAAAGAGGCTTAAAGACCCAGCTCACCAGCTCTGGGCCAGGCGCACTTGTCTCTCCGCTCCTCTCCCTTCACGCATCGCTCAAACTTCCAGTGACCGAAAGGAGGAAGCAGCAAGCAGCCTTCCCTCGACTTCGGGCAGAACTGGTGGGTGTAGCTTGTGAAGTTTCGCCCTATGATGAATCTGGTCGTTTGGGTGTGTAGGAGAAGGTTTGCAGCTCGTCCCCGCCCACCTCGCCTCCTCTCCGCCCCTTCTCCAGTTCTGCTCTCCCCAGCCAGCTGTCAGTCAGCGTCCCAGCGCCTGGCCTCCCACACACAAGGAGGGAAATTCACGTCTAACATTTTTACACATCAACTGGGTTACCCCGACATGCCCATAAATTCCCGTCCAAAAGAAAAATTTTGACACCACATGGCAAGAAAGCCATGTGCCTTTCCAGGATCTAGAAAGCTAAAATCCATAAACACTCACTCCTTCTCCCAACCGCCACGCACAAAAGAGGCAAAAATTGGGCATCTTAACAAGTGCGGAGCTAAGTCCTAGAGATCTGTTTTTCTTAAGAGCTGAAGTACAGAAAAATAGAAGGCAAACGTTCAACAAGCTGTCGTTTCTTGAAGTTTATTTCAAAATATTTTATTAGATACACCAAAATATATTTTTAAATCCTATCAATGACTTTTCAGTATTAAACATTAAAAATTACCAGCAGCGTTGAAACTACCTCTAAAGCTCCTGCCTGCCCCACTCCTGCCCGCCCAGAAGACACTCTGGGTAATGCCCCCTGGAGTTATCAGGTCTGTGGTACACAGGGTGGCTAAGGGGGCACCTCCTCCTGCAAGTCCCTGGGGAGTGTAGACAGCTAATGTGCTCAGCTACCAAGCAAAAGGCTAGCAGTCGGAGTCCCTATCCCTCCTCCACAAATATCTTGGAAGAAAAGTCTGGCAGCAGAATTCCAGTATCTCTTCCCACAGACATGGGCTGCCCGCAGTCAGATATGACTCCATGCCAACTGGAGTCCACCCCACCCGGAAATAAAACTGAGGGATATTTGATTTCCCGTGGGTGGTTTCCATATCACGGTTGGAAGACACTGTAAAAGAAACGTGCGAACTTGAACGGGGCTTGGCGGGAAGCAGTAAAGTGTGCACTGCTGTGCTGGGCTCTACTGCTGCAGGCCCCACACGCAAGTTTCAGTCCGAGAAACTTCCGATGGCCAACCTGATACCAAAGGAAGCCTGGGGCGGCTGGTGAACGAAAAAGAAAGAAGTTGCCACATCTGGAGCGACAAGTGAGGGGCCGCATCTGGCACGGTTGCAGCATTGAGGGGTGAAATTGGTAGATTAAGAAGACATTATTCATTTTACACGGTAACAGCTGTGCTAAGCCAGGGAGACTGACCCACACTTCAAGGGGCTTTCCCCAGAGACACGGTGACAAGAATAGAAACAGCACATCCAAGAAAGAAACCAAAATTACTCAACTGCCGACCTGAGCAACAAGCTGGACGCAGTTCTCGGAAAGGGGCGCTTTCAGGACAATAATGACCAGAATAAACACAGTGGAACCTCGCTGATGCCGTGAAAATTGACTCTGGCGCGTGCGTGCCCAAGAGCCAAAGCAGTTGCTGCGATGCGGATCCACACCCAGGGAAACTCATATCAGAGAAAACTGCTTTCAATGGTTGATTGTTTGGGAAGTAGACTGCCAGCCTTTCTTCCAAGGTGCCTCTCGAAAACCAAGCCAAACTCGCTGCCACCACAAGGATTGCAACTCATAGGGACCCTGGCGGCCAGGGTGAACTGTCCCCGGGAATTTCAGAGACCTTAGATTTTATGGGAGCAGAAACCCTCAGCGTAGCTGGTGGGTTCAAACCACAGACCTTGTGGTCAGCAACTCAGTGTGTAGCCCACTGCGCCACCAGGGCTCCTGTCAAGATGTTTATGGATGAACTCAAACCTACAACAGTTCCGTTAACAGCTAAGCATATTAACTATTCATACCACCACAGGATTCGTGTGTGTGTGTGTGTGTGTGTGTGTGTGTGTGTGTGTGTGTAGTGAGGTGGAGATGGGCAGAGAGAAAAAGAAAGAGCTAATGGCTGGTCCACCTTTGCCTGAAAGGCTAGCCTAAGTAGCAATAGAGAAATGTTTGATAAACAAATGTTTCATGAGCAAAAGGTGTCCACGAAAAGAAGGCATCTTCCGTGGCAAAAGAAAGAGATCGAGTGCTAGTGCAGGAGTATCCTGAAGAAGAGCTGATTGTGCCCCCAAGAACATGGGGCAATGTCTGGAGACATTTCCAGTTGTCACAAGCAGAGGGTGCTACCACCATCCATCCAGTTGGTAGAGGTTCAGGATGCTGCTAACCATCACACAGTACAGAGAGTAGTCCCTGGACCTTGCCCCACCACATGGAATTGATGATGCAGTCTCAAATGCCAACGTCAGCAAAGCCTTGGGCTAGAGGTTTCACTGTCAGCTGCCCATTAATTCATCCCATCACCATGACAAAGACTCTCTCCTGGGGGTTTAAACAAAGTAGTGTACCATGTTTGTGTTAGTCTGTGTAGACTAAAGAAACAAATCCAGGGAGACTCATATGTGTGTAAGAGAGTTTTATCTAAAGGAAAATTGTACATAAAGAAAGCATCCCAGCCCAGTCCAGTCCAAGCCCATAAATCCGCTATTCGCCCATATGTCCGATACTAAACTATAAAGTCCTCTTCAGACTCACAAAACACATGCAATGATGCCGAATGCAGGGCAATCATAGGACAGTGGGTAGAAAGTCTTTGGATCCAGTGGCGTTGTAAGCATCTCAGCACCAGCAGGGGTCTCTCTACATGGCTTCTCCAGCTTCAGAGGTCTGGTTCCATCAGGGTAGGTCCATGTGGCTTCTCCAGCTCAGGGCACTAGGATAGTTCCTGCCTCCAAGGAGGAAATACCCGAGTTCCCAGAATTCTCAGGAAAAGACCAAGCCCACACACCAGTCTCATTGGTTTTATCTTCGGATCGACAGGCTAGCGTCCACCCCTACACTCAAATCCTCAAATTGACACCAGATTAGGTAACTACCACGATGTTTCTACTTCTTTCGCGTATTTTCTGTTGCGCGATACTTGGTGGTTGAGCCCCACCCATCTTTGTGGGCTCAGAAGGAAGTGGAAGCGGGTCTCAGAAGCAGTAAAGCAGCCCAGGGTTTGGGGTGCAGTTCTAGGGTCCGTAAACTCCCGACACTGCTGATGGGTTTGGATGCAAATCATGCAGAAAGTGTGGGGGAGAAGCTGGCGGTAGCACCATCCCAGGAGGGAGTCCAGATGCACAGAGGGAGGGAAACATGGAAGAAACATGGCGGGCTGAGCCCAACCACATCCCCGAGCCCTCCACGCTACCAGGAGTGGAAACACAGCTGAGAACAGGGTGCTTCAACTCACTAAAGCGGTTCCCAAAGAAAGGCAGGGAGCGTTCCATGGCAAGAGAAGGCCTGCCTATCACCAAGACCATCTGGCAGACCTTTCTACTTGCTTCCCTGGCTCCTCAGTATCTAGGGCGGGTCTCTTTTAACGCTCAAGTATCACATACATTCCATTTCTTCTGATTGATTTCACATCTGTTTGGGGCAGAAGACGGGTTTTCCCCATGCCTTTTCTCTTTCAGTGTGATTCACAAGTGGGGGAAGGGGCCAATGGTATTGCTCACCTTAAATCCCCAACCTGTAGCTGGTGCTTCACATAGCAAATTGGATCGAACTGAATCAGGCCCTATCTTCTTCCCTATAATTCACTCTAAGCATCTGCATGGCAAAGATACAACACTGGTAATAACTGAAAGGTTAGGAGTGCAAACCCACGCGGAGATGATTCGGGAAAGAACCTGGTAATCTGTTCCCAAAAAAGGTAACAGCCATAAAAGTCTCATGAAACACAGGTCTTCTCTCCACGGTCGCCAGGCGTCAGAAAGGACCGAATAGCAGCGGGCGGTGTTTGCTACAGTGACACTGGAGAAAGTGGGAAGACTTCTTGAGCCCTTTCTCAAAGGCAACTTAAGGCATGTCAGCCTCAAGCTCCATCTCCCAACCATTCTCTCTGTACTCAGCCTCGCCTGTCTGTCAGTGGAGGCCTGTGGGCACTACAAGGCAAAGGGAAAGTCAGTGGAGCTCTCAGACAATATGCTGGAGGTGGGGCAGGATGGGGCGGGGCGGGAGGGCAATGTGCTCCCCAAATTCAGCCAATGAAACTGTCTGGGTCACAGTGATCCTTCTGTGAGTGATCCTGAGGTTGGCGTAGGGTGTGGCTACGTTTCTGCATGGGTTCCCCCTGAGGTGAGGGCCCACTTGACAGCAGTTAACCTATTGGTTTGGGGGAAACGCCACTGGCTGCCTTGAGTTTGGGAGTCTAAAACTACTTATGGGTGTGTGAGCCCCAGTCAGGTTCACTCGGTAGCTGGCCCCTCATAAAGACCACTCACCACCCACCCAACGTCAGAACCGGGGAGACACCAAGCAATAGCTCATGCCTCATAGGCAAGCATCTCTTCTGGCATGAGAAGATGTTTCCCTCCGGAAGGACTGCCCCCTCCCCTACTGAGCAAGAATGCAGCTTTGCAGGCCCCTGCTCAAAAGAGTACTAGACAAAGAGGTAGTAGAGAAAGCACTCTATCCCTCATTCTAATTGCCTGCTCATTAAAATGTGGCTTTAAAAACCACTTGTTTTGCTTTGAGGAGTCCTGGTGACTTGGTGGATTATGACAAGTTGAGCTGCTAACCACAAGATCATCAGTTTGAAACCACCAGCTGCTCCACAGGAGAAAGAGGAGATTTCTGCTTTGTAAAAATTACAGTCTTGGAAACCCACAGGGACAGTTCTACCCTGTCCCATAGAGCTATTAGGAGTCAGAGTGGACTGCATGGCGAGGAGCAGTTGAGTTGTGCTCTTTTAAATCCACATAATGCATTAAGAAAGAAGTCCCTGGGAAGTACACACTCTAACTGAAAGGTTGGAAGTCTATTCAGAGGTGCCTCAGAAGAAAGGCCTGGTGATCCACCTCTGAAAAATATCAGCCCCTGAACACCCTGTGGAGCACAGTCTACTTTGACATGCACGAGCTCCTCCTGGGTCAGAGTTAATTTGCCAGCAATTGCTAAGAAAAGAAGAAGATATGAAAGCATTAATGAGTTTGTGCTTCCATTAAGCAGGCCCTCTGTGTGTCCTTTTGCCAGGCCGAATATCAAACCCACCCCCCACCCCCCCAGAGCCAGGGCACCATGGCTCAGCGGGAGGCACTGGAACACTCCCTGAGCCCTACACCTTATAAATCCAGGATGTGCTAACATCATACATTAATGATGACAATAGCCCCACCTCACTGTCCATATCAAAGATAGCCCAGAACAAGCCCCGCCCCACCAGCAGAAGCTTTCCAGTCCAGCCATGTCCCTGGAAGAAGGGGTACATTTTCCGTCTCTGCAACCACACATAAAGAGTCCCTCTCTCTTCGGGGGCTTGAGCCCGGAGTCGCTCCAAGGGGACTGAAGGTGTGCACGAACGTAGAGTTTTCTGCACCAAAGGAACGCACCCAGAAGAGGAGGTCAGTTGTCTTTTGTGTTTAACCCTTTCCGGAGCTGAGACTCAACCTGGGACAATAAATAATAAATGCTACGAGTTACAAAAATAATCACACACTACTTCACACCCAAAGATTTATCCGAAAACGATTTTAAGAACTGCAAATCATGAAACTCTTAAAAGGCATTTTTGCTGGTAATGGATATTTGGGCAAAGGCTAGTGGCTAAACTGGCATGAGAGGACTATAAACAAGGAACTAACAGATAAACATACATTAGAAAACAGCATTGGGTATGTGGAAGAAAGGTTACAAAGGGTTATATCCACCCTCATCCACTTTTGTCTGCTGAATTTATACTCAGAGGCTACAGAACAATGGAGAGTTTAAAATAAGCTTAGTTCCCCCCTAAAGAGTTTAACTCTGTTTTTTATCTTGCTTTTATTAGATCTACAAGAGTTGACTTTTGAAATTCCTTTTAGGTTGCGTCCTCAGTGTAATGCCTGCCCTCCTGAAGCAAGTATCTCCGGGTTTGAATAACTTCATGCATGAGAGGATGGGTAGTGCACTCGATGGCTGATAGGTTGGAAATTTCAGGCATCCAGAAGCACCTCAGAAGAAAGGCCTGGAGGGAGATCCACTTGCTCTAGATTATTCAACTGTGAAGCAGGTCATCTAACTTCATGCGGTTGCTTCCCCTGCCACCAAATAGGGCCTGTCACGAGAATGACCCCTGACCGAGCTCCGGACAGTGGATATTGCTTTTTTTTTTCCAGTGGATGTTGTTAGACGCCATCTCACATGGTCTACTCTGATACCCAGGGTGCGGCTGGGCTCCATGGTAACAAGCGTTTTGGTTTTTCGCCATGCAAAGGGGCTCCCTTCAGCTGTGTTGACCAGGCCTGCAAATTTGATGGCAATACTTGGAACACACCTCCACTTCTCCAGCGGACACTGGGAAGGACGGAAAGCTCCCAGGTACAAGTGCTCGCACCAATCTGCGTCACCTAGCAACAGGGTACCTACCGGCAGCAAGGCTGAGAAGAGGGCGTTCATCATGCCAAGTTAGGTGAAGCCCAACAGGGGTGTTAATTAACACAGCCAAATTATCTGAATCCAAATAAAAAGACGATTTCCTCACATAATTGCTACTCCAAATACAGAGGCCTGCTAGCCTGCTAATCCTAAGTGTCCTGTGGAAATGCAGAAGCCCCCTCCCTGCCGCCTGCCTTAAATACATTTTGCAGTTGACTACCTACTGATTGCCCAAATCAATTTTTTATATTTGCAGCTGATGAAAGGTCTAAATATGTACCATACCACCTACTGCCATTCTTGCTGGTCTGAGATTCTGCTCGGGAATACTGCCACCTTCTCAGAGACCCTGCTTCAAACCTAAACCAGGCCCACCTTCTCACCGAGAGAAAAACAAGGCTCACTCTTTCAGGTAGCGTCTTAAGAAGGGTAGACCATCATTCAATGGGATAAATCACTACATCAAATTAAACCCTGCACCAACACAACAGAGTGATTTCTGCCATCTATCTATCTATCTGAAAATTGAATACCTAACAAATAAGCAGGGCGCTTCCTAAATATATCTCTCTGTCAAAAAGAGACAGGGCAAACTCTGCTGCTCTTTTGGTAGGCTGTCGTCCTAAGAGCGCAACTCATGAGCTGCCCATTGGTATCTGAGTCGAGCCATGCCCCACAGGGTTTTCAGCAGAGAATGTTCCCAAAAAAAGATCACCAGGTGCCTCTGGTTGGACTTGAACTGCCAACCTTGTGGTTATAGCACTGAATCCTTTGCTACGCGTGCTACCCAGAAAATGCCCGGATGATCACCTGCAGAGTACATCGGTCCCCATGGGCTGGAAATTTACTTACATAAACTGCAGGGGGTCAGTTTCTTCCACGCTCATATGATGGTTTTCAATTTTATCTTCGCTGGCCTCCTCGCTCTGTCTCCCAGGGATATGTTGCCATGATTTTAAAGCTCCCCTTGCTTCCACTGGCCCAAATGAGAGGTGCTGGCAGAACAACTCTTGATCTGGCAAGCCAAAGTCAAGAGTTTCAAAACTCGGGGGTGACCCACATTCTTGCAACTCAAGCCAGATTTGTAGCTGTAGTCCACTCGAAGGCGGAAGGGAAAAGGGAGTCCGTGCAAGCGGAGGATAACGGTAACAAAGAAGGCAGAGGGAAAGTCTGTGAACCCTTCCCACGCGCTGACGATGGACCATATGGGGCCAGATGCTGGCTCGCCCCCACGTAGTGTGGGGCTGTGGATGCCTCACACAAATAGGGGGGGGGGGGGAAGCAGCTGGGTTTTCCCGGGGGTGGGATCCTGCAGACACCTCTTAGCATGGCAGCAGTAAACAATGATAATTATTATTGGCAATAAAAGTACAATAAAGCTGAATAACTTAAGAAAGATAAGAAGTTCTCTCTCTAACTTAAGAAAGGCAAGACTTTCTTGCCTTCCCTCCCAAGAATGTGTAGCCAAGATAGCCTTGTAATGCTCAGTGGATCCCCTTGAAGGAACTCTGGTAGCACAAAGGGTAAGCCCTTGGCTGTAAACCAAAAGGTTGGTGGTTCAAACCTACCCAACAGCTGCTCAGCAGAAAGAACTGATGATCTGTTTCCAGTCAAGCAAACCTTCTGGGCAGTTCTCCTCTATCCTATGTGGTCACGATGAGTAAAATCAACTCAACATACCTACCACCCACCACCACCAAGCCCCTGGTCTCACCTGGTCACAGTAGAAGATAGAACACAGAGTGTGAAGACCTGACCCAAGTCCAGGCTCATGAACAAGCAACTGAATAACTCAGAGCAAGCCTCTTCGTCTTCCCCTTTAGTGAAACAGGACACACAAGCACAAATCTCTACAATTGACTTGAGGCGTGTGGATTCACTGGACAGCCACCCAACCTTTCCCCTGGGCTGCACGCACTAGCCACACACAGAGCACATTCCATCAAGAACTAAAGCAAGCGCATATCTCCCGTGATGTTTGGGGTTCTAATGCCTTCATGTGGCTCTGTGGGCCATGTATTTGAAGTGCAGTTGAGACCGGAGTCACGTGTTGGGCAAGAGAGACCTTTTCCGTGACCACAGGACCAAGGAGGGGCCTTAAAAGACTTAAGCCCTCCCCAAAGAGCCTCTGCTGTGAGACAGAGAGCAGCCCACCCTCAAGAAGGGCGACACATGAGCACTGCATGGTAATCAACTTAATAGTATTTGTTTCCATTAGTCATGGGTGGGGATCATTTTAATTTTATATTAAGACAAACTGATAGCTCTCGTTTCACTCTTTCTAGATTAAAGATATGGGGGAGTGGGAGTGGGGTGAAGTTGGATAGGAAGGACACACAGCCCTGGGATCCCATGGTGACGTGAAAAGGCCCACACCTGTAGCGAGGACCACCTGACATTTTTCGGCTTCTCTTGTAATGAGAGGTGTATGCGCCATTAGAATCAGACAGGTAGATAGCAGGCTACCAATGAGTTGAATCCCAGCTCAGGTGACAAACCAACCAACTGTGCCTGGTCCTGGTTCTGTGTCACCCTCACAATGACGAGCAGTTCAAGTTCATTGTTGCAGCCATTGTGCCAACCCATCTCACGGAGGAGGACCTGTCCCCTCCTGCTGGTGTGTCCGAAGGCAGCGAATCAGACAAGGTTGAGTTCATAATGTCTTCTTTTGTGGTTCCTGAGGTATTCACAAGCTAATTCTCAGAAGTAGATCACCGGGCCTCTTCGTCTGACTTAGTCTGGCAGCTCCCCTGAAACTTGTCCACCATGAGTGACCTTGCTGGTATTTGAGATGCTGAGAGCCAGCATCACAGCAACACACAAGCCACCACAGTATGAAAAAGTAAAGGTGCATGGTGGTAGCAATTAAAATTACGGGATGACTAGACGGTAATACTCAGGGGAACACGCTCAGGGGAATCCATTTGCTTTGCCTTCCCTGGACCTGGTCTTTGGACTTTATCGCCTCGGAGAACACCTGGTGCCGTTTTTCCAAATGCAAATAAAACTTCAACATGCAAAGATGAAGCAGGGGGTTAGTAATCACACATTAACCTGAGGGTAAAAGAACTAAGTCAGTCCCTTGCTTGGACTCTTATAGTGCTTTAGCCAGGCACCCAGATCCACTGAGGCAACCAGAGCTGCTGTGTTCTACCACACAATTATGATCTCCTTTAAAAAAAATCCATAAAATCAGCACTAAGTGCCGTCTACGCAAATCTAATTTCAGGGCCCAACATAGTACAAAGGACACATGCAAATAAAAATAGCCCGTACTAAGCCCATCGAAAACTAATAAGCAAATCATAATCAGTGGGTTCATGAGAAATCTCTTGGCTCCACACCAGCTAGGCAACCAAGTGGCTCTGAGACTTGGCGTGGAAGGACGCAGTCAAACCGGGCCGACAGACCATCTGAATCAGCCGCAGCCAGCACCCTCCCAAACAAATTACAGTGGCAGCCTTGGCAAGACCCTGGGGGAAGCCTGGTGGAGACATCAGGCAGATTTGGACATGCCCAAAGGGTCATTCAGGCTCCCTTGTCAAAGGCAAGGACTCACTCACCCAGTCAGGGAAGTCCTAGCCCTGAGAACCACACCAGAAATCCAAGCCTGTTGCGATCCAATTGTTTCTCACGCATGACAACCCCACACGTTGCAGAGTGCCACCGCTGCACAGGATTGTCTCTGCTGGCGTCGTTCTGGAGGCAAATCACCAGGTCTTTCATCCCTTGGAGCCGGCAGGTGGCTTTTGAATCCTACTGGTTTGGTCAGTAGCCAGAGCAAAACTATTTATGCCACCAGGAACCAAGTCTAAGTTTGGGCATGTTATCACGTGGGATCAGTTCTTGGGGAAAGACATCATGCTTGGTCAGTGAAAAAGAAGAAGACTTTGAACAAAATGCATTGCCATCTTGGAGGTTCAAGTTCACCCAGTTCACAAGAACCCAGTTCAGGTTCACAAGAGAGAAGTGCTGGTCTGCTTCCAAACTACCAGCCCCTGAAAACAAACACCCTGGATAACAGAAAGCGAACTTCCAACTAGATGGTGGGCTAGACAGACATGCTACCCAGACCCTGTACGGCACAGACAGGTGAGACCAAATGAACCAAATACAAATGATTGGAACCCTGGAACCCTGGAGGGTGCTGGCGAGAGACGTGCACCGACTGACAACTAGGAGAAGCTAAATAAAAACAGTAAGAGGGAGTTGAAATTAATTGTCCACTAGGCTGATGCACTGCAGCAAGCCTGACCTCTTGCAAACAGCACTGTGTCTAGACAGCGGCCTTTTACAAGAGCAGCTGCAATGCGAAGGTAGCATTCTCCGCCTTTGCTCGCCACATCCTGCTGGTGACCAAGTGTATCTAGCTAGCCCCACTCTCACCCACTCAGGATCAGGCTCTGGGTGCATCACCTCCACATCTGGAGATATCAAAACTCCTCCTCACCAGACCAGCAGAACACATATGTAGCCGTACCTGGCTAGGCAAGAACTCATTCCCACAACCAGCTGCCCTCTGGGACCTAAAGAATTCTTTCTGGCAACAAGCAACCTCACCTCAGGCCTCATCGCCGTGCACAGATTACTTCTGGATGAAGTGCCCGGACCGCAGTCAACCTATAGCCGGGAGGAACTCCAGCTACGATCAGTGTGCCATCCCTCCCAGCCGACCCTTGCTGAGCAGGCAGAGGGTGGCCTGGAACATTTTCCTCTCCAGTCGATGTTTACTTTTTGTTTGCTTCCCCCCCTCTTTCCTTTTCCTTATTTCCCTTTTTCTCTTGGCTTTCCATTTTCATTTCTTTCTAATTTTAGCCATTCCCGTTTTTGTCTTAGTTTCTTTCACTATTTTCCTTTTCCATTTTGCTGTTGTAATTTTATTCCTCTTCATCCACCCTTTTTTGATTTCCTTTCCTTTTTTTCTTTTTAGTTATTAAATGGTTTTTTTCCTTGCCTGCTTACTCCTGCATGTTTGTTTTTTGGGCTTGTTTGTTTGAAGTATTTCTTTTATAGTTGCTTTTGTGTTTTGTTTTGTCATTCCCCACCCCTTGTCCAACAGACAAAACAACAACTGTGCCCACCCAAGCCAGGCATATGCAGACCTCTTGAAGTCACACCTACTGGGCAAGGGCCACAACTCTCTCCTGTACGACCTGATTATCAGCCAAAACAGGCCTCGGCTATGTTACACTGACAGCAAACAGAGAATGTCACACGCTCACATGCTCTATTACGCCCACCAGGAGTCAGGTAGTGAAAGAATAAAGTCTTATTCATCACACAATCATCACTGAAATACAGCAACACTACAATGTTTCTGAGACGACAGACAATTTGAGCCCACACAAAGAAACAAGACGGAGTGGCTCAAACTAGTGATCAATATATGGGACTAGAAGACCCCTGGGGAAGAAAAGGCATTAGAACTACCTGAAAGTAATTCAAAAGAATGGCATTTAGGCCCTGTCAACTGATTGTGGGATAGATCAAGAAAGCTGTAGACCAAGGCAAGGGGGGAAAAATCTTTAGAATCATTCAGGAAAGCACTACAAGAATTGACAAATTAAATGAAAGTTTATAAACCATACAAAATAGCAACTAGAAATCCAAAAGATTAATAGTAAAGTTTCAGAAATAGGCAATGAACTAAATAGCAATGAAGGAGAACTGAAGCCATGAGAGGCCAAACTAATAAGCTGGAAGACAAATATTTTAATACTATTCTGCTAGAGAAACAATCAAAAGAGAGAAAATACAATGGAAAGAAAATGCTCAAAGGGTTGTTGGAAGAAACGTCTCTAACATGATGAAAGAGCAGCCCCTAAAACAAAGTCACCACAATACGTCAAAGTCAAACATTCCAAAACCAGACAAGGAAAGAATTCTGAGAGCAGCTCAGAGAAAATGAAAAGCTACCTATAAAGGGGAACCGATAGGACAGCTGTGGTGTCTCAGCAGAAACCATGCAGTCAAGAAGGAAACGGGATAGCATAACTCTTGAAAGCAAAAATTGTCAACCAAGAATCATACAGCCAACAAAATTGTCTCTGAAACCTGATGGTGAAATTAGGATATTTCCAAATACACAAAAATTAACTTTTAAAAAACAAGCCCAACCTTACAAGAAATGATAAGGGCAGTTCTTTGGTTAGAGAATCAACAACCTGAGGTTAGCATACATCAGTCTCCATAACTCCGAGCCAGAAGACCTCGATGATGCCCATCTGCCACTATCGAGTACTCTGAAAGTATCACATTAGAAGGCCTTGCACAGAGTTGGAGAAGAATGTGGACCAGAATTCAAAATCACAAAGGAGACCAGGTCAGATGGAGAATGGTGGGATCTCCTAAACGATGACCCTTCGTCACCCTTCAGATCTGAAACCAAAGTGACCATCATGTTAGAGTAATAAGCTATTTAAGATCAGAAGGGCAGCAGTCATCCAAAGATAAAGCTCAGAGGGTAAGAAAGCAGGAGGAATGGAAACAGAAAACACTGGGATGGATGGAGTAAGCAATGGTACATTGAAGGGATGCAATGAATGCACTGAAACAAAAGAAGTATGAAGTGTTGAATGTAAAACACGTGATTTGCTCTGTACACCTTCACCTAATTCTCAATAGCTTAGAAAGAAAACAGTGTACAATTCTTTAACACATATGGGTTTTCAATGAGTCAGAGTCAACCCCACAGCATCTGACTCCTGGCAAATGTCTACGGATGTTACAAAACATCACCATTTTCTCCCTACTTACTCAAGTGCATGTAGCTTTTTAAAACATTCACTGCTAAAAACAAAATTGATCAACACTTTAATATGTATGCACTGGCCAAGTCTTTTTTTTATTTTTTATGGCCAAGTCTTTAAACGTCCATCTTCACCCTGTCACATCTCCACGATCTCTATCAGATTCCCATAGAACCATTCCCCTGATTATAAGAGACGGAGCGGGGCGGTCTAACCCATCTAATTAAATCTTTCACAATTGTAAAGATAAAAACAAGGCATGCCTTGTCACGTCAGGGGGTGTTCACAGTGCACCAGGTGTCACAGCTAGGTGCAAAGTCTTTTGCGTGGACCTGCTTCCATGAACCCATCCCAACCGCAAATTCAACGCTGCCCAACAACCAGACAGGTCTGGCTTAAGCCCATAGTCTGAGAGCAGGGCGTGCAAATCAAACTCAAACTACACTTTGAAAATACCGAATGGCATCTACTTTAACAGACCACACGAGTGAGGGTGTCTGATGGGAGTAGAGTTTATTTCAGCAAGGTCAAGGCATTCGGGAGTGCCAGGCAGTCTGGCGTAGACACCTGGGTCTGCTAGGTAGTCCTTTTCCAATCCCAGGTCTATTAATCTTGCCAAAGCCTCAGTCCCTCATCTGCAAAGTGAAGCTAATCATCACGGGGCTAAGAGATCAAAATGTTGACAATGACGAGACAAGGCATTAACTGAGTGCGCAGACTGTGAAAACCAATGGGTTTAGGAGCTGCGAGATCATTTTTGGACTTCCTCCTCCCAAGTCAATAGATAAAAGTAAAAACCAACCCTGTCTTCAACAAGCTAGCTCTGACTCACGGCAACTGCAGGTGGCAGAATAGAAGTAAATCACTGGGCCCTGCATCAGAGGCGCCTCTGGGTGGACACAAAGGACCAGCCTTTTGGCTAGGGCTTAACCAGCCCCGTCACTAAGGGACTCCTAAGGTGTTACTGCCCCCAATTTACAGACCAAGAAACCGAAGCAAAGAGAGATTCAAGTGACCAACCCAAAGCCGTCCAACAAGTCAGAGGCAGGACGGCATTTCTAACGGAGTCCCTCTCAGGCCCGGAGTTGCTCTCCTTTACCATGTTGCTGATTTGGGGTTACAGCTTTATCGTGATCATCGACCGCAACATTATATTTGTTTTCATTATTATTTTCATCAACCTTAATCCCATTATTCATAGATTCTGGGTTCACAGAAATCACAGGGCTGAACCTAATTCCCAAAAGTCAAGCTTACTCATTGATTATCTTACCTGCCTCTCAAGGCCAAATGTAGCAGACAAACAACATATTTTAGGGTTTGTCATGAAACTCCTGGAAGCTAATCATCATTAGGTCTGAGAAAGATGACGGAACAAATCTTCTAACATGCGTAAATCAAATTGGGCAATGAAGGTGCATAATTCATGTATTAGAAATTCCTAAGTGTATTCACTGGTGTCCCTTTCACAGAACCAGGGTCTCTTGTAAGAGGCAAGCTTAAGATTGGAACAAAAACAAGTGATCATTAAATTGCTCTCTTTACAGTATTGTCGTAGATTGAGTTCTCTAGAGGACCAAACATAGCGAAGAGTGTGTGTGTGTGTGTGTGTGTGTGTGTGTGTGTGTGTGTGTGTAAATACATAGAGATATTTATTTCAAAGGAATGGCTCCCACAGCTATGGAGGCAGGCAAGGTCCAAATTCATGAGTCAGGCATCAGGCCAGGGACTCACGTGGCTGTAAGGGCTGACAAACCCAAACCAGGAGATCAGAGGCAGGTGTTGGCTCACCTGCTGCAGGAGTTAGTGAATCCCATTATCGGAAGGTGAAATGGAAGGCTGCTAGCTCATGTCCCAAGAAACAGAAGTCAGAGGACAAGTTAGTTGCAGGATCGGGAGAGAACGTTTTACCAGGACATCTATATTGGAAGCACAGCACAAGCTCAAGGAAAGTGACTGGCTTTCAAAGGATCCACTTTTCAATTGATTGGTTGCTCTTATCAGATCACAAAAGGAAGATGATTATATGACATTTTTAAAAAACAATCACTCCAATGCCTTCCAAACCACTAAGTCATAGCCAATCCATGTTGATGCACAACACGAACCATCGCCAAGAGCCTTCACCAAGCACTAATGTTGTTAGTCCACAATCTAAAGAAATGCATCATGAGCAGGATTTTTCTCGAAGTTCAGCCAGCATGCCCTCTCCCAGACATCCCAGTAAAACATGGCAGTGACTCATGGGATGACACACTGTTCCTGGCACAGGTGCCTAGAGTTACACATGCCTACTGGCGTGGGGTGGGCTCAGGCAAGCAGACTGACAAACACTACCCCAGATCACCTGGAAGACCAGAACCCAGCCCTCCCCTCACTCTCAGCTGTCTGGCTTCTGAGAAAAGGCATTTCTCAACCTCAGATCGCAACGCTGCCAGTGTGCCAAGCCGAGTCTCCTCGATGTGAGCTCTGACCACAATAAGCCAACTCTGGCTTTTACTTTTCTCAGCTATACTAGATTCGCACACCTTGCTTCGGGCTCGGGAGTATGATTCAGACTTCTCCTCACCCCTCCCAAAACCCTGCACTCTGGGCGCCTTTGTTCTTTTTCTGGCCACAGATGAACTCAGTTCATTAAAGGGCAGCTGTAATCCCCTCCACACACAACTTTCCATTGGCAAAAATTAGTCACGTCGGCTGGGTCTGAGGTCAGCCACCTCCTACAGGAACACCCACCAGACACCCCAACAAAAAAGCAATGGTAACTGCTAATGAACTGCCGTGTCCACAGGCTGGGAGACACACACTGGCACATACGCGGATCCTATTGACTCATTCCATTTCAATAACCAAAACCAATATGCTTGGCCTTTGGCATAACATGGACGGGTTTTTGTTTTCATATGGACATGCTGCCAACGCACTTTATTTGCTCCTGTGGGGACTTGCCCTGAATATTTGTACTGCTTTAAACTTCAGGTCTTGGTTCAATGTCACCTTCTCAGTAAGAACCCCACCACCTCCCTCTCTTGCTCCTCCCCAGGCTTTTCCCTATAGCCCACTTCCTTGCTTTATTTTTTTCTCCTTTACACATATAGCAAATACTTCCCTGATTGACTGTTTTCTTAGTTAGTGCCCCACCCCATGCCCCAGAATATAAGGTCTGCAGGAGCAGTGGATCAGGGCCTTGCACCCCCAAATGCACCAGGAAAGTCCAAAGGAGCGCTTTGCGCACGGGAGACCAGTTAAACTAGTTGTCATCGAGTCTGGTCAATTCTGACTCATGCTGACTTGGTGTGCGTCAGCGTGCAACTGGGTGCCATGGTTTTCAGTGGCTGATCTTTGAGACACAGGTGACCACGCCTTCCTTCTGGGGACACTTAGTTGCGCCCACACTTTGGGTAGCAGCCCATTGAGTAACCCGCTCCATCACCTGGGCTCCGGTGAGTATGATGGACTCACAACACTATTTGTTGACTAAAGGGAACCTTGGTGTTCATTGACTCCCACTGATAGCCCAGGATCAGAAGCATGATCGAAACCATCCAGACCTGAAACTTCTCCTGTAACCACAGAAACAAAGCTCTCTGTCACTTCCCTCTGAACCTCCAAAGAGAAAAAGAGGGAACCAGGGGAGCGGTGAACATGTATTCTAGTAAGACACAAATACTTGAGAGGTTCTTGGCTTGCACTAACAATTTCAAACCAGTCTATACTATGTCACTGAAATGCATCAGGCTGTTTACAACGGGGGAAAGATTAACCCAAACCCCTTCATAAGGCAGTGTCACAAACTACCATCAGATCACTACTGCCTGCCTTTCCAGACCACTGCCATCAAGTTGATGAGACCCTACAGGACTGGGTGGAACTGCCCCTGTGAGTTTCTGAGAATGTAGCTCTTTAAAGAAATAGAAAGCTCTGTTGTTCCCTGGGGAGCGGATGGTGGTCTCAAACTGCTGACCCTGCAGATTTCAGCCCAATGCATAACCACTGCACCACCAGGGTTCCTATCGTTCCAGGCTACTCTCTCATATCCAACCCAAGAGACCTTCGGCTGGTCCTCATCCCTGACACCTCATCATCTTCTTGGGCCTGAGGTCTATCATTCCATTCTCTCTCTATCGGCATAACCTCTTTCTTTCTCTCTTTCTTTCTTTCTTTCTTTCTCTTTCTTTCTTTCTTTCAAGCTTGTTTGGCAAAAGCACCAACAAACCCTACTATCTGCCTAGTTCACAGTTACACCCAGACATTAACTATGACTAGAAAGGGGGGGGGGGGGAGAAGGGGACAAGCAAGCCAATTGGTCTCATTTCAAATTCATTACCACTAACATCAAGTGATTGAGGGTGGGAGGTGGGAGGCACAGTGGTGTTCCGAAGTAGGATTCTTGCCTTCCATGTGGAAGACCCACGTTAATTTCCCAGCCAATGCACCTCATGTGCAGCTAAAGTGAGTCTGTCGGTGGAGGCTACCTTGTTCCTATGACACTGAGCAGGTTTAGGAAAGAAAGGTCTGGTGATCTACTTCCATATACCAGACAGTGAACACCCATGGGTCACAGCAGTGTGGTCTGCCACTGACTGTGCAGGATGGGGCAGGACTCAACAGCATGGTGTTTGTGTGTACGGGTTGCCATGGGTTGTGGGCCAACTTACCAGCAGCTAACTGTCATAAATTTAGTATACTCTTATCACAATTCTATCCAGCCATTTTACCTCATCGTGAAGTTCAGATCTTAATCCCCCAAATTTCAGTAACTTCTCTCCCATCTATTTCAATCACTTGATAACCTTTTGTCCTCTTTGCTTGAGGACTATCAAGGTTTGCAAGACTGTATTTTCACAGGCAAGCACCTATCTGCACCCGCGTGCTCTGCCTTTCTGCCTGTTGACAGATGAACTACCCCTGCTCCCAACTACAGCCATTCCTCTCCCTGGAACTGCGTCGTACCCCTCTCTGACTCAAGGACAACGTTCCAGCCAGTTCCCCTTCTCTTTGCCTCCACATCAACGCACTGACCAGCTGTGACAGACCATTCCTGTGAACGTGAGGGAAACGTTAGATACATAATTATTTCCCTCTTCTCCTTAGAAAGCACCGAGAGCCATCTCTACTGGCAGCGTGCCACTCTTCTTTCCCCATTCTCCCTTAGACCTGCCCCCGTGAGCTTTCGGTGCCTTGATAAGTCCTTCCCACGGTCACTAACAACCTCTACATCAGTAACTCAGTGCCTCGTCTCATCCCTCATCACAGTTGTCCCTAGAGTGCTAGTGGCATTTGACATCATTGAGTACGCGCTCTACAGTGGTCAACTTCCTTCACTTGGCTCCCACGATGCCAGGACTCTCCTAGCTTTCCTTCTGCTTCAAGCATTGGCTGACTGGATCTTCCTTTGTGCCCTGATTTCTTAATGTTGGAAAGCCCCAGAGCTTGCTCCCTGGCCGTCTTCTTGTTTCCATCTACACTCAGCCCATCAGCGTGAGAGAAAGGCAGATGCACTGTCCAAGTCCCCTTCTAAGGGAGGACTTCCTGCCAAGCTGTGGAGGATGGCTGTCAGTAGTGGCCAACTGAGAGTGCATGCAGGGTCTGCTCCAGCTGCAGAGAGCACTTCCCAGAGGCCCACGTCCGGGGACTGCGTAGCAGGGAAAGACGACAGGTATGGCAGCCTACTGGGGACAAGGCTGATAAGCAATATTAGCTCCAGAACTTTCCCCACCAGGTTGGTTGGGGTTTCAATTTGACTTCTCCCTCTGCCCATCTGTTGCCTTTCACAGATGCAGAGTCTCTAATAAACACATTCCACACACAAGACATCTCCTGTCTGTTTCCAGAAACACCAACCTGCAGGCCTCGGCGATTCCATCCAGTTTCAGGACATTGAGTGCCATCACATGCTAATAACTCCTCATTCCCATCTCGAGCCCAGCCGTTCCCGCCCAGGTGCCTCGCTCAGCTACCCAACTGTGTCCTCGGACGCTCACATCTGAATGTCCACCAGGCAGTTTTCCCATCTCCTCCCAGTTCTTCAGACCAAAATCCTTCAAGCCGTGTTTGCTATCCTTCCCTACACACAATCCATCAAATCAGTCAGAAATTCTGATGAGTCTAGTTTTAAGACATACGCAAACCTAACTCTCTTATCATCTCCACTACGCCACCATTCTCTCACTACAGGTAAATCCTCTCACCGTGAAATCCTCCAACATGTCTCCCTGTTTCTACAGTGGTCCTTGCCTTCATCCCTCAGGCGCCAGGTCCTTCTGAAGGTGGATCAGATCACTCCTTGCTGACCCCAGGATTCAAAGTGGAGCGACTCGCAGGACTCTGTACGGCCTGTGTCCTCCTAACCCGGATACCCCCTCAGGCCCTGTCTCCCGCACCTTCTCTCCTCGTGCATGTCACTCCAGCCACATGGAGCCTCTTTGCTACTTACCAAAAGTTCTAGACACATTTGCCTTTCTGGACTATTCCAAGCATGCAATGAGTTCATTCCCTTTACATTTTTTTCAGTCTTTGTACAAATGCCACCTTCGCAAAATGGGCACTTGTATTAGTCTGGGTACTTTAGAGAAACAGATCCACAGAAACTCATATATAAGAGAGAATTTTATATAAAGGTTAAGTGCGCATCAAGAAAACATCCCAAACCAATGCTGCCCAAGCCCAAGCTACCCATATGTCCAACACCAATCCACAAAGTCCTCCTCCATCTCACAAAACAGACGCAACGATGCGGACTCCAGGAGGAAAGCCAAGTCAACGGGCATTCCTAGCAACCCAACAGGGCCAGGTGGACTGCCTGTCCCTGCACATTTCTGAGAGTGCGCCTCGTTCCGGGAACAGAAAATACTGTCTTTCTCCTGTGGGGTAGCCGGCGATTTTCAAAGAGGTTAACGGCACGACATGTAACCACTACACCACTGGGCTGAAATTGGGTCAAACACGTTCTCAACTAAAAATGATGACTTAAGAGCTCCACTCCTCAGGCTATATCCCCAGATGACGCACGCGTGTACGCTCAGGAATACGCCTTACAAAGTGAATTGAATTGCTAATGGACACCGAGTGGCGCCAATGGCCCGTCAGCCATAGTCCAGGTACGTTCCACGCTCTCCATACAGTGGGACTGTGTCAGGAAGAAAGAGGACAAATCAAAGCTACACTCCGGACAACGACATCTCACCCAAAGTGAGAGTGAGCGCACCACCGGGTTGCAGACAGACCAGGGAATGACTGCTACACAAAGAATCACCCTTTTCTCCTAAGTTTCAAAGGCAAGCAACGCGGAGCTACCATGCAGAGGGTGATCCCGAGTGAAGAAAAGCAAAGCCATGCTCCCGCCCAGGACGGGGACTATTCATCTCTTCAGGAAGCAGAGCGGTGGTGGGAACCGAGGCCAGGAAGGTGTGCATGCAGATTGGTGCACTTTTCTGGAGGGGCGGCCTGTGGCACAATTTAAGAAGGGTTAGGAAAACCACACTGAAAGCTATTTCCCACTGAACACGAATACCATTCCAAATAAGATCACCTTTTTCATGGTAGGCTGCGGCTATCAAGTTCGGTATAAATATCACTACTTCCTTAAAGCTGAAGGACTGAAAAATAAAGCAGCAGTTTGGAGGGTTGTTTTGGGTTTTTTTCTGCCGTTTGCAGATTGTAATCTTAGAGAGCTTCCAAAAGAAAGCTCTTTGGTTTTGAAGAAACCCCGTGCTTGAGGGCGGCAGCGGAAGTGCCTCTGAACCACACAACATGCGCTGCAGCCACAGAAAGCAAGCCTCTTCCGGTGAGGGTTCTGAGCAGCTCGCTCAGCTGTGAGAGGACGTCCACGAGACAAGGTGCAGAGGACGCTTGTGCAGAGGCCGCCCTGTAGCGTGGTCCCCAGACGGCTACCGTTAGTTGGCCCCAGCTCACGGTGCTCCCTGGCCCCGGGCCATTCTCCCGAGTTGTCATGTGTGCACCATGTGGAGCCACTGTGTCAGACCAGCTCTCTGAGGCAGGCATCCCCTCACATTCGCAACCCCTCCCTCATGACACGCGAGGGCCCGCTTACAAGGACTGTCCTGGTGGCGGGTGCGAAGTCGACAGAGTGTCTCTTGGAATGACAGTCTGGTTGGATACCCCCTTCTCACTTCTCACCTATCTTACACTCTGATCTTTCCACTTACGATAATCATTAAAAAACCTACTTTAAAAGCTTTGACGTCAAATTTAGGACACACATATTTTAAGTGAGCCCCAAGCCCACCCCTCTCCGAATTTCTCCTTGTGACTGGGAGAGGAGAAAGAAAAGAAAAGCCAGAGGCCACGGTGGTGGGCCATTGATCTGCACCCGGGCTCCAGTGGTCTCCTCGCACCCCTGTCAGCTTGGAACTGGTGTGTGAGCAGCCCACCGTCCAGCCAGAGCTGCGGCTTTGGGCTTCGGGACTGCTAGGAGGCAGCAGGCCACTTCCCTGCAGACCCACTGTTTGTACAGTTGGCGGGGGGTGGGGGGGGGGTGGATGTTCCGAGTGGATGAGTGTTTCCATGGAACCAAAGTGATTGGAGTGGGGTGGGACCCCTCTTAGCTATAAACTCTGACCCAGAGTCAGCTGTGTCTGTGGTTTTAATGGTGCAAACCAACCTGCCAGCCTGAGCCTGGTGGGCGAGCGGGCACCTGCAGGGGAGCAAGCAGCCCCACAGGACCCGGGAGCCTGTGGAGCCCTGTGGTTGCAATTTTGCATACAACTGATTTTTACATAACGACCTGTTCTGACAAATCTACCAGGCTGACAAGTGAGGGGTGGGTATATTTATTCTCAGACTGATTAGCCTATTCTTCTGGCACTCCGTGGTAGAATTAATATTCTTGGCCAACACCATAATTTAAATGCAGCCAGTCTTTTTCTGTCCTTTCCCCTGCGCAGCTTTTGCAGGCATTAAAAACAAAGCACCTCACTGCCACTGAGTCGATTCCAACTCACGACATATGAAGCTTTTAAACCGATCACGACTCAGGTCAACAATAGTTTAGCACTCTATTTGTAGCAGCATCCTCTGCTTTCTAGCTAAGAGATTACTTTAAAGAGGCCTTTTGTGGCAGATTTGCCTAATGCAATACAGCTTGGTGACCTGTGTTGCTATTATCTTGGTAATAAAGTATGCAAAGTTCAGAATACAGTTTTACAGAAACGTTAGAGTGCATTCACATTCCATGGTGAGCTTCCCAATTCTCTCCAGTTCCAGGGAAGGATTAGGGAGCTCAGCACAGTGTCGTTTTCCATTTCTATGGACCACAAAATGAAATAAGTATCCCAGGTAGAGTAAATTAGTGAAGCCAAGAGCTCATTGAAAATACAATTGCTTGAAGAAAGCTCTCTCACATTTCTCAAACTAAAATTGAGACCAAATGAGATGCCCTTCAGAGCCTCTGCTGAGTACTAGGGCTTGTTCTTCGGCCTCTGCAGAGAGGGTGGAGGAATGATCTCCGGGGGCTTTGCAGAAGGGAGTACAGAGGATAAGTGTGGGATTGGAAAAGCACCAGGACAATAGGCACGCAGAGAGTAAAGTGGAGCTCCCTTACAGGCACTGGTGCTAAGAGTTCTGCCTTCCATGATCAGCAATTCCAGCAGCTGCCGGGGATCTCTGCGTGTTGCACAAGGCTAATCAACATGGGTAGAGATTCAAGTCCTCCTAGAGGTTACTTCGAAGAAAGGATTGACTGGCAATCTAGTTCCAAAAGTTCAGCCACTGAAAACCAAACGGAACACTACTGCAACCCATGTGGGGGCACCAGGCATCAGGGCCATCGCAACCGCAACGGCCACAAGGGAGGCCAGTAACCATGGGCAGACAGATGGACGGGCAGTCTGAGAGGGCGTGGTGGCAGGCACAGCGGAGTGGGGGTGGACTGACAGAGGAATGCAGGCATTGGCCAGGCTCACCATGCCACATTTGCTGGGTCAGGGGACAGTCCGGGGGGGGGGGGGGGGGTGAGCAAACCATTTCTATAAAGGACCAGATGGCTGATGTTTTACATTTGATGGCAATAGAGTTTCTTATGATTACTCAACTTTGCCACCAGCCACAAACAATACACAAATGAATGACTCTGTTGCAATAAAACTTTATTCATAACCCTCATATTTGCATTTCACAAAGTTCTCATGTCACTAATTATTATATTTGTTTGATCCCTCTGACAGTCCCTAAACTAAACTAAACTATTGTTTAAAACAACTTACCATAGTGAATGAGCGGGCGAGTGAGGAGTGGAGACCCAAAACCCAATTGTAGGCCACTGGACATCCCCTTACAGAAGGGTCTTGGGGAGGAGACGAGACAGTCAGGGTGAGACGTAGCAATGATCAAAAATGCAACTTTCCTCTAGTTCCTAAATGCTTCCTCCACCCCCACCCTCCCAGCCCACTGTCATGATCCGAATCCTACCTTGCAAGCCTGACTAGACCAGAGGAGGTACACTGGTACAGATGAAAACTGGAAACACAGGGAAGTCCGGCCGGACGATTCCCTCAGGACCAGTGAAGTGAGTGGCGATACTGGGAGGGCATAGGGAGGGTGGGATGGAAAGGGGGAACCTATTTCAAGGACCTGCATTTGACCTCCTCCCTGGGGAACATACAACAGAAAAGTGGGGGAAGGGAGACGTGGGACAGAGCAAGATATGACAAAATAATTTATAAATTATCAGGGGTTCAGGAGGGAGGGGGAAGCTGGGATGGAGGGGAAAAAATGAGGACCTGATTCCAGGGGCTTGAGTGAAAAGCAAAAGTTTTGAGGATGATGAGGGCAACGAATGTACAAATGTGCTTTACACAATTGATGTATATATGGATCGAGATGGGTGGTGTATGAGTCCCTAATAAAATGATTTTTTTTAAAGTGGGGGAAAGTGGGAAGATACTATTATATTTTAATTCATTTTTTCTACACTTTAAAAAAATCCCCTCATATTATACTTAACCTTAAAGAATACATTGTTTAATGGTATTTTAAAAATATTATATGCCATCTATGTAAAAAAAGAAAATGTTTTGAAACCAACTGTGGTAACAATTGTACAACACTGTTTTATGTGACTGATGGAATGTTATGATATATGTAAGAGCTCCCAATAAAATATATTTTTTAAAGTGTTCCTTCAACTTTACAGGCATTAAGAAGCTCGGATGGGGGGGCCGGATTTGGCCAGCAGACAGTAGTTTGAGGATCCCCCCCCCCTTAATATTGTTACGCTGCACTCAAGAGAACACTAAGAGAAGAGGGTTCCTCAATATAACACACACACCCTCCACACACATACATACTCACACACATGTACCTTTTTCTTCCCTGTGGTTTCTATGTACTCCTCTTCTGCCTGTGAAACACACGGCTCCCTTCGGGTCTCTGCTGTGTACCCGTCTCATCCACTGAGCTATCAGCTCCCTGTCCCGGAGCTTTCTCAATATCTAGCACCTGTTCTAGCTCCTGGAATGAAACCATGTTCTGGAGAGGTATAGCAGTGATACTCATACATATAAGAAACAATTCTCTGTCAATAAGTGATTCTATATCAAAAACGAGGTCCAGCCCAGGGCAGCTCAAGTCCATGGACAGATGCTTGCCGAAGGCCTGCAGACTAACACAGCTGCCAGCAGATTGGGAAGCAGGAAGGTCCCAGGCTGGTGGATACAGATTCCAGTGGACTCAAGGTCGGCAGGAACACAGCAAGGCACCGAGAGCTCCCAGGGTCAGCAGGCTGCATGGATGTCCAAGCCCAGAGCCAGACTCACAATCCAGGCCAGCAGGCAGGTGAAGAGGGACAAGAGCGAGACCAGTTCTCCACAGCGTCTCTCACAAACAGGCCATTCCAACAAGGAGACATTAGGTTGGGACCTAATTGATAGGTTGGACTCCACCTCTACCTTCACATAAGTGCAAGCTCACACACACACACACACACACAACCTAAAAATCAGACCCCTCAACCACAGAATTCCAATGTCAAACGGTGACTTTGGGGGTCATCCATGAGACCTGCTCCAACTAAGACCTCCCACTGCCTGATGTCATAGCCCTGGGTGTTAGCTTTGGGGATGGTTAGTAAAAGTCATGGAAGGGAACTGTAGGTATTTCTCTGAGGCTGGGATTGCCCCTGAGCCAAGTGCAACTCTTAGTTGATCCCATTAAAAAGGAGACATATTAGACACCTGGGGAGTGAGATCCGAAAGCAATGAAAGCCAATGAAGAAGCTGATGGGCTTCAGTCATGAGATGATATGGGACGGAAGAGAGGACTATAAGGCCTGATATCAAAAGGGCAGGACACCGCAGTTACCTGATTCTTGTCACGGTCCTGTGAAGCCAAGTGCCCTGCCAAGCCCACTGTGAGTCACAGCAACTCCCCGGGCCGGAGGAGAACTGTCCCAATGCAGGAGACTGTAAGCCGTGACAGGAGCAGACAGCCCATCTTTCTCCCACAGAGCGGCTGTGGGTTTGAATCTCTGACCTTGCGGTTAGTACCCTGACACCTAACTCACAGTGAAACCAAGGCTCCTTGGAGCTGAGACTAACTTATGTAATTCAGAAATGGAAGGAAGTCCATCCCTCCCTCTGCCAGCAGGGGATGATGACGATGGCAGTCACCCTTGGCTAATGACCTTGAGAATCAATGCTTCAGGAGCACACTACAGGCACCGCCCATTCCCCTCCCATCCTTCTACCAGCCAAACTTCAACACAGAGCTCAGTGTCAACCTCTGACTAGCGATGCGTAGCCATACCTGGTCCTTTTCTTCTACTGTCTCTGCCTCTCCCAGGAAGATGTACAGAGCTTGTGAAAACAGGATGCTGGGGACAATTTAAAAGTTAACATATGGAACTCTTGAATAAAAATGTACCAGGATTCATATCTGTGTACAAACACCAAGGACCACACAAGAATCTGTAAGGAACTGATTCGTGACCAGTCGGTTCGGATAGAGGATGACTCCAGGAACATCGCGATCATCCAAGGTGGGCAAGGGTCTTAGGGGCAAGGAGAACCGGAAGAGAAGGAAAAGTGCCCAGTGTAAAGGGACCTGCCGGTATTGGGGGGCTCCGAACACTGACGCACAGAGCCCGAAGCTCAAATAGTGCCAGCATAGCTTTTCCGCGTCTACATCTGCCACGATCTCTGCTTGGTTGGAGACTGCGTTCCCTAATCTGCAGAATGGAACAAGAAGTCCAAAATAGCACCGTATGCTGAGTAAAATGCACCAGCCATCCTCCATTTTAATGGCATGTATGTATCTTTTTCCTCTGGGAAGAAATCTCTATAGCAACAAAACTTGAATACCTAGGTATTAGACCCAAATTTATCACCCTATAGTTTGACAAGAATGGCGGTGTTTGTTCTTCCTGAAGGCACAGCAGCTCATTAAGAGCAGTCACAAAGACCGGAGGGCCTGCCCCATTCTGCCTGGGGGAGGGAAGGGGCTCCACTGAGGGTCCACTTGTTCGCCAACAAAGGCAGACATGACCCGTTCTGTTTCTTCAGCTCTTTGCAATTCTCATCATTTATCACATGAGAGCTAACGATCTGCTCCTTGTTTACACTTTTTAGGGATTGAATTGTATTTCCAAAAAAAAAGATATACTGAGGTCCTAACCTCTAGTACCCACAACAGAGATCTTGTTTGCAAATAAGGACTTTTTCAAGGTGTTGTTAAATAGTTAGCATGGGGCCATGCTAGAGTGGACTACGGGGACCCTGACCCAGTATGACTGGTGTCCTTATATAAAGAAGAGGCAGGACAGACAGAGGGAAGGTGGTCCAGGACAGCTGAAGGCTGAGAATTGGAGGTACATGGACAAACTCAGGAATGCTCAGAATTACCATGAACCACCATAAACTGGAGGATACCTGGAAGAATCTTCCCCTAGAGCAATGGTTCTCCACCTTCCTAATGCCTCGACCCTTTCGTACAGTTCCTCATGTTGTGGTGACCCCAACCTGAAAATTGTTTTTGTTGATACTTCATAACTGTCATTTTGCTACTGTTAAGAATCGTCAGGTAAATATCTGATATGCAGGATGTATGTTCATTGTTACAAATTGAACATAATTAAAGCATAGTGATTCATCAACAAAAACAATATATAATTATATATTGTGAAATAGTTATTTCTAACAACAAATAAATGAAATGTTGTCTGGAAGCATGGTGTAGCATGGGTAACAGTCTTCATACTGGGTACACATATGTGGACGTATCTGCATGTGGGCGGAACCACCTGGAGACAATAGAGGAGCCATGTCTCCGTTCCTAAGACCATTGGAAATGTGTTTTCTAGTGGTCTTAGGTGACGCCTGTGAAAGGGTCGTTCAACCCCCCACCCCCCACAAAGGGGTCATGACCCACAGATTGAGAACCACTGCCCTAGAGACTTAAAGAGAGTGCATGGTTCTGCTACACCTTGATCCCAGACTTCTAGAGTGTTTGGGATCCCTGCGGCTCCACAGAAGAAAGGTGTGGCCATTGGCTTCCACAAAGACTCAGCACCTTCGAAACTCCATGGTTCTACACGGCCCTGTGGGGTCTTGTGGTTTCTCCTCCTCCAGCATTGTGAGAGAATCGTTTCTGTCAAGTTTGCATTATTTCGTTCCAGCAGCATTGTTTACATGTTCATCTTGAGGAGCTGTGATTTCCAGCCTCCTCGTTATTATAGTATTGTAACTCCACATCACAGTACTTGGAGTCTGCTCATTAACTTCATTTCAATGGTCATTATTCTTCTCCAGACCGCTTCATGGGCAGCAACATGAAGCAAAGTCTGGAGCCGAGGAAGTGCCAATGAGTCATGTCCCGAATCCCAAGAATAACCCAAGTGCCGATCATCACAAGAGATTCATCGCAGTACTGTCAGAAACCCGATGCAAAGCTTCATAGTAAACAAATTAATTTTGAAAGTTTCTGAGTTCAAATTCTGTTATTTACATTATGTTAAAAGCTCTTTAGCCAACATGATGGCAAGTTAACAGAAGACATTCACTTTAACTAAAGGGAAGACTCTGTAAACCTGACCTTCATAACGGCATATTTTTTTCATTCTTTAGAAGACGTGTAGCCAGAAGCAAGGAGGGGAAGAATTAGTATTCGTCTCATGCACTCGGCGTGTTACCAGGAGAGAAGAGTCCCTAGAGAAAGAAAGCCCCTTGGTAAAATGGAGGGGCAACAAAAAAAGAAGACCACCCAACACAGGATGGACTGACCCGTGGCTGCGGTCATGGACTCATATGCAGCAATTGTGAGGATGGCCCGGGACCGGGCAGTGTTTGGGTCCCTTATACCCAGGACTGTGCGTGCCAGAACCAACATGATGACACCTAACAACAGCGATGCTTCATTTCTATATCATGGACCGCCAGAGCCAACAAGTCCGTCCTAGAAGAAATACAGCCAGAATGTTCCCCAGTAGAAAAAACGGTGAAACGTGAACTTGTGTACTCGAGACACATCATCACAAGAGAATAATGGCCAGACAAGGCCAACATGCTGGGTAAGGTCAGAAAAAACGAGCAAAGGCCTCCAGGAGACAGACTGACCCCGCAGCCACGACCATGGACCCAGGCAAAGGGACCATCGTGAGGCTGACCCTCCAGTCTGAAACGTGAAGGTCATCCCAAGGCGGACTGATTCCAAGACCACCAAATGCGACAATCGAGTGTGTCCTTGATCCTTTAAAATGACCTTCAATATACAAGTCTCGGTCTTTGAAAAAGGCCTTCAATGTTTGCAAAGAATGGGTCTTTAGCTTCCCACATCGCCTGTTCTAAACCAAAGACAAGTATCTAGACTTTCATATATTATAAAATATAAAGACATTACATTAGTAGAATTTTGAGCAAAACTTCAGCAATGCAATTAGCAAAAGCCAGGAAAAGGGAAATGCTAGAAAAGACAGGTGTTCGGCAGGTGAAAACCAAACCCAGGGCCGGCAAGTGCATTCCGATTCACGGCAGCCTTGTACAGGGTTCCCCAGCTACCTCGCTCTCTGGGAGCAGGCAGCCTCGTTTTTCTCTGAAGGAACAACTAGTGTGTTTGATCTGCCGAGTTTGTGGTCAGCAGCACTACCAGGTCTCCTTAAATGAACACAAGAGGGCGGTGGGGCGGATGATGGACAGGAAAAGAGGGTAGAACATGTTCTATAGATTATTAGTGATTTAAGGTATATATCAGGAGTTCTTAGGCAGTCCATAAGACTTGCACTCAACTATGACCGAAGGTTGTCGGTTCCAATCCACCCACAGCTCCTTGGAAGAAACCCACAGGGATCTGTGTTCTGAAAGGTCTACTTTGCACACAATACACGGAATCGTCAGGAGGCAGGATCCACCCGATGGCAGCACGGTTTTATGGTGCTGGGAACATACACATCACTCAGTTGCAATTCGCAGGCATATCTGGCTCGGGATTCAAAAAGATAAGTGGATAAAAATGAGGTGACAGGAAGGTAAAATTTTTTAATTGAGTGGATATTTGATAATACCAAGGAATTATAGTTCACATGGCTTTTTGTGTTATCTTTCAAAGACACGGGAGGTGATGTTTACAGACGTAAGGATCTGCTTCGAACAGTGCAACACAGGGAGTGGGATACCATGTAGATGAAGAGACTGGTGACGCTTCAGTCATTATAGAAGGGAGGTCATGGGCACTAGGGGGATGTTTGGGGGTTCACTACGCTACTTTGAATTTGCTCGTGTTTGCAACCGTCCACAATAGAAAGAGGTTTTAAAAACAACTGAAGACTGTATTTTAAGAAAGACTGCGGTCTACGTGCCCAGAAAATGCCTCCCGGGGGCCTGGGGGTTTTGTGTGTGGCCTGCAGACATGTTTGGTTTGGACTGTGGGGTATTTACAGAAATGTGATTTTCCCCCACTTTTCGATCCAACATTTCAAAATAAGGAGACAGCCTATAAAAATTAGGATTTCCGACTTCTCTTAAAAAAAAAACTAGGAAGATCTTGCAACACTGGGTCATGGCAATAAGCCCTGGAGTCTGAGCGAGTCCCACCCACATATCTAGGCTCCCGGGTCCTGTGGACATTGAAATGTGTCCCTCCACCACGGCTGCCCCTCACAAACCTGGAGGCGCCTTCAGAGCGGTTGCCTGAGCACCAGCGGGAGGGCCAAGGTCCCCAGAATTACCACGCTCCATCAGGCCAAACTGCCCGAGTTCTGTTTGCTGACCAGCAACCACAAGTTCCTGAGGACAACTTCGATAGGAACTTTCGTTGACACGGCACCAAGCAGTGATTGGAAACATCTGGGTCCTCAGCATGCTGCAGAAATAAACCCTGGAGTTCTTGTCCTTCATTTGGCCCAAGAACCTCTGGGCAGCTCTGCTGATTTCCTTTATGATCCAGGCCACAGAGCTGGCTCCTGCCTTGCTTCATAGACTCCCAGAAGGCGAAGGCGGGACGGGGCTTCCAGTGCCGACGTCTCCCTCATTTTAAAGACAAGAGTCCAGCCAAGGGAGGCTGGGGAATTCATCCAAGCCATCTTTTCCCCAGGGGTCACTGGAGGAAGGGATAGGGATGGACTGTAATGTGGGGCAGGGTCCTGATCCTTAGCCCCACCCAGAGTGCCTGGAAGACAACAGATTCCTTTTCCTGGCCAGACAATGGAATAAGAGCAATATCACTAGAAAAAGGCTTTGATAAGTGGAGAGCAAATGCTTTGAGAATGATTGGGGCAGGGAATGTGCGGATGTGCTTTATACAATGTATGGATTGTGATAAGAGTTGTATGAGCCCCTAATAAAATGTAAAAAAAGAAAAGGAAAAAAAAGAAAATGATTAGGGCAAAGAATGTATGGATGTGCTTTATACAATTGATGTATGTATATGTATGGATTGTGATAAGAGTTGTATGAGCCCCTAATAAAATGTTTTTAAAAAAAGAAAAGAAAAAGGCTTTGAATCCCAAATAGAACCAACGGTGAAACTACTTGCGTTTTGATGTTCCTGTCTAATGGACCCTGGTGGAGTACTGGGTTACATGATGGGCTGCTAGTCACAAGGTCAGTAGTTCTAACCCACACACTGCTCCATAGGAGAAAGGTGAGGCTTTCTACTCCTGTGAAGATTTACAGCCTTGAAAAATCCATGGTGGCAGGTCTACTCTGTCAGATAGGGTCCCTAGGAGGTGCAATCAAGTCGACGTCAGTAAGTTTTGTAAACTATGTAGAATGGTGTCACTGGGTGATAAAAAGCTGGTAAGCTTGAGTCCACCCAGAGGGGCTTTAGGAAAGAGGCCAGGTGATAGAATTCCAAAAGATGAGCCACTGAAAATCCCACAGTCACAGTGCAACCCTGCCACACATGGGGCTGGCTTCCCGGCCTCAGGACCGGCTCAACAGCACTTGAAGTTTTCTCCTATGCAGAACGAGTGTCTACAAGGTCTTGTGGGACCGGATCAATGTTCCTCTTCACGGCACCAACTGCCCTTTCAGCAGATACTACAATAGACAAAGCTGGGGCTGGGAAGCCCTAACGCCTAAGCTTCTCAGGTTCCTTCAGACTGCAGGTGTTCTCAAACTTTTTAAACACGGGTCCAGTTCACTGTCCCTCGGGCCCCTTGGAGGGCTGGACTATAGTTTGGTTTTTTTTTAACTATGAACAAATTTCTATGCACACTGCACATATCTTATTTTGAAGTGAAAAAAAAACGGGGCAAAAACACCTGGCGGGCTGGATAAATGTCCTCAGTGGGCCGCACGTGGCCCGCAGGCCATAGTTTGAGGACGCCTGCTTCAGAGCCTAGATGTTCCATAGCGGCTCTCAGACCCCTGTGACTCCTGGACCCGGCTTCCCAAGGCTTCGTCAAAGGATGCTCTCAGAGTCACACTGTGATCACTGCATGTTCACATGCTGCCTCTGTACCTACAGAGCCGTCCTTAGGAGCGTACCCAGTTAACAACAGTGAAGTCCTGAAGTGTACTCCATTCAACTGCAGACAAGTAAAACTAAGACAGATTAAAACAACCCTGGGGCACTAGATGAGACCTAGCAATGGACTACAAGCCAAACTCCCAGCTACACACTAGGGAACTCTCATTAGCCTCTAGTCAAACCACAGAGGCCAACACATATGCCCCGTAACATTCAACATGCAGAAAGGAAGTGCCATGGCTGACCTGTGTCCATGCAAAATATTTCTCACCAAGGTAGCTGCAAGGGATGCGACAGGGAAGAGAAGGGGCTTAAGCAATTAGGTGGATGAAAATGCCACAAGCCAAGACAGAGGAGTGCTTTCCTGGTAAGAATGTACCAAACATGTCCAGAGTGCCCGACACGGCAGAGCAGGGAGGATGCAGAGGGAAAGCGGCTGCAAATCCTGAAGAAGCACAAAGAGAAACAGGATCATTCCTGAGTGTCAAAAGAGAGCAGTGGAGGTGAGAGGAACAGTAAGCTCATCGGGGGAGATATCCAGTTTGATTACTGACTCGACAGCCGACGAGACCAGGAATGAGTAAATTCAAGGGCAAGATCAGACTTAGGCTTTTCCCTACATGAGATCATCTGCCCTCTTCACAGTAATATCCCCTGCAGTGGCCCTACCTCCCAGGCAGTTGCTGACCTCTCCCTCCCATCGCCAGCCCCAAGCCATGCTCATGGAAGCAACAGCTCCCTGTGGGGGCTGCCTGTCTGCTCACTCATGCTTACCCCGGACATGGAAAGCCCCTCCACGCCCATCATCGCGGCAAATGGACTCTTGAGTCCTCATCTCCTGATCCCTACCTAGCACCTGAAATGACTAGCCATGACCTACCTTTGGAAAGGTTCCTTCATTTGAAGTTGGTACTAGGTACAGAAGAACCTTAAGATCTTCCACCCCAATTTAATTACCAGAGCCCTGGCACTGGTAAGGACAACATAGCACTGAGTATACAATCAACCCCTTGTCAATGGCAGGGCTGGTACTTTCAGGGGAGGGGGTGGCTTCCACAAATCAGACCCTGGGTCTTGGTGAGATGAGAAGAAGATGGGAAATTAATTCCGGTAGAGAACACACCAATGTCGGCCTTCGGTTTCCCTCCTACGGCTTATACGATTGATTTCTTCTCAAAGGTCCCTTGGCTCCTGTTCTCCTTCCCACCTGTCCGTCTAGGTACAGACAACATTCCCATGCACACATGGCAATGCCTCCTGCAGTGTTCTTCTTTACAACACGGGCTCCAACCAGAGAGCACTGTTAGCCTCCCACACATTCCACTCCACATTCCAGACCCCCCAAATCTGACCAAAAAACAGTTGCCACCTTGTCACAGACTCCATGGACTCTCACGCATGGCAACCAGGTATGTCTGAGCAGAACTAGGCTCCGTGGGTTCTCAGGGGCTGTTTTTTTCCACAAGTAAATTACCAGGGCTTTATTCTCAAGTGTCTCTTTCTAGGTGGCCTTCAATCTCTAACCTTTCAAGCATGTTAACCTTTTGAACCCCCCAGGAACTGCCAGCATCTGATATACCCCCTATATGGCTCTGAATCTCAGGGCAGAATGAAGAGATGGACAGGAGCAGGAGGGCCGTGGATACTGAAACTGCCTAAGGCATTGTGACCCATGCTCTATGTATTCCGCCCCATCAGAGCACTCTGTCAAGGGGCCACTGAGCAGGAAGAAAGCATATGGCTCTTAGCAGGGAGACAAATTTCCCTGCAATCACATGGGATAAGAACTGGGCCCCAGAATTTATGTATTTAACTTCTAGGACCAAAACCACACCAGCCACCTGGTTGTTTTGGAATACATTTATAAAACAAATTCTCATTATTTCTGTTAAGTTAATAGAAATCAAAGAAAATTATATCATTTCAATGATTAAAAATTAAGCTTGCTGTTGGTTTCAATGTTAAGAGGGGAGTCAAGGGAAACTTAAAAAGATGTACCTGGGTCTGGGTAGAAAGCCTGGCTTGAGGACACCACAGCTGTATTTTATTGTCAATGGCATGTTCAGATAAACATTGGACTGCTAACTCAAGGTCAATGGTTCAAAACCACCAGCTGCTCCATGGGAAAAATATGAAACTATGTACTCATTGAAACTCTCACAAACTCTAGGTAGGGTCACTATGAGTCAGAATCAACTAGATGACTGTGGGATTTTGGTGGGTTTGAATTCTTAAGTTTTTACAATTCTCTTTCTGTTTTCTGCACATTTTCCCACTTTTGAACTTTCAATTTTAGTCTTTATTTTTTATTATACTTCTTCATTAGAAATAATATTCTCTACCCCAATATGATCACTGAAGACAAAATGGGTGCATAAGCAAAAGTGGTAAAAAAAAGCTGATGGTGCCTGGCTATCAAAAGATATAGCATCTGCTGGAGTCTTAAAGGCTTGAAGGTAAACAAGCAGCCATCTAGCTCGGAAGCAGCAAAGCCCACGTGTAAGAAGCATACAAACCAGTGTGATCACGAGGTGTCAAAGGGATGAAGTATAAGACATCAAAGAACCAAAAAATCATATCATTGTGAATGAGGGGGAGTGTGGAGTGAGGACCCAAAGCCTATCTGTAGGCAACTAGGTATTCCCTTTACAGAAGGGTTGCAGGGAGAAGATGAGCCAGTCAGGGTACAATGTAGCAACAATGAAACATACAACTTTCCTCTAGTTCCTAAATGCTTCCTCCTGGTCCCCACACCCACCCTCACTATCATGATCCCAACTCTACCTTACAAATCTGGCTAGATCAGAGGATGTACACTAGTACAGGTAGGAACTGGAGACACAGGGAATGCAGGACAGATGATCGCTTCAAGACTCGAGATGAGAGTAGTGAAACCGGGAGGGTAAAGGGAGGCTGGGGTAGAAAGGGGGAATGGATTACAGGGATCTACATATAACCTCCTCCCTGGGGGGCAGACAACAGAAAAGTGGGTGAAAGGAGACGTCGGACAGTGTAAGATATGACAAAATAATAATTTATAAATTATTAAGGGTTCATGAGGGAAGCGGGTAGCAGGGAGGGAGGGGAAAAATGAGGAGTTGATGCCAGGGGCTTAAGTGGAGAGCAAATGTTTTGAGAATGATGAGGTAATGAATGCACAAATGTGCTTTATCCAATGGATGTATGCATAGATTGTGATAAGAATTGTATGAGCCCCCAATAAAATTAGTTTTAAAAATAATATTCTAAGGAGCAGACAATTTGTGGTTGGCTTTAGCTAACTTTTAGATAAATAAAATATTAGGAAGCTATTCTTTAATGAAGAAAATGTGGCTTTAAATTACCATCAAAATATTAGCACTTTATAATCATCTATAGTCAAGTACTTGAGGTACTTTTTGTATGAACGCATACATTTCCGCATGTGTGCATATCACCATATCTGAATGTTCCATAATGAAGAATAAGAAGCATGGGAAAAACAACAAAGTATTAGCAGGACTGCCTCTTAATGTTAGGTCCTTGGGCCATGATTTTCCCCTTTCTATTTTTCTGATCTTTCCAACTTTCCCCAATAATCATTCATTCACATAGTAATGAATAAGTTATTATTATTTTATCCTTTTACACCAAGACTTAGGTTTCTACAATGTGTGCATATATCTTTATCATAAAATGCCAAATAAGGGGGGGAAGGGAGACTCCGGACAGGGCAAGATATGACAAAATAACAATCTATAAATTATCGAGGGTTCATGAGGGAGGGGATAAAAAAAGAGGACCTGATGCAAAGGGCTTAAGTGGAGAGCAAATGCTTTGAAAATGACGAGGGCAAAGAATGTACAGATGTGCTTTATACAATTGATGTATGTATATGTATGGATTGTGATAAGAGTTGTATGAGCCCCTAATAAAATGTAATAAATAAATAAAATTTTAAAGTGCCAAATAAACCCCACATGTCCACCAAAAATATACCACATAGTAAAAAAAAAAAAGGGGGGGGGGTTTAACTTGGCTTCTTTCTAAATTAAATTTTTACTAACAGCAAAAAAAACATAAAAGTCCTTTTACATCAATATTGCTATGCATATCCTTCAAGTGTCTTCCGTTTTAGAACAGTGTTGACCATCTGTCTCACACATTTTAACGCCATATTGTCTATCCTTTGTTTGCTTGTTTGTTTGTTTGTTTTCTTTTCCGTTTCAAGGTCTGCTTTCCATATCATGCCGCACATGCGCACCTGCACGCATGCTGTAGACACGCAGAGCCATGCTCCCTCCCCGTTCTAGACAGGTATCCCCATCTCAAACAGCCTCCCACTTTGCCCAGGAAAAGCTGTGTCACATTTAACGCCAACTCCTGATTCCACACACTAAGGAAGGCACACATGAGCAGAGGCATGTTTGCCATACGTTTCCCTGGCTGTGTTTTGCCCAGGCCACCATCAAAAGTAGGTAATGTTCCACCTAACATGCAGGCAGAGGGAGGGCGGGAGGGGGCAAGGGGGGCAGCCACAGGAGGGATTTCAGAGTGATGGAGCCGCAGGGGGGGAATGTGAAGTGCTCTTGCTAACTGGTGCCTGACTGGGCCTCAACCCCGAGGCCAGCTCCTATGCACAAAGGAATGAGGTGCTGCGCCCTCTGGCCCCTGCCTCATGATCGGGTGTACTTGAAGTCATTGCACTCCATGGGGTTTGCATGGAGATCACCAGGCCTCTCTTCCTGACCCATATTAGTTCAGACATCACACTAACTGGTGGGCTACGAACCAGGCTCCCTATCTGGAAGGCAGGAATTCTGCTGAACCGCCAATGCCCCTCAAAACGTGAAACAGGCCTCCAGCAAGAGAGCAAGAAGGTTTTCCATAGCCATTGCCTGGAGGGCCGGTCATGGAGAAACAATTTCTGTCCAAACAGATGTGCACACCTTGCACACAGCAGCTTCATTTGTAGATCAACATAGGATGGTTAAGCACTTGGCTACCGGCTGAAAGGAAGGCAGTTTGAAGCGACCTGAGAGGACAGAGGAGCGTACTGAAGCATCCACGGACTTCCGTCAGTCCTAGCAGACCAATCTCGCCTCAGCTGTCGCAGTAAATGCACCACGCTAAGGCAGGCCATCAGCAGGAGAATTATCAGCAAGGGGCGTTCTAGCGGCACAGTGGTTTCGTATTGGGCTGCTAACCCCACAGTCATCAGTTCAAAACCACCAGCTGCCCCACTGGAGAAACATGAGGCTTCCCTATTCCCATAAAGAGTTATGGTCTCGGAAACCCCCAGGGGCAGCTCTACGCTGTCCTCAAAGTCTGCTATGAGTCAGAATTGACCCAAGGGCAGCAACTTCTTGTTGTTTCCTCAATGTCAGCTTCGACCCATGGCAACGGTTCCTTGTACCATTTCGGTTTGTTCCTCTGCCTCCTCCACTTTCTCCTTAGAATACTAGTCACTTTTTTAAAAACTCATTTTATTGGGACTCTTACAGCTCTTATCACAATCTATCCATGCAGCCATGCATTATGTCAAGCACATTTGTTGCCATCATCATTTTCAAAACAGTTTCTTTCTACTGGAGCCTTTGGTATCAGCTCCTCAATTTTTTCCCCTCCCTCATAAACCCTTTACAATTTATAAATTGGTTTTTTTGTTTGCTTGTTTTTATGTCTTACACCAACCACTATCTATCTCCCTTCATCCACTTTTCTGTTGTTCATCCCCCCAGGGGGAGAGGGGTAATATGTTGATCATTGTGATCGGTTCCCCTTTTCGACCTCCACCTTCCCCTTACCCTCCTGGTATCACTGCTCTCATTATTGGTACTGAGGGGTTTATCTGTCCTGGAGTCCCTGTGTTTCAAGCTCTTATCTGTACCCGTGTACATGTTCTGGTTCAGAAGGATTTTCAAGGTGGAACTGAGGTCATGATAGTGGGGGAGTTGGGGAGGAAGAATTAATAAGAACTAGAGGAAAGTTGTAAGTTTTGTTGGTACTATCTTTACCCTGACTGCCTTGTCTCTTCCTTGTGACCCTTCGTCAGGGAATGTCTAATTGTCTACAGATGGGCTTTGGGTCTCCACTCCGCCCTCCTCTTCATTCATATTGATATAATTTTTGTCCTGGGTCTCTGATGCCTGATACCTGATCCCATCGAAACCTCATAATCACACAGGCTGGTGTGCTTCTTCCATGTGGGCTTTGTTGCTTCCCAGTGACATGGCCACTTGTTTATTGTTCAGTCTTTAAGACCCCAGGCACTATAACTTTTGATAGCTGTCACCATCCGCCTTCTTCACATTTGCTTATGCACCCATTTGTCTTCAGTGCTCATGTCAGGAAGGTGAGCATCACAGAATGTCAGGTTATTGAAACAAAGTGTTCTTGTGTTGAGGGAGCACTTGAGTGGAAGCCCAATGTCCATCTGCTACCTTAATAATTTACATAGAAATATATATATACAAAAATCTACTTCCCTATAGTTACATATGACTATATTTACATATGTACATGCCTGTATTTAGACCTCTATAAATACCCTTTGCCTCGAGTTCTTTCCTTTTTCTTCCCTCTTGCCCCACTATCACGTTTGACCTTCATCCCACTTTCATTAATTCCTCTTGGCTATGTTCCACTTGATCAAACCCCACCAGGCATCCTATGCCCTCCTTGCCATCGATTTTAGATCAGTTGTTGTTCTCTTGTCTCTGGGTTTGTTGGCTTCCCATTTCCTTTCCCCCACTTCCTGCTCTCCTGTGTCCCTGGAACCATGGATCCCATTGTATTCTTTCCAGGATTGTTTATCCTGCCTAACTTATATAGATAAACAAGCAAAAAGAATAATAAAAATAAAACAAACATAAAAGCAAAACAGAACAACAATAAAACAAACCAACAAAAGACAAAAGGAGAAAATTCTATCACGAAAATGGCTCACACAGCTGTTGAGATTGTAAGACCAAGGCTAGGCAGGGTCCACGTCCCTGCATCAGGTGTTAGGCCAGAAACTTCCATTGACTCGCACAGCTGTCGGGCTGAACCCAAGATCAACAGGAAAATCAGGTCAGTGGCTGCAGAAGCTAATGAATTCAAGGTCAGCAGGTCAGGTGGCAAGCCACCCAAAACTCCCAGGATCAGCAGGCAATATGGCAGAGCTGCTGTCTCGGGTTCAAAGAACCAGAAGCTGATGAACCCAATTCAGGATCCAGACCCAGCTAAAAAGTAAGCAAGCTTTCCCACAGCATCTACTTATATTGGAGACAGGCCACACCCCGAATAAAACTCCCTTTCAGTCTTTCAGTTGATTGTATCAAGGATGTGATCTGAAAAGAGTGTTGCATCCCACCTTAATCTTCTTTCAGTTGATTGGCTGTGATAACACTGTGTTAGGTCAGGTCATGGGGGATCAGTAGGTGCTAGCCGTCAACCTCCTAAGACTCCAGGATAGGCAAGGTGACACAAAACCTAACTATCCCAACAATCATTAGGGGCCGTAGTTCAATAGATCATTTTTACACCATCTTTCTAGCAAGGGTCTTGTAACGCCCACCAAATTGACGTCCATAGGTGTTTGCAGTGCATCAAGGGGATTGGACAGCTTGCTAATCGTGTCGATAAACTGCAAAGCACCTTTGTGGGGATGACACCATGCAATGAGGTAGACAGAACCCTAACAAAGGGAATGGCTAGTTTTGACGTTCACTAGACTTATAAGGGGGCTAATTGCGGAGCATAAGGGGACCCCACTAACACCAACAGAGAAGAGCTAGGAATAGAATTAATCCTTGGAGTCCTGCAATGAGAGCCTTCTATTCCAAGGACACAGAGAGAGTGGTGACCCTGGACACAGTGAGGAGGGGCAGAGAAATGGCAACCGGAGCAGGCTACATGAAGGGCAAGGAGAACCAGGAGTCTGGCTTGAGATGAAGTAATGGACTTCCCAGCCCACAGAGCAAAGCCGTTACAGTGGGGTGCCTCTGGGGCCTTGGCAGTGCTAGGTTCACCAACCCACAGGGAGAGCTGAATCCCTTATGACAGGAGGTTTACTGGCACAGTGGGTGCCTCCGGGCACTTACAGGTGGAGCTAAAGGGCATCGCAACACTGGCCCTGAAGGGCAAAGCCAGGCCTTTAAAACAAATCATGCTTAAAAAAAAAATCATGCTAAGAAGCCAGTCATGAAAGATGATGTAGTCCATGATTCCGTTTATATGAAAACATAAACATCCTGAACAGGCAAATCCACACACCCATGGGGCTGGAAGACTCGGCGCTTATCAGCACACTGTGCATCCACCAGAACCACAAGGAACAAGGGAACCACTGCCACAGATCGCAGATGCCCGAAAGGAAGCTGGGGTGCAGTGACGGGCAGGGATCAGATATTTTTCACAAATTACAACTATACAGCCAACACACAAAAACCTCTAATCTTATCATTTCCAAATCTTAGCTTCCAAACTTCTCTGCTTCTCACAAAAGTTAAAGAAAATAAAAAAATCTTTGGTCTGCTTTTTTTTCTCCCTAAATACTGAATCACTCATTCGTACTGTTTTCAGAAAGGGCAGCTAACCAGAGGGGTACAGCACACTGTCTGAAGCACCCCACACTTTTTCCATTTACAATCCAGAAGACAAATGTAGGAGAAAGAGACTGTCAGTCATTTGGTGATATTGAAAATGATATAATAAAAATCAATGTCTCTGTTACCCCAAAACAAAACAAAGCAACAACAACCAAAAAAACCATACCAAATAAACTTAAAATGTAATAAATGGTCAAGATCCAAAATAATTTTAAATAGCTCCCATGAAATAGGATTGGTCCAAGATTTATGCGTTTGTGTCATCGATATGGAAAATTCTTTGCACATTGGTGGACTATTATTATGTAAGTAACCCACTTGCCTTGCACTACATTCAGACCAGCTTCACTTGCGACGATTTCCCAGTTTCCAGAGTCAACATGTAGCATGGAAAAAGCAGTGCTGTCTCTAAGGTCGGGCTGCCAATCATCAGAACAATCTGGGGCAATGGACAAGTTTCATGACCCAACAACAGCTGCTGCTCTATCTGTTGGGACCTGCTGTTTAGAAATTATCATATGCAATTGAACACCTAAGGAGCGATGCAAATTGATAAAAAAAAGCTAAGTAGAGCATGTGAAGACATTTGCTGGTGGACAACCATACCCTTGTAACTCACTCTGGTCCCTCCTACCTCACTGTGAACGCAGAGGTGTCCCGTGGCTGGCACAGGGTTGGGCACCCAGCGCCTTAGCACTGAATGATGCACTCAGCCAGGGTAGTCAAGGAAGAAGAAGCATATGAAGATGGCTTTGGATTAAATTAATTAAGTGAAATTAGCCAATCAACTTGAGTGAAACTAATCAAATAATCATATCTCTGAATGCAAAAAAATTTTTGCAGAGTTGATGAAGACAGGCATATAAATTTCAAAAACCTTTCCCTAACGTCCTTGAATTCATTTTATTTTAAATATTTTTAAGAGGCAAGAAGAGAGCTATGTAAATTGGAAAAAATCTGTTTTTCAAAGTTTCTTGAAGATTTTCTTTTCTTTCTTAATATATATGTTTCATTTTATACTTCAGGAAGTCAAATTTGAGTTTATTCTAACTTATACACGAAAGTCAGCACACATCTTTAAGGTCACATCCGATAAGCAGGACGAGAGTGTTGGGCAGACCCCCAAGAAGGCACCATAAACCCAAACCCATGGCCACTGAATCCATTCCAACTCACAGAGACCCTGCTGAGGGTGTCCGAGACTGCAAGCCTTCACGGGAACAGATAGCTGCCTCTTGATACCACTAGCAAGCAAGTAGCAGTGCCACTGAAAGCATAGAAACCCACTTTAAGTGGACCGTGCAAACCGCGTCAAATCTTCACGACGGTCACTACTTTTCAGTGTGCACTCAACACACATTAGCAGGACACCAAACTCATGGTTCCATGGATCACTGAGAATAGGCAAAGTCACTTAACAGACACAGCGCGGTTGCAGGAATATTGCTGGAGACAGTAAACAAAGACAAAAGTGTCTCTCCGGGAGGCAGGAGCACGGGCACGGGGCTGCTTGGGGTTGGATCCCACCCCAGTAGCTGGCTAGATTAGCAGCAGGACTTAGAGTAGGCTACTTATAGTTCTTTGCCTCGATTTCCTAATCTCGAAAATGGGGGTGACAACTATATCCACAGCACAAAGTCAGCACGAGGACCTGATGCAGCTGTAAGACCAAGGGCTGGAAAGCTGCAAGCACTGCAGAAGGGGCTGGGCTGAGGGCGGGGGAGCTTCCTGCTCTGCTTCTGAAAACCAGCCAGGGGATCCTATGGAGCTCTACTCCCATGCAAGCCACGGGGTCACTTGCTTTATATACGTGTGTTCCCTCTCCTTGTAACTAAACACAAAGGCAAGGTAAAGGGAAGGGGGGGCATTGGGGGCGGGGGGGGGGAGAGCAGAGTCAGCATTAGCATCAACTCCCACAGAAGCCTTCAGCAGGAGCTGAGCAAACTCTTCCTTTAAGGAGCCAGGTAATAAATGCAAGGGAGCTTCAAACGTTTGGGGGGGACACGCTATTCTACGATCTTTCATTCTATTTTTCCATGAACTTTGGGACATCCCCGCATATTTCGGTCTTTGATGCTGTACGGTCTCTCTTCGGCAGCTCCTCACCTTTGTCCTTGAAGCATCAGGTCAAAGAAGACACACACACGGAAGCCTTACTTCAGCCCACCAGTACTAGGCACCGCACTGACGTTCCAATTTCATATAATAGTCATGGGCCTCGGAAAATCAATTCTCTTTTGCATTAGTTTTTCAGCCATTTAAAAAGTACAGTCCAATGAACAGACAGTTGACCAAAGATGACATCCAAGTGGCCAACAAACATATGAAGAAATGGTCACGGTCACTAGCCATCTGGAAGATGCCAATCCGAACAGTGATGAGATACCACCTTACAATGACAATGACCACCCCCGCCCAGCCTTAAACAAACAAACAAACAAAAAGAAAATAACAACTGCAGGGGAGTGGAGAGGCTGGCATCCTCGTGCACTGCTGGTGGGACCGTAACTATGTGCAACCACTGTGGACGGTGACACCTCGGACAACTGGGAATGGAAATTCCATATGCTCCAGCAACCCCTGTGCTGGGCACCTACACCCTAAAAAAGAACGAGCCATAACATGTGGTTCACAACAGCCAAGAGATGAAACTAACCTCAGTACTCATCAGCAGAAGGAAGGACAATGAAACTCTGGTACACACACACACACACACACACACACACACACACCATGGAATACTATGCAGCACTGAAAAATGGTGTGGAACCCAGGAAACACCTCCTGTCAAGCCGAGGGGAGTGAATCGACCACCAAAGGATGAATACACTATGAGACCAATGTTATAAGGGGGGAAATATTAAAAACCAAGATAAAGATCTTCATAGGAAAGGGAAGACTGTGCAGACTGCCAGGGGTAGGAAGTAGGGAGGGAAGGTAGAGCAGTGGGCTAGACCATAATGGATATTAACTGGCGGGTAATGGAGTATGCATGAGGGAGAAGGGAAATCAAGGAGAGGGGGGCGGGGAAACTACTGGGGACTTGAATCATTTCATGCGACCAGTACAAAGTAGGTGATCCGAAATGAAACCCCACCCAATTTACAATTTTCAAAATTGGAATAAATAAATAGATAAATAAATAAATATGCACAGTCCCTTCTTAGCTCCAAAACCCCCCAAAGAAACGCACATTTGACTCACAGCCACACGACAGGTCAGAGTAAGGGCACTCCTGGCGGCATCTGAGACTATGAATGTGAGTTGGAACAGGCAGCTTCATCTTTCTCCTAAAGAGCAGCTAGCGAGTTTACACCGCCAAGGTCGCCGTTGGCGGCCCGACACCAAATGCAATGCTCACTCACGCCTTTACAGCTAGGTCAAAACCACCAAATTCACCGCCTCCGGTCGATGCTGTCTCCTAGCGACCCTGCAGGACAGGGTAGAACTGCCCCTGTGGGTTTCCGAGACTGTAATTCTTTATAGGAGCAGAAAGCCCCATCTTTCTCCAGTGGTTTTGAACGGCTGACCTTGCAGTTAGTAGCCCAACATGTAACCCCTGTGCCACCAAGTCTGCTTTGCACTCCTTTTCTCAGGTCAAGGGCTGAGAAAAGCAGCAGCAGTAACAGCAATCAGATTAAATCCTGGGACCCTAGCCCGCCCGCCCCCGCAGCAAACAGCAGACAGACGAACACTGCCCACCTTGGGTCTCATGTCCATGGGGATGGACTGGCCAGCTGGGTCCCCCAAGTGCCTGGCCTTGGGTCTGCCGTTTAATCTCTCATTTTCAATCTTTGCAGAGCGATTTTACACAATATATGATGAACTGTCTAACCTACTTAGTGAGAACAAGCTCCAATTTATCTATTTTAGCACCAGCGTGCCTCTATTTAAATCAATTGCTAGAGTACACATTTATAAGCACAAATGCTAGGCTGCCCCTCCGAGTCACAGCCCCTTTTCTGCTCTCCACCACGTGTGGTGACACATGGTGGCCAACGTGACAAGCTTATTTCCTTAAATCCAAGAGTCAGGGGTCTTTTCAGCCGAGAGAGGGAACGCTGGAACATACCACGTTTCTTGCATAAGATTTCTCATTTTAAATGAGGGCAAAGAATGTACAGATGTGCTTTATGCAATTGATGTATGTAAATGTATGGATTGTGATTAGAGTTGTATGAGCCCCTAATTTTTAAAAAAAGGAAAAAATATTAGAAAAAAATTAATAAAGGGATCTCCATAGTCTTATAAAAAGGATTCTCTAGCGAACACAGAGACTTCCTAAAGCGAGAGAGAGAGAGAGAGAGAGAGAGAGAGAGAGAGAGAGAGAGAGAGAGAGAGAACGAACTGGAGAGGGAGCCCTGTTTGCAGAAGTTGTACCTGACTGTCCCTAATAACCACCTCTGGACATGTTGCTGTGGGTCTCCAGCTGTCCCTCAACCCGTGGTAGCCCTGTCCACAGTGGGAAGAAACGCCGCTCAGCCTTGCACATCTCGGTGACCAAGCAAGCGTTGGACCTCTGTGATGCATAGGATGCTCACGGTCTGGATGTCCAATAGCCCTTTGCCAGGCCTTTCTCCCTAATCCGTTTCAGTCTGGAAGCTCTACTGAATCTGTGCAGCATCAGAACAAGACAGAAGCCTCCGCTGACAGACAGGTGGAAACTGTGTGAGAGGGGCACTGGCCAGCAGCTGAGTTCGACTGAGTCTCTTGCCTGGAAGGGGAGAAGTCTACTCCTGAAGCACCTGGCTTTCTGGATATAATGTTTTCCATGTAAATGGAATAATTAATGACATAAAAACAAGGCATTTCTTTAACACTCTCTAAGTCACCTGGAGCAAAAAACTTAAAAGCTGAAGGTTCTTGGCTTCGCAAGTTTCCCAAAAGCATTTTTGAGGTCCTAGCTAATAAGTAATTTGTAAAACCTTAATATTACTATTGATACTCCAAGTGGCAAAGTTTTCATCAATACGAGAGAATGTCACAACTCCGCTCAAAAACAAAACAATAGCCTGCAGGGTGGGGATGGTGGGGTTATATGTGGAAATTATTTCAATTTAAATTGTATACCTCGGTTTTGACCTTTTGGGGGGGGGGTCTTGAAACCAGCTCTTCTCATGAAAGCCCCCTTCAAAGACCAAATGAAGAGCATGCAGGTGTCTCCACAATCACAGATGCTCTGAGCATTCAGAATGCTCTCAAAGCCAAACTCCTGCCACCAATTCGGTGCTGTCTCCTAGCAACCCTGCAGAACAGGACAGAGCTGCCCCTCTGGTTTTCCAAGCCTGTACCTCTTTACAGGTGTAGAAAGCCAGATTTTGCTCCCTTGGAGCAGCTGTTGAGCTCAAACTGCTGACCGTTATGGCTAGCAGTCTAACTTGTAACTCACTACACTACCAAGACTCCTTTTAAGAGCATTCGCGGGGCTATCCCCAAAAGGTAAATCATTGGATCGGCTCAGAAGAGAACTGGGACCCCCTACAACGAAAGACTGAGTCAGATTTCCATCAAAACTGCACAGAGTCATTGGCAAAGCTTGGGAGAGGAGAAAGGGAAAGAAGGGAGGAGGCAGACAAGTATCATAACTGTATCCATTTCTGTTTGATACAGTGCCCAGAGCCTTCTACATGATGTCTCTCTCTGTCAAGGCACACCAACAACCAGCAGTCCAGCTGTGACACGCTGCAGCCTTGGGCCAACCATCCACAGCGGGCTGCTCTCCCTGGGCTTTCTCCACGTTCACAGTGATGGTTGCAGCTTCCTCAAGAGCACAACCAGGCCAAAGCTCAAAGATTACCAGCAAGAACTCTAATACATAGATCATGATGAGATTTTATACATAATTTGATTGATAGACAGTGTGTGTGTGTGTGTGTGTGTGTGTGTGTTAGTTGACCTTGGTTTTGTTTACCTTGTTTAAACACAGAAAGTGAGAAACCAGAAGGCATCAGGGTGGCATCTCTGACATCGGGGTCCCTAGGAAGAAAGGCCTGGCGATCAACTTTCTAAGGCAATCAGCCTTTGAAAAGTTTATGGAACACCCTCCTACTGCAACGATACACTCGGAGCCACCTTGCGTTAGAGTCAAACTAATTATTCTGGTTTTTGACGTCTAGCTAACAGGTGGACAGTAAAAACCCACCCAGTGGTTCAGAATGAAGGCTCCCCACTATCTGCTTCCTGAAGGTCACCACCAAGAAACCCCAGGGAGCACGGCTCGACTATGCCCACATGGGGGCGCCAAGAGTCAGGATCAACTCAGTGATGATAACAAACGCACTACCTCCTCACTAGCCTAATACTCTCCCCTCCCTTCCAACAGCACCCTCCACTTCCCGGGAGATGACGCTCCTAGAGCCCAAAGCACTCATTTCCAACAGGACAAAACACGTGGCACAAGGAATCTCCACCAGCAGAATGCTCCAGAGAATTCCAGGATCAACCTGGAGGTCAGTTATTCAAGAAGACGCCCAGGGTAGCTGTCTTGTAAAGCTGACAATGCGTGTCTGAATGTCAGGTATCATAAAAAGTCACTTAAGCAGCAATTTTAATGGAAACAGAACCAGCCCTGGGAATGCCTTACATCTTTCCCTGTCGTTACCACTGACTGTTATAATATATAATAACCATCTGTCCTGCATTTTCCAAGAGAGCTCTAATTTCATGGATTCTATTACATCAAATTAATAAATACACTGTACTGGGTGATTTTTAAAAAAGATTTTCTTCTCGTTAATATTTTCCAAATGTTACACAATTGAACATGTCTGTCTGTTGCAATCAGAAAAGTAAAATAAACTATGCTACAATATATATAGGAGAGGGGGACTCTAAAGCTCACGGAAAAATGGAACTGAAAGATAATGGATTTTTTCCATGCCTTTTTTGAAGGCTCCTCGTGTGTGTACACGCACGCAAGCACACATATACACCCTGCTGGCCAGAACCCATGAGCAGATACAGAGCTCAAATCGATGATCACTCGGGCTGCCGGGGGTTGAGAACCCACTAAAGTGAAGCCTCTCTCAAATTCATGGCCATCGAGGCCATTCGGAGTCATAACCACCCTACAGGACAGGGTGAAACTGCCCCTGTGTGTTTCCCAGAGGCTCACTCTTCACGGGAGCAGAACACCTCACCTGTCTCCTGTGCTTGGGAATTGGCGGCCATGTGGTTAGCAGGCCAGCACAGCGAGTGTGTTGGCAGCAACGAGCCCAGGGATGCCTGAGGCTCCCAGAAGGTGAGAGAGACAAGAAAGGAGCACCTTCAAGACCCTTTTGAGGGCACACGGACTGGTTGCCAAACACTCACTGTGGACGTCCAGCCTCGGCCACCCTGCTCCTGGCACCGTGTTAAGCAGCCCCAGGAAACCAGGAAAAAGCAACTGCGTTCAGAAGATCAAGCAACCCTCGTCCGCAGCTGGTGGGAAGGCAAAATGGCGCAGCCACGATGCAAGAGCTGACCAGTTCTTCAAAGAGCTGGGCACTGGAATGACCATACGGCCCGGTGGTACCAATACTGTGCAAATGCGCAACAGAACTGAACAAGCAGAAACCTGGACATCACATTCTTTGCACAACAGTCAGAGGTGAGAACAACCTAGATGTCCACAGGAAGACGAATGAACAAGCCGAATTCATACAGTGGAACGCTAGTGGGTCGGAAAGGGACAAGTCACAGCATGGATGAACCAAGAAGACGTCACACTTACTGAAGTCAGTCTATCGCCAAAAGATAAAAACTGCATGACCTAGATCACACAGACAGGCACACAGAGAGCAGATGAGTGGCTGCCCTGGGTAACCACTGGGTGTGGGAAAAAGATTTCTCCCAAGTCAGTCTCCCCCAAATGTATGTTAGACTTAGGACACGCTTGCAGCTAATGGTAAATGACTGTCCAGTTACCTCCTGGTAGGCAGACAGTTGCCAGACTACTGTCTGGGCCCACCACAGGTAGGCCCCACTCCCTGCTGTTAAGGACAATAGGCTACTTCTACCTAAAGGCTTGCGGCCATCAGTTTGGTCCCTACAGGGTGGATTTACACCCTACTGATAATGGGTGTATATAGGGAGCCAGAGAACAGGTCAAACTTGCTCAGTGACATCCAAAGTAAGGCCGCCACCATGAATCTAGGGTCCGCCCATCATGTCATATGTATACCTTTATTCCCTCCTCTTCCAATAGCGTATGGACTTCTAGATCACCCACCCCCTCCCATTACTGTATTACCTATAGCACAACCCTTTCCTGTGACGTATGTCATCACCTGTAATTAGGGGGCTTCCCCAGAGAATATAAAAGCCTTGGTTAGCAATAAATCTCTCTCTCCCATGAAATGTGTCTGGCTCCATTATTTCAATCTCTCTTCTATCTCTCATGCTTTCTATGACTTTACTATAATCTTTACTTATTCTTGCTGGACAATTGTGCCTACCGGACCTGTGATGATGTGTTAGGGGCTGGTCATTCCCCTGACAACTGGATAGCTCTGGGTGTACTGGTTACATGCTTGGCTATGATCCACAGGTCAGCAGTTCAAAACCATTAGCCACTCCGCAGGAGAAGGATGATGCTTTCTACAGTTCTACCCTGTCCAACAGGGTCCTTATGAGTCGGCATCAACTCAGGAGCAGTGAGTTTGTTTGGGTTTGGTTTATGGATAGGGAGGGAAGGGGAAGGGGGAGGTATTTCCTGAGGGGCACTGAGTTTATGTGAATGGTAGTGCAATCATTTGAAAAATAACAGGGTAATGACTTTACTACATAAAGAGTCAATGTCACTGAATGATATACAGATCTTTGGAAAGTTCATGGAAAATATGTACTATGAAGAATCTATGCAGGAAAAAAATCTATGCAGGGATTTCAACTTTTTTTGAACACCCAAATAAGCTCATCCTAGCTTCTGCAACACGTCTAAGGAGAATCTAGTGTGAGCCACTGGGAAAGGTAAGTCCTAAGTTTGGGAAGAGTCCCTATCAGAGCAACATGACTCGGGCTGAAAATGTAGCTAAACCCATTATCAAATTGATGGGGAGGCCTGAGTAGGAAAAGAGAGAAATGATTCTTTACAAGTTTACAGGGACAATGCCCCAAGGAAACCAGCAGTTTACAAGTGGAGAACTGGCTTAAAGAAGGGATGAGACCATGTTGAAGATGAAGCCTGCAGAGGTAGACCATCCACCTCAGTCTGCAAGGAAAACATCAGTCTTCGTGGTGCCCGTATTGAAGATGATCCAGGAGGAACATCAGTAACACCGCCACCACCAGACATCGCAACTGTTTGTGCTCACACAACTGACTGGAAAATTAAAGCTGAACACCTTTCTGCTCGATGGGTGTCAAAACTGCTGAGCCCAGATCAGCTGCAGACAGGCATTTCCATGGAAGGGGGACCAAGCTCTTGAAAAACTCTTCAAAGAATTGTACCAGGAGATGAAGAAGCCTGCCGTTACCAGAGTGACCCTGAAGACCAACCACGACTCTGCACAGGGAGAAGTGGTGCTGTCACGGCAGACGTGGACGGGTCGAGAGCAAACATCAGCAACAGCCTTTTGGGATACCCAAGGCATTTTGCTTGATCACTCTCTGGAGAGCCTAAGAACATTGTTAACACCTACTTAATACGAAAGCACTTTGAAAAGTTGGATCAAGTTTTAGCAAAATAAAACACTTCACCAGAGAATGAGCTGTTTTGATGGGAAACTAGCAGCCATCCTGACAGTCCTGATTTGGCTCCTTCTGGTGGCACAGCGGGTTACACCCTGAGTTGCTAATCCCAGGATCAGCAGTTCAAAACCACCAGCTGCTCCATGAGAGAAAGATGAGGCTTTGTACTCCAGGAGAGATTTACCGTCTCCAAAATCCACAGGGGCAATCCTACTCTTGTCTTTCATGGTCATTAACTCGATGGCAGTGAGTTTTCAGGATTCTTTTGTTTTTCAACTTCTTTTTGTCTCTTACTCTTTTAAAATAAAGTCTTTAAAGAGCAACTATTTTTCTTCAGTTGCTAATATGAACAAGACAAAACAAAAAAGACTGCATTGACATTGTTACGTTCCCAGGACTTTCCGTTCTTTAGGGATGGGCTAAAGTGACCGACATCATTGCTTATAACAGGGTCGTGAACTATACTGAACTTATGCTGGGAAATCAAGTTCATCATTTTAGTTTTGTCTGTTAATTCCATTTTCCACAACCTTTTTGAAGTTCCCACCCTCACCGCCAGATACACGTCCACTTGCATGACTTGGCTCCGAGCACAAGAGCGGATATTGAGGCTTATGATGACCAGCGCTGCCTGGCACCAGGCAGCCCTCCCCTCCACCCCTCACCCACAAGTACCAGTTCCATCCTTTATGGTCTGGTGTGATCGTCATTCGTGTCCCCAAGATGGACACATTATTTTCAAATCTGTAAGGCTGGGCTCTCTGGAGCTACTTCTCCACGGGGTCCCATCTCCTAGGGAACTAACCGCAGGTCGCTGCCTGCCCCACACAGACGCCATCCACCGAGACTGGTAAGAAGAGCCCAACACGATTGGCCTCTGCACAGAGTGGAAATGACGAGCCAAGACTTCAGAGGCCGGGGTCACCCACACACAGCAAACCAGCAGGCATGCCGAGGAGGCAAAAAGGAGGGCCTCGCCTGCTTTTTCCATGACATGAGAACTTCTCTTCAAGCCAACTAAGAAAACAATCCGTGTGGCTGGATTTCTCTCCAAAGAGGGTCCGAAAAGGTACTAGACGGGAGAGTAAACATTGACTGAGACATCTATCTTGGGGCGGGGACAGATGAAATCCCTGGGCTGCCAACAGAAAATCTCTGTTAGACAAATATAGACGGCTAGGAGGAGGGGTTGAGATGTATGGGGCTCATTAGCAACTATCGAAGAAAGCAGACAGGCAGTCCCGGGGTTACAAATGCCTGACTCAGGGACAACTCCTCCATGCCTGTGTTAGTTCGGGTTGACTAGAGAACAAAGCCAGGGACACTCCAGTATGCATAACAAAGAGCTTTACATCAAAGAGTCATTGTATATTAAGAAAACATTCCATCCAGGAACAGGAATGGGAACAGCGATACCAGAAGGGTAGGGAAAAGATTGGGAGAGGAGGGGAGGAAGGGGAACCAATCGCAATGATCGGCACATAACCACCCCCCCCCCCCCCACACACACACACCTCCAGGGGAACGAACAGCAGAAACCATAGGGGAAGGGAGACAGTGGTCAGTATAAGATATGAAAATAATAATAATTTATAAATTTTTCAAGGCATCACAGGGGCCAGGGAGGGGAGCTGATACCAAGGGCTCAATAGAAAGTAAATGTCTAGAAAAGAATGATGGCAACTTATGTACAAATATGCTTGATACCATTGATGGATGGATTGTTATAAGAGTTGTAAGAGCCCCCAATAAAATGACCTTTTAATAAATAAAACATCCCAACCCAGTCGAGGTAAAGTCCATAAGTTCAATATTAGCCCATAGCTCCGGTACTAATAAATTCCTCTTCAGACTCACACAACACATGCAATGATGCCGAATGTAGGAAGATCACAGACCAGCGGGTGGACACTCTTGTGAACCCAGTGGTGGTGGAAGCATCTCAGCACTGGTGTGGGCCTCCACATGGCCTGTCCAGCTCCAGGGCTCTGGCTCTATCAGCATAGCTCCATGTGGCTTGTCAACAGGAATATCAAGCAGGGAGAGAGTGTGTCCCACCTCCAAGGAGGAATACAGGAGTTCCCAGAATCCTCAGGAGAAGGCCAGGCCACAGAGGCACTATTGACTATTACCTGATTGACAGGCTTCATTCAAGTTGACAGGAGATTATGTAACTGCCACAATGCCCTTTAATGTGACTGAAAATCTGTCCTCACTTTGAAACCTCTGAACCGGCCCCACTCATTCGTTCACTCACTCACTCCCCGCCATCGAATCAATTCTGACTGTCACCCTGTAGGACGGGATAGAACTGCCCCTGTAAGTTTCTGAGGCTGTCACACTCTAGGGAATAGGTTCTCTCATTTTTATCCAGCAGAGCAACTGGTGGTTTCAAACTGCTGACTTTGTGATTAGTAAGCCAACGCACAACTACTGCGCCACCAGGGTTCCCAAACAAATGCCTAATCACAAACTGTTCACCACCCTCCCAATCCCTGATGCATGCAACGTTCCTGAGGGGACTTCCAAAAGTGCACGGGGAAAATGGAATCAAAAGATAACGGATGTTCCCTCTCCCCACCCCTTATAAAACAGGGAAGGCTTCTAAGTCTTTTCCTGAGCTTTGTCTTGTACTAGAAATGGGGCTCAGTAAGACTCTTCTGTGTCTGAAAAACACACACTCCCGGTTTGCACAAGGTCTGGATGACCTTGGGGGCCCAAACCATGTGCAGGGTCCACACGGAGGTGAAACCTTCCTCTCATGCAGAGTACAGGGCTCTCATTTTTGGTCTGGTCTTGCTTCTGTATGGTTTTCTAGGTATGAAATCTAGGATGGTGGGACGAGAGACGGTGACTGTGCTGGTGGTTTCTTTGGGATGTGGCAGGGAGGGGGGGACAGGGAGCTGCAGGCAATCAGCACAAGAAAGAAGAGAATGTTCTAAGATGTGGAGATGACTGGACAACTCTTTGCAACATGACTCAACTACTGAATTGTAGGGCGTCTGCATTACATGCCGATAAAACTGATCAAGGGATTTCCTTTGGATCCCAGGAGCTGTCAGCACCCAGGTGGGACACAGCAGGCGAGGGAGGGTGGGAACAGAGAGGCATCCATGGAAGAGCCCTTGGGCAGCCCAGCCGAGAGTGCTGCCGACTGCTCACAGGCCATGGGGAGAGGCCAGGCTCTCGGAGGGGACATCGTGTTTGTAAACGCGAGGGGCCGAGAAAATGAAAGACGCTCATGAGGTGGATGGACAGGACAGCCCTAACAATGGGCCCAAATAACCGGGCGGCGGGTGTGATGCAGGGTCTGGCTGTGCTGTTCGTAAAATGCAATATCCCCGGAACTCGGAGCTGACAGATGACAAATGACAGCAGGAGCCTAAAAAGAGGTGGGAGGTGGGCACGCGAATAGGTGGGTTGTTGTACACAGTTAGATTTTAAATTCCAAAAGAACATGCCTTATTCCCCCTTTATTGACTGTGGAATTGATTGGAACATAGGCTAATAGAGGTCCCCGCGATGCTAAACTAAATTATAGGAAGCCCTGTAATTACAGCTAACAGTTAATTATTATATGATGGGAATTGTAATCAAAGTCGACACACTGATGTAATGTTATTTTCCATCTTTTCTTTAAAATAAAGCCTCTTCACAGTAGTCAAGAGCCTAATTGTGGGTCACGTGATGCCCCTTCCTATCCTGCTGAAATAAAATGCAAACGCCTCACATGAGCCTGCGCAGGGAACTCTGTGACTTGCCCGTCTCTGCCTCTCCTGTCCCTTCCTCCTCCTTCCTGCCTTGCTCACACTTGCTGTCTTGCAATTCTCCGATACTGCAAACTCCCTCCTCTGAGTCCTGGCAACTGCAGTTCCCGCTGCCTGGCACACCCTTCCCCTCCCTCTCCCTGCACCCCCAAGGCTGCGGGTCCCCAGAATCACACTCCCAGGGTGCCCTACCTCAAACAGGCACAGCCATGACCTCCACACAACCACCTTCTTTGTGGCTGCTGTCAGCTGCCAACACGCCAGGCCCTGACCCGTGGAACCCCGCCACAGCTAAATGAAGTACGGCCGGGAATGAGCCGGTCCTGTGGCTGCTGTGGTCCTGAGCCACACGGTTTCCACTTTACAGAGGACAAAACCTGACGCAGAAGAGTTGGCCTGGCCAAAGACATACCTACAGTAACTGTCATATTCCCCGGCAGGTCCTTTGACATCTCAAAAGGTATCGGGAAGGGCCTGTGCTTTCAGTTATTGGCGTTCTGCCTTCTTTCCTTGATTCTCCTTCTTCCACTTTTGTTCTCTTTTTTGGGAAAAAAAAATCTAGCCAAGTAAACACTAGACCTCCCCCCAAAAAGAGTTTGTCAGGTTCGCTTCAGGTCACCTTTCTTTTTTTTCCATCCAGAACTATGAAATGCACCCAGAAAGTCACACTTCATTTTCTTTCCAAATGAATCACAAATCACATTGCCCGTTCCATCTCTTATAGACTAGATCAAGGGCGCGATATTTTGCCACTTGTGAAACCATCCAAACAAAAGCCAAAATCCACGGCCATCAGTTCTGACTCCTGGTGACCCTCACGGACAGAGGAGAGTGCCACAGAGAGCTCGAGGCAGACGGCCTTGCCTCGACTTTCTCCTTCCGAGGGCCTGATGGGCTGGAACCACGGACGTTTGGGTCAGCACTCAGCCAGTGTATCATGCACACGCACCGGGCTCTTTAATTGGCTTCACTAAGTTAAAAATATTCCCTAGAGTTGGTTTGCGATCATTACTCCTACAAGGGAACTTCGGAATTTGGTGGGTAAATTCCGTTTTCTTTTAATCTCACCATGTTTCGGCATCGCCCCTCCCTTCCAGACATTTTGTTCACTGTCTGAACACATTAGCCTTTCCTCCCTAACACACACTGCAGGTCGCGGGGCGGTGTCTCTACAGCATGGCCATCACACGACCCAAGCTGCTCTTGGTTTAGCTCGCACACCATCCGCCCACAGCCAGAAACGAGATGACGGGACAAAGGCTCCGTGTAACCTCACTCCGGACACAGTTTACAGCCATCCTTCCTGGCTCGGTGCCACATCGTATGTTCTGAATCTGTTGGGGGGAAGGCTTGCCCATCAAAGGGAGCTCTGTGTGAGACAAACCTCTCTATACAGAAAGAGGGCCTTTCATTGCCTTCCAAAAGTCAGAGTGTGAAGATGCTGGGGCTGCTTTGGGCCAGGGACAGCGGCAGGGCAGAAGGTGAAGGCCAGAGGGCAGGGGAGCTCAGAGCGGCTGAGGCACCAGGTTTCAACACTGGCAATTCACCAAGGACCAAGGAGCGCAGCCGTTTTGCCTGCTCAGGGAGAGAGGGACCAGTACCATGGAAGTCCTGATAAACATCTAAGCAGGCTTCAGCCCGCCTCTGTGTGAGAATCGCCTCAGAGCACCTCCCACTGCAGCAGCCAGTTCACTGCTCCCCTGAGACCTCTCCCCCCAATCCCCCCACCCCCGGCAGGCAGCGGGGACCCAGGCCCAGGCCCGCCGGCAGGAAGTGCCTCATCTCAGCAAGCCCACTCATGCTCCCTTAGAGCAAACCTTCCTCATGCCGTGACCCTTTAATACAGTTCCTCATGCTGTGGTGACCCCCAACCATGAAATCATTTGTTGCTATTTTATTTTGCTGTTTATTTTTCCTATGTATTTCATTTTGCCACTGTTATGAATCAGGCGACTCCTGTGAAGGGTCATTCGATACCGCCAGGTTGGGAACCGCTGCTCTCGAGCCATAGTTGAAAGGGGGCTGAAACGACTGCATAAATTCACTCCCTTGACCTCATCAAGGAAACACCTGTTCGGGGGGCGGCATGGAAAAAAAATTTAAACAACCTTAACTTTTTATGCCCTTCTTAGGAGAAAGAGAAGGCTTACTATTCCCATAAAGTGGCACAGTCTTGGAAACTCACAGCCGGAGGCAGTTCTACCCCATCCCAGAGACTCTCTATGGGTCAAAGACAGTGAGTTGGTTTTTGGACTGAATAAGCAGCCATGCTCACAGTGGGATAAGCCAGGTCAGTTGTTCCAACTTACCAGTTGCTCCAAGAAACAGAGATGGAGGCGACAGGTCATCTTGTTCCCACAAGGAATCAGTCTTAGAAATCCTAGATAGGGTCACTTTGAGTCTGAATTGACTTGATGGCTGTGGGCTTGGGGTTTCTTACTTGCTTTTTGGACTGAATAACAGGAAGAGTCATGAGGAAGCTGGGGGACATCTCACCAATTTTTCCCAAACAACGGCAATGGTTCGTGGCAATGAGGCACATGTGAAGTTCAGAGCTTGAGTCTCGGAAACCCACAGGGGCTGTCCAACCCTGTCCTGCAGGCCCGCCACGAGACAGATGGGCCGCATGGCAGGGCGCTGGGTTGGGGAGTGGCGCGGCGCCTTAAAGCCCAGTGCTGTCTACAGAAAGGTCTGTGATGCAAACCCATCTGGGGCTCCACAGGAGGAGGACCCGGCCATCTGCGCCAATACAGATGACAGCAGGAGAAAGCTTGGGGGTGGGGGTGGGGGGGGTGGATCTACTCAGTCCTATAGGGTCACTATGAGTCAGGATCAACTTAACAGCAATAACTTTTATTTTTTCAATACGAAAAGTAACATAGTAGACGGAAGTCGGCCACGACGTCTTGACTCTCCCTCACAATCCAAATGCGTAATGAGCCACAGTGGTTTCAAGGCGGGCACCACTGTCCCCCTCCTGGGTCAGAACCTTACCACACTCACAGCAAAGTCCCTGGGTCTGGAGTCTGCACCACTGGACGACGGAGCAGTAACATGCTGGAACCCTCCGCAGTAACATGAGGTACCAGCCGTTTATGGTACCAGGTATGTGCCATAAAAGACCCGCAATGTGTTCTGTGAAACAGGGCATCCTACGATTCGGTCATTTTGTGACTAGCGCATTAATATCTTACAGGAGTCTGCTTTTGGCTGTCCTCCGGGCTGTGGCTTCTGCTGGAGACCAGCGGCACAGTGCTGACAGCAGCAGGGCTGAGAGGGCATGGGTGAGGGTGGAGGGAGCAGAAAGGAAGAGAGCAGGGAGAGCGTGCCCCACCTCTGGGTCCATCTGCCTAAACAGCATGAGCAGCCTGGACCCTCTGCAGCCTCCCTCACTCCACCTGTCCATGAGACAAAGCCCCAGAACCTGCGCCCAGAGCCATGTCCTCTGCCTCACCTGCCTGTGCCCAGAGCCATGTCCTCTGCCTCACCTGCCTGCGCCCCGACTCAGGCCCAGGCCTGTAAGTGGCTGGGTTTGGGGTCTTGAAAACCATTCCAAAAACTCACTGTCATTGAGTTGATTCTGATGCTTGGGGAGAAAAAAAAAAAAGTAGAGTTGCTTTACCGCTTTAAAAAAAAAATCTAAAGTGACTACGGCTGTATATGTGATTGAACATTGCCCAAATGGACATGAAGCCACGTATATCTGCATTTACGACTGGGGGTGGGCAGTCTAATGCATCATAGGTGACATAAAGCAATGAGGTTGGTTGTATTTTACTGTGACCTGGAAAAGCAAGTGCTCTCTGTAAAATTTCATCAAGAATACCCTGATATTCTTTGCACTACTTAAAACAGTAATGAATGCTCAAGAAAATAAACCAATGTTTATGTTAACTAAATTAAACAATTGCATGCAAGATACTGTGGTATCAAATCCTGAGGCAAATAAAGGAAAGTAAACTGCTTCCTTTGGCTCAGAGAATGAATATTTGGATCCAACGAGAGGGCAGGGAATACATTTCCTCCCCTCTAAAAGAACATGCCCCCAGAGTTGCTGTTTCTCACAGGACAGACTGCAGGATGTAGAGGCTTAGGTCTCTAGGTAGACATTATATCCCAGGAGACATATAAACCATAGCCATTACCAAGAGATAATATCTGAAACTGCCCAAGTTCAAATTCAGAATGACATTTGGAGTTATTAAAACCCATTAAGATTTTTAACTCTGAGTTCATAGAAGCAAAACGAGCAACTCCTTATCGAAGTAGGAATACCTTTCCCAGAGTCATCAAAGCCAAAGATGCCAGCTCATAAACATCTCTTACCAACGTTGGGTTAGCCCATAACTCGAATAAAGCCGACTTAACATTGGCCCCAAAATTGGCCCTTTTCTAAGAATGTTGACGTTTAATTGATTCCTAACAGTTCTTGAGAGGGACCGAGTGCATACACACACACATACACACACAATTAAAAAATTAGTGTGCTTGTTTACTCTGCAGTCCTCTTAGAAGAGGAGGAACCCCCTAAATTTTTGCCTAACAGGAAGGACATGTATAAGTCACGGGGTAGTAGCACACACCAGAGCACACACCCCCAGAGACAGGAACAGCTGTGTATTTTCGTCACTCATGTAGCCCAAATGCCTAAAAAAATCACCTTTGATCTTTTATCTAATTGCACCCTCTCAACAGATGTGATATATATATATTTTTATAAATCTTTTAAAATTGTGCTCTTATAGCTCTTATAAAAATCCATACATTTATTATATCAAGCAATTGTGTACACATGTTTGCCACCATTTTTTATCTCCCCCCCCTTTTTAAATCATTTTATTGGGGAGCTCTTACAAACCTTATAATAATCCATCATTCAATGGTATTAAGCACACTTTGTACATATGTTGCTATCATCGTTTCCAAAACATTTTCTTTCTACTTGAGCCCTTGGTATCAGGCCTTCTTTTTCCCCATCCCTCCCCCACTCTCCTACCCTTGTGAACTCTTGATAATTAAGAAATTATAATTTTCATATCATACACAGTCTGCTGTCTTCCTTCACATGCTTCTGTTGTTCATCCCCAGGGAGGGGGGTGGGTGGGAATTCTACATCAATCATTATACATCTATCAGATCCCCCCTGTCTCCCCTCTCCCCATGCCGTCCCCTACCCTCATGGTATCAGTACTCCCATTATTGTTCCTGAGGAGTTTACCTGCCCTGGATTCCATGTACTGAGAGCTCTTATCTGGACCAGTGTACATGCTCTGGTGCAGCGGCATGTGTAAAGGAGAACTGCAGTCATGTTGGGGGGAGGGGGAGAGCACTAAAGAACTAAAGAAACGTTGTGTGGTTTTTTGGGTGTGATACTGCACCCTGGCTGACTTGTCCCTTCTCTGTGAAAATTCTGTGAGGGGATGTCCAATTGTCTAAAAATGGGCTTTGGATCTCCACTCTGATCTCCCTCATTTGTTTTGATATGATTGTTTGTTTTGGGTCTTCTGATACCTGATCCTGTAGACACCTCCTGATCACACAAGCTGGTGTGCTTCTTCCATGTGGGCTTTGTTCCTTCCCTGCTTTGTGGCTGTTTGCTTAACTTCAAGCCTTTAAGAACCCAGACACTATATCTTCTAATAGCCGGGCATCATCCAGTTGCTATGTTTATGCCCATTTCACAGATGTGGAAAGTGAGATTCATAGACCTTGGTTACCAAGAAGACGTAGTGGATCAATGAGGCTTCAGGTTTTCCCTGCCCTCTTGTTCCTTTTTAGCCTGTTACTCGGTGACTCTAACCATAGTAGAGATGCTTTGCTATAAAACTGAAAATATGCTTTTCAATTGTTTAAAGTCGAATCTGAGAATACATCAGGTACTACTCAGTAAGTGCATGTAGATGAAGATAAAATCTAAATGCATTCATTTAAATCAAAAGCATGAATTAAAGTGAGTTTTCATTAAGTGTTGACTGGTGACATCATCTTTCCAATTAATCTAGTCCCCAGTCAGCATCTGAACCTATCAAACAGACTGCAGCACTCTGACCCACTTCATCTGGACCAGTGCCTAGACCTGAGATTCCCACTGGGAAAAGGGGGTGGCCAAGACAAGGCCAAATCCGAATGGGCCCAAGCAATCCAGAGCCAAGTATCAACAATGGGGAATTGTCTCTCTATTGGGAGATGGCAGCCAGGCCAATCATTGCCTCCCACCAACTCCGCCTTCTCAGAGAGCCTGCTGGGACAAGCCTGAGGCCACCCAACGTCCATATGATCTCTGCCTCCCAGCCCCAGCTGGAGGTCGGGGATGGGCACAGAGTTCCAAGTGAGAGGATCTTGAGTCTTACTTTTAAACGTGGAATTGGGGCATTGGCAGGCTAAGAGTATTAAGGAAAGAGTAGGCCGTGTGCCAAACGGAAGCAAGGTGGACACCATGGTGGCCAAGTGGGAACTCTGAGGCTCTAATAAGCCCCAGATCAAGAGAGGACACCAGTCTTGCCTTTCTCGGTATCCCCTTCTTTCAGAAGCATCCAGCTCACATGAGCTCCTGTGAGGGGACTTCTTTCCATTTCCTTATGGCCCAGTGATGCCAAAGACACGGTGCTGCCCCCTATCACTCCGAGTAGAAAGTAGGAGGGAAATGGTCCAGCACTCAACCACTTACCTACAGGTTAGTGCTCACATCAACCCAGAAGCCTGGCCACCTGCTTCTGAAAGTCAGGACATGGAAACGCTGGGTAGCACCTCTGTGCGGCACGCACAGGGCCCCCATCCATCAGGATCAATTCAACGGCAACAAACAGTCATGAAATTGGAAAATGTGATTGAGTTGGCATCCCATCAGTGCCAGAGAAGACGCCACAGCATCACTGACAACGTTAAGAGGTCACAATCACAGACCCCCTAATAGGCCCGGAGAAGCCCAACTCCAAAGGCAGACATGAGTCAGAAGAACTACAAGGATTCCAGGTACAACCAGTCAAGTTTAAAAACAAACTTTTTAAAAGATTTCACTTCCATGCTACAGCATAAAAGCAAAAGAATTTCCCACTGCTTTTTTGAGGAAGAAAATCTACAGAGCTCTCCTACTGTTAGATGTCTATTCAGACAGAGCCAGCCTGACTCATGATGATTCAAAATTACACCATCATTTATCGTGAGTTAAGCCTTATTAATTTCAAATATACATGGCAGGCAAACAGATGCCTGGTTAAATGTTTAAGGAAGTAGAGCTCTCAAATGAGGCACAGTCTCGAAATGCTGGAGGCAGAAGGAGAGCGAGTCCTTATGCTTACAGGAGGTACCTGGGTGGTCCAGAGGGCTGTTGGGTAAGCACGGGACTGCTAGCCACAAGGTTGGAGATTCAATCCCACCAGTCGCACTGTGGGAGAAAGATGAGACGGTCAGTTCCTGTAATGATTCACAGCCCTGGAAGCTCTGTATAAGGTCAACGTGAGACAGAACAAACTCAATGGCAGTGAAGTTAACAATGGGTTGGTGGGTCAAAACCACTCAGCAGTCCCACAGAAGCAAGGCCTGGCAATCTGCTGCTGTAAAGACTCCAGTCTGAATGCCCTGTGGTACTTCCGTCCACTTAGGGATGTTAAGAGTGAAGGAATAAATCAAACAAACAAACAAAAGAGTGAAGGGGTGGAGTCTAGCCTGTCAATCAGATCACAGTTTCATGCCTCCTTGTGGCATTCTCATGAAGACTCTGGGAACTTCCTCAGCTGGATGGACTTGATCTTTGCTTCACCTTCCTGTGGAGGACACACTCAGAGAGCTGGAGGTCCCACGTGGAGACCCACATCAGTATTGAGATGCTTCCATTGTCACTGGATCCACAAGACTTTCACCCACAGCCTGTGATTTTCCTGCATTCGGCATCATTGCATGTGTTGCGTGCATCTGAAGAGGAATTTATGGACTGGTATCAGATGTATAGGCTAATATGAAACTTATGGACTTGATCTGGACTGGGTTGGGATGTTTTCTCAATATACAATTGCTCTTTAACACAAAGCTCTGTCATCTGCATAAATGGCTATCTCACTGCATTTGTCTCTCTAGTCTACTACCCAGCCTAACAAACATCCTGTGGGGGCTTTCACACAGGCTCACCAGGCATTAGAATCAGGTTGACAGAGATGGGTCTTTGGGGTCATGCTTAAAGCATCTTGCTGGATACAGAAGGGGGAAAACAAGTAGAGGAAAACTCCCAAAGTGAATTAAACATCCCTTCAGAGTACTGGTTACACACTGAGCTATACTAACCACAAGGTCAGTAGTTCAAAACCACCAGTAGCTCCATGGGAGAAAGCTGAGGCGTTCTACTCCTGTAAAGAGTTACAATGTGGAAAACCCGCTGTCCTCTCCTATAGTGTCACTGAGAGTCAGAATCAACTCGGTGACCATGAGTATGAGAGAGAGATAGAGAGAGAGAGAGAAAGAGAGAGGCTTTCCAATAATTCCTAGTTTAGGCAAGAAGACAAGCATCCCACAAATAGTTCCAATCTGGGGCAAAATGTGACAGAGGCTAATTGGGAGTCTTAGCTATGTGTCATAGGATTACAGAGGAAGGGACAATTAATCAACAGTGAGCTAGGAAACAACGCTTTACCCCCAACTCGGCACCGGGCTGTCATTGTAGAAATAAATCCACTTTCACAGTTATCGTGAAACTGCAACCCTGATCTTTGTGTCCTATCAGTCCAAGCCTTTGACTGATGAATCTAAATCCCTCCCTTGTCCAGGGAAAGCATCTGTTTATCATTCCCTCCCAGGGCTCTTAACATGACACAATGACCTTGAATTCTCCTCTCTATCCAGACTAGAATGTCCTCCCTCAGAACACAACAAAAATAAAGATAACAGGCTCACCCCCTCCCCCCAAAAAAGTCCAAGAACATAATTGATAAAAACCAAATTGCTGGGATTCGACTCCGTCTCCTGGCTGCCGGGTTTCATGTCCCATCAACTGATGGCTGGGTTCAGAGCTCTCAAGAGCTAGCAATGCTCTGCGAAAACCAGGTCCATAAAGTATTAATCACAGCCTGTGTCAGCGGTCCTCCTGCCCTTCACAATCAGCAACCAAATTATAAACAAAGAGTGACTGCCAGCAGTTCTCCGTTTCACCCAGATCCGCATCCTTTGACAATGGCCCCCAAAGCCTGCATAGACAACGCTGCACACACAAGGCCCAACTCCACGGGGCGCTCAATGGCTACCGTCTTCTAAGAGTCCAAGAGAGTCAGCTTTCCTCAGCCTAACCTCCTGCCAGCAATGGGGCACCGGTGGGGCAGGGGCAGAATCCATTCCCAGCCAAGAGACTTCATGCACAGCCACTGCCCAGTGGTGGACTACACGCTGCTAGGATGCAGAATGGGAGCGCTGGTGACATAGTGGTTATGTGTTGGGCTTCTAGCCTCAAGGTCGGCATTTCAAACCCACCACCCACTCCTCAATCCACTAGACTTTCTACTCCAGTAAAGAGTTACAGTCTCAGAAATACCAGAGACAGTTTACTCTGATCCAGTGGCTCTCTATGAGTTGAAATGGACACAGTAGCAATGAGTTTTTTATGATCTACAGCAGGTTTCAGTGGAACTTCTAGGTTAAGGCAGGAGAGAGTAGAAAGAAAAGCCTGGTGATCTACATCTGAAGATGAGGCCGTGAAAATCCAATGGATCACAGCTGCTCCCGGTGGAACCATGCTGGCGAAGGCCAGCACAGGGCACCATTTCCTTCTGCTCTGCCTGGGGTTGCCACGGGTCAGGGACAGTAAACAGCCCCACAAGGGACCAGCTCCCACCTGAAGTCCTTGCTGTGCCATGCCACCGACAGGCGCCCCCACACAATGCGGATGGAGGTTCTGAAGAGACACCAAGAAGAGCAAGCACGTGGCGGCAGCATTTCTCATCCACTCCTGCCTTCCCCAAACTGAGCCTTGTCCTAGGAAAGTCTACAGAAGTGCGCTACTGTGGAATTAAAAACCCCAGAAGCACCCCCAGCTAGTGGCAGTCGCCCTATATTCTTATCCACGATGCACAAACATGCTGCCCCCCTCCTTGTTTATACGTAGAGATCGTATCCAACTTCTCCAGAGAAGGCTCTCATGACACCCCACCCCACCCAATCTCTGGGAGCAAGAGCGAGACCCCCCAGCACACAGGGTTCCCACCCCGACACCTCAAGAAACGGTGATGTTTATGGCTCTAGAAACTTGCCGGTCACACACGGGAAGGCTGGTGCACGATTTTTCAAGCCGGCTTCACAAATGATTCCAGCGTGTGCACGTGCAAGTGTCCTGATTATAAAACTGCTAAAATCCCCCCCGGTGGTTTAATATTATGATGATTCCTCTCAGCACCCCCAGAAAGTCTCTCACCCGGGTTTTCAGAGCAGTTTATTAATTTACACACCTCCGTGGGGCTCCCAGCTGGTGAGACCCAAACACAGAAAAGTGTCTTGGCCAAAATCCCAACAACTTGTAAATAAACACAGCCCTCAAGTAAGGTGCAGGTCTTCCATCTCCAGGCCCAAAATCCCAACAACTTGTAAATAAACACAGCCCTCAAGCAAGGTGCAGGTCTCCCATCTCCAGGCCCAAGAGAGGGATTCTTGCTGCCACACTGTAAAGGAGGGAGCGGGTGGAGATGGCTGTCGGTCTCCTAATCAGAGGCCCAGGTTTTCTGAGCTCCGATTTTCAAATAAGTCCCTCACACCTACAGTCATGATGTTGAAGGAATCAGTGGATGCCTGACCTGCCCAGAGCAGTGGTTCTCAACGTTCCTACTGCCCCATCCCTTTCCTACAGTTCCTCATGCTGTGGTGACCGTCAAACATAAAATCATTTCCGTGCTACTTCCTCACTGGGAAAGGTGCTCTGTGGGCGAAAGCTGAAGTGGTCTGCTGAAAAGAGACGGGGCCCCAGGAACCCAACGGAGGCGCACGATGAGTTACAACCGACACACGGGCAGTGCGTTTAGTATTGTCTTCTGATGCTTAGCCTGTTAAAGATGTACAGTATATTGCTAGAACTTACTTCCCAAACACCAGAATATTCTCAGAGCACATAACGAGACACACACCAAACCCATCGCTGCCGAGTTGATGCCCACTCCTGGTGAGCCCACAAGCACGGCGTAAAACCATTCGTGGGGCTGTCTCTCTGTCGTTCTGCGTGCACTCAAATCGCCAACCGCTAGTTACACGGACTGTCTGTGCCGCCCAGGGGACTCTTTGAAAGCACACAGTTATGCCCTTTACGTTGGTTATGTCGAGCAGGCTTTGATTTCAGTCGTTTGTACATCCGTGGCCCAAACCAAGCATCGAACGCTTCCCAGGGCGCATCTCCGACTGAACCATCAGCCACTGAGCGCCGATGGGGCACGGCTCTCCCGTGACGCGCACAGGTCGCCTAGGTCGGCGTGGACTCAGCCGCGAGGCAGGCGGTGTGGTTCGTCCGCGTGCTTTGGTCACAGGCAGAGAGAAAAGGAGAAGACGTGAGCCTTTACCAAGCTCACATGGGACTCTAAGCTCACTGGCCGCCAACTGCAACATCTGGCCAGTGAGAGGGAAAGCCTGGACGGTGAAAGCTAGGGAGCCCCGCACAGCCTTGAATTATCTTCCCATAAATAAAGAGTTCAAACGAGGGGCTCTCGTTCCTGAGTCAGCTAAAAAGAGTCAAAAGCAGAACCCGCCAACACTGAGCTTTGAAACACTCTTCCTGTTTATAGAGCGCAAATCCCCCAAACGCAGAGGAATTAGACTTTAATGAAAGTCTCTTCGATCACGCTGTTGCCCAACGGTACTGTGGCCAAACTAGCTTAACCCTTCACAGAACACAGATGTTTTTTTCCGGGGACCAATCCAATTGTCCTTAGCTGGCTTTTGTTTTCATCCTCTGATCATTTGAAGGATGATGGGGGGGGGGGGTGCCCCGTGATAAGTCTTGGAAACCCAGAGGGGCTGTTCTAGCCTGTCCCATAGGGTCACTGTGAGTCAAAATCGACTAGATGGTAGTGATTGCTTTGTTTGCTGGCTTGCTTGGATTTCTGGCCAATGCACCTCATAGACAGCTTCCCCCCCTATCAGCCAGTGGAGGACGTATGTGTTGCTATGCTGCTAACCAGGAGTCCTGGGAGCACAGTGGGTTATGTACTGGGCTGGTAACCACAGGTCAGCAGTTCAAACCCACCAGCTGCTTCAAGAGAGAAAGATGAGTGCCTGCGCCTATACAGATGTATAGCCTTGGCAGCCTGTAGGAGCAGTTCTACCCTGCCCTATAGGGTCACAATGAGTCGCCTAGCAGGGGCTTGATGGTGGTGAGAGAGAGAGAGAGAGAGAGAGAGAGAGAGAGAGAGAGAGAGAGAGAGAGAGAGAGAGAGAGAGAAAGTAGAATGAGTGATGCTAAACAGGTTCCAGCAGTTTTTGACTAAGATGGACTAGGAAGAAAGGCCTAGAGATCTATTTCCAAAAACCAGGCAATGAAACCCTGGACAACGGACTGTGAGTCTGCTGCTGGACCAGGCAGCATTCTGTTGCTATGCATCGGCCGGCCATGCGGTGGGCCACTCCGGGACAATTAACAACCACAAAGGCTTCCTTCACTCTGTGACAAGGGGCCACTGGTTCTGCAGCTGTAGTCCAGCAGCAGCCTCTCCCGGGAGCTCGGGAGTGCAAACGGCAGGTCGGTGGGCTGCAGAACCACCGATTCCGAGAGAAGCTCTGAGCTAGAGGCAGGTATATCTCTCAAGCCTTCCAGGTGACTCAGCCACAGGCTCCAAATGAAGCCCCACAGCTCTTGGCCACCCCCACTACTTGTGCCATCTAAAGGCCCCTTAGGCCTCCCCAGAAGGGGGCACCCTAACGATCCCTTCTCCCGCACCTTGGTCCACGTCCATCACCTCCCGCACAAATGGCAGAAACACAAGCTTTCTCTTGTCTTGTCTGGAAATTGTTGGAAATTGGGCTGGCTCAAGAGCATGCCCGCCCTACGCTCTGCCTACTACTCCTACATCACTCCAGGTTGGCATCCCGCTGTCCCGTATGCCACTCTGTACCTGGCTCCCTGGGATTCCAATGCTCATCATGAGGCCCGCTGCCTCCACTCCTGGCCACCGCGGTGCTCCCATTTTCCACTGGACTGTGCCCCATGGCCCGCCCCGGCCTGGCCCACACAGCCCCTCAGCTATGCCACTCCCCCTGCAGCCCCCTCTCCTCAGGGGCTCTCAGCTTTCTCCGGCCTGCAGGAAGTACTGGTCCTCTCCTGGCCTTCCTCTTTAGCGGGAGAGACCAGCTGGCTTCCTTTGGCTAAAAGCTAACAGCCTGGTCCCAGGCGAGGAGAGCCAGGTGAGGGGGCGAAGAGTTGAGGACACGTTTATTTTCTTTCCAAAGCAGGATTTACAAAGGCTGGCGATTCCTGTGAGAGAGGAAGAGGGCTCCAAGATTGCTCCCGCACTTGCACAAGACAGCCAGAGAATAAAAGAACATCCTGTCCCGGGGGTGGACGCAAACAGTCATTAGAGCCGGTGGCAAGTGTGAGTGGGTGAGTGAGTGAGTGGGTGAGTGAGTGAGTGAGTGGTGGGTGGGTGGGTGAGTGAGTGAGTGAGTGGTGGGTGGGTGAGTGAGTGAGTGAGTGAGTGAGTGAGTGAGTGAGTGAGTGAGTGCATACTGTGTAAGAGAGACAGAGAAAGGCAGGACTGATGGTGTAGGTGTGTGTATGTGGTGTATGTGAGAGAGAGACAGAGACAGGCAGAATTGAAGGTGAAGGAGTACTTGAGAGGGTGACTGAAGGTGTAAAAATGTATGTGAGACAAAGACAGACAGAAATAGGACTGAGGGTGTAGGAATATGTGAGACAGGCAGGCAGGACTGAAGTGTAGGGGTGTGTGTGCGTGTGTGTATGTGTGTGTCAGAGACAGTTCCGAATGAGTGTGTGTGTGTGTCTCACACAGAGGCAGAGACAGAGAATGCATCAGCCAATCAAAATGCACCGAGGTCCCCACGTCAGCGGCAGCTTGCTGAGTCTGACAGCACTAGAGCAAGCATCTTAGCATCCTCGTGCAGCTGTGAGAGCAGCACACGTGGGTGCCCGTGAGGAAGAAGACCTGTGCTTCCTCCTTGTTCTAGGGGGGCCCTGTGGCCGCTCTGTCTCCCTCCTCTAAGGTCTTCTCTGAGATCCTCGCACTGCTCCACCTGGCCTCTGGCGTCCGAGGCTGTGCCTCCTGCTCTCACTGCCTCACCTGCTCTTCTTATCTCAGAAGTGACTGGCTCAGAGCACACCATGCATTACCACCATCCCCTTCACACAACAAAGCAACCCCTCTTCCCAAATGGAATTACATCCACAGGTATAAATGCTAGGATTCCGGCGCATATTGAGGTGGGGGTGGGTGCGGGGTGGGGAGGATAAAGCAATCCAAAGCATGAATGGCCATGGCTCCAGTTCAATAAAACTTTATTTACAAAAACAGGTAAGGGTTTAGGTATGGTCCATTGGCTGGCCATTGTGATCAGCTACTGATACCAAGTATAAAGCACATTTGCAAGGACAGATGGGGTTCAATGGTAGAGTATTGCCTTCCGTGTGGAAGACCCAAGTTCAATCCCTAGCAGTCAGTTGCCTGTCGGTGAAGGCCATCGCTAGGATACTAAGGACATTTCGGCAGAGCTCTCCGACCAAGATGGACTGGGAAGAAAGACCTAGCAACCAACTTCAGAACGCCGGCTGAAAGCACCCCCACAGTCCGATCCCACTGTGCAGGGGCCACCATGGCGGAGGGGCTGACTCAGGAGCAGCCAACACAACGGCGCACTGGGCAGCACCAAGAATTATGTATCATCGGCATTTGTGAACAACAGAATTGTACGCAAATGATGCGCACATTACGCCAGGTGGTCTGACTTAGCTTCATCATTTCTGCGTGTTATACGTCTATAGGAGATCGATTTGAGCATGGTTATTTGTAAAATAAAACAGAGGACAATATTACAGTGCTCCTTTTTCAGAAACCTTTGTTTCTGATGGAAAGAACTTCCTCTGTACACTGATGTGGGCCTTCCTGGCTCCGATCCCCGGTCCTACACAGTCCATTGTAGACACCCCTCTCCACCCTCCCCTCACCCAGAAGGGAGCATTATAAAACGTGCTGTTTCTTTAAAAAAAAATGAAAGAAACTTTTAAAGAATGATGATGACGAGGTACAGCATGATGAACATGATTAATTTCCATGAATTGCACATATTTTTTTAGAAAGGAGACATGGTAAATATTTCCTTAAATATGTCCGCATTTACCATTATATAAAAATGAGCTCAATTTTTTTAAGCACTGAGATGTACTTTCTAGTACTTTCTAGCTTGCCACATACACCGGTGTGACCCGAGCTTTGGGGAAGGCCAAGGCAAAGGGCAGGCAAACACAAACAGGTCAGGCCCAGGCTCCTCTCGGATGGGGCGCCCTTTCCGGCTGAGCGACAGCTTCGATCTGAGCACCCAGCCGGCACGCAGCAACAACTGGGGTGACATCACCCCGAGTTCAGAATCAGAAAACCCAGAGCACAACCATGGGCCGGAGGTAGGGGGCAGGGGGATGGAAGCCACATCCTTCCAAGTGCACGGCGCGACTGCAAGCGTGGAGCTGGGCAGATGGCAACGGTGGAAAAAGAGAGGTGTGATGTGGCTCCTGGCCACTGCCCTGCCTCCCTCCTCAGAGCAAAGCCCTCCTGAGCCCGGGAGTTTGTCCCCCAGAGCACAAGGAAGAACACGCGGGGGCTCTCGGGAAAGCTTTGGCATGGCTCAGACAGGCAGCCCTACTTTCTTTGTAACATGAGGACACATCGTCCAAGGGCCCGCTGTAAGGCCCCCGTCTTTACATGGTTTCCAGAGCAGCCAGGGCCGTCGCTAATATCCATAAGAGGAGCATAAATCTACGGCATATGTATAGACGGCCCCTTCAGATGGTTTTCATCAGACTTAAAAGAGAAGCCGTCCTTTTTCCTGCTCCAGTCTCCCCGTGAAGAATCCCCAAGGTCGAGGAAGTTCTCAGAATGAGTCAACCACAGACGGGAAACTCTTACAAGCAAGGCCAAGTGCAGGAGCCCGTGGCAGATGGAGGTGGGGCAAGGGTCCTTCCTCTGCGTCCAATGTGCCCTCAATGAGACCTCCACCGCCTCCTCCTCGTCTCGCTTCAACCCGATGGCTTCCAGAACCAGAACATAAGACAACCCCAGCGCCAGGAATCTATACCCACCAGAGCAACTCGAGCCAGCCAGGGACAGGTGTCCGCGAGTTTGGAACTGGACCGCAGGAAGGAGAAGCTCTCTCTTCTCTTGTCACGGGTGCAGATGGACAGGATCTGAGGATCGTTTCCTCAGCAGGCAAGGACCCAGGAAAGAGGAACTGGGAAAGGTCACGTCTAAACGAATCCATCAACACCACAGGGAGGGATCCCAAAGCACACAGGCGGACACAACCGCCCCCTGGAGGAGGCGGAGAGAACAGTTACTGCAATGGCCCACTGCTCTGCAGGCAGATGGGGAATGTCCTTTTAGGCGCTTCCAAAAGCAAAGCGCCCTCCAAATTAGCCCTTCAAATAAAACCAATGGCGGAGCCCCAGTCTGGAAGGTCTTCTCGCCTGTAGGTCTCCCCAGAGACGCCTCTACGAAGCACAGAGTCCGAGGCGGGACATGCTATCCTGCTCACCAGTAGAAACCAGGTGCAGTGGAGTGACCTCTGGCTCATGGCGACCTGCTGGGCATGACAGTGGGATCTACTCTCCCAGGGGCTTTTCCAGGAGACCATCAGTGTCGTTCTGTATCGCGGAAAGACTCTCCGTTTTCATCGCCTGCTCATCAATTCAAGCTGTGTGTTGGGATCAACTTGATGACCAGGATATGAAAGCAGTGGAGCCAGTGGTGGCGCTGAGGGAAAGCCGCGGTGGCAGAGCACAGTAAGCACAGGGCACCTACCCAAACAGTGGGAGGTTTCCAGCCCCCACATGCTAAGAGGGAGGAAGACGAGGTCCCTGTTCCATTGAGATTACCCTGTCCCCTAGGGTCGAGATGGTTCCGGTTTTGCTTGGTCCGCAGGAGACCCAGGTTTCGTCCCCAGCAGGGACACCTCTCGCACTGCTGGGCCGCTGTCTGTGTTTCCGTGACGTTGAGCAGGGGTCATCAGAGGGGTCATGGGGAAAGTCCTGGCAATTGTGGGCTTTTTTTTTAATCCATCAAGGAAACCCTAGGGAGCATAATGGTTTGACCCTGCAGGGGTCACCATGAGTCGGAGGTCAACTTGAGGGCAGCTTGCGATGACAACACGCTACCCTTTCAAAAGCCCACCACCAGGAATTTTCCTGTCCCGCATAGTCCCTTCACCCAGGTGAAACTTCCTTCCTTAGAGCTTTGGTCCCACCCTACCTGCCTTCCCCAGACACAAAGGATCCTCCCCCCACCGCCGGGGCCACACTCCTAACTTTTACATACCCCACAGGGTCTGCACCAAATGCCGTGCCCCCCAGTAGGCAATCTTTAACCCCTCCACAGAAGTGATGGTTCCTACTCCAGGCTTCTAACCCTCTAGCTTCCACTTCACTTGACACATAGTGAAGCCTGGCTCCACTGCCTTCACGTCCTGGTCATCAAGTTGATCCCAACACACAGTGACAGCATCCAAGAGCGAAGCCGAACTCACTGCCCTCGGCCGATGCCAACTCACAGTGACCCTACTGCATACAGTGGAGCTGCCCCTGTGGGTTTCCAAGACTGCACCTCTACGGGAGCAGAAAACCTCCTCTTTCCCTCAAAATGCAGTGGGTTGTTTCAAACTGCTGACCTTGCTGTGCCCAGCGCAACATGTAACCCTCCACCACCTGTGACAACATAAGGCAGAGTAAAATCTTCACGGAAGCAAGCTGTCACAATTTTCGCCCTCATATTCGTTTAAACAGCCAGCTTTGTGTTTCACAGCGGAGCGGTATAACGCCCGTACCACCAGGACGCCGTGGGAAAGTTTAAGCTATTATGACTCATGGTCCTGTCTCTCCCTTCTTAGCAAACTGAGAGCCCCTTAAGGACCATGATCAGCAGCCACCAATACTCACCGGTTGAAACCCATGACTCCCTGAGACTATCACCCTGACACTCTGGAAACTGATCTGAAACTATTCCCTGAGGGCACCTTTTAGGACCCTGGCAGAATCCCAGTCAACATCAAGAGGGCTACTGAATAAGGAGACTCTATAGAAAACAAAACAACTAGTCCCATCTGGCTGGGACCAAGCAGTCAGCATTTACGCTAAGGCAAAGATGAGGCACCAGGAGGGCAGGGAAACTAGAGTCCTGGAGATGGAACAACCAGACACAATGAAAGTAACTGTGGACCGACCCATTGTAAAAAGAAAAAAGCGACAAATGTCACTGGGCCATATGTGTGAACATGTGAAATGCGAACCTAACCTGTGTATTCCTTCACCAAAAACGCAATTAAAAAATAAAACCACCAATCCCTCCCCAGCTACCAGGGCACACAATCAGCACCCGCACATGGAAGCAGAAATGAAGAGTTTTCTTCTTTACGGTGGGCACAAGCAGACAGTACAAGTACACTCAGCCTCACCTTGGGACCTGGCTGGAGTGTTTGCCTCGGGCACTCCAGAGCCATCCATCACCCTTGTGGGCTTTCCACAGCCATGTTCTCATTCCATCTAAAGCCCAGACCCCAGAACCTTCTGTAGTCTGTGAGACCTAATTATTTCCCAGAAAGCCAAGGTAAACTCAGACTTATTTCATACACAGAGCTGGCCCAAAACAGTTCCTCATTGGAGATTTTAAGTCTACACACAGCGGCACCGCCCCACGGCTTGAACTGCAGAGATCTGAGACGCGGGAAGTAAAGGGGAGAACCGGATACTCCTTAAACTGTGGCTGCTCCCTACCCTCGGTCACATTTACACTGGACAGCACCAGGCAAGACGCTACTCTGGGAACGGAGTCAACACCAGTCACAGAGACAAAAGACCTCAAGATGCCATCACAGGCAGGGAGAGAGAGCTCAGGCCACCGGGGACTGCAGAGAACACGTGTGTACATTCCAGAACACTGACCACCCTGCCTTGGGGTGGGATGGGGGTGGGGGGATGGACTCCCAGCAAGGGTATTAGAGAGGACAGACTCGTGGTTGTTTTCAACAGGTGAGCAGGGAGCCATCTCAGTGACTGAAAGACACGAGAACCCACATCTGAGGGTGTCTCGGGGACACCACGTGCTGTCCAGGAGAAGTAGGCTCTGGGTAGAGAGCACAGCAAGGACACAGCATCAGTAGCCAACGAGTCGCAGCACGGGTGGAGGGAACAGGAGACCGACCGAGGGTCTAATGGGGGTGAGGAGCAAGCAGCTCAAACCTCCTGTGAGTAAGCAGAGTGGCTTTTAGGTTGAGGGACTTGCCAAGCCACAGGCAGGTTGTGAGCTGAGTGACACTGCCTGTCCTGAAAGGTACACTGGTTGCAGTGTTTAGAAGAAATGGTGGGAGGGGGCAATTAGTTGGTGAGGGCACTCATTGGGGGAGAAGGTTCAGCAGTATCCAATGCAGACTAGTCAGGGATGTCTACCATGCCTCCGCTCCAGCATATCTATCTCCCCCCCCCCTCTCTCTCTCTCACACACACACACACACACACACACAGCACTCCACTCAGATGAAAGGCAGCCGCTTCTCAGGCCAGCCCCATGGAAGCTATGAGCAGAAAACTAAGCAGTACGTTTGGCTCAGCTTGAAACACACGGCGTTAGAAGGATGGCCTGGGAGGAGAGGAAACAAAGATGGCCTTCTCTAGGGGACCCCCAGGAAACACACACGCTGCCGCACAAGAAAGGCGCCCCACAGCACGGAGGTGCAGTCTGTGCATACACCCTGCCCTCCCAACAGCCCCGGGGCTGCAGCCTCTCAGAACCAGTGCTTTTTACAGTGCAGCTGAGGGAAGGAAAGCGGACAAGGTCACACATGCAGGTGGCTTTGAAGCCCAGCTGTGTCGTGGGCCTCTCGGCTCCCCCCACCCCACCCCCCCCCCCCGAGTGGGCTATTCTGGGAAGCGGAGGCCGAGGCCAACAGCAAGCACTGTTCTCTGTTGCCCCAACACTCGGACAACCCGTAACTGGAGCGGGGCACACAGAACTGACCAGCATCCCCAGGCACCCGCACAGGAGCCTCCACCCTGGAAACAGCAGTCTTTCCCTGGTCTGAGATGCTGGATAAGTGACTGAAATCCTTTAGTTCTTGTTCTGTTAAAAAAACAAACAACAAAAAAAACAGAACGCCCAACCTGCTGGTGTGGTGCAGTTAGCTCCACAGTTTTGAGTGGAATCTTTATGACACCAGATCACCAGGCCTTTCTACTGCGGCACCTCTGAGTGGGTTCACCTGCCAACCTATAAGCTATATCCAGTGCAAACCATGCGCACCACCCAGAGCTCTCCCCTTATACACAATGGAAACTGAAGGAGGTCCCCCATGAAAAGCGCCACTACAATGAAGGCAAGCTAGTCTCTTGACAAGGAGCCCTGGGGTGCGGTTGTGGAGCACTTGGCTGCCAGCCCAAAGCCCAGCAGTCAGAACCCACAAAGTGCCCACAGCAGACAGACATGGCAGCTGTCTTCTCTCAAGATCGACAGCCTTAGCAGCCCCATGGGACAGAGCCGCTCTGCCTACAGGGTCTCTGTGTGTCAGAATCCACTCGACAGCAATGGTTTAGGGGTTTGCTTTGATTTTTCATACTTGGGGTGATTATTGTGAGGCTGGCAGTGCCATTTTAAACAGGTTCCAAGTCGAGTTGCAACAGAGAAAATATCTCCACCTCCTCCTCCTCCACCACCACCACACCCCTGGGACTACATGGCCCCCGTCTGCCCAAGATCTTGACCCTTCAGGGTCAGAACCCTAGTCTCACGTGCACATGAACCAAGACGAGTATGTTCAGACAGTGCCGTGGCAACGCTTCAAACACTGTGTAGACTGTGAGTCAACCCTAGCGTGTGTGACAAGTCTTTTCAATGGCCCTTATCTTTGAACCAAGTAATTTGTATCACGTCATTTTAAACATTTAATGGTGTACGCAAAGGAGCGCTCATATGCCCACATGTAGGACAACTAAATGGGGAAGAAACAGCTCAGTAAACTATAAGGCAGCTTCATAGGAGAGCGGTGGTGCTGGGAAGCTGCAGTCACATCAGACTCGGGCATGTGGGGACACCAAGCCGAGTGGGGTCCATCCATTTTCCTCCACGGGGTTTCCAGTTTGTGACCAGGTAAGATCCAAAGTCAAATCTCCTAGCTCCTGTCCTGACCTTTTTCCAGGTCCAACAGAATGCAACAGGGGACATGTAACACCTGTGGAGAAATCAAGAGCTGAAGCCACTGCTCCCAAGAAAGGTCAAAAAGTCTAACCAAATTCAGCTAGACTAATAGGTACGTCGATCCATAACATGGTGGTCATCCCACAAACCTCTCTTTCCAAAAGAGAACCTGTCAGAAGTTTGGTAGCTGCTATGAATGATATCTAGAACCTAAAAACCAAACTCCCTGCCATTGAGTCGATTCTGACTCATAGCAAACCCTAAGTCAGGGTAGAACTGCCCCCGCGAGTTTCTGAGACTGTAATTCATGTGTGTGTGTGTGTGTGTGTGTGTGTGTGTGTGTGTGTGTGTTGGGGCTGGGGGTCAGCCCTGTGTGTGGGGAAACCTCTGTGGAAGTGTGTACACACTTATAAAGAGAGAACTTTATATCAAAGAGTAATTGTATATTAAGAAAACAGCCCAGCCTAGTTCAGATCAAGTCCATAAGTCCGACATCGTCCCATATGTTGATACTAGTCCGTAAAGTCCAGGTCAAGTCCATAAGTCCAATATTAGCCCTTATATCCGATAGTATTCCATAAATTCCTCTTTAGACGCACACAGCCATGCAATGACGCTGAATGCAGGAAGATCACAGGCCAGTGGGTGGAAGGTCTAGTGGATTCAGTGGTGGTGTAAGCATCCCAGCACTGGAGTAGGTCTCCATGTGGCTCCTCCACTCCAGGGATCTCTGGCTCTATCAGTGTAGCTCCATGTGGCTTATCAACAAGAAAGAGAAGGTAATTCTTTATGGGAGTAGGAAGCCTGTCTTTCTCCCATGGAGTGACTGATAGTTTCAAACTGCTGACCTTTTAGTTAGCAGCTCCATGCGTAACCAGTACGCCACCTCAAAGCTTGACAGATATCTAAATCTTGGGTGCAAAAAGAAGTCAAGTTTGGCAGGTCAAGCAGGTTGTAAACAGTTTCCTACAGGTCAAACCTTCTCAGACTTACAAGTCAACCAGCAATCTTGGTGAGATCTAGATTCTGACTTTGACTCTCTGACAAGCTCCCAGGTAACGATACAAAACCAGTTTCAGGGGCATCTCTTTGACACTTTGTGGGAAACAGAAGGATTTCTCCCAAGTTGTCCCCCACCAAATATATGCCAAACTTAGCTGCTTGCAAATGATTATACACTTGGAGGTCATCAGGAGTAGGTCAGAGTTATTCTCCCTAAGGGTTATCAGCCATATAGACAAAGCAGATAGCACTGTTTATCCCACAACAAATGGGGCCCACTCCCTTCTGATAAGAATAGTAGTTGTCTGTTTCCTTGTAGGAGACCTCAGAGAGGTCAAACACACCCAAGGATGACCAAGGTTAGGCTGCCATCATGAATCTAGGGTCCGCCCATCTTGTCACATGTATACCCCTAGACCTTCCCATTCCTATAGGAACACCCCTAGCTCATCACCTTCCTGTCATGCTTACGCCTATCATACATTCCCTTCCTATGATGTGTATGCCTATTGTACTGCCCCTTCCTGTGATATGTGCTTACCTGTAATCATGTCCCCCTAATGAGATATAACCCTTGGTGAGCAATAACGTGGAGGCTCCCTCCTGCTCTCACGACTGCACCCTCCCACCAGGACCACCAAGTGAGGCTGAGGTGAGCATGCTACTGTGAATTGTGTCTGACTCCATTATTCCGATCTCTCCTCTACCTCCCATGCTCTCTATGACTTTACTATAATCTTTACTTATTATCGCTGTACAATTGCACCTACTGGACCTGTGATGGTTTGTTGGGGACTCTCTTCTCCCCACAACGCTGTGAGTAGCCAGGGTAGAAATGAAACTCCACACCACACACAAGACACCGCTTTTATGGCCTTGAGACTCCAAAGGGCCATGCTTTTCTAGTAGAACCAAATTCACCAGCACAGGCTAAGAAATGGTATCTATTTTACAAAATCACATAAGCCTTAACAAAAACAGCAAAATGTGAACCCATTTATTCTGAACATATCCTCCATTGAGGCCTGTACATGCCCCCATCCAGTTTTTATTGTGAACTGGGTGGAAGTTTACAGAGCAGATAAGTTTTTCATCCAACAATGCATACACATTTTGTTTCATATCATTGATTGCAATTCCCACAATCTCTTATCCTACTTCCTCCAGATGTCTATTGTCTCCATAAAGGACCCATTCCTTCTGATCTTTGTTGTTGGGTAAATGCTGCCCAAACCAGTAAGTTATGATTCATTCTGGCTAAGTTAGAAAATGTGCATATTTGAATATGACAGTACATAAAAATATATGCTATAGCTGTATTACAGCTGGGTCAGCGGGTTAGTTGCTTGACTGTAGGGAAAACAGAAAACTACCATCTTTTGAGCAAAACTGAGATCAGGCGGGTTCTTCCTGTAGGAAACCCATGTGTTTCAGAGGGCTGTGCATCAGATTTCGAGAGCGCCCCCTCCCATACAGAGATCCAGTCTCAAAGAAACACGGGCCAGTTCTGCCCTATCCTACAGGTCACCATGAGTCAGTAATGCTCAATGGCAGTGGGTTGGGGTTGGGGTTGGGGTTGAGGTTGGGATTGGGTTTGGTTGAGTTTGGTTTGGTTTGGTTTGGTTTGGTTTGGTTTGGTTTGGTTTGGTTTGGTTTGGAGATCCTTCATTCTGAGGCACCTTGTCAGGGGAAGCCAGCCCCTAACACACCATTATGGGTCCAGTAGGTGCAATTGTACAGCGATAAGTAAAGATCATAGTAAAGTTATAGAGAGTATGAGAGATAGAAGAGAAATATTGAAATAAATGGAGTCAGACACAATTCATGGTAGCATGCTCACCTCAGCCCCGCTTGGTGGTCCACGTGGAGGGAGAGAGAGAATCTTTAATGCTGACCAAGGCTTTTATATTCTTTGGGAACATGCAAGCCCCCTAATTACAGGTGAAGACATACGTCACAGGAAGGGGTTGTGCTATAGGTAATGCAGTAATGGGAGGGGGTGATCTAGGGATATCCACGCAATGGGAATAGGAGGGATTGGGGGTACACATGTAGCAAAACAGGCGGATCCTAGATACAGGATGGCAGCCTAACTTTGGATGTCAGAGCCGGTTTGGCCTGCTCCCTGGCTCAACTGATAGAGACCATTATTGGTGGGGTGTGAACACCTAGAGGAACCAAGCTAATGGTCCCAGGCCCCCACCCCATCTGGCAGCGACTGCCTTCAGGGAAGATCCCTGTAAGCATCTGACCTCCCCCCATGGCACCTCTGTGTTTTCAAACCTTCAACCAATCCTTTTTGCACGACTCAAGGTCCCATCGTTGTTTCAAGGGAATATTAAATATAATTTAAAACTCAGAAATCAATGAAATTTGTCATTTTATTCAAAACCACCCATATCCCTTGCTCCAGCGTAACATGGCGAAAGTCCAAACACTCTGCTTTTGCAAGGAGTGCCGAACAAACCCTGGAGCCAGCGCAGGCCTGCCCCACAGAGTTTCCAAGGCTGTGATCCTGCTCCACCCTCCTCCACCTGCAGAGCGGCCAGCTTTTCAGTCAGCGGCCCAGCACCTGAGCAGAGGGGAGTGGCGCCTGGGGGGGGGGGGCTTCTTTCTTCCCAGCACCTGAGGGGGGGGGAAGGGGGGTTCCCCTCCAGGCTTCTTTCTTCCCAGTATCCGGAAACACCAGAAACCACACCCACTGCTGTCTAGTCTCTTCCGATTCAAAGCAACCTGTAGCAGGTTTCCAAGACTACATTTTCACAGAAGCCGAAAACCTCTTCTCTCTCCCCCTGAGCATCTAGTGGGTTCAAGTTGCTGGCTTTGCGGTTAGCAGTCCAACATATCACCCCCTTCACAAACAGGGCTCCTTCACTAGGATCAGAGGCCACAAAATAAAGTTACCATTCTTCGGGCAGGGGGGTGGGGAAGGCCCTTCTTTTAAAAAATGGAGGGTGAGATCTTTGCAATAGAAAACTGTCCCTAAAGACTGTAGAAAGGAATGGTGTCTTCAGGAGACTTTGCAGAAAATGAGCTGCTAACTCAGCCAGGATCACTTCTGCCCAGTCCTCAAACAACTCATCAGCCCTCTCCTTTCATTGCAGATGTGATTAGCAAGCCCTGCATCAGAGGGTGGGTGGGTATCTATGATGATAGCTATTAAGTGATTCCCTGGAGGCACAAAGCACACCTTCCACCAGTTGTTACAGGCTGCAAAGTCAATTTAATAAAGATGAAAAACAAGTCCTTGAGTCTACTCAGTGACCCCATGCAGGGTTTCGAGACTGTAAATCTTTATGGCACGGACATCTTTCTCTAGTGAAGAAGCTGGTGGGTTTGAACTGCTGGCCTTGAAGTTAGTGGTCCAACGCTTTATGACGGGAACTCCTTTGATGAAGGAGGACTCATCTTCAAGGACAAAGAAATGAATGTTTCAAATAGACTAGCCCCCCAGCAGTTAAGACACGGCTTTGCATCTCTAGTCCAGCAGCAGCACACCAGACCTAAGCTGGATTTGAGGAAAGCTTGAGTTGATGTTATAGGTTGAATCGTGTTCCTTCCTGTCTCAAAATATCTGTTTTAATCATAAAACAACTAGGTTTTCTCATTTAAAATAAAATTCCTGGGTTTCGTTTGTTTTTCTTTTTGATATCCAACAAACTTGACTTCTAATTATTTTACATTGCTAAAAGCCTTTCCGTTAGTCTCCAGGATAAAATCCAAATGCCTCAGCACGAGCCGGCCACTGGCTGTGCCAGCTCAGCGCATCCCTGCCCGTGACAGAATAACAGCAATAATAAAGACATAATGACAATAATAATTGAGGTTCCCCAGAAGCTCACAGCCCTGTGATTGCTCTGTACTTTTCCATGAGTGGTCCCCTTGGCCTGAAATGCCCTCCGGCCCCCCCTCACCCACCTGAACCACCACCACCGAGAGAGTGACTCCAACTTGACTCCCCATGGCATGGCTAACATCACCCTCATCTCCACCCCAGGGACTTGTCGGCATCCTCCACATACACAGAGCTCTCAAGAAACCACCCCACTCACTCCTGCCACCAGTAGACCATGCCAACTTACAGCAACCCTACAGGACAGGGGAGAACTGGCGCTGTGGGTTTCTTTACGGGAGGAGAACGCCTTGTCTTTCTCCCAGAGTGGTTGCTGCTGACCTTGTGGGTAGCAGCCTAACCCACAACCACTGTGCCACCCATGTCCCTTTACTAAACTATACTGGTAGTTATATTTGTATGTGTCTAGCCCTCCAACGTTTAAAGCAAAAGACTGTTGCCATTCAGTCAACACCAACAGATCGCAATGTCATGTGAGCCAGAGAAATGCGTGGCTTTCCATGGCTGGTGTGCCTCTGGGTAAACCTAACCCTCCAATACTTTGGTGAGGAGCCAAGCACTTAATCATCTGTACCACTCAAGGACTCTTCTCTAGCCAACCAAACCAAACTCACTGTCACTGAGTTGATGGCAGCTCACAGCAACCCTATGGGACAGGGTAGAACTGCCCCTGTGGGTCTCTGAGATACTAACTCTTCTCGGGAGTAGAGAGCCTCATCTTTCTCTAGCTGGGGAGCATGTTATAATTCAGACTGCTGTGTCTCACCCCACCTTGATTCTGGGAGGCCTAACAACGTGCCTTGCTAGCAAGTGCCCGCACGATGCTGGTGGGGCGGATCTGTGGACCACACAGCGAGACCACCTGTGCTACACCAGGGGGTCCTCAGATGAGGACTATGTACTTTCTGTTGTTTGTTTTTAATAAGTTGTTTTATTGGGTGCTCTTACAGCTCTAATCACAAGCCATACGTCAAATGTGTCAAGAACATTTGTACATAGTATGTTGCCATCATCATGTTCAAAACATTTTCTTTCTACTTGAGCCCTGGGTATCAGCTCCTCTTTTTTCCCCTTCCCCACTGCCCACTCTCGTGAACCCTTGATAAATTATCGTTTTCATATCTTATACCGTCTGCTGCCTCCATTCACCCATGTTTCTGTTGTTCATTCCCCACCCCCCGGGGGGTGTTAAAACATTGATCCCTGTGATCGGTTCTCCCTTTCTCCACATTCCCTTCCCTCTTCCCCTACCCTCATGGTATTGCTACTCCCATTACTATTCCTGGGGGCTTATCTGTCCTGGAGACCATGATCCATACCATGCTCTGATCCATACCAGTGTACTGTACTCCGGTCTAACAGGGTTTGTGAGACATAACTAGAGTCGTGATGGGGAGGCAGGGGAAGTGTGGCATCGAAGAACTAGAGGAATGTTGTATGTGCCATACTGCACTCACTCTGGCTGACTTGCCTATCCTTTCCCTGAGACACTTCTGTGAGATGTCCAATTGTCTACCGATGGGCTTTGGGTCTCCACTATGACCCCACTCGATCCCAGATGTATGATTATTGTGGGTCTTCTGATACCTGATCCTGTCTACACCTCATGATCACACAGGCTGGTATGCTTCTTTGATGTGGACTTTGTTGCTTTTTCAGCTAGATGGCCGCTTGTTTAACTTCAAGCCTTTAAGACCCCCGATGCTGTATCTTGTAATAGCCGGGCATCATCACCACATTAGCTTATGTACCCATTTTGTCATCAGTGAGCACGTCGGGAAGGTGAGCATCACAGAATGCCGAATTATTAGAACAAAGTGTTCTTGTGTTGAGGGAGAACTCGAGTAGAGGTCAAATGTCCATCTGCTTCCTTAATACTTAACACACAAATATATGTACATAGGCCTATATACCTATTATTATATTTACATATGTACATGCCTATGTTTGTACCTCTATAAATGTCCTTTGCCTCCTAGTTCTTTCCTCTATTTCCTCTTACTTTCCTCCTCCCACTATCATTCAACCTTCATGTTCAGCTCTCTGTACTTCCTCTTGGCTATATTGCCCTTGATTAAGCCCCATCTGGCACTCTACACCCTCCTTGCTGTCGATTTTAGATCGCTAGTTGTTCCCTTGTACCTGGGTTTGTTGGCTGCCCCACCCTTTCCCCAGCTCCTTCTCTCCCCTGTCCATCCAGAACCAGTGATCTGTTGTTTTCTCCTTGGGATTGTTTATCTTGCCTTTCTTATACAGAGAGACATGAAAAGAAGGAAGAAGGGGTAGCCCCTATGAATAGCTCCACATCTGTCTTCTGGCCCTTGTGTATGTTTTCCGATCCAGTCTGATGAGGGGCCGAATGCTACCTTCCAAATCTGAAGTCTATTTTTGGGATTCCTCAGGGACTTTGTTGCTTTGATCCCCTTGCTGCTCTGCTGTTTTCTTCATGTTTCACCCTGGTTGGGGGAGAGGAGGTGTCTCCACAGTGTCTCCAGAGCTGTGTCCCCTGCTGTCTCGTGGTGGGGCCGGCCCCACGGTCCTCTCTGTACCTTGGCCGCTCTCAGCAGGAGTGTCGGAGCACTATGTTGTACTCACCTCTTCATCCCGAGACAGTAACTGCTTAAGGATAGATTTATGTACAAGTTGTGCACATATCACTTCACCTACAAACACAACCCTGCCCACTAGAATACAGCACAGCACAATGTGCCCATTACACGGACACTCAGGTGAGTTCCTCGATCATTTTGTGAAATCCGGAAACCTCCATAAGGACTGGCGTCACTGCTCAAAACCTTAAGATTCCGTTTCCTTTTTGAGCATGCTCTTGGTAAAAGAATTCCCATCTTATGCCAACTCTCTCGGTTGCCCCCCCACCCACCCACCCAACAGAGTGGGGGCATGGGCGTGAACTAGAAATCAGAGGAGATGGGCAAAGATCTCACTTTCATGAAAGGCCCAAATTGAAACCCAAACTCACTGCCATCACGTCAATTCTGACGCATAGCGACCCTGTAGGACAGGGTAGACCTGCTCCTGTGAATTTTGGAGACTAACTCTTCACAATAGAAAGCCTCATCTTTCTACCTCGGAGCAGCTGGTAGTTTCAAACTACTGAACTTACGGTTAGCAACCCAATGTGTAACCACTACACCACCTTGGCTCTTACTAGGAAATACCCAGAATAGGCAAATGCTAGTGACTAAGGTCTACTAGGAATTGTCAAGGGCGGGAGAGAGGGACAAAGGGGAAGCCACTCTGTGGGAGGCACTGCGTTTGTGTTTATAATGATGGACATATGGGCAAGACATATTGTTGATGGTTGTACAAGGTGGTCTATGTAATTAGTGTCACTGGATTACATCATAATCTGAGATTAGATTGAATTAGATTTATTTCACTAAATAATCTGGAATTAGAAAATGGTAGGTTACATAGATGTTTTCGAGTTTTGAAAATCATAAATGACAGATGCACAGAGAAGACTGGCTGTTCTTTTGCTCCCAACTTTCAATATTGACAGTCTATACGTCACTTTCCCAACTGTCCTTCTATCCTCAATCCGTCCCTCTTCTTTTTCCTACGTAATAATGTCGGACCGGCAGCATTTAACCCATCATCATGCGATCTCAAGGTCTGCGAATTACGTATCTGGCAGAAGTGACCATTCACTTCCCAGACACACACCCCTGCAAGGTTGAGGGAATGGCAGAGCAATGATAAAAATGGCGGCCCTTGGGACCCAGAAAAGAGAGGCGACAACTCAATGGGAAAATTGAGGTTGACGGCAAATCAACATAGGAGTGGTTTCGATTCCTCATGGTCCCTGATGTTTAGTGCCAATGTCACCATTAATGGTGGGACGACGGCTGCACATGACGCTCACCAGTAATGTCAGTGAACTGCATGCACACATGAAGAAGATGGAAAGAGCAGAAAGTTTTGCGTCCTGTATCTTAACCACAATTCAAAGATAGAGAGGAAATTGTTTCATTTGACAATGCTGGGAAGATAGCCCATGACTCACTATCTGGAAGGGCAGGGTACAGAGAATGGTTTTAACAGAGAGGTGTTCCAGTAAACCGCGGGCCAGCAGCATCAGGGCATTTGTCCTCTCGTGGAGAATGTAGTGTGCGGTGCAAGAGAAGAATGGAAAGGACCTTGGGGGGGCGGGGGGGCGGTCAGACTGTGTACGGTCTTAGGTGCCATGCCACAAAGCTTGGCTTGGTCAGGGAGCTGCAAATTATGCCAAGATGTTGGAAAGAGGACTTTGGGCTCTGGGAAGGAGGGGATGAAGAGTGCTGGGGAAGACACACTTTTGCCGTTCTCGTTGTTGTAGGTAGGTGCCGCCAAGTTCACGGTGAGCCCGCCACAGCCCTATGCGATGGGTAGAGCTGCCTCATGGAGTCCTCAAGACTGTAATCTTCATGGAGGGGCCCTGGTAGCAATATTGGGCTTCACACGAAGCTGCGAACCTCAAGGTCAGTGGTTTGAACCCACCAGTCGCTCTGCAGGGAAAAGGTGTCTGGGAGGAGTTAACATCTTGGAAACCCACAGGAGCTGTCCTACTCTGTCCTATGAGGTTACTACGAGTGGGAACTGAATCAATGGCAGAGAGTGCTTTGGGAAGTTTTACGGGAGCAGATTGCCAGGTCTTTCTCCCGCAGAGCTGCTGGTTGGGTTCAAACAGACAGCATTCAGCCAGGAGCTGAGAGCTGCACCGCTGCCCCACCAGGACTCCCTACTCTGCATCCCTGGAGAGAAGTGTCAAATGCCAGTGAAGGAGGCACGAACCAACATTAACCGTGGATGGGTATCTCTTTAGCCAACATGGAGGGAAAGGTCTATTTGTCTTTGTTTGTCCCATCTCGCCTCGTTTCGGAAACATACGGTAAACCATAAAAGCATTCAGTGCTGGGGAAATTGAGGTCGAGGCCTCTTCAGAATGGGGAGTCGAGCAAATTTCCCTAGATTTGCTCCTGTCCTTGAAAAGGTGAGAGACAAGGCGCATCGCCAGGATGAACAATGTTATTTATAGGTTTAGGTGTCTTCAGGGACTTTGCAGGAGAACTAAGATTACCTCGCTCTTTAAGAGCCAACGTCTTCTGAAGTGTGCCTTTCATCCCAAATGAACAACATTCAGCTGATTAGATTGAACCAACTAGGCATAAGGAGAATAAGGACAAATACATCAGTTATGTCATTTGCTAATACAAGGTCTGGAAACAGACCAAGTCATTTGATTTATACTTCAACTGCAATTAGGCTGGACATGCGATACTTTTAGTCAAAAGATGGGGCACTGCATACCAAGCGCTAGAAACTGAAGCTTTTCTTTTCAGATGTGTGACGATGACGCAGCCAGTGGAGGGAAACAGTGAGAGGGGATGGGGCCTGCATGGTGGAGGGTAGCGGCTGAAATGAGGCTGTAGAGGGGAGCGGCGCACGGCCGCAACTTCCTAGTGGGACCAGGAGCGCCGGATGGGGTCCACCTGCCCCAACGGACGGTCTGATAAGGGCTGCAGTCGATGGAAACTGGTCTGTCCTGCAGGCAGTCCTGCAGGTAGTCCTGCTCTGTCCTGCAGGCAGTCCGGCTCTGTCCTGCGGGTAGTCCCGCTCTGTCCTGAAGGCAGTCCTGCTCTGTCCTGTGGGTAGTCCTGCTCTGTCCTGCTGGTGGTCCTACTCTGTCCTGCAGGCAGTCCTGCTCTGTCCTGCGGGTAGTCCTGCTCTGTCCTTCAGGTAGTCCTGCTCTGTCCTGCGGGTAGTCCTGCTCTGTCCTGAAGGCAGTCCTGCTCTGTCCTGCAGGTAGTCCTGCTCTGTCCTGCTGGTGGTCCTGCTCTGTCCTGCGGGTAGTCCTGCTCTGTCCTGCGGGTGGTCCTGCTCTGTCCTGAAGGCAGTCCTGCTCTGTCCTGAAGGCAGTCCTGCTCTGTCCTGAAGGCAGTCCTGCTCTGTCCTGCAGGTAGTCCTGCTCTGTCCTGCTGGTGGTCCTGCTCTGTCCTGCAGGTAGTCCTGCTCTGTCCTGCAGGCAGTCCTGCTCTGTCCTGCGGGTAGTCCTGCTCTGTCCTGTGGGCAGTCCTGCTCTGTCCTGCAGGTAGTCCTGCTCTGTCCTGCGGGTAGTCCTGCTCTGTCCTGTGGGCAGTCCTGCTCTGTCCTGCGGGTAGTCCTGCTCTGTCCTGCAGGTAGTCCTGCTCTGTCCTGCAGGTAGTCCTGCTCTGTCCTGCAGGTAGTCCTGCTCTGTCCTGCAGGCAGTCCTGCTATGTCCTGAAGGCAGTCCTGCTCTGTCCTGCAGGCAGTCCTGCTATGTCCTGAAGGCAGTCCTGCTCTGTCCTGCGGGTAGTCCTGCAGGCAGTCCTGCTCTGTCCTGCGGGTAGTCCTGCTCTGTCCGAAGGCAGTCCTGCTCTGTCTTGCAGGCAGTCCTGCTATGTCCTGTTGGTAGTCCTGCTCTGTCCTGTTGGTAGTCTTGCTCTGTCCTTCAGGCAGTCCTGCTCTGTCCTGCGGGTAGTCCTGCTCAGTCCTGCAGGCAGTCCTGCTATGTCCTGTTGGTAGTCCTGCTCTGTCCTGTTGGTAGTCTTGCTCTGTCCTTCCGGCAGTCCTGCTCTGTCCTGTGGGTAGTCCTGCTCTGTCCTGCAGGCAGTCCTGCTCTGTCCTGCTGGGTTATCGTCGGTCTAAAATGACTCAATAGCATTGGATTTTGGGTTTGCTTCAGAAACTCCTCCATCTTCAAGATCCTCCTCTCTGTAGCCTGCCCTCCTTGTCTGTCGTAAGAAAACTTTGCCACTCTGTCCTCTGCTGTCCCATACAGCTTCATTTCTTTCACTGTATCAGACTGAGATGGGATAGCAATCTTCTTCTGGAAAGTCGCCAGGGCAAAGCTCGTACATCACACAGCAGCGCATGTCCGAGGGAATGTTTGAAGGCGTGCCTCCTCCAGTGGGCAAGGAATCGAAATACAGAGAGGCTGCAGCAATGAGCTCCTACCCGCCAGCGATGGAGAAGATAGTGCAGGCCGGACCGAGCAAAAGCAAGGTTGCAGTCCACCATGCGGGGAATGTCAGACTCACCAGGGGCCACTCGCCAGCAGCTCGTCCCCCTGTGGCTGAAGTCACAGATTCATTCCTCTCACTCACTGCATTTAGCAGCCTCCACGATTAGCTGCGGCCCTCAGGGGCAGTCCCAAACCAAGACAGTGCCATCGAACTGACCCAAACTCACAGCGACCCTATAGGGCAGTGGTTCTCAGCCTTCCTCATGTCGCGACCCTTTCAGACATCCTCGTGTTGTGGTGACCCCAACCATAACACTATTTTCATTGCTACTTCATCACTGTCATTTTGCTACTGTTATGAATCATAATGTAAATATCTGATATGCAGGATGCATTTTCATTGTTACAAATTGTACATAATTAAAGGATAGTGATTCATCACAAAAACAATATGTCATTATATTGTGAGATATTTCTAATGACAAATAAATGAAACGTTGTCTTGAAGCATGGTGTAGCATGGGTAACAGTCTTCATGGACATATCTGCATGTGGGCATATCTGCATGTGGGCGGATCTGCCTGGAGATGGATAAAGGAGCAGTGTCTCAGTGTTTTCCGGTGGTTTTATGCGACCCCTGTGAAATGGTTGTTCTGCCACCAAGGGGGCCACGACCCACAGCTTGAGAATCACTGCTATAGGGTTTCTGAGGCTGTACCACTTTATAGGGGCAAACAGCCTCATCTTTCTCCCACAGAGCAGCTGGTGGATTTGAACCATGGACCTTGCAGTTAGCAATCTAAAGCTCACCCAGCAGTGTCAGTTGGGACAGTCCTTGGCATTCAGCAGGTACTTCACGAATGCTCATTTGTTTCCTTTCAACATGAAAACAAACTCAAGATGCTTACATTTCTCTGATCTCAAAAATAACCCATTTCCACTAAAAAAATATGGAAAGATACACAAATATAGAGGAAAAGAAGTAAGCCATTTGCATCCAGTGGTTTTTGTACTGATATCCCAAGATCTAAATGCCATCCAAGTCCTTAAAACTGATCTATGTGATCATAAATCGGTATTTCATTATTTACTTAACCATTTCTGGTGTGGATATGGTTAGGTTTCCAATAGCTTCAAATGACATTTATAGGGATAGAACTTACTGCCATGGAGTCGATTCTAACTCACAATGACCCTATAGAACAGACTAGAATTGCCCCTGCGGGTTCCTGAGACAATAGCTCTTCATAGGAATAGAGCCTCCTCCTCTTTCTCCCTCAGAGCAGCTTGTGTTGTCAAACTGTTTTGCCTTGTAGTTAGCAGCCCAGTGCATACCCCGCGAGGCCACCAGTGCTCCATCACTGTCTACATCTAGGATTGCCTTCTTAGGACATAGGAATGGAGCCCTGTCCTTCTCGCTTCTCTGATGACCATTTCTTCCCCAGCTGAGAAGGGCCGGTCTAAGTTGCTTCTTTAATCATTTGATGACATAGTCATTGAGGGCTACAAACTAAGTTTCAATTAGCATGTAAACCATGGAAGAGGTCACCAGCTAGTGTCCAGGGAGAAGTGCTGTGCTGGATCGGTGAGTCTGTCTGTTCTGGGTCACAGAGCAGAGGTTGCCTTCTACATGACCAGCAGCAACTGGATAGGCTGGCACCACGTCTAAAATTGGACTTGACTCTAAAGAAAGCCAGGGTCACCTTCCTTTGACTTCACGAGAAGAATTCTTCTAAATTTGCCTGACTGGTAAATACCCTATGAAACTAAAAGAACCCACAGTCGACCACTCACTAATACTTAAAGCTTCCTGCTCGATCTGAGCATGCTGGACACTTTGAGCGGCAAGGGAGGGACACTGCTGACTTTGCCCTAGCCTCAAAGAAGCCGAAAGGACCACAGAACACACAATGATCATGAAAGGGCGCGAAAGGATCTTCTGGGCTGTGTAATCTATGTGCCAGGGAGGGAAGGAAAGGGAGCAGCGAGGGAGGGACACACAGCGAGGGAGAAAGAGCCCTCTCCCCGCAACCACACAGCTCTGTTTGAGAACCCTGGAGCACCCTGCTTATGACTGCCAGCCTGCGGCGCAACCCTGTGCAGCTCCTTAAATCCCCCGTGCCTCAGTTTCCCCATGTGGTAAAACAGGGTCCACATAATCCTGGCTCTATTGTTGTCGAAATGGGTGAATCAGACAAAACACAGGGCTTCTGCAGTAGGTGTTCGGTGAATGTTAGTTGTCTGGGTTGACACCTGGACTGTATCTATGAAAAAGCATCTACCAGTCTGTGTCTTCTTTGCCAGTAGCTTAGCCGCTATATTTATCATTTAATTTTCTCTTACACTTGAAAGCTGCTCAAACCCTATATCTCAAGCAGGTCCAAACAGACCCTCTGCCTGTCCTTGAGGCTGTCGTTGCTGATTGGCGCGGAGTAGGCCATGCACAGCAGAAGGAGCCGCTGCCCAGAGCCCTGCACCACCTACTGGGACATGAGTGAGCTCGACTCCACTGCCGTCGAGTGTGCGGTCTGTGTGGTTCCCACCTGGGACTCAGCGTCCAGCTCTGAAGCAGGCAGGGCTCTGCCGTGATCCACGGGGTTTTCCCTGGCCATTTCCCAGAAGCAGATCTCCACGCCTTTCCTCCTGGTCTCTCTTCTATATTCCACTCGATGGGTGATGGCCCTGCTAGCAGGTGAAGTCGCAGCAGTGCAGCACCCGCTCACGGCACCGCAATTGCACCAACTGGCCTTCACAGAGCTAAGGAAAAGCACTCACCCCACTGCCAACCCCATGCGTTCTACGCCATGGCACAAAACAGACCCCAAATCTTGGCCTTTAAAAAAGTCATTAAGTGAATGACCAAGTCCCCAGCAAATGGTATCTGAATTGGCTTGACCCCAGATCAGTGGTTCTAAACAGAAGAAATGAGGAAAACTACCATGAAGATAGGCCTCGCCATCCAATGGGCTAAAAGGGGGGAATGAAATCACAAACCCACCACTGCAGTTAGCTTTGAGGGAAGCCAAGTGTTTCTGTCTCCTGCGCTTCCTAATTTGGCCCCCAGGGTCCCACCATGGAACAGGCACCGTAAGGTAGGGTCCAGGTGGGCTCCAAAAGAGCACAGTCACAGCAGGATAAGGGAAGGGTGCCTGGGAAGAGTAACCTTCCCGTCCAAGCAACTCTTCCCCAAGGATCAAAGTTTCCAAAGGTCCTCGTATGGTGGACCCATGACATACTGGGACTGAAAGACACTTAGCAATCCGATAATTACGTAATCCAAGTTGCCCCAAGCACGCCTTACATCCGAGTCCCCTGGGGACATGCATGTAGCTGCGGTGCTAGGAGCTGTACCACCAATATTTCAGTAGGGTGAACCATGGTGGGTGGGTTTCAGCAGTGTCCAGACTGAGGGGGACTAGAAAGGAAGGCCTGGCAATCTACATCCAAAAGCAGACCACGGAAGACAACGAACATCCACTATAGTGCTAGAAGACGAGCCCCTAAATTAGAAGGCACAGCAGTGGACTCGGCTACATTAACAAGCACGAAGACGGCACAGGCAACATTTCATCCTTCTGTAAGCCGAAGCCAGCCACGACCCACAGCAGACTGCCCAGGGTCCCACCCCAAACATGTGATATAGGAATCAGGAAGCCGGGCCCTGGAGTTCTGCGGCTTAACAAGCGCATTCAAGTGTTGGAAGGAAGACAGAGCAAGGGAAGAGAAGCGCTCTCTCGAACAGGCCCCATCGGTCATGGAAAGAGCCAGGAATCTGAGTGCCCCACGACTGTTCAAGTGTGGTCTGGCACTGTGAATGAACGAATGTCTTAATAGACTAAACTCAAGTGTATCTCAATAAACACCTGTTACCCCCGCCGGAAAAGAACTTTTCACTACTTTGGAAAAAACTGAAGCAAGAGACTAAGAACTGCTTCTGGTCACTTGGAATAATTAAACCCTCTAGGACTGGACAGGAAATAGTGAAAAGACAACTCGGGGTCAGCTCCCCAGATGTTACAAAACAAAGGCAAGTCAGAGAGACCATCTTTCTCCATAAGACCATCTCCCTAGAGAGACAAAGATGGTCCACGGCCCTAATCATGTCTAAAGCCTAGAGCCCAGCCTACGGAACATTCTGCCACACTCGGCAAACTTCTCTTTCATTCCATTTTTCCATGAGCTTTCTGAAGCCCTGTAAATGTCTGCATTGATGATGACAGGCTTTAATAAGGGAGGTAACAAGCTGTAACCCCAGGGCTGAGGAAAGCTCAGTGCTGAAATGTTTCTCAGGACAGGTTACAAAGTGTTTTCTATTCTGCTAGTAGCATGCCACCCACTCTGCTGCAAGCTGCAACCCAAAGGCCTTCAGCTCAAGTTCTGTGGGTCACCAAACCCAGCTCCCTGGATTAAGTGCCCAGAAGCACTCCACTGCAGTAAGCATCCTCAGCCCGGAGGCACTCAGCTCCACTCCACGGATCAGCAAACTCACTTCCCCTATTAAGTGCCTAGAGGCACGCACCTCACTCCACAAACCAACCTCCTGCCCAAAAGCATTCAATGTGACTTGTTCCATGGGTCTGAGAGACCATCACTCTGCTCCGTGCTCTGACTCCTGGCTCTGCTTCTGCTCCCCGGATGTCATCTGGATCCAGGAGGATCACTACCTAGGGATCTTGGAGAACCCACTCTACTCCTGGCTCTTGCTGATGAAATGCCACCTCCAGCCTCTCAGAGGGCTCATTTTCCACACAGCAGGATGCCACTTCAGGAACTCTTGTTCGCAATTACTCACAGGTGACTCCTATCAGCATCTTTCCTCACCTTCTTAGCAAACCCATGCAGGGAAAGGTCGTTTGGTGGGCATTGGAGACTTTGGCTAAAAGACCATGTTAAATAATTCACTGCCCCTGCAGCCCACTCATATATCCTCAGTGGTTTAATTCATTGCCTTTGGGGAAAAACATCAGGAAGTTTTGTTTTGTTTTGACATGCTTTGTTAACTCATCATTCACCAGCTACCACCCCGTGGGTATTCACCTAAATTGAAAGAAAAAAAACATAGGTTGACATAAAAACCTATTCAATAATATTTGTAGCGCTTTATGGACAGCTACCAAGCATTTTAAGAAACCAAGAGGGTTTCCCGTAAAGCCCAAACCATTGCGACTGAGTCCATTTCGATCTAACTAGCCCACAGGGTTTCTAGGGCGGTCATCTTCAGGAAAGCAGGCTGTCACACATCTTTCTCCCACGGAGCAGGTGCTGTGTTTGAACTGCCAACCTCCAGTTAGTGGCCAAGTGTCTTAACCACGGCAACACCAGAATTCTGGCTTCTTCAACAAGTGAATGGATAAGCAACCGCTGGTATGACAACTCAAAAGAAATACCTAGAGAAGCTATAAAGCTATGAAAGACAACTTTAAGTGCACGGTGCTGAGGTTAAAAAAATGTTTTAAAAAGCTACATGCACACTATATGAATCCAATTACACAACAATCAAGAAAAGGTAAAACAATAGAGACAGTCAAAAGATCAAAGTTGCTACAGGTTTAGGGACGGGAGTGAATAATGATGAACAGGTCTACTTTTGGGTACAGCCCAGGTGGCATAATGGCTATGCATTTGGCTACTTACCACAAGGTCAGCTGTTCAAAACCACCAGCCTATCCATGGGAGAATGACAAGGCTTGCCGCTCCTCTAAAGAATTAGTCTCAGAAACCCACACGGGCAGGTCTAACTTGCCCAAAAGGGAGGCTGTGAGTACAAATCGACTCGATGGCAGTGAGTTTGTTGGCTTTAACTGTACAAAGGAGTCCATACGTGGCACAAGTGAGGTGACCAGAAGTCCCGCTTTTCAACAGTTTTTCCCGCATCCCGCGGTGTTTTTAAAAAACTCCCGATATTTTGAAAGAATGCACGACAAGCTAGGGTATTCGGTTTTCGGCTGCCATGTGGCTTTTTCGCCAGGATATGAGTTTTATCAATGGTGTTCCGCTGGTGTCCCGCTTTACCAATGTTACAATCTGGTCACCTTACTGACAAGGGGTGTGCGCTGGGCTAGTTCAAACCCACACGAAGAAGCCTCAGCAGCAATGCCTGGTGATCTGCTTCCAAAAGGTCACAGCCTTAAAACATTCTGGAGCATACAATTCAACTCCACGGGCAACTAACAGCAACATTTACATCGTCTAGTAATAGTGGACGCAGGACAGCATGCATGTGTGGAAATGGAACTGCAAACACAAGGAGCGAACCCTAATGTAAACCAAGAAATGTTGTTAATAACAATGTGTCGATATTGGCTCATCACTTGCACTAATAACACTCATGCAAAATGTTAACTGCATGCAGGGGTCTCTGGCAGTGAGTGTAAATGGCAAATACACTTGGCTGCTAACTGAATGCTGGCAATTCGAATCCACAGGAAGATGCCTTGGAAGAAAGGCCTGGTGGTCGACTTCTGAAATGTTAGTCGCAGAAAACCCACGGAGCACCATTCTACTCTGACACACTGAGTCGCCATGAATCCAGTTAAGAAAACTCTCATTGCCAACCAGTGACTGGTACTGCTGTATGGAGAAGGGCTACACGGGAACTCTGCGCTTTCTGCATATTTTTTCTGTCAACCTAAAATGGCTTTTAAAAAGTAAGTGTATTTTAAAAATTAGCCATGCAGATTTAAATGCTGATGCCCTTCAGTGACCTCTCCTGCCCTGAGGCTCCCTCTGCAAAGGCCCCATATTGCCAGTCTGCCTGCTGCCAGCCTCACTGACCCTTGAGACCAAAATATATTGCCCCCTGTAAGCAACCCCACCTGTCCTCCCCACACCACCAGCAGGGGAATAAAGTCCTGGATAACGTACTCTCATAGTCTACAGGTTATAAATCGCCTGCAACTTCTGAAGCTTTATCGCTCATGTGCTTCCAAAGGAAGTGTGTTTTCAAAAACCACATTGTATAACCTTGGTTTTCACCGTCAGCCCCAAACTATCCTGGTGTTCCAAGTCTTCCGCCTCCAGCAGCTCAGCCAGCAGCAGTGGCAGAGTTCATGGGTAGAAATCCTGCTTCCTAATCAGGAAGCCAGGGTTTGGTTCCCAAACAGTGCACCTCACACGTCACATGTCTCCATGGAGATTGCAGGGCTGCTATGACACTGCAGCACTGCTCCTTAGACACAAGGATGGCCAGACTTCCCCATGTCCTTGGGACAAGTCACCAGGAGAGACCAGTCCCTGCGAAGGACAGCATGCTGCGTGAAGCAGGGGCAGTGAAAGTGAGGAAGGCCCTCAAGGAGATAGACTGACACGGTGCCTGCAACAATGGGCTCGACGGTGTGGACCGGCCATGTTTCCTTCCATGGCACACAGGGTCGCTGCGAGTCAGGACCAACCCACCGGCTTCTGATGACCCACCAGGGACACCCAACTAAGACACACTAAGGAGGAAGGCGTGGCTCTCTACTTCTGAAAATCAGCCCTCGGCAGCCCCACGGCTGGGGACCTACTCGCAGACAATCACTAACAGCAAGAATAAGCTAAAAGCAGCTCCGTCTCTCGCAAATCGCTAAAACCTGGACTTTGCGATGCTTTCTACCCAACACAAAACCGGACCCGGCATGTAATATAAAAGATCTGCCAGAGTGGGCTTACAAGCAAGCCACTCAGACCCGGTACCATCAGCTGGGTCTCACGGTGCAGAGCCTCCCAGAGGTGCAGCCTCGACCAACCGTTGGCTCTCCACGTTGTCAAGTCCAGCCAAGAGGATCGGAGTTGATGAGATTTCGCGAAGTAGACATTTTCATGAACATCAAGCCATCCCTCCTTAGCGCCAAGCCCCGGGACCTGGGTTTAAATGATCGGCATTAGAGCGGAAATTAAAAACCAGCCGTCATCTCACAGTTGCCCCACAGCCTGAAGTGAAGGCACTGCGCACCGGCTCTGCAGCTTTCCTGGGGCAGCCAGGGGCGCACGGGCCGGCCAATGTCAATGCTAGGAAAACAGCCCGTCCGGAAGGGCTCTTGTCGAGTTCAAAATAAGCAAGTAAATTAACACCGTGAGGTACTAAGCGTGCCACCGGGGTCTCAGCACAAGCGGTCTTGTTGACCGATTTCCATGCTTGTGCCCTGGGAGTTCGTAAGGGGTGGGGGTGGGGGGGAAATCCAAGACCAAGACTAATTGCCGCAATAGTGAGTTCATACTCCACAAAACACTGGCAAGAAACATGTCATCATGAGGAGAATGAGAAGGGGCATTGATCAGGGCCTCAGACAAAGGATACAGTATCCAGATACACTGGGGTGGAGGTTGGTCAAGTCCATGCCAACCCACGGGGACTACAGGTGTGCACGGTAGAAATGCTCACAGATGTGAAGCTGCCCTGCATGCTGGACATGGCCCGGGAGGACAGTTAAACAGACGCGGGCCTTTCACCAGGGTATCGGGTGATGACCATCATCATGCACATTCCAAAGGCCATGTGTGACCTTTCCAGCAAGACTGCCACATCTGTCACCCGGGGTCTCTCTAAAACCACCAGCCTTTCCCACAGTCAACCTACCTGTTGCCAAACATGAGTGGATTCTGAGTAATACTGATGCACAGAACTGCTTATAAGTTTCCAAGGCTGGTCTCTGTGGAAACCGAATGCCAAGTTCTCCCTCGGGGCAGTTGGTGGGTTTCAAACACCAACCTTTGCGTTAGTGGCCATGTGCTCAACCATTGCTCCAGTAGGCCAGCATTTAGCCATTTCAGCTACCCAAGGCCAAACTCGCTGCCCTCAAGTTAATTCTGACTCATAGCAACCCAATCAACTCAGGCCTGCTATTAAATTTTTATCAGCCCCCCTTCCGCCCTGCCCGTGCCACCCCCCCACCACCACACACACAAAGCAGCAGCCCTTCCTAAGGAAGTGAGGGAATACAAAAATAGTAAGTAAACAGTACCATTTCCACGGGAAATGTCACCTCACATATGCGGTGCCACGTCAAATGTCACTGGCAGCTAGGTCAGAAGCAGCGTACAGGATGGTGCATCTGAACTCAGAGCAAGGCCCCAGGGCTTGGTGTCTTCCTGCCTGAGGAGAAGGGCAGGGACCCATTATCACCGTGCCTCTCCTGGCACCCTGTCAGGCCATGGGGGAGTCACTGCATTCACGCAGGACTTCTGGAATATTCTCTAACCACAACTCTATTATAGTACAATTCTCGGGATTTTTTTTTCAGTCATTTTATTGGGGGCTCATACAACTCTTATCAATCCATACATACATAATCCTTGGGATTTTAAGAGACACGAGCCTAAAGTATTAAGCACAGAGCTACTAAACAAAAGGCCAGTGGCTTAAATCTACACAGAAAGGCATGACAACCTATCTCTCCCCTCCAAAAACTAAACCATCACAAAGCCTATGAAGCTCAGTTCTATTTAACACCCAGTCACCCACCATGAGTCAGAATCCACATAATAGCTGTGACAGGCCGCGCTGACTAGAGAAACAAATTCAGGGACACTCATGTAGGTGTAAGAAAGAGTTTTACATCACAAAGTAATTATGTACCAAGCTAACGTCCCAGCCCAGTTCCGGATCGAGTCCATAAGTCCGGTGCTAGCTCCTAAGTCCAATACCAGTCTATAAATTCCTCTTCAGACTCACCCAGCCCCATGCAATGAGGCAGAATGCAGAAAGAACACCGGCCAGTGGGTACAAGAAGTCTTGTGGCTCCACTGACGGTGACTGCATCACGGGGCTCACAGGTGTCACGTGGCTCCAGCAGCTCTCCAAGTGACTCAAAGCAGGAAAGCGAAGGCACGGGGTGGCGGTGGGAGTGGGTGAGGGGTTCCCAGGACACTCCTTATGAGAAGGCCAAGGCCACAAGGAGGCATTATCAGGCTGTGATGTGATTGACAAGCTAGACTCTACTCCCTGTGTATTCAAGTTGACACGAAACTCTGTAACTACCCCAATAGCAACAGGTTTCCTTGAGTTTTTTAGAGGGTTTTCCTCCCACCAGGTTTTGTTTTGGTTTTTTGGTTGGCTTGGTTTTCCCCTGGTTTTGCTAAAGGGGAAGCAGTGCACACTCCAAAGACTTCCTCATAGAGGTGGAAATTTTGTGGGAAGTGATATAATACATGTCATGAGGTGTTTGTTAAGCTTCCCTTACTCTCTCAAAGATGCTGACAATTACAATTAAAATAGAATCAGACTTTTAACGAATGCCTAGGATTATGACCGGCACCACTAACACTTCCTCAGTGACAGAGGCCTCAGACGCCCACACTTGGGCAACAGCCTGAGTCCACTATCATCCTAGGAGTCCTGGGACAACCCCAGGCCTTGCAACCGGCAGAGGAGGCCACCATCTCAGAAAGATGTTTACGTGTGTTTCATTGACTATGGAAAGGCATTATACTGGGTGGACCACAACAAACTATGGGTAACCTTGAGAAGAATGGCATTACAGAACACTTCCTTGTGCACGTGAGCAGCTTGCACATGGGACAAGAGACAGATGTGAGGCCAGAACAAGGGTATGATGCATGGTTTCACATCAGGAAAGGTGTACATGAGGGTGGCATTTTCTCCCCATATTTCTTCAATCTAGATGCTGAGCAAATCATCAGAGAAGCTGAATTACATGAAGAAGAGTGCGGCATCAGGACTGGAGGAAAGTTTATGATTAACAATCTGAGGTACGCAGATGACACAACCCCACTTGCTGAAAGCGATGAGGAGGAATTAAAGCCCTTGCTGATGAAGACCAAGGATTGTATCCTTCAGTATGGCTTATGACCCAATGTAAGGACAACTGAAATCCTCATAGCTGGACCAAGAGGAGATGATCATGATCAATGGAGAGAAGGTTGAAGTTGTCAAGGACTCTGCCTTACTAGAATCTGCAATCAATGCTCATGGAAGCAGCAGTCAAGCGATCAAAAGACGTACTGCATTGGGTAAATGTGCAGCACAAGACCTCTTTAGAGTACTGAAGAGCAAGGATGTTATTTTGAGGATGAAGGTGGTCCTGACCCAAGCCATGGTCCTCTCCACTGTATCACATGCATATAAAAACTGGACCTTGAATAAGGAAGACCGTAGAACAACTAATGCATTTGAATTGTGATGCTGAAAAGGAATATCGAAAGTACCATGAACCCTTAAGAGGGCAAATCCAAACCAACCCCCCAAAAATATACAAAACCATCTGTATTGGAAGAAGTAAGACCAGAGTGTTCCTTAGAGGGAAGATGGCAGCACTCGTCTTACATGCTCTGGACATATTGCCAGGAGAGTCCGTAGAGAAGGGCATCCTGTTTGGTAAAGTGGAGGGGTGGCAAAGAAGAGGAAGGCCATAAGGAGATGGGTTGACACAGCGGCTACCCCAATGGGCTGGGGCATAGAAACAATGATGCAGATGGCACAGGACCATGTAGTGTTTTGCTGTCATGCATCGGGTTGTAATGGTTAGGCATTGATCTGTGATCACCATGGTCACCAGTTTGAAACCACCAGCAGCTCCAAGGGAGAAAGACTGGCTCTCTACTTGTGTAAACAGCTACAGTCTCAGAAACTCACAGGGGTGGCTACGGTCAGCAATGACTCGATGGCAGGCAGTTGTCAGGGTGGCTAAGGTGCCTACCGTCTACCATAAGGATGTGGAGTAAGACTTTTCAAGACCTTCACCTGCTGGTGGGGCACAATTCAAAAGGAGAAGAAACCGCTGGAATATCTATTGGTAACTAGAGTGTGGATTATACGAAGTATGAATCCAAGAAAATTGGAAGTCCTCAAAAAGCAAACAGAATACATCAACATCGATATCCTAGCTGTAGTGGGCAGAAAGGGACTGGCAATGGCCAATATAAATCAGATAAATGGGCTGCCAGGCTGGAATAACAGAGTGAAGAGAGATGACATTACCTTCGTCAACAAAAAGAACTTGTCAATATGCGCCCGTCTATAAGGAAAGCGAGTTAATAAGACTTTTCAAATTTACACATCAATTACTAATGCCAAAGATGAAGGTATTGAAGATTTTTACCACCCACTGCAGTTGAAAATTGATCAAGTGTGCAATTAGGATGCACTGATAATGACTGGCGATTAGATAAAAGAGATGAGTTAGTAGCTGGAAAATACAGCTTTGGTGGCAAAAATGACACTGGTGGTCACATGACCACCAGAATTTTGTAAGACCAATGACTTATTTGCTAAAAATACCTTTGTCAACATACCGAAAGGGTGCTCAGTGGGTTAAGCATTTAGCTGCTAACAGGGTGTTTGGTGGTTTGATCCTACCAGCTTTTTAGCAGAACAGACGAGGCAGTCTGCTTCTGTAAAGATTCACAGCCTCCGAACCCAACCAGAGCGGTTCTACTCTGACCTACAGGGTAGCTGTAAGCTTAATACCTGAGAGCCCATGGGTATTAAGGGAAATGATTCACACAGTCTTTGCAAGGTGAAATCCACCGGAATCAAATCAACACCACCTTTGGATGGAGAAGTTCATATCATTGGTCAGATAGTCCTCAAATTGGCAGAAACGCAGTATTATCCTAAGCCACTGACTTCAATATCATGAGCCAGGGACTGACTATGGAACAGACTATCAATTACCCATGGGCAAGTTCAAGGTGAAGCTGAAAAAAAAAATTCAAAGTCATCCATGAGAGCCATGAGAGACAAAGCACAACCTTGAGTATGTCCCATCTGGATTTAAGAGACTCCACTGACTTAATTAATGTTCTATAATTTATCTCCAGGATCTAATATCGGTTGCAATGGCTACCCGGAAACTCAGAAGAAGAAAAAAAATGTCTTGATTAAAGGGTTTGTTTTTAAAAGAAGTTAACAAGTTGCAATGCCAGTGAGAATGCTCTGGGTAGCTATTTACCAGGACAGGTTCAAAGTTTCAGGTCTGCTAATAAATGCCCAAGGGGGCGGACCACTCTGCTGTAAGCCTAACCTGAAGGCATTCACCCAAAGGTCCTCGGGTTAGCAAACCCAGCTCCCTGAATGAAGACCCAGGAGCCTCCCACTCCAGGAAGCCTCAGCTCAAGGGCACCCAGCTCTACTGGCATGGGTCAGCAAGCCCAGCTTCCTGAAGCAAATGCCCAGAGGCACACTGCTCCAATAAGCCTCTGTTCAAAGGCCCTCAAGAGGACCCCAGTGGAGTCGTGGTTGTGCGTTGGACGGCTAACCTCAAGGTTGCAGTTTGAAACCACCAGTTGCTCTGAGGGAAAGACAGGGGTTTCTACTCCCATAATCAGCTCCAGTCTTGGAAACTCACGGGAGCAGTTCGACCCTTTCCTGTAGGATCACTATGAATCAGCGGAATCAGTGGAAATGGCAGTGAGAAAGGCACTTACTTGGCTCCACTTCTGTGGGTCAACAAGTCCAACTTCCCCACTGAAGGACCCAACAGCCACCGGCTCCACAAGCCAATAAAAGGACTCAACTTGCTCTGTGGGTTGGGACGTCATCCCTGTGTTCCACGCGCTGACTCCTGGTTCTGCTGCAGCTCCTCTGATGGTATAGCTGTCGTTGCATCCAAGCGATTCACTGCGTAGGGATGTTGGGTCCAGAGCATGTGCTACCCTCCTGGCTCTTGCTAGTAATGAAGTCCTTCCCCCGGCTTCTCAGAGGGCTCATGTTATACCCAGCAAGATGGCACTGCAATCCTGTTTGCAAGCACTCCCATGTGAATCCTATCAGGATCTTCTCCTACCATCTTACCATGAAGGGAAAGGTTGTTTGGGGGAAGTTAGACGTTAGCTAGAAGAGCCGCATTAAATAACACACTGCCTCTGCAGAAACCATCTCAGAAACAGGGGTGTGACATATTGAGGACCAATGGTTGAAGATCAGACAAGTTATGGGATGGCATCAAGGCAATCAAGCACAAAGAAAGGAAAAGATCATTAAGACAGGGATGAAAACACAGATCAAAGTTGACACCAGAAGAGACTTGAAAACCCCTACAGTGAACAGAGGAGACGAGGACATAAGAGAGTCCGAAGGGCAGCCCAAGGAGACCAAGTATTAACATGGAATGGCAGAACCTGGAGTTATGACCCTCAAAGGCTGCGCATGTCTCAAGCTGAAAGGATTCTGCAGGCAAAATACTGAACAACGAGCACAAGAAGCATCTAAATAAAATGAAAGCTTACCAAGAGTTAGCTGGCAGACAACCATTTCAGAAACATGCCATCCATAAATGACGGTACCGAAAACTAGTGATACTAGGACATTGGTAAAATTCAAATAAAATCGCAAGGCTCCAGAAATAAATGAATATCGATGGAGATGTTTCAACAGACAGACAGAATACTGGAAATGGTCAACGGTCTTTGTAAGAAATTCGGAAGACAGCTATCTGGCCACCCGACTCAAGAAGATCCAAACTCAGTCATACCTATGCCTGAGAAAGATGACCCAACACAAGGTCATGGTTCTGATCACATGCACCTCAAATCTCACGGAATATAACTTAAAAACTATTGCAGCGGTACATCAGTGAGGAACTACCAGAAATTCAAGACAGATTCAGAACATGAAACAAGAGATAGTGTTACTAACATCCAATGGGGCTTGGATGAAAGCAGAGAATATCAGCAAGGTGTTTCCTTTGGTGTTAGCGATTATACAAAGGCATTCAACTGCGCACGTCCTGACAAACTATGGATAGCATTGCAAAGAATGGAAGTCAAAGAACACTTCTGGTTGCTCAGGCAGACCCTCCTCTAAGTAGCCCCAAGACGGTCCTTCCATCAGAACACTGCCTGGTTTAAAGCCAGGAACGGTGTGAGTCAGGTCGCATCCTTTCACGAAACTTATTCAATCTGTATGCTGATCGACCGATCCACAACACTGGACTCTATGCAGAGGCATGGAGGAAGGCACATTAAGAACCTGTGTCACGGAGATGACACACCTTGCTCAGTGAGAGTGAGGCAGACTTGAGCACCGATTGATGAAGGTCAAAGGCGGCCGCCTCCTGTGTGGATCACAGCTCAGCATCAAGGAAACAAACCCTCTCAACAGGACCAAGAAGCAACAACACGGCAGAGAGAAGATTGAAGCTGTCGACAACTGCATTTCCTTAGGGCCACCTCAAGCCACAGTCAAGACATCAAAGGGCACATTGCATTGGCTCCATGTGCGGCAGAAGACTTTTAATTACAGTGTTACAAAGATGTCACCGTAAATACTAAGGCGCCTGACCCAGGCCATGGTGTTTTCAATCACCACACCTACATGGGAAAGCTGGACCATGAATCAGAAGGACTGAGGAAGAATTGAGCCATTTAAATTGGTGGTGGTGAAAATGACTGATTATACTATAGCTGTCCCACCCCCCCAAAAAAAATGACCAAACTCTGCCTTGGAGGGAGTATACTCTGAAAGCGCTGCTCAGAAACGGAGATGGTGCGAGTTTACAAGTACTCTCACATGTTATCAGGAGGGACCAGTCTCTACAGAAGATCAGGCTGGATAAAGCAGAGGCTCAAAAGAGGAACCCAATGAGACGGCTGGACACGGTGGCTGCAATAATAAAGACTCAACCTTTCCTAAGGAATCAGTAACAATCCCGTGACCAGTGCCCGTATAAGAAGAGAAAGGGTGGGAAGGAGGGAGGGCAGGAGACGGTGGGTGTGCAGGGGGCTCTGAGTTCCCCTTGATGGTCATGGGATCATTTGGAAAAGATGGTGACTGTTTCTCAACATGCTGGCTATACCGAACATGACTGGATCGTACGTGTCAGAAGTGTTGGATTGGCAAATGTCTTGTGACCTATATTTAAAACACAGTAAAGTGAGTCCGTTGTTTTTTAAGGGAGCGAGAGAAAAGACCAACAGACAGAGGAAGGCCAGGCGAAGATGGGAGCAGAGATGAGAATGAGGCCTTGACTAGCCGAGGAACACCAAGGAGTCAGTCCCACCACCACCAGAGGCTGATCCTGCGCCTCCCCACCAGCCCCTCCATCCCCGCAGAGGCCCTGAAGGAGCGGGGCCCTGCTGGCATCTTGAGTGTGGACTTCTAGCCTCCAGAACTGTGAGAGAAGACAGTGTTGCTGAATCAAGGCACCCAGCCGTGGAACTTCAGTTACAGCTGCCCTCGTCAACTGACACTGCTGTTCCGTAGAGAGGCAAGGCCAAGAAACGTCTCCTCCCTGTTTCCTGAAGAAAGCAGGCGCAAGGAAGCCAGGGTGTCTCCCCCTTTCACCCTGCTGTTAGAATGGGTCACTGTCTTGTGGGTGTTCGGCCTCAGCCTTGAAGGAGCTTCCCAAGGCTGGGTGAGGTGCTGAGCAGACGGAGGGTGCTCAAAGGCCCTGAGAAAGACCAAGGTGGGCCTGCTATAGACAAGATGGCAGCTCCCACTGAGAGCCCGTGAGAACATTCCTTGCGGGCATGCATCGTCATTAAACAGCACCTCCTCCATCCAAAAGCAATTCGGCCAATACATCAAACCGAGACTTTCTGGGGAAAGTATTTGCACAAGATGGATATGATTCAGGTCCCACGTTTCAGGACAGGCCTGGTCATGTGCAGGACCACAGAGTGATTTGTGGATCTCGTGCGAGTATAACTCAGGCAGAAAGCAGCAGGCTTGCCCATCAGGGCCATAGGCACACTGGAGCTGGACATCAATCACGCTGGGCACTGAGGGACAGGTGACTTCAATGACTGGGCTGATTAACAGCCCTGCTCAACTTTGTCCACCACACCTACCTCATGAATTGTTTAATTCAGACGATTCACCAACATGATTCAAAGCCACCACAAAACCGTACTGTGTGCTCTGCATCGGAACGGACTCCCCAAACTCCCTGTCAATTCTGACCCACGGTGGCCCTCTAGGACACAGTCGACCTGCCCCTGTGGATTTCTGAGACGGGAAATCATGACAGGGGCAGAAAGCCTCATCTTTGTCCTCCAGAACACATTTCTGTTAGCAGCCCCTGTGCCAGCTGGGCTCCCACTGACTCAACGGCAGTGGGTTATCTGGACGCATAGAGGAGTTAGGTGAATATATGCCGGGCGAGGTCACACATTTCAGCTGACCTTCCAGGGGATCATGAAGCCAGGGCCTAAGCCCTCAACCAAAGGGACCAGAGCTTCGGGAGTTCAGAAAAAGGTGAAGCCATGGACACTCACAAAGGATGATGGTGGGGACATCCATGTGGGGCAGGCAAGTGATCAACCCACATGGCAGGAATGGAGCAGGAAGTCCTCTGCTAACAAGGAAAGGAGTGGACAATAAGGCTGAAACCAGACTCGATACCAGAACGTCTGGGTGTGCACATAGGCACCTGTGTGTGCGTGCAGGAGCCTATATGGAGACAGAAAGGCCTACAAAGCAGTGCTCAGGAACACGGACTGCAAAGGGCATTTCAAGACAAACTTGAGTGAAGTCATCCGGCGACAGCGTGCTGAGTTGCGGTGATGCTGGGGGCTGTGCCATTGGTACTTCACATGTCAGTGGGGTTAGCCATGGGCGACCACTCTCAACAAACTTCCGGACACTTCTTCAGACCAGGAGGAAATGTCTAGCAACCTACTTCGGAAAATGAGTCAATGAAAACTTAGGGGTCACCACGGATCATGCCCGACTCTTGATTCGGACGAGCCATCGGTCGGGTTCACTCCTGCAGGAGGCCCTCGTGGACAGAGGAAGCAGAGGTCCCTCCAGGGCGAGGGAGATGGATTGGCACCGTAGCTGCAATGATGGGCAATCAGGATGACACAGGGTCAGGCGACCCATTCCCGAGGTACACAAGCCCACTAGGAACCAGAGATGAGTCAGCCAAGGCTCTAAGTAAAAGGCTGATGAAAACCACGGAGAAGAGAGGTCAGTGCTAATACACAGGCTGACAACCCAGGAGGTGGGTGACTGGCGGCAACACTAACAGATATCAGGAAGGGGAACATGACCAGTTTCAGTTTCCCGCTAGACTCCCTGTGGAGTAAGCACCCTAGGGTAAGCCCCATTGGCCTACAACCTTACAGCATCCCCTCCTGTTGTGTTGGCCGGGCAAGGACTTCATTTTCACCAGCAGAACAGAGCAGAGATGACATGACATCACCCCTTGGACTAAGTTACATCATCTGGCAAAGTGAGAGGGGGCACACATCATTATGGGAGGCTCCATCTCAGAGGACTGGAACGAGAAAGACACCCCAAATGGCTGTGAAGAAGCAAATGGGCATGCTGGAAACGGCCTATGGGGAGCACTTGCAAAAACTTTTTTTTAATGTTTTTTAAACCGCATTGCCTTCAAGTCCATCGCCACTCAGTGTGACCCCATAACGTTACAAAGGAAGGTGTGAAGAAGCCCAGCTGGCCATCGTGGAGAGAGGTGGGGTAGGGGCTGGGGTTCAAGCCACAAGCAGTAATAGGAGATAGAAGAGATGGAGGGACCCTAGGGAGGAGCTCACACGTTCTCCCCAATGTCCTCCCAGGAGCTCTGTAGATTCTCTGCTGACACAGGGCAAGCACTCGGAGCCCAGAAGCCAGCGGTACAGCAAGGGGCTGCCACCTGCCACCTTGCGGAGAGGACCAGTTTCCTCGGGCCTCACGCCAAACCCACCTGCCACTCAGGGCACGGGGCCTTTGCCGGGCGAATGGGAGCACACTGCAGGAAGCTTCTCTTGGAGAGGAGCTGAAAAGGATTGAAATGTTCTCATAGTTTATGTCTGTATGTATGTATGCATGCATGCATACATGTATGTATGTATATGTATACACAGACACACACACATACATATAAACTTCAAAGAAGTAAGACAATTTTGAACATTTTGCTCTGGAATGTTTTACATGATGGGTATAACATACCCTGTGCCCATAGGCCAGAGTCAATCGCCAGTCTCGCCTCACCTCACCTCACCCTGCCCTGCGTGATTCATTCGCTGGAAAACCCCAAGCATCTGATAAAGTCGGCCAAGAATGCTTTCGTGTACGTGTCTACAAGAAAAGGGCCTCTTCTTAAACAGCATCACAGTTTTGCTACTTGTCTTTTTAACCTTCACCAATACTGCCACATTCATTTAAACAGCCTCAACTTTGCAGATCTGTCCATCTGGCAGTCCGTCTGTCCGTCCGTCCATCTATCCATCTCCCTCTTTCACAGTTGTGCTGTTGAAATTCAGATCCAAGCAAGATGTGCGTGCTGCGTTTGGGTGGGTTTTTGCGTCTCTATGTCGATGGGGTCTACCCTGGTCCTGCAGTGTTCTTCCTCTTCACTGGTTTTAAGACCCCTTTTCAATTAATTAAATGACCATATAATTTATAATACTCGTCCTCTCTCCCTTCTTTAGACTTCTCTAATTTTCTCCAGGATAATATGTGTGTGTTTGTTTTAATTCTTTTAAGAGAGCAAATCCTTGAAGAGTCGGGACGCTGGCGTGTTATGTTCAGCCCCCACAGAGCTCTGCTGTTCACCACATCCGCCTGCCCGTTCACTTGCTGCTCTACCATTAACCATGACTGCTGAATGACAAGGGCCCTGGTGGCACAGCGGCCATGAGTTGGGCTGTTCGAAACCACCAGTCGTGCTTTGAGGGAAAGATGAGGCTTTTTACTCCCATAGAGAGTAACGGTCTTAGAAACTAACCGGGCATTTCTAATCTGTCCTATCAGTCACTATGAGTTGGCATCTATTCAATAGCAGTGAGTTTGCCTCTAGGGTTTGGGCTTTACCTCTGTTGTCTGAATAAGATGACAGTGCAGATGATGGTGATGGGGGCAACAGTGGTGACAGTAATGAAGACAGCATTGACTGGACAGTCACTTTACGTGCTAATGTCTTCTCAAGACCTGCTCTCTGATTTTTTAAATAACTCAATGGGGGCTCATGCAACTCTTATCACAATCCATACTACACCCAGTGTATGCCAAGCACATTTGTTGCCCTCATCATTCCCAAAACTTTTGCTTTCTACTTGAGCCCTCGGTATCACCTCATTACCCCCCCTCCCTCCTGAACCCCTGATGAGTTATAAATTAATATTATGTTCCCCCTTTCTACCTCACCTTCCCTCCGCCCTCTGCTCTCTTGATTTTAACGTACCCTTAAAGAATTGGTACAGAGAAATTTTCACTTGTTTTCATTTTAGAAGGGCAGCATGGAGGGATGAGGATTTTTTTAATATATAAATGACTTCATTGGTGACTCTTCCAGCTTTTATAACAATCCATACATCCACTCTATCAAGCACATTTGTACATATGTGGCCATCATCCTTTTCAAGACATTTTCTTTCTACTTGAGTCCTTGGTATCGGCTCTTCTTTTTTCCCTCCCTACCCACCCCCACCATGAATCCTTGAAAATTTAAAAAATATTATTATTTTCATATCTTACACTGTCTGCTGTCTCCCTTCACCCATGTTTCTGTTGTTTGTCCCACTGGAGAAGTGGGTTATACATCATAGATCTTTGCAATCGGATTCCCCAGGAATGAAGATGTTACATAAATGACAAAAGAAAAAAAATTTATGAGGAAATAGAATGAAGAAACAATGGAATTTTTCCATGCTGTGTCACCTTGACCTAAACACATAGCTTAAAAAAACAGAGTAAAGTAAAATCAGTTTGACCATTGAGATGAAAAGTACATCACACTCATAATCCATATATTTAGTAGCATTTTATCATTGCAAAGCACTTTTTTGTTTCCTGTTTTGCTGCTGCTGAAAATGTACACTGCAAAACGTACACCGATTCAACAGGGTCTGCATGTACAATCCAGCGCCAATGCTGATCTTCTTCAAGTAGTCAATGACTCACATCCTTTTTCAGAATTGCTCCTTCTCTATAAACATGACCTTCCTCCCAGCGCTGTTCTCATAGACAGATAGTTCTTTAAGAACACTACTTAAGGCAAACATTCTTCATTAGTTAAACTACCCTAAGGAGCCCTGGTAGTTTTTAGCATTGCACCCAAAACAACAAGGCCAATGGTTCAAACCAACCAGCCACTCGGTAGGAGAAAGATGAGGCTGCCAGCACCGTCAGAGATTGACAGCCTCGTAAGCCCTATGTAGGTCTCTCTGGGTTAGAACAGACTTAATGGCAGTGGGGTTTGTTTGGGGGGTTATGGAACTCAAGTACAGAGTGACTTACACATTAGGCCGCTACCCTCAAGGCAGGCAGTTCAAACCACTGTCTGTCCCCTGAAAGAGTTGCAGGCTCGGAAACCTTATTTCAGGTTGCAATGAGTTGGAATCATTTGAAGAGCGGTGGGATTGGGAGTGTTTGGTCTGAAGATGACTGAATATCTGTGCAATAGCCTCAAGTGTTCATCAGCCCTCTGTGTCTCCAGAAAGGCCAGATTCTATGAGAATCTGAAAGTCTGTCCTGAATCCCCTCGTCTCCCGCTCCATGACCAAGATCCTTGCCAAGAATTCAGAGCACCTTGTTACATATTAGCAAAGCATGACCCCAACTACCAGATAAGCTGACAAAGCAAGCTGGGTAAAATGTGAACAGCAGAATCATGGTGACAAATAGGTGAGGATTCCACCAGATGGGCAGTTCAGCGGGGCAACTTTACCCCCAAGGGGACCCTGGGTGACACTGGGGATATGTTGATGGGCACAGTTGGGGCCGTGTGATTGGAGTGTTTTTTTGTGTTGTTTTTGGAAGACATTTTAAAATCATAGCTTTATTGACATATCTTACACAATCCAGTATAGCCATTTACATACAATTCTGTTGCCCAGTGCCCTGAGAGGGGTTACATAATCATCAGTGCCATCAGCTCCCTACTCCCCCCTCCCATCTTCCTCTACCCTCAGGGAACCGTTACTCCAGCTAACTGCTTCCGAATGGGTATCTATTAACATTCCCGTACTGAACCTTTTACATATACAAGTGAGCATACGTGAATCTAACATGATTAATGAGGTAAAACAATACCTTGCTAGTAAGGGAAAGAAATATTGAGTAAGTAGAGGATATTTATATGGTTGATCAGTGCTATACTGAACCCTAGATTTTTTTTAAAGTCATTTTATGAGGGATGGAGTATTTGTTTTGAACCCAGCTTCTTTCCAGTCCTGCAGCAGTTAATGCCCAGAGAAGGCTCGATCTCAGATATTCTGCCGCCAAGCACTGGTGACAAGCATCCACAGCAGCCACCACCTCTGAGAAGTACCCGGATCTGCAGCATGGGGGCAAGGAGCTCCTAAACCCAAGGAGCAGTGAGTAATGGTCTCTCCCAGTCATTGAACTGTTGTTGGGGGGGAGTTCTGGTCTCCCACTCTTAAAGGAGCCAAAAGAAGCCTCGAGGGGCCGTCAGGAATCAGTGGCACATGCGGGATCTGAGACTGGATGGTGCTCCCCGTTCTTCCTCTTCTTCTCCTGGTGATGACTTCTCCCTGGGCTCAGACTTGCTGCTGTCACAATGGTGAGACTCACAGGGAGATGGGTTGTGACAAAGAGGCTGCCTGGCCTGTTCTAGGCCAACCTGACACCTGGTCAGGGGGGACCTGACAGGCACCTGGTCTAATCAAGTCTGGCTCATGAGTAGAAAGGTGCTTAATGAGATTCTGAAGGAATGGTGTTTTGTTTTAGAAGTAGATTGGCAGGCCTTTCTTCTGAGGTGCCCTGAGGTCGACTCACACCCTCAACCTTTCAGTTAGCAGCTGAGCTGTTGTGACAAATACTAGTCTAATTCTCTTAGGGCCTGGGACTAAAGCTCTCCCGCCATCGAGATGATGCCGACTCACAGTGACCCTTTATGGTAGAACTGCCCCTGTGGGGTTCCAAGACTGAAACTCTTTACAGGAGTAGAAAGCCCTGTCTGTCTCCCTCGGAGCTAGCTGATGGTTTCAAACTGCTGACCTTGCAGACTGCAGCCCAATGCATATCCACTGTGTCACCATGGACCTGGTAATAAGAAGTCTGCCTTGTCTCTCCATGACAAACCTGAGGCTGGTCAGGTTGGAGGGAAACCCTCAGTCCTAGCTCTTCTTTCATTCTTTCTACCTGAAGAATAAGGAGCAGGGCAGCTAAGAAGAAGCCGTCATTTGGGCCCCGATTCAGACAGGATTCAGAAGATAATTCAGATATTATCGGGTCTTAAGAGGTCCCCTGCCTGCCCAAACTGAAGTTTCATACTTCAAAGATAGATTGTTAATTACACATTATGATCCCAATTATATCCGAGTGCTTTATAAAGCAGGATCTCTGCTGAACAATTTTATCGTTTTAATTCTTTTCTTCCATCATTTTTAATAACTACGCTCTGGGTTTTATTGCATTAAGCTACAATTAAGAAAGAAAAGTCCTCTATATTTTAAATCCATTTAAATTTTCACTCTTGTCTCTTTTTAACTTAAAGAATTCCTCTGCTATCTGTAATGATGCAGCACACAATGTAGACAAAAGAAATAACTTAGCTAAAATGAACTGAATTCTATTTAGGCAGAAAAAAATGCCTGCCAACTTACTTGTCGCATGAGGTCTTCCTTTAAGGATAGCGAAACCCAGGTTCTGAGAGGGCAAAGGGAAACACACGAGAGAGGTGGGCATGGGGACAGCAGTGGGTCAATGGGAGAAGGCCTGACTTCATTGTGGGAGATCCAGGTTGTATTTCCGGCCAATGCACCCACCCCATGTTTATCAGTGGAGCACTGGGTGTTGCTATGATGCTGAACAGGTTACAGCTGTGTCTCCAGATTAAGTGGTCCACAGGCACCATGAAGATGGCGGCTCATGGCCACGCAGCACTGCGCCACTCAACAGTGGCTAACGATAAACATCCAATCATCAACCTCATTGGAAGTCACCGTCCACACAGATTACAGCCTAGGAAACCCATGGGCAGTTCTGTCCAGTCACAAGGGGGCCCTCTGAGTCTAAAATTCTTTCAAGAGCAACCAACTTCCACTATTAACCAGTAAAATGACTCCACGGTCCTGTGCAAACCTACCCTTGCTGGATGGCATTTGCTTTCCAGTAGTGAGACAATGTATCTATCATGAGCAAGAGTAAAAGGTCTTAATACTGGACCACCAGCACACAGGCTGTGGCTGAGCAATATTTATCTGGCTGGTGAGGCATATTTTTGTGTGATCGATATGCGAATGACTGCCTTCTTTCCCTGAGTATCCTATAATCGATGGGTAAGCAAACTGTTTGGTAAAGAGCTTAGCAGCAAATATTTGAGGCTTTGTGGGCCAGCCACAGGGTCCCTGCTGTGACCACTCCACATCGTCGTTGCGGTACAGAAGTAGTCCTAGACCAGCGACCTGTAGGTCGCAATCCCTTTGGGAGTCAAACGACCCTTCCAGAGGGGTCTCCCATTCATAACAGTAGCAAGATGACAGTTATGAAGTAGCCACGAAAGTAATTTCATGGTGGAGGGGGGGCGGTCACCACAACATGAGGAACTGTGAAAGGGTTACGGCATGAGGAAGGTTTAGACCACTGTCCTAGACAAAGATGAGACAAGAGATGTAGTGTATGCAACTCAAACTTTACTTCCGTGGGCCCTGTCTTAGTTGTCAAGGAGCTTCAGTGGTATTGGGCAGCTAACGCCAAGGTACGCAGTTCAGACCACGGGAGAAAGACGAGGTTGCCTGCTCCCCTCCAGACTGATACTCCCAAAACCCCACAGAGGAAGTCCTGCCCTGTACGGTCACGATGAGTCAGTGGCAGGGAGTGTTTGGTGCCCGTCTCAGAGCACTAGGACGCAGGGGTAGAGGAGAAGCCTGCACAGGAAGCAAGAAAGCTGCAGAAATAAGCAGAGAGCCAGCAGGCTTGAAATGGGATAAACAGAGACTATGGCAACCGCCCATCCTCCACACTGAGGAGGGAGCTCCTAAGAGCAAAAGCGCGTCTGTCTGCTAGGAAAAGAGTCATTTCTCAACCATGTTTGTTTTAAGGTGCAAGGGTTTCCCCCAACAGAAGCCCCTTCCATGCTATCCCGGGGCTGCTCCCTAACCTGGAGGTCCATTTCTGGTTGTTGCTGCTGCTGCTGCTAGTTGCCATGGAAATGGCTCTGACGCTCATCAAAGCGCTACCGAAGGAAACGCCGTCCAGTTGGGCACCGTCTTCATGACCGCAAAAATGACAGAGCTGGTTGCTATGGCGATTATGACAACCCACCGCACCGAGAATCTTTCCTTTCCTCCGCCCTCTGTTGACCAAGCATGCTGTCCAGACACTTCTAGAGATTGGTCTTGCCTGGTGGCACATCCAAAGTACACAACATGGCTTCTCACCAACCAGGAGCATCCCATCTTTATTTCTACTAAGATAAAAATTGGAACTGGAGCTCATCCCAGGTGCTTCGAAAACTGCCTGATCTGGTGGCACCCTTTTGACTGCACTTCAGAGAAGGAGCCAGCCAGGCCAGGGTTGCAGCCGGTGGTCACTGAGCACAAAGAGTAACTGGTCCACCAGGGAATGCACCCACCCAGCAACACAGAAACCACCCAGGAACCACTCCCAGTCCTGAATGGCCAGGGAGGGCTCCGGGTGCCTGGAACAGCAGAGGTCCTCCCCTGTGCCCTCCCTCTGACCTCCTCCACGCACACGCTGCACATCCTGTTCATCAGCAGTCCTCTCGGCTCTCCTGCAAAGAGGAGTCAGCACCCAGCTGCTGCCCTTCCCTCAGTCTCCCTGATTCTGCCCTTAACCCTACCCAAGATTATTCTCATGCTCAAGTCTGATCATGCCCACCCTCGGCTCAAAAGCCTCTCTCTAGTGGACCCCAGAGTCCTGGCTCTAAGAGGAATTCAAGGCACTAGGCAATCTGAACCCTAATTCTCATTACCTGCCTAATCACCCCGCAGCCCACCCCCATCATTCAGTCAAGGTGTGTCCTCAGACAAACCAGGTATACCTAACTCGGGACCCATCACTGCTCTCCCCCTAACCAGGAAGACTCCTCCCCTGGAGCGCCTCACCGCTGGCTCCCTCGCCTCCTTTGAGTTTCTGCTTAAACTTTGCTTCAGGGGGCTCTCCCAGATCACAACCCTGCCCTCCTTCAGAGCCCCTGGGTGGTGTAAATGGTTGTGCACTCGGCGGCGAACAAAAAGGTTCTAGGTTCAAGTCCATCCAGAGGCACCGTGGAAGAAAAGCCTGGCAGCCTACTTCCAAAAAAGCATTGGAAATGTCTGGAAGCACAGGACGACTCTGTCTACTGCAGGGAGGCACCATGAGTCAGTAAAGTCCACAGAAAAGGTGGCATCTTATTACCCTCCTACACCCCCACCCCCACCCCAGGTCTCCCTGGTGCCCTCCTTGTGTTACGTTTTCTCCACAGCACCCAGCAGCATCTGGCAGACTGCACATGTCGCATGGTCATTCATTTGCTTATGGCCTGATTTTGCAGATGCTAGAATGCCAAGAACAGACACAGGCAGAGTAGGTATGCAAGGCACATTGATGGAATACACTGATGCCTTCATGCCTGTCTGCTCTGGAGGATCTAAGGCTATACCTGCACTGCACCACCACCACCACCACCACCACCACCACCACCACCACCACCACCACCACCACCACACACACACACACACACACACACACACACACACACACACTTTTTCATCTCTTATTTTCCTTCAGTTTAATTTATTCTGGTCTCTCCCTTTGCCGTTCTACATCACTCCTATACTTATCCACCGCATCCCTGTTCACATCATTCCCTCCGTCCGTCCACTGCTATCTAGAAACATCTACGCAGAAGAATTTAGATACATATTTTTAATTCCACTTCTATAAACTCCTCAATTCACCATAAGATACGCTATTAACTTAAGAGTTGACAGTGATGTTAAAAAAGAAGAGATCTCACTGGCCACCTGTGGAGAATGAAAGATCACTGCATAAGAAAGCATCCAGGCATGGCTGCTGCCTCTCCTGCACACACTGTGACCTGAGTCAAATAAAAGGAGGGAAAGAAAAACAATCGCCCTGAAGTGCTTCTGGACAGAAATTCAGGAGGGGTTGAGAGCAGCATCAGGGAGACCTTCTTGTGGCTCCTAACAAAATAACTCAACCCGTGGGTGGTGCAGACATTCCTGGATGCCCACTGAAAGGTAGGAGGCTGTGAGCCCACCCAGAAGGGTCAGAGAAGAAATGACTGGCAGTCCGATTCAGAAAAGACACTCATGGAAAACCCCTCAATTGTACCCTTTCATCACCCACATGTCCGGAAATGAACTCACCCAGTGGCTGAGTTTTCAAAGAAACATTAGACGTGTCTATATGGAAAATCTAAGTGATATAGAGATACACACACCTTATCATAATCAACCAGTTGAAATTTAAAAGCAGAGCATTTACCCCAAAGTTCAGAATCGTTAGGAAAGAGGGAGAAAAGGAAACAGGAAAATGCAGAGAGGAAGCGGGATAAGCAATGCTACGCTACAGAGACCGCAATCGGTGACATGAAACAAAATGGGTATTAATCAGTGCATGTAAACAGCACTGAAGCTCCAGCTCAGGGATCAGCTCAAACAGGATCTAATGAAGGGAGAGGAAGAGAGTGGAGCACATCCTGGCCCACCAAGCCCTGAGGATGATCTTCCTGCTCAGAGCAGCCAATGCACAGGGAGGACATAGGGCCGGCCCCACTACGAGACACGATGTCCTCACTGACCCACAGACATACGGAAGACAACACGGGAGGCACAGGTCGGGAATTGTGCCCGATCTTAGCCCACCACACGGAGGTAAAATACTAAGGGCGTGCAACAGAACAGCAAGGGGAGCAGAGCAATGAAGTCCCCAGGGAGTACCAAAAATAGAGAGGGACCAGGGCATGGCACCCCATCAGACTCAACTGGAAAACATTCCTAAAAGTCAACAAACAGACCCTGAACTATTTATAGGCTTTTATTTTATTTATTTTATTGTCGTTGATTATTTTGTTGTTATTGTTATTGTTTTCTTTTGTTGCTTGGTTTTGCTGTCTTGTTTTGTGCATATTATTATCTCTGCAGGTCATCTAGATAAGAAAGACAGGATAGACAATCCAGAGGAGCAAACAACTGGACTTATGGGCGGGGGAGCGGGGTAGACAAGGGAGAAGGGGAGAGGGGGAAGAAGGAACTAAAAAGTGACCTAAAATCAATGAAGAGCAAGCAGGGTGTAGGAGGCCTGGTAGAGCTTGATCAAGGGCAATGTAACCAGAGGAATTACTGAAACCCAAATGGAGGCTGAGCACGATAGTGGAACAAGAAGAAAGTAAAAGGAAATAGAGGAAGGAACTAGGAAGCAAAGGGCATTTATAGAGGTCTAAATACAGGCATGTACCTATGTAAATAAAGTTAATTATATATGACAATGGGGAAATAGATCTATGTACACATATTTATAGGCTTAGTATTAAGGTAGCAGATGGACATTAGACCTCTACTCAAGTACTCTCTCAACACAAGAACACTTTGCTCTAATAATCCAGCATTCTGCGATGCTCACCTTCCCAAGGCAAAATGTGTGCATAAGCAAATGTGGTGAAGAAAGCTGATGGTGCCCAGGTATCAAAAGATATAGTATCTGGGATCTTAAAGACTTGAAGACAAACAAGCGGCCATCTAGCTCAGAAACAACAAAGCCCACATGGAAGAAGCACACCAGTCTGTGTGATCACAAGGTATTGAAGGGATCAGATATCAGCCATCAAAGAACAAAAACTCATATCACTGTGAATGAGGGGGAGTGTGGAATGGAGGCTCAAAGCCCACCTGGAGGTAATTAGACATCCCCTTACAGAAGGGTCTCGGGGAGGAGACAAGTCAGTCAGAGTGCAGTATAGCACCGATGAAACACACTACTTTTCTCTAGTTCATTAATGCTTCCTCCCCCAACCCACCCCACTATCATGACCCCAATTCTACCTTACAAATCCAGCTAGATCAGAGCATGTTCATGAGTACAGATAAGAGCTGGAAACAGAGGGAATCCAGGACAGATAAACCCCTCAGGGCCAATAATGAGAGTAGCCATACAAGGAGGGGAAGGGGAAGGTGGGGGTAGAAAGAGAGAAACAATCGAAATGATCTGCATGTAACCCCCTCGCAGTGGGATGGACAACAGAAAAGTGGGTAAAGAAAGACATCAGTCAGTGTAAGACAATTATGACAAAATCATAATTTAAAAATTATAAAGGGATCATGAGGGAGGGAGGGAGGATGGGGGAAGGAGATGGAAAAATAAAGAGCTGATTCCAAGGACTCAAGTAGAAAGAAGATGTTTTGAGAATGATGATGGCAACAAATGTACAGATGTGCGTGACACCATGGATGGAGGCATGGAAAGGAGCTGTGTGAGCCCCCGATAAAATGATTTATTAAAAATAAAAAAAGCTTTTAAAACTGGGAGACCTTCTCTGTAAACCATCACCCAACGCACAACAGAAAGTTTTAAAATCACCAACCATAAATACCAATAAAATGGAAAACTCTTGATCCACTGAAGCAATCACCAGACTTCAAATTCCATGGGCTCCTAACTATTCAGTGAACTCAAACAAAGAACCGTTGCTAACCAGGAAGTCAGCACGCACAAAAGAAAGTTGCAGGGAACACAGCTGTGGTCTGGCTTACAGGGAGCCCCTGGGGGTCAGCATGAGTCAAGAGGGACATGACGGCAACTGTTTCTGGTAATGAAATCACGGCAGGAGCCAATGGCCCCCAGTGGCTGCCAAAGGGTGCTGGACCAAGCTGACAGGAAATGGAATGGTGGGTGGGCCAGCCTGACCACACCTGTCAACATCGCATTTCAGAAAGTGAGAGGTGCCACCAGATGGAAGTCGGATCACCCACCAGCTCCGAGTTACTTCTGCCGGAACCTGGGAGCCTGAATCCAATCTAAGCTTTCCTGGAAACACACATGATACATGGCACCCCGGGGGAGCCAGCAACAAAATCCAGATGGCGTGGAACTCCGCCGGACAAATGGCCCGGCGCCTCGGACAAACAAATTCCAAGAGTGAGCGCGGGCAGAATGCAAGCCCTGACACCCCCCAAAGGAAGAAACGTAAGAGGCTTGTCAACCAGATGCAAATTGTAGACTTTGCTGAGAGTCTCTGATTATCCAGAGATATTTTTAACCAGCTGTCAAAAAATATTTATAAGACAATCAATGGAATTTGAACATGAATATTCAGTTACATTAAGATGTAAATAAGTGTTCTTGTTTTTTTAATGTGTGTTGACAGTTAAAAAAAATATTTTATTGCAAATTTGGAGAAAACTTGCCTAGTAAATTAGTTTCTCATTTAACAATTGCTCTCCCTATCAAGGGTCAGGTCCTACAGCACAGCTCTCTTCCAAACACATGTGTTCAAACATGTCTCGATCAGCAGGTGGCTGCAGGCAAGTGCTCGCAGTGATCCGCTTCTCACTCTTATGGGGGGCCTTCAACAAAATAACAAAAGGGGGGTACGTTTTGTATCATAGAGAAAAAACTCTATTTTGTGATGCGACCTATTATCAATTTTTTAACAAAACTCAAATGGACATCTCAAACCATTGAAGCTCCTCAGTAAGTCGCTGGGACCGCTGCCGTTCCTCATGCAACGGGTTTGGGATGGAGCAAGGCTGTGAGACCATCAAGCTCAACCATGAAGAAACTGACGGAAGTCCAGAAATGCTTGAAAGACAGCCATGATTCCCTCTGGTGTGAGAGCTACTGACGTGGGATCTCACAGAGTTGAGCATTTTCAAATGTATGCAAACAACTTGGCTTCGGCAAGCTTTCAGCTGAATGGTATCTGCTTTTGCAGCCTCCAAAATTGTCCTGGAGCACCCATACACACAAGCGGGATGTGTGTGTGTGTGTGTGTGTTTGTGTGTGTGTGTGTGAGTGTGTGTGTGTGAGTGTGAGTGTGTGTGAGTGTGTGTGTGTGTGAGTGTGAGTGTGTGTGTGTGAGTGTGTGTGAGTGTGAGTGTGTGTGTGAGTGTGAGTGTGTGTGTGTGAGTGTGTGTGTGTGAGTGTGTGTGTGAGTGTGTGTGTGTGTGAGTGTGAGTGTGAGTGTGTGTGTGAGTGTGTGTGTGTGTGAGTGTGTGTGTGAGTGTGAGTGTGTGTGAGTGTGTGTGTGAGTGTGTGTGTGTGAGTGTGTGTGTGAGTGTGTGTGTGAGTGTGTGTGTGTGTGTGTGAGTGTGTGTGTGTATGTGAGTGTGTGAGTGTGTGTGTGTATGTGTGTATGTGTGTATGTGTGTGTGTGAGTGTGTGTGTGAGAGTGTGTGTGTGAGTGTGTGTGTGTGTGTGTGTGAGTGTGTGTGTGAGTGTGTGTGTGAGTGTGTGTGTGTGTGTGTGTGAGTGTGTGTGTGTGTGAGTGTGTGTGTGAGTGTGTGTGTGTGAGTGTGTGTGTGTGAGTGTGTGTGTGAGTGTGTGTGTGTGTGTGAGTGTGAGTGTGTGTGTGTGTGTGTGTGTGAGTGTGTGTGTGTGTGTGTGTTCGCGATTGTTTAAAGGAGCACAGTATTCGAGGGTGGCATTGTTCATCTTATCAGCCCCCCTGACTTTGGACTAAAAGGTGGGTGACCTCTGGGAGGGCGTTGAGTTCCAAGTTTAAAGGGCAGTTTCTAGTCTCTGGCACTCCAGTCGATCTGGTCTTTGATAGGAATTCTGAGTTTTGTTCTCCCTTTTTATCCCATTCCATCTGGGACCATGTGGTTCTTGTCTCAAAACAGGTGAGGCCGTAGTACAGGGGGACTCGTAGCTCTGCAGATTCGCTTCTTCTTTGAATCTTTGGTTTCTTCTCTCTCTCCTCTGTTCCACACTTGCAGAGATGAACAGTATGTTTCTCTGATGGTCACTCACAAGCTTCCAAGACCCCAGGTGCAATTCACCAAACTAAGAGGTATGACTTACTGTTTACATTGGTATTGGTCATCTTGTCAATACTTAATAAAGTATTGTTAGGTATTCTTATCTTGTAGAGAAGAGCCCTGGTGGTGTAGTGGGTTTGCACTGGGCTTCAATCCACATGGTTGGCAGTTCTAAACCCCCAGACGCTCTGCAGGAAAGAGACTGGGCTCTACTCCCATAAGCAGTTAGCAGTCTCAGAAACCCACACAGGGTTTGCTATGAGTCAGCATTGACTCAATGGCAGTGAATCTTGAGTTATAGAGCGACGCAAAATAGTTATAAATTAATCCGATCTTTTAAAAACCCAAATATTACTCTTCAAACAAAGATACAAATGGCTTTGGCCAATTTGATCCTGTTTTCTGTGGAAGTCACGGCCTTATATGCCCATGAGTGAGGTGATGAAGAGAGCATCAACTCTAACAAGTCAACTGCAATCAGAGTAGATCCCGACTCACAGCGCCCCGGAGGGCAGAGCAGAACTGCCCCTGTGGGATTCTGGGAAAGGAACACTTGGCGGGACTAGACATCCTCGTCTTTCTCCCCAGAGCAGCTGGGGTTAACGTGTAACCCGAGATACCAATAGGGCTTCTGAAGATTAGAAGGTTCTGAAAATCTGCAAATACAAGAGGGCTGCAAAAAGCTCATGGAAGATCAGTTATTCTCTCATTTCATTTTTCAACAAACTCTTTGAAGCCCCTTGTAGAGGCGCAGACTTGGGACTTCATGAGCTCTGTCGCAAATGAAAAACAACATGTATGCAATGCCATAAAAGATGCTCCAAACCCAAGACAAGGTGCTCGATGACCATGCAAACTGCTCACCGTTGTTGAGGACAGCCTTCTGACGGGGGCAGCTCCTGGAGCACAGCCACACCTGAGAATTAAAGAAACAAAAAAACAGCTTTTCAGTGGCTGCGGCTTCCGAGCTTTCACAAAGCCCTTTATACCGTACAGGAAAAAGAAACACGCCAACTACAAGACTGTAAGGACCAAGACGCCAGCTGACAGCAGAGAAGAGGAACCAGGGAGAGAGAAGCAGTGGGTCTGGGCAACCCAGGGCTGCAGAATAAGGTAAAGCGTCCCACAGGGAGTCAACCCCCAGGGACATCACACTAATGTGGACTTTTTTTTTTTAATTTTAACAATTTATTAGGGGCTCATACAATTCTTATCACAGTTCATACATATACATACATCAATTGTATAAAGCACATCTGTACAGTCCCTGCCCTAATCATTTTTTTCTCCTCTTTTCTTTTTTTACATTTTATTAGGGACTCAAACAACTCTTATCACCATCCATACATATACATACATCAATTGTATAAAGCACATCCATACATTCCCTGCCCCAATCATTCTCAAAGCATTTGCTCTCCACTTAAGCCCCTTGCATCAGGTCCTCTTTTTTTTTTAATGCGGACTTCTAATGACAACATGAACTCCAGAGCCACCAACGCAGGTCAAAGGCGGCGCAGAGTTCTACTAAAGGAGGCACACCCAACAAAAGAAAACCAAACTGCCTGCCATCGAGTCGTTGATAACTCAAAGTGACCCCCTTGGGCTTCTCAGATTGTAACTGCTTCCAGAAATAGAAAGCAGTCTTTCTCCTGACAAGCGGATGGTGGTTTTGAACTGCCAACTATGAAGATCGCAGCCCAACACATAACCACTATACCACCAGGCCTCCTTCCACAAAAGGAAACAACATAAATTGGGCATGATCAAAAAAGTTTTGCATGTTTTAAAGGTCATCTTTAAAAGAGTAAAAAAGATAATTCACAGAATATTTACAACTCATATGTACATATATACATATACATTTGTGTATGAAACTTGTATCCAGAATACACTTGATGCAAAGCATTTAAAAATCAACCAACTTTCAAAAGGAAAATTGATCCAAGTTAAAAGGTAGACAAGGGCTTTGATAGCTCTTTCTCTAAAGAAGATACACAAACTACCAACAAGCACGTGAAGAGATGATCCACATCACCAGCCACCAAGGAAATGCAAGTCAAGACCGCTTCACACATCGAGGATGGCTAGACTCAAAACAACGGAGAACAAGTGGTGTGGGGACAGGAACCCTGATACACTGTTGACAGGAAGGTCAAATGGCACAGACACTCTGGAAAAAGTCTAGCAGGTCCTTAAAAAATTAAACTAAAGACTTAGTCTCTGACTCGCCAATTTTAGTCTCAGGAATAGAAGTAAAAGAGGTAAAAATATAGGTCCATAAAAACTCTGGACACTAGTGTTCAAAGCCACAATATCCACATGGGCCAAAATACCAGGAACAACCCAAATGTCCACCAACTAACGTATGGCATGGAGGTAAAATGTGGTATGTTGTGACTCGGGAACATCATTTGGCAATGAAAAATGATAAACACCTTTTACACGCTACAACATGGATGATTCCTGGAAATGTGATATCCACTAAAGGAAACCAGTCACAAAACCCCACATTTTAGATGTTTTTCTATTTATATGAAATTTCCAGAATAGGCAGATCCTTAGAGACAGAAAGATCAATCAATGCCTACCTAGAGTCTGGGAGAACAAGGGGGAATAAAAACCCATATCCACAGTCACCAAGTTGATCCCAATGCAGAGTGGCCCTACATTGAGTCTGTGAGGCTGTAAAACTCTATGGGGGCAAGCAGCCTCTCATCTGTCGCCTGTACAGCGGCCAATGGGCTTGAACTCCTGACATTCCGAGAGCTCACCAGGGCTCCTAAGAAGCACAGGGAATAGGAACGACTGCTAACGAGAACAGAGTTGTCTTTAAGTGATGATGGAAATGTGCTCGAGTTGACTGTGGCAATGATTGTGCAATTCTGTAAACATATGCAAAGTCATTGAATTGTATGCCTTTCATTGAATTGTATGCCTTAAACGAGAGAATTGTATGGCGTGTAGATTATATCTACCAAAGCTATTACCAAAAAAAGAAAGGTAAGAGACAACAATCGTTTAAAAATACTTTCAGTGGCAAAGTTGTATAATTTTAAAACCTTACTTATTTGCTCAGCGGGGTAACAAAATTAAGACCAGTGAGTAGCTATGAACGCAGATTTCAGGCTTGTTCCCAAGGAAAAAAACAGCTGCCATCTATTGTGCTCCAAATCATGGTGATGCTGTATGTGTCAGAGTGGAACTGTATCCTGAAGCCAACTCCCATGCCTTTCTTCCAGAGCACCTAGGGGTGAGATGGACGCTCCAACCTTCGGATTTACCCATGTCATTGTCTAGGGACTCCTGTTAAGAAAGCAGAGCTCACGCACAACCAACCCACAAGGGGGCGCCAGCGCTACTCCTGGGTTCCAGGCACTGGGTGGTGTAGGAGCAAAGGTGTTTAATAATCCCAGACAATTCCAAGGTCTATGCTGGGTAGGCAGCTTGACAAAACCCTAGGAGGAAAGGCCTGTCAACCTGCATCTGTAAAGATTTCAGCCTAAGAAACCCTTGGGCCAGCCCTCCTCTCCTAACAGTTCTACGCTACCCAACAACAGTCACAACACAGGGTCGCCTTCCGAGTCAGAATCCACTTGAGAACACACAACAGAAACCTGCTGGGTAAGAAGAACTCAGCTGTACAGAAAAGGCCTTAGACTGAGTATCAGCAGGATCCAGACCTCCCAGCCCCAAGGTAAGAGGTCTCAGTTCCACCCACTGCCCGACTGCCTCTCAGTTTCTCACTTTGTGTTGCAAAACCTAGAAATGGCCCCTTCTATACATCAAACGTCCACAGGATGAAGGAAATCTAAGCTTTGAGAAGAACACTGTGTGAGGAACAACTTATATACAGTCCCTTGACAATGAGGCAGACCGGTGCTACCTTATCGAGCATAGCGAAGGCTCTCAGTAGCATTAAAGAAAGGCATAGAAATAAAACAGAACTAAAAAGCTGGATTGGAAAGCAGCTGGCACAAACACAGGAAGCACTAAATCCTTAACAGGATTACAGAACCTCCACAACACAAACTAGGCAATTACCCATAGTACCCGGTACCAGGGGTGCCTTTCAGAATAACCAAGCTGCCTCCATTTTGCTCTCAAAAGCACCACCTACTGGATAGACATTATATAAGACTGTAGGACCACTCTCACTGCCATTAAGTCCATTCTAAGTCATAGCAACCCTACAGGACAAAGTTGAATTGACCCCTTGTGGGTTTCTTTGTCCTGTGTCACCACTCTCCTCCATCACCTTGTGGAAGGCACCCCCACTGTCTTCTTGGAGCCCCTGGCTGAGAGCAGGAAGGAGAGAAGGCACTGAACCTGAAATCCTGGTTTCCATACAGCCCTCAACTGAAGGGGGTGGGGAGGGGAGCACAATCTTATTTTATGTATTTATTTTATATTATTAAACTCTTTTATTTCATTCTTCTCCTGCTCCCCCCCCCCGCCCCAGACTATTATGTTTCTTAAGAGCTAATCCAGACACCACACCAGTCCATAGTTCAATCACAACGAGCAGAATTGCACGATTGCTATATCATTACCAGTTTCAAAACATTTTCTTCCTTCTTGCACTCCCTGGTGCCCCCCCCCCCCGAACCCCATATCATCCAGGAGTCCTTGTTCCAGGTGTTGTCTTCATCAGTTTGTCTACCTGCCTGGGTTTCATGAGAGCTCAGCGTTACGCTACGCATTATCATGCATCTCTGAATCCATGAAAAGCCAAATTTACACATAGCTCAATATTGTCTCAAAGGTAGACTAAAAGTTGTGCAAGAGAATAGCAGAAACAGCCCTCTTCTGTGTGTCAGGAGAGGACACGTGTCGAAGCATGAGGAGCAGACACAGAGCTCCCGGCAGGAGAGAGTTGGGAGCGGTGGTGGTTGGACAACAGGAAGAACATACTTCGTGTCGCTGAGCTGTACCTGTGAAGATGGCTGAAAAGCCAACCGTGGTGAAGCACTTGGCTTGGTTCTTCTATCCATCATCATATCCCTCTAATGCCTGAATCTTTAATTTCAGGGGGAAACTTTTTGTTTTCATTCTTTACTTTCATAGTTTTCAATATATATTAATATATACATTTAATTAAATGTTATGAAAACGTCCCACTCGGCGTTAAATAACTCCCACCAAATGCCTGGATGGACGCGGAAGTATTTAAAGGAGGTGCAGAGAACTCTGAGCTGGGGATTAGTCACTCTGTGGGATACAGGAGGGCCATCTCAGAAAGAGGAAGACAGAGAATCCCAAGGCCACCAAGACAGAGCCGCTGCCAGTGGAGCACGCGGGAGATCCATGCCTGGAGCAGAGGCGGCAGCACCACAACCGTGAGAGAGAGCGGAGCAGCAGCACTAGACCAGCAGACCGAGCTGTGGACGGAAGACTGGCATGCAGAGTGGGGTGTCCCTTGGGCATTTATCAGACCTATGGGGTCCCTAGGAGGTGGCATCAACTCGATGGCAGAGTAAGGGAGCTTTGTGACACTTGCCTGCGCGAGGCAGAGGCCAGCACCCAGAGAGAGACTTGCCTGACTGCATAGCTGAGAACGGTTATCTTGATCATGCTTCCTGAGCCCGACCATGGGTGGCCTGCTAACTGCCCCATAAACTCCATAATCATGAGTATGATCTATGACTTCTGTGCAGCCTTTGCAATAGATTACTGCAGAAGTATATGTTTCAAAGGCAGCAGAGGGGTAGAGCGGGCATGCAAGGAACATTTGGTGTCAGGTGAGATACAGGGCAGAGGACTGAGGCACCTCTGCCTCCTAGGAATAATCGTCTGGGCTGGCGTGGACTTGTGTTCTCCGTCCCTCATGTGTGGTCAGAGCAAGTCAAACCACACCATTTCCTCAGCAACCTGTGTGTGACACGTATGCTGTGCTGCTGCTCCGTGCCACTGAGTTGGTTCCAAACCATACCGACCCTTCATGCAGCAGAATGGAACGCGGACCATTCCTACACCACCCTCACAATTGTTACGTTTCAGCCCGCTGCCGCAGCCACTTAGTACCTAAATATTAGCCACATCTCTATCAGGTGGGGGGAGGTGTGCCATAGCCGATTGACCCAGTGGCAGCAACCATGGGGCTCAAACAGAACAATGGTAAGGATGGCACAGGACTGGGCGATGTTTCACAAGGTCACTATGAGTCGGAACTGACTCACCGGCACCTAACAAAAGCAGGTGGTAGACACCCAGGTTAGCAGGAAGTGCAGGAACACTGCCTGCCTACCCACACCCTCCCCTCACTGTGGGAGCTGGGGCTAAAGGTGGGCCTGCCACCCTCCTCCCCACCCACTGCCCACTCCCCGAGTGGAGGCAGCTGGCATTGTGTGTTCCGAAATCGCTCCGCACAACAATCACTGCCAGCTCCTAGCACTCAGCTGACATTTACAAAGCTCAGCAGGTGCTCAGATGTGATGTACCCGCAATGGCAGGAGCCACTCAGAGCTGCGGGGAAATCTCATCCTGTGGCTCTGAACAGCTCTGGGCCGCTGGAGCAAGGGAGAGTGTTGAAGCAGCAACCAGGGAGAGGGAACATCCAGGGTTACCAGGAGAGCAGAGCTGGCCCTGCAGCAAAGTGCCCACACAGCACAAAAAGCCCAGAACTTGTCCAGGGAAGAGATCTGACCGGGAGGCCTTGAGCCTCAACCAGGACTGCAAACGTGTGACCTGCCCTCCCTGGGCTAGCTTGTTCCTTTGCAGACAGAGCCGACAGCCTAGGTGAGCACAGGTTAAATGCTCAGCCTTTCTAACCCACCCTGAGACCACAGGGGACAGCCGGGGACCTGCTTCTCACAGGTCACGCACAGCCTTGAAACCTCATATAGACTGTAGGGCTATCCTGCACACGTGAGTCAGAATCGATGCGAGGGCAACTGACAAACACCTTCAGCATGCACCCACAGGTCTGTTGTGAGAGGAGGCGAAAAAAGTTGTGTGATCCAAGGATTATAAATAATAAAGTCCAAGATGGAGGAAGGGAACTGCATGAAAGCTTAAATTCTGAGCACCCAGTTGGCAGAGGGCTGTGGATGGCAGGGAAGGCCCTCTGATGGTTGACGGTGGGCGTGCACAGCCGCGCTATCACACAGACAGCACTGGGAAGTGGAATAATGTGGCTATGTTTTAGTGAAATGTGTTCTAATTTGTCTTTCTGCTTTCTTTTCCATTGAGGTTTTCCTCTCATTTATTTTGTTATAGGTTGTTGGAAGTGGGCCAAGTTCTGCAAGCTTTTCTCTGCTTGAAATCCAAGATAGGTAAATGTATAAGAGACGGTAACTGGGTTGCTAGTTTCTTAGGGTTACAGCAGGGGAGGATGGAGGAAATAGGGAGCTAATAATATGCAGCACAATGAAGAAAATATTTTAAAATTGCTTGTGTGGTGACTGCACACTCTTTTAAATATGTTGCAACACTTGTATTGCATGGCATGCGAATCATTTGTCAATAAAACTGGGGAGAAATGTGAGTAGGCAAAAACAAATGTCGGCAGAAAACAATGGGCAGTAACCCCAGAGAGTTGATGCCAACAAGGGGTGACAAGGCTTCAGAGAGACTGCACTGGCAGGAGCCAGAGACGCTGACCACGGGGCCACTCACTGTCGTCTTCCTGGCCACTGGGCAGCTCGGATCAGGGCCAGGGGCACTGGAGATCCTGAGCTCCTGGTAAGGGGGATGGAAAAACCCAGGAACGGGGAGGAGTGAACAACATAAGGAACTTTTTGAGTGCCCCTGAGCTGCATCGGTGAGGATGGATAAAGTGCCAAGAGTTTTTGTTAGCAATTAATTTATTTTTTAAATTTTAAAGATTTTTAAAAGAAAAAAAGGCTGGCACAGGAGCCAGACAGCCTGTCACTTGTCCTTGGCATTTACTAACTGAGTGACCTTCAGCAAGCTGTATGACCCTCTGTGCCTAAGTTTCGTCAACAAGAAACTAAGCACAGCCATAGTCTCTGATTTGTTAACATAGAGTTCTGGTAGCGCTGTTAGTTAAGCTCTGGGCAACTCACCAAAAGGTTGGCTGTTTGAATCCACCAGCCTCTCTGTGGGAGAAAGATGAAGCTGTCTGCTCCTATAACGATGTATAATTTTGAAAATAGTACAGAATCAGCTCAATGACAGTATGTTTTTGCATTTTTAAAATACTGTTCATTACCAAACTAACAAATAGATCGGCTCACACAAAGTTCTTCAGATATGCTATATGACAGAGTCAAACCCATTTACCAGTGTATCATACTATGGTGGCTTCATTTTGCTATGATGCTGAGAGTTATGTTTCCAGTGTTTCAATTACCAGCAGGGACGCCTATGGTGTTAGGAGAACTTCCGAGATGCAGGCAGCCTGACAATCTCCTTCCGAAAATTAGCCCAGGTAGAAGAGAAGACTGGCAGCACAGTGCGGGAAGGTCAGTCCCTTAATTTAGAGGAAGGCACTCCAAGTGCACGGCACGGCACACTTAGCAAAGGTCCTGAGCACACCAGTGGCTGGGACGATGGCACAGGGCCCAGCAATGCTTTGTTTCTGTTGTACGTGACTCCACGCTGACGCAACCACAACTAACCCAGCACACAGCGATTAACTCAGCGAGGACTGCCTGGTGTGGCTGCCCAGCATACTGCAGCCAGCTTCCAAGCAGGCCTCTGTGCTCTGAAGACCAGCCCAGGCTCCACAACAGGAACAAAGGCCTGGCAACCTGTTTCCAAAAATCACCCAATGAGAACTCTGTGGATTACAACACTTTGACCCGCCCATCAATCACAGAGTTGGCTCAGGCCTGGGCAGCTTTATGTTCCCTTGTGTGTTGAGGGGAGAGAAAGAAGGTTTGCCCATAGCTGGGGGCCAACTAGCCATCAGCCAACAGCAAGGCCACTCTCGCTGCCAGAGGCGGTGTCTGAATCCCTTGGAAGAGAGACTGCACAAGCTATCTTTCTATCGATGCCTTTGGGAATAAAGATAAATATCCCAAACAATGCCTGGACCGGCTGCCGAAGGCTTGCTTAAGCAGCCTTTTCCTTCTCCAGACAAATGATAAAACATCAGCGCTTCTGAATAGGCCTCATCTTCAATTAAGCCGTTTATGTTGGAAAGCACTTTTGGCGGGGCGGACCAAGTATTTGCCACTGTCCTCTGACTTGGAGCTCTCAAGGTTGGCAGGACGATTTATTTTTTGTTGATTAAACAAAACACCAACAGAAAGGGCCTAAAAATTGATTAGCCACTTAAAGCCAGCGATTCTCTACAATGAAATCCGCACTATTAACTGTGCCAGAGTCATAAAAAGACCTGCTCGCTTTACTGCTGGCTTGGGGATTTACACCACCAGTGTCTGTGCCGACGGCAAGATGCAGTGAGGGCTGGATTACGCAGACTTGGCTTTTGCTAGTACAGAAGGAAGAGACACGAGGAGCAGCCCGGGCCCTCGCAGGCTGTCCCGCTCTGCTGATTCTCAGAGGGGAGACGTGGGCTGAGCAAGGACGCTGCTGCCGCTCACCCTGCGAGCACTGGTCCTTTCGTAAATTACCGCTCGCCCCTCGGGGCCACGGTGTGGGGCGGACCACCGCCATAAATGCCCAGCTCCTTCATCGTTCCTGCTCCTTCTCCCAGGGGATGACTGTTCAGACAGGCAGCCAACCAATCAGACGACGGGACTCGGTGCACGCAGGGGCACAGGAGGCTGGCACCAGATCGGAGGGAAGTTGCTCCTAATTGCCACCACAAGGTGAGCACCACGCAGGACTGTAATCAATTCACTCACAGTCACCACAGCCCCGGGTGGCAGACACTTCCTGGAGGTCAGAGCGTGGATGTTGCTGGCGGCGGTCCATTTTCAGACCTCATGGTACATAATTGTCCATCACTGACCCATTCTCCGGCCCGCTGGGGCTGGAGCATGTTGCCAAGCAACCAGCTGGCTCTAGCTCCCTTCTGAGGGCCAGGAAGGCAACAACTAAGTTGTCAACTAGTGAGCACTAAGCATGAAAGACAGGCCCCCATGAAAACAGGGCACCGGCTTTCCTCAAAGCATGCCACCCCCGGGTCTCTTCATAACGTGGATGGGTACTCCCACACTTGCCACGCAGCAACGGGCTGGGCCATCGGAGGTCGGGTGGATGGAACTGCCCTTGGGTAGCTCAATTTGGCAACTCATAAAGTTCAAAGAGGTTTCAAGTGCTTCAAAGCGGTTTCCGCCTGCCTCTGAAACAGAGGAAATCTATTTATTCCTCCCCGGGGTATCCACAATGGGGCTTCGCATCTGAAGAGCACCATCAGCCACACACCATTTGCTTAGTCCTCCCTGGCATTGCTTGCATGACGAGATGGCCAGGGGAGACCCCTGCACGATCCTGCCGTTGCCTGACCAAGACTCATCTGGGTGTTGCTGTTGCGTTTCGGGTGGGCACCGAGAACTGATCTGGGGGTTCCCTTGCTGAGGCCTACACCCTCCCTGATCTCTTTCCAATGCTTCGAGCCCCAGCGAGTAGAATTCAATTGATCGTGTCCTAGTTGGAGATCAGGAATGCCAGAGGGCACCATGAAGACAGAGGAGTAGGAACTGCCAAGCGCCTGAAAGTAGCTTATTCAAGGTGGGAGAGTAAAGGCAGGACGCCTGGCATCCGGGAGCAAGCCGCCGGTGCTGCGCATCGCATGGAATATAACAACTCTGAGCGTCAAGGTAGCAGGGAGCTGGAACAGCAAGGCACACTGGAAAACACAACGGCCCTCTTTGTGTCCTCAGAAGGGCCCAGGCAGGGTCTGCACACCCTCTGTGGGAATTCCTGAACCCCCACCCAGGCAGGCAATGCAGGCAAGTAGCTAATGAAGCTCATTAAGGAAGGAAAAAAATGTTAGTAAAAATTATGCGGTGAGGAACTTGAACACGCACATGCCCGCTGCTGCCCTCAACACAGCCTGGAGTGTCCATTCTCCTTCAACCAGCATGGCGGCGTCCACGCAGTACGGCCAGCTGCTGAGTGACTGCGGGCCACCGCCCCTCGGGTATACCCCGGGCACTGGGGACAGCACGTACTCGGAGCTGCTGCAGCTGGCAGTCATCGAAGAGCTGGGGAAGGAGATCAGCCACCTGCGTGGGAGCGAAGAGCCACGGAGAGGCTGAAACAAGGCATTCACATCAGGGGACTGGTCCGAGAGTGCCTGGCCCAGACGGAGCGGAATGCTGGCGCCCTGGATGCCTTCAGGTGTCCCATCTTCTCCCAAGATGAGCCGTGACAGCGTGTCACCCCCTTTCCTTTGTTGTCAAAGTGCCAGCTCTTCTTGTCCTTGCCCCTCCAGGTTTCCCTGCCGTGGCTCACTAGGTTGTGAACCTGCCTGCTCCTGAGTTGAAAGAAGACTTCGCAGGTAGTTAGGATTATTTGCGTTTTCAGTAGTTAAGCACTACCCAGGGGTTTCTATCTCTGTTTCGTTTTGATTTTTGGTGAGACTTTTAAAACATTGATTTAAAAACTGAAAGTGACTGACTGATCTGATGGCAAACTCTAGCGTGGCCCCAAGATCCCAGGGTCTCAGAGTACTCTTTTCCTTTGAAGATCTTTGTGTTCCCCAGATCATCCTGCGTCCCCTTTCATAAACTCACAACAACCTCCAGGGTTTTGTCTGATTTCTCACCACCATTGACCGTGCACACCTGCTCCGTAGACACACCCAGTTGAGCAACCTAAGTAGGTCCCGCTTTACGGAAATTTTTCAGCCTTTGCATGCCTTTTAGTGCTTTGAAGTCAATTTTTTAACAGTGCACAAGTTATAAATACAGAAGAAGGAGGAACTGACCAAACCGAACAAGAACAACCCTGAAATTTTTCATATCCAGGCTGTGTGTAGATTTCAGTTTCCTGTGCATTGATTCCCCCTCCCCCAAAAAAAATCAGGGAGAGAAGGCCTCCCAAACTGTTTGCATCTTTGTATGTATTCTTTACTTGATGTCATAAAGGTATGTTTCACTAAAAAACGTTATGAGGCGCAGGGAGGCTCAAGTTTGAACTCCTGGTGCTCCTGGTCAGGTGTGAGTGTGTCTGCAGGTAGAACTTGCTAGCAACCACAATGAATTACACCTGGGATCGTTAAGTAATGACTTATAAACCCAAACCAATTGTCTGCATTAGCTCCCAGTAAAATTATTTTGAAAATTAAAAAATTGGATGACAGGAAATTTGATACAATTGGATGACATGACAATTGATACATGACACTTATGCCATGTTCTAAACTTGGAAAAGAAATACAGGTGCCGCTTTAGACCGGGTTGCATTTGTAGAGCAGTGGTTCTGTGCCTGACTCTGTGCCAGGCGTTAAACACCAAGAGCTAAGAGACTCCATCCCAGTCCCAGATTAGCTGACAGTTTAGGGGACCACGGAGTGCATGGTGGCCACCCTGCAGAGCTGGTGTGAGTTTCTCAACTCCTTGCCACTCCGCCTTCTCTCCCGGAGGAAACCACCGGATCATTGGTGATGTCCTGGGAGGTGTCTCAGCAACGTGGATTTCCCCCTCGCTCGGTGTCAGAGGAAAGTTGGTGTTCAGACGAATCCTGCAGAACAGCTCATCTTCTCCAGACCATTTGTCCAGATTTTCAAATAGAGTCAGCAAGTCTCCTTCCCTCTCTCCAAGTTTATGACACTTAAAAGACCACCAAAATCATGCCCCCCCCAAAAAAAAAAGTGTGAACGCACACTGCTAAAAGTCCAGGCACACAGTGAAAAGAAATGATTCAACCCCTTACGTATACTCAGGGAAATTGAGTCCGCACCAAGAGACACCCAAGAGGGAGCTGAGCTGGCGAGAGTTGTCGTCTCAAAGGAAAGAAAGCCGTAACACACGCACAAAAGAGGGACGCAGGGGTACCAAATGAAATACAGACACACCAAAGACTACATTAATTAGCAAGAGCCAACTGCTAAATTAGATCTTTAGGCTCCCGGCAACACGCTGGAGAGAAGAATATTATTTCAACAGGGACATACTGAAGCACCTCCGAAGGAAATGATGGGCCCGCTGGGAACAGGCAATTCCCAAGGCAAAGCAACAGGAACACTGGCAGGAGCCCTGGGAGCTGTTACCGGAAGGCCGAGACAGCAGCACAGCACACGAGGGTGTGCACATCTGGGCACCAAGCACTTCAATTTGGACTCAATAAAGCCACGATCGGGCTGCAGGTCCCTTGGTGGTGCAAATGGTTTGCACATGCAGGCCAACCTAAAGGTCATTGGTTTGAACCTATTCGGCAGTGCCAGGGTAGAGAGGGCTGTCGATCTGCTTCAGGAAAGATTACAGACAGGAAAAACTCTACAGGAGCAGAGCAGTTCTGCTCCATAAACAAAGGGCTGGCACTGGTCAGAATCAGCTCAAGAGTTAAGGCTTCGACTGCATTTCTGGTGTTTTGATTTGCTTTGCCTTTTTGTGTGTTTGGAGTTGTATGAGCGTTACTAAAATAAGGCGCTACAAAGTTGAATTCTAGCTACTACCTCGGGCTTAGTCTCCCAGCCCTGGTGTCACAGCGGTTACTCATGGCGCTAGAACTGTAAGGTCAGCAGTTCAGAACCACCAGCAACTCCTGGGGAGAAGCGGAGGCTTACCAACTCCATAAAGAGTTAGTCTCAGGAGCCCACAGAGGCAGTTCTCCTCTATCCTACAAGGTCCCTGTGACTCGGAATCAACATGATGGCAATGAGTGGGTTTCTGTTCTGTTGTGTTTTTAGTCTCCGTTCAACGCAACTCAAAGAAAGGTGTCTCTTCTCTCCAGACAAAATGAGGGACCAGGACTACAGGAATTTAAAAGAATATAAACAAATGCTACTACTTGTAAGGATAAATAGATAAACAATATATAAACCATAGAAATCATGGTTGGATAAAACTGTGTATGTGTGGGTGTATGTGTGGATGGATGGATGGATGGATGGATGGATGGATGGATGGATGGATGGATGGATGGATGGATGGATGGATGGGTGGGTGGGTGGATGGATGGATGGATGGGTGGATGGATGGATGGATGGATGGATGGATGGATGGATGGGTGGGTGGGTGGATGGATGGATGGATGGATGGATGGATGGATGGGTGGATGGATGGATGGATGGATGGATGGATGGATGGGTGGATGGATGGATGGATGGATGGATGGGTGGATGGATGGATGGATGGATGGATGGATGGGTGGATGGATGGATGGATGGATGGATGGATGGATGGATGGGTGGGTGGATGGATGGATGGATGGATGGATGGGTGGATGGATGGATGGATGGATGGATGGATGGATGGGTGGATGGATGGATGGATGGATGGATGGATGGATGGATGGATGGATGGATGGATGGGTGGATGGATGGATGGATGGATGGATGGATGGATGGATGGGTGGATGGATGGATGGATGGGTGGATGGGTGGATGGATGGATGGATGGATGGATGGATGGGTGGATGGATGGATGGATGGATGGGTGGATGGATGGATGGATGGATGGATGGGTGGATGGATGGATGGATGGGAGACAGGGATGTACCAGAGTGAGACTGCACAGGTGTTTATTGAGTTGGTTCCTTTTTTTGTGTGTCTTCAGGAATTCTGTGAACCAACTGGCATCATGGGAGTAGCCTGGACTAGCCCATGAAATGCCACTGACATCAGGGAGGTGAATCCTAGAAACAGAGCTTCCCCTCTCCCCTAAAGCAGTTCGCCAGCACAGCACTGATGGAAGAGAGCCAGGAAGAGGAGGTGGAGGAAGACGATGGACGTGCACAATTCTCTGGATGGGCCAGGCACTTACACTATTACCCGAGTTTGAAAAGTGATTCCCATCATTGCCTGTATAATCGGAACCTCTACTCAGTTCCGGCATCATCACCGCTGTCGGGGACATTGAGCGCTCCCCATCCTGCTGCACCTCCCTCCCTCCGGAGTCCCTGGGTGATGCAAACCATTACACTCAGCTGAGAGCCAAAAGCCTGGAGGTTCAAGTCCACTCAGAGGCCCCTCGGAAGAAAAGCCTGGCAATCTACTTCTGAAAGCCCCAAGGGGTACAGGGGCCCTCCAATATTCCTGGGGTCCCCAAGAGTCAGAAATGATGCTGCGGCATCTGGGTTGACCTGAGATACAGTGTGGCCCTTGTGCATGTTACTGGTTCCACTAAACGGTCAGCTCCTTTAAGCAGGCACATAATCCCCACTCGATGGATGCACAGTGAATCCAGGCAGCAGACGCCACTGCAAGGCAGAAAGAAGCGCCTCAACAGAAGAGGGGTGGGAGAAGAAAAGCGCTAGACACAAGGCCCACGCTTACTCGATCCTAGTCGTACGTGGGAGCAGGGAGGTTTTCGAGCACTTAAGCCCACTTTCCCTCAGGTGGTGGTGTCCCATTCAGACAGTTTACCTGCATTTGTCACAAAACAGGGCCGTGTGTCACTGACCCGCTTTGTGTCATTCCCTATAATACAGTGGCATCCACGATTGCCGTGAATGGCCAGCTTCAATAACGAGCTAAACATATTGTCCTGGATGTAGCTGAGAACGCTCAGGGAGCATGCCGACACACCCTCGCCTTCCAGTGCATTGCCCACTAAAGTGCCGGCCTTTCTCCTCCTCCTGTGCCCACGCTATTAAATAAAGACAGCAGCCGGGGAACAGGGGAGGGAGGGTGGAGGGAGGGAGGGGAACTATCACAGCATCTATTGGCTACTTTGAGACCTACTATTTCTTACCAGGGACACCTTGGGTATTATATTTGGTGAACCCACTGCTGGTATGCTGGCAGCAGCTCAAGTCCACAAAGAGGCACTTCGGAAGAAAGGCCTAGTGATCTGAGTTGGAAAATCAGCCACTGAAAGCCTGGTAGAGCCCACCCAGTGCCATGAATCGGAACCGGTCATTGGTCTTTCCCACAAGAGGTGCAGGTTTTCCTCCACTCCTGGAAAGAAATGTACACCAGGAACCAAGTAGGCGTCTCAGCATCCTGACCTGCCCAGCAACACCCCAACCCCAGTGTTTGCTGGGTGTGATAGGTAGGTTTTCATGGTACCAACATGGCAACTGTAAGAAGATATGGGTGAGGTTTAGCCTGTCAATCAGGACGAAGCCTGATGACCTCCCTTGGAGGTGTATCACAGAGATATATGACTCTCTAGAGACAGCTCTCTCTCTCTCTCTCTCTCTCTCTCTCTCTCTCTCTCTCTCTCTCTCTCTCTCTGCCTTGACCTTCCTGCTTGCTGGCCACCCTGAGAGCTGCTGCTGCCCTGTGATGTTCTCCACCAACTTGGCATCCACACGACTTGGCACGCAGCGGCTGTGGTGTTGCTGCGTTCTGCATCAATGCATGTGGCTGTGTGAGTCTCAAGAGAGACTTGTGAACTAGTATCGGACTTATGAACTTGATTGAGTTGGGCTGGGCTGGGATGCTTTCTTGGTTTGTGATTACTTCTTGACATAAAGCTCGTTGTTTCACATATATAAGTGTCACTGGATTTGTTTCTCTAGTCCACCCAGCCTAACACAGTGGGATAGGAAGAAGATACTGAGGACACATGGCCCAGGTACATCTCTTCTGGAAGTTCACCATCTTCAGCGCACATCCTCTTGGCTCTGAGAAGTCCGCCCCACTCCTGGGGTGGGCCAGCCCTGGAGGTCTTGGGGGGGGGGGGGGCAATTTGCAAGGTCATTTGGCCCTCACCTCCTAGCTGTGTTCTCCAACCAGCTTTCTGTGGAAGAAGGCTGATACTTGGACCACCATTTGTCTAATTCTGTGTTAGATCCATCAACTGCCTCCAAATACTGTGAGGGCAAACAGGCGATTAATTATCACCCTTCAAACCCCATGCTGCGGTGACCTTCATGGGCATTCTCACAGCACCCCCCAGCTATCCACCAGCACAGAGGCAGCGTGGTGGGGGGTGGAGAGGACTGTGTCTCTGGGCTGGAGGCCAGGCCCTTGGCAGCACACCCTCCACACTCCATAAAAGCCCCGCTCGGCCTTTCCATTCCAAGAGGTCACAGACACCATAACGAGAACAGGGGACCTGTGTTGGGTACAGGTTTCATTGCGGTGGAAGAGAAAGCCCAGGCAGTTACCGTGTTGTTGGTGTTGTTGTTGTTGTTGTTGTTAGGTGCCATGGAGTCAGCTCTAACCCACAGTCACCCTGTGCACAACAGAACAGTATGTTCAAAGCATGTAAGGAGTCTTTCTGTCGTAGCCTCTAGGGAGCACTCTGGCCTCCCTTCTTCCAGTACAGATCTGTCTATCTTTTTAGCAGTCCATGGAATGTCCAATATTCTTCTCCAGCTCCACAATTCAAATGCATCCATTCTCCTACGGTCATCTTTACTACTATGAAAAGCTAATAAAAGTGATGATAAGTGTCTTCTTCCCAAACAGTGCCCAGCCACCCACTAAACCGGCCAACAGGAAAAGGTCCCCAAGGAACCCCAAAAATGGACTTCAGGGGCAGGGCTTGGCACCTCATCAGACTTGATCGGGAAAATATTCATAAGGGTCAACAGACAGACATGGAACTACTTATAGGCTTTCTTTTCTTGTCTTTTTTTCATGTCTATCTATATAAGATAGGCAAGATAAACAATCCCAAGGAGAAAACAATGAGACCAGTGGTTCCAGGGAGAGAGGGGAAGGTGGGAGGCACCAAACCCAGGACAAGGGAACAACACATGATCTAAAATCGGTGGCAAGAAGGGCATAGAATGCCTGGTGGGGTTTAATCAAGTGCAATGTAGCCGAGAGGAACTACTGAGCGCCGAATGAAGGTCAAACATGATAGTGGGACAAGAGGAAAGTAAAAGGAAACAGAGGAAAGAACTAGGAGGCAAAGGACATTTATCGAGATATAAATACAAGTACGTACATGTGTAAATATATTTTTATATAAAACGATAGGAATATAGGTCTATGTACATATATTTAAATGTTAAGAATCAAGGAACCAAATGGACACTGACCCTCTACTAAAGTCCTCCCTCAATGCAAGAACACTGTTCTTAAAACCTAGCATTCTGTGATGCTCACATTCTTGACAAGATCACTTGAGACAAAATAGGTGCATAAGCAAATGTGAAGAAAGCTGATGGTGCCCAGCTATTAAAAGATACAGTATCTAGACCAGGGGTGCTCACACTTTTCCAGCATGCGAGCTACTTATAAAATGATCAAGTCAAAATGATCTACCATCTACAAAAATGCAAACATATTTATCTTTAGTGATTTATTACATTTACTCATAAATGCACTGAGAATTCTTTATATGTACAATGTATGTTTATGTACCTTGCATAACCACGAGTTCATATTGCACAACACAACACAATTAACTATGTACATTTTTTGTCATGACCTGAGTTTACTCTGATGACTTGCACTGAATGGAATGAGCCAAGGATCAATAGTCCGGAACGGACAGTAGCTGCTGACAGCCAGCCTCAAACACTTCCAAATGATCGTCAGTCATGGTAGAACGGTACTTGGACTTAATAATGTTTATATGGGAAAATGCTGATTCACAGAACTAAGTAGAGCTGAATAATGCAGTCAAGGAGGTAGCACATTTTCTCATGTTTGGGTACTTTCCCTCTGCAAGTAAGTTTCAGAACTGTGCATGCACTCTGAACTTCAGCTGAATATCGGCTTGTAGTGTCAAAAATCTCCTATTCTCTATGAAAGTGATACGTTTTTGTCTTCTTACTTGGTTCAGCTCCCCCACTCATTTTAAAACCCTTTATGTTTAAGAGAAAAAAACTAAAGTCTAAAAATTGGCAATAAGTTAGCTTATCAGTTTTGCTGCATTTAGCTCAGTTGTTTGCACATGCGTTTGACACCTAATATTGTATCTGATTGGCTGCACTGTAAATCAATTAAGTGACGGGATTGATGATAGGCTACGTCTATTTTTTAATGCCACGTGATCTACCTGCACTACATTTGTGATCGACTAATAGATGGCAATCGACGTATTATGCACCCCTAGTCTGGAGTCTTAATGGCTTGAAGACAAACAAGCGGCCATCTAGCAGAGAGGCAACAAAGCCCACATGGAAGAAGCACACCAGCCTGTGTGGTCAGGAGGTGTTGACAGAAAACAAACAATCATATTGATGTGAACAAGGGGGGTCTGAGTGGAGACCCAAAGCCCATCTGTAGCCAATTGGACATCCTCTCACAGAAGGGTCACAAGGAAGGGATGAGCCAGTCAGGGCTCATCAGAAATGTGTGTGAAGGGAGATAGCAGACGGTGTATGATATGAAAATAACAATTATTTATAAATTTTCAAGGATTCATGAGGATGGGAGGGTGGGGATGGGAGGAAAATAAATGAAGAGCTGATACCAAGGGCTCAAGTAGAAAGAAAATGTTTTTAAAAGGATGATGGCAACCTTATGCACAAATGTGCTTGACACGATGGATGGATGGATGGATGGATGGATGGATGGATGGATGGATGGATGGATGGATGGATGGATGGATGGATAGATGGATGGATGGATGGATGGATGGATGGATGGTCATAAGAGCTGTACAAGGCCACAATAAAATGATTTCCCAAAAGTATCCCCAATACAATGGTTTATTTTTAAAATGTTTTAAGAAAAAAAAATATCACTGAAAACTGGGTAGATGCCCAGCTCTACCCTGACACACATGTGTTGCCATGAGCTGGAGCTGGTCATCAGTCCTCCTTCCAGAGGCACACGCTGCCCTCCCCTGGTGCATGGAAGGAACCAGGCACAGAGCTGCGTGCACAATGCCTGGGGCCCAGACACTCCAATCAGTTGTCACTATGGGAGAAAAAGGACGTGTGGATTTATCACTTCCTATCTCCTCCTCTCCCTCACTGCTCGCCTTTCCTTGTCCTGCCGACCATCTAACCATGCTGCTGATAGCCAGCATCACTGAACGGCCATGGAGGGGGAGCCTGTGGAGGTGGGTGGCTTCCCATCCAAATGAGAGAACACAAGAATATCACTGTGGGGTCTGGTTGCCTTGCCTTACCTTACCTTACCTACTTTCTCTTTCAGGGAAGAGCTAGGTACACCTGATATCAAATCTAACCTAGATCCAAGTGAACTTCAACACGCAGGCCAAAATCCACTCCCCGGTGTTTGTGCAGGCTGGGGACACTGAGTAGTAACGCGACTGCATACCCCGCAGTTGAGTAGACGCGAGAGGAGACAATTTGCTGCCCAAAAAGAAAGAAAAAGAAATCGACCTTTAAAAGAACAAGTCTGGAACAAGGCTAGCAGCCACGGCGGCATAGTGGTTATGTGTCGGGCAAGAGGTTTTATGTAGACCCCCAAGGTCTACAGTTTGAAACAACCCATAGCTCCTGGGGAGAAAGATGAGGTTATCCAAAAGGAGTTACCATCTCAGAAACCCAGAGGGTCACTGTGAATCAGAATCAACTCAATGGCAGTGAGTCTTTGTCAGAGAACAGGAGGAGAACACAAAGTGAAGGCATACCCAAAATAAAGGGGGCAGTCATTAAGAAACCAGCTCTATGTTACAGGGATTTTGGCATCTAAAGGGCGCTCTGGCAGTGCTATTACATAAGGATCTGATGGCTAACCAAAGCAATGGTGGTTCCAACCACCAGGCATTCTGAGGGGAAGGGTGAGGCTACGTGCTCCCACACAGAACTCCTATCAGATCAGGTCACTGTGAGTGCTAGTCAACTGATGACAGTAGGCTGAGTTTGGTTTGACCATATGAAGGAGCCCTGGTAGTGCAGCCAGTTAAGCATCAGACTAGGAACCGCAAGGTCATAATTTGGAATGCACCAGGCAATCTGCAGGAGAGGAATGAGGCTGCCTGTTCCGGTGCAGATGTACAGTGTCCTCCGTCCGACAGGGTGGCTAGGAGACAGAGTGGACTCTAGGACACTGGGTTTGGGGTTTGACCATCTGCAAGCTCCTTGAGAGGTTCAAGTAGTCTTCACACTTGGCTACAAACTGAAGGCTGGTGGTGCAAACCCAGCAGTGCTGCCAAAGAAAGGCCTGGTGATTCGCTTCTGGGAAACCACGGCCATTGAACATCTGATAGGACAGTCCTACTGGACAGAAGCACCAGGGCTTGCTATGCGTCAGAATCAACCGGTGGCAGGGTGTTGGGTTTCGCTGACAATCCGGAGAAGCAGAGGAACAAGGCCCTGAGAAGTCTCAAAACAAAGTCCAAGGAATTCAGACGTGAGAAAGGGTGAAAAGAGAAATATTTGGAAGCAATCTCAGGCCAACTAAGATGAGGGCTCCTAGGGCTCTTGGACAAATGGGGTGAAGTCACTAAAGGAAGATTTCAATGTCATTTGATATTGGAGATGCGCCCCACCCCAATGGAGAGTGACAGCTCTGTAATAACACTTTGGTCATCAGAAGTCTGCAAGGACAGACAGAGGCCCGCCAGTCAGGGGTGTGGCCAAATGAGCTCTAGCATTCAGAAGAAACCTAACTTGGGGGCCTATCATTGGCCTTCTTGGCTTAGCAATCAAATCCAAGCCAGGTTCCAAGGACCCAAATCAATACCGCTTACTGAGCTACACACCCTGGCTAGAAGTTCGGCCTTGCACCTGACCCTGAAGGCCTGCCTTCTACTCACCTGAGCTAATCAACCCTGCACTAGAAACCTGGGCAGGACTCACTTTGCGCTCCTGTGTAGTGCCGGTTGGTTTTGATTCTGTTTGGGAATGGCTTTGGGTGGGAGGTGGGAGGGGGCATGCGTGCCCGCAGGCAGGGATCACATAAGCACAACAGAAGGTTGATGCCACACACAAGCTGACATACAGGGAACACACCCACCTACCAGCCCATGTGCATCTGGCAGAGTTAATTTCAGACACCAGAAATGTCCCCCATCTGAGGCCTAGACCAACCATTTGTCTCTAATAGGAGACCCTGAGTGGTGCGATGGCTAACACCCTTGGCTGCTGACAAAGGGTTGGCAGTTCAGATCTGCCCAGAGGTGATTCAGAAGACAAGCCTGGTGATCTACATCCCCCCCACAAATAAGTTACTAAACCCCCCTATGAAGAAGGGATGTCCTCTGGTATACCCACAGGCTCACCTTCAGTAGGTGACCAACTCAACAGCAACTTGTTGCTTTATTTTACAACAAAGAGGCACACCATTACAGAATAAAATAATGTGCACACCATGTCTGGAGCAGCTGCCATGGTGAGCTCTGCACCTAGGTAACCGATGGCCCTCACCATCACACTGAACAAGATGGGGTTGTACCTGCCCGGAGCTGTCGCAGTCGGCTGTCATCCAGCAGATGCCGACACACGCTGGCCCCGTGTGTACACCACACAACGGCTCCCTTGGGGTCTTCAAAGCTGTGACCTTTGGGTAGCAGACAGCTTATCCTGTTTTCCAAGGTGCCTGGTGGCGGATTGAAACCACCGGTCTTTTGGCAAATAGTCGAGTAGTTACTCTTTTGTGACGATTCAGTTGACAAGGAAATAGAAGCTCAAGGATGAAGTGACCAGCCCAAGGTCATAGTCTTGGACAAGGACTAGTGGCATCACATGGCTCCTTCTCCTCGGTTTCAGAGAGGCGTTTAATACAAGCACACGTCAGCAGCCGACCCAAGGCCCCAAAGCAAACAGCACTGTAGACACCGCGCCCCGGGCTGTGGTCAAACACCGCCCCCCTTGTGTGTTTCATGAAAAGCCACACCCACACAGCACCACCCGCCTCAACGCAAATGGCTCCGTGTGTAAATGGCAGAGTAGCACTTGTGCCAAGATGGTGGAGCGGGTTTATTTTAATCCCCGTGTTAAGACAGCCGGCACTAGGTTGAGGCTGAGAAATGCTCCTTCTAATTAAAACTTTATTTCCAAACACATGTCCCAGTTTCAACATGGTGAGACTTTTGTTTCTTGCGCTGTGGCTTTCTCAGAGTCGGAAGCAGCTGCTCCCCAAGTCTCCTCCCTTCATCGAAGGCAGCCAGGGCGCCCTGCGGGGCAGAGACGGGTGGTGGGTTACACCTGGGCAGCAGCTCTGAGGCCCGCGGAGCCCTCCGCAGAGATGGGTGGAGGGAAGCAAGAACCTGGGGAGGCTACTGGGCAGGTGGCTGGGATTCTGAGAGGCCAGGAGCAGCCAGGCAAACCCACACGCTGGACCGTATGGCAACGGAACTACTGAGGAGAACGGAGGTAGCCTTAGAATGAGAGAGCAGGCCAGAGAATGAAAGAGCTTTGATCACTGAGGGAGCCCAGGTGGCATATAGTGGTCATTGGCTGGGCAGCTAAAACCAAGGCCAGCAGTTCAAAATCACCAGTTCCTCCACTGGAGAAAGATATGGGTTGTGGCAGTCAAGTAATCTCCGGTCAACCTGCGTGGGGGTGGAGTCTAGCATGCTTGATGACCTATTTGGAGGCGCTAAGGCGATAACTGGAGGCCAGATGCATGCTCTGCTTTGTCTTCCTACTGACAAGACACATGGAGCTACCCTAGAGTCCTGGAGTTGGAGGAGCCATGTGGAGACCCCTGCCAGCGCTGAGATGTTTCCACTGCCACTGGATCCACAAGACTTTCCACCCACTGGTCTGTGATCTTCCTGCACTCAGCATCACTGCACATATGCTACATGAGTCTGAAGAGGAATCTGACAAATGGTCTAATATCGAACTTATGGACTTGATCTGAACTGGGTTGGAATGTTTTCTTAATATGTAATTACTCTTTATACAAAGCTCTATCTTATACACACGAGTCTCTGGATTTGTTTCTTTAGTCAACCCAGACTAACACATGGGTCTTTCTACTCCCATAAAAAGTTACAGTCTTGGAAACCCACAAGGACAGTTTGATCCTGTCCTCCAGGGGGGCTGTGGGCAGGATGGGCTCGGTGGCAGTGAGTTTGGTGTCTGGTCTGGATCATGATGGAGGAGCTTGCTGGTACTTGCAGGTAAGCATTGGACTGCTAACTGCAGGTCAGTGCTTCAAATCCACCAGGGGCTCTGAGAGGAAGGGGTGAGGCTGTCTGCTCCTATCAAGACGCAAAGACTCGGAAACCGTATGTAGAATCACTAGGAATCAGAATGGACTCAAAGCCAGGAGGTTTGGTGGGTTCAGGTCACTGCTGGAAAAGAAAGGAGCCTGAAAGTGCTCTGAGCCTGCCACATTCCTGGTGGTGCAAAGGACTAAACCATGGTTGGAGGTCTGAGGCCATCCAGAAGCACCTCAGAAGAAAGGCCTGGCAATCTACTTCCAATAACCCACCACTGACAATTCTGTGGGGCACAGGTTCTACTCTGAGCATCTGGGAGGGCCAGGAGTCCAAATCAACTGGTCATGAGACGGACAAGAGGCTGCCGGCAGGGAGGAAGGCCACACCAGCCATAACAGTGGGCCTTGAAGGAAATGCCGAATATGGGACAAGAATGCATCGAGAATGAAGAACGAATGAGGGGCACCAGGCTGCTTTCCCAGAAGCAAGTCCCCTGCGTTCACGAGTAGCCCCCAGGCACCAGGTGTTCCGCAGGCTCGGCCGGCCATTGGATCTCCCCGTCTCGTTTCTTCTGGTGGAGAATCCGAGTGTTGGCAGGCTGGCTAGGGACTCACAGGGCTGTGGCATCAAGAGGTTAGCATTCACTGGGGTGTTTCCTAGGGCCCCGGAAAATGCACAGGAGCCTGGCTGGAGCCGTGGGTTAAGTGCTGGGCTGCTGTGACAGTTGAGTTTGTGCCGACCTGGCTGATAAACACACGCGGGGTTAATTGAAGGGTGGTGAGATAAGTGGCTCCGCGAGGCTTTCTTGGTCTCGGGTCTCTTGTTCCCTGATGTCAGACCAGTGTGCAGCTGCCTTAGTTCATTCTTTGCCTCAGCTGGCAAGACTGACTTCCTGAGATACATCCCTGAGGAGAAGCCGCATGTACCTACCCTGATGTAGCCTGGGTGCTGGAGCAGCCGTGTGGAGACCCTGCCAGCGCTGAGATGCTTACATGCTCATTGATTCAGCTTCCCTCCTGCAGTCGGCATCATTGTGTGTGTTTTGAGTTTGAGGACTTTGTGGATAGGTGTAGCACATATGGGCTTGGGCTGGGCTGGGTTGGGATGCTTTCTTAATGTACACTTACCTTTTATATAAAACTCTCTCTTATATACATATGGGTTTCTGTGGGTGTGTTTCTCTAGTCCACCCAGACTAACACAGCTGCTAACCGAAAAGGTCGGCAGAGTAGGAAGGACCGTCACAGGTGGGCAAAAGGAGGCCCCTGCTCCTGTAAAGATCACAGCCTTGCAAACCCTGGAGCGGTTCCATGCTGCCCTGCTGGCTCTAGGAGTCCGGATCCACGCGGTGGTTATAAACGTACCGAGCAATCCCAAAGGAAAGGAAACACATACACGTCGCGTTCCTGTTGCCTACGAGTGTGAGCATGGGGGGAGGGGGGGGAGGAATGCCTCACTGCCACCGCGTCAAATCATAGCAAAGAGGAGACCTGCCCCTATGGGTTCCCAAGGCTGTGAAGCTTGATGGTGGCACACAGCCTCATCTTTCCCCCATGGAACAACTGCCAGGTTCGAACGGCTGACCTGGGGGTAGCAGCCCCAACGCAATACCCACTATGCCACCAGCCAGAGAAACCAAGAGGTTAACTCTGGGATTGAGCCAAATTTAGACTTGTTGTTTCACACGCATATTGAATGGGCTTCGTGACAACGGGCAACCACGACCACAAAGGCCGCGCTAGCTCTGCTGACCTTGAGAAGCCCCCCTGCATCAGTGACCCCAACACAGCGCCCCAGAGCCGACCCTGCACCACAGAGCACGCTTCCCCCAGATCCAACAGCAGCCGCCAACGGCTACAATGGCTACCGGGTACTAGCCAGGTACCCTATCGTGGACAGAGCACCGTCTCGGGTGGGATTGTGTCCACCAGAAATGGTACGCTGAAGTCTCATCCCCTAGTCCTTGTGAATGCGGGCCTGTCTGGAAGCAGGGCTCCTGCGGGGGTCATGCGAGTGTAAGGTGTGTCCCTGAAGAGCGGAGAAGCAACCCAGGGAAACAGAAGCGGACAAGGGGGCCATATTGCAGCCACAAGCCAACGAGTGCCTGGGACTCTCTGCCCTGGTAGGGGGAAGAGAGGCGACCTCCCCTACAGCCCTGCAGGCTTTCAACTTGTGGCCTCCAAACTGTGAGGCAAGACATTTCTGTTGTTTTAGGCACCCAAGTTGTTGTACTTGGGAAAAAGATGAGGCTTTCTACTGCCCCAGAGTCACAGGCTGGCTTGGAAACCTACAGGGCAATTCTACCCCGCCCTACAGGGTCGCTATGAGTCAGGGTCCACTCGATGGCCATGGGGTTGGGTTGTTATTTATGGAGGTTTTTGTTTTGTTTTGTTTTGTTTTCACTGTATTTTGTTATGGCATTCCCCAGGTCACTAGTTCAAGTTCTGTTGACCTCCTTGCTCCTCTTGTATTCATTCCAACTCAAGCCAGCCCAATAGGGCAGAGGAGAATGCCCCTGCGGGTTTCCAGGGCTGTGAGTACTTCTCCATGGAAATGTAACTCATCCCGAGAAGTCTCGTCTCTCTCCCCAGGAGCAGTTGGTGGCTCAGAACTGCCGACCTTGTGGTGAGCAGCCCACTGCATAAACCACTACGCTCTCAGTCCTCGGACCACTCCTGAGGAATAGGTGCCACGACCTCTCCATGCTGGAGATGAAGAAATGGAGGCCCAGCATGGCCGAGTCCCCCGCGCCCCACCACGAGGTCCCTGAGCCTGACTCAGCCTGTCCCCTTGGCTGTGTCCCGCCCCCTACAGAGAGTTCTCAGCACTCTGCGCCCGTGGGTCTGGCGCATCGTCATTAGCTCGGCAAGGAGCATGTTCAGGTCCAAGAATAAACTGCGTGTCAACAAGTAGCAATCAGCAGCACGCCCCGTACCTCCACCGCTAGATGAATCACGACTGGAAATGACTCTCGCCCACCAGAAGCGGGGAGCTGTGTGGGGAGAGGCAGCGGCTGGTACTGCTGACAACGTGCTTGCCTTCAGGACAGGGGGACTCCAGGGTGCCCAGCTATGGAGACCCAGCATTCTCATCTCTGGATCATCCTACAAGAGCGGCACCTACCCTCTGGCAGCTGCCCAGGGTCCCTGGCACACTCCTCAGTGCCCCCGGGTCCAGGTGGGCATGCTCAGAACCACAAACAAGCAGGACAAACCATCTTCTCGCAGACCAGCCCCTTTTGGTGTCAGAACAGGAGGGGTGGAGGGAACGTCCAAGGCAGTGGTGAGAGATTTATTAACCACCTCGTTTATCATGGACAGATGCTTAGGTCCTGAGGGGCTCCTTTGGGCTCAGTGGGGTTTGTTTAACCGCCTGCTGTCACATTGGACCACCCCTCAATGACAGCCCTTCAGTCAGCCACTTCAGTGAGCTCAGCCTCAGGACGTCTGCCCAGGGTTTCCTGCTTCTCTGGGGAGGGAATGGGCTGGCACCAATGCAGAGTATGAGAAAGTTAGTCTGCTTTAACCTGAATACTATAAAAATAATATCATTTAAGATATGTTGGCATCTAAATAAAGGCAAGTACTATGTAAATGTATTTATATATGAGTATGGGGAAATAGATCTATGTACATATATTTATAGGTTTAATACAAAGGTAGCAGATGGATGTTGGGCCTCCACTCAAGTACTTCCTCAATGCAAGAATACTTTGTTCTATTAAACTGGCATTCCATGATGTTCACCTTCCATACACAATCGCTATAAGACAAAGCGGGTGAATAAGTAAATGTAGTGAAGAAAACTGCTGGTGTCTGGCTATCAAAAGATATAGCGTCTGGGGTTTTAAAGGCTCGAAGGTAAACAAGCGGCCATCTAGCTCAGAAGCAACAAAGCCCACACGGAAGAAGCACACCAGTCTACATGATCACGAGGTGCCAAAAGGATCATGTATGAGGCATCAAAGAACAAAAAATCATATCAATATGTGCTCACCTCCCTGATATGATTGCTGAAGACAAACGGGTGCATAAGCAAATGTGGTGAAGAAAGCTAATGGCGCCCAACTATCAAAAGATATAGTGTCTGGGGTCTTAAAGGCTTGAAGGCAAACAAGTGACCATCTAGCTCAGAAGCAAAAGCCCACATGGAATCATGAGGTGTGGAAGGGATCATGTATCAGGCATCATTAGAACAAAAAATCGTATCATTGTGAATAAGAGGGAGTACGGAGTGGAGACCCAAAGCCCATCTGTTGTCAATTGGACATCCTCTTACAGAGGGTGGCAGGGAGGAAACGAGCCAGTCAGGGTGCAATGTAGCAATGATGAAACATACAACTTTCCTCTAGTTTCTAAATGTTTCCTCCTCCCCCTCCCCACTATCATGATCCCAACTCTACCTTACAAATCTGGCCAGACCAGAGGATGTACATTGGTACAGATAGGAACTGGTAACGCAGGGAATCCAGGGTGGATGATACCTTCAGGACCAGTGGTGAGAGTGGCAATACCGGGAAGGTAGAGAAAGGGTGGGTTGAAAAAGGGGAACCGATGACAAGGATCTACATGTGACCTCCTCCCTGGGGGACAGACAACAGAAAAATGGGTGAGGGGAGACATCGGACAGCGTAATATATGACAAAATAATAATTTATAAATGATCAAGGGTTCATGAGGGAGCATGAAGCGGGGAGGGAGGGGTAAAAATGAGGAGCTGATGCCAGGGGCTTAGGTGGAGAGCAAATGTTTAAAGAACGATGAGGGCAATGAACGTACAAATGTGCTTCACACAATTGATATAGGTATGGATTGTGATAAGAGTTGTATGAGCCCCTAATAAAATGATTTTTAAAAGATTATGTTGGTAATCCAAAATGTAATAGCCCTCCCCCCCTCCCTTGTATTAAAAAATTCCTTTTAAGCTTCATCAGCAAGCATGTTCTAACTTGGGAAGTCCATTGGCCAGGATGAGGCCTCTGGGAATGGTGGTCTAGTAACCTCTAGAGCCGGGGTTCTCAACCTGTGGGTTGTGGCCCCTTTGGGGGTCGAACGATGCTTTCACAGGGGAAGCCTAAGACCATTGGGAAACACGTATTTCCATTGGTCTTAGGAACTGAGACACTGCTCCTCTATCTGTCTCTAGGTTCCACCCACATGCAGATATGCCCACATACAATAAGTACCTGGCGTGAAGACTGTTACCAATGCTATACCATGCGTCAAGACAAAATTTCATTTGTTTTTAATTATAAATAAATATTTCACAATATATGATTACATATTGTTGTGATAAATGTCTATGCTTTAATTATGTTCAATTTGTAACAATGAAAATACATCCTGCATATCAGATAGTTACATTACAATTCATAACAGTAGCAAAATTAGAGTTATGAAGTAGCAACAAAAATAATTTTATGGTTGGGGGTCACCACCACATGAAGAACTAACTGTCTTAAAAGGTCAAGGCATTAGGAAGGTTGAGAACCACTGCTCTAGAGTGATGTGATCTTTGCAAAACCTGCTTCTCTGTCACAGAGTTTTGGGTATTTAACTTGCTTGATTTTCACTGGATTTCAAAACAGTTGGGAGGTAGCAAACCCCACTGTTTCTTTGTCTGGTGCTTACAAATTGACGTGGCCTCTGTATTTGGCTGAAACAGTGATGGGCAATCACAGACCCCTGTTTTCGCGGCAGCACATAAGAGTTAAAGCACTACACTGACCTGCTAACACCTGGGAGCCCATGTGTATTGGACAAGGCTGTTTTACTAACCAAGAGTCACTGGGTGGCACAAACAGTTAAGCACTGTTAGCTCAAGAGTTGGTTGTTCAGAGCCCTTGGAAGAAAGGTCTGGGGTTACCTTCAGAAAGACCACAACCCTGAAACCCCTGTGGAGCAGTCCTATTTGTGCACACAGGGGACCACACTGCAAGCACCAGGGCGGGCGGGATCCTTAGCGGGGCTCATCCTGGTCGGCCCATGATAAATCCTGAGTGCTCTGGGCTCATGGTTCTCAACCTAGGGGGACTTGCCTCAGGGGACATGTGATAATATTCCAGGACTTCTTTGTCACATTGCCACTGGCCTCTACTGGGATGCTGCTTAGCACCCTGCTGTGCACAGGACAGCCCCTCCTCAGAAAGTATGTGCCTCCCCCCCAGGTCCACAGCGCCAGGTGTGGACTTCCTGTTTCCCCCCTGGCAGGGGTGGGGCAAGAGTTGGGAGGCTGTGCTGTAAGAAGAGCAATGTCTAGCAAGAGACCTTTAATGCTGGGCACTAGGTGGAGAGGGCTCCCAACAGCCCTCTTCCTCTCCCCACTTCACAGCCTGGGAAACTGAGGCACATACAGTTGCCACCCCCATACCACTCAGAGGAGGAGCTAGATTTAAATCCTATTGGTCTGATCCCCAGAGTGTCCTAGCCGGGGCTGGGGGACTTCCAAAAGGCTTTAGGAAAAATTCCATGAGCTTTGCATTCTTCTTTTTATCATGAACGTTTTGAAGCCCCTTCTGCAAGATGCTCACGTTGAACTGGGGTGGGGGTGGGGAAGGGGGAATGCAAGAGGGAAAGGAGGAAGAGAAGAAAGAGAGGAGGGAAGAGAGATGTCAGAGACGACGGCAAAAAAGACAGCTCGATAGTTGGCCCCAGTCTGTGCATCCGTGGAGCCAGGAGAAACTCTAGATTTCTTTTGTGTATCTCTGTACAAACTCCATACTGAAAATGCCTTCCACCATCAGGAGGGGAAAAATGAGCTGAGAAAACGAGCCGACGAGCAGACATGTCAGACACAGAGCAGTAAGAAGAGCCTCACGGAGAGAGGTCAGCCTCCCACGGGCAGGCGTGGACTGGCACCTCAGGTCACTCACACCGGACACCACCCCCCTTCCGACAGGGCCTCTGGAGTCATCCCAGAGGCCAGGCTAGAGCGTGTCTGCCAGGGGACAGCCTGTCAGCTCCTCAGCTGTCTCCCAGGAAGCCCCCAAGGTCGCCCCACCACCTCCGCCCCTCCCTCACCTGTGCTCTGCTCCCCTGCCCCCAGTGCTGAAGACAACTTCCAGAAACAGCCATTAAAAGGTTCTCCCGGCGGCCTAATGAACTGGTGGTGGAAGTGAAGGGAAACAGAGGAGTCTTTGATGCGGAGTCGAATGGGAACGTTTGCTTCAGAGAGAGAATTCTTCAACACACTGGAAAGTTTCTTGTCTCCGTCCCCACACCTGCACAGAAAGTGCACGGCACTCTCACTTTGGAGTCTGGTTCCACAAACAAGTACAGGCTGCTGCTGCTGCTGCTAATTCCTACTCACAGCACCCCCTGTGGCAGGAGACAACTGATGCTGGAGGCTTTCTTGGCAGTCATCTCTAAAAGACAGGTCACAGGTCTTCCTGCAGAGCCACGAGGTAGGTTTGAACCACCAACCTTTCAGTTAGCAGCCGAGCACTGAGCTGTAGCACCACCCCTACCCTGTGCAGAGGAAGCCAATACCAATGACACCTTGTGATCATCGTCATTACTGTCTCACCCCCATCACCGTGACTCAGGGGTCATCATGAGCCCCCTCTCTGATGACCGACCTCCCCCTTGTGTTAAGTGACTTCCAAACAGTAAAAACCTACAGTCCTGCAGAGAGGCTCAAGGTTGAGGAAGAATGCATAACCTTGAAGATCCTAGTAAATAGGGCAGCCATGAACGAGCAAACGTGACCCTTGGGGAAGATGAGGAATGAAGACACAGCGTCTGAGCCAGAGACAGCTCCGGACAGAGGAGAAAACCGGGAAGGAAACACTGGAAACCCAGGTGCTGGTGAGGATTTGGGGAAACGGGAACCCTCATCTACTGCAGAGGGGGGGACTGGGGGAGGCAGTAAATGACACAACCACCATAGAAAACACTCTGGCAATTGCTCCGAGAGTGACACCCAGGACACAGCTCAGAAGGCACCAGAGGACGAGGAAGAAGTCGCAGAGCGTCTTTACCTGTGGGGGTTACACTCCATGTCACGGATTTAAAAAGAAATGGCGAGGAAAGGGTTAAACAGAGGATTACTCTATAATCCAAGCCTTCCGATTCTGGGTGTGGGCCAGAAGAGGGGACGACAGAACACCAGCACACACCTGGACATCGTGTTCACCGCAGCGCTCTGAGCGGAGTCGAAGGGTGAGAGAAGGGGTGGATGAGCGAAAGGCGGGACGTCCACACAGTGGACTGGGAGGAAGCCAGAGCGAGAAGAGGAACGCAGTCTGCTGAGCGCTGCACTCCGAAAGCAAGCCGAGGGGAGTCAGGCGACGGTCACAACGACACCACGTCCGTGACACACTTGAAACGGACAAGCGTGGAGAGACCTTAGCTTCCTAGTGCTTGCCAGAAGCAGGGGACGGGGAGGGGGAAGGGGGATTTATTGAGGAGGGGACCCGGAGCTCTAGGTAAAGGTGGAAAAAATCTGCGAACGGATGACACTGATGGCTGAACATGATCAACATAATTCAAGTCATTGAATGGTACCTGCCCAAAGTATTAAAATAGCAAATGATTAGCTGCCTGTATCTTTACCGTGAGTTTTTTAAAAACTCAGAACTTGAGGCCCCATCAGGTCTAGACTTATTGTTTAGAGAAATAATAATAAAACCCTAATTGCCCCCACCACCACCACCACCCTTGGGCAGCTCCCTTCTTGCCTGCAGACAGACGCTCATTGTTCAAGTTCCCCTCTCAGGCCACGGTGGATTCGCGGGCTGGACTGCAAGCCAGAATGAGCACTCCATCCCCCTTGCTGTGACTGAAGTCAGGGGCCACGTAGCCACGCTGCCATCGACAGGACAGGGAGAGATGTTGCCGGGCAGCTCAGGGACGCCTTTCAGTGCAGATGAAGAGAGATGCCCTCAAAGAAATGCCATTCCAGCCATGCTGCCATCCCAGCGGTGACCCTGACCACTGTGAAGACACAAGCCCAAGGACTAGCAAAGTCCCTGAGAAGAGGGGAGCAGAAACCAAGAGAGAGAGGCGGGACTTCTGACGCCATCACCGCAGAATGTGAACACACCCTGGAATTCGCATGTGCGGAAACCAGGGTCTTTGAGCGGAGTACAAATCGTGGTGAGCCGCGTAGAACTGTGCTCTGCGGGGTTTTCAAGGACGGGCTTTTCCAAAGAAGTTTGCCAGGCCTTTCTTCTGAGGCGCCTCTGGGTGGACTTGAACCTCCAGATCTTTCCGTCAGCAGTCAAGTCCATTCACCTTTGTAACAATCAGGGGACTCCGTACTTAGCCCTAAAATCATGGGAGGTTCTTTTTTATTTGGGTCTTTTCTTTCCAGCAATTAAACCATCCTGGCAGAAAACTTCCAGCAAGACGCATTACTAAGTCTGGAGTTTCGCAAAGACCTTAAGCAGAAAGAGTAAGTATCGGGCCATGTGGATTGGATCCCCAAAGAGGCAGTGGGAGGATGGGGGCCAGAACCTTCCATGACAACTTTCTGTCAATTACTGATCTGTTTCCCAACTCTCCCTCCTCCACAGCCTGATGTCACTTTCCCCAACAGAAAGTTAAGCAGCTGATATTGAGTCAGACATATTCTTCTGCATGCAAAACAGAAAAAGAAAATGCTCCGTGGCCACCCCAGAGGAGCAAAGAAAGCCAGACGCCACCCATCTAAAGCATGCCTCTCTTCGCTGTAGCAGTTCATCGGACAAACCCCATGCTGCACAGATGACTGACTCCCGGTGACCCCCAGGGACAGAGCAGAATTGCCCAGGAGGTTCCTAACGTTATGGACAATTATTGTTACATCTTTTCATTCCATTTTCCCACAAAGTTTTTGAAGTCCCCTCTTAAAGCCGAACAGAAGCTGACTGCCTCGCCCTTCTCCCTGAGGAGCGCTTAACCACTGCGTCACCGCGGCTCTTCCCAACTGCAAGAACGCATCCCCAATGGAGGCACCGCATAAAGTGATGGCTCTATAAGGCTGGAGAAAAGAGAAATTTCCAAAACGATTTCTTTAAGGAATTGAGGTTGATGGGCGGGGGGGGGGGGGGGGGGGGGGAGTGTCACAAGTGTTAATTAGCAGTCAGTCCCCAAAAAGCACCTTGTTAAAGAGATGAATTCCTGTCACCCTCAGAAAACAGACATACAGCACATGAAAACACTCCTGTACTGTGGGCCTGCATGCTGGTTTTTCAAGAAGTAGCTTCTAGAGACTCAGACTCACTGCCGCTAGGCCGATGGCGACTGGTGAGCAACCCTGTAGGGCAGAGTGGAACAGGGTTTGCACCTTGCCAGTAGCAGCACACCCCTAACCCAAATCCACAAGATGACATAAACATTAGAAAGACTGTCTTTGGGTAAACAAGCGGCCATCTAGCTCAGAAGCAACAAAGCCCACATGGAAGAAGTACACCAGCCTGTGCGATCACGAGGTATCGAAGGGATCAGGTATCAGGCATCATTAGAACAAAAAATCTTACCATAGTGAATGAGGGGGGAAGTGCAGAGTGGAGACCCAAAGCCCATTTGTCGGCCACTGGAGATCCCCTTGCAGAGGGTTCTAGGGGAGGAGACAAGCCAGTCAAGGTGCGCTGCGATGTAGCAACGATGAAAAATACAACTTTCCTCTAGTTCCCAAATGTTTCCCCCACTCTCCCCCACACACACACACTATCATGATGAGAATTCTACCTTGCAAGTCTGGGTAGACCAGAGGATGTACACTGGTACAGATAGGAACTGGAAACACAGGGAATCCAGGGCAGATGTTCCCTTCAGGACCAATGGTGTGCACGGAGACACTGGGAGGGTAGAGGGAGAGTGGGTTGGAAAGAGGGAACCAATTACAAGGATCTACATGTGACCTCCTCCCTGGGGGTGGGACAACAGAAAAGTGGGTGAAGGGAGACGTCGGACAGTGTAAAATATGACAAAATAATAATTTATAAATTATCAAGGGTTCATGAGGAAGGGGGAAGGGGGAGGGAGGGGAAAAAATAAGGACCTGATGCCAGGGGTTTAAGTAGAAAGCAAATGCTTGGAGAATGATGAGGGCAATGAATGTACAGATTTGCTTTACACAATTGATGTATGTATGGATTGTGATAAGAGTTGTATGAGCCCCTAATAAAATGTTTATAAAAAAATGAAGTCTATATACATTATGTTAGTCTGGGTAGACTAGAGAAACAAATTCATAAGTACGCATATGTATATAAGAGAGAGTTTTATTTAAAAATAAATTAATTAAATTAAATTAAAAAACAGTGACTTTGTGTGTGTGGAAATATTACTGATAAAAGCCCTTCCATCACATTCCAAGGCTGCGTGGAGAGTGTCTAGCCTACTTGGGAGGAGAGCAGCTATGAGAAGGAAGTCCACCCACACATCAATGACTTAAAGCAGATAGGAAATGCTAGAGGGCTCGAAGACAGTGGTTCTGAACCTTCCTAATGCCACAACCCTTTAATGCAGTTCCTCACGTTGTGGTGACTCCCCCCACCATAAAATTATTTTCGTTGCTACTTCATAACTGTAATTTTGCTACTGTTATGAATCAGGCGACCCCTGTGAAAGGATCACTTGACCCCCAAAGGGGTCATTACCCACAGGAACAGACCTGCTGCTCGAAGAGAAGAAGGAATCTGACTGCAATGAGAGCGTTAGGAAAGGCTTCACTTGAGAGCTGGTGGCACCGTTGGGTCCACGCATGGGGGAAGGCATCCGGCCGACAGACAGGAGGGGCTGACATTTCCAGAGAGTAAGAATAGCATACGCAAAGGCAAAGAAACAAAACTTCAGGAAGCATCCTGTGCACGGTGCTTCGTATCAAGTTGGGCTGGCAAGCACACAAACGAACTATGGGTGTAGAAACAGAGTTGGCAAGACATGGCAGGATTGGACACCTGGACAAGCTGCTTTGGTTTGAGAAGCAATGGGGAAAGAGAGGGCCGAGGAGCCAGCTTGGCAGGGGTGGGCTGAGCTGGCCAGTGGGAGCCCGCCTGGAGGCCTCCACACTAATTGGGTCCAGAGCACCACACACACAGACTCCGAGCCAATCACAGTGCTGGCACAGCAGGGACAGAAAACCCAGGGTGCTCAGTCCTTTCCTAGGAACTACAACCCAAGAGGGCAGGGTCAACTGCGGAGGGTGGAGAATCCAAAGGCTGGAATCTTTGCCAGAGCAGACAGCCTCACCTTTCTCCTGAGGAGTAGCCGGTAGATTTGAACAGCCAAACCTTCAGTAAGCCTGAAGCTCAACTCCTTGTACCCCTTGGACTTCTAGGCACCACAAAGGCACTCCACAAATATATGTAGAACTCAATTCTGTGGCTTAGAGGATTGCATCTTGTGTTGCTAACCATAAGGACAGCAGTTGAAACCCCCAGCCACTCCTTGGGAAGGAAAATGAAGCTTTCTACTCCTGAAAAGAGTTGGAAACCCACCAGGACAACTGTACCTGTCCAATAGGGTCAGTGTGCATCAGAGCTGGCTCAGTGGCAGTGAGTTTGGTTTTTAAGTCAGGCAGGGTAAGGTCAAATTGTTCTGTAGCCTTAATTGGTTCCTAACACATTGCTGCTGGGTGTCATAATCTTGGTTCTGGCTCACAGTCATCCTGTGCACAACAGAAAGAAACACTACCGGTCCTGCGCCGTCCTCGGAGCCGTTGCTATGCTTCAGTCGGTGCTGTAGCCAGGCGTCAACCCATCTCTCCAAAGGCCTTTTCCGCTGACCCTTTCCTTTATCGAGCATGATGTCCTTCTCTGGGGATTTGCTTCCCAGGATCACATGAGACGAGATCTCGTCATCCTTCCCTTAAAGAAGCCTTCGAAGTGTGTCCTTCAAACACTCCTCTTGCCTCTCCCTGTGTACACACGCTTCAGTCCAAGGATCCTGGGGAGCCCTTCCTTCTTTCCAACCCAATAAACAATGTTCTCCATCCTGTGGCTACCACGAGGAAAGTGCAGAAGAGCAAGAAACACTCCAACAAGGTCAGAGCGGGAAAGAGCGAGATTTCAAACAGGACGCCCTACCTGTGGGATGGGGCCCTGCAGCGGCACTCACAGTGCTCAGCCAGTTGGAAACCAGCCAGAGGAGTGCGGGGAAACCCTCTTCACAGAGCACAGCCATGGAAGACAGTGTGGAGCACAGTTCTGTTCTGACACACGGACTCACCAGTCTGTTCTGACACACGGGCTCACCAGGAGACAGAGCAACTCGCAACAGCAACTCGCTTGGTCTGGGGTGGATCTGCCTCGCGCACACACATCACACACACAAACACACATGCACAGTCATTCTACTGTGACACACAAAGGGTTGCCATGAGTCAGATTCAACTCCACAGCAACAAGCTGGGTTGAGTTCGTTCCAATCTGTAACAGTACACACAAAACTAGCATTAGTTACCCTAAGAGGGGAGCAGGAAAGGTGGGGAAAGGCCCCGAACCAAGGCAGGTTTCTCAGCCTGGCACCCTGGAATCCCACCTTGTCTCCCCCAAAAAGCACCAAACTCACTGTCTGGTGTCGAGCCAATTCTGACTCAGAGTGACCCGGTATGACACAGCAGAACTGCCTCTTAGGGTTTTCAAGATTTTAAATCTTTATGGAAATAGCCTCATCATTCTCCCTTGGAACAGCTGGTGGGTTTGAACCATGGACCTCTTGGTTAGCAGTACAGTACCTAGCCCACTATACCACCAGATCTCCTTATCTACCACATCTAGTGAGCTCTTTTTAAATCTGCCTTCCAACCGTACGTGATCCTAAGCACTGTTCCCAGAATCTCTGAAGGCTTCTGCTTCTTTGCCTTCTGATAAGGCTACACCTGCCCTCTGAACATGCCTGTCTCCTCATTCCTTCCACACATCCTGGAGGACCCATTTCCAATGCCACCCAGTGTGCGTTTTCATGATAAACTCCCAGGTCCTTGGAGCTTTGAACCTGGTGAATGGATTGGCTATTCCAAAACATAAACAAACAGAATTTCCTTTGGAGGAAAAAAACATTAAGGGGAGAAAAAAAATAGCGCCAGCAGATGGTTCAGTGCAGCGCCGAGAAACACAGGCACGGAACTACTGCCACCTGGCAGAGTGCTGCCCAGATGCGACCCCGTGGGGCCCTGGACTTGGAGAGTTGCCTGGGTAGACGGAGCTGGCTCCAGACAAGTAGAGCTGGAGGCTTGGAAAAGTGGGTTCTATCAAGTTTCAGCCTAAATTGGACAGAAATTTCTCTTAAAATAAATGTTATTTATTTACAATGGACCATTCCCCATGGCCCTGTCCCCCAGGCTGATGTTGGCTCCTTTTAAGATTTCATTACCCCACTGGCCTGTGTGTCCTCCGTCTGATGTGACCGGCCACAGCACGCTAACCCCTGGTGAAACAGCTCCGGGCAGTGGGAGAAACGTGTCCATCCGCTGCCACAACAGAGCCAGACAGGAACCGCGGCCCCCCAATCCCCCCAGCCACCTTCCTAGGCCATCCCCTCCCCCTGGAGGTAATGGAAAACAAGCTGCTCAAATGAAGACACTCCTGGGACGATGCAATGTTTTTAAATGTGTGACATAGTGGTTCTGCATTCGGCTGAGAACCACAAGGTCAGCAGTTTGAACCCACCAGGCTCTGTGCGGTAGAAAGATGGGGCTTTCTACTCCCGTAAAGAGTTACAGTCTCGGAAGCAGTTGCCACCGATCAGAATGGACTCCATTGCAACAGGCTGGGGGTGGCAGTTTGTCTCTTGCTTCATTTGTTTGTTAGACTGCCGTCTGTCTGTATGTCTGAAGATGATCGTGTATGCGTCCAGTATTGGGCAATTCAACATGGGTAGTGTGACCAGTTGAGACTCACCTCGGTGAGACTTCCTGGGAAATTAGCACATGAAGTAGCAAGCACCCCTTCAGCTATAAGTCTGCATCGACCCCTTGCCCAGCCTCTGGTGACCACTGATACATGCTGTCTGCAGGCGCTGGCCTATTCTAGATGCTTCCCCACCAGTGGGGTCGTAAGTGACATTTGCTTTGTGTCTGAGTCATTTCACTGAACCTCCTGTCTCTGAGGTTCATCCGTGCCGCAGTACACATCAGGACTTCATTTCTCTTCATTACAGCAAGGTAATGCTCCGTCGAGGAACGTACCACCTTCCAAAGAAAAACTGAACAACGCCCACTGTGTGTCGTGCAGCAGACAAGGCCCTGGGCAGAGCAGGGGAGGCGCTCCTAGCCTATTGGAGTGGGCAGGATGCGCTCAGCGCCTCCCTTTCCCTGGGCCATCCGGAGCGCCTAGTAGGCCCTATCCCGCCTAGTAGGCCCTGGCCCGTGTGGATGAAAGGCCTTGGCAGAGACAGGCAGCTGCCAAGATGGAAAGACAGCATTTGGACAGAACCTCTACTTATCCCCGCCCAGCCCCCTTCTAGAGACAGCATGTGACCGGAGTGGCGGCTTCCTCGCTGCTGTGGAGTTAATGCCATCCCAGACACCCTATGAGACAGGGCGGAGCAGCCCCCTTCGAGTTTCTAAGACAGTAACTGTAGATGGGAGTAGAAAGCTACGTCTTTCTCCTGCAGACAGGCTGCTGGTTTCAAACTGGCGACCTTGCGGGTTAAAGTCCAACGCGTAACCACTATGCCACCCTCAGGAAATGAGATCAAGTGAAATTTTAAAAGCTGAACAGCGCCTACAGACTCTGGGTGGTCCATTAGGTAGCTAGCAAAAAGGGGAGAGGTTCGAGCCCACCAAGAGGCACGCTGGAAGAGAGGCCTTCTGATCCAGCCCCAGCGACTCGGCCAAAGAAAACCCTACAGAGCATGGTTGGTTCTACTCTGACATGCCCAGGGCTGTCCAGCGTCAACTCCAGTTAACGGCGACTAATGCTTCTGACACAGTGTCTGCAGGGCTGCCCACTGGCCAGCCAGGCCTTATTTCTCCTCCACTGACACGACGTTCAAGACAGAGCCCTGGTGGTGTGGTGGGTGCTAACCATGAGTTCAAACCCACCAGCAGCTCTATAGGAGCAAGTGGCCCGAGTGTGAGCCCTCCCCCTGGCCTCTAGTCCATCACTCTAAAACTGGTGTTCTCCCTGGGATCTGCGAAAGCCATGGAGTAAACTTACCCAGAGCAAAAAGTACCTGGGGCGTGTGGTGCCAACAGGCTGAATGCCCAGGCACCCAAAGGACTCAGCTGGCTGAAGGCTCACAAAGTAGAGGGCACTGCCTTGGCTGTTGTTTCTATTTCCCCCTCCATCTTCCCACCATAGTATCCACGTGCATCTAGCCACTCTGAGGGCTCACGAGTAGTTTCCAGGGTCAAGGAATTCAACGGCAGAATGAATGAGTACGTTTGACAAACCAGCCCGTCGGCAGAAAGGGAGCAGAGCAGAGACCTTGGGTCTCACTATCCTCGCCAAGAAGCCAGGAATGTATGACAACAGGGATCCCACCGGCACGGACACTGCTCACACCTCGGGCAGCACAGACCCGAGAGTCAGGTTCCCACCAGAGCAAAGGGGAGAATTTGAGGCTGAGATCAGGGGTCAGGAGACAGGAGCAAGGGTCTGGAAACTGCCTGAAGCTGCTTTCTGCCCGGATCATCTGTCTTCAGGTTCCTGGTTCACCGTGGAGGACACCCTTCCATGCCTCTCAGCGACTCCCAGTACACTCGGAGGCCAAGTAGCTCGAGACTGCTAACCGGTGGTGGGGCTCCCCAGCTCTGGCTGCCAGCCACTTCTCTGCTTAGGAGCACCTCCCTCAGAGGGCGGGCAGAGGAAGTGGAAGGGAAGGCAAGCAGTCAAGCAAAAAATCCTCACATTCAAAACTTTGTGCTTGAATTAGGATGATGAATTTGCTTTGGCAGGAAGCTCGTGAAAAATAAATTTTTAAGTACACACACCGGGTAAGGTTGCTTCAAAAATTCATAAGCAAATGGAATTAAAAGATAATGTCATTTCTCTCACGCCGCCCCCCCCCACAGCTTTTAAAGGCCGTGTGTGTATGTGTGTGTGTGTGTGTGTGTGTGTGTGTGTGTGTGTGTGTGTGTGTGTGAGAGAGAGAGAGAGAGAGAGAGAGAGAGAGAGAGAGAGAGAGAGAGAGAGAGAGAGAGAGAGAGAGAAGATGGTGCCATCCGCGTTCCTAACAGATCCAGGCAGGGTTAAGCATACGGTTTCAGATTCTGCATCCATCTCAGGCTTCCTCTAATTGTCGCTGATTCCTCCGGTTCACCAATCCTATTTCCATTTCCAGTGATTGGTCCCTCCTGGTCCCACATCCATCCAGATTTGTGTATTCTTCTGGCAGTCTGTGGATATTCCATCCACTCCCCCAACACCATGAGTCCAGTGCATGCGTTCTTCTTGCGTCTTGGTTTTCACTGTCTACTTTTCACGTGCATATAAACCCAAAGAAAACCTTCACTGCCACGAGTCGATGCTGATTCAGAGTGGCCCGAAAGACAGGATCGAACTGCCCTCTTGAGTTTCTCAGACTATACCTCTTCACAGGATTACAAAGCCCCGTCTTTCTCCCCACATGCATGTGAGGGGAGTAAAAACCCCACGGCTTGGGTCAGGAGCATCCTGACCATCACAGTGACATCTGTGAGGTGGAAGAGGTCTGTCACCCAGGGCAGAGCGCAGCTCGATTCCCTGCCTGCAGCGTCTGTGGACACTTACGGCTGATGGAAGAAGCAGCACGATATCGACTGTGAACAAGTTCCATTTCTGTCCACTGACCATCCTGTTGTGTATCCGTACTGGTAGCCCAGGAGTGTTAGAACCGGAGGACTTTGAGGCTGGATCCCAGTGCAGTTCCCTCCTTGTTCTAGAGGCGAGAAGCCTGGACACTGAGAATGGCCCCAGAGGACAAGACCAGGTCCTGCTCATGGGTCACCAGTCTGCTGACCCCACCCGGGTACCCCTTACAGGTACAGAATAAGGCCTGCTCACCACGCAGGAGCAAACCCCTGCAAGCCGAGTAATTTAAAGGACAAAATGACCATCCCCAGAGGCCTTGCAGGCTGAGGTTCACCTTGACAAGGACGGATACATCCTCATCAGTGCAATTAGAGAGGAGAGAGCTTACCTAAGCCTCAACTCTACCAAGAAACCTAGTCTTTAGGTTCAAAATAAAGGCTGTACCCAACTCACGCTTAGCGACTACCTGTGCTCCGACGTTCCCTGAAGCACCTGCCGGCCCCATCAGAGATGCCCAGCTAGCTCTGGGACCAGGAGGAGGCTGTGACGACGCTGAGTGTGCACAAACCCCCTGCGTGAGCGTCGCCCTAAAAGGATCGATCCGGCCCTGCCCGAGAGAAGCCAAGATGTGCTGCGCACGGCGCAAACGTGAAGGCGGTCCCAGCCCTGTCTGCAGCATCAAGGGGCCCGGGTCGTAAGGTCTCACTGATGGAAGATCCAAGACTGCAGCCTTCGGTATGGATGACAACCCAACGGATCCACAACCTGTGCCCCGAGGCAGCAGTCAGAGCGTCAGAGGGGAAGCTGCTGCGCGCGACCTCCGTCTAGCGTTCAAGAGCGAAGAGCGCACTCTGAAGAGTAAGGTGGGCCAGACCCAACCACCTCTCACGCATGCGAAAGCCGGGCAGCGCAGAAAGCATTATCTGTTGCGGTCACATTGAAAGACAGACAGCGTGTGCTCTAAACAGAGTCCCACGATGTGTGGCTGCAGACCACTTGGGTCCAAGCACAACTCTGATGATGAGTCGCTACAAAACAACTGGGTCCAAGCACAAGCTCCACCAACTCGAAGCGAGCGTACAGGACAGAGCAGAGCTACCGCTCTGCGTTTCTGAGACTGTAACTCTTTACAGAAGCAGAAAGCCGGATTTGAGTTTTCAGATCACAGCTGAACACACAACCACCAGGCCATCGGGGGCTCCTTCAAAGCCAGGCTAGATCATCCTGAGCAAGCAAGACACTTACCCACTCAGTCTCCTTGTCTGCCCAGGGAGACCAGCATGGTCATCAGGACGGAATGAAAGACCTCAAGCAAAGCCGCACCAGTTGTCGTCTAGCCAACTCCGACTCAGGATCCCCGAGGGCCCCGCCGGGTTTGCGATGGCTGATTCTCTGGAAGCCTATCACCAGCTCTGCCTTCTACAGTGCCTCTGGGTGGGCTCCAGCCTCCTACCTTCCTGTCAGCAGCGAAGCACAGGACCCCCTCGCACCACCGGGCGAGCTCAGCTATGCATGGAGACATGATCCTCAGCGCGGCTGATTACAGAGAGTCCCACCCAGTCTAGTAAATGTGAAAAGAGCCCAAGGAAGTTTTAAAACCTGACAAATGAAGTCCTTTAGGAGCGCAGCAATGTCTTCAGGTGCTGGAGGACACTGAAAGTACCCTGGGCTGCTAAGAGGAGAAACAGATCTGAATTGGACGGAAGAAGCAAGGGCAGAGTGCTCCTGAGAGGCAAAGATGACCAAACGTCATCGTACCTACTTTGCACCTAGTGTCAGCAGAGCCCAGCCCCTGGAGAGGACTGCATGCTTGGTAAACTGGAGGGGCGGCGGAAAAAGAGGAAGGCGCGGCAAGATGGACAGACACAGTGGCGGCGGTGGACGCAGGCATGAGAACCACTGGGAGGAGGGTGCGGGACCCAAGGGGGTCGCTATGGGTCGGCTCGGTGGCATCTTCCAGCAACAACCACAGGAAAACAGAGACAATAAAGGAGTTTGTGTCTGTGTGTGTGTATGTCTCTGTGTGTGTGTGTGTCATCTTTGGAAGCCAGACTTAGGAGAATGCTTGACCAAAAAGATGATCATCTCATCAGGTCCCATTTGGAGCCAGGAGCGTTACTCAGCACCCAGTTAGTGTAGACACTGTAGCAAATCATGAAAAAAAAAGAAAAAGAAGAAATCAGTGAGTCAGCATTACCTTGTTAGGCGCTTCAATTTCTGGAATTGTTTTAGCTGGAGAAATCTTTAGATGTTACTATTCCGACATCTTTTAAGATATGATGTGCAAAACAGGAAATGACTGGTTGGTCTGAGATCCCACATTTACTGGGAGACAGAAGTAGCACTCTAGCTCGAAGACTAACTGCTAGTCCGCCGTCCCCCTCCATGCACCCACAGTCCAGCTGCTCTTCACAGCCAGTGTCCACCAGCTCCCGGCTACTCATTCCACTCTCCTTTCCACTCCTCCATAGCACTCCGTTCTCCCTCCTCTCTTTCTTGCACACACACACACACACACACACACACACACACACATCACAGTTTGTATTTCATTCTACCACTCTTTCCCTTAGCCCCTTTACAGGCACTCAGCTAAGCTCACAGAAACCCCGTGTGTCTCCGAGTAGAATCTGCTCCATAGGGTTTTCAGTGCTGACACTTCAGAAGAACATCACCAGTCCTTTCTTCCGTGGGTCCTCTGGGAGGACCTGAACCTCTACCCTTTAGGTTAGTAGCTGAACAGCACCACCCACATTCATAGATAAGGGTTTTTCTTTTCTTTTTTTTTTTTTACTGAACTAGTATTTACTGAGCAGCCTTGGTGGTGTAGTGGATTGGGCTGCTAATGGCAAGGTCAGCAGTTCAAAACCACCAGTTGTTCTTTTGGAGAAAGACAAGGCGTTCTACTCCTGGGTAGAGTTGCCGTCTCAGAAACACCCAGGGGCAGTTCCACCCTGTCCCCTTGGGTTGCTATGAGTTGGAATCAACTCGTCATTGAGGTTTTTCTGGATTATTATTATTTTGTTTGGTTTGTGTTTTTTTAGTATTTTTACTAAGTACCAACTAAAACTTGTTACCAAGTACCATGCTAAAACTTGTGCAATCCTGGGGTACAATCATTGGAGTGATCATGTCTACCTGGGTCCCAATCTTCCTCAAGCCTAGAGTGCAGGCAGCTGGGATGGTTCCCACACTCACTGTAGGCCCAGCCCACAAAGGACCCTATAAGGCCCAGACAGGACATTCTGGGAGAGGTGCGCTGTCATCGGGGCCTTGAGGCCGAGCATGAAGGCTAACGAGGGTGAGCAAGGGAAAGAAGGACCCCCACTTCCTGCAAACGCTGGCTTTGAGCATAGCTGGAAAGAGAGAGGAAGAGAGGCGGACACGAAGCAGGCCTTCGCCATCAATCCACTGTCACAGCGGCCACCTGGGGAAGCGGAATGTCAGGGAAAGCCGACTGGTATTCTTCCCTCTCTTCCCTTGGGGTGAAGACGGGGATAATGGAGAAATAAAGAGCAGGTCTTCCTCTCCATGTTTCTAACCACTGACCACGTATGCATGCCCCTGGTGGTGCCAACGGTGAGCAGCTCTTGGCGGCTACCTGAAGGCTGCCACCAGGAGTAGGCGTCGATTCAGCTGCCATTGGTGGGTGAGGGCAGGAGTGGTCCTGTGCCGGAATTCTGCACTCCATGGAGGAGGCCCGGGTTCAAATCCCGGCCACTGCCCCTCAGGCGGGGCTTGTGTGTTGCTGTGATGGGGTACAGATTTCGGTCGTCTCCAGACTTCCAGGCTAGGAAGAAAGGCCTGGTAGTCTATATCCAAAACTCAGCCAATGAAGAAAAAAATCTATGCACCACGGCAGCTGATCTCATTGTATGTGGGGTTTCCACAAGTTAGGGGCAGCACCGCACACACACACGCTCCCTACTGTCCAGGCTTGCTGTCCTGTCTCCATTTGCATGTCTTTACATAAGAGAAATGGGTCCCTTAAAGCACCTCAGAGTTGGAAGGATCAGTGTGTGAAAATTCCCGTGGATGTTCAGCCCCCCACCCCCCCCCAGGCTGTGATAAGGTACCACAGACTGGGTGACTTCATGTGACAGCAACAGGCTCTCACCCTTCTGCAGACGAGCAGTTCAAACCCCAGGGGTCAGCGGGCCCTACTGCAGTGGCTCTCAACTTGTGGGTCACAACCCCTTTGGGGGTTGAAGACCCTTTCACAGGGGTTGCCTGAGTCATGAGAGTAGCAAAATTACAGTGATGAAGTAGCAACAAAAATAACTGTATGGTTGGAGGTCCCCACAACACGAGGAATGGTATGAAAGGGTCGAGGCATCAGGAAGGTGGAGGACCGCTGCTCTCCAGGCTCTGAAGAAAGATGCTCTGCTTCCCTTCAACTCCAGGTCATTCCTGGGCAACTGCCATCACTCTTGTCTCTGCCCGCAGCTTCATGTGGCTACTTTCTCTCTCTCTCTCTCTCTCTCTCTCTCTCTCTCTCTCTCTCTCTCTCTCTCTCTCTCTCTCTCTCTCTCTCCCCCCCCCCATGTGTGTGTGTGTCTTTTCTCTCACACAGTAAACAACTGAAATAGGACTTCACCCTACTACACTATGGCATCGCAAGAAACTTAGCTGATAAACCAAACCCGTTGCCAAGTTGATCACAATTCCTAGTGACCTGCAGGACAGAACTGTCCCACGGGGTTCCCACACGTTTAGTCTTTCAACACTGGCGTACATCTTCCTCCTACAGAGTGGCTAGGAGGTTCAAGCCTTTGTAGTAACTTCCTCAAAGGCCCTATTTCCAAACTAGGTCACGTTCCCTAGTACGGGTGAGAATGAGGGTGGCAGCCCTTGGCCCTGTCTTTCGGAGGCTCCCCGTGCAGCGGCTAACACAGTTCCTGCAAACAAAGCCCAAGAGCAGGCCCAGGCTGTCTTTCTAGCAGGGCCGCTGGCACACCACTGGCCCTGCGGGGGAAGGCACGTGGCAGGAGGTTGGTCAACCTGGCAGTAGGTAAATGCTAGCAACTCACCCTGTCCTCTAGTGCACTGCACAAAGCACCCCTCCCACACGTCTAGTGGCACCTCCTGAGTTGAGAAGCACCTAAGAGGGATGTGTCTTCAACCAGAGTCACCTGAGCGACTCCTGACGCCTGGTGGGGAGTTGAGTACATCTGTGCCTGGGAATGGAGGGGACAGAGAGGATTATGGGGGTGCAGAGACCCACCACCTATCATGCCTCAGTGCTGCCACTATGCCCAACCGTTTGAGATAAGGGGTGGAAATCTACTTTTCCCGCTTGGGGTACCTGAGCCTCTCAGGCGTCATCTCTCAGTTGGTGGAGAATACTGGGAAGCCCTCTGACCCTGGTGCCGGGGAGCCAAGCCAGTGCTCCGGGAGGCTCCCAAGGCCCCTGAAGCCTCAGGCTACATGAGTGCTAAGTCACCTGCCTGGCCCCACCCCCACCCCACCCCCAAGTGTTCCAGCACCCATCCCTGTGCCTCCACACCGCTGTCAACACAAACACCCACTCCCAAGCAGGAGTAAAAATAGCCAGCCGTTCCCAAGCAATACTTCATCCCCTCCCCAGGCAGGGGGCTGGGGAAGGGGCGCCTCCCCCATTCCCCAGAGGCCAGGTGGCAGGAGAGCAGGGGGAGGTGAGGAGAGAAGGTGGACCTGGCAGAGGAAGGCTTAAAAGTGGGGCTGCCCAGCCAGGCAGGCAGCTGGCGGTCACTGCACACACCACCCTGCAGTGACAGTCCTCTCTGCCAGCAGCTTCTCGGGTGCTTGACAAGCCCAAGAACCGCTGAGATGACTCTGCTGCTGACTTCTGTCTTGACGCCCAGCCCCAGACTCGGTGTTTATTTATTAAAAGCAGGCTATCCGTGCCCAGGCAGGGCCGACACGGACACGAAAGCTGACACGCACACAACCGGCCTGACCGCAGGCCACAGCGCTGGGCCCCCAGTGTACACGCTGCAAAGCCAGCTGCCATCAAGTTGATCCTGACTTGTGGGGACGCTGTGGTGGAGCACAGCTGTGCCTTCTAATCCCATATCAAACCCAAGCCGCGCCGTTTCATGGCTGCTGAAGGGCTGGTTCGATGCAAACACTTACATTGAAACGGTTTATACAGAGTCTCAAAGCTATCACAGGTTTGGCTTTTTTACGTTTGTATTTGAGAAGCAGAGTGGCAGAGGGGTTACTGGCACAGATGCAGGAACCAGAGCACCGGGTTCCAATCCCTGCCCCACCAGTCGGACCACGTGATCCCTGCAAGGCCTCCGTTTCTCCCAGCTGAGGACGACACTGGGTGTAAAACTGGTGAGCTCCGTGGTTGGAGTTCACGTCCTTGTGGGAGGCCTGGGTTCGACTCCTCAACAATCTGCCTCATGTGTAGACGTTCCTCGTCTGTCCATAGCCCCTGGCGTGCCGCTGTGATGGGGAAGAGGTTACGCAGGGCTTTCCGACCAGAGAGAACCAGGGAAGAAAGGTCTAGAGCTCTACTGCCGAAAATCAGCAGCCTAGTGCTAACAAGAGTGAAGATAGATAGGTCAGGGACCAGGTAGGTACTCACTAACAATCGCTACAACAAAATGCCCATGCAAATATGCATGCGCATACACTAGCACCTGTGAAATCCAGAGCCTGCGTAAGGCGAAACACCTGTCAGAGAAGGAAAGCTCAAATCCAGGACTCTGAGGACAAGAAACCCTGAGGGCATAGTGATTAAGCACGGGCAAATGACTTGGTTCAAGGACTTGAGCATGTGAGGAGGAGAGACTAGTCTCTAGAGGACGACACCATGCTTGGTAAAAGAGGAGGGGCGGGCAGCAAAGAGGAAGATCCTCAATAAAATGGACCGATACAGTGACTGCAATGATGGACTCAAACCTGAGAGCATGAGGACGGCGCAGGAACGGGCAGTGCTCTATTCTGTCTTCCTGACGGTCACTATGAGTTGGAACTAACCTGATGGCACCTAACAACAACAACACTATTCAAAAAGGTCAATAGCTTACACTCACCGGCTGGTCTGAGGGAGAAAGGAGAGCAGTCTGCTTCCAGAGAGACGGGCTGCCTCGGAACCCTGGAGGGGCAGGTCACTCTGTCCTGCAGGGTTGCTATGAGTTAGAATCAAGTCAAGGGCAATGGTTAATAGAAAGTGATAAACGGTGGGAAACTGGTGAGACCAGGAAAAACAGGATGGTCCTGCCCCTCAGAAGTTACACTATACCTACAGTAGGGAATGAGCTGTGAAAATCAAATGAGGTGGTTCCCCAGCGGGTGCCACCATTATGGCTCCCACAATACAGTGATGAGCGGAGAGGGTACCACTAACGCAGCATGGAGTAGGCGTCCAGAAATGCGCCCCTTGACACTCAAGGAGATTCAGAAAGTTGCCATTAAGGAAACAGGTACACCAGATGTGCACACAGAGATGAGGTTCAAGAAAGCTGTCCAGGCCAGAGACATAGGGAATAACCCTGTGATGTCTGAGGTTGGTGTCAGCTTCCCTGGGCCAGGATTCTCCATGGTTTAGTAGTTAAGTCTTAGTAAGCCCAATGAGAAGATCTCCTCAGGGAGGTGGCTTGCTTCCAATAGAAGTGGATGCTGTGGGAAAGCTTGCGTGCTTGTTGCTGAATATGCATCCTGCATCTGGTTTGTCATCTGCCCTCCAGTTCTTTGAACATGAGTTGGTGATCTGCCGCATTGGCTGCTGATCAGTCCAATGCCTCCCACTTACCTGATGATCTTGAATTCATTCACCTTTGCAACCAGAAGCCTGCTGTGTTAGGCTGGGTTGACTAGAGAAACTAATCCAGTGACACTCATATATTTGTAACAAAAAGCTTTATATCAAATATTATATATATATATATAAAACAGCCTAGCCCAGTCCAACTCAAATCTCTAAGTCTGATACTAGTCTCCAAGTGCCTCTTCAGACTCACGCAGCTACATGCAATGATGCAGAATGCAGCAAGATCACAGGCCTTTGGGGTGCAAAGTCTGCATTTCCAGGGCTCTGGCCACCACCAGGGTCAGCTACAGGAAGATAAAGTTAGGTGGGGGAAGGTGTCCCAGGGCCCTCCCACAAGATGGCACCATTGGCTGTGACCTGAATGACTGGTTAAAGTACCACCCCTACACCTTTATATATCTTCATGTTGACATGAAATCATGTAACTACCACATCTGCCATCTGATATGTCAATCATGCACTCGTCAAGCCCTGCAGCCACAACAAGCTTCCTGCCTGACATCTGACCAATGGACTTAGAACTTGCCCGCCTCTATAACTGTGATGCAAACGTGTGTGTGTTCTACCTGATTTGCTTCTCAAAAAAAAAAACAGCAGCCTAAGACAGTCCCAGATTATAGCAGCCCTATGGTGATGTAGAAGACGTCATGAGGTTGAAGACTTACCAAGCACTATACATATGTCCCTGCTATTACTTTCAAATACCTCCAGCCAATGAAGATGAACACTGACCACTGACTGTCAAATACAACTCAACAACAACTCACTGCCATAGGGTGGGTTCTGTCTCACGCAACCCTAGAGAGCAGACTAGAACTGCCCCTGTGAGGTTCTGAGACTGTAACTCCTCACAGGAGTAAAAAGCCTCCTCTTTCCCCCTCAGATGATCAGGTACCGCTACAAAACTGTCACCCACACTCAAAAAATACATATACCAAATGAGGTCATCTCTGTGATAGTGTCACTTTTCATTAGCCACAATAGTTAACTCTACAGTCACCACAAATAATGAATTACCAAATCGTTATGAAGGAGCCCTGGTAGAACTCCTGGGAGGAGCCCTGGTGGTGCAATAGTTACATGTTTGGATAAGAACCACAAGGTCAGCAGTTCAAAACCACTAGCAGCTCCAAGGGAGAAAGCCAAGATTCTCTACTCCCAAAAGAGTTACAGAACCTCGCCTGAGTGAGATCCTGGCTGATCCAGGAGTTTTCCTTTAGCGGATCTTCAAGCCTTCCAGCAAGATAAGGGATAAGCCAGATTTATCCCGAGTGGAGAAACGTGACAGGTCAAAACTGAAGGCAACTGATGCTGAAGAAGAAAATACCCTCCCCTGGAAGGCAGCTCTCTGACAGGTGAAAGAATGTGCTCCAACATCACAACATGGAGGTGTCCTCCCAGGAGCAAATCCCAACACTGCTCGAGTGCTGGCATGGTACTTTGGGCTTCGTTTTGCAAACCTACGTGTTTGTAGAAATTTTAGGACTCTCCTGGGGTCTCCTCTCCTCTCTGGCTAAGAGGACCGAGATGGCCAATGGTCCACATCTTTGTTTGAAAACATCCCGTTGGTGTGTAAAGCCCACATGGCCGACGCTATCAATGATCTGACATTGAAGACCTTCATGGGTGTGGTTCTTGCCTCCCCCACAGGCTAAGCCACTTTTAACCCTCTCCAAGGCGTGCCTCCATTACTCAAGTCTTCATGTCATTGCATGCTTTTCCTGCTTCTAAGAACTTATTTTCATTACTAATGTAACAATAATAATCATTTTAAAAAGAGAGAGAGTGTTACAGTCTCGGACTCTCACAGGGGCGGTTCTACCCTGCCCTACAGGGTCTCTATGGGTCTGAATTGAGTCAATGGTGATGAGTTTGGTTTGGGGAGTTTGCGTAGAGCGATGGTCAAGTGCTCGGCTGGGAATGGAAAGGGAATGCCTCACCAGGAGAAAGATGCCCATTTCCATGCAGAGTTACAGCCGTGGGCACCCTGAAGGGCCACCCCATGATGCCCTGGAACGACACAGTGAGGTGGAATCAACCCAATGACAATGGATCTGAACCTCAGTTAGTTACTAAGAGAAACACAGGTCTGGCTTTCTGTGAGGCCTGGTCACACGTTTTCGTCAAACGACCGATACGCTATGTTGTTGTTGGCGGTCCTTTAAGTTGGTCCCTGATTCAAGGCAACCTCCGCACAATGGAAGGACATGTTACCCAGTCCTGTGCCATCCCGGTGAGCAGACACAGACTGGGCCAACCCACAACAAGAAAACCCAAACACACTGCCCTCGAGTCCATGCCGGCTCATGGCTTACTGTGACCCTTGGGGCATGGTAGAACTGCCCTGTGGGTTTCTGAGACAGTAATTCTCAGCGGTTATGGAAAGCCTCAATGATGCGTACCGTTTCCATTGGCCCGTTTTGGGTAGTTGATCTCTGGGCCTTTCTTCCTAGTGCATCTTAATCTGAAAACTCAGATGAAACCGGTTCAACGTCGTCACAACGCACAAACCTCCACTGAGAAATGGGAGCTGTGGCCCAAACTGAATCCAACTCTCCGGCAGGAAAGGCAAGGGTGCTGTCACTGAGCCGTCACAGTGCTCAGGCGATACATGGCCTTGCTATACATGTGTCTGTTCAAAGGCACACCATTCAAGGTGAATTGTGGATTCATGAAGACTGAACTCAGAGGTAACAGCACTACAGCTTACTCCTGAACCAAGTTTATCTAGCAAGTGCACTTTCTCGTTAAGGTGTCTCAGCCCTCCTGAGCTCAGGAGCCCAGCTCGTCAGCATGATGCCTGCGGGGGCCATTTCCAACAGCAACATCCCTCTCTTCATTAGCTAGTGCTGCTAATAACCAGAAACATCACAAGTGGATCACCTTAACAAACACAAATTTGATTCTCTCCCAGTTTAAGAGGCTAGAAGTCTGCGTTCAGGGGACTATTACAGAAGGCTTTCAGCTCAGGGGGAATGCCCTTCTCAGCAGTCTTCCTTAGGACCTAAGAGTTTCTCAGTGCAGGACTCGACATCCAGAAAGCAAGCACCTTCTGCTTCCATCTCTTTCTTGGTGTTAGGAGGTCTGTGTGTGTGTGTGTCTGTCTGTCTCTCTCTCTCTCTCTCCTCCCTCTTCTCTTAGCTCTTGTAAGATCGAGGTGGCGCAGAGCACACCCCGATGAAACAAACCCCCCCTTACATTGGAGCAGAGCTGTGAACTGAGTGTTCAGCCCACCCTACTCCCTTCCAACTGATTTTGCTGATCGCCCCAGATCACAGCATGGGAAATGATACTGCATCATTACATAACTGCCAAATGACTGATGCCAAGTCAACACATACTTTGAGGAAGGTCGTGGTGCAATCCAGGACACTCACCCAAAAAGCTCAAAAAGTGCAAAAACCACATCCCTTCTTCATGGGCCATCCAAAGGACCTGAATTGGCAGCCGAGAGCTGAAAGAAGACAGCTGAGTGCCGCCTCACTCACCTCAGGTGGGAAAAGTAGTCTAGGCAATTTCTATCACAAAGGGGCACCGGTACTGAATGCAGAGGGACAAATCAATTTCAGCAAGTGAGTGAATTCCCAAATAGAGATCCTGTGAATGATGAAGACTGAGTGAATCCATACGGCACTAAAGTGTTGGCGCTTGCCTGCCTATCAAAAGGTTAGCAGTCCACACCCACTGAGGCGGACTGGGAAAGAAAGTGCTGGAGATGGCTACCTTAGTGATCACAGCCAGGAAGGCCCCCTGAGCAACACCTGTATTGTGGAGCGCCTGGGGCCACCAAGAGTCAGAAGGTATTGGACAGTGAGGGGTTTGGCTCTGGTTTCCCTTTTATGTCCAGGGAGCACAGAGTACAAGCTACCACAGGATCTGATCAATTATAACAGTGCTCGGTCATCAGGGTGTCTTTCTCAATTGTACATGCGACATCACTAAAAACTCTAGGGCAAGTCTTACTCCAGGGGGGTGGATGACATGCACCCCAAAAATTCAAGGAAGAAGTTAACAGAATGGGAAAATTTAATAATATAAAGGAAATACTCCAAAATTACAAACCCTCAAACATATGTAGGTGCTAAGCAAAGGAAAAGGATTTTTCAAGAAAGTGAAATCTGAGGTTTCACTTGAAAAGTCACTCGTTGCCAAGGACAATGGGATAACATTTCAATTCCACTAGAAAAGCTAAAATAAAGAAGTAAGAAGAACAGAAAACAACAAATGCTGGCACGCATGTGAGGAAGTTAAACTCTTCCTGATTGGCAGCAGAAATGCAAAATGCAAGGACTAAATCTGAGGGAAAACCTCAAGTCCTCCCTTTCTCTTTTCCAAAGTTTATCTCACACACACACCATTTCACTGCCATCGCGTGGACTCGGTGACCTAGAGTAGCACGGCCGTCCCCTTGTCTGCGGCTCTAAGTCTTCACGGGAGCACAGAGCCTCACCCTCAGAGTGGCTGAGGAGTTTGAACTGCTGGCCTTGCTGTCGCTAATGGCCCAAAGGGGAACGTGCTGCATCCCCATGGTAGTGTCTAGGTCTAAGACAATAGTCTATAAATGCAGGGAAACTAGAATCTCCTAGCACAGCTCTTCTCAACCTATGGGTCACGACCCCTTTGGGGGTCAAATGACCCTTTCACGTGGGTCGCCTGATTCATAACTAGCAAAATTATAGCTATGAAGTAGCAACGAAAATAATTTTATGTTTGGAGGTCACCACAACATGAGGGGCTGTATGAAAGGGTTGTGGCGTTAGGAAGGTTGAGAGCCACTGTCCTCGAACAAAACACCATCTGAACATAGACATTCCCAGAGGGCTAACAGCGCTCTGCGAAAAAAGCCAGTAGATTTTGACATTCACACTCTCTAAACACTATTCTATCTCTTTGAAATCCATCTTCTTGTAACAAATTATTCTCTTTGTTTTTTCAGCATTCGACAAATCTTTACTGAACACGCCCTTTTGCTAGAAACCCTGGACATATGCATGTGGAGAAATCCGATGGCATGTACATTTCCCTAAGCACAGATAGTAGACATGTATGTAACAATAGTGAACTCGTGTGTCAACGCAGAACGGGTTCCACAGGCAAAATCTTAACACACATTCACCATGTGATACATATACATGTACGTGGGATTAGTTTTTTATAAGCTAGACTAATTATTTTATGCCTCTTTTACATATGAGGAACTGAGGTTGAGACAGTACCTGCCCAATGTGAGATTTAAGTGCCAACGACTGAGCGTTATGGCCGAATCCGCGAGGCTCTGCCGATTTACTGGAGCTCACGAGCTCAGTGACCCATGGTTCACTAGGAAGCAAACCTTCTTTTCGGTGCTATACCATCTTGCAAAACACAACCCCTAAATCACCACACAGTCCTCCAGGGGAGTGCTCCCCAAAGTGCTCCCACCCTTCAGGACTAGTTGCTGCTAGTCATCCCAGCCCACCCCTCACCCCCATGCCAGTGGGCAGTGTATTCCTATTATCAAAACATGCTGTTTCTAAACCAGAACACACCTTTACCTGGAGAATGGAATTCTGGATTTGTTTTCGAGGAATCCCTAACCTAGGACCTGCCGAGGGGTTATATAATTCATAATTCATCCAGGACTGCTTACAAACGCAACGCGCTCAGCCTGTGTTCCCAAAGGATGGCAAATGAGGGACATTTCTAGGGGATCAACTTCCTCCCGAGAATTTCAAATTTAACCACATCCTCCACACCCTCAATTCCTTCCACTTCTTAAGAGCTGAAATTAAAAACAGACTCGGCTGCCCACAGAAACAAATACATTCAAAACAAAAACTCTTTCAAATCCAGGGTTATGGCAAGTGCAGACTACATAGGCCGGAAAGGCAATCCATCCAACCAAACTGGTTGAAGTAGACAGAGCTTGCAAATTCTAGGGGCCTGTGTCTAGGGTTCCCAAGTGGGTCCCCAGATCTTCCTGGTCCAGGAAGACAGCTGTTGAAGATGTCCAGTTACACGGTACTAAGTAAAAACCCCTTTCAGGTGAACTTTGATACAACCACAGTCCTCCAACCCAGCAAGCTTCAGGAGTGCAGGTTCAGGGAATGTTCTCCGCATGCGTGGCTGAACTGTGGGTTCCGAGGCTGTAACTCTTTAGAGGAGTAGAAAGCCCTGTATTTCTCCCTGGGAGCTGACACTGGTTTTGAACTGCTGATCTTGCAGTTAGCAGGCCAACGTGTTGATACCATGCCACCAGTGGATCCTAAACCTAATCACTACTGGGTTCTAAAAAAACCAGAACAGGCATCAACACACACACTCACACGCAGGTATGGATGATGGAAGACAGGGGCCGTGTGAGTCATTTCTTCATGCCAAGGAATACAGACATGCCTGGAACTGCCAGCAAGGAAGAAACCAACGTATCCAGATCCTGATGGGGACTTGCAGCCACCCAAAGTGTGAGACAACAAATGTCTGCTCCCTCCCGCCATTCATGTGCGGAGTTTGTTACAGCAGTGCCACAAAACTAAGACACGCCACCACTACCACACTAACAAGAAGTTTTAGGGAAACTGGTACATGGATCAGGCTTTGGGGTTTTGTTTTCCTTTCTTTTGGCTTCTGATTTTTCATGAGCGAGTGCGCACCTGTGGTTTTAAACACCAGAAGAAAAGAAATGTGATTGTCCCAGCACAAGCCAACTCTTTTAAGACCCACTGCCACGGGGTTAATGGAATTCCCACAGTACTGACCTTCCCCACTTGTATCAATGTGAATAATCAAGTGCAAATCTAATTCCTTCTCTGGGTTTCCGTTTACAAAAGTCATTCCTTTCAGACAGCTGCAGCAAGAACGCCAGCCAAAAGCACTTCCCGGCAGTCCAGCCAGCGCTGTAGGCTGCATACAAACAGAAGGGAGCACAGCGCCACCGAGGTGGTGGGGGACCGGGAAGCCCCCGGCTGGGGAAACGGAGGCTGATTCTATGATCGGGCAAGCTTTCTTGGTTGTGTTTTTTCACTTTGTGAAACCACTCCCCAGATCACTGTTTCCTTAAGATGGAGACACACCTGCTCCAAGTGGTGCTGTGATAACACATCAAGAACGTAAGCACTTAGTCTGTGGTGAAAATACATAAACGGAGCATTGCCCGGTGCACAGTCTGCACAGGTAGAGGGAAGTAACGGGACACTTGGGCTGTTTCTACCTTTGGGTTACTGTGAATAATGTGGAAAGGAACATGGACGTACAAGTGTCTGTTGGGAGAACTTGCCCTTAACTTTAAGAGGGGGTCTATACCTAGAAATTATGGAACCTTGGGAGAGTAGTGGTTATTTGTTGGGCTGTGATCTGAAAGGTCGGCAATTCAAAACCACCAACTACTCCATGGGAGAAAGACAGGGCTTTCTACTCCTGTAAAGAGTAACAGTCTCTGAAACCCACCAGGGCGGTTGCCCCCTGTCCTACAGGGTCGCTGTGAGTCGGCTTCAACTCGATGGCAGAGTGTGGTGTTTTCTTACACCTAGAACTGGAATCGTTGGGGTGTTTGGTGGCTTTATGTTTCTTGTAGAGGAAAAGTCCAACTGTTTCCCACAGTGTCTGCATCATTTTCCATCCCCAAGAGCAATGAATTAGGGTTCTGCTTTCTCCATATACTTTTTTTTTAATCATACAGTCATCCTGGTGGGGTGTCGCTGTGGTCTGTTCGTTGTGGCTTTGCTCTGGTGGTGCCGCAGTGAGGTTTTGTGCTGATAACCAAGGTCAAAGGTGCCAACCGAACAGCAGCTGCCGGAGAGGGAGGGTGCTTTCTGCTCTCGTAAAGATGAACCGTCTCCTCCCTAAACTGATGGTGATGATGTAGCTACCAAAAAACCTCACTGACATGGAGTCAATGCTGACTCCTAGTGCCCACCCCCACTCCCATGGGTTTCCAAGACTGTCACTGTTTGGGGGAGTAGAAAGTCAGTCTTTCTCCTGCAGCGCTGCTAACGGTTTCGATCTGCCGACCTCGTGGACTGCAGCTCAATGCATAAGCACTACACCGCCAGGGCTCTGGCGAGGAAGCAGACACAGCTCTTCTTAAAGGTGACTTGACATTAGTGTACGGTTTGTGTATTTTATGTCAAGAAAAGTACTAAGCAAAAATGAAAGAAAGCAAACTTGACCAGTGGTAACCATGGGTGAAGGAGACAGGGTTTTTGCTGAGAGGGCATTGAGTGTATGTTAATGGTGGTGGAATAATTTGGAAAAGGATATCAAAAGTGGTTGCTTAAGAGTATAATCAATAGCACTGACCTTGTGTATTGTGTATATTTTTCCCACAGGTAAATAATAATAATTACCCTAGTAATGAGTGCAGTGAAGAAGAAAACGTACTAAAATTGATCGTGGTACCAAGTGCATAACTCTTGACATGACTGAGCTACTGAATTGGATGATGTGTGGAAGGCGTGATGAGGAAACGGGGGTGGGGGAAGGATTGCAATTACTATCAATGTCAAACAAAATGCACATAGATTGCTGAATAGGCAACTAAGATGCTCTGTCAACTTTCACCCAGATGACAAAAATGTTCAAAACTTGATTTTTTCTTTTTTAAAGATCTGCAGTCTCGGAACCGCTGCATCGAGGTGCCGTGAGTCAGAGTGAACTTGGCGGTGGTGGGTCGGGTAGGTTAATGGCTACAAGGGCATGAAGCACATCCTCATGTACAGCTGGCTACATCTTTCTAAAGAAGAGCTAGAATGCTCCGTTTATTTTTAAGCTCACCCAACATTCCCACACTATCTACCCAAAAACTCCTCGCTCTATAATCCTTAATGAGGTTGCTTTTCTCTGTAATGGTCAGATACTTAGAAATGACAAGAAACTTAACTGAATATTCAGGCAGAATTCTTTTTTTTTTTTTCCAGAAGTCTTCATTTAAGTAGAAAAAGGTTTTGCTAGCATTTTTCTTACAGGTTATATTCCAGATCTAGAAAATCTCATGCCTGATTACTGATACGCTGTGTGACCTGGCGCAAATCACGTGGTTTTCACATCACAGCGAATGATGTGACACCCAGAGGCTTGTGAGTGGAGCATTTTAAAGAATCATGGAGACATACAATTGACTATCATCCAGCTATAGGGAGAAATTGTGATATGAGCTATGGAATAAAAGAACTTCAATGAAATTATGCTGACTGAAATATACCAGACACAAAAGAAGAAATATTATACAATCCCACTTTTATGAGTTATCTAGAATAAGCAAAGGCTTAGAAGACACAAAAAGTGGATTTCAGGTTACCAGAGGTTGGGGGAAGGGAGAAGGGGGTGTAATTACTTAGTAGGCACACAGTCCTATTTAGGGAGACAAAAATTCTTAAATCTAGTGAGGATGCTTGTACAACATTTAAATGTCAGTAATGTCACTGAGATATACACTGAGGAATGGTTGAGTGGGAAATGGTTTTACATTCTGTACATGAGGTGGCTTCCAAAAGTTCACAGGAAAACAGATTTTAAAAGTAGGGGAAATTTTCCACCAACTTTTTGAACACTTGGAGAGAGATGCGCCTTTCTACTCCTGTATAGAGGGACAGCATTGGAGAGTGAGGCAGTTCTACCCTGTCCTGTTGGGTCAGAATTGACGCACACGGCATGAGTTAGTTTGGGGATAACAGACTGTCAGACACCATGCCAGATTGCAAGGACATTATCCATCATGTCCCCATGTTACATGGCTAAATACCCGTGGCTTCTATGCCCAAGCAGTCTTCAGTGCTGAGGCTCAGGCTCCTGGATTCTATGGTCCTTGTAGAGGATTGCCATCTGTCCTCTGAGCCCTAGCGTGCACCAGGTCAGCACGCACCAGCTAATCTACTGGCTCCAAAGCAAACACACTTGGCAAACTGTTACAGTAAAAATTACAACCCAGAGAGCTCTGTTGGACAGCCCTACTTTATCCATGGGTCACTATGAGTCTGAACCCACTCCAGAGTAGATGATGATAACCACAAACAGGAAGTGTACACAGCATGTGAAAGGGCCGCTTCTTTTCAACTCAGTTGGCTTTTGCCAATAGATGTATCCAAATGGGATAACTCCCAATAGCACATCAATAGCGGGAAATGAAAGATGACTATGAAATATCTCAATCCATTTTAATAACCAGTTCTATTAGGCTGAAACACAAAAACAGTGACGTGTGTGTGCGCATGTTAAGTGATTCAGATCACACTGTTATAGAAGTGAGTAAGTTGAATGCAGTTTAAGTGTCTGGGTCAGATGTAAGCTAAAGGCTTCTCCTGACTCATGCCGTAGTGGGGGCTGATGAATAGGATACAGAAAGATGAAGTAGGAATAAGACAGGTTGGTGGATGGAGAGCCAAATGAATCCAAGGTAGGCAGTTCACTCATGACTCCTGGGACCAACAGGCGATAAATCAAATCCAGGATGCAGATTAAGCAGTAAAAGGGAGCTAACTTCTACACACTGTCAATCTATACCAAGAGTAGGCCACACCCTGAATGAAACCCTCCTCAATTGTAGCAAGACTGACCAGATGAAGGAGGTAGAACTCTGCCCTGCATGTAAATGCTGAACACTGAATGAGGAAAACCCAAGAAGAATCAATACATTTGAATTGTGGTACTGGAGAAGAGTATTCAAAGAACCATGGACTGCTAAAAGAACATGGATATCTGTCTTGGAAGAAGGATGGCCAGAGTGCTCCTAAGAAGAAAAGATGACCAGACTTTGTCTTGCACACATTGGCCATGGTGCCAGGAGAGGCTACAGTCCCTGGAGAAGGACATCATGCTCGGTAAAGTAAAGGGGCAGCAAAAGAGGAAGGTGACCGACACAGTGGCTGAAACAAGGAGGTCAGGCAGGGGGACAAATCTAAGGTGCAGGACCAGTGGTGTTTCCTTCTGTTAGGCATCAGGTAACACCTCTACCCTAGACTTCCCACAATTACCTGGTTGGTCCACAGAAGATCCCTTCATGGAGTGGACCACACTATGTTAGCTCATGGGAGATTCTCATGGGAGAATCTTGGCTTACCTAAATTGACATAAAATCTAACTATTACACCAATCACAATTATATTTTACCAATCAACCAACCCAAAGTTGGCAAATCAGTTCCAACCTGGAGCGACCCCTACAGGGCAGAGAAGGGATGTTCCTTAGGGTTTATAAGCCTATAAATCTTTACGGGAACAGACAGCCTCAACTTTCTCCAACAGAGTGGCTTGTGGTTTCGAACCTTCCAACTGTTCAATTAGCAGTTGTGGTGCAGTGAATTACGAGGGGGGTAACCCCCAAAAAATAAATAAATAAACTTCGCAAGGTGGAGCCTTTGTAGTACACCTTTTTCCCACGCGGTGCGCATAAAGGAGCGCCCTCTGTATGAATGCACCCAGTGGCATCACCTGGGAATGTTCTCTCTGGTCACAGTGAATTTTTTTCATAAAAGCCGTTTCCCACAAACCTCATTTTTTGGGATGGCAATTTAAGAAAACAGCATGCGCCTGTGAAATTTTGATGACTGCTCAGGAAAAATGTCACAGGAACTGTTGAGATGTTCAACACAGCTTACAAGGACAGCACTATGGGAAAAACTCAAGTGTATGAATGGTTGTCTCGTTTCCAAAAAGATGAACTGTCGATTGATGAGAACTCTCATTCTGAACATCCATCAATTTCCCAAATGGACAAATATGTCAACAAAAGAAAACATTTGTAAAGTGCCTTCTTAGAATTGCAATCAACCCCTCCCCCGAAAAGAATTTGTTCCAAAGGACGACATTGACTCTGCAGCCCCGGGAGATGAACATATCTGATCAGAGCACATGGGAGAAGATGAAGGGGCAGGAGGAGAGAGTGGAGCACAGCCTGGCCCACCAAGGCCATGATGATGATGTTCCTGAGTAGAGCAGCCAGTCCACAGAGAGAACAACATGGCTGGCCCTACTATGAGAAATGATGCCACTCGGTGACTAAGGGCGATACAGGGGACAGCACCGGAGACACAGTGTGGGAATTGAACCTGACCTGATCCCACCACACGGAGGCAAATCACTGGGGGAGTGCAGCGGAACAGCAAGGGAATGGAGTGGCAAGGTCCCCAGGAAATGCTGAAAGTGGACTTTGGGGCCAGGGCGTGGTGCCCCAACAGACTGGACTGGAAAACGCTCCTAAGGGCCAGCAAACGATCCCTGAACTAACTACAAGCTTTTCTCTTGTGAACTGTTTTGTTCTGTTCTTTGTCAGTGATTTGTTTTTGTTGTTTTGTTGTCTGGTTGTATACTGTTGCTTTGTTTTCCTCTGTCTTGTTTTCCTGCATGTTAGTGTCTCCACAGGTCTGTCTGAATAGGACAGGCTGGATGAACTATCTGGAGTAAAAATGGGACCGACAGTTCCGGGGGACTTGGGGTGGGGGGGTACGGGGGGGTAAGGAAGTGGTGTTAACAAACCCAGGGACAAGGGAAAAACATGGGACCCCAAATGGTAGAGAAGGGGGAGTGGCAGGCCTGGTGGGAAATGATCAAGGGTAAGGTTGCTTAGAGAAGAGGTATACTCTAGCCCAGGTGGCGACGAAGCATGGTAGTAGGGCAGGAGGAAAGTCAAGGGAGATGGAGGAAAGAGCTAGGAGTCAAAGGGCATTCATGGAGGTCTAGACAAAGACATGTACATGCAAACATATATAGGAGGATGGGGAAATAGATCTATGTGTCTATATTTATAGGTCAAGTATTAAGGTGGCGGAAGGACCTTGGGCCTCTACTCAAACACTCCCTCAATGCATGAATACCTTCTTTTATTAAATTGGAACTCTATGATGCTCACTCTCCCGACACAACGGCTGGAGCCAAAGTGGGTGAACAAGTAAATGTGGTGAAGAAAGCTGATGGTGCCCGGCTATCAAAAGAGATAGTGACTGGGGTCTTAAAGGCTTGAACATAAACAAGCGGCCATCTAGCTCAGAAGCAACAAAGTCCACATGGAAGAACACACCAGCCTGTGTGATCAAGTGGTCCCAAAGGGATCAGTTACCAGGCACCAAAGAACAAAAAATCATATCATTGACTGCACACCTCCATGATAGGATCGCTGAAGACAAATGGGTGCATAAGCAAATGTGGTGAAGAAAGCTGATGGTGCCCGGCTATCAAAAGAGATAGTGTCTGGGGTCTTAAAGGCTTGAAGGTGAACAAGCGGCCATGTAGCTCAGAAGCAAAAAAGCCCACATGGAAGAAGCACACCGGCCAGTGCGATCACGAGGTGCCAAGGGACCAGGTATAAGGCATCATGCAAAAAAAAGATGTAAGCGTGTGTATGTATGTGTATATATGTGTATATGTATATACGTATGTGTATATATGTATATATACACCATATTAAATGAAGGGGGAAGTGCAGAGTGGAGACCCAAGGCCCAAGTGTTGGCCAATGGAGATACCCTCATAGAGGGGTTTAGGAGAGGAGATGGGTTAATTAGGGTGTGAGGTAGTACCGATGAAGAACACAGCTTTCCCCCAGATCCTGGATGCTTCCTTCCCCCAACTACCATGATCCGAATTCTACCTTGCAGGCCTGGATAGGACAGAGGCTGTACACTGGTACATATGAGGGCTGGAGGTACAGGGAATCCAGGGTGGATGATACCTTCAGGACCAAGGGTGTGAGGGACGATGCTGGGAGAGTGGAGGGTGAGTGGGTTGGAAAGGGGGAACTGATTACAAGGATCCACATGTGACCTCTTCCCTGGGAGAGGGACAGCAGAGAAGGGGGGAAGGGAGACTCCGGATAGGGCAAGATATGACAAAATACGATGTATAAATTACCAAGGGCACATGAGGGAGGGGGGAAAGGGGAGGGAGGGGGGGGGAAAGAGGACCTGATGCAAGGGGCTTAAGTGGAGAGCAAATGCCTTGAGAATGATTGGGGCAAGGAATGTATGGATGTGCTTTATACAATTGATGTATGTATATGTATGGATGGTGATAAGAGTTGTATGAGTCCCTAATAAAATGTAAAAAAAGAAAAGAGAAAAAATGATTAGGGCAAAGACTGTACAGATATGCTTTATACAATTGATGTATGTATATGTATGAACTGTGATAAGAATTGTATGAGCCCCAATAAATTGTTAAAAAAAAAAAAGAATTGCAATCAAAATAAATTATTGTTATTTTTAGATCATTTTATTGGGGACTCTTACAACACTTGTGACACCCATACATCCATTGTAACTGACATATTAATACATATATTCCATCATTCTTTTCTAGATATCTACTTTTCATTAAGCCCTTGGGATCAGCTTTTTTTTTCCCCTACCTCATCCCCTGCCCCCACTCCACCAAACCTCATGGGCCCTTGATAGATTATAGATTGCTAATTATTTTCAAGTCTCACACCAGCCGCTGTCTCCCTTCCCCTCTGGTTTCTGTTGTTCTTAACCCCTGGATGGGAGTGTGTGGTTATGTGCCATTCATTGTGATTGATACTCCCCGCCCTCCTCACCTCTGCCCCTCTTACCCCTACCCTTTTGTTATCTCTATTCCCATTCCCGTGTCTGGGTTCCATGTGTTGTGAGTTTTACCTCTTGCCTATACCTATGTACATGCCCCCGTCTAGTCTAGAGTGGGAAGTGGTACTGGGGTCATGATAGTGGGGGGTGAGGAGGCCTCAAGTGATCAGAGGTATATTGCGTGATCCGATAGTGCTCTACTGCACGCTGATTGACTCATCTGCTCCCTGGGACCCCTCTGAGGGGGGATGCTTCATTGTCCACAGATGGGCTTTGGGTCTCCACTCCAACCCACCTCCATTCTCACCAATGCACTTTTGTTAGTTTACTGTTTCTTGTGAATCTGCTGATGCCCATTGCCCAGTCTCGATGACACCTCATGATCACACCAGCAGTGTGCTTCTTCCATGTGGGCTGGTTGCTTCACTGTGGGATGGCCGCTAGTTTAACTTAAGCCTTTAGACCCCAGACACTATGTCTTTTAGTAGCCAGAGACATGGTGTTATTCTTATGACCCCAAAAGCAAACATCAATGAAACTGTCATCACCTCACCCAAAAAGAAGCTCATCAAGTGAAATCAAAGATCAAGGCAATGCTCATTTGTTGTTTTGAGTTTTTTAAATATGAAGGGGATAATGCACTTGGAGTTAGGTGCACCAGATCAGACTGTTAATCAGGCTTTCTATTTAGAGGTTCTGAAAAGATAGCATAACAGTGTGTGACCAAAAAGGCCTGATTTGTGGCAGAAGGGGGACTGGTTTTGCCACAACATTGCATCTATTCCCACAGCTGTCTCTGTGCAAAACATTTTTTTTTTAAAAATACACCTGCTCCCACAGTTGTCTTTGGGCAAAACAAAAACAAAAACAGCATGCCTCTTGCCCCACACACCTTCACCTGTGCAACTTCTTTGTGAATGCAGAGACATAAAAGGACAGCGATCTGACAGAGATGAAGAAGAAAAATGAGAGAGGTGCTATCAGCCACCCAAACAGATGAGTTTGAAAAAAATGTTTCCAAGAATGGAATTGCAGATTTGACAAATGTATTAAGTGTAATGGAGAGTACTTTGGAGGTGGATAAGGTTGTTTTACCCCAAAAAAAAAAATTAATACATAGCTGTGAAAAACTTCCAGTTTGGGGGCAGTACTTGATTCAGCTCTTCTTTGTAACACCCACCAAATAACTGGGTGAAATCATGCAACTCAGGCAAATGGGATTCTCCATGATCACTTGTGCCATCTTACTGAGCTTTAACTGAGCCCTCTCAGAAGAAGGTAGGAGAAATCTCACTGATATCATTTTAGAGCCAGAAGCAGAGCATGTCCTTGAGACCCCGAGATTCCTGCATGCTGAGCCTCCTCAATCCTAGAGACAGAGCTGTGATACCGGAGAAGAGACAGAGAGGAATCTGTGACACTGGAGAAGCAGCAGGAGCAGAGGCAAGAGTATAAGACAAAGAAGCAGGCTTCCCAGCCCAGAGAGAAAGCTGAATGCCCTCCTGCAGAGGGGGGCACCTCCTGGCACTGGATGAGGAGAGCTAGGTGTGCTGAGCTAGAGCTAGGGGCAAGGACCTTTGGCTGAGGCTTGTTGGCAGAGCAGCATGGCCTTGTGGACATTTTTCAGCATGGGCACAAGAGCCCTGTTGCACTGACCAAACAGGATAGTGGCCAAGCAGCCATGTGGTCGAGAGGCTGAGGCCCAGAGAAAATCATGCCTACAGACCCAGCTGAGACGAGGCTCTCCTGACCAGAAGAACTCTGCATTGAGCATTTCTGATCCTGAATTGTACCTGCTCACTTGTCTAATGTGAGTATTGTTCTGTGTGACCACTGCGATGAATTGCCGAATCCAGCTGAGAAGTAGTAGGAGAGAGTCCTGTGGGAGGGATGGTTGCGGTCAACACTGGTAAAAAGGATGGAGGGTAGAGGCGGGCCTGACCCCTCCACAGAACAACTCACCTGGGGCGATGTCCTGTGATTCTCCTTCCCCCTTGTGAAGTCAGAGGAGGTCAGAACCCACCCCCAGACCATCTTACAGCAGCCCGGTGCTTAACCCACTGCGCCACCTGGGTGCCTTAAACCACAAGTCAACTTTTCATTTTCTGAACCCAGTCGTTAAAAACAGCTGACAGAGCGCCTAGGGTCTCAGCAAGGCAAGTTTGTTTTAACTATAACCACGAAAAATCTATCCTTTAAATTTAGGAAGAGTGGGTGTAATTCTCTGTGCAGCTGAAACGTGGACGGACACTAACACACTCAGTCACTCAGTGCCCCAGCGCTGCTGGTCTAAGTAACTTCCTCATGCCACCCAACACCATGGCTCTCAGGCAACAGTAACTCTGCAAAACAAGTCTCTGGTAACTTTTCACACCCCGCTGATGGTGCCTGCAACAAAGTATCTGCTAGAGTCCTTTTTCCGTCGCAAACAGTATCTGAAGCACAGAGATAGAAAGGGGCCTCGGAAACTTCAGTAAGTGCAGTTTTCACTAGATGCAGTTTAATGCACTGAATAGTTACAGTTAACTCAAATACTGTTTTTTGTTTGTTTTTTAAGATCATTTTATTAGGGGCTCTGTACAGCTCCTATAACAATCCATATATCAATTGTATCAAGCATATTTGTACATACGTTACCATCACTATTCTCTAAACATTTACTTTTTATTTGAGCCCTTGGTATCAGCTCTTCCCACCCCCACCCCACCCACCCCACCCCCCGCCCCTGAAATGCTGTTTTGAAGAGAGGTCTGAAAGAGCACCTTGCATTTATGTAAGCATCAGCCTTCTTCATCTGAAGATGACCCATGGACCACCCAGTTAAGGCCTCTTTAAGGTAAGAAGCCTGGGCTTTCAAAGTGAACAAGGAAGACTTTTTTGTGGAACCAAACCAAAAAAACTCACTACCAGCTAGCCAATTCTGCCTCATAGCTACTGGACGGCATGGTAAAACTTCCCCTGTGGGCTTCTAAGACTGTAAATCTTTACAGGCATAGAAAGCCTTATCTCTCTCCCTCCAATGGCCTGGTGAGTTCACAATGCTGATCTTGTGGCTAGCAGCCCAAAGCATAACCCACTGTGCCAGCACAGCTCCTTATTCTTTCAGAACAGTAGCACAAATAACAGAAAGATGCCTGAACAATCCTAACACAGAAGCCCTTCTCTGGTTGGTCATGTGCACGCTCTCCAACCTGAGGCAGGTCTCGTAGTCTCAGAACACCAGTTCGCTCACACATAATGTAGAGAGAGTAATACAACCTCTGCCTACCTTAGTCCTGGAGACTCAAAATCAAATGCACACAGGGCCCCTTGCCCTGCTCTAAGATTTTAACTGACGAACCGGTGACTGATCCCAGCATCCCAGTGATCACAGTCCCAAGTCACAGATGAGGCACAGAGTTCTCCAAAGTCACCAACGCTAACCCAGGCGGTTTGATGCTGTAGTCCATGTTGTGACCCCTACATCAATATCGTTTCTACTTTCTACATGAAGAAGGACACTGTGGTGAAAGAAGATTAATAAATGCTTCACATCAACTTTGAACACAACTTGCTTTGAGCCTGGCCTACCTGCCTTCATCACCTGGCGCTTCCTTCATGTTATGTTCTAACGCCTGTTGGCAGAGGGGCTACACACCCAGACCAGTGGGTACTTAAAGTGAAAAGCCACCAAGCAGGAACCCGTCTGGGTCCTCTAAGCAGCAGACTGGGGCAGGAAGGAGAAAAACCAAATGACCAGGAAAGACTGACCATAGAAAGCAGACAGACAGTATGGCCCAAGGAGGTAAACAAGCCAATCCCCTCTGCCTACTCCCTCTGACACATGACGGAGAGTTCTGGCCCGGCTTATCGATGGCCATTTTGTCTGTTGTCAGGGGCTCCGTGAGCTGAGTCATTTGGCAAATAATTAACCTAAATTTTCTAAACTGCCAAAAAAAGAAATCATGATAACTAAAAAAGAAATTGAAGCTGTCGATTGGTTAATTCTACTTAGAATGACAATCAACATGCAGGGCAGCTGCAGTCAGGAAATCACACAGTGTTTGTTGCACTGGGGAGACCTACTGTAAAAGGCCCCTTTAGAGTCATAGCAAAGACATCACTTTGACAAGGTGGCTGACTCATGCCCTTGTCTTTTCCATTGTCTCATGTACAAGCTGGACAAAGGGAAAGCAAGACAACAGAAGGGATGCTTTTGATTTGCTGGCAAAGAATGTCAGACATTCCCCAGAATAGGAGAACATTACACATACCCTAGAGTAGCAGAATGCATGAATCAGTCTTAGGAGGATAAAACCAGGATGTTCTTCAGAAGCAAGGACACCTTGTTATCAGGGCAGACCAATCGCCAGAAAAGGACATCATGCTGCTTCACCACTGAGCCACAGGCAGTCCTGAAGGCGGAGGGTCAGCCTGCCCTAAGGGAGCCCTCAGTGACATGTGCTGGCATGGCAGCTGAAACCATGCACTCTACAAGATGTCAGCCATGGTGAAGGTGGCTCAGGAGCGGGCATCACGGGTGGCATGAGTCCCAGCCCACTGGATGGCAACAAACAATAACCACCCTTTGAAGACATCTGAATAAAAAGAGAATTGTTTAGCAAATCACCGGAAGAGGAAATCCCACAAGCAAAGTCCGGAGATGTCCTGCTATTCTAAGACAATATCATAATGTTCTTCCAGCTCTCTCACAGACCCACCACGCTTGACCGAAGAGAAAGCTTCCAATGTTGGAGTCACTTAGATCCTCTGGTGCCCTGGGTATATGATGAATCTGGAAATCTGAAAAGCTTGTCTTTGATGCTTGGATTGTAGGACAAGCCTCCAAAAACTCCCAAAGCTGTCCGGTGGGAGTCCAGAACAGAGCGCCCATTTAACACACTCCTGACCCTGGGTAGCCATCCAGGGAAAAGCTGAGATGTAAAAACTGTGCACTGATAGAACAAACAAGCATAGAGTGGACTCAGCCCCCGGCGACACCATGTGTTACAGTAGAACAAACGCTCAGCAGGGATTTCTCAGCTGTACCTGTTACGGAAGCAAGTCACCAGGCCTCACTTCCACGCCTAGGCCAGGCGAGCTCAAAAGGACAGACATTAGGTTAGCAGCCGCCCATGATAACCGTTCTGGCAACCCGGACTCCTTGAGGCCTCCCTGAAATCTCTACAGTCCCACCCTGTGGGAACGCAGCCACCGGCTTCCTTCCTTTGCCTTCATCAGGACCCCCTAGACACCTCATGGGCTACAGGCGGCATTCTCTAGGTTTCAAGGTTGGAAGCTGTCCAGTCCCTCAGAGAAAGAGCTGCTGACCTGCTTCCATACAGATTCCAACCAAGGAAACCCCATGGGGTCGTTCTACTCGGAGCTCACTGGACTGGAAGGCACCCAACAACCACCCCACCCGCAAGGTATTAGGCCCCCTAAGGAAGACCTGCGACAGTAAAAAGACAATGTTTGACTGCTGCTCAACTTTGCAGAATGCCTGCTCCAGATTTAGAAGAGAAGGTGAAAAGTTCTACCCTAATGCCAGGTCTGTCATTGGGGTGGCCGGCCGAGTGGCTGTCATGATGGGAGGTGTGCCCTTGCTAGAAGATACGCCATCAGTGTCTCAAATTCCGATGGGTCCACCTTGGTGGGTAGGTCTCAGTGGAGCTTTCAGACTAAAACAGACTAGGAAGAAAGGCCTGGTAACCAATTTCTAAAATTAACCACTAGAATCCCCGGAAATGAGCACCATTTGACTGTCATGATCAGGAAACTGTATCAGGAGACAGATAAAGTAACCAGGAGGGGACTCTCCTCAATAAGTACACCCAAGAATGACTGCAGGCAGAGGTAATGTCACCTGCAATCTCTGACTTAAGTTACAAACACTGAGTGCTGGTAAGTTCAAGATCAAGAGCAGGATGAAGAGAATTGCCAAAGGCAGGGCCATCTAACAAACAGGTATTGTCACCAATTCACCAATTGCCTGAATCATTAAACTCCAGCTTTAACTTCTGGGCTAGGTTGAGACTTCCAGAGTACAAAAGGAACTGGCCTCACCCATTTGCCAGTCCTCTCAGCCTCCTCCCCACCCCTACCCCCACCTACCTCTGCACCTACCTCTGCACCATAAACAGCTCTCCCACCCTGCACTTAACCTCGAGCCTTCCTTAAAACAGAGGGAGATCTTAGAGGTCACCTACACCAACCCAATCCTGGAATCTTCTCAAAGCTGCGCACCTCCCAGGCCCCACCCTTGGAAGCAACTTATGGTCAAAAGTCCTCCAAAGGTCAAGTTTTGTGAACAAGCCCACCATTACCCTTCAGAAATAAATTCTCCTCAGAGATTTAATCCATGTGAATTTCGCCCCCCACCCTTTTTTTTCTAACTGGAACAACTTTTAAATGGGTCAAAGGGAGAACAAATAGCTTTGCCATCATGCATTGAAAAATGAATTATGGCAGACAGAGTTGGGTTAAAATTTAACACTTTATCACCTGATCGCCCTTTTGACCCATTTTAATTTTGTTCTAGTTTTTAATATAGTATATTGAATTTTTTTGTTTTATTTTGTTGTTGTGATTGCTTTTGTTTATTTTTCTGTTATGGATGTCTTTCTATATCTGAAACCCGAACTAGATGAATCTACAGTAACTGGGTTAATGATTTCTTGAGGGAATAGCAGGGGGAGTTGGGGGGTGGGGGGGTGAACTAATAAAAATGAGTACAACAGAGTTCTAAATTGATTGAGTTCTAAAATTGATTATAGTAATGATTTTACACCTCTTCTTGATATGATTGAACTACTGAATTATATGATATGTAGAATATGTGCCAATAAAACTATTTTTAAAAAGAAAAAGAAAAAACTCTCCCAAAGGAAATGTGCCTTTAGCTCTGCAGACACAGGGTAGAACTCCACGTTTACTGAGTCCAACAGTGTGTTGTCAGACCACTGCTGATGCAAAAGTGGCACCGGGTTTACATATCTGAGATGGGAAGGCCCAAACAGTGGTGATTCAAAGCTCTCTCGCTTCTGGACACAGTTGGAGGCAGACGAGACCTGTAACAGAGAAATGGACTAGGGAGAGTAGAGACTAATGTGGAATGGAGGTGGGCTGAAGGAAGCTATTTATCCCAAAATGTCAATGAAGATATATCTACATACAAATATGACCTCCACTTGAAATATGTCTCAAGATAAAAAAATCTAGCGGCACTCATTCCTCATAACCCTTTAGGAAGTAAGAAGAATATAAATTATAAAAGTTGAACCCCTCTTTTATCCTTCAGGAGCCCTGGTAGTACAGGGTTTACATGCTGGGCTACCAATGGAAAGGTCAGCGGTTCAAACCCACCTGCCACTCCTCAGAAGAAAAATGTGACCGTCTGCTCCCATAAAGATTTACAGCCTTGGAAATCCCAGGGGAAGTTCTACTCTGTCCCACAGTCCTCCCCTCTGTCCTAACTGAGCTGAAAGTGACTGGAGACCATTTGGATCTGCTTGGGCTCTTTCAAGCAGGTATCCACTGTCCCATCACTGTGACCATGGAGTCAGGAAACCTAGCCTCAAAAGCTTTCCGTTGTTTGGGGGCTGGGAAAAGAAAACCAAGACAGATAAAACGGGGTAATTTCAGACTCCTTTGAGTTCTAAGGACAGGATTTCAGAGAGGGGAGAGGAGTGGTACAGTCACCAGCTGTCTCATTCCTTCATTTGACTCAGAGTCAGTACAGGAAGTCAGGAAGGAAACCTATTATCGTTGAGTGGATTCTGATTCAGACTGATGCTACGCCGGGTTTCCAAGGCTGCCGGTCTTTTGGAGAACAGTCATCCTCATCCTTCTGCCTCTGAGCAGCAGGTGGTGTGAGCCCCTGAACTTGAGGTTGGCAGTCCAACATTTCCCCAGCAGCACCATGAGGATGCCAGAGCAGGAAGGAAGCCGTCAACAAAAATAGTCTCTTCTTGATCTTTAGTGAATCTTCTTTATCAGCAAACTCCTGTCAGGGAGTTTAAGACCTTGCAGGTCAAGGCTACCTGTTTCAGTTCAAGCCTAAGGGGACAACTTAGATCACCGATCCAACATGACTCTCCTCCCTAAATGAGTTCCTCCTGGTAATGCCTCCTCAGATGCCAGAGTGACCCACACCAAAGAGACGTGTTTGTAGACCAATGTCCCTGGTGCCATCATCCCTCCCGCAGCTCAGAGTTACTTGCCATTTTGGATTAAGTATGGATGTCCCGCTGCATTTGTAAATCCCCTGCAAGTGTTTATTGGAATTAACACATCACAAAGCAAGAGGGTAACTTGGCATTCACACAACCATGTCATGAGGCTTAATAGTGAACCTAAAGCTCCCTGTCTTGGCTTGCACTAGAAAGATTCTTCCAGCGCATGTCTACTTTCAACACTACCTCCCAGGCACCTCATCTGGTAGGGTCTCCCTAAACACACATTGAACATATTTGGAATATCACCTACAGATATTTCAGGGATGGTTATAGATACGAGTTGCTGTTAAGTTGGCTCCACAACAGTACATGGCCTGGTTCTGTACCACCTTCGTGGATGTTGTCCACCGGTACAGCTCAATGCATAGGTTGAGCAACTTCCAACCTAGGGGACTCCTCGTCTTCCAGCACTGCACCACACAGCCTTCTGTTGTGCTCCTAAGCTCTCCACTGGCTGACTTTCCCAAGTAGCACTTAGTCCGGATGCACTGAAAGCTATCCACCATCGCAACATGCAAGACACCACAGTCCCACACACACTGGAAGCTCCCAGAGAGACATGGTCCCGAGCCTCCCTAACTCTTCAGAGGAAGCATGGCCAAGACCTATGGAACAATGAGAGAATACATGTTGTGTTAAACGTCTGCTGTTACAGGATTCGTCCAAGATAGAGGTAGTGGGTGCTTCTCCAGCCAAGTTCGCTACAGTGTCTCATTTAATCCTATGACCTCCATACTTCAGATAAGGTCATTGAGGCTGACAAATCAAGTACTTGTCCAATATTGTCACTTCAACACACACACACACACACACCTGTTCTTCACCCTCCATGTTATCCTGTCTCTTACCACAAGCCCGTAATTTGACACAAACCAGCCACTGGAAGCCAGCTCAAGTTACTGACAAGCAATTCTGTGATTCATAAACCTCAAACTAACAAGCACCACCACCTGTCGGTCAGTGTATCGCATTGTGGTGGCTTGCATGTTGCTAGGAAACCAAAAGGCAGGCCACTGGCATTTATAACAGCAGCATCACTCAGGGTGGGCAGGTTTCAGAGGGGCTTCAGGCTGCGAGCCTAGGGAGAAAGGCCTGAAAATCTAATCTACAATTTAGTCAGAGAAAACCTGATGGATCTTAAAAGAACATTGTTTAACACAGTGCTAGACACAATCGCAGCGGCAATGATGAAGTATAGCAACCACCATGCAGATGGGGGAGGGCAGGGCAGTGTTTCCTTCTGTTATACTAAAAGTGGTGATGCTATTGTATGATACTCACCTTCCTGTCACAATTGCTGAAGACAAAATAGGTGCCGACGCAAATGTGAAGAAAGCTGAATGTGCCAGGCTATTAAAAAATAGACCGCCGGGGTCTTAAAGGCTTGTAGTCAACCAAGCGGCCACCTAGCAGGGAAGTAACAAAGCCCACATGAAAGAAGCATATCAGCCAGTGTGATCATGAGGTGTCAGGTGTTAGGAAAAGGTATCAGAAGTTCAAAAACAAGCAACCAGATCGTTGTGAAGAGGCATGGATGTAGTAAAGACCCAAAACCCATCTGTAAGATAATTGGACAGTTCCACACAGAAGGAATGATAAATCCAGGATGCGATATAGCACTGATGAAACACACAACTGTCCTCTAGATCTTTAATATTGCCTCCACTTTCTATTAGGGTTTGTATTCATTTTACCTCATTAATCATGTTAGACTTTTGTATGTTCATCTGTATAATTAAGATCATTCTATACATGAAAGCCAAGATAGATAAACCTTCAGAAATATTAACAGGAGTAATGATTCCCTGAGGAGATGGGAAGGGAGGTGGGATGGGCAGAGGGAGCTGATAGCATTGATTATATAACCCTACTAGAGGGAAGTGAGCAACAGAACTGTATGTGAATGGATATACTGGATGGTAAGATGCGGCCAAAAATAAAGAAGGGTTTGTGGGTGGGGTGGGGAGGCAGGGGGGAATAAAGGGGAGCTGACATCAAAGAGTACAAGACGTAAGAAAATGTTTTGAAACTGACTGTGGTAGCAATCGTACAATACTGCTTGAAGTGATTGAACTATGGGATGTTCTGATATCTGTAAGAGCTCCCAATAAGATTATTAAAATAAACCAATAAATAAAGGTGTCCGTGAGTTGAAGCAAATGTGACAGCAAACGCAAGGGAAAGCAGGCCCACCAAGGTGGGTGGTTCTATCACCTACTTGGGAGGCAGAGAGACTAATACCATAACCTCCCTGGGGGGGTTACACACAGAGAAGACAGACACTGTCTCAACAGACTGAGCGGTCAGCTGCCCTGCCAGCTGGCTGGCCACACTTCCAGTCCCCAGAGCCAGCTTCCAAGGACAAAGCCAATAGAAGGTCCACAGGCAAAATGTAAGTGAGCTGGCAGTGTGTTTAGAGGAAGAGAGCCTTATAAACACAGAATACAGTAGGACTTGTTTATTCCTGAGTAACATAATTTAGGAATTTAAAAATATATGCACTTAATGGTTAGGAACATTAAAAGAAGGAACACGAAATGTGGTTAAGTCATCTTGGCCCCAAGTCAATCACAGCGCCCCTGACTTACACCCCACAGAGCACAGAGCAGGACTAATTTCTCTCCAGATGGCAGCTTGTACTTTTCCAGGCAAACCAAGCACCTCCCCGGACCTCACCTTTCTGCATACAGCTCTTTGTGCTTCCCCAATGCTCCTGTACACAGTGGGGCTCTACTACATCTCAAAATGCATTGCTGCCTACGGATTCAATTAGCAGACCGTGTTTATCACCTACTTGGCTATTTGGAATATCTCAAGTAAAAGCAAGCTTCTATTGAGTCCACAGGGGCTCTACCCAGGGCCTCGCCCAATCAGGCCCCTGAAGGAACACTGTGTGCCCAGCCCAGTGGGCCTGGCCCCTGTCCAAGGCGGCTGTGGGTGAGCCAGCCACTAGGCACCTCCAAGTGAGGGCCTTCAGGCCCTGAGAACTGCCTTAGTGAGAGGAGCCTATACACGGGCAGAGGAGGAGGAGGAGGAGGAGGAGGAGGAGGAGGAGGAGGAGGAGGAGGTGGAGGTGGTGGAAGAGAGGCAGTCTAAAATAAAAGGTCAAGCAACACTCAGTAAAGCAAGAATAAAATGGTAAAAGAAGCCACTGGGCACAGAACTCTGAGGACTTCTCCACATGACATGGTGCCCCACAAGTATTAATCCCGGTATCCGTGTGTGGCCTTCTTTGGAAATAGTCTTTTGTGCAGACATGCTCAAGTCAAGAGAGTGAGGGTGGACCCGAATCCAACGAGTGGTGTCTTAGAAGAGGAGGAGCAACACAGGATGAATGCCGTGTGAAAACGGAGGTAGAGATTGAAGTAATTCAACCACAGGGCAAGAAACATCAATAATTGCTGGCAACTACCAACAGTACAAGAAAGGCACAGAACCAATTCTCCCCGGAACCTTCAAAGAGGACATGGTTACCATGGATTCAATTGTGTCCATGTAAACGCATGCTAACTTGTCAAAAACAGGTTATTTGGCAGTCCTGTGCTGATGTAACGAGGTAGTTATGTAATGCCACAATCATCCTCGATGATATGATCTGATGTGATCATCCCATCAGCTGTAAGAGCATTAGGGTGAGCTAGAATACCTTTACTCAGGTCACAGCTTTGATCCGTGTATGGGAGTTTCCCTGGAGAGTGGCCCGAATAAGGTTTTTAATCTTACGAGAGATAAAACAAGGTAGAAGCAAGCAGAAAGAGATTCCTACCAAGAATAAACAGCCTGGGTTCCTACGCTGACCACATTCTAGACCCAGGGTAGATTGATGCCAAGATTCATGGAGATTTCCAAGAAATACTGTGCCCTCAGATGCTCACGGAAGACAGGGAACTTCCCCCAGAGCAGAGTGAGAAAGGGGAACTCGTCTTCTATAGCTGACACCCTGAACGAAGTCTTCTAGCCTCCTAACCAAAGAGTCAGTGTGTTTGCTACAGTCAACTGCTTGTGGCATTTCTGCCATAGCAGCATAGCTAAGCAGATGTGGTACACGAGAGCGGACCGCGGCTCTAACAAATCCCCACACGGTGGGAGTGGTCTGGAAGTGGGTAAGGCAGAGGCTGAAGACAGCTAGGGCTCACAGTGGGTGGCATTGATCCTCTGTGTCCTTGTTGCTAATTGTTCACCAAGGAAATTATTGTTACACCCATTATTTTCCCATCACTTTAAAATGAAACCAAAGCTTAGTATGATAGGTCTATTGTGCCAACCTGGCCAATAGGAACAGGTAGGATTAATCATGTCGCAGTTTGATTGGAGGGCAAAGAGATAAATGACTTTTCAAGGCCCGCCCCCCTCTGTCTTGCTCTCTGGTGATTGGAGCATTCTGGAGGTGCTGCTGCTTTAGTTATTTCTCTGCCTCAACCTGTGAGCTACACTACCTGTGGGCCAAGCCAAACTGTGGCCTGTATCACTGGAGCTTAAGTCTCCTTCAAGGCCTGCTTCGCCATGCTGCTGGTGTGTACATCGCTTGAGCTTGAGGATGGTGGATTCTGTCACCTTGCATTGCTTGGCTTTCAATAACCCATCCAGGCCTGCTTCGCTAAGCTACTGATGTTGTTGACCCGCCCTGCTGTTTGTTGCCTGTGGGCAGACTTTGCTTGCCTTGCCCAAGGAAGGACTCTGCTGTCTGCTTCCCTGACCCTGGACCCAGCAGCCCACCTGGGTTGAAGGACTTCCAGTATATTAACTGTTCAATGGAAGTGAGTTGAACTGAATGGTCTGCACTGCTGTGTAGACTAATTATCTATAATATTCCTTCTGTAATATTCCTGTGTGTATGTGTGTAATCATGTAGGTAGATGGATAGATAGAAGGTAGATAGAAGATAGATAGATAGATAGATAGATAGATAGATAGATAGATAGATAGAATCATAAGTGTCCTTGTTTTGTTTCTCTAGAGAACCCTGTCATACTTAGTAAACTGATTCTTCAAAAATCTATCAACTGTGTGAATCTGGTCAAGTTCTGTGATGAGAAGACGCTCTAAAGGCCATGGAGTCTGGACCTGGATCAATGCTGGAGCCTCCAGGAGCTTTGAGACACCAAGTCCCTGTAGCTAGCAATCCAAAGCTGTCCACGAAGGCTGTTCTCTCCCAGGCCTTTTTCTCCTGCCCATTGCTGGGACCTCTCAGAGCTCTCCCACTCTCTCCGCCCTTAAGAGAACAAGCCAGCAGCCTATTGTTTTCAGCACGTTACAGGAAGTAAGGTTCTGCCCAAGACATCCACTGGGGAGGATGCACATGTCTTATTCTGTCATTGAGTGAGCAGTGAACTGAAGGCCTAAAGGTGCCAGCACCCACACTCGGGGCAGGAGTGACCACATTCTAACAGTGACCTGCCCTTAGGACAGAAGGAGACACACACGCAGGTTAAACGCAGAGTGTGGGCATCCATCAAAGAAGGAATCAAAGGCTTGCTGAAGACAGTGGTTGTTATGGACTGAATTGCATCCCCTAAGAGGCAAGTATGTGCAAGTCCTAACTTTTGTGAATCATGTGTTGTTTGGGTGTTTACCCCCATAGGATATTTTTTTGTTCTGCTGGGGGCTGGCGCAGGGTGCAAAGTTCGGAGGAGCGGCCGGCCCCCATGGTTTTATTAATTAAGTCAATGCACAGGTTATTTCTAATAATAATCCTGTTTCAGTGATGTCTTATAAAAATGTTAGAGGAGGTGAAAGAGTTAGCCTACTGCTAAAGTACTAGAAATATAACTTAAGATTTCACTTAGGGAAAACCTGCATTAAGCCAGGTTGTCAACAGAAACAAATTCAATGACACTCATTTTAAAAGGGGTTTTATATCAAGAAAATATTAAGAAGGCATCCTAGCCCAGTCAAATCCAAGTCCCTAAGTCTGCTGCCAAGCTAGGGTTGGTCCTCTTCAGAGCCACACAGCTACAGGCTGATGATGCAGAAAGGTGAACCAGAAGGAGGAAGATCCCAGGCCCGTGGAGGCAGACTCCTGTGGGTCCTAAGTCAGTGGACACAAGGCTGGGAGCCTTCAGCTCTCAGGGTCAGGCGACCCAAGTGGGGCGCCCAGCAAGCAGGAAGGCAAAGGTACAGTTTTTCTCATGCATAAGAAGGCCACACCCCCAGGGGGTATTACCTGATTAACCACCTGATTAACAGGTTGAACTCTGCCCCTCAGCAGGCAGGAATGTCTAGTTGACATCATATCAGACAACCAAAAAAATCCACAACGTGGCGGCCTCCTCCATCACACAAAATTCCTTTTCAGCTTCACCAGTCAGGATGGTTTTCTCACTCAGGAAGGCGGTAATCAAGGCCAGCATCTAGGCAGCCAGGCTCAAAGCATCCCAGCCAAGCAATGGAGCATGAGGCTTCAGGGGATGGTATGCTAATCCCTGGAGAAATGTGGGTATAAATCATTGTTTCCTGTGATCACTGCAGACCTGCTTTTTGTCATACCGGTTGGGGGTTATAACTTGCTTGAGTTTCAAAGCAGTTTGGGGGTAGCAAACCCCACTGTTTGCTTCTGTCTCTCACTAGTTTCTCAAATCAACCTGGTCTGTTTGGGGCTGAAACAGTGACAGACAGTCCCAGACCTTTGTCCCTGGCAACAAAAGAACAGTAGAAAGGTCACATGGGGGAAGGGGAAGAAGGGTGGGGATTATCACCTACCACCAGGAACAACGCCCAGTGCTGCCCTGCTGGGCGGAAGGGACACACATCTTTCTTTGAAGAGTGCCTGCTGAGGTCAAACTGCCGACTACATTTACTTAGCAGCCTAGCGCTTGAGCCACAGAGCCACCAGAGCGCCTTTAAGAGTAAACCAAACCAAGACCAAATCCACTGCCATGGAGTCAATTCGGACTCCTGGAGACGCTGGATAAGGTTTCCCAGGCTGCAGAGTCTCTGTGAGAGCGAGCGAACCCGTCTTTCTGCTGAGGAGCAGCTGGTGGGTTTTTGGCTGGAATTTTGTGGTTCACTCCCCACACTCCTGAAAGAAGAGACCAGAAGAGGAGGAAAGCAGCACAAAGCACAATGTGCCATTATGGTGCCAGGTCTATTCAAAGCATTTATAGGTGGTAACACCTCCCGGCAGCCTGGGAGGCAGTTAGCTACTATTATTATCCTCGTGTGACAGGTAAAGAGACTGAGGCACAAAGCAAGGTAATAATTGCTTCTAAGTGGCTAAGCAGGTAAGGCAAATACAGAGTCTAGCTGTCAGTTACTGGCCAGAGCCAGGTGTCAGCGAGAGCCTGTGGTGACTGGAGACTTGGGATGTGATTTAAATGCAAGGGGCTAAAAGAGAGTGAATTGTAAAGGCTGCTGACCCCTGGAACCTACATGTGTTCAAAGTCTTACCCAGTTCCCTTCAGCCCCCAAACAACTGCCCTGTTGGCAGTTGTCAATCTATGACCACCTTTGGGTCAGGTAAAGTGGGCAGTGCTAAAGTGACAAAAGGTGCCGGGGAAAGGGTGGTCAGGGGACAAATGCCATGCCAAGACACCTTGGCTTCAATAAACAGAGAAACTCTGGGTTCTAAGCCAGAGTGACTTGGGACAAGCATGTTTAAGAGGGACAGCTGACCTCCGTGCAGAAGCAGCAGGGGGAGTGGAAGAGTGAGGTTGAAATAAAGAGGGAGAGGGGCAGAAACCAGCATGAGTTCAGGAGAGAGAAGCTGGGAGGGCCTGAGCCATAGAAGCAATGTAGGACTGAGACAAGGGAAGTGACAGGGCAGGGGAGACATGAAGATGGAGAACATTATGCTATTTTTTTAATAAAAAAGGGACAAAAACAAGAATGCATATATTTCTTTATATAAACTAAACTACAAGAGCTTGTCAAAACCCAAGGGAAGTACTTGCTCAAAGGCAGAGAGAGCATGGGGTCACCTGGGATGGGGAACATCAAGGCTTCCTGTGTATTCTACAGGTTTCATCTGCAAACTGGGTCAAGGTATAACTTAGGCCGAAGAATGACCTGAAGAAATAAAAGGAAATGTTTAGGAAGTAAACCACCCAAATGGCAAATCTCAGAAGCAAAGCAGTGACGGAAGAAAGTCAAAGACCAAAAATAAATAAATAAATAAAAGATTTCGGTACCCAAAAAAAATGTGATTCCAGTACAAAAAATGCATCTATGCTGTTAGAAATCAAGAATGGAGTCACGGGTGGAGGGCAGATCAGCCAGGGTCCTCCAGAGAAACAGGCAGGTATGTGTGTACGCACACACACACACACACACACACAGTGACGTCGGTGGGAGCTACGACTCAAAAGGACCACTAGGTCTCCCACGTTTCCACTGTAACAGTCGTGCCGCTTCTCTATTCGTGAAAGCTATTTCAGTGTCCCGTCTCGGGTAGTTTCTGCCTACACAAGTTTCAGCCTCTGCAGACTTTATACACACACAAATACACCCAGGCCTACACGGCACTTGACCCGCGCCCATGAATGCTCGATCAGGTTTCTGGGGTTGTCTACCTTGCTGGAAGGAGACGGTGTTATCTTTCGCCCACGGAGTGGTTACTGGTGCCGATGCCAACCTGTGGTTAGCAGGCAAATCCATACCCAGCAAGCAGCACCGCCAGGGCTCCAGCCACAGGCTTCACAATCTTGGTGGAGAAATCCCATTCTTCCAGGAATTTTCTGAAGCCCCCTATGTGTGTTGGATAGGCCATACTCATACGCGGAAGCTGTAACAAGCTCACGGGGAAAATGGGGTGAAAGGATCACAGCATGTTTCTGTGAACGTTTGAAAGCCCCCCTGTATATACAGTGAGATTCAATTCAAGGAATGGGCTCATATGATAGTAGGGGCTGGCATGGGCACTCAGGACAATGACTTTGTTAGTCTTGAATCAGAAACTTTATTTCTCCTGGAAACCTCAGTTCTGGTTCTATACTTTCAACGAATAGAAGGATGTCCACCCACAGTATCTGTACTTAAAGTGAATTGATGACCAGTGTTAAGATCCACTACAAAGGACATCCCCAGCAACTAGACTAGCCTAGTGTCTGTCCATACACTTGGGCACCCCACCGGGGCAAATGGAATTTAACCATCACAAAAGGCATTTTCTGGGCATTTTCCAAGGCTCTGCTGTTTCTCCAAGTGAGTGCCAGTCACACAAGAGTGCTCACTTTACCAGAACTGACCAAGCTGTGCAAGTACAATAATGATCGTTCATTATGCATGCTACATTTCCATCTTTTTATCATTATTTTCTTCAATTTTTAAATCATTTGGGGGGCTCTTACAGATATTATAACAATCCATAAATCCATTATATCAAGTAAACTTATACATATGTTGCCATCATTTTCAAAGCATCATTAATTTACTTTTTTAATTTCCATCTTTTTAAACAAATGTACACATGCACCACTTTTGGTGAAGACTTGGTTCTCTTCAAAATAGCACCTTTGACATCGGTTGGTGGTCTGATATCGATAATTCCTACCAAGCAAAGACAGACAATGCTGCCACCTGGCAAGCCCCGTGCCATGCAGTCCTGTAGAACAGAGCCCACCAAAGGCGCTTTAGAGGGAAAGAGAGTGCTAACCTTTTTTCCAAGAGAAACAGGAATGTAACTCTGTTGTGCTCACTGTGCTTAGTGCTGCAGAGACCAGAGCTGCAGGCAGTGGGAGGGAGCCCTGGGAACACGTGTATGCTTCCCTCACTGAAACCAAACACCAGAAATGGATTTTCCAGGCAAAGGGGTGCGAGGAGGGGGCCTGCAGCACCTCCTACCTCATCACTGCCACCCCTCTCCTTCCTGGCACCTACCTTGCCCTCATAAGAGAAACCCTATTTAAATAAGTGTTGGCCCGGTCAAAGGGGTCCCCTAAATAGGAAACCTAGGCGGCCTCACAGAACTGGCTGTAAAGTCAAGGTCACAGGGCCGAGTGGTCCCTAGACATCTGGAGTCTGCTGTATGTCAGCTCACACACCCTTAAACACCACTGGCCTCCAAACGCACCGCATCTATAAAACCTCCCAACAGGAAATCTCGCCCATTCTCAGTCTAGCCGACATAAATACCTGTGCCCGAGGCTCTAACTGAGGGGGCTGCCATACAGGAGAGGGAAACGGAGAGTGGGTCATTCTTCCACCAACAGTTTGCCCAGTCTAGTGTGGCCAGGCGCCCCCTACAGATCAGTGGTCTCGGAAAGCCAAAGGGGCAGTTCTCTCTTCTACGGGGTCACTATCATCTGAAGTCATTTAGAAGGATGCTTGGTAAATTCAAATCAAGAGGGGAAAAAATAATGAAGAGCTGATATCAAGGGCTCAAGTAGAAAGCAAATGTTTTGAGAATGATAATAGCAACAGATGTACAAATGTGCTTGACATAATGGATGGATGGATGGATTGTGAAAAGAGCTGTCTGAACTCCCAATAGAATGATTTTTAAAAACACATGATAACAATAATACAATTGATCAAGGATTCACAAGGGTGGGAGAGGGAGGGAAAAAAAGAGGAGCTGATACCAAGGACTCAAGTAGAAAGAAAATGTTTTGGAAATGTTGACAGAAAAATGCATTTAAGTGTGCTTAATACAACTGTATGATGGACTGTCATAAGATTTATAAAAGCCACCCAATAAAATGATTAATAACAATAAACTCAAATCAATAGCTATGGTGTCATACATCCTATATCCTGGAAATTTACCCAGAGGAAAAAAACATTTTTTAAAAAGTTCAAATGTGTAAGTATGTACGACCACTATGGAAATCAATCTGGCAATATCTAAAACAGATGGAAATCAAGTTACCATTCAACCCAGCAATCTTCCTACTGGGCATATACCCAGAAGAGGCAAGAAATAAACCAAGGTCAGACATCTGTGCTCCAATGTTCATTGCATTCACAATTGCAAGGAGTTGGAAGCAACCCAAATTTCCATCAACTGACAACTGGATTAAAAAACTGTGGTATATACATACAATGGAGTACTACGCATCGCTAAAAAGCAGTGATGAACGCATGAAGCACATCGCTGCATGAGAAAAACTGGAGGAAATGATGCTAAGCAAAGTAAATCAAGCACAAATGGGCAAGTACAACATGAGTCCACTGAGGTAAGCTTTAAATATATATATATATATATATATATATATATATATATATATATATGCATGCAAAAGGGGCATAGGGAAAAAGCTACTGAATACAAACATTCCTGGGGTGAAAACCAGGTAATAGGGCAAGGACTAGATCAAATACAGGGATACACATGGTAGACAACTAAAAAGGAGGTGGGGAAAGGAAAAAATATATTATAATAATAATAAAGAAATGGGTAGCAGGGCACAGGGCACTAGCCCACCCAAGGGGAGTGTATGGTTTATATCTCCACAGGGAAAGAGGGACCAGACTTCAACCCAGTGCTCCAAGATGTGAAAGCAACATGCTGGTGTGGAGTAGGGAACCAGTGGAAAGGTCTGGGGGGCTGGCCCCAGTCCCAAATACTAAGTGGGCGCCTGCCATCTAGCTCAGAAGCAACAAAGCCCACATGGAAGAAGCACACCAGCCTGTATGTTCACCAGGTGCAGAAGGAATCGGTTGTCAGGCATCAAAGAACAAAAAATCATATCCTTGTGTGCTCACCTCCCTGATACGATCACTAATGACAAATGGGTACATAAGCAAATGTGGCAAAGAAAGCGGATGGTGTCCAGCTATCAAAAGATATAGCATCTGGGGTCTTAAAAGCTTGAAGGTAAACAAGCAGCCATTTAGCTCAGAAGCAACAAAGCCCACATGGAAGAAGCACACCAGCCTGTGCGATCACGAGGTGTCGAAGGGATCAGGTATCAGGCATCATCAGAACCAAAAAATCTTACCATAGTGAATGGGGGGGGGGGGGGGCGGTGCGGAGTGGAGACCCAAAGCCCATTTGTCAGCCACTGGAGATCCCCTTGTAGAAGGGTTTCAGGGAGGAGATGAGCCAGTCAGGGTGCGATGTAGCAACAATATAGCAATATATAACTTTCCTCTAGTTCCTAAATGCTTCCTGCCTCCCACTATCATGATCCCAATCCTACCTTGCAAGTCTGGCTAGACCAGAGGATGTACACTGGAACAGATAGGAACTGGAAACAAAGGGAATCCAGGGTGGATGATCCCTTCAGGACCAGTGGTGTGAGTGGCGATACTGGGAGTGTAGAGGGAGAATGGGTTGGAAAGGGAGAGTCGATTACAAGGATCTACATGTGACCTCCTCCCTGGGGGACGGACAACAGAAAAGTGGGTGAAGGGAGACGTTGGATAGGGAAAGATATGACAAAATAATAATTTATAAATGATCAAGGGTTCATAAGGGAGGGGTTGTTGGGCAGGGAGGGGAATAAATAAGGACCTGATGCCAGGGGCTTAAGTGGAAAGCAAATGTTTTGAGAATGATGAGGGCAATGAATGTACAGATGTGCTTTACAAAATTGATGTATATATGGATTGTGATAAGAGTTGTATGAGCCCCTAATAAAACAATAAATAAATATTTCAAAAGTTCAAAATACTGTTAAAATAGTGGCTGAGAAAGAAGACAACATAAATATCTATTGCAGGAGGGAGGTTAAATGGATAAGGGCCCTGGTAGCGCGGTGAGTAAAGCACTCAACTGCTAACCAAAAGGGCTGTAGTTCAAACTCGTCAGTCAACTGTCCTAAGGATGTACAAGCTGGGAAAGCCTATGGGCAGTTCCACTCTGTCCCACAGGGTTGCTCTGAGTCAGAATTAAGTTGACCCACAAAGCCTGGCTAAGTAACTGACCCACTCCTCGGGCTACTGTAAGTAGCAACCCCGGCTACGTGGCTGTGTTAGATACACAAATGATGCAAGGTGACATGAAAAGAAACAAAATGCAGAGTTGTATCCGTGCAAGTGGTACAGAGATGGAGAAGGAATATTAAAATTACAGAGGAAAGAGAACAGAGAAAGCCAAACGCAATGTGTTTCTATGGCAGCAATGTAGGAAAATGTCTCCTTTTTAGTATGCTATTGTTCTTATAGTAGCAATGTAACTAATAAAATTATGCATTTCTTTTTTAAAGTGTCAGTCGGTCCTAGGGCAGCACAGGATCCCTTTCCCCAGCCCCATCTGCTGCTCCCCGCCAAGGAAACAGGAAACAGACTGAGCATGGCAAGCTGAGCAGAGACTCTCACCTGAACTCAATCAGCAACTGGGCATCTTCCCTAAGACCATGCGGCTCCAGTGCTTTCTCTGTGGCCATGGCTGCAGGGGCTCTGGGGCCCTCCTCTGGGACACCCACCCCTCCAAGAAGAGTCCCCTCATCCTTCTCACTTTTTGCTAACATGGGGTTCTCTTGAACAATAACCAGAGTTGAGCCCCTCTCACTAAGACCGAATGTGTGACAGAGCAGAGCTGTGCCCCGTGTTTTTCGTGGTATTTCAAAGGAGATAGCCAGGCTTTCCTCTGAGAGACCTGCCCCACCCAAGAACTCTCTTATGGCCAGAGTGTATCCTTCTTTCAGTTAGAAAACTCAGCCTCTCACTATGACTACCTGCCCCTCAACCCTTACTACCCCCCTTCTCCTTTATTAGGGATGTGATCACAGGTAACTGGCCATTTTAACACTAGTAGAGATCCAAGAGAGTCCCTAGGTAGGACAAGACTCAAGCATTTGGCAGCTAACCATAAGGCTTGAGGGTTAAAATCTTCCCAAGTGGTACTGTAAAATAAAGGCTTAGCAAGCTACTTTTAAAATATCAGTCATGGAAAACTCACTCCATGGCACAGTTCAAATCTGACACACATGGGGCCACCATGAATTAGAATTAATTCAATGACCAATGTATTATTTCTCTGATTTTCAAAAACAAATTGCCATGGCCTTTCTTCTTAGTCCTGAAGACCTCCAAATGGTCTTGAATTCTCAACCTGTTGAAACCTAGCAGCCAAGCACATAACTGTACCACAGGACAGGGATTTTATTCCTAGCAAAGTCAAAAATCCATCTCTGAACCTTACAGCATCTATAGGCCTGATGCAACACTCATAGTATTAAATTATTCTACTTGGCACGTGTCCTAACCGAGCCCTCCATTTCAGCCCTCCACAAAATAACGTTTCCAAGCTTGGAAAACTGTACCTTGGTGTGGCAGTTACATAATCTACTGTCAACCTGAGGAAGGGGTGGTGTCTATCTAGCCTTGCAATAAGGTCATAGCCAATGAAAACTTCTCTGCCAGCATGGGTTTTGGAAACACAGGATTCTGGGAACTCCTGTCTTCCTCCCTGGAAGCGGGACACACACTCTCTCTGCTACACATTCCTGTTGACAAGCCATATGGAGCTACACTGATGGAGCCAGAGCCCTGGAGCTGAGGAGCCACATGGAGACCCACGCCAGCACTGAGATGCTTCCAATGCCACTGGATCCATAGGACTTTCCACCCTCTTGCCTGTGATCTTCCTGCATTTGGCATCATTGCATGTGTTGCATGAGTCTGAAGGGGAATTTATAGACTGGTATTGAACATATAAGCTAATATGAGATGTATGGACTTGATCTGGCCTAGGGTGGATGTTTTCTTAACATACAATTACTCTTTATATAAAGCTCTTTCTTATACACGTATGAAGGTCTCTGGATCTGTTTCTCTAGTCAATCCAGACTAACACACTTGGTGTTCCATTGAAAGATTTCAATGGTTTTCCATATTAGGAAATTTCAAAGTTTGGTTCCCTTAACAACTTCAACATGATATCCTTATGCCTTTGGAACCAGTCTTCTGCAGTCCCTGTAACCAGCATGGCAGTCTTGGCTATAGGTGCTGCAATAAAGAGAATGTATGGGCACTCAGTGGCCAAGTCAAATTGCTAGGAGAACCATAAAATCACTTTCCTAAACGGAATGAACTCAGAACGGCTGCATTATAGACTCTGTGAACATTTGTTGTAGTTGTTATTGTTGTTGTTGTTAGGTGCTGTTTAGTTCATTCTGACTCATAGCAACGATGCATACAAAACAAAACCAATGCCCTGTCCTTGCATCCTCACAGTGATTGCTAAGTTCGAAACCACTGTTGCTGCCGCTGGGTCCTATCGGTCCATCATGATCCTCTCTCAAAGGTTTTCATTGGCCAGTTTTCCAGATCTTGATGGCCAGGTTCTTCCTCTTAGTCTGTCCCTAGTCTGAATGCACCTTGAACGCTCATCCCCCATGGAGGAGCCTGGTGGTATCTGAGATAATCCCACATCACAGAAATACGCAAGCCACCAAAGTACAGCAGACTGGAGCTATGGCTTATGGCAATAAAAATTCAGAGGCCGTCTATAAGGAGTGATTTTAGCGCTCTCATGCAAGTAGATTTAAGTTAAGTGGTCCTGATTCTTAAAAATTGATTGCTAATTGGAATTTCTAAAATCTCAGGCAAAAAGATTCCAGGTTCTTCCCCCACTCCCACCCCCAACATTCTTCATGTGTACAAATGCAGTGATATCTGTTATGTTGAACATACTGCTCAACCATTATTAATACGTTTCATTTCCAAAATTACCCATCATCCTCCATAGAAGCTCAGTGGCTCTTAAGCAGAGAAGAAGTCAGATTCTTAATTCCAACGAGCAACTGCTACAACGTCCACTTGGTTTTTAAACTATCTCCAAAACAATCCCAGAAGATGGTCATTTGGACGTTTACTCCTCAATGGAGCTGAAATCTGGCAACAGGCTCCCACAATCCCTTTTCATTAAAGCAATTAAAACTGTTTGACACAATTGGTGAGCACTCACTAGGCCAAGGTTACAGGCAGATCCAATCCTCAAATAAAAGCAATGGACTGTGAGGAGTGGGGAGGCGGCGTATGAAAATAAAAACAGGGTGGATTTTTTTTTCCTATTTTTAAATAATTAGATGGATAAATTGTTTAGTTAAATGAAAAGCCATCCCTATGAGATTTTGATATTTTCAACAATATGGAATGTGTAAAGCTCAACTGATATAATTATTGAGTTGAAATGATAATTTCTAATCACACAGATTTCCAGGTGAGATAATTATTCTAACTCCCGTGACATTTTCCTAAACTGCCACAGGGGACCCTCTTTTCCTTTCTACTCTTTTCCGTGCTCAGGAAACTGGTGGAGAAGACCACCCACTGTAATCACCACCCAGCAACATTTCTCCTCCGTAATATCCATCTTAGCAAAACTCGGGGGCAATGAGGCTCATCTCATGAGAGAGTTGTTAACAATATCTGAAGTTATTAACCGGCAGAGTTTTCGCAAGCACAAAGAATCTCAAAATGCCTAAAATGACTCTACAGTACTTTAAGCTTTCTATCCTGAAACGGAAAGATGCGTTATGAAAGAATTCGAGGTAAAAGAAAGGCTCCCAAAAACCTAGAGAACAGGAGATCCTCTCCTGGGGAGAGATTTAAATAAGTGACCTGTATTTCAGTTCATTTGATTAGGATTTAAATACATGACCAGTAAATGTCTTCATTTCCAAGGGGCGCTGTGTCGACATCAGCGGGTGGCTTTACATAACAGACATGTAGTTTCTCACAGTTCTAGAAGCTAAAAGACCAAATCAGGTTCTCAGCTTTGTCGGTCCCTTCATTGTATACAGACTTGAGTGTTCCTTGATGTCTTCATATAGAATTTATCTTTTATGCTTGTCAATTCTGCTCTTTTTTATAACTCAGAAGTGATGATTTCTAGGATCCAACCCTACACTGATATACTCTCAACGGATTGGGTCCACTGTGGATGGGGCTCACGTTATAGAAGGTGATTTCATGACATCAGATTTTATTATGGAAAGTGATTACATTACATTATATTCCAACAAAGGTTTGAGAGGGACACAATGTAATCCATATTGATTTGAACGCCAAGTTTCTCAACCTCTCAGCACTATTGATTTTCAAGGTCAAATATGGTGGGGGCGGGGAGCTGATAGCAAAGGCTCAAACAGAAAGTAAATGTTTAGAAAATGATGATGGCAACATATGTACAAATATGCTTGAAACAGCTGATGTATTGTAGTTTTTGATATTTATCAGTATAGCCTGCAGTCTTCTTGGTTTCAGCAGGCACGGTTGGGTGTTATCTGCATATGCAGGTTGTCAGTGTTCCTCCAGTAAAAAACATAGAGGTGAAATTAATAATAATCTATAATTTATCAAGGGGTCACAAGATGGGAGAGGGGGTTGGGTAAAAAGAGGAACCGATACCAAGAGCTCAAACAGAAGTAATTGTTTAGAAAATAATGATGGCAGCATATGTACAAATACGCCTAATACAATTGATACATGGATTGTTATAAGAGCTGTAAGAGCCCCCAATAAAACGATCTTAAAATTCTGTGTGTGTGTGTGTGTGTGTGTGTGTGTATATAGAGAGAGAGAGAATTCTTCCAATTTAATAATTAAAAGACAAATAGCCCAATTAAAATGGACCAGGACTTCAATAGGCATTCTTACTAAATGGATTCATGACATCAATAAACCCACAGCCATGGAATCAAGTCTAACCCACAACAGCCTCCACACAGGTTTCCTAACCTGTCCATCGTTAAGGGAGCAGACAGCTTCAACCTTCTCCGGAGGAACCACTGGTGGGTTTGAACCGCCAACTCTCCACTGAGCAGTCCAAGGCTCACCCAACAGCACGACCTCATCAAGAAACTGTCAGCATCAATAGCAACAAGGGAAATGTAAAGCAAAAGCACAATTAGATACCATTTCATACCCCCAGGAAGGTCATAATAAAAAGACAGATACTGACCAGTGTTGGCAAGAATATGGGGAACAGGGAACCCCTCTACACTGCTGTGGGACATAGAGCAAAGTGGTGCAGCTACTTCGATAAACAGTCCAATAGTTTTTTTTCTTTTTATTTTTCAGTGCCATAATTTTTCAAAGGGTGAAACAGAGAGATCCACAAGTTCATTCCTACAAACAGAAGAAAACTGTAAACATATATCCATATTTTTAATTAGACAGAAATGCCCACAGCAGCATTATTCCTAGCAGCCCAAAAGGGGAAGCAACTCCAAAGCCCATCAGCAGATGCCTCCATAAATGAAGCGCGGCATGACATTACAAAGGAACATTGATCAGACACCAAGAGGAATGTACATGCTAGAACTTGGATGGACCTTGAAATCAGCAGGCGAAGAAGCCTGTCTCAAAAGACCACAGGTGGTGTGATTTCATTTCTATGAAATGTCCACAATAGGCCAATCTACAGAAAGGAGATTTGTGGTTTCCAGGAGGAGAATAACTGCTAACGGGTACAGGGCTTTCTTTTACGGGTGATGAAAACCTAAAGTTGATCGTGGTGATGCAAAACTGCAGACATGTAAGAAATCAGTGAATTGTATGTACATTTTTAAGAGCTGAATTGTATGAGAAGTGAATTATATCATATTTTAAAGCTGTTATGAAAACAAGCTATCATCAAGGCAGAGAAGATTTAATAGGCTCACAGAACAGAGTGTAAACGTTGCCAACCCTCGTAGTGCCAGAGATGGGGGCGTAATGAGGAAGCAAGTGGAGGGGAAAGAGATTGAGATTCTGATATGCTCATCTTACAAAAAGGGCATTAAAAGTCACTGGCATCAGTTAATGAAATTAAATTTGAGGTCTATGTAACTAATGTCAAGATTCAAGGGAAATCAATAGCAGAACCACAAATATAATTATCAAAAATCTGAAGAATGAAGGAGCTAAGAAGTGGGCCAAATTGTCATTAATCATAACAGCCAATAAAGAGAATTATATATACATGGGGGCTTCAAAAAGTTTGTAGGGAGTCTGCAGGAGAAAACAACGGGACCAATAGTTCCAGGGGGACATGGGAGAGGGGAAGGCGGGGGAAAGGAGGTGGTGTTGACCAACCCAGGACAGGGGAGCAACAAGTGATGCAAAATTAGTGGCCAGGAGGGCGTGAGAGGCCGGGTAGGGATTCAACAAGGGCAATGTAACCGAGAGAAATTACTGAAACCCTAATGAAGGCTGAGCATGGTAGTGGGACAAGAGGAAAGTGAAAGGAAAGAACTAGGAGACAAAGGGTAGTTATAGAGGTCTAAATACAGGCATGTACATATGTAAATATATTTATATAGGATGGTGGGAGAATAGATCTATGTGCATATATTTACAGGTGTAGTATTAAGGTAGCAGATGGACATTGGACCTCCACTCGAGCACTTACTCAATGCAAAAACACGTTCTATTAAATTGGCATTCCATGATACACACCTGCCCGACACAATCCCTGAAGACAAATGTGAGCATAAGCAAATGTAGTGAAGAAAGCTGATGGTGCCCGGCTATCAAAAGATATAGCATCTGGGGTCTTAAAGGCTTGAAGATAAAACAAGCGGCCATCTAGCTCAGAAGCAACAAAGCTCACATGGACAAAGCACACCAGCTTGTGTGACCATGAGGTGTCAAAGGGATCAGGTCTCAGGCATCAAAGAACAAAAAGTTATATTATTGTAAATGAGGGTGAGTGGAGAGTGGAGACTCAAAGCCCATCTGTAGACAATGGGACACCCCCTTACTGAAGGGTTGTGGGGAGGAGATGAACCAGTCAGGGTGCAGGGTAGCAACGATGAAACATAGAACTTTCCTCTAGTTCTTTAATGCTCCCCCCCCTCCCACTATCATGATCCCAATTCTACCTTACAAATCTGGCTAGACCAGAGGATGTACACGGGTACAGATAGGAACTGGAAACACAGGGAATCCAGGACAGATGATCCCTTCAGGATCAGTGGTGAGAGTGGCAATACCAGGAGGGTGGAGGAAAGGTGGAGTAGAAAGGGGGAACCGATTACAAGAATCTACATATAGCCTCCTCCCTGGGGGATGGACAACAGAAAAGTGGGTGAAGGGAGATATCAGACAGTGTAAGATATGACAAAATAATAATTTATGAATTAAGAAAGGTTTTGAGGGAGGGGGAGAGGGAGGGAGGGAAGAAAATTAGGAGCTGATATTAGGGCTCAAGTAGAAAGCAAATGTTTTGAGAATGATGATGGCAACAAGTGTGCTTGACACAATGGACAGATGTATGGGTTGTGATAAGGATTGTACGAGTCCCCAGGAAAATTATTTTTTTTAAGTTTGTGGGGAAATTCCATTATCTTTATATTCAATTTTCTCCATAAAATTTCTGACTCAAAACCTAACTCACTGCCAAAGACTTTATTCTGACTCATAGCAACGGGGTAGGACCGGCAGAACGGCTCCTGTGAATTTCAAAGACTGCAAGTCTTTACAGGAATAGAAAGTTTTATCATTTTCCACGGAGCAGCTGGTGGTTTCCAACTACTGATTTCGTCGTTAGCAACCCATGCGTAACCTCTACTCCATCAGAGCTTCAAACTTTGCATGCCTACTTCGAAGGCTGCTTGAAGTGCAGATTGTTCAGAGAACAACAACAAATCCAGGTTGCTGTTAGTGGGATTGCAGGATGGTGTATATAATAGTTTTTGGTGTGTACTTAAAACCTTTGGTGCCCCCATTGTCACTCTTTGCCTTACTCATAGTTTGCTGAAGTCCCTGTATTGGGCTGGTTCTCGAGAGAAGCACAACCAGTGACACTTTATATACATAAAGAAACAGATCAAGAAAGAAAGTGCCTCACACAGTCTTAGCGGCAGGGAAAATCCAACACGGTTCAAGTTCATGTGTCACACATTAAGCTGGGGGTTCTTCCCAACTTGCATACCTGCTGGAGCTGAGGAACCAGCTGGTGGGTGCAGCCGCAGGTGAAGGCAAGGTCGGCATGCAGATGGCAGTCGCTAATGCTTCCCAGGGTTCACAGGCAACGTGGCAGGGCGCTGCCTCAAGTTCACAGAACCAACAGTCAAATAAACTAGACACAGGATTCAGACCAACAAGAAATGAGTTAACTTCCCCAAAACTTCAACTGATGAATGATGTAGGTCACACTCCCAAAGAAGCACCTTGAAGCCTGTGTCCTGAGTGAGGGGTTGCCCCAATCTTCCCGCCACTGCTTGGCTGCTCACACAGATCCCATCCTGTAGTTGACTACATTATGTTAGATTGCATCGTGAGGGAGACCTCAACTGCCAAACTATTGTAAATCCTTGCCCAGCCAAGTTGAAAGAAAATCAAATATCACGTTCCCATTGATTTTATCTTGCCTTTCCCTTCATCCAAATTAATGTATGTTCACTCGTTAGCTATTGACTCACCCGGCTGTACTCTCTCGTTCTGGTAACCATCAGAAAATGTTTGTTTTGGTGTGGAAATCTTTCCTTGCACTTTTACAATAGCTCTTAGTTCAAACTGCAACCTTTAGGTTAATAGCCAAGTAAGTGCAAGCCATTTGTACCACGCAGGGAGCCTTCTCAGCACCGGAGTGCAGTGGGGCTTACATCCCCAAGCACCAGACAGAGTGTCATTTAAAACCCAATCAGGGTAGAAATGATGCCTGGTCCTTAAGATTCCAGGCTGCCAAACTAGGGCACTTTTAAGAATGTCAAAAGGGTAGAATTCTCCATCATGCCAGAGAGCAGGGGTACCCCGGAGGGTCCTGCACCACCCCAGGAGCTCAGGGCCACCACAAGTGGAAAGCAGCCCTTTGGTCATCAAAGGCCAGGGGCCTCCATTACAGTCATGAAAACAAAACGCTCAGAACTTGTCCTCTCTGCTCCCACCGCTCCTGGTGTGAAGAGATGGAATACGTATTACCCCCACAAGTTGATTCAGACACATCCTTAAGTTAAAAATATATATATATGCAGAGGCTCCAAAAGGTTTACAGGGGACAAATCCATGATGCTTTCATTGCATTCCTACACTAACTTTTTGAAGCCCCCTCCTATAAGACAGTCACAGCTTCATCCTGAACGAGCCAGACTCCTACCAACCCTGTGGGACAAAGCAGAACTGCGGCCGCATAGGGCTTCCATGGCTGGAACTTTTCTCCTGCAGAGAAGCTAGTGAGTTTGAACCCCCAATCTTTTGGTAAGGAGCCCAGAGGCACCTGGGAAGAAAGGCTTGGAGATCTACTTCCAGAATTTCCAGCACTGATCATCTGACAGATGCAAGCTTGGCAAGTCAGAACGGATGCCACGGCAAGTGTTTATGCTCACAGACATGGCAGCTAGAAGCAGCAATGAGAAGGAAAGCCCCTTCCACAGCACCCCCTGGCCCGAGAAGATCTGCTGACCTGTCCCTCTCCTTCAAACGTGTCCTGCTCCCAGGCTCACCTGAGGGCTTTCTGACCTGAGGTTCTCTGAGGCTCACTCTCTCCTTTGAAAGCAGGCAGCCAGAAGGAAGGCTCAGGACACAGTGGGGTGGGCGCAGCCTAGTAATGGTTGGAGGCAGGCCCCTTCCGATAAATGTTCTTGTCTCTCCATAGCCATGGGGAACTGCTTTTTAGGTTTGTTTGTTTTTTTAAGGAAATACAACTGATTATCCAATGAAAATTATTATCCATTGCCTAACATCCCACCAGAGACCACCAGCTTACCATACAGGTTCCGAATCTCCTGGTCTTTGATAAACTCATGCTCTATAAAGGAAAAGGGTGATGTAGTCGGTTACTCGTTGGGTTGCGACCTATAGGGTCAGCGGTTAGAAACCACCAGCAGTTCCCTCGGGGAAAAGATGGGGTTTTCTACTCCTGTAAAGAGTTACAATCTTGGAAACTCACAGCAGCAGTTCTACCCTGTCCTGTGGGATCACTATGAGCGGGCATCAAACGGAGAGCAGTGAATTCGGTTTGGGTTATAAACGCAAATATACTAGAATTAAAAATGCAGGTGCTGCTGTTGTTGAACACTCTCTTTCCCCATTTACTATCCCTACTTCATGAATTCAGACTGGCCCTAACCAGGAACTATGGGTACCTTTCACCCCATACTAGTATACCTCACTTTGCTAGGTTCTGATATTCCAGAATGCCTGCTCCCAAGTTCAACTGTATTCCAACCACACCCAAGTTCCCCTTTGTAGAGGAGAAGCCCTCCTGACTAGGCCAAGACTCAAAGGGCCTTGGCCCATTCTCCAATTGAGGAAGCACTCAGCTGCAAGACCCCTTTCTCCCAGAGCGCTCCTTGCTGAATCATCACCCCATGTCCAGCACCCATTGAAAGGACACAATTGATGGGTGGCTCTCAGAGCCTGCCCATCTTGTTCTACTCCAATACGCCCGTTAGGCACTCTTCCTCCGCCGGTTCAATGACTGGAGCCCCCAATGGCCCTCCTTCAGCAGTACAAGATCTCTATTCTGCCTCAGCCCAGCTGAAGGAGGGGCCTCTTTACCTAGTGAAACAGATTCCAGTTCTTCCCAAGGAATCCCACACAGAGCTCTGAGTCCCCACATGCATGGTCTAAGCATCATAACCCCTTAACGAGGCCCTTGGAGACCAGACTAACAGGAGAAGTCTTATGCTAGCTGGGTGTGGAAGAAGGTGCCGGAATTGGGAAGGGGATGGAAAGGGCAAGCCCTGCCTCACTATTCATATCTTTGCCTTTTTACACTAAAGCACTGTTTGCTTTCCCAAGCAGCCTGTTCCTTGCCGAGTACTGCCTTACTTCTGAGTGCCTCTGTTATTTAAAAGCAAAAAAAAAAAAAAAAACCTTTGAAAATAAATGATTTTAAAAAAATATTTTTTTAAGAAAAAGAAAAGTGATTTTAAAAAAATAAGTTAGACGGTCTATAATGATGCCAGGTTAAAAAAACAAACAGAAAACTAGAGTTACTATGTTCCTAAAACTGAGTGAGGAATGCAGAATATTAAAGTTGGGAATTGAAAAAAAAAACTTTTCCAATCTGATGATTTTTCTGCGGTTGTCCTGAGACGGGGAAGACATGAAAAGAAGCTGTGTGCCACACTCAGAAACACACATGTGCTGAATTTAGAGAGGAGCATGCACAGAGAGGTGTGTGTGCACAGATGTGTGGTCGCCAGCTGCCAGGGAGTCCATTTCAACTCAGTCCATGGCCACTCCCGGCAGCCGTATGTGTCCGAGCAGAGCGGTACTGAACGGGGTCTGAGCTGCACCAAGATCAGCCGGAAGCCCCTTTCCAGGCTCTCCTGGGTGGGTGCAGACTGTGCCAAATCCTTAACCTTTGGGTTGCGTTTGTACGTGTGTGGCTTCCTCACTGCCACTGAGTCGATGGCAGCACACAGCAATCCTCCAACGGCCGAGTAAAATTGTCCCTGCGAGGTTCCGATACTGTCACTATGTGCAGGAGTAGAAAGCCCCATCTTTCACTTGGAGCAGCTGGTGGTCTCAAACTGCTAGCCTGGTAGTTAGCAGACCAACGTGGAACCCCTGTGCAGTCAGCACTCCAGCTATACACACAGGGAGCTTCAAAAAGCTGGTGGGGAAATTCCGTTATCTTTTCATTCCATTTTTTCATAAACGTTTTGAAGTACTCTCAAAAAAGGGTGCAAAAGTGTGTGTGTGTGTGTGTGTGTGTGTGTGTGTGTTCTGTATGCACATTGTTGCCTCAAATGCATGGCCACCCTAATGCACAACAGAGCCCAGTCAAGTGCCATCTATTAGGGATGGGATTCATGCAACTCATAGTTTCATTGGCTGATTTTCAAAAGTAGAGAGAAGGACCTTTCTTCCATTTGTGTATTCCTGTACAAGGAACTGTTTTTATATGGCCTTTAATATGGTCTCTCTCACCATGTTCTTGGGGCCATGCAACTAAGGTGCTAAGTTGTGGGAGTGGGACCACGAAAACAAGATTTATGGAAATTGAACAAGGGATTGATTAGTTTTGCCATCCCACAGGGTCAAGCGGAGGGGCCACGGAGAAGAGGAAGGCCCCTCAGTGACACAGTGCCTACAAAAATGGGCTCAAGCACAGGAACAATTGTGAAGATGGCACAGGACCAGACAGTGTTTCGTTCTGTGTGGTTAATACAAAACAAGACACAATAGCACCTAACTAACAACAACAGGCTTAAAGCATAAAATACAGAGCAGAACTGGGTCCTCACTACCACCAAGAAATAAGAGCTAGCCATAGAATACCTCCTTTGAACCTGGGGTCCCTTCACTGAGAACTTCCTAGACCCAAGAGACAGAAAAAGGTGTAATGTCAGAGATGGAGAAAGACAGTGAGACACAGCAGCAGGAGAAGCAGGAGACCAACAAGAGATGGTGTGATGAGCTTCCTAGTCCACAGAGCGAGAAATGAGCCCCTCTGGGCAGAAGGCTTGCTAGCAGAGTGGGGTGCCGCTCGGTCTTATCAATGGAGCTAATGGACGGGGCAACACTCAGACACGCAAGGTGGAAACCAGGCTAGCCCAAAAGACACAAGAACGCCCAGCGCTCAAGAGCCAAAAAGAAGCCTGCCTGTGGGCACAGCCGAGAAGTCATCCTGCCTGAAGAACTGTATCCTGAGCTATTCCTGATGCTATTTGCGACCTGTTATATCGCTAGTGAACCCCATTACCGTGAGTACAGTCTGTGAATTCTGTGTGGCCGTTGGGTGGCCCAGGGTCCCTATGAGTGGAACTGACTCAAGGACACCTGATAGCAACAGCAGCCGAGGGCAGAGAGCCCTGGGAGGAACGTGGTGCCAATTATCACTAGGATGGAAAGGAGATGTTTGTCCTCTGTCTCACAGAAATCAGTCTTGGACTGATACTGATGATGATTGTTGTCACCCCCTCACGAAGCTCCCTCAAACCCACTGCCAGAAACTTGATTCTGACTCATAGTGACCCGATACATGGTTTCTGGGGCTGTCGATCTTTTTTTTTTTTTTAAATCTACAAATTCAACTGCATTTTACTTCTTTGTACGTAAGTAAATGGGATCTGTCAGAATTAATGTCAGATTTCTTGACATTCCCCTTTCTTTATAGGACTGTAGTTGCTTTTATATGTTTTTTTTTCAATCATGTTATTGGGGGTTCACATAACTCTTATCACAATCCATACATGCATTCATTGTGTCAAGCACATTTGTACATTTGTTGCCATCATCATTCTCAAAACATTCGCATTCTACTTAAGCCCTTGGTATCGGCTCCTCGTTTTTTTTTTTTATTCCCTCCCTTCCCCACTCCCTCTCTCATGACCTCTTGATAATTTATAAATTTTTTTTTCAGGTCTTACACTGACCTATGTCTCCCTTCCCTCACTTTTCTGTTGTCCATCCCCCTGGGAGGGGATTAAATGTAGATCATTGTGATCAACTCCCCTTTTATCCCCCCACCTTCCACCTACCCTCCTAGTATCACTACTCTCAACATTGGTCCTGAGGAGCTTATCTGTCCTGGATTCCCTGTGTTTCCAGCTCTTATCTGTACCCGTGTACATGCTCTGGTCTAACTAGATTTGTAAGGTAGAATTGGGGGGAAGCATTAAAGAACTAGAGGAAAGTTGTATGTTTCATCAGTGCTATACTGCACTATGACTGGCTCATCTCTTCCTTGTGACCCTTCTGAAAGGAGATGTTCAATTGTCCACAGATGGACTTTGGGTCTCCACTCCACACTCCCCCTCATTCACATTGATATGATTTTTTTGTTCTGGGTCTTAGATGCCTGATACCTGATCCCATTAAAACCTCCTGATCACACAAGCTGGTGTGCTTCTTCCATTTGGGTCTTGTTTTTTTCTCAACTAGATAGCCGCTTGTTTATCTTCAAGCCTTTAAGACTCCTGATGTTATATCTTTTGATAGCTGGGCACCATCAGCATTCTTCACCACATTTGCTTATGCACCCATTTTGTCTTCAGTGACTGTTAGAAAGGTAAGTATCACAGAATGCCAGGTTATTAGAACACAGTATTCTTGTGTTGTGAGAGTACTTGAGTAGAGGTCCAATACCTTAATATTTAACATATAAAAATAAATGTACATAGATCTATTCCCTCCTCGTTATATATAAATAAATTTACATGTGTACATGCTTGTATTTAGACCTGTATATATGCCCATTTGCCTCCTAGTTCTTGCCTCTATTTCCTTTTACTTTCCTCTTGTCCCACTATCATGTTCGGTCTTCATTCGGGTTTCAGTAATTCTTCTCGGTTACATTTCCCTTTATCAAGTAGGGCTGAAAATCTCTTGAGTAGATTGCCTCATAGACAGCACAAGGGTTCCTTGAAGTTAGAGAAGGAGGGGGGCCTCCACCACATCATGCTCACATGTATGTATGATGAAAATATGTGCATATAGGAGCCCTGGTGGCTAAGTGGGTTCTGTGCTGGGTTGCTAACCACAAGGCCACCAGTGGAAAACCACCAGGCCCAGAAGGAGAAAGAGGAGGCTTTCTACTCTCAAAAAGAATTACCCTCTCGGAAACACAGGGGGAGTTGGAATTGGCTAGAGGGCAAATGGGTTTCATTGTCCATCCTGGGTGAACCAGTGTTTCAGATACAGGAGTGAAGTGAAAAGAATGATCTTTCTCAATCACCACCTGAACTTGTGGCATGAATCTATACATTCCCCACTGGAGCCAAGGTCACTTCCGGGATTCCTCTCCCTACAAGGACGTACAGGCAAGGCTGGATGGTGACGCCATGCTCACCATGTCTGCATTCCTTACTGGGGAATCCAGCTCGGACTACCACATCTACTACAACGTGGTCTTGTGACAGTGAACTTTCACTGAAACATTGCTTCTTCAGAAAGGAATGTACAATGCTACCATACATCCCTATCCAGCCCCCAGCAAAGCTCTCAAGGAGGAGGAATTCCTGGCCTGCAGCTTCAGAGGTGACTGCATTTCAGTCAGCTCTCAAGACTAATCCAGGCCCCTGGGGGGAAGGGACGGGGTCAGAGCAGCTTTTACTTTCTGGTTTGCAGAGGGCGGGAGCAGAGGGGGGGAGCAGAGGGGATGGGGGAGATAAGACTGCAGAGAAGGAGAAAAGGCTTTGTCCTAGCTCTTTGGATGAGCATTAGAATGAAGTTAAATTGTCTACTAATGAGATTTCCAAACCACGTGCTTCCTTTTAAATCTAGGTCCCCAACTGAGTGGCTCTCCAGACAACAGCAGGGGGGAAAGCTGCCTTCAGCATCCCTTGGAGGCAGAGAATTCCCAGCAGGAGGGTTGGGAAGATCAGAATCAGTTCTAGGAATGGAACTGTAAAACAAGTTATCACACGTATGAATTGATAGCAATAATCTTACCAGCCCCTTTCCACCTCAAGTGACCTAGGCAGGCCTAGGGGACCAGCTGGGTACTAGGGGCGTTCCCTGGGGGCTTCTGAATGAACAGACTGCAAGTCCCTCCTTGCCTGCCAGCGTTTCTGAGCCTGCTTGTTTTGGCTGGTGGAAAGGCCTCTGGAGTCCACATTCTGAGGATGTGTGGTTGGACCCAGCTCAATAATTTGCCCCAACAGGCAAAAAGGTATTAAAGCAGCAAGCAGGGTTTTGTTATTTTTTCTCAATGATATCCCTCAACAAGCCTGAGTTGCCTTTTTAAAAAAATATTTATCTGATTATGATTAGGTTTTTTGTTTTGTTGTTTTTCTTTCTATATAAAATTGGCTTCTCTCTTTGCCTAAAGAAAATTACAGGGCAGAGCGGATAGAGCAAAAGAAAACCAAGTCAAAACACATTGACAGCATTTTGACGAGACTGAATGAAATCAATTCTCCTTTCTGCCTTCAACAGCCTCCTCCTGAAGCAGGCTTCTTCTATATTCAAAGATAATGACTTAGCAGCACAGATGTTTATCATTCAACAGCACCCTCCCTGGCAGAGCTTTTTGCCACGAGGTACTGGCAGACATGTTCTGGAACAAACATTTGCCACACTTTTGCTACAAGACCCAATACAGGTGTCACTTTTGCTACCAAGGTGTCTGTCAGCTTCTCCAGACTGAGAGGTGACTCCCTCTCAGGCCTCTAGGTAGCTCTTCCTTCAAACCTCCCTCCAAGTGAGTGCCAATCATTTTGCCCCAAAGCCACTATTTCACCATTGGGCTGCTAACCTAAAGCTCAGAGGTTCAAACCACCAAGCGGTCTGCAGAAGACAGATGCTGTTGTCTGCGCATGTCAAGATTTCACCTGGGAAACCCTCATTTGGAGTCATTATGAGTCAGAATGGGCTCGAAGCAGTGGTTTGGTTTGGCTTCTGGTCCTCAGACCAAAGTGGCTTTGAGGAAGAAGCAACTAAAGTTTACTTCAAATACACAAAAAGAAGCTGCAAGCTAAGTATAATCAAGGCTTTGGCCAGGTAAAACAACAGCGCCATGGTGGCTTAGTGTGTTACACACTGGGCAAGGCCAACAGTTCAAGAACAGCAGCTTCCTCTTAAGGAGCAAGATAAAACATTATACTCCTATGAGGATTCAGTCTCAGAGACCTATAGGGGCAGTCCTAAACGGTCCTACAGGGTTACTACGAGTGGGCAGTGACTGGCTGGCACTGAGTTTGAAAGGTAAAGCAAGTCCTACTTGAGACTAAAAGCCACGCTGCCTTTTACAGTAAAATGGGAGCTGACAACGCGCAAAAAGTGGAAAGGAGAAAACAGGCTGTCCCCTGTAGGGAAACATTATTTCAGTGTTTCCTATTTGGCAATCGCTGGGCTAAGCAGTTCACGTGTAACCGCTTGTTGAAAACCCACGGTCCCCCAGAGGAACCCACTCATCCCATTGCACAGACGCAGCAACTGAGACGCGGGGGAAATCGTGTTAAGCAGTTCCGCCAAGACCGCTGAGCTCTTGACACTGAACAGATCCGCCTGACCTCAGTGCCAGGCTCTCTCGGACTGGGCTCCAGCGCATAGGACAGAAAGGATGGGTAACCCGATCCCGGCCACTCTGTACGAGAAGGTACCATCGAAACACGCACGGATCTGACAGTGTCCCCCAGGGCTTGCATGCGTCCTTCCAAAGTTGCCAACCGGGGGAAAGGCAGGCTCTGGGTTAGCCTGGGCTGGCCCTGGTCCAAAACCGGGAGGATTTGGCAGGGAGGAATAAGACTGAGCGGGCCGGGGTCTCCAACAGCCGCCAGCCTGCGCTGGGGAGTCTCCAGGTGCCCGGACCGAGCAGCTATTTGCGGCCAGCAGAGACCACTTGCAGAGGGGAGGTCTCACAGTCTCTTGCCTGCAGCATCTCTCCGCGCGGTGGCCGGGGGAGGGGGCGTCGTCACCTGACAGCGCACCAACTTGGCCCAGCATGAAGGGGCCCATGGCAGAGGTGCCAAGGCCGGAGGAGAGCGGCGCTCCCCTCTTACCCAATGGTGAGGTCTGTAAACAAAAGCGGGCCCCACGCGGGCCCCCCACCGGGCTGCGAGCGGCCCCGCGCAGCAGCATCCGAGCGCCCGAGCTGGCCGAAGGGCGAGGCGGGGGGCGGAGAGGACGCGGGGATCCCAGCCGCCCGGACAAGTCATTGTCTGCCCAAGATTCCGCTTTCTATGCCCTCTCTGGCCAGCCCCCCGCCAGCGCTGCCGACGACGCCCCCTCCCCGCGGCTTTCCACGCCTAGCCCAGGGCTGCGAGCGCAGCACAGCTCACCCAGGCGAGCGCCCAGCTTCCCGGCAAGCCCAGGCCCAGGGCGCTCAAGTCAGCGACGGGGACCCGCACAGCCACGCGCGCGCACGGGCATCCTCCCCGAAGTTGATAAAAATCCGCCGACAAATACAAAGTGCCGCCGCGGAGGGGCTGCGCCGACCTCCTGCCGCCGGGAGGACCGAGCGCCACAGCCCGGCCACTGTCACTCCCACCCGGCGCGGGCACCTGGCTCCAGGGTCTCGCCTCCCCGCAGGTCGCTCCTCCTAGGAGCAGGGGATGCCTAGGGGTCGCTCCGCTGTCCCCCACCTCCCGAGTTTGTCAGCGCGAAACAATACGAGTCCTGCCGATAGCGGGAGCTAGGACCCGCCGGAGCGCGGAGTGCCGGAGACCCGGGTCAGAACGTGCCCGTCACGGGCAGCGTGGCTCCGGGCATCCTCGCCGCCGTCCCTCGGGGCGGCTGCCACCCGGAGGCCCGCGCCCTCGGGCCCTTATACTCACCCCAAGGTTCGTCCTGGAGGTGTGGAGGGTGCCGGGGACAATGCAGGGTGCTAGGGCCTCGGGCTGCGGGCGCCAGGCGTTCGCGGCGCTGCAGAGCTGCGCGCCCGACGGCGGCGGCGCTGCTCTGCGGGGCAGCTGGGCCCGCTCGCCTTCTGCCAATGGGAGCTGTCAGAGCGCCTTCGCCGGCGGCCTCGGGGGCGGGGCCTCAGGCGCCCGTGGGAAACCGAGTCCCGATTGGCTATTCGGACAATCGCTCCGCCTCCGACGGGCCAATCCGACGCAGCGCGTACAGGAGCGGGGCGTTCGGAGTTGGGCTGGAGAGTGACAACAGGCGCACGCTGGGTACCGGCGCTACACGCCGGCCTGGGCGCGCGGGTGCAGGGGTGTGGGCGCCGCGCGCTCCAGGGACGCCTTCCCACGAGGCTCCGGCAGCGCGGCCTGCGAATGTCGTGGGGAGAGACACCGGGGACGCGGCGGACTGGGGGACAACGAGAGAGTTCTAAACAAAGCAGCCCTGGGCGGGCAGAGCGGCCTCCACCTCCTCCGCCAATAGGCGGGCGAAGCTGTCAGTCAGCCTGCTTAGGTGGAGGTAGCCAATGACGTACAGGGAAGGGGCTCGAGTTGGCGCGCGCGGGCGGGCATCGGTGGGATTGGTTGGAGGTAAAGGATTTTCCTGCCACCTAGGACGAAGGAAGGGGGAACGGGACGGGGGAGGGGAAGAGCCAAAAAACGTAATACCTGCAACACGTGATCTGGCTCGGAAGGCTTGTGGCTGGCTCGAGTGGAGACGGGAACTTTTTTACGATTCCTTCCCCGCGGGGGCTGCAAGATGTAGGACACTAGTGCCAGGTTCCCAGGTAGGGCACGGTGGCCTCAGCCGACTCCCTGAGAATCTGAAACTCACGGGGTTGACTCACCTTGCCCAGCGAATGAACTTGTCATCCGAGCTTTAGGTTCAGATCTCCTATTGATCTGTGGCTCAGGCAAAGTTCACACAGCCCTCTGTTCTACTCAGTTATCCGGGAACGATATTAGCAGTGTGGCTTTGGCACGAGCCTGAACGTTGACAAAAGCTCTTTCCCAAACGGAGTTAGTGCTTCCCTATCTTGGAAGCTTTAAGCTTAACCCTTAAGGAAAAGGCTAGAGCAAGTATTCAGTAAACCAGGGTAGGGTAATGTTAAAAAAGAAACAAACGGCCTAGCTCTTAGAGGGGAAGCCTAAACCGGATATCTTCCCCTTCTGTCCATCTATTCTTGTCAACCGGATCATCTCTTCCAGATTCGCACTGCCCTCTGGGTCTCTCACCCGGACCACATCAAAGGCCTCCCATGGTCTTTCTACCCCAGGCCTTGCTTTCTGAAATGTTTTTCCCTTTGCAGATTCACCCTTCAAACAAACAGCTCAGTTTGCTCTCTCACTTCTAGGTATCTTCCTTCTAACCCAAATACCTTCATACATCTCCCTCACCACCACCAAGCGCCCCCCTTTCCTTCACGCTAATTACTGCCTACACTTCTAAGGAAGGAGCCTTGGTGCAGTATTGGGTTACCAATGGGCTGCTAACCACAAGTTCAGCAGTTCAAAACCACCAGTTGCTCCGCAGGAGAAAGGAGGCTTCACCTACAGTAGAGTTACAGTCTCAGAAACCCACAGAGGCAATACTCACCTGTCTCACATTCTCCACCATTGAAGTTTATTCTCTCTGCCCCATAAAGTTCTCTTCTGTACTTCAGAGTTATTGTTGTCAACTTTATCAGATATGGATAATCCTTTAAAAGAGTAAAATGCTCAAGGCTGACATTTTTTCTTAATTGAGCTGCACTTGTTTTGGTTATAGATGATAACCAAAACATGGAGAGTTTCCATTCAGATAGAAGATTAGGATAAGAGATTCAAGGTGTTCTGCCAGTAAGTCTGGTTTCCATAGGAATTGGATGTTCTGTTCCACATTGTTCCTCTTTTGTAAGAAGGAGCAATTTCTTAACCCATTACCACCATCTCTTTAGAAAGGAAATGGGTATCCATAAACATACATTCAGGAAAATAAGAAGAGTTTTCCTTGCCTAAGAAGGAGCCCTGAGGGCATTGTGGTCATGCATTGGGCTGCTAACTTCAAAGCCAGCAGTTCTAAACCACCAGCTGCTCCATGGGTAAAGACGAAGCTTTCTACTCCCATAAAGAATTACAGTCTCAGAAAACCACAGGGGCAGTTACCCCATGCCCTATAAGGTCACTATGACTTGGCATCGACTTGATGGCACTGAGTTTGGTTTTGCTTTTGGAAATTCAGGAGAACTTTTAGCTATGAGTAAGGTGAGCACAGACCCTGAAACCAGGCTGTCGGCTTTCAAATCATAGTCTTAAACGGTATAGCTGTCACCTTGCACACATGACATCAGAGCTCTGAGCCTGACCGTGCACACTGCACAGGTCGGGATAAGAATGAAAAGAGTTGTGCAAGTGATGTGCTCAGGAGGATACGTGGCATGTGGTTGTTGTTCATTGCCATCAAGTTAATTGCAGTGTCAAATAGGGCCCAACGTTGCCCACACCTGCACCATCTCCTTGGTAATTGGTAGGTTTGACTCGTTGAGGCTGCTATGTGACTCTGCAGTGCTTAGGGTCGCTATGAGTCAGAACCAACTCAACTGTGCATAACAGTAACATGAGCCATCGTTTCCTCATCTCTGACTAAGTATAATGCTTTATAAATGAGATCGTGCTTAGCCAACCACTCAAAAAGGGCATCTAGCCAAACCAAGGGACCCTATGTGTGTCTGAGGAGAACTGCACCCCACAGAAGTTTCAATGGTCGATTTTTTTTCAAAGTAGATCACCAGGCCTTTCTTCCAAGGTACCTCTGGGTGGACTTCCAAGCTTCCAGCAACCAGCTGAGCCTATGACGCTTTTACGCCAGCCATGGACTGCAGTGGATACACAGGAGACCACGCTCACTCTGAGCCCTCCTGACGCATACAGGTCTGCACAGAGCTTCTCAGAATCTGCTCAGGGCTGCTGGCGGAGGGTTCCCTCCCACAATGACGGGGCTACACCTGGAGCCAACAGGAGTCAGCTGATCTTCCTTCGGGTGAATTTCTTGACCTCAAACCTGAGAAACTACTGCAGGTGTCTGTGTTATAGCTTATCTCTGCTCCACACTGTGTGGAAGCCTCACACCAAGGCAAAGACAATGGGGCATTTTGATTTTTTGTTAAAGTGATTGCCATGTGGCAGATCGTTCACGTGTCTTAACTCCTGAGGACACTGTTGACATCTAGAGACAACGGGTTTGTCATGATAGAGAAAGGAGCATGAAGGGTGTAGGGCAGGAGAGGGACAGAAATTAAATTTCTAGCACAGGACCCAAGATCAAACATAAATTACCATTTTCTTCCTCACCACTTATTCAAAGGCTCACTGAATACAATCATAGGTGCATTCAAATTTAAATTCAGAGGACTAAGGGTCAGGGTCAGCTAATGTCTAACCTGATGACCTAGGAGGTCTGAATGACCTATCCTGAATTCCCTCACATGATCCATTACTCCAGTCTTGTGCGGATGACTCAATCCACCGCCTCACCTGATCCATTCCACTGGTCATTGTCAAGGACAGTTAATGGTTTAGATGACCCATCCCAAATAGCCTCACATGACCCATTGCATAGGTCATGTCCAGGTAACCTCCACTAACACCTGTCCCACATGATAATGAGGTGCACAAACCCTGGATCATGGGACCAATGATCTGAATACAGGAATAAGGACCAATCAGGATGCAAGAACAAGGGCCCGTGGAAAAGCAGGATAGGGGGTGAGGTGAGCCAGTAAGGTACTGCCAACCAACCACTATAAAATCCAGTCATAGCCCTAGGCATCGTCAGCTTCTTCAAATTGTGAGGTGACCCTCTTGGTAATTGAAGCATACTCTGCTTATTAAATCTTTGATTCACTGACGGTGTTGTCGGACTGTCTTGTCTTGCTTGTGTGTCTTGCTCCCTCTGTTGTGATAGCAAACCACTCAGAAGAAACTTGCTAGATGTTCTCTGAGGAAGAAAACCCTGGCCACATGAACTGTCAACACATAACACTAAGCTTGTGGAAAGGATCACAAACCTTATGATTGGGGCAGATCAATAATCACAGTTACAGGTGGGACTACAGAAGTGAGAACAAGGCCATGGTTGAGACATGTACCTTATGTTAGAGGAGCCCACAGGTTGGTCCAAGGCCTTCCAACCAAAGTATTCTGGGTTTGACCATGTATCAGTGACCCCAAGAGAGCAATCTCCATCAAGAACACACCCAGGTGAGCCAGGAAGAGAGACTGCTCCTCCTGGGCTGGCTGGGGAGGGGAGGAAGCAAGCCACCTTCAAATGCACTCTGCCTGGGGAGAAGACCATTCACATCCTTAGTCAATGGTCCGAAGGGATTCAGTGCAGGGGTTGGCCTTTCACTGTCATCCGCAGCCTTCTGCAAACAGGGAGCGCACATTTTAACCTCGAATACACAACTTACTACAGACATTAGCTTAACTTGGGCTTTTTTACTGTGCTGGGGTTGGGGTGGGGGGCAAGTGTGAAGGGTGGCATCATGGTTACACATTGGGTTGTGCTATCAAAGAGCAGCAGTTGTTGGCAATCACCTGCAGCTCCTAGGGAGAAAGGCTGGGCTTTCTACTCTCCCACTTACTCTCCATTCAGATGTGGACATCGCCCCCTCTTCAATGTCCATTCACACCAACTCAGAGAAAGGCAGGGCTCTCTGCTCTCCTAAACTGTTACAGTCTTGGAGACCCACTTACTCTCCATTCATATGTTGACATCCTTCCTCTTCCTTGCCCCATTCACACCAGCTCAGAGAGACTTGGTAGGCTAGTCAGAAGCAAAGATCCCATCCTGAATCAAATCTTGTCTCTGTCCCTTCCAAGCTGCGAGACCTGTGGGAAATCACTTACCATCTCTGAGCTTCAGTATCTTCCTCTGTAAAATGAGGATCATAATAGGGTACTTCTCCTAGGTGTGTGAGGATTAAATGAGGTGGCAATGAAGGTAACAAAAGATCGAGGCACAGTGGCTCCCAGATGGCGGTGAGTTTGGGGTTGGAGTAGATGGCCCAATGGAAGGTGAGAAATGTTTACAAGATTCATTGAGAGCCCACCACCATGTTGGTTGGGGGAGGATTTATGACCTTAAGGCCCTGATGTCCCACTTTGCACCAAGGGCAAATTCCTGGGCGGGGGATTTGTAATCTCAGTTTAACAACCCTTTGCCTGAGGGTGAAGTTTTTTGCATTGCTTATTTATGGTCTGAATGAACTCAAAGGAGGCTGACTTTAAATCAAGACTCAAAGCGGAGTTCGGGCTCCCACTGCTTTGCCTTCTAATAGCCAAGTGCTTCGAATTGAAGCTCAAATACATTATTTAAGGACAGATGTTCCAAGCGGGATAAATTAGGGTCCAGGGGAAAAATGGACTGAAGAGAGCAGAACAGCTCTGGCTGTGATAAATAAACCCTTCAGTTATGGAGAAGGGACAGAGGAAGCCTCCATGGGCAAACTCACACATCAAGGTCAAAGAGAAGAGGCCAAGCAAAGCGGACCACATTCCACTAAAGGAACTTGACTGGCCTGCATTTCATTTTCTGTGTTTTCACTGAAGTGGCAGTTTGTGGAGAAACTCTCCCCCTTGGCTGAGAACAGGCTCTGAGCAACGGGCAGCACTTCTGCAGAGCTGGCAGGGACTATGGGTTGGGTTATTTCAGAAATTTCCAGACAAGGGGACAAGCAAATAACCCCACAGGAAAATAAATTAAAAATACTCACAGTGTGTTTGGAGGGAAACTGCTAGGGATAGAAATATACACACACAATCCATCAATTACCCAGAGACCCCCTTGGGTTTCCCAAAGAAGATCAATTTAGTATAATTCTTTCTATCTCTGCTCACTCCAGGTTCATTATTAATTCATCTCCATGAGAAAAAATAAGAGCTTCCCTTATGAGAACAAGCTACACCACCTGGGCAAGGTGTGATGACACAGACCCCCCCCCCCAACCAGGACAGGTGCGGCAACTCCACCTGCCTCATCCCAGAAAAGGACATGCATTCTCTAGTCTATACTCTAGATGTGCCATGTCGCCCCACTCCTCACAAAATGCTCTGGAAAAGGTTGGAGGATAGCCAGGCTGCCTCAGCAAAAGTAGGCTGAGAGATGCTGCTCTCCCCAGGAATGCTAACTGGTACAGTAGACGCACAGAAAACAATCTCGCTGCTCGGAACACAGGAACTCGCTCCATCCGTGCATTGATATCACCCCCTGCTTCCCTGCCCCATTCACACTGCCTCTGGGAGAGACTTTGTAGGCTAGTGGTCAGAAGCAAAGATTCCATCCTGCATCAAGTCTCATCTCTGTCCCTTCCAGGCTGTGTGACCTTGGGCAAGTCACTTAACATCTCTGGTCTTCTGTCCAATGAGGATCGGAAAAGGCCACTCTCAGTTGTGTTAGAATTAAATGAGGTAACGTGGTAAAGACCATACAAGAGTACTTGGCATACAAGACGGTGGTAGTTATATTATTGTCAAGTTGAGAGGATTATGAGTGAAGGAGTGGAGTCTAGTCTGTCAATCAGATCATGCCCAATGAGGCTTCTGTGAGGGCATGACCTTCTGAGAATTCTGGGAAATCTGGTACTTCCTCCTTGGAGGCAGGAGACACTTCTCTCTCTGCCACTCCCTGGGAGACATTGCAGCTGACAAGACACATGGACCCACCCTGATGCAGCCCTGGGTACTGGAGAAACCATGCAGAACCCTGCCAGCGCTGAGATACTTGCAATACCACTGGCTCCAAAGACTTTATACCCACTGGCCTATGATTTTCTACATTCAGCATCATTGCATGTGTTTCATGAGTCTGAAGAGGACTTTATGGATTGCTATCGGACATATGGGCTAATGTCAGACTTATGGACTTGATGTGGACTGGGCTGGGATGTTTTCTCAATGTTCAATTGCTCTTGTATATAAATCTCTTCCTTATACACATGTGTGTCCATGGATTTGTTTCTCTAGTCCACCCAGACTAACCTGAAGACATCCCTGCTAAGTGTTACAGAAGCTTTGCATCCCTAACTCCACTGCAAAAAGTCAAGCTTGCTTTGAAAAAGGTTACAGGGTACCTCTCCCTAAATAACCAAAAAGCCTCATACATTCAGCACGTTCATCTTCTCATTGGGTCTACACCAGCACCTTCCCCAAATAACAACCAAGAATGAATCCTTTTCTTCTTCTCCTAGATCCGTTTCTGCCTTGGCCATCTACCTACCAGGTTGACTCCTTGTAACCTGGTAAGGCAGCAGTTCTCAACCTGTGGGTTGTGAGCCCTTTGGGGGGTTGAACGACCCTTGCACAGGGGTCACCCAATTCATAACAGTAGCAAAATTACAGTGATGAAGTAGCAATGAAAATAATGTTATGGTTGGGGGTCACCACCACATGAGGAACTGTCTGAAAGGGTGTTAGCATTAGGAAGGTTGAGGACCACTGTGGTAAAGGGTTCCTGAGGACTGTACATGCATATGGGAGCAGGTAGCCCCAGCTCCTGGTGGGTTAGCTGAGCAGCTCCACCCTACCCTACAGCACCTAAAGGCTCCCTACCATCTAGACAGGGATGGCCCCGCTGGAAATCTCTGAACTCCCTGCTAGCAAGTCAGTGCTGACTCATAGCGAGCCCTGTGGGTTTCAGAGACTTGAACTGTTTACAGGAGTAGAAAGCCCAGTCTTTCTCTTGAGTAGCTACTAGTGGTTTTGAACTGCCAAATATGCGATGCCAGCCCAATGTGTAACCACTACACCACCAGAGCACCTACACAGCAGGAAATCTAGGAAGCAGTCTTATTTTTTTTAACTTTCCACTGTGAGTTAGGTGGCCATGTACAGATGAGATCATCAAGGTGGGGGGCAGTTTTGATATACCCACACCTTGTTGTTATGTGCCATTGAGCTGGCCACCCCATGATCAAACCACTGTTGTCCAGGGGACTTTCAGTGGCTGGTTTTCAGAAACGGGTCCCCAGGCCTTTCTTCCGAGTCTGCCGTTAGCCTGGAAGCTCAGACCAGAAGCTCAGCAGCCCTAGAAGTGAAACTGCCTCTCCTGCACGGAAGGGCTTGAGCCACCATTACCCCAGCTCGATGGACCTGTACCCTTTAAAATGTGTGTGCACCTAGAACCTCAGCATGTGACATGATTGGAAAGTCAGGTCTTTGTCATTCTGGAGCTGAATGGGCACTAATCCGAACACAAAGAGAAAAGAGAGGCATCGGCAGAGAGAAGGCCCTGTGACCACAGAGGCAGCCGCTGGAGCCATGCTGCCCCAGACCAAGTAACACCCAGGATTGCCAGCAACCAGCAGAGACCAAGAGACAGGCTTGGAGCAGACTCTCCCTGAGCCCTCAAGAGGAATGACTCCTGCTGACACCTTGGTGTTGGACTTCCGGCCTCCTGAGCTGGGAGAGAGCACACGCCTGTCTGTTGTTTCAGCCACCACCACCCCCCCCCCCCCCCCCGCCCTGTGATGCTTTGTGAAGATGGCCCTAGGAAACGGATGCAGTGAGGAATGTGCCTAATTAGAGCTAGGGATTGATGTCCCAGGCATGGAAAACTGAGGTTCTGTACAGCACACTGCCCTGGGGCTGTGGGCTAAGGAGGAGCACAGGTGGAGAAGCCCAGCGCCAGGCTGCAGAGGAGGCCGACGGGAGGTCGGGAGAGGCCAGGCCAGCTGCGCTGAGCTTGCTCTGGGCAGGAGCAGGCCACCAGAGTGGACCGCTTGGTTGCAACCCGGGATGTTACTCAGTCCCAAGAGAAGCAGGAGAAAGGAGGAAAGGAGGACTGCCTGCATAGTGGGAGCAGCGCCTCAAAAATTGGGAAAGGGGAAAGGATGGGACCTGGACAACATGATACCTCTAATGTCACAGAGCTGCACTGGTGCAGGTGGGGGCATGGCAAGCCTTTTGTTACCTACATATCTATTACACACACACACAGAACCAGTGGCAGTTTCTGTGTGTGTGAGTGAGTGTGTGTGTGTGTGTGTGTGTGTGTGTGTGAGAGAGAGAGAGAGAGAGAGAGAAAGAACTTGCACCCACCAGTACAGCATGCCTTCCCCACTATAAAGCTAAGTAGTAGGAGCCAGCAGCCTGGCCCTCTCTCACCTTGGTCCAGTCAGTGTCCTTTGTTGAACAAATGTTTGCTCAATTCAGTTCTTTGGTCACTGAAAAAGGAAAGGAAACCCAAAGGCATGATGGGAGTTCTAAATGTTTCTCCGGAAAGCCTGTGCGTGAGACGTGGTAATGGTTACTGAGCTCTCGCCTGACTTGGAGAAGGTCCCCAGGGAGGGGGCTGGAGTGCTTGCTGGGGACCTGGGAGGAGGCCCCTCTGCTTGGGAGACGAGCTCTCGCCTGGAGCTCTCCAGGGAGCGTGCAGAATGTCATGTCTGAGAGCGCCGTCTATAAATGCCCTTCAACAGCAGCAGCATTCATTCTCGCAGCATTTACGTTAATGTAGCCTTTTTATTCTGCCAGAACAAGGCTGTCTTTTCCCCTTTGGACTCATGGTATGTAGGAAGCAGCCTTCCAGGACCTTGGAGCCCTTGTTAGTGCAAATGATTTTTCATGTATAGGTCAGATAAAAATATTCTGGTATATGAACTGGTAGCTAAAAATATATTGTTTTTAAAATATATATTGTCAATCAATAAACATTTAGGATATTACTAATGTTTTTAAAAACACAGCTTTCCCCCAGATCTTCCTCCCCCCAACTACCATGATCCGAATTCTACCTTGCAGGACTGGATAGGGCAGAGGTTGTACACTGGTGTATATGGGAGCTGGAGGCACAGGGAATCCAGGGTGGATGATACCTTCAGGACCAGGGGTGTGAGGGGCGATGCTGGGAGAGTGGAGGGTGAGTGGGTTGGAAAGGATGAACTGATTACAAGGATCCACATGTGACCTCCTCCCTGGGAGATGGACGGCAGAGAAGGGGGGGAAGGGAGACTCCGGATAGGGAAAGGTATGACAAATAACAATCTGTGGATTATCAAGGGCTCATGAGGGGGGGGGCGGGGAGGGAGGGAAAAAAAAGAGAACATGATGCAGACGGCTTAAGTGGAGAGCAAATGCTTTGAGAGTGATTAGGGCAAAGAATGTATGGATGTGCTTTATACAATTGATGTATGTATATGTGTGGATTGTGATAAGAGTTGTATGAACCCCTAATAAAATGTTTTAAATAAATAAATAGCAAAAAGCTGTTCTTACCAATCACAAAAAAACTCAGTTATTATCTAAGCTAATAAAGATTATTTTCTAAAGAAAAGAATATATATATATATATATATATATATATATATATATATATATATATATATATATATATATATATATATATATTATAAGGCACAGGTACCCAAATATTTCCCCTACATATTTGGTTGTTTGTTTCATTTTAAAAACATATTTATGTAGGAATACACAAGGTCAGCAGCTATTTGTTCCCCATCTGCCACCCCAAGAAAATTCCTGATGGGAAATGAAGAACGGGGCCGTCGTTCATTTTCAGTAGCCAGTAATCCTTCCCGTTCAAAGCACAAGAAAACAAATAGCATTGCATTATGTAATACACACCAGCTCCAGTCCTGAAGAGAGGGATGTGTATAAAACAGACCAGCAGGTGCTTCGTGGAAGCAGGTCATGTGGAACCAAATATCTGGACAAAGGACAGCACGCTTACTTTGATTATCTGATGAAGATCATTTTTAAAACTGAATATTTCATAGGCAACTTTTCTTCCTACTTGACTCTCAACTAGAGTCATTTCCCATAGTTGATGCAAAAAACAACCACAAGTGGAGTGGTTTAAAGCAGCATGAATAGAAACCTTCCCCTAATTCACCATGAAACGTTAAAGAAGAAGAAGAAGAGAGCACCTCAATAGATTTCAGGCTGGGAGGGGCAGTCCCCGGAAGCCCTCCGGACCAGTGGGGAGGTAGTCCTACAGGTCAGCATACAGACCTGGGATTATGTATGCTTCTGCATTTTGTTTTGTTGGGGGAGGGTTGCTAGAATTTTCTTCTCTCTCTCTCTTTTTTTTTCCTTTTTATTCAATCTTTTGTTTTCTTTTTCCTTTGTCTCTGGTATTGTTTTGCCTACTACTATTAGACAGCCTGGGAAACAAGCCCAGGAGAAAGCAACCAGATGGAAGGTTCCAGGGGGACCTGGGGGAAGGAGGAGGTGAGCAAATAACACCATAGACAGGGGACAACGAGGGAACTAAAAGCAACAGTGAGGAGGATGTAGAGATCCTGATGGGGTTGGAGCAACAGCAATCTAGCTGAGAGGAGTTACTAAGAGTCAGAAGAAGGGCGAGCATCATGGTGGGGCAGGAGGAAGGTAAAAGGAAACAGGAATGATCTAGGAAGCAAAGCTATGGGTAGAGGTATAAACATGCATAGATATATTAATTCATAAAAAGGAGGTCTATATACATTGTGTTAGTCTGGGTAGACTAGAGAAACAAATTCATAAGTATGCATATGTATATAAGAGAGAGTTTTATTTAATGGATAATTGAACATTGAGAATATATCCCAGCCCAGTCCAGATCAAGTCCATAAGTCTGATATTAGCCCATATATCCGACAGCAATCTGTAAAGTCCTCTTCAGAGTCACGAAACACATGCAATGATGACAAATTTAGAAGATCACAGGCCATTGGGTAGAAAGTGTTTGGATCCAGTGGCACTGGAAACATCTCAGTGCTGGCAGGGGTCTCTGCATGGCTGCATCAGAGTGGGTCCATGTGTCTTGTCAGCTGCTGTCTCCCATGGTGTGAGCAGAGTCTCCCACCTCCAAGGAGGAAAATTCAGCAATTCCCAGAATCCTTAGGGAAAGGCCATGTCCCAGAGAGATCTCATTGGCCATATCCTGATTAGCAGCCTAGACTCCACCCCTACATTCTTTTTTTTTTTTTGCAGTCCCAAGGGGCCATTTCAGCCTACATTCTTTTTTTAAAAAACATTTTATTAGGGGCTCATACAACTCTTATCACAATCCATACATATACATACATCAATTGTATAAAGCACATCTGTACATTCTTTGCCCTAATCATTTTCTTTTCTTTTTTTAATATTTTATTAGGGGCTCATACAACTCTTATCACAATCCACACATATACATACATCAATTGTATAAAGCACATCCATACGTTCTTTGCCCTAATCACTCTCAAAGCATTTGCTCTCCACTTAAGCCCACCGGATCAGGTTCTCTTTTTTTCCCCCCTCCCTCCCCGCTCCCCCACCCCTACATTCTTAATCCTCAAATTGACAATAGATTATGTAACTACCACATACTTATATTCATTTGGCAATACATTGAGGAAGTGGATGGACTTTGGGCCTCTGCTCAAGCCCTACCTCAACACAAGGATACTTTGTTCTAACAACCAGGAATTCTGTGATGCTCACTGCTATAGTTTATTGTGCCAGCCTGGCCGATAAACACAAGTGGGATTAACTGAAGGGCAGAGGGATAAATGGCTCGGTGAGCCTCACCTTGGTTGTTCTGTGCCTCAGTTTAAAGGGGTACACTACCTGTGGGATGCCTAGCCTGTGGACTGTGTCGCTGTAAGTTGAGGTCCCTTTAAGCCCACACAATTGGAATGTTCATCTCTGGAGCTGGGGACCGACAGTTGATGACAGTTGGGGACCTGCCTTGCTGTTTGCTGTCTGGATATATATAGCCCAGCTCTCTCTACAGAAGGGGACTGGCAACTGATGGCTCTCAAGCCTTAAAGGACTGCCAGTGTCTCACTGCTTTATAATTTAACTGTTAATTTCTTGTATTATCTATCTGTATATAATTTATTGGTTCATTTCTTGTATTATATATCTATCTTTAAACTATATATTCATATATAATTACTAGCAATCTGGTTTGTCTCTCTAGAGAACCCTGTCCAACACATTTTGGTTCCAGGAGTGCTTCTAGAGAAATAAACTATAGCACTCACCCTCCCTGCACAATCACTGAAGACAAAATGGGTGCACAAGCAAATGTAGTAAAGAAAGCTGATGGTGCCAGGCTATCAAAAGATACAACATCTGGGTCTTAAAGTCTTTAAGTTAAACAAGCAGCCATCTAGCAGAGAAGCAACAAGCCCATATGGAAGAAGCACACCAACCTGTGGGATCATGAGGTGTTGACGGAATCAGGTAACAGCCACCAGAAGACCCAAAACAACAACAAAACAAAAAACATATTGTTGAGAATGAGGTGGGTCAGAGCAGAGACCCAAAACCCATCTGTAGATAATAGGACATCCCCTCACAGAAGGGTCACAAGAACGGATGAGTCAACCAGGGCAAGGTATAGCACCAATGAAACACACAATGAAAGCCTCTTTGAGGCCTTCTCGTCCCACAAATCATGACTCTGTGCTGCTTTCCGGGCTGGCTAGACTGGAGCATGTACACTGGCACAGAAAAGAGCTCATCACACATGGAATCCAGGTCAGAGAAATCCCTCAGGAACAGAAATGGGAGTATCGATACCAGGAGGGGAGGGATAAGGTGTGGGGAGGAGAGGAGGATGGGGGAACCAAACCAATTGCAATGATTGACACATAATTCCACCCCATAATCACCTCAGGCACAGGCCTCATTCTTAGTCTCCTGGCCCTTCCATCTTCAAAGCCAGTAATGACTCGTGGAGTCTTTACACGGTGCATGTCTCTGGCCCTGACTCCCTTCTGCGGCTCCCGTTCTTCCACAAGGACCCGTGTGATTACACTGAGCCCACTGGGATAGTCAGTCCTGCAGTTACAACTGAAGAGAAGCCTCTGGCTTGACAACTGTTCCATTGACTTGGAACTTGTCAGCCTCTACCACTATGTGAGCCATCTCCTTGGGAGTAATTTCTCTGTGTGTAACTAAGGGGGTGATTAACATACAACTTTTGGTGTCAACACCTGTGGAGGGAATGGAGGCAAGTAGGTATGTTAGGCTGGGTTGACTAGAGAAACAAATCCAGAGACGCTCAAAAATGTGGGGGAACAGAGCTTTGTATCAAGCAGTAATTATATATCAAGAAAACATCCCAGCCCAGTCCAACTCAAATCCACAAGTTTGTTAGCAGTCCATAAGTCCCTCTGCAGACTAACTCACAGTCACAAGCAATGATGCAGAGTTCCGGAATATCACAGGTTGGTGGGTGCAGAGTCGAGCAGATCCAATGGCGCATCACAGGGCTCTGGCAGCTATCAGGGTCAGCCAGCATGCAGGTGAAGGCAAAGAGAGACCAGGAGGTCCCCAGGGCCTTCCTTATGAGAAGGTCCTGCTCACAAGGAGGCACCATCAGGCCATAACCTGACAAGTTGAATTCTACCCCTACACTTTTATGTAACTTCAAGTTGATATGAAATTATGTAGCTACCATAGCAGGACTGGGCAAAAGGAAAGTCTGGTTGTAGTTCAGTCTCAGCAAAGACTTAACAGGTGCATTCTTGGGCTCATTCTTTGACTCACGACTCCTTCCATCTGAACAGGCAGCAATGACCAAGGAAGTGACCAATGGTAGCTCATTGGACACAGGCTGTCCCTGAGAAAGGGCTGTCCCTTGAGGTGATGCAGGTATCTTGAGCCAACACGTTTCCAAGAGAGGACCACAACTGAGCGCTGTTGGTGGACTCCCTTCCTAGCAGCTGGTGGGTAGGGAAGGGATTCTCCAGTCTTCCAGGGGAAGTCAGAATCCACATCACCCTCCGCTAACTTGGACAACCAACCGCATCGCTCAGTAAAAGGGTGTACTTGGCCAGCCTGGAGGAAGCATGAGGTTAGGGTTTGCTTTTCAGAGCTTGCTTCCTTTCTTGCCTGCGCCTTAGGGATATCGACACTCAATCACCTTATTTGCACGTGAACGCTGAACAATGAACAAGGCAGAAGAACTGGTACTTCCAAACTGTGCTGCAGGGGTAGAATATTGCATATGCCGTGAGCTATCAGAGAAATGGACAGTCTTTGAAGAATTGCATACCACCAGAATGGTCCTTAGAAACAAGAGTGGCAAGACTTTGACTTGCTCACTTTGGACATGTCATCAGGAGAGACCAATCGCTAGAAAAGAACATCATGCTTGGTAGAGTTGGGGTCATGAGGAAATGAGAGAGACCCCCCCCCCAGTGGAAAGACTAATAAAGATGGCCCAGGACCAGACAGTATCTTGTTCTGTTAGAGGTAAGGCCATGGGACCAATTCAACAGCAACTAATTACCCTAAAAGCACTAATGAGATTGAGAAGTAGACTTCCACCTGAATCAAGTTCATGGCTCTGTTTTGATTTGGCCCCCAGTATTTCAAAATACTTGAGACTTCGTTGTCAGAATTTTTTAAATTGGGAGACTTGCCGCAAAATCGAGGTTTCTGATTCCCTTGAAATATCAGAAGGTATGACCACTCAGCCTGGCTCATTCGGGCCACAGTCATCAGACATGACACAAGTCCCCCAGTGTGCAAGGATTTCTGCTGGCACTCTCACTCTTGTGAACCTTTTATGCAGGCAACCCTAGGTGTTAAATAACATTCAGCAATTTGAACTTCTTACTACACTGTCCTTTGTTTTTATGTCAACAAATTAGACAGCCTTTTACTCGACAAAAAAATGAACTATTCTCTCAGTTACAAAAACTCTGATGCGTACTGATTATGAATTTGAAAAAAAGAGAAAAGAAATCAAAACCAACTTAATATACCTCACCCAGTACAATCACTGTTAATTGATGTTGGTGGCTATTTCTAAGACTTCATTCCTGAGGAAGCCTTGATGGGTGACATTGTTGACATGTCACAGAGTAATTGCATGTTTGTTATAGATTGAGGTCCCCTTAACACGAAAAAACCCTAAGAAATGTCACTTTGAAATCATTAGCTATTTTTTGCTAAAGAGCACCGTGTCTGCACATCCCAGCTAGTCCAGTTTTGTCACAAATGGGACTTTTGCTACATTCCTTGCTGATTTGTGTTACCGTAGGACTTACTCTGGATCTTAACATATTGGAGCACACAAGCCAATCTCAGACAAGTAAAGATGCTGTCAGAAGGCATCTGATACCAATAAAAAAAATACCCAAATAAAGGACAGGCACATGAAGATGTATCTACAAGCCAGCACACACCTGGGCTACCAGATTGGGGGAGACAAAAATACATCTTGCCCTGATCCAAGGATTGATTGTAAATAATTAAATCTGGAGGAGGGAATGGTAGCAGAGCACAAATTCTGAGTACCTGTTTTGGAGAAGGCTCTGGCAGGGTCCACACGTGGGGGCGGGGGGGTAAGGAATCTTGCTCTAGAAACTTCAGAGGGCGCATGACCACTAAGACTTGACTTCTATCCTTCAGAATTGTTAGTAAACGCTACCCTGCTTATAGCATCTTGTTACAGCCTCCCACGGTGATTAATACCTTCACCTTTTTCCTTGTTAACAGAACATAGATTACACTCAAGGAATAATATGCACAACCTAGTATATTCCCAGGGGATATCATGCATGAGCTGGACCTGTTTTTTCTATTGATATTTCTTCTGTTCACATTGCAACCGCATTAGCCAAGTGACAACGTCTCATTCTGTAAGGGAAATTTGCTGGGGTGCACTTGAAAGAGACCCCTTGTTTCCTGATAGAAAGGGACGGGTGAAAGACAGAGAGTTGCTGGCACCGCCTTTCCCATGTTGTCCTGCTACTGCAGCCATCGTGAAGCGATAAGATGGCCAATAAATGGATGAAAACCCAACCATTAAAGGTGAGTGGAAACTAGATTAAGACCCTGGACAACACAATTACTCACCTATACCATCCCCAGAAACGCCAACGTCTAGTTTTTTGGCAGGGACACACGCAGAAATGTGTCATTCAAACCTCGTTTGGTTTTAATTTCTTCAAGGGGCAGTCAAGAACATTCTTTTTATAAAAATAATTTTATTGGGGGCTCATACAAGTCTTGTCACAATCCATTGTCTTGACATCCATTGTGTCATGCACATTAGCACATTTGCTGACATCATCATTCTCAAAACATTTGCTTTCTACTTGAGCCCTTGATACCAGCTCCTCATTTTGCCCTCCCTCCCTGCCCCACCTCCCTCATAAACCCTTGATAATTTATAAATTATTATATTTAAATATATAAATTATTTATATTTCATGTCTTACACTACTCAACATCTCCCTTCACCCACTTTTCTGTTGTCCATCCCCCAGGGAGGAGGTTATATGTAGATCCTTGTGATTGGTGCCCCCTTTCTACCCATCCTTTCCTCCACCCTCCTGGAATCACCACTCTCAGCACTGGTCATGAAGTGATCATCTGTCCTGGAGTCCCTGTGTTTCCAGTTCCTATCTGTACCAATGTACATCCTTTGGTTTAGCTGGATTTGTAAGGTAGAATTGGGATCATGATAGTGGGGGAGAGGAAGCATTTAAGAATTAGAGGAAAGTTGTATATTTCATCATTGCTACACTGCACCCTGCCTGGCTCTTCTCCTCCCCCTGTAAGGGGATGTCCAGTTGTCTACAGATAGGCTTTGTGTCCCTACTCCACACTCCCCCTTATTTACAACAAGGTGATATTTTGTTCTTTGTTGCCTGATACCTGATCCCTTCAACACCTCGTGATCACACAGGCTGGTGCATTTCTTCCATATGGGCTTTTTTGCTTCTGAGCTAGATGGCCACTTGCTTATCTTCAAGCCCTTAAGACTCCAGATGTTATATCTTTTGATAGCCAGACACCATCAACTTTCTTCACCACATTTGCTTATGCACTCATTTTGTCTTCAGTGGTCATGTCAGGAAGGTGGGCATCATGGAATTCCAATTTAATAGAACAAAGTGTTCTTACATTGAGGGAGTACTTGAGGAAAGGCCCAATGTCTATCTACCTTAATGCTAAACCTATAAATATATGCACATATATCTATTTCCCCATGATCATATATAAATATATGTACATGTGTACATGCCTCTATAAATGCCCTTTGCCTCCTAGTTCTTTCCTCTATTTCCTTTTACTTTATTTCCTCTTGTTCCACTATCATGCTCAACCTTCATTTGGGTTTCAGTAATTCCTCTCAGTTACATTATCCTTGACAGAGCCCTACCAGGCTTCTTACACCTGCCTCACCACTGATTTTGGATCATTTGTTGTTCCCTTGTCCCTGGGTTTGTTAACACCACTTCCTTTGCCCCACTTCCCCTTCTCCCATGTCTGCCTGGAACCGTAGGTCCCATTATTTTCTCTTTATGGTTGTTTATCCAGCCTATCTTTTTTTCTTTTTGTTTTACTTTTTTAAAAAGTCATTTAATTAGGGGTTCATACAACTCTTATCCTCATAATCCATGCAAACATCAATTGTGTAAAGCACATTTGTACATTCATTGCCTTCATCATTCTCAAAACATTTGATCTCCACTTAAGCCCCTGGCATCAGCTCCTCATTTCCCCCCTCCCTGTCCATTCCTCCCTCCCTTATAAACCCTTGATAATTTATAGATTATTATTTTGTCCAGCCTATCTTATCTAGATAGACATGCAGAGATAATAGTATGCACAAAGAAAGAGCAAAACAAAACAACAAAAGAAAACAAGACAACAACAACAAACCAATGACAAAAAATTAGAAAAGCCTGTAAATAGTTTAAGGTCTGTTGACTTTTAGGAGTATTTTCTGGTCGAGTCTGATGAGGTGCCATACCCTTTTGTATTTAACACAGCAAGAGAAAGAAAAAAGATCACGCTTTACAATTTAGAAAAAGCACTTTGTTGGTTAATAAGAATTCCCTCAATAGTTGTCCACTCGTGTTGACAGTGTTCTATTAAATGCGCCTTTTCACCCAAAGCACATTTAGCATACGCTTCCTTGTTTCTTTGAAGTAAGGCCGTCTTGTAATTTAGCAAATGGAAGACTTCCTTCTGCTCATTTATATATATATATATATACTTTTTGGTGGTGTTATAAGTAACCAAACACCTCCATCCACCGTTTCTGCATGTACAGCTCAATGGACACTGGCCCCACATCTCACATGATCACCATTCTTACTGTCTGCACCCACAGTGTTTACTAGAAATGGTAGAAAGGCCAATGAATGGAACATCTGGAGTGAAGGCCCACATTACCTCTTAGTTACTTCACTTCCCTGAGCTTTCATTGCAAGGAACCCTGGTGGTGTCATGGTTACACATTGGGCTGTTATCCGCCAGGTCAGCAGTTTGAAACCACCAACATCTCTTAGTGAGAAATGTAGGGTGGTCTTCTCCCATAATGAGTTAGTCTTGAAAACTCACAGGGGGCATTTCTACCCTGTCCTGTAGGGTCACGATGGGTCAGCACTGACCCCATGGCAGTGAGTTTTGTGTTTCTAGTGAAACCACTTCCCCACCTATCTCTGTGTCCAGCCCACTACCCAGAGGTCTCTGCAACCTTCTCCCCACCCATGGGCTGAGCAGTCTTGTTTGCGCTTCATCACCCCGATGGGCACACTGCACACACTGGCTGACCAGTGACCAAACATAGTTCCTCTTTATCAACAAATCTGAATAAAGACCCAGACAGAGCGTGTCCTGTCGTGTGCTGTAGTCCACTGGTGTGTGTGGCTATCAAGTAGAGACTGTCATCTATCCCAGGGGCACAACTGTGAGTAATCAGACAATAGCAGGGTGTGGAAGGAAGCATGAGAGAGGGTCAGATAGAGAGACAGACACCTATCACAGGGGAGTAGGTTAGGGGAGGGAGGGAATAAAGAGGAGGTGATAGCAAAGGGCTCAAATAGAAAGAAAATGTTTTGAAAAGAATGATGGCAACATCTGTACAAGTTCCCTTGATATAATTGATTTGTGGATTGTAGCAATACCTGTAAGAGCCCCAATCAAGTGAATAACAATAATAATAATAAAAAGGATGGATGGCTATGTCTCCCTCTGAGAGGCAAAAGGACCACATCCCACCCAGCCCACCAGCTTCTAGATTCCGGAGTTTCTATTGTCCTTTGTGTGAGTCATCCTCCGTCCTTGCTGTGGACCTCTTTCATCTTTGTGCTCACTCATTGGACTAGTTAATCCTTTCATCAAAAATCCTTGACCAGCTCAGTGTCTCACAGAAGAGTTAAGTAAACAACAAGAATAAAAAACACCCCCTTGCCGATTCTAACCCATAGCGACCCTATAGGACAGAACCGAACTGCTCTGGAGCGTTTCTGAGACTCGGTGTTTCCAGAGCAGCGAGCCTCCTCTTCCTCCCTTGGAGCAACTAGTAAGGTTGAATCACAGACCTCTCAGTTAGCAACCCCACACCTAACCTTAGAGCACCCCAGGGCTGCCAGAATAGAGCCAATTAACTTCAATTCAACCAAAAATGTGCCTCCTTCAGTGAGCCTCTGTAGTGGCTCATTGGCACAAAAACAATCAACAAAGACCTTCCTCCCAGTACTTATCATGGGCTCAGTGTGAGGCCAAGGTATGAGGGTGGTCAAGGGGAAAGAGACCACCATGGTTTTCCTCACTGTCAGATGAAGAGGTTCCACTCCTCATTCTCGCGCTCTGCTGTGATTGGCTGCAGTTGAGTTGGCCCCAAATTACAGCAATGACACACAGTACAGAGTGAAACACGTCCTGGTCCTGCCCAATTGGTTGTGAGTTGGACCATTGTGAGCCACTGAGGTTTCATTGGCTATTTTTTGAAAGTAGATCACCAAGCCTTTCTTCCTATTCTGTTTTGATCTAGAAGTTCTGTTGGAATGTCTTCACTGACAGATGAGAGGAAAGTTTGAGTGAGGTGCATTGGCCAGAATTGAGCCTAGGCCTCCCACAAAGAAGATGAGAATCCTACCACAAATTCTATGTGATCTGCTAAAGCCCGTTCGTTACCTTCAGGCCCACCACCACCGCAAGTAGGCCTGGCCAATGGCAACACACTCCATTGCAGGACCATTGATCCAGGGTGGGCTAATAAGTTAGGAGTCATCACCTGGTGGGATCCTCCTAAATCTCTCTTCCAGTTTTGTGACAGGACTCATGGGGACATGGATCATTCTCTGAGTTGAAACCTGGCTCTTTGGGCCAAGATGTCAAAAAGAACTAAAGATACAAAAAGAGTATCATCTTTTTAAAGCTGGGTTGGAGCAAAGATGCTGTGTCCCTGGGTAGAGAAGAAAGGGCTAAAAGGGAAAAGAGAAGAAAGAGCAGGGAAGGTAAAAGGTGGTGTGGAAAAGAAGGGACTATGTGGCAGGGGCTGGAAGAGGGGGTGGGGTGATGGAGAGAGAGAGAGTCAGAAAAGGTACCAGAAAAAGCACCAGCATGGCCCTTCTCTCCGGGGCATCCAGAGGCAGGGTCAGCTGCAAAATTTGAAAGGCATAGAACTAACTGGAGGAGCCCTGGTCGTGTCGTGGGTTCCAAGTGGGGCTGCTGGCTTTAGCTGGAATGCACCCACCAACCTCCCTAAGGGAGAAAGACGGGGCTGTCTGCTGCAGGAAAGATTTACAGCAGCAGTTCTCACCCTGGGGGTCGCGACCCCTTTGGATGTCGACCCTTTTGGATGTCGAACGACCCTTTCACAGGGTCACCCAATTCAGAACAGTAGCAAAATGACAGTGATGAAGTAGCAAGGAAAATTATTTTATGGTTTGGGGGTCACTACATGAGGAACTGGATGAAAGCGCTGCAGCATTAGGAAGGTTGAGAACCACTGATTGATTTACAGCCTCAGAAACCTAGAGTGGCGCCCTCCCCTGTCCTATCCGGGTGCTAGGTGTCAACATGGACTCCATGCAGTGACTACAAAATACAAATGCCTCCGTCCAAAACGTCTTAGTATTTCAATATGGCATCAAACCAAACATGAGGCCAGCCCTGTCTCCAGGGCCAGGCAAGCTGAATCAGAATATTCTAAAGGTGCTGGATAGATCTCAGGTGCTCCAAGGACAACGGTCCCTTTAGTCCCTGAGCTGGGATGCAGGGAACATGCCTCCTCTCCTTCTTGAAGACTCACACTGTACACAGAAAGTTCAAGAGCAGTTGTTGGACCAGCACTTGTGTAACTCACTCAGTTCATTAGATTCTCACTCGCAGAGACCTTATGGATCAGCATAGAGTAGAAATGCCCCCACTGGGTTTCCAAGGCTGGAGATCTCTATGGGAGCAAAATGCCTCATCTTCCTCCAGATAAGTGGCTGGTAGTTTTGAACCGCTGACCTTGCAGTTAATGACTCAACTCATCCCATTATGCACTCTAAAAAACAAAACCAAACCCACCTCACCGCCGTGGAGTCGATGCTAACTCCTAGAACCTGCTGTGGGTTGCCAAGAATGTAAATTTCCACGGGAGTCGAAAGCCCAAGGGTGGTTGAGACCGCAACTGGCAGCTCAATGCTTAAGCACGACACCTCCCACTAGGACGCGCTAAAACTTGTGGCGCTTCATGTAAGCCAGCGTTTTTCAAATTTATTTGACCCTGAACATTTTTTTAAAAACCCAGTTCTCTAAGTGAGCCCCAACAGGCACATTTTGCAAAGTATACCAAGTGTTGTTGATTTTGAGGCTCCAGGAGACTTGAGCGGAACCCTGGTGGTGCCAGGTTAGCCGCTCAGCTGAGCTGCTGAGCAACCAGCTCCCAGGGAGGAGGGGAGGGAACACAGGTGGCACTGGCAGAAGCCCTCTGAGGCAACTCTGCTCTCTCCCTGGGGTCCCAGGAGCCAGAACTGTCTCAACGGGTGAGGGTTCAGGGGCTACCAGGGGAGTTCTGCATGGCACCAATAGTTAAGGAGCTTGACTTCTAACTGGAAGGTTTAAGGTTCAAGTTCACCCCAGAGGTACCTTAGAAGAAAGGGCTGGTGATCCACTTTCAAAGGATCACTCATTGAAAACCCTGCGTAGCCCAGTTCTACTCTGATACATGTGAAAAAGCAACAAGTTGTCTTCTGTGGAACAGGAGGGGCTGTAAGCAAGCCTCAACACCAGCCCTTCCTGCCTGGGGAGAGTCCGCTCTGCTTGGCCTTGGTTGGCCTAGCAATCTCTTGTGCTGGACTGGCCAATGGAGGAGATGAGGCAGGGAGAGAGTGGGAAGGGAGGCTGTGGTTGGAAATTCCGGTGGGGTTCCGAAAGAAGATACATCAACTGTCTTAAACGCCAACGGCCTTTGTTTTATTTGCAAAATGTTACCTTTTAAAAAACTAATTTCTAACCTCCCCAGAAAAATCTAAAAGGGCGCTTTGATACCTTGTGTAGGATCCAGATCCCTTGGTGATTGTGAATAGATACAATGTCTCTAGAACCTTGGCAGCTGAGATAGCTGTATCCAAAGTGGATGTTTGTATTCAGGGAGGATTTGTGTTCAGAACTATTTGTATTTAACCTCCTACAATTGGGAACAAGGGATTCTTCAAATGTCAGCTGACAGCCCTGGGAAAGATAAGCTCCTGATCAACCTTACTGAGAAGAACAAGTTTAATGCTGGAGAGAACCAAGTTATAGTCTTTTGGTTTCTCATCAAGGATAGGGTAGAGAGTGAGACGTTTTGAGTAGAGACCCAGGGTTGAAGCTCATTTTCATCCCTCTGAATGTTTATTAACATACTAGGTATGTTAATAAATTCTTATATTTGTTTTCTCATGTTTATAATGGGAGCAATAATAGTAATCATTCTTCTCAAGATCCTATAAAGTGCATAGCCACAATTGGATGAAAAGACAAGAACAGACAGATGTTGGAGACAGAAGTTTCCCAGTCCTTACCAAGTGTGTTAGTCTGGGTTGACTAGAGAAACAAATCCAGAGACACTCATGTTTGTGTAAGAGAGAGCTTTACATCAATGAGCAATTATATATTGAGAAAACATTCCAGCCCAGTCCAGATCAAGTCCATAAGTCCGATATTAGCCCATATATCTGATACTAGTCCATAAATTTTTCTACATACTCACGTAGCCACTCACAGTGATGCCGAAGGCAGGAAGATCACAGCCCACAGGCCGGTGGGAGAAAAGTCTTATGGATCCATTGGTGGTAGAAGCATCTCAACACTGGCATGAGTTTCCATGTGGCTTCTTATGCTCTCTCAGTGCCTCCTCCACAGGAAGGTGAAGCAGAGAGAGAGAGTGGCCCACCTCCAGGGAGAAAGAGAGGAAATTCACAGAATCCTCATGAGAAGGACATACCAACAAGGAGGGACTATCCATCTGTGACCTGATTGACAGGCTAGACTCCACTCCTTCAATCATAATATCCTCAAGTTGACCCAGGATTATGTAACTACCACTCCAGGGAAGGGTAAAAGGGAAGAAGTGTATTTGCCTTTGCTGCAGTTCTATCCTGGAAGGTAGTGGAGCATATAGGGAGCAAAGTTGTAAAAACTGCTTGGATATAACCAAACGCCTTGAGGGAACAAGTCCCAGGGGCTGCAGGATCAAGACCACAGTCTTGCAGGACATAGAGGGCAATTGCCATAACATTGTTGATAAGGGCAATGATGCGTTATATCCCACCTTGGTGAGTACCAGCTGTGGGGCCTGATACCTGATCCCTTTGACACCTCGTGATCACACAGCCTGCTGGGCTTCTTCCATGTGGGCTTTGTTGCTTCTGAGCTAGCTGGCTGTTTGTTTACCTTCAAGCCTGTAAGACCCCAGATGTTATAACTTTTGATAGCCAGGCACCAACATATCAATGTGAATGAAGGGGAATACGGAGTGGGGACGCAAATCCCATCTGTAGGCAACTGGACATCCCCTTACAGAAGGGTCTCAGGAAGTTGATGAGCCATTCAGGGTGCAGGGTAGCAACGATGACACCTACAACTTTCCTCTAGTTCCTAAATGCTCCTACCCCCACCACCATCATGATCCCAATTCTACCTTGACCAGAGAATGCACACAGGTACAGATAGGAACCAGAAACACAGGGAATCCAGGGCGGATGTTCCTTACAGGATCATTGGTGAGGGTGGCGATACTGGGATGGTGGAGGGAGGGTGGGATGGAAAGGGGGAACTGATTACAAGGATCTACATATAACCTCCTCCCTAGGGGACAGACAACAGAAAAGTGGGTAAAGGGAGACATCGGACAGTACAAGACATGACAAAATAATAATTTTTAAATTATCTAGGGTTCATGAGGGAGTGGGGAGTGGGGAGGGGGAAAATGAGGAGCTGATACCAGGGGCTTAAGTTTAGAGCAAATGTTTTGAGAATTATGAGGGCAATGAATGTACAAATGTGCTTTATACAATTGATGTATGTATGGATTGTGATAAGAGTTGTATGAGCCCCTAATAAAAGTATTGGGGGGGGAGAAAGCTTCAGGAATAGCCATGTAAGGTGAAACTAGTGGGTTCTCCCTGTCAGGTGCAAAGAATGATGAAAATCAAGGGGAATGGAAATATTTTTCCCCATGGACTGATATACTACACAAACATCAACCTGTACAATCCTGAGACCAGAAGACCCCTGAGACCAGAAGAAGACAGACAACAGAAAAGTGGGTGAAGGGTGATATTGGTCAGTGTAAGACATGAAAAAAATTTAAAAATAAATTATCAAGGGTTCATGAGGGAGTGAGGGTGGAAAGTTGCTGATACCAAGGGCTCAAGTAGAAAGAAAATGCTTTGAAAATGATGATGGCAACAAATGAACAAATGTGTTGACACATGGATTATGTTTGGATTGTGATAAGAGCTGTAGGAGCCCCCAATAAAATGATTTAAAGAAACTAAATCAATCAAAAATATTTGAGGAAGAAAAATTTAGATCGTCAAACTATTGAGGGAAATTGCTGTGAAGTCTTACATTTTCAGCATTCTAACTTGCCCTCACACCTTCTTTTTAATTTCCACTCTTCTCAACTTCTGTTCCGGCTTCACAGTATCCAACTTGTAGTCTCTGCATAGACGCCCGTATCAACAAGACCAAAAAGGGCCATCTCGCTGCCATCTCTGTACCAGACTCTACGTCACAGTGGCTGACCCTACAGGACAGAGAAGCACTGCCTCTTTGGTGTTCACACCTTTACATCTTTCAAAGGCGACAGAGTGGCTGATGGGCTGAAACCACTGACCTTATGATTGGCAGCTCAGTGGGTAACCAACTGGCCCCCATGGGTCTATACACCGCTTTTCTTGGAAGTCACAGAGTACCAAGTCCTTTTTGAAATATTTCTTACTTTTTTTTTTGTCGTTGTGATTTGTTCCCCCTTTTTCCCCCACCTTCCCCTTACCCTCCTGGTATCGCTACTCTCATTATTGGTCCCGAGGGGTTTATCTGTCCTGGATTCCCTGTGTTGTAGAGTCTTATCTATACCAGTGTATATGCTCTGGTCTAGCCAGATTTGTAAGGTAGAATTGAGGTCATGATGGGGGGGTGGGTGGGGAGGGTCCCATTACTTCCTCAAATTATGCAGTAAACCTTTCAGAATACATTTTTTTTTACATTTTATTAGGGGCTCATACAACTCATCACAATCCATACATATACATACATCAATTGTATAAAGCACATCCGTACATTCTTTGCCCTAATCATTTTCAAAGCATTTGCTCTCCACTTAAGCCCTTTACATCAGGTCCTCTTTTTTTTCCCCTCCCTTCCCGCTCCCCCCTCCCTCATGAGCCCTTGATATTTTATAGATTGTTATTTTGTTCAGAATACATTTTAATCTATAGAACTTACCAGACAATTCATGTTAAATGTTTCAGAGGTGAGATTGACTCCAAGCTTCTTTATCAGAAAAATTCTAAGTTTTCTTTTAAGCATTTTCTGTGCTCAGGTGGAGAAGTGGTGCCATCTGATACCAAGACTGGAAATGCTTGTTTGAACTCAGCAGACGAGGGGGGGGGGGGGGGCGGAGGGGCGGGGGGGCGGGGTCGTGTCAGAACACTTGATTGTGTATTGTACCAAACTTACCACCTGTAAATTGATTTCGACTTATAGCATCCCTATAAGACAGAATGGCCCATAGGCTTAGCAGTCAAACACGTAACCCGCTATGCCACCAGGAGTCCTTATTTATTGTACAAAAAAAGCCCCAAACAACCCCTCATTGCCATCAAGTTGATTCCAACTCAGAGGACTGAGTAGAACTGGCCCTGTGGCTTTCCAAGACTGTAACTCTTTACAGATGTAGAAAGCCTCATCTTTCACCTGTGGAGCGGCTGGGGGATTCAAACGGCTGACCTTATGCAGACCTCACCCTGCCACCAAGGCTCATCAGTTATTGTACAGCACTCTTATTTCTGGCTTCTTTTTATTTTTTTTATTTTTTTTTCTTCTTTTACATTTTATTAGGGACTCCAACAACTCTTACCACAATCCATACATATACATACATCAATTGTACAAAGCACACCCATACACTCCCTGTCCCAATCACTCTCAAGGCATTTGCTCTTCACCTAAGCCCCTTGCATCAGGTCCTCCTTTTTTTCCCCCCCTCCCTCCCTTTTCCCCCCTCCCTCATATGCCCTTGGTAATTTATACCTCGTTATTTTGTCATATCTTGCCCTATTCGGGGTCTCCCTTCCCCCCTTCTCTGCTGTCCCTCTCCCAGGGAAGAGGTCACATGTGGCTCCTTGTAATCAGTTCCCCCTTTCCAACCCACTCACCCTCCACTCTCCCAGCATCGTCCCTCACGCCCTTGGTCCTGGAGGTATCATCCACCCTGGATTCCCTGTATCTCCAACCCTCATATGTACCAGTGTTCAGCCTCTGTCCTATCCAGCCCTGCGAGGTAGAATTCGGATCATGGTAGTTGGGGGGAGGAAGCATCCAGGATCTGGGGGAAATCTGGCTTCTTTTTAATGTAATAAATTGGAACTGCCTGCTCGTCAGTTCCTAATAAAGGTGAAGTGATACTTGAGGACAATTCCAAGTTCATGCAATTTGTCCTGTTCAAGTATATCTTTGGATCAAAGTACACCATATGTAGTATAACTTGACCTAAATATTTAGTACAACATTACCTACTTTAAATAAAGCCAACATAGACTTCCTCTAAATCAGGCTCATTAACGCCACATTAACATACTGGAATTCTGATTTTTTATGGGTGAGCAGAGTGAACAGTGGTGTCAGGCATATGGTCCTGCAGGGGCACTGGATTATTTAATGAGGCTCTTCTAGCTGAAGTCTCTAAATCCCACCAAACGCCTTTTCCCTTCATGAGTCCTGTAAAGAAGCTGGGGGAAGGTACTGATAATGTTTAACTGTGAGTAACTGTAAACAGGATTCCCTGAGTGACACCCTGCTGTGTATAAAATGAGCCCTCTGGGGAGCAGGAGGAGGGATCTCATTACCAGCCTGAGCTCCTCCTCTGAACCCAAGATCCCTGTGCAGTGAACCCCCTGGATCCAGATGAGCTACAACCTCAGAAGAGCAGCAGCAGAACCAGGAGCCCGTGCATGGAACAGAGGGATGGCCTTCCAACCCATAGAGCAAGGTGGTAGCTTTTGGCAGCAGGCTGGCTTGCAGAGTGGTTTGCCTCTGGGTGCTTCACTGGGGAGGCTGGACTTGCTGACCCATGGGTGTGGCGCTAAGTGCCTTTGGGCTGAGGCTTACTGGAGCCCAGTGTCTCTGGGACCTTCATTCAGGGAGCTGGACTGGTAGACTCAGGGTGTGTCAGCTGAATCTAGCGCCTCAGGTTAAGATCTACAGCAGAGGGGCTTACAGCTTTGGGCGTTTATGAGCAGACCTGAAACATTGTAACACATCCTGGTAAACAATTACCCTGAGCAGTTCCCATTGGCATTATAACTTGTTAACTTCCTTAATCATGAATTGTGTCTGTGAGTTTTTGTGTACCTGTTTCAATGGATATTAGAACGCAAAGAAAAAAAAAAACATGAATTAAGTCAGCTCAGTTCTGCATCTAAAAAACTAGTGCTGATGGGGGGTGGGGATGGGTGGGATGCCATCTTTAGAATCAGCAGGTTAAATGTATCCAGAAACAAATCTAACATTTGGGGCATCAAAAATGTATGCTGGCCAGTGATAGGTACAGGCACCTTGGTAGTGGTTGATAGGGATACTGACAACGGATGCATTATTCTCAAAGTGTCTGTAACCGGTTATTCATGAAGTCTCTGGGTGAGTACAGGAGCCTTGGTAGTACCACTGGGTAAGCATTACTGCTAATTCTAAGGTTCGAGGTTCAAGACCCACCAGCCACTCTGGGGGAGAAAGATAAGGCTTTCTGCTGCCATAAAGATTTTCAGCCTCAGAAACCATATACTGAGTCATCATGAGTAGGAATTGACTGGACGGCTGTGGATTTGTGTTCAGGATGGTGAATCGGCCAAGCGCTCGACTAGGAGCCAAAAGGTTGGTGGTTCAAGTGCACCCAGAAACACGCTGGAGGACGGGCCTGGCAATCGCTCTGAAAGGTCCCAGCCTAGAGACTCTTCGGAGCAGTTCTGGGCGCACACGGGTCACCCAGCAGGCAGCATCGTCTCCATGGCAACTAACAAGAGCACGTGCGTTGGTGGCGTGGTAATGAAATGTTGATGTTTGCTTCTTCCAGGCAGATGTACTTTCAACCTTCACCACAGAGAAGATGCGATGTAAGCTGTTGAAAAGGCCCCCACCCTGCCCCGAACTGTGGATCCATTCTCACAATCTAATGGATTGATAGGAGATAGTTTTTTTTAAAGATGAGAGATAATAAGAAAAAGCCCGTAGCTGTGAACACTCGGCTCAGTCACCAGAGAGGGGTAGGAGCTGGGGAGGTAGACATTGCGTGGGAATAAATAGCTGCGGTCTCATAGCAACATCCAGCTGAAAGGCGCTCGGGGCGAAGGAAAGAAGCTCTCACGTTAGAAACCAGCAGCTACAAGAAGGTATCATCCACCAGGTTACTAGTGGCTCATTACCGCTGATTAAGTCATTGCACCCCGTGGAATGGAGACTCCAGCACGCAGCTGGCTTCCTGGGGAATGTAGAGAGGATTGCTGGTTGCCCTGGCTAGGCCAAGCATTACAGCGGGCTCCCAGGTCACACCCGAGCCCCCCACAGCTTCGTAAGCCTGCAGCCTAGGGGTCTACTGTAGCTCTGGGCAACCCCTTGTGGTCTTGGCAGATATTGTCTTCTTTTCACACAAAAACTGAGCTCTGTCAAGTGAACGCCAATTCAAAGCAACCCTATTGGCTAGGATAGAACTGCCCCTGTAGGCAAAGTCTCGTCTTTCTCCCAAGGAGCGGCTGCTGGTTTCGATCTGCTGACCATGCAGTTAGCAACCCAATGTGTGGCCGCTGCACCACCAGAGCTCCTCACTCGGCTCAGACACATATGTATTGTATTGAGGTGCACCCCCAGAGGGGGTTCGATGGCTGTGTTTAGATTTTTTTTTTCCAGAAGTCGATCACCAGGGTTTTCTTTCAATGGACCTCAGTCTTGGTGGGCTTGAAGCTGTGGCGAACAGCCAAGTGCGCTGACTGCCTGGACCATCCAGGGACTAGACAACAGCTTCTCATTCAAAACTCGGTGTTTGGGGGCACCCGCGTGGCCTGGGGTAACTGCGGGTGATCTCTCCACCTGGCACTGTGTAACAAGCAGGGCCAGTTTTCGATCAAAATAAAGGATGCAGGTGAGGGTCAGTGCGCTTGCGCAGACTGATGCAAGACGGCAGACAGTGCAGAACTGAATATCCGTAAGCCGAAAGGATGTGGCTTGCTAGCTGGAGATCCAGGGTAGGCCAGAGACTCCGGTGCAAGTTGGAGATCTGAGCCGGCTGGAGCCCAGACCGAGGCTAGAGACCCATGAGGAGGCTGAAGATCCGAGCAAGCCAGAGATCTGGAACAGCCAGAGACCCATGAGCAGGCAGGAGATTGGAAGCAAGCCTGAGAGCGAGCAGAGCTCTTGCTCTCTCTTGGCTGCGGATAGCAAACTGAGTCCGTTTCTGAGGGCATCCTCAGTCAATGGCAGCAAGGTGATCAAACTGCCCACCCTCGCATCCCCTTCCAACCCCAAACATCACAATCACAGTCCTGAGGGTACAGGAAGAGGGTGGGGGAGCTGATAGAATGGGTGACCGTATAACCCACTCAAAGGAAGTGAACAAAATAATTGTATGAGAAAGGGACAGTGGATGTTGTAAGCCAGAAGCATCGAACTGGCGGCCCGCGGGCCGCATGGGGCCCCAGAGGTAATTTTTATGGCCCACAATGCTCTGAAATAAAATGAAAATAGAAAAAATTGTGATGGAAAAATAGCGCTTAGGGGAGAGCGAGGCAATTCCATACACGCAAGTCCCTTGTTACATTTTATTTCAGAGCATCATGGGACACAAAAAATTACCTTGGGGGTGCATGCGCCCATGGGCCACCAGTTTGACACCCCTGGTGTAAGCTATGGCAAAACATAAACAAACAAGGGTTCCTGGGGGGGGGGGAGGGAATAAAGGGGAGCTGATATCAAGGAGTGCAAGAAGAAAGGAAGTTTTGAAACTGTGGTATCAATTGTACAGTACTGCTTGATATGATTGAACCATGAAATGTTAAGACGTCTGTGAGAGCTCCCAATAAAAAAAAAAACCAGCAAAAATCCTGGTGTGTTCTTTCACATTCTGAGTGCTGGTCGCTGTGTAGCAAACAGCAGTAATAACAGCAGTGGCAGGAGCAAGGGGAGCCACGATGCTGACCCCTCCCCCAGCGCACACACACACACACACACACACACACACACACTTCCACAGAGGTTTCCCCACACCCAGGGCTGAGGCACTCACTGAGGTGGTTTGAAGGTTTTCTTCTCTATTTTAAAATGGTATAAAGCAAAATCATTTATTTTGGTATTATCCAGAGACCTGCTGCCCCATGGCCGCCAAGACTGAAAAAAACAAAACAAAAACCCCAAACCCACTGCCATCCAATTGACTCTGACTCATAGTACCCTGATCTTTACAAATAGCCTCATCTTTTGTCCTTGGAGCAGCTTCTGGGTTTGAACTGCCAACTTTGCAGTTAACTAGCAAGTCAATGCTTGACTCATGAAATGACCAGACTATTCCATGGTGTCCAAATCATTGCCATCAAATCTATTCTGACTTATAATGGACCTATAGGACGGACTAGAACTGCCCCGACGGGTCCCCAAGACTGAAGATCTTCTCAGAAAGCCTCATCTTTCTCCCTTGGGGTGGCTGGTGGTTTCGAATCGTTGACCTGGCAGTTAGCAGCCTAATGTGTAACCCACTAGAACCTACAAAAGCCCAAAGAGCCTAGCAAACCACAGCCCTTCCTTTGGGTCCCTTCTCTTTTGTCTTTAAAGCAAATGTTGCATTTGACACCACGATCTATCCTTGTCTGTGTTCATAAGAAATTAGTGTCTCCCCACCACTGAAGGCACATCGGCTCCCTAGGAAGTGGTGACAGGCACATTCTCAGGCTCCCATAGCTTCAGTGAAGTGGCCCAGTCAGATGTGAGGAGACCACGGTCCCGTCCTTGCTGCCGTTTTGTTCCAGGGAGGCCTGGGCCAGGAACCCAACTTCCCAGCACTGATTTACCCATTCCGACTAGTAGGTGGCTGACTTCCAGATCCTGTCTCATGCTACGGCAGTTGTCCACTGAGAGTCATGGCGTCTCCAGGGATGTCAGGAAAGAGCTGTGCTCCGTGGGATTGTCAATGGCTGACATTTGTTTCTGAAGAAAGTCACCAGCCCTTTATTCTGAGACACCTCTGGGTGACTCACTCCTCCCGTGTTTTGGTTAGTCGCTAAGCGCTTGCACCAGGACTGATCTTACAACCTGCCATCTGTGCCACCTTTGTTGTGGACTGCAAGGGCAGGAAGGTGACCACAATGACCCACGTGTCCATCAACAGATGCATGGACACTCCAGATGGGTAGTATGTGCAGGGGAATACTATTTAGCCGAATAGAAGAAATTAAGTCCTGATGCATCCTCCTCCCGGAAAGAGCCTGGAAAACCCTTATGCTGAGTGAAGTGCTAAAGCCAGACACAAAGCAGACAAATACTGCACGAATCCACTTACACCAGGACCTGGAATAGGCCGGTGCTTAGAGACCAGCGTTATTAGTGGTGGGTTTGAACGGCCAGGACAGGTGGGGTGGGGCACTGAGATCAAATGTGGGATGATGACCAACTTTTAGAAGTGAATAATGTTGACGACCGCCACATACACACACAATGACCACTTTTGAAACTCTTTGTTCAACATAGCTGTGTTCTCTCAGGACCGCCTATCTGAAACTTTCCTGTAGAACCCCCATGAGTTTTGGGGGAGCAGCTTCAGGAAAGGAGTCCCTCAATAGGAAGTCAGTGGTGTTAAAAAAAAAAAGATCCAGGAGTTTATCATTGGAATGGCAAATCCACGAGGAGGCCTCCAGAAGCCATCTGCTCTGTTCTCATCTGCGCAGGGCAGCAGTGGTTACCACCTGGCACCCTCCACAGGCTGCCAGCTCCTGCCCAGCATCGACAACCCCGAATGCTAGGAGGGCCTCTGATTGGGCACTCGGAGCCATCAGCGCTACCTTGCCTAATTAAGATTGGAAACCGACTGGACAGGGTAGAATAATGGATGAAATCTGACTTATGGAATTTAATCAGGATAAATGTGAAGGCTGGCCCACAGGTTCAGAATATCAAGTGCACCAAACCAACTGATGTTGTGAAAAAGACCTCGAATGTTCTGTGTTCCACAGTCTCAAATCTTGGCCAACAGGGTGACTTGGCAGGTCCCCTCATGCTAGCAGTTGTGGGGTTTGTTGAATAAAGTAGACTAAGCCAAGAAACAGAAGAAAACTAACAGTTGGGTGGAGTCGATGGTACCGCAGAGAAGAACTGTGGGCCATTGTATTTTCAAGGCTGTGACCTCTGGGAAGCTGGGCACCAGAGCTTTCTTTTCTTTTTTTTAGGGTATTCTCTGCTTTCAGCCAAGATCTATCTTTTTTTGTTTTTTGTTTTTTTAAACATTTTATTAGGGGCTCATACAACTCTTATCACAATCCATACATATACATACATCAATTGTATAAAGCACATCCGTACATTCTTTGCCCTAATCATTTTCAAAGCATCTGCTCTCCACCCAACACCTTTGCATCAGGTCCTCTTTTTTTCCCCTCCCTCCCTGCTCCCCCCTTCCTCATGAGCCCTTGTTATTTTGTCATATCTTGCCCTATCCGGAGTCTCCCTTCCCCCCCTTATCTGCCGTCCATCTCCCAGGGAGGAGATCACATGTGGATCCTTGTAATCAGTTCCCCCTTTCCAACCCACTCACCGTCTACTCTCCCAGTATCGCCCCTCCAGAGCTTTCTTCTGAGGGACTTCTGGTGCCACCTCTCAGGACACCTGTGTGCTGACCGCCTGCACCACCCAGGAATTCTAGCCCACCCAAGAGAAAGAAAGTCCCCAACTGTCCTCTCGTCAGGCCACAGCAGTGTCTTTAGCATGACTTTGATATCAGGAAAGAAGCCAGCAAGTTGCAAAGAGAAGTACAGAATCCAATTGGATGAGTGGTGGCCCTGAGAGACAGGGAGGGCATGGGAGGCAGAGCCTGAAGAGCTACGTAAAGACGACCACGACCTTAGTGCAGAACTCCAACCACACGGGTCAGGAGGTAAAATGAAATGAGTGTGAATCACTCGCAGGAATGGAAGTGCCACTTGGCTAGGCACTGAGATGTCTTAAAATAGCTAAGAGAAAGGCTACCAAGCAAACTCCAAAACAAACAAACAAGAAGAATATTGTGGACAGTGTCCCTAGGGATTCCCAGTGAAATTGGGGGAGTGGGGAAGGAGAGCGATGGGAAGCCCGAACACAGGGGTGTAATCTAATCAGATTGAGGGGTGGACCTGGGGTCTCCCATGAGCAGACTATAAAAAAGATTCACTAAATTTTCCAGACATTGCGGAAGACTTTTTGGGAATACACACAGCCCAGATTTCCATCTCAGCCAAATCTCTGTCTCATGTGAAATACGATTGCCCTTGAATAGGTAATGTAATTCTTTGGGGGAAATGTTCTTTCTTCCTTCCTTTCTTTAAAACCACAGCAAGTATTTATTGAAGCGAAGTTTGCATGCAGAAATGTGTGCATACCTGTATTCCTTCCCAGCACAGTCATAACAAAAACACCACAAGGCATGGCTTTAAAGGCGAGACCCATATTTTCCCACAGATCAGAAAGCGGCGGGGTGGGATGGGGGGATAAGCTGGAGTCTGAATTCACTGTGTGGTTCTAACAGGGCCTTTTCTCATCTATACCAGCTTTTTTTTTTAACCCAGCTTTTAACAGGCAGTGGTCTTGGGGTTCCTGGTTTTGTAGACTCATCTGTCGGCATCATCTTCAAATCTTGTCTGTCTTCCCCCAGCATGTTCTCTTGGGTCTCTGTGTCTATACTGTTCTGTGTAACTTGGAAGTGATTAGGTTGAGAGCCCACCCTACGCTTATTAGGGCCCCTCATTAACATAAAAGGTACACACTCTTCCCAAATAGGATTTCCTTCACAGGTTAGGATTCGGATACCTAATTTTGTGTGTGTGTGTGGGGGGAGGGGGGCGGATACAACTCAATCTATAACAATACCAAAATGCACAGCTTAAAGAAGTTTCACATATTGCCCAAGCCCACAAGTCCAACATTAGCCCATGTGTCTGACACCACTCCACAAAGTCCTCCTCCATCTCACAGAACACATGCACTGAGGCCGACTACAGGAGGAAAGTTGAATCAGCGAGGGTGTAAGCATCTCAGCGCTGACAGGGGTCTCCATGTGGCTGCTGCAGTACCCAGGGCTGCATCAGGGTAGGTCCATGTGGCTTCTCTTCAGGGACGTCTTGCAGGGAGTAAGCCTTGCCAGCTGAAGCAGGAAACTGGCTAAGGCAGCTGTACCCTGATCCAACCATCAGAAATCAAGAGACCTGAGAACTAGAAAAGCGAGGCTCACCGAGCCATTTCTCTCTCTGCCCTTCAATTTACCCCACATGTGTTTATTGGCCAGGTTGGCACAACAAACCTTAACTATCTCACATACTGAGTGCACCAATGGATCCAACACCAGGATCAGGAAACAGGAGACCAGAAACCCCTTACGCTCCCCTGCAGTCACAACCTGTCCTCATCCATGCTGACTTCTAATGGCGTACACGTGTTGATTTTGTTTTTGGATAAAAGGAATCGTACGTGTGCACTTTTATGAGCTCCCTCCACATGGTGGTATGTAGTTCAAGGAGTGTTCCATCACGTGACTACTCTGCCCATTGTTTATCCATTGTTGGTGGGAGTTTGTGTCATTTCCACTGGGAGGCTCTTAGGAGAAGCAGTGTTGCTTGTACCTTCTAGCTGGTGTCTTTTGGCGAACGTCGCACACAGTTCTGTGGTGTTCACACTGAGAGATGGAACAGCTAGGTTGTAGGGATGCTCTGTAACTCAGCAAAATAACTCAGAGGACTAGGCTACACACTTCAGAGGACTAGCCGCTGAAAACCTTATGCATCGCACCAATTCCAGTCACATTTCCAGAAAGCATTCGACTGAAAAGACAGAGGTAACGTCACGAAATAGAAAATAATCATACGTTTCTTGTTATGGTCATAAAAGGCTTCCGTATTCATTGAGATGATCTGTGCACACAAAGCTCTGGAAGGCTGTCATTTTTCAAGAGATGCGGCAGAGTGGAGCCTCAGAGTAGCCTTTGTTGCTGTTAATATCCACCAGTCAGTCCGAACTCCTGGCGACCCCATGCGTAGAACAGAGCAGAACCTGGCCCGGCCCTGCGCCGGCTTCCCAGCTGCTGCCAGGCTTAGCCCCTTGCTGCAGCCCCGTGTCCATCCATCTCCTAGAGGGACTTCTTCCTTCTCACCCATCCTCTCCCAACCACGATGCAAAAGTCTGGGGACTGGTCTCTCCCGATAAATCCAAAGTGTGCGAGAGGAACAGGCAGGGGACAGCCCACGGCTAATGATGCATACAGCATACCAATATAAAGAAGGGGGAAAAGCAGGGGGGATGGAGGCATGGGGTGGGGGGAACAGGGTACTAATCCACCATGGGGAGGGAACTGTTTATGTCTCCACAGGAAGGGGAGAGAGGGATCAGACCTCAACCTGATGCGCCAAACCTTGAGGGCAACACACCGGCATGAAGCAGGGAACTGACAGACGTCTGAGGGAGCTGGGCCGGGCCCTATCCCAGTTACATCGGCCCCACTCCCCAGAAGAATGCGCTACAGAGGACAGCACTGTGGATACAGCCTGGGGACAGTGGTGGTCTTCTCAGACCACAGGGGAGCAAACTAAGAGGGAGAGAGAGAGAACAGCATCCTGGTCCTCAAAGCCCCCAACGTGGATATTCCTGCTTTGAGCAGCCAATGCACAGAAAGGACCATAAGGTCGGCCCCACCACGAGACTCGATGTCCCCTTACTGACCCACAGCGCTATGAGGGGAGGAGAGGGGGAACCACTGGAGACACAGTGTGGGAATTGTGCCTGGTCGGACCCCTCAACAACAGGGTGTAACATGAAGGGAGCACAACAAGGGGAGCAAAGCAACAAAGTGCCCAAGGAATTCGGAAAGTAGACTTCAGACTGAGGGGGTGAATGCATGGGCAGAGCTTGGCACTGCATCAGACTGGATGGGAAAATACTCATAAGGGTCAGCAGACAGACCTGGAACTATTCATAGGCTTCTCTCTCTCTCTTTCTTTTTTTTAATCAATGATCTTATTTTATTCTTGATTCATATAAATCATATCCTCTGCCTTTTTTTCTTTCTTATGTCTATATAAGATAGGCAGGATAAACAATCCTGAGGAGAAAACAATGGGACTGACAGTTGGGGGGGGTACAGGTGAGAGGAGGAGGTGGGGGAAAGGGAGAGGGGAGCCAAAAAACCCAGGGACAAGGGAACAAGAGATCTAAAATCAATGGCAAGGAGGGAATTGAGCACCTGGTGGGTTTCGATCAAACGCAATGTAGCCAAGAGGAAGTACAGAGAGCTTAATGAAGGTGGAATATGATAATAGGACAGGAGGAGTGTGAAAGGAAATAGAGGAAATATAAATGTATTTGTATATGACGATGGGGAGATAGATGTATGTGCATGTATTTATAGGTTTAGTATTAAGGCAGCAAATGGACATTGGGCCTCCACTCAAGTACTCCCTCAATGCAAGAACACTTTGTTATATTAAATTGGCATTCATGATGCTCACCTTTCCAACATGATCAATGAAGACAAATGTGTGCAAAAGCAAATATGGTGAAGAAAGCTGATGGTGCCCGGATATCAAAAGATATAGCATCTGGGGTCTCTTTATGCTTTGTTTTGTTGTTTTTTAAATCATTTTATTGGGTGCTCATATAACTCTTATCACAATTCATACATCCATCCATTGTGTCAAGCACATTTGTACATTTCTTGCCATCATCATTCTCAAAACATTTGCTTTCTGCTTGAGCCCTTGGTATCAGCTCCTCATTTTCCCCTTCCCTCCCTGCTCCCCCTCCCTCATGAACCCTTAATAATTTATAAATTATTATTTTGTCATATCTTACCCACATGTCTGTTGTCCATCCCAGGAGTAGGTTATATGTAGATCCTTGTAATTGGTTCCCTCTTTCTACCCCACCCTCCCTGCACCCTCCTGGTATCACCACTCTCAGCACTGGTCCCGCAGGGATCATCTCTCCTGGATTTCCTGTGTTTCCAGTTCCCATCTGTACCACTGTACATCCTCTGGTCTAGCCAGATTTGTAAGGTAGAATTGGGATCATGATAGTCGGGGAGGTGGAAGCATTTAAGAACTAGAGGAAAGTTGTATGTTTCATCATTGCTACACTGCACCCTGCCTGGCTTGTCTCCTCTCCATGACCCTTCTGTAAGGGATGGCCAGTTGCCTACAGATGGGCTTTGGGTCCCCAATTTTGCACTCCCCCTCATTCTCAATGATATGATTTTTTTGTTCTTTGCTGCCTGATACCTGATCCCATCAACACCTCATGTTCACACAGGCTGGTGTGCTTCCTCGATGCAGGCTTTGTTGTTTCTCAGTTAGATGGCCATATGTTTATCTTACAGCCTATAGGACCCCTGACTCTATATCTTTTGATAGCTGGGCACCATCAGCTTTCTTCACCACATTTGCTAATGCACCCACTTTGTCTTCAGCAATTGTGTCAGGAAGGTGAGCATCATGGAGTGCCAGTTTAATAGAACAAAGCACTTTCGCATTGAGGGAGTACTTGAGTAGAGTGACTGGGGTCTCAAAGGCTTGAAGGTAAACAAGCAGCCATCTAGCTTAGAAGCAACAAAGTCCATATGGAAGAAGCACACCAGCCTGTGTGAACATGAGGTGTCGATTGGATCAGATACCAGGCATCAAAGAACAAAAAATCATTTCATTGTGAATGAAGGGGAGTGCAGCCTGGGGACCCAAGACCCATCTGTAGTCAACTGGCCATCCCCTTACACAAGGGTCACGGGGAGGAGATGAGCCAGGCAGGGTGCAGTATAGCAACAACTTTTCTCTAGTTCTTAAATGCTTCCTCCCCCGGCCCCCCCCACCAGCTATCATGATCCCAATTCTACCTTACAAATCTGGCTAGACCAGAGGATGCACACTGGTACAGATAGGAACTGGAAACACAGGGAATCCAGGAGAGATGATCCCTTCAGGACCACTGATGAGAATGGCAATACTGGAAGGGTAGAGGAAAGGTGTGGTAAAAGGGGGGAACCAAATACAAGGATCTACATATAACCTCTTCCTGGGAGTTGGACAGCAGAAAAGTGGGTGAAAGGAGATGTTGGACAGTGTAAGACATGACAAAATAATAATTTATAAATTATTAAGGGTTCATGAGGGAGGGGGTGGCAGGGAGGAAGGAGAAAAACTGAGGAGCTGATACTAAGCCTAAAGTAGAAAGCAAATGTTTTGAGAATGATGATGGCAAGAAATGTACAAAAGTGCTTGACACAATGGATGTATATATGGATTGTGATAAGAGTTGTACAAGCCCCAATAAAATGATTAAAATAGTAATAATTTTAAAAAGAGGTGTACAAGCCCCAATAAAATTATATATATATATGCCAAACTAAGCAAATGTGGTGATGAAAGCTGATGGTGCCTGGCTATTAAAAGATATAGCATCTGGGGTCTTAAAGTCTAAGCAGCCATCTAGCAGGGAAGCAACAAAGCCCACATGGAAGAAGCACACCAGCCTGTGTGATGACGAGGTGGTGGTGGGATCAGGTATCAGATAATCAAAACCAAATAATTATATTGATGTGAAGAAGAGGGGTCAGAGTGGAGACCCAAGGCCCATCTGTTGATAATTGGACATTCCTGCACAGTAGGGACACACATAAGGGACGTTTCAATCAGGGTGCAGTATAGCACCAATGAGACACACAATATTACTGTAGTTCTGTAATGCTTCCTCCCCGACTATCATGGCACCAGCTCTGCCTCACAAATCCTGCTAGTCCAGCATATGTACATTTGTACAGATAAGAGCGTTCAACACACTGAATGCAGGAGAGAGAAACCCCTCAAAAACAGAAATGGGAATAATGACTCCATGAGGGTATAGGAAGAGAGTGCGCAGAAGGAGGCTAAGGAGAACTGATAGCAATGATGGATGTATACGGCCCCTCAAGGGGGACAAATAACAGAAATATGATGAAGGGATACATTGGGTGGTGTGAAATATGAAAAGAATATATATATGTATATAATTTATTAAGTGTTCACAAGGGTGGTAGGATGGTGGGGGCGATAAAGAGGAACTGATACAAAGGGCTTAAGTATAAAAATATTCTGGAAATGATGGCAAAATGAAATAGAGGAAAGAACTAGGAGGCAAAGGACATTTATAGAGGTCTAAATGCAGTCATGTACATATGTAAATATATTTATTTATAATGATAGGGAAATAGATCTATGTACTTTTATCTATATGTTAAGAATTAAGGGAGCAGATGGACATTGGACCTAGACTCAAGTACTCCCTCAACACAAGAACACTTTGTTCTAACAATCCGACATTCTGTGATGCTTATCTTCCTGACATGATTGCTGAAGACAAAATGGGAGCATAAGCAAATGTGGTTAAGAAAGCTGATGGTGCCCAGTTATCAACAGATATAGCATCTGGGGTCTTAAAGGCTTGAAGGTAAACAAGTGGCCATCTAGCTAAGAAGCAACAAAACCCACATGGAAGATGCACACCAGCCTGTGTTTTCATAAGGTTTCAATGGGATCCGGTATTAGGCATCTAAGACCCAGAATAAATCCATACCAATGTGAATGGGTGGGGTGGGGTGGGGGTGCAGAGTAGAAACCCAAAGCCCATCTGTAGGCAATTGGATATCCCCTTACAGAAAGGTCACAAGGAAGAGACAAGCCAGTCAGGGTGCAGTATAGCACCGATGAAATATACAACTTTCCTCTAGTTCTTTAATGCTTCCTCCTCCCAACCCCACTTGCCCAGGCTATCATGACTTCAATTGTATCTTACAAATTGGACTAGACCGGAATATGCACACTGGTACAGATAAGAGCTGGAAACACAGGGAATCCAGGAATAGATTAAAGCCCTCAGGACCAGCAATGAGAATAGAGATATCCGGAGGATAAGGGGAAGGTGTGGGGAGGGGAGGAAGGGGGAATCAATCACAAGTATCAACATATAACCCCCTCTTGGGGGGATGAGCAACAGAAAAGTGGGTGAAGGATGACAGAGGAAGATGTAAGATATGAAAATAATAATCTATAACTTATCAAGGAGGGAGGGCGGGGGAAGACGGGAGCAGGAAAAATGAGGAGCTGATATCAAGGGCTCAAGTAAAAAGAAAATGCTTTGAGATGATGATGGCAATATATGTACAAATTTGCTTGACACAATGGAAGAATACATGGATTGTGATAAGAGATGTAAGAGCCCCCAATAAAAGTATTTAATTAAAAAAATAGAGAAAATGATGGCAACATCTATACAAGTTCACCCGATATATTGATTTGTGGATTATTATAATATCTATAAGAGCCCACAATAAAATTATGTATATATGAGATAAACTCACTGAAAATGTTCACAGTTGATGGATTCTAAGTAGTTATTCCATACAAGGAGACTATTTTGACTCCAGAAAAATAAAGTGGCTCAAAGGGGTTTTAAAGATAGAGAAGAGAGAGACATAGAAGATCACCCATTGGCTAATCTTCATGAGACTAGACCCTGGCTTCTCCTGTGTACTGAGATACACTGAGACCAGGGTCCTGCTGGACTGGTTGTTAATAACTGGTCTTCTTCCCCCCCTGCATCCAAGAGATTTATGAAGTTTCCATTGGGATGTAATGGCTTGTTGAGTGTTCTTTTCTAGCACGGATGACATTTACACTGCTATACAGAAGTTTCTGGAAGGCTTTTATAGTGAATATTCTTATGGGCTTTGTGGATAAGAAAATCTTAAAAGCAGAGCAAGATGTCTAGTATTCATTTCCCTCCCCAATTTATTTTTGAGCATTGTTTAAATTCTTTGAGGGGGAAACAGGATGTCAAGTTAAAATACATTTTAGGCTGCTGTTGTGAGGTGGACAAGCATCCGTCGTGTCCCTCCCCCATTAACCACCACCTTAGGCACCCCAGAACCAAGCCCTTCCAGGTGCTGCACTGTGCTCACAATTGTTCTGAGGTTCGAGCCGCTGTTGCAGCCATTGTGTCCATCTGTCTGGGCTCAGGCCTTCTTTTCTGTTGCCCCTCTACTTTCCCAAGCATGTCCTTCCAGCTCCTAGACAACCAAAGTGCCGCCAGGGCGCTCCTGAGGGGCAGGGGTGGGAGACGTGCCTCATGTACTTTGGACATGGTGTCAGGAAAGACCAGTCCCTGGAGAAGGACATCCTGCTTGGTAACGTAACAAGGCAGTGAAAGCGAACAAATCTTTCAAAGATGCACCAGTGGACAAGTGTGAGGCTAGTGTAGGACTGGGCAGTGTTTTGTTCCGTTGTATATGGAGTGGCTGTGGGTCAGAACTGAACGGAAGGCCCCTAACAACACAACAGGACCGCCCCTTGGAGTTGACAAGACTGTAAGTCATCACAGGTGCCGGCCAGCTAACTGTTCTGGAATGGCTGGTGGGGTTGAACCATTGATCTTTCAGTTAGCAGTTCAAGCTCGCCACCTAATGGAGACCCGTTGGACTGCGATCCGAAACCAGCAGTTTGAATCCACAGGCAGCTCCGCGGGATAAAGAGGAGGCTTCCTACTGTTGTAATCCCATACAGTCTTGGAAACTCACGGCAGCCCTACCCGACCTAGAGGGGCGCTTTGAGTCAGATTTGAGTCGATGGCGGGGAGTTTGCGGGCACCCTGGCTCCTAATTACAGAATGTAGAAACAAAGGGCTCTTCACAAAACGATGATTGCCGCGGGGCAGTTGGTCACCATTGCAAGCAGAACTACAGAAGTAGGAGGGTGGGATGGGGGTGGGGGGAGGGAGGAAGCCGCTCCGGGATGCGGACAGCATCGCCAGTTAGAAAAGCTTATAGGTTTGGTACTGGGGCCCTTGGTGGTAGTAGTGGGGTTGACTCTTGACTTGGGGCCCTGGCATCTCACCACGGCCCCTCCCGGGCTGGTAGAGAAGGGGCTGTAAAGTACTTTTAAACACACTCTGCCTGAAGGCAAAGCTTTTGACTGTGCCGGGTAATGGTCGGAAAGAATTCAGATGGAAGCTGGATGTACCTCAAGACTGAAAAAACCACTTGTGCTAAACTGCAGCCTTCAGCAAACCTAAGTGCTGAGGATGTAAACTTCCATACAAAATATGCCTGGGGAAGTTTTGTTTCTTAGATCAGAAAATCCATTCTAGTAACTTTATAAATTTAGTTAAAAATGCTTACGGGGATTAAACTAAATTTATAAATGGCAGTGGTTGTTTAGGTACTTAAGTTTGCTCAATTGTAGGGTTGATAAAAAATGTACACATAAGCCCCTTTGAAATGGATAGTTAAAACTTACTAGATTTATAATTGAACTGAACTGAAAAGAAAACTTAGGAGTAGATACCAAAGGTAAAAGGAGGTAGTGGTAATGGTTACAAGTGGGGCTGTTGATCTTAAGGTCAGCAATTCGAAATCACTAGCTGCCCGTTGGGAGAAAAACAAGGCTTTCTACACCCGTAAAGAGTTACAGTCTCGGATCTGTAGACAATAGGACATCCCCTCACAGAAGGGTCACAAGAAAGGGATGAGTCAATTGGGATGCAGTATAGCACTGATGAAACACACAATATTTTTCTGGTTCTTTGAGGCTTCCTCACCCCCAACTATCATGACCACAGTCCTGCCTTTCACTTTGGGATAGACCGGAGCATGTACACTGGTACAGATAAGAAGTCAGGACAGACAGAATCCAGGTCAGATAAACCCCTCAAGAACAGAAATGGGAGTAGCAATACCAGGAGGGTAGGGAAAAGTTGGGATGAGGATGGGAGGAAAGGGGAACCAATCAAAATTATTGATGCATAACACCCCCCCAAGGGGGATGAACAACAGAAACATGGGTGATGGAGACAGTGGGCAATGTAAGATATGAAAGCAATAATAATTTATAATTTATCAAGGAGCAATGAAGGGAAGGGAGGGAAAAAGGGGGTGATACCAAGGGCTCAAATAGAAAGTAAATGTTTAGAACATGATGATGACAACATATGTACAAATATACTTGATTCAATTGATGTATGGAATGTTGTAAGAGCTGTAGGAGCCCCCAATACAATGATTAAAAGTAAATAAAGAGTTACGGTCTAAGAAACCCACAGTGGCAGTTCTACCCCCTCCTATAGAGTTGCCATGGGTCGGAATCGCCTTGATAGCCGTGAGTTTGGCGCTTAGGGGAGGGGTAAGAGAGTGGAGCAAAGGGGACTCATTGCTTAGGGGATAGGGAGTTTCAGTGGTGGTAGAACCATTTATGAATGAATAGTAGTGAAGGTTATACAACATGATGAATGTAATCTATGCCTCTGAATTGCACATGCAAAAACCGATGAGTTGGCACATTTATTGTTGGATATATAGTTCAGTACATTTTTAAAATAATAGAAGTTCTAAGAGTGGTTCTCATACTGGTGCTCATATTTACCTTCTCACCAATTTTTCCTACCCAAGCTCTGGTCAGTAGTTTGAAGGGTTTTCTTAAAGAAACTAAACTGCTCCAGAGAAAAAGCCTATAGCTACTGACATTGAGCATACTCAAACACAAGTAAACACATATTTGGCAGGTTCACTGGCTATTACTGATTAGGATACAGTTTGGTCTCAAGTCAAAGAATCCAACAGCAGCTTAACTAAACATAGGCTTGTGGGATAAACAATCTGGAGGAGAAAACAACTGGACTGATGGTTCCAGGGGGACATGGGAGAGGGGAAGGTTGGGGAAAGGAAGTGGGTGTTAACAAACTCAGGGACAACGGAACAACAAGTGATACAAAATCGATGGCGAGGAGGGTGTAGGAGATCTGGTAGGGCTTGATGAAGGGCAATGTAACTGAGAGGAATTTCTGAAACCTAAATGAAGGCTGAACATGATAGTGGGACAAGAGGAAAGTAAAAAGGAAATAGAGGAAAGGACTAGGAGGCATAGGGCATTTATAGAGGTCTAAATACAGGCATGTACACATGTAAATATATTTATATATGACAATGGGGAAATAGATCTATGTGCATATATTTATAGGTTTAGTATTAAGGTAGCAGGTGGGCATTGGGTCTCTACTCAAGTACTCCATCAATGCAAGGAACACTCTGTTCTAATAACCCAGCATTCTGTGATGCTCACCTTCCCGACTTGATTGCTGAAGACAAATGGGTGCATATGCAAACGTGGTGAAGAAAGCTGATGGTGCCCAGCTATCAAGAGAGATAGCATCTGGGGTCTTAAAGGCTTGAAGATAAACAAGTGGCCATCTAGCTCAGAAGCAACAAAGCCCACATGGAAGAAGAACAGGAGCCTGTGTGATTATGAGGTGTTGATGGGATCAGTTATCAGACATCAAAGAACAAAAAATCATATCATTGTGAATGAGGGGGAGTGTAGAGTGGAGACCTAAAGCCCATCTGTAGGAAATTGGACATCCCCTTACAGAAGGGTCGCAGGGAAGAGATGAGCCAGTCAGGGTGCAGTGTAGCAAAGATGAAACATACAAATTTCCTCTAGTTCTTAAAAGTTTCCTTCCCCCCACTATCATGATCCCAATTCTACCTTACAAATCTGGTTAGACCAGAGGATGTACACTGGTACAGATAGGAACTGGAAACACAGGGGATCCAGGACAGATTAAACCCTCAGGACCAATAATGAGAGTAGTAATACCAGGAGGGTAAGGGGAGTTGGGGTAGAAAGGGGGAACCGATCACAAGGATGTACATATTACGCCCTCCCCAGGGGATGGACAACAGAAAAGTGGGTGAAGGGAGATGTCAGACAGTGTAAAACATGACAAAATAATAGTTCATAAATTATCAAGGATTTGTGAGAGAGAGGGGTAGGGAGGGAGGGGAGAAAATTAAGAGCTGATATCAGGACCCAAGTAGAAAGCAAATGTTTTGAGAATGAGGATGGCAACAAATGTACAAATGTGCTTGACATAATGGATGGATGGATTGTGATAAGAGTCGGACGAACCCCCAATAAAACGAATTTTAAAAAGAAAAAAATAAATATAGGCTTATTTAACAATGAAACCAAAAGTAGGATGAGACTGACTTTAGTTCAGTCATTCAACAGCGTCAGGGAGCATTCTCCTCCTCCTCCTCCTCCTCCTTTTTCTCCTCAAACTGTGGTCCTCAAACTGATCCAGACATCGAGAACTCATGGCCATCAAGTTGACTTTGACTCACAGTGACCCCATAGGACAGGTGGAACTGGCCCTGTGGGTTTCTGAGACTGCAGCTCTTTATGGGAGTAGAAAATCCTGCCTTTCTCCCTCAGAGTGTCTGGTGGTTTCAAACTGCTGACCTTTCAGTTAGCAGCCCGAAGTGTAACCACTACGCCACCAGGGCTCCTCAACCTGATAGAGGAGCTGAAAGAGTCCACAATCCTATAAATCTAACATAATTTAAGATTTAGTTTGTTAAAACTCCAAATGTAACAGTCCCCCGCCCTTGCAGTGAACATTCTTAAGCTCCAGCAGTAGAGCTATTCCAGCTCAGAACGGTGAGATGACCACGGCCATTAGTCTCCAGGCAGGAAGCAGGCCCCATTCAGAGGCCCCAGGGGACCGTGGTCTGATAAGGATACACACCAGGTGTGGAAACATCCCCCCAATTTAGATAAAAAATGAGACTTTAGGGGAGGTAGTCTTTTCCACCCACCAGACATTTAGGTTGTAGATAATGTCCCATGATCATTGTAAAACCTGCTTTTTGTCATTGTTTAAAGTATCAATTTTATCTTGTGATCATTGCAAAACCTAATTGCTTCCTGTAATCACGGTGAAACCTGCTTTGTCACATGGTTTAAGGCAGTGGTTCTCAACCTTCCTAATACAGTTCCTCATGTTGTGGTGATCCCCCACCATAAAAGTATTTTTGTTGCTACTTCATAACTATAATTTTGCTACTGTTACGAATTGGGTGACCCCTGTGAAAAGGTGGTTTGACCGCCAAAGGAGTTGGGACCCCACAGGTTGAGAACCACTGGTTTAAAGTATGTAATTTGCTTGATTTCCACAGGATTTTGGAGGAAGTTTGGAGGTGGCAAATTCTGCTATTTCTTTCTGACTTGTGCTTCCACATAAACAGTTTCTTGAATTAGCCTGGTCTCTCTGTCTTTGGCTAAAATGGTGACAGGCAGTCCCCGACTCTTGTTTCCCAGCCTCAAAACTTATTAGACTGCTCAAGATGATTAAGGGTCCCAGAGAGCTCTGGGTGATGTGAACTATGCCTATTGATATTGGCTGTGTAAAATAAGATGGAAAATATGATAAAGCGCACAATGCTTCTGGGCTCACTCAGATGCTGTCGGGCTAAAAATGCCGGCACAAGGCACACAGCTTCTGGAAGCCCCGTTGCAATCTTCCACCCCAGCACTGGATGGCAGATGCTGTGGCTTACAGTGGGAACCCTGCACCCATCCTGAGGCTCCAGTGAGATTCAGCCTCCACCGAGAAAGGTGAACACTTCGCCCTCAGAGTGGGTGAGAAAGCACACTGGTGGGACGCCACTGGACAGTCCAGGATAGATCAATCTTGCTTCTTGGGACATGCCTGGGTGAACCCGGGCTGAAAATTAGGGTCGCAGGGTTTGACTCAGGTGGTGGGAGGTCCTTGAACCAATCCTGTAAGCTTATCTATCTGTAATAGTGTACTTAACTCCAATCTTGGTCCCTTTCCCAATTTTGTCGTCCCATCTTCCACGGAGATGAACTGATTTTGTGATGAATTTCCTTTGTTTTCCATGCTTGATACTTTAGCCGCTATCCTGGGAAACCCTGGTGGTCTCTGCTGATGGTCTCCCTTATCCATCCGGATGGCTGGTTTTTGGCATTGCCCTGTTTCATTAAGGCTTAATAAAGGGGTCCCAATAAAACACATTTGATTGCAGGTCATTTTTTTTTCTATAACAATGCACTCATGAGCGAGTGAGAGTGAAAAGAGGATATAATGTCTTATTGCATTATAATGTATTGTGGTTCAAATAGTTTTGACTTCATAGACCCCAAAGGGCTTGGGTCCCCTAGGTGTCCACATCCTGCACCTTGAGAATTACTATTTTCTTATTGTCCAGAGCAGTCCTATGGACCCATATGTTGCTGTCAAATTTGAAAGCCAAGACCCAGACAAAGAGGGTGAGGAATGATCTCAGAGGAAACAGAGAAAATATAGGAAGTACAAAAAAAGTTAGAATTCAAAATCAAAAGAAGAGGACAATACCGCATCCACGAAGAAATAGCGGCGCACTATTTAAATTGTGTAGCGTGAGAAGCGGGGTTCTGGTTAAGCAATGGATTATATGAGGCAGTTGATTAGAGCTAGGATGAGAAACAAAATAATACTAAGGTTATGTAAGGCACAAAGCATCCCAATCATGTATGCTGCCAAAAGAGAGACATCAAAGGGATAAAAAAAATCAAGGAAATAACACCCTCCCTCCCCCACTGCCCAAAGCCCCAGGATTGAGAAAGGTAAAAGCCTCACAATTAAGCGCCTGCTACTGAGACTTAGCAGGAAGAATGAAGAGCCCAAGGCTTGTCACGGAGACCTTTTAGAATGCTGCAGACAAAGCAAGTCCCCAAAGCACAGAAAGACACAGAGAGACAAAGAGAGAGATCACATACCAATGAACAAAAGTGAGGATCAGGACAAAATCCCAAAAGCTAAAGACAATAAAGCAGTCTCTTCAGCACGATGAAAGAAATATCTTAACCTAGTCTGAATACAGAGTCGAGCTATCAAGTAGAATAGGAATTTGCTGCCTGGAGAACCGGTTCGCCAGTGTTCACCCACATCCCAACAACAAATGAAACAAAAAATAGACCAGGAACCACATGTGAGCATGGACTAAGGCCGCTTCTCTAAGGTCCACGTATCCAACATATGACATGCACTCTTTTGCCAGGAAGTACGGGACGGCGTGCTCCATTCTAGAGCCAGAAGGAAAAGAGGAGGAGCCAAGGAGGCCATGCTGCCCCCCAGTATAGTTGGACAGCTAGAACGAGTGACCAAGTAGTCGGAGAGGAAGAACAGTCTGAATGTCCCCTAGAAACCACGCTGGAGAAACTGTTTAGCTTACTTCACACACATCATCAAGAGAGAGTAGAAAAGGGTATCATGTGGGTCAAGTGGAGGTCCCATTAACAGGAACCTAACCCTTCCTGCGATAGATTGACAAGGTGGCTTTCACAATGGGCCAAAGTGTGCCAAGGATGTGAGGGTGGGGCAGGACCAGACAGTGCTTTGTTATGTTAGCTCCCAAGTCATGGTGAATCAGAATGGACTCATGGCATCGGGAAGCAGCCATAGACTTGAAGTTCTGCTACTGTTGCTAGGCACAGTTGAGGTGATTCTGACCTGAGATCTCAGGGGACAGAATAGAACTGCCCCATGGAGTTGAATTGCTTGTGATCCTTGGGGAAGCAGATCAGTATGTCTGTCTCCCAGATAGTTGCTAAGTAGATTCAAACCAACAACCGGCTGATTGCTTAGCCATTGTACCACCTGCATTTCCGAGTTGAAGTCATTCCAAACACCTGTGGCCACTGAGTTGCTTCTGACCTTGTATAGGATTTCTGAGGCTGTAAAGCTGCATAGGAGCAGACAGCCTCCTCCTTCTCCCTCAGAGCAGCTGGTGGGTTTGAACTGCCACCCTTGTGGTTAACAGTCCAATGCTTAAACTGGAAGTCCCACCAAAGCTCCTTAATTGAAATGAAAAAGCAGACAAAACTCATGTATAGGGGTAAAAGCCTTTGTGTCGATTCTGACCCTGAGGGACACTGTGGAACAGAGTGGAACAGCTCCACAGGGTTTGCACGGCTGGACATCTGTACAAAGCAGGCCACCTCCTCTTTCTTCCGTGGGGCAGCCCAAAGAGTAACTCCCTGACCCACGAGGGCTCCAGTCTGCGAGAACAGAGATCCTTACTGACTGGGGTGAAGGTCATGTTCTAAATCTTGATCAGGGTGTTGTTACAAGAGTGTGGACATAGGTAAAACTAGTGAGTTGTACATTTAAGATTAGTGCAGTTTACTGAATGAAAGGTATGCCTCATTAAAAAGCACAGTCAGAACCCTTGGTGGGGGAGGGGGAGGTCTGGGGTAAGGAACCCCCCCCAGGTGCAAGATCCCCAGGATGCAACAGAGGACGTCAGGGGTGGGCGCTGTGCAGTGGGCTGAAGGAACAACCATTGCCAACCCAAGAGCCTCGGTTGCAAGCAAGACATGTAACAAAACCTATGTACTTGCCTTGTGGAAAATCCTATTTAGAGAGAGGCATTTTCTATCCGAGTTGGAGAATTTGGCAAAGATTCGTGATAATGATATACAAAATTAAGGACTCTTTTTTAGATACAAGTTAAGCTGTTGTAACCAGGTCACTCAAAAGTACAGAGGTTTAAATGAGTTAGGATTGTAGAACTCAGCGTCAAGAGGGTGGCCTCAACGGACATAACACCTCTGAGATACACTCTAATATGAATAAACAAAAATCGAACAAAACAATACCAACCAAAAATACAGAGAACTTTGGAAACCAGAGCAGGTCCAGCCTGCATCATAAGGGTGAAACTACTGGCAAAGTGTTCACTGTTCGGATCAGATTTTTTTTTAACATTTTATTAGGGGCGCATACAACTCTTAACACAATCCATACACATACATACATCAATTGTATAAAGCACATCCGTACATTCTTTGCCCTAATCATTTTCAAAGCATTTGCTCTCCACTTAAGCCCTTTGCATCAGGTCCTCTTTTTTCCCCCTCCCTCCCCATTCTCCCCTCCCTAATTTATAGATTATTATTTTGTCATATCTTGTCGGGTTAAGATTTATGCTTTGATCTTCTATGCTCCTCCCTCCCAAGCACTCACTCTGCTTAGTGACCCCGTCCTCCCTTCCCTCAGTGTCAGAGAGGGGAGTTCTCCAGAGGCTGATTTCTTATGTAGTCTCACAAATGAATCTTGGACTCCCGCTGTCATCCATCACGTTGTGTAAACCGAAGTTTTACAATTTAGGCTCTGATACTGATCTCTCCTTTGACATCGGATTATATGGATTTCAGTCCTTCGGTGCCTGATGATGGTGGTGTGCTTCTTCCGTGTGGACCTAGTTGACATCTCACTTAGATGGCTGCTTGTTTGGAGACAAGCCGTTAAGACCCAGATGCTATTTTATCTGATAGCCAGGCACCATCTAAGTCTTCACCACATTTTGCTATAGCACCCGTATCTTCTGTGTTCCCTTCCTGAGGGCGAGCCTTGGGCAGGCCCATGATGTAAGAATGAATTGTTCTTAAGTTGGAGCTAGGATTTAGTTCCAGCCCCACCCCATTCCTGGATCTATGCTTTTCTGTATTTTTAATTTTTAAAATAATTTTGCTGAAACTTGGGAGTTAATATATATGTCATATTCACAGTTCAATCACATCAAACAGAATTGTGCAGTTTAAAGCTTTTTAAAATTAAATTAAAAATTTTCAATTAAAAGATCATTTATTGGGGCTCTTACAACTCATAACAATCCATACATCAATTGTATCAAGCATATTTGTACATATGTTGCCATCATTATTTTCTAAACACTTAATTTCTATTTGAGCCCTTGTATCAGCTCCTCTTTTTTCCCTCCCTACTCCCTCCCACCTGAAGCTCTTTCTTAGATGTATATGAATGTCCCTGGATTTGTTTCTTCAGACAACCTTTTAACACAATTGGTTTATCCAAATTCATCGTATAGATTATTGGGAAGACACTAGGAAGGAAATGAGGGTCATGGCAAGATGGTAAATGATCACTTTATATACTCAGAGCCCCATAGATGACGACCAAAGTGATGAATAACAGAGCCGCTGTGTCTGAAGCATTTATAGATGAAATGATATGATTGCTCAGATCCAGTGTTGGGGAGAAGGCAGGGCAGGGAAAGATCAAAACAAAATCGGCCATTGTCATTGGTCATTTTGGGAGTTAAGTGGTAGGTGCATAAGGTTTGTGATTGTCCTTTATGCTTCTGTGTACATTTAAACTTTTCCATTATATAATTTTAAATTAAAAAATTTTTAAAAGAAAGATGAAAGTTTGAAGAGAGGCTCAGGTACAAAGAGATGTGGGGCAGAGACACAGTGTGGGAATTGTGGTGGGGCAGAGACATAGTGTGGGAATTGTGCCCGATGTGAGCCTGCCACACTGAGGCAAAACACTAAGGGGGTGTAACAGCACAGCAAGGGAATGGAGAGTGAGGTCCCCAGGGAATGCTGAAGGTGGACTTTGGGGCCAGGGCATGGTACTCCAACAGACTGGACTGGAAAACACTCCTAAAGGCCAACAAACAATCCTTGAACTAACTGCAAGCTTTTCTTTCTTGTTGTGTTTTGTTTAGTGTTGTCATTGGCTTATTGTTGTTGATTTGTTGTATATTGTTGCTTGGTTGTGCTATTTCTTATTTTTGTGCATGTTATTATCTCCACAGGTTTGTCCAAATAAGATAGGCTGGATGAAAAATCTGGAGAAGAAAACAACGGGACCGACAGTTCCCGGGGGACATGAGAGAGGGGGAGGTGGAGGGAAAAATAGTGGTGGTAACAAACCCCGGGACAAGGGAACAACAAGTGATCCAAATCAGTGGTGAGAGGAGGGTGTAGGAGGCCTGATAGGGTGTGATCAAGGGCAATGTAACTGAGAGGAATTACTGAAACCAAATGAAGGCTGAGCGTGATAGTGGAACAAGAGGAAAGTCCAAGGAAATAGAGGAAAGAACTAGGAGGCAAATGGACATTTATATAGGTCTAAATAAAAGCATGTACATATGTAAAGATATTTATATACGAGGGTGGGGAAATAGACCTATATGCATATATTTAATAGGTTTAGTATTAAGGTATTTCCTCCTTGGAGGCAGAAGACACTTCTCTCTCTTGGTTTACTCCCTGGGAGACATTGCAGCTGACAAGACACGTGGAACTGCGCTAGTGCCCTGAGCTGGAGAAGCCACATGGACCTACCGTGATGCAACCAGACCCCTGAGAAGTCACATGGAGACCTCTGCCAGCGCTGAGATGCTTACAACGCCACCAGATCCAAAGACTTTCTACCCACTGGCCTGTGATCGTCCTGCATTCGGCATCATTGCATGTGTTGCAAGAATCTGAAGAGGACTTTATAGATCAGTATCGGGCATATAGGCTAATATTGTACTTATTGACTTGGACTGGACTAGGTTGGGAGACTTTCTTTTTAAAAATTTTTTTGGGGGGAGACTTTCTTAATGTACAATTACCCTTTATATAAAACTCTCTTTTATACACGTTTGCGTTCCTATAGATTTGTTTCTCTAGTCCACCCAGCCTGACACAGGCTGCGAATCCTTGGTCATCATTATGGCCTCTCAGGCTGATTCATTTGGTCTTTTCTTATCTTTGTCCTGTTTAAGACTTAATAAAGAGGTGGTTCTAAAATATATTTGAATTTGAGGTCACTTACCCCCAAAACCAACAGTATAAAAATGGTTTGTTGTCTATCTGTAATTCAAATTTAACAGGGCTCTTGCATTTTATTTGGCAACACAGTTTTTATTACACGTTTATCGGCACTTCTTACATATATCATGCAATTCAATAGTTGAGTCATATCAAGAAAAGTTGTATAATCATTCCTACAGTCGATTCTAGAACATTTTCTTTTTTGCAAACCAACAGCCTTATATTATCGAGTGCTAAACTCGTGATGTGAAAGCATAAAAACCAAGGAAGAAACCAGACATTTGCCAATACAAATTCAGTAGATCAGATGGTGGCAAAACTCTTAAACTCAGCACGCCAGGCCGCTAGTGAGCCTGGGCAAGCAGGCCCGAGCGGGTCATCCCTCAGACAGCTCCTTATGGACCCAGCTTGGTTCTTCTTCTCCAATGTCTTCTCTGGAAGTTGTACCTGATTTTATTACCAGTTTTCATTTGGATCCACTGGGAGAATGGGCTGTTTCTGCTTCTGTTTCTTGTCCTGGAATCTCTTGATCGTGAAAGTCTTATGAGATGACATTGTGAAGTTGGGAAACCACCATGTGGAGACCCCTGCCAGAGCTGAGATGCTTCCACTGCCACAAGATCCACAAGACTTTCCACCCACTGGCCTGTGATCTTCCTGCATTCGGCATCATTGCATGTATAGCATGAGTCTGAAGAGGAAATTACAGATTGGTATCGGACATAGGGGCTAATATTGGATTTATGGACTTGATTTGGACTGGGCTGGGATGTTTTCTCAATATTCAATTGCTCTTTTATATAAAGCTTTTTCTTATACACATAGGAGTGTCTATGAATTTGTTTCTCTCGTCTACCTGGACTAATACAACAGAGAGAGGGGAACGAAGTCTAGAACATTTTCTTTCTTGTATTCATCATTAGTGTAATTTTTATTATTTTAACTGTGGCAAAAGTATACACCACAAATTATTTCCAACACCTTCTACATGGATATTTAAATGCCATTGATTATACTCTTATCGATGTAAATGCAATACTGTCTAAGCAAAAACTCTTACTCCTTCACTCATGGTAGCCACTGGTCAACTTTGGAGTCTTTTCTTTTCTTAGTAGTATACTTGATATAAAAATACACTTCCAGTTGTATGTACATCATCACAGTCAGTTCTAGTGCTCCCTCCCAGCTACTGCTCTCGCATGCCCCTCACCCTCCCACGCCCTGCCCCCGATAAACAATTGCATCCGTTCTTGTCTCTATCCATGTTGAAGTATGTACATATTTTTAAAAAAATAACATTCCTCTCTTGCTAGAACTGACAACATGAGAGATAAAGGTGGAGGAAAGGGAAATCAGGGTAAAATCCCACTTGAAGTAAATTTTCTGTGGAGAGATGATGGAGTTGGTGAACATAAAATCATCAGTAAGAACAAGGCTGGGGCTGATTATGGAACAGACCATTAATTTTTCATTTACAAGTTCAAGTTGAAGCTGAAAAAACTAGAAGTACCCGAGAACCAAAGGTCGATCTTGAGTATATCCCACTTCAAGGATTTGATGCATTGAGCGCTAATGCACGAAGGCCAGATTAATTGTAGGATGATATCAAGAGCATCATACACATAGAGAGGTCTGCAAGGCCGGCCCCAATCCCCACTATGTGGACACCCCCTACACCCCCCCCAGAAGAATTCACTTCAAAGGACAGCACTGAAACTACAGCTCAGGCAGAGGGGCGCGTCTGATCAGAACACACAGGGGCAAACAAAGAGGGAAGGAGAAAGAGTGGAACATATCCTGGCCCACCAAGTCCCGATGATGTTCCTGCTCAGAGCAGCCAATACACAGAGAAGACCATAGGGCCAGCCCCACTACAAGACACAACATCCTTCACTGACCCATAGTGCTATGGGGGACAACACTGGAGACACAGGGTGGGAATTGTGCTCGATCTGACCCCAGCACACTGGGGCAGAACACTAAGTGCATGCAACGGAGCAGCAAGGGCAAAGGGAGCAAACCAATGAAGTCCCCGGGAAATACCAAAAATAGACTTTGGGATCAGGGCATGGCACCCCATCAGACTCCACTGGAAAACACTCCTAAAGGTCAACAAACAAACCTAGAACTATTTATAGGCTTTTCTTTTTCTGTCATTGCTTTTTGTGTGTGTGGTTTTGTTTTCCTTTGTTGCTTTGTTTTGCTATGTCTTGTTTTTGTGCTTATTATTTGCTGTCTCTGCATTTCTATGTAGATAAGATAGGTGGTGTAAACAATCTAGAGGAGAAAACAACCGGGCCAATGCTTCCAGGGGGACATGGGAGAGGGAGAAGTTGGGGAAAGGAAGGAGGGTGTCAACCAACCCAAGGACAAGGGAACAAGTGATCTAAAATCGATGGCGAGGAGGGTGTAGGAAGCCTGGTAGGCTTGATCAAAGGCAGTGTAACCAAGAGGAACTACTGAAATCCAAATGAAGGCCAAACAAGATAGTGAGACAAGAGGAAAGTAAAAGGAAATAGCGGGAAGAACTAGGAGTAAACGGGCATTTATAGAGGTCTCAATACAGGTATGTACATAGGTAAATATATTTATATATAATGATAGGGAAATAGATCTATATACATATATGTATATGTTAAGTATTAAGGTAGCAGACGGACATTGGGCTTCTACTCAAGTACTCTCTCAACGCAAGAACTTTTTGTTCTAATAACCTGGCATTTCATGATACTCACCTTCTAGATACTATCTCTGAAGACAAAATGGTTGCATAAGCAAATGTAGTGAAGGAAGCTGATGGTGCACATCTATTAGAAGATATAGCATCTAGGGTCTTAAAGGCTTGAAGATAAACAAATGGCCATCTAGCTGAGAAGCAACAAAGTCCACATGGAAGCACACCAGCCTGTGTGATCATGAGGTGTCAGTGGGAGCAGGTGTCAGGCATCACAGATCCAAAACAAAAATCATACCAATGTGAATGAGGGGTAGTGTGGAGTGGAGACCCAAAGCCCAGCTGTAGACAATTGGACATCCCCTTACAGAAGGGTCACAAAGAAGAAACAAGCCAGTCAGGGTGCAGTATAGCACTGGTGAAACACACAACTTTCCTCTAATTCTTTAATGCTTACTCCCCCACACTATCATGACCCCAGTTTTACCTCACAAATCTGGCTAGACCAGAGCATGTACACCAGTACAGATAAGAGCTGGAAACACATGGAATCCAGGACAGATAAATCCCTCAGGACCAATAATGAGAGTAGTGATACCAGGAGGAGGAGGGGAAGATGGGAGGGGAAAGGAGGAACCTATCACAATGATCTACATATAACCCCCTCCCAGGAGGAAAAAAATGAGGAGCTGATACCAAGGGCTCAAGTAGAAAGAAAACTGTTTCAAAATGATGATGGCAACATATGTACAAGTATGCTTGACACAATGGATGGATGGATGGATGGATGGATGGATGGATGGATGGATGAATTGTGATAAGAGCTGTACGAGCCCCCAATAAAATGATAAAAAAGAGCGTCATACAAGAATTTGTTTTTGTTCTTAGATTTTTCATGTCTGAAATCCAGGATAAGTAAATCTCTAGGGACAGTAACTGGCCGAGTGGCTCCTTTGTGGCAGGAAAGATGGGAGGGAGAGGGGAGCTAATACTGAGGAGCACACGAAAGAAGACAATGGTCTACAACTGACTGTGGTGGTGACTGTACAGCTTTTCTTGAGATGACTGAACTCTTGGATTGTCTGATATGCGAATTATATACCAATAAGACGGTTCCTTTGTGAATTAAAGTAAGAGGTCTGCTCACAAGGACTCTTTAGAGTACTAAAAAGCAACAATTTAAAATAAACTAAAAAGGACCGATTCTACTTTGAGGACAAAGGTGTTCCTGACCCTGGCATTCTCCGTTGCCTCACATGCAGATGAAAGTTGGACATTGAATAGGAAGACGGAAGAAGAATTGATGCACTGGAGTTGTGGAGCTGGAGAAGAATATTGAAAGAACCGTGGACTGCTAAAGGACAAACAGATCTGTCTTGGAAGTATGGCCAGAGTGCTCCTTAGAGGCTGGGAGGGCAAGGCTTGGGACATGTTGTCGGGAGAGACCAGTCTCTGGAGAAGGACATCATGTTTGGTAAAGTGGAGGGGCAGCACAAAGAGGAAGCCTTTCGGCAAGGTGGGTTGACCCAGTGCCTGCACTGTGGGCTCAAGCGTGGGACTGGTGGTGAGGATGGCACAGGACCGCGCGGGGCGAGGATGGCACAGGACCGCGCGGGGTGAGGATGGCACAGGACCGCGCGGGGCGAGGATGGCACAGGACCGCGTGGGGCTGGGTTCTGCTGTGCTCAGGTGCCACCATGAGTCGGAAACGAACTGCTGGCACCTAACAACAAAATGGTTTAAAACAAACCCTGTCCTGATAAGCACACAGCTTTAGGTTTGATGACACACGTTCTTTTGTTTTGAAATGAACTTGTATGCAACAAAAGAACCCAACTCCACTTCTGATTAACTTTCCCTCCTGTTGCAGCCACTCAGACCAATGTTTGCATCTGATGGGGAGGGGGCTGGAGGGTTTTTAAGGCGGTGACCCTTCTGTCTTTTAAAAAAGTTAAACTTTATACACATTTTCCTCTTTTTGTTTGTGGAATATAATACTTATAAAGAAAAATATATTCTATGCACTTGCACAGCCCGTGCATTAGATCTAATCAGTAACAGTAATCATTTTTGTACATGGGTGTGAGGTAAAGATCTTGGTTCATCCTTTTGCAGGAAGGGATCCAATTTTTCCAGCACTATTTATTAAAAAGCCTATCTCTTCTCCATTTAACCTGTTTTAGTCCTTTATCAACCATCAGATGTCTGTTGACATATGGTTGTATATCTGGGTTCTCAATTCTAATCCTCCAGTCTTCATGTCTATCACACTAACACTGAGCTGTTTTGATTACCATCACTATATTGTATTATCTGAGAGTGAAAGTCCTCCTACTTTTTTTTTTTAATAGTGCTTTGCTTATCTGGTATTTCTGTCTTTTCCATATAAAGTTGATGATTAGTATTCCCATTTCTTTGAAGAATTGTTGCTGGGATTTGCATCAGAGTTGAATTGAATTTATATACAAAGCACATCTTTTAAACTTGCTTTGTTGTTGATGCTCATAACATACACAGCAAAAACAAAAACAAAACACCAATCCAACCACCTCTACCCGTACCACTTACTGACTTTAACTACATCCTTCAAGTTGTACAACTATTCCCAACTCCTTTTCTGAGCTAGGCCTCCTCCTTAACGTAAACTCATTGCTCGCTAAGGTGCCTACTAATCCTTTAAGCGTGAATGCCAGTACGATCCCAGATAGTTCTTGCGACAACAGCTCTAAGAGTCCCCAATAAAATGATTTTTTAAAGATATGAAAGCAATTGTATTGGACAGGGTTCTCTAGAGAGACAAACCAGATTTCTAGTAATTATATATATAAATATATTTATATAGATATATAATTCAAGAAATAAACTGTTAAATTATATACAGATAGATAATACAAGAAATTAACAGTTAAATTATAAAGCAGTGAGACACTAGCAGTCCTTTAAGGCTTGAGAGCCACCAGCTGCCAGTCCCCTTCTGTAGAGAGAGCTGGGCTATACATACCCAGGCAGCAAACAGCAAGGCAGGTCCCCAACTGTCATCAACTGTCAGTCCCCAGCTCCAGAGATGAACATTCCAATCATGTGGGCTTAAAGGGACCTCAACTTACAGCAACACAGTCCACAGGCTAGGCATCCCAGAGGTAGTGTACCCCTTTAAACTGAGGCACAGAACAACCAAGGTGAGGCTCACCGAGCCATTTATCCCTCTGCCCTTCGGTTAATCCTACTTGTGTTTATCGGCCAGGCTGGCACAATAAACTATAGCAACAATAATCATTTACAATTCATCAAGGGGTCATGAGGGTGGGAGGGTACAGGAAGGAGGGAAAAAAGAGTAGCTCAAATAGAAAGTAAATGTTTAGAAAAATCATGATAGCAACATATGTACAAATATGCTTTATACAATTGATGTATGGGTTGTTATATGAGCTGTATGAGCCCCCAATAAAATGGTCTTTTTAAAAACTAAACTAAAATAAAAAGAGCAAAATGTGCCGGGCAGACAGTTTCTACTGGTTAAGCTAAATTATCCACCACTTGTCTGTCAGTTTGTCGCACTTCAGTGGCTTTATATATGACTGGTTTTGTAAATGCCAACACGGTCACCCAAAGTGAACAGGTCGGTGGAACTTCTAGACTAAGAACAGACAACGACGAAGGACATGGCTCTCCACTTCGAAGGAGGGAGCCTCTGAAAACCTTATGCACAGCCTCACAACACTGCCAGACACCGGAAAGCTAAAGAATGGAAGCAGAGCATTGTGGGAGATAGTGCCGGAGGACAGGACCTTCAGGTCCAAGGGCATTCAAAATATACCTAGAAGCTGGCTTATATGAAGAAGAATGTGACATCAGGGTCAGAATAAGGCTTATTAGCGACCTGTGATGTGCAGATGACCCGGCCTCACTTGCTGAAAGTGAAAAGGGCTCGAAGCACTTGCTGGTAAAGGTCAAGGACTTCAGTGTGGATTACAACTCAGTGAAGACCACAGTCCTCACAACTGCACCCATGGGTCCATCGGGATCAATGGAGAAAAGTTTGAAGTTGTCAGAAATGTGCTCAGGCACAGCAACGATTGTCAGGGTGGTGCAGGACTGTGCAGTGTTTCATTCTGTTGTGTATAGGGTCACTTTGATTCAGAACGGAAGCAAAGGCATCTATGAACAACAACAAACTAAACTACTGTTTGATGTTAAGATGATTCCAGGGAAGATTTTTTTTTTTTTTTTTGTTTAGGGTTGTCAGATTATTTCAGGGAAATCATTCCAGCCACTATGGTTACAGAAAGTCTGTATTATGTGAAAGCTAGAATTTTTATTTCACATTTCCTCCTCTTGATCATGATTTTCCTATAGACCAGTGGTTCTCAACCACGACCCTTTAATATAGTTCCTCATGTTGTGGTGACCCCCCAACCATAAAATTATTTTCTTTGCTACATCATAACTGCAATTTTGCTACTGCTATGAATTGGGCGAACCCTGTGAAAGGATTGTTTGACCCCCAAAGGGGTCACAACCCACAGATTGAGAACCACTGCTGTAGACTATGGGATCAAATGTTCAGTAATGGTAACCAGGAACCAGCCAGTTCTGGTCTCATGGCACAGGGTACATTTTGTTTTCTTTCTTGTTTTTTGTTTTTTATTAGGGGCTCATACAACTTTTATCACAGTCCATACATACATCAGTTGTGTAAAGCACATTTGTACATTCATTGCCCTCATCATTCTCAAAACACTTGCTTTCCACTTAAGCCCCTGGCATCAGGTCCTCATTTATTCCCTCCCTCCCCGTTACCCCTCCCTCATGAATCCTTGATAATTTATAAATTATTATTTTGTCATATCTTGCCCTGTCCGGTGTCTCCCTTCACCCACTTTTCTGTTGTCTGTCCCCCAGGGAGAAGGTCACATGCAGATCCTTGTAATCGGTTCCCCTTTCCAACCCATCCTCCCAGTAGCACCACTTACACCACTGGTCCTGAAGGGATCATCCATCCTGGATTCCCTGTGCCTCCAGTTCCTATCTGTACCAGTGTACATCCTCTGGTCAAGGTAGAATTGGGATCATGATAGTGGGGGGTGGGCATTTGTTAATGCAGACAAATAGTTACGGGTGTTCATTTCTTCTTATTATTCCTGATTCTCCTTCCTCTGATATTCCAAGAAAATAGATATCAATTGTCACATTACATATATTTGGAGGAAGACAATTCAATTTACAGCATTGAATACAAGAAGGAAACAAATGCTTCTTTCTACATGAAGTTGATGCCATCTAACAATTGATAATTTTTAAGTTAATTTCCAAAGAGCAGTGACTTCTTTTCAAGAGCATGTACACAGTGAATGGGAGTGTCCAAACTCATCTTATTGTATCCACTGTGTTAGACTGGATAGACTAGAAGAACAAATCCAGGGAAAACCATATATGGACAGGGAAGAGCTTTATATCAAAGAGTAATTATATATTAAGAAAACAGCCCAGTCCAGATCAAGTCCATAAGTCCTATATTATCCCATGAATTCCTCTTCAGACTCACACAGTACATGTAATGATGATGAATGCAGGAAGATCACAGGCCGGAGGGTGGAAAGTCCTGTGGGTCCAGTGGCGGTGGAAGCTCCAGGGCTCTGGCTGCCATCAGTGTGGCTCTATGTGACTGTCAACAGGAATGTATAGCAGAGAGTTCCCAGAATCCTTATGAGAAGGTCACGCCCACAAGGAGGGATCAGGCTGTGACCTGATGGACAGGCTAGACTCCACGCCTTATTCTTATTTATCAAGTTGACATGAAATGGTGTAAGTACCACATCCACACATTTTGTATTGAGTTACCTGGGCCTGTGAGAGAGGCCACACACCTAGTTAATGATACAACTGAGATTAGAACCAGGGATTCTGCCTCCTTTTCCAGATCGCATCTGCAAACAAGGGTGCTGGGTGCACGCTGCTGTTGGGGGACCCCTTTCTCATTATACTTGAGGAAGATACACAGTCCAGGGGGCACCAGTCACTACAAAGTCCAATGCAAATGGAACCCCTGGAGTTGTGAAGAGGAACTTTGAGTTACGTATTGAGCTGCTAACCACAAGGTCATCAATTCGGATCCACCAGCTGCTCCACATGAGAGCGATGAGGCTGCCTACTCCTCTAAAGATTTTTAAGTCTTGGAAACCCAAAGGGGTAGTTAGCTCTCCTCTGTCCTATAGGGTCGCCGTCACTCAAAATCAACTCAATGACAGTGCGTTTGTTTGGTTTTGGGAGCTGTGCAGTGGCCCTGAGCCCAAATATAGCATTCAAGCCATTCAGCAGCCACCCAGAAAGCATCATTCTACGAGCACAGTTTTTGAGAGTCTGACCCAGATTGGCGGGGGCGAGGTTGGTGGTGGTGAAGTGGGAGACTTCCAGAACATTGCTTCCCCCTCTGCAGTCAAGTGACCATCCATGTAGAGACCAACCTTGGATCCTGGCCTCAGTAACTCTGCTCTGGGGTCTCATTCCACAAATGGAGGTTCTGGGAAGGGAGGAGGCACACGCCCCTTAGTGAGTGCTTGGCCAACACGTTCACGCAGCTCGCCAAAGCGAAGTCCCCCAGCTGCCCGGATGCCATTTTCCACGATGTAGTCAACTGCTTCTTTCCTACTCTCGAATCTGCTTTGGGGGAACTGAACACAGTAGTCAGCTGTTGCCATGGGTTACATGAATTCAGAGCTGGGGGTGGAACCTAAGCAGACCTTCAATATCAGGCCTCAAGTGGGAAGCAAAGGAAGTGCTGTAACACCTTAGAAGGACACAGACACATCACGCATCAGCAGCAAACTGGATGGTGGCCGCCTGGAGCCTCAACTTGTTAGCAGCTGCTAAAAATACTTTCTCTGCATGGGGCTTGTAAGTCATTGGCAAATACCCCGAGAAACACGAATGAATATCAGTATCTTTAGACCTGTGCTGTGCACTATTGTAGCCACTGGCCACGTGTGGAAATGTGCACGAGCCGAACTGAGCTGTGCCCTCAGTTCAAAATACACATCGATAGAAACAACTGGAAGCCCCAGATCCATTCGCAGGGTCCACACACGGATTAGCCTCTGCCGAATCCCCTCCAATCACCGTTGAGGGATGTGAGTCGCCCTGGAGCCCGAGAGGAGAGGGTTGTAAAATTGCTTGTGGTGGACGTAGTTAGGTGGAAATGTAATATTTTATCATTTGATCTCCCTTTCGACCCATTTTAAAGCTGTTTCATTTTTGTTTTTTTAAGTGAAGGGGAAATACACATGGATTAAGCCCCTGTGAGTCCCCTCTGACCATGGGCCAGGGATGCGACTGGCTTTGCTGACATGCAGAATGCATGGGAAAGTGGGTTGTTGCAGGCGCCGTTAGGTTAAAATTTAGCACCGATCATTTTAAGTTCCTTATGATCCGTCTAAATTGGTTCTAGTTTTTAATATTTTCTGCCTTCTTTTCTTTTGAGACTTCTTCGGTTTCACTTTGTTATTCTTGGTGGTTAGTTTGTTTTTCGATGTTTTTCTGTATATGAGATCCAGGACAGATACATCTACAGAGACAGGGGTACAGCAGGAGAGGTTGGGGGAAAGGGGAGCTAATGATGGTGAGTTCAAGCATGAAGAACATGTTCTAAAATTGACTGTGTTGCTGATTGTACGACTCTTCCTGATGTGGCTGACTACTGACGTGCATGATATGTGAATTGTGTGTCAAGAAAACTGTTGGAAAAAAACAGTATGAGCGGATGTAAAAAACGCATGCATATTTTTATATTGATGTTATATTATAACCAGTAAATTAGTCTTTATTCTATATCGCGTTATATTGGGGGCTATATGTTGTTACCAGCTGTCTTCAAGCCGGCTCCCACTCGTGGCAGCCCCGTGCACGACAGAACCAAACCTTGTCCATAGGCTTCCTGGGACACACTCACTCCACAAGGGAGAACAGGCTCAGGGAGAGGAAGAGGAGACCTCGGCGTTGATCAAACTCTTCCCTCAGACTAGGGTGCCCTCCCCCCTCCCCCCACTCAGACTCAGCCAGTTCCCTGCAAAGAGCCCCCCCCCCCCCCTCCATCCATCCCTCCACACCTCTCTTTCTTCCTTGAAAGGCAGAACCTAAAACGACGTCGGTACAATAGCATCACACCCTCCCACCCCGCAGCCTCCCCAGGCTCCGCTTAGGCTAACGAATACCTTCCGGTCCCGACTAGATGGTGAAGTGTCGTTTCTGAACACTTGACACAATCACTTCTAAAAGGCGAGACCTTCCTTCCTTTTCGCGACGCTGAGTTACCCTCGTGTCTCATTCTCTCCGCACCTGCGCACAGCCCTCCTAGGGAGCACACCCGAAGACCAAACCGAGTGCGTCAGAGGCGAACTCGGTGCCGTGGGCTTGCAGTGGCTTCTTCCTCTCTTTTTTTTAAACTCCACTGTGATTTGGGTGTGAAAGTTTATAGACCCAACTGGATTTCATCCAATAAGTCACACACCTCTTGCTTTGCGACATTGACGGAAACCCCCACGCTTAGCAGTCCCTAGCCCACTGCCTGTGTCCTGTTTCCATCCTCCTTCGTCCCTATCCTACCCCGCCTTCTGAACTCGCTCCCTGGCAAATGATGCCCTTGGATCTTATTCTAAGGAGCGCACCCCTCCGTGGTGTTACTGCTCCCCTCACTGGAAGGGCAGCTTTTTCTAAGCCAATCACCAGACCTTTCTTACAAGGTGCATCTAGATGAATGGGAACTTCCAGTCTTCCTGTTAGCGGACACTTTATTTTATTTTTTTATATAATAGTTTTATGAACATTTCTTACACAATCCATTATATCCATTCACATTCAATTTCTGTTGTTCACTCCCACCGAGTGAGGTTATACAATCATCATTGCTATCAGCTCCCCATTCCATCCCTTCCTTCCCCACTCCCTTCCCACACCCTCAGGGAACCATTACTCCTGTAACTATTTCTGAAGGGCTATCTCTCTTGACTTTCATGAGCCCCATAATCTTAAATATACAAATGACCATATGCACATCTAACTTGATCAATGAGGTAAAAGAGGTAATAACCATAATAGTAAGGGGAGGAAATATTTATGAACCAGAGGATAGTTGTGTGGTTCATCAGTACCAAACCTACCCTGCACTTATCCATTCTGTGTAGCTTCTGAGAGGGACCGGGCAATACTTTCACTGTGGGTTCCCCAGGGACTCCTTCACATGCAGCTGGTGGACCTTCTCTGACTCAAGGTGGCTTCATGCAATGCAGAACGAAATCTTCCAGGTTCTGCTCGGTGCCCAGGATGGCTAATGGTCCACGGGTTTCCATTGGCTGACTTTTGGAAGTTGATCGCCAGGCCTTTCTTCCTAGTTCATCTTAGTATGGAAGCTCTGCTGAAATCTGTTCAGCATCATAGCAACACACAAGCCTCTACTGACAGAGAGGTGGTGGCTGCCCGGGAGGTGCCTTGACCAGGACTTGAACCCGGGTCTCCCACATTGAAGGTGAGAGTTCTACCGCTGCGAGCATTCTGCCGCTGCCCTGACCTTAGGGCTTCCATCACGGTTCTGTGTCGCTCCAGCAGAATCACGTAAAGTGACTTGCAGTTGGGGAAGCTTCGTAAGAACAAACATGTTCTAGGTTCTCCAGCTCTTTTGCTATGAAATAGAGGCTCGGTCTCGGCACAGACACGGTGTGAGTAGCCCATACCATGCCCGTCCTGTGTCTGGAGACTGGTGGAGGTATGGGTGTGTTCACACACCGGTATGCATGTAATGAGGTCGTGAGCAGCCATGTGGGTAGGCAGATGGCTGGCCGAGGGCGGGAGTCTGATTTCTATCCAGCTACTCTCTCGACACCTGCAGGTTTCTAGGTATGAGACCAGTGAGAACAGGCTTAGAAAAGGCGGGTTAACAAAATGACACTGAATTTAAACAGTGGCGCTTGAGGTGCCTGCAGAAAAAGAGGGAAAGGGGCATTTCAACGTTCACCAACATGGAAACAATCGTTGGCTCTATGAGGCCTCCCCACTATTGAACCCCCTCTGAGAGGTGCCTGAGACACAGGAGAGAGTCAAAGGGCAAAACCCGCACTGGGAGAGAAATACAGACTATGCTGTGTACTTCTACTGTTGTAACTGTGATTGTTGTCTGTCTGTTCTTTTTTCCAAGTAGACCTGTGTTTTCATCACCTAGGGTTGCCATGACAAAAATGCCACAAATTGAGTAAAGTCCCCGAACATATTTTCTCACAGTTCTGGAGGCTAGATATTGGCATTCGAGACTCAGTCGAGTTGTTTCTCTCTCTCTGCTCAAAGGGAAAGGCCTTCCAGTCTTTTCCAGCTTCTGCAAGCCTCTGGTGAGCCTGGATTTGGCTTGTGGAGGAATGCGATCTCCTCCGGTGTGTGTCTGTTCTCTTTTATAAATCATCACTCAGAAGGACAGACCCTCCCTACCCTGACATGACACTGTTAACTTCAGTGATAACATCAAAAAGAGCCCTAAGGTGTCCTGGACCCAAGCCATGGTATTGTCTTTTTTTACACTTAATTTTTTTTTAATAAATCATTTCATTGGGGACTCTTACAGCTCTTTTAACAATCCACATCAATTGTATCAAGCACATTTGTACACGTGTTGCCATCATCCTTTTCAAAATATTTTCTTTCTACTTGAGTCCTTGGTATTAGCTCCTCTTTTTCCCCTTCCTACCCTCATGACCCCTTGATAAATTATAATTATTATTTTCATGTCTTACACCATCTGCTGTCTCCATTCACCCACATTTCTGTTGTATGTTCCCCCTTTCTCTCCCTTCTCCCCGACCTTCTCCCTACCCTCATGGTGTCAATACTCCCATTATTGTTCCTGAGGGGTTTATCTGTCCTGGATCCCGTGTGTCAAGAGCTCTTTGCTGTACCACTGTTACATGCTCAAGTCTAGTCACATTTGTAAGGTAGAACTGGGGTCATGATAGTGGGGAGGGTGGGGAGAGAAAGCATTAAAGAACTAGAGGAATGTTGTGTGTTTTGTCGGTGCTATACTGCACCCTGGCTGACTTGTTCCTTCCTTGTGACCCTTCTTTGAGGGGATGTCCAATTGTCTACAGGTGGACTTTGGGTCTCTGCTCCAACCCCCCACAATATTTTCAATCACCTCATATGCAAGTGAAAGTTGGACCTTGAATAAAGGAGACGCCAGAAGAATTGATGCATTTGGATTATGACGTTGGTGATGAATCATGAAAGGACCACAGACTGAAGGAACAAACAAATCTGTCTTAAAGTAGTACAGCCAGGATGGTCCTTATAAGTGAGGCTAGTGAGACTTAGTCTCGTGTACTCAGTCATGTTGTCAGGTGGGATCAGCCCCTGAAGAAGAAGGACACCATGCTTGGTAAAGTGAAGGGTCACTGAAATAGGGGAAGGCTCCCAAAGAGGTGGGCTGACATAGAGGCGCCAACAGTGAGTTCCACCCTAAGCAGCACTGTGAGGACCCTGCAGCGGCAGGCAGTGTTTCTGTCTGCTGCAAAGTCACTTTGAATCACAACAGACTCGATGGCACCTAACAACCCAACAAAGGAGAACTCTGTTACCCTAAACAGGCTACCCCACCATCGCTTCAACATTTCGGGCTCCAACCTGTCTGTGGGGGGACGCAATTAAATTCACGACCATCTAATACATGAGTAACTCCCCCTTCCCCCCATCCAACTCGGCAAGAATGACACTTCCTATTTCCTGAAAACTTAACATTTTGATGAATACAGATGGAAATCCCATGACAGCACATCAATGATTCAGGAAGTCCGGGCTAAAATTGTCTGAAAATGTTTACAGCTAGGATGGTGGAATCGGTCCTGCTCATCTTTGAGAAAATGTGGAGACAGGAAGGACAGCTGAAAGGTTAGAATAGGACAAAGTTGGTCTCGGTTTCAGTTACAGGGTGAGCCCATTTGTAGATTGCTCAAATGCCCAACACAGCCTGGCTGCAGCAGCAAAGAAAGCAGGGCAGCAAGTGCCACCAGGCAGGACAGGGCTGCCTTACAAGACAAGAGGAGGGACCGGCTTTGGGGAGAGACATACATTGACTTCTGGGATTCTCTGAACAGGCAACTTATTGGTTGTGAGGTAGTCCTAGGGATGTTTGTACATATTTATGTTTACTTATGTGTATATTATTATATATACATATGTATATTATAGATACATAGCATGTATGCATATTTATATTTCAGGAACCTTTCTGTATGTGTGTTATCTGATGTAATTTAAAGGTTTCCAGAAAAAGGTTTGTCCCAGTTTTCAAAACAAGAAAAGATAAAATAAATGGTGACTTTCAGAAATGATGAACTAGGAAGCTTAATTGTCCTTGGAAAAAAAAGTCACGAATCAGCTATTAAAGTAACAGTCTGAGCACTTGGAAAAGAGTGCAGTGTTAAAATGGATTGTGCAACCCATCTTCGCAGGACTGACTTATAGAGTTGTATGATATGTGAGTTATATGCCCATAAGACTATGGAAATAAAACAAAATAAGAAGAGGGGAAAAAAGAGAAAGAGAAAGTCGTGATGCCAGGAGATTAGCATGAGCTCATTTCAAATAAGTCGTACCCAAAGCATTGTGGTGCTGTTTGTGCTTTTTTGTTTTGGATAAATTTTTACTGTGGATTCAGTGTGTGTGTGTGTGTGTGTGTGTGTGTGTGTGTGTGTGTGTGTGTGTGTGGTCATTACTGTTTCACATAGAGTTATTAGATTAGAGGAGAATTTGGATGGTGAAAATAATTAAGTGCTCAACTATTAGCCCCAAAATTGACAGTTCGAGTCCATCCAAAGATGTTTCCAAAGACAGGCCGGACAATCTACTTCCAGATGTACACAGCCTCGGGACCCTGGGGCACAGGTTCTGCTCTGATTCACACGGGTAACAGTTGGTCAGAAAATATTGCTGCTATACTGTTGATGTCGTCTAGAAGTACTCAACTGTAATTTCAAGTTACACTACACTACACTAGCCCCTCCTTAAAAGACAGCCGACGCTATCTGTAGAGTCAGAACTGACAGTGGTTTGGGCTTTTGGTCTGACAGCTTTGGGGGTAAGGGTGATGCAATAGCACAATTCCCACCTTCCAGGCAGGAGAGTCGGGTTTGATTCCAACCCAATGTACTTGAAGTGCAGCCGCCACTGGCTGGTCATGGAGGTTTCCATGTTGCTATGATGCTTTGTGTATCAGGGTTGTAGCCTCTCATTATACGTCTTCAAGATGAGAAGACTGAGACATCCGGATTGGAGGAAGGCTGATTAACATAATCTTGCTCGATGAACGTGAGGAGGACTTGAAACACTTGCTGGTGAGGATCAAGGACTGCAGCCTTCAGTGTGGATGACAGCTCAATAGAATGGAAATAAAAATCCTCACAACTGGACCAATAGGTAACATCATGATAAACGGAGAAAAGATGGAAAGGATTTCATCTGTTTGGATTCACAATCAATGCTTGTGGAAGCAACAGCCAGGAAATCAAACGACACATCGCTCTGGGTGAAATCTGCTACACAAGACCTGTTTCATGGGTTGAAAACCAAGAATGTTATGTTGAGGACTGAGTTATGCCTGACCCAAGCCAGGGTATTTGTGATTGGCCCGTATGCAGGTGTAAGTTGGATATTGAATAAGGAAGACCGAATAACAGTCAATGCATTTGAGTTATGGTGTTGGTGAAGAATCTCGAAAGTACCATGGAGAACAAACAGATCTCTCTTGGAAGAAGTACAGCCAGAATGATCCTTAGAAGGAAGGACACATATTTTGGACAAGTTTTCACAAGAGCCGACCACTGGATAAGGACATCATGCTTGGTAAAGTACTGGGGCTGTGTTAGTCTGGGTTGGCTAGAGAAACAAACCTAGGACACTCATATATATGTAACAGAATGCTGTATATCAAAGAGTAATTGTATATTAAGAAAAAATCCCAGCCCAGTCCAGTTCAAGTCCATAAGTCTGATAATAGCCCATATGTCTGATACCAGTGTATAAATTATTCTTCAGACACAGCCATGCAAGGACACCGGATGCGGGAAGCTCACAGGCCAGTGGGTGGAAGTCTTATGGATCCAGTGGCAGTAAGTCTCCACATGGTTCTTCCAGCTCCAGGGGCTTGTCAGCAGGAAGATGAAGCAAAGAGAACATGTGTCCCACCTCCAAGGAGGAAGACAAGAGTTCCCAGAATCCTCAGGAAAAGACTATGCCCACACAGACGTGTCATTGGCTATTACCTGATTGACAGGCTACACTCCACCCCTTTGCAAGTTGACAGGATATTATGTAACTACCATAGAGACATTGAAAAAGAGGAAGACCTTCATTAAGATGGATTGACCCTCTTTTTTTAAAAAAAAACAACAGTTTATTGGGGGCTCATACAACTCTTTTTTTTTTTTAATCATTTTATTCAGGAGGGAAGGAGGCGTAGAAAAGGGGAACTGATCTTGGGGATCTACATGTAACCTCCTCTCTGGGGGATGGGCAATAGGAAAGTGGGTGAAGGGAGACGCCGGACAGTGTAAGATAAGATAAAATAATAATTTATAAATTATGAAGGGTTCATGAGAGAGGGGGAATGGGGAGGGAAGGGGAGGGGAAAAAAGGAAAATGAGCTGATTCCAGGAACCCAAGCAGAAGGCAAATTTTGAGAATGATGAGGGCAACGAATGTATAAGGGTGCTTTACTCAATTGATGTATATATGGATTGTGATAAGAGTTGTACGAGCCCCAATAAAATGATTTTAAAAATCACTTTATTGGGTGCTTGCACAGCTCTTATCACAATCCAAACATACATCCATTGTGTCAAGCACATTTGTGTATTTCTTGCCATTATGATTCTCAAAACATTTGCTTTCTAATTGAGCCCTTGGTATCAGCTCATTTTTCCCCTCCTCCCCGCTCCACCCTCCCTATGAACCCTTGATAATTTATAAATTATTTTGTCATATCTTACATTGTCCGATGTTTCCCTTCACCCACTTTTCTGTTGTCCATGCCCCAGGGAGGAGGTTAAAAGTAGATCCTTGTAATCGCTTCTCCCTTCCCACCACACCCTAACCTCCACCCTCCCGGTATTGCCACTCTCACCACTGGTCCTGAAGGGATCATTTGTCCTGGAGTCCCTGTGTTTCCAGTTCCTATCTGTACCTGTGTATATCCTTTGGTCTAGCCAGAGTTGTAAGGTCGAATTGGGATCATGATAGTGGGGGTTGGTGGTGGTGAAACATTAAAGAACTAGAGGAAAGTTGTATGTTTCTTCGTTGCTGCACTGCACCTTGCATGGCTCATCTCCTCCCCGCAACCCTTCTGTATGGGGATGTCCAGTTACATACACATGGGCTTTAGGTCCCCACTCCACACTCCCCTCATTCACAATGATAAGATTTTTTGTTCTTTGATACCGGAGACCTCATCCCTTCAACACCTCATGGTCACACAGGCTGGTGTGCTTCTTCCTTGTGGGCTTTGTAGCTTCTGAGCTAGATGGATGCTTGTTTACCTTCAGGCCTTTAAGACTCCAGACGCTATATCGTTTTATAGCCAGTCTCCATCAGTTTTCTTCACCATATTTGCTTATGCACCTGCTTTGTCTTCAGCATTTGTGTCGGGAAGGTGAGCATCATGCCAGTTTAATAGAACAAAGTATTCTTGCACTGAGGGAGTACTGAGTGGAGGCCCAATGTCCATTTGCTACCTTAATACTGAACCTATAAATATATGCACATAGATCTATTTCCCCATCTGCATATATAAATATATTTACATATGTACATGCCTTTATTTAGGCCTCTATAAATGCCCTTTGCCTCCTAGCTCTTTCCTCTATTTTCTTTGACTTTCCTCTTGTCCCACTATCATGCTCAGCCTTCATTTGGGTTTCGGTAATTCCTTTTGGTTACATTGCCCTTGATCACACCCTACCAGGCCTTCTACACCCTCCTCACCACCGATTTGGAGTACTTGTTGTTCCCTTATCCCTGGGTTTGTCAACATCCCCCACCTTCTCCTCTCCCATGTCCCCCCAGGACTATCATTCCCATTGTTTTCTCCTCCAGATGTTCATCCAGCATATCTTATTTAGATAGATCTGTGGAGATGATAATAACATGCACAAAAATGAGACAGAGCAAAGCCAACAACAAAAAGCCAGTGACAAAAAAAAAAGAGAGAAAAGCCTATAGTTAGTTCAAGGACTGTTTCTTGGCCTTTAGGAATGTTTTCTGGTCAAGTCTGATGGGGTGCCAAGCCCTGACCCCAAAGTCTATTTTGGTATTCCCCGGGGACTTTGTTGCTCTGTTCCTCTTGCTGTTCTGTTGCACCCCCTCGGTGTTTTGCCTCGGTGTGGTGGGATCAGATCAGGCGCAATTCCCACACTGTCTCCAGTGTCGTCCCCTGTAGGGCTATGGGTCAGTGAAGGATGCTGTGTCTCATAGTGGGGCCGGCCATGTGGTCCTCTCTGTGGATTGGCTGCTCTGAGTGGGAATATCGTTCTCAAGGCTTAGTGGGCCAGGATGTGCTCCACTCTCTCTTCCTCCCCCTCATTTGCTCCTGTGTGCTTTAGCATAGTTTTGACCCGCTTGAAGAAACCTTAGTGCATTTTCTCTTTCCTGCACAACTTTATTGGATGCACCCATGGAATCGACCACCTTTCCTAGCGCCTCGAGCATCAGTAGCCTCTGCTGCTTGGTTGGCTTCCTGTTTTAGAGTGAGGAGCGCGGGCTCTCTTTCAGCAGGACCTCCAAAGTTCATATCACTCTTCATTGCGTTTGTTCCGTACTTGCTGATTTGTCCATGAAGCACCAGATGTTACTTTTTCTTGCCCTCAATTCAAAGGGTCATTGAAAAAATTTTTCTCATCCTTTTCTTGTCAGACTGGTGTGAAGCAATCTGGTGGGGAAATGGGATATTTGGTGCAGTCTTCACTGACACATCAACTGCAAACCTGAAACCTGAACTGACATGGGCCTGAGAAATTAGCCGTGCTCTGCAAGCCTCAGGGTGACTGAAACCCCTACGCAAACAGTGGCCGAGCGGGAGCGGGACATTTCTCACCTGTTGGGGGTTTCTACCCTTGTAAAGAGTTTCAGTCTTGGAAACACACAGAGAGGGTGCTGCCTTGTCCTTGACCAGTGGTTCTCAACCTGTGGGTCTCGACCCCTTTGGGGGTCAAACAACCCTTTCACAGGGGTGGCAAAAGTACAGTTATGAAGTAGCAATGAAAATAATTTTATGGTTAGGGGTCACCACAACATGAGGAACTGTATTAAAGGGTCATGGCATTGGGAAGGTTGAGAACCACTGCTCTAGACAGTTGCTATGAATCAGAATTAATTGGATGGTAGTGAATTTGGATTTTGTTTGGCCTTGCCCAATCCTCTTTACTCTAGTGCTACACATACACACACGCACACACGCACACACGCACACACGCACGCACGCACGCACACACGAGATAGTTGAATACATGTGGGGTAGAGAGATAAGTGGCGGTGAGCCTCACCTTTCGAGTTCTCAGGTCTCTTGCTTTATGATGGTCAGACCAGGGTGCAGCTGCCTTAGCCAGTTCCCTGCTTCAGCTTGCAAGGCTCACTTCTGGCAAAGCATCCCTGAGGAGAAGCCACATAGACCTACCCTGATGCAAGCTGGGTGCTGGAGCAGCCGTGTGGAGACCCCTGCCAGCACTGAGATGCTTACATGCTCACTGATTCAGCTTTCCTCCTTCAGTCAACATCATTGCGTCTGTTCCGTGAGATGGAGGAGGACTTTGTAGATTGGTGTCAGACGTATGGGCTAATGTTGGACTTATGGGCTTGGACAGCACTGGGTTGGGATGCTTCCTCTTTTTAAAAATCATTTTATTAGGGGCTCATACAACTCTTTTCACAATCCATACACACATCAATTGTGTAAAGCACATTTGTACATTCATTGCCCTCATCATTCTCAAAACATTTGCTTTCCATGGGATGCTTTCTTAATGTGCAATTACCCTTTATATAAAACTGTCAGACATGTCAGTTTCTGTGGATTTGTTTCCCTAGATTTACACACAGACACACACACCCTGAGCCTCTCATCGTCTCTCTTTTGGGTGGTGAGCAAGTGCATTTTATCGTAGTTAGAGGAAAAGTCTTTGGAGAAAATTAGTGTCACCTTCCACAGTTTATGTACATTGCGTTTGAGACACTTGTTGCACTTCCCTCAAGGTGACAATACTCTGTCCACTCACCCCCCTCTCCCGGTCCCCAGTTTCCATTTGCCCATCAAAATTAGTGAAGCTAATTTTGGGAAAGAGAATTACAGCCAAGACAAGTCCTGACTTTAATGATATAATCCAGAGAGCATCTTCTGGGCCAGTTAAAATCAAGGCAAGTCAGTTCTGAAGATGAAGGCAAATTTTGGGGGACCCAAAGATGTAATCTTTCTTGATAGATTTTCCTCAAAGGGCACAGAATGACCAATTGGGCTTATTCAGAGAGAAGTTTTAAGAAAACTGAAAACTGTACTGGTCAGAAACTGGCCAGGAAAGTTGCACCAAGGAGCATTTTTGCATCGTTCTGCTCATCGTTCAAGGGCACCGAGACTGCCCCACACAGCAAGCGCGCAGGAAAGGAGGTCTTACGACACTGGGTCTGTTCCGCAGCTGCCCACGGCTGTCAGACAGATCCAGACTCATAGTGATCCTGGGGGACCGAGTAGCACTGCCCCATCAGGTTTCCAAGGCTGTAATATTTTTTTAATAAATCATTATATTGGGGCTCATATAACTGTTATCACAATCCATACATATATCAATTGAGTAAAGCACCCTTATACATTCGTTGCCCTCATCATTCTCAAAATTCGCCTTCCACTTAGGTTCCTGGAATCAGCTCATTTTCCTTTTTTCCCTCCCCCTCCCTCCCTGCTACCCCCTCCCTCATGAACTCCAAGGCTGTACTATTTACAGACACAAACGGCTTCATTTTTCTCCCAGGAGCGGTCATGGGTTTGAACCAGTGATTTTGCAGTTAGTGGCCCAATGCTTACCCTATTCTTCACCCGTGCAGAACCAAGACTCGTGCTAACATCTTGGGATCAAGGAAATGAAATTCAAAACAAGTGAATCAATGAGAGCGAGATAGTAAGGCTGAGACCCGAGAACCTTCCAATATAAACCCAAAGAAACGCACACCGTATAGGACTGCTGAGGGGCTGTCAGTCTTTATGGGAGCAGATAGACTCATCTTTCTCCCTGCGAGTGGCTGGTGGCTTTGAACCGTTGATCTTGTGGTTAGCAGTGCAAAGCTTACCTGACAGCTAACTGTACCAGGAAATTCTCTCAAATGCAGTCAGTGTGGTGAATTGCAAGACATCTGTGAGGTGATCTCGCCACCTGCTGGTCACTTAGCACTAAGTCTGTGGCTATTGAGACGATTTTTTTTCTGGCTCAATATGAGAGGAAACGATTAATATTTTCCTTGTAAATTTGTACAGCCAAGGTTTCCTAGCTCTCGTATGCTCAGCAGGCACTGTTAATATTATCAGCAATTGTAACACACAAGATGGGTTCGAATCTCCACCGTGACATATATTTGCCCTTATAGGCTATTAGGGAAAACACAAAATGCTTGCCTTTCCAGGACAGTGTGGGGTTGAAAGAAAGGGGATTTGGACTTGGCCTTCTGAGTTTTCACCCCGACTAATCACTAACGGGGCAGCCAGGGGGCATCTACTTTATCCATCTAAGCCTCGGTTTCCTCCGCTGGAAAAAATAAAGAAGTACAAACACGGGCTTCCAAAGGGGTTTGCCTGCTCCTGGGAGAAGCTCCTGGCTGGTGCAGATGGCAACGTGTGCATTCACTCACCAAAAGGCTGCTGATCCGAGTCCCCTCAGCGGCACCTCAAAAGAAAGGCCTGGCAATTGACTTCCCAAAAAATCAACTGTTGAAACCCTGTGGAGCCCAGTCTTGCTCAGACACGGCTGCCACAAGTCTGAGTTGATTTGATGACAAGGTGGCGTTACTCCTAGAGTGGTCAGTTCCTGGAGACCTCCTAAAGTGTTGCAAGGCACTTGTATTGTTTTAAAGAAACATCCCTTGTTCACTTGTCTAAAAGTGACCTGCCTGAGAACTAGGGGCTTGCTGGCTGCCTGGCTGCCAGTGCCCCGTCCTCCTGCAGAATCAGAGTTCTACTTGGCCTACTGTCTCTCTTTCCGAAGTGCTCTGTCTTCTCTCACCTCCCCGCCCCGAGGAAAGGACACCTGTGCCACACAAAGGAGCAAGTGGATGCAGGCACGAGAGGGCTTCACAAAGCTCACGGGAAAATGGGAGGGAAAGATCACGGATGTGCTGGGAATGGGCCTAGCAAATGATGTTCACCCGGGCTCCTCCCCTCAGCCCTGGCCACAGTAATTATTGGTCTCCCATGACAAAATAGTCATTTATAAATTATCAAGGGCTCAGGAGGGAGGGGGTGCGGAGGGAGGTGAAAATGAGGAGCTGATACCAAGGGCTCAAGTAGAAAGCAAACCTTCTGAGAATGATGATGACAACAAATGTACAAATGTGCTTGACCCCCAAGGGATGGGTGGATGGATTGTGATCAGCGTTGTATGAGCCCCCAATAAAGTGATTTTAAAGAAGTATTCTTGGTCTCCGTCTCTTGAAGTGTGTCATTTCCAGGATGTCATGTAAATGGACTCATAGGAGAGCAGGCATCGCTACAAAATCATAGAAACCTCGATTAATCAGAAACATCAATGTGTCGTCTCTCAACATAGCCACCTCTGCATTGGTCTGAAGATGTACTTCCACGGCCCGACTTCTTCCTTGAAGACTCTGAGCTCTCTGAAACACGGTAACAGATGCCGTGTGCTTGAGGGGCTCAAGTCACGTTCTTTTCAATGTTGGTTGAGTACGGGGGACACCAAGGAGTCTGAAGGGGAAGATCAAGGTGGTAGGCGGATGCGAGCTCAGTCTTTGACATCCCGGAAGAGGGGCCAATAGAGTCGTGATGGAAACAAATTCCTTGAGCCATTTTCTGAGCCCTTTACTTACTAACGCGATTTTCAACTTCCTTCATTTCCCCTTCCTTCCTTCCTTCCTTCCTTCCTTCCTTCCTTCCTTCCTTCCTTCCTTCCTTCCTTCCTTCCTTCCTATGTCATGTTTCCCAATTAGTTTTCTCTCAATCAGTCACCAGAGCAAACTTGTTCTTCACAAACAGAATTCCAGGTCCAGGCAATCAGAGTCTCTGACACCTCTGCGTCTATGCATTCGCAGGTGGGAGGAGAGACTGGAACCAGGTTCTTTCTATCATGCACACGCGATACCACATCTTCTTCATGCACTATCCAGCGTCCAGACAAATGGAGTGACTTGCAGCGGGGCCGCGTCCATAAGAAAGTTCCAGACGGGAAGATCCTGTCCTTGGCCATTTTCCATTTCATTTCCTCCACATGCAGTTTCAGCAGGAAGCCCTCCATCTGAAACACCGTGGCTCAGCTTTAGCGACTCCTTAATTTCCTGAAAACTTCTGAGCCTCTTGGCGGGGCTCCTTCTAGCTGCCTGGCTGCTGATGATCGCACCATGGCTCCCTCTACCTGTTTGCATGTGAACTGAAGCGGCTGTCAATTCTGGAAGGAACTCTCCCAGCAGACCAAGCAGGAAGTGCGGCAGGAGATGCCCAGGGGTGGCAACGGGCAACACACCTGAGTGGGGACCTGGTGGGCAGGGACCCCGCCAGTCACTCCCACGCCTCAGCAAAACCAGGGCCGCCGCAGACGTGGGAATGAGCGGTGAAAGGACATTGCAGCCAGCTTCGATGTCACAAGAAGGGCTGTTGGATTTAATCAAGAAACTGAACGGCCACGACAGTGCCGGGTGGGCTCCTTGTTCAGCTGCCTCTTCCAGAACTCGTCGACCAGCAGAGGGTCTAAGGCTGTTTCTTCAGACAAGGATGCCTCAGTGACTTCTGCGTAATCAACGTGGGCCAGGGGTGTTTGGACCAGTATCCCAGGTTACCTGCTACCCACGGTGAGCTGTGGGAAATAATTAAGCCAACAGGAATTCCGACCCCAGGGAAGAGTGTGCTTGTGGCCGGAAGGTCAAAGAACGCTGGCTGGCCCATGGCAAGGTTAGCGTACACTGACGGGGCCAAGTGCGCCCCTCAGGTGATGCCACTGTCACGGTCTCTCATTGCACCCCCACAAAGAGCCAGAATTCTTGGAGATATTGTGGGGTCTGCGCAGGCCTTCCGAAGCTGATCACAGCAGAAATGACCAAGGCTGGAGCAGCTCTCATTGATGTGGACTAAATCGAGTCCAAGAACCCATTACTGCCAGACCTAGTTTGGTTGGAGGTGGATTTCGAAGGAGTTAGGAAGAAAGCCAGGTGCAGTACTCCGGATGCAGGGGGCACGGCCCCAGGACGGCGGCGATGCTAATGGAGAATACTTTCACTGCTGCCAAAAAGCCGCTAAGGCCCGACGAGCAGGAAGTGACGTGGACCGAGTGTGGCGTAGCCTCCAATTAACTGTAGCTTCTGTGTCACCAACCAGAAGCCAGCTCACGAGGCAAAAGAGGCCGATAGAAAATGCAACGTTCTTTATGGATTGTGCTGCTATGGCGTGCAACGATGCTTCGCATTCATTGAGAGCTTCAGTGGCGGACGTTTGCACAGATCTCCACAGCACCTGACAGGGGAGCGTTGCAGGGTCATGCTGGGTCTTAGGACCGAGACAAGAGCAGCAGTGAGTTGAGTGATTAACGCGGGGGGCGGGGCATCGTCTCATTGAGAAGGGGCAGTTCACGCTGCCCAGCCAGTTCAGTAGCCAACACTGGCCTTCTCTGGCACGGCATTTCCAAAGTGCCATGCCAACCCTAGCTAGTACTTCAGGTTTCCCACCCGCTGAGTTCAACTGGTCAAGCCAAAGGGGAAATAAACTGTTAGAGAAAATTGGGAAAAGATGAAAAGGGAAGAAATGATAGTCACTGGATAGTTTTGAAAAGTACCCTGATGTGTACAGCGATAACTACTGACTACAATGGAATTGGGTGGGAAAGAAGGAGCGCTCCCTGCCGGTCGCATCCCTACGCTGTCCGACCGTGGGTTAACAGTTTGTCATTTGGAACATGCTTAAGGTTGTTCTCTCTGTTACAGCTCTTGTTTTAGGCACGGTACTGTCCGGTGATGGCTCCCATTTTAGCTTTCCAGAGCTTCCTCTTTTATACATTATTCATGTGTCTTTGGCTTTTGCTGTATTTCTAAATTTTATTGTTCAATTTTTGTACTACTTGTGCTAGGCTGGGTTGACTAGAGAACCAAATCCAGGGGCACTCAGATATATGTGTAGGAAATAGCTTTATATCAAGAAGTGATTATATATCGAGGACACAGCCCAGCCCAGCCCAACTCGAGTCCATAAGTCTGATACTAGTCCATAAGTCCTTCTTCAGCCTCGCACAGCCACATGAAATGATGCAGAATGCCGGGAGATCGCAGGCCGCTGTGTGCAAAGGTCTGTGAATCTGAGGTGGGTGGAAAACATGGCAGGATGCCACAACTCTCAGTGTGACCAGCAGCAGGAAGTTGAAGGCAGAGAGACAGGAGAGAGAGAGAGAGAGAGAAAGAGAGAGAGAGAGAGGTCTCTAGAGAGTTGTATAGCTCAGTCACACCTCTAAGAGGGGTTATCAAGCTATGACCTGATTGACAGGCTAAACTCCACCCACATCTTCTTACAGGTGCCTTGTTTGCTTGAAAACTATCACACTAATAAAGGGTGTCTTGAAACCTTTAAAAAAACATTTTTATTGGAAAGTTATTTACATATCATATAATTCTATAGTTGAAACCTGTTTTTGAAAACAAACTGATACAGCATTGGGCTTGAGAATCATTAGGCAGCTGTGTCTTAACTGTGCAACTTATCTTTCCACCAGAGAATGGTCAGTAGCTGCCTGCTTTTCTCCAATCTACCCGTTGGCCTACCTGAAAGGTTTTTAAGAGCTGAGTTAATAATTTAATTTAACCAGGATAAAAAACCAACTTCTTCTGAATAAGCACCCTTGATTATCTTACATCCCTTGAGAAAAACCTATCCAGTTGATCCCTTTGTGATCTCAAAAAAACCAAAAACCAACCATCCTTCTCTTCTGAGCTGGTTTCTCTGCTTTGAATTTAACTGGCCCAGCAGATGCCTTCAGAAAACACTGGTATTATTCACATACAATTCAGCCATTCAACCCCATCATGAGGAGCTGTAGAGTCATCACCACAATCAGTTTTGGAACATCTTCTTCATTCTTGTACTTGTCGCTATTAGCTCCCCATCTTCCTCCCACCTTCCCTGCCAGACCCCCAAGGAACCACTGATCCAGTTACTGTCTCTAGAGATTTACCTATCTTGGATTTAGTATACAGAAAAACATAATAAAACAAACATATGAAACCTAACAAGAATAACAAAGTAAAACAGATAAGCATCTCAATCGAAAAGTAAACAGAAAATATTAAGAACAGAACAAATTTAAATGGATCATAAAAGAGATCAAATGACATGGTGCTACATTATAACCTAATTGCATCTACAAAATTGGGTCTTTTCTTGAAAGCACACTAATAGGACTTAATACGAGCCCTGGTGGGGTAGTGGGTTACATACGCCCTGGACTGCTAACTGCAAAGTCAGCAGTTCAAAACCACCTGCTGCTTGTCTGGAGAAAGATGAGGCTCTCCTCCCATAAAGAGTTAGGGTCTTGGAAACCCACAGGAGGGGTTCTCCTTAGTCTAGAGAGTCCGATGGGGGTAAGTTGGTGTTTGAACAGGACTAGATAATTGTATGTCTGAGAGTTGCAGCCATCCACGAGGGCAAAGCAGATCTGAAACCATTTTGTTTGGAATAAAACTGTGGTTGGAAACTTTAGTAACAATATGTTTGAATTTATAAAACAACATGCAATACGTCTAATGTATACTCTGTGTGACTTGTTGATACTGGACTTTTTTTTTAACATAACACAGTGGGCTTGAGACTCACCCATATTGTTATACATGTCAACAGTTTGTTCTTTCTATTGCTGTAGTTTCCCAGGAAACAGAAACCTTCAAACACAAAGACAGAGAAAATTGATGATGAACTCTGCATCGTTCGGATCAAATGTAATTAAACATACAAATATGTTATCTTAAAAATTATCCAATCTTATTAAAATATGTATTTCCAGTGAAATCAATTGTGCTATTGATTGTGTGTGGTAGTTACATAATATGGTGTCAACTTGTGAAGGGGTGGAGCTTAGCCTGTCAAGTAGGTCACAGCTTGATGACCTCATTTAGAGGCATGAGGGAAATAAATAGCTGCCTGGAAGGCAGATACACTCTTGCTCTCTGCTGCATCTTCCTGCTGACGAGACACATGGAACTATGTTGATGAGGCTAGAGCCCTGGAGCTGGAGGAGCCACGTGGAGACCCACACCAGCGCTGAGATGCTTCCACCACCACTGGATCCACAAGACTATCCACCCACTGGCCTGTGATCTTCCTGCATTCAGCTTCATTGCCTGTGTTCAGTGAGTCTGGAGAGGACTTTATAGATTGGTATCAAACATATGGGTTAATATCAGACTTATGGACTTGATCTGGACTGGGTTGGGATGTTTTCTTAATGTACAATTGCTGTTTGATATAAAGTTCTCTTTTTTTCCCCTCCCCTAAAGTTCTCTTTTATACACATGAGTGTCTCTAGATTTGTTTCTCTCATCAACCCAGACTAACGCACTAAGTCTCATGTTTTATCATTTGTTTGGGTTCTTTGGATCAGTTGTGTGTTTTTGGTCATCATAATGGTAACTTCAACCTAAAGAAAGACTATTTTAACCTCATAATCCCCCCTCCCCCGAGAAGAATTTATTTCAGAGGACGGTACTGAAGCTGCAGCTCTGGGGGAGGGACATGTCTGATCAGAGCACACAGGAGCAGATGAAGGGGGAGGAGGAGAGAGTGAAGCACATCCTGTCCCACCAGGCCTTGAAGACCATGTTCCCGCTCAGAGCAGCCAGTCCACAGAGAAGACCAAATGGCCGGCCCCATTATGAGGCACGACGTTCCTCACTGACTCATAGCCCTACAGGGGCCAAGACCGGAGACACAATGTGGGAATTGCTCCCGATCTGATCCTGCCACACCAAGGCAAAACACTAAGGGGGTGCAACAGAACAGCAAGGGAATGGAGCAGTGAGGCCCCCAGGGAATGCTGAAGGTGGACTTTGGAGCCAGGGCTTGGTGCCCCAACAGACTGGACTGGAAAACAAACAGTCCTTTAACCAACAACAGCTTTTCTTTCTTGTAAAACAACAACAACAACTCATAATCCAGGAACCTGGGCACTGAAAATATTTATTTCTATGTTGTGATAGGTTTTTTTGTGCCAACATGGCTCCTGTAGGAACAAGTGGGTGGAGTTTAGCCTGTCAATCAGGTCGCAGCTTGACTGGGGAGTCACTGAGATAACTGGCTCTCTAGAGGCCAGCTTCCCTCTCTCTCTGCTTTCCCTTCCTGTTGACAAGCCATGTGGAGCCACACCTGTGAGAGCCCTGAAGATGCTTCCACTGTCATTGGATCCACAAGACTTTGTATCTACTGGCCTATGATCTTCCTGTATTTTGCAGACTTATGGGCTAATATCAGACTTATGGACTTGATCTGGACTGGGCTGGGATGTTTTCTCAATATACAATTACTCTTTGTTATAAAGTTCTCTTTTACACACATATGAGTCACTGAATTTGTTTCTCTAGTCAACCCAACCTAACATATATGTGTATATGATTTTGTTTCAGAGAAATGATAAGTGATTTTTTAAAAAGATCTTCAAATGTATATTAGGACACATTTTGTAGGAGGTGTGGGCTAGAAACAGGAATGGAGGGAGAAAAAGGACTGGTGCACAATTTCAGACCAGAAGAGTGTGTTCTTCCTTTTGTAAATAGATAAGAAAACCCAGTGCCGTCAAGTCTATTATGACTCAAGGGGACCCTCTATAACAGTGGTTCTCAACCCTTGGGTCCTGACCCCTAATGGGGGGTCAAATGACCCTTGCACAGGGGTCACCTAAGACCATCAGAAAAAACATTATGATTTACATTATGATTCGTAACAATTAGTAAAATTACAGTTATGAGATATCAACAAAAATAACTTTATGGTTGGGGCATCACCACAACATGAGGAACTGTGTTAAGGGTCGAGGCATTAGGGAGGTTGGGAAGCACTGCTCTGTAGGGTTTCTGAGTCTATCGATATGGAAGCAGACCGCCTTATCTTTATTCTGCGGAAGTGCTGGGAGGTCTGGACCACCGATCTTGTACTTAGCAGCTCAGTGTCCAACCCACAGCACCACCAGGGCTCCTTGAATGGTTAACAATGGTTGTCAAATCATTGGGGTATTAGGCTCCACCAGAACAACGAAAGAGTCAACTAGGAGATGTATTTGAATATGTCAATATCTACAGTATAGGAAAAATTACATCCTTTGTAAATTCTTAAGCATATAGGATGAGAATTTGTTTAACATTAAAACGAAAGGCAAAACTATAAAGAGAGTGATTTAGAGGTTTCCAGGGAATCTGCCAGGAGAGAGGGGTGAACAGAAGGAGCGCAGGGCCTCGTGGGGGCAGTGGAACTATCCCAAATGATGGAGGACACATGATCATGGTGGACACATGATCGTATACATTTGTTAAAACTCATTAAACAAGAACATCAACCACAAAAACAAACACACTGCCATTGAGTATTCTGATTCCTTGTGACTTTGTTTCTGAGGCTGCAAATCTTTGGGGGAGCGAGAGCCTCTCTCCTGTGGAGAAGCTGCAGGGTTTGAACTGCTGACCTGGAAGAGTAACGATCCAACGCTCCAAATCCATAGGACCGTACAAAGCAAAGAATGAGCCCAAGCGTAAACCAGGGCCTGGAATGAATAGTAACCTATCAACATAGGATTCTTGTGTAGGCAGAGGTCAGGTGTGGCCCCCCACACCTTTTATTTGGTAACCAAAATCTGACTCACTGGATTAAGCAAAAAGATGTATTCGCGTAGTCATTGAAAGGCGGGGTGGCTGGCCTGGGGGATTATCTAGGACCTGCAGTTCCCGCCAGCTGTCTTGGCTCTGCAGGGTGGCTTCACATTTAGGTGGAGCCTGTCCCCCATGGTAGCATGAGGGGTGCCTGTAGCCTTGCATCCTCGTGTAGAGAGGGATTCCTTGCAAATGGTTAAGACTCCCACCCACAGGTGCCTCAGAAGAAAGTCCTGGCGATCTTCCTTGTAATGTCACAGCTTTGAAACCCCCCGGGGGAGCACAGTCCTCCTTTGCACACACACAGTCGCCCTCGGCAATGACTTACAGCGGGGCAGCCAGTTCCCTCTCCCAAACGTTTCCGTGAAATGACAAGAGTTGGGTCTTCACCTTGGAAAGTGGTGCTGTGTTTCCTCCATGCTGCGCATAGAAATACTAGCTGGCCCAGAAGTCCTTTGCCTCATCTGTGCCTCACAGAACTGAGGAGCAGGGCAGGAGCACACCACGCCCAGCAGCAGGAAGACTGAACTGCCCAGGGTGGGGGATGATGGATGGGTGCACTGTGGTGCAACCACCGAGGGGCTGTGAGGTGGAGCTAAGAGTCAGGAGGAAACCGTGAAACGCCTCAGGGCCCGGAGGAGATTGGAGGACTGGGCTGCTGAGTGAAGTTAGTCAAACACAAAAGGACAACACTATTGGGGTTTAAAAAAAAATCAAGAGAAGGATTTTATACCAAAAGAAACAAACTTTCATGGTTAGCAGACCTGGGAGGAGAAGGGAGGAAAGGGGAAATGAGTTCAAGGGAAGACTTGTTTGAACTTGGTGAAGGGGAAGACGTTGCCTACAAAGGGGAGGTGGAGAGAAAGGGAGGGCAGGGGAGCTGGGGGCAGGGTTCAGTTGCTGTTGTAGAAAACACAAATGCTGATCTGATGTATGTGTGTGTGTGTGTGTGTGTGTAATTTGGGTCTTACTGGCTTGAACTGAGGTTTGTGTGTGTAAATTGAGTCTTACTGGCTTGCACTGAGGGAGGTGTGTGTGTGTGTGTGTGTGTGTGTGTGTGTGTGTGTGTGAATTGGGTCTTCCCGGCTTGCACTGAGCCCTCATGGTACAATGGCCATGCATTGGACTGCTCTCTGAAAGGCTGGCAGTTTGAGTGCTCCGCGGGAGAAAGACGGGACTCTCTACTCCTGTAAGTTGTTCGGGTCGGGGGGAGCTCATAGGGACTGTTCTACCCTGCCCTGTAGACCACTAGTGAGTTTGGTTTGGGGTTTTTATGACCTGAATTGATTCACGTGCCCACACAGGCTGAGGCCAGGGGACAGGAATGCTATGTGTCAAAGAGGCCGGAGAGCTTGTTTTTGTCCTTGTTTGCACAGCTGTAAGTGAAGTGCGTGGCACCGGCTACCTGGCGCCGGAGTTAGCACTTGAATTTGCTATGCAGTGCTGTAACATTTGGCATGGTGGCAGGGCCCTGGAAGAGCTGGGCTCCCCGGCTTCGTGGCTAAGGGGTGAGCAGGCAGTGCCAGTCAGGTTGAGCTGTGAGGGAGCTGGGTTAAGGCCCAGTAAGTCTTGGTGCACAGGGCACACCCTAACTGCACTTTCTCACCATCCTGGGCGGGGCAGAGACCTTACCTGGCTGCAGGTCTGCAGGTGAGGTGAGGGTGAGAAGCTGAATTGAGCAACTGGGCTGGCAAGGTGGAGACGGGAGTGAAGGAAAGGGCGGGGGGTGGGGGTGGGGGTACATCAGGAGTTTAGAACTGAGAGGCAGGAAAGAACTGCCTGGGGCCTGAGCATGCAAAAGAGCAAAGGGTGCTGAACTTTGGCTGATATCCAGGCCTTCTGAGTATCAGGCCCAGAATTCTAAGACAGGCTCCATTGGGGGGTGAGGGTGAGGGGGTGTGATGTTGGGACAGCGCCTGCTCTGGGGAAGGAAGCCTGACTGCCAGCGTTCACTCCAGCAGGGCAGAGTCAGAATGAACAGAGGTGAGGTTTGGAAACCAGTTGTCTTAAGAAGTTTGCACAAGTGATTCCGGTGCGACACTAGGAAGAAACCCCACAGAAGCTCTTCTTGGTGACACTGGGTCCGAAGGCACTCTTTGGCCCACGCCTCTCCCCCAGGAAGACTATCCCTTTAAAGACATGGTCATTTAGGAACCCCTGGTTCCTGTGCTCAGCGACTGATGGAAAGGTTGGAGGTTGGAGTCCACTCGGAGGTGCCTCAGAAGAAAGGCTTGGAACCAGCACGGTTCTGCTCTGACATGCAGAGGGGTAGGCATGGGTCCGAGTCAACGCCAAGGTGGGACAGATTGCTTCTGTTTGTTTTCAGTTGAACATCTGTGGTGTTGTTAAGGATTGAGTTATGTTCTCCCAGAATGTGCCTTGTAAAGTCTAACCCCTATACATGTAGTTGGGGGAGACCAAATGGTGTAGGGGGCTACAAGTTGGGCAGCTAATTGCAAGGCCAGTGGTTCAAAGCCAGCAGCTTCTCCAATGGCACCATCTTGGAAGTGGATCCTTCAGCCCAAGTCAAGCCTCCAGATGACCTCGGCTGTGCCAGGACCTGACTCAGAACTGGCCAACTAGCGCAAATGTAACACGAACACCACCTTAAAGAACTTAAAGATGCACATTTATTGATTTAAAAGTCCCAATCAGGGCCTAGTCATGTCAGCAGCCTCTGGTGTTCCTTGGTGTCTTGCTTGGACATGAGCCTGATATGGTCCCTGCTTTCCCTTGTAGATGTGTTTCTGGATCTGCCTATGCTGTTCTTTACTTAACTCAGAGTGATTACATTTAGAACCATCCTACATTGGTATGACCTCAACTGATTCGTTATTATTTTACATTAGATTGCCTTAGGGAATGTGATCACCTTCCAACAGATTGATTGAATGCCTGTGGATGTAATGTAACCATGTTCCAATAGGGTTAGGACTCCAACACTCATTTGGGGGGATATAATTCAGTAAGTCAATCCATAACACCAGATGAGCCACTTTCCAAATCCTGAGTCAGAAAACTCATGCATGATGATCTGTAGTTATTGCTACATTAAGCCACTACGTTAAGTATAGGTTGATGCACTAGCTGCGCAAACTCACTGCCATCGGGTTGATTTCAACTCAGAGCGACCCTACAGGACAAAGTAGAACTGCTCCTTTGGGGTTTCAGAAGCTGTACATCGTTGAGGGAGCCGACAGCCTCATCTTTCTCCCTTGGAGCACCTGGTGGGCTCGAACTACTGACACTGAGTGTAGCAGCCCAACTTGCAACCCACTGCACTATTAAAGCTCCTGCAGCCATAAGCCATTCATCCAGAGACAGTGTCCACCATGGCTTTATTCCTTAAACTACCTTTCTAGAGGCTAAACGATGACACTACTGAATCATGATGGTCATGTCTGAGGGTCACAGCTGACATGCTCCGCTTTTCTTATTTGGCCATCTTAGCGTCTGTTGCTGCTGGTGTAGGTGCCGTTGTGTTGCTTCTGACTCACAGTCACCCTGTGCACAACAGAAGGAAACAGTCTGCTCCTGCGCCATCCTCACCACTGTTACGTTGGAGCCCCTTGTTCCGGGCACTGTGTCCTTCCATCACGTTGGAGACACCCATCTTTTTCACTGCCCTTCTATTTTACCAAGCATGATGTCCTTTTCCAGGGACTGGTCTCTCCTGGTAACATGTCCCAGGGACAAGGGAACAACAAGGGATCCAAATTGGTGGTGAGGTGGGTGTGGCAGGCCTGGTAGGGAATGATCAAGGGTAAGGTAAAGAAGAGGTATAGCTGAAACCCAGGTGGGGATGGAGCATGATAGTGGGACAGGAGGAAAGTCAAGGGAAATACAGGAAAGAGCTAGGAGGCAAAGAGCATTTATAGAGGTCTAGACAAAGGCATGTACATATGCAAATATATATATGAGGATGGGGAAATAGGTCTATGTGCCTATATTTATAGGTTTAGTATTAAGGTGGCAGAAGGACCTTGGGCCTCTACTAAAGCACTCCCTCAATGCATGAATACTTTCTTCTATTTAATTGGCATTCTATGATGCTCACCCTCCTGACACAACCGCTGAAGCCAAAGCAGGTGAACAAGCCAACGTGGTGAAGAAAGCTGATGGTGCCCGGCTATCAAAAGCTATAGCATCTGGGGTCTTAAAGGCTTAAAGATAAACAAGAGGCCATCTAGCTCAGAAGCAACAAAGCCCACAGGGAAGAACACACTAGCCTGTGTGATCACGTGGTTCTGAAGGGATCAGTTATCAGGCATCAAAGAACAAAAAATCATATCATTGGGTGCACACCTCCATGATACGATCACTGAGGACAAACGGTATATAAGCAAATGTGGCAAAGAAAGCTGATGGTGCCAGGCTATCAAAAAAGAAAGTGTCTGGGGTCTTAAAGGCTTGAAGGTAAACAAGCGGCCATCTAGCTCAGAAGCAACAAAGCCCACATGGAAGAACACCAGCCTGTGCAATCACGAGGTATCAAAGGGATCAGGTATAAGGCAACATCAGAAAAAAAAAAAACTTACCATAGTGAATGAAGGGGGAATTGCAGAGTGGAGACTCAAAGCCCATTTGTCGGCCACTGGAGATTCCCTTGCAGAGGGGTCTAAGGGAGGAGATGAGTCAGTCAGGGTACAATGTAGCAGCGATGAAGAATACAGCTTTCCTCCAGTCCCTAAATGCTTTCTCCCCCCCCCCCCCCACTATCATGATCTGAATTCTACCTTGCATGTCTGGCTAAACCAGAGGATGTACACTGGTGCAGATAGGAGCTGGAGGCACAGGGAATCCAGGGTGGATGATACCTTCAGGACCAGGGGTGTGAGAGGCGATACTGGGAGGGTTGAGAGTAAGTGGGTTGGAAAGAGGGAACCAATTACAAGGATCTACATGTGACCTCCTCCCTAGGGGACAGACAACAGAAAAAGGGGTGAAGGGAGATGTCGGACAGGGCAAGATATGACAAAATAATAATTTATAAATCATCAGCGGGGAGGGAGGGAAAAATAAAGAGGACCTGATGCAAAGGGCTTAAGTGGAGAGCAAATGCTTTGAAAATGATGAGGGAAAAGAATGTACAGATGTGCTTTACAAAATTGATGTATGTATGTATTGTGATAAGAGTTGTATGAGCCCCTAATAAAATGTTTTAAAAAATATAGTAACAGCAAACAAATGATTAGCAGGGGCCCTATTAGGGGCATGATTTAGAACATAATGGGGTTTTGGAACTAGGAGGTGGTTGCTGTGTTGTTCCAGTGGTGACTTTTGATTTTTTACGGCCACGGTTTTTAGCACTTTGACATTTTGCTTAACTACTCCCAATTCATTAATATAGAAGCAACACTCTTTTCCTAGAAACATACACATACCTTTTTTGTTAGCTGTTAACAGATCCAATGCACGATGGTTCTGAGGGGTTACCTGTGCCAGGGGTGTAAGTTACTGCTTCGAGGAGGTGAGAGACTTTGAGGGGGAGTCTATGACCAGCTGGAGTTGTTTGTTAAAGTTTTGTGTTTGGAGTATGTTGTGCCCTATTGAGTGAGTGTGCAGACATGGGCATGCGGTTACATGAACATAAATGAGCGAGTTTGTACCAATCAGTGTGAGTGGGCACATGGGCGTGTGAGTGTGTGCAGGCATGCGCATGGCATGAAAATGAATGTTGTATGAATAGTGACTATAGGAGTGTGAGGATATGAGTGTGAGAGCGAGTTTTTGTTGTAGTGAACACAGGAGTGTAAGAATGAGCCGGTGTATTAACAGTTATATTATGTTAATTTTAGGTAGAGAAACGCTGCTTTCATCCTGATTTGTGAAGTAACGGACTAGCTGTGGTGATGACTTTGGCTTGGCTTTTATGATAACTTGTGTATTCTGTGAGCAGGCTTTGTTCAGGGATTGTTTCCTGAGCTGTGAATTGCTACATGTATGTGTCTGAGACTAGGGAGGGGTTGGGTGGAACAGAATTGAGTAAGAAGTTAGGTAGAAGTTTCAGTAAAGCATAAGGTGGTAGGGCCCACCGTCTGAGTGGAGTGATGGTCACGGTGTGGGTTAGGAGTTACTTTCACCCGAGTCAATGATGCCAATTGGGGTCTCTGAGGACTTTGGTTGCTCTGGGAGTCGTCAGGATGATGATGTGTTTTTTTTTTTTTACTTGGGTTGCAGAGGTCAGGGATGGAGATTTTTCAACAACAGTCTTCTGGGTTGATTACAGGTAGGTCGGGTTGTGCAAGATCAGGGGCAGGTAGACATCTATCTGCTTGTTCTCAGAGAAAAGTTTTTAAGAGAAAGATATAGGTAATTAGTGGTGGTAGTGTGACTGGTAAGGTATGGCTGATTAAATTAGTCCTTCCATACATCACCTTGAAGGGGCTTACGAAAGAGGGAGAGCTAGGAGTGGCAGGGATGCAAGTTAGGGCTAGTGGAAGCAGGTCTATTTATGACTGGTATAGTTTTAGAGATAGTTTAGACAGATGAACTGTTATAATTTCCATTCATCTTTTTAACTTTTCCAGTGGACTGAGGCCTGTACGGGCTATGTAAGCGCCACTTAATGTCTAGTGCGAATGACACTGGTGTGATTTGAGACACAAAGCCTAGGTTGTAGGAGCTGAGGAAGAGCAGGGGCCCTGTATGCAGGAAGGATGGACTTGGTGCATCAGATCTTCGGCGTGGTTGGCGGGGAGAGCTAGTCACTTACTGTGTATAACGGGGGACACTTTAGTTGTCAGGAATCTTCTTTAGCTAAGTGGAGTGCTCGAGTGAGAGCAATGAGCTCTGCTTTCTGAGAAGTGGTTCCGTCTGGGAGACATGCAGCTTCCCAGACCGGATCAAGTGAAACTACAGTATAGGCGGCTCGTCGCTGTCCCTGGGTGTCCACGACAGAACTGTTACCAACAATCAAAGTTAGACCTGGATCAGGATAGGGCTGATTTGAACGTTTAGGTCAAGGTAGTGTTAGTTCTTCAATCACTTGCGGGCAGGAGTCATTGCTAGGTTCTGGCGAGTCTAGGAGCTGAGGACAGAGAGATGCTGGGGTTAGAGAGGGAGCCTGGCGCAGGGTCATGTTAGGGTTTTCAATAAACATGAGGTGGATTTCTTGTAGGCGGTTGGGAGACAGTAAAGACAGGACTGGGTGTGAGAGAAGGTTCTGCAGTTTGTGGGTAGATAACGTCTGGATAGGCTCTCTTAGTGTTCCTCTGAGAGCTTCTTTAGTAAGGGCGGCTGCTGCCACCAGGCCGGAGGCACGGCTGCCAGCCTGACTGTCATATCCAACTGTTTGGACAGATAAGCTACTGGGGAGTGGGTGGCCCCAGGGGTGGAGTCAGGACTACAGCTGCTGTGCCCTGCCTTCTATCCGTGTAGAGAAAGAAAGGTTTACTGGGGTTTGGTAAATGTAAAGACGGAGCTGGAGGAAAGTCTGTTGGAGTTTGTTAAAAGGTTGCTTTGATTAATTGGGGAGAGTCTAGAGGGCTGGCAGGGGTGACTGGTTTGAGTTAGTGACCTTGTCTGATTTGCTGCTTCCTTGTGTTCCAGGGGGAACCATCAGCTTGATGTCCTTCACATTTTTTCAATGAATAGGAAAATTGCATTAACTACGTATCTGCAAAGGGTTAAAGGTCTGCTGGGAGTTGCCTTTTTTGGAAGAAATTGGGGTTTTAATGTTTGAAAATTGTACATAGCTAAGGAAGCAAAGTATTCGTTGAAGTTGGTGGGATTGTAAAGAAAGCGTTCGGAAAAGTGGGTAGGATTAGGGGGGATGCGGGACAGAAGGGTGCAAGGGTTAGGGACTACGGGGTGAATGGCGACTACGGCTTCATTGAAAAGACATAAATTTTTCACTAAGCGATAGGAACCATCTGCTTTCTTAACAGGCGAGATAGGGGTGCTGCAGGGAGAATAGACAGCCGGGTATAAGAAACTGATTGGCAAGGAGGCGTTGAATGATAGGTTTTAGGCCTTTTCGATGGGTGAGCGAAATTGGAAACTGGGGACGGGATGGGAAGGTGGAGGGGTCTTTAAGGCGGATAAGGACAGGCTGATGATGCTAGGGAAGGTGGGCTGGGAAGTGTTTTATACTTTCAGGTTTGCCCAGTGCGACAGCAGAGTCCAAGAGGGTGTGGGAGGGGGAGTGGTGACGGAAAGTGTTAACAAAAAGGGAGTTGGGGAAGGAGAGGTGGGTAGCAGACGGTTTTACTGAAAGCTGACTCCTAGATTAGGAATCAAATCTCTACCTAGTAGCAGCGCAGGGCATGAAGGCATTACTAAAAGGGAGTGGGAAAGAGGGGAGCCCCAAGAACAAAGAGGAAGTTATTAGGGGTTTTGAAAGTTTGCCGTCTATTCCCATAACCCTGACCCGGGAAGGAGAGGTGCAATTCCCGCTCATTCCCCAAAAAGGCCACCCGCCTACCTGCTGCCTTGCTCATCACTCTGGGCTCGGTGGAGGGGTCACTGGGGTCGCAGAGTAGTCAGTCACTAGTCTCAGCAGTGCCAATGGTGGTCGGGGTTCGGAGGGACAGTCTCTCCCAGGCTAGGCCTGAGAGAAAGTCGCTTCTCCGGTAGCCCTGCTGACCGCACACCGGGCAGGGCTTGCCGGGTGCTCGGGGCTGCGGGCAGTGTCTAGCCCAGCGCCTTTCCTGGCCACACTTGAAGCCAGGTCTGGGCAGCAGGCAGCGAGAACCGTTCTCTCTGGCCCTCTTCTGACCAGTGAACAAGGCTTGGGTTTGCAAATTAGCTTTCTGGCGAGCCAAGGATTTGTGCGCAGCTTCTGCCTATTACTCTCGGGCATTAAAAACTTTAAATGCCATGTTTACCAGGTCACTGATTGGGGTCTGAGGGCCATCCTCAGCCTTTTAGTTTAAATATCATAGTAAGTGCGGTCCTTAGCCTGAGTCAGATATCGGAACTCTTTGATAAAGGTGGTAGAGTCCTGTGAGAAAACACCCAGTCGCTTTTTTACAGACTGCGCTGGTGGGGCTTGGGGGGCTGTGGGTGGAGCTTGGGGAGGGCTGCGGGTGTTGACGCAGAGGAGGCTGAGCAGGGAAGGAGCCAGAAAGGGGGGGAGAGAGAGACTCCAGGGAGTCCGGTGGTCTGGCTCCAGGGAGGGGTGGGCTGTCAGAGGCGCTGTGGCCTCAGCCTTTGGGAGTTGAGGGGATAGCAGCGGAGGGAGGCGATGGTGAGGGGCACCCAGAATATGGGGGAGACTTTACTAGGGGCACAGACAAGGAGACAGGGGGCTCGGAGAAAGACATGGGGTCTGATTAAGAGAGTGTGTTTGGCTAAGAGACCTTGAGCAGGGTGACAGGTAGTAGAGAGGGACGGGAGCGAAGAGAGAAAAAGACCTGGACATAAGGGACTTCAGACCACTGTGAGTTCGCTGACAACAATCGTTGAGGTCCCGGAGGATGTTAAAATTAAAAGTGCTATTTTCTGGCCAGCACAACTCATTGTCCAATTGGTATTGAGGCCAACCTTAGTTACAAAAAAAGACCAGGCGTTTGGGGTGGAGCTCAGGAGCCAAACCCAATTCAGTAAGGTTGTCCAAACGCAGGGGGCTCCCCATGGTGTCTCAAACTTCAGGGGGTACGGGCAGAGAAGGGTGGCCCCTTGTCCTGCACCCGTCAGCCAGGAAGCGGCCCAATAACCCTGAGAGGTGTCCTATCAGAGTTAGGGACCCAGGGGAGAGTCCTGGACTCTGGAACAGGAAGGTTCCCTGGCACAGGCCTGCGGCTTTGTCCAGCACACAGGGACCTTGGATCAGTGAGAAACACAACAGGGGTTGAGGAGGGGGAGGGGCCTGGCTTGTATGTCCTGTAAAATGGAGGTTGGTTAGAGCCTTTTTTCAGGGTGAGAGGAAGGGGTGGGGAGTAGATTTTAGAGAAGGCCCTGCGGAGCTGCAGACCCAGAGCACACAAATCAGTAAAAAGGGTTCAGAAATAACTGATGTACCTTAGTCCAGTCTGAAGGCACCATGAGTGCCCGGCCCAGTGCCAGGAGTCCTGTTAGTGACAGAAATCCCAGAAAGTAAACACAGAGATAAAGGCAAAGGGCTGGGGCCACATGAGGTAAGACAGATGCAAGAAACTGTCCTGATCAGAGTGGAGACCCAAGGCCCAAGTGTCGGCCAATGGAGATCCCCTCATAGAGGGGTTTAGGAGAGGAGATGGGTTAATTAGGGTGCGAGGTAGTACCGATGAAGAACACAGCTTTCTCCCAGATCCTGGATGCTTCCTCCCCCCAACTACCATGATCCGAATTCTACCTTGCAGGACTGGATAGGGCAGAGGCTGTACACTGGTACATATGAGGGCTGGAGGCACAGGGAATCCAGGGTGGATGATACCTTCAGGACCAAGGGTGTGAGGGGCGATGCTGGGAGAGTGGAGGGTGAGTGGGTTGGAAGGGGGGAACTGATTACAAGGATCCACATGTGACCTCTTCCCTGGGAGAGGGACAGCAGAGAAGGGGGGAAGGGAGATTCCGGATAGGGCAAGATATGACAAAATAACGAGGTATAAATTACCAAGGGCACATGAGGGAGGGGGGAAAGGGGAGGGAGGGGAAAAAAAAAAGAGGACCTGATGCAAGGGGCTTAAGTGGAGAGCAAATGCTTTGAGAATGATTGGGGCAGGGAATGTATGGATGTGCTTTATATAATTGATGTATGTATATGTATGGATGGTGATAAGAGTTGTATGGATCCCTAATAAAATGTAAAAAAAGAAAAGAGGAGAAAAAAATGATTAGGGCAGGGACTGTACAGATGTGCTTTATACAATTGATGTATGTATATGTATGAACTGTGATAAGAAATGTATGAGCCCCTAATAAATTGTTAAAATTAAAAAAAATTTTTTAAAAAGATTTAAAAAAAAGAAAATGATTAGGGCAAAGAATGTACAGATGTGTTTTATACAATTGATGTATGTATATGTATGGATTGTGATAAGAGTTGTATGAGTCCCTAATAAAATGTTTTTTAATAAAATAAAAAAAAGAAAAGAAAAGAAACTGTCCTGATCATTGCACCCTTTTGGGGGAAAGGCAGTTATTTCCAGCTCCTCTTAGTGAGTTTGCTGGTCCTCAGTGTCCAGAAAAAAAACCAAAACAAGACAAATGAGACAGAACGAACATACAGAGAGATACTGACCAGAAATCACCTGTCCAGGTGGGCTTCCAGAAGTTCAAGAGGCGAGGAGGGGTGCCTACGTCCTAGCCAAAGCAGGGCTAGGATTGCACGGCGCCCCTTACCCCCTACCTCTCCCGGGCTTCGGCTCCAACTGTAAAGACGCACTAAGGCACAGGACAAGTGAGGTAAACTGAGGCATTGGGAGACGGACAAAGATAGCTGACAGGACAAAGGGAGCAGAAACAGAAATAGCTTTATCAGCCGGAGCTCCCGGGGAAAACCCCACGGTCTAGTATTCCAGGGGAATCGCGGCCCTGTTTGGGGGCCCGGAGTTTTAAAGGGAAGCAGGGAGAGAGGGAAGTCCTTGCTACAGGGGAAGGTTGATGGCACAGGATGCAGTTTTTCAGCTCTGGAAGGCAGGCTGACTGGTTCTCAAGGAGCCAGGCATTCCAGGCATCGTGGTCTCCTCATTTCTGTGGGGCAGCTGCTGACCTCCGGGGACATGCAGGGAAGCGGGCCCTGGCCTGCTTTAGCTTAGTCCATACACGTGTATAGTCTCAAAGTGTCTGAACTATGATAAAAAATAAATATACTTTCAAATAGACAGAAATAAAAATGGATTCCATGCCTGCTGTGGATACAATTATGGAATTGTGCAGTAAAACACAGGAGTGGGCTTTGTTGGCTGTCTTTAAGGACGGTAGAGTCTATGGACATGTCAAAAGTCTCTGGCTGGCACAGAGGATTAAGCGCACAACTATTAGCCATAGGTGGGTGATTTGAACTTGCTCAAAAGTGACTTGGCACCAGGATGCAGTAAAGCATCGATGAAACACACTATATTCCTCTGGTTCCTTGAGGCTCCTCAGTCCCCACTACCATGACCCCAGTGCTGCTTCTCAATTCAGACTAGACTGGAGCATGGACACAGGTAGAGATAAGAGATGGTGCCCACGACACATGGAATCCAGGAACAGGAGTGGGAATAGTGATACCAGAGGGTAGGGGGAAGGGGAGGAGAGGAAGGGAGAAAGGGGGAACTGATCGCAATAATCGACATATAACCGTACCCCCCTCTACAGGGGGAAGAACAACAGCAACCATGTGGGAAGGGAAATAGCGGTCAGTGTGAGAGATGAAAATCATAACAATGTGCAACCTACCAGGGGGTTATGAGGTGGGGTGGGGAGGGAGCGGGGGGCAGGGTGGGAAGAGGAGCTGATACCAAGGGCTCAATAGAAAGTAAATGTCTAGAAAAGAATGATGGCAACTTATGTACAAACATGCCTGATCCAATCGATTATGGACTGTGATAAGAGTTGTACAAACCCCCAACAAAATGATTTTTAAAAATAAAATAAACAACAGGGAATAAAGAAAAGATAAAAGTTTTTAAAAAGGGGTGGGGGGCCTTGGGAGGCCTGTGACCAGCTTCCCCAAGTCACGGTCTTGAAAACCAGGACAGCAGGTCTACGCAGTACACCTGAGGCTGCTGAGTCAGCACGCACCTGGCCACAACAAACGCCAAGCAACAGGCACGCCAAAACGTGTACCGGTCTCTATGGCATTCCCAACTCAAAGGAAGTCAGGCTTCTGTGAGAAGCACCAAGCTCTAGATTTTTGGTGGGAAATGTATGCAAGGAGCCAGTGATCAAAGACCTCTTGGTATTATGCCCTAAAATGTTTTTTTAAAACACTCAGGAATAATCCAAAGATGCTCCCATGGGCCCAAATTGAGACAGTAAGAGCTTCAAAAAGATTAGTGATTGCAACTGATTAAAAACCAGCACTCGTTACAACAGAAAGAGAAGTCTACGTCCAGAATAACACATTCCTTCACTCTGTCCTTTGACAGTTGGTCTGTGAAGGGCAGTCACTGAGTCTGGCCTGGCCTGGCCTGTCCTGTCAGAGGGACCAGGGGAGCCTGGACCCTGCACGGGGTAAACAGTTCATGTGTTTGACCGGCAACCAAAAGTTGGAGGTTCCAGTTTCCTCAGAGGTGCCTTAGAAGAAAGGCCCAGAGATCCAGTCCCCAAACCGCAGTCATTGAAATCTCTATGGCGTCTAGTTCTACTCTGACACCAGAGCGTTGGAATCAATTGGATGGCAACTGCCGGGTCCCCTGGGTCTGACACAGTGCCTCCCAGGTTTCTCGCTCATGGACACTCCCCACCCCCACACCTTCCCAAGTTTGCCAAAGCCTTTCCTGTGGATCGGAGGCCAGGCCACCTTCTTCATTCAAACTTACCCATCAGGAGAATACTCGAAGTGCTCCCAACCCTGGTCACAAGTCCCCTCCCCTGCGGGTATACTTGTCTGTGATTTCTTTGTCTCTGGGCTATCCTCAAGGTAGCCTGGCAGCTCCACTTCCCGATCAAGCCTGTTATCTGAAAGCAAGTTTCAGCTCCGTTATCTCACCATCAGCAACTAGTTAGCTAAATAGAGTCAAGTGATGAGATAAAGCTGTGCTTTGCAGCTAGAGGGACCGAGTAACATAGGATCAACTAATACTCGGAAGTCGCCATTTTGCATACTCTAAGGACCATATTTTCAGAAGAATATGGAAAATCACCATACCAAACAGAATGGGTTGATGTTCAACCACTTATTTGGGGAGGTAGCATGTGATCAAGAACTGATGACCTTGAAGGAAGAAGGCCAAGCCGCACGAAAGGAACTGGTGAAAATCAAGGTTCCAGGGATTGAAGGAACATCAATTGAGATGTTGTCAAGTGAGGCCTGGTGCTCACTCATCTATCTCCAAAAATTGACCAGGCCCCCCAACGGGAAGAGATTGCATTGTGTGCATTTGAAAGAAAGATGATACAACAGAATGGGGAAATGTGTTAGACTGGGTTGACTAGAGAAATAAATCCAGGGAGACTCGTGTGTAAGAGAGAGCATTATATATAAGAGCAATTGAATACTGAAAAAGCAGCCCAGCCCAGTCCAGGTCAAGTCCATAAATCTGATATTAGCCCATCTGTCCGCTACCAGAGCACATGCAACGATGCCGAAGCAGGAAGAAATATCACAGGCCAGTGGGTTGAAAGTCTTGTGGATCCAGTGTTGGTGGGAACCTCTCATTGCAGGCGTGGTTCTCCACGTGGATTCTTCAGCTCCAGGGCTCTGGTTCTATCTCCATGTGGCTTGTCAACAGGAATGCCTCACAAGGAATGATGTGTCTGGCTTCCAGTGAGCTATTTATCTCTGTCAAGCCTCCAAATGAGGTCATCGAGCTGAGACCTGATGGATAGGCCAGACTCCACCCCTTCCTCAAGTTGACGGACATGGGACTGCCACAGGAATTATAGGAATTATAGGAATTACTATCACAGAGAAGTAAAATCCTGAAGATAATTAAAAATAGTTGTACCAGTATATCTACAGGGAATGAAAACTCCAAACTAGACTCAGAAAAGGGCATGGAATGAGAGATATCATTGTTGATATCAGATGGATCTTGGCTGAAAGCAGAGAATTCCAGAAAAATGTTTATCTCTTATTGACTCCGCAGAGGCACTTGGATGATAACCAACTATGAATGATATTGTAAAGGAAGGAAATTCCATATTATTTAACTATATTCACGTGGAATATGTACATAGACCGAGAGGAAGCTGTTTGACTAGAGCAAGGGTGTAATATCAGGAAAGGTGTCCACTAGGGTTGTATCATGCCACCAAACTTGGAAAGGCGATTCTTTCTACTCCTGTTAGGGCTGGTCTCAGAAACCCACAGGGCAGTTCTAGGCTGGTCTATAGGTTTGCTGTAAGTTAGAGTACTCAATGGCAGTGATTAACAAAAAAAATCATTCTGCATATTGAGCAAATAATCCAGACTGAGCAACTGGATTAAATGAAGAAAAGTACAGGCCTGGAATAAGGCGCATTAACAACCTGTGGTATGCAGGTGATGCAGCTTCGCTTGCTGAAAGTCAAGGAGACTTGAAGTGCCTGTTGAGGATCAAAGATGACAGCCTTCAGTATGAACCATCACCATGGGAACCTGGGATATAGTCTATTAATACGGCCCTTCTACCCATAATTCCTTATGCGATATAAACCTGGACTATATACCTGTGATTATAGTCCCATTTTTGAGGGCATTCTGAACTGTATTAATGGTCGGGAACAGGGCAGGATTCAGACCCCACCTTAGTAGAAGGTGTGACCAAGCCACACCCCCTTTCCTTGGGAGCACCTGTGTTGTCGATCGGATCCCTGGAGCTGGTTCTGCCTCTTCATAGCACCATGAACAACAGAACGAGCCCCTTCCCGTTGCTGTTCCATGCTAACGGTTGTCATGTGTGAGCCCACTGGTGCAGCCACTGTGTCAGCCATCTCCTTGAGGGCCGTCCCCCTGTTCTCTGCCCCTCTGCTTTACAAAGCATGATGTCCTTCTCCAGGGACTGGTCTCTTGTGACAACATGTCCAAAGTCTTGCCATCCTTGCCTTTAAGGAGCCTTGTGGCTTTACTTTGGAGAGGCATTCCTTCCTCAGTCATATTTGGACCCGAAGAGCTCATCTTCTGGCACCGTCTCTGCCAGGGTGCTGCTTCTATTCCCTAGGCCTTGAGGGTCTGACAATGTGTCCAAGCTGTGCATAAGTTTATCGGGGCCTAATTGCTGCAAAGTGGACAGTGACTCCTTCCTCCCTGTCTGCTCTTTCCATCGAAACCAGTTCACTTAGGATGACCCAGGAGGTAGTTGGAATACCAGTGACATCATTTCCAGCAACACAGCATGACAAACTGACAAAGACCACTTTATTAAAGGGTGTGGCTTAAGGCACTGTCCTTCATTTCTCTGGGGGTTTGGTCAGCTAAAAGGCAAACCACACCTCAGTCAAAGCCATTCCTCAGTGTATAAGAACGTCCGGGACACAGAGGAATGCCAGGACCATTGGAAGAGCAGGTCCAAGACCTCTGTCTGAGTGACCGAGGCCCCCAGGATCACGTACATCATAGACTGGCTTAGAGTCTCAGAGGAGCAGTGCTGAGACTATGAAACTGTGAGACAGGAGGGCTGGCTTTCTGGCCTATGGAAAATGAAGCTTTCCACTGCCAGGCTAGCTCCCTGGCCCATGGAGGCAAAGGCCAGGGGACTACGTCGTGGCTGAGAGGCTGAGGACCGCAGAGAGTTGGCGGCTGGCTGAGGAGAGGTGTTGCTGTGGACCAATGACTGCGTCCTCACTGTTTGCTGATCCTGACTTGTGGTAGGTACCTCTTAACGTCCCTATTAACGTCCTTAACTGTGAGTATTGGCTGTGAGTTCTTCGTGGCCATTTCAATGAATCGTCACACCCAGCAGAGAAGTGGAGTGCTTTGGGAAGGGCGGTTGGTTGGTGTCACTCTAAGCTTGTTGTTTGGATGAGTATTACTGCCTGTCCTCAGAAAACCTGCTTTCTGTCTATTCTTGGCCTGCGGTCCCGAGGGCAGTCTATGGATATCCCACCCCGCTCTCACTGATGGAGTGGAGGCAAGAGAAAGGCAAGAGGAAGAGTGAGAAGGCTGAGGATACGAATGTACAGGGACTGTCAGAAGAAACAGCCAGAGTGCTCCTTTGAAAGGAGCGTATCAGTACTTATCTCACAGACTTGGGTCTAGTAACAAGAGGGACCGGTCCCTGGAGAAGGACATCATGTTTGCCAAAGCAGAAGGTCAACGACCAATAAGACCCTTAACAGACGGGCCCTTGGCCGCAACAAGGGCTTCAGCGCAGAAACCGCTGTGAGACGGTAGAGACCCGGTCCGTGTCGGGCTGTGCTGCACGCTGGTCGGAGCAGACCGCGCGCACGAGGCACGGTGGGCCCACTGAGACTAGGAATGGGAATGCTATGTTAGGAAGGTCTGGCCGCTAACTAGACAGCGTGACGGGGTTTGTTGTCCGATAGTTAAGGTAAAGTTAGGTCTAAAGGTTGAAGGTTTTTCCCTTGGCATGCTGAGCTCCTGCGGTGTAGAGGAAACAAGGACAGGAAGAAATGACATGGACCTGGGAGGACCAACGGGTGATGGAGAGGTGGTAGGATAAGTGGGTGAGAGGACTGTGGGCGTCGGAATTTGAGAGTAGAGCCGGAAACACTGGGAGCTGGTCAGCATGATGAGAGGTACCGAACTACAACAGCGAGCAGGTGGCTACAGGGAGCGTCAACTGATGGCAGAGCCCCCCATCGCAAAGAATCACTGGGAATATTTTCAAATTAAACTCTAAAAGATTATAAAAATTTACAAACAAAACTGAAGAAACAGTACTGACACAAAGGGAACGCTAGACAGAGCACAGATGAAAAGAACTGAAAACAGGGAGACAGACACATGCACTCAGTTACCGCAGCACACTCACCGGAACCAAAAGATGGCAACACCCCATGTGTTCGTCACGGAAGAACATATAACTACATGTGGTCCATGCACACAGGTGATCCCTGAAAGCATCATGCTGAAGTTAGTCACAGATGCGCAAATATTATGAGACTCCGCTTATTAACATTATCTGCAATACACATTTTTTTTAAAAAAGAAGAAGGATGGAGTGTGGAGGCTTGTCTGACTCCTGCCTCGCGGCAACAGAGAAACCGGAAGAGGTCAGATATTTCCATTTCCCTTGCCTCTAACTGAACAACCATGTTCTAAGTATCATTACTAGCACGGGAACTAGATACACTGACCGTCCTCGTGTGTTGAAACATGAGGTATCTTCTTACTAAAAGTGGTTAACCTGAATCTAAGCATGGCTTTAGAACTGAATTCCAGGGGACAGGAAATCGAGGGATGGAACAAGTCAACTGGCCCCTGAGGAAGCACCGAGTGAAATCCAGGTTGGGGCACATTCTGCCCCCACACTGGCTGGGTCTCCCCAATAAGACACTGTCATGAAGCAAAGGAAAGTCAGGGAATTGTTTGACATTAAAACAGACTAGAGATATATATCAACTTGTCTGGATTCTGACTCAAACCATTTTTAGAACGATTAGGGAAATTAGGCTTCGTGTTAGATGACATTGTGAAATTGCTATGAAATCTAGGATAGGTAAGTCTTTAGAGACAATAGTGGATGAATGGTTCCCTGAGAGGGGAGGCTGGGGAAGAAGGGGCGTGTGGAATATAGAAAGATTTTCCCCAGGCTGTCTCCCCGCAATGCCAAACGTAGGATGCTGATTGCTAGCAGCACTGAGGTCGGCTGCTGGAGGTATTCTGGAGGCATCAGCCATCTAGAGCAATCAGACTCTATTGTCTGTCCCACCTTAGGTGGGGCTCACACCCTGCTGTTTAGGATACTGGGTTGTTTCCTTGAAGGAGAGCCCAGAAACAAAGTTAAGCCAGCTCAAGTTTAGGGTGCCATCTTGTCACATGTGTACCCCTACTCCTTCCCCTACCTATTGAGTTTACACCCGTAAATTGTTCCCCTCCCATTGCAAGTATTGCCTATGGTACAACCACTTCCTGTGACTTATGTGGTTACCTGTGATGGTGGGGGGGGGGGGTTTGCATACCGCTAATTATATATAAGCTTTGGTTAGAAATATATTCCTCATCCTCCTCTTGCTCTCTGCAAGGACCTGGCTACTGAGATCATGGCCATCCAGGAGGTGAACATGCTGCCATAAAATGTGTCTTACTCCTTTATTTTATCTTCTCTTCTATCTCTCCTATCTTCTATGACTTTACTATGGTCTTTATATATTATCATCATGCAGTTGCTCCTATGGACCCTGTGATATTGTTAGAGGCTGATTTACTCTAACAGGGGAGCTAATACCAATGAATGCAAGAATGAAGAAAGGTTCTAAAACTGATGGGGTGATGATTGTACAACTCTTCTTGATGTGAGTGAACTACCGAATTACATGATATGTGAATTATGTGCCAATTAAACTGTTGAAATAAAAATAAGTAAAGACACATTGGGATTAAAAAAAAAAGAAATTGCTAAGTTTCTTTATATAAGAGAAGAATCGTGGTTATGGAAAACTCATCATCTGGGGTTCTTTGTCATTTGCGTTCCAATGGTTCAACCACTTACTGTGTACAAAGCAAAACATGATGCAAGAAATACCACAAGGTTACTAACTTTAAACCTCTATGACTAGTGTCCAGGGGTCCCTTAAAGTGGCCTGGGAGCTTCTCTGAGGACCCCCTGGGTGATGCAGGTGCTCGGCCTCTCATGGAGCAATGGGAGGGTTGAGTTACCCAGAGGTGCCTCCAAAGAAAGGCCTGGCGATCCACTTCTGGAAAGTCAGCCATCGAAGACCCTTTGGAGCACAGGGCTCCGCCGACACACGTGAGGTTAGCAGGAGTAAGAAATGTTTTGACCACAACGAGGGAAAAAACCCTTTTCTGAACACTTGAACTTTTTTCATATTTAAAAATTAAAAGGGGGCCGACTGCCTTCATTCCTGGAACTGAACCCAGCCCCGGAGTCACCTTGCAGTCAAATGACAGACAGATCTATAAAGTCACCCATAACATTCATGAGACACACACGCCTCAGTAAAACGAGCCCGCATTTGCCCAGAGAGAAGGGTCCACCAGCAGGAAGGGGCCGGAAAGAAGGACAAAAAGAACTAGGGTCCCACTGGGCCTCTACTCAAGTGCTCCTTCAGTGCAAGAACACTTTGATCTAATAACCCAGCATTCTGTGATGCTCACCTTCCTGATAGGATCGCGGAAGACAAATGGGTGCACAAGCAAATGTGGCGAAGAAAGCTGATGGTGCCCAGCTATCAATAGATATAGCGTCTGGGGTCATAAAGGCTTGAAGATAAACAAGTGGCCATCTAGCTCAGAAGCGACAAAGCCCACATGGAAGAAGCACACCAGCCTGTGTGATCACGAGGTGTCGATGGGATCATGTATCAGGCATCAAAGACCCAGAACAAAAAATCATATTGCTGTGAATGAGGGGGAGTGCAGGGTGGAGACCCAAAGTCCATCTGTAGACAATTGGACATCCCTTTACAGAAGGGTCACAAGGAGGAGACGAACCAGTCAGGGTGCAGTATAGCATCAATGAAACATTACAACTTTCCTCTAGTTCCTAAATGCTTCCTCCCCCCACACTCCCACTATCATGCTCCCAATTCTACCTTACAAATCCAGCTAGACAAGAGGATGCACACGGGTACAGCTAAGAACTGGAAACACAGGGAATCCAGGATAGATAAACCCCTCAGGACCAATAATGAGAGTAGCAATATCAGTGGGGGGAGGGAAAGGTGGGGGGAGGAAGGGAGAACTGATCACAATGATCTACATATAACCCCCTCCCTGAGGAATGTACAACACAAAAGTGGGTGAAGGGAGATATGGGTCAGCGTAAGACATGAAAAAATGGTAATAATCTATAAATTATCAAGGGTGAGGGAGGGAGGGGAAACAATGAGAAGCTGATACCAAGGGCTCAAATAGAAAGACAATGGGAAAAAAAGAAGAAAACATTTTTAAAAACCCAAACCCCCAAAAATAGAAAGACAATGTTTTGAAAATGATGATGGCAACAAATGTATAAATGTGCTTGACACATGGATGTATGAATGGATTGTGATAAGAGCTGTAGGAGTCCGCTATAAAATGATTTTTAAAAACATGGACAGCTGCCCCTCCTCCCAGAAGAATTTACTTCAGAGGACAGCACTGAAGCTCAGGGAGAGAGACATGTCTGATCAGAGCACACAGGAGGAAATGAAAGGGGAGGAAGAGAGAGTGGAGTACCACCAAACCCTGAGGATGCGATATCCTTGTTCAGAGCAACCAGTGCACAGAGAGGACCATATGGCCGGCCCCCACTATGAGACATGACATCCCTCACTGACCCACAACCCTGTGGGGGACAACGCCTGATCTGACCCCACACCAAGGCAAAACACTACGGGTGAGCAACAGAACAGCAAGGGAAGCAGAGCAAGGAAGTCCCCAGGGAATACCAAAAATAGACTTTGGGGCCAGGGTGTGACATCCCATCAGACTCAACCGGAAAACACTCCTAAAGGTCAACAAACAGACATGCAACTAGTTACAGTTTTTTCTCTCTTTTTTTTGTCATTGGTTTTATTGTTGTTGTTGTTGTTTTGTTTTGCTCTGTCTTATCTTTGTGCATATTATTATCTGCAGGTCTATCTAGATAAGATAGGTGGGATAAACAATCTGGTATCAGGCATCAAAGAATAAAATATCATATCATTGTGAATGAGGGGGAGCGTGGAGTAGGGACCCAAAGCCCATCTGTAGGCAAATGGACATCCCTTTACAGAAGGGTCTCAGGAAGATGAGCCAGTCAGGGTGCAGTGTAGCAACAATGAAACATACAACTTTCCTCTAGTTCTTTAATGCTTCATCCCTCCCACTATCATGATCCCAATTCTACCTTACGAATCCGGCTAGACCAGAGGATGTACACTGGTACAGATAGGAACTGGGAACACAGGGAATCCAGGACAGATGAACCCCTCAGGACCAGTTCTGAGAGTGGTGATACCAGGAGGTTGGAGGGAAGGTGGGTTAGAAAGGGGGAACCGATTACAAGGATCTACATACAAGCCCTCCCTGGGGGATGGACAACAGAAAAGTGGGTGAAGGGAGATGTTAGACAGTGTACGACATGAAAAAATAATAAAAATTTATAAATTATCAAAAGTTCATGAGGGGTGGGGCAGGGAGGGAGAGGAAAAAATGAGGAGCTGATACCAAGGGCTCAAGTAGAAAGCAAATGTTTTGAGCATGATGATGGTAACAAAAGTACAAATGTGCTTGACATGATGGATGGATGTAAGGATTGTGGTAAGAATCATATGAGCCCCCAATAAAATGATTAAAAAAACAAAAAAAACAGAACTGGGGTCCCAATCTAACAAGTGGGAGAAGTGCTGACACTGAGGTGGGGATACTGTGAAGGATATTGTGAAACAAAATGCATATAAATTGTTGAGTGGAAAACAAATTTTGCTCCACTCAAAACACAGTGAAACAACAAGAACGGGGTTAAGAGGGGCTTGGGGGGTCTCCTGAGAGGAAAGAGTTTGAGGGTTTCAGGAATCATTTCAGGTTGAAATGTCACATCCAAACCGAAATTGATGGGTCCCCTTGTGCCTTAGATATTCGACCATGCGTCAAGCCTGCCTCTGACGTCATTGAAACAACATGACGAGCAGTGGTGGAGAGAAATTCTGAGCCCCGGAACCACAGAGGTGGGCAGGAACTTCTTGGTGCTGCATGTGGATACAGCCCTTGCCTTGATGTCTGCTTTGCATATGGAGATCTAGGCGGGGGACCAGAAGCTGAGAGTTCTAGTGCTGAAGCGGCCCGAGTGTTCTTTCTTGCCAGTGGAGCCTGAGCTTTCTTATTCTAAAATGGGATGTGCATCAATGCAAGCTTGCATGGATTTGCTAACCATGCGCAGGGTGCCAACACTGGATTAATGCTGGGGTGAATCGCCTGAGGAACTTCCTTTCTATCAGGAAAGACGGGCCACTACAAACACCCTGACAAACCAGGCACAGGGCAGGGCTGTGAAAAACCAAAACCAAACCCACTGCCATCAAGTTAATTCTGACTTTATAGCAACTCTGCAGGACAGAGTAGCATGCCCCTGTGGGTTTCTGAGACTGTAAATCTTTACAGGAGTAGAAAACCTTAGCAGTTTCTCAAGGAGCAGCTGGTGGTTTCGAACCACTGACCTTATGGTTAGCAGAACAAAGCATGACCCACTACAGAGCCTGGAGCTCCTCATGGACATGAAGAAGGTCTAAATCAAGCACCAAGCAAACACAAAGGAAGTCAAGTTTCCACTTGAAGGAGCAGGAATGGCTTCATGGCAGACCTGGTGCTAAAGAGCAGTAAACTCTCTCATAAGGCAGAAGAAAGGGAGCAACAACTGCCCACTGGGATTAAGAGAATGAGAGCTGTGAGCCAGAGCAGAGTGCGGTTAGGAGGGCGTGGGAGGGGTGGCAGATGAGAAACTCAGGGCTGGATTATGTTGAACTTGGAAGGGCGTTCCTAGGAATTTCACTTGCTCTGGTGCCCAAGCTTGTCAACATTTGAGAGTTATGTTAGACAGGGTTCTCTCGAAAAAACAAAACCAGGACACTAATGATTTACATAGATATATATAACATAAGAAATAAACAGTTAATTAATCTGTAAAGCAGTACAAATGGCTCAGTGCAACTCACTTCTGTGAGACAGCGAATACACTTCAAGTCTTGAGGGCCGCCGGGTGCAAGTCACGGAAGCAGACAGCTGAGTCCTCTGTAGAGCAATTCAGGCAATCCGGCCACAGGCAGCAAACAGCAAGGCAGGTCACCAACAGCCAGCCAGATGACAGGGTCTGACAGTCCCCAGCTCAAGCGATGTATACTCCAGTAACGTGGCGAAGCAGGTCTTGAAGGAACCTCAAGCTACAGCGACACAGTGCACAGGTTAAGTGTCCCACCGGTAGTGTAGCTTGCAAATTGAGGCAGAGAACAAGCTAAGGCAGCCACACACTAGTCTGATCATCAGAGTGAGAGACAAGCAAGGTGAGGCTCACAGAACCATTTATCTCTCCACCCTTAAGTAATCCCACATGTGTTCATTGGCCAGGTTGGCACAGTAAACCTACCGAACACAAGAGTCAAGTATGGCCATGCCATGGAAGGAAAAGGCAGGCGAAGAGCTGTCCCAGATTCTAAGGGAGTAGAGAGTCTTGAGTTCAGCAACGAGTGCTGGTGAGTTATGCACTTACCTGCTAACTACAAGGCCAGTGGTTCAAACCCACTAGTTGCTCTGAGTGAGAATATGTAAATTCTCAGAAACTCAGAGTGGGAGCTCTCTGTGCTATAAAGTTGCTATGTGTCAGCAGTGGGCTGGATAAGGTGTCCTGATGGTATTGTAGACACTGGACTGCTAACTACAAGGTCAGTTCTAGGAGAGAAAGACGGGGTTTTCCGTCTGCTCCCATAAAGACTTATAGCCTCTGGGTGGTGGTGGGTGGAATATATATATATAATTTTATGTTTATAGCTTTATTTTTTTTTATTTACAGTCTCAGAAACCCTGTATAGGAACAAAAACATAGCATCAGGAGGAAGATTTATTAACAACCTGCCCAATGCAGACGATAATATCTTGCTTGCTGAAAGTGAGGCTGACTTGCAGTACCTGTGGAAGAAAATCAACGGCTACAGCCTTTAGAATGGATTAAAATTCAATTGTAAAGAAAAGCAAAATCCTCATTACTGGACAAATAGACAATATCATGATAAACAAGAAAGGATTAGAGTTATGAACAATTTCATTTTACTGGATCCACAATCAATGCTCATGCGAGCAGCAGGCAGAACAATGATTTACTTTGGGTACATCTGCTGTACAGGACCTCTTTAGAGTGTTAATGAGCAAGGACATCACTTGAGGACTAAGGTGTGTTTGACAGTTTGGTGGTTTCAATTGTCTCCCATGCATATGAAAGCTAGACAATAAATAAGGAGGACCGGAAGAATTGACACATTTGAATCATGGTGCTGGTGAAGAGGTACTGAAAGTATCACGGACGCCAGAAGAACAACCAGTGTGTCCTGGAAGAAGTACAGCAGAGTGCTCCTTAGAAGCCAGGAGGGGAATGCAGCTTCCCGTCGCATATACTTCGGTCATGCTGTCAGGGGAGATCAGTCCCTGAAAAGAACGTCATGGTTGATAAAGCTGAAGGTCAGCGAAAATGAAGACCCTTGATAAGTTGGATTGACACCGTGGCAGCAGTAATAGGCATGACAACTGTGAGGCAGGCACAGGACCAGCGGTATGTGACTCCGCTGTGCACAGTGAATCTGTGAGTCAGAACTGACGTGAAGGTACTAATGACAACATGAGTCAGGAATCCACTCCACGACAGTGGGTTTGGTTTTGCTAGTTGAGCGCTAGGCTGCTAACCAAAAGGTTGGTGGTTCAAACTCACACAGCAGTTCACAGAAGAACGACATGGTGGCGGATTTGCTTCTGTCAAGACTTGCCAAAACCAAACTCAGCCACCCAGTCAATTCTGACTCACAGAGAGTCTAGAAGACAGTGTAGAACTGCCTTCTGAGTTTCTGAGACCATAGGAGAGAAGAAAGTCTCATCTTTGTCCTGAGGAGCAGCTGGTGGTTGCACACTGCTGGCCTAGGAGTTAGCAGACCAATACGTAACCCACTTCACCACCAGAGTTCCTGTATCAAGATTACAGCCCAGAAAGTCCTGTGGGGCAGATCTACTCTGTCCCATGGGACTTCTATGAGTCAAAATAGACTCAATGGCACGTAACAACAATCAATAAAGACATTGATCAACCTGAGATCGAGTTTATTATCGGGACCCGCTGGCACATATGAACACGGGCAATATCTTCCCAAACTCACTGCTGTCAAGTCACAATCCGACCGGACAGGAGGGACTAGAACTGCCACATTTCTAACATGCTAAGTCTTTATGGGAAAAGACGCCGCATCTTTTTTCCACAGAGTGGCTGGTGGATTCCAACTGCCTGCCTTTTGCTTAGCAGCCAAGTATTCAACCGCTGCACAGCCAGAGCCTCCTTCTGGACAGGACATTTGGGGATAATGTGTTAATATAAACTCTTTGGATTTATTTCCCTGTGATCATGAAAAAGAATGTCTGTTTTCAGAAAATGTATTCCGATTTGTGTAAGTGTGAGAATATATATCCGTCTCAATGGTTCAGAGGGAAAGTCTTTCTGGACACACACGCACACTCATATGAGGGGGTTTCAGCAAGTTCATGGAAGAGTTCCATTATATTTCCATTCCAATTTGCCACCAACATTCTAAAGACCCCTCATATATATGTATACACATACACACTCAGAGAAAGTGTGCATATGGACAGGCAAGAAACTTAACAATTGGTGAGTCTCGATGAAGCACATACAGAAGGTCATCACCCTATTCTTACGACTTTTCTGTAGGTTTGACTTTTTCTCCAACTATAAAGCTATTTTTTTCTTTTACTTTAAGCCCACCCTCTAGAGTGTGGTTTTCAACCTTCCTCAGGCCGCGACCCTTTCATGCAGTTGCTCATGTGGTGGTGACCCCCAATCATAACATTATTTTCATTGCTATTTCATAACTGTAATTTTGCTACTGTTATGAGTCATAAAGTAAATATCTGATAGGCAGGATGTATTTTCATTGTTACAAATCAAACTAATTAAAGCATAGTGGTTAATCATTAAAAACAATATGTAATTACCGTGTATACTCGAAAATAAGCCAACCCGAGTATAAGCCGAGGCACCTAATTATTACCTGGGAAACCAGAAAAACTGATTGACTCGAGTAGAAGCCTAGGGTGGAAAATGCAGACGGCTATTGGTGAGTTTCAATAATCAAAACAAATGAAAATAAAATTACTAAAAATTGAGACATCAGTGGGGTAATGTATTTAAATATTTATTTTAAATAAAAAACATAAATAAAAGGACAAGTCATTTAACATTAGTAAACCAGCACAGTAAGTAGAAAAGAGGTTCAACAAAAACAATAAGGTATCAACAATGATACCTTAAGAGCACTATTCCCTGAGCTCAATCAGCAACCAAGCTAAAATGTAAAGAGTTAAAATGCTTCAAAACTGGATTCCTCATCATCAGCCATATCCCAGTGAAGAGCTTCAGCTGGTGTGAGGTCATCATAGACGCTGTCCTCACTGAGATCGCCGTCATCACCATCACTGCTGTCATTTTCATACAAAGTGCAGTCTTCACTGCCATCCATAGCATTACTAATACTACATTTCTGGAAGGCATGTTGCACCATGTCTTCTGGAATGTCTTCCCATGCATCTCGAACCCACTTTGCTATTAACTCTATGTCAGGCTTCATGAGATTTCCTCCTTTTGTTCGTCGGGCTTGACCAGATGACATCCATTCATGCCACTGACCTGTGTATAAGCTGAACCCTAGTTTTTCAGCACATTTTTTGTGCTAAAAAACTCGGCTTATACATGAGTATATAGGGTGTATATTGTGAAAGATTTCTTTCTAATGACAGAGAAATGAAATTGTGTCTTGAAGCATGGTGTCGAATGGGTAACAGTCTTCACACTGGTACTCGTAGGTGGGCGTATCTGCGTGTGGGCGGACCTGCCTGGAGACGGATAGAGGAGCGGTGTCTCCGTTCCTAAGATCATCAGAAATATGTGTTTTCCAATGGTCTTAGGCAACCCCTTTGAAAGGGTCATTCAACCCATAAAGGGGTCTCGACGCACAGGTTGAGAACCGATGCTCTAGAGGCAGCTATTACAAGTGCTTCAGTTAACTTTATTTCTAATTGCACCCAAGGCTTTGTTAATTTTAGCTAATGTGTGACAGAAATTCATTTTCATCTGTGACATCAGTGGTGTTCAAGAAGCAGCTAACCGCAATATCTGCAGTGTGAATTCTCTAATAATTCATGTGGACCCTGCCAGGTAGAGTTGAATCATTATTTTGAGTGATATTAGATATAAACTTTTAAAAGTTGCATTTGGAATCCCTCTAATTGATCATGAAAAGTCCAGCATTATATTGACAAAAGGAAAAAGAGAATTCTTAGATTTTTTCAAATATACTCTTTAATTACTTATTTTTGTTTTGTGGCTCTTAACACTGTACACAACAGAACATGCACCGATTTTACAATGTCGCTGGTATAATTCGGTGGCCATGATTACCTTCTTCAAGGCTTCCTCTCTCATTAGCATAAGTTCACCACTTGCTAAGGTGCATTTCTAACCTTTCAAGTTGTGGTTATCACTTTGATTCATGCCGGTTGTCACTGAAGACAAAGTGGGTGCATAAGAAAATGTGGTGAAGAAAGTTGACGGTGCCCAGCTATCAACAGATATACCATCTGGGGTCTTAAAGACTTGAAGAAAAACAAGAGGCCATCCAGCTGAGAAGCAACAGGGCCCACATGGAAGACCACCAGCCTGTGCGATCATGAGGTGTCAATAGGATCAGGTATCAAAAACCCAGAACAAAAAATCATATCATTGTGAATGAGAGGGAGTGTAGAGTGGAGACCCAAAGTCCATCTGTAGGCAATTGGACATCTGCTTACACAAGGGTCATGGGGAGATGGCAAGCCAGTCAGGGTGCAGTGTAGCAACGATGAAACATATAACTTTCCTCTAGTTCTTTAACGCTTCCTCCCCCCATCCTCCCACTGTCATGACCCCAATTCTACCTTACAAATCTGGCTAGACCAGAGCATATACATAGGTACAGATAAGAGCTGGAAATACAGGGAATCCAGGACAGATAAACCCCTCAGGATCAATATTGAGAGTACCATACCAGGAGGGTAAGAGGAAGGTGGGGGGCAAAAGGGGGAACCGATCACAATGATCTACATATAAACCCTTCCCATGGGGATGAACAACAGAAAAGTGGGTGAAGGGAGATATCGCTCAGTGCAAGACATGAAAAAATAATAATAATTTACAAATGATCAAGGGTTCATGAGGGAGGGAGAGTGGGGGAGGGAAGGGAAAAATGAGAAGCTGATACTTAAAGCTCAAGTAGAAAGAAGTTTTGAAACTGATGATGGCAACAAATGTACAATTATGCTTGACACAATGGCTGTATGAATGGATTGTGATAAGAGCTGTATGAGCCTCCAATCAAATGATTAAAACGAAGAAAGAAAAAGCTTTATGTACAAGAGTAGTTGAATATTAAGGAAAATATCCCAGCCAAGTCCAGATCCAGTCCATAAGTCCAATATTAGCCCATATGTCTGATACCAATCTCTAACGTCCTCTTCAGATTCATGCAACACATGCAATGACTCCGAATGCAGGAAGATCACAGGCCAGTGGATGGGAAGTCTTCTGGATCCAGTGGCAGTGGAAGCTTCTCAGCGCTGACAGGGCTCTCTACATGGTTCCTTCAACTCCCAGGGCACTAGTGTTCTATGTGTCTTGTCAGCTGCAATGTCTCCCAGGGAGTGAGTTGAGAGAGAGAATGTCTTCTGCTTCCAGGGAGGAAACACAGGAGTTCCCAGAATCCTCACGGGAAGGCCATGCCCACACAGAAGCCTCATTGGCTTTGACCTGATTGATAGACTCAACTCCACTCCTTCACTCTTAATTCTCTCAAGTCCCAAATTGACACCAAATTATGTCACTACCACAGTAGGATTATTAGGGAAGTTAGGAGCCTTGGTGGCATAGTGATTATAAGTTGGGCTTCTAACCCCAAGGTCAGTGATTCAAAACCATTAGATGTTCCTTCGATAAAGACAGAGCTTTCTACTCCCATAAAGAGTCATGGTCTTGGAAACCCACAGGGACAGGTCCAAACCTCTCAACAAATTCAGACTGATCCAAGCTGATGTTTCTGCACCATCATCGCACATGGGCTTTAATAGCCATTCCCATACACATTCTCCAGGCTTCTGTCTGTGCACACCAGAACAGCCCAGCAGTTCCTTAGGAGAGCACACCTCTTGCTGGATCACCATCGAGACCGCACCTTTGAGAACTCACTGTGACAGTATGACACATGTACACCCAGTAATGGGTGCTAAGGGGTGTTCCAGGAACTTGTCACAATATTTTGTAAGACATTTGCCTCGGACACTGTACACCAGGTACCATACAGTTTCTACAGCTGGGCTAATCTCAGTGTGCTGGAGGGGACGATGGTCTTACACAACCAGCAGAGTCTCACTGCCCACCGGCACGTCCTCTATCGGTGGTGCTACTTTGGGTATGATCTTTGTCACCTCTTGCCATGGATTGACAGTGTCCTCCTTGCTAACGATCTTGCTGTTAGACACCATCAAGTTGTGCACGATGTACAACACAAAGAAACATCACCTGGTTCCGTGCCGTCTTTCCAATTGTCCTTATGCTTGAGGCCATTGTTGCAGCCACTGAGTCAGTTCATATTACTAAGCCCCTTACTCTACTTTACCAAGCACAGAATCTCCAACCTGAAAAAACCAAAAAGGAACACAAAAATGAAATCAATAAAACCTAAAGCTCACGCCTATAGAGCTCAGGTTTCCTTTGCACACCTGGGATCACCTTGAGTGGGAGTCGAGTGCCCGGCTGCTAAGGACAATGGCTGACTAGAGCTAATGCAACATGGAGCAAACATTGGCACAGGGGGACAGCGTAAGATCAGGCAAGGGAAGAGACACACATAGTGGCAACTCCCAGTTGTCCTCTCTCTTGGATCCAGGGACACTTGCTCTTCATGGCAATAGTGAATGACAAAACACAAGGAGCACTGCCAACCAGGGGTGCTTCTCTGAGCCTTGGTGTCAGTGCACTCTTGCACCCGGGTCTCACATATGTGGTTGACTGTCCAAATGGCTGACCTCAATCTCTAGTCTCTCCAGAGCATGGGTTGGCAAAGGTTTGCGATGGAATGCCAATCTTGTCCCTCACAACAATTTACAAATGATTCGAGAGCCATAAATACATTTTCACAAACAAATGAAATCACCATGATCTGAATAATAGCCTGTAATTTTTTTCAACTTTATTTCAGAGTTGCATATTCAAACCGCATATGGCTCCAGAGCCGCAGCTTGCCGCCAGTCAGCTGGCTCCAGAGCACAGGTTCCCTACCTTATCTGGCTTACCACCCCCTTTTCTCAGTGCCCCTCCAGCAATTAAAAACTTTTGTTTTTAAAAATTACAGCCTTCCCCCCACCCCACTAACATGATCCGAATTCTCCCTTGCATGTCTGGCTAGACCAGAGGATGTACACTGGTACAGATAGGAACTGGAAACACAGGGTATCCAGGGCGGATGATCCCTTCAGGACCAGTGGTGTGAGTGGCGATACTGGGAGCGTAGAGGGAGAGTGGGTTGGAAAGGGGAAATCAATTACAAGGATCTACATGTGACCTCCTCCCTGGGGGACGGACAACAGAGAAGTGGGTGAAGGGAGATGTCAGTCAGGGCAAGATATGACAAAATAATAATTTATAAAATATCAAGGATTCATGAGGGAGGGGGGAGCAGGGAGGGAGGGAGCGAGAAAAACGAGATCATGCCAGGGGCTTAGGTGGAGAGCAAATGTTTTGAGAATGATGAGAGCAATGAATGTACAAATGTGCTTTACACAATTGGTGTATGTATGTACTGTGATAAGAATTGTATGAACCCCTAATAAAACTTATTAAAAAAAACTACAGCCCACACTCCAGGATAATGTGTAGGTATCTGCTTTTGCAGCCTGTCTCCACCCCTCTTTCCCTCTCTCCCTCCCAGATCCCTGGTGGCATGGTGATTACACATTGGGCTACCAACTGCAAGGTCAGCAGTTCAAAAACCACCAGCTGTTCTGAAGTAGAAAGAGGAGGCTTTCTACTCCATAAAGACTTCCGAGTTCGTCTCAGAAATCTCCAAGGGCAGTTCTACCCTGTCCTATAGTGCTGCTATGATTTGGAATCTACTTGCTTGGCATGAGTTTGGTTTTGGGTTTGGGATCATTCCACTGCCCTCCAGGGGGCAGTACCACCATCCCCCCCCACCCCCCCACCCCCGCCCTGAAAAACAGCTTTGGGAAACAGCTGCAGAGACGGAGCTAACCTCTAACGCTGTGTGACCCAAAGCCCCACCGTGGCCGGGGCCCAGGGAACACAAACACAGCCTGCAGGCAATATTTCAAGGGCTGAGATATCACCCCCAGGAGAGAAGGGCAAGGGCCACACCGCTGGGCAAAGTCAAATTCTGTGCCGCACGCCTTGCCTTTTCTTTGTCATACAATGGGGGTGGCCTGCCTGTGCAACCAAACTTAGCGACAGCTGGTTTGCATTCAGAGCCCAGGAGGCTCGGGTTACTGGAGCTTGCGTCCCGGATTTCCCTCTAATCGTCAGTGTGGAAGAAGACAGCCGTGGTTTGGTCTGTCTCTGCGTGTTGCAGTGGGAATCCCTAGGTGGCGCTGATTTTCAGTTTGGGTGGCAAGTAATTCCAAGAAGAAAAGGCCCATGGAGCTTTCTTCTATTAGATTACATTTCCCAGTGAGGTCGCATTACAATACGGATAGGCTTGCGAGTTGTGAAACCGAAACCGGTGAAAGCTCCCCCTCTTTATTCTCTTTGTGTTGGGTAGTAGGCTGCTGTTGCAATTGGGAAAATAATCTACCACCCAAAGAGCAAAGTTCAAGAGGCTGGGGCCCAGGCGGACTATTTAGGGAAGGGGGAGGGGACAGGGGCCGCAGGAAGACAAAAAGACAAAGGCAAGGGAAGGCACCACGTCAAAGGCTATTTCTCCCAAAGGCCCCGTTTCTACCCCAAACAACAAGCCAACAGAGTCAGCATGGCGGCGGAGGGTGGGGCGAGGGGCATAAGCCCCTCACTCGCTCGGACAAACTGGGCTGTCTTCATCCTTCTCTTCTTTCTGGTTCCCCAAGGCCACCCTGCCGTTGTCCTTTTCATGAGTTCAGATTTCAGTTCCCCTCCAGTGGGAACCTGGGGCCCAAAGCCACGGTTCTATTTCTTGCTACGATGAAAATAAGCTATTTAAGTCCCGAGCCCAAAATTTGGTGTGGCTATGAGCTCTCTTCTCTTTTTTTTTTTGGATGACATGCAGCAGAGTAGAATCGCCTCCATAGAATGTTCTAGACTGTAATCTTTATGGGGTCACGGGGCAGATCTCCAAGTCTTTTCTCTTGTGGAGCCGCTGGGTGTGTTCAAACCACTGACCTTTTGGTTAGCAGCCAAGTCCTTAACCTTTGTGCCATTGGCAGAGGTGGAGAGGGAAAGGGAAGGTTTCATTTAGGCAAAAGAGTAAGATAAATTATCAGTTGTCTGAACATGTGGTCTCTCACTTTGGATTCTACCTAATAGAAATTGCCTTCAGCTTTAGGGAAATGAGGTGTTTACAAGAATTATCTCAAACATGGCAATAACGGGGAGGATGGCCCATGAGCAGGCAGTCTTTTGTTCAGTTTTAGGGTACAAACACCCCACCCCCCATAAAACAACTCAGGGCCATCAAGCTGATGTCTACTCATAGTGACCCCAAACACAGTAGAACTGCCCTTGTGAGTTTTCGAAACTGTAACTCTTTGCAGTAGAAAGCCTCTGCTTGGGCTTGATCAAGGGAAGAATTGAAGAATTGCTGAAACTGCAATGAAGGCTGAGCATGATAGTGGGACAAGAGGAAAGTAAAAGGAAATAGAGGAAAGAACTAGGAGGCAAAAGGTATTTATACAGGTGTGTACATATGCAAATATATTTTTATATAACAATAGGGATATGGATCTATGTATATATATTTATATGTTAGGTATTAGGGTAGCAGACGGACATTGGGCCTCTACTTAAGTACTCCCTCAATGCAAGAACACTTTGTTCTAATAACCCAGCATTCGTGATGCTTATCTTCCCAACATGATTGTTGAATAAAAAATGAGTGCATGAGCAAATGTGATGAAGAAAGCTGATGGTGCCTGGCTATCAAAAGATATAGCATCTGGGGGCTTAAAGACTTGAAGATAAACAAGCATCCATCTAGCTGACAAGCAACCAAGCCCACATAGAAGAAGCACACCAGCCTGTGTGATCATGAGGTGTCGGGATCAAGCATCAAAGACCCAGAACAAAAAATCCTATCATTGTGAATGAGGGGGTGTGCAGAGTGGAGACCCAAAGCCCATCTGTAGACAATTGGACATCCCCTTACAGAAGGGTAAGGTGCAATAATGCACTGCCAAAGCATACAACTTTCCTCTATTTCTTTTTTTTTTAAACAATTTATTAGGGGATCATACAACTCTTATCACAGTCCATACATATACATACATCAATTGTATAAAGCACATCTGTACATTCTTTGCCCTAATCATTTTCTTTTTTTCTCCTCTTTTCTTTTATTTTATTAAAAACATTTTATTAGGGGCTCATACAACTCTTATCACAATCCATACATATACATACATCAATTGTATAAAACACATCTGTACATTCTTTGCCCTAATCATTTTTTTTTTAATCTTTTAAAAAAATTTTTTTTAAATTTTAACAATTTATTAGGGGCTCATACAATTCTTATCACAGTTCATACATATACATACATCAATTGTATAAAGTACATCTGTACAGTCCCTGCCCTAATCATTTTTTTCTCCTCTTTTCTTTTTTTACATTTTATTAGGGACCCATACAACTCTTATCACCATCCATACATATACATACATCAATTGTATAAAGCACATCCATACATTCCCTGCCCCAATCATTCTCAAAGCATTTGCTCTCCACTTAAGCCCTTTGCATCAGGTCCTCTTTTTTTTCCCCTCCCTCCCCGCTCCCCCCTCCTCTATTTCTTTAATGCTTCCTACCCCAACTATCAGGAACCCAATTCTACCTTACACCCAGTTAGACTAGAGTAGGTACATGGGTACAGCTAAGAGTTGGAAACACAGGGAGTCCAGAACAGATAAACCCCCGCAGGACCAATAATGAGAGTAGTGATACCAGGAAGGGAAGGGAAACGTGGGGGGAGAACGGGAGAACTGACCACAAGGATTTACATGTAACCCCCTCCCAGGGGGACGGACAACAGAAAAGTGGGTGAAGAGAGATATCAGTTGGTATAAGACATGACAAAATAATAAAAATTTATAAAGTATCCAGGGTTCACAAGGGAGGGAGGGGGAAAATGAGGAGCTGATACCAAGGGCTCAAGTAGAAAGCAAATGTTTTGAGAATGATGATGGCAACAAATGTACCAATGTGCTTGACACAACGGAAGGATGTATGGATTGCGATGAGAGTTGTATGAGTCCCCAACAAAATGATTAAAAGGAAATAAAGGAAGAAAGAAGGGAAGAGGAAAGCCGCTGCTTTCTCCTGCAGGTGTGCTCCTGAGGTGACTCCCGCTAACCTTGTCATTATCAGCCCAACAGGTGACACACTACACCCCAGGGCTCCTTGAGGGTACAAAAGAGACACGCATTCCCAATCTCAAATGTGATTTTTAAAAGCAGACAGGCCAAACACACTTCCATGGGGTTGATTCTGACCCATGGCACTCCTCTAGAACAAACAGGATGGCAATGCTGCCGTTGGTTTCCAAGACTGCAACTCGATGGGGGCAGAAAGCCTCGTCTTTATTCCTAGGAGCAGCTGGTGATTTTCAACTGCTGACTTCTGGGTCAGTAGCCTAACTCATAAGTACTTCACCGCCCCAAACAAAACAAACGCATTGCTTTGCGTGATGTTGAGTCGTGGCAACCCGATAGGGCGCTGTAGAGCTGCTCCTGTGAGTTTCTGAGACTGGAACTCTTTATGGGAGTAGACCGTCCTGTTTATCTCCTGAGGAGCAGTGGTGACTTCAAACTGCTGACCCTGTGGATCACAGCCCAACTCCTAACCACCACACCACCAGGGCTTCCTCAATACAATTTAAAGGGAACCAGTATTAAGTCTTCAACAGGCCGCAGATAAAGACATAACATCTGGCTGAGGGCGACTGTTAGCCCAAGGCATCTGAGGATCTACAGGGTTGAAAGAAGACCACACAGAACACTGCCGCAACCTCACGGCTGGTGGCCGACCAGTGCTTCCTCTCACTTACAGGTGGGACCGTGGCTGGAATAGGGTTAGGGTGTAAGATAGAAGAGTTTACAGGGGTGGTGCAGGGGTGGAGAATGCCTCTGTTCTTGGCTTCGCACAAAAAATAATGTATGCCAAAGCCTGGTTTGTGATCCAGTGGGTTTTCATAAAGGATAGAAGACGTTTCAGGCTTTACACTTAGCTGAACGCAGGCAGCCTCAGACACTGCACACCCACACGTGGAAGCCTGGGGACCTAAGCATGGCCCAGTAGAAAGCAGAGGAGCAGACGGAGAGGACGGTAGTCTCCAGGTTCTGGATTTTTAGGGCCTTCTGCTGGGAGGTGTGGTCAATGGTACTGGTTGACCCAATTAGCTGAATTAAGCCCAGCTGGCCTAGTTTGGTTTGGGGCCCACCCAGGCATACTGGCTCAGGAGACTGAATTGACGCCTGCCCTTTAGCCTGAATTGGCTTCCAACCTTCTGTAGGGGGCCCCTAGGCATGGAGAGGAACAACCCCCTATCTTGCTACCTAACTTGCTACCAGTGCAGTCAGGGCAAGAACTCACAGGACAAGGTTCAAGACTATTCCAACCCCAGGACTGACATCTGCATCCGGGACACACCCAGAAAAGCCCCTAAGCGAAGCTGGCCTTCCTGGGGTGTGTCCTTGATGGAGCGCTCCATCCAATGCACTCTACCAGAGACAAAAACTGGCCACAGCCCTGGTTAATGGACAGAGGGAATTCAATGGAGGCGTCACCCACTGGGGGCTCTGAAAATGAATTTTAGATTTTCACTGTCACCCTTAGCCTTCTCCAAATAGAGTGCTCAGAACTTAAGGTCCAACACAGTAGTTCTTGAGTCAAAAAGACTCCAGAGACTTCTTCCTAGATTAGACCCTCACTCGGCGACATGTAATTTTCCTCATAATGGAGTGACAAAGAGGGGACTCCAGCATCCGAGAGAGAAACCCTGAAGAGCAGGCATGTGGAAGGATTGAAGGAGCCCTGGCGGTGCAGCCATCCAGCACACAGATGCTCACTGAAAAGGCAGCAATTTGAAGCCTTTGAGAGCAAAAGATGTGGCAATCTGCTTCTGTAGAAATGCCAGCCTCAAACCCAACGGCGCGGCTCTACTCTGTCATTCAGCATCGCTGTGAGTCAGAGTTACGGAGGGAAGCAGGTTTGGTTTGTAACATTAAAAAAATAAATAAAAATGGAAACCTCACTGCCATCAAGTTGATTCTGACTCCTGGTGACCCTATAGGCGAGGGTCGTGCTGCCCCTGCGCACTTCTGAGACTGTCACTCCTTATGGGAGCAGAAAACCCGTCTTTCTCCCTAGAAGTGGCTGGTAGATTCGAATGGTTGAGCTTTGCAGGCCAATGCAACCCCCTTCCCCCCATTCCCGCAGGTTCATAACACGCTGTGGGCGAGCAGACCAACACCAGTGCAGGGCCAGGCAGTGGCTCATTCTGTTGGGCACCTGGTTACCACGGGCTGGAGCCAAGTTAACGGCACCTAACAACGACATGGATTACATTTTGCCTCCTTCTCCCCTAAACTCTGTGTTGGAATCCTAACGCTTGTGCATGAAGAAGAGGAGTCCTGGTGGTGTCCCGCGGGGTAGCTCATTGGACTACAAATGGCAAGGTCAGAGGTTCAAAGCCACCAGGTGCTCCTGGGAAGACAGTCACAGCTTTCTCCTGCCAGGAAACCTGCCAAGGGCAATTCTACCCTGTCCTGCAGGGGCTAGAGGAGTCAGAATCCACTCCACTGCAATAAGTTTGAGTTTGGTTTTTGTTTTGTTTTGAGTGCCTGAGGACTGAAGGACGCTTCCTTTGTTATGCTAATGAGGTCCAGTAGCATAGAGTGTATGCTAAACTTAATCTTGTGGGGAGCCAGCAGCTACACCAGTGGTTCTCAACCTTCCTCATGCCACGACCCTTTCATATCGTTCCTCATGTTGTAGTGACCCCCAACCATAAAATTATTTTTGTTGCTACTTCATCACTGTCATTTTGCTACTGTTATGAATCGTCCTGTAAACACCTGGTAGGCAGGATGTATTCTCATTGTTACAAATTGAGCATAATGAAAGCAGAGTGATTCATCACAAAAACAATATATAATTATACATTGTGAAATATTTATTTCTAATGACAAATAAATGAAATTTTGTCTTGATGCATGGGGTGGCATGGGTAACAGTCTTCATGCTTGGTACTCATCGGTGGGCGTATCTACATGTGGGCCGACCCGCCTGGAAAGGATAGAGTGGTGTCTCCGATCCTAAGACCATCAGAAATAGGTGTTTTCTGATGGTCTTAGGTGACCCCTGTGAAAGAGTTGTTCAACCCATAAAGGGGTCTCGACCCACAGGTTGAGAACCGCTGATCTACAGAGATTAAAAACACACACGCACCAGGCAGACATGGGGATGGCCAAGGAAACAAGGTCAGCCAGCTGCAGCTACAGAAGCTAAGAGACAAAGAGCATCCTGGGAGCCAACAGAGAGAGAAAGCCTTCCTCCAGGAGCTGGCACTTTGAACTTGCCTTCCTAGGAGCCCTGCTGGTGCAGTGGCTCCCCATTGGGCTGTGATCCCGCAGGCAGCAGTTCGAAACCCCCAGCAGCTCTGTGGGAGAAAGTTGGAACCAAGCGCAGGGGGTTGCTGAGTCAGCGTTGACTCCATGGGATGGCAGCCAGAGCCTCCTGAGAGGAGCCCTGCTAGTGTTGTGGGTCCTCATGTCTGGGCCGGGTCTGGACTGGGCAGCCCCCGGCTCCTCTCCAGCTCCTCGGGAAGATGAAACCTCACAGCCTCCATTCCCAGCCTCCCGGGAAGATGGATGACCTAGTGAATTATGCAACTCCTGCCCCAACACCCCAAAGAGCTTATCTTTGTGTAACCCCTTCCCCAGCACCCCAGGAAGCAACTTATCTTCTCAGGCCGGTTTGTGTAGCCCCTTTCCCAGCACTCCAGAGAGGTTTGTGAACAAGATGACTTCCCACAGGCCGCATCCTGACTCAAGGCCCTGCAGCTGCAAGCAATAAAAAAATCTCCCTTCCTTCTGGCAGTGTATACCTCCTCAGCTCGAGCCCTATATATCTCCCACCGCCTCACTGACAAGCTGCGACTTCCCTGACCTAACTAGTTGGGTCTCGGAACCGCCTGGGGCTGGGGCCACGTCCCTTTCTCTGCTCTCCCTTCCCTCTCGGGGAGTTCTTTCCCTGCCTTAATAAAATCTTTCTCAAGTTCACATTCCTGGCTAAATTCTATCTCTGTTCTGCGCCTCCGTCTCCAACCTCTTACCTCATTAGGCTGCTAAGCGCAAGGTCAGCAGTTTAAAACCACCAGCCACTCCAAGGGAGTACGCCGGGGTTTTCTACCCCGTAAAGAGTGACAGCCTCAGAAACCCACCGGGACAGTTCTACCCCATCCTCTAGGGCTGCTAGGAGCTAAGTGACTATGGATGGCAATAGTCAGCGAGCCTCCCGAATGGAGCCCTGGTGGTGCAGTGCTACACGCTGGGCTTCCACCCACCCGAGGTCAGTGTCTGAACCTATCAGTCAGTCCTCAGGAAGATGAGCTCTAGTCTCAGAGACCCCACAGGTAGCTCTGCTCTGTCCTATAGAGTTGCTAGGAGTTGGTGTTTGGTGTAGCCTCTTGAGCAGTGAGTAAGTAAATTGCTGTTTGCTGACGCCACCCACTCGTGGTGCTTGTGTTACGGCAGCACTAGCAAAGACAGCGTGCAGCCCGAGGCAACTACTCAATCAGCCTGTGCTTCCTGAGGACAGCCTCATCTGAGAATCCCCAGCCCTCCCGTCCAGGACTGCCACGCAGGTTAACTGCAAGGATACATGCAGAGCATCGGCAGAGTCAGGCATGCGGCAAGACTAAAGAGGCACACCGTTTTGAGACCACCCAGAAAAACTGCTGCGTGTGGTGAGGCAGTATCTTCAGTCATCAGGTCCCCCTGTGGCCGCAGATCTCAGAAAGAGGAAATTAATACTTGTACTTCCTTGAGGGCTTTGTTCCAACAGATTCCTGCTTGTCAAGGACAAACAGCATTACCTCATGAAGCGGTTACACAACTGGTTATATAACCTTGCAAGGGGAAGGGAATGTCTGTGGAAGGCTGAGATTTATCAGAATCGTCTGTAACCTTTAAAACACCTGGCCACCCCTCATCCACATGGAAGCAACCAGCATAACAGCAGGGCAGGTGCTTGGCCAGGTCTGGAGGGATCTGATTCCCAGCTCCTGGTCAAGAGATACTGAAATTAAAAGGCGAGAGTTACTCCATCCTGCCTGGGGAGGTAAGAGATCAGAATTCTAATCCAGGAGAGGCAGCCTAGGGAAAATGCTTTCCCTGACTACTCTGAGTGTGCTGTGTGGACCAACAGCATCCAAGACCCCGGGAGCTTGTGGGGAATGCAGACTTTCAGCCCTGCCCAGACCTGCTGGTCAGATCCTGCATCACTGACAAGGTCTCTAGGTTGGCTCCATGCATATTAAATATGAACAGCGTGGATTTAACATCTCTGTGCCTTTCTCTTCTAAGGGAGGGGTCAAAGTGGCGTTTAAACTAATTTGGAAATAAATATAATTCTCCATCTCTTTAAACAGTAACAGAGGGAACACATAATCTTGTTGTTGTTAGCAGCTATTGAGTCTCTTAACCTCAACCACCAAAGTCGCCGTGGAATGAAATGCTGCCCTGCCGTCCTGCACCATCACCATTCTTGGTTCTGGATGCGTGGGGTTTTCATTAGATGATTGTTCAGTGGTAGTTTGCCAGGCCTTTCTTCCTAGTGCATCTTAGTCTGCAACAGTGTTTCCCAAAGTGGGGGATACCAACCCTTGGGGACACTGGAATGGTACAAAAACAGATGTTGTTGTTCTTAGGTGCCATTGAGTTGACAAGAGGACAAAACACCACGCAGTCATGTACCATTCTCACAATGGTTCTTCTTCTTTGTAATAAATCATCTCAGTGGGGCCTCTTACATAGATTATAACAACCATACATCCACCATCTCAAGCAGACATGTACAGTTATTGTCATCAACAATTTCTAAACATTATCTTTCTTCTTGAGCCCTTTGATAGCAGCTTCTCTCTGTTCTTTCCTCCTCCACCCTGCCACCTCCAAGAACCCTTATTATGTATTGTTATTACTATTGATACATATCTTACACAGCCCCTTCTATCCCTTCATCTACTGTCCTAGTATTCTCCCCTTGGTTTTTTTGGGGGGGGGTATTCTGCTGTCATTGCTGTACAGTCCCCCTTCCCTCCCCTATTCCACCCCACATCCCCTCCCCTCTCCTCTGGAATCATTGCTCGCATTACTGTTTCTGAGGGGGTTTGTCTTTCCTGAATTCTGCATATTGAAGCTCTCATCTCAGCCACTGTCTGCACGCCAGTCTAGCAGGAATTGCAAGATTGGACTGAGGTAACACTAGTGGGGGGAGGAAGGATTAAGGAACTAGAGGGGTGTTGAGTATTTCATCGGTGCTAAACTGCCTGCCCCCTGGATGCATTTTCTCCTCCATGCAGCCCCTCTGCGCAGGGACATCTAATGATCCACAGATGGGCTCTGGGTCTCTAGCTTGACCCCTCTCCATCACCTCGATGAGGTTGTTTATTTTTGGAATTCTGATGCCTGTTCCAGAAGACACCTCCTGATCACACAGGCTGGTGTGCTTCTTCTGTGTGGTCTTTATTGCTTCCCTGCTAGAATGCTGCTTGTTTGGCTTCAGGCTTTTAAAAGACCCCAGACACTTTATCTTTTAATAGCCGGGAACCATCAGCTTTCTTTACCACATTTGTTCACGCACCCAGTTTGTCTTCAGCGATGCCACATTATTATAACAAAGTGTTCTTGTGTTGAGGGAGTGTTTTAGGAGAGGCCCAGAGTCTGCGCGTTTCCTCAATGTATTGCCATTAAACACACACACACACACACACACACAGCTCAATACCCCTATTGTTAAGCATTAAATATTTACATGTATTCACCTCTATATTTGTACCTCTATAAATAGTTTTGCTTCCTAGTTCTTTCCTCTATTTCCTTTTACCTCCTCCTGTCCCACTATCATGTTCACCCTCATCTGCCTCTCAGTAATTCCTCCGGCTACATTAAGGCTATTCCACCACTACCAGGATTTGTACATCCCATCGCCATTGATTTTAGGTCCCTAGTTGGTCCCCCATCTATGACCTTGTTTTCTTGCTGCTCCTCTTCCCCCAACGCCCCCCACCCCCAGCCTGAATCGTCAGTTCTGTTGCTTTCTCCTCGGGCTTGCTTCTCATGCCTCTGTTACATAAATAGACAAAACTCACAATTGTTCTTATGTTTGAGCCCATTGTTGCAGCCATTGTGTCAATCCATCTTGTCGAGGGTCTCTCTCTTTTATCACTGCTCCACTACTTTACCAAGCATGGTGTCCTCCGGGGACTGGTCTCGCCTGATAACATGCCCAAAGTGTATAAGATGAATTCTCCCCATCCTTGCCTCTAAGGAGCATTCTGGCTGTACTTCTTCCAGACAGATCTGCCTGTTCTTTTGGCAGTCCATGGTACTTTCAATATTCTTTGCCAGCCCCATAATTCAAATGCATTGATTCTTCTTTGGTCTTCCTTAGTCGGTGTCCAACTTTTATTTATTCATTCCTTACTTTATTGGGGGCTCTTACATCTCTTATCACAATCCATACATTCATCCATTGTGTCAAGCACATTTGCACATAGGCCGCCATCATCATTTTCAAAGCACTCTCTTCCCACTTGAGCCTCTGCTATCAGCTCCCCATTTCAATCTATGCTCCATTTATCATGATGTTACCTGTCGGTTGAGTTGTGTGGATTTAGGTTTTCTTTACACAGAGTCAATCCACACTGAAGGCTGAAAGCTTTGGTCTTCATCAGCAAGTGCTTCAAGTCCCCCTCGCTTTTAGCAAGCAAGATTGTGTCATCGGCATATCGCAGGCTGTTATTACGCCTTCTTCCAATTCTGATTCTACTTTTCTTCATGCAATGCAGTTGCTCTGATTGTTTGCTCAACATATAGATTGAACACATCCCGTGAGAAGGAACCCTGAAGCCCAGCTTTCCTGATTTTGAACCATGCGGCATGCCCTTGCTCTCTTCCCACAACTGCTTCCTGATCCATGCAGAGGTTCTTCATGAGCACACTGAGGGGTTCTAGCATTCCCATTCTTCTCAAGGTCATCCATAGTTTGTTATGGTCCACACAGTTGAATGCCTTGGCATAGTCAATGAAACACAAGTAAACATCTTTCTGATATTCTCTGCTTTGAGCCAAGCTCCATCAGACATCAGCAATGCTATCTCTTGTTCCACATCATCTTCTGAATCTGGCCTGAACCTCTGGAAGCTCCCCATAAATGTATTACTACAAATGTTTTTGATCTTCAGTAAAATTTCACTGGCATGTGATATTAAAAATATTGTTCTATAATTTGAGCATTCTGTTGGGCTGTTTCCTTGGAATGGGTACAAATATGGATCTATTCTAGTCAGTTGCCTAAGAAGTGCTCTTCCAAATTTCCTAGCATAGACCAGTAAGTGCTTCCAGGGCCTTATCAGCTTGCTGAAACATTTCAGTTCCTGGAGCCTTGTTTTGGCTAATGCAGTCAGTGCAGGTTGGACTTCTTCCTTTTGGCTCACACACTACCTCCTGAAATGGTGGGATGTTGATCAGTTCTTTATGGTTCAGTGATTCTGTGTAGTCTTTCCATTTTCTTCTGATGTTTCTTCCATCATTCTGTATTTTGTCAAGTTCAGGCTGAAGTTCGGATTGAAGCTGACGAACATTAAAACAAGTTCACGAGAGCCAAAATACAACAGTGAGTATAACCCACCTAAATTCCAAGAATATCTCAAGAAAAAATTTCACACATTGAACACTAATGACAGGTCTGAAGAGATGTGGGATGACATCAAGACCACCATTCATGAAGAAAGCAAAAGGACATTACAAAGCCAGGAAAGAAAGAAAAGATCAAAGTGGATGTCAGAAGAGACTCTGAAATGTGCTCTTAAGTGCAGAGCAGCTGAGGTAAATAAAGCCGTGATGACATCAAAGAGCCGGGCAGACATTTTCAAAGGGCAACTTGAGAAGACAAAGTAAAATATTATAACAAAATATGCAAAGACCTAAAGTTAGAAAGCCAAAAAGGAAGAACATGTTCTATATAATATAAACTGAAAAACCCAAATAAATGAATTCAAGCCTCAAGTTACAATATTGATCGACTCAGCGGGCAAAAGCAGATACCTACACATTGTAATGGATTATGGGCTACTGTACAAAAGTTTTTAATTGCCAGAGTGATGCTAAATCATTGGGGTTTTTTTTCCTAAAAAGGGGGTGGTAGGCTATCTAGGTTGGGTACCTATGGTCTAGACGCTCTGGAAGCTGAAACCTGTCCAGCATCAGAACAACAAGCAAACATCTACGCACCGAAGGGTGTTGGCGGTGCATGAGGTGCAATGGCTGGGAATGGAAACCACATCTCCTCCATGGATGTCGACTACTGAACAACTGTCTGAAACACGTATTCAAGTTCAAGACAAATTCAACAGAACTCAGAGCAAAGAGTGGAAAGTAAAAGCCTCTTTCTACCTCATCTCTGTAGTGCTCCCCTCCTGCCAGCCACCTGGTCTCCCTTCCTAGTGGGCAAACCCCACTCTCTAGGGCTTGCATTCAGCCTTGGTTTGGGAGTGGGAGGTGCAACTCTCCCTTTTCTAGAACCTAAAGAAGCCTGATGGGTTTAAGATCAAAAGCATGGCCCAACCCCTTGTTAGAAAGTCTTATGGGGATACAGTTACACTTCTTTTTGGAATGCCAGGCAACTCAGACTTGTCACTTTTACCTCTGACTTTTGGCTTCAGCTGAAATTCCAAACCAGGATTCTGACAACCTTCCAAAGCTGAATGTCTGTGCTGAAGGCTGTGGGCTTCACACTCCTTTCATAGCCGGCCCTTTCTCTTCAGGAGGAATGTGACACCCGTGAGACAAGACTTCTTTTATGTAAGGCCCTTCTGACCCAATATGCTCTAATCCCAGCATACTGGAACTCCACGTGTCCCCGATTAGCTAACTGACCATCGTTCTCTAGTTTTAAAGATCTGGGTGTCTTTGCCAAACTTACAATCTGAGGTTCTCATTTATCATCTCAATTAATGAACAGAAAATCCCATTATCATGTTTGCTGCTTATTCCTATGCGACAAATATACTCTCTGTAGGAAAACGTGCAGTTGAATAATCCCAGCACCCTACCATTTGTTTTGATGTCAAATAATTTATAAATCAAATATTTACTTAGAATTTACCATGTACCTGGTATATGCTGGAAAAATAGTAATAATGAGGAATAAGACAAAAAAACAAGCAAATATACTAAACTCACAGCCATCGACTCAATGCCAATGTATAAAAAAACAGAACTGCCCTGCGGGTTTCCTGGAATGCAACTCTTTATGGGGGTAGAAAGCCTTATATTTTGGTAGTTTCAACCTGACCTTGAAGTTGGCAGGCTAACACTTGACCCACTATGCCACCAAAAGGCACCCCTGTGTCTTTCAGCTATTGTTAACTCTGGAGGCCCAAACAAACAAACAAACAAACAAACAAGCTACCTGAGATGGGGGCAAGGAAGGAATAAAAATGAGGAGCTGATACCAAGGGCTTAAGCAGAAAGCAAATGTTTTGAGAATGATGATGGCAACCAGTGTACAAATGTGCTTGACACAATGAATGGATGTATGGATTGTGATAAGAGCTGTATGAGCCCCCAATAAAACGACTTTCTAAAAAGAAATACAAACCACACTCAAGTAGAAATAAATTGTTTTGGAAATATTGATGGCAACATTATGTATAAGTGTGCTTAATACTATAGAATGATGGACTATTATAAGATTTGTAAGAACCCCCAATAAAATGACAAATTAAAAACAAACAAACAAACAAAAAGCTACCTGAGAGCTGAAAACCTTACTTTGTGTTCAGAGCTGAGTTTGATATCTTAGGATAAAATTCAGCTTAGTAGTTAGTATTTTTAACAGGGAAGCATTTTCCATAACATTGAATATAGCTCGAACTGGCGCAAAGATGAACAAGACACCCTTTGAAGAAATGCACTCAGAGTCCCCCGAGAAACAAAGGTGGTGTCGCCTTGCTTCCCTTGGAAGAGTGACCAGCACAGGCCATCCACCGGGAGGGGAGATCCTGCTTGGAAGCAGGCAGGCACAAATGAAGCCACCCCTTCATGAGAGGGACCGGCATGCGAGCCAAGACAAGGGACTCAAACAGAACTATGGTCATGCAGACGATGCTGGATGGGCAACAGCCCGTCTGTGTTTCCATGAAGTCACCACGAGTCAGTGCCGGCTTGATGGCAACAACAAACTTAAAATATTTTTGAAAAGTTGATGCCCTCCAGGAACATGGTAAATACGCATAGTACAAAAGGAACAGAGATAAGCAAATCTCTCTTCCTTTATCTTCCCACCCTCCTCTCCATCTCCAATTCCCTCCCCCAGAGTTGTTGGCACGGGTAGTTTAGGCTTGTGGCCTTCATGAGGTTCCTGGCCAGCTCTCCTTTCTTAGTCCTAACCTAAGTGTTCAGATGAGAGTGCTCTGACTTGCTGGAAGAAGGAGAAAAAGTGTCCCCCAAATGGCTTTGAGTTCACACATTCGACTAGTTGTGTGGGACCAGCCTCTCCATAACCAAATGAGTCCAAGGCCCACTTGTGTAATTGAGGGGTAAATTAAAGAGACATCAAACAAGATTAAGCGTGCAAGGGCTCCCCTCTCCATGATGACTGGAACCAGCATGAGTGAGTCATTGAAGGGAATAAATTAAGAGACAGAAAAAGTTTTGGGGTGCTCATCTCCACCATGAATTCAGCCATGTCCATGCAGAGACACAGAGAGAGAGAGAGAGAGAGAGAGACAGACAGACAGAGAAAGAGAGAGACAGAGATGTAATCTCAGGAGTGTTTGGGCCGGGTCTGGACCATGCAGCCACTTCCCCCAGCTCTCCTGAAAGATACCCTGCTGGACTGTGTGGCCCCTTCCCCCACCTCTCAAGGTCAGAACTGGACTGTGTAGTTCCTGCCTCCAACATTCCAAGGAGCTAATCTCTCCAGGCCTGGTCTATATAGCCCCTTCTCTCAGCATTCCAGGAAGCAGGTCTGCAAAAAACAAGATGATTTACTCACAGATTATTTCCTGACTCAGACCCTGCAACTGCAGCATCAGAAAGCCTCCTTCCCCTTCTCAGTACACACGTCCTTGGCTCAAGCCCTATATATGTCCCGCTGCCTTACTGCCAGGCGCGACTTCCCTGACCTAACTCATTGGGTCACGGAACCTGCCCAGGAGTTCAAGATGCTCCTGCCCTTTCTCTCCTCTCCCCTCCCCCCTGGGAGTTCTTTCCCTCAATAAATCTTTCTCAACTTCACATGCCTGGCTGCATTCTACCTCTGCTCTGCACCTCCATTTTCCACCTCTCATGGAGTTTATAAAATCTCAGCACGCAGGCTGCAGTAAGCACACATATGCATCAGGAAGGGGTTGTACAAGAGGCATACACATAATAGGAGGGGGACCAACTAGGGGTGTCACGAAGTAGGGAGGGGTTGTACTAGAGGCATACATGTGACAGGAAAGCACATACGTCACAAGATTGGCAGGATCTATATGGCAACCTAACATTGGTCATCCCTGAGTTGGGTTGGCCTTAGGTGTCTTTGAGGCTTCTCTAAGGGAACAATTCATTATCCTTATCAGAAGGAATGGGTCCTACTTAGGGTGGGACAGACAATAGGGTCTGATTGCTTTTGATGGCAGAGAACCTGCAGCCAGAAAGCCTTCCAGCAGTTGGCCTTCAAGTTTATAAAGTAGCAGCCACGTGCTTGCAAGTAGCACCTTAAAATTGGCACTATGAGGGGGGGACATTAAGGGAAATAATTTTTACTTAAGAGAATGTGAGTGTGATGCATCTCCAACCCACAGGTGTCAATGTTCCCTCCATGGGGTCCCTGGCCCCCGGACTCCTTACTGTGTGAATGTTGAGAGTTTGTCCACGTTTACTCTCTTCCCAGGTCTGTTTCCCACAATGAGCCTCTTGTGGTAGTGAAGACAGTAAGACTTCCTGGGTACTTATTGATGGTCAGATAGCGAGGCAGTTGTTTGGAACATATCAGTGAGCAAAGCAGATAAAAAATGCTTATCCTCATGAGAGCTTAGATCCTTATAAAGGAGGAGAGAGTTAAACATCCACATGATAAGCACATCATAGGGATTAGCAACTCTTCCCTCTGGGCATGGAAAGCAGGAGTGCCTGCTGTGAAAACGAGGGCAGAAAGTATCCTCTTCCCTCACTGTTCCTAATTACAAATCACACAACGTCCTCAGTCCTCTGCAATTCCAGGGCCTTGGGACCACCATTTACTTCATTTGAATAGGATCCTGGGAGCATGTACCCATGAAACGTCTGTCAGTTTGTTGGACTGTGGTGGCTTGTATGCTGCTATGAGGCTGGAAGTCATCTCACCAGCATTTCAAATACCAGTAAGGTCATCCATGGGGAACAGATTTCATTGTAGTTTCCAGACTAAGGGAGACTCAGAAGAAAGGCCTGACAGTCTTCTTCCATATGTTAGCCAATAAGAATTCCGTGGATCACAGCAGAATATCGTCCAATATAGTGCTGGCACGTGAGCCCTCTCAGTTGGAAGGCCCTCAAACTGAAGTGGTTGCAACAGTGGGCTCATGATGATGGTGCCATGCATTTGCACATGGGGTCACCATGAACTGGAGTTAACCCAACAGCAACTGACGACAAAAACATGAATGCCTTTCCTGCTTGATTCAACAAAAATAAAACCAATTCCATGATACAGGAATTCCAGTGAATTACCAGTATTACAGCTTACAACAGTGCTCTGCACCACCGGTTCCAGACAAGGAGTCATCCTTGATTTCGTGTAAGACATCTCACAGCCAGTGGGCTGGGACCCCAGAGACGAAGGGAGAAAGAGGGCCCTTTGGACTCCAGGAGCCATCTTTTGTTGGTGTGAATCAGGACAAAAGCGTTCACCTCTTTCACTATCCTTAATTGCAAACTAAATGGCCCTGTGTTGACAACAAGAGAGCGTCAGGCCGGACAGGCAGTCAGTCTGCTGGAAATAACCATTTGTTACCCATTTAACAAAAGGAAAAGAGTGTTTTGCCTTTCCATAAATTTATATCGAGTTAGACTCACTCACATACTTTCATACACAGCTCTCTTCGAAGGGTACCATTCAATATGGTACCATTCAATATGGTACACTCCTCACCTATCAACAGTTAGCTTCCAAAGACCAGGTTGTTACCTGAAAATCAGTGTTATGCAAAAATGGAGGATGAACACATCGGATCATAAAATGGAGGGTGGTTACATCATGATGTAATGCTGAATTACATCATGATATAACTTCCCAAACCACTGTGAATCCTAGCTCAACCAAGATGACATAGAATTTTAACCACCACAGCTGATGCTACTCTCATCTCGCACCTTGGCATTCATTGCTGTCAGATGTACGCTGTTAATGCACAAAATGACCAGATACAATATTTTTAAACTATTATTGTGTGTTAGGTTGGGTTCTCCAGAGGAGCAAAATCAGTGACGCTTGTATGTGTTGTATGTAGAAAGAGATTTTGATCGAGCAGTGGCTTACAGTTGTAGAAATAGGTAATGATCCATCAGGCCTCTCCTGACTTGTGGAAGCTGATGAACAGGAAGCAGGATGATGAAGCAGACAGCGGGGGCACAGGCTGGTGGATGCAGAGGCCCCACGTCAGCTGCATGAATCCACTGTTGGTGGTCTGCTGGTGGCTCCTGGGATCGGCAGGTGATGCGATGGAAGATAGGGGGACCACACTCCAGATCCAGCTCTGGTAGAAGACCAAGGACCCAAAAGGAGTTCACTCTGCTCGGTCTCTCACTCTTACACAAAAAGGCTTATGACACCAAGAAGGTGTCATCAGACTACAGCACAGTTGATAGGCTGAGCACCACCCGTCCCCTTACCTGGAAGTGGCTAGTTGACAGAATTCCTCACCACCACATCCTGTCAATGGGAAGCGTTGGATAATGAGGTAGTAGGTGGGTGAGGCGTAGTGGTAGACTGATGGAGCAATGCAACTCTCATGTTCTGTGCAGAAGAACAAGGTTCAATCCCCAGGTGATGCACTTCCTGTGCAGAGAGACCTCTTGCCTGCAGTGGACGTGTTTATGCTGCTGAGCGAGTTTCAGTGGAGCTTCCAGACGGAGAGGGCACCACGATGATCTACTTCAGAAAGTCAGATCCACAACTGATTGAGTAGATGGCAAAAGGCCAGGCAGCACTTGGCTCCCGTATGTATGGGGTAACCAGGTGACAGGGGCTAACTAGATGCCAGCTACCAGGAAAGCACAGAACACTCAGAATACGTGTGTGTCGAAAACTTGTAAGCGTCGCCTCATCTTCTTAGGCGCTCCTCATTCTCCCATTACAGCCACAGCACAGACTCCTAACACTGAGAAGCCAATACACCTTCATTGTGGATACACAATTTCATGCAATCTGTTGTTTTACGATTACGTAAAAGATTAATTTCCATTCAACTGAGAGAACAAAAACAGGGCAGGGAGGGAGGTTGTGGAGAACATGGGCCTAAAAGAATAAGCACTTTAAGAGTCCTAACTGGATTACATTCTAAATCATAAATAAATAAATAAGGCCAGCAGTGCGACAGGGCTAGGCCAAACAAAACGCCCAAAACAATGTGTGGACTTACGCAGTTACTCAATAAATAAAATGGGCTTCTTTGCATGCATAAGCAAAGAAGTGGCAATTAAATCATGACATTTTATTTTTGATGTTTCAAAACAGTAGATTCAAAACTCTGGTGTTCAAAGTATTAGACATCAGACACTCCGAAATCAAGGGATGGATCGGTGTCAGAGCCTAAGTTGTGTGAGAATGCGGTCTGCAGGCTATGGGTGACAGTGGAGCCCAAGATTTACGTGTGGGAACCCATAGGAAGCAAGCCTCTGGGGAATGCTCTATGCACAATTGAGGGGTGGGAGGAAAGGGGCTACTAAACAGAGCGCATTGGAGAGACGAGTGTAGATCAAAGGCATAAACCGGACTTGAACAGTTAACACTGTCAGTTGATTCCCCCTGTGATGAGTACTGGAGCTGATGTGGTCTTCAACATTCTCGGTATTTTTGTTCATTCATATCAGGGCGTATCTCACAGGTGTTATGTCATCGGAGGGCACTCTCTCCAAGTGGTGCTATATGTTTTTCGGTGTATGAAACTCAGGACTGATGAACCTATAGGGACAGCAAGCAGAATTAGGGTTTGGGGGCAGCGGGGTACAGCGGTGGCAGGGGGCGGTGGTGTAAAAAGCAAACGATGTAAGGAGTCCAGGAAGAAAAAGAAGGTTTGGAAACAGACTGTAGTAGCAATGGTATAGTCTGCTTGATGTGATTAAACTGTGGAAATATATATATATATATATATATATATATATATATATATATATATATATACTCCCAATGAATTAAAAACAAAACATTTTTGTTGTAAAAGACTGCTGTTGCGGTTGCTGCATCACGAGCCGGTACGTGGCCTTGCTCGCGCGGCTTGCTCACTCGCTTCGTGCCTGCCTGACCTGGCACTCCCTGTCTGCACTTTTCTCCTCTCTCTGCAAGAACAGTGCATTCTGGGGACCCAGGCCTAGCCCACTGGCTGCTCCTGGTGCTGCTCCCAGAGGGACTGGAAAGGTGCAGCCCGCCCACCACCTAGAAAGAAATCCCTGAGTCCCCACCAGAGATCCTCGTGCTCCCCCACCTATCCCCGTCCCTGTCCCAGTGCGGCCCGCTTCTGTAGAGCGGCACCATGGGAGGGACCATGTCTGTACTGAGTTTTGTGTTGAAGACAGTACAGATGTGTCTGAAAAATCCAAACTGAATGTTGGAAGTGATCCTCTTACATATTTCAATGGAATTTATCCTTTTTTCAGTTATTGATTCAAATGATTTCCAGCATCAAAGAACAGAACAGATCAATCTTAGGCTGTTTCTGAAAAGGAGACTTTAACCAACCATGACGAAGGTTTATAAAAGCAAGAGCAAAGCGGATTTGGCTTAGTATGGACTTCCGCGGTGATTCAGATGAAGATCAGTCCAATTTAGACCCGGGATGATGAGCAACATGAGGAAGTTGTGTTGATTTCCCACCGGAAATCAACGGAATGTGAGACAGCGAGGAGGGAAAGACGCCCCATCTCCAGTTAAGAAATGCTGTTGTCGCAGAGGTTTGGGGGAAGGAAAAGAAATCTCTCTTCAAGATTTCATAGTTGAAAGAATTCCCGAATTGATAGCTCTACAGGCAGATGCTGCTTTTGCTTTCTTAAACCCATTTTCAAACTGTTTGATTTTTAAAACGTCCCACTTAGGGTCAATATGTACCATCGGAAGGCAGATAATTTGAAGTCAGCTCAGGCTGACTTTGCATATTTCTCATACTTCCAAGAAAACCTTGAGGTCTTAAGCAATTGATACACCAGTTGGAATAAGCAGAACATTTCAGCAGACTCTCCGTGACTCCTAGCATAGATCTGGCGTGACAGAAAGCTCTCAGCTTAGGGAAAACTCACTGCCAGTGAGTCGGTTCCAACAGCTGGGGCCATAGGACAGTGAGAAGTGGCCCCTGTGGGTTCTGAGACCAGATTTTTCTTTCTTTCTTTTTGGTTTTATTAATTTTTTGTTTTTTTGGTCTTCAAACAACACGCAATTATTACCTCAAAGTTCATTGGGTCAAGAATCTGGCTCAGGAGGTTTTGCTGGATCCGTGTGGCTCAGAGTCTTGAATAACATTGCGGTCAAACGGTCCGCTGGGGTTTGGTCTCATCTGAAGGCTTGATTGGCTGGTAACACATTCAATCATTGTAGCGCTTTATTAGGAGGTGGGCAGGTTACCACAAGTCAGGATTGTAAACAGCGCGGACGCAGTCACTGGTCTACAGCTACACCTGTCCTCAGCCAGCCGCCACATCTCAGTGGCCCTCAGCCTCTCAGCCACCACGTAGACCCATGGCCTTTGCCCCCATGGGCCAGGGAGCTAGCCTGTCGCTCTACCTCAGGAGATGGTAACTCTTTATGGGAGTAGAAACCGTCATTTAAAAAAATTATTATTCAAACAAGCTTCATTTGTGTTTATTTAACTTTCCGGCTCTGTGCTTGTGCCTTCAACACTTCCCAACGATGTTCTGCTGCTCCCTCAGGAAAGCCGCCTGAGCCTGCTCGGACGCACTTAGCGCACAGGGACGCACCGTAAGCCCTGCAGACATGTTTTTTGGTTTTGGACGACCTCATGAGAACTTTGGTCTCACAGCACGGACCCCTCGAAGTCTGCCGGGCACACGCCACATGCAGATTTTGGCACGTGTATACAAGTACTTCTTTGTATACAGGTAAGCAATTCTTTCCCCAGGGGTTCGGGACCGCCTAGTTTTGTTAGCGGCTGTATTGTAGGACAGCCTCCGCCGGGAGGTCAGATGCTGAGCCATTTTGCATGGCTCCACAAGGTGTCCCCGGGAGAGGAGCTTCATTTTTGATCTCCCACAGAGTGAGTGACTGGGGTTTCACACTACTGACCTTCAGGTGAGCAGGTCAAGGTGTAACCACAAAGTCACCGGGGCTCCTGCAGCTTAGGGAAAGACAGCTCAGTTCTAGATTTTGGAACTTGGGCTCCACGTGGCTTTGGAAACTGGTATGCCACGGTTCCTCTGCTGTGTCTTCAGGATTGTCCCACTAAAGCTCTCTTTTTCAAGAAATCTGCTTGCCATGATTCTCTGTGAGTGATCACTCGTCAGTGTTCCAAATGTGTCTTAGCTGAACGAATGAACGCCTTAGTTTAAACGGGGTTTTCATTTGTGATCCGAGAACATTTATTGCGCTACTGAATGTTGAAATCCGTAACATGAACTGAATGCTGCAGCGGCTGCCCTCTTGGTTTAGTTTTAGGACTTAGTCCCTCGCGGAATCCATGCCTGAATCTGTGGTAGACAATGCTTAGGCGTCTCACCCCACCAGCGGCATTTCCTTTTAGCCTTGGCACTCCAGTCCCACTTTCTCTTGCGCTTGGCAGGGGTCGCCCGATTCAGAGCAATAGCAAAATGAGTTATGAGGTAGCAACGAAAATAATTTTCTGGTTGGGGGTCACTACAAAATGTGGAGCTGTATTCACTGATCTCGTGAGTCCTTCATTTTACAGAGAGAGACAGATCTACACTCAACCCTCGATCATATGGCCAGTAGAAGTGGTCTCTTTTCACTGTAACATGTGCACATGAATAATAAATTACTGAATGAGCATCTTCCCTCCTTGCAGATTGCAACCCAACACCTAACCACTGCACCACCAGGGCACCTCAGCAGCCTCCCTCCTGAAACACATTTTGTCATAATTACACCTCTCTGGAAATTTGAACATACCGTTTGCTCTTTGAAAAATTCATTGTATCAACAATATTTCTTGAACGTTTTCATCTTAAAAAACAAATGCAAACAACAAGGACATTCTATACCTACTCTCCAACCCACTTATTAAGCACCACTTTCACCCTGTTGAACGGGTTTAACTGGTTTCTCTTGGTAAAATTGGATTGGACTTCTCCTTTCAAACAGTTCAGAATCTCTATGCCTCTGCAAATGAAGATCTTCACAAGAAGACAGCCATATCCCCCACTCCATGTACAGTTACTGCAAATGGAACAGGAGCTCTGCTGATTCAAACCCTTGCTCATTGTCCAGAGTAAGGGAAAGATCCCTTCTAAGCTTAAGGTGCTTCTAAACCCTGCTGTCCTGTATGTCACTGAGAGGTTAACTCAAATGCACCTGTGTCCCCCCAGATCAGAAGGAAAACAGGAATTCTGATTAAGTGGCATCTGGAGGGGGAAAAAAGTTATTTTATGAGTATGAGAAAATGAAAATTATTCTAGAGGCCTCATGTACTTAGTGTTTTGTCTGAATCAAGACATATTTTAGTTGCTTTAGTCATGCTGAACACGTAGAATTAGAATAATCAGATAAGAACAAATGATAAGATGTCCTGTTGGATTTTAAAACACGTGTCATGGTATGGTTGCAAAGATGCTGGCTCTGAAGTTAGAAGACCCAGGTTCACATCTGGGTTTAACCATTTCTCAACTATGACCTTCCGGCTGCCTATGAGTACACAGTGAAATAAAAGGATGTGAAAGAGAGTCCTGGGCTTTGACTCTGGGCGCCACAGAAAAGTCACACATGCGAAGGAGAAGCTAGCAGGAGATGAGAAGGTGTACAGGAACTGAAACTCTGTTGCCATTGAGCCGATTCCACCTTATGGACGCTCCAGCTGGGAAAATTCCATTCTATTTTTATTCTGTTTTCCATGGACTTCTGGAGACTCTCTTGTGTGTGTCGGAGTAGACCAGTGAACCACTGGGTTGTATTGTACGGTTACCGGCCCAACCTCGACAAGAAGACGGTGGGCGTCTTACCTTACTGCCCTGGTCAGTTACCCTGGAGCCCTGGGGCTGTAATGGATGACGAGTCGGGCTGCTAACCATGGGGTTGGCGGTTCAAATGTGTCAGCCACTCCTCAAGAGAAAGACACGGCTGTCGGCTTCTGTAGGTTGAAAGAGAAGATCCATTTCAACTTTCCTACCTGAGATTCCTAATAGACAACCCAAATTAGCCATGTCCAAAATGGAGCTCCTGATCTTTTCTCTCAAACCTGCTCTACCCACAGTCTTCCTGACCATCCTATCCTATTCAAAAGCAACCCATCCATTGGACCCAAACCTAGAGCCGTTCTAGATGCTTCTCTTTTGACACTCGATGTCCTAAGTATCCTATTGTCTTCAAGATATACCCACACCGGATGATGTTCACCATCTTCACTGCCACTCCTCTGGTCCATTCCGCCGTCATCTCTCGGCAGGATGGTTTCCACAGCTGCCTAACTGCTCTCTCTCATTTCCTTGCCCTCCTCCACTTTATTCTCCACACGGCAGCCAGAATGTCCCATGCCTGCTCGCCTCTCTCTCTGAGCAAAAAAACCAAAGTCCTTGGAGAGAGGCTTCTCAGGCCTCAGCCCCTGGCTGTCTCCCTTACCTTACTGATATGCAGGGACCGAGAAGCTGGATTACAGGAAGAAGAATGCGGCAGCAGGCTTGGAGGAAGGCTACTACTCCTGCGACCTGCAGGCGACACAGCCTTGCTCGCTGAAAGTGAGGAGCACTTGAAGCACTTGCTGAAGAAGATGAAGCACTGCAGCCTCTCAGCGTAAAGAAGACCCAGATCCTCACAACAGGTGACATCATGATAAGCGGAGAAAAGCTTGAAGTTGTCAAGGATCTTTGTCTTTCTTGGCTCCACAATCAATGTCCATGGAAACAAGAGTCAAAAGATCAAAAGACGCATTGTGTTCGGTACATCTGCTGCACAAGGCCTCTTTCGAACGCTGAAAACCAGGAGAGTTACTTTGAGGAGTAAAGTGCACGGACTCATGCGGCGAGCATTTGCAATGGCCTCGTACGTACGTGAAAGTTGGACCCTGAGTGAGGATGACGGAAGAAGAATCAATTCATTTAAATGTGGTGCTAGGGAAGGATATTGAAAGGATTGCCAACTGTCGAAAGAACTAACAACTCTGTCTTGGAAGCAGTGAAGAAAGTAAGAATGCTCCTAAGAGGCAAGGATGGGGAGACTTTGCATCACACACTTTGGTCGTGTTGTCAGGAGAGACCAGTTCCTGGAGAAGGACACCTTACTTGGTAAACTGGAGGGGCCGTGAAAGAGGACGTCCCTCAAGGAGATGGACTGACACTCCCTCAAGGAGTGGCTGCAACAATGGACTCAAGCAGAGAAACAACTGGGAAGGATGGCCCAGGAGCTGGGTCGGAACTGACTTCATGGTACCCAACAACAACAATAACATCAACATTCAGGGACAGGGGGGTTATGTTAAGAGGAAAAAGAAAATAGTTAAGTTATGAACCCAGGGGTTGAGTGGAGTGGAGGAGGTTGAGACATGGGTGAAATGAGTCTTTTGTCTGCGAGTTTGTTGTCTTCTAGGCTGGATGTTAGCATCTCTGACCAGAAAGAAGTATTGGCCAAGAACTTTCAAAAGCATTTAACACAGGAGCTCTAAGAGACCAAGTATGGAGTGACATGAGGTTCAGGAAGCAACGTGTGACGGGGGCTGGGGGAGGCTAGTCTCATGGACTGTGCATGAAACCCAGCCATGCCCTGGGACCTAAAGTCAGAGGCAGCATCCTGGACATGGCCCGAGTGTCCTCTCTTGGGATGGGAAGTGGTGGAGGTGAGACTTCGCCAGGTGGTTTTGTGGATAACAGAAGGAACAAGAAGCAAAAGTAGAAGAGGAACAATGAGTCAGACATATATCAACTGAAGGCTGCAGCTGACATTCTGGTTTGTGGGCACCTGTGAGTGTTCACTTTGGGCGTGTCAGCTATGGGACCTCTCCACGAGAAGAAGGACTGACGGGGGTTGTGCCACGAGGAACATGCAACCTTCCTTTTGTGTGTTGCTACAGACTGGTGGGCTCATTGGGATTACTTGGGGATAATGCTGGATATTTATAATGAAGTGCTGTTTTGAAACCATTAAATCATTGCTTTTTTTTGTTTCCCTCGTAAATCACGTTCCCTGGAAGTATCCTTCATCCAAATTTAAGCCACAAACCTTTTGTCCCCGGAAAAGAGAGTTTGTGTACCAGTAGAACAAAGAAGTAATTTTCTTGACTCCGCAGCATAAGGTGACCACACATTCCTGTTTGCTTATGGCTGTTGATTATGTTTTACTCATGTTTCTGGCATTATTACTAAGATCAGTCAATACTCCCTCAAAAGTGGAAAAGAAGTATAATTATTCTACCTTAGAATCTAGTAGTTCTTGTGGTAGTTACATAATCTGATATCAATTTGAGGATTCAGAGTGAAGGGGTGGAGTCTAGCCTGTTGATTAGGTGGGCAACTTGATGACCTCATTTGGAGGCTCTAAGGAAGTAAATAGCTCCCTGGAGTCCCCGGATACATGCTCACTCCCTGTGAGACATCCCTGTGGAGAAGACACATGGAGAGAGGCTGATGGAGCCAGACCTCTGGAGCTGGAGGAGCTAGGTGGAGACCCCTACCAACGCTGAGATGCTTACAACGCCACTGAGTCAACAAAACTTCCCACCCCCTGGCCTGTGATCTTCCTGCATTCAGTATCATTGCATCTGTCTATTTGGGTTTCCTCTAGCTACAAATCTTTATGAGAGCAGAAAGCCTGATCCTTCTCCCACTGAGCAGCTGGCAGGTTTGAACTGCTGACCTTGCGGTTAGCAGCCCAACACATAATCTACTAAGCCACCAGGGCTCCCAGGCCCGCCATTAGACGTTTATTATTCTAATATGCCATGTGAGTAGAGTATAAGGACAGTTTAATAGGTAGCACATGGCATATATTAACATATATAATCGATTTAGCAGTTCTTATAGCCCACATGGCATAAAGAATTATTAACAAAATTATTAAATATTCATCTCTCGATCACAGCATTGTTCACGTCTGCCTACTAATAAGTCAAATGAAAAGCTATATTTTTCCTTTTCTTCTAAAAGTGCCACACAAAACCCCTGATGCCATGATAAAATGTTTACAGAATTTCTTTCTCCAAAATAGCTTTAGGATTCGGTTATCTACTTGCATTAGCTACTCGTATGCGCAGAGGAGAGCTAGCTAATCCACTTCTTAGAATGGCTCCAATTTTGTTTTCCAGTTATTGGGATATGTCTAAATACAGAAGTGTGTGCATCTCTGTACTTAGCTGCTCGGTGTGTCGTTTAGTTATGACGTTCATAATTGTAATATGAATTTTATCATTCTGATTTTTCTGTAATTCATACGAACCACATGATGTATCAGGAGGACCTTGGAGCAAAGGGCTCAAGGACTGTGCGGTAAGCCCTTTGGGATGTGTGACCACGACGAAAAGAAAACTACACAGATCTGTCGAGGATGCTGACCTTGGGTCACCGAAGAAATGATGATTTCGGAGAGTGGAGGGTGAGTGGGTTGGAAAGGGGGAACTGATTACAAGGATCCACATGTGACCTCTTCCCTGGGAGAGGGACAGCAGAGAAGGGGGGAAGGGAGACTCCGGATAGGGCAAGATATGACAAAATAACAATGTATAAATTACCAAGGGCACATGAGGGAGGGGGGAAAGGGGAGGGAGGGGGAAAAAAAAGAGGACCTGATGCAAGGGGCTTAAGTGGAGAGCAAATGCTTTGAGAATGATTGGGGCAGGGAATGTATGGATGTGCTTTATATAATTGATGTATGTATATGTATGGATTGTGATAAGAGTTGTATGAGTCCCTAATAAAATGTAAAAAAAGAAAAAAAAAGAAATGATGATTTCAACCAAGAGAAAGATAGGATATAGAGGAAAGATAGGGGAATAAAGTATGGGCACGGAGAACAAAAAAATTATATAGATGTGAATGTGGGGGAGGGCGGAGTGGAGAACCAAAGTCCACCTGTAGACAGCTGTAGACAGCTGGACATCCCCCTACAGAAGGGTCACAAGGAACGGATGGGCCAGTCAGGGTGCGGTATAGCACCGACGATACATATAACTTTTTCTATAGTTCTTTAATGTTTCCTTCCCCCCACTATCATGACCCCAATTCCACCTTACAAATCGGGCTAGAACAGAGCATGTACATGGGTACAGAGATGAGCTGGAAACACAGAGAATCCAGGACAGATAAACCCCTGAGGACCAATAATGAGAGTAGCCATACCAGGAGGGGAAGGGGAAGGGGGGGTAGTAAGGGAGAACCAATCACCACGGTCAACATACAACCCCCTCCCAGGGGGACAGACAACAGAAAAGTGGGTGAAGGGAGACAGAGGTCGGTGTAAGACATGAAAAAAAGGATAAATTATCAAGGGTTTGTGAGGGAGGGAGGGGGGGAAACGAGGGGCAAATGAGGAGCTGATTCCAAGGGCTCAAGTAGAAAGAGAATATTTTGAGGATGATGATGGCAACAAAGGTACAAATGTGCTTGACACAATGGATGGATGTATAGATTATGATAAGAGTTGTACAAGCCCCAATAAAAAGATTTTTTAAAAGTATGGGAAGGGAGGAGGAAGACGAGTGTAGGGAAAAGAATGGAAACACGGGGCTAAAACTTCTGTGTGCCTCCTAATTCACTTCTTAGCCACGGAAGCTCCTCAAAGTTGCGAACGGCACAGCATTGCACTCCCACACGTTACAGAATCAAGCTGCTCACTAAGGTTTTCTTGGCTGTGGAAGACGGTGTTGACTCCCTAACTTTCCCTTTCCCCCACACCCTCATGGGAAGGAACTGTATCCAGCTGAATACACACTGGTGGCACAGCCCAGGCCCTGAAAGTGGGCTCAGGACTGTTTGGGCAGGAAATCCAGGGACCTATGGGCTTGATCTGGACTGGGCTGTGACTTTTAATATTCAACTGCTCTTGTATAAAAAAATTCTTTCTTATACACATATGGATGTTTATGAAATTTGTTTCTCTAGTCTATCCAGATGAACATACATTTTGTCTCCCAGGGGACATCTGACAATGGGGACGTTTATGGTTGTTGTAACTCAGAGAGGGCTGCTACTGGTATCTAATTGGCAAAGGCCAGGTGTGTTAGTCTGGGTTGACTAGAGAAACACACTCAGAGACACTCATATGTGCAAAAGAAAGAACTTTAGATACAAGAGCAATTGACTATTGAGAAAACCTCCCAGCCTAGTCTAGGTCAAGTCCTTAAGTCTGAGATTAGCCCATATGTCCGACACCAATGTATACATTCTTCTTCAAACTCATGAAACACAAGCAATGACACCAAATGCAAGATCACAGGCCAGTGGGTGGAAAGTCTTGTGGATCCAGTGCTGGTGTAAGCATCTCAGTGCTGGCAGGGGTCTCTAAATGGCTCCTCCATCTCCAGGGCTCTAATATAGCTCTGTGTGTCTTGTCATCAGGAAAACCAAGCAGTGTGTGTGTGTGTGTGTGTGTGTGTGTGTGTGTGTCCTCCCTCCAGCGAGCTATTTATCTCCATAGTGCTTCCGAATGAGGTCAAGCAGCAACCTGACGGAAAGGCTAAACGCCACCCCTTCACTCTTAATAGTCTCAAGTTGGCACCAGATTTTGCAACTACCACACCAACGATGCTGTTAAGAAGCTTACAAGGCACAAGACAGCTCAAGGAATTACCTAGACTAAAATGGCAGTAGCTTGATGCTGAGATACCATGCATAAGATTAAAAAATATATAAATATATATATATTTACACACACATACACACATCTATATCTACAAACATAGGAGATACAAGTGGTTAAGTGTTGGATTACTAGGCAAAATGCTGGTGGTTCAAACTCAATCTGCTTCCAAAGGTCACCATCTGGAAAGTCCTACGGAATAGTCCACAGATGAGAACTGAATCTATGGCAACTCACAACAATAATCTTGTCCTAAACGAGGAATGCAAGTTCTGGGTAGGAACACCTTTGTGGCTCTATAGACTCTTTCCCCCAGGGGGGATGGATGCTGTCTGAGGAGGGCCAGTGTAGGGTTTGGGTGTTACGCTGGGATTTGAGAGAGACAATAGCACTCCTCTATGTATAATATAGAAATGTGTATCAAGCAATTGCCCACACAGCTGCGGAGCAGCAGGCTCACTTGGGCTCAAATCTGTGGGTCAGATGCCAAGCTTAAAGCCCTTCCAGCTCACATGGCTGCGGATGCTGGGGAGCCAGGGAGCTGGAAGACAAACCAGGAGGCAGGGAAATGAAGCAGGATGTGGGAAGACCACAGACCAGTTAAGTCAAGTGGATCCAATATTGGTAGGCAACAGAGCAGGCCTGTGACAGCTCTAAGGGCTGGCAGGTCAAACGGCAGCTGCTGGCCCAAGTCCAAGATGCCCCAGATGCAGGACCCAGGCCAGCAGGAAGAAGAAGAGGGAGAGCTAGTTCTCTACAATATCTATTTGTAGATATGAAGTATGCCACATCCCCAAAGAGGCCTCATCAGGCTATGACCTGCGTCTTACGGAGGATACCTCTCTCAAACTACTGAGGATCCTGGCTGGACCAAGTTGACACAAAACCTAACTGAAGTGTGGGCCCAGGGACTGAGATTCTTTTCCAGGTTTAACGGTGGGACTAGAATGAACCTCAGAGGTCCTCTAATCCTGCCACATAGATGGCTGAATCCCATACAAGGACTGTGTGGGCTTCTTGAAAAAACAGGAAATTCCCAGATTACAAATGAGTGTATCTTTATGTTAAATTTGTAGATGAATCGGGCCAGGTACATATTTTAGTGCTAAAGGAGTCCTAATGGTGCACTGGTTAAACACTCAGGTACTAACCTAAAGATTCAGCAATTTCAACCCTCAGCAGCTCTGAGGGAGAAAGATGGGCCCGTCTGTTTCCACTGAGAATTCAGCTTTGGATATCATACGAGGACATCCTACTCTGTCCTATAAGGTCCCTAGGAGTTGGAATTGACCGGATGCAGTGGGTTTGGCTTGGTTTTGGTTTAGCGCAAGGGAAGTACTGTACCCAAAGTAGTTAAAGTATTCAACTGCTAACAGTAATAGGGACTTGTGCTATTGCCAGAGGACCAACTCCTGTCCCAAAGCCGTTTTCATATCATAGGCTGCTTTGGCAGCAAGTTCTTGCATCAAACTGTAATTTGCATCTGACTTTCTGAACCCCAAAGCAACTTCAGTCTTGGGCAAAGGCCACTTGGCAAGTATTTGAAAGTTTATATAATGGCCTAGCATATTCTAGTTATCTGCTACAAAAATGCTAAAGCTTCAACACACAAAACGACAAGCAGGTACACTTCCTAGAGGATAATAAAATATGTGGAACATGGGTCTCTGGTAGAGGAGACATTGTAGTATAAAGTTCTGCATTACTGAATAAGTATATGAAAATGTAACTTAGTTGGGGCTTGTCTCACCCTGGGCTTATGTATAAGGATCCAGTATTCTTCAAAACAAAATCCTCCCCACCAAGCATCAGGGGGAAGCTTGGAATCTACTGAAGAAGGTGATGTGGTAGGATTGCACGTAGCCATTTCAACAGGCATCCACCTAAAGGGTGACCTCTTTTCCTGTAGGGTCCCTTCTTGGCTCTGCGACTTTAAAATCCTGAGCACCAAGTTTACAGACACCTGAGAGCCCTGTGGATGTAGTGGTGGTGAGTTGGGCTGCGGTCCCCACAAGGTCAGCAATTCACTGTTTTAGCTTCTCTTAGTGGTAGCAGGTACCTCCAAAGCCAATTGCTACATCTTTCTCCCATAGAACTGGCTGCTGGGTTTGTACTGTGGAACACCTTAACCAGGGGGTCTCTCTCAGCAAACAGTTACTTACCTGGGACCCTGTGCTGAGCACCTCACAGACCTTGCTTGATGGAAGACTGATGCCAGGACACAGGGAATGCAGATGTTGAAAGAAGACCAGGACTTTCTCTCCGAGCCGACAAAGACTGGCACGTGAATTCAGAAGTCTAGCCCCCTACACAGTGAAAAGAAGCTATTTCTGTTTGTTCCCCGTGTTCTGTGATAGCAGCACTGGGTAACTAAGGCACCATATACACCTTATTTTTACAGTTCCACACACTGAAATCCACGCTTACACCCCTGGGAAGGGAAAGGCTGTTTTATTCCGTGGTTTTGTTTCCTGGGCATTTGGCTGCTACGGCACAGGGGTGATCTGCGACCCGTAAGGGCACGATTCCCCGCGCCTCTACTAAGCCCCGCCCAGGTCGGTCCGGGCGCTTGCGTGGAAACGCCCCTGGAGGGCGGCCCGTGCGCGCGCACCGATTGGTTTACGGCCAGGGTGGGCGGGGCTTCAGGACTGGCCTATAAAAGCCCGGCGCGGTGGGTAATTTCGGTTTCCCCTGCGTGTCTTCTGCTGCGTGTTCCGCTTCGGCCCGTGTCGCGCTCCCTTCGCGTCCTCGCAGCCCAGACGCACATCATGGCGACCAAGGCCGTGTGCGTGCTCAAAGGCGACGGCCCAGTGCAGGGCACCATCCACTTCGAACAGAAGGCAAGGACGAGGGCCGAGGCCCGCGGCCGGGCCGCGCCGGCGTGCGACGCACCTGCGCCCGCGAGCGGCCCGGAGGCGCGGCAGGCCGCCCTCGCCACGCCCCCGCTGCCGGGCGGCGCGGTGCCTCTGCCCGCGGCGGCGCGTCGCCGGGGCCGCCACCGGGCGCGGTTTCCAAGTGCTGAGTCACCGGGCGCGCCCGGGCCGCGGGGCTGGGCCTGGGCGAGGGCGCGGGGGAGGGCGAGTACCGGGAAGGAGAGGCCCCGGCCGCGACGTCGCCTCGAGCTCTGCAGGCCCGCCTGGGGACTCGCGTGCGCCGAGGGGTTGTGGCCTTTCCCGGCGCAGTTGTTTTCTCGGTCGTGTGGGTCGCACGGACGCTTGATGCGCAGGCTGGTGTTTGGGGCCCGAGAAGCGGCGTCGTGTTGTCGCCGTCGCATCCGTTCCCCGCTGGGTCAGATGTCTTCAGGTGTGGCCCGCGGGTGCTCAGTCATCCGGGAGCTCGTTCTTGCTCAGCCCTCGAGCTAGCGGTGCTTTTTATATTTTTAAAAGGTTGTAAAAAAAAAACAAAAACCCCAAAGCAATTTTCGACAGACAGCCGCTGACCCTTGAGAGAAAAGTTGGCAGACCGGTGCCTGTCCTAGATCGCGGTCCGCCACTACGGCAAAGCAGATGTTTTTGACCTAGGGCGTTTCCTCCGCCGGAGCCCCCGAAGTAAGGTCACCTGTTGGGGTTTTTCTAGAATCGTGATGCTGAGCCCCGGATGCAAGTACACTCCTCCCTCCGGGGAGCGCAGGCAAAAATAACGGCTACCGGAGCCCCCACCCCCCAGCCCAATTATACTCATCCCCTCGGGGTTACATTCTGAGCATCTCTGTTTTCACAAAAAGTTTCCAAGGTGACTCCTGTGCGCCCAGGAGTGGAAACAATTACCATTCTGGTTAGAGGTTGGTGGGTAGGAGGTGGGGGGGGGGGCTTGATTGGGGTGCTTCCATCACATCAAGCATGGTAAGTAACAAAACTTGAACATTCCGGAGTCTTTGTAAACTGCCCCTGGAATAATTGCTCTACCAATAGGCAGGTTGCCGGGATGGTCAAAGATAAACTTCTGAGCAAATCTGAGAAACAAAATCGTCAGAAACGTTCATTTATCAAGAATATTGCAAAATAATAGTGCTAGTGAATTACTTGGGAATAATACTGCCCCCTGAACGTGGCGCAGTTCTCAAAACTCCCAGCATCAGTTGATTCCTACTCATAGTGACTGGGTAGGACAGAGTCGAGCTAGCTCTTTTCTTTTTCCTCCACAGAGCAGCTGGTGGTTTGGGGCTGGGGCTGCCGACTTCTTGTTAGTAGCCCTACTCTGACCCTCCACGCCACCAGGTTCCTTTGGGTGAGGTTACCACCTGGCAAAAAGTACTGTGCCTGGCTCAGCCCAGGAGATTTTGTAATATATGAATGAGATTTAAAATATGTAAAGTAGTTCACAGAAGTGTGACAAGATGGGAGCAGTAATCAGGTTGATCAGGAGATGTAGATCTATGCAGTTAGTGCACAGGAGAATTTAAATTCTGAGAGAGCGTTTCTATCCTCATGTTAATTTTTCCTCTAAATGGTTGCCAAATTTTCCAGGAAAGTTCCTTTAGTGGCGACTGCAGTTTTGCTGTGTTTTCCGTTGTCAGACCGCCCTTCCCTCCTCTTAATACACCAGGGAATCAGAGAAGCCTCCGAGGCACCGTTTTTCCTGGCCCTCTGAGAAATGACTTAGACCATGACCAATGGAGGCAGGTCTCAGTCCAAATTCCCGAGGTCCCCAGGACACTTGCTCCCTGGGTGGCCTGTGGAGGAGGCCTGGTGGGGTATGGGGTAGTTCTCCCACTACTTGGTTTGGCATGTACATTTTGGACTAGTTGATCAACCTTAAAATAACAAAAATTTCCCCCCAAAGTGCAAATTCCTAGGTGGTTGATCTTCCCATACTGAGTCTTCCATGTTGCTGGGCGACAGCGTGCTGAGCAGTTGACAGGCTCCCTTCTGCTTCCCTGAAGTAGTCTTGGGTGGTGTAGTGGGTTCCAAGCTGTGAGGGCAGAAGTTTGAAACCATTGACCACTTGAGAGGACGAGGCTTTCTACTCATCAGTCAGTCACACAGCCCCGACAATCCATAGGGGGCAGTTCTACTCTGTCCAGAGGTCACTGTGATGGCAGTTTAGTTTCTGGTTTTGAAGACGCCCTGCTGGCGTCTTCAGGTGTTAGACTGCCAACTGAAAACCCACCAGCTGCTCAGGGAGCGAGAGGAGGTACTCGGCTTCTAGAAAGAGCTGCAGCCTCCGCTTAAGGAGCAGCCCTCTGCCCTGTTGGGTGGCTATGAGCCCAATTTGCCTCTACGGGTGTGAGGTAACACTATTTGCCCAATGGAAAGTTAGATCTTCAGGACTAAGGCCTCTGACTCTTTAAGAACAAACTGCTGAAAACAGATCGTTCCCACCCACCCATGAATACCTGTATCATGTAGGCCCTGTGTGTCACTGTCACTCCCTCCTGGGGTTCTTTTACCTGCTGTAATATTTTGCCCTGTCTTTTTGGTCTCAGTGATTAAAGTGGAAAGGTCTTGGGGTTTCGAGGCCTGAGGAGGCTCTAGAAAATGGTTTCTACGGTTAGTCCTAAATCAGGCCCCACTCTGCGGTCGACTCCATGGCAGTGAGTTTTAGATTTTGGTTTGCCGCTGCTTTGTGTATGGTGATTGTGTTTAGTCATGGAACCTACCCCCGGAGCCGGCTGCCTGAGCAGCATCTCCCTTGTAAACAGTCTCACTGCCGGAAAGTGGTGGGCCTGCTGCTCAGGTCCACGCTCGATCCGTTTTGTGAGTGGTGGAAAGAACCCAGTTTTAGATTGTGCAACAGCTCTTTCTCTTCTCTTCTCTTGAATAAAGGGAAATGAGCAGGTGGTGGTCTCAGGCCGCATCACGGGGCTGACAGAGGGACTGCATGGATTCCATGTTCACCAGTTTGGAGATAACACACAAGGTGAGCATTGTGCCAGCGTTAAAATTGGTAACATGGAAAACAAAATTGTCAAGTTAAAATGATGACTCAGATCAATTCCGGCTTGATGCTCACATGTAGACAGTTTTCATACTACCATGATTTTGGCTTGATGATGATGTAAGAGTCTCAGGTGTTTTTTTAGAAAACGAAAAGAAAGCTCAGGAGGGTAGAGGGAAGGTGGGGGTAGAAAGGGGGAACAGATTACAAGGATCTACATATAACTTCCCCCCTGGGGGACAGACAGCGGAGAAGTGGGTGAAGGGAGACATCGGATGGTGTACGATATGATAAAATAATAATAATTTATAAATTATCAAGGGTTTATGGGGGAGGAGAGAGAGTGGAGCAGGGAGGGAGGGGAAAATGAGCTGATACAAAGGGCTTAAGTAGAAAGCAAATGGTTTGAGAATGATGAGGGAAACAAATGTACAAAAGTGCTCGACATGCATGTATAGATTGTGATAAGAGTTGTACGAGCTCCCAATAAAATGATTAAGAAGAAAAGATTGGCTACTCTATGATTCTATGTAGTGAGTCCATGAGGAGCCCTGGTGACATAGTGGAGAACACTGGACCCCCTACCTGCTCCATGGGCCAAAGATGAGGCTTCCTTATTCCCATAACCACAGGGACACATCCTTCTAGGGTCGCTGTGAGTAGCCATTGACCGGACAGTGAGAAGTGCACACATCTGGGTATGGGCTGTGCTCCTTAAGTCGATCTGACTCATCAACCCTTTTGGACAGAGGGAACTGCTGTTGTACTTCCTTGTGTGCTTGCTGAGACTGCCCCCTTTTGCCTACGGAGTGGCTGGTGGGGTTGACCTGCTGCTGGTCTTTTGGTGAGCAGTCGAGTGCTTAACCACGGTGCCATCAGGGGTCACTTTGTGAAGCACAAAATCTGCATCACGTCATGTCCCCTAGCACAGGCTCTGTTGTGGACCAAAAGTAGATTACAAACTGATGACTGAAAAGTTCTTGGGGCTTTGGAATAAGTTTCCTGTCCTTAATTTGGGATTAGAAGCAAGTTAAAGTGCATTCAGTGGTCATTTGCTGTATTTGAGTAATAATCTGAATTTACTGTTCACAGGCTGTTTAATGATAATTTGATTTACTTAGCTTAGGCCATCGTATTATTGTTCCAAATTGTGATTTAGTGACCAGATGTGATTTTAGTAACTGTTAAAATTCCCCAAGTTTTCTTAGTTTTTGGTCTCTGGCTTTGGAGGATGATTGTGGTCCAACTTTCCTACTGTGCCACTTCCTGTAACCGACTTGTCCTGTAACCAGGACTTGCAGATTCTGCTGGCTAGAAGGATGTACACACTGGGAATTTTCCATGGGCTGCTGAGTTAAGAAAGCCATGTCATGAAGAAAGCCTGGCACTGTTGGCAGTTATGTCCCGCGAATGGCATCCCTGCACACAGGAGTGCCCTATAAACCTCACCGTCTGTTGTTCCAGGCAGCGACCTTGGCTCTCAGACAAGCTGCTGTGTTAGGTGGTGCATGCACCCAGTAAAGGCCACACCATCGGCAGTGTGGTGATCGGGAGATTAGAAGTTTCGCGAAGGTACACTGCCCTCTCTAAAAGCACCATCATTGGCCTTCCTCTTAGTCGAAAACGCAAAGTGGGTAGCACATTCGTGTTGTTAGAGACGCTTTACCAGGGTGATGTACTAGTGAGACCTCACTTTTCTCTCCACCCTGCCCTCTGAGGTCCCACTGGAAGTTATCAAGTTAAAGGGGATCTTTTCTCCATATGTAGTTTTAGTAGTGATCAGGGATTGTTGTTTCCCCCCGCAAATGTTCATGGAACTTTAAAGATTATGTAAAGGTATCTTTAAAATTCTGGTTTGTAATTGAGCTATTTCTCTCAACCCCCATCCCCACCCCCCCCCCCTTTGTGTGTATGTGTATAAATAGGCTGTATCAGTGCTGGTCCTCACTTTAATCCTCTTTCCAAAAAACATGGTGGGCCAAAGGATGCAGAAAGGTGAGTAACAAAATGTTTGACTCATACCGAAATCTGTTTTCTGGGAGGGGGTGGCTGGGGGTGGGCCATCTATCTGTGTACACCACTTAACAACTGCATGCTAAGTTGAATGGTCATTCTTGAATTTGTTCTTCTCAAGTACTGATGACTTACTAGGCGAAGGAGTTCACAGATGGGAATACTTGAAGCGATTCAGTGTTGTAGCATTTATTGAATACAGAACTAATACAAATGCCAAAGGGAACCAATACAGGCAACACCAGTAACAGTACTACCAATCATTAGGTTACGTAACCCACCGTGAAACAGGAGTAGCTTCTATAGGTAAAACTTGCTATGGAAGACTAGGTGAGACTCCATTGCATGCCCCCGTGTCCTGTGAGCCTTTCAGGAAGACTCGAAAGATGAGGATTCGTTTATACTAGGCCTTAGGGGTGGAGCGCTCTTCGCTATACCCATAACTAACAGACATAGCTGACCGTTACCCTTTGACCCTGTCTCTAAAATGAGGGATGGGCCTCTTCCCGGCCCCCACTGTTTTTGAAGAGCTGTATGTATCCAGGCACTTGTTTTCAATTTTTATTTGATTTGTTTCCAAAATCTGCCAATTCAGAAAGATGGGCCTTCCAGGGTGCAACAGGGACTTTTTTTCTCTCGTAATATTTCAATGCTAATTTTTCATTAAAATTGATTCTGAAGATGTATCTCAGTCCACCCCAATGTAACTAAAGCCATCCTTTTTTACATCAGCTGTGAGCCATCTTAAGAGTTGACGCGAGCCCTAACCTCTCTGAGATGCTTTCTCCCTGTCAGGCATGTTGGAGACCTGGGCAATGTGACTGCAGGCAAAGACGGTGTGGCTGACGTGCTTATTGAAGACACCCTGATCTCGCTCTCAGGAGCCCATTCCATCATTGGCCGCACCATGGTGGTACGTATGCATTTAATGGGGTTGTGCCCAAAATGGCTTCTAGGGTTCAGGTATCTTGTAATTTTGTGACAATTATTCCTGATTTCTAAAGATTCATATAAATCGCAACTTTAGTTCAGAGTAGGAAATAATTTAGTTTGTTGGGGGACTGTAGTGAAAATGGGTCAGTTAGTTAAAAACACTTGTTTGCTAGGATGCAGTAATGAAGCAGTATGTTATACAAAGAGGCTTAAAGTTGTGGACCGTGAAAAGATTGTGGAATCTTACCACACAAGTTTTGAAGCTCCTTCAAATTTGATCCTATTAGTTCTGAATTGGAAAGTCTCTTTCAGGTTTTAAAACTGGCAGATTTTCTTGCTAGGACTAGATTTCCCTCGTAGTGAAAGCCCGAGATGGACCTGAACTGCACTCATTCAAGTTTAAGTTTTCATGTCCGAAGGCTGTTTCATGCAAAACTACCAGTAGTGGCTGCCCTTTGTTGAACCCTGGAGATGGGTAATACCCAGAAGTCACTTCTAACCGACCCCGACCTCATTGTTTTTCCATTTTGGGGAAGCAGAAAAATCATAGATTGGAGGGGGGGGGGTTTTGAAGAATGCTGAAATTTTCATTCCTTAAATAGTATAATTTTAGGATTAACTTTTATTTATAGGTCTTACTATTTTTTTTTCTTCCAAAGAAATTTACACTCTGAGATTACTGTATCCTGGAGGGGGATATGGTGGCCTGCAACAACATCTCCTGTTAATTTAGGTCTTTTAGGATAGATTTACACCATCAAGAAAAAGCTTTAAGTAACAGTTTCTAAGGAACTGGTAGGATTATTGTAATGTGCTACTTTTGTCACTAAAGTAATACTAAGTGGTTCTTACAGGTCTTTTGGATATTGTTGGGAAGTGGTGGTCATTTCTTGATAGTCCACAGTTACATGTTCTTAAATTTTCTTAAAGGTCCATGAAAAAGAGGATGACTTGGGCCAAGGTGGAAATGAAGAAAGTACAAAGACGGGAAATGCTGGAAGTCGTTTGGCTTGTGGTGTAATTGGGATCTCCCAATAAACATTCCCTCAGACATGGTCTGAGTCCTATCTTGCTAGCTATAGAAATTGAACCTGACAAACATTAAACACTGTACTCTTAAAAAAATTGACTTGTGTGCCTTTGTTTTTAATGGCTTTAAGTACCTGGAATAAGGAATGATTAAAACTTGTTTCAATGATCATTATTTTGTCAAATTTAGTCACATATGGGTTAGCTATCTGAATTTCTTTGGTTCTCAGGTCTGGCACTGTATTTTGAACCTTTCAAAGAATCAAAGTTGAAATTAAAAATTCCCTCCTATACTCACTTACTTGGACTAGCTTTAGCATGGTAACAAGCTTCCACAGCTGTTTCTGAAGTGTTTCTAATGAGATCATCAATATGTCACAAGACACTAACCGGTCTTTTAGCTAACATGGAACCTGACCGATTTGATCTTAGAAATAAAGTTTTCCCTGTTAAATTTTAGCAAAATTAAGGTGGTTTTCCCCTTAAAAAAAATGCCGTGTAAATAAAAGCCTCTTGGTTTGTACTGTAAAAGGCAAGTTCTAACCTTGTCTTAGTTAAGAATAGTAATTCACCTACCTGCCAAACAAAATGGCACAGTCCACTTTTTAAGATGTGTCCATTGTATTTACACTGAAAGTAGAGGTTGGCAACATTTTCAGATCAGTCCTTCACAGAACTGTGCTGTGACATGGGTCTAGAGAAAATGCTCAAGGGTTCTGACCACTTAAGACATGTTTGAGGCTTCACATACCTCAGTATGAGTACATACCTGTGTAATCTCACATCTGTTCACAGCTATTTGTTCAGCTGGGAAATGCAGAATTTTGTTTGTTATTAGTCAGGAGTAAGCTATAACCCTGATGGCTAATATATATATGTGCATTATCAAAATGTATATAATTCGAGAGGAAAACGTAACTGGGAAAGCATAATTTGTAGTACTGTCAAAAATTTAAATTGGTGGTAAAGAATAGTTAAAATTAAAGTGGTTAAAACGACCAATGTGGGAACGGTATTAAAATGGTATCGGACACTTTCACTAATGCACCACTTGTTACCATGTAAAGCCGCACTACGAGGACTCGCCTGTGACACTCTAAGAAGGCCTTTCAATGGGGGTGAGGGTGTCTCGGGACTGCTCTAAGTGGAGACAGCTGCTGCCTGTCCCTTCAGTCTGTACACCAGATGGGTTCTTGCTGGATTAAAAGCTCAAGCCTCGAAGCAGCTTGACCTGCGCGGAGGTCGCCTCAGCAGTAAAAGCTGGCCTCAGGCTCACCCTCAGGCTCTGTCTGCAGTTCCCACTGCCCACAATTTAATCATGCCATTTAATTTTAAGGCCATAAAATTAGAAGTTTCTTGGCACTGGGTAAGCAGTTCTGACAGCTTTTCTGTGCTGAAAGGCTTGGGATGTATTTCTGTAAGCATTATTGGATCACCTGTAAGTCCCCCCCCCCCCTAATCGTTAACCCAACAATTTTAGCAAAGTATTTTTTTAAAAGTTCAGGCTACTTCTGCCATGTAGGGGAGTTAATAAAAGAGGCAACAGGCAAGGCTCATTGCAAAGGGTTGCACTGAAGTCCTTAAATACACGACAGAAGCTTTGAGTTGTGAATGTTAACCAACCTTCATTTCTTTCAACTTAAAAAAAAGGATGTTTAAAAAGCCCCAGTCTTCTAAGTAAATAATGCCCAGATAATCCGTTTACAGTACATTGTAACCATAGGATCCAGCTTCCCTTCACCCTGGAAAAATTTCTGTACAAATCAGGACATTTACCACAAACTCAGTGGGGGCAGGGGTGGGAGCTCACCTATAATGAATGAACTGAAATTCAAACACAACAAGGAACTTTTCAGTTAACATTAAAACCACCATCATTTTACCCTTTGAATGAAATGTTGAAATTCAAAAGTATTACAAATGAGAGTATAAAGATGTCTATTTTCATCTTAGTCTAATTTAGACTTTAAGTATTAACAGCCAAACTTTGATGTTGAACAATCTTATTCCACCTGAATGCAGTGTAGGAAGAATAGCACACATTAAAGTTTGTTACGAAAATAGAGTTTATTAAAAACATCCCTATGGTTTTGAGGAGCTTTCACCATTACCTTGTCTTAAATTAAAAAAAAAATAGCACTTCTAATTACGGTTTGTAAACTTTTTAAAGTCAAAACTTTAAAAAAGTTACAGCAAAAGGGTAATATTTATTCATATTTTCAGGTTTTTTTTGTTATTTTGTGGCTATTTTTAAATAGAAGGGAAGCAATCAAATTGCTTACAACTCCCCACCAACTACTGCAGGGCTGTGATAGAGCAGGAGCAAATATAATACAGCATCTGTACACCTCGCGCTACGCTCCAGCAAGTGTCACTGTCACATTTTGGTAAGTCCCAGCCTCAGCGAGGAGCCTCTGCTGCTGAGCCCGAATCCTTTTCAGGTTCAACCGACGAGGTAGCCTCAGCAGGTGACTCTTCGGGAGGTTTGACTGGTGCCTCGGCCTCTCCCTTAAGTTCTGAAACGGTGTCTACATTTCCCACTTGGCTAATGGGAGGTTCAGTGGTTTTGTTACCACCTGCCCTGTCTGTCACCTCAGGCTTGTCCTTTCCTCGGTTTTCCTCTTTCTCTCTACGCGACTCTCTATCTCTAGAATCTCTCTCTCGGTCTCGATGCCCACTAGAACGTCTATTTCTCTCTTCCAAGTCTCTGTGCCTGTCTCGGTCAGGGCTTCTCCTTCCCCAATCTCTCCTTTCACGATTGCTATTCTCTCTCTCCTCATTACGGTTCCCATACCGTTCCCGGTCATTTTCCACCCTATTTCCAAAAGCTCTTCTTCCAAACCTTTCTTGATCTCTACCTGAATTGAACTGTTGCCTATTATCGTTTCTAAACGGCTGTGGTGGCTGCTGCGAGGGCGGCTGCTGCTGGGATGGCGGTGGTGGTTGTGGTGGTGGCTGCTGCTGGGGCTGCTGCTGCTGCTGCTGCGGGGGTGGCTGCTGCCTTCCATCTCTGTCTTCCGGCCCCCCTGGGCCTGGGCCTGGACCCCCAAGCCCTGGCATTCCCCCAGGCCTAACAAAGGGGCCATGAGGTGGAAAGGGACCTTTCATTCCGTGAGGTGGAGGCATCCCAAAGCCCCCTGGTCCTGGTGGTGGGCCTCTGTGCATCATATGTGGGGGCATAGGGCGCGGCGGCATCAAAGGAAATCGCTGGAGATGGGGGGGAGGCATTCCTGGAGGGCGCTGGAGCGGGATCAGGCCTGGGCGGGCACCAAGAAGACCAGTAGACGGTGCTTGAAGCCCAATCACAGGGCCAGGTGCAACTCCTTGCGTGCCTAAAAGGCAAGGACAGCATACTATGTAAGTAACACACAAGAAAGCATTCTACCTCTGCTACCACTTTGTGAAGCAGTCGTGTCTTCAAGCTGCAGGATCAACCTTAATGGAAGGGGGTGGGGGGCGCACGCGAATGACACGTTTGGGACAGTTTACAGACATTTAAACTTTTATTATAGGTCAAAATATGCCAGAAAAGTTAATTGCACTATGTCAATCTTAAAACACACAGGCCACAATCTCCTGTAGCCACCACTCATTTTTCATCACTCAAAACACTTAAAAAGCATTTGAGAAAAACAATGTGCTTAAGTCTCCACCAGATAAACCCTTGTTGTAGCTATCCAAGCCAAATGAATATTTTCATGAGCATGCTCAACAAAATTCTACACTTTGGTTCTAAATCTTCATTGTACTTTAAGACTATGGTGGAGAAAGGAGGTCATGGAAGCAGAAAAATTCAATGCTACTCTCAGTCTGTATTAAGGCCGTCATGTAGTTACTATGCACTAAGGATCGTTTAAACATGAAAAACAAAAATAACCAGACACTGAGTCAACCCTGACTCGGCAACCCAAAGGACGGGATGGATGTCCCTGTGGGTTTCCTAGACGGTTATCGAAGTAGAAAGTCTCTTCGAGCAGCGAGTGGTTTCAAACTGCAGACCTGGTGGTTAGCAACCCAACACATAACCCACACACCCCACTTTACAACGTTAATGCCTACAAATAAAGGTCCTTACAACATTCCCAACTCCTTTTAAAGTTCCCTTTCAAAGTACAGCCTAATGTGAACCTTGCTAAGCCCAAAGGACCACCGAACGTCAGTCAGTCATCCCGCCAGTCCCCTTCATTCTACTGATGGGTGGTGAGACAGGACACGGTGTCACCTGCAAGTAAAGCAGTCTCACTGGCTTTATTTTTTCATCTTCCTGAGGGTTTGCTCACACGGTACTGTAAGAGTTTGACAAGTCGAACAGTCCATTTGTAATGACGGGAAAGAATAAGGAATTTGTTTTTGGTTTCTCATTTGTTACAGGAAGGTACCACAGGATCTCTAGAAGTTGTGCTCTGGCAATTTAAAGTGTTCTAGATACTGTCAGAACATGATGCACACGGGATGGGTTGGGAATCAAGAGAAATGCCTGTGACACAGCTGGAAAGTGATCCTTTTAGTCTTTTTGCCCTGACTGTGATTTTATGTACAGTTTGTAACAACGTTCTCCCACTCATGCAGTGAACTGATGAGTCTTACATGTTCCTGGGATACCTCTGTTTTCGGTATAAATACTGAACACAAAACAACAAAACTCCACTACCATCGAGTCAATTACTGTGCACGGTGACCTTCTAGGGCAGTGCAGAACTGCCCGTGAGGTTTCTGAGACCACATCTTTACGGGAGTAGGAGTTTCATCTTCCTTCTAAGGCAGTGGTTCTCAATCTGTGGGTCATGACCCCTTGGGGGTGGTATCAAATGACCCTTTCACAGGGGTCACCCAATTCACAACAATAGCAAAATTACAGTTATGAAGTAGTAACAAAAATAATTTTATGGTTGGGGGGTCACCACAACATGAGGAACTGTAAAGGGTCACGGCATTAGGAATGTTGAGAACCACTGTTCTAAGGGATAGCTAGTGGTTTTGAACTGCTAACCTTGTGGTTACCAGGCCAACTCACAATCCATTCTGCTACCAGGGCTCCTTGTATATGAATGATAAAAAAGCATTTGTACTACAATTTTGCAACATAAGCATAAGGTCCAATACTATTCTGTCAACCACTAAAAATTATATATCTGACAACATGTTCACCATTTTATGACTCTTTTAAACAGACTCGCCACCTTTACAAATGCTTATAAAGATATATGGGAAAGTAGTTTTACTCAGGAATTAACAGTAGATACGTGCATCAGAGAAAGGGCATATAAAATGGTGATAGTACCTGTCACTGGTTAAGATTCGAGAGAAAATGCCTTGTTACATAATTTAAGTGTTCAAATAATTATTCTACACACTATCTATTCAGATGATAGCCTAACACTAAATATTTACATTAGCAGAAACAAACACATTCCTGGTAATTTGTACCTTATTGCAAATTATCCCACTACCCACCACAGTTGAAAGTAAGTACTCTGGAGCTGGAAAAAAACATTAATACACCGTGCTGCCATGAGTCAGATGTGAAGTCGAAAATGAATTGTGAAGAGGATAGGTGAAGCAAAGAGCATCACCCTTTAGCCGCTTGTTAGGAAAATCCCAGCGAACCTCATCTTACAGATGAAACTAAAATTCAGTGGCAGACCGAACACATTCTTCGGTATCACCGAGTGGACATTCGAGTGTTAGCCATACACTGGTAACCAAAAGGCACCCACGCTGTGACTCCCCTTTTGAGTGTTAACACCTGTGGACTTCAACTCAGTAAAGCTCGTTCCTGTCTAGACATGTCTCTTATAATAGAAGTATTATATGGAACCACCTTTAAAAAATCCAGCTTGACCTTTCAACCAACTTAGTAGAAAAGACGTTTTTTAAGGGGTTAAACTGGTCAAAGCTTACTTGCTATGGAGTTGGCGAGGTGTATCCCAGGATGCAGAGGCCAAATGCCACATTCCTAACACTAGAGGGATTGGGGAAGGCTTGTTAGAGGGAGTTTCCAAGTTTCATCACAAAGTTCAGTTCAGATGAGTCCTGTAGAGGCAATGGGAATCAACTCCTGACAAACTGGCCCTTTCACCTCAACCACCGGGTGGCCCTGCTCAGCAGTGAGCAAGGACAATTGTTTTTTCCTAATGAATATAAACGTCGGTCTCTAGGGAATATGGCTAAGCTCTAGACAGCATGCGTTTGAGGAGTATCTAGACTGATTTAATATCTACTTAAATCTCTTATAAGGCACGTTAAAATGTGTTGACTAACTCACTTATTCTTTAGAACATATGGGTATTTGTTTTGTTTTTTAAAAAACATTTTATTAGGGGCTCATACAACTCTTATCACAATCCATGCATATACATACATCAATTGTATAAAGCATATCTGTACATTCTTTGCCCTAATCATTTTCTTTCTTTTTTACATTTTATTAGGGGCTCATACAACTTATCTCAATCCACACATATACATACATCAATTGTATAAAGCACATGCAAACATTCTTTGCCCTAATCATTCTCAAAGCATTTGCTCTCCACTTAAGCCCTCTGCATCAGGTCCTCTTTTTTTCCCCTCCCTCCCAGCTCCCCCTCCCTCATGAGCCCTTGATAATCCGCAGATTGTTATTTTGTCATATCTTGCCCTATCCGGAGTCTCCTTTCCCCCCCTTCTCTGCCGTCCATCTCCCAGGGAGGAGGTCACATGTGGACCCTTTTAGTCAGTTCCCCCTTTCCCATATGGTTATTTGTATTTGAATATTTAGCGTAAAATATTATGCACTCACATTTCTTCCATTTTCTAATAAAGCTAAAAAAAATCACATCAAGCTGTTTTTCCTTTTTATAAACTCAACTTTTAAGGGCCAACAAAACTTACACGGCACTCTCAAACAATATTCCTAGTCCCAAACAGCATCCTTCATGAAATATTAACATTATGGATGTTGGTATTTTTAAATTTTTATTGGGGCTCTTTTAACAATCCATACGTCCATTGTATCAAGCACATTTGTACACGTCACCATTATTCTTTTCAAAGCATTTTCTTTCTACTTGAGCCCTTGTTATCAGCTCATTTTCCCCCTCCCTCTCCCCGGGCTTCCTTTTTGTTTCTTGTTTACCAATGAATGGGCTTCAAATGTTCATGGAATACATTTTATCTATTTTTACTTATAAATTTTATTCTTTCCCATAAACATTTTGAAGCCCTTTCCTAATATTTTCTAAGAATTTCTTATATTAACCATATATTTCTTTTGTAAGAATTTAAAATGCAGGGAGGGAGGGGAAAATGAGCTGATATCAAGGGCTCAAGTAGAAAATGTTTTGAGAATGATGGCAACAAATGTACAAATGTGCTTGACAACAACGGGTGGATGGTGAAGAGTTGTATAACCCCCCAATAAAAATGATTTTAAAAAAAGGAATTTAAAATGTGCCAGGTGGCAAAAGTCCCTGCAGAAGCAAAGCTATGTGTAGATCACTGAAATTTGTAATGGGCTGTCTAGGTAAAAATGGCATCCAAAGTATCCATCTCATGCACAAGTTTTCCAGTGTTGCCAATTTAAAAACTTCACAAATATATTGGCCCTCCGCGTCCTACCTTAGGAACTCTAATATACTGGGGTTACAGAAAGATATTAAGCAGTTCTTTCCTTCCGGCAGGGCACAGCACAAGCAAGTAGGGCCACACCAAGGTAAATACTGTTAACTGTGGTATGAGGGAATCTGAGTGGGAGTCAGTCATAGGGGAGCTCTGAACTGGGTCTCAAAGGAAAGGTAAATGCCAGCAGGCGGAAGAACATTGTTGTCAAGGGAGCAGCAGCTTTGAAAAAGGCTTAAAATGGGGTGAAGCAACAAACTGTTGAGATGTGGTTTATATGGCTGATTAGGTGGACCCGGGCAACTTGGGGGCCTTATTTGACCGAAGAAGGAATCTGGACTATGAAGTGCTAAGAAAAGGCACTGAGGAGCTTTTAGCAAGATGATCCTACTTTTGTTTTTCAAAGACTGTTTTGGCAAGCTGCATACAGGGAAGGAAGAAAACACTGGGGAGTAATTAGTTCTTATCCAGGAACTGGGACAGAGCTGAGACCCCACCTAGCAGAGGTGATAAAGGGGCAGGACCGAAGGGTGAAGAGTGGGGAACGTAGATTTTCCTTTGAATGTCTGAGTTGATGGAAGCATCATTCAAGACCAGAACTTGGGAAGAGAAGCAAGTTTTGGGGGAAGAGGACAAGTTTCCAAAGCACTGCAGCATGATGGGGGGACCTAAATTACACATGGTGGAGATGTACTGAAGGATCTGTGTATCCGGAGCTCAGGAATCACGCTTGGGTGTTCCAATGAACCCCGATAGCTCCACAGGAGAAAAACCTGATGGCCATCAGCTCCCATAAAATCATAGCCCAGGCAGCTTTCCTTCATCACATGAGCTTGCTAGGAGTTCACAGAGTGGAACCAACAGCACCTAGTACTTATATTGGGAGAAGTGATATTAACAATGTCAACTCAAACCAACCCCATCATCAAGTTGATTCTAACTCATACTCTATGTAGTTTCTTAGCCTGTAAGTCTTTATGGGAGCAGATAGCTATTTTCATCTCCCCCACAGAGTAGATACCCCAAATTATGTGAAATGAATAAACAGTTAAAGGGGAGGAAGGGGCAGGATGGGGAGGTTGACAACATGATTGGAATACAGCCCAAACCATGAAATCTTTGGAGAAAAGGGATACAAATGGTACATTAATAAGTAGGGCAAGGACCAGAGAAATGTAGTCAGAAAGACAATAGAAAACAGGTTTGATTTCAGTTAACTATGGGAGTGACCAAGTGCATTGGTTAGTTGAAGATTTCATAGAGAACATGGCAAATTATGTGCGACTTTTTAAGAAATGGGTTTGCTACAACAAAAAAGGGAGAGAGGAAAGTAGAGGCAGAAGTAACAAGAATCACCTTGATTTTTATTTGTACTCCGATGATCTTCGCTTCCACTCTACCATGACCCGTCTCCAGGATGCCCTGGATCTTTCATTACTTCAGATTTCTCAATTTCACACACCCCACTTTTGGATGCCCTCTTCCCAAGTCATACTCTCTGGGACTCCTTTCCCAGACCCCCTCCAATCTCAATAGGATCATGGCTCCAATGTCTTTCATGTCGTCACCTCCCTCATGATCTGATTTGAAGCCTGGTTCTCCCTTAGCCAATTCACCTGGAAAAACCCCCAACAGTGGTGTAAAACACAACCAGGCTACCTAGTATGTTCCTAAACCAGGTTAGGCATTGCTGCTTCTGCCCCTCACCCCACTATTCTTTCTGCCTCATTTTAAATGGAGATCAGAAGGCTACAGAGGGCTTTTTGACGGAAGATCTGGAGAGTGAATGCTCCCAAATCACCCACTGCAAATACTATGGAACAGTTCTACTCTGACACACATGGTGCTTGCCATCAGTTGGCATCTACTTGGACGGCAACTGTTTCATAACCCAGCAAATCAACATTTTCTTAGTTAACTTTAATTCTTGCACCCAGCCATTTATTTCACATGTTCATGGTTCTTCCCTAAACCTCTGTTCACTCTTACCTGGTTACTATTATTTTAAATAGTTTTATTAGGGACTCATACAACTCTTATCACAATCCATACATACATAAATTCCATAAAGCACATTTGTACATTCATTGCCCTCATCGTTCTCAAAACATTTGCTCTCCATGGTTATTTTGTTTTGTAGTAACTTTATTGAGAGCATCCGTGCAGCTTACTACTCTATTTAAAGTGCACATCGTTTTGGGCATGCTCAAACTTGTGAACCATTATCATCACAACCTTTTTCATCATCCCAGATACCTGTATCCTTCAGCTGTTGCCAACCTGGGAAACCATGTAATCATGTACTTGCCTATTATGAACACAGCACACAACAGAGGCTGGCTTCTTAAGACTTTTTACACATTCATCTGTGTTGTACTTCACGTGTTTTTATTAGCAAATAATCCATTACATGGAGTGGCACCTTTCACCTCCCTACGTATCACCCAGTCTACCAGTTTACCGGCATCCGTGTCTACTTACTTTCTCCTTCTGTCTGGTCATCTGTGCTTTCCATTTGAACCAGGGCTCCCATTCGCTCATGTACACAACAGTAGCAATTTAGCAAATACCTCTGCGCTTTACTGAACCAACATTTTCTAATGGGGCTTCTATGTAATAAAAAGCTGTCATCCTTCTTTAAAAGCAAAAATAAAAATCTCTTTATTCTGCATCTTTTAGCAGTTGCCCAATTTTCCTAAGCTCAGTTAGACGTCCCAACTCACTTCCAATTTTTCCTGATTCTGGGTAGTTAGGCATTTGCACCCACTATTCCAATGAAATCATTTCCCGCGGGGTCACCAGGAGCCTTCATTGTTAACTTCAACAGCAGCCTCAGCACTCTTCCCTGGAGCATGAATAGTACCCAACAGGTGATGTCTCCTTCCTTTCCAGAAGCCCTTTCCCCGGCTACTAGAATACCACCCTGTATGTACCTGGCTATGCCTTCTTACCCTCCTTTGCTGAGCGAGAGTATAATGGAATAAGGTTACTTGACATTAGCTCAGTCTTTGTGACCTTGTCTAAGTTCATCTTTGCTTGTTTTCTCTGTCTATAAAATGGAAGTAACTTTGCCTGTCTCACAGGGCTGAAAGGCTTATTACATAATATATGTGTTTGAAAGATTAATGGCACATGGGAATACTCTTGGTATCACACACAACTGCTAAATGTCCAAGTATCTCAGGGCTCAGCCTCCTCGACTTCTCAATGTACCCCCTATTCCTAGGTACTCTCAGACTCCAGTCAGTGGTTCTTTCTGCTAATAGCCCCATAATTTACATTTTTAAACCTTACTTACCTATTGTTTACTTGACACCAACAGCTAGATATGATGGTCAAATTAACCAAAAACATTTTAATGTACTAGCTTCCCCTCCATCTGAACACAGGACTGGCAGGTGCACTTCACCAGATGCCACAGGCCCAAGCCTGAAGCCAGTGCAAGTCTTCCTTGACTCCCTTCTTTCCCACTGCATGTGTCAGAAAACAATTTTGAAAGCTCGACTTTCAAAATACGTTCAGAATCTAACCACTCTATCACCTCTACTGTATTACCCTTAATGTGAGCTGTTCACTCAATCTGCATCTAAGGCATAACCCCCCCCACCCCCGCCCTTAACTCCTATAACCTACTTATTGACAGCACACAGGACTCTGAAAATAAGACACTCAAATTCCTCCATCATTCTCATTGCATCCAGTACCTGGTCCATCCCAACCTGCTTTAAACCCATCTCCTCCCTCACTCTTCCTATGCTCATTTGTTCCCATTCTTCTTATTCACTCTTCCTTCTGTTAGAAATACTTTTCCTTTCTTCTGCATTCACCTGGCTTACTCCATCCCTTATTCAGCTTCCTCTGAATGTTATCTTCTGGCCATCCCTTGTAATACACCCAGTCTTTAAATTTAAAATGTAAAATTATGTATCGATTTGCTTATTTTCCAAATCCCTCTTAGAATGTAAGCCCCAGGAAAACTAGCATTGTCTTAATCCATTCCACTTTCCCTGGTACCCAAACAGGAGCCGGGCACCCAGTCAGCACTGAGTTGAGTACATGTGGACTTTGAATGAGTGGTGCTGGCACCAGTGAACACCAATTCATCAGGACGGATATTTCTCAGAAGGTTCTCCAACAGTGGTGGTTCCCCACTGCAAATCCAGCAGGACCTTTTACGAAAGGTTGCAGTTTTCTTTCAACATTTCGTTCCAGTCCTCAATAGTTTTATTTTTATTTATTCCTCAGAAAATGCATGACACTAGCCTTTTACATAAATATACCGCTCATATCCCACACCCCTGGCCCCTGCCCCAAGGTCCCTAGTGTTTTCTTTAGAAAATTGGAATCAGAGTACAACCACCAGTTGTACTTCCTTTGCCTACATTAATCTGTTAATTACATGTAGCACATACGCATTTGAAAAGATTCCTATGTGATTTGTATCATAGGCACATGGTGTTCTGGGTACTGGGAAAAAAAGCAGTTAGTTTTCAAAAATGAGAGGAAAGTGCATTTCAGATCGCATCCTACATAAAGATTACATGCTCATAATGCTAGCAAGAGATCTTATGAGGAATCTGAACTTTCAACAATGGACATATACTGAGATGTGTATGTTTTTAGCATATAGGGTATATAGTTTTGATAAAACCAAATACATGGCAATCAAAATTAAAAAAACAAAATCAATCTGAGACCAACTAGTATCTCCTAAAATGACTCCCCTGAGGCCCTCCCCGCAATAATATACAAAAATCTTCCTACTGTTGCCAGTCAATCTATTCAGACTCACAGGTACACATGACATAATTGAGCCATAAAGTGGTTCTTGGTCGGAATTTTTCCAGAAGCAGATCTCCAGGTCTCTCTTCAGTGGAGTCACTATGTGGGTTCAAAACAACCTTTTGCTTAGCACAAGTACTTAAGCAGTTGTACCACCAGGTGTCTTAATTTCCTGAAGGCTTTATATTTGATTTTTAAAATTTTAGTTTGAGTGCTGATATTTCTTCAATACAAGAGGCAAATATAGCAGCTATTCTTTAGAGTTCAGAATACTGTGATGCTTCAAAGTTTGTAATAAAAGCCAGCTTTCTGTCAGGTTGTCTGTAGTGCATGTTATTTTCAATGTCAGCTAGAAAACAATTCTTACCTGAAAATATGCATAGCAGTAGCTTCTATCTACCAAAGCCAAAGGAGGGCTTCTCCCCCTCCAACTTAAACAAGTGATTACCTTCCTCAAGCTCAAAAAGGTTTACATTTAATGATGCTAGAGTTCAGCAGCAACTTAGGAAGTGTCAGCCTGTCGAGCGATGCAGACAATGTGATAAGCCATTCTCAAGTTTTTTGCACAAGCCCTTCCCAAAGTACTTTACCATCTGAGAAAGTACACAGTGAATTTATGTACAAACACACCCAAGACAAACATGTTGCATCTTGTTATTTAGAATTATCCCCTTATATTGAAGGCACCATGATGCATTCTTGGACACAAACACTTTCCTAGTATAAATACAGTCAACAAGCTTCTTCCCAACCCCCTTCACTCCTGAAAAAATTGAAAAGATGGTATATTTCTAGTTTATAATCTAATGTACATAAACATATTAAAGTTCACAGTAAGAAAAAAACCCCCACAAAAACATCTTAAAAACTAACCACAAAACAACAAACATTAGGTGTTAACAGCAATTAAAAACTCTAATCTTTAAATGTTATTGACACTAATAGATTGGTGCTCTAATGTTTTAATTGAAATGTTCTCTTAAAAATGTCTACAGATAAGTGGAGAGCAAATGCCTTGAGAATGATTGGGGCAGGGAATGCATGGATGTGCTTTATACAATTGATGTATGTATAAGTATGGATTGTGATAAGAGTTGTATGGGTCCCTAATAAAATGTAAAAAAAGAAAAGAGGAGAAAAAAATGATTAGGGCAAAGACTGTACAGATATGCTTTATACAATTGATGGATGTATATGTATGAACTGTGATAAGAATTGTATGAGCCCCAATAAATTGTTTAAAAAAAATGTCTACAGAAAAACTAAATTCTAGACAAGAGACCAGGGAAATCCAAAGCTAAGTGAAACCACCACAAAAACAACTTTATAGTATTTATAGTACTTAAATTGAGGTAGCACAGTCGATAAAAATTGTTTGGTTGCTAATCAAAAGGTTGGTGGTTTGAACCCATCAGTTGCTCTTAGGAAAAAGAGGTGGCAGCCTGCTTTTCTAAAGACTTACAGTGTCTTGGAAACCCCACGTGGCAGTTCTATATGGTTGCTATGAGTCGAAATTGAGTTAATATGCAGTAAAATTTTAAAAACTGAAGTTGTTGATCAATGTATTACTATTCTAGGCAGTTTTAAGAGTTACTGCATAAAAGTAAACGTATCTGCGTATGTATACAGGTCCACCACAAACCGCCTTTGTCCATATAATTTCTGGTGTCCAAGTACAGGCTCATCACCTTCCCTGCCTACTGGGGTGATTCAGGAAACATACCTGTGTCTCAGGCCTGAAGCACACCATACCAAGGGTTATAGCAATCCAACCTGGAGGCCACCAATTTGAGATTTTCTTTAAACCCACCGGCAACCATAAAAAGAGCAATTACATGGAAAGCAACCACACAAGTAATCTACTCTTATTTTTCAAACGAACTATCATTCACAGTACTATGACAAACAGAGGGAGAAGTCTGTGAACATCAATCATGAAAAATGTACTTGGCAGGGGAAGAGGCTTCAATTCTCCATAAAAGGAATGAGTCCAACTTGGAAGAGTTTATCCTTGGAAAGATATTTTGGATATACTGGTAACACAGTAGAGATAGGTAAAACAAACAAACATTTTCTTTTGTGTATGATTTTTTTATTGTTTGGAACACCAAAGTAACCCAAGTTTCACATTTACAACGAATTTTTTAATTAAAAGAAAAGCGCTATACATCATATTAGAGGGTACATATTATACAAAAGTTGGGGGAAAAAATAAACCACAGACACTTTTACAGTAAAAAGAATGAGCTAACTGTTTTTCTCACATTCCTTCTCTCCTTACTGGACTGTGTAATGTTGTCCTTAATTTTACCGAACCCACCAGTGTTCTAGTACCTGAATGTGTTGTACTAAGAACTTGAGCAAAGGTTGCAGATTTAAAAATCAAATGATATTAAAACTTGTTTACAGATTAAAAAAAATCAAATGATGTTGAATTATTATTGTGCATCAAATAATTTTTTTCATGTTGAGATATCAGCATTAAAACTACCGAAAGCTCTAAGAGGGAGGTTTCATTCTCTCCACGTTCAGAAGCGTGGGCTGAGCCTGACTGCAGATATAGTAGTCACTACTCCAGCACTAGCACCCTCGACTAAGTCTGATCTCACAGAAAATTATTCAAATCAAACCATTCCTTAAGGCCACTGCCTCCCCTACAGCATTTTGAAGATCTATTGCATACTTGCATCTGCTGATTCAATTAAGGGTCAATGGTACCTGTCAGTGAATGAAAATCATTTGAATTAACAGGAAGACTATAGATACTAAATTATGTGATGTAAACATACCACTGTGAAGATCAGGCTTTCTCAGCACACCAACTGAGGTGGATTGTGTATGTGTGAATTGAAGATTGGGGATATTTTGAAAATCTCTAAAGGCAACTATTATCAAGACACATGTCTCAAAAATCTGCCTCTGTCAACACAAACAGTTAAAATGCATCAGAGCTTCAGTAATTTTAGGATGGTAAAATATAAACATTTTTCCTATATATTCTCAATATCTCTGCCATTTCTTACCTGTAACATACACCCACCACTCAGTGGGTGTCTGTCCTATGTCAGGCACCCGTGTATGTTAACCCATTGAATCAACACAACACTTTAGTGTGTCATTTTTATTTCCCTTTCTACAGATGAGGAAAAAAACACCTGAGGTGTGATATTTTTTCTAAGCTACAAAGAGTTTCTGGTGTATAGCACAGCGCCTTATTGTCATAAGCAAAAACATCAGAGCACCAAAAGGAAATGTGAACGCGATCTTAACTTCAGCACTGCCACTGGTTAACCTAACCTCATTTACAGATTTAGCTTTACCTCAACCTAATTACGAAGCTTTACAACAGGAGGAATACTGTTATCTGATTACTACAATTCTTATCAAAATGGTGGAACTGTGATTAGGGTCCTTTGGATCAATTCTCTTTTATTTGCAGCAACATTTAAAAAATCGCCCCTGTCCTCCAATAAATCAGTTCTTAAGAAATATTCCTTTTGTTTCCCACTAAACGAATATCATCCTCAGGATGACAGAAACCGGTGCATTTTCAGTTAAGAATATAGCTTTTATTAAGACAGTTTTCATCGTAATCTGGTCAAACCTTACTCTTTTTTCAAACTGGTTAATATTATGAAGCTAATCAGAGGTGAAACAGAAACACCTTACACTGCGAACCACTTAGCCTCTACCTTCACACAACTCCTATTCCTGTGGAAAAACCCAGAGAGATGTAGGTGGGTGGTGATAAAAGCTGAAAAGATTCTAGGTTTGATTCTTTTTCTAGCAGTGCTTGGTTTAAAACAATGTTTGTTTCAGACTTACCAAAACTTTTGATGTGTTTCAGAGCAGTTTTAAACACAGGCTTCAATACAACCAACGGGGACAGCTTAGTCTTTAAGATTATTTGAAAGCAGTGGTTCTTAACTATTGAAGATTGTAAAACATTCTCATTCAAAAACTCATCCAAGTATATATTATGTGGCCGGCCTTTTTCTAGCTCAGAAACATGCACAAACAAATGCAATCAAGTGATCTCATTAATACTCGTGACTCCTCAAGGAGGAAATTCTATTTTAAAGGGAATTCATAAAGCGGTGCATGGGTGGGATAATGCAGTCAAGGAGTTGAGCCATCATCTTATTACAGGTAAGCAACATAAAACAGATCCAAAGATGTTTGGTCTCCAGGCTCCTAGTCCAATGCTCCTTCTACTACATGATTTCTGTTAGGAGGCAGAACTCTCCAGAGCAACTTTCTCATTAAAATAGACAATTTCCATTTTTATGACAACTACTGTTATATTACTAGTGAACAATTTTTAATCTCAAATTCTGTTTTACCTTTACCCATTCTGTGTACTAAAGAAAATAAAAATTATTTTACCATCAGCCTAAGCTTCGTCTTAGAGAGGGCAGGAGACAGCATGCCATTTAAAAACAGACAGATTTTTATTATAAATATAATACACACAGAGTAAAACTGTCCAATAGTGCTGAGGTACAAAGGGAAAAGTAAAAATTCTTGACCAAAAATAAATATCCATAGTCCTAAATTCCAGAGGTAACCAATATCTCCTCCCCAAGATAATCAAATCTTAAAAATATCCATGGGCTCACATAAACAGTTTAATACTAAGGAAATAGGAGGTCGCCATTAAGACAATCAAGTATAGATTATAATTGGCAATTTCACTTCAAATGAATTTGTTTATTTAAAAGATAGTCTACTACTCTAACCAGTACGTAATTCTAGCAAGCAAGGGTTAAGGGTATTAAGTCCCCTCCCTTTAAGATGTAAACAGTCTAAATGACTGATTTAGATTTAAGAGGTGATTCTCCTGAAAGATGTGTAAGAACACCAGGTAAAGCAGGAGAACACTGAGGAGTCAGGGGAAAAACATTCACCCAGGCTGTGTACCGCCCCTAGGGAACAAAGCCATCTCACTGCCATGGCTATCCCACAAAGAAGGCAGCCAGTGGCCCCGGGATGGGGAAGGAGTCCTAAGTTATGTCAATCATAAACTTTGTCCCAATTGCTTTTTAGTGATTATTTTAATCATTTATCTATTTCTAGTTAAAATATGCAAATCTAGAGTTTTATTAGAGATGGACAAGCAAACATGACTATCTTTGAAACTTGTCTCTTGGGCTACTCTCTTGGTAAAGACCAAGGGAAGAAACAAGGGTAAGTCAAAAGGCACTGCTCCAAACCAGTAGAAACCTTTATAAAGCAAAACCATCAAAACATGAAGCTATTGTTTCTCCATATAGCTCACCAGAAGACCTAGTGGTGTGGTGGTTTAAGAGCTGGGCTGTTAACCATTAGGTCAGTGAGATCAAAAGCACCAGCTACATGGAAGGAGATGAGGCTGGCTGCTTCTATAAAGATTCAGAATCTTGGAAAACCTCGGGTGAGGTTGCACACAGTTTTACGAGGTGGCGGCGACCAGATAGAATCAACCTCATGACAGTAGTTTGGGTTTTGGGGTTTTAAACCTTTCCCTAAACAGTCTGTGCTCCATCCTGGCCCATCAGGTCGTGAGGACGATGTTCCCAATTAAAGCAGCCAGTCGACAGAGAGGACCACATGGCCGGCCCCACTATGAGACATGGAGCCCCTCACTGACCCATGGCCCTATAGGGGACAACACCAGAGACACAGAGTGGGAAGTGCACCCGATCTGATCCTGCCAGACCAAGGCAAAACATTAAGGGGTGCAACAGAACAGCAAGGGAATGGAGTGGCCGCCCCAGGGAATGCTGAAGGTGGACTTTGGGGCCAGGGCATGGTGCCCCAACATACTGGACTGGAAAGCACTCCTAAAGGCCAACAAACAGTCCTTTAACTAACTATAAGCCTCTCGTTCTTGTGCTTTGTTTGTCATTGTTTTGTTGTATATTGTTGCTTGGTTTTGCTCTGTCTTGTTATTATCTCTGCAGGTCTATCTAAATAAGATAGGCTGGATGAACAATCTGGAGAAGAAAACAATGGGACCGACAGTTCCAGGGGGACATGGGAGGAGGAGATGAGGGGAAAAGATAGTGGTGTTAACAAACCCAGGGACAAGAGAACAGTGATCCAAATTGGTGGTGAGGAGGGTTTGAGAGACCTGATTGGGCACGATCAAAGGTAATGTAACCAAGAGGAATTGCTGAAATCCTGGTGGGGACTGAGCATGCTGGTGAGACAGGAGGAAAGTAAAAGGAAATAGAGGAAAGAGCTGGGAGGCAAAGGGAATTTATAGAGGTCTACACAAATACATTTACATATGCAAATACATTAATATATGTAGATAGGGAAACAGATCTATGAGCATATGTTTATAGGTTTAGTATTAAGGTATCAGAAGGACATTGGGTCTCCACTCAAGTACTCCCTCAATGCAAAAATACTTTCTTCTATTAAATTGGCATTCTATGATGCTCACCTTCCCGACAACTGCTGGAGACAAAGAGGGTGAACAACCAAATGTGGTGAAGAAAGCTGATGATGCCCAACTATCAAAAGATATAGCGTCTGGGGTCTCAAAGGCTTGAAGATAAACAAGCAGCCATCTGGCTCAGAAGCAACAAAGTCAACATGGAAGAAGCACACCAGCCTGTGCGATCACAAGGTGTCGAAGGGATCAGGTATCATGCATCATCAGAACAAAAAAAATCTTACCATAGTGAATGAGGGGAGGGGGAGTGTGAAGTGGTGACCCAAAGCCCATTTGTAGGCCACTGAACATCCCCTTACAGAAGGGTCTTGGGGAGGAGACAAGCCAGTAAGGGTACGATGTAGCAATGATGGAAAAATACATCTTTCCTCTAGTTCCTAAATGCTTCTTCCCTGTCCCCCACTATCATGATTCAAATCCTACCTTGCAAGTCTGGCTAGACCAGAGGATGGACACTGGTACAGATGGGAACTGGAAACACAGGGAATCCAGGGTGGATGATCCCTTCAGGATCAGTGGTGTGAGTGGCGATACTGGGAGGGAATAGGGAGGGTGGGCTGGAAAGGGGGAACCGATTTTAAGGATCTACATGTGACCTCCTCCCTGGGGGGACAGACAACAGAAAAGTGGGTGAAGGGAGATATCAGACAGGGCAAGATATGACAAAACAATAATTTACAAATTGTTAAGGGTTCATGAGGGAGGGGAAAAAATGAGAACCTGATGCCAGGGGTTTAAGTGGAGAGCAAATGTTTTGAGAATGATGAGGGCAATTCATTAATGTACAGATGTGCTTTACACAATGGATGCATGTGTGGATTGTGATAAGAGTTGTAGGAGCCCCTAATAAAATGATTTTTTTAAAAGTCTGTGCTCTTTGATCTATACTAAGTCAAAATGGCATCCTTAAGAGCTCAGATCATGTTTTTCCTCAAAGTTCTTTGAGTTTGGGAAGCAAAAAGAAGTCTGAAGGGGCAAAACTCAGGGATGAAGGATGGATAGGGAAAGATTTCCCAACAAAAATTCTTGTAGGACAGCCCTTATAACCCTGGAAGATGAAGCAGGGCTGTCAGGACAGAAAACATTCCTTTATACAACTTTGCAAATCTTTCCCTCAGCAATACATTTTTAAAGTATCCTACAACTTTGCCCAATAAATCCCCCATGATTGTCCTGTGTTCTTGAGAAAAATCTATCAAGAACCCCTTTGAGAATACAAAAAACCCCTTATAATGTGCTATGCTGACCTCTCTGCCTTGACCTTAACGGTCTAGCAATCACCAGAAGTTAACTATTCTCTTTTTGAAGGAACCCTCAAGGAAACTAGGACAAGGATATTTCTGAAGGAATTTGTCTGCAGCCACGCACTAATCACAGGACATGTTTGAAAAGTCTTATTTGGAATAAGCCAGTGCATGTATGAACTAGAGTCCTAATAGCACTACTTTTTGACTCACCCTTTCTTTTTTAGGAGTAAGATGTTACTCAAAAGAAAAAAATTAGCCTGAGAGAATGAACACATTATCAGAACAAGCACTGTTTAAAAAGAAAAAAACAAAACGTCCTAACTTATGAAAAGAAAAACAAAAACAGATTAATGATAAAAAAATCAACTTACCAAGAAGCGAAACAGGCTGGGTTACCGGCGGCGTGGGCAGACTCGTGGGAGCAGCAGGTGGCACCGCAGAGCCATACATTTTCACACTGTCACCAGTCTCGGCACTTCCTCTAGCCCCAGACACCACTGTTGGAATGGGATTTCCAATAGGTAAGACTTTTGTAGTGTCTTCATTTATACCAGCGATAGTAGCTAAGGAATATAATCACATCAACATGTGAAGCTGAATAATTAATTGCCTCCTTGGCATGGTAGGCATTCCTTTGGCAGACTATTGTCTCTAGAACTGGTTTACGCTCCCTTCTACAACCAAGAGGACAGGTGAACACAAAGGGTAAGTATGCTTACAGTTTGGGATGCTGATTGGTGGAGTGTGAGGAGGAGGAATGGATACTGGTGGTGTTATAGGAGGTGGGGGTCCAGGAGGAAGAAAACCTACAAGAAAAACAATTCCAATTTATGCTGTGCCACTTCATTTTGGGTTCGAGAAGAGTGTCTTCTCAGACGTAACATACCTGGTGGTAAATGCATTGGGTTGAATCCTGGGCGCAAGAACGGCGGTGGTGGAGGTGGAGGAGGAACACCAGGACCAAAGCCTGGAGGGGGGATTCCCAAAGGAGGTGTGAAAGTAGGTGGCTGGAGTGCACCAACTACAGGAGGACCTGGCTGATGGGGTGGGACCTACAGAGAAAGAAACATGAGACCACACATCCACCACCTCCACGCGCACAGTGAGCGATACAATGTCCTACAGCTAAAAAAGAAGTTCTTGCCCCCCTAAAATTATGATCGCGCAAATTAGATAATAGCTAGTAATCACCGGTACACACCACACTCAGAAGTCAAAATTTTTACTTTCTACTTTATGATAGCACATTCATTTCTAAGTTACCATCCTGTATTGCTGGCTGAGGAGCCTTGGTAACGTAGCGGTTACATGTTGGGCTGCTAACACCAAGGTAACCAGTTCAAAACCAATAGCTGCCCCATCAGAAAAAGACAAGGTTTTTTACTTCTCTCAAGAGATACAGTTTCGGGGTCTTAAAGGCTTGAAGATAAACAAGCGGCCATCTAGCTCAGAAGCAACAAAGCCCACATGGAAGAAGCACACCAGCCTGTGCGATCACGAGGCGTCCAAGGGATCAGTTATCAGGCATCAAAGAACAAAAAATCATATCATTGTGTGCTCACCTCCCTGATACAATTGCTGAAGACAAATGTGTGCATAAGCAAAAGTAGTGAAGAAAGCTGATGGTGCCCGTCTATCAAAAGATATAGAGTTTGGGGTCTTACAGGCTTGAAGGTAAACAAGTGGCCATCTAGCTCAGAAGCAACAAAGCCCACCAGCCTGTGCGCAATCACGAGGTGTTGAAGGGATCAGGTACCAGGCATCATCAGAAAAAAAATCGTATCATTGTGAATGGGGGGGGGGAGTGCAGAGCTGTGACCCAAAGGCCATTTGTAGGCCATTGGACATCCCCTTACAGAAGGGTTTCAGAGAGGAGACGAGCCTGTCAGGGTGCGATATAGTCACGATGAAACATACAACTTTCCTCTAGTTCCTAAATGCTTCCCTCCACCTACCCACTATCATGATCCCAATTCTACTTTACAAATCTGGCTAGACCAGAGGATGTACACTGGTACAGACAGGAGCTGGAAACACAGGGAATCCTGGGCGGATGATCCCTTCAGGACCAGTGATGTGAGTGGCGATAGCGGGAGGGTGGGTTGGAAAGGGGGAACCAATAACAAGGATCTGCATGTGACCTCCTCCCTGGGGAACGGACAACAGAAAAGTGGGTGAAGGGAGATGTCGGACAGGGAAAGATATGGCCAAACAATAATTTATAAATTATCAAGGGTTCATGAGGGAAAGGGGGTGGGGAGGAAAGGGGAAAATGAGGACCTGATGCCAGTGGTTTAGGTAGAGACCAAATGTTTTGAGAATGATGAGGGCAATGAATGTACAAATGTGCTTTACACAATTGATGTATGTATGGATTGTGATAAGAGCGGTATGAGTCCCTAATAAAACAATTAATTAAAAAATAGTTATAGTTTCAGAAACCCGCAGAAGCAGTCTTACCTTGTGCTATAGGTTCACTAAGAGCTGGAATCAGCTCAATGGCAGTCAGTTTGAATTTTGTATATTGGTGTCTGACAGAATGGAGAAAAAGCAAACCTCACACAATTACTGGAATGAGAGGTAAACAATCCCAAGAGTAACGTCAAGAGGAATTTTGCACATTAACATATAGGAAATTAAAAGTCCAAAGGGGAGGTGATTTGCCCAAAGCCACACCGATGAATATACACAATGGAATTGATAAACAAACTCAGTTCTGTCAGAACCCAGATCCTTTTCTTAATAACAGGTTGGTTGGCTACACGACACACACTCTTAAGAATGTGCCATCAGGTTAAATAACATTCAACTTATTAACCAGATTTCGTTAAGAAAAAATAAGAAATTATGTGGAACCAGTCAAATTCCGGATTAAGCAGCTCTCCTTCCCTCAAAGCTAAAACAGAAACAACAAAACAACCAACCAACCAAGCTCACTGTCACTGAGTTGATTCCGACTCACAGTGACTCCAAAGCACAGAGTGGAACTGAACTGTCCCTGAGCGTTTCCAAGAAGCAGCTGGTGAGTTTGAGCTGCTGACCCCCTGGTTAGCAGGAAACGATGCCACCTTCCCTCAAAGCTGTTTCCTGTGAGTACATATCCAGATTACTTCAGAGCTTTAAGGTCCCTGAAGGATAAATGCCCGATAAGAAAAAAAAAAGCAGAATACATGTAACTCTTAGTTTCTTTTTAAAAAAAATTTATTTAAGGTCGTGAGTGAGTGAAACAGTGAGTGAGTGAAATAGTGAGAGTGAGATAATGAGTGAGTGAGACAGTGAGTGAGTGAAATAGTGAGAGTGAGATAATGAGTGAGTGAGACAGTGAGTGAGTGAGACAGTCACTCTTAGTAGTTTCATGTTGGATATATTACAAGGTAAGACATGTTGAATAATACATATAGAAGTATGACAATAGTTTATTGTTTATATTAACACTTAAAAATGTGTTGACTTTATAAACAATAGACCTGGATGTACAAAAAATTTAGAATGTGTATGAACTCGTATCTCTAGAGACATTTGTAATCAACCTTTTAAATAAGGTTTAGCAATCTGTCTTTCAGACACAAGTGTAAACAATTGCTACAAGCGTCTCACCTGCGGAGGAGGTACTGTTATAGGTGCAGGGACAGGAATCGGAGGGACAGGTACAGGCAAAGCTTTAGGTATGGGTGATACTGGTTCTGTGTGTGAGGTTTCTGCACCTCCATTTTGAGCAACTTCATTTTCAGGCTTCTTGGGAATTCCTTTCCAATCTGTGAGAGATAATGAAATTGAACAATACAAGTTTACAATTTTCATTGAATAACTCCAGACCTAGATAGGGTTTTTAACATGTTAATTATAGGCAAAGCCTAGCAATCTATTGAAGTTAGTAATTCCTACAATTAATGAAATTAAACAGTAAAAACAGTATAAAACAATGCTTTTTATATATACCAACATTCTAAGCACTTTACATAGGAAGGGCATCCACAACTTGTCTAGGTCACACACCTAGAAAGTGGCAAGATTATAAGTCAACTCACTTGATTCTAGACTTTATGCAATTACTGTATATACTTGTGTATAAGCCGAGTTTTTCAGCACAAAAAATGTGTTGAAAAACTGGGGTTCGGTTTCACAGGTCAGTGGTACCCCAGCGAGGTGTAACATCTTGCTGGACCCCCATCCCTCCCCCCGAGGTAATGGGATGAGCACCCGTTATCTCATGGGGACTGACGTTTCTCCACTGTTCATTCAAAGCCCTGCTGACACTGCAGGGCTTTGAATGTTTGTTTACTCACATCTAACCAATCAGAGCCGTCCTATGACATGGACGGCTCCAATACGCAGAAGCACCCGTAGTGATTCACTTATGCTGGCAGATGAACTGGTAAGGATGTGTCTGTGTCTGTGCTCTGTCTCTCCCCTCTGGTCTCGGTGTTAATTCACATCCTGCATCTCCTGCCCGCACAGACTCTCCCGCCCCCCTCATCCAACACATGGGGGGGGGGGTGTTTTACCATGAAAGTACTTTTTCAAAGTCTTGTCTCTTAAAATTTTATTTATTTTGTCAAAGTCTTGTTTTTTTTAATCCTATTAGAAATGGATACTCTTGAACCAAAACAAAAACGCCGGTCATATGAGGCTGGTTTCAAAATGAAGGTTTTGTCAAGGGCAGAAGAGAGCAATAACAGTATTGCAAGTAAGGAATTCTGTGTTGATGAAAAGCAAGTGAGGGAGTGGGGGAAATAAAGGCTGATTTGTAAGATTTCAAAAGTTAAAAAAGCTCATCATGGTTTAACGTCTTTTTATGGGGCTCTAGAGAGTGAATTGCATAAATGGGTTATGGAGTGTTGTCAAAATGGTTACTGCGTGACACGCATGAGAATCCTCCTATGTGCTCTACAAATGGCTAAGGCTGACAAATATAAAAGCACCATGCATTGAAAAATGTGCTGCATCAGCAGGATGGTGTACCCGCTTCATGAGTAGGTTTGGCCTACTATGTTTGAGACAAAGAACAAAGATTTCCTAGAAATTGCCACAAGACCTTGAAGAAAAAATTATGTCATTCCAGTCATTTATTATAAAACAAAGAAGGATTTATAACTATGACTTGGCAGATATTGGGAATATGGATGAAACTGCCATGACTTTTGATCTTCCAAGCAACAGAACTGTGGCAAATTTAGGAGAAAAAACATTTTTCTCAAAACCACGGGAAATGGAAAAAAAAACCAACAACACTTTATAGCTGTTCTATCGGGTTTGGCTAATGGAACTAAGCTGCACCCTGTCATTATTTTTAAAAGAAAGACCTTGCCTAAAAAGATCAATTTCCCACCAAGAATTACTGTGCATGCACATGTTAAAGGCTGGATGGATCTTAGATGGAACAATAACATGGCTGGAAGAAATTTGGAACCGACGACCAGGAGCAGCCATACAGAAAAAGCCATCATTATTTGTTTGGGATATGTTCAGAGCCCACCTATCTGATGACATTAAAAAATTTGTAAAATCTAGTGAAGTTACTTTAGCCGTTATTCCAGGTGGGCTTACATCTTTACTGCAGCCTCGGGATATATCTTTGAATAAGCATTTTAAAGACCGTGTGCGAAGGAGGTGGCATGAATGGATGTCATCTGGTCAAGCCCGACTAACAAAAGGAGGAAATCTCATGAAGCCTGACATGGAGTTAATAGCAAAGTGGGTTCGAGACGCATGGGAAGACATTCCAGAAGACATGGCGCGACGTGCCTTCCAGAAATGTAGTATTAGTAATGCTATGGATGGCAGTGAAGGCGATCTCTGTGACGACAGCGTCTATGATAACCTCACACCACCTGAAGCTCTGCATTGGGATATAGATGATGATGAGGAATCCAGTTTTGAAGGATGTTAACTCTTTACATTTTAGCTTGGTTGCTGATTGAGCTCAGGGACTAGTACTCTTAAAGTATCACTGTTGATACCTTGTTGTTTTTGTTGAACCTCTTTTCCATTTACTGTGCTGGTTTACTGTTAAATGACGTCCTTTTATTTAAAATAATATTGAAATACATTACTCCACTGATGTTTCAATTTTTTAGTAATTTTATTTTCATTTGTTTTGATTATTGAAACTCACCAATAACTTCTGCATTTTCCATCCTAGGCTTATACTCCAGTCAATCAGTTTTTCTGGTTTCCCAGGTAACCATTGGGTACCTCGGCTTATACTCGGGTCGGCTTATATTCGAGTGTATACAGTAATTACAACAGTATAATACTTTAAGTATTAAAACAATCACATCAACAAAGATAATGAAGCACCCTGTATCTCTGAATAAACAGTCCTCATTATTAAAAATAGTAGAGAGGAACTCTCGTATAACCATCAACCTATTTCTACATATAAGAAGCCAAGCCATCTTTTCCCTCTGCCAGCTGAGGCCTTATTCTATTACAGACACTCCTCTGCTCTCTACCTAACCTTTTCAATAACCCTCCACTAGGATCTCAAGCTCCCAGGAACTTGGGAGAGCGAGGCTGGAAATTCCACTGCCCTACTTGTACCTGGGTCAGGTTTTCATAATGCCTTGACCTCCTGTGTGCCTAATATAGATGCCCAGTTTTAACTGCACATGAAGATTCTTATGAGGACAAGAGGTGTGCAAACAGTACTGAATTGTTTCACCAGCTCTTTGCGTTCAAACCACCTGTCTTGTTTGAAACTACCCTCAAAGTTCATTCTTATTTTGCCATACTATTCAATGCTGCTCTTCATTCTGGCCACCTGACCGCAAGTCATGCCTATAAATGCTTTCATTACTCCCACTTTAGTCACACTGTCAATCTAGCATTTCTCTTACCTACACCAACAAATACCTGGACCGCCCTGTCTTACATGCTTACTTGTCCATTGTTCCTCAGGATATTTAAATGTGCTCAAAGAAATTATGATGAAGCACTGGATTAGAACATAACACCAATGGCATTCCATTTAAGAGTCATATGGTATATATTTTTTTTTTCACAGGGAAACGCCTAATTGATACTATAATTAATAATTTTTTTGTGTGTTTGCAACTTTTCCGTTACCTATTAAGTTGTCTAAAGGCAAAAACCAGGCTTGTCTTACTCACTACTGTATCCTCCATTTGTAATGGATATGGTACACAGTAAGTATTTGAACTAATTCCAAACGCACTTTCTAATGAAGAGATTGATCACACGAATCACCAAATAAAGAAGTGAATGTTAAGGAAACAGAATACTACCTTACCTGGGTTAAGCGTGTCACTGTCTAGCATTCCTCCTTCACAAAAACCTTCCAGCTCCTCAGGTTTGACTTTGTCCCATGGAATATATGTAACACCAAGTTCTACATCCCAATACTGCTTATAATCTGCCTTTATTCCTTTGTTTAAGGCCCAGGCAATCTAATTCACAAAAGAATATGAAATGGAAAAAGAAGTCATAAGTCTTCATAGTTAACTACTCTCATTATTCTAATCTCACACACCTCTCACCCCAAAAACTTGGGGTCCCTTTTGAAAGGCTGTATCTTTTTAATTTTTAAATCACTTTATTGGGGGTTTGTACAACTCTTATCACAACCCATACATATACCATTGTGTCAAGCACATTGGTACATTTGTTGCCATCATCATTCTCAAAACATTTGCTTTCTACCTGAGCTCTTGGTATCAGCTTCTCATTTTTTCCCCTTCCTCCCCACCCTTGCTAATTTATAAATTATTATGTCTTACACTGTCCAACATTTCCCTTCACTCACTTTTCTGTTGTCCATCCCCCAGGGAGGGGATTATATGTAGATTCTTGTAATCCACTCCCTCTTTCCTCCACCCTCCCAGTATTGCCACTCTCACCACTGGTCCTGAAGGGTTCACCCGTCCTGGATTCCCTGTGTTTCCAGTTCCTCTCTGTACCAGTGTACAACCTCTCGTCTAGCTGATTTGTAAGGTAGAATTGGGATCATGATAGCAGGGGGTGGGGGTGGGTGGGAGGAAAGAAGCATTTAAGAACTAGAGTATTAAGCCTTTGGGAGCCCGATCTAGGCATAGGACTAGGATTCTTACAAGCTGTGTAACACTGAGGCAAGATGAACTTTATCTAACAATTTCTTTGAAAAAGTTCAAGTGTTTTCTAGAGGAATAATACCCATCCACTTGTATCCTTACTTCCATGTTTAGTGACTGTTATCCAGTTAATTGTACTATCAGATGGCAAACTTTAAGAATACAGTAAGGAAAATCAAATTATTTTTGAATGACAAAACAATTAAAAGGAATTATATTTAAAGTAACAATGTATTTTTGGCCAACCTATCTACATTTACAACCCCCCCCCCCCCCCCACCACCACCAAGAAAAAGCTGCCATTCCTCTAACGGTAAAAATTTTATGGTTTGCAGAAGGCTATGGAAATCCAAAATGCTTTTGCGGGTTTCTCCTCATGGATTAAACCTCTGATAAATCCCCTCTGACCACAGATAAGGGATAGTTTTAGAGTCAGACAGGGAGTACAGTAAAGTCGATTTTGGCAGATGTAGTTAGGTTAAAATGCAATACACATTATCTGATCTCCCTGTAGGCCTCCTTTAATGCTGTTTCCGTTTTTAATATTGTCTTCTTTCTCTCTGACAGAGGTTTTTCTGTGTTTTGTCTAGTAACTGCTGTTGGGTTTCATTTTTGCTTGCTTGCTTCCTGTTGTGTGTGAAATCCAGGATAGGTATATCTGCAGAGGCTGTACCTGGATGGATAGCTCCTTACGGGATGGGGAAATGGAGAGCTAACAATGTGAGTATGAGAATAAAAGGTCTGAAATAGATTGTGGTGATAAGTGCATAAATCTTACTATGATGACTAAAATTCTATATATGAAGCATACGCCAATGAAACTATTAAAAACAAGAAAAACATTATAATTCCCAACTCCCAGGGAACGAACAACAGCAGCATGGGTGAAGGGTGACAACAGATGGCATAACACATGAAAATAAAAATAATGTGTCATGGTTTCATGAGGGTGGGAAAAAAGAATAGTTGATACCAAAGGTTCAATGAGAAAGAAAATGTTTTGATAAGGATGATGGCAATATGTACAAATGTGATTGATACAACTGATGAATGGATCAGTTGTAAAAGCAGTAAAAGTCCCCAATAAAATGACATATTAAAAATAAAATCAGGAAAAAAAACATTAGAATTCTTTAGGTAAGAATTACGTTATACTTTTAAGAACTGAATTATAGGTATAAAGCTGTACCTTTATGGATTTCTGGTTCACTTTATAGTTTCCTCGGCTCAGTTTCTGCAGGGCTCGATAAGCATCATGCCGATGAACCATGACAATATAGGCACAACCGCGGGGAGGAATCATCTGACCCAGAGACAATGGAAAGAATTACAAAATATGACAAGGACAACAGTAAAAAGCAGTGAGATAGAACATAAGCTACCATTTCCAAAAACTGATTCCCAAAACCCTTGTTCAGCTTCCTACAACCTGAGATGAATTTCATTTACTATAATAAAGAACACTGGCAACAAGTTTGATCTCAAATGTACTAATTAATCAACTCAGATCATTATGCAAAGCTTATTATGTATAAACTACAAGAAAAATAACTTGGCCAATTAAGGTAATAGCTTAATTTTAGCCACATCTATAAACCTGGAAAAATTGCAACTTAGGTTTGAGGTTCTTAAACTCCTTAAAATGACATCAATCTCCTATTTCTATTGTCATTAAAGTATTTAGTAAAATAACTCACATTAATTGACTCAATCGGACCAAACTCTTCCAAGAGACTGGCAACATCCTGCTGAGTTGTCCTTTTGTCCAGCTGTCCCACCCAGAGGGTAGTACTACAAACTTAAAATGAGAATCACAAATAAATTCACATTGACAATTAGCACCACTGTACCTTATGGGGGTAAAAAAAAAACCCCACACATTTAAATAACAAATCCTAGAAACTTAAAACATTCTAGAAAACTTGAGGCTATACTTTTGAAAAGTAACCAGGATATGGAAAGGTTGGAAAAAAGGTGGGACATGGGACGACCAAGCATTGTGATTACTAATCAATTTAGTGCTTTTGTTCACTACTAGTGGACTTCAAAAGGTTCTTAGAAAAATGTAACTGAAAGGACCAAAAACATTTAATAAGAGACAGTCTTTTCAACAAATAGTGCTGGCACACTTAATAAAAAAAGGACCTATACCTCGGCTTCATGTACAAAAATGAACTCAAGATGAATCAAAGGCATAAATTCCAGAGTTATAAAGCTCACCAATGAGAAAGCATGGACAAACATAAGGGTCCTAATGCAGGGCATACACATACTATCAAACATAACACAGAAACTAAACACCAAAAAAGGGCATTCAAAAGGCAAACATGAAAAAGTGCTCACAATCACTAGGCATCCAGGATATGCAAATGAAAACAAAGATATCACCTTATATCCCTAACAGTCCAATTAAAACAAAACAAAAACACAGTAACTGCTGGGGAAGGTGCTGAGAATGGAAGAATACATAATGCCGCTGGCAGGTCTGTGAACATGCACAACTACTGGGAAAAGTGGGATGGCACTAACCTCGGATAACTTTGAACAACCATGCCATAGGAATTAGAAATACCTCTTCTGGGTGTATAACCCAATGAAGAGTAACACCAACCAACACAGACACTCCCTAGGCTCCCTATGAAGAACTCCATGTTCATCACAGCACTGTGTTCACAACAGCAAGAAGTTGGGGGCAGCCTGAGAACCCAATAGTTAAAGAATGGATAGAGAAACTTAGGGACATGCACACAATGGAATACCATGAATCACTAACACGCAATGATGAAACCACACAGCATCTCCTGACATGGATAGAACTGGTGAGCAATAAGCTGAGTGAAGTCAGTCAATAAAAAGACATGGTCTCATAGTCTGTGAGACCATGAATATAAAGATAAAAACCAAGACAAAGACCTGTAAATCAAAGGAAACACTGTAGAGGTTCCCAAGGGAGGGAGAACAAAGGGGAAAGACAAACTCATGAACTAGAAGGTTGACAGGTATTGATTTGGGTGAGAGGGAGGATAGAGGTCCAAGAGAGAGAAGAAAAATCAGGGGTGGGTAAAATAGAATACAGGGAGTGGGAGTGTTTGATGAGCACTGTATTGCTTAATGCAGAGTTCATGGTCTGAAAGGTAAACATACTACCCAACCTAATTCATAATTAAAATTCATTTACACACAATCACACAACTGTATGAAAATAAAAATAAAGTCGATGCAATATCCCCACAAAACTTTTTGAAGTCCTCATATATGTAATAGTTCCTTCTCCAATTCCTGGGTATTTTCTTTTTTTATAATTTTTAATTTTATGTTTTCCAGAGTGAGGTTTTAGTCTTATTATGAATTAACTTCTTAATAAATTAATGATATACCAACAATATGTTGAGGACACCTTATTAAATTAATATTACACATTGATGAACTTCAGGAGATAATATAAACTATGTCTTCTACAAATTTCAAATTGATAAACAATATAATTCTGTCAAACAAGTAAAAAAACAAACATTTCTACTACATACAGAAGAGCTAAGTAATGGTTTTTTTACTATACATATAAGATCCGAGACTGTACCACTGATAACTGGTTTGATTCACTCGCTACTGCTACTTCTCAAAACTAGTTTAATATACAAACACCAAGGCTATGTACACGAATGCAAAAACAAGCTATGATTAAACACTCTTTAGAATAAAAATCGATGTTGCTACAACATTTCATTTATGACTTATAAGATATTTTAAACTCCGGACACAAAATGTAACATAGGAGGTTTGTGGAAGGTTAATTACCACTTGCAGTTTCGGGTTTGATTTGAGGAAGGCCTTTTTGTCTGCGCTCCCTCTCTTTTTCTCGATCTCGTCTTTCTTGGGACCGAGATCGAGGAGAGTGTCGCCGTCTATCCCTGGATCTTGATCGAGAACGCCGATGCCGAGATCTTCGCGATCGAGAACTAGACCTAGATCGTCTTCTCTTTGGTGATCTGAAAGTTTCACAGGCCGGGAGAAGAGACAGTGTGGGGAGAGGAAACAAAAAAATGTTTCTTATATGTATTAATTTGAGTAAGAAAACATACCATGGTTATATTTATAATAGCAAGGAATTGATTAAAGAACTTTTTAACAGGTCCAGTTAGAAAGCACACACAGAACCCAAACCAGATAAATAAGACTCTTCAGTTTTCCAAAGTACCTGTCATCTTCAGTTTCTTTGCTACAATACTGAATCCTATTACATACGCACAATGCAAAAAGCCTTTATCACTGAAATACCTTCTACTGTGATTGATCTTAGTAAAATATTTCCAGCAGTAAAAAAACACTCCAGAATGTAATCTAATCATATATGACACGATCTTTCCACATTTTTTTCAGGTTGGAAAAGCTGTGGAGAACTTTGGGTACGTAGTTCTTGTAATTCGACATTGTACACACAGGCATTGGAGCAACTCAACGGGCAAAAATGTGGGTCAGATGATCAGGTGACCACAGGGTGACTCATCTGTTTGAATACCAGACTCTACTCCACACATAGGGACACCGGCATCAATCGCCATTTTATTAAGAGGCTGTAAATGTGAAATTAACCAAACACAATTTTAGCCTCTGTTTTCTTAGCCACACTCACACAACGCCGTCGGCTCGATTCCAAATCATAGTGATGCAACGGGTGAGAGTAGAATTGTTCCAAGGTTTCTGAGGCTGTAACTCTTTATGGAAGTAAAAAGCCTGATCTTTCTCCTACGAGCAGTTGGTGGGTTTAAAGAGCCGGTCTTGCAGTTGGCAGCTCAATGAGTAACCTATGAGGCTACCAGGAGCTCCATCCTAAACCACAGAGGGCTGGAAAGCATTTCCTATAAATTACCTGGATGCTGACCTAGATCTTGATTTTCTGTTATCAGACACATGGCGCTTAACTTCTTGAATACAAGGTTGTTCTACTTCCATTTCCTAAAACAATAAATAAATAAAAGTATAAACTACAAGCAAGCAAAAAAGCTGAATCTAACAAGTGCTAAATTAAAAGTCTCTTATATCAAAGCAGTTTTCTTTAGTAAGGACCAAATTATTGATTTACTAATAATTGGCTATCACTAAAAAGACTTTTATATGGTTTACAAGATTAATCTGGAGGTTTCTATTTCAACAAGCCACCTCAACAGTAAAGCAATATAGACTCATCTCACGTCTCACGGAAGTCTACAGAAGTGGGCAGTAATGGTACACCCACTTCCCAGATGGAAAACTTGGAGTACAGAGGATTCGGTACACGCTCAACGTGTCATTCTTCAATTTAAAACTGAAGATCACAAGCAAATAGCATGTTTTCAAACACACAAGGCAACAACAAAGCTACCATTCTCGGCGTGTAGTTTTACCTGTGGATGTGCCTTCTGTGTAAGCGGTTCGCTCTGTGCCTGAAAAGAAGCTGGGAACGGCTGCTGCACTGGTGGTGTTGGAGGAATCACAGGCTGAGCCATAGGAGGAAAAGGAGGTGTAGGAAGAAGTCCAAATCCTGGCATCTGTCCATTAGGGGGCAGTGGAACCTTTCATTGTTAAAGTATATGAACAACTTTTTTTTAATCATTTTATTAGGGGCTCATACAACTCTTATCACAATCCATACATACATCAATTGTATAAAGCACATCTGTACATTCATTGCCCTCATCATTCTCAAAACATTTGCTCTCCACTTAAGCCCCTGGCATCGGGTCCTCATTCCCCCCCCCCTCATGAGCCCTTGATAATTTGTAAATTATTGTTTTGTCATCTTGCCCTGTCTGACGTCTCCCTTCACCCATTTTTCTGCTTTCCATCCCCCAGGGAGGAGGTCACATGTACATCCTTGTAATCAGTTCCCTCTTTCCAACCTACTCTCCCTCTACCCTCCCAGTATCGCCACTCACACCACTGGTCCTGAAGGGATCATCCGCCCTGCAGTCCCTGTGTTTCCAGTTCCTATCTGAACCCATGTACATCCTCTGGTCTAGCCAGACTTGCAAGGTAGAATTCGGGTCATGATTGGGGAAGAGGGTGGGGAGGGAAGGGTCGGAGGAAGCATTTAGGAACTAGAGGAAAGTAGTATTTTTCATCAGTGTTACATTGCACCTTGACTGACTTGTCTTCTCCCCTAGACCCCTCTGCAAGTGGATTTCCAGTGGCTGGCAAATGGGCTTTGGGTCTCCACTCCACACTCCGCCCCCCTTCATTCACTATTTTTTTGTTTTGATGATGCCTTATACCTAATCCCTTCATCTGTCAGTACTTTTCTGTGAGATAATGGGAAAGGTAGTGCAATCAGAAAAAATCTCTTAAAGCTCTAATCCTAGAAGGACCACATAAGTGTCTGTTTACTTAGGATGCCCTCTAAACCATGCTATCACTCAACATCTTTCCCCAACATAGCTATGTAACAGACTGGTTTCCTAAAGAAAAACATTATCACTTTCTAAACTCTTTTAACTAAACTCACTCCCCCTACCATCAAGTCAATTCCAATGCATAGCAACCTTACAGCACAGGGTAGATAGAACTGGCCCAGTGGGTTTCTGAGACTGTTACTCTTCACAGGTATAGAACCTTGTCTTGCATCATTCAATTAAAGTACCTATTACTAAAATATAAAGCCTCAATGGGATTTAGCACTTGTTTTTATATAGCACAAAACTACCCCCTTCAGTGTATGCTCCAACAGTTTTTATTGGAGTTACAGAATTACCTAAGTAGTTCCTAAAAGGAAATCTCACTGGTCTGTGAAGTGCACATACTGTAGCAAATACATCCTGAGTTATTAAAACTCTGAAGGAAAAACATCTGTACCTGATGGTGCACCGGATCTTGTATTCCCATCATTCGGGGCTGAAACGGATCCATATTTTGATGTTGTGTATATGCTGGCGGTTGCATACCATCGCCAGGAAATCCACTAAAATAAAATAAAACACCTTTTAAAATAGATTATAACATAGAAACACAAAGAATGGCGTTCATGAACAGCAGTCTGCATATTACTAAAGTGTAATTTGTCCAAATATTCATCAATATAATTAGCCTTATCCAAACATATAAATAAATGTTGGTTCACTCATTTGGGAGAAAACATAAATCACTACCTCATTTTATAAAACAATAACTACAAATGAACAGATTATGTGGCAAGGTATCCCTTTTTTCCAACAATGATCCACGGAGCCGTTTTTTAGAAAGAAACGTACAATGGGGTCTGTGGAGGAGGAGAAGCTGCGGGGGCAGCGGCTGTGGGGGCAGCGGCAGCGGGAGGCACGACAGGAGGCACGACAGGAGGCCCGACAGGTGGCCCAGTGGCTGTGGTGGGAGCAGCAGTGGAGGTGGTAGCAGTAGGGACAGCAGTGTCTTCTTTCTTTGATTCTTCTACAGCTTCGGGCTCATCATCATAATCAAATCTATCAAGCAGCTTCTGGAATAGGCATATCAATATTCTACTTTAATTTATTGAATAACAAAACTACAGATGTTTACCATCAATATGTAATTTACCACATTCCTACAAACAACAGTCTATTCCACATGCCCCTTGGGGGTCACAATTCATAGCCATCGGCAATTTGACACAAATATGAAAGGCTCCAAAAATTCATGGAAAATGGAAATTGTCCACATACTTTCTGAAGTCTCCTTATGGTTTGTTCGGTTTTCCCTCCTCAACTAACTGTTAAGTGCAGTGTTTCACTTATTACTATTTCTACATGCTTATCTCATAGTCAATTTAGCAACAGAAATACTGTACTAGACTAAAATGAATTTTGGGACTTGACATACAATGAAATGGGTATACATTTTGAATCTGCTGCAAAAAGCCCAAAGGGATTTCTTTTATTCAGTTACTATGAATGTGTACAGAGGCATACGCATGTGCTTGCTCCAGGTAAAAAAGAAACGTCTCAAAGAATGGCATCAGGAAGGGGCAGGAAGCGGGACCACCTGTGCATTAACTTCTTTTTGAAAAATCTAGGGTTTTCTTAAAACTTACACGTTTTTAAATACCATAGACTTCCATTAAAAAAAGAAAAAAAAGATTCTGTAAGCCAAATGGTTGTTTTTAAGGAACCAAAGAAACCCAAACTCACTGCAATCAAGTCCATTCAGACTGTAAGTTTTTATGGCCATAGAAAGCCTTTCCTTTGTCCTGTGGAGTGGCTGGTGGGTTTGAACAGCCACTTAAAAATAAGGTCGCCCTTATTCACAGAGAAAGATAGCATCTTGAACACCCATGTCGTATTGGGAGATCACACCAACCATTTCATAGCACTCTTCAAGGTACTTTCCACTTTTCACACGTAAGGAAACGGAGGCGCATGTGACTGAAACATAATCAAACTTGTACACCTGTCCATGTAAGAAGAATGTGGGTAAAAGGCCTTTTGGATTTCTGAGCTCTCAGCCTTTCCCCTCCAATATGCAGCCTTTCTCTCATGCTTCCTCTGTTGTGCTCATGGAGTTCAAACTCAAATTCTTACATGGGTTTTGTGATTTTCTGCTAGGAGTTCTCCTATTTTACTAAACAGCCAAATTCTTAATTAGGAAAGGCAGTTTTTTTTTTTCTCTGAACAAGACTCACATATAATGCTGAACTATGTACGAGCCCCCAATAAAATGATTTTAAAAAGACTGAACTAAGTGTAAACAGAGTTTGGGGACAGTAAAACAAACACCCACATTGGTGTTTTCACTTTCTTTTCTATACCAATGAGTTTACTTAATCCTCATGGTAACCATAAAACATAGGTACTATTATGATTATTTTATGGTGGGGCAAACAAATATCAAGTAACGAGAGGCAGCATGAAAACAAAAACTATGATCTTTGCAATTTGCCACAAACAGGCACATTCTTTAAAGATTTTAGGATGTAAACCCATTATTTTAAAAAATGACACAATCAATTAAAAAAATCATCCAGCATCTTAAAAAAACCCCAACCATTTCCTTGTTATGAAACTGAGGCCTGATGAAACAGCTACAATAAATAACTGGTTCCCAACAACAAACTGAAAATAGATTTTTCTCACCAAAGGAAAAACAGAATTCCAGCTCCTAAACCCAACATAACTGAGAAGAAGCATTTGCCCTACTCAAGATAAAGCACTGAAGAATTAAAATTCAAATTAAGAACATAAGGATGACCACCAGCTCAGCTGAGCATTTTTGGTCACTAATTCATTAAGAAAATAAACAGGTAAATATTTAGAAAAGGGAAAGTAAAATTTGGAGGCTACCTAGAAAAATCTAGAAGCATTAACTAGAAAACTTAAGCGTTTAATACTGTAACCATTAACAAGATAAAATAAAAAATGAAAATCACGAGTTTCCCTCTATGGCCCTGGCAGTGCAGTGAGTGATGTGCTGGACTGCTAATGGAAAGGACAGAAACCCACCAGCTGCTTTGCAGATAAAGATGAGGCAGGCTGCTTCCATAAAGACTTCCAGCCTTGGAAATCCTATGGAGCAGTTCTATTCTGTCCTAGAGGGTCAGAATCGACCCCATGGCAGAGGGTTTATAGTTTCTTTAACCAAATGAAAAGTATTATCAAACATTAAACAATAATGATTAAATATTTAAGACGAAAATAGCACCAGAGAAAGTATAAGAGATATGTGATGGAGGAGATGTAAATGAATGGAGGAAGCCCAAAATACATACTAAAGTTCATCTCAAAATGTAAACCTATCAACATTCAAAGTTAAGGAGAAACATGTCACAATAACATGTAGTGAGTGCATAAATGATAAGTGATTTAGGATGCAGTAATGGCTTCATGAGGGAGGGGGGAGTGGGGAGGGAGGGGAAAATGTGGAGCTGATGCCAGGGGCTTACATGGAGAGCAAATGTTTTGAGAATGATGAGGGTAAGGGATGCACAAATGTGCTTTATACAATTGATGTATGTATGTATGGATTGTGATAAGAGTTGTATGAGCCTCCAATGAAATGATTAAAAACAAAACAAAAAACTTTGATTAAACCCCAAACAGAAAACAAACAAAAATACCGAAACCTATTGTCACTGAGTTGATTCAGACTGAAAGAGATCATATAGGACAGATTAAAACTGCTCTATAAGGTTTCCAAGGCTATAAACCTTTACAAAAGCACACTGCCATTATCTTTCTCACGTAGAGCCAACTGGTGGCTTCATACTGCCAAATGTTGGGATAGTGTCAAGTGCTTTAACCACGGTGCCACCAGGGCTCCTATACAAAATACAAAGACTTAACTATCTTGTACCATATTCTAAGTTAAAATCTAGATGAACTGGGGTGACAAAAATGAAAATAAAAATATTAAACTACCAGAAAACATACAATTCTTTAAGAGCTATTTTGTCCTAAATTCAATTAGAGGACTAATTTGACTATACATGTTTACTTCTGCATTGCAAAATACTCTATATATGTTTGAGAAAAAGATAACTTATGAGAAAAATTGAGCAGATTGTAATTTCTATTATGAAATCCATTCTGTGAATTACAAAACAACAAAATGGGCAGACATTAAATTCACGAGAAACGCACCAATTACAAAAGGGATACAATTTCTCAATTAGATAAAATTTTGCACCTAAGCGTACTAAAGGTAAGACAGTAAAACCAAAACACTACCCTCACCCACAATGGCATAAGACTGCAGGTGAGATTAAAAAATGAGTAGACATTTCTGGTGGATAATCTGACAGTCCTGTCCTCTTTCTCTAAGGCTGAATACACTGCCCTTGGAAAGAGAGAGAATTAAACATATACATAGAAATGAGAGCTTACTTTTCAGCCTGGCAGTTAATTAAAAGAAATCTACCCTGTAGAAAACCCACACAATGTGTGTAAGGTGTAGCTCATGCCAACTTCAGCCTTCGTTGCACTCATGAGAAATGATCGACAAGTTCAAGGTCTACCAGCATGGGATGGTTGAAAATAGAGGATTTTTATTCTACCTTTGCCATACACTTGTCCACGTGCCGGCTTAAGTGGATGACTGCAGTATAATCTTATTTGAAAAATTATTATGTAGAAAATATACAGTAGATCCCACTTTTATTTAAGGGAGCTAGGTGCATGTGATACGGTTTTCCACAAAATTCTTATAGGAATGCCCATGAAGAATGGATAGATGCCTTGTTGTGATGGGGAACGTTTTTCTCAGTACAATTTTTCTGGCCTTTGATTCACCAATACAGTTTTTGGTTGTTTTTTTTTTAAATGCCTTCATAACATGTCCCCCTGGAACCTCTGTGTCCTTGAGAAAAATCAAGATTATCCTATCCCTTTGGAATTCATTGCAAAAATCAATTCTCCATAACATTCTAAGCTGATTGACTTCTCTACCTTGAATCTAACTGACACAGCAGACTGCTCATAAATTTTTGTTCTAATTGAACCCTACTTTTGAAGGCATCCTCACAAGACTAAGCCAAATGCATCAGTGACAGAAGTTTTCTGTAACCATTCACTGGGTGCAGACACATGTTTAAGCAGGTTCTGTTTGGAATATTCAGGCATGTGTGAACTGAAACTCTGCAAGCAATACAAATTTGACCAAATAGACAAGACATAAAATAGTGAAGAGTGGGACGATTTTGTTTAAATTTCAAAAGAAAATTCTGAGCTGTTCACATTCAACACACCTGTATCCTTAGTGGCAGCCTCTTAAATATGTCTAAAGGAACCCTCAAAGCTCAACAGATCAGCTGGAAGACAATGAGCTTGCCCAAATTTACATATTAAGTATATAGGAATTCAGGTGAATTTCTTTCCTTGCCTTTATTTCTGATCATTTTTGGCAAGGAACATGTATTAAATCCATAACCGGAAAAACAGATCAATGTTTCAGTTGTAAGGGAGGAGTTCCTCCAAACCACAGAACAATCAAATGAACAATCCACAGGCAAACTACAGAAGGCGTAACTTCCATCATCCAAACTGAGTGAAATAAACAGTGGGGTGGGTGGTGTGAGATATGCGTACCTTGTCAAATGCAGTTTTTTGTTCAGGTGGGGGGAAAGCAGCTTTTTGTTCAGGTGGCTGTGTAGGAGCTGTCTTTAACTGAGCTGTGATAGCTTGAACCTGAGCCATCACAGCATTGTCAATGGCGGGAGATTGTGGTTTTGGAGGTTGCTGAAAAGTCTGAAGGATCTGCTGAAGCTTAAAGAATGATAAACCACACAACAAAGTATAATCATAGTATCAAAAGTTAATTTAAGAAAAAACAAACAAAGAAAAATCCTTGCACGTGATTCTAAATGGCAATAGGTACAGAGTAAACCGGAGGGGGGGGGGGATTTCCACTTTTTACTAATGGTTAAGTTTATTGTGAATGAAGAGAGATTAAGGATATAATGTATGTGTTAAAAGGTTAAAAACGTCTGCTGTAACCCCAGTAATATAACCTGTTGGTGACGGAGATGAGAAGGTATAAGGAATTGTGAATAAGGCCAATATAAGTTTTCCCGAAAAATGAAAAAAATATCCCCAGTTCAAATAATTTTGGGGGGAGCAAAAAAATCAGGCATGCTAGAAATGTGAACAACACTAGTAGCAATTCTGAAGTTTTCTCTAAGAAGTGTTGCTGTTTACAAGTCCCCTTGATTTTCCCCTCCAATTTCCTTTAGTCAATATGGATATTCAATTACCTCCCTGGTGAAAGCACAGTAAAGAAGTAGACCTAGTTTCTCCTTTGAATGTTCAAATTAGAAATGGAAAACTTGAAAACTTCATTCATACTGAATGACAGAATCTAAACCCTGAACACAATCCAGTCCTTGGGTAGGTAGTTTACCTGCTGCCCTTGAGTCGTCTGAAATAGTTGGGCCACAGCAGCAAACGCATCCGAGCTGGGCAACTGTGGCACAGCTGGTATGGAGTTTGTAGTGACTTGTGGGGGTTCAGAAGAAACTTTTACAGGAGGTGGAGGTGAACCTTTAAAAGAGAAAGGGCCAGGGAACACTAAGGTTAAGAAAATTAGTTAATCTATGAATGTCTCCTCAATCCAATAAGCTTTTTCACGAAAGTAAAATTCCATTTAGTTTAGAATATTGTATAAAATACCTGGTTTAGATCATATAATATATAAACTGCGGTATTGAAGAACTAAATACATATAATACTATATGGTATAAAATTTACATTTTAGTATGCCCAGAAGCACATTTTTATTAAAACAATGATGAAAAAATAAATCATAGCTTCCAAGCTGTAAAAAGTTTTCTCCTTTTGGAAAAATTATAGAAATATAGACAAACTCAAAAGTTGTCATGTTTAAAAATAAGTTCTTATAGTACCCAGGTGCAAAGATAGACTGGATCCTACCTTCATTATTAGTGACATTTTCTGCTACTGGAGCGGCATTACTGGTTCCTGCTGCCATGTCCAAAAGAGGTTGAATAATTTCAATTTTAAATACTCCATTTTTTTGCCAAAGATTTAGTACTCGAACTATTTTACTCTGTAATGTGTGAGAAAACAATATAATAAATACTAGTAGATATAATTTATTGTGTCTTTTAAAGAGAAAAGCTCTCTACGCTAACAATTCCATTGTTAAGAAGGCATTTTCTAAAGAAATGAAACAAAATCCATCATCAGAATTATCATCTGATTAAACCACTGTAAACAGTCTTTCTTTAGTGCTGTGTCCTGTCCTAAAGGAACAGAGGAGTATGAATGTGAAAGAACGAACAGAGTAAATGATAAAAATTTTAGATGTTTTCAATAATTTTCATTAGTTACAATGCAATCAGTGACAAAAAAGATTTGTTATTCATCAATATAACTTATCACTAAAGGAGTTACCTTTCAAGTGTACATTTTAACCACAACTATGAGTCCCTTCCAGGTAAATAAGCATAGAATCTATTACACTAAAAATTACGTTATTTATTTTAAATGTTTCTAAGATCTCACTATTCTACGTTTGACGGTATATTTTCATCATCTATCAGAATGAAGTTACTATGTTTAATGTTTTTTCTACCTTTTTCTGCCATATATATATTAAGCACTGCAATCTGATTACTAGTATCATTTGTACCCTATCATCTCCGTGTGCGTGCTGAAAAATGCATCGACTACTGGTCCTTTCTTCCTGAAATAGGCAACAATCTGAGATGGAGTTTTTTCTATTGTAAAATTTCTCTATGAAATGACTAGCTACAGAAAAATACTGGGTTGTGTTAAAGTTCACGACAAAGATATTACTTATTACTACCTCCAACATCTAATATACGACAAACTTAAATATATAACAATAAACACAAATCCAATGAGATTTCAAATTTTAACTTAAAATTACTAAATATACCTTATCTTCAGATGGACAAAGGTATAAATATTGGAATGTAGCAGTTATGTTTTTTGAGAATCTTGGCCCAAAAACATCTTTATCAGTTCCAAACTGATGACGAGACTGTCTCACAATTGAGTCAATTACATATAATCCTGGAACTTTGTATTCCGGTTTACACTGTGAAGATCAAGACATAAAAATCAAGAAAACCAAAACCACTATCTGACATTTATGTAACGTTTTAAAGACACAAACTTTTCCATTATCTTTTAATCTCATTTTTATACAATTTAAAGTTTCCTTTTATTCATATATACAAAGAAATATAAATTTAGACAACAGATATGTATGTGAGAGTCCTGGTAGTGAAGTGGGTTACGAGTTGGGGTACTAACCCCACAAAGTCAGCAATCTGAAACCATCAGTCATTTTGAGGAAGAAAGATGAAACTTTTTATTTACTCCTGCCAATAGTCAGAGTCTCTGAAACCCATAGGGGCAGTTCTACTCTGTCCAACAGGGATGTTCTGAGTCAGAATTGACCTGATGACAAGAAGCGAGTAAATCAGCAAAGTGGTCGAATTTCCCATAAACTCTATGCAGAACCATGATGGGTATCTTGGACTGTTAAATATTTTATTCTCTTCTTATCCCTTTACCTCCCCACATACAATTTCTAAGAGTTAACAGTACTTTATAAATCTATTCAATATAGAGGACCTTCCAATTCATCCTATCAAAAAGATCAAGTTATAACAGGTCCATTTTACCAGAAGACCCAAAACAAATGACTAAATCTATGTGAACAAGGGGGGCTGAAGTGAAGCCCCAAAGCCCATCTGTAAACAATTGGACATCTCACAGAAGAGTGACAAGGAAAGTATGAACCAGCCAGGGTGCAGTATAGCACTGATGAAATTTAACATTCCTCTAGTTCTTTAATACCCACCACCCACTCCCCCGATCATGACCCCAGTTCTACCTTACAAATCCGGGTACACTGGAGCATGTACTCTGGGACAGATAAAGAGTTTTCAACATAGGAAATCCAAGACAGATAAACCACCCAAGAACAGTAATGGGAGTAGCAATACCATGATGGTAGGGGAAAGGTGTGTGTGTGTGTGTGTGGGGGGGGTGATGAAAGGGGGAGAATCACAAGGATCGACATATCTCCCTCTCCCCCCACCCCGGGGGATAAACAGAAACGTGAGCGAAGGGAGACTGTGGATAGTTTAAGATATGAAAACAATAATTATTTATAATTTATCAAGGGTTCACAAGGGTGGAAGGGAAGGGAAAAGAGGAGCTGATACCAAGTGCTCAAGTAGAACAAAAATGTTTTGGAAATGATGGCAACTATATGGATTTATCATTTTATTGGGGGTTCATACAACTCTTATCACAAGTCATACATATATCAATTGTATAAAGTACATCAGTATATTTGTTACCCCCATCATTCTTAAAAACATTTGCCTTCCACTTGAGCCCCTGGTATCAGCTCGTTTTCCCCCCTCCCTCCCCACCTTCTTCCTCATGAACCATTGATAATTTATAAATTCTCATTTTGTCATGTCTGACGTCTCCCTTCACCCACTTTTCTGTTGTCCATCCCCAAGGGAGGAGGTTATATGTAGAACCTTATAATCGGTTCCCCTCTCTACCCCACCCTCCCGGTGTCGCCATTCTCACCACTAGTGCTGAAGGGATCATCAGTCCTGGATTCCGTGTTTCCATTCCTATCTGTACCAGTGTACATTCTCTGGTCTAGCCAGATTTGTAAGGTAGAATTGGGATCATGATAGTGGGGGGAGGAAGCATTTAGGAACTAAAGGAAAGTTGTATGTTTCATTGTTGCTACATTGAACCCTGACTGGCTCATCTCCTCCCTGTGATCCTTCTTTAAGGGATGTCCAGTTGCCTACAGATGGGTTTTGGGTTCCTACTCTGCACAGCCCCTCATTCACAATAATATGATTTTTTGTTCTTTGATGCCTGATAGCTAGCTCATCCATTCGACACCCCGTGGTCACACAGGCTGGTGTGCTTCTTCCATGTGGGCTTTGTTACTTCTCAGCTAGATGGCCGCTTGTTTACCTTCAAGCCTTTAAGACCACAGACACTCTTATCTTTTGTTAACAGGTACCATCAGCTTTCTTCACCACTTTTGCTTATGCACCCACTGTCTACAGCAATTTTGTCGGGAATGTGAGCACCATGGAATGCTAGTTTAATAGAACAAAGTGTTCTTGTATTGAGGGAGTATGTGAGTGGAGGCCCAATGTCCATCTGCTACCTTAATGCTAAACCTATAAATATATGCACATAAATCTATTTCCCCATCCTCATATGTATATTTACATATGTTCATGCCTGTATTCAGACCTCTATAAATGCCCCTTGCCTCTTAGCTCTTTCTTCTATTTCCTTTGACTTTCCTCTTGTTCCACTATCATGCTCAGCCTTTATTTAGGTTACATTACTGTATGGATTGTTTTAAGAGCTATAAGAACCCCCAATAAAATGATTTATTTTTTTAAAAATGTCCATTTTAGTTCTATTCAGGAAGCACACTCAGTACTTGAGAAACAAAACTAAAAGGAGGTCATTTTTGGCCTAACAAAACTGAACAAAATAAACAACAAAGCAGGACTTATTTTAAAATCTTTGATTTACAATTCAGGAAAGTAGAAAACAGTTGTACAAATCAGATTATGAAGTTACTGAAATTGTACCCAAAACCCCGCTGAATTGATGTTTTTACTGTGTATAATCCTACCAAAATATAATTTAGAAAGACAGTAGCAGCAATAAGCCACCTTTTGATCCAACAATTCCACACCTAAAAATGTATCCTAAAGATGCATTTATTTTTTCCACTCACAACTGTAGCCAATGAAGTACTGGGTTTATTAAGTGAAAACAAACACAAAACCAGAAATATCTATACATCCAATTGGCTGAATCACATTAATAGTCATGCAATACAACATTTTGCAAAAACTTATAAATTCATTGGAAAAAGTGGGCATATCCCAAGTTTTATGAACATACCCAACCGAAAACTCAGTCATCTAATCAATTTAGACTCAAAGAGGTCCTATAGGGCAGGGTAGATCTCCATAGGGCTTCCAAAGGGGGGGAAGGGTTGTTTGTAAATCTCACCCCCATCCCTCAAACTATGAGTTTCTACTAAAGCAGCTATCTCAATTTTCTTCCTAATGCTGATCTTTTGGTTAGCAGCCCAATGTGCAACTCATTCTGTTGCCAGAACTACTTATATTAAAAAAACAAAACAAAACCTCATTGTCACTGAGTCAATTCTGACTTAGAATGACCCAAAGCACAGAGCAGAATTGCTCTCGTTGGTTTCTGATTCTATAAATCCTTTTTACAGAATCCTTTCCCACAGAGCAGCTGGTGGGTTTGCACCACCAACCTTACGGCTAGCAGTCCAACATGTAACCCACTTCGTCACCACAATGTTCTTTAGATACTTGCACATAGATAAAATTTTATAATGTGAAGGTGGTGGCATATAGGCAACTTAAACTTTTCCCCACTTCACTTTCACTATCATAAAAATATCAAGTGGTTATTTCTTGCTTATTAGAGCCTTTTCTTTCTATCCCTAAGCCAGTATTCAAAGGCCATGGATTAGAAACATTTCCACCCACATTTACTGCTGCATCCCATCAAGTTTATTTCTGCACATAACAATCCTATAGGATAGAGGAGAATTGTCCGTTAGGGTTTTGAAAGCTATAATCTTTATGGAAGCAGATTGCCACATCTTTCTCCCATTGAGTGGCTGGTAGATCTCTACCAGTAAGCAGGTGAGTGCTTTAACCACTGGGACACAATAGTCCTCAAGTATATATCAGCATATGCTATCTGGCACAATGCCTGGTTAGAAGGACAAGATGTATCCATCTTGGTTCTTAGTCCTTTAATGAGAATCACTCACTGCCACCAAGCCAATGACTGCTAGTGACCCCGTGAGTTTCTGAGACAGATGTGCTAATTAAACAGCTATAAAAATATACAGCTGTGAACTGTGTAGAAAATTTTTATAAGTTTAATTTTGATGGGGACCTAACATAAACTCAGTGCCTGGCTCAAAGTAAATAATCAATGGTATTTCAATATAATTTGTTGTATTAAAAACTTATTAATAAAATTTCTAGTGACTAGTTTTTTTACTTTTATATCATTTTATTGGGGGCCCTCACAGCTCTTCTAACAGTCCATATATCAACTGTATCAAGCACATTTGTACATGTTACCATCATCATTTTCAAAATATTTTCTTACTACCTCAGCCCTTGCTATCAGGTCCTCCTTCCCTTCTTTCTCTCTCCCCCCACACCCCACAATAACATCCACTTCACCCATGTTTCTGTTGCCTGCCAACCCCCCAAAGGGGGGTATATGCTGATCCTTGAGATAGGTTCCTCCTTTCTCCCCTCACCTTCCCCCTACTCTCATGGTATCGCTACTCCCATGACTGTTTCTGGGGGGTGTATATGTCCTGTATTCCTGTGTTGAGAGCTCTTATCCGTACCAGTGAACTTGCATTGGTCTAGCCAGATTTGTGAGGTAAAAGTGGGGCCATAAGGGGGTGGATGGGTAGGGGACATTAAAGAACTAGAGGAACATTGTGTATTTTGTCAGTGCTGTATCAAACCCTGGCTGATTCGTCCCATCCTTGTGACCCTTCTGTGAGGGAATGTCCAATTGTCTACAGATGGGCTTTGGGTCTCCACACTGACCCCCCTCATTCACAAAAGTATCACTGTTTTGGGTAGCCTAACACCTGATCCTGTCGACACCTGCTGATCACACAGGCTGGTGTGCTACTTCCATGTGGGTTTTGTTACTCCCCTGCTAGATGGCTGCTTCTTTAACTTCAGGCGTGTAAGATCCCACATGCTCTATCTTCTAATTGCCAGGCACCATCTGCTTTATTCACCACATTGGCTTATGTACCCATTTTGTCTTCAGCGAGTATGTGGGGAAGGTGAGCATCATAGAATGCAAGGTTATTAGAACAAAGTGTTCTTGAGAGAGTACTTGAATAGAGGCCCAATGTCTGTCTGCTACCTTAATACTTAATCTATAAATATATGTACATATGCCTATATCCCTAAAGTGATATATTAATATATTTATATGTACATGTCTATATTTAGACCTCTATAAATGTCCTTTGCCTTCTAGTTCTTTCCTCTATTTTGCTTTACTTTCCTCCTGTCCCACTATCATGTTCGACTTTAACTCTCAGTGACTATTTTTCTTCTACACTGGCTTTAGGAGCAAATTATAATCTATGAAGTGAATTGAAAATATTGACCATATATTAAACGATACAACAATGAAAAGATAATTTACCTTTTTGATGAACTTTTCTACTATTTGAACTACATGCTTATAAAGCTGAAAAAGAATTAAGAGATATTATTGTACAATTGAAATATTTTTACATTTCCTGTAACTAGAAAAAAAAAGCAGTGTACTGTTATAGACAATATAATACAAGAAGGACTGGCCACAGGATTTGGAACTTAAGCTTGTTAGCACTCTTTAATTTAGCCTTGAATTAATTCACAAAATAAATCCTCATTCTAAAAATCATTCCAAACAAAAGACATTTATTTTGTACTTACCTTAATAGCTTTAATAGCAGCTTTAGTGATGAGAATCATCTTGGCTCGAGAGATGGGAGGTTTCATATCCATAAGGGAAAAGAGCTTAAAAAAACAAAACAAGGAAAAAATGTTTGCATTACAGAAAATGTAGAAAGAAAAAATTCAAGCAATATTAGGAAATGTTCTTGTCAATAACTTTTCCCTCAACCAATTTTTACAAAATTAGGGGCAAATGCCAAGATCTAAAAACTCATTTGCAATGCAATCAACTAAGAGAGAAACAAACTTTTGGAACGAACAGCTTTAAGCAGTTTGGTCACTAGGTAAAACCAAGAGCTGTAGCTAGCTGTATTACTATCTGTATCGCCACTTGGTTCATTCTAGTGTTTCCCAGTCTGGACAATTCCCCCTAGGGGGAGCTACAACGATGCAATGGGGCCACAAAAGCAGGTGCTACCCTTTATCCAATTATAGACTATAGGACACCTTTTAAATTGTGGGGGTGCTAAATAAAATTATTTCTCCTGAAAAGGAGTGGTAGGGTCAAAAGAGTTTGGGATCCTATGATTTAGAGAAACACATTTATAAGAGTAAACCAAAAGAACTAAGCTGCCATTGAGTCAAACAGTGACTCTATGGGATAAGGTATAACTTTCTCTGTGGGTTTCCAAAATTCTCTTTACAAGAGTAGAAAGTCTTGTCTTTCGTAATGCTGTCGTGTGGTTAGCAGCCAAACATATGACCACTATGTAGGGCTTCATTATATATTGGAGTAGACAAAAATATAAAATGCCATTGACAGCAATAATTTTGTCCTGAATAATAACCACCACCTATATTTAAAATGTTAACCCTAATGGAACCCTAGTGGCATACTAGGTTATATACTGCACCATTAAACAAAAGACCAGCAGTTCAAAACTACTAGCCGCTAGGAAGAAAATAAGATTTATGCTCTGGCTAAGATTTACAGCCTCGAAAACCATATATAGAGTTGCTATGAGCTGGAATCTGCATCAAGTTTCAGCTAATGAGCTGGAATCAGTGGGTAATGGTTAAAACACAAGAGTTCCAAAGGAAAAAAAATGAGGTTCTTTAAATAAGGTTACTACATCTTCACTTTATTTATGAACAATAACAAAAATCTCCTTGCGAATGTTCCGTATTTAAAACACTTAGAAAGATCAATTTTTGATTACTTTTCAAGTTATTAAAGTTAAGAAACTAAGGAAATACTGAAGCTCAAACCCTAAACAATATCAATACTGTATGGTTTATGAATACCTAAGTATATATTTATAAAGGGCATATTCTATTTTTAAGTTACAAATTTTCCTGACAGTTTAACCTTAAGCAGAAAAAGAGATCTGAGCAACAAAGAAAACTACTTGACCACTGAAAAATTACAATATTTTCAAAAGAACTATTCCCAAGCTAATACTCATTTAATACAATTAACCTTTTTATTGATCACTCCAATTTCTTCTCATTCCACAAAAATACAATTGAACACAAAAGGCTGGTATTATAAATTATAATTTATTTGTAAAATTAAAGTACTGACAATGCCATAAACAGCATAACCACAATTCAGGCAAAGGAGCAGTAAGAGAAACTTCGAGATCTCCAATCAGTGTTAAGGACACCATTACAGTTCATGAAGAATTGAGAGCCTGCTATGTACTGGGCAGCACTGACTTAGGTGGTTCATTACACTATTTCATTAAAGACATTTAACAAGTTTGTCCCAAGTGTTCTAATGAAGTTTTACCTGTTTTAGATGATGTCCAGGTAATGGATTGGAACTATAATTTGCCAATATTAAGAAACTCAAAATCCTTAATAGCAGTGCTGCTTGCTAATTAGATGTTGAAAACATTAACTCTGATTGGAGGATACAGAAAAGAACAGGCCGGTGCACCTGAGCCCCTGTATATATTGTATGGGTTCAGGGATAACAATGAAAGAATGAATTCAATCTGGAATGCTTGCTGAATCTCCAAAATACCTGGGTAGTGCAAACAGTTAATGTGGTTGGCTGTTAATGGAAAGGTTAGAGATTTGAGATTCAGAGGCATTTTGAAGAAAAGCCTGGTAATCTGTTACTGAAAAATCAGCTACCGAAAACTATACATGGAATTGTCCTGGACCAGAAGCAACCTGACAGCAACTTTAAAAAACTATCCAGGGAGAAAGTTCAGATAGAATTTGAAATGTAGACTGGAAGCAGACTATCAAGGTCCAGCCTAGAAAATTAAAAGCCAGCATCAAATTCATGCAAAAGGGTGCACTGAGCAGCTTACAAGGGAGAGAACCAAGAGCACAGACATAGTCAAGTATGTTCTACAGAACCACAGAAACCTCTGCTAAAGAAGCCTTCAACTGTTGATTGATCCACATCTATAGTCATACACATCTGAAGGTAGGGTTTCCTTTTCTCCAACCCTTCCCTGAAAAATGCTGATCTCTTTTACATACCAAAGCAACACCTGGAGTTTGGGCATTTTTGAGGCCCTCAAATCAAATCATGCTCTTTACATAGTCTGAAAGAGGAGGATCAGGACTGAGGAATCCATGGGATCAAGGTTTCCCAAGAACTCTCAGGGCAGCCCTTGCTGACCTAAAAGAATAAACAGGCACACTGATGTGATGGATACAATTGCTAGGTTCAACTTTCTTGGCTTTTATCTCATGAATGCCATTTTCAATTTTCTTAAAATGTGTTAACGAGCCCACCATTATCCTGTGTCTGTGTCCTTTCAAGAGTGCCTCTTTGAAATCTCCCCATAAGTCACCATCATCTTCTGAGAAGACCCCTCTGTCTTGAATTTAATTGGTTCAGCATTTCAACCTCGTAGAAATCAGTTTTGATAAAGCCACGGCCAGTGTAATGCGAAAAGAACTGGTCTGCAACCATCCCACTGACAGAAGGCATGCTTAAACACATTTGGCTTGTAATTAATCTGTGCATGGAATAAATTGGAATCCTAATAGCAATACTTTTGACATACTGCTATGTGTGCATTAAATTTTAACTAGATGGTGATTTATGTTAATTGCCATCAAGTAATCTCTGATTCTTGGTCACCTCAAGAATAGAATAAAATGCTACCCATCTTTTATCATGTTCCTGGTCACTGGCATGCTTCAGCCCATAGTTGTGGCCACTGAACGACTTCCAACTGGTGGCCATAATTGTTAGCGCCATTTAGAGGACATTTTTCTGCAATCCACAGCTTTCCGTGGCAGACTTTAGAAAGTAGATAAGCAGATCTTTATTCCCTGGCTTAGTATGAAAGCTTTCTTGGTGCCTGTCCACCATGAGTGACACTGTTATTTGAAATACAGGTGGCGAAGCTTCCAGCATCAGTGACCCAATTCACCACAGTATGTCAAACTGACTGAAAGATGGTGGTGAAGGTAATATATTAACATCTAATTTGGAAGGGATTTTTCAATGAAAAAAACACATGGCACAGAGTAAAGGCTATATGCCCAGCTAAACAAGTTGGAGGCCATGTACACTATTTTAATATTAATGTTTTGATGTTTAAATGGTCCTTCAATTTATTAATGAAGGTGTTGACTTAGGAAAATAAATTGTCAGCATAAGTTTGATGGTCAAAACAAGAGTTTTGGGTAGAAAGGGGGAACCAATCACAAGGATCTACATATAATCCCCTCCCTGGGCGCAGAAAAGTGCGTGAAGGGAGACATCAGTGTAAGACATAACAAAATAATAACCTATAAATTATCAAGGGTTTTTGAAGCAGGAGGCGGGGAAGAAGGGGAAAAATGTGGAGTTAACACCAAGGGCTCAAGTAGAAAGAAAATATTTTGATGATGATAACAAATGTGTTTGACACAATTGCTGTATGTATGTATTGTGTTAAGAGTTGTATGAGCCCCCAATAAAAATATTTTTTAAAAAACACGAGTTTTATAGTAATCAAATGTCAATTTAACAAGACTTGGCCTGTGACGCCTTTCCTGCTCGTTAGTTCATGTGACTTAATACACCACTCTTGTCAGTCTGTTATATTTGGTTAATAACCTAGAGCAAACCAACTACATCATGTAGGGGCCCTAACAGTTTGAACACAGGTTCAACAATCAAACTGAGAAATCCTGACCCTACCACTCAGTAGTTGTAATATAGTCTTTCCCTCATCTGTAAAATGAAATACATAATCAATCACTCACTGCCATTGAGTCAGCTCCAACACATAGTGATCCTATAGGACAGGTTAGAACTGTCCCTGTGGGTTTTCATGACTCCTAACTGTAGTAGTAGACTCCATCGTTCTCCTGAAAATAGGAATGGCCTTTAAGGAATTTAAAAAAATTTAATAAATCATTTTACTGGGGGCTCTTAGTTTATACCACACACGTTGTATTAAGCACATTTGTACATTATGTTGCCATCATTTTCAAAACATGTTCTGCTTGAGCCGTTGGTATCAGCTTCCCCCCCGCCCCCCACCACTCTCGTAAACCAGACCTTTCGTAAATTATTTTCATCTTAAACCATCCACTGTCTCCCTTTGCACACATTTCTGTGTTTGTTCCCCTGGGTTAGGGGGTCAAGTTGTACATTGATCAATGTAATCAGTTCTCATTTTCTCCCCCTCTCCCCACCTTCATGGTATTACTACTCCCATTACTGTTCCTGAGGGGTTATCTTGGATTCCCTGTGTGGAGCACTCTTATTTGTTCCTGTACATGCTCTGGTCTAACCGTATTTGTAAGGTAGTACTGGGGTCATGATAAAAGGGGGGGAGGAGCATTAAAAAACTAGAGCAGTGGTTCTCAACCTTCAGTTTCTCATGTTGAGGTGACCCCCCCCACCATAATTTTCATTGTGACTTCATAATTATAATTTTGCTGCTGTGAAAGGGTCATTTGACTACCAAAGGGGTGATGACCCACAGGTTGAGAAACACTGAACTAGAGGAATGTTGTGTTCCATTGGTGCCGTGCTGCACCCTGGCTGTCTTGTTCTTTCTTTGTGATTCTTCTGTAACGGGATGTCCATTTGTCTACAGATAGGCTTTGGGTCAACAGTCTGATCTGGGTCACTTGCATCAGTATATTTGTTTGTTTTGGGTAGTTTGGTACCTGATACCTGATCCCATCGACACCTCGTTCTCGTTATCACACAGGCTGGTGTGCTTCTTCAGAAAAATTTAAGAATAATTAACATAAAACGCAGCATTTAGAATTGAGTAAATACTATACACAATTTCAACAAAAAATAAAGAACCCTGGAGACAATCTACAGTACTGTTTTTCAAACTACCGTTATTTGTTGACACACATTAGTAGGCAGTAAAACTAAGCAAATGGGTAGTAACAAAACTTTGATTTAGTGGAATACAATAAAAAGTGTATCATTATTTTACACAGTAAGGCTAAGTACTGTGTTGTAAATCTCAGTTTTGTGTATTTACAGGAGCACTCAAGACTCATATAAAATGCAACTCTTGTTGTGTAGGCCGAAACTGACCTTTTAGTGACATGCAGTCATCTCCAAACCATTAATGCACTTCACATGGACATGACAATGCAACTTAATTATAATGAAATGTTTTTAGGTGCCCTCTAGTTGGTTGTGACCCATAATGACCCTATGCACAACAGAACAAAACGCTGCTCGTCCTGCACCATCCTCACAATGGTCTTCTCATGCTTGAGGTCACTGTTGCACCCAGCATCACTCCATCTCCTTGAAGGCCTTCCTCTTAGCCACTCTCCCTCTCCTTTACCAAACTGGATGTCCCTCTCCAAGGACTGGGCTCTTCTGATAGTATGTATGTAAGAGGAAATCTCACCATCCTTTTCTTCAAGGAGCACTCTGGCCCTATTTCTTCCAAGAAAAATTTGTCTGTCCTTTTGGCAGTCCATGGTACTTCCAAGTCTTCTCTAACACCACAACTCAAATGCATTGATCCTTCTTCATTCATTGTCCAACTTTCACATGCATATGAGGCAACTGAAAATACCATGGCTTGGGTCAGGCACACCTTAGTCCCCAAAGTATTACCTTTGCTTTTCAATACTAATACTACTCAATGGAATCTAGTAGTGGGGGGGGGGGGGGTGGAGAGAATCAGACATGGTATTCCAGAAAGTCAGAAACATCTAGTTGTAAATCTGGGTCTGGCCATGTAGGTTGACTCGGGGCAAATTACTTAACCTTCCCCTAAGCCAGTGGCTCATGTATAAAGGATATCCTGGTATGTTCACTTTTAGGTGGCAATTTAAGTATGGAAGAATTGAGTCTGTACACGAAATGACAGGCATTATCACCTGGCATAGGATTCAGCACTCCTTCTGCTTACATGGCAATTTTCTAGCAAGTAACCTAAGCTTAATAAACTTCTAAACTCATCAACTCCAATGGTTACCAGTCGGTCTTCTTTGTACTGACCCCAAATCTGCCCTCTGATACCTCTTCCTTCCCCCCTTTGAAGCACAGAACAGTGATCTGTTTCATATAACTTCTAATATTTGCCCTTCGTTTATCTTCTATTAGCCAAATGATAGTTTCTAGATCTGATTAGTTTGGTCTTGATACATACATTTCTTTAAAGTATGATACCCCATTTTGTAGACAGAGCCTAACATATTTGCTTTCACAGAACTATTGAATTGGATTTTGTATCAGCTTCCTATTGCTGATGTAATGCATTTATACAAACACAGTAGCTTAAAGTACAAATTTTTTATCTTTCAATTTTGGAGAGTATAAGTCTCCACAAGGGTTCAACATCAAGGTGCAGGTAGGACTGCACTTGTGGATGACCTAGGTAAATGCACCCTTCACACTACATGCCTGGGGCTCATAGCCCCTTCCTTCCTCCATCTCCAAGGCTAGCAGCACATCTTCTCTGACCTCTGCTACCCATATCACATACCTTCTAAGAATCCCTTCAGTTACATTAGTACCACCTTGGATAAATCAATCTAGTAAAACTCATAACATACCCATCGGCAAATATAGCACCCAAGGTCACATATACAGGGTCTAAGAAATAGGACATGGGCATCTTTTGGAAGGCTGTTAATCCACCTACCACAATTTCATTGCCTTAACACAAATAAGCACTTCAATCAATGTTAATCCACAACTACAATGAACTAAAGTATGCTGAGAATTTTTAGAAATCTCTATAAAAAAGATCTTTATGACAGCTTTCCTTTTAAACCAGCTTTAATTGCTGACCATACTTTTTATCTATTGATGGAAAATTTGAAAACCACCATTTGATGTGGCAACTATTCCAACCAGTTTGTAAATTTCATAAACCCGCTATTTATGGCCACCAAGTTAAAGATTACTTGAAACAGAATCTACTTGAATCCACTTCTCCATTCCTGATTTAGTCAGGATTGCAACTACCATATATACTCGTGTATAAGCTGAGTTTTTCAGCATAAAAAATGTGCTGAAAAAGTGGGGTTCGGCTCATACACATGTCAGTGGCATGAATGGATGTCATCTGGTCAAGCCCGACGAACAAAAGGAGGAAATCTCATGAAGCCTGACATAGCGTTAATAGCAAAGTTGGTTCGAGATGCATGGGAAGACATTCCAGAAGACATGGTGCGACGTGCCTTCCAGAAATGTAGTATTAGTAATGCTATGGATGGCAGTGAAGACTGCGCTTTGTATAAAAATGACAGCAGTGATGGTGATGACCGCGATCTCAGTAAGGACAGAGTCTATGATGACCTCACACCAGCTGAAGCTCTGCATTGGGATACGGATGATAAGGAATCCAGTTTTGAAGGATTTTAACTCTTTACATTTTAGCTTGGTTGCTGATTGAGCTCAGGGAATAGTACTCTTAAGTTATCATTGATACTTTGTTTTTGTTGAACCTCTTTTCTACTTACTGTGCTGTTTACTAATGTTAAATGACTTGTCCTTTTATTTAAAATAAATATTTAAATACATTACCCCACTGATGTCTCAGTTTTTAGTAATTTTATTTTCATTTGTTTTGATGATTGAAACTCACCAATAGCTTCTGCATTTTCCACCCTAGGCTTATACTTGAGTCAATCATTTTTTCTGGTTTCCCAGGTAATAATTAGGTACCTAAGCTTATACTTGGGTCGGCTTATATTCGAGTATATATGGTATTCTGAATTTTATTATTTGTAACCTTCACTAGGCATTTTAGTCTGTTGTAAATAGTTTCTGAACTCTGCTCTGGCTCCTCCGAAACAAAACCACCCAAACGTACTGCCATTGAGTCAGTTTGACTCAAAGGACAAGGTAGAACTGCCTCTAAGGGTTTCTGAAACTAAATTTTCACAGAAGGAGAAAAGCCTCATCTTTTCTCCCAAAAAACAACTAGTCAGTTCTGAACTGCATAATTATGGCTAGCAGTCCAAAGAGTAACCCACTATAGTAACAGAGTGCATTACTATTGATTAGCAATGTATAGAAACTCACAAAATTCAATCGGGAGAGATCTAAGCTACTGGCATACAAATTCTATAATGTTTTTTCCTGCATTTTGAAATCTATATGAAAAGAATCAGAAGAGCCCCTAATAAAACGTTTAAAAAAACAAAATAAAAAAAAGAAAAGAATCAGAAGGCCACATACTAACTAGTCGAATGATGTCTTAAACCTAAGTCTCAAGCAAGTACTTCTTTCCAGAATTACCCTCAATGGGATGGGATTCTACTTTTCAATTCACTGTATCAGATACACTAAGGTCTATTTGTAGCATAAGCACACATTATAAAAGACATTAAATTTCTTAAAATTAGGGGAAATATTTTAAAATTCTTTCTTGCAATGTTTTATCTAACTTCACTCTTAAGACAAATCTCCATAATACAATGTTCCTAAAACAAAAAAGCATGGGATAGCTTAGCCTATTATCTAGCATCTTATTGTACTCTTTCTAATACACCTAATTCCCCAAAGATTTGTATGGGACAATACTTTATTACTGGGTAATCTGATTGGAGGAGGGAAGTGGTGCAAAGGCAAGACAAGCCACAAGAACTCCTATGCTATTCTGAAAGCAGAGTATCCACGAATTAATAATAGACAGTGAAACATGAAAAAATACTGAGGAAAGCAACTCAACCAACAAAGAAAATGTCAATGGTTATTATATATCAAAAAATCTGTTCAGCTTTACCAGTAATCAATGTGCACATTAAAATATGACTGATGAAACCTAATTGGTACCCCTTCACTTACTTTCAGTGGTTTAGAAAACACACCAATTGAACAATTTCTACACTTTATATAATATGGCAGAATTGATTGTATTTAAATTGCACAAACATTCTCACTGCTTTTCTGGTTCATCCCAACTGCCCTTACACTTCCTATCTTACTTCATGTTGCTGTTGTTCTTTAAAAAGGAAAAAGTTGATGGAATTAAAAAATAATAATTCAAGCTTTGATCTGTACCAGTGTGCACGCTCTGGTCCAGCCAGATTTGTAAAGTGAAAATTGGGATCATAAGAGTGGGGGATTGGAAGCATTAAGAATTAGAGAAAAGTTGTATGTTTCATCGGTGCTATTCTGCATTCTGACTGGCTTATCTCCTCCCTGCGATCCTTCTGTAAGGGGATGTCCAGTTGCTTACAGATGGGCTTTGGGTCTCCACTCCACACTCTGTCATTTATACACAGTGAATCCAGACAGAGAGAAGGTGGGGGAACCAATCACAAGGATCTACATATAGCTCCCTCCCTGGAGGACGAACAGAAAGTAAAGGGAAACATCGGAGTGAACACATGACAAAATAATAATTTATAAATTATCAAGGGTTCGTGAGGAAGGGAGGTAGGGAAGGAGATCAAAAATGAGGAGCTGATACCAAGGGCTCAAGTAAAAAGAAAATGTTTGGAGAATGATGGTAAGAAATGTACAAATGTGCTTGACACAATGGATGTATGGATTGTGATAAAAGTTGTAAGAGCCCCCAATAAAATGACTAAATAAATAATCCAAGCATTCCATTTCCTCCTACTTTTCCCCAGTTCCTCCAGTTGCATAGCTGCTCCCTAATGTTGAAGACGTAGGCACTCTGCAATAGACTAGGGAAGTGGAACAGAAGCATTAAAGCATGTCATTAGGCCACTAATTGGTGATTTCCAATTCCATAGGGAAATTTAAAAACCAGTAACTTTTTAAAGAAAATTTGTCCAACAAAATATTTACATTGTTATGACTTTAAAAATCAGAACATAAATTCATATTACTATAAAGACTTTGTAGTCAAATTTTAAAACAACTGTTAAGGGATAAAGACCAAAAGGAAACTAAAATGGGAATGGCATCTGACTGATGAGATTTTTATTTTCAATGAAAATTTATTTCATTTGAGCAGAAAATTTGGCAATCTGCTTTCGTATAGATTGCTGCGATTCGGTACTTTTGAATGCAAAAGGACCCCATTAAAGAGTAAAACTGCTCCTAGTTTCAAGACAGTAATATTTACAGATCAGCAAGTCTTGGACCCACAGAATGGGTCTGGTTCACAGCTGAGTGCTTAATCATTGTGCCAACAGAGCTCTTTCATAAAGATCACAGCCATAAAAGGTGCATGAGGGTGATTCTACTGTGCCATGGAGGGTCTGTGTGAGTTGACTTGGCCTCTAACAATGATCTGAATTAATTTAGAAACGAAAAGGGAAACTTTTGCTTTTGCCTCAGTTTGATGCAAAAATGCATCTTTCTCCAACCTTGGAATATAAACTTAAATAATATGATTTCACATAATCATCAAGTGACTTCTCTATAAATACCATATTTACTGTGCTTAGTTACTTGTAAATCTGATAAAACATTTCAAAAACAATAAAACACTTTAAAAACAATTTTTTAACTTATAAAACCTATTACCAAAAAACAGTAAACAAAGAAGACCTTATACCAAAATTCAAACAATTATTGTTGGACATTAAAATTTTCAATTATCAATACAATTATCAATAAATTATCAATTTATTCCCATGTAAGTTCCATTTACTTGTCATAGAATTTTATAAGGATTTATCCTTACAAAAGTTAAAAAAAAATCAAATCATTTAAAACCAGAACATTTAATTGTATCACTACCTTCCTTAAAAGTAGGTATTAAGACAGGACAGGTCTGTCATTACAGTTAAGATGAAGCCAATATATAAAGCTTTTTAAAAGTCAGGGAAAAAAAAGAATGGTACTGCTTTGTCTTAAACCTTATAAACACACAAACAGTTCATTTGCTTCTTTGTAAATGCTTCTCCAGATTTTAAATGACTTCAAACCAGGTCTTTTTACAAAGCTTCCAAAGTTCAATAGGTTAAAAAATTTCCTTCTTCTTAAATTTACCATATTACTCTCTCCCACAAAGTTAACATCTCTCCCAATTCCAGGCTTTAGAGTACCTTTTTCCCCCTCTTTACAGCAAGGGTCCTCAAACTTTTTAAATAGGGGGCCCCAGTTCACCGTCTCTCAGACCCGTTGGAGGGCCGGACTACAGCTTAAAAAAAAAACAAAAACTATGAAAAAATTCCTATGCACACTGCACATATCTTATTTTGAAAACACAGCACGGGACAAAAACACTTGGCAGGCCGAATAAATGTCCTTGGCAGGCCGCATGTGGCCCGCAGGCCGTAGTTTGAGGACCCCTGCTTTAGGGTATCATTTTTAACAAACCTATACTACTACTATTAATCAAAAAACAATTTTTGGATTACTTATATTTCCATGTGCATCCAAAAAACAAAGTATGTTCTAAAACAGTGTGGTGGCGATTGTACAACTCTTAATAGGACTGAACTACTGAATATAAGTTTGGAGGTTATATCCCACTAAAACTCTTTTTAAAAAACCCTACCATACTGTTAAATGTTTTCAGTAAATAGCATCAGAGTTCAACTTCACCTGCATTTTCCCTGTGTTTTAATTTATCAGCCTGCCCTGATTGTTACCACTTGCTGCTGGCATAAGCATTTTGAATGACTTACCCTATAAAGTACATCCTCATTCATTCTTCACGTACTGTTCACTTCTAGAACCAAGGGCACTCCCCTCACCAGTTTTTTAAACTCACTCAGTTCCAGCTTACCATAGAGCAAGTCATCTTCCATTCCTTACCACCATTTTTGTTCACTGAATTCCAGTAGGTTCACCAACAAGGTCCTTCCCTTTCACTTGCTTAATACGGTGATTCTTGGGAGCTGCCAGATGTTAATCCATGCCATTGGTGTATTTTTATGTTATAATATGCTCATTGCCATCGCATCAATGCTGACTCATAGCGACCCCCATGGTTTTAACTGCTTACAGGAGTAGAAAGCCGAGTCCTCCCAGAGGTGCTTGTGGTTTGGAATTGCCAACCACGCTGATCAGAGTGTGCGTAACCATAACACTAACCACTACATGTCACCAGGCTTCTATACTAACATAGACGCCAGATTTTAAAATGTTATGCCTCACAAGTAAATGTTATACCCCCTACAAGTTGGTTACAAAATATTTTGTGTGAATTATTTCCCCCCTAGACTTCAAGAGGAAATAAAAATGTTGAGCATATCTACCATGTTTCTCCAAATGACTTAAAAACTTATTTTCATTAACTATTACTTCTATGGTAAACACCTGACTTTGGACAATTCACACTTTTCCTGCTTTATAACCTTAAAAATGTTAAGAATATGAAGACATAAAACAGCTAACATATTAGCTGGTCTCTCTGGTTGATATTTAATGAGCAAATATAGGAATCTTTCCCTTAAAACTTCTTTTCCTCATTGGTTTACTTGTTAAAAGAGTAGGTAAAAACTAAAGATATCCTGTGAACAAATTTAGGAATCAAGATCAACAATTTCTAAAAAAAAAAACCCACTTTGTAGCCATTAGTCAACTTGACAGAAAATCAGATCAAGCATTAAAAAAATGAAATTTTGTGTATTTACTTAACAGTTTTAAATTAAGATTTACTCACCTATCAACATATACAACCACTTTTCTATCCCCAAGTTAGTGGAAAATATTTTTTCTTCTTTACACAGGCCTTACTGTGCTATAAAACACTTTAAAAATGTGTAATTCAGTGGTATTTAGTACATTCAGATATACTGCCACCATGTCAATTTAGTTTTGTAAAAGTCTAATCATGTGTTCCCATTCTTCTCCATCTGTCCCTCTAATCCAGCATCTACTTTGTCTCTATAGATTTGGCTTTTGGGAACATTTCACATTTTAAGAGCCCTAGAAAATTTACCTCAATACTTATTGTTGAATCAGTCCCCACACATAGTGATCCTATGTACAACAGAACGAAACACTACCTAGTCCTGCACTCTTAATAGACAATGTTTTAACAAGGCCTGTTAAGATATTTGCACATAGCTCCAACTGAACCCCAAACTAAACCATCCTTTGTCCTTCAACATCTCTTAAACTAGTTAACTCATTGCCATTGAAGTTTAAAGACCGTTTGAGAATAAAGGTTTAAAGGCACAGTAAATATCCACATTGTATATTTTTTAGCAGTTAATTTTTCTTCGGTTAAAGCTTAGCATTGGTGTACAATGTCAAGAGGAAAAAATGTAGAATCCTTAACTAAAGTGCCATGGATACGTTGGAGATACTGAAGCAGCTTATAGAGTACTGGGCTGGTCAACAGCAGAGCTGTTTCAATGCTATACTTAAGAGTGGGTCAAAAGATGCAGTCCAACCAACGCAGGCAATCACTAGCTAGTCAACTGTCCCTAAATACAAAAAACACCACACACACAAAAAAAAAACTGTCTGAAGGCTACATGTTAAAGCATTGGTGTAGGGCTTGTTGATTCAAACTCACAGTAACCCTAAAGACCACAGTAGTCGGGGATTTCCAAGCCAGATGACATTTTCTTCTTAGGGAACAGCTGATGGGTTCAAATAGCCAACTTCTGGGTTGGTATCTGAGCAACTCACCACCGAAGCACCAGTTCCTTCATATTTGCATTATTTACCATTTGATGTGCAATTCCGTTTACATGGAAATACATTCAGATATCTTCATTACATGATTACATGAAGAACATACAACATGTTTGCTACATTCCTCCCATCCCACCCCTGGAATGAAGTCTGAAACACATAAACAGCCAGGAATAACCTTGAATAAATGTATGGTGAAACCTAAGCCTTAGAATTTAAGATCCAGCAAGAAAAATTATGAAGAGCACTACAAACCACCAAAATGTTAGGCAACAGACATATACACAGAATTTCAAGTGTTCATCAAATATAATAGAAGGTATTTGAATTTTCTGGTGAAGATATTTTAAAGAGATTTTTTTCAACTGAAGAGATACCTGAAAGTCGCTGGACTCAACATTGAAAAAAGACACAGAATGTGAATTCTAGAATTTATTGTGAAATTGGATTTTTAAATCAAGCTCTTCCAAAACACCCATGTGTAAGCCTTTTGCTATTTGTTTCTGTTAATAAAATCCACTCCAATTGAGTAGATTCTGAATCACAGTGAGCTTTGATTGATAAATCTGGCTATAGCTGTCTGCTAAACAAAACACGATGATCAATTTGACAGTCATTGACAAATCTTCAAGTTAAGAATTGAAAAGAAATTGGAATATTCTTATTATGGCAGAATATATACATCTTTCTTTTACAATTGGCAATTTAAAGTTACCAATCCCCCCTCCCCACTAGTTATTTTATTGTCAACAGCACATGTACTTTGCACATATGCACAATGTAAACTTATAGAAAGAATGTAAAGTGCGTAGCACTGTCATTAGTTGCTGTGGAGTTGGCTGAGTCATGGTGAGCTCATATAACACAATAAAATGCTGCCTAGTGTTGCACCAGCTCCCCAATTGTGTGCTTAGGTTTCTATTTCACGTTTCATTTTAAAATTATTTCTGAAAATCTTATGTAGTTTGTTTCATACACACACTCTCTTTCTCGCTCTCCCCACACTCCACTGGATGTTAAAAATGTCAGATACCCCTGGCCCTATGGTCATATCTTCAATCCGAGATTACCAATTCAATACATTTCTATCAAATACCACCAGTCATCCAAACACAAATTTAACCTCCCCTTTCCACTTTTTAAGTCAAAAATAAGGTTTCTGAATAACTCGGCTCTTAACTGTTCCTGTCGATAGTCACTGGATTACTAAGTTTTCTACTATGAACCTACTTGGATTTTTTCATAAAACTTGTATGAACTTGAGTGGATCAGGGTACCACTGGGAGCAGAAAGGAGACTCCACAACTGCCTCTCTGCTCTGACAACCCTGCCAGAGAGCCATTGGCTGAACTGATTGATTCTTCAGCAGTACTTACCAGTAACCAAACCCAAAAAACCCACTGTCATTGAGTCAATTTCAACTCAAGGGCAGAACTGCTCTTGTAGGTTTCTGAGACTTTAACTCTAAATACGCCACCAGGGCTCCTTGGATGTTTTCACAGGCACCAATAAAGAGCTCTAAATATAAAACAATGAAATGTCATCTATAAATCATGCCAAAATTCAAGAGAACAAGGGCAAACAGGGTACCAAAATCTAAAGTGCTCAAGTCCCTTGCATATAAAATGGCTTAAAAAAATAAAAATGGCTTATAATCTACACACACCTTTTAAAATAACCTCATATTTTTAAATAACCTCAACTTTACTTATAACACCTAATACCATAATAAAATCACTTTGTTTTCACCTCTCAGCTACTTTTTTATACACCAATTTCTCTATGTGGGGTTAGTTGAACCCTGATGGATAGCCCACATATAAGAAAGAGTGCTGTCTAATAAACATGGTGATAGTTAAAAATCATTAAAATCCATTGCTGACCCCAGTGTTGCTACAGAATGCTGAGGAAGCAAGCTATATCCCACTCACCATAAATAAAGCCAGACCTCTACTGCTGTTGGAGATGAACAAATGAGTCAAAGTCAAGAAAAGAGTGGAATGGCTAACTTCTAATATCCTAAGCCCTGGAATAAAAGCATACCATGGTAAAATGAGGCAAGAGAAACCTCCATTTTTTACTTCACTTCTTGAGCTGGTCTTCTACATCTCTTCTACACAGTAACAACTTTGTTTCAACCTTGGTCTATTTCTTTAGATAGACCTCTTAGAGATGGGAATGATCAAAACTAACAGCAAAAGATTAATGTCACAGATTAAGATTTAGATTCTAAAGACAGTTACACCTAGTAATCAGTAAGTAAAATATAGTCATAAAGAATGTATCCAAGTGGTAGTATAGGAAAGGGCAGCGAGACCCAACTGAGATGTGGCATCCAATTCTTCCTTCAGGAAAGCAGGGGTTCAAGACTGACATTTCAACTGAGTAAGTGCACCAAAGCCAATCCAAGCTTCATTTTGGTCTAATTTTAAAGATACAAACAATATGAAAGCACTAATTTTTCTTGGATTCAAAATATCATCTATCCACCCCCATCTAAGGTTCGTTTATTCCAGATGTCTGAAACTGGTTTGAGAACCCTGAAATCTCTCAGTCCCTTTTAGTGATGCATAAAGTCAAAACTGTTTCCTGATTAATATGAATCTAAAAAAATTTTTGTCCCTTAAAACCTAGTTCCACACAAGTGTACAGCAATTTTTCCAGAGGTGACCCAATATGTGTTACAAGTTTGAATGAACCAGTTGAGTATCCAGCTTTCATTAAATGAAAGTTTAAAGGAGAGCTGCAAAAACATTGCCATTCTTCTATTTTTCAGTTTTGAATGTTATTTTTCACAAAAATGTTATATAATGGGATTATTTTTAAAAATAAATACGGATATGTCTTTGTTTCTAATATGGTAGACACCAATAGATGTGACCAATAGACATGTAAGTTCTCTGTGGTTCTTTATCTTTTTTGGGGGTGGGTGTGGGGATGGGGGAGGCAGACCAATCCAGGTTTATTGTCCAGACAGCATCAGCAGGTACAGCTACAGGCTTTGCTGCAGCACAAACACATTCACAAGGCATCATCAAGCTGCACAGCGACCAACAGCCCCCGTTCTTATAAAGTATAATGGAATCCACGATCAAAAAGGATTGAGAACAGTCATCCTAAAGAAACTTTTCAGACATGTACACCAAGAAACATGTCAGAGAAAGTTCACTAGAGTCTGACAGCTAAAAATTAGAAGCTTAAATGTTCAACTAAGAAACTATATACATTACACAGTAGTTAAAAAAAATCAAATTTTAACATGTGGTATTAAAAATGTTGGAGCATAAAGAAAAAAAGCACACATACTACTTATGTATACCAAAACACAGAACATCAGATGTTTGTTTTATTTTCTCTGCATTTTTTGTACTTTAAATGTCTTAATGTGTAGATGCTGCAAAGAAATGGAGTTAAATATTTTTTCTTAAAATTTATTAAAGACTAAAAATGCAATCAACAGGCTTTAAAAACATCCAATTTAAAACCTTTATTAGTTGAACAAAACTTTTACAAAGTATCAAAATCTTCATATTGAGTAGTATACTATATACAACACAATTGAGTATAGACCTTAATTGACCACTGAGTTCATTTTTCACCTTTTAATAATGCTGGTCATAAAAGTTCTCCAAATATTGTAGAATAAGTACCTAATTCACGCTTCTTATTTTCCTCTCCAGCTGTATCTTATTTTGACTTTCTTTTTACTTGGAATTCTTATGTCACTTTCCACTTACCCACAATGTGCTCCAAGCTACCCGTTACAGCTTTCAACTGTACCTTTCTTCCTACCTCATCATTCTCATGCCCAAGCCTCACCTTTAGCTGCCGGAAGGGAACGTAGGGTCTGAATACTATTAACTGAGACTTCCTATATACTTTCTAACCATACTACCACAAATTGATTCTCTTCATCTTTGAACCACTACCTCAACCCGTTTTTAAAAAAAGGTCTCTAAAGACTTCTGACTTGCTACCTATAATTTATCTCCAATCACCATTGAATCCTAACTTCAGATTTGACCCCCTCAAACATTTGTGGTCTTTAAAAAAAATAGCCTCCGGTCACTCCCTAGGTATTATATAAGGTTTTAGGTAGCAATTAAATGGGAGAAAGCCACATTCAAATCCCAACTCTGCCATTAGCTAGCAGTATGCCCTAGGGGGAATTATTTAGCTTCTTTCAGTTTTTTTCCCTCTATAAAGTGGAAGTGTTTGCAGGAAATACCTATGGTTCCCCGTGAGTGTGCGTACACATACCTGGTACACCACAGGTGCTTATTAGCATTACTATCTTTCCTCATTCCTATTCGCTCCAGGGCACATCCAAGGATGACCCTCAGGTGCCTTCCTCTATTCTCTACTTTCAAATTTGAGCTCTGGGTTGGCCAACTAGCTAGCAAAATTTCCACAAGATTGTTCCACCACATAACTCAAAGGCAACCTTTGTTCAAAAACCAAACCATTGTCTTCTCCACTAAATGTGTTTTTTTTAATAACTGTTTGACTTGTGCTAGTGTCATTACAATCTCCCACGAATTAGAACATGGGTACCAATTAGCTTAATAAAACCCATTAGATGTCAAACAACATGAATTCTAAAATCTGAATTCACTTAAATAAAATCACCCTCCTGCCCTGAATCAATTTTGACACACAGTGACTCGATACAGAATTCAGCTTTGTAAATCTTGAGAGCAGATAACCTATCTTTCAGCCATAGAACGGCTGGTGGGTTTGATCCACCCAGCTTGTGAATAGCAAGCAGTTCAGCACTCAATAAACAGTGCTAGGCCTCAAATTGTTTTAACATCCCTACTTTCCAATAGTTTTTCCTTCGGTTTCTGTTTAACTGGTTCCGACTCAAGGTGTGTGTTTTTCCAGTTAGAAGTGTCCGCCACTGGGTTTCATGGTTGTAACTTTTTGGTAGCAGATTCCCAGGATTGCCCTCTGAAGTGTTTTGGAGTGGGTTTGAGCTGTCCCCTTTCTGGGTTAGTAGTCCAGTACTTAACAGCTAAACTTAGTCATTTCTCAGCGCTGCTGCCCATTGATTACGGTTTCCTATGCCTTCTGAAATCTTAAACTGGTATCTTATCTTCCCAAATTTTCACTTGTCCCATGGCCATACCACAGTATTCCATAAAGGCTCTCAAAGAAAACGGTCCATCACATATTAAATTATTTGCCTAAAATTAATGTTCCCTATATTACATTAAACACTGAGGGAGACGGGGCAGCAACCCTCTCTCATCTCACAGTATTCAGAAGACTTGAAGCTCAGTAGGCACTTAAATATTTGTTAAATGAAGATTTAAGGGATTCAAGGTTACAAGAGAAGGAATCAATCAGTGACATTTCATAAATGAAGAGAAACTATTCAGATGCTATACAAAGTATGCAAGCACAAAATGAATTTTAAAGTCAAACTAATTTCTCCAGGAAAGTTTCCCTTTAGCAGAAGAGGACTGGAACTGGCAACACGCATCTAATATACAATCGCAGTTCCTAAAATGCTCGGGACAGAAATGAAGACTTGAGGTAAATGAGCAAGGATAAGAAAATTTACACTGTGCACATTTATAAGGTTAATAGACCTCATCTCCCCCTTTCAGGTAGTCAAAACCATTCCTAATTTTGCTTTGAATCCCACCCTATTGAACACACTTATCCAGGATTACCATAAAATACTTTGATTACTAAAGTGTTTGACCCCAACTTTCATGTCTACCTCAGAATTCTGATCTTAAGAATACACTAAAAATCCTCTTTGTTCGTGAAAAAATTACCATTAAAATTAGTCTATAGTTAGTTTCATCCTTGGAGGGAAATGCAGTACTCGAAATCACTTAAAAACTAATCTTGGTGTAATCAACCATTTCCTGAGCACTTTGGAGCTGAGAGGCAAGAGAACAGAAAACTCTCAATCCTCATCGAGATAATATTCCAATGAATTTTACCTTCAGGAAACAAAGTCAGCTTCCAGCCTTAACCACCTGGAGATACCTACATATTCTACAGCTATTTTTGATTAGGAAATATTTTCCTACTTCAAAAAATCCTCACTACAAAACTTGGCAAGGCACTTTTCCATACTAGTTGCAATTACTTCAATTAAGACATTTCATGTACCTATCATTTGACAAGTCTCTTCTAGCATAATTTTTTTTGGAAAAGCAAAGGTCGTTAAGTGTGGAGTAACTGGCAGGTCCCATGCCACGGCACTGCAAGTGAACTGGAAAGCCATCGCACCATAATTACGTGAGGAGTGAGGCTACAAAGTCTTGTGAGATGAAGTGTCTAATGCCACATCAGGAAATCTCGAATGATTTGTTTTCTCAAAACTGGTGTATCTTTAGCACTCGAGAAAGGGGAGTCCAACTGTACACAAAGCAATAGTCTATCCCTTGTAACTGCAGTGGTCAAGTCCCCTCTCACCCACTCGGCTCCCCAAGCTGATTCTGAGAAATACATGTGTGGGTTCTTCACTCCAAGCCCTGCACGTACAAACAGAAAGCTGTAAGCCAAGGCGGCAGGCAGCTTAGTGCTCCGGCTTTGGAAGGTTTTCACATGTAAATGTTCCCGCAGAAGGGAACCTAGGCTTAGCCACCGCGGGAGGGAGTTCCAAGGGAGGGGGGGGAAACCGACTTTCTAGCAGACTAAGGGCGGGGCAAAGACTCTGCTTTCCCCATTCAACTTTTTAAGGTGTCACGTTGGGGCCTTGGAGGCCACGGGTTATATTCGCGACTCGACATAAGTGACCATCATCACCACCACCCTCCGTTTATTAAATATCTCTTTCCCTAAGTGCGGGCGCCCCCGAGGAGGGGGGTGAATACCCTCCCTCTCCAACGCCTCCTCGGCCCAGGATCAGAGTCCAGGAGCGCCGCGGCCGAGCGACAGGAAAGCTGCGGCCGCCGCGCCACCAGCCCCGCGACCAGCAGATGCTCCCGCTCCCCCGCCCCCAATCCCGCACCCCTGCCCGCCCGCGCTTCTTTCTTAGCCCCGTGCAGGCTTCCGGCACCGCGAAGCCAGTAAACGGGGCTGGGAGCGAGCGCGCCTGGAATTGAAAGGGGGCGAAGTTAGAGAGACTGAAGCTGACTGGGGCGAAGGGGGGGGGGCGAACGGCAAGTCTCAGGTCGCCGCCCCGGGGGCGGGGGGTGGGGGAGGGGTCTGGGTCAGTTCCCGTGGCCGCCGCGACCTCTGCCAGGCCACAGGCCGCTCCACGAAGGCCCCGCCACCCCGGAACCGGGGCAGGAAGCGTCCCCACCCCGAGCAATGCATTAAACCTCCGGCGGCGGGAGAAACAACACTCTGGCTCCCGCGGCAGGCCGGGCAGCCCCTGCCCCGAGCACCCCTCACCTCCTGGTTGAAGGCGTTGACGGCGTCCATGTTCGCGTTGCGGCGGCGGCTGCTCCGGGCCCGCCGGTCATAGACCTTGCTCCGCGGCGGAGCGGGGCCGGAGAACCGGCCGGGCCTGGAGGACGGGGGAAGGCGACAAGGGGCGAAGCCAGAGGCCGGGGCAGGAAGAGGCTACGGTCGAGGCAGCGCGGTAGACGGCCCTGGTAGCGGCGGAGGAGCAGCGGGCCCTTCTCAGTCCCGTTCAGAGGATGAAGAAAAAGAAGCGGCGGCGACGGCACTGGGCTCCAACATGTCCGTTTGGTGGTGGCGGCTGCGCTCTACGTCTCGCTGACACGGCCCCCCGCGCCCTCACGCACTGCCTCACACTGGCCCGGCCGGCGAGCGGGCGGGCCTCCCTCTCCCTTTCGCCAGCGGGATGGCGGCAGCGGCCCGAACCCACGCCGCGCGGAGCACCCTGGGACAGCTCGGGCCTCCCAGCGCTTCCGGTGGCCGGCACTCGCCCCGCCCCGCCAACGTTGGCTCCTCCCCCGCCCCGCCCCACTCCGCTCCGCCGTGCGGCGCCGCGGCGCGCCGCGCTGCAGGCCACTAGCACGTGACAGCGGGAGGCTGGGCTCTTTCGCGCCCGCGGTGCTTTGGGCCCGGCTGCTCCACCTGGCAGCAAGATCTAGCCGACCGTGCGAAGCGCGCGGGAACCCGGGACCGGGAGCTGGCCCCGATCGAGCCTGCACACAATCGCGTCCCCGCCCGACACTGGTCAGGCCGGGGTTCGTTTTCGTTGTCCTTCTGCCCAAGCAGGTCCAACACCGGGGCACCGGAGCGAGCATGGAGGAATTCACCGTGGCATGGAACGGAAGGAGCAAGGTTTCCCTTCAGCCCTCTCGGCTGAATGCTTTGCTGGAAAAAGCCATTCTGCACATGCTGCCTCGTTTCTGCTTCATTGACACTGTTTAATTCTGCTCGACCTGATGCCCAAAGAAAGACTTGCAGGCGCTGGATAGTCATCCACGCAGACCTGGAGGAACCACTATGCAGAGAAGGGACTTCTGCCTAGGAAGTAATGCATTCCCTTCACCTTACCTTTGATACCCCAAACTGTGTGTTTCCTTTTGGGGGGGAACCCTTTGCCATGATTTACTTTGTTTGCGTACCGACTGCCTGCCCGGCACTGTGCCAGGGGTTGGGGATGTGCAAAGAAAGGACTTTTCCGTCTGTAGACAACTCCGTTTAGTGGGGGGAAACTGACAAGTGTACAGAGGGCTACCACTATGTACAGGATAAGGGGTGGGCGGAGGCTCTGGAGAACCAAAAAGAAAGCTAATCTAGACGCCCAGCTACACTTCCAGAGAAAGTGGCCCCTGCATCACACGAGGAGGGAGAAAAAGCAAGAGAAGATACCCCCGCCTGAGCCTGAGGAATACTTCGGAGTCCTGTCCTGCTGAGGGATGACCCGCCAGACATTAGAGAGTGAAGGGTACTATGACCCAGACCAGGTCTTTATGCACCTTCTGGTGCCCTTCCAAGGAGTTTGGATATTGCCCTCAAGGCAGCTGAGAGCTGCTGAAAAATTGTAAAAAGAAGGCAGTTTCTTTCAGAATAGCATTCATACAGAGACCAGATTGGAGGAGCAGCAACAGTGAGGTCAGGGACAAGAGTAGCCCTAGCCTGAGAGTTTGCTGAGGGCTCAAAGTGGTGGCGATGAAAAAGAGAGGCAAGCTCAGGTATTTAGAAAGTCGATGGATGTGGATGGGACATAATCATTAGTGCAAAGGATGAGAAGGGCCTAGGGTCCTGGCTGGATGTATTGGATGTACACTTCAATTTAGGGGACATATGATGTGGCTGTAGTTTGAGTGAAAGCCAAGTAAAGAGTAACACTCATTTGGTTTATGTGCTGGGAGCTGTATGGCATGCTATTCTTTTGTTTCCTCTAATCTCTACTACAACAGACTTATGTATTCTTTGTGCCTCATTTTGTATTGAGAAACCGAGTCTCAGTTCCTTGAACTAACTTGCCCAAGGTCATACAGCCCTGTGACTTCCATCTGTTGTCTGTGGCAATTGAGCTGCTCCTGAAACGAGTGAGTGAGCATGTCTAGGAGGCCGTTGGGTAAACAAGTGTGGAGTGTGGAGGCAGGAGAGAGTTGAGTAGAGATAGAGATCTGGGAGTCATTCGGGCACAGTTGTGGAAAAAGACAAGGGAAAAAGGAAGTAAAAACCTGGGAAGGCAGGTGTGTTGTAAAGCAGGGATGGGGAATCCCTTTTTCTGTCAAGGGTCATTGGGTCTTTATAACATCATTCCAGGGTGTACTGGTGAAGCATTCAATTAACTCACCAGAGTATGATGGCTGGAACTCTACTATTTGGTGAAGTGTGATATTAGCTGGGATTGATGATTCCAAAGGCTTTACATGGCCTGAGGGCCAGATGTTCCCCCACACCTGTTGTCAATGGTAAGAAAATAGAAAACTCCTGAGAAGCTGTCTGCACTGTCCAGCAAGATGAAGATTGAAAAGTACCCAAGGGATTCAGCATCTATGAGTTTATGGGCCATGTAAGCATAAGTCTGGTTCTCAACCTGCCTAATGCTGCCACCCTTAATACAGCTCCTCATGTTGTGGTGACCCCAACCATAAAATTATTTTTGTTGCTACTTCATAACTACTTTTGCTACTGTTATGAATCGGGTGACCCCTGTAAAAGGGTCATTTGATCCCCAGGTTAAGAACCACTGGCATAAGTGTCAGGGCTAGAAAAGGGGAAAGTGGACCATAGACATTTTATAGAACTTGTCTATGAAAGCAAGTTGTAAGACCAGAAGTTATAGGATGACGGAAAAGTGCTTATTTGGTTCTTTCTTTTTTATAAATCATATTTTGGGGCTCATACAACTCTTACATAAACCATATATACATCAATTGCGTAAAGCACATTTGTACATTCCTTGCCCTCATCATTCTCAAAACATTTGTTCTCCACCTAAGCCCCTGGCATCAGCTCCTCATTTCCCCCTCCTCTCTCCCCACTTCCCCCTCCCTCATGAATCCTTGATAATTTATAAATTATTATTTTGTCATATCTTACACTGCCCGACATCTCCCTTCACCTACTTTTCTGTTGTCCATCCCCCAGGGAGAAGTTTATATGTAGATCCCTGTAATCGGTTCCCTCTTTCCAACCCACCCTCCCTCCATGCTTGGTTCTTTCTTATGAAAGAAGCATAATCTTGGTTGAATCACCAAGAGTAACACCCCAAATTTTATTTTCTCTTTTCATACTTTCTTTCATACCACTCACTGCCTCTTTTACCTTCCTGCTGGACTGTGGTTTGCAAACTGGTCTTGCTTCTCTAAATTGTCATCCAGAACACCACTGACAATGTGTGAGACTCAAAAGGCAGGTCTAAGCAGACTTTTCTCTTTATAAGCAATGCTGGTGGCGCTGTGGATTGGACACGGAGCTGCCTATTCTTTGTCTCTCTAATTCTGTCCAGGATCACCACACCATGATTCTAGTTTCATTTCCCCCTAGGCCTCTCCCTCAGTTTGCTAAATTCTGCTGTTAAAGGAATACGGCAAGTGGTGTCCTTAAAGAAAAAAATATTTTCTCAAGTCGGCTAGAAGTCTGTGTTGAGGGCACCTACTGTAAAGACGGTTGGTTATGGGAGAAGACTCATCTCTTCCCACGCCAGTAACCCTGTGTTCCTTGGCTTCTCGTAACTGCTTCCTCAGGCATGTGCCTTCCCCAGTCTGTACTTGCCTCTGTGTATTCTAATCTTCCCTTGTAACTCAGAAGTGATTGGGGTTAGAACAATACCCATGCTACTGTGTCCTCATTAATGCAACAAGGAAAACCCTATTCCCAGATGGGATTAGCTACACAGGTACATAGTTTGTGGGGGACACAGTTCGATCCAGAAAGTCCCTTCTCTCTGCTGGGCACATCTCAAGTCCCGTCATTCCCTGAACACATCTAGGAATTGGCATCACTGTGGCCTCGCCCTCTGCTTCTTGACATAGGCCTCTTCATCATCGTGGAGGTGATGCTCAGACTTCACATTCTCTCAGTCAGTCAGTCATTGAGCGCTGACTTTGACCCAGGGACTGTGCTAAAAAATGTCCTCATTTCCCACCCTGCCAGACTTGACATCTCCGGCTGTAGTTTTAATTTAATAAATCTTTTTATTGGGGGCTCATACAACTCTTATCACAATCCATACATACATCAACTGAGTAAAGCATCCTTATACATTCGTTGCCCTTGTCATTCTCAAAATTCGCCTTCCACTTGAGTTCCTGGAATCAGCTCGGTTTCCTTTTTTTCCCTCCCCCTCCCTCTCCACTCCCCCGGTAGAGCCCTTCTCACCTGTGTCTTAGTTACCTGGTTGCTTTAAGAAATACCTCAAGTGAGTGGCGTTCACAAACAGAATTAACTCTCACAGGTTTAGGAAGCTGGACGTCTACCTTCGAGGCACCAGCTCTAGAGCAATTCTCTGTTATCAATCTTCCACAGGATCTGTGGGACTTCAGCATAGAAGTGCCAGGTCCAAAGGACAGCTCTTCTTTCGTGGTGTTAGTAGGTCCCTTTCTCCTTTTATCTCTTGTAAGATAAAAAGTGATGCAGGCTACATCCCATGGGAATCATGATGGTGACCTGAGTTTAGGGTGTTGCTTCACCCTCATAATCTTATATTGGCTCAGAACTGTGACCAAAGTCAGGGTGTTAGATCCAACTCTAATCCTTTTAGAACGAATCGATCCCATCATGGGGTTAAGACCCTTGGATGTGACGTAGATGATGGATTTTGGAGGTTATTTTCAGAATGGAATATTTGATTTTGTGTTGACAGTGCTTGGAATGCCTTTTAAAGTCATTGTTTGGGGAGATCTTGTTATCTGCGTGTCTCTGGGTGCCTTTGCCCTCCTGGAGAAGCACTGTCTACCTCCTTGAGCATATCTGGCTGCCATGTGTGCAGCTCCTGCTGGCCGCCCCTCTCTTTCTCAAGGCAGCTGAGTTACATGTGCCAATAGGAAGTTTTTGGCAAGTGACAAAACCTCATGAGGACCTTTAAGTGAACCGTAAAACAGTAGGAAAGTGTCCTATTAAAAAGGTTGGCTGGTACTGTACTTTTTTTTTCTTTTTAAAAACTTAATCGAACTAAAATAAACACGGTCTTTGTGTGTCCAAAAAAATTAATCATTTTATGGGGGCTCTTAAAAATTATATAACAATGCATCATTCAATTGTTTTATTTTATTTTTTAACTTTATTTTTAAACGTTTTATTAAGGTTAATGCAACTCTTATCACAATCCATACATACATCAGTTGTGTAAAGCACATCTGTACATTCATTGCCCTCATCATTTTCAAAACATTTACTCTCCACTTAAGTCCTTGGCTTCAGGTCCTCTTTTTTTTCCCCGCCCTCCCCCCTCCCTCATGAGCCCTTGATAATTTATAAATTATTATTTTGTCAAATCTTGGCCTGTCCAACCTCTCCCTTCACCCACTTTTCTGTTGTCCGTCCCCCAGGGAGGAAGTCACATGTAGATCCTTGTAATCAGTTCCCTCTTTCCAACCTACTCTCCCTTTACCCTCCCAGTATTGCCACTCACACCACTGGTCCTGAAGGTATATCCGCCCTGGATTCCTTGTGCCTCCAGCTCCTATCTGCACCAGTGTACATCCCCTGGACTAGCCAGACTTGCAAGGTAGAAGTCAGATCATGAGAGTGGGGGAGTGGGGGGAGGAAGCATTTAGGAACTAGAGGAAAGCTGTATTCTTCATCGGTGCTACATCGTACCCTGACTGACTCATCTCCTCCCTTAGACCCCTCTGCAAGGGGATGTCCAGTGGCCGACAAATGGGCTTTGGAACTCCACTCTGCACTTCACCCTTCATTCACTGCATCATCAATCGTATTGAGCACACTTAGTACTGTACATTTTTTAAAACATTTTATTAAGGGCTCATACAACTCTTATCACAATCCATGAATATACATACATCAATTGCATAAAGCACATCTGTATATTCTTTGCCCTAATCATTTTCTTTTTTTTTTTTTTAATTTTAACAATTTATTGGGGCTCATACAATTCTTTTCACAGTTCATATATATACATACATCAATTGTATAAAGCACATCTGTACAGTCTTTGCCCTAATCATTTTTTTCTCTTTTCTTCTTTTATATTTTATTAGGGACTCATACAACTCTTACCACAATCCACACATATACATACATCAACTGTATAAAGCACATCCATACATTCCCTGCCCCAATCATTCTCAAGGCATTTGCTCTCCACTTAAGCCCCTTGCATCAGGTCCTCTTTTTTTTCCCCTCCTCCCTCCCCCTTCCCCCCTCCCTCATATGCCCTTGGTAATTTATACATCGTTGTTTTGTCATATCTTGCCCTATCCGGAGTCTCCCTTCCCCCCTTCTCTGCTGTCCCTCTCCCAGGGAAGAGGTCACATGTGGATCCTTGTAATCAGTTCCCCCTTTCCAACCCACTCGCCCTCCACTCTCCCAGCATCGTCCCTCACACCTTGGTCCTGAAGGTAAGCCCTAATCATTTTCAAAGCATTTGCTCTCCACTTAAGTACTGAACATTTCTATCAAAAATCCTGTAGAAGAATCTTTTCTCCAAAAGTGGAAAATGCAGAACAGAATTTCAAATGTTCAAGGAATCCAGATGTTCAATCTTTTAACCTGAGATAAAAATATTCCCTGAAGTCTTCTTAAAACCAAACCATTAAAAAAAAAAAAACCAAACCATTTTTGTTGTCATTAGGTGCTGTCGAATAGGTTCTAGCTCATATCAACTCTCTAGAACAGGATGGAGTTGCCCGAGGATTCTCGAAGACTGTGACTCTTCATGGTAGTAGAAAGTCCCAGCTTTCTCCCGAGGAGTCCCTGGCGGTCTCAAACTGCTGACCATGCTGATCAAGAACGAAACACTGCCCAGCCCTGGACCATCTTCACAATTGTTCTTATGCTTGAGCCCATCGTTGAAGCCATTATGTCAATCTGTCTTGTCAAGGGCCTGAGAAGCTCTGCCCGACAACTCTCCCCTTGGTTTTGGGCAGCCCCATTCTTTTAGTTCAAATGAACGACAACCCCTTGGCTCTAGTAGCCCCCATTTTTTACCCCTTGGGCATGGCAACCTGATTTCATTGTCTTTGAGCCATTGACCTGGCCTCATTCCTCAACAGTCATGTTCCAGAACAACGTTAGGGAAGATCTGATTCTTTGAAACCTATGAAGCTGTGGTCCAGTCCTTGGAAACCTGAGGTCATGATTTCACCCTTTGAGGCCAAGGCGACTCTGCTTCCCAGCCTCCTTGTCTCTTCAGCTTCTGCTTCCTGGTACCTTGGCCTCTAGGGCATTCGTGTCTCTTGGGCCAGCAGATCTGTGCCCTTCTCAGGCAAGGGTTGCAAAGCTGTTTAGGTCTACCAGTAAGTGAGGCACTCCACTAACGAGTCTGCCTGAAGGCACTTAGCCTTCATTCTCCTGCTACAGCCACTTCATCTCTGCCTTCCCTGCAGTTACCACTCTCCTCACAGTCTTCAGAACCCTCATCAGAATCCTCTTTGGTGTTCATAATTCCATCACTCTTCAACTCACTGTCCTCAATTCCAGCTCATAGAGAACTTCCAAGGCTGTAGAACTTTACAGGAGCAGAAAGCCCATCTTTCTCCCTCAGCCGAGCTGACCTTGCAGGTCACAGCCCAACACTTAACCCCCCCCCCCCACTCAGACTCACTCACTCACTGCCATGGAATCGATACCAACCCATAGCAACCCTGTAGGACAGGGTAGAACTACCCATGGGTTTCTGAAGACTATAATTCTTTATGGGAGTACTACGTCCCATCTTTCTCTTAGAGAGCAGCTGGCAGTTTTGAACTGCTGACCTTGCAGATCACAACCCAACTCATAACCATTATCTAACCCCACACCATCTTTAAACTCTTCCAACCTCTACCCATTACCTAATTCTAAAACAGCTTCCATGTTTTAAGGAAATATTAGAGTAGCATCCCATTCTTCTGATACCAAATTCTGTGTTAATTACTTAGTATTACCTTTAACAAACAGAAAGTTGTTTCCTCACAGCTTAAGAGGTTAGAAGTCCAGATTCAGGGCACCAGTTGTAGGGGAAATGTCCTCTCTGTGTCAGCTCTCGGGGAAGGTCCTATCTCCCTTTAGCATCTGTAGGCACAATGTTCCCTGGAGATTTCCATGTATCTAATATTCTCCTGGGGATAGGCGGTTCTCGGTGCAGGGTGCCTTGGTCCAAAAGGCACAATCTCCTCTTAGCTCTTCTTTCTTGATGATTGAAGTTTCCTCTTGTCTGCTTGGTTGTGTGATCTCATTTTATGTATTGTGTTAGTCTGGGTAGACTGGAGAAATAAATCCATGGACACATACATGTGTATAAGAAACAGATTTATATACAGGAACAATTGAACCCTGAGAAAACATCCCAGCCCAGTCCAGATCAAGTCCATAAGTCCAATATTAGTCCATATGTCCAATACCAATCTATAAAGTCCTCTTCAGACTCACGAAACACATGCAACGATGCTGAATGTAGATCACAGGCCAGTGGGTAGAAAGTCTTTGGATCTAGTGGCATTGAAAGCATCTCAGCGCTGGCAGGAGTTTCTGCATGGCTCTGCACACAGGGCTGCATCAAGGTGGGTCCATGTGTCTTATCAGCTGCTCTGTCTCCCAGGGTGCTCCCAGGGAGCAGAGAGTCTCCCATCTCCAAGGAGGAAATACCAGCGTTCCCAGAATTCTCAGGAAAAGTTCATGCCCACAGAGAAGCCTCATTGGCTATGATCCGATTGACAGACTAGACTCCACCCCTTCACTCATAATCCTCTCAAACTGACAATTATGTAACCACCACAGACCACCCCTTGTCAATTCGACACTTTCACACAACTCTGTAACCATATTTTCAAACAATAATAAAATCATATCCATACCTAACAGGATAAAACTAAAATGCATACAATTCAACATGGGCCACCCTCATTTAAACATAACATTTTATAAATAAATAAAACACAAATACCCTATGCCTAACAATTGCAGTTAAGTAACACCTACACCTTGATCCTATAATCCTATGAATATATTCCCCCGCCTATGAAAATGTATAAGCCAACCCCTTCATAACTTTATCCCCCCAATTTCTATCCAAGTTCTATATTGCCCACTAACATTAACCCAGTGCTCTGAGGAGACGATCATATTTTTCGATGTGAAGAATCTTCATTCCAGTTGGAACCTTGTGAAATAAGCAAAGTCAAACCAGGACAGGCCATCCATGGAGTCAACAGCAATAAGCACCAGTCACAGTCTCAAAAATCTTCTCTTCATCTGGTCGGGTTCTGGTCAACTCAGTGTGGGCTGCCTCTCTTAGCCTCACCAGGGTGCCCGTTGGTTCCCTTGCCTTTAGACCATGGGCCCATCACAAATTCTTAACAACCCTAGCCCTCTTGTGCTAGGTCATGAACTTCAGACCAGTCAACCCGCTTTCATCTTCTCCTGTAGTGCCTGTAAACCAGGTCCCCGGGGTGGCAGTAGCCAGACTCAACCCCTCTCTTTATTGCTGCATTTCTCCCACTTCCATTCAACAAGTAGATCCAGGTGGTCACGTAGCAAGCATCTCAGCCTGCCCATAGGCTCCCTTTAACCTTCAGTCCCAGAGAAGAGTTTTCTTCATGGCTCCAGATGTTTTCCAGCTTCTGACAAAAACCTTACAAATCTGGCTAGACCAGAGGATGTACACTGGTACAGGTAGGAACTGGAAATTCAGGGAATCCAGGGCGGACGATCCTTTCAGGACCAGTGGTGAGAGTGGCGATACGGGAGGGTGGAGTTGGAAAGGCAGAACCGATTACAAGGATCTACATATAACCTCCTCCCTGGGGGACAGACAACAGAAAAGTGGGTGAAGGGAGACGTCAGACAGTGGAAGATATGACAAATGTAGAAGATCACAGGCCAGTGGGTTGAAAGTCTTTGGATCCAATTATATAACTACCACATATCTCAAAAGAGATTGAGTCAAGATACAACATAATCCTATAGATTATTCCTGCCTCATTAATGTAACAGTCACTAATCCTGTCTCCTTAACGTTATAAAAGTTAAAAGTGCTATTTATAGCACATAAGATAATTATATGAGATCACAAAGTGGAGGGTTATTACATAATGTGAACAATCTTGAGCTAGCCAAGTTGACCTATATCTTAGACAATTCAATCTATAACAGCCCCTATGTTGAAAATTGACTGTGTATATTTGGATCAGTTTCTGTACTCTATTTTGTTCCATCCACCCATATACGGTAAATATCACCGTCTCAATGTCTTAAGCAATTAAAACTACGTCTTAAAATTAGTGTGTTGTTACATGCCATGAAATCAGTTCTGACTCATTGCAATGAAACTCTGCCCAGGACACTGCCCAGCCCTACACCATCCTCCTAATTGTTCTGATGTTTGAGCCCATGGTTGCAGCCACTCCGTCTATCCAGTTGAAGATCTTTCTCTTTGTCGCTGCCCCTCCACTTTACCAGTCCTTCTCCAGGAACTGGTCTCTCCTGATAATGTGTCTAAAGTACATTGCACAAAGTCTTACCATCCATGTTGCTAAGGAGCATCTTGGCTATACTTCTTCCAAGAGAGTTCTTCTGTTCTTTTGGCAGTGCTTGGTACTTTCATATTTTCCACCAGCCCCATCATTCAAATGCATTGATTTTTCTTCGGTCTTCTTTATGCAATGTTCAACTTTTACATGCAAATGAGGCAATTGAAAAGACCATAGTTTGGATCAGACCTACATTAGTCCTCAAAATAGCATCCTTGCTTTTCAATTTTCTAAAGAGATATTGGGCCACTGTTTTACCTAATGCAAAGAGTCGTTTATCTCTTGACTACTGCTTCCATGAGCATGGATTGTGGATCCAAGATGAAATTTGTGACAACTTCAATCTTTTTCCCCATTGATCATGATGCTTCCTATTGGTCTAGGCGTAAGGATTTTTGTTTTCTTTACATTGAGTTGCAATCCACTCTGAAGGTGGCAATCTTTTTTTGTAAATCATTTTATTGGAAGGCTCATACAAGTCTTATGACAATCCATCATTCAATGTATTGAGCACACGAAGTCGACAATCTTTGATCTTCATCAGTAAACATGTCAAGTTCTTCTCACTCAGCAAAAAGGTTGTGTCATCTGCATATCACAGGATATTAATAAGCCTTCTTCTGATCCTTCTACTGTGATCTTCTTTATATAATCCAGCTTTGCTGATGATTTGCTCAACATACAGGACACAACCCTGATGTACACCTTTCCTGATTTTAAACCATACAGTATTCCTCTGTTCTCTTTCCACAACTGTTTCTTGATTCATGGACAGGTTATACAGGAACACAGTGAAGTGTTCTGGAATTCCTGTTTTTCTTCAAAGTTATCCATAGATTTTTATGATCCATGCAGTGAAATGTAAGTTCTTCAAAAGCTCTTTAAATTTGTTTTATTATTCTAGGATCTTTTGATTCTTATGTAAACTTTTAAATAAACTTGTTCAGTTTTTTAAAAAGTAAAAACAAACAAACAAAACCCTGATGGGATGTTGATTAGGTTTGCTTAGAATATTTTGGGAAAATCCATATCTTAACTATCCTGAGTCTTCAAATCAAGGAATGTGAGAATATTTTCATTTTTTAAGTCTTTGATTTTTCTCAGTGACATTTGATGAAACTGCAATATGTCTTGTACTGATTTTAAGTACATCCCCAAAGAATGCCTGCTTTGGGTGCTATTTTAAACAATATTGTTTTTTAGTTTCATTTTCCATTTGTTTGTCCATAGTATAAAAAAACTCACTCCCATCAAGTCAATTCTGACTCATAGCAGCCCTATAAGATAGGGTAGATCTGCTCCTGTGGGTTTTGGAGATGGCAACTCTTTACAGGAGTAGAAAAACCTCATCTTTCTCCCATATTTATAGATAGTGGTCAATGGTATATTGACCTTGTATTATGAAATATCACATATTCTGCCCTTTTTAGTTCTCGAAGTTTTGTTTATTTTGAAGTTCTTATTTAAAATATATACTCCTTAGGGTTTTCTTTGTGCATGCTTATGTCTTCTGAGAATAAAGACAGTTCCCACCCACTGACTCATGATACATACCTTTTATTTATTTTTCTTTTCTTATTGTCCTCCAGGATCATATTGAGTTGATATAGTGATAGTGCACAACCTTATGTCTGATCGTAGGGGCAAAGCATCGTGTCTTTCAATATATATACAAATGTGCTTGAGACAATGGATGTATATAGGGATTGTGATAAGAGTTGTATGAACCAACAATAAAATGATTTTGAAAGAAAATAATAAAAATTAAAAATGAATAAAGCAAACAGATTTGATAAACAATTAAAATTGCTTTAAAATTCATTTCCATTATTCTACGATCATTGTATTTCTATATAAACTTCAGAACCAACATGTCTATTGCAAAACAAAACAAAAAGCCTGTTAGATTTTGATTGAGTTTTCATTGAATATTTGTATTGACTTGGGGAATATTCTTTTGAGTTAGTCAAATATTTTTAGTATTTAATTTCTGGTATTAACTCTTACCGGTAGTTCCTTTTTTTTTAGTAACTTGTCTAAGTTTTGCAATATGCATACTGAAGTTTTCAGTCTTTAAAAAAAATAAATACAGTGTCATCTTTACAATATTGTGCTTCTATTCCCCACCCCCACCCACTTCCAGCCTTGTGCTTATTGTTTTCCTGAATTTTATTTCTGTGTATGCTGTTCAAGTCCATAATGCATTACTCCAGTGTTTGCTTTTGACGATATCATTTTCTTGGAGGGATTTTAAAAACAAGCAAAAAGCCTTTGGTATTTCCCCACCTGTTTCGCATTTGCAGTGCTCTTTATTAATTTGTGTCGATCTATGTTGCCATTTCCTGTCGGTTCCCTTCTCCCTGAAGTTCCTTTGATGTTTATTTTATTGCGTGTGTCCTGTCAGTGGGCTCTCTCTGAATTTCCCTTTCAGGAAAAAACATCTATAATTTTACCTTCATTTTTGAAAGTGGGGGTACTGTTGTTTGGTTCTATTGAGTTGGTTTTGACTCATGGCGGACTGATGTACAACATAATTAAATACCACCAGTCTGGCATCACAATTGTTGCTATGTTTGAGCCCATGTTTGCAGCCACAGTCTCAAGCCATCTTGCTGAGGAGCTGCCTCTTTTAGGTTGATCCTGTGAAGTACCCAGCCTGTTGTCCTCCCCAGGCACTGGCCCCTGCTGAATATATGTCCAAAGTACGTAATCTGGAGCCATGCCATTCTGTTCCCAAAGAGTCTCTTTTTTTTGTTATTTGTGATGAACTTGTTTGTCACTAAAGCAGCACTTCTCAACCTGTGGGTCTCTACTCCTTTGGGGTCACCTGATTCAGAACAGTAGCAAAATTACAGTTTTAAAGTAGCAAATAATTTTATGGTTGGGGTCACCACAACATGAGGAACTGTATTAAAGGGTCATGGCATTAGGAAGGTTGAGAACCACTGTGCTAAAAATTCACAGTCTATTTCAATTTTTCTTCCTTTCTCTCTTAAAGGATTATTTAGATTTGCAGGATAAGGAATCTAGGGGGATTTTTTTATTTGTTTGTTTTTTAAAGAAACATACTATGTATGTACTCTACACCCAACTCAACCCACTAAATCAACAATAATGTCCTGTTAAATCTTTCTTTTCTTTCTTCAAAGGCAGATCAGTCCATTCTTCTGACAGCCTGTGGCATATATAATATCCTTTGCCAGCATCATAACTTAAAGGTATTGATTCTTCTCTCTTCCTTTTACTTTGCCAAATTCTGCATGCATATGAGGCCATAGAAAATGCCACGGCTTGGGCAGGCACTCTGCCATTGGTGTTCAAAGTGACATCTTTTCTTTTTAACATTTTAAAGAGATCTTTTGCAGCACATTTGCCCAATGCAATGTTCCATTTGATTTCTTGACTGCTGCTTCCAAGATATTGATTGTAGATCCAAGTTAAATGAAATCCTCCCACCTTTTCTCCACTTATCATGAAGCTGTCTACTGGTCCAGCTACAAGGATTTTTGTTTTCTTAGTTGGGCTGTAATCCATCCTGAAGACTGCAGTCTTTGATCTTCATCAGTAAGTGCTCCTAGTCCTCCTTACTCTCAGCAAGCAAGCTTGTATCCACTGCACCTCGAGTTAATAAGTTTGCCTCCAATCTTGCTGCTGCGTTCTTTTACAGAGTCCAGAGTCTCCGATCATTTGCTCAGCATACAGATGGAATAAGCGTGGTGAAAGGACACAGCCCGACACACACCTTTGTCAGTGGCTGTAGGAGCACCATTTTCAGGATCTGGAACCATCTGTTTCTAATCAGTAGGTAGAAGGAGGGCCCCGAATCATGCTTCCACTCTGATTTACTGGAAGATATACTTGCAGAGGAAACAACAACCTGCAGCCACTTTGCTATAGGAACATGATCTCTATAGCAAAATGATCCTCAGAATCCCTACATAAGTAAACCAAACCCATTGTCACTGACTCAACCTCAACTCACAGCCACCCTGCAAAACAGTGTAGAACTGCTCCATAGCGTTTCCAAGGCTGTTAGATCCTGGGAGTGGTGCAGGGGGTTCTATGTGCAGTGGGTTGCTACCGTAAAGTCAGCAGTTCCAAACCGCCTGCTTCCCCTGGGGGAGGAAGTTGAGGCTTTCTGCCCTCCTATAGATTTACAGCCTCGGAAACCCACTGGGGCAGTCCTACTCTGTCTTGGCAGATCATTATTAGTTGAAAATGGTGTGCTGCAGTGAGTTTGGTTTGGTAGGATTCTATGTTGGCAACTTTTCATTCCCATTTCAAGTCTTTAGATGTCTTATTCCTATATTTTCTGTATTGTATGTTTCTCCTGAGAAATATTTGTTTACTCATATTTATTCCTCGGTAAATCATCTTACCATAGTACAGTAGTGAAAGGTAGTTGTTTCCTCTGCAAGTATATATAGCGTCTGGGATCTTAAAGTCTTGAAGTTAAACAAGCAGCCATCTAGCAGAGAAGCAACAAGCCCTTATGCAAGAAGCACACCAGCCTGTGCGATCATGAGGTGTCAATGGGATCAAGTAACAGGCATCAGAAGACCTCAAACAAACAAACATATTGTTGAGAATGAGAGGAGTTGGAGCAGAGACCCCAAACCAAACTATAAGCAATGGGACATCCCCTCATGGAAGGGTCACAAGGAAGGGATGAGTCAACCAGGGTCCGGTACAGCACCAATGAAACACACAATATTCCTCTGGTTTCTTGAGGCTTCCTCATGCCCCACTATCAGGACCCCACTCTGCCTTTCACTGCAGGCTAGACCAGAGCATGTACACAGGTACAGATAAGAGCTCATGACACACAAAATCCAGGTGAGATAAACTCTCCAGGAACAGAAATGGGAGTAGTGATACCAGGAAGAGAGTGGGGAGAGGAGGTGAGAAGAAAATGTGGAGGAAGGGAAACAGTGGTCAGGGTATACTATGAAAATAATAATTTATAATATATCAGGGGGTCACTAGTGGGGGCGGGGAAGGAGCTGATACCAAGGTCTCTAATAGTAAATGATGGCAACATTTGTACAAATATGCTTGACACAATTGAAATATGCGTTGTTATAAGAGCTGTAAGAGCCCCAATAAAGTGATCTTTTTAAAAAATCATTTTATTAGGGGCTCATACAACTCTTATGCCAATCCATATATACATCAACTGTGTAAAGCACATTTTTACATTCATTGCCCTCGCCATTCTCAAAACATCTGCTCTTCACCCAAGCCCCTGGCCTGAGCTCCTAATTTTTCCCCTTCCCTCCCTGCTCCCCCTTACCTCATGAACTCTTGATAATTTACAAATAATTATTTTGTCATATCTTGTACTGTCTGACGTCTCCCTTCACCCACTTTTCTGTTGTCCATCCCCAAGGGAGGAGGTTATATGTAACTCCTTGTAATTGGTCCCCCCTTTGCAACCGACCCTCCCTCTATCCTCCCAGGATCGCCACTCACACCACTGGTCCTTAAGGGATCATCCGCCCTGGAGTCCCTGTGTTTCCAGTTCCCACCTGCATCAGTGTACCTCCCCTGGTCTAGTCAGGCTTGCAAGGTAGGATTCGGATCATGACAGTGGGAGGGGGGGGGGAAGCATTTAGGAGCTAGAGGAAAGTTGTATTTCTTATCGTTGTTACGTCGCACCCTGACTGTCCCGTCTCCTCCCTAAGAACCTTCTGTAAGGGGATGTCCAGTGGCCTACAAATGGGCTTTGGGTCTCTACTCCGCACTTCCCCGCTCATTCACTATGGTAAGATTTTTGTTGTGATGATGTCTGATACCCGATCACTTCGACAGCTTGTGATCCCACAGGCTTGTGTGCTTCTTCCATGTGGGCTTTGTTGCTTCTGAGCTAGATGGCCACTTGTTTACCTTCAAGCCTTTAAGACCCCAAACGCTATATCTTTTGATAGCCGGGCACCATCAGGTTTCTTCACCACATTTGCTTTTGCACCCATTTGTCTTTAGCGATCACATCAGGGAGGTGAGCACAAAATGATAAGGTTTTTTTGTTTTTTGATGCCTGGTAACTTATCCCTTCATCACCTTGTGGTCACACAGGCTGGTGTGCTTCTTCTATGTGGGCTTTATTACTTCTGAGCCAGATGGCCACTTGTTTACCTTCAAGCCTTTACGACCCCAGATGCTATATCTTTTGATAGCTGGGCACCATCAGCTTTCTTCACCACATTTAGTTGTTCACCCACTTTGTCTTCGGCGGTTGTGTCGGGAATGTGAGCATCATAGAATGCCAATTTAATAGAAGAAAGTATTCTTGAATTGAGGGAGTACTTGAGTGGAGGCCCAATGTCATTCTGCTACCTTAATACTAACCTTATGAATATATGCACATAGATCTATTTCCCCATCCTCATGTATAAATATATTTGCATATGTACATGTCCTTATCTAGACCTCCATAAATGCCCTCTGCCTCCCAGCTCTCTCTTCTATTTCCTTTGACTTCCTTCCTGTCCCACTCTCATGCTCAGTCCCCACCAGAGTTTCAGCAATTCCTCTTAGTTACATTACTCTTGATCATGCCCAACCAGGCCTCTTACACCCTTCTCACCACAGATTTGGATCGCTTATTGTTCCCTTGTCCCTGGGTTTCTTAACACCACTACGTTTCTCCCCACCTCCCTGTCTCCCATGTCCCCACGGAACTATCGGTCCCATTGTTTTCTCCTCCAATTGTTCATCCAGCCTATCTTATTTAGACAGACCTCCGGAGATAGTAACATGCATGAAAACAAGACAGAGCACAGCCAAGCAACAATATATAACAAAACAACAACAAACCAATGACAAGAACAAAACAAAACATAACAAGAAAGAAAAACTTGTAGTTGTTTAAGGATTGTTTGTTGGCCTTTAGGAGTGTTTTCCAGTCCAGTCTGTTGGGGCACCATGCCCTGGCTCCAAAGTCCACCTTCAGCATTCCCTGGGGACCTCGCCACTCCATTCCCTTGCTGTTCTGTTGCACCCCCTTAATGTTTTGCCTCCGTGTGGTGGATCTGATCGGGTGCAATTCCCTCACTGTCTCTGGTGTTGTCACCTGTAGGGCTATGGGTCAGTGAAGGACGTCGTGTCTCATAGTGGGGCCGGCCATGTGGTCCTCTCTGTCAACTGGCTGTTCTAATTGGGAACATCGACCTCCTGGCCTGGTGGGCCATGATGTGCTCCACTCTCTCCTCCTCCCCCTTCATCTGCTCCCGTGTGCTCCGATCAGATATGTCCCTCTTCCAGAGCTGTAGATTTAGTACTGTTCTTTGATATAAATTCTTCTGAGGGGAGGGGCATAGTAGTTGGCGTTGGGGCTGGCCCCCCAGACCTCTCCACTGGTTCCCTACTCCACGCCGGCATGTTGCATTCACATCTTGGAGCATCAGCTTGAAGTCTGGTCTCTCTTTCCCTGTGGAGACACAAACAATACCCTCCCCTTGGGTGGGTCAGTACGCCGTGCCCCTTCTACCCTTTTCTTTATTATTATTATTTCCTTTCCCCACCTCCTTTTTTTAGTTGTCTACCATGTCTATCCCTTTATTTGGTCTGGTCCCTGTCATATTACCTGGTCCTCACCCCAGGAATATTTGTATACTGTAGCTTTTTCCCTATGCCCCACTTGCCCCCCCACCTTTTTAAAATAAAGCTTACCTCAGCAGCCTTTCAAGTCTTTCTATTTTTAAGTCAATGCTATCTTTAGGTCTGTTTTCTCTTTTTTGCCCTCTGGGTGAGGTTGTTCTATGTGGTGGTCTCTTATTTATGCTTGGTGAGTGTTGTTCTTCTGCCCATACTGGATCAGCAAGGATCTTTTGTAGGGCTGGGTTTCTTCTAATGTATTCTTTGAGTTTTTCCTTGTCTGGGAAGACTCTTACTTCTCCATCTATCTTGATTGATAATTTGGCTGGGTGGAGTATTCTTGGGATTGCATTGTTTTCCTTCAATTTTTTGAATATGTTACTCCACTCTCTCCTCTTCTTCATAGCTTCTGCTGATAAATCTGAGCATATTCTTATTTGGGAAACTTTATATGTGATTGCTTGTTTTTCTCTATCTGCTCTCATGATTTTATCCTTTTCCTCAAAGTTGGATAATTTAACTATTATGTGCCTTGGTGATTTCTTGGGAATTAGTCTACCTGGTGTTCTTTCAGCTTCCTGAATGGTTGCATTGTTTTTGTTCACTAAGCTGGGGAAGCTTTCCTCCAAGAATTCTCTCACTATTGTTGCAGATGACTTCTTTGTGTGTCTTCCTCCGCTAAGCCAATAATTCTAATGTTGTTCCGCTTCATAGCATCAGACATAGCTCTTAAATTTTCTTCAGCTTCTCTGATGATCTTATTAGATTTTTGTTCACGTTTGTTAACGTCTGCTTGGCTGTCCTCTGTCACTGATGCGGTTCTCTGATTCCTCCAGTCACTTCTTGAGGTCTGTGTGTGTGCTACTGGTTTTTGTTATCTCCTCCCAAAGCTCCTGTATTTCTTTTTGATTTATGGTTTTTACCTCTTCTATTATTTCATCCTTTTTCTGTATTGTTTCTCTCATGTCCTATCTGACTCCAAGTAGCATTCTGAAAATTTCTTTCTGTGGCAGCTCAAAATTTCTTTCTGTGGCAGCTTTCTCTGTGCATGTCATTATGTTCAAGACATCTTCTGGCGTTGCCTTTTGTTTCTCCCGTTTTTTTCGTTGAGGTCATTGGGGCTGATGGGTCTTTGTGTTGCATTGTTTTAGGTGAGTCAGGTGCCATTTTCCTGGGAGTCAAAGAGCACTGGCTCTCTCTGGGAGACTTGGAGGAATGCTTCTTCAAGCTGCCTATAGCTTATTTCACTATGGAATTAACCTACCAATTTATCCTCCTGTGGCTTCCCTCTCAGCGGAGTGACCCAGAAGGGCTGCCTGCTTTGGTGTTGTGGAGGTTGGACAGAAGTGCCTGAAGCAGCTTGGAGCGTTGAGGAGTGTAGGCCAAGCTGCCTTATGCCCCCAGGCACACAGGCAGGAATTGCCTAGTAAGAAGTTGAGCAGAGTATCCCCTGGTGGGAGTCAGCAGGGCTTTTCCCAGCCTACCTAGCTACACAGGGTGGAGATCACCTAGCTGGGTGTGGTGCAGGTATAAATGCCCTAGGCTAAGGGGAGTGGTCTGGAGGTTAGCAGTAGAATGTGAGAGACCAAGAAAGAGTCAAAGAGGAGACAAAAAAGTTAAAAAGCAAGCCAGTTGAGCCTGAGGATTTTGTTTTTTAAATCTCCCTGGCCAACTAGAGTATACTCAAATGTAATTGTCTCTCACAGTCACTGGGCAGTAGCTTCTTGTTGTTTAAAGCTACTGCTTGCTATAGTGGGTCTTTGTTATGCTAAAAGCCGCCAGGCCCTGCAGCTGAGTTCTGGCATTCCTTAGCTAGGTTGCTTCTTATGCTGATTTATGTTAAGGGTCTCCGCCTATGTGCTCCTTGGAGCTGAGCAACCAGACTTGGGTTTGAGATTTAAACCAATAATATATATTTCACCCTCTCTTTTTGCTTGTAATGTGCTCCAATTTGGGGGCTGTCAGGCTGGCCCCCAGAGGGGGAGATCCAGCTTATTAGGGGAGTTGCTTACTTCCCGGCCAATTGGAACTAAATTTTCTCCCTGGTCTCCCAACTTTCCGCTTATTTTCTCCCACACCACGATCGTCCTAAGGTAATACTATATTTTTTCTATTACTCTAAATTACGGCTACCCACCAGCACTCCCCTGGCCGTGGGCTCAAGGCAGCCAACCACGCGGAGAGCTCCAGAGTGAGGTTCCCTCGTGTCTGGGATTCTGTCCCCTGTCAGGCATCTGCCTGCAGAAATCGCTAGTCCCGGCAAGGGAACAGCCGGTGCCTGTGGTCTCGTCAAAGCTAGAGTGCTTTAAAGCATTCTTGGTTTGCTTTGTGAGTGGAAATCCCACACAAAAAGGGGTTCAGGAGAAACCCTGGTACCCTAGTTCTAATTTTAGGGCTGCACCTCCCATTTCCTTCGCCTTACCTCCCAATTTTCTGGTCTGGCAGCAGGAGCTCTGGAGGATGAGTCCTATCTGGTCGCCATTTTCTCTCAGATTTTTTGTTCTTTGATGTTCTTTGATAACTGATCCCTTCAGCACCTCATGATCACTTAGGTTGGTGTGCTTCTTCCATGTGGACTTTGTTGCTTCTGAGCTAGATGGACACTTGTTTATCTTCAAGCCTTTAAGACCCCAGACGCTATATCTTCTGGTAGCCAGGCACCATCAGCTTTCTTCACCACATTTGCTTATGCACCGTTTAGTCTTCAGCAATTGTGTTGGGAAGGTGAGCATCATAGAATGTCAATTTAATAGAACAAAGTATTCTTGCAATGAGGGAATACTTGAGTGGAGGCCCAATGTCCATCTGCTACCTTAATACTAAACTTATACTTATATGCACCTAGGTCTATTTCCACATCCTCATATATAAATATATTTACATATATACATGCCTTTATTTAGACCTCTATAAATGCCCCTTACCTCCTAGCTCTTTCCTCTATTTCCTTTTACCTTCTTGTGCCACTATCATGCTCAGTCTTCATTAGGGTTTCAGTAATTCCTCTCGGTTACATTACCCTTGATCACGCCCTACCAGGCCTCCTATATCCTCCTCACCACCGATTTGGATCACTTGTTGTTCCCTTGTCCCTGGGTTTGTTAACACCACTACTTTTCTCTCCACCTCTTCCTCTCCCATGTCCCCCTGGAACTGTGGTTCCCGTTGTTTTCTCCTCTAGATTGTTCACATCCAGCCTATCTTATTTAGACAGACCTATGGAGATAACAGCAGGTACAAAAACAAGACAGAGCAATATCAAGCAACAATATACAACAAAATAACAACAACAACTAACCAATGCCAAAAAGCAAAATAAAACACAACAAGAAAGAAAAGCTTGTAGTTAGTTTAAGGACTGTTTGTTGGCCTTTAGGAGTGTTTTCCAGTCCAGTCTATTGGGGCACCATGCCCTGGCCCCAAAGTCCACCTTCGGCATTCCCTGGGGACCTCACCGCTCCATTCCCTTGCTGTCCTGTTGCACCCCCTTAGTGTTTTGCCTCGGTGTGGTAGGAGTCTCCAGTGTTGTCCCCTGTAGGGCTATGGGTCACTGAGGGACATCATGTCTCATAGTGGGGCTGGCCATGTGGTCTTCTAAAATGATCTTTAAAAAAATAGAAGAAGTGCTGATGGTGTAATGGGTTGTGAGTTGGGGCCACCAGCTGCTTTGTGGGAGTAAAGTGAAGCTTTGGACTCCCATAAAGAGTTACAACCTTGGAAACCCATGGGGCCAGTTCTACCCACTTGTATACGGTCAGTATGAGTCATAATCAACTTGATGGTAGTGAATTTGATTTCATTGGGAAGGTGACTTTGACCTTGGAAGATAACCTTTGGAGAGAGTAGTTGGAGTGACTTGATCTGGGACTTCCAGGCCATAAGGAAGGATCTGTGCTGGCGAGTGGAAGCGAGTCAGACAAGAAAAGGAGGCTGATAAGCACCTACCTTCAGGAGGCATAATATAGCCTATTAGATAGGACTGACCAACAAAAACTTGGAACACTAAGGCTCAGGGAGCTTGCTGGTTGAGGAAGGGAGAGTGGCATGCCCTCTCTGCGACACAGCAGCTCCACATTGGGAAACTTCCCAGACCTTCCCTGTGCATCTCCTCCTGAGGATGATCCTGATTTAGATCCTTTTACTTTGGTAAGACTTGGGGTTGTGCATAAAGTGTCTTCCATGAGCTGTCCAAATAACTCAAGGACATTAACAGGCCCAAGGATGGTGTCCTCTCCCCTTGTAGGTCTAACCTAGCCCTGGTGACCAAGGTCGGAGAGGAAGGGGGTCATATAGATGGCTGATGTCAGAAAAGAGGCTAAAGCAGGGAAGTGGGGAAATGTTGGACCTGCACCTGCTAGGAATCAATTTTATGTTGATTCACATCCATGAAGCTTTTGCATGCCCACCAAGGGCAGGCTCTTTCCTCCCGTCTTTTCAAGCAAGCAGACCTTTTTTTTTTTTTTTTTAATTAAAAGTTTTACTTTTCCTTGTCACTTCCTGGTTGTAAGAAAATTGCTATAGCTTCAGTCATCACATCTATTTTAAGGACTGAGTCATAGCTTAGTTGGTATCGGCTGAGTCCGTTCTTTTAGAAAGCAAGTGTTCTAGATGTTTCTCCACACAGTTCTCCTTAAGTTGGCACTAGCCAGAAAGGAGACTGGGTGAACAGCGACCTCCTCTGGCAACACAAGGGAAAAGAATCCAACCTCACCTCAGCTATCATGGGACCTTATTCTGACACCAGCCTTTGCTCCTACAGCACTCTACCTATCTGCTGGGTTTGATAATCCTTTGCAAGGGCCACACAGAATTTACGACGGTGTGTGCTTATTAGGGAAGTTCACAGGCTACCACAAGCCAGGATCAGTAAACAGTAGGGACAGTCATCAATTCACAGAAGCACCTCTCCTCAGTCAGCAGCCCAGTCTTCTCTGGTCCTCAGCTTCCCTCTGTTCTATGGGTCAGGGAGCCCGCCCATTCCTCTGCCTCACAGGCTTATAGCTTCAGCTTTCTCCACTACTCTGTCTCCTGGTCTCCTTGCCTCGACCTCTGGTCTCAGTGTAGCATGTTCTTGGCTGCCTCCAGTCTTGGCTTCTGCCACTTCACATGGGGATCTCAAACACACTACACTGGTGGCTCTTCTTCCTTGATGCTCCTGGGAATTCTCCCTCTTCCTGCTTTGGAGATGCCTCATTTTTTTTTTTTTTACATTTTATTAGGGGCTCGTACAACTCTTATCACAATCCATACATATACATACATCAATTGTATAAAGCACATCTATACATTCCCTGCCCCAATCATTCTCAAAGCATTTGCTCTCCACTTAAGCCCTTTGCATCAGGTCCTCTTTTTTTTCCCCCTCCCTCCCCGCTCCCCCCTCCCTCATGTGCCCTTGGTAATTTATACATCGTTATTTTTGTCATATCTTGCCCTATCCGGAGTCTCCCTTCCCCCCCTTCCCTGCTGTCCCTCTCCCAGGAAGGAAGGAGGTCACATGTGGGTCCTTGTAATCAGTTCCCCCTTTCCAACCCACTCACCCTCCACTCTCCCAGCATCGCCCCTCACACCCTTGGTCCTGAAGGTATCATCCACCCTAGATTCCCTGTGCCTCCAGCCCTCATATGTACCAGTGTACAACCTCTGTCCTATCAGCCCTGCAAGGTAGAATTCGGATGATGGTAGTTTGGGGGAGGAAGCATCCAGGATCTGGGGGAAAGCTGTGTTCTTCATCGGTACTACCTCGCACCCTAATTGACCCATCTCCTCTCCTGAACCCCTCTGTGAGGGGATCTCCATTGGATGCCTCATTCTTATACTTATCCCTCCCATCTGCGTTTCACAGACTCTATTTGCATGGTTCCACCAAATCAGGTGGTGGGAGTTTCTGATGGGAAAACCATATGCTCATAGCCAAACCAATGAAAGAAAAACTGATTCCCAAGGGCCACGGCAGAAGGGCTCAACATGGAAGCCCACCTGGATGAACTGGGCCCTACCTCAAAACCCCCAGTGCCCATGCACTTAGGACTGAAATACCCCAATGGGAGAGGATGGCCACCCCAAGACTGTGGAAATGGCAGCTGTTGAACCTTGGGTGGGACCCCTGGTTTAGTGGGAATCCAATGAAAGGAGACCCAGAACCACAATATATTTAGTACCTCAATTGTCTCCTTGCATTATTAGGAAAGGTTTTATTCTGAGAGGCAAGGCTCTGCCCTTGTAAGAATTGATACAGGACAATTTCCCCTATCACCAACTCCCATGCTCAAAGTAAACAGAGCTCAATGAATTGTGAAGTTAGTCTGTACAAAGCAACAACTCATGGGTTGCAGTTCACAGCAGACTATACTCACAGAAACTCCTCACATCAACAGTACCTTAAATCTATGTCAATGGATAAATTATTGGTGTTATCAATGCAACTGCCTTATACCCTGAGGGGATTATTGACAATATTTTTTGGTTCTTTTGTTGTTGATTGTATTTTTTGCTGCTGCTGTTGTTGTTGGTTTTTGTCATACTATGACTGCCAAAGTAAGCCAGAATTGTTCATAACCCAGGGACAACCAGATGGATTCTGGACTCCCATATAATTCTAGTCCCAATGCAAGAATAGTTAGTTCTTATAACATTGTCTGGCTCCATACTCGCCTTCATGAAGAGATCACTGAAGATAAGGGTGCTACAGCAAGTGGCAGAGAAAGCAGATGGTGCCTGGCTATCAACTGGAATAGTGTCTGGGATCTTAAAGGTGTGTATCCAAACAAGTAGCCATCTAAGTAAGGTGTCAACTAAGTTCACTTGGAAGAAGCACACCAGCTTGTGTGATCCAAAGATACTAACAAAATCCAAATATGATTAAGGGAAAAGTATTGGATCTTAAATTGTGAGCACCCAATTTGTAGAAGGATATGCAGGACAGTGAGAACACAAAATTCATCTGCAGAGTAGCTAGTCAGACTATGCCACCAGTAAGGAACGTGAACAGGCTTACTGGGATTATTGAGATGATTTTAAACTTGATTATGGTGGATTGAACCACAGTATAATATGATATTGGTCAGCTGACCTCCCTCTTCATCCAACCTGAACTGGCTCTAGGCTCCAATATGTCTCAATTGTTCTATGACAGAAATTTCTTCTCTGGTTTTTAAAATATTGTAAGTGTTCTTTTCTTTTTTACTCTTTATAGTCATCTTTATACTATTATTATTGTTTTATTATTTCTGTTTCACTTTGCCTTTTATGGCTTCTGTTAGGTTTCCCAGTTTCTGAAGCACAGAAGGAGTTGGATGCAGAGAGGCGGTAACAGATGCAATAGTTTATTAGGAAGAAGGGGGGGTGAGTTGGGGAGTGATCAATGAATGCAGGGGAGCATTAGAACTGATTTTGATGATGTATACACAACTCTGTTTATTTTATTTTTTATGTTTCTATGTCTAGTTATCTTGGTTTTTTAAAATATATTTTTATCATTATTTGAAATCATTTTATTAGGGGCTCATACAACTCTTATCACAATCTATATAGACATCAATTGTGTAAAGCACATCTGTACATTCATTGCCCTCATCATTCTCAAAACATTTGCTCTCCACTTAAACCCTTGGCATCAGGTCCTCATTTTTCCCCTCCCTTCCTGTTCCCCCCTCCCTCATGAGACCTTGATGATTTATAAATTATTATTTTGTCATATCTTGCCCTGTCCGAAGTCTCCCTTCACCCACTTCTCTGTTGTCTGTCCTCCAGGGAGGAGGTCATATGTAGATCCTTGTAATCAGTTCCCTCTTTCCAACCCACTCTCCCTCTACGTTCCCAGTATCGCCACTCACACCATTGGTTCTGAAGGGTATCATCCGCCCTGGATTCCCTGTGTTTCCAGTTCCTATCTGTACCAGTGTACATCCTCTGGTCTAGGTAGAATCCTCTGCAAGGTAGAATTCAGATCATGATAGTGTGGAGGTGGAAGGGAGGAAGCATTTAGGAACTAGAGGAAAGTAGTATTTTTCATCGTTGCTACATTGCACCTTGACTGGCTCATCTCCTCTCCTAGACTCCTCTGCAAGGGGATTCCAGTGGCCGACAAATGGGCTTTGGGTCTCCAGTCTGCACTGCCTCCCCCCATTCAGGATGGTAAGATTTTTTTGTTCTGATGATGTCTTATACCTGATCCCTTCGACACCTCATGATCGCACAGGCCGGTGTGCTTTTTCCATGTTGGCTTTGTTGCTTCTGAGCTAGATGGCAGCTTGTTCATCTTCAAGCCTTTAAGACCCCAGAAGCTATACCTTATGATAGCCGGGCACCATCAGCTTTCTTCACCACATTTGCTTATGCACCCACTTGTCTTCAGTGATTGTATCATGGAAGTGTGTACCCAATGATATGATTTTTTTTTTGTTCTTTGATGTCTGATAACTGATCCCTTCAGCACCCCGTGATCACACAGGCTGGTGTGTACTTCCATGTGGGCTTTGTTGCTTCTGAGTTGGATGGCCGCTTGTTTACCCTCAAGCTTTTAAGACCCCAGGCGCTATATCTTTTGATAGCCAGGCACCATCAGCTTTCTTCACCACATTTGCTTATTCACCCACTTTGTCTTCAGTGGTTGTGTCAGGAAGGTGAGTGTCATAGAATGCCAATTTAAAAGAAGAAAGTATTCTTGCATTGATGGAGTACTTGAGTGGAGGCTCAATGTCATTCTGCTACCTTAATACTAAACCTATAAATATAGGCACATAGATGTATTTCCCATCCTCATGTATAAATATATTTGCATATGTACATGTCTTTATCTAGACCTCTATAAATGCCCTTTGCCTCCCAGCTCTTTCCTCTATTTCCCTTGACTTTCCTCCTGTGCCACTATCATGCTCAGTCCCCACCTGAGTTTCAGCAATACCTCTTCATTACATTACCCTTGATCATGCCCTACCAGACCTCTCACACCCATCTCACCACCAATTTGGATCACTTGTTGTTCCCTTGTCCCTGGTTTTGTTAACACCTTTCCCCCAAGTCTCCCTATCCAATGTCCCCCTGGAACTGCCGGTCCCATTGTTTTCTCCCTGATTGTTCATCCAGCTATTTTATTTAGACAGACCTGCGGAGATAATAACATGCACAAAAACAAGACAGAGCAAAATCAAACAATATACAACAAAACAACAACAGACCTCTGACAGAGAGCAAAACAAAACACAACAAGAAAGAAAAGCTTGTAGTTAGTTCAAAGATCGTTTGTTGACCTTTAGGAGTGTTTTCCAGTCCTATCTGTTGGGGTACCACATCATGGCCCCAAAGCCCACCTTCAGCATTCCCTGGGAACCTTGCCCCTCCATTCCCTTGCTGTTCCGCTGCACTCCCCCAATGCTTTGCCTCGGTGTGGCTGGATCAGGTCGGGCGCCATTCCCACACTGTGTCTCCAGCGCTTTCCCCTCAGGGCCATGGGTCAGTGAGGGGCGTCATGTGTCATAGTTGGGCTGGCCATGTGGTTTTCTCTGTGGATTGGCCACTCTAATTGGGGTCATCGTCATTAAGACCTGGTAGGCCAGGATGTCCTCCACTCTCTCCTACTCCCTCTTCATCTGCTCCCGTGTGCTCCGATCAGATATGTCCCTCCCCCAGAGCTGCAGATTCAATGCTGTCCTTTGAAATAAATTCTTCTGGGGGGAGGGACAAACATCCACTTAGTATTTGGTATTGGGGCCAAACCCTCAGACCTCTTCTCTAGTTCCCTACTCCATGCTGGAATGTTGCATTCCCACCTTGGGACACTGGGTTGAAGTCTGGTCCCTCTTTCCCTGTGGAGAGATAAATAATACCCCTCTCCTTGGGTGGGTTAGTGCCCCGTGCCCCCACTACCCATTTCTTCCTTATTTTCATCATTTTTTCCACTTTCCCCACCCCCTCCCCAGTTGTCTACCATATACTTTCCTGCATTTGATCTGGGCCCTGCCATACTACATGGTCCTCACCCCAGGAATGTTTGTACACAGTAGCTTTTTCCCTAGGCCCCATTTGCATTTTTTAAAAACACTTACCTCAGCCGACTAAGTTGTACTTTTCCTTTTGTGCTTGACTTACTTCGTGTAGAATGATTTCCTCCAGTTCTTCCCATGCAGCAATGTGCTTCATATGTTCATCACTGCTTTTGAGCGATGCATAGTACTGTATTGTATGTATATACCACAGTTTTTTAATCCAATCGTCAGTTGATGGAAATTTGGGTGGCTTCCAACTCCTTGCAATTGTGAACTGTGCCGCAATGAACACTGAAGCACAGATGTCTGGTCTTGGTTTGTTTCTTGCCTCTTCTGGGCAAGTCCCTCCAACATTTGTGGCTTTCTAATTTTTTGAATTGGGCTACCTTTGAGGGTATTAGGTGGTACCTCATTGTTGTTTTAATTTGCATTTCTCTTATGGCTAAAGATCGGGAACATTTTCTCATATGTTTGTTGGCCATTCAGATTTCTGTCCCTGTGAAACTCCTGTTCAAGTCCTTTGCCCACATCTCAAGTAGGCAAATAGTTTTTTTCTTTTTGAAAGCTAGCAGAGTATTGTAGATTTTAGTAATAAGGCCTTTGTCTGATGTGTCATTGCTAAAGATGTTTTCCCAGTCTGTGGACTCTCTTATTACTCTCTTGGTGAATTCTTTAGATGTACACAAGTGTTTCATCTTCAGTAGATCCCATTTGTCAATTTGTGCCTCCTCTGTGTTTGTGTCCTTCCCTATTTCTGATAGCCTGTGTATTCCCTGTGCCAAAGTTATCAAGTTGGTCCCAATGCCCTCATTGATGGCCCTAATGGTTTGGGGTTTAACTTCAAGGTCTGTGATCCACCTTGAGTTTATTCTTGTGCATGGAGTGAGAAAAGGGTCGTGCTTCATTTTTCAGCAGGTAAATATCCACCTTTTCCAGCACCACTTGTTAAAGAGGGCATCTGCTTCCCATTTTATATTTTTGGGGCCCTTATAAAAGATCAGTTTTCTGTATGCTGATGATTTGATTTCTGGGTTTTCAGTTCTTTTCCATTGGTCTGAATATCTGTCATTATACCAATACCATGCAGTTTTGACAACTGTGGCTCTATAGTATGTGCTAAAGTCAGGTAGAAAAAGCCCTCCCACTGTGTCCTTCTTCTTGAGGAGTTCTCTGCTAATTCTGGGCTTCTTCCCTTTCCATATGAAGTTGGTAATCAGTTTTTCCATTTCTTTGAAGAAAGATGAGGGTAATTGTATCGGAATTGCATTAAACTTATATAGTGCCTTTGGCAGAACTGACATCTTGATTATATTGAGTCTTCTAATCCACAAGCATGGAATATTCTTCCATTTGTTGAGGTTGCTCTTGGTTTCTTATAATAGTGTTCTATAGTTTCCCCCACATAGATCTTTCAGTCAGGTATATCCCTACATATTTCAATTTGTATTTGGCTATTGTGAAGGGTACCACCTTTTTGATCTCCTCTTCTGTGGTCTTATCTGATGTGTATAACTGTCCAATGGACTTCTCTTTGTTGATCTTGTATCCTGCCACTCTGCCAAACTCCTCTATTGCTTCCAGTACTCCCCTTGTGGAGCATTTGGGATTTTCCATATATAAAATCATATCATCTGCAAATAATGATAGTTTCACCTCTTCCTTCTCCAGATGAACACTTTGATGTCTCTTCTTTGCCTTATGCTGTTAGCTAAAACCTCAAGCACGATATTAAATAGGAGTGAGGACAAGGGGCATCCTTGTCTGGTCCCCTTTTTCAGTTGGATTGTGTTAGTCTTTTCTCCATTGCCCCCCACATTGGCTGTTGGTTTTATATATATTATGATGTTGTTCTTATAGTTTTTCATGTCAATGTGATGAATAATACTAATGGTCTTTCATATGTTGAACCATCCCTGCATCTCTGGTATGAATCCCACTTGGTCATGGTGAATTATTCATTTTATATACTTTTGTATTCTGTTGGCTAGTATTTTGTTAGGGATTTTTGCATCAATCTTCATTAGGGATATTGGTCTATAATTCTTGATTCTTGTGGGATCCTTGCCCAGTATAGGTATCAGAGTTGTACTAGCTTCTTAGAGGGAATTTGGGAGTTTGCCATCTTTTTCTATGTTCTGTAAGAGTTTGTGTGTAGGATTGGTGTTAGTTCTTCCCTCAATGCTTGGTAGAATTCTCCAGTGACACCATCTGGTCCAGGGGATTTTTTTGTTGGTAATCCTTCGATAACCATGTCTATTTCTTCTATTGCTAGGGGTCTGTTGAGCTTCTTGATGTCCATCAGGGTTAGTCTAGGGAGGGATTGTTTTTCCAAGAATTTGTCCATGTCTCTTAAATTGTTGAATTCATTGGCATACAGTCTTTCATAGTATTGTGTAAATATCCTTTTGATTTCTATAGGCTTGTTGTAATGTTCCCTCTTTCATCCCTATTCTTGCTATTGAAATTTGTTCCCTCCTTTCTTTGGTTAGGTTTGCCAGTGGTCTGTCGATTCTATTTATCCTTTCAAAGAACCAACTTTCAGCCCCATTATTTTTTTCCCATAGTTTTCTTATTTTCCTTCACCTGAATCTCAACCCTGATTTTTATTATTTCTTTTCTTTTTCTACTAGTAGAACTGTCTTGCTCACTCTGCTCTAGTTATTGTAGATTTTGTTTGCCAGCATATCAGTCACCCGTCTCTCTTCCTTTTTCAGGTGTGCGTGTATTGCTATGAAACTTCCTCTGATAACTGCCTTTGCTGTGTCCTATAAGTTTTGGTACGTCGTGTGCTCATTCTCATTGGTTTCTAGAAATTTCCTAATTTCATCTCTGATCTGTGCCAGTACACACTCTTTTGCAGTAGACAGTTAATCATCCTCCAATTGTTTGCTCTTGTTTTCTTCGTCTTCCTTTAGTGATTTCCAGCCTATGACACAGTGGTCAGAGAGAGAGGTCTGTATGATATCAATGTGCTTAAATTTATGTAGATTCACCCTATGTCCCAGCATGTGGTGTATCTTTGAATATGTGCCATGTGGACTTGAGAAGAATGTTAATTTTTTGTATTTGGATGAAAATCTCTGTAAACATCTATTAGATCAAATTGTCTGATTGTAGTGTTTAGATCTCTAGCCTCCTTATTGAGTTTCCTTTCTTGTGATCTATCTTTCTCAGAGAGTGGTGTATTCAGGTCACTGACAATAATTGTTGAGGCTGTGATTTCTGTTTTTATCTTTTGGAGTGTTTGGTTGACATATTCAGTGGGTCTCTCACTTGGGGAATATATGTTTAAAATGCTTAGTGGTTCCTTGTCTACCATTCCCTTGAGCATTATACTGTATACTTCCTCATCTGTTTTTATGGTTTGCACTTTGAGGTCAATTTTACCCGAGATAAGGATTGCAACCCCTGCTTTTTTTTTGAATTGCTGCTTGCTTGGTATGCCTTTATCCAGCCTTTGATTCTCAGCCTGTTTTTGTCTGTATCCTTGAGATGTGTCTCCTGTAGGTAGCAGATTGATGGATTGTGTTTTCTAAACCAGTCTGCTAGTTTCAGTGTTTTAATGCCTGTGTTCAGACCATTGATATTCAGGGTTATTATCTCCATCTGCGCACTCTGTGATGTCATCTTATACCGTTTGTGTTGGGTGTTTTCCTACTTTCCATTTTCATTAGTTTGTTGAGCATGTGTGTGTGTATCATTTTTGACTTCTTTCCATCCTTAAGTCTATGCTATCTTGGGGTCTGTTTTCTCTTTCTTGCCCTCTGGGTGAGGTTGTTCTATGTGACAATCTCTTATTTATGCTTGGTGGGTGTTGTTCTTCTGCCCATACTGGGTCAGCAAGGATATTTTGTAGGACTGGGTTTCTTCTAATGTATTCTTTAAGTTTTTTCTTGTCCGGGAAGGCTCTTACATCTCCATCTATCTTGATCGGTAATTTGGCTGGGTGGAGTATTCTTGGGTTTGCGTTGTTTTCCTTCAATTTTTGGAATATATTAATCCACTCTCTCCTCTTCTTCATAGTTTCTGCTGATAGGTCTGAGCATATTTTATTTGGGAACCTTTATATGTGATTGCTTGTTTTTCCTTAGCTGCTCTCTTGATTTTCTCCTTTTCCTGTATCATTTCATCCTTTTTCTGTATTGTTTCCCTCACATCCTGTATGACTTCAAGTAGCATTCTGAAAATTTCTTTCTGTGGCACTCAATGCCTGTTTCTTCTATGCATGTAATTATGTTCAGGACATCTTCTGCCACAGCCTTTTGTTTCTCCTGTTTTTTTTCATTGAGGTCGTTGGCACTGAGCAGTTTGCTTTGTGTTGTTTTAGAGGAGCCAGGTGCCATTTTCCAGGGAGTCAAAGAGCACTGGCTCTTTCTGGGAGACTTGTAGGAATGCTTCTTAGAACTGCCTACAGCTAATTTCACTATGGAATTAACCTACCACTTTATCCTCCTATGGCTTCCCTCTCAGAGATGTGCCCCAGAAGGCTGGTGGATTGCGTGTTTTGTTGTGGCGGAGGTTGGACAGAGGTTCCTACAGCAGCTTGGCACGTTGACTCTGAGTGTTGGTTGTGCTGCCTTAGGCCCCCAGGCACACAAGCAGGAAATCCCCAGCCAGAAGTTGGGCAGAGTATCCCCTGTTGGAGGTCAGAAGGGCTTTCCCCAGTCTTGGGCTAGCTGCACAAGGTAGAGTTCACCTAGCTGGGTGTGTAGGAGGTATAAATGCATTAGTCTAAGGGGAGTGGTCTGGAGGCCAGCAGTGGAGTGTGAGAGACAGGAAAGAGACAAAGATGAGAAAATAATTTAAAAACCTGTTGAGACTTCAAGGATATAGAGAAGAAAGGGAAACAAAAATAACAATGTAGCTAAGTCCTGATCCCTGCCCTGGAGCTGCAAGGATTTAGTCCCTGCTCTGGGGCATGGAGACAAACTGTGGCTGTGTTGTGTTAACCCTTGTGGGCTCCAAATGGTCCTGCTCCATATTTTGTTTTAATATGATCTGTTAGACAACAACTGCACTGCACTTATCTCAAGTTTAGCTCCCTCAGTGGAATTGCTTTGCACAGGACCTCTGTCTTTACAGATCTTCTTAGATAATTTGTCTGGAAAGCTTATTTTTTATTAAAGAATCATTTTAATGGGGGCTCTTACAGAACTTACAACAATCCGTATATCCACTGTATCAAGCACATTTGTGCATATGTTGCCATCATTCTTAAAAAAATTTTTTTTTCTCCTTGAGAATTTCGTATCAACTCCTCATTTTTTCCTCCCTCTTTACCTCCTTCCCAAACCCTAGATAATTTATAAATTATTATTATATTCATATCTTACACTGACTACTGGCTCACTTCACCCACTTTTCTGTTGTTCATTCCTGTTGGTGAGTGGTGGTGGTTATCCATTGATCATTGTGATTGCTTCACCGTTTCTCCCCCCACCTTCTTCCTGCCCTCATGGTATCGCCACTCCCAATATTGTTCCTGAGGGGTTTATCTGTCCTGCATTCTCTGTGCCGAGAGCTCTTATTTGTACCAGTGTACATGCTCTGGTCTAGATGGATTTGTAAAATAGCCTTGGGATCATGATAGTTGGGGTGGGGAGAGAAAGCATTAAAGAACTAGAAGGATGTATGTTTTGTAGGTCCTACACTGCACCCTGACTGGTTTGTCCCTTCTTTGTGACCCTTCTGTGAGGGGATGTCCAATTGTCTACAGATGGGTTTTGGGTCTTTTTGCCATCCCCCACCACCTCGTTCACAACAATATGATTGTTTCTTCTGGGTCTTGTAATGCCTGATATCTTATACCATGGACACCTCATGATCACACAGACACATGCTTCTACCATATGTCTCTTGTTGCTTCCCTGCTAGATGGCCACATGTTTGGCTTCAAGCCTTTAAGACCCCAACTGCTATATCTTTTGATAGCTGGCACATCAGCTTTCTTCACAACATTTGCTTATGCACCCATTTTCTGTATAGATCATGTAGGGAAGGTGAGAATCACAGAATGCCAGGTTATTAGAACAAAGTGTTCTTGCATTGAGGGGGTACTTGAGTAGAGGCCTAATATCCATATACTACCTTATTATTTAACATATAATATATATACATAAAACGACACCCTATTGTTATGTAAATATATTTACATATATATGCCTGTGTGTATACCTCTATAAATGTCCTTTAGATCTTAGTTCTTTGCTCTATTTCCTTTTACTAGGAAAGTTTCTTAAAAATACATATCCTCCCATTCTCCTGTGATACTTGCCTCTCTAAGAATTTGTCTTCATTAGCCATAATTCCTATCATCCTATTATGCAGTGACATTGCTTCATCAATCTTTGGTATATGTTACCATTCAGATTGACATATTTTGTCCTTGTTATCTATGACATTTTCATCGACATCCTTTGTGAGGTGACAATATTGCCATATCAGTCTGGATAAGATTAAATACCTGACTTTTTGCTCCATTCATCAGGAACACCTATAAAACCTCCCTCTGGTTCTCCTCCCCTCAAAATAGCATTTCAAATATTTTTTTATTTATAGCTACTTAGGTTCTCTGGATATTCTACTGCTGTGAAGAGTTACAGTCTTGAAAAACCACAGGAGCAGTTCTATTCTGCCCTATAGCATTGCTATGAGTCAGAATTGACTCTATGACAATGAGTTTAATTGGACAATCAACTCAGTAAAGAGATATTAGTACTGAAAGGAGCCATGGTGGCGCAGTGTGGGGCTGCTCACTACAAGATGAGCAGTTTGAAACTATCAGCTGCTCCGTGGGAGAGAGATGAGGCTTTTTACTCCTGTAAGGAGTTACTGTCTGAAATGCACAGATAGGGCTGCTATGAGTCAGCATTGACTCGAGGGCAGCGAGTGTTTTTGAGTTTTTTAAAGGACAGTAGCTGCCTCAATTCCTGCCTGCATTCTGATTGATGGAGATCATTTTTGAGCTTTAAGAAAAATTAATTGATTTTATTTCTGTTGTTAGTGTACCTGGCAGAACGTATGCCTTACAATACTAAGTAAGAATCTTTCCTTATACCTAACTTCAATTGGAGTCATAATAAAATTTTATCCAACAAAATTCTGCTTGTTTCGGGTTACTAATACATTTTATCAGATTTAAAGCATGTCCTTTCCTAGTTCACCACCATGAACGGATGCTTGTGTATATCTGTTATATTTATTTATGTGTTATATTTACATATAAACAGATACATATACACAAGACCTCTTCAAAATGTTGAAAAGCAAGTATATCATTTTGAGGATTAAGGAGCTCCTGACTCAAATCGTGGTATTTTCAACCACCTCTTATGCATGTAACTGTTGGATATTGAATAAGGAAGACTGAAGAAGAATTGATTCATTTGAATTATGGTGCTGGTGAAGAATACTGAAAATACTGTGGGCTGCCAAAAAGACAAAAGTACTACTACTAGAATTCTCCTTGGGGGAGAAAATGAGACTTTGACTCATGTACTTTGGACATGTTGTCAGGAGAGACCAGTCCCTGGAGAAGGACAGTGTGATTGGTAAAGTGGAGGGGCAGTATTGGAGGCCCTTGACAAAATGGATTATCTTAGTGTTTGTAAAGGTGAGCTCTAACATGACAGTGATTGTTGTGATAGCTCAGGACCAGATGGTGTTTCCTTCTGCTGTGCATATGTCAATAACAACAACATATGTATATGTGAGGGAGTTTTAAACATTTATAGAAAATTTGAATTAAAAGGTAATGGGATTTCCCACAAACTTTTTGAAGCCCTAGTGTGTGTCTGTATATATAGATATGTATGTGCACCCATCCATATATTAGTGTCTTACTGAATCTATGAATAAAGTAGGGAGGCGTCTTATCTTTTCTTATGCTTGGTATAGTGGAATTATTTCTTTAGTGTAGTGGAATTATTATTTTTCTAAAGGTCTTAGAATCTATCAGAAAAACTCTGTAAATGAATTCCTATCTTAAAATAAAATTAAAAAGCTCACTGCTATTGATTTGATGCATTTCCCCCTTAAGTCTGTGACCCTTCTCTCTGAATTAAAAACATATATTTGTTTAATGTTATTATTTTTCTATTTATTTATGGAATATAACACATTCCAAAAAATTCATAGTCTTGTATATGCACAGCTCATCACATCAAAACAGTGACACTATTCCAGTTACTCCTCCAGCCCCAGTGTGGTTCACCTTCCTCTTCTTTCTCCCTTCTTTTTTATTTGCCTTCTTACTTCTTTCTCTCTCCTTTCTCCCTCTTCCCACCACCCCTAGCCTCATCCTAGTCTTCAAATCTTTTCCTTTGGTGGGAAACCTTTCCCCACCTTTCCTTTTATAATAATAGTGTCATGAAATATTTATCTATGAGATTGATTTACTTTGCTGAGCATAATGTCCTCAAATTTTGTCCATCTCAAGAGGTATTGGCAGATTTGTCCTTGTTTTTTAAGGATGCATAACAATATGTTGTGTGTATGAACCAGAGTTTGTTTATCCATTCTCTGCTGATGGGGATTTTGATTGTTTCCATCCTTTTGGTATTATATGGATTTCTGTGATAAACATAGGGGTGCACTTATCTATTCATATTTTGTTTTTTATTTTAGTTTATATACCAAGTAGAGAGATTGCAGTGTCATAAGGTATCTGTAATTGCATTTGTTTAACGAAGTGCCATACTGTTTTTCGTAGTGGGTGTGCAATTCAGCTACCCCACCAGCACTGTATGAACATTCCAATCTCTCCAAAGCCTCTTGAGCATTTACTATTTTCTTTTAAAAACTTTTTCTAAGCGTGCCAGTGTGAGGTGGTATCTTATAATTGTGATAGTTAAATAATCTGGTGTCAATTTGAGAGGATTATGAGTGAAGGGGTGGAGTCTGATCTGTCAATCAGTATATAACCAATGACATCTCTGTGGGAGCATGTCCTTCTGCTGAGAATTCTGGGAACTCCTGTATTTCCTCCTTGGGGACCTTAGACACCTCTCTATGCTCACTCCATGAGAGAGGCTCTTCTGACAAGACACATGGTGCTACACTCTGGGAGCTGGAGAAGCCACATGAGCCTACTCTGATGCAATAAGACCTCTGGAGCCAGAGAAGTCACATAGAGACCTCTGCCAGCACTGAGAGGTTTCCACAACTACTGGACCCACAAAACATTCAACCCATTGGCCTGTGATCCTCCTTCCTTTGTCATATTTACATGTATTTTGTGAGTCTGATGAAGACTTTATAGACTGGCATCGAACATATGGGCTAATATTGGACTTATGTACTTGATCTGGACTGCGTTGAGATGTTTTTCAATATCCAATTGCTCTTGTATATAAGCCTCTTTCTTATACATAGATAAGTGTCTCTATGAATTTGTTCCTCTAGTCTACCTAGAGTAACACAATTGTTTTCTCTTTTACCCAATGTACTTGAAAATGTTTTTATATGATTGAAGTTTACCTGGTTGTCAGCTTTAGTAAATTTTCTATTCATGTCTCATTTCCATTTTGGTTTGGATATTTCTGTTTTTCTTCTTGAGGTGGTGTGGTTTTCCATAGATTAAAAAAAATTAAACCTTTATGTAATGTATCATTGCCAAATGCTTTTTCCCTAATCTGTGCATTTTCTTTTTACTCTTTTGATGCACATTAATGTCATCTCTGTTAGTCTTGGTAGACCAATGAAACAAATCCAGAGACACTCATGTGTGTGTAAGAGAGAGTTTTGTACAAAGAATAATTGTTTATTAAGAGAACATCCGGGAGGAGACCAAGATGGTGACCAGATAGGTAGCATGCCCAGAGCTCTGTGGATATAGGTGATGGGGGAGAGTTGGGGACCATGTAGGGGTATCAAGGCTGTCAGTTGTTCTTCTAGACAGCTCAGCACTTTTCTGAGCCAGTAGCTGACCACTATCATGGTCTCAGGTCCACAAGCTGCATCTTTGCTGTGCTCAGGGAGCCTGGTCTGCTTTGACCTGGTGCCACAGGCTACCCAGGCCCTGCTTTGTCACTCTGTGCAGACCCACCAGCCAGTGCCCCCGCCCCTGCTCCCCAGAGATGACCACCCACCTGGGAGCTCCTCACAGCCCTGCCAGACAGCCCTTCTCCCACAAGAGGCTAACGCCTTGGTGCCATAGGACAGCCAGGTGTAAGGCAGAGTTTTCTGTCCTACCTTGGCATTCCATGCAGATCCCCCATCCAGACCCCCTCACCCCAGTGGTCCCTGCCCCATCTCTGAGCTCCCTACAGACCTGCCAGCCAGACTCCCACCCCCCACACAGAGGTTCCCACTCTGGCACGAAGTTCTGAGTCTTCCAACTCTCCAACACAAGTTGGGCAGAAGCTTGTGCAGCTACAGCATAGGGACCCAAGCTTTTGGTTTTTTCTACTGCAATCTGCTTTCTCCCTAAACAACCCTCCCCCTGCGCTCTGAGCAGTGGATCTGCATGTGAACAGAAATATCGGCCTTCCTTCCCACCTGCCTACCTGTGGGAAGTGCTCCTAACCAGGAACAGATTACCCAATCCTCAACCCATCCCCTTTACTCAGGCCAACACTCGCCTAGACACCACAACTGCACAACTGCAAGCATCCCCTATGGAGTCCTGAGGGTAGTTGGAGCACAAAGCGTAGGCCAAGGTGAGAGAGAAACCCCAGTAGGGTAAAGGTGAAACACAACCCTCAAGGCAGTTACCTGCAGACACACCAGAGAGAGAGCCCAGGGCTCTGAGACACCTGGGAAAATGGCACCTTGTTCCAAAAATCAACAAAAAACCCCTAGCAAGATTCTTCAATAGCTTCAACAAGAAAAGAGAAACAAGATCCAACATCAGAGGATGACCTAGACCTAACGGCATTCATAGAAGAGGCATGTTGACCTCCCACAGAAAGAAATCTTCAGAATGCTGCTTAGAGTCATACAAGACATGAGGAAAGCATTACAGAAAAAGGATGACATGATAGAGGAGATACGGGCCATGCACCAAAGGGAAATACAAGAGGTAAGGAGTGAGATAACAAAAACTAATAGCAAACTCATGGACTTCGTCCAGCAAATGGAGGAGGCAAGAACTACACCGGTGACCTAGAGGACTTGCAAGCAGAAATTAATAAATGTGAGAAAAAGTGTAACAGGTCCATTAGAGAAGCTGAAGAAAATCTCAGCACTTTGTCTGATGGTATGAGAAGGAAAAACATCAGAATAATTGGATTACTGGAGGAAAACACATCATGGAAATAAGCATCAAAAATAGTGATGGAATGCTTGGAGGAAAACTTCCCTAGCTTTATGAATGAAAACCAGTCAGCCACCCAGGAGGCTGAAAGAACACCAGCTAGACTGAATCCCAAGAAGAAGTCACCAAGCCATATAGTTGTTAAACTATCCAACTTTGAGGAAAAGGAGGAAATTATGAGAGCAGCTAGGAAAAAACAGGTAATCACATATAAAGGCAAGCAGATAAGAATATGCTCAGACTTATCAGCGGACACTATGAATAAGAGGAAAGAGTGGAGCAACATATTCTGAAAATTGCAGGCAAATAATGCAAACCCAAGGATATTCTATCCAACTAGGTTGATGGAAAAGCGAGAGTCTTCCCAGACAAGGTAAAAAAATCAAAGAATATGCTAAAATGAACCCAGCATTACAAAAGATCCTTGCTGACCCAGTATGGGCAGATCAACACTCACCAGGCACATAGAAGAGACTGCCAAAAAGAAAGAAAAAAAGACTGCCACATAGAACAATTCCACATGAGACCATAAAAGAGAAAACAGCACCCAAGATAACATTGACTCAACGATGGAAAGAAGGCAAGAATGTACCACAAACACACACATGTACAACCCACAAAGAAGAAATGGAGGTAGGAAAACAGCCAACACAAGAGGGATAAAATGACACCACAGAGTCCATAGGTAGATGTAATAACCCCGAATATCAATGGAATGAACTCAGGCTTTAAGAGACGGAGACTAAAAGATTGGCTTAGAAAATACAGCCCCTCAATCTGCTGCTCACTGGAGACACATCTCAAGAATACAGATAAAAATAGGCTAAGAATCAAAGGCTGGATAAAAACATACCAAGCATATAGTAATGCAGAAAAAGAAGGAGTTGCGATCCTAATCTCAGATAAAGCTGATCTCCGAGTGCAAACCATACAAAGTAATAAGGAGGGGCACTATATAGTGCTCAAGGCAACTGTAGACCAAGAACCTGTAAGCATTCTAAACATTTACTCGCCAAACAAGCAATCATCAGAATATATCAATTAAACACTCCAAAGGATGAAAAAAGAAACCACAGCCTCAACAATTATAGTAGGTGACTTCAACACACTACTCTCTGAGAAAGACAGATCCATGGGAAAGAAACTCAACAAGGAGGCTAACGATTGAAACACTACAATTACACAATTTGACCTGATAGATATTTACAGAGTTCTCCACCCCAATAAAAAAATACTTCATTTTCAAGCCCACATGGCACATATTCGAAGATAGACCACATGCTGGGACATAAGTCAAATCAGCTTACATTTAAGCACATTGATATCATACTGACCACTTTGCCATAAGGCTCGAAATCAACAAAAGGAAGATGAAGAAAACAAGGACAAACAATTGGAGGATGGATGAATAACTCTCTATTGAAAAAGGCCCAGATCAGAAAGGAAATTAGAAAACTTCTAGAAATCAACGAGATAAAAACATGTTGTACCAAAACTTATGGTACAACAAAGGCAGTCTTCAGAGAAAGTTTCATAGCAATACATGCACACATGAAAAAAGGAAATGAGACTCATGATTGATATGCTGGCACAAAATTTGCAGCAACTACAGCAAAGTCAACAAGACAATCCAATTAATAGCAAAAGGAAAGAAATAATAAAAATAGGGCTGATATTTCGGAGAAGGAAAATAAGAACTATGGAAAATTTAATACTGATAAAAGTTGGTTCTTCAAAAGGATAAACAGAATTGACAGACCACTGAAAAACTTAACTAAAGAAAAGAACAAATTTCAATAGGAAGGATGAGGAATGAAAGAGGGGACATTATAAAGGACCGTAATAAAATCAAAATGATAATTGCACAGTATTACGAAAGCCTGTACTCCAAAAAATTCAACAACTTGGAAGATGGAAGAATTCTTGGAAAAGCAATCCCTCCCTAGACTATCCCTGATGGATGTCAAGAACCTCAACAGACCCATAGTTATAGAAGATATAGACAAGGTTCTCAAGGGATTACCAACAAAAAAAAATCCCCTGGACCCGATGGCTTCACTGCATAATTCTACCAGGCATTCAGGGAAGAACTGACACCAAACATACAAACTCTTCCAGAACATAGAAAAGGATGGCAAACTCCTGAACTCTTTCTATGACTCTAGTATAACTCTGATACCAAAACCAGGCAAGGATCCCACAAGAATCGAGAACTACAGACCAATATCCCCAATGAACATTTATGCAAAAATCTTTAACAAATTATTGGCCAACAGAATACAAAAGTATATAAAGCAAATAATTCACCATGATCAAGTGGGATTCATACCAGGGATTCAGGGATGGTTCAACATATGAAAGACCATTAGTATTATTGTCACATTGAAATGAAAAATCATAAGAACCACATGATAATATCGATAGATGTGGAAAAAAACGCTCGACAACATCCAACACCAATTCCTGTTTAAGACACTCAAGAAAATAGGAATGGAAGGAAAATTCCTCCTTATAATACAAGCTGTATATGAAAAACCAACAGCCAAAGTGGTAGTCAGTGGGGAAAAGACAAGATCAATCCTTCTGAAAAAAAGGGGACTAGAGAAGGATGTCCTTTGTCCACACTCCTATTTAACATTATGCTGAAGGTCCTAGTTAACAGCATAAGGCAAAGAAAAGACATCAAAGGTATTTGTCTGAGGAAGGAAGATGTGAAGCTATCGTTATTTTCAGATGATAGGATTTTATATGTGCAAAATCTCAAAAGCTCCACAAGAGGAGTACTGGAAGCAATAGAGAAATATGGCAGAGTGGCAGGATATAAGATCAATAAACAGAAGTCTATCAGACTACTATACACATGGGACAAGGCTGCAGAATAGGGGATCAAAAAGGTGGTACCCTTCATAATAGCTAAGCACAAATTGAAATATCTAGGGATATATCTGACTAAAAAAATATAAGATCTTTATGAGGAAAACTACAGAACACTATTAAAAGAAACCAAGAGTGACCTCAACAAATGGCAGAATATCCCATGCTCATGGATTGGAAGACTCAATATAGTAAAGATGTCAGTTCTGCCCAAGGGCACTATAGAAGTATAATGCTATCCTGATACAAAAACCATCATCTTTCTTCAAAGAATTGGAAAAACTGATGACCAACTTGATATGGGCAGGGAAGAAATCCAGAATTAGCAAAGAAATCCTCAAGAAGAAGGACAATGTTGGGAGGGCTGGCTTCACCCAACTTAAGCACCTACTATACAGCCACAGTGGTCAAAACAATGTGGTATTGGTATAATGATAGATATTCATACCAATGGAAAAGGATTAAAAACCAAGAAATAAAATAACCGGCATACAGACAAGCGATCTTTGATAAGGACCCCCAAATATCAAATGGGAAGCAGATGCCTTCTTCAATACATGGTGCCGGAAAACTGGATATATATCTGCAGAAAATGAAGCAAGACCCTCACCTCACTCCATGCACAAGAATAAACTCAAGGTGAATCACAGACCTACAGGTAAAACCCCAAACTATTAGGATTATCAACAAGGGAATTGGAACAAATCTGAGAACTTTGACTCAGGTGATTACATAGGCTATCAGAAACAGGGAAGGACACAACACAGAGGAGGCAAAAATGGATACGTGGGATATATTAAAGCTAAAACATTTGTGTACATCGAAAGAATTCCCCAAGAGAGTAATAAGAGAGACCACAGAATGGGAAAACATTTTTAGCAATGATACACCCAACAAAGGCCTTGTTAATAAAGTCTGTAGTACTCTGCTTACTTACAACAAGGGGGAAAAAATTGTCCACTGAGAAGGTAGAAAAAGGACCTGAACAGAAGTTTCTCAAGGTCAGAAATCCAAATGGCCAATAAATATATGAGAAAATGTTCCAGATCCTGAGCCATAAGAGAAATGTAAATTAAAACAATTATGAGATACTACCTAACACCTCAAAGATAGCCCAATTAAAAAAATCACAGAGTAACAAGTGTTGGAGGGGCTGTGCAGAGATAGGAACTCTTGTCCACTGCTGGTGGACCTGTAGGTATATACAACCATTATGGAAATCAATTTGGCGTTATCTAAAACAGGTAGAAATTGAGCGACCATACAACCCAGCAATCCCCTTACTGGGTATATATCCAGAAGAGATAAGAAACAAACTATGGCCAGATATCTGGGCTCCAATGTTCAGTGAGGCACAGTTCACAATTGCAAGGAGTTGGAAGCAATCCAAATTTCCATCAACAGATGAATAGATTAAGAATCTGTGGTACATAGATACAATGGAGCATTATGCATCCCTAAAAAGTGGTGATGAATGCAAGAAGCATATCTCCGCATTGGAAGAACTGGAGGAAATTATGTTAAGTGAAGTAAGGCAAGCACAAAAGGACAAGTACAACATGAGTCCGCTGAAGTAAGCTTAAAAAAATGTAAAAGGGACATAAGGAAAAAGCTACTGTATACTAACATTCCTAGGGTGAGGTCCAGGTAATATGGCAGGGGCTAGACTAAATCCAGGGATACATATAGTAGCCAATTAAAAAGGATGGGGGGGAAAAAGAGACATGGGTAGAGGGGGAAGAGGGCATGAACCCACCCAAGGGGAGGGTGTTGTTTATATCTCCACAGGGAAAGAGGGACCAGACTTCAACCCAGTGCTCTAAGATGAGAACGTAATACACTGGCATGAAGCAGGGAACCAATAGAGAGGCCTGCGGGGTTGGCCCCATTACCACTTAAGTAGACAGCCCCCTACCCTCAGAAGAATTCATTTCAGAGGACAGCACTGAAGCTATAGCTCACGTAGAGGGACGTGTCTGATCAGAGCACACAGGAGAAAATTAAGGGGGAGGGAAAAAGAGTGAAGTTCATCCTAGCCCACCAAGCCCTGAGTATATTTCTGCTCAGAGCAGCCAATGTACAGACAGGACCATAGGGCTGGCCCCACCATGAGACATGATATCCCTCACTGACCCATAGTACTACAGGGAACAAAACTGGAGACACAGTGTGGGAATTGTGCCTGATCTGACCCCACCACACCGAGTTGAAACACTAAGGGTGTACAACAGAACAGCAAGGGAAGCAGAACAATGAAGTCTTCAGGGAATACCAAAAATCGACTGCGGGTTCAGGGCGTGGTGCCCCATCAGACTCAACTGGAAAACACTTGTAAAAGTCAACAAATAGACCTTGAACTATTTATAGGCTTTTCTTTAGTTGTTGTAGTTATTGTTTTATTTTCTATTGCTGATTTGTTTTGCTCAGTCTTGTGTTTATGCATATTATTATCTCTGCATGTCTATTTAGATAATATAGGCAGGATTAACAAGTTGGAGGAGAAAACAACGGGATGACAGTTCCAGGGGGACTAGGGGGAGGAAAAGATGGGGGAAAGGAAGTGTGTGTTAACAAACTCAGGGACAAGGCAACAACAAGTGACTGAAAATTGATGGCAAGGAGGGTCTAGGAGGTCTGGTAGGGCTTGATCAAGGACAATGTAACTGAGAGGAATTACTGAAACCCAAATGAAGGCTGAACATGATAGTGGGACAAGAGGAAAGTAAAAGGAAGTAGAGGAAAGAACTAGGAGGCAAAGGGCATTTATAGTGATCTAAATACAGACATGTACATATGTAAATATATTTATATATGATGATGTGGAAATAGACCTATGTACATATATTTATAGGTTTAGTATTAAGGAAGCAGATGGACATTGGGCCTCTATTAAAGTACTCTCTCATCATAAGAACACTTTGTTCTAATAATCCGGCATTCTGAGATGCTCACCTTCCCTACAGGATAGCTGAAGACAAAATGGGTACATAAGCACATGTGGTGAAGAAAGCTGATGGTGTCTGGCTATAAAAAGATATAACATCTGGGGTCTTAAAGGCTTGGAGATAAACAAGCGGCCATCTAACTGAGAAGCAACAAAGCCCACCTGGAAGAAGCACATCAGCCTGTGTGATTGTGAGGTATCGACGGGATCCGATATCAGGCATCAAAGACCAATAACAAAATATCATGTAAATATGAATGGGGGTGGGGTGGGGAGTGCAGAGTGGAGGCCCAAAGCCAATCTGTAGGCAATTCAACATCTTCTTACAGAATGGTAGCGGGAAGAAAACAGACCAGTCAGGGTGCAGTATAGCACCGATGAAACATACACCTTTCCTCTGGTTCTTTAATGCTTCCTCACCCCCTATCTTGACCCCAGTTCTACCTTACAAATCTGGCTAGACCAGAGCATGTACATGGGTACAGATAAGAACTGGAAATGCAGGACAGATAAACGACTCAGGGCCAATATTGAGAGTAGCCAGGAGGGTAAGGGTAAAGTAAGGGGAGAAAGGGGGAACTAATCCCAATGACCTACCTATAACCCCCTCCCAGGGGGATTGCCAGCAGATAGAGAGCTAAAGGGAGACATTGGATAGTGCAAGGCATGGAAAAATAATAATAATTTATAAATTATCAAGAGTTCATGAAGGAGGAAGGGTGGGGAGGGAGGGGGGAAAATGAGCTGATAGCAAGGGCTCAAGTAGAAAGCAAATGTTTTGAAAATCATGATGGCAACAAATGTACAAATATGCTTGACATAATGGATGTATGCATGGATTGTGATAAGAGTTGTACGAGTCCTCAATAAAATTATTAAAAAAAAGAAAATATCCCAGCCCTGTTCAGGTCAAGTCCATAAGTCCAATATTATCCCATATGTCCAATACTAGTCTATAAATTCCTCTTCAGATGCACATAACCTGTTCAATGATGCTGAATAAAGATCACAGACCCGTGGGTCGAAAAATCTTGTGGATTCAGTGGTGGTGGAAGCATCTCCAGGGCTCTGGTTACCATCAGCATGACTCCACGAGGCTTGTCATCAGGAATGTGAAGCAGAGAGCATGTGTCCCGCCTCCAGGGAGTAGGAAGTTCCCAGATCCTCATGAGAAGGCCATGCCCACAAAGAGGGATCAAGCAAGCTGTGACCTGATTGACATCCTAGACTCCACTCCTTCATTATGTTAGCAAGCTGGCATAAAATCGTGTAACTACCACATCATAATTTTAGAAGGTCCCAGTGCTCTGTTTAATCTTCTGTGGTGTGGACATGTTGCATTATGTTTAGTAGTATAGTTATACCTTGTGTTAGGGTCCATAAGTTTGTCTGTTTTTTTCTCTCCTATTGATGGTTTCTATGGTTCTAGTGTTAATATTTAGGTCTTTAAACTATCTTGAGTTTGTTTTTGTGCATGATATCTGCTTCATTCTTTTGCAGGTGAAGATCCAATTTACCCAGCACTATTTATTGAAAAGGCCACCTCTTTCTCACTTAATGAATTTTAATTTTTTATCAAAAATCAGATGTCTGTAGGTGTTTCATTGTATTTCTGGATTCTCTGTCCTAAGTTAGTGATCTCCTTATTTATCATTTGCCAATACCAAGCTGCTTTGATAATTGTGGCTGTATAATAGGATTTGAAATCAAGAAGTGAAAGGCATTCTACTTCTCTTTCTTAGTAGTGTTTTGTTTATCCTGAATTTTTTAAAAAATAGTTTTATTGGCACTTCCTCCACACACCATGCAATTCAATAGTTCAACTATGTCAAAAAGAGTTGTACAATAATGTCATTACCACAATAAATTTTAGAACACTTTATTTTTTCCTAAACTCATTGTTATTCATATAATTTTCCCCCAATTGTGGCAAAAATATACACAACAAAACATACACTAATTGAACAACTTTTCCATGTTTGTATTCAGTGACCACTATACTCTTCATGTTGTATGACCATTAATGTTATCCCTCTCCAAATTGTCCCACCACTTTAAAGTGAGCTCAAAGCCCCTTAAGTAGAAATCCTTCCTCCTTCACCCGTAGTTAACTGAAGTCACATTTGCTTTCATTCTCGTTTAATAGATTTCTTGATATAATATACATATATCATCCACTTCCACAGTTAAACTGCTTCTAAAAAGAACTGTATCCCCTAAGTTTTGGCCCTTTTCATGTAAAGTTGGTAATTAGTTTCCATTTCTTTGAAAAAATTCTGCTAGAACTTGATCAGAATTGCATTGAATTTATAGAGTGTTTTTGGTAAAACTGAACCGTTGTCTTGCTATCCATGAACCATAATCATTCTTGCCTTTAAATAAGTCTCTTTTGGTTTCTTGTTGAAGTGCTCCTAGTTTCCCTTGAATGAATCTTTTGTTTATCTCATTAGATTTATTCCCAAGTGTTTCATCTTTTTGAGAGCTACTGTAAATGATATTGTCCTTTAATTTCCTTTTTTGGAGTCCTCTTCTTTAACATGAAAGACCCAATTGATTTTTGTATGTTGATCTTGTACTCTGCTACATTGCTCAAATTTTCAATTAGTTCCAGAAAGTTTTTAATTGGATCTTTGGAATTTTCTATATATAGGAGTATGTCATCTGCAAGTAAAGAAGGTTCTGTTTCTTCTTTTCCCCTCTACCCTACTTTAGCAAGTTGGAAATTTCATTTTTTTTCCAGCCTTTTTGCCTTTCTACAATCTGCGGTACAGTAAAGCTATTAAATTCTCCTCTGAATGCCATCTTGGCATATATGACAGGTTTTATCCCATGTGGCTTTTCTTGTTATTCAGCTATAAACCATTTATAATTTCTGTCTTTATTTCTTTTTAAAGCTAAGGGGTATTTAGTCAAGTGTTGGAAATATGTAAGGGGAACAGTTTTTGTTGGATATACTTCTGTTGTGATTTTCTAATGTAATTTTGTTATAGTTAGTGAATGCGCACTACCTGAGTTTTACTTTTGGGGATCTGTCATGATTTCTTTTGTGGCCTATATTTGGAAAATCTTACGAGCATTTGAGAAGATTGTGTTTTGTCTGTTGGTTAGAAAGATTATTTCTCCTTTCGCTGGGAGCTTCTGTATTGCCAACGCGAGCAAGTGCCCAGAGAGCTCCATACCCACTGATGCCCAGAAACAACATAATAAATAATAAAAGAAATTCCATCTTGGCATAGCTCTAAAAGCCAACCCCTTTAGAGTGCTTCCCATGCAAAGGGACTTACCGTATATACTCGTGTATAAGCCGTATATACTCGTGTATACTGGGGTTCAGCTTATACACGGGTCAGTGGTACTCCAGCAAGGTGTAACATCTCACGGGGGCCCTCCAGAGGTAACAGGACGAGCACCCGTTATTTCATGGGTGATTGCCGTTTCTCCGCTGTTCATTCAAAGTCCCGCGGACAGTGCAGGGCTTTGAATGTTTGTTTACTCACATCTAACCAATCAGAGCAGTCCTATGACGTGGACGGCTCCAATTCGCAGAAGCACCCATAGTGATTCACTTACACCAGCACCTGAACTGGTAAGGATATGTCTGTGGCTGCACTCCATCTCTCCTCTCTAGTCTCTATGTTAATTCACATCCTGCATCCCAACCCGCACGGACTCCCCCCCTCCTCCCAGCTAACACATGGCGGGGGGCATTAACATGAAAGTTCTTTTTCAAAGTCTTGTTTTTTTATCCTATTAGAAATGGATACTCTTGAACCAAAACAAAAACGCCGGTCATGAGGCTGGTTTCAAAATGAAGGTTGTGTCAAGAGCAGAAGAGAGCAATAACAGTATTGCAAGTAAGGAATTCTGTGTCATAAAAAGCAAGTGAGGGAGTGGCAGAAAATGAAGGTTGACTTAGAACAGATTCCAAAAGCTAAAAAACTCGTTGTGGTTTAATGTCTTTTTATGGGGCTCTAGAGAGTGAATTGCATAAATGGGTTATGGAGTGTCGTCAAAATAGTTACTGCGTAACACGCATGGGAATCTGCATACGTGCTGTACAAATAGCTAAGGATGACAACTATAAAGAACCAGGCATTGAAAAAATTGCTGCATCAGCAGGATGGTGTACCCGCTTCATGAATAGGCTTGGCCTATGTTTAAAACAAAGAAAAAAGATTTCCCAGAAATTGTCACAAGACCTTGAAGAAAAAATTACTGTATGTCATTCTAGTAATTTATTATAAAACAAAGAAGGATTTATAATTATACCCTGGCAGATATTAGGAATATGGATGAAACTGCCATGACTTTTGATCTTCCAAGCAACAGAACTGTGGCATGTATAGGAGAAAAAAAGATTTTTCTCAAAACCACAGGAAATGGAAAAAACAACCACCACTTTACAGTTGTTCTATCATGTTTGGCTAATGGAACTAAGCTGCATCCTGTCATTATTTTTAAAAGAAAGACCTTGCCTAAAAGGATCAATTTCCCACCAAGAATCACTGTGTGCACACATGTTAAAGGCTTGATGGATGAAGATGGAACAAAAAAATGGTTGGAAGAAATTTGGAACTGACAACCAGGAGCAGCCTTAAAGAAAAAGCCATCGTTATTTGTTTGGGATATGTTCAGAGCCCACCTATCGGATGACATAAAAACAATTGGCAGAATCTAGTAAAGTTATGGCACTTTAGCCATTATTCCAGGTGGACTTACATCTGTACGGCAGCCTCTGGATGTATTTTTGAATAAGCCTTTTAAAGATCATGTGCAAAGGATGCGGCATAAATGGATGTCATCTGGTCAAGCCCGACGAACAAAAGGAGGAAATCTCATGAAGCCTGACATAGAGTTAATAGCAAAGTGGGTTCGAGACGCATGGGAAGACATTCCAGAAGACATGGTGAAACATGCCTTCCAGAAATGTAGTATTAGTAATGCTATGGATGGCAGTGAAGACTGCGCTTTGTATGAAAATGATAGCAGTGATGGTGATGACGGCGATCTCAGTGAGGACAGCGTCTATGATGACCTCACACCAGCTGAAGCTCTGCATTGGGATACAGATGATGCTGAGGAATCCAGTTTTGAAGGATTTTAACTCTTTACATTTTAGCTTGGTTGCTGATTGAGCTCAGGGAATACTACTCTTAAGGTATCACTGTTGACACCTTATTGTTTTTGTTGAACCTTTTTTCCACTTACTGTGCTGGTTTGCTAATGTTAAATGACTTGTTGTCCTTTTATTTATGTTTTTTATTTAAAATAAATATTGAAATACATTACTCCACTAATGTCTCAATTTTTAGTAATTTTATTTTCATTTGTTTTGATTATTGAAACTTACCAATAGCTTCTGCATTTTCCATCCTAGGCTTATACTTGAGCCAATTAGTTTTTCTGGTTTCCCAGATAATAATTAGGTACCTTGGCTTACACTCAGGTTGGCTTATATTTGAGTATATACGGTAGGTTAGGAAAAGTAGTGGTTGAAGCCAAATAGCCATGCTCTGTCATTAGAAGCGTGTGTCTGGGTCCAGCTGATCAAGAGTCACAAGAAAGTCACAGCCTTGGGTCATGTTGTACTTTAGTCCTCAAGGTAATAACTTTGCCCTTTAATACTTGAAAGACTTTTTTGCATAATATTTATCCAATGCAATCTGCCATTTGATTTTTTAAAAATGCATTATAATTTGGGTGAAGTCTCACAGACAGAGAACATTGCCTTTTCATTCAATAATCCACACATATTTTCATTCATGAAAATGATTGTAATCCTTACAGTATAACAACACTCAATTGACTCATTCTGTAAAATGGGTAGATGACACTTATGTCCTGGTTATGTTAAGTATTGAATGATAGGATGTGTGAAAAGCACCCTGTTCAGTGCCGAATACAATACAGACATGAAAACAAGTTGTGTTTGTCATTACTAATATATACAACTTCTTTTTAATAGCTTTTAACCAGTAAATGGGGTAACCAAGAAGAAAGTATAATGGAGAAGATGGCCAACACTTTATTCACTTGCTCAATAAATAATAAAGAAATGTCTACTATAAGCCAAATTTTAGGAAGACCAGGTCTTTGGTCCAGGGATTAGGAAGCTATAGTCGATGGAGAAGACAAACAATAAGCAAGTCCTTTGCAACACTAACATAAGTGACACCCTCTGGCTCTTTGAAGTTTCAGGGTCAATAAACAGCCACCCCTTCGCTTCTCCACTTCTCTGCAAAATCATCACCAGGTAAGCAACTGGTCCAAAGGACTATGGACCACAGGAACCACAGTTTGTATGCCTCAGAGACCAGGAGAACTAGATGGAATCCAGCTACCAAGACTGACTCCTCTGAATGGGATCACAGCAGAGGGTCCTGGACACAATTGGATAAAAGTGTAAAACAAAAAATCAAATTCATACACGCAAAAAAGACCACATTTAATTGGTCTGACAGAGACTTCAGGAACTCTCAAGAGTATGGCTCTAAGACACCCTTCTGACCTAGAACTAGAGCCATTCCATTCCCAGAGACCATCTTTCCATTGTGTCCTGGTTACGTTGCTCCTTCCTCCCTATCCCCTGCTGCCTTGTGAGCTTTATCCCTGGGCAAATGCTGCCTTTTGGCCACATATGGTTGATTATCTGTTGCTTAATTTCTTGAGTTTTGCTTCCATATGCTTGGATTTGGATTTAGCAAAATGAAATTTTTGACAACTTCAATCTATTACTCATCGGTCAAGTTGGGGGGATTTTTGTTTTCTCTATGTTGAAGTGTAATCCATGCTACTTTTCATCCATAAGAGCTTTAAGTATATTCACTTTCAATAAGTAAAGTTGAGTCATTTACTTGTTATACATTGTTAATGAGCCTTCTTCCAATCCTGACGTCATGTTTTTATTCATGCAGTACAAGTTCTTGGATTATTTACACAGCATACAGATCAGATAAGTATGGTGAAAGGCAATCGCAAGGAGTTGGAAACAACCCAAATTCCCATCAACAGACGAATGGATTAAAAAATTGTGGCACATACATACAATGGAGTACTATGTATCGCTAAAAAGCAGTGATGAATGCATGAAGCATATCGCCGCATGGGAAGAACTGGAGGAAATTATGCTAAGTGAAGTAAGCCAAGCATAAAAGGACAAGTATAACATGAGTCTGCTGAGGTAATTATATATACATACATATATATATGAGAACACAAAAGTAAGTGCAAAAGGGGCACAGGGAAATAGCTACTGTATACAAACACTCGAGGGGTGAGGTCCAGGTAGTATGGCAGGGGCCAGACCAAATCCAGGGGTACATATGGTAGCCAACTAAAAAGGGGGTGGAAGGAGGAAAGCAGAAAGAAAAAAAAAGATGTGTGATAGGGGAAAAAGGCACTGACCCACCCAAGGGGATGATATTGTTTGTGTCTCCACAGGGAAAGAGGGACCAAATATAAAGCCAAAGCCAAATGAATGCAGTGTGCCGGCAAGGAGTGGGGAGCCAGTAGAGGGGTCTGAGGGCTCGCCACCCCCACACCAGCCACATGGACAAATGCCCCTCACCCCAGAAGAATTTACTTGAGAGGATGCACTGATGCTGCAGCTAGGAGAGAGGGGTATGTCTGGTCAGAGCAAGTGTGAGAAAATGAAGGGGGAGGAAGAGAGAGTGGAGCACATCCTGGCCTATCAGGCCTGGAGGACGATATCCCTGCTCTGAACAGCGAATGGACAGAGTGGACAATATGGCTGATCCCACTACAAGACACACCGTCCATGATGGCCCAGGGCCCTAAGGGGGACAACACTGGAGACTCAGTGTTGGGACTGGCCCAGACTGACCCGGTGACACTGAGGCAAACCACTAAAAGCGTGTGGCAGAGCAACCGTGGGAGCAGAGCAGGCAGCCCCAGAAGGAGTACAAAGGACAGACTCTGGGGCCAGAGCATGGTACCCCATCGGACCTGACTGAAGGACACATCTAGACATAAAAAATCAGCCCTTGATCTATTTACAAGTTTTTCTTTCTTTAAAAATTTTTTCTTTTAATTTATTCTTCTATCGACAATTGGTTTCCTTTTTTGTTGTCATCGCTGTGTTCTCACTCCTCGCCTATCTTGCTATGACTTGATTTTTGGTGCATATTATTATCTCTACAGATCTATCCAGATAAGATAGACTGGATTAATAGTCTGGAGGAGAAAACAACGGCCCCAATGGTTCCAGGGGATACAGGAGAGGGGGAGAAGAGGATAAGGAGCTGGTGCTGACCAACACAGACACAGGGGAGCAAGAAGTGACCCAAAATCAATAGCAAGGAGGGTGTGAGAGGCCTGGTAGGGATTCAGCAAGGGCAAGGCAACTGAGAGAAATTACTGAAATCCAAATGAAGGCTGAGCATGATAGTGGGACAAGAGGAAAGTAAAAGGAAATTGAGGAAAGAACTAGGTGACAAAGGGTATTTAAAGAGGTCTAAAGACTGGAATGTACATATGTAAATATATTTTTATAAGAGTGTGGGGAAACAGATCTATGTGCATATATCTATAGGTTTAGTATTAAGGCAGCAGATGGACATTGGGCCTCTACTCAAGCACTTACTCAATGCAACACATTGTTCTATTAAATTGGCATTCTAGGATGCACACCTTCCCGACATGATTGCTGAAGAAAAATGTGTGCATAAGAAAATGTGGTGAAGAAAGCTGATGGTGCCCAGCTATCAAAAGATATAGCATCTGGGGTCTTAAAGGCTTGAAGATAAACAAGCGGCTATCCAGCTGAAAAGTATCAAAGCCCACATGGAATAAGCACACCAGCTTGTCTGACCATGAGGTGCTGATGGGACCAGTTATCAGACATCAAAGAACTAAAAATCGTATCAGTGGGTGCCCACCTTCCTGATACGATCATTGAAGACTAATGTGTGCATAAGCAAATGTGGGGAACAAAGCTAATGGTGCCCAGCTAGCAAAATATATCGCATCTGGGGTCTTAAATACTTGAAGATAAACAAGTGGCCATCTAGCTGAGAAGCATCAAAACCCACATGGAAGTAGCACACCCGCCTGTCTGACCACGAGGTATAGAAAGGACTAGTTATCAGACATCAAAGAACTAAAAATCATATCAGTGGGTGCCCACCTTCCTGATATGATCAATGAAGACAAACATGTACATAATCAAATGTGGTGAAGAAGGCTAATGGTGCCCAGCTATCAAAAGATATAGAGTCTGGGGTCTTGTAGGCTCAAAGATAAATAAGTGACCATCTAGTTCAAAAGCAACAAAGCCCACATGGAAGAAACGCACCTGCCTGTGTGATCATGAGCTGTCGAAGGGATCAGGTACAAGGAACAAAAAACAAAGCATCAAGGAACAAAAAAAATCACATCATTGTAAATGTGGGTGAGTGCAGAGTAGAGACTCAAAGCCCAGTGGTAGCCAATTGGACACCTCCTTAATGAAGGGTTGTGGAGAGGAGATGAGCCAATCAGGGTGCAGGGTAGCAGCAATGAAATATATAATTTTCCTCTTATTCTTAAATACTTCCTCCCCCTCCCCCACCATCATGATCCCAATGCTACCTTACAAATCCGGCTAGACCAGAGGATGTACATTGGTACAGATAGCAACTGGAAACACAGTGAATCCAGTACAGATGACTCCTTCAGGACCCGTGGTGAGAGTGGCGATGCCTGGAGGGAGGAGGGAATGTGGGGTAGAAATGGGGAAATGATTACAGGAATCTATGCATAGCATCCTCTCTGTGGGATGGACAGCAGAGAAGAGGGCAGGGGGAGATGTTGGACAGTGTAACATATGACAAAATAATAATAATTCATGAATTATGAAGGGTTCATGAGGTAGGCGGAGTGGGGAGGGAGGGGGAAAATGAGCAGTTGATATTAAGGGCTCAAGTGGAAGGCAAATGTTTTGAGAATGATGATGGTGACAAATGTACAAATGTGCTTGACACAATGGATGCATGTATGAATAGGGATAAGAATTATAAGAGCCCCCAATAAAATGATTTTAAAGAAAGTATGGTGAAAGGCTATAATCCTGATGCACCCCTTTCTGATTTAACACCATTAAAAAATCTTTATATCACTGTTATTTAATATGCCCTACATGCTCATGATGCAGGTAGGAAAATGCTTATGAATCCATACATTTGGGACTAGACTGCTGCTTTTGTGAAAAGTGAATTTTGGGGCTAGTAGAATATTGGTGAAAGTTTGTGAAAGTTTTCAAGAAAGTAATTGTAGAATTAGAAATATGTACACATCACAAAGAAAGTAATTGTAGAATTAATAATCCTATTCATTTGGTTTCCTGAGCTTTCTTTGCACTCTGGTTTTGCTTTGTTTTTCGCCTTTTCTCCTAGCGGTATTAGAATTCCATAATGAAAGGGAGACAATTGTGCTTCCTTCTGATATTTTCAATCTTATAGCTTTTTAATTTTTGTGCTTCTTCTTCAATAAGCATCTGATTTTTGGCAACCTCTGATTGGATAGCACTTAACATTTTGGTACCCTGATCTCTATCCATGGGTGCCTCCTCAGCCTCCTCACGGTAATTTTGTATTCTTTTTTCTATAACAGGTCTCACTGCGCTGATCCGCTCATCTTGAATGGATGCCCCTAAATCAGTCCTTCTCTTAACCCATCTACGTCATACGGCCTTCCATTAACAGAACATAACTGCCAAGGTGAAAAGCATCTGCTTTTGCTGATGTCTTTGCATCCAATTAAAACGTTTGCTGTCTGGTGAAACTGTGGTGGACGTGTCCAATCACATCTGAATTGCTCAGGGCCAAGCCTTTCACAGCTGCATCAAAACTTTCTAAAATTCCTTTAAACTCTGATAACGTCTCTCCTAAATGGACATCTTGGCAGGCACAGTTTAATAACACACTTACCATGGCTTGCGAGGCACCAGCATTATTAATTACCTGCTTGGCAAAAAATATTGTGTCAAGTCTGAAATCCTGAACCACAGGGCCTGCTGGTTCTTCTCCTGGATGCCATTTGCAAAGAAAAATTAATCCATGAACTGGCTTTAACTTTTCAAAAATTTCAGTCTCCAAACTCCATATTTCTTCTACTTGGGTTCCCTGACAACCGAAGCCTTTAATGATTCGGGGAAGACCCCCGGGCCACTCTCCATGCGGCACCATTCCCCGGCATTGGCCGTTATGGTCCCTACCACAGGCCACCCCGCTCCACCTCTCATTCTCAGTGGCCCCTATACCAGCTGCCGCTGGTCACAGATATCTGTAAACCACCACTGAGCTCGTCAAGTTTAAACCATTTTTAACTTTGTGTGGTAGTTACATAATCTGGAGCCAACTTGAGACTATTAAGAGTGAAGGGGTGGAGTTTATCCTGCGAATCAAGTCGCTGCTTGATGACCTCATTTGTAGGTGCTAAGGAGATAAATAGCTCACTGGAGGTGGTACATACACACTCTCTCTGAGACATTTCTGTTGACAGACACATGGAGCTACACTGAGAGAGCCAGAGCCCTGGAGTTGGAAGAGCTATGTGGAGACCCACACCAGCACTGAGATACTTCTACCACTACTGGATCCACAAGATTTCCACCCACTGGCCTATGATCTCTCTGCATTCAGCGTCATTGCATGTGTTGCGTGAGTCTGAAGAGGAATTTACAGATTGGTATTGGACATATGAACTAATATCGGATTTAGGGCCTTGATCTAGACTGGACTGGAATTTTTTTAATATGCAATTACTCTTTATATAAAGCTCTGTCTTATACGCACATGAGTGTATTAATTTGTTTCTCTAGTCAACCCAGACTAACACACCTTGTTCTATTGGAATGACCGCTTCTTGATCTATGTACAGGTTGCACATGAGCACAATGAAATGTTTCTGGAAATCCCATTCATCAAAATGCTATCCACAGTTTGTTGTGATCCGCACAGTCAAACGTCTTTGCATGGCTGCTGAAACACAGGCCAGCTGCTTTCTGGCATTCCCTGCTTTCAGCCAGGATCCACCAGACATGAGCAGTGATGCTCCTCGTCCCTTATCCTATTCAATCTCGGACTTGAATTTCTAGACGCTCCCTGTTGCTGTCTTGCTGAACCATCTGTGTGGGGGGCATGACTTTTGTTCAACCCAGTATCTTTTAAAGAAATAGTTTGGCAGTCTGAGATTCAAGATTCAGCTGTACGCCTTTAGGCTCATATGATTTCTCTGAACCTTAATCTCTTCAGCTGTAGAATGGGAATAAGGATGAACTCCTCTTAGTACCATATAGAATTGTTGTGAAGACCAGTAGACAAAGCTAATTCCCATCAGAATGTTTTTGTAAATGATTGGACTGTGAACATATCAAGTTATTTATTTATATTTTTTCTGGCCAATGTTATTGGATATTAATATATCCAATTCAAACTTCATTTTCAGTAAGATAAACTGTAACTTGAGTAGACAGCAATATACAAAGAATGACTTCATCAGACGACTTTCCATTGAGTCAGGTGTAGCTGTCTCGATTTGTATAGACACATTTATATAACGGGCTGTGCTCAAGCCTTCTTTGCAAGCAGCTTTAGGTCTTGAATGCACTTGGCAATTGTTTCCTTTTCCCACATCAGGTTATTTTATGGTATATTCTAGAAGTTTATTTTACACTCCACAGTTTGAATATAAGACTTTCGACAGACAACCCCATTATCACTCAGAGTAGAAGAGAATGCTGCACGTCTCACCAGAAATAACTTACCTCTTCTGCTTTAAGTATTCCACTTTCTCTGGTCCTGGTGTAGGTACACAAACTTAACCAACTTTCTGTTCCTCTAACCAGTTTCTTCATTTGCATTACATAAAAGGGTTGCACTTGATTATTTTATTATTGTCCAGCCTTTTATAAATATTTGTTGAGGGACAGATATTAGGCTGCTGCAAGAGGTTGCTATGAGTCAGAATTTACTTGCTGGCAGTGACTTTGGTTTGATTTTTGGTTGCCATGATACCTGGGATCCGGTCCTTGTCCTTGCATTTAGCAGGTGCATGGCCTTGGTTGACCTGCCTCACCTCTGTGTTGTCATCAAGTTGCGCATCTGTGCAGTGGTGGATGGGGCTGGCGTCTAAGGGCTTCCTTATTGTTTGATTTTTAAAATGATAGCAGAGAGGCTGTTGCGTTGTGGTGATAAACAAAGCCGAATGCCTGCTATAAATGACTGCATCTCAGCCACACAGCCAGCAGCGGAGTCTATATTTAGTTGTGCTTGGATGCGTTCCTCTTCCCTTTTTGCTTTAGAGCTTCCACTCCCGATGATTTGTTTATAACAGCCATACCCCCTATTTGGTGCATGCATGTCTGTGAGATGCAAATATGCCTTCTGATACATTTACTGTGTCTCCAGGGCCCTAACATGACAGATGGAGAGGGGACCATTGTGGAACTGGATTTTAGAGCTGGTAGACTTTGGAGGCAGGAAGTGTAAGTCAAAGGGAGAGAAAATGTAGCAAAGAGATTGAAAAGGGGAAAGAAGACTTGAATCTAAGAAGCCAGAAGGAAACACCGTGGCAGAGAAATTGAGCTAGTTTCAGAGAGCTCTGACTTGGGACTTCAAAAGTGGGTATTACATGTACTTGAAAAATGTTACTGTTGGACAATAGGTCCCATAAAAACTTACCATTTTCACTGTTGTTTACAATAACTTATTTTTGTTGTTTTTGAGAACATATGTAGCAGAACATACAGCAATGGTTTCTACGGGTACAACCCGGTGACCCTGATCACGTTCAAGTTGTGCAGGCATTCTTTCCCTCTTTTCCTGGGTTGTTTCCCCCCATTAGCAAAACCTCACAGTCCCTGAAGTTCTCTGTCTAAACTTCCCGGTGACTGTTGTCAGTTCATCTTAGCTAGATCTTTGAAGAGCACAATGCTCAAAGCAGACATTGTTTACCAGTGAAGCTGAACACTTGCTTGGTTTTAGGAAGACTTCATGGAATATTCTTGGTTTAAGCTTTAAAAATAACCCCGTGACAATTATTTATCGTCAGGGGCTTATCCTGCTCCCATGGCTTCAGAATGTCTGGATCCCATGAGAATTTGAATAGCTGTTCTGCTCTGCCCCGCCCCCCCCCCCCCCCCGGCCCTTTGGATCAAGATTCCTCACTGGAATCTTTGATCAACATGTTCAGTAATGGCAGCTGGGCACTATCCAATTCTTCTGATCGCAAGGCAAAGGAGGCGATTCACCGCACATTTTATTTCCTCTCCCCATTCCTGACTCAGAAGCCTGACTCCGTGCTGGGCTGCTTCAGGTCAGCTGCTCCAGGGAGGAGAGACGATACCATCTTCTCCTGTAAAGATTTCCACTACCTCCAAACCTCACTGTCACGAGTTGAAGCAGAACAGAACTTCCCTAGTGGGTTTCAGAGGCACTGGGGGTCGAAAGACTCATTCTTCTCCTGCAGAGTCCCTGTGGTTTTGAACTTCTGATTCTGCAGTTAGCAGTCCAACTTGAAAGCAGGGCTCCCTCTAAGATGTACAGTCTCGGAAATCCGAAGGGGCAGTGTGACTCTATTCTATAGAATCGCTATTCCAAACTCACTGGAATTGAGTTGAAGCCAACTCATAGCGACCCTAGAGGGCAGGGTAGAATGACCTCCTTGGGCTTCTGGGACTGTACATCTTTCTGGGAGTAGAAGGCCCTGTCTTTCTCTCTCTGAGAGGCTAGTAGTTTTGGACTACTGACTTTCCAGTTAGCAGCCCAAGGAGTCACCACTTTTCCCACAGGGCTCCTTTCAGTCTGGATTGACTCTATGGGAGTGGTGAGCTCCTGACTCCCCGCCTTTTTTGGTTGCTCCAAGCAAAGAAAGACAAACTTTTTGTAAGTGGATAGCTGTTTACAAGCTCCTAGGAACACTAGGCACTGTGCAATCAACTAGGAAGTAGAACAGAAGCACCAGACATGAAATTAGGCCAGTTAACTGGGATGATTCATGAAACCATCAGCCCAAACCTCCACATCAAGAAGCCAAATCCCATGAGGCACCTGGCTGTGCATAAGCAACTTTGCTGCTACTCTTTTTGTTGTTATTGTTGCTGCTATAAATATAGCCCATATTAACAATTTTAAACTGTACAACTCAGTGACTGAAGTACACTCACTTGTTTGTACAACCACTTACCATTGTCTATTGTCAAAAGGTTTTCAAGTGGTGAGCTATGTATTGGGCTGTTAACCCCAAGGTCAGCTGCTCTAGACCACCATCTGCTCCTTAGAAGAAAGGTGAGGCTTTCTACCTCTGTAAAGAGATCCAGACTCAGAAACCCACAGGGACAGTTCTACCCTATCCAACAGGGTTGTTAGGTATTGTGATCAACTCAATGATAGTGAAGATTTTTTGGGGGGGTTGGAAGCAGACCCCATATCTCCTAACCAATCATCTCCATTGCATCTAGCCATTTGTACCCATCAATAAACTTTTGTCTATAGGCATTGCATGTAAGTGGAATCACACACCATTTGGTTTGGGGGCCTGACATTTCATTGAGCATATTGTTTCTGAGGTTCATCTATGTCATAGAATATATTCGGACTTAGCTGCACCCCGTGACTAAATAATAGTCCATTGCTTGTGTACGCCAAGGAACTTGGGGTGCAGTGGGTTAAAACTGTGCTGCTAACTGAAAAGTCAGTAGTTTAAACCCAGCTGCCACTCCCGTAGAGAAAGATGAAGTAGTATGTTTTCATCAAGATTTACAATCTCATGGAGCAGGTCGACTCTGTTTCATGAGCCGGAATCCACTCGATGTGAGTGGATTCAGATTTTTGGTATGTATATGAGTCGAGATCCATTTGAGTTTAGTTATACCTCATTTCATTTTTTTAATTCACCCGTTGGTGGTTAGTGGGTTGTTTCTACCTTTTAGTTATCGTGACTAATATTGCAATAAACACGGAGTACCTGTTTGCACCCCAGCTTTTAAGCCCCTTGAGTCTAAGCCTAGGAGTGAAGTTGCTAGGTCATACGGTAATCCTCTGTTTAACTTTTTCCTTCAAGCTCAAGTTCACTGCTATTGGGTGGATGAGAACTCATAGCTACCCGATAGGACAGGGTAGACCTCCCCCTGTGGGTGTCCACAGCAGCTGCACTAGTTTACATTCTTGCTAGTAATGCACGAGGGTTTTGTTTTCTCCCCGTCCTTGCCAATACTTCTTATTTTCCATTATTCAGATGAAAACCAGCTTAGCGGGCATAAATCATTACTTTGATTTGCATTTCCCTAACAATTAGCAGTGCATTTGAATGCAAAAATCAGACTGTGTTATTCTTTGCTCAGAACGATTTAATGGATTATTTTCTCTCTGAAAAACAAATGAATCTGAAGCCTCACCTTAACCTACAAGGCCTTCCTTGGTCTTAAGTTTGGTTCGTACTTCTCATTTTCCACCACATTTGTCCTTGCTCACTGGTACTCTGAAGGCTCCTTAGCAGCTTTCGACTACAGGACTTTGTCACTTCCCTCCCCTTAGCTGGGTACACTGTCCCTTCATTCATGCCTCTGCTGCCTTGCCACCTTCTAAGTGCCTTCCGTGGCCTAAGGGACCGGGTTGTCTAGAGAAACAAATCCAGTGACACATCTATGTCTAAGAAAGAGCTTCATGTCAAGAAGTGATTGTACATCAAGAAGGCATCCCAGCCCAGTCTACCTCAAGTCCATAAGTCCCTCTTCAGACTCACATAGCTACATGTCAGTGGTGCAGAACGGTGAGGCTGGTGGGTGAAGACTCACGTGGATCCAAGGTTGGTGGAAACATGGCAGCACCCCGGCAGCTCTCAGGGTAAAGTGGCTCATATGGGGCCACCCATTGAGGCAGACAGAGTTCCAGCAGGTGGCAAGATGGAGGAGCAGGGAGAGGACACTTCCCAGAGTCCCTCACTCTTAGTTCAAAGGCCAAGCCCCCAAGGAGGTGTCTCGAGTGACAAGTTAGACTGCACTACTAGCCAGGAGTGTCTAGTTGGTGCAAACATCATCCAAGTACCACCCAGCCCTGCTAGAGGCTCTTTGCCCTTTCACCCCAATTTCATTCCCTTTGTAGCACTTACCAACATTTGACCTTCCATGAGAAATGACGTTGTTTGGTGTCGGTCTCCTCCGCTGGAGACGAGCTCCCCAAGAACATTGCTTTGTTCTCCCTGGTACTCCCAGTGCGTAGTTCAGTGCTTGGTGCATTGCTGGATGAATGGCTGACTGATAAGGGATAGACAGATAGATGGCTGAATGAAGGAATTCTAAACTTCCCGGGATGGTAAACTTTGGCACTTGCTCCTGGATTATTCAGGCTCTCCTTCTGGTGGCTTAGTCATTAGCATCTTGTTTCTATACATCTGTCTGCATCACTTTCTCCTGTGGGTAGGTTTTTGACCTACCCATAGTATCGGTAAGGGTTTTGGCTTACCATAGCAGGCATCATCCGGGCTCCAGGGGCCCTCACTTTTCAGGCAGAAACTGTAAGAAAAAGAATAGATTACTGCAAGGGCCAGCAGATTTAGGACCCAAGGGCAGGGTTTATTTTTTTTTTCTTGTAGTGAAGATGGTATTGATGGAATTAGGTCCTCACCTCTGCTGGGGGCTCCCCAGCCACAGGGAGCAGTGGCGTGCAGGTGTCTCCCTAGATTGGTAAACTTTTTAGAGGCTGAGGTGTCAACAATCTAGATGCTCCAGGATTGGATTTCAGGAATGCATGTGGTGGGACAGGCTGTTAGGCCACTAGGTGAGAATGTGGTGCCAGAGTCAAGAAGTCTGGCTCCCAGCCCTTCCTTACTGCGGTATTTAGCTGCTGTGGTGTTGACCTGACTGTGCACAGTGGAATGGAATGCTACCCAGTCCCGCACCATCCCGTTGTTTGATTGCAGAGCTGATGACGGTGGCCTATAGCGTTTTCAATGGCTTAATTTTGGAAGTAGATCCCCGGGTCTTTCTTCCTAGTTTGTCTTCATCTGGAAGTGCCACTGAAACCTGTTCGGTATCATAGCAACATGCCAGCCTCTGACAGAGGGGGATGGCTGCACAGGAGGTGAGCTGGTTAGGAATTGAATGTTGGTCTTACAATGAGAAGCTCTGGTTTCCTTGGTGTTGTGAAAATACCAAGAGTGGATGGTTCATTTTCCTATAGCTTCTCTCACTGCCATAGAGCGGATTCTGATTCCTGGCCACCCTACAGGACAGTGTAGAGCTGCCCCTGAGTTTCTGAGAATGTAATTCACTGTGGGAGTAGTGGTGTTTTGAAGGGCTGGCTGGTGTTTCTGAAGTTCGCAGCCTAACACACAAGCCCCTACGCCGCCAGGGCTCCTGTCTGCCGACAGTTTAGGAGGGTGGATGTCTGCCTTCGGACACTGACTGTAAGGGGGCACTTTTCTGCATCCACTCTTTCTCTTTGTTGGTTTGAGGCAAAGGCCCTTGTCTCTTTTCAGCTTCTATTTCTGGATTCTTTGGTTCCCTTCATGCGGTGGCAGCTATTTTTTCCCATATGTTACCCCCACGCCCCTGTGGGCTGACCTGCTCTTTGATTATCTCAGAAAGACTGGGTTAGGGCACACTCTACACTCTTATAACCTCACTAATATAACCCAAACCCTGTTTCCACATGGGATAACATTGACAGGCATAGGGAGGGGGGTTCAGATACCAAGACATATTTTTTAGGGGGACCACAAATCAACCCATAACCTAAGGCAAGAGTTCTCGTCTTACTCCGAAGTGTGACTTGTAAGAATCAACTACAGTCTGTTGTGGCTTTCTGTTCTAGGGGAGAAAACCCAAACCGAACTCACTGCCATCAAGTCACTGCTGAGTCATGGCGAGCCGATAGGACAGGCTCAAACTGCTCCTGTGAGTTTCCCGGACCACGGTTGGTTACAGGGGCAGAAAGCTCTGTTTTTCTCCCAAGGGGTGGCTGGTGGCTTCAAACTGCTTACCTCGTGATTAACTGCCTAACATGTAAAAACTACCATCCCACCACAGCTCCGTTCTAGGGGAGAAAGGGGATCCAAAATGCAATTATGATTTTGGGGGATACCTTTATAAAGCCTTAAATAGAACAAAGTCAAAGACAAATCACCAGGATGAGGGGGACCATCAACTTGAGGCCAGAATGGTGTCCACGGATTCACAGACACTTGGCCACTTAAATAGGACACGGAGAACAAAGGAAACTCCACAGAATCATGGCTGGGAGCAGGTGAGGCCAGCACAGTTGCTGCCGGGACTACAGATTGGGACAAGGACCATCACTGGGACATATCTGTTGTTACAGATTACAAAATTTTACTAGATTGGTTCATCAACAGCACCCCAATTCCCATCCAGGGCACTGCCAGGTAAGCCTTTGAGGATAAAGCTGCCCCTCCTGGGCTGGCCAGGGCAATGGTAATAATCTATTTTCAAACCCATTCTGCCTGAGGGCAAAGATTTCTACATTACTGGTTAAGGGTCAGGAAGAGCTCAGGGGAAGCTAATCGATGAGAGGACTCAACGTGGTTCTGAGACTTTCACTCCAAACCAGAGTTAGTACTCAGAATGCAAACTTCAACTCAGGGGTAGCAAAGGTCACTAGCATATGGTGGGTATGGTATGCACCCTGGACTCCAATAGCAATGGAGTGCCAACAGGCGTTTCTCTCCATCAGCTAAGAGAGACCATTCAGACATTGAAAAGGAATTGCCATACGTAGACCTATGACATGGAGAATCTTCCAAGAAGTTACTGAATCACAACGGACACCTGTATTCTTCAAGCAAAACTTACACAAGTCTGTGGAGTCTCCTTTTTCTGGACATAGTCTCCTCTAGTATAAGGGATGGCTCCCCAGTTGACAAATTGTTTATGAAATCACAGAGCACCCCCAGCATGTGTAATTCCTTTGACTTAATACACACTTATATTTTTAACAGCCTTGGGAATCTTTTATAGTGTCATTAAGAGTCAGAATCGACCTGATGGCAGTGGGTTGGGTGGCGTTTATATTTTTAACAGGTGTGAGCATGCAAACCTTTGTGTCTTTCATTGAGGTCAATGGTGTCCACGAGTCTCTTGGGAAGGTTAGCAATGTTTCTGGGTGACTGTGAGTCTCTTGATGTTCAAAGGAGTTCCACAGGAGCTGGAGGGAACACAGGGTGCCAGTGAGAGAGCCGAGATGGAGAACCCACTGAGCTCAGCTCCTCTCTTCTGATGGACAACCCTGTCACAGAGCCATTGGCTGAATGGATTCTTCAGCAGTACTTATCAGCAGCCACGCCCAAAGCCAAGTCTGCTGTTGTCCAATCGACTGCAACTCATTGCCCCCCACCTGCAGGACAGGGCAAAACCTTCCCCGTGGATCTCCGAGACTGTTAGCTCTTTATGGGAGTGGAAAGCCTCATCTTTCTCCTGAGAAGTAGTTTCTGGTTTCAAACCACAGCCCACTGAAGAACCACTATGCCCCCAGTACCCGTACCCCTCCATTCTGGCAATCCCAGGCACTTCAGAGTCGAATGTTCTCCACAGCGAGTCCACTGGCAGATTTGTCAGAAGCACATTTCCAGGCCTTTCTTAGATGGTAATGTATGTGTGTGTGGGGATGGGGGGGAGGGGCGGGGGTGGATGCTGAAACCTACAATCTCATCTGGGGCATGTCAACCATTTTTCCCACTCATGGGTCTGAACTCCTGATGGCATAGTGGTTACTCATTGAGCTGTGATCTAAAAGGTCAGCAGTTCCCAGCATGGAGTAGGGAGCCAGTGGAGAGGTCTGAGGGGTCAACCCCAATCCCAACTCTGTGGACACCTGCCCCTCCCCCCAGAAGAATTTAGTTCAGAGGACAGCACTGAAGCTGCAGCTCAGGGAGAAAGAAATGTCTGATCAGAGCACACAGGAGCAAATGAAGGGGGAGGAAGAGAGAGTGGAGCGCATCCTGGCCCACCAAGCCTTGATGACGATATTCCTGTTCTGAGCAGCCAACCCACAGAGAAGACCACATGGCTGGCCCCACTATGAGACATGACATTCCTCACTGATCCATAGCTCTACAGGGGACAACACTGGAGACTCAGTGTGGGACTTGCGCCCAATCTGATCCTACTACACCAAGGCAAAACACTAAGGGCATACAACAGAACAGCAAGGGGAACAGAGCAACGAAGTCCCCAGGGAATACAAAAAAATAGACTTTGGGTCCAGGGCTTTGCATCCTATCAGACTCGACTGGAAAACACTCCCAAAGGCCAACAAACAGTCCTTGAACTAGCTACAAGCTTTTCTTCTTTGTTGTTGTTGGTTTTGGGTTTTTTTGGTCATTGGCTTTTTCTTGTTGTTGTTTTGTTTTCTTTTGTTGCTTGGTTTTACTCTGTCTTGTTTTTGTGCATGTTGTTATCTCCGCAGGTCTGTCTAAACAAGATAGACTGGATAAATAATCTGGAGCTGAAAACAACACTACTGACAGCTACAGAGAGACATGGGAAATGGGGAGGTGTGAAAAAGGTAGTGGTGTTAACAAACCCAGGCACAAGGGAACAACAACATCCAAATTGGTGGTGAGGAGGGTGTAGGAGGCCTGGTAAGGTGTGATCAAGGGTAAAGTAACCAAAAGGAATTACTGATAGCCAAATGAAGGCTGAGCATGATAGTGGGACAAGAGGAAAGTCAAAGGAAGTAGAGGAAAGAGCTAGGAGGCAAAGGGCATTTATATAGGTCAAAATAAAGGTATGTACATATGTAAATATATTTTTATCTGAGAATGTGGAAATAGATCTATGTGCATATATGTATAGTTTTAGTATAAAGGTAGCAGATGGTCATTGGGCCTCCACTCAAGAACTCCCTCATTGCAGGAATACTTTGTTCTATTAAACTGGCATTCCATGATGCTCACCTTCCTGACACAATCACTGAAGACAAAGCAGGCACATAAGCAAATGTGGTTAAGAAAGCTGATGGTCCCCGGCTATCAAAAGATACAGCATCCTCTTTCCAGTCAGCACTGAGCGATGGACAACTCTTGGGACAACTGGCACAAGCACCACAAGACCGGGACCAAGAGAAAGCCCTACCACAACAAGCGGAAGTATGAGCTGGGCGCCCAGCTGCCAACACTAAGATCATTCCCCACGCCTCCACACAGTGCGTGTGACAGGAGTCAACAAGAAGTACAGGGCCCTGAGGCTGGATGTGGGAACTTCTCCTGGGGCTCCGAGTGTTGTACCCACAAAACAAGAATCATTGATGTTGCCTACAATTCATCCAACAATGAGCTGGTCCAGACCAAGACACTGGTGAAGAACTGCATTGTGCTCTTTGACAGCACACCATACCGCCAGGGGTGAGTCCCACCATGCACTGGCCCTGGGCCAGAAAAAGGGGGCTAAATTGACTCCTGAAGAGGAAGAGATACTAAATAAGAAGTAATCAAAGAAAATTCAGAAGAAATATGATGAATGGAAAAAGAATGCAAAAATCAGCAGTATTCTGAAGGAGCCGTTCCAGCAGGCAAGCTTCTTGCCTGTATTGCTTCAAGGCCAGGCCAGTGTGGCCGAGCAGACGGCTAGGTGCTAGAGGTGAAGGGGCTGGAGTTTTATCTGTGGAAAATCAAAGCTCGCAAAGGTAAATAAATCTTCCCACCTAGCACATATATTAAAGTTGTTTATTCTAAAAAAAAAAAAAAGAAGTATAGCATCTAGGGTCTTAAAGACTTGAAGGCAAACAAGCGGCCATCTAGGTGAGAAGCAACAAAGCCCACATGGAAGAAGTACACCAACCTGTGTGACCACGAGGTGCTAAAGGGACCAGGTATAAGGCATCAAAGAACAAAAAATTCATATCATTGTATGCTCACCTCCCTAATCCGATTGCTGAAGACAAATGGGTGCATAAGCAAATGTGGCGAAGAAAGCTGATGGTGCCAGGCTATCAAAAGATAAAGTGTCTGATGTCTTAAAGGCTTGAAGGTAAACAATTGGCCATCTAACTCAGAAGCAGCAAAGTTCAAATGGAAGAAGCACATCAGCCTGTGTGATCACGAGGTATCAGACATCAAAGAACAAAAAATTAAATCATTGTGAATGAGGAGGAGTGTAGATTGGGGACCCAAGACCCATCTGTAGGTAACTGGATATACCCTAACACAAGGGTCTCGGGGAGGAGATGAGCCAGTCAGGGTGCAGTGTAGCAATGATGAAACATACAACTTTCCTCTAGTTCCTAAATGCTTCCTCCCTGCTCCCCACCCCCACTATCATGATCCCAATTCTACCTTACAAATCTGGCTAGACCAGAGGATGTACACTGGTACAGATAGGAACTGGAAACACAGGGAATCCAGGATAGATGATCCCTTCAGGACCAGTGGTGAGAGTGGCGATACTGGGAGGGTGGGTTGGAAAGGGGTAACTGATTACAGGGGTCTACATATAACCTCCTCCCTGGGGGATGGTCAACAGAGAAGTGGGTGAGGGGAGATGTCGGACAGTGTAAGATATGACAAAATAGTTTATAAATTATCAAGGGTTCATGAGGGAGGGGAGCGGGCAAAGAGTGGGAAAATGAGGAGCTGAAGTGGAGAACAAATATTTTGCAAATGATGAGGACAACAAATGTACAGATATGCCTTACACAACTGATATATGTATGGATTGTGATAAGAGTTGTATGAGCCCCCAATAAATGATTAAAAAAATAAAAGGTCAGCAGTTCATAGCTACTGTCACTGCAGATTGGAGGAAGATGTGTTTTCTATTCCCATAGAGTCTTTTTTCAAAAATAATCATCCATAGCTTATCAAGTGGTCATGAGAGAGGGTGGCCAGGGAGGGAGGGGGATGAAATGGGGAGCTGATATCAGGGGCTTAAATGGGAAGAGAATGCTTTGAAAATGATGATGGCAGCATATGTGCAAATGTACTTGACACATTGGCTGAATGTATGGATTGTGATAAGAGATGTAAGAGCCCCCAGTAAAAGTGTTTAATAAAAACAAATAAATAAAAAGAGAGTTTATTCTCTCAAAAACTCTCAGGGGCAATCCTATCCTGTCCTATGCGGTCACTATGAGTCCTTCAACACTCCTTGTTTATTTTCCTTCCCCCTCTCTTCAAAGAGAGCCTTTTGAGATAAAATTCTGGGAAGTGTGGGGAGTAGAGAACGGTAACAACTGGAGGGTGTCGGGGTGGTAGAGGGTAGAGATTTGGGGCGGACTCTGATGCCTATTTGCAGAGAAAATGGGAATTTTGAAGCATTTGCTGGATGACTGTGAGTCTCTCGATGTTCAACATATAGATGAAGCAAATCTGTTCCTTTGAAATTAATTTTAGTTTAGATTGTGTTCTTTTGAGATGTATTAGAGCTTAATATTTTTTCTTTTTTTTTGATGTGTACATTGTAGCATGTTGAGTAGCATCCCTGATTTCTACCCACTTGATATTAGTTGTGACAACCAGTGTCTCCAGATACTGCTGAATATGCCTCGGGGCATAATTGCCACCTTTCCTGCTGAAAATCACAGTTTTTAAAGATTCTCTGTAAGAGCTTACATTCTGAGCACTAGGTTTGTGGAAGGCTACAGTTTTCAGTGGAAGTCCCAGATCCATTTTTTTAAAACTGCATTATGCACAATGGGCAGACTGCAGTCTGGCAAAGGTGGAGATTTTAGGAGACCTGCAAAACCATGACACTCACTGCCATGGAGTCGGGGTTGACTCACAGTGACCACCCCCTGTGGGTTTCTGAGGCTGGTGGTTATAGTCTTGAACTGCTGACCATGGGGATCAAAGCCCGACAAGTACCCAGGTTCTCATTAGCTATAACCCCCACTGAGTTCTTTCTGTGGACCTGTGGTGTGAAAAACTTTGTCCTCAGGGCTATAGTATTTGAGACTGAATTACTACCACTTCCCTTGCCAGCCCAGGCAAGGCAGCCTCACTCCCAGGGGCTTGCCTGATCTGTCCTTGGTGGAAATTGGGGTCTTCATCGCTCCATGGGAGAAAGACAGTCCCGGTCTAGGAGACCCACAAAGGCAGCTTTACCCTGTGCTAGAGGGTCGTTGTAAGTTGGAATCAACTGGATGACAGCGAGTGAGTGTCACGTAATCATGGGCATCACTGCCCTGGTGACAGAGACCAGAACCAATTGTTTACATTTCTTCTATCTGCAACAGTGTACGTGTCCCAATCATGGTCCTTTGCCTGCTTCTGTCCGCCCATGTGCAACTGTGATGAACAAGCGATCTCTGCTAACCCTGACTCTGTGACAGTTTCTTTGTCCTCCAGGTCCTATTTAAGCAGCCAAGTGTCTGAGAATCCTTAGACACCGTTCTGACCTTGTGAGACTCTTTAGACACCATTGTTTTGACCTTGTGGTCTCCCTCAGCCAGATGACCTGCCTTTTCTTTGTCCTGTTGGAGACTTGATGGGTGTATCTCCATAAGTTATATTTCAACTTGGAGTCTCTTTCCTTCCCTAGGAGCCATGATGACAGTGTGTTCTGCCTTAGAGTACTTGTCCCAAGGTCAGGAGTTTGAATCCACCTGCCAATCCGAGGCAGAAAGATCAGACTTTCTGATCCCGGAAAGATTTATAGTGTCAGAAACTCAAAGGGGCAGTTCTACTCTGCCCTATAGGGTGACCGTGAGTCAGAATCAACTTGAGGGCAGCGGGTAGCGGGTTCTCTCTTCTAGGATACCAGCCACCGGCCGTCCTGAGACCTAGATATTTAAATGAAAGAAGTCAGAGTGTTTCTCGTTGAATCACAGGTAAACCGTTTTGTTCAAGTTTTGTCTTTGGTACAGAAGGAACATTGGGTGAGAGAGGTCAAAAAATGTCGGTGAATTCATTTTGGGTCAGAAAATTTAAATTTGAGAGTAAGAAAGGGCCTTTTGAAATGAGAGTAAAATACCTAGTTTTTCGTACAAATTTTATTTCTCATTCCCTCTGTTCTCACGGAGGAAGGAGACACAGGAGGAGGAGGCAGGTCGGCTGCCAGGATGAGAGAGGCAGGTGGGAGGGAGTAGAATCCTGACACCAGGTGGCGGATGAAGGACCTCTTTGAACATCTCCCGCCCAGCATTGCTGGACAGCTGTGTGAGGCCAGGAGTCTGAACGTAGGGAGAGGGTGCCTGGGCATGGAGGAGATCTTGGATGTGAGCACAGTCGAATAAACAGGTGTCCTTGGGAAATTCCCTGAGCTGAGGTGTCTGGGCACAACAGATGAGGCCGCGGCCTTCCTGTAGGGGTCCTGAGCAGGCCTGCACAGGCAACAGTGACGTTCAGGAAACCTGTGCGTACTTTCTGCCTACCTCCGCAGTGGCTGTCCAGTTAGACTGTGTGGGAATCAGGGGAAAGCATCGCCGACTGACCGCAGCCAGTCAATTCTGACCCACAGTGACCCGTTAGGATGGAGTATGGAAGCCAAGGGCGACATCTGTCTCACACAGGCAGCTGGTAGATTTGAGCCAATGATTTTTTTGGAAAGCAGTCAGTGCTTGAAACACCACACCATTTGTTCAAAATTAAGTCATTTACAATTCAATGAGGATGCAAATGGTAGCTGAGAAGCACCGTTTGGGCCAATTACCTTCAATCCTGCTCCCACCCTAATATACTCATCAGCTATCCTTACTTAAGAGCAGCTCCAAACATTTACATCCCGGTTTATGGGTGCCAAGGGCCCCTTATCGTTAATTAGCTGCTACTTAAAAACAACAATTCTGCGGGGTGGATAGCGATACCCAAAACACAAACAAAGACAAGGAGGTTTTGAACATGTCTTGCTAGGGGCCAGGTCCTTTTGATAGAGCTTGAGGAATTTGAGGGTAAGTCAGGAAGGTATGCTCCCAGGGCCCCAGTTCATACATTCCCCAAATTTGTCCCAAACAAACCGTGTCTCAGCAGGTCTCTGTAGTCAGTGTTCTGTGCTGTTGTACGCAGGTCGCTGTGAGTCGGTACCCACCAATGGCACTGAACAGCTGTAGTCAGGATGGCGGTAGACAGGCCCTCTCAGTAACACACTTGTCTTAGTCTTGTCACCCCCAAACCACACTTCCATGGAATCAACCTCAATTCGTATTTGACCCATGTCGGGCTCCTGAGGCTCCCACCTTAATAGAATGTAGCTTCCTCTTTCTCCCACAGAGCAACTGGTGGGATTGCACACATAGCTCTGCCCACCGCCTAGCCCACAGCCCCACCACGCCTCCTTCAGGCTTGTTCCCAGCCAGACCACCCACTGCGCCCTTGTTAGGGTGCCTCACCAAGAGTCCAATCAACATGGGCTAGAGGGTTGGCAGGTGTGGGCTTGGGTGAAAAGAGGATGGAGGGCCACACGTGGGAAGATTAAAATTAGGTGGTGGGGGGAGGGTTGGGCAGAACACTGCGGGGAGTGGTAAGTGGTTGGACATGTTGAATCCAGAGGGGATGGACTGAAATGTAAAGCACCCACTTAATTCATGATTGAAAAATTATAAAACAAACAAAAACAACAGAACTGTGATTTCCCAGGGGATCTGCTGGGCCAATTAAATTTCAAGGCAGAGAAGTCAGCTCAGAAACGCTTGGGATCCCAAATAGGTCATCCTGATAGAGTTTTCTCAACAGACAGAGGACAATCATGGCGGCCTTTAGAAAGAGGCATTAGGAAAATGAGAAAGAAGGCATGCTGTGGGGAAGCCAGCCCCTTACACTATCACAGGCCCAGTAAGTGCACTTGTACGGTTACAGTATATATAAAGATTACAGTAAAGTCATAGAGAATAAGAGAGCCGGGAGAGAGAGTAAAATGAAGGAGTTGTAAGGTCCCTCTCTCCGGGCTAGATTTTAGCCTCGGTCCTTGGCTCCGCACAAGAAAGAATTCACGCCAAAGCCGGGCTCGTGATCCAAGTGAATTTAATGAGAGTTAAAGAAGCATCAGGTTTTACGCGGCACCCATAGGATTCCTTTGACCATGCGGCCTGGCAGAGACTGCTCAGGGTCACGCAAAGATCTCTCTCCCAAGTTTTCCTCTGAAAAAGACCCCCTCTCCCTCTCGGTTCCTGCCTTTTCAAGGATTCCCGGGGGAGGAGTGCTGAATGACCCCAGGTCGATCCCATTGGTTGAATTGCAATCACCTGGCCCAGGTGGGCTGCTCCAGGTTTAACGCCCATCCGTGCCCACCGGCGGGAAAATCCAGCTTTGTCCTATGCTGGCTCTCCTGGGCATGCGTCAATGGACATCCCAATCCCTAGGCTAAGCTACCTAACAGAGTCAGACACATTTCATAGTAGCATGCTCACCTCCTGTACAGCCATGATCTCAACAGCTAGGTCCATGCATAGCTCGGACAGAGAGGGCAGGAGAGAGAGCGATTTACTTCTAACCAACGCTTATATATCTTTGGAGGCATGCGAGCCCCATACTTACAGGTAAAGACACGCGTCACAAGAAGGGGTTGCACTATTGGTAATACAGTAATGGGAGGGGACAGTCTAGGGGTACACCCGCAATAGGAAGGGGTGGGATTGGGGGCATACATGTGATAAGATGAGTGGATCCTAGATTCAGGATAGTAGCCTAACTCTGGAAATCATTGAGCAAGTTTGACCTGTTATTCAGAGAGAATATCTCTAATCATTTGACCTCCCACCATGTGCTGGCAAGCAGCCTCTTAGGTTTGGTATATCACTGGGGGAGACAAAGCTAGGGAAAAGTCTTTTTATATCCAACAGTATGCTGGTGAGATACAGGCACAGAGAGCTTATTTACCATCATGGCAAAGGACCTGTCACAAGAGCCATCCTACCGGAATTTCATCAGGCAAACGTATCCCACCCCCCACCCCCCCACACCCCTCATCCTGCCCTCCTTCAGCCTTCTTTTGTTTCCCAAACACAAAGAACCTTGGAAAGGAAGCTGATTTGGACCATTTTGACGTAGTGGTTGTCGATGGAAGAGCCCAGAATTCTTTAATGAGTTAGAGAGATGGAAACCCCCTCGGTATACAAATTGATGGAGGCTATGGAGAGAAACAGTAGCTTCACATTTTTGTTTAATAAAGGTGTTTATGAGTTTTCAGCAATTCTTTGAGACTTCCATATGTTGGGATTCCTGTGTTGAGCTGCTTTGCTGCAAGCCATGCAGACTGTTGTTTTTAGCTGCATTGTGTCAGCTGCGTTGGGATCCCATGCACCACGGGAATGATCCCGCATCATTCTCAGGACTAGTGGTGGATTGGTTGTGATCTGGGGGTTTTCATTAGAGCTGAAACAATGGATTTAAACAGATCAATGATCATAACAACGACTTCACTAGGGAGAGCTTAGGTGCAGACAGCACTCTGACACTTATGAATATTATCAGAAGATTTACCCCGTCGTCAGGCCCCGTTATTTGTATAAATAGTATCCAGTCACTTAAAAGTTTAATCTGTACAAGTCAGCAATTCATGTCTTGTGATTCATAGCTGGCCTATACTTGTATAATTTCCTTTTTCTCAACAGTGTTTTGAATTCTATACCATGGGCTAGACTAATAACACTATCAATGCACAGTGGTTATGCATTGGCTGCTAAATGAAAGGTTAGCAGTTTGAAACCACCAGCCAACTCTGCAGGAGAAGGATGAGGCTTTCTACTCCTGTGAAGATTTGCAGGCTCATAGACTCTCAGGGCAGCTCTGCCCTGACCTACAGGGTTGTTATCAGTCAGCATTGACTTGATGTTAGTGGAAGTGATGCCCCAGGGGGGATGATTATAATGTTCTGTAACATAAAATGACTATGATGTCTCTAAGGTGAACCAGAGACATATATAAATCATAGCTGCAAGAGTGGATTTGGAGCTTGCATTTAATTCTAGCCCCAATCTAAGAACAATTCATTCTTATGACATGTCCCTGCTTGAGGTTCAACTTCATGAGGAGATCATTGAAGATACGGGTGCCATAGCAAGGTGTGGCAAAGAAACTAGATGGTGCCCGGCTGTCAGAAAAAATAGCAACTGGCGCCAACTAAGTGCACATGGAAGAAGCCTGTGATATCCAAGGATCATGAATAATAGAATCCAAATCTAAGGGAAGGAATGGCATCAGAGCTAAAAGTGTGAACAGCTGGTTTGCAGGAGGTCATGGATGACAGTGGAAGCCCACAATCCATTTGTAGGGTTCACATATGGATTAGGCCTCTGGGAAATTGCCTCCAAACCATCGTGGGGAGATGTAGATAGCCTGTTATTAAACAGAGAGCACTGTAAAGTCGATTATGGTAGCTGGGTAAAAGTGTACTTTCTTATTACTTGATCTCTCTTTTGATCCATTTTTAAAGCTGTTTCAGTTATGGAAAAAAGTGAATGGAAAATACACATGGATTAAGCCCCTGTGAGTCCCTCTGATGACGGTCTAGTGATATGAGCAGCCTTGCTGACATGCAGAATGCTTTGGAAAGTGGATCGTTGCAGGTGCACTTAAGTTAAACTTTAGCACCCCATTTTTTTCTTTTTAAAATCACTGTATTGGGGACTCATACAACTTTTATCACAATCCATCCATCCTTCCATTGTGTCAAGCACATTTGTACCTTTCTTGCCATCATCATTCTCAAAACATTTGCTTTCTACTTGAGCCCTTGGTATCGGCTCATCATTTTTCCCCTCCCTCCCTGAGCCCCACCCTCATGAGCCCTTAATAATTTATAAAGTATTATTATTTTGTCATCTCTTACACTGTCCAACGTCTCCCTTCACCCACGTTTCTGTTGTCCGCCCCCAGAGGGGAGCACCCATCATTTTATCTTCCTTATGATCCATTTAAGTTTGTTGTATTTTTAATATTTTCCGCTTCATTTTTGATTGCGGTTTTTACCTGTTTTACTTGGTTATTCTTGATAGTTTTTGTTTATTTTTATTGTTTTTCTGTATATGAAATCCAGGGTAGGTAAATCCTTAGATACAGTAATTGGAGTTATGGCAGGGGAGGTTGGTGGGGCGGGGGGAGGATGGGGAGCTAATAAGGATGAATATAAGAATGAAGAAAAAGTTCTAAAACTGATTGTGGGGATGATTGTCCAACTCTTCTTGATGTGATTGAACTACTGAATTGTGTGATATGTGAGTTCTATGTCAATAAAATTATCGGAAAAGGAAGGAAGAGAGAAAGAAGAAAGATGACCATAGAATCCATGGTGCTGCTGGTGATAGTGGCAGCAGGAGACAATCTGGCTTGAGGAGGGACCAACGAGGCAGGAGGAATGGCATTGCCTGTCACCCAGAACTGTAACACATCACTGCCCACACCCAAGGGTCCTGCCTGCTGGGTAGAGATGACAACCAAGGGGTGTATAGGAGGGCCTCTACCTCAACCAATGGCAATGGGGAGCAGCAGACACTATGGAGCTGCAGGTGGATGCCAGGCCAGGCTACTGTACCCAAGGAGCTGGGGTAGGCTATTTGTCTCCTGGAGGTAGGAGGGATGGGGAACGGCACCATGAATCACCACACTGGATGGCACCAACCCTAGTGACAGCCCTGGATCATAAAGATCGTGACAGAGCAGGGGCAATGTCGCAAGGAGTGAGAGTGGATTGGACGGCAACCGCGGAAAGATGAGCCGCTCATCGCACCTGCCTATCTTTGTCTTCACCCCTCTCCCCAGCCTTATAACATTAGCTGATAACAACATTACTTTGCGCCAGGGACTCTCCTAAGTGCTGTGCACTCTATTAACAAAGTTCCACGAGACAGAGACCATCACATGTGAGGAAACAGGCTCAGCGGGGCGAAGAAACTAGCACAGCTTCGCGAGGCCAGTAAATGGCAGAGGTAGTCCTTACAACTACAGGGCCTGATGTTAGAGTCGATGCATGTTGCTGACTTTTCCCTTCTTTCTGGTTGTACCTGTTTTCTCACTATGTCATGCTGATTCCTGGGAACTCCTCGGCCATGTGCAGCTGTTCTCTCTCACGAAAATGACCTCTCCCGCGTGTATGCCCATTAAACAGCAGGAGCATGAGACACTCCGGATAAAGAGAAAGCGGTGGGATGGTGCCATCAATAATTGGAGGAAACACTGCACAGTGAAACTCTCTGTCAGCTCTTGTTGCTGGTCCCCGGTGCTGTTGAATAGGTTCCAACTCAGTGTCCCGATGTACAGCAGACCAGAACACTGTTTGATTGTCAGATCTCCTGGGAGCAGCGCAGAGGAAAAAGACATAGACTAAATGGACGTGACCTGGGAGGCTTTACTTTGGTTAATCCAGCAAGGACCAGGTTGAGACTTGAGTCGCCAAGGCAAGCCCCTGAAAAAGGGGGGTTTGAAATTTTATAGGGATACACGAGGAAGTAAATGGAGGACATTATGAGTATGTACCAGATTCCCAAAGAGTGGTCATAATTATGCATTGCGGCAGGGTTATGATTCTTGGCCAGGGTGTGGCTTGTCCAATTCCTTGCTTCTAAACATTGCCCAAGTTGGCTAGAGGTCTTCTTTCCAGAAACTTTTTGTTCCTATGTATCCACATTATGTATTTGAGTAATGGTGTTGGTGAAGAATATGGAAATTACTATGGACGGACAAAAGAATGAGCAAATCTGTCTTGGAAGAGGGACGGCCAAAATGCCGCTTCGAAGCAAGGATGGTGAGGCTTCGTCTCACTTACTTTAGACATGCTGTCAAGAGAGACCAGTTCCTGGAGAAAGACATCCTGCTGGGTAAAAAGCAGGATATGTGAATGTTTTCAGGGCAGCTTGGTTCTTGCTCATATGCTGCTTTTTGAAAGGATTGAATGTCAACGCATTCTTTTTGGCTCAGTGACTTTGTATTCTCTGTATCCTCTTTTGGGGCTTCCTTCATCATTCAATATTTTGCATCTAGAATCTTTCAATATTGCAACTAAAGACTTGGATTTTTTCTTCAGTTCTTGCAGTGTAAGATATGGAAAGGAACAATGAGTGATTCAAAACCAGTGGCAAGGAGGGTGTGGGAGGCCTGGTAGAGAGTGATCAAGGGCAATGTAACCGAGAGGAATTACTGAGGTAAAATGAAATAGAGGAAAGACTAGGAGGCAAAGGGCATTTATAGAGGTCTAAATACAGGCATGTACATATGTAAATATGTTTCTATATGATGTTGGGGAAATAGATCTATGTTGCATATACTTAGAGGTTTAGTATTAAGGTGCTAATTAATGGACATTGGGTCTCCACTCAAGCACTCCATCAATACAAGAACATTCTGCTTTATTAAACTGACATTCCATGATGCTCACTTTCCTGACATGATCGCTGAAGACAAATGTGTGCATAAACAAGTGTGTTGAAGAAAGCTGATAGTGCCTGGCTATCAAAATATATAGTGTCTGGGGTCTTAAAGGCTTGAAGGTAAACAAGTGACCATCTAGATCAGAAGCAACATGGCCACATGGAAGAAGCACACCAGCTTGTGTGATCACGAGGAATTGAAGGGATCAGGTATCAGACATCAAAGAACAAAAAAATCATCATTGTGTGTGAGGTAGTTTATTGTGCCAACCTGGCCAATAAACACATGTGGGGTTAATTGAAGGGCGGAGAGATAAATGGCTCAATAAGCCTCGCCTTTCTAGTTCTCGGGTCTCTTGCTTTCTAATGGTCAGACCAGGGTGCAGTTGCCTTAGCCAGTTCCCTGTTTCAGCTTGCAAGGCTCACTTCCTGTAAGACATCCCCGAGGAGAAGCCACATGGACCTACACCGATGCAGCCCTGGGTGCTGTAGCTGCTATGTGGAGATCCCTGCAGCAGCACTGAGATGTTTACAAATTAACTGACTCAGCTTTCCTCCTGTAGTCGGTCTCATTGCATCTGTTTTGTGAGATGGAGGATGACTTTGTGGATTGGTGTTGGACATATGAGTTAATGTTGGACTTGTGGGCTTGGGCAGCACTGGGTTGGGATGTTTTCTTGATGTACACTTAACCTTTATTTAAAACTCTCTCTTATAGATGAGTTTCTGTGGATTTATTTCTCTAAAGTACCCAGACTAACACAGTGTACTCACCTTCCCCATATGAATGCAGAAGACAAATGTGTGCATAAGCAAGTGTTGTGAAGACTGATGGTGCCCGGCTATTGAGAGATATAGCGTCTGGGGTCTTAAAGGCTTGAAGGTAAACAAGCGACCATCTAGCCCAGAAGCAACAAAGCTCACATGGAAGAAGCATACTTGCCTGTGTGATCACGAAGTGTCGAAGGGATCAAGTAACAAGCACCAAAGAACAAAAAAAAATCATATCATCGTGAATGACTGGGAGTGCAGGGTGGGGACCCAAGGCCCATTTGTAGGCAACTGGACATCCCTTTGCATAGAGGTCATGGGGAGGAGAAGAGCCAGTCAGGGTGCAGTGTAGCAACGATGAAACACACAACTTTCTTCTAGTTCTTTAATGCTTCCTTCCCCCCACCCCCACTCTCATGATCCTAATTCTACTTTACAAACCTGACTAGACCAGAGGATGCACACTGGTGCAGATAGGAGCTAGAAACACAGGGAACACAGGACAGATGAACCCCTCAGGACCAGTGGTGAGAGTGGTGATACTGAGAGGATAAAGGGAGGGTAGTGTAGAAAGGGGAAACCGATTATAAGTATCTACATATAACCTCCTCCCTGGGGGATAGACAGCAGAAAAGTGGGTGAAAGGAGACATTGGGCAGTATAAGATATGATAAAATATTACTAATTTATAAATTATCAGGGGTTCATGAGGGAGGGGGGAAATGAGGAGCTGATACCAAGGGCTCAAGTGGAAAGCAAATGTTTTGAGAATGATGAGAGCAACAAATGTACAAATGTGCTTGACACAATGGCTGGATATATGGATTGTGGTAAGAGTTGTACCAGTCCCCAATAAAATGATTTAAATAAATTTTTAAAAAAGATATGCTGACCATGTTCTTCCCTTTTGGTTTTCTAACTGTAAGTCTTTGCACATGTCATTGTAGTATTTTACTTTGTCCTCTCAAGCTGCCCTTTGAAATTAGTTCACTCCTTCCATGTGCCTTAGCTATTCTAGGATTAAGAGCAAGTTGCAGAGTTTTCTGACATTACTTTGATCTTTTTATTGCTGAACAGCATTTCATTGCATATAGATATTACATTTTGTTTATTCATCCATTTGCTGATGGACACTTGGGTTGTTTCAGTCTTTTGACTATTGAATTACATTACAATGAACATTGATTTACAAGTATCTGTTGTAACTCCTGCTTTGAAATATTCTGGGTATATACCTAGGAGGAGAATTTCAGGGTAGTGTGGTACATCTATAATTAACTTTTTAAGGGGGCTGTCAATCTACATTAGTTCTACCATTTTGCACTCCCTTCAGCAACGAAAGAGAGTTCCAATTTTTCTCCACATCCTTGCTCATACTTGCTATTTTCCATTTTTCAGAAAATAGCAATTCTAGAGTGTATGCGGTGGTGTCTCGCTGTAGTTTTGATCTGCATTTTCCTAATGACCACTGACATTGAACATTTCTTCATGTGCTTCTTGGCCATTTGATTTTTATGGGTAAAATGTTTTTTCAAGTCCTTTGTCCATTTTGGGGTGTATTATTTGTCTGTAGGTGGGTTTTTTTTTGTATTTTAGTGATTAAACATGAAATTTGTTTTTCCAGACTTCTATACAAGACTCTAAGCAGGGTTGCTTTCATTCTCCGAGTCAGCTTTCCTGTTTCCATTCTCTCTCAGTTTTATTTTTCTCAAACAACGAAACACAAGGGGCTTCAAAAAGTACATGGAAAAATTCCACCTTGTGATTACTTCTGTGGATTTTTGTAAAAGCGGCTTAAGCGACCATTCTTCATCTTGATCCTTCCTATGCCTTCAGGAGCCTATGCCTTCAGGAGCCTATGCCTTCAGTAGCCTATGCCTTCAGGCTCACTTCCAAAAATTCAGACATGACGGTGTTTTACCAGTTAATAAGCCTTCCACTGCCTACCAAATGAAGGTCACATGACTAGCTGGGTACTCAAGCCCTCCGACAGACTTTGCTGGGTTGTCGTCCCAGTCGTTCAGCTTTAAGTCCAAACACCAAATCAAACTCACAGCCATCGAGTCGATCCCAACTATGGCAACCCCAGAGAACAGCATCGAACTGTCCCTGTGGAGGTCGAGACGGCAGTTCTTTATAGGAGTGGACAACCTCCTCTGACTCCCTCGCAGCAGCTGGTGGGTTCAAACTGCTGAACACTACTACTCTTCTGGGGTAAGAGTCTTCCAAAACCAGGTCTGGGTTTCAAGATACTCCTATGTGTAAAAAGTTTCCCCCATTTGTTTCTGCAATCTCTGTTTCTGTCCAGGGTCCATTCATATATGCTCTCCTGTGTGTGTGTGCAGCCTCGAGTCCTTGAGGAAGTCGTTCAAATGCCACTCTGTTCATGAACCAATTTCTATGCGTGGGAGTTCAAGCACGCTGACAAACCGAATAACAGGGCCAGTGCGGGTCCAATGGTGCAACCCCTGCCTTCCCGATTCTTCACCAATGCCTCTCATGGGCAACCACCGCCCCTCAGGCTCTCATATTGCTGAGATGCTGAACAGAGCAGGCTCCAGATTGAAACAGGAAGAAAGGTCTGGTGATCTTCTTCCAAAAACCATCCCATGCAAACCTTATAGATCACAACGATTTGCTCTGAAACCAACCGTGGGGGTGGGTGGCAGAGGGCCAGACAGCAGCTAGTTGTGCGGTTTATGGAGTCGCCATGGGTGAGGGCTCAATCTGATGGCTTCTAGCAACCACACAGAAATGACAGTGTTCCTCAAAATTGTTCTGAAGTGTACAATGATGGATTTCATTCAGGCAGCATTTCCACGAGGCGGACACTGTACAAACTTGACGCTTTACATCTTCTGCTTAGCCATACATTTGTCATTTCTACTTTAGGATCAGGTGGCTTTGAGTAATTACTGGTGGAAAAAGAAAGCCTCATGCAAAAAAAAAATGCATTTTGACCCACTCAATTTCGCTTTTTTGAAAAATGAGATAGTGGACTTTTTAATATGCAATTGTTGTTAATTATTTAAAAAAACCTCAACCCCAAATTCATAAACATTGTTGCTAGGTTGTGATGTGACTTTTCTTTTTTTGTTTGTTTGACATTTTAAATGATCTTTTAATTCCCTTTTCCATAAACTTAAAAAAATCATTTTATTGGGGACTCTTACAACTCTTATCCCAATCCATCCATCCATCCATCTATTGTGTGTGATCTGACATTTCTCTGCCAAGAACATGTAACAACAATTAAAGCAAGCTTTGATTTGATACTTTTATATGGTTCCGCAGAGTAACTTCAGAAGGTGGCTACGCTCACTCTGAACAGCAGAGGGCTCTTATGTACGCAGTGAAACACACTGACTGCTTTTAAAGAGCACACACACTGCTCTTGTGGCCGGGCCTACCACCAGCCAGCTTCTGTGCACCTCGCTTTCTAGGTTTGAATCTAAGCAGGTGCCCCTACTGTGCTCATGGCCGGCATGGCGCAAACCTCTCTGTTTCCTAACACAGTGAAAGGGGCAGACGAGAGGGAGACAGCAAGCATGGAAGTGTTGGAGCAACCCTAAACCCAAAGCCAAACAAACCCGTTCTGTTGAGTGGAATTCAACTCATGGCAACTTCACGGTGCTCCATAGGCTACTCAATGACTGATTTTCTGGAAGCAAATCGCCAGAACCTTCTTCCAAAGTTCCTCCGAGTGAACCTGAAACTTCAACTTTTATTTGTTTAAAAGCCAAATGTGTTAACCATTGGCACCACCCAGGGACCCCCAAACCATATACAACTGGGCAGTCTTATTGCTCATTTGTAAAACTATAGCAGCAATAACCCCTCTGAGGTTGTTGTGAAATTACTGAGCTAGGGCCCACAGGGGCTCTATGTGCTGTAATATGTGGGGCGAAGACTCATTTGTGGGCTACTGTGCATGGGACACTCTGCTCTCTGGTTTCTTCAGGCCTGGTCTCCCTTTAGAGCAGTGGTTCTCACCCTTCCTAATGCCATGACCCTTTCATACACTTCCTCATGTTGTGCTGACCCCCCAACCACAGCATTATTTTTGTGGATACTTCATAACTGTCATTTTGCTACTGTGATGAATCAGGTGACCTCTGTGAAAGGGTTGTTCAACCTCCAAAGGGGTCGCGATCTACAGGTTGAAAACCACAGCTCTAGAAGATCCTGATTTGAACCCCTCCCCATGGTCTCATGTTGCTGTTATTTGCCATCAAGTTGGATTTGACTCATGGCAACAGAAGGAAATGTTGCCAGTCCTGTGTCGTCCTCATGCGCTTTGGTATGCTTATGTTCCGTTGCAGCCAATGAGTATTTTATATGTGGGTTAACCAATGAAGATTTTATATGTGGAGCTCACTTTCCAATACTATAGTGAACAATGTTCCATTGTCATTTATTGGGCTTTCACTGGCTAATTTTTTAGAACTAGATTGCCTAGTGTTGCTTCCTAGCCTGTCTTAGTCTGGAAATCTGTCCACCATGGGGACCCTAATGGAATTTGAAATATTGGTGGCAAACTTTCTAACAACATGCAAATCACCACAGTATGACCTACTGACACACAAGTGGTGGCATTTTACGTTGTTGTTGTTAGTTGCCACCTAGTCGACTCTGACTCTGTAGACCTCTTTGGACCGCTTTTGGAGCACTGGCTTTTGGATCACTGGTCTTGTGGAAGCAGATCAGCAAGTCTGTCTTTCAAGGAGACTTCGGGTTGGTTCAAACTGCCAATATTTTGGTGAGTAGTTGAATGCTTACCTATTTGCACCACCAAGGCACTTTTGGTGTCTAATTGGCATCTAAAAATCAATAGGCTTCTGATCCACTTCTTACCTTACTCAAAAAACAAAACAAAAAAACAACCAGAAAGCAAATCCTGCCTCTACTTTCCTTATTTCAATAAATGACACCAATAACCACCTGACTTCTTAGGCCCCCAAACAAATTCTTTTGTTTTTTTATTTTAACAGTTTTCTTGACAGGTAACTCATGTTTCATACAACTCAATGGTTTAAATATATATATATATTAAAACTGTGTAATCATCGCCATAAGCAACTTTAGAACATTTTCCTCATTTTTTTCCTCATTATTATTAGTTCATTTCCCCCAACCTCCCCTGCCATAACTCAAAGAAACTATCAATTTGATTAGTGTCTTTGTAGATTTACCTATTCTGGAGCTTATGTAAAGAAAATTATACCAAATATCCCCAACTAAAACACGGAAAAACGTCAACCCAAAATGAAAACAGAAAAAAAAAAACTCAAGTAAATTAAAACATGGATTAAAAGGGAAAACAAATAGTTAGATGATAAATTTCAACCTAACTGTATCATCCAGCAAAGACTGCACAGAACACTGACAGGGAGCTGTCAGAGGTGCAGGTTGGATTCAGAAGAGACATGAACCAAGGGATATCATTGCTGATGTCTGATGGACCTTGGCTTAAATTAGAGGATACCTGGAAGATGTTTATGTGTGTGTGTGTGTGTTCTACTATGCGAAGGCCTTTGACTGTGGGGATCATAATAAGCGATGGCCAACCTTGAGAAGAATGGGAATTCCAGAACACTTCATTGTGCTCATTCAGAATTTGCATTGTCACGAGTGGCGCGATCAATAATTATTTAACACTCTTAGACATTTTCGAATGCCCAGTTTATTCACTGCAAACACACATATCAAACAATCTAAAATATTACTCAAACTACTAAGGATAAACAAATATGAGCACAGGGGCATAATAACAGCCCTTTTCACACATATCATTCTAGCATCACAGTCCCAATAAGCATTGCCTCATCGGTGTGCCCACCTGGGTAGAACTGGAGAGAGCAGGAGTTGATATCCTTGGTTCCTAGCTCTTTAAAAAGTCAGTGTCTCTACCCAGGTTTAAATGGACAGCTTGGCTGGTTCTTTGACGTCTTCACTGTCCCATTGCAGTCTTATCAGGTTTCTCCACACTTTAGGTGACTTGGCTGCAGTGGGATGTTGGTCAGGTCTCAACCAAGTCTTATCAGGGTTCCCCACACTGTTGTGGTGGCTCCTTGGATCAGCTGTTGATTCTTGGCGACGGTCCAATTTCTTGGCTGGGCCATAATGTCACACTTTATTTCTCCTTTAAAGTACAGTTTCTTGTGTTTGTTTCTTTGAGGTGGCTCCACGTCTTGCAAGGAAGTTCTGTGGTGCTCTCATCACACACGGATCAAGGGACAGTTGTTCCAACAGAACAAAGATATCCTGCATGGTTTAAAATCAGGAAAGGTGTGCAAAAGGGTTGTTTCTCTTCACTACACCTGTTCAATCTGTAGCTGAGCAAATCATCAGAGAAGCTGGCTTACATGAAGAGGACTCTGGCATCAGGGCTGGGGGAAGGATTATTAACAATCGATGACATGTGGATGACACAATCTTGCTTGCTTTAAAGTGAGGATGGTGTCGGGCTACTGTCTGGGGACTTAAAGGCTTGAAAGCAAACAAGCGGCCATCTAGCCCAGAAGCAACAAAGCCCACACGGAAGCAGCACACCAACATGGGTGCTCGTGAAGGGCAGAGGAGGCCAGGTCTCAAACAACAAAGGCGGGGTGTGGGGTGGGGAATCACATCACCGTGAATGAGGGGGAGTGCGTGATGGGGACCCAATGCCCATCTGTAGACAGCTGGACATCCCTTGCAGAGGGGTAGTGGGGAGGAGATGAGTCACTCAGGGTTCAGTGTAGCAACAATGAAACTCAAAACCTTCCTCTAGTTCTTGAACGCCTCCTCCCTCCCAATTATCATGACCCCAATTCTACCTTGTGGACCTGGTTATACCAGAGGATGTACAGCGGTGCAATAGGGATATGGAGACACAGGGAATCTAGGGCGGACGAACCCCTCAACACCCGCGGTAGGAGTGGCGACACCAGGAGGGAAGGGGGTGTAGAAAGGGAGAACCGATCTTGGAGATCTATGTGTGACCTTCTCTCTGGGAGATGGGCAATGGGAAGGTGGGTGAGGGGAGACGCCGGGCAGTGTAAGATAAGATATAATAATTATTTATAAACTATTAAGGGACCAGGGGGAAGGGGGGAGCGGGGAGGGAGGGGAAGAGGGAAAAAAAGGGAAACCGAGTTGATTCCAGGAACCCAAGTGGAAGGTGAATTTTGAGAATGATGAGTGCAACGAATGTATACGGGTGCTTTGCTCAATTGATGTATGTATGGATTGTGATAAGAGTTGTATGAGCCCCAATAAAAAGATTTATTAATTAAAAAAAAGAAAATGATTAGGGCAAAGAATGTACGGATGTGCTTTATACAATTGATGTGTGTATATGTATGGATTGTGATGAGTTGTATGAGCCCCTAATAAGATGTAAAAAAGAAGTGAGGAGGACTTGCAGCACTTGGTGATGAAGATCAAGGATTGCAGCCTTCACTATGGACAACGACTCATTGTAAAGAAAACCCAAATCCTCACAACTGGACCAAGAGGTAACATTGGGCTAAAGGGAGAAAAGGTCAAAGTTGTCAAGGATTAGGTCTTGTTTGGAACCACAATCAGTGCTCGTGGAATCATCGGCCAAGAGATTCAAAGATGTGCATCATTAGGTAATTAATTCTGCGGCACAAGAGCGCTGTAGAATATTGACAAGCAGGGATGTTACTCTGAGGACTAAAGTGTGTCTGACCCAATCCATGATATTTTCAGTTGCCTCAGATGCATGTGAAAGTTGAACATTGAATAAGGGAGACCAGAGAAGAATCGATGCATTAGAATTGTGGTCTTGGAGAAGAATATTGAATGTACCATAGACTGCAAAAAGGACAAACATCTGCCTTGGAAGAAGTGCTCCTTAGAGGCAAGGATGGCAGGACTTCATCTTACATACTTTGGCCATGGTGTCAGGAGACCAGTCCCTGGAGAAGGACACCGTATTTGGTAAAGTGGAAGGCAGTGAAAGAGAGGTAGGCCCTGAAGGAGCTAGCTAGACATCGTGTTGACAATAATGGGCACAGGCATAGGAACATTGTGAGGCTGGTGGAACTGGGCATTTTGTTCTGTTGTGCAGAGGGTTGCTGGGTACCTACCAACAACAACGACAGCCCAACGTTGCTCACTTTCCATGGCACCCTGTTTAAGGACAAGACATGTCTGGTCTGAGGGATTCAGTGGAGGCTTAGTCCACATGGGGACTTGGGGCTTTGACTGTCATCCGTAGTCTTGCAAACTGGGCACTTAGATTTTAAGCTCTGATCTTGAATGTTATTATTTACAATACTTGGATCACACTGGCTGGTATGCTTTTTCTGTGTGGACTTAGCTGACACCTCACTTAGCTGTTTTAAGACAAGTTTTTAAGACCTCAAAGGCTTTTCTTTCTGACAGCCAGCCAACATCTGATTCCACCCCATGCTTTGCTATAGTAACTCATCTTCAGTGATCCCTTCATGAGGGTATCAAGCAAGGCTGCAGCATAAGAACCGATTAAGTGTGCGCTCAAAATTCATAACTAAAGAAAAACTAAATTCTTGCTTCTGCTCCTCCAATTTATTCAATTCAAAGCAAGTCCTGCACATGTTACTTCTAAGACATATCCCGACTCTTCCTCTTTTCTCCAACCGCTGTGCTTCCACCCTAGTACAAGCCACCGTGACTGCTGCTGGATGTCTGCTAAGACCCCCGTAGTGGCTCCCCTGTTCAGCCCTCCTCCTACCTCGCCCAAAGGGTCTTCTAAAACGAAACAAATCCTGCCACCCCTGGGTTTAAGTGCCCGTTCCCAAGACGATCCTCTTTCACTGAGAATAAAAACCAAGCTCCTTTCCCTGGCTACGTAAGCCTCACAGGGTCAGGCCCTCAATGTCAGGGAGGATGCTCCGACGGATAGAACCAGTCGGATATGCCGTTGTCGGAAGCCATGCAGAGTTGTCCTCCAAGCCATGCCCAGTGGAAGGTTGCCTGTCCCCGCACCGTCCTTACCACGGGCGATGGGGTGGTCTACAAGATCTCTTTGGCTGAATTCTGGAAGCAGGTTTCCAAGTGTTTCTTCCTAGTCGGTTTCAGTCTGGAAGCTCTGCTGAGGCCTGGGCAGCATCGTCCAACAGGCAATCCTCCACACACAGATGGGTGGTGTCGATTAGAAAGGAAACCCACATCGCCCTCCTGGAAGGAATTCTACCACAGAACCAGCGACGCCCGCCCTCTCTCTCTGGATAAGGGGCTTCAAAAAGTTTGTGGAAAAATGGAATGGCAAGATAGTGGCATTTTCCCACGAATGTTTTGATGCCTCCTCCTCCTCCTCCTCCTCCTCCTCCTCCTCCTCCTCCTCCTCCTCCTCCTCCTCCTCCTCCTCTTCTTCTTCTTCTTCTTCTTCTTCTTCTTCTTCTTCTTCTTCTTCTTCTTCTTCTTCTTCTTCTTCTTCTTTCTCTCTCTCTCTCTCTCTACACCAGTGGTTCTCAACATGTGGGTCACGACCCCTTTGGGGGTCACCCGATTCATAACAGTAACAAAGTTACAGTTATGAAGTAGCAACGAAAATGATTTTATGGTGGGGGGGTCACCACAACACAAGGATCTGTATGAAAGGGTTGTGGCATTAAGAAGGTTGAGAACCACTGCTCTACACCTATATCTGATCTATCTCATGCACCCATATGTATAGACGTATGCATACATACACATAAACATATATATGTGTTTGTGTATGTATATATAAGCGCACACGTATACATCCTTTGTTATTAAGAGGTGATGTAATCTGTGTGTGTCTCAGTGTCTTCGTGAGTCAATGGAGCCACAGAAGTCCTTGCCCCATGAGACGTAGCATGGTGAGTATTGAACACATGGAAGCATCTAGAATGCAGCCAGGCACAGGGGAGCCTGCCCCATGCTGCAGCTATCCAGGCTCCCTGACGCCAGGCATTGTCACCAGCACCGTGCTGCCCCTCCTTATCGGTAATCACAGCTATTCCTCGGTCATCATTCCGGAAGGTGGTAAGGCAGCCGCCTGACTCCTACCTTTCCCACAGTGAAGTCAATCTTATTGATGCATCTTGGGCCTTGAGAAATGTGAGGCTTTCTACTCCTGCAAAGAGTCTCAGAAACCTTCACAGCCGCCAGTGCTACCCTGTCTTACAGGATCTCTGTGAGTTGGAATTGCCTCGATAGCAGAGGTTTGTTTTGTTAGGACTAGATGGTGCAAATGTATCTGGTTGCTGATGGAAAGGTTCAAGTCCACCCAGAGGTGCCTCAGAAAAAACGACCTAGCAGTCTGCTTCTGAAAACACAGCCATTGGAAACGTTTGGAGCATGGTTCTTCCCTGATCCACAGGAGAGCTCCACTGGGAGTCAGAGGCCACTGGTGGCAAACCTTATAAGCATCTCCACCAGGGAGCAAGCCAAAGGCAGGCAATAGGGTCGCCATTCAATGTGGGCATTCCCCACCCAGTTCTGCACGTTTGCAGCTCACTGTGTGGACATGTTTCCCGGATGTCCATCTGCAGGAAGCATGCCTTAAAAATCTGCCGGGCAGTTTTGCATTTCTTTAGTTTTCTGTCATGGTTTTTCTCTCTCAATGAAACACATATGCTTTTGAATAATTGAACCCAAAGTTTCCCTCTCTGCTCTAAATTCTGAGTATTTTCTTAAATGTGGGAAAATGGAACTTGATAGAAGTCAATGACATATTTTCCTGCCCCTGTCAAAAGAAAGAAAGAAGCTATTTGGATTTAAGATTTCAGTCATAAGTCCCTAATAAAACTTTTTTTTAAAAAAGAAAACATTAAAAAAAAGTGATTTTAGTTATAGATGAAAGTTGTCCAATGTTGACATTTCTGGACCTGCAGGCTGGTGGGGTGTGCAGGTCACCCTCCCCTCTGTCTCGCTCGGGGGTGGGGAGGCAGGTCTGTTAGGACATTCCTCCTTGGTGAGCCCCAAAGCAGTTTTTGAGGCCTCCTCAACACAGCACTTCAGTCAAGCCAACTCCCAGCCATTAATCAGGAGCTCTTGAGATAGAAGCAATTTGGCAAGCCTGTGGTGTTGTACTTCACACTTCTGTGGTTCCACATTTGAAGCCTGATGCTTGACTCAGGGCACCCTATTTGAAGAATATTTGTTTAGTGACACTTCATGGGGCAGCTCCACTCTCAGGAGCTGATGGAATTTGATGAGGCATTCTATCCGGTGACTGGGGACACTCCGGGCACTTCGTAGCTGGGAGTTGGGATTGCTCTTGTCCTACAGTGTGTGGGGTTTGTGGAATCCCCTCTCAACCTATCTTATTTTTTAATGTCCTATTGGTCACCCGCGTGGGTAAAAAAATCTGTTGAAAATGATCTAATCTTAGAACCAAACCTCAATGTACATTTAACAGAAGCAATGCTTTTTTCAGCTTTCATGTACCCAGAAATTTCTGTCGCAGTTATGTGATTAATACAGAATGCAAAACTCCATTGTGCCCCGTTTGGGGAGTGCTTCACCAACAGTTGCTCGCCATTTTTCAAAATCTTGTCACTGATGACAACTCTGCTCCTGGGACTTGAATGGTCAATGCCACATGTCCATTCCAGCCTGCATGTGTACTTGACCTGTTTGTTGGTGCAGATTTTAGAAGACAAGCATTGGACTATTTGTTGATATCTTCAAGTGCCGTCAAATGTGAGCATTTATACAGATGTAGGTTGGCCATCAAGGGTAGAATTCTGGCCTCCCAAGGGAGGCTTGCATGTTGCTAGGCTGCTCAATAGGTTTCCGTAGAGCTTCTAGACTATAAGAGACTCAGAATAAAGGCCTGGCAAAATACTTCCAAAATGTGAGGCCCGTGGTTCACAGTGGTCTACTCTGCAACCAATTGTGGGGAAGACGCGGGACTGGGCAGTACTGTGTCCTGTTGTGCATGGAGGTTGTCCTGAGCAGCTCACAGTAACAATACATACAGATCATAATCTGTAGATTTCCATTAAGCACAGTAGAGCAGGGAGTACAGAAATGTAGTTTATTTGTAACTCAATGGAAGGGCACAGGACCAGGCACAAGTTAGTGCCTTATACATGAGGATTCGGACCTCCAGGAGCCAATCGCTGGTCAGATGCCAGATCACAACAAAAACCACAGTACATTTTCACTGGAACCATTCTGCTTCAAGAACAGAATTACAGCATGAGGCTTGGACTGCTGCTAGAGCCCTAGTGGTGGAGTGGTTACGTGTTGCCTGTGATCCACATGGTCAGCAGTTTGAAACCACCACCAGCTCCAGGGAGAAAGACTGAGCTTTCTACTCTCTACTTTCTACTCTCGTAAACAGATTCTGGATTCTCTAAATGAGAGGAGGAAAATTCCAATGTTTGCCCACAAAACATTTTCCCATCCCGTGTGTGAGCTCCTGGTATATAGCATTTGAATGGAGGCATGTGGTTCGCCATTAGACAACACACATATACCAGACACCCACAGGTGTGGCCTTGACTAGGTTAAACGAAAAAAAAAAAATTCAGCTCTGTCCAGAATGACCTTTTCATTTTTGGGGGGGAGGGGACACGAAGCACTCCCACTTAACACAAATACACTGATGATACATAAACACACCAATGAGGAGAAATATTTTATGTGGTCTAGAGAGAAGCAGTCTAACCAGGATTGGGAAGGGAGCTTATTTTGTAATTAAATGACCACAAATTATAACTGGCCCATAAGCCTCCTGACTCCAATGGCTTCCCATCACATCACCCTCCCATCGGCCCCAAGAACCTCCATCAACTGTGCTCTAAATGCTGGGGGGAGTTGACGAAACGAAACAAAAGCGGAGGTTGCTTTTCGGAGGAATATTTTAAATCTGTGTGGGAGAGGGAAGATGTTGTAGATGGAATTGTGTGTTCCAGGAAAATGCACTGAAGCCCTGGCCTCTGAAGCTGTGGAGCGGATCTTGTTTGAAAAGGGGGTTTTCCTTGTTTTGCTGCTATTGTTACTGTTAGGTGTCATCAAGTTGGCTCCAACTCATTGCAACCAATAGAATGAAACTCTGCCAGACCCAGTACCATCCTCACAGTTGGCATCATGTTCGAGCCCACTGTTGCCCAATCCTGCCAATTCATCTCATCCAGGCCGTTCCCCTCTGCTTTACCACACATGGTGCCCTTTCCCAGGGACTAATAAGTCTTGCCATCTGTATGTCTAAGAAGCATTCTGGCTATACTTCTAATACAGCTCTGTTTGTTCTTTTGGCAACCCATTGTAATTTTAATATTCTTCACCAGCACCATAATTAAAATGCAGCAATTCTTCATTGGTCTTTTGAATTCAATGTCCACCTTTCACACACATATGAGGTGACTGAATGTACCATAGTTTGCATCAGGCACGCTGCAGTGCTTAAAGAGACATCCCTGGACTTGAATACTTTAAAGGGATCTCATGCAGCAGATTTCCCTGGTGCAATCAGAGACATGCTGGGTGGGGCTTTTTTCTAGTCTGTCTTGGGTAGCCTCTCATACATTACTTGATTTCTCGACCGTTGGTTCCATGAGCATTGACTGTGAATACAAGTAAGATGAAACCCTTGGCAACTACAACATGTCCCCCTGAATCATGATGTTGCCTACTGTTTCAGCCGTAAGGATTTACATTACATTCTGTAAATTGAATTTTAATCCATGATAAGCCTGAAATCTTAGATCTTCACCAATGAATGACTCAAATCCTCCTCACTTTCAGCAATCAAGGTTGTGTCATCTGCATTACAGGTTGTTAATAATCCTTCTTTCTATAATGATGCCACATTCTTATACATATAGCCCAACTTCTGTGATTATTTGCTCAGCATGCAAAATGAATATGGATGGTGAGAGGATACAAGCCCGAAACCTCCCTTTCTTGAGTTTAAACCATGTAGCATTCCTTTGTTCAACTCAAATGAATACCTCTTGATCCAAACTTGAGAGCCATGTCTGATGCTATGAAAAGAAACAATATTAGAATAATTGGACTACCGGAACAAGACACCACAAAGAAGTCAACAGCGAAATAGTAAGGGAATTCTTAGAGGAAAACTTCCCCAGCTTAATAAATGACAATCAGGTAACCATTCAAGAGGCTGAAAGAACACCAGCCAGATTGAATCCCAAGAAATCACCAAGACACACAATTGTCAAATTATCCAACTGTGAGGAAAAGGAGAAGATCATAAAAGGAGCTAGGGAAAAGCAAACGGTCACGCATAAAGGTACCCCAATAAGAGTATGTTCAGATCTATCAGCGGAAATGATAAAGAAGAGAAGGGAATGGAGTAACATATTCCAAAAATTGAAAGAAAACAATGCAAACCCAAGAATACTTTACCCAGCCATATTATCTATTAAGATAGATGGAGACGTAAGAGTCTTCCCAGACAGGGACAACATAAAAAGAAACCCAGCCCTACAAAAGATCCTTGCCATTCCAGTATGGGCAGAAGCTAGTATAATTTTGATACCTAAAGCGGGAAAAGATGCCACAAGAATTGAGAACTATAGACCAATATCCCTAATGAACATAGATGCCAAAATCCTTAACAAAATACTGGCCAATAGAATACAAAAGCATATTAAAAATATAATTCACCATGACCAAGTGAGATTCATATGAAGGATACAAGGATAGTTCAACATACGAAAGACCATCAGCATTATTCACCACATTGGCAGGAAAAATGATAAGAAACACATGATAATATCAATAGACACGGTAAAAAGCATTCGACAACATCCAACACGCATTGCTATTTAAGACACTTAAGAAAATAGAAATCGAAGGAAAATTCCTCAATATTATACAAGCCATATATGAAAAACCAACAGCTAATGTGGTAGTTAATGGAGAAAAGACAAAAACAATTCCACTGAAAAAGGGGACCAGACAAGGATGCTCCTTGTCCCCACTCCTACTTAACATTGTAGTGGAGGTCCTAGCTAACAGCATAAGACAAAGGAAAGATATTAAAGGTATTCATCTGGGGAAGGAAGAGGCAAAATTATCATTATTCACAGACGATATGATTCTATATATTGAAGATGCCTTAAACTCCACAAGCGGAGTGTTGGAAGTAATAGAGGAAAATGGCAGAGTGGCAGGATACAAAATCAACAAACAGAAGTCTATTGGACTGCTCTACACATCAGACAAGATCACAGAAGAGATGATTAAAAGGTAGTACCCTTTACAATAGCCAAGCACAAATTGAAATACATAGGGATATACCTGACTTAAAAAATGAAAGATTTCTATGAGGAAAATTATAAAACACTACTTCAAGAAATCAAGAGTGACCTCACCAAATGGAAGAATATTCCATGCTCATGGGTTGGCAGACTGAATATAGTAAAGATGTCAGTTCTGCCCAAGGCACTATATAAGTTCAATGCTATCTCGATACAAATACCACCATCTTTCTTCAAAGAATTGGAAAAACAGATTACCAACTTCATATGGAGAGGGAAGAATTAGCAGAAAACTCCTCGAGATGAAGGACAAAGTGGGAGGGCTTGCTCTACATGATTTTAGCACGTATTATACAGCCACATTAGTCAAAACAGTGTGGTACTGGTATAATGGCAGATATTCAGACCAATGGAAAAGAACCGAAGACTCAGAAATAAAAAGATCAGCATACAGGTAACTGATCTTTGATAAGGGCCCAAAAATATTAAATGGAAAACAGATGACATCTTCAATAAATGGTGCTGAAAAAATGGATATCTATCTGCAGAAAAATGAAGCAAGACCCTTATCTCACTCCACAAATAAGAATAAACTCAAGATGGATGACAGACCTTGAGATAAAACTCCAAATAATTAGGGCCATCAATGAGGGAATTGGGACAAACCTGAGAACCTTGGCACAGGGAATACATAGGCTATCAGAAATAGGGAAGGATACAAATACAGAGGAGTCACAAATTGACAAGTGGGATATATTGAAGATAAGACAACTGTGTATATCGAAAGAATTCACCAAGAGAGTAATAAGAGAGTCCACTGACTGGGAAAACATCTTTAGCAATGACACATCAGACAAAGGCCTTGTTACTAAAATCTACAATACTTTTCAAGCTTACAATAAGAGAAAAACTAATTGCCCACTGAGGAGGTGGACAAAGGACCTGAACAGAAGTTTCACAGAATCTGAATTCCGAATGGCCAATAAACATATGAGAAAATGTTCCCAATCATTAGCCATAAGAGAAATGCAAATCAAAACAACTATGAGATACCATCTAACACTGTCAAAGACAGCCCAATTCAAAAAATCAGAAAGCAACAAGTGTTGGAGGGGCCATGGTGAGCTAGGAACTCTCATACACTGCTGGTGGACCTGTAGGTATGTACAGCCACTATGGAAATCGATTTGGTGATTTCTAAAACAGATGGAAACTGAGTTACCATATGACCCAGCAATCCCCCTACTTGGCACATATCCAGAAGAGGCAAGAAACAAAACATGGCCAGACATCTGTGCTCCAATGTTCATCACGGCACAGTTCACAATCACAAGGAGTTGGAAACAACCCAAATTTCCATCAACAGACGATTGGATTAAAAAACTGTGGTACATACATACAATGGAGTACTATGCTTCGCTAAAAAGCAGTGATGAACACATGAAGCATATCGCCGCATGGGAAGAACTGGAGAAAATTATGCTAAGTGAAGTGAGCCAAGCACAAAAGGACAAGTATGAGTCTGCTGAGGTAAATTTATATATATATAAAAGAGAGAGAACAGAAAGGTAAGTGCAAAAGGGACACAGGGAAATAGCTACTGTATATAAACACTCCAGGGATGAGGTCCAGGTAGTATGGCAGGGGCCAGAACAAATCCAGGGGTACATATGGTAGCCAACTAAAATGGGGGTGGAGGGAGGAAAGCGGAAAGGAAAAAAAAGATGTGTGATGGGGCACTGACCCACCCAAGGGGACAGTATTGTTTGTGTCTCCACAGGGAAAGAGGGACCAGACTTAAAGCCAATGCCAGATAAAGGCAGTGTGCCGACAAGGAGTGGGGAGCCAGTAGAGGGGCCTGAGGGCTTGGGCCCCATACCAGCCACATGGACAACTGTCCCTCACCCCAGAAGAATTTATTTGAGAGGACAACACTGATGCTGCAGCTAGGGGAGAGGGACATGTCTGATCAGAGCAAATGGGAGCAAATGAAAGGGGAGGAAGTGAGAGTGGAGTACATCCTGGCCCATCAGGCCTGGAGGATGATATGCCCGCTCTGAATAGCCAATGGACAGAGTGGATAATACGAGACACGCCATCCCTTGATGGCCCAGGGCCCTAAAGGGGACAACACTGGAGACTCAGTGTTGGGACTGGCCCAGACTGACCCTGTGGCACTGAGGCAAACCACTAAAAGCGTGCAGCAGAGCAAACGTGGGAGCAGAGCAGGGAGCCCCCGACGGAGTACAAAGGACAGACTCTGGGGCCAGAGCATGGTACCCCATTGGACCTGATTGAAGGACACGCCTAGAGATAAAAAATCAGACCTTGATCTATTTACAGGCTTTTCTTTCTTAAAAATTTTTTTCTTTTAATTAATTTATTCTTCTTTGGGTAATTGGCTTCCTTTTTTTGTTGTCATCGCTGTGTTCTCACCCATCGCCTATCTTGCTATGACTTGATTTTTGGTGCACATTACTATCTCTACAGATCTATCCAGATAAGATAGACTGGATGAATAGTCTGGAGGAGAAAACAACAGGACCAATGGTTCCGGGGGGGGGGGGGCATGAGAAGGGAGAGGCGGGGGAAAGGAGGTGGTGTTGACCAACCCAGGGAGAGAGGAGCAACAAGTGATCCAAAATCAACAGCAAGGAGGGTGTGGGAGGCCTGGTAGGGATTCAGCAAGGGCAAGGTAACTGAGAGAAATTATTGAAACCCAAATGAAGGCTGAGTATGTAGGACAAGAGGAAAGTAAAAGGAAATAGAGGAAAGAACTAGGTGACAAAGGTTATTTATAGAGGCCTAAAGACTGGAATGCACATATGTAAATGTATTTTTATAAGAGTGTGGGGAAACAGATCTATGTGCATATATTTATAGGTTTAGTATTAAGGCAGCAGATGGACATTGGGCCTCTACTCAAGCACTTACTCAATGCAAGAACAGGTTGTTCTATTAAATTGGCATTCCAGGATGCACACCCTCCCGACATGATTGCTGAAGAAAAATGTGTGTATAAGCAAATGTGATGAAGAAAGATGATGGTGCCCGGCTATCAAAAGATATAGTGTCTGGGGTCTTAAAGGCTTGAAGATAAACAAGCGACTATGTAGCTGAGATGTGTCAAAGCCCACACGGAATAAGCACACCAGCCTGTCTGACCACGAGGTGCAGATGGGACCAGTTATCACACATCAAAGAACTAAAAGTCATATCAATGGGTGCTCACCTCCCTGATACGATCAATGAAGACAAACGCATGCATAAGCAAATATGGTGAAGAAAGCTGATCGTGCCCGGCTATCAAAACATATAGCGTCTGGGGTCTTAAAGGCTTGAAGATAAACAAGTGGCCATCTAGTTCAGAAGCAACAAAGCCCACATGGAATAAACACACCAGCCTGTGTGACCACAAGCTGTTGAAGGGATCAGGTATCACGCATCAAGGAACAAAAAATCATATCATTGTAAATGTGGGTGAGTGCAGAGTGGAGACTCAAAGCCCAGTGGTAGCCACCCGGACACCCCCTTAATGAAGGGTTGTGGGGAGGAGATGAGCCTGTCAGGGGACAGGGTAGCAAGGATGAAACATATAACACTCCTCAAGTTCATAAATGCTTCCTCCCCTGCACTATCATACCCCAGTTCTACCTTACAAATCTGGTTAGACCAGAGATGTACATAGGTATAGATAGCCACTGGAAACACAGGAAATCCAGGACAGATGACTCCTTCAGGACAAGTGGTGAGAGTGGTGATGCCTGGAGAGTGGAGTGTGTGGGGCAGAAAGGGGGAACTGATTACAAGAATCTACGTATAGTCTCCTCCCTGTGGGATGGACAGCAGAGAAGAAGGCAGGGGGAGATGTCAGACAGTGTAACATATGGTAAAATAATAATTTATGAATGATGAAGGGTTCATGAGGTAGGGTATAGTGGGGAGTGAGGGGGAAAATGAGCAGCAGATATTAAAGTTCAAGTAGAAGGCAAATGTTTTGAGAATGATGATGGCAATAAATGTATATATGTTCTTGACACAATGGATGGATGTATGGATTGTGATAAAAATTGGACGAGCCCCCAATAAAATGATTAAAAAAAGTGCTCGACACAATGGATGGATGTATGGATTGTGATAAGAGTTGTACGAGCCTCCAATAAAATGATAAAAAATACCTCTTGATCCATGTACTGGTTATATATATGCATAATGAAGTGTTCTGATTTGTCCATTCTTCTCAAGGTTATCTATAGTTTATAATGATCCACATAGTGTAATGTTTTTGCATAATTATTAAAACACAAGCAAAAACTTTTCCAGGATTCTTCTTTGAGCCAATATCCATCTGACATCACCACTGGTATTCCTTGTTCCATGTCCTCTGCTGAATTTCTGTTCCCTGTCAATGTTCAACAGTTGTTGGATGATCTTCAGCAAAACTTTACTTGCATGTGATATTAATAATATTTTCTTTAATTTTCATATTCTTTTGGGTTGCCTTACTTTGGAATGGGTACAAATGTGGATTTCTTTTAGCCAATTAGCCAATAGCTGTCTTCCAATTTTCCTGGTATATGAGTAAGTGCTTACTCATACTCATACTAATACTTTTATCAGTATTCCATCAATTCTTAGAGCCTATTTTTTGTTCATGCCTTCAAGGCAGCTTGAACTTCTTCCATCAGCACCATTGGTTCTTGCTCACATATTATCTCCTGAAATGGTGGAATGTTGACTAGTTTTTTTGGTACAATGACTGCGTATTCCTTCCATCCTCATTTGATGTTTCCTACATTTTTCAATATTTTAACTATAGAATCTTTCAATATTGTCACTCGTGGCTTTTTCCCCCTTCAGTTCTTGTGATAAGCTGAGCTTATCTTTTTCATTTTCTTTTTTTTTAAAGGGGAGAGAGCGAATGCAGTCCCCCACTACCACACATTATGCAGTTGAGTTTCCCACCTTTGGGGAAATATCAGGGGTCAGCACATCTGGAGTGCAATGGGTGAGCCTCGCCCTGGGCAAACCACCTTCACGATCACGGTTTCTCTCCTGCCAGGTAAGTCTATCTTTTTCATATTCTAACTCCACTTCTTTGTACATTTCATTATCATACTTCATTTTCTTGATCTGTCCTTTGAGATATTCTAATCGGTTCTTTGACTCATTATTTCTTTAACTTGCCTCAGCTACTCTATGACCAAGAGCAAGTTTCAAAGTCTCTTCTGAAATCCACCTGGATTTTTCTTCCTTTCCTGTCTTTTTACACACTGTTTCTTTTTGTACACTGTTCTTGATGTTACCCCACAGCTCCTCCGGTCTCTGTTATTAGTGTTCAATGAGTCCATTATATTTTCAAAATCTCAGCATTCACGTGGGAAGCAATCAAGTTCACATTCTGGCTTTTATGACTTGTTTTAATTTCTTCAACTTGAACCCAAACTTACATATGCAGCCTTGTTTGGGCTGCAGATATTCAGCGTCTCCATCAACTGTTCCCACAGATGTAGATAATTTCATTTCTATGTATTCTATCTGGTGAACTCCACGTGTCTAGTCACTATGTTGTTTGAAAAAGGTATTTACAATGAAGAATTCATTTCTCTTGCAAAATTCTATCTTGTGATCTCCAGATTAATTTCTATCAATAAGACCTTATTTTCAAACTACTTCCCTTGCTCTGTTTCTGAAGGTTGCCATTCTAATCAATAATTATCAACGCATATGGATTTCATCTTTGACCCAATTTCAGACTGAATAAGCTGGTAGCATTCTTCAGTTTCTTCACCACTAGCTTTAGTGGTTGGCATGTTTGAATAATAGTTGTATTAACTAGATTTCCTTGTATTGGGGTAGATATTACCCAACAGAGACAGCAATGCACTTCAAAATATATCTTGAGATATCTTTTTTGGTGATGAATGAGGTACCATCATTCCTGGCAGAGTAAATCATACAATTGTCTGATTCAAAGGCCTGTACCAGAACACGTCAGCTAATTAATGCCTAAGCTATTGATCTTTCTTTGGCACATTTCATTTTTCATGACTCCTAGTTTTCAAAGATCCATATTTGGCACATTCCAAGTTCTGATTATGGGTCAATGTTTGCAGCTGTTTCTTATCATTTTGAGTCATGCCCATCAGCAAGCGAAGTCCCAGAGCCTTAACTCCTTCCTCATCATTGTGGTAAACTGTACTTTGAGAGGGCAGCTCTTCCTCAATCATATTTTGAGTGCTTTCCAACCTGGAGTGCTCATCTGTGGCACTATATCGGACACTGTTCTGGGGATATTCATAAGCAGGTACAATTCAGTGACACTAATCACACTCACCGTGCTGTGCAAAGGTCACAACCATCTGATCCCAACGTTCCAATCGCCCTGAGTGGAAACCTGGTGCTCTCCAACGAGGATTCCCTCTTTTCCTCCGTTCTCACCCCTCATAGTCACCATTAAGCTTTGGTGTCTCTTCTTGTCTCAACTGTACATAAAACAGGATGTAATATTGTTCAGTCCTGCATCATCTTCATGATCTTGGTATACTTCAGATAAGTGGATTCATATGTTTTTCCTTTTGTGACGGACTTATTTCACTTAGCGTGCTGTTTTCAATGTTGGTGTATGTTGTAGCATCTATCAGATTTTCTTTTCTCTTTATGTGCGTATATGCCCATTTTGATTATTCATTCATCTGTTGGTGGACACCTGGGTTATTTACATTTTGAGGCTGTTGTGAACAGTGCTGCCATGAACATTGGTGTAAAAATATCTGTTTGTATTCCTACTTCAAGTCTATTGAGTCCCTGTCTGGGAGTAGAATTGGTGGTTCATATGATGCTGGTGAAAGATCTTGAATATACCCTGGACTTCCAGAAGAGTGAACTGTTGGAAGAAGGACAGATAGGAAGTTCATTAAGTGAGGAAGTTGAGACTTCATCTCACATACTTTGGGCATGTTATTCGGGGAGCCAGTCCCTGACTTCGTAAAGTAAAGCAGGTTCAGCCCAAAGAGGAAGACTCTTAACAAGATGAATCAACACACTGACTGGCAATGGGATCAGACAGAGAGACAATTTCAAGGATAGTGCATGACTGGGCAGTGTTTCATTTTTGTTCTACACAGAGTTGCTCTGAGTTTGAACTGACTCCACAGCTACCAACTGTTAACAGCATGATAACTCTTTGCTTAATTTTTCAAAGAATATCCCCCCCATTTACTCAAAAGGAAATGGAGACCCCCCCACAGGTGAAATGACTTCTCTAAGCTTTCCCAGGTAGTGGGGTGGGGGAAGCTAGACCTCTAAACCCAATCCTTAGAGGCTCAGCTGCCGATATTACCATTGTGCTCATCAATTTTACAGGAGGATTTCCCAGTCTTTTCTAACCAAAAGATATCGATATCTATCTATCTATCTATCTATCTATCTATCTATCTATCTATCTATCTATCTATCTATCTATCTATCTAGATATGTGTGTGTGTGTGTTTTAACAATGAGAAGGCATTCATTCTCCACAAAATGAGCAAAGTCTTTCTGTCTGTGTGCATGTATTTAAAAAAACAACTGCAGTAATTGGATCAGATGCTTACATGGTTTTGTGGTGTCTGCTGCCCAAGGCACACAATGCAACGAGGAGGTGAGACTCTATGCACATGTGCCTGCCATGGACTTTAGAGTGACATGGCATCAAGAAGATGCAGGCAAACTATTGAAGCAGCTAAGCAGGTAATGCTCCACTGAGCAGCCGGTCAGCAGGAAGAAGGCATGCGAGGGCAATTCAGTACTTATTGTCACGCTATGACAAAGAGGGAATGTGAGTCCTTTGGTATTTTTGTTGGTTCAAGAAAAGACACTGTGTGCGTGAGGATACACACACACACACAAAAAAAAAGAAGAAGAAAAGTGACTTTGTGTCAGCATTAGGGAAGTAAATCATTTGCCCTTAACTTGCTGTCAACCTCAAATTGTAGACAGTGTTTTTCCTTTTCCTTTTGAGGACTGCTAAGATGAGCAATTGTCCTAGTTTACCCGAGACTGAGAAGTTTCCATGGACATGGGTCTTTCTGTGATAAAACCAGGACTAATGAACTCACCAACCCGTTGCTATTGAGGTGATTCCGATTCCTGGCGACGTGGTATGTTTTGGTGTAGAACAGTGTGTCATCCGACTTTCAAAGGCTGAGATGTCTTGGAAGTAGATCTCCGGACCTTTCTTCCGAGATGCCTCTGAGTAGATTCAAACCGCCAGTCTTCCAATTTGTAGCCTAGCACTTAGCCATTTATTCTATCTGGGGACCCCAAAACCAAACCCATGACCATGAGTCCATGAGTCCATTTGGCCTGATAGCAATCCCATCAAGTAGCATAGAATTGCTTCTTAGAGTTTTGACTGTAAATCTTTATGGGAGTCAATGATCTCACCATTCTCCCACAGAAGATCTGGGAGGTTTCAGTGACACCCACCCCCTTGTGGTTAGCAACCCAACCCTTATACTGCTTAGGAACCAGGGCAGTCCTGGGATAACCAGGATAGTTTGTCAGCAAATACCACTGATAAGCACCAAACACGAGGAGAGAGACACAGAAGCTCTTAAAGCTGCCAGGAGGACTTAATACAGTCAAAGCTCTGAATTCAGACTACTAGATGCCAGAACTGGATAAAACAAACTTCTGTTCTTTAAAGTTACACACTTTGTGAGGTTTTGTTAGAGCAGCCCAAGGAAACCAAAGTTGGGTCCCTAGGGTGCCAGGGTAGGAATATTCCAAATCTCCATGGAGACACACTAACATGGTACTGGGACTCATGGCCAAGGCTGAGAACAACAATGTTTCTCAAATGGGGGTCATGTGGGTGTCTGTGGAGGTGGCGAACCAGGTTTGAGAGAGCCGGGGGTGTATATGAGCTCTCTTGGGACTCCTGTCCAGGTGGAATGGCCAATGTACTGTATGCTGTACTAGGTGGGGAGCCTCAACTGACCTGAAGCCTGGAGTCTGAACAGCTACTCAAGGCTCTCTACAGAGGAAGCTGAGAAGCAGAAAGGATGACGTTACTTTGGTGAGCTTCTGGGGAGGTGAAACTCTATATAAATCTGCCTGGCATCCAATCCATAGCCACACAGTCTCAAGAGGATGCCACTCATCTGGGAAAGATGCACTTGCAGCGAGGGAGTGAGAGTATAGCACTCCAAATGGTCCTGGGAGAGCTCTGGGATGCTAGCACTGGGGGCAGGAGAACTGGGTGTTATTCAGTCTCAAACTTACAGGCATCAAGCCAGACCACTGACTCGTGGAGACAAAAATGAAAACAAGCAGAAGAGAGATGACAGCCGGAAAGCCCGAGGATGCTCAGAAAAGTCAGGGTATTTGGAGGAAATGTAGAAGCACAGTCAGAGGATGCTGTGAGTTGTTTTCCTAGCTAAGTATAATCTCTGTTTTTACCCAACTGGCCAAACCTCAAAAGTCATGCTCTCCTAGAGGAGAGGGTGAGGACCCCAGAGATCTGATGTTGGATGGTCCATTGGAAGGATTAGGCACGATTTGTATCCTAGGGCCAGAATCAGGTTGATGATTTGTGAAAACAGAGAGAATCTTAAGTTCAGGCAGCCTCGTCATGGGTGTCAGAGGTGTGGGGTGAATCAGCGTTGGTGTTAGCTGTTGCCAAGTCAAACCCTAACTCATAGCAACTTCATGCAAGTAGAACAAAATGCGGCCTGGTCCTGTACCAAGCCCCCGGTCAATTGTATGTGGGACCATTGGAATGGGTAAGGTGATTTATTGGTGGATTCTTGAGAGAAGTCCATCACCAGATATTTCTTCCTAATCCATCTTATTCTGGAAGCTCTGCTAAAACCTGTTCAACATTGCCTTAATGTAGATTCTCTACAGAAGTAAAATCATACACATAGGTGTGCACATAAACAAAGACAAACAAACATGACCATTGAGTTGGGTTGACTCATGCTGTGAGGTGTCGTTAAGACAGTTCAGACTCATAGTGAGTCTAGGTACAAACAACAGATAAAACCACTGCTTGGTCTCGAGCCACCCTCACAGTTGCTCTTTTCTTTGAACCCATTGTTGCAGCCACTGCGTCAACACATCTTGCAGAGGTCCTTTCTCATCTTCACTGCCCCTCCACTTCACCAAGCACAATGTCCTTCTCTAGGGACTGCTCTTTCCTGATGACATATTCAAAGTAGATGAGAGGTAGTCTTGCCATTCTTGCCTCTAAAGAATATTTCATGTATCCTCTGCTTTCAGTCAAAATCCATCTGACATCAGTTGTGATGTCCCTTGTTCCATGTCCTTTCCCCTTGTCCCACGTCCTCTTCTGAATCCTGTCTGAACCTCTGTGAGTGTTCTGCTGCAACCCTTCTTGAATGATCTTCAGCAAAATTTTACTTGCAAATGATAGCAATGATATTGATTTACAATTTGTGCATTCTGTTGAGTTATCTTTCTTTGGAATGGGCATGAATATGGATCTCTTCCAGGCAGTTCGCCAACTATCTGTCTTCCAAATTTCCTGGCACTGACTTGTTGAAACATTTCCATTGGTATTCTATCAATTTCTGGAGCCTTGTTTTTGGCTAATCCCTTCAGTGCAAGTCGGAGTTCTTCCTTTAGCACCATATTCTACCCACTGAAATGATGGAATGTCAACTAGCTACTTCTTTCCATCTTCCTTGGATGCTTCCTGCATTATTCAATATTTGGCCCAAAGAACCTTTCAATATTGCAGCTTGAGGCTAGAATTTTCTCTTGATTCTTTCAGTTTAAGATATGCTGAGCATGTCCTTCCTTGTTTTTCTAAATCTAGATCTTTGCACATTTCATTATAATAGTTTCTCTTCTTGAGCTGCCCTTTGAAAATTTTAAATCAGCTCTTTTGCGTAATCATTTTTTCCCATTTGCCTTAGCTATGTTACAATTAAGGGCACATTTCAGTCTCCTCTGACATCCACTTTGATCTTTTCTTTCTTTCTTGTGTTTTTAATGCTTTTTTACTTTCTTCATGTGTGATGTATTTTGTCATCCACAGTTTCCATGGTCTTCTGTCATTGGTGTTCAAGGAATAAAATCTGTTCTTGAAATTCAAGTGGAAAAACATCATGGTCATATTTTGGCTCTCATGGACTTGTTTTAATTTTCTTCAACTTCAACCTGAACTTACATGTGAGCAGTTGATGGTCTGTTCCACAGTCAGCCCCTGGCCTGGTTTTAGCTGTTGCTATTGAGTCTCTCCACCATCTGTTCCCACAGCTATAGTTCATTAGATTTCTGTGTATTCCACCTGGAGAAGTCCATGTGTATAGTCACCTTCTATGTTGTTGGAAAAGGTATTTGATATGACTGTGTTGTTGGTCTTGCAAAATTCTATCATGTGACCTTGAGCTTCACTTCTATAACCAAGTCCATATTTTCTAACTACTGTCCCTCCCTCTTTGTTTCCAACTTTTGCATTCCAATTGCCAACAATTATCAATGCATTTTAATTGCATGCTTGATCAATTTCTGACTGAAGACATTGGTAGAATTCTTCAATTTCACCATCACTAACTTTTGTAGTTGGTGCAAAAAGTTGAATCAGAATTGTATTGACTGGATTGCCGTGTATGGGGACAGATAGCATTACAGACAGCATTCTACTTCAAGATAGCTCTAAAAATAATTTAATTTGCATATAATTCACATATCATACAATTTGATTTTTTTAATCACATTAAGAAGAGTTGTACAATCATCACCATAATTGATTCAGAACATTTTCTTCAAGTAAAAAGCTTTTTTTTTTAAAAAGATCATTTTATTGTGGGCTCTTTCAACTCATAACAATCCATACATTAATTGTATCAAGCATATTTGTGCATGTGTTGCCATAATTATATTCTAAACATTTACTTTCTATTTGAGCCCTTGGTGTCAGCTCCTCTTTTTACCCTCCCTCCCCTCCTCTTACACTATGACCCCTTGATATATTATAAATTATTATTATTATCATATCTTACACTGACCACTGCCTCCCTTCCCCCCATGATTTCTGTTGCTTGTTCCCCTCGGGTGGTAGTAGTGGTAGTTATGTATTGATCATTAAGCTCAGTTCCCCCTCCCCTACCTCCTTACCCCTACCTTCCTGATATCACTACTTCCATTTCTGTTCCTGAAGGATTTATATGATCTGGATTCTGTGTGTCATGAACTTTTATCTGTAGCAGTGTAGACTCCGGTCTAGCCAGAATTGAAAGACAGGACTGGAGTCATGATAGTGGGGGGTGAGGAAGCCTCAAGAAACAAGAGGAATATTGTGCCTTTCATCACAACTTATCCCTTCCTTGTGACCCTTCTGTGAGGGGATGTCCCATTGTCTACAGATGGGGTTTGGGTCTCTGCTCCGACCACCCTCGTTCTCAAAAATACGGGGTTTTTTTGGTTTGTTTGCTTTGGGTCTTCTATTGCCTGTTACCCAATCCCTTTGACACCTCCTGATCAAACTTTTAAGACCCCAGACACTATATCTTTTTATAGTTAAGCATCATCAGCTTTCTTCACCACATTTGCTTGTGCACCCATTTTGTCTTTAGCTATCATGCAGGGAGGGTGAGCATCACAGAATGCCAGGGTATTAGAACAAAGTGTTCATGTGTTGAAGCAGGGTTTGAGCAGAGGCTCAAAGTCCATCCACTTCCTCAATATTTTGCCATATAAATATATGTACATAGACCAATATCTCTATTTTTATGAATTAATATATTTACATATGCACACACCTATGTTTATACCTCTACTCATAGTTTTGCTTCCTAGATCTTTCCTTTGTTTCCTTTTACCTTCCTCCTGTCCCACCATCACGCTAACCCTTCTTCTGCCTCTTAGCAATTCTTCTCAGCTAGATTGCTGTTGCTCCAACCCCACCAGGATCTCTAAATCCTCCTCGTTGTTGATTCAGTTCCCTAGTTGTTCCCCTACTATGGTATTGTTTACTCACCGCTCACTTCCCCTGCTTCCTCCTCCCTCAAGTCCCTCTGGAACTGTTGGTCCTGTTGCTTTCTCTTTGGGCATAATTCCCATGCTTATATAGGTAGGCAAACAACAATGGAGACAAAACAAAAAGAAAGCAAAAGACTGAATAAAAAGAGAAAAGAATAAAAAATCTAGTGAAAACGCATACATAATTCTAGGTCTGTCTGCTGAAATTTATCACTATCCCACACCCCAGTCCTGGAGAGGGGGGGGGAATGTAAGGTAGAATTGGGATCATGATAGTTGGGGGGATGGGGACAAGCATTAAAGAACTAGAGGAAAGTTATATGTTTCATCGTTGCTACATTGCACCCTGATTGGCTCTTATCCTCCCCGTGACCCTTCTGTAAGGGAATGTCCAGTTGCCTATAGATGGGCTTTGAGTCCCCACTCCACATTCCCCTCATTCTCAATGATATGATTTTTTCTTCTTTGATGCTTGATACCTGATCCCATCGACACCTCATGATCACACAGGCTAGTGTGCTTTTTCCATATGGGCTTTGCTGATTCTCAGCTAGATGGCCTCCTGTTTATCTTCAAGCCTTTAAGACCCCAGACACTATATCTTTTGATAGCCGGAAACCATCAACTTTCTTCACCACATTTGCTTATGCACCCACTCTTTCTTCAGCAATTGTGTCAGGAAAGTGAGCATCATGGCATGCCAGTTTAATGGAACAAAATGTGCTTGCATTGAGGGAGTACTTGAGTGGAGTGCCAGAGTTTTCTAATCCATTTGTCTATTGATTGAAATTTAGATTGTTTCCAATTCTTTCTGATTCTGAAATGCGTCGCAATAAACATTGACATACAGACAACAGTTGTGGTCTATTTCTTATGCACTATTGCTTTTTATTTAATTTGTCTGTTGATGGAAATTTTGGTTGTTTCCAACTCCTTGCAATTGTGAACTGTGCTGTGATGAACATTGGAACACAAATGTCTGGCCATGGTTTGTTTCTTGTCTCTTCTGGGTATATGCCCAGTAGAGGGATTACTGGGTCATATAGTAGCTTGATTTCCATCTGTTTTAGAAATCACAAAATTGATTTCCATAATGGCTGTACATACCTATAGGTTCACCAGCAATGGACAAGAGTTCCTATCTCATCACAGCCCCTTCAACACTTGTTACTCTTTGATTTTTTGAGTTGGGCTGTCTTGGAGGGTGTTAACTGGTATAGCATAATTGTTTTCATGTGCATTTCTCTTATGGCTAAAGAGCAGGAACATTTTCCCATATGTTTATTGGCCATTCAGATCTCTGCCCTTGAGAAACTTCTGTTCAGGTCTTTTGTCCACCTCCTCAGCGAGCAATTAGTTTTTTTCTTTTGGGGAGCTACCAGAATATTGTAGATTTGAGTAATAAGTCCATTGTCTGATTTGTTATTGCTAAAGATGTTTTCCAGTCTCTCTTATTGTTCTCTTGGTGAATTCTTTTGATATACACAGGTGTTTTATCTTCAGCATGTCCCACTTGTCAATTTGTGCCTACTCTGTGTTTACGTCCTTCCTATTTCTGATAGCCTACATATTCCCTGTGCCAAAGTTCTCACATTTGTCCTAATTCCATCATTGATGGCCCAATAATTTGGGGTTTTACCTCAAGGTCTGTGATTCTCCTTGAGTTTATTCTTGTGCATGGAGTGAGATAAGGGTCTTTCTTCATTTTTCTACAGGTAGATATCCATTTATTCCAGCACTGCTTGTTGAAGAGGGCACCTGCTTCCCATTAGATAATTTTTGGGCCCTTCCCTTATAAAAGATGAGTTGTATGTATGCTGATGATTTTATTTCTGGGTTTTCAGTTCTTTTACATTGGTCTGAATATCTGTTATTACACTAATACCATGTGGTTTTGACAACTGTAGCTGTATAATATGTGCTAAAGTCAGGTAAAGCAAGCCCTCCCACTGCGTCCTTCTCCAGGACTTCTCTGCTAATTCTGGGCTTCTTCATATGAAGTTGGTAATCAGGTTTTCCAATTCTATGAAAAAATATGATGGTATTTATATTGGGATAACATTATACTTATTCAGTGTCTTGGGAAGAACTGTCATCTTTACTATATTGAGTTTTCTGATCCACGAGCATGGGATATTCTTTCATTTGTTGAGGTCACTCTTGGTTTCTTATAATAGTGTTCTGTAGTTTTCCTCATACAATTTATTTTTTAAAGTCAGGTATATCCCTAGAAATTTCAATGTGTGCTTGGCTATTGTGAAGGGTACTAGCTTTTTGATTCCCCCTTCCATGATCTTGTTCAATGTGCATAGCAGTCTGATAGACTTTTGTCTATTCATCTTACATCTTGCCACTCTGCCATATTCCTCTATCACTTCCAACACTCCCCTTGTGGAGCTTTTGGATTTTTCATATATAAAATTTTTCATATATAAAATTATATCAACTGTGAATAGTTTCACCTCTTCCCTCCCCAGATGAATACTTTGTGTCATTTCATTGCCTTATGTTGTTAGCAAGGACCGCCAGTACGATGTTAAATAAGAGTGGGGACAAGGGGCATCCTTGTCTGGTCCCCTTTTTCAGTGGGATTGTTTTAGTCTTTTCTCCATTGACTACCAGGTTAGCTGTTGGTTTCTCATATATAGCTTGGATTATATTGAGGAATATTCCTTCCATTCCTATCTTCTTGAGCATCTTAAACAGAAATTGATGTTGGATGTTGTTGAATGCCTTTTCCACATCTATCAATTTATTATATGCTTCTTCTAAGTTTTCATGTCAATGTGGTAAAATATACTAATGGCCTTTTGTTTGTTGAACCATCCCTGCATCCCTGATATGAATCCCACTTGATCATGGTGAATTATTTTTTTCATATGCTTTTGTATTCTGTTGGCCAGTATTTTGTTAAGGATTTGTGCATCAACGTTCATTATGGATATTAGTCTGTAGTTTTTTATTCTTGCATAATCCTTGCCTGCTTCAGGTATACTAGCCTCATAGAAAGAGTTAGGGAGTTTGCTGTCCTTTTCTATGTTCTGGAAGAGTTTGTGTAGGATTGGTGTCAGTTCTTCCCCGAATGCCTGGTAGAATTCTCCTGTGAAGCCATCTGCTCTGGGGGATTTTTTGTTGGTAATCCCTTGATAACCTTGTTTATTTCTTCTATTGTTATGAGTCTGTTGAGATTCTTGATATTCATCAGGGATCATCTAGGGAGGGACTGTTTTTCCAAGTATTTGTCCATGTCTTCCAAATTGCTGAATTAATTGGAGTATAGGCCTTTGTAGTACTGTGTAATTTATCCTTTTGATTTCATTAGGGTCCCTTGTAATGCCCCTTGATTCATCCCTCATCCTTGCTATTGAAATTCCTTCCTTCCTTTCTTTGATTATGTTTGCCAGTGGTCTGTCCATACTGTTGATCCTTTCAAAGAACCAACTTTTCGCAGCATTAGTTTTTCCCACAGTTTTCTTGTTTTCCCTGTCATGTATCTCCACCCTCATTTTATTATTTCTTTTCTTCTGCTATTAGTAGGATTTTCCTGTCGACTCTGCTCTAAATGCTGTAAGTTTTGTGGAGGAATTTCAATCATTAGTCTCTCTTCCTTTTTCATGTGTGCATGTTTTGCTATCAAAATTCCTTTGATAACTGCCTTTGCTGTGTCCCAAAGGTTTTGATACTTTGTATTCTCATTCTCAATGGTTTATAGAAAATTCCTAATTTCATCTCTGATCTGGGCTGGTACCCACTCCTTCTGCAATAGAGAGTTATTTACCCTCTAATTGTTTGCCCTTGTTTTCTTCTTTGTCATTTTGTTGATTTCCAGCCTTATGGTATAGTGGTTGCAGAGAGAAATCTGTATGATCTCTATGTGCTTTCATTTACATAGATTTGACTTGTGTCCCATCATGTGGTCTATTTTTGAGTAGATGCCATGTGGATGGGAAAAGAATGTGCATTTTTTTTTTTATTTGGGAGGAGAGCTCTGAAAATATCCATCAGGTCGAGTCATCTAATTGTAATGTTTAGATATGTAGCCACTTTATTAAGTTTCTTTCCCTGTGGTCTATCTTTCTCTGAGAGCGGTGTATTAAAGTCACCTTTTATAATTGTTGAGCCTATGAGCCTTGTTGAATGCATATGTATTTATTATACTCACTGGTTCTTGGTCAATTGTTCCCTTGAGCATTATATAGTGCCCCTCCTTATCTCTTGTTATGGCTTACACCAGGAGATCTATTTTGTCTGAGATTAGGATTGCAACCCCTGCTTTTTCGGAAGTACCATTTGCTTGGCGTATATTTGTCCAGCCTTTGATTCTCAGCCTATTTTTGTATGTAATCTTGAGCTGTGTCTCCTGTAGGCAGCAGATTGATGGTTGTGTTTTCTAAGCCAGTCTGCTTACCTCTGCCTTTTAATGCCTGAGTTCAGTCCATTGATATTCAGGGGTATTACATCCATCTGTGGACTCTGATTTCATCTCGTACCTTTTGTGTTGGGTGTTTTCCTATATCCCTTTCTTATCTGTGCATTGTGCGCGTGTGTGTGTCTCATTCTTGCCTTCTTTCTACTGCTGAGCCACTGCTATTTTAGTGGCTGTTTTATCTTTGTTGCCCTCTGCATGGTCTCGTTCTATGGAGCGGTTTCTTATTTGTGCTCGGTAAGTAGTGTTCTTCAGCTCATAAAGGATCTTTTTTCAGATTGGGTTTGTATTAACATATTCTTTGAGTTTTTCCTTGTCCGGGAAGACTATTACTTCTCTAGCACCTTTGATAGATAATTTGGCTGGATAGAGCATCCATGAGTTTGTGTTATTTTCCTTCTATTTTCAGAATACGTTACTCCACTCTCTTCTTCAGAGTGTCCACAGACAGGTCTGAGCCTATTTTTATTTGGGTGTGTTTATAGGTGACTGTGTTCTTTTCCCTAGCTGATCTTATGATTTTCAAGTTTTCCTCAAAGTTGGAGAGTTTAACTATTATGTGTCTTGGTGATTTCTTCTTGGCTGGTGTTCTTCTAGCTGGTGCTCTTTTGGCCTCCTGAATGGTTGCCTGGTTTGCATCCATTAAGCTGGGGACGTTTTCTTCTAAGACTTCCCTCACTATTTTTGCTGTTGTCTTTTTCATTGTGTCTTGTTCCAGTAGTCTACTTATTCTAATGTTGTTCCTATTCATAGCATTAGACATGGTTCTCAGGTTTTCTTCAGCTTCTCTGATTATCTTGTTTGACAGCCCTACCTGTTGGTTGAAGTTAGCCTGGTTATCCTCTAGGTCACTGGTGCAATTCTCTTCCTCTTCAAGTCTGTTGGCAAAGTCTTTGAATTTGCAACTGGCTTTTGTTATCTCCTCCCTTAGGTATTGTATTTCCCTTTGGTGAGTGGCTTTTATCTCCTCTATTCTTTCATCCTTTTTCTGTATTGCTTCCCTCATATCCAATATGACTTCAAGCAGCATTTATTTTGGTGGCAGGTCAACGTCTGCTTCTTCTGTGATTGCCATTAGGTTCAGGTTATCCTCTGACATCAGATTTTGTTTCTCCTGTTTTCTCATTGAGGCTGTTGAGGCAGCTTGCTGTTTATATGTTATTTTGGAGTAACTCGGTGCCTTTTTCCTGGGAGTCAGGGAATCCCGAGCTCTTTCTTTGGGAGGTTGGTATTAATGCTTCTGCAGACTGCCTTGTGTTTCACTTTTGTTCCACTGGGGTTCCCTTCTCACCCTAGCCTATCAGGAACCTGTTGTTTGGAGGGCAGGTTCGATGGCCCTCTCAGTCATCACGCTCTGAGATCAGCATGCTTTGCACTCCAGCAACCCTCAGGCCGCCACAGGGACTGTTTGCAGCTGTGAAGGGCATGGTCTGAAGGAAAGTGCTGGTGCGAGCAGGGAAGCATGCAGCTCCGAGGTTCAAGTTGGGGTGGGTGGGTGGTTTTCTGCTCCCAGCTAGAGGCACTGCCGACAGAAGGGCAGGCAGCAAATAGGGCCCAGCTTCATCTGTTAGCGGGCTGGGGGACACCAGGTAGGGCAAATCAAAAGTAGGAAGGAAAGGGCTGGTCTTGGAGGACAGATTTTGCCAATGTGCAGCAGGAGGGCCCCATGCCATTTGCATTATCAAACAGCAAGTGCATGAGCCTTTGCTGGGTAGCTGGTGCTCAGGATTCTGTGGCCAGCTGGGGTGCAGCAGTCCAAAGTAGTGTGGCAGCTAGGGCCGAACCAGTTCCTGTGACAGGTCTGGGTCCTCGGCACTTCACTGTGGGTGTAGGAGATGGAGTGGGAATCAGCTCCTGGTTCAGGGAACCACCCTGAACTGTTGTAGGAATTAACCAACAGCCACAGAACTCCTACTAGACCTCAAGACCTCCCCACTCACCAATCTCCACAGAGTTTTCAGGGTGAGCTGCTACCTGATGCCCAGAAGTCCTCTACTGGGGGCTCTTACAGCTCTTATCACCATCCATCCATTGTGTCAAACACATTTGTACATATGTTGCCATCATCATTTCCAAAATATTTTCTTTCTATTTGAACCCTTCAGCTCTTCTTCCCCCCCTCCTTCCCTCACCCTCCCACTCTTGTGAACTCTTGATATTTTATAAATTATTTTTATTTTCATATTTTACACCATCCACTGTCTCCCTTCACCCACATTTCTGTTGCTAATCCTCCTGCAGTGGGGTGGGGTTGTACATCAATCATTGCAATCAGTTCCCCTTTTCTTAACCTTCTCTCCCCCTTTCCCCCTACCCTCATGGTATTGCTACTTTCATTATTAGTACTGAGGGATTTATTTTTCCTGGATTCTGTGTGTCAAGAGTTCTTATCTGTAGCAGTGTACATGCTCTGGTCTAGGCATATTGGTAAGATAGAACTGGGGTCATGATGGGGGGGTCATTAAAGAACTAGAGGAATGCCGTGTGTTTTGTCAGTGTTATACAGCACCCTGGCTGGCTCATCCCTTCCTTGTGAACCTTCTCACAGAAATCTTTTAATGATGGAAGAACAAAGCCAGAAGAAAAACTTAAAACTCTACCAGAGAGAGATGCCACGGTAATCTCAGTGTTTATGTTACCTTTGCTGATGCTTGAACTCAGTTGTCCCTAACACCCCCCCCCCCCCCGGTCAGTGTTGCAGCAAAAACTGATGCCACAATCTTAGTCTTCCTGCCACTGCTGTCCACCCTGGGAGGATCCTCTGCAATACTGACTTCATGGCAGCACTTGCTGCTTATTTGAACTCCAGGTGGATGGTCTGGGTCCAAGGAATCTGGGTCAAAGGAGGCTGAGGAGGAAAATGTCTGTGAGGGAGGGGGGATTTAAAAAAATAATCAGAAACTAATAACGGGAGCCCCCAATATAATGGAGGCTTGGAAGTCAGAAAAGTAGAGAGTTGTCCTTTACAGGGTCCCCTCTTAGTGGCCCAACATCAACAGAGACTCTTAATCCTACAGTTCTACTTCCCACATAATGTAGAGCAACCACAATTCATAGCATTGAAAATATCCTTTCCTCTCTTCCTGAATACGATCAAACACAGTACACATCAAGTTAGGGTTTCTGTGTCATGACTATGTGTATTCTCACTTGTTCCATAATGATTGAACTTGACGTTTTGTCCACTTATGAGAAAATTTGAAAAGGTAATCAATCACCACCACTCATGCTGCTCTCAAAATTCTCTTCTCTTTTAATTACACTTTTTCCCTGTGAACTTTTTGAATTTCCCTCAGATGCAAAATAGTGGGAGAAAGATAGATGAAAATTAGTTAGAATTTCAGGATATGGGGGTTAGTCAAGAAGTACTGATACAAAATCAGAGACACCTTTATTAAACCAAAAGATATAAAAATGTCAAGTTATTGTTTCTTAGCATATCCTCCATCTAGGTCTATATGCTTCTGAAGGTGGTGTTTCCATCTCTGACCCTTCTAGAAGAATTCTGCATTCTTCGATTTACATCAAGTCAATACAGACAGTAGCTTTAGCATTCACAAGGGACTCAAATCAGTTTGAGTTTTTGGAACAAAAAAGGTGGAGGGGGTAAGGTCAGAGATATAGGGTGAATGAAGTTAGGTGGTAGAATTCTCCTAACACAGTGGTTCTCAACCTTCCTAATGCCGCTACCCTTTAATATAGTTCCTCATGTTGTGGTGACCCCCCCCCAACCATAAAATTATTTTTGTTACTACTTTATAACTGTAGTTTTGCTACTGATATGAATCGGGTGACCTCTGTGAAAGGGTCGTTCAACCCCCAAAGGGGTCGCAGCTCACAGGTTGAGAACTGCTGTTCTAGCTTCTAGCTCTTGCTACTATTGAAGAATGATAAAATAAAATGAAAAATAAAATCTCTCGACACAAATGTCCTAGTCTTTTTCTCATCAGTGCAGCTCTTAATTTTCTTGCAACTTCTCTCTAATAAGCCCTCATGATTGTCCCATGACTGTGCAAGAAAAATCTATCAAGGTTACCTCTAGCTTTGGAATCACAAAATCATTTTCCATACCCTCCTGAACTGACCTCTCTGCCTTGAACTTAACGAGCTCAGCAGAGCCCCTCAGAATTCACCATTCTTATTGTAATGTTTTTCTGTAAGGCACTCTGAAAAGAGTTACCACCTCGGGAACTCACAGGGGCAATTCTTCCCTGCTATACAGGGTTGCCACAAGTCAGCATCGATCCGATGGCAGTGAGTTTGGTTTGGTGTTTATAAGACGAAACAAGCGTGTTATGGAGAAAGCTTGTCTGCAGTTGTCTACTGATCACAGAGGCATGTTAAAACACATTTTGTTAGCAATATACCCAGGCAGGTATGAGCTGGAACCCCTACTAGTAATACTTGTTGACTCACCCTGAATCAGCAAATAGTCTAATGCCTTATTTCTTTTCTGTAACGTGTGCTACTTAGTTAGAAACAGCATACATGGTGATGCTGACAAAAGAATGACATATGCATAAAGCAAATCCAAATTCAGAGTAGGATTAGGACGTCCCGAGGCTGAAAGTCTTTGCAGAAGCCCTGCCACATCTTCTTTCCACAGAGTGAGTGGTGAGTTTGAACCACTAACCTTTTGATTAACAAAGAAGGGATTAGCCCAACACTGCCAGTGCTTTTTCTGCCTCATGAGAGGAACAAACAAACCACTGTCATCAAGTCAATTATGACTCATAGTGACCCTATACACCTGAAGAGAACGGCTCCCTAGGGGCTCCGAGACTGTAAATCTTAATGGAAACAGACAGTCTCATCTTTATCCCTCAGCCACTCAAAGGAACTTTCCTTTTAATTGACTGACTGATTACAACAAATCTCATCATGGAAGGTGATTACAATCAGTCCAGTGTCAGTTTAACCACGAGAATCATAGCCTAGACAAGTTGATACCCCGCATTAACCATGTCACCAGTAATTCTAGCTTAGGGTACCCAAAGAAGTGAAAACAGGAAGTCACACGGAAACGTGTACAACAGTGTTCAGAGCAACGCTATTCATGAGAGCCAAAATGTGGAGACAACTGTCCATCGACAAATGGATTTAACGAGGTTACTGCCATTGACTCAGTTCCAACTCGTAGCAACCCTAGAGGAGACCATAGAATTGCCCCATGTAGGTTTCCGAGATGGACTCTTTAGGGAGCAGAAAACTTCATTTGTCTCCTGTGGAGCTGTTGGTGGTTTCTAACTGCTGACCTTGAGGTTGGCAGTCCAACTTTTAACCCATGCCACCACTACAGTTTCTGTAAATAACATTGTGCCTTCTCTTCTGTGTGTGTGTGTGTGTGTGTGTGTGTTTGTGTTATGTTAGGCTGGGTTGTCTAGAGAAACAAATCAGTAACGTGCATCTATGCACAAGAAATAACTTTATATTAAGAAACAACTTTACACAAATGTTCTTGATACATTTGATGGACGTATGGATTGTGATAATAGTTGCACGAGCCCCCAATGAAATGATGAAAAAAAGAAGCAACTGTACATGAAGAAGGCACCCCAATCCAGTTCAATTCAAGTTCATAGAGCAGATGCTAGCCGAGTCCTCCTCAGACTCTCAGAACTGCAGGCCAATGACCGGAAAGGTGAAGCAGGAAACAAGGAGGTCACAGGCTGTTTGGTGAAGAGTCTTGTAGATCCATGGTCCGTGGAAGCATGGCAGGGTACCAACAGGTCTCAAGGTGAGGCGGCCCACATGGGGCCTGCCCCTGGAGGCAGACACAGAATCTCAGTGAAGAGCAAGGCAAAGTGGCAGAGAGAGGCCATTCTCAGAGTCTCCCACTCTCATACAAAAGGCCACACCCCCAAGGAGGAGTCATTAGGCTACCACTTGATGGACAGGTTAGAACCCACCCCTAGCCAGAAGTGTCTTTTTGACATAAAATCATCCAATCACCACACATACAATGGAGTCTTACCCGCTCATGTAGAAACCACATCCTAACATAGGATGAACCTTGACCTGAGCAAAATATGGCCATCGCAAAAAGGAAATCATCATATGACCTCATTTATGAAAAAGACAAACACGTAGAAACCAAAGATTTGAATGGTTGAGGGATTCCTGGTGGTACAGTGGTTAGAGTGATTGGCTGCCAAACCAACAGAAAGATCGGTGGTTCAAACTCACTAGCCACTCCATGGGAGAAAGATGTATTTAGTTTTCTTTTGCAAAGATTTACAGCCTTAGAAACCCTGTGGGATAGTTCTACGCTATTCTGTAGGGTCCACTTGTGAGTTGGAATGATACAATTTGTGGCATAACTACGAAAAATTCTTAAAGGTGGAAAACTAAGTCACAGCTGGTGATTCTAAAAGAAAAGCGTCATTATCCTTGTGGCCTCGGTGGCCACAAAGGAAACAGTAGCCTTGGCGATTTAAATAGATTTTAAAAGCACTTCGAATCCACCACCACTTCAGTTGTCTGCAAATGTTACTTTTAAAAAAGCATACTTTTTTTAACCTTTTAAATTTTATTTATTTACTTAAAGATAATTTTATTTGGGGCTCTTACAGCTCTTATGCCAATCCATACACCAATTTATCAAGCCCAAGAAAATTGTATCAAGTATATTTGTATATATGCTACCATCATATTTTCTAAATATTTACTTTCTGTTTGAGCCCTTGGCATCAGCTCCTCTCTTATCTCCCCCCTCCCTTATGAGCCATTGATGAATTATAAAGTGTTATTATTATTTTCCTACCTTATACTGAACACTGTCTCCCTTCTGCCATGGTTTTTGTCATTCCTTCTCTTGTGTGAGTGTGTGTGTGGTTGTGTGTCAATCATTGCGATCAGGTCCTCCTTTCTTCCTCCTTTCCCCTGCCAAAAAACAAAAAAGCACACTTTCAAGAGCTTTGGTGGCAAAATGTGATCCAGTAACAAAAGAGTGCGAAGTTGGAGGGAGTGGGATGAAGTTCTGGTGTACTGAGGGACTGCACTGATGCACGAATCAGAAGGTGTGGCATGGGTGAATGTAAAAGGAGGCTTCACTCTGTAAGCCTTTACCTAAGCCACAATTTAAAAAAATCTTTTAAAATCATCCTTAGTTAATCAGTGTTTAACCTTACAACTATGAAAATGGATACCTAAGTAAAATATTTTTAAATTAAAAAAAAAACACGCTACCCTATGGAACAGAGCTCTACCCCGGAACACACTGGGTACCATCTGCCGGAATTGATTAGATAGCAGCTGGTAAGGGGGTTCCTAAGACATGGGATTTTAAGTGTTAAAACTGGATGGTCTCGGCCCAAAAGAGGAGTGTAGCTGGTCACCCCCAAGGAGAACTGATTTGTGAGCAAGCTGGGGAAGGCTTCTTGGGGAGGTAGACATCTGAGTGGGTGTGAAAATCTAGAAAAATGCACAGCAGCTGAGAGCTGGGAGCAGCAAGGAGAATTCTGATTCAAACGCACAAGCAGCCACAGAGATTCCCAGAATTATTAGCTTAAATCCAGCTCTCGAAAAACCAGCATGCTTTTCGCTATCACTTGGCATGTTGCTACAAGAAGTGTGACAGAGCTAAGTGGTTCTGCAAACTAAAGTGGGAACAACTCATACACATACCTAACTCCGAGTACAGGTTAATTAGCTCATGTTTGCAGAAGGCTGAGTGTGTGCTGCACGCCCCAAAACCCAGATATTATTAGCGACTTAGCACTACCTTAAAAAAATAACAACCCACATTTCTGCCGTGCCATCAGCCCTCATTTCTTACCTATTCCTTTGAAAACGTTGGACTGCTGCAGATTTCAGTACGAACCTTCCATGTGAACAGAAGAAGCGGCAGTACCTGGCATGTGTGCACCTGTAATTGCAGACAGACCCATGGCCAGGTGTGTTCTTGGTAAACTACAGCATCCATTTTTGACCCAGTACATTTTCCCCTTATGCTTCAATAGCTGTTATATTTTCCAAGGCCCGATTCTTCTCTTGCTGACATGTTCATTTTAATATATATGGTCGTGTGTGTGTGTGTGTGTGTATATATATATATATATATATATATATATATATATATATATATATATATATATATATATATATATATAGTTATCTATACTGGGCTATCCACCACTGGGTCAGTTGGTTGTGCTGTGATGCTGGAAGTTATGCCATGGGTATGTCAAATGCCATCAAGATCACATAGGGTGAGCAGGATTCATTCAAGATAACAGATTAACAGACTAGGCAGAAGGAATGGGCTGACCACCTTTGAGGGATTAGTCACAGACAATTCTTTGAATTGTGGTGGAATATTATCTGATATAATGCCGGAAGATGAGTCTTCTAGGTTGGAAGGCTCTCAAAATATGACTGGAGAAGAACTACCTCCTAAAAGGAGGGTTGATGTTAAATCATGTGGGTCTAAAGCTTTTGAGACCTTCATTTGCTGATGGCTCACAATGAGCAGAAAGGGTGAAAAACATCCACTAATAATAGGAGCGTGGAATGTTCAAAGTATGAATCTAGCTGAAGTTGGAAGTCGTCAAAAATGAAACACTGTTCAAAGATGCATATCCTAGGAAATAGGATCTGCATAGATGGATATTGGCCATTCAGAATCTAATAATGATCTGGCCTATTATGCCAAGAATGACAACTTCAAAAAGAATGGCATTACATTAATCATCCAAAGAACATTTCAAGATCTAGTGACATCGCAGACTGCCAGAAGAACAAATAATCTGTGTTGTAATAAGCACAGACAGAATGCTGCTCAGAAGTGGGGATGAAGAGACTTCATCTCACAGACTTTGGACACATTATTAGGAGAGACTGGTCCCTGTAGAAAATTCATCATGCTTCATGAATGTGTTACTCTGGGTGGACTAGATAAACAAATTCATAGACACTCATATGTGTATAACAGAGAGCTTTATATAAAGAATACTTGTGTATATATATATATATATATATATATATATATATATATATATATAGTTTTATTAGGGGCTCATACAACTCTTATCACAGTCCATACATACATCAATTGTGTAAAGCACATTTGTACATTCATTGCCCTCATCATTCTCAAAACATTTGCTCTCCACTTAAGCCCGTGGCATCAGGTCCTCTTTTTGTCCCCTCTCTCCCTACTCTCCCCTCCCTCATGAACCCCTGATAATTTATAAATTATTATTTTGTCATATCTTGCACTCTCCGATGTCTCCCTTCACCCACTTTTCTGTTGTCTGTTCCCCAGGGAGGAGGTCACATGTAGATCCTTTTAATTAGTTCCCCGTTTCCAACCCACTCTTCTTTTACGCTCCCAGTATCACCACTCACACCACTGGTCCTGAAGGGATCATATGCCCTGGATTCCCTGTGTTTTCAGTTCTTATCTGTACCAGTGTACATTCTCTGGTCTAGCCAGACTTGCAAGGTAGAATTTGGATCATGATAGTGGGGGGCGGAGGAAGCATTTAGGAACTAGAGGAAAGTTGTATTTTTCATCGTTACTACATTGCACCCTGTCTGGCTCATCTCCTCCCTGACACCCCTCCTCACGGGGATGTCCAGTGGCCTACAAATGGGCTTTGGGTCTCCACTCTGCACTTCCCCCTTCATTCACTATGGTAAGATTTTTTGTTCTGATGATGCCTGATATCTGATCCCTTCGACACCTTTTGATTGCACCAGCTGGTGTGCTTTTTCCATGTGGGCTTTGTTGCTTCTGAGCTAGTTGGCCACTTGTTTACCTTCAAGCCTTTAAGACCCCAGACGCTATATCTTTTGATAGCTGGGCACCATCACCTTTCTTCACCACATTTGCTATGCATCTCTTTGTCTTCAGTGATCATATCATGGAGGTGAGCACACAATGATATGATTTTTTTTTTTGTTCTTTGATGCCTGATAACTGATCTCTTTGCCAGCTGTGATCACACAGGTTGGTGTTTCTTCTATGTGGGCTTTGTTGCTTCTGAGCTAGATGGCCGCTTGTTTATCTTCAAGCCTTGAAGACCCCAGATGCTATATCTTTTGATAGCCAGGCACCATCAGCTTTTAAAGAGGGTTGTTCACCCTCTTTGTCTTCAGCGGTTGTGTCAGGAAGGTGAGCATCATAGAATGGCAATTTAGTAGAAGAAAGTATTCTTGGATTGAGGGAGTACTTGAGTGGAGGCCCAATGTTCTTCTGCTACCTTAATACTAAACCTATAAATATATGCACATAGATCTATTTCCCCATCCACATATATAAATATATTTGCATATGTACATGTCTTTATCTAGACCTCTATAAATGCCCTTTGCCTCCCAGCTCTTTCCTCTGTTTCCCTTGACTTTCCTCCTGTGCCACTATCATGCTCAGTCCCCACCAGGTTTTCAGCAGTTCCTCTTGTTACACTACCCTTGATTATACCATACAGGCCTCCTACACTCACCTCATCACCAATTTGGATCACTTGTTGTTCCCTTGTCCCTGGGTTTGTTAACACCACTTCCTTTCCCCACACCTCCCCCTCTCCCATGTCCCCCCAGAACTGTCGGTCCCGTTGTTTTCTCCTCAGGATTGTTCATCCAGCCTATCTTATTAGACAAACCTGTGGAGATAATAACATGCACAAAAACAATATAGAGCAAAACCAAGCAACAACAACAAACCAATGACAAGAAAACAAACAAAACACAAGAAAGAAAAGCTTGTAGTTAGTTCAAGGATTGTTTGTTGGCCTTTAAGAGTGTTTTCCCATCCAGTGTGTTGGGGTACCACACCCTGACCCCAAAGTCCACCTTCAGCATTCCCTGGGGACCTCGCCGCTCCATTCTCTTGCTGTTCTGTTGCACCCCTTTGTGTTTTGCCTCTGTGTGGCGGGATCAGATCGGGTGCAATTCCTACACTGTGTCTCCGGTGTTGTCCCCTGTAGGGCTATGGGTCAGTGAGGGTCGTTATGTCTCATAGTGGAGCTGGCCATGTGGTCCTCTCTGTGGAGTGGCTGCTCTAATTGGGATCATCATCCTCAAAGCCTGGTGGGCCAGGATGTGCTCCACTCTCTCCTCCTCCCCCTTCATCTGCTCCTGTGTGCTCCAATCAGATATGTCCCTCTCCAGGAGCTGCAGATTCAATGCTGTCTTTTGAAATAAATTCTTCGGGGGGGAGTGGCAGGTGTTTACTTAGTATTTGGGATTGGGGCCAGCCCCCCAGACAAGAGTACTTGAATATTAAGAAAACATCCCAGCCCAGTCCAGGTCAAGTCCATAAGTCCAATATTAGCCCAGATGTCCAATACAAGTCTATAAATTCCTCTTCAGACTCATGCAACACATGCAATGACGCTGAACGCAGGAAGATTACAGGACAGTGGGTGGAACGTCTTGTGGATCCAGTGATGGTGGAAGCATTTCAGAGCTGGTGTGGGTTTCCATGTGTCTTTTCCATCTCCAGGGTTCTGGTTCCATCAGTGTAGCTCCATGTCGCTTGTCAATAGGAATGCCTCCCAGGGAGAAAGTGTATGTGACCTCCACTGAGCTATTTATCTCCGTAGAGCCTCCACAAGAGGCCATCAAGCTGCAACCTGATTGACAGGCTAAATGCCACCCCATTCACTCTTACTAGTCTCAAGTGGACAGCAGATTACGTAACTACCACACATGACCTCTTGTCAACTTGACACTTTTACACAACTCTTTAGCCATATCTAATTTTCAAACAAACAATAATAAAATCATATCTATACCTAACAGGATAAAAATAAAATGCGTACCCATACTTGGCAAGACTGCTGTAAACAAGCATTGAAAAGTCAATATAACAGAGATAAAGTCTGACTCAGCAAAGGTTTAGAAACTCAGAGAGACAGGCAACAGGAGCAGAGGCCAGCAATGTGGGCATTCACCCAGTGACAGGAGAGCTGAAATCTGAATAACAAACATTCTTGAGGATGTATAGAACTGCTATGCCTGAGATTCACAATGTGCCCAGTTTCAAACCATCAGCTACTCTGCGGGAGAAAGAGAAGTCGTTCTAATCCTGTAAAGTTTTGCAGTGTCAGAAACCCACAGTGGGAATTCCACCCTGTCTTATCAGGTTGCTTGCATCAGCATCACTCAATGGCGGTGAGTTTGGTTGTGAGTTTGGTGGGCATACAGGTTCTAAGATGTTTCCACACAGATTTTGGCGAGTGAGTCACCAAGTTCCTTAGCATATAGCCTCACTCCTCCATTGCAAACAGTGTTGACCACTTTAGCAGTTAGATTTTATGTCAACGCGCACCCGTGTGAAAGGGTAGAGGTGGAGGGCAATCTATCAATCAGGTCACAGCCTGATGATGCTTCCTTGGGGCAGTGGCCTTTTTATAAGAGAAATGCTGAGAAGTTCTCCTTGCTCTCTGCACCATTTACCTTCTTCCCCATTGAGACTGTGTCTGCCCCTAAATATGGCTGTGTCGCCTGACTGAGCCCGGGAGCAGTCATCTTGGTGTTTTCCTAGTGCACCCACCAGCCTGTGATCGCCCTGCATCCAGGGTCACCTTTCCGTGTCACCGGCCTCCACCTATGTGAGTCTGAAGAGCTAGCATCACACCCATGGACTGGAGTTGAATTGAGATGTCTTCTTGATGTAAAACTGTTCTGTAATATGAAGTTCTTTCTGAAACAATAGGAGTGCCACTGATTTTGTTCCTCTAGACCACGCAGCCCAACTCACCCATATGCATGTTATGCGGATAAAGCCCTTATGATGTGCTCTTATAAAGACTGTCTATGGAGCAGATTCAGTCTGTGACACATGGGGTTGCCATGGGTCGGACGCTACGAGGAGCTTAGCTTTGTTTGTGAACTAGTGGTTCCGTGTGGCCTGCAGACAGGGAAGTGGTGTGTAACTAGGGGCTGGGAACTATCCAAAGGGAACACCGTTCTCCTTCATATTAGTTCTTTTAGAAACCTTATTGCTCAGTTGGCTCCAACTCATGGTGACAATAGGAGGACAGGTTGACTGGTTCTGTACCATCTTCGCTCTCTTGAAGTGAGATGCCGTCCAGTCAGTTCTGACTCATAGCAACCCGATATACAACAGAAGGAAACACGGCCCAGGCCTATGCTGTTTTCACAATTCTTGTTACGAGCCCAGTGTTGCAGCCGCTCTGTCAACCAACCCACCTCATGCAGGGTCTTCTTTTTGGTTGACCTTCCATATTACCAAACATGACGTCTTTTTCCTGGGACTGGTCCCGTCTGTTTATATGTCCAAACTACAAGAGACAGAGTTTCTTATCCTCATTTCCAAGGAGCAGTTTGGCTATAGTTATTCCAAGACAGATTTGTTTATTCTGGCGGGCCATGACCTATTCAGTATTCTTCATTGACACCCTAATCAAAATGTATTGATTCTTTCCCTGGCTTCTGTATCTCATGCTCTTTGGCATGGTCAAGTCCATTGTAGTGGCCACTGTATATTTTGAGTCCCTTCTAGCTGAGGAGGCTCTAGCCCTCCTTGGGCTAGACATTCTGTTGTGATCTGTAGGATTTCATAAGCTAATTTTCAGAAGTAAATCACCAAGTTTCTCTTCTTTGCTTGTCTTAGATTAGAAGCTCCATTGAGCCCTGTCTGCCACAGGTGACCCTGGTGGTATTTGAATAACTCACAGTATAGCTTCGATGGTCATGACAATATGTAAGCCATCACAGTATGACTGAGTGACAGAGGGGTGGTGATTTTGATAAACAGCCTGCTAACTATCCAAACATCCCACACCGAGGGCATTTACAAGATGCCTTTGGAACTGCTGCTTCTGATGGAACGTGCTTGCCGTGTCCAGATAAGACTTCAGACAAGCTGCTCGCAGCCACGGGCTGCCTTGTGTAGGATGACAGGCTCTCTTGATCCGCAGTGAGGAACGGCAGTGTTGATAGTCCTTTGTTCTCTGTCCTGCATTCCTTTTTGTCCCCCTTTGTGTGAAGGACCTATGAGAAACTTGCCTTTTGCCTCATTTCACTCAACAAAATCCATTACACATTTTCCGACTGCTCATTTTAAAAGTGGCTATTTCACCTCTTGGTCTTCCTAATAGACATTTCTTCGACAATAGATGAGTGCCGTCCAGCAGAACTTCCCACAGGTGTGGCAATGTCCTTGATCTACACTACCCTACTGAGCAACCACCAGCCAAACGGTGGCTAGTGGGACTGAGGATTTTCACCCTTTGATTTCATTTTCATTTAAGTTTAAGTAACCACACAGAGCTAAAAGCTCGGTGATGAGTCAGTTCTACCTCAGGGCCTCCTACCGCCCTGTACTACAGAGCAGAGCTAGGTGTCAGATAGTTTTCTTGGCTGTGATCTTTAAGGCAGTAGATCACCAGACCTTTCTTCTGTGGCATGACTATGGTTGTTAGGGTCCATGAACTCATTAGGACGCAGAGTGAGCCTATGCACAACAGAAGGAAACACTGCTCAGTGATGCACCAGCCTCACAATTGCTCCCATGCTTGAGGCCATTGTAGCGGTGTCCATCCATCTCGTGGAGGACCTGCCTCTTTTTTGCTTTCCCTCACTTTACGAAGCATGGCATGGCTGGGCGAGTTCAAACCATCAATTTTCATGCTAGTAGACCAGCAGAAACCTTTTGGTTTGGGACCACTCAGGGACCTGGGTAGATGGAGTAGATCCCGATTCATAGTGACCTATATGGAGCTTCCCAGTCTGGAAAGCCTCTAGGAAAACCTGATCTTTTTCTCTTGGAGTGGCTTGTGGCTTCAAACTGCTGGCCTTATGGTTAGCAGCTAAATCTGTAATCCTCTCCTGATTGGGCTCCTTCACACACAGCCAGTGGCTCCCCTACGGAACAGTGCAGCTCTAAATCACGTCCATCTCTAAGATTTTCCTCCCTCGCTCCAAAAGATCGTTCTGCCCACAAGTCGATTTCAATTCAGAGCGACCCTATACTACACACTGCAAATTCCCAGTCAGCTGGCTGCTTTTCCCTTATTAGCCCCGGCACGTGCTTTGACCCATCTCTCAGCATCTGGACACCAGAGGAAGGAAGCATGAACTGAGCTCACTGTCTTGCAAGGTCTGCAGCTCACAGGCTCCTCTTCTACAGCAAGTGGGAGTCTGAGATGGGAAAGGCTTGCTGAAATGCCAGTCATGTGGGTGAGAACATTTCAGTTCCCCAGCAGGAGTGTTCACTGTTGACATTAGAGGTTTACCTGTTTACATGCATGGGGGGGGGGAGGGGTGGTGGAGGGGGGAGTGTTGGGGGGGCCCGTGGCCAGTCCCTGAAATGAAAGAGTATCTGAGCCCCAGGTGTTTGCGTGGAATGCATGTTTAAAATAAGATCATGCAAGTTATTAAAGCTATGTATGGTGCTATGAACATCTTAAAAGAAAGCACAGGGAAATCACAGTTATAGTGACATCAGCAGAGAAACATTTGAAGAGGAAAGCTGTTTTTAAACTTCCACCTGGGGGAACAGGTCAGACAATCTGGCTGTAATTGAGGAATGTTTGGCAAGGACCTTCTGTGATGAGGGAAAGGATTGACAAGGTTGGTTTGCACGCACAGGCTCCTGAGAGAACAAAGGAACAAGGGGTTTCCAGGGTGGAGAACAGAAAACTCATACTTTTTAGCAAAAGGCAAGGCAGTTATTAAGCCAGGGAAGGAGGAAGTGGTTAGGAGAAGGCTAGCATGCAGACAGTGCTCTGCCCAGGAGTGCTTCTCAGCCAGGAAGCAGAAAAGAGGGGAACTAGATGAAGCAGATGTCAGACAGAGACAATGTAAGGAAGCTGCGGCCACGTTTGGGGAAGAGCCTCTGGCTCCTCTAGCCACTCGACCATATTTATTGAGTGCCTATTATGTTCTGAGAGGGGCAAAGATGGGGCTTCGACTTCCATAAAGACCGATAGCTGGGGTGCTCACACTTTTTCAGCACGCGAGCTACTTATAAAATGGTCAGGTCAAAATGATCTACCAACTACAAAAATGCAAAAACATATTTTTATTTATCTATCACATTTATTCATAAGTGCATTGAGGATTCTTTATATGTACAATGTATGTTTATGTACCTTGCATAACCGCATGAGTCCGTATTGCACAACACAACACAATTAACGATGTACGATTTTTGTCATGACCTGAGTTTACTCTGATGACTTGCACTGAATGGAATGAGCCAGGGATGCATAGTCCGGACAGTAGTTGCTGACAGCCAGCCTCAAGCACACTTCCAAATGATCATCGGTCATGGTGGAACGGTGCTTGGACTTCATGATCTTTATGTGGGAAAAGGCTGATTCACATAAATAAGTAGAGCCGAATAATGCAGTCACGGAGGTAGCACATTGTCTCATGTTTGGGTACTTTCCCTCTGGGAGTAAGTTCCAGAACTGTTCATGCGCTCTGGATGTCAGCAGAATGTTGGCCTGTAGTGTCAAAATCGCCCATTGGGTATGAAAGTGATACGTTTTTGTCTTCTTACTTGGTCCAGTTCCCCCACTCATTTTAATACCCTTTCTTACGTTTAAGAGGAAAAAAACCAAGGTCTAAAAATTGGCGATAACTTAGCTCGTCAGTTTTGCTGCACTTAGCGCAGTTGTTGGCGCATGCCTTTTGACACCTAAGATTGCATCTGATTGGCTGCGCTGTATATCAATTAAGTGACGGAATTGATGATAGGCTTACGTCTATTTTTTTTAATGCCATGCGATCTACCCGCACGACATTTGCGATCTACTAGTAGATCGCGATTGCTGTATTGAGCACCCCTGACTTCCAGTCTCGGCACTCAGCGGGGGCCACAGCACACCCAGAGCTCACTGCACTCAGACCTCTCTCACTTCCTCTGCAACCCCGTTTGATCAACTTGATATGGCTGAGATTGAGAAATCCGATAAATCGAAATTGAAGAAGAGAAAAGTCCACTGCCTTCCAAAGAAACGATCAAACAGGAGAAGCAAGCGGGCGAATGTTAGGAGGCGGCTGTGCCAGTGCGCACCGTCCATTCCATTCCACAGGAATGGCCTGCTTCGTTTCCTTCTTGAGCTGTTGACCTTTGTGAGATGCAAAGAGGTCGGATCAAGTTTAAATGACCGTGTCTGCTGGCCCCTTTCAGATCAGGCCATCGGCCTGTCTGGCAGGCAGGCAGGGGAAGGGCTTGCAGGTTGGCGAAGGCAGGCGCTGGGTGGGGCGGCAGGGAATAAATCTAGAGAATAAAAGGGAAGCTGGTCCAGGGTATCCTGCAGGTGTAAATGCAGTTTAATTGGAGTGCCAGTTTCTTTTTTGGTTCAAAGGATTTTAATTATTGGAATGCACAATTTTAAAAATGTGCAAATAAAAAGTTTTAACACCTGAAAGAAAAAAACAAGTTACTGTCTTGGAAAGTCACAGGAAAGGTTCTACCCTGTGCCATAGAGCTGCGATGAGTTGGAATGGACTAGGTGGCAGTGGGTTTGGTTATGGAAGGAGCCCTGGTGGTGACCCCTGCTCATCACAAGGTCTATGGTGCAAACTCAGCAGCCTGCCCTTGGAAGAAAGAGGGAGTGAGCTGCTTCCATAATGAGTTCGGCTTCAGAAACTCCATGGGATTGCTATGAATTGGAATTGACTTGATGGCAGTGAGTGATTTGTGTGTGCGCGATATTGTGTGGCACAATGGTCTCTGAGTGGTCAAAAAGGTTTGCCCTCTCCTAACCCAAAGGTCAACAGTTCCAACACATCCGACCGTGTCACAGACGAAAGGCCTAGTGACGCGCTTCCATAGAGGTGATAGCCAAGGAAACCCCACAGAGCAGTTCTACTCCGACATTTATTGCATTGCCATCAAGGCAACTCTGGGGCAATAGACGTATTTTGGTTGCGCTGTTATATCAATGAGTGAGATGCCATTTCTTCCTCAAACCACTCATTACAAATAACCAGAGCCCAAAGACTTTGATAGAGAAATGTACAAAGTGCTAGGGGTACACAGCCTGCCTGGGGATGTCGGGAAGACTTCATGGGAAGGTGATATTTGAAGTAGGTCTTGAGCGATGAGGGAAGTAAGGAGGATGTGATGCCTCAGACAGAGGTAACAGATGGACTAAATCATGCAGAAGGTCAAGTCCTAAGGCCAGTGCTAGGGCTAGAACTGCGTTTTCCCTCCCACCCCTCCTAACCTCTATGTCTGTGGTTCTAATCCCACTGGGTAATGGGTTTTCTTTGTCATGTTAATGAGACAGGGTTAGGGTAAATGTGCTTTATATCCATCTTTTTTGTGATTAGATGGTTGAGTGAGGAAGCAGAGATAGGGGAAGAGAGAGACCAGGTCACATAAAGATCACTAGAAGCTCAGAAGAGAAAAGAACTTTTTCCTCCAGAATCAACAGAGAAAGAAAGCCTTTCTCTAGAACCAGCATTCTACACTTGGACATCTGACCTCTTAAACTATGAGAGAATAAGTGTCGGTTTGTTAACACCACTCACTTGTGGCCTGCCACTATAGCAGCCCTGGATAACTAAAACCGTGTCGGAGCATTGGGTTGTGGGACTGCGCATGGTGGGCACGAGGCGGGATGGATGAGAAGGGAATGGCAGGTTGGGTTTGTAAGTAGGGCAGTCACCCTAAAGAGTTTAAACTTGATCCCATAGGAAATGGAAAGTCTGGGAACTGTGGAGGGATTTTCAACAGGAGGCAATGCCTATTTACAAGTAGGAAGCTTGGATAATTAGATTTAATGTCAACTTGATGGTCCCTGTCTAGAGATAGGAGTGGAGTGTAGCCCATCAATCAGGTTACAGCCTGATGAAACCTCCTGGGAAACCTTTTTTACAAGAGAGACACTGAGAATTTCTCTCTCCCACGTGCCTCTTCAACTCCTACTTACTTGGGCTGTGTGTCTGCCCATGCAGCCTGCCAATCCTGGGAACTGTACTGCATTACTATGTTCCTGGGGACCCTGGAGCCACATGACCTTGCACCCACCTGCCTATGATCTTCCAGCTTGCTGTTTTACCTTTCTGCTTCATCCACCGGCAGCTGCATGAGTGTGAAGAGGGCTCCGGCTAGCGTGGGACTTTGAGCATGGACTTGAGTTGGAAAGCTTTATGATATAAAATTCATTCTTGGTATAAATGTCTTTTTTTATACATTTATAAGTGTCACTGGTTACGCTTCCCTATAAAGCAGCCTAACACAGAAGCCAATGAACGTCCATGAGAAAGGTGGGCTGGGTAATCAAGACTGGCAGGGGGTAAACCAGTTACCAAGCTCTTTGGGAGCCGTTCCATGGGGACAGAGAGGAGACAATAGAGTGGGAAGATATTACGAGATAGATTTAAGAGTGATAGTGAGAGGAAGAGTGGAATCATGACGCTGGGGCCTTTCTAGAGTGGTTGTGCTTGAGAGGAGGCCAACAGATGGAACTAAGGCATGGGATTGAGTATAAGGAACACGTTTGGAGGCCTGTGATGGTGAATGTTATATGTTAACACTGGAGCCTGTGATTCTCAGTTGCATGGCAGATTCTGTGTAATCACTTCACATTTTGTAGTCTGGTGTGAGCAGCCAATTCATTGAAGGAGGAGCTTCCTGGGGGTGGAGAGGGTGGCCTGCACTCATGATATAAACGGATGCTCTGGCAAAGTTGGCTCTCTTTAGATCCTACACTTTTTCTCATCGCTTGACTTCCAGTCCTTGGGATGTGAGAACGAAGCCTTCAGCCTGCTACCTGACCAGCAGATTGGGGACTTGTCACCCTTCACAATGGCATAAGCCACTTCCTTGAAGTGAATTCTTATCTACATTTATATATACTCCATTGAGTTTGTTCCTCTAGAGAGCCCAGTCTAAGACAAGGCCTTAACTTATGATCCCCCACTTCCACTCACTGCCATCAAGTCCATTCTGACCCACAGCAACCCTATTGGACATGGAAGAACTGCCATTGTGGGTTCCTGGCAGGAAATCTTTATGGGAGTAGACAACCTCAGCTTTCTCCTGCATCGTGGCTGGTGGTTTCAAACTGCTGCCCTTGCAGTTTGAGCCCAATGTGTAACCACTATGACACCAGGGCTCCAGCCACAATCCCTAACAAGCGTCAATGAATGTATAATAGACAATGGGACTGAGTGGGACCTCTGAGTTTAGGATGCATTTGAGACACAACTGCCACGGGATTCGTTCCTGTACTCTGTGCTATGTGCAGTATCTGCTACTTCGATGGGAGTTTGCACTTTTTGTAAAAATGTCTTCTCTCAAAACTCTTCATTCTACAGATAAATGCTTGGCCAAGTCAAAAAACACAGGGGTCTGATACATTTCCTAGTATACCAAAGAAGTGGTCTGATTTTCAGGAGCAGGATTAACCAGGGGGGAAAAAAAGAGAGAGGTCAAGAGAAAAGAAACAAAAGGAGAAACAGTTGACATACTCAACCAGTAATTGAAAGGCTGGTGGTTCAAGTTCTCCCAGAGAGGCCTTGGGATCGAGGCCTAGCGATCCACATCTGCTAAAGCAGCCACTGAAAACCCCATGCAGCACAGTTCTAGTCTGACGCACGTGGGGTTGCCGTGCATTGGCATTGGCTCTAGGAAATGATCCTGGTGCTGGCAGATGCACTGAGGGGTGCTTTTTATTCTTAAATTTCATTACTCCTATGTTGTGCATTCTCAGTATAGTAATGCCAGTATGAATGGCATTTCTTATGCTACATTCCTCTTTCCCTAATGCCAGAAGCAACGGCATCAGGACGATCTCTGCTTCTACTGCAAAATAGCTTCCAAGCCGGAGGAATGACGACAGTGAAGTTCTGACACTTCCGTTTTGTGTTGTTCTTGCAGGACCGAAGACCTTCCTCCTTTTCCTCCACTGTGTTCAATACTGGCTCATCATCGCTGCCACTTCCCTCTAAAATATCCCCTTGAGCACACCTTCAGCAATAGTGTAGTGGTGATTCATTCAGTGGCAGACTTCTCACCTCCGGCTCTCAGTGTGTGGTGTGATTGTTGGCCTCTGTCCTGTCCAGGCAAGTGTTACCAAGCTCCGTTAGTGCCCTGATGTCCAAGGGCACTCAGCTTTACTCATTCTGTGGGATGGAAAGCCCACTGTTAGGCCTCATGGTCTCTACTGCTTCCTCGGCTGCTTCTGTGGTTGTTACGTTTCACACGCAGCTTCATCAGGCTCCACTGGTGGCTGGCTCTTCTTTCATGATGATCATGTGAGTCTCTCTTCCTGCTTTGGAAATGGCTCACTTTTAGTGGGAGTTTACAAAACTATGGATAGAAGAGTCACCCCAAGTAATTTCATGTCACTGCAGTCAGGGAGCAAGAGCAGCCAGAACCTCACAGAGCAGCCGGAACAGGCCCTACCGGAGTCAAGAAAACATCGTCTTATGGCTGTAATTAGTGACTGTCTCCCAAATGAGTGCTAGTTACAGTCACGTAACAATGAGCTACGGCAGAATCACATGTATACCCCTCCTTCGCTCAGCGCATACCCATCTGACACCCAGTGTGCAACGGCATTAAGCTGGTTCTGGGAACAGCAGGGAGCAAATCCAGGCCAAGTCCTTGCCCCTAAGAGCAGTGGTCCAGTGGGGAGATCCCAGCTAGACTTAGAATCTGGGGTGACAAGCTAACACAACCCTATTTTGAGACACTGAAGAAGGCAGGAGGGGAATGAGAAGAGGAGAGGTCTCATGGGAGAGAGGCCATTGGGGTTGAGTCATGGGGGAGCAGACAGTCCTGGGTAGACAGCAATGGTCCAGGCTTCCCAGACAGTGACCACTCGACCAAAGAGAGGGGCTGGTTTCATGAGAGCACAGAGTACTTAAAAGGTCAAAATAAGTGTGAATGCATCGATATGACATGGATAAATCTAAAGAGATAGAGATAAAATTTACGGTTTCCTAGGGTTGGTGGATAAGGATGTTGGATAACTCAATCAATTAAGTGTTCGACTGCTAACGGAAAGGTTGAAGGTTCAAATCCACCAGGCGTCAATTCAGAAGAAAGACCTGGTGATTTGTTTCTAAAAGGTACAGCATTGAAGATCCTAGGAATATAGTTCTACTCTCCACACCTGGGTCTTCAGGAGTCTGAATCAACCAGATGGACAAGTTATTTTGTGTTTTTGTTTCTGTGTTTTTGGGAGTATTGGGGTGAGAGGTGTATGGATACATGAAGAGTGACTATGAGGTTTTAGAGATGATAGAATTTTAAAAACACCATGGTTATGATTGTACAATCTCAATATACTAAAGCCATTTCATTTTATGGTTTAAAAGGTTGAACCTTATGGTACGGAAATTATACCTCAATAAAGTTTTTCAGATAGAAGAATCTGATGAAAGCAAAATATATGAGTAAATATGAAATGATACAATGATAGGGAGTTCAGAACTTGGCAATATTAAACAATAAGCTATGAAGAAATTAAGGACATGACTAATAGGAAGATGTCAAATGAGTGTTTGCCTTTGGACAAGATTGGCCCATGGTAATGAGTGAGGGAGTCTGGACAATGGCTCTCCAGGGCACTTGATATGTGTATTCCATGTCTTCTCCTGGGCAGTGGTTTCCCAAGTGTGGTCTTTAGAAATACAATTTGTAACACTCAGCCTGATGATGTTGAGTTCTCCGTCAACGCTGGCCACAGATGCAGTCATTTGATGCCTGTATATTCCATTCAGTGCGGTCCAGGTGTATGTACAGTTACCATCTATGTTGTTGAAAAAAGTGTATTTGCTGAGAATAGTCATTGGTTTTACACAATTCTGTCACGTAATTCCCTGTGTCATATCTATCACCAAGGCCATATTTTCCAGCTACTGATCTCCCTTCTTCAGTTCCAACAAATTTGCTGGGAGAAGCACAGCCAGAGTGCTCTTTGGAAGCAAGGCTGGTAAGACTTTGTCTCACACACTGTGGACATGTTATCAGGAGAGATGAGACCCTGGAAAAGGACATCATGCTTGGTCAAGGACAGGGCTAGCGAAAAGGAGGGAGATGAGATGCATTGATACAGTGGCTTCAACAATGAGCTCAACCATGAGAACAGCAATTGTGGAGACAATTCTGGATGGGGGAGTGTTCTATTCTGTCACACAGAGCGTCACGATGAGCCAGCATCAACTTCGTGGCAGCTAGCAACAACAGGGACACGCTTCCAAATGTTAAAACAGAGGATAGGAGATGGGACCAAAGGCAGCAGGTACCTTTCTGTACAGGCTCCAGAACACAAGCGTGAGAGCTCGGTTCTGAGCGAAGGAGAGCCCAGCGATAGGGAGCCAGTGAGCCTATCTGAGTAGCGTGGAGGTGATGAGTAGCAATTGAGGAAGCGACAGGCTCCGAGTGCAGGGTGGATGGGGAGCAGGAGAGACTGCAGGCGAGGAGATCGGCTCTGAGCCCTTTCACAAAAGCCTTGCTGGTGTTAATTGCCATGGAATCAGCTCTGACGCACGGCAACTCCATGTACTACAGAATGGAATGTTGCCTGAACCTGCATCCCTTCACGAGAATGAAGCTGCTGAATCCTTGTTGCAGCCACAATGTATTTTGTAGAGGGGCCTAGCATCCGGCACTGTAGCAGACAATATCATGTTAGGACCCATAAGGTTTTCACTGGTTAAGTTTTGCAAGCAGATCACCAGCCCTCTCTGCCTCGTCTGTCTTAGTTTGGAATCTCTGAAGACACCTGCCCTCCATGGGTGGCCTTACTGATGTTTGAATTGCCAGTGGCTTAGCTTCCAACATTCTAGCTTCCTGCCAGCCACCCCAGTAACACCAAGCATCAGACACGTAGTGGACAAAGCCCTCTTAGGGAAATACCAGGGCCTGCGCATGCACGGCAGAGCAATGTGAGACCCACTGGGTAGAAAGAGCCAGCGCTTCAAACCAGGCGAGCGTGAGACTCAGGATGAAAGCTGACTGGGACGGAGAATGGTGGCGCCACAGTGAAGATAGGAAGTTCAGGAGGAGGGGCTGGAATGAAGACAAGATGAGCAGTTTAGTTCTGGACATGCATGGAGTACAAGAAACAACCTTATTACAAAATGAGGGATCTCAAGGCAGCAAATACAATCATTGGCAAATTATAGGTTCCCAGGTAATTACAGGGCATTTGCAAGGTTTTTTGGTTTGTTTCCTTTGGTACCTGGCTCCTTGAGAAGCCTGTCTCTTCTTTGCAGTTTCACCCTGCTCCCTATCAGACGTGATCTGCAGCCTTCGCTCTCACCACTTTCCCAGACACAGAAACATCAAGATGAACCTGTCTGCTTTCCGGGTGGTGGGGAGAGGGGGTGGGCAGGAGTGGTGTTGTTGTTGTTGTTGTTGTTGTTAGTCTGGGGCCCTGGTGGTGCAGTCTTGAGAGGATGCTTTACTGCTCCCTAGCTCTGAAAATTCTTCTTGAATACATCCTTTAGGTGCCTTGGCTCTCAAGTTCCAGCCCCACTGGGAATCTTACTGGGTGCAGCAGATGAGTTGCAAAGGTGAAGGGTGTCTGGAGGAAGTGACACCCCGGCTAAGGCATGAATGAATGGGAAGCATTTGGTTCAGGGCGGAAGGATGGTCAAGCGCGGGCGCGCAGGGAGAATCAACATGACTGGAGCACGAAGGTGAGAGGGAGCCTCCAGGGAGTAGGCACAGGGCACAATGTGGGAGAATGTGCACATCTTGCCAAGGTGTCGGGACTCAGGGCTTTACCCTAAGGGTAACTGAAGCTACTAAAGGTTCTTTCGATGGTGTAAGCACAGCACAATCAGCTGCTCACCCAAAAGTTAGAGGAGGTTGGAGATTTGAGTCTACCCACAAGTACCATGGAAGAAAGGCCTGGAGACCCACTTATTAAAAAGAAAATCACTGTACCCTATGGAGTACAGTTCCACTCTGACACATGGGGAAGGGGGTTCTGCTTTACGCTGGGGAACTCAAGATTGTCAGAAAGATCACAGGCTTGTGGCAGCACAGTGAATGAACCTAAGGTTGGCAGGTCGGATGGCAGGCCGTTGATGACGTCTGGGATTGGCAGACAATGTGGCAAGCCTTTGGCTCAAGGCCACAGAACCAGAAGTCACCGAGCCAGATGTCGGATCCAGACCCAGCAAAAAGCAAGCGAGCTTGCCATAGCATCTATTTATATTGGAAAAAGGCCACACACCTGAAGAAACTGCCTTTCAACTGATTTAATTAATCAAGAGTGTGATATGAGTCAGGTGTTGCGCTCTACCCGAATCCTTTGGCAACTGATTGGCTGAGACTTTACGGGAGTAGAAAGCCCCATCTTTCTCACAAGGAGCGCCTGGTTTCGAGCTACAGATCTTGTGACTCCCAGCCCAGCTCAGAATCACTACGCCACCAGCGCTCTTCAAAATAACACCCTTGCTTTTCTGCACTTCAAAGAGGTCCTTGTGCAACAGACTTACCCAGCTCAATGCATTGCTTGATTTTTTGACTGCTGCCTCCATGAGCATTGATTGCGGGTCCAAGCAAGACAAAACCCTTGAGAACTTCTACCTTTTCTCCATTGATCATGAGATTACCTACCAGGCCAGTTGTCAGGATTTGGGTTTTCTTTCCCCTGAGTTGTAATCCATACTGCAGGCTGTAATCCTTCATCTTCATCAGCAAGTGCCTCAAGTCCTCCTCACTTTCAGCAAGCAAGATGGTATCATCTGCATATCACAGATTGCTAATAAGCTTCCTCCAATCCTGATACTGTATTCTTCCTTATATAATCCAGGTTCTCTTTTATTTCCTCAGGATGCAGATTGAATAAATATGATGAGAGGATGCAGCCCTTTTGCACACCTTTCCTGATTTAAAACTATGTAGCACCCCCTTGTTCTTTTTCCATAACTGCCTCTTGATTCATGTACAGTTTCTGCAAGAGCGGAAGTGTTTTGGATTTCCCATTATTCTCAAGGTTATCCATAGTTTGTTATGGTCCACACAGTCAAATGCCTGAGCATAGTCAATAAAACACAAGTAAATATCTTTCTGGTATTCTCCACTTGCAGCTAAGATCCCTCTGACATCAGCAATGGTAACACTTGCTCCGCATCCTCTTCTGAAACCTGCCTGAACCTCTAGCAAATCCCTATCAATGCACTGCTGCAACTGTTGTTGGATGATCTTCAGCAAAATTTTAATTTCATGCAATATTGATGATATTGTTCTACAATTTGCACATGCTGTTGGGTCACCTCTCTTTGAAATGGATACAGATATGAATCTCTTTCAGTCAGTTGTTCAAGTAGCTATTTTCTTAGTTTCGTGGCATAGACAGTGCTTCATCAGCTTGGATCGAAATGTTGAAACATTCCAATTGGTATCCCATAAATTCCTGGAGCCTTGATTTTGGCTAATGCTTTCAGTGAAGCTTGAATTCCTCCTTCATGACTATTGGGCTTTTCTCATATGCTACCTCCTAAAATCACTGAACATGGATGTTCTTTTGGGTACAATGACTGTTTATTCTGTCCATCTTCTCTTGATGCTTCCGGCATCATTCAATATTTTGCCCATAAGGTCTTTCAACATTGCAATTGGAGGGTTGCATTTTCTCTTGAGTTCATTTAAAGATATGCTGTATCTATATGTATATTACAATTACATATACATGTATATATATGCCTATGCACATTTCAGTATAATATTTTACTTGGGGCACAAGTGGAAACTTTGATGTCTTTATCCAGCATTTGAGCTTTGACTCTGAAACCCCTCATAAATTTTCCTGACCATGTTGTCTATTATAAGTAGTACTAACAAACTGGCTTACCTATATTTCACAACTTAATGAAACTGTTGAAAAAATATCAAAGACACGGCTCCCCAGAGCCTCACTTCTCTCTCCATCTTTTGGTAGAGACGTTTTGCACGCTAACAATGCCGCCTCACTCGTACCAGAGGAAGCGTTGGAACTAATCAGATTTGGGAACCAATTTAGAAAACATCCTGATGATTTTGCTTCTCTACAACCACTCTTGAAACCAAATGTCATTGGCTTGGTTCTGTAGAGCAGCAACACCAGTGATGCTTATATGGCTCTCTCTCTCTCTCTGTATGTGCATATTTATGTTAAGAAAATGGTCCACACAGTTATAGAAATGGTAAAGTCCAAGTCCAGGCAAGTTTCAAGTCTGTGGGTTAGATGTTAAGCTAGAACATTCTCCTGAGTTATGAAATTGTCAGGGATGGTTAACCCAAGATGAGCGGGAAACCCACAGGCTTGTGGCTACAGAGGTGATTTCTAAAGTCAGCAATTCAGATCTGTGGCTGCAGAATCAAATTAATCTAAGGTTGGCAGATCAGATGACAAGCTACCTATTACTTCCGGGCATGGTAGGCAATGTGGCAGATTATTGTCTCAAGTCCAAAGCCCTGGAGGTCAATACACCATATGCAGGAAGAAGACACAGCAAAAATCAGGAAGCTTTCCTATAGCATCCTTATATTGGAAGCAGACCACACCCTGAGGAAATTTATTTTCTGTATATTGGCTGTGATCACCTTTTGTTAGGCCAAGTCATGAGGATTTGTCTAGGTTTTAATGGCCAAACCCCTGAGAATTCTAGCCAAGCCCAGTTGACACAAAACCTGACTATCACAGTCCATTGTTTATTTATGGGAGTAATATCAGAGACTTAGTTATCTAGGGCTGATATAACAGAAATGCCACAATGTATGCCTTTAAGAAACTTATCCTCATATAGTTTACGAGGCTAGAAGTCCAAATCCAGGATGCCAGCTGTAGGAGAAGTTTTTGTCTCTGTGAGTCCTGGGAGAAGGTCCTTGTTTCCTTCTAATAGCTGTGGGCCTACGAGATCCATGGAGGTCTCCAGATATCTTAGCATCAATCTTCCCCTGGATCTAGGAGGCTCTTTGTGCAGGGATCGCAGGGTGGGTCAAAGAATGTACTCTGCACTTGGCTCTTCTTTCTTAGTGGTAGTAGGTCCCTTTGATCTCTGTTCACTTGTTTTCTCAAAAGAGATGATTCAAGAAACGACCTAATCTTTTGGATCATCTCCTGCCTCATTAACATAAGCGCCTCTAATCCTGCCTCATTAACATAATAGAGATTAGAATTTATAGCACATATGACACATGGGATCACAAAGAGCGGGAAACGCAGGGAATCCAGGACAGATAAAACCCTCAGGGCCAATAATGAGAGTAGCCATACCAGGAGGGTAAGGGGAAGGTGGGGGAAGAGAGGGGGAATGGATCACAAAGATCTCCATATAACCCCCTTCCTGGGGCATGGACAAAAGAAAAGTGGGTGAAGGGAGATGCTGGACAGTGTAAGACATGAAAGAATAATAATAATTTACAAATTATCAAGGGTTCGTGAGGGAGGGGGCAGGGAGGAAGAAGAAAAATGAGGAGCTGATACCAGGGGCTCAAGTAGAAAGCAAATGCTTTGAGAATAATGATGGCAACAAATGTACAAATGTGCTTGACCCAATGGATGGATGTGTAGATTGTGATGAGTTGTATGAGCCCCCAATACAATGATTAAGAACGAATGGAGTTGAACTGCTCCATAGAGTTACTGAGACCTTATGAGAGCAGACATCCTAATCTTTTCTCCACGAGGCAACTTGAGGGCTTGACCCACACACCTTGTGGTCAGCGACCCCACTCTTAATCCATTGTTCCACCAGAGCTCTTTAGGAGATGTTAAAAAGCAAAATAATTTTTTAAAAAAAGAAAGAAAGAAAATAATCACAAAAAGGTTTTTAAAATTAAATGTAAGTAATTACAGATGCCATGAAAATGTATACATAAGGCTGTTCATTGCAGAAATGTTTACAGTAGCATAAAACATCAGAGGCTGGTTAATAGGTAATAGGGGATCATTAAGTAAATTGTTCTTTCATAATTAGAAAAACAGGAAAAAATTTTTTTTAATTAGAAAAACAGGTCTTACATATTTACCTACTTTGAAATTTGTGATGAAATTCTACTGACTAGGGAAGTTTATGTATTATGTTAATAATAAAAAAAAGCAGGCTATAAAACCTTGAGGTATAATCACATTTTTTCCTCTGCCCTCAGCCCACTCACAGGTAAAATTCTAAAAGATACTCTAAAATTGTCTCCAGATAGTAATATTATAGATGATTTTTGTAGTCTTATTCTTTTATACTGGTATTTTCCTAATGACTTACAATAACCATGATTAAGATTTTTATAATAAAGTAACCCTTTCTTAAAGGCAAAGAATTACTCAAATTAGTAAAAATATTGATTTATATGTATAAAAATATTGACTCATCAACTGCTAGGGGTCTGCACCTCTGTACTGCCAGCCTCCTGATCACTCAGCATCCTCCCACACACGTCTGTGGCAGATCATATTTTTACATTGTGATATAGTTCTTTATTTCATCCCTATGGGCGGAGCAGGGAACCCTGGAGGCTGCCAACTGCCAGATCAGTCGTTTGAAACCCCCAGTCGCTCGTCGGAAGAAAGACGGGACTTTCTACTCAAGTCCCATGAAGAGTTACAGTCTGGGAACTCAGAGGCAGTTTGACCTTGTCCTATAGCATCGCTATGCATCAGCATCGACCTGATGGCAGTGAGTTTGGTTTCTTTTGGATGGAGCATGTTGTCAGGTTTCACCATCAGTCTTGCTTTCATCAACGTACTGCAAACAAACCTGACAGAAGCATAGCAGAGCACAAGTTTTATATGCAATTGTGTGGCTTGGCTCACCCCCTTGTGTTCCTTTCTTCTATGACAGAGCAGCATGCCACGTATGAAATGAGAAGATATGGAGACTCAACCCAGAGGCATCTGTCACATGAACAGAGACACGGCTACCTTCAAATTTCCTGTCACCAGAGCAACAAATAAAGGTTTGGTGTCCGAAGCTTCTGACACCTTGGGGCTATTTGTTATGATAGTACAAACTCTGTCTTCCTTTTATTAATGAATTTTTATTGTGAATTATGGGGGGGCGGGGGGTTTACAGACCATCAGCTCTCCCTTCACCAGTTCAAACCACTCCTCAACATTCCTGCCCTCATATTCAGTCTCACACCCCAACTCCCACATTTCTCTTCTCTGTCTTATGGGTCTCTGTCATCCCTTCACCCAAGTCAGCACCTGCCAACCTCTAGTCCATTGTATTAGCTTCCCACACTTGTCCTCTCTCTTTTGGGAGCCTCCAAAATCTGTTCCCTTTGGTATACAACACTTTGTCTATTTTTTATCCTTATAGTAGTGGTATCATACAATATTTGTCATTTTGTGATTGACTGAGTACAGTCAACATAATGTTCTCTAGGGCCATCCATGTCATGAGGTGCTGCCTGGTTTCATCTCTGTTTTTTTCACGATGCACAGTGTCCCATTGTGCGTCTGTGTTGAAAGTTCTCAATCTGTGCTTCTACGGATGCACTTTCAGCTCTCTCCAACTTCTTGCTACTGTGAGAAGTGCTGCTATGGATATGGGAATTACACTGTCTATTAGAGGCCGTAAGTTCTCAGATGACAGGGACCAGAGCATAGCACAATAAACTATTGAATCCAGAATTTGGTTATGACCCTTCTGTTTAAAAAAAAAAAGACCCTTTTGTGACCTAAGTTCTACATCATAGAAATGTATGGGTAGGATGGTGCTGGGCAACCCTTGGCTGTTTTAAGTTGTTAACTCTGACCTTTGGTACCCTTGTGTACAAAACGATGACATGTTGCTGGTCTTGTGGCAAGTTTATGACCATTGATGAGTCTGGTCAACTATTGAGGCTCTGGGGCTCATCCATCTCATTGAGGGCTTCCCTCATTTTACTGTTCCTCTACCAAACATGACATCATTTCCTAGTGATTGAGTCTTCTGGAGACATATCCGAAGTGAGTTGGAGGAGAGTCTCCATTGGAACATTTTAGATGCCTGTAAAAGGCACAGAAGCGCCAGTGGCTCCGTGGCTAAAGCTCTAGGCTGCTGACCAAAAGAGGAGCACGTCACACTCACTAGCTCCTCTGCAAAGCCGTTGGTTCCTAGAAACACTTCCAGCTTTGGAAAGCCGGGGGTCAGTTCTACTCTGTGCTGTAGGGTCGCTATGAGTCAGAATCCATTGGTTGGCAGCAAGGGCATTTTTATGAGAAAGGGAAAAGAAAGATTTTAGAAATAAGAGGGGAGAGTGAGGGGATGGTAGAGAAGGAGAGAAATAAGATGCGCCTGCAGACACAGGGACCACAGAGCGGACAGGGAGGAGAGGCGGCTTATCGGTCAGAAGTGGAGAAGATACGCTTTTCATCTCAGCCACCACGGGCATCATTCCTGGTCTTCGAAATGATTCTGTCCTTGCTGCTTCTTCAAATGCCACTTCCACTTCATTTGCCCAGTCATAAAACAGAAAATGTCCTAATGTGGGTTTTGTTTAAGTGTCTGCTATCTTACTCTTCTGGGCCCCAGGCAGCCTTCTAGACTCTTCTGTGTATCTGACTTTTTTTTTTTAGAGCAAGAGTGAGTTTTGTTTTACAGTTTATGAATAATTCAAAAAATTTAAACTCATTTTATTGGGGCTCATACAACTCTTATCACAATCCATACATACATCAATTGTGTAAAGCACCCTTATACATTCGTTGCCATCACCATTCTCAAAATTCACTTTCCGCTTGGGTTCCTGGAATCAGCTCCTCATTTTCCTTTTTTCCCTCTCCCTCCCTCCCCGCTTTCCCCTCCCTCATGAACCCTTAATAATTTATAAATTATTATTTTATCTTATCTTACACTGCCCTGCATCTCCCTTCACCCACTTTTCTGTTGCCCATCCCCCAGAGAGGTGGTTATATGTAGATCCCTGTAATCGGTTCCCCCTTTCTACCCCCCTTCCCTCCCGGTATCACCACTCTCACCGTTTGTCCTGAGGGGTTCATCTGTTCTACATTCTGTGTTTCCAGATCCCATCTGAACCACTGTGCATCCTCTGGTCTAACCAGGTTTGCAAGGTAGAATTGGAATCATGATAGTTGGGGAAGGAAGCGTTTAAGAACTAGAGGAAGGTTGTGAGTTTCATTATTGCTACACTGAACCCTGAGTGACTCATCTCTTCCCCACTACCCCTCTGCAAGGGATGTCCAGTTGTTTGCAGATGAGCATTGGGTCTCCATCATGTACTCCTTTCATTCACAATATGATATTCCCCCCCTCTGCCTTTGTTGTTTGAAACCTGGTCCCCTTGGCCCTTCATGATCACACATGTTGGTGCGTTGCTTCCATGTGGGCTTTGTTGCTTCTGGGCTACATGGCCGCTTGTTTACTTTCAAGCATTTAAGTCCCCAGACGCTATATCTCTCGATAGCCGGGCACCATCAGCTTTCTTCACCACACTTACTTATGCACTTTCGTCTTCAGCATTTATGTGGGGAAGGTGATCACACAATGATGGTTTTATTCTTTGGTGTCTGCTACCCGATCCCTTCAACACTTCATGTTCACTTAGGCTTGTGTGCTTCTTCTCTGTGGGCTTTGTTGCTTCCAAGCTAGATGGCCGCTTGTTTGCCTTCAAGCCTTTAAGACTCCAGACTCTATCTTTTGATAGCCAGGCACCATCAGCTTTCTTCACCACATTTGCTTATGCACACGTCTGTCTTCAGCGATCATGTTGGGAATGTGGGTATCATGAAATGACCGTTTAGCTGAGCAAGGTGCTCTTGTATTGAGGAAATTCACGCAAGGAGGCCCAATGTCCACCTGCTAACCTACTACTAAACCTATAAATATATGCACATAAGTCTATTTCCCCCATAATCATAAATATATTTACATATGTACATGTCTGTCTTTAGGCTTCTATGTATGCCCTTTGCTTCCTACTCCTTTCCTCTATTTCCTTATGCTTTCCTCCTGTCCCACTATGTTCAGCCTTCATTCTGGTTTCAGTAATTCCTCTCAGTTATCTTGCCCTTGGTCACTCCCTACCAGTCCTCCCATCCCCTCCCTCCACTGGTTTTGAACTGCTCATTGTTCCCTTGTCCCTGGGTTGGCCAACACCTCCTCCCTTCCCCTACCTCCCACACTCTCATAGAGAATGGACCATATGCTGGCCCCAACCAGAATTAGCCCGACCCCCACTATCGGAGGGAGTACCACCGAAAATTAAAATAGATCGTCTGGTGTGGGAAAGGAACTGACCTCCCACACCACACCCAGAAGGAAGCTGAAGCAAAGGAAGGAGGAAGAACAGGGTGGAGCACACCTGGGCCCACCAAGCTCAGAGGACGATAGCCTGGCTCAGAGGACCCAATGTACAGAGAGGACCATAGAGCCGGCCCCATGGTGAGATGCGACATCCTGTACTGACCCATGGCCCTACATGGGACAGCACCTGAGATACAGTGGGGGATGTGCGACTGAGCTGACCCCACGTCACTGAGGTAAAACACTGGGGGTGTGCAATGGAGTGCTGGGGGAAGCAGAGTAAGGAGGTCCTGAGGGAGTATAAAGGATGGACTTTGGGGTCAGGACGTGGCACCTCATCAGACTCATCCGGAAAACACTCCTAAAGGTCAACAAACAGACCTTGAACTACTAACAGGCTTTTTTTTTGCTGTCTTTTTGTTTTGTTTTTTTCTTTTTTTCTCTTCTTTTAAATTTTGTATGTCAGTGGCTTTTTTGTTTGCTAGCTTGTTGGTGTTGCTGCCATTGACTCCATGTTCTTATGTGCCACTTGGGCGCTGTCAAAGACATCTGCATTTGTATGCACATAGTACTATATCTGCAGGCCCACCTAGACAAGATAGGCTGGACAAACAATGTGAGAAGAAAATAATGGGACTCACGGTATCTGACTTTCTATGGGCTCTTTCATTTGATTTTTATTTTCTTCTTCTTCAATCTAGAGGTCTCCCTTTCCCTCTTCTGTTTGCTTAATTTCTCCCAGGATATATCCCAGCACCTTCTGCTTTATATACGGCACCTTCCTTCCTTCCCCAGAGAGCACATGATTGCACATTATTAGTCCATGAAACTTCATGGGACATTGAGATATAGGCGGCAAGAATTTAAATTCATACCTAGTAACCAGTTTGTCCCTTTCCTACGATATTTTAAAGACTTTTTTTCACCTTAAAAAAAGAGACACCTATCTAATTATGCACAAGGCAGATTCACTTGGAATAATTCTCTAGGAATTAAAAGGGGAAAATGGTAAAGATGTTAACATCTTTATAAAAAAAATCAAATTAGAAACACTAATTATAGGAACTGCTTTACATAACATGAAGCAGTTCTCTGAGGCATGGGGGAAAGGGCTGGCTGTGGAGCGAGCTCTCAGAGAACAAAATTTCTTATTTATGGAAATTAAATTGTAGAATTAATTTTAATTATGTGAATGAAGAATGAAATTACCATAAGAACCGGTGCTGCCTAGTTCTACTGACGATATTGATGATCGTTTCTGGGAGACTGGAGGCCTCGGCATCACTCACTTGAGTCTGTTGTGCTGCGGGGGCTTGCACGGTGCTATGATTTGGAAGCGATGCTCTTGTATTCCATTCCACACCGAGTCATTGATGGCAGGCAGTGTCCGCAGCACTTCCAGCCTGAGTTAGACTAGGAAAAAAGGCTTGATGATCTCCTTTCTAAAATTACTCGGTGAAAACCAGACAGATCATAATAGAATGGTGTCCCATATAGTGCTGGAACATGAATCCCCTAAGTTGGAAGACGCTCAAATCTACAGTGACTGTCACAATGAATTGCATATTCCAGACCACAGAGAGGGTGGAGGGTCAGGCAGCATTTTGCTCTGTTGTACTTGGGTGGCCTTGAGCTGGAGCTGAACTAACAATAACACAGCTCCATCAACATTCTCTCTGGGAACAGAACCTGAGCAGTCACCATCTTGGATTTGTGCTTATATAAAGTTGAGAAGGAAATCAGACTATGTGGTGGCTCCCCTGCTGTGGACCTTCATTCCGCTTGGTGTCCCCAGGGGGCGTGACAGCATCGAGGGCCACTCACAGATCAGGAGTCGACGGGCAGTGAATGGTATAGCTGGGATTTCAGGAATCGACAGTGAGTGAATGGTATTGCTGGGATTTCGACCTACGTGTGTTTCATCCAGCGCTTCTGCTCTTCCACTTTACTAAGTGGCTCTGAGATCAGGCAAGGAGCAAGATAAGGACTGGAAAGTTTGTGTGACACCTATCAAGGTGACAGGTCTCTGCATAGCACGAGCGTTTTGTGCTGGGCTGTTAACTGAAAAGTTATCAGTGTGAACTCAGCTGGCAGCTCCATGGAAGGAGGGTCCCGGGACCTGTTTCGTGGATGGCAGTCCAGAATACCCAATAGCAGAGAGGTTCTGTGCTACAGCACACAAGTCGCCATGAATTGGAAATGATTCAATGGCAACAAGTTGTGGGCTTTTGTTTCCATCCAGGTGACATCTGCTAATCACCAAATTGCAGCATCAGGTCAAAGTGTGGAGCCATGTTTTCAAAACTGTGGGTTGTGACCTAGGGTTGCTCATGAAATCAGTTTAACACACACACACATTTTTAAAAACAGTACAGAAAATAGAATATCTTGGATTCATGCAAAATGGGTAAATAGGTTTTGTAAAAATTTTGTTCGATCATACGTGCGCACATACCACTTCCTACTATAAATTTATAGCCTGAAATGATTGTAAAACATTGGTTTAATATGAGTTCACAAAGTTTTCATAGTCAGGGAACAAGACACGGAGACACATCCTGGTAAGAACAGCAAAGATGAGAAGCAGATCCCCAACTGGGCTGCCTGGTGCACATCCTTGGTAGCAAAAAGAGAAGCCTGGTATTGGCTTGGCAAAGGGAAATCCCCTATCTTGCAGGTGAAATCCAGTGCTCCTGCTTTGGAAGGCAGAAGAATGTGTATTAGAAAAAGGCAACAATCCATAAATGCAAGCTATTGTTGTTTTTATTTGCTATTAATTGGGAGTTAATACATATGGCATTCCATAGTTCAATCACGTTAAACAGAGTGTACAATTGCAACCCAAATCAGTTACCAAACCTTCTTTTTCTTCCTGGACTCTTTGACATTGTCTCCCTTTTATCCCCTCTCCCTGCACTGTCCCCGCCCCACCAAATTCTCATTCTACTTGTGTCCCCGTTGGTTCATCAATTAGTGTTTTAATATTGATTTTGTCATGGCAGCAAATTACTATTATGAGCTCAACCATCTGGAATTCAGCCAAAAGCCTAGAAGAGAGTAAGAAAACTCAAAGTCAGCAACCCCTGCACACTCACTAAAGTTTACCTACTTTAGTCACGGGCAAGCTCCTGGAGCTCTCATTTCATCTCTTTTAAAATTTTATTTTTTGTTAGCTGCTGTTGCATTGCCCAACTCATGACAAACTCCTATGCACAATGGGATGTAACTGTTTTGAGTCATAGGGTTTTCATTGCCTTTTCCTAAGAAATAGATCACAAGATCTTTCTTTCTAGTCTAGCTGAAAGCTCTGTTGAAACTTGTTCAGCATCATAGCAACATGCAATGCCCCAGTGACTGATGGGTGGTCACGGCTGCACAGGAGATGCATTGGCTAGCAAGCAATGTGGAAGGCAAGAGTTCTGCCACTCAACTACCAGCGCTCCCTATTGTTATTTCAGACCTAAATATTTGTAAAGTTCCGCATTATTTTAACTTTATAACATTTGGAATGTATCTGCATTTGATAGCCAAAATCAGGAGTGGAGTTTCTCTTTATACTTCAGGTCTAATTTAAAATTCATTTAGAAGAAGTGACAGGATAAACCTTTCAGAGTACCTCGAGACCTAGACTACTCCTTGTCCGTCAGGTTGCTATACCGTGGTGGCTGGTGTGTTGCTGTGCTACTGGAAGCCATGTCACTGGTAGTTCAAGTGCGAGGTCATTCAAAGCGAACAGATTTCAGTGGAGCTTCCAGACTAATAACAGTTAACATAGAAGGACCCGACTGCCCACTTTGGAGGAAGAAGCTACCGAAAACAAATTTAGTGACACTCATACAGATGTATAAAAAAGAGTTTTATATCAAGAAGCAATTGCGCATCAATAAAACATCCAGCCTAGTCCACATCAAGTCCATAAAGCTGATATTAGCCAATAAGTCCAATACTAGTCCATAAATCACTCTTTAGACTTATGAATCCACATGCAATGATGCCGAATGCAGGAAGATCACAGGCCAGTGGGAGAAAAGTCTTATGGATCCAATGGTGGTGAAGACATCACAGGGCTGGCACAGGTCTTCCTGGGGCTCAATGTGTTGTGTCAACAGGAAAGAGAAGCAAGGAGAGAGTGTGGCCCACTTCCAGGGAGAAAGAGAGGAAGTTCCCAGAATCCTCGGCCACAAGGGGGTACCATCAAGCTGTGACATGATTGACAGGCTAGGCTCCACCCCTACACTTATTTATCAAGTTGACATGAAACTATGTAACTATTACACATCGCTTCGACACATTGTCAGCTACTGAAGGTCTAATGAATGGGATCAGAACACTGTCAGAGATAGTGCCTGAGAATGGGCCCCTCAGGTCGGTGGGTGGGGGGGGGGGGGAAGGACTCAAAATGTGCCTGAGGAGTGGAGTCCAACAGAGTGACACGAATGGAGTAAAGCCTATGGGACTGGAAACTTCGGGGTCTTCATTTGCTGATGGGGCACAACTCAGGGTAAGAAAAGAGAGCTGTAAAAATCTGCTAAAGTTTGGAACTTGGAATGTGGGAGGTAGGAATCTAGGAAAGCTAAAAGTAGTAAAAATGAAATAGAACACATAAATATTAATATCCTAGGCATTAGTGAGCTGAAATGGACTGATATTGGCCATTTTGAATCATAAGATTCACCATACCAGGAATGACACAATCAAGAGACCATTGTCAAAAAGGACATTTCAAAATCTATCTTGAAACATAATTCTGTGGTGAGAGGATTATTATCTATTGTTATTATAGCTATCCATCTTCAAGGAAATCCAATCAATATAACTATTACTCAAATTTATACATCAACCACAAAAGCAAGTGATGGAGAAATTGAAGAATTCTGCTAAAAAATTGAGTCAAATTTATCTAACATACAATCAAGATGCACTGATAATTATTGGCCGTTGTAATGCAGAAATTGAAAACAAAGAGTAAGGAACAGTAGTTGGAAAATAAGGATTTGGTGATAGAAACAAAACTGGAGCCCACATGATAGAATCTTACAAAACCAGCAACTTATTTGCAGCAAATACCTTTTTTCAACAACACAAAAGATGATACACACAGACTTCTCCAGAGGGAATACACAGAAATCAAATTGACTACATCTGCAGGCAGAGATGATGGGAAAGCTCAATATCAACAGCGCATCCCAGACCAGGAGCTGAACTATGGAATTACTCCTTAATTGATGTAAAATCAGGATAAAGCTGAAGAAAATTAAAACAAGTCCACGAGAATCAAACTATGATGTGGAGTCTACTCCACCTAAATTTTGAGGATATTTCAAGGAGAGATTTGATGCATTGAGCACTGATATCAAAAGACCTGATGAGCTGTGGGAGGACATCAAAATCATCATTCATGAAGAAAGCAAGAGGTCATTAAAAAGACAGAAACGAAACAGAAGATCAAAGTGGATGTCAGAAGAAACTCTGATACTAGTTCTTAATCATGGAACAGCTAAAGAATGTGGAAGAAAGCATGAACTCAAAAAGCTGATTAGAACATTTCAAAGGGCAGTTCATGAAGACGTCAAATATAATGAAATGTGCAAAGACATGGAGTTAGAGAACCAAAGAGGAAGAACAGGGTCAGTACATATTAAACTGAAACAACTCAAGAAAAAAATTCAAGCCTTGGAAAAAAATCTATGGGTAAAATATTGAATGATGTAGGGATCATCAAGAAAAATGGATAGAATAGACAGCGAACCAAAAAGAACCAGTTGACAGTACACCATTTCAGGATGTAACAAATGAGCAAGAGCTAGTGGTCATGAAGGAAGAAGCTGAACTGAAAGCATGAACTGAAAGCGTGAACCAAAAAACAAGGCTCCGCGAATTGATGGGATACAAATGGAAATGTTTCAACAAGCTGATAAAGCACTGGAAGAACACATTTGTCTGTGCCAGGAAATTTGGGAGACAGATAATTGGCTAACTGATTAGAAGGGATTCATATTTGTACCCATTCTAAAGAAAGATAACTCAACAGAATGCTCAAATTATAGAACAATGTAATTAATATCACATGCAAGTAAAATTTTGCCCAAGATCATCCAACAAGGATTGCAGCAGCACATTGACAGGGAGCTGCCAGAGGTTCAGGCAGGATTCAGAAAAAGACTTGGAACAAGGAATATGATTGCTGATGACAGAAGGATCTTGGCTCAAAGCAGAGAGTACCAGAAAGAAGTTTACTTGTGTTTCATAGACTATGCCAAGGTATTAGGCTGTGTGGACCATAATAAACTGTGGATAACTTTGAGAAGCATGGGAATTCCAGAACACTTCATTGTACTCTATGCATGAATTAAGAGGCAATTATGGAAACAAAACAAGAGGATGTGCATAGTTTTAAATCAGGAAAGGTGTGCAAAAGTGTTGCATCGTCTCATAATATTTATTCAATTTGTCTACTGAACGAATAATCAGAGAAGAAGAATGCAGTATTAGAATGAGGGGAAAGCTTACTAACAGTCTGTGACATGCAGCTGGCACAATCTTGGTTGCTGAATGTGAGGAAGACTTGAAGCACTTTCTGATGAAGATCAGGATTGAAGCCTGCAGTATGAATTACAATTCAATATCGAGAAGACCAAAATACAACCGGATCAATAGGTACCATCATGATCAATGGAGTAAAAAGTCCAAAGTTGTTAAGGATTTTTAAAAATCGTTTTATTAGGGGCGCATACAACTCTTATCACAATCCATACATACATCAATGTGTAAAGCACATTTGTACATTCATTGTTTTCATAATTCTCAAAATATTTGCCCTCCACCTAAGCCCCTGGCATCAGCTCCTTATTTTTCCAGTCCTTCCTCGTTCCCCTCCATGAACCCTTAATAATTTATAAATTATTATTTTGTCATATCTTGTCCTGTCTGACGTCTCCCTTAACCCACATTTCTGTTGTCTGTCCCCCTGGGGAGGAGGTAACATGTAGATCTTTGTAATCGGTTCCCTCTTTCCAACCTACCCTTCCTCCACCCTCCCGGTATCGCCACTCACACCACTGGTCCTGAAGGGATCATCCGCCCTGGATTCCCTGTGTTTCCAGTTCCTATCTGTACCAGTGTACATCCTCTGGTCTAGCCAGATTTGTAAGGTAGAACTGGGATCATGCTACTGGGGGAGGAGGAAGCATTTAGGAACTAGAGGAAAGTTGTATGTTTCATCTTTGCTACAGTGCACCCTGACTGACTTATCTCCTCCCCGAGACCCTTCTGTAAGGGGAGGTCCAGGGGCCTACAAATGGGCTTTGGGTCTCCACTCCACACACCCCCACACATTCACTATGATAAGAGTTTTTGTTCTGGTGATGCCTGATACCTGATCCCTTTGAAACCTCATGATCGCACAGGCTGGTGTGCTTCTTCCTTATGGGCTTTGTTGCTTCTGAACTAGATGGCCGCTTTTTTACCTTCAAGCTTTTTTTTTTTTTTTAAGATTTTAAAAGTTTTATTGACATATAAATCACATATTATACAATTCAAGAATTCAATCATATAAAAAAGAATCGTGCAATCATCACCACAACCAAATTTACAACATTTTCTTCTTTCTTGTACTAAGCTCCCCATTTCCCCCCAGATTTTCCTGTTATATCTGAAGGCTGGCTGTCCCCTCTCGGTTAACACTGCATGTAAACGCTTCCAGAATTAGCCTTCATTGCTGTGCCATAATAAGCTGTGGGTCTCGCATCAACCAAGCACACGCATCCATCCAACACTAGAGACAGTTCCCTTGAAGTAGGCGCTTTCACATTCCACTTTAGTAACACTTCTTGAGGAATCTGAGGATACTGTCCCATTTCTGAAACAACTCAATTACATTATATCCCCCTGGTTTCAACAGTTTCTCTATTCAACCTGGGCCTCTCTCAAACTACCGTCAATCTGACCAACAGTTGTAGGGATACTTCCTGTTGCTCTAACACCATTTTCCTTTCTGAGTCAGCACTGAGATTTGAAACTGTAGTTCTTACAAAACTGAAACTGACAGAACTGGATCTAGAATTGATTCGGGGTTGTAATTCATGCCTATTTTTTTCTCTCTGACATTGCAGCTACTATAGATACTGGAAATCAAGTAATTGTACTTGTATGTTTTACACTCTCCTTATGACTTTGTACTGCCATATGCATGCCACAAGCCAATTTCTCAGTTGTTAGATCAATGTCCACCAGTTCTGTTCCCTATGAACAGCTTTTACATTCACCAGTAGATTGCATCATATCAGCGTCATTAATCCAGGGTGTTTTTTTATTCCATACCAAAATCAAAGTTGTCTTATTTTCTCATTTATTCTTCATTTCCCAAAACCCAATTCCCAAGTGAGTCAGAGTCATTGCAGTGAGTCCAACTGCAGTAATGTCTCTTAGAAGAATTAATACTAGACTAGTCCAAGGAGGTGGAGATAAAATATGTCCTGAATTTCCAACTATTCCAAGATACTACAATACTCACTTTTCCTGATGTTAAACCTCATTCCTTCTCTTAATATAGTGTTCCTCAAATTAGGGGAGACCTCACTCTGGGGGTTCAGGAATGATCAGGGGTTGCTGCAACAGCAGTTACCTACATTTTATCCAGATTTATGCACTAAAATTGTTCCTATTGTTAGATGATATCAAGGCTGTTCCAATTCATAGGGACCCTTTGTACACCAGAACACATACTGCCTCACCCTGTGCCATTCTCAAAATCATTGTCATCCTCAAGTCCCTCAGCGCAGACACCGTGTCCATTCCTCTTCTCCAGAGTCTTCTTTTCACTCCTTATCTATTTTATGAAGTTTGTCATTCTTTTCCTGAGAGTATATCCACAGTACCTGAGGCGAAGTTTATCTCTCCTTGCTTCTAAGGAGCGTTCTAGCTCTACTTCTCCCAGGACAGATTTGTTTGTTCTTTTGGGAGTCCGCGGAACTCTCAATATCCTTACCTTCAAGCTTTTAAGACACCAGATGCTATATCTTTTGTTAGCCGGGCACCAACAGCTTTCTTTGTAACATTTGCTTATGCACCCATTTGTCTTCAGTGATCATATGATGGAGGCGAGCACACAATGATATGATTTTTTGTTCTTTGATACCTGATAACTGATCCCATCAGCACCTCATGATCACATGGCTGGTGTGCTTCTTCCATGTGGGCTTTGTTGCTTCTGAGCTAGATGGCTGCTTGTTCATCTTCAAGCCTTGAAGACCCCAGACACTATATCTTTTGTTAGCCAGGCACCATCAGCTTTCTTCACCACATTTGCTTATGCACCTCCCCTTCTCTCATGTCCCCCCGGAACTGTCGGTCCTATTGTTCTCTCCTCCAGATTGTTCATCCAGCCTATATTATTTAGACAGACCTGCAGAGATAATACCATGCCCCAAAACAAGCCAGAACAAAACCAAGCAACAATATATAACAAAACAACACAACAACAAACCAATGATGAAAAACAAACAAAACACAACAAGAAAGAAAAGCTTGTAGTTAGTTCAAGAATTGTTTGTTGACCTTTAGGAGTGTTTTCCAGTTCCGTCTGTTGGAGCACCACACCCTGGCCCCAAAGTCCACCTTCAGCATTCCATGGGGCTCTCACTGTTCCATTCCCTTGCTGTTCTGTTGCATCCCTTTAGTGTTTTGCTTCGGTGTGGCGGGATCAGATTGGGTGCAATTCCCACACTGTGTCTCCAGTGTTGTACCCTGTAGGGCTATGGGTTATTGAGGGGCGTTATGTCTCATAGTGGGGCTGGCCATGTGGTCCTCTCTGTGGACTGGCTGCTCTAATTGGGAACACCGTCTTCACGGCCTGGTGGGTCAGGATGTGCTCCACTCTCTCCTTCTCCCCCTTCATCTGCACCCATTTGCTACGATCAGATATGTCCCTCTCCTGGAACTTCAGATTCAATGCCGTCCTTTGAAATAAATTCTTCTGGGCGATGGGGCAGGTGTCCACTTAGTTGTTGGGATTGGGGCTGACTCCCCAAGTTGTTAAGGATTTTGTCTTGCTTAGATCCTGTGTTAGTCCGGGAAGACTAGAGAAACGAATCTAGGAAGATTATGTGTGTAAGAGAGAAATTTATATCCAAGAGTAATTGTACACTAAGAAAACACCCCAGCCCAGTCTAGATCAAGCCCATAACCCAATATTAGCCCATATGTCTGATACCAGTCTCTAAATTCCTCTTCAGACTCACAGAACACATGCAATGATGCTGAATGCAGAAAGATCAGAGGCCAGTGGATGCAAAGTCTTGTGGATCCAGTGGTGGTGGAAGTATGTGAGCGCTGCCGTAGGTTTCCACGTGATTCCTCCAACTCCAGGGCTCTGGCTCCATCAACATAGTTCCAGGTGGTTGTCAACAGGAATGACAAGCAGGGAGAGTGTGTGTCCTGCCTCCAGGGAGGAAGGTAGGAGTTCCTAGAATCCTCAGGAGAAGGCCATGCCCACACAGAGGCCTCATTAGCTATGACCTGATTGACAGCTTTGGCTCCACCCCTTCGCTCGAGTTGACAGTAGATGATGTCACTGACACAGGGCCATAATCAACTCTCATGGACGCAGCAGCCAAGAGCGCAGTTGTGTTGCATTACGTAACTGCTGTACAAGACCTCTTCAGGGTAGTAAAAAAGAAAGGCTGCTGCTTTGAGGACTAAGATTCACCTAGCCCGAGCCGTAGTATTTTCCTTTACCTCACATGCATGTGAAAGTTGGACACTGAATATGGAAGACAAATGAAAAATGGATGCACTTGAACTACGGTGCGGGCAAAAATGATGAAAAACCATGGACTGCAAACAAGTCTCTCATGGAAGAAGCAAGGCCAGAGTGATCTGTCGAGGCAGGGATGGCACGACTTCAGCTTGCATATTTCGGACATGCTGTCAGGAGAGAGCAGTCCCTGGAGAAGGACATCATGCTTCGTAAAGTAGAGGGGCAGCGAGAAAGAGGAAGGCCCTCATCGAGCAGAATCAACACGGCCGCAACAGTGGGCTCAAGCATCGGAACAATTGTGAGGATAGTGCAGGACTGGCCAGTGTTTCATTTTGTTGTGAATGGGTTGCTATGGGTCAGAACCACCTGGAAGGCATCTAGCCATACCAACAACAGAGATCTAGACATCACAAAGTGTTATTTTAATGTTCATTTCTTTCCTATTAAAAAAGAAAAAACAAAATACGATAGATCTTTTTTTCCCACTGGTGGAGGTGACTGACAGTTATGGCTAGAGTAGCCACACTGCTAATTTACCTCCAACGATTCATCTGGCACAGCAGAAACATAATAGATCTTTAAGATATGTCATGGTTGTTATTAGATGCTAGCTGAGTTGGTTCTGACTTAAATGGAAACACTGCCCAATCTTTTGCCAGGCAGGAACATCGCTCTGCTTGAAGCCATTGTTACTTGGTGTCTTCTTTTTCGCTGTGCTTCTACTTTATGCTATCCCTTTCCAAGGGCTAGTCTCTCCTGATAGCATCGCCAAAGTGGGTGTTGCCAGCCTTGCGTTTAAGAGACATTCTGCTGTACTGTCTCCCAGATGGATTAGTTTGTTCTATTGGCAGCCCACAGAATTTTCAATATTCTTCACCAGCTCCACAATTCCCATCACTGATCCTTCTTCAGTCGGCCTTATTCAGTGTCCAATTTTCACATGCATATGAGGCAATTGAAAATGCCCAGCTTGGGTTGGGCGCATCTTATTCCTCAAAGCAACATCTTCACTCTTTGTACTTTAAGGAGCTCTCATGCAGGAGATTCGCCCAGTGCAATAGAGTATTGGATTTCTTGACTGCAGCTTGCGTGAGCATGGATTATCGATGCAAGTAAAACGAAATCCTTGACAACGTCAGTATTGTCCACTTATTATAGTGTTGCTTACTGATCCACTTGTGAGGAATTTTGTTCTCTTTATGTTGAAGAGGAGCTTTGGTGGACCAGTGGCTAAAATGCTCCTCTGCTAACTGAAAGGGTGGCAGTTTGAACCCACCAGCAGCTCCACAGGAGAAAAAGACCACAATCTGTCTTTGTAAGGATTCTGGTGTTGAGCGCCTCACGGGGCGGTCCTCCTCCATCCTGTAGGGCAACTATGAGTCTAAGTCAACTGGACAGAAGGGGATTGAGGCTCATTTGAGGAGTAGTCCATACCGAAGGCGGCAGTCATGCCGATATCCGAGTTTATGAGGTAATGTCCGTCTGCACGTCAGAGAAGAGGAAGATCCATGAACTTGTAGCAGCACCTGCAACTAGGCGTCCTCAGAAAGGAGGACGAAATGGGGCACTCACTTTTGTCATTAGGGGCAAATGTGACTGGCAGTGACGTGTCTAGTCACGGCCCACCCTTTCTTGTGCAGGGACAGGATTCCCTTTTTTCCAGAGTTCTGTCATGGCTCGCGTCGTTTGTTGTTACGTTTTCACATAAGGAACTGCATTCATCTCTGGGCCGGGACATGCGGCTCCTCTTCAAAGACAACCTACCCATGTTCATTTGTCTTTGGCTCCTCTATTTTTCCAGAAAAAGCGAGAAAGAACATAAAGGTGGATGAGCGTGAGGGAAAGTGACTTCTTCAGCTCGGAGAGACACTTGACTGAGGACTCAGGGGGCTCCTGGCGCAGTCACCCCCGTCCTGGCTGCCTGTCACATGTGCTCCAACTAGACACGGACATGTAGCATGAACCTGGCACGCCTGCCCTCTGGCAGACTGTAAACAGCACACGGGAAAGGCAAACATGGTGACATTAGCAAAAATGACAGCGAATGGATTAATGAAGAAGAACAGTGACACTCGAAATATTAGAGCTGGATTGAAGAAGGTGGGAAGCCGTCTTGGGGCCACTTAGGGAGGGAGCAATCTGCCCAACATGCCTCAATCGCTCCTGAGGGCCCTGCAGTGCTCAGAGCCGAACGCCACCGTGGAGTCCTCAAGAAGACAAACTTATCACCGCAGCTTTCGGTGGAAGTGCTTCAACTCTTTCCTGCCCGGGCCCCGGCAGGTCAGGCCGCAGCTCACGGCCGTGGACACCGGTTGGCACAGATGTGAGAGGGGAGCGACGGCGATGATTATCTGCACAGAGGCAGGGTGGGTAAGCTGTTCAGGGCACGAGGGTTACGCATGCTCAGAAACCCCGTTCACCCTTTGCTTGGCCCTGCTGTGTCTGTGCCCCAGAGGAGGGAACCCTCTCTGTGACCTGTGCTGAGTAGCATCAGTCAGCTCACCCCTCCAAGCCCCTGTGAACGGCATCCACTTGAAGACGCTGCGTGTAAACAGTCGTCCAAGCTGTAGTTTGGGAAAATAGTCAGAACACTGGTTTGGGGGGACAAGGGAAGAAAATATACATCTGCCCTAACGCACTGGGTATCAAATCAACTGGTACAGAAAGAAAAAATCAATGTCTGTCGATCAAACTGCCTAGGTGGGTGGTTTTCAAACATCAGCATGCAACAGAATGACGTGGGGAAGTAGGGTCCCAGGCAAGTCCCCACCAGCAGTTAGATGGGTTTGGGCTTAGGAAGCTATGTTTTAAGTGAATACTTTTGTTAGTCGGCCCTCCAGGTTCTCAGGACCACCATCTGGACAAGAACTCCTCTTTGGTTTGTGGAAGGCCCTCAATAGGCACTGGATTCTTGTTTGTCAATAAGCCAAGCCTCATGGGTAGAAATAACCTAGATGCTCATCCACAGAGGAATGGATCCATAAAACCCGGTCCATACGTACAATGAAATGCTACTCAGCCATGAAAAGAAATGAAGTTCTAATATATACCACAATGTACAAACTTTGAAACTAGTATGTTGAGTGAGATAATTCAGTCACAAAATATTACGTAATTCCTCTAGGATGATAGGCAAATGCATAGAGACTCAAGTCTATCATTGGTTACTGGGCGTCAGGGAATCCTTGGGTGATGGAAAAGGTTACTAACTTGGCTGTTCTTGGAAAGGTTGAAGCAGGAAGTGCTTCAGAAGACGGACTTGTTAATATGATTCTGAAAGATGAGTGCTTAGAAAGCTCAGTGGGGCAGTCCTCCTCAGCGCACACGAGCTTGTCAGACGTTGGAAATCAATTTGACGGCAGCTCACCAGCACCACCAAGGAGAGGAGAGAGGGGCAACAGGCGAAGTCATTGTTTTGAAAGGACTGAGTATCTGTTATGCCCAAAGTTGGCCATGGATACTGGCGGTGGTTATGTAACATAGTTGATGTAATTGGTGTCCCTGAATTCTGCATGTAGTGGAGGTGGAATTGTCAAATGTTATATGTGTAGATAAACATTGTAAATATTTAAAAAGAAACAGCACAAACCCCTCTGTGGATGGTTTCTGGAAGAAGAGTTGCCTATTACAGTACGTAGTGTATTACAGTATGCCTATCATAGTCAATAGGAATCCAGAAAATGTTGTAAGCCCAGGAGGGAGGAGACTTTTGAAGATGGAACAGGCTTCTCTGAGGAGGGACGGGACCCCAGTGTGGGTGGGAGGCCAGAGCCTGGGGAAAGATGGGTATGTTAGTGTGGTACTTCTGTGACAGATGTTTGTTCTTTTGGCAGTCCATGGTACCTTCAAGATTCTTTGGCGGCACCGTCATTAAAATACAACAAATCTTCTGTCTTCCTTACTCAATGTCCAACTTTCATAGGCGGGCTGTTCAACACTTTGAAGAGGTCTTGTTCTGCAGATTTATCCAATGCAATGTGTTGTTTGATCTCTTAACTGCTGCTTCCATGAGCATCAATTGTAGATCAAAGCAAGATTAAATACTTAACAACTTTAATACAATATTTAGAAAAGATCATTTCAGAGAGTGGTTGGAAGAAGGATAAAGAGCTATTACTTGATGGTACAGAGTTTCTCTTTGGAAGTGGATACTGGGGATTATTGGTCATAGAATACTCTGAATGTAATTAATATCACTGTTTTAAAATGGTTAAAATGGAAAAATTTTGGTTATACATGTTTTATCACAGTAAGAAGCATGGTATTAAGGAAGAATGTGACAGAAAACCTATATAAGCGTTCTAATAATTTACTCTTGCAGCCCAATGGATTGGTTGAGTAACTTTAGGACATCTAAGTTCCATATTGGAAAGACTGATTTAAAAGGAGGTGGTTCTTTAAAGTGGGCGAAAGACAGGCTTTGCTATTATATTGATAGGGTCTGTTTAGTAAGCAGACATTTGAATTAGTCAATCAACAAAATTAAAGAAGAAAAGTATGGGAAGACAGTAAGACTCTTAACCCAGATCAAAGTATGGTTGTTCTTGTACTTCTCAAACTTTAGTCTGAGATTATCTGTCAGTTAAAAAGCTCTGGGGAAAACAACCCCAGTTATAACCACTTGTGATCAGTAATTAAATGGGTGGAGGAAATTTCCTTGGGGCAAAAGCCTTCAAACATTCTTGGTTAGCTGACCATGTATTTCAGGGCTCTCAATGGTGAATTTTTGGATTCTCATTGAGACAAAAGCAGAGACTAAGAAAAGGTATTCATGCTGAAGGGGGCTGGATTTGTTTTGTAGTAGCAGGCAAGTCCTTCACTAGGGCTCTGGGCTTCCAGGTCTTACTCTTTCCCAGCCTTAGTGGCTGATAACTGAAAGATCAGCTGTTCAAACCCACCAGATGCTTTGCAGGAAGAGGTTTGGCAGTCCGCCTCTATTGGGCAGTTCTACTTTGTCCTATGGATCAGTGTAAATTGGAATCCACCGGATGACTATGGGGTCTTATTAGAACTATTGGGAGGTCTTCTTACCTGATTCCAGAGGTCCTAAACTTGGGGTCCTTAGCTAGGGATTTGGCAAATATCTCATTTTCAACCTTCTGATACTGAGTTTGGAGCCTAAAACCAGTCAGAATACTCAGCGCCGGTCTTCCAGTGCTTGCTGAGTGCAGCATCACATGCACCAACATCTCTCTCTCGCTTGCATATGTTCCTGCCTGCAGACCACATGCTAGAGCCCACTGGCTTAGTGGGTTGATGAATCAGCACCCAACTGAGGAATTGAAATTGGACCATCTGGGTGTTATGAGGTTTGACTAGAAAAGCAGGCGCTGAACAAATTCTTGGCTTTCCAGTAACTCTTCTCCTTTTTTTAGATGTATTTTGGTACTTCTGTAGTTAAATATAGTTTAACATTCATATCAGCTGCATGCACACAAAAAAGAGACACACAGAGATCTTTTCTTCTCATTTAGCAAGGGATCTAGAAATAGGTTGGTCTTAGACAAGGCTTTCAAAGATTTTAGGGCTGATATTTTGGAAGTTCTTTTGGTATATTGGTCTCAAGGTGACTTCAGAGTTCCAAATATTTCATCCATATTCATAACAGAAAAAGGTGGGAGGGAAACTCCAGAGCTTTTATCAAAAAGTAGAAGCTCCTAGGAGATTGTTCTTTTGATATTTTCTTAGCTATATTTGGATCCCATGGTCATTTGTAATCAGAGAGGATCTGAAAAGTCAGGTAACAGGATTTCCAGGACTGGCTTGAATCGATCCCAATCCTGGCCATGGAAGCAGCATTCAAGAAATCAGACAGCATTTTGCAGTGGGGAAATGTGCTGCACAAGACCTCTTGGAAGTTTTAATAACCAAATCTATCACATTGATGAGTAAAGTGCACCTGACTCAAGGCATAGTCCTTTTGATTGTCTTGCGTGCATGTGAAAGCAGATAACGACAAAGGAAGCTGGAAGAAGGAGCAAAGCTATTGAACTGTAGCGTTGGTGAAGAATATCGGAAAAAACATGGCGGCCACTCAATCTTAGAAGAAATGCTCCTTAGAAGAAAGGATGGAAAGACTTTGACTTGCTTATTTTATATGTCATTAGGAAAGACAGGTCAATAGGAAATGACAGGTGTGATAAAGTAGAGGGTCCGTACAAAAGAAAACCCTCGACGAGATGAACTGACACAATAGTTGAAAGAATGAGCTGAAGCGTACTAGTTAATGATCAAGAATATGGTGCAGGTTCTGATAAAGTCTCATTTTATTCACCTAAGGTTACCACGAGTCAGAACCAACTTGATAGATACTAACAACAATCCATTGTGTGAAGTTGGCTGTATTACCTTCTGACTTTGGTTGTGTTCTCTAGAGAAGGAAAGCCAGTGAAGCATGTGTGTGTGTGAGATAGAGAAAGAGAGAGAGAGAGAGAGAGAGAGAGAGAGAGAGAGAGAGAGAGAGAGAGAGAGAGAGATTGAGAGAGAGAGAGAGAGAGAGAATAAAGAGAGAAAAAGGGAGAGAATCTATCTCAAGAAAATTGCTCATGGGATTGATTGGAGGTGCTGGCAAATTTTAGGTCTGTGGGTCAGATGTCAGGCTGAAGGCTTCTCCTGACTCAAACTACAGAGTCTGATGAACCCAAGATTGGCAGGTCAGAAGGTAGGCTATAGAGGCATATGAGTCCAAGGTCGGCAAGGAAGATGGCAGGTTGACTTACAAGCTTCAGAGAGAGGCCAATGATAGGCAGTGCAGTAGGGCACCAGCTCCAGTATAAAGAACTGGAAGTCAGATGGTAAGAACCAGCCACAGGATCCAGATCTAGCAAAGAACAGAGGGCTTTGCCCAAACTACTATATATATATATATATATATATATATATATATATATATATATATATATATATATATATATATATGAAGTAGGTCACACCCCAAGGAAACTCCTTTTCATTTGGTTGACTGTTCCTAGTAGAGCTTATCACAGAGATGATTACATTGTATCCGATCTCTTCATGAGGAATAACTACATCATACTAGTCAAACCACTGAGAATCATGGTCCAGCCAGGTTGACACACAACCTTATCCATCACACCTTCTCAGGCAAAACCGGGATTCTGTTATTGAGGAAGAAGGCAAAGCAGGAGTGCAGTCTATAACTGTATGCACATACATAGATAGAGCTATTTGGTTCTATTTCCTTAAGCATTTTCTACCTGGGTAGACCTTTTCCCATCCCTGATATTCTGAGCCCTGCTACAAAAGTCATCTTGTTCTCTTTAGATTCATACTTGGCTTACATAGTGGTTTGGCACGTGGTGAGTCTCAATAGGTGTAGGGTGCATTCACCAACAGAGAAGTTGGGAAATTGCCATCCTCAGGACAGTATATTTGAGAGAAAGCTTGGGAAGTTTGACTCATCTTCTGTTGGTCAAAGTCTGATTATATTTGTGTTAAGATGTCACGAGGTAATCCTATTGTTGGGCCATAAGCAAATATTGTAAGCAAAGTTATAAGCGCTGCATGTTTAAGGGCTTGAACTCACATGTTCACGAGATATTTCCAAATTACACCCACTCCTCACTCATCACCAAAGACCAGGTGGTTATGCAAAAGTCAGGGTTATAGGAAAATGGAGGAGTTTTTTTTCTTTCTGTTTTCAGATCCTCCATTTGTCCAATTAAAATTTTTATTTAGAAAATATGATCATAGAAATAACAACAGCTACGATTTACTGAGCTGTGATATTTTTAATCGCCTCATATGATGTGAGAATTGGACATTGAATGAGGAAGACTAAAGAAGATTTGGCACATTTGAATGAAGGTACAGGTGAGGAATCTTGAATGTACCATGGACTGGCAAAAGAACAAACATCTATCTTGGAAGAAGTACAGCCAGAACATTCCTTAGAGGCAAGGATATTTAGATTTTGTCTCATCTACTTTGGACATGTTATCAGGAGAGACCAGTCCCTAGATAAGGATATCTTGCTTAGTAAAGTAAAGGGGAAGTGAAAAGAGAAAGATCCTCAAGCAGATGGATTGATATAGTGACCAGAACAATGGGCTAGAATGTAACCATGATTGTAAGGATGGTACAGAAATTGACAGTGTTTCCCATGGTTGTATATAGGATCATTATGGGTTGGGACCAACTCTATGGTACTTAGTAACAACAAAGATTTTCTGATGTGTTCATCACTGTGACTACGCCAGTCATGGATTTCCCTTCTGTGAAGAAGAGTCTGGGAGAAGACAATGCTGATGAAAGCTGGCTATGTGACTGGAGGACTCATGTTTTAGCAACTTTACCTTTGTTCAGTGATAGGTCATAGCTTCCCTCTTGCTCTTTATGTTTTCAGATTCGCTCTGTACTCTGGACCTGGTGAGCCAGGAGGCTCCGAGCTTCCTGGGAAGGTGCTGAAAGCTTTTCTGAGCATCCCAGCCCCACCCAGCCCCACCAAGGCCAGTTCAGTTCCATTGGGGATGTCATTAAACTGATAAGCATTTCTTTCACACTCTCTCAGCTCCTCTTATTTTCCTCCCCTTGGAGTTGCATGACCTCAGGCCACAGAGGAGCTGGGAGCTCAAAACAGGCTCCAGGTATCTGGCTGGGCCCCAGAAGGCTGTCTCCAGGCCACCACCAACCCCTCTCCCACGCCCATGATAAGACAGTGACTGCCCCTACTTCCGCTGTCCTCAGGAGGAAGAGGGCAGTTGGCCAAGACCCACCTTCCAGAAAGCCACATGGAGATCCTCTTCAAAGGAGGAGCCATGCTTGAAGACTTGTTTGTGCGCAAAATAATCAGTAGATTTTTTTGAATTGTCATAAATTTGAAATGTAGGATAAGGAGATAGTCAATATGTGGGGAATATGTTTATACTTTATGCTGAAAATACTTTCTCTTTTAGCCCTTTGGGGGAGAAAAAGCCATGTTTCAAAAATGCATATCATTAACAATTCAATTAAAGAATTCATATTAATAAGACAAATTTTAAAACTCCCAGCATTGTAGTTGAGTAGATTCCAATAGTTAGTGTATTTTAAAATGTGAATATAAATTAAAAAGCTAAATACTTGGAAATAAAAAATACTCTTTATTTGACATTAAAGTTAGTGAATTGATCACATTTGCTGAATGTAGCTAGTAAAAAGTGCTAATTTATGACTAAGTAATTAAACAGGGAGACAGATGGAGGATCAAATGAGTTTTCCTCACATTTAAATTTGCATACTGTTACTGATGGTGCATGTACTTCCTGCCTTCTATGGTGCCCTCCAGTATTGAAGAACATAAAGAGCTATTTATGGGAGTTTTGCTCCAGCATCTTTTCCCCAAAAAGAAAGAAAAGGGACTTTTCTGGGTTCTGGAATCACTGAGTTAATCAAATATAGAGCTCAATGTGATGTCCTCTCATATTTCTCATGCACCATTCTTCTTCCTTCCATCTCAAAGCAAGAACCAACAACTCTGAAATGACGGTTGGACCAACTCCAATCTCCATTGTGTGATGGGAAGCACACTAGTCCAGGGATCAGAAGGACCATCTCACTCCAGCCTTCCCAGTAGCTGTTTGTAAGACATCACATAACTTCCCTTTCTCTAGTTCCTAATCATGTCATTTGTAGAGTGTAACATCGTTCAGATTATCCCTATACAGGATGGCATGGTGGAGAAAGAAATGGCTCTTGTCTTGCTCCTGGATCACCACCCATGTCCTGTGTGATGATGAACAAGTTTCCTTCACTGCTGTGGGTTATTAGAGACATGCGTAAAGTCGGGCTGTGAGGTGATCATTTTATGCAAAGACCTTAGAATAAGGCCTTGCTATTTAGTACCAAACCCAAACCAAACTCAGCAGTCATGGAGTTCATTCTGATGCCTTGGAACCCCACACAGCAGAAGAGAACTGCTCCATGGGGTTCCAGAGGTGTAATCTACACAAAAGCAGATGGTCTCATCTTTTCCCCACAGAATCACTGGTGGGTCCAAACTGACAACCTTTTGGTTAATAGCCTAACACTGAACCCGAATTCACCACCAGGCTCCTTTACATATAGTAGGTGCCCTTTAAATGTAAGCCATTCCTTATATCTAAGATTCTTCCCTGCCCTGAATTTATGTGTAAAAGTAGGAACACTCAAGACTGTGACCTAACCTTTAGACCTTGAATTGAGCTCAGTCCCAAGGCTCAATTTGAGTCAAACATTAGACAGATTTATAAGGGGAACAGTAATGCTAGGAAGGCATGCACATTTTAGAATAACCAATTGTTTGAGATCAAAGGGCAGCATTTACCCAAGAATAAAGTTGAGAAGGGCTCCGAAAGAAGGAGGAAGGAAAACGGGAAACACAGGGAGGTAGAGGGTAAGCAGTGCTACAGTGGGGACCTCAATCAATGGCCTGAAACAGAGTTTGTGTGAATTGTTGATTGAAAAAATATATATATAGGGGTACCCACCCAAAAAATCAAAACAAAACCGAAAAAGGCTCCACTGAGCAAAGCTTTCATAGTATGCATTTTCCTGCCGAGTCTCGAGCAACCATCTCTGAGTTAGTGCACTCAGTGCCGTTGCCTGGGAAGGTTCTATCTGGCCACAGTGAAATTTTTCATAAAAGGAGTTTCACTCCAACCCAGTTTTTGGTGATGGCTGATTTAAGAGAATAGTACGAGGCTGTGAAATTTTGTTTCTTGCTTGGGAAAAATGCCACAGGAGCTTTTGCAAGGTTGAACACAACTTACATGGAGAGCGCTATGGGAAAAACTCAAATATATGAGTGGTTTTCTTGTTGAAAACCACTCATGAGGTTTTCAGGTGAAAAGTTGATTGATGACAACCTTCGTTCTGGACGTCCATCAAGTTCTGGAATGGGCGAAAATGTCGACTTGCAGTGTATTTAGAGTTCATTCCACCAGGTCAGACTGTTAATCAAGCTTTCTATTTAGAGGTTCTGAAAAGATTGTGTAACCGTGTGTGACAAAAAAAGCCTGACGGAGTTTTGCCACCATGACAATACACCTGTTCATGCAGCCATCTCAATGATTTAAAAGCGGTCCAGGTAAGTAAATGTGATGAAAAAAATTTGTTGCAAGTAGGGGTAGATCCAGTCATTTTAATTATGAGCATTTGTAATCCAGGGACTGCCGCTATACAAACCACACCTAAACTTACTGCCATTGAGTCAATTCAACTCATCTTGACCTTTTGCAGGGTTTCTAAGACCCAGTCTTTATGGGAACAGACAGTCATCATTTTTCTGAGTAGTGGTTGGTAGGTCTGAGCTACCTGTCTAGCTACTAGCAGCCCATGCTGCCATTTCCTGGCAGAAAAGGTTTATCTGAACCATCATGTACTTTAGGCAACAGTTAAGAGACTGAGAGAAGACATCAGGTTCAGGTGATATAAACTCAGTGCATCTATACTTTTATAGTTTAATAAGCAGCAAAGAATGAGAACACATTTATAAATGACCACCTTCATTGAGGAACCTGCAATGGTTTAACTATTTTTCTTGTCCCAGGACATATTCATCTGACCTTTAAATTTCATTGGATCCTATTAACTTTATGTGGTCTTTCACTATTTAATAGTTTAATAATATCAGACACTGATACTTGGCTAAATAAACAAGATCTGCTATGTTATTACTTTCTATCTGGTAGGCTAACAAAGGGCTGAGACTGATGCACCTGATAGTCAGGTGTAATTCATCAGAGTTGTCTATTTACCCCATTGGAATCCAGGAAGGAAGGACAGTCTCCTGATGCATTGGCACGTTTATAGAACCTTGGGTCTTATTTAGTGATCAACCCCTTTTCTTCCCTCTGGGTTCAATCTTTTTTTATGACTGCTCTATTAGTTATTTCAGTAATGTGTATGAGCAGTTAAGCTGAGTTTGGGGAAAATATTCCTTAAATTTTGATTGAGAGTTTGGATGGATATGGAATTTAAAGTAGTCCCTCATAACTCTGAAGATAAAGTTCCATTTGCTGTAGAAGTTCTGATAATTGAATCATCTTGTTGTTGGTTGGTTGGTGTGTGTGTATAATTTTCCCTCTGGCTACTTCCAAGATTTTTCTGTTTCTCTTTGTGTTCCTTTAGCGTCACTGTGGTGTTTATAATTGAAGAGACATAGAGGAGGACGTGAGGCACTTGCTGATGAAGATCAAGGACTGCAGCCTTCATTATAGATTATAGTTTAATATAAAGGAAACCAAAATCCTCACTAGACCAATGGACAACATCATGATAAATGGAGAAGTTGTCAATAATTTCCACTTTCAGTTGATCCACAGTCAACACTCATGCAAGCAGCACTGAGAAAATCTGCTGCCCAAGACTTCTTTAAATTGTTGAAGGTCAAGGATGCCACTTTGAGGATGAAGGTGTGCCTCACCCAAGCCATGACATTTTCAGTCGTCTCGTATTCATATGAGAGCTGAACATTGAATAAGGAAGACTGCAGAACAATGGGTGCGTTTGAATGATGGTGTTGGTTATGAAGGTTGAAAGTACTATGGACTGCGTCACGAACAAGCAATCTGTCTGGGAAGGAGGGAAGCCTGAACAGTCCTGTGAAGGAAGGATGACGAGATTCTGTCTTGTGTACTTTGTACGTGTGAGTAGCAAAAACTAGACCCCGGAAAAAGACATTATGTTTGGGAAAGTAGAAGGTCAGACAAAAAGAGGAAAATGGCTCAAACATGAGGGAAAAGACCCGGATAAGCAAAGAACATCTCAAGAAGAAGAACAGAGTAGGAATTCTCTCATGTCCTAACCTTAAAACCTATTACACAACCACAGTAGTTAAAACAGAATGACACTGGCATAATGATAGCTATATCTCATACCAAAATAATTGCCACTGAGTCAATTTAGACTCATAGTGACCCTATGGGACAGGGTGGAACTACCTTTGTGGATTTCGAAGAGTATAATACTTTACAAGGAGTAGAAAGCCTTACCTTTATCCTGTGGAGTGGCTGGTAGCTTTGAACTTCTAACCTTATAGTTAGGAGCTGAGTGCATAATCCAGGGCTCCACGATAAGTATATAGACCAATGGAATAGAACAGAGAATCCAGAAATAAATTAATCCATCTAGACACAATTGATCTTCAACAAAGGGCCAAAATACATTAAATGGGACAGGCTTAGTTTCTTCAACAAATGGTGAGGGCAGAATTGGTTTTCCATCTTAAAACCTATGAAACAGGGCCCATACCTCACTCCAAGTGCAAATACAAACTCAAGGTGGCCCAGTGAGCTAAGTGTAAACCCAGAACTATGGAGATCATCAGTGAAAAAATAAGGACTAACATGCGGGTCTTCTTCCAGGGCACAGACACAGTATCAAATATATCAAAGGAAACACACATGTTCTCAGGTGCTATTGAGTCAGCTGTGACCAATAGGAACCCTGTGCACAACAGAACAAAACACTGCATGGTCCTGCACCATCTTCACAATTGTTGCTATTTTAGCCCATTGTTGCAGCCTCTGTCAATCATTTCATTGAGGGCCTTCCTCTTTTCTGCCACCCCTTCATTTTAACAAACATGATGTCCTTCTCCAGGGACTGGTCTCCTGACAATATGCCCTAACTCTGTAAGATGAAGTCTTGCCATCCTTGCCTCAGAGGATCACTCTGGCCTTCTCCCAAGACTGATCGGTGTGTCCTTTGAGCAGACCATGGTCCTTTCAACATTCTCCTCCAGCACCACAGTTCAAATGTAACGATTCTTCTATGGCCTTCCTTATTCAGTGGCCAACTTTCACATGCCTGTGAGGCAATAGAGAACACCATGGCTTGGTCAGGTGTACTGTAGTTCTCAGAGTAACATTTTTGCTCTTCAGTACTCCAAAGAGGTCTTCTGCAGCACATTTACCTAATGCAATACGTCTTTTGATCGCTTGACTGCTGCTTCCATGAGCATGAATCGTGGATCCAAGCAAGATAAAATCCTTGATAACCTGAAGCTTTGTCTCATTTATCATAGTGTTACCTGTTGACCAGCTGTGAGGATTTTGGTCTTCCTTACATGGCGTTGTAATTCATGCTGAAGGCTGGCCACTGTCCTTGATCTTCATCAGCAAGTGCTTCAATTTATCCTCATTTTCAGCAAGCAAGATGGTGTCATCTGCATACCACAAGTTGTTAATAAACCTACTTCTAATCCTGATGCCACACACTTCTTCATAGAATGCAGTTTATTCAGCTTATAGATCGAATAAGTACGGTGTGTCAGGATACAACCTTGATGCCCACCTTTCCTGATTTTCAACCTTGCAGATTCCCTGGTTCTGTTCACACAACTGCCCCTTGCTCCATATGCAAGTGCTGAATAACACAATGGTGTGTTCCAGAATTCCCATTCCTCCAAAGGTTATCCAGTTTATTAGGGTCCACACAGTCGAACACCTTTGCATAGTCAATGAAACACAAGTAAATATCTTTCTGATACTCTCTGCTTTAAGCCAAGGTATATCTACCATCAGCAATCATATTCATTCCCTGATCCACATCCTCTTCTGAATCCAGCCTGGACGTCTGGCAGCTCCCTGTCAATGTGCTGCTACAACCACGGTTGGATGATCTTAAGAAAATTTTATTTCTGTGTGATGTCAAAGATATGTTCAATAGTTTGAGCATTCTTTTTTAGAACATTTTATTAGGAGCTGTTACAGATAGTATTACAATTCATAGTTCCATTAGATCAAGCATAATTGTACAATTGCTGCCCTGATCATTTTCAATACATTTTCTTTTCTTCTTGAGCTCCTTGATATCAGCTCCCCTTCATCCCACTCCCTCCTTACTACCCGCTGAATCCTCAATGTATTACATATTATTATTAGGTTTTTGGTCATAACGTCCACCATCCCATGTAGCAAACCACCTAAAATTCTGATGTTCATTCCCTTCGAGTGGGGTTATATAGTCATCATTGTTTGAGCAGTCTTTTGGATAACCTGTCTTTGGAATTAGTACAAATGTGGATCTCTTCTAATCAAATGTTCCCAATTTCCTGGCATAGAGGAGTGACTGCTTCCAGTGCTTCTTCAGCTTTCTGAAACAGTCCAGTGGGTAGTGATCTTAGGGCCTTGCTTTTTGATAATCATTCAGTGCAGTTGTAAGCTCTTTCCTTCAGAACCATTGGTTCTTGCTTACATCCTATTTCCTGAAACGGTGGACTACTGACTAGTTCTTTTTGGTAGTTACCCTGCTTTGTGTCGTCTTTCCATTTTCTCTTGATGCTTCCTGCATCATTCAATATATTGCCTACAGAATCTTTCAAAATTGCCAATCAAGGCTTGAATTTTTTCTTGAGTTCTTTCATTTTCAGACATACTGAGCATGCTCTTCCCTCTTGTTTTTCTAATTCTAGGTTCTTGTACATTTCTTTATAATATTTGACTTTGTCTTCTTGAGCTCACCTTTGAAATTTTCTACTTAGGTCCTTGACTTCATGCTTTCTTCAATTAGCTACTTTACAAGTAAGAGCAAGTTTCATAGAGGAAAGAATTGGGAGGCAAAAGACAATTATAGAGCTATAGATAAAGGCATGTACATATGTAAATATGTTAATATATAATGGTAGGGATATAGGTCTATGTATATATATTTAAAAGTTAAATATTAATGTAGCAGATGGATTGGGCCTCTATTCAAGTCCTTTCTCAACACAAGAACACTTTGTTCTAATAACCTGGCACTCTGTGATTCTCACCTTCCCGATATGATTGCTGAAGACAAATGGGTGCATAAGCAAATGTAGTGAAGAAAGCTGATGGTACCTGGCAATCAAAAGATAATAGCATCTCATCTGGGGTCTTAAAGGCTTGAAGGTAAACAAGCAGCCATCTAGCTGAGAAGCAACAAAGCCCACATGGAAGAAGAACTCCAGCCAGTGTGATCACAAGATGTCGACAGGTCAGGTATCAGGCATCAGAAGACTCAAAACAACCATTTTGATGTGAATGAAGGTTGTCATAATGAAGACCCAAAGCCCATCTGTAGACAATTGGGCATCCCCTCACAGCAGGGTCACAAGGAAGGGACAAGTCAACCATGGTACAATATAGCACCAAAGAAACACACAACATTCCTCTAGTTCTGTAATGGCCCTATCATGACCCCAGTTCTATCTTACAAATCTGGCTAGATCAGAGCATGTACATGCTACAGACAAGAGCTCTCAACACAGAGAATCCAGGAAAGATAAACCCATCAGGGCCAATAATGAGAGGAGCAATACCATGAGGGTAGGGGAAAGGTGGAAGGAAAAGGTGGAGAAAGGGGGAATTGATTGCAATGATCAATGTACAACCCCCCCCACACACACACACCCAGGGGGATGAACAACAGAAATGTGGGTGAAGGGAGAAAGCAGATGGTGTGAAATATGAAAATAAAAACAATTTATAAATTATCCAGGATTTATGAGGATGGGGGAGAAAGGGGAAAAAAGAGTTGCTGATATTAATGGCTCAAGTAGGATGAAAATGTTTTAGAAATGATGATGGTAACATATGTACAAATGTGATTGATACAATTAATGTATGAATTGTTATAAGAGCTGTAAGAGCCCCAATTATTCATTAGAATAAAATCAAAATAGCAAGTTTCAGAGTATCTTCTGATGTCCATTTTAATCTTTTAAGTCTTTCCTGTGTTTTTACTGATCTTTTGCTTTTTCATGAATGATGGTCTTCAAGTCCTCCCACAGCTCATCAGGTCTTCTTTCATTAGTACTCAATGAGTCAAATCTGCTCTTGAGATGTTCTTGAAATGCAAATGGGAATGACTTCAGGTCATCTTTGGCTCCTGTGCAGTTGTTTTAATTTTCTTCAGCTTTATCCTGAACTTATATATGAGCAATTGAGGGCCTGTTCCACAGTTGTTCCCTGGTCTGGTTTTAGCTGCTGATATTGAGCTTCTCTATCATCTCTTCTAACATACGTAGTCAATTTCATTTCTGTGTATTCCATCTGGGGAAGTCATTTTTGTTGCTGAAAAAGGTATATGCTATGAACAAGTCATTGGTTTTGCACAAGCCTATCATAAGATCTCCGGCTTCATTTCTATCACCAAGTCCAAATTTTCCAACTACTGTTCCTTCCTCTTTATTTCCAACTTTTGCATCCCAATCACCAATGACTATCCAGGCATCCCAATTGCATGTTTTATCAGTTTCTGACTGAAGTCATTGGTAGAATTCTTCAATTTCTTCATCATTAGCTTTTGTAGTTGGTGAATATAGTTGAATAATAGTTGTATTGATTGGATTTCCCTGAAGGGGAATAGATATAATTTGATCCCTTATAGCATTGTACTTCATGATGAATTTAGCAAGATCTTTTATGACAACAAATGCCAAGGAATTCCTCTTGATTGTGTTATTCCCAGCATATTAAATCATATGATTTTCTGATTCAAAATAGCCAATACTAGTCCATTTCAGCTCACCGATGCCCAGGATATTGAAGTTCATGCATTTCATTTTTGATCACTTCCAAATTTCCTAAATTCATATTTCACACATTCAAAATTCCAGTTATTACAAGATTTTTGGAGCTTTTCCTCTTTACCTTGAGCAAATGAAGATCCCAAAGGCTCCACTCCCACAGACTTTCCCAGACTCACATCATCATGGTCAATTCCCATCTAAGAAATTATCTCTTCCATCGCATATTGAGTTCCCTTATACACAAGGGGTTCTTTTCCTGCTAGATTCTCTGACAATATTCTCCTTCCTGCTTTCAATATTTGAAAATGCTTTGAAGCTACACATGAACACTTACTTCTCTGTCAACTGGTTGCACTATGGTGACTTGTGTGTTGCTGTGTTGCTGGAAGGTGAGTCACTGGTATTTCAAATGCCAGCAGGGTCACCCAAAGTGACCAGGTTTCAGTGGAGCATCCAGACTCAGAACAGACAAAGAAGAAGCATTTGGCTTCCCACTTCAGAGGAAAAAGCCACTGAAAACCTTATGTATAGAAGACACACATGGTAGATGACAAAATAGATGACTGGAGACTACTAAAAATAAGTCACATATGCAGCAAAAATAACCCCCAAAACACCCAAACCAAACTAACTGATTGACTGCCATCGAACCGATTGACTCATAGCGACTATAGGAGAGCGTAGATCTGTCTCCGTGGGTTTCCATGAATGTAACCCTTTGTGGGAGTAGAAAACCTTGTCTTTCTCTCTTGACGCAGCTGACAGTTTCTAATTGCTAACTTATCAGTTAGCCACCCAACATATAACCTCTACGCCAAAAGGTCTCAAAAGACTATTAAAAGACTGAAAACAGAACCCATTGAGTAGGGAAAATAATCTTTGACAATGACATAATGGGCAAGGGATTAATCACTGAAATCTATAGAAAACTAACACATCTCAATATGAAAAAGATGACTAACCCAATTAAAAAGTAGGCAACAGATGGCTCACCAAAGATGGCATTCAAATGGCTAGCAAACATGAAAATCCTTCATGATTGCTAGTCAGTGTGTGATGAAAATCAACGAAATGGTGAGATACCATCCTGTACCAACAATGATAGCAAATTAAAAAGGAGAGAGAAAATAACAAATGCTGAAGAGGGTGCAGAGAGATTAGAATCTTCATACACTGCTGTGGGTCTGTAAATAAGTACAACTATTGTTATTAGGTGCAACCTAAAATGACTGGGAATAGAAATTGCATACGACCCAGCGATTTTCTGCTGGGAAAAATCCCTGAAGAAGTAAGAGCCAACAAACATGTACATAAACAGACATGTGCGCTCCCATGTTCATGGCAGCATTGCTTACAATAGCAAGGAGTTGGAAATAACCCAAATGCCCATTAGTAGAGAAATGACTAAAGAAGCTTTCATATACAAACACATGGGACACTGTATACAGTTTAAAAACAACCACGAAACCACGAAGGATCCCGTGACATGAATGAACCTGGAGAACTTTCTGCTGAGTCACGTTAGTCAATCATAAAAGGATAAACCCTACACGAGGCCATTAGTTTAAGGACAAAACTCAAGAAAAAAACTTACATACCAACGGGAGTAGACTTTGGAGGTTGCCAAGAGGGGCAAGACAAGGGAGAGATGAAGCAATGGACCAAAGGATTGACAGACATTGACTTTGGTGAAAGGGAAGATGGAGGTTCACAAGAGGGAAAGAGAAATTTTGAAAGTGGGTCGGGTAGAACACTGGGGAAGGGGTTGATGAGTGGCTTGAACTATTGAATACAGAGGCGATGGTCTGAAATGTAAAAACCCCTACCTAATTCACAATAAAATAATCTTAAAGAAAATATCCTCAGACATGGCAACAATTAAATGGCACAGGACCAGAAAGTATTTCATTCTGTTACATTTAGGGTCACTTACTGTGAGTGGTGACCAATTTGATAGCACCCAACAACAGAGACATAGATGGAATTTTGCTTACCATATTACTGTACATCCTGAATAATATAATTCATGACTTTGATCAGTTCTATGCAATTTCATCAATATTTCCTTTCTCCATTTGTCATTCTATTTTCCCATGATATTCTAATAAAGACATACATTAGATGTTCTGAATGTGTCCTCCAAGATACTTAATCATTTTTCCATGTTTTTCTAGCTACTGCATTCTGAGAAATTCTATACAATCTATCTTTCATGTTGCCAATTCTCTCTTTCTCTATGTCTAATCTGCTGGTTTTTTTCTGACCATTGAAATTCAACTTCATCTAATACACATTTTTCATTTCTATAATTCCTATTCTATTTATTTTGAAAGCTATTTGTCCTCGTTTACAGCATTTGTCCATTATGTTACTGTCTGCTCCCACAAAGATTGTATCCTTGGGAACCCCCGGGTCATTTTACTCTGTCCTACAGGCTCCTTAGATTCAGAATGGACTGATGGCAACGGTCTGGTCTGCTTTGGTTTTGGGTAATATGTATTATTTTTCATATTATTGATTTAAAAAGTTTAAATCATAAGGTCTGAAATTCTTCTGTTTCTTTTTCCTTTTGATATCTGTAAATTACACACACACGCACGCTGGTGCACGTCTTTTACAAGGCTGTGTTTCTGTGGGAGCCTGTTGTGGCTTTTCCTGCAGAGTCTGACAAAGTATCTTGAATTTCCTTCTGCCTTGGGGATTTTACTTGCCCAGGATCAATATGTATGCTAATTTATAATTTTAATATTTCCAGGACACTAAACTTACAATAAATTAAACTTTCAAAATGTATGAGGCATTTGTGTAGAATTTCTCAGGTCTTTATTTCTTCTTAATTTTCCTCCAAAACTTAAACAGAAAAACATCGTCCTTGATTACTCACCGTGCTCATGGATGCATTTTTTCTGGCTCACCCTTTTGTTTCGGTTGCTGCTACTTGACAACTCGGCTCCATACAGAGATTTTAGTTCACCCTTTCCATCGCCCACAAGGCGTCCAAACCCAAGTTCTTTGGTTATTGGGACTGATATCTGCCTGCTTTCAGTTCTCTTTCGGTGTGACCTTTCTTTCTTTCAAACTTAACTATGTATTTTTTTTAAATATCAAACATTTATGTAACATATCTGAAAGTTTATTGAGGAAGGTTTTCTATGTTATCTTATATGTCATCTTAGTCGACCATTGTGTTAGGCAGTGTTCTCAAGAGAAAAAAGCAGGACACTTATGATTTTATATATGTATAAGAGGATAGGTTTATACAGCAAACAGGAATATAACAGCTAATTAGTCCAGACAGCAGGACAGAAGGTTCAGTTCAACTCACTTCTGTGGAGTAGTTAATATACTGGAAATCCTTCAACTCACATGGGCTGCCAGGTCCCAAGGTCAAGGAAGCAGACAGGAGAGTCCTCTCTGGGTCACAGGCAAGCAGAGTCTGCCCACAGGCAGCAAGCAACAGGGTGGGTCACCAACAGTCAGTATCTCAGGAGCATAGTGAAGCAGGACAGGATGGGATATTGAATACAAGCAATGCAAGGCAACAGAATCCATCAGCCTCAAGCCTAAGTGATATATGCACCAGCAGCATGGTGAAGCAGGTCTCGAAGGAACCTCAAGCTCTAGCAACACGATCCATGGATTTGCCTGGCCCACAGGTAGTGTAGCTCACAGGGTGAGGCAGAGAACTAGCTACAGCAGCAGCACACACACTCCAACATACTCAAATCACCAGAGAGCAAGAGAGAGGAGGGTGGGCCTTTCAGAGCCGTTTATCTCTTTGCCCTCCAATCAAACTATGACTGGATTAATCCTACATGTCCCTATTGGCCATGTGGGCACAATAAACCTACTTATCACAACCATCTTGGCAGAAGACTCTCTTCTCATGGTTTTCAAGTGGTTTTTTGCTAAGAAAGAACTGGTGTGGAATACTCTGAGCATTAGTCTTATTATGATGAATAGGTTGGATTTATAAGAAGACAGGAAAGGAGAGTCAGAGACACTTCATAAGGTGAGCATTATTTTGTTACAGTATAATTTTTCCCAGTTCTCTAAGGATTGCCATAATTTTAAAGTCTTTAGAATATAACCAGGACAATGTGGGACTTATTAGAACATTGGACTTGTTCCTCTTTTCTATTACCATTGTTATATAGGAAAAAAAGACCTCACTGGAAGTGTTTCATAAAGCTATATAGGAACATTCATTAACATCTCTGATGGAATTATGACTGGACAGATGTAGGAAATCAGAACTGAATTTTTACTATTTCTGCTCTTCTCCTCTAATTTCATTAGTACGAATTTGTTAACGGCCCCGCAAACCTCCTCCAGGCACCATCCTGCTACTAGAAGGGATTTTAAATTCAGTTCTCTGGAACTCCAGGGTGCCCCCAGGGATTTTTTCCCCCAAGAAATTCTACAGAAATTAATCTGTTATTTATTGGACAAGCATTCACTGAGTGCTGTCCACATGTCTGGCACTGGGTAGAGTATGGTCTTTGGGGAGGTAGAACTGCCAAGTTTCTGTCCCTCACCCCATCTACCAGAGCAGCTCTGCTGGAATCAATTTTACAACTGACATTCTTGGTAAGGGGAGTTATCCCACTGAAAGGAAGTCTGAAATCTTATGTAGCACAGGGACTGTCCTTATTTAAAAGAAATTCCTATTCAGCAAAGGTGTTTGGGGGTCATGGTCTAATATCTACGTACGAAAGTGAATTAGATATTCAATATAATGATGAACACAAAATAGTTATGTGTTGAATTCAGGGCAGGATATATACCATGGTGCTGTAAAAAAATAGCCCCCAAATAATCTCAGTGGGGTCCATGAGTGGGGAAGTTGACATATGGCGTTGCTAACTGAAAGGTTGGTGGTTCAAGGCCATCTACAAATGTCTTGAAAGAAAGACTTCTGGAAAAAAAATCAGCTTTTCAATCCCTTATGGAGCACAGTTCTACTCTGACACACATGGAGCCTCCACGAATCAGAGTCAATCTGATGATGTATTTTTAACAACATAAAATATGTATCTTTGCTCATGTCTCTACTGCGGATCTACTGTGGGTCTCATGTCACAGAGAGCATCTGTGGAATATCAGCTGCCTGTGGGAGGGAGGGGGGAAGACTATGGCAAACCTTCCGTGGGTTCTTACAGCTTCCATTTTCTTATACAGGCCATTGCCATGGGCTTTCATTGGCTAAGCCACTGAGAATCATGGCCCAGCCAAGTTGACTCAGATTTGGGGAGACCATATTTAAAGCATGGTGCTAGGTCAAGTCCATTCAGTGGTACCACCCAAGAAAGGCCTGCTGAATTGCTTTCATGAAGATTACAGCCAAGAAAACCCTAAAGAGCCGTTCTACTCAGTAACACAATGGGCTGCCATGAGTTGGAATTGATTTGCTGGCCATGGGCTTGGTTGAAGTCCTTGACAGTGCATTTGACTATTAATCAAAAGACTGGTGGTTTGAACCCACCCAGGGGTGGAAGACAGATGTCTTGCATTTGATGTCTGAAGGTCACAGCCCTGGATACCCTAAACAGCAGAGTTCTATTCTGCACATGTGAACTTCATGAGTAAAAATCCACTCAATGGCAGCTAACAGCAAGGCAAAGTGCTGTAGTATATTCAATCAATATTTTTATAACTAAACTACTCTATACAGCAGATGTCTCATATGCATTCAAAAGCAGGACAACCAATAAGGAAGTCTAGAAAAAAAATGGATGCATTTGAGTTATGGTGTTGGTGAAGGATATTAGCTATACCGGAGACTGCCTGTGCTTGTTACGTAATCTGATGTCAACTTGAGACTTAAGAGTGAAGGGGTGGAGCTTAGCCTCTCAATCAGCTGGCAGCTTGATGACCTCACTTGGAGATAAATCGCTCTCTTGGGGAGGGGGAAGGGCACTCATTTACTCCTTGCAAGACATTACTGATGACGAGCCTGATGGAGTTACACTGATGCAGACAGAACCTGGAGCTGGAGGAGCCAAGTGGACACCCAAGCCAGTGCTGAGTTGCTTCTACTGCCACTGGATCCACAAGACTTTCCACCCACTGGCCTGTGAGCTTCCTGCATTCGGCATCATTGTATATGTTGCGTGAGTCTGAAGAGGAATTTATAGATTGGTATTGGACATATGTGCTAATATTGGACTTAAGGACTTGATCTGGACTGGGCTGGGATGTCTTATCCATATTCAATTTATCTTGTATATAAAGCTCTTTCTTATACACATATGAGTGTCTATGAATTTGTTTCTCAAGTCCACCTAGACTAACACTGCTGGAAGAATGAACAAATCTATCTTGAAAGCCAGAAGGCTCCTAAGAAGCAAGGAGTGGAATCAAAAATAATGATTCTGAAGATGGCCCGGTAGGATCGGGCAGTTTCATTCTGTTAGACAAATAGTCACTAAGAGCAGAAGCCAACTGCATGGCGCCTAACAACAACAACACCAGCAGGAAACCACGTGCCAGTGCGTTCTTGGACTACAACCTGGTACGCCAGCCTTTCTGAGTGCAAGTCCACAAGTCCATTCCTCTTTGTGGGAAGTGTAGAAATGAGGTTAAAATAATCTCAAAGCTTTTGTTACCACAGCTAAGTAACAACAAACCCTTCTGCACCAACCACGGTATCCATTCTTCCCACCTTGTGTCTGTCTGCCTTTTCCAAACAGGTGGTAAAACGTTATCGGGAAAACATTCTGGAACTTCTGGGGACTAAGGAGCGACTTTCAGCACAGGCATCCAGGCAGCAGCCCCCTGCCCCCTGCCAGCCGTTGAACAGCTTGTTCCGGAGCCAGATTGTGCAAGGCAGGGCTTAGAAAGCCATTTGGAGCCATCCTGTGTAAAACAAATTGCCTGCCAGCAGGAAGCCTCCACGGAGGGTGCTGCTTACGAAGGAATCAAATGGATTCCAGACTGCCAGGAAGGTTTTCTTGATTGAAGCAAGACCCGCTTATGAAATCATATTCTATGTGAGTTCATGGGAAAACATGAGGGAAAAGCCAGGATTTGGCGTGCAACTGGACCGCTTGGACAAAAGAGGCTTCTTTGTGTGATGAGGCACACAGGGGAAAGGTGTGCTTTGCCTTGGCAATGCCAGGGGCAGAAACTCATTTCCGACCACAGTAAGCAAAAAGGCTAAGGCTGGCTCTCCAGGCTGACAAGACCATCAGTATATTGGCTTTAGGCACACCTGGCTCCAAGGGCTCATGCAAAATTGTCTCATTTCTTTCTCTCTCGCTTGCTGCTGCTGCTGCTGCTGGGATTTTATTCCATGAGCCTGCCCACACCCATCCAGATGTCTCAATGCTATTTTGGGGGGAACCCGTGACTTTCCTCACCAGGGTTTTAATCTTTGTGGAACAGACCTGTATGGAGGAGCATTCAAATGTCCCTGGAGCCATTATCACCACGAGGTCCTCAGCCTGATGCTGGCCTGCACCTGCCCTTCCAGGAAGGCTGATTACGAGTCTTTTTCCATGAACTGCTGGTTACCAGTCTCCCATGAAGCTTCTGCAGGGCATCAGTGTAACTTACCCAGACCACTCTGCAATCTTGGTAGATTGTGCCGCCCCTCTTCATCCCTTCCACCCCCACCATCTTTTTCAAATGCCAGCCTCGTTGCTTCTGAAGCAGCAGCTTGTCTCATCAGTACACTTTTTCATTGGTGCATCCTTGGCCATGCAGTTCCTACCTTGAGCCAGAGGTGAGCTCTGCCTCACTACTAACCCAGCTGATAATTTCTCTGATGACCAGATGTGCACGAAGCAGTCCAATTCCCCCATCTTACTGTTTGATTTGTCGGACTCCTCTTGGTAATTCTTGAGCTTACCTGGGTCCTCCAAGAGGCAGAGACTAAGCAAGTGAGAGCAAATGCTTGTGGAAAATGGGGGAAGGGTCAGGAAAAATTGGGAGAGCCGTCAGGCCTTGAGTGAAGAGGAAGGGGGTAGAAAGAAGTCTGTTGGGGTGCAAATTTGCAAGTGTGGCAGTTACATAATCTGTCAACGTGTGAAAGGGTGGAGTCTAGCCTGTCAATCAGGTCATGCCAATGAGGCCTCTGCGCAGGCATGGCCTTCTGAGGATTCTGGGAACTCATGTGTTCTTCCCTGGAGCTGGGACATACTCCTCTCCCTGTGAGACATTTCTGTTGACAAGGCACATGGAGTTATGCTGATGGAGCCAGAGCGTTGGAACTGGAGGAGCCATGGGGAGACCCATGCCAGCACGGGAATGCTTCCACCACCACTGGATCCACAAGACTTTCCACCCACTCGCTGGTGATCTTCCTGCATTCTGCATCATTGTATGTGCTGCATGAGTCTGAAGAGGACTTTACAGACTGGTCTTTGACATATGGGCTAATATTGGACTTAATGGAACTTGATCTGCACTGGGCTGGGATGTTTTGTTAATGTACAATTACTCTTCATATAAAGCTCTTGTACACAAATGAATGTTTTCCTCGATTTTTTTCTCTTGTCAACCCAGTCTAATACAGCAAGGCTAGCAGATCATCCTCAAGTCAAAGTTGGCTATCAGAGGGCTCTCCCCTCTTCCAAGAAGGACGGGGTATATAATTTGTGGGACCAAAAGCAAATGAATATGTGGGAGCCCTTAGTTAAGAATTAAGACTTACATGTGAGAAACAGCAATGTTGAACACATGTAGGAGACTTGTGGTAGTTACGTAATCTGTTGTCAACTAGAGACTTCAGAGTGAAGGGGTGGAGTTTAGCCTGTCAATCAGGTCGCAGCTTGATGACCTCATTTGGAGGTGCCACAGAGACAAATATCTCACTGGAGGCCAGGTTCACTCACTCCCTGAGACATAAAGCTCTTTCTTATACACATATGTGTGTCTATGAATTTGTTTCTCTAGTCTACCTGAACTAACACAGAGATCGTTTATTTGATTTCCGTAAGACAAATACACCATCACAGACCACCTCAACAATTTCTATATGAACACTCAGTGATGACATAATTCATTGTGCATTTTCTTCATGACCACATTGTTCCACCATCCTGGACTTGGAACTCACTGAGCTGCTCATCTAGCCTCTCAAGCTGCTGTTGGATCTCTTCATGTGGCCTCCTTCTGGGGGAGGAGCCCTATTGACCTACTCTCTCCCCCCCACAGGCGCTTTCTCATGTCTGTGTGGAAGCACATGCAGATCTCTTCGTTTCAAATGCACCCCCCCCCCACCTTCTCGCGTGGTTTCCTCTTCTCAGCTCTGGATTCTGGCTCCAGGTTGACTCTCTGGAGAGGTCTTCCCTGACCACCCTTAGAAAGGGGACTTCCCTAGTCCATGCATTCATTCATGACTGAGGTCATACATGTATTCCCTGAGCATCCACTCTGTGCCAGGTAGTGCTCTGTGTGCTAGAGCAATGCATCACACACAAGAGTCCCTACCCTCAAGAGGCTACTTTCTAGTGCTGAGAGTCAAACAAAAGTTACAGTCAAGTTGTCTCCTGACTCATGGCGAACCTGTTGACCTCAGAATGAACCATTGCCTTGTCCTGCTCCATCTTCAGAGGAGTAGCTATACTTGAGTCCATTGTGTGGTCACTGTGTATTGTGAGTGCCTGTCAACCTAGGGACCCCATTGTCTAACACTCTGTTTGACGGTGTTTTATTGTCATCCATTGAGTTGATTGATAGGCCTCTCAATCTGAAAGCTTCACTGGCACCTGGCCACTATGGCTCGACTTTCACCACCGCAGCAACACACAAGCCACCACAGTATGGCAAACTGACAGACAGGTGGAGGAAGTAGTAAGTAAAATAGACAGTGACAAATGTAACGCAGAAAAAAATCAGCCCTCTGTTTATTTCCTTGAGAAGCACTCCTCACCTATAACGAGTTTGCATTATTTTGATTTATATTTATTTATTTTTGTCCATTTATTTGTCCGCGTTGTCTCTTATTTACCCTGACATACTTTCCTAGTGATTTTTGCTGTGTGACAAACTACATCAACCTTCGTGATAATCAAGAGCCATTATTTTACTTTGCTCATAGATTCTACAGCTGAGGGATTAGGAGAGGGTGCAGTGGAATGGGTCGCCCTTGCTCTGTGTGGACTGGGCCTCGGCTGGCAACACTGGGCCTCGGCTGAGGGCAGGGGAGCCTTCTGGGAGATGGCTCTACACTCCCACGTCTGGGTCCTGGGCTGGCTGACGAACAGGCTCAGCCGAGAGTGGTGATAGCAGCATTTGTACGTGGCTTCCCAGCTGACTTCGGGGCTTTCCCAGTCAGATGGCTGGGTTCGGAGAGGGAATGTCCCCTGGGGGCCTTGAACCAAGCCAGCCAAACCCCTAGCCATTGAGTTGATTCCAACTCATAGTGACCCTGGATAGGTCAGTAAACTGCTCTAAAGGGTTTCCAAGACGGTAAAGCTCCACAGGAACAGACAACCTCACCTTTCTCCCTCTGAGGGGCTCGTAGGTTTGAACCACTGACTCTGATGTCTAAGGTCTACTCCTTTAATTAGTGAACATTTCAAGAGAGCCAGGTAGAGGTGCCTTGGCCTTTTGTAACCTCGTCTCGAGTCAGCTGTTCGTGAAGGGCAACAGGTTTTTCAATTGGACGAGTGTCAGATTATTTCAGGACCACATTTTTCAAACCATCCGATCTGTTCAGCAGCTAGCCCAGTTCTTAGTACAGAGAAAGTAGTCAACAAATGCTTGTTGACTGGGTAAGCAGACAGACCCAAGCAAAACAGCAACAACAAAAATTACTTACATCCTATCACTTAACATTATCACTTTAAAATGTTTTTATTGCTTTTTTCAATGCAATAACTATATGAGGGAGCTTCAAAAAGCTCATGGAATAAAGGGGAATGAAAAGATAATGGAATGTTTCCACCAACAGTTTGAAGTCCTCATGTATAAGCATATATTATTTTTGTTCAAAGCTGCCTTCTATGAGTAAAAAACAAAAACCAAACTTGTTGCTATTGAGTCCATTGTGACTCATTGTGACCCTATAGGACAGAGTAGAACAGCCCCTGTAAGATTCCAAGACTGTATCTTTCCTCAAAGCCCTGGTGGCTCAGGGTTTTAAGTGTGGAACGACTAGCTGAAAGGTCAGCAGTTCGAAGGCACCAGCCGCTCCGTAGGAAAGGAGTGAGGCAGTCTGCTGCTGCAAAGACGGACAACCCTGCACTCCGATCAGGCCGGTCTCGTCCGTCCTAAAGAGTCTCTGGCAGCAGGAAGCAGCTTAGTTGCTTTTGGTCACCTTCACGGAAGAAGTCGGCTACATCTGCTACATCTGTCTCCCCCAAGCAGCTGGCAGGCTCCGGCTAGTGGGTTCCAGCTGGTGACCTTTCAGTTAACACTGACAGCTGACCACTGCACCACCAACACTCCTCGTCAATGTGGTGATTTTCCTTCAGTACTGTAATATGCTCAACATCCATAAATAGTCTTCAATACCACCGTCTGACTGCTGGCAGTAGCCTTTAAAAGCTATTTGACGTGTTTGATGCCCCGATGTTTGACAAGAGTCCCTTGTACAGGCAAACCAAAAGTTTGGGAGTTTGAGCTCACCTAGACGTGATCTTGGAAGAAAAGCCATGTGGTCTGTTTCGCAAAAAAAATTCAGCCATTGAAAACCTTCTGTAACACAGTGTTCACTTTGATACACATGGGTCAATTTTTAAAAATAATTGTTTGACTATTAGATTTCCCCCAATATTTCACTATTACTTATTACATATACCTACATGTAATCAGAGATGGTGTGTATCAAGGTTGTTTCAGCATGTTTATTCAATCTGCATTTTGAGCAAACAATCGAGAAACCGGACTGTCTAAAGAATGAGGCATCAGGATTGGAATAAGGCTAATTAACAGCCTTTAAGGTATAGATGACTCCACCTTGCTTGCCCACCATGAAGAGGCCTTGAACCACTGACTGGTGAAGATCCAAGACCACAGCCTTCAGTTTTGCTCTCACTTCCACATAAAGACAACAAAGATCCTCACAACTCAACCAACAGACATCACGAAAGGCAGAAAAAAGAACACGATATCCCTCACTGACCCATAACCTTATGGGGGACAACACTGGAGACACAGTGTGGGAACTGCACCCGATCTGACCCCACTACACTAAGGGAGTGCAACAGAACAGCAAGGGGAGCAGAGCAAGGAAGTCCCGAAGGAATACCAAAAATAGACTTTGATGGCAAGACCCCATCAGATTCCACCGGAAAACACTCCCAAAGGTCAACAAACAGACCTTGAACTACTTGCAGGCTTTTCTTTTCTTTTATTTGTCGTTGGGTTTTTTTGGTTGTTGATGTTGTTGTTATTGTTGTTGCTTTGTTTTGCTCTGTCTTGTTTTGTGCATATTATTATCTCTGCAGGTCTATCTAGATAAGATAGGCTGCACAAACAATCTGGAGGAGTAAACAACTGGACCCATGGTTCAGGGGGGACATGGAAGAGGGGTAGGTAGGGGAAAGGAAGTGAGTATTAACAAATTCAGGGACAAGGCAACAACAAGTGATCCAAAATCATTGGGGAGGAGGGTGTAGGAGGCCTGGTAGGGCTTGATCATGGGCAATTTAACTGAGAATTACTGAAACCCAAATGAAGGCTGAGCATGATAGTAGGACAAGAGGAAAGTAAAAGGAAATAGAGGAAAGAACTAGGAGGCAAAGGGCATTTATAGAGGCCTAAGTACAGGCATGTTCATATGTAAATATATTTATATATGATGAGGACAAATAGATCTATGTGCATATATTTATAGATTTAATATTAAGGTAGCAGATGGACATTGAGCCTCTATTCAAGTACTCCTTCAATGTAAGAATACTTTGTTCTATTAAACTGTCATTCTGTGATATTCACCTTCCTGACACAATTGCTGAAGACAAAGCGGGTTCATGAGCAAATGTGGTGAAGAAAGCTGATGATGCCCGACTATCAAAAGATATAACACCTGGGGTCTTAAAGACTTGAAGGCAAATAAGCAGCCATCTTGAGGTATCAAAAGGATCAGGTATCAGGCATCAAAGAACAAAAATTATATCATTGTGATTGAGGGCAAGTGTGGAGTGGGGAGCCAAAGCCCATCTGTAGGCAACTGGACAACCCCTTACAGAAGGGTCAAGGGGAGGAGATAAGCCAGTCAGGGTGCAGTGTAGCAACAATGAAACATACAACTTTCCTCTAGTTCTTAAATGCTCCCCCCCACCCCCCAATATCATGAGCCCAATTTTACCTTACAATTCTGGTAGACTAGAGGATGTACACTGGTACAGATAGGAACTGGAAATACAGGGAACCCAGGACAGATGAACCCTTCAGGACCAGTGGTGGGAGCAGTGATAGTGGGAGGGTGGAGGGAAGGTGGGATAGAAAGGGGCAATTGATTACAAGGATCTACATATAACCCCCTCCCTGGGGAACGGACAACAAAAAAGTGGGTGAAGGAGACATCGGTTAGTGTAAGACATGAGAAAATAATAATAATTTATAAATTATCAAGGGTACATGGGGTGGGGGAGCAGGGAGGGAGGGGAAAAATGAGGAGCTGATACCAAGGGCTCAAGTAGAAAGCAAATGTTTCGAGAATGATGAGGACAACAAATGTACAAATGTGCTTGACACAATGGATGGATGGGTGGATTGTGATGAGAGTTGTATGAGCTCCCAATGAAATGATTTTAAAAAAAGAAGGAGTTGTCAAGGATTTTGTCTTGTTCAGTTCAACAATCAATACTCATGAAGCAGCCGTCAAGGCATCAAACAAGAACTGATTGTTAGGGGCCATTGAGTTGATTCCAACTCATAGTGACTCTCCATCACAACAGAAGAAAGCAGTGCCTGGTCCTGTGCCGTCCTCATAACTGTTGCTCTCTTGGAGCCCAGTGTTGCAGCCGTGTGTCGATGCACCTTGTTGACGGCCTTCCTCTTTGTCACCGGCCCTCTCCTTTACCAGGCATCATGTCTGTCTCCAGGGACTGGTTTCTCCCGATAGCATGTTTTAAGTATGGGAAATGAAGGTTTGCTCTCCTTGCTTCTGGGAGCAGCACTCTGGCTATAGTTCTTTGTATTTTCTTTTTATAAAATATGGTGGTTTTATTGGCATATGGTTCATATATCATACAATTTAACTGTTTAATCAATCATAGGAAGTTCACAGAACACAGAAACCACCACAGTGCCACAAACTGACAGGCTTAGGAGAATCTGCTGCAAAAGACCTCTTGAAAGTGCTAAGGAGCAGAGATGTCAGTTTAAGGACATCCCACGTCATTGTTGTTTTTGTTTTTATGTTTTCTTTTTAATCTCCACATATACACGTGGAAGCCAGGAGGAAATACAGCTGGAATGGTCCTTAGATACAAAAATGCTGAGACTTCCACTCACAGACGTGGGGCATCTTGGCAGGAGGTTCCAATCCTTGGAGAAGGATTTCGAGCTTGGTGGAAGGCCAGTGACAAAGAGGAAGACCATTCAACTAGTGAGTTTTTAAAAAATGATCAAAAAGCCATTAATTATTTGCTTATCAGCACGAGAAGTAAAACTGCAATGACTGCATCTGTAGGTACGTCTTTGCACACAGTTTCAGGCTTCTCTTAGAGGAAGTGTTTCCAGAAGTAAAAATGCATATTCTCAAGTGGTTTGGTATTTGTGCAGCATGCTTTCTTTACTTCTGAGAAACCCAAACCAAACACTCAACAAATTCTTTCTTGCTTGTCTTAAATTACATTTATTTTTCTTTAAGACAAACGAAGCATATAAGTATATGGCTTCATTCTAAATGTTTGCCTTTATGCTTTTGTATTTGCTATAGTTGGTATTTCAATAAAACTCAGTCGTGCTTCTGAAAAAGACCTATCGGGAGGCTTTCTAAAAATACCATCCCTCTGCAAAAACGGTTCAGATTTGAAAACGGAATGTGCCCCCGGTAATTGAATCCCACTGCAAACCAATTCATTGCAGTTCCAAGGAGCCAAGGAGATGGCACAGTGAGAGGCGTGACTTACAAAGCTGCTTGAACAAAAACCCCGGAGCTGGGATGTACACAACGAGAAAATTCAGGTTTTTGATTTCAAGGTGGCGATTTGACGCCTCATCTCTTAGCACCTGATTGTATTCTACGATAATATTATTAGGTACCAGCCTGTCTCTTACATGTCTTTCCAACTTTAATTGTCGTACTGATGGGTGCTGTTCTGGAGAATAATCTATTTTTCACGGCCTCACTAAAGCTGCAGAGGAACGAAACATGCTAGACTATGGTTGCATCTACAATGTACGATCGTGTATATTGATGCAGGGGCCCCATGGGACTTGTTGGGTCGGTGTTGGACTGCTTACTAACTTACCAGCAGCTCCGAAGGAGAAAGGGGAGGCCGTCTGCCTGGGAAAGGGCAATGACCTCCATCATCCTTGTGGAGTCATTACAGGCTGGATAAGACCAGTGTCAGAAGGTTTGCCTTGTTTTGTTTGGGTAAAATCAAGCACTCTCTAAATCCCTGTTTTAAGTTCTACCTGTTTAAAATCTGCACACCATATGCACATTTTAATAAAGAGCTTGTTTCCTTTTTAGTCTGGCCAATATGCTAACTACAATATGCTAACAGTAGGGAAAAGAAGATCTGGAAAAATTTATCTATCCGTTATGGATTGAATTGGGCCCTCCAATAATTTATGTTGAAGTACCTAGCCCTGTACATGTCAATAAGACCCTGTTTGGAAAGAGAGTTTTCTTTCGTTCTGTTAACGAGGTCATGTCAGTGTCGGGTCAGTCTTCAACCGTTCCAAGTGATTTAAAAAAATTTTTTTAAATTTAAAGAACGGTACTCTACCCTCACAGACACACATCAGGCAGGGTCAGGCACCACAGTCTGTCAGCAAAGACAGGGCTAGGATTTCCAGCAGTCTGCAGAAACTAGGGGAGGGCCCATGGAAGGAATCGGCAAGGTTAAGGCCCTGCCTTAGACCTTTGAACCGCGAGAAAATATATTTGCTGTATACAGTCACCCACTGGTGGTGTGCCTGTCTGGCAGCGCTAGATGAGAAAGACAAAGGAGCCTAGCTGGTGCTGTGGGAAAACATTGGACTGTGGATCTCAAGGTTGGCAGTTCGAACTCACTAGTCACTCTGTGAGAGGAAATGAGGCTGGGTGCTACCATCAAGATTTATAGTCTCAGAAACTCTGTACTGGGTCCTCACAAGTGGGAATCAATTATATGCCATGAGCTGTGTGATCAATAATTACTTAACACTCTTTGACATTTTCGAATGTTCAGTTTATTCACTGCAAACACACAGCAAACAATCCTACTTTTCATATAATTTCAAACACATATCAGGTCCAGGGGCAACACACTGCATTATTTTTCAGCATCACAGTCCCGATAAGCATTGCCTTTATCGGTGTACTCAGCCCGGGTAGCGTTGGAGAGAGCAGGAGGGGATGTCTCCTCGGTCCTAGCTCTGAAAAGTCAGTGCCCCTACTTAGGTTTATATCAGCAGGCCAGCCCGCTCCTTGACATCCTTCTGGGCTTATCGGGGGTCCTCCGGAATTTCTGGGGTGGCTCTTCAGGCCATCTGTGGATTCCTGGCAGTGGTTCAACTTTTCAGCTGGGCCTAAATGTCACACTTTATCTCCTCTTCGAAATGAAGTCTCTTGTGTTTGCTTCTTGTAAGGTAGGTCAACGTCTTGCAAGGAAGTTCTATAATGCTCTCATCGTTAGATGGTAGTGGGTTTCAATAACTGAGACACCATGTCCATGTACCCCTTTCTTCCCATGAGAGCAATGATTGGAGTTTTCAAATTTCTAAAGAATCCGGTGATTTGCAGTCACTGTCCTTGGCAGTCTGCTGCCGGCAGCAGGGAGCAGCACCGTGACTGGTGGGGATCCACACAGCTGATGGGCCGCCATGCGCTCTCTGTTCAGGTGGGTGTCCTGCCACTTCCCAGCCTCGTGCCCTTCTGCCGTGAGGTGAACCTTTGAGCCACAAGGAGTTCTTTGAGGTGGTTGGAGCCTCCTTCCAGGCACGGCTTTGCCCGGCAGGAGAGGACACGGCAGTGCGGTATCCTTGGCTTCCTCACCAGTGCCCTGGGATGTTGGCACTTCCTGCTGGTTGTTTCTGTGGGCCATGGGAAGCCAATAAGAAACGTGCAGTGAGTAAGATAGACGACGTGTGATGATTTAAGGTCCTTTGATTTTCAAAATAAGATTTAAAAAAATTCAGATGGGAAATTCATTTGTTATTTAAGTTCATTCAATAGATTGAGGCAACACTCTCCCTCCTTTCCCCCATCCCCCTCCCCCTCCCCCTGTCCACCGCCCACCCAGTTAGGCCAAGTGAAGTTCTGTTATATCAGGGTATTTGTACTTTATATCATCTGGAACTCTGGGAATAAATTGTTCAAGGCTTAAGGAGCTCTGGAGGAGCTGGGCTGCTAGCTGGAAAATCAGCAGTTAAAAACCACCATCCGTCCTGTGGGAGAAAGATGGGGCTTTTTACGCCCATAAGGAATTACAGCCCAGAAGAACCACAGGGGCAGTTCTACCTTGTCCTATAGGGTGACAATAAGTCAGAATTTACCCAGTGGCAGTGAAGTTTTTCTTTTCTTTTCTTGGTGGCGCTGCAGGTAAGCATTGGGTGGCAATTCAAACCCACCAGCTGTTCTTCAGGAAAAGGACGGGCTATCTACTCCTGGAAAGATATACCGCCTCAGAAACACTTTAGAAGGCAGCTATAAGTCAGAACCAATTCAGTGGCAGTGGGGTTGGTTGCTTTTCAAAGGTGTCTTGGCTGCATAAGATTAAAAAGGTTTCTGGGTGCTGAAAGAGAAGGGCAGATACTTAGAAGTAGCTGTGTTATTGCTCCTAATTTTTATGGGACTTGAGAGTCCTTTGGACAAAAAACACTTGACCCTGTGACATTAACTTTATGTGTCAACTTGGCTGTTGTAGGTAGCAGCTGACCTCCCCTAACTTCACACGTGGGGAGGAAGAGCGTCACCATCGTCAATCAGCGTCAGTTAGTTACCCAAGACTGATTCCTACGGGGCAAGAGTCAGACATGTCTCTACCCTCCAACTTTCTTACTGATTCTGCACTCTCTACTTCTCTGCTGGAATCAGTAATTCATTGCCGTGGCCACAAAGAGTTCACAGACCATACTCAAGATTATTAGGGAAGTTAACAAGCTATGAGATCACAAACATTAAGGATATTGTTTTGGTCAGGACAGCTGCTTTTCAGCTATGCCCACTGGCTTGCCTCTCTCTGGTCTCTTGCCTTTCAGCCCCATGGCCCCATGGCCTTTTCCTTGCTTGAGCAATGTTAACAGCTCTTTTAGTGTTGCCAATAAATGCCCAAAGGGCATGTCAGTCCACTAGCAGCCTCAGCTAAAGGAGCTCAGCTCTAGTTCAGCGGGGCAGCAAATTTAGCTCCACAATTAAGTGTCTGGAGGCACTCTACTCTGCCTTGCTTTGCTCCTTCATGGGCTGGGAAGACCATGCTCTGGATCTTGGTTCTGCTGTTGCTGCTCCTTTGCTATTCTTCTGCTGCTTCTCTGGTGTCACAGCCTTCTGTCCCTGAAAAAAAGGGTTTACAGGGTATGCACAGGACACTCCATCCCTGAAGGTAGTAAAATCCCACCCCCACCCCCTGTGGTGCTGCTAAGAAGGCTCATTCTGTACTCAGCAGGTTGGCAAAATTAACCAAACCCCACAGTAGAGTTCCAAGTTTTTACATTTGTGTATTTAACTAACTCACAACTGAATCATATCAGCATTTTCACCCTAGTTTTCTTAACCAGATTCATCACGAAAAGCCTCATGTCATGTAATGCCATACACAAAGACTGTGTCTAGATGAGCATATCAAATAAAACCACTCACCACTATGGCTCCCAGGTGCTTGACCAGACACTGGTTGCTGTTATGGAGAAGTGACATGTGCTTAAGTTAGTTGGCTTTAGACAGAGCAAATTGCCTTTTGTAATGTAATATAATATAGCGTCATGCAGTGTTGGGCAGGGATGTGCGATGCACTATAGTGTTTTCACATCTAACATATGCAAAGATCTCTGAGGATACAAGCAATTTTCCATCTATTAGTACTCATCTGAAGGCTATCAGTTCAAATCCACCCAGTGGTACCCCAAAAGACAAGCCTGATTATCTGCTTCCAAAAGAGCATAGTCATTGAAAACCCTATGGGATGCAGACATACTCTGACACATGGGTGTCACCATGAATCAGAATTGACCCAAGAATGAATTAGACTTTGGGTTAATGTAGTGTCAGGTGATGCAACCACTTCATAATGCAATCGAATGCAAAGTAGCCCTTCAGTTAAGGTCATACCCAATGAATCCTAAACTAATTACTTCTGAGTTATAACTGATTACAGGGATCTACATGTGACTTCCTCCTTGGGGGACGGACAACAGAAAAGGGGTGAAGGGAGACGTCGGACAGGGTAAGATATGACAAAATAATAATTTATAAATTATCAAGCGTTCATGAGGGAGGGGGGAGAAAGGAGGGAGGAGGAAAACGAGGACCTGATGCCAGGGGCTTAAGTGGAGAGCAAATGCTTTGAGAATGATGAGGGCAATGAATGTACAAATGTGCTTTACACATTGATGTATGTATGGATTGTGGTAAGAGTTGTATGAGCTCCTAATAAAATGATTAAAAATAAAGAAATTACATTAAGAAAAAAAGATCGGAATAGACCTAGAAGCATGTGACATGTGAGGACCAAACATACAAACAAAAGAACCCCAGTGATCGTTAGCAGACCCCAGAAACTCACAGAATCATCCTGACTCAGACTATGATTCGGACTTGCAGGCTCCAGACTGTGAGAAAATGAATGTCTGTTCTCTTTACAGCCCACCACTATGATGGTTGTGTTGTAGTAGCACTAGGAAGTAAGACATCACAGTGGCACAAGACATGGCATCCCAGTATTAGGGGTCTTGATCCCAACTAAGGCTCTCCTTCCACCTGTGAACAGTTAAAGATGTTTCCATAGCCCCTGCATAGAGGCTCAGGTCCACATCAGAGCTCTTTGATCCTGTTAAGAGTTCACAGAAGTTATGGAGGGGTGGGCGGGGGGGGGCAGGAAATCAGAATTCCAGGAAGCCTAGAGGCTTTTGGTTAGCGTAAGTAAATGGAAACAGAATAAATGGTCTAGCATCTCAATTCATGAATAGCATCTTTTCCCCACATTTCTTTCTTTCTTTCTTTTTCTTCTTCCTGGAGGATTAAATGGCAAAGATGTCCGGTGGTGACCCTTGGAATGCTTGCATGGAACTATGGTTTCTATCCTGGTGTCGGCGCTTTCCTTCCTTGGCAGCCTCTGGCATTCTCTTAGAGGTGGAATGCACAATCTTGGTCAACCACCAACGTTTTATTTAATGCCTTCTTTCCTTTGGACCGCGTACTGTATCATCCACAGGCTATAATTTTGACTTTAATTAAGGCAGACTTCATTAAAATCTTCTCTTGCATTTTTTTGGTCTAAGTCTGGACTCAATTAGCTGCCTGTGTGTTTTGGGGTTTTTGTTGCTATAAGTTTACATGTGTATAGCCTTCTTGATTCTCATTGGAAAGTGATTTCTATTTTGAGTTATTATGCTTTTTAATCTAAAAAAGAGAATTTAACTTTCACATGAATTTTATTTCTTGAGCCAATCTGGAAACTGGAGGTCCATGTAATGGATTGAATAGCATTCTCTCAAAATTCGTGTCCATCTAGAACTTCAGAATGTGACCTTTTGTGGAAAGTGGTTCTTTGCGGATGTCATTTGTTGAGGTAATTCTGTTTAAGGGTGGGCCCTACATTGAATGACTGTCTATCTTAGCTACATGGCGGGGGGCGGGGGGGAAAGGGGCAGAGAGATACAAAGGGAGAATATCATCTGATGATCAGAGCAGAGATTAGAGGGGTGCTTCCAGAAGCCAAGGAACACTAAGGATTTCCAGCAATACTGGAAGCTGGGAAGGCAAGGACGTTTTCTATTGAGCTTTGATGGAGAATGTGACCAGCATACCTTGATTGAGGACGTCCAGCCTCCAGAACTATGAGAGAATAGTTCCTGTTACCTCATCCATTTGTGGTTATTTCTTATGGCAGCCATGGGAACCAGGTTGCTGCTGTGGTCAGCTGTCATGGAGTTGGCTCCCAGCTCATGGTAACCCCGTGCAATCCCATGCACAGCGGACGGAGACACAGCCTGGATGCACCATCCCATGCTTGGTGGTGGCTCTAGGTCTTTGTGATTCATAGAGTTTTCAGGGACTGATATTCTTTTAAAAAAATCATTTTATTGGCGTTCATACAACTCTTATGACCATCCATCCATCCATTGTGTCAAACACATTTGTACATTTGTTGCCATCATCATTCTCAGAACATTGGCCTTCTACTTGAGCCCTTGGTATCAGCTCCTCATGTATTCCCCCTCCCACCCCACCCCCTCCCTCATGAACCCTTGATAATTTATAAATTATTATTATTCTGTCATGTCTTACACTGCCTGACGTTTCCCTTCACCCGCTTTTTTGTTGTCCGTCCCCCAGGGAGGGGATTATATGTAGATCCTTGTAATTGGTTCCCCCTTTCTACCCCACCTTCCCTCCACCCTCCCGGTATCGCCACTCTTACCACTGGTCCTGAGGGGTTCATCTGTCCTGGATTCCCTGTGTTTCCAGTACCTATCTGTATCAGTGTACATCCTCTGGTCTAGCTGGATTTGTAAGGTAGAATTGGGATCATGATAGTGGGGGGAGAGCATTAAAGAACTAGAGGAAAGTTGTATGTTTCATCATTGCTACCCTGACTGGCTCCTCTCCTCCCCACGACCCTTCTGTAAGGGGATGTCCATTTATCTACAGATGGGATTTGGGTCCCCACTCTGTAGTTCCCTCATTCTCAGTGATATGATTTTTTGTTCTTTGATGCCTGATACCTGATCTCTTTGGCACCTCGTGATCACACAGGCTGATGTGCTTCTTCCATGTGGGTTTTGTTGCTTCTCAGCTAGATGGCTGCTTTTTATCTGCAAGCCTTTAAGACCCCAGACGCTATATCTTTTGATAGCTGAGCATCATCAGCTTTCTTCACCATATTTGCTTACGTACCCGCTTTGTCTTCAGCCATCATGCCGGGAAGGTGAGCGTCATGCCAGTTTGATAGAACTGACAGAAGTGTTCTTGCATTGAGGGAGTACTTGAGTAGAGGCTCAACGTCCATCTGTGACCTTAATACTAAACTTATAAATATATGCCCATAGATATATCTCCCCATCATCATATATAAATATATTTATATATGTACATGCCTGTAATTAGACCTGTATAAATGCCCGCTGCCTCCTAGTTCTTTCCTCTATTTCCTTTTACTTTCCTCTTGTCCCACTATCATGATAAGTCTTCATTTGGGTTTCAGAGAATGATGAAGGCAATGAATGTACAAATGTGCTTTACACAATTGATGTATGTATGGATTGTGGTAAGTGTTGTATGAGTCCCTAATAAAATGATTTTTTAAAAAAGAAAAGGTATTTGCCATGAAGAAGTCATAAAATCTTACCCCCCCCCAAAAAAAAAAAAAGCCTGATTATGACAGGGAACTTCTTTTGCACTTGCTCATGTAGCCATCTCAGTGAGCCAGTTTTGGCAAAAAACAGCATGCATCTCTTGCCCCCATGCATCTTACTCAACTGACCTTTCTCCATTCCATGAATGAAAAGGGACATGAAAGGGCAGCTATTTGACAACGCAGAAAGAGGTGAAGGTAAAAATAAAACCCCAAACCAGGGAGGTGCTGTCAGCCATCCAAACAGATGAGCTAAAAAATGTTTTCAAGAATGGAATCTCAGATTTGACAAATGCATTTAGTGTAATGGAGAGTACTTTGAAGGTGACAAGGTTATTTTGTTTAAAAAAAATAAAATCCACAGTTTTGGGGGGAAATTCCATTTTGGGGGTAATCCCTCTTATTTCTATATTTATACTTGAGTCCTGGTGGTGCAAATAGTTAAGCACCCTACCCAATCAAAGCACCAGACCCACTGGCATTGAGTTGATGATGATTCAAAGTAATCTTATAGAATAAGATAGAACTGCCTCTGTGGGTTTCCAAGACTGGGACTCCCTAGGGGTGTAGAAAGCCTGGCCTTTCTCCCAAGCTTGGTTCACACCTTCCCCTGGGATCCGTGGGAAAAAGACCCGACCCTCTGTCTTGTGAAGATGGCAATCTGGCAAAGCCTATGGGGCAGTTCCGCTCTGCCATGTGGGGTCCTTGTGAATTCTGATCGACTCGGCAGCACAGAACAAGGTCAGACCTCACAGCTCTCTATACCCTCACGGGCTGCCAGGACCTCAGGGACGGAGTGTGAGCACTCTGGATGAATGAGTGCCCCTCACAACCTGTGATCAGTGCTCACCACACTGTTGCTGCTGCTGCTCGGTGCCAGCGAGTCCATTCTGACCCACAGCGACCTTCTGCACACAGAGTGAGGCCCAGCCCAGTCCTGTGCCATCCTCATGACTGTTCCTGTGCCTGAGCCCATGGCTGCAGCCACGGTGTCAACCCATCTCCTTGAGGACCTGCCGCTGCCCCTCCACTTTACCAAGCACGATGTCTGGTCTTTCCTGACAACACGTCCAATGAGTGTGAGACGAAGCCTCACCATCCTTTCCTCTAAGGAGCACTCTGGCCGTACTTCTTCCAAGACAGACCTGTTTCTCCTTTTGACGGTCCTCGGCCCTTTCGATCCTCTTCACCAGCACCCCAGGAAGCCAAATTGCCAGAACTCCCCATGATGCAGGTGGAAGAAGGGCTTGGGGAGCATGCAGCTGAAGTCTACAGTCTGTGCAGAACTGGGACCCCGAAAGGTTTTCTCCTGCCCCAGGTCCCCAGCACCTTCCATTCTCCGAAGCAGCGAGGAGGGTGCTGGCGGAGGGGCACTAGAGCCCGCACCCCCAGGCCTGACCTCCGAGTTGGCTTGCTGATGACAATATGAAGGGATCGTGACCTAACTGAGGCCAGGTGCTCGGCCACTGGAAGGCAGGTGGGCAGAAAGATTGCGGTGCGTGTGTTGTCTGCTTCCCGGGGCCTGCCATAGCCAAATACAAGTGGGTGGTGTTTAAGAACAGATTTATTACCGAGCACTTCGGGAGACTGCAAGTCCGAATGTAGTGTTAGCAGGTCTCTCTCTCTCTCCTACTCCAGCTGCTTCCTCTCCTCCCCTGTTTTCCCAAGCAGGGTGACATTCACAGGCACAGGGATTAGGACTTCAGGCTATCTTGTGTGGGAGGGCACAATCCAGCCAGTAACCAGCCTCAGAGTGGAGTGGCCACCAGGGGAAGGTTCCCCTGCAGAGCGCTGTGGAGGTCGTTAAGGCCTGTGAGGTTCCTCGTTGGTCGCAGGAGAGGTCGGAGGCCACTAAGGATAGCATTTTGTTTATATGCCCAGAGGGCTCAAGACGGATGATCGGGAGGTTGGGGGCAGCTGCCCAGATAAACAGATCATAACTTCTGGCTGGCTTTCCAGGCTTGAGCCACTTTTCCAAACAGAAACCCACGGATTGAAGGAAGGATCAGGACTTCAGAAGCAAGGGCCTTGCCACACCAGGGCACATGAATATGGTAATGATCCTCTTAGCCCTTCCCCAGAGGGACCAATGATGACTCACCGGAGTAACCATAAACGAGGAAAAGGAGCAAGCAGCCAGTCTCCAAGAGGGGCACCAACGAATCTCACCTCCTGGCTTTGACGTCTCTGCACAGTTTCCTCTATCATGAACAGGGCAGACCTGTGTGGCCAAGAGGGCACTGTGGAAGTAGGGAGTGTGACTGCCGGGGCTGAGCCTTGGAAACATCGGGCCTTCTTTTGAAGAATCACTGCCCTTGGGGAAAGCCCAATGTCACCCAGCACAAGGACACTGGACCACCCTTCAGGGAAGCCTTTGTGACAATGAACTAAGGCCTCCTCTCCTGCCAAGCCAACAAACTTCCCAGTCACGCATTGTGGAATTGTGCCTTATAGTTCTGGGCAAGCTTTTTATTGACTGTAGTTTCAGCTAACCTTTTCACTATAAACGCCCAAGTGACCTTAAGCTGGAAGCACACTGGGGAGAAGGTGGAACCGATCACAGGACGGCACACAATAGTCCCTCCAAGGGGACGAACAACAGAAACCATAGGGGAAGGGAGACAGCGTTCGGTGTAAGATATGAAAATAATAATAATTTATAATTTATCAAGGGGTCACGAAGGAGGGTGGGAGGGCTGAGTAGAAATAAATTTCTAGAAAAGAATGATGGCAACATATGTACAAATATGCTTGATACAGTTGATGCATGGATTGTTATAAGAGCTGTAAAAGCCCCCAATAAAGTGATCTTTTAAAAGAATTTTAAAAAGGAGAACCACCCTGGATATCACTCTTAAATTCTTGACTCATAGTAATTTGTGCGATACAAAATATACATTATTGTTTTAAGCCGCTAATTTTAAGGGTATGTAATTTGTTACCCAGAAATAGCTAACTAAATCAGGAGGATACCCAAACAGTTCAGTACCTATTTGGGTCTGATTTGATGCACAGAGACCTGAAGCATCATCACGAGCCCCTGTTAGAGCAGGGAATGTGAGGTTAAGATAAAAAGTGTGGTATTAGCCAAGTTTAATTAAGCTCACAGTAGGTACACTGAGGTGTGAACTGATGTGGTGGCTATTTCCCTGGTTTCCAAATGTATAATTAGAATGGAGTTTTTGGTAGCTGCTACAATGCCTGTATTTTTTTAACCTCTAGGATATTATTATTAAGGCCCCATGAAAGCCCCTGAAATTCGATGATGATTGTGCATTACAAGGAGTACTCCAGAGATTAGGGCCACCCTTGAGGACTTAGAGCTGGGACGAGGAATCTCTTTTCTGGGAAGGGTCATTTGGATAACTAGAACATCATTTGTGGGCCATCATGATGGAGGGCAAAAAAATGGAAAGTTTCAAGGATTTTGTCTTGCTTCGATCCATGATCAGTGCTCATGGAAGCAGAAGTCAAGAGATCAAAGGATGTATTTTCTTGGGTAAATCTTTTGCACCGGGCCTTTTTCAAGCACTGACAAGCAAGGTTGCTATTTTGAGGACGAGGGTATGCCTGACTCCAGTCATGGTATTTTCAACTACCTCATAAGCACATGAAGTTGGACATTGAATAAAGAAGAGAGAAAAATCCATGCAGTTTGGATTGTCGTGCTGGTGAAGAATACTAGAAGTACCCCAGACTGGTCAAAGGACAAACTGATCTGTTGTGGAAGAAGCATGAACAGCGTGCTCCTTAGAGGCCAGGATGGTGAGACGTCATCTTGCGTACTTGGACATGTTGTTAGAAGAGTAGTCCCAGGAGAAGGACATCGTGTTCAGTGAAGAAGAAGAGCAGTGAAAGAGAGGAAGGTCCTCAGCGAGATGGGTCCACAGTGGCTGTGACAATGGGCTCAAGCAAAGGAACGATTGTGCTGTTGTGTGTGGGGTCGCAATGGGTTGTAACAGACGCAATGGCACCTAACAACAACAACAACAACGACAACAACAATTCATGGACCATACTGGTCAAGCAGCTAACGCGCTCCTAATGTGATGGCTGGATTGCTTCTCTTTGGTGAGGTGTCTGAAGGCAGCTGATACTGAGGATTTCATGGGGCTAGATATTCCCCGCCTCTGACTTACAGGACATGCACACGTGGGTCCCCAGCAAATCCCCCTGACTTCACCAGCCTGGCTCCTGCAAAAACCACTGGATCATGGAGGATGACAGCGAAACTGCTCAACTCAACCAGAAGCAGCCCATGGCAGCTGTTGTCCCCAAATAGTATTTTGACTAAAACAGGTGAGAGTAGACTTATATCCATGGTATGCATGGTATGGGGTCACTCATCTGGTGAATGCATTTTCTGCTCCCCCCTGTCCCCCCCACCCCAACCAGGATCAGAAAGGAGGGAGAGACAGTTGGCATTTGTTTAGAACTGTCATTACTCAGGGGCATGACAACTTTACACCCTCTGTCATATGTAGTTTCAAGAGAACTGGACCAGCTGGACAGCCCACACATCACCACAGTCCACTAGATCCTTGCCCAATGCCAATCAAACCGATGAGCAAGAAGCAGCAAGTGTGCTGATGGCCTTGGTAACTCCCATGGGCGCCAGATGCTGGGAGATGATGTTTCTGATGTTTCAGAGGGCTGCCTCATGAAAGCCGGGAGTTTCAAACTCACTACCATGAAGTTGATTCAGACTCACATTTCATTCACACTCTAAGGTGGAGTAGAACTGCCCCTGTGGGTTTCTGAGGCTATAAATCACTATGGGTGTAGAAAGCCTCATCTTTGTCTGGAGGAGCAGTGGGTGGTTTTGAACTGTTGACCTGCGGTTACCAGCGTAACTGTCACAACTATGCCACCAGGGATCCTTTCAGGAATTTAGCTGTCTAAATATGCTGGGACACCCCTTCCATAGAAAAGGGTAAAGTATTGCATCTTGCATCTTCCATGGTGGTGAAGGAAGCACCAAGCCAGTAGGGACTATGAGTTCTAGAGGCAGCATATTCCATGCTTCTGACGCCTAGAGACTGTGTTACCTTAACAGCTGCTCACTGTATGGAAAGCCCAGAGGGAGGACTTGAGTTGACTCATGCTGCAGAGCAAGCAGCTTAGGCTGTATGACCAAGCAGATCTTAGATTGCTAGGGAGGTCATTGGGGACGGGGGGAAGGAGAAGGCCACATGCAATTAGCACTAAGACCCAGTGGGACGATCATGAAATAGAATCCGTGGAGGATCCACACTTTTCAAAAAGAGCTCCTGGTGTGCTGCTACCTTGCTGGAGATGGACTATGGGCAGAGGGCACCAAGTGCCCATGACCCCAGAACTACCACCACTGTCATTCTGCAGACTCTTCAAGTTGTGAGGCAGGTGGGCTCAGTGGCAATTCACTCTGATGGAGAAGTGGGAGATCCAGGAACAAACACGAGGAGGGCTGAAGGCAAGAGCAAACGACACCAGCAGGTAGACCAGACCTCCATGACTTCCACAGCTACTGCACCGGACACTGAGCCTCAGCATACACATTTGGAAAGCGGGTCCTTTAAGATCTGCTGATGCAGGAGGGACCAACACGTGCTGGGTTCTCACAAGGCGTGTATGAATATAAGTCAAACACACAGTTACTACACTTCAGCCCTACTTGGGATTGGCCTTTGAAGACGATGGTGAAGTGGAATCCTTCCCTAGAGGCCCTGGGAAGGGCCACATCACATCACTTTGATGCGGATGGAGAAGATCTAACATCTGTCTTTCTGTGTAGTTAGCTAGCTAACCCTCTGGCTATCATTAGTCAATCATCCATCCATCCTCCATCTAGCTATCTTTCTACACTCACAGACTCATCACCAGTGGAAAACAGTTGGCCAGAACCTGGAAGTAACAGCCAGGAGCATCGAGGTGAAGGCAGCCTGGGGTAGAGGCATGTGGGCGGAGCAGTGACAGTGGGTACAAAGCATGATGATCTTTCTGTCACATGTCAACGCTCACCACAAAGTATCCACCATGGAAAAAAGAGCCATGGAACCACCATGTCTTTCTGCCCATTCCACACGTTGCTTTATTTTTAATTGTATTGCTTTCTCAGGGATTCCCCAGGCACTGTCCACTTTGAGGATGACTGCGGGCTGACGACGGCCACATAACCCAAACGGCTTGTGTCTCGTTGCCTCATTCTACACGGAAACCCACGGATGAGCGAGAGAAGTTGTCTCTGTGACAGGTAAGAAAACAGATGGCCAGGGTCACAGAGCCAGCGGGAGATGGAGGTTCTGATTTCTAGCCTAAAGCGCTCTCTGGGTAAGAGTCTCTGGGTGGAACAGGACGATGGCTGGTGGTAGGATGGGGGAAGCTGGCTATCTGTTTCTGAAAGGTCACAGCCTTAGAACCTTATGGAGCAGCACACATGCTGTGGTTGTGAGTCAGAACCCAAGACAAATTCTCTCCTCGCTTCCCTGGGCCTCCTCTTTGGGCTGCACAGAGCCTGCCCGCCAGCAGGGGGCTCCTGCCCCTTCTTGTCTGCATTAGTCCACAAGACTGTTCTGAGCAGGTTTCTGCAACCAGCCTGCCTCTGTGCCCCACACAGGTCTTGGCACCTGGGGTTGGCCAGCGGCCTCCTTTACAGAGTGCCTTTCCCCTCAGTGCATCAACTGAACACATCTGAGAGGTGCCTATTGTGCAGGCTCCCTCTGAAGGGCTGCTAGTGCTGCCAGGCCCCTCGAGTCACACACAAGAAATGGACAGGGATCCGCAGCCCTGCCTCACAGGAGGCTGCGAATGTCAAGCCTCCGTGCGAGTGACCCTTCCAGCCACAACACATATGTGCAACTTGACATGCAGGATTCTCTTTGTGGCATGAATATGGGTTTGTTTTTCATTATGCCTTTATATTGGCTGTTCCTCCAGCAGGCTAGAGTTGTGAGCGTCTCTCCTGTCTGTCACTGACTATGGGTCCCCTTTCTGCTGGGGGCGGGGAAGGGAAGGTAACAAACTGTGTTGCGATGGCATGAACCCCACCTCTTTCACAGGGACCCCATGTGTTCGAGAGTAGAACTGTGCACCAAAAGGTCTGGGATTTACAGACGCAGATTGCCAGGCCTTTCTTCCATGGCTCTACCGGGAGCCTCTCCCCTGTGCCAGGGTCTCCATGCAGAGAGCAGTCAGCCTGAGCCCAGATGGTAAGTAACATAGATAAGTTAAATATATAATGTCAGAGGACAGTGAGTGCCTGGAAGAAATATCGGGCTTGGAACAGGGCAGGGAGTTGAGGGAACTAGAGTAGCCTGACACGCTTTGCTTTTTGAATGAAAAAAGTCAGAGGACGGCTCACCAAGCAGGTGGCATTTGCAAGAAAATCTAAAGATACTCATGGAGCCAGCCAGCACTGGCTATTTGAGAGAAAGTTATGTCAGGGAACAGGAAATGTGCCCCGGGCTCCTGGCTTGTGTGAGGAGCAAGGTGGAGGCCAGTGTGGCTGAGTGGAGGGAAGAGCAGGCGCCGAGGGCAGAGGAACGAGACGCTGAGAGGAAACATTGGGTCATGGAGAGGACGTAGTTCCTGTAGTCTTGCTGGCCGTGGGATGACGTTAGTGTGGACTGCATGTAAGATCAGATGTGGCTTTCAAGTGAGAAATACATACAAGAACTCCAGGCACTTCCGGTGGCCTATTCTTGGGTGAGCGGTTCAAAATCACTGGCCACTTCATGGGAGAAAGATAAGGTGTTCTACCCTGCAGAAGAGTGACAGTCTCAGAGACTGACAGGGGCAGCTCTACCCTGTCTTATAGGGTTGCTATGAGTCAGAATGCACTCGATGGCTTGGTTTTTTTGAGTTATTAAAAAAAAATCTTTTTATTGGAGTCATTAAAGCTCGTATCACAGTCCATCCATACAAGCACAATTGTACACATGTTGCCATCGTCATTTTCAAAACATTTTCTTTCTACTTGAGGCCCTGTTATCAGCTCATTTTCTCTCTTCGTTCCGGCACCCTCCCTTCTTCATGAAGCCTTGAGTATTTTAAAATTATTATTTTTTTCATATCTTACACCGATCGCTGTCTCCCTTCATCGACTTTTCTGTTGTTCGTCCCTGTGTGTGTTATATGCTGATCATTGTGATTGGTTTCCCCCTTCTCCCGCCCCCGCCCCCACCTTCCCCTTCCCCTCCTGGTATCATTACTCTCATTATTGGTCCTGCAGGGGTTATCTGTCCTGGATTCCCAGTGTTTCCAGCTCTTATCTGGACCAGTGTACCTGCTCTGGTCTAGCCGGATTTGTAAGGTAGAATTGGGGTCATGACAGTGGCAAGGGGGAAGCATTAAAGAACTAGAAGAAAGTTGTATGTTTTGTTGGTGCTATACTGCACCCTGATTGGATTATCTCTTCCTTGTGACCCTTCTGTGAGGGGAAGTCCAATTTGTCTACAGATGGGCTTTGGGTCTCCCTCTACTCTCCCCCTCATTTACATCGATATGATTTTTTTTTTGTTCTGGGTATTTAATGTCTGATACCTGATCCTATCGACACCTTGTGATCACACAGATTGGTGTGCTTCTTCCACGTGGACTTTGTTGCTTTTCAACTAGATGACTTCTTGTTTATCTTCAAGCTTTAAAGACCCCAGAAATTATATCTTTTGATAGCCGGGTACCATCAGCTTTCTTCACCACATTTGCTCATGCACCCATCTTGCCTTCAGCGATCATGTTGGGAAGGTAAGCATCACAGAATGCTGGGTTTTTAGAACAAAGTCTTCTTGCTTTGAAGGAGTGCTTGAGTAGAGGCCCAATGTCCACCTGCTACCTTAATACTTTACATACAAATATATGTACATAGTTCTATTTCTCTATCATTATATATAAGTATATTTATATATGTACATGCCTGTATTTAGACCTCTATAAATGTCCTTTGCCTCCTAGTCCTTACCTCTGTTTCCTTTTACTTTCCTTTCAACCCCCTATCACGTTCGAGTTTCAGTAATTCTTCTCCGCTACATTGCCCTTGATTAAGCACCACCAGTCATACTATGCTCTCCTTGCCATCAATTTTAGATCACTTGTTGTTCCTTTGTCCCTGGGTTTGTCGACACCCCCTTCCCTTCCACTACCTCCCCTGTGCCCCCCCTCCCCCAGAACCATTGGTCCCAGTTGTTTTCTCTTCCAGATTGTTTTTCCCACCTCGCTTATCTAGATAGACATGCAAAGACAATAATAAGCACAAAAACAAAAACAAAACCCCAGCAAAAACAAACCAATTACAAAAAAGAAAAGCCTGTAAATAGTTCTAGGTCTGTTTGTTGACCTTTAGGAATGCTTTCTGGTTGAGTCTGATGGGGTGCCACACCCTGGTTCCAAAGTCTACCTTTGGTATCCCTCATGGATTGCATTGCTTTGCTCCCCTTGCTGCTTCGTTGCATGTTCTTGACTTATTTTTATAGAGTCAAGACTTTGAGCGAGAGGACCTAGAAGAAAGGAGTGGCAAGGTACTTCAGAGAAATCAGATCCCTGTGAATCACAATGGAGCAGGTGTGTGTGTGCAAACATATGTACACATACATGCACACAGAGGGCCTTAGTCAAGTTTGAAATCTGTCAGCAGCCTAGTTGAGATGAGTAGAATGCTATCCTCAGGGGTGTAGATTTAAAGAAGAGATTCAACATGGGGATAAGTTATGCTTTGGGATTTATCAGTAACAGGGACAATTGTGTTTCTGAAATCCTGGGGGCAATCTCCAGTGACTTCTCTCAGGTTCATGATGACAGAGGAGTCAGAGTAGAAATTTACACTGGTAGAAGTGCCCATCACACTCAATCCTCATGATTCCTTAATATCTCAGTTTGCCAGATTTTAGAAATAGAGGCATATGGAGGCAATGATTCTCCATTCATTTTTAGGGAAGCACTCCATTGCACAAGAAGATAAGGTATCTACTCCTTAGTGACCTCCCCAGCCCCTGAAATTCAAGTCCAGAAGGGTGTAGGTGGAGGGGTGGGAAGGCACGCTTGTCTCAGAGAAGATGATTATACTTCTGTTGGTGGGTAAACTGGGTAGGTCAAACTGCTATCAGGGAAAAGGCTGTACATTACCTATATAGACCCCAAGGGCGAATATGCTTGGTATTATGTTCCCAATTGAACACTTTTGACATCACTTCTATGCAGCCCTGGTGGCCCAGGCCACATGCTGTAGACAACTGGGACTTGAGAATCTGTCATTTTGAGGCACACAATCTTCATCATAGGTCACACCTGTATGATCCGATTTGGAAATCCCACTAAGCAAACTGGACTTTACCTTAAACTCACCTGTCGCAGATGTAAATAACTGACACAATTCTCTTGGACTTATGGCTGAGATGCCCCAGTGCGAGAAGAAGCAGATGGCTGTTACCCCAAGGTTATGGACTTGGCAGTCGTTGGACTTTGGTTTGGATCCCATGCGTTGTGGGTGCCCAATGCGTAGTGGCCTGGGACTAGCGTATAGTTACTTAATGTATGCTCTCTTCGCTTTCTATGTCATGCGTCAGTCTGGCAGCCATGGTTCTGCCTTTGTGAATGAGTGCCATGGCTACTTTTGCCATATCCCCAATCCTCGCTATTTTGTGCAAATAGTGCCCAGTCATTTAAGCTTTTTAATCTGTCCAAATGAACAATTGCTGGCCTACACAAGTATAATTTCCCTTTTTCAACGGTGTTTTAATTTCTAGACCACTGGCTAAGCTAATGATACTTTCATTAGAATTACCCTATGTACCATGGGGATGATCCATGTTTTCCAATAAAGTGATAATGTCTCTAAAATGAGCCAAGGACACAGATTAAACCAAGAGGACTTTGGGATCATATTTAATCCTAGCCCTCATCTGAGAACAATTGGTTCTTATGACATGGATTTACTTGATATTCATGGAGACGTCACTGAAGATCTGGGTGCTATAGAAAAGTGTGGTGAGGAAATCCGATGGTGCCTGGCTCTCAGAAAGAGGTGTCTGGGGTCTTAGAGGTTTTTCTTCAAATAAGTAGCCACCTAAGTGAAGGGTCACCTAAGTCCATATGGAAGAAGCACACCAGCCTGTGCGATCCAAGGCTTTTAAATAATAAAATCCAAATTCAGAGGGAAGAAGGGTGTCAGAGCTTAAATTCTCAACACCCAGCTTGCAGAAGGCAATGGACAATAGTGGAAACCCGAAGTTCATTGGCAGGATTCCCCATGTGGATCAAACGTCCAGCGAATCCCTCTGATTGCGGCCCGGGGAGGTGAGCAGCTTCGTTATCAAGTCGATTATGGCAGAGTGGTTAGATTAAAATGTAGCACCTTATCATTTGGGTCCCCTTTGGACCCATTTTAAATTTGTTCCAGTATTTAATATTTTCTGCTCTGTTTTTGATTGAGGTTTCCTGTTTTGTCCAGTTTCTTTTTGTTTCTTGATTTTGTTTTCTTCTGTTTTTCTTTTCTTCTGTATATGAAACCCAGCTTGGTCCATCTATAGGCACAGTAACTGGATGGATACTTTCCGAGAGACATGGCAGAGGAGCTCTGGGGAGGAGCCTTGGAAAGAAAGACAGGGCTTTCTACTCCTGTAAAGAGTGACAGCCTCAGGCTGTCCTGTAGGTTCCCTGTGAGTCATCATCAACTCGGTGGCAGTAAGGGACATGGCAGGACAGGTTGGGGAGAAGTGGGGCGCTAACATCAATAATTACAAGAAACAAGGAAATGTTCTGAAATTGATTGTGGTGACAATTACATAACTCTTCTTACTATGACTGAGCTACTGAATTGTATATATGACTTATATATAATTAAAAAAAACCCAAAGAAACAAAGAAATGCATGAGTTACAATGTCAGAAACCAAGGGGGCAGTTCTCCTCTGTTCTGTGGAGTTGCTGAGTCGGGATGGGCTCGAGGGCAGTGAGTTTGGAGGTGGTTGTACTTCACTGTGGTGCATGAAAATGGTTAACATCCTCGACTGCCATCAGAAAGGCTGGTGATTCTCATCCACTCAAAGTCTTTGCAATCTCCTCCCAGAACCCTGCGGAGCTCAGTTCGGCTCTGACATATGGCGCCCTATGAACTGGAATGGACTCACTGGCACCTGAGGCCAAGTCTGTGAGGCCCCTGCAGGGCACTGCTCACAGTCCACTCTGAGCTGCACCCTGTCTCCCAGACCAAGGGCGCCTTCGTGCCCGAGTTTGACTTGGGCACGTTTACCAGGTGTTATGAAAAGAGTAGTGGTAGACATGAACTCTGGGGCCCAGATTTGAAGTCCTGCCTCTATTATTTACTGGAGGTTCTGTGGCACAAATATGCATCTGACTACTAATCTGGAAGGTTGGTGGTTCTAATCCACCTAGAGGTGCCTTGGAAGAAAGACCCTGTGGAAACCTTGCCTTTCTGGGCTCACATGTTTTCTGCTGTTGACAGGATGCAGCGTGACCACTTTCCCATCACTTTCCATTAGTGGAAAACTGTTGACATGCTTCTCTGACCGGTTTGCGCCTCATCCAGGCTCTAGCTACCACAGGTTGTACTGTAATTTCAGCCACCGAGTACCTTTGGGGTGCAGTTCTACTCTCACACACAAGGGGGCACTAGGAATTGGAGTGGAAACCATGGAACTAGTTTGGTTTTCAGTCTTCCTTTGGATGAGAATGAACAGACCATCTAGCCAATGTTGATTTCTGCCTGTTCACCTCTGCTGTGCCACGTCCCTTAAGTCAGGAGTTCCTGCTCTAGTTTCCAGGCAGATTCTGCCAACCTCACCCCTTCTAACCCAACTCTCAATTTCTAGCTGTGCCAACCTGATTACTTCTAATTGTCTTTGACTGCTTCCAGCTGAGTCTTCTCACTGGCGTTCTGTGGGGCCCACAGCCAGTCTCCCAGCCACATGGAGACAGGGGAAGGAAGGAAGGGAGCAGCTGGGACCACAGTCAACTGCGAGTATGGTTCCTGGCTCTCCAGCTCACTGTGCTTTAAGGGGTTAACCCATTCTCGTTAGATCATGGCCTACCTTTGAACAAGACAAATGATGCTATTTGCTGACCCCAACGGCAACCAACCATGTTAGTGTAAAAGCTCTTAGAAAACGTTTAGCTATGTCTTCCTCCAAGATGGATAGGGTCGTGTTGCTAGGTACACTAGAAATGCACTTGAATTTCAGTAAACCATTTTGTCACCCATTTACTCAACAAATATTTATTGAACAATTATAAGCTGTGCTAGACCGTGAAGGACAAAGCAAGAAAAAAAAAACTAGGTACCGCCCCTGTTCTTCATGAATCTAAAAAAGAAGGTATTCCTAATACATAATACAGTCTGCAGGAAAAATGTGAAGCTCCCATTGCCAACTCACAGCCATCGAGTCACTTTTGACTTAAAGTGGCCCTTGATAGGGTTTTTGAAGGTATAAATCTCTACCAGAGCAGATAGCCTCATCTTTCTCCTGCAGAGCAGTTGGTGGTTTTGAACCACTGACCTTGTGTTTGGCAGCTTAATGCTTACCCAACAGCACCACCAGGGCTCCCAAATTTAAAGTGAATGATATGTAATAAGAAAGAATTGGGAGGTGGTGGTTGGGGGAGGGACCGGCCTCTTGCAGCTCACTAATTGGGAAAAGAGTTATGGGAAATGAGCAATCCAGTTGGGTAGAAATGGGTCAGTGACAGCAGATTGGGGGAAAGGGTTATTGCATAGACAAAGGGGCAAAGATGTTGAAGCCCAACCTGGATGAGAAGCAGCTAACAGGTGGTGCTCAGTGAGATCCTACAGAAGGAGGATGAGGTTAGACATTTTGTTTGGACTAATAGGTAAAAAATCTTCAGTGCTGGACTACTCTTATTAAACCAGATGTCTTCTATACATTTAAGCTAGACAGCCAGTGGCAGGCCAGTGATAGAATTCTCTTCTTCCAAGCCAGACACCTGGGTTTGATACTTGGCCAATTCACCTGTGCAGCCACCATCAACAGACGCGTGTGTGTTGCAATCAATGATGTTGAATAGGTTTCAGTGGAGTTTCCAAACTAAAATGGACTAGGAATAAAGGTGTGGTGAAAATCAGCCAGTGAAAATCCACAGACCATAGTGATTCAATTCCCCACCGATGAGGAGGATGGTGCAGGACCAGGCAGTGTTTCATTCTGCTGGGCATGGGGTCAGCGTGAGTTGAGGGTAGAACAGAGTTTCAGCCGTCTCCATGAAAGTTAACAACAGTATGAGGATAACACATTGCTTTGTGTACTAGTTTACCTTCCATGACTTTTTTTTGGGGAGATCATTTAAGTGAATACAGGCGTCTAGTTCCAAAGCCAGTTAACACAGGCAGACCCAAGATTTAGACTTCTCTTTGGCATCCATCCAAGCTGATAGAATTAGCAGTGAACTTGAATCAAACCCAGGCAGCCGGCTTGAGAATGATTTAATGGGCCTGGGCTTTCTCTGTTCTTCACCCCTTTCCTGACCTCCACCCAGAGAGGATAATTAAAAGGCAAATATCTATTTCATTGTAAATGTCTTCCAACATTTCTAAGTCTAGAGCTGTTTTTTTTAAGGACATAAAGCTACTTTGATGAACAGTTTCTGAAAAATGTCCTATACCGAATAAAGGGGCCTTGAGATTTCCATATAGAGCTAACGTTCCATAAATTTTTAAGGAGTAACACTCTATTATCTAACATTGGAGAACCCCCAAGCCTTTTCTGAAGAAAGATCATTAACCGTAATGACCCAAAGTGAGTCCAAATTTTCCTCCTTCATTAGACATCTACGGAGCCATCTCACCCACACCAGCCCCACACTGTTCTCCTCCCCCTCACACCCCTGATTGTCTCAAACACAAACTCATTGTCATTGAGTCAGTATCAGCTCAGAGTGACCTTATAGAACAGGGTAGAATTGCCCTTGTGGGTTTCCAAGACTGCAATTCTTTATGAGAATAGAAAGCCTCAACGTTCTCCTGTAGTCCGGATGGTGGTTTTGAACTGCTGGCCTTGTGTTTAGCAGCCCAATGTGTAATCACTAGACCACCAGGGCTCCTCTCTGGGTCTGGTTACTGTCCTGTTAAAATCAGAAGTATCAAATTAGACTGTCTGGGATGGGCCTTGCAGAAATTTGGGGGTGGGGCAAAAGGCCTCTTACACACAATCAGAGAAACAAAATAGGAAGTGTATTTAACCTGGGAAAGTGGGGATATGGAAGAGATGGCTAGAAAGCACACCTTGTGTGTTCATAGCCACAAGAGGACTGGTGACTGGTTGTAACAGGCAAGGGACCGCTTAGGTTGTTGTGTGCTGTCTAGTGCTGTCTGGCTCCCGATGACTGGAAGAGAGACAGATCTGCCCCACAGGGTTTCTAAGGCTGCCATCTGCATGCCGTGGGCTGCCACATCTTTCTCCCACCCATCAGGTGAGGCAGCACCCCTCACTCCCCTGTCCCCCACCTGTTGGTTTGCAGCAGAGCACTTTAACCACAGCCCCAGCACAGCTCCTTGATGATAGAGCAACAGTCACAAGGAGACCTTGGTAAAGCACGCATTTACGCATTTCTCAGGGTCACTGGGTGGGTGGGAGAGTCTCTAAGACGCTGATGAATGACAGCTGTGGCCTGCTTCCTGCCCCTCCCCCAGCCTAAAGCTTAGGGTGACGGCACAGTACCTGTGGACAGCGGAGGAAACAATGGCAGCATCTGGAGGAGATGGAATCCTCTCTTTTGACTCGGGTGTTGTTAAGATCAGAGGTTAGGCTCGGTTTGACTTCCGGGAGTCTCTCAGTTGGAGGCTCAACAGGTAGCACTTTGGAAATGCCGCCCGCTACTTAGACTCCCGGGGGCCATGGCCTCATATGCATGTGAAAGCTGAACCACGAGTACGACGGAAGGATGGATGCATTTGAATGGTGGTGTTGGCGAAGGATATGGAATATATCCCGAACGACCAGCAGAAGGGACCCATCCGTCTTAGAACTCCTCCAGGCTGGGGAGACACGACTCACATACTATCAGGAGACCAGTCCCTGCGAAAGGACATCATGCTAGGTAGAGTCGGAGCAAAAGGCCCCCAGTGAGACGGATTGACATAGTGGCTGCAACAATGAGCTCAAACAAGCCGACTCTTGTGGGGATGGCACCAGACCTGGCAGTCTTCCGTCCTTTTTTACATAGCGTCGCCAAGAGCCCCCCTAACAACAAAAACACTGCACCCCCCCCCCGCAGCCCCTTACAAGATTCCTTATTCTAGATGTTGAAAGGGCGCTGGGGGGTCTGGAGAGGGTCGCCGTATCCAAGGCGGTTGCAATTGTTTACTGGGGATGAACACGGCCACAGCACGCACGGAACAAAAGCACCCAGGAGCTGCGCGCGCGAGCCCATCCATCTCACTACCTCATCCTGCAATCCCGGCCATCAGTTGAATGGAAACCAAAGATGTCAACGTACAAGCAGAGGCAGCAAACGCCCGGCTCCCTACGTTGCCGCTACTATTACTGTTGCCGCTGCTGCTATTCCACCCGAACAATCCCATCTACGTGAGAGCGGGGCAGACGCCCTGCCACCTCCCGACTCCCCACCCATCCGCGGCCCAGAAGGCCCTACTGTGTGCCAGGCTCTCGCCTGTGCACCGAAGCAGCCGGTCCACAGTCCACGGAGAGTCGAGCCCGCCTTCTCTCTCCCGCCCAGAGTGGGTGCGGCTGGCACAGGATTTCACTGCCCAGGCCCCGAATTCAGCAACCCCCCGCGGCCGCAGCGGCGCGACCCGGGCGGTTTGGGAGCGCGTGTGCCCGAGGCGGCGCGGGCTCCGCGGGCCGGGCGCTCAGGTGGCTCCCCCGCCCCAGGCCCTGCCCCTCCCACGAGGGTCGCGTTTGGCTGTGGCGCGCGGGGAAGGAGGGGCTACGAGGGATTTGAAAGTGCACAGGCTGCGGAGCGGAGCTCGCCTCTGTTCCCGCCGCCCGCCACCAGATTGAATTTCTGCAGCTTCAAACTGAACGGGGCTTTCTTCTGCTGCCTTCCAGAGGGCGCCTGCAGCCCTCCGCGGGGCGCACGGCTAGCCGCGAGCGAGCCCAGCCCGAGCTGCCAGACGGCGGCGGCCAGGGCAGCGGCTCCGAGGCGCGGGGACCCGGGACCGAGGCGCTGGACCGCCCCCCGCCGCCCCTGCGCCCCCCGCGCCCGGAGCGGGCGACAGTGCTTGCTCCGCCCGGACGCTGTCCGCTGTGGGGGTCCTGGTGTCCCGAGAGGGGCCCGCACGACCGTCTGTAGAGGAACTTCGGGCGAGCGAGCCCTCTGGGTCCCCGCCGCCCGGCTCGTCTGGCTCGGGAGCCGCCGCTATTGTCTGCGCGGCGCTCGGCGGCGCGGGGGACGCTCGGCGGCAGCGGGGCGCGGGGACTCCGGCCGGGCGGGGCCGGGCCCGGCGGCGGCGGCGGCGGGAGGAGCCCGGAGCCGGAGGAGGAGCCGCGGGCGCGCGAGCCGCCGAGTCCGGGGACGCGGGTCGCGGCCGAACGCGATGCCGGCGGCGGCGGGGGACGCGCTCCTGGGCGAGCCGGCGGCGCCGGGGGGCGGCGGCGGTGGCGGCGGCGGCGAGGACGCGGCGAGGCCCGCGGCGGCCTGCGAGGGAAGTTTCCTGCCCGCCTGGGTGAGCGGCGTGCCCCGCGAGCGGCTCCGCGACTTCCAGCACCACAAGCGCGTGGGCAACTACCTCATCGGCAGCAGGAAGCTGGGCGAGGGCTCCTTCGCCAAGGTGCGCGAGGGGCTGCACGTGCTGACCGGAGAGAAGGTGAGCCGCGCGGGCGCCCGCCCTGGGCCCGACGGTCTGGGGATGGGGTGGCCGCGGGCAGCCGGGGACCCTGCCCAGAGCGCTGCGCGGGGAGTCCGTGCGCCGCCCCCATCCCATGCTCCCGCCGCTCAGCTTGTCTACAGGCTCGAAAGAAGGGTCGAGCGAAATGCGCGCTCAGCCCCTTGTGGCTGGGCCTCCGGGCCCCTCCGGAGGGGCGATCGGGGGTCAGCTTCCTGAGGGGAGCGGTCGAGTGACCCGAGAAGCCGCCCCGCGAAACCTTTCTGCTCCTCCAAGGGCGCCGCCTGGCGGACACCAGCGCCGGGCTGGGGCTGGGGGTGGGGTGGGGGCTGTGCGCGCCTGGCCCTGGGGGCCCTGCATCCTTGCAGAGGCAAGCGGGAGGGCTGCATGGCTGGGGGGGTGTGGGGTTGCGGCTCTGGAGACGCTTGCAGGCAGACCCTCTAATTCTGGGGAGGGGGCTGTGGAGACGCTTGCAGCCAGACCCTCTAATTCTGTGTGTGTGTGTGTGGGGGGGGGGTCGCTCTGGAGACGCTTGCAGCTCTGGAGACTCTTGCAGGGAGACCCCTTGCCAGGACCCAGGAGGAAAAGGTGGAAGACAGCCTGGACTTAGGGGCGAGGGGAGAGGGGGGGAGAAAGTGCATCTTTGGCTTGCAGCAGGGGAAGTTCTTGGAGTGTTGAGAGGAGGGCTTTTACAAGTCCTCTCACATACCCATCCTCACTCTTTCTTCCCTCTGTCGACATCTACACACAGACGCCTCCCTCCACTCCTAATCATTTTCAGAAGTCTCCCCTCCAATCTCCGTCCTTCCCTTTTCTCCTCCATTCCCCCAACCTCCCCGGGCCCTTGGATCAGGGCTGCAAGAAAAGGCAGTACTTCTGACAAGGATACGCTCAGATTCCAGAGACTGGGAGATGCCCACCAAAGCGCAGACCCAGAGGGGCAACCCGGCTCAAGCCTCCTTAGAAGAGAGAGGATTAGCTACCTTTGCCAGGGTGTTGCAGGTCAATTGAAGGTGTGTGTAGCTTGGCTCTGTGAGAGGCAACTCAAGATAAAATGACTTACTTTGAGTTAAGCACTCAGGTGAGGGGTCACCCCCTAGGCTCTGGATCACACCCTAGGTTCTGAGTCACCTGCAGGCTGGCTAATACCCCAAGCTTGTGGGTCACCTTGGAATCAAGTCTCCTCTAGGAACTCAGTTGCTCTACTCAGGTGCGGCAGTAGTACCTGGGTAAGCAGCCAGAGAACCAAGCTTCCCCACCTGGGAACCTGGGCACCCCAGGCTGGGAGCATGGGACCTCTGTGCAGGGCTGAGCCGCCCGACAGGCCTGCCCGTTCCCAGCCTTATTCTACTTGCTTCCTTTCCACCCTAGCCTTTCTGCTTTGTCCTGGAGTCCCATGCATCTGAGAGCAAGCCTCAGGTGCCCTTTCACCTGTTCTCTATTCCTGCAGCTGCTGCCACAGGGGTGTGCAGGGTTCGAAGAGGTGTTTCCAAAGTGCCTCTCGCCAACGTTTTCACGTAGAAAGGGCGTGTTCTGCAAGAACTCCCTGGATTGAGTGACTCTTCCAACCAGGGGAGGAAGACAACCAAACCCCCAAACAAACCCCAACCCCCTCCAAACCTCATTCAGGTCTACAGGGAACAGATCAGACCTTTGGTTTGCAGTGGGCTGTTGAAGCACATCTCTTGATTCTATCCAGGGCGTCCAGATGCGGTGGGGCCAGCGTGCTAGCTAATTCCAATGAGCTCACTTGTGTTCCTGTGTAAATTCTGTTGGCCCGGGTGGTAGGAGTTTGTTTTCATTTGAAAGGTGTAGGACCTAGACTAGTCGTGTGTATTTCCTCTCTAAACTTAGCAGAAAGAGACGACGCTTTCTTCTGACAGCATAATGGTAAACATTTCAAGTGAATTCATCGCGCCTGCCAGGCTGCTCGGCTTCTCCTGGCACCGCTCCACTTTCTCTGTGTCTTGGGCCTCCGGCTTCTCACCAGCGCATTTTGGCTACGTAACGTAAGGCCGTTGGCCTTGACTGAACTGCCTGGGGATGTTCTCAGAGCTCAACCCCTATCCTTCTGTGAGTGATTCTGGAAATGTATACTAGGTGGGGGAGTCCCTGGGAGGTGCAAATAGTTCTAGCGTTCTCTAAGGAAGGTTGGTGGTTCCAGTCCGCCCAGAGGCACCACAGTTGGGGTGAGAGAGGGGAATTCTGATGGTCTCCTGAGAAGTCAGCCACTCAAAACCCCATGGATCATAGTTCAGCCCTGATGCACATGAGGTCGCTTTGAATTGGAATGAATTTAATGGCAATTGATTTGGTTTGATTTGGCACTGAGCCCACCGGGCATAATGGAGTGCAGGTTTATTCACCCAGATGGGGGCCAGAAGCGGACCCAGTACCCCTGTGTGAATAGATCCCTTCCCTTCCCATCTTGTCTTTGTTAACAACTGACATCAATAATCGGAAAAGGTATTAAGTGGATGTGCAATTCCTTCGCTGAACCAGTTGGTTTGAGCTAGTTAGGACTGGCGGTTCCAGTTAAGGCTGGTTGGTTTGATCTAGTTAAGGCTGGAGGAAGATGTAGGAGAGGGATATTTACTTAGAAAGAGCCGCTTGGGTTTTCTGGTCTGGGACTTTGGGTGGTGCCAATGGGTCACACATTCGGCTGCTGACAGAAAGGCAGGTGGTTTGAGTCTACCCAGAGGCACCGTGGAAGAAAAGCCAGGTGACCTACTTCTGAGAATTCAGCCATTGGAACCTCAAAGGAGCACAGCTCCATCTGGGTACACGTGGGGTCGCCACAAGTCAGAATCTACTTGATTATTCAAGGGAAACTGTTATTTTATCTAGTTTTTAAAATGTGCTCCTCTGCAGCCAGGGGAATCGGTGAGAATCAGCCCTCTGGGAACTGAGTAGCAGCCTCGTGAGAAGGGCTGGAGTTCAGCTCACTCAGTTAACGGCTCTAAAGAAACAATGGTGTCATTCACAGCACTTACTCCCCCCAATCCAGCGGCTTTAATGCTTAACTAATAGATTTGGATTTTAGCAGGTTGTAGAGATTAAAATGTTTTCTGTGCATGCCTTTGCCTGGGAAGGAAGGATCTGCTGAGTTAATGAGTCCCGGGTCCCCACCGCCTGCCCCCACTCTTGGTTGGAATTGCCTTCCTGAGGCCAATACAAAGGTCAAGGCAATCCCAGGTTAATTGCAACCTTACCTTCTTTTTAAAAGGTGAGCTATTTAGAGGGCCTGGGGCCTGGGGAAGGGTCCACCCCAGGAGCACATTTATCCTGGTGCTAGGGGAGACCTTGTCAAGGAAAGGTCTGGAGGATGGTGTGCAGTGTCCCCTGCAGCCGTGGAGGAGGGGGGCATATAAATCACCCAGGAAGGCCTCTGTCCCCCTCTATCATCTCCTCTCTTGGGATACCTACTTTTTGGATAATCCCCAAACCAAACTAGTTGTCGTTAGTGATTCTGACTCATGGCACAGTGAAAAAACAACAGCAGCACATAAAGACCCCGAAACCCACCGCCGTAGATGAGATTTGGTCCAACAGCATCCATATAGGGCTGTGGTTCTCAGCCTTCCTAATGCCGTGACCCTTTAATACAGTTCCTCATGTTGTGGTGACACCCCCAGCCATAAAATTATTTTTGTTACTATTTCATACCTGTAACTTTGCTACTGTTATGAATCATAATGTAACTATCTGGTATGCAGGATGTATTTTCATTGTTATGAATTGAATATAATTAAAGGATAGTGATGAATCACAAAAACAAAAATCAAAAACAATAACGTAATACCATGTGAAATATTTATTTCTAATAACAAATCATTGAAATTTTGTCTTGAAGCATGGTGTAGCATGGGTAACAGTCTTAATATAACAACAGTGAATTACATTGCGACATTTCACGACAGTATGGCTATGAAAAAGCCAACGTCTTGGTTCCTAAGACCATTGGAAATATGTGTTTTCTGATGGTCTTAGGCGACCCCTGTGAAAGCGTCGTTCGACCCCCAAAAGGGTTGTGACCCACCAGTTGAGAACCACTGCTCTACAGGTTTCCTATAACTCTTTACAGGCACAGCCCACCTCATCTTTCTGCAGGTGCCATGGTGCTTTGAACCACCAACCTTCTGGGTAGCAGCACAGTGCCCAACCCTCAGCTCCACCAGGGCTGCTTCTTCATGGCTGTGATTTCATGGCATGGAATAAGAAACTTTTTTTCATGGCAAAGGGGACTATTATGAAATTTGGGGGGAAATTAGTAAAACATAGTTGGAGACAAAGCTTGGTAGTGAGTGCTTAGGTCTGTCAAGGTATAGAGCTGGTTTGGTAGGCAGGATGCTGAAGCTTCCACCACCTCAGGACCTTCTGTAATTAAGCCACTCTGGGATGCAAATATGGATGCAAAAGATGATTGGTTAGGGTGTTTGAAGATCTTGTTCTAACCCTGGGTTAAAAAACGAGCCTGCTTGTCACCTTCCATTGGTGTTCTTTTAGGGCTAAAAGTACGGGTTTCCTGCTTAGTAAGTTGCCAGTGATCACGCTTCTCTCACGACAGTGCCAGCTACCTGGCGTGAAGGAGTTACTAAAAATATAGTTTACTATGTTGTGCAGTGCAGGAAATATGACTAATTTTAAAAGTGGCCTTTTGGCAGATCTGTTTTTAGAAAGTATTTCTGAGACAAACAGGTGCTAAATCCTGTGTTTCCAAGTGCTCGAAACGCGGGGGTAATAGCTCTGAGGAGCAAGCCATGCTTGGCAAAAGGGAAATTCCCATGACTCCTCAGCAGGGGCTGCTTGGCAAGGAGGAGGCGTTTGGCAAAAGCAACCTGCACCGAACGGCGTCGTTGTGTGTCAAGGCAGTGCCTGTCATGTTCAAGGTTCCATGCCGCTGTGAGTGGCAGGCACATTCTTTTGGAACTTCCTGGCCTGCCTGGTCCTTTTGAAGTACTTGTGAATGATGAAAATTGGCATGTAGGCCTTGCCTCTTGGTGCTCACCGAGGCTGAGGTTCCCCGGGACTTCAAAGGGTGCTTTGAGTTGGCACAACAGTGCAGAAGCATGCCCACAGAGAGGAGTACAACCCCACATTTTCTCTGCAGGTGCTGAATCACAGGCCACAAGGCTTGGTTTCCATATGTACCTGCTCTGTGGGACCCCAGAGTCCCACTCACTGCTGGCTGTTCCAGCACAGCAGTCCCACCCGGCTGTTCTCCCAGGCGGTGTGCCTTCTGGCAGCTAGATAACCCCTCTGCAGACCTGGGCAGTGACAGGACCACTCTATATGGAAAAGTGGATTGGGAGGGGAGTATTATTGACCTTGGTACACATAGCCTGTTCTTGATTATTCATGGTAACGGAGAGACTTGCTATCTTTGCTAATTGAAACCCATAGATAATCAATCTTCAAGCCTTATTTTTAGCCAACCCTTGAAACCTCTTCCTCCACTTGGGCCGGGCCTCTGGTCACTTCCAAGTGTTGGCCTGAATTGAATTTCACGCTGTCAGATGGGGGTGCGGCAGACACGGAAAACGACCTACAGAAAGAGGTGGAACCTGGGCCTGAAGAGGGCCCTGCAGACTTGGTGAACTCTTTCAAACCCCCCACCCCCCAAAAAACCTCCCCACCTACACACACACACACACACACACACACACACACATTAAGGTTGACTGGAGGTTTGAACAATTACCTAGAGGTGCCTCTGAAGAAAGGCCTGGCAAGCTGCTTCTGAAAAACCAGCCACTGCAAACCGCGTGGAATAGAGTTCTACTCTGACACATAGAGGCTCACCAGGAATTAGAATCAACTCAACAGCAACTGCTCTGTCTTGGTGTTTTGATGCCTGATTCAGAGACAGTTGTGCATTACTTCCTGGGGATAGATCCACCCTCTACCCCTGCCTCCCCCATCCTCAATCACTTGAGTTATGGGAAATGTTGAACGAGTTGTGGGAAACTGGATTCATGTCAACTGGAGCAAGATTTTTAGTTTTGAGGTGTGTGTGGGGGGGTGCATACTGGTGCTGCTTTGCTAAACTAAGCTTGTTAGGAACAAGACAGAGGGACAGAAAGACTGCCTGGGTCAGAACATCGCGTGGCATCCTTTGAAAACTCCTCTCCACCCTCACTGTTGTGACTAGGTTTGAAGTCACCGTGTGACTCAGCAGACCTGTCCTGCCTCAGGTTTCCTGCAGTGCCATCTTTATGGAAGCAGGTCGCCAGGCCTTATTTCTGCAGCACTCCTGTGTGGGTTCGAACTGATGCTCCACTGTTAACAATAGACTGCTTCACTGTTGTGCCCCGACAGCTCCTCCCCCGGCCCTTCTGGTTGTGACATTTCTCATAACTGTGTTCCTTCAGGAGTCTTGGGGCTGAGCATAGGTAATACAGACAGAGTTCAAAGGCACAGGTGTGTGGAGGGAGGGAGTGCAGAGAGCAGCTTCTGGCCGTGCTTCCAGCCATCTGGTTCAGAGCCCTCCCTGTAGAAGCAAGCCCATAGGTATACAAGCATGTGTACACATTTTAAATGTGTATCTATGTGGACTGGTCGATATATTACACTGCACCTGCTGTTCAGCGTCTTTTTCTTTTTTCCTCTCTGCAATATATCTTGAACATCTTTCCATAGAACTGCCACAGAACTGCCGGGTTCTTTTCCATCACTCTTGCACACGATCCCATTGGCTGGAGGTGCCATATTTATTTAGCCCTGCCTTGTTGATGGACGTCTGGGCGGGACGCCTTTTCTTATTGATCACAGCAGAGTTGCAGTCAACAGCCACGCCCATTTGGCAATTTCTGAGTGCTTTAGATGTATCTGAGGGATGCATCCCCAACCTTAGGCAGAGAGGACCCCCTGTTTTAACTGCCGACAAAGACGGCCTTTCTTTGTCGTCCCGGTCCATGCTCAGCGGTACAGTGCCCGCTTGTCTACTTCTTTGCCAGTAAGAAGTGTTCTCAAACATTTTTTTAATATTTTGCCTATCTAGTGGCTTAAACATGGGGTCTTGTTTTATTGACATTGCTGCTGTTGTGTAGATTGTTGCCCTTGAGGAGATACTGGGTAAGACACCTCAGACGGAAGCACTGTAGGTTCTGGTCCAACCTCACAATTGCTTTTCTGTTTGAGCTATTGTTGCAGCCACCATGACAATCCCGATCTTGTAAAGGGCCTTTTGCTGCCGCTCTGTTTACGAAGCATGGTGTCCTTCCCTGATTTGAAGTCCAAAGTATGTGAGACAAAGTCTTGCTATTCATGCTTCTAAGGAGTCTCTTGGATATATTTCTTCCAAGACAGGCTTTTGTTCTTCTGACAATCCATGATGCTCTCAGTGTCCTTGAAGTCCAGCTGCCGCAAGGCTTCAGCCTTCCCTATTCAAACTCCAGTTTTCACGTGCATCTGAGATGATGGAAGATAACCTGGCTTGGGTCAGGTGCACCTTGATCATCAAAGTGACGGCCCTGCCTCTTAGTCCTTTAACTGGACCGATTGGACAGCAGAGTGGCCCAGTCTCATTGCTCATTTGAGCTCGGGACTACTGCTTCTGTGAGGTGGGATTGTGGTTCTAAGTAAGATAAATCCTTGACAACGTCAATGTTTTCTGTTTACCGCTGTGTCAGTCTGGGTACATTAGAGAAACAAATCCACAGACACTCATATGCATAAGAGAGAGTGACATCAAGAAAACATCCCAAGCAAGTGCTGCCGAAGCCCACAAGTCCAGCATTAACCCATATGTTCGACACCAATCCACAAAGTCCTTCTCCATCGCACAAAACGCACGCAATGATGCCGACTGCAGGAGGAAAGCCGGATCAGTGAATGTGTAAGCATCTCAGCGCTGGCAGGGGTCTCCACATGGCTGCTCCAGCACCCAGGGCTGCACTGGGGTAGGTCCATGTGGCTTCTCTTCAGGGATGTCTTGCAGGAAGTGAGCCTTGCCAGCTGAAGCAGGGAACTGGCTAATACAGCTGCACCCTGGTCTGACCATCAGAAAGCAAGAGAGCCGAGAGCGAGGCTCGCCAAGCTGTTTATCCCTCTGTCCTTCAATTAGCGCCACATGTGTTTATCGGCCAGGTTGGCACAATAAACTTTAACTATCTCAACCGCAATATTGTTTATTGGTCCTTGTTATGAGGATTTTTATAGTCTCTTTTATTTACAAGCGTGTTCATCTGTCCAAGGACAGTCTACATTTCGTTTTGGTCTTTGATTCTTGAGTTGTGGGAGCAGTGTACATGTTAAGGAAACTGTGGTGCCATAGAGTTGGCTCAGACTCATAGCTACACCACAGTTGAACTGTCCCATGCGATGTCTGAGATTGTCATTTTTATGGGAACTGTTCACCGGACCTTTCTCTCACAGACCCTGTGGGTGGGTTCAAACCGCCGACCTTTTGGTTAGCAGCCAGGTGCTTTCACCATCGGCACCACCAGAGCTCCTTATGAAGGAGATCCGTGCTCTTTCCGAAATATGGCTCATCATTCCCTCACTCGTCCCTGCCCCTGTTTATTCTTTGCTTATGTTCGTGGCGGTTCTTGCCATTCTCAGCCACTCTTTCTCTCCCTGGGTTCTACTGACCATGGGTGAACGCTAGTGGATCACGAATGAGTGTGATATGTACGACCATATAGCTCCACAGTTTCCTGGAGTTCATGGCATCCGGCATATCCTCAAAGGAGTTATTTAACGCACACCCCTTCCCCCGGCTTGAAGAGACTGCTTTGTTGCCCTAATGGAAACTTAGATTAGTAGGCTGAGGTGTGTGTGTGTCACCTTGGTTGGATAGCGCCTGTGCTGACGGGGGAACGTTGCAGATGCACACTCAGCCCAGGTAGGATCCTTCTGTAATGCGCTGTTGATCTTGCACTTGGCACGGGTGCTTTCTGTCCTTGTGCTGCCATGCCCAGGTCACCGGGGAGAGACGCAATAAAGGGTGAGATGCATCTGAGAGTTTTCATTGGCTGGTTTTTGACTGATTTGAGTCAGCATTGATGGCAACACATTTTCTTTCTGATCCATCTTCATCTGGAAGCTCCCCCGAAACACATTCAACACGCGCTCCACCGACAGATGGGTGCGTTGGCTGGGAATTGAACCCTCGTCTCCTACACTGTAGGAGAGAACTCTTGTCCTTGAACTACCATTGCCTCTACACAGAGCAGTACCCACGGTGGTGGAGTTGATTCCAACTTTCAGCCCCCTCTATCCCTGGAGGACGGAACTGCTATTTAGGGGAGTGAGGCTGTGAATCTTTATGGGCACAGACTGCCTCATCTTTCTCCATTGGAGTGCTGATGACACCGAACACCTACCATTTGATTAATATTCTGAAGCTTAATCCGAAGTGACACCAAGGCTGCTTACTCAGCATCGGTATAACATGCACAAAGCCAGAAGGCCCGTATATGTAAAGGAGCAAAAAAGATGCCATGGGGAGCGGGGAGCGGGGAGGGAGGCTGAAAATGAGGAGCTGATACCAAGGGCTCAAGCAGAAAGCCAATGTTTTGAGAATGATGATGGCAACCTATGTACAAATGTGCTGGACACATGGATGGATGGATGGCTTGTGGTAAGAGTTGTATGAGCCCCCAATAAAATGATTTTTAAAACTGTGCCATTGGATCCCTTGAGGTATTCTTTGTGCCCGGACCCTGCATCCGTCTTGGCACTGGTACATCCGAGTCCTGAAGTTTGCAATCATGCTGTCTGCCTGGCCGCCCTCGATGTGATTGGCTGGGGTCCAGCAAGCCCTTTTAAAAACGTCCCTGCCCTGCCTCAAAGTGATTGACTGTTGGCTTTCCTCTAGGCCAGCAGTTCTTAACCTGTGGGTCGCGACCCCTTTGGGGGTCGAACGGCCCTTTCACAGGGGCCACCCAATTCATAATGGTAGCAAAATTACAGTTACGAAGTAGCAACGAAAATAATTTTATGGTTGGGGGGTTACCACAACATGAAGAACTGTGTTAAAGGGTCATGACATTAGGAAGGTTGAAAAACACTCTAAATGTTCTTTACCACTTGACCTCCTGCTTATATTTATCGTGTGTGTGTGTGTGGGGGGGGGCGCGGGTATATCTCTCCTTGGAGCTGTGAGCTCCACGAGGAAGGGATCTTTTTATTTTATGTATTTAATGTTGTAAAAATATGCATGCAACACATCATTCAACATGTTCACTTCAGTGACACTAAGGAGATCGGTGTCCTGTGCCCTGTTACCCATCAGTAGCAGCAGACACTGAATGCTCCTAAACCATGGCTCTCCTCCTCCTCCTCCTCTCTGCCAACTCTGGTAACCACGAGTGCTGGCCCCATCTCCTAGGAGCCACCCTGTCCTAAATAGCACAAAGAAGGGGTGCCCAACAGATAGTCTTTGAAAGAACCATTGTGCGTGCTTTGCATGCCCCTGAGTGACAGCGTGTCTGAAGTCGTCAAATGCTTCCAGCACCTCTCCTTTCTCGCTGCTTCTGGGGATACTTGTCTGACTGTAGTCTAGGTCGATGAGGTTTTCCAACTGATGAGGTTTGGGAACTCCCAGCCCCGGAGCAGCTGTGTTTCCGCAGGGCTTCTATTAGGAAATCAGGCAGGTATCAGAGTAACAGGTGACCACACACAGTCAGAACAATGTTCTTCAGTGCCGTGCGACTGCTAATGGACCCTGCGCTCTTTCCCGAGGAAACATACCAACACTAACAGATGGACGAAGTTGCTATTTGCAAACATATATATGCTTTTTGGACGTTTCCCATGGAGATATATGAAGGTTTGGATTCTGTCTGTGTGACTATAATTTTTATCACTCTCTGAAGCCAAATTCCTGCCAAAGCGCTTTTCCATCCTGCTGGCTTCTCGTGCCCATTTTCTGGGCCACTTGATTCATTCAGATCTCCTGCTTGGCACCACCTCTATCATTTTTAAAAACCCTCCAATGGAGTTCCTGCTGTTTTCCAGTCCATCCTGTGTCTTTTTGGCAAATTATCAGACCCTCTTCTCACCTTTGTTCAGACATTCATGTCCCGTGAGGCTCCTCTCTTGGCCACTACTTGCACTTTGATTTTTTATGTTTTTATACTAACACCAAGAACTAGGTTTATTAAGGTCATAGTTGGAAGGTCAATATATGAAAATTAACTACATTCCCAGACACTACAGTATTTCTGTGCACACAGAATATAACTTTTAATACTTGCACTTTGGACAACACGCCGAGGCTGGGTGACCCTCTCCCAGACCCCGGGTCAGATCCAGACCCGAGAGACTGAGCAGGAAGAAGATGTGGCAGCCCTCTGTCCCCCAGGGGTCTTGTTATCCCTGCTTAGGGGCAACGGGCTGAAATGCAGAATGCAGCTTTTCCTTGGTCCGCCTGGAGCAGAGCAGGGATCTCGTGACTTCCCGAGTATGCACATGCTTCCAAACAGGATGAGCACATCCCTCTTAGAAGCGATCCCAGGGGCTTCAACCAGTGTGAGGAGGCATGGAAATACTGGAGTTTCTCTGTCCGCTTGTTGAAGCTCCTTCATGCAACCAGAATGCTCCTTTCTAAGAACAAGAGTGGGCTTACTTTGGACAAGTCGTCAGGAAAGACAGACCAGCAGTTACAACAAGACATCGTGCTTGGTAAACAGGTCAGTGACAGTGAGGGAAACCGTCAAGTAGATGGAGTGACATAGTAGCTGCAACAGTGCCCACCGACACAACGACCACCATGAAGCTGGCCTGACGCTGCCCAACATTTCCTTCTGTGAGTCACGACTGACTTGATGGCACCAGGAACACCATGGTAAAGAAATGAGCGTGTGTTGTTTGCTTGGATGTCATGATGTTACGTATTCGTGGAGTAAAGCTTTGGGTGGTGAAACCGTGAGTGTGCGCATCTGTTCAGCAAACGGGTTTAGAGGTTCAAGTCTATCTTGAGGTGCCTCAGAAGAAAGGCCTGGCGATCTGGAAAAACGAGCTGTTGGTAACCCTCTGGGCACAGTTGTACTCTGACACACGTGGGGTCCTCGTGAGTGAGTTGCAGCTGACTAGACGGCAAGTGCTTTAAGTGTTGTTCTCAGAGAACAACAACAAGCTCACTGCCCTTGAGCTGATTCTGACTCCTCCGGACGGTGGTGGCAGGATAGACTTGCCCCTGTGGGTTTCCAAGGCTGTAACGTTTCTCAGGGATAGAACCATCTTTTTCCTGCAGAGTGGTCTGGTGGTTTTGAACTTCAGACCTTGCAGGTAGCAGACCAGTGTGTAACTAAGACACCACCAGGGCTAGGGGAATTAAAAACTCAAATTTAAACATATTTCAGAGATTCCTCTTTTTGACGTTTTAAACAGGACAAAGACAAGACAGACAAAAATGAACCATCTTATCATGAGGTGTCGACAGGAAGAGGTATCAGAAGTTCAAAAAACACCATCCAAACTGTTAGGAAGGGGACTGGATGTAGTGGAGACCCAAAGTCCACCAGCCAGACAATTGGACAGTCCCTCTCAGAGGGCCTCACGGAACGGACGATCAATCCAGGGTGCGGTGTGGCACTGATAAACCACATAACTATCCTCCAGTACTTTAAGATTTGCTTACTCTTAAGAGGTCTTTATGCGATATACCTCGTGGGCCATGTTAGATTTGCGTATGTTCATTTGTACATTTAAGATGGCTTGGAACATGGTAGTCAAGACAGATGACCCCTTAGAGACACTGATGCGGTCTTTGAAGGTATGAGAAGGTGGGGAGAGTAGGGGAGAAGGGGGGGAGGGAGTTGACAGAATTGGTGATTGTACAGCCCCACTTGATGGGATTGAACAGCAGAACTGTATTGGAAGGGAGGGATATTTCAGAATGAATAAGATGCCAATACAAATATTACTTGGAAAAAAAAAAAAGAACCATCATTACCCTCTCTGGCCGTCCCTGCCCTCCTGCTCCAGTTCCTTCAAAGAATCACAGACTCTGTGGCTCAACACAGTAGAACATTATCACACAGGCTCGGCATCTCCTCCAGCCAAGCATTTCTTTTCCAGTGGAAGTACGTTTCGAAGAACAGAGACAAGCCAGGCTGGGAGGTGCAGTGCAGAGAAATGTAGTCTTCTTTTCCAATTGCATGATAGCTATGGGCAGGAAGTCATGTGTGTTGGGGGAGGAGGAGGATCTTCTGATAAGTCTGAGGTCCATCCCTCACTTTCCCGTATTTGGTCAGGTCGGAAGTGTCCCGGAGCTCTCCTAGGTGATGGGAAACTAGTGGCGCCAGTGGGAGTGATTTTTCTTATGACAGTGAGCAACGAGGTTACTTTAGGTCATTGCTTTGTCCATCGGGCATGCTCAAGAGGGGAGAGCGGTCTCTAGACACAGGCTCGTGGAATTCGTAAGTTTTCCTACAGCTTTTCAGCTGAACGCTTCTTGACTATTCCTTGTTCTCAGGGGGTTTCTCTCCCCCCACCCCCTGTGGAATTTTCCAGTCTCCCTGTTTTGTCCTTAACAATTTGGAGGAGGGAGACCATCAGCATGAGGACATAGTGGTGACCAAAGGCTAGGTGGCTAATTATCCTACTGCCATCAAATTGATTCCAACTTTAGTGACCCTATATTGGGTTTCGTAGGCTGTAAATCTTTATAGGAGCAGATAAAACTCCTTGCCATTGAGTTGTTAATGCTAATCCATCACAACCCTCTAGGTCAGGGTCGAACTTCCCCCGTGAGTTTCTGAGACCCTAACCCTTTGCAGGAGTAGAAGGCCCCAACTTGTGCGTGTCAAATGTGCCGGGCCGAACAGGTCCCTAAGCTCTCTGAAGCTTCCTCGTTGAACTCTGCTCTTATAGGAGTGAACACAGATTATTAATTAAAAACCAAACCAAACACCCAGTGCCTTTGCCTGGCTTATTATTGCAGACTCCAGCTAGACCAGCTTTCCCAAGCTTTGCTTAGCCCCTATTTGGCTGCTCAGGGCCTTTGAGTAAGAGAAGCTAGGAAGCAAATGGAATGAGGAAGTGCCTGGGCTGAGACTAAGGCTTCAGGGAAAGTTGGCTGTGGAGCCTGCGATTTGAATATTCTAGCATTTTATCTAAATCCTGCTTGAGTGAAACCAAATGGATCAAGATAATGTTATCAATTATGCAGTCTGGTTTCTGGTTGGAATCTCAGCTGCACTGTGGGAGAAATCTAGCTTCCTCTGGGCAGTCTTCTTTTTCCAGGTTAAAAATTTAATTAGAAGAACCAACTCAGTTCTCAGTTGAACATTTCCATTGAATAATACTGATATGGAAAGAAAGCAAAACAAAACTTGGTTTGAAAACACCTTTCCAGGTTTGTGAAGTGCCCTTCCCACAGGATGGCATTTTATTCTATTAAAAACTAACATTTATGAGCAATAGTTGCAATTTCAAACCCAATTTGACGTGATGAGACTTGAATTTCTCTCAGGAGGGAATGTGCTCAATAGCTGTTGTACTCCTACCTAGCTCTTTACTCGAGATGATTTTTATTAGCTCATGAATGAGTTTTTTGTTTTTAAAACCACAGGGTGTGTGGAGTAATAAATCACTCCTGCTCAGTGATCAGACTTAGAATAATGTCTCCCTTCCAGCCTTCAGGGGGCTGAGCAGCGGCTTCTTCTGTTGTGTGTAGTGTCAGGTAGGATTGGTGTATGCTGGAATCAACTCATAAATAGGACCCCTCATCATAGTTCTTTAACCCAAACACCATTAACTATACACACCAATAATGTAAATAACGATTTCCTATGATTATCTATTATACATATTTTAATTATTATTTACAGTTCAAAACCACCAGCCACTCCTTGGGAGAAACCCAGGCTTTCTAGTCTCGTAAAGAGTTACAGTCTTGGAAATCCACAGAGGCAGTTCTACCCTGTCCTGTAGGGTCATTATGAGTGGCCCCGAGTTTGGTTTGGTTCGGTTTTATAGATATAATTATCATCATATATGTAATGTATGTGTACATATGTGAGTGTATGTGTATAGCTAAGTGTTTGTGACTAAGTAGATGGCATATTAAACCAGTTGCCTTATAGGACACTACAGTATCTGTGGTTTTGAACACAGCCAAAGAAATCCTGGGCTAATATTGGGTAATTGCCGGTGTTAGTCCGGGTAGACTAGAGACACAAATTCAGGGAGACTCATCTGTATATAAGAAAGAGGTTTAATGCAAGAGCAACTGAATATTGAGAAAACATCCTAGCCCAGTCCAGATCAAGTTCATAAGTCCAATATTAGTCCATATGTCCCATACCAATCTATACAGTCTTTTTCAGACTCACAAAACACATACAATGATGGCAAATACAGGAAGATCACAGGCCAGTGGGTGGGGAGTCTTGCGGATCCAGTGCCGTTGTAAGCATCTCAGCGCTGGCAGGGGTCTCTATATGGATTTTCCGGCTCCAGAGGTCTGGTTGCATCAGCGTAGGTCCATGTGGCTTCTCCAGCTCCCAGGACATAGCGCTATGTGTCTTGTTTGTAGAGCGTCTGTCAGGGAGTGAGCAGAGTCTCCTGCCCCAAAGGAGGAATTACAGCAATTCCCAGAATCCTGAGGGAGAAGGCCATGCCCACACAGAGACCTCATTGGCTATAACCCCATTGACAGACTAGACCCCTTCACTTTTAATCCTCTCAAGTCCAAAATTGACACCAGATTATGTAACTACCACATTGCCTTTTATTTATTTTTGAGTAGCCATTTACATATATGTACTCTTTTCCTTGTTAACTCTGCCACTACCTACCAATGTATGCAGCTCACATTTCATCCTCCTCCTCTGGCTTGTGTCTTATTTACTGGTGGCTGCACGGCGACCTGTGCACACAGAGTGCAGTGCTGCCCATTCTGCAGCAGGGCTGGTTGGATAGTGGACCTTTGTGATCTACAGGCTGAAGGATCACACTGGCTGATTTTTAGAAGGAGATATCCAAGCCTCTCTTCTTGGTCTGGAAGCTCCGCTGAAACCTGTTCAGTATCCTAGCAACATGCAAGCCTTCACTGACTGACAGGTGGTGGCTGTGCACAAGGTGTATTGGGCCATTATCAAACCTGGGTCTCCTTGGGGGGCTGAGAATTCTACCACTGGACCTCCACACTGAAAAACCAAACTCACTGCCATTAAGTCCATTCTGGTTCACAGCAACCCGCTGTGGGTTTCTCAGATTGTAACTCTTTATGGGAATGAAAAGTCTTATCTTTCTCCCTTGGCTCCTGTGATAGTTAAGTTTATTGTGCTAACCTGACCAATAGGAACATGTGGGATTAATCAGGTTGCCGTTTGATTGGAGGGCAAAATGCTAAATGGCTCAGTAAGGCCCGCGCCCCGCCTCCCCCCCTCTTCGCCCCTTGCTCTCTGGTGATTGGGGCGTGCTGGAGGGTGCTGCTGCTTTAGCTAGTACTCTGCCTCAACCTGTGAGCTATACTACCTGTGGGCCAGGACCATCCGTGGATCATGTTGTTAGAGCTTGAGGCTCCTTTGAGGCCTTCTTCGCCATGCTTCTGGTGTGTACATCGCTTGAGCTGGAGGTTGGTGGATCCTGTGCCCTTGCATTGCTTGCGTTCAATATCCCATTCGGGCCTTCTTCGCTAAGCTCCTGAGCTACTGACTGCTGCTGACCCACCTGCTGTTTGCAGCCTGTGGAAGCAATCTTGCCTTGCCTGAGGGAAGACTCCACTGTTTGCTTCCTTGACCTTGGACCTGGCAGCCCTTGTGAGTTGAAGGACTTCCAATATATTAACTGTTTCATGGAAGTGAGTGTACTGAAGCTCTGTGCTGCTATGTGAACTAATTAGCTGTTGTATTCCTTCTCATTGTATAAACCTATCCGCGCACACGTGTGTGTGTGTGTGTGTGTGTGTGTGTGTGGAGAGAGAGACAGAGACAGAGAGAGAGAGAGCGAGAGAGAGAGAGAGCGAGAGAGAGAGAGAGAGAGAGAGAGAGAGAGAGAGAGAGAGAGAGAGAGAGAGCGCGAGCGCCCTGCCTAACACATCGCGGTTGGTGGTTTTGAACAGGTGACTTTGTGTAGCTTAACTTTTAACTTACTTATTCCTTTATTATAGATGGTGGCAGTTCAATTTCACAATAAAAGGGAGGTGAGAATAATAGGGTGGGTGTTTTCTTGCATTTAACGCCTCCCTGAGGCCTGGACCCCTTCTTGGGACACACAGGTGTTAATCGCCATGGAGCATACTGACGCGTGTGTGCAGCGTGGAAGTGCTTCATAGGCTTTCAAGACTGGCCTTCAGAAGCAGATTACTAGGCCTGTCTAAGGATGGAAGACTTTGAACTGCTAGTCCAGTGTCTAACCATTTGGACCACATAGGGACCCCTCCCAGACTAGCTAGATTCTTCTTCACAGTGGCTACCTCTGCTTGTTGTCCATATTGTACCTGGCACTTAGCTTCCTTCTGTCCACCTTTCCCTCTGCCTTAGCATGTGTGGCTTCTCACTATTCCTGCCCTCTGGTCTCCTGTGCTACTTTCTGCTCTTTCTGGGCATTATTATGTCTACCAAGGAGCCCTGGTGGTCTAGGGGATTACAAACTGGGCTGCTAACTGAAAAGGCAGCAGTTTGAACCCACCAGCCCCTCTGTAGATGAAAGATGAGGTTTTCTGCTCCCCTAAAGATTTAGTCATGGAAACCAACAGGGTCAGGGAGAATTGGCCTGGTATCAAACCTGGGTCTCCTCTCTATAAGGGTCATTATGAGTTGGAATTGACTTGATGTTAGTGAGATGGGGGTCTCTGTATTTCCCAGATTGGAGACACAGTGCTCAGAAGGTGTGATAATTAAATCCTACTGACCTTACTCCTTGCCATTTCCTTGGCCTGGCTTGGACACCACTTGACAGTAGGGAAACAGCGACAGAGGAAGATAGAGTAGCTGTATAGGTTATTCCCAACAGCTGACCAGATCCACATGGATTAGCAAAGTTTATGAGACATCTCGCATTCCCATGTGCTTTTATTTGGTAGCCAGCTCTGCGCCCCAAACTCAGTGAAGAATTTCACTGTGTTTTAGGGACTGCACATTTCTTGTGCACATGTAGCTTTGAGGCCTGGGGTTACATTTGTGAGAGGGCCCTCTGCTATGGGTGGTGGTGCTTGTGGCCATTGAGTTGGCTCAGACCCTGGTCCTGCACCATCTTCATGGTGTGTTTCAGGTGACTGTCCATCTCACTGCAGTTTTCCCTCCCTTTTGCTTGTCTTGTCACCATGGTGATGGTGCTTTTCTGATGGTGGGAACAAGATAAGTGAGCCAAAGTTTCACATTCTCACTTTTAAGGAATTTCTTTTAAGACTGATCTTGTTCATTCTGCTGCTAATTCACTATATATTCAATATTCACTACACCCACTGCTAGTGGATTCTTACTTATAGTGACCCTGTAGAGCGGCGGTTCTCAACCTGTGGGTCGCGACCCCATTGAGGGGTGGGTGGTGTCGAATTACCCTTTCCTAGGGGTCACCTGATTCATAACAGTAGCAAAATTACAGGTATGAAGTAGCAAGGACAATAGCATATGGTTGGGGTCGCCTCCACATGAAAGGGTCGCGGCATTAGGAAGGTTGAGAACCACTGCTCTAGGTTTCCAGACAGCCTCCTCTTTCGCCCAGGGAGCGGTTGGGGGGTTTGAACTGAGACCTCACGGTTAGTAGTCCATTGTCTATACCCAAACCAAACACATTGCTGTCAAGTCGGTTCTGACTCCTCATGACCCTATAGGTCCTGCTCCTGTGGGTTCTGGGGGTGGAACTCTTCTAATAGGAGAGTAGAAAGTCTCCTCTCGCTCCGCCAGATCAACTGGTGGATTTGAACTGCTGACCTAGCAGTTAGCAGTCCAACCCCAAACCTACCATGTCTGCAAGGCTCCTAAGCCTCCTTAATTTTCACCCTAAGACATCCCTGTCATCGCTAATGTGACCTGAGATCTCTTTAAGTCACAGGCCTGGCTTGAGAATCCATCTTGGAGTATTAATGCTGGCCTTTCGGCATTTCCAGTGCCATAGTGCCACCCCACCCCTGGCCCCCACCCCATGGCTGCTCTGTCCCTCTATCTCCTGAGACGGGGGAGAGGGGAGGAGGAGGGTGATGCTTCCTGCTGCCTGTGGGATAGGAGCACTTCTGGAGTTGGAGTTAATTTTGGAATTTAAAGCCTTAAACGCCCAATTTGGAAGAAAACATGTCTAAGACTTCTTTGTTGGGGAAGGGGAGGTCATCCAAGGCCTCGGGGAAGGGAAAGCAAGTACTGAAGAAAGGAACAGAGCCTCTCCTTGCCCCACATCCCTCCCTCTCCTCATGGACAACTCTTTCCATTCGACCAAAGGCCACTTGGAGCTGGATTTCTTACTTGAGTGCTACTTCCCAGGTGTCCTGTGCCGTTAGAACACTCACTGATGACGACAGCTCCCAGCTGTCACGAGTTCAGAAGGCTCTCTGGGGCGTGCAAAGGGTTTGTGCTCGGCTGCTACTTGAAAGATTGGCAGACCCACCTATCAGTGCTGCAGAAGAATGGGCTGGTGATCTTTGTAAATAATTCAGTCAAAGCTGCTGAGCTCAGTTTCCCCACTGGGTTGCAAGGAGAGGGAATTAACTCCAGGGCAAAGGGTACCCAGCCAGTTAAAAAATCCACACAACCCAAAGTGAAAACATTACTTTTCCTTTTGCCTTTGATGATAATCACTTGTTTTCTTTCATCAATGAGTCCACATTTATTCGGAGCCTTCTGAAGACGAGGCTTACTGGACATTTCTTCTCCACCCGTCTTTATGGGCACACGTCAAATTGACGCACGAAGGAAACCACACGTTTTCTCTAAAGAAACAATGTAAATTAAATTAAATTGTTTAAAAGCAATATAATTATACTCTATTAACTTATAAATGAAACTATGTGGTGCTATAGGTTTACATAAAATTTAACTATAAATTTATAGTTTATATAAAGTAAATTTGTAACTTAACTGTAAATTCGACATTCTACAACATTTGAGGGAACTGGGTTCTACGTATCGTAAGGGTCACTTGGGACGGTCAGTGTGGCAATCTCCAATGCTTTCTCTCTCTTCTTTCCCGGTGATCCCTTCCTAAGACTTGGTGACTGCGCTTATATTTATTCTTGAAGTAATGCTTTCACGAATGATGCCGACATTACTGGGATTAATACTCAATTTACATTCGCGTCAAATTGAGGCGTATCCCTAGAGATAGATATACCATGCAGAATTTCGAGAGTAGAAGACTTAGAAGAAATGAATTTGGATGTATATTTGTCTCGTGAGTAGGACGAAAGTCAGCATGCGTGGCAGGAGGGGAATGTAAACGGTTTCTGTAATTTTTGTTGAGGAAATCAAAATGTATCACAAAGGTCGCATCCCGTAAACCTAGTGTTAAAAGCCACTTGGACTTTTGTGTGAGTCTCTGGGTGATGCGGCTGGCATGCACAGCTGCTGCTCATTAACTCAAGGGCTGGAGGTTTGCGTCCACTCAGCCGTGCCTCGGAAGAAAGGCCTGGTGATCTGCTTTATTAAAACCAACTCATGGAAACCAATGGCATTCAGCTCTACTCTGACGCACACGGGGTCCGTGAGTTGGAATCCCCTCAAATAGCATCTAGTTCCTTTTTCCCCCTGCACTTTTGTGCCAGTTAGAAAAAGACACCTCCGGTAGGTTGATTGGAAAGTAGCAGGAGCTCTGGTGGTGTAGTGATGGGGTAGGCATTGGGTTGCTAACCACAAGGTCGGGGGTTCAAACCCACCAGGCTTAAATTCACCCGGTGGTCCCCTAAAGATTTACAGCCTGCGAAGCCCACAGGGCAGTTGTACCCTGCTCGATAGGGTCGCTATGAGTTGGAATTAACTTGATGGCATTGAGTTCGTTTCTACTTGGATAGACCAGTTGGGAACCGGGATCTTTCCATGCAGGTGGGTGCCTGGTTCAGCAAGGAGGCAGCATCTCAGGAAGAAAAATGGCAGCCATTCTTCCAAGGCACACTGGTCGGACAACCGAGCGGGCCGGCACCTCCAGTGGGGTTCAGGCACCAAAATACACAGTAGACCAGGCACAAGAGCAGCTCTGTCCCCAAGGAGCCTACATTCTAGAGTTGGAACTGAGGCGCGAACCACAAACCCACAGCTCTGAGACTGCAGCAAGTCCCGAGTAAAAATTTTCAGTCTAGGTCCTGGTTGCTACCGTCCCCTTCCCCCCACAAAGACCACACAGTACAAGACAAAGAATCCGGGCGGAACTGAAATTCAGTTGTATTTTGTCACTCCCTGCCCCAGGCGTGTGTCACAGTCAGGGGCATGGGGAAGTGCCCCCTTGTTGGAACCTCCGGGCCTGTGAGCCTTCTGTCTCCTGAGTTATAATTCACCCTGATGGATGGGCCTGGCGCCGGCGCTTCCTGTGTGTTAAGAGCAACAGCAGCTGTTCATCTGGGGGTCCACTGGACCCCACTCCCCAAATCCAGAGAAAGCCCCCCCGCCCAGTGCTGACTGCTCACCAACCCTTTCCTCCTGGGTCAGTCCCGGATGCCTCAAGAGTGTGACGATTTAATAAGGGACCTGCGACAATGACATGCAAGTGGAGAGAATGAAAAACCAGGGCCTTTGATCAGAGTTTGCTTTGCTGCTTTCCCTTGGGAAAGGAGCGTGGTGGTGCTGGGTTTCTCAGCATGTAATCTGAGAGGCTCATCCATCTCCGGGTGACAGAGGAAGCCTCCAGCACGAGGAACCTCTGATTGATCACAAACAGCTGGATGGGCCTTCCCTCATCCAGACCCACTGCCGAGAAGTTCATTCCGACTCCCAGCGGCACCACAGGACAGAGGAGACGTGCTTTCCGAAGCTTTCCAAGGCTGTCAATCCTTATGGAATAGTCGGCCTCATCTTTCTCCCTTGGAACGGATGCTGGATTCGAACCCCCTGACTTTCCATGGGTGACCCACTACTTAACCCAGGGAGCCACCAGGACTCCCTCCCCAAGCATAAAAACCAGGAAACCAAACTCCCCACTGTCTAGTTGATGCCGATTCTCTAGCGACCCTATAGGATAAGGTACAACTGGCCCTTGTTCCCGAGGCTGCAGACTACTGAAGTAGAAAGCTTCACCAGTCTCCGGCGGAACTCCTAGTGGTTTTTCTGTGACCAGAGCCGCTCTGAAGGAGGTGGCAACGCCAAGGGGGTCATAGCAAAAGGAAGGATTTGATTTTGTTCAGTGGATTCTTATCCAGAGACTGTGCCCCGTCCGGGAGCATTTTATAAGGAGGGGAGTGGATTCACGGGGTTGTCTGTGGTGACACAGGATTGTGGGGGTGGGGACTGGTCAGCACATAGCAAGAGGGTTACAGAAGCAGAATTTTGGGCAGGTGGTGGGGCGGGGGGCACAGGGCTGAAGGTTTCGTGGCTTTTTAAAATTTTCATATTCCACAGGTTTCTTTGTTTTGGGGACAGCGCTCTGTCCCTACCTCGTTCGAGCGGCTGACCTTCAGTGAGCAGCCCAGTGGTTGACCCCTCTGCCACCAGGGTTGTGCTCAGGCCCAGAACAACTTGTAAGTAGAGTTGCTTCCAAGTTGCCTCTGTCTCTTAGAGGGCTTGTGAGCTGAGAGGCTGTGCTGCTTGGTGGTTATCGGTGTGCTATCCTCTTGAACATCCTCCTGTGGGGGCCCAGCATGCACTCGGGGTCTCGCTGACCCTATCAAGTGCTGTCTCAGTCAAAAACTGAACCAAGCGCTGTTCAGTCAACCCCACATGTGCCGTGGCAGACATGTGCTCCGTAGGGTTTTCAGTGGCTGATTTTTCAGTGGTAGATCACCAGGTCTTTCTTTCTAGTTGTGTTCATCTGGAAGCTCTGCTGAAGCTGGTGAGCACCACAGCAACACACAAGCCTCCTCTGACAGATAGTTTTGGTGGCTGCACACGAGGTGCATTGGCTGGGAATTGAACCCATATCTCCCAAATGGGAGGCAAGACTATCACCATCGAATCCCCATGAAGGGACACAACGTAGAAATAATAAGTCATTATGGTGCTCCTCAAAGATACCTGCACTTGATTTGTTGACAGGATATTTACATGTAGCTTGTGAATAATGTATCAGGAGCCTCAGCTATAGTGGTGACATGTTGGGTTGGTAATTCATAGGACAGTAGTTTGAAACCACCAGCAGCTCCACTGGAGAAAGATGAGACTTTCTACTCCCTTAAAGAGTTCTAGTCTCAGAATCTCATGGAGGCAGTTCTACTCTGTCGCTGTGAATCGGAATCCACTAGAAAGCAGTGAAGTTGATTTTTCTGGGTGAGCACATACGATCTGTGTGAAGCCAAAAGGCTATTATTATATGTATTTTTGTCCATGTTCATACTGAAAAACATTACTGTAGGTATATTGCCATCCTCTGATTGTTTTCTTAATTTTATGTTGTCTCATTTACTAGCCCTCCTAGTTCAAAGGGATGATGAAGTACGTGATGGTTTAGGCTAATAGCTTGCTCTGCTCAGTCTCTGGTGTTTCCTGGACTTTGGGTGGAAAGTACGGACACATTTTCCATCCAGCTACTTTGTCCACTCTCCCAGGATGCCGATCACCATGAAGAATGACCACCCCAAACCTGAAGCCACCCACCCGCTTCCAACTGATAGCGACTGGCTGGGGGGGTTTGAACCACCAACCTTGGGTTAACCGGTGCCACCGAAACCAAACCAAACTCTCTGCCATCTAATGATTCTGACTCATAGGGACTCTATAGGACAGAGGAGGACTGCCTTTGTGGGTTTCTGAGACTGTAACTCATTACGGGAATCGAAAGCCTCATCTCTGTCCTGTGGAGCAGCTAGTGATTTCAAACTGATGATAGCAGCCCAACGCCGCGAAACCCAACTGACTCCACCACCAGGGCTCTTGCTAAAGAGTGACTGCGGGCGCAGGCCCAAAGCAGCACTGCAGAACAGTTTTGTTCTACGCTCCTCCAAGCCCAAACCTGGGCTATCAGAGCTAGGTACTTGCTGAGGTCTCTCAGTGAAAACACTTTCTTGGTCTCTCCCGGTACCCCAGCCCTTCCTCAGAGCACTCCAGTCTCTGCCAGTTCTCCCTGTGTGTATGTTCTTAGAAGGACACCAGGCATCCTGCTGTTTGGTCCGGGCCCGCCCCCATCACCTCATCTTCACTTGGCCACATCTGCAGAGACTCTGGGTTTCAAATGAAGTCACAGATGCAGAGGCCAGGACGTCAGCCTGGGGCATACACCTGGACCCATCGCAGATGTGCTTCGTGCACTGGCGGTCAGTGAGGGAGAGCAACCAGGGGACCAGCTCTGGTAGAGGTATGCTGTGCCCTGGCAGGTGTTCCTACTGCCGTCCTCAGACCGGGGACTCACAGACTTGGGCTCCAAGCCCCCAAGTGAAGAATGCAGGCCCCTGCAGTGAATCCCCGTTCGGCAAAAATGATTTTGCATTCCGTGGTTATGTTTCGAACCTGCGTTATGTCTCATGGTTTTCACTAAGGCAAAACTAGCTGTATCGAACCTGCGTTTCATAAGCTCACTTTCCCCCCAGACCCTCAAGCTCCCTCTCTTGTTTCTCCGTCTTTCTATCCAGAGGGGCGATCCCGTGTGGAGCTTTGTTGTGGGGCGCAGTGCGGTGCAGGGCAGTGAAGTGGGGTGGGACGGCGGGACTGGGGTAGACGTTTCTGGAAGCTTGAAGGGGGGAGATGATGACTGTCAGGCTGGGCCTCTCTGGTGCAGTGAATTTGAGAAGTTGGCGAGACAGGCAGTGTCTGTGGGTTGTGACCGTGGGAAAGCGAAGCTTAATAGCCGCAGAGCATCAGATCAACACCCCTAAAGAGTTGCTAGTACCATTTGTGACTGTAAGTCTCTTTGTGGCTCACGGTTACAAACATGTATAATGTGCGTGGTCGTGGAAGCAGCTCTAACGCCCATCCTCATGACCCGTCTTCTTCCTCTCGTCTTGATAGAATATGGGCACAGAGAAGGAAGAGCTGGCTCTGCACTAGGGGCGGCGGAGCCGATTGTTCTAGAAGTCAAGGCGGCTTCGATTTCTTGCCGAGCTACCTTTACTGGCATCTCGTGATTTCGCCTTCCTCACAGAAGGCATTGGCTCAGCCGCTAACCCTCTACCTCCTGACTCCACTGCGGGGCTCGCCATTCCCTGCCACCCCGTTCTGAATCTGGGCACCATCGAAAACGCTTCTGTCTGCCCCAGCCCCTGCTGCTGGTCTGCAGCTTCTGTGAGGTGAAACTCACATAACGCCATCAGCCTTTTTACTACACTCGATCTTAGCCAAAATGCCGAGAAGCGATACCACCATCAGCCTTTTAAAAGTGACCAATTAATTCATTGACATTAGATATCGTCACAGTGTTGTGCAGGGAGAAAGACAGGGCTTTCTACTCCTGTAACCAGTTTACAGTCTCACAGACAAGTTGTACTGTGCCCTATGAGGTCGCTGTGAGTCGGCATCAACTGGATGCCAGTGAGTTAGGGTTTATTTTAGTTAGTTTGTTTGTTTGTTTTTAATGCTGTGCACCAACCACCACTACTTGATTTGGAACCGTTTCCATCGCCCCAAATGAAACCTGAATCTGTAAGCAGTCATTGCCTGCTCCCTCTCCCTAGCTCCCACCCCCACTCACCCTCGCCCCAGGAAACCTGCTTTTTGCCTCTACAGACCTAAGCTATTCTGGATATGTCATATAAAAGGAGTCAGACAGTATGCGCTGTTTTGTCTGGCTTTCTTGGCTTAACGTGATTTTGAGCTTTATACACATTGTATGGACTTCACACATTTTTTTTGTTCATTCCAAAGTTGACAGACACTTCTGCCTTTGGCACATATGCAGTGATGCATGTGGATGTATTTGCTTGAAGCCTCGTTTTCACTTCATAGAAGTCTGTGCTTTGCTTGACTGTTGTCTCTAGTTACCGGTTGAAGGAGGCTGGGTGGCATAGTGCTTATGCCTTGGGCTGTGATCCGCAAGGCCAGCAGTTCGAAACCACCAGTTTCAGAAACCCACAGGTAGGAGCAGTTCTGCGCTGTCTTAAAGGGTCGCCGGGAGTCAGCCTCACCGGTGGCGGTGAGTTGTCTTTATTTCCCGGCCAGGAGCCCTGGTGGTGGGGTAGCTCAGATGTTAGGTGGTTAACTGCAAGGTTAGCAATTCGAGTCCACCAACGGTGCAACAAAAGAAGACGAGGCCTCAGAAACCCCAAAGGGCAATTCTGTACCGTCCTCTAGGGCCACTGTAAGTTGGAATTGACTCAGTGGCTGTGGGTTTGGATTGACCGGTCCCTTTGCCGCAGTCTGGTTTTGCTCTTGTCATTATTAGCTTATTGAGTCAGGACCCCCGCCCCTCTGTGGTGAACCCCATAAGCAATGGAACAGAACACTGCCTGGTGTTCCTGCCACCCCCAGGAGAGGTTTTGCATTGAAGGGTTGTGATCTACAGGGTTTTCATGGACTGATTTTTTGGAAGTAGATTGCCAGGCCTTTCTTCTTAGTCCATCTTTGTCAAAGCGCCACTGAAACCTGCTCAGCCTCACAGCTACAAATACTCCTCAACTGACGTACAAGTGGTGGCCTCCCATGAGGTGCTGTATCACCCAGGCATCAGTCCAGGTTTCGTGTGTGAGGCCAGAATTCTACCAGCGAACCACCCCACTCCCATCATTCTAGTTTGCTCTGCGTTATCCAAGCCCTGTCCCACTTCCTCACCACCACACTCAACTCTAAATGTCTTCGAACTAACTCTAATCACCCCCCCCCCCCAAGTCCTGATTGGTTTCCTATTACCTGAAGAGTAAATTCCAACTTCCATCCTCAGTCCACATGCTGTGGGTTTTTCTTACTCAACTGGCCCAGCCGAGAGGAGTTCTCTGTGCCCTGAGTGCCCTGTGAGTGGACTTGTTTGGTACCTTAGGTCAGTGCTGGTGCCTCCTGTGGCCTTGTTCTATTGGTGTACCTGTCCTGATGCTCCCAGCCCGACCCAGTTTCTCTTACCTCTGCTCAGGGTTACATCGGTTACAGATTAAATTGTGTCTCCCCCAAAGTATGTATCACAGTTCTGCAGGCTGTCTGTCTGTCTCCCTAGGCAGGGGGCAGATGGAGAGGTCTGGGGGTGATCTGCAAATGCCCACGGTGGATAGTGAGTCACGTTGCTTTATTTTCTTGAAGGCAGCGAGTTCCATGTGTGAGCTTTGGATATGAGCGAGTAGCCTGCAGGCTGGACTGGCTCCCGATCGTACCGCCCCTCTGGCTCCCCAGGAGCAGACAGGCTGTTGGGTGAGAGTCTCAAGCAGGCTGTGCCGTGTCCCAGCTGGGCGACCTTTGGGAGTGTTTCTTAGTGTCCATCAGAGTTCTCATCTGTGAAGAAGGTCAACCACAGCGGGCATTTCCCACAAAGACCTGGGAGAGTTGCCTGAGACCGTGCATGGGAAATGTTTCTCGGAGTCTGGCTTGCCAGGCGCTCCTAACAGGATTACTTGTGGTTAGATTTTTGTCTCCATGGCTCTGCCCACACATGTGCCATTTGATTTGCTTTCACACCATGCAGTTAACAACAAAATGGTAATTGTCTAAATAGCTCATCAATTTTATTCTTATAGGCAGCCAAATTAGACAATTTAGACCAGTAAGTGGATTCCCCCAGCCAGTTTGAATATTTACAAAGCTTTAGTTACTCAGAGACTTGCCTACTTTTATCTATCTCTGTATCCACCATCTGCCTATCTATCTGTTCATCCACACACATACATGGATGTGTGTGTGTTATCCTTCAAAGCCTTGGAGACCCAGTCCTTTTGTTACCTCATCACAAGGCCTCACAGCATGAGATTGTTACTCATATTTTCTTTAAGGCCAACTTACTGTCATTGAATCTATTCTGACCCATAGCGCTCCTATCAGGTGGAACTGCCCCCGTGGGTTTCTGAGACAGTAACCCACAGTTTGAAGTGTAGGGAGTCTCATGTTATCAGCAGAGTTCCATCTCTGAAAAAGGCCATCGAGCTGGGTAAAGTAGAAGGGCAGCAAGTAAGAGGAAGACCCTTGATGAGATGGATCGACACAATGGCTGCAACAATGGGCCCAAATGAAACCCTTGTGAGGACGGCCCAGGACCAGGCCATGTTTTGTTCTGTGGTCCAAGAGTTGCTAGAAGCCGGACCCAGCGAGACAGCACCTAATAGCACCAGCAGGAACAACAACTTTTTCTTCGTACAATGATAAAATTGTGTCCTGCATCATGAGAGTAACATGACAAATCCATTTTAAAAAGCGGGTAATCATCAAAGGACTGAATTCTTTTTTTCTTCTCCTTTTCTTTTTGTTCGGGGGGAAAAGTAGGGTTTGCAACCTGTAAATCTTGTTTCAGGAGCAACACCTCATGAAAGACACCCCTAAAATCTTGCCAGCTCGAGTTTGGTGTAACCGAGCTCCATGAATTGTGTTGCACGTGATGGAAGACTGGAACTTGGCCCAACTTCACAGAATGGAGTGCAATAGGCTAGAAAATCATAAAGTGAGACTAACAATTGCAGTCACACTTACGCCTCCACCAAAGTAACATAAAGATATCCCAGCGTTTAAGATCTGCTTTTCTAGGTAGTGATTATATTCTTTTAAATGGGCAATATCCCTTTGAAGTCTATACGCTCATGAAACGATCTTTTATTGGACTTTTTTTATTGAATAGTCATGTTGCTGCATGGGAATATTTTAATATCGCCTTACTAGTTAACTTCTGTAGGGCTATTGAAATAGCAGAAAATACTGCTGAGTAGAAAAATGTAATTCTTGGTCTAACAGATGAACTTGCTAAAAAATAAACAAAATAACCTGCCTTTGCAGCGAGGTAGTCGACTCAGTGGTGAATCAGAAGCTTTGCTTTGTTTTTCATTTGAAAAGGATTCTGAACATTTGTGTCCTGGATAGAAGCGGAGTGGCTTCACCTGAGCCCTGGAGTCGCCACAATGCATCCGTGTGCCCCCTTCAAAAATCACAAAATCCGAAGAAACACAACTGACCCTCCTCCCATTAATGAAAACCCCAATCCTTCCTTAAATGGTCACATTTTGAGAGGGAGTTTTACTGAGAAAAATGCATTTTTACAGGACGAGCGCCAGAGTATTTTGGAGAAACGCAAAGGCATGTTTCGAGCTAATCTGCTAAAATGGACCCAGATTGTATCTAATGGGATGAATAATACTGGTTCAAAATGATTGGTTCCAGTTGCCTTTGATCAGGTCCTGCGCTGTTTCGGAGACTTTGCTTCCTGGGCCTTTCGGTGTTTGCAGGTTTGGAGGTAGATTGATCGCCAGGCTCTTTACGGGCAGATGCCGACCTTTTGGTGGCAGCTAAGCAATGAACTGTACCACCCAGGGGCATCTCGGAATTTATTGAAAAATGGACTTTCTGAGGTCCACCTGGGAGCCCCGGTGGCAGAGTAGTTCTGAGTCAGCTGCTAGCCACTAGGTCAGCAGTTTGAAATCACCGGCCACTCTGCAGGGGCAAGTCTGCTTTTGCTCCTGTAAAGAGTTACAGTCGCGGAAAGCCCTGGGTACAGTTCTACTCTGCCCCACAGGGCCACTCAGAGATGCACTCTACTCGGTGAGCGAGTTTGTCTGTTTGGTTTTGGTTTTACGTTCTCTCTATGCATTTGAATGAAATCCAAACTAATTCCGATGAAACCCTGGCTGAGAAGACGATGTAAGTGCACCTCTCTAACTTGAAAATGCAGAACCAGCACATTTGACGCCACACCGCTTCGTGCCTTCTGGAAACATACTTGCCTTCTGGTTCTCTTTGATGCCTGATATTGTTACCTGTCAACTGAAATGTGCATGTGTTTTTCATGCCAAGCCTGTCTGAGTTGTTCTACCAAAGAAGTATGACAGCGAGTGGTCCTCAACCTTCCTTATGCCACCGCCCTTTCATACAGTTCCTCATGTGGTGGTGACCCCGCCCCCCACCATAACATTATTTTCATTGCTACTTCATCACTGTAATTTGCTACTGTTATGAATTGGGGGACCCCTGTTAAAGAGTCGTTTGACTCCCCAAAGGGGTCACAGCCCACAGGTTGAGAACCACTGAAGTAAAACCTATGAGAATAAAACTTGTGGAAAGTTAAAAAGATTGGTTTAATTTCACTTTCTCTCTCTCCCTCATCAATGGTGAGGGGTTTGAGTTTTTTGACCCATAAGTGTAGCTTACCAATAAAGACAATTTCCCCTCTGACAGATGTGGTTACTGAGAGACCGTCTCCATGCAGGACAAACCAACAGTTCTGAGACTCCCTAGAACCAGAGGGAGCCCTCACTTTCCTGTAAGCCACACAGTTAATTCCAGCTTTCTGTCCGTTGTGCAAGCCACGGCTGGTCACTACAAGGCACTGGCTAACGTTATGTTCAGGTGCTGAAATCCAGGCCGATTTCTGCTATGAATTTGCCTCAAGAAATGTTTTTGGTCTACCCTTGAGAGGTGCTTCAGTTTCCGCTTACTCTTTGCTCATAATGGTTGGCCAAATGGTTAAGAGTAGAAAGCATATTTTATATAGGTTAAAACCATACACATCACCCAAAGCAACTGAAAACAAGGTAAGTCAAGTAACAACAAATGAAGAGACAACAGTTTCCTTTTGAGAGACTCTCCACTGCCTTCCAGGCACTTTGGACTCACAGCCACTGTCGGACACAGTGGAAACACCCTCTTTTTGCGTCCAAACTACTGATCTGCCCGATGGGTCATCCATCCACTCCTTATTTTCAGAGCTAAGCAGGAAGTAAATGTCCCAAAAATCAAGATGCAGAAAGAAAGGCATATTTGCAGAAAAGTTAGTAACTTACAATAATAAACATAGCTGAGCCCGTGATTTGCAGATCCTGTATTTGCGGCTTTTCATGTTGTTATTGTTGTGAGTTGCCTCTGCATCCATTCCCATGCATGCCAGGTAGAATGGCCCCGCGCGGTTTTAAAGGTTGTGATCTTTTGGAAGCAGATTGCCAGACCTGCCTTCGGAAGCACCTCTGGAGAGGTTTGAACCGCCAACCTTTCAGCCAGTATTTGCTCATTAACTGTTTGTTGCTAGCCTTCCTTGTAGTCCTCAACGCAGGAAGTGTGGCAGTTTCAGTCACTCACAGACATGCTCGGAGCAGGGATGTGTTTCAGCCTCCCAACGTGCTTGTTTCAGCCTGAGGTTGAGCAGGGTGATGTTGTTCCCAGCGCTCCCAGGGAAACCAGCTCGTGTCCCTTTGTTCATTCATGTAAACAAGTGTCCCTTCCACGGTGGTGTCATGTGATTCGTGTGGGTGATTCATGGTTTGAAATGGCCCCCAAATTGAAGGGCTGACTAGCGCACCCACGCCTTTTGGAGAAAGTACAGATCTTAGGTGAGGCATGAATGAACAGTGCTGCTGACCGAAAACTTAGTGTGAATGAATCGCAGTAGGTATCAAACGAGGTGGGTTTTTTAAAAACAGAAACAAACAAACGCACTGCCATTGCATCAATTTAGACCCTTATAGGACAGAGTAGACGTGACCCTCTGTGGGGTTCTGAGACTGTAAATCTTTTCGGGAGCACAAGCCCGCTTCTTCCTTCCATGGAATGGCTGGGTAGTTTTGAACTGCTGACCCTCCCATTAGCAGCCCCACGCTTAACCCATGATGCCACCAGGACTTCTCTATGTATTGATGGTTTGGCAAAAGCATCGTGAGCAGAGGCTCTCAGGAGCCCAGCCCTGCATTTTACCTTGCAGTGATTCTACCCTCGTGAAGTCATTGCTGGTGGAGGCCTTCCAGAATATCATTCCCGTGGATAACTGGAATTGGCTGCATGTTGGAATTAGGAAACGGAACACGGTGTGTTGGAGAGGAAGAGGAGCGTAGATAAGCGTGCTTACTTAGACGTTTGGGGCTGTTGAGAGTTGGGTTTGCTCAAGGACCTTGCTTCCTCTCAGGAGTGCTTGTGGGTCTCCCTTCTTTGAGAGTTGCTGCCTTTCTCATTGCTAAAACTTGCGATAAAGGAAGACCCAAGAGGAATGGTGCATTTGAATTCTGGTCCTGGTGAGGAATGGGGAATGTCCCGTGGACTGCCAGGAGAACATCCGTCTTGGGAGAAGGAAGGCCAGAATGCAACTTGGAAGCAAGCACGGCGAGATGTCGCCGTATGTTCTTTGGATGTGAGATCAAGAGAAACCAGTCCCCGGAAAAGGACCTCGTCCTTGGTACATTAGCGGGCAGCCAGAACGAGGGAGACTCTGGACAAGGGAGAGTGACACAGGAGCAGCAACGGTCACCTCAAATAGGATGCTCTGTGCAGGTGGCACAGGATCCGGCGGTGTTTTGTGTCGCTGGACATGGAGTCGCAATGAGTTGCAACTGACTTGACGGCACCTGACAACTGCAGAACTTGTGAGAGGCTTTCCTGGGACGTGTTACACCTGCCAATGAAAAAGATTTAGAAAACAACCGGCATTAAAACAGAGACCCTATTCAAGCCTTACCGCCTCACCAGGCATTCCCCATGGTCCCCACCTGCACTCACATGCATGTGTGCACATTCTACCTCCTTCCAAGTTTCCTTGTTACCTGCTGGAGAATTCTGTGCTCTTTCCGAGAGCCGTTGCCTGCTGTCAGTGGAAGCCGAGTATTCGGCATTCCCAGCTGGTGGGAGGCCAGGAGGATTTATGGTGTCATCGCAGGAGCGCAAATCTGCCTTCCTGCACACTGACACCACTAATGGACGTGTATAAATCAGCAGAATGGGGGAAAGGCCTGGCTCTTTCCCTTCCTTATGGACACAGGCACAGGGGCTAGGTCTGACATTTAATGGGTGATTTAAGTGGCAGGAAGGAAGCCCTGAGTTCACGGGGCGTGGGAAGCCATCTGCAGCCATTTATTGGGGGACCTCGTGTGGTTGGCCACCCCAGCCTCAGGGGCTGGGAGACAGGATGATAAAGAGCTCTATGCTTAATGTAACATGGGCGAAATCTTTTATGGATTGAATATGTTTTGTAAATCCTAACCCCTATACCATTGGACGCTATTGGGTAAGTGTTGGGCTGCTAACTGCAAGGTCGGCAGTTCAAACCCACCAACCACTCCCCGGGTGAATGAGGCTGTCTGCTCTCCCCAAAAGTTGCCATCTTGGAAGCCCACAGGGGCAGGCTGATTCAAGTCACCGGACGCATATGAGTCAGCGTTGACTCGATGGCACTGAGTGATGCATTGGAATGGGCTTGATGGCAGTGGGTTTGGTGTTTGGTCTTACACCCCTGTGGGGTGAAGATTTTCTTTGTTGGTGTGACTGAGGCCCTGCCAGGAAGGGTGTGTTGTGAGCCACTCACATTTGAGAGACAGAAGGAGCAGGTAAGGCACGAAGCAAGGAAGTGCAGATGGGGTGATGGATGCCGCTCCACGTGAAGACGGCCAAGGGCCCAAGGAAGCGCAGCTAGAGAGTTGAGGGACCTCCTTCCGGAGCTGGCAGAGCGAACGCCTTTCCCTAGAGCAAGTGCTTTGAACTCAGACTCCCAGTTTACTAATCTGCGAGAAAACCGGCTTGTTGTAAAGCCACATCCATTTTGGTAGTAGCCAAACTCACTGTCTTGAGTCAATTCCGACTCATGGAGCAGAGTAGAACTGCCACTGAGGTTTTAACATCTTTTTGGAGTTGAAAGCCTCATCTTTCACCCATGGAGTTTGAACTGATGGCCTTTCTATTAGCTCAACTCATAACCCACTCTGCCTCTGGGGCTTCTTCAGTTAGAGAGCACTAGAGAAGTAAACTCACTCATGCCATTGAATCGATTCTGACTCATATTGATCCTACAGGATAAGATAGAACTGCCCCTGTGGGTTTCCAAGATTGTGACTCTATGGGAGTAGAAAGCCCCACCTTTCTTCTAAGGAGCGGCTGGTGGTTTTGAACTGCTGACCTTGTGGTTGGCAGCCCAACTCATAACCACTACACCTCTAGGGAAGTGAGACACTGTTATTTCAGTTTACCTTATTGGAGCCATCTCTCCTCTCCCTCTTCAGTCTCTGTTGAGTGGGTGTGTCCTTGCTCTGTGATGCCCCAGCAGGTCTGCCTTTCTTCCTTTCCTGAAGTGCCAACTGCATATGGATGTTCATATCCTTATCCCACTCTGGTGCTGTTCTTGTTGTTGCTGACTGGTGTTTGGTTTTTTTAAATCATTTTATTGGGGGCTCGTACAATTCTTATCACTTTCCATCCATCCATCCATCCATCCATCCATCCATCCATCCATCGTGTCAAGCACATTTGTACATTTGTTGCCATCATCATGCTCAAAACATTTGCTTTCTACCTCAGCCCTTAATATCAGCTGCTCATTTTCCCCCTCCCTCCCTACTGCCCCCTACCTCATGAAGTCTTCATCATTCATAAATTATTATTTTGTCATATGTTACACTGTCCGACGTCTCCCCCCACCCTCTTCTCTGCTGTCCCTCCCCCAGGGAGGAGGCTATACATAGGTTCCTGTAATCAGTTCCCCCTTTCTACCCCACATTTTCCTCCACCCTCCAGGCATCGCCATTCTCACCACTGGTTCTGAAGGAGTCATCTGCCCTGGATTCCCTGTGTTTCCAGTTGCTATATGTACCAATGTACATCCTCTGGTCTAGCCAGATTTGTAAGGTAGAATTGGGATCATGATAGTGGTGGGGAGGAAGCGTTTAAGAACTAGAGGAAAGTTATACGTTTCATTGTTGCTACCCTGCACTCTGACTAGCTCATCTCCTCCCCACAACCCTTCATTAAGAGGGTGGCTGACTGGTATTTTGTTAGCTGTGTAAAGCCATTTAACTGTGTGGATCATAACAAACTATGGATATCCTTGAGAAGAGTGGGAACTCCAGAACACTTCATTGTGTTCCCATGGAACCTGCATGTGAAGCAAGAGGGAATACTGTATGGTTTTAAACCCGAAACGCTGTGTTAAGGGTGGTATCCTTTCCCCATCCTTACTTTCACGTTTTTTATTTTGAATTAATTGAGGATTTACAGATTAGACCATTGCTGTATTCAACAACTTATCAAGTCTCCCCATGGGTTGCCCTGTTTCCATCATCCCCTACCCACTCCCCATTTCCTTGCTATTGAGTATAATTTTCCCCTTCACTCAAACCAACTCCTGGCTAATCCTCTAGTTATTGCTTCCCTTTCCCTCCTGGCCATTTTCCACCCGCTCTTAACCATCAACGTTTGTTTCTTTTGGTGTGAAAGCCTTTTCTTGGTTTAAAAAATCAATAATAACAGGGTCTCACGCAATGTTTGTCCTTTTGTGATGGGCTGTTTTCACCCAGCATGATGTACTCCAAGTCCGTCCGTGTCAAGAGGTGTCTCACAGTTCCTCGTGTTGTCAGTCCTGCTTGTTCACGTTAACTCCTTTTAATGGGTTGTTACAGAGGAGCCAAGGACTTTATGTGATTTATCTTGGCCACCATTAAGCCCCCCAGTATGCTGACGAACACTAAGAGGCTTGTTAAAATTACCGTATGTTTCTTGCCCAGGGTCGCTCGGTACTGGCCCTCTGACCTTGGTTTGAAAAAAGGCATGATTTCGTTCTCACTACAAATTTGGGTGATGCATAACTTCAGACATACTTTGCCTACAAGAAGGTGGAATGCTTCTTCAGTCATTAACTCATTCTTTAGGATTTTGTCAAGTGCTGACCTTGGTGGTGTGACGCAAGCACTGGACCATATACTGCAAGGTTGGCAGTTCGAATTCCCCTGCAGCACTGCGGGAGGAAGGCCTGGCAATCTGCTCCCATCAAGAAGCACAGCCAAGATAAGCGGAGTGGTTCCACTCTGCCACAGGGCGTTGCCAGGAGCCGCAATCAACTTGATGGCACAGAACAAACCCTGAAGCTGGGCCCCTGGGCGAAATACAAGGAGGTTCCTGTGAGTCTTTGGTCCCAACAGTTTGGTCAACTGATCAACATCAGGTTAATATATAACCTTGTCTTTTGCATGCTTTTGTTTAGGGATACCTTTCTTAATATATATGTCTTTCAAAGAGCTAATCACATACAGTTTTTCTTTACCAAGCTCTAGCCCAGGAAGTATTTGACACGTTCACGAGCCTGGGAAACATGAGCATTCATTCCACTCAATAGTTCTGTCCAACACACTTCTGTTTCGATTGGTTGTCATCTCGTGAATCAGAATTGAGTGTTTCAGACAATTGGGTGCTCAGTGTTTTCCTGGATATGTTTATTGATTATACTCCAGGGATCAAGCATTGATGGGGATTACCAAGGTGACTTAGATATAGTCACAAAACAAAACGATGACTCATTGTGAGCCCACGTGGATCAGGGTAGAACTGTATTCCGTTGTATTTCTAGTGGCTGATTTGTTGGAAGCAGATTGCCGGGCCTTTCTTATGAGGTGCCTTCCAACCTTTTGCTTAACAGCCACGCAGTGGCATTCCCCAGGAACTCTAAGCTGAAAACATGAGTGACCTGTTCCTGAGCTGGACCTTTATGACGGTATCAAAACCAAAGAGAAATGATTTTAATATTGTTTTAATTTGTGTCTCAGATCACCTCAAGGGATTGGTGGATCACTGGTAGATGTCTTACCTTCCTTGCTCGGGAGCTGGGTTTGATTCCTGGGCCGTGTGCACTGCATACACAGCTACCTCTTGTCTGTCCGGGGAGGCATGGGCGTACCAGTGATCCTGAACAGGTTTTGGTGGAGCTTCCAGATTACCAGGGACTAGGAAGAGAAGTCTAGCAATCTACTTCCCCAAATCACCCACAAAAACCCTATGGGTCATGGTGATCTGCATCCCAGCATGGGAATGGTGCAGGACCGGGCATCAGCTCATGGGCTCACCACTGTAACGGGGCCAACTCACACACAGCCAATGACAACCTCCCTTTAAGCTTTCTGAATTTCGATGTCTCTGTGGGTGCTAAGAATTTAGCATCACTTCAGGACTACTTTTATCCATATGAATAATAAGTAGATTTTGATAAGCAAGGAAGAAGAGTCTGTATTTTAACAAAGTAGACAAGCCTCTGATTAGAATTCCAACAATCCCACAACCCGCTCCTGCCCCAATTCTGTGCAGCTCAGTGATCAGCAGCTTCTCTGTTTTGCATTTTCCGTGGCTTCCAGGAGACAGTTTCCAGCAGGATTTTTCCAGGGTGGCAGGACGTGAGCTGCTTCTTGAATCAGCGCTGGCATCAGGTGCAGAGAATCCCAGGGAGGTGGCCTCAGCGCCCTGGGTGGGTGAGGGAGACTTAACCCATCCTGACTTTCTCCCCTAAACTAGAGACTGCTGTTCCCTAGCCCCTCCCGGGCTCTGCCAACCAACGTCAATCCTAATGAGCTCTGTTGTTTAAACTGGAGAAGGAAACTTTTTACCCTCAATTACAAAAGAGATGGATTTTAGCAGTGCAGCAGCAGGAGGTGGCCAGCAGGGAGCCAGGGGTTAGGAGCTGCCTACTCTGCTGCATAAATAGCAGCAATTAATGGGCCCCTGGAAAAGATTGCACCGTGTGTGTTTGCCGGGCAGTCATTTCTCTGTGAAGTGGAGCAGCACCGCCATGCATTCCAGACCCAGAGAAGGAGGTTTTCTGTCCCTGTAAGTGAGCACCAGTCACCCAGGAGCACCTTCCACGGGGAGGCATTTACACCCATCCTTTCTTGGCAAGAAGGGGTGAAACCAATTTATTTTCAGTTTCCCACTGGGTTGTGCTAATCACTGCCTATCTTCGCCCCTTGACACCGGATGAGTTCCGGTGTGAGCAGAAAGGAACCTGGAACCCCCAGCCCAAAGCCCATTATCATTTCCTTCCTCATTTGCCCAGCTTCCCCTCGAACCTCTTTCTGCTCAGTTCCATTCATCCAAGGGTACCGCCCAGATTTTATTTTCAGAAGGCGGTTTCCAAAGCCAGCCCAGGAAGAGCTGCCGCAAAGGGTCTAGACTGGCTAATGACATCGGGCTTCATCTGAGGGCACTCAGATTCAGTCGCCTGAGCATCTGCAGCACGCCTTCAGGCCCTGCTTGTTTGGACATGGAGGTCACGTCTCCTCCCTCCTGGAGCTTACGTGGGCTTGGAAGGATTCTCCATGCTCATCCAGCCAGCCTACTAGTACCAGAGGCTTCCGTGATCTTTCATTCCATTTTACCATGGACCTTTTGATGCCCCTCTTAGATAAGTGGTTCGGTTGGGTTGCGGGTGAGGTGCGTGCGGGGAAGAGACCGGGGATAGTAGTAGATACAGTGGTAGTTCCATGATAAGGTTTTTCACTCTCCATGTTGGGCACCTTGATTTGATTTTCGGCCAGTGTGTTTTTCATGTGTAGTTGCCACCTGTTTGACAGGTTTCAATGGAGCTTCCAGAATAAGAGGCTAGCAAGAAAGGCCTGGCAGTCTCTTTCCGAAAATTAGCCAATAAACCCTAAGGATTATGACTCAATCATTATGACATCATGATTATGACATACCCCTGGTTGATACTCACCCTCATGAAGAGATCACTGAAGATATGGGTGCTATAGCAAAGGGTTGGTGCCGGGGCTATAAAAAAATATCATCTGAAGTCTTAAAGGTTGTTGTGAAGCAAGCAACCATCTAAGCGAGGTGACAGCTAAGTCCATATGCGTGAAGCTTACGAGCCTGTGTGATCCAAGGATTGTAAATAATAAAATCCAAGGCTGGAGGAGGGAATTGAAGAACTTAACTTCTGAGCGCTGTGTTTGAAGAAGGCTATGGATGACAGTGAAAGCCCCGAGTCTATGTGCAGGGTCCCCACTGGCATGGCCCCTCCACTGACTCCTCTCTGGCCATTGACCAGGGACGTGAGTGGCCTTCCTGTCAGACAGAGTGCCTTGGGAAGTGGACTTGTGCAGATGTAGGTAGGGTAAAATTCAACACCAAAGCATCTGCTCTCCCCTTTGATCCACGTTACTGAATCTAGCTTTTATTATTTTCTGTTGTCATTGGGTGTCTTTCTACCTTTTGTTTTGTTGTTGTTGGGTTTTTATTGTTGCCTTGTTTGGTATGTTTTTCTTTATAGGAGATCCAGGATAGGTAAATCTATAGAGACCGTAACTGGATTATTAGTTTCTTGGGGTTATGCAGGGGAGATGGGTAGAAGAAAGAAGAAAATGTTCTAATATTGATTGTGGTAATGATTGCATAATTCTCTTTAATATACTCAAACTATTGAATAGTGTGATATGTGAATTACATGTCAATAAAACTGTTCAAATAACAACAACAACCACAAAACCCTAAGGATCCCAATGATCTGATGTGAAACAGATTGTGGGGATGGCACACGGCCCGGCAGTGTTTCTTGTCTCCCAGGTAGCTGCTCTGGGGAAGGGCACGAGGGCTCGGAGAATTTGGGAAGGATCCTGTGCACTTGGTATCAGGGGCACAGCCCAGCATTGGACGCTCAGGTTGGGGAATTGAGCGGTACATGTCGGTGGGTGGTGAAGCAGAAAGTTCCTTCAACCTGCTGTAACACTGGTCGCTCGACTTCTTCCCAGTCCGCTTCTCCCCATGGGCTGTGCCCTAACTCTCAGCCAGACTCGTAACAAGTGAGAAACTGCTTCCTGCAGCAGGCGGCCGGACAGTGAGCAGATGGTCTACTGTCTTCAACTTGGCTGCGTCTTATGTTTCTCTCTCTAACCAGACTCACCCAGGGCAACTCACCCTTTCTTCCCCTGCTTCTTCTCCCTCCTCTCACCTTAGCGCTCAGCCTTAGTCATACACACGGCTGCTGCAGGCCAGGGTGGGTGCGAAGCACACCCATCAGTGGGGAGTGGACATAGCTTCCTCTGCCCCGCCCCGTCCCTTCCTTCCTTCTTTCCTTACCTCAGGCCTGCGTCCCTTTGTGTCTTTAGAACAGCGCCTCAGGTCACATTCCTCTCGGCTGCTGACGCTGGGCCAGGTGCACTTTGAAACGACAGCTGGGCTGGGCATGCTAGGGAATGTCCTAGGAAAGGCCTGAGCCTGGAAACAGATGAGAAAGATCCAACAGGGCCATCAATCCCAGTATCCGGGAACCAGTGCTGGAGGCATGGGACGTTTGTTCCGTGAAGAAGAAATGCCCTGTTGTAGCCCGGGGAGCCTGGGGTGGTGATGGTGGTGGTGTGTAGAATAGGGTAAGGGGACTTTATATGGAGTCCCTGGGTACAAACAGCCAATATGCCCAGCTGCTAACCAAAAGGTTTGGTTTCGCTCAGAGGCACCTCAGAAGAAATGCCTGGTGATTGATTGCTGAAAAGATTAGCCGTCGAACACCCTGTGGTGCACGTTCTACCCCTACCCAAACAGGCTTTCCATGAGTTGGGATTGAGTGGTTACTGGAAAGAGGGCTGTGACTGGGGGGTGGGGATCAGGAAGGTAAGTACAGGTATAATTAGCCAGGCCAGGGGAGGTGACATTTCTCTGTTGTCTGCTGACCTTCCCTGTGACTCTCCTCCTTCTCTTATAAGGGCACCAGTGAGTGACACTGGCTAAGGTCCCACTCTGTGCCAGCATGACCTCATGTGACCCACTTATACCTGTTAGACCTACAAAGACTCCATTTCTAGGCAAGTTCACGTTCCCATGTACAGGTGGTGAGGATGGCAACATAGCTCTGTCCCTTTCACATGGACACCTGAGACCTAGGACACTCTCTCACCTGAGTCTGGCTAAGAGGGTCTGGTACATTTGAGGTGCTGAATAAGTAACACATTTTGTTGGAGGGGGAGAAGTCATGGGAGTTTAGCAAACAGTATTTAATAAGAACTCACCTTCTGAAAAGAAAATATCTTTTGGGCCTAATTTCCATGTAAAAAGGAACACTGGTCAACCCGAGGCTCTCATTCCCCGTGCAGTCTGGCTATGTAGAACATCACGCTGTAAGGACACTTAGATTAAGGTCCTGTGGGAGAGAGATGGGGCTATTGGTTCTTGAAAAGATTTCCAACTTTGGAACCCGGAATTAGGTTGCTGTGAGTTAGAATCAACCCTACGGTAGTGGGTTTGGAGGACTGACTGAGGGGAGACTGTAAATGAGTTAGGAGCCCCTAGGTGCCATGGCTAAGGGCTGCTGCTACCTGGAAGATGGAAAGTTCACGTTCACCCAGAGGCACCTTGAAAGAAAAGCATGGCAGTCTCCTTACCCCATATCAGTCATTGAAAATCCAACCCAGGGACAAGGGAACAACAAGTGATCCAAATCAGTGGTGAGGAGGGTGTGGGAAGCCTGGTAGAGCTTGATCAAGGGTAATGTAACCAAGAGGAATTGCTGAAACCCTGGTGGGGACTGAGCATGATAGTGGAACAGGGAATGTCAAAGGAAATAGAGAAAAGAGCTGGGAGGCAAAGGGCACTTATAGAGGTCTATATAAAGACATGTACATATGCAAATATATTTATATATGAGGATGGGAAAATAGATCTATGTGCATATATTTATAAGTTTAGGACTCCACTCAAATACTCCCTCAATGCAAGAATACTTTCTTCTATTAAATTGGCATTCTATGATGCTCACCTTCCCGACACAACCGGTGAAGACAAAGCAGGTGAATAAGCAAATGTGGTGAAGAAAGCTGATGGTGTCTGGCTATCAAAAGATACAGATCTGGGGTCTTAAAGGTTTGAAGGTAAACAAGCGACCATCTAGCTCAGAAGCAACAAAGCCCACATGGACGAAGCACACCAGCCTGTGTGATCATGGGGTGCCGAAGGGATCAGTTACCAGGCATCAAAGAACAAAAAATCATATCATGTGTGCTCACCTCCATGATAAGATCGCTGAAGACAAATGGGTGCATAAGCAAATGTGGTGAAGAAAGCTGATGGTGCACAGCTATCAAAAGGTATAGCGTCTGGGGTCTTAAAGGCTTGAAGGTAAACAAGTAGCCATCTAGCTCAGAAGCAACAAAGCTCACATAGAAGAAGCACACCAACCTGTGCGATCACAAGGTGTCGAAGGGATCAGGTATCATGAGAACAAAAAAATCTTATAGTGAATGAGGCGGGGAGTGCGGGGTAGAGACCCAAAGCCCATTTGTAGGCCACTGGACACCCCTTTACAGAAGGGTCTTGGGGAGGAGATGAGCCAGTCAGGGTATGATGTAGCAACGATGAAAAATACAACTTTCCTCTAGTTCCTAAATGCTTCCTCCCTTCTCCCCCCCCCCCCCCCATCATGATCCCAATTTTGCCTTGCAAGTTTGGCTGGACCAGAGGCTGTATACTGGTACAGATAGGAACTGGAAGCACAGGGACTCCAGGGCGGATGATCCCTTCAGGACCAGGGGTGTGAGTGGTGATGCTGGGAAAGTAGAAGGAGGGTGGGTTGGAAAGGGGGAACTGATTACAAGGATCTACATGTGACCTCCCTGGGGAACGGACAAAGGAGAAGTGGGTGAAGGGAGATGTTAGACAGGGCAAGATATGACAAAATAGTAATTTGTAAATTATCAAGGGCTCATGAAGGAGGGGGGAGCAGGGAGGGAGTGGAAAAAATGAGCTGATGCCAGGGGCTTAAGTGGAGAGCAAATGTTTTGAGAATGATGAGGGCAAAGAGGGTACAAATGTGCTTTACACAATTGATGTATGTAGGGATTGTGACAAGAGTTGTATGAGCCCCCAATAAAACGATTAAAAAAAAAAAAGGAAACCCCATGGATCTAAGTTCTTCTTTGACACACCCTCCTGGGCTCTCAGTGAGTTGAAATCCACTTGACCTGAATTAAAACAACAAAACTTTTTTTTACTTGCAACAATAAAGTATACATTGTATCATGTGTAAACGTAGACTTGTAGGTACATTGTCATGATGATAAAGAGCAGCCTCTTTGATCAGTGGATATCCTTTTCTTCTTCCCCCATCACATGGAAGACCTGCTTGACACCTGCTTTTTCTATTTTGGAGTGTGGATACATCCGTGCTCCTTGTTGTATCTCAGAGGAATGAGTTTTAAAGGCAGTGAAGGGGATCCCGGGTGAAAGGATGCCTTTAAAATCCTGTTAACTCTGTTCCATTGTAGACAGCCTCAACTGAGTCAATATTTAAAGAAGATGAGATACTAGCCTGATATTAATTCACTGCCTTGGGATTTGAAAGCAACTCTCTCCTGCAGAGTCTGAAACCCTGACGCGATGGCTCAGACTTCTCTTTTCATCTGCAGAAGCTGTGGGGAAAAGAAATGCACTCCCTCCCTCCCCCGCCAACCACGCCCCTGCCCCTCCCCCATTAGCTGCACCAAGCTTGAATGCTTTTCACCCTTGAGATGATCCAACAGGTGAGAGTGACCCAGTAGGGACAGGAACTGCAGCAGTGTGTGTGCTCCATGCTTTACATCCATCATCGTAGCTACCAACCGGTTGTGGAAGCGAGTCTCTATGCTGTTGCCCACCCCTCTCCCTAAGTAAGACTTTCCCCATGAATGTTCTCTCCTGGCACACCGTGTTAGTCCGGGTAGACTAGTGAGGCTTATATAGAAAGGAAATAATTTTACATCAAAGAGCAACTGCATATTAAGAAAACAACCCAGCACAGTCCAGAGCAAGTCCATAAATCCGATATTAGCCCATTAGTCCAATATTAGTCCATAAATTCCTCTCTAGACTCACACAGCGCATGCCCTGATGCAGAATGCTGGAAGATCACAGGCCGGTGAGTGGAAGTCCTGTGGCTCCAATTGCGGTGGATGCATCTCCAGGGCTCTGGCTGCCTTCAGCATGGCTCCATGTGGCTTGTCAACAGAATTGTGTAGCAGAGAGGGTGTGTGTCCCGCCTCCAAGGAGGAAAAGAGGAAGTCCCAGAATCCCCATGAGAAGGCCACTTCCACAAGGCTCTCCTTGCGAACTGATTGGCAGGCTGGAGTCCACCCCTTTATTCTTATTTATCAAGTTGACATGAGATTGTGTAACTACCGCACACACTATAGAGGCATCAGGCATGTATTCTTCCCTGCAACTGACTCCCTCATGAAGGACAACCTTGAGCATCCTTTCTTTCTTCTCTCTCAGGCTTGAGGCAGACATTGTTTTAACTCCCTTGGGCAGTGGTTCTCAACCTGTGGGTCGCGACCCCTTCACAGGGGTCGCCCAAATCATAACAGTAGCAAAATTACAGCTATGAAGTAGCAACGAAAATAATTTTATGGTTGGGGGTCTCCCACATGCGGAACTGTATGAAAGGGTCACTGCGGCATTAGGAAGGTGGAGGACCACTGCCCTGGGGTGATTGCTTGGGAGCCCTGCTGGCTTCGCGGTTATGTGATGGAGGCCAAAAGTAGGAGCCTGGCATTGAGGTTAAAGCAGATGGCTGCCAATGCCAGGCCAGGATCGAATCCACAAGTCAGAGTTGAGGCAGCCTGCTTCCTTGTAGTCTTGGGAAATCTACAGGGCAGCTGTACTTTGTTCTGTAGGGCCACTGTGACTTGGCATAGGTTCATCGGTAACAGGATTTTTGATTTTTGGTTTTGAGGCTAAAGGTTTAAATTGGGGTCCTCACCTCCCCGGTTCTACTGTGGAACTGCTCGTCCTTCATCTCAAATGGCTTTCAAGACCATGCTTTTAAAAAGTGCCCCCTTCTACCACACGTCTTTGTCCCTTGCTCACTCTGCTTCCCTGAAGAGCAGTCTGCTCTGCCCGCCGGTCTCACAGTGCCTCTCCTTCGCCTCCCAGCCTCCTCTCCATGGCTTTCTGTGCTAGCCGCCTTGGGTAGCACTTCCAGTTTTTGTTTGGAAAGAGTGTGTCTTTCAACTCTCAGACGAAAGCAGCTTATCTTTTCAGCTAGAGTTCCATGGCTGCACTGGGCTTATCCCCCTGGGTGGGATGGATCTTCTTTGCTGGCACATCTAGCTACGGTGGAATTCAACCAATAGATTCTTCGCCAGTCATTGCTGACCAATTCCACTTCAGTTGTTGTAGATTTTTATTTCTGTTTTCTTTGTTAGGTACCTGTCGATTCCAACCTCTAGTGAAACAATAAAACAAAACACTGCCTGGTCCTGTCCCAGCCTCGTCATCATGACGAAGGCTGAGCCTGTGGTTTCAGACACCGTGTCAATCCAGTGAGTGAAGTGGTTTTTGTGGATCCACAGCAGCATTCTATTATTGTTATCATCAATGCAGAGCTTCTGAGTTAAGGGAATGAGTAAGAACACACCTGGTGTTAGCTGGTGTGTGAAAATGGAGAGGAATCTTGTTATATTGGATTAGGTCTCCCCTAAATATGTGTCAAATTGACTGGGCCAGGACTCTCTGAATTGCGTAATTACCCTCCATTTTGCGACCTGGTGTAATTATCCTACGGGTAAAAATCCTCACCTGTATGATGTTAATGAGGCAGACTTTGGGGAAGTTATGTTAATAAGGCTGGATGAAATCTACTTGATTAAAAAAGAAATCTACATGATTAGACTGTCTTTTGAGTTAATCTCAATTGTGAGACATGAAAGAGTTGAACAAGCCAGTTGGGTTGGGAGAAGAGAAATAGAGCCGGGAGCAGAGTGCATCTTTTGGACTTGAAATTCAAGTTTAACTTAGTTCAATCAGTGTGCTTCCCTCAATCCTTTCTCCTTCTCATAATTTAGAATCATCTCATCTCAAGATTTTCATTTAATCACATCTACAAAGACCATTTGCCAAATAAGGTCACATTTATAAATTCCAGGGATTAGGACTTGATATCTTGGGTGGCCATTATTCAGTATACGACATGCAATTGAAGCGCTAAATAAATTAGCCTAATTTAATTGTGGGCTCTGTTAAAAGGGGCAGATCATATTACTGTTGGGCTTTTAGACTGTTTATTCTTGGTATCTTAAGAATTTCATTGCCAAAGGGTGTAATTTAGGGAAGAAAAAAGGCCATACAGTCAAGCAGAGACATAACTTCATTGTACTCTGCAGCTTCCCTCCCTCCCCTTAGTCACAGACACAGACAGGAGCATAGGTATGTCCACCACTGATCTGTCAGTTTGTTATGCTATGATGCCGGAAGCCATGTATTTCAAGTTCCAGCAGGCTCACTCCTGGTGGGCAGGTTTCAGGGAGCTTTCCGCCTAAGACAGCCTAGGAAGATAGGCCTGGTGATCAATCTACTTCCAAAAAGTGGCCAATTAAACCCGTGACTCACAGTGATATCTGATATAAATTGTGCTGAAAGATGAGTCCTTGGTTGGGAAAACTCAAGACAAACAAACCCCAAACCCATTGCCAGAGTCGATTTCCACTGGTAGTGATCCCATGAGGGGGTAGGAACGAGTAGAAGGGCCTCTGAGGGTCCCCAAGGCTCTTTTCTGTACAGAACTGACTGCCTCGTCTTTCTCCCCTGGACCTCAATTAGCAGCCAAGCACCTTCACTACTGTGTCATGATGCTTTCAAGGCACGGAAACACGCGTGGCTACAGCAATGGACTAGATCCTACCAAACACATGAAGGAGGGCCAGGAGTATCCAGAGCATTGGAGTTGACTGATGGCAACTAACACAACCATTTACCAAAGGAAAGAGGGAAACCTTCCAGGTCCAGAGGGGGCCTGGTCTAGTGCAGAAAAGGGACTGAGAGGAAGACCAGCAAAGCTGCTGCATCCTTGGACTTTGAACCCCCCAGCCCTGGAACTGCAGATGGGCGTAGATTTGGCTGCTTCACCAGAGGGGGGCTGTGGACAGGACCAGATCTGGAGGGGGCTGGTGACAAGGCCTTTGCTCCAGGAGAACTTGGTTTTCACACGGCTGTCCCTAGAATCCTGCTTGGCATGAAACCTTTGCTAAGCCTTCCAGACAGCCATTCGTGTTTGCTTAGGTGCATTTTATTCCTTCTCCTAAGAAGAAGTATTTTGAGTTTATTTTCTTTGATAGTCTCCCTCCCTCCCTCCCTCCTTTCTCTCCCCTCATTCTCTCTCCTTTCCTTCTCTGTCTCTCCCTCCCTCCATATCTTCCTCTTAAAAAAAAACAAACCCAAACCAGTTGCCTTTGGGTGGATTCTGACTCACGGCACCCCTGCGAGTTACAATAGAACAACTGTGTTCCGCAGGGTTTCCAGGGACTGGTTGTTCAGAAGTAGATAGCCAGGCCTCTCTTCCGAGGTGCCTCTAGGTGAGATCCAGCCTTATACTGGTATTCCTGAAACTGATGAATGGATTATATTACATTTTGGTTAGAAACGGACCGCTTTAACTGTTTGTGCCACCAGGAACTTTGTTTCACCTGATGTTATTTAACTAAGGATCTCCCCCCTCCCAGGGCCAAGTAGTCACTGTGTGTTTTCCTGAGGGCTTGTTGACAGTTAAGCAGTGCCCTTTGTCTGCAGGGTCCAAAAATAACCCTGTTCTTGACTTCTCCTTTAGGTGGCTATAAAAGTCATTGATAAGAAGAGAGCCAAAAAGGACACTTATGTCACCAAAAACCTTCGGCGAGAGGGGCAGATCCAGCAGATGATCCGTCACCCCAATATCACCCAGCTCCTCGATATCTTAGAGACCGAAAACAGCTACTATCTGGTCATGGAGCTGTGCCCTGGCGGCAACCTCATGCACAAGATCTACGAGAAGAAGCGGCTGGAGGAGGCAGAAGCCCGCAGATACATCCGGCAGCTCATCTCTGCAGTGGAGCATCTGCACCGGGCTGGCGTGGTCCACAGGTAAGGGCCAGGCCACACTGGTGAGAGCTGACTCTGGGCTGAGTAGATGGCCCTGTTTTCCAACACGCTCCAAGCACATCTGAATAACTGCAACTATTTTTACAATGCCCCATTGTTGTTCCATGAACTTGTTTTGTGGGTTGATGCCAGCATTCGACTTACGAGAGGCGAGGCAGCAGCTGGACTGCCTAGAGTTGCATCCTGCCTTTGCTGTTTAAGAGCTGTGGGACCTTGGGCGAGTGACTTCACCTCTCTGAACCTCAGTCTTTTCATCTATGAAATTGGAATGTTGATGACCCTTATCTTGTGATTGGTATAAGTTAGGAAAAATGAGTTTAAATATGTGTCTTAGTTACCCAAGGCTGATGTAATACAAACACCACAGGTGGGTTGCTTTGAAGAATGGGAATCTATTTGCTCACAGTTCTGGAGGCTAAAAGCCCAAATCAGACTCACAGCCACATCTATTCCTTCCATGTTAGTCCCCCTTGTCTTTCTCAAAGATAACATCTGCCTTCCTCAGTATATGCATGGGTGCACACATTGTGCGCTCCACCTTGTCCTGGTATGCCTGGAACTGATGACTGGATGATGTGACATTGTACTGCAGTGTGGAAAGTGCTTACATTCTATTAGATTAGGTTGTATTCACAGGTTTAGGGGCTAGGGCTCCAGTACATATTTTAGGGATACATTAGATCCTCAACAATATGGGAGGTGCTTGGAAATGGTCTAGCACATAGTGAGCACCATGTAACTACTGTCAGCTCATCGTCCTCCTCTTGGGATCGTTTTATGTGCTTTACGCATAAATCGAACTCATGGCCACCGACTCCTAGCAAGACTGTAGCACTTTATGGGAGTAGAAAATCTGATCTTTCTCCTGCAGAACTGGCCGTTGGTTTTGAACTGCTGACCTCGAGGCTAGCAGCCCAGGTTGTAGCCACTATGCCTCCTGGGCTGCAGGCTTTCCATGTTGTAAGTGCTTGTAGTTATGTTAACCCAGGGAATTGAATCACTATATGAATTGTTCACTTACCCTTAAAAGCAAGGGATATTTCCCACGAACCAAACCAGCTTTGCCCATAATTGTGAAAATGAAACTTAAAAAAATCCTTTTTTTTTTAAAGACCTAGCTTCCTCTTGGTGAGGTGCTCCAGGCGGAGAGTGCACGAAAGCACATTCTCAGCAGTGCTGCCATAGGTGTCAAAGATGCACCGGAAAAGAAGAAAACAACCGCATACGCATGCCTCTTCCCCTCCTCAAAAGGGTGGGCTTCCCCAGCCAATGCCTGATTCTCCTTTCCTGGCATCATCCTCAAGAAAAAGCTCAGGGGTGTTGAAAGAAATTGAGGCCCGCGTTTAATTGGTTAGCCTTCGAAGGAGCAAGATCAAGGCATAAAGTATGTATAGCACTATAAAGACATATGCACACTTTGTGTGTGTGATTTTTTTAAAGATAAGCCACATACCATAAAATTTACCGGTGGATGTTAGTATATCTGAGAGATTGTGCAGCCAACCATTTCCACGGTCTAATTGGAGCACATTTTTCTTACCCGCCAAAGAAATATGATACTCCCTCCCCACAAACCCTCCTACAACCACAGTAGCGCACAGTCACTGTTGCCTTTCCTGTGTGTGAAACCTGCTGTGGGTGAGTTGACTCTGATTCATGGAGGTGAGTGTGAGTCCGCGTGGCGCTGTGCTCCACAGGGTTCCCCGGGCTGCTCTGTCCCGGGAGCAGACCATCGGGATACCTCTGAGTAATCCCAATATTGGTTAGCCATTGGATGCGCTGACTCTTTCGCGCCACCAGGAGCTCCTCCGCCGCTCCCTCTCCACTTATTCTGCGTGTTTCGAAGAAACACCACCATACATTACTTGGTCTTTTGTGTCTGGCGGCTTTTCCTTTTTGATGACTCCATGATACTTCATCGGATGGATGTGTCCATCTGTTTCTTCGTTTCCACTCTTTGGCCCTGTGACTAGCTCTGTGGCGAACTTCCTGATTCAGTTTGTGTGTCCTTACTTCTTTGGGGCAGATTCAGAGGAACGAAAGGGCTGGGGGTCTTGGCAACACTTGAGGAAACTCTTTTCATCCCCCCACCTCCCTCATGATTAAGCGGGTTTATTAGGGAAGTGGATAGGTTAACACCAGCCAGGATCAGCAAACAGTGAGGAGACAGTCACTGGTCCACAGCATCACCTGTCCACAGCCAGCCACCAAGTCTCTCCAGTCTCTTGGCTAGCTGGGCCTTTGCCTCCATGGACCTGTCGCTCTGTCCCACCGTTCCATGGACTTGGATCAGAAGAGGCGAAGGTACCACACTGTCCTGGTGCCGCTCAGAAGCAGTGTCTGAATACCCAGTACACAAGGTGAACACTGACGATAATGAGGCTTACCGACTCATCTGTAGTAAACAATTGTATACATTTTTCAACTGCATCCAGGATTCTGCTTCAAGCCCTGACTGTCCTCTGTCTCTCAAATGCAAGGGAGATTGTTCACTACAGATTAGTAAACATAAGTAAGCCGTGCTTCCCTGCTTATTGGGTAATCCATTCAAAAGTAGTGGGCTTAAGACACACCCTCCACAGAGGTGGTCTCCCTTAACGAACAAGGAAAAACTGTTCCCAGACGAGAGAGACTGTTTCTATGTGCCTTAGGCTGGCGCTCCCCCAAGGGGTTCTAGGTGTGCAGAGGGAAAGTGGGCCTCCTTGAGCCCGGTGCTGCATCATGGGCCCGTGTCTGATGCCCTTCTCCAGGGACTGGTCCCGGCTGACAACATGTCCAGAGTAGGCAAGGCGAGTCTCACCGTGCTCATGGCTGAGGTGCGTCCTGGCCGTGCTGCTTCCAGGACTCACCCATTCCTTCTTGGCCAGCGCCATCCTTCCTGGCTGTCCGTTCTCCTTGCAGCCTTCCTTGTGCGTTCTTCAACTTCTGCGTGCCCACGCGGGGGTTGAAAACACCAGAGCTTGAATCATCTAAATGGCTTCCAGTGTATCTTTTTTGGGGGGTGGGGGACACAGAGTCAGTACATAACAAAAATCTCAGGGTGCCTTTGATTTGTTTGAAAAACCTTTCCTATTCTCATGATTGAAGAAAGGGGCTCTGCACCCCTCCTCGTGAGTTTTCCGGTGGTGGTGCAGGGGGTTACCAGTCGGACCACAAGGCCAACAGATGGACCCCAACAGCCACTCCGAGGGAGGAAGATGGACTTTCTGCTTCCATGAAGATTTACAGGCTTGGAAACCCTCGTGTCACTGCAAGTTGGAGTAGACTCGATGGCAGGGTGTTTGGTTTAGGGGTGGTTTTCAAGGAGGCCTGGTGGCTTACCGGTTACACATTGGGCTGCTCATTGCAAAGTCAGTAGTTCAAAACCACCAGTTGCTCGATGGGTGAAAGACGAGGCTTTCTACATCTTTAAAGAGTTACAGACTCAAAAACTCACTGGGACAGTTCTACCCTGCTCTATAGGGTTGCTCCGAGTCAGAATTGACTCGATGGCAGTGGGTTTGGATTTTCTTTTCAAGGCAGAGAGTGAAGACTTATTACGAGTGAGGTTGGCACCCAGGGATTCTTGGAGGCTCTGTTGCTCAGGGCTTTCCCAGAGCCAGCCTCACCCAGGGACCATCTGGCAGCCCGTCCCCTCACGACATGGGGGAGAACCTTTCCACGCATCTAGTCAAGTCACGCGTGTTGTCATGAGATCATGTTTGCACAGAGGTCTTTGTGCGTTTCGTCAGCAGGGAAGGGAACCTCCGGCAATGGCAAGGGAGTCGCACGCACTACGTTGAGCTCTCTGACGGCTCTGGTGTTGCCTGCAGTCAGTCGCAGCCCTGTGATTAGGAAAAGGGCGTTCCCAAGGTGCCTGGTCTGTCTTTGTTGATTAAGATGACAGAGGTGGAACCTCCTAGCTCAGACGCTGGTTTCATTGCTGCAGCGAAAACAGGAGCCTGGAGGCTGGAGCTGGCGGCGCCTTCTCAGGGATCCGGGGGTTTCCGCCAGAGCTGTCAGAAACAAGAGGTGCGCCAGCTTCTCCCGAGGGGAGGACGCAATGAAACCTGAGCAAACGCCCGCCTGCCCGTGCCTCACATGCTGGTCTCGGCTGCAGGAAATTCGCAAACCACCCTTTTAAAGTAATTTTAACAAAATCCAATCCCTCTCAGTGCAATTACTGTCAGAATGTCAAAGGAGTGAATTTAATAATGTTTTGATAGCCAAGACGGGCTGCTTTTTCTTTTTGCCCTCTTCCTTTCTCTGATCTCTATCTTTCTGTTATTTCCTCCCTCCTCGGATACATATTTATAGCCCGGTAATAGCAAGCGCCTGTACCTTTTCAAGGTAGGGAAGGCTGGAAGCCCAGGGATGGCTTCGAAGAGGGTTTTCCCTCTGCTTTGCTTCCTCAAAATCATGGTCAGTGGCATCAGCACGTGGGGCGTAAAGCACTTGAACCCTGTGTTCAAATGTTTGTCTAGGATAAGGTGACCAGACGTCCCACTTTTGAACAATTTTTCCGGTGTCCCGCAGCGTTTTAAAAAAAAATCCCCATTTTTGGAAAGAATGCACGACAAGCTAGGGTATACGGTTTTCGGCTGCCATGTGGCTATTTCGCCAAGATATGAGTTTTATCCAGGTGTCCCGCCAGTGTCCCGCTTTACCAGTGTTAAAATCTGGTCACCTTAGTCTAGGACGTAAGCATGGGTGGCCTCTCACCAGATTTCTTGACTTGGAAAGATTCTGCACCACTAATTCTTCGCAGAGACCATCTGGCTCACCTCAGCTGTACTCCTTACCATGTTCAGCCTTTCCAGCATTAGGGCAAAAAAAAAAAAAAATCTCCCCTTCCTGCCGCCACGGGTGCATTGAATTTCATACATTATTCTGAACTTAGAGTTTTCAAATTGATATGAGAGTATAGCATTTCAGATGCCTTGGCCTCCCTGGCGGGAAATTTCTGAGCAAACAGATTGGCTAATCCAAAAGGATTTCGGAGGAATGTTTGCGGCTCCGCGTAGAGTGAGGGGAAGGGCTTTCGGGAATGTATGTTGGAGGCTGCTGATGGATATGCAGCGCCTCTGATTAGGCTCTGCTTCTGTGCTGTAATTACCTAATGGAGTTGAGTCTTTGTTGCTTGTGGTATTCAATTTTATACTTCATCACATGCCCTGGACTATTTAAGTATCATTGGAAAGCAGGCCTTTTAAAAGTATGGAACTATTACAAATAGGAAGAATGGTAATCCAAAGCTCTGTACAAGCAGATGCCCTTAACTGGCTGAGAACCGCAGACTCACTGGACTGGCCAGGGGAAACTTTAGGCTGTGTTAGGCCGGTTGTCCAGAGAAACAAATCCAGAGACACTCATATATGTATAAGAAAGAGCTTTCTATCAAGAAGCAACTATGTATCAAGAAAATGTCCCAGCCTAGTCCAAGTCCACAAGTCTAAATCAAGCTCAGACCGCTTCAGACTGATATAGCTGCAGGCTGGTGACACGGAAAGATGAAGTGGGGTACAGGAAGATCATCGGCCGTTGGGGGCAGAGTGGCGTTGATCCAAGATCGGTGGAAACATGGTGGGCCCCAACAGCTCTCACGATCGGGTGGCCCACATGGGATCCCCACCCCCAACCCCTTCCTGGAGGCAGACAGTCTGCAAGCTGGAAGGCAAAGGGACAGAGAAAGCGAGGGGCGGTTCTAGTTCCTGCCTTATAAGAAGGCCACACTCTCAAGGAAGGCATCATCAGGCTGTGATCTGATTGGCAGGTGGTATTCCACCCCTACAGTGTTATATAAATTCAAGTTGACAGCCAGTTACCAGGAGACTCAACTGTCTTCTGCTGCCATAGAGGGGGCCCTGACTCACGGTGACTCTGTGCGCTCCATTCAATTTCAGTGTCTGAGTTTTTGGAAATAGATCTCCAGGCCTTTCTTCTGAGGTGCCTGCTGACTTTATACCAATGGAACGACTGGTCTACCTTTTTCATTGCTCCCTTTTTAGGATTGCCTGAGAGACAAAGTATTTCAAATATAACAGCTCTCTTTTTTTCTTTCTCAAATATGCGTAGCCTCCAGGATGCTGAAATCCGATGATTTGCCTATTGTATATTGAATGTTGACACTTAGCATGAATCAACAAGCATAGCATTCTGCTGAGAGGCTAATTTGGCATTCATCTGTTCATTCAAAATAACAAAGTCCAATCAAGCGGTACAGACAAAACATAGCAGGGTAACACAATACCTTTGTCCCTAGGCAGGAAGAGACCCGCCTCAGGACTCAAGACCAAAGGGTCAACGCCACCGCTTGAGGCCATGACCTTGTTCATTCATCAGTCTTCTTTACTTCAAAGGAATACAGGGTGCAAAGAGGGGCCTTTGTCTCTTCTGTCAGGTGTGACAGGACACAGGCCACACCTGTACCTGTCAGGGATGAGACATTCTGTTAGTTATTGGGTTCCTTGAGAAGGACGCCAACCAGAGGGGGAGGGCGGGTGGGTAGTTCCTTCGTCCACGCAGGCCCTGCTGGGGATGCCAGGATTTCTGCTTCAGCAAGAGAGGAACTGGAGGCCTTGGTTAATGCCAAGCTTCTGGGCTTCATAGGGCTTTTAGGAAATCAGGCTGCGGGAATGTGAGGCTTTACCAAGCTTCATCCCCTAGCGTGGGAGTATGGCCGTAATGCAAATACCACAGTGGGCGGCATTAAAGAAGAGAAAATGAGTTCCCTCCGGCGAAAAGAGGGCATCAGGGGTTCGGCTGTGCCGAGTTCTTTCTTGTCTGTAGTCCTGGGTATGCCCTGGTTCCTTGGCGGGTAGACAGCCCTCACCTGGTGTCGATGTCGGCCCCTGTATGCAGCTCTCTGGGCCTATCCCTCCCCCCCAATAACTTAGTGAATTAGTGTATTAATAACTCGATGGTCTGGAGAAACAAAATCCGTGACACTCACGTGAAGAAAGAGCTTTTTTATATCAAGAAGGCATTCCAGGCCAGTCCAAGTGGACCTGATGCTACCTAGTGCCCTTTTCAGACTCAGCTAGCGGCAGGCCAGTGACGCAGAAAGAAGAAGCAGGAAGCTCACAGGCCAGTGGGTGCAGAGTCACCTGAATGTAAGATCGGTGGAAACAGGGCAGAGCGCTGACTGCTCGCAGGGCGGAGTGGCCTGAGTGGGGCCGCCCTTGGAGACGGGCACAGAGTCCCAGCAAGCAGGAAGGCGAAGGGGCAAAGGGAGGTGAAGTGGTCACTACATACCCATGGGGAGCCATCATCAGACTGACTTGATTGATGGGCTAGACTCCACCCCTACAAAAGTACCGAAATCAAACTCACTGCCATTAAGATGATGGCAGCGACTCATAGTGACTCCTCTGTGGGTTTCTGAGACTGTCACTGTCTACAGGGGTAAACAGCCCAGTCTTTCTCCCGCCAACATAAAATCTAACGATAACACACTCAGAGATCCTTAGGTTTAGGGATCAACCCTGAACTAGGATGACTCCGTTGCATAACAAAAGGAGGTCCACTTTCCAAACAGAATCATGCCACAATCCAAGGTCCAAGAATTCCATACAGATTTTGAGAGGATGCACTTCCATCTGTAATCGGGGCCGGGGAACATAAGCAGACCAGAAGGGGATGACTTCTTCTCACGTCTGGCTTACTTGCAACCCCAGGCTGTTTGCTGAAAGCCAACCTGGCCGAGTCGTTGGTTCTATCAGGGGTTGTGTGCTTGCTTGGGTTTGAAGGAAACAAGGGCTTTCACCAAGCTCCAGCCAGGTATCACTGTGACTTGGGATGCACAGCGGCGGTGGTTGTGAGTTGCTGGAAAATTGGCTCCAACTGGTGGTGAGCTTAGCTATAAAGGAAGGAGACATTGCCTGGGCCTCTGGCATCTTCAGGATTATCCGCATGTTTGAGTCCACTGGTGCAGCTATTGTGTCAACCCATTTCACTGAGCGCCTCCCTCTTTTTTCCTGACCGTACGTTACATCCTTTCCTAGCGACTGGTCTTTCCAGATGTGCTGTCCAAAGAAGCCTCCAGGAGCATTCTAGTTGTACTTCCTCCCAAGTGAATTTGCTCACTCAGCTGGCCGTCCATGGGCTAGTCAGCGGTCTTTGTCGGTCCCACCGTTCCAATGTGCCCGTTCTTCTTTGGTCTTTGGCACAGTGGTGAGTGTTGGCTCCAAAGTTAGATCACTCTGTACCCACAGCCTGGCTCACTCTACCACTTCAGAGCTGCCCTGGGCAACCGACTCAGGCTTTTGTGCTTCTTGTTCTACACCCATATAATGAGGACCATAGACTATCCACTTCAAAGGTTGTTGGGAGGATCAGACAGGGTGATTCACGTGAAGTGCTCCAGACGGAGACACTCACCAAGTCCCGAGTGCATGTTCGCTGTCATTCTGCAGAGTCCAGCTCTTTCTCTGTGGCTCATGCATGATGCTGTCATTGGCCCAGGGGGAGGCCGTCTGCTGTCCTGAGACTGAGCCGTAAGGGGGAGGCCGTCTGCTGTCCTGAGACTGAGCCGTAAGCCATGCTGAGAGCTGCACTCTCATCTTGCTCAGTAGGTGCTTCAAGTCCTCTCCATTTGCAGCAAGCCGCGTTGTTTCCTCTGTCCAGCACAGGTGTGAGGACGGTGAGATTTCGTTTCACATACTTTGGACATGTGGTCAGCAGGGATCCATGTCCGCAACAGGACATCATGCTTAGTCAAGTAGCGGGACAGTGAAAACAGAGGAAGCGCCTCGATGACGAGATGGATTGACACGGTGGTTCCCAACAGTGGGCTCTCACACTGCAACGGTTGTGAGGATGGCGTAGGACCGGGCAGTGTTTCCCTCCTTGCACATAAGGTCACTGTGAGTCAGAGTGGACTCCATAGCACCTAACAACCAATCCCTTCATTTGTACATGGGATCGCTGAGATGAGCTTTGGTGTGGTTAGCGCCCCACCACTGTTCTCTTCATGCACTGCCTCATTTATCTTTGTCTGGATCGATCCGTTTTCATCCGTCAGGTGGCAGGGCCAACCTCACCTCCTCCAGGAAGGCCTCCAGGCTCAGCCCCCCAGGCATAGAGCCTCACAGCATCTTCTACGTTGCTCTTCCTATAGTGGTCACATGACTACTCCCTTCCTTGATATTTGACTTCTGCACAGGCAGCAGCCTTGTTGTTGCCCATTAGTCCAGCGGGCACACACTCAGCCTTGAAGGATGAAGGCAAGTTGGTGCATGCAGCTAGTATACAGCAGAATCTGTTTCCCGTGGCTGCTGTAACAAGATACCACAAACGGGCAGCGTAAAACTACACAACCTTGTTCCCACTCAGTTCTGGAGACCAGAAGTTCAAAATCCAGGTGCTGGCAGGGCTGTGTCTGCCCCAGGGCTCTCTCTTAGCTTCTGGTATTGTTGGTGCTCTGGAATGCTCCTTGGCTTGCAGATGGATGCAGCACACCTCTCTGCCTCTGTGGTCCCGTGGACATCTCCCCTGGCTGCAGTAGTGATGGCCCCGCGAAAATGGTAAGCGTGGGCTTACTTGGGTTTACTTGCCAATCTTTAGTGAATACATTCACATGAGTCTTATCCTTTGATGTGGTGAAAAGCATGTAAAACGGTTCACTACAGATTGGAAAGCAAACACTAGTTGGCCTGTGCCTACTTTGCTTACTAAGTACTTCGTCCCTGACAGGGAAGAGGCTTGGATTCTGTAGGAAAGGGCTGTGGAAGAGAGACAGATGGCAGCCAGACCCATAAGCAGGAATTATTCTTTATAGAGTAGTCAATAAGCCTGTGCTTACCTTGTGTGTTAGGCTAAGATGTCCAGAGAAACAAAACCAGTGACTCTCCCTTATGTATGAAAAAGAATAGTATATCAAGAAGGCATCCCAGCCCAGTCCAACTCTAATCCATGGGTCTGACTCAAATCTATGGGTCTGATGCTAACCAGAACCCTGTTTAGACTCGTAGCTGTAGGCTGAAGGTGTAGAAAGAAAGGTGAAGGAAGCAGGGAGGTCACAGGTCACTAAGGGCAACGTTGCATGGATTCAAGGTTGGTGGGAACATGGCAGGGTGTTGACAGCTCTCCAGGCAGCCCCCAGAAGCAGACAGAGTCCTAGTGCGGAGGAAGTTGAAGGGTCTGTGGGAAGGAAGTTCCCAGCATCTTTCTTATAAAAAGGCCACACCCCCTAAGAGGCATCATCAGGCTGTGACCTTCCTGATAGGTTGGACTCCACCCCTACATTTTCACACAGGTTCAAGTTGACATAAAATCTAACCACTAAACCATACTTTTTAAAAAAAAATAAGTCATTTTATTGCGGGCTCTTACAGCTTTTGTAACAATCCATATATCCATTGTATCAAGCACATTTGTACATATGTTGCCACCATCCTTTTTTTTGGTCAAGCACATTTGTACATTTATTGCCCTCATCATTCTCAAAACCTTTGCTTTCTACTTGAGTCCTTGGTATCAGTTCCTCATTTTTCCCCTCCCTCTCCTCCTCCCTTCCTCATGAACCCATGATAATTTGTAAATTATTATTATTTTGTCATATCTTACACTATCTGATATCTCCCTTCACCCACTTTTCTGTCATCCGTTTCCCAGGGAGGAGGTTATATGTAGATCCTTGTAATTGGTTCCCCCTTTCAACCCCCTATCTTCCCTCTACCCTCCTGGTATCTCTACTTTAACCACTGGTCCTGAAGGGATCATCTGTCCGGGATTCCAGTACCTATCTGTACCAGTATACATCCTCTGGTCTAGCTGGATTTATAAGGTAGAATTGGGATCATGATAGTTGGTGGGGTGGGGGGAGGAAGCATTTAGGAACTAGAGGAGAGTTGTATGTTTCATCATTGCTACACTGCACCCTAACTGGCTTGTCTTTTCCCCGAGACCCTTCTGTAAGGGGATGTCCAGTGGTCTATGGATGGACTTTGGGTCCCCACTCCATACTCCCCTCATTCACAATGATATGAATATTTTGTTTTTTGATGCCTGATACCTGATCCCTTTGACACCTCGTAATCACACAGGCTGGCCACTATACCGTACTTACTGGGCACTCTGCCCCAGTTGATTATGCGGAAAGAGGCTTTGATTCTGTAGGGAGATGGCAACCACATCCAGAATCAGAATCTTGGATGTAGTGAAAAAAAGTGTCATTGTTTACTACAGATTCATAAGTAAGCACAAGTAAGCCTGTGCTTACCCTGCTTGTTGGGCCATCCAACACTTCCTGTCTATGTGTCTCTACATTTAAGGGCAGCAGCCATGGTTTAAATTAGGGGTCACCCTGATCCGGGTTGACCTCATCTTGACTTGGTTACATCTGCAAAGACCCTGCATCCAAACAAGGTCACATCCGCAGCTATTGGGAACGAGCTTGAACACTTCTTTTTAGGCCAAAACTGGGACTTAACGCTTCCTCGTCTCCATTTCTGCTCTTTTTAGAATACTCCATGCTCTCCCTGGTATAGTCAAGGACACTTCTTCAATTAAAATCGTTGTTTTCTTTTTCCACATGCAATATGCCAGTGAAACAGGATCTATTTTCTGGAGCCTTGTAGGAACTCAAAAAAGGTCTCATTCTTTGCATAAATGAATCAGGTACATGCCTGAACAAGTATTCTGGTGTTTTACTGAAATGCTCTGGTGATACATAAATCACAGATTTAAAACCATTTGGCTTGAAAACAGTGCTTTTGATGATACAGCCTAACCCTAAACCCAGGCAACCAACCAAACAAAAATAAGCAACAACAACAACAACAAATCCCAAATCCAACCCCAACCCTGTTCCCTGTAAAACACTCATTGCCTTGGTGGGGGGGGGGGTGATGTGCTTCCTCGGCTGCTTTATTTGAACTAATTACTAAGATCCATCTTGGGCCATCCCCAGAGGCAGCATTTCTAGCCCTAAACCGCATCCTGTGTGAGTTCTAGCTAGCCCTCCCCAGCCTCCTCTTCTTTGGCCTTTAATTTGGAGAGGGCTGCCCCTCAGTCCCCCAGAAGAAAGATGGGGCTTTCTACTCCAGGGAGAGTTCTACCCTCCCCCCCTTAAAGGGTTGCTATGAGTCTGCATCAACTCCGTGACAGGGAGTTTGGTTTTGGTTTCCTCCCCCGCTCTCTCCCCACGACCCCCCCCCCATTACTGCTTTCCTGTCTCCAAATTCATTCCTCCTTTTACATCTTTTCGGTCCTCCTCTTGCACTTCATTTTTGAATCTGTAACTGTTTTCCTCCCCTCCTGCTTCTGCCTTCAGCACTGTTAGTGCCCTCGTAGCCCGGGAAGGAGCTGCAAAGCACTTGCTGTTCTGCCCGTGGAATGGCCCACCCTCCTGGCAGCCCCGGCCTCTTGGGGAGTGGACTGTTAGGACCTGAGAGGTTTCCACTGGCTGATGGTCAGCATCAAACGTAGATCACCAGGCCTTTCTTCCTACGTCACCAGAGTCTGGCAGCGCCTGTCAAACCTATTTTGCATCACATAAGCTTCCACTGCAGAGGGCTGGTGGCTGCACCTCAGGTGCATTGGCCTGCAATTGAACAGGGGTCTCCCTCATGGCAGAAGAGAATTCTACCACGGAACCACCAATGCCCCCAACAAAGCAGTTGTTATTGTTGTTCTCACTTCCTGCCTTTGAGTAATTTCCGATGGATAGCCGCCCTATGGGGTAGAACTGCCCCCGCAGGTTTCCGAGACTGTAAATCGAGTCAGGAGTAGAAAGCCTCATCTTTCTCCTAGGAGTGGCTGCTGGTTTTGAATGGCTGACCTTGTGGTAAGCAGCCCAACAAGTAGCTCACTGCACCACCAGGCCTCCTATTTGTCATTGTTAGGTATCTTCAAGTCAGTTCCAACCCCATATCAACCCTCAGCATGACAGAAGGAAACATTGCCCATCCTGCGCCACCCTCATAATTACTCTTATGTCTGGGCACACTGTTGCAGCCTGTGTCTGACCATCCGGTCCAGGGCCTTCCTCTGTTTCACTGTACCAAGCTAGCACCTTCTTGAATCATAAGAGGATGTGTTGACGTAGGGTTTTGAAAGGTACAAAAGTAGTGCAGTGGAATAAATGACAGACCGCTAACCACAGGGCCAGCAGTTCAGGCCCGCCACCACTTAAGGGAACGATGAAGCTGTCTGTTCCCGGATGATTTCATCTTGAAAACCTAGGGAGCAGTTCTGCTCTGTCCTGTGGGGTTGCGGTGAAGTGGACGTGTGAGATAGTTAAAGATTATTGTGCCAACCTGGCCGATAAACACATGTGGGGTTAATTGAAGGGTGGAGAGATAAATGGCTCGGTGCGCCTCACCTTTCTAGTTCTTGGGTCTCTTGCTTTGTGATGGTCGGACCAGGGTGCAGCTGCCTTAGCCAGTTCCCTGCTTCAGCTGACAAGGGTTACTTTCTGCAAGGTATCCCTGAGGAGAAGCCATATGGACCTACCCCGATGCAGCCCTGGGTGCTGGAGCAGCCGCATGGAGACCCTGCCAGCACTGAGATGCTTACAGGCTTTCCTCCTGCAGTTGGCATCATTGTGTGTGTTTTGTGAGGTGGAGGAGGACTTTGTGGATTGGTGTTGGACATATGGGTTAATGTTGGACTTGTGGGCTTGGGCAGCACTGGGTTGGGATGCTTTCTTGATATGCACTTATCCTTTATATAAAACTCTGTCTTATACATATGAGTTTTTGTGGATTTGTTTCCCTAATGTACCCAGACTAACACAACTCATATTCCGCCTAGTTTCTGTTCTGAGGTGAGGAACCTGAAGCTGAGAGAATTTGAATGGTTTGCCCAGGGCTGAGTGAACCAGATGTCAGAGCCACCCCTCTCCCAGGCCTCTATGCTGCTGGGGTTTGCCCCCCCCAGCTGCTGGTCCCTCTACATATATAACTCTCCCTCTCTGGAACCATGCGCCACAGGTTTCTGCCACGCAGCCTATCACTGTCCACTCCTGCCTGAGCGTCTCTTGGGCTAGCTCTGGTCCGGTGCCTGTGCCTCAGGGGTGGGAAAGGCCTGACCGGTTCCCTGGACTGGGGCATATTCTAGTGAGAGATCCTTATCTGAGTCTTGGGGGAGAAGTCCTTCCTTCATTCCTGTCCTGTTTTTCTGGATGTGTGTGTGTGTGTGTACACAGTCATGCATGCATATGCACACTCGTGTGCAGACACCATAGACATGCACACGCATGCATACATGCATGCCTGTGTAGGCACAGTACACAGATATACACACACACATGAATGCATCCAGACATGTGTGTGCTTATACAAACGTGCATATTTACACATTGAAGTATGCCTGCATAGTTGTGCCCACATATGCAACTATGCGCGCACACTCATGACACCTGAACATATTCACATGCGATACTCCGTGAGTGTGCACACAAGTGCTCACACTGTAACGGTGCCTACATGTGCACCTACCTGTGTGTGAACGTGTGCACACTCACATGCCCTGCGCACGCACACAGGCACACCTGCTTCCATCCAGCCACATGCACACATGTCCACACTTTCAAATATTCATCCAGTCACACTCCCATCTTCCCGGCACTGAGCCTGTCTGCCTCCCTGCTCAGCAGATCCTTGCCTCCCACGCTCCCACCCTGCCCCAGGCCTGCTCTGCCTGTCAGGGCAGCAGGACCCTCCTGGATGCTTTGACTCTTTCCTTCCTGGCACGTCTGCTTGCGGGAAGCCAGTGGTTTGGAGTTCACTGTGGCCCGACTCCAAACCCTAAAGATTATTATCTTCAGAGAGATGCACGCAGAGTTTGGATAGGCGGGGTGGGGGAAGGGGTTCCTGGTAACCTCTGGGCAAACCAGCCGATGGTTTGTAACCACTGGTTGGAGCTTGTTCTTTTGAAATCTAGAACAAAGGCCCTGTGATGAGGCTGGGCCCAGTGGGGGTGGGACGAGAGCCCAGTCCTCTTCCTTGGATCCCTGAGTCCTTAAGTTTTGGAACACATCAGTCAGTGTCAGTCCTGGGGGTGAAGGTGATGATCTCCCGAAGCTTGAGCAAGTACCAGAGAGGGCTCTGAAGCCACGGCCCCTCAGGTGGCCTCTGATCTGGCCTGCTGGGCACCTGCCTACAGCTGCCAGGAAAGGGTGCCGTGCTGCTTCTCACTGGCACCTCTGTGGGGTCCCTGGAGCTTTGCGCTAGTACACAAGGTGTCCGAGTCCCTATATCCGCAACCCCACCACCACACCTCCCGCCCTCACCCTTTTTTGGGTGTACACACACACACACACTCTACTTGTCCACCCATCCAGGGCTCGTTTCCTTCTCAGTTACACATACTTCCAATTTGGTAACCACTGCAGACAGCGGGCGGAGGAATTGCCACCTCTCTGAAGAATTCATCGTAAGATCAAGGTCCAGGCATGTGAAATCGAGGGTCCCATACTCCCAAGCCGTGCGTTGGAATTAGGTTTGGTTTGATCTCACAGGGCAGATCTGGCACGTGTGGGGACAGAGTTAGAGGAAACACCATTGGGCCACAGTTTTGTACCTTTAAAACCCACTGCTGTCCGGTCCATTCTGACTCACAGTGACCCTATAGGTCAGAGCAGGAGTGCAGACAGCTCCATCATTCTCTTGAGGAGAGGTGGTGGGCCTGAACTGCTGATCTTGTGGTTAGCAGTCCGTCACTTATCCCGCTGTGCCAGCGGGGCGCCTTGTGTACACTGCGGTATTCTAGCACTAAAACCCTGAGTCGGTGTATCCTTTCAGTGTTCAACAAGGAAGGCGTTTTCCCACTTTGATCTGTCTCCTGAGATGATTTGCAGCCTCTCAGGCAGTGCTGAGAATCTGAGCAGAGGGTCTGAGTGGGTCACTGTGCGGAATGGACTCAGGCTAGTGATCCCAGGCTGGTCAAGATGCTTCCTTGGTACAGTAGCGGGGCAGTGAAACAGCGGGGCCCTGGGCAAGATGGACGACACAGTGGCTGCGACAGTGGGCCCACACACAAGCGATGGTGGGACGCGCAGCCTGGGGCAGTGCTTCCTAATGTGGTTTGTAGGGCCGCTGTGTGCTGGGAAAGACTCCACAGCACCTAGTCCACAAAGCCCAAGGGTGGTGCCAACAGTGACGTGCTGGACGACTAGTTGAAGGACTCACCCAGGGGACTGTGGAAGAAAGGCCTGGCCATCTGCTTCTGACGGGTCACAGCCGTGAAAGCTGTCGAGCACAGTTCTCCTGACACACATGGGATTGCCAGGAACTGCAACCGAGTCCATGGCTACTGGCTTGGTTAATTTTGGAAGGCTGCTTCACAGAGCCCCAAGGATCGCTGGATAGCATTGGACTGCTAACCTCAAAGGGGTTGGTTTGAACCTGCCAGCCGCTCGGAGGGGAGAACTTCATGTGCAGTTCCCTGCTCTGGTAAAGATTTACAGCCTCGGAAGCCCCCCGTGGCGTCACTCTAAGTCAGAGTGGACTTGATGGCAGTGGGTTTGGGTTATGGAGTCCCGGACTGGTACAGTAGTTCTCACATTCCACGAGGTACCGAAAGGTTGAAGGTGCCAGTCCACCCAGAGGTGCCTTGGAAGAATGGCCTGGTGATCCATTCCTGAAAGATCCGCATTGAAAGCCCCATGCAGCAAGCACAGTGGGACCCTGGCACACTCGGGGCACCATGAGTCTGAGTACGCTTGCTCGGAACTGGTGTGGTTACAGCTGCGGTCTGCCATCATAGGCTTCCAAAGGCCACCCTCCTAGGGTAGAGAGCAAGAACCCAGAACTAATATGGAAAAGTCAGTCCAGAGCCCCCTTGCCTGATGAGGCTGAATGAAAGTGCTTTCCTATTTCCTACTACATAAGTTTCATGATTTCATGTAACTTGTTAAGTAGGTTATAGGGGGTGGAGTCTAGCCTGTCAATCAGGGCATAGCCAATCATGCCTCTGTGTGGGCAAGGCCTTCTTCTGAGGCTTCTGGGAACTTCTGTCTTCCTCCCTGGACTCTCTCTGTTTCATCTTCCTGCTGACAAGCAACATGGAGCCACGCTGATGTCAGTCAGAGCCCTGGAGCTGGAGGAGCCCCGCAGAGATCCCCACCAACACTGAGATGCTTCTCCCACCACTGGAGCCACAAGACTTTCCACCCCTGGCCTGCGATCTTCCTGCATTTGGCGTCATTGCATGTGCTGTATGAGTGAGGAAGAATTCATAGACTGGTGTCAGACAGATGAGCTAATATCGGATTTATGGACTTGATCTGGACTGGGCTGGGATGTTTTCTCAATATACAATTGCTCTTTTGTATAAAGCTTTTTCTTTATACACATATGAGTGCCTATGAATTTGTTTCTCTAGTTGATCCGGACTAACACAAACAGATAGAGCAGGAGGTGGGAATAAATAAAAGCCGAAAGAGGGCGAACGTTTCTTTCACCTGGGCAGGTAAAGTAAGTACAGCAAGGCCCCGGGTGAGGACGAATGGAACTCACCCTCCTGAGAAGTAGTCAGGGAGCTGTTAGTTGGGTAGACTGGTTTATCGCTGACCCTTTTAGAAACCCTGACAAAGGGGGAGGGTGAGTAAGAGCCCAAGATAACTGAGCTAGTGCCCTGCCTCTTTCCTTGGGCTGGCCTCCCCACTCGGTGTGGTGGATGGAAGAAGGCGACTTTTAAGCAATTTGATTTTTCTCATTTTTCCCAATAATTACATTTTTGTATTCTGCTCTGGCTTAATGACACCTTTCTGATTTTAAGAAACAATGGGGAGCGGGGGGAACCTGTTTTGCTCTTGTGCATCTTCTCTTAGTTTCAGCCTTCCGTGTAGATCATTCTAATCACTGCCCCTTTCTGTCGGCCTCAGAATTCCCTAGCTTCATCTTCTCATTCTTGACAGAGCTGTTTTCTTCTAAACTATTTGAACCAAATTTCTCCTTTAATTTTGCTCCTGCTTCCATTCTTCCCAGTGAGAGAGGTTTCCTTTCACGTGAGACAGACTGTCCTTCTTTCGGAGTTGAATATTGCTGCCGCTCCGGAACCAGCCCTCACAGACAATCATTTGGGCTGTCGTGGACTCAACTACTTTGAGTCTGTGCCTGTGGTTTGAAGTGACTGTGTACACGTCCCTGTAGACAGTGGTTCTCCACCTTCCTAACGCGCGACCCTTTCATACAGTTTCTCGTGTGCTGGTGACCCCCAACCATAACATTATTTTCGTTGCTACTTCATAACTATCATTTTGCTACTGTTAGGACTCGTCATGTAAGTATCTGACACGAAGGATGTAGTTTCATTGTTACAAATCGAACATAATGAAAGCATAGTGATTCATCATGAAAACAATATGTAAATCTATATTGTGAAATCCTTATTTCTAATGACAAATAAATGAAATGTTGTCTGGAAGCATGGTGTAGCATGGGTCACAGTCTTCACACCGGGTACCCTATGTGGGCGTATCTGCATGTGGACGGACCTGCCGGGAGATGGATAGAGGAGCGGTGTCTCGGTTCCTAAGACCATCGGAAATATGGGCTTCCCAAAGGGGTAGCAACCCACAGGTTGAGAACCGCTGCTGAAAATCCAAACTCACTGCCACTCCCTTCATGGCAACTCACAGCCACCCGCTATAGGGTTTCCAAGACTGTAACTCTGCGCAGGAGTAGACAGCCTCATCTTTCTCCTAGTGGGCTTGAACCACCGACCATGTGGTTAACGCCCACCTTATCACTCAGCAGAGGACGTGCCTTGAAAAGCCCTTGTAAAACCTCTCTCTCAGTATGGGGGCCTGGTGCTCTGGTGTAGTAGTCATGAGTTGGGCTGCCATCCACAAGGTCAGCAGTTTGAAACCACCAGCCGCTTGGCAGGACAAAGACGGGCTTTCTACCCCCGCAAAGAGAGTTCCAGTCTTGGAAACTCACAGGGGGCAATTCTACCCTGTGCTTTAGGGCCACTATGAATTAGCATCACGTTGATGGCAATGTTGTTATTTTATTTTTCATGACACAGAATTTTATTATATACAGGAGACACATTAGCTTGAACTAATAGAGCCCTTGGGGACGGAAACTATTAAGTGCTGGGTTAATATCGGCCATTTGGAACATCCCCCTCTTCCCAACACTTTGGAAGAAAGGCCTGGTAATCGCGCCCCAGAGGGCACAGCCTTGAAAACCCTGTGGGATAGTTCTGCTCTCACACAGTCTCTCACACAGTCTACAGCCACACCCCCTGAACGCGACCATCTTGCCTGCTCTCGGAAGCTAAGCAGGGCTGGGCCAGGTTAGTACTTGGATGGGAGAATCTCACATAGTCAGAATCAGTTTGACCGACGGTGACGGGTTTTCCCTCTATTGATGTTGGGTAAGGAGCATTGGTGGCGTAGTGGGTTAAGCATCGGGCTGCGAACGACAAGGTTAGCAGCTCAAACCCACCAGCTGCTCCATGGGAGAGAGAGGAGGCTTTCTGCTCCCATAAAGCCTAGGGAACCCCATGTTTTGAACACCCTATAGCATGAAGACAGATGGTCCTAACCTAATAGTCAGTTCTGCTCTGCTCTGAAGGGTTGGTTAAGAGTCACCTCTGCGGGGGGAGGGGGGGCTGTTTTGGGTAGTCTCGGTTCACAGTGAAACTAGAGAGAAGGGAGGCAAAGGCGTTTTATGAGGCTTTAATCATAACTCCTCCGGAGATGACCTCACAATTACCAGGTTTGGAACCCACTTAAAAACACATCATTAAGTGGTTAACTTAATGAGGATTTTAAGTGGGGCTTTGATTTTGTGTAGGATTTCCACCATGTGCGGCTTACAGAGATACCGAAGATGCTTTAGCTCTAACCTCCGGTCAGCCTAGAGATCGTTGCCCCTCCAACACTGCGCGACCACTCAGCGGCTTGTCCGTCAGTCAGTCAGCCATTGGGCTGAGTCCCACCCTGCAGGACAGGGTAGAACTACACTCCTGTGGGTTCCCAAGACCGTGACTCTTTACAAGAGTAGAAAGCCGCCTCTTTCTCCCTCAGAGCAGTTGGCGGTTGTGAATGGCTGACTGTGTGGTCAGCAACCCAACGCATGCCCGCACCACCAGGGCCGGCGAGAATCATGAATGAAAATTATACTAACCCAATACAGTGTACAAGAGGCCTTTGGAAAGTTTGTGAAAGAATTCCATTATCTTCTGGTACCATTCCCTCCCCCTCCTCCACCCCCCTCCCCCCCACAAACTTTCTCAAGCCCTCGGGTGTGAGGTCTTGATGGGTTGGTGGCAGAGCAGAATCTTGTCCCATCAGGTTCTTTCCCAGCCAGTGCACCTCATGCACGGCCATCACCTGCTTGCCAGTGCAGGCGTCCGTGTTGCTATGGAAGCGAACAGGCTTCAGCCCACCTGGCAGACTAAGATGGATGGAGAAGAAAGGCCTGGTGATCTCTCCCTGGAAAGCAGCCAGTGGGCATCCTGTAGATCTCCATGGCACGATCCTCAGCCTACCGTCAGGATGGGGTAGTGCTTTGGTTTGTTGTGCATGGAGTTACCACGAGGAAGGGACCGTTGGTGACAGCTAACCACTTTATAACACATGATCTTACACACAAAGGAATAGCTTCCTGGACAATCGTATAGTCACTCGATCATTTCCTGGAAATTAATATATGGCTCAATTCAACGGGAGACCGAACTGTGTGCAGCAACAACTCCTGGGTTGCGGCTCAGGGTGGGAGTGCACTCATACAGAGTCCTCCTACTGACAGTGTCCAGAGTGCTGGGTCATTGGGAAATTGGATGATGCCTTTTACCCCAGGGGGATGGATGACTGACCATGTGTTACATTTCTGTTTCTATGGGTTTTTGTTTTCCTGCTTTGGTTTGCTTGCTTTTGTTTGGTTCTTTGTTGTCTGCTAGTTGGTTTGTAGCTGTTGTTGGGGTAGTTGGTCTTAGGGGTTTTAATTTTGCCACAATACAACCGTCAGAGTAAACCAGAGTCATGCATATCCCAGGGACAAGCAGATGGATTCTGGGCCCCCACTTCACTCTCACCCCAATCCAAGAACAATTTGTTCTGATCCATGACCCTGTTCTGTATTCACCCTCATGAAAAGATCACTGAAGATAAGGGAGCTCCTTATCAAAGTGTGCTGAACAAAGCAGATGGTGCCTGGCTATCAATCAGCATAGTGTCTGGGGTCTTAAAAGGCTTGTATTCAAACAAGCAGCCATCTAAAGAGGAGTCAGCTAAGTCCACATGGAAGAATCACACCAGCGTGTGTGATCCCAAGGTGACAATAACAAAATCCAAACATGACGAAGGGAAAAGTATCAGAGCTTAAATTGTGAACACCCAATTTGTAGAAGGCTCTGGAGGGCAGCGGGAGCCCCAATCCATCTGCAGAGTGTCTTGTCAGATTAAGCCCCTGGCAGATCCCCTCTGGGCACAGGCAAGGGTCTCGAGCAGCTTTACTGCCAGGTAGAGATCATTGTAATCTGGATTATACTGGATCAAACTTGATACGTGGTCAGTTAACCTCCCTCCTAACCCAACCTGAAATTGTTCTAGGTTGTTCTAAGTATTTCTTACATGTTACACGACAAAAATTTCTTCCCTGGCCTTTTAAATACTGATAGTGGTCTTTTCTTTCTTAGTCATTACTTGTATTTCTATCTTTGTATTATTATTATTTTACCCTTACCACTTTGGAAGGCTGTAGGGGGGGGATGGGAAGGTTGAGGGGGTTGGGGAGCAAACAGTATGTGGGAGTAGGAGGGAGCCCTAGAACTGATGGTGAATGCACAACTCACTTTTAAAGTGATCACCATGGGGGAATTGCTCTAAAATTGATTGAATAATGATTGTTCAATTCTTCTTGAAGTGATCGAACTCTTGAATTGTATATGTGGCTTATGTGCCAACAAAACCGTTAAAAAGTTATATAAGTGTGTCTTCCAGAAACCTTTTATTGAGAGGCAAGAACTTTCCAGGGAAAGGAAAGAGGAGGCTACTCTATATTTGACCTCACCCCAGGTAGAACATACCCAGTATACAATATACATGTTATTAGTTCGTTTGGATTGACGGAGTACAATCCTCCAACTCATTTGTGGGAGCATTTGGGTTGGGAAAGTAGCTCTCATTCATAATATCCAGGAGCAAATTTGCCCCCGAATGACACATGGTTTAAGCACCTGAAGCACTGACCTCCTTGTTGGACGGTTGGTGGTTCGAACCAACGCAGAGGCACCTGGCAAGGCTGGACTGGTGAGCTGCTTCCGAACAGTCATCGCTTTGAGAACCCCATGGGGCAGTTCTTCCCTGCACCCATGGTGTCTCCGCTGATTGGAATGGACTTAGGAACCACAACGGGAGAATGTAACATAGCTCCCTATTCCCATGACGAGTTCCGGTCTCAGAAACCCTCAGGGTCAGTCCTGCCCTGTCCTGTAGGGTCACTATGAGTCGGGATCGACTCGAGGACGTTGAGTTTGAGTTTTGGAAGAACAACAGGCGCAAGCTCCTCTTCTCATCCACCTCTTCAATCTCATCCACCTCTTCAGCCCTAAGGCTCCCTGGCAGCTTCCTCATCTGGGAGTGCCCTGGACACTGTTTTTGCTGCTCTCCTTTGGCCCATGTTTGACTCCCTAACTCTTCTTTCCACTTTGAAATCCAGCCTTTCTTGTTCCCGAGACGAAGGCCAGCCTCCCCCCCCCCCCCACTTCACTGTCTGGTATCCCCTCCCAGGTAGTTGTGAAGGACGTTGGCACCACCCGCTCCCTGCTATCCTCCGTGGTCGTCTTCCCCTCTACCCTCTCTCTGGGTCCCCTCACATCCTTTTGAGGCTCAGCTTCCAGCCGCACTGAGGCTGAAACTCGGCAGTCAGCATGCCCTGTCTTGCTTATGTGTTTGGCCCATACAGTACTGTCGGGAGTGCTGTTTTAAATATGAATTTGTTGCCAATAGTGGGAAATTGGGATCAAATCCAGATTCCTGGCTTCCCTTGTAAGATGGGCTGAGCTGGCAGTGGTGGGGCTGAGCAGGGAATGACAGTCCCCATTAAATGGGACACAGCTCTGCTGCTTACCTTTGTCCCGCCCAAGGGAGCCCATTATGGTCATTTCTATGTATCACAATGGTGCTATTCCTGTCTTTAAAATAGAGAGGGGTGGGTGTGGGGACAAGGTGTCCTATGCCCAGGTGTTTACTCAAAGGCAAGTAAATCAGAGCTGGGCTGAGAATGGTGTGTTGCAAAAGTAACGGAAGCAAAGTTTATTCTCTTTCTTTTTATGGAAGAGAAGACTATTCTCTAAAACTCAACTCTCTGCCACTGAGTCCATTCCAACATGTAGTGACCCATTAGGACAAAGTAGAACTGACCCTGTGGGTTTTCAAGACTAAATCTTTTTTTTTAATCATTTTATTAGGGGATCATACAACTCTTATCACAAACCATACATACATTAATTGTGTAAAGCACATTTATACATTCATTGCCCTCATCATTCTCAAAAGATTTGCTCTCCACTTAAGCCCTTGGCATCAGCTCCTCATTTTTCTCCCCCCCCCAACTCTCCCCTCCCTCATGAACCCTTGATAATTTATAAATTATTATTTTGTCATATCTTAAACTGTCTGACGTTTCCCTTCACCCACTTTTCTGTTGTCCATCTCCCAGAGAGGAGGTTATATGTAGATCCTTGTAATCAGGTCCCCCTTTCAACCCCACCCTCCCTCCACTCTTCCAGTATTGCCACTCACACCACTGGTCCTGAAGGGATCGTCCACCCTGGGTTCCCTGTGTTTCTACTTCCTATCTGTACCAGTGTACATCCTCTGGTCTAGCCAGATTTGTAAGGTAGAACTGGGATCAAGATAGTGGGGGGAGGAAGCATTTAAGAACTAGAGGAAAGTTGTATGTTTCATCGTTGCTACCTTGCACCCCGACAGGTTCATCTCCCACAACCCTTCCATAAGGGGATGTCCAGTTGCCTCCAGATGGGCTTATGGTCCCCACTCCGCACTCCCCCTCATTCACAGTGATATGATTTTTTGTTCTTTGATGCCTGATACCGCTTCCCTTTGACATGAGACTAAATCTTTAGAGGACTTAAAAGCCTCATCTTTCTCCCTCAGAGCAGCTAGTTGTTTCAAACTGCTGACCTTGAGATTAACAGTCTAATGACCAACCCAGTAAACCACCAAGGCTCCCAGACTATCTTTACATATTTAATATTAAAAATGTGACTGAGTTGGCAGATAGCAACTTAAGATGCCAGAGTGTGTGACCATTCATCTAGATTATTCTGATCACCAAATATGGTGATAGGGTTGTTAGGTGCCATTGAGTCTGTTCTGACCCATAGTGACCTTATGCCCAGCAGAGTGAAACATTGCCCGGTCCTGCACCATCCTCACAATTGTTCCTATTGTTGAAGTCCTGGGGTTAGTCCATGTCCTTGAGGACCTTCCTCTTTTTGCTGCCCCTCTGCTTTACCAAGAGGAGCCCTGGTGGTTGTCGTGCTCCTGGTGCTGTAGTGGTTACGCACTGGGCTGTCATCTGCATGGTCAGCAGTTCAGAACCACCAGCTGTTCCAAAGGAGAAAGACGGCTTTCAACACCTGCAAACAGTTACAGTTTCCAAGACCCACAGGAGGTCGCTACGAGTCAGCCTTGGCTTTGTGGCAGCGAGTTTGGTTTGGTCTACTTTCCCAAACATGATGCCCTTCTCCAGGGACTAATCTCTCCTGACGACGAAGTGTTGCCACTCTTGCCTTTAAGGAACACTCTGTCTGTCCTGCTTCCAAGACAGATGGTTTGTCCTTTCAGCAGCCCTAGGTACTTCCAGTATTCTTCATCCAAGGCATTCCGCTGTGTGGATCGGCACAAACTATGGATAACCTGGAGTGGAATGGGAATTCCAGAACATGGCTTTGTGCCCATGAGGTACTTGTACTGGGATTAAGAGGCAATTGTGTGAACGGAACAAGGGAATACCAAATATGAAGGCACTTCAAAAAGTTCACGGAAAAATGAAAAATTAAGCAATAATGGAATTTTCTCATGAACTTTTTGAGGCCCATCCATCTGTCGATCGATGTAGATGCTCAGCTGTATTCCGTGGAGTGGAGTGCACCTCGTAGCGCCCCAAGAGGACAGAGCAGAACTGCCTGGTAGGGTTTGCTGGGCTGTCATGATCATGTGAGCAGGTCACCGGGCCCTTTCTGCCATGGCTGAACTGACAGCCTTTTGGTTAGCAGCCTAGTGCTTCACTCTTCTGTCAGCAGGGCTCTTAGATATAGGTGATTCAGAATAACACCCATATTTATTCATATATAAAAATGTATGCATGCACACAAGTAAGTAGTTAATTTGCATAAGGCACACTGGTGGTGCAGACGGGGAAGCACCAGGCTGCTGAGAAAGGTTGATAGTTTTCTTATCCTCTCCGGACGTCCTTGGCCTCCCGCTCACTTCTTCCCGAAGCATCGGAGAGTCAGTGGCAGCAAAGCATCGCACAGACCCAGTGTTTCACTCAGCCAAGCAAGGATTTCCAAGCGAAAGTCCTTTCGAAGGAGGAAGGGAGATGACCCAGGGAGGCTCAGTGCAGAGAGATTTATTTCACTATTACAAATGCATGCAGACTAAGGGGAGGGGTGGCCACCACTCTTGTGGGGAAGGCACTTCTGATAAGTTTGAGGCCCATCCCCGCTTTCCTTCATTTGGTCAGGTCAGAAGTATCATGGTGACTGCCAAGGTCAGTGGTTCTCAACCTTTCTAATGCCTCGACCCTTTAATACAGTTCCTCATGTTGTCGTAACCCCCCCCCCACCATAAAATGATTTCCATCGCTACTTTATAACTGTAATTTTGCTACTGTTCTGCATCAGGCCACCTCTGTGAAAGGGTCGTTCGACCCCCACAGGGGTCACGACCCACAGGTTGAGAACTGCTGGCCTAGGTCACGGCGCCAGTGGTAGTGATTTTTATTATGACAATTAGCAACGAGGTTTCTTTAGGTCATTGCTTTCCTCACCGCACATGCTCAAGAGGGGAGGGAGGTCCTAGATTTAAAAGTTTCCCTACAGGCTATCAATGGAACTCTTTTTGACTGCCCTTATTCTTAGGGTGTGTGACAGTGGGATGTTCCAGCCTTCCCAGTACATTTCCCTAACAGTCTGACACTGTCCAGCAGTGCTGAGGATCTGTTCCTATGAAGATGATAGCGAGGAGAACTCAGGTGTTGCCATTGTTGTTGTTGGGCCCGATCGTTGATTCCGACTCCTAGAGACCCCGTACACAACCAAAGGAACAGCCACCCAGCCCGGCACCATCCTCACAATTGTTCTCGTGTTGCAGCCACGCTGTCTGTCCACCTCCCTGGGGGCCTTCCTCTCCTTCGCTGCCCCTCTGCTTCACCAAACACAGCGTTCTTCTCCAGGGACTGGGCTCTCCTGACAACATGTCCAAAGGATCTAAGACCAGTTCTTGCCGTCCTTGCCTCAAAGGAGCTCTCTGGTCATACTTCTTCCAGGACACATTTGTTTGTTGTCTTAGCAGTCCGTGGCATTTCCAGTTTTCTTCCCCAGCCCCACAATTTGTTCCTTCTTCTTCCTTCTTCCATGGTGAATTTTCACATGCATATGAAGCAATGGAAAATACCATGGCTTGGGTGAGGCACACCTTGCTCCTTAAATAACCCCCTTGCTTTTCAACACTGTAAAGAGGTCTTGTGAAGTCGATTTAGCCAATGCAATGCATTGTTTCACCTCTTAACTTCTGCTTCCATGATCATTGATTGTGGATCCAAGCAAGACAAACATCCTTGACAACTTCAACCTCCATTTATCATGAGGTTACCTATTGGTCCAGCGGACAGCCCTGGAATTATGTATGTTTTTGTGAGCGTTTTTTTTTCTTTATTCCCCCCATCTTATTCAATCTTTTGTTTTCTTTTTCTTTTGTCTCTGTTAATGTTGTTTTGCTTACCTATATAAGATAGGCATGAGAAACAAGCCCCAGGAGAAAGGGGAGGAGGTGGTAGGGAAAGAAGTGGTGAGCAAACAATGCCACAGACAGGGGAACAACTAGGGAATTAAAATCAACAACAAGGAGGATGTAGAGATCCTGGTAGTGTTGGAGCTACAGCCATCTAGCTGAGAGGAATTACTATGTGGCAGAAGAAGGGCGGGCATGATGGTGGGACAGGAGGATGGTAAAAGGAAGCAGAGGAAAGATTTAGGAAACAAAGCTATGGATAGAGATATAAGCATAAGTGTGCACTCATGTAAATACATTAGTTCATAAAAAATAGAGGTGTTGGCCTATATACTTACATTGAGGCAGTGGACGGACTTTGGACCTCTGCTCAAGCCCCCCTCACTGCAAGTGCATTTGTTCTACCAACTTGGCATTCTGTGATGCTCACCCTCCCATCAAGATCACTAAAGACAAAATGGGTACAATAAGCAAATGTGGTGAAGAAAGCTGATGGTGCCCAAGCTATCAATAGATACAGCACCTGGGGTCTTACAGGCTTGAAGTGAAATAAGCAGCCATCCAGCAGAGAAGCAACACGCCCACATGGAAGAAGCACATCAGCCTGTATGATCATGAAGTGTCGATGGAATTAGGTAACAGACACCAGAAGACCCCAAACAAAAACATATTGTTGAGAAAGAGGGGGGATGGTTGGAGCAGAGACCCCAAACCCATCTGTAGACAGTAGGACATCCTCTCACAGAAGGGTCACAAGGAAGGGATGAGTCAACCAGGGCACAGTATAGCACCGATGAAACACACACTGTTTCTCTAGTTCCTTGAGGCTTCCTCACCCCCCACTATCATGTGATTCAGTTTTGGCGAGACCGGAGCATGTACACTGGTACAGATAAGAGCTCATGACACATGGAATCCAGGTCAGATAAACCCCTCGGGAACAGAAATGGGAGTAGTGATACCAGGAGGGTAGGGGGAAGATAGGGGAGGAAGGGGGGAACCAATCACAATGATTGCCGCATAACACTCCCCCCGCCCCGGAGATGAACAACAGAAATGTGGCTAAAGGGAGACAGTGGTTGGTGTAAGATATGAAAACAATAATTTATCATTTATCAAGGGGTCATGAGGCTGGGGGTGGGGAGGGAGGGAAAAAAAGAGGAATGGATACCAAGGACTCCAATAGAAAGTAATGTTTAGAAAATGATGATGGCAGCATATGTGCAAATATGCTGGATGCAATTGATGCATGGAATGTTATTAGAACTATAAGAGCCACAATAAAATGATTTATGAAACAAACACACTCAAGGGCTTCAAGTCCTTCTCATTTTCAGCAAGCAGGGTTGTGTCATCTGCATGGTGCCAGCTGTTAATAAGCCTTCCTCCCGACCTGATGCTGCATTCTTCTCCGTGCAATCCAGCTTCTCTGATGATTCGCTCTGCATACAGTGTGAATCTGTGTGGTGACAGGATACAACCCTGCTGCACACCTTTCTGATTTGAACCATGCAGTCTGCCCGTGTTCTGTCCGTCCAACCTTAGTTCTATGTCATCTGCAAGATCCAGTTTAGGCCCTACTTTCCGAAACAGTTCCTGATGTCTTCTGCCTTGTTGCTCTTTGAAACACTTTATCATTATTGTCAGTGATATTCATTATCTCACACTTGAGATATATATATCTTTACTTCCTGAGCATCCCCAGCCTGCTGTGTGGGTAGGTTCCAAGTGAACCTATGAAAACCATTCATTTCTCTTCAGTCAAATGCCGCCTTGCTATTTTGAATGCTTATCTGAAATACTGCTGTTTCCTTTGTTTCAGGGACTTGAAGATAGAAAATTTGCTGCTAGATGAAGACAATAATATCAAGCTGATAGGTATGACTTTTGTTTGTTTTTAAAACAAGACTATTCTCTAGGTGTTATTACTGTGAACTCTCTGAATTGTTGGCTTTTGGGAGTCTGATGGTGGGAACTATCCTGGATGTATTTCTTAGATCGCCAGCCAGTCCTTCTCAGTCACTTCTGATCCCGAACAATGGTTTTGAAAATGAATAATAACAAACGTTTAAACTTAATTAAGGAGATGGATTTCAAAGCCTTGAATGAATATGTTCCGCGTCCCCTTTGAGTTACTCCCACGAGAGCTTCACTGCAAACTCACCTGGGGAATCTGAAGCATTTGTTCAGCATCAATGCATTGACAATGGATTTGCTCAGACTCAAAAACTCACTGCTGTTAAGTGAATCCAACTCAGGGATCCTATAGGTCAGGAGAGAACTGCCCCTGTGGGTTTCCAGGGACTGTCGCGTTTTCTAGAAATAGAAAACCTCGTCTTTCGCCCACGGAGGGGCTGGAGGCTTTGAACTGCTGACCCTGTAGTTAGCAGCCCAATGCACAACCCACTATCTGCACTAGGGCTCCGTGGATTTACTAGAACTTACTCTTGACTAAGCTCCCCATTCGCTCAGCCTGGCTCTAACTCAAGAGCCCTAACTCTGACCTGGAATTGGAAGAAGCATTATGCTTTTCCAGAGGGAAGCAGGGAATGGTGCTTGTGGAGAACCTGTGCTTCCTGTTTTTTTCCCTGGGGGTGGATGGAGGAGGTGCAGAAGGAAGGCGGACCTTGTGTCTTGTGGGTTTTCTTGCCGGTGGGCTGAGCAATTTGGATCAAACATCCTCACTCCCGTCTTTTCCTGACTTGAAAGCACTTTGAATCTTTCCTTCAAAGGAATTACCTAGTTGTTTTTCAAAGGATGAGTATAGCTATTATCATTTCCTCTTAAGAGTTACTCTCTCTTTGAAAGAATCTTATTCCAATAAATCTTCATAAGTCACGTTTCAAATGAACTAGAATAACCAAGAGTAAGATTTTATTTAATCGGGATATTTTTTATACCCCATCCCTTAAAAAACAAATCTGATGTTTGATAGTTTAGTATCTTAGAATAAATATATCAACTACAACTGAGAACTTTTTTCCTTTTAAATTTATTATCTCAAAGCAGTATTCACTTGAGCCTTTTTATTTATTTATTCATTTGAGATTCATTTTTCACTTCTCAAGAAAATGGAGTAATAATTGGTTTAGATATTTACCAAATCTAATTGAGGCAGATCCGCGACACTTCTGGGAGGCAAACTTCTTGCTAGTCTCATACTGCTAATTATAGGCATGTGTGTGTGCCTGAAGAATTTTAATAATTACGTTTATGAATGTGAAACAGACTAGCTCTTTCTCTGCAATATATTTTTAAATTAAGCCCCTTGGCTAGGTCAACACAAGCCAGTTAAAATGCAGCTTTTTATCTCCTCCACATTCCAAGCCTTCCCCTAATTTATCTTCTGTAAACTGCACTTAAGATATGAGGAGACTCCGATTTGCCTGCAAGCAGGGGCCATCCCTGGCCCCTGTATGTCTTCTCCTAATGAGCCAAGGAGGGCGTCTTCATAGGCAAGTCTGGGCGTTGTGGAAGGAACTGAGTTAACTGCTGTTGACGGGAGCCCCACTGAGCTGAGGAATGGAGCCTTTTGCTTTAGTCTAAGAATCTTCTGGAACTCCTCTGAGATTGAGCCTAACACATGACTTTTTATGAAGTTTTCCTTAAAACATTGCCCCCCATGATATAATCTTTATTCTAGCTAACTTACTGGCTCCCCATGTGGTTGGTGCTGTGTGCTGTCAGTTCGATTCATACTCATCAGGAATCTGTCTGACAGTAGAACTGCCTCATGGGGTTTCCTAGACCGGAAGCCTTAATGGGGAAGCTTGGTGGCTCAGTGATTGAGTGCCAGCTTCGAACCCACAGGTTGGCGGGTTCAAACGTACCAGCAACGGTGAGGGAGAAAGAAAGGTGAGGCAATCTACCCCCATAATCACTTGGTCGTGAAAACTCTATGGGGCAGTTCCACTGTCTTTTAGGGTCCCGCTGAGTCAGACTCAGCTTGCGGCAACCAGGACTTTTATAGGGGAGCAGATGGCCCATGGTTTCCTCTTGGGAAACAGCCATGGGTTCTAACCACCGATCTCTGGGCTGCCCGGCGAGTGCTTAACCACTGCGTCACCATGGCGATGGCAGACCTTTGTAAAGGGATGGGAGTGCTGATTGAACTGTCCATAGAAATTTACTGCCATGGAGTTACTGCTGACTTATAGCGACCCCCCCCCCCCATGGGTTACTGTGACTGTTCATGGGAATAGAAAGCCCAGGCGTTCCCCTGAGTACCTGCTGGTGCTTTCAAACTGTTGACCATGCGGCTCGCAGCCCAGGGCGCAACCACGACACCACCAGGGCTCCCTTATGAATTGTGCATCTCCACGGGGTTAAAATGGTCAATGATTTGTTACCTTTATTTGCCCACAAGAAAATGTTAAAAACAAAGGAAGGAGTCGATGTTGAGGACCCAGCAGCCATAGTTGGTGGCCAGCCCCTGTTGTAGGTACTCATGCTGCTCCACAGAGCCTGAGCTGAAGATGTCACAGTGATCGGTCCTGAGGAGCCTTGGTGACGTAGTGCTTATGACTTGGGCTGCTGACCGCCAGCTCAATGGCATGAAACCACCGGCCCGCTCTGAGGGAGAAAAAGGGTGCGTTCTCCTCCCGGGAGGAGTTCCAGTCCTGAAACCCAAAGGGACAGACAGCTCTACCCTGTCCCACCGGGTTGTGAGTAGCCAGGATAGACTTGGTAGCAATGAGTCTGGTTGGGAGTTTTTATGCCTCGAGGCATGGTGGGTTTCACGGTGGGCTGTATTTTGAAGTCACCCCAACAGATGTACAGTTTCAGAAACCCATGGGGTCAGTTTGACTCTATCCTATAGGGTTGCTATGAGTCAGCATTGACTCGGTGGCAGTGAGTGAGTGAGCCAAGTGAGTGAGCATTTTTGGAGCTCTGCTTCAATGGGGCCCGATTTTAGAGCAGTTGTTTCATGACACAGCGTGGTCCACCAACTAGTGGGAGGATATATTTTTTCCTGGCATGGCATCTTGGTCCATGCCATGGGAATGACTTCCAACACTCAAAACTTCACCCTGTCCCATGTGATCCCTTTTCTGAGCCTTCCTGACGCATAAATGAGTAGATTTGTTTTGACGGGTAGTGCATTTTGCAGGTGCAGACATGTTAGAGTGCAGGAGAACAAAATTGTGGGGTGTTTTTTTGTTCAAGACTTGGAGGCAGTCTCTAGCCACGGCCCCCTCCCTGACTTCTCTTTGGGGACACATAACCATAATGCTTACATTAAAGTTCAAAGGATGAGAGGGAGGAGAAGGACCCGCCATAAGGGCGCACCACACTGCCTCCCCTGTAATGAGATCACAGGGAACCTGGTCACAGAGGGCCCCATGCACCCGAGTAGCCTGAGCTGCCTTGGGCTTTCCTTTCTCCAGTGGCCTTAATCCGCCCACAGGAAAGCGATGGCCCAAAGTCACGCAGTCTCGCTTCCTTTGCATCTTTACAGTTAGTTTTTTTCCACACTGAATTGTTGGGAAGGTGCCTGGCTGGCACAAACGATTTCTGCACTCTATTAACCTCAAGGTCGGTGGTTCAAACCCCCCTCCCAAGGGCATCATGGAAGATAAGCCTGTCCATCTGCTTCTTGAAAAGATCCCCCCATCTACCAAGAAAGCCACCCAGAGGACCGTTCCCCTCAATCCCACAGGGCCTGGTCAGAATGGACTTGACAACAACAAGGGAATGATTAAGGGTTTGCTCAGAGCACCCCACGGGCTCAAGGGATTGGGAGATATATTCAAGAGACTTGCACAAAATGGCTGAGTCACACGCCACTGAGGGTGACAGGGACACCAGCCCCGGAAGGCCAGTCTTCCTTTAGCTCCCCTCCCCATGAGGCCATCTGTAAGCTGATGCTGGGTTTGCACCATCCAGCACAGTTTCTCTCTCTGCCTTAGTCCTCAACAGCAGAGCCTTTTCTGCGCCTGGATGACGTGTTTGCAAGACTTGATGGAAATGAGCGTTGGTTCAGCCCTTGGCGCTCTCGCCGAGTTTGACCCTGAGGTCTGCTGTGTCGTGTTTCCAGCTAAGCCAGGACACAGACCCCTCACGTGCCCCACTTAAGCCTCGAGACTCGTATCCAGGGGTTACGGCTTGCAGCTGCTACCTTGGCTTTCCTTTGGGTGTGAAATTATGAGGGAGCCTGAGAGCATGTTTCCTTTCCCGTGGTCTGTGTTTTGTTTTGCTTTTTTTTTTTTTTTAATCACCTCCTCTTCATTCCCACATTGTCTAATTCAGAGCCCGTTTTGTCCTCCCCTCTCTGCAGACTTTGGCTTGAGCAACTGTGCGGGGATCCTGGGTTACTCGGACCCGTTCAGCACGCAGTGTGGCAGCCCCGCCTACGCTGCGCCCGAACTGCTGGCCCGGAAGAAGTATGGCCCCAAAATTGATGTCTGGTCCATGTGAGTTACTGAGCTTATCAGCGTGAATTGCCCTTCCTGCTGTTTCCACTGTTGCTTTCGTGCGGTCTAATGACTAACCCCTGAGTAAGAATGTACTCTAGTCTAGGCTCTGGAATATATACTTAGGGATCCCTTGGTGGGAGGGGTCCCCATTTCTAACCTTCCCTGTCTTATCTACACCCACTTGCTGAGTGGCTGTTACCAAAATTCATTCCAGCACTGTAGGGTAAAGGTAACAACAGCTTTACACTCAAGAGGCTCATGGTCTGGTTTCGTGAATCACTTCGTGTCCTTTGCTTGCTGAAGAGCCTTCTAGAATTTTCCATTGCAATCAGACTAAAGCCTGGCCTTGGGGCCTGGGTCTCCATCCTTGTGGGACATGCCTTCTCCCAACCTCTCCTGCCTCATCGCCTAGGGACTATTTTGGCCGCTCCCCCTACCCCCCTGGGGACTCTACTTGCTATTGCTTGGGCATGACGTTGCATAGTTCTTCAACTGGCCCATTCCCACCTGCCATCCTCTTGCGGGTTAGGCTGTGTATCACCTGTCTCCCTGTGCAGTGCTGGGGTGGGGCTGGGCAAGGGTAGAGGCCTTGTTAGACTGTGTCACCATTTCACTTACAGCCTCTAGCCACGTAGTTTCTGAAGGCGTGATTCCTTAGTCCTCCTTGAGACACTGGGCCTTACTTCAGCCCATCTTGAACAAGCCCACTCTATTGTGTGTGTGCTGGCTCCCTGGGGACAGGTTCACGTCCTTGCTGTGGGGAAATGGATTCTAGGCAGACAGGGGAGGGGGGGTCCTGACCAAGATAGAGGACCTTGAGATGAAGGGGCTCATGTCAAGGAAAGGCTGTTGATATGAAGTCATTCTCAAATTCCCTCTACCTTGCTGCCTTCAGCACGGGCTGGTTAAAAAAAAGAAAAAGAAGCTGACATCTCCTGGGTGTTTGGGACATGCTAGACCCTGTGTCATGTAAGTTTCCCAGGAGGCCAGAGACATGCTTACCCCCTGCTAGCCCCATTACCAAAGAAGACCCCAATCCTAAGAGAAAGGAGGGAAATTAGAGCTGGGTTTTGAGTCCGGCACCAGCCTCTCCGAGTCTAAAGCTAGAACGGCCGGTTCTTGGACGCGTCCTGTGAGCTCGCAGCCCCATCTGATGTCACTCTCCCTCTCCTCGCTCCCCCAGGCCCTTCTTGGGAGAACATAATGCGCTCCCCCTGGTCCTTGAACACTGCCTGCTCTCACCAGCCTCCTGCCTCTGCATGTACAGTGTCCTCAGGCTGGACTCCTCTTTCCTGATCCTGCACTGCTTTTCCCTCTGGTGGTGGTGCCTGATGCTTCTGCTGGGACAGAGAGAGACTGACCCACTGAAAGGCTGTCGTCTTTACGGAAACAGATTGTTAAGTGTTCCTTCTGCTGAGCCACTGCGTGGGTTTGAACTGCTAACCTTTTAGATATTGGCCCAGCTCTTAACCATGGTGCCACCAGGAGGCTCCTTGTGACATTATATATTCACACACACACGTTCCGTTGTTATTCCAAAAGAGTTTCTGAGTGGTGAGACCAGTTAGCCTGCTTGGCTGCTAATGGAAAGGTTGGCAATTTGAGTCTACCCAGAGGCACCTAGGAAGAACGGCCTGGTGACTTACTTCTGAGAAATCAGCCATTGAAAACTCTATGGAGCACAGTTCTCGGACACTCCTGGAGTCACCAAGAGTTGGAATTGACATGATGGCAGCTGATTCATTGTTACTCGGCTTCTGTTTTCTAAACTGGGAGGTAGTTGTCAGAGATCTCAGAGTTTGGGAGCTCTGGACAACACACAGCTCCTGGGCTCTCTCTCCTAGGTTCCTTGTCTGTATGCCCCTTCTAACGTTTCAGAACATACTTCCAGAATGGACAGGTTACCAGGAGGAAAGTACCAAGAAAGCCCTCAGCTTCTTTTGGGTGGAAACATCCGAATTGGTGTCATAACATCTCTTTGCTCAGAGTCCAGGATAGCTCTTTGGTTCTGAAGACATCATCCATTATTGCTGGAAAGTTTGGCGAAAGTCAAAGCTCTGAAAAGCTCCATGAGAATTCAGCAGACTTGTACCTACTAATCTTGCTGGAGATCTTGAAGGTGGTCCTTGTTAATTTATTCCTTGATCAATTTTCCATCCAAAATTTATTTAGCCTGTATTGTGTTTTATCTCTTACTCATGTAGCAAACTACCCCAAAGCTTATGGCTTAAAAACAGTCATCACTTATTAGTTCACAATGATGCAGGGTGGCACTTGGGCTAGGCTCGGCAGGATGGTTCTTCTGTTTTTTGGTGTTTTTTTTTTTTTTTTCATTTTTTCTCATAGATGGTCTAGGATGCCCGCAGTCATTTGTTTGGTCGTGGCCTTGATGTTGGATGGGCCAAATGCCCTGTATCGCTCAAAACTTTGTTCGTGTGATGGAAGCATCCCCGGGAGTGAGAGAGAGTGAAAGATTGAACACAACCACATCTTAAGCTTCCTCTTGTCACATTTGCTAATATCTCCTTGGCCAAAGTAAGTCGCATGGCCCAGTGCAGAGTCAAGAGGCAGAGAGAGATTTCATTTTTTTTGTGAGGAATTTGTGACTGTGCTTTGCAGACCCTCCTCCTTGTCTACCATGTAAGAGGGGCATTGACGATTCAGTACAGGGAGTGCTCAACAGGGATCCTTTCTGATGAGTGTTGTAGGCGGGTCCTGACTCCACCTGAATATCGCCCCTTTTTCAGCTTTCATTATTGCCTTTGGCTCTCAGCATCTTTCTGGAGCTGATCTTACTTTTGTCCTTGGAGATAGATCAGTTTACAGATATATTGAAACGTTGTATGCAGTATGTTTCACTAATGATAGGTTGTGCAAAGACAGGTGTGAATGCGGTTCACTATTACTTGAACACGTTAAAAGTGAGGGCGACCTATAGTGGAATTCTCACCTTCCATTCCGGAGACCGGGTTCACTCCCAGCAAATGCACCTCACGCCCAGTCACCGCCCTCGCGTCGGTGGAGGGCTTTGTGTTGCTGTGATGCTGAAGACGGTGCAGCAGAGTTTCCAGACCAAGAAGGAAGGACTGACAACTGGTTTCCCCACATCAGCCAGTTCTGGAGACCCGATGGATCACAACTGTTCAGTCTGCAGCCCTTGATGGGGAAGATGCCCGGCCAGGCCGGATTTCATTTCCTGTTCATGAGGTAGCCCTGCGTCCAGATGACTCCACGGCAGCTAACAAAAGCAACTCCTGTATCAAGTCTCGTTTGTAAATAAACATTGGATGCATAGTGGAGAGAGCACATCTGGGTTAACTCAAGAAAGCTTCAGCGGCGAGAAGAATCTGCTCGGGTCCTCAGGGATGCCTGGGTTTGCCGAGCAGAACAGAGGAGAGGACGTCTTGCAGAAGGAACGGCATGGGCAAAGGCAGGGCAACGTGACCCATCTAATGACTATTCATCTTGGAGCAAATATGAAACCTCAGAGGCCTCTTTAAGAGACTGCTTTTCCACTTCTGTCAGGTGTTGTGCTTGAGATACTGGTTAGGCTTTGGTTTGGTGCGTGCGACTTTGCACTGGTAGAATTGGAAAAGGGAACCGGTTTTCTCCCCGGTTCAGACACTGGTTATTGTCAATCGTCTTCTCTTTTCATCCCTCTGAAACAACAGAATCCAAAGTTCACTTCCCAAATCACAAGCAGCCTCTCCGCCCCAGAGAATGTGGCCTGTGCGCTAAGATTTCCGAGAGTGGCTTTGGAAGAAAGCCAGCGTGGCATTCAGGAAAACCTGGGAAAAGCCGCTCCTCCCACAAAGGGACCCCCTTCCCTCCTCTGAGTGAAGCAAGAATCAACTGTCAGGGGGAGTTGCTGCCGTTTCTGGGCCTTTTTCTTAGTGCTCATTATTTTAAGGACAATGAAAAATATCTCAAAGTCATTCGTTTTCTTCCTTTATTCCAGATGACGGGGAGGGCAAAATATGTATACGTATGTGTATTCGTGTTTGTGTATCTATGTGTCTGTGTATCTGTATATATACATGAGGGATCTTCAAAACATTCATAGAAAAAATGGAGTTGAAATATAATGGAATTTTCCCATGAACTTTTCGAAGACCCTCTCTCACCCGACTCTGTACAAAACCAAAGCCGTTATTGTCAAGTCGATCCCAACTCACCGTGACCCGGTAGCACAGAGTAGGACCGGGCTTTCCAGGGCTGCAGTCTTTACAGAAGCAGGCCACCACATCTTTCTCCCGGGAAGTGGCCTGTGCACTTGAACCACTGACCTTTTGGTTAGCAGCCAAGTTCTTAACCATTGCACTATCAGTGGCACATGCACGTGAGTTTGCGTGTGTAATGCATTTCAAGATTTCAGACTCAAAACCAAAAATATCCATTCGGATCCAAAGAGCCTTTACTATTGCTAAATAGCCAACTCAGAGTGGCACTTAAGCTAATTAAACAATTACAATTTTAGTCTAGCCTTGCTCAACATCCCCCACCCCCCACCCCGCCATCTATCATCCCTATTTAATCCCAAAATGTTTGGATCAAGCATTGGGCTGCTAACTTCAAGGTCAGCATTCAAATCCACCAGTCACTCCTCTGGAGAAAGATGAGACTTTGTACTCCCATAGAGTTACAGTTTCAGAAACTCACAGGGGCAGGTCTACTCTGTCACGGCAGTGAGGTTATTTTGTTTTGTTTTTGAGAAACAGAAAATTCAGTTCCCATTAAGCATTCACTTTTACTCACTAGTAATCTTTAATCTACTTTCTCTTAATATTTGCCTAATATAAATAGGACTGTACGGTAACTGTCCTTTTGTGCTTGGCTTATGCCACTCAGCATGTTTTTAAGCTCTATGCTTTTTATACCACACAGTAAAATGATTTTTCCCTGTACAGCTGAATAATACCCTATTGTGCAACATTCCATTTATCTGTTGTTTGCACCATTTGATTATTCTGAACAGTGATAAGCAATGAACAGATATCTGCTGGAGCCTGGCTTTCAAGGCTTCTGGTATACATGCTTATGCCTTAGTTTCCTAATGCCGTTCTAATACAAAGACCACAAGTGGGTGCCCTTGAAGAACACGCCTTTATTTTCTCATAGCTTGAGAAACTAAAAGTCCAACTTTAGGCCATGACTCGAGCGTGTGTTTCTGTTTCTGAGAGCTTCCAGGATCCTTATACATGCACCGGTCTGTCATCTGCCCTTCACTTCTCCCTGTCAGTATCCATTCTGTGATTTCTGTAGCTCAGAAGTGATTAGGTTTAGAACCCACCTGACTCCAATAGGACCTAATGACATAACAAAGAAAGACCCTACTTCTACACAGGATCATATCCACAAGGAACGGAGCCAGGACTTCAATACAGAGTTTGGGAAGACACAATCCAATCCCAAACAGCATAGGAGTGGAATTGTTGGGTCCTATGGCAATTCCGTGCTGCATTGTTTTCCCCCGTGACCACCCCGTGTAGTATTTCTGGAAGCAAAGCACGAGGCCTGCACCGTCTTTGCCTCCTCACCAAACACTTCTTTCTTTGCAAGCGTACTTTGTAAAAGAGGAAGACCAATGTTAACTTTATTCTCAGAATGTCACAATGCTCATTTAAGAAGCTTGGTGAACCCCTGTGGCTGTGAGGAAATGGAGCGGGCCCATCTGCAAAGCATGGAAGAGTCCATGTATTAGCAACTCAAACCTCTCTTGGGTTTCATGGGGACCCCTAGCATGAGGGAAACAGTAGTCTGAGGACGCCGTGCCTCTTGGAGAGACAGGCATAGCATGCCCAAGCTACCTGCCCAGCATCTGCATTCACTCCGTGGAAATGAGCTCTCCCAGAGTGTTGTGCCCTTGAATAAACAGGTTGGTCAATGGGCGCCCTCCTGTTTCCAGCCTGGCCCATCCTGGGTAGACTCGGGCCTTCCGGGAGAGAGAGAATCTGCTCTGTGTATTCTCCGCTGTGAAACACCTGGTGTTTTCCTTTGGTCCCTAGCACGTGCATTTGAAGGAGAGCAGAAGAAAGAAAGGATAGGAAGTTCGATCCTCCGGAAAATAAGTTCCTGGCAAACACAGGCCATTTAGTGGAGCCCTGGTGGCGTAGTGGGTTGTGTGTTGGGCTGCTAGCTGAAAGGTCAGCAGTTCGAGACCATCAGCCACTTCAGGGGAGAAAGATGAGGCTTTCTACTCCAGTCAAGAGTCTCAGGCTCAGAAACCCACAGGACAGGCAGCTCTACCGCATGCTGGGGGTTGGTATCAGTGGAAATGGACTTGGTTTGAGCAGCGTTTGGGATAACCCTCGGTGTGGAGCTCGCCGTAGTTTTCCTTGTGCTGCTGGAACAGAAATGCTACACGTGGGGACTTGAAAGAAGAAGGATTTATTTGCTCACAGCTCTGAAGGTGTAAAGTCCAGATCAAGGTGTCCGCCATGACGATTCCTTCCTTGTGGGTCGCCTCAGGCATTTCTTGGCTCCTTGGCTTGTAGATGATCCTCACATAGACAATTCTCTCATTTGTAGATTTCTGTGTCTCCTAGTATTTTTTATAACTTAGAGGTAATTAGGATGAGGATCTACCCTTGATCCGTAGGACCCCAGTGACACAGTACATGACAATCTCATTTCCATGGGGGGCCACACATCCTGTTTGGGTCAGGTACGACAGCCAGGAATTCAGTACATAGGTTTGGGGCCACAGTTTGATCCATAGCCAAGCTCCTCCCACCGACTCCCACCGCAGATGCTGGATTGACAGCCAACCTGATTGATGCAAGGGGGAAGAGTCCTCATCAACCGTCTCAAGGCATTTTCTTTTTTGAAGAGCCACGTGGAAAGAAGCAAGGTGCGCAGTGGAAGGAAGGTTCACTCAGTCACCCTGGACATAAGCTGGGTGTTTGTGAGACCCCTGCCCACACCTCCTGTGCACACAAGAAATCACGCCCCCGCCTGCTGGGATTGCTCTGTTGGTGGCTTTGCTCCTGGTGTTTTAGGAAGGGCACCAGCTGACTTCTCCAGGGAGTGGTGATTCTCTCTCAGCTCTGGCTGGAGGTAATTCCCTGGTGTCTACAAAAAATACATTTGCATCTCACACTAAATACCTGGATCGTTTCTGATTTAACTTCTGTATATTCCATGTGGCCCTCTTCCCCTTCCTTCCCAGCTGCCCTCCAATGGCACTTGTTGCTGTATCTCTGACATTACATGTCTTTGTCTCTTGGTGCTGCGGTTAAAAGAAATACCAGAAGGGGGTGGTTTTGAAGAACAGACATTTTTCCTCCCACAGTTTAGGAAGCTAGAACCGTGCATTCAATACGAGTTCTCGGAAAAGGCGCTCTCTCTTGGCCGGCTCTGGGGGAAGATCCTTTTCCTGGCTTCTGCAGTCCGGGTGTCCCTTGGTCCGTGGTGATGTCCATGCGGCATCTATCGATCTTGCTTCTGGGCCCCTGCTACTCTGTATATATCTCAAAAAGCCATTAGGTTTAAGATGCACTTGGCAGTGATATGGCTTTATTAATATTAATAAGGAAAGTCCAAATGGGGCCACAGCCACAGTTAAGGATTTAGGATTCCAACATATATTATAGGGGGGGCTGGGGGGGCACAACTCAGTCCATAACACCAGTGTATTACTCACTTGCTGTCTGGCATCTTGGAATTGAGGGGTGTTCCAGCTTAATAATGACTCACCCTATTTTGTTCTTCTGGAAAAACCATAGTCCTGTTTGCTGTTGCTTTCCTCGTTCCGGTGCCTGACCCCTCTTTCTCTTGAAAACAACCTGATTCTTTTGGTTGGGGGGTGGTGGGTGGAAGGTGTCCCATGCCTACTTCTTGAGACCTAGAAGGCTCTTAGAGGCCATATTTCATAAGACATCAGGAAATTCTGAGCATGGTTTGGGACTCCTAATTCTATGGCATTGAAGTGGTTTGCTTATAAACTGCATTCCACAACACACACACACCTTGGCATTCCTATGTGCTTCTGAAATGTCCCAGGGATCAGAGTCCCCTTTACCCAAACATGCTCGAAAACTCTAAGGGAGGGGGATTAAGGTGCCCACTCGCATTTCCTTTTAAAAATAGCCTATGGTTGTACTCTTAACATACCTCCTTCCCTGCCCCACTCCTCCAGAACCCCCAACAAACCCTCCAACAAGCGAGAAGCCAAACCTTTTGCTTTCAAGTCGGTCCTGACCCGGAGGGCCCCTGTGGGTCAGAGGACACGTCCCTGCAGCGGTTCTCAGGCTGAGATCTTCAGGGCAGCAGACTGCCTCAGCTCTCTCCCGCGGAGCAGTTGCTGGGTTTGAAGCGCTGCTCTCTGGGTTGCTGGCTGAGTCCTTTAACCACTGTGCCAACAGGGCTCCTAGGATTAGCAGGGTCTCCTCATTATTTGAGAGCAGAGCACAGAGGTAATTGCTGCTTTCTATTGAAATGTTTTTGTTTTGTTTTGTTTTAATTACATTTCACTCTTTCAAGCAGTTTTAGGTTCAGAGAAATTTTGTATAGGAAGCACAGAGAGTTCCCGAGTGCCCCGTGTTCTCTCCGCACAGCTTCCCCTGTTATTAACAACCTTCGTTGGTATAAACAGTCCTGGTGGCACAGTCAGGTAGGCTTTGGGCTGCTAAACACAAGGCCGGCAGTTCTACACGTCCGCGCCTGTCTACATTACCACGCTCCGAAACCCTTCAGGGGCACGATGAGTCGGAATGGACTGGCAGGCTATGGCTTGGCTTGGGGGTTTTCATGAGGGTGGGACCTTTTCAATAATTGATAAACCCATATCAATACATTAAAACAATATCAACAAAATGAAACTCTGCCATTCAGTTGATTCCAACTCATAGCAAGTCATGAAGGGTTTCCTAGGCTGGGAATCTCTGCAGGAGCTAGACCTACCTCATCTTTCTCCCAAAGAACAACTGGAGGGTCTAACCTTGCAGTTAGCCGCTGAACGCCTAGCCCCCTGTGCCAACACGGCTTCACACCAATCCCTCTGCTATTAAGTCCGTTCTGACCCATAGTGGCCCTGTAGGACAGTGTACAACTGGCCCTGTGGGTTTCCTTTCCAAGACTAACTCTACAGGAGTAGAAAGCCTCGCCTTTTCCCCAAGAGGCGGCTGGTGTCTTTGAACTGCTGACCTTGAAGTTGACAGCCCAATATGTAACCCAGTACACCACCAGAGTGCCCTACCAGGGCTTCGTAGGTATCCATCATTATCTGGATTGCAGTGTTCTTTTTTATTTCTTTTTAATACGCTTCATTTTTAAAAATCATTTTGTTGGTGGCTCATACAGCTCTTATCACAATCCATCCACTGTATCAAGCAACTTTATACATATGTTGCTATCCTCATTTTCAAAACAGTTTCTTTCTACTTGAGCCCCTGGTATCAGCTCATTTTCTCCACACTCCCTCCCTTCCTCCCTCATGAAGCCTTGATAATTTATCCATTTTTTTTCATGTCTTACACTGACTGAAGTCTCCCTTCACGCTTCATCTTTGATGCAGTTTTGGGTTTAGAGAAGCACTGAGCAGACTGTGCTGAGCACCTTCAGGCCCCCTTTTCCCTGCACAGGGACTTTGCTCAGCTGGGCCCTGTGCTACCGTGGAAGAAGCAGAACTGATAACACGGCCGTGAACTGAAACCCACCCGTGGGGCTCCCTGGGGCTGACTGTGTGCTGTGCCGGCCAGTGCACGCTGACAAGCGCCTCTCATCCTGTGGCCAACATCACAGTATCACACAGCATGGTTCGTTTCACTGCCCCCAGATGACCCCACTTAGCCACCCTTCCCCCCCTCCGCATCACCGACAGCATGTGGCCGGCTTCATCAGACAGGCATCTCCCACTCTGCAGTGTGCCTGCCCTTCGCGCGTCCTCTGTGCCTTTGTGGGGCCGGATACCTGATTTCTACTGGGGAGCAATAAATGCTCCCTTGTTCCGGTGCACCGCAGCGTGTGTTCCCATCCGCCCATTGAAGGATACCTTGCTCCTGGCCACTTGGAGCCTTTAGGAAGAGCTGCTGTAAACATGGGTGTGCAGGTTCACAGAGACATACATTTCCAACTCCTGAGGGAAAATGCCTGGGCACGAGGTTGATGGTTGGTGGCTTTATGCTGCGCCTGGGTTTAGCTTTGTAAGCGATGGACAGGCTGCCTTGGGGTCGCTGTCAGCTTTCTAAGGTTAAGTGATGATGCATAGATCACTTTCCGGTGCACTTGCTCCATGCCGGGCGCAGCATGTGGCACGTCTGTGGCCTCTGTGGAGAGCCCTGGTGGGTGTAGTGGTTATGTGTTGAGCTGCTGACTTGGTGGTTCGAAACCACCAACGGCTCCTCAGGAGAAAGATGAGGCTTGGAGACCAGTCTTTGAAAAGCCACAGGGGCAGTTCTACCCCTGCCCTCTAGGGTCACTCTGACTTGGAATCACTGAAATGACACAAGCTTGGTTTGGGTGGGAGTGGCGGCGTTCTGTGGACTGCTTGCAGCTTCTGGTGTGGGGACTCTTCTTATTAGGACCTGATGGACGAGAGAAGCAGGCAGGAGAGGGGCAGGCTGTCTCTAAAATATTTGTGGCTTTCCCCCTAAACAAGTTGCTGTCAGGTCAGTTGGTTTCAGGGGCCCTGGTGACACAGTCAGGTAACAGAATGGTCAGTAATTTTAACCCCCCCCCCCAGCTGTTCCAAAGGGGAGAGATGAGGCTTCTGCCTCGGTAAGGATTGATCATCTCAGAAACCCCATGAAACCACTGTGCTCTGCCCTGCAGGTTGCTGTGAGTCAGCTTGATGCTGGGGGGTAGTGGTTAGTGAGCTAAGTAATTCCATTCTAATTCACAGGGATCCCCTATGTGTTGGAGAAGCAGGGCTCCATGGGGTTTTTACCGGCTGCTTTTTTTGAAGTAGATTGCCAGACTTTTCTTCCGAGTGCCTCTACAAGCACCACTAGTAGAACCTGCAGCCTTTCCGTTAGCAGCCGAGCATTCACCCGCACCCCCGACCAGCGGCTCGCTGTTAATGATAAAGTCCGCCCAAAGGAAAGAGAGCTAGGAGCCATCTAGGGCAAGTTGCTGCACCCTGGCCAGACCCTCCCTGGGGTGTAGAGCACCCAACACCATGTTTACGAAGGATCATGCTGCCTTTTGGTGGTCACAGCCAGACAGGGGAGGCAAGCACCATTCTAATATCAATGACTTGAGAGTCCGTTGCCTCCGGAAGTCAGTCAGGGGACAAGGAAGCAAGTGATTTGATGCATCAAACTCAGCCATCCTGAACTCACAGCCATCGAGTCGATCCTGTCTGCTGGCGGCCCTGTAGGGCAGGGTGGAACGGGCCTGTGGGTGTCCCTGGCGGGAACTGTTTTCATGAGTGGAAAGCTTGGGCTTTTTCTGCAGTTAGGAGTTCGGTTGGCAGCCCACCTCACAACCCTGTGCCATCAGCTCTCCTGGGAGGAGACACCCTCAATACGGATTTGCCCCCTCACAACCCTGTGCCATCAGCTCTCCCGGGAGAAGACACCCTCAATACGGATTTGGAGTTGGGCCTCTGGCTTCCCGTTACATTTACCAAAGTCTGTCCATATGGCTCCCCTAAGATCCCTGCACAACCCACCTCCAGGAGTCATTCTCTGCTGTGTTGTACAACTTGTGCGCAACAGAAACCTCACTGGCTCCGAGCTCGCTCCCTGCCAGGTTGACTCATGGCAACCCTATAGGGCAGCGGAGAAATGCCCTTGTGGGTTTCTGAAACTGAAACTCTTTGCTTACATTTCATCTTTTTTTTTTTCTTGAAGAGGAGCTAATGTACAGGGGGGTTAAGTGCTTTATTAGACAAGAAAAATTGCTGCATGAGAACCAACTTATTAATCATCATCTTCGCCCTCTTCTTCCTCCTTCCGCTCTTGCCTTTCTGAGCCGTGATGACTCCTTTCTGGCGGCTCAGACTGCCCTTTCAGCACGGTACGCAGCCATTTCCTTTCCGTGTTTCTCCTTCAGCTTGGCGGCCTTCGTCTCCTACGACTGCTGGTCATGTCCCCCATGCACAAGGCGGGGTGCTCGCCTTTGATTTGGGGGCGATGCTCAGAACCAAACTAGACAGGCCCCTTGGGGGCGCTGGGATCCTTGAGCTCCTCCGCTGTCCGTGCCGTGGGAGGGAGGCGTCTAACGGTCCCCCTCTCTTTCATACGGGCCTTGTCGGCCTAGGCCAGGCTTCACCTTTGGCCTCCCTTGAGCGGGCTTGTCTTCCACCTCTGTGAGCGCTTCTGGGAAATTGACAGAAGCATCTGGGTGCAAGTTTGCACAAACAGTGCATGTGATGACGTTCTGCCTCTGGGCTTCTTAGGATCGCCTTTGCCATGTTGAGTTATGCTTTATTTCATATTCCAGTGGGGCCCGGCTCTGCCTGGCCCGAGCTGTCTCTGTGGTGCTCAGTGTACTGCGCTGGCTGTGAGATCGGGAGTCAGGCGCAGCCTCCTCACTCTGGAATATTTCTGAAACTCTTCATGGGAAGTAGAAAACCCCGTCTTTCTCTCTTGGAGCCGCTGGCAGTTTCGAACAGCTGACCTTGCAGTTAGCAGCCCAATGTGTGACCACCATACCACCAGGGCCCTTTAACAGGAAACTATGTGCCCCTTAAAGATAAAGACACCTCACTGCCATCTAATCAATTCCTACTCATAAGGACCCTCTCGAGCCGAATGTTCCATGGGGTTTCTGACTGCAAATCTGGAGAACAGACAGCCTCACCTTCCCCTCTCAGAGCCACTGGTGGGTTCAAATGGCTGACCTTGCGGTTAGCGACCCGAAGTGTTAGATCATCAGTGTTTCTCAAGCTTGAGCGCTGCACACATTCCTTTTTAAGAAAGAATGTTTGTGAGAACTTCTTGTGCTGGCTTACACTATTTTTATTTAAATGTTCCTTAAAATGTCTGTGAGCCTAAAATTAAGCGTTTTCCTTATGGGTCTTGTAGAGTTAAATAAAAACCAAAACAAATTCAGAAATTAAACAGAACCAAAGCTGCAAACAGAAAACACAGATTGTTCCCGTCAGGAGTGTTAATTTAATGCACGCCAAATGTGATGCGGGCACTTGGTTGCTGGGCACACAGCATGGGCCTCGTCCTACGTGCCGGACACGGGGCTTGCAGCACATTGGGCGTGGCGTGTAGGGGTGCAGTGTCACCCCACCCATTGCTCCTCAGATGCCTTTCAAACGTGGGTGTCTCAGAAGGGCTGAGGGATCCAATGGCTGGGCCTGTCCTCAGCCATCAGGTCTGGGGCGGAGCCTGTGCGTCTGCGTTCACCCCAGTTCCCAGGGGGTGATGCTGTTGGTCTCAGGTCCACACATTGAGGACTATTGTGTTAGGGGCAGAACCAGAAAGCTGTAAAATTCCACTCAGGAAAAACAAAAACACCCTAAGAATAAGGGTCTAGTCAAGAAGAGTTAATTCAAGGTCCCTGAGATGAGTGAACTTCCTCCCCTCTTGAGCATGTGTGGTGAGGAAAGACATGACCTAAAGAAAGCTCGTTGCTCATGATCATAATAAAAATCACTCACACTGACTCCGTGACCGTTTCCCTTCATCTAGGAGATCGCGGGGACATTCGACCTGACCAAATACGATAAAGTGAGGGGTGGACCGAGTTCCCGCCACCTCCCCACTACATTAGTTTGTTCGTTCTCATGCATTTGTTAAAAACAGAATACAGTTCTCTGCATTGCACATCCCACCCTGGTTATCTCCTTTGGAATGTAGTTTTGCTTTAAAATAAATGCTTAGCTGAGTGAGACCCTGTGCCGATGCGACACTTTTCTACTGCAATTGGACCATCGACTCTCCAATTCTTCAAGGATTTCCACAGAAGATAACAATTTCAGTATCCTGGCATCCAGTACCCTTTGTTTCCTACAGTAATAAGTGTAGAGGTATCGGCGACAAATGAAGTCTCCCTGGGCTCCCGCCTCACTAGTCAGAGGCTATACGAGTGGTCTTTCTTGGCACATACAGTTAAGCACTTCACCACTAGTTGAAAGACTGGTGGTTTGAACCCACTCAGATGTGCCTCAGAAGAAAAGCCTGGCAATCTACTGCTTCAGAAAACCCATAGAGCCACAGTCCTGTGATACACACAGGCTCAAGGGAATCAGCTCTCTGTAGGTCTTGTCTCTGGATGGGCTAAGCAGTTAAGTGCTTGTCTATTCACCCGAAGGTTGTTGGTTTGAATCCACCTAAAGAGGTCTGAAGATCGACTTTGGAAAAATCCCAGCAGTGGAGAACCCTGCAGAGCACAACTCTACTCTGAATCCCATGGGGTGGCTGGGAGTTGGGATCGACACCCCAGCACTGGTTTGGTTTGGGGGGATGCCTGTGTGTCCCTGTCTCTACTTGGTATATGCAGTGGACCCTCATGTCTTCATGCCCGGCCTGTGCGATGCCCGAGGGGCCTCCATCATCTCTTGCAATCAAAGAATGTGCAGTTCAGCATTGCCCCATTTCCTTCGTCCCCACCGCCCCATGGGTGGATCGCATGTGTTTATTTATTTGCGTATTTATGGTCCATCTCCCTTAATGCTGAGCTCCAAGATAGCATGTGCTTGCCTGCTTCCCACAACTATCGGTTCCAAGTTGGCAACCCCTTGTCTGTTTCTCTCCCATCCCACTGATTTCCAGCGCCTCAAACACTGTCTGTCTTAAGATGCTCCGGTGGTGAGTGGTTACACAGTGGGCTGTAAACTGCAAGGTCAGCAGTTTGAAACTGCCATCTACTCCTTGGAGAAAGACAGGGGCTTTCTACTCCCATAAAGAGTTACAGTCTTGGAAGACCACAGGGGCAGTTTGACCCTGGTCTGTAGTGTGGCTGAGTGTGAATTGACTCGATGACATGAGTTTGGCTTTGGTTGGTTAAAATGTTTGGGACAGAAACACGTCTAGAGGCATGTATGGAATGAGTGAGTGTTTGCTTATGCGTCTGTCTCCCTGACTGGACTGTGAGTTACGGGGTGTGTCTGGGTCTGGCCGTCTCTGAAGTTTGAGGACGATGTCGCGCTCTTGTCCGTGGGCCTGTACCTGCCATTACCTGCAGCGCTGTGCTTCAGCCTTCACGGAGTTAGGTCTCCGGGGTCTTCATCTCCGTCAGTCTCATCGAATTCATCGGGACAGGAAGCCTGAAGGCGTCTTTGAAAAACATATTCCCCTGGGCTCCATTGATGAGGAAATCTCATCAAAATGATAATTGGGTTTGCACATCGGGAGAAGATACACCACCCTCCCACCAGTGTTGCTGTTGTCTGGATTGCCCTCCGTCAGACAGACGCGGGGAAGCCCTTTCAGAAGGCATTTCGACTGCATCTGAATGAGTGGGCCAGGGCAGGACCCAGCCTCTGATAAACAGGCAAAGAGAAGGGTGGGAAGGAGACCTGCCCTAGGAACTTCTCTGGTTCCAGCCTGCACAGACATGGAGGGGAGTGCCCAGCGGCATTGTGCTGGGGGCCTTTGCATCTCAGGGCTGAACGGACCAGGTGTTCCTATAGAGTCTTTATATAGATTCATAAATCATGACCTTCTCCCCAGTGCCATCGTGTAAAGTAAGCTCACAAAATAACATAAGACAGGGATGCTTAAAAATTGTGGTAAGATACATTAAAAAAGAAAGCAAAACAACTCATGGCCATGGAGTTGGTTCTAACTCCCATGGCCATGGGTAGGTAGAGCAACTGCATCTGCATCTGTGGGTTTCCACCACTGCCACTTTACCGAAGTAGAAAGCGTCGTCTGGTTCCTGGGGGGAGCCGCTGAAACCATTTCGGCACGAGGGCTCCTGTGGTGAAATAGAGATTTCAAAATTCTGCCCTTTCGCCATTTTTATGTGCACGACTCCGTAGTATCAATTGCATCCGCAGTGTTGTGCGATCATTGAAACGAGTTGCCCTCCGGGCATTTCTGACTCACAGCAGCACTGTGTGTGCCAGCGTAGGATTGTGCTCCCTGGAGTTTTCAATGGCTGTGTTTTCAGAAACAGGCACCTCTGGGTGGACTTGAACCTCCAACCTTCTGGTTAGCAGCAAAGCCTGTTAACCACTGGCTTCTTACATCTGTTCGTTCCAGCCCATACCAACGCTATGCATCACAGAAGGAAACACTGCACCATCCTTACAGTTACACCTGGGCTGGGCCTGTGGGGTTACAGCGACGGTGTGATTTAGCATAAGGAATTTATAGATTTCACGGCAGTGAGTTTGGGTGGAGCGATGAACTTCATGCATCAGGACTTCATGTTTCCTCCTGACTGAATGCTATTCCATTGTGTATATGCGCCCCAATTATTTTTGTCTGTTCATCTGGTGATGGCACCTTGAGACTACTGAGAATAGTGTTGCGGTGTACACTGGTGTGCGTGTAGGACAGCTGTTGGAAGGACTCAACTTCACCCAGGCCCTTTTATATGGTCCTTGAGTTGGGCGAATGCAATCTATAACACGGAGCAACCTACTGTATATACTCTAGTATAAGCTGCTCTGAATATCAGCCGAGGCACCTAATTTTAACACAAAAACAGAGCAGATGTTGTGAGAATGATGAGGGCAATGAATGTACAAATGTGCTTCACACAATTGATGTATGTATGGATTGTGATAATAGTTGTATGAACCCCTAATAAAAAGATTAAAACAAACAAACAAACAAAAAAAGTGCTGAAAAAACTCAGCTTATACACAAGTACATATGGTACTTCCCAAAACCAAGTACTAACAAAGGCTTCCTTTCTGTTGGCCTCTTCCTCCCCCATCACTGGGAGGCAAGGCAGAGGAGATGGTGGAGATAGTTTTTTGAACTCCTCAGGCCTGTGGTCTGTTGCTCATGTGCTCATGTGGTCATGCTGTCTCCCAAACCCCTCGCCCTTGACGCTGCAGCGAGGTGCCAGGGGCTCCGGAAAGATGACTATGAAGAAGGCCTGTGGAGTGTGGCATCAAAGTGACAGCAGTGCAGCTTTGGCTGAGCCTGTGTGCTTGGTGCATTTCTGGCCAGGACCTTCCTCGGGTCTCATTTCTCACGTCTCTCTTTGCAGCGGAGTGAACATGTACGCCATGCTGACTGGGACCTTGCCGTTCACCGTGGAGCCTTTTAGCCTGAGAGCTTTGTACCAGAAGATGGTGGACAAGGAAATGAACCCCCTCCCCACTCAACTCTCCACAGGTAATCTTTGCCGCCTGGTATGCCATGTTCCAGGAATACACTCTGAACACACTTTGGGTGCTTTTGTGACATAGTATTTGTCTTGCAGAAATGGCTCCCTTAGGGAGGTCCCTGACGACAGCTAACACAAGTCACGAAACAAGAGAGCGGTGATGGCTTACTGGCAAATTCTCTGCTCCCAGGGTGGAGATCCGGGCTCAGTTCTGGGCCAGCACACCTCAAGTGCTGACAGCACCCATCTGTTAGTGGGGCCTGTCTGTTGCTGTAAAACAAATTTCCGTGGAGCTTCCAGACTTAGATGGACTAGGGAGAAAGACCTGGTGTTCAGTTATCTAGTGCTACTTTAACAGAAAGATCATGGGTGGGTGGCTTTGGTGGAAGTGGATTCTCTTGCAATTTAAGATGCTCGAGGTCTGGTTGAGCGTTGGCTCCGGGGCGGAGCTTTCTGACAGCTCGAGGCGAAGGCTTTCTTAGTGATTTTCCTTGGCATGTGTCTTTCCCAGCTCTGCTTCTTTCTATTGCGTCTTTTATTTCTTCTGAATCTCAAAAGAAAGGAGCCCTAGTGGCATAGTGATTTACACGCTGGGCTGCTAACCATGAGGTCAGCAGTTTGAAACCACCAACGGCTCCTTGGGAGAAAGATGAGACTTTCTACTCTTGTAAAGTTGTATAGTCTCAGAAACCCACCGGGGGCAATTCTACTCTGTTCTATAGAGTTGCTTTGAATCAGAATTGACTTGATGACAGTGAGGTTTTTTTCGAGATATATGAAGAGAGATTGACTTAAGATATCTGTATTAATACTATCTTATTAACCTAAAAAAAACAACTATACCCCACATTGTTGTTGTTGTTAGGTGCCATTGAGTCAGTTCTTAACCGGACCCCACAGCATTTAACTTTGCTGTTCACGAGATCACCACGAGGCAGGGACTGATTCAAAGGAAATCAAGAAGTGTTAAAAATTAGCCTTACAAGGTGGTTTGGTGACCCATTTCCAGTAGCCACTCCTTTCATCCTACCTGGAATTCTTTTTCCATTATGCTTCTCAATCCCCCAATTCTTCCCTCCTCCTTCAGCACACTGCTCCCCTAAAACACACTCACCTATAGGATCTGATAGTCTCCATTTGAAAATTAATTGCAGAGTTGGGTACTTAAAAGTCACCTTGGCATACTGGTGAGTTAGAAAGGAGCGTTAATAATCCCATCTCCATGATATCTTCTTCCGTTAACTCACTGCAGAGAAATAACCTTTTCATTCAAATTGGGTCTGTGATTATTTTGTTATTTCAGGATTTTAGCCATACATACATACATACATACATACATATATATATATTTGTGTGAGTGTATATTAAATAGAATCACCAAGTTGGTTTGAAAAGTGCACTAAAATTTTAGCTGGTTTCAAACTCCAAAAACACCAAATTCTCTGTGTTGAGTTGATAACTCCTAGTGACCCTGGGGGACAGGGTATAATTGCCCTGGGCTTTTGAGAATGTAACTCTGCAGCAGCAGAAAGCCTTGTCTTTCTTCCTCGGAGTGGCTGGTGATTTTGAACTGCTGACCTCGCTTGTGCGTACCCCACTTTGCCACCAGGGCACCTTAGCTTGCTCATGGCTCAGTAAACACTCTATGTGAAGGTTTGGTTTTAGATCTGGGTTCACAATTCACCTCCAGTCCTTGCTCCCAGCTTGCCTTTGGCTGTCATTTAATTCACTTGCTCTGACTCACTGCTATTGAGTTGATTCCGATTCATAGCAACCTTATGGGATAGGATAGGACATCCCCTCTGGGATTCTAAGACTTAAAATCTTTACGAGCACGGATAGCCTCATCTTTCTCCCATGGAGTGGCTTGTGGTTTCAGTAACGTAACAAGCAAAACTCTGCTCTCCAAAGCCGTCACACCCATAGGGATGAGGGTAAGGGCACCAATACGTATTTCAGGGGCAGGAGGATATGACTCAATTCAAAGACAAACGTATTCAAGCAAGAGCAGGTGGGTTAGTGACCCAGGAAAATCAATCTCATTACTGCAGAACCGTATCTTGGTTTATCTAAGTATTATTACCCTAGTGATTTCTGGTGGGTCTATCCAGTAAGCTCTGGACTGCTAATCGAAGAGTCCATGGTTCAAACCTACCAGCTGCTCCATGGGAGCCCAATGAGGCTCTCTGCGCCCATAAAGTTTTACAGCTGTGGGAACCCTATTTAGGGTGTCTATGGGTCAGGATTGACTCTACAGCTGTGGGTTTGGGTAATTTTATCTTATCCTAAGCAACCTGGGCTTGAAGTGTTTTTTGATTGTGAACAATGAACAACTTAGTGTGTTGTACTCTTTTGAACAATTTGACCTCTGTGAGATCAGATAGACAACAACAACTCGAAAGGTTAGATGAGGCGCTTAGTGGACAGCAAGTCCAAGTTCAGTGAGAGTGGAGCCATTTGGAGGCCAGTGGGAATGTTTGCACAACTTGGAAAATATAATCCGCGCCACGGAGCTGCCCCATGTAGAAATTTATGAGACGGTGCGTATGTTCACTCAAATCATTTATCCATAGAGAAGAAAACGGAACCCACTGCAGGGTGTTAAAAGAAAATAACTCCAGGACTGAGCTACTAAAAACAGTCCCACGCAACTTCAGCATTGCTGTGGCCAGAGTCCAGCCTTGTGTTGTGCCTGCTCTGAGCAGACAGCTTGACTTCGACTGTGACCTGTGTGTGTGCTTGTTACAGATCCACAGTCCCGGAGGACTCTGGTGTCTTTGCTTTGTCAGCGTGCACAGCATTTTTATATCTGATTTTCCAATTAGCATCTGAACGTTGTCTTTTCTTTTTTTCTTTTTTTTTTTAACTGTTGAGATACAGAAATATCTCTCCTCCATCGGGAAATTAACCCTTTGTGCTGGGCAGCTGGCATAGATAGGGATTGGGTGAAGATGTGTTGTTGACACTGATCAGTAAATCAGGGTCTGAGGCTTGCAAGGTCATCTAGCTGCTCAGAATTGGGAGTAATCCAGGACACAAGGGCCCAGCGCAGTGAGCCAGCTGGTGACGTAGCACAGGGCATCTTTTTATTGAGCAAATGACTTGGGGTTTGGCAATGAGCTGATGCCCTTTTGGCAGACCCCCATTTTCAAACCCTGTGCCCATCGTGCCGCACCGAAGAGGAAGACCCTTGTTAAGAGGGACCGACACAACGACTGCAACAGTGGGCTCAGTCTAGCATGGTCATGGTGAAGATGGCGCAGGGTCCAGCAGGGTTCTGTTCCGTGGGACGGAGGGTCTCCAAGAGTCTGAGCCGACTCATCAGCACTGGACAACTGAGTGCATCTCCTTTCCTTCCATGCAACTGAGATTGACAGGGACGTGCTGTTGAGTCGGCTGACTCCCGGCAGCCATAGGGACCTCGGCCTGAAATGGTGTCGCCTGTGCCTTCGGCATCATCGTCACAGTCACTGCGGAACGTTTAAGTTCATCCTCACCGTGGCTGCGGTGCCTGTCTTCCTCCCAGAGGGTCTCCCCGGCACTCACCGGCCCTTGGCTTCACCAAGCATATGTCCTCCGCCAGCGCTGATCCCTCTGGTGATGGGTCCAAGGGAGCCAGACAGATAATGTTGCTATGATTCATTGGGTTCTTGGCTTGTTTTGTGGAAGTAGATCCATAGGCATCAGACCTTCCTTCCTGGTCAGTCTTAGCCCCGAAGCTCTACTGCAAATGCTCCATCACGCTGGACCCTGCTGGGTATCTGAAATCCTGGTGACCTAACTTCCAGTACAGCAGCCACCATAGCATGGCAGACTGACAGAGGGGTGGTCGTCCACCAGTCTGTTGCTGTTAGGGGCTATTGGGTTGGTTCCAACTCATTGCAGCCCTCTGTACGAGTCGGAAACTGCCGGGTCCCGCACGATCCCCACAATTCTGCTTCAATCGTTCTTGTTGGCACTGTGTCGATCCATCTCCTTGAGGGCTTCCTGTTTTCACTGACCTCTACCTTACCGACCCGAGCTGTGAGTCCCTTTCCAGGGACTGGTCTTTCCTGATAGCCCGCCCCAAGTGTGTGGGAAGTCGTACACCCCTTGCTTCTAAGACACTTCCCCCAAGACAGATGTGTTTGCTCTTGCAGTCCATGATGCGACCAATATTCTTCCCCAGTACCATGATTCAAAGGCATCACCTGGTATTCATGGTCCGGCTTTCAGATGGATGAACACAATTGAAAATACCATGGCTGGATCAATTGCACATTGATCTTAAAAAACTCAAACTCACTGCCGCCGAGTGACCTTCTAGGACAGGGTAGTAACCATTGTGAGTTTCTGAGACTGTAACTCTTTGTAGGAGTAGAAAGCCCTGTCTTTCATGCAAGGAGCAGCTGGTGGTTTTGAAGTGCTGACCTTGCAGTTAGTAGACCAATGGGTAACCACGGAACCACCAAGCCTCTTCTAAGGGACTCCTTTTTTGCTCATCAACACTTTAAATAGCCAAGCAGCCTAGCCCACACTTATTTATGGTGCCTTCTATTTACGTCTGAAAAAAGTAGTTTGCCAGTAGTGAGAGTAGCTGCCATTTATTGAATGACCATGTGTAGGTGCTTGTAGGTGGCTTTTATATATCTTGTTCTCACAAGAGCTCTGCTTGTATTATTAATCCCACTTAATCAGTGGAAACTGAGTCTTAGAGAGAAATTAAATAGCTTCTCTGGTTTTGTATTCATGGTTGCTTGACCTCTCAACCTGGATTTTCTTGCACTACTGTTCTGCTTCTCTCCCTTTTCTTGTCTTTTTCATTAGTTTCTGGGGAAATGATGTAGGGGCCATGTTTGACCTCCTTTGGCTTCAAAAGGGGGAAGGCGAATCCAGCTCCACATCTACCCAGGAATGAGTCCTATGAGGCAAGATCAGACCTGCTTCCACCCTCTCTCCTTCTTTATCTTATTCTGACACCAACTGTCCCTCTGGCACTTTATTTCTGCTTTGCTCTGGGTTCGATAATACATTGCAATGGTGGCACAGAACTCACATGTAATACAATTATGAGAATTTTATTAGAGACGTTAACAGGTTACAAGTCGGGATCAGAAATGGTCAGGATGCAGTTCTTTTGTCCATAGCGTGTTTCTCGGTTATTCTGAGAGGCACAGCTCCCTCTGGTCTTGGCTTCTCAGCCACACAACCTTTTGGGCTTTGCCCTGGCCAGATGGTACCAGTGTCACAAAGCTCATTTAGGGCTGATAAGCCTCACTCTGCAAGCCAGCCTTTCCCCGAAGTCACTCAGCTTTATCATCCTGTGGCCCAGAAGTCCCACCGCTTTTTGTGGCTTGGTCTAAGCACGGCATCATGCCTCATCCACTGCTTCTCTGTGCAGGCATTTTGTCCATGGTCCACGCTTACCCTTAGTTTCTCCTGATCACGTGATACGCCTCCCTGCTTCTGAGATGGCTCACTTTATACCCAGTGGAATGGCAAAACTGACCAATCCCCTCACCTGAGTCCTTTATATCTTTTTGCATAATTTTTTATATATTTTCATGTTCCCACCCAATCATTTGATGGAAGTTACAAAGATTGTGGATAGAAGAGTCACCCCAAGAATATTCACTTCCATCTCAGAAAGCTCCTGTATTTCAGGATAGTTATGGATGCTTTTGCATAGATTATCAGGTGTCCTCCCAATTGGGGGTTTATCCATGTCCTTAATGCCACATAGCTATTAATTTGATTATTCATTAGTGGTAGAGTTCACTTGTATTTGCAGTGAGTTCTCTACATCTCTACTCTTTTGTTTTAGATGATGACCTTGGGAGGATTTCCATAAAATTTGACTTGAAAAAATAGAGCATCATTGACCTGGTGCAGGTTTCCAAAGATTTACCTTCATTGCTACCCTGTGTAATTATCCTCGCTCACAGTAGCTGCATTCTACAGCGCCCTCCGTACTTGGAATTAGCAAGCACTCAACCATGGCAGGAGCCCCGGTGGAGTAGTAGTTAACATGTTGGGCCCATCACTGAGAGGTCAGCAGTTTGAAGCCACCAGCCACTCCAGGAAGAAAATGAAGCTTTCTACTCCCATAAAGAGTCACAGTTGGGAAACTCACAGGGGCAATACTCCTCCCATGAAGTCGCCATGGTCAGAATTGACTCTATGACAGTGAGTTTTTTGGTTCTGGTCCATGACTTGTAGGATGAGGCTCCTGTGACCCTCAGGTCATGCACACTCATCAGCTGGTCAATACATAGGCTTGTGTTATGTTTTTACGATTTTTCTTTTTAACTCTTTATTGTGCATTGGGTGAAAGTTGACAGAGCATTGGGTGAAGGTTGACATCAGTTTTACATTCAACAATCCACACACCTTTTGTTCCAACCCACACATTGCAATCCCCTCAATGTTCTGTCATACATCTCCCTTCCTCCCTGTGTCTCCTGTTTCCACCCATCCGTCTTTCCCAACCGTCCGGACTTTGTCCGTGGGTCAATGCTGCGCCTCGGTGCATGCTGGTTGGTTACTTAGCAATAACCTTCCTAGTGATATTGTTCCTCTTACAGGCCGGCCTATTGTTTGGCTGGAAATTGAGCCCCGGGGCTAAGTTCATTTCCAGACCTGAAGGGTGAGTAGAAGCGATAATTCCAGGGGTTCAACCAGTTTGTCTTCTCTGACCAGGAAGCCTGGGATTTTGTATGATTTTGAATTTTGCTCCACGTTTCACTCTCTATGCGTGTTTCATTAAAGGCACCTTGTTTCACATATATTATTGACTCGAGTTGAACTGCCAATAGCACTGTAACTCACCTCTGACTAAAGCTTAGCCACCACTCATTCTCTCGGTGAGGCCCAGCTCAGCCTTGTTGAACTTCACAACACTAGATAGGTTTGGGGGCCGAATCGCCACAACCCCCAAACAAAAAAGTACCCCCCAAAATGCAAAAAAAAAAAGGGCACGTTGGCAGTGTTAGAGCTGAAACGAGAAGGCCGAGTGTCCTTGTGCGGCCATAGCTGAGAACATACTTGACGGGGACTCACATTCTCACCCTCTGCGCGTGCCCAGGGATGGCGGCCAAAGTGTCAGGGGTATTGATTTGGGGGTACAAGTAAATTCTAGTGAATAGGTGCATTTGCTAGTGCAGAGTCCACAAATACTGAGGATTGACTGTACTTTGAAAACGCTAAGCCTTGCCCCTCCCCCCGCTTTAGTTCTTTTTTCTAGACAGCTTCCTTTCTGCAAGTTGGTGCTTGTACATCGGAGCAGTGAGTGTCTTTTATGGTGTGTACATTTCTCAGGCATCTCACCTTTTCATCACTGCACTTCAGTGTTCCCGTTTCTAATCCGTTCCAAGCAGTCCCTCGGATCAAGAGCATTTAGCACTGTGAATTTGCTGACGTGAAGCTGAAGGCGACGCATTTGTGTTTGTGATGGTTGAGCCAATGCTCGTGGAAGTTTCTGAGAATGCTTGGCATCTCAGTTACCTAGAGCTGCTGTGCAGTGGAGTGAGATTTCTGAATTCTTCTTCCCATGTCTCAGGAGCCCCGGTGGCATCGTCTCCAACCCACAAGGGCAGTTCTACCCTGTCCCAGAGGGTTGCTCTGAGTTAGCATGGACTCAGTGGCAATGAGTGAGTGTCCATGTGTCTCTAATTCCCACCAGATGATTGGGTAGGGCTATGCAAATAAGGTGTGTGCTACCTTAATAGAGAAGGTTGGTCAGTTGTAGTTGCCCCTCCCTGGCTAGAAGGATGAGTCGTTGGAGAGTTCTGGCTGAAGTGGTGGAGGCCAAGGCCAGAAGACCCTAAGACAGAGAGCGTACGAAGACTGTGAGCCAGAGGCTTCCTGGCCCAGGGAGACAGAGATCAGTGGACCACGTAGCTGGGAGGCTGGGCACGAGGGAGGGAAGTTAGCTGCTGGCTGAAGAGAGATGCCTGTGTCTTGCCTATTTACTAATCCTGCCCATGTGAACTTCCTGGGAAACCCACTTAATAGTGAGTATTTCCGGGAGTTCTGTGTGGCCAATGCAGTGAACTCCGGAAGCCTGCATCCAGCCCCGACGGAGATTGCCGTGGGAGGCGTGGTGGGTGTCAGAGCAGGTGAAGAAAGATGGAGGGTGGCGGCATGGCTGGCGCTGCCTCATGGCAAGAGGACAGCCAGAGGAGGGCAGATGGGGCCTTGCCCACCGTTTTCCACTTGCTCTCACAGAAACGTCTGGGGGAGAGGAGGTGGGGTAGGCTTTAAAGAATGGGGATTTATTTCCTCAAGATTCTGGAGACTGAAAGTCCAAATCAAGATGTTGGCCACATACACCCCTTTCTTGTCAGACGCCTGCAGTGTTCCTTGGATCCTAGGCTTGTGGGCTATCCTCTCGTGGTCTCTGCGTGTTTTTATGCACCCGCTACTCTTTTTAAAATTCAAATTTGGGCATCACGCCACTTGGGTGTGATCCAATTACATAACAACGAAAGCCTTCTTTTCTTTTCAATTTTATTGGTACGTAATCACGTGCCTTACAATTCGATGGTTTAAGCGTATTTGAAAGCGTTGTGCAGTCATGACCACAGTCAGTGTTAGAGCATTTCCTTCGTTCTTGTGCGCATTATTCTCATTGTTGGGCGCCGCTGACTCGTTTCTGACAGAGCGACGCTACGCACAACAGAGTGTCGTGTGGCCCGGTCCTGCGCCGTCCTCCCGATTGTTCTGCTGGAACCCAGTGCAGCCACTGTCAGTCCATCTTGTCAAAGATCTTCCTCTTCTCTCGCTGCCAAGCGTGATGTCCTTCTCCAGGGACCGGTCTCTCCTGGCAACATGTCAGTCTCACCCTCCTCGCCTCTCAGGAGTGTGCTGGCTGTTCTTCCTCCACGACGCGTTGCCTGTTCTCGGGACAGTCATGCTGCTTTCAGGACTCTTCGCCAGCATGGTACCTCACAATGCATCGATTCTTCTTTGTTCTTCCTTATTCGGCGTCCAACTTTTACATGCGTACGAGGCAATTGAAAATATCAGACCGTGGGTCCGGCCCACCTTCGTCCTCAAAATAGCACCCTTGCTTCTCAGCACTTTCAAGAGGGCTTGTGCAGCAGGTTGGCCCAACACAATGCACCATTTTATCTCTGGACCGCTGCTTCCAGGAGGGATGCTGTGGATCCAAGCAAAATGAAATGCTTGCCAACTCTAATCTTGTCTCCCTTTACCATTATTATTGGCTCCCTAAGGGCCATCTTTGCAAGCCGGATTAACCCCCAGGTGTCCACCGCCAGTGGCCATCATGGCCATGGCAGCCCGTGTGTGTCAGAGTAGATCCGCCCACAGGGATTCGAGGGTCGGGTTTTCAGAAGTGGATTATCAGACGTTGTCTGATTAGCCTCTGGAATTGAACCTCCAGGCTTTCAGTTAACTCCACACTTGTCGCCCCGGTGCCCTAGAGATTCCTCCTCTGCTACAGTGGGGTATAGTTGAATTCTCAACATTTAACTATCAAACAATTCTTATGACTGCTGCCGCCTGGAAAGTGATGAGCAAGGAACCTCGGACGAGGGTGGAACTCCATTTGCGTCCCACATGTGACTGAAACCAAACCCAACCCACTGCCATCGAGCCGGGTACAACCTGGTGCAAATGTTCTGAGACTGAATCTTTGCTCTAGCAGACAGCTTCATCGTTCTCCTGCAGAGCAGCGAGTGGGTTTGAACCACCCACCTTGCGGTGAGCAACCCAGACCCCTAACTCACGGCGCCACCAGAGCTCCTTCTGCTACCCAATCAAAACTCACTGCCATCTAATCGTTTCAGACTTCTGTGGACCCCACAGGACAGGGTAAATCTGCCCCTGTGGATTTCTGAGACTGCAGCTCTTTACAGGAATAGAAAGTCTCATCTTTCTCCTATGGGACAGCAGCTGGTTTCGAACTGCTGGCCTTTGGGTTAGCACTATGCCAACAGGGCTCTGCTTCCTTTACACAGCAACAGTGTTCTCTCACGGTTCCATCCAGACATTGAGAAGCAAAGGAAGGGAGAAAACTGAGTTTTGTGTGAGAGGACACACACTTCGTGTTGTGTTGATTCTGGTGGTTACACAAAGCAGGCGGCTCATAGAGACCCTCTGGGTTTGGATGGGGAGCCTGAGTGCTGGTCTCAGGAGTGAAGGGTGGCATGTGGCCACCTCGGCTCTCTAGGACCTGGAGGGAGGGAGGGAGGGAGCGTTGATGTTTTCAGGTGTGGGCAAGTGGATTTTTGACTCCTGTCGACCTCGTGGGACAGAGTGGAACTGCCCCGTCGAGTCTCCGGCCTGTACCCTTTCTGGGAGCAGGTTCCAGTCTTCCTCCCTCAGGCCGGTGGGTGGGTTCAAACCACTGACTTTTGATTCACAGCCCAGCACTTATCCATTGCACCAGGCTATTCGAATCCCCTCTGCTGATGAGACACCGTGATTTTCAAGACCCTATCTCCTTCAAAGAACTCTTCGAAAATGCCAAAAGCCCTTTCTGGAGAGTAACACGATGATTGTAACACTTACATAAGATTTGTCAGTAGAGGTTTGAACTAAAATTACTTGTGCTCATCAGCAGTTTGTGACGATGCCGGGCGCTTGATTATGAAAATCGAACACAGACGCACGTCCGGTTTGTTCTGAGCTGTTCAGTTAATCATACTCTGGAAAGCCGTGACAGCAGCCTGGGCATCAGCCGGGGTCCTCTGAGGAGACTCATTCACTTAGCTAGCCCTCACGTGCTCCCTAGCTTCATTTACTGAGCCTCCATCTGTTTGTCGCCGGCTGATCTATCCCTAGTTAAGCATCCATGAAATAAGCTCACACCATTGAGGAACATGTAGGAGACCTGGTGACACAGTGTGTTACACGTTGGGCTACTGATGGCAAGGCTGGTGGTTCAAACCTATCATCTGGCCAAAGGAAGAACAATGAGGCTTTGTTTCCATTCAGGTTTCCAGCCTTGGAAGCCCACAAAGGCTGTTCTACTCCGCCCTGTGGTGTCCCTTCAAGTTAGAATCGTCTCCGTGGCAGTGGGTGGGAGGAACACATGGACAGTTTTCTCAGAGACCCAGATATAAAACGTGTGGTAATACATGTATAGCAGGACTACTGTCCTGGGCTGAATTGTGTCTCCCAAGTTATAGTGAAGTTCAAACCCCTGCAGGGGTGATAGATTTACATCAGGGCATTAGTAGGGCTGTGGGCTTGCCAGTCCAAAGGCCATTAGCCATGCCGCAGGTTGGAGACTTCTCTAGGCTTGTGTCCCAAGATCAGTCGGTCAGGCAAGAGGACGAATGCAGAGAAGAGAGGAGACAAATTCTGCCAAAACGCAGATGTGTAATCTGGAAACAGACCACTCCCTCAAACATTCAGGTCCCTTTCAGTGGAATGATTGGTCCCATGGCCTTACATTCAATTGCTTTATGTAACAGCAGCTGGTTTCGTGTTTAGTCCAACCACCAGGAACCATAGCCCAGCTGAGTTGGCCAATGAAAAGGAGCCATCACACGGTGAGAATATAATTTCTGGTCTTTCAAGACATGGCAGCCTGGGAGACGAAGACACCCCTCTGACTTTCTGCAAAGAAAATAACCAGCTGACAACTTCATCAGCTCACAGGGACCCACCGCCCCCCGAGGAGTGACCAGGGCGACTAGCCAGCTTCACCACTGGCCCCTCTCTTGATGGCAGCCCATCTACCCTGCAAATTACGGGCCCGGAAAAGGCCCGCCATTCTTCCTAGGGATCAAATGACTGCTAACATCTGTGTGAACGTGAGAGGTGTGATGGCCGCTCCACACAGGGTTACATTCAACTATTAAACTGAAAAAATGGCTTTGGAGAGGCTAGAGCAGGCTGAGGACCAAGCAAATCAGGATTCTTTTTCAAAGGTGTGTTCATCGGACGTTGGAAGTTGGTTACCATGTATGGCAAGGCGAGAGATGAGAGCTTGCTAAGACAGTTTGATCGTGCCTCATCAAACGGGGACTATAGAATGAGGAAATAGTACTTGGGTCTAGAGCACTAACAAGACAGATGGCCTTCATTCTGAAGCAGTCCGGGATTCTTTGTCCACATGTGTGCATGCATGTTTATACGAACCGATTATATAGCCTGTGACCTTTGTTCATGTTATAAACATAGGTTTGTTTGTTTCAGAATCATTTTACTGGGAGTTAAGATAGATGTCATGCCATTCCATAGTTTAACCACGCCAAGCAGCCTTGTGCAATTGCTGCCACAATCAGTTTCAAAACATTTTCTTCCTTGAACTCCTTGATATCAACTCCCTGTTACCTCGCCCCTCCCCACTGTACCCCCAGGAACCCTTATTCTACTTATTGTTTCTATAGGCTTATCAATCCTGGGTTTCCTATGCCCCAAACAGAAAAACACCCAACGAAGATTCAAGAAGGCTACCCACAATGACAAAATACATCAGAGATAAACCCCATATGAAAACACACAGAGAGAGAGAGAGAGAGAGATTGAGAATGAGAATGTTGAAAACCAGATCAGGCCCAAAGTGTGTCAGAGGGGGATCAAGTGACAAGGTTTTAACCGTTCGAGTCAGGTCTATCATTTTGATCTCCTACAGTCATCTCTCCCATCTGCTCTTTTTGGTAATCGGTTTATTCCCGTCCCTCTATTACGGATAGAGGGAAACATCAGAGGCTTATTTCCGGTGTTGATCTCACAAATGTGTCTCGGGCTCCCACTGTCATCCATAGCCCCTTGTACACCAGAATCTCACAACTATGACTCTTAACGCTGTTGCCTCCTTCGGCTTTGGATGATATCATTTACAATCCGTGGGCCGTGGATGTTGGTGTGCTTCTTCCCTGTGGACTTAGTTGACATCTCACTTAGATGTCTGCTTATTTGGAAACAAGCCTTTAAAACTCCAGATGGCATATCTGTTCTATCTGATTTCTTCACCACACTTTGCTGTATTAAACCATGTTTTCCACGTCAGTCAGTTGTCTGTATTGTTACAGTTAAGTCAAAAAGTGCTGCTATAAAGCCTTAAACCCTTTATGAAATTCAAGCATCGAAATGTGGAGCTATTGTTTCTACATGTATCTTCCCTCTGTGTCTAGACACTTCTGAAGGAGGTGTGTCCATCTCTCCAAGTCTTCCTGGAGTGTTCTGTGCACTTCATAAATGGCAGTTTGGGCATCCTTGAGGGACTTAATTTGGATTCCTCTTTGATATTCTTTGAATTTAAAGAACAAAAGGAAGTCTGAGGGGGCAGATTTAGGGCCATAGGGTGTGTGGGGTAAGATTTCCCAATGAAACTCCCATAGGACAACTCATGCTATGGTTGAAAAATGAGAGGTACATTGTTGTGATGGAAAGGTTCCTCTGTAGAACTTTCCTAGCCTATTTTTCATTGCTGCGGTTTTCCATTTTCTTAAAAGTTCTTCATAATTAGCCTATGTGACTATCCTCCCAGAAATCTACCAAGACGACCCCTTTGGAGTCCCAGGAAACAGTTTCCATGTCTCCTGGGCTGACCTCTAGGCCTGGAATTGAAGCGACCCAGCTGGTCCCCTTCACAGGCCATTGTTGGAGTGACCCATTGTTTTCTTATTGCCATGCCAACAAGACAAGACTTAGTCTCCACCGAGAGAACTTGTCTTCAGCCATTCACTGACCCCAGAGATATGTTTAAACACATTTTGTTTAGAATAGATCTAGTCATGTGTGAGTGGAAACTTTAACAGTCATACTTTTTCTATTTACTCTCCTACTCTGTTATGAATTTCATTGCATCCCCTCCAAAAGCTATAAAATAAGAAGCCTTAACTACCAGACCTGTAAATTTGACCCTCTTCGGAAATAGGGATTTCTCTTCTTATGTTCATGGGGTCATCACAATGAGGTGTATCCTAAACCTAATCACTGAGTGGTGTCATATAAAAAAGAGCACATCACACACACACACACACACACACACTACACCATGTGTAGGCAAAAACGAATGGTCGATAACACCTATAAGCCCAGGAATGCCAAGGATTGCAGAAGCAGCTAGAAGCTGAACTAGACAAGGAAGGTCTTCCCCCTACAGCTAAACCCTGAATTAGGAATTCCAGCCTCCTGAACAGGAGTCTTGGTGGTGTAAAGAATTACACATTGGGCTATTTACTACAAGGTCGCAGTTCAGACCCATCAGCCACTCTAGGGGAGAAAGATGAGGCTTTCTGCTGTGTAAAGATCTGCAGCCTCAGAAACCCACAGGAGAAGTTCTACTCTGTCATATATGTCACTCTGAGTCAGCCCCCCTCCCCACACACCTGTTCCTGATCCATGGTAACCCCTTTCATCAACACCGCCCGTTTCCACGAGGGGTCAAACCGTTGCAATTAAGCTTTTCACCGAGGGTCTGATTTAGAGTCCCTTCCAGCCGTTTGTCAGCTTTCTGAGTGTGCAAGCCTCCCTTGGTGTAGTGCTTCCTGCTTGCTTTCCCCTCCCCGCTCCAGCCTGCATATGGCTCACCTCTACACCACGAGAAGAGACTGCAGGTGGCTTTGAGACTAGGCACAGGGTGGCCTGATCCACGTTCGATTTACTGCCTACCAATATTGCACCTCATTTAAATATCTTTGGGCTTCTGTCACTTCTTATGTTAAAAGAGGGAAAACAGAAATGGGATGGAAGACACCCCACCTAACTGGAAGGCGGTGGGGCTGGAACCAGGCACTATGAATTATGGAAGAATGCTTTGTCCAAAGGCCTAGCGAATCGTCCAGCAGCCGCGGGCGGGGTTCATTCGGGGACGGAGGGCGGTCTGTATGCGACTGCTGTCACCAGCGTGACTTTCTCTGCTGACTCTTCCCAGGCGCCATCACCTTCCTGCGCTCTCTCCTGGAACCAGATCCCGTGAAGAGGCCAAATATTCAGCAAGCACTGGCAAATCGCTGGCTCAATGAGAATTATACAGGCAAGGTGCCCTGCAACATCACCTACCCCAACAGGTAACGGTTGCACACAGAGGGACACCTGGGGTGGGTGGGCTCTTCCCCGAGCCCTGGGTGTTTCTGGGCAGGAAGCCTCACTCCATACAGGGACAAGCCACGTGTCTGCGCTTCTTAACCTTCACACCCCAGGAAAGCCCCTTTCTGCCCAAAGGGGCCGGAGAGGCAGGACTACCCAATGTGGTTGTGGAGTGTGTATCACTGTATCCTCTGGACCAGCCCCTCTCTATTTTTCTCCCAGAAGACAATTTTTTTTTTCCCAGAAGACAATTTTATTGTTTGTGGTGACAGTGCACCCACTGAGTTTGATTCCCACTTAACCCTTTCTCCACGTGTCGTTTCATAAAGCTGGGGCGTTTCTCAGAGTGGGTGAGCATCCTCAGAGTTTCTGTTCCATTCCCAGTGCTCTGGTTCTCTGCTCCCTTAGTGGTTACCAGTTGGGCTGCTGACCCAAGGTCAGCAGTTCGAAACCACTAGCTGCCCCTTGGGAGAAAGTTGGTGTTTCTACTTCTGGGAAAAGTTACGGTCTTGCAAACCCACAGGGGCTGTTCTACCCTGTCCTATAGGGTCCCTATGAGTCGTAATGGGCCCGATGGCAGTGAATTTGGGTTTTGCCATTACAGCTTTGCTGCAGAGTCATTGTGGCCCCTTTGGGCTCCTCAGGCGATATTTTCAGGGAAGGCAGTGCTCACCGGCAATGTTGTACCAATCTGTTACTTAGGAGACAGCTTAGATCCAAAGTTTAAAGAGTGTCTGAGGGAGATAGTCTCGTGAGACTTCCAGTTTCCACGAGTCCAGTGAGACTGGGCTTGCTAAGGAATCTGAGTTGAGTTACTTCGTTCCCCCCTGGTGTATGGAATGACTCTTTCTAATTCACACAGAGGAGCCATAGAGCCTGGAGCCCAGGTCTGAGTCCCTCGATGTGTGTGCGTGTCTGTATGTGTCTGCTGAGGGTGGGTGTCTCTGTTTGAACGCACATTTATATCTATGTGGCTTTGCGTGCAGGCCTGTCAGTGTCTGCCTGGGCCTGTGTGTTGGAGCGTGTGTCCTGGGCTCTGAAGGTGAGGGTGAATTTATGTCTACCTGTTGGTCCGTGTCTGTGTGTGAGTGATCTGTCAGCAAAGGCAGACCCTGGCGATTGTCCGCTCACCTTGCAAGCTGCCCCCTTGGGCTCCTCTTCTGCCACTTCTTTGTTGCTGCTGGGGTTCGTCCCACAGAGCCCCTGCCTTCACATGTTGGGGTGGAAGGGAAAGGCGACAGGAGAACCCCCCCAGGGCTCTTTGCAGAGACTGTGCTCTAACTTCCTCCACGAGGGGGAAGCTATGGACAGCTCACAGACGGGAATCCACGTACCAAACACTCATGGCCACATTGTGGTGGCCTTCCCTTTACCATGCTGGGAGGCTGATGGCAGGCTTGGAAAACAATGCAGGAACACTGGACAGAGAGAGAGAGAGAGAGAGAGAGAGAGAGAGAGATTAATATATTACACATATATCACATGTATATTACACACATCTACGCATGTATACATATGCACATTACATGTATATCACATATACATGACAAACATAGTAATATATTATGTATATTACTAATTTGACACATTGTTCACTAACTGGAGTGAGAGGATGAGGTTTCACCTGTCATGTAGGGGAGCCAGGTTCAATTTCCAGCCAAAGCACCTCAGGTGCAGCCACCAACCGTCTGTAAGGGGAGGCGTGCAGTCTGCTGCGGTGGGGAACAGGTTTCAGCAGTGCTTCCAGGTTGAGATGGACTAGGAAGAAAGGTCTAGCAATCAGAAGAAAGACCAGAAAACCAGCCAGTGGCAGCTCCATGACTCACAGGGTCCCAGTCCACAGCTTGTCAGGGGCTGGGCAGGGCCAGGCAGCATTTCGTTCTACTTCACGTGGGGCTGCGAGAGGCAGGGCCAGCTCGAGGGCCACAGACAAGGAAGCCTTGGTTCCATCAGAGCAAGCCTGCAGACCACACGGGTCCGACGTGCTCCCCAGGGGGACCACCGTGCACCCTCTTTCTTGCATCCACTTCTGGCTGCGCACACGCCCGAGGAAAAGGGGGCCACTTATCACGTGGGGCTGGAAGGGAAGGGAGGGGAGTTCCCTCCAGGGCTGTATTTGTACCAGGCCGGGGAGGACTGAGAGCCACCACACTGAGCCCTCCAGGCGAGGCAGCAGGCAGGGCTCCACCTTAGGGAGGTAGTCCTAGACAAGTGTAGGGGCTTGGGTGGGCGTGGGGAGGGCCTCCCTGGGATCTCCACCTAGGACCATCTTCATGCAGGTGTGCCATGGATGGAGTGGGGCCCTGGAGTTGCCATCCAGAAGTGTAGCCTTTGGCGCCTGAGAGGCAATTGCGAGCACAATCTCGACTCCTCGGGTTACCAAGGGAACTTGGAAATAGACTGCTGTTTTCCAACACCAGCCAGATTGGGGCCGGTCTCTGAAAGAGACACCAGCAACGTTACCCTCACGAGCTGGGAGCAAAGCTGCAGGGCCTGGCCTCATTACCACAACAGACAGCAGCACCCAGGTACTTCCTGCTGAAGGGGCGGGGAGGCACGGGTGGCAGCCAGATGAGTCATTAAGCTAATGTAATCATCGCCTAAATGAGCATAATCAATCCACGAGAGGCAGCAGCTGGTGAAGGAAGGGGCGCTGGGATTAGCTGGGGTGGCCCCTCCGCTCCGGCTGCGTCTTCATTCACTAGAAGCACGACGTGGCCTCTTCTTGCCTAACTTTGCTGCACGGTGTCAGCAGGCTTCTTCTACACTGTGCGCCGGGGTTGAGTGGTGCCTCTGTGAAAGACAGGTGGAAGGTAGGACCTCCGAGTTGTGGTACAGCAGTCTCTCCGAGTCCTTGGGACGCGTACAACACCGAATCCAGAGCGCACGCTGTGTGCCCAGCACTGGCTGCGCCCACGTGGCCTTGGAGGAATTGCTTTGACCATGTCCTTGTGCTTTAGGCGCTCCTTCCCCATTTTGCTTCCCCCCTGAGTATTTCAGTCCATGGTTCTGGAGCCCATGGATGCAGATGAGCTACTGTATTTTGTGATGGCAGTCCTCGGAAACATCACCGGTTGGGCAGCTTGCTGAGTTTGGCCTTTGGCTTGGTCAGAATCCTAAGGTTCGCCAGGTAACTAGTGAGCCGATCGTCAGGATGGTTAAGGTCGGTTAAGGTTTTAGACGCTGCAGAAAGCAGGAGCCCAGCATCCTTGTTTATGAAAGACCCCCTTACCACTTCACGTAGGCAAGCACCCTTCAGGCTTCCAACCATCACATCTGAGCAGGTGGGGAGGCGCCTGTGACTTGGCGTCTTTATTTTGAGCAGAGGCTTCTCTGGAAAGGGGAGGGGAAGGCAGGCGGAGAATGAGCGATCTGGTTTTAGCAGCACACCTTGCATAATCAAAAGTAGGGGCTGGGTGGGCCACTCCGGGCAAGCCCTGGTGCTGGTAGCCCTGTGGTCAGTGCCTTCAACATCACTCTCTTCTCCCTCTGCCCAGTCCCCGGTCTGTGGGTCCCTGCCACAAGGACAGGAGCCACACAACCCCCTGCACTTCCAACCAGCCAGCCCACACAGGGGTTTGCCTCAAGACAGCAGCTAGGAGCCCTGGAGGTCACACAACCCTGTCCTTCCAACCTCCAGACTCCCCTAGCCTTTGTGGTTTGAGTCTAACCTGGAATGACCTCCTTCATTCACCGAGCAGCCTGTGTGCTGGAGGGAGTCCATTCCAGCACACAGCAATCCGGGCCAGAGAGTGGAACTTCCCCATAGGAGCTTCTTGGCTGCAGTCTTTGTAGGAGCTGATCAGATGATTTCTCTCTGGTGAAGCCCCTGCTGGGTTCAAACAGCCCACCTTTTCGGGTAACAGCCAAGTGCTTAACTGTTTGAGCCACCAGGTTACGCTCCTTGGGTTTCCCTAGGAACTACTGGAGAGACAAAAGCCAGAAGGTCTCCGGGAGAAAGAGGAGGCTGCCTGTGTCTAAAGACTCACAGCCTCCTCGGAGGCACACAGAGCAACAGGTTTCCTAAAGGGGTCTTAAAATGGTGTTGGGTTCTGCACCATGGCTCCTGGTCTTTCATGATGGGAACTGAAGGGATTAGGCGTGAGGGCTCCTGATGGCTGTGATTTACATCACTGTGGGGGGATGATTAGAAGGGAGTCTGGCACAGAGTTAGAGGTAGAGACTTGCCATCAGTCTACATGAACAAAGCTCTGCCTGGTCTGTGTCTTCCTCTCTGTTGCTGCCACGTCTCCATCCCCAGTGGCAGCTACTGTGCCGATCTCTGTCACGGAATGTTGCCTTGGCCTGTGCAAACCCTACTCTTCACCAAACAGTGTCTCTTAGCAATTGATCTCTCCTGGTGACGTGTCCAAGGGTCCTGGTAGTGTCACGTGCTAAGCACTAGACTGACTCTTCATGGAATGGTTGGTGGTTCAAACCCACCTGTCATTCCGTGGGAGAAATATGAAGCTGTCTGCTCACATCAAGATTTACAGTCTCTGAAACCCTGTTTTGCGGTTCTTTTCTGTCCTATAAGTCTCTATAAATAGAAGTGACTTGATGGCGTGTGTGTGTATGTGTGTGTGTGCGCGCGCGCGCACGCGCGCCGTCTGGAAGCTGGTGAATTGAGCAATGGTTGATTTTCATTGGTCGGTTTTCCAAAGGACATGGGCAGATCTTTCTTCCTACTCCAGTAATGTAAAAGCTCTGCCGTAACCTGCCAACCCTGTGTGACCCTGCTGGGATTTTAAATAATGGTGGCATAGCTTCCAGCTTCACAGAAACACAAAAGCCCACATGTGTGTCCATGGCAAAGTGTTAACAATTGCTAAATCCAAGCAATGGGCCAGTCTGCACAAGGTAATTATAGTCTTTCCTCCACCTTTCTGTAAAGTTTTCACAATAAAATATCACATAAGTTGATGGATGAGGGGATGGATGGATGGATGGATGGATGGATGGATGGATACAGATAGGTAGATAGGTAGATGGATGGATGGATAGATGGATGGATGGATGGATGGATGGATGGATGGGGGGGGTGGATGGACGGATGCATAGATGGATGAACCGAAAAACGGACAGATGGGTGCGTGGACCTGTGGACCGACTGCGCTGCTTTCCACGAAGGCATAAGAGTGTAACCATGTCCCTCCCCGAGCAGGATCCACCTGGAGGACCTGAGCCCGAGCGTGGTGCTGCACATGACGGAGAAGCTGGGCTTCAAGAACAGCGACGTGATCAACACCGTCCTCTCCAACCGCGCCTGCCACGTCCTCGCCATCTACTTCCTCTTGAACAAGAAGCTGGAGCGCTATCTGTCCGGGGTGAGTGCGCCTCGTGGTGGGTTTTGTGCTCTCAGAGATGCAGGGCGGTTGCACTCAGCACTGCCCAGTCGCTGACACTGGATCCTGAGCTGTTAATTAAGCTGTGTGTGAGGCTGTGTTTCCAGCATGTGGGATAAAATAGCAGCTAGACCTACTTCTCAGGTAGCGCCTTTTATCGGAAGTCTTGTTCAAATCTCCCATCGAGCTGAAAAGGTGCCAGCTCTTTTCCTTTCAGCATCTCTCCTACCCTTTCGGTTTCACTCCCTCCGAGTTCTTTGGGCGCCCCATGCTGTGGACACACGGGACTCCTGTGGCTGTGCAGGAGACCCTGGAGGGACATACAGTGTCTGTGCTCAGCTGCTAAACGAATGATCAGAGTCCAATGGAAGAAGAAAGGTCTGCTGGTCTGCTTCTGATAAATGAGGCATCTTTGAAAACTCCGTGTCTCATCTACCTGGAGATGAGAAGAACTACACGGTGCCTGGCTATCACTACCAACCATTCTGATCAGAGCCACTATCGACGGACGTGAGAACAAGGGAAAAACACAGACCCAAACTCAAATTCCCAACGAGTCCAGGCTTACTGGACCAGTTGAGACTGGAGGTCTCCCTGGGCCTATTACTCTGAAATACTCTTGAACCCCCAAATGTCCCCTGAGATCACCTTTAGCAATGTACCAGAGAGGCAGACTCAAGGGTGTTACCCATTGATACAGGGCTCCGTGAAGAAGATCCCTCCAAATGATACCAGAAGATCAGCATTCGCTCTAAAGCAAAGATGATAAGCTAAAGGAATAGGGACCCTAGAGCACTGGAAATGGAACCACCAGAGGGCAATGAGAGAGGACACTGACTAGTCCTGGAAAAGTGTAGCTCAGGTCACTGAGGAGCCTGTGTAAACCAGCTCGTGTGTACAAGAGTAGATTCACCCACCTCTCTCCACATGGAGAGCAGCTGAGAAGATATTTCTGAATGTCTGTTTTGCCCAGAGTCAGGGTGCATTGCTCCAGTGAGGCACACGCGCTCTCTACCAAGAATATTCGCTGAAACCCAGTGGATGTAGTTCTCACAAAGGTCTTTTTATTTGCTTGCTTTAGTGCCCGTCTCACCTTTCACCCTTCAATCACAGTCCAGGCCTTCGCGGTGGTCAGTGCCTTCCATGCAGGAGGCCTGGCCTTCATTCCCAGCCATACATCTCCTGTACAGCCACCACTGTTCTGTCCATGGAGGCTTGCCAGCTGTTGAACAGGTTTTAGCAGAGCTTCTAGACTGAGAGAGGCTAGGAAGAAAGGCCTGGCAATCCACTTCCAAAAGTTAGCCAAGGAAAACCACTGCTGTCTTATTCACAACTGATCATAGGGATGATGCAGGACTCATAAAGTTTTGTTTGACTATGCATAGACTCACCTGGACTCCAGGGCCAACCTAGTGGCCACTAACAACAACAACAACAATCAGCTTACCTGAGAACCAGCATCTAAGAGTGGGGCTGTTTTTACCTAGAGTCAACTAACCCCATGGACACTTACAGCTTCGTCCACTCAGTGATTCCCAAACCCCAAACCAAATTCACTGCCATTGAGTGGATGCTGACTCATAGCGACCCTAAGGACAGGTTAGAACTGCCCCTGTGAGTTTCCAAGATTGTACCTGTTTATTGGAGTAGAAAACCTTGCCTTCCTCCTGAGGAGTGGCTTCAAACTGCTGACCTTGTGATTAGCAGCCCAATGCATAACCACTGTGCCACCAGGGCTCCTCAGTGGCTTCCAGATGTGACTGATTTAATTACACGGTGTGCACAGTCTCATTTAATGACCTTATTGACCAATTTCCAACAACCCATGCATAATTCTGCAACACAAAACTGGTGAATTAAATCGTCCAACATTATGCTTTATAATCTGTCCATTTCTCTCCTCCTCCTTTGAGTCTGGTCTCTTTCTGAAAACCACCCAGTGGATATTTTATTGGGTCATAAATTAATCACTCAGACACTTAATTGCATCTGTCTGTAGACAGGCTGCTGTCTATATTATTGTAGGTACAACTGTCTGTCTCCTTGAAATTTTATTATGATTCTGACTTTGGGACCACTTTTGGCAGCAGATGTATCGAGCAAACAAGATACGTGGAGGCTTCAGAAAGTCCTTGGAAAAATGCGATAAAAAAATAATAGAAGATTTCCACGAACTTTTTGAAGCCCCCCTCATGTAGTTGTTCCTGAGACTAAAACGTTATCTTTCCGGGCTCACCTGCTTACCTTATCGCCCTTGTTCCTACTTCTATGTCTTGGAAAAGTCCCCATTGCACAGGTGAGGGGACCGAGGTCTGTGTAGGTGCTGTGGCCCACCCAGGTCACTTGGCCCTTCCCTGGCAGGCGGTAGCAGAAGTAGGTCACCAATGGTACACCTGGGTCTGCGTCCTGCCCACGGGCCGCCCTGGGATGAGGCCAGGCATTGCAACTGAATGAACTTGCCAACCGTTTTTGAGATTTTTCTCAGCCGGGCACACGGCTTCTGGGTTCAAAATGAAATGTGAATAATTTTGTTTCCCCAAAGCTAAGCCATGTTTTCTTTTCTTCTGTGGCAGAAATCCGACCTCCAGGACAGTGTCTGCTACAAGACCCAACTGTACCAGATAGAGAAGTGCAGGGCTACCAAGGAGTCCTATGAGGTGAGAGATGACGGAAGAAGCGAGGGCAGGAGCTCCCAGGAGACCTCCCCACCATGGGCGGATCCCTGGGGAGGGATGTCAGAGTTGCAAAAGAGAAGTACACTCCGACTCAGTTTCATCGGGTACCAGGAAGACCACACATGGGTGCCTTTCATGAGCAGAGTGCGTCTTCTCACCCTCCTCACGTCGAAGGAGCGTTCTGATTGCATCTCTTTTAAGGTTGATGTTTGTTCTCATGGGAGCCCATGGCTATATTCAGTTTGACCACCGGTGCCACCGATCACTGGCACCCATTCGTCTGCCTTTGTCTGGCACTGCCCAGCTTTCTCAGACAGATGGAAGGGGTGGGGGCGGGGGAGGATTGGAAAAGACCTTAGTCCTCAGATTGGCCTCTTTGCTCTGCCCAGCAATGAATGAAGTCTCTCGCTGCAGATTTTCCCCATGCAAAATGTCACTGATCCTTGCCAGGCTGTCTCCTTAGGACCTCCCTAGTACACAGTTGGCTGCACTGGGTGCCCCAGGGGCTTTACCCCAAGTGAGTCCTAAGCCACGTTGCTGACATTTATGCTACCCTGGAACGTGGTTCTCCGTGGTGTGTGTCAGAAGGTGCCAGAACTGCATGTGGACTTCTCCCTACCCCTTTGATCCTGATTCTACTTGGCCTGAAAACACACGGTGCACCCTTTAAGCATTTGCTGAAATCCTTAGTGGTTAGGCTTTCAATAAGAACACTACTGGGAAAGCAGGATTTCGTTCCCTGTGATCCATTTGTTTTCTCCAAACGGCAGCAATATTTCTGCTAATTCAGTTACAGGCTCTGACGAGATTAGCCAACGCGTCCCCTTTGGAACCTAGGAAATGGCGTAGACCCAGTTATAAACGAAGCCCACTTAGGGCCCCGGTGGGTTTGCTGGTCCGGATGAGGAGTTGTCAGGACTGGTGGGTGTGGGGCAGGGGGCTGCGGGGTGGGCGGACTAGGGAGTAGGTGGATAGGAGTTTTAGGTTGTCTCCGATCTGGCTGTGGAGAGGCTCAGGGTCCGTATCCCCCGGGATGTCAGGAAATTACGTCTGTGCCCCGAGTCCAGGCAATGGCCTCTTTGTTCTTGATTCCGGGCCTTTTTTCTTAGGAAACAAAGTAGCCAAATTAAGTTGACAGCAGCCTCCCTCTGGGGATTACAGTGCTGCACTGTGACCACTTTCTCAGTTTCTCTTAAAGTCCTCTGTCTGGGAAATTGGGGCACATGCCTCGTCTAAGAATACCTAGACTCTTCTTCCTATAAAAAAGGCCTCCGGAGGAGTTGGGGCTGTCATTGTTTTGAACCAGGCTCATGAAAGCCAGAGTCCCTGGCTGAGATGCAGTTACCACATTGGCATGCTGAGGGAAAGCTTGGAAGTTCAAGTCCGTCTAGATGTGCCTCCAAAGAAAATCCTGCTGATCTACAACCCCAAAGTCAGCCTTTAAAGCCCTGTGGGCCCAGCTCTGTGCTGACACACACACACACAGGGTCGCCTTGAGACAAGGTCAATTCAACAGCAAGAGTTTTTGTTTTGTTTTTTAATGAAAGTCATCTGGCCCAAAGGTTTTTTCTATTTATGTTTTGTGTGTGTGTGTGTGTGTGTGTGTGTGTGTGTGTGTGTGTGTGTAGCCACTATGAAAAATAATGCTCAGGTGCAGAAAAAGGTAAACTAGATCTAAGAGGTATTCTCTGCAGTGGCAAAGTAATGCTTCTCCTGTGGGAGAAAAGTTGTGTTGTGTGTGCCGGGAGGCGCTTTAGATCTTAAGGGGAAAAGGCTCGCTGTGTGTCTTGTTTAAAAATCTAGGCAGGTTCAAGCACACTTTGAAATCAGGCAAAACCAGTCTGTGCTGCTAGCCATCCTGACCCCTGGGGACCCCAGACTGGGGGAGCCTCCCAGAAGCAGGCCTCTGTGTCTCAATCTGTTTCCACGGGCTGTGTGTAAAAACACGTGGAGTTGCTTATTCATCAGGAGTGCGCTCTCCTGTGTCTGCCACTTGGGTGAAAAAAATGCCTTTGTATCAATTTCCAGGACTGCTGTCAAAAAACACCGGACGTGGCTGGTTTATACAAACTGGAATGTATTGTCTCACAGTTGCAGGGTATCAGCCATGTCAGCTTCTCCTGAGGCTTCCAGAAAGAATCTAGTCTGTGCCTCTCTCCTCCTAGTTTCCGGTAGGAGGGCCAGGTGTCCCGGGGCTCATAGGCCCAGTGTCACAGGGTGTCCTTTGTCTGCCTCTCCTGTTTAACAAGGATGTCCGTCACATAAGGTTAGGACCGTTGGACCCCTGTTAACCTCACTGATAGGAATATCTCCCAAGACCCGCTTTCCAAACAAGGTCACATTCCCAGGGAACATGGGCTAGGACTTCAGTATATCTTTCTGGAGAACCATAATTCAATCCCTAACAGCCGTGCCCTTCAATAAGAACGGTTAGCTGGGAGACCCCGCAGTGTCTATATTGGAAGGCCGTCTGCCTGCTTCCCCGACTTCTCAGGAGTTTGGTTTCTTGTCTGTGAACATTGAAAAGGAGGAGGATTCGTAGAGGAAATCATAGCACACGTTTAGGATATAAACAGCAGGTACAGCCTCCTGAAATGTTGAACTTTCGGCTTTTCACAGGCCTCCCTGGACACCTGGACAAGAGACCTGGAATTCCATGCTGTGCAGGTAAGCACAAGGTAGGGGCTCTCATCCTAACAAGTAGGATGAACTCAGCCCAGAGCACCCAGTCTCTGCCCACCCCACGCCCCACCCCCAATAGCAACTAAAACGTGCAGAATCCTGTTTGGGAGCGGGCCCGCCAAGTGCCACACTCCGTCCGATTGATGTGTTCTGTGTGTAATTGACTGAGCTTTGGGGGTGTTGTTATTACTGCACAACCTGGCTCTGCATTTTATTTCTGCCTCTGTGAAAAATGGGGTTTGTGGCCACCCAGAGATCCCAGGCTCTGTGGCCTAGTTTATGAGCCCAACCTCTCTTTTCTCAACTCACCTTTTTTGGTGGTGGTTTTTGTTTTTGTTCTTTGCTGGTGCAAAGTCAGACCTCAGTGCCTTCCCTTGATGCCTTGGGCAACAATGATCTAGCACCTATTGGCAAATGATCCCTGGGCACCCCTGGGCCATCCCAGGTGTGCATACCTGATTCCCGCTGCTGTGACAGTCAGATGTTGTGCCATCTTTAAGGGGACCTCGGGTCCCAGAGACACACCTAGGAAGATTTGATAGAGTACCTCACACACACAAAAAATAGCTTCTGCTTCTCTCAGACCCCCAGGGCTTTCCTATTGCCAGACTCACCTATGGTCTGAACCTCAGTGCTTGGAGGGGAGAGGCAACAAATGCATGGCAGCCACTTTTCCTGCACCCTGGGGTGAGGGGGGAGCAGTCTGTACTCTTTCACTGGCTGTCTGCTCCGTGGGGGGGGTGAGGCAGGTGAGATGGCAGGTCTGTTTGATACTCCATCGTCTGGCAAGGACTCCCGCTCTGGCTGCAGACGAGGCGACAGTGTGCTCGAGGGGACGTGCACACAGTGTCCCTGTGCACCAGAGCCAGGAGTGGGTTCCAGATTGCAGGCTGCCGGGCTGCAGGTGTGGCCAGTGTCTGCATCATCCAGAGAAACAAGGTGGGGGAGAAGGCATGGTTATGTGAAACACAGGAGCCTGGAGGGATGCGTCAGCTACAGACATGGGTGGGTTGGAGGCCTTGTCCTTGGGCCCAACACCCCTGGCTCAGACCACAGAGTGAGAGGATCAAGCTTCTGGAAGCTGCAGCCATCACCCCTCCTAAGACCTGTGGCTCATCACTGTCTTCAGCTCCTAGGACCACAGTGACAAGATCCCACGGAGTGGGGGCTCTAGAGAGCAGGCATTTATTTTCTTCTGACAGTCTTGCTGGCCAGGGCCCCAAATCAGGATGCGGGCCATGCTGACTCCTGGGAGTTCTGAGGGAGAATCTGAACCATCTTTTCCCTTTCCTTCTGGGAACTCCTTCGAACCTTGGCACTCTCGGTTTATAGCTGTGCCTGCCTGCATGGCCATATGGCCCTCTGTCCTCTGTCCATATGGGTCTGCCCGCTCACGCAGATAGGATTAGGACCTACTGTCACGTTTGTTAACCAATAATATCGTCAAACACCCTGTTTCCAAACCAGGTCATCTCCACAGGTCGCATGGGCGAGGACTTCCATGCATCTTGTGTTGACTTCCACGATTCAGCCCACTACCTTCTTTCCTCTTCAGGACATTCAGAAAGTCCCGGTGAGACAGACCCATATGGGGCCACATTTTCAGAATGTCCATGTCAATGGATGGAAAATGTTTAACGAAGAGTACAACCTGTTTTGTGGGTTTGTGATGGTGACCTCATGTGGTCCTGTCTCTGATCTGCTTCAAGTGATTTGGGGACAGCGCCCTGAGCCTGCAAACAGGAGGGGCTCTGAACAGGGAGCTTGAATTCACAACCCTCCACAGAGGGGCCCCCTCCCTCGAGGGCAGTGTGAAGTGCAGGGCTATGGTAAGTCAGGGAAGTTCAAGAGCCCTACAGGCAGCCCTTTGCTGGGGAGGGGCACACGGAAGGATGCATCAAGAAGGGGAAAGGTAATTAGTGCCTTTGAAGATCTTTTTTCTGTTATGTAAGGCAATTTAGCATCCTGCTCCTTAGGAAATGTCTTTTAGAGGAAATAGGCCATGCAAATAATAAAGGTACAATTGGACGAGGGGTAACACACTTTGTAGCATGTGCCTAGAGGGCGATGAGATTGGCTACCTGCAAACAAACACCTTTTCTGGGGATTCTCAGTGGTCTGACCCAGCAAAGGTTCCTTTCTGGGCAGGGGGTGGTTGTGGGGGGAATTCTTGGCATTACCCAAGAAACCAGTCCTTAAGCCATCACCTAGTCTTTTAGGCTGGAGAAGGATATTCTGGGGTTATTTTCGTGGGGACACCAGCATGCAGGATCCTGGAATTGAGTTCAACACAAGTGGTCTTAGTAGGTGTGTTAGTTCGGGTAGACCAGAGAAACCAATTCATAGACACTCATGTGTATAAGAAAAAGCTTTAGATGCAAGAGCAATTGAATATTGAGAAAACATCTCAGCCCAGTCCAGATCAAGTCCATAAGTCCGAGATTAGCCCATATGTTCAATACCAATCTATAAATTCCTCTTCAGACTCACGCAACACATGCAATGATGCCGAATGCAGGAAGGTCACAGACCAGTGGGTGGGAAGTCTTGTGGACTCAGTGGCAGTGGAAGCATCTCAGTGCTGGCAGGGTCTCCATGTGGCTCCTTCAGCTCCAGGGCTCTAGAGTAGCTCCATGTGTCTTCTCAACAGGAATGTCTTGCACAGAGTGTACGTGTGTCTGTCCCACCTCCAGCGAGCTATTTATCTCCTGAGTGCTCCAAAATGAGGTCATCAAGCTGCGACCTGATTGACAGCTAAAGTCCACCCCGTCGCTCTTAAGTCTCAAATTGACAACAGATTATGCAACTCCCACTGTAGGTTTTCAGAAATGTCATTGACCCCATTCCTGTCCCAGAGCTGGCTTTCTGCTGGTTTTCATCCTCTCGTCTGTTACAGTAGAGCCATCCCGAGCCAACCAGGGTCTCTTTGCATGGCACACTCCCTGGTGTTGCGCATGTCTTGGTGCTAATGAACTCCATGTGGTTGATGATGCGGCTCACTCCCCCACGCCCCAAACTCTTCCATCTTGAACCTGTCGCTTTTGAGGGCGCAAAGGAAGGTTAAGAAGGAGAGACATGAACCTAGAAGCAGAAGAGTCAGAGGCAGCAAAGGATTTGTCGCTGTTCCAAAAATCATCCTGAAACAAAACAAAACAAAAAAACCAGGGAGGAAAAACTGAGATTTTGTTTGTTTGTTTGTTCTTCCAAACATTGTTTTAAAACTGATGACAGAGTACGTGTGTGTGTATGTGTGTGCGCTGTTTAAGATGTTCACAGGTAGAATTGATGCGTTTCTTATAAAATAGAGATGGAACCAAGCAAGAGGCGAGACGCTTCCCCTCAGGCAAAGCTCGGGTCGTGGCCTCCTCCCTGCCCCTGTTTTCTCGGTCCTCCACTCCCACCCCAAACCCAGACTCATGAGCCCCCACTCAGTGCAGGCTTTGGAAAGCCTCTTGAGAAAGGCAATAAAAGAGCAAGAGGGTGAGGCTTCCTTGAGCTTTTCAGTGGCACGCATGAAAAATAGATGAGCTCTCTTGAATAGCAAATGCTTTAAAGTTTCAGGCGGAACTGAAAAATCTCTCCCTCCTGACCCAAAGCCAGGTCAGGGACGGGCTTGCCTCTGTGTAACAGTCAACATCAAACACGGGCTTCAGCGCCAGGGAAAGAACTTCTGAGTGGCATCGCCCTTCCCAGAGGCTCGGACTCAATTAATTTAGCTCTGTTGGGTTTCTGCTGGCGCTCCTTTCCATTTCAATAACTGTTCATTGAGCTTCCTCTAAGCATGTGGCTTTCTTCCAGAGCCTGTGGGTGGGTGATCTGTGAAATTCACGCCCATTGGAGGATTCAATCGATAAAGGCAAGACTACAGCAAAAATGGTTAAATATGTGCCACTTTTAAGTACGCAACTCAGTGCTCAGATGACAAAGGCAGGGGGGCTGGGAGGAAAGCCAGTCTCACTCATCCAGCAGGATTATTCAGGATGACCGATTTTTACCCTCATTATGTTGGCCACTTCCCTGGCTTGCCTGAAGAAACAAGACGGTGTTAAGCCGGGAGGGGTGACATTTAAAGTTGATCTCCTTGCAAAGCCCCCGCTGCAGGGGACATTCTCGGGGCTCCAGCTTTAAATGCAGCCTCTTTCAGAAGTCTCCATCTGCTTCCCCTTCACTCCTTCCACGGGCTCCAGAGTCGTTGACCTGCTAGGGTGGAGTGCTTGCACATCGGTCTGTGGACCACAGAGTCCCTAGGAACCGGCAGCGGAAAGCCACAGGAGAAAGACAGGCTCGCTACTCCCATCCAGAGCAGGTCTACTCTGTACTGTTGGGCCGCTCTAAGTCAGAGTCGACTCAATGGCAGCGAGTTGAGGTTGGAACCGTGGTGTTGCTGAAGAATAGTGAGTCTCCCAGGGGCTGCCTGGAGAACAAGCCTATTGGCCTTAAAAGGAAAAAGTCCAGAATGCTTGCTGCTTCTTAAGAGCAAGGATGCCCTCGCTTCCCCTCACTTCACACACCTAGTTCAGGGAAGACCAATCACTAGAAAAGGGCATCGTGTCTCCTACCCTTAGGGGATCAGCTAAACAGGGAAATAAATCCTCCAGAGATGCAATGACACAGTACAGGCAGCGACTCAGACCAGTGGTGGAGACGACAGCGCAGGACTAGGCAGAGTTCCAATCGAGGAAGCAGACGGTCACTGAGAGTCAGAGCCAACACCAGAAAAGCCCGCTTCGGTGCTGCAGCAGCTTGACCAATGTAGTTCAGGGGAGCTGGGCACCATCCATGCCCACTCGCTGCCCAGGCTGGTCCTGGGTTTTCACCCTCATTCATCATTCAACATACAGTCAAGAGTGTAAGGTTTTGAAAAGCTCAAGTTTGTCTAATTCACCTGGCTGCCTCTTAATAAAGAACCACACGGTGTATTCCTCTTGGTCGGGTCCAAGAATTTTATATTCTGACCATAATGAGTTCCCACCGAGGAATAATAATCTTAACTCAAGAATACCACCTACTCTTCTGTCCTTACTTTTCCCCAAATGTCTTCGGTACTTTTTATTTTCCAATCTAAGAACTCAAAGATACATAGACTCGAGCAAAGAAGACTAAAGAGATAAGAGATCAAGTGCTGCGTCTTTCATTCGTGTCTCAGTGTTTTATGTTTCCTCCCAATTTGAAGGATAAAAAGCCCAAAGAACAGGAGAAAAGAGGGGATTTTCTTCCCTGGCCATTTTCCAAGAAGATGGACAAGAACCTAGCCTCCCACAAGCAGGCCAACGGCTCACTCATCACGCAGATCCAGGGCACCAAGGCGCTACTGCGGGACCGGAAGGCCCCCAAGCCTGGTCTCCCTGACAAAGGTGGGTCAGCCCTGGGTGCCCTTGAAAGCCACATGTGCTGAGCTGCTGTGCACCTCTTGTGCACAGGTGGGGGTAGGGGATGGGGGTTCTCGTGCCCAGTGCAGAGCAGAGTTGGTGCACCTGAGGTGACCCAAGGACCATCAGAGGCCCAACTAGGACACGGATCATCTGTGCACGTCAGGGTAAAGAAAGGGGAGAGAGGTTGGGGGGTGGTGGAGTTTGTCCAGGTGTGGGAGAGCCTTTAAAAAGTGTGCAGAAAGATTCCTTAATATATTCATTCTGTTTTCCCACCAACTTCTTGAAGCTCCCCTTGAAGTGCAGAAGCATGGTACTGTGGGGGTCAATTCAGGCACCCGGTATTTGGGGATCAGAAAGGGAGGGTGTTTGAGTAAACCCTGAGGCACCTCAGAAGACAGGCCTGGCAGCGAACTTCCAAAAACAGTCAACCATGGAAAACCCTATGAAGCACAGGTCTTAGTCTGTGACAGCGAGGGGGCCACCATGTGTCGGCACAGACCCTGTGCCAGCGGGTTTTTGGCATGTGTTCATTTAAGTCCGGCATGGGGATTCCCGTTGCCTTTGGCTGTGCCTGAAACTGCCACCCCAGGTGGGCTGCAACAGGGCCTGCGGAGCAAAGATGTCAGAGCAGAATTTGTTCCACGTGAACTTGGCTTTATTCCCCTTGGCACCAGAGGCGTGGGGGCTTCCCTTTCATTCCTGGCACAGTTGGTAAACCTCGCTCCAGCCAGTGCCAACATGAGAGAGAAACCTTGGTGTTTGGCTTGCTGTCCTCAGCCGATAGCCCAGGAGTATCCTGCCTCCCGGCAGAACCGGGAGAGGCTCCCTTCAGATCACAAGTCAGGTGGGAGAGGCTCTTTCCAGGCGGGCACAGGAGAGTTGGGGACCAACTTGCTGATGCTTGGGGCAGGGGCGTCTTCATTCCCTAATGGTGCTGTCACAGACCAATCACAGTGGATAGCTTTCCCAAACATTTCTTTTCTTGCAGGAGACTAGAGTCTGCACGCAGGGCGCCCGCTACAGGGAAGCTCTCTCTGTGGACTCTGGGGAAGTTCCGTGACTCTTTTCAGCTTCTGCTCCTGGTCCCTTGGAGATCTCATGTGGAGCATCTTTGCTCGCCTATGCCAAATCTGTGACTTTCTTATCTCAAAAAGGAGCCCGGGTTGTGTGCCATGCTTAAGTGCTGGGATGCTAATCCAAAGGGTAGAGGGTTAAGTTCACTAGTCGATCTGCAGGATGAAGACTTGGCAGTCTGCTCCCCTAAAGATTAGTCTTGGAAACGCTATGGGCTGGGATTCTTCTGTCCTGTAGGGTCGGACTCCACTCCTTGCAATGTGACACCCACAACAAATCTCACAAGCAATTGGTTTAAGGCCCACCCTACTTACCATGACAAGGACACCCTATTGCCCATGGGATTGCATCCACAGGTATTAACAAAAACCCAAGCTCAAACTCCCTGTCATCGAGTCTATTCCAACTCATACAGGACAGGGCAGTGCTGCCCCAGTGGGTCTCCAAGGCTGCAGCTCTTCATGGGGGTAGAGAGCCTCCTTTTCCTCCCAAGGAGCAGCTGGTGGTCTCATACTGCTGGCCTTGTGGTTCGCAGCCCAGCAAGTAACCCACCACCCGCACCAAGGCACCTTTCCATAGGGCTGAGAATTCCAAAACACACTATGCAGGCGAGGCACAATTTAATTCATAGCAGTTGGTGCCAGGAGACATATAGGAACCAAGGCGACCTCCCTTTTCCAGAAGACTTGGGCAGGACCTTGGGACAGTTGGCTGCTGCTGCTGCCCGCTTGGAGGGGTAGCCAAGGTTGTCTGCTTCCAGGTTCCGCCGACATCCCGTGTGTCTGCGCTCTGAGCAGCCGTGTGGACGGCTCGAGAAGTCATTTTTCATGCTTTCATCTGCTTTCTCGGTTGCAGATGCCTTCGGCTGTCGCAGCATTTTCCGCAAAGCCTCGGATTCCAATTGTGTGGCTTCTTCATCCATGGAGTTCATTGCCGTCCCGCCTCCGAGGACCCCCAGGATCATAAAGAAACCAGAGCCCCACCAGCAAGGGCCGGGGAGCGCCGGCCTCTCCCCTAAGGAGGAGCCCCCCCTGATGCTGGATATGGTGCGCTCCTTTGAGTCTGTGGACCGTGACGACCCCACAGAACTGCTGCTGTCCCCGGCCCATCACTATCGGGTCCTGGGCTCTCCAGTGAACTGTGCTCGCAGGAATTCCAATGAGAGGACGCTCTCCCTGGGCCTGCCGCCTGGAAGCACCTCACCTGCCCAGACGCCGTCACACCCCACGCTGGTCTCTTTCGCTCATGAAGACAAGAACAGCCATTCCAGGGAGGAAGGCGTGTGCTCCCCACCCCTGGTCCCCACTGTAGGCACCGCACAGCCTCTGGGGAGCCCGAATTGTGTGAAGAGCCGCGGCAGGTTCCCCATGATGGGCATCGGGCAGATGCTAAGGAAGCGGCATCAGAGCCTGCAGCCCTCGGCCGACAGGCTCCTGGAGGCCAGCATGCCACCGCTACAGCCTCTGGCCCCCGTCGGCCTCTCCTTCGACATGGCCGATGGCCTCAAAGGCCAGTGTTAACCTGGCCCTCGGGGTTCCTGGTCTTCTGAGACAGGGATCCGCACACCTGCCGGGACCTGAAGGGACTGAGACCTCACCTTTTGCCAGCCCATGTGTCTGCTCCAGCTTTGGAACAGCCGGCCCATCGTAAGCTTGGACAATCCAGCCCCACGGGGGACCCCCAGAGATGCTGGTAACTGACCAGAGCTGGCTACTGGTACAGCCACTCTCCAGTTTCTCCCCACCACTCTCCAGTTTCCACTCCCATCCACTCTCCAGTTTCTCCCCACCCCAGCTCATGCTGATCCCCTGCCCAGAAGAAGGGAACCGCGCGGAGCCTGCACTATCCCTGTAAATCAGTTTCACGTTGTGATCCGTAGGATGATTGCCAGACCTTTCTTCCTGGTCTAGCTCAGTCTGCAGGCTCTACTAAAGCCCATTCAGCATCGTAACGACTCACAGGTCTCTGCTGACAGACAGGTGATGCTGGGCATGCGGTGCCCTGGCTGAGAATCAAACCTGGGCCTCCCATATGGGAGATAAGCATTCCACCACTGAAGCGCCACTCCCCCAGGGCTTGGGGAAGAGCACCAGGAATCAGCCTTCTGTCTGGGTCCTGGGGGTGACACAGACTGTTTCAAGACACCCCCCCCCCCGCCACCCCTGCACCAGAGCGCTGTGTGTGCCTTGGTGCAGGGCTCTGCTCTCAAGACCGGCGGATCCAGCAGCTTCCCATGGTGGCCCATCCATCCATGGAGGTGCTCATAGCCCTCCCCCGAGTCCTCTGAGGGTGAAGCAGCTGGGAACCCCCGGAGGCCAGCAGGAACTGCACGCAGGCGCTCTACGCCCAGCAACTCAAGGGAGAGGGGAGCCACGCGCCCAGCTGCAGCCCTGACACTCAGCACAGAACGGGCAGTGAACGCTGACCCAAGCTGAGGCCCTACTGAGTGAAAGACAGGAAGGGAGCACTCGCTCCCGAAGTGCCGTTCTGACCGCTGGTTTTCTGGTTTGTTTGCCGACGGTTGAATTCTCTTCCCTGGAGAGGTTTTTCTTCATGTGCTGTCATTAGATCCAGATAGCCTACTTTGTAAAAACCCTAGGTGGAGAGACGGGACCCAGTTCCACGGGACTCCTGCTTTCACGGGAGGGCACCGCGTGCAGAGCCTGGGGCTGCTCACCATGGCCGTGGGCCCACCCTCACGCGGGTCCCTCCAGAGGACATGCAGGGAGGACCGTTAGAGTTGGCCTTTTAGAAAGAGGGAAAAGGGGTTACAGCTGAACTTGAGCAGCAAGAAGGCACCCTTACCCCTGGGCAGTGCAGTATTGGAGCTGCCAGGCAAACTAGAGGTTCAGAGCTCACTTCGTCTGCACTGATCTAGGAGCCGGCTTGTCGGGGTGGGGGGTGGGGGGGCGTGTTCAAATCAAAGTCCCCTTTCTTCGTGAAGGAACGATGTTCTGCACACAGGGTTCTAATCCATGTTCTGTGTTCACACACCTTTTGCCAAGGGTCAAACCAAAGATGCATCTCTGGTTTTGTGTCTGTTTTGTCCCTCTGTGCACGTCTTGTGGACGTTGGTGCTGTCTGACCTTGTTTAGCTGGAACCTGAGGGGAGTTCTCCCCAGTGCGGGGCACTTGGTCAAGTGTCCTTGGCCATGGGCAGGATTGGGTAACAAAGAACGCTTAGCACAGGAGATGATTTACACAATGGCATAGAGCCTTCAACTTTTGACCACTGCGGGTGTGACCAGAAACCACCACCGTGGGCACAGTGGGGTGACTAGAAACCACCACCGTGGACACAGTGGGGTAACCAGAAACCACCACTGTGGAAACAGTGGGGTGACTAGAAAATATCACCATGGACACTGGGTAGCAATAGTAGCCTCAGCTGTTTCCCTACCAGGCCAAGACTTGAACACGGGAAGTCTGGCTTCATTTTCACTGGTAATCAGCCATTGCCACACAGCTACGAGGTGCTTCTTCATAGTTTCCACAATTAAAATCCTGTGGCAACATCTTTTAATCCCCACAAGTCACTTAGTGAGGGAAGAACGGCTATTTGGTTGACTCCTGAAGCCCCCAAGATGCCCCAGTCTTGGCCAACTTTGGGAAGACCTGGAGCTGCTTCCCCTTCTTGAGGGGCTCCCCCTGAGCCTAGGGCATTGGTGGTGGTCTTCTGAATGGCTTCAGACCAACCTCCAGAACTTTAAACTTCCAGAGCATTGTGAGCAGAGAGAAAGAAAGAAGCCCCTGGAGAGGACTCTTCTCTCAATTTGTGCTCAAGTGTTTGACTTTAGGCCCTGAAGAAACCTTCGAAGAGGCTTCCAGCAGCAGCAGCAGCAGCTGTCCTGCCCTGCGAGCCTGCATTGGCTTTCCCTGTATGTGGTGAACTCCTTTTAGCCCTTGGTATCTTTTGCTTGTAGTTTACTTTCCTTGAGAACAGGAGCGTGTGATTGTTAACTAGGGAAAATGTTTCTCATTCCTCATGCGCTTCAAGAACCACTGTGGACGGTTGGATGGCTCACTAACCACCTCACAGTTGGCGCCTTGAACTATGAACTCAGGTTTATCCTGAACCCAGTGAGAGGTTTGCGAGGGTGTGAGGTGGGGGTGGGGGGAACTGTGGTTTTGTGACAAGTCTAGGAAATTGAGTGAAAGGAGAAATGTCAAACTCTTGATTCGCGTATTGTATTTATGCAACGAGCTTGACTGGCCCTTTGTTAAGTGTGTACAGGGTGTGTTGTCTGTGTGACCCATGGCTGGTTTTCATCAGTCCACTGTGCCTGTGATTTCAACTGGCCTGGATTTCGGGCAGAAATGACTGAATTATCATCACGTGACATGCAGGAGAGAACTGTCCCTTTATAATGATCTGATTTGGACATCAGTAAGGACTCTGTTATGTCACTGTGATTAAATATATGTACTTTTATAACGACTGTGAAATATACTTTCCTCCCACTGTTAATGCATCATGTATTGACTGGTCAATCGTGAAACAGAGTCCATTGCAAATGGTCGTACTCTTCCCTGTGGAAAGGCATCAGTCCAGCCGCTGTAGAGAGTTTAAAGTGAGACCAAAGGAGACTGATTCAGGGATAGAGCAATTCGCGAGACAGGTGGCCCAGAGCCACCAGGTGGTTGCCAAGTGCCCTGGTCTACTGGAGCTGAGGGGAGAGATTTATAGTGGAAAAGCAGACACTTCTCAGGAACAATCAGGATCGGTTACCCAGAAGACTTGTCCAAGTATAGCCACATTGCTTGCTCAACAAACTATTGAAATTAGTACAAGAGTCACAGCTCTCAGGCAGAAGCAGGCATTCAGACAAGATGGAGTGGGGTTTGTCACTGCGTCAGCCATTTTAGGATGCCAAGCACCCCAATCTTGAGTGTCTTCACATACGTTCAAGGCAGATGTGGGGCCGGAAGCAAGATGGAACCCGTAGAAATTAGTTGGAGTCCTGCTCAACCCTTGGGCAGTCATTTCCGGGTATGTGGAATATCTCAGCTGAAAAATCCTCTTGCACATCCACCGGCAACATGGAGCTTGGGTTGCCTCTAGTCTGGGCCACCCAGAGACCTCAGACCCCTAGATTTTAAACACTGCTGTACACACTGGCTATTATTGGGGAATTGTGTTGTGGGGCCTCTGGGGGCATTGTTTGCTTCATTCCACCTACATGGGCATCTCCCATGAACACTGAGCGTGTCCGTGAGCAGTTCAAAATAAGTCAGAATTTGTTTTAGTTCCTGGGGCGAGCCTGCGGGGATCTTCCATGGAGACTGGAAATGGCACACAAAGAATGTCCATGAAGATCCTAGATTGTGTCCTCGTTTGGGTTTTAGTCCATGATTAGTTTCTCCGGACAGGCAGAGCAAAATAAACAGAACCTGGGTGGTTTAGGAAAACAAATTTACAGTCTCAAACATAATAGCCAGATCACGCTTCCACCAGAGCTCTAGAAGATCACGCTTCTGGAGGCCCCAGGTGTACCTTTACTTGTCTCTGCATCTTCATATGTCAGACTGTGTGTCTCTTTTTTAAGGACACCACTCAGATCCGGGCCCACCCCACTACAGAGACCTACTAAGTGCAACTGAACTGACAGCATCCCCAAAGCCCTGTGTCTAAGCAAGGTCAGCTTCACAGGTACTGGGGGTGAGAACTTCAACATGCCTTTTGGGGGGACACGGTTCAATGTCTAGCAGTTGGAGATGAGGGAAGGGAACTGATCGGGAACCCAGGACGTGGGTCTAGATAGGTAAAGTGTGGCTCGCAAGCCTTCTGGGGTGCGGCGCCTTCAATATGTGCAAGTGGCTCTGAAGTAAAAGGGGAAATGAAGATAGAACTCATCATTCCATTTATAAAATCGTCAACGGTGGTTCAGATTGCGGTGACTTCATTAGTTTGTAAATGTATGTGTGTATGTATGGCTCCTGAGTCTTTTTTTTTTAATTGTGAGGGACAGGATTGGCTCTTCTGTCTTAAAAGTTTGCCAGCTTTTCTTTGGATCACCGATTGCGATGGTCCCAGGGTTTACCTCTTTCTTAACTGTTGGCACCACCGTTTGTGAGTGCCACCTTGCTTCCACTTACACCTTCCTGCTCCTCTGCACACGAGGGAGCCAGGGTTCAGGGGGTGACGGTGCTACCCTACTACACAAAGTTCCCTCAAGTCTGAGAGGAAGGGGGATGTCTAGTCTTAGTGACGTAGCTGTTTTCTCTAGGAATCAACACTGGGACAGGAAAGGACCTAAGAGGATCATCCCCAACCTTTTGGACACACCTGGGGAGCCCCAAATGGTACAAGGTCATCCTGGGGATCATGGGGCAGGGGTCCTCCATCAAAGCCCAGAGAAATCAGAGATGGTGCCCACTGTCCTGAAAGGGCAGTCAATGGCTGGTGAAGCAGGTATAGCAGGTATTTTGGGGGTTGCTACCAGGACCAGTCTCTGCATCATCATGTCATTCTCCAGCTAGGGTGGCTGCGTGGGCTTAGAGCCTCAAGTTCTTAATCCCATCCAACATCGGTCCTCAGAGCCAAACAAGGCAGTGTTCCTTTGGAATTGCCTTTCAACACATCGCCCAACGGAGCAATCCTTGGATAGCCTTTCTAACTGCTTTAGCTACTAAAAGGCGATTGAGTTTTACTAGGTGAAATCAATAAGACATTCTTCTGTGTAGCCGTTTAACAAAGTGAGACAAATTCAGGAAGAATGCAAGGCTTGATCCTTTTGGGGGGAGGAGGGGGCTCACGGAGGGGCAGTCGTCTGGAAACCTCTCGGTTATTGGTTTTCTTTGTAGGAGCCTCCGTGTGCTACGCAGCGTAGGAATGATTCCAAGCAGGCCTGGGAGCTGGTTCAGTTGCATGTCATCACTTTTCAATGGAAGGAGCATATTTCCTGGGTAGTAAATGAGTGGATTGTTTGTGTGGCAGCTTTTTTGTCAAGGGAGCGCTGTCGACATCTGGTTCCAGAGACAGACGGGGTATGTATTTGTGCTCTTTTCCGGGGACATGTTTTCACTGCACACAATTAGCTCTGAGGTTTGATGTCTGCTGGCACCCGAGGGCTGGCGCTGGGGGCAGGGTGGGGAGTGGGCTTTGAAGGAGCAGGGACAGAGCCTCCCCCTGCCTTGGCAGCCTCCCTCTGTGAGCATCCTTGTCCGTGTTGAGTGTGGAGATGAGGCATTTTGAGGAGCCAGGCCTGGGAGGGGAGAGTCGCCGGACAGGGCGCAAGCTTGGGGATCGATTTGAGCGTCTCGCAACTTCGCAACAAGACATTGAAGAGAGGCAAAGCCAGGGGCTTGCATTATTTACAGATTTTTTTTTTTAATGAAATGGCTCTAAATTAAGGGCCCGAGGTAGTTACACAGTATTTTCCCTCCTTGGAAGATGGCCCACTAGCTATTTTGAAAGCAAAGGCTTTGGCTTATATTCCAAACCCTTAGGAATAACAAAAACAGATGCTTTCTAGGACTTGTTACCCCGGCCACCAGGAAAAGAGCAGGTTGCACCCCCCTATCAAGGACAAGGCTTCTCATCCTAAGTGAATGCATGACTCAGGGCAGCCTGAGAGATGGGAGACCGCCACCCCTGACCTTTTCCTCGGCGTTTGTCTCTCCTCTGGAAACTGGTGTATTAGGCTAGGATTTGTTGGGGTAATCAAGGAAAAGCTGCAATGGCTCGTCAGTTAGGTGCCCAGCTCCTCGACCCAACATCGGAAGTCCAAACCCAATCAAGTTCTGTGGGGGGGGGGGAGAACTAGTGATTTGCTTCTGAATAGATTACAGCCAAGAAATCCCTCCTGCAGCGCGTTTGCTCTGTCACATGGAGCTGTGTGTTGAAAATCTACGGGATGGCACCTAACAGCAAGCACAGAGGAAGAGATGAAACCTCGAATCTCGGTGGCATCCAGTCGAGATTTCGTACTTGTACAACTTTCTCTGAGGCTGGGTGGACTCCAGAGCAGCTGTGTTCCATGTGGTGACTCGGGGATCCAGCCTGCTTCCTGCTGGGGACTCACTTCATCAGCTCAAAGGGAACCTGTTTAAGCCACTGTAGTGGAGGAAGATCAAGTTGGAGACTTTTCCAGTGGCCCTCAGATACTTTGTTGGGGGATTTATTACTTTCCCTCATAGCCCATTGGTTGGGATGAGTCATGGCTCTATCAGCAAGAGACCTGGAAATGATGGAAAACATACCTATTTGGGAAACACAATGTTTCTGCCACATTAAGGAAGGTACAGATGTATATGACATAGTGAAGTAAGCTTAAGGCTGCTAACCTGAAGGCCAGCAGTTCAAACCTACCAACTGCACCTAGAGAGAAAGATGAGGCGGCTGCTTCCATAAAGATGTACAAAAACCCTCAGGACCAATTATACGCTCCTACAGAGTAGCTATGAGTCAGAATTGACTCAATGATGGCTTTGGTTTGGGGGATATTAGACTAGAACTCCCTGGGGGTGCAAACAGTTAAGAGCTCATCTAATGGATAGCCAATGATTGCCTCTCAAAATCCACCTAGAGGCCTCTCAGAAGATAGGACAGTTGATCTGAAGGATCACAGCCACTGACAGCTGACAGCCCTGTAGAGCACAGTTCTCTGAAACACGCGGGGGGGGGGGGGGGCCCTGAGTCACAATCGCTCAATGGCACCTGGTTTTGTGTTGACTTTATGTGGGGCTAGCCTTCCTGCAATGACAGTCCCTCTCAGTGGGTGAGAAGGAACCTCGCGCAGTGGGTTATGCATTGGCCTGCTGATAACAAGTTCAGCAGGGGGACTCTACCAGCCGCTCTACGGGAGTACCATGAAGTTCTCTGCTCTCTTAAGGATTTACAGCCTCAGAAACCCCAGGGAGTCGCTCTACTCTGTCCTGTAGGGGTTTTATGAGTCAGCATTCTGAGCCAGAGCCAATTGGTTGTTTGGGACTTTTTTTAGTGGATGTAAGTTGCTTGTTTGAAACAAAAGGATAAGCATAGTTCAGTATTGATATTTAATTTAAGGGGGAAGGTGAGATAACACTATGTATTCTACAAATCTTACCATTTTACCCATATGGAGAGTCTCGTTGGCCTTTTTCTGGAAGCTAAATTGCTCCGGGAAGATTCTTTCTTTTTCTGCAGTAAAATTGTACCTTTCTAAATATCCCTTCTGCACTAAGCTCTGGGTCAGATCTATTTAAATATGTTTCTTCCTTTAATACAGAGGGCTGACAATGTGTTCCGTAAAGGGCCAGAGAGTGGTTAGTTTAGGCTTTTAGGTTATTATACAGTCTGATGCATATTATTTTGGTTTGATTTCTATGGGTACCAACCTTTGAAAAATATGAAAGTCATTCTTACCTAGTGGTCCACAGCAGAATTAGGCTCTCAGGTTGTAGTTTGCAGATTCTTGGTGCACACACACACACACACACACACACCTAGTACACATACACATACATTTTTCACACATGAAAAATGCTCATTTTAGGACCTCATGGCTTAAAAAAACAAATCAAAATAAAAATAATCTTTTGTCTCTCAGCCAGTAGACAGACCTTCTGGGCTTGTCCGTTCAATAATTGATCACTGTAGCAAAAGGGTTTGGAGTCTGGTGAGAGGCCTTAAAACTCACTGCCCTCAAGTCGATGCCGATGCGTAGTGACTATAGGGTGGGATGGAAGAGCCCCTGTGAGTCCCCAAGCGCAGTAAACGCTTTATGGAAATAGAAAGGCCCTCTTCCTCCCACAGAGCTGGCTGGCGGTTTCAAAGTTCTGACCTTGCAGTTAGCACCGCACAAAACCATGACACCACCAGGGCTCCTCAGGGAGAGGACTTGGCGTACGGGAATTTGGAGGTGGGATTGGGGTTTCTCTCATTGCCAGCCCAGGTGCATGGGTGCTACAGCAAAGGCAGACCAGGAGAGCCAAGCCGAGTCTCGTCATCGCGTCCCCACGCCCTGATTTCTCCCTGCCGTCATCAGCATGGAGCAGAGCATGGCCCTTGCCCTCTTCTGTGATTGGCCCTCAAAACTGGCCTCTTGTGGGCTTTAAAAAGGAGAGCAAAGCCTGAGGCCAGGGCCCCCGTCTGAGACCAATGACTGATGCCGCCCTGATGAAGCATCACTGCGATGCGGGAGGGATGCCGTCGTCTCACCATGGCTCCGTTGACTGAGGGAGGAATTGTGTCTTCTGAGTCAGGGTGCTCCAAAGAGCCCATTCGGAGGCTCCTCCCCCCACAGCCCCTGCAATGCCATGAGCCCCGCCCCCTTTCAGAGCATTCAGGCCCAAGTCTGAATCCCTGGGACCATGGAGGTCACTGAGCCCTGGGCTCCAGTCCCCTAGAGTGCGGATCCTCAAAGGATCCCGAGAAACGTCTGGGTTCTCAGGATAAATGTGATGCCACTTTGCATAATATAGTGACACTTTCTAACATAGTGACTGCTCATTTACATAAAACTAACATGTCTAGTATTCACACGCCAACACCAGGGTGACTCTTGAGTCCAACCCTCCTGGTCCCGCCTGTATTCAGAACGTTTCAGGGAATAATTTTAAGAAGCATTGGCCAAGTTCCACCTCTCTCCTGTACATGCCTTTAAGGGCCGAGGGAAGAAAGGAGGCAGCCAGACACGCCCAGCTTGGAAGTGGCAACTTTGCCTATCAGGTCCGTTTTAAGCACATGGAATTAAATGACCTGGGAATGCTGGGAGTGTCATGATGTGCGAGGTCCACGCGTTCCCCTGTGCAAGTCTGGGGCCACAGAGAAGGTGGACATGGTGGTGACCAGCATAGAAAGAAGGAAGTGGGTCTGTGAGCAGCGTTTGGAGGAAGGAGAGTGGTGTGCTTTCTCTACCTTCCCATGTGGGAGTCGTTTCCTCCTCTTCTGAGTTGTCTGAAGTAGGTTTGCTGTAGCATTGAGTATACTGGCTGATTGGTTTCTTGCGTTATTCTGTCTCCCATGCGCTGAGATTCTCCCTGATTTATCTTATATCTGTGGCCCAAACACATGGATGGGTAGGTGGTTTGTGCCTGTGGGCATGAACTGAGGGATGAATAGGTGGAGAGTAAAGGTCAAAGGGAGATAGATGCCTTAGATTAGCGGTTGTGATTGTGACTTAGCTGATAGTTGGCAAGGGGCCAGGAAGGAAAAATAATCAGGGTGAATACTCTCAATTACATTGGATAGTGAACACATATGTCCTAGTTATGAAACATAAAAACAGGGGCCCTCGTCGCTATGAACAGAGCCCTGGTGGTGGTCAGAGATCAGCATTGGCTGCAGTCCGCATGGTCAGCAATTCAAAACCACCAGCAGCTCCATGGGAGAAAGACTGGGCTTTCTACTCTCATAAACAGTTCCAGTCTCGGAAACCCACAGAGGGCCCCGTGAGTCAGCATCGACTCGGTGGCAGTGACTTGAGTGGGTTGCTGTGAGTTGGAATCGACTCGATGGCAGTGAGTCTGGAAAGTAAGCAGGACTCTAAAATTAGGTAACAACGCCATCCACCAATGGCAGCCAAGGCCCTGCCTCATCCCATCTGTACTCATGAAGTTCAATGACAGGGCCCCAGTTATGCAAATGTTTTGTTGTGTTTTCTTTAGTGAACTTATAGGTATTTGGCAAGAAGATGAGGCAATTAGCAGGCAAACTGGTGCAGTCATCTAGCACACCCTTTGCTCGGCCTACACAGCATTTTGTTAAGCCAAGATGCTGAGGACCAAACCCTTCCCGATCTCTTCAGAGTAAGTACTGATTCCGCAATATGGTGTTTTCCTCACTTTAATCGCTTGTCGCCACAAGCTTCCAGCTGTGTTGTGCCCACACCATCTAAAACTAAAAACGAGCACCAGACACTCACATGGGAACTCTAAGGCTAATTAGAGTGGCATTCGTACAACTGCCTGACCCCCATGACAGAAGCTTTCTCCACAAATCCCGAGACCGTCCAGTGAGGAAAACAAAGGCCATCGAGTCAGGATCTGCTGGAATATGGCCGTAAACCACCGTTGGCAGCTTGCATTTCGCAGAGACTCAAATGCAAAGAGGCAGAAGAGCGGGCAGGCCCTACGGTCCAGGTGTGCCCTGGTTGGAGGCTGTTATTGATGAAGGTGGAGGCAGGCTAGCTAGAAATGGTGGTCAGAAGTGGGGTGTGTCGTGTGATTTGTTTGAGGAACACGTTAGGCTGTTTTCTAGTGGGTTCTGAATTGGAAGGGGGACAAAAATAATTTTGACAGTGAACGGCTCTCGGTGGGGTGCTGCAGAGCTTGTGGATTATTTGCCCGGCTGACCACTATGGACGGGGTGGCTCAGAGTTCTTAAAGTGCCTAGAACAGATGCTGTTCGGAAGGGACACGGCAGGCTGAGACTGTAGAAGACTCCACATCTGGTCACATGGAGTGATCGTCAGGCCCACCCTGGGCAGGTCCCCCAGTGACCTCCTGATGTAGACTTGCCCTTTATGATCTGGCCATTGTCCAGTTGGACATTCAGACACGCACGAGGGCCGTAGAATGTCTTCTCTTGCTGTCTAGGGGTGTTGGTCTCTTAGGGCTGCCGTAACAGATGAAGACAAAATCGGGGACTTGAAAGAACAAACACTTCTTGCACAGTCCCGGAGGCCGAATGTCTGAAATCTAGGTACCACTGGGGCCATGCTCACGCTCCAGGCTCTAGGAAAGGTGCTTTCCTTGCCGTGTCCTAGAGCATCTTGTCGTCAGCCACCCTTGGAGTCCTCAGGTTTGTGTCTGCATGACTCTGGTCTCTGCCTTCAGCTTCACCTGGCCTTCCTCTTTGGGTATGTCTTTATATGAATTTTTCTAACAGAGGTCACCCTGATCCAGGATGACCTCATCTTAGCTTAATCTATATCCAAATAAGGTCATATTCTGAGCTTCCAGGTCAACATGAATTTGGGGGTGGGGTGGGGAGGGAATCTCTCGTCAGCCCACTACACTGGTTAGGGACCTCCTTTGGCTATCACTGGGGCCTAAATGCTGGCAAGTGTGGGCTGGCCTACGGCCTATGACAAGGGTTCCATTCTTACAGTCTTGGGGTGCCCAGAATAGAGGGTGTTGGGAAGTGACTCTTGGGGTGGAAACTTTAGAACACTTAGAGATGGGGAAAGAGGGGGCCCACCTTGAACCATATGGAGTGATTGTCAAGCCCACCCCATGTTAGATGGACACGCCTGCACTCTGGTGAGTTTACGATGTAGACTTTTCCAAAGGAGCTAGAGGGCGGCGTGCCTAGATAGAAAGGGGCTTAATTATGGAAGTTCTGTGTCTGGGGGCTATGACTTTTATATGACCACCGATCCTCATAGTACATGGATCACCAACGTGCTGTTGGCCTCCCAACTATAAATACAGGGAAAAATAATTTCTGAAGTTTGGGGTGTTTATTAAACTCCAGAAAAAGTTCCCCATTAAATTCAGAATGTTCTGCCACCCATTGTCTCATTCCCCAAGACCCACTGTTCCAGGTAACAGATTACAATTCAGATGAGAAATACTCAGGATATAGTTTGGGCAGGACAGTTTTTTCTCTGCCGTACACACAGGCAGATCTCTCTGTGATCATCAGCTTGTCTTCTGCCCTGCTCAGGCAATGTGACACAGCTCTTAGGGCTGCCATTAAATGCTGAAAGGGCATGCTACTCCCCAGCCTCAATATGAAGGTGCTCAACTCAAGCACTGTGGTCCACAAACCCAGTGCTCTCAATTAAGTGCTCAGAGGCAAGCCATTCCACAAACCAGTCTTCTGACCAGTGCTCTGTCATCCTCTGGCTCCTGGTTTTGCTGTTGCTGCCCCTCTCCCACTCCCCTGCTCTCCACAAAGTTATCGCTTAGGTCAAGGAGGTTCAACACTCAGGAATCTTGGGAATCCAAAGGATGTACTCTACTCCTGGCTCTTTCTTGCTGGTAGAGATGTTCCTACTCCAGCTGCTGAGATGGCTCAACTTATATGCAACCAGACGGCAGTCACTCAGAGCTGAATCATATAATCTGATAAGTAGCTTCCCTCATCTTCTTCCCCAGAGCAGCAGGAAAACAAGGGTCATTTGGTGGGAGTAACACATACCATAGATAGGAGCCCTGGTGGCATAGTGGTTAGAGTTAGCCTGCAATCCAAAAGGTCAGCAGTCTGACACCACCAGCCACTCCTTGGGAGAAAGATGGGTTTTTCTACTCCCATAGAGTTACAGTCTTGGAAACTCACAGAGGCAGCTCAACCCTGTCCCACAGGGTCACTATGAGTCGGTATAGACTCGATGGCCGTGAGTTTGGTTTTTGGTAACATAGACTATGCTTAGAAGAACCACATCAAATACTTCACTGCATTGCAAGCTCCAACCTAAGCATCATCCTAAGCCACTCTCCTCACCTCCCACATCGAGTCCATCCACAAATGCTAGTAAGTTCTGCTTTCCACTTGCTTCTTACAAAACCGAGAATATTCCAAAGGTGAGCAAGCATGATCATTGCAAACTCAAGCTGGGAATGATGAAAAGCACCCTCTTCCCACTCTGGCCCCATAGCATGGTGTGCTGCGGGAACAATCTGGAAAATAGAGGTGAGATAGGGGAAAGGGGAGGGTTCCATAGGTAATAGGTGTTAGACAACTTAGGGAAACGTGATAGAGAATGGGCGCCAGGGATTGTGGACTCTTGTGCAGCGACTGTGTGGCTTTGTTGTCAGAGTCAAGAGGGCTAGGCTCTTGGCCTCTGAATCATCTCACTCCATAGGGACAGGACCCTCCCTGGAAAAAGGAAAACCGGCGTCAAGCTGTGCCCCTCTGAGAGAGTGGACACATTTCTCAAAGTGCTTCTGGGAAACGCTGTTTGGGTGTCGTCTGGTTGTGTTGTGGCGGCTTTCTTGTGCCTGCTGGAAGCTGAGCTACCAGTATTTCAGATACCAACAGGGTCAGCTAGGGTGGAGGGAGTAACTTCTTCTGAGCCGCTCAGGTAGCACAAATGTTAGTCACTTGACTGCCAACCAAATGGTTGGTGGTTCAAACCCACCAAGTGTCTCTTCAGGAGAAAGATTGTAAATATTTCAGCCAAGACAGCTATAAGGAGCCCTCAGGTGGCACCCCACCACCACCACCATCTTAGAACCAAGTGTTTCACCAAGGGGCCCTTGTCTATCTTAAAAACAAAAATTAAGGCTATCAGTATTAGCACATTAAATGTCTTTATAACTAGGTTCAAATTTATTTTTTTTTAAATAAGGGAAAGTCACTTGGAATCCTATCGGCTGACACTGGTGGGCACTGATGGGGTGGCATAACATCAAAAGCCATGCAATAGCAAGTACTGAGCCAAAGCAGTGTTGTGATTGAGGATGTGGCTTATGGCCAGAGGTCTGTTAAAAATAAACAAATAATTTAAAATGTACGGAAATGAACATTTCCCAATCCCATTCGTGTTCATGCATGAAAAATTGGATCGACTCTTTCGTGGGGTGAATCGACCAGGAGCAATGACACTGCCGTCAAAGAAGCGTACTCCCCTCCGCCTTCACTGTTGATCTTGAAATCGGCCCTCTTCCTAAGTTTGGGGATGCTGACGCCTCCTACCCCAAACCTTGACGCTCTATTTCTGGATCGCAGTAGTAACACCACATTCCATACTCAATTTCTATTTTTCACAGAAACGTGTGCTTTTTATTATTTCCCCCAGCCTCCCTGCAAAGATCAGAGCAACTTCCAAGGCGTTTTGAGTTCATCATTCACAGCACTTGGCAAGTTTTCACAGAAACTTCCCTGGTGTTCCCGTCATGCTTCTGCTGCTGTGCTCGGGCGTGCACGGTCTGCCTCGCTGACCCTCTCCGCAGTCTCACTGCTTCCTGAGGGACAAGGCCACTCCTTTATGCTCTGTCGCCCAACCATCCCTTCCCTTCTTAACCCCATCCTTGCCATGGCAGTCGGAGATGCTGCTCGCAGCCCTCAGTTAGCTCTTGGCTCTTCCTCCAATTGCTTCTTGTTGCCTCGCCTGCCCATTGTTTTTCTTTACACGAAATTGGAGACGCTTTGCTTTGAAAACAGCTATTGCTTTTACCCAAGCGTGAAGCAGCATGCACTTCTCCTTCCACCCTCTGCACAAACCGACCTGCCCGACCTGGGAAAGCCCAGTGCCTCCAGGCAAGGACACATCTCAACAAGTTACCATCCGTCTTTGTGTTCCCCAAGCCGCGTAGGCCAAGGAGTGGCCATTTCAGTGGGTGGGGAAATATTCCTGGGTAAATACTAGACATATTTATCACCCTGTTCTTAGAAAGGCTGTGTCAGTCTATGAGGTGGCACCCCCGCCCCCCCACACACACACACACGCCCCAAACTCCCCACTAAACTTTCTCTGGCTAGCCTCCATCAGCCATAGGATAGGGACTCCTAGCAACCCCTTGTCCCAGAGTAGAGCGTCCTCTGAGGTTTCTCGGCTGTAAGGGCTCTGGTGGTGTCATGGTGACTCCTTAGGCTGTGAGCCACAAAGTCACAACCACCACCTGGTTGGCAGAAGAAAGATGAGGCTTACAGACAGTTACAGTCATTGAAGCCCACGGGGGCAGCCCAACCCTGTCCTATGGGGTCTCTGTGAGTTGGAAACTACTTGATGACAGTGAGATCACCAGAACTTTCCTCTGTGGTTCGGTTGGGTACATTTAAACTGTCAGCCTTTCCATTAGTAGCTAAGTGCCTGTTTATGCCACCAGACCAAAACAAACAAAAAACCCCCACCAAAGTCACTGCCATTGAGTCGATGGTGATTCATAATGACCTTATAGGACAGGGTATAAATATCCCTGTAAGTTTCTGAAACTATAATTACTTTGGGAGTAGAAAGCCCCATCCCTTCTCCCAAGGAGCGGCTGGTGGTTTTGAACTGCTGACCTTGTGGATCTCAGCCCAATGCATAACCACCAGGCAACTAGGGCACCTATCACAATAGCCCTAAATCACAATAGACCACTCCAGTAATTCCACCTTGAGTCTCTTGTCCCATCTTTTCTCCAAACTCACAGGAAATGTCCTCCCATCCACTGCCTCTGTTTGCTCACATTATCCCCGTCACCTTCTCGCTTCTTTTCTCACCACAGCATTGAAACGCTCCCAGCGTTTTCCAGGAGTAACGATGAGAATTTCTCCAATGAAAAACGTGTTTGCTTCTGTGATACGCTGGGTATTGTGTGGGTAACTAAAGAGCCACTCCTTTTGCTTAGTTCCTGGCGATGGCCGTCCTCAACAAATGTATGTATGTATCATTGACCACCTGTCTGCTCATCCACCCATCTAGCCACTCAACTAGCCACAACTGTGTATCTTTCTGGCCTGGTGTCAAGGTGGGTCAGCAAGGTCAGCAGATTGAAACCAAGATGAGACTTTCTAATTCCACAATGATATGCAGTCTCAGAACCCCACAGGGAGAGCTCCACCCTGTCCTCGAGGGCACCCCCTCGATGTCTGCATATAGCCAAAAATGATCCTCCAAAGGGCCATGGGATGAGTTCCAAAGCCGTTTTTGTCAGCTGCCATTAAGTCAGCTCTCAATGTGTGTACATGTGTGGGCAGGGATGAGGTTGTGTGTTGTGCATGAATGTGCATTGTGTGTCAGTGTCTGAGTGTGTGCATGTGTGCATCGTGAGTCCACTGTCCCTGGATGAAAGCCAGGTACATCTCACTCACAGGCTCTCCCGAACGGATAGGCTCTGGGCAGGCAGCCAAAGCTGCTGCCTGGACTGGGGGTCGAGGAGCCCCAGATGGGTAGGAGGAGGGGGAGGGAGGGGAGTCTCCTGAAGCAGAGCTGTCCAGTGCCTGCTGCAGTCAGGCCTCGCTGACAGTGTGGTACTTGGGGAAGGAAGTTCTCAGTAACAGGGAAGCTGGAGGTTTTATGAACAGAAAACTCTGAATGGAAAGTTAAGGAACATTTCCCAGAACCTAAAGTAGAAACACCCTCACCCAGACAGTAAAGTGTCTAGAATTTCACTTCTAACAGCCCCCTTGCCGCTTTTTAAATTCCCCGAGAAGTAGCTTGACATGCCTCATGCCACGCTTTGAGTGACTTTATTAGGTTCCACGTCTCTCAGGCAGGAGGGAGACTTGCGGCTCAGAAAACATGGGGCAAAAAGGATAAGTAAGGGACAGCTGGGAATTCTCGTCTGTTCGTGACTCTGACCCTGGCTCACCCCAGGCGTAGCTTCTACAATCCTAGCCAACAGTGTGGACTCATCAGAAAGTCCAGACGCCTTGAGGCATGTTCTTGGGTCTGGGCTATTTTCAGGGCAACACAAACGGCTAGGCTGTTCGCCCAAAGCTTGGTAGTCTGAATCCCCCCAGAGGCATGCCAGAAGGAAGAGCTGATGATCTGTTTTCCAGAGGTCACAGCCATTGAAACTCTCCAGAGCACAGTTCTACTCCGACATGGAGAGACACGGGGCCTAATGGAGTCTTTCAAGCCTGGCATAGAGGCTGTCAGCCAACTTGACAGCGGTTGGCATTGGTTTGGGTGCTAAAATCAGGTGGTGAAAATGGTTACGTTTTTCAACTACTAGGGGGAAAGGTGAAGCTTCCAGTCTATCCAGAGCACCTCAGAAGACCTGGAGGTCTATTTCAGAGAAATCATGAGTTGACGATTTACCTAAGATGACATCTGGGCAGCTCACAGTCACATGAAGAAATGTTTGAGTTCATTAGTCATAAGAGAGATAGAGATGAAAACAATAATGCGATATCACCTCCTACCAACACTTTTAGCAAAATTCAGGAAAACAAAATAATAAATGCTGGAGAGGGTGTGGAGAGATTGGAGTGTTTTCAGATGGAAATCAGTGTGGCACTTCCTTGATTGAATGCAAATACAAGTACCTTATGATCCAGCAATCCTGCTAATAAGTATAGGTCCCCGAAATCAAGAAGACGCCATCGGACGCATGCACACCTGTGCTCACTGCAGCACTGACCACAAGGGCAAAAACATGGAAACAAGCCCAGCTGGTGCATCCACAGCATGGAATATTGTGCGCAGTACAAACCATGGCCGTGCTCTTCGACCCCTCGAGAGGAGGGCAACACGAGGGAACGTGTCAATCTTACAACGATAGCTATTTAAGACCACCGTTAATATAATTCCAACAAAGCAAAGGACAAGCGGTTCTGAATGACTATGTGGAGTCCCAGGACAGGGTGGCAACGGGGAGAGAGGAGGACAGGATGAGGGAGGAGGAGGAGCAAAGGAAGGATTGGGGGATGAAAAAGAAAGAGAAGAATGTTTATGGAGGGTTCAGCAGGATATTGTAGCTGATCTCGTTTCTTGAGCCAGACTTTGAAATGAAACAGAGTGTACTTCTTTAAAAAACTAAACTTAAAAAAATCTCCCCAGATCCCTTATCCTTCAGCCCTAACTATTGGTCTGAGAGCCCCCCCCAAAAAATGTGGGGGGAAGAAAGTTAAAATGAAATGAACAGGGAGTCTTTGGTGACCAACAAGTTCATTGCCAAAAAGACTAATCAGCCACAGAACCCCGATGCTGCCCAGCCAGCTCTTCTCAGGCGCACAGGGTGTCGTGCCTGTGTTGGACTTGACTCAAGGGCAGCTGGGTTGGGATGGGTTCTGTGTGGGGGTCTGCAGCAGGCACAGTGAGAGCCCCTGCACCTGCCCCTCCTGCTTCATGTCTTCATCCAGGGGGTCCTGGGAGTCAGCTAGGAAACGGCGATTTCCGAGAGCACCTTCGCCTGCTCAGCCTGAGGGCTCAAACCAGTGCTGGCTGCCTTGTGGGTAGAGGAGAGCGGCAACAGGCAGAAAGGACACTTGTGCTTCCAGAAGCAATTCCGCTTGTGTCCTGTAGGCCAGGGTTTCATTTTCTGGACCGGCCAGTCTGCAGGCTGGCCAGTCACCCCAGAGTGGGAATCTGAGGGTAAAAACCGTGAAGGACAACGCTCCTAGTGGTGGACAGAAATCACAAACGCCCCGATGGTGTGGTAGGGGCAAAAAAGGAGGTTGTGGAAGGATCCAGAGTCATCCCCTCAGGCTGCAAGGAAGGACACCTCAGCTTAGTCCTTGGTCAGTTGCACAAGCTATCTTCTGATCTGCTTCAAGCAGCTGCCAAGCCACTGCCCCAACCGGCTTGTGGCCCGGAAGCCTTGGCCTGCAGTGTTCTTGTTGTGAGTTGCCAACACATCAGCTCCTACTCTGGGAGACCTTTGTGGGACAGAAGGAAATGTTGCCTGGTCCGTCCTGCCTCCTCCTCGCCCTTGCCGGCGAGTTCATGCCCGTCAGTGCAGTCCGTGTGCCAATCCATCTCCCAGGGTGTCCCTTGCCCCCCCACTGGCCCTCTCCCCCACCAAGCATGACATCATCAACTGATCCTTTCTGATGATGTCTCCAAAGCAAGCAAGGAGGTACATCTGCTGTGAGGCCGTGGGTTTTCATGGGAATGATTCCCAGGAGTGGGTCGCCAGGCTTTTCTTCCTAGTCCATCTTCACTGAAATCTGCCCACCAGGGTATTTGAAATGCCAGCATAACTGCTATTTCAGCTAGCTTAACAGCTGGCGTGGTAGCAACATGCAAAGCACACCATACAAAAGCACTGACGGGCAGGTGGTGGTGGCCTAAGCTGCTGGCCCCAATCTCTTTCTCCAGCCCTCCTTGCCTCAGAGGCCACCTGAGGACCATTTCCAAAGGCCAGACAGTGTGGGGTGGAGAATCTTCCTAAGAGTAAATAAAGGAGGATTTAATTACCACGGTGCACCTCAGGGCCCACTCCACCACACTGACCAGGGGCCTGGTCTGCAGCAGTCAGCAGACCTTTAGGCTACAGAACATGGCTGTGACCGAGGACCCCAACTCAGTGCCCTCTTCGCCAAGTGCAGCTGTGGTGCTTCCTGCCACAATATGCCCGTCGGCCTCTCATGTGAGTAACCACGGGATCGTAGTTGACAATGAGCTCAGCCTCCTCCGTGGACAAAGGCAGGCCATGGTTCTTGGATGTAATGCCTTAAGATTCTACTCTCATTAAAACAAACAAAAACAACCCCTTTCCCTTCCAACTTGTCTTTCAAGCTTCCCAAAAAGGATCAAGAGGAACTGTTATTGGGTTATCTGTAGAATAGGGACTTTATCTGGGCACTACTGACCGTCCGGGTTGACTACATCTTTGTTGAGCAGCTGTCCCGAGCACTCTAGAATGTAGAACAGCATCGCTGGCCTCCATCCATTCAAAGCCAATGCTATCACTCCCCTCCCACGGCAGCCCTGGCAGTCAAAGCCTCTCCAGAAAGTGCCAAAGTGTGCCCCGGGGGCATACATCACCCCCAGGTGAGAGCTACTCTATGAAGCAATTTATTCAAACAAGAGATGGTATTGAACACCTGCAGGATGATTATATATATGATATATAAAAGTAATTTTATTAAGATTGAACCTAGAGCACAGCAGCCCTCCTCGGCTGTGAACTACCCTCCACTGCCCACTCTGCCACACTCTAGAAGCACGCAGCTTGTAAAAGGCCATCTCTATACAGAAAACAAACTCCGGTCCAACGTCATCATGGGTTAGACTGTTCACACAGTTTCAAGGTTTAAGTCTTCTTTGTACTGTTGTTCCCCTGCCTTTCTCTCCTCACTTAGGGCACAAACGGCCGGGCCGGGCTGCAGCTCTCCCTTGACTGATCCTGGAGGGGCTATAGGAGGAGTGCTGGTCAGCGCCTCGGAGCTATTGGCACACCAGCCCTGGGGTGCTATCCCACATCTCAGGGTAGTGGATGGCGGGGGGGCAAAGGCAGGGGGGAATAGACAGGATAGGTAGGGGTTAGGGCAACTCTTATAGGCAAAGGCACCCTGCTCCTTCCTGGCCCTGGCCTGCACCCTCAGCTTCAGTTACATCCAGTCCTACACCATCCTCACAATTGTCCTTTGAGGCCATCGTTACAGCCACTGTGTCCATCCATCTCCTCGAGGGTCTTCCTCTTGTTGACTGCCCTGCTACTTTACCACATGTGTCAGTCTGGGTAAACTAGGGAAACGAATCCACAGAAACACATATGCATGAGAAAGTTTTATATAAAGGGTAAGCGTACATTAAGAAAGCATCCCAACCCAGTGCTGCCTAAGCCCATAAGTCCAACATTAGCCCATATGTCTGACACCAATCTACAAAGTCCTCCTCAATCTCACAAAACACAAGCAAAGGTGCTGACTCCAGGAGGGAAGCTGAATCAGTGAACATGTAAGCATCTCAGTGCTGGCAGGGGTCTCCACACGGCTGCTTCAGCACCCAGGGCTGCATTGGTGTAGGTCCAGGTGGCTTCTCGGGGATGTCTCACAAGAAGTGAGCCTTGCCAGCGGAATCAGGGAACTGGCTAAGGTAGTAGAACACTGTTCCAACCATCAGAGAGCTAGAGACCCAAGAACTAAAAAGGCGAGGCTCACTGAGCCATTTATCTCTCTGTCCTTCAATTAATCCCACATGTGTTTATCAGCCAGGTTGGCACAGTCAACCTTAACTATCTCACCAAGCATGATGTCCTTCTCTAGGGACTGGTCTCTCCTGACATGTCCAAAGTATGTAAGACGAAGTCTCCCCATCCTTATCTCTAAGGAGTCCTCTGACTGTATTTCTTCCAAGACAGATTGGCTTGTCTGTTTGACAGTCTATTCCAGGGGTGGCAGGAGAAGCCGCCCACACCAGTCACCTCTACTACCAACTGCCAGCCAAGTGCCTGTAGCTGGGAGTGGGGACAGTTGGGCAGGAAGCATTAGGCTGGTGTTGCCCCAGCCTCTGGCCAACACAGGAGGCTTCAAGGTAGCACAGAGCTGCAGTGCTCCTGTAAGGGGATGAGGGAAGAGATGTGTGTACAGCCCCCACCGCCCAGGTCCTGGGAGAGGTCTGGCCTTGCTTATCCAGTGCTGTGGCCTCTACCAGGGTTGGGCTCCCGGATTGCTTAAAAGGAAGCAGGTCAGGCAAGGGCACAGGAACCAGGCATTCCTGAGCAAGATGGCCCCATCTCCTTATTTGGATGCAAACCAACCTCCACCCCACCCTGCAGGATCGGCCCTCATAGCTGAGGGCTCCGGACCAGAGGAGTGGATCCCTGCTCTGCCCCAGCGGGGTTCCCTGGGGAGCCACCCCTGGAGGCAAGCTCAGCACTGCCTAGGGCAGCACAGGGAAATCCATGAGGACACGTGGAGGGGCGGCAGCCAGCCTCACTATGTCTCCTGCACTGCTTCAGTGGGCAACATCTGCCGGTTTGTGGCAATTGTTCCTCAAATCTTCGTCATAGAACATGGAGCCTGGGCTTGGGAGGATGATAGGCCATGCAGTGAGGCCGTGCGGCCCCTCAGAGCTTGTTCAGCACCTGCTGTGCGCCCCCTTCCCCATCGCTGCTGAGGTGAAGGGCCACAGGTCCCAGCCTTGGCGTCGCTGGTACCCCTCTCAGGGCCACAGTGCTCCAGGCCCAGGGCCAGACTCTCGCTCTCTCCCCGCCACAATCACCTTCTGCAGGCTCAGCCTTCTCTCTGGTCATTCAATATTGAAACCACTGACTGACGTGTTAAAAAATGATATCTAAGACTCTATCCATCCCTTGGCGCTGGAGAAGAATATTGAAAGTACTATAAACTGCTAAAATGACAACCCGATCTGTCTCGGAAGAAATACAGCCTGAGTGCTGTTTAGAGACAAGGAGGGTGAAACTTCATCTTACATACTGCGGACATGTTGTCAGGAGAGTCCAGTCCCTGGAGAAGGACACCATGCTTGGCGAAACAGAGGGGCAGCGACAAAGAGGAAGACCCTCGAGGGGATGGATCAACACCGTGGCCGTGACCAGGGGCTCAGGCACAGGAATCGCAAGGATCATGCAGGGCGTGTGGCATTTTGCACTGTTGTGCATAGGGTCGCTGTGAATCGGAATTCCTCAACAGCACCTAACAGAACATCCATCCCTTGCCGTCTGGGACTGCGGATGACTCGCAATGACTGGGACAGACACAGAAGGAAAGCCCCTCAACATGAATGCCCCGCCCCACCGGATTAGGAAGGGAGTATTTCCACGGAACCTCGACAGCAGAGGACTCCATTTCCCCCCAGGCCAGTAGGGGCCATATGCTCATTTCCACAGCACTCAGTACCAAGAGGACTGCGATGGCCACAAGGGAGTGGGTGGGCCGCTCAGGATTTACCATTTAGGGTGGAGAATTTCAGTCGGCTCATCCGCTCACCCCCAAACGTTTTTTATTTTTAAAGTTTACTATGAAATGGAACTGCTGCTGCGGATCCAGCCACCGAGTCTGTGGCTCCGTGCTCTGGGACTGGGTTCCTCTGACCGCCTCCCCTTCCTTTCTTTCTACCCACAAAATATGCTCCTCTTTGCAATCCCAGCGACAGCTGTTTATAACACTCATTTGGGGCTTTGCTTTATATGAGAAAGCCAAGTTCGGGCTGCATTTCAGAGACGTCACACTAGAGTTCAGTGACCTGGCTCTGAAAAAGCGTTATGTTGATTCTGCTTCAAAACGCGGGCAGTTTCTTGTGGCTGCAGAGAGCGAATCCAACCCTCCGCCCCAAAGGATTTGCCAAGCTTGCGGTGGCCACAGCCGGGCCACACAAAGAAACCGCTCGTTCCGCTGAGAGCGCTTGCCGTCAGCAGCTGCAGAGGCTTCTGCTGGGCAGAGCTGGCAGATGCAAGCTCCGTCTGGTTAATTTGATGTTCGGTTGTTTCTGGAAGCACTCCGTTTGTGGGGTGCTGTTAGTTGCCATCAAAAGAGCTGCGCTCGCTTCACAATCTTTGCCACGTCGTAGGCAGCATGCCACTCCATCTCGTGGAAGGTCTCCCTTGGTCTCACTGGCCCTGTACGTCATCAACCACGGTGCCCTTTTCTAGGGATCGCTCTTCTCTGCGGCCTGTCCAAAGTAAGTGAGACGGAATCTCCCCAACCTGTCATCGAGAGGGCATTCTGACTGTTCTTCGGAGATGGATTTTTCTAGTGCAACTGGACTCTATAGTCTGTTCAGTATGCTGGGCCAACACCACGGTGTATGTTTGTGACTGTAGGAAAGGCATTGGACTATGGGAACCACGATCAATTATGGACAACATTGTAAATAATTGGACTTTCAGAACACTTCATTGTGCTCCCGCAGAGCCTGCGCACAGAGCACGAGGCACGTGTCCAAACAGAGCAAGAGGATGCTACATGGTTGAAAACCAGGTGAGGCGTGCATCAGGCTGATACATTTACATTGTACCTCGGCTTGCACCCATTCAATGTACTTATTCAGTCTGCATGCTGAGCAAATAATCTGATAAGATGTACATTCTCCAGAGGAGAATAGCATCGGGATTTGAGGAAGACTCGTTAACAACCTGTGACTTGCTAATGACACAACCTTGCTTACTGAGAGCCAAGAGGACTTGAGGCACTTACTGATGAAAACCAAAGACTGCAGTCTTCAGTAATCAATGCAATTCATGGTCAAGAAAACCAAAATCCTCAGAATTTGGACCAAAATACAACATCACCACAAATGGAGAGAAGATTGAAGTTGTCAAGCATTTCATTTTGCTTGAGTCCACCAAGCAAAATGCTCGTAGAAGCAGCAGTCCAGAAATAAAATTGCATTGGCTATTTTTTGGTAAGTGAACTCTTTAAAGAGCTAAAAAGCCAAGATATTACTGAGAGGTGAGGTGCTATGGTATTTGCAATTGCTGTGTGTGTGTGTGTGTGTGTGTGTGTGTGTGTGTGTGTGTGTGTGTGTGTAAGAGAGAGAGAGAGAGAGAAAGCTGGGCAGTGAATAAGGAAGACCAGCAATACACTAGCGCTTTTGAACTATGACGTTAGTGAAGAATTCTGAAGAGACCATGGGCTGCCAGAAGGAACACATCTGTCTTGGAAGAAGTACAGCCAGCATGCTCCAGAGAAATGAGGATGGCAGGACTTCATCTCACATACTTCAGACATGTCATCAGGAGGGCCCAATCCCTGGATAAGGACACCATGCTTGGAAAAGCAGAGGATCGGCAAACAGAGGGAGACCCCATAAAGTGAATGAACACAGTGGCTGCGACAATGGGGTGGAGCATGGCGACGGTTGTGAGGATGGCGAGGCCTGAGCGGCCCTTCGCTTTGTGGTACCTGGGATCGCTGTGCACCAGAAGTGATTCAACAACACCCGACAGCAACAACAGCCACGGCTCACTGAGCACTTGCCATTTGTCCTCTGCACACCTGGTTTCATTGGACCCTAGCCATTTGGGAGGAAGGTCGTGCTACTGCTGTCTTAATTGGGGAAACTGACTCAGAGAGAAACAGCAGCTTCTCAAGCTCACTCAGCCAGTACGGGCCGGCTGCTGAATTCTCTGCCTGTGTGTCACATTGTCTTCGTCCCTTGGGGCTGCTGTAACACAAGTGTCACAAGCAAGTGGCTTTAAAGAATGGAGATGTGTTTTCTCAAGTTCGGGAGGCTAGCAGTCAGAATTCATCATGTCGCTCCAGGGGAAGTTCTTCCTTGTTTAGTTCAGCTTCTAGCAGCTGCCAACTTTCCTTGTGAACCCATCTGTCGCCATGGTTTACCCTTCTTTTCTCCGTGTGTGTGTGTGTGTGTGTGTATGTGTGTGTGTGTGTGTGTGTGTTCATTCTGGCCTTTTGATACCTCAGAAGAGACTAGATTTGGGATCCACCGACAGCAGTATAAATTCAACAGACTGACCCATTACATTACATTACATTAAGTTGTCTTACAGAAGTGATTATACTATGCTATGTTATGTTACATTACATTATTTTCTGGAAAGTCATGAAAATAAACTGTAAAAACCAAAATCCTCTTAACGGGCCAATAAATAACATCATGATAAATGGTGACGAATGGAAGCTGTCAATGATGTCATTATACTTGGATTAATCATCAATACTCAAGGAATCAAGAGACGTATAAAAAGCCAATTCACTGCCATTGAGCCAATTCTGACTCATAGAGACCAGCACTGGGGAATCTGCTGCCAAAGCAACTCAACAAGAAACGGCTTCCAGAATTAAAGACCAAACAAAGATGGCACCCAGATAACTACGTTTACCTGGTCCCAGCCATGCTCTTTCCGATCCCATGTGCAAGCTGACAGTGAGAAGGGAAGAGTGGCGAAGAGTGTGAGTTGTGTTGAACCGGCCATGCAATATGCTGAGGTATATTGACTGTACTGAGGAACTCCAAAAGAATGAGTAAGTTCGTGTTGGAGGAAGTACAAGCTGTAAGCATCAGGTAAGATGAGGTGCTAAAGAAGGACCTCTTGGTTGATACGTAGAGGGAGCGAGAACAAGAACCTCCATGCGCGAGAGGAGTAGACGCGGTGATGCAACAATAAGCCCAGAAACAATTGTGAGGATACGTTACTGTTGTCGTTTTCAATCCGTATCGACCAAATGCACAACACGCACAACACGGCCTGGTCGTGGGCCAGCTTCATAATTGTCCCCGTGCGTGCGGCCGCTGGATCAGTCCACCTCGGGGAGGGCCTTTCTCTTTCCGCTGCCCTCCACATGGCACATAGGAACTTGTTCGGCAGCCATCCCTCTAACATTGCCTAATGAGTTTCCCCTTTTCTGTTTGCCCTCCAAATAACTGCCCGATGCCCAAGGATGGCGTGTCCATCAGCACGAGTCTGCATCAGTGGTCTGCTTCCATCTGCAATGTGCATCCCCACACCTCCGCTTGTGCCTGTTCTTACCTTCCTCAAGGGCCAGTTCAAGAACCCCCTCTCCAAGGAGTGACCCTCGGTTCTCTTAATGCCTGGAGTGTTCTCTTGTGATGGGTGTGTCTGTTTTGTACTGGAGCTACCTGAGGGATGTCTGCTTCTCAACCTAGATTCTGAATCCATTAGAGGCAGGGACTACACTCCAGTCTCCTCCATAGGTGTTTCTCCCTAGTACCTAATCGAACACCTTGTAAGCTACGTTTGTTTATTTATTTGTTTTAACTGGATCATTAAAATTTGATTATTTGAAGTCGGCTCAAGCTTCGACTATTGCTTTTGTTGAGAAGCAAGATGTGTCTGGCTCACAATTTGAATGTCTACGCCTTATTCGGAGATTGCAACTGGGTCTGTACTGAAAGTCTAGTCTAAAATCTTAACAGAATGGTGCATTTTAGAATAATTCAGCAAGATGTTCTGCACTCCCCCGCGTCCAGTGCTATGTCTCTGACGTACTCATTCTTGGTCAAATCAGATTCTTAGTAGTCAAGGAGAATGACTGTGTGTCTTCCCATCCTGCTACACACACACACACACACACACACACGGACACAGAAGCACATACTACACACATACACCTACACCACAAACTCAAAGTTAAAATCTTCTTTTGTGAGGGAAAGCCTCAGGAAGGAACCTTGGGGCAGGAGATGCCACCCCGTGAGCCCAGCTCGTGCGTGATGGGGATGACACTAGGTGCAGTGCTCCGGGCAGCTCGTAGATCAGTGCTGACCAGAACCAGCGTCTGAAAACGGGCCAGGTGGCCCCATGATGGCCTAGGCTGCCACTGTAGAGCCACTTGGATCTTGGGGTGCATAAGCAAGCTATTCGCCCCAGAACAGCCCTGCTCTTCACCTCTGGCTGGACGCCTGCCTGCTCCTCGGCCCTTGCTTCGCCCCTCAGCCTCGCCCGAGTTGGCTGCGGGCAGTGGTGGTCCAGTGGTGGAATTCTTGCCTTCTGTGTGGGAGGGCCCGTTTCGGGCACCAGCTAACCCAGATGGTGTTCAGCCACCGGCCCTTGGCCAATTGAGGCTGGCCCGTCGTTATGGTGTTGAGTAGGGGTCAGAACAGACTCCTGACGAAGGCAGACTGGGAAGAAAGGCCTGGCAATCTGCTTAGAGAAACCAGCCAACGAACTACACGGACACCCAGCGGATCACAATAGCTTGAGCCCCCATCAAGGAGAGGGCACACGGCCAGGCGTCCCTTTGCTCTGCTGCACGGGGTCACCAGGAGTCAGGGCCCCACGCTGCAGACACAGTTCACAACAACAAACAGCAGAGGCAGCTTCTGGGGTCTTCGTGAAGAGGTGTGGGCTCCCCCAAACCACACGGAGAGACAGCGAAGGTGCAGGGACGGGGTGTGGAAGGCATGAGTGAAGTCTGCAAGTGCAGGGACAGGGCATTTCGAGGGATAATTCTGACTGCTGTCGCCTTGGTCTCTCGGTGACTGCCAGCAGACCAGGGCGGCAGCAGGAAGGCTGGCAGCAAACCCTGCAGAGAGAGCTCCACTTGCACGGGGCCCCTGGGCCAAGCTGGTGCTGCAGCCACCAGAGGAGCAGGTGGCACCTGCAGCCTCGCCTGGGGTCGCCTCAGAGACAGCCTCGGACTTGTGCTCTCCCAGCATGGCTGCCCGTGCTGTCCTGCCGCCGCTGCCACAGAGGACCAAGGTTGGTTTTCAGAACGTGAGCCCTAATCAGTCAATGACCTTTAGGCGTGGGATCTGTCTGCAGCAGAGAAGTAGGGATGCGCGTGTGGGACACGTGTGCATGTGATGTGGTGTGGTATGTTATGTGTATGTGTATGAGGATAGGTGCATGGTGTGTATGTGTTTATGGTGCCTGATTGTGTGCATGCATGTATGTGACGTGTAAGTATGTGTGTGTGTTTGTGTGGTGTGTGATGTATATATGTGTTGTGTAAGTGTATGCGGTGCATGTGGTGTGTGTGTAGGCCTGATGTGAAAGTGTGTGTGCAGTGTGTGTGATGCATGTGTGAGTGATATGGAAGTGTGTATATGTGTAGTGTGTGATGTGTATGTTTGTGGTATGTAAGTGTGTGTACATGTAGGCGGTGTGTGTGGTATATATGCTTGCAGGGTGTAGAAGTGTGGGTGTGTGGGTATGTGGTATAGCAATGTGTAAGTGTGTATGTGGTGTGTGTACATGTGTGCAGTGTGTGTGTGACATGTAAGTGGTGTGGTGTGTGAGTGTGTGCATGTGTGGTATATGAACATGTGTGGGTTTGGTGTGTGTGGTCATGAAGAGAAATTCCAATTACTGGAGACAGGGCCATCCCTCACTCTTTTCGTCAGTGGATTTCCCTGAGGGTGACCGCCCCATCCTAGCTGGAGCACCGGTCAGCCTGCCATCGCTCTGAGGACTCCATCAAAGACAATCCTTCCAGGCGCTTTACAATGGAATTGTGTCCCCTCCACAAAGATGTACTGCAGTCTTGGCAGTGGTAGCTGAGGGCATGACCTTGTTAGGGACTTGAGTCTTTATTGATTTATTTTTAAAATCATTTTATTGGGGGCTCGTACAACTCCTATCACAATCCATCCATCCATTCATTGTGTCAAGCACATTTGTACATTTGTTGCCATCATCCTTCTGAAAACATTTGCTTTCTGCTTGAGTCCTGATACGTGAATCTTTAAGATGGGATCATTCCCCACGAGGGCTGATGTGTCCTCATGGATATGAAGAACAGACTTTGGGACACGTAGGGGGACGCAGCCATGGGGAGATGCCAGGAAGCGTACAGTAGTGTGAGCTCCCAGAAGGTGGAATTGATGAGGAAAGATCTCTCAGAGCGAATGGGGAGAGCTTTCCCTCAATTCAGACTTTGAATCTCCACAAGTGTGAGACAATACATTGGAGTTCTTTTAAGGCCCTCCATTTGTGCTTCTTTGTTGCGGCAGCCCTAGGAAATGAATCCAAACCCAAACCCACTGCCGTTGAGTTGATTCCAACTCAGAGTGACCCCACCCAGAAGGCCCAAGTCTGTCCATCTTTATTGGAGCAGCTAGCCTCGTCTTTCTCCTGAGAAGTGGCTGGTGGGGTTTGAACTGCTGACCATGCAGCTAACAGCACAACTCCTATCCCACAGCACCACTAGCGCTCCTTGGAAATGAATACACAGATCTGAAAGTCAATTCACACCTCTGGCCTGGTCTAAGAGAACCTTTCCTGAACGGCAGGAAGGAGAGACCGGTGGATGGCCTCTCCCTCTTCACCTATAGCCGAGAGCTCCCATGGCATGGCCTTGGAGGCCGAAGGGCCCAGAAATGTGGAATCCACCCTGGGAGTGGGAAGCATTGACCATCCACCTGTGTGACATCAGGCAAGTGAATGGCTGCCTACGGCCAAAGGAGCAGCCCCTCTCCCCTCAGTGCCCAGAATGTTGGTGTGGTTTGCATCACCCTCCGGACCCTCACCCATGTAGTGTCAATCAGAATATAACCTTATATGAGAGTGATTTTTTTCCACCCATGGATCCCTGCTCTCCACACGCGTGGCTCCTACTGCACAGCCCTCCCCCAGGTGATGCCCAAGAGCAGGAACTTGCTCTGCGTCATCAGAGGTTCCTGCTCGCAGCTCTCCTTCTGGGGGACCACAGTTCCCTCTGTGGACCAGGGCCCAAGAAGCACATGCAGACCCATAGCCTGAGTAGGGGGAACCGGGCCTTTGAAACCCAAACTCCACACCAGTCCAGGTGTTGACTTGCCCAGGGGACTGGGTAATGGGGCACTGCCTGCTCGTGTTTCCAGGACCCCATCAAAACCATCTGGGAAGGTGTTCCCATGCAGAAGGAGGCTGAGTTGGAAGTTCCTGACAGGGTTGTAGTGTGAGGGGCGTCAGTGTGTGTAAGGGCGTAAGCCCAGGAGCACAGTGCTCACTGAGCTGCTCCAACCAGGTGGCAGCCCTCCCTTCCACACGAAGCTCGCGCAGAGTTCGTGGCAGCTTTGTTTGAAATAACCAAATAACCAAAAGGCAGAAACCACCCGAGGGTCTGCCGAGCGCTGAATGGATAAACACAGTGTGCTTTCCCATCCAGTACGAATCATCCCACCACAAAGAGACGCAGGCTTGGATCCATGCTACAGTGTGGACGGACGTGGAACACGGTTATTGATATTGGCTGCCAGCAAGATGAATCTGACTCATAGTGGCCCCAGTGGGCAGAGCAGAAATGCTTCTTAGGGTTTTCTTAGCAGTTGTGGGTTGTTGTTTTTTAATAAATCATTTTAATGGGGGCTCTCACAACTCTTATAACTTTCCATACATCAATTGTATAAGTACATTTGTACATATGTTGCCATCATCATTTCCGAACTATCTTCTTTCTACTTGAGACTTTGGTATCAGCTCCTCCCTTTTCCCCTCCCTCCCCATCCTCCCACCCTTGTGAACCCTTGATAATTTATTAATTATTTTTATTTTCATATTTACACTATCCGCTGTCTCCCTTCACCCACATTTCTGTTGTTCATCCTCCTGGGGGGAGGGTTGTACATCAATCCCCCTTTCTTCCCCTTCTTCCCCAACCTGCCCCCTACCACCATGGTATCACTACTCTCATTATTGGTCCAGAGGGGTTTATCTGTCCTGGATTCTGTGTGACCAGAGCTCTTAACTGTACCAGTGTACATGCTCTGGTCCAGCTGGATTTGTAAGATAGAACTGGGGTCATGATAGTGGGGCAGGGGTGGGGAGTATTAAAGAACTAGAGGAATGTTATGTGCTTTGTTGGTGTTATACTGCACCCTGGCTGCCTCAGTCCCTTTCTTGTGACACTTCTGTGAGGGAATTTCCCATTGTCTACAGATGGGCTTTGGGTTTCCATACCAACCCCCATCATTTGCATCGATATATTTGTTTGTTTGAGGTCTTCTGATACCTGATCCTGTTGACACCTCGTGATCACTCAGGCTGGTATGCTTCCTCCATGTGGGCTTTGTTGCTTCTGAGCTAGATGGCCACTTGTTTACCTTCAAGTCTTTAAGACCCCAGACACTATCTCTTTTGATAGCTAGGCTCCATCAACTTTCTTCACCACATTTGCTTATGCACCCATTTTGCCTTCAGTGATCATGTTGGGAAGGTGAGCATCACAGAATGCTAGGTCATTAGAACAAAGTGTTCTTGCGCTGAGGGAGGACTTGAGTAGAGGTTCAAAGCCCATCTGCTACCTGAATAAATGCTTAACCTATAAATATATGTACATAGACCTATATCCTTATCGTTATACATTAATATATTTACAGACGTACATGCCTATATTTATACTTCTATAAACGTCTTTTACCTCCTAGTTCTTTCCTCTATTTCCTTTTACTTCCCTCCTGTCCCACTATCATGTTCGGCCTTCATTCGGCTCTCTGTACTTCCTCTTGGCTACCGTGCACTTGATCGAAGCCCTGTACGCCCTCCTTGTCAGCAGCTGCCTTTGAATAGCACATCATGCTGAATAAAGTAAATCAGGTGCAAAGGGAAAAGAGTGTATGATCTCATTTATGTGAACTATCTAGACTCAGCAAACACAGAGAGACTCCTGTTTATCCACAGTAGCCAGCAGAGGCTGGAAGGAGGTGGAGATGGGCGTTACTGCTGAAAGGACAGTGTGGGGTGAGGAGAGATGCTTGGAAGCAGGCAGTGGGTGATATGAGCACAACATGGCAGATGTAATTCATATCACCAAATCATACATGTGACAGTGGCTCAAATGGTGGACTTTTTCTTAGATATTGTTCGCCACCATGAGGCTGTAAAACGGAGGTGGAAGAAGGTGATGGTGGAAGAGGAGGAGGAGAGGAAGAAGGCAGAACGGATGAAGAGGAGGAGGCAGAAGGTCCCGAGGTTAGTTTTGCATCTGTGGTTGGGCTGGCCTGGGCTGGGCTGGGCTGGCTCCCACCTCTTCAGGGACCTCCCGGCTGTGGCTTGAGCAGGTCCTTCTGTTTGGCAGCCTGTTCCAGGCAGGGCCTCAGCAGAACCCAGCACCCAGGAGCAAAGGTCCTTCCTTAGCAGGCGTCTCCCTCCACCCTGGCGAGGCGCTAGGCTCCCACTCAGGCCCTGGGTGGCCTGGGGACGTCATCGTGCCAGCTTCAATTTGGGGAACTTCTCTTCCTCGTTCTTCATCTTCTGGTCACTAGTGGCCATCATGATGGCTGACGCCTGGTGACCTAGTGTACACAGAGTTTCTGCACCACCTTCATGACCCTTCGTAGACGCACTGCCCAGTCCTGCGCTATCTTGGTGGTTGTTTGTTCCCCGCCAAGTATGTTTGAGTGCCTTCAGATCAGGGAGGGGTGCGGGGGAGGCGTGCCTTTAAGCGCTGGGGTTTGAAAGTAAAGCATCAGACTTTCCCTCCGAGTCTATCTTAGTCAGGGAGCTTCTCTGAAATATCTGCTCCCAAGGGTGCGCCTGCTGGGATTTGAAAAATCAATGGCACAGCGTCCGGAATCCCAGCCCCAGCCAAGCCTCGGTGTATAACCCGCAGACACAGAGGAGTGGGGGTCCCCAGTGGGCCTGTAACTTGGAAACTAGATGCCTCCGCTGCCTCCTTTGCCCGGCGGAGTGGAGCAGGTGGCTGAGAAGGCAGATCCTGGAACCGCTATATGCGTGCTGTGCATCCTTAGGTAAGTCAGCGCCTTTCTCTGTAAAATAAGATAATAAAGAGTGTCTATGAGATCCGCATCAGGCTGCTAACCGCAAGGACGGTGCTTCCAACCCACCAGCCGCTCTGGAGAACGGAGAACGAGGAGGCTGTCCGCTCCCATAAACATGTACGTCTCAGGAGGAGCTGATACCAAGGGCCCAACTAGAAAGTAAAGGTTTAGAAAATGGTGATGGCCAGTTCTACTCTGTCCTTTGGAGTCCTTATGAGTCAGAATGAGCTCGATGGCGGCATTTTATTCTCCTGTGCAACCCCGCCACGCACACATGGCACGGCCCGTCCTCGCCTTCATTAGACCGAGCTTCTGGCCTTTGTCTCTGGGATGCGCTTGGAAAACCCTGCACCTTAGGAAAGTTTAGACTTCCAGACAGAAACCAGATGCCTGAAGTCTCTGTCCTGCTGCTCTACAGCTCCTGAGCTGTCTGGGTCTCGGGTCACACAGGGCTTCCGCAAGCGGGTGCTGGAGCGCTCTGCTGCACAAATCATTTGTCATAATATTATTCTCAAGCACGGGTGATTCTTCTCAGCTCCCAGCAGCTAGAAAATCCTCTGTGATGTGTGAGGGCCCCGTGGCGGGTGCATCTCACGTTGTATTTCCTCGGCTGCCACCTCTGGTTTGTGCGCAGGCCTGTCACCACGCTGAAAGCCAGCCTGCCCTCGCTCACTGGGACACGCACCACCTCCAGAGCTTCAGTGGCGGGCAGGGGAGGGCCCAGGATGCAGCAGAGCTTGGCCTCAATGTGTTCCCCAGCCCGTCCTCACCGGAAATGCTGCCCATTTGTCTGACACGAAAACCAATAGCCGAGGCTTAGGATAGACACGGCAAGGAGAGGGGTTGGGGTTAGAGGACTGACCTTCTGGCACGGAATCTACCACAACTAACCGGCTGCTAGTAAGCTCACTCCATGGCCAGCAGAACTGTGCTTCATGGGGGCTGTGGGGGCTGAGTTTGGGGGGTAAGCAGATCACTAGGTTTTTCTTCAGGGGCACCTTTGCATGAAGTCCAACCTCCAAACTTTCCCTTGGAAAGGAACACAGTAGCTGCTTACACCTGGCAGAGTGGAGTGCCTGCAGGCACAAGTCAGTGGAGCTAGGCTTGTCAATACCAGCTACCGATCAACTCGAGCTGATTGCTTTGGGGCCAAAGTGGTCTGGGCACTTAATGGGCAGAACTAAAAGAGCTTTGTAACACTTGCCCAAGCAGGGCAGAGGCTAAGGGTTGTGGGACCAAGAGAATTTGAAGAGCTGTTCCCGATCAAAGAACTGTATTCTGAGTATTCCTGAACCTGAATTGGAACCTGCTACTTCTCTGATAAACCCCGTAACCATGAATGTCACTGTGCGCCTGTGAAAATGAATGACAAAGAACTAGTGAGTGCAGTGGGAAGGACAGCTGGTGTCGGCACTGGTAAACAGGCTGGGGGATGGAAGCGTGTCTGACCTCGGCGTTAAAGGCATTGGTCTTGGGCAACTGATACTGATGATCTGGCTTCTTCCTCCTCACCCCATGATGAAGTTAGAGAACTCAGATCCCTGCCCCCAACCACTTTTATACCAGGGAGTTTACCTGCTTACAGTCTACCATGTGAGGGCAATCCCTGCAACAAAGGATTAGCTAGTCCCAAATGCCAATCGTGCCAAGGATGAAAAGTCCTGCTCCGTGGGCAGTGGGGCCGTGTTTCAGTGGGAGAGTAGCTTCCAGGGGCTCTTCCCCAGATTGCTCTAGTCGATCACTGCAGACAGACCCAAGGAAGGAAAGCTTGTTTGTTTTACTCGTGATGCTATGGCCTACACCAGGTTTGCCCGGGGCTAAAATTGGCTTGCTACTTCTTTGTATGGTCTATAAGCTAAGAATGATTTCCATAGTCTTCAGTGATAGAAAAAAAAAAACTCAAAAGAAGGATACCATACCATAACATGTATGATCAGATGATTTTAGGCCAGCTTGACACTCCTGGCTGGGGGTGAAGTCAAACCTGTCAATCAGGTCACAGCCTGATGCTGTGTCCCTGCAGGTGTGGCCATCTTCCCCACCCCCACTCTCTCCCCACCTTCATCCTGATCCTCGTTGGCCAACCTGAGAGCTGCCAGCGCCCTGCCATGTTTCCACTGCCCTGGGATCCATGCGACTCTGCACCCACCAGCCTGTGACCTTCCTGCATTCTGCATCATTGCATGTGCTTGGGTGCATCTGAAGAGGGACTTATGGACTAGTCACAGACTTACAGACTTGTGCTGAACTGGGCTGAGATGCTTTCTTAATTTCTTCTTGATATTAAGCTTTTTCTTATACATCTTTGAGTACACTAGATTTGTTTTTTCGTCAACCTAGCTTAAAACAACATATAAATATTATATGAAATTCACATTTCAATGTTAACCAATAAAGTTTTATTGGAACACAGCCAAACTCATTCCTTTTCATTCTTCTCTATGGCTGCTTTTGAGCTCCACGGAGAGAGTTGAGTGGTTGTGACAGAGAACACATGGTCCTCAAAACTGTACCGGTGGTCCTTCAGACATTTGTCAACCCCGACCCAGGCCATGGCAACAGAGGTGATGGAGGACAGAAAGATGCAGGCCTGGAAAAGATGGACGGGGGGAGAATTAGGGGTGAAGGAAAGAGATCCTTTTTAGCTTTGGATTTTGCTCAAAGAGAAAAAGAGTCGGGGCATGTGGAGAGACACTGAATAAGGTTTGGGGGGCACGGAGTGTGATGTAACTGTGAGACATCCCGGTTGGATACACAGAGCTGGGGCTTAAGAGAGATCTTCCGGCTGGAGATGAGCCTCAATAATCGTCAGTACAGATAGAGCCAGGACGGCAGGCAATGTGGCTAAGGAGAATGAGTTTCACCTGGTGTGGGTCACTGCTTCCAGGGGGATGCAGTGCATGCTAGTGGTCCTCCTCAGAAAAATGGTGGTGCCGTTGGTTGCCATGGTTGCCATCCAGTTAGCCCCTGGCTCAAGGCAGTCCACGCACAGCTTCACAAATGCCTGCTCCCGTGCCTCTACGGCAAGATCAGCTGCGAGTTGGACAGCATCCCATCGTTATCGATAGGGCTTTCCTGGGCCCACCTTCAGGTCTTCCTCCTTGCTTCATCTTAGTCTGAAACTTGGTCAGCCTCAGAGCAACACACAGTCCACTACCTCGATTGAGAATCGAACCCACGTCTCCCACACGGACGGTCAGAATCCTACCACAGACCCATCACTGCCTCATCTCTCGGAGAGGTACCCCACGCTCTCGGCATGGCACTGGGTTTAGAGTCACGGCATCCCACAGTAAACGGGGGACCCAAAGGAGGGCCGGGCACAGACTCGTGGGGACAGAAGAGAAGAAGCCTGTGAAAGAGTCTGAGGCCCGAGCACAGAAGGAGACTGAAGAGGGCAGCTTACGGACACCAAAGAGAGGACAGGGCACAGCGCAGAGACGTTGTGGGTTTGGTTCCAGACCATGGCAGTAAAGCGAATATGGCAACCCAGGGCGACGCAGGGCTTTCGAACGTTCCCAGTGCAGGTAAAAGCTTTATTTCTCCTACACTGCAGTTTACCACCTGTGCGATGACGTTGTTAGGGCCATCAAGTGGGTTCCAACCCACAGCCACCTTCTGCACGACAGGACGAAGCACTGCGCCCAGGCCTGCGCCGTCCACACAGTCGTTCCCCTGGCGCGTGAGAAGTGCCAGGCGGGGACACAGAGACACCGCGGCTGCTGCGTAAACCAGGCCGGTCAACTTGCTCGAGGTAGGGTTCCTTCCATTGGTTAAAAACAAAAGCACAGTCTCTGTGACAGCGGTAGCGGGAGCGCAATGAAACGAGGCAGGCTCCAGTGCCCGGGCACTGAGGGCCCGCCCTGTGCTGTACTGCGGAGAAACCAAACACCAGGAGCCCCGGAGAGTCTGTGAGGGTCGTGGTGACTAGACGGTCCTGGGCGACCTTGACCAGAGTCTCTGAAGGGAAGAGCGAGGTGGAGGCTGTCCAGGACTGGACGGTAGGGCGGTAAACTGTGAGGATGGAGCCTTTTCTCCAAGCTATGGCAGGAGTTGTGCGTGGGGCCCAAGGAACTGAGGGATATTGTATTCATTTCCTGTGGCCGCATAGAAAATGACCACAAAAACATACTTTCTCGCAGTTCTGGCGTCTAAAACTCCGAAGTCAAGGTATTGACAGGGCCGCCGTGCTCTCTCTGGAGGCTCTTGGGAAGAATCTGTCCCACACCTTTATCTTAGTTTCTAGTACGACCACCAAGACTGCTCCTTGGCTCACAGAGGCCTCACTCAATCCCTGCCTTCCCTGTCACAGGACATTCTTCCCATCTGCATCTATGTCTCTGCCATTTCTCTTTTGGTGGCACAGTGGTAGAGTGCTCAGCTCTAACCAGAAGGTGGGAATGTGCACCTTGGGAGAAGGATGGGGCAGTCTGCCCCTGTAAAGACGTGCAGCCGTGCAAGCTCTACAGGGCAGTTCTGTTCTGTCTACAGCGTCACTGTGACTAGGAATCAGCTTGAGGCCAACGTGTGTCTTCTTACACCAGCAGTAGATCACCAGGCCGTTCAGAAGTAAGTAGCCAAGCCTTGCTCCTGAGGTATCTTGGGGAGGAAACTAGTCCTATGGGATTAGGGCCCACCCCAGTGGCCTCATCCTAACGAATTACATCGGCAACCACTTTATTTCTAAGTAGCTCACCACATTTTCAGGCACAGGAACTAAGTCTTCGACTTTCTTTTGGTGGTGGGGGAGGGGAGCGAGTACCATGTCCGCCATAGTGTGGGCCGCTGGTATTGCCAATCTGAGACAGATTTGAGATGTACTCTGTTTTGGCAAAAAGCCAGTAGGGAGGAGGGGGGGACTGAAAATAGAGAAGAGAGAAGTGAAATATGGAAAGGCAAGATTCTGGACCCATGGGAGAAGAGCAGGAGAGAGGGATGAGGCCCGGGCAGCTTGTGCTGAGTCCTCAGGTTTACACACACACCTCCCTCCATCACCACCCCCCGCCAGGCAGCACTGGGCCCCTCACCCCGGCCAGAGCCCCTTCTAATTGAATGGCTGTGCCGTGCTCTTCTCCCAGTCGCTATGAGTTGCAGTCGGCTTGATGGCAGTGAGTTTTGTTTGTGTGTTGTATTGCTAGTCCTTCCCGCGGATCTGTGAGAGGCCCGCGTGGCTTGAAAAGGTGTTTTTGAATATATATCCAAAATGGACAGCTTAATGTGAATCCCTCAGAAGAAGTCCAAGACCTGAGCGCTACTCCAGCTCAGAGTGATCCGTGCGATTAGGTGCTTTTAAGGGAAGGAGAGGGGGAGGGAGGCATTTTAATGAGAGTTATCGTGCTGAGTGGCATATAAAAGCAGTCATTTGAAGACACTGGAACAGATCAAACACACATTTTGTCAAATGAGACATGGTAATTAGTAATAAAATATATACCCAGCAACCCTGTTACAGATGTTGCCAGGTTTGTGAGATCCCATGGAGAGAAATAGAAACTTCGCTGATGAATCTATGGGCACCCGACCCATGCCTCTCCCCAGGGACTTCGCTGGGATATTCTTACACATGAACGAGGGAGACTGATCCTTGGGTGGTCCCCAGTGAATCGCTTGTTTCCAATTGCCATCGCGCCGACTCCATCTCATGGAGACCCCGTGCGTGTGTGTCAGAGCAGAGGTGGGCACCACAGGGTTTTCAATGGCTGATTTTTCAGAAGTAGACCTCCAGGCCTCAGAACCTCCAGTCGCTCACCGTTTGCAGCACTCAGAGACTCCAAGGACACACGCCTCCCAGGATCTCCGGCTTTTGAATGTGTGCCAGACTGTGGGAGGCGTTAACTAACGGAGTGTGGCAGAACGACAGTTGTCAGTTCTGGATCTCTACCTTAAGCAGACCTTCCGGATTCTGTGTCCATGCTCCAGAAGAAAGCCAGCTGCCGTAAGAAGTCCAGCTGTCCAGGGGGGGTCCTGCCATGAGGAAGACCATGCTCCCCATGCCAAGAGGACACCCAGAGAAGAACCACGAACATCCGGCAGCAGGAACAGAGACCCCAGGCACAGCACTCGGGTTGGGCACCTACCAGCCAGTCCCTACCCGTTCAAGCTGGCCCAGCCGACGCCATGTGGGTTAGATGCCAGCTCGGATGGGAGCATCGTGGCCAATCATAACACGTGGTCATCGTGGGGCTGTTATTCTGCAGCAACACACAGCAGCACCGTGGAGCTTCTGCTCCATTGAAAGCGGGGCTGTCTGTGCAGCATTCCTGCAGGTCCCAATAAGATACGTCGAGAAAACTCTATCTCAGCCGTCTGTTTGGTTGGAGCTGAGGAGATAGGAAGGAATGGGGCACGGATAGGGGTTGCCAACAGTTCAAGTGCTGAGTGCTAACTGGAAGGTTGGAGCTTCAAGCGCACCCAGAGGCCCCTGGAACGAAAGGCTGACTGTCCACTTCTGACAAAAGCCGCCACAAGAAACCCAGCGGGACACGGCTCTCTGACACACAGGGGGTGCCGGGAGCTGGAGTGGACCCAGTGGGAACTGGTTTGGGGGTTACAGAAATATCCTCAAATCTGCGTAAGAAAAAAAAATGAAAAAAGCCTGACTAACTAACTCACTAGCTAACTAGTGTCTACAATCCCATCCGATAAAGATAACCACGGTGGAGCTTTCGCTTACAGTCTCGTTGTCTTTCTGTGCGTGTTAATAAATACGAGGAAGGAGGGTCTTGTCATCTGCTAGTTGCGGTCTCTTTCCTTTGACTGGACTCCGCGTGGGGGATCTTGGCATGCCCTTCCGGCGCCCAGGATTCTGGCTGTCCCGCTACATCCGTGGGTGTTTCGCAAGGTGCTCAGAAAACTCCTGCTGCTGTAGTTTTCCAAGTCCATGGCCACGGCTCGGGGAGCCCTCTGCAGCTACAGCCCTGCGCACATACAGCATTGTTGCCCTAGCGTCAATCCCCGAAGCGGGCTTGCCAGGCGAATACGTTGGCGTACAGTTAAGGCTCTTTACTCTCCAGAAGAGAAGAACCCCGTGGCCCCTCCCCGGTGGCAGAAAAGGACAATTGTTTCCCAGCAGACATGCTCTCCCAGTCGGTAGGTGATGTCACTCTTTTTCATTTTCAAAGAAGACGACCCTTTTTGAAAATTGTTAAAAGTGTGTTTGGCTGAAATCCTCTGGTGGCACTGTTGAGTATGCATTGGATTGCTAAGTGCAACGTGGTCAGGTCAAGCCCACCCGCCTCTCTGAGGGAGAAAAATGAGGCAGCCTGCCATTGTGATCATTGACAGCCGGGAAAACTTGTCCATTCCCGCTACGAGTTGGAATTCACTTGATGGCAGTGTTATAGATGATGCTACTTAGAAATGTGTAATGGTAAACCTTCACCCGTGTCTTTTACTATTTCCTTGAAATGGGTTCAAAAACCAGGCATTGCTGTTCAAAGAATAGAAGTGCATTTACTGTCTTTCAAGTTGTTCGGGACCATCGGGTGGGTCCTGACTCATAACTTCCCGACGCACAACAGATCAGACTATGAGATTGATGCTGCGACTGGGTCGATTCATCCTGTTGAGAGTCACATCCTCTTTTTCTCTGGTCCTCTGGTTTACCAAGCCTGACATCTTCTCTTAGCAGGCACTGACTGCTGCCTCCTGAGGACACGTCTACAGCACGTGAATAGAAGCCTTTGCCTCCTGATGCATAAAGAGCATTCTGATGGCACAACTACCCGTTTGCGTTACTTATGCCCATTTCTAGCTTGTCTTCTTATTTGAATATCTACTACAATAGGAACCTCACTGCATGTCTCGCCATGGAGCCCTGAGCGGTGCTAGCTGCTAAAGAAAAGGTCAGGGGTTTGAATCCACCTAGAGGTGGCTTCAAAGCAAGGCCGAGTAATCGGCGGTCCCAACAGCAGACATGGAGCCGAGCTCTGCGCTGGGGCGCACAGTGTCCCAGGAGTGGGAGCTGACATGTGGCAGGCCGCTGGTGTGAGCTGAACCTCTCCTGTGGCTCGCTTGTCACTTTTGTCCACGGTGACTTCTTGGCATGCAAACCTTTGCTCTGTAGCCCGATCTAGCAAAGGTTTCTCCCGGCGACCCATTCTGCTGCTTTCTGTTGAGCGAGGTCATCGGCGGGATCATCCTTAACCCCCAGCATCTCTGACATTGCCTTTGTAATGAACTCTTGAGCTCATCTGGGATTGATTTTATCTAGGTTGAAGAGAAGGCCCTGGCTTGATCGCCAGACCTCCACCCCACCCCACCCCCGTCACCAAGTGGGCTGGCTAATCTCTCTACTGACAAATCCTCCCCACACTTTAAATGTGCACCCGAGAGGGCAGGAAGGAGAAGATTCTCGGAGCCACACACACCAGCTGCAAGGTCAACACAGCACGGGCGGGGCTGGCACCACTTTCCCCGGACAGGCGGGAAAGGGCGTTCCCAGGCCCTGGTGTAGCGATCCCAACACAGCGGCCTCCGACACAACTCAGGTTTACGGTGAATTATCAGCCAGATTGTGGGAGGCACATGTCTTCATCCCTCAGGCACACAGATGAATTCCAGGGTGGCTTGCTGAAAAACAGCCCTGACAGGCAGCCAGGCCTTCACCTCCAGCCCCGGCTCCACTGTGAACTCCAGTGTGAATGTAAACAGATGCCCATTACCCAGGAATTTCCAGAGATATGTGTCTTATCATCTGTCTCAGGACACCAGGCTCTTTCACCACTGCTTCGGCTAGCCCTGAGCCCCTGAGCAGGGTCCCCCCTTCACCACGTGAGTCATTCAAGTGCTGATGGTGTGGACCGTGGAGTCTCTGGCAGGACCTCGCACCTTCTCCGCCCCCTGGGAACTCGCGGTCTGAAATGGCACGTGGCCAGATTCTGCCACGCGATGGAGCAGAGGAGGAAGGCGAGGGGGCCAGTGCTTGGGACCATGACTCTGAACCCACCGGCTCAATCAAGTCACATGCACTCGGTGAGGGTCCTAAGTCTCTACAATGTACCGAGGCCACTGGGTGCTGCGGGGGAAGGGATGCAGTCATTTGGTAGACACACACACACACACACACACACACACACACAAGGGGCTTCAAAAAGTTCATGGAAAATGGAATTGAGAGATAAGGAAATTTTTCCATTAATGTTTTGAAACTTGCGTGTGTGAGTGTATGTGTCCGTGTGGGTTCATACCCACTCCTGGTACTATTATGTGTTAGTCTGGGTAAACTAGAGAAACAAATCCACAGAAACTCATATATGTAAAAGAGAGAGTTTTATATAAAGGGCAAGTAGGACATTCAGAAAGCATCCCAACCCAGTCCAGTCCAAGCCCATAAGCCCAACACCGATCTACAAAGTCCTCCTCAAACTCACAAGACACGCACAATGACACCAAATGTAGGAGGATCACAGGCCAGTGGGTAGAAAGTCTTTGAATCCAATGGCAGTGTAAGCATCTCAGCACTGGCAGGGGCCTCCACACGACTGCTCCAGCACCCAAGGCTGCATCTGGGTAAGTCCATGTGGCTTCTCCTCAGGGATGTCCCGCAGGAAGTGAGCCTGGCCAGCTAAGGCAGTTGTGCACTGGTGTCTAGAATTATGTTGCTGTGAGGTGCCATTGAGGCAATTTGGCCTCCTCGTGACCCCATGTATCAACAGAACGAAACACTGCCCGGCCCTGCACCATCCTGACAATTACTGTCATGCTTCAGGCCATTGTTGCAGCCACGGTGTCAATCCAGCTCACGGAGGGCCTTCTTTTCCCACTACCTCCTGCTGTACCAGGGACGGGTCCTTCCTGAAAGCATGTCCACCCTCGACTCTAAGAAGCATCCTGGCTGTCCTTCCTCCCAGACATGTTGGTTCCTTCTGGCACTCTGCGGTCTGTTCTGTATTCTTCACCAGCACCGTCGTTCAAGTGCCCCGATTCTTCTTTGGTCTTCCTTTCTGGCTGTCCAGCTTCCACATTTCTTTGAGGGGACTGAAAATAGCGTGGCTTGGCTCAGACTCAGGTGCACTTGAGTCTTCAAAGCGGCAGCTTTGCTTTCATAAGGCAGCCCGTGGCAGCCGATGCATGTGTTATCATGATCCACATTCTTGCCTACATTTTGCTTATGCAGAAACAGACTGGTGTATGACGTCTTAGCTGGCTAGGGTCCCGGGTCCAGGTCCTGGCTCAGTTGTTGCTGTTAGCTGCTCTCTAGCTGGCTCTTGGTGGCTCCTTGTGCAGCAGAGCCAAGTGCCATTAGCTGGCCCTGCACCTTTCCTGTGATCCCCCGCGGAGTGCACCGTTGTGGCCCAGACGGTTTTCATTGACGGACTTTCAGATCTTCCTTCTGAATCCCTTTTAGTCTGGAAGCTTTTCTGAAGCCTGCTCAGAATCACAGCAACACACATGCCTCTGGTGACCGACGGGGAGTGGCTGTACATGAGGTGTGTCCACTTCAAGCCCAGGGCTCCTGTATGGAAGGCAGGAACCCTGCAATGAACCACTCGTGGGGCTTGCTATTGCTGAGACTTGTGCTTCCGACACGCACCGCCCCCAGGCGAGCCTGGATGGATCCTTGCCCTTCTATGGCACCTCTTCCTGCATTTGTTGCCACTTGCTTACTGGCAGGTGTGGCCTCAATCCCCAAAGCAATGCCCTCCAGAGGGGCAGACACCCCATTTCTTCACCTTAGGTTTCATCCGTTCCGCACACAGGGCCCATTCCCCAGCCTTTCTGCCCTCCATGTGCCTTTCACGGGTGCAGGGCCTTCCTAGATGTGCATCACAGTGCCTTAGCTGCCGGCAATTTGCCCATCACCGTCTGGACCAGGCTGAGTTCTGCAACTATCACCAGTCTGCAACTATCACCTGCCTGCCGACAGGCACCACCTTCAACCAGACAGGATACCCTGGGGCAAGGCCTTTGTTACCTTTGTTATCGGCACCAGAGGGGTGGGGATCAGCCAGAGACAAAGGGAGAGTAGCCAGGACCGTTTGGGAGAGGCATTTGAGAGAGGGGTGAGGTAGGATGGGTGTGGGCAGGAACCGGATGGTCCTTCTGTGGTCATTTATCAGGCTGCTTCTTCCTTAGCCTACTTCCCCTGACACTTCCAGGAAACACTTGAATGATATCGCTGCCGTTCATGGGCCCAGAAGTCGCCTCTGCAACTGCATAGGGCTTCGTCTGCATCTGCCAGGCTCTCGCTACTCCCCATAAATGGCAGTACCCTGCTAATAGGAAGGCCAGCGGGTATTCATGTGCATTGGAGGTGGTGCGCTACAAAACAGGCTGTCTCTCAACACTAAGTTTAGTCTGGTGTTGACATCTCACTCACTGTCATCGAGTGGATTCTGACTCCTGGCGACCCTATAGGACAGAGTAGAATTGTCCCCTTTCAATTTCTAAGACTGTAACTCTTTACAGGAGCAGAATGCCTCGTCTTTCTCCTGAGGAGAGGCTGGTGATTTTGAACTGCTGACCTTTTGGTTAGCAGCCCCATGTGTAACCACTCCACCAGGGCATGGCCTGGTTGAATAATGCTCACAAACAGAAGCTCCAGGAAAGGTGGTTAAAAATGCAGATTCCAGGTCCAACTCCACTACAGCAAAACCTCAGTAAGTCTCACACTTCTGCACTACGTACTGCTTTCGGCACCACTGCAGGTACTGCGTGAGTCTAGAAGAATTTATGGACTGCTGTCAGACATATGGGCTAATATCAGACTTATTGGGCTCATATTCAACTTATGGACTTGATCTGGGCTTGGCCAGATGTTTTATTAATGTGTAATTGCTCTTTTGTATAAAGCTCTTTCTTATACACATATGAGTGTCTATGAATTTGTTTCTCTAGTCAACCCAGACTAACACTTTATGGTACCTTGGGAGTGGGGTACTGAGAAACACATTATAAAGATGGAGAGTGGGTGCTTATTTTATCTCTGCCACATGGTAATTTTTTTTAATCATTTTATTGGGGGCTCATACAATTCTTATCACAATCCATACATACGTCAATTGTGTAAAGCACACTTGTATATTCGTTGCCCTCATCATTCTCAAAACATTTGCTTTCTGCTTGGGCTCTTGGAATCAGCTCCTCATTTTTCATTTTTTCCCTCCCTCTCCATTCCCCCTCCTTCATGAATCCATGATAATTTATAAATTATTATTATTTTATCATATCTTACACTGCCAACGTCTCCCTTCATCCACTTTTTTGTTGTCCATCTCCCAGGGAGGAGGTCATATGTAGATCCTTGTAATCAGTTCTCCCTGTCTACCCCACCTCCTTCCTTCTATCATCCTGGTATCACCACTCTCACCACTAGTCCTAAGGGGTACATCTGTCCGGGATTCCCTACACTCCCAGCTCCCACCTGCACCACTGTACATTCTCTGGTCTAACCAGCCCTGAAAGGTAGAACTAGGATCATGAAAGTAGGGGAGAGGGGAAGCATTTAAGAACTAGAGGAAAGTTATGCTTCATCGATGCTACACTGCACCCTGAGTGACTTTCTCCTCCCCACTATCCCTCCGCAAGGGATGTCCAGTTGTCTACACATGGGCATTGGGTCCCCATCTCGCACTCCCCCTCATTCATGACGATATGATTTTTTGTTCTTTGGTGCTTGATACCAAGTTCATTTGACCCCTCGTGATCACACAGGCTGGTGTGCTTCTTCCATGTGGGCTTTGTCGCTGCATGGTAGTTTTTCTTCTTTGTCTAGCCAGAGGTCAGATAAAGCCACACTGTTTACTCAATTGTTTTCTGGGAAGAATATAGGAAGTTAGAGTTTTGATTATTTTGTTTGATCGTTGTCTTTGGTAATACCTGTTTGAAATGGTGAAAGTGAATGTGATTAATGTATATTTTGAGCTCAGGGGGTGAAATCGCCCCTTGAATTTCTCAGAGACTATGCTGCTGAGTGAAAATGGCTGACAGAAGGTCAAAATGGCTGACAGAATGCTTGGCCCTGGTTTGATTCAGTCAAAGGCCTTAGACCATATTTTGTATCAATGGAATAGTTTGGTCAAGGATTAAGATAAGATAGATAAGGATTGAACTTAACTGTTTTAAAAATTGAGTTTAGGATCTGGCTATAATAGGTTTATACTGTTTTCTTTTGACTATTATTATTGATATCATTTTTGATAGAAATTATAATTGGGAAGTACAGAGAATTTGTAAGCTCACCATTTCAGCTATCAATTTGAATCTTTAAATGGGTTAGGACACACCTGCAAAGAAGGCTCTGAAAAGATAAGCCCCACCCAGTGCTTTGGAGGACTCAGGACATTTTCATTCAGAGACTTGCCTAGGGGGCTATTGAGAGACCTAAGAAAAATGAACTCTTTAGCTTTTTGAATTATGAACTAATTATTTGTGCTTGAGACTGGAAAAAATTGGACCCATGGAAAGAACTCTCCACTCTAGGACTGAATAGTTAGAGGGAGCCTGTGGGCAGGCTAAAATTCTTGCTAGGTGACCAGCTGGATCCACTTGTTGAGTTGAAGTAAGCAAAATTCTGCAATAAAGAGATGGGTTGAGTCTGACCCACAGACTTGGTTCACAGGGACTAGAGGAGAAGAGCAGAGCTGGGTGACGGATCTGAAGTTCATGACCTAACACTAAGAGGCTAGGGTTATTGAGAATTTGTGATGGGCCCATGGTCTAAAGGCGAGGCAACAATGGGCACACTGGTGAGGCTAAGTGAGGCAGCCCACATTGAGTTGACCAGAACATGACCAGATGAAGAGCAGATTTTTGAGCCTGTGAACTGGTGCATATTGCTGCAGACTTTATGGATGGCCTGTCCTGATTTGACTTTGCTTATGGGTTCAGATTCACAAGGTCCCAATTGGAATGAAGATTCGTCACATCAAGAACATGTTTGTCTCCTCAGAGAACTGGATTGGTGTAAGTGGACAGTATAGAAATTGGATACCTAAAATGGGGCAGCTAAAGGCATAAAGTGGAGGCTTACAAACTTTCATAGGTGGGGAATATATTCATAGGATTATAGGATTATAGTGTAGGTGTTTACTGAACTGCAATTGTTAGGCATAGAATATTGTTGTTTTGTTCACTTAGTTTTATCATGTTAGGTACAGCTATGATTTTATTATTGTTTTGTATAAAATTATCTATGGCTATAGAGTTGTGTAAAAGTGTCAAGCTGACCAGGGGTGGTCTGTGGCAGTTACATAATCTCCAGTCAACTTGAGCGATGGGGTGGAGTCTAGGCTGTCAATCATGTCATAACCAATAATACCTTTGTGTGGGTATGGCCTTCTCCTGAGGATTCGGGGGCCTCCTATCTTCCTCCCTGAAGGTGGTACACACACTCTCCCTGCTTGACATTCCTGTTGACAAGCCACATGGAGCTATGCTGATGGAGCCAGAGCCCTGGAGCTGGAAGAGCCTGGAGCCAGCACTGAGATGCTGTCACAAGACTTTTCACCCACTGGCCTGTGATCTTCCTGCTCTTGGCATCATTGCATGTGCTGTGTGAATCTGTAGAAGAATTTATGGACTAGTATCGGACATATGGGATAATATCAAAGTTATTGGGCTCATATTGAACTTACAGGTTTGATCTGGACTAGGCTGAGATGTTTTCTTATTAAACAATTGATCTTTTATATAAAGTTCGTTCTTATACACAGATGAGTGTCTATGAATTTGTTTCTTTAGTCAATGCAGATTAAGACATAGACCAGCAGTTCTCAATCTGTGGGTCGTGACCCTATTGGGGTCAAACGACCCTTTCACAGGGGTTACTCGCTTCATAACAGTAGCAAAATTACAGTGATGAAGTATCAAATAAAATAATTTTATGGTTGTGGGGTCACCACAACACGAGGAACTGTATTAAAGGGTGGCGGCATTAGGAAGGTTGAGACCACTGACACAGACTGTGATTCCTGATGTGGTCCATAACCCCTAGAGATGCCACTACAGGCAGTGATGACTGTGAGAGTTTCCATTAACCAGCCACTTACTCCCCAACCAGTTCCTACTCATAGCAACCCAGGCGTGTCAGAGTAGCAAATGTTCGCAGGACTTTCAGTGGCAGATTTTTTTCAGACGCAGGTTGTCAGACCTTTCTTCCCAGGTGTCTCTGGGTGAATTAGAAGGTGCACCCTTTCCAGTTAGCAGCTGAGTGTATTGATTGCACCATCCAGAGTCAGCGTTCCCATTTGACAGACCAGGAGACCGACCTAGAGGGGTAGGTAACTTGTCCACACCCTAAAGCCTGGAGGGAGCAGAGCAAGATCTGCCTGCAGGCCATGTGGTTCCAGAATTCTATGCCCGCACCTCAGCTGTCTCCACCTTAGAAACCTGTGCACGATCACATCAAGCTGTGGGCCAATTGATTACAAACTATGAGCTTAAATAGAATTCCATTAATCTATGCAACTTGAAGAACAGTGGTTCTTGGTTGATCAGTCTACCTTGCTGCCCTCTGCCAGTGTTGTGTTATTTTTCCAAGTTCTGTCAAAGTTTGCATATACACAGTAGTTATTGATGTTAGGTGCTATCAAGTTGGTTCCTAGTTAGCAGAGCCTGTGCGCAACAGAAAGAAACGCTGCATGGCCCCGTGCTACCTTCACAATCATTATTTCACTTCCGCCCATTGTTAGTCACTGTGTCCATCCACCTTGTTGCAGGGTTTCCTCTTTCTCGCTGCCTATCTATTCTACCCCACCACTTGTCTGTCTGTCTGTCGGGCTGTGGTGGCTTGTGAGTTGCTGTGATCCTGGAAGCTATGTCACTGGTATTTAAAATGCCAGCTGGGTCACCCAAAGTGAACAGAGTTCAGCAGAGCTGCCAGACTAAGAACAGACAATCAGGGCTGTCCATGTAGGAAAAAGTAGTCCCTGATAACCTCAGGCTTAAAATTGAAACATTGTCAGATACTGAAGGCCTAATGAATGGAAGCAGAGCACTGTCGAAGACCCCCGAGATCAGAAGGCACTCAAACTGTAGCTGAGGAGGAGCTGCTTGCTCAAAGTAGAGTCAACCAGGGCAGCATGAACGGAGTAAAGCCTGTGGGAGTGGAGACTTGGATTTTCACTTGCTGAGGGGGCATCACTCAAGGTAAGAAGAAACATTAGGAAAAATCCACTAATAATTTGGAACTTGGAATGTAAGAAATATGAATGTAGGGAAACAAGAAGCATCAAAAATGAAGTGGAACACACAAAGATCGATATTCTAGCCCTTGGTGAGCTGACATCGACTGGTATTGGTCATTTTGAATCAGAAAATCATGGGGTTTACTATGCTAGGAAGGACACATCAAAAGGAATGGCTTTGCAGTCACTGTCAAAAAGGACATTTCAAAATCAATCTTGAAGCCCATTGCTGTCTGTGATAGGGTTAGATCTATCCATCTTCAAGGAAATCCAATCAATACAACTGTTATTCAACTTCATTCACCAACCACAAAAACTAGTGATGAAGAAACTGAAGACATCTATCAACATCTTCAGTTGGAAATGGAAACACTGAAGAATAGATTGAATGGAAACATTGAAGAAAAGATTGAAGTTGTCAATTATTTTTTCTTGCTTGGATCCACAATCAATGCTTATGGAAACAGCAGTCAAGAGATGCAACGACATATCACAGTGGGTAAATATGCTGCACAAGATCTCTTTAGAGTGTTGAAAATCAAGGATGTTACTTTGAAGACTGAGATGTATCTGACTCAAGCCATGGTAGTTTCCATTGCCTCAGATGCATGTGAAAATTGGACATTAAATGTGTTAGTCCGGGTAGACTAGAGAAACAAATTCATAAACCTGCATATGTGTATAGGAAAGAGCTTTATATACAAGAGCAATCAAATATTGAGAAAACATCCCAGTCCAACTCAAATCTATAAGTCCGATATTAGCCCATATGTCTGATACTAATCTACAAAGTCATCTTCAGACTCACAAAACACATGCAATGACACAGAATGCAGGAAAATCACAGCCCAGTGGGTGGGAAATCTTGTGGATCTAGTGGCTCTGTGAGCATCTCAGCACTGGCAGGGGACTCCATGTGGCTTCTCCAGCTCCCAGGGTTCTGGCTGCATCAGGATAGCTCATGTGCCTTCTTGTCAGGAATGTCTCACAGGGAGTGAGCCGAGAGAGAGAGAGAGAGAGAGAGAGAGAGAGAGAGAGAAAGAGAGAGAGAGAGAGAGAGAGAGAGAGACCCCCACCTCCAAGGAGGAAATACAGGAGTTCCCAGAATCCTCAGGAGAAGGCCATGCCCACACAGAGGTTATATCCTGATTGACAGACTAGACTCCACCCCTACACTCTTAATCCTCAAGTTGACACCAGATTATGTAACTACCACACTAAATAAGAAGGACTGAAGAAGAGGTGATGCATTTGAATTGTGGTGCTGGAGAAGAATATTCAAAGAAACATAGACTGCTCAAAGGACAAACAACTCTGTCTTGGAAGAAGTACATTCAGAGTTCTCTTCAGAGGTAAAGATGGCAAGACTTGGTCTTCTATACTTTGGACCTGTTGTCAGAAGAGACCGGTCCCTGAAGGTGGACATCAGGCTTGGTAAAGTGGTGGGTGAGTGACAATGAGGAAGGTCCTTGATGGGCTCAAGCACAGGGACAATTGTAGGGATGACACCGGACCAGGCGGTGTTTTGTTCTGCTGTGCACGGGGTCTATTTTTCTAAGTGTGATGTCCTTTGCCAGGCACCGGTCTCTCCTGATAACATGTCCTAAATAGGAGCCCAACTCTTACCTTCCACTCTTATGAACATTCTGCCTGCACTTCTTCCGAGACAGAATCAGTGATCCTTCCGGCAGTCCATGCTACTTTCAATACTCTTCTCCAGCACCGCAATCCTGACGCATCATTCCGTGTGTTTGTCGTCTCATGGAAACCATTTGTACTGCTCAAGGGCCACCTCACGAATCCCACTGACCCTATATTAAAAACCTTAACCTAGACTCTAGGTCCCAGACCAGTGTCTCCCCAAATAGGAGGTGCCACCCCCCTAAGGGGTGCAGGAACAATCCTGAGGCAATGCCTATACTTTATCTTACATCATGGACTATAGCAGAAATGAAGTTTTTAATTGCCTGGGAAGGGCTGAGTAACTTTTCTTCTGGAAAGGGGGCAGTAGGCCAACTGCATTTGTTACCCTCTGTCCTAGACGAACACATTAATCTTCGCCCACCTTCTGCTTGCCTCTTTAAACATTCTCATCGAGAAAACACAGCGAGCCAGATGATTTGATTGGAGTCAAAGCAATTAAAGCACAACTTTACTTTTCCTGGGTACTCGTAAACATTCATCTGAATTAAACTGCTCCCTCCGAGATCCAAGTGGCCAGCTGCCAGGAGGCAGGGCAAGACGGGGACCCTGTTGGGAGGATGAAAGCCTCGCTTGCCAGACGGGGATTCTTATTGCTGAACTGACCCTTGGCCTTGCATATTGAAACAGACTCACTAGCCAAAGATGTGTGTGCGCATGTGCACGCCTTTGTTATAAACTATAGAGTGAAATTACTGTGTGTTGAATAGATACTCTTTCCCCATAATTCCACCTTTGGCGAGTAGGGTAATCAAAGCGCCCGACAGTCCATTTGGATGGCAAGTGCTCTGTAACAAATGAGATGTCTGGCCATTAGTAAAAGTCACCTGCCTACATACTGTGGGGCTCCGCGCTCCTGGGCTGTGGGGGCAGAGATGGACTGTCAGAATGGCAAGCTGGGCGAGAGGCCTTCAGCTCCATGCTTGTCCAGCTTCATTGTACATTAGCATCCTGCAGCGGCCTTGTTGCTGCTGTTAGCTGCCCTCAACCCCTGGTGACCCCACGTGTGATGGATGAGCCCTGTGTCATCCCCATGATCCCTTATAATGCACAGGAATTTCATCGGCTGACTTGGGAAGGAGACTCCCAGGCCTTGCTTCCTAGTCTATCTTTGTCCGGATGCTCCTTTGAAACCTGTTTAGCATAATAGCAGCACACGGGCCTCCTCTGATAGATGGGCCATGGCTGTGTAAGAGGCACATAGTCAGGGAATCAAACTCAAGTCGCCAGCAGGGAAGGCCGGATTTTTGCTACTAAGTTACCACTGCACCCACTGCAGGGGGTAGGAGGGTGTTAAAGCTGCCAATTCTCCAAGTCCCAGACCCTGATGTTCTGAATCTATGGTCTGGGCCCAGAAACATGCATCCACTCTCTCCCCATTGTTTGCAGCAACGGGCTCAAACATAAGAACAACGAGCAGGACAGGCCTGTGTTTTCTTCCGTTGTCATCAGAACAATGGCTAATGGCTCCTCACCACAACTCTCTCCCCCAGGCTCTTCTGCTGGAGGTGGCCCTTTGAGCAACGGAGCCTACAGAATGGCCTCCAAACTCCAGACCAGACCGAAGTTCATTCTCCATCCGTGGACTTGACCTCCATGTTCCGATGCTGGGGATAAGCACAGCTGGATTTCCCCCTCTCGATTTCTTGACAAGATCTGTCCTTGGTGTGCGTGTTGAAGTTCAAGGCCTTACTGTCTGGGAAGGCACACACTAGACCTGACAGCTTCCCCGGAAGCATGGTTAAGCATTGGACATTCAGACCGGGCTGCCTAGGGTTCAAGTCTAGCTGGGCCATGTACTGTTGCACAGCCAGCAGCCCACGTAAACTCCCTGTGTCTCAGTTTTTTCATCAGTGAGGTGGGGGTGGGGGGGTAGTCTCTTTACTGAGCTCATCTAGCTCAGTGCTTAGAATTGTGGCCTCCCTGCAATATGAAACCCAAACTGGTCCCCGAGGAATTGACTCCAACTCCTGGGACCCCATTCACGTCAGAGTGGAACTGAGCTCCGAAAGGGTTTCAATGGCTGATGTTTCAGAAGCCAATTGCCAGGCTTTTCTTCCAAGGTGCATCTGGGTGGACTTTACCCTCCACCACTTCACTCCATTACTGAGCAAGTTTGTTGCTGGAACCCTGTAGGGTGTATTAGGCTGGGGTGGACTAGAGAAACAAGTGCAAGGATACTCAGTTAGGTGTAAGAGAAAGTTCATATTAAGGGGTAATTATGCATCAATATAACATCCCATTCCTAGACATTGGACAGTTTGAGACATGACAAATGATAATAATGTATAAATTATTAAGGGTTCATGGCGGGGTGGGGAGGGAGGGGGAAATGAGGAACTGATACCAAGGGCTCAAGTAGAAAGTAAATGTTTTGAGAATGATGAGGGCAACTGTACTTGACACGTGGGTGTATGTATGGATTGTGATAAGAGTTGTATGAGCCTCCAATAGAATGATTTAAAGAAAAAACTTCCCATCCCAGTCCAACTCAAGTCCATCAGTCTGGTACTGGTCCAGGATCTCTCTTCAGAGGCACACAGCTACATGCAACGGTGCAGAATGCAGGAACATCACCAGCCAGTGAGTGCAGAGTCCTGTGGAACCAATGGCGATGGACGCCTCTCCAGGGCTTATTTAGGTGTCCGTGTGGCTCCTCCACAGGAAGGCGAAGGCAGGGCAGGAGGGGGAAGTTCCTGGGACTCTCCTTATGAGGAGGTCACACCCACAAGCAGGCAAGATCAGGCTGTGATCTGATTGACAGGCTAGACCCCACCCCTACACTGCAAGTGGACATGAACGTATGTAACTGCCACTCAGGGAATCCCAGCAAAGGATTCGCTATTCTCGTAATTGCAAGTCTTGTGACTTCTTTTCTCCCCAAACTGCGCTATCATCTTCTGACGCTACGTACAGGCGGCTTGATGAACTGGTCAGTCCAGTAGCAGTTCTGGTTTCCCCCCTTCCCCCAGTAATACGATGTGCAAACAGTAAAATATGAATGTCTTGTTTTAATGCCCTGGTGGCTTCAGAATTTGATTTTGATTGGCAACCTGGTTCTGTGGTTCGAACCACACTGAAAGACACGTCATGCAGTCGACAAAGGTCATGGTGGCAGCTAAGTGGGGTCAGTAGAATGAAAGAACCTAAGACCCAGCCCACAGACACCCTTTTTACAAACACTACCAGCTCTGGGGCCTCCCTACCTTCCTGAGGAGTCCCTGGGTGGAGCAATTGGTTGATGTAGTCAGCTGTGAACCAAGAAGGTTGAGGGATTAAGTGGTTCCCATCTACTCAAGGCACCTATTTGTGAAAAATCAGCCACAGTTCTGATCGGACAGAAATGGGGTCCCCAAGACTCAGAGCCAACTTTAAGACAACTGGTTCTTGTCCTCCTGAGGAGGATGTAGTGGTTATACTCTGGCTGCTAACCTCAAGGGCAGCAGTTCGAAACAATCAGCCACTCCCTGGGAGAAAGACAGGGCTTTCTACCCCTATAAAGAATTATAGTCTTGGTGTGGTAGGTATATAATGTTGTCAAGTTTAAAGGATTAAAAGTGAAGGGGTGGAGTTTAACCTGTCAATCAGGTCGCAGCTTGATGACCTCATTTGGATGCACTAAGGAGATAAGTAGCTCGCTGGAGGCAGAACGCAGGCTCATTCCCCGGGAGGCGTTGCAATTGATAAGACTCATGGAGCTACGCCAGTGCCTTGAGCTGGAAGAGCCACGTGGAGACCCCTCTTAGCTCCAAGATGCTTACACCGCCACTGGATCCACAAGACTTCCCACCCATTGCTCTGTGATCTTCCTGCATTCAGCATTATTGCATGTGTTTCGTGAGTCTTATGAGGACTTTAAAGATTGGTATTGGACATATGGGCTAATATCGGGACTTATGGACTTGCTCTGGACTGGGCTGGGATGTGTTCTTAATGTACAATTGCCTTTTATATACAGCTCTTCCTTATACAACTATGAGTGTCTGTGAATTTGTTTCTCTGGTCCATCCAGACGGACACACTCGGAAAGTCACGCGGGCAGTTCTACCCTGTCCAATGAGTTGGAATTTCCTCCCTGGCAGTGAGTTTGGTTTGGGATTTGCGCAGCCTCCCAGGTGAAGTCAGAGCAGGTTCTTGCTCTTCCAGTAATGAGGGCCGGGCCTTGGCCGGCCTAATCTAGGCCTCATGGCACCTTGTTGGCCTATGCTTGAGCATGGTGCCCTTGGCTGACCTCTCATCAATTGAGTTCTCTCCTGGGAAGACAAGTACTACTTGGGACAGGGTGTAGGTGACTGGGCGGCAGAGGAGCGTAAGGGTAGTGATGGCCAGATACCACTCAGATAAAGAAGGACCAGCCTCTCCTTTCTCCGTAAGCTCAGCTGACCCCAGTCCTCATCCGTGGAGGCCAGTCTAGTAACATCTTTTCAGCACTTGCTTTTCTGCCTCATTTCCCACCTCTGGCCTCCCACAGAAATGAACCTGGAAAACATCTGGAAAAACAGTGCCGGCGGCCCCAGCCAGGAAAAGAGGCCGAGTGGAGCCTGTTTAGTTTTAAAGTTCTGATTTTATCTTGTTTATAAAGTCCATACGGAGAGGGAAGGGAGGGGGAGTGAGCGCTGGGGAATAAATAACTCCAGGCTGCTCGATGAGGAGGGGAACTTCTGGCGGGAGTAGCCACTCTCCTGGGCCTGGGGCTTTGCTTTGTCCCAACAGCCCATTGTGCGGAGTACTCTTCTGGGGTCAAACCTCCCCCGCGGCGCCCCCTGCCTATTTTTTTGGACAGCAGCTCACGGGGGTATTCGGTAGCAGGAGAAGTACAGATGCAGGCTTAACCCCCAAGGGTGGGATTGCTCATGTAGCGGAGTGTTTGGATGTTCACCGAGAGGTTGGTCATTCAAACAGCCTCCCCGCCACCAGTGTTTCTGCTAAAGTCCCACTCTGCTCCCAGAAAGACAGCAGCTTCGGAAGCCCCACGGGCCAGTCCCGCTCCGTTCTGTAGGGCCACAATGAGTCCAGTGAACTCTCTGGCACTCAACAGCAGTAACAACGTGGTTATGCGCTCAACTACTAGCCCGAAGGTTGAGTTTGACCCCACTGTGAGGACCCTCGGAAGAAAGCCCTTCTGACGGGCTCTGAAAGGTCCCATCCTTGAAAACCGTGTGGAGCAGCTCTGCTTTGCACGCCGGGGCACCAGGAGTCGGAATTGACTTAAAAGCACCAAACTACAAACAGTTTTATCATCTGAGGTTGGCCTTTCCCAACAAGGAAGATAATTTTTTTTGTATGAAATATGAACTAAGAGTCTGAGGACCTGGGCTCAGACCTGTGCCCCTCACAAGCTGAGTAAAGCTGGTGAGTTCATTAGCTCGTCAGCCTTCTCATCAGGCAAGTAGGGATGTGTCTGAGCAATATTCTCCAGAGAAACAGATATACATGTGTGTACACATGTGTGTATGTATGTTATTTTATATACCTACAATAAAGTCCAATTAATACAAATAGCATTCAAATTTACACACCAACAGTAAAGCTAGTAATACAGAAATGTAAGAATTCTACCAACGTCTTCGGTCTGAAACCGACCAAACACACAATCAAGATGTCTGATAATTATTGGCAGTTGGCATGAAAAAGTTAGAAACTAAGAGGAAGGAACTGGAGTTGGGAACTGTAGCCTCAGTGGTGGTAGGATGTTCAGAATCCTGTGAAAGAATTTTGCCAGGCCAATGCCTTCTTCATCACACACATGGGGGGCGGGGGTACCCCAACCACAACTCCATAAAAACAACCGATATTTTCTGGCCAAATGACTGGTGCCATAGCCTAGCCACGTTTGCACATGTAATTAACCTTCACAGGGTGATATCCCAAGGAATCCTTGTGAGGACCTGCCACATAAGGAGTTCAAAAGAGGTCCACTAATAAGTGTTGTTCTGGAACTCTGAGCAAACTATCTACTCCAGTGCATGCGACGCTTCCTCTCTCAGAATGTGCCCTCCGACCCCAAAAGGTCGTCAGAGAACGATATGTAACGGAATTGTGAACACGTGTTGCGAAAGTGCCACAAACGCCACATGAGTGAAGTATCATCATCATCATCATCATCCTCCCTTGCCTGAACCACTTTATACGTTTGTGTCCGTCTTTTTCTCTTTATGTGGTATATCCACTCTCTCCCCAATTTTTGGCTCAGCAAATTCCTGCCCAGGATCCAACTAAATTCACTGTCTACAAGAAGCCCTCTCTAGCCTCCTCAGGCATATGATTATTTTTCTTACTGAATGCAAAGAGCTGTCATTGCAGGCTCCCAGCCCAGCCCCACAAAAGAACCCAAGCTCTTCTACAGGCAAGAGCCCTATCATGCTCCTGTGTAATTCCAAGGGCCAATAGAGTATTTGTAAAGATACAATGAATACATGGATGATTGGAGGGATGGGTGACAGATGATGGACAGATGGACAGTTGAATAGGTGGGTGAACAGATAGGTAAGTGGCTGGATGGATGAGAGAATTTTGTAGACATGTCCCAAGAACCATGAATATTGGTAAGTGTTCTCCAAGCTGTCGGAATATTGCGACAAAAGAATGTCCTCGGCTTAAGCTGACATTTATCGGTGAATAACAATGGCAGTCTGATGGGCTTTTAGCAAAAGGTTAGTTCACTGAACCCCACACTTGAAAATTGGTCTTGGGCAATTTCAGCCTCCATTTTGTCTCCCTCAGGAGAGTCTGCCTGCAGTGGGTTGCATGCTTAGGTCCCAGTTGGATATCTCAGATGCAATCCCAACCGTGCATGTCCCGGCCTTCCTGACCAGAAGAAGGTTCTCGGCATTCTTTATGAGTCTTTTGAGCTGTGGGAGGAAATGATTCCCTCTTGATAAGTCAGACCACGGTATTTAGCAAAAGTAGCTAGATAGGAAACCGGGACATCTGTGCTTGTCCTGATTCTGCCACTAATTTGCTGAGGGATTTGGGGCCAGTCACTTTACCTCACTAAACCTCTGCTTTGCTTAGAAAAAACAAAAAAAAACACAGGAGTTGTAAGTTTTGTAGGGCCTGTGTATCTTTACAGGCTGTGGTTTGACATCTGCAAAGTCAGTAGGGGCTGGAGAAAGACAAAGCACCCAGGCCAGATCCACAACCCCTGCTCAAGACTCAGAGGGCTCTTCCAGGGCTTCCCACAGGGCAAGTAGAGGGAGGAGAACACAGCTGGTTAGCACGATGGCTCTGAGCACTGAGCTAGGCTCTATGGTCTAGTAGCTCTGTGACCTTGGACTAGTTTTGTAACCTCTTCTTGCCTCGGTTTCCTCGTGTGGTTTTTGCTTGTTTTGTTCATTGCTGTTGAGTTAATTCCTTCTCGTGATGACCCATGTGTGTTTAGTGTAACTGTGGTACCAATAAAGCACCATGTTGCTTGAATACTTACAGAAATCCAGCAGCCACAGCCTTGTCACGTTCCCATGTGGAGCAGCTGCCCACTCAAAGTAGATGCCCTGACTCTAATGCAGTTCAACATTACTGGCCCCTAGGAGGTGGGCAATCATTTCCCGGTCAGTGGGAAGAGCCTATCTGCTTGGATAAAAGCAAAGCAGGACCGCAGGACAAAGAGGAAAACTAAAAGCCACGCTGCACCATCTTCTAATGACCTGCTTTTAGAGCCAGGTTGCTCCTATCCGGTCATTTAATTCAAGCCACTCTGGTTCTCGGTCCCTATCGAGTTGAATACCAACGGCACGTGGGCTGAATGTGCCTTTGAAAAATGGAACCCTCAGATCTAAGAGTGTCGATGTAGAGATCGGCGTGGAGATGTCTCACAGTGTGAGCGGACAGAGGTGTCTTCACTGATCAGTCTCATAAAGAGAAATTTATTGTCTCCGTTCTGAAGGCTGGAAGTCCATATTCAAGTCCAAATTCCAATCCAGCAGGACCACGCTTGCTCCAAAGACTTCATGGGAGGAGCCTTTCTTGGTTTCTGGTAGCTCGAGGTGTTCCTTGGCTTACAGGTGCAGCATAACTCCAAAGTCACCTGGCCATCTTCCCACCTCTGTCTCTGTGTCTCTGCACTTCTTTCATGAGGACTCCACTCAAATTAGATTAAGACCCACCCTACTCAAACCTCACCTCATGTTAGTTTAATTTATAAAGTAACAAAGACCCTGTTTGTTTCTCACAAGGTCACAGTCATAGTGACTTCATTTACAGCAGACCAAAACATTGCCCAGCCCTGTGTCATCCTCACAATTGCTACCATATTTTAGTCCATCTTTATGGCTCTTGAGTCAATCCATCTCATCAAGGGTCACCACTGCCCTTGGGGGTTCTCAAGTTCATCAAACATGATGGCCTCATCCAGTGATTAATCTCTCCTGATGATGTATCCTCAGCAAACAAGCCAGACAATCAGTTGTGATTTGCCATTACTCAACGGTTTTCCCAGTCTGGGGGTTCTCTTTTCACTCTTTTGGTGAAATCTTTGGATGCACATAAGTATCTCATTTTTAGGAGATTCCAGTCATGTGGGTGTTTTTCACTGTTTGATAGCGTATGATGCTATGTGTTAGGGCCTATTTCTTCTCTGATGGTCTTGTAGTTCTCAGTGTTACATTTGATCCATCTTGAGTCCTATTTTGTAGGTAGGGTGAGATTTGGGCCCTGTTTCATTCTTCTGTAAATGGAGATCCAGTTTTTCCCGCATCACTTTTTAAAGAGACTGCCCTCTGCCAAAGATCAACTGTCTGCATGTAAGTGGATTTACCATTGGAGTCTTAGTTCTGTACTATTGCCTGTGTGGCTACCGGTGTATCAATAGCAGGCGATTTTGACTCCATGGCTGTCCAGTAAGTTTTAAGATGGGGAAGTGAGAGGCCTCATCCTTTGTTTTTCTCTAGTTATTAATTGCTTCTTTGGATTTCTTTCTTTTTCATAGAAAGCTGGTGATTAGTTTCTCTAGCTTCTTTAAAAAATGATACTAGCATATGGATCCGGATTGGCTTTTACCTCTGGGTTTTTTGTTGTTAGGTGCCACTGAGTGCATTCTGACCCATAGTGACCTTACGCACAACAGAACCGGACACTGCCCTGTGCTGTGCCATCTTCACAATGGTTCCAATGCCCATTGTTCCAGCCATGTGTCAAAGGATCCTGTCCAGGGACTTCCTCTTTTTTCACTGCTCTGAATTTTATTTGCCGTCTCCTGACAACATGTCCGAAGCATGTAAGTTGAAGTCTTGCCGTCCTTCCCTTTGGGGGCACCCTCGCTGTACTTCTTCCAAGACAGATTTGGTTCTCTTTCTGGTAGTCCATCATGTGTTCGATGTTGTTCCCTAGCATCACAATTTAAATACATCAATTAGTCTTTAGTCTTCCTTATTCAATGTCCAACTTCACATACACACGAGGCAATTAAAATACCATGGCTTGGGTCAGGAGCACTTAGTCCTCAAAGTAATATCCCTGCTTTTCAACACTCCAAAGATTCCTTGTGCACCAGATGTACACAACGCAACGCCTCTTTTGATCTCTTGGCAGTTGTTTCCATGAACATTGATTGTGGATCCAAGCAAGACAAAATAAATCCTCGACAACTTCAACCTGTTCTCATTTATCATGATATTATCTATTGGCCCACTTGTGAGGATTTGGGTCTTCTCTACATTGAGCTGTGATCCACACTGATGGTCACAATCCTTGACCTTCATCAGCAAAGGTTTTAAGCTCTCCTCACTTTCAGCAAGCAAGGTTGTGTCATCTGCAGAACTCAGATTGTTAATGAGTCTTCCTTCAACCCTGATGATGCGTTCTTCTTCATATAACCCAGCTTCTCTCATTATTTGCTCAGCATACAGATTTATAAGAGGTGAAAAAATACAACCTTGACACACTACTTCCTTGATTTTAAACCAGGCAGTGTTTAAAATCTTGTTCTGTTCCCACAACTGCTTCTTGTACCAACCATCTATAAATTCTGTGTGAGCACCATGGAATATTCTAGAATCCCCATTCTTCTCAAAGCTATTCAGAGTTTGTTAGCATCCATAGTCAAATTCCTTGGCATAGTCAATAAAATACAAATAAATATGTTTCTGGTATTTTATTCTTTCAGTTAAGATCCATCTGACATCAGCATTGATCTCCCTTGTTCCATATCCTTTTTAAAAAATCATTTTATTGGGGGCTCATACAACTCTTATCACAACCCATACATACATCCAGTGTGTCAAGCACATTTGTACATTTGTTGCCCTCATCAATCTCAAAACATTTGCTCTCCACTTAAGCCCTTGATATCAGCTCCTCATTTTCCCCCTCCCTCCCCACTCCCCCTTCCCTCATGAACCTTTGAAAATTTATAAATTATTATTTTGTTATGTCTGAGCAGGAATATCATCCTTGGGGCTTGGTGGGCCAGGATGTGTTCAACTCTCTCTCCTTCCATCGTAGTTTGCTCCTGTGTGCTCCCATCAAATGTGCCCCTCTCCCTGAGCTGTAGCTTCAGTGCTGTCCTCTACAGTGCATTCTTCGGGGGGGGGGGGGGGAATGGGGGTTTCTACGTAGTTGGGATTGGAGCTGGCCCCGCACTGACTCGTATTTCTTTGGTATATGCTGGGTCATATGGTATATCTATTCCCAGTTATTTTAGGTAGCACCATATCACTTTCCACAATGTTTACAAGTCCACTAGCAGTGTATAAGAATTCCAATCTCTTTGCATCGTTTCTCAGTTGTTCTCAATTTTTAAAATGTTTTTAATTGGACTATCATTGTGGGTGTTTTAGTGTGCTGTGCTTTTATTCTCATGTGATTCATGGACGTTTTAAATGTTTTATTTATTCTATTACCCAGTAGTTTTTAAATGGGTTTTTTCATATCTATGTATTTCTCCCTTGATCTTCTAATAATTAATTTCTAATTTTATAATAGTGTGATCTGAGCAGCTTTTTTTTAATATATCAATATTTTAAAATTAACCGTGGCTTGTTCTGGAGAATGTTCTATGTGCACTGGAAAAGAATGTGTAGTGTGTTGTTGTTGGGTGGAGTGTTCTGTATATGTATGAGACCAAGTTGGTTAATGGTATTGTCCAATTCTTTGCCTTTACTGAGTTTTCTGGTTGTTCTATCCTTTATCAAAAATAGTTCATTAAAGTTTCCTTCTGTAGCAGTTAGATTTCATGTCAACTTGACCCTGTGTGAACACGTACAGGTAGAGTTTAACCTGTCAATCAGGCCACAGGCTGATGATGCTTTCCAGGATACATTGCCTTTTTAGAGGGGAGACCCTGGGACCTTCTCCTTCCTCTCCTCTCTTTTGTCTTCCTGCTTGCTGGGACTCTGTCTGCCTCCGGTAGTGGCCCCATGTGAGCTTTCTGACCCTGAGAGCCCTGCCAAGTTTCTGCTGACCTTGGAGCCAGGTGAGTCTGCACCCACTGACCTGTGATCTTCCTGGCATCCTACTTCACCTTTCTGTATCATCAGCCTGCAGATGTGAGTCTGAAGAAGGTCCTGACTAGCACTGGAATTATGGACTTGAGTTGGGATGCCTTTTTGATCTAAAATTACATCTTGACATCAATCTGTTCCTTTTGCATGAGCGGGTGTCACTGGTCTTGTTTCTCCAGACAAACCTAGCCTAACATCCCTCCCATTATAGTAGAGTTAGCCATTTCTCGCTTCCATTCTGTAAGAGTTTGATGTACGCATATCGAGACTCTTTCACTGGTACATATATACTTATTATGTCTATGTCCTCTTGTTAGGTGCTACTTTCACCATTACGTAATCCTTTGTCTCTCGTGCTGGATTTTGCCTAAAAGTCTACTTTATTAGAAAGTAATATTGCCACCCTGCTCTTTTTTTATTTCCATTAGCGTGATGTATTTTTTCCAGCATCTGATTTTTAGTCTATTTTTGTCTTTCTAAGTGTGTTTCTTGTCGACAGTATATTGATGGGTCCTGTTTTATTCTCCCTTCTCTCCCAACCACAGGAATCTAGGTATGCCCCATTGAACAAAGGCTTTCCTTGCATGTGAATTCACAACGCCCCCACCAGCACCCTGGCCACTGCCATCACACATACAAACAGGCATGCCCAAATATATACACGTATAAAAGGCACACACAGTGCTAGGCCACCCTTTAGCAGAAGCACCCACCAAGGTCCTGAAAGTGAACTTGAGACCATTACAGCAGAGAGCTCTGCTAGAGGATGAAGGGACCACCTGTGAGTGGCCGGGACCCTGGGAGAAAAGAGCTGCTTTTAAGAGTTCTTCCTGTTTTTAGTGAGACAAATGGGCCAGTTTCTTTTCAGGTTCCGCAGTGGCTTCACAACGGGTTGTCACATTCCCTGCCCCTTAGTTGCTGCTGAGATTTTGTAGGCGATTCCCTCTGTGAGAGAATATCCACTAACTACCCACCTCCGTGCCCAGCCCTGATCTATTTGTGGGACTTGGTTCCTCTGGTATCGTCTCCCTGGGGAGAGATCCAAGTGATGGAGAAATCTGCAGAATGAGTAAAGGTCTGCAGAGACCTCCAACTCCTACTTCCAGCCCTGCTCAGCCTCCTGCGGAGGAGCTGAGATCAGTTCTTCAGCTGCTTCCTGGACTTCTGAGCAATTCCTCAAGCCGAGGAGTCCTGGAGGCCTAATCTAGAGGACAAGCGTCACCACAGTGGTTGTCCTGATAGTGCACAGAGGGCTGATTGGAGGGGTGTGATCAGGCCCTGGGAAGTATGGGCCATGCAGTGGGGCAGGGTGAGAAGATACTAGTGAGAAGTTGTCTCTCACACTGGAGCAACCACAGGATGACTTCAGGCCCCCAGAGTAGAGGACGGGTGAGACCTGAGGTTCCATAGGAAAAGCTTTTCGACACGTCACTGTGTCACACGGTTCCACTTTTCCATTGATGGAGGTCTCCCTCCTCATGTTTTCTAGGCCGACTCCCCACCACCAGGGGGAGCCCTCTGAAGAGGAGCAACTGGGTAGGAAGATGTCAAGACAGGGAGGAGGCAAGTCTCCCTTCTGCCCCCACGCTGCCTTCTTACCAGTCACCTCTCTACTCAGTTCCCTCTCCATGACCACATTCCATGCGCTCAGAGACCCCCCAGACGGAAGGCTTCTCCCTAGCCACACCGACCCTCCAGAAGGAAACTGCCTTGGCAGCTGTGTTCTGTTTAGTCAACATGAACGGACTTCTGTGTAAACTTCCAGCCAAGAGGTCTGTTTCTCACCCGAGGCCTCTGCAGCTGAACAAAGTAAGCGCAGAAAAGAAAAGAAAGGGTGAGGTGCGGGTGGATGTTCGGTGAAAGAGAGGCCAAGTAGTAACATAATACAAACCAACATTCGGTCCAGTCCGCTCATTATCCTCGATCTGTCTGAAACTTGGATATTAAAAAGTTTATACCTCTCCTTCAGAAACAGCATGCTATCTATTCTGTGGAAGACAAGACATTTGAAAGACCTTTTTAAAGCGAGGAAGGATAAAAGAAAAATACAATGTGCCCGAATACAAGGCAAAGGGAAAAAATTTTTTTTCTAGAAAAACAAAAGACAGCAATCTATTTTTAGTCTCTAGCTAAATCTTTCCAGGATAATTAACTGCAATGTGAAGACTAGCAGGGAGAAAGCGGGGGAGGGGGACAGTAGTTCTCATTCTTTGGGCTCACAAGAGCGCAGCCATCTGGGCCCACCAAGGTTGCTTGAACCAGTGGGCTTAGGGTTAATGTTAGTGCTAGAGCTGGGGTGAGGGTTAGGACCCGGTCAGGGTTAGGGCTGGAGTTTGTCTGCTGCAGAGACTGCTGTCTGGAGAGTTACAATGGAATTGCATTGAGTACGACGTTTCTTTCTTTACGTGCTTTAATCCACGTAGTCCCCACCAACTCTGCACAGAAGTACGAGTATCTCTACTTCTCTGTTGACGTAGTCCGCTCCTTTCCAGCAGGTTCTTTCTCGTGACGACCGTCTGAAGCGCAGTGTGACGAGAGCCTATTCCTGTGCCGCCCTGGCAGTTGTTGCGTAGTTGCTGGTCCACGCAACGCTGGTGTTCGGCTATCGTACCAATCTATCTCTTGTAGGGGCTCCTTCAAATAGGATGTCCTCTGGTGGTAACTATCCAATGCGAGTGAATCAGATGTATTGGGGTTTTCATAGGTCAGTCTGGGGGAGTCAATCACCTTGTCTATCTCAGTCCGGAAACTCTCTGAACCCGACTTCCGTTTGACATCCTGGTGGCACAGCTTCCGGCAGCACCGCATCACACAAGCCACCGCAGTGGAGCCAAGTGACAGACAGGTGACAGAGCTTCACCTTAGACTCAGACAGCGCACGTGCTGTCAGACCCCCTGGCTCTTGTTCTTTCTGAACATTAGGTGGGCTCTTGGGCTCCAGCAGCCTTGGAGTTAACTGACAGCTGCTCTGGAAGATGAGGGCTTCGGGCTATGAGCCAAGGACAGGAAGGTGGAAGGAGGGAGCAAGAGACAGAGGCAAGGACAGAGGCCAGCCTCTGGGGTGCTCCGACTGTCACTTACTCTGACAAGTCTCCCAGAGACAGACTTGGGGACAAGCTGCAGAAACGCCCCATGAGACCCACGAAGCCCGAAGGAAGCAAAGGAGTACGAAAGGGCCGTCTTCTGCCAGGCGCCATCTCTCGTTGTGCGGCCTGCCCCCCTCTAGCACCCCACATGCCCACCCCCCCGGAAGCTTTCCAGATCTCTGAGGAAGTGCTCCCTCCTCCAGGGCTGCATCTGGACCTCTTTGATGCAGGAGAAAGATGAGGCTGTCTGCTCCTGAGAGATAGCTACAGTCTTGGAAACCCTAGGGAGCACTTCCACACTGGTTTTCAGGGTCACTGTGAGTCAGAGTCCGCTAGATGGCAGTGGGATGGTTGGATAGGCTTTCAAGGAGCCCTGGCGGTGCAATGGTTAAGTGCTTGGCTACTGACCCCAAAGGCCAATTATTCCAACCTACTGGACATTCCGTGGGAAAGCAATGAAGCAGTCAGCCCCTTAAAGATGTGTAGCCTGGAAACCCAACAAGGGCAGTTTCACAATGTCCTACATTTACCAAGAGTTGGAATCAGCTCGCTGGCAGTGGACTTGCTTGGTATCTTCTTAAGAAAACATGTTATTCATTCACCTCATGTCTCCTACTGGGGAACTGAACTGTGCTCAACAGATAATGAATGAATGAGGAGCAGCCAAGCACAGGAAAGCAGTGCAGGAAGAGGGGAAAGACCTTGAGCTTAACTGTGAAAGGAGGTACCTGGACAGACACACTGCACCTACCCACTACCACCTAGTCAATTCCAACTCCAAGGGACCGTTTGGATAAGGCAGAACTGCCCCTGTGGGTTCCCAAAACTCTAAATCCTTATGGGGGCAGAAAACCCCATTTTTTCTTTTCTTTTCTTTTTGAAAACCCCATTTTTTCCAAAGGAGTGGCTGGTAGAGTTTTGTCCTGACAGAGCTCAGTGCTCACCCTCTCTACCACCGGGCTCCTTACATTGTTATCAAAGTACCGCAGCAAGCTTTTTGAATGACCGCCATCAATACTTAGATGTGGTTTCATGATGTTGTTTGATGATCCCCACATTCTGTTGGGTCATCTTTTTTTTTTGAAGGGGCATAAACGTGGATCTCTTCAAGTCAGTTGGCCAGGTAGTTGCCTTCCAAATCTCTTGGCATAGATGAGGGAGTACTTTGAGGACGGTTGTTGGTTTGTGTCAACATTTCAATTGGTATTTCATCAATTCCTGGAGCCTCATTTCTCACCAATACTTTCAGTGCAGCTTGAACTTTTTCTTTGAGTAAAATAACCATCAGTTCTTGACCACTGTCACCTCTTGATTGATTTTGCAGTACAGTGATTCTGTCTTTCTTCCCTTGGCTTCTAATACTTCCTGCATCATTCAGGAGTCCTTCAATATTATAACTGGAGACTTGAACTTTTTCTTTCGTTCTTCTTGAGCTGCTCTGTGAAATTTTTCTTTGAGCTCTTTTACTGCATCCTTTTCCACATTTGCTTTAGCTAATCCATGTTCAAGAGAAAGTTCCAAAGACTCTTTTGGTATTTGTTTTGGGCTTTTCTTGCGTTCTTATATTTGAAATGACCTTTGACTTTGTTATGATGTTCTCGATGTCACCCACAACTCCTCTGGTCTTTTTGGTTATTTGTGTTGAAAGCATGAAATCTATTTTGAGATGGTCTCTAAATTCCATTGGGATATACTCAAGGTGGTCATTTGACTCTCATGACTTTTAAATTTTTTCTTCAGTGTCAACTGGAACCTGCATATGACTCTTTCCTGTAACTGACCCTTTGTCTTCTTCTAACTAACCATATTGAGTTTTCCTATTGTCTGTTTTCACAGATGAAACTGATTTGATTCCTATGCATTCTATCTGGAAATTTATATTGCTAGAAAAAGCTATTTGCAATGATAACAAGTTGCTTGTCTTACAAAATTCTGTCATGCATGTTCCAGTGTCACGTCTATCGCCAAGGCTTATTTTCTAACTGCAGATCTTACCTGTTTGTTTCAACTTATGCATTCCGATCACCAGTAATTATCAATGCATCTTGATTTCCTGTCTGATCAATTCCAGACTGAAGATGTTGGCAGAGCCTTTCAAGTTATTCATCTTGGGCTTTAGTAGTTGGAGTGTAGATTTGAACAGGCGCACGAGCTTGCCTTCCTTGTCAGCACCTGGATGTTCCCCATTTCACAGACAGCCTTTCACTACAAGATAGAAGTCGACACGCTCTTTTTACCAGTCTGTGGGTCTGATGGCAAACTGGAGGCAGATGAAGCCCAGGCCAGCAGGTCAGATGGCAGGCTGCTCGTGGTTCCTGGAATCAGCAGGCAATATGACAAGCCATTGGCTCAAATACCCAAAACCCAAGATTGATGAACCAGGTGCAGAAAGCAGAGCTAGTGGGAAGCAAGCAGCTTTTCCCATAGTACCAAATTATATAGGAAGTAGGCCAACCCCCTGAAGACTCGTCCTTTTGATTAGATCAGGGTTGTGGGTTGCATTCCACCCTGGGCTTCTTACAATTTGTTGGCTGCTCACTGCCGATCTCATTGTGGTGTTGAGCACTTTGTATTCTATCACATCATGGGGATTACTAGGCTGCACAGTGGTTTCAAGTTGGGCTGTGATGCCCACGGTCAGCAGTTCGAAACCACCAGCACGTCCATGGGTGAAAGACTGCGCTTTCTCCTGTAAAACAGTTAAGGTCTTAGAAACTCACAGGGGCAGTTCTACCCTGTCCTAGAGGGTGGCCATGACTCTGCATCAACTTGATGGCAGTGTGTTTTGTTTTTTGTTTAAAGGCCAATCCACTGAGAATCTGGTCTAGGCAAGTTGAAACAAACCCTGACTATCACAAATATTAAAATTTCCCAACTGAGAAAATGACACAGAGACAACTTCCGACCTCCTCCGGCTACACAAGGGGAAGGAGAATCCACTTCACCGCTGCCCAAGGATGACTCCCATGAGGTGTCGGATCTGTTACTCTTATTCTGACACCAAGCACCCCTCTCATGAAACTCTACTTCTCTGCTGGATTTGAGAATTTGTCACACGAGACTCGTTATGATAGGGTTTCTTAGAGAAACTAACAGGTTACAAAAGTTCAGTTCTTTTGACCACAGTGCCTCTTCTCTGCCACGCCACTAGTCATGTCTCTCTCTGGTCCCCAGTCTCTCAGCCACCCACTTCCTTGGCCAGTGCCTTGCTTGGGAAAGTATTAGCAGTCCCCCTTACTGCTGCAAGGTGCCCAAAGGACCTCCTACTCTGCGAGCCAGCCTCCTGCCCAAAGGCTTTCACGGGCTAGAACGCCTGCCTTGCTGTCTCACAATCTCAACTCTACTCTGTCTCATGGTCTTGGTGCTGTGGACCCTCACATTCTGGTGCCTCAGCCCCTGTAGGCAGGGACCTCGCATGCACTCCACTAGTGCACTGCTCACCATCCTACCTCTCTTTCTCTCTTTCCCGTATGTTTGAAATGAACTTGACTGTCACTGAAGGCTCCAAATCCAGTTCAATTGTACTTTTCCTCCTTTTCTTTCCCACTCAGACTAATCTCTGGGTCCAAGGGTTAAGGATTCTGGAGGGTTTTGTTTTTTGTTTAAAGCAGGACACTGTATATAGTTACAACAAATGCAATCAACAATATTGCACTAAACCTTCCATAAATGTGGGTGACTTTATTCCCCCTCCTCTATTCTCCCTCCTCAATATCTTACCCCTCCCCTCTCCCTGTCTGACCTCACGCCCTCCCCTCACCCCCCTCCAATCCCTAGCTCCATCACGTCATCAAAGTCTTCTTTTTTGGTGTCAAAGTCACGTTTCTTTGTTTTTCCTTATAATGATGGCGTTATTGAAGATTTATCTTTGTAAGAGTAGCTAAGTGTGAGAAGGTTTGTGAGAATGTTTGCTAAGCATAACGTTCTGTAGTGTTGCCCATGACCTATGGTGTTTAGGAACCCTGGTGGGGTAGTGCTTATGTGTTGGGCTGTGATCTGCATGGTTGGCAGTTCAAAACCACTAGCAGCTCCACGGGATAAAGACTGCATGTTGTCCTCCTGCTTACAATTACATTCTCACCAACAACAGGGGTCACTACGTGTCAGCATTGACTCAATGGCAGTGTTTGTTTGTTTTTGAGTTTATGTTATTTAGAGCTGTCATTTTTAAAATTGATGCATAATATCCCGTTGTATGAATGTACCAGAATTTGTTTACCCATTCCTCTATAATCAGAGTTTTTAGCCATTTCTGCGCACTCCCCTCGTGGCTCTTCTTTCTTGACGGTTGTGGAACTCTATTCCCACTTCTGAAATGACTCATTTGATACTCACTGGGACAGGAAAACTGACCACCCTCCTGGTTTAGAATCTTTCACACCTTATTTGACTATGGATAGAAGAGCCATACCAAATAATCTCACGTCACCACACCACCTCTATTCATTCCATTTGTAAGCTAGATTTTTTTTAAAGTTATTCAGTAAAGTTGTGTTTTATAAGTCTAGATCTTGCACAATTTTTTTCAGTATTGTACACAGTAGAACCCTGGACCTCAACAGTAATCTGTTCTAAAAGGAGCATTGAGATTAGACGCAGTCCAGTTCCAAATCAATTTTTCCCATAAGAAATAACTGAAAATGGATTAATCGTTCTCAACCAAGTTTTTACCCTCACCTTGCCTTTTTATACAAAACAGTACACAGAAATTTCAAAGTAAATACGTTCAGAGTCAAAGACTATAATTTAAATAAGAAACACAACGTTACAAAAGTTGTTAACAACTACAGTATGCCTATACCCTGAGCCTGATGGGGATCTGGATCTGCGGACAGGAATGTGAAGAGGAGGGACGGAGAATGACTGTTTGTAAGGGGAATGCCTTTCCATAAAATCAACTAGTAGCTACTTTTCAGGAGGGTTCTCCACCCCACCCCATCTTCTTTGCCTTTTTTCACTAGGACCTGGTTGGCTTTCTTTAAAAAAAAGAAAAAAAAATCCATCTAATGTGGTTCTGGTGTTGGCATTTCCTTAACTGTTTTCTAAAATGGTTTACTAAATTATCATCAACAATATGGATAACACGATTAACCAGTTCCTTATCATGCTGGATTCTTTTCAAAAAGACTTTCTTAGGACCCATGTTTTTTATCTAAAAACAGTACGAAAGCCACCCAAACTAAGAAAGTTATGGCAAAACACTTGGAACACAGCTGAAAAAGATTTAAACTACGCGTACTAACAACACCAAGTACTAACGCCGAGTGACCGAAACACTCGCTGCTTTTGTTTACCAAAAAATCACGTGCATCAGGTTGGGCTTCAATGTTTTGTTGGAGCTCTGATGCAAAATTCTCTCTACATTTCATGTCAAAATCTGATTATGTGGAGTCCTGATGTGGTCAAATACCGGGGTTCTACTGTATTTGTGTTGCTGTCGTGAACTAGATCACTTTTTTCCTTATGTTGTTTTTGTTGTTGTGTGCTACTGACTTGATTCTAATGCATAGTGACCTCGTGTGACTGAATTGCCCTGCCTGATAGGGTTTCCTACCTTGGAATCTTTGTGGGAGCCCATTGGCCAGTGTTTCTTCTCCTGTGGGGCCTCTGAGTGGCTTCAATCAGCCAGCGTATCGGTCAGGGGGCAAACGCCTTAACCAGCACCCAGCCAGGACTCCTGTGTTTTCTTAGCACCATCAAGCTTATTTTATTTTCTCCATGAGGACAAAGGCTCTTGGGTTGAATAGTGTCCTCCCAAATCCACGCATGTCCTTCCCAGAACCTCAGAACGTGACCTTATTTGGAAAGAGAGTCTTTGCCAAGGTCATTCGTTTTGATGAGGTCCTCCTGGAGCACGGTGAAACCTCAATCCAGTAGCGGAATAGACGAGATAAAGCCGAGATGCGCCAGGAAGGAGACCTGCGAGGAGGAAGGCAGGAACAGATACAGGCCCGACCAGACAAAGGACTGCCAGCGGCCCACCGGAGAGGCCCGTGCATGGCAGCAAAACGACTGTCTATGTCATTCGTGTCCTCTGCTTCAGCCGAAAGCTGCTATTGTTTAGAATATCTCCGTAGTTATTTGTAACAACAAGTCATCTTTTTGAAAGCCCTGCTTTTATGGGTCAATATGCCTGCAGGGCAAAAGCTCTGTACTAATCTACTCCAAACGCGGAGCGCACTCCATCACAACTGCTGTTATTAGCCAGGTCCACCGGTGCTTTGAATCACCTGGTGGCTTTGGCGCAAGCCACGTGCACTTGCCATTGTCTCATCATTTCCAGGGTTTTTAAAGCTGCCGATTTTGTTAACTTTCCTACTCGTTAGCAGCAGCATTGTGGTAAGTACTACTTGTGAACATGTATGAGTGACTGGTTTTGAGAATGAAGCCGTAGTCAATGGAAGAGACGGAGAAAACATTTCAGAGGCTTCCGCTCAGTTACTAATAGTAAGATAAGGAATATTTCATTTGAGCAATTTACAACTACCGTTAGCGCATATTATCATGTAATTAGAACTGATGATACGCATTAGTAAGGATTCTGAATGGCCTGGATGGGAGAAGGGACACCATGAGTTACTGCACTGGGTCACACCAACCTTCTCAGCACCATGAGGCATGGCATCCTTTTTGGAAATTACTCAAATTACATTTATGATATTGGGTTACTCAGAGACTCTCAGGGAGGTCCAATGACCAGACTTGAAGGCCATAGCTCTAGTGCCAATCACAACACAAAACATTCCTTAGAACTGGGCCAGGGAAGGCACCACTGTCCACAGCTGGGCACCTAGTCTAGAAAGCACAAATGCATAATCACAAATGTAAAACCACACACACGATCACACTAAAACACATAAATACACAAATACAATGGTAAATATTTAGAATGAGAAAAACACAGTAACGATTTAAACACTTGTGTAAAGCTGGAAAAAATCCCATAAAATTTTAAAATGCCTAAATAATATGTACTATTTAATATTAGCATTTAATGTTACTATTACTTATGTAAGCATTTAAATACAATTTAATATGGAATTGCCCGACACAGCTCTACAATCCGTTTTTCCATCTTAATTTTAGCTGTTTAAGAATTTGAGTGTAAGATACTAATTTTAAAACATCATCTCTAGATAATTCAGTCTTTGTTTTAGCTGAGCTGACCCCCGCCCCCCGGAATTTTAATTAAACCTTTTAATTTTATCTTTACAGAAACGTTGTGAAGCTAGTACAAAGAGTTTCCTATCATACTGACGTCTTACATTATGTCAGTCATCCTGATGGTGCAGTGGTTCAGGGCTGGGCTGCCAGTTGAAAGATCAGTAGTTTGAACCAACCAGCCAGCCAGCCACTCCTTGAGAAATGACGGAACGGTAGGCTTTCATTTTACAGCCGTGGGAACCCTTTGGTGGCAGTTCTACTCTGTCCTCTAGGGCTGCAGTGAGTCAGAACTGACCAGAGAGCAATGGGCTCTTTACATAACTATGGTCTGTGTGTTACAATCCATGAACCAACGCGGAGCCTCGGTGGTGCAGTGGTTAAGCCCTGCAGTTCACTGAAACGTTGGAGTTTCCGACCCGTCCTACACTTCTAGAAAGAAAAGCCCTGTCATTGGCTCCCACAAAAATGACAGCCGGGCAGTTCTGCTTTCCGCACACGGTCACCATGAGTCAAAATCCACTTGATCGCACTCAGTGATGAATCCCCACTCATACATTATTAGCTAAACGCCATCTGGATGTGGTTCGTTGTCTCCTGAAATCTTTTTCTGGGTCCAGGACCCCATCCAGGCTGTCATTGTTGTGGGGTACCGCTGAGTCGGTTCCAACATAGAGGGACCCATGCAGAACGGAAAGAAGCACTGCCCAGGCCTGGGCAACATTCACAATCACGTCCATGTTTGAGCTCATTGCTTCAGTCATTGTGCCCATCCGTCTCCTAGATGGTCTTCCTCTTTTTCACTGACCCTCCCCATTACCAAGCATGATGCCCTTTTCCAGGCTACCACACAAGTATATTTGGTCATCATAGCGCTGTAGAGCAGCGGTTCTCAACCTGTGGGTCATGACCCCTTTGGGGGTTGAACGACACTTTCACGGGGGTTGCCCGATTCATAACAGTAGCAAAATGACAGTGATGAAGTAGCAATGAAAATAATGTTATGGTTAGGGGATCACCACCACATGAGGAACTGCATTTAAGGGTCATGGCATTAGGAAGGTTGAGAACTGCTGCCGTAGACTCTTCTTGACTGTGGTGGTTTCTCAAACGCTCCTTGTTTGATGGCCAGGACAGGTTTTTCGTTAAATGCTTTCTAAGGTGTGCTTGTCTGAGGTTTTTTCTCGTGGTTGGAGGGAGTGGATGAGATTTTGGAAGGACGGTCAGAGAGGTGAAGGGGTGCATGATCTAAACATGATTTATGGCTGCTGCTGTTGACCTTGGTCACTGGCTGAGATTCCAATGCTTGTTGTTGCTGTTGTTTTTCTTATAGATAACTTTGAAAAGGTTCTTTCAACTCCATTGTTATTATTGGAAAAGATGTGTGAAGTTGTAGGAGTATTGTCACATTTAAGAAAACCTCAACCAAATTTCATTTGTGTCATGAAATTTATAAGAATTTTCCATAGTCTAACGTCTGTCTCTGCACATCTCAAATCTTATTTCTCCTCTGCTCTTTACATAATTCTAGAAACAGGCACTAATAATATGTTTACATTGTAGCCAATTTCTGACTCTTTGCCTGCCTGACATGAGGCTTGGTGAATTGGTACAATGAGCAGCAGAAATATTCCAGGCAGCTATTCCTACCCAAGAGGACATAGCAAAGACTGGCGGTAATTATTAACCATAGAACGATATCACTTTAAACCCAAACTAAATGTATTCTAATGCAACTTCCTTGCCACCATCCCAGTGTGACCAGAAAGAATCATGACTAATGGTAAGTTTGAGTGGAAGTCAGCAGTCTTAACCTCTAACAATTAAAGTACCCCCTTTCCCCCCTTTGCAAACTGGACAAAATCATATGAATGCATTTGTAGAACTCCTTCTCAGTGCTTGAAAGAGGCCCATTCTGGTGAGGAGCCTTGAAGTTAAAGTGTCATTCAATTCACAGTTCATACGACTCAGTAAATACTTGCTGGCCCTATTGACGTCGGACCCAAGATGCTGTAAGCTTGACTCACCAGCACCGCGCCTCTACAGATGAAATGCAGCTGATGCTCTAGAAATGGCCCTTCCCTGTCCTTGCGTCAGTGTGTCACCAGCTCCTAATTAAAAATTTGGGAAGGGCATTTTTGATTGGAGTCTAGATTACATATCTTCATCCTAGCTGTGGGGGAGGAGCCCTGGTGGTGTAGTGGACTGGTAGCTGCAAGGCCAGCAGTTTGAAACCTAGCCTTTCTGGAGAAAGGTGAGGCTTTCTACTCCTGTGAAGAGGTATAGACTTGGATATCCACAGGGGCGGTTCTACCCTGTTCTATTCAGTCACTCTGAGTCAGACTCGACTCAATGGCTGTGAGTTTGGCTTTTGGGTTTTGAGCTACAGGAGAGACCATGAATGTATCTGCTATTTGTAATTTGTAGAGTGGGCACCAGGTCTTCCTTTTAGTTTAGGGGCCCCTAAACCGAAGAAGATCCACGGTAGTGATAGTTACATGATCGTTGTAGTTACATTAAGCAAAATGAACAATACAAAAGTCAGTAATAAAAGTGGGCCTGCAAGGGATGAGTCACTGGATAACCATGAGTTAGACTCAACTCAATGGCAGCTGGTTAGTTTATAGAGAACAGGTTGTTGGGTGGTTAGGATAAAGAGTTCTTTTTGTGGACATTTTCATATCATTTTGGGTTTTAAAACATGTGCATGCATTACTACCAAGTGAAAAAATAAACGTTTCTAAAGGGTAATATAATCATATTATTGAATATCACAAATCTAGATGACTTCTCGCTTTAATCAACGTTCTCAGCCAAGATAAAAAACCTGACACCATAAAGTGCACCGCGTTTAAATCTGTGTTATTTAATGCCACCAAACCCGTCAGGTCAATTTACTCTCCTCCTTTCTTTGCCTATTTTGGCTTCCTCCCAAATGACTCATTTTCATCATAGCACCATGAATTGGCAGTGATTACCCTCCCCGGGGAGGAGAGAAATGGTGCGGATTTCCCGTACAATGCCATTTCACATGACTCAGTTTCTTGTTGGGAGAGTTCAGAACATATTGCACAAAGGAACTCTTTCAGAACTAAATACCATGTTTGGTTCTGAGGGAGAATGCAGCGAATGGAATTGTTCTGAGGATTTGCTCACCGCCCTGAGACGCGTCTGTAGGGCTTATGAAGTGCTGGGATAAACAGAAAATTGCCATCCAAGGAGAGCGGTGGAAAGTTCCAGAAAGTAGCCTCATGAAAGGTTTGTCCACTGGCCTGGAATACAGAATTTAAGTCTCTTTGGATCTTTGGTTCCTGAGAGAGCACCTCTATAACCTCTGATTTTCCCCACCGGTGGAAGTGTCTGTGATGAGGGTTTATGCTGATGAGAATTCATACTAATGTGGGAGCTGGCCACACCAGAAGGACCCACCACGTGATAGAAGCTTGGTCCCAGGACAAAGGTTATGGTTCCGTTCATCATTACAACTGATTAACTGCAAAAGAGGCCAAGTTGAAGGCTCTGGACAGAGCTGCATCGAGTCCTCATTGGTGAACGATATGTTGGCGGGAGGGCAACGCAGCCTTTGGTCAGACATGGAAGCTCCTCAGTGGGAACCCATCCAGAATTCTCCCATGAGCCTCTTCATTTGTATCCTTTTGTGATACAACAAAATCGTAACAGTTAGTATGAAACGTCCCTCCTCATCTGTGAGCTCTGTTATTGAACCCATTGACCGCACGGCTAGTAAGTACCCTGCGTTGGTAGAGAGAACCTCAGAATTTGTACTCGCCAGGTTAGAAGTGAGGATGTTGTGAACCACAAAGCTTGTGGTTGGCATGCGAAGTCTTGGGAGGCCTTGGCAGTCTGGAGGCCTGTGCCTCTTCTGTAGGGAGATCTGACTTCGCTTCAAGTGATTCGGGTCAGAAGAATAAATGTTACATATGCAGTTGAATTGGAACCTAATTCATTTCATTCGGTTGATGTGATTGGCAGGAGTTGGCATCCAATTAATTGGATGCCGGGGAAGTAGTAGATTTTGAATGGGGATGACCAAGAATTCCTCTTCAAGACAACGCCCTTGGTGAACAAAACAAGAAAGGACCCTGCCCAGGGAGGTACAATACTCCTCAGACCCACCCAGTCAGGGTGTGCTCCATCCTCCTTACGGTTGTGCCCGGTATTAGGCTGATTTTATTCATCCCATCCGTGACCACTCACATCAGCGGTTCCAGTCTGTCCTTTGCCAGATTTGATCCTCTGAATGGACTACCCCGGAGTTTAACCCCGGCGTTGGCCCAGGTGGTCAGAACTCTCATGAGAGACAACCAGCCATCCTTATTCCAAACCTTAAAGACATCCTGTTCTTCCTTCCTGGTTGACAGGTGCCACCTCGTGTTTCGTGCTTGCGGTGGAGCCGACTCCAGTTCATGGTGGCCCTGTGTGCATTCAATTAGAACTGGACTCCATGCGTCTCCAATGGCTGCGTTTTTCAGAAGGCGATTGGCCTTGCTTTCAAGGCATCTTTGGATAGAATCCAGCCTGCATCCTTTTAGCTAGCAGTGGAGCGTGTTCACCATGTGTGCCATCCGGTGACCCCCTCCCCATGCTACGGACATCTCTTTCAGTTGCTGGCCTCCTCCTTGCCCTTCGCAGCCAGGTTCAACCATCCCTCTATCTGTTCACTCTTCTTGTAGAACTTCCTCCCTTTTCCTTATCACGACCAAACCCATGCCAGAGTCACACGTAGCCAAATGAGTCCTTCTGGCACTCAGTCCTGACCTATAAGAATTCACTGAAATTTCTGGGAGAGCATTTGCCTATCATACCAGCCTGCTGTTCATAAAGTTCCAAATAAGTACCGATCGATACAAAAGAGAACCTCAGAAAGTCACAAGTCACCAGAGAGCTATATATATGGAGAACTTGCACCCAACCCCATGACGCTCAGGAATCCCACAGAAAGAAGCGGTATGAAAATTGGACAGGACACTTCTGCCTTTCTCACAAGACTAGTTCATCAAACACAACAAAAAATTAGATTCCCTGTTCCTTTTTTCAATAGTGATGCAGTTAATGCTTGAGTTAAATGTCATCTATAACAGGATTATGTTTCTTTATACTGTAGATTAAATGTTGGGGAAGGGAAGTAAAAACACAATAATTTGGATCAATTAGAATGAGTTCAATGTAAATTAATGAAAGCTGGAATTAGAGAATATGTGCAGGAAAATCAATTATATTCTTTGCCAACTTAAACTTTTTTCTTTTTTTCCTTCTTTATGTGGTTTATTATTATTTTAATCATTTTATTAGGGGCTCATACAACGCTTATCACAATCCATACATACATCAATTGTGTCAAGCACATTTGTACATTCACTGTCCTCATCATTCTCAAAATATTTGCTCTCCACCTAAGCTCCTGGCATCAGCTCCTCATCCCCCCCCTCCCTTCTTGAATACTTGATAATTTATAAATTATTATTTTGTCATATCTTACACTGTCCGACATCTCCCTTCACCCACTCTTCTGTTGTCTGTCCCCCAGGGAGGAGGTCACATGTAGAACTTTGTAATCGACTCTCTTGACCCCCACCCTCCCGGCATCGCCACTCTCACCACTGGTCTTGAAGGGATCATCTGCCCTGGATTCCCCGTGTTTCCAGTTCCTATCTGTACCAGTGTACATCCTCTCGTCTAGCCAGATTTGTAAGGTAGAATTGAGATCATGATAGCGCGTGGGGAGGAAGCTTTTAGGAACTTGAGGAAAGTTGTATGTTTCATCGTGGCTCCACTGCACCCTGACTGGCTCATCCCCTCCCTGTGACCCTTCCATAGGGCATGTCTAGTGTGTACAGCTGGACTTTGGGTCTCCACTCCTCAGTCCCCCTCATTTACAATGATATGATTTTTTGTTCTGATGATGCCTGATACCTGCTCCCTTTGATATCTCGTGATCACACAGGCTGGTGTGCTTCTTCCATGTGGGCTTTGTTGCTTCTGTGCTAGATGGTCGCTTGTATACCTTCAAGCCTTTAAGACCCCAGACGCTATATCTTTTGATAGATGGGCACCATCAACTTTCTTTACCACATTTGCGTATGCACACATTTGTCTTCAGCGATCATATCGGGAGGCGAGCACACAATAATATGATTTTTTGTTCTGATGATGCCTGATAACTGATCCCTTTGGCACCTCGTGATCACACACAGGCTGGTGTGCTTCTTCCATGTGGGCTTTGTTGCTTCTGAACTAGATGGCTGCTTGTTTACCTTCAAGCCTTTAAGACCCCAGACCTATATCTTTTGATAGCCGAGCACCATCAGCTTTCTTCACCACATTTGCTAATGCACCTGCTTTGTCTTCAGCGATTGTGTCTGGAAGGTGAGCATCATGGAATGGCAGTTTAATAGAACAAAGTATTCTTGCATTGAGGGAGTACTTGAGTGGAGGCCCAATGTCCATCTGCTACCTTAATACTGAACCTATACATATATGCACATAGATCTATTTCCACATCCTCATATATAAATATATTTACATATATACATGCCTTTATTTAGACCTCTATAAATGCCCTTTGCCTCCTAGCTCTTTTCTCTATTTCCTTTTTCCTTCTTCTTGTCCCACTATCATGTTCAGCCTTCACTTGCCTTTCAGTAATTCCTCTCAGTTACATTACCCTTGGTCACACCCTACCAGGCCTCCTACACCCTCCTCACCACCAATTTGGATCACTTGGTGTTCCCTTGTCCCTAGGTTTGTTACTACCACTTTCTTTCCCATGACCTCCCCCTCTCCGATATCTCCCCAGAACTATTGGTCCCGTTGTTTTCTCCTCCAGATAGTTCATCCAGCCTATCTTATTTAGACAGACCTGCAGAGATAATAACATGCACAAAAACAAGACAGAGCAAAACCAAGCAACAATAAATAACAACAACAAGCCAATGACAAAACAAACAAACAAACAAACAAAAAAACCCCACACAACTACAAGAAAGAAAAGCTTGTGTTTAGTTCAAGGACTGTTGATTGGCCTTTAGGAGTGTTTTCCAGTTGAGTCTGATGGAGCACCAAACCCTGGCCCCAAAGTCTATTTTTGGTATTCCCTGGGGACTTTGTTGCTTTGTTCCCCTTGCTGTTCTGTTGCTTGCCCTTAGCGTTTTGCCTTGGTGTGGTTCGATCAGATTGGGTGGAATTCCCACCCTGTGTCTCCAGTGTCCCCTGTAGGGCTATGGGTAAGTGAGGGATGTGTGTCTCATAGTGGGGCCAGCCATGTGGTCTTCTGTGTGGTTTGGCTGCTCTGAGCGGGAATCTCTTCGTCAAGGCTTGGTGGGCCAGGATGTGCTCCAGTCTCTCTTCCTTCCCCTTCATTTGCTCCCATGTGCTCTGATCAGACAGACATATCCCTCTCCCTGAGCTGCAGATTCAGTGCTGTCCTCTGAAATAAATTTTTCTTGGGGGAGGGCCAGGTGTCCACGTAGGCCAACTTAAACTTTTTAAAGAAGCAAATAGCCAAGAAGATGTCTTGGAAGTCTATTTTAATAAAGCAGACATTTAAAATGCCATTTCCCTATTATTTCGATCTAAATGGATACAACTCAAGTGCTGTAATAATGTGGGAAACAGTTTCCATTCTTAATCAGGTTAAATATTTTCCTTCCAAGGCAACTGAGTCTGGTAAACCTTATAAAAGCACAATTCCCATTCCTCATACATACTAAGTTTGAGGGAAGAGGAGAGTTGGGAGGAAGTCCCGAGTTCATAAGGAGCTGCTTGATTTCATTGTATTGGCAGGTTGTAGATTTACAGAATAAACAAGTTGCCTGCTTCTCACCATAAAAGTAAATGCATACCAAGAGACTGACAACCCAAGGAGGTACCGTTACTTTTTAACTCCATTCATTTTTCTATTCATTCCTGTATTTATTCATGGAGTAGATGTTTCCTTTTCACGTCTCTTCTTTTAGACAGTATGTTTGGTCTTGGTGATTTAAAGATGTGTGAAATGCTCTTTCGACTCTTAAGCAGTTTGCAATCCGTCAAGCCCAACCCAAGCCTGTTGTGGTGGAGTCCATCTCAGAGAACTGCCCCGCTATGTGTCCACGGCGAATCTTCAGGGGTGCAGACGATCCGATCTTTCTTCCACAGTGCAGCTGGGAGAGTCAAACTTTTGACTTTAGCTTTTTCCTTAGCTGCTGAAGGCTTCGTCATGGTGTCACCAGAGCTTCACTGGAAACCCACTGAGAATTCCAAAAGATGAAGGATCCTTGGTGATAGACAGGATAAGCTTGAGTTCTGACTGCAGGATTGGTGGTTGGTGGTTCGAACCCACTCTGCAGCTCCGGAGCAGACCCTGGGCAGTCTGTTTCCATCAAGATGACAGGCAGGGAAACCCTGTGGGGAAGTTCTACTCTGTCACATGTGATCACCATGAATGGGAACCAACTGGGTGACACTTGCTGGCGCCAGGTAACGCCGTTTGCTAGTTGAAGTTGAGTCGATCCTGACTCAAGCCAATCCGCGTGTGCAGAGCGGGACTGTGCTCCCAAAGGTTGCCAGTGCCGTGCCCTTTGGGAAGCAGATAGACAGCCTGCTTTCTGGGGCATCTCAACAACCACAAGAACCATTGCCATTGAGTTGATTCCAATGCATACGAAAGCCTCCAATGGAAATCGTGAGCACCTGGTTTGCAGAAGGCTGTGGGTACCAGTGGAAGCCTGATGTCCATTTACTGGTTCCCACGTGAATTAAGCCTCTGCTGAATCTCCGCTGGCCATGGTCTAGGGATGCGAATAGGCTTGCTAGCAGACAGAGCACTGTCAAGTTGACTGTGGCAGATGCAGGTCGGTTAAGCTGTAACACCCAATCACTTGATTTCCCTTTGGACCCATTTTAAAGCTGTCTCGATTTTTAATATTTTCTGCTTGCTTTTTGATTGAGTTTATTTTTTCCCCACTATGTTTTGGCTGGTGTTCGATGTTGGGTTTGTTTATGTTCTGTATGATTATTTCTAGATGAAATCCAGGGTAGGCAAATCTATAGAGATAGACCTGGATTAATGATTATCTAGGGGCCCGGCAGGGAGGTTGGGGGTGTGGAACAGGGCGCTAACAACAGTGAGTATGGGGAGGAAATGCTCTGAAGTTTATTGTGTTGAAGATTGCACAACTTGTCTTCATGTGACTCAATGATTCCATTGAATGTTACGTGAGGTACATGCCAATAAAACTATTAAAAACAAACAAACTCAAACTCACCGCCGTTGGGTTGTTTCCGACTCTTACCAACCTTATAGCACAGAGTCGGACTTCCCCCTGTGGGTTTCAGAGGCTGCAGGGCCTTTACAGGGGTAAAAAGCCTTATCTTTCTCCCAAGGAGGAGCTGGTGGTTTCTAACTACTAACCTTGTGGTTAGCAGCCCAACGCGTCACCCATGAGACTCCCAAGGCCCCTTTTCCAACTCAGAGCAACTCTGTCTAAGCTTTCCAAGACGACCAGTCTTTACTGAAGGCGACTGCCATTTTCCTCCTGTACTGTGGCTGGTGGCTTTCAATCATAGACCTGGGGCTGGCCCCCGAGTGCTTAACTCACAGTGCCACCAGGGCTCCTTAAGACCCATGTAAGTTCATGTCACCAACCTTTCAGCAAGTGCTGAACCATTTGAATATTGCCCACTTATCTTTGAGTTCAGATATGGCCACAGGATGAAACTTTTGCAATGGAATATAAACAAAATCATATCTACCACTGCTGGGTCTAAGTCCCCGGCGCTCTCCCTTTCCCTTGATGCTGGATCCTGGACAGTGAGTGATGTGGACAGGGCCCTGGGGTATAGAGCATGGCATCGGTTGGTTCCCAAATGTATTCGGCCAGCCACCTACCTCTTTTCAGAAAAATTATGCATCATTCCCTAGGCAATGATTTGTTTTGGTTTTTCACTGTAGTCCAGTGGTTCTCAACCTTCCTCATGCCTTGACCATACAGTGCCTCATGTGGTGCCCCCCCCCCAACCATCACATTATTTTTGTTGCTACTTCATCACTGTAATTTTGCTACTGTTAGGAATCGGGCGACCCTGTAAAAGGGCTGTTTGACCTTCAAAAGGGTCGCGACCCCCAGGTCGAGAACCACTGCTGTAGCCCATCATCAAGGATAAAGTGTAGGGGTGGGTTTGTAGTGCCCCTGGGTGGCTACAGCGTCCCCAGGGGACAGGATTGCCCACATTGAGAAGCACTGGTTTGGAGAATGATGGAACACGCCTAGACAGCTGAAAGAAACTGGAATCCCTGCCCACAAGGCTGGCACCCCTGAGTGAGCAGATGGAACAGAACTGCCCACAAGCCTGGCAGACTTATTCGGGAACTGTGGCTTGAGGCTTGGTGGGGGGGGGGGGAAAGAACTATAATGTTAAAAACATTTTTGAAAGAATTTTTTAAAATTTGTTTTTATTATGCACAATTTCAAATGTATAGCAAAGCTAAAAGAATTGCACAATCAAAATTTGTAAAATTTTGTTAGGGACTGAATTGGATCCCCCCAGAACAGATGCAGGAGCCCTAACCTCTGTACCTGTGACTGTGTCCCTGGAAACAGGGTTTCTTCTTGTTAAGGAGCTAGTCGAGCAGTGTCGGTCCTAAGTTCAGTCCCTTTTGAGTGGTGACATAAAAAGACTGGACACAGTCACACACACACACACACACACACACACGGAAGACAGACACCAGGTGCTGATCTCCCTACCAACCTGTGGTTTCTGAGGTCCCCCCCCCCCCCCACCTCGGGCTGCTGGCAAGGAAGGACCTTCTCTTAGAGCCAGCACCGGATTTAGAATTTAAGCCTCCCAAACAATGAAACAGCCATTTCCTGTTCTTTAAAACCACTCATCTTTGAAGGGCAATCTGCTTTACTTAAGGCCAATTTACTTAATCACACATGTCTTCACGTCTTAAGGCTGCTAAACCAGTAATACCACCAGTGGTTAGCTTTACCACACCGAGCTTCACTTTCTCACACTTAGGAGGCTACAAGTCTGAATGCAGGGGGCCAGCAGTTCGAAAGCACCAGCTGCTTGGAGGAAGAAAGATGAGGCTTTCCAGTCCCTTAAAGATTTACAGCCCCAGAAACCTCTGTAGGGTTGCTATGAATTACAGTTGACTATAGACTGCAGTGGGCTTGTTTGTTTGTAAACATCAATCTGTCTTTCTATTTGTACACAATTTAAAGTATATCTCAGACAGATCTGCTCAGAACGCCAATGAAACTCACTGCCCACAAGTCAATTCCGACTCATCATGACCCAGGAATTCATTGTAGAATGGCCCCTGTGGATTTCCGAGGCTGTAACTCTTTATGGGAGTAGAAAGCTTCCTCTTTCTACTGCAGAGTGGCGAATGGTTTCAAAACACTGACCTTGACTGATGAGTAACCAACCCATCATGCCACCAGGGCTCCTTGTTCAGACAAGTACACTTTCTCTTGTGTACTTGAGTATGCGCATTATTAACTCGTTGGTGTGGTTGCTGGGTGTCAGTGAGAAGGGCCTGACCCATAGCAACCTTAGGTACTTTAGAATGTCACCCTGCCTGGTCCTGCCCCAGCAGCCCATGGTGGTGGCCGCTGTGTCCATTCATCTTGTGGAGGGGCTTCCTCTTTATCACTTCACCAAACATGCTGTCCTTCTCCAGCACCGACCATCTCTTTCAGCTATATGGATTCTTCTTCGGTCTTTCTGATCGCATGATCTTCCTAACTAGACTGCAGCAAGTGCGTTTCTGATAACCCACACCCCTGCAAGGTAAGGACCACTCCCATCTCCCCGCGTGCTCACTCACTGTCATCAAGGGGATGCTGACTCGTGGCGACCCTAGAGGAAGGGTACAACTGCCCTCTGTGTGTTGAATGCTTTCGGAGAACAGAAGCTCTTTCTCCTGCAGAGCGGCTAGTGGATTCGAACTGCTCACCTGTGGTTAGCAGTCCAACTCGCACCATTATGCCACAAGAGTCTCCTGGAATATTTGTAAAGGGTGCTATAAAGGTTAACGTGCTCTGATGCTACCCGAAGGCTGGGGTCTCAAATCTGCACAAAGGTGGGGGTGCTGTTGACTCACTGCCTCAAGTCAGTGCTGACCCATAGTTTCCCCCTGTAACTGTTACAAGAGTAGCAAGCCCAGTCTTTCTTCCGAATTGATGCTGGTGGTTTCGAACTGACAACCATTCGGCTCCTAGCCTAACATATAGCCACTACATGACCAGGGCTCCTTCTGGAAGATCATAGCCATTATAAGTCCTGTAGAGCATAGTTCTCCGGTGACACGCTTGAGTTTGAACTGACGAGAGGGCAAGTGGTTTTAGTGTTGTTACAGCAGCTGCGCTTTACCCTAACACACAGGGTAATAATTTTAAGAGTTGCCATCTTTCATGTGTCAGGAATTAGATATCCATAGCTAATTTAATTTTCACAATAATCTCATGGTGTAGGTAGGAATAGCTTCGTTCTATAGATAAGATACAAACCCTGGCGGTGCAGCAGTTACCTATTGGGCTGTGATCCCCATGGGCAGCAGTGTGAAACCACTGTCAGCTCCTCGGGAGAAAGACTGGGCTTGCTTCTCCCGTAAACAGTTACAGTCTCAGAACCCTGTGAGGTTGCTTTGAGTCAGCATCAGCTCAGTGGCAGTGAGTTTGTGTTTGTTTTTATAGATAAGAAAAATGAAGTTCAAGGAATTTCCCAGGTTTGAGGAACTAAGCATGAAGCTCTGTGAAGTCTGTCTGGCAGTTCTCCACTCCTCCCTGGTATGAGGGGCCCTGCCCAGGGGGGAGGGGTGTGACGGGGGTGGGGGGGTTGTTGTGCAAAGAAACTTAGCTTTGTGAGGAGGCAGCAGCATCTGGACCTACACCTTGGAGCCTCAGCCTGTGAAGACTGAGCTGAATCCAAGCAAGAGTAGGATGGCGCAAGGAAGGGCAATCCAGGCAAAGGGAGCAGCGGAGACAAAGCCAAGGACAAGACAAGGGAGGGTGCAGCTGTGGTGATTGGAGAACGTCTAGTCTCCCCATCTGCCTGAGCTTTAGGTTAACTGTGCAGGAGGAGTAGAAAAGCAATATTAATAGTTGACAAAGATTCAAATGTTTTACTAAGCAGATTGGACTTGATCCTATAGGCAGCGGGGAGCTATCAAAGGGATTTAGGCAGGGCTGTGAAATAATTAGATTTTGCATCTTAAAATGCAATTTAGAATGCTGTCGATGATACAGAGAATTATATGGGAACGAGACAGGAGTTAAAGAGGCCAGTTAAGACATAAGTGAAATGATCCAGAGGATTCAAACAAGGGCAATAGCTGTGGAGACCAAGAACAGAATCTGACAGACAAGCTTCCATCTCTTGGGTATGTGCTCTGAACTAGAAATTTTTCTTTATTAAGTCTCCTTAATTTCCTTTCTCAAACTCTTCCATGCAATAGAAGTTTCAACTTGGTATTTGGTCATCTGACTAAAGTCAATATTTCCCAGCCTCCCTTGCAGTAGAACATGGCCAACAGTACGATCAGGTTCTAGCTACTGGAATGCAGGCAAAAACTGTATGTGCAACTTCTGGTTGTCCCATAAAGGAAGAAGAACACATGCTTCCTTCAGTTCCACCTTCCATGGGCTGGAAGGAGTCATCCTTTTTGGAGAAGATTCTTGATATAAAGCAAGGAGATGGAAAGAGACTAGGTCCACATCCTGTTGAACTACTGCCAAAAACCACACCTCTCTGACTCTTTCTTTTCTTTCCATTAAAAAAAAATCATTTTATTGTGGGCCGATACAACTCTTATCACAGTCCATACATACATTGTGTCAAGCACATTTGTACATTTGTTACCATCATCATTCTCAACATGTCCTCTCTCCACTTGAGCCCCTGGTATTAGCTCCTTATTTTTCCGCTCCCTCCCCATCCCCACCCTTCCTCCCGCATGAACCCTTGATAATTTGTAAATTACTATTATTTTTTCATGACTTCCACTGTCTGATGTCTCCTTTCACCTACTTTTCTGTTGTCCATCCCCCCCAGGAAGGGGTTATATGTAGATCATTGTAATCAGTTCTCCCTTTCTCCCCACCTTCTGCTTACCCTCCTGGAATCGTTGATCTCATTATTGGTCCTGAGGGGTTCATCTGTCCTGGATCCCCTGTGTTTCCAGCTCTCATCTGTACCAGTGTATATCCTTTTGTCTAGTCAGATTTGTAAGGTATAATTGGGATCATGATAAGAGGGGGTGCGGGGGAGAAGCATTAAAGAGCTACAGGAAAGTTGTATGTTTCATCGGTGCTATACTGCACCCTTACTGGCTTGTGCCCTCCCTGCAACCCTCTGTAAGGGGGTGTCCAGTTGCCTACAGATGGGCTTTGGGTCTCCACTCCACACTCCCCCTCATTCACAATGATATGATGTTTTTGTTCTTTGATGCCTGATATCTGATCCTATCGACACCTCGTGATCACACAGGCTGGTGTGCTTCTTCCATGTGGGCTTTGTTGCTTCTGAGCTAGATGGCCGCTTGTTTATCATCAAGCCTTTAAGACCCCAGAGGCTATCTCTTTTGAGAGCCAGACACCATCAGCTTTCTTCCCCACATTTACTTATGCACCTGCTTTGTCTTCAGCAATCCTGTCGGGAAGGTGAGCATTATGGAGTGCCAGTTTAATAGAACAACGTGTTCTTGCATTGAGAGAGTACTTGAGTGGAGGCCCAATGTCCATCTGCTACCTGAGTACTAAATCTATAACTATATGCACATAGATCTATTTCCCCACTATCATATATAAATATATTTACATATGTTCATGCCTTTATTTAGACCTCTATAAATGCCTTTTGCCTCCTAGTTCTTTCCTCTACTTCGTTTGACTTTCCTCTTGTCCCACTATCATGCTCAGCCTTCATTGGGTTTCAGTAATTCCTCTCGGTTATATTGTCTGGATTGTTTCAAGAGCATGACATAACCTTTATCCCAATGAAGCCAGTGCATTTTAGAGCATCTTGTCATAGAAGCCCAGCCCCTCACAATGAAACAGGCCAAAGTAACTAGAGAGATGAATTCTCCCATGCAAGTCATCTAATCGTGATGACTCTTAAGCACAAAGGAATGGTTTGTGGCAAGAATGATGCCCTAGGAGTTAGAAAGATCTAGGTATGAAACTAGTGTGCCACTGGCGAGATAACTTTGAGCAAGCTAGTTAGCTGCACGGGGCCTTGAGGATCTGTGCTTGTTGCTTGCTCTCTTCTGTAGCATGAGGAACATTCTCATTCTACAGAAGATGTCATTGAGCAGGGGTGTTGTTGGTCACCATCAAGTTGGTTCCAACTCATTGTTGTACTTCCTGTACAACACAACAAAACGTAGCCCACTCCGCCACCAATTTCACGATCATTGGTGTGTTCAAGCCCAGTGTTGTATATTTTGACTGTCTTCCAACTTCGGGAATGCGTCTTCCGGCACTATATTAGACAATTCTCTGTTGTGAGGCATAGGTTTCCATTGGCTGAGTGTTAGAAGTAGATAGGCAGGCCTTTCTTCCTAGTCTGTCTTAATGTGGAAGGCCCACTGCAACCTGTGCCCCATAGATGACCCTGTTGTATTTGTAATAGTAGTGCCATAGCTTCCAATATCACAGCAACGTGGCAGCCACCACGGTATGATCAACAGACAGATGGGTAGTGGACTGTTATATTTGAAGGTCTGTGTTCAGTGCCTGGAACATACATGCAGCCTCCATGAGGAGCAGACACTGTCCTTATCAATGACTCTGGATGGATAATATGGGGACAAAGCATCCAGCATGGTGAGTCTCTGGGGGCTGTTGCTTGCCCTTAGGAACTAGAGCCTGCCGAAGACTCTCCCTCTCTGATCTGAACTTTACCTGCACTCGATTGTCCAACTCTGTTAGTTCCTCTTGTTACCATTCTTTCAGGCACGAGGAAGATTTCTGTATCAGCCGAGGTCCCACACCTGAGTCCTAGCCCTGTTGTTCCAGCTGTGTCCGAGCACCGCTACCCTTGGACACGTTGAATGAGTGTGATTGGAAGAGTTCAGGACTTTTGCAAGACCCACAGCCATATGTTGGAGTTGGGGTTCCAGGGTGACCCTGGTTCCCAAACTAAAGAGCTAGGCTAAACTGCTTTGGCAGTTGGGTTTACTGTGCATGTGCCAGAAGACAGGGAAGGTTCTTCTTCTCGGGCCTTCAGTGTGTGTGGCTTGGACACCCTAAATGCAAACTGCTACTCTAGGTGGTGGATCTAGTTAAAGGGCGAACTAGCTCAAGGGTGGTAGCTCAAGAAGCCCTGGTGGCAGAGTGGGTTACACATTGGGCAGCTAACTGCAAGATCAGCAGTTTGAAACCAGCTTGTGTAGGAGAAAGATGAAGCTTTCTGTTCCCATTGTGAGAGACTCAGAAACCACTGGGGTAGTCCCACCCTGTCCTGTAGGATCATTCTAAGTCGGAATAGACTCAATGGCAGTGAGTTTGAGTTCTGAGGTTTGTGGTTCAAACCCACTCAGCAGTGCCTCTGAAGTAAGGCCTGAGGATCTGCTTCTCCAAGGCCATTACAGAGTCTAATTCCACTGTGCACACAGGATCACCTTGAGACAGACTCTACTTCTCAGCCACTAACAACCACAAAGTCTCCAGAATCGGGAGACCATGAGTTTCTGTTATTATAAGCCACAGCCTTGGGAAAGCAATACTATATGTAATGGTGCAATGTTATGTGAGGATATAATTTGGCAGTTATTTATGATGTAATTTGGCAGTTACATAATGATGTAGCCAATCTCCTTTTTCAAAGAACAACTTGGTGTTTGGAACCTAACCATGTTGATAAGGGAGGGTAGTGGGTGTAGGGAGTGTCCTCCGGTCACTACTTTCTGTGGTTGCTAATACTGGAACATTGGTCCCAGGTGCCACCAGTAGGTGGTTTGCACTCACCTACTAATCTCAGGAGTAGCAGGTCGAACCTACCAAGTAGCACGACAGAGGAAAGGCCTGGCAATCCATTTCCCAAAAGATTTTAACCAAGAAAACCCTATGGAGCTCAGTCACACGCTGGTTGCTTTCTGAAAGCCAGAAGCGACTTGGTGGCAGTTGGCTTTATGTTTTGCCTTCGTTTGGATCACTCGGACTTCCCTGAAGGAGAGAAATAAATGATGATCTCCTCTTTTGCCCTACCATCCCTCAAAAGCTCCAAGTTCCTAGCCCTTCCCAACCCCTCCTCCCATATTTGGTCTGCGAACAGGGGGTGAGAGGTTGTCCACCCATTCTAGAAGCAGAGGCTTACTAAACGAAGCCCACTGGGTATCCCCAAAACATTTCCACCCAGCTGAACAGGTCAGGGGTTCCAAGAAGGCATCATTTTCCCGACCGCACCGAGAAGGGAGACGGAGTTTCCACGGATGACTGGACAGAGACAGACTGCGTGCCTGCTCGCCGTCCACCCTTCCCAGACTGCCTTTCTTTCTGGCAGTGTCACTTGGCTCTTGGTGGAGAAGGAAAACTGCTCCCAGGCCGAAATAGAAGCACCCGCACTCCTGCCATGACAGCGGCATTTCTGAAGTGACCTGAGAGGGCGCCCAGCATGGGAACCCTTCTGTTTTGCTTCTTGTGGCCTTTGCTTCCTTCTCCGACTTTCACGGGCAATCAAGGGCTTTCTGAATCTGGCCGCAACTGTGGGAAACGTGGAGCGTTTTTCTGCAGAGGGAGAAAGGGACTGTGGGTAAAGGCAGATGAAGCTAGAGGGCGTGGGGAGAGCGGGGGAGATGGGAACATGGAGTTCTGAGTGTGCACAGTAGTCAGAGAGTTGGGGAGTCCACCACGGGGTCTGACTGCTCAGCCCCCATGAGATGCCATCACGAGCCCTTGGCCTGGTCTGCACCCCCCCCCACCCCCACAGCCTCCCTCCCCAGGGGGGCTCCTCACACTGCCATAACTAAGCAGTCCCACTGCCAGCCCCTCCGCCAGGAGGGGTGGCAATGCCCAGCCCATGCCAGCACCTTCCAAGCCAAGAGCAGCCAGCACTTTTGAGCAGGGTTGGAGGTGGGGGTAGGGGGGTTCCTTCTTAAAGAGGCTCAGCCTCCTCTCATAAAAGCTACGAAGTCCAAAAGGGCCCAGGATCCTTGGGATGGGGGGAGCAAAGGTATTGAACTGAAAATGCCCGAGTGGCCTGAGCTGAGCTGACACCACAGCCTGCTTGCCTTCCTAGCCTCCTGGCATCGCTGCCTTGCTCCCTCCGTGCTCCCTCTCTTCCTTCCAGTTGTCCTCTTCCCTTGCTCTTTCCTCTGCACACCTCTCTGTCCTCCTCTATCACCCCTCCTCCTGTCTTCTCCCACCTCTCTGCCTCCTGCCCTCTCTCCTCCATTATCCCTGGCCCACCCCCTGCCTGCCTCTGTCCATCTGTCCTTCTCTTTAGGACACTCACAGCGAGAGGCACAGATCAGACAAAGGCCCTCCCTTGGCCCTGCTCAGCACCAGCTGCTCACAGACTGCTCCCCAGCCCCGGGAAGGGGGAGGAGGCCAGACACCCACATCCAAATGTCCTTCTGCCTGGCGGCCGGCTTTGCAAGCCTGGGCTCCGCTGCCATTTTTAGCAGCAGCTTAACTTGCAGGGACACTGCCCTGGCCTCGAGCTGTCATCCCAAATCTACAGGCGCTGCCTTGGTACCCCCCCTGTTCCCCCCCCACCTCCTGCTGTCACGGGACACCCCCGCCCAGCTGACAGACAGCCTGGTTCCTGACTTGGGAGAGGCCTCAGTCTGGACAGCCAAGGACTTGTCTGCAGTTTCTGTGGAAACCTGCCTGCCTTCTGGGATGCAAATGAGGACTCTGACCTACCCCCAGCACAGGTCCTAGAAAGTAGGCAGTTAGGGATGGTGCCCCCACTCTGCCAGGCCTCTCTGGGGCTGTGGCATGCTCCTTGCCCTCTGCAAGGCCTGGCATCTGCTAGAAATGGGGATACGGAAACTAGAGGGCTAAGTACAGACTGACAGGGACATGGGCGAACTTGACTATGTGCGCGGGACCCTTTGTTTGGCTCTGCCAGAGGCATTGGTTAGCCCTGTGCAGAGACCGTGTGCGGAAACCGCGGACAGGCTGGAGCCTGGTTCTTCTGTAGACTGAAGGGTGCAGGGAAGAAGCTGGAGGCTCTGGTTTGGAAGGACCTGGTCTCTAGGAGTCGGAGCTGACTCAATGGTACGAGGTTGTATTTTGGTTTTGATGGGTCTAGGAAAAGCCCTGATGGGGTAGTGGGTTAATCACTGGGCCGCTAGCTGAAAGGTTGGTAGTTCAAACCCACCCGTTCCTCCTTAAAAAAAAAGCTGAAGCTGTCGGCTCTTGTGAAGATTCACAGTCTTGAAAACCCTGTGGAGAAAGCCTGTGAGTTGGACTAGATTGGGCAGCAGTGGGGTTTAGGTGGGCGGGTGCAGAGGCCATAGGGTGTTGATGTGAGTGTCCATAGTTTGGCCAGAAGCTCTGACACCAGCATTGCAAACACCTGCGGCACACAGGTTTTAGCAGAGCTTCCAGACTAAGACAGAGGATGAAGAAAAGCGTTAAGAGCTACGTCTGAAAAAAAGACTGTCAGCACCCAGCGAGTCACCACAGGACGTTATTGGATGCAGGGCCAGAACAGGAGCTCCGGGCTGGCAGGCATTCGAAATGCGCAGTCGGCAGCAGCCCCGACGAGCGGACCAACAGTCATGCAGATGGCTCAGGACCGGGCGTTTCATTCCAGGAATTGGGGCCTACTCCATGACAACCAGCACCGTCACCAAGGATTTAAAACAACACATAAACCCCATCCAGTCGATTCCGATTCATAGTGACCCCGTAGGACAGAGCAGAACTGCCCCTGTGAGTTTCTGAGACTAACTCTTTGCGGCAGTAGGGAGCGTCGTCTTCCTCCCTTGGAGAGGCTGGTGGTTTTGAACTGCTGCCCTCTGGTTAGCAGCGCAGGGTGTAGCTCACTACGCCGACAGGGTTTAGGTACCACCAAGCTTATGCATGGCAACAATGTTCAGCATCAGCACTGTTTCCATGTGCAGTGCAGTGATGGGCGGGGCTGTTTCAATGAGAGCTATTTTGAGAGCTGGGGCCCTAGCCATGCCACCCAGGACCAGCTAACACTCTGGGGAAGGAACCCTAACGCAAACTCCCTGCTGCCACCAATTCTGCCGCTGACCACGGTCTAACTCAGGAGCCCCGGAGGCCTGACCACCCAAGGGAGCATGTGATGGCTAAGCATATGGTCCGTGGGCAGCTTCCCAAGGGGAATCTGCATCCTCTGGTCTACTCTGCTCGAGGGAGGTGGAACCTTTGGGGTAGCCCCTGGGACGGACACCAAGCTGATGACTGTGAACTAGTCCTTTGAATTTGGAGAGATATTGGGGATAGCACTTACTTAGGGATGTTTACAGCACACCACCTTAGTTTCCTCGTGCGTCGCAACAAAAGCATCGCAAGCAGGTGGTTTTAATGAGCAGGAATGGATTTTCTGGAGGCTAAAAGTTTCAATCGGTGGAAAGGGGGAATCGATTACAAGGATCTACATATAACCTCCTCCCTGGGGGACGGACAACAGAAAAGTGGGTGAAGGGAGACGTAAGACAGTGTAAGTTATGACAAAATAATAATAATTTATAAATTATCAAGGGTACATGAGAGAAGTGGGAGTGGGGAGGGAGCTGATACCAAGGGCTCAAGAAGAAAGCAAATGTTTTAAGAATGATAATGGCAACAAATGTACAAATGTGCTTGACACAATGGATGGATGTATGGATTATGATAAGAGTTGGAAGAACCCCCAATATAATGATTAAAAAAAAAGTTTCAATCAGGGTCTTCTTGGCCATGTCCATTCCTTCCACAGGCCTCTCTACTTGGTGTTCCCTTACTTGTAGATCAGTTTTCACATGGCATCTGTGACTATTTTGCTTATTGTTAAAGCCTCCACTCAGAATTGATTAGGTTAAGGACCCACCTAACTGTACTATGTTGACGTTCACATAACAAAAACCCTATTTCCAAACCCTATTTGCAAGTATAGGAGTTGGGATTGTGCCTTAATCTAGGCTGACAAGAGAAACAAATTCATAAACATGCATATGTATATGAGAAAGAGGTTTATAAATATAAGAGTAATTGAATATTGAGAAAACATTCCAGCCCAGTCCAGATCAAGTTCATATGTCCAATATTAGCTCATATGTCCAATACTAATACATAAAGTCCTCTTCTGACTTATGAAACATATGCAATGGTGTGAATTCAGGAAGATCACTGACCAGTGGGTGGGAAGTCTTGTGGATCCAGTGGCGGTGTAAGCATCTCGGCATTGGCTGGGGTCTCCACGCAGCTTCTCCAGCACCCAGGGCTGCATCGAGGTCTATCCATGTAGTTTCTCCTCAGGGGTGTCTTGCAGGAAGTGAGCCTTGCCAGTTGAGAATCTCCAAGGGATTGAGCTGAGAGAGAGTGTGTGTCCAACGAGGAAATATATGAGTTCCAAGAATTCTCAGAAGGCCACCATGCCCACACAGAGGCCTCATTGGCTATGACCTAATTAACAGACTAGACTCCACCCCTTCAATCTTAATCCTCTCAAGTCCCAAATTGACACCGGATTATGTAACTATCACAGATTGCAATTTTCTTTCTTTTTCTTTTTGCTTTTAACTGCCTATTTGTTAAACTGGTATTTCAAGATCACAGTGTTGTCACTGCATCTACAGATTTTAAGAACATTTTATTATAAATTAGGTGGAGGTTTACAGAGAAGATGATCAGTTTTATATTTAGCAATTCATATGAGGCTTTCTACTCCCATAAATAATTGCATTCTTGGAAACTCACAGGTACAGGTTCTAGCCTGCCCTATAGGGTCACAATGAATCACAATGGACTCGGTGGCAGTGAGCTTGGTTTTTGTTTCAACTCTTCCATTGCAACCCTTCAGTACACACTCACTTATCCTACTTCCTCCCTGGGCTTCCTGTTTCCATCTGCTTTCCATCTGCTTTCTTTTCCAATTCTCTGGACTTTTTCCTGAGGTAATTGCTGTGGCTTTGACCTTACATAGTTGATTACTCTCGTGTGGGTGTGTAGTCCCAACAGTCTGACCAGTAAGCTTGGTATCTTTTTTGAATTCTGTTTCACGTTTTTCTCTCATTCGATCTAGGAACTTCTAATGATATCCTTTTCAGAATAACCCATTGTGCTATCGGGCACCATCTAGTTTTTCTGGTCTCAGGGCTGTGAAGACTGGCTCTTGTGGTCCATTGGACTGAAGGTTTCCGTGGGTCTTTCGATGTTGAATATTCCTCTCATTGGAAAGGGAGTGACCCATGGCTGCACCTTAGATGACTGCTCACCAGCCTTTGAGACCCCAGTAGCTATTCAGAAAAGTAGAATGTAGAACTCGCTCTTTGTGATCATAGTCTAACGTCACTCGAGACTGTGGTCCTGAGCCCCTGAATCCAGTGATCATTCCCTCAGGGTGTTTGGTTATGTTTTTCACAATCTGTCCCCCAGATGTCCACTGCATTCGTGTATATATTTGCAGCATCCTCAGTCCAATCGTAAATGTATTTGTAGTACACTCTCATTCTTCCCACACCTGTCTGGCCTGTGTCCATCTAAGCATCTGTTCACAGGTCACCTTTACTGCAGGATTGTGTATATCACAGGAATTGCCTGTTGCCTTTAGCCCTTGAAAACCTGCTAGTGTTTTCCCCTGATTACCCCCTTTTTTGTCAACCTCCCCCTTATTGTACAGTGTCTTCCCTTTCACGAAATTAGCAGCCTGCACCTGAGACTTCTCCTCTTTCCCTTTCCCTCTCACCCCTGATGATGGTCAAAGAATGTTTCTTTTTGTGTGAAAACCTATTCTGGACATTTTATAATAGCAGTCGCATACACTATTTGTCCTGTTGTGATCGACTAATTTCGCCTGCATCTTCTTCTCCAGGTTTTCCATTTTAGGAGGTTTTTCACAGATTCGTTTTCTTTAACATTTGTAGTTTTCCACTGATGGGCACTTAGCTTGTGTCATTCTTTTGTTATTGTCAATAGTGCTGCAACGAACATGGGTCTGAACTGTCTACTTATCTGAATTTCTCTACTTCTATCTTGGCTCTTAATTCTCCAGGATACAGAGCAAGTAAAGGAAGGAATTCCTAGGTCATACGGTATTTCTATTCTCAACTCTTTAACAAAGCACCATATCACTTTACACCGAGGTTGCACCAGCCTCTCATCATTGCCAGCGTTTGTTGTTTTCTGGTTTGGAGGCTTGTTTGTTTGACATTGCTGTTAATGCTAGAAGGAGGTGATGCCTCTCTCTCTTTTAAATGTGCATTTCTTGTATGGCTAATAATGGTAAGCTTCCTTCAAATGTGTTGGCTGTCGAAATGTCCGTTTGGGTGAAGTGTCTGTCCATGTCCTCACCCATTTTCTAATCAGATTGTTTCTCTATTTGTTGTTGAGGTATTCGAGTTTTCTGTGTAATATAGAGATTAGTCATTGCAAAAAAAATTTCCCCCAGTCTATGTGTTCTTTTGGTGACATACTTTGATGCGTATGTGTCTACATTTCAGAAGGTCCCAGCTATCTACTTTGTCTCCTGATGTGTGTATGTTTTTCGTTGTTTGGTAGTGTATTTATGCCATATCTTAAGGTCCCTAAATTTGTCCCCTTTTTAATTGATAATCTTTATAGTTCTAGGTTTACATTTTGGTTTGTGATCCAACTTGAGTGTTTTCTTTCTTTCTTTTGGCTTTATTGTTGAATTCTACTGGCTAAAATCTTGTTGAGAATTTTTGCATCTGTGTTCAAAAATGGTTTATTATTATTTTATAATTTTCTGCTTGGTCTCCTCTCTATCTGGTCTTCGTGGCAGGGTTATGCTCCCTTTGTAAAATCAGATCAGTTTCCATCCTTCTGTATACTCTAGAGTGTTTCATTGTGTCAGTTCTTCTCTGAATGTTTATTAGCATTCTGTGGAACCATCTGGGCCTGGATTAATTTTTTTTAACCTGATCAAGGTCTTTTTTGTGATGGGTCTGTTCAGCTTTTATACTGAAGTTCATGTTTGTTTTAGTAGCTAGAATGTTTCTACAAATTTGTCCATTTCTCTTAAGTCTTTTAAGTTCTTGGAGTAAATTTCTTAATAACCAAAACCCCAAACTCATTCCCATGGACTGATTCTGACTCATAGTGACCCCATAGGTCAGGACAGAGCACCATAGTAACTTGTTTTTCAGCTGACTTTTAGTTAGCAACTCTATGCTTGGCCCCAGCCACCACCCATGAGCACTCTTTTTAATAAAAGCCCACTGCCACTGAGTCGATTCTGGCTCATAGCAACCTTTCAGGATCAAGTAAACTGCTCCTTTTTGGTTTCTGAAACTGGACAGGTTCATCTTATTCCCTCTAGGGCAGTGGTGGGTTCGAACTGCTGACCTTGCAGTTATCAACCCTTTTAAGCAATGGCATATCAGGAATTCTCACTGTGAACTGGGTCTTTGTTGTGCACAACCACCGGTTTCTGAAACCAAAAGCTAGACTGTAATCTACCCTTTCTTGTGAAAGAGTTCTATTTTTTCTCCTGCTAGCCAATGCAAGCTATCACTTTCCCCCAAAGGGTTTCTTATATCCAACAAGTCAGCCCAGAACCTTTAAAAACCCTTTCAAATGCTCAGAAGGCCAATAGAAAGGTCAAACCAGGGTGGTTGACCTCCCGCGAGAGACTGTGCTTTGGGGAGTTGTCGGGCCCTCTGTGCTCTTGCTCTTATTTTCCAGAGTTTCAGGACAATTCCAATGTCAAATAGTCTGGCCCAGTTCCCAACCAAGTCATGGTCCGTGGCTGTGCTGTGGTTTTTGTTGAGGAACATGTGCACGGTGCCTACAGGTCCCTCGGCTGAATGGCATCTCTTTATGTCATTGTCCTTGTCCTTAGACTATGAACCCTGCAAGGTGAAACTCCAAGGCCTGAGTCTCACCCCCTTGGAGCTGCTCTGCTGGCTTTTTTCTGACCTGCTTTTTCTATTCTAAGACATGCACTGAGCTGTGCTTGTCTGTTAATAAGGTGATTTTTTTCTCAGAAATTAAGCTCCTTTAGAAATTAAAGCTTGGCTCCCCAGGTTCCCTACACATCCTCACTATTGAAACTGGGTCATAGACACACGTTGTTCCATTTTCTAACCAGACAGTGGTTCCTGGCAGTGCCAGGGCCATCTCCTCTTCTGACAGCGCAGGGAGCCGTTCAGCCAGAGCACCCAGGCTGGTGTGGACAGGTCCCCTTCAGGGTCTTCACCCCTCCGTGCACCACTAATTTATGCTACAGACCTCCAGGACACTCCTCTCTGCCTCTACTTCTTCCTCCTCCCTTCCAACTCAAGGAGGCCTTACAATCAAGGGCAAGGACATTTTGTTAGGTCACGGTGTTGGAGTGGAATGTTTGACTGTCTTCAAGGGTTTAATGCTTGGAGCCTGTCATAGATTATATTCAGAATTACTTGCTGGCCTTTCCCAAGGGAGATGATACTCTGCTACACCCACTGACATCAGGCTTGGCGGCGTGACATATTCTTGTCAACATATGTAAGCAAGACTGATGTGGCATGTCTCCACTCCAGGCCACGGCTTTAAAAATGAGAGCACAGCTTGCTGTAGCTCCTCCCTCTTCCAGAAAGAGGCCACGGCCACAGGCTGGGCTGTAAAGAAGAAACATGAAGCAGGGACACAGTCAACCCCTGATGGGCATGGAGCTGGATCAAGAACCACACCTCTGCGGCTGTGAGCTACTGACAACTAGGAATTGCTGCAGCATCACAACCTAGTCTACTCTGACTCTTCAAGAACACACGTGACAATGGCCTGAGGCCCTCTTTTCTTTTCTGTGAATCTGGATTGGGTTGGGCATACAAAGGGACTGCTATTTCGTGAAAAGACCTGGTGTGGATAATCCATTCTAACTCTGCCTGCGGTTGCTGAGCACAACAGTGGTCATTGTGCTTGGCTGTTAACCGAAAGGCAGCAGGTGGGAGTCCATTGGGTTGCCCTGAAAGAAAGGCCTGGTGATCTACTTCCCAAACTCAACCATTGGTCAGTTATGCTCTAACACCCTGGCGGCCATCATGAGTCAGGCATGACAACAATAGGGTTTAGGCTCTAGGCCTTAGAAAGAATCTTCGTCTTCTTCTTTCCTCTGGCTTTGATATGACCTTGAGGTCATCTGTTCCCACACGTGCTCTCCATTTTCAACCCGGGTCTGCCACGTCTCTTCCCAAGACCCAGAAAGAGGTCATTGGGCCAAAAAAATTAGCAGGTACTACTGATTTTACTGAAGACTTCAGAGGGAAGGAAGAGTGAAGGTTATATCACATGCATCAACACAAGCCCCCATTCACATCTTCGGTAGTTCAGCATGATACCACGAGCTCTGGGATGAAGTTCAAACAGGTTTGAGGGGCAGAGACAGAATTCAGACTCAGGAAGCTTGGTCCTTGCTGCTTGGCAAGCTTGCCTCTCACTGCTTGGGAGCCTCACAGATGCCTCGTTGTCTCTTGGAAGGTTTCTGTTTTCTCAGTGGGCAAGTAGACGGCCTTGCTGGTACAAACATCCTGCTCTCCCCATGTTCCCATCAAGTGGCTCAGAGAGTGATCAATCATGGCGGTGTGTTCCTTCCACCATTACCAAGGCCTTCTGATGAGGGAGGCAGGAAAGCAGCCAACTTCACCTGTCCGTCTTTCTCAGAAGCCAGTGGGTTTGTTTAGAAGTCCGTGGGCACACGGAATCCAGGAACAGAAATGGGCGTAGCCATACCAGGAGAGTATGGGGAAGGTGGGGAATTGAGGGGAGGAAAGAGGAACCAATCACAATGATTGACACATAAACACACACACACACACACACAGACACACACACACCAGTGGACTCCTAAGGACAAAATGGCAAAACCAGAACATATTTCAAAAGAGAGCATGCCTACCCAGCCTAGTGCAACCAAAGTCTCCTTGGGCAGGGCTTCCGCAGATGTGCCCAGTCTGTTTGGGAGAAAGGATCTGGTGGTTCTTGTAGAGGAGGCAGATTTCCTTCCCAGCTCCTATTTCCCCTTCTTCAATAGTCTGCACGGGAACCTGCAGAGGCTCTGAGTGCCACAGCCAGGCAAGAATCCCAACTCCTGCCTCCCTGGCATATTCAGCCCATAATCCACAGCCCTGATCCAGACTTGGAAAGGACCATATGTCAGCTGGTCCCATCTCTCAAACTATACAAATGCCTAAAAAGAAACAAAACACTGATCTTTAACAAAAGGTAAAATTTTGAAAAGCCCTTAAATGGGCAAGAGATAGTCTCTTCAATAAATGGGGTTGGGCATCTAGCAAGTAAGCAAATAAGCCCACATGAAATAAGCACACCAGCCTGTGTGATCATGAATTGCTGATGGGATTGGGTATCAGGTATCTAAACCCAGAACAAAATCATACCAATGTGAAGGGGGTGGGAGGAGGAGTGGAGACCCAAAGCCCATCTGTAGACAATTGGACATCCCCTTACAGAAGGGTCATAAGGAAGAGACAAGCCAGTTAGGGTGCAGTATAGCACCGATGAAACATACAACTTTCCTCCAGTTGTATGACTATCATGACCTCAATTCTACCTTACAAATCTGACTAGACCACATCATGTACACTTCTACAGATAAGAGCACAAAACACAGGGAATCCAGGAGAGATAAACCCCTCAGGACCAATAATGAGAATAAAGATACCAGGAGTGGAAGGAGAAGGTGGGAGGAGAAAGGGGGAATCCATCCCAAGGATCTACGTATAAGCTCCTCCCAGGGGCCAAACAACAGAAAAGTCGGTGAAGGGAGACAGCAGATGATGTAAGATATGAAAATAATAATTTATAATTTATCAAGGGTTCATGAGGGAGGGAGGGGAAAATGAGCTGATATCAAGGGCTCAAGTAGAAAGAAAATGGTTTGAAAATGATGATGGAAGCATATGTACAAATGTGCTTGACACAATGGATGAATGTAAGGCTTGTGATAAGAGCTGTAAGAGCCCCCAATAAAAGTATTTACTAAAAAAGAGAAAAAAAACAAAAAAGAAACACACATAATTCTTCTAGTTTCTGAGTGCTACTACCCCCCTACCCCCTATCATGACTCAGACAATCCAGCTTGACTGGAGTACACAGATTGGTACAGATAAGAATTCTCAACACATGGAACTCAGGACAGATAAAACCCCCAGGAACAGTAGTGGGAGTAGTGATATCATCAGGGTGGGGGGGGGGTGGGGGTGGGAGAAAGGGGAAAACCAATCACAAGTTTGGATATATAGCCCACACCCCAGGAGACGAATAAGAGAAATGTGGGTGAAAGGAGACAACGGACAGTATAAGACATGAAATAATAACAATATATATTTGGATCAAGGATTCATGAGAGTGGAAGGGTGGGGGAAGAAAGGGGAAAAACAAAAAAATAAACGGTGCTGGCAAAATTATATCTCCATCTGCAGATAATGAACCAGGAGTCATGTCACTCCATGTACAACGTTAACTCAAGATGGACCAAGAACCTAAATGTAAACCCCAAAGCTGTAAAAATTATCAATAAGAAATCAGGGACAAAAGTCCCTAATTTCTTATTAAAAAAAAGAGGACCTGATGCAAAGGGCTTAAGTGGAGAGCAAATTCTTTGAAAATGATTAGAGCAAAGAATGTACAGATGTGCTTTATACAATTGATGTATGTATATGTATGGATTGTGATAAGAGTTGTATGAGCCCCTAATAAAATGTAAAAAAAAAAAAAGAAAATGATTAGGTCAAAGAAAAAAAAGAAGAAAAAAGAAATTAGGGACAAACTTTAGTGTCCTAATGCAGGGCATATAGTTCTATTAAACATAATAAAGGAAACACACACAGTCGATGGCAAAAGAGAAGACTGAGACTTACTAAAAATAAAACACCGATTTCACTAATTTGCATCAAAAGAGTTCATTAAAAGAGCCAGAGGAAAACCCATCTAGTGGGAAAATATCCTTGACAATGACATAATGGACACTCTAAAACTTATAGAAAACCGCAACACCTCAGTATGATGAGTAACCCTAGTAATAAGTGGGCAAAGACATGAACAGACAGTTCACCAAAGACCCATCCAAATGACCAGTAACCATATGGAGAAATGCTCACAATCACTAGCCATCGATAGCTGGCAATCCAAGCAATGATGAAATACCACTCTATACCAACAATGAGAGCCAAGCTAAAAAACAAAAACTAGAAAACAGAATACCAGGTGCTGGAAACTTCATATACTGATGGCACTGTAAACGTGTGCAACCACTGTGGACTGTGATATGGTGCTACATCAAACAACTGGGAATAGAAATTCCATACAATCCAGCAATCCCCCTGCTGGGTATACAAGGGGGCACCCACAAAAAAACCCCAGAATTATTATTTTTTCAAAGCTGTGTATTTAAATTTATTTCTAAAACAACCTTATCAAAGTACTCTCCACTACACTTAATACACTTGTCAAATCTGTGATTCCATTCTTGGAAACATTTTCAAACTCATCTGTTTGGATGGCGGACTGCACCTCCATTGTGTTTTTCTTCACCTCTTCTACATCATCAGATCACTGCCTTTCATGTCCCTCTTCATTTTCAGAAACAATTTTCATGGAGTGAGGTCAGGTGAGTCAGATGCGTGGGCAAGAGAGGCATGCTATTTTTCGCCCAAAATAGGTGCACTGAGATGGCTGCATGCACAGGTGCATTGTCGTGGTGGCAAAACCAGCCCCCTGCCTGCCACAAACCAAGCCCTTTTTGTTGCACACTGTTAGCAATCTTTTCAGAACTTCTAAACAGAAAGCTTGATTAAAGGTTGGACCCAGTGGAACGAATTCCAAATGCACTACCAGTCAGTTGATGGGTGTCCAGAACGAGGTTTGTCACCAATCAACATTTCACCTTTTTTTTTTTTGCACCAAGGAAAACACTCATGCATTTGAGTTTTTCCCATAGCACTGTCCTTGTAAACGGTGTTCAACCTCACAACAGTTTCTGCGGCATTTTTCTCTAGCCATCACCAAAAAAGTTCAAGTGACACTGCTTGTAAACAAAATTCACTGTGACCAGATAGTTAGGGACTTCTTACCTGAAAAAGATCCCCTCGTGTGCTGGTTAGTTTTATGTGTTACCTTGGCTAAGTTTTGTTTTCCCGGGACTTGGCCAAGCACGTCTCTGGAGCAAAGTTTCTGCTACTGAGGTGATTATAACTCACAGCGATGCTTGATAGGGTTCCGCAGCTATAAACCCTTACAAAAGCAGATAGCCTCAACTTCCTCCCATGGAGCAGCTGGTGGGTTTGAACCACGGATCTGTGGTTAGGAGTCTAACGCAATGCCACCAGTACATTGAATGTGATTAAATCAGTTGCCTTTGGGTACAGCAGATTACCTGACATAATGTAACACTCTTGTGATGTAATTATTTCACATCTAATACAAATGATCCATCAGTTGAAATGATATCAATGTAGGGTGGATCCTAAGCCTACTCGCATATAAGTTATGGAAAGACTATAATAGACAAAGGGACACAGAAACACAGGATTGACGGTGACTAAAGGCGTGCCAAGGATTGACGGCAGACTCAAGAGAAGGATTCATAAAAGGAATTGAGACAGTCCTTAAATTTCAGGAATTTTAAGCCTCTAAAATGTGAGGAAATATATTTTTGTTCTCTAAGGCCACTCATTTATGGAATTTGTGTTTTTGTTTTCTTTTGTTTGTTTTAATTGGGTGGTCCTTGTTTGTATCAGGTGATATCTCATCGTTGTTTTGATTTGTATTTCCCTGATGGCTAGTGACCATGAGCATTTTTTTTCATGTTAGTTATCCATTTAAATGTCATTTTTAGTATACAACCTGTTCATGTCTTTTACCCACTTTTTAATTGGAGTATTCTTTTTTACTGAGGTCTTGCAGTGTTCTACAGACTTTAGAGTAGTCCCTTGTCTGTTGTATCATAGCTAAAGATTTATTCCCAGTCTGAGGGCTCTCATTTTACTCTTTCACATAGGTACTATCTTATTTTTAATAGGCCCCAGTCATCTATTTTATCTTTTACTGTGTGTGAACCCTTTGTTATCTTTGACAGTAAGTGTATGCCCTGAAATAGGGTCCTTAAGTTTGTCCCTGGTTTTTCATTGATAATATCTTAACAGCTTTGGGATTTATATTTAGGGCTTTGGTCCATGTTGAGTTTGATTTTGTACATGGGGTGAGGCATGGGTCTTGTTTCATTCTTTTGCAGATGAAAATAAACCATTTTGCTAGCACCGTTTGTTGAAGAGACTCTCCTTTCCCCATTTGATGTTTTGTGGCCCTTTGTTCTTTAACAATGGGAGGTATTCAGAGGTGTCTTCTTATCCTGAGTCAACCTACTCTCCTGAAAACCTTTCTCTTTCTCTCAGTTGAATCCACTGGAGTAACAGGATCAAGACTGCTGTGAGCGCTGCATGGCACCTCTTTAATATTTAAAAGTGGCTGTTCTTTTAGTCCCGATTGCCTGAGCTAAATCTATCTAAATCTTCATCCATTATTCCTGAGCAACGGTTCCAAATCCCTTACCACCAGCATGCTCTGCTTAGGAGAATTCTCAAGAATGTATACTCTCTTTAAAATGAAATGCCTGGAACTGAGTCCACTGTTACATACGGGAGGGCAGTAAAGGGTGGGGGTGGGGGTAAACATTTTTTGGGGGGGTCTGTTTACCAGGTGTGGACTGCAACTAGTTTCTTTAGGAGCTGAGTCACCCTGTGGCTCACATTGGGCTTTTCTTACATGAACACTTCACCCCCCCACTATCATGATACCAGTCCTACCTTCCACTCCAGGCTAGACCGGAGCCTGTACACTGGTATAGATAAGAGCTCACAACACACAGAATCCAGGTCAGATAATTCTAGTAAGGGTAAGGGGGGTGTGGGGAGGAGGGGAGGAAGAGAGAAGCAATCACAATGATCAACATATCACCACCACCATCCCCTGAGGGGGATGAACAACAGAAACCATGGGGAAGGAGACAGCAGTTGGTATAAGATATGAAAATAATGATAATTGATCTGAATTCTACCTTGCAGGACTGGATAGGGCAGAGGTTGTACACTGGTACATATGAGGGCTGGAGGCACAGGGAATCCAGGGTGGATGATACCTTCAGGACCAAGGGTGTGAGGGGCGATGCTGGGAGAGTGGAGGGTGAGTGGGTTGGAAATGGGGAACAGATTACAAGGATCCACATGTGACCTCCTCCCTGGGAGATGGACGGCAGAGAAGGGGGGAAGGGAGACTCCGGATAGGGCAAGATATGACAAAATAACAATGTATAAATTACCAAGGGCAAATGAGGTAGGGGGGAGCGGGGAGGGGGGGAAGAGGACCCGATGCAAAGGGCTTAAGTGGAGAGCAAATGCTTTGACAATGATTGGGGCAGGGAATGTATGGATGTGCTTTATACAATTGATGTATGTATATGTATGGATTGTGATAAGAGTTGTATGAGCCCCTAATAAAATGTTAAAAAAATAATGATAATTTATAATTTATCAAGGGGTCATGAGGGTAGAGTTGGGGAGGGAGGAAAAAGAGAAGAGCTGATGTGAAGAGCTTAAATAGAAAGTAAATGTTTATAAAATAATGATGGCAACATATATACAAATATGTTTGACACAATTGATGTATGGATTGTTATAAGAGCTGTAAGAGCCCCCCCTAATAAAATGACCTTTTAAAAACAAACCCTTAAAAATCCTTGAAGAAAATTAAAAGACAGCAATGAGTAAAAACAACTTCAATAACTGCTATTGCAGTGATTAAATAATAAAGACAATTCTCACAGGTTACATACAAGGAAATAATCCTTTTACTCAAGAACAATTCCATGAGAGTTCCAATTTGAGAGGAACTGGCAAGACAGGTAAGCAAGCTACTCTGGTGTAACCAAGAAATCAGATGGCTGCCCTCAGGAATCTTGGGTATAGATAGAGGCATGGTAGTTAAATACCACTGAGCCAGGGGCCATCTTTAACAGTCCCACGTACCAACTGAGCATACAGCAAGGACCCTAGATCTAGAATGGTATTAATCATTGTTACCAGCTCCTTTCCTTGGTTCCCATAGAAACACTCCAGTGCTTGCCTGTCCGTGTGTTGGACGACGGGAAGCCATGCAGCAGGTGTCTCAAAGACTGTCAGGGTCGTGCTTGGTGGGCAGGTGTCAGTGGAGCTTCCAGCGGAAGGCAGACGGGGAAGAAAGACGAGATGGTCTACTTCTAGAAAGTTAGCCACTGAAAAGCTTATGAATATTAGTAGAACGCTGTCTGATATCATATCAGAATATGAGTCATTCTGATTGAGAGGCGCTCAAAATGCAAGCAGGAAGGATTGTGAGACCGGCAGTACAATGCACGTCAAGCACAAGGCTGTCTGTGGCAGGATTAGATCTCTTCACTGCCGGGGAAATCCAGTTAACCCAGCGGTTATTCAGGCTTATGCACCAACTGTGAAAGCTGGTAGCAGAGAATTGGAAAGATCCTACCAATGTCTTCAGTTGGAAACTGATCAAACCTGTAATCAAGATGCATTGGTAATTATTGGCAATCAGAATACAAAAGCTGGAAACAAAGAGGAAGAAGTAAGATTTCAAAAATATAGTCAGAGAAATGGAGCTGGAGGATCAAATAATAGAATTTTATAAGACTAACAATTATTTCAAAGCAAAACCCTTTTTCAACAATACAAATGGTGACTATATGCGGGGGAACATCCCCCCAAAAAAACGAAAAAAAAATTTTCAAAGCTATGTATTTAAATGAAAAAAAAAAAAACAGCAACCTTATCACCTTCAAAGGACTATCCACTATAGTTAACACATTTGACAAGTCTATAATTCCATTCTAGGAAACATTTTTCAAACAGCACCTTCGTTGTTTTGTTCTTCACCCCTTCTACATTATCAAATTGCTGTCCTTTCATGTCCCTCTTCATTTAAGGACACAAAAAGAAGTCGCATGGGGCGAGGTCAGGTGAGTAAGGTGTGTGGGGCAAGAAAGCCATGCTGTTTTATGCCCAACACTGGCACACTGAGATAGCTGTGTGAACAGGTGCATTGTCGTGGTGGCAAAACCAGTCCCCCGTCTGCCACAAATCAGGTCTTTTTTGTCACACACTGTAATGATTTACAGTCTGACCTGGTGGAACAAACTCCAAATGCACTCTCCCCCTCACATCACATTCCAGGCCTCCTTAAAAGTGGGCTCACGGTGAGCCTTTCTTTAGCCATCCCTCCTGTAGTATCAGTGAATGCTTCTATCGAGGACACGTGGTGGCACAGTCATTAAACGTTCCACTGCTAGAGGAAAGGCTTCTCCTGTAAGGACTAGCCTTGTAAAGTCCACAGGGTAGTTCTACTCTGTGACATGGGCTTCGTATGAACCAGAGCCGACACAGCAACGCTAATATTGTAGGCATTAAAGTAAGCTGGACAGCGATTTTAATCCCAGAGCTGCTCATCCCTATGAGACAACACCAGTTTCTTCACATTTCTGAGTCCCAATTTCCTCAGTTAGAGAATGGGAATCTGTAACGTGCAAAGATTAGGTAAGATATTGCATGCAAAAGACAGCAGGCTGATATAGTCTGTAGGAAGCACTCAGTAAATATAAGCTAGAATGTGTGCCACGTATACTTATGCAAATGCCACAATCTCAGAGATAACTTCCCTGACAATGAGAGAGGTCAGGGCACTGTCCTCACTACTGATCTCACTTCTGGCGCCAGTTGAAGATCGGGGTTCCCAAGACCATACTTGTCGCGCGCTCAGTCTCGCCAGCAAGAAGGACACGCGCCACAACAGGATTCTTCCACAGGCGTTTAATGCGGGTTCGATTTGCAGATGCGGAAAAAGACCCCGAAGCCCCAAACTACTGCTGCTTATATGCGCTCTATGGGGACGTGCTGTGCGTTGATTGGTGCGTTCGCCAGAACCCTTATTAGCATACTCCAGGGTGGAGTTATGACTACGTCATCTAAGCAGTGTGCATGCTCTAAGTGGTTGTTTACCACTTAACTGGGCCACCGCCCTGACTGCCCGGCGCCATCTTGTAATGGTGGCGAGAGCTGCGGCTTCCCACACATACTCATGTTCAATAATCCTCTAGATGGACTCACAGAGCTCACTGGTAGTCACTCTCTCCACTCACAGTATGATTTGTTACAGCTAAAGGAGATAGCCTAGTACCAGTCAGGAGAAGAGGTACTTGGGGCAGTTCCCAGTTGTCCTATCCAAGTGCAGTCCTGGAGAGTGCTAACTTTCCCAGCACAACTGTGTGACGATGCACAATGTTGCCAACCCAGGAAGCTCACCAGAACCCCAGTGGCCAGACTTTTTATTGGGATAAACATGATTGGCCATCCATTTGGGTGACCACACTCACTAGCCTCTCCAGAGACTGGGCAGATACCACATGATCCAAAGCCACCATTATAAACCACATTGTTAGACTGTAGCATGGTTTAAGATCCATAGGTTCACAGACATTCTTATCAGGCAAGACAGACACTCCTAGGGCTTAGCGATCACCCCCCAAGAACAAGAGGCAACAACTAGACTTCTCTTCAGGCAGAGTTCAAGCCCTCACTACATACCATCCAACTTTAAATGAATGCTCTTACAACATACCATCCAACTTTAAATGAATGCTCTTACAACACACCATCCAACTTTAAATGAATGCTCTTACAACACACCATCTAACTTTAAATGAATGCTCTGGTCCCTCAAGTTCCTTACTCGCTCCTCATGCTGACTTGGTTTTTGTTTGTTTATTTGGTTTTATTTTGAGAAAGGGAAATGTAACCATTTTCAGGCATGCAGATCTCTGTGCATTGACAGTGGTTCTATCACCTGCACCAGCACCAGAATATTTCCAATACATAAAAATTCCCCTTATGCCCCTTAGCAGTCAATCCCTCAATCAATCAATCAACCACTCTAAAACCCTAGAAACCACTGACCTTAATTTTGACATTTGGATTTTCCAGGCTGTCCCATCAAAGAAATCACATGGCAGTACAGCCTTTTGTGAATGACTTTGGAGGGTCATCTGTGTGATGTTACCCATACACATCCTTTACTGAGTAGGATTTTATCACATGAATATCCACACTTGTTACCTATTTATCAGTCAGAGATACTTAGGATGCTTCCAGTGTTTGGCTTTTACAAATACAGGTGCTATGCATAATCATGTACCAGTTTTTGTGTGGTTGTAAGTTTTCATTTCTCTGGACTAATGCCCAGGAATGTGGTTGCCGCTGTTCACATCCCTGGACTGTGGTCAGAGGGGATTCATTGGAGGCTTAACCATGGAGATCCTGAAAGTGGATTTTGACCTTCCACTGTCATCTACACTCTTCTACTAACCAGGTGCTCAGAATTTAAGCTCTAAGACCATTCACTCCTCTGGGTTTGGATTTTATTATTTGCAATCCTTGGATCACACAGGCTGGTGTGCTTCTTCCATGTGTGGACGCTTCACTTAGATGGCTACTTGGTTTTGTTTGTTTGTTTTTAGGGTCCTTCTTTTAAGACAAGTCTTTAAGACCCCAGACGCTACCCTTTCCGATAGTTGAACACCATGTGGTCTCTTCATGAGGGTGAGCATTGAGGACGACCACGCCATAGAACTAACTGTTCTTTGGCTACGATTAGAGATTAAGTGTGAACCCAAATGCAAAGTGGTCCTTTCAATCGCCTCACATTCATGCAAAAGCTGGATGATGATAAAGGAAGCTAGAAGAGGGGATGCATCCAACGTGTGGTGTTGGTGAAGAACACTAAGTGTACCATAGGTTCCAGAAGAACAAATAAGCCAACCACAGAAGAAATACAACAATAATGTTCCTTAAAAGCAAGAATACTGACATTTCGGCTCACTTACTTTGGATACATACATTGTCAGAAAAAGACCATTCGCTAGGGAAAGACATTATATTTGCTAAAGCAGAAGGTCAGCACGAATCCTCAGTGAGATAGAGTGGCACCATGTCCACAGCAATGGAATCCCACCAGTGGGGATGGAGATGGCACAGGAGTTGGCAACGTTCCTTTCTTTCAGGGTCAGAACTGATTCCAACTAGCAACATCAAAGAGTGGCAATAGTAATAGGGATGATTGACTTTATGGAGTGATGGCTACCGGTCACTTCTACAACCAGAGTTGAAAGTAGACATTGCAGACTAAGTGGGCCTACTCAGTGCTAGCTGAAGTCTAAGATTTAATGTTTCTCCTGTGGATCTCAGGTAAGAGGGTAAAAGTAGCTAGAAAAACCAGAGCTGACACTGGCATTGACAACATAACCTCTCCTAGGACTTGTTTCTGTCTGCTTTTGGACCTGTGCATCTACAAGATACCCCCTTTTTCTCCCAACCCTATCTACAGCCGAATGCTACCCAATTGACAGAAGGGTAGGTTGAGAGGCTAATGAGAGAACACCTGGGCTTCTCAGGTGAAAGTGGAAGAAAGATTTGTACGCAAAAATTTGGTGACTGACTCAATAGAAAGATCATGATCAAAAAGAGGAAAGTCATGGAACAAAGCTTCCAATGTAGATGGAATCCAGATTAATGAATTTCAGTGAGACTATGGGGACTCCCAAGTCCATTGCCTGGAAATAGTCTATCCCGTGAAGCCATCATTAAGTGAGTTAGTTTAGCCTAATTAATAAAGGATATTTTCCTTGAGCACTGCGCTCCCAAAAGTATCTCAGGAATTCAAACTGGCAGCCGTCATGTAAAGCACAGAGGAGGCCCTCAGGGGTATAGAGTTGAAACCGATGGCAATGACACAATGTAGGCAGAGACAGTGAAACGGTGACCCAATGTGAAGAATGCAATCACTCAGTGGCACTGGTTCTACATGTAGAAACTCCGAATGGCTGCGTGCTTGACTGCCACCAAAAAGAACAACAGAAGTTGGTCAAGTGATCCTTCGTTTTTTGGCAGAAGTAACATAGCTGAGAAAGGAGATTTGAGACAAAGTGAAGACAGGAACATTCTCCTGGCCTAGAACTTGAAATAGACTTGGTTAAAAAGGAGATTGTGGTCCTGGAGGGAGAATGCATGAGACCAGGGATCCACAAACCCACTAGCAGGAGCTTGGAAATGGGTCCACCTCGATGCTGTTGCTCATGGATAGCTAGAGCCCGGGGTAGTTCCTTAACCATGCTGTGCTGCCACCAGATGTCACAGGGGTGCCCCTCCAAGCCCGTTCCCCCACTGGATCCTCCGTCAAGCCATTGGCATCAGTGCATCAACTTGTTTGCCATTTCCCCAATCCACATGAGCAAAGATCATCAATAAAAATAAGTCTATCTGATCAGAGCACACGGGAGCAGATGAAGGGGCAGGAGGAGACAGTGGAACACAGCCTGGCCCACGAGGCTGTGAGGATGATGTTCTTGAGTAGAGCAGCCAGTCCACAGAGAGAACAACATGGCTGGCCCTACTATGAGACATGATGCCCCTCAGTGACTAAGGGCAATACAGGGGACGGCACCAGAGACACAGTGTGGGAATTGCACCTGACCTGATCCCACCACACCGAGGCAAAGCACTGGGGGATTGCAGTGGAACAGCAGGGGAATGGAGTGGCAAGGTCCCCAGGGAATGCTGAAAGTGGACTTTGGGGCCAGGGCGTTGTGCCCCAACAGACTGGACTGGAAAACGCTCCTAAGGGCCAGCAAACGATCCTTGAACGAACTACAAGCCTTTCTTTTGTGAAGTGTTTTGTTTTGTTCTTTGTCAGTGGTTTGTTTATGTTGTTTTATTCTCTGGTTGTATACTGTTGCTTTGTTTTCCTCTGTCTTGTTTTCGTGCATGTTAGTGTCTCCACAGGTCTGTCTGAATAGGACAGGCTGGATGAACTATCTGGAGGAAAATCAATAGGACAGACAGTTCCGGGGGGACAGACAGATCCGGGTGGGGGAGGGGGAGGAGGGTAAGGAAGTGGTGTTAATAAACACTGGGACAAGGGAACAACATGGGATCCAAAATGGTAGTGAGGGGGGAGTGACATGCCTGATGGGGAACGATCAAGAGTAAGGTTGCGTAGAGAAGAGGTATAGCTGTAGCCCAGGTGGGGACGGAGCATGGTGGTGGGGCAGGAGGAAAGTCAAGGGAGAGGGAGGAAGGAGCTGGGAGTCAAGGGACATTTATGGAGGTCTAGACAAAGACGTATACATGCAAACATATATATGAGGATGGGGAAATAGATCTAATTATCTACATTTATAGGTTTAATATTAAGGTGGCGGAAGGACCTTGGGCCTCTACTCAAGCACTCCCTCAATGCATGAATACTTTCGTTTATTAAATTGGTACTCTATGATGCTCACTCTCCCGACACAACTGCTGAAGTCAAAGTGGGTGAACAAGTAAATGTGGTGAAGAAAGCTGATGGTGCCCGGCTATCAAAAGAGATAGTGACTGGGGTCTTAAAGGCTTGAAGATAAACAAGCGGCCATCTAGCTCAGAAGCAACAAAGCCCACATGGAAGAACACACCAGCCTGAGTGAGCGAGTGGTCCCAAAGGGATCAGTTACCAGGCATCAAAGAACAAAAAATCATATCATTGACTGCACACCTCCATGATAGGATCGCTGAAGACAAATGGGTGCATAAGCAAATGTGGCGAAGAAAGCGGATGGTGCCCGGCTATCAAAAGAGATAGTGTCTGGGGTCTTAAAGGCTTGAAGATAAACAAGCGGCCATCTAGCTCAGAAGCAAAAAAGCCCACATGGAAGAAGCACACCAGCCAGTGCGATCACGAGGTGTCAAAGGGACCAGGTATAAGGCATCATGCAAAAAAAAAAAAAGAATGTATATATATATATATACCACATTGAATGAAGGGGGAAGTGCAGAGTGGAGACCCAAGGCCCAAGAGTCGGCCACTGGAGATCCCCTCATAGAGGGGCTTAGGAGAGGAGATGGGTCAGTCAGGGTGCAAGGTAGTACCGATGAAAAGCACAGCTTTCCCCCAGATCCTGGATGCTTCCTCCCCCCAACTACCATGATCTGAATTCTACCTTGCAGGCCTGGATAGGGCAGAGGTTGTACACTGGTACATATGAGGGCTGGAGGCACAGGGAATCCAGGGTGGACGATACCTTCAGGACCAAGGGTGTGAGGGGCGATGCTGGGAAAGCGTAGGGTGAGTGGGTTGGAAAGGGGGAACTGATTACAGGGATCCACTTGTGATCTCCTCCCTGGGAGAGGGACGACAGAGAAGGGTGGGGGGAAGGGAGACTCCGGATAGAGCAAGATATGACAAAATAATGATGTATAAATTACAAAGGGCACATGAGGGAGGGGGGAGCGGGGAGGGGGGGGGGGACAAAAGAGGACCTGGTGCAAAGGGCTTAAGTGGAGAGCAAATGCTTTGAGAATGATTGGGGCAGGGAATGTATGGATGTGCTTTATACAATTGATGTATGTATATGTATGGATTGTGATAAGAGTTGTATGAGTCCCTAATAAAATGTAAAAAAAGAAAAGGGAAAAGAAAGAAAGAAAAGAAAATGAGTAGGGCAAAGAATGTACAAATGTGCTTTATACAATTGATGTATGTATATGTATGGACTGTGATAAGAGTTGTATGAGCCCCTAATAAACGTTTTAAAAAAAATAAGTCTAAAAGGGTTTCAGTTCATACACGAATGGGTTTATTCCAAACCAAGCGTGTTCCAACAGCCCTCTGTAAACAGCGGATGGCGGCAGACACGTGCTAGCAGTAATACATGTGTCTTAGTGGATGATTTTGTAGCAATACTTTCACTTACCTTCGTAGAGAACAGAATGCTCGATGTGACCAACGCACCTTTTGGGTAGGCAGAAATACTTCACACGACTCTGCTGAATCAAGTTGGTCCTGTGGAAGTGCTCTGGTTTTCAGTTGCTAATCAGGCAGCTTATGTGAGTCTATACACAGCAAAATGAAATGTTCCCTACCTGGTCCTCTGCCATCCCTATGATCAATTGTAGATCGGATCGTAGGATCCATAGGAGTTTCATGGATGGACTTATTTTGGGAAGTAGATTGTCAAACCTTTCCTCCTAGTCTGATCTGGAATCGCTCCACCGAAGCTGTCCAGCTCCATGGCAGCAGGTAAACCTCCTCTCATGGACGGGTGGTGCCTGTGCATGAGGTGCACTGGCCAGGAATCGAACCTTTGGCTCCTAGGTGGAAGGAGAGAATTCCACCACTGAACTACCAGTGGACCCATCAATAACTACTATTTCCCACAAGCAGAAGTGCAAAGAAACATCAGCAGCACACTAGGTCTGTCTGTAATTTCACAAGGTGTTTCTTTTGCCTCAGGCCAGGCAATAGCATTTTGTTTCATTTAGTTAGATGCATGTGAGGCAGAATAAGAAACTGGAGCTTTCTGTGAGGAACATCTACATGTGGACGGCAGTTCGGGCTTGATGTCCTCTGGGTGTGAAACAACCCTGGGGGAATTACCGTCCATTTGACAGGATGTCCAGCTTCCAAGCTGGAGAAGAACTCAGCGAGGTCCTGTGGAATGGAAGACCCGCCGTGCATGGTCAGGGATGAGACTAGAGCAACCCGCCTTGCTGGGTATAAAGCACCATGAGCCCTGTCACGGGCTCTTCCTGGTGCGTGTCTGTGGGTTTGGGATCCTGGGAACGACTCCACTTCGCCCATATCCTGTTTGTTTGGCTCGTGTCATACACACCGCTCCCTGGTAATGATGTTTGACTGCACTCGCCAACAGTTGCCTTTTGCACTGTTACGGGGAGATTACAAATACGTGTCTTGAGAAAAAGCACCCTGGAGAGTTGTATGATGTGATTTAATAATTTTTCCTTATGTTGTAACAGATGAGATGCTATTATGACACCTAATACTCGAAATACTTTCCCAGTCTACTCGCAACGACTTTCAAATGTGTGTGTGTTTAGAGAAGTGGAATTTCTTCTTCTTTTTTTGTTGTTTTTGTTACAAATGAAACCTCACACAGATTCCCCCGGTATATAAAATAGAAGACAGTGGAGCTTAATCTGAGCTCTGCACAAGTTACACAGGGGAGCCTGCGTCCTTGACCCACTCATCCCCCCACTGAAGGTCTGCTGAAGAAACAGACAGACCTCTGGCAAGATGCGGGTCTGTCTGGGCTTCTGGGCTTTAGAGGGTAGAAGGCCGTGGAGCAGGAGGAAGGGAGCGCTGGGAGGAAGGCGGGCTTTCCTGGTCCCAGCCTGTGGAGAAGGGGAGGGAGGGGAGCTGACACCTTTGCCCATCTGGTTCTGATGACTGAAAGCCCAAGTGAGGCGGAAGGGAGCAGAGTTTCCCTGAACATCTGCTGCCCCTTCCCCTCACTCGAGCAGCCACGCCCCTCCTCTGGGTGTTGTGGGGGGGAGGTGGTGGGGGGGGGCGCTTGGGGAGAGGAACCTGACTGGTCTCCCTAAAAAAAAAAATGCTTTCTTTCTTTCTTTTTTTGCTGACCTAAAAGATAATTTATGGGGCCTCTTACAGTTCTTATAACTATCCATACATCAATTGTATCAGGCGTATTTGTGCTTTCAAGAATGCTCATCGTGAAATAGAAATGCAACTGTCCCCTTGTTCAAGAGACTCAAAACATCTCCCGGTGGAGTTGAGGTTCAGTTAAAATAAAGGATGCTCTTGCCCATTTGGCCAGAGCAAACCACCATGTGGCGCCCTGTGTCGCTCTCCTAGATAGCCCTCCCACAGCAAGGGTCTTGCCAGCTCACGGTGGGGTTTCCAGAAAGCAAGCCCAACTCCAGTGGATTACGGACTCACCGGGTAACAGAGTAGAACTGCTCCCAGGAGCAGATCACCAGTCCTTTCTGCAATGATGTCCCTGGTGGGCTCAAACCATGAACCTTTAGGTTTAGAGCTGAGAGTAAGCCATTTGTGCCGTGCTGAGCACCCAGTAACCTCGCTGGGCTTCGGTTCTCTCATCTCAAAGAATGACAGGTGGACTCAGACTCTCTAAAAACTGAGCTCACGTCTCGGGCTTCAAATGCCGTGCTCCATAAAGCGTTTAGCTTTAAGACTACTGGAGAATGAGCTCGCGTTCAAGGAACTATAGAATTAAAAGACATTGTACCTATCCCTCTGTCCAAGCACCCTAATGTTGAAGGCTCCTTGAGGTAACCGATCCTGAATCATTTATTCCCAAGAAACAGAAACAAGACCAGAGCCCACATTTCCTCTAACCCTTGATGTGGTCTTGGGTTCTTTTCTAGGACATACCACTCTGCCGTGCACTGTTCTGTACCCTGAAATCTTACTGTGGCGTGAACTCCTTGTTCTGAAAGAATTTAGGCCTGGTTACATCATTCACTGTGCCCCACAGGAATGTATATATCTTATGTTGCACCCCAACGCATGCGTATGCCACAAAAACATTGAACATATAGTCCTCGTTTCCGGAAACAATTCTTAGCCTATGTGGTGCTGTGCAGGTTAATTTTGTGTGTCAGCTCAGCTCAGCGAGGGTCAAACACTAGATGTTGCTCTGAAAGCATTTGCATGTGAGTCAGCATCAACTGGGAGGCAGGGAATTTGGCTTGGTTGTTGGGTGTTTTCAAAAATGTTTAAATGAGATCACTGTGTGTGCAGATCAGTCAAAGGTCTTAAGAACAACAACAACAGCAACAACAACACACACACACACACAGCACCACCACCACCACCACCCCGGAAGTTTCCTAAAAGAGAAGGATTTTGCCTTAAGACTGTCAATAGATGTCCTTTCAGGGTTTTCAGCCTGTCACCATGTGTACTAACTCTAAATATGAGACGGCCACAGCCTCTAGTCTGTTGCCTCAACGACAGAATTGGGGTTTGTCAGTCCCCAACAGCAATTGAACCACATCCTTTAAATCTCTCAAGTTCTCGTTCTACATAGTACAAAACTAGGGACTGCCATGTCCTTTCTGATTCATGATGATCCTGTGTGTGTCTGAGTTAAATGTGCTCCATAAAAGGTTTTTTTGTTTGTTTTTCTTGTTTTTAGCTGTTTAATTTTAATTGGATGAAGGTTACATTCAATAATTCATACGTCCATTTGCTGGTTTTTCTAAAGTAGCTCTCCAGACCTTCCTTTCACGATTCTTCTGGGTGGATTTGAACTGTCGCCCCTTCAGCTAGCAGTGGAGCATGTTGACCATTTACACTACACAGGGTCTCCAGATACAGATATAGAGGTAGCCATAGGTGTAGATGTAACTGTAGATACACATCTCAAACCAATCTCATTGCCGTTGAGTCAATGGAGACTCATGACCTGTGCGTTTCCAAGGCTGTAACTCTTTATGGGAATAAAATGCCCCGTCTTTCTCCCGAGAAGTGGCTGATGGTTTTGAACCGCAGGCCTTAGGGTTAACAACCCAATGTTTAACTATGACGTCTCCAGAGCTCCTATCTCACTTGCTACCATCACGTCCATGCTGAGTCATAGCAACCCCACTGTGGGTTCCACGCCTGTGTCTATTTACTGGAGTAGGAAGCCCAGCCTTTCTCCTGCATGGACCAGGCTCCTATATAGAGATGGAAGTAGAGGTAGAGGTAGATGTATGTGTCTTACATGTTCTGTTTTCCTGGGAACCCTATAAGTACAAGTGAAGTCTGGGAATTTCTATTTTTTAAACAATGCTTGACATAATCCACCAAATTGTTATGTGAGCCCAAATTGTCCATCATAGCAGATGCCTCTGACCCATCTCCTTGGCCCACCCGAGCTCTCACTCACAGCTGTGGTGGCCAGTTCCCAAAGACTACAGACAGACATCGCTCACAGCCCACCACACGGCTTTCCGCTTTCCGCCACAGGGCTTCATACTGATGCTCTGGACCCCATGCAAATATGGCGTGGGAGCGTTGGGGAGTTCCTTTACCAGGCAAAGCCCTCAATCAAGGGACGAGGGTGGCTGGTGGCTCTACCTCCCCCTTCAAGCAGACCACGAGGGGGGCTGGGGGCCGTTCTGTGCACTGCTCAGGAGGAGTTAGGTCCCTGCCCACAGGTAGCGGAGTAGCTAGGAAAGCAGGGCCTGTCTCTCACAGCTGTGGATGGAAATGGCAAGAGCCAATAGAAACTGCTAATTGTCCTCCACCCCCCACCCCCCGCCGCACTCACACACACCAGTCCCCACAGGATGTGCCGTACTTAGATAGGCCTTCTTAAAAACAACAAGCAGTCGCCACCAGGCGGACTCCAACTCATGGTGACCCACGTGTGTTACACTGCTCCATCGGGTTCTCAAGGCGGAATTTTGAAAACAGGTGGCCAAGCCTTTCCTTCCAGGTGCTTCTGGACAGCCTCGAACCACTAACCTTTCAGCTCACAATTGAACACTTAACTACTGTGCCCTTCATCAAACCAATCCACTGCCATCAAGTTGAGTTGATTCCAATTCACAGAGACCCTATAGGGCAGAGTCAAACTGTTCCATCGGGCTTCCAAGGCAGTAAATCTCAATGGAAGCAGATCTTTCTTTCTCCCGTGGGGCAGCTGATGGGTTCAAACTGCCAACCTTTCGGTTAGCAACACAACTCTTAACCCACTGCTCCACCAGGGCTTGACTGCATACCTTATATTAGCTGTTCTTCTTACCCTACTTCCCCTGCCCTGCCCTCTCTACTGGGTCTTGAGATTGTTTCTCAAACAAATGATTGGCCTCCAGGCTTTACTTTAGAGAAAGTCCAAACTCAAACCCATCTCCTGCTCACAGCAGAGAACTACCTGCATACCATCTTCGTGAACTCCTTCTTATTTATACAACGGAGTCTTCCCTTTGTGGGACAAAGCAGGGGGTAGGAAAATTGAGCCCTTTGTTAGTGTTCTTATTTTCTAAGTCAATCTATTATTTCACAGAGACAGCTTCAATTCCATGTTCTAAAGTTATCTCTAGTCTCCTTCACTCCAGAAACCCTGACTTTTCGTTTTTGGTCTACACGTTTCTTCATTCTGTCTCGGACCTTCTATTGAGTCCCCGGTCACAGCAGTCTGCATTGCTAGCTAGGCATCATCTTGTTCTTTTGGTTTCAGGCTGGAAGAAGGTATTGATCATGTGAGCTAGTAGCCCTATATGTTGATTTCTTCTTTGATACAAATCTATTTTTATAGTGATGATATTGAGATTCACAAATCAAACCGGTCAGCCATTGAAAGAGTACAGGTCAACCCAGTAGTCCAAACCATCTAATTCAACAACAGACCACAGTCAGTGGAACCTAGAAATTAATTCACCTACTTATGGATAATTGAACTTTGACAAAGAGCCCACACCCATTAAATGAGTAAGAAATAATTTGTTTAACATGGAGTACTGGCAAAATTGGGTCTCATTAGCAGGAAAATTAAACAGAATCTATATCTGACACCATATACAACAACAAACTCAAGGTAGATCAAAGACCTAAATGTAGAACCTGAAAGAATAAAGATCCTTAAAGACAAAATAGGGGCTAAAAAGAGTGGCTTCAAAACATGGCACAAATATAATACCCAACGTAACTAAATGCACAAACAGCAGAAGAAAAGCTAGATGGCTAGGGTCTCCTAAAGCAGACACTTAACTCATAATTAAATAATTCATTAAGAGCAAAATGAAGGTCTACAAACCGGGAAAAAAAGTTTGGCAAAGACGTATTGGACAAGGGACTAAACTGTACAATTTATAGAAGCCTCAACACTTCGGCAACAAAAAGACAAATAATCCAGTTGAATAAATGGGCCAAGGACATGAACAGACGCTTCACCCAAGAAGACATTCAGGCGGCCAGCGACACATGGACAATGCTCGTGGTCATTTGAGTGCAGGTTTTTTACTTTCTGTTATTGTTCACAGAGTTCTGCAGCCCTCACCACAGTCGGGGCATTTTGCCACCCGCCGAGGCAATCCTGCGCTCGTTCACAGCCCCTCCGTAGCCCCCAGGTCTCCAGCATACGGCAATAGCTAATCTACTCTCTGTAGATATGGGCTTGTCTCTTCTGGACATATAACTGGAATTCTGTAGTGAACAGCTCTTTGGCTGGCTTCTTTCAGTTAACATAGCGTTTCAAAGGTTAGTCATATTGTAGTATGGATTGAAAAGAAAACCTCTCACCGCCATCCAGTCCATGCTGACTCATGGTGACCCCTGTGCGTTTCTGAGGCTGTCACTTCATGGAAGGAGAAAGAAAGCCACGTCTTTATCTCCAGGAGCTTTCAAAATGCCGACCATGCAGATGGGCTCCCCATGTCGTATGTATAAGCATTCCTTTATTAAATGTTGAATAACAGTCACTGTATGAATATACTATATTTTGTTTATCCATCCCTTGCTTGATGAACATGCTATCATCCCCCCATTATTTAAGTGTGTATATATATACACACACACACACACACACACACACACACACACACACACACACACTGTTTGGAAATGTGTTCTTTTGTTACGTTAATGAGAAATGCCAGTGTAAGGTGGGTCCTTATCCTGATTGCTTCTGAGCGGAGCTTTGTAATCACAGTGAGGAATCCTGGTGGGGCAGAGTTAAACACTTGACTCGAACCAAATGGTTGACAGTTCAGACCCACTAGTTCTTCTGCAGGAGGAAGATGTGGCAGTCAGCATCCACAAAGATGACAAACTTGGAAACCCTATGGGGCAGTTCTCCTCTGTCCTGCAGGGTCGCTATGGGTCAGAATTGCTCATTTTGGTTTTCGTAGCCACAGAGGGACAGACGTACACACGGGAAGATGCCGTGTGCCCAGAGAGGCAAATGCATCCCTAAGCCTAGGAACAGCAAGGGTTGCTGGAAATTCCCAGGAGCTGGAAGAGACAAAAACAACAAAGGATTTTCCCATAGGTCTCTGTCCTGAATCCGGACGTCTAGCCTCCAGAATTGTGTCCTTTAAAGCCACCTGCTTGTGATATATATTTTTGTTTGTTAAAGCCGCATTAGGGAATTAAGACAACATGTTTCAAAAACAACCCTTTTGTTGAGCTGCAGTCCGTCTTGGAATACTGTCTTATCTTGGACCTTCTAGGTTAAAACATGACAAAACCCTCCCTGTGTGTGACAGTCCTTCTAAGAACGGGAGGTGTTTTTCCTGTTAACCATCTGTAGATGTGGAAGCAGAAGCCTGGTCTTCTCACATTATCAATCATTTTTTTAAAACATTTTATTAGGGGCTCATACAACTCTTATCACAATCCATACATATACATACATCAATTGTATAAAGCACATCCGTACATTCTTTGCCCTAATCATTCTCAAAGCATTTTCTCTCCACTTAAGCCCTTTGCATCAGGTCCTCTTTTTTCCCCTCCCTCCCTGCTACCCCCTCCCTCATGAGCCCTTGATAATTTATAGATTGTTATTTTGTCATATCTTGCCCTATCCGGAGTCTCCCTTCCCCCGCTTCTCTGCCGTCCACCTCCCAGGGAGGAGGTCACATGTGGATCCTGTATCAATCATCTTTCTAGGACAAAGCCCAGTTTGCCATGGTCACACTAAATGCAGGATGGCTAGAGAATACAATCATAGTGAGGACTCTTGGATTAGGTACCAAATGGGAGGCAGGTGCGTCAACTCCTCCCAGCTGCTCTGCTGGAGAAAAGACCCGACACTCTACTCCCTTAAAGATCGCAGCCTCGGAAACCCTAGGACGTCTCTCTGCGCTGACACGGGGAGTCCGTGGGCATCAGAATCGACTTGATGGCAAGGAACACCAGCAATGCTCTTCTTTTAATTATTCATTTGTACTGCTGGCAGGCATCATTGAGATGGTTCCTACTCGTAGCTACATTACGACAGAAGGAATCGCTGCCTGGATCGCACAACTGTTGTCATGTTGTTTAAGTCCTACTAGGTCAATCCATCCCCTTGAGGGCCTTCTTTTGTGTTTTTCCGGGACCTTCTACTTCACCAAGTATAACGTCCTTTTCCAGGGACTCGTCTTTCCTGATGAAGTCTCACCATCCTCACGTCCAAGGGGTGTGTGATAGTTACATAATCTGTTGTCAGTTGAAGACGTACCAGTGAAGGGGTGGAGTTTAGCCTTCAGGTGGAGGCTTGATGACCTCATTTGGAGGTGTGAAGGTGATAAATGGCTTGCTGGAGGTGGGGCACATGCTCACTTCCTGGGAGACATTCCAGTTGAGAAGACACATGGAGAGAAACTGATGGAGCCAGAGCCCTAGTTGCTGTAGGAGCCACATGGAGAGCCCTGCCAGTGCTGAGATGCTTCTACCACCACTGCATCCACAAGACTTTCCACCCACTGGCCTGTAATCTTCCTGCATTTGGCATTACTGCATGGCTGTGTGAGTCTAAAGAGGAATTTATGGACTAGTATAGGGCATATAGGCTAATATTGGACTTATGGGCTTGATCTGGACTGTCCTGGGATGTTTTCTTAATAGTTAATGTTCTTGTAGATAAAGCTCTTTCTTATACACATATGAGTGTCTATGAATTTGTTTCTCTAGTCTACCTGGACTAACTCGGTGTGTTTTGACTGTCCTCCTTCCAAGGCAGACTTTTTTCTTCTGGCAGCCCATGATATAGTCAACATTCTTCACCAGCATCATAATTCAAATGCACAGATTCTTCTTCGGTATTTCTTATTCATCATCCAACTTTCACATATATATGAGGCAACTGAAAATATCATGATTTGGGCCAAGCACGCCTCAGTCCTCTTAGTTTCTCCCTTGCTCTTCAACACTTTGAAGAGGTCATGTGCAGCCTTGCCTAGCACAATAGGTTGTTTACTTTCTTGACTGCTGCTTCCAATGAGCATTGATTGTGGATCCAAGCAATATGAAGTCCTTAAACTTTTCAGTCTTTTCTCCATTCATCGTGATATTGTCTATTGGTCCAGTTGTGAAGACTTTGATTCTCTTTACATTGAGTTATGATCCCTAGTGAAGGCTACAATCCTTGATCTTCATCAGCAAGTGCTTCAAGTCCTCCTAACAAGCAAGGTGTGCCAGCTGCACTACATAGATAGCTAATAAGCCTTCTCCATTCCTTATGCCATGTTCTTCTTCATATAATCTAGCTTCTCAAGTTACTTGTTCAACATACAGCTTGAATAAGTATGGTGTGAGGCTACAATCCTGGCGCATACCTTTCCTGATTTTAAACCATTTAGTATTCACTTGTTCTATTCAAATGACCACCTCTTGGTCCAGGTACAGATTCCACGTGAGCACAATGAAGTGTTCTGAATGATCCACGCATTCAAATGCCTTTCCAGTCAATAAGACACAAGTAAATATCTTTCTGGTATTCTCTGTTTTCAACCAAGATCCAACTGACATCAGCAATGATAACCATGTGCACAAAAAATTGCGTGCTCAGTAAATACTTATAGAAAGTGGATAATTATGCTTAGATACATGAGAAAGGATAGATGGAGGAATAGTTTGATGGATGGGCAGATGGGTTTATTTAATAACACTCAATGGCAATCATACTTTAAGACTCTACCCAAGAGAAAGTAAATCCAGTGTACGTATTTTTTAGTGTTAATACTCATTACATTTACCACAATGCTATTCCTCTAGGCAAGGGGGGGACACTTAGACAATAATAATGCCATCTGCTCAAGATGCTTTTGTGAAGTAGCCGCATACGTGTGCCCACATGATGGCATTCAGCTAAGGAAAGCATTTGATAGGGATGGGGCAGCTATGTCAGTGTCCAAGAGAAGAAAGAGCCTAGGTGAAAGAGAACAGGACAGGGAGAGAGTCTCACAATTCTCTTGAACTCCCCTCAGCAGGAATCAATCTACCTGGGTTATCTGAGAGCCACTAATCAGTCTTCTCCACTCAAAGTTCAAAGTCGAGGTGTCTGGCTGCACCAGGACAAGGGACCCTCTTCAGCATATTCCATTTAATCCCCACAGGGTCTGACATAGTCCTTATGAACAAAGCATATGATCAATAAATATTTATGGAAAAAGAATAGATGGACAGTGATGGAAGTATACATGGGGATGGATGGATAGAGGGAAGGATAACTAGGAACAGATGAGTGACTGGCTGGCTGGATGGCGGAAGGGAGGGTGAGAGGGACGGTTGGATATAGATTGAGAGATGACAGTGGGTACATGAAAACATATGGCTGTATATAAGCAGAAATCACCACCTTGGCCATCAATCAGCACCCTAATCAACCCAGAAGCAGCTGCTTTAGTCCAGAGCATGCCCAGATCCATGGAGCCCACTTGGAGTCTTCCAGTCTTCAAGGAAGGTGCCTTTCCTTATACCTGTGCCTGTGTTAGGCCTCTGGGCACCATGCATGGTGGGGGAGGGGGTGGGGGAGGGGGGACTGGGCTGCTTATCTTAGTAAATGAGATCATGTGAATGTATGTCTCTAACTAGAAATCCCTATACAGACTTACATCGTGATCCTACTACTTAGGAGTGTCTGGATATGACACCGGCCCTTTAGCAAAACCTGCAGCCCACCATAACACTGTCTCTTCAATGTTTTGTGGAAGTTGAGGCATGAAAAGTGAGGATTAAAAAAATAAGTTTTTCTAAAACTTCAATAACAAAGTACCACAAACTGGATGGCTTAAAACAAGAGAAATGTACTCTCAAGAAGTTGTGGGAGCTGGAAGTTCAAAGTCAAGTTGTCAGCAGGACCATGCTATCTCTGAGGTGTTAGAGAAGAATCTGTCTCATGCCTCTTTCCTGGGATATGGTAAATTCAAACTCATTGCCATCGAGTCAATGCCTACTCACAGTGACCCTATAGACAGGGTAGAGCTGCCCCTGCGGTTCAGAGGAGTAGGAAAGCCTCATCTTTCTCTCATGGAATGACTGGTGGTATCAAACTGCTGACCTTGTGGATCACAGCCCAGTTCATAACCATTACATCACCAGGGTTCCTTGCGGTTATGGTGACTTCTAGCAATCATTAACATTCCATGCCTTGTAGTTTCATCCCTTCACATGACCATTTTCCCCCTGTGTTTGTCTTCAAATGGTCTTCTTGTAAGGATACCAGTCAATGGATACCGGAATCACCATAATCCAGCGTGAGATCATTGCACTGTAGCTAATTCACTTACACAAAGATCCTATTTCCAAATCCAGTTACATTCAGAGGTTCCAGGTGGGTCAGATTTTGGAGGGACACTATTCAAGTCAGATGTATATTGTGTGCTTTAAAAATGAGATCACTTTGCCCAAGTACTTCGTTGTATAAATGAGGAGCAGAGGGTTGAAATGACTTCTCCAAAGTCCCAGAAGTACCTCATAATGGAGCAAGAATTCACACTCAACTTGTATGACTCTTCCTTTCTCTCCTTCCATAATTCTCCAACATCCTTCCTGTAACATTTCATAAAGATAAGCATTCATCTCGAATGCTCTCCCTTAACTGTTAATGACAGATCCTGACAACCTGGCAGAACACAGTGGTGCAGTGCAAGTTCTCGGTGTTCCTTACTTTGAGCCGGTTGCCTTCATGGGTGGTCTCTTGGCTACTTGTTAATGCATTTCTTCAGAGGGTTCTGCCACACCTAATGTGGCGCAGTAGCTAATGAGTTAGAAGCCAGCTGATCAGAATGTGAGCCTTGGAGAGGCTCAGAGAAGCAAGTGACGCCTCTGATGAGCACAGCCTCATCGGTGTGCTGGGCAGACTTGAAAAAGCTCTTCCAATTCACTCAGATTATTCCCCCTGCTATAGCGCTGGCCCAAAAATATCCAACAGGCCATTCCCAGGGCACTTTTCAGCGCTCAGATGCTGCGAAGATAGTGATCTTCCTGGGAATGCAGCGGCTGTTACATAACCAGGGTTAGCACTTTCCTGGTCCGGCAGATAAACCTGGTCCTGCTTATTGGCGTAGGGAGCAGTGATTCCTCAGAAGTATCCCACTCATTCAGACATTAAGGCTGTTTCCCCAACAGTTTTATTGGTGTATAATTCATGTATCATACCATTCAACAGTTGAATCACATCAAGAAGAGTTGTACAATCATCACCACGATCGGTTTTAGAACATTTTCTTCATTCTTGTATTCACGGTTATTAACTCCCCATCTCCCACCCCCAACCTGCCCTGCCATCCCCCAAGGGACCATTTATCCGGTTACTGTCTCTGCGGATTTACATGTGCTGGATTTCATCTACAGGAAAACATTTGTCTAAAAACTAAGAACAATATCGAAGTAAAATAGATAAAAATTTCAATGAAAAAGAAAGCAGAAAATATTAAAAACTAGAATGAAGTTAAATGGATCATAAGAGAGATCAAATGGCAGGATGCTAAATTTTAACCTAACTGCATCTTCGCAAGTCCACTTTGCAAGGATTCTGCCTGACAGCTAGGTTAGTCACATGGTCCGTGGTCAGGGGGGATTCCCTGGGGGCTTCATCCATGTGTATTTCCCCTTCACCTTTTTTTGTTTAACTGAAACATTTTTAAACGGTTCAAAGGAGAGGTAAAATCATGTTGCATTTTGACCCGCGTCTGCCTTACTCAGAGATGCAGTGCTCCCTGTCTGGTAACAGGTCTACTCATGGCCCTCACCTGGGACCGGGGCGGGTTCACCAGGAGCCTCATTTACATGTGGGATTTGGGGCTTCCACTGCCACCTGGGGCCTTCTACAAACCAAGTTCTGCCGATTTAAGCTCTGATACTATTCCTTGCTTTAGATCTGGATTATATTGTTTCCAGTCCTTGGATCACACAGGCTGTTGTGCTACTTCCATGTGTCTTAGTTGATGCCTGACTTAGATGACTGTCTGTTTGAAAAGCCTTTAAGAGCCCACACGCTATCCTTTCGGCTAGTGGGGCGGCATCTAGTTTCTTCACCACACTTGGCTCTAGCACCCATTTTTTAGAGGCCTCTTCATGAGGGCGAGCACCAAGCAAGGCCATGACATCAAGGCTTTTGATCTAAGGTTGTTTAAAGCTAGGGATGCCTGTGGAAAGAAAGCATGTGGGACTAGGAGTTAGAAGACGGAGATGGTAGGAAAACCTCGCCACTGCCCTCCTGTGTCTTGTTGAGTGAGCCACCAAATCTCGGTGCAGTAGGTTCTTCGCGCGTGACAGGGCACTTACAATAATTGTCAACTCACAGCCATGCCATGGTAAGCAGCAAAAGGAACCATTTAAACAACAGAGGCAAACGTTTTCCCACCTTGGTGTTTGGGAAAGGTAGAAAGGGAAAAAGTGAGTACCCAATCCGTGCACCAAGACTGTTGGGCACCAGCCCAACAATGGCCTTTCCCACCCAGTACCATCTTGTCTCAGCCTGATGTGGGTTCACCATGAGATGTTTCTTAGACTTCAGATGCCATCGAAAGCCACTGCAGGGTTCAGTTTATGATTTTAGATTGTACACATAAGGAAATAGTGGAGTGGAGCAATGAATGGCTCAAAATTGCCCAGTGAATCAGCTAGGAAACCTGCTAATCCATTGGCCCCCCAGGTGCTTCCCCACCTGACCTGCAGGACCTTGGGATGACACATGATCGCCCCCAGAGACCACAGCTGGATTTTCATTTCTTCACTGGGCTCAGAATTTTGTAGCACTTTGGGCAGCTACTTCAAGGTCCTTTTGGCTAGAGCGGGCACATTTTAAAGTACACTGTTTGAAAAGACTTATGAACACATTCATTTATAAAGCAAAACCAAATCCCAAACCGGAGCGGCTGCCCTTGAGCCAATTCTGATTCACAGAGGCTCCATGTCTGTCCGAGTGAAACTGCGCTCCAATGGCTGGTTTTGGGAGAAGTCGATCATCAGATCTTTCTGGCAAGTCCCTTTGGTAAGCTCAAAATGCCAGCCATACCCATTTTGCTACCCATGTTCTCCATTGATCAAACAAAGTAAAAAATGATATCCAATGTAGCGTACAAGGGAGTACCAAAAAGAAACTGGGGAAATTTTTTTTTCAAAGCTGTGTATTTCAATTCTTTTTTTTTTTTTTTTTTTGGTTCAGACCAGACAGAGAGCTAAGAAGCTGGCCTGCTGGTAGATGGGGAGGCCGTGGGCAATAATGAGAGGATAACCAGGCGGTGGGTAGGCATGCTTCCCACTGCTCTAAGGCTGAAGATGCTCTGAAGTGTTTGTGCAACGAGAGTGGAGCCATTTCCTAACACTTCCAAAACAGCATGGTAAACTGGGTGGCTTTTAAGAATGGAAGGTTGCCTCCTCAACGTTCTGGGGCTAGGAGTATACATAGAGTCTGGTGGGAGGGCTTTGTTCTCTCAGAAATCCCTAGGGAAGAGTCTCGCTCATCACTCCCAACTTTCTGTAGCCCCAGGTATTTCTCCGCTTGCCCAAGCATCTTTAGAGGGCCGTCCTCCCTCACTGGGCATCTCTTCTCTTTGACCAGGACACCACTCAGATTGGACTAGGAGCCACCTTAGACCAGTGAGACCTCATGTTAATATAACCGATCATATCGCCAAAAACTCTTGTTTCCAAACAAGGTCAGATTCACAGGTCCAGGGAGGAATTTAAGACAGCTTTTGTGGAAGAGACAATTCCGCCCATGACAGGGGGAAGAGAGGTCTGGGTGAGGCTTTGCAGAGACTGGGAAAAAAGAAAAAAGAGCAGACAGGTGAGAATCTCGTGTGTGGGGGAGGGGGGGGCGGGTTGCAAGATGCATGGGAGGGGAGAAACAAATATTTTGAGTCGCACAAGTAAAAGGGAAGCTTCTTTCAAATGTTACGGAACCAAAGCCACACAAACACTCTCTACCAAGTCTTATTTTCTAAAACGAACAGGAGGACTTCAAAAACAGCCTAGATTTAAAGTACGGTTTTCAAAGGATCGAGGTTGTTTGTTTTAACATCTGAAGGAAGATCTTGCCAAAGTACTCCTCCCCTCAGCACCACTCTCTCCTCTCCGCCCCAGTGCTCTCCCCCACAATTGTTGGTGTGTGTCAGCGAGGCCACCTTTGAGAACCTTCTGTAGAAGATTCATAGTTGTTTTGCTCCATGGATTTGTTTTTGCTTTTCAAAACTGCTGATGGGCCACCGTTGCATGAGTTCCGCAAATACTCTCGTTTCAAGTACAATTTGGAGCTTTAGTGTGAAGCCAAAGAAAGCCAGAACTTGATCCAAGGGAAGAGAGGGGTCATTAAGTAGAGGCCGAACTATAAGACCAAGCTATTTGGCATACTTTCTGTATGAAAATGTAAAGTATATTAGTTTCAGAAACCAGGCTAAACTCTAGGCACCTGTTCTATCCAATTGTTCTATCCCCTAGGATCAGCTTGTGTTTCGAGGATCCCCTTACTTTTCATGTGCTTTATACCTTTAGTTGAAAATGTTGCTCCCAAGGTGTTGACAGGATCAAATGACCTGTTGAGGTTTCAGAGAGACTCTCGGTCATTCTCCACTCCCACAGGGGCTGACACCCGATCTCTGAAAGGAGAGCTGAAAGGGCATCTTCTTCCACCCACCATTGTACAGATCAGGAAGTATTTACAGAGGTGGAACTCTGAGAGGTTCCACAATACAGCCTTGCCCAAACCATCACTTAGTGCAAAGGTGAAGACTCAAGTGTAAGACGCTTGAGCTCTTGAGGTCGCAGGATTGCGTTCACATGTCCCATTATGCGGCTCTTTCCACAGTCACAGGGTTGGGGTGAGGCCATTTCATAGCAGCCGCTCAGATGCCATCGAGATGGCATCCTTGTGGGTGGGGAAAAGATACAATCTGGTCAGCAGAGTGAAAAAACAAAACAGAAACCCTGAGTGTCTGCAGGTGACAATGAGCTAAGACTCAAGAAGGAGAAAAATGTCACGATTTGGAAATCCAAGAACCCAGGACTGTAGGACTGTGGGTGGAAGCGTTTCAAGGAAGAGCTCTCTCCATGACAGTGCAGTCAAAAGACCACCCCACCTAAGCTGGCACGGAGAACTGGAACAGAGCACTCCGTTCGGAGAGATTGAATCCAAGTACCTTTGGCTTCTGGGAGATTGGGAATCGCCTAGAGCTGGATGGGACTCCACACCAAGAAGGGAGAGTAAGTGAACATCTGAGTGTTCCTCACACTCCCTTGAGCTCTCAGACACTGGGACCCAGGTTGATACCCCAGCTCATGCAGGTGGTGGAGCATTCATCCCTGGATATGCTGAACTATCTCGGAGGAAAGATGGACAGATACTGACACTTGCCTAGTCCTCGTGGAATGGCACTGTTTCTGGCCAGTCCCCATGAGACCAAGCCTACCAGTCAAAAGGTTTTACCCAGTCAATCCCAATGGAGCTTCACACTTCACCCGGACTAAAAATGAACAAGGGGGATCATACACTGGAGCAAAAACCTGTGGCATGACTGAGAAACGAAAGAAGACAATCTAGTTGCCCACAGAGATGGAGAACAAGAGCAGAAGGAAGCTAAAATAAGGGGGGAGGGAGAGTAAGTTCTCTGCAGAAAGATGAGAAGATATTGCATCCAGAAACAAGTAATTAAAAGAATGTGTACAGAGTGAGAAATTATCCTTGGAAATTCAAAAGTTGAGGGTAGAATTTTATGTGTTTTGATAGAAAAGAAAAATGGGAGAGTTCAAAGAAGAGATTGAAAAGGCCACTCAGAATAGAAAAAAAAAAAGACCAATGATGTCAAATAAGAAAGAATCAAAAAGATCAGTGGACCATAGGAATTGATCTAAGACTACCAACATTAAATAAAAGAAATTCTAGAGAAAGAGAACAGGGACAGTGAAGGGGAAAGGCTGTTAGAGAACAGCTATGGGGGAAACTGCTAAAGCGGGCGGCATGGGTCTCCAAATTGGAAAAGCCACCGGAGTTTCCTGCACAAGAAATAAACAAAATAAAAAAAGATATCTATACAAGGCACATCACTGTTGTATTTTAGGAAATAGATGCAAGGAAAACATCAAACAATACAAATAACAACAACAAAAATAATAAAGCAAGCCACATGCAGGGACAGAAGCTTTGGAATGAGAATGACATCAGACTTCTCAGTAGCAATGATGGGATCTGGAAAACAATGGACCAAGGCTTTTCAAACAATGAGGGAAAATGGTTTGCAATTTGATGTTTATATTCAGCCACTCTAGGAATATCGTGTGGAGGTTCAACAAAGTTCTTTTCAGACATCCATGGTTTCCATTTACCAAGATACTTCACCAAAACACAGAAATACTTTTTGAATGATGATGATGATATCAAGTCAATTAAATAGGGATCTAACATGAGGAAAGGTGTTTAAAAACACCCCAGGATGATAAGTTAAGGAAATGCGGAGACGGGAGGGAGCACTGGGCTGGACTGTGACTGCATAAGTCATCTTGGAGGCGATTTAACCACGGGACGGGGGAGGTTCTAAAAAAATTGATGTGGGGGGTTACTGTACAATTCTCCTTGATAAGATTGAATTAACTATTCAGTTATACGATATGTAAATTACTTACCAATAAAACTGTTGGAAAGAAAAGATCAAGGAAATCCTAGGATGAAGGCAAAGGGAAATAACAATCACAACCTGTAGTTGTCCTGAACGCCAGTCCAGAAAGAGTCAGAAAAGATTTATCCAAGATAAAAATAAATATGACCTGCTGGTAATTAAAGGAGATGTTTGGTTCTGGGAGAGGCAAGGAATAATAGAGAGAATACAAAGGATCTTCAAGAAGCTCATGAAAAATGGAATTAAAAGATAATGGAATTTTCCCATGAACCTTTTGAATTGCTCTCCCGTAGACGGTATTTAGAAACACCATAAAAAAACAACTAAAAAAACACTTGGGAGTGTTAGCCTAGAGGTAAGACTAGGTGAAGGCCGGCTTTTGTTGGTATAAGCCTTTTAATACGCCTTGACTTTTAAAACTAGGTCTATACATTTCTTTAATAGAAATATAAATTAAAAATTTTTTAAATCCATGACTGTTACAACAGAGCTATAACTAACCAGGTTATGCCCAGTGCCATGGGGCAGTTTTCCTTCTTATAAGCAGTTCATGGAGAAGAAATGCTGTCAAGTCTTGTTCTTGGAAAATGTGACCTCCTTTTCAACCCTGAGTAAATGGAACCACTAAACACAAGTCAAATCCTGTTACGGTCAAAATCCAAATGATGTGTAACCAAGAAATTTGTAAGCCCGAGGTAATGGCCTAGTTTGCCCACCAACATTTGTTGGAGCGGCATGTTAAACGACAAACGTTACAGTGCTTGCTTCTGCTAGGGACTTCTATAGCACCCTCCTTCTGTTACCAAAACATTCTTCACTCTCAGTTCTATTCTGTTAGAACTATTGAAAGTATTTATTTGTAAATATATTTAGATGAGCATGGAGAAATAGATCCATGTGCATATATTTATAGGTTTAGTATTAGGGTAGCAGATGGACAATGGGCCTCAACTCAAGTAGTCTCTCAATGCAAGAATCCTCTATTCTATTAAACTGGCATTCTATGATGCTCACCTTCCCGACACGATCGCTGAAGACAAAGCAGGTGCATAAGCAAATGTGGTGAAGAAAGCTGATGGTGCCCGGCTATCAAAAGATATAGCGTCTGGGGTCTTAAAGGCTTAAAGGTAAACAAGTGGCCATCTAGCTCAGAAGCAACAAAGTCCACGTGGAAGAAGCACACCAGCCTGTGTGATCACGAAGTGTTGAAAGGATCAGGTAACAGGCATCAAAGAACAAAAAAAATAAAATCATTGTGAATGAGTGGAGTGCAGAATGGGGACCCAAGACCCATCTGTAGGCAATTGGACATCCCATTACAGAAAGGTGGTAGGGAGGAGACGTGCCAGTCAGGGTGCAGTGTAGCAACGATGAAACATAATAACTTTCCTCTAGTTCCTAAATGCTTTCTCTCCTCCCCTACCCTCCCCCAACTGTCATGATCCCAGTTCTACCTTACAAATCTGGCCAGACCAGAGGATGTACACTGGTACAGATAGGAACTGGAAACACAGGGAATCCAGGACAGATGATCCCTTCAGGACCAGTGGTGAGAGGGGCAATACAGGGAGCATGGAGGGAGGGTGGGGTGGAAAGGGGGAACTGATTACAAGGATCTACATATAACCTCCTCCCTGGGGGATGGACAACAGAAAAATGGGTAAAGGGAGACATTAGACAGTGTAAAATATGACAAAATAATAGTAATTTAGAAATTATCAAGGGATTGTGAAGGAGGGAGGGGGGAGGGAGGAGAGAAAATGAGGAGCTGATACCAAGGGCTCAAGTAGAAAGCAAATGTTTTGAGAATGATGATGGCAACAAATGTACTAATTTGCTTGACACAATAGATGGATATATGGATTGTGATAAGAGTTGTATGAGCCCCCAATAAAATGATTTTTTTTTAATAGCCATTTATCATTTATCAAGGGGTCATGGGGGATGGGGGAAGAAGAGCTGATACCAACGGCTCAAAGAGAAAGTGAATGTTTAGAAAATAATGATGGCAACATATGTATACATATGCTTAATACAACTGATGTAGGGATTGTTATAAGAGCTGTAAGAGCCTCCAGTAAAATGAACTTTTTAAAAAGGTGTTTATTTAATGACCGGTTTAAGGAGAACAAGACCATAGCTTTTGACTTTTTAAATGTTTCCTGTCTTGATCACAGTGACTAACAGACGGAGAACAAGCAGAGGCTGTCTGAATCACTGAAGGGGGAGAACTGAATGAAGGAACCGGAAAGGAAGGAATGAAGGCAGAGACCATGATGAGTGAAGTTATACTGAAAACTTAGGGGGAAGAGAACCAAACGCAGGAAGGAGTTTGTTGTTAGTGGCAACAGTGCCAGAGCCCAAAGGACGATCAGGCCTGGTCCGCCTTTAGGCAACGTTTGCTATGCACTGGGCACCGTTCCAGAAGCAACACGTGTATGATTAGCTCACTTCATCCTCATGATCGGGAGACAGGTTATTACTATTCCCGTTTTACAGTTGGGGAAATGAGGCATAGAGAAGTAATTGGCCCAGAATCACACCATCAGCAAAAGCTGAGAGGGGCCACGGTTAGGATGCAGGCCCCCTGTCTCCAGAGTCCACGCGCAGAAGCAGTTCGCATCTGTTGTACGAAAGAACGGAGCCTTCTGAGGCCCATAACTGCGGGATGTGCCTCCAAGAAGTCCATGCAGCTCGTTCTGTTAAGAAAGCTGGAGGGTAGAAGGGAAGTTCGGTAAAGAATGAGATCATATAGGAGGAAAACTACCTGGACCCTTTGAGCTACGAGGTGTTCAGGGTCTTCGGATGTCAAGGAAACCTATGACATGAATGGCAGCCAGAAGTTGATTAAGTAGGGAAAGTTCTCGTCGATGGGAGAGAATTCCCAGGTGTTATGGATTAAACTGTGCCCTCCCCACATACCCCTTTATCTGTGCATGTGATTAATCTAATGTGATCACCTTCCATCATGCGATCCAACGTAATGTAATCAATTAGATACGGTACGAGGTAGATCCTGAGCTATATCAAGACCAGCACAGAGACAGAGACACATGCAGACAGGAAGGGCAGACAGAGGCTGTCAGACCATGAGACAGACCAAAGAAATCCACAGAACTCCCAGAACTAGAGACGATTGGAAGCTGATAGAGACATAGAAGGAATCCCCTCTAGCGCTATCCTCAAAATTCAGTCTTCCAACTCGTGAACTGTGAAAAACCAGCACATTTCTGTTGTTTTAGGTCCTTCACTTGTGTTTCAGGTTACAGCAGCACTCGGAAACGGAGAGCTTTTCAGACCACTTTTGCTGTTCCTGTCTGGAGGAAAGAAGAGCGATAAAAACGGAGAGACCCATGAAGCAATTCGATTGACAAACAGATCATGCAAATATAAATTCCCACGTGTGAGAAAAACCTAGATGGAGTGGGAGAAAAAATATTAATATATATTATATTAAAAGAGATCAGACTTACCTATCAGAAACTGGTGGAATGCCCAAGACTCTCGCTGTCAGTTATCCTACATGTCTGGGACTGAACTCACCCACATGTTAAAATAACCAGCCCTCTAAGATCAAAGGGGCAGCCAAAGTACAGAAGATAAGGAAAGAAAGAGACTGGAAACAGGAAACACGGAGAGGACATGGGGTAAATGATGATATATTGAGGGGATTTCAATGCATGAGTTGAAACAAAACCTGTATGAACCGTTGAATGTATAACAGATGATCTACTCTGTAAACCTTCATCTAATTCACAATAAAAGGGTTTTTTTTTTTACATAAAAAGCATAATAGAAGATTTACAGATGAGCCACATAGCTAGTGGAGGCTGTCAGAGAAATGAAAAAATGACTCCCGCTGTGCGGGGAGTATATGCTATATGCAAGGCAACCTTGGGGTGGCTTTCACTGGTAATGGATGTGGGGCCAGCCTCCTCTCTGTCTACCAAGTGGCCCCATGCAAAGGCCATCAGAAGGACCACCCGTTTGAGCCGAGTCCAAATTGCAGAACGTTGAAGAAACCCAAGGCTTGTTTCAAAAAACCTTTATGGAGATTTTTCATTATCGTTCGATTCCATTACCTTTCCATTCCATATGTGCATCAACTTTTTGAAGCCCCTTCATTCGCCTTTGTTTATTTGAACCCAGTACGCATTGGGGTGGTTTGTAACACAACGGCATTCGACCACTACATCTAGCTAATAAGCACCACAACCAGACTTTGCATTCAGCTCTATTTGAGGCCAAAGTCGTATAACCCCACCCCCACCCCCATTATACTCGTGTGTTACTCTCGTGCACCCTGCTTCTCTGCCCAGAGAAATGTTATGGTTTTCAGATTGAAAATCACTTTAACACCTTGGTTGCTCTGCCTTGCTACTCTGTGCTCTGGACACCCCACTGAGGTCATTGTAAATTTTATATATATATTAATATATATATATATTAATACTGACAGATTCCAGGCACTGTCTAGCTCCCATTTCCACTTTCCTCAGTTCCAGAGTCTTCAGCACATCTGGAGAATTGTGAAACTGGAATTAGAGAGGTGGAGTGTCCCCCTCAATCACATGGTAGAACCCTAGCCCCTGTATTCATGGATAGAACTCCATCTGGGTAGGCTGCATCCTAAGCTGACCCACTTTTGAAATCTAAAAAGTGTAGCAAAGAGCTAGAGATGAACAAGCCCAAAAGGAGGAAGATGAACAGCCCGCAGATTCTCCAAAGAACACAAAGGGGGAAGTTAAAGCAGAGACAAGCATACTGTTGTTTACTGTTTTTCCCACTTCACAGAAACTAAGATCTGGAGAGATTAAGTAACTAGTCCAGGGTCACACAGCTCTGAGCTTTGAGCATCATACTGACTAAAAACAAACAAACAAACAGACTCAGAGGAGTAAAGAACTCAAGTAGAAAGAAAATGTGTTGAAAAGGATGATGGCAACACATGTGCAAATGTGCTTGACACGATGGATGGATGGATGGATTGCATAAGAGCTGTAAGAGCCCCCAATAAAACGATTTAAGAAAAGAACTCGCCAAAGGACACAAAGCTGAGCATTTGCACACATTCAGCCTGAAGTCCAAGTCTGCCTTCTTTTCTTGAATGCATAATGTTTTTGCATTATGAGGTTGCTTCAGAGAAATATTGCTCCAAACGCTGCCACAAAAAGGAGGGTAACCGCTTGGAACCCCAGCGAACAGGCTCCCCATGGCACTGAGACCTCCTTATGTTCAGTGGGCATCCAGCTGACCCGCCAGCCCCATGTGTGTTCAGCGTAGAAGGGTTCCACGGGGTTTTCTTGGCTCCCATCTTTACTGGAGGGGCTCTGGTCGTGAATGGTTAAGTGCTTTCCGGCTGAAACAGAAAGTAGATCGAGTGCGTGACTTCTGAGAAAAAGTTGGCCAGAGAAAATCTTATGAATAACAGCAGAACATTGTCAGACATTCTTAGTGAAGCAAAATTAACAGGAAATTAACAGTGGGCCCTTGTTTAAACGCAGCTAAGAATAGATGGTGAGAAGATGGTACGTGTCTGGTACTTAAACATTTGTTTTCTCTGCTTTCTATTTTGATATTTAACTTCTTGCCAGCAAAAAGGATTAACTCCCTCCTGTCTTCATCAAATGTGCACATCTTTAGAGAAACTGTAGATAGACACCCAAACAAACAAACTCACTGCCACCCAGTTGATAGCCACAGGATACATGGGAACTTGTAGAAGTCCCGTTCCTCATGAAGCCCAATTTCCCATTGGCCAGTTTATTTCAGAAGCAGAGCCAAGCCCCTCGAGGGCCCCGAACTAAAGAGAAAAGACTGTTTCCACTTAGAGCCGTTCTGAAGCTCAGAGCGTGAAGAGACCGGCCCACGGCCCGGCTTAGGGGCACCTTTCTGGGGGCACTGCCGGCATATTCTAGAAAGAAAAAAAGTTAAGAGGAAGAATCCACTTGGGAGACACCCTTGGAAGGCAGCATGAACCCTAACCAGATCCATCACCTGACAAAGAAAAGGGAGAGAAACTGGCACGGAGTCCTTCTGGCTCTGGCTTAATCTATGTGGTATGCCCCGGAAAATTCCACATGAGTTTAAGAGGCTGAGGTAGTTAGTTTATTGCGCCAACCTGGCCGATAAACACATGTGGGGTTAATTGAAAGGTGGAGGGATAAATGGCTCAGTGAGTTTGGCATTTCTAGTTCTCGGGTCTCTTGCTTTCTGATGGCCGGACCAGGGTGCAGCTGCCTTAGCCAGTTCCCTGCTTCAGCTGGCAAGGCTCTCTTCCTGCGAGACATCCCTGAGGAGAAGCCACATGGACCTATCCTGATGCAGCCCTGGGTGCTGGAGTAGCCATGTGGAGACAGACCCCTGCCAGCGCTGAGATGTTTACTCATTCACTGACTTGGCTTTCCTCCTGCAGTCAACATCACTGTGTCTATTTTGTGAGGTGGAGGAGGACTTTGTGGATTGGTGTCGGGCATATGGGTTAATGGGTTAATGTTGGACTTGTGGGCTTGGGCAGTACTGGGATGGGATGTTTTCTTGATGAGCACTTAACCTTTATAGAAAACTCTCTCTTATACATGAGTTTCTGTGGATTTGTTTCTCTGAAGTACCCAGACTAACACAGAAGCCTTTCTGGGAGTGTGTTGAAAATACAAAATAACTGTAGAGATGGAGGACCTCCGTGGGATCTTCCAAATGAAAAAGCAACCCCATTTCCATCCAATGGATTCTGATTCATATTGACCCTGAAGGACCCAGTCGTTCTGCCCCATAGGTTTTCCAAGGCTGTGCCCTTTAATGACTAAAAGAACTTTGCATTTGTGCCCATTTACAAAAGAGGTGACTCAGTGGAATCCAGAAATATTGAAGGACATCACTGATAGCACATGTAAGTAAAATTATGCTAAAGATACCTGCCAGCAATGCAAGCTGGACTCAGAAGAGGATGTGGCATGAGGCCTAGCTCGGCTGCTCTCAGATGCGTCTTGACTGAAAGCAGAGAAAACTGGAAAGATGTTGCCGTGTGTTTTATTGATAATGCAAAGGCATTGGCTGTCCATAACAAATGATGGATAACGTTGTCAAGTGCAGAATACTTAGTTGTGCTCGTGTGTGCATGTCCACAGACCAAGAGGCAGTCTTTGAACAGAGCGAGAGGATTCTGTGTAGTTTACAATCAGAGAAAGGTGTGTCAGGGATGTATCTTTCCCTATTACTTACTTAATCTGGATGCTGCAGCAGCTCCTTGAAAGAAAGACGAGCCTTTCTACTCCCATAGAGAGTTACAGGCTCAGAACCCACAGGGGCAGTTCTACCCTGGCCTGTAGCGTCAGTGAGTCGGGAAGGGCTCAGTGGCAGGGAGGGAGGCTGAGCAAACTGTCTGCGAAGCTGGATTAAAAGAAGAGCACAGCATCAGGCTTGGAGGAAGACTCACTAGTAATCTTTGTGAGGTGACACAACCTCACTTGCTGATAGATAAGAGGATTTGAAGCCCTCGCTGATGAAGATCAAAGACTACAGCTGTCGGTGTGGATTACAAATCACTGTAAAGAAATCCATAATCCTCAAAACCAACCACTAAGCAGCGTCATGAAAATGGAGCACAGCTTGAAGCTGTCAAGGGTTTCATTTTACTTGGTCCACAAGCAAGGCCCATGGAAGCAGCTGCCCGGAAACCAAGTGACGCAATGCATTAAGTAACTGTGCCGCATGCTCACCTCAGCCTCACTTGGTGGTCCGTCCACATGGGGAGAGAGACAGAGGGCAGGCGAGAGGGGGAGGGGAAGGAGGACAAGGGGAAAGGGAACAGGGGAGCAAAGATGGGGAGAGGAAGGGGAGCCGACGAAAGGCCAAGGGTAATCTTTATTGCTAACCAAGGCTTATATATCTTTGGGGGGGGGTGTGCAAGCCTACTGATTACAGGTAAAGACATACATCACAGGAAGGGTTTGCACTATACGTTATACCGCAATAAGAGGAGGACAATCTAGGGATATACATGCAATAGGAAGGGGAGGGATTGGAGGCACACATGTGACAAGACCCTAGATTCATGATGGCAGCCTAACTTAGGATGTCACTGAACAGGTTTGACCTTTACTCTGGATCTCCATAGAAACCATTATCAGTAGGGTATAAACCCCTCCTACAGGGACCAGACTAATGTGGCTGCAAGCCTTTAGGGAGAAGTAGCCCATTGTCCTTAACAGCAGGGAGTGGGCCTACCTGGGGTTGGACCCATCAGTAGTCTGGCAATGACTGCCTTCAGGGAGGATGTATCAAAGCATCTGACCTCCCACCATATGCTGGCAAATAGTCTTTAATGTTTGGAAGGTTTTGGGGGGAGACAAGTTTGGAGAAAATTCTCTTTAAATTCCCACAAGACACTAAGCTGGTAAACACGATGCAGCATGTCTCTGTGACTAACATCATTCTTACATTCACTCCTCCTCGAGTGTGTCTTTCCACTGTGAAAGGCCTCTGCACACTGGTTGCTGCTGTGTAGTTTCTCTCCACCTAGAGAATCTGGTGTCGGCCTTTGCCTGAGGTGGTTAGAACATCCTTTCCAACATCCGCCCCTGTGATGGGCTCTCCTGAAGCTTGAAATCTGAAGTTCTTCACCAACAAGGCCTCGTCACCATCCCTCTGAGAGGCTCCTCTACACTGCGATGCTTCTGAGACTGGGAAGAGCTGGCCTGAAACCAGCAGTCTCTGAAACCAGCCTCATCCAAGTGCGGTTTCAGCCCAGAGTACGATGGCCAGAGTTCAGTCAGGTGCAATGCATCTTTCAAGATGAGGACACATATCTTACAGGGGTGAGTCTTCTGGGTAAAAGGGCCTGCCTGTGGGACCCTTGCCTGTGACACTCTTTCTCCAGAAGCGCTCTGCTCTGAAGCTGCCTCATCCCCCCTTGGTCCCGTGCCAACAACCTGAGGAAGCTATAACGGCAGAGTTCTCCAGCATCACATCTTGGTAGAGGGTCCTTTGTGTCTCATCAAGGAGCCCCCACTCCTCCTGGGAGAACTAAAGGGCCACATCCTCAAGGAGCACACCGCCCTTTCACCTCTGGTATGGGCCGCTGGGGTTGGGATTCAACTTCCAATGTTCTGCCACTCAACCCAACACCCCCAACGCCGCTGGGTTCTTCCTCTCCATAGCTTCTCCGGGACGGCCATGCTCGCAGCAGCCAGGTCTGCACCGACAGCGGGACGGTAACTCTTTCCTGGAGTAGAAAGCGTCATCTTTCTCCAGAAAAGGGGCTGGTGGTTTCCAACTGCAGCCCTTGTGGTTAGCAGCCCCACGCATAACCCACTACACCACCAGGGCCCCTATTCACTGAGCCGTTTCCCCAAACAGAAGGGAAGTTAGACTTCAGGAAAAGGAGCCCTGGCAGTGCTATCAGATCAACGTGGTCTGCTAACCCCAAGGTCAGGGGCTCACGCCTCTGAATGAAGGTGAGGCTGTCTGTCTTGGAAACCTTCTATTGTGTCACTGGGAGTTGGAATCAACTCACTGACAGTGGTTTGGGGTTTCTTTTTGTTTGTTTTAACCAACTAAAGCAAAGGACAGTTCACAAATCTCATCTTTAAAAGGGTGCCGCAGCTCTGTGTGTTAGAGCACCTCACCATTTTTCGTCTAGGATGCTCTGTGCTCAAGAGCAGCTACTCCCTCCATAAACCCTATTAACTCTAGCTGATCAAGTTTTTCTTCTCATCTGTTTGATACAGAGCCAGGGTCTCTGGTGGGGAAAAGGGCTTGAGGTGTACTGTACTAGGCAGACCTCTGAGTGGCCCATGCCAAAGACAGACCGTTTTAGTTGGTATTGTGAATTGACTTGTGTCCCCTAAAAGATGTATTGAAGGCCTAACCCCAGTACCTGTGCACTCGACCCTGTTTGGAAAATGGGTCTTGGAAGATGCTATCAGATGGGTTAATATGAGGTCATGTTGAAGTGGCATGGGTCTCATAGCAATGTGATTGGTGCCCTCATCAGAGAGAGCAGAGGTACAAGGAAAATAGACAGATGAAGATAGATATGAGAGTTAGTTGTGCTGTTTCTGCAAGTCAGGGAGCTCCAGATGCTGCCAGTAGCTAGAAGAGACAGCAAAGGACGCCCCCACAGAGCCTAGAGAGAGAGCCTAGCTCTGCCGACACCTAATGTTGGACTTGTCGCCTCCAGAGCCGTAAGCCAATGTAAGGGTGTGGTTGTAAGCCCCTCACTCTGTGGGACCTTGTTATGACAGGTACAGGAAGCTGTTATTGCTCATAAGTCTTTGCAAAGAAGCACCGTGTGTGTATACACGTGTGTGTCTATGGGTCAGTGAGCTTGGGGTCTGGCGAAGGTTGGGACATGGGTCAGACGGACAAGAATGAGAACTAGCAAGAAGATATTTAGGTTGCACTTAAAAAAACAAAGAATCTATGGGTGAGATGTTTTCCTTTGGTGAGAGAGCAGATGCCCGTTTGGGGGAACCAGTGTTCCTCTTAGCGTCTTCATCAGCTCTCCCTTCCCACAGACGCCTCCTCGCTGAGCTCACCCCTCCCTGCACACACCCTCCTGTGTTCTAGCCTGGTGCCAGCATTGTTCGCTGCTGTCAGACTGGGCATCGACTCACGTGACCCGTGTACAAAACGAAGCACTGTCTGGGGTCCTGTGTCACCCTTATCATTACCTGCGGATCAGACAGCTGTGATTCACGTGGTATTCGGGGGCTTATTTTTGGAAGCAGGTGGCCAGGCCTTTCTTCCTCATCGGCCTTAGCCTGAACGGGATTGCCATTCATGTGGAAGCCCATGCTGCCTTAGAGCAACGCTTGTGCTTCCGCCGACAGCCAGGTGGTGGCTGTGCCGGAGGTGCACGGGCAGGGAAGTCTGACATGAATTCTCCCACTGCCCCTCTGCTCCACGGCCGGATGTAGATGCCAGTGAGCCCAGCAGAATAGCAGGGAGGTTCTCTTCGGCTCTCTCTCCTTTTCCTCCTCTTCCCCCATCCCTCCTCGGCCTTTTCTGCTTTTCCCCTCACCTGCCTCTCCAGCATCCCCTTCCTGCACCTTCACCAGGCAGCGGTCCAGTGTGACTCTCCCTCTGCCTTCCCTCAGACCCAACCCTGGAGCCTCCTAAAGCTCACACCTCAGAGGGAGGCACGCAGACCCGGCGGCCTCCATCAGAGCCCTCTGTCCTCTGTTTCCCACCTGGGGACAGAGTTTCTGCTCTCCTCACCACCCAGAGATCCCGTCGGGTGTCACCACCCAGACATCAAGTCGGTTCCAACCGCACGGCCTCCACGTGTGTCAGTGTAGAGCTGTGCTCCATGCGGTTTCTGGTGGCTGATTTTTCCAAAGTCCATCGCCAGGTCTTCTCACATGCCTTCGGTGGACGTGAACCGCCAACCTTTCCCTTCGTGGCTGAGGGACTCCTCCTACCTCAAAAGCACCCACAGTCTGAAGGGTCTGAGTGAAAGTGACAATCACTCATCAATATTTGGATATTCTAGAAAACTACAGGCTGGGTTCTTGAGGCCAAAGGTCAGCCAAACCAAAAAAATCAAGTTCACCGCCATCGAGTCAATGCCAACTCATAGTGACTGTATAGGACAGAGGAGAACTGCTTCTTTGTGTTTCTGAGACTCTAACTCTTTATGGGAGTATAAAGCCCTGTCTTAACCCAGTGGAGCATGTGGTGGCTTCAAACTGTCGACCTTGTGGATTACAGTCCAATGCGTAACCACTACACTGATGTGCCAAAGGTCAACATTAGTACATTATTCACCAACAAAGGGAAGCAAAGATCATCAGCCCCCAGACACAACTTCAGGTCTTTGTAATGAGCTCTCATCACGTTTTTCTAAAAGCTGACTGTCGGGCTGCACTGGGAACCAGGCCTGTGTACTCAGGAACTTCACAGTTCTTATTGAAAACACTTTCTTTTTAGGAATGAAGGAAGACCCTCCCAGTTTTGAGCCAGTCCTTTGTCAATTCCAACATTTTGCAAGTCTTTATAAAACTCTAAGTACTTTCTAAGTGCTTGGAAAGATATACTTTCTCAAAAATTTTATATTCTGATATTTGAGTTTTTGAATCATATACTCAAAATATTCTGTTGTGGGGTTTCATGTTTCACAATACTTGGTTATAAAGGAAAAATAAGTGCATATTTTTAATGTAAATGTAAATAAAAGCAGAGCACCGCAAATCCTAAGAGCAGGTTGGAGATCTCTCATCTTGTGGATCCCCTGGACCCCTGGTGGGCGGATCACTTGGCTGCAGTCATTCCAGGGCATGGCAGGGTAGCAGGCAGAAACTTGCAGGTCTCTGGGGGCACAGAGGCCCAGCAAGTGTTGGAGCAGGCTCAGTACCACTTCCCCAGAATTTCTCCAACCGCCCATGAAAGTGGTGAATTCTCTGAGGAGGAACCTACTGGGTGGCTGCCCTTCTGTCCCCCAGAGGGTGGGAAAAACCTCTGTGTAAGTGATGGCCTAAGGCAGTGGTTCTCAACCTTCCTCATGCCGCGACCCTTTCATACCATTCCTCCTGCTGTGGTGCCCCCCAACCATAACATTATTTCCGTAGCTACTTCATAACTGTCATTTTGCTACTGTAATGAAGCGTCATGTAAATATCTGCTATGCAGGATGAATCTTCATTGTTACAAGTTGAACATCATTAAACATAATTAAAGGCTAGTGATTAATCACAAAACAATATGTAATTATATATTGTGAAATATTTATGTGTTTTCCGGTGGTCTTAGGCGACCCCTGTGAAAGGATCATTCAGCTAAGACCCACTAAGGGTCTCTCGCCTGCTCACAGTGAGGTTAGAGAGGAGAATCCACAGGGAGCAGCTCGGGGTTGTGGGGGGATGGCCTGGAGATAGCAAAAACCAGTCATTGAGTCCCCTGAGGGCACAGCTCTACTGGGACACACGGGGGGTGGGGGGGCATGAACCGGTGTCCACCCAGTGGCAGCTGGCTAGCTTGCTGGCACGTGGCCTTCACCATCAGGAGCCAGTTTGCACTGAGGGCTGTGGTTCTCAAAGTTGCTGAGAGCGACTCAGTTCGTGAACAGTAAGCACTCCTACTTCCCAGACAACCCCACTGGATGTGCCCCTTGTGCCAGGGGTACCCCAAGGCTTCCACGCACATTGGGTATGGGAAGAACCGCTTTGCCCACCCTCAGCCTACAGAAAAGAATCCAGAGGCTTCCAAGTCTCTCAGCGGGTTCTAACTGGGCGCTCTGCTTCTATCTTATTGCAGGGAAACAGCCAGAAACACCCCCCGCCCTCCAAACCAAACGCTGCTTTGCATGTTGGAGGAGCGGCATTTCAAATCCCCCTGCTCACCCCCCCACCCTACCCCACCCCACCCCACCCCCCGCGGAGCCGGGCAGGGTGATTCATCCGCTTTCCTCAGAGGCAGACCGAAGACATACTCTGCAAATGTGTCCCCAGCCTGGACCACGGCCGGGCTGCACTCGGAGAGGCGCCCACTCGGAAGAAGATGCCTTATTTTCACTCTCTGCTCAAAACGGAAGCTCAGACCCGTTCTCCCCTCTAAATAGCACACCCAGCAGGCCCGGCCATTTCAGGAGGCTGTTCAGAAGCACAATCCAAGTTAAGCCACAGCAGGGCGGTGGGGGCTTATAGAAGCGGAGTTACTCATTACCTAATTAAGGATAAAAGAGCTGGCATTCTAAAAATACAGCCGCATTCAGATCTGGCCAGAGTTCCTCCTCTGTGTACGGCTTTCTCTTTCCTTTTTTTAAAGTAAGCTACACCTTTTTAAAGGAGTTCTACAGAGCTTGCTACAAGGCACCCACGTCTAAGTGGGGTTTAAAATAGCCAGTGGCCTCGGGGGGCTGTTGGAGGACACGTTGAAGGGGTTCCTCCTGACAGTTGAAGGGACAGACGCAGCACCCCGACGCCTGAGAGGATTAGGGGTGGATCTGGGCTGCTGTCTTGAATGACAGATGGTGAGTTTGCCGCCGTAATAGGCAGCACTGAGAATAAGACACAGTTCCTGCAAGGGACTGGTCAAAAATATACTGACACTCCATGTTAACGATATTCGTTAACAATATTAAGGAATGAAATGATACCGCCTCCGTTACAATAAGCCACCACCCGTCTGTCAGTGTGTCATAGTGTGGTAATGTGTGTGTTGTCATGATGCCGGAAGCTATGTCACTGGTCTTTCAAAGACTAGCAAGGCCCACGGCAGACTGGCCCACTGTCTCAGTGGCAGACAAAGAAGAAAGGATTGGCTACTTCCCAAAATTAGCTGATGAAAACTCTACGGGCCACAGAAGAGGGTGGTCTGACAGAGGGCCGGAACATGAACCCCTCGACTTCAAGGCATTCAAAATCCTCTGTTGGCACAGCAATGGACTTGAACATGGCCATAATTAGGAAGGTGGCAGTATTCCATTTGGGGGGGCGGAAGCATACATTGGAGCTGCCTCAATGGCAACCACATCAACCATGTTGTCCTGAAAAACACACATGCACGCACACACACACACACACACACACACACACACAAACACGTCCCAGTCACTCCTTTCGGAAGAGAGGATTCTGCTGCCTCTCTATCCCATGATTTATACTTGGGGAAACTTCGGCTAACTGAGATGAAGAGGTTTTGCTCAACTTTGCCCAGCAAATGCGAGGCCTTGTGCCCTTGCTCCTGACCTCCCAGGCACGGTCTCCGCAGCTGGCTGAGAAGTGGCTCCCACTCCAGCACAATCAGTAGAAGTGACCTTTCTTTGTTGACAGAAGAGGCGAGAGTGGAAAGCTAGCAAAGATGGTGTCTGGCTGGACCCCAGAAGAGAAGCCGCTCAGGGGTGTTTCTTTCCCATGAACATTTGTGAGCTAAGTGAAATCTAGTGAAGTGTCCCCCAAACAGACCTTGACTGCTCTTGGGTCAACTGTGATCTCAGGTCCCTGTAGGCCGCTGAAGAATGATGCCTACAAGACAGGTCTACCTCCGAATCCCTGGGACCCTTGAATGTGAATGTTAAGAGTCTTTGCACATGTAATTAAGGGTTGAGAGATGAGATTATCCTGGATCATCCTGTGAGCCTTAAAGACCCCAAAGGTGTCCTTGTAAGAGAGAGGCTGGGAGACTTGACACAGGCGCACGGAGGAGACCATGGGAAGACAGAGGCCACGTTAGTAGTGATGCTGCTGTAGACGCTGGGAGGCCACCGCAAACGGGAAGGACAAAGAGCAGCTCTCCTGAGCTCCTAGAGCCTCGAGAGCTCGTTAGAGCCTCCTGAGCAACATGGACTTGCTGGCACCCCGATGTCAGGCCTGTGGTTTCCAGAACAGTGAGAGAATCCGTTCTACTGGTTTATGATTTGTGGCTGCAGTCACAAGAAACAGCCCTGATCCAGCCTAGGAGACTCTTCGATTCACCGAAGGACAATATGGAAATTGTCCAAATCTGATACAATGACAAGTACCTCCTTTGTACTAATAGTGAGCTGGGTAGTGGGATAGAATGCTGCCCATGAGATAGGAATCTGATAGGAGAGATGAATTTGAGCCTATCTATGTCTTACCTCAATTGCTCCAAACTTGGGCAGGGAAGACAGAGGTATGATTGGTGGCAGCTATGGATTGAGTCATGTTCCCCATCTCCCCCTAAGTACAACCCTAACCCCTGTATCTGTGGACGCCGGCTTGTTTGGGATGTTATGTTAACACAGTCCTAGAAGTGGAATCACTCTGCGTTAGAAGACCCAGCATAGACACACAGACAAGGAGGCACACAAGCCAAGGGTAGACAGAGGCCCCTCGAAGACCGACAAAGAACCGAGGCACGACGGGGACTGCAGAAGCCGAACAAGATTCTTCCCCCAGAGCCTACAGCGAGAGAGAGTCTTCCCTTAGGGCCAGTGCCCTTGAATCTGGACTTCTAACCTGCTACACTGTGAGAAACTGGATTTCTGCCCTTTAATGTCACCACCCATTTGTCCTATTTCTGTTACTGCAGCACTAAGCAGCTAAGACACACAGCTTCCCTGCCCAGCCCCAAGTTGGGAACCCCTTGGTCTCTGTTCTCGCTTCTACCTTGTTGGTAAGGATTGGTGATGCATGTTGACGTAAATGGGGGTGGGATGAAAATGGGGAAGGGCTAACTCCCTCTTCATCCTACATAATTTGAAGATAACCACGCCCATTCAAAGACCAACAGGTTTGTAACAATTCCAGCAGAAGGTTTGTAACTAACCACACCCATGGAAAGACCAGAGTAAGGTTTGTCACAATTATCCAGGTACTCTGTGTTCTCAGGCAGTAGGAAGCCACGCACTGCTCTGTGTGAGAAAGATGAGGTTTTCTACTCCTGTACAGAGTTACAGTCTCAGAAACTCCTTCTGCTGGGTTTAAGTCTGTTTAGCAGTATTTCTCTTCTAACATGTGTGCCAAGTTTTCCTGATGTGTTATAGGCATTTCCCCTTATACCTTGGGTGGTGTCTATGGTGCCCAAGTCATGATTTATCTGTCCTTTCACGGCTCCCTGTCTAGCAATTTTTAATTTTTAATTTGTGCTTATAGCAAATGGGTACAAGTATAGATTTCTTTCAGTTGGTTAGTCAGGTATCTGTCTTCAAAATGTCTTGGTATACATGAGTGACTGTTTCCAGTGCTTTATCGACATGTTGAAACATTTCAATTATTACATATTCTGTCAACTCTTAGAGGCTTATTTTGCCTTTTGCTTTCAGCGCAGCTTGGACTTCTTCCTTGAGTACCATTGGTTCTTGATCATACGCTACCTCCTGAACGATTGAAAGTCAACTAGTTCTTTTTGGTATAGTGATTGTGTATTCTTTCCATCTTATTTTGATGTTTCTTATATTGTTTAATATTTCTCCCATAGAATCTTTCAAGTTTACAACTCAAGGCTTAGATTTTTTCTTTTCTTTAGTGCTATCAACTTAAGATAGCCTGAGCATATTTTTCCTTTCTGGTTTTCTAACTCTAGGTTTTTGCACATTTCATTATAATACTTTAATTTGTCTTTTCAAGCAGGCCTTTGAAATTTTATGTTCAAGAAAAGTGGGTGAAGGGAGACGTCGGACAGTGTAAGACATGACAAAATAGTAATAATTTATAAATTATCAAGGGTTCATGAGGGAGGGGCTGAGGAGGGAAGGGAAAATGAAGAGCTGATACCAAGGGCTCAAGTAGAAAGCAAATGTTTTGAGAATAATGATGGCAACAAATGTACAAAATGTGCTTGTCACAATGTATGGATGTATGGATTGTGATAAGAGTTATATGAGCCCCCAATAAAATGATTTAAAAAAAAGAAAATTTCTGTTCAGCTCTCTTATCTCATCATGTCTCCAGTGAGCTCTTTCTGACATTGACCATCAATGTAGAAAGCTTTTTATTCAGAGGCAGAGGGTGCTTAAAGGCGAACTGCTTACACTTGTAGTCAGTCCAAGAAGGGGCAGCTTCACCCGCAGGAACTTACTAGTGCGTAGTCTTGATTGAAGTGTGGGCATTAGTGTGTCATAGTCATGAGTCATACTCTGCCTGCCTTAATTAGAGGATCCTGAACCAACCTTGTAAGCTTTCTCAATCTGCAATAGTGCATGTACCCCCATCGTGACCCCTTTATCTGCAACTGTGATGAATTGATTGGCTGCCAATCATGATTTGGTGGCTTCCATGTCCTATAATTAACCGCATGGCCATAAATCCTTTGGATACCATTGTGCCCTCCTGCTGATGGTCTCCCCTGGATGATGTACCTCTGTCCTGTTTACGACTCAGTGAATGTGTCTATAACATTATGTTTGAAGTTGGGGATCTTTTTTTCTCCTCTAAAACAGAGTCTACCCAGGGCACTTCAGAAGGAAAGGCTGGCGATCTTTTTCCAAAAATCCAGCCATTGACAACCCTCTAGAGCGCTGCTGGACTCCGACGCATGCACGGTTAGAAGGCTTGCTGAGATTCCCAAAAGCATTAGGATTGATTTCTAGGGACTAATAATAGATATGGGGGCCAGAGCAGAGCAGAACAGAACCCTGGCTCCAGGTCTTAAAGAGAAAGGAGGTAGAACTCCAGGTGTCCTGCTAGACTACCTGGCAGATCAAGAAAGGGTAGACATATTCCACCCAAATGAGAGCAGAAATTTCGCTTTCATCTTCCCTGTTTTTCTCCCAGGCCTGACGAGCAGCAAAAGGCAGTCCACAGAACTCATAGCAGAGAGGAGGCCTTCCTGGGAAGGGGCAACCTCGCCAACTCTCCTCTCCATCTCCCCCGAAGCCCACATTCACTGGCGAGCCCCCTGTTCTCAGCCCCACTGTGCATTCAAACCTCCGTGAATAGGTTTATAAAATATAGAGGTTTCGCTCAGCAGCTCTGACTTCATGGGCCGGCCTGGGGCTGTGATGAATTGATCTGCTGTAGGCCTTGATTTTGCGATGCCTTTGTTTTTCATCGTCTCTAATTAGCCCCTGGCCATGAATTCATTGGGGCTCCATCTGGCCTCCTGGGATGGTTTCCCTCATTCCAGTGCTCACCTTTGTCTTCCCTTTACTCTGTTTGAGGCTTAATAAAGGGGTCTCGGTAGAATTTGTTCCCATTTGGAGGTTTTCTTTTACTTAGAGCAAAACCCTGTGGCGCTCAGTTCTACTCTCACACTCACGGGGTTGCCATGAGCCGAAATCAACTCAAGCACAAATGGTTTCATCTCCTTCTAGGAGGCCTGGTGGCAGATTGGATTATGCGTTGGGCTCTTTAGCTATCAACTGAAGGGGCCGGGGAAGCAAGAGCAAAACTCAACCCCCCTCTGGTCAAGCCCAATGCTGATGCTGGTGATGCCACATGTGTGAATTGAATTACAGCCACATGGTTTTAATGGCTGTCATCCTACCAAAGCAGATCACCTTGCCTCCTTCTGCAGGGCAGCTCGGTGGGTGACAGCCATCTGCCAACCTTTCGGCTAGTAGCCAAGGACTACTGTGCCGCCCAGGGAAGGGTGTCAACGGGACAATGTGGCCTGTGGAACGGGCCCCCCAATCCAAGCATCTGGATGATGACAATAATCATAATAGACAATACCAAATGCCTGCATGATGCGGCTGACCCCGACTAGGTCCTCCACGAACAGCACCACATAAAACTGTTAGGTTTCTCTCTCCAGGTCAGATTCCAGCCTCGGTCCTTGGCTCCACGCGAGAAAGATTTCACGCCGAAGCCGGGCTCGTGATCCAAGTGAATTTAATGAAAGTTCAAAGAAGCATCAGGTTTTACGCGGCACCCATAGGATTCCTTTGACCATGCGGCCTGGCAGAGACTGCTCCGGGACATGCAAAGATCTCTCCTCTCCCCCGAAGACGACCAGACCACCCAAGCAAGCCAAGACAAGACCCCCTCTCCTTCTCGGCCCCTGCCTTTTCAAGGGTTCCCGGGGGAGGCATGGTGAACGACCCCAGGTTGATCCCATTGGCTGAATTGCAGTCACCTGGCCCAGGTGGGCTGCTCCAGGTGTAACGCCCATCTGGGCCCACCCGCGGGAAAATCCAGCTTTTGTCCTTTGCTGGCTCTCCTGGGCATGCGTAAATGGACTTCCCAATTCCCTAGGCTAAGCTACCTAACAAAACCACACTGCCGTTGAGTCTGTCCTGACTCATACTGGCCTTCTAGGACAGAATGTAACTGCTCCTTTGGGTTTCTGAGGCCTTAAATGTTTATGAAAGCAGACAGCCTCATCTATCCCCTGCAGAGCAGCTGATGGGTTCAAACTGCTGACTTTGTGATTACCAGCTCAGGAGTAACCCGCTACACCACCGGGGCTCCTTCAGGGTCTAGGAGGGAGCTCAAAACGTGGAGGATTCATGCTTGCACACCCACGGCCAGCGAGAGAAAAACATGGATGGCCCAGGAGCGCCGGGGGCGAGAGGAACAGGAAGACTCTGCTTTTCTCCTCTTGAAATCAAGGCAGCCCTGCCCGCCTCGGCGTCCAAAGGAGACCTGCAGCCCTCGGTTTTGCAGTGTACAGAAGGTAAGGTTGGTCTGGCTGCCTAGTTCCTATTTGGGCCTGGGCGCTGTGCACATTATTGCGGGACCATGTGACCCTTTGCGTTCTCTTCCTTGCTGGCCTGCTGTTAGGCAGGGGGGCTGGTTTCGGCTTTGCATTGAAGATTGTCGCCCCGGGGAGAGTGTAATCTGCCGTGATTGTATCTGGAAGCTGGAGGCCAGCTTTCGAGGTTGAAGGCTTTTCAGTGGAAACCCAATATTGTTCCCTTCCGCTGGCTGAGGATGGCCTCTTGGTCCGAATTACAGAAGGGTGGCTCCCATTCCAAGCACGGGACTTCCGTTTCTTTTGAAGCGCCCTGCAACGTTAGGTGTGCACAAATCAGCCCATCGGGATATTAGCCTGCTTCCTAAGGTGACTTCCCCTGGCAGGCTTCTTCTGGTCTCTCCTTTAATGGATCTTCCCGTGACAATGCTCACCCGGAGCCCTTGTCTAGCGGTCCTTTGTCCCCCGTGCCTTAGAGGTGAATGGCGTGTGAGGGAACTTGTAGACAGACCGAGGGCGCGCCATGTAGTAAGAGACGTGCTCAGAGACCTCTGAAGAACAATCGTCCTTTGACTGCGTGGCCACTCACCACAGCCCAAGTCCGTCCGTCTGCCTGGTTTGCACATTGGGGTTTCACGTGAGCGTTTCTTAAAAGAGGCCTCACATCTTCCCTCTTTTAACAACTCTAAGGGAGCGCCCAGAGCTAGTTCTGCGGGAAGCAGTCTGGGGGTGGAGGGAGGGCGGTGGAGGCCAAGAGCCTCAGGCTCCTGCGGAACTCTAAATCCCAGCTGCAGCCCCTGAGCTAGAAGCTTCATCCCTCGCTGATGCTTTCCATTTAGAAGCCACGCTAGATTTTTGTTTCAATTAGAGGAGGAGTAAACTAAAAGCAGGTGGGACGCATTCCCAGCCTTTTATTCCACACCATCATTTTAAGAAAGCAAAACAAGCCAGGGGTGGGGGTCCTGGGGAGATCGGAAGCAGCACCCCAGAGCTAAGCCCTCACCCTGCACGTCCAGATTCCATGTGTAACTCGTGGCCACATGACAAACACATGGCGTGTGGGGTTGCTGATGGAAACTGTGACAGCGAGTGGGCTCCTGCAGGGCGGAAGGAGGGAGGGAGCCTGCAAGTCACAGGGGGAGGGGGGAGGGCTTCCTCCGGCTGGCTAGTGCTAATGTGCCACTCTTGACAGCAGCCCCGAGGCCGAGCCCACGGGGCCAGGCCTTCTACTGAAAGGACTGTGTGGATTGCAAGGATTCCCGTTCCAGAGACATGAGACACTCCAGTGGCTCTTATAAAAAATAAGCCTGGAGAAAAGGCGAGCTGTTAATGCCACAGAGAAGATTCCACCCCTGTGCCTGCGCCAGTTTGCCGCACTATGGTGACTTGGGCGGGGGGGGGGGGTCATTCTGCTTACCGCCGTGCTTGGTGTGCTGCTATGATACTGGAAGCTATGCCACCGGTAGTTCAAATACCGGGAGAGGTGCCTGTAGTAGACACGTTTCAGTGGAGCTTCTAGACCAGCGGTTCTCAACCTGTGGGTCGCAACCCCTTGGGGGTCGAATGACTCTTTCACAGGGGTCACCCAATTCAAAATTACAGTTATGGAATAGCAACGAAAATGATTTTATGGCTGGGGGGTCACCACAACATGAGGAACTGGATTAAAGGGCCGTGGCATGAGGAAGGTTGCAAACCGCTGCTCTAGACGAGGACAGATGAAGGAGAAAGGCCTCATGATGTACCTGCAGAAACACCCTAGAGATCACAGCAGAATACAGTCTGACAGAGTACTGGAATAGGAGGCCCCCTAGCGGGGTACTAAGGAGCTCTGGAGGTGTAGTAGTTATGAGTTGGGGTGCTACTGCAAGATCAGCCGTTTGAAACGGCCTGCCGCTCCTCAGGTGAAAGATGACATTTTCGATTTCCATACAGAGATGCCCTTTCAGAATTCCATAGGGGCAGTTGTACTATTCCTACGGGGTCCCTGTGAGTTGGAATCAATTCAAGGCCATGAGGTTAAACACCATTGAAAATGCACAGTGCACTCAAGTTGTACTTGTAAGGTAGTCGAGAGGCGCCAGAGACCAAATCAGTCGAGTTTGAGCAAACAGGCTTTACTGGGAGAAAAACGGGCTTTACTGGGAAAAAAACCCAGCCTTGGAGAAGTCCCACCGTCCACAGTGTCCGGGCTGAGGGAGTCGCACTCCAGGCTACAGGAGTGGTGTTTATATAGCCAGGGAACATATGACTGTGCTGCCTTGAGTCCATATAAGGTAAAGTAGTCAGGGATTGGGAGATACAGGTATGTCCGGGTTTCTGGAATATAAGGTGTCCTCCTGGTTCCAGGTGTATTCGTGCTGGGTGCAGAGCAGTGGACTGAGAACAAAACGGACACTGAGCCAAACGAGCGTGAGTAAAAAGAGAAAAAACACTTGCACAGTTGCTCTACGTCAGCCAGTTCTGGTCAGCTCCGCAGGTGTGTGTGGGAGTTTCAAGGCCACTCGTTGTTAGTTGTTCCAGCCAGCTCCGGTCATCTCCGCACGGGAGGGGAGCCAGCCTGATATCGATCTGGCCAGACAGTACTACTGAGTGTGATGGGGCAGGTCTGGGCAAGATTGCATGCTGTTTGGTGAACAAGCTTCAAAACGTTCATTATCTTCTGGGAGAAAAGAGAACCCTGTATGCAAATCGAATCTACAGAGGCACCTTTATAAAGTCTTAGGACAAAGACAGAGACACGTCATCTGGATCAGGAAGACCAATAGTACGAGGCTACTACCTTATGAAATGGTCTCCAAAGGATTCACCGAGATGCAGCCATTTAAATGGGATGCGGAGAACAAAGGAAGCTGTCACCGAATCATGACGGGCAGCAGACGGATTGACCACTGTCGCAGCGGGACTACAGGAGCAGGAAAGCACGGGGCCTGGGTGCACACGCTTTTCCAGATAGAAATGCTTTCACAATTGGCTCGTGACGACACCACCATCACCCAGTCGCTTCCATGGGTTGGTTCTGACTCGGGGACCCTGTAGGACAGAGAAGAACTGCTCCAGTGGGTTTCATCTTTACAGAAATAGAAAGCCCCATCTTTCTGCCTCAGAGAAGGTGATGGTTTCACACTGCTAACGTTGTGGGTAACAGCCCCTCATGTCAACAAACGATAGACAATACTCAAATTTCCACAAAGGCACACCCAGGCCAGTCCTTCAGCGCGAGGAGGCTGCCTTTCCCTGGGCTGGCAGGGGGAGTGTTAACAATCCACTTTCCAACACACTAGCTTTTCACATTCCTGGTCAATGGTCAGAAGGAATCCAATCGAGGCTGAATCTCTGTGGGGACTCGACGTGAATTTAGGCCTTCCATTGTAAACCCGAGCCTTTTGCAAACCTAATGCTTTAATACACTTCTAATTCCACTTTTCCATGAACATTTTTGACGTCCCCTCATACATGGTGTCACAATGAGTCAAAGCTGACTTGACAACAACTAATAACAACTACAGAAGGAGACTGAGGCACATGGCCAACTCCCTGTGGCCTCAGAACCATTCTCCCTGGTACGTCCTGTCCCCTGACATTGCTTTGGATTCAGTTCTGCTCATTCTCCCTGTACACACTGTCTTCTGCCAAATGACAAATTACTTCTCCAAATGCATCACCCCCATGTCTTTGCTCAAAGCAGCGCCTTCATCTTCAAAGCCCTCCCTCAATCCACTCCTATGCCTAGTGGACTTCTACCCATTCTTCATAAACCAGTTCTAATGATACTATCATTCAGGATGTACCCCAAATATTTACTGTCTTCCAATTATGCAATGATTACACACTCAGCTGTTAACCAAAAGAAGGTGGTCCAAACCCATCTAGCTGCTCGATGAGAGAAAGACCTGGCCTGGCAGTCTGCTCCCCTAAAGATTACAGCGAAGGAAACCCAATGAAGCAGTTCTACGCGGAGTCATCATGAATCAGAACTGACTTGATAGCACCTAACCACAAAAAAAGAGTATACTGCTTTATACAATTGATGTATGTATATGTATGAACTGTGAAAAGAATTGTATGAGCCCCAATAAATTGTTAAAATAAAAAAATAAAAAAGAGTATACTTAGTATGACGGTGGGTTTTCAGTCTCCAAAAAAAGGCTCCTTCCTGCCCATATAGGAATTAGACAGGAGAGCCTATGTGGTCTGATTTATTTTTAGTCAGTGCCTGAAGTGCACCTATCACTGAGCATGCCCCTTAGGGATGGATTAGTCGACGATGACTGCTATAACAAAGTGTCATAGATGTAGATGCTCAAAACAACACGAATGCAGAATCTCACAGACCGTTTGGTTAGAAGTCCAACCTGGGTGTGCCTGGAATGGAACCCAGGTGTTGGCAAGGCTGGGCTCCTTTCAGGTGGCTTAGGGGAAGGCTGTTTCCTGGCCTGTTCAATCTAAAGGCCCCTGAGAAGAAGCCCTGGTGGCCTAGCAGCTTTCATGTGGGGTTGACAGTCACAGGAAAGCAGTCCAAAACTACCAGCCTCTCCAAGCGACAGAGACGAGGCTTTCTAGTCCAGTAAAGATCGACAGTCCTGGGAAAAGAATGCTTTGTAACTCACTGTGGTCATCATTGGACGATACTGCTTGATGTGATTGAGCGATGGCATGATAGGATATCTGTATTAGCTCCTAATAAAATGATTTTGCAAAATAAATCAATAAAATATTCCATTTGTACCTTAAGGGTGGCCAGTGGGGAACCTAGCAAAATAACAAAGTAAAACTGAGAAAATTCTCGATTGAAAAGAAGGTAGAAAATAGTAAAATCTAGAACAACTTTTAGGTAAGTCAAAAGGGAGATAAAATGATAAGATATTATATTTTAACCTAACTCTATCCATAGTAATTGGCTTTACAATACTATCTATCAACTAACAAAGTTAGTCACATCTCTTAACTACGGTCAGAGGGGATTCATCAGAGACGTAATTTATGTATGGGCCCTGAATGTAGATTTTTGTCTTCCACTGTCTACCATGGCCTTCTATAAACCAGGTATTCACAATTTAAGCTCTGATACCATTCCCTTCTTCGAATTTGGATTTTATTATTTACAATCCTTGGATAACACCGGTTGGTGTGATTTTTCCATGTGGACTGAGTTGATGCCTCACATGGATGGTTGCTTGTTTGAGGACAAGTCTTTAAGATCCCAGACACTATTCTTCCTGATAGCTCACCAGGCACCATCGAGTTTCTTCACCACATTTTGCTACAGCACCCACATCTTCAGTGATCCCTTCATGAAGGAGCATCAAGCAGGGCCAAGGGACCATTCTATTTTGTCTTATAGGGTCACTATGTTTGAATGAATACCATGCAATGAGTTTAGTTTTTTAAAGACTGCTGAAGCAGCATTCGTGGATTTGAATTGTGTTGGCAAAGAGTATTGACGATACCGTGGGCTGTGGGAAGAATTATAGCCAGCTTGTTGCTTAGAATGGAGGGTGGTGAGACGTCACCTCATTTTCTTAGGACATGTTGTCAGGAAAGACCAGTTTCTGGAGGGAAAAAAAACATCATGCTTGGTAAAGTAGCGGTGCAGTGAAAAATACTAAAGCAGTTGTTATTGTTGCTAGGTACCATTGAGTCGCGGTGACCCTATGTAAAAGACAATGAAACACTGGCTGGTCCTCCACCATCCTCACAATTGTTCTGATGTTGGAACTCGTTAGTGCGCCCACTGTTTCAATCCATCTAGTCTTCCTCCTTTTTGCTGTCCTTCTCCAGGGACTGGTCTCTCCTGACAAGTCCAAAATATGAGTTTAAGTCTCTCTATCCTTGCCTCTAAGGAGTACTCCGGCCATACTTCTTACTTCTTCCAAGACATATTTGTTGTTGTTGTTCTTCTTTTGGCAGTGCATGGTACTTTCAAAATTCTTTGCCAGCACTATAATTCAAATACATTGATTTTTCTTCAGTATTTCTCATTCAATGCCCAACTTTCACATGCATATGAGGCAATTGAAAATACCATTGCTTGGGTCAGGTGCAGTTCTTTGTTAAAGAATATAACAGAATCCAGAATTTCACAACATAGTTTTTACACTACCTGGGCACAATGCAAAAGTACTTAAGATATGAAGACCCAAATAAGTGTGATCCATTCTCAAATGAAAAGATAATCAACAGAGATCAAACACAGGTGTTAAAATTAGCTCATTTAAATTGTAAATGAACTTTTGAACTAAATTCATTGACTTAAAGGAAAATAGCAATGAATGAAAAGATAGAAAATCTTAGCAGAGATATAAAGACTATAATGCACAACATAGGGAAATTCTGAACTGAAAAACACGGTATTTGAAATAGAGTATTCACTGCCTGTACTGAAGAGCAAAATATAAATGACGGGGTGGGAGGGAGTCAGTGAACTTGAAGGTAAATCCATAAAAGTTTTCCAATCTAATGAAAGAAAAAGAATAGAGAGAAAAAGATGAACAGAGTTTCAAGGAGCAGTAAAAGAATTCATGAAAGCTCATCCATGCCATTAAAGTTGACCATACTTTGAGAAGGTAGCTCTTCCCCAGTCGTATTTTGGGTCCCTTTTAACCTGAGAGGCTCATCTGCTGGCACTTTATCAGACAGTGGTCCAATACTACTCATAGGATGGCTAATTTTTCAAAATGGATCACCTCTTCCCTCTGTCCTAGTCCATTTTTATTCTGGAAGCCCCACCTAAATTAGTTCACCCTGCAAGTATTTAAAGTACCAATGACATTGTTTCCAGCAGCACACAAGCCACCAGCGTGTGACAAATTGGCAGATGAGCAGAGAGTAAAAGGCCTGATAGACAAGTCGTTGTAGTTTTAGAAAGAGAAATGAGAAAGATGGGAGAAAATAATATTTGAATCAATGATGGTGCATAAGAAAGAATGAAGAAGAACTGAATTGTGGCGAAGAATATTGAGTAGACTGTGGACTGCCAGAAGAAGCAGCAAACCTGCCTTGGAGCAAGTACGGGCAGAATGTTCCTTCACTGGGAGGCTGGTGAGACTTTATCTCATGGGCTTTGGGCATGTGATCAGGAAGGACACTCCCTGAAAAAGAAGCTCATGCTTGGGAAAATGAAAGGTCAGTGAAAAAAGGGAAGACCTCCGGAGTGACGGACTGACGGACTGACGGACTGACATGGCAGCGGCAACAATGGACTCAAGCACAGCAGTGACTGTAAAGGGGCTGCAGAACTGAGCAGTGTTTGGTTCTACTGTTCCGATGGTCACCATAGTGGAACAGACTAAAAGACAGTAATGTGACCCGAGGACAAGGTATGTGACTAATGTGACTTGGCCTCGCTGAGGGACACAGAGTGAAAGAACAGTTATGTGTCCTGTGAGTGCCTGCTAAAGAGTAGCCTTAAAGGAGGCATCAATCATCAAATAGACAAAATCATTTTGTCTATGAATGCCAATTACCCTCTTGGGCTACCCAACCCTGCCTTTGCTCAATAGGTTCACGTTAGCAAGACTGAAGATTATGAATAGGTTCAGCAACACGGGATAAACTGAATTACCCAAGCAATCTGATTTTTGTCACTACTGAGCGCCCTGCCAGCAAACTGTAAGGCCCAACAATGAACCCCAACATGATAACCTTGAGAACTCAGCCTGCCACGCGGTGATGTTTGTCTGGCGATGGATCACTTTTCTCATGGGAGGGAATAACACTCCTGTCTCACTGGAATAGACCCTTACTCTGTATATAGATTGGGCTGTCCTGCCTGAAATGCTTCTGCCCAAATCACTAACCCTCGACTCACAGAGTACGTTATTTGATCCTATAGGATTTAACATAGCTGTGCTTTTGACAGGCAGTTAATTTTACAGTATATGAATGCAGCAATGGGCTTATGCTCATGAGATTCCCTGGTCTATCGCCCTGAGCAATTGGTCCGATAGAGCAGTGTAATCGTCTTTTGAAGATTCAGTTGTAGCACTAACTCAGTAGAAACACTTTATTGGGCTCTAGGATGTGGTAAAGGCTCTGAATCAATACAGGTACTGTTTCTCCCCTAGTCAAGATTTGGCTGTGTAGCAATCAAGGGAGAGAGAAGGGTAGTTTCTCTCATTACGACCCTAAATGGTCCAACACAAAATCTCAGCTTACTGTCCCCATAGTTTTGGATTGTGCCAGTCTATCAGCGTTTGCTTTAACCAGAAGACATAAATTGGTTCCATAAATTGGAATTGGAGACTGCCGCTTGGTTACTTTGGCGTCTTCATGTCAAAAAAAAAAAAAAAACAACTGACAGAAAGAGAAGGGGATTACAGTACAAGCTAATGTCATTGATCATGACTCCGGTAAGGGACTGTATGGCGACTCCACAGTGGATGCAAAGGAAATTATGTCTGAAGCACAGGACATCTTTTGGGGCGCCTCCAGCACTCTCCTGTCCCGGGAGAAAAGTCCATGGAAAACGACAACAAACAATTCGGTGCAGACACAAATAGTACTTACCATCAAATAATGATTCATGTCACGCCGCCAGGTAGCGATCGATGACCGCCCAAGATGCGTGCTGAGAACAAGTAGACTACAGACTGGGTAGTAGTTGAAATGATAACTATCAGCCATATGGCCAATTTAAGAAATGGAGACTAGTCCTCAGGAGCATCTCCAAAGAGAAACTCCACTAGAAGAGTCTTATAAATGCCATGGACCCTGGAGATGTGTGTGTTCTCTTTCTTTGGGAATCAGTGAACACATGCTAGTGTCTTGTTAAACAAGGCTAGTTGTGCATCAGTGAAGGTGGAAGCATTCTATTTCCATTTTCTTTATTTGGAAGTAATGGTTAAATGAGGGGTGTATAGATATTACCTTGATAAAGGGGAAGCTATGCTGGATCATTCTATTGACAACTTGACTAAATTGAAAACTTCATCTCCAGAATCTTCTTCCCTGCATAGTGATGTTAATGTAGGCCAGAAGGGGAGCTTGAAATGACTTGGGAGGCAGAAGTGAAGCAGAAGCCATTATTCTCAGTGTCCTTCTTCTCCTGACTGCACATCCAGCTCATCTCCCTGGCTGTCCATCTTGATGACCAACTGTGGTCCTAGACCAGTGGTTCTCAACCTGTGGGTCACGACCCCTTTGGGAGTTGAACGACCCTTTCGCCCGGGCCACCCAATTCATAACAGTAGCAAAATGACAGTTGTGAGGTAGCAATGAAAATAAGGTTATGGTTTGTGGCTCACCACAACATGGGGAACTATATGAAAGGGTTGCGGCCTTAGGAAGGTTGAGAACCACTGTCCTAGACTATCAGTGGTAGACCCACAGTGATATCAATGACACGGGAGAGCAGGATTTCAGGGATGCCTTCAGATAGCTTTTTGTTTACCGATGTAAGTCTAGTGTCAGCACCAGTTTCAGGCAGCTCGTTCTTATTAAATATATATGGATGAATGAGTGCTTTTGTTGTTATCTACTGCTCTATTGACCTTAAACTTGTGGTGACCCCTGCACAATATAGTGAAAGGCTGCATGCATCATCCCCATGATCATTGGGGGAATGGACTGTTGTGATCCATAGAATTTTCATCAGACTATTTTTAGATATAGATTGCCAGGCCTTTCTTCCTAGTCTACATTGGTTTGAAAGCTCTGCTGAATCCTGTACAGCAACACGCCAACACGCAAGCCCCACTAACAAATAGGTGGGGACTGTGTGAGGAATATCTTGGCCAAGTATCAAGCCCAGGACTGCTACACGAAAGGCCAGACAACTGAGGCTCAGAATGGTTACAAAATGTGTCAGAAGATACCAGGCTCGTCAAAAGCAGAACTAATATCAAGATTCTCTGATTCAAAATTTCTTATAATTTTCCATTTGTTACGTGGTATTCCAATGATAATATTCCTCTCTGTGGCCTTGAGGCCTCCTATTAAGGAAGATGGGTCACCACCAGCTCTACTGGAGCCATGTGCAAAAATTTGGCCAGAATTTCTGTCCTTGTCACGTGCTCAAACTGGCCCGGAAATATGTCCTTAAAATGTGCCACCAGTGTTCTGTCAGCACACGAAGGTTTCATCAAGTTAGACAAAGAAATATCCCTTGAATATATTATCCAAGACATCTAGCCAGGAAAAGAAACAATACAAACTCTTTGTATGAAAAATACATTTTTTCAATGAAAAATTATATTTCAAATTCCAGATACTGTCCTGAACACCTTTTCTGTGGTGTTTATGATTCACTCAACCACATTAAAATGAATGAACGAACACCTGAACAACGTTTAAAATTCCCACACTGAAACAAAATTGAGGTGCAGGAGTTCCTGAGAATTTCACCAAGGCTGTGCAGTGAAAAGTGGCCGCACATTTGAACCAATTCTGCCTGTCTTCAGAGTGACTTTGCTTTCGCATCCTGTTGCTTTGACTCTCAAAGAGGGTTTGTGTTAGGCCAGGTTGACTAGAGAAGCAAATCCAGTGACACTCACATATATGTGTAAAAGAGAGCTTGATATTAAGAACTCATTATATATCAAGCAAACATCCCAGGCCAGGCCAGATCAAGTCCGTAAGTTCAATGCTAGCCCATTAATAAGTCCCTTTTCAGACTCACGGAGCCACAGTGATACAGAGTGCAGGAACATCACCAGCTGGTGAGTACAATGTCTGTGGACCCAATGGAGTGATCTGGCAGCGATCCGAGTGACTCAATAGCAGGAAGGTGAAGGCAGAGAGAGAGAGAGAGAGAGAGAGAGAAAGTTCCCAGGATCTTCCTTATGAGAAGGCCACACCCATCATGAGGTATCATCAGGCTGTGACCTGATTGACAGGCTAGACTCCACCCCTATACTTATATATCTTCATTGACGTGAAACTTGTGTAACTACCATGGGGTTGAACAATTCCCTCCTCCTTAAAGTTCTCCCAAAACAACTCTTCACTACCAAATATCTTAGCATTTCTAATGAGGCTCTATCTCCCTTACTTGCTCTTATTTCCCCATTTCTTACCTTCACCCCAAGTTCCAAGCATGGTGAACATCTGGAAGCTTCCCTGAATTGCACACTATGTTTCCTGTGTCTTTACATGTGCTGCTCCTCATGCTTAGAATTCCTTCCATCTCCAATCTCTTACCACCCAATAAGTGGGAAAGGACCTTATTTATGTGTCAACACTATCTCAAAGCCTAACTGTGACCAATCCAACTTTATACTTCCCATTTGAGCATATAAAGTTCCCTGTTCATCTGTCTACTGTTACATTAATCCTACAAAAGTGATATCATTAATGTATAGCTCTTACCACACATGGGCCCTGGTGACGTACTAGTAATTACATGCTGGGCAACTTAACTCACAGTGGCCATTCTAACCTTGTCCTATAGAGTCACTATGAGTCAGCATCAACTCAACGGCAGTGAGCTTGGTTTTCTGGGACCACACATAGAGGAGGCAAAGTGGTGCTATGGGCTATGAGTTGGACCGGTGACTGCAAGATCAGAAGTTCAAACCCACCAGTGACTCTGTGGGAGAAAAATAGGACTGTCTTCTCACATAAACATTCACAGTCTCTGAATCCCTATATCAGGTCACTGTGAGTTGGAGTCCACTGGATGGCAAGGGGGTTGGCTTTGGTTTTGCCACACAGGCGTCACCATCAGTTGGAATCAACTCACGAGCAATGAGTTCAGCTTGGCTCTGGGTTACTCTACCCAAACACTGAACTCATCTGGATATCTTACTCTAGATTTATTCACCTTTGTGCCTGCCACACCTGGTGCAGTGCCTGAGACATCATGGGAGTTTAAGAATGAATGAGCGGGTGAGTGAATACAGAGATGTGTGATCCTCTTCCACAAAGGAATATAGAACATCTGAAAATGAACTGAGTGTTTCTGCCACAGTCCAGCAGTACATGACCAAGCCCTCCGGTAGTTTTCCATCCTGCTATTAAGCACATCTTGTTGGATCCGTGATTGGGTAATGTCAGAAAGCCAAGAGTGAACGACTGGCCTAGACTCCGTCTCTTGGACAGTAAATAAACCAGAAATCCAAGTGAGCCTCTTCCATCATTTGGAGGGAAAAAATGGTGGGAAAGCCTCATAAAATACCTTAAAGGTATATATCAAATCCAGAAGGCATTTTCATCAGTTTTGTATAAAACAAGCAGACATCTAGTTTAATCTCACTTCCCTTTTGCTGTCCCTGAGTCATACAAAGTGGGGTGGGAATCTGTCTGTTAACCAATTAACTTGATTGTAGCAAACAGCCAAATGAGATAATTAATGATCATATTTGCCAAATTTCCACTTGGCCTTTGCTGGGCAGATTCATCCCTGAGGCTACAGATACATTTACAAGAGAATTTCCCAATTGTCCTGGTAAATCCTTCCGTATCTTAAGTCTCACATCTTCCATTACTCCTTCTGGCTCTTCTCCTTCTCCTTAGAAAACAGCTAGACAAATGGGAATGCTCACAGGAGTGGGACAGTTACCTCACTCCTGATTCTAAGAGAAATCTGGTGGCCTCAAGTTTGGCAGATTAGCCCAGGCTGAGATGATCTATATCAGTGTTCTGCCCACCCTCCACCACAGGATTGAGAGGAGCGGAGATCTCTACCTGCAGACCACCAGCTGAATGGGACTTGATGAAGAATAGATACTCTTCCTCTTTGGATAGGTAAACAAAAAACTCGATATCAGTTGCTATCAAGTCAATTCCAACACATGGGGACCTCATGTGGGTCAGAGTAGAATGGTGTTCCATGGATTTTCAACGGCCGTTTTTGGTTTGGTTTTAAAGTCGATCACCAGGTCTTTCTTCCAAGGCATCTCTGGGCAGAATTTAATTTCCAGCATATTAGTTAGCAGCTGAGCACTTTAACCATTTATGGCTCCCGGGGACTCCCTCCCTATGGCTGCCTCCTGCCATTTTACATGGTTGGGTGAAGTCATAGCTGTTGCTTTCCCACAGTTTTATTTTGGGGGGGATCACTGTTGGGTGATAGAAGGTTACGTGACAGAGGCTTTGTGTTTCTAGATTAAAACCTGGAGGTCCGAAAGAGGTAGACTTTTACCATAGTGAATTTGGCCTATGTGAAGGGATCAGAAAGGTAAAGAGTAGGGAGGGGGTTGGAGATAAGGAGTGAACAGTGCCCCGCATATATTTTCATCATGTGCTAGAAGGCTTAAAGACGGGAGATGGGGGAAACTGTAGAGTTGTTACGGCCAGAGCCATTCCTCACTGCAGTTACATTCAGTTCCTTGGATTGGCGTACTTAAGAATTCTCAAACTTTCCAAGAAGCACATTCTCAAGTGTCAAAGGTCTAATATACACCATATTGAACTTGTCCTGAGACTTCAGGCATTTGAAAAGATGTGTACTTGGTGAGCACCTACTTCATACTAAAAGCTGCCCTGGGTACTATAAATACAATGGGGAGCAAGGTAGCTCACAGTTTAGTTAAGAAGCACTAGTACTTGCTCAATTCTCAAAAGCAGGTATTAGAGCCTCATCTCCTTCAGCACGTCCCAGCTCCAGGGTCTGCAGACAAGGTAGAAAAGCTAAGCTTAAACCTAAATGTAGAAAATAGATGAACTGTGCTAGGGTTGGGGCAGGATTGTTATTGTTGTTGGTAGGTGCCATCGTCGGCTCCAACTCTGTTTGACAGTATGTATAACAGAACACCACACTGACCAGTCCTGCGTCGTCCTAAAACTGTTATGTTCGAGACCATTGTGGTAGCAACTGTGTCATCCACCTTGCTGATGGTCTTCCTCTCTTTTGCTGCCCCCCTTCTTTACCAAGCATGATGTCCTTCACCAAGGTTTGATATCTCTTGATAACATGTCCAAAATATGTAAGAAAAGTCTTGCCATCCTTGCTTCTCCGGAGCATTCTGATTGTACTTCCAAGACAGATTTGTTTGTTCTTTGGGCAGTCCATGATAATTTCAATATGCCTCATTGGCACCATAATTCAAAATACATTGATTCTTCAGTCTTCGGTATTCAATGTGTAAGTTGCACATTCATATGAGGCGATTAGAAAAACCATGGCTTGGATTGGATACACCTTATTCGTGAAGGTGGTATGTTATTCTTCAACACTCAAAAGATCTTGTGCAACAGATTTGCCTAGTAAAATATGTCCTCTAATGTCTTGGTGGCTGATTCCATGATCACTGGCTGTGGAACCAAGCAAGTTGAAATCCTTGACATCCTCCATGATTTTCTTCATTTATCATGATTTTACCTACTGGCCCAACTGTGAGGATTTTGGATTTCTTTACACTGAGTTGTCATCCGTACTGAAGGTTCCAATCTTTGATCTTCATCAGCAGATGCTTAAGTCCTCCTCACTTTCAGCAAGCAAAGTTGTATCATTTGCATATTGAAGGTTATTAATCAGCCTTCCTCCAATTCTATTGCCAAGTTCTTCATATAGTCCAGCTTCTTGGATTGTTTGTTCAGCATGCAGATTGAGTAAATATGATGAGAAGGTATTAATTACCCTGATGCACACTTTTCCCAATTTTAAAGCAGGCAATATTCCCTGGCATGCTTGAATGACCACCTTTTGGTCTACGTACAGATAACACATGAGCACAATGAGGTGTTCTGGAATTCCCATTCTTTTCAATGCTATCCATAATTTGTTATGATCCACACAGTCCACCATATTTGCAGGGTCAATAAAACACAAGTAAACACTTTTTTGTATTCTTTGCTTTCAGCCCAGATCTATCTGACATTGGCAATGGCATCCCTTGTTCTGCCTTCTCTTTGACTCTGCTTGAATTCCAGCAGCTCCCTGTCTATACACTGCTGCAACCCTTGAAAACCAGTCTTCAGACAAGTTTTACTTGCATGTGCTATTACTGATATCGTTTTATAATTTCCACATCCTTTTGGGTGATCTTTCTCCTGTCAGTTAGCCAAGTAGCTGTCTTCCAAATGTCTGAGATGAGCGAGTGCTTCTGGGGCAGCACTACATCAGCCTGTTGAAACATTTCAATGAATAGTCTGTCAACTCCTGGAACCTTGTTTTTCACTAAGACCTTCAGTACAGTTTGGAATTCTTCATTCGGTATCATCCATTCTTGATCATATGCTACCTTTTGAAATGGTTGAATGTCAACCAGTTCTTTCTGCTAGAGTGACTCTGTGTATTCCTTCCAGGTGCAGGGTGGATGACTACAAAATGGTAATGAGAGGGATGTTTGTGAAATTGTGGTGTTGGACACATGGTTCTACAAATCTGTCAAAACTCATTGAACTTGTATTTCAAGAAGCGTGAACGTCAATGTATGCAAGCTAACAACTACTTCCCTCTTCACCTTCTTGCTTCACTAGTTGGCAGCTACTTGAGTCTGGAGTGGGTTCCAGCTGGCATTTGACCCATGGACTTGAGTTGGCCTGGGCTGGTCAGCTTTCTTGATACAAAATTCTTTGATATAAAGCTTTTTTTTACATGTATATGAGTGTCACTAGTTTAGTTTTTCTAGAAAACTCAGCTTAATGCACATATGGGGGGGGGGAATTCTTTAATACATAGCTTGCAGACTCCTCATTCCAAGAGATGGAATTTAATTTCATCCTTCTCCATCTGAATGTGGGTTGGACCCATGGCTTACATCCAGAGATTCGAAAATGGAAGGGGTAGGAGACGATTTAACTTTGTACTAGAGATCAAAGATTATGTTACTCCAGTGAGCAAGGCTAGAATCATCAATTATAAGACGTGTTCATACTTTGTACTCTCTCCTATGATATAAAGAGAAAGACAATTTCAACTTTGTGTTATTTTGTACAAATAAACAAAGAAAGAACCCTGGTCTAAGCATGAAGAAAACATCAGATAAAGCTGAATTGAGGGATATTCTACAAAACACCTAACTAGTAATCCTCACAACTTTGTGTCAATCAAGAAAGGAGAGAGTGAGAAGCTGTCAGAGATCAGAGAACCTAAGCATGACAACTAAATTCTATGTGGTACCTAGACTTTTAATTTCAGTTCATGATGGATACACTTCCAAGCCTGTCAAAGCCCTCATGAAAACAACTAGAAAAGCCGCTGAAAGGGTGAACAAGCAGAAGAAGAAGAAGAAAAGGTTTAATCATTTGAAGACATCAGAGTGCATCCAAGTCGGTCAGGATTTGGGGCACCAAATCCCAGTAGAAGGAACACTGTTGAAGAAATGGGACTTTCAGCATGCAGCGTTCCCCTCAGGGCGTTTGCCAAGCCTGTGTGGGAAAGAGGCAGCAAAGCCAGGGGAGTGTCCTCAAACTTCTCTTGTCTGAGAGGCAACACTGGGAAATTGTGGGCAACAGAGCTGCCAGGTTTTGAGAGGCATTTAGGAGTGAATGAAAGCACAGAGGCTAGGCTGGCACTTGGCAATGACTTTCCATTTTTCTTTCTTTCTTTCTTTCTTTCTTTCTTTCTTTCTTTCTTTCTTTCTTTCTTTCTTTCTTTTTATCTTGAGGCATTTTCTCCTGAGCTGGGAACTTTCTCAGGGGTTTCCCAGGGCTCAGAAATGAGCGTTGGGCTCCAGGGCTCACCCACATGAAGAAGCTCTAAGAAACACTCCAGTTCTCAGATCGTGTCTACTAAAGACAAAAATTAGTCTTAAGTTTTTTCAGTTGGTTATCAAAGTAAGGCTATCTGTCTTTCCATTGTTTTCTAGTCCATAGTATAAAATAGCAGTTAAAGTAGATAATATAATTTAGAGCTTACACCATCCAGCATTCAATCCAAAATTACCAGGCATGCCAAAACACAAGGTTAAAGGAAAAACTAGATAGTAGCTCTACCAATGCCCAGGTATCCATATATTAAATTTATCTGACTCAACCTTTAAAACATTGTAATTAGTTTGTTCAAAGATATATTATTTTTCACCAGAGAACTGGGATCTAATACTCAAAAAACAAAATGGAAATTATAAAACTAAAATTATAATTGAAATTATAAGGATAACAAATTAGATATGGCTAAAAGGAGGATTAGTAAAGTGAAAAAATGGGTCCATAGGAAAGATCCAGGAACTATGTCATAGAGAAGAAAAACATTAAATAATAATATGAGGTAGATAATATGATGAAAGAGCTAAGATACATGGAATTTGAATATGAAGAGATAATGGCTGAGGATTTTCTAAAACAATTAAGAGTCATCACACCACAAATTCAAGAAGCATGACAAACTCCAATCAGAAAAATAATCAAAAGGAAGCCATGCCTCGATACGTAATATTGTATGTCCAAAAGCAAGTGAAAATCTAAAACATTCAGAGGAAAAGCTACCTTCAAAAGAGAAAATGTAAATCTAACATCTAAGAAGAAGAATGAATATTAAGAACTATGGAATGTCATCCTTAAAGTGGTAAAAAAAAAAGGGGGGGGGATAAATGCCAATATAGAATTCTAATATATATATTCCACTAAAGTATGAAAAATCTAGCCACTTATTAAAAACTGACCTTCAACAAAGGGTCAAAGACCATTTATATGAGGAAGAGCTGGTCTCTGTAATAAGTGGTGCTGGCCAAACTGGATATCCCCTCGAAGAGAAGTGAAGCAAGAACCCACCCCTCACAACATACACAATAACTCATTCTAAGTGAATCAAAATCCTGCATGTAAAATCTAAAACCATAGAGTTCGTGGAAGGAAACCTAGGGACACACCTAGACGTCTTAATTAGTGGCCTAACTTGAATATCAGACACAATTAAATATGTATGTTAGCTCCTGAATATCTTCTTTGTAGAAATATCTGTTTATATCCATAAACGACTGGCTCTAAACCAGGTAAATGAGGCAAAAACTCCAAACCCATTGCCACAGAGTTGGTTGTCACTTACAGTGACCCCAGATAGGGTTTCTGAGGCTGTAGACCTTTAAGTGAACGAACAGTTTCCCAGGGAAGAGCTGGTGAGCTTGGACCACTTACCCCACCTGATACCTGCTACAGTGTCCCCCTAGGACATGAGACCACCTACCAACTGCCAAAAGGGAACAAAGATTGCCTCCAGACTGAGGTGAGAAATGCAGCAGCATATCTGGCAAAGGCCTGATCTCTAAAGTGTATAGAAACCGTCAACACCTCAACAACAAGACAAATAATTCAATTACAGACAGGCAAAGGGCATGAACACACTTCAGCAAAGAAGATGTTCAGGAACTAGCAAACACGTGGAAAGATGCTCGTGATCAATGTTCATTAGGGAGAGCTAATGAAAATTACAATATGATACCATTTTACCCCCAAAATAACAGCAGCGATTTAAAAAGAGAGAGAGATAGAATAACAAATACTGGTGAAGCTACGGAGGTTGGAATGCTTTTACACTCCTGGTGGGACTGCAGACCACCATGCAGGTACAAGCTCTATGGGAAATGGTACGGTGCTTTCTTTAAGAGGTAAAGACAGAAGAAACCCCATACAATCCAGAAACCCTAACCCCTGAGTATATATCCTAGAGAAATAAGAGCGGTGACATTGAGGAAATGGCATGGATCTGCCTGACTTCCTCTGGCTACACAAGGGAAGAGAATTCAACTCCACACCAATCCACAAGGCAGAAGTCAGATGGGCATTAATCCTGCATCTTTCTTCACCTTATTCTGGCAAAAACTATTCCTCCCACAGTACTCTGCTTCCCGGATGCGTTCAGTCATTCATTGCAAATGTCACAAAGAACTCACAGAAAAGACTCACAGTTATGGGGGCTTATCAGGGAAGTAAACAGTCTACCATGAGTTGGGATCAGAAAACATCATAGATACATTGTTAATCCATAACAGCACTCTTCTCAGCCAGCAGCCACACCTGCCGCTGGTCCTCAGACTCTGCACATAGGCCCTTAGCCTCTGCCTTGTCATATGGGCCTGAAAAATTTTCCTCTGCCTTACAGTCCCATGGCCTGATGTCCTTAAAAGGGTGCCTGTGGGCTTGAACAAGTGGTCCATAGTTTATTATGGTCTACATAATCAATAAAACACAAGCAGACATCTTTCTGGGATTCTCTTTTAAACCAAGATCCATCTAACATCAGCAATGATATCCCCTGTTCAGAAGAGGGCATGGAACAAGGGACATCATTTGTATGATACCACTCTTATGAAAAGATACGAATAGTTTTATAAATAGACCATTCATAATTGCCAGGGGCAAAGGTGGGGAGCGAGAGAGAATAACGAATGAGATAGTGCACACATGTGAATTATAGTGAAGGGGAAGACAGTGCACACTAACACTCCTCCACTGCCATCAACTCCTAGCGACCCTATAAGACAAACTAGAGCTACCCCTGGGCAGTTCTGAGACTGTAACACTTTAGGGGAGTAAAAAAGCCTCATCTTTATCCCAATGAGTAATGGATGCTTTTGAACTGCTGACTTTGTGGTTAGCCGCCCAATGCATAATCCATTAGGCCAGCAGGGCTCCTTAGGCAATACTCAAAATGTACCGTGACATGGCCAAGGCAAAAGAAGACACTGAGAGCATGCAAGAATAAAGGACAACATGGTAAATTCTATAACATACATAATCCTGAAACAACAGCAATAACGATCAATAATTTGTGAGTACATACATAGCTATGCATATTAATAGGTGAGGGAGGCGATACGGGACTACACCCACAAGCGCACACAGATATGACTGTGAGTACTTCTACATACAAATTTATGAATGCTGTAAATATACTCACATATATAATAGAGCACATGGATGTGCGGTTATAGAAACTACTTAGATAAAGAGATTGAATTACAGAACTTGAAGACTAAGGACCATCGTCTCAGGGGACAACAGTCAGCTGACAAAAGTCAACCGCTAAAACAAAGTTTGTTATGATAGTGTCCTACATCCTAGTCTGGTGAGTAATGTCTGGGTCTTAAAGGCTGGAGAGTAGCCATCTAAGAAACAACTATTAGTTTCTTCTGACTTGGAGCAATTACTCAATGTAAAAGGTGAAAAATTTATACGACCTGAAGAGAAACCAGAGTATAGCAATTACTCAATGTTAAGAAAACCAAAATCTTCAAAACTGGACCAATGGACAACATCATGTTAAATGGGGAAACGGTTGAAATTGTCAAGGATTTCAGTTTGCTTGGATCCACAATCAAAGCTCATGGAAGCAGTAGTTAAGAAACCAAATAACATATTTCAATGGACAAATCGGCTATGTTTAGACCTCTTTGAGGTGTTGAAGTGGGACGGTGTCACTTTAGTCTTAGCCAGGCCATGGTATTTATGGTATTTTCAACCACCTCATATGTATGTGAAAATTGGATATTGAACAAGGACGACCACAGGAGAATTAGTACATTTGAATTATGGTATTGGTGAAGAATACTAAAAGCACCATGGACTGATAGAAGAACAAGTAAATCTGTTGTGGAAGAAGTATAGACAGAAGTTTCCTTTCTCTTGTCCATCAGATTACTGTGAGTCAAACCAAACTGGATGGGACCCAACGACAACATCAAGAACCTGGAACAAAGGAAAAGGAAGAAAACTAAAGATTCAAAGAAACAATTAGACCGAAGGACTAATGGCCACATGAGTCACAGCCTCCTCTAACCTCAGACAAGAAGAGCTAGATGATTCCCATCACTCTGACCAGGGCCACAATAAAAGTCCCGGTTAGAATAAGTTTAAAAATGTAGAATAAAATTCAGATTAAAAAAAAAAGACCCAACTTACTGGTCTGAAAGAGACTGGAGGAAAGTCTGAGACTTATCGCCATGAATCAACATATTAACTTGAAAGTGAAGATGCTCCCCTTCAGTCAATCAGTAGATGAACCTGTAAAATAAGCAATCACACCCAGGAAGAATTCGGTGTTTGGAAAGGAAAACAAATGACAAAGTCAAAGACAAGAAGGAAGGAGGGGCAGGGCAACCAAATAAATGGGAGACCCAGGGAGAATGCTGACACTATGTGGGGATTGAAGCCAATGTCATGGGACAATCAGGATGTGAATTATTAATTGCAAAACTAATTTTCTTTTTATTTTTAAATCATTTCATTAGGAGCTAATACAGATATAGCATTTCATACTTCAGTCACATCAAGCAGTATTATATAATCCTGCCACAATTAGTATCAAAACCTTCTCTTCCTACCCCCTGAATCTCTCAGGGTCACTTATTCTACTTGCTGTGTCTATAGATACATCACTCCTGGATTTCATCTACTAAAACACAGAAAAACATAACAAAGATTCAATAGGGTTACACCAATGATAAAATATATGGGAGATAAACTCCAATATGAGAAAACGGAAAACACAGAAAATGTTGCAAACCAGATCTTTTCTAAGTAAACTTTTGCCTAAAACACAATAAAAATAATTTTTAAGGGAAAAAGAAAGATTTTCCAGGTGGCTGTGCCAACAGATTCACATTAAGGAAATACTAAAGATATTTCTACAGACGAACAAACCCAGATGAAATAAACAAATTCTTAAAAAAGACAAACCATTGAACAAACTCAAGAATAAATAGAAAACCTGAATAGATGCATACCTATTGTGTTAGTCCGGGTTGACTAGAGAAACAAATTCATGGCACTAATATGTGTATTAGAAAGAGCTTTATATAAAAGAGTCATTGTATATTAAGAAAACATCCCATAGTGTCTGGTGTCTTAAAGGCTTGAAGATAAACAAGCGGCCATCTAGCTCAGAAGCAACAAAGCCCACATGGAAGAAGGACATCAGCCTGTGTGATCATGAGGTGTCGAAGGGATCAGGTGTCAGGTATCAAAGAAGAAAAAGTCATACATTGTAAATGAAGGTGAATGCAGATTGGGGACCCAAAACCCATCTGTAGGGATCGTGGGGAGGAGATGAGACAGTCAGGGTACAGGGTAGTAACAGTGAAACATACAACTTTCCTCTAGTTATCATGGTCCCAATTCTACCTTATAAATCTGGCTAGACCAGAGGATGTACACTGGTTCAGATAGGAACTGGAAACACAGGGAATCCAGGACAGATGATCCCTTCAGGACCAGTGGTGAGAGTAAGAGTGGTGATACCTGGAGGGGAAGGGAAGGTGGGTTAGAAAGTGGGAACCAATTGCAAGGATCTACATATAACTTCCTCCCTGGGGAACAGAAAAGTGGGTGAAGGGAGATGTCAGACAGTGTAAGATATGACAAAATAATAATTTATAAATTATCAAGGGTTCATGAGGGAAGGGAGAACGGGGAGGGACGGGGGGGGGGGAATGAGGAACTGATACCAAGGGCTCAAGTAGAAAACAAATGTTTTGAGAATGATGATGGCAACAAATGTGTAAATGTGCTTGACACAATGGATGTATGTATAGATTGTGATAAGAATTGTATGAGCCCCCAGTAAAATGAGTTTTTTAAAGAAACAAAAACATCCCAGCCCAGAACAGATCAAGTTCATAGTAAGTCCGATATTAGCCCATATGTCCGATACCAATCTATAAATTCCTCTTCAGACTCACACAACATATGAAATGATGCCAAAAGCAGGAGGATCACAGACCGACCAGTAGGTGGAAAGTCTTGTAGATCCAGTGGCAATGGAAGCATCTTAGTGCTGGCATGGGGCTCCTCCAGCTCTAAGGTTCTGGCTGCTATTAGTATTACTCCATGTGGCTTGTTAACAGGAATGTCTTGCAGGGAGTCAAAGCAGAGAGAGTCTCCCGCCTCCAGGGAGGAATACAGGAGTTCCCAGAATCCTCAGGAGAAGGCTATACCCACACAGAGGCTTCATTGGCTATGGCTTGATTGGCAGGCTAGGCTCCACCCCTTCACAAATTGACAGGAAATTAAGTAACTGCCACACCTGTACAAATTAAGACTAATTATTTTAAAACTTGTCACAAAATAAAAATCTGCAATTATGAGTCAGCACATCTCTCAATAACAAAATATGCAAGGTAAAAACAGGAGAGATAAACTTGAACAACATGGTTAACCATCTTGATTTAAAGAACTTATACTTAATGCCAGAGAAAATAATTTTTAAAGAACATATATAATATTTATTAAAATAGACCATATCATTTTGTGACCATATCCTAGGCATGAAACAAGTCTCAATAAATGTAAAAGGAATGTAATGATCAAAGGAAATTACCTGAAAACATGGAATTAAGCTAAAAATAAGTACAAAGAGAACTAGAAAATCCTCAAATGTTGGAAATAAAGCAATCCCTTTCCTTTAAAAAATAAATTCATTTTCAAATAATATAAATGTGACACATCAACAATTTTCACTTACAGCTACTGCTGTGCTCAGAGAGAAATTTATAGCCTTAAAATGCATATAGGAAGGGGCTTGAAAATGTTCATGGACAGATTCCACTATGTTTTAATCTTTTTTTTTTCATGAACTTTTTGAAGTTCCCATGTATTAGAAAATGAGAAAGGTAGAAAAATGAATTTTCTAAATATCCATCTCAAAAAGTTAGAACATGAACGGTAAAAATAAAGCTAAGGAATGTAGAAGGAAAGAAATAATAGATAAGTGCTCAAATTAAGAACATAGAAATCAAATTATAGCAATTGAATGTCGACAAACTAAAACTTGAATATTTTAAAACAGCAATAGAATTCAAAGACTATGGACTTCCGGGAAGATGGCAATGGAGTAACACAAACCAGAGGGACTCCGCAGAATTCAGCCTAGGAGAGTTGCTTAGAGGGAAATTCAACACTGCTGGATTGCAGGAGGAATATCATAGAGATAAGTAGGAACAGACCCACAAGGTTTTGAGGGGCTAGGGACTTTTGGATTATCTCAGTGGAGGCCGGCTAGGGCTTGACCTTGGCCCTGGCACTGCCTCTGCCAGAGCTGGGACCATTTGGACCTTGTAAATGGGCTTAATCTCAACACAGCCCCTCCCTCGGGGCAGGACCTAAATCCTTGCAGCTCCAAGGGCAGGGGTCAGGATTCAGCTACATTGTTACTTTTGTTTCCCTCTCTTCTCTCTATTCCCCCCAAAGTCTTGGAGCGCTGCACAGAGGCTTTTTCTCAAAACAGTCATAGCCGCATTGGGGCAGGGACTAAACCCTTGCAGCTCCACAGGCAGTGATCAGGCCTCAGCTACATTTTTACTTCTGTTTCCCTCTCTTCTCTATATCCCAGCACAGTCTCACTGGGCTTACTTTTTAATTTTTTCTCCTCTTTTTCTCGTTCCTGTTCTCTCACACTCTGCTGCTGACCTCCAGACAACTCCCCTTATCCTAGGGCATTTACACCTGCACCACACACAGCTAGGTAAGCTCCACCCTGTACAGCTAGGCTGAGGCTGGGGAAGTCCTGCCAACCTCCACCAGGGGATACTCTGCCCACCTTCCTACTGAGGAATTCCTGCCTGTGTGCCTGGGGGCCTAAGGTAGCTCGACCAACAATTGTCAATGTTCGAAGCTGTTGCAGGAACCTCTGCCCAACCTCCGCAACACCAACGCAGGCAACCCACCAGCCTTCTGGGGCACTTCCCTGGGAGGGAAGCCACAGGAGGATAAAGAGGTAGGTTAATTCCATAGTGAAATTAGCTGTAGGCAGTTAGAAGAAGCATCCCTACAAGTCTCACAGAGAGATCCAGTGCTCTTCAACTCCCTGGAAAATGGCACCTGGCTCCTCTAAACAATGCAACACAAACAGCCATTAGCCCCATCGACCTCAATGGAAAAAAAAACAGGAGAAACAAAAGGCAATGGCAGAAGATGTCCTGAACATAATGATATGTATAGAAGAAGCAGACATTGAGCTGCCACAGAAAGAAATTTTCAGAATGCTGCTTGGAGTCATACAGGATATGAGGGAAATAATACAGAAAAATGATGAAATGATAGATGAGATAAAGGCCACACACAAAGGGAAATACAGGAGCTTAGGAAGGAGATAACAAAAACCAGTAGCAGAAATACAGACCTCAAGAATCAACTGGAGGAAGTAGAGAACTGAATCAATGACTTGGAGGAGAGCCAAGCAGACTTTTACAAATGTGAACAAAAATCTAATAAGATCATCAGAGAAGCTGAAGAAAATCTAAGAGCTAAATCTGATGCTATGAAGTGGAACAACATTAGAATTATTGGCTTATGAGAGGAAGACACAACAAAGAAGTCATCTGTAGACAATGGGTGCACAAGTAATGTGGCGAAGAAAGCTGATGGTGTCCTGCTACCAAAAGATTTAGCACATGAAGTTGCTGAAGACAACTGGTACACAAGCAGATGTGGTGAAGAAAGCTGATAGTGCTCAGCTACCAAAAGATATAGTACCTGAAGTCTTAAAGATAAACTAGCAGCCATCTAGCTGAGAGACAACAAAACCCACATGGAAGAAGCACATCTGCCTGTTCCAACTCTTTCACTGAGGATAAAGTGGGTGCATAAACAAAAGTTGTGAAGAAAGCTGATGGTGCCCGGCTATCAAATGATATAGCATCTGGGGTCTTAACGGCTTGAAGACAATCAGGCAGCCATCTAGCTAAGAAAAAACAAAGCCCACACAAAATAAACACACCAGCCTACCCCAACACAAATGCTGAAGACAAAGTGGGTGCATAGGCAAATACGGTGAAGAACGCTGATGATATCCAGTTGTTAAAATATATAGAATCTGGGGTCCCATAGGCTGGAAGATAAAGGGCCATCTAACTGAGAAACAACAAAACCCACATGGAAAATGAACACCAGCCTGTGAGATGACAAGCCATCGAAGGGATCAGACGTTAGGCATCAAAGACCAAATAAATAAATAAATAAAATCATAGCATTGTGAATGAGGAGTGCAGAGGAGGAAATTGGACATCCCCTTGCAGAAGGGCTGTGGGGAGGTGACAAGCTAGTCAGAGTGCAGTGTAGCAATGATGAAACATACAATTTTCCTCTAGTTCTTAAATGTTTCCTCCCCCCCCCACTATCATGATCCCAATTCTACCTTACATATTGGCTGGACCGGAGGATATACACTGGCACAGATAGGAACCAGAAAGACATGGAATCCAGGACAGATGAACTCCTCAGGATCAGTGGTGAGAGTGGCGATATCAGGAAGGTGGAGGGAGGGTGAGGGAGAAAGGGGGAACAGATAACAAGGTCTACATATAATCTCCTCCCTTGAGGACGAACAGCAGAGAACTAGGTGAGGGAGACATCGAATGATGTAAGATATGATAAAATAATTATTTATAAATTATCAAGGGAGAGAGGGGAGCAGAGAGGGAGGTGAAAAATGAGGAACTGATACCAAGGGCTCACGTAGAAAGCAGGTGTTGAGAATAATGATGGCAACATACGTATGAATATGCTGGACACAAATGATGTATATACGGGTTGTGAAAAGAGTTGTATGAGCCCCTAATAAAATGATTATAAAAAACAAAGAAGTCATCTGAAACAGAGAATTCTCAGAGGAAAATGTCCCCAACTTAATAAATGAAAACCAGTCAACCATTCAGGAGCTTGACTGGATCCCAAGAGGAAGTCACCAAGGGACATAATAGTTAAACTATCCAACTTTGAGGAAAAGGAGAAAATCATGAAAGCAGCTAGGGAAAAACAATGATATATAAAGGTTCCCAAATAATATGCTCAGACATATCAGCAGAAACTATGAAGAAGAGGAGAGAGTGGAGTAACATATTCCAAAAATTGAAGGAAACCCATGCAAACCCAAGAATAGTCTACCCAGCCAAATTGTTGATCAAGTTAGATGGAGAAGTAAGCGTCTTCCCAGAAAAGGAAAACTCAAGGAATGTGTTAGAAGAAACCCAGCCCAACATAAGATCCTTGCCGACCCAGTATGGGCTGAAGAACAACATTCACCAAGCATAAATAAGAGACCGCACATAGAACAACCTCACAAGAAGGCAACAAAGAGAAAACAGACCCCAAGATAGCATTGGCTTAAGAATGGAAAGAAGTCAAGAATGATACACACACAAACATGCACAACAAACTAATGAGAAAGGTAAGTAGGAAAACACCCAACACAAAAGGTATAAGATGACATCACAGAGTCTGTAGCAGATAATAACCTTGAAAATCAATGGCCTGAACTCAGGCAATAAAAGAATGAGAATAGCAGACTGGCCTAGAAAACACAACCTACCAATCTGCTACCTACAGGAGACACAGCACAAGGCTAAAGAAAAAAAATAGGTTGAGAATCAAAGGCTGGAGAAAGGTATACCAAGTAAACAGCAATACATAAAAAGGAAGGGTTGCTATCCTTATCTCGGATAAAATTGACCTCAAAGTGCATACCATAAAAAGTGATAAGGAGGGACACTATATAATGCTCAAGGGAATGGTAGACAAAGAACCACTAAGCATTGTAAACATATATTCCCCGAATGAGAGACCCGCTGAATACGTCAACCAAACACTCCAAAAATTAAAAAAGAAATCACAGCCTCAACAATTATAGTGGGTGACTTCAATACACTGCTCTCTGAGAAAGATAAATTACAGGAAAAGAAACTCAACAAGGAGGCTAGAAATCTAAACACTACAATTTGACAATTTGACCTGATCGATAATTAAGCTTTTCATCCAAATACAAATAAATTCACATTCTTCTCAAGTCCATATGGCACATATTAGAAGATAGACCACATGCTGGGGCATAAGGAGAATCTACATAAATTTAAGTACATTGATATCATACAGACCTCTTTCTTTGACCACTGTGCCATAAGGCTGGAAATCAACAAAAGACAAAGAAAACAAGAGCAAACAATTGAAGGATGAACAACTCTCTACTGAAAAAGGAGTGCATAGTGGCACAGATCAGAGATGAAAAAGGATATTTGTAGAAACCAACGAGAATGAGCACACGATGTACTAAAACTTGTGGGACACAGGAAAGGCAGTCATCAGAGGAAGTTTCGTAGCAATATATGCACACCTGAGAAAGGAACAGAGACTCATGAATGATATGCTGGCATAAAATTTACAACAACTAGAGCAGAGTCAGCAGACAATCCTACTAATATCAAAAGAAAAGAAATTTTTAAAATCAGGCCTGATATTCAGGAGAGGGAAAATAAGAAAACTATGGGAAAAATTAATGCTGCTAAAAGTTGGTTCTTTGAAAGGATAAACAGAATCGACAGACCACTGGCAAACCTAACCAAAGAAAGGAGGGAACAAATCTCAATAGCAAGAATAAGGGATGAAAGAGGGGTCATTACAACAGACCCTAATGAAATCAAGGGGATAATTACAGTACTACGAAGGCTTGTGCTCCAGTGAATTCAACAATTTGAAAGACATGGACAAATTCTTGGAAAAACAATCCCTCCCTAGACTATCACCAATGGAAGTCAAGAATCTCAACAGACCCATGGCAATAGAAGAAATAGACAAGGTTATCAAGGGATTGCCAACAAAATAATCCCCTGGACCAGGTGGCTTCACTGGAGAATTCTACCAAGCATTTAGGGAAGAACTAACACCAATACTACACAAAATCTTCCAGAACATAGAAAAAGACGGCAAACTCCCGAACACCTTCTATGAAGCTAGTATAACTCTAATACCCAAACCGGGCAAGGATCCCACAAGAATCAATAACTACAGACTAATATCCCTAATGAGCATTGATGCAAAAATCCTTAACAAAATACTAGCCAACAGAATACAAAAGTATATAAAACAAATCATTCACCATGACCAAGTGGGATTCATACCAGAGATGCAGGGTTGGTTCAACATACGGAAGAGCATTAGTATTATTCATCACATTGACATGAAAAACTATAAGAACCACATGATAATATCAACAGGTGCAGAAAAAGCATTCAACAACATCCAACACCAATTCCTGCGGGTGTAGGAGGCCTGGTAGGACGTGATCAAGGATAATGTATCCAAGAGGAATTACTGAAACTCAAATAAAGACTGAGCATGATAGTGGGACAAGAGGAAAGTCAAAGGAAATAGAGGAAAGAGCTAAGAAACAAAGGGCCTTTATAGAGGTCTAAATAAAGGCATTTATATATGCAAATATATTTATATATGAGGATGGGAAATAGATCTATGTGCACATATTTATAGGTTTAGTATTAAGGTAGCAGAAGGACACTGGGCCTCCACTCAAGTACTCCCTCAATGCAAGAATACTTTCTTCTATTAAATTTGCATTCTATGATGCTCACCTTCCTGACACAACCACTGAAGACAAAGGGCAAGATATGATAGATAATAATTTATAAATTAACAAGGGTTCATGAGGGAGGGAGAGCGGGGAGGGAGGGGAAAATGAGGAGCTGATGCCAGGGACTTAGGTGGAGACCAAGTGTTTTGAGAATGATGAGGGCAATGAATGTACAAATGTGCTTTACACAATTGATGTATGTATGGATTGTGATAAAAGTTGTATGAACCCCTAATAAAATGATTTTAAAAAAATCAAAGACTACTTTCCACCTGGCACAGCCATCAGGCGAGCCATGATGGGTGCCTACAAGTGCACCCAGGAGCTGTGTGGAACGCAGCAGCCAGTCGAATGTGATGCACCTTCTCCTGCGGATCTGCAGTGGGCAGCACCGACACCGGTCTGACAAGGAGGCACTGGACTACAAAGCCAAGCAAGGATATGTCATCTATCCTATTCGAGTCTTTCATGGTAGCCACAAATGGCCAGTGCCCACAGGTACAACCTGTGGCAAACCTGTCCATTATGGTGTTCACCAGCTGAAGTTTGCTCCAAGCCTTCAGTCTGCTGCTGAGCAGTGAGATGGATGCCACTGGGGAGCCCTGAGAGCTCCAGATTCTTACTAGGTTGGTGAAGATTCCATGTACACATTGTTTGAAGTTGTCCTCATGGATCCATTCCACTAAGCTATCCGACGAAATCCTGACACCCAGTAGAATCTACTGAGTAGATGACTGAGCGAGTCCACAAGCACAGAGAGATGCGGGAGCTGACGTCTGCGGGCCACAAGAACTATGGCCAAGGAAAGGGCCACAAATTCCACCCCACGATCCGTGGTTCCTACTTCACTGTTTGGAAAAGGCGCAGTACCTGCAGCTCCCCATTACTACGAATTTACGATGTGTGTAAAACCCACGCCTAAATTGAGGACAGTCACGTCTAAAAAGAGAAAGAAAGAAAAGAACACAAAGACTGCAGAGTACAGTAGGTACACAGAACTCTTCCAGACACTGGAAATGAGGATATGCTTACAAAACCTCACTATGAGACTGGAATATCGCTGATGAGACACATTACGGGAAATGAAAATTAGTCAAAAATCTGAAAATACTTATAAATGCAAAAGTCCTAAACAAAATAACTAGAAAAAGTAGAGAGAAAGCTGGAGGGAGGAGCAGTAAGATTATGTTAACAGAGGAGGGACAGTTTTGTTTAATGCACTGCTGTCAAGTTCATTCTTACTGATAGGAACCTGATATAGGGTGGCCGAGGCTATAAGTCTTTTTGGGAGTAGACAGTCTCATCTTTATCCCCTAGAGCAACTGGTTGGCTTGAACCACCAACCTTCTGGTTAATACTTCAGCATTTACCCCACCTTACCTCCAGAGCTCCTTACAGTTCAGAAAAAGAGGGTGAAAATGGTTTCACAACTCGAAGGTTGCAATCATTGTCACTGAATTGTAATTTTGAAATTATTGAATTGGCGTATGTTTTGCTATGTATATTTCAATGACAAAATCAAAATGAAATACATATTTTTTTAGTCCAAGCCAAATAAGGTTGGCATCTTGTCCATGACTCTAGATATTGCTAAAAGGTTCTCCAAAGTGGTTAACCAAGTGCCCTGGATAGTGAAGACAAGTATTCCATATCTTAATCCAACCTTCTCTACAAACCAATCCAGTAAATTCCTCCCTTCTGGCCTGTTCATGGATAACCAGTAACACCTTTGCATTGTTCTGTGATCCTCCACACATTGTCTATGGCGAAGTAAAATTAATTACGTATGGCTCTTTTATCCATTTCTCTGTAACTCCACCAAATGTTTGGATGGGACCACTCAAGTAAGGTGTACAGGACGCAAACTCAAGCGATTGGTCAGCTTCACCATCTCAGCATCAGGGACATAAATTCCCGTGACTGCCAGGAAAGAAAAGCCACCAGCGGAGGCTTTCCACTTCAGATCCCTGCCTGAAGTAGTGAGGGAACCCGAGGTACCAGAGGCCGGGGCACAGACACCATGAGACAGAGCAGAAGAACTGTCCCACTAAGACCAGGAAGTGGTAAGGCAGGCTTCCTGGCCTGCACAGGCCAAGGGACCATATGAGTAAGAGGCTCAGGACCACAGATAGACTTGGCTGCTGACTGAGAAGGGTGTTGCTGTGAACAAAAGATTGTAGCTTTAATGTTTTCTGACTTTGTTCTGTGGTAACCTATTAACTTCCCTTATAAAGCCCCATAATCGTGAATATTTCTATGAGTTCTGCCTAGCCATTACTAGATTATCAAACCCAGCAGGGAAGGAGAGTGCGGTGGGAAGGATGGCTGGTGTCAGAATAGGGTAAAAAGGGATGGAGATGGAGGCATGTCTAACTTGTCTTTGCTCACTGGTGTGGCGTTGGACTCTCCTTCTCCCTACTAAACCAAAGGAGGTCAGACATGACCCTCCCACACCATTTTTGCATATCTTCGAGCAGGCATCCACAATGCTTCCAGAGGAGAATAGATCCACCAATTCTTCTGAGAAGCCTGACTGAAACTTGTCTAGAATGTGAGAATACATCAATCAGTGAGGAATCTCTGAGAGCCAGGAGACTGTACTAGTCACCTACATTGCTGACCAGTAATGGCCTTAGAGGTGAGCTCAGCATCAGCACGGACCCTCGAGGCAGTGAAGCCAATCAGTCTACAACCTCTAGTATATTGATATAGTTAAAGTTTATTGTGCCAATCTGCTGATAAACACATGTGGGGTTAATTAAAGGGCAGAGGGATAAATGGCTCTGTGAGCCTCGTCTTTCTAGTTCTCGGGTCTCTTGCTTTCTGATGGTTGGACCAGGGTGCAGCTGCCTTAGTCAGTTCTCTGCTTCAGCTGGCTAGGCTCACTTCCTGCAAGACATCCTTGAGGAGAAGCCTCATGGACCCACCCTGATGCAGCCCTGGGTGCTGGAGCATCCGTGTGGAGACCCCTGCCAGTGCTGAAATGCTTACACAGTCACTGACTCGGCTTTCCTCCTGCAGTCGGCGTCACAGTGCATGTTTTGTGAGATGGAGGACTTTGTAGATTGGTGTCAGACATATGGGTTAATGTTGGACTTGTGGGCTTGGGCAGCACTGGGTTGGGATGTTTTCTTGATGTGCACTTACCCTTTAAATAAAACTCTCTCTTCAAAATAATAATAATTTATAAATTATCAAGGGTTCATGAGGGAGGGGGAGCTGAGCTGATATGGAGGGCTCAAGTAGAAAGCAAATGTTTTGAGAATGATGAGGGCAACAAATGTACAAATGTGCCTGACACAGTGGATGGATGGATGGATTGTGATAAGAGTTGTATGAGCTCCCAATAAAAATGATTTTAAAAAACTCTCTCCTATACATATGAATTTCTGTGGCTTTGTTTCTCTAATGTACCCAGACTAACACATATATGTTGCGAGGAAAGATTGGTACAGAGAATGGGAAGTCCTGGCCTCAAGACTCCAAAGGGAGGGGAGACTGTCCAGAGAGGCCAAGCAAAGAAAGCCCATGTATAAAAATGAACCTTGTGATGGATCTCTATGCATATCTGGGTCTGTCATTCCCCCTAGAGCAGTGTTCTCAACCTTCCTAATGTAACGACCCTTTAATACAGTTCCTCATGTTGTGATGACACCCCCACCATAAAATTATTTTCATTGCTACTTTATAACTGTAATGAATGCTACTGTTATGAATCAGGTGACCCCTGTGAAAGGGCTGTTCGACCCACAAGGGGTGGAGACCCACAGGTTGAGAACCGCTGCCCTAGATGACCTGTCTCTTGAGGTCAATGCGATGGACTGACAATAGCTGCAATGTTGAGCTCAGACTTACTAGCAGTGATTGTGAGGCTGGCGCAGACGAGGCAATGCCTGGTTACACATAAAACAGCATGTAGAGGAAGCAAAGGTAACTGACTACTTAAGAGTGTGGCCTCATAAGCAGAAGACTGTGTGATCTCACTTCCATGAAATACTTGGAATGGGCAAGTGTACTTGGAGAATCGAGTTTGTTAGTGATCATTAAGGGGAGGACTCAGGAGGAAGGCGGGGCTTTCTACTCCCATAAAGAGTCCCAGTCTTGGAAACCAAGGCAGTTCTACCCTGTTCTATTGGGTCCCTGTGCGTCTGGAGTCACCATGGCAGTGAGTTTGGCTTTTGTCTTTGCTTTTTTGGTTAAGGACCAGAGGGAAGAGGGAAAGGGGAGTTATTGTTTTGGAAGCACTGAATTTTGTTTATTGCAATGGAAAATTTTAGCAACATTATTGGCGATGATGGCATGACACAATATAATGTGTGTCACAAAATCGCACACAGTAAAATGTTGAAGTGGCAAACATCGTATGTGCATGTGTGTGTATGTAAAACAATAATCATTCGAAAGTAAGTTTAAAAATATGACCCCAAAAGATAAGTAATCTGGGTGAAGGGGCTCTTCTACTGACTAGCCTAGGACTTTAGGTCAGTTCTATAACCTCACTGTGCCTCACGTTCCTTACCAGTAAAATGGGAGAAACAGTAGTGCATATTTTAAAGATAAATGAGATAACAGCAGTAAGATGCTTAGCAAGGGTCTCATGCATAGTAAAGTCAAACGAAAGCAGTTTCCATAGAGTTGATCCTGACTCGTGGCAATGCATCTGCTTCAGAGCAGAACTGTACTTCACAGGGCTCTCAGTGGGCTTTGATCTTTTGGAAGTAATTTGCCAGGTCTGTGGGCCCTTCTTCTGAGGCACCTCTGATGCATTCAAACTGCCAAGCTCTCAATTACATCACTGAGTGCTTACCCATTTGCACCCACCAGAGAATCCGGTGCATATTCAGGACTTGGTAGATATGAACTACTGTTCTTATCAATATCATTACCGTTATCCCAAATCATAGTTTCTGACCATCTTTGTAAGAGCCAACTACAAAATCAGGACCAACAGCTACTTTAATCTTGTGCACCAGTTCTGATTGACTGGTAATGACTGTTGAAAGCTGTAGACTGTGATCAACTGACAATGTCTGTCATGGCTCAAGAAAGGGAGAAGCAGTAGACATGACACACACTTATACTCCCTGTAGTGTTTGTGTCACTACAAACACTGATTGCAAATTATCAGGTAGAAGATTCTGATTCAGAAATGTTCCCATTTTCATTTCCTAAGAGAATACCTATAAACATAGCAGAAGGGGTAGATTTTAAAATAAGGTCAACTTCACACACCATACACACAGACACACAAAGCCAGACTGTCACTTAGAAGCAAGGATGGTGAGACTTCTCACATACTTTGGACGTGTTGTCAAGACATCATGCTTAGTAAACGGGAAGGGCAGCAAAATAGAAAAAGACCCTCAACTAACAGATGGACACTGTGGCTGCAACAATGGGCTCAACCACACCAATCGGGAGGATGAGAGGGACAAGGCAGTGCTGTGCTCTGTTGTACATAGGGTCACTGTGAATCAGACCGATCTGGTGATACCAACAGCAACATATATGCATGTGTGTGTATATAAATGTCTAAATGTGTGTGTGTGTTGAAAGCAGGCACTGCCTGCCTCTCTGTCCAGAGTTGTGTAGAGCATTTTCATGTTCACATTCCTGGCCTCTGCCTCAATGACGCCTACCACGCAGGTGGGCTGCAGTTAGACTCATCAGAAACAGAGTTGGCACCAGCTCTCTGCAGCTGGTGCTATGAAGACAGAGGGCCATGGTGGGAGAGCTGACTTCCTCAAGGACTTGGTGCCCTGGAGAACAGCCCTGGGGGTTGCAGACCGGATTCCACTGGAGCAGGCCCCCACAGTGTGAAGCTGGGTGGCTCCAGTGAATTCGCAGGGACTGAGTTTCCTGACTCTACTGTAGGGGGAGCTGTGGAGTCAAGGATCCCCACCCAGTTCTGTTATTCTAGTCAAGGAAAGAGACAGCCCTTCTGATGTTTAAGAAAGGGGGAGACGTGTACAAAGATGTGTATATATGCCCCGTCTACTATGCTGCTCGTTACCATCAAATGGGTTGTGACTCAGGTAGAAGAGTGAACAACATTTCCTGCTCTGGGCCATCTGCATGGTCATGTCTGGGTCCATTAGATTAGCTAGTGTATCAACCCCTCTCTCTGAGCATTCCCCTCATTTTCACAGACCCTCTGCTGGACCCCAACATGAAGTCCTTTTCTAGAGATGGGTCTTTCTGGATGTCATGTCCCTAGCCAACAAGAGGAAGTCTCCCCGGGCTCTCGTCTCTGTTTTCCCAGGCAGGTATGCTTGTGTTGGTGGTACAATCTTCATCCCCAGCACCGTAGTGAGAGTGTGTACATTCTTCTTCAGTTTTCCTGTTTCATATATCCTATGAGACGCCTGAAAATACCACAAGCATGTTCAAAAGATGCATAGATTGCCAAGAGATCCAGAACCGCTTACAGTAGAATTTTTCATGGATTATGCACAAAGAATATTGGAAGTTCCATGAACTACCAAAAGGAAAAACAAATCTATCTTGGAAGAAGTACAGCCAGAGTGCTCCTTAGAGGCAAGTATAGCTAGACTTGGTCTGATTGCCTTTGGACATGTTGTCAAGAGGGACCGGTCCCTGGAAAAGGACATCATGCCTGGTAAAGTAAAGGGGCAGCAAGAAAGAGACAGGTCTTCCATAAGATGGATTGACACGGTGGCTGCAACCACAGACTCAAGCACAGGAATGGTGATGAGGTGGTGTTTGGTTCTGCAGTGCGTTGGGGTGTGATGGGTAAGAGCCAACTGATAACAACAGACTCGATAAAACAAGAATCAGAGAATGCGTGACCCTGAGAGGTGGATTCAGGGCAAGAAGTGACCTCGTGCCCATGACCTCCTACCACCACCACCCCTACACAGGGTTAAGACACATCAACTTCTCAGCCCAGTGTGAGCCAAAGTCATGCTTCAGCAAAGTGATACATTATTGCATGTCACAGACCTTTGATATTAAAACCACATCTGTTAACTTCATCCCCAAGAAGGCTGTATTGAATATACATGCTTAAGGTCCCCCAGGAGCCATCACTATGAAATCTGTTTTTGTAATACAGCACCAAGAAAAGTCAACCCTAAACTGCAATTTCTTTTACCTATAGCTGAAAACAAAAAGTGTCTTGTTAATTTTTTTCCAAAGCTGTAATGAATTTTGCCCCTGCCTTCACTCATATACAAGTAGAATAAATAATAATTTATGAACATGAGCTCATAAGAATATTCAATAACTGCCAAACAAGCAACCGCCGCTGCAGTGAAGTCATCCTGGCTCACAGTGACCCTAGAGGACGGAGTAGAACAGAGGAGAGAGTAAACTCGGGGTTTACCAAGGAGACAGGCTCATCTCCCCACCCATTTGTTGCAGCTGGTGGTTTCAAACCACTGACTGTGCACCACAGCACCTCCAGGACTCCTATTGAATGACCATCAGTGTTGCCCTCAAGGTAATTCCAGTTCATGGAGACCTCGGGTGTGTCAGGGTACCACTGTGCTCCATTGACTTCCCAAGGCTGTCATCTCCTTGGAGCAGGTCGCCAAGTGCTGCTGGGTGGGAGTAGAGGGCTCACATCACTATCATTCGTGGCTGAACACGTAACTGGTTGCACCACGCAGGGTCATCAGGCCTTCCCATCGGAATGAGGTCTGTCCTTTTCAGGGTAGCAACCATGGGAGTGGCTGTCCTTCCTATAAACAAAACCACACTCTCTGCTGTCGAGTCACTTCTGACTGGCGGTGAGCCCATAGGACAGGGGAGAACTGCTCTGGTGGAATTTTGAACTGTAGGACTCTGCAGGGAAGTAGAAAGCCTTGTCTTTCTCCCAGTCCTTACGACAGCGGTCCTGAAAAGCCTTTGCCGCACAGTTATGAGCCAGTTCCAGGAAGCAGTTCCTAAGATCAAGCCCAGGGCTAAACCTACTGCCATGAAGCCCACGGCAACTCACTGCAAGCCTGCAGAGCATTTCAGAAGCTGTGCGTCTTTATGGTTCATGGAGCAGCTGGTGGGGTTGAACTTCCAACCTTGTGCTTAGCAGTCTAATGATTATCTGATAGCACCACCACAGCTCCTTAGTTCCTAGGAAAAAGGGCCCAATGTGCCAGGGCTAGTTAAGGAGTCCTGGAAGGAATTCAGACTCCAATAATTGACACATCTTGACTTGAAACCAGATTTCCCAGATTCATCATTCACCTTTCACAATTCACCTGCTTCAGGTTAAAAAAAAAACGATTTATGGAGACTTGGCCTGTTGGTTTACCCACTGTTGTTTTCCAAACCTACATCTGGCTGTATTTAAGAGGAGGGCATTCCTTTGGACTTAGTAGTTACCACGTAATATGATCATCAGGTGTTTCTGAATTGATCTTTACCTAGAACAAATAAAGCAGCGGTTCTCAACCTGTGGGTCACGACCCCTTTGGAGGTCACACCGCCCTTTCACAGGGGTCACCAGATTCATAACAGTAGCAAAATTATAGTTATGAAGTAGCAATGAAAATAACTTTATGGTTGGGGGGTCACTACCACATGAAGACCTGTATGAAAGGGTAGCAGCATTAGGAAGGTTGAGAAGCACTGAAATAAAGGAATAGCAGTCTCAATGCCACTGACTCTATTCTGACCTTTCTAGGTATCCCCTCCCCCACCATGACCATTAAACAAACAAACAAACAAGCCAGTTGTCACGGAGCTAACTCTGACTCATAGCAATACCATGTGTCCTAGAGCAGAACTGCTCCATAGCATGCTCAAGGAGCAGATCTCCAGGCCTTTCTTCCTAGGCACCTCGGTGTGGGTTTAAGCTGCCAACCTTTGGGTTCATGGCTGAATGTGTGAACTGGGCCACCCAGAGCCTGGCTGTTCCCAAAGGACCACCTGAGGAAGTCCCCAGGGTCATAATTGCCACATAAGAATGTCTGAGATTCTGCCAGCTATCATCCTGTCGAGATATGTTTGAGCCTCTGTGACCCCACCCTCCACATGTGATTGCCTGGTCTCTGCTGTGAGGCAGAGCCTGGCCCACACCATCCGGGAGCGCTCACACATTGCCATCTGGTTTCCATAGGAGAGCGAAAGATGAAACAGCAAATACGATGTCCCATTGTCATTCTCTCACTTCCTCACGAGTCTGCCATCAGGCTGAATAGAAAGTGCTGGATCCAAGTTACTACACTGCCTCCTCTTGAGAAGACCAGACATTTGGAAATCTTTTCTCAATCTTACTTCTTATACCTACTCTGAAAAGGTCACCAGTGACATCCCAATCACCACACTTAATAGTTTCCAATCTGTCCTCATTCGGCCAGACTTTGTTGGCATTTGATACCTGCCCCTCCCCTTCTGGAAACTGCCTCTCCCTGTTTGACTTAGATAATCTCTCAATCAAAATCAATCTCTCTCTCTCTCTCTCTCTCTCTCTCTCTCTCTCTCCCCTCTATTTTATCTCTCTCTCTTTTCTCTCCTCTTCTCTCTCCCCTTCCCCTCGCCCTACAGGGTAATCCCATTTGACACTTTGGATTTCCCACTTTCTCTCCAAACTCAAGCTGCCTACATGAAAACTGACCCTACCCCCCAAACAGGGTGGGCTCCCTCTGTCATTTCTTTATTTCTGTTCATGAAGCACAATTCTCTCAGTCATCTGGGCACCAAACCTCCAGCTTCAATTTGCTGGCACCTTCTTCCTTGTCCCTCCCAGTGATTTTGCCTGTGTCTAGTCATTCATGGCTGACCCCTAGCTGGACATTGTTATGGGTTGGTTTGTATCCACCAAGAGGGTATGATGAAGTTCTAATCCCCTTTCCGGTGAAAGTGATTCTGTTTGGAAATAAGGTTTTCTTTTGTTATGTTAATGAGGGGATGCCAGAGTGGAATGGGTCCTAAGACTAATGCCTTCTAAGTGATGCCTTATAAAGAGAGCAGAATACACACACACACACACACACAAAGACACTATGTGAGGTTGGATGCAGGTGCTTCTAAAACACAAATGCCAAGAATGTCACCCCAAACGAGAAGAGAGATCCACATGAAGAACTGCCGTGGCTGACACTGAATTTGGACTTTCTGCCTTCCTCCCCACTGCCAAAGTGGGTTCCAAGTCAAAGAGGCCCTATAGACCAGAGTAGAACTCCCTAGGGTTTCTGAGACTGTTTGTTTTACCCTGAAAAAATTAAGAATTAGATGAAGGTTTACAGCGAAGAGCATAGTTTAATACTCAACAATTTACATACATTCAGATTCAGCCCATGCATTGTAATCCCCTCAATGCAACTTGTCCTTGGGTCAGTGATGCCCTTTGAATCTTAAGTGGTTGATTATTCTAACTCAAAGATGAATTCAATACTTTAAAGCTCATGAGCAGCTGTCGAAGGGACAAATATCGGTCTCTCCCTGCCAGAAGGAAAAAGGGTGATGAAAGACACATGGGCCACGTGGCATAGTCACAACCAGCCTGGGTCCCGACAGCAGAAGGCCATCTGTCAACTGCGAATGTCTGCGTCACAGTAGAGACAGTTCAGGGTGACAAACTGCATGGCATGCACATAGGCGCGTGTGCACACATGTACACACGCACAGGCACACAAATTTAATACAAACCAAAAGCCTAAAAAATTTTTTTAAAAGACACATGGAAATGATTCTAATGGACTCATGAACCGCCAGACTGCAAATCTTTATGTATGCAGACAGCCCATCTTCGTCCTGCTGAGTGACTGGAGGAATCAATCTGCTGACTTTGCTGTTAGCAGCCCAACAAATAAGCCAATACGCCACCAGGGCCGTAGCTTCCATTGCTATGTTGTCGTTGTTGGGTGCCGTTGGATTGGCTCTGACTTCTAGCAACCCCATGGACAGTAAACAGAAATACTGCCAGGTCCAGCATCAGCCTCCTCACGATGGCTATGTTTGAGTCCATTGTTTCAGTTACTATGTCAATCCATCTCCTGGAAGGTCATCCTTCTACTCTACCAAGCATGATGTCCTTCTCCAGGGACTGGTCTCTCCTGATCACATGTCCAAAGTCCATGAGACGAAGTCTCACTCCCAAGGAGCATTCTGGCTGTACTTCTTCCAAGACAAATTTGTTTGTTCTCCTGGCAGTCCATGGTCCTTTCGGCATTCTTCTTCAACACCAACGTTCAAATGCATCGGTTCTTCTCTGGTCTTCCTTTCTTGTTGTCCAGCTTTCAAATGCATATTGGGTGATTTAAAATACCATAACATGGGTCAAGCACATCTTAGTCCATGTGACATACTTGCTCTTTGACATTTCTCAAAAGTTCTGTGCAGCAGATTTGCCCAATGTGAGGTATCATTTGATTTCTTAACTGGTAACCTGGTGGCATAAGGTTTAGGTTAAGGGCTGGGCTCCTAACCAAAGGGTCAGCAGTTCAAAACCCCAAAGGGTCAGCAGTTCAAAACCCCAGTCGCTCAGCAGGAGAAAGATGAGACATTCTATTCCCATAAAGAGTTGTCCTCTTGGAAACCCACAGGGTAGTTCTACTCTGTCCTATAGGATGACAATGAAGCAAAATCCACATGATAGCAGTGAGTTTCTTTAGTTATTTGTTTGGTTTAGTTTCGGTTGGGTTTTTTTGTTTTGCTTTGGAACTTCCATGAGCATTGATTGTGGATCCAAGCCCATAATTAAACCAAACCAAAACTGCCTTCCACCGATATTTGCCCCTTGCAAGAGTAGAAAGTTTCACCTTTCTCCCATGGAGCGGTGGCTTCAAACTGCTGAATCTAGTCAGCAGTCCAACTTGTAACCTACTATGCCACCTCGGCCCCTAGTTCCCTAACTATAAGAAAATAAATTCCTCTTCTTTAAAGTCACCTAGAAGACCTGTCGCTGTCGAGTTCATTCTGACTCAGAGCGACAGATTGTGTGTCAGAGGAGAACTGTGCTTCCTGAATTTACAGTGACTTTGGAAGTAGATGACCAAGTTTTCTGACAGAGCACCTCTGAGTGGATTCCAACCTCCAACTTTTGAGATACCATCTGAGCATGTTAACTGTTTACACCCCCAGGGACTCCTGAAGACCACCCATGTGGGGGTACTTTGTTGTTGTTTTTTAATCATTTTATTGGGGGCTTGTAGAGCTCTTATCACAATCCATCCATCCATCCATCCATCCATCCATCCATCCATCCATCCATCCATTGTGTCAAGCACATTTGTACATTTGTTGCCATCATCATTCTCAAAACATTTTCTTTCTACTTGAGCCCTTGATATCAGCTCCTCATTTTCCCTCCCTCCCCACCCCCCACCCCCTCATGAACCCTTGATAATTTATAAATTATTATTTTTTTCATGTCTTACACTGACCAATGTCTCCTTTCACCCACTTTTCTGTTGGCCATCCCCCTGGGAGGGTATTATATGTAGGTCATTGTGATCGTTTCCCCCTTTCCCCTACTACGTGCCCCTTACCCTCCTGGTATGCCTACTCTCAGGGGTTATCTGTCCTGGATTCCCTGAGTTTTCAGCTCTTATCTGTAGCCATGCACATGCTCTGATCTAGTAAGGTAGAATCGGGGTCCTAAAAGTGAGGGGAGGAAGCATTAAAAATTAGAGGAAAGTTGTATGTTTCATCAGTGCTATTCTGCACCCTGACTGGCTCATCTCTTCCTTGTGACCCTTCTGTAAAGAGATGTCCAGTTGCCTTCAGATGGGCTTTGGGTCTCCATTCCACAATCACCCTCATTCACAATGATATGATTTTTTTTGTTCTTTGATGCCTGATACCTGATCCTATGGACACCTCATGATCACACAAGCTAGTGTGCTTCTTCCATGTGGGCTTTGTTGTTTCTGAGCTAGATGACCACTTGTTTATCTTCAAGCCTTTACGACCCCAGAAGCTATATCTTTTGAAAGCCGAGCACCATCAGCTTTCTTCACCACATTTGTTTATGCACCCATTTTGTCTTCAACAATCATGTCAGGAAGCTGAACATCACAGAATGCCAGGTTATTAGAACAAAGCGTTCTTGCATTGAGGGAGTACTTAAGTAGAGGCCCAATGTCTGTCTGCTACCTTAATACTTAATATATAAATGTATGTATATACATAGATCTGTTTTCTTATCAATATATAAATATATTTACATATGTACATGCCTGTATTTAGACTTCTATAAATGTCCTTTGCCTCCTAGTTCTTTCTTCTATTTCCTTTTACTTTCCTCTTGTCCCACTATCATGTTCAGCCTTCATTTGGGTTTCAGTAATTGCTCTCAGTTATATTGCCCTTGATTAAACCCTACCAGGCATCCTATGTCCCTCACCATCGGTTTTAGATCATTTGTTGTTCCCTTGTCCCTGGGTTTGTTAACACCCACTTCCTTTTCCCCTATCTCCCGCTCTCTAGTGTCCCTCCAGAACCGTTGGTCTAGTTGTTTTCTCCTCTGGATTATTTATCTCACCTATCTTATCTAGATAGACATGCAGAGACAATAATAAGCACAAAAACAAGACAGGGCAAAACAGCAAAAACAACAACAAAAACCAATGACAAAAAATAAGAAAAGCCTATCAATAGTTTAAGGTCTGTTTGTTAACCTTTAAGAGTGTTTTCCGGTCATGTCTGATGGGGTGCCACACCCTGGACCCAAAATCTATTTTTAGTATTCCCTGGGGACCTCATTGTTTTGCTCCCCTTGCTGCTCTTTTTCACGTCCTTAGCATTTCGCCCCGGTTTGGTGGGGTCAGGTTGGACACAATTCCTGCGCTGTGCCTCCAATATCATCCCTTGAAGTGCTTTGGGTCAGTGAGGGACGTCATGTCTCTCTAGTAGTGGGGCCAGCCCTATGATCCTCTCTGTGCATTGCCTACTCTAAGCAGGAATATCATTCTCCGGGCTTGATGGGCCATGATGTGTTCCACTCTCTCTCCTTCTCTCGTCATTTGCTCCTGTGTGCTCTGATAAGATGTGTCCCTCTTCCTGAACTGTAGCTTCAGTGCTGTCCTCTGCAGCTAATTCTTCTGGGGGGGGGGGGGGGAAGCGGTACACATAGTTGGGATTGGGGCCTGCCCTGCAGACCTGTCCATTGGTTATTATTAGTTGTAATTTAATACATATTTCAATCACATCGAGTAGAATTTTACAATTACCCCCACAATCAGTTTCCAACCATTCTTTCCTGTACATGGACTCCTTAACATCATCTCCCTTTTTAACCCCCCACCACTGTCCCTATAGGTTCATCACTGGGGTTTCATATACTGAAAATGTAAAAGTATATAACACAGTTTCAAGAGGGTGACCTCCATTGACATAACACCTCTGAGATACACTCTACTATGAAGGAACAAAAACCAAACCAAAAATAGAGAAGATCTTGGAAACATGAGATCATTGCTTTTTCATACTTCAATGAGATCTTTCATAGCAGATTTACCCAATGAAATGCATGGTTTGAAGTCTTCGCTGATATTACTTCTATGAACATTAACTGTGGATCCAGATGAGATTAAATTCTTGACAATTTGAACTTTTCTTCATTTTTCATGTTACCTATGGATTCACTTCTGTGGAGTTGGTGGGTATAAAACTGAATGCAAGAGACCAGTTCTAGGGGACGTCTTTCTATGTCAGCTCTTGGAGAATGTTCTAGTCTTTTTTTAGCTTCTGATCCTGATCAATCTTATCTATTTGGCATATCTCTTCCCTCATCTCTCATTGCACAATTTCTCATTTTAATCTCTTTTATACCTCAAAAAGATTGACTCAAAACACACCTGCCCTAATCTGACTCATTAAGAAACCAAGACAATTCATCCCTAAATAGGATTATAATCACAGGCATAGAGGTTAGGATTGATAACATTTAATTTTTAGAAAGGCAAAATTCAATTCATAACACCATGTGAAGGTTACCAAGGAATGTCTGGGGGTTACCAACAAGAGTAAGACCTTGGCTAGGAGTCCTGGTGGTACAGCAGGTTACATGTTAGCTGCTAACTGCAAGGTCAGCAGTTTGAAACCACCAGCGTCTCTTCAAGAGAAAGGTGAGGCTTTCTACTCCCTTAAAGATGTACAGTCTCAGAAACCTGAGGGCAGCTGTATTCTGTCCTAGAGAGTCGTTATGAGTCAGAATCAACTCAATGGCAGTAGGGTTTTTGGTGAAGACACTGAAAAGGATCCCTGGTTTTATAGTGGGTTATGTATTGGTCTGCTAACCACAGGGTCAAGAGTTCAAGCCCCCCAGGCCATCCATGGGAGAAAGATAAGTCTCTCTGCTCCCATAAAGAGTTACGATCTTGGGAGCCCATAAGGCAGCTCTATGCTCCCCTGTAAGTTCTCTCTGAGTTGGAAACGTACAATGATAGTGATTTTGGAGTTTAAGACCCTGGTTTGGACTTTCAGCCTCCAGCACTGTGAGGAGGTACCTTTCTGCTCTTTTGAACCACTTACTTGTGGAACTGTAGTGAGAGCAGCACAGGGTAACTCAGACACCCACCTACCCACCCAGAGATACCTCCAAAGAAAGACCTCATCATGTCTACTCCCAAAAGACCAGAGCTGTGGAAAACCCTGTGCAGCACTGTTCCACTCTGACACACACGGGGCACCATGAGTTGAAATAACTCAAGGAGAACTAATTTTTTTAAGTTTCCAAAGTGATGGAGCTTGCTCTCTCAGACAAGGGCTTGCATCCTGGAATTCTTTGTAAAATGAGCCAACCATAGGCATAACAAAGGGGACGAGGTGCAGATGGTGAGTAACGGATTGATGACTTTGTTCTCACTGCATGGGGGTGACAGATAGGCAGAGAAGCCTTGGAAATCGTTTCTCATAATCTTTAGCATCACAAAAGTCCAGCTTGACCTAGAAATTTTGCATTCGTTAATTCTACCTCCTCCTGTGCCTGGCCATCTTGATGTCCTAGTGCTGCTGCCCGTCTTATTGAACCAGCAAAATGGAGTCATATGCACCATAAATACATTCTCAATGTATATGCCCTCTGCTGAGAGGCACACAGTTTCTCCTAAAAACAGCACAGAACAACAGAAGAAAGGAGCCAGGCATATGACATTTTGAATTCATAATCTGATCTCAGTCACAGGCACCTGTTTGGCCCATCAGGCTGTGGGCACTTTGAGGTAAAATCATATCCTCTTTATGGTTCCCTAATGAGTCACTGTCTGACAAATAAATGACTGTATAGATGAAGAGGCATTTAGAGCTGGTTCACCTACACTGCTGGTGCTCCACAGCAGATTTTCTCCCCAAAGATGCAGAAGCATACTGTATCCCTCAGCCCAAAATCTACCTGAACTTTCCAGGATAACATTCATGCTTTTCCACTTTACCAATGATTTTGTTCCATCTAAAGCCAAAGTCAAGCCCTGGCCAATGCCCTCTCATAGAGGCTCCATGGGTTGCTTTGTCCTCGTGGGTACGGAATGGCTCCAGAGGGTTTCAACAGCTGTAAATCTGGACCCAAGCAGATCACTGTAGCTTGCTCCCCTGGAGTGGCTGGTGCGTTCCAGTCACAGATCTTTCACCGAGTACTTAAGCATTGCGCCACCAGAGTCCTTCTTCAATCTAAAGGGAACATGAATCTTTGGGAACCAGAGAAGAATGAAGCTCAACAAAAGGAAGATAGCTCAGAAGATGCCTGACGCCATCAACCATGGTGCTGATTGATCCAGTGTGTATTCTGTCTTCTGAGTTCTGTTGCTTCCAATCCGAAATGCAGCCCTCACTCACTGCCCCAGGGGAGTCCTGGCTCTTCGGTAGGGAAGACGCAGACAGGCAGATCTTTGCCTTAGGAAGCCTGTGTGTCCTGATGTTGAACATCAGTCTGAGATGCAAAGCCAGCCACACTGACCTCCCACCTGACTACCGGATGGTGGATCACACCTCAACCACCCATGCTTTCTCAGGGTAGTGATGTTACCCTTCTATTCAGAAACAATTTCACCAGAAAATTGGCGACCTAAAAAACAGAAATTATTGCCTCATAGCTCTGGAGGCGAAGAGTGGAAATTCAGTGCCATACTCTGTTCTAGGGAAAGATCCTTTCTTGTCTCTTCCACTGTCTGGTATCCCTGGGTGTTTCTTGAGATGCCTGGGCTCATAGATGCATCTTGATGTGCTTTCATTTTGTATATATCTGTTTCTGTGCCTGTGCCCCACTACACAAAAGGGTGAGACATCCCTCAAAAGGGATTAGGACCACCCTCCGGTCTCCATATCTGGCCTCATTCACACCTGCTTCACCTCCTCCAGGACTTTGGCTTCTTTTTCTGGGGGTTATCTGGATGGACCCTGGGAACACCAAAGCTACCCTGGAGTTGTAGAGGAAGGACAGAGACTAGCCCCTCTCTAGCTCTGCTAGTCTCTCCTGTTTCCTCATGAATTCATCTCCCTTAGCTTCTTGTCTCTACCAAGAATGATGTCTTCTCTACGAACCAGCCCCAACTAATGACATGTCCAGAATATGAAACTGAACCTCACCATTCTCGCTTCAAAGGATCATTCTGGCTGTATTTCTGAAACAATTTGTTCATTCTTCTAGTAGTCTGTGGTAAAAGGAAGACTTTGAACAAGATGTATTGTGGCCACACAGTGGCTACAGTGATGGGCTCAAACTTAATCATGAGAAGTATGAAGAACTGGACAATGTTGAATTCTGTTGTGTATAGGGTCCCTGAGTCGGAACCAGCTCAATAGCAGTTAGCTGGAGCCACAACTTAGATTTTTCACTCAAGTGCCTGAATCTGTGTAGGAAATAGGAAAATAACCATTGCTTTTGCAAGGAAGACCATCCATGATGTTCCAATAAATGAATTAAGGAGAAACGTTTTAGAAATGATCATGCATTTGTAAATGGTCACGGAAGACTGCCTATCATCTTGAGTCACTTAATCTCTGAGGGTTGCTGTTTCCCACCTTTAGGTGAAGAGGGAATTCATCAGAGCTTCTCCTCAGCCCACCCAGTGCTTTATGTTCCTTCCCTGTGTTAGGTCAGGTTGACTATAGAAAAAAAATCCAGTGACACTCATATATGTGTAAGAAAGAGCTTTATATCAAGATGTAATTGTAGATCAAGAAAACACCCCAGCCCAGTCCAGATTAAGTTCATAAATCTGATACTAGTCCATAATTCCCTCTTCAGATTTACACAGCCACATGCAATAATGCAGAAAGATCACAGGCTACTGGGTGCAAAGTCATGTGGATCCAAAGATGGTGGCTCTGGCAGAAATCAGGAGAAGGTGAAGGCAGCGAGTGAGGGGAGGTTCCCACGGCCCTCCTTATGAGAAGGCCATGCCCACAAGGAGTCACCATTAGGCTGTGTCCTGACTGACAGGCTAGAGTCCACTCCTATACTTTTATATATCTTCAAGTTGTCATGGAATTAGGTAACTACGACAAAGTAAAGCAAAAGTCAGTACTTCAGGCAACATGAACGTTTTATGGGTATCATAGGTAGGTTTATTGTGCCAACCTGGCCAATAAACATATGTGGGGTTATTAAGGTTGCAGTTTAATTGAAGGGCAAAGAGATAAATGGCTTGGCAAGCCTCACCTTTCTGTCTCTTGCTCTCTGATGATTGGACCAGTATGTGGCTGCCCTTAGCTAGTTCTCTGCCTCAACTTGTGAGGCTACACTACCTGTGGAACACCCAACCCATGGGCTGTGTTGCTATAATTTGAGGTTCCTTCAAGACCTGCTTCGCCACACTGCTGGTGTATACATTACTTGAGCTGGGGACTGTGAGACCCTGTCATCTGACTGACTATTGGTGACCCGCCCTGCTATTTGCTGCCTTGGGAGGCAGGGGGGCGGGGGGACTTCCTGTATTGCTCCATAGAAGACTCAGCTGTCTGCTTCCTTGACTTGCACCCAATAACCTCGTGAGTTGAAGGACAGCCAGTGTATTAACTGTCTCACGGACGTGAATTGAACTGAGCTATTTGTACTGCTCTGTGGACTAATTAACTGTTTATTTCCTAGGTTGTATATTTCTAGCACAAGGACTATCCTGTTCTACACTGAAAGCATTTGATCTGTGCAATTGTTGCTAGCTGTGGTTAACTTGGCTTTGGCTCGTCGTGGCAGCCCTGTGTATTACAGAACAAAATACTGCCTGGTCCTGCACCATTGCCACAAGCACTGCTAGGCTTGAGTCCATTGTAGTGGCCACTGTGTATTTTGAGTACCTCGTACCCCTCTTCCGCATATAAGACAATATTCTATTGTGATCCATAGGGTTCTCATTTGCTAATTTTCAGAAATGTGAAGCAACTTCAAAAAAGTTGGTGGGAAATGGGATTAAAAGATAATGGAATTTTTTCTGTGAACTTTTTGAAGCCCCACCTTGGTAGCTTACCAGCACTTCTTTTCTGTCTTAATCTGGATTCATGCTACTGGTGTCCAAAGTATGGTAAAAACAGCATGTGCACGTTCAGCAACCATTGAGATCCAACTCTGGACAAAGTGCTGAGACGAACACAAAATGAGTTTCTTACAAAGGAATGCTGAAGCATTCGTAGTCCACCGAAAGGTATATCTGCTGCTTGTCCATAGGCCCATGAATCTTCCTTTTGACAACTGCCTAACCTCCTATCTTAGTTTCTTGAAAAACTATATCAAAACACCACAAAGTGGGTGGCTTGCAGGACAGAAATTGGTTCTTTCACAGTTCTGGAGAGTAGGCCCCTGGATTCAGGACTTTGTCAAGAACACACTCTCTGCTGTCAAGGAAGGCCATTCATTCCCTGTCTCTTCCAGATTCTGGTAGCCCTGGGCATTTCTTGATGGTCTTTGTCCTGTAAATTTCTCTTCACTTGGTGCTACCCTGTGTGTATGTTTCTGTCTCAATGTCTGTTCTCGATTTGTGTAAGACACCACTCAGAAGGCTTTAGAATCCACCCTAAGGTCTCAGACAGGCTTAACTGATTATGTCTGAAAAGAAAACCTATTTATAAGAAAGGTCATATTTCCAAACAAGGGATATCAGTTAACCTACCCATGGCCCTTGAGTTGAGTTCAACTCATGTGGTCCTCTAGAAGGGAGTAGGAATCCCCTGAGGATTTCCAAATCCGTGACTCGACAGGAGCAGATAGTTCTATCCTTCTCCCTGGGGATAGTTAGTGAATTTGAATCACTAACCTTCCAGTTAGCAGCCTGACAGTTAACCCAGTGCTACACCTAGGCAAGGAAGCCCATACATCTCCAAGGAAAACACAATTCAGCTCATAACACCTCTCTACCCACATGACTCAGTCAATCTCTGGCAGGGATTCCTTTGGCCATCTGGTGAGAACTCATGGGCCTGCGTTTAGAATAATATTTTTAAATTCCTAAAATAAACCACACAGTTACAAAGGGGATCAATTATATTGAAAGACAATTATCAAATGGATTTTTTTAATAAATCATTTTATTGGGGGCTCATAAATTCTTATCACAATCCATACATCCATCCATTGTGTCAAGTTCATTTGTACATTTGTTGCCATCATTTTCAAAATGTTTTCTTTCCATTTGAGTTCTTAGTATCAGCTCCTCATATTTCCCCTCCCTCTCCCACCCTCACTCCCTCATGAACCCTTGATAATTTATAGACTTTTTTTTTCATGTCTGACACTGACCGATATCTCCCTTTACCCACTTTTCTGTTATCCATCCCCCTGGGAAGGAGCTATAGGTAGATCATTGTGATAGGTTCCACCTTTCTCCCCCCACCTTCTCATTCCCCTCCTAGTATGGCTACTCTCAGGAGTTTGTCTGTCCTGGATTCCCTGTGTTTTCAGCTTTTATCTGTACCCATGCATATGCTCTGATCTACCCAGGCTTGTAAGGAAGTATTGGGATCATAATAGTGGGGTGAGAAAGCCTTAAGAACTAGAGGAAAGTTCTATGTTTCATCAGTGCTATACAGCACACTGCTGACTCATCTCCTCCCCATGACCCTTCTATAAGGGGATGTACAGTTACCTACAATGGACTTTGGGTCTCCACTCCACACTCCCCCTGATTCACAATGATATGATCCTTTGTTCTTTGATGCCTGATACCTGATTCGATCAATACCTAGAGATCAAGCAGACTGGTGTGCTTCTTCCATGTGGACTTTGTTGCTTCTCAGCTAGATGGCCACTTGTTTATCATCAAGCCTTTAATACCCCAGATGCTATATCTCTTGATAGCTGGGCACCATCAGCTTTCTTCTCCACATTTGCTTATGCACCTGTATTGTCTTCAGTGATCATGTCGGGAAGGTGAGTATCCTGGAATGCCAGGTTAATAGAGCAAACTATTCTTACATTGAGGGAGTGCTTAAGTAGAGGCCCAATGTCTATCTGTTACCTTAATGCCAAACCTATAAATTTATAGAGAGAGATCTATTTCCCCTTCATCATATATAAATATATTTACATATGTACATGCCTGTATTTAGACCTCTATAAATGCCCTTTGCCTCCTAGTCCTTTCCTCTATTTCCCAAAAGGATCTTTAACATTGGTGATACAATTATCTCTCTTTTTTCTTTACTAGTACATTAAATAGCAAGGTCAATCATCAGGTAGAATCACTACTGGAATTTTAAAGTGGTGATAAGTGTAAATGATCTTTGGAGATATCTATCCTAATTGTAATGTGATTGGATAATAATGATGATTTCTATAAATCCTAAAGTCACACTACTGCTGATATAACTGAGATGTAGTTCAGTCTATCATCATTCATGAAAGTAAATGCTAAATTTTATATAGAAGGCAGTTAAAATGAAAAGACATGTTCTCACTTGTGTTAGTCTGGGTAAACTAGGGAAACAAATCCACAGAAACTCATATATGGATAAGAAAGAGTTTGTTTTCTTATATCATTTTATTGGGGGCTTGTACAATTCTTATCACTATCCATACATACATCCATTGTGTCAAGTTCATATGTACATTTGTTGCCATCATCATTCTAAAAGCATTTGCTTTCTACTTGAGCCCTTAATATTGACTGCTCATTTTCCATCCATCCCTCCTCACTCCCCCCATCTCATGAACCCTTCATCATTCATAAATTATTATTATTTTGTCACATATTACACTGTCCGACGTCTCCCTCCACCCTCTTCTCTGCTGTCCACACCAAAGGGAGGAGGCTATACGTAAATTCTTGTAATCAGTTTTCCCTTTCTACCCCACATTCCCTCCACCCTCCAAGCATCACCACTCTCACCACTAGTCCTGAAGGATTCATCTGTCCTGGAATTCTTGGGTTCCAGTTGCTATCTGTACCAATGTACATCCTCTGGTCTAGCTGGATTTGTAAGGTCGAATTGGGATCATGATAGTGCGAGGGAAGAAGCATTTAAGAACTAGAGGAAAGTTATATGTTTCATTGTTGCTACCCTGCCCCCTGACTGGCTTGTCTCCTCCCTACAACCCTTCATTAAGGGGGTGTCCGGTTGGCTACCAATGGGCTTTGAGTCTCCACTCTGCACTCACCCACATTTACAATGATATGATTTTTTTTGTTCCTTAATGCTTGATACCTGATCCCTTCGACAGCTCATAGTCACACAGGCAGGTGCATTTCTTCCATGTGGGCTTTCTTGCTTCTGAACTAGATGGCCACTTGCGTATCTTCAAGCCTCCAAGACCCTAGATGCTATATCTTTTGAAAGCCGGGCACCATCACCTTTCTTCACCACATTTGCTTATGTACACATTTGTCTTCATTGATTGTATCAGAAAGGTGGGCACCCACTGATAGGATTTTTAGTTCTTTGATGTCTGATAACTGGTCCCTTCTACACCTCATAGTCAGACAGGCTGGTGTGCTTCTTCCATGTGGGCTTTGATACGTCTCAGTTAGATGGCTGCTTGTTTATCTTCAAGCCTTTAAGACCCCAGATGCTATATCTTTTGATAGCCGGGCACCATCAGCTTTTTTCACCATATTTGCTTATGCACACATTTTTCTTCAGCAATTTTGTCGGGAAGGTGTGCATCCTGGAATGCCAACAGCATGTCTGTAGTGGGATCAGCCATATTGTCCACTCTGTCCATTGGCTGTTCAGAGCGGGGATATCATCCTCCAGACCTGATGGGCCAGGATGTGCTCCACTCTTTCTTCCTCCCACTTCACTTGCTCCCATTTACTCTGATAAGACATGCCCCTCTCCCCTAACTGCAGCTTCAGTGGCGTCCTCTCAAATGAATTTTTCTGGGGGGAGGGGCAGATGTCCACGTAGCTGTTATGGAGGCCGAGCTCTCAGGCCCCTCCACTGGCTCCCCACTCCTTGCCAGCACACTGCATTCATCTGGCACTGGCTTTATATCTTGTCCCTCTTTTCCTGTGGAGACACAAGCAATACCCTCCTGTTGGGTGGGTCAGTGCCCTATTGCCCTATCACACATCTTTTTTTTTCTTTCCCTTTTCCTCCCTCCACCCCCATTTTAGTTGACTACCATATGTATCCCTTGATTTGGTCTGGCCCCTGCCTTACTACCTGGACCTCACCCCTGGAGGGTTTATATACAGTAGCTATTTCCCTGTGTCCCTTTTGCACTTACCTTTCTGTTCTCTCTTTTATATATATATAAACTTACCTCAGCAGACTCATGTTATACTTGTCCTTTTGTGCTTGGCTTACTTCACTTAGCATAATTTCCTCCAGTTCTTCTCATGCGGCAATATGCTTCATGCGTTCATCATTGCTTTTTAGCAATGCATAGTACTCCATTGTATGTATGTACCACAGTTTCTTAATCCATTCGTCAGTTGATGGACATCTGGGTTGTCTCCAACTCCTTGCAATTGTGAACTGTGCCACAATGAACATTGGAGCACAGATGTCTGGCCGTGGGTTTTTTTCTTGCCTCTTCTGTGTATATGCCCAGTAGGGGGATTGCTGGGTCATATGGTAACTCAATTTCCATCTGTTTGAGAAATCACCAAATCTAGTTCCATCGTGGCTGTACATACCTACAGGTCCACCAGCAGTGGATGAGAGTCCTATCTCACTACAGCCCCTCCAACACTTGTTGCCTTCTGATTTTTTTTTAATTGGACTATCTTTGAGGGTGTTAGGTAGTATCTCATTGTTGTTTTGATTTGCATTTCTCTTATGGCTAATAATTGGGAACATTTTCTCCTATGTTCATTGCCATTTGGAATTCAGATTCTGGGAAACTTCTGTTCAGGTCCTTTGCCCACCTCCTCAGTGGGCAATTAGTTTTTCTATTATTGTAAGCTTGCAAAGTATTGTAGATTTTAGTAATAAGGCCTTTGTCTGATGTGTCATTGCTAAAGATGTTTTCCCAGTTGGTGGACTCTCTTACTACACTCTTGGTGAATTCTTTCAATGTACACAGGTGTCTTATCTTCAGTATATCCCACTTGTCTATTTGTGACTCCTCTGTATTTGTATCTTTCCCTATTTCTGATAGCCTATGTATTTCCTGTGCCAAGGTATCAGGTTTGTCCCAATTCCCTCATTTACGGCCCTAATTGTTTGGGGTTTTGTCTCAAGGTCTGTGATCCACCTTGAGTTTATTCTTGTGCATGGAGTGAGGTAAGGGTCTTGCTTCATTTTTCTGCAGGTAGATATCCATTTTTTCCAGCAGCAATTATTGAAAATAGCATCTGCTTCCCATGTAATATTTTGGGGGCGCACATCAAAGATTACTTGCCTGTATTCTGATGTTTTTATTTCTGGGTCTTCAAGGTCTTTTCCATTAGTCTGAATATCTGTCATTATGCCAGTACCACACTGTTGTGACTACTGTGGCTGTATAAATATGTGCTAAAATCAGGTAGAGCAAGCCCTCCCACTTTGTCCTTCTTCTTGAGGAGTTCTCTGCTAATTCTGGGCTTCTTCCCCCTCCACATGAAGTTGGCGATCTGTTTTTCCAATTATTTGAAGAACGATGATGGTATTCATATCGGGATAGCCTTGAACTTACATAGTGCTTTGGGCAGAACTGACATCTTTACTATATTCAGTCTGCCAATCCACGAGCATGGGATATTCTACCATTTGTTGAGGTCACTCTTGATTTCTTGAAGTAGTGTTTTATAATTTTCCTCATATACAAATCTTTCGTTTTTTTAGTCAGGTATATACCTAGGTATTTCAATTTGTGCATGGCTATTATAAAGGGTACTACCTTTTTAATCGTCTCTTCTGTGGTTTTGTCTGATGTGTAGAGCAGTCCAATAGACTTCTGTTTGTTGATTGTGTATCCTGCCACTCTGTCATATTCCTCTATTGCTTCCAACAATCCACTTGTGGAGTTTAAGGGATATTCAATATATATAATCATATTGTCTGCAAATAATGATAATTTCACCTCTTCCTTCCCAGCGGAATACCTTTAATATCGTTCCTTTGTCTTATGTTGTTAGCTAGGACCTCCATTACAATGCTAAATAGGAGTGGGGACAAGGGGCATCCTTGTCTGGTCCCATTTTTCAGTGGCATTGTTTTCTTCTTTTCTCCATTAACTACCACAGTAGCTGTTGGTTTTTCATATATGGCTTGTATAATGTTGAGAAATGTTCCTTCTATTCCTATCTTCTTAAGTGTCTTAAACAGGAATGCATATTGGATGTTGTCGAATGCTTTTTCCACGTCTATCGATATCATCATGTGGTTCTTATCCTTTTTCCTGCCAATGTGGCGAATAATGCTGATGGCCTTTCATATGTTGAACCATCCCTGCATCCCTGGTATGAATCCCACTTGGTCAAGGTGAATTTTTTTTAATATGCTTTTGTATTCTATTGGCCAGTATTTTGTTAAGGATTTTTGCATCTATGTTCATTAGGGATATTGGTCTATAGTTCTTGATTCTTGTGGCATCTTTGCCTGCTTTAGTTATCAAAGTTATACTAGCTTCATAGAAAGAGTTTGGGAGTTTTCCATCTTTTCCTATGTTCTGGAAGAGTTTTATAGGATTGGTGTCAGTTCTTCCCTGAATGCTTGGTAGAATTCTCCTGTGAACCCATCTGGCCCAGGGGATTTTTTTTTGTTGGCAATCCCTTGATTATTTATTCCATTGCTATGGGTCTTTTGAGGTTGTTGACATCCATCTGGGATAGTCTAGGGAGGGTTTGTGTTTCCAAATATTTGTCCATGTGTTCCAGATTGTTGAATTCGTTAGAATATGGACCTTCATAGTACTGTGTAATTATCCTTTTGATTTCATTGGGGTCCATTGTAATGTCCACTGTTTCATCTCTCATCCTTGAAAATATCATTTGTTCCTTCCTTTCTTTGGTTAGGTTTTCCAGAGATCTATCAATTCTGTTAATTCTTTCAAAGAACCAACTTTTAGCGGCATTAATTTTTTCCATAGTTTTCTTGTTTTCCCTCTCCTGTATCTCTGCTCTGATTTTTATTATATGTATCCTCTTGCTATTAGTAATGTTGGTCTGTTGACTCTGCTCTAATTGGTGTAAGTTTTGTGTCAGCATATCATACACGAGTCTCTCTTCTTCTTTTTTTTTTTTTACATTTTATTAGGGGCTCATACAACTCTTATCACAATCCATACATATACATACATCAATTGTATAAAGCACATCTGTACATTCTTTTCCCTAATCATTTTCTTTTTTTTTTTTTTACATTTTATTAGGGGCTCATACAACTCTTATCACAATCCATACATATACATACATCAATTGTATAAAGCACATCTGTACATTCTTTTCCCTAATCATTTTCTTTTTTTTTTTTTTTACATTTTATTAGGGGCTCATACAACTCTTATCACAATCCATACATATACATACATCAATTGTATAAAGCACATCCGTACATTCTTTTCCCTAATCATTTTCAAAGCATTTGCTCTCCACTTAAGCCCTTTGCATCAGGTCCTCTTTTTTCCCCCTCCCTCTATGCTCCCCCCTCCCTCATGAGCCCTTGATAATTTATAGATTGTTATTTTGTCATATCTTTCCCTATCCGGACTCTCTTCTTTTTTAATGTGTGCATATATTGCTATCAGCCTTCCTTTGATAAATGCCTTTGCTGTATCCCACAGGTTTTGGTACATCATATTTTCGTTCTCATTGGTTTCTAAAAAACTTCCTGATTTTGTCTCTGATCTGGGTCAATACCCACTCCTTTTACAATAGGAAATTGTTCATCCTCCAATTGTTTACCCTTGTTTTTTTCACTGACCTTGTGTTAATTTCCAGCTTTATGTTGCAATGATCAGAGAGATATGTCTGTATAACCTCTATGTGCTTGAATTTACTCAAGTTTGACTTCTGTCCCAGCATGTGGTCTATTTTTTAATATGTGCCTTGTGACTTGAAAAGAATGTGAATTTTTTGCATGTGGGTGGAAGGCTCTGAAAATATCTAACAAGTCAAGCCATCCAATTGTACTATTTAGATCTGTAGCCTCCTTGTTGAGTTTCTTTCCCAATGATCTGTCTTTTTCAGAGAGTGGTGTATTAAAGTCACCAACTATAATTGTTGAGCCTGTGATCTCTTTTTTAATCTTTTGGAGTGTTTCATTTACGAATTTTTCAGGTCTCTCGTTGGGTGCATGTATGTTTATTATGCTCACTGGTTCTTGGTCTATTGTTCCCTTGAAAATTATATAGTTCTCCTCCTTGTCTCTTGTTATAGCCTGTATCTTGAGGTCAAGTTGGCCAAATATTAAGATCGCTACCTCCTGCTTTTTTTTTTTTTTTTGCATTACCATTTGCTTGGTATATTTTTCTCCAACCTTTAATTCTCAACCTGTTTTTGTCTGTAAGCTTGAGATGAGTTCCCTGGAGGCAGCAGATCGATGAGTTATGTTTCCTGAGCCAGTCTGTTAGCCTCTGCCTTTTAATGCCTGAGTTCAGGCCATTGATATTCAGCGTTATTATATCCATCTGTGGACTCTGTGAGGTCATTTTGTAACTTCCGTTGGATATTTTCCTATCTACCTATCTTATTCACTTGTGTTATGTGTGTAGTTTATGTTAGCCTTCTTTCCACTATTGAGCTGATGCTATCCTGAGGGCTGCTTCCTCTTTGTCGCCCTCTGGGTGGAGTTGTTCTATGTGATGGTCTCTTATTTGCCTCGGTGAGTGCTGATCCTCTGCCCATACTGGATCAGCAAGGATCTTTTGTAGGACTGGGTTTCTTTTTATGTATTCTTTGAGGTTGTCTCTGTCAGGGAAGACTCTTACTTCTCCATCTATCTTAATAGATAATTTGGCTGGGTTAAGTATTCTTAGGTTTGCATTGTTTTCAAGAAAGAGTTTTATATAAAGGGTAAGTGTACATTCAGAAAGCATCCCAACCCCATCTAGTCCAAGCCCATAAGTCCGACACCAATCTACAAAGTCCTCCTCAAACTCACAAAACATACACAATGATGCCAAATTCAGGAGTGTCGCAAGCCAGTGGGTAGAAAGTCTTTGAATCCAGTGGTGATGTACGCATCTCAGTGCTGGCAGTGGTCTCTATGCGGCTGCTCCAGCACCCAGGGCTGCATCAGGGTAGGTCCATGTGGCTTCTCCTCAGGGATGTCTCCCAGGAAGTGAGTCTTGCCAGCTGAGGCAGCGAACAGGGTAAGGCAGCCACACCCTGGTCCAAACCATCAGAAAGCAAGATACCTGAGAACTAGAAAGGCGAGGCTCACCGAGTCATTTAGCTCTCTGCTCTTCAATTAATCCCATGTGTGTCTATCATCCAGGTTGGCACAATAAACTTAGCTATCTCATCACTTAAGTGGCAGTGTTTTGTTACAGACTTATTTACCACAATGAAAAAATAAAAATATTAGTTCTCAGACTAAATCATCCTGAAGTCAGAAGACTGTGGATTCCAAAAGATTCCATTCTCTGATGCTCTGCCTCCCGCCCCACAGGCACAGGCTGGGGCCCCATACTACCAATCATAAGGCCCCTTTCCTGTGAAATTTGTGAATTTTTTCAGAAGGGATTCCATAGCAGAATATCATTAAGGGTAACATAAAAGAACCAAAATGTATCATCATGTCATTTGGAGGCTAGAAGTTCAAATCAATATATCTGCAGGGCCATGCTCTTTCCAGTCTCCAGGGGAATATCTTTCCCAAGTCTCTTTCCCAAGTCTCCTGCTGGCCTCTTTCAGCTTCTAGTTGCCCCCCGAACTTTCCTAGGCCCATCTTCTTGACCAAGATGCATCTTCACATGGTCGTCCTTCCTTTGTCTGTGAGTCTCTTCTCTTTCATATGACACTCACTGCTCAGCTGGGTCTAGGGACCATCTTACTCCTATATCACCTGATGCCAACTTAAAAACAGGTTACATTTTCAAATGCCCTCTTTACAGCAAGGCAACTTACTGTTTGGGGATGTATAGTAAATGGGAGGATGTTTACAGTTTAGTAAATGGGAGGATGTCTACAGTGGAAGAGCCAAGGACACAATTCAATCAGAAGTGACTCTTTTTAGCATACAACCAGCCTCGTTAGCATAACACAGAAAGCTCTATCAGAATAGAATCACATGGATACGTATAAGAGTCAAGATTCCAACTCATATTTGGGAAGGTGGAGTTCAGGTAAGGGATAAACAATTCAAATTAATAACACTCTGGAAAATGCTTTCTATGACTCCCTATTCATATTTAGCATGAGCTTCTCTTCATGCTGCCAGATTTGGGGGGAGCTGAGCTTTGGGGAAGAAAAACACTTCTTGACCAAGTGCTCTCTTCACTACATCTGACCTTATCAGTTCAGTAAAGACTTTCTCGTGGTACCTTATGTCACACTGTCAAATGTGTCCCCACAGTGGTGACTCTCTGAGCCTTGTCCATTTCCTGTCCACCCATGTGTGACTGACAATTAGATCTATGCTGCCTATTTTCTGGGCAGAGATGTGAACTTCCACGCCTGTCTGTGCCAGGCACCACCTAGCAGACTAGAAGCTCCAGGACCCAAAAAGGAAATTTTGGAAATGGAGTCAGTAATTCTGGTTTGCTTGCAGCACTTGATAAGAGGTCTCAGGACCCCTAAGGCCAATACAGAAAATTGGGAGGAAGGATGGGAACTTCCCGCAAATCCAAGAATCAAAATAAAATTAGTAAGATCTAGGTCATTTATTGGTAGGAGCAGCCTGCTCCCTGATGAAAGCAACCTTGGAGGAAATTTTCCTTGCCGCCTCCTGCCTTTGCACCCTGATGATGGAAAGTATGTTCCAAAGATTCGCCTGGCGCCTGCATTCTAGAATGGCAAATTCTGGCCACAAAGCTGTTGAGTTGGCCCAAGCCAAACTCCTAATGTGCTAGTCCCTTGTCTTGCTCCTAATTCCTGAGCGAGCGGGATTTTATTTGGCTCCCATCCCATTACTCATAGCATGCAGCCTGTCAGTGAAGCAGTGTCCAAGTGCGTGAAACGCACGAGTAAAAGCAGCTCTGTCTGGTGGACAGGTGTCGGGCATTATCTAATAGCAAACTAAATATAAAAGGGAGGCTAATTAGGGTTCTGGCATCTCTCCCGCTGTCGCCCTCACAGCTCTGTAACTCTCTGAGTTGCTCTTCAAGGCGCAAGACCAGAATGCACTGGGAAGCTGTGGCTCCATGCTTCTGTGCTCGGGTGTGTGTGTGTGTGTGTGTGTGTGTGTGTGTGTTGAAGTCACCTGAGTGACAGTGCTGTGAGTACGTGAGTATATGTGTGTGAGCATGAGAGTGTGTGTGAGCGTGTGAGTGAGCGAGTGCATGGGTGGGGGTGTGAATGCATGTCTGAGGATGAGTGAGTGTGTGTGAGAGTGGGTAGGTATGTTAGTGTGGCGAGGGAGAGAGCGTGTGAGAATGTGTTCTGGGGGGATGAGGGAAGAAGCAGGGGAGGGAAGAAGGAAGTTTCACTTGATATGACCCAATAGGGAGGAACATTTATAGACGTTTCTGGACCTAGTGAAAAAAAATCTGGTCTTTTGGAACTTTGGTTCCCTAAAGTGGGATCCTCGGATCAGTAGCAGTAACTAGGAGCTTATTCAAACTGGTCTTGAGCCTCGTTCCCAAAGACCTGAATCAGGTCCAAACTCGAAACAACTGATTGCCAGGCAACTCTCACGCACGGTCAAGTTGCCATAACCCCGCTCCAGAATGGAGAAGCTGGTGGGTCAGGCTTGCAGTGAGATGGCAGTGGATTGGTTCTGAAAAGATATTTCCTAAACGGTCAGGTTTGGGTAGGCTCCTTGGCAGTGGCCTGAGGCAGGGGTCCCCGTAGTTTTTCAGTCCTGAGCAGACCATAAGTACTGGAGTTTCGTAAGGCAGACAGGCTCTGTCGCAGTGAGTCAGCTCTGTCACTACAGCACAAACGCAGCCATGGCTATTATGCAAACTCACAGCTGTGGGCCTGTTCTAGGGATGGATTACCTAATAAGCAAGCCAAGCACGTGCTCAGGGCAGCAGCAAAACAGGGCACCAGTTATCCAAAGAAAAACCCAGGATGCCACGCAGACAGGACACAGGGGGGCGAGAAACACAAAAGCAGGGCTCCAGTGGAAGGGAACTGGCAAATAAAGGTGATGCCAGCGCCAGTGAGTGGGCATGCACCACCCAGAAATGAAGTTCATGCAGGGGCACCAGGGTGCTTCAGTTCAGAGGCCCCTACCACTTCAATCTTCGTTGGCATCTGTCTCGTTTTTTCTCCACCGGTGTAAATGAATCTTCTTATCCTGATGAAACTCCTTATCCTGAGACGACGATAGTTCTTTCTAATTAACAAGAGATGGGGGTGGGCTGCTGTGCCTAACTCGCGCTCCAGTCACTCATTGGGCAATGGGATCCAACGTGAGCAATTACTGGGCACGGGTGTATTTTATTAATAGTTAGCAGGGCTCGGGTCCATTTTGAGAGAACCACATCTCTTGATCTAGCAGTACCAGACAAGAGGGCCAGTGATGCACTTTGCCATCTTAGAAACAGAGACATGCCCTTGTACATGTGCACAAACAATGGGTCTTTGATGACTTGTGAAAGTAAGGGAACATGAAGAAAGCCAACCACCACAACTCATTCAGTCAAGTTACATTTTTAACTGTACAGTGTCTACATACAGAAGAATGTCCTGACTTCTATAAACGATAATATTTATAGTTTTTAACTCTAAAATGTATGATTAGCATACATGCAGATTCAAGTTAGCATACATTTACTATCATACTAACATAGGCAAACATTTAATAAAATTTCAACATAGCAAACATCAAAAATATGGGTAATATTCACCTTTACATAAACAAAATCTTATAATCTATTTATCAAGTGAGTTTCTTTCTTAATTGTCTGTTGCATGGAGCACAGTGCTTGATATTACTCATTTGTTCATTTACAATGATAGCATTTATTACAACACAAGCATCAAAATTTAAATATGAGCCATTTAAAGAAAAATTGGTAGAGGTTAATTTTTCATTGTGGGAGATCAATAGAATTTTGTATTGATCATTGAAACAACTAAGTCCACTGATTTGTTCACTTTGTTGTAGACTATGTGGAATGATCTTTTTGCAGAAAATCAGGTACAGAATAGAAATCTTAGTACCCTTAGCACCCACATAAAATCCAGTTTATCGCATTCTGCTAAAATGGCATGTGCCGCTGTTGTATTCAGTTGCTAGTATTATAGAACCATGAACTGCTAAAGGAAAAACCTATCTGTTTTGGAAAAAGTAAGATCAGAATGCTCCTGAGAAGCAAGGATGATGAATCGTATCTCACCAACTTCAGACATGTTTCCAGGAGAAACCAGTCCCTGGAGGAGGACATCATGCTTGTAACTGAATTGATAACATCTTTAAAGACCCTATTCCCAAACGAAGTCACATTCACAAGCACCAAGGGTTAAGATGTCAACATCTCTTTGGGGAGGACACAATTCAATCCTCAGTCAGAGACTCTGTCCCTTGGGCCACTCGAAAACCAAACTGTCCATCGCTAGAGGAACCAAAAAGTTTCTTTTGTTTTTTGTATTCACTTCAGGCTCAAAATCTCAGGCAGGTACATCTGACTGGTGAGTCTGAATTACATTCCTGCACCCCAGCGGCAAGTGAGATTGAAAACATGTTTACAGTGTTTTCTATCCTGGGAACATAGGACATTACCAGAATGCAAGAGATATTCACAAAATATTGGAACCCTCTACCAATAACAAATGCTAACTCCAGGAAGCCAAATGACCATGTTTAAAATTGATTAGTATTTTTAAAATTTCAGATCAATCTCTTGTGTAGAAAGAGGATGGCAGGCAAACTCAAGAGCTCAAAGTCTTAGAGCAAATGGTGGAAGGTGGGAGGGATAGGTTAAGGGATGGCTCTTTTTTATTAATCCTTTTATTGGGAGCTCTTACAGATATTATAATAATCCATAATTTTATTACATCAAGCATAATGGTATAATTGAAGCCACCATCAGATTCAAAATATTTTCTTTCTTGAACTCTTTTATATAAGCTCCCATTTAGCCCCTCCCTCTCCCACTCTATTCCCCAGGAACCCTTATTGTTATATTATGCATATATATACATATACATATATCAGCATCTTACACTCTCCAATGTATCCTTTCACCTACAACTCTGTTATGCGTTCCCCTTGAGTGGGGTTATACAGTACAGGATGGCTCTTTTATCATACAATTCTTCGGGTAATATTGGGTTTCTTTTTTTCCCATCTGGATCACCAGATACTCCAAAAAGTTTGTAACTGTCTTGAAGTGGCCCCGTTTCCTCAGCTCTGGGCACTAGAAGCTGACTTCAGCTACCGTGGACATGAGAAGAGGTGGCTGTGCTGCTGGAGCCCTTTGCTAGGGAAAGGCATGCTGACAAATAATACATTTTCTGTCCGTCAGCCCCCATTTGCCTACTGTGGAGGGGCTACTTAATTTTCTGTCAAGAGGTCAACTTTGGCCGAAGTTGGGAAGCAGATTGACTACCATATATACTCGAGTGCAAACTAAATTTTTCAGCACATTTTAAATGCAGTTTTTGTGGTAAAATTAGGTGCTTTGGCTGATAGTCAGGTTGGGTTACACTTGAGTATATATGGTACTTTTTGTTAAATTTTGTGACTTGTCACCCATAGATATTGTATTGAGATTGTGATTGAAGTTTAAAAGAAAATTAATGCCAAACTCACCAATCATTCATCCATGTGTGATATTCCATTTCATAAGGCTCTGGGCTCCAAATTAGACCACCAGGTCTCATTGTGTCCCTTTGTCTCATGTGCCCACCTCACAGGCATATGGAGACTGTCTTAGACATACCCTGAGGGAGATGGACAATCATGAGGACCAGTCTACCTGGAGACTTCAAAAAGCTCATGGAAAACGGAACTAAAAGATAGTGGAATTTCCCCACAAACTTTTAGAAGCACCCTTGTATGAGGAACAATGGTGGCATGTGGGGTTGCGTGATGGGTTACAAGATCAGTAGGTTGGACTCATCAGAAGACAGGCAATGAGGCTTTCTGCTCCCACGGTGATTTTTAGCCTTGGAAACCCACAGGGGAAGTTCTACTGTGCCCTGCCGTGTCTCTGAGAATTGCAGTCGACATCGTGGTGGTGAGAGCTTTGTATAAGTAAGGAAATGCCCAGCATTTCCAAGGCACTTGCCAAGCTACCTCCACTTTAGCTGATGCTCTGATTTGGACATTTAGCCTCAAAATGCTAAAACAATAAATTTCTGTTCTTTGAAGTCACCTGTCACAGGTTTGTTTGGTTTGGTTTGGGTAAGGGCACAGCTAGATAAATAAGATGTTCCTCTTTCAAAATTCATTCCAGAGCTCTCCGGTCCTCCAGCATCCTGAGTGTGATGGTTTTCCGTCTTCACGATGCCATCTCTTAAGGCTTTCAGGACCAAGAGATGCCTGGCCAAGGAGCAGAGGCAGAATCAGTCCATTCCCCATGAAGTCGAATGAACACTAGTAAGAAGATCAGGTACAACTTCAAGAGAAGACATTGTAGAAGAACCAAGATGGGTATATAAGGAGCCCCCTGAGGGATGGCATACACAGCCCCACTTACCCAGGCTCACTAGCGGTCTGTCATGCTGAGTTGAACTGAATTAAGACTCTTGCCACCATCTGATCAATTAAACTTGTATTGGCTAATATCTGTTTTCTTCTTTAGTTTTTATACTTCTGCATCTAGAGCTTAACAATAAATAATTTAAGGCCATTCATTTGGGAAAAAATTCATCCCAGATATTATTTCTTATAAAAAAGATGCCAGCTAATCTGCAGGTCATATCCCCCAGGAAACTAAGGTTGGGAACTTGAGTCATATCCTCCATAAATTAGATTAAAAATGTACCCCACCTTAATCCTGCCTTATTAACATTACAGCTCATTCCAAAATGGGACTCTCACCACAGGTGTAAAGACCAGGATTTACACGGTGATAATTGCCCAACTCCTCTTAATATGATTAAACGATTAAATTATGTGATGGTATGTGAATTATATGCCAATAAAATTATTTTATGGGAGAAAAGGCCCGGTACCGGCTAGTCCTACTCTGCCCTGTAAGATCACTGTGAGTCAGAATGATCCCTTGACATACAACAGTTATTAGAAGTGAATTTCTTTGGCTTCTCCTCTAAGCAAGCAGGTTGGAAAGCAAAGCCCTTACTGTGACTCTCTACCAATTACGCGTCATTTCATTTATGTAGAGCGGCGCATGTAAAGGAACATTCATTTACTACAGTGTGGCTTTAAGAGCTGCTTGTCTTTAATGGAATCCTCTATATAATAATAAACTCTGAAAAATAGAGCCTTAGCATGTTAAAGCTGGATGGGCCCCGAGAGACAGGCAGGAACGGCTCTCAGAAAAAAAGGGGGGAAAGCTTAGCATATGTTAAACCATTTGTTTTAGGACAAATTTGCCAAGGTTTATTTAGTCTTGTGATTTTGACAGGTTAAATGGACCCTTTGAGAGCTTTCTTCCTTAAACACACAGCCTCGCTTGCTTAATTAACAGAGTCCCAGAAAAGCAATGGATTGAGTCAGCTATGGTATCTTGCCCAGGACTCTAGCATTACCTGAAATGTTGTCTCTGATCATTTTCACCTTTGTAGGGTAAGTGTCATCATTGCTTATTTACTGGTAAAGAAATAAAGGCTCAGGGAAGTTGTATAACGTGCTCAATGGCACAAAGCAAGGAATGGTGGCTAGAAAGTCATTGGACTTCCAGTTCACTCTCTCTCCATTATCCTACCTTTTCTAAAGACACCGCAACAGCAATGTTTCCACCCAGATGGGTCCTCTACAGGGTCTAGGCTGGGTGCTCCTTTGACTCTACTGAGAGCCCTTGGCAACCAACCAATGACTTAGGCTTGGATTTCTGTGCCACTGCTCCTTAGCAGGTTAGGCAAGTCCTTAACCTCCCCAGTGTCTTCACACTGTGAAGTGGAAATAATACTAAGGTCTAGCTCTTCAAAATTTGTGAGAATTAAATGGTTATTGTTGGTAAAATGCTTAGACAACGCACCATACTATTCACTACTGTTACGACTAACACTATTTATTGTGGTTAGCATTGCACACATCATTGTGATATGTACCTGTGTCTTCTTCCACTGCCCTGAAAATCTTCTGTTCAGTATATATATAGCTATCACCATTTATTTTATTAATTTTAGCTACGCTACATTCAAGAGCAAGTTTCAGGGCCTTTCTTGATATGCACTTGGGTCAGGAAGGAACAGCCTCAGGATTTCTCAAGCTGAAAAATTGAAGAAAACATGCAAGCCACGAATTGAAATATTGAAGGATTCTTTGTGAAAAACAATAAACCATACCAGACTCACTAAAAGAATGAAGGAACACACAGAGTCACTGTACCAGGAAAAAAATGGTTGACATTCAACAATGTGCAGATGGACATAGGATCAAGAAGCAACAGTGCTGAAGAAGAGGTACAAGCTGCACTGAAGATGCTGACAGAAAACAAGACCCCAGGAATTGAGAGAATATCAGTTGAAATGTTTCGGCCAACGGATATAATGCTAGAGGCACTCACTAGTCTATATTCAGAGATTTGCAAGACAACTACCCAGTCAACCAACTGGAAAAGATGTATATTCATGCCCATTGCAAAGAAAGGTTATCCAACAGAATGTATAAATTATAGAATTAATATTACATGCAAGTTAGCTTTAAACTCACTCGAATTCACTGCTGCCGAGTCAATGCCAACTCGTGGAGTTGCCATGGGACAAGGAGAACTGCTCTGTGGGTTGCCGAGACTGTAACTGTGGACGGGAGTAGAAGCCGCATCTTTCTCCTGAGGAGCAGCTGGTGGTTCAAGCTCCTGACGGGGGATCGCAGCCCAGTTCATAACCCTACGCCACCGGGGCTCCTGAAGTAAGCTTTAGCTGAATTTTTAAAATTATCTTTAAAAGTTTAAAAAATCTCTTAAATTATTTTCAGCAAGTAAGTTGTAGCTGAAGATAATTTTTTAAATGATTGCAGCCGTAGGGCACTGTCAAAAATGTTGGCCAGATGCGGAAGAGGACATGGAATGAGGGTTTATTGCTGACCTCAGAAAGCTCTTGGCTGAAAGCAAAGAATACCAGGGAGATGTTTACCTATCTGTCTTTCATTGATTATACAAAGGCATTTGCCCGTGTAGGCCATAACATTGTGAAGAATGGGCATTCCAGAACACTAAATCATTCTCACGCAGAGCAAAGTGTACATAGACCAAGAGGCAGCTACTGCAAAAGAACAAAGGCATATTGTGTGTGTTTAAATTAAGAAAGATGTGCATCAGGGTCACATCCTTTCTCTATACTTATTCGCTCTATCTGCTGAACAAATACTCTGAGAAAATGGGCTACATGAAGGTGAATGCCGCAGGACTGGAAGAAACCTCCTGAACCACCTGAGACAAGCAGATGGCACAGTGCTCTTGCTGGAAGTGAAAAGGGCATGAGCCCTTCCTGATGAAGACGAAGGACTACAGTGTGGATTGAGCCACATTGAAGAAAAAGTCCCCACAACGAGACCAATAAACAACATGACGATACCGGAGAAAAGATCGCAGTGACCAGCATGTCATTTACTTGGAGGGACACAGTGGTGGCAGCAATGGGCTCGGGAACAGGGACCATTGTGAGGGTGGCACAGGACTGGGCCGGGTTTCGTTCTATGGTGCACAGGGCTGCTATGTGTAGGAAGCAACCTGACGGCACCATATAACAACATAATTCACACCCATGAAGCAGCAGTCAAGAAATCAAATCGCACATACTTTGGGCATGTTACCAAAAAGGGCCTGTCCCTGGGGAGGGACATCGTGCTTGGTAAAGCAAAAGGTCAGTGAGAAAGAGAAATACGCTCAACAAGATGGATTAACACAGTGGCTGCAACAATGGGTTCAAGCAGATCAAGGACTGTGAAGATGGCAGGAGACCACGCAGGGTCCTGTTCTGTCGTCTGTAGGGTCACGATGCATCAGAACTAACTGGAGATCCCCTAACATCATCAACAGCATCATTATTTAGGGGCCCTCATGGCACACTGAGAAAGCACTCAGCTGATGACCAAAAGGTGGAGGCTCCAACCCTATGCAGCTGCTCCAATGGAGAAAGACCCAGTGAAAGATCTGCTCCTGTGAAACATCAACCGAAAAGACAACTGTCTGCCATCAAGTGTACTCTGGCTCAGAGCAAACCTGTGGGGCAGGGTCAAAATGCCCATGTGGATTTCTGAGACTGAAACTCTTTATGGGATTAGAAAGCCTCCTCTCTCTCCCTCTGAGCTGCTAGTGGTTTTAAACAGCTGACCTTGTGGTTAGCAGCCCAGCACGTGACCACTCCACCAGCAGGGCCTATGTTAGATAGGCTTCTCTGGAGAACAGAACCAGGACATTAATGATTTGATAGAGAGATAGATAGATAACATAAGAAATAGTTGATTAATCTATAAAGCAGTGCAAATGGCTCAGTGCAACTCACTTCTGTGAGACAGTTAATACACTGACAGTCCCTCAAGTCTTGAGGGCCCCCAGGGAGTCAGTCCTCTGTAGAGAAATTCAGGCTATCCAGCCAGGGGCAGCAAACAGGTCACCAACAAAGCAGGTCACCAACAGTCATCCATATGACAGGGTCCGACAGTCCCCAGCTCAAGTGATGTATCTACCAGTAGCATGACCAAGCAGGTGTTGGAGGAACCTCAAACTACAGCGACACAGCCCACAGGTTAGCCCACAGGTAGTGTAGCTGGCAAATTGAGGCCAAGAACAAGCAAGGCAGCCGCACAAGGGTCTGATCATCAAAGAGCAAGAGACAAGAATGGCAAGGCTCGCTGAACCATTTAGCTCCCCGCCCTTCAATTAATCAAACGTGTGTTCATTGGCCATGTTGTCACAATAAACCTACATATCACAAGGCCCCTTCCTGTAAAGATTACAGCTATTGAAACCCTTAGGGGTTCTGTTACATTGGGTCACTGGGAGTTGAAAACCAACTCCATGGTAGCTAACAATAGCGTCATTACCGTACATACTCGTGTATAAGCCAAGATTTTTAGTACATTTTTTAATCATTTTATTAGGGGCTCATACAACTCTTATGACAATCCATGAATTGTGTAAAGCACATTTGTACATTCATTGCCCTCATCATGCTCAAAACATTTGCTCTCCGCCTAAGCCCCTGACATCAGCTCCTCATTTCCCCCCTCCCCGCTCCCCGCTTCACGAACCCTTGATAATTTATAAATTATTATTTTGTCATATCTTGCCTTGTCCAACATCTCCCTTCACCCACCTTTCTGTTGTCTGTCCCCCAGAGAGGAGGTTATATGCAGATCTTTGTAATCGGTTCCCCCTTTCCAACCCACCCTCCTAGTATCACCACTCACACCACGTGTCCTGAAGGGATCATCCACCCTAGATTCCCTGTGTTTCCAGTTCCTATCTGTACCAGTGTACATCCTCTGGTCTAGCCATATTTGTAAGGTAGAATTGGAATCATGATAGTGGGGGGGGGGGGAGAATTTAGGAAGTAGAGGAAAGTTGTATGTTTCATCGTTACTACATAGCACCCTGATTGGCTCGTCTCCTCCCTGAGAGAACCTTCTGTAAGGGGATGTCCAGTGGCCTACAAATGGGCTTTGGGTCTCCACTCTGCACTCTTCCCCCCCCCATTCATAATGATATGTTTTTTTGTTCTGATGATGTCTGGTACCTGATCCCTTCGACACATCGTTATCGCACAGACTAATGTGCTTCTTCCATGTGGGCTTTCTTGCTTCTGAGCTAGATGGTTGCTTGTTTACCTTCAAGCCCTTAAGACCCCAGACACTAAATATTTTGGTAGCTGGGCACCATCAGCTTTCTTCACCACATTTGCTTATGGACCCATTTGTCTTCAGTGATCGATTCAGGGAGGTGAGCACACAATGATATGATTTTTTTGTGCTTTGATGCCTGATAACTGATCCCTTCGGCACTTCGTGATCGCACTGGCTGGTGTGCTTCTTCCATGTGGGCTTTGTTGCTTCTGAGCTAGATGGCCACTTGTTTACCTTCAAGTCTTTAAGACCCCAGATGCTATATCTTTTGATAGCCGGGCACCATCAGCTTTCTTCTCCACATGTACTTATTCACCCGCTTTGTCTTCAGGGATTGTCAGCACATTTTTTTAAAGCAGTTTTTGTGGTAAAATTAGTTGTCTTGACTGATATCGGGTCGGCTGATACTCGAGTATATTCGGTATTATTACCCCTATATTTCACCATTCTTGAAGAAAGTGCTGTCCAAATGCTCCTTAGAAGAGAGGCTGGAGAAACTTCGTCTCAGGTCCTTTCATCATGTGTTCATGAAGGACTGGTCCCTGGAGAAATGCTCATGATTGGTAAAGTAGAAGGGCGTTGAAGGGGGAGGCGCTCGATGAGATGAACTGCAGTGGCTGCACAGTGGTGTCAGGCAGGGGAACACTGGTAAGGACAGTGCAGCCCGGGCAGTGTTTTGCTTTTTGTTCACCAGGTCTAAGATGACTAAGAACCAGCTCAATGGCCCTAATGACAGCACAACCATAGCATTTCATCACTATTATCATTGTGAAATAACTTGGACAACTGACAAGACAAAGCGAGGAATCTTGATGTTTTGATTTACTCAGTTTGGATGAACATTTTCCTTTATTAAAATCCAAATCAGTTGCTGTGGAGTCAATTCAGACTCGCAATGACTTCATCTGCTCCATAGGATTATCAACAACAACAATTAATTCACTGCCAAGGAATCCATCTAGACTCCTGGCAACCGTACAGGCCAGGGTAGAGCTGCCCCGGTGGGTTTCAGGGAATCTAACTCTTTTCAGGAGTAGAAAGCCTTGTCTTTCTCTCACAAAGTGGCTGGTGGTTTCAAACTTCCCACCTGTGGTTATCAGCCCGGTGCCCAACCACTACACCAGCAGGGTTTTCAGCGGATGTTTTTTCAGAAACAGATCACTAAATTTTTCTTTCAAGCTCTCTCTAGGTAGGCTCGAACCACCCACCTCTCAGTTAGCAGATGCTTGCCTATCCAGGGAACCCTTCCTTTCTTATTACGCATTTGTATGTATTTTATGAGTTGCTTCGCCATGTTTTAATGTATTTTTTATTTTAATAGTCTTATTGATATAATTCATGTTTCATATAGTCAATAGTTTATATATATTTTAAAGGGTTGTGCCATCATTACATGAATTTCAAAACATTTTCTCCTTTCTTGTACTCATTATTATTAATTCCCCATTTGCCCCACCCAACATCCCCTGCCATAACCCCAAGAAACTATTAATCCATTTACTGTGTTGGTAGATTTTACTCTCCTGGATTTTGTTAAAAGAAAAACATACAAAATAAATACCGTATAGACTTGAATTTAAGCCAACCCGAGTATAAGCCGAGGCACCTAATTATCACCTGGGAAACCAGAAAAAATGATTGACTCGAGTATAAGCCTAGGGTGGAAAATGTAGAAGTTATCGGTGAGTTTCAATAATCAAAACAAATGAAAATAAAATTACTAAAAATTGAGACATCAGTGGGGTGATGTATTTCAATATTTATTTTAAATAAAAAGCATAAATAAAAGCACAAATCATTTAACATTAGTAAACCAGCACAGTAAGTGGAAAATAGGTTCAACAAAAACAATAAGGTGTCAACAATGATACCTTAAGAGTACTATTCCCTGAGCTCAATCAGCAACCAAGCTAAAATGTAAAGAGTTAAAATCCTTCAAAACTGGATTCCTCATCATCATCCGTATCCCAGTGCAGAGCTTCAGCTGGTGTGAGGTCATCATAGACTCTGTCCTCACTGAGATCGCCGTCATCCCCATCACTGCTGTCATTTTCATACAAAGCACAGTCTTCACTGCCATCCACAGCATTACTAATACTACATTTCTGGAAGGCACGTCGCACCATGTCTTCTGGAATGTCTTCCCATGCATCTCGAACCCACTTTGCCATTAACTCCATGTCAGGCTTCATGAGATTTCCTCCTTTTGTTAGTCGGGCTTGACCAGATGACATCCATTCATGCCACATCCTTCACCTGTGGTCTTTAAAAGACTTATTCAAAGATACATCCAGAGGCTGCAGTACAGATGTAAGCACACCTGGAATAATGGCTAAAGTAACTTTACTAGATTTTGCCATTTTTTTTAATGTCATCTGACAGGTGGGCTCTGAACATATCCCAAACAAGTAACGATGGCTTTTTTCTTTAAGGCTGCCACTGGTCATCGGTTCCAAATTTCTTCCAGCCATTCTTTTGTTCCGTCTTCATCCATCCAGCCTTTAACATGTGCACGCACAGTAATTCCTGGTGGGAGATTGGTCTTTTTAGGCAAGGTCTTTCTTTTAAAAATAATGACAGGATGCAGCTTAGTTCCATTAGCCAAACATGACAGAACAACTGCAACGTGTTTGTTTGTTTGTTTTCATTTCCTGTGGTTTTGAGAAAAATGGTTTTTTCTCCTAAACTTGCCACAGTTCTGTTGCTTGGAAGATCAAAAATCATGGCAGTTTCATCCATATTCCCAATATCTGCCAGGACATAATTATAAATCCTTCTTTGTTTTAAAATAAATGACTAGAATCACATAATCTTTTTCTTCAAGGTCTTGTGGCAATTTCTGGGAAATCTTTGTTCTTTGTCTCAAACATAGTAGACCAAACCTATTCATGAAGCGGGTACACCATCCTGCTGATGCAGAAAATTTTTCAGTGCCTGGTACTTTACATTTGTCATCTTTAGCCATTTGTAGAGCACATATGCGGATTCCCATGTGTGTTACGCAGTAACCATTTTGACGACACTCCATAACCCATTTATGCAATTCACTCTCTAGAGCCCCATCAAAAGGTGCTAAACCATGATGAGCTTTTTTTTAGCTTTAGGAATCTGTTCCTAGTCAGCCTTCATTTTCCGCCACTCCCTCACTTGCTTTTCTTCAACACAGAATTCCCTACTTGCAATATTGTTATTGCTCTCTTCTGCTCTTGACACAACCTTCATTTTGAAACCAGCCTCACATGACCGGCATTTTTGTTTTGGTTCAAGAGCATCCATTTCTAATAGGATAGCCTGGAAGAGAGGGGGAAGTCCGTGCAGGTGGGGGATGCAGGATGTGAATTAACACAGATACCAGAGGGGAGAGACAGAGCGCAGCCACAGACACATCCTTACCAGTTCAGCTGCTGGCATAAGTGAATCACTATGGGTGCTTCTGTGAATTGGAGCCGTCCACATCATAGGACGGCTCTGATTGGTTAGATGTGAGTAAACAAGCATTCAAAGCCCTGTAGTTTCAGTGGGTCTTTGAATGAACAGTGGAGAAACAACAATCACCCACAAGATAATGGGCACTTGTCCCATTACCTCGGCGGAGGGGGGGGGGGCGCAGTGAGATGTTACACCTCGCTGGTGTACCACTGACCCGTGTATAAGCCGAACCCTAGTTTTTCAGCACATTTTTTGTGCTGGAAAAACTCGGCTTATACACGAGTATATACGGTAAGTAAAACAGAGAAACCCTCAACTGAAAAGAAAGCAGAGAATAATAAAAACCAGAACAAATGCACAAGGTCAAAAGAGAGAACAAATGAGAAGATGTTAAATTTTAACCTAACTACATCTTTGTTAGTCCAATTTCCAATGCATTCGGTCTGATATTCCCGAACCTGGTCAATGGTAACGGGATTAACTGAGGCTTAATCCGAGTGGGACTCTACAAATAGATATTGGACTTTCACTGTCATCCACAGCCTCTTAAAATTGGGTGCTCAGAATGTAAACTCTAATATCATTTTCTCCTCTGATCTTGGATTTTATTATTTATAATATTTGGATCACACAGGCTTGTGTGCTTCTTCCATGTGAATTTAGCTTACACTTTACTTAGAAGGCTGCTTGTTTTAAGACAAGCCTTTAAGACCCTAGATCAGGGTGCTCAATAAGTGGCTCGCAATCTTCTAATCAACTGCAAATGTAGTGTGGGTAGATCGCATGGCATTAAAAAAATAGACTTAAGTCGGTTATCAATCCCATCACTTAATTAATATACAGTGCAGTCAATCAGATGCGGTCTTAGATGTTAAATGCATGCACAAACAACTGCACTAAGTGCAGCAAAACCAACAAGCTAAATTATCGCCAATTTTTAGACCTTGTTTTTTTTCTCTGAAATGTAAGAAAGGTGTGTTAGACAGGCTTCTCTAGAGAGATAAAACCAGATTGCAGATAATTTTATAGTGTATTTATAAAGATAGATAGATAATACAAGAAATTAACTGTTAAATTATAGATAGATAGATAGATAGAAGAAATGAACAATTAAATTATAAAGCAGTACAAATGGCTCAGTGCAACTCACTCCTGTGAGAGAGTTGTGAGACAATGGCAGTCCTTCAAGTCTTGAAGGCCGCCAGGTAGTCTCTGTAGAGAGAGCTAGGCTATCCCAGCACAGGCAGCAAACAGCAAGGCAGGTCACCAACTGTCAGTCAGGTCACCAACAGTCAATCCCCAGCTCCAGAGATGTACATTCCAATTCTCTGGCAAGGCAAGTTTTGAAGGAACCTCAAATTACAGCGACACAGTTCACAGGTTAGGTGTCCCACAGGTAGTGTAGAATGCAAAATGAGGCACAGAACAAGCAAGGCAATCACACACTGGTCCAATAATCAAAGAGTGAGAGACAAGAAAGGTGAGACTCACTGAGACATTTATCTCTCCGCCCTTCAATTAATCCCACATGTGTTTATTGTCCAGGCTGGCACAATAAACTATCTCAAAAGGGTATTAAAATGATTGAGGGATCTGGACCAAGTAAGAAGACAAAAACGTATCACTTTCATACAGAATGGGAGATTTTGACGCTACAAGCTGACATTCAGCTGAAGTCCAGAGCACGTGAACAATTCTTGAATGTACTGGCAGAGGGATAGTACCCAAGCATGAGAAAATGTGCTGCTACCTCCTTGACTGTGTTATTGGCTCTACTTATTTATGTGAGTCAGCCTTTTTCCACATAAAGATCATGAAGTCCAAGTACCGTTCCACCATGAATGATGATCATTTGGAAGTGTGCTTGAGGCTGGCTGTCAGCAGCTACTGTCCAGACTATGCATCCCTGGCTCATTTCATTCAGTGCAAGTCATCAGAGAAAACTCAGGTCATGACAAAAAAAAGTGTACATAGTTAATTGCGTTGTGTTGTGCAATATGGACTCATGTGGTTATTGAAGGTACATAAATGTATGTTGCACATATAAAGAATTCTCAGTGCATTTATGCATAAATGTAATAAATAAATGTTTGCATGTTTGTAGTTGGTAGATAATTTTGACTTGATCATTTTATAAGTAGCTCACATGCTGAAAAACGTGAGCACCCCTGCCCCAGCTGTTATTCTTTCTGATACCCGGGCACCATCTGATTTCTTCACTGCGGTTTGCTATCGCACCCATATTTTCAGTGATCTATTCCTGAGGACAATTATAGAGTCATGTTATAAGAAATAATAGTTCTGAGATTAGGGCTATGCTTAAGTGCAAGTTCAAAATCCATTCATGTATCTATGGTTTATATATGTCCCTTGTCTGCTTTAAAGACATCATTGTCATTTTCTTAGAGAACATTATAAGTCATTTCCATGGGGTATATGGTAAGTCTACTGAAATATCATTAATGTAGTCAATGATCTAGAAATGAAAATGCTGTCTAGAAAAATAAAGCATACTTGAAGAGGACAGCTTTTTAGACTAAAGTATATGAACTGTTGGCTTTGTTGACAGAGTAAAACCTTAAGTGGCTGGGCACCATGCAACAAGGAGGGGTGGCCATCGGGGGGATGGTCAGCAGCACTCGCTCCCAGAGGTAGAGCTGTGCCTACAGTGTGAGACAGACCATGAAAAGGCAGCGAGAATATGAAACTAGCAAATACATAGTGGTCCTGAGTTGCCGTGTATTGGGCACCCTCGAAGCAAGAGATTGAGCCCAAACCCAATACCTTCTGAATCTAGAATCTTGGGATAGCAGTCATCTATCCATCTAAAAATGGATTTTACTGGGGTTTTACAGCCTGAAGTCCAGGAGAGCATTTCACTTCCTTCCATTTATTGAGGTTCCAAATTGGATCTTTCTGCTGTGGCATAGAAAGGATGATGTGTACCTCAAAAGGAAGACTCTAAAGTCCCTTTTGGCTTTACCATGTGACCTGGCCACTAAGGGCTGGACAGAGACTAGATCAAAACTGCCCCCTCAGGAACATGATAGCAGGCATATTTTCTGCCTGGAGGTCTATGTAAATAATGTGTGTTTTTTCCCAATGGCAGGTGGCCCCGTCTGATTTATCTACCAACGGAAGTGAAAGCACCTTTTCCAAGATAGACATGTCTCCCCACACTGCTGGACTTGAATTTCCGTTAAGGTTCCCTGCCCAGCCCTGTAGACTGTTGATTCGGGGTAACATAGAACAAGTTGTATGGCAGGAACAGATTGGTCGTCTCTCTCTCTCACCCCAACGTGAGAAACTGACCTCAGCTAAGGGGATGCCTGCTCCATCAAGTCATTACTAAGCGATGCAAATCAGGATATGCTGTGGTTCACTTTGATGGAGGGCCAAGACGGGCTTCAGGCCAGCGCAGCCCAGTGAATAAGTATAATCTAACACACTTGGCCTCGCCTTTCCTCTGCTCATTGGACAGTGGCACTATGACATCATGAGCACAAATTCATTCAGGGCTTGCTTGGACATCAGAGATGGCTTTCTGACCATTCAGAGGGAACTAGGCCATAAATAAGAAGCTGTTGGTAGGAGAGAAAGTCTAAAATGAATGTCATTTTCACCAGAGGTGACTATGAGTTCATGATGCTACTTGAAAAATCAGCCTGCGGGAGAGAAGCTGAACAATGTAAACAAAATGCCTGGAACAGGAAAATGTACCGAGACTGACATGTAGTAGTGGATTCCAGGTGTGGGTGAAAGGATGGGGAAGAGGGAGGCGTTGCTTAGGGGACATGAGCTTCTGTACAGGCTGACTGGAAATTGTGAAACATGTACTGTTGGTGGTTGCCATCATGATGAATGTATTCAACGTCACTGAATTGCTCATGCAAGAAATGCTGAAATGGCAACTGTTTTGTGACTTGCATATATATAATCACAAAGTATAAATATACATATACTTATATGTATAACAGTTTTTAAAGGAGAAAAAGTCAGAGCAAGTCAAATTCAAGAGGAAAAGCTTACTTCAGCCTAGTGTCTTTTTGAGTATTAGTGACTTGCACTTACATAATATTGTTATTCTGATTACTAAAAGAGCTTTGATAGGTGTCAAATGCAAAGTGATAAAAAAACATAACTTTGATGTGCCCTAAAAATGTAGTCATGCATGCATTCCTCCACCTCTGGGTACCAGCAGGAATGGAGCAGCCCCCTGCTGTCATCCTGTTCTCAAATGCCCCAGACTAGTTCGCCTCAGCTGCACGGCCCAAAATTTTACCCAGCCAAATAGGATGCTATTTAAAAATAACATAGCAATTCCTCAAACAATTCAAAATAAAAGTATCATACCAAAACCAAATCAAACCAAACTGACCGACATTAAATCTATTGTGTCTCATAGCAACCCTATCTGGGGTTTCTGACACTACATCTTTCAAGGGGCAGACAACTTTATCTTTCTTCGAGTTAGGAGCAGACAAGCTTTGAACCATTGACCTTGTGAATAACGTTCCAATGCTTATCTGACAAGGCCACCAAGGCCAGCAATTCCACTTCTAGCTATATGCTCATACATCTTGAAAGCAGAGACTCAGATACTTGTACATAAATATGTATTGCAGTACAATTCACAAGAGCCAAAGGCTGGGGGGGGGGCGAATCAAGTGTCTATCACCAGATAAGTGAAATATTACTCAGCCATAAAGAGAAATGAAGTTCTACTTTCTGATGCATGCCATGATGTGGCATGAACCTTGCAAACATGATGCTCAGATAAGTAAACCAGACACAAAAGGACAAATAGTATATTACTACACTTACATAAAATATCTAGAATGGGAAGGTCCTTAGAGACAGAGAATAGATGGATGCTTGATAGAAATGAGGGAGAGGGGAGAACAGGGAAGGTGGAGAAGCTCTGTGAACCAATAGTGGTGCTGGTTGAACAAACTATGAGTATAATTGATAGCCCCTCGGCCATACATTTAAAATTGGTCAAAATGGCAAAGTTTAAAAATATATATATGATAGGACTTCAAAGAATGAGAATCCCAGACCACTCCATTGTGCTCGTGTATAAGCTGTAAGCAGATCCAAAGCCAGTCATCAGAACACAAGGAGGGGACACTGCGTGGCTTACAGTCAAGAAAAGTGGGTATGACGATTGTGCCCTTCACCATACATGGTTAATCTTTATGACGAGCAAATAAACTAGGTGGTTACACTATATAAAGAAGAGTGCATACAAGTAAAGTAACATGCAGAATTTAAAAGAAGAAGAATATAGCATGAGGATTGGAAGAAGGATCAGGGACAGCGTGTGGTATACAGTGGACGCAACCTTGCTTGCTAAAATGAGGAAGACTTGAAGCACCTGTTGGTCCAAGATCCAAGACTGTCGCCTTCAGTATAGACTGCAACTCAACGGAAAGAAGACTAAAATCCTCACAAGTGGACCACCAGATGACATCGTGATAAACACGAAAGACTGAAGCTGGCAAGCGTTTCATTTTACTTGGATCTACAATCAACATTCATGGAATTAGCAACAACTCAAATCTATTGCGTTGGGAAAATCTGCTACCCAAGACCTCTTTAAACTATTAAAGAGCAGAGGCGTCACTTTGAGCACTAAGATGTGCCTGACCCAAGTCAATGTATTTTCAGTTATGTCACATGCATGTGAAAGATGAATAATAAGTAAGGAAGACCACCAAATACTGATGCATTTGAATAACGGGTACTGGCAAAGAATATTCAAAGTACTGTGGACTGCCAGAAGGACAAACAAATCTGTCTTGGAAGAAATACAGCCAGAATGCTTCATAGAAGTACGGATGGGGAGACTTTGTTTCACATACTTGGGACATGTCCTCTGGAGAGACCAGTCCCTGGAAAAAGACATCATACTTGGTAAAGGTCAGTAAAAAAGAGGAATCTCTTCAGTGAGATGGATTGAAACCATGACTGCAACAATGGGCTTCAGTATAACAATTGTGAGGATGGCATAGGACCAGGCAGTGTTTCATTCTGTCATGAGTAGGGTCGCTGTGAGTCAGAACAGACTCTGTAGCACCTGGCAGAGCTGGAGAGTGCTCTGTTAAGCAGCCACGCTCTCAGACCTGCACCTTCACCGCCAGGTGCACTGAGAGCAAATGAGCGTAAGCATTGCTCTCGGCTCAGAGGTCCATGACCCTGGCAAATGTGCATTATCTAGGGGCACAAGTCAGGTGACCTTCCAGGTTTGGATCACTGGTGATCTACCCCGAGAACGTGTTGTTCTCCTTCAGAGTTAACGAAGGTCTGCACGTCTTTATCTATCAGTCTGGTAGAGCATATCAAGTCTCATGACTGACACACTGTGTTACCCAGGGATACCAACAGATACTCTCCAATGCTGCCGCCGGGAGCATAAACTGGTACAACCCCTAAGGTGGATGTGATGGTCAATTTTATGTGTCCTCTTGACTAGGCTGCGATGCCCAGTTGTTTGGTCAACACTAATCTAGATGTTGCTAAAAGCATATCTTTCACCTCTTTATAGGTATGGTTGACATTTATAATCCATTTGTTGGTTTGATTGCTTGCTTGCAACTAGCTTGTGTTTCTCAAAAGAATCTAAGTCGAAAAGCCCAGCTCACCACCATGGAGATGACTCCTGGTCCCAGCAACCCTACAGGACAGAGAAGAACTGCCCCTGTGGGGTTCGGAGGCTGTGACCTCGTGGCTAGCAGCCCGTGAGAAACACACCAAGCCACCAGTGCTACTACGTCAGATAGAGCCCCCTCTTAGCTGAGTCTTGGAGCTAAATGAGAATCTCAGAATGAATTGATCACCCGTTGTCATCCTGGTCTCCTCCCAGGTCTATCTGAACACCAGGCAGCCCCGTGTTAGCCAAGTGGAACTGAGCCAGAGGGCTTTCATGGCAGAAGCAGGTTGCCAGGCCTTTCTTCCGTGGTGCTTCCGAGTGGGTTCCAACCTCCCACTTGTGGTTCAGTCATTTGGTCAAGAAATGATGACACGACACCGTTGTGAAGAGCCTGTGTGTTTTGGAGGGGCTGAGGTCCAGCTCCCAGCAGGAAGCATGGGCCAGGCCAAGATTCAACGCCGAGGCAGCAGCAAGAGAAGGAAGTGGTCATGACGGGCATTTTTTCCACCTCAGCAGACCGCCCCAGTCTGGGGGTGCCCATGCGTCTCCTCAGCTCAGAAACATGGGCCTGCGGACCCACCCTCCCCGCCCACCGGGACGGAATTCATCCTTTAACTCTCTGTTGGCATGGCTGGTCAACAGCGGGATCACAGGTGGAGGCCGGGATCTGGCATGGCTGGTGGCTATGGGGTGGATTGTATGCACAGCAGCAGTGGTGCGAGCGAGCCAGCCAGGGAGGGCCTGGTGCTGGGAGGAGTGTGAGCGCCACTCCAGAGAAGCGTCCGATTTCCGCCCAGTCCTTTCGGGGACTAGGATCAGCCTGTGAATAACAGAAGGAAGGCCGGCCCAGCAGAACCAGGCAGGTGAGACCGACCTGTGCTTTCGGGCCCGTGAACATGGTGGTTCATTTACTTCCTCAGTCATTCCGAGGGTGCTGGGTGAGTACCGTCAGCATGAGAACCAAGCTGCCGTAACAAGGAGGCTGACTCTGCCTTAAGGAGGCCTCTCTTTCCCTTCTCTGTTACAGAAGGCTGTGCGGTGACTCAAACCCCTTCCCTGTTGTGACTCCCTGAAGGCTGTGCAGCTCAAAGTATGGTCCGGGCACTTGCGGCAGCACCACCACTGGGAAGTCTGTTAGAAATGCCAGTTCCCGGGCCCTGCTTTGGAAACACTGACCAGCAGCACCTCTGGGGGTGGGGCCAGGGATCCTGGCAAGTCCTCCGGGTGATTCTTAAGCACACATGGGTCTGAAAAGCATGGCTGCAGGCTGCCGTTCTCTGAGCCTGCTCAAAGCAGCAGTGTCTGAGGCATGTCTTTGTCACCAGGGAAGATCTTTTGAAGAAGGTGAAAGTGAATCCAGGGTCCCTTTAGGGATCGTAATTGTTGTTCGTTGATGACAACTGATGGAGACGCCGTGTGTGCAGAAAGAACAGCGTTCCACGAGGGTTTCAGAGCAGTGACCCTTCAGAAGCCAGTTGCCTGGCCTGTCTCCTGAGGCGTCTCCGGGTGGGTGGGACCTGTCCCAACTTCCAGGGACATCCTCCTTTAAGGATGTGAGGTGGGGAGTCGAAAATCCCATTGCTGAGAACTTAGTCATGTGGCCATGTTAGCTACAAGGGATGCTGGGAGAAGGAGCTTCAGGCTGGTTGGCTGTGCACTGATGCACCAGTATCCATTGTTGACGGAGGTGGGAGGTGCGGGGCACACCCAGGCAGCTGTGCTTTCCGTCCACATTCGAGAGTGCCAGGTGTGGGAGAGGAGGCTCTTCGAGAAGACACCACTCATTCCCTCGAGTGACTGGCTGTCTAAGGAAGGCGCTCCTTCCCGGTGCAATGGTTGAACAATCGGGGTGAGCGTGGGTGAGTCTCCTGAGACCAGGGTGCAATTCTGTATGCAACACTCTCATCTTAGACAGAAGGTCGCTAACAGTGGTCGTTACATAATTGGTTGTCAATTTGAGACTGTTAAGAGGGACGGGCTGAAGGGCTGAAGGTTAGTTAGCCTGTCAATCAGGTCGCAGCTTGATAACCTCATGTGGAGGCGCTAAGGAGAGAAAAAGCTTGCTGGAGGCGGGACACACTCTCACTCCCTGCAAGACATTCCTGCGGACAATACACACGGAGCTACGCTAGAGCCCTGGAGCTGGGGGAGCCACGTGGAGGACCCAGCCAGTGTTCCACTGCCACTGGATCCACAAGACCTATGGACTTGATCTGGACTGGGCTGGGATGGTTTCTCAATATACAATTGCTCTTTTATATAAAACTCTTTCTTATACACAAAAAAAAAGAATCTAAGTCAGTTTTGATTTTACTTTTGCTCTTGTTATAACCACTCCAACCAGTGCTTGGATCTGACGCGTGAGGTACCTGGGTTTTTTTTAAAGCTGTGACCCTTCTCTCTTTGACTCTCTCACTTTCTCTCTTTTTAATAATCAACCTTAACTATGAGGTTTCCTTCAGCAATCTGGGTGGGCTTCAATTGAATGCCTTAAATGCAAAAACAGAGATTTCCTAGAGAAAAAAGATTCCAGTTCAGGGTTATAACATAGACTTTCTGCCAGCTGGCATGGCCTACCCACTACAGATCTTTGACTTGCCAGCCTCTACAATGATGTGGTCATTTCCTTAAAATAAATTGTATAAAAATACATAATGTATGTGCATATAAGAGTTCATACAAGGTCAACTAAAACAGAATTGCTAGTAGGGCTCTTGTTCATACATGCATGGCTTATTCCAAACAAACTTGTTTAAACATGTCTGTCATCACAGGGATGCTCAGACAAGTTATCTCAGTAATACAAGGGGTACCCCCCCAAAACCAGAATTCCTACCACCCCAAACCTATTTTGATTTTTTAACAAAACAATCTTATCACCTTCAAAATACATTGCATTACACTTAATACATTTATCAAATCTGTGATTCCATTCTTAGAAGCATTTCTCAAACGCACCTGTTTGGATGGCTGGAAGCACCTCCCTTCTTTTGTTCTTCACCTCTTCTTTGTCATCAGATTGCTGCCCTTTCATGTCCCTGTTCATTCGAGGAAACAAAAAGAAGTCGCACAGAGTGAGATCAGGTGAGTCAAGTGAGTGAGGCAAGAGAGGCCTACTGTTTTTTTTTTTTGCCAAAAACTGCTGCACTGAGATGGCTGCATGAACAGGTGCATTGTCATGGTGGCAAAAACATTCCCCTTCTGCCACAAAGATCCTTTTTTTTTTACACACTCTTTTCAGACCCTTTAAATAGAATGCTTTGTAAACAGTCTGACCTGGTGGAAAGAACTCCAAATGCACTATCTCCCTCACATTAAAAAAACAAATGAGCATCATCTTGATCTTTGATTTCACTTGACGAGATTTTTGGGGACGAGGTGACAATGGCGTCTTCCACTGGCTTGAATGATGTTTGCTTTCGGGGTTGTAAGGATAGCACCATATCTCATCATCAGTCACAACCTTGGAGGGAAAGTCTGGGTCGCTTAGAAACTGTTCTTTCACACCACTGTGTGTTTCCAGTCAACACTCTTTTTGGCTGGACAGTCAGAACCTGAGGCACAAATTTCTCAGTGACCCTTCTTATTCCCAAATCTTCCATTAAAATTCACTGAACCGAACTCCAGGTTGGGCCAGATAACCTCCCCATCTCTGCAATGGTCCGTCGTTGGTCTTCAAGCACAAGTGCATGAATTGTCTGACGTTCTCATCATTTTCTTGTCATTTTGGGAAGTCGGCAAATTCTTCCAGCATGAATGCATGAGTTGTCTGACATTTTCGTCATTTTGGGAAGTTGATGGATGTCCAGAATGAGGTTTATTATCAATCAACATTTCACCTCTTTTGAAATGAGAAAACCACTCATAAACTTGGGTTTTTCCCATAGCACTGTCTGTGTGTTTTGGGGCGGTGGTGGGGGGTGACCATCTTGTACACTTGTCTTAGTCTCCTTACTGCACCTTAAAAAACAAACAAACAAACAAAAGATCCAATCAAAGCAATGACTTGGAGGGGATTGGCTGAACCAGTTAAATCCAAGTTAGAGAGGTAGCTCAGAAGGTGATGATGACTAACTTTCGGAGATTAAAGGGGTAATCCTGATAGATTTTCTCAAAGACCCAGGACAACATGGGGCTTTATTAGGAAGAATTGTTAAGAAAATTGAACACTGCCTTGGTGAGAAAAAGACCGGGAACATTATGCCAGGGAATTTTTCCCATCGCAGCAATGCCGCCGCTCGTTCTTTGAGGGTAGGAAGGGCCATCCTACAAGGACTTTGTCGGGAAACTCTGCTCCTCATGCCCTACAGCCTTGGTGGTGCCCGTTCAGATTTCTTTTTGTTCCCAAAGCTCAAAGAACGCTTAACTGGAACACAATTTGAGTCCCCTCAGGACGTCAAAAATACCATTCTAATGTAAAACCAAAGATCAGAGGGTGGAAATGCCAGCTTCAGAAGTGTAGAAAACTAGATGGAACAAACGCTGAGAAACAATAGCTTCACATTGAGATAGTTTTGTTTAATAAAGGTTCCTATGATTTTGTAGCAATATTTTTACTTATCCTCATATATATGTGTGTGTGCAATGCATATGTATTATGTAATCTATATCATTTATTTTTAGAAATTAGCTTGTGTGGTTTGGGTTTTGGTTTTTTAATGCATGGAAAAATCCCATTATGTTTTCACTCCATTTTTCCACGAACTTTATTTTTTATGTGTAAGGAAGAACTTTATATCAAGAAGCAATGTTATATCAAGAAGGCATCCCAGGCAGTCTAACTCAAGACCAGGAGTCGGATGCTCGCTGGACCCCTCGAGTCTCATGTAGCTTCAGACTGGTGAAGCAGAAAAGTGAATCAGGAAACAGGGGGATCCCAGGCTGGGTGCTGTAGAGCTACGTCGATCTAAGTACTGGGAACACAGCAGCTCGCGTGGGACCAACCACAGAAGGAGGCAAACACAGAATCCAAGGACGCAGGAAGGTGAAGGGCAGAGAGAGAGAGAGAGAGAGAGAGAGGTTGCTAGTGTCTCTCTTACAAAAAGGCCAACCCCCTGAGAAGGTATCATCAGACTGTGACCTGATTGATAAGTTGAACTCCACACTTACGCTTTCATCCAGGTACAAGTGAACGTACAATCTGGCCACTACACCATTTGTTTTTAGCACAGGCCAAATAGGTGAGCTGATGGAGATGTGATGGAAATCACAATGCCAGCATCCTTCAGGCGGCACTAACTTCTGCCATCTCCCCAGGGATGTTGCAATATTTGGGGTTTACTATTTCCCAAGTAGAGGCGGTACTAATGGCTTCCACTTGGCTCCCTCTGCCACAATAACCCTCATTCCACATGTCAGAGATCCAATATGGGGGGTTTACCCATAATTACTGAGTAAGTCTGTTCCAATTAGGCTTTAGCGCAGTGGGAAAATCACTGCAGGTTGGATTTGGGGGCCCATTAGTTTGTTGTGAGGCAACCAAGTTAAGATTCCAGTAATCTTGACCCCCATATACCGCACCCCCCGACTCTGGTTGTTGGGCCAATGACACTTTAGCTCTCCTGGATTTACTGTAAATTCAGAGTCAGTGTCTAGTAATCCCTGCGAAAAATGTCTGATCATTCCCTTTTCTCCAATAAGCAGTCATTCTTATAAAAGGCTGAAGATCTGTTGGGGGAAGGCTGGGAGAAAGACTTTTTGGTAGTATAATGGGATCCTTCTTTGAGATCCAGCCTCCCCTTCATTCAAGGGGCTGTAATTTCCATGAAATTTTTTAAATGCCCTTATTTACCATATTGGTTCTGTTTGTCTAGAGAACTCTGACTGATCCTGTAGATATCTCATTAATATCCATCTGACTAAAAAATGCATAAGCCTGCAAACAGTGCCATTCCACATATAAGAATGTGTCTACACACATACCCATAATATAATATTACTGGGATACTTACTGAACTCTTGTTTGAACTAGAAAGAGACTGGAAACGACCCAAATGCCCGTCACTATCTGATTGTATAAATGATGACACACATGTACGAGGGAAAGCGGCGCCATCACGGAGGGGGGAAAGGATCAACACTGCACATTCTGATGTAGAATTACAACCACAGTCAGAAGAAGTTAAAAAAATAAAAGACAGAGAGAGCACAATATTGGGTATGGTATACCACGATTTACACAAAATAAGCATGTATTTACAAACATGCTAGCATATGCACAGAATACCTCTGATACTATTCACAAGGGCCTGGCTAATTACAGCTCCTCTGGAGAGGAAGAGGAGCTCGGGTGGGGTGGTGGTTACGAGTTGAGCTGCAATCCGCAAGGTCTACTGTTCAAAACCACCAGCTGCTCCGTGGGAGAAAGACGGGCTTTCTGCTCCGCCAGCAGTGACTGCCTCAGAAACCCTTCTACCCTGTCCTAGACAATGGCTGTGAGTCTACATAGACTCGACAGCGGGGAGTTTGGCTTTGGGTTTTGAGGAGAAGCCAGTTGCTGGGAGAGGAAAGAGAGTTTCTGCATTATAAACCCTTCCCCTAACTATGGACCAAGTATTCATTTTTAAAATCGAAGGGGAGGGGGGAAACAGCCATTTAGCTGTAAAAGGTGTCAACTATTCGCAGAAGCTTTTAGAATGCCCTCCTCCAGTTTCCATACGCCTGCAGCAACTTCGCATTCTTAGATTAGATTAGCTCATCAATGTCATTTTAACAAATTACCACAAAGCTAATGGCTTCCAACAACACAATTTATTATCTCCCAGTTGGTTACTGGCCTCCTGTCAAAGTGTCAGCATGACTGGTTCCTTCTCCACAGACCTGGACAGTGTTTCATTCTGTGGTCATGGGGTCCCTATGAGTCTGAGCCCACTCAATGACACTGAATAACAACAGGAAACTAATTCACCATCTACACTCACATGCAAAGACTCTAGAGATTAAGATGTTGAGATAGTTAAGGTTTATTGCGCCAACGTGGCCAATAAACACATGTGGGGTTACCTGAAGGGTGGAGAGATAAATGGCTCTAGTTCTTGGGTCTCTTGCTTTCTGATGGTCAGACTAGCCAGTTCCCTGCTTCAGCTGGCAAGGCTCCCTTCCTGAGAGACATCCCTGAGGAGAAGCCAAATGGACTTACCCTGATGCAGTCATAGGTGCTGGAACAGCCGCTTAGAGACCCCTGCCAGCACTGCGATGCTTACACATTCACTGATTCAGCTTTCCTCCTGCAGTTGGCATCATTGCATATGTTTTGTGAGATTGAGGAGGACGTTGTAGATCAGTGTTGGACATATGGGCTAATGTCACACTTATGAGCTTGGACAGCACTGAGTTGGGATGCTTTCTTAATGCATACTTACCCTTTATATAAAACTCTGTCTTATATACATATGAGTTTCTGTGGATTTGCTTCCCTAGTTTACCCAGACTGACACAGATGTGGACATCTTCAGTTCTCTCGCCACCCCTCCAACTCACTAGTGAACGTCTGACATTGCCCCGTGATTAAGGACATGCAAGACCGCTCCCTGCTCCCTGTGACTTTCAGGCTCTTGCCTGGCTGCCTCTACTTGTCTTCTCCAGGTGCTATGTCCACCAAGGATCATGGTAATTGGGTCTTAAGTGTAGGAGCTAGTCCAGTCAGCCCCTGGGGGTTTCCTTGGAGGATACAAGGAGAAGAGAGGGCTAGGATTTGGGAAGCTGGCAAAAATTCCTGTCAGAGAGTTTCCTACTGCATGTCCACGCCTTCCTCATTCTGCATACCAATCACCCTTGGTTGTTTTTCTTTCACCGACATTTGAGTGCAAACGTTTTTCATCTTTCGATGTACATTTACCAAGATGTAGCCCCACCACTTGTCTGTCAGTTTGTGGTTCTGTGGTGGCTTGTGTGTTGCCGTGATGCTGGCAGCTGTGTCACTGGTATTTCAGATGCCAACACCCACAGTGAACAGGTGTTAGTCAGTGGAGCTTCCAGTCTAAGACCAGACAACGAGGAAGGAATGCGCTGCCCACTTGGAGTGTGTAGCTGCTGAAAACCTTATGCACAGTGTGTTAGACTGGGTAGACTAGAGAAACAAATTCATAAACACGCATATGTATATAAGGGAGAGGTTTATATACAAGAGGAACTGAACATTGAGAAAACATCTCAACCCAGTCCAGTCCAAGGCCATAAGTCTGATATTAGCCCATATGCCCAATACCAATCCATAAAGTCCTCTTCAGACTCACAAACACATGCAATGATGCCAAATGCAGGATGATCACAAGCCAGTGGTAGAAAGTCCTTGGGTCCAGTGGTGTTATAAGCATCTCAGTGCTGGCAGGGGTCTCTCTGTGGCTTCTCCGGCTTCTGAGGTCTGGTTGCATTCATGTGACTTGTCTTTTGCAAGGTCTCCCAGGGAGTGGCAGAGAGAGAGCCATATCTTCCACCTCCAAGGAAGAAGTACCAGATTTCCCAGGATTCTCAGAAGGCCATACCCACACAGAAATCTCTCTGGCTATCTCCAGATTGACAGCCTAGACTCCACCCCTACACTCTTCATCCTTCAGCTGACACCAGATTAGGGGATTGCCACCCACAGCTTCGAAACATTGTCAGAAAGTGAAGGCCTAATGAGTGGAAGCAGAGCATTGTCGGAGATGGTCCCTGAGGTCAGAGGGCACTCCACATGAAACTGAGGAGGAGCTCTTATAGAGAAGACCAAGATCCTGACAATTGGGTCAACAGGTCACATCGTGATCAAAGGAGAAGAGGTTGAAGTTGTCAAGGATTTTATCTTGCTGGATCCACAATCAATGCTGATGGAAACAGCAGCCAAGAGATCAAAAGAGACATTGCATTAGGTAACTCTGCTGCACAAGACCTCTTCAGAATAGCAAAGATGCTACTCTGGGGACTAAGCTTTGCTTGACCCAAGCCATAGTATTTTCAGTCACCTCAGGCGCATGTGAAAGTTGGACACTGAATAAGGAAGATTGAAGAAGAATTGATGTGTGTGAGTTGTGGTGCTGGGGAAGACTATTGAAAGTACCATGGAAGACATGCGGCCCAAGAGCTCCTTAGAGACAAGGATGGCAAGGTTTCACCTTGTATACTTTGAACATGTTGTCAGGAGAGACCGGTCCCTGGAGAAGGACGTCATGCGTGGTACAGTGGAGGGGCAGCGACAAAGAGGAAGGCCCTCAAAGAGATGGACTGACACGGTGGCTGCATCAATGGGCTCCAGCACAGGAACAATTGTGAGGATGGTGCTGTGTTTCTTTCTTTGGTGTATAGGGTCGCTATGGGTTGGAACTGACGCCATGACACCCAACAACAACAAGCAGTAGCCCATATGTGTAAGGAGTTATGGTGGCACCATGGTTAAGCACTCAGCTGCTAACTGAAAGTTCAGGGGTCTGAACGCATCAACTGCACACACCATGAAGAAAGATGTGGCAGTCTGCTTCAATAAAGATTTCTGGCCTTAGAAACCCTCTGGAGCAGTTTTACCCTGTCCTATAGGGTCACTATGAGTGAGAATCAATGCAATGGCAATGGATTGTGTTAAGCTTTTAACATGGGCCCTAATTACAGATGCAAACATAGTTTCCCCTAAGCTTTTGAAAATTCTGAGGGACTTACAAAAAATAATCACTTCTATACAGTCAATTCCAACTCATAGTGACCATAAAGCACAGGTAGAACTGGCCCTTCATCCCCAAGACTAATTCCATAGGAGTAGAAAGCCTTGTCCTTTTCCCATGGAGCAGCTGGTAGATTCAAACTGCTGGCCTTCTGGTTAGTAGCCCAAAGGAAATTTACAACAAATGGAATTTAAAAATAATAGAACTTTCCCATAAACTTTGTGAATTTTCCCATAAACTTTCTCATACTGGAAAGAGGTACCCAAACCCTCATGATTTTATTTAAGAACAGAGCTCTGAACAGTGTGGAGATTGTAGGTAGGAACCCTGCATACCAGGGCTGACGGCGATGTTAGCAGTAGTTCAAGGAGCCCTGAGCTGAAAGTCTCTCCCAGTTCTGCCACTCACTAGCTCTGCAAAGGTGGAACCGGTCCAGGGCCTCCTCTCTCTCTGTCACGGTCTCTCTTTGGCACCCCTTCCTCCAGAAGCTCTGAGTTCATTGGTCTAGAGTGGGATTCAGGTCTCAATATTTTTGTTTCAGTTCCTCAGGTGCTAAAGCGCTCTAGTGGTGCAACAGTTAAGCATTCACTTGCTTGTCATAAGGTCAGTGGTTTGAACGCATAAGCCACTGTGAGGAAGAAAAACCCAACAGTGTGATCCCATAAAGCTTTTGTTCACACCCACATACATGAAACCCACGGCATGTAGGAAACTTACACACGAGGAGGCTTATGGTTTGCAAAAGCCGGACAGCCCTGTCACTGTTTCTGTGAGCCCAGAATAGCCTAGAAAACCCTGTGAGTCGTTGTGCTCAGCCATATGTGATCAACATGAGTCCTGATTAACGCAATGGCATCTACAATAGCAGCAACAACGCTAGATAGCATCTAATGTGAGATCAGGGTTGAGACACTGGTTCAACAGGGTCTAGTTATTCCCAGCCGATCTGAAATCCAGGTTGCTGGAGGGGCCACGCAAGAGTCTGCAAGAGAGAGGGTACCTGGAGAAGGCAGGTGGGATGGGCTCCGAGGGGGGAGCCGGTCAACAGTGTCTGGAGCCTGAAACAGTGAATCCCGCCAAGTGAGGCCAAGCAGAAGAGCCCTGGGCAGTTCTGCCTTCGCTTATCAAGGCAGAAGCAGCTGGAGCCTAATGCAACTTGAAATCCTCTGAAAGAGACATTGCAAATCAGAGTCACAGTAAGGGTCGCGGCAGTCTGCCAGCCCAGGCTTGTCCCCCAGCCCTGCCGTCCCTCCCACGATGGCTTCCTTCCCCTGTCCTCCCCCTGTCTGAGCTGTGTCCCCACTCCACCGGAACTCACAGAGGCCTCTCCCTTTGGCCATCAAACGGAGTGCGAGGTCCACGTCCATCCTCACCTGGTCTCCTCCCAAGACTTTCAGGAATCAAAGATTTCTGGCCAACGACTAAAAGCCAAATTGTCCTACTTCCCAGAAATTTCCATAAAAACTGATAGTGGGATCCAGTACAACTCCAAAAGGAGACTGAAGAAGAACCGCACTGGGTCCGAAAGGATTGCATGCGCAATTGCACACATGTCTATCTATGCCATCTCAAGTTCACTAGCGTATTAGCCTATCAGGCTGAAAATTTTGCCACTCTTTGAACTACTGGAAATGTTTGACTAGGAAAATTATGGTTTCTTCCTTTGTTTCTCTGCTTCTACATTAATAGATTTAGGAAGTTAGTTTATTGTGCCAACCTGGCCAATAAACACATGTGGGGTTAATTGAAGGGCAGAGGGATAAATGGCTCAATGAGCCTCGCCTTTCGAGTTCTCGGATCTCTTGCTTTCTGATGGTCAGACCAGGGTGCAGCTGCCTTAGCCAGTTCCCTGCTTCAGATGGCAAAGTTCACTTCCGGCAAGACATTCCAAGGAGAAGCCTCATGAACCTACCCAATGCAGCCCTGGGTGCTGGAGCAGCCGTGTGGAGACCCCTGCCATCACTGAGATGCTGACACGTTCACTGATTCAGCTTTCCTCCTGCAGTCGGCATCACTGCATGTGTTTTTTAGATGGAGGAGGACTTTGTGGGTTGGGTTAATAGGTTAATGTTGGACTTGCGGGCTTGGGCAGCACTGGGTTGGGACATTTTCTTGATGTGCACTTACCCTTTAGATAAAGCTCTCTCTTATCCATGAGCTTGTGGATTTGTTTCTCTAAAGTACCCAGACTAACTCAAGAGTCATGCTTGATAAAGTAGAAGGGTAGCAAAAAATAGGAAGGTCCTCAAGAAGATGGGTTGACACAGTGGCTGCCAGAAGGGTCGTATGTAAGAACAATCGTGAGGTTGGACCAGGACCGAGTGCTATCTTGTTCTGTTGTACATAGGGTCACTATGGGTCAGCGAGGAGTTGATTGGCACCTCACAACAACATAATAATAGCTTAGTTCAGTAATAAATATATGACAACTATTGTTTGGCAAGGAGGAAAAAAATGACTGACAAGGACAACACTTGGAAGATGTTGCTGGTTCTGGCTTGATGGTTTATAAGTTTCTCCATGAACCAGTGGCCGTCGGGTAGATTTCAGCTCATGGCAACCCCGGTTATGTCAGGGTAGAACTGCACTCCATAGCGTTGTCAATGGTTGTTTCTGGGTTTTTTTTTAAGTAGATTGCTAGGTCTTTCTATGGAGATGTGTCTGGGTGGACTTCAACCACCAGCCTTTGGGTCAGCAGCCAAGTATGTGAACTGCTTCTCCACTGTCTGTCCCTATACAGGAAAGATGGTGACTCCCCACCAGACTGATTGGTAGACCAAGACACAGAGTAAGGTGCAGGGTAGATTGTCCATGGGTTGGTGTGTCCTGGAATGAAAGGAAGGGCAGGATCTGTGCCCCAGTTGAGAATGAAAGACCATTTGGTGTCCACCGTGGGGCAGCTCAAGAGGACAAGCAGAGGCAGGCTGAATGCAGGCAACTTCTTTCGGTGGGAAAATAGAGCCCAAGATGCCTTTCTTCCTTGCCTGCCTCCCTGTGGCTCAGGATTCCTCAGAAGCCCCCTGGCTTATTAGGATTAGTCATTGTCTCCTGCTTCTCAGCATGGGAGGGCTTTGCTTCCTGATTAGAGAGCCTTAGTATCAGAATCACAATTTGAGAGCCATGTTTTAGCGTAAATTGGTTTGGTGGTTTTTTTCCCATCATTTGTACTTCGGCAATAAATAAAATGCTGACATGCACACCATGCTGAAAAACCCAGGATTCTAAGATGAAGTTCCAAGAACCTGATCCGATCACCTCAAAATGCACTGGTGGGCGTGCAGGGGGGTGGGGTGGGGTGGAGTGGGGTGAGGAAGTTGGAAAAAGAACTTCTGAAAGATGGTGGGAAAGAAACCTCTGAAACCTTCTCCTCCATAAAAGTAATGAAAACACTAGCAAAAAAAAAAAGATCAGAATTGTCTTTTACCAAATTCTAGAACCTGACCAAAGACTTATAGCAACCCCAAACTAAACACAAACGTGTTGCCATCTAGTCGATTCCAACTCATTTTGACCCTGTGTGTTACGGAGAAGAACGCAATTCCAGAGGGTTTTCTCGGCTGTAACTGAGAATGTTACCCAGGAGATCTTGGGGAAAACAGAGCTTCAGGAATTGGCAGGCGCCAATAGAGATGCGCCAACAGAGATGCAATGCTAGAAGCGCTCACTCACCTGTGCCCCAAAGTGTGGAAGACAGCTACTTAGCCGGCTGACTGGAAGTTATGTTTATATAGAGACTGCCAAATAAAGATGACCCAACAGGATGCAGAAATCATCCAACAATATCATGGACAGCAAGTAAAATTACGGCAATGACAGTTCAATACAATTGCGGGAGTACATGAATAGAAAGGTGCCAGAGCTTCCAGCCCCATTCAGAATGTGCAACGAGTATGCCATTGCTAATGTTGGGTGGGTCTGGGCTTAAAGAAGAGGACACAGAAGGAGGTTTGCTTGTGTTTGGGTGACTATGCCGAGGCATTTGAATGCGCTCTGAAGGCACAGGGTCACCATGAGTCAGGGGCCAACCCAGCGGCAGCTAATGAAAAGTAACAACCCTTACATACTCATTGCCCATTTCGCCCCACTGTCCCAGCACACAGCAGTTGTCGATCTGTGTCTAATTTAGCCTATATTAAAAGTGTCCTGTAAGTGAAATCATATAGTATTTGGTCTTTGGTGACTAGCTTCTTACACTTTCAAGGTTCCTTGTCAGTACGTCATTATTGCTATTCCATCACATGATGTTCATTCATTCATCACTCATTGGTTAATAGAAATTTGAGTTGTTTTCACTCTTTGACTATTATGAATAGTGTTACTATGAATAACATCAGAGTACAAGCTTGGGTATGGACATATGTTTTCATTTCTCCTGCACATATATCTAGATGCTAAGAGTGGAAATGGTAGGTCATATAGAATTGACCCAACAGAATGCTCTTATTATAGAACAGTGCCATTGATATAGCATCGATATAGTTAAAGTTTATTGTGCCAACCTGCCCAATAAACACATGTGGGGTTAATTGAAGGGCGGAGAGATAAATGGCTCAGTGAGCCTCGCCTTTCTAGTTCTCAGGTCTCTTGCTTTCTGGTGGTCGGACCAAGATGCAGCTGCCTTAGCCGGTTCCCTGCTTCAGAAAGCAAGGCTCACTTCCTGCAAGACATCCCCAAGGAGAAGCCTCATGGACCTACCCCAATGCAGTCCTGAGTGCTGGAGCAGCTGTGTGGAGACCCCTGCTAGTGCTAAGATGCTTACACATTCACTGGTTTGGCTTTCCTCCTGCAGTCAGCATCATAGTGTGTATTTTGTGAGATGGAGGAGGACTTTGGGGATTGGTGTCAGACATATGGGTCAATTTTGGACTTGTGAGCTTGGGCAGCACTGGGTTGGGATGTTTTCTTGATGTGCACTTACCCTGTATATAAACTCTCCCTTATAAATATGAGTTTCTGTGGATTAGTTCCTCTAAAGTACCCAGACTAATACATACATAAAAGCAAAATTTTGCTGAAGATAACCCAACAACAGTTGCAACAGTACACTGTTAAGGAGCTGCCAGAGGTTCAGGCTGGATTTAGAAGAGGACTTAGAATAAGGTATATTATTGCTGATGTCAGATGGATCTTGAATACCAGAAAGCTGTTTACCTGTGTTTTATTCACTAAGCCAAGGCATCTGACTATACGGATCATAACATACTATGGATGACCTTGAGAAGAATGGGAACTCCAGGACACTTGATTGTGCTTATGCCAAACTGCCCCTCTAGTTTCCAAGACTCTGACTCTTTACAGGGGTAGAAAACTCGGGGTTTCTCCCAAGAAGTGGCTGGTGGTTTTGAACTGCTGGCCTTGCTGTTAGGAGTTTCCCTTAATCCTCTTGATGTTAGCTTTGATCGCCTTGCTGCCCTCTGCTGGAATGACAGATTCAAGTAATGGGGTCACATCCATCATCACAACACACATTTCAAGATCTATGTTGAAGTAATAGGATAATATCTATCAACATACAAGGGAAGCCAGCCGATACAACTATAATTCAAATTTATGTACCGACTAAAGCTAGTGATGCTAGTCAGAATTCTATGAACTTCTTCAGTCTAAAATTAATCAAACTACAATCAAGATGCATTGATAATTCTTGGCCAAGGGAATGCAAAAGTTGGGAGCAAAGAGGAAGGAACAGTAGTTAGAAATAGGCTCTTACTGTACAGAAAGTGTGCCTGTCACTTCATCAGACCCGACTGGAAAACACTCATAAGTGTCAGCAGACTCAACTAGCTATTGGTTTTGTTTGTTTGGGGGTTTTCCCCCCTTTTTCTCTTTCACCCTATGTCTATCTATGTACACTAGGCAGGACAGACAATCCAGAGAGAAAGCAAGAGGACCAATGGTCCCAGAGAGACATGGGAGAGGAGAGGATGTGAAGTGGGAGCAGGAAGCCAACAAACTCGGGGATAAGGGAACAACAAAAGCTCTAAATTTGACATCAAGGAGGGTGTATGATGCCTGGTGGGGTTTGATCAAGTCCAATGTATCTGAGAGGAATTACTGAGAGCTAAATGGAGGGTGTGCATGATAGTGGGACAGGAGGAAGGTGAAAGGAAACAGAGGGGAAAGAAGTAGGAGGCAAGAGATATGTATAGAGGTATAGCTATAGGCATGTATATATGTAAATAATTATTCATTTATAATGAAAGGTATAGAGGCCAGTGTACATATATATATGTTAAGTATTAAGATAGAAGCTGGACTTTGGGTCTCTACTCAAGGCCTCCCGAAACACACGAACTCTTTGTTCTAATAACCTGGCACTCTTTGATACTCACCTTCCCGACATGATCACTGAAGACAAAATGAGTGTATAAGAATATGTGGTCAAGAAAGCGGATGGTGCCCGACTATGGGAAGATATAGCATCTGGTATGTATGGAATATGATAAGAGCTGTAAGAGCCCCTCAAAAGTGATTTTTAAAAGATAAAGCAGCTGTGGTATTAAAGGCTTTAAGTTAAACAAGTGGCTATTTAGCAGGGAAAAAATAAGCCCACATGGAAAAAGCACACCAGCCTGTGTGATCATGAGGTGTTGATGGGATTGGGTAACAGGTATTAAAAGATCCAAAATAAACAATTATATTGATGTGAAAGAGGGGGGTTGAAGTGGAAACCCAGAGCCCATCTGTAGACAATTGGGCACCCCTCCACAGAAGGGTTACAAGGAAGGGACGAGTCAACCTGGGTGCAGCATAGCACCGACAGAAAACATACCATTCCTCTAGTTCCCAAATGCTTCCTCCCTTCCCTGACCCCCACTACCATGACCCAGTTCTACCACACAAATCCGGCTAGGCACTCGGAGTAGACACATCGGTACAGGAATTGATGGAATACCAATTGAAATGTTCCAACAAGCTGATGAACCACTCATCAATGCCAAGAAATTTGGAAAACAAATACTTGACCAATTGACTGGAAGAATTCATATTTATACCCATTCCAAAGAAAGGTGATCCAACAGAATGCTCAAGCTATAGAACAATATTATTAATATCACATGCAAGTAACATTTTTCTGAAGATTACCCAACAGAGAATGTCTAGAGGTTCAGGCTGAATTCAGAAGAGGACATGAAGCTTGATCAGATATCATTGCTGATGTCTGATGGATCTTAACTGAAAGCAGGTATGTTAGGCCAGGTTGACTAGAGAAACAAATCCAGTGACCATAATATATGTGTAAGAAAGAGCTTTATATAAAGAAGTAATTATATATATCAAGCAAACATCCCAGTCCAGTCCAGATCAAGTCCATAAGTCCAATACTAGTCCATAAATCCGATATTGGTCCGTAAGTCCCTCCTCAGACTCACACAGCCACATGCAACGATGCACGGAATGCAGGAAGATCACAGGCCAGTGGATCCAATGGCTGTGGACCCATCACAGGGCTGACAGTTACCAGTGTGGGCCATCAGAAGATGAAGGCAGAGAGAGAAGGGGAGGTTCCCAGAGCCCTCCTTATGAGAAGGCCAACCCACAAGGAGTCACCATCAGGCTGTGATCTAACAGACAAGCTAAGCTCCACCCCTACACTTTTATATTTCTTCAAGCTGGCATGAAATTATGGAACTACCACAGCGGAGAATGCCAAAAGAATTTGACTTGTGCTTTATTGACTATGCCAAAGCATTTGCGTGGACCATAACAAACTATGGATAAAATTGAGAAGAATGGGACTTCCAGGACACTTCATGGTGCTCGTGTGTAACCTATACATGGATCCAGAAACAATCGTTCAAACAGAACAGGGGAATCCTGCGTGTTTTTAAAATCAGGAATGGTGTGTGTCAGTGCTGTGTCCTCTCACCATACACATTCGATCTGTATGCTGAGCACATCATCAGAGAGTCTGAATTATATAAAGAAACTGTGACATCAGGATTAGAGGAAGGCTTATTAAGAGCCTGCAGTATACAGATGATATATCCTTGCTTGCTGAGAGTGAGGAGGACTTGACGCCCTGCCTGATGAAGAACAAGGGTTGCAGCCTTCGGTCTGGATTACTGCTCAATGTGAAGCTAAACAAAAGCCTCCCAACTGAACCGTTAGGTGACATCATGACAAATGGAGGGAAGATTGAAGTTGTCAAGGATTCAGTCTGATTTGGTTCCACAATCAATGCTTAAGGAAGCAGCAGCCAGGAGACCAAGTAACTCATGGTACTGGGTAAATCTTCTAAACAAGACCTCTTTAAAGTGTTGAAAAGCAAAAGAATGTTACCTTGAGGACTAAAGTGCACCCGACACAAGCCACAGTATTTTCAACGGCCTACATGCATCTGAAAGTTAGACACTGAAAATGGAAAAGAATCAGTGCCGTTGAATTGTGGTGCTGGAGGGCAATATTGAAAGTACTGTGGACAATCAAAAGAACAAACAAATTTGTCTTGGAGGAAATAGAGCCAGAGTATTCCTTAAAGACAAGGATGGTGAGCTGTCTTCTCACATTCTTTGGACATGCTGTCAGGAGAGAACAGTCCTTGGAGAAGGAGATCCTGATTGGTAAAGTAGAGGGGCGGGGAATGAGGAAGTCCCTCAGGAGATAAATGGACACAGTGAGTGTAACAAGGACTCTAATTACGAACAATTGTGGAGATGGAGCAGGAATGGACCGTGTTTTCTGTTGTACATAGGGTCACTGTGTCAGTTACATAATCTCCTGTCAACTTGAACAAAGGGGTGGCGTCTAGCCTGTCAATCAGGTCATAGCCCATGATGCCCCTCTTCTCCTCAGGATTCTAGGAACTCCTGTCTTCCTCCCTAGAGGCGGGACATTCTCTCTCTCTCCGCTTCACCTTCCTGTGGGCCAGCCAGATGGAGCCACACTGATGACAGCCAGAGCCCGGGAGATGCATCCACCGCCATTGGATCCACAGGACTTTCCACCCACCAGCCTGTGATCTTCCTGCATTCAGCATCATTGCATGTGCTGCGTGAATTTGAAGAGGAATCCATGGGCTAATATCGAACTTACGAGCTAATATTGAACTTGTGGATTTGATCTGAACTGGGCTGGGACACTTTCTTAATATACAATTACTCTTTGAGATACAGCTCTTTCTTGTACCTACATGAGTGCCCCTGGATTTGTTTCTAGAGTCGACCAGATCTAACAGAGTCGCTCCCAGTCAGAACCAACTTAAAGGCACTTAACAATAACGTGAACTTTAAGTGCATAAAAAGAGAGGTTGTTGTGACTAGCTGGCTCTGACGCACAGGGGCCTTGTGTAGCACCGAGTGAAGCATTGCCATCTTCAGGATCTCTGGTGTGCAAATCCCTTGTACGTGGATTACACCTTAATACTGCTGCGACCCGAAAGGGGCAGATTTTAAAAATATGCCTCTCGCTCCTCATTCTCTGCAAAGTAAGCAGTGATGACAAGGATCAGCAGGGACCTGGAACCGATCATTTTACCATGTCCAGTTTTGCCATATACAGTAAGGCTCTTTTTATTAGAAAATAAAATAGCCACAGACACACTAGTTCAGACTCAGAGTACTTTATATCCTGTAACCCCACTGCCACCAAGTACGTTCTGACTCATACTAACCCTGAGACTGCAAACCTTTTCATGGGAGCAGACGGCCTCATGTTTCTCCCCCAGAGAGGCTGACGGGCCTGAACCAACAACCTTGAAGTTAGCATCCCAGCGCCTCCTCCACAGTGCCATGTCCTACCCAAGAGCAGCCGGTTTCTTTAAACGAGGGCAGATTTGGATGGCTTTCCTGGAGGAATTCTTGGTTTTCTGAATAAAGTGAGTTTGAAGTGGCCCAGGAGTTAGCGAGTTGGGTAAATCCTACAATTGCTGTGCAAATGCCTGTTTAGAGGCCAATGGTCTTTCTGAGTTTTTCTTACTCATTGCTCTTAAGCATCATGCATGTCAGTTGTTGTGTAGTCTTAAGGGTTTCAGGTGGGTGGAGAAACAAAAGAAATAGCAGTTCATGGCATCTTTTTTTTCCTCCCCCACGGTGAAAGGGTTTATTAAGGAAGTTAAGTTGTAAAGCTCATGATAGGTGCTTATCAGGACATGTTACAAAGCTCTTTCAGGTCTACTAATAAATGCCCACAGAGGCATATATCTCTACTATAAACCTCAGTGCAACAGGATTCAGGTCAAGCTCTGTGGGTCAGAAAAACCCAGCTCCGTGAATTATGTCCCCCAGAGGTATCTCACTCCAGTAAGCCTCAGCCCAAAGGCACTCAGCTCCACTTCCATGGCTCAGCAAGTCCGACTCCCCCAATTAAGTGCCCAGAGGCATCCCACTCCACAAGCCAGCCTCCTGCACAAAAGTACTCTGCTTTACTTGCTCTGTGTTTGGGAGGTCCATCACTCTGATCCATGCTCCGGCTCCTGCTTCTGCTGTGGCTCTTCTGATGTTATAGCTACTCTTCATTTGGAGTGTTTGCAATTTTGCTGATGGATTAAGAGGCTACATGCGGTGATGCTGGAATGAAAAGAACCAGTGGTGGACATACTGGCTTGGTTTAGGACATACTGGCTTGGTTTGGGACATACTGGCTTGGTTTGGGACATACTGGCTTGTCTAAACTTGAAAGGGAAGCACAGAGCATATGCTTGCTGCTGTTGCTGTGAGTTGCCATGGTATTGGTTTGAACTCTCAGAGTAAAACTGCTCCCTAGAGTTTGCAAGGTTATGATCACTCAGGAGCAGATAGGATAGCTGGACCTGTCTTTCAAGGCCCTTGGGATGGGCTGAAACCACTGATCTCTCAGTTTGTTGTTTAGCACTTAACCATTGACTCCACGCAGGGATGAATGAATAAGCACAGGCGCTGAGACTACAGTGTCCAGGAGCCACATCTTTGATCCTGGTCAGAATCCCTGAAATTTATTCACTATAATTCCTTAAACTCGCCCACTGTCTGAAGAGCCTGACTTGGGTACAGAGGTGGGTGTGGGGACAAGGTCTTCATATTATCTTATTTTGCCTGATGCCGGCAAATGTAGGTGTGGCATTTGGGACTGTGGTTGCCTCATCATGACCTCACTGACATTGGAGAGATGGTAGCACAGAAAGACAGAAGACATCAGGGTCCTTAATGACCCCACAGCCACTGTGCCAGCCCCAGGGCCTCCCTGCCAGTGCCTATCTGGCTGAATCCTTGAAGAACACATTGCCACTTCTAGTTGGCTCTTCTCCACCTGGCAGAACAGCAGTAATAGAGTGATGATGAGTAACATTGATTCAGAATGATTAAGAAAATATCTTTTTTGGTGTGTGTGTGTGTGTGTGTGTGTGTGTGTGTATTTTTTCTACCTGTGAACTTAGAAAGTGTATGCAGGGGCCACGGTAATTCTCCCAACAGGTCCTCTTTTATAAAGGGATTGTCCGGGCAGTGTTGTTTCAAATACCAGGATCACGTGTGCCTTTAAGGGTGGACTTATAAAGAAAAAACATGCACAACCACCTGTACATTGGTTATCAGCCCCAAGAGGAGTTTGAAAGGTTTCCATGTTAGTAAAATTAGTAGGGTTTAGTCCACTGTACGTGTTCGATAAAAAGACTGCCGTTAAGCATAAGGAAGAAGCAAATGTTTTGAACCTGATTGTGGTAGCAATTGAACAACACTGCTAGATATGACTAAACCATTGAATGGCAGGAGGCCTCCATTATGTGCTGATAAAGTGCTTGGGGTGGGGAGACGGCCACTGGCATTATAGGCCCTTATCAAACCCGCTGCAGCCCTACAACCCTATGGGACAGAGTGGCACTACCCCAGGGCATTCCTCCCTCCATCATTACGGGAGCAGACGGCCTCGTTTTCCTCCCATGGAGAGGCTGGTGGACTTAAACCCCTGACCCTTCCATCAGCAGCCCAACACTTAGCCTGCTATACCACAGGAATCCTTCTTAGCCTCTGGGTGCTGTAAATGGTTTGCACGCCACTGCTAACTAGAAGGCTGGAAGTTCACATCTTCTGCACAGCACCACCTAGAAAGGTCTGGTGACCAATTTCTGAAAGATGATGGACACTGAAAACTGTGGAGCTGTTGTACTTGGACATCCACTGTGATGCCAGAGGAGGGGCAGCAGCGGAAGAGCCAGTGCATGAGACAACGTCATGAGCTTCCCAGCTCATGAATCAAGTAATGCTCAGTATCTTCAGGCAAGAGGCTCATTTGCGCAGTGGGTCTCCAGGCACTTAATTGGGGAACTAATTTTGCTTGACTGGGGGAATAATTTTCCATCATTTCAGGAAGAAGCATATGAGCAAAAACCAAAAGTGCTAAAGGAAGAACTTCAAGCTGCACGGAAAGCATTAACCAACAACAAGCCTCCAGGACTTGAGAGAAGACCCAGTGAAATGTTTCAGCAAGATGATGAAGCTCTGGAAGCACTCACTCGTCTAGGCAGGAGATTTGGAAGACAAGTACCTGGCCAACTGACTGGAAGAGGTCCATATTTGTGCCCATCAGAAAAGGTGACCCAACAGACTGCCCACATTATAGAACAATATTATTAATAGCACATGCAAGTAAGTTTTTGCTGAAGATCATCCAACAGCAGTTGGAGCAGTACACTGACAGGTTGCTGCCAGAGCTTCAGGCTGGATTCAGAAGAGGGCTTAGAAGAGGAAAAATTATCACCGGTTTCAGATGGGTCTTGGCTAAAAGCAGAGAATACCGGAAAGATGTTTATTTGTGTTTTATTGACTATGCCAAGGCATTCAACTGTGTGGATCATAACAAACTAAGGACAGCCTTGAGAAGAATGGGGATTCCACACACTTCATTGTGCTCCTGTAGAACTTGTACCTGGATCAAGAGGCAACTGTGCAAATAGAGCAAGGGAATACTGCATGGTTTAAAATCAAGTAAGGTGTGTGTCAGGGCTGTATCCTTTCTTTCTTTCTTTTTGATTAATAGCAATTACATCTTTTTTTAATTTAATGTGCATTTCTTTTTTAAAAAACATTTTATTAGGGGCTCATACAACTCTTATCACAATCCATACATATACATTCATCAATTGTATAAAGCACATCCGCACATTCCCTGCCCCAATCATTCTCAAAGCATTTGCTCTCCACTTAAGCCCTTTGCATCAGGTCCTTTTTTTTTCACCATATTTATCCAAGCTGTATGCTAAGCAAATCATCAGAAGAGCTGGCTTATAGGAAGAAGCATTTTTTAAATAATTGATTGATTTTTTTAAAGAAGCATATAGGATTGGAGGATGGCTTATTAACAGCCTGTAATATACCGATGACAAAACCTTCCTTGCTGAAAGTGGGGAAGACTTGAAGCACTTGTTGATGAAGATCAAGGATTGTAGCCTTCTATATTAATTACAACTCAATACAATGAAGACCAAAATCCTCACAACTGGACCAATAGGTCACATCATGATAAGCGGGGAAAGGATTGAAGTCGTCAAGAATTGAGTCTTCACAATCAATGCTCATAGAAGCAGCAGTCAAGAGGTCAAATAACTCGTTTCTTGAGTAAATCTACTGCGCAGGATCTCTTAAGAGTGTTGAAAAGCAGGGAGATCACATTGAGGAATAACGTACACCTGACCCAAGCCATGGCATTTTCAATTGCCTCATATGCATGTGAAAGTTGGACATTGAATAAGGAAGACCAAAGAAGAATCAATGCATTTGAATTATGGTACTGCCAAAGAAAGTACCATGGAGTGCCAAAAGAACAGTCTGCCTTGGAAGAAGGACGAATGCTCCGTAGAAGCAAGGATGGAGAGATTTTGTCTCACATATTTGTCAGGAGAGACCACCCCTGGAGAAAGTCATCCTGTTCAGTAAAGTAAAGGGGCAGCAAAAAGGGGGAAAGTCTTCGAGGAGATGGGTTGATACAGTGGCTGCAATAACGGGCTGAAGCATGGGAACAATTGTGAGGATGGTCCAGGACCGGGCAGTGTTTTGTTCTGTTGTATATAGGGTCACTATTGGTCGGAACTGACGCCTACCTAACTGACCCACAGTTAGGTTAAGCGCCTCGGGCCAAGGCGTATAGCAGAAGAACATGTCCTCTTGGCATTTATCAACAGCCCTAAAAAGAGCTTGGTAACATCGCCTGAGCAAAGCAGAGGCCAACAGGCTTGTGGTTGATATCCAAGGACCAGAGAGGAGCACCTTTGAGCACAGCGGAGAAAACCTGTCCTGACCCAAGAATTGTATCCAGAGCCTGAGACAGCCTGGTATTTCTGAACCTGAACATTAATTGTTAATTCCCCTAATAATCCTGATTCTGATCTTTGAGTTTTGTGGGGACCTATTGGCTTATGGAACCTGGCAGAGAGTATTGGGGCTATTGACTTATGGAACCTGGTGGAGAAGTAGAGACTGGGGAGTTTGGCTGGTGTCAGAATTGGTGGAGAAAATTGGAGGCATGCCTCCACTCAGCCTCATAGGAATACGCTTTGGGCTGCTAATACTGGAAACTCAGAGGAAGTCAGATAACGTCATTCACAATATTGTCCAACCATCACCACTATTCCTTTCCAAAACATTTTCATCAACCCAACCAGAAGCCCTACACCCATGACACAATAACTCACTCCCCGCAACAGACAGCCCTGTTATTGTTGTTGTTGCTGCTGCTGCTATAGTTGTTGTTATGTGACATCAAGTCAGTTTCGGCTCTTGGCACCTCTATGTGCAAAAGCACTAAGTGCCTCCAGACCAGCCCCATCGTCCAACTTGTTGCTATGTTTGGACTCATTGTTGAAACTACTGAGCCAACCCATCACTTTGAGGGTTTTCCTCTTTTTTCCGATTCTCCACTGTGCCAAGCATGAGGTCATTCTCTAAGAACATATCATCCCAATGGCATGTCCAAAGTATGTGAGACAATGTCATGCCATCTTTGCTTTTATTGAACATTCTCATTTTATTTCTTCCAAGTCAGATTTGTCCATGGTATATTTAATATTCTTCTCCTGCATGGTAGTTCCAAAACATCAATTCTTGTTTGTTCTTTCTTATACACTCTCACTGATTCAGCTTTCCTCCTGGATTCGGCATCATTGTTCTCTAGTTTACCCAGAAACACATGTTGTAACTCATATTGAAGGCTCTAGTCTTTGATCTTCATTAATAAGGGCTTCATGTCCTCTTGCCTGTCAGCAGGCAGGATTGTGTCATCTGCACATCAGAGGTTGTTAAGGAATCTTCCTCCAATCCAGATTCCCTTTCTTCTTCAGTTAGTCCAGCTTCTTGGATGATTTGCTCAGCATGCAGATTGAATAAATAAGGTAAAAGGATGCAACCCAGCATACATCTTTCCTGAATTGAAACTACGTAGTACCTTCTTGTTCTATTCAAGCCACTGCTTCTTGGTCTATGTACAGGTCCTGTAGGAGCACCATTAAGTGTCCTGGAGTCCCCATTCTTCACAGTGTTACCAATAGTTTGTCATGATCTACCCATCAAATGTCTTTGCATAGTCAATAAAGCACAGGTATTCTGTTTCAGTCAAGAACCATCTGACTTCAGCAATAACATTCTGTGACTATTCATGTGGTTTTCCCTGGCTTCCCCCCACTCCACTGCCACCCCACCCCCCAAGAAAAGATCCTTGAAGGTTCTTCCTCCTTGTCTGTCCTGGTCTAAAACCTCAACTGAAACTTGTCTATTCTGGGTAATCTCATTGGTATTGAAATACTGGTGGTAAAAAAAATAAAATAAATTACTGGTGGTATAGAAGCTGGTGGTGTAGTGGTTACATGTTGGACCGTGATCCACTTAGTTGGCAGTTCAAATCCACCAGCATCTCTGAGGAAGGCAGACTGCACTTTCTACTCCCATCAACAGTTAAAGCTCTGGAAACCCAGGGGGTCTGCTATGAGTCATCATTGACTCTGGCAGTGGGTTTCTTACAGCTTCCAGCATCACAGCACGCCACCACAGTATGACAAACAGTACGACCAGCAAGTGTGGAATGCACAAATATAGCACAGTAATAAAACCAGGGGAGGGGTTTCCTTTATGGAAGTTAATGTTTTTTCCAACCACAAAATATCACCTTTCTACCCTTGCTTTCTGGCTGACTTTGAAAGTGAATTCCTAGCACAACTATCTAGTATTTCCACAATGGGGATTCTTAGGCAGTTTAGTAACACCACTTATCCATCATCCTCCTCTTTTCCAGTGGACACATGGGGGCTGTTTATCTAAACTTCAAGTTGAAACCATTTGTGCAATTGTGGACTCCGAGAAATAATCTTATAGTCAGCCTAAGGACTAGCTGGGGCTGATGAGGTGCGAGGGGAGTTTTAAAAATGATGGTGGTTATCGCCTAGAAATTTTGAGAAAACCGAAGAGGAAAGGGGCTCTGTGGTCAACAGGACTCTAACCCTGAAGAAAGTTTCTCATGGAGGTGCTGCGGCAGCCAGGTGTAGGTGAACTGTCTCAGGAGAGGAATCAGATCTATCAGCGACAGTCGTCATGGGAGCCTGTTCTGATATTCTGGCCATGGAACACACACACACACACACACACACACACACACACCAAACAGAAGGAGGAGGAGGAGGAGGAGGAGGAGGAGAAAGCAAAAAGAATTGGAAAGAGGCTCCGCTGGAGCTCTTCCCTCAGACTTAGTGCTTGCTGTCGCTTCTTTAAAACAAAGAGACCTCAGCCCTCTTCTAACCCGGTGTGCAGGAAAAGCGCTTCAGGACTGGCACAGTAATTACACACGAAGGGCATTTTTCTGAGGAGAAAATCTTCCAGCGGTTTAGAAGAAAAGTAGAGTGTGGTTTGGCTGAAAGGGGTCCTGGGTTACCCACGACCATGCTTCCGGAACCACAGACTTCGGTTTCTTCTTGGCACTGTGGAAACAGAAGGAGTTATAGCTAAAGACATGTGGACCTTCCACGATTAGAATCGGGTATAAATAATGGCCCTGTGACTGTGAGGGAACCTACAAAAGTGTTGACGTCTTCGTTCTAGAGCAGTGGTTCTCAACCTTCCTAATGCCGTGACTCTTTCATACAGTTCCTCATGGGGTGGTGACCCCCAACCATAAAGTTATTTTCGGTGCTACTTCATCACTGTCATTTTGCTACTTTTACAAACCGGGCAACCCCTGTAAAAGGGTTGTTCGACCCCCATATGGGTCACGATCCACAGGTTGCGAACCATTGCTCCAGAAGTTTCCAGTGCCAACACTGGAGCAGAACCAACACTGACCAGTGGGGCAGGGCAATGAAAGAACATCGCTAAGAACCTTCAGTGGGTGATTTAAAAGACAGGAATTTGTTGTCTCACAGTTCGGTTTCTCCATCTGTAACGTGGGATAATAGTAGCCCACAGCACTATCATGAGCACGAAATAAGCCCCAGACGGTGGCTTTCCCCAGAGCAGAGCTTTAACAGAAGTCAGTCTTGTTCCCTCCAAGCTACGAGTGCACATTCCTATCTGTCAGCGGCACCTCGTCTCCGTACACCCATCCCACACAAATGAAATGCCCACATCAAAGACAATGAATGCTTTATTTCATTCCCCATCTCAGTGCTATTCTTGAGCCTTGGTTTGCCTGAGCTTTGTTTTCTTTTCTTTTGTTTTTAAATTATTCAAGAAAAGTCGTCCAGCAGTCCCGGTCTTCGTCCACCATTGCAGCAGTGTGGATTGGAATCCCTCCTCCCCCGCGTTCATCCGTCTAGGCTTTGTTCTTCTGGCGGCACCAGCGCAACTTCCGCACCCAGGAAGTCTCCTTGCTGGCTCATTCCAGGGAGACTTGACATATTCTGATTAAATATTTAGAAATCTCTCTTGAAAGTACATTGCTAATAATGAGACCCATCAAGCAGCTAAAATATGGTGCTGCCGCTCAACATCACATTGTAATGTCAAGGTTTCATATGAGCTTCAGTGTCTTGTGTTTTGTTTTTTTAGAGAGAGGTCATAATCATTTTATGTATTTGTTTCATTTTCTTTATAGTCTTTTCTTCTCAACTCCGAAGACAGGGCTTCTGAGATAGTTTATTGTGCCAGCCTGGCTGATAAACACATGTGGGATTAATTGAAGGGCGGAGAGATAAATGGCTTGGCGAGCCTCACCTTTCTTGTCTCTCGCTCTTTGATCATCGGACCAGTGTGCGCTGCCTTGCTTGTTCTGTGCCTCAATTTGCAAGCTACAGTATCTGTGGGACACCTAACCTGTGGACTGTGTTGCTGTAATTTGAATTCCCTTTAAGACTTGCCGCGCCAGAGAATTGGAATGTACATCTCTGGAGCTGGGGGCTGACTGTTGGTACAGAGGACTCACCTGACAGTCCTCAAGACTTGAAGGACTGCTAGTGTCTCACAACTCTCTCACGGGAGTGAGTCACACTGAGCCATTTGTACTGCTTTATAATTTGACTGTTCGTTTCTTGTATTATGTATCTATCTATTTGTATATAATTTAACAGTTCATTTCTTGTGATATATGTATATATATATAATCATCAGCACTCTGGTTTTATCTCCCTAGAGAACCCTGTCTAACACAGCCTCCCTTAAAGAAACTGAATGTTCGCTTCGGTATTTCAGTAAATCATTTGGTGTGGTTATTGTGAAAGGAGAGCTTCAACTTCTTCACCAACCAAAGAAAATCCACGCAATGTCCAGTCCTAATTTATTCGAAGAAGCCAAGTGTCCAGCTAGATGTGACACTAACGTGGCAACTTAAAATTCGCACTTAACTAGCAATTCAGTAGCAATAAAGATGGTAGGCTGGGGTGATACACGAATTCCTAGTAATTTCCCTTTTTCTACAAGGAAGCAGTCTCAGGTCCCTAAGAATTCAGAGACAAATTCAGCCTCTCCAGTCTTGTCACCTGTCTCCTAGACCAGACTGACTGAAGCCAAGATGTGAGAGGCTGAACATCAGAGAAGGACTTCAGACTCTCGATCTGGGTTCCTCGCACTGTTTCCTCTCCTAAGATGGCTCAGAAGAGAAAACGACATCCGTCCTCAATAGTTGACAGGCATCATGGGAAAATCTGCCAGTCTAGGGAGCCCCAGAACCAAAAATGCCGCTACCCAGCTACCACGACTGCTCATGCTGACCAAAGAACCTCCCGGCTAGTGGTTCTCAACCTTCCTCATGCCGCGACCCTTTAGTACAGTTCCTCAAGTGGTGGTGACCCCCCAACCACAAAATTATTGTCATTGCTACTTCATCACTGTCATTTGTTACTGTTATGAATCAGATGACCCCTGTGAAACAGTCGTTCAACCCCCAAAGGGGTCGCGACCCACACATTGAGGACCCTGCTCCAGACGAAACTTGATCAGCAAAAAATGGTCTGTAGAACAGAATTCCAAGTGCTCGATGCAATCTAGACTTGCTGGACTCATTCCGGCTGGGCGAATTACCCTGCGATAATCTTCAAACATTTATTAACTAAAAAAAAAGTGAGTGAGATCCCCTGAGGCCTTCTTTAAGCCCTAGAGTAGTTTGCATTAATAAGTAAAGCACGTCTGCCCCGAGCATTGTGCTCTGTGGAAGAATGACCTCTGTGAGATAAAGGTGAGAACAGCAACTCAACAGGCAAAGCCTAGAGGGCAGAGAGTCAAAGCCAATGGCAGTTGAACAGTTTGGAGAAGAGCGGGGAGATGTTGCACAACTTGAAGCTGCTCTGTCACACAGCACACCTGTCTCCCACAGCATTCTCTGCTTTGGGGGTTCAGTTCTATAATGCACTGCAATGGCCTCCCCAAACTCACAGACAGTGTTCAGGATTATGGGGTTTGTTACCAAAGTTAATAGGCCCAAGTTCAGATGAGAAGTGCTCAGTTGTTGGGTCAGGACATGTTATGATGTTCTTTGGGGGCTGCTAATAAATGCCCCAAGGGCTTGCCACTCCACTACAAGCCTCCATGGGTTATTAACCCCAACTCCCTGAATCAAGTGCCCAGAGGCATCCCACTCCACCAGGAAGCCTCCTGCCCCAAAGCACTCCGTGGGTGGGTACCAGTTGGACAGTTGGAAACTTCCAGAAGCTCCAAGGGAGGAAGACTGGGCTTTCTACTCCTATCAATAGTTACAGTCTCAGAAACCCACAGGAAGCCGCTGTCGGTCAGCATGGACCGCACAGCAGTTTGGTGTGGTGTGCTGTGGTGTTGTGTGGTGTGGTGTGTGGTATGGTGTGGTGTGGTGTGTGGTGTGTGGTGTGGTGGTGTATGGTGTGGGGTGGGGTGTGGAGTGTGGTATGGTGTGTGATGTGGTGTATGGTGTGGTGTGGTGTGGTGTGGTGTGTGATGTGGTGTGGTGTGGTGTGTGATGTGTGGTGTGTGGTGTGGTGTGGTGTGTGATGTGGTGTGGTGTGGTGTGTGATGTGTGGTGTGTGGTGTGGTGTGATGTGTGATGTGGTGTGTGATGTGGTGTGAGGTGTGGTGTGTGGTGTGTGGTGTGGTGTGGTGTGTGGTGTGGTGTGTGATGTGGTGTGGTGTGTGATGTGGTGTGGTGTGGTAGTGTGTGATGTGTGGTGTGGTGTGGTGTGGTGTGTGGTGTGGTGTGGTGTGTGGTGTGGTGTGGTGTGGTGTGTGGTGTGGTGTGTGATGTGGTGTGGTGTGGAGTGGTGGTGTGTGGTGTGGTGTGGTGTGGTGTGTGGTGTGGTGTGGTGTGGTGTGTGGTGTGGTGTGTGATGTGGTGTGGTGTGGAGTGGTGGTGTGTGGTGTGGTGTGGTGTGGTGTGGTGTGGTGTGTGGTGTGGTGTGGTGTGGTCTCATGCTCTGGCTCCCGGCTCGGCTGCTGCTGCTCTCCCGTCATGCCTTGGCTGTCAAAGTCACCTCCTGGATCATGAAGGCTTGCCGCGAGGGTCCAGAGGAGGAGCTCCACCCCGGTTCTTGCTGGTGGAGATACCCCCTTCTTGCTCCTAACATGGTTCATTTTATACCCAGCAGGATACGCGACACAGTGAATCAGGTGAAAAATTATTCACAGCTGAATCCTATCAGTGTCATCTCCCACCTTCTCGTTCCCCACCACACAGGCACGCCTCGTTTGGTAGAAGCCTCCGGAGGCTCCGGCTAGCTGTGCCGCATGAAATAATTCGGTGCCCTGCAAAGGGGGCAATCGATGGCCCTGGGCTGTCTATGGAGAGATTGCTAAACTGACTCTGGTGAAGTCGAATGACTTGGTGTGGCTCTTCTCTCCATCGTCTTGTCTCGCTAACTCAGAGGCACTGTGACCAGGTGCGAATATGCAAAGAGGATATGTGAAGCTCTCGGTTTGGCCATTCCCCTGGGGAGAAGATGAGCCATTTCAGAAGCACAATGGAGGATTCCACAACCAGGAAGAAAGAAGAGCCAGGAGGGAAGCGTGCCCAAGATCCCTTCATGGAGACACAGCAGAGGAGCACCCACTGAGACTGTGGGACCCAGGGAGTGAGTGAGTGGGTAAGTGACTGAGTATGTGAGTGAAGGAGTGAGTGAGTGGAGTGAGTGAGTGAGTGAGTGGAGTAAGTGAGTGAGTGAGTAGAGTGAGTGAGTGAGTGGAGTGAGTGAGTGAGTGGAGTGAGTGAGTGAGTGGAGTGAGTGAGTGAGTAGAGTGAGTGAGTGAGTGGAGTGAGTGAGTGAGTGGAGTGAGTGAGTAGTGAGTGAGTGAGTGAGTGAGTGAGTGGAGTGAGTGAGTGGAGTGAGTGAGTGAGTGGAGTGAGTGAGTGGAGTGAGTGAATGAGTGGAGTGAGTGGAGTGAGTGAGTGAGTGGAGTGAGTGAGTGGAGTGAGTGAGTGAGTGGAGTGAGTAATGGAGTGAGTGAGTGAAGTGAGTGGAGTGAGTGAGTGAGTGAGTGGAGTGAGTGAGTAATGGAGTGAGTGGGTGAGTGGAGTGAGTGAGTGGAGTGAGTGGAGTGAGTGAGTGGAGTGAGTAATGGAGTGAGTGAGTGAAGTGAGTGGAGTGAGTGAGTGAGTGAGTGAGTGGAGTGAGTAATGGAGTGAGTGAGTGAAGTGAGTGGAGTGAGTGAGTGGAGTGAGTGAGTAATGGAGTGAGTGGGTGAGTGGAGTGAGTGAGTGAGTGAGTGGAGTGAGTGAGTGAGTGAGTGGAGTGAGTGAGTGAGTGAGTGAGTGAGTCGAGTGAGCGAGTGAGTGGAGTGAGTGAGTAATGGAGTGAGCGAGTGAGTGGAGTGAGTGGAGTGAGTGAGTAATGGAGTGAGTGAGTGAGTGGAGTGAGTAATGGAGTGAGTGGGTGAGTGGAGTGAGTGAGTGGAGTGATTGGGTGGAGTGAGTGGAGTGTGTGAGTGAGTGAGTGGAGTGAGTATGAAAGTGAGTGAGTGAGTAAGTAAGTGAGTGAATGAGTGAGTGAGTGGAGTGAGTGAGTGAGTATGTAAGTGAGTGGAGTGAGTGAGTGGAGTGAGTGGAGTGAGTAGAGTGAGTGAGTGAGTGAGTATGTGAGTGAGTGGAGTGAGTATGTGAGTGAATGAATGAGTCAGTGAGTGAGTACGTGAGTGAGTGAGTATGTAAGTGGGTGAGTGAGTGAATGAGTATGTAAGTGAGTGGAGTGAGTGAGTGGAGTGAGTAGAGTGAGTGAGTGAGTATGTAAGTGAGTGGAGTGAGTGAGTGAGTATGTGAGTGAATGAGTGAGTCAGTGAGTGAGTACGTGGGTGAGTGAGTGAGTATGTAAGTGAGTGAGTGAGTGAGTATGTAAGTGAGTGAGTGAGTATGTAAGTGAGTGGAGTGAGTGAGTGAGTATGTAAGTGAGTGAGTGGAGTGAGTGAATGAGTGAGTCAGTGAGTGAGTACGTGAGTGAGTATGTAAGTGAGTGAGTATGTGAGTGAGTACGTGAGTGAGTGAGTGAGTATGTAAGTGAGTGAGTGAGTGGGGTGAGTGAGTGAATATGTAAGTGAGTGGGTGAGTGAGTGGAGTGAGTAGTGAGTGAGTATGTAAGTGAGTGGAGTGAGTGAGTATGTAAGTGAGTGAGTGAGTAAGTAAGTGAGTGAATGAGTGAGTGAGTGGAGTGAGTAGAGTGAGTGAGTGAGTATGTGAGTGGAGTGAGTGAGTATGTGAGTGAGTGGAGTGAGTATGTGAGTGAATGAATGAGTCAGTGAGTGAGTACATGAGTGAGTGAATGAGTGAGTCAGTGAGTGAGTGAGTGAGTGAGTATGTAAGTGGGTGAGTGAGTGAGTATGTAAGTGAGTGGAGTGAGTGAGTGAGTATGTAAGTGAGTGAATGAGTGAGTCAGTGAGTGAGTACGTGGGTGAGTGAGTGAGTATGTAAGTGAGTGAGTGAGTGAGTATGTGAGTGGAGTGAGTGAGTGAATGAGTGAGTCAGTGAGTGAGTGAGTGAGTGAGTGAGTGAGTGAGTGAGTGAGTGAGTATGTAAGTGGGTGAGTGAGTGAGTGAGTATGTAAGTGAGTGAGTGAGTGAGTATGTAAGTGAGTGGAGTGAGTGAGTGAATGAGTGAGTCAGTGAGTGAGTACGTGAGTGAGTAAGTGAGTATGTAAGTGAGTGAGTGAGTATGTGAGTGAGTGAGTGAGTATGTAAGTGAGTGAGTGAGTGGAGTGAGTAGAGTGAGTGAGTGAATATGTAAGTGAGTGGGTGAGTGAGTGAAGTGAGTAGTGAGTGAGTATGTAAGTGAGTGGAGTGAGTGAGTATGTAAGTGAGTGAGTGGAGTGAGTGAGTGAGTGAGTGAGTGAGTGAGTGAGTGAATATGTAAGTGAGTGAGTCAGTAAGTGAGTGAATGCGTGAGTAAGTGAGTGAGTGAGTTATGGAGTAAGTGAGTGAGTGAGCGAGCGAGCAAGCGAGCGAGCGAATGAGTGGTAGAACAAGTAAAAGAGGATTCCTTTGGGCTGGGGGCTGGCTTACAGAGCATGTCCTGTGAGCATTTACCAGCACTAAAGAGCAGGCCGGGCAGAGGCCAAGGGGAAGTGTGGTTGAGAAGCTGAGGACCTGAGAGAGACATTACTGTCAGCCTGGCTAAGAAGAGGCTCTTGGGACAAGAACTGTATCTGTCACATTCTGTGACTGTTAGCGTACCCAGTAAATCACGAGGCTGGGCTGCGATTCTGTATGGTCCTAGCAGCAGAACCCAGCAAAGTAGAGCGCTGTGGGGGGATGCTTGTGTCCGTCAGAATAGGGTAAAGGATGAGTGGAGGCATGTCTGATCCCTGACGTGTAGGAATCTGCCTTGGGCTGGTTTGAAACTGGATTCTCCATTTCCCTACTGAATCGGGGGAGGCCAGGCTTGACCCCCAGGCCATCTTGTCAACAATTGTATATTTTCAAGCAGCAACAACGAAAAATCCAGCACTCCCCTGTCAAGCTATTTAACCACAGAAAGTATGATGAAGGCTGGTTTTCAGAATCCCTTATCAGTTCCCTCCCCAAAGACTCTGCAACCATGAGATGCAGCCCGAGAGGGACTCCATTCCCAAGACGGTGGGGGGTGAAGGGTGGCCCACGCCATGAGCTGTGACTTCTCAAGCATGTCTGCATACGGGAAAAGCAAGGCCAGTTTGCTCGTCCGCATCCTTTTCTTGACATTATTCCTCCAGGGCATCGGGTTTACAGGTCTGTGTCTCATTCGGTGAGCACAAATTCTGGTACCAGAAAGCTGATCCTGACTCGTGTGGACCCCACGATCAGCTGGGGATCAAACCACTGGGATCCACAGTGTGTCTCATCACCAGGCCTTTCTTCCTGGTCTGTCTGAGTCTGAGAACTCTGGGGAACCTGGGAAGCATGTGAGCAGCCTATCCAGCTCCTCTGGCAGGGGAGGGGTGGCTGGGAATTATTGGGTGGGGTCAAACCCAAGTCTCCTACTTGGGAAGCACAGAACCACCAGTATCTCCCATGGGTCAGTACTGGGAAACTGGGTCCTTATAGTTTATCTTCTCATTTAGTGCCTTCAGAATTCAGCTGGGAAGAAGATATAATTTACTGTGTCCTCGGACCCCACCAAAGGGTTTCATGTGTAAAACAAAACCTTAAGATTGATCCAAGCTGATCATAAATTGGAAGCTGGAGAAGAGTCTGGTGGGAGCTCCCTGGGAAATGCATGTCAGACCTCAGAAAGGAAAGGTCTTGCTTTGACTTATCTGCTTGACTCGTGTTCTTTGTCACCAGGCTCCTGAGAGACCTTTTCCAGAGCTTTCGCTCTCAGAAACCAGCCTTCAGAATGTCAAGGGCCGCAGCTGCGGCTGAGCAGAGACCTGAGCAGCCTCTGCCAGAGCTGGAGTCAAGACCGACAGGGAGACAACTGAGCCCAAAGAACAGAACACGCCTTTCTCTGAGACATCTCCAGAAACATGTGATTTCACTCAGAAGAACAGATTTTCTTTGGCCAGAAGGGGAAAGCGATGAGTCACTTTTTACCAAAAAAAGCAAAAGAGGAAAGAAAAAAAAAGTCTGTCCGTCATGAAGGATGGAGGCTCCAGACCAAACAAAGATGATGGGAAACGCTCTGTTCTGAGAAAACACAGAACTGTGCCCAGTAACCCCAGCCGGCATCAAGCTCTGACTGCTCTCTGCCCTTCGCTCACGCCTGGCGTGGAGTCCTGGACTCATTCACTCAGTGAGTCCACCCCCGTTTGCACTCGAGCAGCTGACTTTGAGAGGTGATGTCTCTCACCCACTTGGGAAGCAGAAGCACACTCCAGCCCAGAGCTTCGAACCACCAACACTCTTTGTCCGACTCTGGGTTTGTTTCGGGGGAAGGGGGTGTATCCATCACTCTTGGGATAATATTGTTTGACAACAGAGAGGAAGTGTTTTGCAGAGAGAAAGAAGAGAAGCAACAGCCGAAAAGAAATTCTCATTTGATTTCCCATCACGGAACCAGGGGCATGAGCAGACCCCTCTGGGGATGCCTGCACAGCTCCCTGAGAGGAGGGGGCTTTCTATTTCCATAAAGATTACAGTCTTGGAAAGAAACAGGGCAGTCCCCCCTGCCGGTAGGGTTTCGTTTTGACTCGATGGCAGGGAGTGAGTGAGTACAACTCTTAGCAAGCTTCTTGGTGGAGGACATCTACTGCTGCTTGACCAGGTGCCTCCAGACTGGGCTCCTGCCCCTCTGGCCAGAGCCAACATAGTCACACAGACCCATATTCTAGCATGGGATCCTGACCCTCCAGCCAAAGCTAACAGCCAACAGGCTCTTTATCTCAAGGGCGGGACCTATGAGAGGTACAAAGACTGGGCTCTAGGAGCAGAGTCTTGTTAGTGAACACTTAGGGGCGAAGATACTCCTGCTGCTGAAATCCCCGGGACAGACCCTGCCTTCCCTGTGGTCCGCATGCTTAGCTGCTCAGTGAACTCCACGAGAGACTGCTGGTTCCCCCAAGAGATCTCCTTTCGTAGTTGTCTTTCTTGAAGTGGGTTGTATTGCTTGCAACTCAGAGGACACCTGTCATCCCATCTTACAGCCAGGAAGCTGCGATGGACAGATGTTAAGTGTTCCGTGCACTCTCACAAAATGGTAGAAGTAAGATTGTACAGGAAGCCCATGCTCCGCCTGTGCGCCACACTGCTCTTGATGCCCCCCTGCAGGACTCAGCTGGAACCCTGGTGGGATCGTGATGACGAGTTGGGCTGTGATCCAAATGGTCAGGAGTTCGAAACCACCAACATCTCTGAAGGAGGAAGACTGGACTTTCTACTCCCGTCAACAGTTACAGTCTTGGAAACCCCCTGGGGTCACTATAAGTCAGCACTGACTCAGTGGCAGGGAGTTTTGAGAGCAGTACTCAACTAGGCGTCAACCAAATTTAAAGAAGGAGGAGGAGGAGAAGAACTCACTGCCAACTCCTAGCAACCATAAGACAGGGTAGAACTGCCCCTGTAATTTCTGAGGCGGTAGCTCTTTACGGAGTAGAAAGCCCTGTCTTTCTCCCAAGGAACGACTGGTGGTCTCAAATTGTAGGCCTTGTGGTCAGCAGCCCAATGCATATCCACTATGCCACCAGGACTCCCAATCAGATAGTAGATGCTCAATAAAAATTTGTAAACTCTAAATGAGCATGTGGATATGTGTCCCATTTATGAACTGGAACATAGGTGAATAGGACACATGTGCAAACAGTTGGAGCCAAAGGGAAATAAGACAAGCTGGAGAAATGCCTCCCCTCCACACAGACCAAATAGGATCAGAGCTCCTCACCCAGACTTTTGATGGAGTCTTGGGTCTGGTCACGCAGTGGCATCACTGCAGAGTGCAGGGATGAAGGACCACACCGGATGACATCCTCAGAGGCGCTGGCCCCAAAATGGCTGTCCATGGATTTTTGTGCATTATTTCAACAGCAATGTAATTTTTTCATAAAATTATCTCTGTGGTTACTTGCAACAATAAAAACCATGTACTTCATAAGTCCTGCTTATGTGTTCCAGGATAGCTACAAGGGGAGGACTTGATGCTAAGTTCCTGTAGGAACCTGCGAATGCGCCGTGCACTTTCCCCAGTAACAAAAGCCTTTCCAATCGCCTGGCTCCATCTGCACTCGCGGCAAGCACGAGACGGGGTCTCATTGCCCGTGGGCTTCTAGCGTCGCTGAGCCTGTCAGCGCTTCTGCTGTTTTAGCTAATCGTGGTGGTAATTCATGTTGGGGAACTTTTATCAACAGCTTTTTGGAGAATAAAATAGTAATTAAAGGACGGGGGCATATTTGAAAGGGCTTCTGCTCAGTCACTGATACTGTTGTAACTTCGTGTAGAAAGATTTCACAAAGTAATTTTTGTGGTGCTTAGGTGCCCTTGAATCAGTGGTCACTTTATGTTCAACAGAATAAACCACCGCCTGGCCCTGTGCAGTCTCCCAATTGGAGGTTGGAGGCTACGCTTTCCGCCACGGTGCCAATCCAGCGCATTAAGGGCCTACCTCGGTTTTTGTGGACCCTCTACTTTACCAAACATGATGTCTTCTCCAAGGACTGTAACCGTATAATCTAAGCAATCATTACATCCGAGCAACGGACAGCTATGTTTATCACATCTATGATTCAAACGGAGAAGGGACATTGCTCAGCATTCTGTCTGGTCTGGCAGGGAGTGGCAGCGTGGGATGGAGCATGTTTGCATCATGTCTGGGCACACTAAGCAACACCAACCCGAGACACCCCGCTGATTCAGTAACATCGACAACCTCCTGAGTCCTGCCTAACTCTTCCCGTGGAGGGGTGGGTGGTGCGTGCATGCGTGTGTGCTGTTAATTTAATCTAGAGACCGAGGCAGCTATTTCCCCATCTAGGCGTCCATATTCTCCAAAAATAAAGATGTAAACCCTGAGTCGCTCACTTCTCTTGTACCAGAAGAATAGAAGCCGCCCTTGGATGGGAAGAGTAAACTTGCCTCGCACACAGCTGCGAAAGTAATAAGGCAGGGAGCTACCAAAAGAGATCGAGATGGACTTCGCTGGCGGAGGGGAGTTTTTCGGCTTTGTAGACGTCAAATTACTTTCTCCCACTCTCCCTTTGGAAAGCCTTCCAAATGAAACCTAAAATGACTCGAATGGCCTGTCATTAAACTTCCCCGGCCAGTCAAAACTCCAAAGCTAGCCGGGAGAGAGAATGATCACTCAGGGGACCCTACCATCTCGTGCCTCAACAGGAATGTCTGCAGGGAAGGGGGAGACCCGGCCTCTCACTAAAGCCCAGCAGGGCAGTAAGGACGCAGTTCATTGTTCTTGGGTATTTTACAGACACAGGGTGGAAGGGGTCTTCTCCCCCATATGAAATGCTCTGCACATACTGCCCAGGCCTGCTCATCAATCACAATCTGAAACAGGGCGATGGTTAATTTCATATGCCAATTTGGCCAGGCTGTAGTTCTCACTTGTTTAGTGAAATAGCTAACCAAGTTGCAGTTTTATAATGTAATCGAGTGTGAATTGTGATGTCATTACTTTCCATAATGTAATCTGATATAATCAATCAATCAGCGAAACATCAAAAAATAGAGATTCCCCTGCATTCTTCCTTTCACCCCACCTGTGGGTCCTACGGTGCAAATCTGCAGAAACCTCCAGCCTAGTACCACAATGTGTTAGCCCAGGTTGACAAGAACAACAAATTCATATATACTCATATGTGTATAAGAAAGAGCTTTATATAAACAGTAATTGTATATTGAGAAAACATCCAGCACAGTTCAGAGCAAGTCCATAGTCTGATATTAGCCCATATGTCCAATACTAGCCCATAAATTCCTCTTTAGACTTGTGCAGCATATGACATGATGCTGAATGCAGGAAGATCACAGGTAGAAGGTCTTATGGATCCAGTGGCAGTGGAAGCGTCTCGATGCTGGTTTGGCTCTCCACATGTCTCTTCCAGCTCGCTGAGGGTCTCAACAGTGGGAAAGGGAAGGCAGAGAGACTGGGTTTGACCTCCAGTGAGATATTTATCTCTGTTGCACCTCCAAATGAGGTCATCAAGCTGTAACCTGATTGACAGGTTAGACTCCATCCCACCGCTCAAGTTGACGGGAGATTATGTAACTGCCACACAGGACCTATGAATTTTGGACCTGTCATCCCACTCCCATCCCCTGACCCCCATACTCCATGGGCTGGTTTCTTGAAGTGAATCTTTCCCTCTCTGACTTTATATCCCTAAAATAGACACAGTAAAAAAAATTCAGCATAAATACAATTTTAAAACTAAAAAAAAATCCTGAGCACAAATTCCTTGGCAGTGTTCGTACTGATATTATACATAAAGATGTTTTAGTAGTAAAGTGCAAAGGGAGAAACCAAAACTCTTTCATTCTCAGTACAAGAGGGGAAAATACTTGTTTGCTACTCGATACTTCAAAACCATAGCCAATGTTACTTTTATGGTGATTTGCAAAGTAATTTTTACCAGAAGCTTTCACTTATGCCTCTCCACATTTCTTCGAAGATGAAATTCCCGGCACCGGCCATTTCACAGAGGAGAAGACTGAGGCTTGAGAGAGAATATTCTCCTGACAGAAAGAAGCAGGTTAAAATCAGAAGTCCCTCTTCTGACTTTGGATGGGATGGCGTTTCCCTTGACCAGTCCATGAGCCAGGAGCCCTGCCATCCCCCAACAGTTAGCCATAAATGAGCCTTGACTCTTGCTCCATTTTGTTCTCAAAGTGGAAATATGTTCACTGAGTTTTTCTTCTAATGATAAAACACATCCTCGTTTTAAAAAATTGAACCCAGAAGTTCTAGACAAATCAGCACTCTCCAAAATGGAGATCTACCACTATTGTATATAGAGACACACATAGGATCTACATTGACCACTATGGTATATAGAGACACACATATGATCTACATTGACCACTATTATATAGAGAGACACACATAGGATCTACATTGACCACTGTTGTATATAGAGACACACATATGATCTACGTTGACCACTATGGTATATAGAGACACACACATGTCACCAGCACATTCCAATTTGACCAGCTGGGGTTCCAGCAAGATCACCCTTATAGTGATCATTCAGATTTCCAGGGTTCTGAGTTTTTACCCAATGAATACTGGATCTCATGTCCCTCCTGTCCCCCAGTGATTTTTCATACTTCTCGAAGAGTTCCCCAAAAGAAATTCCTAAAAGAAGCTCCCAATACAAACAAACAAATCAGGCCTACTACCTTCAGTCCATCCCACTCATGGTCACCCTGTGCATTACAGTAGAACTGCTTCATGGGGTTTTCTTAGCTGTAATCATGACCCAGAAACCGGGCCTCTGTCTACCATGGCAGTGAGACCAAAATACTCCGAGTCAAGCTTTTAGAAAAGAGAAAGACAGTTTAATTTCCTTCATGGGCAAAGCAAAGGAGATTGAATTTATTTTCTCCAAATACATCAGGAAAAGAGAAGAGAAGTTTGGGGAAAGAATGTCCATCATTGGACATTGGCCAGCAGACATCAGGTCCTCTTCTCCACGCCTCACCCTGCCCCCGTGGTCAGTGGTCACCGCACCGCAGATGGTGACAGTACAGTGGAGCGTTTATCTTGGCCTTCCCCAGGACTTTAGGACTAAGCTTCAATCCTGCTACTCTTCAACAAACACTCTTACTCTTTTGTTTCTTTGTTTCTGCCTTTTCAACTTTATTAGCAGTGAAAGGGGCAAAATGTGGGGATATATATATATATATACATATATATATATATATAACAGTTGTAGGAATATGTAATTCACAGATCACACAAATCAATGTTTTAAACATATTTTAAGAGTTGTGTAATCATCACCACAGTCCATTCTAGAATACTTTCTTCTTTCTGGTTCTCATTATTATCAGCGCCCCATTGCTAACAGCTTTCCCTGACAGGCCCCTAAGAACTACGAACCCAGTAACTTTCTAGACGTATTTATCCAGGATTTCATATCAAGAAAAGCTTACAGAAACAAAACAAAACAGCAGCCAACAACAATAACAAAATGAAACAAAGAGAGACCCCAATTTTAAAAGGAGCAGAAAATAATAAAAACTAGAACAAACTGAAAACAAATCAAAAGGGAGAACAAATTACATAAGGTAATTTGCATGAGCTCACTTTCCAAAGCACTCTGCCTCGTGACACGGCTATTCACATCCCGGGCCAGTGGTGACAGGGGCTCACCAGAGCTTATTCTCCATGTGGGGACCCCGAAAATGAATTTGGTGCTTTCACTGTCACCCATAGCTTTCTACAAACCCATGCTCAGAATTTAAACTCTGATACCATTCCCTCTTCCAGTCTTGTATTTTATTATTTACAATCTTTGAATCACACAGGCTGGTGTGCTTCTTCCATGTGGACTTAGCCGACACCTTACTCAGATAGCTGTTTGTTTTAAGACAAACCTTTAAGACCTCAGATGCTATTCGTTCTAGTAGCCAGGCACCATCTGATTTCCTCACTACACTCTTCTGGAGCACCCATATCTTCAGTGATCTCTTCATGGAAGCAAGGTTGGAGGAGGGCCACGTCATGTTCTTATATTAGGGCTATGGTTAAGTGGGGGCTCAAAATCCATTCATGTAGCTGTAGTTTATCTATGTCCCTGGTTCACTTTAGAGATAGCATTATCATTTTATTGGGGGACATTATAAATCACTCCCATGGGCATTGGGATTATTGATAATTTAGCCAATGGTATAGAATTTCAAATACTATTGAGAAAATAAAGGTATACATGTGTAGGATAGCTTTTTAGACTAAAATACAGGAATTGTTAACTTGTATAGATTAAAAACTTAAGTGACTCATGAGGTAGTGGGGAGTGGGGAGGAAGGGGGAAAATGAGCAGCCGATATTAAGGACTCAAGTAGAAGGCAAATGTTTTGAGAATGATGATGGCAACAAATGTACAAATGTGCTTGACACAATGAATGTATGGATGGACTGTGATAAGAATTGTAAGAGCCCCCAATAAAATGATATTTTAAAAACTTAAATGAGTGGACACTATTAATGCAAACAACGGGGTTGGGGATAGGGAAAAATTGTCTCTAGCGCTCATTCACAAGGGCAGAAATATGCCTGCTGGACTAAAACGTCCGTGAAAGGGGCAAGAGAGCATGAAACTAGCAAATACAAGGCAGTCTCGAGTTGCCGTTCATTGGGCACCCCCATAACAAGACATTTGGGCCAAAACCCAATGACTTCCAAATCCATAACCTTGGGATAGTAGTCATCTGTTTCCTCTCACACTAGAGCATTTCAACATTAAGTCTAAGGAAGCATTTGAGTGCCTTCAATCTGCTCCTTAGAGGCAAGGATGGTGAGACTCTGTGTCACATGCTTTGGCCATGTTATTGTTAGGTAGCTTAGACTAGGGATTGGGAAGTCCATTGACGCATGCCCAGGAGAGCCAGCATAGGACAAAGCTGGATTTTCCTGCCGGTGGGCATCGATGGGCGTTAAACCTGAAGCAGCCCACCTGGGCCAGCTGATTGCAATTCAGCCAATGGGGTCGACCTGGGGTCGTTCACCACGCCTCCCCCGGGAATCCTTGAAAAGGCAGGAACCGAGAAGGAGAGGGGCTTGTCTTGTCTTGTCTTGTCTGGTCGTCTGGTTTCAGAGGGAAACTTGGGAGAGAGATCTTTGCATGACCCTGAGCAGTCTCTGCAAGGTCAAAAGGAATCCGATGGGTGCCACGTAAAACCTGAAGCTTCTTTTAACTCTCATTAAATTCACTTGGATCACAAGCCAGGCTCCAACATGAATTCTTTCTCGTGTGGAGCCAAGGACCAAGATTGGAATTTAGCCTGGAGAGAGAGACCTTACATTATCAGGAGAGACAAGTCCCTGGAGAAAGACATTGTGCTTCATAAAGTAGAGGGGAATCAAAAAAGAGGAAGACTATTGACGAGATGGGTTGGCTGAAACAATGGGTTCAAGCATTAGGACAATTGTAAGGATTGTGACTGGTGGTCTTTTGTTCTGTTGTGCATTGGGTGGCTGTGAGTCACAACCAACTTGACGCATCAAACAACCACAGTGTGCTGCAGGCATGTTTAAGTAAAGTTCTGTTTGCTTAGTGCAGTGTCCAAATCAGAGCCTCTGGTACAACGTCTGAAGGATGTGCATCTGGATAGCTCAGTCTAATGTCCTGGTTGTCTACAGGACACAGCCTGGGTCACCAAGAGCTAGATAGAAACTAGGTCAAAAATGCCCAATTAGAAACATCATGCCAGGCATATTTTCCCTTTGGGGACAATATACGAAGGGGTGCCCCAAGAAACGGAATTGTGTTGGATGGAGCACAGCTTTCATAGTAAGCATTTTCCCCATTATGGGAGCATCAAGTAACATGCTCTGAGTTAGTGCACCTGTTAGGTAGGCTAGCTAGGGCTGGGGGATGTCCGTTAACGCCTACCCAGAGGGCCAAGCTACGGGAAAAAAAGGAGTGGCGTACTGCACATGCTCAGAAGTTCAGGTTTCCCACCAGTAGGCATGGGTGGGCTCTGAAACTGGATTGGCCCACCTAGGCCAGGTGAATTCAATTCAGCCAATGGGGTCGATCAGGGTTCCTCCACCACGCCTCCCTGTGGAATCCTTGAAAAGGCAGGAGCCCAGAGCTGAGGGACACTTGTGCGTGACACTGAGCAGCTTCCAGCCAGGCTGCATGGTAGGGAGGAGTCCGATGCGTGCCGTGTAAACCTGAGACTTCTTCTAACGCTCATAAAACTCACTTGGATCACAAACCAGGCTTCGGCGTGAACTCTTTCTCGTGTGGAGCCAAGGACCGAGGTATAGATCTCGCTCCAGAGAGATCTAACATACCCCAGCAGTATCGCCTGGGAAGGTTCTCTATGGTCACAGTGAATTTTTTTGGTAAAAGCAGTTTCGCCTGAACCTCATTTTTTATGATGGCCAATTTAAGAGAACAGTGTGTGGCTATGAACGTTTGTTTCCTGCTCTGGGAAGATGCTGCCGAAACTGTTATTACAAAGACAGCCCTGTGGGGAAAGCTCAGGTGTATGAGTGGTTTTCTCGTTTCAAAAAACGTGAAATGTTGACTGATGCCAAACTTTATTCTGATGTCCGTCAAATTCCCAAGCAGGTGAACATGTCGACTTATAGTGCATTTGAAGTTTGTTCCATCAGGTCAGACTGTTAATCAAGCTTTCTATTTAGAGGTTCTGAAGAGATTTCATAACCATGTGTTGTGGGGGGAGGTCAGATGTTTACAGACATCCCTGAAGGCAATCACTGCCAGACTGCTGTCTCCCCACACCACAGGGTTAGGCCTGTTCCCTGCTGCTGGAGACAATGGATTAATGATCCCTATCAGCTGAGCCAGGGAACAGGCCAAACCGGTGCTGTGATATCCAAAGTAAGGCTGCCATCCTGTATCTAGGATCCGCCCATCTGGCCACATATGTACCCCCAATCCCTCCTCTTTCTATTGTGTGTATGTCCCTAGACCACCCCCTCTCAATACTGTATTACCTATAGCACAACCCCTTCCAGTGACGTATGTCATTACCTGTAATGAGGGGCTTGCATGTCCCCAAAGAATATAAAAGACCTGGGCTAACATTAAATATATCTCTCTCTCTCCCTCCACATGAACCACCAAGTGGGGCTGAGGTGAGCATGCTACTATGAATCGTGTCTGACTCCATTTATTTCAACACTTCGCTTCTATCTCTCATGCTCTCTATAACTTTACTATGATCTTTACTTATTATCTCTGTACAATTGTGCCTACAGGACTCGTAATGATGTGTTAGGAGCTGCCTTCCCCTGACAATGTGTGACCCAAACAAGGCCTGATTTGTGGCAGACGGGGGACTGGTTTTGCCACCACAATAATGCACCTGCTCACACAGCCATCTCAGTGCACCAGTTTTTGGCAAAAATCAGCATGTCTCTCTTGCCCCATACACCTTACTCACCTGATCTCTCTCCTTGCGACTTCTTTTTGTTTCTGCGAATGAAGAGGGACATGACCAGACAGTGATTTGACGACATAGAAAAGGTGAAGAAAACAACGAGGGGGGGTGGGTGCTGTCAGCCATCCAAACAGATGAGTTTGAAAAGTGTGTTTCCAAGAATGGAATCGCAGAATTGACAAATGTATTCATTGTAATGAATGGAGAGTACTTCAAAGGTGAATTTAAATACACAGCTTTGAAAAAATATATTCTTGGGTTATATTTTGGGGGTGTACTCCCTTGTAAGTAATGTCAAGCCTTTTTCCCAGGGGCAGGTGACCCACCTGGTTGATCTACCAATCACCTTCCCTGAATCAGACAAGCCTCCCACCTCTGGATTTAAATTGCCATGAACGCTCCCTGGGCACTTACAGGAGTGTCCTTGTAGGCATGTCTGTTGATTGCGGGTGACCATCAAACAATGTTATAGGGCAGGAACTGAGTGGTCTTCTCCCTCTCCCCTCAACATGGGAAACTGACCTCAGGTGAGCTGAGGCCTCCTCTGTCCAAGTGGCTTTTCCGGGAGTGAAACTTGAATCATGAGCATGAAGCACAGGACCTTGCTGCTTTGGAGATTGGATGCGAAGGATTAGATGTTGACCTTTGTCTTGATGTTTACCCTTTAGTAATGTCCTCGTGCAATATTTGGCCTTTCAGGGTACTCAGCATAATGATTTCTAGGTCCGTCCATGTCAGGAGGTGTCTTCTGGTCTTCACTCTTTTTCGGGGATGCATAGTATTCCATGGTTTGTATGTGCCAGCGTTTCTTTATCCGTTGCTCTACCGATGGGCTTGTGGACTATCCCCAGCTTTCTGCCTCCGCGAGCTGTGTTGTGATGTCTGGCCGTGTCGTGTCTCTTCTTTGGGGCGTCTTCGCAGCAGAGACATTGCTGGATCGTATGGGATTTCTATTCTTAGTAGTTGTAGGCCGCGCCGCATCAGGTCGCTTTGCACAGGGGCTCCACAGATTGACAAGCCCGCCGGCAGGGTAGGAAGGAGCGTGCCGCTGGTTCTGTACCCTCTCCAGCATTTGTTGTTTTCTGAAACCCCCCTGCTCTTTTACTGAACACTCACAGACGCGTTATTCGCCTTCGTGCCTAATCCTTTGGAGACTACAACGAATCATGCTGAAGTCATAAACCTCTTAACAACTTTGTAACTCATTCCTCACATTTTACGGTAAGTTTTATTAACGTTCTGGTCCTTGAGTCATTTAAAAAATAATTGGGTTCGTTCTTAACTTTCTAAGGGCAAACCGCAAAGTCAAATGAATCAATCACAAGCTAGACTACAAGGGCAAGCAGAATGCACAAGGCTTGGGCAGTTCACAAGGCCTGAAGCAACCTCAGAATCTTTGGCGAAGCAGATGGCCAGGCCTTGCTTCCTCTGCCCCATCGGGTAGGTTCAAGCTGCCATTCTTTACATAAGTTGTTGAGCCCAACTCAATCGCAACATCTAAGGACCTTATTCAAACAAGAGGATCCCCCAAAAGGTTCCACACAAGCTGCCCTCTCCGACCACAGGACAGCCGCCTGGTCTCTCCTCCGCAGCTCTGGCTCTCCCTTGGCATGGTTCAGGAGCACCTGGCGATTCCAGAAGTTCACTCAACACGTGTAAGCACTTGTCTCTTTAGCCATGCTCAATCCGATTCACTCAACCGCACAGTGAGCGTGCAATGTGCATCTCCACACAGCATGCCCAGCTCTCCTGTCAGCAGGGGGCAGTGGAGGGCCAGTGGTAGGAGTCTCATCTTCCCGTCAGGAGACCTGAGTTCAATTCCTGGCCACTGCACCCCATGGGCCACTCACCCATCAGTGGAGGCTTCTGTGTTGCTGTGAGGCTGGACAAGTTCGTAGCTTCCAGACCAAGAGAGATGAGGAAAGTCCAGCGATCTGCTTTCAAAACTCAGCCAGTGAAGCTCAGTCAGATGCAAAACTCATTGTGGGGATGGTGCAGGGCCAGGTGACATCGCATGCTGCCAAGAGCTGGGTTCCGACTCACCAGCAGCTCAGACAGGGAGCTGTGTGCTGGGGGGCTCTGCAGGAAGAAGGGGACACTTAAGGGGCAGTGCCACAGAACACCTCATCAGTGATGCTCCTGACCCCCTGCCCTACTAGACTTGTACATTCATGGTTTGTGGGCAGGCTCAGAAGAAAGGAAAGGTCTAGAACCCTTTGTGTTTAGTGAGTGCCTCCCCCCCCCCCCCCCGATTCCATTGTATTGATGACCGGTGCATGGGGCGTGCTGGGTTTCCAGCCAACAGATGGTCTCTTTGGGGTTAGTTCAGGTTTCAGATTTTCCACATCCCCTCCTGGGGCCCTTTCCCCATGGAAACTCCAAGGCTTCTTTGTGAAGACACTTCTTCCAGGATCCCCTTCGGCACCCTGTTTAGCTCTGACCACTGTCTCCTTCAGCCCAGACAGTGTGAGGACCACAGCGCTCTGGTGGATGGGAGAACCAGGGAGGGCGCATGTGTGAGTCTGGGTACTTTAGAAAAGCAATTCCACAGAAACTCATGCATAAGAGAGAGTTTTATATAAAGGTTAAGTGCACATCAAGTAAAAACATCCCAACCCAGTGTTGCCCAAGCCAAGTCCAAAATTAATCCATTAACCCATATGTCTGACACCAATCTACAAAGTCCTCCTCCATCTCACAAAGCAGATGCAATGATGCTGACTGCAGGAGGAAAGCTGAATCAGTGAACGTGTAAGCATCTCAGTGCTGGCAGGAGTCTCCATGCGGCTGCTCCAGCACCCAGGGCTGCATCGGGGTAGGTCCGTGTGGCTTCTCCTCAGGGATGTCTTGCAGTAAATGAGCCTTGTCAGCTGAAGCAGGGAACTGGCTAAGGCAGTTGCACCCTGGTCCGACCATCACAAAGCAAGAGACCCGAGAACTAGAAAGGTGAGGCTCACTGAGCCATTTATCTCTCCGCCCTTCAATTAAGCCCACATGTGTTTATTGGCCAGGTTGGCAAAATAAACTTTAACTATCTCAGTGCACGAAGGTTGGGGGGGCAGAGTCGGTCTCTGGAAACAGGAAGCACCTACCGCAGCCAGATCACAGAGGCCAGCAGAGCCTGTCTGTGCCACGTGTTGGCTCCAGCTGCCATTAGCTGGTCATCACGCAAAGCAGGAGGCTGTCTGCTAAGCCCAGAACGCTCCTCCTGACCCTTCTCCCTGGAAGTGTGGATTTGGCACCACCTCCTCCAAACTCCTAGGTGCTCCTTGGGTGGCTTCAGGCAAAAAAAAAGAAATCCTAGAGCATGCCAAAAAGTTGTGGTCCATTTGCTAGAAGGTTTTTTAATGGCACTTTGAAAATAAAAAATTCTTGTAAAAGCTAACCGCTTTCCGACAATAAGGGACTTTTCACAGTCTCACCTCGTCTTAGCCCTTCCAGCTCCAGGGGCAGGTTTCATTGTCTCTCGTTGGCAGTGGAGTCCCAGGAAGCTGCAAACTGCCACCACTGCTTCCATGCTGACTGAAACATAGCAGGTTCAAGCCCACCCTGGAGAAAGGCCTGACCGTCACCATCCAAAAACTTGGCCACTGAAACTCCTGGGACACAGTGCTACTCTGCCACGGGATGGGGTGCAGGAGCCAGTGGGACTCAGGGACGTGTGTGTGTGTGTTGTGAGACAGAAAGAAGGGGGCGGGAGGAAAGGCAACAGGGAGGCAAAAAGAAAGAGGGTGAAAGAAAGCAGGAAGTTACAGATAATAAAACTAAAAAGAGAGGTTAAGCCAGATGCTCAGAGTTAACACATGTATATTTGCAAATGATATGTTCAGAGTTTATACATGTATGTCTGCGCTACAACTCGAACCCGAGCCTCCTCTTTAAGTCCTACTATCTGTTCGTTCCGTAATGGAACCGTAAACAGAACCTAGGTTTCGCAGATCTCCGGTATCCTACTGAAGTCACGCTTTGCTTAGCCATTCCTTTTATGTGTGCAAGGATCACTGATGATCCATCCTACACCCCCACCAAGCTCACGGCCATCCAGGAGCAGCTGACTCCGGATAGCCCTAAAGGACAGGATAGAGCTGCCCCTGTGGGTTTCTGAGTAGAAAGCCTTGTCTGTCTCCCTCGGAATGGCTGGTGATTTTGAACTGACCTTGCAGTAGCTGCCCAACACCTCACCACTACACCTCTGTTCAATACTAGTGCTCATAATCTCAAAGATCTGGAAATACGCCATAAACTGTTCCATGCTTCGAAGTAGCATTCAGACACTGAAACCATGTTGCCAGAGTCGAATCCGTGGGCTTGGCTGGGCGTTCTCTAAGATACTGTCGCCCCAGCAAACATGTCCACAAAGCGCCCTGGAGCAACATGGATGGGGAGTCCTAGGAACGCGGGAGCAAAGGGGTTGTGGGAACATTCCGTGACCTTGTCATTCCATTTTCCCACAGACTTTCTGCCCTAAACTGCTAACAGTGCTTCTTTCTGGATCACACGAGATGTTCTTATCTTCCTCCAGCTTATCTGTAACTTTCCTGCAATAAAAAGTATATTTGGGGCGCTGTTTTAAAAGCTTGAGGATCATTTCATCAGGAAGCCTCTTGTGGCCAAAGAGCTCACAGGCCTGTATGCAGGGTGCGTACGTTTAGTTGATAAGCAGTGCAGGGCAGATGTGCTAGGGTGCACTCTCATTTGCTCTCTTGGAGCATCGCAATAAGCATGTTTCATAAGCTCGTATTTCCATGCACGTTGTGTGACTGCTTTTAGGACGCGGGATAAACAACACACTTTTTCTCCCCATGTTTATTATGTTGGAGTTATTTTCCTCGATAACTTCTTGCCAACAGACTGCTGTGGAGTCAATCCAACGCACGCCAACGCCCTAAGCAGAACTCTGCTCCACGGGAATCCCACGGAGGTTGCCAAGTCTTGCTTCCCAGGGCCTTCTGTGCACTGCCATTGCTGGCTTTGGTCAAGTGGGGCCTGACTCTTGGTGACCCCACGGGTACACAGTGACACTGCTCCATGGGATCTTCAAGGCTGGGAGCCTTCAGAAGCAGATCCCCAGGCCTGTCTTCCGAGGTGCCTCTGAATGGGATCGAACCCCTAACCTCTCCATTACTAGACAAGTGCTTAATGTGTGTGCCACCGACTCATAGTGTCCATGCTCCCTCTAAGGAGCCCCGGGGACAGAGCGGGTCCATCTGAGGTGCTCTCCACAAGGGCAGCCATTCGATCCCACCAGCCGCTCATCCGGACAAAGATGAGGTTCCCGGCTCTCGGAAAGAGTTATCGTCTCAGAAACCCAAAAGCACGCCTGGGGGGGGGGGGGGGAGGGTTGCAGTTCTCCTTTGTCCTCTAGGGTCACGAGGAGTCAGAACTGACTGGAGAGCCGTGAGCGGTTTGCTTGCTTGTTTCTGAAGAGACCGCTGCTGTCTGGGAACCCCTGGCAGTCCTGTCTCTTTGATTCCCTGGCAGCTGCTGCTATGGAGACCCTTCTGGGTTTCGTCACTCCCCCACCCGCCCCCTCTGCTCCCAGGGGAGTGAGTGTCCTCAGCTGCACGGGGTGAGCCCAGCGGTTTCCCAAGGGCCATCCCGAGGGACCATTGTTCCAAGAGCCCCTCCGAGTGAGGCTCCACGCCTGTCACCATGACGTCATTAGTAAAAAGGTCCTCGCTCTTTCACTCTCCCAGATGGGGACAATCGATGGGACGGTCAGACCAACCACCACAAAGCACAGGGGGAAGATTGGGGCTCTTCTAGTCGGGGACCCCCCCCCCATCATCCTTGGCTCTGCCTCCTCCTCTGGGCTGAGGCTAGTCCTTCCACCAGCCGATGACAACATGCGTGACGCCTGCAGCATTGGCCACCCGCTCAGACGTGTGGCCGGGGGTCTGTGAAACCGGGCTTTCCCTGCTCACCCCGAGGGTCGTTAAATTCAAGCCCCCCTGCAGAGCTAGAGCAGGTAGATATGCCTAAGCCTTATCTTTACCGAGAGAGATACCAAATAAGAGCCGGGCTAGCGCCGCAGGAGTCTCCTTCACAGACTGTCTCATGTCGGCACCAGCCTCTCCCAGGCTCCCCACCCCAGAGGAGCGGCCGTTGCCCTGGAAACGCCGCTGGCAGCCTGGCATCCTGAGATCTCACCCGCCCTGCCCAGTGGCTTCCATCGTCCCTGACACATGTCACTTTGGGCTGGTTGTGACTTTGCTAAAGGGGTAGAGGGATGGTGGGGGTGGGGGTGGGGGGGAGAGTTGCCGGGAGAAGGGGAGAAGATGAAACGACTCCATCCACACAGGTAGATGTTTAATGGCAGCAATGGCAAAAGAAATCGGCAACGCATGTTCACAGGGGAGGGTCTTGATGACAGACACGCCGGTGCTCTGCGGAATTGCTGGCAGGCACTGTCACACACGCGTCCCCGTGTGAACTGTATGCAGCATCCCACCCGCCGGGCCACTGCCAGGCACCCACGGCAGCCGTGGGAGAGCAAACCATGGGCCTCCGTTCCCACGAGCGGGCATTCGGAAGAGCAGAAAGGCCTACACAGAACGTGCGGGGCCCAGGGGAAGCCTCCAAGTTGAAGATACAGGAACTTGGTTGGCTGAAGTGACCCAGACAGAGCCAAGAGCCCTGTTCTGTCCATCAGAAAGTGTATGGGGGGGCGGGGGACACGAGGCTGAGTGAGCACCCTTTCTGGGCCATGCTGTGGCAGGAAGGGGCTCCCTGCAGGGTCCCTGCGGTCCACCAGCTGGCTGGCTTGTGGAAGTCCACTCAGAGTAAGCGGTGAACAGAACACGTGGCGTCTAGCCTGCAGCTTCGGCAGGAGCCTCTCCTTATGCCAAACACCTCGACTTTTTTTTCAAGCCCCCTCACAGTTGGCTAAGCAGCCGTGGCACACGTGGGTGATGCTTCCATTCTGAGCCCATTTTGTGGTCTTTGTTCTCGAAACTGGCAGGAAGTTGTCAATGTCTGCCAGCCTACGGGGCTCTGAATGACCCAGTATCAGCCACTGATCTGGTTCCCCAGTTCAGAAGTAGTATTTAATTAAAATAGTGAGACGCCTTGGATTGCTTTTTATCAGATTCATTAAAGAAGGAACTTGACTGGTCCTTCTACTTCAGCCTCTTCGTTGCAAAGTGGGGAGACTGAGCCTCCTGTGATGGGGGCCAAGGATGTCACTTGCTTCCCGGGTCAGCAGCAAAGAGGCAAGATCCCAACACCCCAGGCATCCAGCCAGGTCCTCATTCAAACCTCACCTTCTGTTGAGCCCACTGACTTAATGCATGCGGATTAAAAAAAAATGACAAAAACCTTCCGCCCACCTCAATTTGTTGTCCTGTGATGGCCTGCATGTTCCTATGATCGTGGAAGCTACACCATCAGTACTTCAGACACCAGCCGGGTCACCCACAGTGGGTAAGTTCCGGTAACACTTCCAGACTAAGACTAAGAAGAAAGGCCTGGCCATCTACTTCTGGAACGTAGCCAACAAAAACATTGGACACCCCATGGGGGGGGATCAGTCACAGGAGGACACCCTAATTGGTGAAGCCAGCAGGGTGAGGGAGGCCCTCCGTGACACAGGCTGGGACAGTGGTTGAAACGGTGAACTCAAACACACTGTGACCGCTGGGAAGATGGTGCAGGCCTGCGTGATGCCCCGTCTGCTCTGCCACCGGCTGACAGATAACTGTTTGCAAAAAAACTTCGGTTCTCCCCGTGGCAACACCCAAGGGCCACACCAGAAGACTCAGCATGAAGCTCCACTGAAGGAGCAGGGCCCTACCTCAAAATGACCTGTGTCCCTTAGACTGAGGACAGAAACTCCCTGATGGGAGAGGAAGCCAATAACGGCCACCCCAAGATTGTGGAGAGGGCAATTTTGGACTTTGGGTGGGACCCCCGGCTTAATGGGCATCCAGTGAAAGGAGACCAAGAACCACCATATATTTAGCACCTTAACACCTGCATTAATATGACAGGCCGTAGCAATTTGATAGGCAAGGATCTGCCCTTATAAGAAATGATACAGTTCATTTTCCCCTAGCACCCATCCCCATGCTTCAAGTAAACCCAGCTCAATCGGTTAAGAAATCAGTCTGTACAGAGCAGCACGTCATGGATTCCAGCAAACCGTTGGACTACGCTCCATAACCCCTCACATCAACAGTACTTTGTTGAAGTTATCAGTGCAATCACTGATGCCACAGGGGGGACGGTTGACAGTTCTTATAGCATGGCCTGCTCGACACTTGCCTGCGTGAAGAGATCACTGAAGATCAGGGTGCTACAGCAAAGTGTGGTGAAGAACGCAGATGGTGCCCGGCTATCAATTGGAATAGCGTCTGGAGTCTTGAAGGCTTGTATTCAAACAAGCAGCCACCACAGTGCGCCGTCAACTAAGTCCACATGGAAGAAGCACACCAGCCTGTGTGATCCAAAGATGATGATAAAAAAAAAAATCCAGATTTGATGAAGGGAAACGTAATCAGCTTAAAGTGTGAGCACCCAATTTGTAGAAGGCTGGGATGACAGCGGCGGCCCCAAATCCTTCTGCAGAGTAGGTAGTTTTAGGGCTAAGCCTCGGGCACCTCCCCTCTGCCACAGGTGAGGGACTCACACAGTGACTGCTGGCGACTTGAGGACTGTGGCTTGAGCCACAGCATGTTTGGCCGGTCGACCTCCCTCTTGACGCAACCTGAATTTGGTGTGGCCGCAATGTTTGTCCCTGGTCCCTCAACAGACATTTCTTCTCTAGCTTTTTTAAAAAAATCATTTTATTAGGGGCTCGTACAACTCTTATCAAAATCCATACATCCTTCCGTTGTGTCCAGCACATTGGTACATTTGTCGCCATCATCATTCTCAAAACACTTGCTTTCTACTTGAGCCCTTGGTATCAGCTCCTCATTTTTCCCCTCCCTCCTCTTCTTTTCTCACTTAAAAAAAAATTACTGGTGGTCTTTTCTTTGTTTGCTCTTTATTTTTATCTTTATATTATTATTAGTTTCTTCTTTCTGCTTCATTTAGGTTTGGGTTTTTATTGTTTATGTTAGGTTTCCCAGTTTATGAAACACAAAGAAATGGATGAATAGAGACAATAACCCATGCAAGGGATTATCAGGATGGAGGGGAGTGGGTTTTGGGGGGAAGGGGTGAGGAGAATGGGGGAGCAAACAATGGCTGTGGTAGGCAGAGGGAGCACTACAACAGATTGTGATGATATATATATATAACTCATTTTAAAAATGACTTAACCATGGAAGTGTATGATGTGTGAATTTTACATCAAGAAAAGTAGTTTAAAAAAAAGAAACCAAAGTTGAAAAATGAAAAACCCAAACCGGGTTCCAGTGAATGAAGAATGGCGGCGGCGTTTCAAGCTTAGGAAGCATGTGGATGGGAACTCGCCGTGGAGAGGGAGTGTGGTGTCAGCGCTGTCCCTTTTCTTCCCAAAGGAACACACGCACGGCGTGCCCACGGGCGAGGCTTCCTGGGAACCCTTGGTGAGTCAGACATACCCGCATCGGAATCACATGCAGCCTTAATTAGAACGCCGGCCTCTGCCTGGTAAGTGACCAGGGAGGGCAGTCGGCATCTCCCAGACTCAGCTGCCGAACGAACACGGATTCAGAAAGCTTTGATGGAGGGGCTTAGTCACGACACCGAGTCATGAAAACAGAAGACAGGATGGAGGGAAAGCAGAGCTCACTAACTTCCCAGGATCAGACTGGAATCAATCTCCCGGGGAAAGTGCTCATGAGAACGTAGGTGTGAACACTTTCAGGATGGACACCCAAGAGACTGAGCTGTGGGCTGCCTGATGGGGGGCTTGGGCTCTGGGGGTGCGCTTAGGGGGCTTGACCGTCATTTTCACTAAGGAAAACAGGTTCCCGGGAGGAAGGTTAACATAAAGTCCAGGAAAGGCCAGGCACACTGGGAGCTGGAAGGCGGTCTCAGCAGCTGCAGATGGCCAGTGAACTGGCCTGACCCAGCCAACATTTCCATGGTGAAATGCGACCCCTTGTGGTGAAAGTGAGAAAACCCAACTCAAGGCCACAGACCAGGTAGTACACCAACAGTCCCCCTCCAGTGGGCCCCCACGCAGGGTGACCCCAGGGGTACCAGAGGAGAGGCTTCTCGGTGGCTACTTTTCAAGGGTGCACGTCCTCGTATGTTCTGTGTGCACATAAGGAGCTCTGATGGTGCAGTGGGTCAGTCTTGGGCTGCCAATCACGGGGTCAGTGCGTCAAACCCACCTGTCACTCTGTGAGTGGAAGCTGAGGCTGTGCTCGGCAAAGATTGACGGTCTCAAAGCCCCTGTATCAGATCTCTAGGAAGATGGCACAGGGCCAGGCCGTGTTTCGCTCTGTCGTACATATAGAATTGCTAGGGGGTGGGGCCCCCTCTACAACACTTAACGAGTTGGAATTGGCTGGATGGCAATTGTTTGTTTGTTGCCAGAAGTGGGCTGTCAACCCTTTCTTCTGAGGTGCTTCTGATTAAACTACAGCTTTTCCTTAGGATTTACGCTACCCTCGTGGGTTACATATTGAGTTACTAACCACAAGGTCAGTGGTTCAAACCTGCCAGCTGCTCCTCAGGGGAAAGCTGAGGCTGTCTGCTCCTGTAAAGATTTACAGTCTCGGATACCTAAAGAGGCAGTTCTACGCTGTCCTGTAGGATCACTCAGTGTTGGCCCCACTGGGTGGCAGTGGGTGGTGGTGGGGTGAGGGCCTCCCAGGACAAAAGAGATGAGCTCATGAATGGAGCATTTCACTGGCAAGGTGGGAGGGACTGTCCTCCAGTCCACACTTCAGAATGGAGCACGCTAACTCCCTGGGGGTCTTGTTGAAGCGCAGGTTCTAGGTCAGCAGGCCTCAGCAGGCCCTGAGGCTCTTTGAGTCAAACTTGACTGAACAATAATGGATCTTTTTTATATATATAACCAGTTTTTACAAGGCCCACACCAGAAGAGGAGACACAATTCAATCCATGACAGCCATGAGGGGGAAAAAAACATATTTAATATGAAATATTTTTAACTTGGTGTGGGAGGAGAAAGGTAGAATAGAGACCAGTCGAATGATCACAGGTGGGTAATTGCATATGCAAATGAATTCAATTTAGCAATTTTCTCTTAAATTTCCATTTACACAGTTAACGTTCGACTCTCGCCACCCCACCACCACCACAACATCTTTGCAGTTTCTTTTCTTTTTTCTCCCTTACATGTCAATTCTGAAATAGTGAAAGCAATTTAGAACACCTGGGTGTAACACGTTTGCATTTCCCACTTAGCATCGTAACTGGTGCGCAGACAGCCAGGGGGCGGGAATTGCTCTCCGTTGGACAATTGCTTTCCATCTACACAAAAAGTTGGGCCACTGGTGGAAAAAAGAAATCCTAATCTGTCAGAGTGATAGTCCCCAAATGAGAAAACAAAATGAAAATCCCAGGTGGAAAAAAATGGTGGGGTGGGAAGTCCTCCGAGGAGAGTGCCCAGGGCCGGGGCAGAACCACAGGCAGCAGGAGGCAGGAGAAGGAGCAAGGGGGGAGGCGGGGGCTCTCGGCAGGTGAGGACCTGCCGGGTTGCTTGTTTGGATGGGTTGACAGGAAGAAACTAACCGTACACAAAAGCAGATCCTGTGCTCATACTCGGTGCACTGAGAAGGGTGTTAGCACTGGCCCCTAGGGTTGTCAGTGGCTGCATGTGGGGAAGTCGACTCCCAGGCCTTTCTATCGGCAGCCCTCAGCTGCCTTTACCACCCACGGACTCCTCGACTCCGCTTGGCCAACCAACGAAGGCCAAGCACCCTCAGGCCATGCTCTCTCTAGCCGCGTACAGACCTCACTGAGATAGTCTACAGCAAATCCCCGGTCAGCGGCCTTGCGTAGTTCATCAGGTCTCCTCAGAGTGGGTGTCATTGAGAAGGGAACTTTCGGAGAAGACAATTTTATCTTGTGAGACATCTTAGGGTTTTTTACACAGTCAAACTTTAGAGGGCGGCATTGAAGACTTTTGAGAAAGAAGTGTCAACGGGGTAAAACCCCAGAGTAGATGACACCAGGGCAGTTTCAGTCACGAGTCCACCTGTGACCAGGATGGCAGTTAGTACGACACCTGGGCCCGGGAAGGAGGGTTCGTCACCTAGAAGGGACTGGAGCATGCTTGAAAGCAAACATTTAAAACATCTGTGGAGAGGGCAGAGAATAGATTTGAGAAACGACCAATGCAGCCGAGGACATCCATTCACTCCGTCATTTATCCCATCGGTGTTAAGTGTGGCCGCTGACAGACACATAAGCCGGAGGGTTGAGGCTACTCAAAGCCCACTATGAAGAAAGGTCAGGAGATCTACTTCGAAAACAAATCAGCCGCTCAGAACCACTAACTGGCTTAAGTGGTTGTAGTCTCTTAAGATCTACACATGATGAAACCCTTAGAGACAGCCCAGTGCGGAAGCCAGGCAATAAACCCGTGCAAAATATGATGTTGCACACTGGTTATTGTGTTTGCAAGGTGTCTCTCCCTCATAGTGACTATGATTAAGGTTGAGTGTGCCGAGGAACACATGTGGGATTAATTGAAGAGCGGAGCGATAAACAGCTCAGTGAGCCTCACCTTTCTTGTCTCTCGCTCTCTGATGGTTGGACCAGTAGCAGCTGCCTTAGCTAGTTTCCTGCTTCAGCTGGCAAGGTTCACTTCCTGCAAGACATCCCTGAGAAGCCACATGGACCTACCCTAATGCAGCCCTGTGCTGGAGCAGTCGTGTGGAGACCCCTGCCAGTGCTGAGATGCTTACATGATCACTGATTCCGCTTTCCTCCTGCAGTCAGCATCACTGCCTGGGTTTTCTAAGTTTGAGGAGGACTTTGTAGATCAATGTTGGACATAAGTGCTAACGTCAGACTTATGGGCCTGGATTGGACAGGGTTGGGATGCTTAATGTACAATTACCCTTTATATAAAACTCTCTCTTATAAAACATGAGTGTTTATGACTTTTGTTTCTCTAGTCTAACTCAGCGACCCTATGAGTGCCAGCATGAAACAGGCCAGGCCTGCATCAGCCTCAGACTCACAGCTGCAGCCACTGTGTCAATTCACAGGACTGGTCTTTCCTGATACCGTATCCTAAGCACATGAGACAAAGCCTCGCCATCCAGACTTTTAAGGTGCATTTTGACTGTACTTCAAGAACACCCCTAATGTGCCAGTGATGTTTGCTCTGGCAGTCCATGGTACTTTCAATATTCTTCGCCAACACTGTAATTCAGTAATGTCAGTCCTTCTGTAGCTTTCCTTATTCCTTGGTCAGGTCTCACATGCATGTGGTTGTTTTCAGGTGCCCTCAAGTCAGCTCCAACCCGTAGCGACCACATGTAAATTGGAACGAGACACTGACCCAGCGCTTCTCCACCTTCCTAAAGCCGAGACTCTTTCATACAGCTCCTCACGTGCGGTGACCCCAAACCATGTTATTTTTTTTAAACAATTTATTAGGGGCTCATACAACTCATCACAGTCCATACATATACATACATCAATTGTATAAAGCACATCTGTACATTCTTTGCCCTAATCATTTTTTTTCTCCTCTTTTCTTTTTTTACATTTTATTAGGGACTCACACAACTCATCACAATCCATACATACACATACATCAATTGTATAAAGCACATCCATACATTCCCTGCCCCAATCATTCTCAAAGCATTTGCTCTCCACTTAAGCCCTTTGCATCAGGTCCTCTTTTTTTTCCCCCTCCCTCCCCGCTCCCCCCTCCCTCATGTGCCCTTGGTAAATTATACATCATTATTTTGTCATATCTTGCCCTATCCGGAGTCTCCCTTCCACCCCTTCTCTGCCATCCATCTCCCAGGGAGGAGGTCACATGTGGATCCTTGTAATCAGTTCCCCCCTTTCCAACCCACTCACCCTCCACTCTCCCAGCATCGCCCCTCACACCCTTGGTCCTGATGGTATCATCCACCCTGGATTCCCTGTGCCTCCAGCCCTCATATGTACCAGTGTACAACCTCTGCCCTATCCAGCCCTGCAAGGTAGAATTCGGATCATGGTAGTTGGGGGGAGGAAGCATCCAGGATTGGGAGAAAGCTGTGTTCTTCATCGGTACTACCTCGCACCCTAATTAACCCATCTCCTCTCCTAAACCCTACTTCATCACTGTCATTTTGCTACTGTTATGAATCATCATGCAAATATCTAATATGCAGGATGTATTTCCATTGTTACAAATTGAACATAATTAAAGCATAGTGATAAATCATAAAACAATATGTAATTATATATTGTGAAATATTTATTTCTAATGACAAATAAATTAAATGTTGTCTTGAAGTATGGTGTAGCATGGGTAACAGTCCTCACACCAAGTACTCGTATGTGGGCGTATCTGCATGTGGGCGGACCTGCCTGGAGACGGATAGAGGAACGGTGTCTCAGTTCTTAGGGGATCCCTGTGAAAGAGTTGTTCGACCATGTGAGGCAAATGAAAACACCTTGGCTTGGGTCAGGCATACCTCAGTCCTCAAATAGCATCCTTACTTTTCAACACATTAAAGAGACTCTGCACATTTACCTAATGCAATGCGTGGTCTAGCCTCTAATCCTTAGTCTCTTCAAATGCATACAGAGATTTAAAAAAAATACCATGGTCTAGGTCCTGGGCACTTCAGTCCTGAAAGTGCTCTTTGCTCTGTAACACCCGAAGAGGTCTTGTGCAGATTTACCTGGTGTGATGCATTGTTTGATTTCCTGACTTGCTTCCATGTTGTGGATCCGAACAAGATGAAACCTTTAACAACCTCAGTCTCTCCTCCACTGTGATGTGGCCCTATTGGCCTAGACGTGAGGATCTGGTTTTCTTTAGATTGAGTTGCAATCCATATTGAAGGCAGTATACATTGAGTTCTCGCTTTTAGCCAGTTAAGTGTGTCATCTGCATATCTCAGGTGGTTAATGAGCCTTTCTCCAACCCTGATGCCACGTTTTCTTCACCGTCCTGCTTTTCAGATTAGCTCAGCACAAAGATTGTGTTATGAAGATACATCTTTGTGGTACACAGTTCCTGATTCTAAACCAGGCAGGCCCCTCTGTTCCTTTCAAACTGCCTCTTAATATGTGTACACGTTCCATGAGCACAATAAACTATTTTAGTATTCTTCCAAATATTATCAATAGCTTGTTATTATCCACAAAGTCTAATGCCTTTGCTGTCAATGAAACACAAGAAGACATCTTTCTGATATTCTGATTTGAGCCCAGGTCTGTCTGACACAGCAAGCACGTCACCCAGGCCATGTTGTCCTCTTCTGAATTCAGCTGTAGTTTCTGGCAGCACCTGGTGAATGTACAACCAGTTGGACGATCTTCAGCACATTTTTACTTGCCTGTGACATTAATGAAGTTATTCTTCCATTAGGGCTTTATTTTGGGAAGGGCACAAATATGGCTCTCTTTCAGTTGGCCAGGTAGCTATCTTCCAAACTTCTTGGCATAGACGCGTGCTTCCAGTGCCACATCAATCTGTTGAAACACTTCATCGGTAACCCATCAGCTCCTGGAGCCTTTTCTTCAATACATTTTGGTGCCGCTGATATTTATTTCTTCAGAAGCATCCGTTCTTAATCACCTGCTACGTCCTAAAAGAGTGGAATATAGACCAATTCTTTTTAGTTCAGTGACTGTATTCCTTCCCTCTTCTTTCGACAATTCCTGCATCATCTAATATTTTGCCCAAAGAACCCTTCAGTGCTTCAAGTTTTCATTTTCTTCCGTTCTTTCCACTTGAAATATGTCAAAGATGGTTGTGCTAGGCTGGGTTGACTAGCAAAACAAATCCAGTGACACTCATCTATGTACAACCAAGAAAATAAAACTCACTGCCATCGAGTCAATGTCGACTCACAGCGAGCTTACAGGACAGGGTAGAACTCTCCCTGTGTTTCCAAGACAGGGACTGAGCACAGGAGTAGTCACCTCTCTCTCTCTCTCTCTCTGAGCAGCTGGTGGTTTCAAGCTGCTGACTTTGGAAATTGCAGTCCAACTTTTAATCAATAAGTAATTATATAAGAAGGCATCCTAGCCCAGTTCAACTAGTCTGTAAGTTCGATACTCATATCCCTAAGTCCCGCTTCAGACTTAAGCAACCACATGCAATGACAAAGTGCAGGAAGATCACAGGCGGGCATGTGCAGAGGTAGATCCAAGGTAGGTGGAAACACCAGCAATTCTCAAGGTCAGTGACAGACTCCGAGCCAGCAGAAAGGCAAAGTGAGAAGTTCTCAGTTTTCCCATTAAAAGACCACATCCCTACAGAGGCTTCATCGGGCTGTGACTTGATTGGCATGTGTACCCCTCGCTCTCATACATCTTCAAGTTGACAGTCATCGAACTACCCCAGATGTGCGGTCCTTCGGGTTCTCTGACCAGATCTTTGCACATTTCATTACATTTGGTCTTCTCAATGTTGGTCTTTTAAAGCTTTCTGTTCAGCTCCTTTACTTCTACTACCAGAGTTGCTGTCTGGGAAACCCCCGGGGACAGTTCTACCCTATCCTACAGGGTCATTATGAGTTGGCATCAACTGGATGGCAGTGTGTATCTTCTATTCACTCTAGCTACTCTGCATTCAAGAACAAGTTTCAGACATTCACTTTTCACTCTGTTTGCTTTCCTGTCTTATAAATAACCTTTTGCTTTCTTTATGCATGATGTTTATGTCCTCTCACAACTCATTTAGTTCAATGCATCAAATCCACTCTTGAGTTGGTCTCCGAGTTCAGGTGAGAGGTACTCAGGTTGCATTTTCATTCTCAAGGGCATATTAATTTTTTTCAGCTTCAACCTGAACTTGTATATGGGCAGTTGAGTTTGTTCCATATATACCCGTGACCTTGTTTTAGCTGTTGACATTGAGCAGTTTGTCTTTTCTCCTTTTGCATCGTGCCCCAGCAGCAAAGGAAGGTCTGGAAAGCTTTGCTCCGTCCGCATCATCTAGCGCGTCTCTACTCTGGGCAGGCACCTCCGCCCCAGTTGTAATCTCAGTGCTTTCCGACCTGAAAGGTCCAATTCCTGGCACTCCATCAGTGTCCCACTGCCACTCCTGGTTTCTGCTAGCTGCCTCCTACTCCTTTCCAGTCTGTTCTTTTTCTGGAAGCTCACCACGGGTGACTTGGCTAGTATTTCAAACACCGGTGAAGGAACACCTAACAAGGCAGCAACATGCCAGCCACCACCGGACAACTGACAGACGAGAGATGACCCAGAGACAGGTGCAATAAGGCAAAGCAAGCACCTCAGATGTAGTCGAGCGCAGAGAAGACCCAAGACACACGACAAGGAAAGCACTTCAATACCTGCCCCCTCGAAGGGCTCACTGAAGATATGGGTGCTGCAGCAAAGGGCGGTGAGAAAGAGACGGTGCTCAGCTATCAGAAAGACTAGCATCTGGGGTGTTAATGGCTTGTCTTAAAACAAGCAGCCCTCTTAATGAGGCATTGGCAGAGTCCATATGGAAAAAGCACCCCAGAACGTGTGATTCAAGAATTGTAAATAGTAAGATATGACAATATATAAACTATCAAGGGTTCACGGGGGAGGGGGAAGAGGGGAGGGAGGGGGAAAACTGAGGAGCTGATATCAAGGGCTCAAGTGGAAAACAAATGTTTTGAGAATGATGATGGCAACAAATGTGCTTGACACAGTCAGTGGATGGATGGATGCATTGTGATGAGTTGTATGAGGCCCCAATGAAATGATTTTTAAAAATTGTAAATAATAAAAACCAAATGCAGAGGAATGGTCTGAGTTTAAATTCTGAGTACCTGGATTGCAAAGGGCTGCGGGTGACGGTGAAAGTCCAAGCCCATTTGCAGAGCCCCACCTTGTAATCAAGGCTCAGGTGAATCCCCGCTGAGTGCAGACAGAGAAGGGAAAGACCTTGTTACCAGGCAGAGGACATGGCAGGGTGGGTCAATGCAACTGTAGTTCGGTCCAAATGTGACACCTTGTCACTGAGCTCCCTCCTCACCCAGTGGTATCTGCTTTGCTGCCAATTGAAGCCTTTGTTTCACAGCGTCAGTGTTGGTGGGCCATTTGTTTGTCATGTCTTGATTTGGCTTGAGTCTCTAGGTAAACCTAGAGAGACAACGGAATCAATGGATCCGAAGGGACATGAGAGGGGAGGCTGGCAGGAAGTGGGGAGCTCACCACAAGCACCAGGATCCCTGCCCTGGAATGGATCGTGGGGTGGCTGCACAACTGTGAATGCCAGTGACCTGTCGAAACGGGGTCTGTCTCTCCGTGAACTTGTTAAAAGGGAACAAGCTAACCTATTAACTTTTGTAAAGGAAAGAAAGGGTGAGTGCTTGGCACAGAGCCCAGAGAGGCCGGGAGAGGTGGACACCGGAGGGTCGCAAAACTGGGGCAAAGGAAGGGAAGGGAACGTATGCCAAAGTGGCTGGGCCCGTCTATGTGACAGGGGAAATTTTACAGGGAAGAGTTCTGGCTCAGGACTCCCAAGGACTAAAGCTGTTCCATCAGCGGCCACATCTTCCCTGCGGAAAACCAGGGAGACAGCACATGCTGGCTCGGAGCAGAGGGAGGCAGCAGCACTGCACAGAAGGAAACCTGGAAGCCCATTCATTTGCAAATGGGACTTCAGGCCAGTGACTTCGCAGTGAGATAACAGAGCAAATGATCAAGGGCTATAAAAAGAAATCCACCCCTGAGGAAGCTGTGACACTCCGAAGCAGCAGCCCCTTGGGGACAGAAAACCCTGAGGGTTGCTAAGAGCCCCCTTTTTAACTCGCTGCGTTAGCTTGTTTGGTTTGGGAATGTTTAATCCATCAACATCTGTCCTGCCTTTTAAAGTATCTATTGTTCTCCAGAAGCCTCCAAATTTACCAGCCCAAACTCAGGTGAAAATACCTGAGGGTGAGGGGAGACCTGAAGAAGGCAGATGGCCCCACATCCCTAGGAGCTGTGAATGTTACCTGACACAGCCAAGGGGCTTGGCAGCTGGATTCAATTTAACAAGCTTAAGATTGGTGGGGCTCCGGGGGTGTTAATCAAGATTCTCTGAGTCGACTCAATGCAATCAAAAAATCAAAACAAAATCAGCTGCCAGCGGGGTAACTCTGGCTCATAGCAACCACTGCACAGGGTTTCCCGGCTGTGGCCTCTCCAAGGCAGCTCCCACGCCTGCCTTCTGCAGGCTTTCCCATCACAGCGGGGCATGTTAACCCCCAGAACAATGCCATCTACGAGCGCGGAGAGGTGCAAGCGCTGCCTTGAACGATGGAGGGAAGGGAGCCACAAGCCAAAAGATGCAGGTGGCCTCTGGGAGCCGGGAAAAGCCAGGAGCCCCGGAAGGAAGCCACCTTGACATCCGGCATGGAGTCCAAGACTGGTTTCAGACTTCTGACCTTCATACCGAACAGAAGGGTAACGCGTGTGGCGATAAGAAGCAACACCGTAGAAATAAGAAACTAACATAACCGACAGAGGCTGAAGGGAATCAAAGGGATCCATGTCCTGGTGCCTGGGAAGTCGCTGCATGGATTTTTGTTCAGCGTTTTAAGGTTGAAAGGGCCCTTGAGGGGTCACCTTGCCCACTTCTCTGATTTAAAATTAGGTCTCAAAAAACTCACTGCCATCAACATTGATAGTGTAGAAGTGGGGGTTAGGAATGATCGTTAATTTCATTTTCTCAAGCTAATTAAGAGAGAAGTCAGTAGGGGCCAACTTAAACAAAATGAGGCCAGTTCTACTTGAACCAAATTCGGGCAAATAGAGCTTGGGGCTACGGCTTAACACTTCCTTCAGCCGTCTGTCTGTTATGCTGTCTGTCTTCCGGTTCATCATCACAAAAATTAGGCACACGTATTCTGAAGACGCACCTACAAAGGCTGACCTCCACAGCAGTCATACCTCGTGATCAACTGCCCAGGGATCAAATTCAGATGGAACCTCTTCAAAGAAAAACCCACTGCCAGTGAGCTGATGCTGACTCCTGACGGCCCTCTAGGACCGGAGAGTGCTGCTCCTGTGATTCCAAGATGCTGCCTCTTTACGGCAGTAGAAAGCCTCTTTCTCCCAGAGTGGCTGGTGATTTCGAACTGCAGACCAGGAGGTTGCCAGCCCTTCACATAACCACTACGCCACCAAGGCTCCTCAGATGGAGCCTAGCACGCATTTAAAAAACGATCAGTGCCCCAAATTCGTCAGGGTTCGCTCAAAGGAAAAAACTACTTCCTTCAGTTCAGACGGGATTGCAAAAGAACCTTCTCTGTTCGCTCACAGGCACGAGGCTGCCCAGTTACTTATCTTGTTCTAGAAGATGATCAACAACAGACCGCAGGGTGGTGTCCTTTGCATTCAGTTTCTTCTCCAGGAGAGGTGAAGAGGGAGCTGTGATCACTAGTCTTTAAAAGTGGGGGGTTTCATTTTAGATGAAAGGAAAAGGTGTCAGGAAGTGGACTTTTGTTTTTAAAAAAACACAAAGAAGCAATGCTCTTTTCTGCCTCTTTGGTATCATGCAGGATGATTGCATCAGATCACACAGAATGGAAGACAACTACATAATGCTGAGAATCAGGGCCTGGCCAACTTGACGCGTATTTTAGGGGAACACAATTCCATCTATAACTGCAGGCGACTGTACAGATGAGGAAACTGAAGATCAAAGCATTAAATGGATTTGCCCAGGCCCGGGTGTCAGGCAAGGCAGCTAAGCCAGGACTCTGACGCAGGACCTCTACCTGCTACCTGAGACCTTTGCTCAGGAGCAGTTGACAGGGCTCTCATTCACAATGTTCCCACTGGACACCCAGGCCAAATGCTGCCCAGAGAGCAATCTGCCCCCGGGGGATGCCACAAGGGTCACTGGAACCAATCAGGCCAGGCTCACTGTGTCTGGCCACCATGCTGCAGAGCAAGGCCCACATGGCACCTCCGGCAGGGCATTCAGCCCGCCCCGGGGTGAAACCACACGCAATGTTCTCCACTAGTCAGCTGACGGCCATCTACACAGGCCCTGGGACAGGCGAAGACCAGTTGCCCCAGTTTCTCCCTGAAGAATGGGGCAGACACCCTTGGCAGGCATGGCGGAAGCAATGATTTGTGTGGGCCCAATCTGAAGCCTCTCTAGTAGGCTTTGTTACGTGCCCTGGAATGCCCATTTCAGGACCCTCCTTCCTGCCCACAGGCGTGCTAACCAGAAACAATAGTACAATTGGGTTTTGTTCAGTCTAAGGATGCCTTGGCTCAAGGACTAGGCTTGTCTGTGGATAATGCCGGACAAAGGGAACAGCATTCTGAAAGCCAGAAAAGCCAGGCCACAGGGCTGCAAGGAGAGGGACCAGGGTGAACAGTGTCGCACTGCAGGGACCGGGGAGGGGGAGGCAGTCCTCCCCGGGCCCTCGGGTTGGAAAGCTTTAGGGGCCCAGGGACCTCTCCCAAGGTCCCACAATCAGCCCCTCAGTGAAACACAGGCGGAGGCCAGTGTTGAGCACACAAGTATGTTTCCTACGATTGACGTTCAGAAGCTTCAACAAAGACCATGTCGTACACATGTGTGAGAGCTGGTTCCATCTGCACCAAACGTAAGGGTGGCTGGTTAGCCCTCGTGTGAAGGGCCCAGTGTGGGGATACAGCTCTGGGGGCGATGATGAGCTTGCCTTGGGACAGTTTGTGAAAGGCCCGCTTTCGTGGGTAAAATGAGTCGTGGTCGAGATGGGTGCACAGCGCCCCCTGCCCGAGTCAAAAGGGGGATAAGGAGTTAGAAAGCCTGCCCGTCTCCGTCTTTGGAATGGAACCTGGAAACAGTGACCAGTGTTCGGTAAACTGTTTCAACCACAAGCTAGCTGAGTGTGACTGCTGAGAAACTTTCCTCTGTTCTGAATGTTCACGCCACGGCCCACGGAGCACCAGCGAAGCCCGGCCCACAGGCCGCCTCCAGCTTGCTGGGGAGGAGGGCAGTCTTGTGGCCAGTGGGTGTGGTACCATATTCCACCAAGGGGCGGCTGTCAGGGAAGAGACCTTGAGGCCACATTTCCTTCCAGTTATAAGAGGTTGCCGCAAAGGGGCCAGTCAACTAAACTTGAGCCCTTCTCCAATGATCGTGTGAGACAGTCCCAGAAACAATGACAAACTCTAAGCAGAGAATTCCGGGCAGAGGCTGAGCGGGTCTCTCTCGTATGCATGGCATGTGACTGGAGCGCAGCTAGAGGCAGCAGAGCAGGGGTCCCCTGTCGATTCCCGGGAAGGCCGCCACCCACCGCAGGGGCCACGTTCACAGCAAAGCGAGGTTCGTGGCCCCGGGAGCTCTGGACGCAGTTCACTTTGTGAGCATCAAGCTTAGCCTTTATTCTCTTCCTGGTTATAAATATAAAACATTTGGATAAAACTTATACATATAAGAAAGCTGAAAAACTGAGATTTCCCCCAGTATCCCAGGCTGAGATGACTGCTCCCCTTAGTAAAAGTCTTAAGATTTTTAAGCGTACACTGGTAAATAAAAAAGCAAGCCGGATTAAGTAGATCTACACATACTGTATACTTGAGTATAAGCCGAGTTTTTCAGCACATTTTTAATGCAGTTTTGTGGTAAAATTAGGTGCCCCGGCGGATATTCAGGTCGGCTTATACTCGAGTCTATATGGTACATTTTCTTCCGCCCTTGTACAAGCTTTCAAACGGTTCTGAAAAGTGAGTGATCCAACCACTGGTTCTCAAGAGAACTTTACACATTAATTTTCAGAGAGAATCAACCACGTCTTGGGTGGAATAAACACCAAGACATTCTCACTGTTAAATATTAAATACTGTCAACATATTAAAGGAAGCATAGGTTTAAAAAAAATCAGTTTGACAGAAAAAAGTAGCACAGAAAATCATGAGTTGGTTGGCAAAATAAACTCTTAATTTCCCATTCTAGCCGATATCATAAAATGGCTTCAAAATTCCAATTTGGGAAAAAAATCACCTCTTTACCATCAAACGTAGCTCTAAAAATGATTCTACAATTCTTTTCACATGACCATTAACAGAAGAATACCAGGTGCGAGGTCACTCAGTCCTCAGGGTCTCCTTGAAGTGAAAGGACAGCAGGGCTGGTACAGGTGATGGAATCACCCGTGTGGCAGGGGCGGGAGGAGTCCAGATGAGGCCACGGAGGAGATTTCAACTTTTGGGAGAGAACAACTTTGATTCAACCTTCATCAGCTGCATCTGTAACGCTTCCAAAACATCTCTCATCTATTGAATTGAACAAAGGTACAAAAACAAACATATGTGACTGAAAACACACGTGATTAAATGATGAAAACTAGACACCCTTAGTGCAATATTCAAACATGCTGTGCATTATACATAGCATTCTGTGCTTGTCCGATGGAGTCAGTTGCAGGAATCGAGCAAATTCCCACTATATTAGATTCAATTCTATAATCCTTAGTTCACCTATGTATTCATCTCCACCGACTGTTTCTGCCTATGTGGCCACAACAAAGGATGTTAATGTTCAACAATAAGGCTGTTTATATCATGGGAACTGAATCGAATGAATACTGATTTATTCCAAAGGTACACTGATTCCACCCACTTCAGCGGTTTCAGGATCTATGCTGTGCAGAATCCGGTATGAAGTTTTAGCCTAATTTGTAGTTTGGTGGCCCGAAGTCAAACTTAGTACCAGTGAGCACATTCCTATGGCAGGTAAGCACACTGCCTGCATAGCAGACTGAGGTCAGAAGAGACGCAGCAGCGCGCCTCCCTCAGGGAGGGCCACTCGTTCACAAGAAGGCTGTTCACGCCAAGAGAGAAGACGCACACGGAGAAGTTACCTGTTTCAGAGAATTCTCCATTTCAACTCTGCTTTCGAGATTAAAAAGCTCTTTATCGTCTGATACAATCTGCTTTTCAGAAGACCCTAAAACATAACTGCAGTTAACAGCAGAGAGTTAAAATATAAATCAGGGGAAAATAGTGTAGTTAAAAAGTAGTGCTCCTGGGGGTCTAGTCCATACACACATGAGTTCATTCCCAACAAGATGGGAAACCAGTTTGTCTTGCTTCCTCACACCTACTTCCTAAGGCTCTTAGAGAGCAAATGCATTCTCTACATCTCTCAAAAGAGGAGACAAACAATTTCTTACCATCAGGGTTATTTAAACTTTATATTGTTACTTTTCCAGATCAGAGGGACTTCTTTCCTGCCTAACTTTGAAGTTCTTATTTCTGTGTGGCAGTCTAGGAGCTGAAACCGGGGTGAGAGGAGTACAATGGACATCATACACTGGCCCACACCGCTGGCTAAAAGCCATGAGAGAGCTTCACAAAGTTTGTGGGGAAAAAATGGAATTTGAGAATTTTTAAATTTAAATGTGTAAGTCCTTTAAATAAAATGTTCTTTATTTTTATGATCGTTTCATTGACATATCCTACACAATCCAATGTGTCCATGCACATGCATTGTTGTCCAGTCCCATGGACTGGAGTTAACATTCATCGATGCTGTCGGCTCCCCACTCCTCCTTCCCCCACCCTCTCTCCCTTCCCACACCCTCAGGGAACCATTCCTCCTGTTACTGCTTCTGCAGTCATCGATCTTGACGTTCATGTACAAAATTTTAGTTTTGAAAATAAGTGAAATAGTTTTACTACCCGCCCCCAAACTTCCCCATCCTTATGACTGAGAGTCGTGTTTCCCAACGTGAGCGATACTGGCCCCTGAGGACGCTGGACCGATCAGGAAGGCTGCAGAAGCAGCTATGTGCAATGCAACCTGCTTTATGGGCCATGTATGGGACACATGTTTTCCATTGCAGGGGGGTCTGAATCATCTTCCTGCGGAAAAAGGAGCTGTGGGAACCTACAATTTAGAATGCATGACTTTGCAATACCAAACAAATCAGGTAAATTAAAAAAAAAAATCACTAGCTTTATTGCCAGGAATTACTACTGGAAGATGTCTTTTACCAAAACAACCTTGACTTAGCTGTGATAGTGCCAATACTCATTTCTCTGCACACCCACTTTTCTGACTCTACCAAACTTACCTCTCAATGGCCTTGGCACTGAGGCAAAACAGGTCTCTCTTGAAATCCAGGTCCTTGGGGGTGCACCTGTAGATGTAGCCCAGCTGCAGCGAGCACCCCGTGCAGTACAGAGTCTCCAGGATGCTGCAACAGAGAGACGCTACTGCTTCAGGGGACAAACGAGCAACCTGTCACGCAAGCACCCATCGACACCGGCACGGTTGCGTTGCTACCCATTCCTGTGGCTGGGACCACAGAGTCTCCCGTGCACACAGAAAAGGGCGAGAAGCGGGTTTCTATCAGCAAGGTAGAGAAAGCAATCTCCAAGCCATGCCTCCTGAAGCACCTGCGTCCAGGGACATACACAAAACTTTCAGGAAGAAAAGTGTGCTTTAGAACGCAGATGCTGCAGTTTGGTATCAAGAAAATTTATCTAGAAAAATTAACTAATATTTAGAGCGAGAAGAAAGATTCTACATGCCCTTTTAATGTCATCTTGTCTAACTACCCCCTCGGGGATCGTGTGACACTGACAGGAAAGGGAGGGTGATTTCTGTCGAGTGAATCTGGGGGCAGTACTGCAGGCTTGTCAGCCACGTGGGTCTGTCACTCCTCACAACTGCCGCTATGGCAAGAAATCGGCGGGAGGCGATACATAACTGAATCGATGGGTTTGGGCTCCAGTAAAACTTTACAGAAACGCAGGCACCTGACCCATAGGCTAGTTTTCCCATCCCAGCTCCAGGGAAAGGTAACGCTGCTTGATCACGACTTAATTCCCACGTTCACGGATGAGTTATAGAAAGAGTTGGAAGGTGCAAACATGGTCCGTCTTGCAGAGCTACGGCTGGGAGAAGAGATCGGTCCAAGGGCTGAGGTTTTGCTGTCCTGCGGACAGGAGCCATCTGCGCCTGGAAAGCAGGCTCTGCCTTTAAGCCAGCCCTGCCTTCTCCTGGCTCCGCAGTAAGGCGTAAAGGCATCTCTGGCCTGTGCTCATGATGGACTTGTCAGGGTTGCTTTGTCTTTATCACACTGCCACACGACCACCCAGTCTTCCATCAACGACAGGGAGCTCCAGAGACAACCATGAATATTTCAAACACTGATCCACCGCTATCGCCCCACACAATTCTTCAGTCTAGTTACTCCTCAACTCACTTGAAAATGCTCTCCCCTCCTGCGCATGGTTGTCGTTTCACGTCCTTAAAACTGCCTTGGAGACATGAGGGAAGGGAGATGACCAGGAGGGGGAAGGGGGAGAAAGGAGGAAGCCAACACAAGGTTGGATATAGAGCCCCCCACCCAAGCGGACGAATAACAGAAATGTGGGTGAAGGGAGACAAACAGTGTAAGATATGAAATAATAACAATATATAATTGATCAAGGATTCATACGGGTGGGAGGTTGGGGGAGGGAGGGGGGAAAAAGAGGAGCGTATACCAAGGGCTCAAGTAGAAAATGTTTTGGAAATGATGGTGGCAACATATGTACAAATGTGCTCGATACAACTGATGTATTTATTGAATGCTATATGAGCTGTAAGAGCCCCCAATAAAATGAATTTTAAAAAAAGAAACTGCCTTTGAGTCTACTGTCTCACAAAGAAATGTGCAGCTGCCCGTCCACGTGGACCATTCTCTAGCTCTGTCCTAAAATGCAGTCACAGCGTATGGCAAGTTTATGGTGACTGAGGATCACAATCAGGAAATATACGCCACACAAGATCACCATCATCTCAGAAGCATTGCAACTCTCCCCCAGCACAGTTTGTGACTGGTGTGTAAATGTGAGCAATAGAAGTATGACCCGAGAGTCTGGACGCTGAATTCCAACGGCGGGTGAACAGAATTCAGTTTCTTAAACCCATCACGTGCTGCATTTGTTAGAGCGGCACTATGTAAGCACGGAACAAGCCCACTGGCACTTTCGGGGTTGTGCTGCAGCAGAAGGATGCAATGGGAGCTATTCTTGCAGCAGTGTCTTGCTTTATGGTTGTGTTGGCAAGGAGTTGGTCAGAATCCACGCTGAGTGATAAACACTCCTGAGAAGGCAGTGCCAGACCGGGTGAGGTGGTTTTAGGCCATGCATTTCCTTCTAAGATCCTGCATAGAGACAGAATCAGAACGAACACAGGAAACAGCATTGCCTCCTTTCAGCATGTTAAGATCACAAGTGTTCTGGTCGCCCGTGAGCAGGATGGAAACAGGAGGCTGTTGGTGTCGGGTCAGGCCCAGCTCACAGCAGCCCCACGTACAACAATGGAAGGAAACGCAGCTAGGCCTGGGCCATCCCCATGCCTGGCTGCAGATCAGACCACGGGGCTCCGGGGAATTTCTCTGGCTGACTTTCAGAAGGAGATCACCAAGCTTTTCTTCTTAGTCTGTCTCCTTGGTTGAGAAGCTCTGCTGAACCTGGACGATCTCACAGCAGGATGCCAGACTGGCCGGAATGCAGTGCACGTCTCGGGCGTGGAAGGGGAGGATTCTACCACTGACCGACCGCTGGCTCAGCCCGGCACGATGCTGCCGCTGTGTGCTACTGAGTCCGTGTGAACGAAGCACCGGCCCTGAGCCACCCTCACGATTGTTCCTATGCGTGAGCCCACCGGTGTCAATCCGCCTCGTTGAGGGCCTTCCTCTTTCCCCGGCCCTTCCACTTACTGCGTATGACGTCCTTCCCCAGGGCCACCACATTTCAAATACCAGCATGGCCACCCGTGGCAGGGTAGGTTTCAGCAAGGGATCCCAGACTAAGGAAGACTAGGAAGAAAGGCCTGGAGAGCTAGTCAATGAAAACCCTAAGGAACAGAACAGTCTCATCAAAGTGCTGAAGATGAACCCTCTAGGTTAGAAGGCGCTACCAACGAGCTGCCGCCATGGTCTCAAACGCCACACCAGTCATGAAGATGGGCAGGACCAGGCAACACCTCACCATGCTGTTCCCGGGCCCTGGAGGCAGGCCGTCCCACCTGCATTTTCTATGTGGGGGAAGGCAAGCAAAGATAGATCGCATTGGACTAAGGCACCTTCTGCTATGAGGTTTTATGACGCAGATCTTTTTCTGCTTTCTTCAGGACTAAGCCACGGAGCCCGAATGGAAGAATTAGGGTATGTCCATAGAAATCTAGGGCTCTTCCATGTCGATAGCTAGAAGGCCATCATAATCTAATAATTGACAGGTTTGGATTTTTGTTGATTACTGTGAAATGGTTTTATCCCAAGTAATCTTTCTAATAAGCGTTCCTCTAACCTTCGTATCCATATACCCACAGCCTTACTCACCAACCGTCTTCATTTTTACGTTTAGAGAGCTTCTGTTCCTTGTCCATGGACACGTTACAGGAAACGCCTAGAAAGACAGGAACTGTAATTTATTGTGGTTTGTTATAATGCACCTGCAGATATGTCTAGGACTTCTAAGTTTGAGGTTACAACTCAGAGGGAGAAAAATAAATGAAAGGTAAAAGTATCCCCTCCCCTCTCTTTTCTCTCTCACACACATGCATTCAATACTACATGGACAGGGACTTTGGCAAAAAGATAGAATAAGAGTCACTTCCTTCTCTGAAAAACCACTGCCATGAACAAAATTAAGAAGCTTAGGGAAGGAAAACCCAGGCAATAGTACAACTTAGACATCTAAGAACCTCCTATCATAGACTACAAAAAGTATCAGATTTGGTACACTAGGATCAAAATCAAGGAAGATGTAGAAAGTCAATGATTACATCACCTGATCTAAAAGAGAGGGCTCTTTTCTCTAAAAGTAATTCAGAGGGTCCCCAAGAACCCAGCCCCCAAACCTATTACTTGAACCATGATCTTGGTCAAGGTTCAAGATCAGCGGAACCAAAGGAACAAGAAACAGTATTGGAGTATTCGGGTCCAGGAGACATTAGAGGGAGTGGGATGGAGGGAAATGAAGAAAGACTGCATCGCATCCAACCTAACAAAACAGTCCTTGGATTCCCTCCTCCTCCAGTGAATGCCACCTCAATCACCTATCCTGGATTCTTGAATCCTCACCCTGCGCCCCATACCCACTCCACAGACAAGTCCTGTGAAATCTACCTCACACATCTAATCTTCTCCGCCCCCAGCACAGCTGCTGCACCATGTGTGGACTTCTGCCGTCACTCCTAACTGATCTCCCCACTTCTGAGTGGGGTCGCAGAACTCCCTAACTCTTATCTTTAGTCTGCTCTGCAGCCACACAAGCTCAAGGCCTTTGCACTGGCCTTGGATCCTGCCTAGAGAAAGCACAAAGGGCGACCCACGCTGACAGTCAAGGACAAAGACAACAGAAAGGCCTTTTCAAATCCTCAAACCCGGGTTTCTAGGAAGGGGAGTGACAGGTACTTGTTGCCTTCTCAAGGGCAGAACATACCTCTCTCCCTCAGAGACACTCCGGGTGGGATCAACCCGCCCACATCTGAAGCACTCAGAGCATTGAAGTCCTTAATGACTGTGCCATGGGGCTCCTGGTAACAATGCCCACTCCACCCCCCAGAAAACACACTCCCAGCTGACTGCCCAGTCAAGCCCCAGGGTTGAGAAGAGATCCACACAAATGTTATCTTAGAGTCAAATGACCATGGGAATTCCGGCTACAGAGCAGAATGCAAGCATTATGACTGTGACAGAGTGACAAAACCCAAGATAATAAACTCCAAGTAGGACAGTAGGAAAAACAAACCCAAACCCGCCGCCATCAACGTGATTTCAACTCACAATGACCCTACAGGACAAAGCCAAACTGCCCATGTGCGTTTCCCAGGCTGTAGCTCTTCACAAAACCAGACCGCAGCTTTCTCCTGGAAATGGCTGGGGAGCTGAAGCGCTGACCTGGAGGTTAGCAGCCCAATGCTTAACCAACCTCACCACCAAGATGATTGTAATGAAAGCCAATTTCTTCATCTCAGTCGTTCCAATCAAACTGTCGAAAGCTATTAAGTCAAGATTTTTAAATCTAGTTCTAGAAAAGTGAAAAACTAGCAGGATAGAAAACCTAAATAACAGAGAAAGAATATATATATATATATATATATAAAATGAAACAAAGAGTCCACATGCCAAATGACAGAAAAGGTGTAAAAACAGATGGTAGAAATAAAATGAAATATTTAACATAAAAACATGTCACTTTTTGAAAAGCTGTACGTAAACTCACTTACCTAAAGCAAGAGCATTCACTATATCAAAAAATCTGAACCCAGTGATATACTGCTCCAAGCAGCTAGACATGGAGGGTGGACAGGCTGGCTGCCTTACAGCACTTCCTATGATTATTGAGCACACGACACACTGTAACTCATTTGCTGCCCAAATAAGCCTAACCCGAATTTTGCAGATGAGGAAACTGAGGCACACAGAAGTATCTTACCCAAGGCTGCCAAAGCAGTAAGCAGCACGGCCAAGATCGCTAAAATAAGTTTATCTAGTCACCAACAAGGAGCCCTGGTGGCACAGTGGTGATGCGGTGGGTTGATAACCTCAAAGTCAGCGGTTCAAAACCACCAGGTGCTTAACCTAGCAAGATGGGGGGGGGGGGGTAGTTCTATGCCCATAAGAGCAGCAGTCTCAGAAACCCACCGGGATAGTTCTACCTAGTCTAAATGGGCGCTGAGACATAATTGACTGACAGCATGAGTTTTGGGGTTTGGGTTTTATTGCAAAGCGCCCCTTTAATATCAGAAAGGCAGGGCTTTCTACGCATAAAAGATTTAGTCTCAGAAGCCCACAGGCACAGTTCTACCCTGTCCTACATAAAGAAGTCAGGATACACTAGATGCATGAGTTTGGTGGTTTTGTTAGTTTATGTTCAGTCGACCACAACTGTAACACTGACTAGATAGTAAGGTGTCTAGTAATATAGATAAGAACCGAGATTGTAATTTTGACTGGTCCCTGCAGGTAGCTCAAGAGCACAATTTGTAATGCCTTAAATCACATATAGACCTACTCCTCTCCGTAGCTTATTGCTATAAGGCTGACCTGGTTTAGGCGGGAGCAACCACTAAGCTGCACTAGGAAGACTAGGAAGAAAGGCCTGGTGATGTGTTTCTGAAATCAGGCAATGAAAACTAGGGACCACAACTCAGGTCGATAGAGGGTTACACAGTAACAGGCAGTGCTTCACTCCATTAAGCCGAGTACGATTCGATCGGCTACACTCACAAAGCTTACAGTCTAGCTGTAATGACGCTGGCCCTCCAACCTCTGCTCTCCGTGATAAAGGACCCACCCTCTCCCCTTTCCGTAGGGCAGGGCCCCCTCTCAGAGGTCCCCCCATTTTAAGCCCCTAGCGACCCCAAGGGAGCATTCTCCCCGGTGCAGCCCCCAGGCCCCCGCCCGGACTGACCGCGCAGCAGGACGTAATCGGGGTCCTCCTGGCTCGTCACCCAGCTCAGCGAGTCGCCCAGAGGGCGCCGGCAGCCGGAGCACAGAAACACCACCGGCCTCTCCTCCGTGTCCTCCGCGCCCGGCGGCTGCTCGGCGCCCGCCGCCCGGGCGTCGCAGCTCCCGGAGCTCCACATGCTCGCCCACTTCTGCAGCAGCTGCTCGCGGCTCGAGTCTTGCGTGATCCGCTTGCCCAACAGCGAAGAGCAGCTGCTCGTGCTCTTGTCGCACGTACAGCTAAGAGAGAAGCATCCTTTGCAGCCGCACAGAGACGAACCTCTGCCCGCCATTACCTACAAATTACGCGCGCCCGGGGCGTCACGGGAAAATCGACCGGAGCATGCGCGGAGCGGGGCGGGGCGGGGCGAACCTGAGGTCTAGGGGCGGGGCTAACCAGAGGGCTAAAGGGCGGGGCGAACCGGAGGCCTAGGGGCGGGGCGAACCGGAGGCCTAGGGGCGGGGCGAACCGGAGGCCTAGGGGCGGGGCGAACCAGAGGACTAAAGGGCGGGGCGAACCGGAGGTCTAGGGGGCGGGGCGGGACGAACCGGAGGTCCAAGGGGCGGGGTTTGAGGGAGAAGGGACTGCGGGCGGACGGCTTGGCACAGCCTGTTATCAGTGCGCTTGCGACAGATTCTCAGTTTCAGGATGCAGATCGGCTGGAGGGAGCTATTCAGAACTGCCTACTTTGGAATATTGTTACAAGGTGGCGTCATTGAGGAAGTGCGTCTACCTCGGACTAATTCACTAGCCGCTCACCGAGACCTTCACAGTGACCGCTCTTGGAGTCCTCTTCCACTACTGGGAAGCCCATGCCATGCACAACGGCAAAACTCTGCCCAACACTAAGTCACCCCCTGCCTCTAGGATCCACAAGCGTTTTCCTGGCTGATCTTCAGAAACAGGTCTCCAAGCCATTCTTTCTAGTCCGTCTTTACCTGGAAGCTCCACTGAAACCTGTTCAGACTGCACCGTAGGGTGAAAACCTCCACTAACAGATGGGGATAGCTGCGCATGAGGTGCGTTAGCCAAGAATCCACCCAAAATCTACCGCATGGAAAGCGAGCGTAGCTGCGAACACTGTCGCACAGCATGATAAAACGCAAGTCGTTAGGTGCCATGGAGTCGAACAGAAAGAACCGGGCGCAGTCCTGTGCCGTTCTATTACTGTGTTTGTGCCCATTGCTGGGGTCAGTCCATTTCAAAGAGGATGTGTTAGGCCGGGTTGACTAGAGAAACAAAACCAGAGACACTCATATCTGTGTAAGAAAGAGCTTTAGCTCAAGAAGTAATTGTGTATCAGGAAAACAGCCCAGCCCGGTCTAAATCAAGCCCCTGAGTCTGTGATACTAGTCCCTAAGTCCCGCTTACACAGCCACGGGGAATGATGCAGAATGCAGGAAGATCACAGGCCGCAGGTGGGTGCAGGTATATGGATCCAAGGGCGGTGGCCACATGTCAAGGGGTCTGGCACGTCTCTGAGTGGCTTGCCAGCAGGAGGGGAAGGCAGAGAGAGAGGAGAGAGGAGAGAGGAGAGAGGAGAGAGAGAGAGAGAGAGAGAGAGAGAGAGAGAGAGAGAGAGAGAGAGAGAGAGAGAGAGAGAGAGAGAGATCAGCCTCCAGAGAGCCATTTATCTTTATCTTGGTGGCACCTGACTGACAGGTTAAGCTCCACCCATATCTTCTTACAGGTGCCATGTTGGTACACAAAAAAACTATCATACAGGGTCTTCCTCTTTTTCATTGACCTTCCACATGTCCTTACACAAAGAATAGCACTTTCTCATAAAGAGAAATGAAATCCCTTTGTCACTAATTCTAAGAAGCAGAACTCACTGTACTTCTTCCAAGATAAATTTGCTTGCTGTTCCGGTGGCCAGTAATAATAATGTTTGCCAACATCATAATTCAAATACACCAATGCTTCTGTGAGCTTCCCCCTATTTATTTTGCAGCTTAATCTACCCCCATAATGATTTCAAAGCTATGAAAAGGCTTTTTTTGTTGTTTTATTACAGAGTTAGAAATTTTCAAAAAATTTGAACCAAAATTAAATTAAAAGAAAAATTACAATAGTCCCCATTAAAAAAGGTATTTTGGGTTCTCTTCACTTTTTGCCCCAAATTAGGAAACTTAGCTCTCCAAGCTTTCTCATGGGTAGTATGTGGAGGATATTCCCCCCAAAATATAATTTTTTTCAAAACTAAGAATTTAACTTTTTTTTAACAAAACAACCTTATCATCTTCAAAGTGCTCTCCATTATACTTGATACAATAAATTTGTCAAATCTGCAATTCATATTGCTGGGAAGCTTGGCAGTGCATCTGCTGCCAGATCACGGAGTCATGTGTTCCTTGCAGGGATGGGCATTCATTCGAGGGCATCAACAAAGACGTCCTTCAGGCAGCCTCTGTTGGAAACTACCACCTGCATGGCAGGAAATACTGGGGAGGGGGGGGGTGGAGGGCGGGAAGGGGCCTGGCTGCACGTAGACCACCTGGCAGCAAACCTGGAGAGAAATGCACTCCTAGGGATCTTCCCAGCGCCCTGGTGGCGTGGTGGGGTACATGCTGTGCTGCTCATCGCAAGGCTGGCAGTCCAGCTTTCTGCTGCTGTAAAGAGTGGCAGCCTTGGAAACCCACAGGGACATGTGCCCTGTGGGGTTTGTATGAGTCCAAATGGGCGTGGTGGCAGTGAGAAGATCTCTCCATCACCTATCTGTCAGCTCACAGATCGTTAGGAGGCTGCAATCTGTGCCGTGAGCACTTCCCATACCAGCAGAGTCAACGGGGAGATAGGCTTCAGTGGAGTTTCCAGACTAAAACAAGGAAGAAAGGCCTGGTGACCTACAATATCAGCATTTCTGCTTTATTCTATGGGGTCAGCCTAAATCAGAGCTGACTCGACAGTCGATGGCAACAACCATAAGGCTCTCCAGGAGACCATCGTACTCTTTGGGTCATAGACAGGAATCTCCAGTCACAGCTTTGGTGGTTGTAGATAGCGGTCTCTGTAGCAGCTCTCAACGTAAGGCCACTCAATGTGTGTCAGAGCAGAACTGTGCTCCACAGGATTTCCACTGGCTGATTTTTCACCTGTACATAGCCAGGCCTCCTTCTGAGGTTCCCCTGGGTGGATTGCACCCACCAAACTTTTGTTAACTGTCTAACCTGGGTTCCATTACAAAGGGCCAAATGGCAAAGATGACAATAGGCAGAGCTTGGAGTAATTGTGCGTTACAGTAGACACCATACCGTGACCCACTGGGATTGGAGGAGGAGGAAATTACTAGAACTTACAAAGAAAGGCAGTTGTGAAGGGCAAGTCATCCTGGGAGGACCACCCTCTAGCCAGCTGAGGTGGCTTCACAGGGAAGGAGGTTACGGATTAAATATCCTAACCTCTTTCTCTTTCATCTCCGCGGTTTCTTTTTGGGACTCCCATTGCCCAAATCCAACCAGAAGCTAGAGATCCCGGAGCATATTCCATACAGGCAGCCTTCCAGGGCAGAAACCAGGGTGGAAACTAGATGTGGAGGGACTGGGGAGAAATGCTACCCAAAGGCTACCCGTGTCCTCCCCGAGGGACAAAGGCTACCTCCACCCAAGAGGTTCTGAAGAGACGTGATGGCTGTGGTTCCTGAGAGGTGCTTTCACGTGGTCTTCAGCTCAGGGTGCCCAGAAGCACAGCAGAACACAGCGGCTCCGAACACTCTGCAGTCCTGAGCCCATTGTCACAGCTGCCGTGTATTTTGAGTATCCTCCAGTGAAGGGCCCCCAGTCTTCCTCACTGTATTGAACAGGATCCTGCTGTGATCTCCAAGTTTTCGTTGGCTCATCGCCAGAAGTAGATTCCCAGGCCTGTCTTCCCAGTGGGTCATAGTTTGGAGGCTCCACTGAAACCTATCACATGGACGACCATGCTTGTATTTAAAACAGTGATCGTGTACTACAGCAAGGGTTTTAACAATTCATCCTTTTATCTCAAATCATATCTTAGTACAAGATGTTGGTTAGACCTTGGGCTACTAACCACCAAAGTGACTTGGATGAATTGAGATAAAGGGTCATAGTAAAAGGAAAAAGAATTAAGTATAACAACAACACAAAATGACTGTCTCTTGATCAATGGCTACCATTGGGGACTAGATGTTAATTGCATGTATTTCCCTTACACTAAGGAAACCCTAAGATGGGAGTAGATTTATCAGCATTGCTGCCGTAAATAGGATGAGGTAAAAGTTGCTGTTCTAAGTAAGACGAGGAAATTTGTTTGTGGAATGCCAGCAAAGGAAACAGGGCCTCTTAGACCTTGAGTGGAGCCAGAGAGATCTTGGGACCTTCTTCCAAGTGCAGGGCCACCAACTAGGAATGATTGGTGACAAACCGAATCGGGCTGGGAGATGAAGGCCATTCTGCGCTGAGAGAACAAATGCATGGAAACTTAAGGCAGACAATAAGAACATTCAGAAGGTTTTGAAATCATAGGGGATTTGGAAGCACAAGAACTTACATGTCACAATGAGCCAAGGATCTTGTGGCTTCCCATGTTAGAAAATGCCACACAGTGAAAATTTTCATGGAGTATATTACTTTTTTCGGTTCAGTCTCTCTTCCAAATGGAAACTAATGCTCCCAAACAGAGTACGGGAAATGGTTGGGAACCACAGTAGTTGTATTAGTAGTATTTTTGCGATCGGGATAAACTTTGCCTTCAAACGTGGTAAAGGCCCATTCGCTGCCAAGAGGGAATAAGTAATAAATTTCCCAAAAGGTACAATTTCCATTAGAGACATTTCAGAACCAGAAAAACTAATGTACATGAGAAACTGTTGGGAAAGTAGTTGAAATTTTCATTCATGAAAGTTGCATTGCATGTAATTACATCAACTTAATACATGTTCTTCACAGTTATGCTTGGGTTGCTCATGAAAATTTCACAAGACACTAAACAAAGTTAGTGTCATCTCAAGTTATATTCTTGTTAGCTATTTTTACAGACCATGCATGTTAGGCAAGTATCAAAAATTAAACTATCATGAAAGCAAAAATAAATAAATAAATAAAAATTAAAACCATTTTTAACCAGGAGGGTAGGTGGAAAGGGGGAACCGATTGCAGGGATCTACAAATAACCTCCTCCCTGGGGGATGGACAACAGAAAAGTGGGTGAAGGGAGATGTTGGACAGAGCAAGAGATGACAAAATAATAATTTATAAATTATCAAGGGATCATGAGGAAGAGGGAAGTGGGGAGGGGGGAATGAGGAGCTGATGCCAGGGGCTTACATGGAGAGCAAATGTTTTGAGAGTGATGAGGGCAACGAATGTACAAATGTGCTTTACATAATTGATGTATGGATGGATTGTGATGAGTTGTATGGGCCCCTAATTTAAAATTTTTTTTAAGTTAAATACGTCGGATTTTGTTAGTTTGTTGTACTGTTGTGCTTGATGTACATGAAATAATGGATATCAAGCTACTAGTACATTTTCACTGCCTCTGTCCTTGTCCGTTTCTTTAGCCTTGTCGTCCTCAGTGCCAGCGCGTCCGTTCTGACTGGAAGCGAGCCTGTGGACAACAGAATGAAGCACTGCACGTCCCGCACCGTCCTCGCGACCGTTCTTATGCTTCAACCTGTTGGTGCAGCCACTGTGGCGATCTTTTTGGAGGTTTTTCATTTCTTTGTCGCCTCTGTCCTTTTCCAAGCCGGATGTCCCTCTTCAGGGAGCGGTCTCTCCTACGATGTCCACACTACGCAAGGCAAAGTCTCGCCGTCCTTGCCTCTAAAGAGCACTCTGGCTGCATTTGTCTGTCCGTTTGTCACACTCTGGGGCCTTCTGCGATGCTGGAAGTACGTCACTAGTATTCCAAACACACCAGCCTCGCCCAAAGTGAATCGGAACCAGCAGAGCTTCCAGACTCAGAACAGACCACGAAGAAGGAAGAGGCTGTGCACTTACGGATGGCGTCGGAACTTTGTCAGGTCCTGACTAGACGCAGACCAGTGTCAGACAGGCCCAGAAGATGAGTCCCTCTGCCCCAAAGGCTGGAACTCAAACTGTGGTTGAGGCAGAGCTGTGAGTCGACCGTGACGGTGGAGGTGGAGTCAAGCCTGCGGGAGTCCCGTTGGCTGGCAATCCTATCATGTACTATACCAGGCACAACAGATTCTCCATCAAACAGATACTTCAGGAGCTGTCTTGAAGTTCAATACTGTCTGTGACAGCATAAGATCTGTCCGAATACAGGGAAATCCAGACTACACATTTATTCTGACGTTTCCTAAAATAGCTAACTGCACATAGCACGCGTGTGGCAAAGACAAGGAAAGCAGACGGATGGTTTCCTAAGGTCTGGAATGTGGACGCTCCTGCCCCTCTGCAGAGTGAATGGGTCGTCATCGGCGCGTCGCTGTCGTCCTTGGGTGTCCTTGAGTTGGCTCTGATTCATCGCAGCCCTGTGTGCCACAGAGCGAGACACTGCACTCCTGCACTGTCCTCCCCACTCTGTCTCAAGGGCCACTCCCGCTGCTGCAGGGAAAGGTGTGCTCATTGAGACTGCGTGTCCCACTGAGGTGGTTCAGCAGACATGCTTGGATGTCCATTTCGACCACAGCTTTGTAAATTCTCCAAGTCTTCACGGGCCCACAATAACTCCACACGTGACTGAAGCCAATTAGCCTGCTTACCCCTGACGAGCCCAAACTAATATGTAGACAGTTTTTGGTTGTTTTTTTTTTTTTTTTTTTTTGCTTAGACAAAGAAGCAGTTTTAACCCTGGCCCTTGCGAAGCCACAGTGTACTGAAAAGTGCCATGCTAAACGTTTAGAACTTGAATAAAAATCCCACATCTCACATTGGCCATCTCAAGATGAAAACAGATAACTCGCTAAGGTACACTGACTCCGCTCCCCTAATCTTAAACCTAAAGCCACATGGGAAATACAGAAATGAAAATAGAAGCAACACAAACCTGCCAGGAATAGTTAACAACACGCTCGGTGAGACAGCCTGATGACAAACGATCTACTGCGTACATTTCAGAAGGAGGCCGACTGAAGTGGGAAAGTCAGTTAATTTCCCCCTCCTTCTCCTGCTTCGGCTCCATCTCCTTGAGAGTCTGATGTCCGCATGTCAAGTGGTGCCCTCAGTAGCTCCATCATTAGTGTACTGTCTTTCTATGACCCTTCTCGGAATGCATCAAGTTCTGCCATGGCTTGTGATGAAAAGCCGGCTTTCCAGAGAGCACAGGCCAGACCCAATGAGATAGGAAGCGTGGATGGCATTTCCTTTTTGCGGATTTCAAAAGCTTCTCTGTGTGCTTGTTGAGAAAGATCCACGATCCCCTTCCTATCAGCACCAGCAGCAAGCTCAGCCCGGTGACCGTAGCCACCTTTCATCTTCCAGCCTGCTCTCTGCTGTGAAGCATTAGGGATCAAGAACCTGTCCAAAGACATCATCGCAGACATCTCTTACCGTCTCGTTTTTCTCAAGCCATCTTCTGGGGTTTTTTCCCTCAACACTTCCTTTTCTGTTAAATACTTGAGACCGCCTTCCACGATGACCTATGGATCCTACCACATTTGGATAAGCAACCAAGAGAAGAGTCCTCTTCTCGTTGGGTCATTCAGCTCCTGGCTCAGTTAGACTTGATGTAGGCTGTCATGTCAGCATCTTGTCCAGCCTGCTCGGCCAGTTTGGCCTTTTGCACCAGCTCATTTTCATCCACGACTGGATGCTCTGCGTCCAGAGTGGTGGCATCGGACAGACAGGGGCTCAGCAGTCTCTGGACGGTGGCCGCAACACGGCTGAGATTCTCCAGAGTACTTTCCAATAGTCTTCCCCAACATGTCTATTCAACTGCACCAATTCCACTTTAATCTTCCTCGTCCATTGTCCAAGTTTCGCATGCAGGAGAGGTGATTGAAAACTCCATGGCTTGGGCCAGGGGCACCTTAGTCCACAAAGTGACATCTTGGCTCTTTAACGCTGTAAAGAGGTCTTGTGCAGCAGATTTACCCAAAGCGATTCAACCTTTGGCTCCTGGACTGCTGCGTCCATAAGCACTGATTATGGATCCAAGTAAAATGAAATGCTTGATGACTTCAATGTTTTTTGCTTTCTATCATCAGGTTGTTTACTTGTCCAATTATGAACATGTTTGCTTTCTTGACATTGAGTCGGAATCCTTCGTGAACACTGCAGTCCTTGATCTCCATTAGCAAGGGCTTCAAGCCTCCTCACTGTCAGCAAGCAGGGTGGTGTCCTCGGCATAGCTCAGGGTGTTCCCGAGCCTTCCTCAGGCAGCGTGCATTAGAAAGGGGATTTCCACTACCCTCCCGAAGGGGGAACTCCTGCCGTCTCCACTAGGGACGTCCCTGGCGTCTTCCTGATGGAGCTTGCCAGACTGTCTTTTTGATTATGTCTTGACTGCCTTGCTCAGAGAGCCCGGACCGATCTTGCAAGCAATTCTGTCCAGCGTCAGGTCTGCATGTCTGTGACAGGCCCATTCCTGCTCCGTCGTCCCAATTCCACTGCGACATGCTTCTCTGCTGTCCATCCTGCTTCTGTGAGTTTCCTCTGTCCTCCCAGGTCTTATTGAAGCCTCCGACTCACTGCTGTAAATTCTTGGATGCCCTGGACTGCCTGCTAATTGTCTCCCGCATCCAAAGAATGTCTTTATCTTTGTCATGTCTTTTCTTGCTCCAGACTTAGTAAGTGTTCTCCTTACTTTGTATTTGAGACTTGGGGTCTCTTTTGTACCCTTAGAAAGTATGCTTCACAACCTCATTTATCTTGGTGACTAAGTGAGATTCCATTCTATGTAGGCACCACATTTTATTTATCCACGCAACTGCTCAAGGACATTTAGATGTCTCCATCTTTTGACTACTGTGGGTCGTGCTACAGTGAACCTTGAGGTACAAGTGTCTATTTTCCCCTGGGCTCCAGTCTTTTGTATGTGTAAGATTGGGCCGCTGGGCCCTATGGGAGTTCTATATTTGACTTTTGGAAGACAACTAAATTGTCATAGGAGCTGAAACATGGCTTTACCAGAATGAGCCCGAAGACAAAACACAATGAAAGCAATGGCTACCAAGAGGTGGAAGAGGTCCAGTCAACACAAAAGCAGACAGGCCAAGAACAAAGAGCCTAGAACAGTTTGGGGGTGGAGCGGGGGGACTTAAGGAACTTTACTTGTCGCCTTTCTGGAAGACCATCGATCTTATTAGGAGAGTTTTTTTGGGAGAAGGTGCCAAAGCTTTAGCAGAAAAGTGCCTGAGAAAGCTTGGCCACAGAGTCCCCCATGACGATGCTACTACGTATCCCATGCATCAAACAAGGGCAAGTTTCCACTAGTCCCTGTGGGCCAGCACTAGCATACACCTTACAGCCCTTGTTTGTCTACCTCTGACTTCTTGTTTCCTAACCTTAAAAAAAAAATCTTTGAAGGACACTCATTTTTCTTCAATTGATAAAGTAAATTGAAAAAAAAATAAGACTCCTGGACGTGGTGAAATTCCTAGGACCCTCAGTTCTTTTGGGAGGGACTAACTGGCTGTTATCATGGCTTACGAAAGTGTCTTGAACTTGATGGGACTTGTGTGGAGAAGTACAGCTTATATGTCTTATTTGCACCTTTTCATTCCGGTTTTCCACTAATGTTGTGACATCCTTTCACAGACTCTGTGCTCACTGATTCCACCCCGATCTCTACCCAAGGGAACTTGGTGCTTATGTCCACCAGCGACGAGAAGGAATGCTCACGGCCCACTGGTTCATAACGGCCCCAAACTGCAAACAACCCAAATGCTCATGCCCAGGAAGGTGGATAAATCACACAACGACATGTTCCTACAATGGGACACCGCGCCATAAAGCAAAGAGCAAGCGACAGTTGATGCGACGTGCCAAATATAAGACGCCAGATCCGAAGGGTGCGTGCTGAATGTAGGGTGGGATTCCACTGACATGAAGCTCAAAAGCAGAAACACGCTTATGGGGATAGAGGGGTGTGGGTAGTAGAGATCAAACGAGTGGCTTTCTGTTTGGGATTTAGCAGGAGATTCTTGATCAGGAAGGAGGGGCCTGTTGAGAAACTGAAAGGTTCTCTATCTTGATCTGGGTCATGGCTCCCCAGATGTGTGTATGGTGTAAAAGACTCATCAAGCTATACGCCGAAGTCTTGCACACCTTATGCAGTTGATTAAACCTACAGTTTAAAATACGTTTTTTCTGGGCAGTGGTCGTGGCTTTGTGCTGTTGAGTGGATTGCTGCCCATCATGACCGCGTGTGGCAGAGGAGAGCCGCCCCTCAGTGCCACCTCGATGGAGGCAGATCGCCAGGTCTTTGCTCCTGCGGTTTGAACTGCTGACCCTTTGAATAACAGCCAAGAGTGTAACCGCTTTGCTAGCAGGGCTCCTGAAAAATACATACATAAAGTGCTCCTTGTGGTTCGGGGCCGTTGAGTTGATTCCAACTCCAGTGACCGACTCAGAGGACCACAGAAGGAAACCCTGCGCAGTCCCGGGCCACCCTCACACCTGCTGTCAGGGAGCCCACTGCTGCAGCCACTGTGGCAGACCAGCTCCTTGAGAGCTTTCCGCCTCTGCGCTTCCCGAGGCTTCACCAGCATGCCGCTCTTCCCTAGGGACTGAGAATGACCAAAGCATGTGAGATGCCGTCTGGTCACCCCCGCTTCTAGGGAGCACACCCTAAGTATACTTCAAAGGCTGAGCTTCCTCCAAAGGAGATTTGCTTGTCCTTCCTGTAGTCCACGGACTAGTCAAGATTCTTTGCCAACACCGTAATTTTAATACCTTGGCTCTTCTTCCGTTTCCCGTATCGTTTTGCCTGCATGCGGCGTGGTTGACTTGGGTCAGTGAGGTGATCATGAAGGCAACTCAGAGAAGCGGAGGGCACTGAGGCCTGGAGGCCCCGAGGGGATTGTCTTGGGCAACCCAGACCGTACATTTGAGGAAGGGGAGCTGAGAGGATTGGGGCCAGCCTTCTCACCGGACTCAATCGTCTCCCACTTTTGCTTTTCACTCCACTTATCAATTTTCGGCATCCTCTTGACTCCGACCTTCCAAGCGCCAAATAAGAAGAGAAAAATATCTAGCAAATTGGATAGATATATGCTAAATGCCCCACAAGTGGTACCCGTGGCCAGCTAAAGACAGAGCGAGGAGCCCTGGGGGCGCTGTTGGGTAGGTACGAGCCTGCTATCCAGTAGGTCAGGGGTTCAAACCCACCAGCTCCTTGGAAGGAAGAGGAGGCTTGCTTTCTTTGTAAAGATGTTTAGGCTTGGAGACCCTCCATGGGCTCACCGTGCGTCAGAGTTGACTTGATAGAAGTGGGTTCTTTCAGTGGCATGATTTTGTTACTTTTCCACCAAATCTTTAAAAGACAGAGGCCCTGTCGTTGTTCTTACCAACCAGTTTTCAGTCAGTCTTGCAACCGAACCTCTCCTCAGCCACATTTCTCTCCTCAGTATTCTACGTCAATTCACTTGACCTTCAACTCCCAATTAAGAGTGAGTCTTTGTTTGTTTAAGATCTGCGCCTGTGTCTTAATGACATATGATATTCCTTTGGCAATATATTGTTTTTCTTACATCATGCCCATGTCTAACTCATTTCCCTCTGAAGAATGCATGTGGCCAGAGAAAGCTCCTTGTACCGGGAGCTGCAAGATCCGGTTTCCGGTCGGGGCTCGGCCACTAATTAGCTTGGTGAGGGATCAGTTTAAGCTCCTTCCCATCCAGTGGATTCCAACGTCTAGCAGAACCGCCCCTGCGGGGCGCCAGGACTGCACAGCTTTACAGGAGTGGAAACCTCACCTTTCTCCCGGGAGTGGCTGTTAGTTTTTTCAAATTGCCCACCTCATGGTTAGCAGCCCAGCGCAGTGCTACGACACCACCAGGGCGCCTCGAGGAACCAAGAGAAGCTAATATTGACCAACAGCCTAGCTGGTGCAAACGGTTTAAGAGCTCAACTAGGAGTGGAAAGGTTGCAGTTCGAGCCCACCCACGCCTGGAGATCTGCTTCTGAACGGCCACAGACTTGAAAGCCCAGTGGAGCCGGCCTTCTCAGCCTCCGTGACGTCGCCAGGTGTCAGACCGGCTTGATGACAGCTGGCAGCAACACCATCCTGGGCGAGGAACTGCTTTAAATGTTCCTAATTTAAACTCTGTAAAGGCCCTGGGAGGGACCCCTGGTGGCCTAAAGGTGAGGAATTGATCTATAATGGCAAGGTCAGTCGTTCCACACCACCGGCCGCTCCTTGGGAGAAAGATGAGGCTTACTGCTTCCATAAAGAGGGGCAGTCTCAGAAACCCACAGGGGCAGTTCTACCTGCCCTGCACGGTCACTATGAGTGTTGTTGTTTTGAGTAGGTGTTACAAACAGAAGCCCCTTGGAAGTAAGTCCTGGAGCCCTATTTCTGCAATATCAGCCACTCGTGGGTTGCATTCAGATTGGTGCACAGCGTGAGAGTGCTTGCTTCCCCTCCGCCTCACCGCTGGAATTGCTTGTTCCAAACACAGGACGGAAGCCAATGGCAGCTCCTCCCACGGCTGTTCTTCTCGACAGTGTCTGCCGTCTTCACAGACGGAGAGTATAACGTGGAGCCAGCCCACACAGGACCCACAGCGCACTCCCCGGCAGCTGGATGCACCCTGGGACCCTGCTTCCCAAGAGCTCAATCCATGGGGGAGCTCCCCGCAGATCACCAGCCCCTCAGTCCCCACCCCCAGAGGATCTTGAGGACTTGGATAAAAGCCGAGTGGCTGTTCTCAATCTGAGGGTAGGGGCTGTTCTCAATCTGAGGGGAGAGGGGAAGGCGCCTTTAATTTATGGGATGTGTGGATGTGAGCAAGGTTACCAAGTTCAAGGCCGACATCACGAAGTCAGCCAGCAATGCCTGGTTGCTTCATCGTCCCAAGAGCAGCTTTAAAGTAAGTCAAGGGCACTGTCAGGTCTGGGCTCTGGTTTGATGAACTCCTCAGTGATTTACGTGGCTGCCCTTCCTGGCCCTAGTCAGCATCTCCTCTTTCCAGAGGCCGGCGTCATGTCCAGGCTCAGATCCCAGCTCTCACAGGAGTGAAATGCTGGAAATACATTCTCCCGCCTCTCGGCTCTGGTTGTGTGCCGGGAATGTGGGGCGCACCACACCCACACAGCCTTTTTCCCAGCCTAACTGTCCTCCAGCGATCGTGGGCAGACCTTGAACCTGGAGACCTCAGTGCCACTTCAATGACTACTCCGGAATTCGATTAGGACATCTCCCCCTGGGGGCCTCCCGGACAAGCCTGCTGGCTCCGGTGCTGCCAGCATGGCCAACAGGACCAATTCCTCGACCACCGACGGCAGCTATGAGTACTACCTGGACTACCTGGACCTCATGCCTGTGGATGAGCAGAAGCTGAAAGCCAACAAGCGTGAGTGCAGGCCTGAGGCCGCCGGCCGCTGGGCTTCTTCGCCATTCACCGCTTGCTGCTTGACCAACGGGCTCTGTGTGTGTGAAGTGAATTTCCCGGATCTATTAAGGGGGGTGTGTGCACGTGTGTGTAGTGTTTTCAGGCGCCGTCAAGTTGAGATTCTGCCTCCCAGCGGCTGTGTGTGAGAGCCCAGAGAGTCTACGTGGCTGGAATCTTTATGGGAGCAGATTGCTAGGGACCATCAGCCTTTCCCTTAGCAGATGAGCATGTAACCATTCATGCCATTAGGTCCCTTTAAAACAAAGTAACAAAATATGATCTTTCCAGTTACTCGGGCAGATAGCACCTTAGCTGAGGAAATGAGTATAAGAAACAAAACAAACACAAAACTTTGAACACTGGGTCTCCAGCAGCCACAAAAGGGCAATAGTTCAACTAGTAGCTAAAAGGTCAGAGGTTCTAACCCACCCAGGGAGCCTCAGAAGAAAGGCCTGGCAATCTGCTGCTGAAAGATCACAGTTTTGAGAACCCTGCGGAGCACAGTTGTATGAGGAAGCTTCAGAAATTTCGTGGAAAAATTCCATTATCTCCTCATTCTGATTTTCCATGAGCTTCCTGAAGCCCCCTCATACTTTCCACACCTGAGTGACTGGGAGTCGGAGCCAACTTCATAGCAATTGAGGAGCATGCCTTTGCCCAAAGTTCAGAACTTCGGGGCAAGTACTGACCTGGATGAAATGAACGTGCGCATTCAGGAAAGTCTTTCCAACTAAGATCCTGACTCAGCCTCAGAAACCCAGGTCCTCTTGTGTGCCCAGCACCCTGCTGAGCCACCGCCTGGACTCCAAAACCTCTCCCCGGCCCCTCTGAGAGTTGGTCATTTTAGATGCGTAGGGCCCACAGTCTGCATGGCCTGCCCTTCGAACCACAGCTTCCGGTTTTGGGAAACATGGCTTACGTTCTCAGTGTTGTGGGTAAAGCTTGGAAAGATGTTCTGTCTCGTGCATGGGAGCCCGAATTGGCGTCTGCAGCCTGTTGAACAGAGGAGGGAGGTGCAGGGAGAAGCTCCACAGCACCTGCCTCCCCAGGCTCTCTCCATTTAAAGGATCCCCAGGGAGCCCCCTTAGCAGGAGAGCCTGGCCCTAGAAGCTCTGGCAGCTTTGAGCTGCACCTCAGTTGCAGCAGACAGAAGGTGTTTGTGTTCGAATGAAGTTCAGCTCGTGGAAAGGAGCCCTACCCTTTGTACCACGGACGGGATCGTGTTTGGAAGCAGGGTCTTTGAAGATGTTTTTAGCTCTTCGATGTTGGAGGTCTTGGGCATCCTAGGGAGGGACCAGATACAGGGCACTCAGACTCCCTAAATGGCAAGGGTCTTTGACCACCACAGGGAGAGACCAGACCCTGGGCCCTGGGTCCCTGACACCTTGGATGTATATGGGGGTGGGGATCTTTGATGCTTTCAGGAAGAGGCAAATCAATGCCTTCTAGGCCCCCTAGCTGTTGGAGGTCTTAGACACCCACAAAGGGAAGCTAGGCTCTGGAAGCTAAGTCTTCAAAGCTAAGCAACAGCAAAACAGTCCTTTAGCAGTTGGCAGCCGTGAGTTGGCTTTCAGCGAGCAGACAGAAAGTACTTGTGGGAGATTAAATTGCATCTCATGAAATGATGCACTGAAACCCTAACCCTTTGCACCATGAATGGGATCTCGGTTGGAAATAGGGTCTTGGAAGATGTTTGTAGTTCAGTTTACCTGAGGCCCTATCTGGGTAAGGGAGGTCCTACTCCAAAATGACTGGAATCCTTACGGTATAGGAGGGTTCCAGTCTGACACTAGAAATGATTAGAAGCAATGACCTCAGGCGTAGCCAAACATCTCCACTGTTGCTTGTCAAGTAAAGGCTTTGGGCCCACGTTTGTTTTCAGAATTTGAGCTCAAAGAAATTTGCTCTAAGGAAATCTTCAATATACAACGCCAGCTATTTCCATCACTCGCTCTCTCTTTGCTTCCTTCACCACTGACTGCCTCACTTTCGCTTCTGTGATGACCAGCAAAAGGCAGTTCCAGGCAGGCTCTGGGAGGCTACCAAGGTGAGCACACGTCCAGGTGACGACCAGCAAAGTGCAGGTGTCTTAGTCTGGCTTTTCTAGAGTAGAACCAGTGAGACTTACGAACAAAAGATGGCTGTGTAAACAGACAGACTGAGGATGGATGGATAGATAGATAGATAGATAGATAGATAGATAGATAGATAGATAGATAGATAGACAGACAGATGGATAAATTGATTACAAGGACATGGCTCACACACTTGGGGCTAGCAAGTCCCAAATCCACAGGTCAGGTTGCAGGCTAGAGACCTCTGCTAGCTTACACCTCACAAGTGAGACTGCCACTCCACATGGAGTGTGATTCACAGGCTTCCTCCCCTGGCGAGGCTGGTGCTTCGTGAAACATCAGAATCCCTCAGCACTGCCAACAAGATGGAAAGGCCCTCACCCTGGCTCCGGAGGGGTGGAGGCCTCGTCTGCACTGACTGGTTACGTGTGTGCTTTCATCTGTCCCCCTTTCAGAGGCCAAGCTTAGGAAAAACACAACAGTAACAAGCATCAAGTGGATCCTGACTCTGGGGCCCACGCATGTGCCCAAGTAGAACTGGGTTCCAGAGCTTGTCTTCAGGGGCACCTGCGGGTGAGCTCTTCTTGGTTCGCAGTCGAGTGCTTGGCTGGCTGAGCCTCCCAGGGCTGCCTGCTCAGAAGGAAAGCAGCCCCTGATTTCAATCTGATGGTGGTGATACCTATTATTCCCCGGAGCTGTTCAAATGTGCTTTTCCCAGGAGCGGCGTGGTGGACTGACTTCCCCCGGGGAGTGCCTGGTGTTTACCTCGTGATCAATATGGCTTCTTCCCTTTCATTAGAGGACAGGAAGGATCTATCCAGCTCATATGGGCTGATGTGCTGCTCTGGCAGCTTCAACCACAGGCTGCCTGTTTCTCAGAGAGCTGGGAGGCCCAAGAGCAAACACACGCCACTGGCCAATCGCTTCTGAACGCCTTGTCGAGAATGCCTCATTCAGACTGAGCAAAGGCCCTACCGAGAACGCTTTTGTCTAGTTCGGGGTTGTCGATTTCAGTGACAACCGTAAAGATGCCATTGAACGGTCCTGGGTGTAGGACAGAAGCCATGGCAGTGGTTTTTAAGCAAAGTCCCCAGAATGTGTGCCTCTGAGCCAGTTCCCCATCCTGGCAGCCCCAGAGAGTGGGGCCAGGCCGGAAGGGTTCACTTCTGGGAGCTGCCTTCCGTGACCCAGGCAAACTCTATGGAATTATATATGTCTTTTGAGGATGGCTATGCTTTTGGGGAAATAGTCAAGAATCACCTAAAACAAATCAGGTGAAGTAAGTGAACGATTAAGCTGATGGATGACACCCGGGTGTCCAAAATGATCTATGACCTTCAAAAGTACCAAAATTGGTGTGTGCGTGTGTTGGGGGGGGTGTTATTACAAACTAGTCCTTGAAGAGAATTCCAAGACAATAAATCTTTAAATGAAAATGCTAGATTGATAAATGTATTAGGGGAAATTATGTAACACTGTGGTGGAGAAAGGGGCCCTCGTGGCATAGTGGGTTATGCATTGGCTGCTAACCAAAGGTCAGTGGTTTGAAACCATGAGCCACTCCTCAAGAGAAAGCCCGGGCTTTCTACTCCCATACAGAGGTACAGTCTGAAAGCCACAGGGCAGGTCTACTCTGTCTTACAGGATTGCCACGAATGGACTCCAGAGCAGTGACTTTGAATCTTGATGGTGGAGAAGAGTCTTTGGGTAGTGCAAATAGTGAAGCATTTGACTGTGGACTACTAGGTGGAAGGTTGCTGGTACGAATCCATCCAGTGGCATCTCAGAAGAAAGCACAATATGTGCCCTCCCCCAGCCCCCAGTCTAATTTGGAAAGGTTGCAGCCTTGAAAGGCTGAGAGGGCACAGTTTTATTCAGCACACACGGGTCACCCTGAGTCCGAGGTGACTCAACAGCAACTCATGACGATAACATGATGATGGAGTAAGGGTGGTCACGTTGAAAGTCACCCTTCATTTGGGTTTTTAAGTTCAGGTGTCTTTATTGATTCGATAAGGAACCCGGGCGACGATGAACCGAGGGCGAAAGCTTCCATGGCTTGAAACAAAAGTTGATTTCTCGCGCATGTAAAAAAGTCCACAGGCCTGGGGTGGTGGGTCTGCACCCTGAAATCCCCAGGAACTCGACTTCCTGCTAGCTCCTAGCCATTGCTGGGACTTGTCCCTTATTCTCATGTTCCAAGTCACGGTCCAGCCATTACACCGTGTCCCCACAACAGAAGGCAGACAAAGAAGGGACAAAGGGTGACTATCTCACTCACATCTAATTGGCCAGAGCCTTGTCACATGATCATACCAAACTGAAAGGAAAGCTGGGAAATGCAGTCTTTATCTCAGATAAACCATGGGCCCAGCTGAGTGGTACCAGTGGTGAAGGCACTGAAAGGTTGAGTGTTCAAGTCTACCCTGAGGCACCTCACACGAAAGCCTTGGTTATCTACTTGTGAAAATGCAGCCACTGGGAGCTCAATAGAGCACAGTTCTACTCTAATGTACAGCGGTCTCCATGAGTCAGAATCCATTTCATGGCAACTGGTTCTTCTTACTTTGGAAGCACAGGAGCAGACACTGAGATGGACAACTCGCAATCTGTACCACAACTACCTTTATTCACGTCTTATAACCACTTTAGTTTATTTATAAACCACTGAACAAGTGTGTTCATTCGGGCGGGCTAGAGAAACAAATTCATAAGCACCCTTATGTAAGAGAGAGATTTATATAAAGGGTAACTGTACATTAAGAAAACATCCCCCCCAAAAAATAAAAAAATAAAATATTCCAACCCAGTTAAGTCCAAGTCCATAAGTCTGATATTAGCCCATATGTCTGATACCAATCTATAAAGTCCTCTTCAGACTCACAAAACACATGCAATGACACCAAATGCAGGACGATCACAGGCCAGTGGGTAGAAAGTCTTTGGGTCCAGTGGCGTTGTAAGCATCTCAGCGCTGGCAGGGGTCTCTCTGTGGCTTCTCCAGCTTCCGAGGTCTGGTTGCATCAGGGTAGGTCCATGTGGCTTCCCCTCTTAGGACACTAGCGTAGTTCCATGTGTCTTGTCAGCTGCAACGTCTCCCAGGGAGTGGACTTGTCAGTAGAGTCTCCCAGGGAGTGAATTGAGAGAGATTCAGTGTCTTCCGCCTCCAAGAAGGAAGTACCAGATTTCCCAGAATTCTCAGGAGAGGGCCATGCCCACACAGAGGTCTCATTGGCTATCTCCAGATTGACGCGAGACTCCACCCCTACACTCTTAATCCTCAAACTGACACCAGATGAGGTAGGTTACTACCACAACAAGAAAGTGTCCCAGGCGTGTTACGCATGGTGTAGATCGTACTGTGTATCCTGGGCAAGCATTTGGCTTAACTGAAACATCGATCATTTGAACCCACCAGCCACTCTGAGGGACAAGATGAAGCAGGCTGCTTCGACAAAGATGGACAGCCTTGGGAAACCCATGGGGCGGTTCGATGATAGGTCAGACTTGACTTGAAGGCAGTGGGTTTTGCTGTTTATTTAACAACTGATAAGAGCTCAGGCATTTTCCTTAAACATTTCGTAGCTTGGGCGGCATAGTTCTTGTGTATCTGGGGTTTCCACTGTCATCCGTAACCTACGCAACCCAGAACTGCAGTCTATCCACTCCTTTGACTTCAGATTAGTATATGAGGTACAGGCCTTTGGTCGCAGATGTTGGTGTACTTCTTCCATGTGGACTTAGTTGACATATCACTTACATGGCTGCTTGTTTGAGAACAAGGCTTTAGAGACTATAACTCTTTACGGAAGTGGAAAGCCTCATCTTTCCCAGCATCTCTATATCACTGCCTCACAAACACTGCCCATGCCTTCCATTCTTTCGATTGTTCATTGGCTCGTTTATTTCTTGATACTTTCATCAAACATCCTCTGAGCTTCCTAAGAGCTCCGGTGCTGGCAGATGGTGACTCTGCTGACTCTGACTCATATTCACCTGCGTGAGGCAGGGCTGTCTAGAGAACAAAACCAGGGACATCCATATATGTCTAAGAGAGCACTTTATACCAAGCCATAATTTTAGATCAAGAAGGCACCCCCGCCCAGTTCAACTCGAGTCCAGAAGGCCGATGCTCGCTAGGGCCCTGTGCAGACTCAGGCAGCTGCAGGCGGAGGACACAGAAAGGTGATGGGGGGAGCAGGAAGATCAGAGGCCAGTGGGTACAGGTGAATGGGACACATGGCAGGCCCTGACAGCCCAGCAAGCAGGAGGGGCGAAGGGCCAGAGAAAGAGGAGGAAGCTTTCTGTCACCCCCCCCTCCCAGAAGGCATCCTTAGGCTGTGACCTGACCAACAGGCTAGTTCCACCCCAAGTTCACATGGGCCAAGTTGACATAAACCTTAACTGCTATATGGCCCCATGGAGGGTTTTTAAGACTGAAAATCTTTATAGGATGGGATAGCCTCATCTTTCTCCAGAGGAAAGACTGATGGGCTTGAACCAGTGACCTTGTGGTTCGCATCCGCCGCCTAACCACCAGGACCAGCAGGGTCCCTTCCGCAGTCATATCCCTTGCTAGCTGCTGGTTTCCACGGGCATCAGGCGACCACTAATTGCCATCTCCTCCTCCTGCAGATTCCATTGTCATTGCCTTCTGGGTGAGCCTGGCCCTCTTTGTGGTGCTTCTCTTCCTCATCTTGCTCTGCATGTCCTGGTCAGGCACCCCCCAGATGAGGTAAGTAGGAGGGGCGTGTGGGGCACTTGGCTGGCGAATTAGGGAGCAACAGCGCATTAATACAATGGAACATGACTTGGGTCAATCCATGCTACAGCATGGATGAACCTCAAGAACGTGAAGCTGAGGGAAAGGAAAGAGTCACAAAAGACAACATAGTGTGTCAGGGGAGCCAGCCCCTAACGAATCATCACGGGCCGGGCAGGCGCAATGGTACAGCGAGAATGGGTAAGGAGTACAGTAAAGTCATAGAGAATAAAAGAGATAGAAGAAAGTGAAATAAAGGAGTCAGACATATTTCATGGTAGCATGATCTCACCAGCCAGGACCACGCAGAGATTTATTACTAACCAAGGCTTATATATACCTTTTGGGGACATACAAGCCCCCTAATTACAGGTAAACATGAAACAAGAAGGGGAGGGATTAGGGGTACACATATGACAAGATGGGCAGATCCTGAATTCAGGAAGGCCACCTAACATTGGATGTCACTGAGCAGGTTTGATCCCTTCTCTGGCTCTCCATGGAAACTGCTATCCGTATGAGTAGGGTGTGAGCTCCACCTACAGTGGACCAGACAGTAGTCTGATGGCTGAATGCCTTCAGGGAGAACATCTCTAAGCATCTGACCTCCTGCCATGTGCTGGCAAACAGCCTCTGTTTGGCATGTCTTTGGGGGAGACAAAGCTGGGGAAAAGTCTTTTTATATCCCACAATAGTATGTGATCCCTTTGATATCAAATATCCAGAATAGGCACGCCTAAAGATGGGACTTTCTACTCCTGCTGAGTTACAGTCTCAGGAACTCACAGGAGCCAGTTCTACCCTGTCCTGGCAGAGCCCGCATCGACTTGGCAACAAGTTTACTTTTGGGTATTGAGACACACAGCAAATTAGTGGGTACCTAGGGCTAGGGCAAGGAGCTCTGGAGTTACATGTTGCGCTACTAAGCACAAGGTTGGCAGTTCAAACCCACCAGCTGTGTGTTAGGCTGTGTTGTCTAGAGGAATAAATCCAGTGAGACACATATAAGCAAGAGCCTTAGATCTTAAGAAGTAACCTTCTATCAAGACGGTAACCCAGCTTAATCCAACTCAAATCCATAAGTCTGATGGTAGCTGGGGCCCTCTTCAGACTCCCGCAGCTGCAGGCCAATGGTGCAGAAGGATACAGTGGGATGCAGGAAGGCCGGGGGCCAGTGGGTACAGTTGAGTGAATCCACCACTGGCAGAAACATGTCAGGGCACATGGGCTATCCAGGAGGCAGGCAGAGCCCCAGCAAGCAGGAAGGTGGAGGGGCAGAGAGGGAAGTTCCCAGGTTCTCCCTTATAAAAAAAAAGTCACATCAGGAGGCCCAAGGAGGCCTCATCAGGCTGTGGCCTGATTGACAGGTGGAACTCTGCCCCTAGTCAAGAGTGTTGACATAATGTCTAACGACCACACACTGCTCTGAGGGAGAAAGAAGAAGATGTCTGCCCCTATAAAGACTTACAGTCTTGGAAACCCACAGGGCCATTCTCCTCTGTCCTGTAGAGTAACAATGAGTCGGAATCCACTCGGTGGCAGTGAGTTTTTGGAGGATGCGGCAAAGGAGCTCTGGGGATGTAGTGAGTTATGTGTTGGGTTGCTAGCCACAAGGTCGGAGGTTCAAACACATCAACTGGAGAAAAGGAGACTTTCTGCTCCCATGGGTTGGCAACCTCGGGACCCAACAGTTCTACTCTCTCCTGTCGTGTTGCCATGTCTGCATCGACCTGATGCAGGAGAGTTTGGTTTTTCTTGGTTTGGGCTGGGGAGAGGGTAGGGGTATGGAGTGGGGAATGACTGCTAATGGGTACAAGGTTTCCACTTGGGGGTGATGAAGAGTCTCAAAAGTTAGACTGTGTGCACAACCCTGGGGTTATATGGGTAGTCATTGGCTCACAATGTATTCCAGTTACAATGAACCAAAGTTATGATCATCTTTTTAAACACATCATTATTACAATGTGCCACACACAACGCTGAAGCACCTCATTTGCTGACGTTCGTACGTAATATTTCCAATCCTAAAAGAATTTGTAGGCACTGATAATAAAAAGCAGTAATATCAAAAACTGAAGGGGAAAAAAAAAGATACGTTTTTGTTAAGACAGATCAACTTAGCTTAGAACTGACGTATGAGGGATTAATTAGAATGGAACCCTGTTAACTTGGGAACTACCTGTATTCCTGAACCCCTAAGTGTGCCCTTTAAAGGGGTGAGCTTGGCGGCATGGAAATTATATCTCAATAAAGTCATTGAAGAAAATCAGGCCCAAGTGGTCACCTGTGTTAATTAAGGAAATAAGGCCTATCTTTGGCATGTGTGGCCACGGTCTGTTCGTGAATGCTACTGGCTGCTGAGCCTGGGTCCCGTGAGCATGAGGAGTCCCTGGGGCACAAGTGTTTAGTGCTCAGGTGCTGCCTGAAGGTCACCTCAGAAGAAAGGCCTGGCCATATCCTTCCCCAACACTCAGCTACTGAACACAGCCCTATAGAGCGGGCGAGGAGCAACACAGGGAAGCGGGCGGAGGCTGCCGTTCATTCCCCCGACAACGAACCCTCTGAACAAGGAAAACAAGCCCAGACTAAGATCTCAGAACTCCAGGCGGCAGGCAGGGGGTCGGAGAACGGAGTGGAGGTCTGGAGCAGGGACCAGCACAGCCCAGAAGCTGGGAGAACCTACCTGCTCACATCGGGACTGCTCACTCACCTTAGGGTAGAACCCTGCCCAGGAACCAGAGAGAAGGACTTACCTGAGGTACCTGCAGCCTGGTCTTCTTGAGGCAGCACACGTGGGCCATGGAGCTTGCAGGTCAAGCAATTAGGAGGGACCCTGATGCCGCGCAATTTCACTGAGGTCTGAGACTGATGGGCACTGGGATCGAGAGGGACAGGGGCAACTAGGCAAGGGGACTACTCTCTACAGACAGGGCACCCCAGAGAACCCTTTGTCTCCCTGCCCACAGGGGACCCCGCGGGAAGAACCTAAGCAAGACAACTGCAAGGGAAAGGCACGGTCCCACCTGCACCGCACAACCCGCTAAGCCCCATGTGGAGTGGTTACACACTGGGCTGCAATCCTCGAGGTGGGCAGTTCAAAACCACCAGGTGCACAGGGGAGAAAGATGGGGCTTTCTACTTTCAGAAAGTTACTCTCAGTAACCTGCAGGGGCAGTTCGACTCTGTTCTGTAAGGTTGGTGTGAGTCAGTGTTAACTCACATGAGATGTTAGTAGTACCCAGAATCATTGCTGGGGTAGAGGGAAACAACTGAGGATATGAGTGCCCTCTAGTGGCTCTTGGGAGAAGATCCCAAGCCCATTGCCTCTGGTGGAGTTGGACTCAGCGCTACGCTGTGGGTTTCCCTAGGTGGCGAAGGTTTGCAGCAGCAGGCGCTGTACCTTTCTCCCAGGAAGTAGAGGCTGTGTGCAGTCCTCAGCCTTTCAGTTCACAGTTGGGGACCAGGCCGCTGCACCGCCCAGGTATCCTATCAGGAGCATTTCCCACAAAAACCAAAGAAAAAAGGGGAAAGAGAGGTAAATGGTCCAAGTTAAGCAAAAAATGTTAAGGCACAAAAAAATCACAAGGAAAGAAGGACTACTCAAAAGCAAACTATGAAGAAGACAGTTGTTCCTATGGACCCTGAAGAACAGAAAGTATTAAACAATTTCAGACGATGGGGCTGTCCCTGGTTGAATTGTGCCTCTCAAAAATATGTAACTTGGCTGAGCAGGAGTCTCCGTGATTTGGCAGTTATGCAATGATGTTGAAGGGAATGAGGGTGGGACCCAGCACCCAAATCCAATCACAGCTCTGACTTGATAAGGGGAGTTTCCGTGGGCTGTGACCGACATCATCTTCTATCGTACAAGTGATGAGGAGAGAGAAGGAAGCAGCAGCGAAGGGTGCCTGACTCCCACCAAAAAACAAGAGTCAGGAGTAGAAGGTGTCCTTTGGATCCAGGGTCCCTACAAAGGGAACCTCCTAGACCCAAGGGAATATTGATGCCAAGCAAACGGCAATCTCCAAGTATTGTCAGGCCCAAAGAGGCTGAAAGAAGATGAAGACCTTCCACTAGCGGCAACAAGAAAGAAAGCCTTCCTGGGAAGCTTTCTGAATTTGGACTCCCAGCATCCCAAGCTGTGAGAGAATGGGTTTCTGTTTGTCAAGCCATCCACTTGTGGCACTCCTGTTATAATTCACTCTAGGAAACCCGCAGTGACTGCCATTAAGTCTATGCTGACCCGTCCCAACAGGGTAGAACTGCCCCTGTGGGTTTCCAAGACTGTAACTCTTTACGGGAGTAGAAAACCTTCCTCTTTCTCTCTGTTAAACAGCACTAAATAAATAGACAAGTATAAACATGTTTAAAGACAGCTAAAAAACACCATAACTCCAAATCCAGCATCTATAAGAATTAACAAATAAAACTAAGAAGAAACAGGAGGCAAATGTAGGCCCACAATGAGAGACTCAACAAGGGAACGGAAACACGGAACGAGACAAAGAAGCCAAGAGAACCGCTCACTCACTCACTCACTCACTCACTCACTCACAACCCACTCACTCTCTCACCTCACTCACCCACTCCTCATCATCACTCACTCATCCAATCACTCACTCCACCAACTCACTCACTCACTCACCCACTCACTCACTCACCTCACTCACTCACTCACCACTCACTCACTCACTCACTCACTCACTCACCCTCCCACCCACTCCACTCACTCACTCACTCACTCACTCCACCCACTCACTCCACTCACTCACTCACCACTCACTCACCCACTCCTCACTCACCCACTCACTCACTCACTCACTCACCCACCCACCCACTCCACTCACTCACTCACTCACTCACTCCACCCACTCACTCCACTCACTCACCCACTCACTCACTCACTCACTCACTCACTCACCCACTCACTCACTCACTCACTCCACTCACTCACTCACTCACTCATCCACTCACTCACTCACTCACCCACTCACTCCACTCACTCACTCACTCACTCCACTCACTCACTCACTCACTCCACTCACTCACTCACCCACCCACCACCCACTCACCACTCACTCCACTCACTCACTCACTCACTCCACTCACTCACTCACCACCCACTCACTCACTCTCTCTCCACTCACTCACTCACTCACTCACCCACTCACTCACTCACTCACTCACTCCACCCACTCACTCACTCACTCACTCACTCCACTCACTCACTCACTCACTCACCCACTCACTCCACTCACCCACTCACTCCACTCACTCCACTCCCTCACTCACTCACTCCACTCACTCACTCACCCACCCACCCACTCACTCACTCACTCCACTCACTCACTCACCCACCCACTCACTCACTCACTCACTCACTCCAATCACTCACTCACCCACTCACTCACTCCACTCACTCACTCACCCACCCACCCACTCACTCACTCACTCCACTCACTCACTCACTCACCCACCCACCCACTCACTCACTCACTCCAATCACTCACTCACCCACTCCACTCACTCACTCACTCACCCACCCACTCACTGCCATGCAGTTGATCCTGACTCACAGCGACCTTACAGGACAGGGTAGAACCGCCCTTCTGAGTTTCCAAGATGGTCACTCTTTACAGGAGTACAGAAAAAAGGAAGCCTCCTCTCCCTCAAAGTGGCTGGTGGCTTCAAACTGCCAATCTTGCAGACATCAGTCAAACCTGTCGCCACTATGCCACCAGGGCTCCTTCAGAGAACAGCTGGAACTGCAAAATTAGGCAACAATAGTCAAACTGATAGAAGACGAAATAAATAAGCTAGGAGACAAAATAATTGACTTGATCAATTCTTAAGAATTACAGGAGCGGTCCTGGTGGCGTAGTGGTTACAAGTTGAGTTGTGATTCACAAGGTGGGCAGTTCAAAATCTCCAGCAGCTCCAGGGCTTTCTACTCTTGTGAAGACTCACGGGGGCAGTTCTGCCCTGCCCTAGAGAGTCTCTGAGTCAGTACTGGCTCAATGGCAGTGGCAGCGAAGAGAGACTGAGAAACAAAAGTGAGCAAATCCAAATGGAAATAAGGGATTCAGTGAAGAGATCTCTGAGTTCCATGAAGAAATCCAGAGCACCGCGGCCAGAACAAATGCATGGAAACAATTCTCCAAGAGACCATCAGAAACACATCTCCAGACCCGAACAGAGAGCTAAGCCTGCAAATCCAGGAAGCAACATAAACTCCAGTTTTAAGAAACACAAAGGATCCACATGCATCACGTCCTAATAACATTCCCGAACACCAAAGGCAAGGCAAGAAGTCTGAAAGCAGCATGAGAAAAATCCAGCCCAGCACACCAACGGTCCTTCCTAGGAAAGGCTGCGTTTCCCCCCACCCACAGAAACCCTGGAAGCCAGGACAACGGCATGGCATACATAAAACATCAAGTGAAAACACCCGCCAACCAAGAATTTGTTCACAAAGCTGTCATATAAAAAGGGGGAGAAATCAAGACATTCCCAAATAAGCAGTAGCTCTGGGGATTTCCCACTGGCAGGCCCGCTTTTCAAATGTTACTCAGGAATACTCCAAATGAAAGGGCTCTCACTCAACTCAAACACACTGTCATCAGGTCCAGGTGGATGCACGCGACCCTGTAAAGCCCAGAACGTAGCTGTGGGTTTCTGAGACAGCAGCACCATGGAAGGAGAAAGCCTCATCTTTCTCCTGCAGGGCCGCTGGTGGCTTTGAATCGCTGACCTTTCTTTTGGCAGCACAGTGCATAGCCCACTATGTTGCCAGAACATTAAATACATATTCATGTCTCTATCTGGGGGGAAATTTTAAAAAACATCAAGAATGATCTCAAAGAATATATATAACAATGCAGGCAATCATAAAGACCAAATACATGGTATTCCCAGGGATTAAACCCAAAAATTAAATGCCGAAAATAATACACCAAATTCGTAAGAAATAATTACAATGTAATTTACTGAATATGGAATGTCTACTGATTTCAATGGAGGCTGAGATGTAGTCAATTAATAAGGTCCTTCTAGGCCGAATTCCTTATGTGATGCGTGATCAATTCTGACTCAGCCTGTGGTACAATCCCATTTTGGAGGGACTTCTCTGCTAATGGGTAGGATTAAGATGGGATTAGGTCTCAACCTTCGTTCTTCAGAGCCGTTGCTGTCGTGAGGTGCCTGCCAGCGAGTCAGCTACACACAACCCACAGCGACCCTACCGTGCACAACAGAAGGAAGCACCGCCTGCCCAGCGCCATCCTCACAATCGTCTAGTCGAGGGCCTTCCTTTCTCGGCTGCTCCTTTCCTGTACCAAGCACCATGTACTTCTCCCGGGCCTGGTCCCGTAACACGTCCAAAGTATAAAAGACGAAGTCTCACCATCCTTGTTCTCATCCGACCTCTAAGGAGCACTCTGGCCATGCGTCTTCCAAGACAGATCTGTGTGTCCTTTGAGCCGTCCACGGTCCTGTCGCTATTCTTCTCCAGCACCCCAATTCAAATGCATCAGCTCTTCGGTCCTCATTCTGCAACGTCCACCTTCAGAGGTAGGTATCACAAAACCAGTTTAAGCAGCTGGCACCTTTGCGTTGGACTTCGGCTGCAGAGACAGGAAGTACATGTGATTGGTTGCATTGCATCATGAAAAGAATGCCTCCCTTCAGGATCATAGGTTCTGGATGATGTGCCACTTCCCGAAAGGGTTTAATGGCGACCATTTCTTTTTGGTGCAGTGAACGTCCCATCTTCTCTGGGTGCTTTCTGCATCATTCACTATTTTGCCCATAAAATCCTTCAATATCATAACCCCACCTTTACTTCTTTTTTACTTCTTTCAGCTTGAGAAATGCTGAGCATGCTCCTCCTTTTTAGTTTCTGACTTCGGGTCTTTGCACATCTAATTATAGTATTTTATTTTGCCTCCTCGAGCCACCCTTTGAACACTTTACCTCGTGTCTTCCTTTTGCTCTCGCTTCCCCACACTCGAGTCCACCACCGGCCTGTCCGTGTGCTGCACTGTGCTGGCTGTGTGTTGCTGGGATGCTGGAAGCTGTCACAGGCATCGCAACCACCCGCAGGACCACCCAGAGTCAACAGTGCAAACAATATATTGGAAGCACCCAAATACTATGGACTGGGAAGAGGACAAACAGATCTGTCTCAGAAAAAGTACAGTCGGAGTGCGTCTTACAGAAGGGGATGGCAGCACTTCATTTCAGACTCCGGACATCTTGCCAGGAGGAGGCTCATCCCGGAAGGGCATCATTCTTGGAAGAGAGGCAGCGAGGTGGACTGACACAGTGGCTGCAACAATGGGCTCCAGCACAGGAACAGCCGTGGGGGGTGGGGTGGGGGCGCAGGACTGAGCAGTGCTGCACTCTGTACATGGGGTTACTGTGCGTCAGAACTGCCTGGATAGCACTGAACAGCAGCATTTAAGAGTAAGTTCTACAGTCTCTTTGGACGTGCATTTTAGTTTTCTTTCCTTCTACTTTTTAAAAATTCAAAACCATTTATCAGGAGTCAATACAGTTAGGAAGTAGCAACGAACATAATTTCAAAGTTGGGTTCACCACCACATGAGGTACTGTATGAAAGGGTCGCGGCATGGGGAAGGTTGAGAGCCACTGGCGGAAGAGGTCCAGTTCATGATTAAAAAGTCATGATTAAAAGTCTACGAAAAGACTTCTGCACACTGGCCACCCTGTGGCCTGGCAATGACCCTCCCTGGGTTTTCCCCACGGTGCCGTGCCCGCGCTCCTGGTACAGCTCTGGCAGGTTTCTGACTCCTCCTCCTGGTGTGCTCTGTCCACAGGAGCAGTCCCCAGAGCCACCCGGCACGCTCGTGGAGCCAGTTCTTCTACCTCCCCTTCTGCGTCCGAAGGCAGCCAATGCACATGGGGCCCCAGGGGGCCTCAACGGTGCACAGCTCCAAGGAGGAGCCAGGAAGCAGAGGGTCAGACCCCAAGGACCCACTGCCTCCAGAGAGCCCCTCCACCACAGGCCCTGCACCCTCCCAGCTCCTGCCTGCGCCCCGCTGGGAACTGGGCCCTGATGAAGACCACCAGGGCATCAGCTAACAGCAGCAAGAGCCTCTCTCTGAACCGACACCAGTAGACGCCGGCCGCGGCGAGGGACCTGGTGACGCAGGACCGCCTGGACACACCTTGCCTACGTAAAGCCCATTTACATGTAGCAGGAGTGCAACCAAGTGCGGCTCTGCCAGGAAGCAAAGCATGTGCCGTGAGCCAAAGCCTGTCAAACGCCTCTGGCGTAGCAAAGCAGCCCCATCGGCAGCTGCTTCTATTTGGCACAATTATCTTGCTCACTTACCTGAGGATGTTCGCTTTGGGAAATAGCAGGACAATAGAGTCTGTAAGAATTAAGTTTTTAAAAAAGGAAAACGTTGCTGACTCGTGTTTACTGTGGGTGCCAAAGGTGAAGCCCCGGCTGCTCCCTGCAGCGATGGGGCTCAGTCCACTTGTACTTGCTGTTAGGTGCCTTTGAGTCAGCCCCGGCTCATAGCGACCCTATGCACCATAGAACAGAACACTGCCCAGTCCTGCACCACCCTCGCAACTGTCCTGAGCCCATGTTGAGTCACGGTGTCCACCCACCTGCCTGAGGGCCTTACTCTTTCCCCGCCCCTGAGGGGCCTTGAGAAAGGCCTGGTGCTCGGCTCCTGAAGATCAGAGGGGAAACTCCTGAAAGCACAGCTCGGCTCTGACCCACATGGGGCTACCACGCGCAGCAACCAGCTCAAAAGCACGTAGTTTGACTCTTTACTAAGCCACATTATTATGCCTGCAGTATGGGGCTTTTCTTTGGGGGCAGGGCAGGGGAACACATGATTCTTACCTTGTTTATTCAGGCAAGAGCTATGTGAAAGCAGACACTCTTGCCTGGGTTAAAAACTGATCACTTCAGAAAACAAAACAGGTAGAAGTCTAACTGCTGAAGGAATGCGCAACTCCGCGCCTTTCCGGAGACACACAGGGAATGCCGCTGGTGCCTTCGAGCAGGACGGTGTCTGTGGAGCAGACCCTGGGGCTTAGGGGCACAGGGGTTTCAAGCAAACCCGTAGAAAGACTGCACAGAGCCCATCCACCAGCACGCTCACCTGCTGACCAAAATGGTGGGGGTTCGAGATTTGGCCCTCTGTCCCCAGGAGGCCCTATGGGGCAGCACTGCTGCCATCCAGGTGGCCATGAGTCAGAGTCAAAGCAACAACCCCCCAAAAATTAGGAAAGCAGTCCCCGACACTGCTGTTTTCACCTGGTCCAGCTTACCTGCTTGCGTTAACTACTTATATCTGCTCTGGGAATGGTAGGAAGGTAAAACGTACAGGAATTCGGATCGTTTGAGAAAATGCATTCCTTCGCCTGGAGCACGGGTTCTCTAGAGAAGCCAGACCGGTCGCACTGGTATGTGCGGGTACACAGAAACCCCTTTTTACCAAGGAAAGGCTTCTGCATTGCGGACGTGGCCACTTCCCGCCTAGGTCCAGTCCGTGGGTCAGACGTAAGCGGAAAGCTTCTCCTGACTCCGGTAGCTGCAGGGGCTGATGACTTCCAGGTTACTCCAGGGCAATGGTTTCGAGGGTTCATCCAGCCTTAAAGGCCTCAGAAAAACCTGGATCCCATATTGTCAGGTCCTATTCTGTATTGCACTTTTTAAAATTAGGATTATTCTATGAGAATCTTTGACGGTAGACGGGCACCATTTAGTTCTCCGAGTCTTAGTTGGTCCTACCCCCCTTTCCACTCTCCCTGCTGGGGCTCCGTGAGCAGGTTACATGCTGTAACTTGGGCGGTCATTTGCAAGCTCTTAAGACCACAAGAATTATACCAAAAACTAAGACGTAGAAACTTTGATCAGAATCCATAAATGCTGAGTTTACCAGGCCAATCTGCACCTACTTGGGAGCAGCCAGGGGCAAGTCTGCAAACTCTGAGCATGAAAGGCGTCTGACAAAAAAAAGAAATGCGTCTGACATTTGTCGGCAACCATACCAATTAACATATGAACCTTTAAAAGTCAAACCCTGACCTGTCAGATTCAGGTTTCTGTGGAATAAAAGTAGCTTGTTAACATCATTAGGGCAAAACACACAATATTTTACAAAAATAGATATTTATTTATAAGGAGTTATGAAATTCACAATCCCTCCCTTTGAAACACAGCTTTAAAAAATACAGACGGGTTGAATCATCTTTCCACGTTGAGAATTTAGTGTAAAACCCTTTTACTTAGCCTAACAGACAAGGTGGACAGGACCCTACGCCTCTGCTCAAAGCTTTCTCTGTGCCTTCCTTCCTCGAGAAGCATGGACTTAATCCAACATCTCCCTTCAGGCTCCAGGGATGACATGTTGACCGTTGCTTTTAATATCTGACACTTTGGTTTTAATAGCCATGGTCCCTTTAGCACTCAGATACCGTACTTCACGAGGACACCCCCAGGCCATGTGACGTCCCTGCAGCCCCAGTGCCTCACACTGACCGTTCCACACACAGCCCCCAAGTTTCTTACTGAGAGGCCAACAGAACGTCCTCTCCGCTCTCCTGTCGGCACCTTAGAGCACCGTGTCTGTCCTCGCACGGGCCTCCATGCGCATCCCGGCTGCACCAAGCCCTAGAGCCGGGAGCTCGTGGTGCCACCAGGGTGGACTTCGGGCGTCTGGGAAGAGGCCAGGATGTCCTTGCAGAGTACGTGGATGGCGGCCTCTGGGGCCCGGCGTTCATCACCACCTGGTGCTTCCTCGGTGGCTTCAAGGATCATCTGGGCATGGGCCAAGAGGGTGTGGGGCTGCGGGGCTCCCAGCCAGAGGTCCTTGACATACAGCGACACCAGGAATGCAGCAGCCGCTAGGGAGAGGCAGGGAGCATGGCCATGAGGAGGGGAAACACCCCGCCCCGCAGCCCGCACCCAAGTGAGGATGTGGACAAAACGTTCACTGCGCCCCCGCTTCACGGACTCTGATCCCTCAGCGGCCCTGAAAGGAGGTACCATGGGCAAGGAGACACAATCCTTGGGTGCAGCCCCAAGTCACCCCTGCGCTGGGCGCCATCAGCTGCCCTGGTGCTCCTTCAGAGCGCTTTAGTGCTCTTGGGAGCCAGTCCTCTGTTCTCTGTTCATTCAGACCTTCTGAATCACCTGTTTGATGCCGAACGCACACGCGCGCGCACACACGCACACAGACATGTCTACACTTACATGTACACACACATGCACAGGCACACACTTGCAGGCATGCAAACGCACACACATACAGACATGTCTACACTTACATTTGCACACACCTATGCACAGGCACACACAAGCAGAGACACACATACACATACATGTACACACGTATTCACACACCCATGCAAAGGCACACACAAGCAGAGACACACATATACATGTACACACATATACAAGCATACACACACACACATGCACATACCCCTCTAGCCATGATGTACAATACAATTCTATGTTTGGGGAAAAAAGGGCGAAGGCCACAGCTGTACAGGCCGAGAGAGCCTGTGGTGAGCCACAGGGCTGAGGTGGCACCTTCCCACTGTTGATGTGACTGTCATGAGAAGTTTTACCTGAGAGTCTAGCAGACGTCTCGCCCCTTTACTCAAGAGCCGTGGAATGGAAATGGTCCCCCAGCAGTTAAACCCAGGGTGGGGGATCCTGGCTTCACAGAGCAGAAATTGTCCCCCTCCCCTAGCCCAAGGGACCATTACCTGTCCTGTCCCCGTCCTCCTCCGTCAGAGAAGCTTGGCAGAGCGTCTTAGTGGCCTGGTGGAAGGGGCCTTCCGTGGGCCCCTGGGCGGCCAGCAGCCGCAGCATGACTGTGTTGAACAGGCAGGCGACCGGTTGTGTGGGTCCCACCAGCCCCGGGGCCCCGCAGAGCCGGCTATACAGCTGGAACAGGCCACTCCTCACTGCGCCGTCACTGAGGAGGTCAGCCACAACCCCTGCATGTGGCAAAATGTGGCTCTGGAGCCAGCTGAGAAGTCCTGCAGCTTCTGCCCCGCTGGGGGGGCACTTGGTCACTGTCCGAAGCACCCAGCCAGCCGCCAGGGAGGCTGTGGCATTCACAAGGCCCAGAGTAGGGCCTTCAGGGGTGGCCCTGTCCACAGGCTCTGGAGCAGGCTTGGTGGCGGGGGGCACAGGCCCCCAGTGAGTCAGTATGGACCGCAGCAGACCCCGGCAGGTGTCTAGGCTGGCTGCTGTCAGCTCAGGGGCAGCTGTCTCTTCTGCCTCCCCAGGCCTCCTCCTCCGGCCCCGGGAGCCTCGGGTGCGGGCTGGTCCGGCAGGCTTGTTCTTATCCTTGATCATCTCTGACATACAGAAAGGGAGGTCAGTGCCGGAGCAGCACCTGCCCTGCAGCCCTCCCCACCCAGATGCCCAAGCGCCTGCCCCCTCTGCTTCCAGCAAAGTCAGGACTGGGCAGAGCACGGGGATGGCAGTGCCCTGATGACAACAGACTCATTTGCCCTCTCCACTGCCCATGTGGTCCCTGCTTCAGTTCTGAGGACACAGACTCGGCTGAAGGGGAGGCTGAGCTGCCGAGACCCGTGCCCCCTGACTTTACTGGGGGTGGGGCTGCAAGGGGCTCCAGGCTGTGCTGACCCACACTCCCTACTGACCACTGAAGGTGGAAGTGCAGAGGGCTCTGGGCTGTGCTGATGACCCCTGCTCCCGACTCCCCACACCCCCCTGACATTACTGAAGTGGGGGGGGTGATCCAGGCTGCGCTGATGACTCCCGCTCCCCACATCCCACTGACTTTACTGAAAGGGGGGCTCCAGGCTGTCCTGGTGATCCCTGCTCCCCACACCACACTGACATTACAGGTGAGCAGCCTGGCACTGAGAAGGTGAAAGGACCAGGTTTCTCGGATGCAAGCGCATGGGCCTCGTCCTCTGTGGCCTCAGCTAGCGACCAAGAGCACCATTGTTGGCTGCTGCTTTCTAGAGCGTTTGCACAAAACCCAGGACCCGCAAGAAGCCAAGACACTCACACAAAGGTGTATCGGGTCTAGCAGTCCCTCCTGTGGAAATTCTCTGTACCCCCAACGCCAGCCCACATCACTAGTGTGGACTTCAGCAGAGCCCGTCCCACTTCTGTCAGCTTTGGGGCTGCTGCTCAGGACAGAGAGCGGGGTGGCAGGGAGTGGGGCCCCACTCACTGGTGAGCTCCCTGACCCGGTGCGCCTCAGCGGCGGTGCTCAGGGCTCCCTGGAGCCAGACATCCCCTTCGAGGAGGCTCCACTTGTGCAGGAGGACGAGGACGTCCTTGGTGGAGAGCACCCTCTCGTTCACGGTGAAGCGGTTCAGCTCCTTGAAAGCCTGCATGACGGTGGCCCGGTACCTCAGCACAGATTCCAGTGCCCAGAAGAAGCTGGTCAGCCGGGCAGGGTCTAACGTGGGCCTGTCAGGAGACAGTCACAGACTGAAGGAACCCGGGACTGACGAGGGCGCGGGCATGCTGCAGAAGCAGGGTATGAACGGCCTGTCCCACAAGTCGGGCTCCCCCTTCCAGACCCGAGAGTGGAGCCCCGAGAGCCAACACAGCAGCAGAGGCACCCGCGCTTTGCCGTTTTGTCAGCCACTTGCCCCAAAGTTTGATCCGGCCGCTCCAGGGCAAAGGCTCACTGGTATGACTTGGCTGAGACTTTTTAAAGGGTTTACAAAGAAACCTGATAAAACTGGAGCAGGTAAGAGGCAGCCAAGACGGATTTCCCCAAGCTCACAGTCAGCCCCACGTGCTGAGCTGTGCCCGCCAGCGAGGAGGAAGCTTCGTGGCGTGGGCCCACACAGCACGGGGGGCCGGGGGTGCTCACCTCAGGTGCTTCATGAGCGCAAGGAGGACGTAGAGGAACTCGTCGATGAGGTGCAGGGCGAGCAGTTTGGGGGGTGCCTGGGACCTCGGCTTTCTTGGAGGCCGGCCCTCCGCCTCCACCACCCTGTCTCCCAGGTTGGTCACCCACAGCGTGTGCACCAGGGAGATGACGTTGGAGAGCAGCTGCGTCTCCAGGAACCTGCAACCACATATGGCCTGTTCACACGGGCCCCTTCGTGGGGCGAGGGGGCCAGGGCCTCGGGGGCCGGAGTGTAACCTCTGCTGACCGCATCTACTATGCATCCACGCCCTCCCTGCCCCACAGCGGCCCTCACGTAACCCGTCCTCATGTAGACACTCGGTGCTGGCTGCTCTTCAAGACATGGGAGGGGGCTCCCGACGCCTTCCCGGACAGGCCCTCCCCTCCACCCCCGCCTCAGAGAACCAAAGTGGGGGGGCAGCAAGAGCTGCCCTCTTCCTGCAAATTGCTATTTCTGCAACTTGCATGCCCCACCTGCTGTCCAGGTGATTCCCACACACGGCAGCTCTCTGGGGGTTTCCCAGGTGGCACGTCTTTTCGGCACCAGATGGCCTCACCCCTCCCGGGAGGGGGAGCAGTCTGCGGTCTGCAGTAGTCCACCAACTGCCCTGCAATGCCACTAGGCTGTGTGGGAATGACAAGGAGCTGCTCCTCCCTGCTGACAGCCTCCTGGCTCTGGAGGGGTCCCTGTGCTCTGCCAGACTGCACCAGGGTCTTGCCCCACCGGAAGCTAGGGCACTCCCTTACACCAGGACCATAGCCCTGGGAGCCTCCGGGTGGTGCTCCTGGTTACTGCACTTGCTGCCAACTGAAAGGCTGGAGTTTCGAGTCCACACAGTGGGAGAAAAGGCCTGGCTATCTTTCTAAAAACACACCCGTCAAATCCCTCTGGAGCAGTCGCTGACACACGTGACACAAGGGGTCATCATGAATCGGAGTCGACTCAATGGCAGCTGGCTGTCTCTAAGACGGGAGGCTTCAGAAACCCTCCCTGTCACCAAGCAGTCCCTACAGGCCAGTCGAACTGCTCCTGCGGGTGGGACTCTTGATGGGCAGCCTCGTCTTTCCCCTGGGAGCTTCCGGTGAGTAGGTTCGAACTGCTGACCTTCCGGTGAGCAACTGAGTGTGTATGCCCGGCACCACAGGCTCCTTACAGGGCTCTTTCTGGCCGTGTAAAGCTCGCCAGCACCCTGAGGGAGGAGCCTGACCTGGGCACAGAAGGGGCAGAAAGGACTGCGGCTGGCGGTGCAGGCACAGGTGGTGAGGGGGCACCAGTCGGGGTGGTCAGCCCACACACCAGGGGCCCCGCCACTGGCTCACCTGCTCTCGAGGATGTGCACCACCCACGTGAAGAGGCTGTAGTCCCGGATGATCTCGTAGGCAGACTTGGCAACCTGCGCGGCGCTCTGCAGGATTTCCAGAATCCAGTTCTGAAAGCCCAAAACAAAACGTGCCATTGGCGGAGAGAAAAGTAACTTTCTTGCACAAGAAGCCAACTTCAGAAGCACACAGGGGTGCCCTGCTGCAGGCGGCTGCTGAGAAAGAACGGAGCGTGTCCTGCTCAGCCAGTGAGTGGTGACCACGAGGGAGAGAGCAGCCCTTCCCCAGGGGTGTGGGGGGGCAGCCAGAAGAGACAGCGCACCGGCCGGGGAGATGCCCGCTTCCTGTGACCCACCGTAAGAAGCTGGCCCACAGGGCCCACGCAGCAGCCTGAGCCAAGCCAAAGGGGAACACAGTCCCATGTCTAAGGCCAGCAGCTTTTGGCCACTGACCTGCCCCCAGGAGCCGGCAATGTGGGTGCTTTGCAATCCCACAGTTCATGAAGACAACCCCACCATACCCCAAGTTGTTTCTTCACATTGCTGCGCACCTGGTGTGACTCGTTTCACTAACCCCACACACGTTCCCCACGTCCTCCCTGCAGCCACCCACTGTGCCACGGAGACAGCACACACACCAGCAGCCAGCAGTGAGGGCGCTGCAGCAGTCTGTGTGAACTCCCAGCCAGGTCTGATGGCCCAAACCCTAGCGCTGACTGAATCCTGGCGGCCCGAGGGCCTGAGCCACCACCAAACCCAAAGCAAGCCTTCCGCCGCCGCCGACTCGCAGCCACCGGGACACAGGCCGGAGTACAGAGTACAACTGCCCCATGGGTTCTGAAGCCACAAGCCTGTACCAGAGCAGCTGGCTCATCTTCCTAGTGGAGCAGCTGGGGGTTCGAGCCCCTGGCCTTGTGGTAGGAAGCCTAGTGCTCAAGTCACGGTGCCACCGGGACCCCACTGCATCATGAGTTGGGTGGGATCTATTTCTAGAGCTGCTGGCCAGCTCCAGAGGCTCGTGCGTCTGGAGAGACAGGGCCCTCCTCTTGATGGTACGTGGGCAGAGGACTGCTGGGGGAGGCACTTGAGAGGGAACAGCAGGGTGCTGACGACACAGCAGCCACAGGGCAGGCGTGGAAGGTACCTCGCTTTTCCTGAGAGAAAGCCAGGCTTCAAGGTGAATGAGGGGACAGGGGCAACAGTTGGGTCAGAATCCACAATGGACTGGCCCTGGTGGCACAGTAGTTACGGTTGGGCTGCTAACTCCAAGGTCAGCAGCTCGAAACCACGAGCAGCTCTGCAGGAGAAAGACGAGGCTTTCTACTCCTGTAAAGAGTTGCAGTCTCGGAAACCCACAGGGGCAGCTCTACCCTGGTCTACAGGCTCACGAGGAGTCGGGATCCACGCGGCGGCAGTGAGTGTGGTTGGGGTTTGCAGTAACGAACGAACCCTGGGAACGAGAAGCCGCGCTGCCCCAGGTGCGCTGTGAGCCAGCACGTACCTGGGCCACGTCGTCGCAGAGAGGGCTGTTAAAGAAGGACAGGATGACGTGGAGAATCCCCTGCCGGGCGTACAGCTCATAGCAGTGCTTGTCCCGAATCCCCTGCCGCAGGAGGCCAAGCACCCACTCCTGCTCCGTTTTTTGCTGTAACCCAAGCAGACAAGACAGGGTTACCTGCTTTCCAGTGGTGACATGGATTCCCCATTCCTGAGGGCTGGTTGTCATCAGGCCACTGTGACTCACGGGTCCCTCTGTGAGTCATAGTGAAACTGTGCGCTGTAGGGTGTTCAATGGGGGAGTCTTTGGAAATAGGTAGCCAAGTCTTTCTTCCGTGGTGGCTTAGGGTGGACTCAACTATCCAACCATTAGTCTTGGTTGGTAGTTGAGAGGGTTAATTATTTGCATCGCTGGGGGGTGTGGGAAACTCCTCTATTTCTGATTCTGTTATAAAAAATCCCCAATCTCTCCTTTGGTTCAATTTCTTCTGTTAGGAATAAAAGACCAGGTCAAGGTCCAACACTGAGCTGAGCTGTATTAAGTCAAGGCAGGTGTTCCAGATACGCCTATTCATTGCTAGTGATCACACACACACACACACACACACACACACACACACACACACAGCTGTATTAAGTCAAGGCAGCTGTTCCAGATACGCCTATTCATTGCTAGTGATCACTCACACACACACAAATGACATCAACCTTAGAACTTGGAAGAAGATGCGCCAAAGTCTGAGAATCTCCCTACACTTGAGAGGCTTCCATGAAAAGCATGTCACGCCTCTGGGCGCGGCTGCGAGAGCGCTGACATCAGTCCTGAGAGCTCGCTGGCAGGACCTGGCAGCACTGTCCCCCACAAACAGCGTCTGGCCCACACACTCAAGACCCGCCGGGCGGCGAGGGCTTTAGAAGCAGTACCTCGACGTCGGAGCTGTAGAAGAACTGGTAGAAGGCGGGGACTTTGTTCATATTCAGGTCTGGATGGGACAGCAGGAACTTGCTGATCTTCAGGTACATGTGCTCCTCTGTGGACACAGCCAATCAGTCACACGGGCACCGCCAGGTTGGCAGGGCCAGGGGTCAGGTGTGCAGAGACCCTGTGGGGCCGGCACATCCATCTCCAGGGGCTTCATACTTGAGAACTGGAATATAGCTATACGCCGTAATTGGATCCTGCACTTGCGTGTGTACGAGTGCGCGTCCCCTCTCTGAGGGGCCGCCTGACTGCAGACACTCAGTCAGCAGTGAGTGCAAAGTGGCCTTGGCCCTGGGCCACCCACTGAGAGATGCAGCCACAGCAGAGGGCGCACAGGCACACACTGGAGCACCACGTACTGTGACCCAGCACGGCAAATGCAAGCAGGCTGGTGTGGGCAGACATACCCCCCCTCAGCATCCTCCAGCACCCTGCACCCCCACACCCGGGGTCCACAGTGGGACAGAGCCATTCCAAATAGCAAGGGCGGGGCTGAGACCCAGAGCACCGTGGTCTCAAGTCTCCAGCTTTTCCCAGTTCAGGCGCTTTTGAGTCTGTAGACGTGAAATGATTTTCTTTCCTCCCCAAATTTCCAAGCTGAAGGGAAACCCTATAAAGAAACTGGCCTGGGAGAGGGTGGAAATCAGGACCTGAATTCTAATCGCAACTTGACTGCACTCTCACTGTGGGACCTGGGAGTACCTCCTGGACTCAGGGTGGGGGACGACTCAGTTGGAGAAGTGTTTTCACCACAGGTTTTCAGGTGATTTTTCACCTGAAAAATAGCCACTCTACATGGAACGGGCCCTGTGGTCCCTGGGGCCCCGACTTTCGGTGCCCCTCCTTAGTAATCGAAAGGCGGCGTCACGGTGACGGGCTGGCTTCAGACACACAACCTCAGGAGGATGCTCCTGCTGCCAGAGGGCCCTCCACTCCTCAACTCACAGCCAGCTGCTGTCCAGCGGGGTCAGTGAGGCCACGCCAGCTCACAGACACCTCTTAAGCGTGGAGCGGCGGCGGCGGGTGATAACAGAGGTGGCCCTGGGGACAGGCTCCTGCCAGGACTGTGAGTTCACACGATCCTCAGAGCAATCCTATGCGGGGGGAGGGGAGGGGGCGGCACCATCAACCCTGTTTAGTGAGGAAACGGAGGACAGAGACGTGTCTGCCCTGTGTCGCCCAGCTGACAAGGGGCAGAACCTGCACAGACGCCTAGCAGCCTGGCCCGGGGCCTGGGTTAGAGACCCCAGGCAGTTGGGATCAGACTGGATTTTCACTTCCATGCTATTTGTTGATTGTATACGAGGAGAGAACGGGAATATAGCCGTCCTTCAGTGTCCACGGGGCTGGTTCCAGGACCCCTGTGGTCATGCTCCTGCTCCAGCCCCTCCTAAGAGTGGTGGAGGATTTGCATACAGCCTCCAGCTGACTTAGACCGCTCCTCCCTTACCAACAGCACCTCACACCGAGGACATTCTCATTGCACCTTTAGCTTTGAGCAACTGCTCTCACCACCTCAGTTGCTTTTCTTCCCCAGAGATCAAAGATCTGCAGTTAGATGCATCCGCAGATGTGGAACCAGGGGAGGCAGCAGACGGACTGCACATCCAACCCCGCCCCCACCACCCTGGCCATACAAGCACCGCGTTCCACTCTGGGCCTTCCACGAAGCCACCCCTGGATTCTATCCATCCTTCTGCTCCGTGAGCGGGTCTGCCCGGCCATACTCTAGTGACATGTCCTCTGCTGCTGGACAGCTGGCTGGCTCCCCATCTCTGACCCTGGACACTCCCCATTTCTCAGGCACGCCCGATTCCCCCTGGAGGGCACACTCCCTCAGCACCCTTGTCCCACAGGCAGCGGCACACACTGCCACTGTGGTACCTGGCTTCAGGATCTGCAGGGCCGCCTTGGCGACGAAGAGCGTCAGGGAGAATGTGAGGCGCATGTTCTGCGAGCGGATCCCGTTCCGGACGACATCCAACAGGTAGAGGAGCTGTAGACGGGGAGACACAGGGGAGTGCTTCCAGACACCTGTAGTCGGCCTTGTCCTGTGCATAATGTGGCCCTGCTTGCACCCCAGGGACGGTCCTGCATGGCTGCCCCCACCCCAGACCCACCTTCCTTCAGGAGGCAGGCGAGCACCTGGGGCAGCAGGGGACCATGCATCAGGCCGAGGAGCCAACCTGTCCTTGGGCCTCCACCCCCACAGGCCCGGATATCTGAGCTCAGTGTGACTTACTGCATATCCATTCCCCTCTCACACCCCCTGCAGCAGCTCAGACCAAAGAAATGACCAACCAGGATCACAAGCTGTCCACCCACCCCATGGGAAGGTTTGCAAGGGGAAACCTTTCTGCTTCGCTCCTGAACGGGAACAGACCTGTTCTTCATCCGGGGTCCCCAATGTCTTCAGATCTCATGGGGAGCCAGCTCTCTGGGCCCAGCAGGTCCCCACCTGCAGCACGGCAGCATGTCCCCCCTCACCTACCTGAGCCTGCTCTCGGAACCGCGCCCCCTCCAGCTGCGAGTAGTAGGCTGCCAGCACATAGTAGGCCGCAGCCCGCATCTTGGGGTCATAGCTGCTGAGGGCCGCAATGGTCAGACCCAGAGAATTCGAGTCCAAAAACTTTCGACAATCCACCACAAATTCTAGAGGAAGTAAGACATAGGCATACTAGTTACACACACACTCCCATGGTGCTTGAACTACATGGAGAATTAAATTTCTCTCCTTGTTCCCCCAATGATCACCTAACTGAACCAAGAGCATGTCTTTCTCCAGCTCGCCCTAACTTCTGACTTGATGGCAGTGAGTTTGGGTTTTTTCCCTACAGAAAAACACTTGTGCTCCCGACACAACGGCTGGAGCCAATGTGTGTGAACAAGTAAATGTGGTGAAGAAAGCTGATGGTGCCCGGCTATCAAAAGAGATAGTGACTGGGGTCTTAAAGGCTTGAAGATAAACAAGCGGCCATCTAGCTCAGAAGCAACAAAGTCCACATGGAAGAACACACCAGCCTGAGTGAGCGAGTGGTCCCAAAGGGATCAGTTACCAGGCATCAAAGAACAAAAAATCATATCATTGACTGCACACCTCCATGATAGGATCGCTGAAGACAAATGGGTGCATAAGCAAATGTGGTGAAGAAAGCTGATGGTGCCCGGCTATCAAAAGAGATAGTGTCTGGGGTCTTAAAGGCTTGAAGGTGAACAAGCGGCCATCTAGCTCAGAAGCAAATAAGCCCACATGGAAGAAGCACACCGGCCAGTGCGATCACGAGGTGCCAAGGGACCAGGTATAAGGCATCATGCAAAAAAAAAAAGATATAAGTGTGTGTATGTATGTGTATATATGTGTATATGTATATATGTATGTATATATATGTATATATATATCATATTAAATGAAGGGGGAAGTGCAGAGTGGAGACCCAAGGCCCAAGTGTCGACCAATGGAGATCCCCTCATAGAGGGGTTTAGGAGAGGAGATGGGTTAATTAGGGTGTGAGGTAGTATCGATGAAGAACACAGCTTTCCCCCGGATCCTGGATGCTTCCTCCCCCCAACTACCATGATCCGAATTCTACCTTGCAGGGCTGGATAGGACAGAGGCTGTACACTGGTGCATATGAGGGTTGGAGGTACAGGGAATCCAGGGTGGATGATACCTTCAGGACCAAGGGTGTGAGGGACGATGCTGGGAGAGTGGAGGGTGAGTGGGTTGGAAAGGGGGAACTGATTACAAGGATCCACATGTGACCTCTTCCCTGGGAGAGGGACAGCAGAGAAGGGGGGAAGGGAGACTCCGGATAGGGCAAGATATGACAAAACAACGATGTATAAATTACCAAGGGCATATGAGGGAGGGGGGAAGGGGGAGGGAGTAGGGGAAAAAAAAGAGGACCTGATGCAAGGGGCTTAAGTGGAGAGCAAATGCCTTGAGAATGATTGGGGCAGGGAATGTATGGATGTGCTTTATACAATTGATGTATGTATATGTATGGATTGTGGTAAGAGTTGTATGAGTCCCTAATAAAATGTAAAAGAAGAAAAAGAAAAAAGAAAAACACTTGTGCATAGAACATGTGAGATCAAGGGAACCACCTAAATATTTAATATACTCTCACTAAAAATTGCCAGGCCTCGGCTGGCTGGAATATCTTCAGCAATCACTGACATTCTCCACGACAAATGGATTTTCCCTATGTCCGTGAAGAAAACAGATGTCTGTTTTGTGGTCCTCTCTGCCGCTCTGTGGCGGTCTTGGCTTTGTAAGACTTACAGGAATGAGCAGTCCTTGGGATGCTGAAAATATAATAGGGCATTTAAAAATAGTAATGAATGCCATTCACTTTGTTTCCAGGACCCCTAAATAGAAGCTTGGTCTTCTGCCAACAGACCTTCAGATCAAAATGGCAAAAGCACCAGCCGTGATGAAGGATGACAACAAAAGCCACCCCGCTCTAGTGGGGTGCAGGGGCCATGTGAGCATGCTGGAGCCTCCAAAAACCGCCCTCTGCTCTAGTGGGGTGCAGGGGCCATGTGAGCATGCTGCTGAGCATGCAGAAACTGTCTTCATTCCCTCCCCCAGCTTCCCCGAAGCAGGTGGGCGGACGGCAGGCAGAGGCTCGGCACAGGAGCGGGGTCTACAATGCCTGAGCCCTGCCTGAGCCTCATCCGCTGATGAGGCCTGGGACACTGACTGCACGTGGACCTCCTGGGCTGGCTGCTCTATGTCACAGGCGAATGGGAGCTGAAGATCTCAACCCCGCTGTTCCAAGGACAAGACCTCGCTTTGAAAAGGCGCTTGTCACCGCCATGGCTAACAGCCTTGGCTGTCCCGCTATCTCGGCCAAGGACACGCTGCAGGGACAGTGTAAGGTTAAGAACGTAGGTGCCCATTCTCAGTCAAGGCTTGCAGTGGAGCTGTTGAGAAGGCAGTTTCTCTGAAGACTGGGTTCAACACACACACACACACACACACACACACACACACACACACACACACACACACACAGCAATGTCTGATTTAGGATTCCAAAGAGTCTAGCACTACCGAGACAGGGTTACCATGCAGCAAACAAGAGCACGGTGGAACTCCTGTCACCAGGCAGCATGGTGACTCGCAGGAGTACATCGAAGGCTTCCTGCAACCTGCTACACAGAGTCCGCAGGGTGCACCAGGCCTACATTTGCTCTTTGGATTTGCACTGGTCAGTACCAGTCCGGGTCCTGGAACTGCTGGCTGTGTTCTGTTCCCTCGTCTCAGTGGCAGTGCCACCACAGAACCTGAGGAAGTAACCAAAAGAGTCATGCTTCTAGAAACGTTTACTGAAAACATTGTTCGTGTTCACTGCCCCTCTGGGGCAAAAGCAGGAGGGAAAAGAATCATGGTACGTGTTTAGAAAAATAACATCAAATGTAACATGCCTCCTGACTTAATTCAAGTGTAATGAATCTAGCCAACACTGCCCATGATGCTCTGCAGTCTCGGTGTTTACCACTTGAGACAAAAATATTTCCTTGTCCAGATCTCATTCTGGATGACATAGAGCAAAAATCCCAAGATCTGAAAAAATATTTCACAATTCTTCAATGTTAGCTATTTCCTTATCCACTTCTGTACTCAAGTTCGTGTTTGTTTTCCCCTTCCTGCTTCCATGTGAGCAATTTTAGTATAAACAGTCTACTAAGCTGTCCCACATCCTGTCAGCTCTGCCCCCGGCGGGGAGCAGTAACACCGACGCTGGGCTGTGCTTGGGGACGCAGGTGGCAGGGCAGAGCATTGGCACGTTTCCCGGAGTACAGCACCAGTGCTCTGACCGCTGCCCTTCATAAAGGCCTTCTCTGCCTTGACCCCCAACAACAAAAGCCCGTCACACGCCCAAGATTTTATGAAAAGCACTCTGTTCAGATTTTACGGGTGTCCTACTAAATGTTTTACAAGGCTTTCCTTTCTTTCTGCCTCCTAAAACTTCTCCTGAGGAAAAAACAGACTAAATGGATTTGTTGAAAATCACTAAAAATTACACAATGGTATTCTTAGACTGTGGAAAACCTACTTTCATGTTTGAAGAGAAACAGATGCTGTCAGCGGATGGGGAAGCCGAAGGGCGTCCTGGTCTGCCCAGGATTAGATGAGCCTCACTTGAGGCAGGCCTCAGGGCAACTAAGCAGAGTATGGCTCGCCATTACCATACTCTGCCATCTGCAGGAAATGTCGCCTGCTGCCTGGGAAATAAAACCTAGGTTCGATAATAGCATACGGTGTCAATCAAGATGAGAGCTAGAGCCAACACTAAGGGCTAATGATAGAAAAATGTGAAAATCCAGAGATCTTTAAATCATTTTTGAGGGTAGTGAAAAATGAAATGTGTCTACAAATAGGAGATTCTGTATATAAGAAGAAAATCTCAAGTTTAAAAAAAAAGGAAAGATGGTATCCCTAGTAGGAGGTGGTTTCCCATTCACCCAAGCCGACCTGGCCATGACTGAAGCTTTAGCATCATGAGGACTGTGCCCATGGGCATGAAGCCAAAGCACACACCAAAACACCACCATACCGTGTCCTGGCGACGCCTTTCCTACGTGCCAATTGAGAAGTCAGCCTGGGCCGTACAAAGCAAGGGTGGGCAGCCCAGGCCCAGTGAGGAGCCTGAAGCTAGCCCCTGCCTCGTGGGAATGAGGTCCAGTGGCCCCCAGGCCGGCAGTCAACAACGTTCATGAGGGGAAGCTGGACCTGTCCCCCACCAGGCAGCAACGAGGAGTGACCCCAGCTCCCTGTCGGAGCAGAGCTGGCAAAGCCTTAGAATGAAGAAATAATGACCAGAGGACATTGCCCAGCTATCTCTGAACGCTGGACATAAGACGGCAGGCCAACGAGGGCTTCCGGGAGCAAGGAACAGGTGGGGGATGAGAGCACCCAGGCTTTCTTTTTGCCTCACAGAGCAGGCTTCAGTTGCAGAAGCTGCAGCCACAAACACCAACACACCCGAGAGAGACGTGTGAACAGAAAGAAGCCTACCCTCTAGCCCACGGGAGAGAGAGGCAGCCGCCCTACACTAGCCAGGCAGTCAGGAGACAATCACAGCTCGGCTCTAGTCAACAACCACAGGACAACGTGACCCCACCTAACTCATAACCTCCAAGGCCAAGTGGGGGGCCTGGACTTATCCCCCGCCGTGCTGTAAAACAAAGTGGGGAAAACACACACACAGATCCTGGCGAGGATGGGGTCAGAGAAAGAAGGCCAGGTCCCAGACTGCGACTCCCACCCCCACGGGCGGCAGGGATGTGCTCCTTTCTCCCACTGTGTGTGGGGATGGGGGTAGGCTGGGGAGATCTAGTGAGAGCAAGGACCATCACCCCCAGTGCAGGCCACAGGAGCAACAGGAATGAGCCACTCTGACAGAAGGAACCAGCACAGGCGGATTCTCACCCTTGCCCAGCAGAAACGAGGCGCACCCTCCTCAGCTGTCAACTTTGACCCCCAGCTTAGCAGTAATAGGGCAGTGCCCCCAAATTCCAGCCAAAGCAGCGTTAAAAACAACAAAACCCGTTAAAACAAAAGGTTTATAGGAGATTCAGTCTGATAACATAATGGCCCAAACATTCCATTTTCAACCCAAACTCACTCACTATATTAAAATCCACGGAAATGCATAGAAGCCATGCCAAGATGGCGGAGTCTGAAGGGTCGTACAAATGCTTCCATGAGAAAGTGTGCGTGTGCTTGAAACCAGTGGAGCAACAGAAAGTCTCAGTGCAGAAACGAAGAACCAAACAGAACTCTTGGATCTGAAAAAATATAATAAAAACTGAAATTCACAGGATGGGCTCGCTATAAAAATGGAAAGAATAGAGGGGGAAATCAGAACCAGATGACAAGAACAATAGATGTTACCCAGTATGAATGACAGAGAACAGATTTTTTTCTTTTAATTTTTAGGGACCTACAAAAACGACCATGAACGCACTGATATTTGTGTCATCAGGAAGTGACAAGGAAGATGCTGCTGAAAAAATACTTGAGAATGGTGTTAATGTTCCCAAATTGGCAAAAGATACAAATCTACGTATTCAAGAAACTGAGTGAACCCCAAACACAACACACTATTATCAATTATAACACCGATAGCAATGACTTAAAAAGCTATTAAAATATTATAACAAAAACATTATGAAAAACTCAAATAAACCGTAGAAAAAATGAAAAAGAGGGAAAGAATAGAAAAACAAAGATTAAAATGACAGACGTAAGTCCTAAGACAATAATTACACTAAGTATAAGTGGTGCAACTAGATCTACCAAAAGAAACAGATTGGCAGAAGACTAAGTTCTTGGGACGTGGCTCTGGCTCAATACTTGCCTTCATGTCAGGGTCACTAAAGCAAAGTGTGGTGAGGAAAGTATATGGGGCTCGCTATCACAGAGGGTACCCTCGGGGGTCTTAACAACTTGTCTTAAACTGGAAACACAGGGAATCCAGGGCAGATGATGCCTTCAGGACCAGTGGTGTGAGTGGTGATACCGGGAGGGTGGAGGGAAGGTGGGGTAGGAAAGGGGAAACCAATTACAAGGATCTACATGTGACCTCCTCCCTGGGGGACAGACAACAGAAAAGGGGGTGAAGGGAGATGTCGGACAGGGTAAGGCATTACAAAAATAATAATTTATAAATTATCATGGGTTCATGAGGGAGAGGGGAGCAAAGAGGGAGGGGGGAAAATGATACCAAGGGCTCAAAGAGAAAGCAAATGTTTTGAGAATGATGATAGAACTAAATGTACAAATGTGCTGGACACATGGGTGTCTGTATGGAGAGTGATGAGTTATATGCAGTGAAGAGTTATAAAATTTTTTGAAAAAGCTTGTCTTAAAACAAGCAGCCTAAAATAGAACATGTGGTATGTGCTCTTGTGATGCTAATATGTAAAAGAAGCATATCAGAATATTAGAATAAAAAATGCACACTAAAAAAACCAACCAAAAACAATCAGCCATGCAAGTGAGGTGTCAGGAAAGTCCACATGGAAGGAGCACCCCGGCTCATGTGACCCAAGATTAGAGAAGGGAATTGCATTAGAGCTTAAATGCTAAGCATTATTATAATTGATTGTGATGTTGTAGATATAACTCTTTTTTTTCAATCATTTTAAGAGCTCATACAACTCTTATCACAATACATACATCCATCCATCGTGTCAAGCGCGTTTGTACATTTGTGGCCATCAGCACTTTCTTCCTACTTGAGCCCTTAATATCAGCTCCTCATTTCCCCCCTCCCTTCCCACTCCCCACTCCATGAACCCTTGATACTTTATAAATTACTATTTTGTCATATCTTACACTGTCCAATGTCACCCTTCACTCACTTTTCTGTTGTCCGTCCCCCAGGGAGCAGGTTATATGTAGATCCTTGTAATTGGTTCCCCCTTTTTACCCCACTTTCCCTCTACCCTCCAGATATTGCCACTCTCACCACTGGTCCTAAAGGGATCATCAGTCCTGGATTCCCTGTGTTTCCAGTTCCTGTCTGTACCAGTGTACATCCTCTGGTCTAGCCAGATTTGTAAGGTAGAATTGGGATCATGATAGTGAGGAGAGGAAGCATTTAAGAACTAGAGGAAAGTTGTATTATGTGTCATCGTTGATACCATGCACCCTGTCTGGCTTGTCTCCTCCCCGTGATCCTTCCATGAGGGGATGTCCAGTTGCCTACAGATGGGCTTTGGGTCCCCAATCTGCACTCCCCCTCATTCTCAATGATTTGAGTTTTTGTTCTTTGATGCCGTATACCTGATCCCTTCGGCACCTCGTGATCGCACTGGCTGGTGTGCTTCTTCCATGTGGGCTTTGTTGCTTCTGAGGTAGATGGCCACTTGTTTACCTTCTAGCCTTTAAGACCCCAGACGCTATATCTTTTGATATCTAGGCACCAGCAGCTTTCTTCATCACATTTGCTTATGCACACATTTGTCTTCAGTGATCATATCGGGAAGGTGAGCACCCACTGATATGATTTTATGTTCATATACAACTCTTTTTAAAAGGCAAGTCCCCAAACCAGAAGAGGAGGTTGCACAGAAGAAAAAGATTTCCCAGAAGAAACTGAAGAAGCAAAAATTCATGGCTCGGGAATAAATTAAGTTTAAAATAATAAAAGTTAAAGCGCTAAAAAAAAAAAAAAAGGCAAGTCGCTTTTAAAAAGAGTTGTATATGAACAAAAAATCATATACAACTTTTTTTAAAGCAACTTAACTTTGAAAAATATTTAGAAGGAAGACAATAAATAGTTATTAGTGCTTTTTTTTAAGGGCTGAAGACTTCAAAACCCTTATTTTTGCTAGGGAAAATGGAAAATCAGCAATATACAATTCAAGAATGCTTTCGACCACATAAGCCAATATAATCACTCAATATAAGCAGAATATATTCTTTTCAAGTGTCTGCAGAATTTTTGTTGTTCTTTCTCCCCTACCCAGTCATCTACCAAAACTCCCATTCTCAGGGCCTGTTGGTATTAAAATATTCAAATATATCCTAATCTAAGAAGAAGCCAGCCTCATCAGGCTCTGATTCATTCTCAAGGATAAAATCTCTCATTTTATTGTTATTTAACCATCACATAGTACAACTTCATAGGATGTCTTGTAAAACATCAAGAACAATGGGCCATGATCAGGTTTTAAAATTGTGAACATTTTAAAAATTAAAGTATACTCAAACCATTATGTTATTTTACCAAAAACGACTGGAAAGAACAGGTGAGATCCACTGCAACATTCTCCAGGAATCATTAACTGCTCTTGATAATAAACTGACCCTCACACAGTCACTGAGCTTACACTTGAACGGTGGACAGCAGGAGCATGCGCCCACCACGCAAGGCTGTGCTTACCTGGCCTCGTCAATTCACTGAAGAGATGGAGCAGAAAGCAGGGGTCATAAAGGTCACTGAGGTCCACTATGCTCTGATCTTTAAATATTGCTTCCTGTGCATCCTGAAACAGGCCCAAACACACAGAAATGCAGTAGTCAACAGCATAAACACAGTGCCTTACCAGCGCTTACCCACTGCTTCTCTAAGTCGGATCATGTCAAGTACTCAGAAGAGTATAAACATGCGTTCTCTGCATAAGGGAACACAGCAAGCACTGGTACAAACAGGGTATGTCTGAGAGGAGGGAGGCTCCATGGGAAATAAATGTGGCCAGTGCTGATAATGCTGAGACCCAGTGATGAGCAAAGGAATGTCTGTTCCTGGACCACGGCTAGAAGTTAACACCGAAAGTTAAAACCCCATCACCAAAAGCAATGTCTGTGTTGAGTGGCATGATTAAGCAGAGGGTACAATTGGAACCCTTGGGGGAAAAAACCCACCCAGTGCCATCGAGTCGATTCCAACTTATAGTGACGCCTCTGGAGAACAGAGCAGAACTGCTTGCTAGGGTCTCTAAGACTGCACACCTATATGGGAGCAGACAGCCTCATCATTCTCCTGTGGAGCTGCTGGTGGGTTTGAACCATCGACCTTGAAGGGAGCAGCCCAATGCTTTACCCCTAGAGCTTCCAGGGCGTCTTTGAAGTAAAAAGAGGCAGGACTCCACTTTCTACCCTGACCTTTCTGCCCTGGGCCTGGGAGGCACAAACAGCACGTGTGCTGTACCTCAGGGGGCAGCAGCTTCCGGTTCTGGGGAAAATGGAGGATGGTCTTCATCATCCGGTCCCGATCCAGCAGGCGGAGGATGTCCCCGACACTCGGCTGCTGCCACAGCGACTTGCCCAGGCTCCGGCACGTCTTGTGATGCTCCACGGCTGCCGGGCCCCATAGCAGCACCCTAGAGCCAGAGGGGAAAGCTGACAGTCATGGGAACAGAACCGATGACCACCGCAATGGGCCGCACTTCTGAAGTCACAAGCAGGCACTGGGGCTGGTTCTATCCCTCCTCACACGAGCTGGGGGGCCGGGGGGGGGAGGGGGAGGCCCTCAGTGAGATCGATAGACAGCCATATCTCCAAGGGGCAAGTGATGTGCCATGCGTGAATCTAAGCCCTTTGCCACTCTCGTCTCTATTTCAGAACTGGGCTGGGAAGTGGCAGGGCTGAGATCCGAGCTCAGGAAGTCTGGCTCTGGAGTCATGCTAGGTCACAGCTGCAGGTCCCGGACTGCTTCACGATCCTGCAGGCCGCCACATGGACATGTGGCCAGGACACCTCTACCACCCATGCCACCCCGCCCCAACTGCAGCCGCCCACAGAAACCCCCTCGCAGGCCTCCCTCCTGTTTCCTCCTTTATGCCCTCAGCCACCACCCCCTCCCCACTGCTGCCAGGATGTAGTCTCAAGGCCTACTCCGAGGAAGGCTCTGTTCCACCTGAAATATCAGCCAGTTCTCTGCGCGCTGCTGTCTCAGGCTCTGAGCAGGGGGGTGCTCTGTCCTGGGCCTTGACCACTGTGGCTGCCTTTCCACCGGTTTCCTACACTCACCCTCCGACCCTTCCCTGAAGTGTGCCGACTTCCACCTCCAAGCCACTCTGCATGCTGCGCCTTCCACTGGTGCCCCAGGCTCCTCGGCCACGCTCCCCTTCACCCTCATGTGACACCCCCCCCTCCAGCCGGAATAGCCAATTCATGCACACGGCTGCATCAGACTCCAATACAAAGAGTGACGTTTGTGTGAGACGCATAACCCCGAAGCAGACCGGGGATGGATGCGGCGGAGGAACGGGACAGGGGAAGAGGTAGTGAGGACGGGGGAGGGACGGCGTCTCGTTCCACTCAACTACTTCCCTACAGTGCTGAGCACAGCACCTTGTAAACAGGTTGTGCTCAATAAACACCTATTGAATGAACATTTTCTAAATACAGGCTTGTCCGTACAAATAAACAATAGTTATAGTTAAAGCAGTGAATGATCATTTAGAGCAGTGGTTCTCAACCTTCCTCATGCCATGACCCTTTCATACAGTTCCTCATGTGCGGTGACCCCAACCATAACTTTATTTTCATTGCTACTTCATAACTGTTATTTTGCTACTGTTATGAATCAGGGGACCCCTGTGAAAGAGTCGTTCTACCCCCCAAGGGGGCTGTGACCCACAGGTTGAGAACCACTGCTTTAGAGGGTGTTGACAATGGCTTCTAGGAGACGGACTAATGATTGCTCACTGGAGAGAGACCCATCCGCAGAGCGCCACTGAGCGCCCAGCACGCCCCCTAGCACAGCCTGCCTCCTCCCTGAGGGTGTCAGAGGGGCCTCACCTCAAGCTGAGGAGATGGTTCTGTGCTGCTCTGACTCTCGGCCCAGTGGGTCCCACACCCTCACTGTCTCCTGGGAGCTGAAGCTAGCCCCCTTGCAGCTGACTGCGGGTTAACCCACAGACCAAGCCACGGGACCTTCCATGGCTGAGCTGGAGGGTGCTCACCTGCAGAAATGGATAGTTCGGACAGCGCTCTCTTCGCTGTCCTGAGAACTGCTTCTAACTTATCCTCCCCTCTCCCGTACGTATATACTCAGGTACGAACACGCCCTTCCACGGAGGGCACAACAGGCGTGCCACCCACTGCAGATAAGCAGGAGCGCAGCCAACTCTTAGAGAAGAGCAGGCTTAGCTGAAACCTGGGTGTTCGTAAGATGTCTTTGTTTTTTCACTTTGGGGAGGGGGGTTTCTGAGTGAATACAGATCGTATCCTAGGAAACACAACTTTGAAAACTACTTTGCAATGGGAATAGTTGTTTCTCCCCTAGAGAGAGAGGCATCCTACGTGGCTTTGCTCGGCTCGCTGCCTACGTGAACACATACAACCCTTCCTTCCTGTTCACACTGGACCTGATGACGTCAGGGCAGCCAGAGGGCAATCCAGAAATGCTTTCTATGAGGTGCTCACTCAAGAAGCCTCCTTTAACTCTGTCCCCCAGAGAGAGCGGACACTTTCAGAGCTGGGGAAGTGCCCTCAGAGTCCAGGGAGCAGCCTGGGGCAACCTAGGGGAGAGCAAGCCAAGTAGACAGACAGACCTTGCACAAGCAAGGTGAGGAAGGAGAGTAATGTTCGGTCAGCATGTCTCACTGGTCTCCCCCAAGCCCGCAGCTCACAAGTTATTGCCATCTAAAGCCAGGTAAACATGAGAGGGTCTCAGAAGTCACAACGACACTAAGACCCGCCAGCCAGGAGTGAATCTGGGGCAGGCCTGGACACATGCATGCCCATCAGGTCACCAGAGGCCAGTGTGTGAGCTGGGGGATTTCCTGCCGACCCCAGAACCAAAGAGGAAGAAGAGGCCGTTTCAAGTGCGGGCCTACTGCAGGGTTTCCGCAGTCTCTGGACGCGTGCTCACCTGAAGCTGAGGAGGCTGAGGTCGTTCTTCTCATAGGCCCGGAGGAGAAGTAAAAGCTTCTGGTCTGGGAGTCAATCGCAGGCGTTTAGGCATTGGGTCCTTTATGCATTCCCGTGTGGTCTCACACACACAGCTCATACCCCCACACTCACACGCTCCCTCGGTCACACTCCACACACTTATCCTGACCTCCTCCCTGGGTTACACCCCCATACTCACACACACACCGCTGGCTCAGATTGCCAAGGGCACACATACAATCTTCACACGCTCCCCTGATCTCCCAAACCCACACTCCTCAGGGTTACACCGGACTCGCACATTCCCTGGGCCGTGCTCCCCAAGTCATACAAACGCATCCTCACACATTCTCCAGTTCAGTCTCTCTCTCTCTCTCACACACACACACACACACACACACACACACACACTTCCCCAGGTCACAACCGACCTCAAACACTCCCTTGGCCACACACACTGGTTCCCACACACTCTCAAGGTCACACCCCCATACTCACACACACCCCGGGTCACACTGCCGGCTTTCCATCCTTACCCAGGACGCTGAGCGTGGCCCCGTAGGCCCCGAGAAGCACTGAAAAGTGACTGCTCTCACAAACAGCGGGGCACAACTCCACCACTGTGGACATCAGGTCCACCAGCGCCTCTGCAAGAAAGTCACATGGAAAGCAGCCCACATGGGCACATTCAGAGCCGAGGGCAGAGCCCCCCCCCGGGACCAGCGTCAATAACCCTCTCTGGTCTTCAGACCAATCTCCGATGCTAGGTCCTGAACAAGGCAGTTAAGTCCACCCCCAACTCCCCCCTCAAACTTTAAGCCATTAGGCTTTGATTAAGTACCCCCATCCCATGATCGTGTTGCCAAAATCTCACTATCTCTACCCCTGCTGGAAAAGAAGGGCAAAGCCCCTTGTATTGTTCCCACCACCCAACCTACTTATTCGGATCATGGTTCTCTCCAATCTGGTAGTTGATGTGGGCAACTTTCCAACGGCTGTCTAAGCAGAGCCTTTGGACCATCGCCCACATCGCACTGGGTCACATGGCCAGGACACACTTACTGAACCAGGGGTGGAGCCAGGACCTAGATCACCATGGAAGCACCCTCTCACAGGAGGCTGTCAAGAGGGATGTGGCACCGTTTCTCCCTCTCCAGTTTCAATCTTCCCATTAAGATTCACACATGGATCCGATTTCCCTCGGGTCAGACTCCCACAATTGCTTTTGCCCCTCCCCAATTCCCTAACTCCTGGATTTGAATGCTCATCAACGATAAGGCAGGAAGACCTCAAATACCCTCTAGAAGACAGAACAGGTCTTGAAAAGGGGTACCCGGGAGTCTGCATTGTGTTTGTCCAGGGAAACAGTTCCTGGTATGGACTGACAAACTGAACAGCCTAAGCCTGCTCTGCGTCATGCCTCCGCCCCGCTGGACACACATGGGGCTGAGTGCGGGCCACCACCAGTGTGATGAGTGGGGAGAGGTCACCTTTCACTTGGCGGTCTGGGCTCTCCTCTCCCTGGGCCTGCAGCATGCTCGGCAGAAACAGCGAATGCTGGGTGAGCATCATGTGGACCACGGGGAGCTGGACGAGTTCCGTGCACAGGGCGCTCTCTGGGAAATACAAGTGCTGTATGGCGGCGTGCAGTGCCTTTAAGAACGCATGGTCCTGGTAGCGGAGCCTACGAGGGAGAGCCGAGGGAGCAGAGGTTCACTACAACAAGAGGAAAAGACCGCCAGCTGCCACTGAGCATGAACCCCGACTCAAGGAGAGCCTGTGTGTGTGTGTGTGTGTGTGTGTGTGTGTGTGTGTGTGTGTGTGTGTGAGAGAGAGAGAGAGAGAGAGAGAGAGAGAGAGAGAGAGAGAGAGAGAGAGAGAGAGAGAGAGAGAGAGAGAGAGACTGTGCTCTTGGCCAGTTTTTAGGAGTAGATTGCCTGGCCTCTCTTCTGGGGCAATTGTGGTGGACTCGAACCTTTAATCTTCGGCATTGGTGCAATGGATAAGTGCTCGAGAGGTTGGCAGTTCGCATCCACTAATTACACTACAAGAGCAAGATGTGGCAGTGGCTGCTGCAGAGAGCACAGCCGTGGAGACTGTGGGCAGCGCTCCTCCATCCCACGGCACACAACAGGCAGCAGCGCGTTCCCACGAGGCCCGTTCAGGGACGACTGAGTTTCCCTGATGGGAGTTTCACTGCACACACAACAAATCCAGTAATTTTTCTCCTGATTTTTCTTGGGTACACTTCCAAACATCCTTCACAGGTGAGAGCCTTTCAGCGACCATCTGAGCCCCCATCATCTGAGGTCTGTCATTCGCATAGATTAAACTCGCTCGATCATGGACCTAGAGCCCTGCAGGTGTCGTGGTTCCTCGCTGGGCTGCTCACCACAAGGTCAGGAGCTCAAAACCACCAGCTGGTCCGTGGGAGCAGACAGGGCTTTTCATTCCCGTGAGAGCTACAGCCTCAGAAACCCACAGGGACCCTTCTACCCTGCCCTAGCGGGTCGTTCCGAGTCGGACCCAACAGCACGGCATGGAGTTTGGTTCTGGTACCAAAAGCCCGTCCCATCCAACCATGACGGGAAATGAAAACCGTAGCCAGGATCAAACACCATTTCAGGACGCCCTGACTGCTAACGCTGAAAATCTGACCACATCAAATGTTGGCAAGGACACTCAGAGTCACGCAACTACTAGACAGTAATGCCAACATCTGGTGAGAATGAAGTGTGCCCAGAGCAAATCCCCTCTCCCTGAGAAACTCTGCCAACGTGTGCACCAGGATACCATGATGCTGACCGTAGAACTATTTGCATCAGCAAAAGCCAGAAAAGGAAGTACCCTAGATGTCCAAGGCCAGGGGACTGATTATACAGACCACGATACAGTCAAAAGGTGACCCACTCTAGAAGCATACAAACAAATCCAACCAAAGTCACTGCCCCGGAAGTGATTTCGGCTCACAATGACCACACAGGACAGGGAGAACTGCCCCTGTGGGGTTCCGAGATGGTAACTGTTCACAGGAGTGGGACCCCCACTTTCTCCTGCTGTGCACCTGGTGGTTTTGCACTGCGGACCGGACAGTCAGTAGCCCACCGTGTAAGCTCCTCGTGGATACTCCACAGCAGCAAAAACAGCACATGGAGCTGCGTGATGAAGGGTCAAAGACAGCGGATGGGAAACGAACACGCACAGCATGGCACGGCTGCTGCTAACGGCTGCCCCATCTACAACGAACAGAACGCTACAGTCCCGCATCCTCTCTGCGGCCAGTTCAGGACGGAACTACTGTGGCCCGGGGCTTGCATCAGCTGAATTTCAAAAGCAGATCACCGGGACTTTCTCTGAAGCTCCACGATAGCTCTTCAGCGTCACAGCAACATGCACGCTTCCACAGACAGGCGGACAGTGGTGGCTTCCCAGAAGGTGCGCTGGCTGGGAATTAGTGTGCCATATCAAACCACGAAACCATAGTAGTGCTTAAAGTCACATACTGACACAAAATCAAACCATGCAAAATAGAACGGGCCTGAGAGAGCTCAGTGCCAGGAGTGATGACCTTCAGTGGGTGGAGGGATGCAAGAGGACGAATTACAGCAAATAGTGAACGCTGGCGCCATTCACTACATGTGGAGGCTGCTGATTATTTCATTTTCACAAGGGCTGCTCCTCTCGTTTCCATCAGAAACACACAACACTCCAACAGGCAAATTAGCTGCCTGCTCACAATCCACACCTTTCTCTAAATCTGGAATAACCCCTGCATTACACGCATCTGCAGTGGGGTGGGGAGCTTTCTAAGGGCCTTTTCTGCCATGCTCTTGTAAGCCCCACCAAATGCCTGCGTGGGACGATGCCAGTGAGGTGTTTGTGACCTACCACGGAAATCGGACAGCTGGCTAATAAGGCTAATGAGATGCATGGCACCATTGTGGGGTTCGAACTCACTGCGACCAAGTCAATTCCAACTCACTGTGACCCTACAGGACAGGACTGAACTGTCCCTGTGGGTTTCGGAGACTGTAACTCTTCAAGGGAATAGAAAGCCTCATCTTTCTCCTGTGAGCAGTTGGTGGTTTCAAACTGCTGACCTTGTGGTTAGCAGCCCAATGCATAACCACTATACCACCAGGGCTCCATGCGCACAAGGTTTCTGGAACCCTAACAAAGGGATAAGTCAGTTTTGCAATCCCACAAGGCTTAAAATGAAACCACCCCGGAGGCAGAGGGGAGACCTTACAGTGACCAAGAAAGAAGAGCTAGGAGTGAAGCATCCTGGGGAGCCAGGAGCTCTGAGCTGGGTGCCTCCTAGATCCAAGAGACAGACAAGAAGCTATAACACTGGAGATAGAGTGAGAAGGTGAGAGGCAGCACCAGATTGCAGGAGGAAGGAGACGGTGCAGTGGGCAACCTGGCCCATGAAGCTAGAGAGCCGAGCATCTTCAGGCCACGGCTTACTGGCAGAGGTGGATGCCCCTGGGCACTTACTGGAAGAGCTGAAGAGCTCCGTAACACCTGCCAAAAGAAGGAAGAGGCTAGGCCAGACCAAAAGGCACCAGGGCTGAGAAACGCCTATCTGTGTGCACAGCCGAGAAGCTGTCCAACCGGATAAAAATGACGATGGCGACAAATGCATCCCGGGTCACTCCTGATCCTAATCATAACCTACTTCCTGAATGAACCCCATATCATGAGTTTAGCTTGAGGGCTCTGTGTCCATTGCATGAGTGCCACAGGAGGCTCAGCTGTGTCAGAACTGTCTGACCTCTGTCTCACAGGAATCAGTCTTGGTGTGATTCCCTGGCTACCCCCACCACCCCCACCCACTCCGTGAAGCTAGAAGGGTCGGACGGCCCTGCCACGCCTTTCTGACACCAGCTTGCATGACCGGTGGCTTCTGAAGCGTCACTGAACCACCCCACGCGGGAAGAGGAGCAGCAACTCACTTCAGTCCAGTCTTCACAAGTCTCTGCCAGTCAGCTGGGTCAACTTCTTTAAGGGATTGCTAGGGGGTGGGAAAAAAAAAACAACAAAAGAATAAATATGCATCATCCCAACTGACTGCTCAAATTACGAACTGCTTGAGCTGCATGAACCTTCATGAAGGCAGCGGCGTCTCTGGGCCTAGATTCTTCCGCTGTAATACACGGGAGTAAAGAGCTGAAAAGCGATGCTCTGACGACCATTTGGCTCTCATCGAGAGTGCCCTGTTTGCCATGTCCCCTATCTGTGCAATGTGTGACCAGGGGGAACTGGCTCAAAGTTACAGAGCAGGGAGGAGGGGCAGGAAGCAGAAGCAAGAGCTACCTCAGAACAGAGCAAAAGCTAAAATACAGAATATGGAAGCAAAATGAAAGTCATTCAGACCGGGCGATGGTCAGCCGAACAATCGACGTGCCTATTTTGCTTCCTGCTGGGCGCTCTGAGTTTCTAGCATGCCAGCTCACCAGCGGGCGGAGGGAACACCCCAGCAGCCCCGATGCTGCCGTTTCCCGCTTATCACACGAAGCAGCACGATTGGACGATGCCAGCTCCCACGTCACTGGGTCCCAGAAGAGTCCCATAGAGAGGTCGGTAGAGTGTGCCTAGGCTTTGGGTGGGCGGGGGGACCTGGTGCCCAACGGAACGTGAAGGAAACTGAGAGGCGTTTGGACCCTGGTCTTCCCCCCAGCAGCTCCTCTTTGAGGCCTTTGTCGGAAGGTGAGCAGTCACCAAACACTCAGAGAAGGATCAGGCACTGGGTCACAGCAAGCACACGGCAGGTCGGCAATATTCCAGTGCTTAAAACCACCATGCGGCAGCCACCCACCTGGGGAAGACCAGAGGCCACGACCAAGGCCACTGCAGGCCCTGAGTCACTGACAGGGAAAAATCTCTCAATGCGCTTCAAAAGGAAAATGGGAAAAAATTCCAGGCTTCAAACAGCATGCACGATCCTATTTGTACTTACAAGTATATGTAATTTTATGACCCACATGTGCACACCATCCATATTCAGCAAGAAGGATATTTACCATACTTATCATGGGATGGCCTCTGGGCCGGGAGACATTGTACCTTCTTTTTCAAAGAAGAAAAATTTTTGTTTGCATTTATTATATTTACAACGCAAGAGCCCTGGTGGTGTAGTGGTTACGCACAGGGCACAATCCACATGGTCGGCAGGTGGAAACCCCCAGCAGCTCCACAGGAGAAAGACTGGGCTTTCTGCTCCCATCAACAGTGACGGCCTGAGAAACCCACCGGGGGCTGCCGTGAGCCAGCATAGAGCACAGAACCTTGCTAGGGATAAAGCAGTCATTGCATGATAATAGAAACAAGCTCATTAAAGATTCATCAAAACCCTAGCCATCCACACAACTAAAAGCAGAGCTTCACAATACAGGAAGCTAAAACTGACAAAACTGCAAGGAGAAAGACAATTTTAATTTATACCCAGAGATTAGTCCAAAACATTTCTTTAATTATTAATAAACAAAAAAATCACGAAGGATATAGAATATTTGCACACCCTCTCTACCACTTGAATTAATGCTGATAACACTCCATGCAAAATAACAGAGAGCTCATTGATTTCAGGTACACAAAAATATTTGCAAGACATACCATATTCTGGTCTATAAACCAGTCCCATTTAATGTTACAAGAATTCAGGTCATGTGAAATATAGTCTCTAAAGACGTGAAATGAACTTTACAAATCAATAACATGAAGATTTATATACTTCTCAATAACTCACAGAAGAAAGGAAAATGCATAACTGAATGAAAACGAGTATGTGCTATAGACTGCTGAGACTTGAGACTGTTCTTTCAGAGTACAGCATCCTTCGTGGCACATCAGAGGGCTCCCACTTCAAGTGGAAACCGTGCGAAGTACACGAGGCTTTACCTCAAACTCCCCTGGACCTACGCTGAAGCTCCCTAGTGTGAGAGGAAGCTGAAGACTGACCCCTGCGACCCCATGGGCACAGAACTAGAGTATGTTGTCACTTTGCTTAGAATCTCGCGCATAAACCACACACTTACCATCTATTCGACTGCCCTCTTTGCTTTATTATGACATGCATTCATCTGGCAGGCATGCCTCTGGCGTTGTCAATGAATATTAGGGAAAGTTTCACCCTATCACCAACTCCCATTGTTAGTATATATAGTGTCCAATCACTTAAGAGTTTCATCTGTGCACGTCAACAGTTCTGTACTGCGGTTCATTGTTGGGCTATAGGTACATAGTTTCTTTACTCAATAATGGTTCAAATTCTATGCCAATGGCTAAATTAATGACATTATCAATAGAGCTATCTTACACTGCAGGAATATGATTGATAATGTTCTCTAACAAACAATGGCAATGAATAAAAACCAAAAACATATGAACACAAAAAAGACAATGATGTCTCTAAGGTAAACCAGAGACATAAATAAATAAACCACGCTATATAAAAGAATTCGGGGCTCACACATAATTAACTCCAGCCTCAATCTAAAAGCAATTAGTTCGTATGACTTGGCCTTGCTTGATGCCCATCCTCCCTCATGACGAGTTCACTGAAGCGATGGGTGCTACAGTAAAGTGTGGTGAAGAAACTAGATGGTGCCTGGCTACTAGAAGGAACAGCATCTGGGGTCCTAAAGACTTGCCTTCAAACGAGCAGCCATCTAAGTGAGGCATCAACTAAGTCCACAAGGAAGAAGCACACAAGCCTATGTGATCCAAGGCCTGTAAAATAAAAAATCCAAATCTAAAGCAGGGAATGGTATCAGAGCTTAAATTCTGAATACCTGGTTTGCAGAAGGTTATGGACGACAGAAGCCCAACATCTATTTGCAGGGTCGACACGTGGATTAAGCTACTGGTGAAGCCTCTCTGGCCAAAGGTGAGGGATGTGACAAGCTTGAATATCAGAGGGCATCATCGAGTTGATTATGGAAGGTGTACTTAGGTTAAAGTGTAGTTAGGTTACTTGAGCTCCCTTTGACCCATGTAAAAGTCGTTTCAGTTCAAAAATAAATGGAGGGGAGATAATGTGGATGGAGCCGCTAACGAATCTCCTGTGACCATGAACCAGGGATGTGAACAGACCTGCTATCCTGCAGAATGAACTGGAAGGTGGGTTGCTGCGTATACCGTGAGGTTACAAGTTACATCTTATCATTTGGCGCTTTCCTTTGGTCATTTAAAATCTGCTCTAGTTTTGAATTTGTTCTGCTTGCTTTTCTATTGGAGTTTTCAACTGTTTTACTTTGCTATTGTTGCTCATTTTGTTATTTTCTTTTAAATGGTTTTCCATATATGAAATCCAGGATAGGTAAACGCAGAGACAGGAGCTGGATTAACGGTTCCTTGAAGGTATGCCAGGGGAGGCTAGGAGGACACGGGGAGCTGATAGCCATGAGAACGAGAGCAAAGAAAATGTTCTAGCATTGACCGTGGTGATGACTGTACACTCTTCTTGAAGCGACTGAGCTGCTGGGTTGCACATTATGTGAACTGTATGCCAATAAAACTGTTTAAAAAAGAAAGCAAGAGGTTTTTCACTGAGATGAATAAAATTAACAAACTCTTAACCAGATTGGTTAGCACACACGAGAACACAACTGTTATGATCAGGAACGAGAAATGTGGTATCATTAAATTTTACAAATATAAAGAAAGATGAGAATACTATTAGCAATGAATTCAGCAACTTGAGCGAAAGGAACTAGTTTCTTTTAGTGACACACTACACACCCTTGCTCAGAAAGGAACGGTCCCATGCGAGTATGTGTTAAATAAGTGGACCGTGTAGTTGCAGTGGGTGCAGTGGGTGCCTTTCACGCTTGCCTGCCTCCCAGTCGACGTGGCCACTTAGTGCCAACTCCCCCTTACCGTGGATTGCCTTTGCTTTCACGGTAACAGACAGTGCTATCTAGTTAGTGAGCTTCTCTTCCCCCTCCCCGCACCCCATCCCTGGTAATCACCGTAGAACAACGCTGAATGTGTGCAACCCCTTTCTTCCCTGTGTTCAGAGGCCTCGTACAACAGCTGTCCTTCCTGGTCTACTTTACTCGCATGCTGTCCACGGATTCCTCCACGCTTTGAGACCTTTCCTGATGCATGTATGTATCAGTTTTCCAGTTATCTACTGATAGTCATTTACGCTGCTCCCATACTTTTGCTATTGGGAGTACAATACATACGCATGTGGTTACGTCTACTTGTGCCACACCTCTTATTTCGCTAGAGCAGTGGTTCTCAACCTGTGGGTCTCAACCCTTGGGAGGGTCGAACGAAAACACCGAAAACAACGAAAACACATTTCCACTGGTCTTAGGAACTGAGACACCGCTCCTCTATCCGTCACCAGGCGGGTCCGCCCACAGGCAGATACGCCCACATACACACCTATGTGGCATGATGACGTCATCGCACCAACGCCATCCCATATACCCCATACAAATACAGGGTTATGTGACAGGGTTGGTGCCAAAATGTACTTATGCGGACCAGTCACACGTGTAGAGAGCAGCTACTGTGTAGAAAGCAGCTGCTGTGCTGAAAGCAGCTACTCTGTTAAAAGCAGCTTCTGTGTTGAAAGAAGCAGTATTGGAGGTAAAACAATACTTCATGAATTATAATTACCATATATACTTGATTATTAGCCACATCAAATATCAGCCGAGGATCTAATTTTACCACAAAAACTGCATTAAAAATGTGCTGAAAAAACTCGGCTTATACACGAGTATCTATGGTACATATTTTTTTATGATTAATCACTATGCTTTAATTATATTCAATTTATAACAATGATAATACATCCTGCATATCAGATATGTACCTTATGATTCATAACAGTAGCAAAATTAGTTATAATGTTATGGTTGGGGTCACCACAACATGAGGAACTGTATGAAAGGGTCGTGGCATGAGGAAGGTTGAGAACCGCTGCTCTAGAGCACACGCCTAGGTGGGGAAAGCAGCACTGAAAGACTTTCCTACTTTTGGCTTTTTAAGGAAGCACATGCTGCTGTCCAGAGCGGCTTCTCCATTCTGCGTGCCCACCAGGAGTGTAACAGCACGCGGCCTTCCCGCAGCCTCGCACCATGTGTCTTTCTGCTGTGAGGATCGGTGCCATTGTTGCTGGTGGAGAGAGCACGGATCTCATTGCAGTTCTGAACTGCATCTCTCTAATGGCCAAAGATCCTGAGCATCTTTGACTTTTTCTGTCAATTTTAGAGCTTAGGCCCTTGTCAGAAATGTCGCTGCCAAACATTTTTTCCAAATTTATAGGTTCTCTCTTTTAATTCTTTTGGTAAAGTCTTTTGATGCGCACAAGTAGATCTAAAAATTCTTAACAAAATAGGAGCAAGTGAAATCCAACAGTAGATAAAAAGGATATCCCAAGAAGGCAGGATGGCTTAACATTATCAAGCAATGAACATAACTCACCATATCAACAGAGAGAAAAAACAAACCATATGATCCTAACAGCAGATGCAGGAGAAGTACTTGACAGAACCGACAGAAGATGAGTTTGCCCTCCAACCGCCACTCTGAATGCTAGTTCTATAAGGCTCCCCTCGCTTCCCACCAGGCCACCTTCAAGCCACCTGGCTTGAGATGTATTTGTAATGCTTTGCTGGTCTATTTCACCCTTCACCTTAAATATCACACCGTCATCTCAAGAGAAGACACTCACCAGCAGCTCCGTCAACCTCAGAAGCATTTGCTTCTCCTGATCCCGAGTATTGTCATGGTCTTGCTGGCTGTCACTGAAAGACACGATCAGCCATTTAATACACGATTCCAGAAGAATCTTTTTCCAGGTGTGCAGCTTCTCTGCTGATCCTTCCAAGACGAGGGAGACAGCGTCAGCCACAATCCAGCTGCAGCAGAAGACAAATGGCACAGAGTCAGAGGAGATGCTTTTAGATGACCAAGCACTACAATGGGCAGGGTGGGGCAGAGGACAGGGCATGCACTCCTGCCTCCCATCCTGCTCCCAACATGATTCAATCACAGGGATCCCAGACTTTGCCTGCCTCCTATCAAACACCAGAGGTGTAACAAGCTTTATGGAGGGGGGTTGTGTGGGGAAACATATTAGCACACCAGAAAAAGGATATGAGTCAGGATTGTTCAGCGTTAGCACTCCTGACACTCGGGAGCAGACAATTCTCTGTGGCGGGTGGCATCCTGTGCATTGTAGGATGCTTAGCAGCATCCCTGGCTTCCACCCTCTGGATGCCAGGATCACATCCTTCCTCAGGGCAAGCAAGGATGTCAGGCATTGCCAAAGGTCCCCAGGTGGCAAAGTCACCCTCGGCTGCAAAGCGCTGCTCTGCAGGAATCAGACCGAGGGTTCGCTTGTAGAGATACAGCTAGCTGTTCCAGGCAAAAGTGGGTGGAAGGGCTCACACAGGAACTGTCCTCTCATGGACTGGCATCATGTTGCAGAGACTCTTCAATAAATTAGTCTGCTGGGGGGTTGCCCATCGGGTCGCTTTCCTTGAGGTCAACCATTTGAAAGCACCAGCTTTCTGCTGGGCACAGATACACAGCCTCCGAAACCCGCAGGGGCTGGGACCCAGCCCGAATGAAGGGCATGGCACAGGGAGAAAGGGAATGGTGCAAAGGCGTGGGGAACCGTCAGCCGGCAAGATCAGCCTTCATACCTCCTATGACTGCTTGGCGCTTGCAGCAAGGTGGGCAGGTGGTCCATGAGGACCCGGAGGTCCTTGGCTCTCGCGAAGGGGACCAGCTGGGAGAGGACCTCCGGGTGGAGACCACATTCGGGGAGGCCATCAGCTCCGAGGAGCTTGTCCTGCAGCTGCCTCCACAGGGCCTTCCTCAAAACGGGCGTGACAGCAGAGGGCACTGGGGCAGAGACACAAAGACAGGTGGATGCATCCAACTGCGCTGGAGCCGGCTCATGCCAGCTTGCAAAGCTGCTCTCTTTAGGAATCAGCTGGTGGCAGTCGCTCTGGCACCTTGAAATCGGCTGCGGCTCGGGTATTTACACCACGGGAATTGTTCAGTGCTCTGAAGCAGCCTTCCCCCAGAGCCGGCTGGCGGTTAAACAGACATCAGCATGCCACTCGTTCCATCTCATCAGCCAACACTAACAAATGTCCCGGAGTACCAGGAAGGGATCGGTGTCCCAAGGCCTGTGTTCACTGTGCGGGGTACTGGGCACCTACTAGACGCCCACTCCTGGAAGCGGCAGGAGAGTGTGGGTCCCTGCTACTTTAAAAACAAAACAAAAGACCACCTCTCATCATGAGATTCTTTTAAGGGTGTTGAAAAAATGTGGAAATGAATAATGGTGATGGTTACATAAGCAGACACACACCTAATGCCACCAAATGGCACATGTGAAGAACGTCGAACCGGCTAATGTTGTATCACATGTGTCACAATTAAAAAAACCCATCTTGTAACAGACATGAAGTTACATACAATGGAGGCAGAGCAGAGAAGTGAGAAACTGCTCACACGCTCAGAGAATCAGAAATAAATCTGAGCAGTTCAAAGGTGCCCAGTGAAAGAAGCCGTGCACAGCATCAGCTTCCCGGAACTGCCGCTCCAGCTGGGAAAAGCGAGGTGGGCTGAGCGACGCAGTAGTCCCTCAATCAGACGAGGCACAACCTTGGTCCGCACGATAGCCCAGGGCCAAGGGGACACAAGGAGCTAGCTACACCTCGGGACAGAAGGCTGGAGGGCTCGGGGCTTGGTGCGGGGTCAGAATTCCGAGTCCTCTGAGCTGGACCTGGCAGTGAAGGGAAGGAATTAAGCTACACGCTAAGAGGTGAGGTCCCTGAGCTGAGACAAGAACACACAATTCACCTCACTGGCCCACCCCTCCAAGCCCCCGAGCCAGCCATACCTCCTGCTGGGCGTGTGAAATGTGCCTGACAGCTGCACTGGAGGTACACGTGGATGAGGGGGAGGAAGACATCGAGGTTCCCCTGTAGGACGCGCCTGGAGCCGGCCCGCAGGCACCACCGCTCGAACCGCAACAGGTGGGTACAGCTTTGTTGCAGGAGCAGGCTGACCGTGTCCAGGGCCACCGGCGTCTGCCGGGCCAGGCAGTAGTCGAGGAGGCCGACCCCGACCACGGGGGCCAGCTCAGGGTTCCTCTGCAGAGTGTGGAGGAACACCGCATCCAGCTCCTCCATGGCCAGCGTGGGAAGCAAGGCCGCCAGGCCCCTCAGGTACTCGGCGGAGCAGAGCAGCTCGCCACGCGGCAGCTGGTCCTGGGGGCTGCTGGTCAGCAGCTGGACCAGCGTCTTGCCAAGAATGTTCAGGTGCCTCCCCTGCCCAGGGGACTTGGTGGGCCTCTGAGCGACCAGGCAGGCCTCGGGCAGGCCCAGTAGAGCCAGGGTGATTTCTCGGATCTGGGTGCTCCCCATGTATGGGTGCAGCGCCTGCAGGGCTTCCAGTTGCGGGAGGGTCCTGCGTGGCGCCTGGGCCAGGCCCGCCCTCTGGACGCTCAGTTCCTTCAGCACGCTCTGGGTGATGGCCTCCAGGTACCGACTGAGGAGGCCCAGCTGGCCGATGTTCTGGAGGATGGGGGCGCTCGTGACCAGCAACTGAAGAATCCCGGCGCTCAGCCCGGCCGCCAGCAGCTTCACAAGAATGGGGCTGAGGGTGTGGGAGGGCAGAGTCTGCTGCTCCAGGGCCAGAAACCAGCTGTCCAGCGTGGGGTGTCTGAGGACGGCCACCAGCACCTCCTCCAGTGTCTGAAGAATGAGCAGAGTGCACGCGTCACCACAGTGGCGACCAGGCATGGGCCAACGATCACCACTGGCTAGACACTAACCCGGAATCCTCAAGCCGGAACCTAGATGCTGCCGGTGCGAGGCTGCCCACGGCACCCCTTCTCCACCCTCGGGGCACAGCTGCCAGCCACCTGTCTTTCCCGCACACAGCAGTGAGCACCACGGGAACTGGACCGTGCCATGGCCAGACCCCTGTGGAGCCCAGGTGCACCTACTGTATGAGGTGGCTGTGCAGCTACCTGCCCCAGGGTCACACCCCTTGCGGGGACAGGCCCTGTGGGAACATCAGAATGAGGCTGGGGTCAATTGCCCCGCCTCTGCCTTCCTCACAGCCTCACCCTTCCACGCATCTGACCTCTGAGCAGGCGAGCACGGCTTAACTGAGCGCACATGTCTGGGAGAGGAAGGTTATTCCCCATCCAGAACAAATGGGAATCTTGCGTCCACCTTGTGACGTGCTAAGCCTCAAGTGCACCCTCCCTCCTCGATTCCAACACGGCCAGCTGGGTCTCCGCCACTGCTCAGAAGACAGCCTGCGTGAGATGAGAGCCAAGTGCGACTCAACTGTTAGAGAGCCTCGCTAAGGATGATCCCTAGTCACGGGCATCACCAGCCCCTAGGGCCAGGGACCAACCTTCTCCTAGCTTTATTTATGCTTAAAGGAGGGAAGGCGACAGCCCCCACGCTTTCCAAGCCAGCACCGCCAAGCTGAAAACCAGCTCATCCCATGGCAGCACTGCTTGGTCCCACCAGGCTGGCTGCTCCTGCAGCAACGCGCTGTCCCCTGTCACTTTGTGGTCACTGGGCGGCTTGGATGCTGCTGGGTTGCTACAAGCAGCATCACTGTTTTCCAGATGCCAGCACAGTCACCACGGCAGCCACCTTCCAGGGAAGCTTCCAGCCGGAAAGCCTGGGGAGTCGGTTCCAGTGTTGCCGGACAGAGAGCCGAAAGATGAGCCCCGCGGAAGAACGATACTCGAATGCACGGGGCCCTGGCAACACCCACGGCCATCAAGAGGGCACACGGCCTGGCGGCGTTTCATCCTCCTTCAGGTGAGGGCGCTAGGAGTCGGGATTCAGCAACAAATACCCCCCGAGTCTCAACTTCGGGACCAGAGGAAGGAAGCCATGTATTTGCATCAGGCTGAGAAGTAGACTGGCCTCTTCAACGGTGAGAGCAACAGTCACCGTGGCCCCACTCCTCAGCCAGCCGCCCCAGGCAGAAGGCAGGAGAGGGGAATGGGTTCGCTGCCTGTCTCCCACCCCCACCCCCCAGCGTAGTGCTACGCAGACTTTTGGAAAGCCTTCCCACCACTCAGCATGGGCTGTGACTACGTACAGAGAAATCACCCTGAGGCCACTCCTCCTAGTCTCCAGAACAGGGATGCTGCCCGAGCTAGGTGAACACAAACAGGTAGAGCCCAGGGTGCTCAACTCTTGGTGGGGACCCTGTACCAACTTCTCTTTGCTTCTCTCCGTTTTCCTACAGGTCTGTAGGCCATCCGGGGAGGCCAGAAAGCCAGTCCATCTGAGACTTGACTGAAAACAGCTCCCAGAGCCCCTCAGGGGCAGGTGGCAGTACCTGGTCACTGGCCAGCTCCAGAGAGGCCAAGGCCTCCATGTCCAGGAAGAGGTCAGTCTCGGCTTGGGCGGCCTGGCCCCGCAGCTGCTTCTGGGCGTCCAGGTTCTCGCAGTGGACCAGCAGGGCCCGGAGGAGACCTGTGAGGAGCTGCAGGAGGGCTGGCCCCGCACTCCTGCCCAGCTGTGAGGAGGAGGACATGAGCCCTCAGTCTCTGGACAGCGACTGCCTGCCCTGGTGTCAGAGGGGCAGTCTGGGCAGAGTGGAACACAAGGCTTGAGAAGGGGACCGCGCTGAAGACAACAGTCCCCTTACGCAGAGAACAGGGGGCTTCAAAGCCTTCATGGACAAACAGAGTGACAAGATCATGTTTCCCCCACGTACTTCCCCCCACGTACTTTCAAAGACTCCCTCGCGTTTGCAAAATGCCAATAGGCTCAAACACACCTTTCATGCAATAGGTGTGTCTGCCTGAATCTGGAAAGGGGCATCTTGACAAAATGAGGGGATAGGACATACCTCCAAGGCTCGGCTTAGCCTTGTATGAACCAACTGCATGGGCACAGGACGCTAAATGAGGTGAGTGCCCCCAGAAAGCCCGTGGGAGGGAGGGCCTTGCTCTGGGGGTGCCAATGGTTAGTGTGCTTGGGTGCTCTCTGAAAGGTTCGAGGGCCCCGTCAACCCAGATTCCAGAGAGGAGAGGGCTGGCGATCTACTCCTGAGAGTCGCTGAGAATCTGCGGGCCCACTTCTGCTGAGACGTGCAGGGCTCAGCATGAGCTGGGGTGGACTCAGTGGCCACTGGCTCACACTAGCTTTTCCTCCTGACTAGCAGTTGTCTCAACGACATGGGGGGGGGGGTGGCATGGGGCTTGCCCTCTGCAGCTGCTTGCTCCCAGGAGGGGCTTGCCCTGTGGCCCAGCCACAGGACTCCCATGCGGGCTGGGTCAACAGTGTCCCTGGAGCCGATCCCAACACAGTGACCCCACAGCTAGATTCCCTATGGCCTAACTGCTCTGCCACCAGGCTTCTTCCGCCCAGCCCTGTCTCTCCTTTGGATCCCGCAAAGTCCCGGTATCTGGGGGTGGGAAAGCTTGGCAGGGGTGGGGACGAGGCTGACCTGGCTGAAGTTCTCCACGGTGGTCCGGAGGTAGAGCAGCAGCTGTTTCGCGGCGCGGGGGACCTGCTGCAGTGGGATGTTCGGGATGGCTGCCTGCAGCTGGGCCTCAACACCCTCATGCAGGAGCGCGCCCTCCTCCTCATAGGCCACCTTGAGCAGCTCGGTGAAGGGGGCGCCCGGGGCAGGAGCACGGGGTGCAATGCTGTCCGAGGCCTGCAGAGGCTGAAGGGAGACAAGTCAGCAGGGAGGAGACCCAGGGTGAGTGATGCGCCCCACCTGGGGGCATCTCAAAGTAGCCACGAGTCATTAAGAAGCTCGTTGAAGTAAGCCACGGTCTACTATGGTGCCACGGTGGCTCCTGATGTGGTCCATGCTGAGCATGAGGGCCCGGCATTGGGCAATGCTAAGCTGGAGACCCCACGCCCCGATGTGTTAGAACTCCGACCCCTGTACCTGGGGGCAAGGGTCATGCCTGAGCAGGGTAGGTTCCAGATCTAACCACCTCTGAACTGGACACGGCAAAATGGACTCAACAGGGAGGGTGCATGCGAGGATCCAGGAGGGAAAAATCAACAGGGTCGAGACCCGGATGCACAGTCACCTCCAGGACTCAGGGAGAAGACATAGTGTTTTCCAAGGTCTGCCCTGGGCTCTGTGGGAAAGGCAGTGCTCACCAGGGCCTCACGGGACTGCTCCGGGATCCAGAGGCTGTAGTATCTGCGAAACCGGCAGAGCTGCTTGCCCCACGGGGAGCCCGACAAGGGCTCTAGCTTGTCGGACGCCTGGAGCAGCAGGCACAGAGCCAGGGGGTCCCTCTGGGTGTGGAGGAGGTCCGTCAGCACTGCCGTCAGGTAGGCCACGATGCTTGCCCCTGCCAAGGACGAGAAGCGGGGTGGTTTTCCATGAGCCCCTTCTAGGATTCATGTGCAACTCAGCGTCCCACGAATATCCGAGACCCAGGAAGGCCAGGCCAGCTCTGCAGCTCCCCAGGAAGGGAGAGGCTGCCACTGCAGAGGGTCCTGGTGGGGTAGTGTCTGCTGTGTCACGTCAGCCCCAATGATCCACTGCGGACTCGCATTTCCACGGCCCAATCTCACCCGGAGATCGCCGGGTCGCCTTGTCCGGCTTCATCTGAGAGCTATACAGAAACCTGTTCGGCAATCACATCAACCTGATCACACCTCCACGGGCAGATGGTGCGAGGTGGCTACTCATGAGGTGACTGGATTAGGCTTCTGTGGTTAAAAGCACACATGGCGCACAGCCAGACTTCCATGCTAGAGCCCCAGGGGTGGAGACCCAGGGACAGAGAAGGGGAGGCAAAAGCTGTGGTGCCACGGACAGGCTAGGTGCCCCCGTCAGTCCTCGTTCCTGGCACATGTCTCCAGAGCCGGGACCACGTGACAGATTCATCACATCCAGGCCTGGACATGGCTCGTCCTGCCAACTGCCCACTCCCCTCCCCTCGCATAGTGACCCTGCTTCGCTGTGTCGGGATGGCACAGCTCCAGGAGGGGGACCATCCCCTGGAGGACAGTCAGTGAGGACAGAATCTGCCAAACAGGCCTATGACAAGGCCATGCAGTCACCGAAAGGTGCAGGCTTATCACTGCACCCAAACGTGCACTCCCCTGACTGCGCCACTGAGTTCAGTGTGGGCAATTCCCGACACCCAGCAAGTGATGACGCCTATTCCTAGCTTCAAGATAGCAAAAATATCAGCCCCCGGCCAAGCCTCCTCACCCTGTACTCAGAGCCCAGCCAGGTGGATAGTTATCGATGTGGCAGGACAGAGTGTCTGCAACTCTGAGCTTCCAGCAAGAGAGTTGCTACCTCCTACCCCACACTGACTCTGCTGACCTGATGCAGCCAGAACACGTGGGCCATAAATGGGTACCTGCTTTCTTCTCGGTCCCAAGGAGTAACTTATTCCTGGCTTCCAGGGCTGCGGGGACCACCGCACTGAATGGGAAGGTGAGCAGGATCATGTCTTCATTCAACGAGAACCCAATTTCCTCATCCAGGCCTTCGCTGCCCTCCACCAGGACATCCACCATGTCCAGGACATCTGAAACAGAAAGTGGGGGGTCGGGGAGCTCAGGTAAGAGCCTCCAGAGATTCCCCAGAAAGGACCCCCGAAACCAAACTCCCTGCCATGAAGCCGATGGCTCACATTGACCCTACAGGCCAGGCCAGAGCTACTCCCGTGGGTCCCCGAAGCTTTAACTCTTTCTTCCATCTTTCTCCCGTGGATCAGCAGGTGGTTTCAAACTGCTGACCTGTGGCTAGCAGTCCAGCTCAGAACCATGACGCCACTCGAGCTCCGAAACCAAGAACCCAGGCAGGAGAACATTTCAAAGAGAGACAATAAAATGATACTTTTCTCAGGGAAAGAATCAACACCCGGTTTGGTCTACACTGATACTTGGCCTTCATAAAGCCTCAAGATCAAAATAAAGTCATTTCAAGATCTTTGCCAACAAAACACAGGTTACTCGGTTCAGTTAACCAAGAAGCACCCCCCCCCCAATTCCCAACAAATTAGAATCTGGAGTGGGGAGAACTTAAATTTACAACGGGGAGGGGAAGGAATTAAGACACCCCACATGGCCTCAAGTGATGCTGGGAAGAGAAGCCTGGGGGGTTACCCTGGCATTCTGATTTGCCAAAAGCAGAGCGGCACAGTTGTATCCCAGGGCGAATGCCACGTCTGGGGAGGGAGTGTAGGGATTCAAATCTTGTCTTTGCTTCTGACTGGCTGTGTTGGCTTAGGCACGTTGTTTAACCTCTCTGTGCCGCAGCTGCCGGGTCTACAAAATCATTAACCTCCCCCCACTCCTAGGGTTGCTGAGGACCCTGGGTGACACACGGAGTTTGCTCTCAGCGCCTAACTACAAGCTGGGCTGTTCAAATCCGCGGCAGAGACCTGGCGCTCTACCTCCACAAGCCAAGCTAGTGGAGTACTCAGGAGCTCTGCTCTGCTGGCCCACGTGGGCCCCATGAGCCTAGGCTGGGAAGCACTGGACAAACGAGAATGCACCACCAAGAACCGGTAGCTGTCGAACTGGTTGGCCAGTCATTCCATCAACAAGTTCGGCAGTTTACATTTCCGTCCCCTGACGCAAAGAACCGGCGGGGGCACCTGCACTCAGCGTGAAGGCAGAACGGCAACGCGCGCCCCCTTTATTCCACCGAGAGGACCCCCAGCAGCACGCGAGTGAGGGCCGTACCGTCAATGTGGGAGATGGGGATGCTGACGTCGTCGGCCTCTTGCTTCGTCAGAGTGGCCTGCAGGGTGCTGGCTTCTTGGACAAAGTCAGAGGCTTTGTCTGTGTATGAATACGGATTTGCCACCAACGTCAGTAAGACCTGGGAGTCATGGGGGCAAGGGCAGAGCGTGCAGATGGTCACAAGGGCAACGGGGAAAGGCCGCAGGTGCCGGCGGTCACAGTAAAGGGAAGAGAGCTTCGTCTGCGCAATGATTTTACTTCGGTTTCCTCTCTGACCCATCCCGACCCCCTGACAGAGCAGGACTGCTCCACAGGGCCGCCCGCCTCCCAGGTGGGCATCTTCACAGAAGCAGCCTCTGCCTCGTCTGCTCGCCCGCACAACCAAGGGCGGGTCTGAACCGCTGACCTTCCAGCTGCACCCGGCCCCCTCGCCCCCACAGGATGCCTCATCTATGTCCTACTACTGCTTGGTGCGAAAACCCATTCTCAAAGCGCATACCAAAAACTTATTGCGCAGATTCAAAAAATAAAGCAGATACGAAAGTTTCAGCCAGAGTTAGGAAGAAAGGGCATGCATGCTTACGCTTTCCAGAAAGTGAATCACGGCCTCTTTTCCCCCCTCCGGCATGTGGTCCAGGTGCTCCAGCCACAGCTCCAGCTCCTTCCAGGTGTGCTCAAACACCCCCGTGTCGCGCAGGATCTGTCAGGAGGCAGAGGCTCAGTGGAGACTCAGGAGGAGCCTGCATCCCAGGGATGCAGAGACACCATTAGTGTGCCCCCAGCAGAGGGCAGAGGCTCGTGGGGCATGCTTCTTCGCCAAAGCCACAACTTACTCAAAACCAGGGGTGGGATCGCCCGGGCTCCTCACCATAGGAGGCCCTTAAACCCATCAATACAGCTCATCCAAGAGAAGAGTACCAGCCATCACATTAGGGATATGTTCATGACAAGTCTGGCCAGGCTGGCCGGAGAAGGATGCTATGAATACCCAAATGGCCCTCAGCAGGACAACAGGCTCCCCACCCCTGGTCTAAGCATTCTTCCTTCCAAATATGATCCCCACTGCCCAGGGCAACCAGGAAACCAGCAAAGATGGTCCTGTGCTAAGACACCATAAAGCCTCATGCTCTGCTTGGGTCCTGTCCCCAGTTCCTAAGTGGAAAGCAAGACTCCCTGCCAGCCAGTCGAATCCAGCTCAGGGCGACCCTAGAGGGCAGGGTGGAACTTGCCCTGTGGGTTTCCAAGACTGAAACACTTCTTGGGAGTAGAGCGCCTCACCTTCCTCCCACAGAGCAGCTGTGGTTTCAAACTGCTGAATGTGTGGCTAGCAGCACAACGTGTAGGCACTATGCCTCGGGGGGCTCCCTGCTCCGCAAACAAGGGGAGAAAACCTGCAGCTGCAGCTGCAGCCGGATCTCCACCTGGCTATGGAGGGACGAGCAGAGCGTGCAGGACTCCTGGAGCCCTCCTGGCTGCCCACCCCTTGGCAGGCGCAGACTGCCCCCGGATAGCGAGCCAGTCATGTCACCCAAAGGGGCGGGAGCTTGAACAAGAAGCAGCCACCGTTTCCAACAGGAGAGAACCTGCTCTGAACCTGGACTTGCTCTGGGGGTGCATGGGAGTGACTGATGATGGTATGTGGCCTGAGCACACAGACTTTGGGTCTACAGTGGCCTCTGGCACAGAGCCCAGGGGCAGAGTGCACCTAGGGCAAACCGGACCAGGCTGATTTCACCACCCCTTAGCAGTTTAAAAAGGGGGTGCTCCACGGGGGTGCCCATGGCTGACAGCAAGGAGTTGGCGAACTCCTAGAGGAAACTGCCCAGTCCTTCTGCGGAGGCCCCTCTGGGGCGATATGAACCACTGACCATTCCGTTAGTAGGCAAGCGCTTAGCCCCGTGGGCCGCCCAGGGACTGCCTCTTGCAGTTTGTGGTCATGGGAGCTGCCTGGCATTATGTTCGCACCTGCACTGCCTGTACAGAAACCGTGGCCTATGGGAATCCAGGGCTAAACCAAACAGCAAACCCACTGCTGCCAAGTCGATTCTGACTCACGGGGACTCTTTCCAACCGAGGGAACCATCCCCATGGGGTATCCAATGCTGTGATCTATACGGTCGCTATGAGGTGGAATTGACCGGACAGAAGTTAGTTGTTTTCTTTGTTTTTAATCTTTTCGAAGAGTAGACGGCTTCCTCTCTCTCCAGTGCAGTGGCTTACCCCACCTTACCCCACTGTGCCACCTGGGCTCCATGTCCAGAGGCTCAGTCCTCAAGCAGCTCGGGGGAGGAGACTAAAGGGCCAGGAACCAGCCAGGAAGCGCCAGACTATGTAGGCTCAACAGCAATGGTAGACAGGAGACACTAGCTCTCCTCCTGCAACAGCAAGAGCGGACGGACCTGGGGCGGCAGAGCCCCAGCCAGAGCAGGGAGGGGAGTAACAAATGGCTCAGCCCGAGTGTGTCCCAGGATGGACGTTGGCGTCGTGGGGAGGGGTCTCTGGGACGAAGTCCCCAGGAAGCCTGAGAGTCTGCAGGTGAAGACGAGGCAGAGCCCACTGAAGAGCCACTGCCCAGGGCCGTGGGGCATCCCTCCCTCAGTACAGTTCTTGCAGCAACCTGTGGTGTGAGTATCCCCATGCATCATGGGAAATGGTTCCAAAGAGATGAAGGAACTTGTCCAGTGCCACCAGTAGGCAGGGACAGGATGTGAGCGCTCACACTTCCTCCCCTTCATGAACAGCGCACCCATGACAGCTACTTTTACAACAGTCTTTCAATGCAGCCTTCGGGCAGCAAGGGTTTACTGAGCTGCTCCTGCAGGGAGGACCTGGCCGACCTCCTCTCGGTGCAAGGCCGGGGGAGGACACAGAATGCTCACCTTGATGATCAGCAGTTTGGTGGACAACTTGAGCTGTGAATGGCCACTGGTCACAAACATCTTCATCAGTAAGTAAAACACCGACCTGTCTCCTCCGACAATTTCTGCATCTGGGCCCTCCTAGGGTTACGACATTAGAAAAACAAGGGGGCTATCACTTGCCGGACACACAGTGTGTGCCTGGAGGAGGCCAGGCCCTTTCCAGGACGGCACTGTAATTCACGCCTCGGCTAGACACCTTTCTATTTTATTCTTGATATTTCATTTATGATGCAGCTGGGAAGTGAGGGCCGTCTCCCAATCCCCCAGCAACAGTCACGGAAGTAACCATGGAGAGCATGAGAGCAGGACGTTGCTGTGACCTGTGCTGCCTGAAAAGCTGTACCTGTTTTACTTAGTGAAAACGGAGGCAACTGCGGAGCGGGTGACTCCCTTGCCCTGTTTGATGGTAGAGCTGGGGGTGAGAGGCTATCCTGTGAGGGGCGGCAGGGCAAGAATAGGCCACGGCATCAGGAAGCCAGCTCTGTTCAGGCCAACCGTTCATACATCCACTGAAAAAGGCCGTTGGGCTTTGAGCACATGTCTCAGAGAAACACCAAACCAAAACAAACTCACTGCCATCGAGTCGATGCCAACTCACGGCGACCCTACAGGGCGGGGGGGGGGGGGACTGCCCCTGTGGGTTTCTGACACTATAACTCTTTATAGAGTAGAAATCCCTCTTTCCCCTGAGGAGTGGCTGGTGGTTTTGAACTGAAGACCTTGCAGTTAGCAGCCCAATGTGTAACCACTGCCCCAGGGCTCCTTCTGAAAAGCGCCGAGCTCCAAATCCCCAGCCCCAAGCCAGTCAGTGTTTCACTGCAGTGAGGAAGGTCCAAACAGCACACAGTGGTGGGGTTAACGAGGCCCAGAGGCCGGCCAGCTGATAAAGCCTGGCATGTGTAAGGTGAGGCATGGGAACAATGGGCTACTTGGATAATAAGGGTTCTGTGGTAGTTACACAATTTCATGCCAACTTGATAAATACGTCTAGGGGTGGCGTCTAGCCTGTCAATCAGGTCACAGTCTGACGATGCCTCCTTGCGGACGTGGCCTTCTCATGAGGATTCTGGGAACTTCCTCTTTCTCCTGGGAGGCAGATCACATTCTCTCTCTGCTTCACCTGCCTGCTGAGGAGACACACTCAGGAGTTGGAGGAGCCATGTGGAGATGCTTCCACCACCACTGGATTCACATGACTTTTCACCCACCTGCCTGCGACCTTCCTGCATTGGGTATCATTGTGAGCGGCTACGTGAGTCAGAAAAGGAATCTATGGACTAGTATGGGACGTATGGGCTAATATCAGACTTATGGACTTGATCTGGACTGGGCTGGGATGCTTTTTTGATATATAATTGCTCTTTGCTATCAAGCTGTCTCTTGAACACCGGAGTGTCTCTGGATATTTTCCTCGAGTCAACTCAGACTAACACAGGTTCCTTCATATTAAGGTTTCTCTCAAGAGTGTGAACAATTGATACGCCTAGCTCTTAATCAAAAGGTTGGCAGTTCAACCCGACCCAGAGCCCCCTTGGAAGAAAGGTCTGCAAGCTATTACACACAAGAGAAGCCTGGGTGTCGACTGGCTCAACTCCTTCCAACTGTAGTGACTAGAGAAATACCAGATTGCCCACCAAGCCAATCATGTCCACATTTACCACTCAGTGATCCGGATTTCATTTTTTATGCTGTGCCAAACATATTGATATCCTCATTCAAAAGACCCCACCGCCATGAGCATACACTAAGTGCCCTCCTTGGTAACCGCTAGTAACTCTCAGCTTCTACAGTATTTGCTTCATGTAAATGATCTCACACACTACTTGTCCTTTTGCAGCTGACTAATTCTACCCAGGAGTTCTGGTGGCGTCGTGGGTTCACGTTAAGCTGTGGTCTTAAAGGTCTGCAGTTCGGAACCACCAGCCCCTGAGGGTGAAAGATGGGGCTTCCTACTCCCGTGAAGAAGTCGCCTGGGAAACTAGCAGGGGCAGTTTGGTTTGGGCTTTAGTCCACCCAGCATGCTTTCAAGGTGCAGTCATGCGTCAACAGGGCTTTATCCTCCCTGAGCCTGACTGATGTTCCACCGGGTCTATGCAGCACGTTTTGTTGACTCATCCATCAGCCATTTTTGGACACGGGCTTCTGTCTCAGCCTTCCCTTCGCGTGTGTGCACACCAGGACGGACATTTCTGGGTCAGGTGGGCAGCTTTTCCCACCGGGGACTGCCAGGTTTTATATTCCCACAGCAGTGAACGAGGACTCCAGCCTCTCCACAGCCTCACTGACACTCCCTGTTTCACTAATTATCTGGCTGACACTGCCCAGATTGGCCGGGGTGTCACCCATCTCTCTGTGGTCTCTGGCTGTCACGGATTGCTTTGGGCCCCCGTCAGTAAGTGTCAACTTGGCCAGGTCATGACTCTCAGTGGTTTCGCAGCCATGCAATGAGGTCACTGTGGTCGTTACGTGGTGTGAACTGATGTGATGTGAGGGCCTGAAGGTGCGGGCAACACCCTTCATCCATCTCAGGGTTGAGGTCCAGGAGCTGCCTGGGGTGTGACCTACAGCACCTTCCCTAAGAAGATTTCAAAGAAAGGAGCAGGCTTCGAAGGGACCAGACCAGCACTGGGAAAGAAGAGCTGAGAGTGGAGCATCTCCTTTGGATCCAGGGGCCCAGGCCCTCCCACACCTGGGGCAAGATTGATGTCAAGAGCTCTCCCAGGGGTGCTGGGCCCACACATGTTGAAAGGAGACAAGGACCTTTCTGTGGGGGAAACCAGCACCTCACATTATGATGGTTCTGGTAGGCGCATTGTACGGTTATGATATATAAACATTAAAGTCACAGAGAATAAGAGAGATAGAAAAGAAGTTAAAATAAAGGAGTCAGACAGATTTCATGGTAGCATGTTCACCTCCGGGACGGCCATGATCTCACCAGGCAGGTCTGTGCACAGCACAGGCAGAGGAAAGGGGAGAAGAGAGTGAGAGCGATTTATTTCTAACCAAGGCTCATATATCTTTTGGGGACGTGCAAGCCCCCTGATTACAGGTAAAAACATACGTCACAGGAAGGGGTTGTACTATAGGCAATACAGTAATGAGAGGGGGACGATCTAGGGGTAATACATGCCATAGGAAGAGGAGGGATTAAGGGTACACATGTGACATGAAGGGCGGATCCTTGATTCAGGGTGGCAGCCTAACCTTGGATGTCATTGAGCTGGTTTGACCTATTCTGAGCTCTCCAGGGAAACAGTCACTATCCTATCAACAGGGTGTGAGCTTCACCTAAGATGGACCAGACCTCACTCTGATTGCTCTGGATGGCGGATGCCTTCAGGGAGAATATCTCCAAACATGGGACCTCCCACCATGTGTTGGCAAGCAGCCTCTGAGCTTTGGCACAAAGCTGGGGAAAAGCCTATTTCTAGCCCACACCTTTCTTCAGAGCTGAGAGAGGGAGAAAGCCTTCCCATAGCAGGTACCCTGACTTTGGACTTCTAGCCTCCATGAGAGAATGCATCTGCTTGAGAATGCCCTCCGGCAGCACTAGAGAACTACCCCGTGTCAGTAACCTCAGTGAGGTACAAAGGTCGAGGGCAGAGCATGGGTGGAAACTGCACAGGAGGGGGGTGTTCTGGTCCCACCACTTAGTGTTGAGCGCCTGCAGACACTTCTCTCCTTGCTTGAGCTGTGACTCTGGGAAGCCTGGCCCACAGTGAGCTCTTAGGAAAAGGCCAAGCAACTAAAATGCAGGTGAACTGTAGGCAGGTGGGACTTACAGGGAAAACAGTATTCAGATCCCAGTGCCTCATAGTCCTAAACTTCCCTGGGTGGTGGTCTGCAGCAGACCTAAGCCACTACTGAAATAACGAAGCACACCTACACAATACTGAATTTTGCACGGACACGTCTTCTCTCTGTGTAGCATCCCGTGTTTAAATACACAGATGAACACCCTTACCTTTTGTTAGGATTTCCGGAAAGCCCTAGAAGACATTAACCCAAATCCACTGCCATCAAGTGGACTGACTCACAGTGACTCCGTAGGACAGGGCACAACTACCCTGTGGGTCTCTGAGGCTGTAGCTCTTTACGGGAGTAGAAAGCCCCTCTTTTCTCGGCAGTGCGGCTGGTGGTTTGGGGCTGCAGACCTTTTGGTTCGCAGCCCAATATGTAACCACTAGGCTTCCAGAGCTTAAGAATATAGGAAACAACAACAAAGAGAGTCCTTCCGGGCAATCTATGCTGCTTCTCCCCGCATTCAACCCTCTCCTGACTTGGCACCTAGTACCAAGCCTGCCCTAGGAATGTATGACTCCAAAGATGAGAGACTTCTAAGTGACGAGAGTGAGAAACAGTCTCATTAAAAACAACTAAAAACTACCTATCTTACCCACGAAAAAGGAGCCCAGCGATGTAACCGAGAAATTGCTGAAACCCAGATGAAGGCTGAGCATGATAGTGGGACAAGAGGAAAGTCAAAGGAAATAGAGGAAAGAACTAAGCAACAAAGGGCATTTATTGAGGTCTAAATACTGGCATGTACATATGTAAATGTACTTATATAAGAGGACGGGGAAATAGATCTACATGCATATAATTATAAGTTTAGTATTAAGGCAGCAGATGGACATTGGGCTTCCACTCAAGTACTTAATGCAAGAACACATTGTTCATTAAATTGGCATTCCATGATGCACACCTTCCCGACATGATTGCTGAAGAATGTGTGCATAAGCAAATGTGGTGAAGAAAGCTGATGGTGCCCGGCTATCAAAAGATATAGAGTCTGGGGTCTTAAAGGCTTGAAGATAAACAAGCAGCCATCTAGCTGAGAAGCATCAAAGCCCACATGGAAGAAGCACACCAGCCTGTCTGACCACGAGGTGTAGAAGGGACCAGTTATCAGACATCAAAGAACTAAAACTCCTATCAGTGGGTGCCTACCTTCCGATACGATCACTAAAGATAAACGTGTGCATAAGCAAATGTGGTGAAGAGAGCTGATGGTGCCCGGCTATCAAAAGATATAGCATCTGGGGTCTTAAAGGCGTGAAGATAAACAAGCGGTCATCTAGCTCAGAAACAACAAAGCCCACAAGGATGAAGCACACCAGCCTGTGTGACCATGAGCTGTTGAAGGGATCAGGTATCAGGTATCAAAGAACGAAAAATCGTATCATTGTAAATGTGGGTGAGTGCGGAGTAGAGACTCAGGGCCCATCAGTGGGCAACTGGACACCCCCTTGCTGAGGGGTTGTGGGGAGATGAGCCAGTCAAAGTGCAGAGTAGCATCAATGAAACATGCAACTTTCCTCTGGTTCTTAAATGCTTCCTCCTCCCCACTGTCATGATCCCAGTTCTGCCTTGCAGGTCTGGGTAGACCAGAGGATGCACACTGGTACAGATAGGAACTGGAAACAGGGAATCCACGACAGATGACCCTTTCAGGTCCAGTGGTGAGAGTGGCGATGCCTGGAGGGTGGAAGGAAGTGGGGTGGAAAGGGGGAACCAATGACAAGAATCTACATATAGCCTTCTCCCTGGGGGGTGGACAGCAGAGAAGAGCGGGGGGGGGGTGGGCATCCGTCAATGTAACATATGAAAAAATAATAATACTTTATGAACTATGAAGGTTTCATGAGGGAGGGGAGAGTGGGGAGGTGGAATGACGAACAGATATTAAGGGCTCAAGTAGAAGGCAAATAGTTTGAGAATGATGATGGCAACAAATGTACATATGTGCTTGACACAATGGATGGATGGATGGATCGTGATAAGAATTGCAAGAGACCCCAATAAAATGATTTCTAAAAAAATAAAGTAAAAGGAGCCCAGGCGGCATCTTGGGAGAAAGATGGGCCTTTCCTCTCCCATAAGGAGTTAGTCTCGTAAATTCAGAGGCAAATCTGCGCTGTCCCACAGGGTCGCTATGAGCCGGCGCTGACTGGATGGCAGTGGGTTCGGTCTGGGTTTCTACTCCTCAGGTGCTTTTTCAGGCGGGACACGCTAGAGTCTGCTCCAACTCACGCTGTGACCTCATTCGGTCAGAGGAGAGCTATGCTCACAGGGTTTCCAGTGGCTGAATTTTCAGAAACCAGGTTGCTGGGCCTTTCTTCCAAGGCACCTCTGGCAGAGGTAAAACCCTGTGCAAACCGTTTGCAGAGGTGTGCAGGCCTGGTGGACAACCCCAGCTTCTCTGCAAGAGGAGTCATACCCATCATGCCCACAACCATGCCAGGCATCTGATGTCATTGGAAATCTCTGGGCAAGAAAGCCCATAGCCCAGCAGGCTAGTCCACAACAGACCCCTGCCTGCCGCCTACCTGTGCCTTCAGCCAGGAGAACTTGCTGGCGGGCAGCTCCAGGGCCACCTTCAGTAGGTGGTGCTGCAGAAGGGGCGGGACCTGGTCACGAAGGCCCTGCTCCAAAATGACACCTAGGGTGCAAAAGCAGAAACACAGCAAGTCACAAGAGACACAGAACTCCACATCTGAGGCCAGGTGCCCTCTGGGGCTCCGTACCTCATCCTGTCTCTTAATCTGCGGTCCACCCACATGCTCGCCTGACAGCATCTCCTTCCCCCCAAACCAAAACCATTCTGTCTCTCCTGACAACATCTCCTTTTCCCCAAAACCAAACCCATTCTTTCTCCTAGTAGCCCTACGGGTGCAGGGCAGATTTGCTCCAGTTTACAAAAGCTGTCCTTAGGTCACCAGGCCTTTCTTCCTCTGTACCTTTGGGTGGATTTAAGCAATCGACCTTTTGGTCAGTAGACCAGGGCTTGATCACAGATGCCTCCCAAAGATTCCCTCCCAAGGTTTGCCCAAACCCCTGAAAAGAGTCCAAATCCATGTGCCCTCCAGCTACATGGACATCTTCCCACAGCTCACCCTGCCCACTCTACCTCATGCTGTACCCCAAATGCAGCCAATCGGTAACACTCACACACACACACACACACACACACACACACACACACACACACCCGTGCCTGCTCCAGAGACTGGCACCTATGGGCAGGGACCAAGGTGCCAGCATGCATCCTCACCCTGTGGTCTGGCCTCTAGATTCCTCCAATGCTTGAGAAGGACCAGGCGATCAAGGACCAAGTGGCCACGGCCTAGCAAATGTCACATTCTCACGGCAAGAAGGACCCTTTACTTTCAAACAAGTAAACTGTTAATTACAGCCTTGGGGGAAGACCATTTCAAGAGCATGTGTAAATTCCAAGAATGGCAATCTTCCAAGGGTTCTTCTATAGGCCAAACTATAAAGCTCTTTTTACTGGACGACCTTCACCATCAAGGGAGCAGGGCCAGAGAAGTTCACTGTGGCTCGGACAAGTAGTCTGAACCCAGCTCACAGGGGTAATCCTGCATGAGTCCATTCCAGCTCACAGTGCTCCTACAGGGCAAGGGACACAGCCCCTGAGGGATCCCGGGACCAGAACTCTCTAGGAGAGCCTCGTCTTTCTCCCACAGGGTGGCTGGTGGTTTCACACTGCTGGCCTGGGGGTTAGCAGCCTGCTGCGTAGCCCACTGCACCGCCAGAGCCTGGTTAAAAGTGGCTCTGCGTGAAAGGGCCGCAACTTCTAAGGGCCTCTGTTTCCGTTCCAGCCCTACACCCTGCGCCCTTCGGAAAAGGCTGTGGATTGTCCGCAGCAGGATGCAACTCAGGCCAGGCAGCTTGGCTCTGCCCCTCCAATCTCGCTGCTGCAAAGTGCTCCCCTGACGTTACTGAAGGAGGAGTCCATGCGTGTCAGACACAAGTGCCCCAGCCTTTCCAAGGCACTGCCGTTCAGAAGGTGATCACCTGCCTTCCATCGTCTCTGGGTGGGCTCCAACCACCAACCTTTGGGCTAGTAATCAAGCCCTTGGCCATTCATGCAGCCAGGGGATTCCATTTTTAAAACACTGGCCCAGATCAAAAGAACCAGGCTGGTGGGACCAGAGATGCCAGCACAACTGCCCGCCAGCCTGCAGGCCCTTGGCTTCCTGCAGCCTCACCGGCAGAAAGGACAGAGCGGGGCCTGCCACCCTGGACACCCACCTTTCAGGAGCTTGCTGAAGTCAAAGTTGTACTGCATGACCACGTGGGGGACCACCTTCTGGTATAGGCATATGACCTGGAGCAGGACAGCTTTCAAAAGAAGGGTTTCTGCATCATCTGGGACCAAGCAAAACAGTTGGCATTAAGAAGTATGCCTCAAGGGTTCATGGGGGGGCGGGGTGGGGGGAGTGCCACGGGGAGGGAGCAGGGAAATGAGGAGCTGATACCAAGGACTCCAGTAGAAAGAAAAGGTTTTGATGATGATGGCAACAAATGTGCTTGACACAATGGAGAGACATATGGATTGTGCTAAGAATTGCACGAGCCCCCGATAAAATGATTTAAAAAAAAAAGAAGTATGCCTCTTTTCTCTCCTTGGTTAGCCATCAAGAACTCTGTGAGACCACTGGGCAGTCAGGAAAGGGGGCCCAATCCCGACTCCTGGCTGGGTCACTAACCAACTGCTGACTGAGCCCCAGGGAGACCAAGGAGTCTGTGCAGTAAAAACATAGATATATAAGATTTAAAATGTATGTCTAACTGGCCGGGTCAAGTGCCTGCCTCACCGCGGTGACCATGGACAGGCCTCTGAGGTCAGTGGCTGTCACAGGAGGAGGAGATGTGATATTCATGAGGCAGGAAGCCACAGCCCGGCCGGGGGCAGGTCTGTCTGGTGAGCACACACTGCACTGTGCTGTAGCAGCAGGAAGGGGACTCCTGCCCACCTCCATGTGCCGGCTGAGAGACACAAGTTAGAATTCAACCTGTGATTCCCAGCCAATTCCTCTCCGCAGGCCCCAAAGGGCGCCGGAGACCTCCAGTCAGAGGCCTTCCACCCAGAACTGCTATAAAGCCGCGCACACACACAGTCCTCACCGCTCTGCGGAACCACGTCGGCAGTGGGAGTCACGTCACCCTTCCCCTTTGCTTTCTCGCCATCCTGCTTGGCCTCTGGTTTTTTAAGGGTCTGCCACACCCACACGACAGTGTTCAGGTCTGGTAGCATCTAAAGGGGAAGCAGAGACACCAACCAACCTCAAGGTGCAGTCCCATTCGCAAGAAAGAGAACGGACGAGCGGAGGCCCAAGCACACATGGGTGAGAGAAAGGGAGTGGGGGTGAGAACGGCGGTGAGACTGAACGTGAGGGGGTGGGAGTCCGCGTGCCAAAGTCTGCCCGAGGGAGGGAGGGGGTGCACAGGAGCGTGTGAGAGCCTGCGGGAGCATCTGCGAGTGTGGGAGAGAATGCGGCCGAGGGGCACACAAGCCCCAGCGCCAGCAGGCCCTTGTGTGAAGTCCTAGGATGCACACAAGGAGCTGGTGGAAGGTCAAACACTGGAATACGGAAAACACCTATGAGGACCTGCTGACACCCTGAGGGACCCTGTCCAGGGCAGCCGGCCATTCCCACAGGAGAGCCGCCTCCTGCCGCCCTCCCACCCCCCACCCCCAGGAAAGCGCGCGGTATGCCCACAGGGCATGGAGGTTGGGAGGAGGGATGCACACGCCACCAGCACCCGGGAGAAGAAGCCATGAGAACCACACGACCCGCTTCTAGGTGTGTTCATTCCATCAGAGGGCTTCGGGGCGCTGCTCTGAGTGCAGCACCGCGGACCCTCAGCGGAAGGGGTCCGCCTCGCTCAGACCACAGCCGTTCCCACCCTGTGGCTTCAGCGCGACCTCGCGTGGCACCCGCCCTCCGAGCTCCCAGGATCGCCTGCCTTTTCTCTCTGGCGTCCTCGGGTGCAGAGCTCTCCGGGAGAGTGTGCGTCCGGCTTCCACACCTACCTTGCTCAGGGCTTCCCGGAAGAGCTGCACGAATTCCTCCATCGCCGCAGGTGAGTACACGCCTGGCTCGTGCCACACCTCTCGATCCAGGCAGTGAGCGATCGTCTTCGATGCGCGCTTCAAAATGACGGAAAGGAGGGACAGAGCTGTGTGTTTCACCGACGTGCTGTCCAGCTGGAGAGACAAGAGCGCCAAAATCTACAAACGTCTCCGGGGAGACGAGCAGATCCATGCCTGCCCCGCGTGGGACTGGCCGCAGCCCTTTCTGCGACAAGTCGCAGAGGACCCTCGAGTGAGAAGAGGCCCCTGGGGACCTGTCCTCTGACAGCCGCCAGGTCTGGCTCTATAGTCACTGCTGAGAACGCGGCCCGCGGCATTGCCTCATGGCTCTGGCTCTCTCGGTCTGAGTTGAATAAGCCTCTGAGAGAGGGATCTGCGCCACCAACCCCAGAGCCTAACTAGCCACTTCTGAAGGCACGTAACTTCCAGGGGGTGCGATGACCAGAAAATGCAACGGGTGTTGCAGCATGGAACGTCACTCCAGGCTCCACCGACACGCGGCCCAGTGCCGAGGCCGTGGACACCCAAGTTTCCCTCCTTCCGATGATACTCAGAATGACAATTGGGAAGGTCTTCCCAGCTCACTGCAGAGACCGAAAAAGGTTTCAGACCCATGCTGGGTCCAAGAGGAGCAAGCCACGACCCTTGGTCCTCACTGTGTGGGATCCGAGGGCCCGCAGTGTGGGCACCGCCTGGGAGCCTGCTGCGAATGCAGAGTCTCGGGCCTCACCCGGACCTGCTGAAGCAGAACGTGCCTTCTGACACAGTCTCGCTCAAGTTGGAGGGGCACTAACGAGGGGAGCTAACTTCGCTAAAGGTGCTCTGGTCTATTTCCCAGAACTCCAGGTATTGCCATCTGCCTACAAGGGGGCTTCAAAAAGTTCACGGGAAAAGAAAACCACCCTACGACCTTTCCCGCCACAGTCTGTGAACTTTTGGAAGGCCCTTGGTCATTGCAAACCACTCCACAGCGGTAATGTCTCTGACCTCCTGACTCTTCAGAGACAGCGCCCCAACCAAGTGTTCACGTCCACCCAAAGGGCTGGGAACAGAGCGCTCGCCCAGCAGCCTGGGACCCTGCAGCTAAACCCGATTTTCCATTTCTAAAACAAAGGCAGCGCTTTCCTTTCTGATTCAAAAATGTATGCAGCTAAATGTTCTCCTTAAACACTGCTGTAATCACATAAAAGTATTATTAAAACACTTTTTCCAGCCATAGGGTCACCCTTGAAGAGTTGAGTCTCCATGCTGAACTTCCTGAACCAGCTAGAGGAGCGGCCTGCGTGAACAGGGGCCACAGGCACGGCCGTCTCTGCCCCGGTTCTCCCTGAGAACACCTGCCCTGGAGGGCGACACACCTCTCCCAGGGCACACTCCTGCTGGCGTGGAGACGACAGGAGAAGCAAGGTGAGGCTCTGGGGGTGAAATGACCCCTGGCCCTCAGAGCAGCTGCATGCAACAGATGGCTTCCGGTTCTATTTCCTTACAGGCCCCGAAGGATAAAATGCCAGTGTCTCCCATCAAACACTGTGGGGAGTGGGGGTGGGGGGGTGCTCACTGGATCTGACTTTTGCTCACGAGGACCTGGCGGGCCGAACAAAAAGACGTGTCTGCTGAGGAACATACGGGCTTCCTTCTCCCAAACCCTCAGCCCACTGTTAGAGGTCATCAGAAGGTCTTCCGTACAATTGCATGGGCTCCTGCGTCTTCAACCCTCACAGTCACAGCCACCCCAGCACCAGCGAGCTGGCCAGTCCCGTCCCACCGGCAAGGGTAGGGGACATGAGGACAGAGACTGCACCTGGCCCACTAAAGCCACTCTGAACACCTGGCCTCCCTTAGGCACATCTTGCAACAACCTGGGTTTGGGGGCCGGGACCACAAGGGCCCCAAGATGCAGGTGTGCCAACAGTTTCTAGACAGCCATTCACAAGAGCCCATGGCGCTGCGGTGAAAGGTGAGTGTCCGCAGACGGCGGACTCTAGCAATTACATGAAATGCAAACAGCAATGTTTTCCTCCTGTGAAAGCAACCTTCAATAACACCCCTCAGAAGCCACCCCTCGCCACTCACTGAAACCCCAGGAAAGACCTGGCCAGGCCGCTCTGTGCCGCCTCATCCAGAAATGCTACACAGGAGACTTGAATCAGGGGCACTGGCCTGTAACCAGACCCGAGGTCTCTCCTCCCACCCTAGGGCAGGCCCAAGCCCCAGTGGTACAGGCGCTGGTTTAGTGGGCTTGGCTACTAACTGAAAGGCTGGTGGTTCCAGCCCACCTTGGGGCTCCTCAGGAGAAAGGCCCATTGACAAGAAATGAACCCCCAAGCCGGTAGTCCCAAATCCATGCCCCCACAAAGCCAGTGGGAAAGTTCTGGAAGCAGCATACATTTAAAGCCTGGGTGAACATGGTCTTGTTGCAGACCGGAGGCACGGTGGTCACCATCACCATCTGGAGGAGCCGAGGCAAGGGGACAAACTCCCTGGTCTGAAACGCCCGGGAAATCTCCGGCTGGGCCTCGTAGATCTACGGAAAGAAGAGAGTTACTTGGCGCCAGGGGCAGATGTCAAAGCCAGAGTGGATTTCAGGCGCCTGGCAGAGAAGTCAGTGAAACTGTTAGTGACCAACACCCAGGGTTTTCCCAGGGAGAGGATCCAGAAGGGTAACTACCAAACCCACTTGGTAAGGACAAGCCCGGGCACAGGACCGGTGCCCAGGGTGCAGGGAACCTTGTCAAACCGGGGATGGTGTCCATGTCCCAGGAACTACACCCGGGAGGCCCCTGCCAAAGGAGGGCATCTCTGGGAAGTGTCATAAACAACCTTCTGGGGCAGTGATCCTTTCTGTTCAAAACTCAAAAGGTTTGTTTGTAGGGGACAGCGGCTAACCTTGATAAGGGTCCTGGCGTCCCCTGGGGCCACACAGCTGGAACCAATGGAAGGCTCCGCGTCAGGCCTAGGAAACTCAGGTGCTTGGCCTCAGCCACCTGCCCCATCGGATCTTCAGCAAAGTGAGCGTTGACAGAAGGCATCCAGCTCATCGCAAAACACATGTGGGGTGTGCACGAGACAGGCCCTTCGGAACCAGCGAGTGGGCACAGGGAAGGGGCTTGTTTTACATGGCACCCCGACTCGCGTGCAAAAAGGAACTGCAGGTACTTCCCACGGGACTTCCACTGCCGTCACTCATGGAAGGCCACTGCCACATTGCTGTCCAGTCGTGTGCTTACCCACCCCCCAGGGCTCCTCACTTCCCCGGGAGGCTTCCGTAATCTGAGCACCGAGAGCTCAATGGAGCTGAGCATCAGGGCTGAGTGATTTCTAGTAGGGAGGCGGCTGCGGTTCGGGCAGGGTCTCGTTCAGGCACATTGGCTCCTAACAACAGCATTCCCGTTGGAAGATGAAGGGTATTTACCTCTGGGATCAGAGGGAAGAGAATGCACACCCACCAACACAAGTCCATTGGGACTGGGGCTCAGAGTACCCTTTCAATTTGTGCTAAGTACTAGACACGACAATCTTGAAAAACCCCTTACCACGAAGGTAGCTCATACAATTCTATGCGCACTGAGACGTTACTCTCAGCAAACTGTCTCAATGACTGAGATGAAATCGCCTCGGCGGATTCAAGAGCCACAGCCTCCCCCTTCCCCTTGGTGAAAAGCAAAATGCCATCCTCAGGGGGAAAGGACCCCAAAGTGATCCCAGGGAGTCCTTCGAAAAGCCACTGGGAGACATTGTCAGTCACCACCTCCTCCCCCCGCATCCGCTGCTCTGTGCTCTCCCGCGCGGGTGAAAGGTCCCTGGGGTCTCGCACCTTGTTGAGCAGTTTGATGTTGTTCGACCACGCCGACTTCACCCTCGGGAGGAAGGAAAGCGTGACCTCCTTGAAGTACTTGTTGAGTAAGTCGGGGCACGCTTTCAGGATGTTCACCGCCAGCTCGGCCACCAGCTCGTCCTCGGCCGCAGTTTTCAGACCCAACAAGAAGTGCAGGAGGGTCAGGTTTCCTCCTCTGTTGGAGAGAGAACGGACGCCTGGCATCATTCTGAAGCACGCACGCCCTGAGGTGCACCAGAGGGTGGGACACTACCTTCCCAAGGAGCCCAGGGAGGGTCAGCTTACTCTAAGAGCTCAAAATGATCCGACCGGCAGCTCCGCTGGTCGCCCTCAGAAAGCCCAGCCGCAACCGGGTAATGGGGCGACCCGGTCCACCTGTTTGCCTAGGCCACGGCTGCTTTCACGCCATAGCCGCCCGGCTGAGTCACCACGGAGGCCAAACGGCCACAGAGCCTCGTGAAATGCTTACTGTCTGCCCCACTCACCGCACCGCTGCCCAATCTCTGCTCTATGCTACAAGCAACACTGGGGCACCCATCGCCGCACTGTGAGAGAAAGACGGGTGGCGGGGCTTCTGGAAAGAGGACGGCTCTGGAGGGCCCGTGCAGCACCTCTGCCCTGTCCTGTCGGACACCACAAGTCAGAATCACATCACTAAGCTGGGTTTGGGGCTCTCTACTCTAGAGCAGCGGGTCAACCTGTGGCCGCAACCCCTTTGGGGGTCAAATGACCCTTTCACAGGGATCGCCCAAGACCATCAGAAAACACAATATATAATTTTTTCACAATATATAAGTACGTATTGTTTTGTGATTAATCACTATGCTTTAATTGTATTTAATTATGTTCAATTTGTAACAATGAAAATAGATCCTGGATATCAGATATTTACATTACGATCCATAACAGTAGCAAAATTACAGTGATGAAGTAGCAACGAAAATAATTTTGTGGTTGGGGGGCCACCACAACATGAGGAACTGTATGAAAGGGTCGTGGCATTAGGGAGGTTGAGAACCACCGCTACATATAATTCCCTACTTTCACCAGGCGCCTACTGTGTGCCAGGCACTCTCGGAGGCCCCGAGAGCACAGCAGTGCACAAAGCAGAGTGGTCGCTGTTCCTGCTGATGCTGGGGCACAGGAATGAATAAATACCTGAGGTAGAGATGAGCTGCAGCAGGAAGCCCAAGCCAGGGGAAAGAGTGACACTGGAGAGGTTCTTCTAGAAAGGCGTGCCCTGCTCCACTGGGAGCACAAAGGACGCACAGAAGCCTTTCCAAAGACTGGAGCTTCCAAAGTCACGTGAGCCAGCACTTGTTCCAAATGGACCCCCACCAGACTCGGGACACTCACGCAGACTCTTCACCTGCCCTCTATCGGCTCCTCCGCCAGGACACTCAGGGCAACGGCCCAGACCCACAGTGGGAAGGAATGTTACGTTACCTCCCAAAGGTCCCAAGAGAGGCGTCATAGAAGTTGATTCCGTGCTTGAGCGAACAGCAGAGATCCATCAGGAAGTTATGAACCAGCTCCCTCACCATGGTTTTCCCCGCCTCTTCAGCAGAAGCCTGCGAGGGTTTTGAAAAAATTCCATGAAAATCCCAAATCCATCATAAACCTTACTAAGTGCTACAGGGAACCAGTTGGCAGGATCATACGCCCACCAACAGTGAGGACAAAAGTGTAGGTCTGTGTCATTCTGAAATACAAACAAAACCAAAACACCTAGGGAAGACCATCAAGGAGACCTTCGTGGGGCCAGCTGTGAGTACACTGTGAAGGGGGGCAAGTGGAAATCTGTATTTTCCCCATAGGCTTCATGATGACTTAACTTCTCTTACTCTTTCTCAGAAAATTGGGGGGAGTGGGGATCGTTTACTAGGTCTGGAGGCTTCCTGATATTCAAAGCGAGGGCAAGACAAAAGCTAAGCAACAAGCCCGTGGGAGGAGAACTAACGTACTGCTTGCAGGAGGCCTGAGCCTGCACCACCCCTGCCCATTCCATGTTGGGAAGGGCCTTGAGGAAGATGAAAGGGAGGCAGACCCCGCTGTCCTTGGCCAAGGGTCACCATGAGAGAGCAAATGCTCCACCACGGCCCGAGCAAGGACGACTGACTCAGCCTGCGCCTCACTAGGTGAGGACGATGAGGCTACAGAAGAAACAGCCCTCGAAAGTCCCCAGGAGACAGACTGGAAGGGGGAGGAAATGAGAAACAGATTTGGCATCATGGGGAGCCCCTGTTAGTCCTAAGGATGTAGGGGCTTCCTGGCTGTAACATTTCCAGAAGGAAGGGAGGTGGGAAGAGAAAAGCACGGGAGAGTGCAGGACCTCCGTAATCCCGCTGAGCAAGCACTGCAGGAAAAAATCAGGATGCCACTCAAGGACAAAGGAGTTTCCATGATCACAGGCAGGACATTTGAGACTCGTATTGCCTCGAGGGAGGGTGAGGACCACAGGTCAAAGGAAAGAGACCCAGAGGCAGGGCTGCGTAAGCTGGTACTGTGTCACATGCTCCGTCCCGTTGGCAATGGCGCCACCGACAGTCAGGGGAGAATAGGGACCACACGTACCTCGTGGTCGCCAGTGTCCACGTCCGCAATGCCCCTCCACGAGTAAAGCGACGCGATTTGGTTCAACAACTGCCCAGTGAAGAAACGCACCTTCTGTGTCTTTGTGACATTTTTGTTGTGAACGACCTGAAAACAACGTTAACAGAGCAAGCTCAGGGACATGGAGTTGACATGCTTCCTCACGACAGAAAAGCCATGCTTGCGATGTCAGAGAACTTGGCCCAAAAAAACCCAGAAAATGGAAGGAGAAAAACAGCACTCAATTTCCCTTCATGCTGCTTGACTGTTCACAGTGCTTTTGTTCTGAAGTCAGTAAGCCTCTTGGAGCCAGTCTTTACAGCTCCATAAAATGCTGACACAAGGCAGGCCACACAACAGCACACAAAGCAACACTAGCTGAGTGGATACGAGGCATCTTCTTTGTAACGGAGAGCTCTCAGTTGGGCTTTCTGTGAGATGCTGGACAGCGGCCAGTCTCCTGATGTTAACCCAGCAGCCTTGCCTGACCATAAGCGGCCATTCTAGCAATTCTAAACCTGCCCGTCTCCGTTTCTGCTTAAGAAAGTCTCTCAGCAAATCAATGTGAAGGGGCGTGGCTGCAGTGGAGACCTAAAGCCCACCTGTAAGAGAGTAGGACAGTCCCTCTCACAGGGGCCACACTGAAGGGATGATAAATCCAGGGTGCAGTAGAGCACTGATGAAACACACACCTATCTTCTGGGTCTTTATTATTCCTTCCTCTCACTGTTAAGACTATGTTTCACCTCACGAATACTGTTAGACCTACAGAGACTCATTTGTGTAATTATGATTGCTCAATGCAGGAAAGCCAGGACGGATGACCCTTCAGAGACAGCCACAGGAGTAAGGGTCTCCTGAGGATACGGGAATGGGAGGGAAGGGGGAGCTGAGAGCAACAGTGACTGTGGAACCCCCTAGAGAGGAGCGAGTAACAGAATTGTAGGAGAATGGAACAAGTCTGCATGTACATACGTTTGGCCGTATCCCACCCCATCCAACACATGGATGTGCACATATGTACATATGACAATAATAGCTAACAATAAGGGTTCCTGGGGAAAGGGTGGGGAGGGAGGGGATAAAGGGAGTTGATATCATTGATATCACAGACTTCAGGAAGAAAAAAATGCTTTGAAACTGCCTGTAGTAACAATTGTACAATTAATGCTTTATCCATTTGAGTTATGGAAAATTAGGGCATAGGTGAGGAGCTCCCAATAAATTACTAAAAAAAAAAAAAGTGACTTGAAAATTCTGATAAAAAGAATGGACTGGTCTATTTCAAAAGTTAAACTTAAATAATCTCTAACTATTTTAATACCAAAAAGCCTAGCATATACTCTTTTTCCCAGGGGGCTTCTAAACATATTTGGTAGAACATCATGATCTATGTTTCCCCATAAATAAGTGAAAAGCAGAAATGTGAAAATGATTTTCCTAAGGCCACACAGTATGATTGTGTTAGATACGGATTTAATGATTGGGGTCTTTTTTATTGTTTAAAGATCATTTTACTAGGGGCTCTTACAATTCTTATCGCAATCCATACACCAATTGCATCAGGCATATTTGTATATATGTTGTCATTTTTTTCTAGACATTCACTTTCTTTCTTTTTTTTTTAAGACATTTACTTTCTATTGAGCCCTTGGTATCACCTCTTTATTCCCTCCCTCCCTCCCCTTGTCAGCCCTTGACAGATTATAAATTATTAATACTTTCACATCTCACACTGATGGCTATCTCGCTTCCCCCATGGTTTCTGTTGTTCTTCCCCCTGGAGGGGTGTGTGTGGTGATGTGTCGATCATTGTGATCAGTTCCCCCTTCCTCCCCTTCCCTCGCCCTCTTCCGCCTACCCTTCTGGTATCACTATTCCCACTCCTGTTCCTGGATTCCAAGTGTCGTGAGCACCATCTCTTATCTATACCTGTGTACATGCTCCAGTCTAGTCTGAATTAAGAAGCAGGACTAGGGTCACGACAGTGGGGGGTGAGGAAGCCTCAAGGAACCAGAGAAATACTGTGTGTTTCAACAGTGCTATACTGTGCCCTGGTTGATTCATCCCTTCCCTGTGACTTTGCATGTTTTCTGTACACATTAGAGGCTTGAAAATACATATTACTCCTGAGCTGTAGAGAGAAAACATTACTTCTTTTTAATGAAAATTCTCATAATGAAAATATTTCATATAAAAAATATATTTAAAAAATAAAGTCTCAGGTCAGCCTGAAAGACTGCAAACCAACGTGACCGATGGAGAGAACGTGTAACGTGAGAAATTACAGTTCCAGAAGCCTGGAAACCGTGGATGAGGAGCGTGTTGTTCTCAAGGAGGGAAGCAGAGAGGGCGAATGATGAGTACCCCACAAGCACCTTTGTTTTCAGGGTGGAGAGCAAGAGACTGATGGTAGAGATCCTGTCTTCCTTTATGCCGGAGCCAAAAATGCAGGGGATGAATTCTGAAAGCGAACGTTTCACAATTAAACTCAGGGCCGTAACCGGAAGGCCGTTCCTGTCGAGAGGGCACAGCTCTCGGGGCGCTTATCATTTACAGGCGGAAAGTCAGAAGCTGCTCATGCAAACACACAGGGGGGCCTTTTTAAAGGTCAACCCTCTCCTGAGTTCTACTTTACCTTCCATTTCCTTACGTCACAGCAAAATTAAGTCAACCCTGAGGGAGAGTGGTACGATACGATTCCACTGTCCTGAAACCTCTCTCTGCGGAACTTGCTGAAAACCCAACACACACCAGCTGCTTGGGGGTCGATGCTGATTCGCGAGGACCACGTGCCACAGTGGGACTGTGAAAACCACAGTTTTCAATGGCTGATTTCGGGGAAGTGGATAGCCAGGCCTCTCTTCTGAGGCACCTCTGGGTAGACTTAAATTGCCAACTTTTCATCAGCAGCCAAGAGGGTGGACATTTGCACCACCCGGGACCCCAACACTTGCTGGAAAGTTTGTCTGAACCAACGCCCGTCACATACTAATTTGTGGTGCAATTTTAATTATTTAGCCTATAAGGAAAAAGTATCGTCTAGCCAAATCTCTATTCCCATCCTGAGTTATTGACTTAGAGGTAGCAGCAGGTAGGGTAAGCATTGTAAATGTTTTAATGTCTTTCGCTAGACCGTCTTCCAGAAACAGTCTTCTGAAATGGATCTTCACCCCATCAGAGGTGCTAACGAGAGTCCTCCTAAAGCACTGTCCTTAATAAAAAGGCCACGTGACCACAGGGGACTGTCAACCCTCCTGACAGAGAGCAGCAAGCATCTCCTGGAGGACTCTGCAGAAAGCAGGGGTGAAAACCTGCCCCCTGCTCTGGAGACGAAGTGTCGCTTCCCTTTCCACAGTAGCAGCAGCAGGGCTGCCGACCTCCACGCCTTCTGGAGGGACCTCACGGATGCCTGCCCCCCCAGGGTTGCTAAGTCCCATGCTCTCCCTCACTCAGCAGCTGAGTTACTGCCAGGACACCCCTGCCCCTGACACTGGCTCTGACTGAGCACCCGCAGTGCGTCACGGCCCCCCCGGGTGCCATGCCTTTTATGATCTTCCTGGGCGGAGTCTCTCCGTAAACTGCCAGGGGTCCTGAGCGGATCAGTGACGCTCACTCACTCTCGGGACAGCTATTAGCAGGGAGTCCCATGAAGCCTGGGGTCTGCTATTCTGCAGCAGAGCCCCCCCACCGCACACTAACCAGCCTCCCATCTCTAAGATCCGAGGGGTCACGAGGGCAAGCCCACTGGACAAAGCGACAAGTGTCTGCCTGAAGCTGTAGAAAACGGTGGGCATTCGGATTGTTAAAAGAATCTTGGGCAGGGTGTCCTAAGGAACAGCAGAGGCCACTTACCTTTCAACTCGAGCACTTGCACGATAGTGGTGTCATCGCCAGCAATTAAGAAGGAGAGGGCAAACTGGATATAGGCCAGCCGGACGTCGGGCACGCCCTGGAGGGGGAGGAAGCTCACAGTCACCCACTGACATGAAACCCCCCCATATAAAACAGGGGCACAGTGAGAGGGCGGGCACCCAGGGCCTACTCCCTGTGGGCACCTTCCCAGGGATGTGGGTCTGAACCGACGGTCTTCTCTTTAGGGAAATAAAGCTTCCCTTCGCCCCTCTGCACCCCGACCCACCCACCTCACAGTGTTCTACCCGACTGCTGTTCCTGCTCTTTCAAGTCCCTGTCCGAATTCATCCATGTGGGTAAGCAGTGGGTAAGCTTCTCACAAGATGAGCATGCCTGGCTCCTAAGCAAGTTAGAGGCTCAAACCCACCAGCCACTCTGGGCGAGAAAGACGGCTGCTTCCAAACCAGCGGTTCTCAACCCCATTGGGGGTTGCCCGATTCAAAACAGTAGCAGAATTACAGTTATGAAGTTGCAATGAAAATAATTTTATGGTTGGAGGGGTCACCACAACATGAGGAACTGTATGAAAGGGTGGCAGCATGAGGAAGATTGAGAACCACTGTTCTAAACAAATTGCACACACACACATATACACACACAGCCACTGAGAAGACTCGAACTGCCCCATGGACTTCTGAGGCTGTAAATCTTCATGGGAGCAGAACACCTGCCAGATCTTCCTCCCACGGAGCGGCTGCTGGGTTTGAACTGCTGAGCTTAGGTTAGCAGCCCAACCTGTGCACCAATATACCGGCAATTGTGTTTTAGATTCCAACTTTAGAGACCCTGTGGTGCAGTTGTACTCTGGCCTGCAGGGTCGCCATGGGTTGGAATCCACGCGGCAGCGGTGGGTTTGGCACCCCACCCCACCCTCCCCCAGATCTAGCAATGGAATACTAGTGGAATAGTTCGGGGAGCCCTTGGCTTTGGAGCGAAAGAGTCTCAACGCGCCTGCAGATCATCTCCTCCCAGCTGTCCGTGAAACCAGCACACCTACTTTCTAATCCAGAAGTGGTGCTACTTTTAGCAGGAGGCAAAGGCAATGTCTGGTTTTTATTAGATGTGAGAAAGAGGCTATCCACTCATACCAGAAACCAAAACACGGACACTTGTATCATGAACACCAGGCCACACTGCACCACAGGCACGGCCGGGAAGTCTTTGGTGCTGCCCGGTCTACTTTCCCTCCCAGTACCTTTTAGACCAACCACTTGATTGGCATCTAAGAGAGCCGAGCCATTCAGTCCTGCAGGTCTCAGTCAGCTGCACTGGTGCCAGCAAGCTCACTGCCCGGCCGAAACTTGTCCCTCCTTCACAGTTACCCCACTGACAGGCAGCTCCCTTCTCCGGGCACAAGGGCCACCAATCTAGGTCTCCAAGGCAGGATTCACTAGTCTGTCCATCTGTCCATTTCTTCCCACAGAGGAAGGCAGCCCAACCCATGGTCTCCGACATCTGGATTACAGTCTTGCACGTTTACTGTGTTTACTGCATCTACATCAGTCCACGAGGAGCCCTGATGGATTCGAAGTTACAAGGTGGGCTGCCATCTGCAAGGTCAGCAGTTTGAATCCACCAGCCGCTCCGTGGGAGAAAGATGGGGCTTTCTCCTCCTGTAGAGTTACAGCCTGGGAAACACACAGGGGCAGGTCTCCCCTGTCCCACAGGGTCGCTGAGTCGGCATCGACTTGATGGCAGTGAGCATGGCTTTGGAACCTCGGTCCACATCACACAGCATCTCAGAGACCTTAGTAGGCAAACACCGTCTTGCCTTCAATATCGGACCGTCCAACTCTCCTCTCTCTTCAGGGGTCTGCGGGCCTCTTTACAAGATGCAGCAACAAGGGAAGGTCTGAGGACAAGCTGGATCCCCAGGGATGCAGCGCCCAGTGCCCTCACTCACTGACTCAACATTTACCAAGCCAGCCGCCAAGCTCTCGGGCTGAGCACAGAGGCCAAGATAGCCGACATGATGTTCCTTAGGCAAGAAGCTTCAAGCAGCTGTTGCTCCATATCCACGGACGCCTCGCTGCTCATGTCTACACATCGCCCAGCTCAAGCCCAGCTAATTCGCAATCCTGGTCTGCAGATGCCTTGTGTTTCACAATCATGCTAATCAATTAATTCATATTTTAAGCTAAAACTTGCCAGACAACATTAGACTAGGTCTTAGTCTTTTCCCTCCTGGTGGAAAGGTTCCACATAGCTCTGTATCCCTCAAAGCAGTAGGCCTGGGAGTCAGGTCCCGGGAATGCTGGTCAGGGGTGGGCAGATGGTATCAGCATGCCTCTAGAACGTCCTGTCCCAGCTTCATCACGGCAGCGTCAACAACACGGTTGTTAACTCCTGGTATCCATTTTGTGCATGGTTTGGTGGAGGGCAGGGATGCCATTATTTTGTCATTCTATTTTACCAAAAACAACTTTCTGATACCCCAGACAACCCCCAAATGTATGAGTTCCTGACACTCTGGATGAGATTCCCCATGACAAAGCATCGCCCACCACTACAGACAGACACCACCGTCGCATGCCCCCTCTTCCACCTGGCCACAGACTGCCCTCTGGGTGGGCCTCCCTCCTGACTTCAGCACACTCCATCCAAGGCAGCCTCCAGCCAACTAGAAGAGACACAGGCCAGCTCCTCATTCCTACCCTGGGACCTCACAGGGCAGGAAGAAAATGTCCCGGACTCTTTTCAGGCGTGTTCTGCAAAGCACTGTCTGAAATAGACCGAAGCATATTTGGTAAAGCTCCTGCGTTGGCAGAGTGCTTGTGACAATGCTTTCTTTGGCAAGATGAAGATGCCCATAATCTTCTCTCTCTCTCCTTTAACAACCCCCTCCAGAACGCCAGAGCACACTCATTCCAAAATACCTTTCTGCTGGTGTCAAAAACTAGCAGCCATCGGTCAAAGGGGAGGGTGGAAGACAACAGCCAGAGACATAGCACGCACCCAATGCGCCCCGTGGCCCTGTCGGAATACTGATTGGAACTACAAGGGCCTAAGGAGGTTGCTGAGATGGGTGGGAAAACCCGAGACTGAACTGAGCCTCAGGATGATACTGACCAATTAATCACTCATGGTGTGAGGTCTGATATGCACTCTAGTGGTTTTGGTTTTTATTCTAAGGTCTTTTTCTGTTAGCGAGACACACTGCAATAACGTAGGGGGAGATACGATTCCCACCTGGGGTTTGCTGGCTGCACTGCCACCCAAGCAAGTGGACGGCTAGGAGGGGTGGCTGGCACCTGCTAAAAAGGGAGGCCAGTACACGGGAGCTGACTGCAGGGGTCTCGTATTCTGAATATCCCTGACACCGCCTACCTTAAAAAAGAAGTAGATGTCTAGAAACTGTTCCCTGCAACACAATAAGCATTTAAGTCACTTGATCTGTAAACTATTACACAAAAGAAAGTAAAAAGTGTTCATCAAGACTAGACCACAGGAGGGGACAATCCAGCCCATGGCTACATACAGCCCACAAAATCATCCAGGCCAGCGGCACCTCACCAGAGCAGCAGTCCCCGCCATCGCGGCAGGGGTGAGGTAACTCAAAGTGCGACCTGCGCGGCCCTCCCACGATGTTATAAATAGCCAAATAGCCCTTGGCAGAAAAAGGTTCTCCACCCTGGTCTACACAATGACGCCCGTTTTGTATTTATATATATATTTATTTTTTAAATCATTTTATTGGGGCCTCATACAACTCTATCACAATCTATAAATCCATCCATTGTGTCAAGCACATTTGTACATTTGTTACCATCATCATTTTTGAAACATTTTCTACTTGAGCCCTTGGTATCAGCTTCTCATTTTTCCCCCTCCCTCCCTCATGAACCCTTGATAATTTAGAAATTATTACTATTTTTTCATGTCTCACACTGACCGATGTCTCCCTTCACCCACTTTTCTGTTGTCCAGCCCCCTTGGGAGGGGGTTATATGTAGATCATTGTGATCAGTTCCCCCTATCTCTCCCCACCTTCCCCTTATCCTCCTGGCACCCATTTTACAGGGCCATGGCAGCATAGTGTTTACGAGTTGGGCTCCTAACTACAAGGTCAGCAGTTCAAAACCACCACTGGCACTGAGAGAGAAAGAGGAGGCTTTCTACCCCTGTAAAGAGTTCCAGTCTCAGAAAGCCACAGGAGCAGTTCTGGTCTGCCCTACAGGGTCACTATGTGTCAGAATTGGCGGTGAGTTTTTTGGGAGGTCAATGTCACTTGCCTTGGGAGAAGGCAGCTTGAGTGCTGCCTTGGAGTAGGGGCTCCGGAAGGGCAGCCTCATTGGGCTGCCTTACTGTGTTGCCTTGGTCGGTGGCCTGGGGGGGTTAATATACTTTATTCAGATGGCTGGGGTGGCTGAGATCAAGAGACAGGAGAGGGAAGGGTGAGAAAAGCTGGCAGATAACATCACACACATATTCTTTTTATTAAAAATTTAAAAGTCAGGAGCCATGACTCACTGAATGGGACTGCTGATATATCATCAAGCAGGGTTTCCATGAGGTCTGAAGGGCCAGACTTCTTTTTCTTTGGAGTAACTACCCTGTAATTCCAGGCTAAATATGAACCAACCTCACAGAGCCATAAAAGTGACCTGGCGCTATGACTATTAATAAACACTGGTGATGTAGTGGTTATGAGTTAGGCTGCTAACTGCAAGGTCAGTAGTTCAAATCTACCAGCTAGTCACAGGGACAGTTCTACCTTGTCCTATAGGGTTGCTATGACGACTCAATGGCAGTGAGTTTGGTTTTTCTGGTTTATATTGGGCAGTGGTGATGGGTGCTGTTGTTAGCTGCTGTCGATTCATCCCGCCTGGCTCAAGGTGAGCTAGGTACTATGTCCATGACTGTTGTATTCTGTAATGTTTTTACTGGCTGAGTTTTGGAAGATCACCAGGCCTTTCTTCCTAGTCTGTCTTAGGACAGGAGCTCCGCTAAAATCTGCTCAGAATCACAGCAACACACAAGTTCCACTGACGGATGGCTGGTGGCTGCGCACGAGGAGGATTGGCTGGGAGTGGAACCCAGGTCTCCCTCCCATGTGGAAGGTGAGAATTCAGATACTCTTAATTCCCAAAGGCAGTCAGAGGACAAGGTACATGTGATTAAACACACTGTCCCAGTGTGGTTTTCCCCTTCGGTCACTGTTGTCTGTTTTTATGCTCGGGAAATGGGTGTCTCCAGAGAACGAGGAGCCACAGCTGCCAGCAGCTCTGGAGAGCCATTGAGGGAAGCTGACCTGGCAGGCAGACAGGCACTCTGACAACCTGTGCATTGGGTGGCAGATTGTTAACTGCAAGGTAGGGGTTCAAAACCACCAGCCGCTCCCCAGGAGAAAGATGAGGCTGTCTGGCCTGTAAAGACGTCTAGCCTCGGAAACGTTATAGTTGGAATCAACTCGCTGGCAGGGGGCTTGGTTTGGGTTTGATCAGCACGTGCATGGAGGGGATGCTTCCCAATCCTCAAACGTGCCCCTTCTCTTCAAGAATCTCCCCAACCCCTCATGGAATTGCGAAAGCCTATGGGGAACTGTTTTTAAACCGCTCTTCTCAGATTCAGCCATGCACGCTTCTCCATGGCATATCCGGGCCTTTATCCAACGCATGGACTACAAAAGGCAGGCACAGTCACACCAGCAAAACCACGATGCCCGTGGCTTTGACTCGGGTTCACTCCCCAGTGGACAGAATGATTCATCAGAGGGTACTCCGCTACAGGGCTGGACATTCCAATGGGACTACGCCTCAACATGAAGAAAAGAAAAATCCCTCCAATGGACCAGTAAGCAGCAGCATGGGGAAGAGAGAAAAAGATTCGAGTTTGTCAAGGATTTAATTTTACAACCGACACCCATGGAATCAGCAGTCAAGAAATTAAGCATGTACTGCACTGGACAAATGGTGCAAAGAAAAAGTTCTTCAGAGAGTTCAAGAGCACAGGTGAAAGGCCGAGGATTGGAGTGAGCCTGACCTCAAGCCGTGGTATTTTCAATCGCCTCATCATATGCGTCTGAGAGCTGGCCCGAGTGAGGGAGAGCTACTGCCCTAGAAAGCACATCAGCACCCCCCGGCCAGCCAAAAGAAGGGGAACATTTGCCTTACAAGTTCAGTCAAAGTGCTCCTTAAAAGCAAGGATGGCAAGGCTTTATCGCGTGCACTTTGGACATGTCACCGGGAGGAGCCAGTCCCTGGAGAAGGGGGCCATGCTTGGTGGAAGGTCAGTAATATTGGAGAAGTGGCTGCTGGGGATGGGGGGGGGGGGGCTCAGACGCGGGAAGGCCTGTAAGGACGACCCAGGACCAGGCAGGGCTCCATGCTGTTGTACAGACGGTGACTGCGACGCAGACACACTGCGAGCACAGCACAGTCCACAAGGCATGGCGAGGCTGAGTGGCCCCAAAAACCAGTCCAGGGTCCCCGCTGCTTGGGGCTCTACCACATGTGGCCTTCCACTCCCACAAACTGCAGTGGCCGCCACAGCACATCCTTCTCCACAAAGATGCCCGCCCCCTTCCTATAGCCATCCCAGTCCCAAAGCCAGAGGGAGAGAGAAACCAGCCAAACCCTTGGGAGGTGGCCAGACCCTCACAGCTCCTCACCTTTGAATCCCGTTTGGTCACCAAGGCGTACAGGGGCTTTTTATTCAAATCAAAGTTGCTGCAGACGTCCCTGGCAGCTTCGGTCCCCTGGGCCACCAGGGCTGCCATCAGATTCAGGCAGGTCCGAGCTAGCCTGCACAGGAGCAACAAGCAAAGCAGTCATGTCAGAAGCCGCAGAAGCGCACCACCACCTGGCCATGCAGCCCCCGCATGACTGCTTCTACGCTTGGTGATCCCCCAGCCAGAGAAATGAGGGGACGAGACATATGCTTCTGATAACAAAACGAACGCAAACAAAAATTCATAATCCTGAGGCTGAGGAGGATGGTGAGCATAAAATCCAACATACGTAGAAGGTGGGATGTGATCGCCGAGTACATGGTCATCCAACTAACTCAAAGATCATGCTGTGCTTGTGGGAGCAGAGAAAGACCTTGTCACAGAAGCTTCACCAAGGGTAAGCTTTGTGCCTTTCTATGCTGCGGTAAACCAGAACCCACGGCTTTCTGAGTACCCGCTACTACCAGAGGCCCTGCTCTAGGCACTGGGCAGACAGACAGCAGGGCCCAGCTTTCTACGGCAGTGAAGTACTTTACCATCTAGTGGAGGGAGACAGTAAAAGAAGAGCTACTGGTTGTGTTCCAGTAGCTGCCAATGGAGCGACCCCAACTCACGGTGCCCTTATGCACACATGGGATACTCCAGTGCGGAGCCCAGGCCACCCCTGAGGCTGGGTGCAGACCGGGCAATTTTCATTGTGATCTATAGGGCTATCACTGAAAGGTTCTAGAAGCTGTCAGGCTCTTCTTCCTAGTCTGTCTAAGTCTAGAAGCTCCACGGAAACCTATTCCGCATCACAGCCACACACACAAGCCTCCTCTGACTGATGGGGGGATGGCCAGGCTGGCCAGGAAATAAAACCTGGTCTCCTCACGGAAGGCAAGAATTCCACCACAGAATCTCCACTGTTCCCATACGTCCAGTATCTGAGGGGGCTTCAAAGAGTTCATGGAAAAATTCCACTTAGCTTTTCACTTCATTTTTCCATGAATTTTCTGAAGCCCCCTCATATACAATATACAAATACCAGAGTTTCAAAAAGCTTGCAGAAAAATGACATAAAAAGAACATGAAATTTTTCTGGGAACCTGTGGAAGCCTCCAGGCAGAATGTTAAAAGAAAAAAAAAATTAGCAGAAGAAAGTGGCACCCGCTGAAGGCTGGCTAAAAGAGGTGACATTTCTGAGAAGTCCTGACCCGGGGCAGGGAGGGGACTGTGTGAGGGAGGGCCAAGCACAGAGGAAGGAGGGGCAGGTTAAGTCAAGCACCCTTTTACAGCGCTGAAGGCCATCCCAGCCCCAAGGTCATCCTTGGGCAAAGGGCATCAGGGGACTTACTTGTAGCCTGAGGCATACAGGGACTCACAGATGAGCTTCATGTGGTTATTCATGAGTTTTTTCACGATGTTGGTGCCCACCACGTGGAAATGTGAAAGATCGCTTGCCGTGCGCAACAGGATGGCCTCGAGAACTTGAAATATTAACAGTATCTGCACAGATGGAATGGAGGCAATTATGCTTCCCGCATGCATTTCTATTCAAATAGACAACAGCTACTGCCAATGGCACAATATGAACTGAGAAGGTGCAAAGACTAGGCCCCCTGGCGTGGGGGCTGCTCCGATCCACAGCTTCAGGGCAGTCTCCTAAACAGTTAACCCTTTGGATCTACAGTCTGAGTCTGTAACACATTGACTTATTTTTTAACTGCTTCTTTCTTGTTAAGGCCAACCCTGTTGACCCCAAGCACACCTAGATTCAAAGGCACGGTCATCCTGCTGTGATGAGTCACCCCATGGCAATGCGCAGTTTCCCCACTAAAAAGGCCCATGAGTGTGAAACTGAATGCCTTCCGAGCCCAGAGACCGTCTCCTTTGCTGTAGAAAGCTAGTAAGTAGGCATGGAAATGGGTGCTGCGTCTCTGTCATCAAGCTTAGCACAACAGTAACTATTTTCCTCTCCGCATCAGCCAGGTGAGGAACGGCATACTTCACTCTCAGGCCGCTTCTCTCCGCTCAGGAGCTGGAAAAGCTCCGCGCACTCCACCGATATCTTTATATATCCTTCCACAACATCGTACATCCCCGCCTGTGGCAGCTTCTTGGCCATCGTGACAAACGCTTCCAAGGCTGAAATGAAATTACACTCACATGTTAACAAGACAGTCTTCAGACCACAAGAGCTGCTTTAGAAACAATCACAGCCACTGCACTGCACCCATTCCCTGGGGCAATGCTTGCTCCCCAACCCACCCACAGCCTCAGAGGCCGCTAGTGGAAGCCAGGGAGGAGGATCACAAACTGAGCCCGTGGTACCCATGGGCTGGAATCGTGCCTCGCCCAAGCCCTTGCCCAGGTCCCCAGGAGCCTCCATTCCCTCGTCCATAGGAGCTAAGAGTAAGTGTAGGGTATTCCAACAGATGGAGCTTTGGTGGTCTAGTGGTTACGAGTTGGGCTGCTAACCACAGGGGCAGCAGTTGGAAACCATCAGCCGCTCCTCAGGAGAATGATGGGGCTTTCCTATTCCTAGAGAGAGTTAGTCTCCGAAACCCACAGGGGCAGTTCTTCCTTGTCCTACAGGGTCGCGATGAGTCGGCACCAACTCGGCGGCAGTGAGTTTGGGTTTGTGTGTGCAACACGGTAACAGAAGAGCTAGACCTGTATCACAACATGGTGATGCTGCAGCCCCTGCGCTAGAGCCTAGCATTCTTGTCCACGTTGTAATACAACCTTTCTCTGACAGCAGCTACACTCATCATTCACTGCATGGTTCTGACTTGCAGGCACTGCTCTGGACCCTGGGCTACTCCATCACTGCACATCAGGGCAGCATCATCGAGAGGCGATTCTAAGAAAGGGCACTGAGTGTTCCGACAGAGGTGGCTGTGGGTCACATGAATGAGCTCAATCCTCATGGACATCCTGGAGGCACTTACAATGTCCCCTCATCACATTCCAGAAATCCGAGGACACGGGTGAAAACCAGAGATGCTACGATTGGGTGGCACAGCTACGACTGATGCTTGTTGTAAGGAGTCATTGCCAGCCTGTGACCTATTCCTCCTAGGAGCCCTGGCGACGTAGTGGGCTAAACACTGGGCGGATAACTGCAGAGTCTGTTCCTGTTAAGATTGACAGTCTCAGAAACCCTAAGGAGCAATTCTACTCTGTCCTATAGGGTTGCTGAGTTCCAGTGGACTCAACCACAGTAGGCTTGGCTACCCAACATATCACTCCCAGCCATCCAGGTGTTACAGGGTGAGAAGTGATGGCCTCGTAGCTACACCATCTCTCCACGGGCATTCATCCTTTCTTTCAACAATTACCGCACACCAGCCCCAAGCATTAGGTAGTGCATAAAGTGACTGAGGTAGGCTGTGATCCAACTAGAAAAGGCCTCAACCTACATAGTATTTACAATCAATCTACTAGGACACTCCATCAAGGGCATCTCCCTCCCAATACAATGGCCACAATGCAACTACAGTAACTTTTAAAACAAAAAAAGTTACTTTCAAATGAGTACATATGCTCTTTCTCTTGCCTAATAGGCTCCTGTCTTTGCCCCTGTCCCATCCTACAAACCTACACAAAGAAGAAGCCACTTCTTTTTGGTCCTTTAAGCCCCCGGATCAGGTCTGAGGTTTCTGTTAGGCACAGTGTTCTTCACCTTGGGCGGACTTGTGCTAGGCCCCCTACTTCTGGGATCTTACCATGTGACGTCTCCCTTGGCACACCTATGACGGCAGGCTTGTGTCTGATCTCTACTCCCCACTCTCTACCACCACCCCTTGCATGGAGTCCACTTTCACTCACCGCGATCCTGTGCGCATCAGAATAGCTAGCCTTTTAGTCAGTCAAGCACAAGTGCTTTCAACTAATGTTGTATGCTGTTGAGGCTTAAGGTTCTCAGCCACCCTTAGGGCAGTGTAGAATGACCCCAGGCACAGGACTGCACAAGGTGTCCTCCTGCTGCGCTGGACACACTTGAAGACACCTAACCGGAATAATCCTTATAGGAACAGACTACCAGGCCTTTTTCCCACAGAGCTGCTGGTGGGTTTGAACCAGTGACCTTTCATTTAGCAGGTGAACAGTTAACCACAGGCCTCCTTTTGTAAATCACCCAGTAAATACTTAAGGAACCCCATTGGCACAATGGTTAAGCACCTGACTGTTAAGCAAAAGATCGGCAGTTCAGATCTACTCAGAGAAAGACTGGTGCTTCCGTACTCTGCTTCCCTTGAGACGGGGGTTAAGAGAACCCCATGGGGCGGTTCAGTGTGACAGCACCGAAAAACAGTACTTCAGAGTCACTAGGCACATACAGTTAAACACTTGGTTACTAACTAAAAGGTGTGGGGTTCAAATCTACCCAGTGATGCCTCAGGAGAAAGGCCTGGCAATCTGCTTCCAAGAAAGCAGCCCAGCACAGGTCTACACTGATACGCACAGGGCCCCTAGGAGTCAGAGGCCACGCCACAGCAAATGTTTCATACATACTGAATTGAGGCTAACTCTCAGTGCCATCGAGTCAGTGCTGACTCCCAGCAGCCCCGCTGCCCACTGTTTACAGAAATAGAAAGACAAGGCTTTCCCCAAGGGGCGGCTGGTGGTTTCAAACTGCCCACCGTGCAGATCACAGCCCAGCGAGTAACCACTACACCACCAGGGCATCCTTGAATGGATGCTAAAGCAGGTACAATTTCCAACTTACTAGCAGTTTTAAGTATTAAACGTTTGAAACAAGGTATGTGAGATTAAAAAAATGTGAAAGAGAGCAAACTCTGGCCATAAATCTACTGGTTTCTTTCACTTGGAAGAAACATTCCCTGTGTTATTTTAACAAAGTTTCCACATTTATGTTCAATCGTGCCACTGTCCCCCAGCCTGCCTATTTGCTGGAGTTCAAGCACAACTTCAGATTAAGCTATTAAACTACAGCATGTGCTCTGCACGAGGCACTGGTCCAGTCTTGGTAAACTGACAGGCCATGGTGGTGGATTCTGGTACTGGCGTGTATCTGCCCCATGTTGACGAATGCGTGTGCACGTTGGATTGATGCTGACAGCTCATGAGGTTGCAAACCACCTTGACGGATAGCCCAGAGCTGATTCACACTAGAGAATCGATAAACATTGGTTGTGTGAATGGACACACACTCTCCACCTACGTTCCCGACAAATGCAATAGAGAGGTGTTACGCCTGCTGAGGAACGCTGCGCAAGCACTGGACGCGCGAGGTCGCACGCACGAAACTGTCCCAAAGCAGCACGTCGCGGTCCTCTGGCTGCGGCTGACAGACAGACAGACAGCTCGGGGCCGAGATCCGCAGCGGGCAGTGCAGGCCGGCCGGGGACCCTCCCCCGGACACTCGGTGACGCAAACGCTGCAGGAAGTTTTCGGTCGACCCAGACCGAGGCCGGGAGACCACTTCCGAAGCACGCGCACCTCGGCCCCGGCCGCGATCCCGCACTCACCGGGCCCGGCACCTCGCGAGTCCCGTAGCTGCGCCTTGAACTGCACGCCGGTGAGCTGGTCAGCGCGGATCCGCTTGGCTGCGCCCACGGGGAAAGCTGCGCCATCTTGGGTGTCCGGGGCCTTCCTTTTGGGGACCCCCATGGCCGTGAAGGCTGTGGTGGGGGACGCGAGCCACACACTGCCCTGGACCTGACAGAAACCGCGCGCCAGGAGCAGGTACGGGTCTCAGGAACACACGTGGGCAGGGAGGGGAGGGGCTCCAGGAAAGGGCGGGACACAGAGGACAGGCGTCAGCGGAAGAGGCGGGACCTGGTTGGGGCGGGGCGGGCGTTGTGGGCGGTGCCTTGTAAGGGGCGCGGTCGGCGCTGTGGGCGGGGCCTTGTAAGGGGCGGAGCGCGGACTGGAGGTTGAGGCTGCTGGCTGCGTGTCTGAATTTGCGCGGTGTGACCCTTTTCCTCTGGTTTTCCCCCGACCTGCGTTAGGCCTGCGGCTCTCGGGGGCACCCTGACCGTCCCCCAGTCGCACCTGAGCGGGACGGAGCGGCCCTGTCCCGAAGCTTCGTCGGGCGACATCAGCGTTCAGTTCCGGCCGCAGACGTCAGAGCCAGCCTTCAGCAGCCCTCTGGGCTGCGGGAGCCAAATAAATGATGCTTAGACGGAGACAAAAGTACAGAGCGTCTTTCTAAGCTGGGACTGCCAGCAACTGCATTCCGGAATAAAAAGGAAGTATAAATGAATCCATTAAGAACGTTTTTTGAACACGGGTGCATTTTATACGCCTACACCAGTGCTTGGTTAAGTGGCCACATAAATTATGACCCAGCTCATCAGATGGATACTTCGTTTTCTCTGTAGGTGCCCTTTAGTCTGACCTGAGTGCCCAGTGTTCTTTACAGTCTCCAGACCAGGCCTTTTTTGGCTTGTGGAGATCTCAGAATTTCTCTGGAACAATCCGATGATGTGGACCAGCAGCCTCTGGCCTGGCAGGACTCTTGTCACTCCGGAAATGCCCATGTTAGTGCCAGTCCGACAGGAGCCAGCCAGCAGGTTTGAACTGTGTCATCAGTAAGCAGACGGATGTGCTAAAAATACAGCTTGTAAAGGTCAACACTCTAATTAGAAAGACAGACTGAATTCCCAATAGTTCCCCTCCCGGGTTCTTTTCTCTGGTTAATTGGCACCCATGAGCATTATTTTCTGCCAGGGTGAATCTGACAGGCAGCAGAGAAAGCTGTGTAAGTTCAGATTCTGCCCAGGGTCTTGGTCAAAGGAGTGCTTGGATGGTACCAGGAGCTAACACTCTTGATGCACCCATAAGATGGGGGGGGTGAGTCTTCCCAGAGGTATGTCAGAAAGGTCTGACTATCCACTTTAGAAAAACCAATCACTCAGCTGTTTTAACTGGTTGTCTTAAAAGGCGAGTCAACTCTTAGAATGCTGTCAAAAAGCTGCAAACCAAAAAACCAACTTTCCTGACTCAGAGTGACCCTATAGGACACGGTAGACTTTCCCCTAAGGGTTTCTGGATTAAAGTACTAGAGTAGAAAGCCTCATCTTTCTCCAGCAGATCAGATGTTGGCTTCAAACTGCTGACCCTACAGATAACAGTCCAAACCATAACCCACTTTTCTACCTGCATCAATAAACTGGTAAACCAGCCCCTGCACTGTGGTGAATTAGTCAGGGGCAGTGCCTAATCTCTCGTAGACAGTTTATTTCCAGTGGTCACACCTAACATTCACGCTTGTTGAATGCAGGCTTATCTGTCTTTTTTGTAGTTGGTGCTGCTTATTTTAATCTTACAAAGTTAAAGTCAAGTTTAGGAAAGGGATAAAAGAAGCGGCTCAATCAGAGCTCAGTGTCAAGGTCGTGTTCCAGCGTATTTATCCTGGGCTCTCGGAATATGAGAAGTGTATATGGTTCTAACAAGATGAGTTTATGCATTACTTCACTGGGATTCAATGCCATCACATTTTAGTGAGGAGCCCTGAGGAATTCCTTTCTCTTTTCTGATGAAAGTTTTCATCTCTTCAATGGCGAATTTCTTCAGGTGGCATTTACCAAGATCAAGACCACTCATTTATCTCTTTGATTCGCAATTTGAAGAGTGGAGCATTATTTCAAAGACCATCACTATGCACTCTAACAAAAGAGACAGTGTCCCCTGAATACAACAGAGAAGCCTGTACTTCCCCTCAACTCAATAAAACTCCAAACCCCACTGACTTTTCTGCTATCTGCCTTGCATTCTACAGCTGGCCATAGGAGCTTTTGTAGCACGTATTTTCCCCATAGGCGAGCATGGAGCAATTCACACTGAGTTAGTGCACCCAGTGGCACCACCTGGGAAAGTTCTCTCTGGTCACGCTGAATTTTTTCATAAAAGCAGTTTTGCAACTCACACTCTCACTCACTCACACACTCTCACTCACTCACACACTCACAAAAAAAAAACCAGTTTTGCTTGAACCTTGTTTTTTTGTGATGGCCAATTTAAGAGAACAGCGTGCAGCTGTGAAATTTGGTTTTTTTTTTAATTGTTTCCTGCTCAGGAAATATGCCACAGAAACTGTTGTGATGTTGAACACAGCTTACAGAGATGGTACTATAGGAAAGACTCAAGTGTACGAGTGGTTCTCTTGTTTCCAAAAGGATGAAATGTCGATTGATAACAAACCTTGTTCTGGATGTCTGTCAACCTCCTGAACAAACAAAACGTTGACAAAATTTGAGCATTTGTGCTCGAAGACGTAGGACAGATCATTGAAAAGATGGGCAAGTTCTCTGGACCATCTTGGAGCTCAGTTCAGCGAATTTTAATGGAAGATTTGGGAATGAGAAGGGTCACTGAGAAATTTGTGCCTCGGGTTCTGACTGACCAGGAAAAAGAATGTCGAGTAGAAATATGCTGTGATTTGAAAGAACAGCTCTGAAGTGACCCAGCCTTTTCTTCCAAGGTCATTACTAGTAACAAGACATGGTGCTAATTCTCACATCCCCAAAACAAACATCAATCAAACTAGTGGAAAATGCCATCAGTACCTCGCCCCCCCAAAAGCTTGTCAAGTGAAATCAAAGATCAAAATGATGCGCATTTGTTGTTGTTTTATGTGAGAGGGGATAGTTCATTTGGAGTTTGTTCCACCAGGTCAGACTATTAATCAAGCTATCTATTTAGAGGTCCTGAAGAGATTGCAAACAGTGTGTGACAAAAAAGGCTTGATGTGTGGCAGATAGGACACTGGTTTTGCCACCATGACAATGCACCTGTTCATGCAGCCATCTCAGTGTGCCAGTTTTGGGCAAAAACAGCATGCCTCTCTTGTCCCACACACCTTACTCACCTGACCGCACTCCATTTGACTTCATTTTGTGAATGAAGAGGGACGTGAAAAGACAGGGTTTTGACGATGTAGAAAAGGTGAAGAAAAAAAAATAAAAGAACGAAGGAGGTGCTGTCAGACATGCAACCTGATGAGTGTGAAGGTTTCCAAGAACAGAATCACAGGCTTGACAGATGCATTAAGTGCAATGGAGAGTACTTTGAAGGTGATAAGGTTTTTGTTTTTAAATTAAATACCTAGCTTGGGGGTGGGTAGAAATCTCAGGGGGTGGGGTTGGGTACCCCCTCATGCTATACCTAAGAAAAGGGGATTTACAGGATTGTTGTGAGTGCGATACACTGGATAAGCTCAATCGCAGTCAAGTTAGAATTCAAGATGGTCTGGGCTGTTGCAAGGCTATCTGACCCCTGTGAGATGACGTGCCCAGTTGACACATAAAGTTAGTATAATCTAGGTTAGTCGAGTGTAGACTTCTCTACTAACATGATGGCAAAACTGAGGGTGCTGGGGAAGGCACAAGAATATCTGTCACTTTCTTCTTCAAAACAAAATTGAAGTAAAGTAGAAAATGTTCTCTTCTTGGTCAATCTGGAATAAAGCAGCCATAGTACAAGTTTAATTGTGATAAAAATCATGACATAGATTATGTTTATCTTCTTAGCCTTTTTCAAACTCCTTCTCTAGCCTTCCACCTCTCAACACACACACACCACCACCACCACCACCACCACCACCACCACCACCACCACCACCACCACCTGCTTCTCAGACCCAGTCTCCTTGGGGCCTGCTTCTTCCAGAATTGCTCCTTTTTCTCCCTCCTTTCCTCTGCTAAGTCTACCTCTGTCTTCAATCTTCCTCCACAACCAGTTCCCTTACAAAGAATTATTTTAGCTAGCCATCAGAAAACAAGACATTTGATAAATTCACACTAAAGTGTGGGGGATCCCAACACCTACCTGTCCATTTACCATACTTGCCATGCTATAACCTGTGCCATTGGTGTGTCAAATGCCAGCAGGCTTCCATGGAAGACGGGCTTCAGTGAAGCTTTCAAACTAAGACAACCCCAAAAGAAACTGGTGCCCTGCTTTCAAAAGTTACCCAATGGACGCCTGTGAATCATCGGAGACTCGTTTGATAGCGTTTTAAGATGATTCCCCCTCTGCTTCCACTAGAATGGAAGACACGAAAGGTGCACAGTGGCCGCACCGTGTATGTCAAGATGGTGCAGGGACTAAGAAAGGTCTGGTTCTACTGCTCATGGGATTGCCAGGAGTCAAGCCCACTCAGGGACAACAAACATTCGCAGCATTGGCAGAGTATAACACTTTGCAACCTTATACTTTAAAAAGAGCCGCCTAAGGACCATAACTCTCCAAATGAATTCCTACTATTGGTGCTGCAGTCAGAGTGACATTGAACTAGGTGGGAGGGAGACAGAACATGGGTAAGGGAGAAAAGGTGGATTCTGTGCATGCATCTGCCTGTGATGTCCAGTTGATACCCAAGCTTTTCAATGCGTACTTTTCAAATCCATCTCAGAAATGTGGAATGATCTTGGTAGTGCAATGCCTACAATGACTATAAAAATTTAAAAAACATATTGCTGTCGAATCAATTCTGACTGATTGATTGATTGTTGTTAGGTGCCATGGAGTCGGCTCCAACACAGAGCGACACGATGCACAACAGAATGAAACACTGCTGGGTCCTTCACCCTTCTCACAATTGTTGTTATGCTTGAGCCCATGGTTGCAGCCACTGCATCCGTCCATCTCATTGAGGGCCCGCCTCTCATTGCCCCTCACTTTACCCAGCATGCTGTCCTTCTCCAGGAACTGGTTTCACCTGACATGTCCAAAGTAGGTGAGACAAAATCTCTCCATCCTTGCTTCTAAAGAGCACTTTGGCCATACGTCTTCCAAGACTGATTGGTCTGTTTGTCCTTTTAGCAGTCCATGGTACCTTCAATATTTCCCTCCAGCACTACAATTCAAATGCATGGATTCTTCTCCAGTCTTCCTTATTCAATGTCCAACTTTCACATGCACATGAGACAATCGAAATACTCTGGCTCAGGTCAAGTGTGGCTTAGTCCTCAAAGTAATAACCTTGCTTTTCAATACTCAAGATGTTTGTGCAGCAGATTCACCCAATGCAACACATCTTTTGATCTCTTGACTGCTGCTTCCATGAGCATTGATTGTGGGTCCAAGCATGACAAAATCCTTGACAACTTCAACCTTTTCTCCATTTAGCTAATGTTACCTCTTGGTCGGGTTGTAGGATTTGGATTTTCTTTACATTGAGTTGTAATCCATACTGAAGACTGCAATCTGACTCATAGTGATCCTGTACAGTGTTTCTGAGACTTTCAATCTTTACAGTAACAGTTTCATCTTTCTTCCACAGAGTGGCTGGTGGGTTTGAACCATCAACCTCTCAGGAAAGCAGCCCAAGGACTAGTCCATAGCAGCACTAAACTCCTTACAAAGACTTATACCTGTTTATGTTGACGACCAGGGGGTCAGGTTGCAGAACTCAAACACAGTGGACTGTCAAGTCGATGGCCTTATTATTATTATTATTATTATTATTATTATTTTATGAGAAAATATAACAAGACCCATTCTGATTTTGAAACTAGAATCTCTGTTATGGGTTAGATTGTGTTCCCCCCCCCCAAATTATTTGTCGTAAATTCTATCTCCGTGGTTATAATTCTAATTGGAAATGTGTTTTCTTAGACATCTTAATGTACGGGGCTTCTTAGATCCATCTATTTAAAGATATAAAAAGAGTTGGTTAAGCAAGCAAGCACGAAGGCATGCAGAAGACACACGTCACATCCTCACAAAGGAACCTAGGAAGAGAAGCAGACGAGACAAGAACATTCCCAGAATTCCCCAGGGCAAGTCCCCTCCGGCGCTGGCATGCTGAATGCAGACTTCAGTGACCTACCCTGTGAGAAGAGAAATGTCTGTCCCTTACAGGCAGCCACCTGTGGTATGTCTGCCACAGCAGCACGAAACAATCCTCACGATCATTTGAAAGTCCATTATGTGGTCTGATTGGGCATCTTAATCATCGGACAGAAACATACAAAATGCAAAATTTTTAAATGCACTCAAATGAATAGCTATTAAGAAGATTTTATATATCTGTGAACTGAGAATATATGTCCTTTTTGAAGCAAATAGAAGGAGTCATAAAATAAACCATATTCTAGGCTGCAAAGAGATCCAAGAAATTCCAAAGAACCAACATCACACAAAGTATGTCATGTTCCCTTATCCGGCTGAGTAAGAGTTTAAAACTCAGGGCACTCAATTTATGGAAGCTACGGATGACAGGGAAAACCCTCAATCCGTTTTTGGAGTCTCCACATAGATTCGGCTCCCAGTGAATTCTTTCTGACCATTAACCAGCTAGGTGATTCGCTTTGCACCAGAGAACAGTGGGCTAGCCCTTAGGGACTTGCCTAGATGTGCCCTTGATGGACATTGAGGTACTAGTCTCACTTGGACAGGAGTCATAGCCTGACTGCTTTGGGTGTGGAACCCCTGGACTAATGGTGTGTGAGCAAGTCTGTCTATCATAACACTCATGTCCCAGGCATAGTCCCTCTGCAGCTTCTGTCATCCACCTGCACCTGAAATATGTTGATCTGCCAGCAGTCATGCTTTCCTGACAGTTCCCTTTGCCCTCTCAGGTTGAATTTTGGAAATTCGTGGACATTATGATGTCTTCTTGACCTCCTGCATCCACATGATGTATCTTTGTTTTTGTCAGTCTGATTTAACACATATTCTCCATGATTATATTTGAGATGAGGAGTCTCTTTTACCCACACCACCATTTATTTATTATTTTTGATAATAGAAGGGTAGGTTTTTAAAAATTCTACAAGTCAGGGAAGTAGCGGGGTGGGATGAGGGAGAAAAATTTGCAAGTAACCCTTGAAAGACATCTGAGAATTTTTTGAAAGACTTGGGATGGACCAAAGTGAGCGTTCTGTGTAGCAAAAACTGTGACTCCCAGTGCTTAGAGGCTAACGTAGGAACTTCAATTCACTTTACTAGAAAGCAAAGAGAGGAAAATAAGTGAGATAGTACACGTTTAAACCATGACACAGGAAAAAATACTCTCATGGACATCACGTTGTTTCAGACTCATAGTGAACCTACAGGGCAAAATGTAGCTCCCCGTGTGGGTTTCTGAGGCTATGGCTGTACAGGAGCTGAGAGCTTCAGAGTTCTCCCTGGAACGCCGGGGGGGCTCCCTTCAAAGGGCTTGCAGTTAGGAGCTCACTCCATCACCAGGACTCCTTGCAATCGGGAAGAATACTCTCCTGCTCCAACTCCAAAAGATCAGCCCGAAGAAAGAGAGGAAAGCTATTCATTCACAACCCCCAACCTGGATGGTTTTATTTTCTAGATTAAATAGAAAGACCTCAGGCAAGATTAATTGGGGGAGCTAGAAGGAACTATACAAATAAAGCAAATACAGGTGGGAAGGGAGAAAATGAGTACACAGAACATTTAATTTTTAATAATTAAAGAATGATACAGTGGAGTATTATTCAGCCACTATGGGAAATGAAATTCGGTTAGGATATAGATGAACTTTGAAAACAGTTCACCGAGTGGCATGTTAGACACAAAAGGACAAATGTGTATGATCCATGTATATGCAGTCTAGAATAAGCAAATGCACGGTCTATCTGCGGTGACCGGGACTGGGAAGGAAGCACAGGGAGTCACTGCCTGGGAGCACTGGGTTTCTGTTTGAGGCGACTGGAACCTTTGGAAGTACACAGGTAAGGGTTGCCCCTGGTGGAAGTAATGACTGTGACTGAATTGTACTCTTTAAAAGCGATAAGATGGCAAGGTTGCTTTTGTCTATCGTTTACCACATCCAGAATTCCAAAAACAATGTTATAAGCAACAATGCATGCGCCGTTAGAGACAAAATGAAAAAGCGTAGAATTGGAAAATTAACGCTCTCCAAAAATAGAAAACTTGACCAATAATCCTTAAAGAAAATTAAGTCGCTTCAAACCTTTTCCATGGTAGAGATGATTTTGGAGGAAAACTTGAACAATTTTTCAAGAAATCAGCCAGTGGGGTCTCTAAGACCAAAGCGGGGGAGAGAATTAGTGCAAGTACAGAACCAGCTGAGGACGGTGCCAAGAAAGGAAGCCGCGAGCTCGCCTCACTTACGGGCATCTGTGTGTGTAAATAAAATATTAGCTAACTGAGTCCAACTCTGCACTTAGAAGGGGGAAAAAGGAAGAGGGAAAAGAAATGTAAGAATGATTTAATATCATGATAGCATATCTGTGTAGTTCACCACATTAATAAAGAAGGAAATCTATTATTACCTCACTAGATGGAGAAATGTATGTGAAAAAAAATGGGGAGAATTCATTGTATCGAGCATCTCTTTATTGCACTTTGCAGATATTACGGGATTTTGCTTTTTTGGTAAACGTGTTGAAGGTTTGTGGCAAGCTTGCTTCCAGCAAGTCTATTAGCACCGTGCTCCCAAGAGCACTTGCTCACTGCATCTCTCTCTGCCACGTGGGCAAGTCTCACAATAGTTCAAAGTTTTCATAAAGCGATCGCATACTTGGTAGCCTACACTGTCGTGCAAACACACTTGTTCATGAACTCAAAAACCAACTCTCTGCCATAGAGTTGAGTCTGACTCATAGCCACCTGGTAGGACTGGGTAGAACTGCCCCTGTGGGTTTCCGAGGGTGTATATGTTTAGGGTAGTAGAAGTCTCCTCTGTCTCCCTCGGAGCAGCAGGTGTCTTTGAACTGCTGACCTTGCATTTAGCAGCCCAATGAAAAACCACTACATTACCAGGGCTCCTTGTATAACGCACTACGGAAACAAAGTGCCCTGTTGTTGTTGGTTTTGTACCCATAGCAACCTCTGCGCCACAGAATGAAATACTGCATAGTGCTGGGCCATCCTCCCCATTGGTCCTGTGCTTTGGGCCCATTGTTTCAGCCACTGTGTCAATCCATCTCCTTGAGGGACTTCCCCTTTTTTGCTGCCCTTCCACTTTACCAAGCATGATGCCCTTCTCCGGGGACTGGTATCTCTGGACAACATGTCCCCGGCATATGAGATGAACTCTTGCCATCCTTGCCTGTAAGGAGCACTCTGGCTGTACTTCTTCCAAGTGAACTTGGTTTGTCCTTTTAGCAGTTGTTGTAGTTATATAATCTGTTGTCAGTTTGAGACTTAGGAGTGAAGGGATAGAGTTTAGCCTGTCATTCAGGTCGCCGCTTGATGACCTCATTTGGAGGCGCTAAGAAGATAAATAGCTCTCTGGAGGCGAGACATAAGGTCACTCCCTGTGAGACATTCCTGCGGACAAGACACGTGGAGCTATGCCAGAGCCCTGGAGCTAAAGGAGCCACTTGGAGACCCTTGCCAGTGCTAAGATGCCTCTATTGCCACTGGATCTATAAGACTTTCCATCCACTAGGCTGTGATCTTCCCGCATCTGGCATCATTGCATGGCTGTGTGAGTCTAAAGAGGAATTTATGGACTAGGATCAACGTATGGGCTAATATCGGACTTATGGTCTTGATCTGGAATGGGCTGGGTGGGACGTTTTCTCAATATTCAATTGCTCTTGTACATAAAGCTCTTTCTTATACACGTATGAGTGTCTATGAATTTATTTCTCTAGTCCACCCAGACTAACACAGCAGTCGAAGGTACCTTCAATATTTTCCTCCAGCACCACAATTCAAATGCATGGATTGTTCTTCAGTCTTCCTTATTCGACGTCCAATTTTCACATGCATATAAGGCAGTTGAAATACTCTAGCTTGGGTCAAGTGCCCCTTAGTCCTCAAAGTAACAACCGGGCTCTTCAATACTTAAGAGGTGTGTGCAGCAGATTCACCCAATGCAACACATCTTTTGATTTCTTGACTGCTGCTTCCATGAGCATTAATTGTAGATCCAAGGAAGACAAAACAGTTCCTTGATGACTTTAACCTTTTCTCCATTTATCATGATTTTACCTAATGGTCCAGTTGTGAGGATCTTGGTCTTCTTCACATTGAGCTGTAATCTACACTGAAAGCTGCCATCCTTGATCTTCATCAGCAAGTGCTTCACGTCCTCCTCAATTTCAGCAAGCAAGGTGTGTCATCTGCATATTGCTCATAAGCTTTCAGCTAATCCATATGCCACATTCTTTTTTCATTTAAATCAGCTTCTCTGATGATTTGTTCAGCATAGAGATTGAACAAATATGATGAAAGAAAACAATCCTGATGCACTCTTTCCCGGACTTTGAAGCATGCAATATTCCCTTGTTCTGTTTGCACAACTGCCCCTTGATCCATGTACAGGCTCCACAGGAGCACAATGAAGTGTTCTGGAATTCCCACTCTTCTCAAGGTCATCCACAGCATATTGTGATCCATGCAGTCAAATGCCTTTGCATAGTCAATAAAACACAAATAAATATCCTTCACATATTCTCACCTTTGCGCCAAGATCCACCAGACATCAGCAATGATATCCCTGTTTCCAGCTCCCTGTCCCATGTCCTCTTCCACATCTGGTCTGACACTGGCAGCTCCCTGTCCATGCACTGCTGCAACTGTCGTTGGAGGATCTTCAGCAAAATGTCACTTACATGTGACGTCAATGATACTGGTCTATAGTTTGTGCATTCCGTTCGGTCACCTTTCTTTGGAATGGGTACAGACATGGATCTCGTCCAGTAAGGTCGTCCAAGTGTCCTGGCCTAGAGAGGGAGTGCCTCCAGTGCTTCATCAGCTTGTTGAAACAGTTTGTTTGGCTTTCCATCCGTTCCCCGAGCCTGGTTTTCGGCTAATGCTTTCAGTGTAGCTTGAACTTCTTCCTGCAGCACCATTCACTCTTGCGCACACGCTGCCTCCTGAAACGATGGCATGTTGATCGGTTCTTCTTGGCGCAGTGACTGCGTGTTCTTTCCGTCTGCTTTTGATGCTTCCTGCGTCATTCAGTACTTTGCTCATGTGACAGGGCAAGGCTTGAATTTTTTCTTGAGTTCATTCAGTCTAATGTATGCTACGTGTATTCTTTCCTTTGGGGTTTCTAATTCTAGGTCTTTGTGCATTTCTTTATAATATTTGATTGTCTGCTTGAGCTGCCCTGTGAGATTTCCTGTTCAATGCTTCAAATTCATCCTTCCTTCCATTGGCTTTAGCTAGTCTACGATTAAGAGCAAGTTTCCGAGTCTCTCTTTTTTTTCCTACAGAGTCTCTTTTGAGATCCACCTTGATCTTTGTGTTCTTTCCTGTCTTCTTAATGACCGTTTGCTTTCTGCGTGGTCTTGGAGTCTTCCCACGGCTCATCAGGTCTCCTATCATGAGTGTGCAATATGTCACATCTGTCCTTCAGATGTCCTTGAAATTCGGGTGGGATAAACTCAAGGTCATATTTTGGCTCTAGTGGACTCATTTTCACTTTCTACATCTCTATCCTGAACTTACAAATGTTTGTCAGCTTGCCCTACTGTGGTGGCTGTGTGTTGCTGTGAAAATGCAATAAGGAACCAAAAAGTCCATGTGACTCACTTTACTGGGTTCTTCTCTCTTTTTGTGTGTGCTATTCCTTTTATTGTGGGGGTTGAGAACAAGACTTGAAAATCTCTGATGATGTATGTGATTTCTAATTGTTAGAAAATTGGGGAATACAAGAAACTTCTTTAGATTAATAAAGACTGTACACTCATGTACAAAATCCTCCAGCAAATATGATGCACAGTGGAGAATCTTCAGAGGCACTCAAATGTTTACAGGGAAAAATAAGAAAAGGCAATACTAGTATGTACTATTGAAAATCCTGGACGGATAAAGCAAGACAAAGAAATACGGGCTTAACATGGGCAGAGAAAAAGCTCTAATCTACGTAGAAAAGACAACAGAAACACAAACTCTGTAAGAGTTTTCAAGGTTTTCAGATATAAGATAAAGTTAACAAAATTACTAGCACACTAGTACTAACTAATTTTAAGTAAATAATGAAGAACAGGATATCATTCCCAAAAGCAAAACTAAAAAGAAATAAAAACTAACAACTGGTAAATTATCTTAGAAATAAACTATGAAAAGAAAAATTTAAAGAAGACCTGACTAAATAAAGAGACATACTATGTTCATGGAAGAATGGATTTACCTTGTAAATTTGTCCATTTTTCATAGTTATAAAGTCACATAAAGTTATAAAGCCATTCTGATCCAATAATTAAGAAACGAATTATTTTTTAAACATTAAAAATTTTAAAACTTAAATGAGAAAAAGAAAGATTCATAAATAGCTGGGTCATTTTTTAAAAATATGAAGCATCTCCTGCCCTATCACATATGAAGATATACTTCAGATTTATAATAATTAAGTTAGCATGGAACTGTTAAAGATACATCGCAGACTTATAATAATTAAATTAGCATAGACAAAGAGGCCAATAAAACAGACTATAAACAGAAAAGCAGACTTAAGTCCTGGAAGAATGAGTTAAAATTCTGAATAGCTTAACATATCTACTTGGATTGAACAAATAAATAGATAGTTCAGGATAGAAGCATACTTCTCATTGTTGGAGAGGAAAGTTGCCTAGAAGCAAAGAGCCCTGTTGTGCTGGATTAGGGTTGAAGACACCAATATGAGCTCCTGTTTAGCTTAATCTAGATGAATGGAAGAATACGGAAAATAATTTATACTGCTGTTAGAGTAACCTCTGATTCATGACACCCCTTGGGCACAGATGAAATGCTGCCCATTCCTGACCCATCTTCACCACCCCTGGAATATTCCAGTCTACTGTTGCCACCACTGTGTGGTTGGGCATCTTCCTCCCTCTGGAGTCCATCTTCTGATACTACATTAGACAACACCCCGCTGTCACCCTTCAGATTTGTATTGCCCTGTCGTTGGCGTGTCTTCCTAGTCTGTCCTCAGCTAAAAGCTCTGTTGTAACCTGTCCACCGTGGATGACTGTGGTAACTACATACTCTGCTGTCAATTTGAGACTTGAGAGTGAAGGGGTGGAGTTTGGCCTGTCAATCAGGTCGCAGCTTGATGACCTCATTTAGAGGTGCTAAGATGTAAATAGCTCACTGGAGGCAGGACACATGCTCAGTCCCTGAGAGACATTGTTGACAAGCCGCATGGAGACAGGCTGATGGCAGCCAGAGCCTCAGAGCTGGAGAAGCCACATGGAGACCCTTGCCAGCACTGAGATGCTTACTCTGCCATTAGGTCCACAAGACTTTCCTCCCACTGGCCTGTGATCATCCTGCATTTGGCATCATTGCATGTGTTTTGTGAGTCTGAAGGGGAATTTACAGATTGGTGTCGGATATATGGGTTAATACCAGACTCAAACGTATTGATCTGGACTGGGCTGGAATGTTCTGTCAATATTCAATTGATCTTGTATATAAAACTCTTTCTTATACAATATGCGTCTATGAATTTGTTTCTTTACCCAAACTAACACAGTGACCTTCCTGGTATTAAAATACCAGGGACAAAGCTTCCAGCATCACCACAGCGGGTATGCCACCATGGTATTAGATGAGTGTTGGAGAAATAAATTACAGGTATGTAAGGCCTGAGTGCTCCTTAGAAACAAAGATGGTGACACTTCATCTTGCTTCCTCTGGAAATGTTATTAGGAGAGACCAATAATGGCAGAAGGATGCGGGGCTTGCTAAAGAGGAGGGACAGATAAAAAGAGGAAGGCTCTCAAGGAGGTGGATTGACACCATGGCTGCACCAATGGGCTCAAGCCTGGGAACGATTATGAGGCTGACTCAGGACCAGGTACTGTTTTGTTTTGCTGTGCATAAGATCGCTATGGGTCAGAACCAACTCATGGCACCTAACAACAATGTGTACACGAAGGAGCTCTGTGGGCACAGTGGTTAAGCACTTAACTGCTGATTGTGAGGTGGGCAGTTAGAATCCGTCAGCCGACTGTGGGAGAAAGACGAGGCAGTCTGCTTACGTAAAGATCCCAGCCTTGGGCATCCTATGAGGAAGGGCTACTCTGTCTTGTAGTGTCCTGTGGGTTGGAATCGACTTGGCAACAGCAAGTTTTGTGGTGATTATACCTGAGTCTATATACATGCACACACGTGCTGACCTTGTACGACCCTAGAGTGCCAAGGAACACAGCTAGTGTCTAGATCTTGGTTCCTGAATCCATCCTCAAGTCAAGGACACCAGGTCCTGGAGAAGGGGCTGGTCCCAGGCCGGGGTGTGAGATCAGGACACCTGAGATAAGGCTGGAGCATCTTGAAGGTAAGGAATTCTTCAGAAACAGAAGAATGAGCGTATGCTGCCGGAACATAGGAGCCAAGCTGGAAGAACTCCCGATTTGAGTGAGAAGATAAACATGATACGTTCAGATTGTTAGCGTGTGTCACAGAGCCACGTGCATCTCAGCTGTCCCATAGGTCACATGTGGATCCCTGTAATCAGTTCCTCCTTTCCAACCCACTCACCCTCTACCCTCCCAGTATCACCCCTCACACCCCTGGTCCTGAAGGTATCATCCACCCTGGATTCCCTGTGCCTCCAGCTCCTATCTGCACCAGTGTACAACCTCTGCTCTATCCAGACTTGCAAGGTAGAATTCGGATGATGGTAGTTGGGGGAAGGAAGCATCCAGGATCTGGGGGAAAGCTGTATTCTTCATCGATGCTACATTGCACCCTGACTGACTCATCTCCTCCCCTGCATTTGTTTTTCTTTGATGAGAGGAATGAGCAGAAGCATTGACACCGTGGAGAGGGACTCTCTAGTGAAGTTTTCCTGGTGTTTTTCTATGAGAGGTTTGGCTAGCTTTTGCAAAACATCCTCATCATAAGAGGGTGGTATCCTTCTCTGGCCTTGCAGAAAGTCAGCAAGCACAATGCTTGAGCATCCCCAGACCTGTTGCCCTGGCCTCTGCTCTTCTCAGCCTGCTTTTGCTTTAACTGGATCACTACTACCTCTCCAGGATCCTACTGGTTTCATCTGCTGTTACAGTTTGTCCAAGAAATACTTCAGAATTTTAACTCTTCTTTGGCATGATTTCCATCGAAAGCTCTGATCTTGTGTTTGGGCACCCATTGTTTGCTCAACTTTAATTTTTCAGTCAGAACTGTTTAAGCTGTCTACAGCAGTGGTTCTCAATCTTCCTAATGCCTCGACCCTTTCATACAGTTCTTCATGTTGTGGTGACCCTAACCATAAAATTATTTTCGTTGTTATTTCATAACTGTAATTGTGCGACTGTTTTGAATCGGGCGACCCCTGTGAAAGAGTCATTCGACCCCCAAAGGGGTCGCGACCCACAGGTTGAGAACCACTGGTAGCAGGACTCTTCCTAACTTCTGTCAAGTATTCCTCACTCGCTGGTTTTAATTGCAACAATTGTGTTCGTTTGTATTATTTTTCACTACCCTCTTTGGTCTTCACCATACAATTTCCTTCATTCATTCCTGTCTTCTGTTATTAAAATTTTAATGAAAGTAACATGGTAATTTTGATTTGGTACTACTGAAATAATCCTAGGTCCCTGACCTCAAAATAATTCTGTTTTAAACAGTTCATTCTCTGAAGGTTTGTTCGGGACAAGTGACCCCTTGGCTGCAGGCAGGCTAATAGAACGTCAGACCAGGCGCCAGGGAGGCTGAGAGAATGAGTAGAGTGGGCGGAGGTGCCTGGGGGCAATAGGAACATCAGGCACCTGAGTGAGCAAGCAAAGCCATGGGATTCTAGGGCCCAGGCAAGGGCGTTAAGGGAGGACCATGATCAGACCATCAAAAAGTTCCATGTGTGGTGGAAGCAATTAGCTTGCTCAGTGACCACCCCAAAGGCTGGAGGCTTGCGTCCATCCAGAGAGGCCGGGGAAGGCAGTCCTGCAATCTACCTGTGAAAAATGAACCCCTTAACAAGCCGATGGTGCACAACCCTTTTTTGACACACCTGGATGGCCACGAGTCAGTCAAGTCAACTGGTCACAGGTCTGGAATGGAGGGTGTGAGAAGCTGGTGACCAGCGAGGCCTGTCTGAGAGTCGGTCGGGGAACGCTTCGTGAAGCACCTCATTGGACAAAGCCAGGACTTCGGAGGTTTTAAAATCATGTAGCTACACAGTGCCCAAACTGGGCATCAACTTGCCTAGAACTCTTCAAGAAACCCACAGGGTGTCATTACGGAATGTTTTTTAGATTGAATTAAAAATTAATTTTATTGCGCCTCTTACAATTCTGATAACATTCCATACATCAATTGTATCAAGCATATTTGTACATGTGTTGCCATCATCCTTTTCTAAGCATTTACTTTTTATTTGAGCCCTTGGTTTCAGCTCCTCTTTTTTCACTCTCCCTTCCCCCTGCCTTGTGACCCCTTGATAAATTACAAATTATTATTATTATTTTCATATCTTAACGCTGAACACTCTCTTCCTTCCCCCATGTTTCTATTGTTCTTCCGCCTGTTGGGGGGAGTGGGTGAGATAATTTTTAAAATCTGAAGAGTGAATAAAGAAAACTGAAGAATTGATGCCTGTGGATTGTGGTGTTGATGACCAATATCGACTAGACCGTGAACTACTCGAAAACTCACTGTCGCTGAGTAGGTTCCGACTCACAGTGACCTTACAGGACAGGGTAGAACGGCCCCTGTGGGTTCCCAAGACTGTAACTCTTTAGAGGAGTAGAAAGCCTCATCTTTCTCCTGCAGAGTGGCTGGTGGTTTCGAACTGCTAATCTTTCAGTTTGCAGCCAACCATGGAGCCACTATACCACCACTATGAACTGCTAGAAGAACAAATAAAATTTGTCTTATAAGAAGTAGAGCTAGAATACTTAGAGGAGAGGATGGGCAGATTTTGTCTCATGTACTTTGGAACCAGTCCCTAGAGAAGGACATCGTGGGTGGTAAAACAGAGGGTCTGAGAAAAAGAGGGGTGGCTTTGATAATGGGCTCAAACTTGGAAAGCATGGCGGGGCTGGAGCAGGATCGGGCCGCGTTTCCTCTGTTGCACACAGGGTCATTGTGTGTTGGGAAACACTTAACAGCACCGCCCCCACCAGTGCCCATCATCGGAGCTCACTTTTGCTGATCCTGAATTTCCTTTAATATACCTGAAATGGACGGACCCAGGTCAACTCCCCTCATAAAGATCTGAGCGAAATGAAGATTCCTAGCTATAGAGGGCGCCCTTGACAGTTCCAGTGGCCTTGTAGCTTTGGCGAGCGGGAACTCCGGCCTCCACAAGCAACCCAGTACCAGGGCGGCTCCTTCCCCAACCTTTGGCTCCAGCGCCTTGGGCATCCCAGACTCTCCCACTGCGCTGAGATTTTGTGTGAGGGGCTTTTACTGCTACTGACCACAGGGACACCGACTGGTCATGTTCATGACCACTGTTCTCTCGTCACCCCTTCCCAAGTTCATTGAGTTGATTCGGATGCACCCCCCTTGTGTGGAATAGTGCTTGTCCCGTACAGTGTCCAAGGCTGTCAATCTTCACGAAGGCAGACAGCCACGTCTTTTTCCTGTGGGGCAGCAGCTGGGGGGCTGGAACTTTTTGGGTAGCCGCTGAGAATGTAACCATTGTGACACCATGTCCCTTGACTTCCTTCCCAAACAGTTCTTGTTGTGGTTGTTAGGTGCTCTTGCGTCGGTTCCGGCTCACAGCGACCCTGTGCACAGAACGAAACACCGCTGGGTTCTGCTCCGTCCTCACAAGTGTTATGTCTGCGCCCAATGTTGCAGCCATGGTCCCAGTCCATCTCACTGAGGGCTTTCCACTTTTCCACGGCTGCTCCGCTTCACCCAGCACGCCGTCCTTCGCCAAGGGCTGGGCTCTTCTGACAAGTACGTGAACCAAAGTCTTGCCTTTGCCAGAGGGCCAAACCCAGGCCCTTTGAGGATGGGAAGAACTGAAGTTGAATTTGCAGAACTTTGGGCTCTGACCACAGAGCTGTACCGTTAACCACAGCCCTCTACCCTGTGTCAACCTGCAGGGGCCAGCGTGGTTTTCTAGAGCCAGGCCAGCTTCCTTCCCTGGGCACCCTTTCCTTTCTTATAGCAGAGTGAGGGGAGGAAGTCTCTGGGCCTCCAAGGAAGGAAAGAGGGGGAGGAAGAGGAGCATAGAGGCATCTGAAGACCTGGCTGGTCTGGTTCCCTGTTGCATTTACTGAGGACAGGTCTTTAGAAGAGCGGTGCCTGAAGATGCCTTCAGAGCAAGAACAAAAGCACTTTACAGCTTCTCTGTCCCAGCCTACCACCCGTCCACCCTTAGAGGGAGAATCCCTGCTTTTCACCAGACACGGAATGTACCACTTTGAATACTCGGGATATTTCACACGGAAAATCATTCCCTCGGATCATACTTCTTTTTCTTCTCCTTCTTCTTTTTCTCCCCGCCCCACACTTTTTATTGGGAGCTAATAGAGTTATCATATCATTCCATAATTCAATCACATGAAGCACTATTGTACAATTGTTACCATAATCAGTTTCAAAACATTCTTTTTCTTCTTGAACTCCTTGATGTCAGCTCCCCTTTGCCCCCCACCACACACACAGTTTCCCCCCACCCTCCAAGAAACCCTTATTCTACCTGCTGTCTCTATGGGTTCATCAATCCTGGGTTTCATATACCAAAAAATATATAACCAAAATTGAAGAGAGCTAGCCCCAATGACAAAATGCACCAAAGCTAAACCCTAATCTGAAGAAAAAGAAAACAAAAAGTACACATATGATGTTGAAACCCAGATCAGGTCAATGTGTAAGGGAGGGATCAACTGACAGATTTTAACTGTTCAGCCGGGTTTATCATTTTGATCTCTTACAGTCATCTCTCCAATGTAGTCTCTTTTGTAACCAGCTTCCTCCCATCCCTCCATTACGTATGGAAGGCAATCACCGGAGGCTTATTTCCTGCGTTGATCTCACAAATGTATCTTGGGCTCCACTGCCATCCAAAGCCTTCTGCAAACCGGAACCTCACAATTTGGGCTCTGACACTAATTCCTCCTTCGACTGTGGATTATATGCTTTGCAATCCTTTGGTCATTGGTGCAGATCATAATTCAATCATTCAGGTGCTCCACGGAGTTCGTGCTGCACTCTACATTTTACAGAGAGAAGGGTATGAATAATATGAAACAAAATGATAACCCATACAAAAATAAATGGAAAATACATTTAAGAAGATGTTCCCCAACCAGTTAGTTGGGGTAGAGGCCACTCTGGCTCATGGTCATGTGTGTCAACGGAGATCTTGACTCCAGAGGCTTTTCAGTGGTGCATCTTTCAGAATTGGCTCACTAGGTCTTTCTTCCAAAGTGTTTCTGGGAAGACTTGAACATATAACCTTTGGGTTAGCAGCCAAGTACATTAAACATTTGCAGCACTCAGACTGAATGTGAAAGAAGAACTGTAACTTTGCCTGTGTTTGAAATCCTCAGTCTGTTTTAGATAGATTAGGACTTTTAGAGCCAAAATGAAATGTGGAGGCCAATAGGATCAGGTATCAGGCATCAAAGAACAAAAAATCATATCATTGTGCATAAGGGGGAGTGCAGAGGGGAGACCCGAAGCCCATCTGTAGACAACTGGACATCCCCTTACAGAAGGGTCGCGGGGAGGAGATGAGTCAGTCAGGGTGCAGTGTAGCAACAATGAAACATACAACTTTCCTCTAGTTCTTTAATGCTCCCCACCCCCAACTATCATGATCCCATTTCTACCTTACAAATTTGACTAGACCAGAGGATGTACACTGGTACAGATAGGAACTGGAAACAGGGAATCCAGGACAGATAAACCCCTCATGACCAGTAATGAGAGTAGTGATACCAGGAGGGGGAAAGGGAAGGTGAGGGAGAAAGGGGAACCAATCACAATGATCTACATATAACCCCTACCTGGGGGATGGACAACAGAAAAGTGAGTGAAGAGGGACATTGGTCAGTGTAAGACATGGAAAAATAATAATTTATAAAGTCCCAAGGGTTCATGGGGAGGGAGGGCAGACGAGGGAGGGGAAAATTAGGAACTGATACCAAGGGCTCAAGTAGAAAGCAAATGTTTTGAGAATGATGGTGGCAACAAATGTATGAATGTACTTGACACAACGGATGGATGTGTGGATTGTGATAAGAGTTGTACAAGCCCCCAATAAAATGATTTAAAAAGAAAGAACGAACGAAAGAGAAATGTGGAGGCCAATCTTTTGATTTTGCAGCTGTGACACATGAGAACTCACTGCCATGGAGTTGTTGCCGACTTGTAGTGACCCCAATAGGACAGGGCAGAACTGCCCCTGTGGGTTTCCAAGACTGTAACTAACTCAACAGGAATGGAAAGCCTGGCTTTATCCCACAGAGTGGCTGGTGGTTTCAAACTGCTGACTCTGTGCTTCGCAATCCCATGTATAACCCACTCTGCCTCACAGCAGTAGTAGGACTTGAAGCCAAGTCCTCTAAGCTCTTTGAAGACAACCGGTCAACCTTCCTGCGACCACTGCATAGCAACAGAGAGTAAACCGGTGGCTGCCAGGGGCTGGCAGGAGAGGAATGGGCAGGCATTGCTAAAAGGGCAGTGGGCTTCTCTTTGAGGTGTTAGAGAACCGGTTTTGGAAATAAGTAGTGGCAATGGTCACATGGCCCCTGGATGGCACAAACAGCTTTTGTTTAACTAGTAACCTAAAGGTTGGTGGTTCAAATCCACCCACTGGTACCATGAAAGAAAAGCCTGGAGATCTGCGTGTGTAAAGATTACAGCCAGGGGGCAAGGAATGTACAGATGTGCCTCACACAGTTGATGTATGTATGGATTATGGTAAGAGTTGTATGAACCTCCAATAAAATGATTAAAAAATAAAAAGATTCTAGGCAGGGGAATCGATGGGTCAGCTCCATGCATGAGGTCTTCAGGGTCCAAAACCAACTCGGCAGTTGTGGGGTTGAGGCACCACAGTGTGATGGTGATGACAATGACGGCATACCTACCACGGGGAACATGGCCAGTCTTAGGTTATGTAGGAGAGAGCTTCCAAAGTTTCATGAACACGTCCCTGTCCCTTTCCGTCTCTTCTTCCAGGACGTCTTTGAAACACGCAGACCTCGGACTGGGGTGAGCTGTTGCTATAGCGATCTGTTCACAGTTAACTTGTTGTTGTGACTTAGGCTGGGGTTGACATTTCCAGAGAACCACTTTTGTATCCATCAACTTTGACACCTGATAAACCACAATAGCTTGCCTGTCCATCACCCCCTTCCCCGGCCACCTTTACCAGCTTCCTCTTGGAAGATATTTCTGCCCCCTTCACTAAGCTGACATCTGTCTACCTCTGTCCTGTTACTTCTCTTCTCTCCCTTCTTCTCCCACCTGTGATAAGCACCAACATCTGTTTCTGTTGGTAGGAAAACCTTGGTCTCTGATTTGCATACCAGCGCTCACATGCAATGGTCGTCCTTTAGTAATGGGCTAGCTTCACTCAGCACCATGCCCTTCAAGTCTGTCCAGGTCCCGAGCTGGCTCGGTTTCATCATAATCCTTTAGTGGTGTATACTATTCCATTGTGTCTATGTACCAACGTTTATTTATCACTCCAGATATTTATTTATCTGGGCATTTAGGTTGTTTCCATCGTTTTGCTCTTTATTGTGAATAAAGGCCTTGACTTTGAGTCAAACAGCACCCGCGCACCGTTCCTCATGCCGTCCTTGCTGAGAAGCCTTTTGGTATCGACGTGGCTCTTGGTGCCAGCTCGGTAAACAAACCACCATTTGTTGTGCTCTAAAAATAAGCCTTTTTAGCTCTGACCAGCATTCAGCTCACTCTCCTGAGCCAAAAGTTTGGTTCTTCTTGAGGCTGATAAGTGGTGGCTTATGTCACCTTAACATGGCTACAGGCCATCTTGCTTAGAAGCCAAATCCTTACCTTGATGGCAGAAGCGATATAGTCAGGGCTGAGAGTGCAAATGCAAAACAAAACAAAAAAAATCACAGGCATTTTTCAAAATAGGTTTTGGGTTGGACATGCGGAGGGGCAGGAAGAAGAAGAATGCACTCTAGAGTGGGGCTGGGGGTGGGGTGGGAAGGAGGATGGGGACAGTGGCAAAGAAAAAGGAATGCAGTTTCCAAACCCGAGAATGAGCACACACAGACACCTGTCCTTCAGTGTTCATTTTGGCTGTATTCTCTGTATCCATGGGAGGAAACACTTGAAGTTAATGAAATCCATCCCATTGTGGCAGTTACATAATCTACTGTCAATTTGAGGAAGGGGTGGAGTCTAGCCTGTCAATCAGGTCGCAGTTTGATGACCTTGTTTGGAAGCCAGCTAAACCCTCTTTCCCTACAAGACATTCCTGTTGACAAGCCACATGGAGCTATGCTGATGGAGCCAGAGACCTCTAGATGAGGAGCCACGTGGAGACCCGTCAGTGCTGAGATGCTTCCACCACCACTGGATCCACAAAACATGCCACCCACTGGCTTGTGATCTTCCTGCATTCGGTGTTATTGCATGTGTTGTGTGGGTCTAAAGAGGAATTTATAGACTGTTATCAGACATATGGGCTAATATCAGACTTATGGGCTTGATCTGGACTGGTCTGGGATGTTTTGTTAATGTACAATGACTGTTTATATAAAGCTCTTTCTTACACACACACACACACACACACACACACAAAGAAATCCGTCCCTAAGAGCAACACACGGTATGATTTCATTTACAAGAAATATCCTGACTGGACAGAGAAGATTAGAGGTTACTAGAACATTGGAGAGTGGGGGTTATTATTTAATGGATACAGAGTTTCTGTTGGAGGCAATAAAATGTTTTGGAAATATATAATGGTGATAGTTTTATTACATTATGAATATGATTAATGTTACTGAATTGGAAGCCTGGAAATGGTTAGGATAGCACATGTTACGCTACATGTATTGGCCCCTGGCACAAACTACGTGTGCTCAACTACTAACCTAAAAGCTGGTGGTCTGAAAACCTACCCAACTCTCTGCCGTCAAGTTGGCTGACACGCCTCGTGTCTCTACAGGGCAGAGGCGAATGGCTCCTTCGGGTTCCCTAGACTGCCAATCTTTACAGGAGTAGCAAGTCTCATCTTTCCCCCGAGGATCAGCTGTGGTTCTGAACTGCTCACCTTGTGGTTAACAGCCCCACGTGTAACCACCGTGAAAGGCCTGGCAATCTGCTTCTGTCAAGATGGCACTGCCAAGAACACACCACGGGCAGTTCTCGCCTGTCAGGCAGGGGGCAGCCACGAGTCAGAATCGGTTCCACAGCGAGGGATTTGACTGTTACTCATAATCTGCGACCATAAAAAAGAACACTATAAAAAGCAAAAAATGAACATTATAATAATAAAATTATTGTGGTGGTTACATCATTTCATGTCAACTTGATAAATAAGTGTAGGAGTGGGACTCTAGTCTGACAATCAGATCTCAAGGACGATTGAAGCCACCTTGTGGGTGTGACCTTCTCTTGAGGATTCTGGGAACTTCCTCTCTTTCTCTCCCTGCGTGTGGGCCACACACTCTCTGCCTTCATCTTCCTGTGGGCAAGCCATGTGGAGCCACGCTGAGACCCGAGCGAGTCATGCGGTAGAGACCTGTGGAGACAGCCCCATCTAAGAGTGTCAGTGAATTTGAAAGAAAATGTCTTGAAAATGATGGTGGCAGCAATTGTACAATGATCTAATTGAATTATGGATTGTTATAATATCTGTAAGAGCTCCCAATAAATAAATACATATTTTTTATTTTATTATTTTTTATTATTATTTTTTAAATACATATTTTTTAAAAGTAAGTAAAACTAAGAAATGACAGGAGCTATGGCATTTATTTATTTAAAAATCATTTTTATTGGGGGCTCTTACAGCTCTTATAACAATCCATGCATCAATTGTATCAAGCATATTTGTACATATGTTGCCATCATTATTTTATAAACATTTACATTCCATTTGAGCCCTTGGTATCAGCTCCTTGTTTTAGCCACCCTCCCCTCTCCCACCCTCATGACCCCTTGATCAATTATAAATTATTATTCTTTTCATATCTTACACCAATTGTTGTCTCCCCCGCGGTTCCTTCCCCGCTCCTCTCCCCACCTTTCCCCTACCCTCCTGGTATCGCTACTCCCATTTCTGTACCTGAAGGGTTTATCTGACCTGGGTTCCGTGTGTGGTGAGCTCTTATCTGTACCTGTGTACATGCTCCGGCCTAGCCCGCAGTGAAAGGCATGGGTGACTGGGGTCATGATCGTGGGGAGTAAGGAAACTTCAACGAAGACATTGACTTTATGGTTTGCTATAAGCAGGCCATCTCACACACAGATTAAACATGGATACAGAGACACTTCTCAAACGTCGGCTCAAGAGGAGGCAAGATTGACCAACAGGGCCATCACATTCCTTCTCCTCCATGCCCCGCCTCCAAGTTGCTGTATGTTCACAACATAGTTGTTGTTTGGTGCCATCAAGTCAGTGCCTGCCCATACCTGACCCTATGCACAGGAACACGGTCCGGTCCTGCACCATCCTTACAATTGTTCCATGCTGGAGCCTATTCGAATTAACGTAGGTCTTCAAATCCAGCCTCAGATGGTCTCTGTGGGTCCGTGTCCTGGGGCTCCCCAGCTGAGAGGTGCAGGGACTGGAAGGGCCAGGCCAGCTTCAGGTGTGTGCGGCCCCTGCTTCCTTTAACACAGTCCCTATCTTGAACCTTTCAGTAACTTTTCTGAACAAAGAACCCCCCACTTCCATTTTGCACTTCACCAGTAAATTAGGGAGCCAGTTCTGCTTAGCCCCTCACAGGTACTAGGGGTTAGGAGTATCTTTGCCTTCCTAGTTGCTAGGGAACCCTGGTGGTGTGGTGGTTGCGAGTTGGGCTGTGATCCTCCTGGTTGGCAGTTTAGAACTGCCAGTAGCCGCTTAGGAGAAAAACTGGGAAAACTGGGCTTCCTACCCCAGTGAACAATTACAATCTTGGAAACCTACTGGGGGGCAGGTGGGGGTTACCATGAGTCAGCATTGACTCATCGGCAGTGAGTAGTTCTGTTTTGCTTAATTGCCGATGTTTTCATGGTAGAGCTGTGCCCCACAAAGTGCTGTTGGCTGTCTTCTGGACAGAAATCACTCCACAGGCCTTTTCTTCCTCAGAGCTTCTGGGAGGTTTGAACAGCCAAACTTCAGATTGCTCTCCATCACAAACCAGGTGTGCCACCCAAGCTCCCGGGCTCACAAAAAGGTGATGACTCCTCCCTTTCTCTCCAGCCTACAGCACCCCACCTAGCGCATAGTCACACTCTGCTGGCACGGCCCTCCTGACTCGCTCTCTCCCTGAATCCACTCTCACACGTCCTCCCCACCCAGCCCTAGCAGTCCTGGACCATCTGATCGCATCACTCTTCTGCTTGCACCCCCTTGCCAGCTTAGCATGAAGATGGAAGAAGCCCGTGAGGTCTCCAAGGCTCCCTGCTTCTTGTCACCTAGCCTCGCCCTTGTTCCCAGGTCCAGTCACCCTGGGCAAGGGCCCCTCCATTCTTCTGTGTAGTCATGCTCCATTCTGCACCCTCAAATACCTTCTGCTTGGCCAACTCTCTTCCACCTTTCCCACCCATCTTCCCTCACCAATGTCTCTAGCATCTTTCTACAGTCCTTTCGCCCATTTTCCCAAGGTGCCCCCTTTTGCTGCCATGGCTCCTTCTAAGAGCTGGCCCTCTTGGCACTACCCACTCTATGCCTGTCTTCCTGTCGTTGTCATGGAAACTGACTGAGCTCTGACTCTGTTCCAGGACCTAGTCTGCCTACTCCACGTCTGTCAGCTCATTAAATTGTCACAGCTGCCCTATGAATTTGACCGAAATGAAGGAAGACCTTTTGCAGAAGAAAGGTCAAGTTACCTGCTTCTGTAAGGTCACAGTCAAGAAAAGGCTTCTGGGGCAATTCTACTCTGCAGCCCCTGGGTCGTCCCGAGGCCACACTGACTCAATGGCAACAGGATTTGTGTGTGTGTGTGTCCCCACCTTGGGATAGGGGATGCCTTTTGGGGAGAAGAGCCCACCTTGGCATCTGGAAATAAAACGGGCTGCCAACTTCCAGTGCCCAGGGAGTAGGCCCTGGGCTAGCCCCTTGCACAGGGCTTAGCCCACACTGGTGCCAGGTTCATGTGCAAACCAGACAAATGAATGATGGACAGAGTCCCTGAGGGACCAGACTTTCAGCCCTGGCTCTATCCCGCCCATGGGGTTGAACTGCCATGGTTGTGGAGTGGCTGCTAGTGTCAGACATCTATCTAGGCCCATTGTTCGGAGCCTTTGTTTCCCCAACCTAGAAAGGGCACACTAAGCCATGGCAGGGCTTACTGAGAAGATTGTGTTATTTTCCTGTAAGTTTTTAAATGGCTGTACCTGGCAGCCTGCCCACCCCCAACCAATATGTGACATGTGTCTCAGTTGCCACCCCAACCCCAGACAGGGCAAGAGGGACCAGTTGGCCCCTTCAGCCCAGCCAGCCCCTGCTGGAGCATTGTGTGGACCCTAATGTTACCCACCCCTTGGGGGTCCTTGCAGCGCACCTCAGAGGAGCCCCCCACGGAGGCCGGCAGGCCCCACCTTCCTCCTCCAGGCCCGCCCACCTCGGGCCTCGCTCCGGACGCCTGTAGCTCTCCACCAAGGCTGTGCGCCTGGTCCCGCCCTTGGACTCATTATCTGTTTCCGCGTCAGACTCGCCGGGAACTTGGCAGCCCCTCCCGCGGTGTTCGAGAACACTTTGTGCCCTGCGCCTGCCCTCCCCCCTCCGTCCCCGCCCCCGCCCCCCGCCACCACGCTGGGCACTCCCTCCCGCCGTCCCGGATGCCTGGAGCGGCCCAGAGTTTGGGTCCCTTGGCAAGGGGACCGGCACCCACATCGAAGCCGCGGGCGGGGAGGGGGCGCGGAGGCACGCACTTGCCCTCCTCTCCCGGAGCCTGGGTCACATAGGTGGCTCGGCGCCCGCGGGCTGGGTGTTCAAATATGAGTCCGCGCTCAATGGAGAGGTTCTGAAAGATGCCGTGGCCCATTTTAGAACAAAGCCCAATTCTCAGCCTGCGGCGGCTGTTTTGATGCCGGCCCGGGGTCAGGTCCTCCGCGCGCGGCGAGCGAGCAGCGCCAGCAACCTGCGCACAGACACCGGCTAAGCCTTCTCGGCCCGCTGCAATGGGGATCACCCGCCTGGGAGGGGCGGTTCGGCACCGGCGGCCCGCCGCGCTCTCCAGACGTCGGTGCTGGGGTCCCACGGCCGGCCGGCGACGCTCAGCCCCGGGGTCCGCCTCCCCGCCGCCTGCACCCCGCCCCGGGCGCCCCAGCTGCACGCGCGGCGCTGGCTCCAAAGTGCGTCACGGGCACCGGCCGCGCTCCTCGGGTGGCCAGGGCGAGGCTGGCGCGGGGCCAGGGCGGGCCGGGCCGGGGGTGCCGGGCCGTCTCCGGGGCGGGACCCGAGCGTGGAAGCCGCTCAGGTCGCTGGACCCTCCGCGCGCTGCTGGGGCACCCTCCGCGGTGGGCAGCGCGCCAGAGACCCGCCTGGGCAGTCGCGGGGCACGAAGGCTACCCCTTCCCTTTTGCCCTCCTGGTTTCCTCTCGCGCCGGGCGGCCGAGCTTCCTTCCCCGGGGAAACGACGCGGATCCTCGCTGGGACTCCTCGGCCCGCCCCGCCCCAGTTCCCCGCCCCCGCCCCCGGCCTGGGGAGCCCCAACTGGCCGAGCCGGTGAGAGGTACCGGGCCACTCGGCGAGGAGCCGGCGGGAAGCCACGGAGCCACTAGAGCCTGACCTGCCCCGCCATGTGACGTTGCCCTCCGCCCAGCAACGCCCCGCGCACCCCGAAACATGCTTCTGCGGGGACTCGAGCGCCGGTCTCCGGCGCCCCAGCCCGCTCAGCATCCCAGCCTCCGCAGGCAGGTAGAGCCTCCGGGGCAGCTCCTGCGCCTTTTCTACTGCACCGTCCTGGTCTGCTCCAAAGAGATTGCCGCGCTCACCGACTTTTCTGGTAAGTCACTTCCCTCCCGGTGCGACCCTGGGGGACACGGCGGGCCCGGCTGGATTAAAGTTGGGGCGCGCTCACGGCCAGTTTTTTGTTTGTTTGTCTTGCGTGAGCCTTTGGCAGGGAGCGCCCTAAAAGGAAGAGTAGGTAACTATTTGGAGTTGACCTCAACTTCTCAGCACCGAACCCGGCTCTGGCTCCCGGTAATCCATCTGAGCGACAGCGAGCTGAGAAATGACACGTGTTGTCGCACTCAGTTGGGGCCAGGTGAACTTTCTGGGCGCCCATGTAAGGGAGACGTGCCCAGGGGACAGCAGACTCTGAGCCAAGCCCGCAAGCCAGAGGCGAGAGCTCCTTGGGTACCGCTGCTGATCACGTACAAATTCTGTGAGAGATAAGAAGAAACTTAGAGAAGAGAGAGGGGACGTGGGCCAGGACTTTACCGCCAGAAGGTATCAGCCTCCCTTATCTGATCTCACTCTCCTTTACCCAGAGATAGTGGGACTTGTTATTGGAGGACCCAGACCTGGGTTCTGTAACTGATCTCAGGTAGCTAGTTGAGATGCGGCGATGCAAAGTGAAAGAAGTTTGCAGGTGGATGATGGAAGCAGAGCAGCGTGCTTTTAACTAGTGTTCCCACGGCTTACGGGGATGGGGGGGGGGAGGAAACGTTCTCAAACTAACTTCACCACACCCGGGTCTACCTCTGGTGAGGCTGGCGGCTTCTCCCTTGCCCCAGCCCAGCTTCTGCCAGACCCAACGTAGCATAGACCAGTGGCCCCCTCCCCGACGCAGTGCAGGGTCTTTTGCAGTGTACGCATGGCAAAGGAGTCCCTCCCCAGCCCTGTTTGTACAGTAGCCTAGTACAAGGCAGAAAACACTGACAAACCAGGAGCGAAGTCGGGCTCCTAGTTTACTTACAGAGAATGTCATTGTTAGCCGAGAGCCCTTCGGTCAGAGGTCTTTTGCTTTGAATATTTAATACCAAGGCAGTATTCCCACAAGGCCAAGGAAGCCAAGATATGCCTATTTGGCAAGCAAATCGGAGCCCTTAAAAAAAAAATAAAATCAAGCACCACAGGGTCAGGACCACAGGCTCTGGTGAGTGTGCCAGAGATCTGCATCGGGTTTTTCCAGGGCTATTGACTTTTGATTTTAATAGAATCTTTCAAAGTTCTGTCTTCTGGCGAGCCACTCTGAACTCTGCCGCTGGCTTGCACTCAGTGCTGTCAGGAGAGAATGGAAAGCTGACAAGCCCATTTTGGGTGACATCATTCCAACTGAACAAATAGTGCTTCAGGTCAATGCCAGTGTCACCATTAGTTTCCTTTCGAGGCTTAGAGAGACACTTAGAGTTTGTTTCCTCAGCCCAGCGGTTGTCAGGCGAGCAGCACCCTGTAGGTGACCACACACGTTTGGAATTGCCTGCTGCCTATGGACGCCTGGAAGCTTTCAAACCAAATCAAACCCAAAGCACCACATCCGTGGGACTGGGGTTGATTCCCACTCCTGGCCGCCGTGTGTGTGTGTGTGTGTGTGTGTGTGTGTGTGTGTGTGTGTGTGTGTGTGTGTGTCCCCGCTGCACAGGGTTTCCCAGGGCTGTGATCTTTCAGAAATGGATTGTCAGAGCTTTTTCAAAGGCGCCTCTGGGTGGGTTCCAACTGCCCACCTCACAGTTGTGAACTGAGCACTTAACCACTCCTGCCACCCACAGACTCCTTACCAGCCAAACTAGAAGCCCAACTTGGATCCTAAGGGAAATGGATGCCTTGAGGCGAGTTCTTAGAAGTAAGATAAATCCGGACAGTAATGTTCCCTGCTTTCCAGAGGAAGAATCCCTCTCAGAGCTTCAAACTCCCTGAACCAGCAGTAGGGGGTGATATTGCCAGGCCCATGGGAGACCAGTCCTGACTGTCCCTCCCAGCAGGTTTTCTCTGGAGACCTCAAGACTAGGATGCTACTGATAGTCTTAAAATTTTTTAAGTGTCCTTTTATTTTTTTTATGCTTCAAGGTAAATTTTAATTGATTAAAAATAATTAAATTTCACTTATGTCTTGCTCTCTGTACATAATTAAATTTCACACTTGTTTACACAATTCCATTCTCTCCAACTGGAAGCTGTGTAGGATCTAGTCCAACTGTCTTCATTGAAACAGCAATATCAAACAAATAGTCATAGCATTCACACATGGTTTTAGCCTTCTGCCATGTCTCTCCCCATACATATACCCCATGACGTCGGACCAGCACTGCACAGGAGTCTGAGTATTCATCCATTGCACGAGCCATTTGTTCTTTGAGGTCTTTCTCCTCAGGAGTATTCTCAATAATGGGCACTACCAACATGTCATTGTATCTATAGTACCCGCTGGAGGTACACTTCCGGATCCCTTTGATCATCTCCTGATGTGTGATTTTAAACTCTTGTCCTGGATAAAGGATGGTGGTCATGACAGCAGCCTTGGAGTGCGTGTGGATCACTGCGCCGGCTCCTCTCATTGTGTAAGCGTTCATGAACAGGGGGGTACACTGGCTTTTTCTGAGCTGCTTATATGGTGGAGGTCCACGTATGTCCTGTTGTCCTGTTCATTTATGTCACAAACAAACAGGTCTTCAGGCTCAATTCATTCCTTTTGCACTCCTGAAGGGGCGATGTAGATTTCATTTCCATGCTTCAAGCTAATGCCACCTCCGGTCCCAGTGACCCAGCCCAAATGGTAGAACTGTTTGCAAAGCTCTGGGATCAGGTATCTTGGATGTTCCTTGTCCTGAAGGAGGCACCGCCCGGAGGTACAGTCACCGTCTGGAGCTCGGCAGTGAGACATGGTCAGGATGCGGGCGATCGTGGCACGGGCGTGCGGTGGCCGCTCGCCCGGGCTCCCTTGCAGTCTTCGTGTGCAAGCAGGCGGCGCTCAGGGCTTCAGTGTCCTTTTATGAGAAACAAATAAAAACACTGCCCCTCAAGCCGCAGGCACCCTCACCTGCACATCCAAGTCTTACATCGTCTGACAGTGGGGAACTCAGAAAGGTCTGTGGAAGAAAGATGCTGCCTTCCAAAGATGGCTAATTTGACTGAATAAACTTTTAGGGCCCCCTTAGCCAAGTGAACCATAGCGTCCAAGATTTCTAAGCTCCAAAGATGCTTGAGTGATGGGCTGAATGTTTAATTGAAGCAATGGATCCTGATCACATGACTCCAAATCCACCCCCACCCACCCCCTACCGCCTTAAACCCACTGCTAGCTTCTCTCAACAGGCGGTCCTGTTTGTTTTTATGCACTTGGAAGGGGAGACAGAGACCAGGCTGTGGGCTCGCCCCCTATCACACCCCTGTTGAGCCTTACCACAATATCCCAGGGCGAGAGAGATAGGTTTCTAAACAAGGAAACTTCAAAAACTGGATCAGAAGGGGAGCTGGGACTTGGAATTCCTTGGCCCTGCCAGCAAGCGGATTCGGTGAGGCTGGGGTACCCACCCACGTGAAAGAAAGCGGTAGTATGTCAAGGTCCTCCGCCTCCTTCTCATAGAGCCTCCCCGGAGATCAGCGATGCGGTTTGGAAGAGTGACCACCGACTTGCGCTTCTTTGCAGCTCTTCCCTGAGCTCCATACTAATGCTGTCAGCTGGTGTCCTTCTCCTGGGTCACTGAATGCTATGCCTTGGGAATTCCAGCATCTGGACCCCACTCTTAATAAGCCAGAGGCTGCTTCAGGGCCACCCCCTCAAACTACCTACAAGCTTGTGATTTGTGCTAATCGCCCACAAGCCTGCTGGGCAAAAGGTGCCCTACAGCGCCCTAAGCCCCACCTTCTCCCTCTTCCCTGGAGTTGTTGAGATACTGCCCGGGGCCACTGGGAGGCTGTCACCGCTGCATTAAAAATGCATCCCAGGGAGAGGCAAGAGCAATTCATGCAAAAGCAATGACTCTACTCCTCGGTCCCAAACTCCATGTGCTTGGCTTCCATCCATTTTCCTCCTTGGAACTCAGTTCTGTTCTTCTGACTGCATTCCCAAATTGAGGGCTGGGCCAAGAGGCCCACATGGATCACTGCTTTTGAAAGTTCATGTTTGTAGAGGACAATACTATCCCATGGTCTTTCTTGGTTCAGAGAACATGGCGGGGAGTTAGGCCTGAAGGGTGAGGGTTGGGAAGGAGTGTGTGTTGGGGGGTGGAGGAAAGGCCTTTTGGTAGTCTCACCATCAGACTCAAAGTAGTCCCTGAATTCGCCCCTGCCTTTAAAAGTGGCGGGGCCCTGGTAATGAAGTGGTTATACATCAGGCAGCAATCTGGAACCACCAGTAGCTCCGTGGGAGAAGCACTGGGCATTCTACACCTGTAAACCCACAGGGGTCGCTGTGAGTCAGCATTGACTCCATGGCAGCGAGTTAGAGTTTGGCTGAAAGTGAAGGGGCCCTGGTGGCCTATTAATTATGAGCTGGACTGCTAACTGCAAAGCCAGCCATTCAAAACCACCAGCTGCTCCACTGGAAAAAGACAAGGTTCTCTGCTCCTGTAAAGGGTTGAGTCTCACAAAGCAGGTGCATAAGCAAATGCGGTGAAGAAAGCTGATGATGGCAGGCTATCAAAAGATATAGCGTCTGGGGTCTTAAAGGCTTGAAGGTAAACAAGCGGCCATCTAGCTCAGAAGCAACAAAGCCCACATGGAAGAAGCACACCAGCCTGTGTGATCATTAGCAGACATCAAAGAACAAAAAAATCATATCATTGTGAAGGAGGGAGAGTGCGCAGTGGGGACCCAAAGCCCATCTGTAGGCAGCTGGACATCCCCTCACAGAAGGGTCGCAGGGAGGAGACGAGCCAGTCAGGGTGCAATGCAGCAATGGTGAAACATACAACTTTCCTCTAGTTCCTAAATTCTCCTTCACCCACCAACCCCCCACCACTATCATGATCCCAATTCTACCTTACAAATCTGGCTAGACCAGAGGATGTACACAGTACAGATAGGAACTGGAAACACAGGGAATCCAGGACAGATGAACTCCTTAGGACTAGTGGTAAGAGTGGCGATACAAGGAGGGTGGAGTGAAGGTGGGGTAGAAAGGAGGAACTGATCACAAGGATTTATATATAACCTGCTCCCTGGACAACAGACAACAGAAAAGTGGGTGAAGGGAGACATCAGACAGTGTAATACATGACAAAATAATAATTTATAAATGATCAAGGGTTCATGAGGGACGGGGAGTGGGAAGGGAGGGGAAAAATGAGAAGCTGATACCAAGGGCTCAAGTAGAAAGAAAATGTTTTGAGAATGATGATGGCAACAAATGTGCTTGATACAATGGGTGGATGTATGGATTGTGATAAGAGTTGTACGAGCCCCCAATAAAATGATTTTAAAAAAAAAGAAAGTTGAGACTCAGAAACCCACAAGGGCAGTTCTTTCTTGCCCTATGGGTTCACTGTGAGTCAGAATTGACTCTCTGGCAGTGAGTTTGTTTGTTTAAGTGACTCTTTTTGTTGTGTCGTTGGACATGGCTTCGGATGGTCCCTCAATTCTTGCTCATGCTCTGTGTTTTGCTCTGTTATTCTTTTTTTGTAAGGCCAGCAGGGTCTCCTCATTCCTTCTTCCTCTACTCTTTCTTTCTATCTTTTTTTTTCGTTCTCACTCTCTCTCTTTCCTTCTCCAAGAAGCTCTGAGTGATTGTTAGGCTAATAGGTGACTTTAGAAGGAATGGGCTTGGTTCATATCCAGGCGCCCCCTCCAAAAAAAAAAAAGAAGGAATGGGCTGACACACTTTCCAGTTGTGAATTCCTAGAGACTCCTGACTTCTGACACAATATCTATTAGGTGCTGTCGCGTTCCCTCTGACTCGGCGCACCCTCAGATGTCACAGTCCTGGGCCATCTTCACTCACATTCTTGCAGCCACTGTGGCATTATGTTGAGGGTCTTCTTTTTCCCTGATGCTCTGTCTTATCAAAGAAGCCCCGGTGGCACTGTCGAGTAAGCCTTGGAGTGCTCACTGCAAGGTCAGCAGTTCAAACCCACTAGTTGGAATCTACTAGGTAACAGTGTACTTGAGGTTACTTTACCAAGCATGATGTCCTTCTCCACGGACTGGTCTCGCCTAACAACATGTTCAAAGTACATAAGATGAAGTCTCGCCATCCTTGCCCATGTTGTTGTTGTTAGATGCCGTCCTGTCAGTTCCAACTCATAGAGTTCCTGTCTACGACGAAGGAAATGAGGCCTGGCCTGGGCTGCCTCCCCACTGTTCTGTTGTCAGGTTGGAGTCATTATTGCCGACACCATGTCAACTTCTCTTTGACCTTGTGCTGTACCGGGCATGGTTTCCCCTTAGAATTCTTCAATATCACTATGTGAGCCTCGAATTTATGTCCAGTTCTTTCCGTGTAAGAGCCACCCAGTGTATTCTTCCCTTTGGGCTTTATGCGCCAATCATTTTCTAACGCCACTTGGCACTAGTTTGGTTTCTCAAGCCATCCTTGAAAGCTTCTGTTGGGCTCTTTTGTCTCATCATCTCTTTCTTTCACTTAAGCTACTTAGTCTATGTTTAAGAGCAAGTTTCAGAGCCTCTTCTGACATCCATTTTGCCATTTTCTTTCTTTCCTGCCTTTTTAATGACCTCTTATCTTCTTCATGTATGATATCTTTGATGTCATCCGACAACTTGACTGGTCATTTATGTTCACTGGGTCAAGTCTACTCTTGATAGTGTCTCTAAATTTAGATGGGATAAACTCAAGACCATACTTTAGCTCTGGTGGTTTTCCTTAGCTTGAACTTGCATATGAATAATTAGTGGTCTGTTCCACAGTTGACCTCTCATTTCATTTTTGCTGATTATATTGATTGAGTTTTCTCATTGACTGTTTCCATAGATGGAATATACCTTGATTCATGGATACTCCATAGGGTGGTGGTGGTGGTGGGCAGCGTGTATAGATGTTGTGTATGTTGTTGAAAAATATAGTTGCAATGAGTATGTACTTGGTCTTGCAAAATTCTAACATGCTATTTGCAGTTATCACTAATGGCAATATTTTCCAACTACGGGTCCTTCTTGGTTTTCACCTTCAACATTCTACTTGTCAGTAGCTATCAATGCATCTTGATTGCATGTTTGGTCAAATTCAGACTGTAATTGATCAAACATGCAATCAAGATGCATGGTTAATTATTGGTGATTGGAAGGCAAATGTTGGAAACAAAGAGGAATAGTAGTTGGAAAATATAGTCTTGGTGAAAGAAATGAAACTGGAGAGCCCATGATAGAATTTCACAAGACCTATGACTTCTTCATCTCACAAAGGTGACTGTACACATGGACTTCTCCAGAAGTCAAATTGACTACATCGGTGGCAAGAGATCATGGAGAAGTTCAATATCAGCGGACCGTGGAGCAGACCATCAATTGCTCATATGTAAGTTAAATTTGAAGCTGAAGAAAATTAAAACAAGTCAAGAGCCAAAATATAACCTTGAATATGTCTGAATTTTGAGAACATCTCAAGAACTTATTTGATACACTGAACATTCACGACCGAAGACTTAATAATGACATCTAGAACATCATACATGAAGAAATAAAAGGCCATCAAAAAGGCAGGAAAGAAAGAAAAGACCACAGTAGATATCGAAACCTACTCTGAAACTTGCTCTTAATCATAGAGTAGCTAAGGCAACTGGAAGAAATGATGAAGCCAGAGAGTTAAACAGGAAATTTCAAAGGGTAGCTCAAGAAGACAAAGCAAAATATCATAGTGAAATGTGCAAAGGCCTAGAGTTATAAAACTGACAAGGAAGAACTTGTTCAGAATTATCTTAATCTGAAAGAACTCAAGAAAAAAGTCAAGCCTCTAATTGCAATGTTGAGAGATTCTGGATGCAAAATAGTGAATGATGCAGGTAGTATCAAAAGAAGATGGAAAGAATACGCTGTCATCTTAACTAACTACACTTTGTATTATAATACTTTGTTTTCTCAAGTGACCCTTTGAAATATTCTGTTTGGCTCTTTTGTACCAAAAGAACTAGCCAACATCAAACCATTCAAAGAGATAGCATAATGAGCAAGAACCAATAGTACTCAAGGAAGAAGTTCAAGCTTCACTGAAAGCACTAGCCCAAAACAAGGCTCCATCCAGGAAAGGATGGAATGCCAATTAAAATGTTCCAACAGCCAATGAAGTACTAGAAGCACTCACTCATCCTATGCCAGGAAATTTGGAAGACAGTTACTTTGCCACCTACCTGGAGAAGATACATATTTGTGCCCATTCCAAAGAAACATGACTCAATGGACGGCACAAAATATAAACAATGTCATTAATAGGACCTGAAAGCAAAATTTTGCTGAAGATCATCCAACAAGAGTTGCAGCAGTACATTGACAAGGAGCTGCCAGAGGTCCAGGGTGGATTTAGGATAGGAAGTGGGACAAGTTATATCATTCTAATGAATCTTGCCGCGTTGCAGAGAATACCAGAAAGAGGTTTACTTGTGTTTCACTGACTATGCAAAGGAATTCATCTGTGGTGGATCATAGCAAACTATGGATAGCCTTGAGGAGAATGGGAATTCCAGAACACTTCATTGTGCTCACATGGATCAAGAGGCAGTTGCGCAAACTGAACAAGAAATTCCCGTGTGGATTAAAATGAGCAAAGGTGTGTGTCAGGGTTAGACCCTCTAACCGTACTAGGTCAACACATCTGCGGAGAATGTGGATTATATAAAGAAGAAGGTGGTATCAGAATCGGAGGAAAGCTTAATAACAGCCTGTGATAAGCAGATGACACAGTCTTACTCCCTGAAAGTAAGGAAGGCTTGAAGCACTTACTGATGAAGCCTACTGTGTGGATTACAATTCAATGTCAAGAAGACCCAAATCTTCACGAATGGACCAATAGGTAGCATCATGATAAGTGGAGAAAAGGTTGAAATTGTCAAGGATTTCATCTTGCTTGGCTCTCACAAGCAATGCTCATTCACGGAAGCAGCGGTCAGGAGATCAAGCAACTCACTGCATTGAGAAACTGTGTACGAGACCTCTTTAAAATGTTGAAAAGCAAGGATGGTACTTTGAGGACTAGCTATGCCTGCCCCAAGCCATGCTAGTTTTCAGTTGTCTCATAAGCATATGTGAAGGTGAAAGAAGGCGTGATGCATTTGAATTGTGGCGCCGGTGAAGAACACTGAAAGTTCCGTGGACTGTCAAAAGAACAAACAAAGTTGTCTTGGACGGAGGACAGCCAGAAAGCTCCTGAGAGGCCAGGATGGTGAGACTTCACCCCATATCCTCTGTCCATGTTGTCAGGAGAGACTGGTCTGTGGAAAAGGACATCATACTCTGGTGGTCGAGGACAGTGGAAAAGAGGAAGGCCCTCAGCAAGATGGACTCAGCAAGATGGACTCAGCAAGGTGGACTCGGTAAGGTGGACTCAGCACGATGGACTCAGCAAGGTGGATTCAGCAAGGTGGACTCAGCAAGGTAGACTCAGCAAGGTGGACTCAGTAAGGTGGACTCAGCAAGGTAGACTCAGCAAGGTAGACTCAGCAAGGTGGACTCAGCAAGGTAGACTCAGCAAGATGGACTCAGCAAGGTGGACTCAGCAAGATGGACTCAGTAAGGTGGACTCAGTAAGGTGGACTCAACAAGGTGGACTCAGTAAGGTGGACTGTGGACGCCATTACAAGATGGCGCCGGACCGCGCCCTTATCTTCAGGGTTAGTGATAACAAGTTATGCCACGCATGCGCTCAGTCTGGACTTTGACGCAGGAGAGCTTTGCGCCTATCTGAGAGAGCCCCGTCATCCCGAAGCATATATAAGCCAGGGTTTTTAGCCTGCCCGGGGTCTTCCATAGCTGACCTCGGATCTAGAGGCAGCTCTCAATAAACTCCGCTTATCACGCTATCAGAAGGATCCTGGTCAATTTGTCTCGTCGTGTGTCGCGTTCATCCTCTTATCTTCCGCCGTGGGAGGGTCGCGCGTGACAGCTGGTGCCGAAACCCGGGATATTGTACGGTGGTGGCTGGCCAGAAAATCCCGATAAGGGAGGCCAATCGGGGTTATGATAACGTGCTATGCCACGCATGCGCTCAGTCTGGACTTTGACGCAGGAGAGCTTTGCGCCTATCTGAGAGAGCCCCGTCATCCCGAAGCATATATAAGCCAGGGTTTTTAGCCTGCCCGGGGTCTTCCATAGCTGACCTCGGATCTAGAGGCAGCTCTCAATAAACTCCGCTTATCACGCTATCAGAAGGATCCTGGTCAATTTGTCTCGTCGTGTGTCGCGTTCATCCTCTTATCTTCCGCCGTGGGAGGGTCGCGCGTGACAGTGGACTCAGCAAGGTGGACTCAGCAAGATGGACTCAGCAAGGTGGACTCAGCAAGGTGGACTCAGCAAGGTGGACTCAGTAAGGTGGACTCAGCACGATGGACTCAGCAAGATGGACTGACACAGTGGCTCCAACAATGAACTCAAACAGAAGGGCGGTTGAGAGGGTGGCACAGGATCGGGCAGTGTATTTCATTCTGTGTTACATGGGGTTGTCATGAGTCTGAACCAACTCGATGGCATCTGACAACACTTTCGATTATTTCCAATTTTCCTAGATTCACACCCTGTACATTCCACCTCCTGCTGGTCCGTGTCTTCAGGTGTTTCCTCTCTTGCTCTTTGACTCGTGCCCCATGGCAAGTGGGTGTCCTAAAAGCTTTTACTGCATCCACATCTCCTGGAGGAGGCACCTCTTCCCCAGTCGTATTTCAAGTGCCTGCCAACCTGAGAGGTGCATCTTCTAGCACTGTGTCAGACAGTGCGCTGCTGCTCGTTACAAGGTTTTCAGTGTTTGCTTTTAAGAGCTAGAACACCAAGCCCTTTGTCCTTTTCGGTCATAGTCTGAGAGCCCTGCTGAACCCTGTTTGCCATCAGGGACCCTGCCCTGCTGGTATTTGAAATTCTGGTGGAATCGCTTCCAGCATCACAGGCACATGCAAGCGACCACAGTAGGACACACTGACAGAGGGGTGGTGGGATGTAGTAGTACTTATCCTGCCTTCATTTTACCCTAGGAGATGGAGTCGTGGAGGTGGGGAGACAGGAGCCTGCAGGCTCTCCTTGGTTCTGCAAGGTCTCCAGATCTGAAAGAGACATCCGTGCATGCTTGAAAAGTCTCCCTGGGATGACAGTTCACGTTTAGCCGTCAGGAACCCAAGCAAGCAGATAATCTGTAGTCCAGCAATATAAGCCCATCCAAACAAACAAACAAAACCACGGGTCGCCCTTGGCTGGCTCAGAATCACCCCATGTATGTCCGCGTAGTACGGCACTCTGTAGGGTTTTTAGTGGTCGACTTTTGAAAATACATTGCCAGGCCTTTCTTTGGAAGCACGTCTAGGTAGACTTGAACAAGCACCTTTCAGTTAGTAGTTACCGTGTTAACTAGATGACTCCACCCAGGAGTCACAAACCAGTCATCATGAAGCCCATCCTGACCCACAGCGACCTCAGGTGTTCCCAGGGGCTAATTTTCAGATGTAACTCTCCAGGAGCCTCTTGGTGGGTTCAAGGTGAGGGCCTTCCGCTTAGTACTGAGCACCCACACAGGGCCCTTATTCGCTGACTGTGAACTTTACAATGTGGCACTGTGGTGATCCCACTGACCTTGGCAGCCTGGGTGGGAACCAAGTGCTGCAGAGGGGACACATGGCCGGCTTTGGGGGTTGAACCTTTCTGTTCTGCTCAGGGGAGCGATGACTGGAAACACTCATTGCACACTGCAATATCTCGGGGAGTTAAAGGAAATGTATACATGGGGGCATAGGCTGCACCCTGTTGATCCTGCCTTTATTGGGTCCGAGGAAGATCAGGAATGGACATCTTCTTCTAAAACTCCCGGGAGCTTCCGTGACAACCTGTGCTCTGCTGTTCAGAACAACAACAACAGCAACAAAGAGCTCACTGCCATCAAGTTGATTCTGACTCATATCGACCCTATAGGACAGAGGAGAACCCCCTTGGGGTTTCTGAGACTGTAAGTCATTACAGGAGCAAGCACCTCATTTTCTCTTATGCAGTGAGAGGCTGGTGGCTTCAAACCCCTGGCTGTGATGTATATAACCCTCAGTGTATAACCCACTGTAACAGGAGGTCCTTCCTGGTGCTCAGACCCCAAATCCAGTCACTGCCCTCAAGTGGATTCCAACTCATAGCGACCCTATGAAACCGACTGGACCTGCCCTGTGTGTTTCAGAGACTGCAGCTCTTCATGCGAGCAGAAAGCCTCATCTGTCTCCAGCAGAAGGCCTGGTGGTTTCAGACTGCTGACCTGGCGGTTAGCTTTCCAATATGTGACCACATTGTCACCTTGGCTCCTTCTGGTATTCAGAGGGGAGGGCTAATACCTGCCTGAGCCTTGGCGGCAGAGAGGGCTTTGCATTGAGCCACTAACCACAAGGTCAGCACCATTTGAAACCACCAGCTGGAGAAAGACGGGGCTTTCTCCTCCGGCAGAGTTCAGTCTTGGAAACCCGCAGGGGCAGCTCCACCCAGTCCTATAGGTTCCCTATGAGTCAGAATAGACTTGATGCCCACAAGTGCTACTTCATTCAGGGGTGCACACAAGCATGCCTGGACACCCATCTTGGTGACCTAGGCTACTGTGTCAGTCTGGGCTGACTAGAGAAACAAATCCACAGACACTCGTATGTATATATAAGAAAGAGCTTCAGGGGCTTAAGTGGAGAGCAAACGTTTGAGAATGATGAGCAACGAATGTACAAATGTGCTCTGTGCAATTGATGTATGTATGGATTGTGATAGGAGTGGTATGAGCCCCAATAAAATGATTTTAAAAAGAAAGAAAGCGCTTTATATTCAAAAGCAATTGAATATTGAGAAAACATCCCAGCCCAGTCCAGATCAAGTCCATAAGTTCAATATTAGCCCATATGTCTGATACCAATCTCTAAAGTCCTCTTCCACTCACAAAACATATGCAATGATGCCGAATGCAGGAAGATCACAGGCCAGTGGGTGGGAAGTCTTGTGGCTCTAGTGGCCTTGTAAGCATCTCAGCTCGTGCAGGGGTCTCCACCCAGCTCCTTCAACTCAGGGCACTAGCCTAGCTCCATGTGTCTTGTCAGCTGCAATGCCTCCCAGGGAGTGAGCCTGCTTCCTGCCTCCAGTGAGTTATTTATCTCCTTAGTGCCTCCCAATGAGGTCATCAAGCTGTGACCTTATTGACAGGCTAAACTCCACCCCTTCACTCTTAATACTCCCCAATTGACTATATAACTACCACAGCTACTGTAACAGAAATACCACAAGTGAGTAATTTAAAGAAATGTATGTTCTTACCGTGCAGGAGGCTAGAAGCTCAAGCTCCGGGGGCTGGCTCTCACGGAACCTTTCTGTTGGCTCTGAGGGGAGGCTTATCTCTTCTAGCTTCTGTGCCTGGGTTCCCTTAAGATCCCCATGGGGCTTGCCTCCGTTTGTGTTCATTTCTCCGCATTGCTTCTGGCTCTGTGGGTTAGGAGCTGGGCTGTTAACCACGAGACTGGCAGTTCAAACCCACCAGCCCCTCCCAAGGAGAAAGATGAGGTTTTCTCCTGCCAAGATTTACAGCCTTGGGAACCAGGAGTTGGATCAGCTTGATAGCAATAGGTGGTGAGACTCTATGACTAATCTCCTCTTATAGTTCAAGAGCCATTCAGTTAAGACACGCTTTACACTGATAGGGCCTGACCACCTAAGAAAACTCTGTTCCCAAGTGGAATTTGCATTCACAGGCCGAGGGCTAGGATTCTAACACATCTTTTAGAAGACACAATTCAGTCCCTAACAGCCCTTCCCGCTGTGCCTAAGTTTACCACCAGAGAGATCAGGACTGTATGAGGGGGCTTCAGATGTTTGTGGGAAAATGGAATCCAGAGACAGTGGGATTTTCCCTGTGCCTTTCGAAGCCCCTTCGTGTTTTCCCAGCTGGCGGGTCACCACCATCTCCCTCCACACACACACCCACACACCTCTCTGTTTTCTTATGCCCTAGTCAATCATCCTCCTATTCAGGGGCTGTCTTCACATTCAAATATTTTGTGGTGTGCAAAACCAGCTTGTAGCCAAAGGAAAACAAACTAGGTGTCTGCGGGAGGCGTGCAGCTGCCACAGAAGAAAAAGAGACGAAGAACAGGCGTGTGAACGCACTCATCTGTTTCCATGGGGAGTCTCTCCCTTGGGCAAGGGGTATGCGGGCTCTTTCTGTAGCAAGGAAGAGGGGTCTCATCAACAAGGGATCCAGTAATTGATGGCTTTAGCTTCCCGGCACTTTATTGGGAAGGGCAGCTTCACAGCAGCTTCAGGGATGGGACAGAAAAGGAGGGAGCACTGAACCTCATAGCAACCGGATGAGATAAGTATGAGTCTTCTCACAGCTGAGACACCAGGCTCACTTGCTAAGGAAGCACAGCAGAGCCGTTTGTTCGTTTGTGTTTAACACCAGGGCAAGAGCCTGAGGGTGCACCTGGCTGAGAGTGTAGACCTGTATGGTTGTCGAGTGAGGACAAAGACAGAACACAGTGTCACCTTTTGCCAAATTCCTCTCGATGGCTCCCTGAGTGACCACCAATGTTGCGATTGCCCATGGGGTAGACTGAGTCTTGTCCACCTCTGCCTTAAGCCTCTTTCATCACCACCCATCCAAAATGGGTGCACGCACAAGACGAGCCAACCGATGCAGGAAAAAAGTATTAGAGCCTCTTTCTTTTGGAAGGAGCGTTGGGGGCACTGTCGGGTAAGCATCGCACTGCTAACCTCAAGGATGGTGGGTTAGCCCCATCAGCTGCACCGAGGGAAAAAGATGAGGTTGTCTGCTTCCAGAAACGTCTCCTCCGAAACGTCTAGCCTTGGTCACTGTAAATTGAAGTTGGCTTGATGACAATGGTGCTGGTGACTTTGGGAGCTTTACTTATAATTCATTCATAAAAGTACATATCGACAGTAGAAGGGCATACCATTTACAAGTAAATGTGCATGTCCTGGGAGTGTGTTCTCAGTGTTTTTGAGCACCAGGATCCGTGCTTTAAACAACTTGGAGATCATAGAGCTTCACGGCCAGCACGTGGCTGTCATCAGTTACGGCGGAGCCGGCTCCGACTCAGGCAGGGCAAGCTCGTGCACTGCAGGAAGAGTGAAACGCCGCTCAGCTCTGTGCTGTCTTCCCAAGTCCTGGTATCCTCAGGTCCCAGGTCCCTTCCAACCTGGACGACCCCTCTTCCAGGACTGCCCTGGACACTGTTCTGTTGGGATCCAGAGAGCTCTCATTGTCCGATCGTTAGAGATTGCCGGCTTTTTCTTCCTCGTCTGTTTTACTCTAAGCTTCTCTGAAACCTGCCCACCATGGGAGTCTGTTGGTGTTTGACATGTCGGTGCATTTCTTCCAGCATCATGGCAGCACACAGGCCACCACAGTGCAGCCAACGGACAGATGGATGGCAGCACGTTCGCTTAAAAACCAACAAACAAACCCGCTGCTAAGTCAATTCCCGTTCTTAGCAAATGCGTAGGCCTGCCCCGTGGGATTTGCACATCTGTCAAACTTTGTAAATAGTGTGTGTTAGTTAGAACAAATTCATAGGCACACATATGTGTATAAGAAAGAGCTTTCTATATAAGAGTAATTGAATACTGAGAAAACATCTCAGCCCAGTCCAGATCAAGACCATAAGTCTGATATCAGCCCATATGTCTGATACCAATCCATAAATTCCTCTTCAGACTCACACAACACATGCAATGATGCTGGATGCAGGAAGATCACAGGCCAGTGGGAGGAACGTCTTGTGGATCCAGTGGTGGTAAGGCATCTCAGTGCTGGCAGGGGTCTCCAAGTGGCTCCTTCAGCTCCAGGGCTCTGGCGGAGCTCCATGTGGCTTGTCAACAGGAATGTCTCGCAGGGAGTGAGCGTGCGTCCCGCCTCCAGAGAGCTATTTATCTCCTTAGCGCCTCCAAATGAGGTCATCAAGCTGTGACCTGATTGACAGGCTAAACTCCACCCCTTCACTCTTAATACTCTCAAATGACAACAGATTATGTCACTACCACACAGTGTCACATCATTCTCTGGTGGAGCAGTCAGTGCGTTGGCTGTCAGCTTGGTACCTCAAAACAGGGCTTTGAACCAGTTCTAGTTTGATCTTGCATTTTTCTCCCCAGCAATTACGGAATCAGGAACAATAGTTTCGTAAGATCCCAGGTGATTCTTAGAGGTTCCTGGGTGACCTTACTGAAATGTTGATTCTGGGGTGGAAAGGCCAATTCTCAGCAGGGGGTTGAACCAGAATAAACCTTGAAAAAGCACCACTACAGAGACAAAGAGAGGGGCCCTGGTGGTGTAGTGGTCACTCATTGGGATGCTAACGACAAGGTCAGCAGTTCTAAACAACCACTCTTCTCTGTTGGAGAAAGTCAGGGCTTTTTACTCCCATATTGAGTTGCAGTCTCAAAACACCCAATTCTACCCTCTTCTGTGGGATTCCTATGAGTCAGAATTGACTTGATGGCATTGAGTTTGGAGTTCTCTCTGTTATCTGCCCCTACTCTCCACCCTGCCCTCCCTTTGCCAGCTCCACAGTCTGGCTTAGAAAATCCACACTCCTGCCATTTGGGCTGAGCAATGGACCTAGAGGAAAAGGGAGGGAGGAGGGGGCCACTGATGTTTGAATGATAGTCTTAGTATGTTAATGAGGCTCTTGTTGGTACGTGTTTATGTAAGGAAATCACCTCTCTTAAAATAAATGCTGGAGTCACCCAGACTTCAGTGCTGGAAGGACCGTGTCAGGTGTGAAGGATGGCTGACCAGGCGACTCCAGTCGGCTTTGAGTTTTCCTAGGGTCACTTCACTCATTCCCTTTGCTGCTGTCAGCCCTAACCTGGCCCCTGCCTGTGCCCTGTCTCCAGAGAAAGCGATGGCCAAGGCACAGGCCACACACTCTTCACTTGACCTCCCTCAGCTCAAGAAAGTTGAAGATACCATTGACTTCTCCACCACCTGGCACACTGGGTGCCAGACAGGGTTCTAGTTACTTCTGTAGATTAATTTATCTGGTCCTTACGTCCCTATGAGCAGGCTACGACTACTGTTACAATGCATTGAAGAAATTGAGGCAAAGAGAAGTCAAGTAGCTTTTTGGGATTTGGATCCAGGAAGCTTCCCTACCTCTACATAAAGAAAAGAAAACAAATAAAATAAAATAAAATATAAGTAGTTGAAAGCGATGTCACTTCTGTAATGGTTATCTATTAGTGGATCAGAGCCTTCTCTCTCCCAGGATTGATGAGTATTGTTCATTTTATATCCTCTCTAAAGATAGAACCGCTGGCCCAGTCCCCCCAGAAAATAGATTCCAGAATAGACTGTGTAATCTGTTTCTGGGACTATGGGGAAATTGATGTTCTGAATTGATGTTTTCCCTCCAAAAACACGTAGGGCTTCTGGATAAAATTGAACCAACACCCTTAAATGTGTGTGTGAGACATAACCAGAAGTATGAGAAGTAACCAGAAAAAAGGGTGAAGAGGGAGCAGAGAACCAGAGAAGTTAGCTGGTCTTTCCCTCTGGCTAAGCAGGGGCCTTGAAATAGTGTTGAGAACCAGACTTTGGCAGCGGTATGAGCACAGGAGACAAAACGCTAACCCATTGTAAGGTTAGCAATTAGAACTAAGACCTTCAGATAAAGCCTGCACCTTGAAGGGTTACACCGTATGAAGAGTGGGCTAGAGATAAACCAGCCTTCCCGCAAAGAAAGATGACAGGGAAGCTTGTCTCCGCCTGGATCCGGGGCTGTCCTCACTGCCGTCGAGTTGGTGCTGACTCACAGGGACCCTGCAGGACAGGGCAGAAATGTGTTTCCAAGTCTGTAACTATGGGAGTAGGAAGCCCCATCTTTCTCCTAAGGAGTGGCTGGTGGTTTCAACTGCTAACCTTGCAGTTAGTAGGAAAAAATAGTAATATCCCATGAGAATATGTAGCTTCAGATGTGACAAACCAGGAATCTGAGGTTTGATCTGTATTATTTTCGCTGGGAAGCCCAAGCTGAGAAACTAACATAGAGTTGTCCAACTTTGGTAGTGTATCAGGGTGCCTGGGGGGTGGGGGGTAAACACACATAAATATCCTCTACTTAGAAACATTGTCTTGCTGATAATGAACACAAAATTACATCCTGTGAGCAATATGTTGCATTAAAAACTAACAAAAGAGTTCCCGAGACTTCAAATAATAAAATGATTACCGTGGTGAAATAAGTATATTTAAAACGCATAGACGTAAACTAACAAATTTGAAACTTGAGTATGAAACAATAGACTAGCAAGAAGGAGCAGGCATACAAGGGGTACCCCCACAAAATGGATTTTTTTCTTTTAATCCCAAAACTATCTCTTTAAGTCTTTTTACAAAACACCCTTATCACTTTCAAAGTTCTCTCCATTACATTTAAGACATTTGTCAAATCTGCGATTTCATTCTTGGAAACATTTTTCAAAATCATGTTTGGATGGCAGACAGCACCTCCCTTGTTTTTTTCTTCACCTCTCTTATGTAGTCAAATCACTGTCCTTTCATATCCTTCTGCATTCATACAAACAAACAAAAAAAAGAAGTCGCACAGAGCGAAATCAGGTGAATAAGGTGTGTGGGGAAAGAGAAGCATGATTTTTTTTTTTTAACCAAAAAACGGTGCACTGGGCTGGCTGCGTGAGCAGGTGCATCGTCATGGTGGTAAAACCAGTCCCCCGTCTGTCACAAATCAGGTCTTTTTTGCCACACACTGTTACATAAGCTTTTCAGAACGTCTACATAGAAAGCCTGATTAACAGTCTGACCTGGTGGAACGAACTCCAAATGCACTATCCCCTGAGTTAGTTAATTTTGCCAACCTGATTGATAAACACACGTGGGGTTAATTGAAGAGTGGAGAGATAAATGGCTTGGTGAGTTTCACTTTTCTAGTTCTTGGGTCTCTTGCTTTGGGGTGCAGCTGCCTTAGCCAGTTTCCTGCTTCAGCTGGCAAGGCTCACTTCCTGTAAGACATCCCCAAGGAGAAGCCACATGGACCTACCCTGATGCAGCCCTGGGTGCTGGAGCAGCCGTGTGGAGACCCCTGCCAGCGCTGAGATGCTTACACGTATACTGATTCGGCTTTCCTCCTGCAATCGGCTTCATTGTGTGTGTTGTGAGATAGAGGAGGACTTTGTGGATTGGTGTCGGACACATGGGTTAATGTTGGACTTGTGGGCTTGGGCAGCACTGGGTTGGGATGTGTTCTTGATGTACGCTTAACCTATATATAAAACTCTCTCTTATACATGAATTTCTGTGGATTTGTTTCTCTAAAGTACCCAGACTAACACAATTCCCTTCACATTAAAAAAAAAAAGAGCATCATCTTGGTCTTTGGTTTCCCTTGAGGTTTTTTAGGCAAGGTGACAATGGCTTTGATTGATGTTTGGTTTCAGGGTGGTAAGAATAGCACCATGTCTCATCACCAGTATTGACTTTGGACAAAGAGTCTGGGTTGCTTCTGAGCTGTCCTTTCAAAGCATGGCATGTTTCCAATTGATTCTCTGTTTCCTGGTCAGTCAGAACCCGAGGCAAAAATTTCACATAGACCCTTCTCATTCCCAAATCTTTGGTTAAACTTCTCTGAACTGAGCTCCAGGACAGTCCAGATAACTTCCCCATCTCTTCAGTGGTCTGTCATTGGTCTTTGAGCACAGTGCATGAATTTTGTCCACATTGTGGTCCATTCGGGAAGTTGGCAGACGTCCAGGACGAGGTTTATCATCAATCGACATTTCACCTTTTTTGAAACGAGAAAATCACTCATATACTTGAGTTTTCCCTTAGTGCTGTCCTTGCAAGCTGTGTTCAACATCACACCAGTTTCTACAATATTTTTCTGGAGCAGGAAAAAAATTTCACAGCCGCACAACTGTTTTCTTAAATCAGCCATCACAATAAACTAGGTTAGAGCAAAACTGCCTTTATGGAAAAATTCAGTGTGACCAGAGAGAACCTTCCCAGGCGGTGCCACTGGGTGCGCTAACTCAGGGCGAGTTGCCTAGCAGGAAAAATGTGTACTACAAAAGCTTTCCCTAGCAGAGCCTTTTTCGGGTTATTTTTGGGTACCCCTCTCGTATACGCAACTAAACTATGTTCAAGGATGTGTGTGAAATATAGACAAGTTCACCACTAACAAATCTTTATTGTAGGAACGATTAAAGGATGTAGTTCATGAATAGGGTCCCTGAACCCAAAAGGAAAGCCTGAGATGAAAAGAAATGAGTCAAAAATGGTACAACTTCAAATGTAGTTTGCCCACATTTCTTGCTCCTCAGCTCTGTGGCCCTCTTACTGGCTGCTAAGTGTTGTCAAATTGGTTCCAACTCATGGCAACCCTGTGCACAAAAGAGCTGACCCTGACTGGTTCTGCACCATCCTCACAACCGTTTGCCATGTTGGCGCGTATTGTTGCAGGTACTTGCGTCAATCCATCCCTGCCTTCCTACATAGAGTGTTCTAACTACTTCCCTCAGATGAGATGTTCTATGAGAAAACTTGACCTTTTGGCAACTAAAGTCAGGAGTAACCTAGTTGAACTCATCCACTGATCTATCACTTTCCACCGGAGGCACTCAAGATCCCTCCCCAGGTGTCCATCAGTTCCCTGGTGGCCGCAAGTTGGGAGTTCCCTAAGAATGAAGCGGAAGCATTCCCAAGGCCAGATGCTACATGAGATATCGTACAAGCCTCCTCCCTCCAAAATGCCGGCTCTGTCAGGAGCTTCCTTTCCAGCAGCCTCGTGGACACAGAGATAGTGACAAACAGGTGAGGAATGAATCATCGATTTGGCAGGTTGCGTTCTCCCAAAAGACGGTCACCGAGCCCCTGAGCATGCTCACATTCCTGGCAGCCAACTCTGCACAGCCCGGGGCTGCATTTCCATGTCTGAATTTCTGGTCTTCATGCTCTCTCTCACTTGCTCGTGGAGGCCTTTGGCCTTGGCGCTTCTCCTGCAGTAACAAGCCTGAGAATGAGCCCAGACTTGGGGTCTGTTTCAACCGGAGAGCGAGGTTTTCCACCCACCGAGAACCAGGCAACATTAAAATTCAAAACTCAGTCCCCGGAGTCTGAAACGTATGTTTGTGAACTGTCTGATTTCCTGTCTGCCTCAGATGTCCCCTGAATACAAATCGCTTCACTTGGGGTTGGAGGAGCAGGGAGGAAGAAACCTAAGAATGATCTCTAAAACAAATCTCTAATTCGGATGAGGATAATAGAGTGTAATCCCGTTTCAAGTCTGCCAGCATTCCTTTGATGATTACAAATGAGCCCCGTTCCCCCTGCGATGTGGGGGAATAATCTGGATAAAATAACCCTTTTTGTCTGAAAGGGCCCGTGGGCTGCCTGCTCGTGACAGCTTTCAGAGTCGTGTTTCAGAGCCTGAGAAGAGCAGGCTCTGTGACCAAGTCCTCTCTGTTCTCCCCTTGACTTAGAAGATTTGTCATCCTTTTCATGTTCGGCGGCTCCCGAAGTTCTCAGGCTTAGGAATCATAAATCATCGCACTGTACTCCGGAACAAGAGCCTCGGGTCACTGAGCCTTCCCCCCGCCGCCCCTTCTACACGAGACAGGTGGGAAGAAGAATCCACGATCTTATCGAAAAGGCCAATTTGTTGAGCTTTTGAAGGATACACTTTAAGGAATGGACACCATTTGGTACTCCCTTTTCCATGAAAAAAAATGTCCACGAAACCCAAGTTCTCAGGAGGTACTACTTTCTGCGGAAGGATCTTCTGCTTGGGAGAGGGTTGTGAAAAAGAAGAAGTCCTTCAACAAGCTGGATGGAGGCCGAGGCTGCAGCAACGGGCCCAACACAGGCCCAGCTGAGGAGACGGTGCCGGGCCGGGCAGGTTCCGTACTGTTGTGCACATGGTGCTAGAAGTTGGACCGGGCTCCAGGGTACCCAACAATAAGAATCCGAGATCTAGGCATATCTGGTTGGTCGTCTTTGAACATTGCCCTGTGTTCCCTCAGGCCAGAACAACTAGACACCCCTCCCAAGCTTAGCAACACCCAAAGCCGAGTGGACTGGCCCGAGAGACTGTGAAGGTTCGGTTCCGTCCACTGCCTCAGAAGGAGCATCCTTCCCAAACACCGGTGCTGCGGCACAGGCCAGGGTGGGCTGTGGAGAATTGGACAGAGCCCATCATGTGCTCTTGTCTGATCTGTCCCTTCCCCCCTAGGGGCCCAAGTGCCAAAGTTCCCAGAGTGCCTGCTTTCCTTTGAACACCCCTTCTGGTACTTTTACGTACATGTCCTGTGACGGCTGCTCATGCAAGGTTTGAGGTGGGAGGTGCCATGGAAGAAAGGCCTGGCAACTCCACTTCCAAAAACCCAGCCGGTGAAAACCCTGTGGGGCTTAGTTGTAAGCTGACACCCACGGGAAGCGGTGAGCCAGCTCAACAGCCACTGATTGCGGTGGTTGATTTCAGCGGCTCCCATGTTAATGGCGCTCCATGTTAATGCCATGTTAATGGCGCTCCCTAACGTGGTGGCGGCGTGGGTTCTGAGTTGGGCTTTCACCTGGAAGGTCAGCAGTTGGAAACCACCGGCTGCTTTCTGCTCCTGTACAGAGTTGCAGACTTGGAAGCCCACAGGGTCTGCTCTGCCCTGTCCTGCAGAGTCCCTGTGAGCCTGAATGGGCTCGGAGGCAGTGAGGACACTCAAGCTTTAGCCTTGATTACACAAGAGCCCCACTTCCTTGGAGGGAAAGATCTACCCCGAGGTCACTGTTTTGTTTCTCCAGACAAGTTACTTAGGGAGGTTCAGCTTTCGCCAACAGTGCCGCATGGTCCTGCCCACGGAGGCTGTCTGTACTTGATGGAACTGTGGCTGGCTCTGATGTTCAGATATGGGGGGACAGTGGCGGTTCTGTTGTAGAAGCCTCACTTTCCGTCCACAATTCCAGGCAGTGCTCCTTACGTGCTGTCCACACCTGTCTGTCCTTGGCTGTGTTGCTGTGATGCTGGACAGGTTTCAGAGGTGCCTCCAGGCCAAGGCAGACCAGGAAGAAAGGTCTGCCTGTCGATGGCTGACAATAGGCCCAGGGAAACCCCAGCACTGGGTCACAGCAGGCCAATGCACCCCTAGCCGTGACACTGGCGCGGGACTGGCAGTGCTGTGTTCCAATGGGGGTGGGGTGTTATGCGTCGGCGACTGCCCCGACTCATGGAGAGAAGTCAGTGGTTTCCACTGAACCAGGAGCTGTGTCCCCTTGCAGCTTCACCTGAAGGTATGGGCAGTGTCTGCAGGCCTTTTTATGCCCCACAGCTGGGGAGGAGGGTGCTATAGGGATGTGGTAAATAGAAGTCAGAAAACAAATAAACAAGCCCTACTGCCATTGAGTCGACGTGGACTCATAGTGACCTCAGAGGACAGAGTAGAGCTGCCCCTGTGACTTTCTAAGACTGTAACTCTTTACAGGAGTAGAAAGCCTCTCCTTTCTCCTGAGGAACTACTGGCTGTTTCGAACTGGTGACTTTATATTATGGTTAGCAGGTCAACTCATAACCTCAAGTCCCCCAGGGCTTGCTGTAGAGGCTAGGGATGCTGCTAGATATCCTACCCATTACAGGTAGACAAGAAACCGTTATCCCCGTGCACCTGCCAAGGTTGAGGGAAGTGAGCCAGGTCAGTGGGCTTATTTTATTTTCTACGCCTTTGCAATACGGAGAAAGGGAAAACATCTCAGAGACTGGAGGCCCTCGGCACGGCCCTGGGTCCAGCTCGCCTCCTGCCGCGCATCAAGCCCGTAATCTCCAGTCCCCTAGAACCTAGGGGGTTGGTCTGCGGGCTCTCAGTCAGTTTTCCTGTCTTCGAGCTTGCCTGGGCCTCTGGCCTCCTCACTTTCCGCTGGAACCTTCGCTACTAGAATATCCCTCCAGCAGAAGTGCTCAGCCGGGAAGTCGGTGCTCACTGCCAGTGCAGCCAGGCCTTTGCTCTTGGTCAGTTAGTGGTCAGTGAGATCCCTGCACGTGTGTGGGTGCAGGGCAATTTCACAATAGCTAGAGAGTGACAGTCTTAAAGACTATGTAGCCATGTTTTCTTGTAAATTTTTCTATGGAGATCTACGAGGGAGTACCCAAAAAAAGAAACCTGGGATATTTTCCCCAACGCTATATATTTTATTGTTTTAACAAAACAACCTTATTACCTTAAAAATTCTCTCCATTATACTTGATACACCTGTCAAATGTGCGATTCCATTCATGGAAACATTTTTTCAGACTCATATGTTTGGATGGCTGACAGCACCTCCCTCGTTTTTTCTTTCTTCATCTCTTCTACTTCCTCAAATTGCTGTCCTTTCATGTCCCTCTGCTTTACAGAAACAAAAAGAAGTCGCATGGCGTGAGGTCAGGTGAGTAAGATGCATGGGGCAAGAGAGGTTTCATATATATATATATATATATATATATATATATATATATATATATATAAAACCACACATAACTCAAACCAAAGTCTCTGCCATTGAATCATTTCTGATGGAGTAGAGCTGTCCCTGTGGATGTCCAAGATTTTAAATCTTCATGGGAATAGGCAGCCTCATCTTTGTCCCGCAGAGTGAATGCTGACTTTGCAGGTAGCAGATCAGTATGTACCCCACTACACAGCCAACCCCCCACCACATATCCCCAAACACTCAACAACCTCACTGCCATCAAGTCGATTCTGGCTCATAGAGAACCTATAGGACAGAGTAGAACAGCCCCCATGGGTCCCTGAGACCGCAGCTCTTTATAGGAGTAGAAAGCCTCATCTTACATACAGTGGCTAGTGGTTTCAAACTACTGACCTTGCAGTTCGTAGCCCCACGTGTAACCCCAATGACACCAGGGTATAGTGAATTCTACATGACAAAATAGCAAGCTCATGATAACCATATCTATCTATCTTACTATATCCATACATATGTACACACGCATACATGGTTATCATGAGCTTTGCTATTTTGTCATGTAAAATTCATTGACACTAATCACATTCAGCATGCTGCACTATTCCCCTACTACCTACACCTTAAAGCTTCGCACCCCTCAAACAGAGGCCCCGTGCCACCCTCCGTGATGGCTGCCCCTCCCCTCTTCCCCCGCCTCTGGTAACCACTAACAAATGTTGACCTCTGAAACGTACCCACCTTGGATATTTCACATGTGCAGGCTCATACAGCTTCATCTCTTTGTGTGTGACTGACTTCACTCAGTATAACGTTTTAAAGTTCACCTGTTGTAGCACGTGTCAGGAAGTCGGTCCTCTTTATGGCTGAGTGATACCCCATTGTCTGGTTGTGCCCCGTTTTTATCTAACTTTCTTCACTGTGCAGGGGTGATTAGTGTTCCATTCAACAGTTCCCATGTGCAGTGCTCCACGTCATTGATGGCCATTCCCTCCTGGTCACACCACTTGCCTACCTCCTCCCCGCGGCTCCGGTCACCCTGCTGCCTTCCTCGGACCTCCGAACACGGTCCTGTGTAAAAGCTGCCTTCGGACATCGAGGGTAGACTATTCGCGGTGTGGGGACCTCCCTAGGGTTACTGCCCCCCCCCCAAACTCCCAGTCTATTGCTGACTGAAAAGCAACTCACAGGGTGAGTTCCTTCCAGACCCAGAAGGTGCCGAGTCCCAGAAGTTCCGCCAGTCTCGGTGGTTTTTGAGTGTATGATGCTGAGCTTTGTTCCGTGTTGTTCTACTGTGGTCCTTTCCAGAGCGGTTGGTTGTGGCGAGAAGGGGGGGCACCATCTAGTTCTTCTCGCCTCAGGGTAACGGGGCTGATGTGCACATGGTTGGCCGATGATCCAGTCCTTTCTTGTTGGGTGTTTTTGTGGTTTGCACCTTGTGTGGATCACGCAGGTGCGGTGGTGAACGCTGGCATACGTGTGTCTGTCCCTGGCACTGCTCTCCTGTCTTTTGGGTAAAAACCGCCGACCTGTGGTTCCTGGGTGTCCCATGTCTCATCCTCCCATCCCCTCCTTCTCTGTGTCCTGCCCCGGTTCCTCCCGCACCCTCTCCCCTTCCCTCCCGTGCCCACCCTTGCCCCCACACCCACACACTCACGTCTGAAGGCACATTGGAACCTCATGTGATCACAGCCCGAGCCTCCTTGTTGAGCCCAGTTTGAGTGAAAGGAGTCGCTTACCGCCTCCCTGCCTTGAGGATGCCCCCTCCCCCGAGACCTGAAAGCCCGGGGCAGCCCCCAGCTCTCCGAGGGTGCCCTCCTCCGGCACCCAGCTTTCAGACAAAGTGCCGCTCTCATGAAAATATTTCTTTCCTGCCGCCAAACGCGGAGAAAATATCATATTGTTTCCCAAAGAGCAAGCAAGGGCCCCCACAGGAATGGGTGTGCAGGACTTGTACCGTTGTGTGAGTCAGCGCGTCCGAACTGCCAAGCATTATGAAAAATGCTTTGTCCAAAAAAAGGTCCATTGTGTGGCGCTGGGTCCTGAAGAAAAGGGCAGGCTGTCCGAGCTCTGTCAGACTTCATCTCCAAGTGGGCGACGGAGGAATGGGAGCTCTGGCCTCATCCCGGCGCCTCCTGGGGGGGCCAGGCCAGCGTCAGCGGCGCTTCTTGCTGAGCACGGAGACATCAGTGTCAGCTGCCGGCTCCATCTGCAGGGTGATGAGGTGACAGATTCTGGCTCCGGGGAGGGTCCCGGTAGTGCAAGCGGTGTGATCGTGGCTGGGAAACGCAAACCAACCTCACTGCCATGGAGTCCATGCCGGCTCACAGCGGCCCTGCAGCACCGAGGAGAGCTGCCCCCGGGTTTCCGAGACTAAATCTGTCCGGAGCAGAGAGCCGCAGACTTCTCCCGTGCACGTGGCTACCCACCTAAAAGTTCCTGGTTCGGATAGAGACACTCAGCAGGGAGTGGGGCACGGGCAGGACGTGGGAATCGGCTTCCGTCAAGATCCCAGCCAGGAAAACGCCACGGAGCAGTTCAGTGCTGTCACCCACCAAGTCATCAGTGAGGACGTGATGACAGAGCCGGCTTTCCCGTGTGAGAGCCAGGAAAGTCGCTTAGGGGTGTTATTGGATATCCTTTCCCCTTGTGGAGGGGCTTTCTGCTCAAGCCCCTCTCTCTGAGATAACTAGTGCTGCCGGCACAGGGTGGCTTTCACAAAGGCCAGCAGGCTGGACTCAGCAGGGGCTCGAGGAGGGAAGGGCTTCCTCTTGAGATTGGCTCTGGAGGGAGGTCCTTGTCACATCGCTGCTGATGATTCCTGGTTCCTTGACGAACTCCAAGTGCCTTGATATCTATCTTCTCCCACCTCTCTGCTCACTTAATCTATTGCTGTGTACGTGTGGAAAAATCCCATTATCTTTCATTTTATGATTATTATTTTTAAATCACTTTATTGGGAGCTCTTCCAGACTTTCTAAGAATCCGTAACTCAATTAGATCAAGCATAATTGTACAGTTGCTCTTCGTCTCTTATATCTCAAAGGAGATTCACTCAAGATTTTCCCTACACTAATACTGCCTAGTTAACGCACCAAAGGCCACCCATTCTCCAGGGGGATTATAACCCTGGGCGGAGGTTAACATTTACAAGCTATGTTGTTTAGTTTATTTTTTGGGGGGGGGAGGACAAAGTTCAATCCACAACACCCTCCATTCAGTGTCACCAGACCTTAGCAAAACAAACTCTATTTCCTTCTTTTCAGCATCTCAAAAACTTCCACAAAGTCCTAGAGAGTCACTGACTTTTCAGTCTTTCCATGCAAGAACACTGTGTTAGTCTGGGTAGACTAGAGAAGCAAATACATAGGCACTCATATGTGTATAAAAAAGAGCTTTATATACAAGAGTAATTGTCTATTAAGGAAACATCCCAGCCCAGTCCAGATCAAGTCCATAAGTCTGATATTAGCCCATATGTCCAATACCGGTCTATAAATTCTTTTTCAGACCCAAGCAACACATGCAATCATGTAGAATGCAGGAAAGTAACAGGCCGGTGGGTGGAAAGTCTTGTGGATCCAGTGTCAGTGGAAGCATCTCAGCACTGACAGGGGTCTCCACGTGGCTCCTCCAACTCCAGGGCTCTGGCTCCATCAGCATAACTCCATGTGGCTTGTCAGCAGGAATGTCTCACAGGAAGTGAGAGAGTGTTTGGTCTCCATAGAGCTATTTATCTCCTTAGTACCTCCACATGAGGTCATCAAGCTATGACCTGATTGACAGGCTACACTCCACCCCATTCACTCTTAATAGTCTCAAGTAGACACTAGATTATGTAACTACCACAGACACTTAACGAAGAGACCTCATAAGCAACATGAGCCAAACCATGTTGAGTTTAGGGAAAACAAACAAACAAACAAAACAGACTGTGAACAAGAAGATGACTTCTTAGAAACAGAACACAGGTACAACTCACCTCCGCTCACCTTGGCCCTGAGTGCCAGTGTGAGAAAGGACTGACTCAAGCGAATGTCTTCCTTTGTCTCGGCCGAGTGTGTAGCTAAAATGTGAGCCAGGAAGCGGTTCGACAATGACATCGGATTGGTGTTAGCAGCCTTTCGGTTGGCCCTTGACCTGTGGGGACCCCACGCACAATAGGACCAGACTGATGTGATCAAAGGGGTTTTCAGACACAGATCGCCAGGCTGTTCTTCCTGGTCTTACCTGGAAGCTCCATGGAGGCTCAGCCTCGCGGCAACATGCAAGCCTCAGGACCTAGGAATCCAGCCGGTCTCCCACGTGGATAGCACGCACTGCTCCAATGAAGCACCAGTGTCGTTAGAGATGGCATCCTCTCCAACGCTGAACCATAGCCCATCCTGGGCCCTCCGGGAACCCGAGTCACCGAACGGTCTCTGCTGGGGGTGTACTCAGCATGTTCTAGCCCCATTCTCTCCATACCAGGGGGCTTCAGAGAGTTGGTGGGCAAACAGAATGAAAGGGTGGTGGGTCTTTTATGTGTTAGTCTCTTTCCCTTGGAAGGTACGTTACTAGATGGAGTAGCAAAACCCGGTTGCTGTTCTGTCGGCTCCACCTTACGGCAACTCCCTGGGCATCAGAGCCGCGCTGTGCCCCACAGGGCTTTCAGTGGCTGGTTTCTCAGAAGCAGGTCACCAGGCCTTCCTTCCGATGCCCCCCTGGGTGGGCCTCAACCTCCAATGGACTGGGCAGCACCTGGCGATACCTGCACTACCATGACTGTGGGGGCGAATTTACTGGGATGAGAGAGTCTGGAGAACCCAGGGGCAAAGGTTAAGCTATTCCCACTGCAGGGCGTTCAGGGCCCGGGAATGATCCCATTGCACGCTAACCCTCTCCCAGTTTGGTTTTGATAATATGATTGCCAGGGTGTCTCGAAAAGGAAGTAAGTCCCAGAAGGGCCCGATGGGGGCTTTAGAGCCAAGCTGTGAAATGGAAACATAAGGAAACAGGCCTGGAGCCTCGCCATCTATGGAACATGAAAACTTCTAGGAACCACATTAGAACAAGTAAAACGAAGCAGGTAGTGTGGGTGTAGCCAACCCCCCACAACGAATCACGGGTTCAGCAGGCACAGTTGTAGGGTTCTCTATATAAAGATTGTAGTAAAATCATAGAGAATAAGGAGAGATGGGAGAGAGTAATATAAAGCAGTCAGACACATTTCATAGTAGCATGCTCACCTCAGATCCTCTTGGTGGTCCATGTCAGGATGTGGAAGGTGGGAGATGCAAGGGCAAGCGAGAGAGAGCAATTTATTGCTAACCAAGGCTTATATATCTTTGGGGATGTGCATGCCCCCTAATTACAGGTAAAGACATATGTAACAGGAAGGGGTTGAGCTATAGGAAAAGGGGGGACTAGGAGTACACATGTGACCAGAAGGGCAGACCTTAGGCTAATATGGCAGCCTAACCTTGGTCATCCTTGAGTGGGCTCCCTGGGCTCTCCTTCAAGGAAACAATCTACTACTATCCTTATCAGAAGGGAGTGGGCCCTACTCAGGGTGGGACAGACTATACAGTCTGATTGTTCTAGATGGCTGATAACCCTTAGGGAGAAGAACCCCTGACCTACTTTCGTTGGCCTCCAAGTATATAGTCATTTACCATGTGTAGCAAGCAGCTAGGTTTGGCATATATTTGGGGGAGACAACTTGGGAGAAATCTTTCTGTATCTCACAAGGTAGAATTAATTTTCTCCTTGTGGTTCTTTTAACCCTGTGAGTCCCAAATCTGATCGTTTCGATAAGGTGGTAGTTGTCATGGCAACCTGACACAGAACAGGATCACAACGTGATCCACTGAGTTTTCACCAGCTGATTTCCCAAAGCGAGTCTGACAGGCCTTTCTTTCTAGTTCCTTTTAGTCTGGAAGCTGCACTGCATCCTGTTAGCCTCACAGTCACACGCAAGCCTCCACTGACAACCGGTGGTAGCTGTGTCTGAGGTGCATTCCCCATCATTGTTCTGAGACTCTTTACAGGAGTAGAAAGCCCCGCCTCTCTCTCTTGGAGCAGCTGGTGTTTTCAAACCGGTATCCACACCCAGCACGAAGTCAATTGAGACTAGACATACTTCTGTTGCTTGACAGCCTGGCGTGCCTGTGGATTATGGGGGAGTCTTTGATCCCACTTCTTGTCAGGGGACCCTGAGAGCAAAGCCAGAAACCAGCCAGCCTTGCTCTCCCAAACCCCACACAGCCACCTGGACATCACCCAGATGTTGGCCCTGTTCTTGTTTGGCCACCTTGTGCAGCCGAGAGTATCCAGGCTTGGTTAGCCTGGGATCCTGCTGGAGCTGGACTCTCCTCCTAACTGAATGGCCCTGCTGTCACCAGGGTCAGTTCACAAAAGGAGCCCAGAAAGATCCCAGTCTCCAAAGCCCCCGTCCCTTGACAACACGAGGGCTGCACTGACTCTAGTCTTCTGGGCTGCACACTCGCACCATCGTGGGGGACTCTTAAAACAGACTCGTGGCTGGTGCTTCACCTCAGGGTAATGAAATGTGAGTGGGGCTGGGGCATGGACACTGATCCTTGTGAAAAGGTCCCTAGTGCAATCAGGTGGAGTGGTGATTTAAGTGTTGGACTGCTCAGAAGGTCAGTGGTTCAAATCCTCTAGCCACTGCTGGGGGGAAGGATGAAGCTGGGGGGAAGGATGCAGCTTTCTGCTCTCACGAAGATTTATCACTTCGGAAATCCATTGGGGTAGTCCTACCCTGCCCTGGAGGGTCCATGGGCGTTGGACTGGACACAGTGACACTGAGTTTGGATTTGGTTAGTTTGTTTAGGTGCTGTCAGGGTTGAGATCTAATTGAAAACCCCGCAGACTCGTGGCTAGTGGGTCACAGACTGGGCTACTAACCACAAGGTCAGCCGTTGGAAACCACCAGCTGCTCCTCAATAGGCTGCTCAGATTCCTCCAATGATCCCAAGATTTAGAAGGAAGGAAAATCCCAGATTACATGCTGGGTTCAGCTGCTCCGTCTTAAGCTCCTGTAACCTGGGACGTACCCCAGCCTTTCTTTGCTATTCAGGACACTGGCATTCTGGACAAGGGCAGGATCGTTCTTTCATTCAAGTCTCTGACTTGAATGGGTTTGCTGTTCCATCATGGTTCGATCCTTAGGTGTTTGGGCAGGACTCTGACAGCCACGATGTCTTTTTAGGAGGCATGTGATGTCAGTGTGCTCCATTCTTGGTACGGTGAAGGAAGTGGTGTGGTGCTGGAGGCCCGAGAAAGCAGAAGTGGCCCTTATCGGGCCTCCAGCACCACACCAGACCCAGGTGGCAGATGTCAGGCACGCCTCCACCCGCCATCCTCTGTTTGTTCCATTCTGACACCACCAGCACCTCCCAGGCGACTCTACTTCCCCCTGGGCTCCATCATCCTGACAATGGCCACCCCGAATTCAGACAGTGTGCACCATGGTGGGTAGATCCATAGACTCAGTAACCGGATTGATCATTGTTAAGTATGTTTTGTTGTGATTACAATGAATTCTAGTTGTTGTAAATTAGAACTACCCAGGGGCATGGCAGGGGAGGTTAGGAGGAAATGGGTGAGTGCAAGAAAGAGGAAAATATTCTACCATCGATTGTGGGGGTGATCGCACAACTCTTTAATGATTGAACTGTTGGATTGTATGATATGTGAATTCTATGCCAATGAAAATAAAGAATGAATTGTTTTAAAAGTTCCTCGCCAACCGACCTCTAAAACAGAGCAACCCTCTCCTTCTGGGTTATAGCACACCTGAGTTTCCTCTGTCGACTATTTTGGGGGGTTGATGGCTCAAATAATTGCTTTTTAATTTGACGCTCAGCGTAGTGGTTACACATTGGGCTGCTAACCCTAAAGTCAGCAGTTCAAAACCACCTTTTCCTCTGAAGAAAGACACCTACCCCCATGAAGAGTTAGTCTTGGAAACTCACAGGGGCAGTTCTGCCCTGTCCTGTAGGGTGACTGTGAGTCAGACTTGACTTGATGGTCGTGAGAATGTTGATAAAAGTCCTCCAATTCCCCACCCCTCTATCCCCACCCCAGATTAGGCCTATTATTTGTTTTCATCGAGTATCAATGCTTGGTTTCTCTTGTGTGCACGGGAGGTGTGGTGGGCTAGGGATGAGAAGAAGGGGTGTGGCTTCACCAGGGCCCGCCCCTGAACAGTTCCCTCTGATGGTTCAGTGTTTCTGCCCGGGGGTCTCTGGCTTGTGGTCAGAATGGGTTGGTTTCCGCTCCTGACTGCATGTCAGTGCCTTCTTCTGGGCTGCCTCCCTCTCCTGGAGAAATGGCATGTTGTCATGGAGACTGGCTAGAACAACTAGAGTCCCCTCAGCCTCAGGTTGCCCCTGGCTGGTTTCTTCCTCACTTTTGAACAAAGTAGCAATCATTGTTAGTTGCCATCAACTTGGTCCCAACTCATGACCACCCCGTGTGGTACACAGAGGAACTGTAGCACCGGGTTGTCCGTGAACTTCACGGAACAGGTCACCCTTTTCACGGAAGCATCTTCCCCCATGGTGGGTTTGAACTGCCAGCCTTTTCAGAAAACTACCCGAGTGCAAAGCTCCTGCTACACCAATGGTTTTTTGTTGTTGTTGTTGTTGTTGATGTTGTTGATGTTGTTAGAGGCCACCGAGTTGGTTCCGACCCATAGCCACCCTATGTGCAACCGAAGGAAACACAGCCCAGTGTCATCCTCATAATTGTTCCTATGATGGCCTGTTCCGGGACTGGGGACAGCTTAATAAAGATGGCCATTGACTCTGCATTCTAAGTGCAAGTGGTTTGAACCACCGACCTTGCGGTTAGCCGTCCAACATCCACCCAGCAGGGCCCTCTGGGCCCCTTCTAGGCAAACAGGTCATTTGATTTTTCACAACCCCCCTGATCCATGCAGTTATTCTCAAGCAGATTTTATAAATGACAGCTTATAACAGCCGAGGCAAGGGAACAGTGCAGCTGTGACCAGCCCGCGGGATCTCCCTGCATGTCCCTCCTCCGGCTGTCCTCTGGTGGCTCCTCTTTCCTTCCATCTCTGGCTCTTCCATTCTGGGTCCATTTTCATTGGCTTGTCTCCTTCGTGCCTGGACCCCCTACTACCCCTCCCCAAACAACTTCTCCAGCAGCCCTGCTCCCAGCCTCCAGCCACCACGGCCATGCGAACGAGGAGGCCCTAAGGAGTGCAAAGACCTTGCCAGCTACCTGCCAGGTCGGTGGTGCAAACCCACCCAGTGTCACTGAGGAAGAAATGCCTGGTGATCCATTTTTGTCAAGATTACAGCCACGGAACCCAGCTCTACTTTGCAACATCCAGGGCCACCTTGAGGTAGACACTATGGCAAAGGGGTTTGGATATTGAGTTTTATGCCGATGATTTGCTGCTCTCGCTGACATTAGACTCTGTTGGGGTGCCTCACTGGCTCAGCTGCCCCGAACAGAATCCCGAGGGCTGTGTGTCTGTTTATTGGCAATGGGCACATTCTGACAACACTTGGCAAGGGAGGGCGTGGTACTGAGACAAGCCCTGTACCCACTGTGACCTGTTCCCGAAAGACCCCTGTACTGCTCCCTGCTCCTACTGCTGTTCCACGGTGTCACCGCCCCAAGAAGCTACTTCCAAAACTTGCTTTTAAACAATTGCTTTTGTTATTGTTGCTGTTGTGGAAAATATACCTAGCAAGACCTCTACCAAGCCAACAGTTTCCATACATCCAGTCCACTGACGCGACTTCCATTCCCCAAGCCTGCAGCCCTGCTCAGCCAGCTCTCCCGGCCTGTGCCGCCCTCAGAGCCAGACAGTTTGGTTGAGAGAAGCCGTCAGGGGATATTCGTGGTGGAAGTCTAAAGCAGTGGTTCTCAACCTTCCTAATGCCGCCACCCTTTCATATAGTTGCTCATGTTGTGGTGACCCCCCCAACCCTAAAATTATTTTCGTTGCTACTTCATCACCATGATTTTGCTGTTATGAATCGAGCGACCCCTGTGAAAGGGTCGTTTGACCCCCAAAGGGGTTGCGACCCACAGGTTGAGAACTGCTGGTCTAAAGGTTATCTCAGGGCAAACTCCACTACCAGCAAGCTGGTTGTGACTCCTGGCAACTGGACATAGTGTTTCTGAGACTGTAAATCTGTTTGCGAACCGACAGCCCCCTCCTACTCCCGATGCAGCAGCTGGTGGGTTTGAACTGCTGCCCTGGCAATGAGCAGACTGACGCTTGCCCCCTGGTGCCACTGGGGCTCCCTTATCTCGATTTCCCGAATAAACCACACTACCATCTCCTAAACCCAAGAACCATCCCTTAGTCTCTCCTATGCACCACATCTCCACGTCCGCACCACCTGACACCGCTGATTCTGGGAGAAAGCTGTCACGTCAGCCGAGGCACGCATGGAACTTGCAGGGCCCAGTGCCCAGTGCAGTGTGAGGCCCTTGTTTGAAAAGCACAGAGAAAGGGGTGCTAACGGCATTAGAATATGGAAACAGATCCAACCACTGCCAGCGAGTCCTGGCCGACTCATAGCCACTGTAGGGTAGGGTAAGGGGGGGCGGGGTCCAAGACTGTAATTCATTACCGGAGTAGAAAGCCTCATCTGTCTCCTGTGGAGCTGCAGGTGGTTTCAAACTGCTGACCTTGCAGTTCGAAGCCCAGCGTGTCCACTATGACACCACCAGGGCTCCTTAGGCACCAACACATAAAGTGTTTGACCTTTTACTTGTGATCTCTCTCCATTTGTGATGGTGGCTTTTGTTTTTGTTTTTTTGTCGGTGTGGGGTGGGGGTGGTTGCTATAGAAGGCCATTCTGAGTAAGGAAAAAATTAAATGTTAATTATCAGCATGACTTTTACTGTTCATCTTCACATTGTGTATATTAAAAACAACCAAACCTCACACTGTACAAAGCAGTTTTTAAGTGCAAATCTAAGAGGTTTACCTTGCCTCTGGAGTCACCAAAATCACACGCTTTCCATTTTATACTTCATCTGCACCTGATCGCTCCCCAGAATCCCGTGCTCAGGACATCCCAAGCCCTCTATGAGAATGGACCTGCAAGGGCCAGGGGTCCCTTGTATTGTTCGTGTCTCCGTTGTCCCACTGGGCGTGACGTACAGAACACAAGGGCAAAGTGAAACCCATGTCACTTGCAAGAAGGCCACCAGCAGCAGGGCAGGCAGGTGCTCCAGGTGGATTCTGGGTAGAGGAGATGCCACCGGGCTCACAGCTGAGGCAGATGACCACTCGGCCGTCACCCATGCCATTGTGTATGAATCAGGCAGCTGGTTAAAAATAGCAGGTGCAGATGAAGGTGGTCAGAAATCACACGTGGGGCCTGCAGGGAGGAGCGGGAGTGAGCGGAAAGCCCGCGGGAGCATTAAGAACCTGTGGTTGGTTAGGGAGGACGCCCAACAGGGGAAGGCTTACAACAGCCCTGGGGCCTGTTGTGCCCCAGGAAACCAGAGGACAGGCAGCTAAAGATGGAGGCAGTCCAGCCCAATTACCAGGTGGGGACATAGTTCTTTATATCCGCAGACTGTAGCAACCCAGCCTCCCGGGGGCCTGGGACACAAGGAAGAAGTGCTGTGATTTCCCTGTCTTCCAAGGCCTAACCAAAGAAGCCAAAGGCCCTGTCTGAAAAACCCTGCAGTAAGCAAATACGGAAGCCGTAATAGATACCGCTGCTCACCCAACCTGTTCTTTAAAACCACAGCCGGCCTCTTGCCTGCTGGGGTGGGCTGTTTACATTTTGTTTCAGCCTTTCGAAACTTGCCGGCTCTGGTTTTCGTAACTACTATGAGTCGGCAGTTCGAAACCACCAGCTGCTCCTCTGGAGACACACGGGGCTTTCTACGCCAATGAACAGTTGCAGTCTCGGAACCTCACAGGGGCAGTTCTACCCTGCCCTATAGGGTCGCTTTGGATTGGCAGTGAGTACGCATAAGAGTCAGCATCAACTCAATGGCAGGGGGGTTGGGTTTTTCGGGGTAGAAGACAAAGCACAATTGTTCGGACCAGTTGCCTTTAGGTCAACACAAACCTCTCTCTGTACGGTCATGGGGTATAATGATTCCCCCCCCCCAAAGTAGATCACCAGGCCTTTCTTCTGAGGCATCTCTGGGTGGACCGTGAACAGCCTAGCACAGTGACCACTCACACCACCCAGGGATTTTGGGATAGCCCTAATGCTCACCTTATCCACAGTCCTGGCTCAGGGACGCTGAATTTCTAACACTGGAGGTTTATTCCGTTGAGTAAGCATTGCTTCATATCGAAGAAGGAGTTAAACCAACAACAACTCGGTCAATTGCCATCCAGTCGACTTGACCCCAAATCTGTCCGAGTAGAACTGGGCTCGTAGTTTTCAGTGGCTGGCTGTGCTAGGCTGGCCTGACCGGAGGAGCAAATCCAGTGACGCTCATCTATGTGTAAGAAAGAGCTTGATACGGAAAGTAGCTACAGATCAGGACAACATCCCAGCCCAGTGCAACTCAAGTCCACGAGTCTGACGCGAGTCCGTAAGTCCCTCTTCAGACTCACCCGGCCACATGCAATGACACAGACTGCAGGAAGATCACAGTGGATCCAAGGTGTTCACAGGGCCGGGCTCCGTCAGCGCTCAAGGTGACCAGCAAGCAGGAAGGGAGAGGCAGAGAGAGAATGGGAGGGTCCTAGGGTCCTCCTTATGAGAAGCCCACACAGATCCCCAAGGAAACAGCATCAGACTTCAACCTGATTGACAGATCGGAGTCTACCACTACACTTTCATATGTCTTCAGGTCGATATTAAATGATCACACTGGTATTTTGGAGGTTGATCTCCAGGCTTAGCTTCTGAGGTGATATTAGGTTTCTCTGTCCGGCCTAAATCTCAGCCTCGGTCCTTGGCTCCGCGCAAGAAAGATTTCACACCAAAGCCGGGCTCGTGATCCAAGTGAATTTAATGAAAGTTCAAAGAAGCATCAGGTTTTACGCAGCACCCATAGGATTCCTTTGACCATGCGGCCTGGCAGAGACTGCTCCGGGACATGCGAGGATCTCTCCCCTCCCACGAAGACGACCAGACCGCATTAGCAAGCCAAGACCAAGAGCCCAAGAGACCCTCTCCCTTCAGGTCCCTGCCTTTTCAAGGTTTCCCGGGGGAGGTGTGGTGAACGACCCCAGGTCGATCCCATTGGCTGAATTGCAATCACCCGGCCCAGGTGGGCTGCTCCAGGTGTACCGCCCATCCAAGCCCACCGGCGGGAAAATCCAGCTTTTGTCTTTTGCTGGCTCTCCTGGGCATGCGTAAATGGACTTCCCAATTCCCTAGGCTAAGCTACCTAACAGTGACTTGGGGTGGACTCCAACCTCCAACCTCAGAGTTTGCTTCTGAATTTGTTTTAAGCTCCAAAATTTGTTTCTCGAGGCTTATACGACACCTCTGCATGTGAGATCCCTCCTGAAGCAAGAAGATAAGAAGCCACGTTTTGTTTTTATGAGCAGCAAAATTACGATATAATTTTCCAATTAACTGAATAAAGCACAGGATGTGTGGCCCCAAGCCCATACCGGGTCCACCTTGAACATCCTACACAACTTCAAAGCAGGCGGGAGGTAGAGGAGCAGCACAGATCTGAAAGGCAGCTGCATGGGTGGGGGGGGCGCAAGTGTGGGGGCAGCGCGGGGGGAGGGGAAGGGGCCGCTGCCTCACCTTTCCGCCCCGGGGTGTGCTGTGTTTTAGACTCTGTTGGTCCTCTTGGTTGGTAGCTCCTCTGAGTGCTTCTGAGAGCCTTTTGTTGCCCACAGGGGTAGAGGCACTAATTTGGCCAATTCCAGGCCAAAAAGATCAAGTGTAGATTTCATATCTGGGTTTTTAAGTGCTGGTAAGAAGTCGCATTAAGCTATCAAATGTACTCCAGTCCTGGCTCCATCGCCAAGTGGCTCTGTTTTTTGGGGGGGGTCACTCTGCATCCAAAAGAAAAGGAAAAGTGTTTGGTCTAGAAGCTCGGGGCAAGTGGGGATTGATCCAGTTACTTTCTGACTAATCTAATCCAGACGGCCTGCACGGAATAACTTTCTGGGGTTGGAACTTGGTTGCTGGACAAGGTGTTCCTTTTTATGGGACTTGAAACCTTTGGAAAATGAAGGAGCGATACGGCTGCCAACCCTGTTCAAAATAAAATAGTGGGTGTGATTGAAAGATTGTAGCCTACGTCCAGCGCAGCCTGTGGAGAGTAACATTTAAGTGAATGAATCGTAACCTCTTCTCAATCAATCGCTCTGTCTCTCACACACACACACACATACACACACACAAGCAGGGATGCACACACACTTATATGTAAGAGACTTTCCCTCACTCAATGGCTAAGTCAAACAGTGTTGCTAAGGATTCTAGTTCATGTGTGCACGGGTTTCTTCAAACAGGTCTGATGGAAGCTGGCTTCTCAGGGGATCTGCCGGGACAGCTGACCGAAAGCACAGGGGTCAGTTCTGGTGACTGGATTACGGAACTCCACAGGGGTAATCTTGCTAGATTTTCCTGAAGGAGACAGGACAATCGTGGAGGCTTATTATAAAGAACTTTTTAGAAAGTGGGAAGCTACCTTGCGAGGTCAAGAAAGTTGAGATGGGAACTTTTTCCCCATCACAAAAGGCACCTGCTCATTCTTCCAGGGTAGCCGGGGCTGTTCTGTCAGAATTTCACTAGGACTTACCCCAAACACCCAAGAGCCAGGAAACCTACCCCTTTAGACATATTTGTTCCTTCAAACTGAAAAAGAATCTCAATTAGTCCTTCAACAAACTGACATTTTGGCGCACTGTAAATTCAAGAGCACGGGATTCTTTAGAGAAGGGTTAACTCGCTGTCATTGAGTCACTGCCGACTGACTCATCGCGATCCTGCAGGATAGGGTAGAGCTGCCCCTGTGCGTTTCCAAGAGTGGAGTAAAAAGCCCCATCTTTGTAGATCGCAGCCCAACACATGACCACTGTGCCGCAGGGCTCCTCAGAGAAGGCTGAGAGGGATGCAAACCCCACCTGCAGACATGTACAGGTGAGGAGGGAAGCCAGGCCAAGGAACTGCAGCTTCACATGCGGATGTTTTCGTTCAGTAACAGACTTTCTGACTTCCCTTGAGTGTGCGAGTGTATTTCTGTGGAGACTCTGGCTGGTGCAACCATATGCACATGTCGGTTGCTAACAGAAAAGCTGGAGGTTCCAGGTCACTCAGACATGCCTCAGAAGAAAAGTTTGGCCATCTACTTGCCAAAAAATCCACCATGAAAAACCCTGTGGGGCATCATTTTGCTCTGACACGGGTGGGACTGCCAGGAGTCAGAGTCCACTTGTGCCAATCGGGGTGTGTGTTACACCAGTGTTTTGCTCATTCGTGCACTTATGACGGGCTCTTGCTCGGCTAGCCTCCCCACCTCCTTCTGCTTATTGGCTTTTCCACTCACTTGTCAGAAAGAGGCCCTGGTGGTACAGCGGTTATGCACTGGGCTGCCAACCCCAACGCCAGCGATTCGAAACCATGAGCGTCTCCTTGGGACAAAGATGGGGATTTCTCCGCCTGTAAATAGTTACTGTCTGGGAGACCCACAGGGGCAGTTCTACCCTGTCCTATAGGGCAGCCATTGGCATTTGAGTTAGGTTTGGTTGTCTGGGTAACATATCATACTCTTACAGGTGCAGGGGAGTCAGTCAACAAAAGCAAGCTCCAGCTTGCATTCCGAGGGGAGAGGTCCATGGTGACGTGACAGCTGAGCCTGTGATGGGCAGGGTGGTAGGCTGTTTGTTGAAGTCACCAGAGGAGACCTGTCTGATAGAGGTCCGTTTGAGCAAAGGTCAGAATAAAGAAGGATGATTCAGGCAAAGAGACAGCTAAATCAAGGGTCCTGGGGTGGGAGGAAAAGAGTATGGTTGGCATGGTAAGAGTGTGGGATACAGAAAGATTTCTCCCAAGTTGTCTCCCCCAAATATATGTCAAACCTAGCCACTTGCTACACATGGCAAATGACTATACACTTGGAAGTCAACGAAAGTAGGTCAGGGGTTATTCTCCCTAAGGGTTATCAGCCATCTAGAACAATCAGACTGTATAGTCTGCCCCACCCAAGTAGGGCCCACTCCCTTCTGATAAGGATAGTAGCAGATTGTTCCCCCGCCCCCACCCCACCATCATGAATCTAGGGTCTGCCCATCCTGGCAAATGTTTACCCCTAATCTCTCCCCTTCCTATAGACTGTACACCCCTAGATTGATCCCTTCCCATTACTGTATTACCCATAGTACAACCCCTTCCTGTGACATGTCTTTACCTGTAATTAGGGGACTTGCACACCCCCAAAGATTATATAAGCCTTGGTTAGAAATAAACCACTCTCTGTCCTGCCCTCCTCTCCCCCGCATTCCTACCTGAACCACCAAGAAGGGCTGAGGTGAGCATACTACTGTGAAATATGTCTGGCTTCTTTAGTTTACCTTCTCTCCTATCTCTATTGTTTTCTGCGACTTTACTATAATGTATATCTCTATATATTTTAACTGTACAGTTGTGCTTACTGAACCCATGATAGTGTGAGGCTGGCTTCCCCCAGCCCCCAATATTAGAGGTGCAAGAATGAGACCTTGGTGCCTGGAGCCAAGGGGAGAGAGGTGAGTCTTGAGGGCAGGTGAATGGAAGGGGTCTTGACTTTTGTTGGAGTTAGGAAGCCACATGCAGGCAGGCGATGCTCAGGCTGCACCAGAAGCCGGAACCCAGAAATGTACTCGTTGACACCTGCACGGAAAAGATGCTGGCGGCATCCGGGAAAGTGTGGGGCTCAGTGAGGAGGCGGTTGGGCCCAGACGGAGAGAGGAGGATGCTGGGAGTCAGAGGAACAAAGTCAGGGGTAACTAACTGGTAAGTTACCAGAGAAATGGGAAGTCCAGGGGCAGTGGGAAAGCCTCCTCTCTGAGCACAGAAAATGGCTACGTGACAGTCCCCAATGCCGCGTCACCACCACGGCCGCATTTTACTTGTTGGATGTTAGCAGCGGTGACTTTTCCTGTTTTTAAATTCAAAATAGGGAGTGTTTTCACTGCTGACCCTTTTAAAAACCTCTGTTGTCAGAACACCGCTGACTCAGGGCCATTCCGTGTATGTCCTGGGGAAACCGTGTTCCGTGGGGTTTTCAGGGGCTACTACACCTCATCTGCATGCAGAAGCTGAACAGTAAATACAGAAGACTCCAGAAGAACCGATGCTTTTGAACTGTGGTGCTGGCAAAGAATCTCAGACATGCCACGGACTCAGGAGGGTGAGCACATCCGTCCTCGTGGAAGCACAGTGGGAACAGCCGTGGAGCCTTCATCTCACAGACTCGGGACGTGTCAGGAGGGGCAGCCCTGGGAGAAGGACGTCCTGCTCGGGAAAGAGGACGGGCAGGAACGAGAGGAGGCCCTTCACTGAGACAGCGTGACATAGCGGCTGCAACAGGGCGTTCAGACGAGGGATAATTAAGAGGATCAGTCCATTGTTGTATGAGGGATCAATAGGCATCTAACAACAATAGCACCTAAGAGTAAAACAAGATGAAAGGTGATACGGACCCCACCTCAGGGAAACCCACAGCTCGAGAGCATGTTCGGATGTTAGGAGCACGCCACCCCCATCCCCTTGCAGTTGATTGGCAGATTACATTGTAGGGAGTGATCACATCATTACATAACTGCCAAACAATTCAGAATCATGGCCTATCCAAGTTGACACATTTTTTCGGGGAGGGGCCACAAGTCAATCCATGACAGGTGTTAACAACACAGCCGCCGAGGTTTTTAGACAAAGCCTCGGTTAACTTCCACTCCTACCATCTTTCTACTTAATGTAAGCGTTATGGACAGAATTCTGGAGCCAGGTTAGCTAAAAAATCAAGCAGCCCCAAGTCTTGGTGGGATAACAGAATGAAGGGTTGTTTCTTGTTCATGACACATTATGTTAGACCTTTCTCATGGGAGAGATATCCCTCAGTCCTCGGCTTTACTTGAGAAAGAATTCATGCCGAAGCCTGGCTTGTGAGCCAAGTGAATTTAATGAAAGGTGAAAGAAGCTTCAGGTTTACACAAGCACCCCAGGGCACTTCGCCCCCGCACATGGCGTCCTGAGGCTAGAGGAGGTCACTGCACGGCCTCCGAGGGGCAGCTTGAGAAGCAAAAGAGGCCGCAAGGCTCTGGATTCTGGCTTGTCAGGTCCTCTGCTGAGAGGCGTGGTCGACAATACTGGTCAACCCCATTGGCTGAATCAAATTCATCTGACTTAGATGGGCCAGTCCAGGTGTACCGCCCACCTAGGTGTACCGCCCCTTCCTGGCCAGAAGCTCAAACCTCTGAGCATATGTAATGGGCGCCCCAGCCCCTAAGTTAAGCTACCTAACAATTACACTGTGGTTGGAAATGGTGGAGGCTTGGAAGAAGTGTGGCCAAAATGCTCCTTGGAAGCAAGGATGGAGAGACTTTGTCTCATGGACTCGGGACATGTTGTTCGGGAAAGGACATGATGCTTGGCCCAGCGGAGGAGCAGTGACAAAGACAGGATGGCACGGTGCTCAAGCAGAAGACCAATTGGGAGAATGACGTCGGACCAGGAGCTGTTCTCTTTGCTCGGCATCAGCATTTACTCGGCGGTGCCTAACAACAACACTGCCCCGTCTGATCACTTGGAGACCCAGGCCCCCTCCGTCTGTGCCTCTCCTACCTTCTGAGGTTTCCGAGTCTGGCCTTGCCCCTTCCATCTTCCCCATGTGACAGTCGGCTAGAGAGAGCGAGCGGAAGGTCACATTGGAGTCTCGAGGAGCAGACCTGCAAGTGACCCTCTTTCCAGAACATAGTCACACCACGTGGCCTGTTTGCACTCCTCTGGTTTGTCTTCAGCTTACTGTGTTTCTGGGTGCCAGCCAGTCGGTTCGACCCGTACCAACCCTGCACACAACAGAAAAACACTGCCCGGGCCTGTGCCAACCTCACAGCGGCTCCTGGGCTTGAGCCCATTGATGCAGCCACCGTGTCCGTCCACCTCAGTGAGGGACTTCTCCTTTGCCACCCCTCCACTGTACCATGCATGATGTCCTTCTCCAGGGACAGGTCTCCCCTGACAACATGGCGAAAGGATGTAAAACGAAGTCTTGCCAACCTTGCCTCTAAAAAGCTCTCTGGTCTTACTTTTTACAAGATAGATCTGTTTGTCCTTTCAGCAGTCCGTGACACCTTCAATATTCTTCTCCAGCCCCACAATTCAAATGCCTCAATTCTTCTGCAGTGCTTTACACAAAGTCAATAAATAAAATCAATAAAAATATATACATTCTAGTCTTGAATACCCAGAGATAGTTCTACCTTGTCCTACCAAGTCAGGTGGACTTGATGGCAGAGAGATTGGTTTTGAGAACTTCTCAATCCCCCCACTTTTTTTTTCAGTTGGGATTTAATACCCCATATATCATTCCATATTTCAAACACGTCAAGTAGAATTGCCCAATTGGCCACACAATCAGTTTCCAAATACTCTTTTTCTACATGGACTTCTTGACACAGTCTCCCTTTAACCCTCACCCCCCACGCTACCTCCCCTTCCCCATGAACCCCTTATTCTACTCGCTGTCCCTACAGGAGCTTCCCTTTCTGGTCCTGGTACTGCTGCCTCTGGGGCCTTTAGAAATGCTGACTCACTGCTCAGGGCTTGGTCCCCCGCCCACTGCCCGTGCCTTTGCCAAGCCTCTGAACACGCTCAGAAATGCAAAAGGAAAGAAAAAACACAAGCCCCACTCCTTTCTGGAAAAGAACTTCAAACAAGTAGAAACACCTTTGCGTATTTGCCAGTGCAAGGGTGTGGTGCCTGTCTAAGGCAGGAACGGAGTGGAGGGGCCAACTCTCATTTAATCAAGGCCAGGAAAAGACAATTGAATTCCATTCTCTTCCCAGAAGTGGAGTTGTGAAATTGGCCTCTGGAGATTAGAGGACTCGAGCTCAGGGATGTGGGCTCCCGGCACTGATGTCCTTCTAGCTTGTTCTGAGAGTGGCTCCCTCGGGGTCAGCCCTCGGGAAACTCCTTAGAGGGGCTGGCTTCAGGGAAGAGAGGCAGAATCTCTCGGCTTGTCTGGCTTCTAACCATCAGCCACGGTGGTCTGATCATGCTGCTGTTTTTGTTGTCAGGGGCCATCAAGTCAGTTCCGACCCATAGCCACCCTGTGCCCAACAGGACGAAGCCCTGCCCAGTCCTGGGCCCTCCTCACCACTGTTCCCGGGCAGCCACGGTGTCAGTCCCGCTCCTTGAGGGCCGTCCTCTTTCCCGCTGCCCCTCCGCTGTACCAACATGCTGCCCTTCTCCAGGGACCCGTCTCTCCCGATCCCATGTCCAGGGACAAACGGAGTCTCACCGTCCTTGCCTGCAACGAGCACTCTGGGGGCACGTTGTCCTTCCGGCAGTCCATGGTGTTGTCAATATGCTTCACCAGCACCGCAATTCTAACGCAGCCACTCCTCTTCAGTCTAACTTATTCACACGAGGCCCCAAATGGAGTCACTTAGGCTAAGCTTCATGTCAGCAAATCTAAGCCTAGCTACTTTCTGTTTCCCATAGATGCCTGACCTGTCCAGGAGCTGAAACAGGCCAATCAGCCACCCTTCCCTAAACAGAAACCTGAGCTAAGTTGGACTTGTCTACAACCCAGTTCACAATTCCTCCTTGATCCCAAAGAAAGAAACAAAATGCCCACTCGCCAACCCCAAATCTGCCCAGCATGGCTTCCTCGTTCCCGTGTGCCCAGCTCACAAAAACTCTTCTGCTTTGTACCATTGACACCCCGGCTCCCCATTCATGAGCTGCACAAGACAAAGCTCCTGAGTCAGTTTGTATACAAATGTAACATTGTGGGCGTTTTCATCCGAATAGCAACTTTTGCTGTTGGTGTGAGCTCATTATCCGGCGCATTCTGCCTCATGACTACCCTTCTCTGCGAGAGGAAGAAGAGAAGAAAATCCGCTTTCCCTCCAAGCTCAGCTGCTCTGTAGAGACATTTGACAAGTTAGGTAGGTCCTGGCTCCTCATCTTACATGACCCACTTCACCGACTGGAAGTGCGACTCGCTTGGAGGCAGCTTGCTCAGCATTCCACCAGTGGGGTACCGTCACAATTTGTTTCTCCAAGATTTATGGGCAGTGGTTTGTGGTTGATGAGGGTTCTGGTGCCCATCCATAGCATTGGCCCCTCCCGGTGAAGCAGGTAGCAGTCCTAAGTAGTAATGGTTGAAGCCACACACCTTCATCCCAGGCTGGGCCCTGGTCATGTGATACATAAGCCTTGCGCCGCCTCCTCCCTCTTCTCTTCCACCCTGACGTTGGGGGGTCCTGGCTGCCTTCCGAGCTCATCCAAGTTGCGCGCAGAGTGCTTTTAGGGCCGGGAATGTTTTACAGGTCGCAAGTGATTTCTTCTGTAGAATGCCACGCTTCTAAATGGGATGCTCTGCGCAAAAAAGGCGGGGTGAGGACGAACTGGCTGAATTCACGAGAAAGAGTGGGCTTGCTGTGCCTTCTCTTTGAGAGTCCACGTTCGCCTGTCTATGGCTTTGAGAAGTCCTGCCGGAAAGGACTGTGTTCCCCTGGGATTAAAGTCCCAAATTCACACTGTCGTAGACCTTCCTTCCCTCCTTATTCCCATAGGTCACTTCGGGAAACACAGGTATGGTGCCTGGAGAACCAACCAGCCATTGAGTTGTCAATGAGTTGGCTCAAAGCCATAAAACAAAAAACCTCACTGCCACTGAGTTGATGCTGACTCCTAGCAACCCCCTGTGAGTTTCTGAGACTGTTAGTGTTTACAGTAGTAGAAAGCCCAGTCTTCCTCCTGAAGGGGGTTTCGAATTGCCCAGCATGTGGCTTGCAGCCTACCAGAGCTCCACACTCAGGCTCGGGGCTTTCCATGCGCACCCGAGTAGAACTGTGCGCCCTGGGGTTTTCTGTGACCGATTTTCTGGAAATAGATCGCCAGGTCTTTCTTCTGAGATGCCTGTGGATGGGCTCAGACCCCTCACCTTTCAGTTAGCAGCTCAAGGTATTACGGTCTGTACCACCAGGAACTCCTCCTTGCGTACATCCTGCTCAGCCTCTGCTCACTGGCATCTCTGTGCACATACAATTTGCGTCTAAATAACGTGTCCATTTGTTTTCACTATTAAAAAGGACAGGGATGCTGAGCCCAAGAGGGACTTCCCTTATTTTTCTGAAGACATAGTGGCCGCTACTCTGGAAAGTATGTGTGTGTGTGTGTGTGTGTGTGTGTGTGTGTGTGTGTGTGTGTGTGTTGTCATTTCTCAAGGAGCCTTCATCTATCTTTTAAAAAGAAAAGAGGGGAAAAAAACCCTTGTCCTACACGGCTCTGGGCTTTGTCCAACCCAGTCATCACGGCTGTCAAGGAGGAGCCTCTCCCTCCAGAGCCCCTGAGGAGCAGAGCCATGTCCCGTGAGAATCGCCAACAAGTCACAGAACTAAGGAACTTTCAGCCCAAATGGCAAGGAAGGAATCCTCAGCTTCCAGAACTAGGAGAAAACAGCCTTCGTTTCCGAGAGGTGCCCCTCATGGGCCCTGTTGGTCCGGCAGCGCTAGGAACCCTAGATGGCGTCCTGGTCTGACCCAGCTCCGGGGCTCGCTGAGCTCTACCACTCCCCTCCTCCGTGCACTGTCACAGGCTCCGAGCTGTCTGGACTTACCTTACGAGAGTAGAGCAGTAGGTCCGATAACTGCAGGTAAAAGCTTTCCAAGCAGACATGTCTATTGAAATAAAGCCTGCCGACCCCAAAGGGCGCAAATCATGTACACGTGGCTCAGCGAACCTTCACAAAGTAAAACGTGTGCCTGCCATTCAGATCAGGAAAATGATCGCCAGCTGCCCGAGGTCCCTCCCACACCCCCTCCCTGTCCCGGATCCCTCTCCTCCCAAAGAGACCCCTCGCGGGAGATGTGCAGGTCTTTGACGAAGGCGTGGGACTGAGCCTGCACGAGGGTCTACTGCTGAAACGTCTTCAAGACGAAATGCAAAAGGAGCTGAAAGATCTCTAATTCCATGAGTCAGGCTTCCAACTCCAGAATGTCATGCTCAGAATACAAGCGCGGTGGGCAGGGGGCCCACAGCCAAGCCACCTCCCCTGTCAGTGACCCATGGAGCTCAAGTTCTGTTTAACGGGGACGGATGGGCCAACCACAGGGTTGCCACTGAGTTGACTCTGACTCCTGGTGACTTCATGTGTGTCAGAGAACTGTGCTCTATAGGGTGTCAATGACTCACTTTTTGGAAACAGATCATCAGGCATTTCTTCCGAGGCACCTCTGGGTGGACTCTAGCCTGCAAGCTTTTGGTGAGCCATTGTCCACACCACCTGGGACTTCTCATGCAAGATGCTGGCCCACCCCAGCAGAAGTTCCTCCCGTGCTCCTGTTGATGGTCTGTGGAGGGAGCAGATGGCTCTTGCTCCTGTGAACCTGGGGCCCAGCTCCCTTCCATCCTGGGTGTCCATGGCCTAAAGGCTCTTGTCACCCGTTTCTTTCATTCCGTCAGAATAGCACATGGCCTTCTGGACAAACCATGAACCAACTACAACCAGGTTCACTGTGGTAGTTATATAATCTCGTGTCAACTCGAGATTATTCAGAGTGAAAGGGTGGTGTCTAGCCTGTCATTTAGGTCGCAGCTTTATGACCTCATTTGGAGGTGCTAAGGTGATAGCTCACTGCTTCGTTTCCCTGCGAGACATTCCTGTTGACAAGCCACGTGGTGCTCCACTGAGGGAGCCAGAGCCCTGGAGCTGGAGGAGCCACGTGGAGCCCCACACCAGCGCCGGCATGCTTCCAGAAGACTTTTCACCCGCTGGCCTGTCATCTTCCTGCTTTTGGCATCATTGCATGTGCCGTGTGAGTCTGTAGAAGAATTCATGGACTAGTATTGGACATATGGGCTCAGATTGGACTTCTGGACTGGGCTGGGATGTTTCTTAATGTACAATTCCTCTTTATATAAAGCTCTTTCTTGTACCCATCTGCGTGTCTCCCCGGATTTGTTTCTCTAGTCTACCTGGACTAACACACTCACACTGAGAACTCAATGAGTGTTTGCCTCAGTTGGTAGTAAACCTCCGTCCGAACTGGCAGGTACATTTCCTGAATAGCCTAAAGTGATCTCATACCAGGATACCAGTCTTCGGACAGCCTTGGGGGATGCTCTGAATTCCTTGGGGCGGGGGGTAGTTCATAACAAGGTGCAGAGAGACCACAGAGGAGCCCAGAACACACACTGGGGGCCATGGGTGCCTGTGAGCCATGCACCATGGGCCCAGTGTGATTACTAGGGTTTGCTGGGGCGGTTTTTCTGAAGTAGTTCACCTGGTCTTTCCTCCTCATCTGCACCAGTCTGGAGCCTCACTGACACCTGCTTCGTGTCGTCGCCACACACCCTGGGTCTCTCACACACGCTGCACGAGGCACCGACTGCGAATCGCACTGCACGGAGCGCAAGGACTCTGCCACCAGACCACCCCTGCCCGCAGAATGAGCCCCACCCCATCGTCACCGGGGGTCTCCCTGTGCCTTGGAGGAAGGCAAAAGCTACCATGGTCCTGAGGTCCAGGGAGGGCCCTGCCTGGCCTCTCTCTGCCTCACGGTGACTTTGTCACATTCCTACTACCGGATGTCATTTCGAGTCTTAGTTCAGACTCTGCTCTCTGAGCGGACTTAGCTCAGTGGTTTCTTGGCTAGTCTGATGGCCTCGGAGGTGAGTGGGCAGGGGGCGGGGGCGGGGGCACTTTCAGGGGGAGAGCCGAGGGCTGCATTGCCTCTGCTGGTATGTGGGTTCTCTGCCTTGGTCTTCAGAACATTCAGGATTGGGACCTGGGACATCCTTAGAGCAGACCATCCTGGTCCCTTTGGCTGTGCGTTTGGGGGGTGCTCAGGGCAGTGGTGGGGGGTGCCTTTGCCTGAGATGGATGGTTCGGAGGAGGCTTATTTTGACCTACGCAGAACAGTATAAGCACAGCCTGGTCCACATGGGAACTTCGGTGTTCCCATCGCCTCCTCCCTATTCTTCCTCAAGTGACCACATCCTCCCTCTCAGAGGCTTCCGGCTGCCAAGCCTGTCTCCCACACACCTCGGCAAAAAGTCCCTGGCTCTCCTCCCAGCCGCCTGGCTGTTGACCTCACAAAGGTGTGAGAGGGAGGAAGGGACTCCACAGTCGGGACGAAACTCCCCTTCCTCCTTTCTGAGAAATGACCCAGGCTCCACGGACTGCTCAGAGGCTCAGGCCCAGCACCACCACCACCGCCCCCTCGGTCCTGCTGTGCTTCCCTCCTCCCGTGCTCCCGTAGAGCAGGCCCAGAGACCAGGCAGGCCCTCCAGCGACGAGGCAGGCCCAGGGGTGACATCCTGAACTCACACGCATCCCTTCTGTCTCCAGGTCGGCTCCTGGGAGATCAAAGAGCCCCAGTCTCCCTCAGTGACAGGCCACTACATGCCCCATGGACCCCACCCACTCAGCATGCTTTCCTGCTTTATAGAGATGCCCAGGACTCCCTGGCTCCCAGCCAAACCCTCAGCGCTTCCTGTGGGGAAGAGCCCTCTGAGGTTGCACTGGGTCAGAGCAGAGCAGAAGCTTCTAGCCCTGAAGGGGCCTGTGTGCTGAGGCCCAGCTCTGAGTCCATCTCCAGACCTCAACCCTGCTCAGGGGGCTCCCATCCCCTCCCATCCCTTCCGGGGGCGCTGCGCCAGAGTGCAGTGGTGAGGGGGTAGAGTGGACGTTATGCCCAAGGCTACTGCCCCATGGCAGGGGTCAGAGATGCCTCCACCCTCTCTCCTCTGTTACCCACTGGGACTCAACCTGTCCCTCCCACAGGACTCTCCTTTTGTCCTGACTGGGATAGTTCATGACAGCAGCCAATACTTACCATAGTGGGGCTCTTTCGGGAAGTTAGCAGGGTCCCAAATGGTAAAGATAGGGTTCTTTTTTCCAAAGCATCTCTTCTTAGCCATGTGGCCCTTTGGTCTCTGCCCTGCTCAGGCTAGAGCCACAAAGCTCGACTTCAGCCCCGCCCGCCCGGCAAGCCCATCTCCTGCCTGAGGCTTTCAGGTTTATCCCTTCTAGCTGGCTGCTCCATCCCCGTGGCTCAGGTCCCTGTGCTGTGACCTCTGGCCCCTGGGTTGCCACCTCTGGTCCCCAGGCCGCCACTGCCACTTCACACATACAGGGATCTCGTGTGCACGTCACTGGTGGCTCTTCCTTCTTAATGGCTGTGGGGTCCTCTGTTCCTGCTTCTGACGTGGCTTGCTTTATGCCCCGCAGGCTGCCCAAACGGACCAATCCTGGTCTTCAAGTGCTCTACACCTGATTTGCATGCTCCCACCCCGTTGTTCCGGGTTAGTTACGCCAACTGTGGTAACAAGAGCAACATCCAGTCATTTCGCTTCCCTGTGAGCGGCTCCTGGAGCTCTTGCAGCCTGGCCTGCAGTGTAACTGTTCACTTTCAGATGGCTTTCTAGACATCCTTTTTTAATATAAATCATTTTATTGGGGGCTCCTACAACTCTTATCACAATCCATACATATATCCATTGTGTCAAGCACATGTGTGCATTTTTATCCCCCTCCTTCTCATAACATGTGCTTTCTACTTGAGCTCTTGGTATCAGCTCATTTCTGTCCTCCCTCTCTCGTGAACCCCTGATAATTTAGAAATTATTTTTTTGTCATGGCTTGCACTGTCCAATGTCTCCCCTCACCCACCTCTCTGCTGTCCGTCCCCCAGGGAGGAGGCCGTATGTTGATCCTCCTAGTTGGCTCCCTCTTTCTACCTCACCTTCTCTCCACGCTCCCCAGTATTGCCACTCTCAGCACTGGGCCTGAAAGGGTCATCTGTCCTGGATTCCCTGTGCTTCTAGTTCCTATCTGTCCTAGTGTGCACCCTCTGGTCTAGCCCGATTTGTAAGGTAGAATTGGGATCGTGATAGTGGAGGGGGGTGGGAAGCATTTAAGAACTAGAGGAAAGTTGTGTGTTTCATCGTTTCTAACCATGCTCTTGCCAGCTACTCCATTCCCACCTCTGCAAATGCAGTGCTGGCGGCCCACCAAAGAGAATGCAGACAGCTTGCTAATAAGATGATTACAGTGTGTGGCACCCCTGTGAGGGTGGGATCACACAGTTAAGGTCTATGGAACCCTAATGAGAGGACCGGTCAGTTTTGCAATCCCACTCGACTTAAAACGAGCCCTCCCTGAGGTGCAACGGGGAAGTCACTACTGCCAAGAGCGATGAGCCAGGAGCAGGGCATAAAACACCTACCTGGGTCCCTGCCTGGAGAGCCTCCTAGACTCAGCAGCCAGAGAGCTGTAACACTGGAGGCGGCACAAGAGGGAGAGAAGAGCCGCCGGGCAGTTGAGAAGCAGCAGGATCAGGATCAGGAGACCGGCAGGAGATGGTGTGGTGGGCTTCCCAGCCCCCAGAGCATATGAGCTCAGCCCCATTGGGCGGGAGGCTTGCTGGGAGAGTGGGGGTACCTCTTGGAGGAGCCAGGCTCACAGACCCAAGAACAAGAGAACTGGCCGTCAATTTCTGGCTAAGGCTTACTGGTAGAGTGGGGTGCCTCTGGATACTTGGTGGTGCTAATGAGCTTTGGAACACCTGACCAGGACAGACGGCTAGCCCAAGACGCCCATGGGGCTGAGAGCATGTGGGCAAGGCTGACCGAATAACTCCATCTCTGTCCTGAATTAGGAACCCTCGTGGCGTAGTGGGCTACACCTAGGGCTGCTAACCACAACGTCAGCGGTTCAAAACCACCAGCCTCCCAGCAGGAGAAAGACGAGGCTTTTCTACTCCCGTAAAGAGTTCCAGTCCGGAAATCCACATGGGAAGTTCTCCCTTGCCTTATAGGGTCGTTATGAGTCGGCATCAGCTCAATGGCAGTGAGTGTTTGAGACCCTGATTTGTAACCTTTCACTCCCAAATAACCCTAGAACCGTGAGTGTGGTCTGTGAGTTCTGGGGGCCATTGTCATGAACCGTCAAGCCCAGCAGAGAAGACAAGAGTGCCAGGCGAGGGACAGCTGGTGTCAGAATTGGAATATGATGAGCGGTGTCAAGTCTGACCTCTGCAGCATAGCAGCCAGCCCTGTCCTGCTGCGGCTGGCACCGACTCTCGCACCTGGTGAAGTTAGGCGAGGAGCGCCGAGGCCCCGTACCACCATTTTTACACGGCTGAATGTTTTCCAGGTTACCTAAGCAAACTCCTGCAAAACCACACCGCCTATGCCTGTGATGGGGACCACTTGAATCTCCAGTGTCCTCGGCACTCTACAATAAGTGTCCAATCAGCATTTTATGGGCAAGATGACCAAACGTGTAGCTCCCGGCAGCCTGTGTCCCAGAGGGAAGACAGCCTAACCTGCGTGGCATCCACCACGCTGCAGGTATTGATTCTCGTAAATGCTTTAAGATGATAGACTGGTTTGGGCTCTTCTCTCTCCATATAGATGCATGAGCATATTATATATGCCTGTGACCATACAGCTCACTCAAAGCAGACTTGACCCACAGAAAATCCCAACAGACACACCCCACAGGTTCTGCAGCTGCGCTGTGGCTTGCTTCCCAGACTTCTTTACCAAGCGCGTTGCAATAGAATCTTTGTTACAGAACTGCCTGCATGCACCTGCAATGTGGATCTGTTCACAGACGCCCTCTGTATTGCAATCTTCTTGCGCTTCAGCTCCATGGCCGCAGCTCCTATCAGGGCCCCAAAGGAAGACCAGGGGTTCTGTAGGGTCAACCACACGTATCTGCGTGAAGTAGACATTAGAGGTCAAGACCAGCTTCTCAAAGAACACACCGCAAGAAGAAAAACACCAAGAATTGCTAGGGTTTTTGCTGTTTCTGTTCATTTGCTGATATGTGTTTTAGGGTTTGCTTTCCCAGTTTGGGGATAACCATATTGTTCTCACTGGGTGCTCTTCATTGATTGGTCTTTTCACTAGACAATATAAGAAATTGGGGGAGAGGGGACAAGAGTCCTTCCGTTTGGGAATTGGTATGTTTAGGGAAAGATTGGGTGTAGGAGGAAATCAAACCCAATATCTTAGTGACGAACCGCCCTGTAGCCTACACCAGTTGTCCAAGCAAGTCTTACTTCAAGAGTCAACATGAGTTGGCCAACATTATTGAGTCTCTTGGCTTTGGGTTTTTTTAAAGCCTCCAAAGCACCTTATGAACATCTTGAAGGTGGGTGGTTAGGGGTGGTGGCAAACCAGAAAGCTATTTGACTTTATAAGCCATCGCAAAGGTGGCTGCACACACGCATGTCCTAAGAGGAAAGTAAAGAGAGAATTAGCTTCATTGCTATGTAGCCATCTCTACGGCTTAAAAACAAATAATTCATAATATGTCAAAGGCAGGAGTTCTTAAGAATTCTTCTCACCCTTCACTGCTTCCATTTCGAGCATTGCAGGGTCCAGGTAATCATGTTACAGGTAAAAACACCGACTGAGTAGCCAAAATTAGTGCATTTGAGTCACTTGGAAACGTGCGTCCTGCTCTATGGAGAGGCTGAGCCTTTTATGTTTCTTCTTTTCCAGAAACGAGCAACTATTTTCCTTTGCGCCCCATGCTGCCCTCAATACCTCCTCTTTAGGATTCCCCCCCCCCCAATCAAAGCTATTTTACTGTTGGCCCCTTCCGTCCCTCACCCCAGCTGCCTTCTCAGCCCTCCCGGTCCCGGGCATCTGCTGCCCTCTTAGTGTACAAACAAAATGCTGGGCCTGTGCCCAGCGGGCAGAAGTGCCTCCTCCAGGGAAGCACCAACGCCTGGCACCCAGGAGCACTGCAGGATGACCCCCCCCCCACGGGCGCCTGTCTCTGCCAAGCAGCCCTGAGGGAAGGAGATATGCCGTAACTGGCCGACAAGTTAGCATTTGCGAACATCGCCCTTCTGAGGCTGTTTGGAGAGTTTCTTGGCCAGAAACATCCCCTGCCTGGCCCTTTCATCCAGAGATCAAGACTCCTTCACGGTGTGACTAACTGCGGGGGCAGAGTGTTTCTCTGGGGACGGTTGCTGAACGTAGAAAGGGCATGGACGCCCATGAAGGAACACCTGGGTGGGTCCAGTCTGTGACTGAATGTCCACAGGAAGTGCCCCTCCCCCAGCACTTTCGGGCTCCTAGCACAGGTTAGAACCTGCCCTGCTGACCCACGCCCCCCTCTACATGTGTAGCACAGGGAGGCCCCTGGCAACATCTGAGGAAGCTGTGCCTCTGGTTTGGGGCTGGGGGCGCTTGCAGAGACCACTCTTGGGAGGACCCCTGAGGTGACAGGTGAGTCCTTCAGGGAGCTGCTCCAGGAGCTCCTGCGAGAACCTGGAGGCTCAGGAAGCTGGTGGGCCTGAGCTAACGCCAACCCCAGCGTCACAACCAGATTCTTGGTATAGGGCTCACTGTCCTCGGTGACATCTTTTGCCATCTGCCCCCCCCCCCCCGAACTCTGTGTGTGTCATGAGCGGCATGTCCTGGTGGGGAACCTCCTAGTGGAGAGAATAGCAGGGACTCCCCCCCACCCCACCCCATCCCAGGTCTTCCCATGGCCCAGGGCCGGCCCTTCTGTGAGCGCCCATTGGGAGAATTCTGAAAGAAAGTGTTTAACTCCGAAGTTTTAGAGTCTGAGCATCTCAGGAAGCATGTTCCTCAGCAGGGTCTGCCCGTGTCGCGGGTCACAGAAAGGGCGTGGGCCCCCAGGCCGCTCCCAGACACAGGTCTCCCCCGTGGGCTCTGTGGGTCAAGGTCAGGATCCCTGGCTGCCACGGTTCTCTCGGCTTTCACCTGAGAGGCCCTCGGAGTCCCAACCAGCCCCACACGCTGCAGTACTCCGGCGATCTTTGCCGGGCAGAAGTTTTGTCAACAGGATTAACTATCGGGACCTAAAACAACAAGCAACCAAACCACCTTCCTCCACTCACTGCCACGAAGCAGGTCCCGACCTGCAGTGACACTCTACACAGAGCAGAAGTGTCCCCCGCTTTTGAGGCTCTTATGGGAGCAGACAGCCTCGCCCTCCCATGCAGTGGCGGGTGGGCTCGAGCCAGCAGCCGGGTGGCTAGCAGCCCCGTGCTCCACTCCCAGGGCCAGAGGAGGCTGACTGCAGGCTGGCAGGCTGACTGGAGCTTGGATGTGTCCTTCCCTTAAGAAGGAGCAAGAAGGTGCTGGGGAGGCAGCCGGGTCGCCCCCCACTGGCCCTTTCCTCCCGGGCACGCCCCGGAGTGGCTCCCGCCATCCCTATGGTGAACTTGGCCAGGCAGGGGGTGTCCCTTCCCTCAGAGCAGCCCCGCCTGGGCCCCTCGGACTCTGTGTGGCTTTTGACATCTGTCCTTTTCTACCCCCCCCCCCCCCCCCCCCGTTTTAGAAGGTGCTGGACGAGTGCCAGAGCCAGCGGGCCTGCCGCCTCCTGGTCAATAGCCGCGTCTTTGGACCTGACCTTTGTCCAGGAAGCAGTAAATACCTCCTGGTCTCCTTTAAGTGCCAGCCTAGTAAGTAGCCTCGGAGTGGGGGAGAGCGTGCGTGCGTGCGTGCGTGTGTGTGTGTGTGTGTGTGTGTGTGTGTGTGTGAGAGAGAGAGAGAGAGAGAGAGAATGAGAACGGCAGGGCATGGGGGTGCGTTTCCAGTGTGGTTCACCCTCCTGGTGAGAAATCTCTTCCAGAGGGTGAAAGTGTTAACAGAAACGTGGAGGCTCCATACTACCCTGGTGAGTGTGTGAGTGTGTGTGTGTGTGTATGTGTGTGTCAGAGAGAGAGAAAGAAAGAGAGAGAGAGATTGATTGATTCACGGCACACTGGTCCTTACTAATCTCTGAATTTCAAACATCCTCTGTGAGGAAAACGGTAGTTGCAGAGTGGCTCCGGAAATTGGCGAGGGGTGGGGAGAGGGGTACAGACTGCCACGGTGTTTGCTCCAAATGAGCAGCCGGGTCTCCTTTGCAGAGGAAGTCTTTGTGGGTCTCGAGGTTTGCCACGTGGGTCACTTCAGACCTCCCTCACCGGCTTCTTCCCGCCTGTTGGGTTGTCTCCCAGTACACGCGTGTTGGCGGTCCAGCCCTCAGGGTCTGTGAAGGTGGCTGGCTGATTGGCTTGTTGGAAAGTTCTTTCACCAGTCATCGAAACTAAACCCAAAACCCTGAGCCAGTTGTGGTGAAGTTGGTTCTAGCTCCCGGCGATCCCACGAGGGTCGGGCTAGAACTGTGCCCATACGGTTTTCAGTGGCTGCTTTCTCTGGTCTTCCTTCCAAGAGACTCTGGGTGAATGCGAACCTCCGACCTCCTGCTTAGTAGCCAAGGTGGTTGGCTGCGCGTGTCCCTCCCCAAAGACTCCCCCAGACCTCACTCAAGGTCCATTCTGACTCACCCTAGCCTATCAATTTATAGGCAGAGAAAGCCTCTTATTTCTCCCTTGGAGTGGCTGATCGTTTTGAACTGCCGACCTTGTGGTCAGCAGCCCAATGCACAACCACTCTACCACCAGGGCTCTCCAACAAACCTCACGAGAACCTGCCTTTCCCCACTTGGCACTTGCTCTGCTACCTCTCCAGCTCCCATTCCTCCAGGGAACTTTTATTTCCGAAAGGCTCGGGTTCTCAGCTCACATCCCTTTCTGCTGCGTCATGGCTGTGTGGCCTTGCCCACTTTGGGGAATTTTTTGGAGCGTCCAGGACTTCATTGTGCAATGGAGATAATGCACCTTCCTCGGGGGACTATTGGGATGACTGAAAATACAGGATTGCGTGTTTGTCAGCCCTAGGCCACTATCAAGTAGGCAAGCTTTGACTGCTAATGGAAAGGTCAGAGGTTCAGCCACCCCTCAGGAGAGAGAGGAGACTCTGCTCCCAGGAAGACCTACAGTGTCGGAAACCCCGTGCAGGGTCACTATGACTCGATGGCAGTGGGTTGGGGTTAGGTCTTTGGCCTGTATGTCACGGAGGGAGTTCTGTTTGGTAGCTCCTCTTCCATTAAGCAGATGAAAGCAATTCTCCTAAAAACATGAAGGCCCGAGTGGTCCTGGCTTTCCAAGGCCACGGTGGGAGGGGCATCACCGGATGCTGCAAACAGTCCATTTGCTCTGCTGTGTACCAAAGAGGGGTTGGGTTGTGTCACCCAGAGGTGTCTCGGAGAAAAGACCTGGGGATTTGGTTCTGAAAAGTCAGCCTTTGAAAGCCCTCTGGAGCACAGTCTTCCTCTGACCCAGGAGGGGTCGCTGTGAGTCAGAATTGAGCAGAGGACAATAGAGGGGTTCGTTTCCGGGTATCAGGTAGAAGTTGGGAGTGGTCTGCTTGGGTGCCAACAGTATCGAGAACCATTGACTCCAGAGAGATGGCAAACCGAGTGAAGGTGGCTGCATGTCTGTCTGCAACGTGACTCTCACCAAACAAGCCTGCAAAATACATCGATAACACTGCAAGAGACCACTGCCATTGCCCGCCTTTGAAGGCCGCTGCTGCTACGCAGACATGGCTCTGTATTAGGGAAACGGGACGGAATGACCCTCGTGGTGGCAGAAGTAAGAGGAAGCCGAATCATGGCTCCACCTGCCCCAGGGTTCCTGTCACCTGCTGTCTAAACCCACGCGAGTTAGGGAAGAATACGAATGCCTTTCCTAATCGGCAACCACAGGAGAACTCCAGCCCAGTCGTCAACCAGCTCAGTCCTCAGTTCAGGAGCCCTGGTGGCTTAATGGCTACTCGTTGGGCTGCTAATCACAAGGTCGACAGTTCTAGACCCCCAAAGCTGTGAGGGAGACAGATAAGACTTTCTACTCCTGTACAGAGTGACAGCCTCAGAAACCCACAGGTGCAGTTCTACCTTGTCCTATAGGGTTGCTTTGAGTTGGAATCGACTTGCTGGCAGTGTGAATTTGGAAATAGCAATGCTGTCAGCCCCAGAATCCAGAAATGCCACTCTTCAGTAATTGTGAATTAGCACCATCCCAAACGCTGTGAATTGAATAAATACACCCCCCCCCCCAGTGTTGTCAATCCTAGCCCCTGTGCCACAGTGGCTACTTGCTCAGGTGCTCTGCTGGAGGGTGGCCTCTCAGACCCACCAGCTGCTCTGCAGGAGGAAGATGTGTCCATTTGCTTCCATGGAGATTTCCAGCTCTGAAAGCACCCTGTGGGGCAATCCTCAGAGCTAGCATGGATCCCATGGCCACACTTTTGGGAGTGTATGCTATGAGTCCTGGTGGCTTATTTACGAGGGTTGCTCATCAGGCTGCTAACCACAAGGTTATCAGTTCAAACTCACCAGGCACTCCGTGGCAGAAGGATGAGGCTTTCTGATCCCATAAAGATTTACAGCGTCAGGAACTCGCAGGGGCAGTTCTCCTTTGTCCACGGGGTCACTGTGATGAGAGTGAGTTTGCTAAGGTTTGTATCTAGGATGGATTCTTTGTTACGTTACTTGGGCAGGGTTAGTGTAGGGTGTGTCTGACATCAACCTCTTTTCAAATATGAAGGAGTCAATAAGGAGGGCCCAGCAGAGATAGGGACGAGAGAATGCCACACCACATTAAGACTGCCCAGGAGTCAAAACTCCAAAGACACCAGGAACTTCCCCCAGGGCCCCTCAAAGAGAGACCCCTGCCCTGGAGCTGCTGCCCTGAATTTGAACCTCTAGCCTCCTAATTGGAGAAGCTCGGGTGGCGTAGTGAGTTTTGTGTTGGGCGGCTTACCCGCAAGGTCAGCGGTTTGAACCCACCAGCCGCTCCTCCAGAGAAAGATGAGACTTTGTGCAGTGTCAGAAACCACAGGGACAGGTCTTCTCTGTCCCGTGGGGTTGCGGTGTGTCAGAAGTGACACGATGACAGCGAGCTTGGGTTTTGAGCCCCTTTACTGCGAGACGATGCATGGCTAACTGTCAGTCACTCGCTGGTGGTCTTTCTGCTGTAAGTAAGCTGCGAGGGGTCAGAAGGTTCATGCAACCGTAATCCTGTGACACAGTATGACACTCACAGGGCCTCCCGCCCCGTTCCGGAAGATGGTCAGTCCATAAACTGGCGGTAAAAACAAACCATAGCAAGCCGGCCACTGTACTCGGACACCTCGCACTCAGGGGTCGTGCTGCTCTGAGCTGGCTTTGCCGGCATACAGACCACACTTAAACAACGCGGGGGTCTCACGGCACTTCTTGAGAGTCTTCCCGATTTTTAAAAATGCTGATTGCAAAAAGAAGAGGCGTGGAACCATTCTTGGGAAAAGGAAGTGTCCGGGTTGCTGAGATCCGACTTGATCTCTGTGCCGCCCTCCCGCCTGGCCAGCTCGGCCACCGGAGGCCATTCTTGGCATTTCCCAGCAGGCTCTTGTGTGGAAGGGTGAGTCAGCTCGTTCAGGGTGCCCACCCACACCCTCTTCTCGGTGTCAGAGAGCAGCGTTCATGCTGGGTCTTTGAAGTCCGGCAGCGTTTGGCTCCTTGGGGAGCATCACACTCTCCAATGTCCGGGTCAGGCTGAGATTAAGGCAGTTGTTTGATCGCAACCCAGAGTCAGAAACACCTTTTACAGTTGGACCCTTCACACACCTGCCTGTGTGAACAAGTAGAGGGTTGTTTGTGTGTGTGTTTTTTCTTCTTAATTGCGAAACAGTGTTTCTTCTTTCTCCAAACAAACCCACTTTGATGTTTCCTAAACGCTTCTAGTCTCTTTCATTTAAAAACGTCGCTGCTCGCTGCTCACTGGCTGGACGCCGTGAAGCACCTTCTTGCTGGAGCTGGCGTGGGGTCAGCCAGCCCCGTACTCAACCGAACGAGCCACTGCCTGGTCCTGCACCAACCCCAGGGGCGATTGCAAAACCAACCATCGTATTTTTACTGGTTAATTAAACATATATGTATATATACTTTTTATAGATCATTTTACTAGGACTTATAAAAATCCATACATCAATTATATCAAGCGCATTTGTACCTATGTTGCCATCATTTTCAAAACAATTTCTTTCTACTTGAGCCCTTGGTATCAGCTCCTCTTTTCCCCTCTCCCTTCCCCACCCTTCCACCTTTGTGACCCCTTGATAAATTCTAAATTATTATTATTTTCATAATTTACATAATCCGCTCTCTCCCTTCACCCATGTTTCTGTAGTTCAACCGCCTCAGGTGGGGTGTGCGTGTTTATCCATCCATCATTGAGATCAGCTCCCCCTTTCTCCCCCTTCTCCCCCATATTCTCCTCCAATTTCTCCCTACCCTCTACTCCCATTATTGTTCCTGAGGGGTTTATCCGTCCTGGATTCCATGTGTCCAGAGCTCTTTTCTGTACCATTCACTGACTAGTTTTCAGAAGGAGTTTGCCAGCCCTTTCTTCCTCATCCATCTCAGTTAGGAATCTCTGCTAAAACTTGCTCAGCATCACAGAAAGACTGACACTTGGGTGGTGGCTTTGCATAGGGAGCCCTGGCCGGGAATTGAACCTGGATCTGCCACATCAAAACAAACTCACTGCCAGCGAGTCAATTCTGACTCCCACATGGAAGGCGAAGTCCTCCCACGGAACCAGCGATGCCTCCTATGACCTGCTAAGGGGTCCTGCCTCGCTGTTTGAAAAACATCCACTTGAGGTATATCAGGGAACTGGGATTGCCTGTCAGGCCTGGCCCCAAGCCAGTAAAGAAGAGTGGATGGAAAACACAGTGAGACATCAAGTGGGTGATGGTTAATTCATGTTTCCCTTCAACATAGTTCTCCTTCCTCCCCTCCTCAGGCAGCCTGACGGCCCAGCAGCTCCATTCTCTTAGCCCTGGCTCTCTGTCGACCCCAGTGCTTGCTGGGCTCGAAGGTGTGCCTCTTGGCCAGGTGTTTCCCTGTCACAGAGGGAGATATCAGAGCAGGAAGGGATTGTGTGGGTACCCTTGTTTTTTCACGACTTACTTTTCAAAAGCCTGGATGAGGGGTGGGGACCCCCACATGCAAATCAGTGACCACCACCCACTTTCTATTTTGCTTGGTTTTCATTTTGAAAAGTTTAAGATCATGACAAGCTGGAAAACATTCATGGTGCTTGGGAGATGTGTTAGTCTGGGTAGACAAGAGAAACAGATTCATAAACATGCATATGTATATAAGAGAGAATTTTATATAAAGGGTAACTGTACATTAAGAAAATATCCGAACCCAGTGCAGTCCAAGGTCATAAGTCTGATATTAGCCCATATGTCCAACAGCAATCTATAAAGTCCTCCTCAGACTCATGAAACACGTGCAATGACGCTGAATGCAGGTCACAGGCCAGTAGGTGGGAAGTCTTTGGTGGTAGAAGCATCTCAGCACTGGCAGGGGTCTCCACGTGGCCATTCCAGTTCCCAGGGCTGCATCAGGGCAGGTCCATGTTGCTTCTCCTCAGGGACGCCTCGCAGGAAGTCAGCCTTGTCAGTAGAGAGTCTACAAAGGAGTGAACCGAGAGAGCTAGTGTCTCCCACCTCCAATAAGGAATGACCAGATTTCCCAGAATTCTCAGGAGAAGGCGATGCTCACACAGAGGTCCCATTCGTTACCTCCAGATTGACAGTCTAGACTCCACCCCTTCACTCTTAAGCCTCAAATTGACACCAGATTAGGTGACTATCACAGGAGACAAGAGTTCAAATCCAGAGGCTGTCAATGATTCCTGTGAGCACATTTTTTTTTAAATACAAACAAACCACAGTGTGCATGTCATTGCTCCATAGAGGGCTGTTCTGGGGGTGACAGTGCTGCATGTGAAGTTCTCCCAACAGTGCCTGGTACAGAGGGACTGCTGTGCAGTCAGCCTGACACAGGAGGCCCTGACGCCGGGTCAAACCATTGTGGCCCCGAAGGCCTCCATTGGTTGACTTATTTCCATTCTTATATCATGCTTATAATGTGTTAGCTGTTTTTAGTAACAGGCATGATTTTTGTTGCAAAAAGTTCACTCATTTACAAGGTGCAATTCAGTGCCTTTTCTTTTAGCATATTTTCTGAGTCGTGCAGCTCTCACAGCGGCCTGGTGATAGCACATCTCCGTCATCTCAGAAGTTCTCTCGTGCCCATTGGCAGCTACTTCCTGCCACTGCAAAGCCCTAGGCAATCACTAATCCACTTTCTGTCTCCGTTGATTTTAACTTTTCTGGGTATGTCCTGTTAGCAGAGAGTCACGTAACATGTGATCATGTGTGTCTGGAGAGCTAGCTATTCGTACCTGTGTGTTAGTTGAATACTCCTTGTTGCAAACAACAAATCTCGTTTTTTACGGCAGTGCCTACATGACGCCACCTCTCTCACAATGCAAAGAAGAACTTCACTGTGGCCAGCAGGCTAAACAGCAAGGAAACAAACCGCTTCCTAAATTCATTGGGGGAGCGGAGCGTCCCTCCAGCTGGTGCTAGGTTCAGCTTGCCCTCTCCTGGAATGCCCTGGCAGCCTGAGACATCGTGCTCCTAGATGGCCAGGTTTGGGACACACTTTCGTGTGTCCCTAAAACCAAAACCAAACTCACGGCCATCCAGGGATGCCAACTGATAGCGACCCCTGTGGGATCCCGGGGTTATAATGGTCACAGGAGTAGAAAGCCCCATCTCTCTCCCTCGGAGCAGCTGGTGGTTTTGAACTGCAGCTCATGCGATCGCAGCCCAGTGAGTAACCATGACAGAGGGCTTTGTTACAGACAGAAGACCCAGTATTTGCCCCTTTCCTAGAAATGGAAATATTTTTGCAATTATATTACCTCTTCCTTTTAAAATATATAAGCCGGGAGACTAGAATAGTTGCGAGGAGCTATAACTGGGTTCTCTCTGGAAAGTTTAATGCTTTTATGAGGCAATTGCTCTTCTTTGCCTTCGGGTCCCAAATCAGTAGGCAACTCCAGGACCACACGCCAACATTTGAGAAGAGGCTCCTATTAATTAAGGGAGTTTGACCACAGTTGCAGGGGGCAGGGTGGGAGTGTTGGGGGTGGGATGTTTCTCAGGCCACACCAAGGACTTCTCCCAAGGGCCCGCCTTTTCAAGCCTGGCACTTCCCCTTGGTTGCTACTTAGCACAATCCACTTGTGCCAGAATCAAGAGGCTGCTGCTGCCCATCTGCTCCCACAGAGGGCTGTGTTCCCCAAGGTCAGCGATGCCCTGACAGGCAGGACCGTCCCCACTGCCCCCTTCCCATGGGCAGCCACAGCAAGACTTGGGGGAGGTGCCCGGGTTCTTCCAAGGAAAGCTGATGGTGCCGCCAATTTCTGTTTCTGCTCCAGATGAATTGAAAAACCGAACCGTGTGCGAACACCAGGAGCTGAAGCTGCACTGCCACGAATCCAAGTTTCTCAACATCTATTCGGCGACGTACGGCAGGAAGATCCAGGAGGCGGGCATCTGCTCCTCCGGCCCGGAGCAACTCTCCCCCTTTGGTACGTGGCTCCCGCTCAGCAGCCCTGTGATGGGTCAGGGTGCTGCCTCACCCCCTGACCAATACCTGACTCTGTGGAAAAGTCAAAGGCAGGGGGAACTGTGTACCCACCGGAGTCTGGGATTCCTCTGTCCCACTTGGGAGTCCGGCGAGAGTCCACTCATTCCACCCAAAATTTCACATCAAACTCACTGCTGTCCAAGGGGTCCCCCTCAGGGTGTCACAGGCTGGAACTGAAGAACTGCATTATAGGGTTGGGCTGCTAACCAGGAGTTCAGCCCTTCAAAACCACCGGTCTCCCTGCGGAGGAAAGATGGGGCTTTCTACTCCCATAAAGAGTGACAGTCTCAGAAACCCACAGGGAAGTCCTACCCTGTCCTCTAGGGTCGAGATGAGTCCACATTGACTCGATGGCAGTGAGTTAGGTTTTTAAAATCTTTCTGGAGGCCGTTTGCCAAGCATCTTTTCTCTGATGCCACTGGGCGGGTTTCAACTGGCAAACTGTGTATTCGCTGCAGTTTTCATTGCCATCTCGTCGGCCCCCCTCATGATGACCCATGTGTGCAGCTAGGGCTGGGCTCCAGGGGGCTTTGAGAGGCTGCACCCTTCCCGAAGCACATCCCCAGGTGTCTCCCTTGGTGCTTCCGCGGGGTTGGACCTGCCGACCTTTGGGGCTGGTATCTGAGAGCTTAATCATGCATGCCACCCGGGGGCTCCTTAGCAGTGGTCAGATCCAAGTCATTCGCCACCCAGATCAAGAACGACTGTGGACCTGCGTTAGCTCTGGAGAGAGCCGTGTGCCCGGCACCAGGCAGAGATCCTGGGTGACAACTCCACCTTCACGGTCACGCTAGACCGGTGGTTCTCAAACATGAAGGACCTTATGAAAGGGTCATGGCATTAGGAAGATTGAGAACCACTGCTCTAGACTGGCTGTGAACAAGGCTGCCTGTCCCCGGCCTCTGGGGGAGCAGACCCTGCCAGGGGCAGGCAAAGACCGGAAACCAGCCCTTCCTGCTGTAGGGATAATTCATGCATCCTGTGTAAAATGAAACACTAATAAAAGAAGACATCCGTGCTTAATGATGTCTTGGACGTGGATCAAACACGGACATAAGGTGTCGTAGGGTTTTCTAGAGACATATAGGAAGATATAAAACACACGCACACATGCTCATTCTAGTTATAATGGCCCACACTTAGGGTGGTCTGTGTGGGGGGGCTACTTTTGTACACTCTATTGTAATAGTCATGACATATAACACTGCCACACCGGACTGGCCGGTGTCATCCTATGTAAGCCTCTATGTAATATTTCCAACCCCAGACGCCAGATAAGGTCAGGCCTGTGAGGAAACCAGTCACGAAAGGCAATGGAAATGGCAATGCAAATAGCCGACTTCTGACGCAGCCGTGAGAGCAACTCGCCGTGACCTGGGGACGCCTGCAGGTTCAGGCCTACCTCGCTTATTACCCTTCACTTCCGGCACCGCAAGGAGACTTCATTTTCCCAACCGGGGGTTTGCGGTGGCCTGGCGCTCAGCAAATCTGTCAGGGCCATTTTTTTTTCTCCTTCCAACAGTATGTGCTCGCTTCTTCACGTGTCACAATTTGCCTATTTTCTGTCTGAAATAGTTCAGACGTTCTCGCTGTGCCATTACATAGATCACAGGCCATAGGAGTTGAGGGGTGCCAATGGTTCAGGGCTCGGCTGCCAACCGAAAGGTCGGAGGTTCGAGTCTACCCAGAAGTGCCTCAGAGGAAAGTCCTGGTGACCTGCTTCTCAAAAGACAGCCCCTGAAAACCCTGTGGAACGCAGGGCTACTCTCCCACACAGGGGGTGCCGTGAGTCTGCGGCGACTCCACGGCACCTGCTGTGTCTGCTAAAAGCTCCCTTCCGCCAACTTATCTGAGCTTCCTGCACAGGGAGTGCCTTCCGGGGATGGAATCACTTTCCGCTTTCTATCCTCCTTTCAGCCTTCCGCCATTACCGAGAGGGCGCCTCGTCCTCACATGGGACTGGGCACCCCATGTCTCAGGCACACTGACTCAGCCACCGGTGTCTGCAAGGCAGCTGTTCTGCTGAGCAGCGGAACCCCATTGATGGAGTAGATGGATGCTGGAGACCAAGCTGCTTGCCTGTAGGAGAGCTCATGGCCCGGGGCTCTCTATTGATGACTGCAGGTTGACCTTAAACAGGGAAAGTTATCAGCAAAGAAAATGTCCACAGACAACGTGGGCAAAAGACAGGTTCCCAGAGAGAGTTGGAGGAGGAGTCCTCTGCTTGGCCAGCTGTCGTAATGCCAGTCATAGCTCCTTGACTAGGTGACCCCGGCTTAGTTATTCAAGTTTCAAAGCTCCAGCACTGGCAGAAACACACGGCACAAAAGAGCCTTCTCTCGCCCCTCACCGCCAACTGTGGCTCCTGCTCACCCTGGGCATCTGCACAAGGATCAGGTCTTCTTTGCACCGGGGCCACTGTCCTGTGCCCTGTCATGGAAAGAGTCTCGAAAGGGAAGTCAAGGTCCCTTTTGAAGATTCACGGAGCCCTGATGACGTTGTGCATTACGTGTTGGACTGCTAACCACGAGGTCAATAGTTTGAAGCCAGCAGCTATTCCAAGGGAGAGAGAGGAGGCTCTCTGCTCCTGCGAAGAGCTGCCACCTCAGGAACCCACTCTATCCTGTGGGGTTGCCACAAGTCAGGATGGACTTGAGACAGTGTTTTTGGTGTTTGAAGAGTCCCGAGTCCCTGAGTGGTGCAGAGTTAAACACTTGGCGATTAGTCGGAGGTTGGGTGTTTGAACTCACCTGGAGGCAGCGTTTCGATGTGGTCTGTAAGGTTTTCAACGGCTGAGTCCCCCAAAATCGGCAACCAATTCCTGCTCTGTAATCTGCGCTTAGTCTGAAAGCTCTGCTCGAATCTGTTTACTTTGGGTGAACCTGTTGCTATTTAAAATACTAGGGACATAGCTTCCAGCACCACTGCCAAGTAGCAAGCCACTGCAGTGTGACAAACTAGCAGACAAGTGGTGCTGATAGCGGTTCATTGACAGAGATCTGCTGGAAGTTCAGGCTGGATTCAGAAGAGGATGTGAAGTAGTGGGTACCATTCGCTCAAAGCAGAGAAAACCAGAAGATGTTTACTTGTGTTTTGTTGACTGTGCCAAGGCATTTGACTGTGTGCAACCTAACAAACGATGGATAGCCTTGAATGGAAATCCCAGAACACTTCCTTGTGCTCATGCAGAACCTGTACGTGGATCTAAAGGCAGTTGTACAAACAGAACAAGGAAATACTGCATGGTTTAAAATCGAGAAAGGTGTGCATCTGGGCTGTATCCTCTGTAGCAATCTGTATGCAGAGAAAAATCATCAGAGAAGCTGACTTAGATGAAGAAGAACGTGGCATCAGGATTGGAGGAAGGCTTATTAGCTACCTGCTAGATGCAGAGAACACAACCTTGCCTGCTGAAAGTGAGGACTTAACGCGCTCGCTGGTGAGATCAAGGATTACAGACTCAGATCTGGTTACAGCTCAATGTAAAGACCCCAATCCTCACAACTGGACAATTGTGGTACATGGAGAAAAGATTGAAGTTGTCAAGGATTTAGTTTGTCTTGCTTCAATTCATGATCAATGCTCATGGAAGCAGCAGTTGAGAGCAAATGCTTCATTCATTGCATTGGGCAAATCTGCAAAAGACCCCTTTGACGTGTTGATAAGCAAGGGGACTAAGGTGTGTCTGAACCACACCCATGGCATTTTCAGTGACCTCATATGCATGTAAAAGCTATACAACGAATGAGGCAAACTGAAGAAGAATCCATGCATTTGAAGTATGGCGCTAGTGAGGAATCTTGAAAGTACCGTGAGCTGCCAAAAGAACAAACACGTCTGTCTGGGAAGAAGTAAGTCCAGAATGCTCCTTCGAGGCAAGGACTTTGTCTCACATGCATTGGGCGTGCTGTCAAAGAGACCCCTCTGGAAAAGGACCTCATGCTTGGTCAAGTGGAGGGGCAGTGAAAAAGAGGACGGCCCTCAACCAGATGGACGGACACAGTGGCTGCAACCAGGGGCTTAAACATGAGAACAATTGTGGGGCTGGTACAGGATCGGGCGGGGTTCTGTTCTCTTGTACGCGGGGTTGCTATGAGTCAGGACCACCTGATGGCACCTACATCTCACAGCAACGGCAGAGGCACCTTCTATTCTGCACGCAGGGGTCGCTGTGCTGCCTTCCATCTCAGACGCAGCCTGGATTTGTCTCAACCTTCGGGTTAGCGCTAAGGTAGAATCCGTGGGCTGCCCCATGTGGCTACGTCTTTGAGATCTGAGTGCGGAGGAGCCCTGCTAGCACAGCAGATAAGCACTCGGCTGCCACCCAAAAGGCCAGCAGACCAACCGCCCCAGCCACTCTGCTCTGTGAGAGGAAGACCTGGCAGTCCGCGCCTAGAAACATTACTCAGAAGCCCCAAGAGGCACTTCGGACCCGTCTCACGTGCCAGCATCCACTCCGCTGCGCCCAACAACCAAACACCAAGAAACAACGGAATCTCTGGCCCAGGTGAACTATGAAAGTTTTAACCTGTGCTTGGCATTTACCCCTCACATCTTCCCCACTTCCCATCTGAAATAGCCAGTTTGCTCCTCTCTCCCAGTCACATTACAATAGCACCCACTTTCACAAGCATGCACTGTTGACCCACCAGTCCAGTGGGCTCTCCTTCTGGGCAGAGCTCAGATCCAGCCACTTTGGGCCTCTATGCCCAGAGAACTCCAGACATCTCACCTGGACCAGTCACCAAGCTGCCCTGACTCCCATATCCCTCTCCTCCCTTAATCTCTTCTTCATTGAATCTTTATTGAGATTCAGGAGGACACATCCCTGCTGGAAGCCCTTCATGTTCCCCTTTGTAGTCAGAATGGAATCCGGTTTCCTAGCCTGACCTAGCCTTGCACCTGCCCTCGCCTCAGTGGACAGTAGCCTGCCTTCTTCCCCAGGAACTCTCCGCTCATCCCTCTCCTGGCCTTTGCTGCACCTCTTTCTTAGGCCTGGAGTGTCCCCTCCCCATGTCTCTGAGTAGCCGGCTCTGTGAAGTCACTCAGGAATCAACTCAGAGGGGTTTCCCCCAGCATCCTGACAGCGCACTGTCCTGGCTGTCACCTGGAGCCTCCCTGCTTGGTTTTCCTCATAGCACGGAAACAGTCCTTCATGGAAATGGTGTCTGATGTGTTTGTGGCCTGTCTCCCGGGAGAAAGTGAGCCTTGCATGGCCCGCCTTTGCCCCTTCAAGATCAGTACCAGCTCCCTGGGTGGTGCTCAAGGTGGATGCAGGGGTTGCTAACCAGAAGGCTGGAGATTCAAGTCCACCCAGAGGTGCGTCAGAAGAAAAACCTGGTGATCTACTGTGGAAAAATCAGCCACTGACACGCCTCCGGAGTACAGTTCACCTTGGACACACGTGGGTCGCTATGAGTCAGAGTCGACTCCATAGCAACTGGTTTGGTTTGTCTTTTGGTTTAGAGCAGTGGGAGGTGCTGGTGTGAGCCTGTGAGCCACACGAGTGAGCCAGAGCCACGATGTACCACCTTGTCTTCTGCTGAAGGCTGCTTGCTCGCTGGGACCGAGGACCTGGTATTGCCCCTGCTTCCAACTTCTCGTGAGATGCTAGAAATCTGGTTTTATTTTTTAAGGTTTTTTTTTTTAATGTGAAATGTTCCAGAATTGAAAACACTGTGCCTGCCAAAGAAAGCATGCCTGCAGCCCACGTCCAGACCATGGGCTGCGGTTTGCCACCTTGCAGAACCGGTCATGGTATCAGTGTGGGCACTGGCTTTGAAGAAGTGGGTGGGCTATTTGTGCCTAACCCCAGATCCTGGCATCAGCCTGGTGGGGTGGCTAATGGCCCGGTGGGCCGTTGGGAGGTGAGCCCTGGAACATGTGGTTTGAGAGGTGACTTGAAGTGTTACCTCTGTGTACAAGCTAAGTCTGGCGAACGGGACACACTTCTGGTGCTGGGAAGCCCAGGCTGTGAAGACAGGAGGGGCCTCCGCAAAGCTCCCCAGGGTGTCAGTTTGGTCTTCACAACCGCGCAGTGAGGCTTTAATATGAGCCCGGGGTGGGGGTGGGGTAGTATTGCCAATTCTTTCTATAACAACAACAACAGAAAAAATAATGTTCTCATTAGTTGCCTTTCAAGTAGCCTCTGTTTTATGGTAACCCTGTGCACAATGACATCCCTATGATTGGCTGCAGATTGGGCCATCGATATTCCTTGGGTTTCTATCTGCTGACTTTCAGAAGCAAAGCACCAGGCCTTTCTTCTGATGCACTTCTGAGTGGACTAAACCTTCCAACCTCTGGTAAGCAGGCCCCTGCATCCCCCTTTGATGTCACCCAGAGCTCTGGTACTGCTGTAGTCACTGTGTGTCCTGCTGTTACCTGAACACTCTACATCACAGCAACATGCAAAGCAGAGTGTGCGTGTGCTTGTGGACGTGCGTGTGTGTGTTGCCACTGAGTCCGTTCTAATTCCTGGTAACCTTGCGTGTGCAGAGTAGAACAGCTCTTGTCACCCCTCAGAAGCAGATCACCAGCCCTGCCTTCCGTGGTGTCACTGGGTGGATTTGAACTGCAAACCTAATAGTCAAGCACTTACCCATGGGTTCTAAAAGGTTTTGGGGGGGGCAAAATGGACTGTTGTTCACAGACTTTTAAAGGCCCCTCAAATATATGTGTATCTTAGTTCTCTAATGCTGCTGTAACAGAAATATCACAAGGGGGTGGCTTTGACAAACAGAAACTTAATTTCTCACCTTGAGGAGACTGGACGTCTGAATCCAGAGTGCCAGTTCTAGGGGAAGGCTTTCCCTCTGTGTTGGCTCTGAATAAGGTTCTTCAGCGTCTGTTCTGTGTCTCCATGGTGATCTTCAGGAGGGTTGGCGCCCTCTACCCCCATCTTTGCTCACTCCCTTGATTACATCATCTGTTTCCTACCGTGAAAGAGATACCCTTAAAACATACCCTATATCAAAACCAACGAAACGCACTGCCATGGAGGTGATTCCGACTCACTGTGACACTATAGGACAGGGTAGCGCTGCCCCTGTGGCTTCCCGTGACTGAAACTCTTTACGAGAGTAGAAAGTCTCATCTTTCTCCTGTGAGTGGTTTGTGGATTTGAACTGCTGACCTTGAGGATAGCAGCCCCACATTTAACTCGCTCTATCACCAGGTCTCCTACACCCTACACTAGAACTACCAGGAGCGTACCAGAGAAAACCATCCCACAATGGCGTTACAGCTACAAGTACAGAGATTAGAATTTACAATGCATGCTGACAGGGATACAATTAAATCTATATCAATGCATATATACCTATATATGCATATGTCTATATTAGAAATGCACAAATATCATAATAATATTTACCAAAATAAGAAAAGCATTTCATCGTAAATGAAACCCAGAACATCAGATAATTTTCATTTTTCTGGAAGACTTTCACCTCCTAGGCAACGGGCAAAGAGCAGCGGTTCTCAACCTGTGGGTCGAGACCCCTTTGGGGATTGAATGACCCTTTCACAGGGGTCGCCCGATTCACAACAGTAGCAAAATTACAGTTATGAAGTAACAACGAAAATTATTTTATGGTTGGAGGGTCACCACAACACGAGGAACTACGGTATTAAAGGGCCATGGCATTGGGAAGGCGGAGAACCGCTGGCACAGAACTTTTCTTATCGCTGTAATTTTTATTATTATAATCATATTATTAATATTATAATCATTTTACTGGTGGGCTCTTAAAAATGTTATGACAACGCATCATTCAGTTGTATTAAGCTCACTTGTACATATGTTGCCATCAACATTTCCAAAACATTTTCTGCCTACTTGAGCCCTTGGTATCAGCTCTTTTTTGCCCTCCCTCCCTCACCCTCCCTCTCTCGTGAATACTTGATCAGTGATATATTATTGTTGGTATTTCATGTCTCCACGCTGGCCATTGTTTCCATTCACCCACTGCTCTGTTATTGGTCCCCTGGGGGATGGGCTATGGATCCAGCCTTGGGATGGATTCCCCACCCCTGTGCCCCCCGCGTCCCCCACCCTCGTGATCGCTCTGCTCCCGCTCCTGTGGTGAGGGCTGTATCACTGTCAGGTTAGAGCAGTTACATTTGCATGCTGTGCGGTTTCCTTACAGCGCTTCATCCGGCTGCTCCTCGGTGCACAATGCGCCCCGTCCTCCACTCCCCGGAATCGGTCAGGGTGATTGCACCATTTGCTCACCCCGCCCCTGTAGGACTTCTTCATGGTTTCTGGCTCTGGAGGAGTCTGAGAGCGGCATTGCGAGGGTGTGTTCTAGCGTGTTGCTTCTCCTGGGATTTTCCTTGGGATAAGTTCCATAAATTTTATTGCCCAATCGATCTATGTATGGATCGTGATGTATGTATGGAATGTATGAGCCCCTAATTAAATTATTTTTAAAAACACAACAAAACAAAGTAACAGTGATTTAAAAAAAAAGTGGTACTGCCCGAAGAGGGCGTGGACATGTCCACGACTCTTCCCAGGAGTCACCGGAGCTCTCCCCAGCCTTTTCCCAGGCATCACCGGAGCATCACCGAGCTCTCCCCAGCCTTTTCCGGACCATTGACTTGTGCTGTAGCCATGAGTGTCCCTGCCACATTTGCTGCCCTGTGGGTGATGGTTTAAGAATGTTTTCTATCTCGTGGGTGGATATAAAGTGGTTGTTCGGTGTTATGATTTGCATGCCTTTGATGATTCGTGACCTCGTGAATTTCCCCGTGTTTGTATTTACACATCCACGTTTCCTTTCCTGTGGGGATCTTGACTCCTGGCAGGTTTCATGAGTTGTTCACCCACTGCGTGCATCTTCCAACTCCCAACAGTGTCCAGATGTGGTACATGGACTGGCGATCCTCACGAGCCTGTGGACCTCAGGGAAGACTGGGAGAGGCCCAAGGTTGAAATGTTTGTCTCCGTGTCAGAGAACGGTGGTCACTTCCTGGCTGTGGCGCTTGGTGGGCAGCCACCACCCCTGTGTCCGTGGAGGCTGGTGGGATGCTCAGAAGGTTTCAGCGGAGCTTCCAGACCGAGACTAACTAGAAGAAAGGCCTGGTGAGCCTATGGATCACGACAGTCTGATCTGCCAGCAGTTAGGACAGGGAGGGCTCAGGACCCGCCAATATTCTGTTCTGTTCTGTTGCATGGGCTACCGTGAGCTGGGAAGCTGACTCACAGGCAGCTGAGAACAACTTGGTCTATAGTTCAAGGCAGGGGTGCTGGGTAGGTGTGGAAGGACCCTCCCTGGTGGGGAATGGGGTTGCCTGTACAGTGCGCACCTCCTCCCCAAGCATCTGTAGGTGGCTCAAAAGACTGGATGTCACCACCTTACCTAGTGGGACCCCAGCTCCTCCTGAGCACCCCCGGGCCACAGCATGCTCATACAGGTCCTCAGGAAAGGTTTCACACTCTGGGCCCAGAGAAGGGGAGGCCATGTCCCAGTATTCTGAGTAGGGCGCCCTAAACTGGTCCCCTCTCTCAGGGCGAGGGAAGCCCTGGGAAGGTGGGTTCAAAGCCCCAACAGTGATGTTCGTAGGTGAGTGCAAACCTCGATACCACCTGGGAGCTGCAGGGACAGATTGAAGGCAGGATTTCAGGGCCCATGCTGTGGGGTCACAGTTCCATCCCTAACAGGAACCTTCCCCAAGACGAGGGAGACCATTTCCTGCCGCACTTACAGTTTCTGAGTGGGCCTGAGGGAACGTGTCCTTCCTTAATAAGGGACTGTGAAAAGCACGGGATGGGCGTCAAAGCCGGGCCAAGGCCGAGCCAAGGCCAAGTGTGGGCAGGTCTGGATGGTTCAGGCCAAGACCTAGGTGCCAGTGGCTCCTGCTGCCAAGCCAGCACCACTTAAGAGCACGAAGCCCAATTATCTCAGCAAATACGGCTTGTAAGGAGCGATTAACTTGAGTTTCGGCATCAAGCAACAGCCAGCAAGTCAAAATGATGGTGGTTGACTATCTTGTCATCACATGTATCGAGGACGAGGCAGCAAGTGTGCAAAGGAAACCAGTGTGGGAAGGAGCCCGCCTTTGTATTTTGCTTTGTTTTTTTTTAATCCTGCAAACAGAGCTCACTCAGTGTCAACAAGGCCACAGTCAGACCCAAATTGCCTTGGGCCGCTTCCTGCAAACACACTGAGGGCTCTTCCACGCTGCCAAGTGCAAACGTGTGCCCACTGTACATCTCGGCTGGCTGGAAGAGCTCCTCACCAAAGGGGGTGGTAGCCTCATACCCGGGAGATAGGCACCTCTTGTTTGCCCTTGCCAGTGTGTGTGGCAGCCGGAAGGATACGCTCAGGCATATGTCCCTAAAGCTCTCAGACCACAGCTGTGAGGACTGCGGGCACCCACACAAGGTGGGCACTCACACAAGGCCCGCAGGAGACAACTGTACGGCTTCTTTTGGGTGAGAGTTTGGCAGCGTGTTACTGACAGTCTGCGTGGGTCAATGGTAGCAGTCTCATCTTCCACTCAGGAGAATGAGGTTGGATTCCAGGCACAGCAAATTCTGAAGTTCATGGTTGTTTTTATTCGGAGGATTGCTCTTTGTATTCCGAGGAGTCCCTGAGTGATGCCAGCAGTCCACATGCTCAGAAGGTTGGAGGTTTGAGTCTACCCAGAGGGGCCTCTGGACAAAGGCCTGGCCAGCTGCTGCCCACCGAGCCGCTGAGAGCGCTGCGGAGCCCGGTGCTGCCCACACACACGTGGGTCCCCATGAGTTGGAATCCTCTCATCGGCAACTGTGTTTTTTCTTCCTCAACAAGGGTGTAAGCTCTGTTCCTAGAGATCTTCATTCGCATCTCCCGGAGGCCAGATCAAGGTGTTCTGTGTCATACACAGGTAGTCCCCAGCTTAGGACACATTCAAATGCCAGTGGGTTGCACTTAAGCCACCTTTTTCCACGTTTGTACATCCTATGGGTCTTACACACGACACCCGGCGTGGCAGGGTGCACCTCGCTGATCTCGCGTTCCCAGATGGTCACTGGCAGATGTTCAATCTTTTGATTTACTGTTCAAAGCAGTGCCATTTTTATATGTGTGAGCATGTATTAATGAGCCCTGGTGGCCTAGTGGTTACGAGTTGGGCTGCAATCCAAAAGGTCAGGAGTTCAAAACGGCCAGTTGCTCGGTGGGAGAAAGATGGGGCTTTCTACTCCGACCAACAGCTACGGCTTTGGACACTCACAGGGGCCGTTCTAGCCTGTCCTTGAGGGTTGCTACAAGTTGGCATCGACGCGATAGCGTATTTACCGTTCAGAACTGCCTTTGTTACATATGGATGTAACACCCGAAAGGTTGTATGGAACGTTTGCATTCCCTGAAGACAAATACGGATCAGACTGATACAGATACTGGTGGGGAAAGGCAATGATAATAAGACCGGAAGCAGGGAAAGCAGAGGCAGTCAGCTTAGTCTGAGCCCACTGGCGACAGAGCTGCTGTCAGAGGGAGCCTCGGGGAGCCGGGACCGCCCTGCACGTATCTGACGGGTTTCTTCTCCTGTGAGAGGAGTCCATCTGAAATAATGGAGTGCTCGCCTCTTGTGGATTTATCTGGGGAAGCCTTAATTCTGCTGGCGGGAGAAAGACGGGCTTTCTCCTTCCATAGCAGTGACAGTCTTGGGAACTCCTGGGCAGTCCTACTCTGTCCCATAGGGTCACTGCAAGTCTGCGCTAACTTGGTGGCAGTGAGTATGGCATTTGGTGAAATAAGTCCACTGTGGGTTAGGCTTTGGGCTGCTAACCACAAAACCCATGTTCAAACCCACTAGCTATTCTGTGGGAGAATGATGAGGCTGTCTGCTCCCATAAGGACTGACAATCTCACGACACCCCTCACTGACCCATAGCCCTACGGGGACAACACTGTAGACACAGTGTGGGATTTGCACCCCATCTGACCCCATCACACTGAGGAAAACACTAAGGGTGTGCAACAGAACAGCAAGGGGAGCAGAGCAAGGAAGTCCCCAGGGAATACCAAAAATAGACCCTAGGGCCAGGACGTGGCACCCCATCAGACTCAACCAGAAAACACTCCTAAAGGTCAACAAACAGACCTTGAACTATTACAGGGTTTTCTCTTTTTTTGTCATTGGGTGTTTTTTTGTTGTTGTTGCTGTTCTTTTCTTGTATTGCTTTGTTTTGCTCTCGTTTGTGTGTGTAATATTATCTCTGCAGGTCTATCTAGATAAGATAGGCAGGGTAAAACAATCTGGAGGAGAAAACAACGGGACCCACGGTTCTTGGGGGATGTAAGAGAGGGGGAGGTGGGGGAAAGGAAGTGGAGTTAACAAACCCAGGGACAAAGGAACAACAAGTGATCCAAAATCAGTGGTGAGGAGGGTATAAGAGGCCTGGTAGGGCTTGATCAAGGGTAATGTAACCGAGAGGAATTACTGAAACCCAAATGAAGGCTCAGTGTGATAGTGGGACAAGAGGAAAGTATAAAGAAATAGAGGAAAGAACTAGAAAGCAAAGGGCATTTATAGAGGTCTAAATACAGACATGTACATATGTAAATGTATTTATATATGATGATGGGGAAATAGATCTATGTGCATATATTTATAGCTTTAGTATTAAGGCAGCAGATGGTCATTGGGCCTCCACTCAAGTACTCCCTCAATGCAAGATCACTTTGTTCTATTAAACTGACATTTCGTGATACTCACCTTGCTGACATGATCACTGAAGACAAAGTGGGCACATAAGCAAATGTGGTGAAAAAAGCTGATGAAGCCCAGCCATCAAAAGCTATAGCATCTGGGGTCTTAAAGTCTTGAAGGTAAACAAGCGGCCATCTAGCTGAGTAGGAGCAAAGCCCACATGAAAGAAGCATACCAGCCTGTGTGATCATGAGATGTCAATGGGATCAAGTATCAGGCACCAAAGAACAAAAAATCATATCATTATGAATGAGGGGGAGTGCAGAGTGGGGACCCAAGACCCATCTGTAGGCAACTGGACATCCCCTTACAGAAGGGCCACAGGGAGGAGACGAGCCAGTCAGGGTGCAATATAGCAATGATGAAACATACAACTTTCCTCTAGTTTTTTAATGCTTCGCCCCCCTATCATGATCCCAATTCTTCCTTACGAATCTGGCTAGACCAGAGGGTGTACACTGGTACAGATAGGAACTGGAAACACAGGGAATCCAGGACAGATGATCCCTTCAGGACCAGTGATAAGAGTGGCGATACTGGGAGGGTGGAGGGAGAACCAATTACAGGAATCTACATATAACCTCTTCCCTGGGGGATGGACAACAGAAAAGTGGGTGAAGGGTGACGTCGGACAGTGTATGACATGACAAAATATTAATAATTTATAAATTATCAATGGTTCATGAGGGAGGGGGTTGGGGAGGAAGAGGAAAAATGAGCTGATACCAAGGGCTCAAGCATGATGGCAACACATGTACAAATGTGCTTGACACAATGGATGGATGGATGGATTGTGGTAAGAGTTGTACGAGTCCTCAATAAAATGATTCTTTAAAAAGATTAAAATCTCTAAAAATCTTCCAGATAGAGTTGCTACGAGTCCGAATCAGCTTGATGGCAGTGGCTCTGAGTTTTTTAAAAGTCTTACTCATTATATTTGTTGAAAATGTCTTCTCCCCTTTTGTCATTTTTCATCTTCTTTCTTTCTCTTTCTTCCAAACCGTCTTACTGGGAGCTCATACAGCCATCCTGTCGTACACCATCATCCAATCCCATCAGGCATTGTTGTACACTGTGACCACAGGCCGTGTCCAAACAGTCTCTGCCTCTGGAGCTCCTTGACCTCAGCTCCCTGGCACACCCCCTCCACCCCTCATTTTCTCTGTGACGTGTTTCGATGAACAGAGGTTCTGGATTTTAACGGGGGAAACACCTTGTACACTCTCCCTAGAAGACAATCCTGCCAGTTTGTTGTTTGAGGTTCTCTGTTGCTTGCAAAATAAAGTCCCAGCTCCCTCTTCCCATGGCCAAGCTCGTGCGCACGAAAGCCTAGCTAACACCACGCCCGCCCGCAGCGACCTCTCGCTCCAACCACTCACTCACTCCCTCCATGTCACTCGATATTAGGTACCGGTGTCTCCAGCTTCTTCGCAGACTCAGGGTCAGGTTACATAGGGCCTCGTCCTCGGCAGATACTCAGCTCCTATGTACTGATGGTGCTGACCTTGATCCAGGGTGCTGGGGGGTGTCTCCTGTAGGTTTAGTCCTTCATCGCTAACGGCGCCGTCTCGTGTGCCAGGCAGTGGGAACCCGTGGTGAGCAGGCAGAAAGCAGCGCTGCCCTCACAGAGCTGTGTGCAGGTAGGGGAGATGGTCTCTGGATCGAATGCAACGTGACAAAGCGGTCAGGGTCATGAGAGAAACCAGGAAGCTCCCTTCACGGTCCTGCACACAGTACCTGCTCGCGCGCAGGCGGGGCGGCAGAACTTGCCACATGCCGTTCAGACAGAAGGGTAGGCCCCCTTGTTGGAATTCCTTAAGGAGCTCAAGTTCGCGGGGCCCCGGGCTCTTCTGAGTGCGTGCCGGGTGAAGTGGGTTCTCACGCATCTCAGAAATGGAATGAAACGGACAACACCAGGAGGACTAGCTCTCTTTAGGAGCGCTGGTAGCCCAGTGGTTAGCGTGCTTCACTGCTAACGGAAAGAGCAGCTATTCAAACTCACCAGTGGAAGATGTGGCAGTCTGCTTCTGGAAAGATTCCAAACAAAACCAAAAAGCAGGCTTGCTGCCATCGAGTCGATTCCGACTCAGAGTGACCTGGTGGGACAGACCAGAACTTCCCCTGGGGCTTTCTGAGACGGCAGCTCTCTACAGGAGAGGAGACCTCATCTTGCCCCCACAGAGCACCTGGTGGGCGTGACCTGTTGACCTTGTGGTTAGCTTCCCAACTCATAGCCACTGTGCCACCAGGGCTCCTTGCGTAAAGATGGCAGCCCTGGACACCCTCTGGGGCCAATTCCACCGTGTCCTACAGGGTCTCCGAATCAGGATTGACTGGAAGCAGTGGGCGTGGTTTTTACGTCCCTTTGCTCTGCGGGAGGCTGGTTGGGTAGTGGCTGGGCTGGCCATGGGAAGGCTCCCTTGGTGGTCTCATGTGGCTAGATCCAGCGTGCACACAGATGTGCTGGGCACGGGTGGACTTAAGCACTGAACTCTCCTGTGTGGTTCTTGCCTTTCAGACTGCCTGTCCTATTCCCCTTTGCAAGTGCTGTCCAGGAGGTGCTATGGGAAACAGAGGTGCAGAATCATTGTCGACAATCACCATTTCGGAAGCCCCTGTCTGCCCGGAGTGAAGAAATACCTCACGGTCACCTACGCATGTGGTAAGAGCCAGCTGTCTGAAGTCCTCCGCTGTGAGGTAGGGATCAGGGCGGTGGGGTGTGGGTGGCCATGTGGTTTGCAAACAGAAGGCCAGGGAAGTCCACCCCTGAAACTGTCTCTCATCCCAGATATTCACGAACACCTCCTTCCCACCCCGCACCTTTGTCCTTCTACCACATTCTCCGTCAAAATGTGTTATGTCAGTGTGCTTAGCCATCAGGTTGGAGGCATGAAAAGAACAAGCCAGTGGCAGTAAAGCGGCTTCACTGAGTACAGTGACATGGATCTGGGTTCTGAGGAGGCTCGAAGATTTATTGCTGTGTCATTCGAATTCACCACGGTATTGTTTGCCTCCCGTTTAACCTCCTGGGACGGCTTTGAGGCCCTAAGTGACTGACTCTCCTGCTGCCAACAGCTAGTTTATCTACATGCCCACCACGTTGAGTCAACAGATCAGATGCTTTCCCTTCCACAGTGTAAGACGTCACGTGAAAGTGTGGCTTTGTTGTCTCCAGTCTTTAGTAAAATAGATGCCTGTATGAGGCCACTTAAAACTGAACCCCTAGTTCTTTTCTGAAGATAAGTGGGGTGTCTGTGAGTAATCACGATGCATTGAGCCTTTTCAGAAATGAGCATAAAAAACAAAGAGACAGCAATGGACCTGAGTGATATCTGGCTTCTTGGGAGCCCTCTTCCCTTGTTAGGCGGGAGGGAGGGAGGGAGGGAGAGGGAGAACATGATTTATTGAGATCTCGTTCACATGCAGTCTCTGGAGAAGGGTATTATTATTATGTTTGGTGAGGTGGTGATGGAGTAAGCTGTGGTGGCGTCGTGGGCTATGTGTCAAGCTGCTAATGTCAGGGTCAGCAGTTCAAAAACTACCAGCAGCTCCATGGGAGAAAGAGGAGGCTTTCTATTCTACCCTGTCCTAGAGCGCCGCCACAAGTCAGCATCAACTCAGTGGCAATGAGAGGTGAGGTGGAGGGTCAGGGGAAAAGAGGAAGGCACTTGGCATGAGGATTGGCACAGTGGCTGCAGCAATGAGCTCACACAATCAGAATGATGATGAAGAAAGTGCAGGACTCCATGGTGCTTTGTTCCGTTGCTTGGGAGCTGACTCAATGGCACTGAACCTCCCTCAGGGTTCACAAAGAAGAGACACACCCAGCAGCGGGTTCAAGTCCATGGTTTGTCACTTTTTGGTTATGCAACCATCTCTATAGTCCACTTTAAAACATTCTCATCACACCAAAAAAAGACCCTATCTTTTATCATCCCCCCAACCACCCACTCCCAGTCGACCATCCATCTCTGCTCTCCAACTCTTCAGATGTCTCTGAGCTGCTTCCCGGGCCTTTCATATGCATATACTCAGAGCCTGCGCTTGAAAGTCCTCAGTGCACCCATCGGTAGCACAGGGCCCTCTTGTTGTTTTTCTTTTCACTGCTGAATAACAGCCCCTTGTAGCTTTGGATTGTTATCTAAACCTAACACACTGCCCTTAAGGTGATTCTGACTCATGGCGACTCTAGAGGGCAGAGAACACCTGCTCCCGCTGGGTTCGAAACTCTTTGTGGGAGCAGAAAGCCTGATTTTTCTGAGCAGCTGGTGGTTTGAACTGCTGACCTTGTGGCTAGCAGCCCAACACATAACCCACTGTGCCTCCAGGCTCCTGCCTGGATCCGAAGTCCTTTCCTCTGGGATATCAGTGCTATGTGGGAACAGTAACATAAGCACATAAAGGCAGACCCACAGAACTGTCACCACACTTACATGAACAGGAAGGGTGAATTGGGGGGGGGGGGCGGGAAGCACTTGCACTCCCCATTCCTGCCACTCTGTCTAAGCAGCTCAGGACAGCACGGGCCACACAGCTGAGGTGCCCTGGAAGCCGGCACTGTTGGCTCTGCAGCCCTGGCAGCGTCCAGCCTGGCGTGGGGAAAGAGGATGCTCCTGGACTTGGTACTGCCAGGAAATCCAGCGTGTCTTTCTTGAGGCTCCCAGATGACGGAGAGGCTGGTTAATTAGAAAGCATTTTGTGGCCACACAGCCCAGCTCCCTGGAGTGGTGCCACAGTCCCAAGGTCAGCTGGCTGTCTGCGGCCAGCCGAGGGGCATCCCTCAGAGCCCTGGACAAGTGCAGCTGGCTCCTGCAGCTTCACCATTCCTCCCTGACGTACACGGAGGTTGCCAGGACTCCCGTGTGTGGAAAAATCACCATTCCAGAATGTTTTCTGGTTGTCGGTCCTGGACAGCCCCAGGGGGCAATGAAGAGGCAGGCTGAGAAAGGAGGCGAGCTCTCCGTGCTTTTGAACATGTCTTTCCAGCTCATTCTTATGCGTTGGTCCTGGAAGTGCCATCTTTGATTCTCTGTCCTGTTGCCATGTCTCCCAAACATCAGCCAGGCTGGAGTACAAACTGGCGGTGTAGTTTGTACGCGCTGGGCTGCTGTTCACAAGGTCAACAGTTTGAAACCGTCAGCCGATTCTTAGGGGAAAGAGGAGGCTTTCCACTCCTGTAAAGAATATACGATCTCAGAACCCCCAGGGGCAGTTCTACCCTGTCTTAGAGCATCATAATGAGTTGGAATCGAACCGATGGCAGTGAGTTTGGTTGATTTTTGGTTTTGAGTACCAACAAAAGTAATCTTTCTGCAAGAACAAAGATAGGGTTCCCCCTGCTGCCTCTCAGCTTGCGGCCAAGTGGTTTGTCTGAGGACTCCTGCCAGGTTCTCCCAGTCAGCTGGCCCTCCCACCTGCCCCCTGCTCTGCCTGCTGGATCCTGAGACCAGGGTGGTTTCTAGTGGAGTCAGCTCGGCAGAACCTTTAAACCACTTTCTACCAGTTCTGACCTATCCTATGGCCTTCCGATCCTCGCCCATCTATGCTGGTAACTTGTTAGCAGTACTCAGAAGTCAGCCAACACGGCATCTCTGGAATTCTCCCCGCACTTATTAGAGAAGCGAGGAAGCAGGAGCTCCGGGTGCAGAGCGGAGGAAGAGCTGGGGCATCGCTACGGTAACGTCTGAGTTCATGGAGGACTTACTGTCTCTCCAGAGGTGTTCTTGCTTGGAGTTCATGGTTTTCATGAAGTACAATTTCTGTGCCTTTAAATCCACCCTTTTAGAGGGAAGACAATGGAGTTTAAGTACATTTGCAGCGTTTTACCACCATCACCAGCCTCCACGATCCTAAACCATTTCCACGACCCCTTCCAGTGCCAAGTGTCCATTTGCAGTCACTCGCTGGCCTCAATGCCAGCTGCTGATGACACACCAGCTTTCTGTCCCGATACACTGACCTTTCCTGCTTATGCAGGGAGACCACTCCCACCCCCGCAACCTTGTGAGGGGCTGCATCACTTTCTATGGCGTAGGAGCGATCCGTTGGACGGACATGCCACAGCTTGCTTACCCACCGCCATGCTGTTCTCGTGTTGCCCAAGGAGCCTAAAAAGGTCCTTTCTGGAAGATTTGATGACAGGTTGTGTGTGTGTGTGTGTGTGTGTGTGTGTGTGTGGTCTGACAGGCAGAGTGGTTCACACACGGAATTACGGAATTGAAAAGTGATTTTTAAGATCTTACCTACCTTGCATTTTCACACACACACACACACACACACACACACACACACACACACACACACACCAGTTGTCTAAGTTCTCTAAAGATGCAACGTAGCTCAAGTATTTTCTTTGTTGGTTTTTAGTTCCCAGGAACATCCTCACCGCCATTGATCCAGCTGTTGGCCATCCCGACCCTCCTCCGCAGAAGGAAGACCGTGAACATGGTAATGTGTGGGGCCACTCCCAGCGTTTCTCTTGGAGTGAAGGCAAGAGGCCCCCGGGGGGCCATAGTCGGGGGCACCTTCGTTAGAATGGAAGGTCTGTCAGGAACTTACCCCAAGCCAAACGCCCACCGCGGGGGCTCAGCATCTTGGACGCTCCGCTGGGTCTTTGCAGCTTCTATCAGGAACCTGCTCCCACCACTCTTCCCACCTCCCAGGTGGGAACCGCAGTCTAGATTTGATAAGACAATTGAGATGGTCCTTTTTATTTGCTAAGAAAAATCGAAGTGTTCATTTCAAAGCCCTTTTAAAGAAAGGCAAGCCCAAACCTGAAGATGAGGTGGCTGAGAGAACCTAGTGTGGCCCCGTGCCCATTGCGGGGAGCTCTGGGGTCAGGGCGCTGGCATGGAGCCCCAGAGGCGTGAAGGGAGGCGACGCCTCTAGCTTGTGGATGGAAATGAGCATGGCTTAATGGCAGTCAACAATCCGCACCTGAAATTGTAATCCTTTCGTTTTCTTTTAAAAAGACTCTCTGAATCTCTTTTTTCTGCCTCATATTCTCAGGAATTACTAAGTGTTCTTGCTGACTTAGTTGTCCGTGAGGTCGTCCGAGGCGCCCTGGTTGGACTCCCTGGTTTTTTATTGATGTGGCAGCCCTGGCACAGCAGGGGTCTCGCCAGGCAGGTGTGCTGCGATCCACCATGATTAACTGGTCTTGCCGTTTTCACGACAGATGTAAACGTCGACCCCAGTGGATCGCGGGTGCTGAGGAAAGATGGCGTCATGGTGAGCAACTCTCTGGCCGCCTTCGCTTACATTCGAGGTGAGTCCATGAACTGAAGTGTCCCAGATCAGTCTGGGTGACGGGTCAATCAGAACTGGATTGATTAGCACTGGTTGATGGCAACGTGGAAGCTCGGGGTCGTTTTAAAAACAGAGTTTAAGGTTGTCATGGCAACTGGACTCTTCTAAGAACCACCCAAACCAAAGCAAACTCACTGCCATCGAGTCAGTGCCGACTCAGAGCGACCCCAGAGGACAGGGTAGCATAGCCCCTGTGCATTTCCCAGACCGCAACTCTAACGGGAGTGCAAAGGCTCCCATTTCTCCCTTGGGGTGCCGGGGGTTTCCCACAGCTGTCCTTGCGGTCAGCAGTCCTGTGCATAACCACAGTGCACCGCTGACTGGACAGCAAGAGAGGAGATGGCGTAGCCAGCAGAACAGGTCATGCCCCAGGCAGGCAGTGATTCTCTGAGTCACCGTGCGCCTTCTGGTTGTCACAGTTTCCCTCGTTAATCTCTCCCCCCAGGATCAATCAGACTCAGCCCCCATAATTAGCAGAGCCACCAGGCTGGCCATCCCTGCTGCAGATCCTCCTCAGGGACAGGTGGGTGCACACGGTCTTCCTCACCACCCTCCGACTGCTCCTTGGGACAGGCCACAGTGTGGCAGGTTTCATCAGCAAGTTCCAGCAATGCCCGGATGGGCTCAGGGAGCTGAAAGGCTGAGACGTTCGGCTGGACGTCTGTTAGTATGATTTATGGCACAGATGCTAATCGACTGTCCTATGGAGCTGTCTCCAGACAGGAGACGGGGAGGTCAGCCCATCATCCCCCGGCCCTGCCCCTGGCTTCCCGGCCCTGCCCCTGGGTTCCCTCTGTGGATATGGATAGCCCTCCCATGCCAGCTCCTGCTCGCCACTCCCACCCTGATCGCTGGCAAAGCTGACGTTTCCCCATGTCCAGCTGAGAGTAGCTGTGACACATCCGAGCAGCCAGTGGACCTGGGGACAGATAGGCAGGACCCAGAATTGCCTGGAGAGGCTGGCGCGCAGAAGTCAGCTGCCCAGACAGACGCCAAGCCGCCGACAATCAAAGCAGCCTCTTACTCTGTAAATGCATTGCCAAGTCTGGATCCTAGATCTGAAAAAGCCTAAGGGAGTGTGAGTGAGTGTGTGTGTGTGTGTGTGTGTGTGTGTGTGTGTGTGTGTGAGTGTGAGTGTGTGAGAGTGTGTGTGTGAGAGTGTGTGTGTGAGTGTGTGTGTGAGTGTGTGTGTGAGTGTGTGTGTGAGTGTGTGTGTGTGTGTGTGATGTATGTGCAAGGGGCTTCTAAAAGTTCCTGGGACAATGGAATTGAAAGATAATGAAGTTTTCTCATGAACTTTGTGAAGCCTCCTCATAGGTAGGTGTGTGTGTGTGTGTGTGTGTGTGTGTGTGTGCGTGAAGGGTGTGTACATTTGTGTGCGTGTGCATGTAGGGTTTCTGGAGGTTCTTCCGGCAGTCAAGAGCTGGTTCAGGAGGGGCCACTGTGTCCTGGCTGAGTGAAGCCCTGCAATGCACTGGTCATGCAGTCTGGACCAGAGCTTGACGTTTCAAATACGTCTTCAAAGTTCTAAAAAGCAAAGATGTCACACGGATGACTAAGGTATGCCTGACACAAGCCATGGACTTTTCAATCACCATGTGTGTGTGTGTGTGTGTGTGTGTGTGTGTGTGTGTGTATGCGTGCGTAAACAGACAGTGATAAAGGCCACCAGAAGACGTGATGTTCTTGCCTGTGGTGTTAGCAAAGAATATCGGATATACTGAAGACAGCCTGAAGAACAAACACTCGGCTTTAGAAGAAATACAACCAGGATGTTTCATACAAGGGCCAACGGCAAGACTTTGCACTCCCTTTGGATGCATCATCAGGAGAGACCCGTCAGTCGAAAAGAACGTCGGGTCTGACAAAGTCGGGGCCCGTGAGAAGGAGAGAGGCCCTCAGTGAGAGGGGACAGCAGACACAATGTCACAGCAGTGGGTTCAGCATACCATGGACCTGGGAGATGGCACGAGACCAGGTGACGTTGTTCTGTTGTCTGTACGATGGCTACAGATCAGAGCTGTCTCAAGGGTAACTCGCAGCAGAGTCTACGGCGTGTTTTACTGACAGTCCGCTTCTGTGTGTTGAACTGGTCTTTGGAAGCCGGGTTTCTCATGGTGGTCCCTGCCCCTGCCCCTTGGGACCGTGACAAGTGTGTCTTCCCAGCTTCTGGCAGACGCTGCTGTGGACTTCTGGGGTGCAAGAGTAGCTGAGTGCCGTGGAAGAGGAGGCAGAGCAGAAGGGAAGAGGTTTGCGGCTTCTCCTGAGTTGGGGACGCAACATGCACAAGGGAAACTTGTAGATGACAAGAACTTCAGGCTGTCAGACAAACCTATACTGAAATAGAAGTATAAGAACACATGCCAAGTCAGAGTTACATGATCCCCTGCCAGTGAGGACAATTGGAAACCAGCGCCACCTTGTCACGGCGGTCTGAATTCTCTGAGTTCCCACGGTCTCTGACCCTTGGTTCTGCGACAGAGCTAAACTCACAGCTCGTCCTTAAGTGCCATCAGCGCTGGTACTCTCACCAGGAGGGTCCTCAGACCCCTGCTGCTGCCTCCGCTGCTGGTGGGCCCTGCCTGTGCCCACGGTGTCCTCTTTTGACGTGGGTAAGTTTGCACTGAGGAGCCTTGCTGGTGGAATGGCTGCCAACTGCAAGGTCAGCCCACTAATGAAGCTGGGTGACCTGAGCCAGCATGTTAGGAGAAGAAGTGCCTAAAGGTTTGAAGAACTGTACAAGTAATTTATGATCAAGGAAATGCTTGTCAAGACCTTCGTGAGATACAGATTTATGCCTATTTGTTGGGAGAAAATGTAAATGTCTGTCAGTACCAAGTGCTAGAAAAGGTGGGATTATTTGGACATCAGCATCACTTTATGAATTGAAAGTCACATGCCCTAAAACTTATCCATTGCCCTCATGGGTTGGTACCCAAGGAAGATGTCTGCTCCCGTCTTCTGGGCCATCGGCAGCAACGTTCCTGGCCACACGCTGTCTGCAATAGCAGACATCTGATGACATGCAAACACCAATGACCAGGAGAGTGAACACTTTGCCGTGTTCTTTATTTCCGCCCCAGGACGGTTCGTGTAAGCGGGGGGCACATTCCCGGGGCCCCATAAGGGGGAGTAGGGTGACTCTGTAGCGTTTTCTCGGCTGTACTGTGTACAGGGGCAACTCTCCAGGTCTTGTTTCTCAGGGAGCAGCAGGCAGACTAAAACCACGGTCCTTTCCGTTAGCAGCCAAGCGCTCTAGCCACTGCACCACCAGGGCTCCTGTCCCAAGGACTGGTATCTCCCAATATCCGCACAAGCCGCCCTTCCGCCTCTGACAAAGGATGAAGCGACTGCGGCTCATGGGTCCCCCGGGTGTCAGATGGTTGAGACGGGGCTCTCCAGGCCTTGCTCTGAGATGCCCGGATGGATGAGATCCTCTAGCCCTGCAGTTAGCAGCAGAGCACAGAGGCACCGCGCCACCCCAGGACTCCTCAGAAAGGGCGCCTCTGTCGACCTGACCAAGGCTCCAGAATCCTTGGACTCGTAGGGCAAACACACTGCTATTAATAGCCCCACAAACAGCATTCATCCTAATCTGTCGCTGCCCCACCTCCACTTCTGCCAGCTGAGAGAAATGTGTTAGGATGTCTTTTGCTTCCAGGCACCAGTGAGCTTGTGCTAGTCGGTGTGACTGCCACACGGGAAACCGTATTTGAGCACAGGAGAAATACAACAGTCTTCACTATGAGTGAAGGAAGCAGACTAGGGAGTATTTGGGTGATAAGAAGTTAAGGTGTTGCAGTGAGATCGCTCCCATCAGGCCATCGACCGGTGGTTCTCAACCTGTGGGTCGTGACCCTTTGGGGGTCAAATGGCCCCTTCACAGGGGTTGACTGCTTGATAACAGTAGCAAAATTACAGTTGTGAAGTAACAATGAAAATCATGTTATGGTTTTTTTTGGGGGGGGGTCACCACCACATGAGGAACGGTATGGAAGGGTGGCAACATGAGGAAGGTTGAGAACCACTGCCCTAGAGGGTCACTTTATGGTACAAGAAACTGAACGACTTCGGAGGTTTTAAACACTGGTCTGGACTCTGGGGAAGGACATCTGTCGTAAAGACAGCAGTCTTCATTTTTTCACCTGCCTTAAAATAGAAGGGCAGCATCATGCACACCTACAGGGTCTGTGAAGTTGAGATGTACTGAGCAAAGGCTAGTGGTACCGAGTTCATGTACCTCAAGGAGAGAGGTTCTAGTTCCGGCTCTCTCTAAAGAGCTCACCTGGTCTCAGGTAGCAGTGCTCCCTCTGGATCTCCACTGGAGCATCTCTTTCAGATGCAAACTATGGCCCATGGGCCAAATCCAGCTTGCCCCTCCTGTGTAGACACGGTTTGGGGGGACATTGCCATGCCCACTTTGTCTATGGCTGCTTGTTGCGTAGTTGCAATAGGAACCGTAAAACCCACAAAGCCTAGAATATTTCCAATCTACCCTCTGACAAAGGTTTGCCGATTCCTGACTTGAAGGACAAGAAAACTAACCAGATGCTGCTTCCCAAAGTGTGGGTGCAAACACAAAGAGGATGCACACCCTAACGCAGGGCTAGCAGTAGTCTGTGCCACAGCGGGTTACATGCAGGGAGAAGTTGAGCACAGGGCCATAATACATGTTAACATTCTTTACACCCAATCCGCACTTGTGGGCATGTTTAGGTCTCAAAGACCAAGTTGTTATGCAAAACTCATTTTATAGAAAAAAAAGGAGGTGATGACATCAGATCACAAAGTGGAGGATGACGACATTATTATTACTTAGCTACCGAATCACTAAGAATCACGCCCAGCCCAGTTGACACATAGCCTTACCCATCACAGCCACCTCACACTCAGTCTGTGACTACCAGGCATATGTCGTGAATAGGCAAAAGAGTTTGATAGCTTTGTTTTGTTTTTTATTTTTGTTGTAAATGTGAAATGTCAGATAACAAGAGAGTCAGTACGTGAGCAAGAGGCGTACGGGCCATTTTGGATACAGGGACTCCTATTTACAGTTATTTTCTGATCTGAAAGAAATTCACCTTTGTTAACATCGCTGATATTAATATGCAAGTTTGTGTATATCCTTTATGTGTAATTTGATCATGTACAATCCAGTATTAAAAATAACAACACGCACTCTGTGAACACTTAGTGTGTCAGAGAGTGTTGTGACAGCTTTACATAAAGAACTGCATGTCATCGTAGAAACCAGGAAGCCCGTCCCATTGTCTCCACTGATGAGGCAAGTGAGGCACAGAAAAGTTCAGTCACTTGCCCCAAATCATATAGCTAGTGAGTGATAGACCTGAGTTTGAATTCAGGGAGTCTGGCTCCTGAGGCCTCTTATATGCACATATACCGTATATACTTGTGTATAAGCTGAGTTTTTCAGCACATTTTAAATGCAGTTTTTGTGGTAAAATTAGGTGCCTCAGCTGAGATTCGGGTCAGCTGATACTCGAGTATACATGGTCTATTGGCTGGGCATACTTAAGTCACCGCCATGGAGTTGATGCCAACTCACAGCCACCTTATAGGACAGGGCAGAATTGCCCTGTGAGTTTCTGAGACCAGGACTCTATGGAGGAGAAGCCCTGTCTTTTTCCTGCAAAGTGGCTGGTGTTTGGGAACAGCTGGCCTTGTAGTTAGAAGCCCGGTGCATAACCACTATGCCACTAGGGCTCTGGTATAGCCTCAAAGGGAGAGTAAATCACTAACTAGAGGGTATTAGAAATAATATATAATATATATAATTATATATATTCGGGGAGGGGAGTCAATGTGTACAAAGCTGCCTAGTATTCTGCTGGTAACTTATTGGTTAGAATTTACTAACATGACCAAAAAAAATTTTTTTAAATCAGTGGGCGCATAAGATTAGTCAGGTGTGGCCAGTCGGGTTTGCTGTCCAGGGCGGGCTTCATCAGTAGCCTCCTGCTTGCGCAGCCCGCCCCTCTGTGTCTGTGGGACGGTGGGGTGTTGGCAACACACGGCTCCTCCCCCTCCTGACATGTCCCCTCCCTCCCACAGCCCACCCCGAGAGAGCCGCCCTGCTGTTTGTGTCCAGTGTCTGCATTGGCCTGGTCCTCACCTTGTGCGCCCTGGTCGTCAAAGTGTCCTGCACCAAGGACGTCCGGGAGCTGCAGCTGCGGAGGGAGCATCTGGTGGCGGGGAGTGACAAGGCGGAGGAGGACAGTAGTGAGGAGGAGGAGGAGGACGAGGGCTCCTCAGTCTCGGATCTTCCTGGGGAGCGGTCAGCGTTTCGTAGGACTGCCTATCCCGTCTACAGCTCCTTAGAGGCCGCCGAGCTAGCAGAGAGGATCGAGCGCAGAGAGCAAATCATTCAGGAAATATGGCTGAACAGTGGCTTGGACAGCTCGCTCCCACGAAACATGAGCCAGTTCTACTGAAAGAAAGCCCAAGAGGGACGGAGGCAGAATGCCCTGCAGTTCTGTTTCACTTGTACCTTCTGTGAAGGAGACTTTGTCATATCCAAGGTTGGCGAAGCCAGGGAGATATTAAAATAGACATTTCAAATTGTTTACAGCACATTCCAAAATAAAGCGGGAGAGAGGAAGCCGTTGTTTTCTGTGCTGACTTGAAGCAATGCCTCTGTGTCAGTGTAACTGGAGTTCCTAGCTCTGGCCTTCAGCACGCTGGCAGCTGCTTCCATCTGTGAAGCTCTGTATTCCGCACACCAGCCGCGAGACGGTGCCCTGAAGCCCATTCTAACCCTGAGCAGACAAGGATCGCACGAGTAGCCCGAGGGTGGGCGTGGGCTCGAGCCCCCACCTTCTCTGTGGGGGGATTTCAATCACGGGCATGTAACTGCTGAGGGCCAGGGCTCACACACGTTCCCTGGGGAGGGCCAGGTGGTGCACATTCTAGACTTTGTGGCCATACGGTTCGTTCACAACCAGTCCACTCTGTCCGGCAAAAGCAGCCATACGTAAACCAATAGGAGTGGCCGGGGTGCCGATAAGACTTTATCTCTGGGCACTGATATTTGGATTTCATTTAATTCATGCACTTCTTCTTTCTATTTTTTTTACAGCTTCGCTGTATATTTAAAATGTAAATATACATTTAAATATTTAAAATTCGTTGAATTTAAAATTAAGTTCATTTTTGACTCCAGAGTGGTACAAAAGCAGGTGGCAGGCTGGATCTGGCCTGCCAAGGGTTAACTATATTTGAAGTCCCCAAAAGCAAACCTATTTTGTTTCTAGCCCCTTATAGAAATAAGTCGCCAACACCTGAGTTGGAATTCAAAATACAGCCCTTCTGGTGATAACAGCGCGTACCCTGCACTCCCAGGGCCAGAATGCAGTGGAGTTAGTGTGTAAGTCATTGGACGCCCTGCTAGGTGGTTCCAGAGTGCGGGGAGGGAGTTGGGGACGGAATGGAAGAAAGAGGAGTTCAGGAGGAGGAGCCTCCCAATGGGACACCTCAGTAGCGGTTCCTTCGGAAGACACCCCGGTGGACAATAGGCTTCTAGCCCTGGAGTAGAATGACTTGTTTCCTTTCTTGCCCCTGTAAGGCTGAAAAAGGAGGCTCTAGGTCAGTGGTTCTCAACCTTCTTAATGCCGTGACCCTTTAATACAGGTCCTCATGTTGCGGTGACCCCAACCATAAAATTATTTTTGTTGCTACTTGATAACTGTAATTTTGCTACTATTACGAATCGGGCGACCCCTGTGAAAGGGTGATTCGACCCCCAAAGGGGTCACGAGCCACAGGTTGAGAACCACTGCTCTGGGTGATATTAACGGTTAATGCACTGGGCTGCTAACTGAAAGGTTGGAGGTTTGACTCCACCCAGAGGTGCCTCAAAGAAAGATACTTCCACACACACACAAAATCATCCTTTGAATATTCTACGGGACACAAATTCTCTACTCTGACACATTCATGGGCCCCCTATGAGGCGAATTCAACTTGATGGCAATGGCTTGGGGCCGAGAATAGAAACGATCATGTTACATTGATCCCATATGCCCATGCGAGCAAGCCCTCCATGCCTTCTTCACCCCATCTCCCACCCCCCACCCCAGCATCCTGGAAGCAGGTGAGTGTGAACTCACGCTGGGGAGAGGAAGCAGACCTCAGACAGGTTATGCATCAGGCCCTGAAGCCAAGAAAGAGCTGGAGCAAAGATGTTCGCGTTCCAGCGCACAGGTCTGGAGGGTGAAGCCCATCTGCAGAAAGCAGCGTAGGGGTGGAGGTGTGGGCTGAGGAAGCCTCCCCATCAATTAGGCCAGCCACCCCCACCGGCCAGTTGTCTGGTATGTATTTGAACAGCTGTGAAATTAACACTGCCACAGAGTCACTGCGGACTCATACTGACCCCTGTGGGTTCGAGACTCACTGTGTATGGGAGCCGAAGCCCAGTCTTTCCCTCTTGGAGCTGCTGTTGGTTTCAAACCACTAACAGCCAGGGCTCCAAACCGAAGGGAAGAGCATGCAGAATGGCAGCCCCGGAGGAAGGGAGGACAAAGGTGCATCAACGGTGACATCCCCTTCTCCCCACCTCGTGGCTCTGCCACTTTCAAAGTGACCATTTCCATACAGAGGTCAGTGTAAGGTGGGGCTTCAGGGAGGGTGGCTGGACGGGTCAGCAGGGCGTGCAGGGTGGACAGGCTGGGTGGCTGGCACAGACGATGAGGAACAGGCCACGGAGCCCGGATGGCACAGTTCAAGGCGGTCACTGCAGATGGCGGGATTCCAGGTCACAGCAGAGAATGGAGGGGCCATTCAGCTCCAGTGGCTTCCACCTGCACGAGGATTGTGCTCTATCCAACAGAGCCGCTGGTCTCATTGTCCCTGAGCGCAGCAGGGAGCATTTCTACATTGCAGGGGGGCCTTCACCTGTCCCCACGTCCAATCCTCCGGCCCCTGGAATAGAGGGACCTGATGGCTGCCTTCTCAGGGCGGATTCATGGCGACTTCAGGTTGCACTTCACCAGTTCACAAAGGAGCTGCCGCCCCCCGCCCCCCACCCCCAGCTGACCTCAGTCACCAAAGCGCCTGTTGAGTTTCACAGAGCCCCCTCCCACCGACCACGTGCATACAGGCCCACCCAGCGCCCTGCAGGGGCACCTGGAAGACAGGCCTGCAGAGGCTTGAGGGCCCCCTGTGAGGGTCAGTTCGGGGCCTGTGCGAATACAGTGGGTTGTATGTTTGCATTTTCTGAGCCCCAAAGAGGAATGAATGTGTTTGGATGGGCACAGAGCCAGGAGGAGATGTGACCAAACCAGATGCGGACCAGGGAGCACAGACGGTGCGCAGAGGCTGGAGGAAGCTCCACGTGGACTTGGGGCACCCCCAAACTGAGATTCCATGGTTTCCTCGCCACGGGGTTCTGGAAGTCTGTTCCCTCGGTGGGAGGTGTGCACATGTCCCTATACCAGTCACTTGCTACAAGATGTGAGCTGCCTGCTGCAAGCACCAGCTTTCCATTGCCCAGCCCATTAGGAGGAAGGCCCGAGTTTCGTGGTGCTGTGGCATCTGTACCCCCTCAGAGAGAAGCCATGTACCCCTAGGGACCAAGCAGTCTCCGTGGAGTCGTTAATGAGCCTTCCTTTAGTCCTGATGCTACGTTCTTTTCATATAATACAGCTTCTCTGATTTTTGCTTAATTAACCATAGTAATCAAAATAAAAACCAGTGGTAGATTCCTTCCTTGTGGATAGTCCCAGGCCTTCCCGGGTGCCTTGACTTGTACTCAACCCCAGGTCATATATATATAGGTTTAGACAGCAAGAAGGCATTTAAAAGCTAATTAGTCCACACAGCAATACAGAGGGTTCAGTTCAACTCACTTGCGGGGAACAGTTAATAACCTGGAAGTCTTTCAACTCACATGGGCTGCCAGGAAGCAGACAGCAGAGTCCTCTCTGGGGCAGAGTCTGCCCACAGGCGGCAAGCAGCAAGGTGGATCACCAACAGTCATTTGCTCAGGAGCTTGGTGAAGCAGGACCCGATGGGAGATCGAACACAAGCAATGCAATGTGATGGAATCCACTAGCCTCAAGCTCAAGCGATGTACACAGCAGCAGTGTGGCAAAGCAGGTGTCGAAGGAGCCTTGAGCTCTAGCGGCAGGATCCACAGATTGGCCTGGCCCACAGGTCGTATAGCTCCCAGGTTGAGGCAGAGAACTAGCCCCAGCAACAGCATACTTGCTCCAGCATGCTTCGACCACTAGAGAGAAAGGGAGAGAGGGGCGGGCCTTGCAGAGCCATTTACCTCTTTGTCCTTCAATCAAACTGTGACCTGATTAATCCCACATGTTCCTATTGGCCAGGTTGGCACAATAAATGTACCTATCCCACATGCCTATTGTAACTCAAAGGTGATGAGGTTTAGGACCCACCCTGCACTGATGGTCCATCATTAATATAACAAAGGAGCCCTCTTCTCAAATGAAATTACACCCTCAGGTACAAGCGTTAAGATTCTAGCACAGTTAATTAGTTTATTGTACCAACCTGGCCAATACACACATGTGGGGTTAATTGAAGGGGAGAGAGATAAATGGCTCGGTGAACCTCACCTTTCTAGTTCTCAGATCTTTTGCTTTGTGATGGTCGGACCAGGGTGCAGCTGCCTTAGTCAGTTCTGTGCTTCAGCTGACAAGGCTCACATGGACCTACCCTGATGCAGCCCTGGATACTGGAGCAGCCATGTGGAGACCCCTGCCAGCACTGAGATGCTTACATATTCACTGACTCAGCTTTCCTCTTGCAGTCGGTGTCATGGTGCGTGTTTTGTGAGATGGAGGAGGACTTTGTGGATTGGTGTCGGACATATGGGTTAATGTTGGACTTGTGGGCTTGGGCAGCACTGGGTTGGGATGTTTTCTGGATGTACACTTACCCTTTATGTAACACTCTCTCGTACACATATAAGTTTTTGTGAATTTGTTTCTCTAATATACCCAGACTTACACAGAGGGACATAATTCAATCCATAATATTTTCTTTCTCCCTGTCCCAAGGGCTACAGCCAGAGACCAGCAATGGATTTGCTAAGCTAGCAGTTCATCACTCCTTCCCCAACACACACACACACACACACACACACACACACACACACTCTCTCTCTCTCTCTCTCTCTCTCTTACTCTCTCTCTCTCTCTCTCTCTGTTTTATTATGCTTAATTACATTAAGGGTTGAGGGATTGTCTTCAAACCTTTATGTAGCAAAAAGCCAGTTCCTTATAACCAACCAACCAACCAACCAAAAACTGGTTTCTGAAGGAACTGTCCAGTTGCCACTGAAGAAAATATGCACAGATCCTGAATGTCATGGAAACAATGCCAATGTACAGTGACCCCATAAGTCAGAGTAGAGCTGCCCCTGTGGGCTTCTGAGACTATAACTGTATGGGAGTAGAAAGCTTCATCTTCCTCTGGCTGGAGAAGTTAGTAGTTTCAAACTGTTGACTTTGCCGTTAGCAGCTCAGAGCCTAACCCACCACACCACCATTTACAACATACACATGTTGTAAATTCCAATGCGTATACTTGTGATTGTGGAGTTGGCCTGATAACTATAGGTTAGCTGTTCAAATTCCATGGGAGAAAGATGACGTTGTCTGCTCCTGTAAAGATTTATAGTCTCAGAAACCCACAGGGCAGTGAGAAACACCGTCGATACCCCGGGACAATCTCATTCTTCTTGGTAAGTGGCGAGTCGTTCAAAGCCCCGATGGGTCTCCAAAGGAGAGCTGGGGTGAGCCGCCGTATCCCATTTGAGGTTACTGATGGCTTATCATGAGTGTTTGCCGACAAAGGAGTCTGAATCAACTCAATTGAAGTAGCATATTTGGGGTCATATTCCCGTTTTGGAATGGGTTCTTTGTTGCTGTGTTAATGAGACAGTATTCATGAAGGATGTGTCCAGTTCATCTCCTCTGCGATATAAGAGAGCAAATGGAGCAAGACTGAAAGCACCAGTCGAGAGAAGGAAGATAGATCACTGTGGTCACTGAGGAATAGATGCTCAAAAGGATCAGAATCTCCTCCAGAGCCAACACACACACACACACACACACACAGAGCCTTTCCCGACAGCTGGCACCTCGAATTGCGGCTCCCAGCCTCCTAATGTCTGGGGAATAGTTTACTTGTAAAGTCATCCACGTGTGGTGTTTCTCGTGTAGCAGGACTAGGTAACAGAGATAAAGAACGAGCACCTAGATTTTATTACGAAAGATGATTACATTACACCACACCACACTACGCTATGCTAGGCTACACTACATTACTCTATACTACATTATGCTACACTACACTATATTACTCTACACTCACTACATTACATTACACTACATTACTTCCACAGATTAGGGTTTTAGCACCTATTTTCAGGGGGACACAAGTCAATGCATGATAAGAACAGAAGCAGGCTTAGTTTGGATTTCTGGCGCCTCCAATGTATAATGAGTCCTTCCAGGAAGGTCATAGAGCCAGCGGACAATTGCATCTACTTCCCTGACGCTGGATCCTGCTTCACGTTGTCGGGCGGGCCCTCCGAAAGCACAGCACTGCCCTGAATGCTGCCCTCCACCAGACCCTGGACTCAGGTCCTCTCCCTCTGCGCTGTCTCCCAGCTTCTCTCGGACTTAGTCTCAGCGTTATTTTACGCCTCAGCCTCCTCATCTTTGAAATCAACATAATAATAGTCTCTTCCTAATGTTTTGCTAATGAGTCCCTGGGTGGCACAGGTGGTTAAGTATGAAACTATTAGCCAAAAGGTGGGTGGTTCAATCCTACCCAACGGTGCCTTGGAAGACCCAATTCCCTGCCATTCAGTCTATTCTGACCCACAGTGACCCAACCCCATAGGACAAGGTGAAACTGCCCCGAGAGTTTCTGGAACTGCAACTCTTTACAACAGTTAGCCTCATCTTTCTCCAGAGCGGCTGGTGGGTTGGAACCCCTGACCCGGTGAGCAGCTCCATGCATAACCCACTGTGCCAGCAGGGCCTTGCGTGCCTTGGAAACAGATCTGGGCACCTACTTCCCAAAGGTCACTGCCTTGAAAACCATCTGGAGCAGGCCTCCTCTGCACGCATGGGGTTGCCTGGATAACAACCGACAGTCAACGCATCATCAATCAACGCAAGCTTCAGTGATGTCACTAACACTGCTGCCCTCTGAGCAGCTGCAACCAGCATACCCTGTGGCCAAGGATGCGCTCTTTCGACTATACTGAGGACGCTTTAAGGAGCCCTATCTGCTAACCCCCAAAATGGTAACTCTATGGGGACAGTCCTACTCCGCCTTAGACGGTCACTCTGACTTGGAATGGACTCGACAGAAGCAGGTTTGGTTTGGATTTTACAGAACTCCAGCGTGTAATGAGAACCAGGCCGCTCCCTCTGGCCCTGCTACAAGCAGTTTGTGGAGAAGCAGTAGCTGTTAGCAGAGCTCAGAGGGAAATGTCAAGGACCGGTACTTCCTCTGGTTCTGCAGCCAGGTCCAGCGGGCAGCCTTCCACACAAGGGCTTCCACGGCCAGGCTGGGCTGCCTATCCACTTAAAACTGTGGTCATTTGGGGGTGAGAAGTTCATTGTAAGCCTGGCCAGCAACGCCAAGTTGCCCAAACCCCATGCCAAGATTCAGCTGCAGCCTTAGAGATTAGTTCCTAAATACTCCAAGTAAACAAATGTCCCATGGTCCGGAATCTCCCATGGTTCACAGCTCAAGAGGGCAAGGACGAGCCACGGTGACGCCCAGCCACTTCGAGGAGAACGCAGGAAGCCAGCTAAGGACGAACTCTCTTTGATAAAGGAACTTGGAATCCACAGGCAACGCCCTAGGCTCCTCAGAGAATGAGTGAGATGTTATCTTATTGCTGGTGACAATCCAGGCAGGTTGCCCAGTGCAGTAGCCACTGATTCCATGTGGCGATTTACACTTGAGATAATCCAAAGGTAGTAGTGACACTAGACAGCCAGTCCCGGAGAACAGATACCTGTACACCAATACTCATATCACAATATCCACTCACAATAGCCAAAAAGTAGAAACGGTGTAAATGTCCATCAACAGATGAATGGATAACACAGTGACTCAGTGGCACAGTTGGGCTGGTAACCACAAGGTCAGCGGTTTGAAACCCCCAGCCACTCAGTAGGAGAAAGAGGAGGCTTTCTGGTCCTCTAACGTCATGGAAACCCACAGGTCACTTCTCCCCTGCCCTGTAGGGTCTCCGAGTCGGGATCGACTGGATGGCATGGGATGAGCTTGGGTCCATGCGATGGCGTATCAGTCCTCCGTACAGAGAAACGACATCTTGACACGTGCCATACACCAGTACCTGCTGGAAAGGTGAAATGTTTGCCAACATTATTCTGAGAAAAGTAAGCCAGACACAAAAGGATGGAGACTGTGTGATCCCTTGTCTCCTGATGGTGGCTGCCAGCGGGCAGGCAGGAGAGAGGGGCAGAGGACAAGTCCCCACTCAAGGCACACCGAGCTTCTGTCAAATGCAATTTGGCAAAAGGATAATGACAAGGGTTGAGCATCATGGTGAGAATGCCTAATGTCTCAGAACGGTACACCTGAAGGATGCTCAAGGTCACTGATTTGCTGCATGTGTCGGCCACAATGAACACAGAACATTGGCTCCTTCCTCGCACCTGTGAGCCCCCTGGCCCAAGGCGACAGTCAGCACCAGAGCAGAGCGTGCACTCGGCTCATGCAGTTAGATCCATCCAGGTGGCCAAGGAGGACTCCAGGCACAGGCTTGTGGGCCCTCAGGGCCACGCAAGTCACACCTGTGAGCCCCTTCCGTGGGCTGCACCTCGGCACTGCTGCTTCCTTCTCCACCCAGCCTGCCCCTGGTCGCCCATGTCTGCAGCCTCTGTCCTCCCGGAAGCCTCCCAGGGGGGCACAGGGCCACGGCTGTTCCTGTAGAGCCATGGCCTCGTGGCCTCGGACTGCGCCTGCCTCTCCCTCCTGAGATGGACACAGCCCAGGGCTGCTTTGTGGTCTGCAGCACCAACCGGCCGCAGGCTCTGGTGGGGACACTGCCATTGCTTCTTTGGGCGCCTGTGCTGCTGGCTGGTTCCCTTCCTTTGTCTCCTGAGAGAAAGCCCTAAATTGGCTTGAGTCTACCCTGGGGCACCATGCAAGAGAGGCCTGGTGATCGGCTCCCGCCAAGCCAGCCATCGAAAACCCTGTAGAACACAGCGTTTGTCTAATGGACATGGGGGCAATTCCAAAACAACTGGTTTGGTTTGGGGGTCCTTGGGTCTCCCGAGGAGAGAGTGGCTGCCTGGCAGGCTCTCCGCACCCCTGGGGGACAGTCCCGGGAGGCCTCGGGCAGACCTTTCTCTCAGGAAGAGCTTTCTCCTCACTTTCTCAAGCACAACTCGCTGCTGGCTGCACCGAGACCGGGCCTCCTGCCTGCTGCTCCCTCCTTCCTTCTGTCTCCTCTCTGAGATCCACGCGCTTCAGGAACAGATTCCGCAAAGGGGCTTTCTTCATCCTCTGAGAGTTTCAGCTGACCCGGGCAGAGTGGACGGGATAGCCGTGGACACAGTCCTCGAGGAAAGAGCCCAACTATACCTCGAACAAACGGGACAAGGTCGGAGGTGGAATGATGCGTAGCAACAAAGGCTGAGGTAGGACCGGGACTGGCAGGTTTGGGGTTCGGGGATGGGAACCAGGGAGTGAGGAGGTGCTGTGGGAAATAAATCCAGGAGTGGGTGAATACACGAGCCTCCAGGACCTGTCTGGTGTCCTGGGTGTAAGGATGGCATCTCCCGCCTGGTGCGGCACCCCTGCATCTTCCAGAGGCAAGCCCTACTATGGAGAGTGAGTCAGGGGCTGGACTGCAGCCCACATAGCACGCTGCTGAGCCGGGCTTCCAACCTTGACCATCTGACGCTTGGGAGAGTAGATGCCCCGGACTTTCAAGTGCCTGGTTCATCGACGTATCTTAAGATGGACAGGACCGCCCATCTTTACTAGCTCCGCAATTACCACATTGCCCTTTGACTCTACTGCGGGAATTAAAATGGATATGCTTTGGAAACTGCCACAAGAAGGGCATGGGCGCTTGAGGCTGCCGTTCATACCACCAATGCAAATGTATGTCGAGGGCCTTTTCTGGAAGGGTCCCCATGTTTCCTTAGGGCTGGCCATTGCCTGACTGCATCCCGGCCCCAAGGGCAACGCCTGATCTCATCTTGAGGTGAGAATGACTCCCTCCCCTTTAAGCACCCACCCACCCACCGTAGGGTGAGTTCAGCTGCAGGGACCCTGAAGAACAAAGAAAGGAAAAGTCCGCCACTTCCGATTGGGGTACATAGTACCCCACACACTTTCTCTGTTCCAAACTCATGACTCCACGCACCAAGTCCTTTCACGAAATGAAAAATAGGACCTGTCATTTCCTATTGTTTCAGAGGCGAAATCCAGCCTGGGAAAGATTAACAGACGAGGAAGGGGGCTCGTGTTCAGATGAGTAAGCACCGATCTGACCTGGAAAAGGTCCAAGCCGACTGGTTTCCGCGGGAGGGAGGAGCACCCATTGGGGGGCTGTGCACAAGAATGGCATGACCTCACCAGTGGGGAAAGAGGAAACCTTTCCCAACCCGCTGACAATAAACTAGCAAGGGACTGTGTTACTAATCTGCTAAGAATTCACAAACCCGGAGAGTTGCCTCCCAGTTCTAAGCTGCCCACCTTCCTTCCTTAGAACTTGACCTCTGATTGTAAAGCCACGGGACTCTGGGAAAATGAGACCAGTCAGCAGGGGACAGACCACACAGATGAGCCAGGACTGGCCCCGCCAGCCGGCAGTGTCACCCAGGGCATGCAGAGGTGCAGCTTGTATGGGGTGAGTGTCAGAGGGAGGGCCACCAAAGTGACGGTCCGTACAACTTTTCTGTAGTGGATCTGCAAAACTTAATTTCCATAAAAATATCTCTGTAGTTAGTTAAAACAACAAAAACATTTTGGCTTCATCAGCTTACATGGATCAATATACCCAGAAGGCTAACACTACGCTAATTTCCTTTCTGCGTTTTCTAACGAGCTCTGTCTGAGCTGTCATTGCTACTCAGCTGCAGCGGTGCCCACCGAGAGTCCGCGCGGCTTTGCGTGCACAAGAACGCCCTGTTTCATTGTTTTTGTCACCGCGGCTGTTTTCATAGTCGCTGACATTGTCAAATTTTCTGATGTTTTAGCTGCAATATCATAGTCATTAGCATTTGTGGATCTATGTAAACAAGTTGTTTGAAAATGAAGCAGTAATTAGATTAAAAGAAGGGGAATACATTTTTTAAAAAGCGTCAACTCGGTTCCTTGTAATGTAACCAATACTAAATGTAATTCAGTGTTGGAAAACTTTATAAAACCACTTTCAAGAAACATTATATTTAAACAATTTACAACTGTACTCATCACATAATACTCTGTAATGAAGGATTCTGTATGGTCTGGCACAGGAGGGGAGGAGGTCTATGGGGGTGGGGGGGTTACCCCGAGTTATCCAACTGAGTGACACCTGAGCTAGGGACACCACTGTTAGCCAGGTATCTGTTACCTGAGACTCACCTAAGTCCCTCATTTTATGCACTTGGAAACCTTTTCTTATTCTCTTGGGAAGAACTATAGCTGTTCTAGAAAAATAAAAGATGCATTGCATTTTTAAATGAGCATTTTACATGTATAACATATCTTCAGAATGCATATGCAAAAATGATTTATGCAAAAAATGCATTTTAAATCTCTATGTAGCGACATGAAAAGTCCAAGTAATGTTATGAAATGGAAGTACAAATGATAAAATAGTACATAGTCCATGATACCATTTACATGCAAAAGGTTCAAAACAAAACCACACCTTTCCATGTATGTTCATAAGTCTGTTGGAGTCCCTGGGTGGTGGAAATGGTTAACACGCTCAGCGGCTGCCCAGGTGGTTGGAAATTCAAGTTCACCCAGAGATCATCTCAGAAGACTGGCCTAGTCATCTACTTCTAACACATCAGCCATGGAAAACCTTAGGGAGGGACTTTCAGCAAGATGACGGACTGAGCTAATGCATTACCCAGACCCTCTGTAACAAAGATGCCAGAGACCAAGTGAGACAGATACGATGATAATGCCCAAACCTGGAGCTTCAGAAGAAAGGATAGAGACGTAGGCTGACTATCAGATAGGACGAGGAGCTGAACTAAAGTGGAAAGGAGACGGAGGAGGTGAATTATCAGCTGGCCCGACGCAGCATGACAACTGAACTTCTGCAAACAGTGTTCTGGACAGTGACCTAGTAATCCTCTACACTCCCCACAGACAGCACAAGGGCCCACACTAGAGGCTGGTGACCAGAGAGGTCGTGTCGTCTCCTCATTCTCCATCATCCTGATGATCAGATTTGTGATCAGCCTCACCCTCCCGCTCCCAGGGCTTCCTCATTCCCCTAGACATCTCTGCCTACTCTGCCTGAGTTTGGCAGCATGATCCAAGCCCATGTGAGTTGTACCTCCTGGGACCAGCAGAGAGCACAGTGCCAGATGGGCAGCCTGCCCCCAGACACCACTGAGCAGGCAGGAACCTCTTCCAGAAATTGGTTCCCTGGCCCTGATCACACCCCGACTAACTAGAACCCTTTCAGGAACCAGCAGCCATGCCTCATACCTTCACCTGCCCTCTGAGCCCATAAGAACTCCTTCTGGATCAGGTACCCTGACCTAGACATCTTCTAAGTCAGGCAGCACTCCGACTAAGGCTGGCCATCCCATCAACCGCTGCCCAGGATGCCCACAGGGTTCTCGTTTCTGTGCCGCAGCCCCACAACCCAGTTCTCGGTTTTGTTTGCTTTGTCTATACTTTCCTTCCAATTTCGTTTCTCCGTTTTCCTTTCGTTCCCTTCTGATCTTGTTTCTTTATTTTTCGCTCCATTTTTCTTTACTCTTCTTTCCCTTTGTGTATTGTAGTCTTCTTTCTCCCTCTCCTCCCCCTTTTCTATTTCTCTTCCTTTGATTTTGTTTGCTCTTCCTTTTTAATGATTATTTTCTTCTTGCTGGAGTTTGTTTTCCTCACCTAATTTTCTTCTATATTATTTTCTTTTTCTTACTGTTATTGTTTATTTTTCTCTCGTTTCCTTTGAATACCCAGCAGGACTCAGCCACAATGCCAGGTGACCCAGCCATACCCCTAGATGAGGACCACTACCTGCATCACCAGGTTAATGATGAACAGTGGCCAACACCAGCCAAATACACCCTCAAATGTGCAATGTGAACAGTGAACAAACAATGGTACACATTTCACATTCTCTATTCCGTTCACTAGGAGCTAGATGATAGTGCCTAAAGACATCAGCATGCAGTCATTAGTTCATCCAAATATAACACAACCCCAGTATCTCAGAGACAATAGATGGTTTAAGTTTACACGAGGAAATGACACAGAATGGCTTGAACAAGTGACCAAAACATAAAGCTACAAAACTTTCAGAGGAAGAAGTAGCACTGGAACTACCCGATCAGTGAGTCAAAAGAATTAGAACCTTTCAAATAGATCAAGAAAGAAATAGATGGCAGAGCAAGGAAGTCCCGAGGGAGTACCAAAAATAGAATGTGGGGCCAGAGTGTGGCACCCCATCAGACTTGACTGGAAAATATTCCTAAAGGTCAACAAACAGACCTTGAACTATTTATAGGTTTTTTGTTTTTTGTCATTTTTGTTGTTGTTGTTATTTTGTTTTGCTGCTTTGTTTTGCTCTGTCTTGTTTTTGTACATATAACTATCTCTACAGGTCTATCTAGATAAGATAGGCTGGATAAAAAATCTGGAGGAGAAAACAACAGGACCAATGGTTCCAGGGGACTTGGGAGAGGGGGAGGTGGGGGAAAGGAAGTGGTGTTAACAAACCCAGGGACAAGGGGACAGCAAGGGATCTAAAATTGGTGGAAAGGAGAGTGTAAGAGGCCTAGTAGTGCTTGATGAAGGGCAATGTAACCTAGAGGAATTACTGAAACCCAAATGAAGGTTGAACATGATAGTGGGACAAGAGGAAAGTAAAAGAAAATAGAGGAAAGAACTAGGAGGCAAAGGGCATTTAAATAGATCTACATACAGGCATGTGCATATGTAAATCTATATATGATGACAGGGAAATGGATCTATGTGCATGTATTTATTTATAGGTTTAATATTAAGGCAGCAGATGGACATTGGGCCTCCACTCAAGTACTCCCTCCATGCAATAACACTGTTTTATTAAACTGGCATGCCATGATGCTCACCTTCCTGACACAATTGCTGAAGACAAAGTTTGTGCATAAGCCAGTGTGGTGAAGAAAGCCGATGGTGCCTGGCTATCAATAGCTATAGCATCTGGGGTCTTAAAGTCTTGAAGGTAAACAAGTGGCCATCTAGCTCAGAAGCAACAAAGCCCACGTGGAAGAAGCACACCAGCCTGTGTGATCACGAGGTGTCAAAGGGATCAGGTAGCAGGCATCAAAGAACAAAATATCATATCATTATGAATGAGAGGGAGTGTGGAGTGGGGACCCAAAGCCCATCTGGACATCCCTTATGGAAGGGTCCCGGGAGAAGAGATGAGCCAGTCAGGGTGCAGTGTACCAATGATGAAACATACAAATTTCCTCTAGTTCTTAAATACTTCCTGCCCTCCACTATCATGATCCAATTCTACCTTACAAATCTGACTAGATCAGAGGATGTACACAGTACAGATAGGAACTGGAAATACAGGGAATCCAGGAGAGAAGAACCTTTCAGGACCAATGGTAGAGTGGAATAATGGGAAGGTGGAGGGAATGTGAGATAGAAAGGAGGAAACAATTACAAGGATCTACATATAACCTCCTCCTTGGGGGACATACAACAAAAAAGTGGGTGAAGGGAGGCATCAGACAGTGTAAGACATGACAAATAATAAAATTTATAAATTATAAAGGATTAATGAGGGAGGGAATGGTGGGGAGGGAGGGGGCAAATGAAGAGCTGAAACCAAGGGCTCAAGTAGAAAGCAAATGTTTTGAGAATAATGATGGCATGATGGCAACAAATGTACAAATGTGCTCGACACAATGGATGTATGGATGGATTGTTATAAGAGTTGTAGCCCACAATAAAATGATTTTAAAAAGAAAGAAAGAAATTGATGAAATGAAGGAAAACAAAAGATTAGGAGAATTCTAGAAAACATATCAAGAAAACAATTGACAAATCAAAAATTAGAACTGAAGTTAAAACAGCCCATAGAAATGCAGAAGAGGAATACTGAGATTTCAGAAATAGGTGATGCATTGGATAACAATAATGTAGAATTAAATCAATGGAAGGCTAAATTGGTGAGCTTGAAAGCAAATCTTTCAATACTAGTTTTCTAGAAGAACAGTAAGACAAAATAATGGGAAAAATCTAAAGATTATGTGGGACACCATCACGTGGAATAGTGTGCTTGTGATCATAATTCCAGGGTAGAAGAGACCAAAAAAAGCACAGAGAAAACTGTTGAAGAGTTGTTGAAAGAAAAATTCCCTAAAATTATGTAATAATGAAAGATATGCATTGAAGAAGCAGAATGAGCCCCAAGTTGGATAGACCTCAAAAGAAAATAACCACAACATATCATAATCAAATACATCGTAACCAAACATATCATAATCAAAACCAAAGGCAAGGAAGGAATTCTGAAAGGAGCCCCAGAAACCCAACGCTCCCCACTAGGAAGAACCAATAAGACTAAGCTTGGCGGAAACCGTGCCAGCAAGAAGGCAATAGATGGTGTGTACAACATTCTGAAAGAAAAATAATTGCCAACTACAGAGTATACACCCGACAAACTTGTCCCTCAAATACAACACAAAATTACTGCATTTCCAGATAAATAGAAATTACAGGAATTTATCAAAACAAGACTAACCTTATAAGAAATACTAAAGGGAAATATTCACCCAAATCATAATTTTAAAACTATTTTTAAGAAATATTAAAGGGAATTCCTCAGAGAGCCAAGTGTGTTAGTCTGGGTTGACTAGACAAACCAATTCATAGACACTCATATGTCTATAAGAAAGAGCTTTATATACAAGAGCGATTGAATATTGAAAAAACATCCCAGCCCAGTCCAGAGCAAGTCCATAAGTCTGATATTACCCCAGGTGTCCCATACCAATCTATAAATTCCTCTTCAGACTTATGCAACACATACAATGACACCAAATACAGGAAGATCACAGACCAGTGGGTTCAAAGTCTTGTGGATCCAGTGGCAGTAGAGGCATCTCAGCTCTGGCAGGGGTCTCCACATGAATCCTTCAGCTGCAGGGCTTTGGTGTAGCTCCATGTGTCTTGTCAGCAGGAATGTCTCACAGGGAGTGAGCCAGTGTTCCCCCTCCAGTGAGCTATTTATCTCCTTAGTGCCTCCAAATGAGGTCATCGGGGTGCAACCTGATTGCCGGACTTAACTCCACCCCTTCACTCTTAAGTCTCAAATTGACAACAGATTATGTAACTACCACACCAACAATGATACATCAATATGATGTCTACAAGAGACACACTTAAAAAAAATCATTTTATTGGGGGCTACTGCAACTCTTATCACAATCCATACATACATCCATTGTGTCAAGCACATTTGTACATTTGTTGCCATAATCATTTTCAAAACATTTTCTTTCTACTTGAGCCCTTGGTATTAGCTTCTCATTTTTTCCCCTCCCACCCCCATGAACCCTTGATAAATTATTGTTATTTTTTCATGTTTTACACTGACTGATGTCTCCCTTCAGCCACTTTTCTGTTCCATCCCCCAGGGAGGGGGATTATATGTAGATAATTGTGATTGGTTCCCCTTTTCTCCCCCCACCTTCCCCTTCCCCTCCTAGTATGGATACTCTCAAGATTTGTCCTGAGGGGCTTATCTGTCCAGGATTCCTTGTGTTTCCAGCCCTTATCTATACCCATGTACATGCTCTGGTCTAGCCAGATTTGTAAGGTAGAATTGAGGTCATGATGGTGGGGGGGGGCACTATAAAGAACTAGAGGTAAGTTGTATGTTTCATCAGTGCTTTACTGCACCCTGACTGGCTCATCTCCTCCCTGAGACCCTTCAGTAAGGGGATGTCCAATTGCCTACAGATGGGCTTTGGGTCTCCACTGTGCACTCCCCCTCATTCACAATGCTATGATTTTTTGTTCTGATGATGCCTGATATCTGATCCCTTCGAGACCTCGTGATCACAAAGGCTGGTGTGCTTCTTCCATGTGGGCTTTGTTGCTTCTGAGATAGATGGCCACTTGTTTATCTTCAAGCCTTTAAGACCCCAGATGCTATATCTTTTGATAGCTGGGCACCCTCAGTTTTCTTCACCACATTTGCTTATACACCAGCTTTGTCTTCAGCGATCGTGTTGGGAGGGTGAGCATCATGGAATGTCAGGTTAATAGAATAAAGTGTTCTTGCATTGAGGGATACTTGAGTGGAGGCCCAATGAAGAGGCACTCTTTGATCTAAAGACAAAAATAAACAAAAACCAAAGGATGGAATAAATAAACAAATCAAGTCAATGACCATAAAAAAATGAGTGGAACGTCCTAGGAGAATGGCATTGCCTGCACATGCCCAAGTCCTTGCCAGCTGTGGATTCAATGCTAGTGGGGAGGGGGGAGGTTGGGAGGGGTCCTGACAAAAGTTGAGTGCCCACCTTGCCAGCCTCAGCCCCCCCATATAATATCCTCACCTCACCATGGCTTTGAGCCCCAAGTTCCCAGGGACTTTGGTGGCAGAGTTTAATGGAGTTGCAAGAGATGCTGAAGCACCTGGAGAGAATTTTGCACGACGAAAAAGCCATTTATAAATTGCCTGACAAAGATAAAAAGATCTTAGAATTAGTTGATAAACTGAAAGTGGCCATTGCAAAACATAAAGAGTTTAGAGAAAAAGTGAACCCTTTCATCCACTAGACTAGACTGTAAAATAAGGTACAAAGGGATTTCCAGAGTTAGCATGGATACAGCTAAGGCTCAGGATTCTGACCAGATACTTGTTATGTAATCACTAGTTCCTGGCTGTTCTTCAATGATGACAGTACCTTCACCAGAACAGGGACTTGGACATCGCTTTGACCCAAACCACAAAGAGACTTCAGGGGCAGAGGACACAATGAGCAAGAACACGACTTCAAGCAGCAGGGCCAGTGCAACGTCTGCATCCAAAGCTAGCGAGCATCTCCCTCAGCATCCTGTCTCAAGTCAACCAGAGGATGTGTCCGGCTGCTCTGATGCCCTGGTTAGTCATAGGTGACAAAAGATTGTGATTGCAGACTCGGGGGACCATGGCTCAGAGGGAAACACAAGTGCTGGTAACATAATAGGCCTTTAGAGTGGACTTGGAAGAAGCCACATGACTGGGAAGTTTTAGAGACGCTGGCCAAAAACACAATGCCCCATCACACAAATTCAGAACAAACACATGGCCTTTACAAGCGCATGAGCCATCTAGGCAGCATCAGAGAAGAGAGTCTCCTATGGCCTCAGAAGAAAGGCTGTACAGGGATAGCAAGCCCATTGATGACATCCAGCAGCTTGGGTCCTACCACTGCACCATCGGTGTACACGGTTGTCTTCCACAGAAGACTCTCCAGCTCTTCAAAAACAGCAGAAAAAGAATTACAAGGAAATTTTTGCAACACAAAATTTAGCTGAAAGACTGAAGATTAAAATACAGAGGTATAGATCAGAAAGAAAGATATTGGGGGAGATACCGAGAAGCGAGGGATGAGGACGATGAATTGTGAAGATGGGCAAGGGATAATTTCACTGCTGCCCTGCCCTTATCTTGCATCCGGCTGTCTAACAAGTATCAAGATCAGTGTCAGACAGTGCTCAGGGAAAGCATTGTATAAAGTCCTGCTCACGTAGCTACTAAAAAAAGTCCAGTTCATTTTTTACAAGATAATTTTTATGTGCTTGGAAAGTTTGATATTTGAATATTGTGTTTAACCACATAGTATTAAAGTTTTGCTGTGTGTTGTGTAAAGCAGGAAAAAAAGAATGGGAATGGCAATATTGATTTCTGATAAAATAGAGTTTATGCAAAAACCAGCATGAGACATCAGGAAAGACCACATTATAATTAAAGGGTCAATGGAACAAGAAGATGTAGCCATAATAAATGTCTATGCATGTAATGAAAGATCCTCAAACTTTACAACTAAAGATGTAACAGAATTCAGGAGTGAAATAGACAACTCCATAATAATAACAGGCAATTTTAACACATCCTTTTCAATGAAGAGCACAGCAACTAAAAAAAAAAAAATTCAACAAAGACACCGAAGAACTGTACAACACAATCAACTAACCTAATATCATAGACATTTATAGAATATTCCATCCAACAGTTCAATATATAATCTTGTGCAGTGGAAATGGAACATTCTTCAGAATAGACCATGCGTTAGATTACAAAGCAACCTCAGAATATTTTACAGTATCAAAATGCTACAAAGCATCTTCTCAGATCACAATGCTATAAAATTAAAAATCAACAACAGGAAGCACAAGAAGGGGTAGGGTTGAATAAAATACATGGACAGCAATAAAAAAATAAACATGAAAAATTTAAATTCCATGAATCATTCAAAAATGAAAACACAATAAGCCAAAACCTTTGAGACATAGCAAAAGCAGTTATCAGAGGGTGACCTATAGCAATAAATGAACGTATCAAAAAATAACAAAGAGTCAAAATCATCACCTTAACCTAACAACTCCAAAAAATAGAAAAACCTCAACAAAATAAGTCTATGGTCAAAAGGAGAAAAGAAATAATAGAGTTTAGAGTATAAATAAATGAATCAGAAAATAGAAAAACAATAGCAAGACTCAAGAGGACAAAAAGTTGGTTCTTTGAAAGGATTAACAAAATTGACAGACCATTGGCAAAATCGAACAAAAGAAAAGGAGAAGGTGCTAATAATATCAATAAGATATTAAGTGATAGAGTCACAATAGAACCAACAGAAATAAAAAGGAAGAAAGGTACCCTAAGAAAATTTTAAATCTAGAAGAAATGGAATTTTTTAAAACACACTATCTCAAGTAACGCGACTAAAGTAGAAAGCCCAAACAGACTGAAATAGCATAACTGAATTCTAATTCTACCAAACATCCAGAGAAGAATTGATGCCAATTCTACTCAAACTATTCAAGAGTATAGAAGAGAATGAACAACTCACAAATTCATTTCATAAAATGAGCATAATCCTGATGCCAATTAGCAGGCAGAGACTTCCCTAAAAAAGAAGACTATAGACCAGTTTCCCTTGTGAAAATACCTTTCGGAAAATACTATTCTGAAATAGAAAAAAACCCAAACCTCAAACAAAACCCACTGCCAACATGTTGATTCTGTAGGATTTCTGAGGCTTTAAATCGTTATGGAAGCAAATAGCCCATATTTGTCCCACAGAGCAACTGGTGGGCTTAACCCACCGACAGAGTGGTTAACCAGCCAATGCTTACCTGACATCATCACCAGTGGATTCATATCAGGTAAGCAGGGATGGTTCAACCTCAGAAAAACAACAGTGTAATCCACCACATAAATAAAACAAAGGGGGAAAGGCCCATGATAATATCAGTTGACACAGAAAAGGCATTTGACAAACACCAAACATCCCTGTTCCTGATAGAAACACAAAACAACAAGAATAGAAGGGATAGTCCTTAACATAATAAAGAGTATGTATACATACACAAAATCAACATTCAACAATAAAAGCTCTTTGTGAATGGGGACCAGACAGGATGGCCTTTATTACCATCCCAATTCAACATTGTACTGTAAATCTTAGCTATTCGACAAGGAAGGGAAATTAAAGGCAACAACAAAAAAAAAAGACAAAGGAGAAGTAAAACCCTCTCTATTTCCAGATGACATAATCCCATACATAGAAAATCTCAAAGATTTGACAAGAAAATTATCTGAACTAATGGACGACTCAGCATAGCTACAGGGTCCAGGATCCACATACAGACATTGGTTGGATTCCTTTATGGTAACAAATAGTGCTCTGAAAAGGAAGTCAGGAAAATAATGTCATTTACAATAGTCATCCACAAGATGAAATGTTTAGGAATAAATATAATCAGAGAAAAAAACCCAAAACTATGAAGCACTATTACAAGAAACCCAAAGAGACATACATAAATGAAAGAAGATGCTATACTCATGGATAGGAAGACTTAACATTTTGAAAACGCCAATACTATCCAAAGCAATCAACAGATATAATGCAACTCTGATCTAAATTCCAATATCATTATTTAAAGATATTGGAAAACTAACTACCAACTTTATATGAGAAAGAAAGAGCTTCCAAATACCCAAAACACTAAAGAAGAACAACAAAGTAGGAGGCCTCTCACTTCCTGATCTCAATACCTATTACACAACCTCGTTAGTCAAAACAGGCTGGGTCAGACACAGGGACAGATAAATTGACCAATGGAATAGGATTGAGAACCCAAAGATAAATCCATCCACTACACACTGCTGATTTTTTACAGAGGCTAAAGACACACTAAATGGGAAGAGTTAGTCTCTTTAACAAAGGGTGCTGGTAAATTGAATATCCATTTGCCGAAGAATGAAACAGGACCTATATCTCACATACCATTTATAAAAAGGAACTTAAGATCAATCAAAGACCTAAAATGTAAAATCTAGAACTATAAAGATCATCTGTAAAAATAGGGAAAACTTAGGGTCCCTAATAAGTGGCATAAGTACACCATACATGTAATGAAAAACACACCAACAGCGGAAGACAAACCAGATGACTGGGACCTCCAAAAAAAATGAACATTCATGTACATCAAAACTCTTCACCAAAAGAGTATAAGAAGAACTCATACCAGGGGCTAACAGTGGCAATGTTATATTGGACAAGAGATTAATCTCTAAATTGTATAGAAAACATAGACACATCAATACAAAAGAACAAATAATCATATTAAAAATGGCAGAGGACATGAATAGACAACTTACCAAAGAAGATACTCGGGTGCCAACAACATAAGAAGAAATACCAATGAGAGAGAGAGAGAGAGAAATGCAATCATCAATCATTTGAGAGATGTAAATCAAAACAACAAGATACCACTTCACTTCAGCATTAGTAGCAAAATTCAAAGCACACACACACACACACACCAGAAAGCACATGCTGGTGGGGATTTGAAGAGACTGGAACCCTTGTACACTGCTGGGGCTGTAAATGGTGCACCCATTGTGGAAAGTGGCACGATATGTCCTTGAAAGATTGGCAACATATGATCCAGCAACCCCTCTGCTGAGTATATATGTCTCCTAGGGAGATAAGAGCCACAACATGAGTAGATCTATTCACAGCTATGCCCTTTGCAGCCCCACTCACAGCAGCAAAAGTGACAGAAACGCCCTAAATTGCCATCAGTGGAAAAAATGGATAAAATTTGCTATCTAACTACAATGAAATTCTATGAAATGTGAAAGAATAATGATGAATCTGCAAACCCCTCACAACCTGGGTGAACCTGGAGCACATTGGGCTGAGTGAAATTACAAATATTTATGAAATCACTATTGTAAAACATCGATAAAACGTTTTCACACTGAAATAAACATTCTTTGATCTTTACCATGCCTGGGAGGGGAATGACTGGCTAGAGCAGCGGTCCTCAAACTGCCGCCCACGGCCACATGCGGCCCGCCAAGGACATTTACCCGGCCTGCCCCGTGTTTTTGCCCCATTTTGTTTGTTTAATTCCAAATAAGATATGTCCCGTGTGCATAGGAATTTGTACATAGTTATTTTTTAACTATAGTCTGGCCCTCCAACGGTCTGAGGGACAGTGAACTGGCCCCCTGTTTAAAAAGTCTGAGGACCCCTGGGCTAGAGGTTAGACCCATGTTGGCTTGGGTCAAGCGGAAGCAATAATTAATAAGAGGGATTTCATTTAAAAAACATGGACACAGGGAAAGATATTGAGTGTAGCAAGAGTTAAAGGCAACAGAGGTAACTGCTGTTACTCACACACACACCTGCAAAACAGTGATCTGTAAGGAGATATTTGGATATTCATGTTGGAGGGATATAATGGATGTAGAGAGATAAGAATGAGAATATAAACATATGTGTATACATTGATATATATGTGTGTATGCAAATGCTGATATATGTGTGATATATGTATTAATTCAAAGCCACCAACAGCTCCTTGGGAGAAAGACTGGGCTTTCTACTCCTATAAACAGTACCAATCTCGGAAACCCACAGGGGTCACTGTGAGTCAGCATTGACTTGAGGTTAGTGAGATATATATATATATATATATATATATATATATATATATATTTGTTTATTTTATTTATTTATCTATTTATGACAGATTGTACATGCTGCAAATATATCCATGAATGTTGTGGAGCACAAGAGGGATAAAGTTATAAAACACATCTTAAACGTTACCATACACCTTATATACCTGGGGTGTCAGGACCATGCTTCCAGGGCACATCAAGGTCAACTGGCACAGTGTAGTCATAACACAACATTCCATAGACGATGTTGGAAAGTTGTGACAGGAATCTTGAAGGGCCATCAGAAGGGGTGCAGGTACAATTGTGTAAGAAGGTTGAAGATGCAAGGAGACAATGAATCCACCTCCGAGGCCCTGCGACCAGAAGACTAGACAGTGCCTGGCTACCACTGCCATGCGTTCTGAAAGCAGTCATTTTAGAAGGTCCTGAATAGAGTGGGGGAAACAAAACTCAATTTATTTTTAAGGGCCAAGTTTACTGGTTAGATAGAGACTAGTGGAACCCCAAAACTATGACCCTGAGTCACCTTTACTGGTCTGGAAATGAACTCACCTCCATGACTCAGTTTCCAGGCAAACAATCCTACAGCCATCAGGGTAGATTCCATTTCACAGCAACCCAGAATCTCCAGTCTTTCAGAGGGCAGCTGAGCAAACCAATCGTTAGCATCACGATTGCTTAGTTGTCCACCACGAAGGTCTCTGTTGCTTCAACAATGCCTGTAAGAGTGACCTTCACCCTTCCCAAATGAAGACTTCCCAAGCTTTCAGAGTCCCCAACCATCCCATCAGCGAATGATCACTACCATGGGGGGGGGGGGGGAAAGGGGGGGGAAGGCTGTGTGTGAGAAAATGTTTCTAATTTCTCTTGCAATGAATTTTAGAGACCACCAGTTCTACCTTTTTTTGGTCCTTCTCAGCTCACTGAATGCAACAACTATGAGTCTGAACTTGATGGTTCTCTCTATGTGTCTGTCTGTCTCTCACTTCCTCCGCTCCTCCCATGGCACTAAATCCCAGAGATCTGTGCCCGTAGCAGTTAAATTCTAGCTTTCCCAGACACAGGGTCCGAAGGAGCCTTGCAAGGAGCGAGAGGAAAGGCCAACAACACCGCTGCCTTAAGGCAATGGGGCCCAGGTCCATGCCCAGAGGACCCGGCTCTGCTCAGAACTTTAAAGACAATTACATACCCAGTTAATAAAAATATCAAGTTTCTTTGCTTTAAGCTAACATTCATCTCAACTTTGTTATTGCATACTTGAGAGAAGGGCAGTTGGAGGGTTACAGATGTTCTTAATTTTTAAAATGAGAATATGGACTATTCCTTAGCACTGTGTGATGGACTAACATTTTCAAAACCTAGAATTGGTGAAAACAATACAGTGAACAAGCTGCGCTCCTGGGACTGGTTTCGATGAAGTGCCCCTGCTCCTCTGCCTCCACGCCCCCTCTGTGATCTCCTTCTGCCTCTAGGCTCTGGGTTCAGAGCTTATTTCCAAAAGACTGAGTCATAACTCACTTTGTACCAGAAAAGGTCAGTCACTTTCAAGTTCTTTGGCTGCTCATCTCAAGGTTGGTAGTTCAAACCCACCAGTTGCTCTGAGGGAGACCAGTCAGGCTACATGGTCCCATAAAGAGGTACAACCTCAGAGTTGGAATCAATGATGGTAGTGGTGGTGGTTTGTGTTCTCGACAGTGAGACAAAGGCACCGCTCTTTGTCCCTTTTCATCCACCAGAGCAGCATGACATCTCTTTCCTGCCTCGTTTGCCAGAGGCTCCTTCCTCCCACCCTTCCTTCCTTTTATTCCTGGCACACAGTTCCCCCAAACTCTCCCTTTGCATAGGGTTGGAATGCAGATCAAATGAGATCACACAAATACATCAGCTTTGACAACTGTCTAGAGCAGCGGTTCTCAGCCTTCCTCATGCCACGACCCTTTCATATAGTTCCTCATGTTGTGGTGACCCCCCCGCTGCCCCGCTACTTCGTCACTGTCATTTAGCTACTGTTGTGAATGAGGTGACCCCTGTGAAAGGGTCGTTTGACCCACAAAGGTCGTTTGACACCCCCTCCCCCTCCCCAGGTTGAGAACCGCTGTGCTTAGAGGAACATGATTGCCCTCCTCACAGCAAGATGGGGAGATGGGCATGTACAGCCCTCCGTGTCAAGAATGAGTGGGTTTAACCCAAAACTGTCCCTTCTTGTCTTCTTAAAACCAAACCATGGGTAGGCTTCACTGGTAAAGACTGCCTGCCTTGCCCCTTCTGCTCTTTAAGGTGTACCCGGATGAGGTCAAATGAGCTACAGCAACCATAGGTCAAGGACGACGCTGAGGGGCAGTTGCAGTCTGTGGTTGGGTGCGTTCCTATGCACGACAGAACAGAAGCCCGCCCTCCCGACCCTAGCCCCTCAACGGCTGTGTGGTTGGAGCCGATTGCCGCAGCTATTACATCAGCCCATCTTGATTAGGGTCTTTCTTGTTTTCCTTGATCTTCAACTTTACCCAGCAGGAGGTCCCTTCCAGGGTCTGGTCTCTACTGGTAACACGTCCAAAGTTCGTGAGATGAAGTCTTGTCACCATTCCTTCTAAGGAGCATGCTGGATGTACCTCTTCCAACATAGGCGTTGGAATTTCCAAGCTTTCGTTGCCAACGCTGTGATTCGAACCCATCAGCTCTTCTGCAGTCTTCCCTCTCCGCCGTCCAGAGAGGCTTTGGGTTTGTAGCGATGGGGGAGAAACGACTCGGAGAAGGAGGATGAGGCGGGATCATGAGAGGCGTGTTGGCCGTGCGTGTCACATGCAAGGACTGCCCGCTCTGACATATGAGGGTTTCACTCTGCATATTCTCAATAGGAGCAACAAAATGAAGTCTTTCCACAAGAATGTGATATGAAAGGGACCATATGGTATTCCAAAGTGTGGGTGTGCCACAGGCAGCTTAACTGTGAACCCATTGGAGGAAGAGATGTGAGTCATTTCTGGTTTGGGGAAATCAGGGATAAAGCTGCTGCTACACACACACACACACACACACACACACACGATGGTTGGAGCCTTCTGTGGGAGCTGCCACGAGGTTGGCCTGGTGCATAACTGAGCAACAGATGGAAGCTTTACTGACATTACTGTCAGAGACTGACCCCTACCTCTGGGAAGGACTTGGGAAGGCCATTCTTGAAGGTGTAAGTCCGCTGCAGGGGAGGACGGGGGACACACAACCCCCTTTTCTGCCCAGAGTCGTTGTTATAAGTGTATTTATAGCATCATTCACGGGTTCTACACAATTGTCAACGGAAACATTAGCCTGCGGTACTTTGTCAAACATTTCATTAAGCCGCCCTAAGGTGGTGCCTGGAACCGCTTCTGTGGGGTGAGGCGTGTGCTGTTTGCTGGTGTTAGTGACCCCACAGCCCTTCTCTGGACCCTCGGACTGCCCATTCCCCCTCTGCGGCTTAGCGAGAGGCGCCGTCTCTGAAAAGAGTGAGGATATGGACGGCGCACGGAGAGCGAGGGGAGAGAGACGCGAGGCCGATGACATCCTTGCAGAGTGAACTTGCTCTTGTCCACAAAGCGAGCGCTGTGCACGGAAGCAGACCCTGTAGTTCGGGCCACTCTGCCCAGTCGTCGAGGCGCCAGGGCCTGGCAGCCGTCCCCTGGCTGTTGCTGTTGGCTGCCACTGAGGAGGACCGCGCACACAGTTAGACAGTTGGGACCGCAGGGTCTTCGCGGAAGTAGATCACCCGGTCTTTCTTCCCAGTCCGTCTTAGTCCGGAAGCTCCTCCGGAGCCTGATCGGGATCAGAGCCACAGACGTGCACCCACGCACTGCTGGGCAGTGGCTGCAGCTGAGGTGTTGTTGGGGAGTCGCAGCCAGGTGTCCCGCATAGAAGGTGGGAATTCTGCTGCGGGACCACTGCTGGCTCCATCACCACCTACGGGGATAGTATGAGGGGGCTTCGAAAAGCTTGTGGGGAAAATGCAATGAAAAGACAATGGAGGTTTTCCATGACCTTCGTGAAGCCTCCTTGTTTCACCTGGGGTGTCTTCTTCGGGGATTCCACAGTGAGCCGAAGAACACGCTGGGCTGAGTGGTTTCTGACTCACAGCGAGCCTATGGGGCAGAGTAGACCCACCCCGTTGGGTCTCCATGCTGTCCTCCTTAAGGAAACTGACTGCCACATCTTTCTCTGATGTAGCAGCTGGTGGGAAGTAGGCAAGTGCTTAACCGCAGTGCCACCAGGGATCCTTGGTGGGTTGATTAGAACATTCATATCCACCTGGAACCTCAGATTGTGATTGCATTTGGAGATGTAACTAGGTAGGATGAGGTTGTACCAGATTAAGACAAAATCCAACGACTGGGGTCTTTACAGGAAGAGGCTAGGCACTCAGAGACGCACAGGAAGATGGCACTTGCTGCCATAAGCAGGAATCACTGGCCACCACAGCAGATGCAGCAAGAGGCAGCGAAGGGTCTTGCCTATAGCCATCGGAGGGCGCACCGTCCTGCTGACTCCTTCATTTCAAACGCCGGCATCCAGAACTGACGCGGAAAAACCCACTGCCGGCAAGTGGATTCTGACTCATGATGACCCTGTAAGACAGGCTGTGAATCTTTACAGGACAGACTGCCTCGTTTTTTGCTCTTGAAGCTCTTGCTAGGTTCGAACCTCTGACCTTGTGTTGAACAGCCCAACCTGTACTAACCCACTACGTTGCCAAGGCTCCTACTGAGGGTCAGGGGGTCTGTTAGTTTAAGCCTCCAAGCTTGGGGTGACATCATCCTAGAACAGTGGTACAGGCTCATTCTACAACCGCTCCCAAGAGCTGGACGCAGCACGAGGCATGTGCTGGTTCAGGGGCCTTCAGGGCCAAAGCCAGACCCGTGGACCTAGGCAAACTGGGAAGGTGGGTCACCCCAGTTCTCATCCCTCCCAGGGGTCAGTTTGGGCTGAGAAACATCTCACCTGTAAGCTGTGGCTGGTTTTCTAGCTCTCGCCGCCGTCAAAGCTGTTGCCCGGAGAAATAGTATAGCATTTGCTCCTTTTCCTTCCATAAGACACGATGAAAAATAGCCATTCACCGCTAAAGCCCTCTTTTCAGCCACTTTTAATATCCCTTTAAGCAGAAAGAAAAGATGCTTGGAACTGAAACTTCACATACTTGGATGAAACCCAAAGGTGAATATTTATTTCAGCAAAATTCATTCGGGGTCTTGAAAGTCAAGCGCGTGACTATAAAGCGCACCTTCTTGGTCTCCAGAAATGCCCTTTTCTGAAGGCTGAACTGTGAAGTGTCAGGGGGACACATTTCGTGTGTCTCCCAGGAATGTGGCCCTGGAATAAAGGAAGGTGGGAGGTGGGTGTGGAGACAGCCGGTCTCCTGAACGTCTGCGAGGCTGTCCTAGGCTGGCCAGCTTGGGTTCTGGAAAAGTCTAGTCTAAGTGTCAGCAAACTTGTGAAATACGGAAGTTTCCTTCACAGCAATTTAAAGATTATTTGAGAGCCATAAATACACTTTTACAAATAGGGAAAGTTTAAAGTAATGTTATAAATGAAGCTATGGTTAGTTCGTTTTTCTTTTTTTCAGTTTGACCTCAGAGCCACGTGTACCTGCCGGAAGAGTTGCGTATGCTTTGAGAGCCCCAGGTGGCCGCCCCCTGATCTAGTCCATCAGTTTCTCCCTAAGGCTGCTCCCACCTGATGAAACCTCCTGCCACCAACTCCGTTGCTAGGAGTCTGCATCAATCCTCAAGGTCCATGGATGGTGTGAATGGTTTGCATTGCAGTGCCAACCTAGAGGCTGTTGGTTCAAACCCACCGGAGCTACCTTCAAAGAAAGGCCTGGAGATCTGTTTCTGTAAAGACCACCGCCAGGGGAAGGCCTGCAGGGCACAGTCGGACTCTGCCTCACACGCACACATGCACGCATGTACACACTCATATACACAGGGCTGCAAGACCCATTGGAGGGCAATAGGCTCTTGAGTCTCCTTATTAGCCCGGCTGTCACTCATGTGGCCCCAGTGCTGAGGCCTGCCTGGGGCAGGAGTGTGTGCCTCGGAGAGAATGCGTCTGGATTTCACAGGGTGCTTTGATGGTGGTGGTGGGGGATGCGGACCTATCCATCAACACCTTCAAATTCCAGGCTTATCGCAGAGGCAAGGCAGAGCCCAGTGCTCTCTCACCCAGACGATCCTGCGCTCAAGCAGCACAAACAGGGCTTTGATCCAGCAGGGGCATTCGAGGTCTGCAGAACAAACTGAAACGTGTGTGTGTGTGTGTGTGTGACGTGTGTGTGTGTGTGTGTGTGTGTGTTCCTCCCCAAATGCTATTTCATCCCACCCTTGAGACCTTGCAAAGTAGCTAGGTGAATGGTACAGGCTCCGTTTTGCAGGTTAGGATGGCCAGTCAATACCACTGTAGGGGGTGCTCACTTCACTTACCTGGGGTCCACTCAGGTCTTTGCTACTTGGTAACTGTGATAGGTAGGTTTATTGTGCCAACCTGGCCAATAGGAACATGTGGGATTAATCAGGTTGCAGTTTGATTGGAAGGCAGAGAGATAAATGGCTCTGCAAGGCCCACCCCCCTCTCTCTTACTCTCTGGTGATTGGAGCAGCATGGTGCTGCTTTCGTTATTTCTCTGCCTCAACCTGTGAGCAGTACCACCTGTTCTGTGGATCGTGCCACTAGAGCTTGAGGCTCCTTCGAGACTTGCTTTGCCACGTTGCTGGTGTGCACACTGCTTGAGCGGAAGCTGGAAGATCCACTTGCATTGCTTGAGTTGGATATCCCATCAGGGCCTGCCGCACTAAGCTCCTGAGCTCCTGACTGTTGCTGACCCACCCTGCTGGTTGCTGCCTGTGGTCAGACTCTGCTGGCCTTGCCCAAGGGAGGACTTAGCTGTCTGCTTCCTTGACCTTGAACCTGCCAGACCTTGTAAGTTGAGGAATTTCTAGTATATTAACTGCTCCATGGAAGTGAGTGGAACTGAGCCCTTTGTACTGCTGTGTGGACTAATTAGATGTTAAATTCCTTCTCGCTGTATAAATTTATATCTATGTATGTGTATATATATATATATATATATATATATATATATATAAAATCCTAAGTGTCCTGGTTCTGTTCCCTAGAGAGCCCTGCCTAGCACAGTGACTACATGAGTGGGACGACCTGTGGATCGCTCTGTGCCTCCGTTCTCTCGTCAGTCAGAGGACGCTAGCGGCAGAGCCCTCTCAAAGGGCTGCTGCAAGAAGCCCATGCTGTAAAGAAAACAGGACCTGCTGTCACAGCAGCATGACTCACGACAGCCCGGAGGTGGCAGCAACCAAGCCGTCATCAACAGATGAATGGCTAGGTCACGGGTTCCCAAAAGTATTTGGCCTACTGCCCCCTTTCAGAAAAAAAAATTACTCTGCATCCTCCTGGCCATTAAAAACCTTTGCACTCTAGCCCATCATCCAAAAGAAAGTGCAGGTATTGCCTCTGCAGAGCCCTGGGTCCTTCTAGTGCACCCCCGGGTGGGGGAGGGGGCAGTGCCACTCACTTTGTGAGCGACAAAACACGTGGCCCAGAGACAATGGAGTCTCATGCAGCCATAAAAGTCAGCGGAGCCCGGCTCCCTGCTGCTTCACGGACACCTCCCAGAGGCATGGATGTGTGAACTACGCCAGACACAAATGAGCAAATACCGCCTGATCCCACGTGCAGGAGATGCAAAGGTAAGCCGAAGAGTATTCCTACTGGGGCTCCAGGTTTCCCCAAAGAAAACATAGGTGAACATGTTTCTGCAGTCAGTGGGCAGCAGTCAGCTAGTTCTCTCGGGAATACCCGTGGCTTAGTCTGATTAAGAGGCCTTTGAAAGCAAACAAACAAAAAGATATTTTGTTCTATAGAGAAAAACTATTTCGAGGCAGAGCTAATAACACATGTTTAACAAAACTCAAATGGGCATCTTCCATCCATCAAAGCATCTCAATAGGTTTACAGAAATGTTGCCCCACGTGAAACAACAGCTTTTAGATGGAGCAAGTGTTTTCAGGACAGTTGGGAAGACCTCAGAGATAAGCCAAGGGAGGGAAGATAGTCAGTCTTGACCAATGGAGACACTGGTTGAAATCCAGAATCTGGTGGAAGAAGACTGTCGAACTCCCACTGATGTGGTACCTCCCACTGAAGTGGTACCTCCTACTGATGTGGCACCTCCCAGTGAAGTGGTACCTCCCACTGAAGTGATACCTTCCACTGATGTGGTACCTCTCACTGATGTGGCACCTCCCACTGAAGTGATACCTTCCACTGATGTGGTACCTCCCAATGATGTGGCACCTCCCAGTGAAGTGGTACCTTCCACTGATGTGGTACCTCTCACTGATGTGGCACCTCCCACTGAAGTGGTACCAATCAAAGCTGGGAGCCCACTCGGTTTGGCTTTTCGATTTTAAGCGAACATCTTGGCTGCAGCAAGCTGTCAGCTGGATGAGTGTCTGAGCATTGTGTGAAGATCAGCTAGCTCAAAGAGCTCTTCTTTCTTTCCATGATGTCTTTTAAACAAGATGGAAGATAAGGAAGACAATTTTGGACTTCCGGTAAGGATGGTGACCTAGACCGACATCCTACCTGCAAGATCCCTCTTCAACAAATGGCCTGAGAGCAGATGAAGAGGGAAAACCTGGAGCCCTGAATCTCTAGGGGGGAAAATGCTGAGTGAACAGAACACCGACGGCTTGGGAGGCTGCCTTCCTGGGGACTGGACCGCCCTCGGTGGCCCAAGGTTCTCTGGTGCATGGTGAGCAGGGAGCCTTGGACGCACGTTTGTGTGCTCAGGAGTAGCTGCCAGTGCCCGGGGCCTGGCCGAGCCAGGGTAGGACTACTTTAGAACCAGCAGAGCAGTCCCAGGAGAACATCGTGCTTGGTGAAGAGGAGGGCTGGCCAACAAGAGGAAGGCCTTCAGGGAGCTGGAGTGACGCAGTGAGTGCAGCAATGAGCTAAGGCACAGGAGCATGGCCAGGCTGGTGCAGGATGAGCGGCGTTTCATTCTGTGGAACCCGTGGTCGCTGTGGTGCCCATAGCAACAAGAGCAGGGGTGCATGCATGCACAGGGCCCTGCCAAGCTGGCTTCGGGCAATTTTTACACCAACAGAGCAGCTGGAGGGACGGCCCACACATCCATGAGCTCAGGAGCTGCTGGGGCGGCAAACGGTGAACCAACTCAGTGACCAGGATGTCAGTCCTCTGGGGTGACCAGGGCCGCCTTGCGATTCCCCCGCCTTTGTTTCACTCGCTTCTCCTTTGGTTTGGTTGGTTTGATCAACTGCACCAGGGGTTTTAATGAAGAGGACAGCAGGGCAGAAGGGTGGAGCCTTTCTTACCGAGGCACCTGCTGTAAAAGTATCACACGCGGGCGCCTTTTAAAGGAGAGAAATTATTCTCTCGGTTCAGGAAGCTAGAAGTCTGAACTCAGCTCATGGCTCTAGAGTCTAGAGGGACGTGTGCACGGGTCTGTCTAGCACAGAGTCCTGGTGGCACAAGGGTTTAGTGCTCAGCTGCTAACCCAAAGTAGGCAGCTTCAGTGCCCCATCGGCTCTGTGGGAGCAGACTTGACCATCTGCTCCCATGAAGCTTATTGCCTAGGAAACCCGAGGGGGCGCGTGGGCCACCATGGTCAAAATCAAATCGGCAGGACTTAACAACAGCGACAACATCTGGCAGTGGTCAGAGACCCTGGGGCTGCCGATCCACTGTCGTCTTGTCTTGTCTATCTACCCCCTGGGTCGGCTTTCCCGGTGGCATGATGGGTGACATGCTGGGCTGCTAACGGCAAGGTCAGCAGTTTGAAACCCCTAACATCTCTGAGGGAGACTGACAAGCCTTTCAACTCCAGTAAAGAGTCGGTCTCAGAACCCCACGGGGCAGTTCGACCCTGTCCTGTAAGGTCGCTGTGAGTCGGCATTGACTCCTCCCCAGTGGGTCGCGTGCTTTGCGCATGCTGCTCCGTGTAGCACGCAGATGTGATTGCGTTTGCCACGCGCCCCATACTGATGCTGCCTCAGTGTACAGCCTAACAAAGAAATCCTGCTTGCAAACAGGATCACATCCCGGGCGCTGGGGATGGGCCACTGGCGTCCGTTTGGGGGCAGCATTCAGGCTGCAGCGAGTGGGGGAGAAAGGGAAGCTCGTGCACGCACACACTGCTGGGGAGACCGTGGAGACTGGGACTGCACACCCCTGGATCGGCATCAGCTAGCACTGTTTGGCTTGCGTTCCTTTTACACCCGCCGCCCCACATCCTTCTTCAATTCACTCCAATTTCTCTGTGCATCTTCGCCGCACAACTCCTAGAAAGTGTTGTCCGTACTTGCCGCCTCCTCCGGATTTCTCTCACTCCTTTTCCGGTTGGGCTCAGTTGCCCACACTGCCTCCCAGAAACCACGCTGGGCAAGGCCACCGTTGACCTCTGCGCTGCTGGAGCCCGTGGTGTGACATCAGCGTGAGCCCTCAGCCAAGCCTCCTTCCAGAGCCCAGCAGCTGCAAGAGGGGAGAAAGGATCTCCCCCAGGGGCTGTGGAAAGGAGGTGGCCCTGCCGGCACCTGGGCTTCAGGCCCAGTGACCCTGATTTTGGACCTCTGGCCTCCAGAACGGCGAGAGACTAGATTTCTTTTGTTTTCAGCTGCTCAGGCCATTTGTTACCGCAGCCCTGGGAACCGGACGCAGCCTGAAGTCCAAGTCCTTCAGCGACCTAGCCAAGTCCGTTATGGCCGAGTCAACGCCGAATCAGGGTGTCCCCCCTGGTTCTTAGACCAGATCTGTGTGCTTTAAGGGTTCCCATGGCTGGTTTCTTCTGCAGCTGAAGTAGAACTCCAGGCCTGTCTTCTGGGACACCCCTGGGTGGGCTTGAACCCCAGCTAAATAACTGCACCAGCCAGGAGTTTCTCTCAGAGGCCTGCAAGGCCCTCAGTGACTTGTCCCCACACGCCTCTGCACTCGCCCTGCGCCCCCTCTGGGCTCCTTGTTCTTAAAGAGGTCACCTATGTCCCACCCTCGAGGTCTTCGCACCCACCGCTTCCTCTCCCTGGAGCCTCTTCCTTCCGTCAGCTCTTTGGTTTCCTCTGGTTCCCACTCAGATGCTGCCCACCCGGTAAGGAGACTTTCCGAACTCTGTCCACTCTCTGACGCTGCTGCAACAGAAAGACCACTAGCGGGCGGCTTTAATGAAGTCATTCATCCGCTCGCAGTTGTGGAGGTGAGAAGTCTGAACTCGGGGGGCAGCCGAGGAGAACGCTTTCTCTCTCCTTCAGCTCTGGACAAAGTGAGTTGTCTCCTTTCCGCATCTGTGCGCCTGTCATCTCTGGGACACGTCCATGTGTCTTGACACCAATCCCACCTGGGCCTAAGAGGTTCTCAGCACAGGGACCCCAGGTCCAAAGGGCACATCCGAGCTCTCCTTTCTTGGCAGTAGTCAGGTCCCCCCACCTCTTTCCTCACTTCCGTTTCCTTGTGTCTTGATGGTAGAGGCCATCGCCTAGGGAAACGCCCTTTCCTCAGGTCAGGGCCGAGGCCTGAGCAAGGATGTTTGCGGCCCACCCTAATCCTTTTACAAACTGATTGGATGATCACATCCTTACACAACTGACAAATTACATTACTATGCAACTGTGAAACCACAGAGCATTACAGTCTCTCTGAGTGGACACGTCCTTCTTTAGGGCATAATTCAATCCATGATACTGACCATCTGTGATCAGTAAGGTTTTGTATCAACTTGTCTGTTTGTTTTATCGATGCTACACTGCACCCTGACTCCTCCCCACAACCCTTCTGTAAGGGGATGTCCAGGTGCCTACAGATGGACTTTGAGTCTCTACTCCGCACTCCCCCTCCCTCACAATGATATGATTTTTTGTTCTTTGATGCCTGCTATCTGATCCCATTGACACCTCGTGATCACACAGGCTGGTGTGCTTCTTCCATGTGGGCTTTGTTGCTTCTCAGCTAGATGTCCACTTATTTATTTTCAAGTCTTAAGACCCCAGATGCTATATCTTTTGATAGCCGGGTACCATCAACTTTCTTTATCACATTGACTTATACACCCATTTGTCTTCAGTGATCGTTATGTCAGGAAGGTGAGTATCATGGAATGCCAGGTTAATAGAACAAAGTGTTCTTGTGTTGAGGTAGTATTTGAGTAGATGCCCAATGTCCATCTGCTCCCTTAGTACTAAACCTCTAAATATATGCACATAGATCTATTTCCTCCTCATCATATATAAATATATTTACTTATGTACATGCCTGTATTTAGACCTATATAAATGCCCTGTGCCTCCTAGTTCTTTTCTCTATTTCCTTTTACTTTCCTCTTGTTCCACCATCATGTTCAGCCTTCATTTGGGTTTCAGTAATTCCTCTTGGTTACATTGCCCTTGATCAACCCCTACCAGGCCTCCTACACCCTCCTCGCCATCGATTTTGGATCACTTGTTGTTCCCTTGGACCTGGGTTTGTTAACACCCACTTCCTGCCCAGTGACTGGGGTTTTAAAAGCTTTAGAACACCCATCTAAGATACCACATGTGGTCTCTTCTTGTCTGGAGCAAAGACTGGAGAGCCTCAAAGACTCGAAAAGGATTGATCCAAAGGACTGTTGAACCACGGGAGTCACATGAGCCTCTACTGGCTCGAGACCAGAAGAGCGAGATGGGGCCAGGCGGCCACTACTGACTGCTCTGCTAGGGGTCATAAGAGAAGGTCCTGGGCGAAATGGGAGAAAAATGTAGAGCAAACTTCAAAACCATAAATATGATCAGACTTGCATGTACATATGTAAATACATTTATATATGAGGATGGGGAAATAGATCTATGTGTATATATTTATAGGTTTAGTATGAAGGTGGCGGAAGGACATTGGGCCTCCACTCAAGTACTCCCTCAATGCAAGAATACTTTCTTCTATTAAATTGGCATTCTATGATGCTCACCTTCCCGACACAACTGCTGAAGACAAAGCGGGTAAATAAGCAAATGTGGTGAAGAAAGCTGATGGTACTCGGCTATCAAAAGATATAGCATCTGGGGTCTTAAAAGCTTGAAGGTAAACAAGGGGCCATCTATCTCAGAAGCAACAAAGCCTACATGGAAGAAGCACACCAGCCTGTCGATCATGAGGTGTCAAAGGGATCAGTTTTCAGGCATCAAAGAACAAAAAATCATATCATTTTGTGCTCACCTCCCTGATACAATTGCTGAAGACAAATGGGTACATAAGCAAATGTGGTGAAGAAAGCTGATGGTGTCCGACTATCAAAAGATATAGTGTCTGGGGTCTTAAAGGCTTGAAGGTAAACAAGTGGCCATCTATCTCAGAAGCAACAAAGTCCACATGGAAGAAGCACACCAGGTGTGTGCATCATGAGGTTTTGAAGGGATCAAGTATCAGGCATCATCAGAACAAAAAATCATATCATAGTGAATGGGGGGGAGGGAGTGCAGAGTGGAGACCCAAAGCCCATTTGTAGGCCACTGTACATCCCCTTATAGGAGGGTCTTGGGGAGGAGATGAGCCAGTCAGGGTGCAATGTAGCAATGAAAATAAATACAACTTTCCTCTAGTTCCTAAATGCTTCCTCCTCCCTCACTATCATGATCCCAATTCTACCTTACAAGTCTGGCTAGCCCAGAGGATGTACACTGGTACAGATAGAAACTGAAAACACAGGGAATCCAGGACAGATGATCCCTTCAGGACCAGTGGTGTGAGTGACAATACCAGGAGGGTGGAGGGAGGGTGGATTGGAAAGAGGGAACCAATTACAAGAATCTACATGTGACCTCCTCCCTGGGGGACAGACAACAGAAAAGTGGGTGAAGGGAGACGTCAGGGCAAGATATGACAAAATAATAATTTATAAATCAAAGATTCATGAGGGAGGGGAAAGCAGGGAGGGAGGGGAAAAATGAGGAGCTGATGTCAGGGGCTTAGGTGGAGAGCAAATGTTTTGAGAATGATGAGGGCAATGAATGTACAAATGCGCTTTACACAACTGATGTATATATGGATTGTGATAAGAGTTGTATGAGCCCCTAATAAAATGATTTTTAAAATGACAAAACTTACTACTCTGATAGAGACCCCAAGACTACAGCCCTTAGACATCCTTCAAAGCTGGAATGGAAATCACCTTTCTTTCAGTCAAACAGGCTGATAAAGTGAAGCATAACACCCGTGAGGACCGTGCTCCTCGACACCAGCAACCACACGAGGCTGAAAGTGTGGCATTAACTCCAAACTCAGGTGCAGAAGACAGGAGGGGGTGGGAAGACGGGCCAGTGGAAATGGGGAACCCTGGGAGGAACGGGGAGAATGCTATTGTAAGGAGAAATGGCAACTGACGCCATTCATAAATCAACACGTGTATAAATTGTGGAACTGGAAACTAATCTGCTACGTAAGCTTTCACCCAAACCACAGGACGATCTTAAAAACAAACAAAGAACTCTTACCTGCTCCCAGCAGCGGGACTGGAAGACTCAGAATGTGTAGTGCAGTGAGTAGAGCGCTCAGAAGGTTGCCGCCAGGTGAGGAGTGATTAGTGTCCCTGATGAGGTGAGGTTTACTTTTCGAAGTTCTACCATACAAGAGATCACCAAGTTGTGGTTGGTGATTGACCGTCTTTTATCTTAGGGTCTGTAGGGTTGCTATGAGTCAGCATCCACTCGGTGACAGGGAGGGGGTTGGTTTTGGTTTTCTAGGGTCACCATGAGTTGGAATGGACTCAATGGCAGTGAGGTGTGGTTGTTTTCATCCTTAGAGGCGAGGATGGTGAGACCCTGTCCTATTCATTTGGACATGTTGTCGGGAGAGACCAGTCCCTGGAGAAGGTCATCCCACTTGGTAAGGTAGAGGGGCAGCCCACACCGGAAGACCCTCAATGAGCTGAGCTGACAGTGGCTGCAATAATTGGCTCGAGTACAGGAACACCTGTGGATGGCGCGGGACCAGGCAGTGTTTCCTTCCGTTGTTTGTAGGCTTGCTATAGATTGGAACCCACTTGATGGCGCCTAACAACAACGATGACATCCTAGACCCAAGGAGCCCTGATGGTGTAGTGGGTCAAGTGTTCAGTTGCTAAGCCCAAGGTCAGCAGTTCAAACCCACCAGCCACTCCATGGAAGCAAGATGAGGCTTTCTGCTCCCATAAAGATTGATAGTCTCAGAAAACCCAGAGGGGCAATTGTACGCTATCCTATATGGTTACTATGAGTCAAAATCAACTTGATGGCAGTGAATTTGGTTTCTTGGTTTGGGATCCTAGACCCAAGCCTCCCTGGTGGCACAGTAGTTAAGAATGTGGGTGCTGTGCTAACCAAAGGGTTGGTGGTTTGAGCCCCCCACCAACCTTTCTGGAGGAAAGGGATGTGGCACTGTGCTCCGGTAGTTAGCCTTCACAATCCCTGTTCTACTCGGTCCTCGGGTCTCAGTGAGTCAGACTGGGCAGCAGTGGGTTTGGCTTGGCTTCTGAAGAAAGACTCATTCCTTCTAGGTCCAGCTCTCCGGAGCTGAGGCCGTGGGGCCTTCCTGGGAACCAGCCTCGGCCTTTATTTGGGTTGAGAATCTGTTCAAGGCTTTACTTGATCTCCAGCTATTGAAATGGCTTGTTATAGCCACAAAGCCTTGAGCCAATGTGCAAGTGGAATATGTTTTTATCCTAGGAAGTAGTCAGCTTCCCACAGCTTTTTATAAACTTCCTTTTACTGACACGGTCCAGAACGCGTCCAGGTTCACAGGCTGTGCCCATTTCTTAGAGAATCTAAACGTAACCCGCCTCTCTGTCTTTTCCAGCCCCAAAGCTCGGGTCCAGATAAAAGAAGAGACTCTGGGAAATAAGTACTGTGTACCACAGTGCTTTGACCCTTGGGACCAGGGTGGGGCAGGATGGGGGCTGGGCCGACGCTGGTGTGGGAGGAGATGCCCTGTGGGCAGTGGGCAGGCACCTCCTGGTCCTCCTGCCTTAAAGGGCACCCTAGTGGTGCCTTCAGCCCTGGGCACAGCTGAGGTGGCAGACCAGAAGCTCACCTCCTCACCAGGATTTCAGCAATGGCCTGGTGCCAGACCCATTCTCTAAACTATGGTGCTCACTTAGATATTTGTAGTGTCACTGTGTGGTCGAAACGACTCAACGACTGAGTTTGGGTCAGAACCAGGAAGGCTGCCTCTTTGGGCTAACCACCAGCAATTAAATTAACCACCAGCAGCTAAATTGCCCATGTAGTTTAATGACATTGCCGACGCGCACGGGTGCACTCCTGTTTTCATGAATGCCTGGCTCTTCTCCTCGATTATCAGAGAATGCTTTCATATTATTTTTAAACTTAGGAAATTTATAGAAGTACTGTGCATACAATCTGACCTCAGAAGTTATGAATGAAATAATATGATGTCTGGGGATTTTGAAACACTTCAGTAGAGGGGTAATGGGAGGACAGATAAATCAAGATTAGAAAACCTTTGCTAGGCTCCCGGCCACGTGGCAGGTCCTAGAGCAGCAGCCCGCAGCCCAGCCTGGAGAACGCTCTGCAGCCCCGCCGGCTGCAGCCACCCAGCAAGCGCCCTCCCCACCACCAAGATGCCCAAAGCAAGGTCCGCTCTGCCCAGGGGGCGGTGAAGGCCGAGCCAGAGGTCAGAGAGGTTGTCAGCAAACCTGCGCCTGTGAAAGTGGAGCCGAAGCCAAAACAGGCAGCGGGAAAGGATAAATCTTCAAGCCAAAGGGGAAAGGAGAGTAAAGGGAAAACAGGATGCCGTGGAGAACCCAGAACTAAAGAAGACTCGCCTGTCGAAAACGGGAGATGAAAACCGAGGAGCGTGCAGCCTCCGATGAAGCAGGAGAAAGCGAAGCTGAGGCTGGTTAACGCAGCCATTCATGTCTCGCTGTGTCTTCTCAGTGGGGCCTGTTATCTCCCCCATGGTGCAACCCCGAGGAGTCTTTTTAAAAATTTAATCATTTTAGTGGGGGCTCGTACAACTATTATCACAATCCATCCCTCCATCCATTGTGTCAAGCACATTTGTACGTTTGTTGCCCTCATCATTCTCAAAACATTTGCTTTCTGCTTGAGCCCTTGGTATCAGCTCATTTTTTCACCTCCCTCCCCGGCCCCTCTCCCTCACAAACCCTTGATAATTTATAAATTATTATTATTTTGTCATATCTTACACTGTCTGATGTCCCAGAGGAATCTTTTTATCAACTATTTTGTAAATGTAAGGTTTTTTTGTAGCTCTAGAAACACTTTGAGGAGGAAATCCCATTTCATCCCATTTTTAAAGAGGTGAAATCATTTCATGGTTGTTTATTTTTTGGTACAACCAGAAAATAGTTGAATGTTGAATTGAGGGAAGTTTTGACTATCTGAGGTGTCAACGAAGGATTCCATGGGAGGACGGGCGGCAGTTTTTATATCCCTAATGCAAAACATACTGACGGCAATTTGAGTCACTGTCATGCATTTGTATGACTGGAACATTTGAAATTTGGTTTTCACGTTTGCGGTCTTAAGCGAACTGTGTCTGCACACCATTCTGCCACCCTGGCTCCCTCGTTAGAACTGCGTGCCCTCTGGAATGCCCCTGGTGGTACCAATCAGTCTCCTGGTCACTTCATTGTGTGCTGTGAAGGGTTGAGCATTTGAGTATGTGGTGTGTGTGACTTTAAATTGTGAATTAGTGGGACTTAGGACGTAACAGCTTATCAACATTTGGAGATAATGGAAGTTGATAATCTCTTTTTAAAAACTGCCTCCAAATTTAAAGTTGGAAAGTCACTGGAAGTTAGAAATGAATTATGTCTACATGCCGTTTTAGGAGTTTGGTACATGCATTAGGAATTATGTATAAATTGTTCATGATGTCTCTTTACTTATCTCAAAACAACCAATAAAATGCAAGTTACAAAACGTGACAGTTAGGTTTTATGTGCCAGTGTGGCACCTGTGAGAAGATGTGGGTGGAGTTAGGCCTGTCAGTCAGGGTGCAGCTTGTTGACCTCCTTTGAAGCTGCAACCAAGATAAATGGCTCTCTGGAGGCTGACCCTCCTCTCCCCCCGCCCCCTGTCTGCTTCCCCTTCCTGCTGACAAGCCACACAGAGACCTGCCAGGGCCCCGCCATGCTCCCACCGCCATTGGCTCCACACATCTCTGTGGTCTCCCTGCATCCTGCATCACTGAAGAGGGACTTATGGACTAGTCTCAGAGTTATGCACTTGATCTGGACTGGGCTGGGAAGTTTGCCTGATATATAATTACTTCTTCATATAAAGCTCTTACATTGACATGAGTGCCTGGACCTGCTTCTCTAGGCAACCCAGCCTAACACACAACAGAGGACAAAACAAACAAAAAACTGTTGCTAGCCACGGAAGTTGAGTGGTGGGCAGAGAGGGGGGGCTATTTTTTATTTTTGTAATTTGAAAGATGATGGAAATCTGCATGACAAAACATGATGAAAAGCAGTTGTCCCTGGAAAGCAGTATTTGAGTTATCTTTAAGTTTCTTTTTTATTCACCTCTATATTTTCCAAAATTTCTAAAATGAACACATTATTTTATAATTAAATGTCTCTATAAAAATTATTTTAAATGAAGAAAAACAAAATTTGATAATTGGGTTCTGATAGAAAGTAAGGCTCCTGGGCCTTGGCCGGTAGAGTCCCTAGTACCAAGGGGCCACCGCGACAGAGCCTAACGAATGACCGGAAGCAGGTACTCTGCCTCATACGAGCCAAGCCGAAAACCCACGCTCAGTGCCGTCAGCCCTAGTGCAGGCTAGGACTGCCTCTGCAGCAAGCTCCACCTACCTCCTGAGGAGCGGCTGGGGGTTCAAATCACTGACCTTGCAGCTAGCGGCCTGCATGGGAGCACTGTGGCACCAGAGCTCCTCATGAGGGATGGTTCAAATATGTGTGGTGGCCCAGGGGGTTGGACGTGCCCTTGGGAACACAGTAACAAAACCCACTGAGAGTTTTTTTAAAGGCTGCGTTGGTGGGGTGGGGGGTGGGGCAGCGGGGGGCTACAAAGGAGCAATGAACTAGCACAACTGCTTTGGGGAAACGTGTTAACTAAAAAGGGGGCCCCAGATGCCAAAACCCTGTCCGGGAGATGCACCCCTGTGCCCCTGTTTGGGCAACACATACCTCCAGTAGAGGTAGTTCTAGGCCATTGCTATCAGCTCCCCATCCAGCTGGACGTTTCCTGACAGATCGAATGTCTGTGGTCCTTTTGAGCCGCACTGGGCTGTAGACCGCCGTCTGGGGAGAGACCGGAGCAGAATGCCCGTTGCCCGGTGTCACCAATGTATTCTAAGGTGGCCTCCCAAACAGTTCCTAAAAAGTAGATGATCCATCAGTCTGACCATGGGGTGCTTCCCTCGTCAGAAAGGCGGCGAGGCTGCCTTTCGCTGAGCGATTTCTTCAGGATCCCTGCTGAACTGTGGTCAGGAGGCCCGGAAACCAAGAAAACTCAAACTCACTGCCGCTGAGTCCATGGCGACTCATAGCGGCCTTCGACCTTCGAGGAGGGGCGGATGACCCCTGTGGGTTTCGGAGACCGTAGCTCTTTCTTTTCTTTTCAAGCCTCCCTGAACCCCGCAGTCCAGCATGCACTGAGATACTCTACTTCCTGCCCAAGCTTGGCAAAACTGTTAGGTAGCTAGACTCAGGGACAGAGGGGTTGTCCTTCCCAAGTCTGCAAAGGCCCCCATGGAGGAGGTTGGAAAGCCATCAGGCGACCAATGAACACAATGAGGATCCCAAACTGAGCGTGCACAGACACAAGGCCCTGGGTCCAGGTCAAACCAATACCTGGGACACACCACCTTAGGTACATCACACAGGTGGGCCTAACTCAGCCAATGGGGTCCGCCAATACCATCAACCACGCCTCCCCAACGAGAGGTTTGAACAATCCTGGCTGTGGGAAGGCCTCGCTCTCTTACCCTGCTCCAGGTCAGCAGCAGGCAGGGAGGGGAGGGTCCCCCTCTGTGCATGGGTGCACGTGTGCCCACTCTGGGCCTACTCAGGGCCACAGCCTCTTAGCCCACATGCTTTTAGCCTCTAGGGTTCTTGGGCTTCTGGCCTCCTGGCCTCCCTACCTCCCCCCACCCCCAAGTTCCACACGTGTGGGTGCTCGTTGCCACGTGGTTGTTGGTGCCCAGTTGTGACCCAGCGCGGCTTCCACGCGGCGTGGCACACTTCCCAGAAACCGCGTGGACCCTTTGAGACTGTAAACCCGGACACCTGTCCTGCATAAACAGCCCTGGAGCACACACGTGCCTCGGCGTGAGTTGTTCAGTGTGCAAATCAGAGAGGCGAGTCTGTGCCACCCCAGAGCGCTAACAAAGCTCGAGACGCATCGCGGGCGACCAAGCAGGCACTCTGAGCAGCTCTCAGTGAGGCGCATTCCCAGCCGCCGAGACCGCGACACACATTATCATGAAGATGGGGCAGGACCAGGCAAGACCACCACTCACTGGAACACACGCCCTGGGAAGTGACGACAGGGACAACGGAGAAATCCTACCAGACAGGGACCGTGGGCATGAATCAGTGGGTGACAGGGCTTGAAACTGGTAAAGAAGGCACATCCCCAACTCAAGCCCCTCCCCATAAAGGCACAGAGGTCACGTCAAGGAGAGAGGGCGTGGCCCAGGACCTCTGCCTGTGCGTACAGCTGCTTCATGGTCTAAAGGTCTGAAGACCCTGCTGTCCTGAGAATTGACAGTGTGGCTGGGACACGGGCCGTGGGCCTGGGCCAGTCTGCGCTTCTCAGCGCTGCTGGAATAGCCCGAGCGGGCAGTTTAAAGATCGCAAGGAGCTTCCTTGCTGTCGGAGGGAGGCTCCCGTGCACACAGGGGCTCCCCGTGGGGGGGCCCTTCCTGTTGGCAGGCTGGTGTTCTCGGCGCTCTCGCAGGGGGTCTTTCTTCCCCAGCACGGCTTGTCTAAACTGCTCTGTGTGTAATAGGGGAAGTAATTCGCTTTGAGTCTGCTCTACCCTGGTATGAGCTCAGCTGATTATTAGATGCGCCATGGGAGGTAATTACATTACAAGGCATTACACCCACAGGGCTAGGAGGCCCCCACGTATTTTCGTGGGGCTAGGGCACAATTCCGTCCACGAGCGAGACGGCCGCGTAGGCCACTAGAAACAATTCTGTGGGAGCACGGCCAAGGCGTGGGGAATCGAGAAGGGGGCATTTTCCCAACCTTACCTGGGGCTGTGGGAGTTTGGCATAAACTAGAGCGTGTGTTCTGCAGATGGTGTTTGAAGTTCGGGAGGTTTTCTCTTGGAGGAGAAATACTTAAAATTGGATTTGTTAGTCTGTTCAGGCCTAGGAGATGGAGCTCACTTCGCTTTAAAAAGTCAACCTTTCTTAAGATTAGGTTTGGGATGGACACAGCGGCATAGGGGGCACGCATGTTTGGAGATGGTGCCCCTCTTTCCCACCTTGTGATTTTACATTTGGAGATGATTGTTTCCTTTCTCTCCCTCTCAGTGAAAGCCAGATTCCAGTGTGGATTCCTTCAGTCAGATGTTCACTGTTGTTAGGTGCAACGGAGCCGATTCCAACCCCCAGCACCCCTGTGCACAACGCAAAGAAAGGCCTGGTCCTGCCCCACCCTCTCAGGCTTATGTCTGAGCCCACTGTTGCCGCCACTGGGCCAAGACGTCTCGCCAAGGGCCTTCCTCTTTTTCAATATCCTGCTACCTTACTAAACATGCTGTCCTTTTGCAGGGACTGGTCTCTCCTGGTAAACATGTCCAAAAGTGTGAGATGCAGTCTCTCTATCCTTGCTTCTAAGGACGATTCTGGCTGTACGTCTCCCAAGACAAAACTGTGCTCTTTGGGCCGTCCTCTGCTCCAGGACCATAGTTCAAACCCATTGAGTCTTCAGCAGTCTTTCTCATTCAATGTCCAACTTTCCCGTGCAGATGAAGTGATGGAAAATACTCTGTCTTGGCTCGGGCCCACCTTCGTCTTCAAAGTGGCATCCTTGTTCTGCGGGTTTAAGGGGATCTTGTGCAGATTTACCCTAGGCAGCACGTCCTTTGATTTCCTGAAGGCTGCTTCCATGAGCACTGACTGTGGACCCAAGGAAGATGAAATCCTTGACACACTTCCATCTTTTCTCCATTTATCAGGACGCTACCCATTGGTTCAGTTGTGAAGAATTTGGTCTTTTCCACATTGAGTTGTAATCAATACCGAAGGCTTCACTCTTTGATCTTCATCAGCAAGAGCTTCAAGTCCTCGCTTTCAGCAAGCAAGGTGTGTCATCTGCATATCACAGGTTGTTAGTAAGCCTTCTTCCCATCCTGATGCCACATGCTTCTTCCCAGAAGCCAGCTTCTCTGATGATTTGCTCAGCATAGATTATGTGAGTGTGGTGAGAGGGTACACCTCTCCTGATCTTAAACCATGCAGTGTTCCCTGTTCTGTTCAAACGACCGTCTCTTGGTTCATGTGCAGGTTCTGCATGAGCACAATGAAGTATTTTGGGATTTCCATTTTTTTCAAGGTCACTCACAGTTTGTTATGATCCACACAGTCAAATGTCTTTGCATAGTTAAGGAAACACAAGTAAACATCTTTCTGGTAGTCTCTGCTTTGAGCCAGGATCCATCTGACATCAGCAATGATTTCCCTTGTTCCAAGTCCTCTTCTCAATCCGGCCTGGACCTCTGGCTGCTCCCTGTCAAATGCACCGCTGCAACCACTGTTGGACGAGCTTCAGTAACATTTTACTGGCATGAGATATGTGGTTTGGTACTTTCCACCGTCTATAGGGGCACCTTTCTGTGCAATGGGCACGCATATGGAGCTCTTCCTGTCGGTTGGCCAGGTAGCTCTCCCAAATTTCTTGGCATGCAAGAGTGAGCGTTTCCAGTGGTTCATCAGTGCACTGAAGCATTCCAGTTGCTATTCTGCTTTTCCACAATACCATCAGCGCAGCTAGGACTTCTTCCTGCAGTCGCACCATGGATTCTGGACCATGTGCTCTTCTTGAAATGGTGAACCGACGCCTAGTTCTTTTGTACAGTGACTCAGGGTATCCCTTCCATCCGCCTGTGATGTTTCCTCAGTCACTCAACATTTTCCCATACAATCTTTTGATATTGCAATCCGAGGCTTGACTTTCTTCCTCGGTTCTTTCAGCTTACGGTATACTGAGCATGTTCTTACTTTCTGGTTTCTAACTCCGGGTCTTAGCACATTTCGTTGTAATACTTTACTTTGTCTTCTCAAGCTGCCCTTTGAAATGTTCTGTTCAGCTCTCTGACTTCACCATTTTTCCATTTTCCTTAGCTACTCTACTGGGCAATCAAGAGCAGGTTTTAGAAGCTCTTCTGACATCCACGTTGATCTTTGCTCTCTTGTCTTTTAAAGAATCTCTCACTTTCTTCGTGAATGTTCTTGATGTCCTCCCACAGCTCACAGGGTCTTTCTTCTATTATTAGTGTTCAAAGAATCGAATCTGTTCTTGAATTTCAGGTGGGATAGACTCAAGGCCATGATTTGGTTCTCATGGACTTGTTTTAATTTTCTTCAACCTCAACCTCAATATGAGCAATTGATAGTCTATTCTTCAGTCAGCCCTGGACTCATTTGGCTGATCATGTTGATCATTTCTTCCACCGATGTCATCAATTTGATTTCTGCGTATTCCATCTCGATAAGTCTATGTGTACAGGATTCCTATATGTGATTAAAAAATGGTATTTACAAGGAAGTCATTAGTCTTGAAAAATTTAATCATGTGATCTCCATCTTCGTTTCTACCACAAGGCCATATTTTTCAATGACTATTCCTTCCTTTTTGTTTCTAACGTTTTCATTCCAGTCATCAATAATGATCAGTATATCTTGATTGCATGTTTGATCTTGATATTGATCAAACATGCAATCAAGATACACTGATCATTATTGACATCTGGAATTCCTTCAGACTGAAGGCATTAGAATTCTTCAATTTCTTCATCATTAGCTAGAGTGGGGAGCCCTGCATTGGACTAGTTATGCATTGGACTGTGAACTAAAGGTCAGGAGTTCAAAACTACCAGTCACTCCTGGGGAGAAACATGGGGCTTTCTACTCCCCCAAAGAATTAGTCTCTGAGCATGATAGTGGGACAAGAAGAAAGTAAAAAGAAATGGAGGAAAGAGCTAGGAAGCAAAGGACATTTATAGAGGTCTAAATAAAGACATGTGTATATGTAAATATAATTATATATGAGGATGGGGAAATAGATCTATGGGCATATATTTATAGATTTATTATTAAGGTAGCAGAAGAACATTGGGCCTCCACTCAAGCACTCCTTCAATGCAAGAATACTTTGTTCTATTAAATTGGCATTCTATGATGCTCACCACCTTCCTGACACAATTGCTGAAGACAAAGCGGGTGCATAAGCAAATGTGGTGAAGAAAGCTGATGGTGCCCGGCTATCAAAAGATCTAGTGTCTGGGGTTTTAAAGGCTTGAAGGTAAACAAGCAGCCATCTAGCTGAGAAGCAACAAAGCCCACATGGAAGAAGCACACCAGCCTGTGTGATCATGAGATGTTGAAGGGATTGGGTATCAGGCATCATTAGAACAAAAAAAATCTTACCATAGTGAATGAGGGGGGGAGTGAGGAGTGGAGACCCAAAGCCCATTTGTAGGCCACTGGATATCCTCTGACAGAGGGGTCTTGGGGAGGAGATGAGCCAGGCAGGGTGCAATGTAGCAACAATTAAAAATACAGCTTTCCTCTAGTTCCTAAATGCTTCCTCCTCCCCCACTATCATGATCCCAATTCTACCTTGCAAGTCTGGCTAGCCCAGAGAATATACACTGGTACAGATAGGAACTGGAAACACAGGGAATCCAGGACAGATGATCCCTTCAGGACCAGTGGTGCGAGTGGCGATACCGGGAGGGAGAGTGGGTTGGAAAGAGGCAACCAATTACAACAATCTACATGTGACCTCCTCCCTGGGGGGCGGACAATAGAAAAGTGGGTGAAGGGAGATGTTAGACAAGTCAAGATATGACAAAATAATAAGGTATAAATTATCAAGGATTCATGAGGGAGAGGGGTGTGGGGAGGGAGGGGAAAAATGAGGACCTGATGCCAGGGGCTTAAGTGGAGAGCAAATGTTTTGAGAATAATGAGGGCAATGAATGTACAAATGCGCTTTACACAATTGATGTATGTATGGATTGTGATAAGAGTTGTATGAGCCCCTAATAAAATGATTTTAAAAATAATAAAACAGAGACACAAAAAAAATTACAGTCTCAGAAAACCACAGGGGCAGTTCTACCCTGTCCTCTGTGGCCCCTATGAGATGGCATCAACGGGATGGCAGTGAGTTTGGTGGTTGGTTTGAGTAGTGGTTGGTGCATAAATTTTAATAATGTTTTGTTGACCAGCTTTTACCGCATGTGCACGCGTGCTATCACGGGTAGCATTGTACTTCAAGATAGATCTTGACATGCCCTTTTTGACAATGAATCAACACCATTCCTCTTGAATTTTTCATTCCAGATATGGTACATCATGTGAATGTGTGATTCAAAACAGCCAGTACCAGTCCATTTCGGCTCAGTAAGGCCTGGCATATCGATTTCTATGAGGTCCCTTTCATTTTTCACGGCTTCCAGTTTTCTTATTAGTCTGGAAGCTCTTCTGAACCCTGTCCACCTTGGGTGACCATGCTAGTATTTGAAATACCTGAGACCCAGCTTTCAGCATCACAACACACAAGCCACTATTAGCGCGACAGACGGACAAGTGGTGGGAACACGTATTAATCAGCTGAAGTTTATTCAACATGTTCCATTGGTGAGTTTTTGGCGTGGTGTCATTTAGTGCCATTGTAGCCAGAATCGAGGGCCCCAAGTTAAGTGCCAACTTGGGTAGGCCAAGTATTGTTGTCAGTATTATATAAAATGATCTTCCGTTTTGCTGTCTTAGGCAATTATCCTATGGTATAAATCCTAACCTTTATGATGATAATGAGGCCAGACCAGAGGTCGGCCTGATGTGATCAGTGAATGGGTTCGAAGGGGATTTGCGTGTCCCATCCCTGCTCTGCTGTAAGGAGCGTTTTCCTTAGCGAAAGCTGAAGCCCAGGGCACTGTGAAGCCTGGGCGACTGTGAGCAGCAGCTCCACTCCCTCCCTGGGGCCCCTATGAGTTGAAGTCACTCAGTGGCAGCAGGTTTGGTTTTCCAGGGAAAGGATTTCAGCTTAAGAATTGAAGCAAGGGAAACACTTCCATCACAGCTGGTGTCCTGATGCCCCCTCCTGCTGATTAGGTAATCTAGCATGAGTCACCGCCTCTCAGAGCCGGGGTAGGGTAGGAACAAAGACTCTGTTTTCACGCCTATGCAGAGCTCAGAGAAGATGATGCATGAAGATGAAGGAGAGATGATTTCAATAGATCTATGTGGGGTAACTACGATTGCCCGGGGCTGGGATGCAGGTTGGGGTTTCTGTCCTCCAGCTAGGAAGTGACTTTAAGATCATTATTTTATTGTTTGTAGGGGTTTTCAGAGCTCAGTCAAGTGTCTCTTTTTACTTAAAGCACCTCAACTGTGGGCTCAGGTATCATCTTCTCAGGCTGTGAGTGGGTCATCAGTGTTATACTACAGACATTATTCAAGGATGATATGTCCCTGCTCCAGACACATGTCCAGTCTTGGCTTAGGCCCTTCGCGGTGGTACAATCCACTGGCATTCATTCATCACCGTTCCCTAGAGTTTGACTCAGTCCCTACCGATCTGTGCTCATCGCCCTAGAAACCCACAGTCTCGTTAGTGACCAACTCTGGAACAAGTAGTAGATTTTCAGGTGCTTCTTCTGGGGCAAATGAGTCTTTCTGGGCTTCGGTTTTATTGTTTGCAAAAGGACAGCAATATTAATGTTCTAAGTTGAGTTGCCCCCACTCCCCCGCCTTCTCAAATATGTTGCAAACCCTACTGACTCGGTGGCTAAGATCCCTCTGGGGGCAGGTTGCTGTTATTAATGGGGCGGTAGGAGTGGAGGGTGTGCCTGCAGTCAATCTCTTTCGAGATGTAAAGGATGAAGCGGCCGAACGGCGCAGATGCTGCATGAAATCTCCACAGAACCAAGACACAGGCTGAACGGTGACGGGGACTTTCCCGAGAGCCAGCATCCGGAATTCAGATTCTAGCCTCCCGCACTGTGAGGAAACAAATGTTCGCCAAAGCCCCCCACCTGCAGCATTTCTATTGGAACAGCCCTAGATGAAGAAGACAATCCGTTTCTTCCAAATTCAGACAGGCCAGCTGAAAATGGATACAATAAAATGCTTAAAACGTTCTCTGAAAGCTAGTTTAAGGAAAGAAAGCCATCCAAACAACCACGCTAGCTGCCCGGGATTCCATTTCAAATGCCAGAGCTGGGCACCACAGGATTTCCACTCTTCAGAGCCTCCTCCCGAGACACCCCGCGGGGACTCCCACTAGGGATTTCAACGACAAAGCGACCCCTGGGCGAGCACGGGGCAGTTCTACTCTGCCTCCCAGGGTCCCCGGAAGCCAGAGCAACTCAGAGATGAGAGGACCATGGGAATAACCATCTAAGGAGCCTTGGGCTGCTAACCACAAAGTCAGCAGTTCAAACCCAGCAGCCACTGCAAAGGCGGAAAAGGAGACTTTCTGTGCTTGTAACGACTCACAATCTTGGGAAACCCAGAGGGGCAGGTCTACACGGTCCCATAGGGTCATTAGGGATCAGAAAGGAGCCAATGGCGGTGAGCTTGCTGGTGGTGGTTTCTACAGACATGACCACAGCCTCCAACACCAGTTCAGCAGCTCTGCCCTGCACTCGGGCCACCCTGTGCAGGAATCGGCTCGCCTGCCCCTGGGACGGGAGTCACCACAGCTCCTCCAAGGCTCTCGGGGAGGAGCAGGGGTGGGTGACACCTCAGCGGGCAGCTAGCTCTCACCTGCTGCGGAGGCTTTGTTGAGAGGCTGCTGCCATCTAAGCACGTGGTGGCATTCGCCACCTGCCGGATGGCACATTCTTCACAGGTTGCCAAGGAGCCGGGCAGTCTTGTGACACGTGCTGCCCGATCCCTTTGGGTTGCTGATGGAAAGGTTTCAGGTGGTGCCAGCCTTTATTACTAGCATTCCTGGTTTCTACGAAATAATCCCGGGAGGAGACTAGTTACGCAAAGGACGAAACCGCAGGCCCAAATTGGCACGCCACACACAACAGGTACTTTGTTCTCTTTTGATATGGATCCAAAGATGTACGGGATTAAGAAGAAAGTAATACGAGGGCCACATACTTCAGTGATCTATAGCCTGCTGCTTGGCAAGAGGACTTTTGCTGCTGAGTTTATTTCTTGGGAAATTCTGGGCAAGTCCCGAGCGTGGCCCTGAGCTCTCCCCTCAGGAGCTGTGACCTGGCACAGCCCACTGAGACCCCACCTTCCTCAGAAGATGAAGGCAGTGACACACCGCCAGCCTCTCTCCTGTCCCTACAGATGGGAAGGGGCTCCCACGCCAATGAGCAGTTGTGTCTCAACAGGTATGAGTTGGGGGATTCTGAAGCAGAAAGGGACAGAGACAGGGAATGTGTAGTCAATAAGGAGTGTCCTGGGATGCTCCAGCAGCCCAGTGGCTTCTTTACTCAAAAGGGACGGCATTTGGTTCTAGAGTCCGCTTATTGAAGCACTAGAGTAACTCAAGGCTACTTACAACATTCATATCCTATTAGGCCAGTAAGAATGCCTAATAATACGGACTGAGTCCTCGGTTGGTAAAAACGTTTCATGTGCCAGCTGCTATCTAAAAGGTTAGTGGTTGTTGTGACGAAGGAACCGGCTGTCCACGTCAGAGGAATTAGCCACGGGGAACTTCCCACGTAGCATCAAAACGCTGCTGGATCCCGAAGGCCGAGCACACAGGCAGGACCTTGTCAAGGCAATGCCAGAAGAGGTTACTTTGAGCCCTTGGGTGCAGTCGGTCCAAACCATGCCATTTCCGGTCGCCTCCTATGCGCGCGACAGCGGGACACTGAATAAGGTGCTCTGAAGGAGGGCCGATGCATTTCAGTGATGGTGCGGCCAAGGGTACTCAAAGTGCCATGGTGGCACTGCCAAAAGGACCAATAAGGCTGTCTTGGGGAAAGGTGGGCCAGAGTGCTCTTCAGAGGCATGTCCAAAATATTGTATGTCACATAATTTGGACATGTTGCCAAGAGAGACCAGCCTCTGGAGGACATCATGCTTGGTAGGGGGGCAACGAAAACAAGATGGACTGCCACAGTGACGGTACCAATGGGCTCAAGTAGACGAACCATCGTGCAGACAGCGTAGGACCCGGCAGAGTTCTATTCTGCTGGGCAAAAGGTCGCTGTGGTACTTCACAAATACCATGAGGGAATGAGTCCCTGAGCAGAACGTGGTCTGAAAAAACAATGTTTACATCCTATGTTGGTGGGCAGTGACTGGGCTCCTCGAAGCTTGCAGGCATCCACCGAGGATGCAACTATTGCATTCCCCCCAGCTGGAGGAAGGGCGAGTGAAAAGGGCAAAGGTGCATGGAAACCATGAGTCCCACAGACTAACAGACCAGACACAAACACACATCAGGAGCCACCACCCAAAGCAGAGCTACATGCGGCCTGGCTACCACTACCCACAGCTCTGAAAAGGATCATGCTGGAAAGTCTTAGATGGAGCGAGAGAAACATGTGAGACAAATCTCAAGATTATACAAAAGGCCAGGCCTACTGGTCAGACAGGGACTGGTAGAGCCCACAAGAGCATTGCCTTTAGTCACCTTCAGGTTCAGAAATGAAGTCGCCCAATCCCACAACTCGATCCCCAGCCCCACAACAGACAGGTCTAGAGCGGGAGCCCTGACACTTAGGAGGCACACATTCCTGAGTACAATCACAGCAGATCAAAAGGCCAGCATTCCCGAAGCACAGGGTTCTGCAAGGTTCGAAAAGGGGAAACGAAAACAGGAAGCACAGGGAGGGAGAAGGATGAATGAGGACTCATCATGAGATCACAATCAAAGACAACAAACAAAATGTGTATGCACTGCTGGGCGGGAAACAGGCTGCCTGCAAATCGTCACCCAGTTCATAGTACAGTTAACTGTACATACATCCATCAAAGTCGGGAGCAGTCAACCAAGACGTGATGCTCTTGCCGTCTCCTGCAGGGAAGAAAACAGAAGACGCAGACACAGTTAGAGGGCCATGGGCCCCCAGGATACACAGCCTCCTCTAAGCTGAGAGCAGAAAGGTAGTGCTCACTAGAAGATAGAAACAGTGACCCCCGTGTAGAAACTGGAGGTTGACTCAGTGTGGAGGATGCCAGTCAATGCCATGAACTGTGTGTGTGTGTGTGTGTGTGTGTGTGTGTGTGTGTGTGTGTGAACTACTGCATGGAACACTAAACTGTTAGGAAAAAAAAGTTTAAAAAAATCACTAATAAAAATCTCTAATTCCTGGTAAAATCATTTAAACTGTCACCCATTGAAATAGTAATAGTGGTTGAGTTCAGCATACTGACAGGAATAAAGGGAACACAACCCGTAAGGCTGGGGATACAAACTAGTGGCTGGCGGCCTCTAGTGGTCACTGATTGTCAGGTTTCACATCAGAGTCTAACTAAGAAAATGGTACTTCCGAGATGTTCTCAGATCCAACAGTTCTCCTGAGAAACCGGCAGGAATAAGAACCATGATAAAAACTTGTATTACACAGTTTGCATTTTTATCAAAGAAGACTGCCGGATACTATCAGTTATGTAAAAATAGAAATAATGGAAGCAGGTTCTTTGGAGATGTATTTATTAAGTTCTACAGCCTTAAATAACCCCGTTTCAGAAAATTCAAATGAAAAAAAAAAAGTAGAAAAAATAGACACGCCAACATCTTTTGTAAGGGCCGTGGGCACTCTTGTTTATTATTGCCATCACACCTGGAAGAGCGAGGCTGCGTGCGTGCTGCTCAAAGCGCCTTCCAGCAGCAGGTGGGCTTCATCTTGGTCTCCACTTTATGTCTTTCACCCCGTGGAAATGTCTTTTCAAAGCAGTGTTATCCGCCCAGGGGGAATTTAGACAGGAGTCGTCGTCATTTTCTTCTAATTTCTGGAGAGCAACGCTTTACTCAGGAAGGCGTTTTGCAAGCAGAGAGGCGGAAGGAGAATCCTCCACAAGCCCTTGCTGCCCTGCCTCCCCCCGGTAGGGCACGTTCATTTTCATGTTCTGAGGTGACAGCTGGGGGAGCCCCAATGGCCCTGGAGGGGTTGAGGCTCTGAACAGACCAGCTCACCCATGCTGCAAAGGCCCCCACCTGCCCTCGTGCCCTTGGCTGAGACAAAGGACGGCCTGCCCTTGGTCGGCCTGAGCTCAGCTGAACACCTGCCTGCATACCTTGAGCTCCTCCTGCCGCCGGTGATAATACAGCATCAGCTGCTTCTGCTCCTCGCTGCTAATGATCGGCTCTCGGGCTGGAGCTCCCTGGCCCCGCTGCGGAGATGGGAGGAGGAGTGGCAGGAGGCACTGTGATTGGTAGTGCGGCTCTACTCTGTCCCATGGGGTTGCTAGAAGCTGCGTGTCCAACGGCCTTTGCCATGTCAGACCGAGAGGTGGTGGCTTCCGCAATGCCATATGCTTAGACCCCCCAGGACCTCTGTCACAGGCACCCCTGGCATGGCCGGGAAGGGAGATGCTTCAAAGCCGCACGCTCTGAGCACGGACCAGGGGAGCACCCTGCTTTCCCCAATTGCCGGCTTAGGAGGCAGCAGAGCACTAAAGCAGCCTGGTAGCTCTGTAGCAGCGGGTCTCCACCTTCCTCAGGCTGCGGCCCTTTCACACAGCTCCTCATGTTGTGGGCCCCCCCCAACCATAACATGATTTTTGTTGCTACTTTCATCATTGTAATGTAGCTACTGCTATGAATGTGATGAATTGGGCGACCCCTGTGAAAGGGTGGTTCAACCCCCAAAGGGGTCGTGACCCACAGGTTGAGAACCGCTGCTCTACAGCTGAAAGACCCCTAGCTCTGACTCCTCATTTTGAGCAAAAGCTGTAAATAAGCAATCTTGATGGTATTTTTCAGTTCAAGAATGCTTCTTCCTCAGCCCTGTTTTGAGAGTTAGAACGCACAGTAGTATAAACCAGCCTCCATCCAGTCCTGAGGAGGCCAAGTGTGGCCGAGCACTGGGCTCCGCAGGGTTTCTGCCGGTGGGTTTTGAGGGGTACTGGACTGCCAAGCCTTTACTCTGCGGCGCCTCTGGGTGGCTGCGAGCCTCCAGCCTTCCGGCTGGCAGTCCAATGCGTCAACTATTTGCAGCACCCAGGGACTCAGGATGGCAAACCTCTTCCTAACTTACGTCCCCAAATTAGACTGCTCCACCTTTGCAGTGCGTCCTCCTTTCTGCCAGGGGGCATCATATGGAAATAGGAAATGTCCCTGCAACCCTAAGCCCAGAGGACTGGAGGGACCACACACGTAGGTCAGTTTTCAGTTTCATCAGGATGAAAGTAGGGCCAGAAAACAAGGCAAAAATACTTACTTGCTGAATCTTGACGATAATTTTGGTCTTCTCATTTTTCCCCACATAGTCTGAAAGTTTCTTTGTTCGTCTCAGCTCCTTGGCTGCCCACCACAGCTGTGCCTCTGATTCTTTAATGACACTGAGGGCTGCCTGGGGTCCAACAAAAGAGCCCCGGGAAGGTCATCTGGAGAGGCGATGCCACAGGCTCCCCACACAGCACTCCTACCAGCTAGCATTTTCCCTGCCGGCCTGTTCGCATCAGCTCCTGGCTTGACTCAGACAACTTACCTGGGAGGCCAGAGTGTCCTGTCTCTTCGGCACCTTTATCCCTAATATTAAAGTTCCTCTTACGTGGATTTTCGGAAACTCACGGAAGGTTCTACTCTGCCCTCTAGGGCGGCTAGGAGGTGGCATCGATTCCACAGTCCTGAGCTTGTTTCTTTGGTTTTAGTGTGGAGTTTTAGGGTGCTACCAGGGAAGAGTCCGGCATGCCTGCTGGTGTTTTACATGTAGGCTGTTTGATTTGCTTGCTCTTGGGTACTGATCTATTTAAAACAGTTTGGAGAAATTCTATATAACTTAAACTACATACACACACACACTATAAAAGGGAACTTCAAAAAGTTCAAGGAAAAACTGTTATCTTTTGATTCCATTTTTTCCCGACTTTTTGAACTCTTTCATACACGTCCCTGAGACGGTTTCCTCCCTGTCCCCCTCCACGGGGAGAATTCTGCACTCTGATTACTTCACAGCCAAACAGCAGAGTTTGCGTCCTCGACAGGCTCATATGTGTCCCTTTTCAGTGTCGAGTCTGGGGCATCAAAAGGAGTGGGGAGGGGCAAGACGAGAGCTGTAGGGTAGATGGGGTGAGGTTTCCCAAAGAAATCCTCCTGAAGCTGTCCTTGCTACCACCCTCCAAGAAGGTGCAGGCACATCGTCATGATGGTAAAAAATCCCCCAGCCCAACTTTCCTGGTCGCTTCCTAGCTGATATAGCTTTCGGTTTAAAAATCCTTCTGAATAACCCCATGACTGCCCTGTCTCCTTTGAAAATCTGTCAAGAGCATCTCTTACCATCATCCCTGAGCTGACCACTTTGCCTTGACTTTAAGCTAAGCGGCAGACCGCCCCTGGGAGAAACTCAAGGGTCCCAGAAACGGCCTGGCAATCTGCACCTGAAAAAGCCACAGCCTCACAAGAAACCACGTGGACCAGCTCTACTCTGCACACATGGGGGCGCCAGGAGGTAGCTCACGCCCACGTGGCGCAGTGCCACTTTGTGGACACAGAGGGCGCCAGGGGGCTGAAGCCCATGTGGAGTTCTAATCTGTACTCATGGGATTGCCCAGGAGGCTGAAAACCATATGGAGCAGTTCCATTTGGTACACGTGGGCCACCAGGAGGCTGAATCGACTTGACAACTGGCTTGGGGGAGGATATGAACAAAATTAAGGGTAGAAAATTACATGAAGCAAAGAGTAGAATTACAACACTGAATTCCATGCAAAGTAGTGGATATATTTGGGAAGAGAAGCCACAAATCTGGTGTCTGGTGGTGCAGTGGTTACGAATTGGGCTGCTAAGTGCAACACCAGCAGTTTGAAACCACCAGCGGCTCCTTGGGAGAAAGACACGCTTTCCAGTCTCACAGTTAGTCTTGGAAACTCACAGGGGCGGTTCTACCCTGTCATGTAGGATTGCTATGTTGGCATTGACTCACCAGCAGTGTTTGGCTACCCAGGGCCACAGACTATTATCAGTTATTTTAAACTATTTAAAATTATATAGTTACTCACCAGGGGCAGGCTCACACACCTGCTCTAGGGCCCCTCTCAGCGGCTGAACTCCTCCCCCAAGAGCTCCACCCACAGAGTCCTTTCTTAAATCCTGGTTTGCAGCCCAAAGCACCCCCACTGGCAGTGAGGTTACTTGAATCAGGTGTATGCCTATACGGTCACCGGTCACCGAGGGCCACACACCTGAGTTCCTGACAAGTCTTCTTTATCTTCAAATTCCATCCGGATGGGGTCGTAGGGGGGCAGCCCCATGGGGTACACAATCATCACGGCCCCGCGCAGCTGGTCCAGGGCATCTTTCACCATCTCCATGGTCACACACACATTGGCTTCCACTTGTGTCTGAAAGTGGGAGGGCGCCGTCAGCCAAGATCCACCAAGTTCTCGTGCACGGTCCCTGGCAGATACAGCTCGAGCAGCCAAAAGCAGTAACAGGTGCTGCTACCGAGGCCCTGTGACCTGCCTCGGTGACAGCAGCTCAGGGAGATGCAGGCAGCTGCACAGGAGGTGGCCTGGCCAAGGTTCACTGAAAGCCAGGATGAGGAGTGTTTCCTGTTAGCAAGAGGTGGGAAAGCCTCAGAAAGGAGCCGGGCATGGAGGTCAGAGGGGGCTGGGGCTGGGGGAGGCGGCGGCAGTCTGGAGGCTCCGCAGAGTACAGGGCCAGTGGCTACAGCAATGAGGGTTTTTATGGGGTGGCAGGAGGTGGCATGGGAGCAGAGTGGGGAAGGAGGCGGCACTGGAGAGGGCAGCTTCTCCGACACTGGCTGTCCCCTGATGGGAACAGGCATGTGTAGGGACGGGCTGAAGAGGGAAGGGGAGGTGTGCAGTGCTGCTGGTGGGGCACTCAGGCTGAACTGTCCCGGAAGCGCCGGACCTGGGGTCCACGTGCGGGAGGCAGCGAGCAGCAGAGTTGTGTGAGTATCAGTGGGTGTGGAACTGGAAGAGGAGACTAGAGGCCTTGAGAGAGAGGGCCCCAGGGCACATTACTTCCAAAATACCAAATTTCAGCATCGAGGGGCACAAAAACATCTTAACACTGGGAGTGAAGAACAGGCCGGATGGGGTGGTGGCTGTGTCTGCGGGAAGACGACTGAGCGTTAGCCCAGGAAACCCAGGGGCTGAGTGTGAGCTAAGGGTCTGGAGGTTGCCGGTGCCCACCCTCCCCTCCAGGAAGCCTGGCAAGGGAAGGAGGGAGCAGAGTGTAGAGCCCACAGGAGGGAGACTGGACACTGAGTCCCTTCCTGCGGGGAGGGATCCAGAGGGGTGAGCACTAGCAGAGGTGGGAGAGGCGGGGTGGGGGGGGAGAGAGAGCAGTGATGTCAGGTGGCCTTGTCAGCTCAAGTTGGGGGAGGGGGTGCTGTCAGTGAGGGAGGAGGGGAGCAGGAGCTAGCCCTGGAAGCTGTAATTTCCATTTCCAAAGACAAGCATTAGCACATCAATTAGAAAGCTAACCTTAGAAATTATGGCTTTGGCTTCTTCTATCGTCTTCTTTAACACTTGCTTCATTTTTTCATTTGGAGCTGTTAAAAGAGGGGGGGGGGGCAGAGATGGTACCAAGACAGCCGCCGTTAAACACACCTATCGTTAAACACACCTATCGTTAAACACACCTATCTTTAAACACACCTATCGTCTCTTGACAACTCTTCTTCAATACCCAATCACTCCGCAGCGTCGGGAATGAGTGAGTGAGCGTGGGAATGTGGGACGGGGGGTGGGGGGGTTGGGGGGGTGGGGACTCGGGGGTGGACATGGACTGGTGGCTGTTAGGTGCCAGGTGCTGGTATCGTCCTGACAGCAGAGAGCGAGAGGGGGGGGGGCGTGAGTGCCTGTTATACAAAGTGGCAAAGGCGTGAAAGAGTAACTACCATTGGACTAGAGGGGGTTGGCAGGCGTTTTCAAGAGTGGGCCAGGGTGGACATGGCCCTGCAGGCCAGGGAGGCTCCTCCAACAGCCGGTTCTGGCACTGAGGCACAAAAGCAATCCGAGACACAACAAACGGGGTGGGTGCACCCCAACAGAACTTCACTTTCAGAAATAAGTGGCTAGCTGAATTTGGCCTGTGGGCCAGCCCCCAGACAAAAAAGAAGAAAATTATTAGGTTGGAAGTTTAGAAGCAAAAACAATGGAGAAGGAACACTCTACCAATTGGACACTGAAGGTCTAAGAAAATGGCTAACTTACTATCTGCTTAAAAGCGTGTCCTGGGGCTTCCATATGGACTCGGCTCTGTACCCAAGTGGCATATCCTTGAGTCAAAGGAACCTACACTTTGCCACAGCATCTTCAGAAAAACCCCAATAGCTGCCAGTCACACCCAACCCAACTTCCGATGATTATCTCCCCCAAGCCACTTGGTTGAGCCACATCAGGTTGCCAATATTCAACTATTTTTGACTTAGAAAAATGGTACAGTCATATGGCTCATCTATTTCAAAGCTGGGTGCTCCTTTGTAAGCACCAGGCGGCATGAACCTCCCTTATCCATCTAGATCCTAGGCTTGGCTCACAGGAGGAACAGAGTGCCGCAACTCACAAGTTTGCCTGCAAAGACTCGGGTCAAGTTTTAAACTTCAGGACTGCATTCATACTCTAGGGGCACAGCCCGGCATGAGCACCGAAGAAGGCTCCATCACCTACCTTGTCCATTCCTTCGTCCAATATCATCCTTCTTAAATACCGCACCTCCACTGGGAACACACTTCTCTCCCCACTCGTCCTTCAGCTTCAGTTCTTCCATCTGCTCATCAGTCAGCCCTTGCATATTGGGAGGGAGAAACACGCCAAGCTCTGCTAATTCTTGCATTTCTTCAAGACAAGAGGAAATGAGACGAGGTATCACCGTCACCATCATCACACCTTGTGGCCCCCACACCGTAAGCTCCAGAGAAGCTGGGTGTCTTGCTCACCCGCTTCAGGACCTTTTTTCACACAGAACCCCTTTGAGGGCAATGGTGGCATTCTCGTCCCCCATGTGGGATGGTTTGATTCCTGGCCAAGGAACCTCAAGCACAGCCACCTGCCTGTCAGTTGATCCCTGTGTGTGGCTTTGTGGCTGAGAAGGTGCCAGAGACGCTGCCACACTAAGGAGCAACCTGGTGACCTACTTCTCAAACTAAGCTAACGGCAACTCCACAGTCCAGCCTGAAAACCAGCACAGGGATGGCGCAGGACGGGAGCTGTTTTGTTGCAGTGGGCACTGGATGGCCATGGGCCCAGGGTGGACTCCACAGAAGCTAGTGAAAGTCACTACTGGAAACCTGCTAGACAGGAGCCATGGTGGAGCAGAGGTTTCAGTTGGGCTGCTAACACCAAGGTCAGTAGTTCAAAATCACCAGTTGTTCCTTGGGAGAAAGAAGAGATGCTTCCTACTCCCAGAGAGTGTTATAGTCTGGGAACCCCCCCCCCCCTCGCCCCCAAGGGGCAGTTCCACCCAGTCCTATAGGGAGACTATGGTCCGAACCGACTCGAGGGCAGTGAGTTTAGTTTGGATGTGCCAGACCTATTCTTGAGTTACCGAGTGAGCCCCATTCGACAAAGGGGCTGGCCTCACTCTAGGTGCCCCTGCCCAAGTCACAGTTGGTGACTGCCCTCCCTCAATGTCTGTAATAACTCAATGACTTCAGAACACTACTGTCAGCTGCTACCCAGTCAGCCACTGACTCGTGCACAGTAAACATAACCCAGGCTGATTGTGGTAGTTACATAATCTGGTGTCAATTTGAGAATTAAGAGTGTAGGGGTGGAGTCTAGCCATCAAGATATAACCAATGAGGTCTTTGTGTGGGCATGGCCTTCTCCTGAGAATCCTGGGAACTCCTATATTTTCCTCCTTGAAGGCAGAAGTCTCTCTCTGCTCACCCGCTGAGACATCCCTGAGAAGCCACTTAGACCTATTCTGATGCAGCCCTTGAAGCTGGAGAAGCCACGTGGAGACCCCCTGCCAGCGCTGCAATGCTTACAATACCACTGGACCCAGACTTTCTACCACTGGCCTGTGATCGTCCTGCATTCAGCGTCATTGCATGTCTTGCATGAGTCTGAAGAGGCCTTTATAGATTGGTATCGGGTACATGGGCTAATATTGGACTTATGGGCTAGGATTGGACTGGGTTGGGATGCTTTCTTCATGTACAATTACCCTTTGTAGAAAACTCTCTCTTCTACACATATGTGTTTCCGTGGATTTGTTTCTCTAGTCTACCCGGATTAACACGCTGATCCTGCACCATCCCCATTAGCATCTGTGGACTGGGTGACCGTGATTCATGCAAGTTCCTTTGTATGACTGGGATAAAATGAAAGTTTTCAGAGCAAGCTGTTTTTCCATCCAACAATCCAGGCACATTGTATCCATTGGCAGACTACAGTTCCTCCCACCCACCTTCCTCCTGTGTTTACCACACCCCATCGCCCTTGGATCTCATCTCCTCCTGCCTTGTGTGCGTTAGCCCTGGGCATCTGCTGCCTTTTTGATCCCCCACGCTGATGGCTCCAATGGGTATGCACCTACCTCCCCAGTGTACCTGCTCACCCTAAAGGCCAGTCATTTGGAGGAAATCTGAATCTGGGGGTGGGGTAGGTTGAGTTCAGTTTCAGGGTCGAGGGTGTTCAAGGCCCATCATCTTGGGAGTTCTACCAGTCTCTCTAAGACCAGGAAGTCTTGTCTTTCTTTTCACACAATAAAACTGCCCTTAACCGGAATCAAAAGCCTCATCTTTCTCCGGCAGACCGGCTGGTGGTTTCAAACTACTGACCTTGCTGTAAAGCAGCCCAACACGCAACCCACTACACCACCAGGCCTCCTGTGTTTCACCTCAGGTGTGTTGAAGTATGAAATTCACTTTAAAAAACCCAACTGGTTACGTTTCTACCTCTCCCTCTTGTTCACCTCATTACATCTGCTCTGCAGCCCCTTCACGGCTCCCTTCATCCTTCCCTTTCCCACCACTTTGGCCACCAGCACCCCAAGAGTTGGTTTCGAGACACAAGAACACTGGTCTGAAGAGTTGGGGTGCCAGGAGCCAGCCTTATCTTCCGAGGCGCATTTCCGAGTGATTTGCGGTCTATTCATCTGCGTTTCATTCCGGGAGGGGGGAAAAAAATCCCATTTCAACCCCAGCTGCTGCCAACCTTTTCACAGACGCGAGCCCCCGCCCCTAGGGTGCCCCGGAACGTCCTGCAGAGGCGGCCCAAACATCTCCATTTCTCAGCGCCCCGAGTATTCAGCCCCCGGGCCCAGCGCCGCCCAGGCCTCCACCCCACCCGGAGCCGCAGACACCCCGGGGGAGACGGGTTTGCGACGGTCAGGGTTCCCGGGCACACCTGAGCACAGGCGCTGCACCTTGAGCCTTCCGTTGTAAACCCGGGTCACCTGCACCGTGAGCTCTTCCAGCTCGGCGCTCCCGGGCGCCTGCAGCAGGAACTGGCTCTCGTCGCCGCGCTTCACGTGCAGTAGAACCATGGCGGCCCTGGGCTCTCCGGAGAGCCGGGATGCGCGGCCCACAGCCCCGACACTCCGGCAGCAGTTCCCCGGGAGAGCGACCGCGGCGCCCGGCCAACCGCAGCTTAGGAACCGGAACCAGGGCCTCAGACGCCACCGTGCGGCGGCTGGGAAACGGAACTCGCCCCCGGAAGCGGCCGTTGCCAGGAACCCTAATCAAACACAGAGGCTGAGGGGCCGCCCAATCAGTCAAAACCCTAGGTAGGTTAGCTGGGGTGCACCGAAACCCGCAATCCGCCCCCGACGGAGCTGCGCCAGGGACAAACACCCGCACAGACTGAGGCTCGTTGATCCAGGCCCGCAGGGGAAGCAGGATTCCCGGGGCGCCTCTCCCGGAAGTAGCAGTTGCCTGGCAACCCCCAACAGCCGCTTCCGGAGGGCAGGCGGGGCCCGCCCGGCGCCCCGAGCGCTTGAGATTCTGATTCTAGGGAGAAAGCGAAGGATGGATGGTGGTACCGAATTGGATTGTAGCACGAGGCCGGTAACTCCAGCATTACAGTACAGTAGTTTAGTAAACTTGCTGTTTTCCTAGCTGCATGCCCAAGCTTAGAAAAGAGTAGAACTTTGCCACACGCGAAGCTATGCCGTTTGCCATCCTGCCTTGGGGGCATTCCGTACTGTACTCCAGGCAGTCCCCATGCATCACGCTATGGACTAGACCTCCACACGTGAAGGTGCCTGGCCAACACACAATCGCACATTGTTAGCCACGTCGTCAGTCTCCTGGCAGTCTTGCAGGGTGTTCTGGTAAGGGTAACATGGGATTTGCCTCCAAATGTGGAGGGGGCTGTTGGACTTACAAACAAAGCTGTCAACTCCCGTATGACTGTAGGCGTTTATTAAGGATTTACAGAGGAGGTGAGCCCAGGACAGCAATAGGCTGTTCTCCTCGTCCCCAGTGGGAAGCAGAGGCTTCCATGGCCTTTGTGAACCCACCGAGTGCGTTATCATGCAGATATGTGCTAGCCGAAATGAGTAGCGTGGCCATATTCGATCACAGAGCCTGTTTTTCCTATAATTTGCAGTCTCTGAAAAATCTTTCTTCTTGCTCTTATGAATAAGCATTCTATGGAGAGGTGAAATAAATGAAAATGCCTTGGGTTAAAATACTTGATTTAACCATAGGAACTGATCTATAATCCCTCAATTTCACTTGATATGGGTATGCAAACTGTTCAGAGAATTGATTAAGAAAAAGTCTTCCCTTTTGAGCAAAGTAGTCAAGAGGATAAAGACATATTTATTTTATCTGACAGTACATTTCACAGGCTATGTACAGGAAGTATGCCACTGACTTTTAATACTTTACTTCTATAAAGTATATAGTTATAAATAGTGTCACATAAGCAATAAAATTCTTACATATAAACGGCAAACTACTATAGAGAATAAAGAATTCACAAAGAGATCCTTAGTGTCTAATTTCTGCTCTGCTTTACCAGAACAGTAAATAATTTAATAATACACAGAAAAGTGGCTAGTTATTTGCAGCATACCTTTTTCACTTTCGTAACTTTGAGCACTTTCAGCAACTTGCCAACTGTGCTTTTCCTGATACAGACTGAGCTGCTGCATGATATGTATGCTTTAGACAGTAGTTTATATTCAGGAGGGAAGACTGCTCACGGGACTGCATTTTTCACTAGTGAAGTTTACCTAATAATGAATTATCTTGTTAATGGAGAGCAAATACTAGATATACTAATCACGTTGATGTTAAAGCCACAGTTTCAACAAGTTAATTCACATTTGAAGCACAATGCTTATAGTTAATACTGGAGTTTCATATATACCACTGCTGAAATGATTAGACTCCCCATCCCTCCCACAAAACAAACCCCACAATATAAAACTCACAAGAGTAATTTCTAACAGCAAATCCTGGCTGTTTAACAGAGAGAGGATTATTTCTATAAATAATAGTGTTTTGCTAACACCTGTGCATTTAGGAAAGTGCCTTTGTGTTTCAAGTGCGATGCAGCTTACTGTGCTTTACCTATTCTTAGCCATAAACTCTACTTCCTGATTCTCCTCCAGTGCACATCTTTATGCAATGTGGGCAGAGGAATCTAGGTGGACATATACAACCCTTTATATAAAAGGAAGAGGTTCCCATGGATCTTAATGGGTAGAAACGATCTTAATGTAAACTGAGAACTATTGCTCAAGGAGTTGTCTGATTGTGTTTACGAACTGATATCAAAACACTCAGTTCTGTAAAAATCGTGTGGACTTGTACATAAAATTCATCAGAGCAGGGTTAGTTGCATATTGGCAGTGCGGGAGACAAAATCCACAGCTCTGTTGAGGCATCGCCACCAGAGACAAAGCAGCATCGTGGATGTGCGATCTCTGAAGGGGACTAGGACACTGAGCATGTGCCCAATCCAAACACACTGGGGACGGCTGCTTTTCCTGCACAAAGCAAAATGCCCGGGTGAGCGCAGCAAAGACTTGAGTGTGGGAGGGAACTGGACAACAACTAACTTGATGTACGGAGAGAAGAGGGTAGACTGGCGGTATGTGCCTTCCCTACCTATAAGGCCATAGTGCTTATTTTGAGAGGGCTGGGATAGCCATTCACATGGTGCCAGGACCTCTTCCTCGAGAGAAAAGTATAAGGAGGGGCTAGAGTAGAAAGGAACTGTTGGCGGGGTCGGGGGGGAGGTGTTTGAATAGACGGTTTGGAATGGTAGATAAATCGGGCTCTGTAGGGATACTATTCTAGCTAGAGAATAAAATGTCCAAAGTATATGTCCCATTAATTTTTTGGTAAAGATATATTTTTAAAAGAATTTTTGTTAGAACTTTAATGTTAGAACTATGTGATCCAAATTATATCCTAGAATTTAAATAGTTTGACATAGCTGTAGCTATGTGTGTGTGTATATATATATACATATATATATGTATACATGTATGTACTTGTATATTTTTAAAGCAATGCCTTCCCAAACGGTTCCAGTATAACTCGGGCAGATCTTTGGTAAACATTCTTAAGTACCAATTGTTACTAAATCTGAAATGGCTACAGTAATATCAGCTAAAGTTGTTGGGACTTTCTGAAATTCTTGAAAGAAGATTCACAAAGAAATTTGGAATAAGGACTATTCTCTAAAGTAGTTTTAAGCATTTTTTTTCTGGCTCCTACTCTCTTCTATCCATCTGAACAAAAACACATCAAAACTCCAGTTAATAATGAGATGGCTGTTTCCTTATTCCCAATGTGCACTTATTACAACTTTGTATACATTAAGTAGTGGTATTTTTGAAGGTACAGTGTGTTCAGCAATTCCTTATTGCACATAATGAATAACAAATGCCCCATTCTTCTGGCTTTACCCAGACAAGCTGAAAAAAACAACCCCAACCCAAACAATTACAACCCAGTAAAACACAAGTTTTCTACTGTATCCCACTATCTTTCTGTAAAGTCTAGAGTGGGTGATGCCTTAGACCCCAAGGCTGTGAAAGGATCTCCTGGTGGGGCAGGGCCGGGTGGAGGGACAGGCGGTGGGGGCGGTCTTCTTGATGGCAGCACACAGAAGGAAGCAGTTGTACCTTTCTTCCAGTCATCGTCAGGTGTCAGATTTGAGCCAGAAAGTGAACCTGCCTGGCTACCCAGGGAGCTTGGACCACCAGTTGACTGTGACTTCCCTTTCATACCCAAATCCTCTTCCTCCTCAAAGGTTACCCATCCTCTTGGATTGCTAATTTTATCTGCGGATTGGCTCTGCAGCTCTGAACTGTCTGGGAAGCCATCAAGGGAAGATGAAGGCTTGCTTCTGTGAGGAGGCCTGAGTGCCTGCAGAGAAGGGGGAGGGCCGCGGGCATCGAGGCCTTCTTTGGAGAACCATGAAACCACTGCCTCTGATTCTAGAGAGTCCGCTCGGAATGGGTTTCCAGGAGCAGTCCTGTCCGTGAAGGGATTCGTACTGGCCAAGGTAGTGATAAAAGGGTTCGGAGAACTTCGAATATTTTCCTGGGATTTACTCCGGGCTGGAATTGGAGGCGTGGGCAGCATGCAGTTTACAGCGCTCATGGTACCAACATGACTTTGTGTTGCAGAAGGCAATGGAATCAACCCTTCTGGGTTTGGGGTTAGAGCAGGTGAGGTGTGAACAGAGAACTGAGCACTTGACACAGCAAGCAGATTAAATGACAGATCTTCAAATGGGTCATTCTTCAAAGGTGGTTCTAGTTTGATATCAGAGATTCCATTTGTTTTCACCTGGAAAAAAGAGAGGACACTGAATAACCAGAGTTTATATTTACCGTTAACATCCCCTTTGCTTCCTGTCTCAATTGTTCTTCATTTTAAGGGGCAGGAATACAAATCTGGAAATGAAAAAGCAGCTTTGTGTACTTTGCTACTCTGGTGGTTTAAGTAAAATAATAGAGCTAAAGTCTAATTATTTTAAACTTCTCTGAATAAATCTTTCTTCTACACACATTTTTTTAATGCCAAAGAAATGGAATAGCACTCATGGCATGCCAGTATTGAAATGGTGAAAGGGAGAGACCTGCACAGAATTAACCACTGACTTCTGTCCTTGTTCAGTCCTGTCACAGGTCAGCAGGGACAGAAGTCCAGGTTCAGCACTTCCAACACCTGTCTATGAGGATGATGTGGTTTCACTGTTCTTATATTTTCAGTAAAATTAATGTCATCATGAAAATTCAACTCATGGACAAAACTTTAGTTGTGCTTTAATAGAGTTGTATCCCTAAGCTGAAGACAGTACGTCTTTTCCTTTGCTCCTTGGAAGCAATGAGTTTTTCTAGCATTCTTTGCCTTTTAATATTGAGTTGTCCTTTTCAGAATAAGCAATGTAAATCGTCCTGCAGCTTTTCTTAACCGTTCCTCATCGTATAAACATATTCCACAGCAGATATGCTCACAATAACCAATTGTAACTATTTCCTTGAAACCAAGGTGAAAGTCCATTTTCTTTTTGGTGCATTAATTCTGAAGTACCACAGTGAAGCTGTGCTCAGAACAAAGCCAGTTCTCTCCCAGCGCCAAAGGTGGTCATGAACTCCTGCTGAATTACTTTAGTCACAAAAGGTCCACACTGTCCCCAGAGTGCCTGCCCTCTGTGCCTAGTTCATGAAGACGCCAGTTGGAACAGAACCAGGCTACCGTGCTCAGCAAGTCCAAAGGTTCTTCTGGGAAACAAAACCCTGATCCGGGCCTCGTGAGCAATTTAATTTGAAAGGCACTTCATTATTCCTTAAAAAATACAATAAAAGCCCCTATATAATTGTTACAGTTGGATAAATGACAGCCATTTATGCCAACTTCAAAGAAAAGCACAAAAAGAACTTTAAAGTTGAAAAGGGCTGGTGGGAAAGCGCACGCTTGTTGTTGTCCCCCAGTCCACCAGCCTTCCCCAGTCCCACTCAGAGAACAGGTATGCTGTCCTCATAAAATGACACCACCCAAAATACAAACATCCTGTTAAAGAAAAACAACTGGCTTTTCATGAAATACATTGGGGAAAAAGTCCAGTAGCCCCAATGAAATGTAATTGCATGTTACAAAACAGCAATGTAGGCACCATTAAGAATAAGGAAAATAAAGAACATGAATATTCAGCTCCAAAAGGAAATTATGTAGATAACTTGGTAAGTGAATACCATTCAAGTATCCGAGTTATTCAACTGCATAGCATTATAATTAATGTATTGAATGAACAAGTAGGTTTTTCTTAAAATTTAATAAATGTATACAAATAAAAGGGTAAGTACGTCACAGACTGAAATATTGTGGCGTAAGTGTCTAAAAGGTAAGCTGACGCATAGGAAGGAATTCTAAAAGTTTATGGAAAAATTCCATTATTGTTCAATTCCACTTTTCCACGAGTCATTTAAAGTATATATGAAAATATACTTCAGAAACTAATTTATCAGAGGCATCATAAAATTATAATTAACTATATTATTGGTAATCTCTGGATTACTTCTGATTATGAAGATAAAACAGATATACTTGATTAGACCTGGGGACCTACTCTCTCAAGGCAAAGTGAATGGCTCACACTATCGACATAATAGAACTGAGAATTTTATTCTTTGCACAGCTTAAGGTAGTTGCTCATTAAACGTAATGCTGTATTTTTAAATATCTTTATTTTCCTATGTAAGAAAAACATTATTTCAAAATAAGTTAAAGGTAATTTGGTAGATGCAGTGTCATTTTGCCCAATCAGACTTGAAATTACAATGAAAGCCACATCATCGTTCAGTCTAAGTAGGATTTGTGATGACTTGACAATAATGTGATTATATTTTGACCAAGAAAGGTGTTGGAAGGATCTTGAAGTAATCCTCTTATAATCTTAAATTTAATCTTTTTAAACCATCAATCCTTTCTTAACAAAAGAATCTTGCTGGGCAAACTACAGGCAGTCCCTGGATGATGAATGAATGCTGCTCCTAAATCTGTTTTTAAATTGAGTATGTACCTACACTGGGATAGGTACGGTTTGCATCAGCTGGTCAAATGTCTGTGTGAGTGTACAGATCACCTTTAATGCATAAGGATTAAAGAACGCCTCAGGAAAGGAGGGAGAGAATGGCTGCACAGTGTCAAGGTTAAAACCAATGTCATCACACTGTACGAGCAGACACTGCTATAGAGAATCTACATGTAAACTTTTTTTTGCATAGTCCCCAAACAACAAAAGAAAATTTAGGAAAAACAAGCAAACACAACTGGAGAACACTATCATGTTGTGACACACCTGGGTCTTCCTGACTGGAGTCAACTCCACAGCAACTCTTGTTATTTTAACAAAGACTCTAAATAGAGCTTCACTGTGTGAGCAAATGAATCTGCAAAACGAACACCTTCTGAGACATGTGCCTTCTCTTACTGGGAGATCTTATTTCTCGATAAGACCCTGAAAATCACAGAGCGGGAAACTGGCGTCCGTAAGTCGAGACTCCTAATGTCTAGGAAACGAATGCTTAAAATCAGTTGAGATGAACATGAGCGAGTGCTGGTACTGCTGTCACCCAGAAGCTTCTTGAATTAATTCCAGACACCAATAAAAACTGAAACCAGTGTCTCAGAAGGCTATGCCTGACGTCTGGAAACTAAGCCCAGGCAGCCCCCTTTTTGTAAATAAAACAAAAAAAAATCCCAATACACTAAAAATATCTTTAACATAAGTTATGCATTATGGTAATTTTTGGATGCATTCATGAGCAATTATATGAACTTCAAATTTGTAATATAATACGCTTGGTCAGAGGTTGATTCATAGCTACAGTTGCACGTTAAATTAGATGCTTATAACCTAGGGACTGCCTGCAGCTAGGGGGAAAACTGCCAAAAGAAAATCTAAAAACCATGACAGCATTTTGTGTTTATGTAATTCTGTTATTTCACAATTATGCCACTGTTAAAATTGAGAACCAATTTGGTTGTGCCACATGAGGCGTTCATACATCTAAATCTTACCCCTTGGAGCTACATAGTTTAGTTCTGTTAAATTTCATTAAAATTCAAGAAAAAATTATAAAGCATTAGCAAGAAACACAAATGGTTCCTAAACATTTAAATACTAAGGAAAATAAAAAACAAATTTTATGGTATGGTAATAGGATATATTAATATGGACAGGTGGTTTTTTAAAAATGAGTGACTTTTAGATGTATGAAGCAGAAGATTCATACATCTAATGTGCTAGGACAGATGAAAAGCACATAAAAGATTGATAATAGTCAGATACCTGTTACCCTGATGGTGGCTCCTGCTTAGAGAAAGGGAACACAGATAGCAAAGGAAAGAGTTAGGACAATCCCAGACACACCAGCCACCTAACAAGTCAGTCTTTAAAAGGCCTCCAGTCCTACGCTATTCACAGAATCTAAGAGCAATGGTATTTACGGGTTACAGCTTTACTTGAAGAAACGATTCCGAGTCTTTTTAGAATTTTGAATGGAAAATTCATTACTGCACTAGGACCCAGAGTTAAATTTTGTCTGAGGCTGATTACTAACTAGTTTTGTTATTTCACAAATACATCGTAAAAAGACTAAAATATTTTAGGCAGCTTAGGATAACCTATGGATTGGCCACTTTTAGAGAAAATGCACAAATAACAGCACTTTGTAAAAGGGCTAGTACACTGAAAATTAGTATTTATTTAATAAATGATCAGGATCTGGACCTGCTCCATATTTCTCAAATTTTCTAAAGGATGATATTATCATTAATGCACCTTACAATTTAAACAGGAAACTAGATTCTAGATTTGTATTTACAAACGAAGGCCATCTTAATCTTCCTGTACAAGGAGCTCTGGTGGCACAGTGGTTAAGCGTTCGGCTGCTAACGGAAAGGCTGCTCATTTGAATGCCCCAATCACCAGCGGCTCTGTGGAGAAAGATGAGGCTTTCTGTTCTTGTCAAGATTCACAGCCTTGGAAACCCCATGGTAAATGAGGCTCCTGCTGTGATCCCAAAATGACTACAATGATTTGGAATAAGCAAGGAAACCTGGTGCCGGCTCTTATTTCTATAAAGAACCATAGCTCACACAAGAGAAAATGAGGATCACTCTGTGTTTTCTGAAAATTCTCCACACCGCATTAGTCTAGGGGTGGGTCTGACCCATATTTCTCTCCAGGAATTGAAAGCCATGACGAATTTATCAGCCCGGCACAATAAGCAAAATAAATTTGTGTTGTTCATCCTAATTTAATAACTCTCCAAAGTAAATAATGCCTGGAGAGAGGGAGGCAAAATCATACACACTTAAAAAAATTACCATGAGAAAACAGCCTGGAAACTAGTTGGAAATGGTCCACAGAACCCTGATTTCGGATCACACTATGAGAACCCCTGATCTAACCAGACATTTAGTATTTGACTGGTCTGTGAGGTCAAATGACACTCATCAGTCAAAGTCATATCTCAAGATGCTATTAATATCAAGACACCAGAATTAAAAAAAACAAAATAAAGCTCATGCTTACTTCTTATAAAAACTATCATTATAATAAGTATGTTCGAAGGTTATTATACATCCACATCAAAAATGATGTTTTATTTAATAGTGAGACTTACTTGCTGTTGTGAGGAAGTTTCTGAAGGGAGGTTATGGGATGACCTGCTTCGAGGCGGTGGTTGGGGTGGAGTTTCCAAAACTGGCTGTGGGGCAGACTGAGGCAAAGGTGCTGTCATAGGGACAAGAGGATCCTGCATCTTCTGAACAGGTGGGGGCAGAGAAGGCTGCACAGGAGGGGCAGTCTGAGGCTTCAGTGGTTCAGGAAGGTATGCTGAACCTAAAAACAAAAATCATTTTTAGATGTTAGATGTTTTCTAGAAAACTGAGGTTTTTTTCACCTCCCTTAAAGGAGAAGCTCTAGTGACCCTGATATATAAGCATTAGACATCAACCACAAGGTCAGCAGTCCAAATCCTAAAGTAGCTCTGCCAGAGGAAGCTAAGGGTTTCTCTACTCATTAAGATTTACAGTCTTGGAAACTATATAAGGTTGCTATGAGTCGGAATGGAGCCAATGGCAGTGGGGTTAGTTTATGGAAATATCAGGACTTTCTATTTTCATTTTCCAACAAGAAACCTTCTTTCCTGTGGTATTTTCTAAAGGAATGAGATCCAGATTGGACTGCACTGTGCAAAGTGGAAGGTTACAGAAGGGAAAAAAAGCAAGAAAGTATAGGGAAGACATTGGTCTTTTGAATACAGCCTCTACCTTTAGGTGTTTCCAATGGTTTGCTTTGGCTTTCAGGAGCCAGTCTTCCAGCAGATACCCGAGCATGGCTCTGTGGGGCACTGATCACTCCAGCACGGGGTGGGATCATCTACAAATGGGAAATGTAACATTTGAGACACCTTTTTTTCTTTTTAAACCATGGATGAGATTCTGTGAAAGTACCTGCTTCTATCTATAATTATTCCTCAACCTGCTACTTTACTTTCTATTATAGTTACAATGGACACATTGTACATTCTTCTTATTCTTTTTAAACTACTGTGAATTGGCTTACTATGTGCCAGGCATAATAAGCACTGTATAGGAATATTCTCATTTAAGCTTCAAGATAGGTAGGTCAGCATCATTCTATCACCGCTATCTCAAGATGAAAGAGCCCTGCTGACAGAGCAGTTACAATCTAGGCTGCTAACCACAAGGTCAGCAGTTCAAAAAGCACCAGATGCTCCATAGGAGGAAGACCAGGCTTCCTATTCTGGAAAGAGTTACAGTCTTGGAAACCCATGGGGACAGTTCTCCCCTGTCTCATAGGGGCCCCATGAGTCAGAATCCACTCGATGGCAGTGAGTCTGGATCTCAGAATGAGAGCATATATGTAACCTGCCCAAGATCATACTGGTAGAAAATGAGAGCTAGGATCAAATCTCAGTCTGACCACAGGGCACTTGCTCTGAATCACTGTGGACCACAGTCCCAGTTGGTCTGGGAGAATGTTAAAGTTCACCAGGACCAGAGAAAGATGCATTTGGAGTAATTAAGAGGCTTACAAGCAACCACACTCTGAATTTTTCCCTCTAGAAACAAGTAAATCTCTGGAACGACTAACTCAATATTCTAAATTAAATACATTAAATAAACTAAAGACACATTGCTGAAAAAAATTTCATTTCTGCAGGCTCTAAGCTCAGAATCTTATTTTAACTAAAAGTTATAGTATGATTTCAATCTCATTAAACTCTTGTTAGTATATTGGTGTTATCAGAATGTTAATTAAAATCCTTCTTAATAAAGGATGGATTCATTATCTCATGATTTTTATCAGATAAAGATAAAAAGCTATTCAAATGTATCAGGGTTTACGTATTTAGTACTGAGCAATTTCTTTTTGACCATTTCAGCATTATCACTTTCATCCAAATAATACAGTAGGCTTAGTTATTTTTGAAGATTATGCTAATATAAAATATAATGTTCGAGTGGAAAGGCACTTTATAGATTATCTGTTGCAGTTCCTTCACTTTAGTTACGTTAACTGAGGCCTTGAAAGGTCACGTGATTTCTCCAGGGTAGCAAAATGAACAGCAGTAAGTTTAGGCCTAGAAAATGGACTCCTTGGTGCCCAGGCTTGGTGTTACCTACCGGTCTGGGGGCAATGATTCCAGCAGGCACTGGGCCTGAGAGTCCTGCTTGAGGGGAAGGCTGATTACGTCCTGGAACACAGACATCACATCACAGCATTAAGCAGCAATAAAAGAAGCATGAAACCACGTACTTTCAGTCCAAGTGTCTATTTCACTGTTCAGCTTTAATGCTAAGTAGCTAAATTCAAGTGTTTTACCTATATTATCTTTCCGTGACATTCCAGGGCTTTTGGGTGCTTTGAAGCAAGAAGGAAAAAAAAAATTAGTCAAAGACAAAGGAATATTACAAAACATCCATTGGCTGTTTCATTACCAGCAGAAATGGGAGCATGAGATGGTGACAAAACAAAGTAGTTTGTGTTGGATAATGATGAAGGATATTATAATTATCAGTGCAAAGTGAAACAGCCCAGAGGTGAGAAAACAGAAGACTTACAGACACATTCAAGGGAAACAAGTTTAGCCCTCCATCTACTTCTTCACTCAAAAGGTCACTTTTAAAATCTGATTTGCCCAACAGAACTCTCTTCTATGGATCTAGACAAGTGTAATCAGCTTTTTTTTTAATAGTCAGCTTTTGTGCACGGTCAGAGTTTGTGTCCATGATCACAGAATATAGCACTACTGTTTCTCAGACACTGACAGATTTCTCAGTGAATAAGAGACAGAATTACTTATTCAAATTAGGTTCCTAACAATTCTTTTAAGGCTTCATGCTGTAAATCTCATTAGGGCAAAAATAATCTAATAAAGAGGTCTTCCGGATTTCTTTAATAAGTCCTATGACTAAGGTAGGAAACAGACACACCTTACTATCAAATACCTATCTACAGATGACATAGTGAAAAACAGCTGAAAGAAAAATGACATAAGTTACATCTTGGGTCGAAAAGACTAGAAGAGACAACATAATGAATCATCACCAACTCAAAGGCAATTGTTAAATGAAATATATCAGTCCTTTAACAACTATAATCTTAATGAATGGCCATCAATTTTGGTGTTCTATTAAACAAATCTGCCTCAGTCCATTAATACATTAAAAACATGATCTGAGATCATCCATAAAATAGTATATTCTTGAATATGAATATTAAGAATATAAAAAATTGTTAGTTTAATCATAGTAGCTAATTTTTAATCTTCCAGGTTTAGTATAGTACAATATATGAAACATTTGATGTAATTTGAAAGTCTTCAAACAAAACAGTAATTTTACTTCCTACTCTAGTGTCTTAGGAGCCCAGGTTAGGCAGTGGGCACTGGCTGCTAGGTGAAAGGGTGGTGCTCTGAACCCACCAGTCACTCCTCGAGAGAGAGATTCAGCAATCAACTCTGCAAACATCCACAGTCTCGAAAACCCTATGGGGAAATTCTACTTTTTCCTACAAGATTACTGACTTGGAATTGGTTTTTGTACTTAAGTTTTTAAGAAACAGCACAAAACAACATGAGAACTTCAGGGGAATTAAATAGATATCCATTAGAAACTATATACAACATAGATGAGACAAAGAAGAAAGTACAAGGTTACACAGTATACATAAGGAGGGCAAGGGGAAATTTACAACTGGGCTAAGAAAATATTTAGTATGTCTTTAAAAAACGGAGGGGCTGCCGCTTACAAACAATTGCTGTAGTGCAAGAACCTGTTACCTTCCATCTCTCTCCTAGCTACCCCAGGGCTGGGAGGGGCTCCAGCACCTTTTCAAAGAACAGAAGACAGACACACACACACACACACATCTATTGTTCAGGGCCCACAGTACAGAATGAAAGGCATATACACAAAACTTCTGCATTAAACTTACTTTTACAAAGGGCTCTCTTTATTGTTTTCAACTTCTTCAGAGCTTTATCAGTTTAACGAAGACAACTTTATAGGCCTAGTTCACTCCTGAGTCCTCCCTTCCCTCAGAGGAATAGAAGTGTGGTGGCAGTTTTCCTCTTACAGCTGGGGTTATTTGCAGAGGAGGATTCTAGCTTCTAAGTGCAAAAAGGAGCCCAGGTGGTGCCCTGGTTAAGCTTTAACATTCAGCTGCTAACTGAGAAATGAACAGCGTGAAATCACCAGCCACTCTGCAGGAGAGCCTGTGGTAAACTGCTTTTGTAAAGATTTATAGCCTTGGAAACCTTACAGGGCGTTTTCCTGTCCTACCAGCCCACTATGAGTCCGAATCAAGTGATGTCCTTTTAGCTATTGTTGTGCTATATTCTCTACATCCAGAAGTTAGTTCTTGGTGAATTTTAAAAAGCTCTGAAAATTACTCTAGTGATTTTATTCAAGTTTAATACCATTCTTTACTTATTCTTTATCCATAAAGTTTACTACCGTTCTTGGCTTATTGGGTAAAATATATTGCAAGTACTACCTATACATATTCTCCTTAGGTTATGGGGAAAAAAGACATGTAAAAAATTTCTGATTGTTTTCCTAATCAGAGCAGAAGATAAACAGAGTTTATCAGACAAGTTCAAAAAGCAGGGCTTTGAACCAGGAAAAAAAAAATCGCTGTTATTAAAGTCAAAGGAAAAATTATCGCCTATCAGTAGAGGTACACCTCACTTTATTGGACTTTGTAGATTTGTACATTTTATAAATGGAAGGTTTATGGAAACCCTACATTGAATAGGTCATTGGTGCCATTTTCCAACACTATGTGTTCACAACATGTCTGGTGTCATCTTTGGGTAATTCCCACAATATTTCAAGCTTTCTCATAATGCTGTTGCATACTTAGTAACTACATTTACACACACTGGAACACCCCCAAAAAGAGGTTTTTTGGGTGTGACTCCCTTTATTGCAACCTTCACTTTTATTGCACCGTCTAGTTCTAAGCTTGCAATATCTCAATATCCTACATTTTGGAAAATAGTGCTGAAATGATTTGGTTATTTTTATTTATAAGATTATTAAAGCCTATACATAAACAAAGCCTATCTGTACTATTGTTTGGCATTGGTCACCAATGGCACCGGGCAGCTAGTGTAGAAATAAGTCAGCTACACATGTACTGTGGACTTCAAGGTAACATTACAATGATTTTGCAAAAGCACTTCTGCTGAATCTGCCTCATCCTTTCATGAGAACTAGATTAAATCAATCTGTCAAATGTATACTTCTGACTGAGTTTTTTGAGTTTTCACAAGCATGAAAGTAAATTTAAAGTGAGCTTAATCCAAATTAACACTTGAAATTAAAAATGATGCATTCATTTAAAAATGCATTATAGGTGGAAAAAGAGCAAAGGAAATCCCATTAGTTCTTAAATTTAAAAAATGAAGCATGAGTTTTATGACTCAAATTATGATAAAGCCATGCAAAGTGAATAGTACAATTCGGATAATTGTAAGAACACCCCAAATTTTAAAGACTTGGAAGTGATTTGTGGTCACTGTACCTGAATCCCTTTTGAAATTAACATGGCTTTAGGGAATTAAATATTTACAACCCAAGTGACAACATTTATCAATAAAAAATGCTCTAATAATGTATTGGGCTTGGTGATAGAGTGACTTGGCTCAGTTCTTTTTGCCTGCAGAAGACAAATCCTACATATGACTGAAACCAAACTCTGGCCTTTTACTTGACAAGAAGATAAGGTAACTATGGAGCTATTTTTAACTTGTTGAATAAATGTCTTTCAACTTGACATCTATCAAGCAGGCCTAAAGCCTATTTCAGCAATATGGATGATCAAACTCCAAATCACTACTGAACCTATGATCTACATATTATTATAACAATGTAAACTATTACCTCCAAATTCTTTTCTAGCAGGTGCAGGACTCCTAGCCCCTTATAGTTCATAAGAAAAGTATGCAGCAGAAAGAAAATGACATTAGACAAAGAATTGAGATGTCAGAGATTTACTACAAATTCATTATTTCAGACGTCATGTAGGAAATACAAATTAGTGACTAGGTTTTAAGAAAGCTTTTAAAATATATGTAATTATAATGATTTAAGAGGACACTATTCATTTAAAAAGAACATACAAAACTATTCAATTGAATATATTTATGTTCTTCAGTTCTAATAATTAATTACATAGAAAATAGTAAACTAATGAAATTATGCTTTAAAAAGTCAGAACTGAAGATTTTGGAAAATAAAACTTAGCTTTATTATATTGGGTAAAATACCCAAATAATAATTCACATGCTCAACTATATTAAATTAGTAAACTGCAAAACCAAGCACCTTATGTACACTTGTAAAGTGGTAGCTACGAACACATGTTAGAGAAATTCATTGGATGAACACTCTTTTACCTGTTCTGTCACACCTACCAGCCTACGTGCTCTGTGGGAAAAAGCTGAAGATGCAGCAACATAATATCTAGTAAGCTGGAGATTTGAGAGTACATAAAACACTTTGAAATAGGGTAGAGGGGAATTTTAAGTCTGGGAAAAATGAGCAGAAAATGTTTTCTTACCTGAAGGAGGTGGTGGCCTTTGTGGGGGGGAGGGACGTGCTGGAGGAGCAACTGGGCGTGGGGGAGGAGGTCGTTTGGGCTCTAAGGTCTGAGAAGAATCTTTTTGCTGCAATTGTGTTGCTGGCTGATTGTCAACTGGAGAACCTATAACAATTTACATTTATTATGGAACAAGAACAGACTCTAGACTCAGACTCTCTTGGCAGCAAGGTTTAAAGACCTTCATATACGTATGTAATGCTTGTACACATACAAATTTCTACTTTGCCGATTTTCTAAGTTGGCACATACTGTGTAAAGAGGTGACACACATTTTCAGTGTGAATGTCATAAGCAATCCTACCATTTTATCATCCTTTGGTGTGTCAAAAATAATGATGGCTCTATGTTAACTGTTAGCTGGAGCTGGGTCCCTGGTGCTGAAAACTACCGTATATACTCGTGTATAAGCCGAGTTTTTCAGCACAAAAAATATGCTGAAAAACTGGGGTTTGGCTTATAGACAGGTCAGTGGTACCCCCCCCACAAAGGTGGAGCGCCCATTATCTCACGGGTGATTGCCGTTTTCCACTGTTCATTCAAAGCCCCACTGACACTGCAGGGCTTTGAATGTTTGTTTACTCACATCTAACCAATCAGAGCCGTCCTATGACGTGGACGGCGCCAATACGCAAAAGCACCCGTAGTGATTCACTTACGGCACAGCTGAACTGGTAAGGATGTGTCTGTGGCTGCGCTCTGTCTCTCCCCTCTGGTCTCTGTGTTAATTCACATCCTGCATCTCCCACCCGTACGGACTCCTCCTGGCTAACACATCGCAGGGGGTGGGGGTGGGGGCACTACCATGAAAGTTCTTTTTCAAAGTCTTGTTTTTTTATCCTATTAGAAATGGATATTTTTGAACCAAAACAAAAACGCCGGTCATATGAGGCTGGTTTCAAAATGAAGGTTGTGTCAAGAGCAGAAGAGAGCAATAACAGTATTGCAAGTAGGGAATTCTGTGTTGACGAAAAGCAAGCAAGGGAGTGGCGGAAAATGAAGGCTGACTAGGAACAGATTCCAAAAGCTAAAAAAGCTCGTCATGGTTTAACGTCTTTTTATGGGGCTCTAGAGAGTGAACTGCATAAATGGGTTATGGAGTGTCGTCAAAATGGTTACTGCGTAACACACATGGGAATCCGCATACGTGCTCTACAAATGGCTAAGAATGACAAATATTAAGTACCATGCGTTGAAAATTTTGCTGTGTCAGCAGGATGGTGTACCTGCTTCATGAATAGGTTTGGCCTATGTTTGAGACAAAGAACAAAGATTTTCTAGAAATTGCCACAAGACCTTGAAGAAAAAATTATGTCATTCCAGTCATTTATTATAAAACAAAGAAGGATTTATAATTATGACCTGGCAGATATTGGGAATATGGATGAAACTGCCATGACTTTTGATCTTCCAAGCAACAGAACTATGGCAAGTTTAGGAGAAAAAAAAACATTCTTCTCAAAACCACAGGAAATGAAAAAAAAACAATCACTTGACAGTTGTTCTATCATGTTTGGCTAATGGAACTAAGCTGCAGCCTGTCATTATTTTTAAAACAGGCCTTGCCTAAAAAGATCAATTTCCCACCAAGAATTACTGTGCGTGCACATGTTAAAGGCTGGATGGATGAAGACGGAACAAAAAAATGGCCGGAAGAAATTTGGAACCGACGACCAGGAGCAGCCTTAAAGAAAAAGCCATCGTTACTTGTTTGGGATATGTTCAGTGCCCACCTCTCAGATGACATAAAAAATTTAGCAAAATCTAGTCAAGTTACTTTAGCCGTTACTCCAGGTGGGCTTATCTGTACTGCAGCCTCTGGATGTATCTTTGAATAAGCCTTTTAAAGACCACGTGCAAAAGATGTGGCATGAACGGATGTCATGTAGTCAAGCCCAACTAACAAAAGGAGGAAATCTCATGAAGCCTGACAGAGTTAATAGCAAAGTGGGTTCGAGATGCATAGGAAGACATTCCAGAAGACATGGTGCGACGTGCCTTCCAGAAATGTAGTATTAGTAATGCTATGGATGGCAGTGAAGACTGTGCTTTGTATGAAAATGACAGCAGTGATGGTGATGACGGCGATCTCAGTGAGGACAGCCTCTATGATGACCTCACACCAGCTGAAGCTCTGCACGGATGATGATGAGGAGGAATCCAGTTCTGAAGGATTTTAACTCTACTTCTTAGCTTGGTTGCTGATTGAGCTCAGGGAATAGTACTCTTAAGGTATCATTGTTGATACTGTATTGTTTTTGTTGAACCTATTTTCCACTTACTGTGCTGGTTCACTAATGTTAAATGACTTTTTGTCCTTTTATTTAAAATAAATATTTAAATAGATTACCCCACTGATGTCTCAATTTTTAGTAATTTTATTTTCATTTGTTTTGATTATTGAAACTCACCAATAGCATCTGCATTTTCCACCCTAGGCTTATTATACTCGAGTCAATCAGTTTTTCTGGTTTCCCAGGTAATAATTAGGTACCTTGGCTTATACTCGGGTCGGCTTATATTCGAATATATACGGTAAGCTTGTTTGAGTTATGTTGTGAGCAGTATGCTGGCTGTTACGGATAAGAAACAAAGGGGAGTTTCTTCCTTTCTCTCTCCCTTAGGTGATCTTGAATGTAATCTAATAAAGCCAGTCTTCCAGGAGTCGAATAGAAACATTAGAAAAAATTTTGAAACAAGAGATGTTCTAAAGATGTTGACTGGCATGGAATCGTGATGAATAAGTTAATATAAAAAGTTCCAGAGGCACATCTTTTAACATTGAAGGAGAAATGGCTATAAAGTGCAATTTTAAAAACCTACATATAGTTATATTGAAACAATTCATTTTAAATTATGACAAGCATATAGATTAAAAAAAAACAGTTCATGTTTCAGAGTGAATTCTGAATTCAGGCTATCCAGTGTGTCAGTGTAGAACTATGCTCTATCGAGTTTCAATGGTGGATGACTTGACATCAACAGTAGGCCTTTCTTCCAAGGTGCCCCTGGGTGGGCGCACGCCTCCGTCCTTTTGGCTTGCAGGGATGCACATTTGCTGTTTGTTCTAGACTGACGTTGTTGTGTGTCATCTATCTGATTCTAATGTAGAGCAATCCTACAAGACGAGTACAACTGTTCTCCAGGATTTCTTGGGCCAGGTCTTCTCTCCAGCAGAGTGGCTAGTGAGTGCAAAGGCTGCTGAGCACTTTATCATTGTGCCACCAGGACTGCTTATATACCTGTCAGATCAAATCAATGGGATTTTGGCAAATGTGTTCTTACCATGTTGTTTCTGTTATTAGTTATCATTAACGATTACAATAAAAAAACTCAAATTTTAAAGAAATAAACAAACCTGACTACATAAAAAATTTTGAATTTTTCCCATCAATCACAGTGATGATAAAACCTTCTTTCCCAGTGAGGCTTATCATCTCAATTAAGTTTCCTCGTTTGTATACATAGAACACAGGATTAACCAAGAGTGTTCCCTAAAGGATAATCAAGTCCGTCAGCGGTCTAATCCTGTGAAACCAAACGCTCTGGGTGAAAGAAAGTTACACAAAGCATTACAATAAAACCCGTACTTTGTGAACTTGGAGGCCCTGGCGTTCTCATCGGTGCTCGGCTTGGTCTTATTGGAAGGGACGGTACAGGACCTTCTGCTATGGTAGGTGACTGGCAGGGACTGGTCCGGGGTGAAGAGCTTGGAGAAGTGGCGAGGGCAGAGCTTGAAGATGGCTGGAGATGCTGTGGAAGAATTTCCTCAACCTCAGCACTATAGTCATCAACATCACCTGAGGAAAAACCAGGTCATAGAAGATAGCACCATTTAACTTTCTCAGAGATTTCATTCCCCCCACAACCCACGCCTAGAAGGGTTAAACACACCAAACAAACCCACATCGAAAACACAAATGAAATAAGTTGAGAGACATCTAGAAACAAAGTTTCTACGTATGGATCTAGAATTAGTGCAAACTCTCTTGGAAATCCTGTGGGGCAATTCTACTCGATCCTTCAGGGGTCACTGATTCACAGTTGGCTTGAGAGTGGTTTGAGTCTTGGTATATTGATGATGGCTCAGCCTATTGCAGTCCTTCCTAAACCTTCTTCCTGTGCTCTATGGGACTGCTCTCTGTCCACCTGGGTCTGGTACACAAACTTACATATAACCACAATCACAAACCCTTCCTTACGAGTCTCCTCACTCCTCTGTACCCTCAGGCGCCTCTGACCCAACATACACTGTTGACGGCATGTCTTGCGGTCTCCTCTGCATCCCTATTTGCCTCAGAATTGGAAAGTGGGGTCAGGATTTACCTTCCAACCAAATTCCAGAACATTGATCTTCCAAAAGCAAACACAAAATTCTACTTCTCAGAGGTTATGACACTGGAACGCTCTTCACCCCTCCCTTGTTGCAATCATTGCCACCCTCATTCCTTTGGTCACCTGAGCCTATCCATGAGGACTGAACAGAGAACAAGATGGAAAGTTGAGTCCTACCATCTTTTGGGGACATCAAAGTCCATGGGGACAAGCCCATTCCACACTGACATACATGATATGGTCTTATGCTAACACTCACCTCCAGTGCAAACACAGATGCCCCAGATACTGTGGCCCTTCAAACAGCACTACCCCTCACACAGTAAGCTCCAACACTTTAATTTAACCACCTCCCAGGAATTCAGCTCTCTCTGCTTCAGATCTTTTGACTTCATCAGGGTCCAGAATCCCTCTAGGGTAGCCCACAGCTGATATTACTGTCTTCTCTATTTAGCGTTGCTGTCTGTGGTTTTCCACCTCAAACATTTCCTTACTTCATTATTCTTCCATCACACCTGCTTGACAAAACCCCATCCCCGGGTTAATTCTACTATTTACTCCTTCTGTAACAACACCTGAACTGTTGCTACTGCTGTTAAAATAAAAAGGAGATCCTGATGACTATAATCACATTCTAAATGTGTCATCGTGCCTTGTGAAGCTGCTGGCAATCCATGGTCAGCGATCCTCGTCTCACCTCTACTCAAACCGTGTGCTCACTGCCCCCCCACCCCCCCACACACAAAAAATTCCACTGGGAGCTTTCCCTCTAAACTTCATAGAGCAAAGAGAAGCCAGTGAGAGCCCCTTCAACAACCTGTCCCTGCACCAGCCTCAGGTACTGGAGTAGATGGAATAAAGGAAGTTCAACCCACTCGTTTGCCCAGCCACCTTGCTCTATCAATTATTCTGCTGTGTCCTTCCCCAATACTGTCAACCCCTTATCCTCTGCCAGAACTTAAAAAAAAAATCAGCATTAGGCAGTACACTGACAGGGAACTGTACGCAGCAGTACATTGGCAAGAAACTGACAAAAGTTACGACCAGATTCAGAAGAGGATGTGGAACAAGGGTTATCATTGCTGATGTTACATGAATCTTGGCTCAAAGCAGAGACTACCAGAGAGATGTTTACTTGTGTTTTATTGATTATGCAAAGACAACTGATATGTAAACTATAAGAAACTATGGATAACTTTGAGAATAATGGGAATTCCAGAACACTTCATGGTACTCATGAGGAACTTGTACATGGATGAAGAGGCAGTTGTGCAACCAGAACAAGGGTATACTTTGTCAGGGGAAGCCACCCCCCTAACACATCATTACAGTAGGCACAATTGTACAGCGATAATAAGTAAAGATCATAGTAAAGTTATAGAGAGCATGAGAGATAGAAGAGGAATATTGAAATAAATGGAGTCAGACACGATTCATGGTAGCATGCTCACCTCTGCCCCATTAGATGGTCCACGTGGAGGGAGAGAATTTAATGCTAGCCCAGGCCTTTTATATTCTCTGGGGATGTGCAAGCCCTCTAATTATAGGTGAGGACATACGTCACAGGAAGGGGCTGCGCTATAGGTAATACAGTAATGAGAGGGGGGTGGTCTAGGGACATACAAGCAATAGGAAGGGGAGGGTTTGGGGTTATACATGTGACAAGATAGGCAGATCCTAGGTTTTGGATGGGGGCTTAACTCTGACCTATTCCCTATATCTCCATAGGAACCAGTATCAGTAGGGTGTAAACCCCACCTACGGGAACCAAATAGATGCCTGCAGGTGTCCATTGTCTTTAACAGCAGGGCATGGGGTCTACTGCAGTCTGGTAACTTGGAGGATGGCTGTGAGCGTCTGACCTCCCCCCACAATACTACATGGTTTAATATCAGGAAAGGCATGTGTCAGGGTTGTATTCTCTCACCACACTTATTCAATCTGTGCGCTGAGCAAATCATCAGAGAAGATGGCTTTTATGAAGAAGAGTGCAGCACCGGGGTTGGAAGAAGGCTTAATAACAACCTGGGATATGCAGATGAAATAATCTTTCTTGCTGAAAGTGAGGACTTGAGGCACTTGCTGATGAAGATCAAGGACTATAGCCTTTAATGTGGCTTGTGACTTAATGTAAAAAAAAACCCAAATTCTTACAACCGGACCTATAAGTAACATCATGATAAACGGAGAAAAATTGAAGTTGTCAAGGATCTTGCCTCGCTTGGCTTCACAATCAATGCTCATGGAAGCAGCAATCAAGAGATCAAAAGACTGACTGGATTAGGTAGATCTGCTGTACAAGACTTCTTTGGAGAATTGAAAAATAAGGATGTTACTTTGAGGAATAAGGTGTGCCTGACTCCAACCATGTTATTTGACAATGCCTCATATGCATGTGAAAGTTGGGGCAGTGAATAATGAAGAGTGTAGAATAGATGCGTGTGGTGCTGGAGAAGAATATTCAAGTACCATGGACTGCTACAAAGGACAAACGGATCTGTGTTGGAAGAAGTCAGGGTGTGAGGTAGTACCGATGAAGAATACAGCTTTCCCCCAGATCCTGGATGCTTCCTCCCCACAACTACCATGATCCGAATTCTACCTTGCAAGTCTGGACAGAGCAGAGGTTGTACACTGGTGCATATGGGAGCTGGAGGCACAGGGAATCCAGGGTGGATGATACCTTCAGGACCAGGGGAATGAGGGGAGATACTGGGAGAGTAGAGGGTGAGTGGGTTACAAAGGGGGAACCGATTACAAGGATCCACATGTGACCTCAGAGACAACAGAGAAGGAGGTGAAGGGAGATTCCGAATAGGGAAAGATATGACAAAACATTAATCTATAAATTATCAAAGGCTCATGAGGGAGGGGAGAGCAGGGAGGGAGGGGGAAAAAAAAGAGGACCTGATGCAAAGGGCTTAAGTGGAGAGGAAATGCTTTGAAAATGATTAGGGAAAAGAATGTACAGATGTGCTTTATACAATTGATGTATGTATATGTATGGATTGTGATAAGAGTTGTATGCGCCCCTAATAAAATGTTTTTTTAAAAAAGAAGTACAGCCCAAATGCTCCTTAGAGGCAAGGATGGCAAGGCATCTTGCCAGAAGAGACCACTCCCTGGAGAAACACATCAAGCTTGTAAAAGTAGAGAGGGGCAGCAAAAAAGAGGAAGGTCCTCAAGGAGACAGATTGACACCGTGGCTGCAACAATGAGCAGGTGTGGGAATGATTGTGCAGATCCTGCAGGACCAGGCAGTGTTTCCTTCTGTTTTGCATAGGATCGCTATGGGTTGAAGCCAACTCAGTAACACCTAAAAGCAACACAGGATTACTTTCTCCCTTCTCTACACACTCCTTCTAGACAAAAATTGCCTAAGGTTTTAACCATCAGGAGTCCAGAAGTCTCATGAGTACCAGACCTACATATCCAACAGTGACCACCAGCACGTGATCGACTCCATGGATATGTCAAATCATCTTATTCAAAACCAAATTCAGCACACGAAAGATAAGACTCAAACACCTCTTAGCCATAACCAAACGCCTCCTGGTGCTGGGATTCTGAGCTCGAGAGTTAGGACCATCATCTCAGAAGCTATCTGGGTCACCTGGCCTAACACAGTTCACAAGGATCATGTTCTACATCCTACTTTGATGGATAGTGACTAGGGTCTTGAATGTTTACAAGTTATAACTATTGATCTCTTTCTGTCCCAAGCAAAGAAGAGTGAAGAAAACAAAAGACTCGAGGAGACAATTAGTCTAAAAGACTAATGAACCACAAACCTGATGGTGACCAGTTATCACCACTGACTGCTTTTACTTGGATCTCAGCAGAAAATATGGAATAAAATGAGAAGACAAGACAAATTCAAATTCACATAAAAATAACAGACTTACTATTCTAAGACAGGTGGATTCCCCAAGACTATGGCCTTATACAACCTTCCAATTTAGAACTGAGGCCACTCCTGGAGATAACCCTTCAGTCAGATAAAGTGAGCGATAACACCAGGGAGCAGATACAGAACAATCAACTACACAAGACCAGGGGCAGTGTTTGTCTCAAAGCAAAGCTAAGAAGGCAGGAAGAAGTAAGAAAACTAAGCCAGCACATGGAGCCCAAAGTGGAAATGGAGTGAATGTTGACGGATGGAGATTTCGAACAATCTCTGTATAAACTGCTGATTGGGAAACGAATGTGCTGTAAATGTCCACCTGAACCGCAATAGTAAACAAACAGCAACAAGTTCATTTCCCGTCTCACATCTGTTCCTCCTCTTGTAAAATTAACTTTCTATCTCCGTTCCCCACTTGGGGCTCTGTTCAGGAATCTTCTACCTAGATTATTCTTCTCAACCTTCTTTAATCTGTTTCTTCCTCAGCCTTCACATTTTCAAGATAAATTTCAATTTCAGGTTAAGCACCTCCCATAAACTCCCAAACATCCTTTATCATTGAATTCATGCCACTCTATAAAATCCAGTGCTTATTTGTATGTAAGCTGTGAGTTCAATAAGGGCCAGGACCACATCTGCTGAATTTCCAGCATCTACCATGTGTGTCATCACACTCACTGCCATCAAGTCATGCCAACTCACAGTGACCCTAGAGAACTGTCCCTGTGAGGTCCTGAGACTGCAACTCTTGACAGGAGAAGAAAGTGCTTTCTCTTGCGTTGCTGGCTAGTTGTTTTAAACTGATGACGTTGGAGTTAGCAACTTAATGCGTAACACTATGCCACTAGGACTCCCTGTGGCACATCAAAAGTACCATGAAACATGGGTGAAACCAAGTAAATGAATGAACTTTGAAAATTGGAGCTCAATAAATTCAACTACACGTTCAATCCTTAAATGTGATATGTAATTACAATATGACATACATCACTTTATTAGACTAAGATATGTGTATTTTAAGGGGGGGAAGGTAGAATAAGATAGCATTAGAAAGCAAATACATTTCAACCATGTTGGAGAAAACGACACTATCCAAATATCTGCCATATATTCCACACGTAAAATGGTTTTATATGGGTTGGCTTAGTTTCAAATGTATGTGTTCCTAGTCCTCATGAATCTTTTGAAATTATATCGGAACATATTCTTATATAATAACTATTTCAAATTCATTTATGTCAGAATGTACTTTGAACTTGTTTGCTTTTAACCTTAACAGCAATTTGTAGAGTGAAACAAACAAACAAACCCACCGCCAATGAGTTGGTTTCAACTCATAGCGACCCCGTGTGACAAAGCAGAATTACTCTCTAGGATTTCTAAGACTGTAAATCTTTCTGAGAGCAGCAGTTTTGTCTTTCTCCCATTGAGTGGCAGGTGATTTTGAACTCCTGACCTTAAGGATAACAGCCTAATATGTAACTACATCTTATCCTGGATTATGGACTATAGTACAAAAGCTTTTAATTACCGGGGGCTGAGTAATTTTATTTTTCCCTGAAAAGGAAGCGGTAGTTCAAATAAATTTTGGAATTTATGATATAAATTAGCATTGCAAATGTTTAATGCTTTAATGACCAATACATTTAAAGCGTAGGTAGAAACAAAATGAATAGGAAGAATCCCAAACCAAAAGCTAATTAATATTGCTTTTGTGTTGCAAGAAGAAGGAAAAAGATATACTGGGGCACTGACACCTTATTGATGGGATGGAAACTGATGTAGCCCTACAGATGCTCAATAAACAAACCTTCCATATCAAAATCTGCTGCGACCTCCGCATCTTCGCCAAGCAGAGTAGAGCTTGTTGATGATGGTAACGACACGCTAACTTTCTCCAAACTCATTTCTTCTTCCAAAGTCTTGATCCAGTCTGGACTTTTTAAAGTAATAGTTATAGTCCGACCCAGTAACTGGTTAAATAAAGAGATATACAATCCTTATAACTAGCATGAAAACAGACTATTTTAGAATAAAACTTGCATTATATTGAGTTAGATACAATTCAACATTATACTTTACACACACTGAATTTTTAACTCGTTTAACTCTTGCTCCAGTTCTCCCTCTAAATGCCTGTGGGGAGCGTGAGAGGTGGCGCAACGTCCAGTAGTGTAGTTACAGCACTGAATTGCACATGTAAAGCTCCGTAGCGATGGTGTATGTTTTATTATGCATATTTTCACCCTAACTTAAAAAAAAGTTTTAAATCCTGTTGTGATAAAAGGTCTTCTTTTCTAAGTCAACTTATCAGAAGAGGAAGCTCAGGATATCCTTGCTGAGCTGCCTACTACTGGAGAAATTAGGCCTAGATTCTACTCCATCTGTTTAATGGCCATATATTTAGAAATTAAGGATTGCCTAAAAAACATTCAGTAAAAACTGACAGACATATCACTTTGTAAGAGTCAAACCACCGTATATCATCATTGTAAACATCCACTATCAACGATACTTTGAATCATAGATTAGAAATATATACAACTAAAGATCCTCTCAGATCATTACCTATGAGAGCTACGTTACCAATGCTTAAATAAAGTACCTGGGCACCAAGTCAATAATAACACAAGCTCCTAGGAATAATAAACATCTTCCCCTTCTTTATTCTCTTATAAATTATTTTCTTTATTTGATAGAAACTCTTTCTACAATACAGATCAGACACTATATCTAGCCTCAATTATGAATTTAAACTTTTAATATAATGAAATACAATACAAGAGAAATCAAATGTAGTGACAACATCTTCTTCTTCATCTGTATTAGTGACTAATATCTCTGGGAAGGATCAAAATAATCTTAGACGAATTAGAAAATTGTTCTATAATTCCTCAAGCAAGTCTTAATATGACTGGATTAGGATTCATTATGTAATTCTGCAGCACATTCTGAATGGTTGAGCATCAGTAAATGCTACTTTACCTCTTTACCATTGAGGTTCAGGGCATTCAGAGCAGAGCTTCCCTCCAAAAATGTAACCCACATTTTATCTTCTACAAATCTTTAAGGGGGAAAAAAAAGACAATTAAAAATGTGATTAATATATTAGACATAAATAATCTAATAATTAAAAATTTAAAGAGACTGTACCAAAACTGAAACAAAACTCACTGCCATGGAGTCAATTCTGACTCATGGTGACCCTTTTAAGGCCGAGGAGAACTGCTCCTGTGGGGTTTCCAAGGCTATAAACCTTTACAGGAATGTACTGCCTCTTCTTTCTCCCACAGAGCACCTGGTGGTTTTGAGCTACTGACCTTGTGGTTAGCAGACCAATGCATAATCCACTATGCTACCGATGGGTAAGCACTGGCTGCATTTCGTGTTTACCAGCTGCGTCAGGGGAGAAAGAAGCGACTGTCTATTCCCATACAGATTTACAGGCTCGGGAACCCTATGGAGTAGTTCTACTCTGTCGTACAGACTTGTTATTAGGTGCTGTTGAGTGTGTTTCGACTCACAGCAACCCTATGTACACCAAAGAAATACTAGCTGGTCCTGTGTCAGCCACATAATTATGTGTGATCTCACTGTGGCAGCTAAAGTGTCAATCCACCTTGTTGGGGTCTTCCTCTTATTCATGGCTCCTCCACTTCACTTACTAGATTTACTGAGTTAGAATTGGCTCGATGGCCATGAAGGAAACATCAAATGTGTAGAATCTACAGGAGGGAAAGCAGTGACCTAGCTAGCTCATGGTGACCTAGAGAGAGCACACTTTCTTGCTAAAGAGCATTCAAATTCCTTTCAAATACTATGCTAATAAAACAGTTTACCAGGGGTAAAAAAAGAGCCCTTTGGACCAGCATTTATAATCTGTAGCAATCCAATCCTTCATTTCACGGAAAAGAAAAAAAAGGGCCAGAGGTTAAGTGATTTGTTCAAAATGACCCAACATGACCTTCTGATCCCAGAAGGAAGATAATTCTTCTCCTTTTGTTGAAATCATTTTATTGGGGGGTTCATACAGCTCTTATCACAATCTATACATGCATCCATTGTGTCAAGCACATTTGTACATCTGCCGCCACCATCACTCTCAAAACATTGTCCTTCTACTTGAGCTCTTGATTGGCTCATTCTTTTTCCCTCCCTCATGAAGCCTTTATAATTCATAAAGTATTATTATTTTTTTCATGTCTTATAACTGACCGAGGTCTCCCTTCACCCACTTTTCTGTTATCTGACCCCGTGGGAGAGGGTTATAGGTAGATCATTGTAATTGATTCCCACTTTCTCCTCCCACCTTCCTCTTCCCCTCCTGGTATCGCTACTTCTCATTCTTGGTCCTGAGAGGTTTATCTGTCCTGGTTTCCCTGTTTCCTGCTCTGATCTGTATCTGTACATGCTCTGGTCTAGCTGGATTTGTAAGGTAGAATTGGGGTGATAGTGGGGGTGCTCTGGATCATTAAAGAACTAGAGGAAAGTTGTATGTTTCATCGGTGCTATCCTGCACCCTGACTGGCTAGTCTCTTCCTTATGACTGGAAGGAAGATAATTCTAACAAGAAGGAAGATAGGGGGTTGCCAGTGAAAACAAGATACTTAACTGACTCCTAGTGCCATTTATGACCCTTGTCTTTCATGACTGACAAGACATTTAATCTCTTGGGACTTAACTACCTTCCCTATGACTCTAAATTGAGGATTTTGAAATATGAAACTCTCATAGGAAAAAATACAAAGAATGTTAGAACAAGCTCTGATGCGGATGGTCAATGATAGGTAACAAAAAGAATAAAACAAAGTAAACATTATCAGTCGTATTTACAAATATAATTTTATGAGTCAAATTACTGCCAACTGTATAAATCAAGCTCAGAACTCTTCAAAGAAACTTGTACATGCAGGATTCAAAAGATAGGAATAAGAAAAGGGGGGGAGGATGTATGCACAGTACTTTAACTGTGTGAAGAGTCAAGTAGTTACTAAATAACCAGAGCGAGCACTACTGATAACTGTAAGAACAAGCACTGGAGTTTAGACAGCTGGGGTATGGAATGTGGGACCCTGATGGATTGAGAGAGAGAGAGAGAGAGAGAGAGAGAGAGAGAGAGAGAGAGAGAGAGAGAGAGAGAGAGAGTCTCTGTCAGTCATGGAATTCTTATGGGGAAAGAATGTTAACCCCGTAGCACACAGCCAATGAGGAACTTGGAGAGGGGGCTTTTGAACTAGGGGAGAAAATGCTTGCAGAAGGGCAGTGAGACTCGCTCCCAGTTATGCCCCGTTTGTCTCAGGGCTTGTGAGCTTAATTTTGCAAAATCAAACAATAAAGTCTCTCTCGCTAAAGTAAGTACAAATTGGACTTCTTTGAGCATTTGTCAGCTAAAATCCTGTGATGGCCCATTGGCAAACTCACCTGGGATAAGGCAGTCCACCCGAGTTCTGTTAAGAGACCCATCAGGCGTTTATACTAATCTACTAGTTACCTAGAGGAACCAATAAGCTGTTGAGTTTTTATACCATTTCTCACAACTGGGTGAAACCAAAGGTTTGGAACACACATACTTCTGCAGTCACTCAAACCTGGCCATGGTTCGGGGCTTGGGATTTCTTAGGCATAAATTATTAAATTGTCTTTACAAACAGACAGGCAGAAACTGTACCTTAGTCCACCAACAAGGAATCAAACCCAGGACCCTGACATGGAAGGCAGGCATTGTATCAGTAAACAAACATTGAATTTTTTAAAGAGCATTTTTGAAACTAAGGGAACCTGGGTGGTGCAGTGGATTGAGTATTAGACTGCTAATTGCAAGGTTGATGGTTCAAGCATACCAGCCACTCCTCAGGAGAAAGGTGTGGCAGTCTGTTTTCTAAAGATTGGCAGCCCTGGAATCCCTATGGAGCAATCCTGTCGTGCAGGGTCACGTAAGATGGAATCATCTCCTTGGCAGTAGGTTTGGGTTTGTTTTGGAATCTGTATTTTCGTTATTAGTTACTACGGTAACAGTTTCTAGAAGGCATCTACCAGTAATACAAGTAGCTCTACATACATCTAAATGAGGGCCCCTTGTGTCGTAGTGCATTCCATCTTGGGCTGCTAACCACACAAGGTCATCAGTTTGAAACCACTAACCACTCCACAGGAAAGAGCTGAAGCTTTCTACACTCATTAAAGAGTCTCAGAGACCCACAAGGCAGTTCTATCCTGTCCTACAGGGTCACTATTTGTCAGAATTAACTCCTTGGCAGCGAGTTGATATATCTAAATTTACATCTCCTGTATATTTCCAGGGAATTTCTTGTTTCAATATGAAGGCAGCTTTTAGTCACTCTAGAACAGTTGCCTAATCCAGACTAAAACCTGTTGCCATCAGTTGCTTCTAATTTGTAGCACAGGACAGTACTGACACACAGGAGTCTGAGGCTGGAAATCTTTATGGAACCGGAGTGCATTTCTTCCTCCAAAGGAGTGGCTGCGGGCTTGAGGACCTAAGTTTTTGGTTAGCAGTTGAGTACTCAACCAATAAAGTACCAGGACTCCTTTTCAAGGCTGAAAGGTAAAAGTACACTGTCACGGCTTTAAGCAGTCCTCTCCTCGTTGACTGTGTCTGCATTTTCTTTTCTAAAATTGTTGCCTTATGGTGCAATAACCAAAATATTAAAGTTTGGATATGATGTTTCATGTTGTTAAAATAAAGCCTTTGTTTTATTACCAAGACACAAGGGGCTTCAAAACGCTTATGGAAAAATGAAAATAAAAGATAACGAGTATGATTGAACTATTGTATAGCTTGTGAATTATATGACAATACAATTTAAAAAAAGATGATGGAATTTTTCTATGAACGTTTTTAAGCCCACTCCTATTTCCTAATGACGCCAAGGATTCTGGGGCCAGCTCTAGCCCTACTGAACATCAAAATCTTTAGAGATTAGGTTATAAAGACCAGCGTTCTTCTCCTATACCAACGCTTCATCCTGGATCGTTGCTAGTCTAGTACACGCTTACATTTTCTCATAATCACACTTATCTGCTATTTTGCAGCCCACTCACATCATTCACAGGCTCCTCTTGGTGGTTTGGCATTTCCATTCCTGGCACAGCCGTCTGTCGTCTGTAATCTTGGAGATAGCACTATGTACTTGCTAGACTCTTTAGATTCTGCAAAATGTTGCTGCTTTGCTTTCCAGCTTGGGGGTATGTCTCCGTGAAATGATGTGAGGGAAGACTACTAAGTACAATTTCTTTTCTATTTGTTAATTTACTCTTTGAAAGAATCCAGATTTATTCCGTGGGATACTCGATTTGATGTATCCACACGATCTCAACTCTGGGAACTTATGATGTTTAGGGTCTAGGGATGCCAGTCTATGTATGCTCCTCTTCCCAAAAGGGTAACAAAGAAGAATTAAGTCTTCACTTTCTTGTCTGCTCATTCATAACGCCTAGTATAGAGATTTGCCCACCAATTATCTGTGAACCAAATGGGCCTCTCCCTATGAAAATCAGAAACACACATCACTCAGTACTCCAGCCATCACTTACACTGGCAAGAGGGTATATTTTAGATAAAGAAAGAGGAGCCTTGCTCTCCAAAGGCAGATGGTTAAGTCAGAGGGAAGCCAGGCTTGGCAGATATGACTCCTGAGTAGTCATCTGGCGGTGCTATTTCTCTACTAATGGGAAATAAAACAAATGTACTTTAAATTACTTGAAACCTCAAAATTTTTGTTAAACTTTGGAGGAAGAGGGGTAAAGTCACTATCCTTCCAGAACTGAAATGGCAATCACATCTTCATTTGGCCACACAGCTTTGTTTTAAGTTATTTTGTATGGAAATCTTGAAAGAAAATACCTAAATTATCAGCACCTATATTTATTTGCCCTCAACTGTTCACACCACATTTCACTACTTAACTTTTACCTGGTTTCTAAACTTTTGCTCTCAGTAACCTAACTATGATGTGGCTTTTCTTTAGTTTAAAAATACAAACACACATATCCTATTCAAACACCAAGGTTACTCCTAATATAGAAACTAAAATACAATTAGTGATAAATGTTTTCCTCACCTTATAAGTATAACTTCCCCAAAATTCGCAAATTGCTGGAGAAGCTCATCAATCAAAGCATCATCAAAAAAATTGTTATCTGACAGAGAACTTTTGATTGAGACCAATACTGTGCCATCGGGTGGGCCCTGCACCGCAATCACTTCTTTATAAATGTTTTGCCTTTCTTCAGCTTCAACTTCAAATATATCTATATCAATCAGGGCAATGACTGGCCTGCAGACATAAGAGAGAGATGTATTAGACATGCCTAAGAAAAGGATGTATTTCAAACAAATTTCAAGCACGACTATAAATATTGAAATTGTGAAAACCTGTGATCAGAAGTCTTCAGCTCGGCCCTTCCATAGTGCAGCAAAGTGCCAGGCGTCCATGTGTAGAGGATTTTGCTTTCATCTTGAAAACTAGCATTGAGAAGGTCTAAGTCTTCAGCTGCAGTCAGGATGAAACAAAGCACAAGAGAAGCCACATGAACACAGACCACGTGGAACAAGTCGCTGTGTTCTTCTTTAGCCCTAGCTCAGTGGTATGACGCTGATACCCAGTGCCATCAAGGGGATCCCAACTCCTCCTCACTGCCCTAGTGTCAATCCTGACTCTGACTCATGGCAACCCTACGGAGGGTTTCAGCTGTAAATCATTATGAGAACAGTCTCATTCTTCTCCCCTCCAGCAGCTAAGGGTTTGAACCAACAACCTGTGGTTAATGCCTACCCCACAGTCTTACCAAGGTTCTTTGGGCTACTTGATACACATGTCAATATAAGTAGGAAGTCTGGAGCCCTTTAAATTACCAAGGCCTTTCTTTTTAGGTAAAGTTACCATTTTATGCTAAGTAAAAATTAAGAATGTGACTTTTCCTCTGAATTAGTTAAAGGCCTCTGGAAAGATGTTTCATAAATAATTCAACAAAAAAAAGGCAGTTCAATTACTTGCAAATCGCTTTAATTATTCAAATTAAAGCCTTAATTAACACTCAATGGAGTACTTTACACTTTTCCTTGATTTTCTTCTATAAAATATGTCACTAAAAATAAAATGAACTGAAACAGATCTCAGAATATTTAAATACATCAGTGTAAAATTAATAAATATTGTTTATTCGATTCTGGTAATGTTGGGGGAGGAAGGCTTGCCTGTTCTTATTTGGTATTTATATCATTCCTTTCTTCCTCATAAAGTTTGTATAAATCCATTTAAATGAAGAAGTTCATTTAGTTCCCAACCTGATCTATCAAAAGGCCACTTCCTTCTTCTCCAGAGGACACGGTCTGTCCATGCAGGGGTGCGGCACTTTTCACTGGTGTCATAGTCTTCGGAAAACAGATCATACTTATATGTTGGAGCAAAAGTTACTTTTCCTTCTAAAAATCCTCGAAATATCTAAAAGAAACATACACAGAGTAACTTATTTTAAAAGGTGACATGTGAAAAGTTCTGTTTTCATTCAGGCAGGTGCTCATGAAGTCTACTACATGCTGAAATCTCACACTGAAACTGGAATACATCCGATGACACTTTCAAGTGGATGGCAAAGTGTAGTACTCAAGGAAAAACAGCCCACGATGTGGCCATTTTTCACATCACTTGTTTGAGGTAGTTAAGGTTTATTGTGTCAACCTAGCCAATAGACACATGTGGCATTGAAGGGCAGAGATATAAAATGGCTCGGTGAGCCTCACCTTTCTAGTTCTCAGGTCTCTTGCTTTCTAAAGAGTGGACAGGGTGCAGCTGCCTTAGCCAGTTCCTTGCTTCAGCTGGCAAGGCTCACTTCCAGCGAGACATCCCTGAGAAGCCACATGGACCTACCCTGATGCAGCCCTGGGTGCTAGAGCAGCTGTGTGGAGACCCCTGCCAGTGCTGAGATGCTTACACGTTTACTGATTCGGCTTTCCTCCTGTAGTCAGCATCATTGTGTGTGTTTTGTGAAATTGAAGAGGACTTTGTAGATCAGTGTGGGACATATGGGCTAATGTACTTATGGGCTTGGGCAGCACTGGGTTGGGATGCTTTCTTAAGTACACTTACCCTTTATATAAAAATCTCTCTTGGGAGGGAGGGGGAAAAAAAGAGGACTTGATGCAGAGGGCTTAAGTGGAGAGCAAATGCTTTGAGAGTGATTAGGACAAAGAATGTACGATGTGCTTTATACAACTGATGTATGTATATGTGTGGATTGTGATAAGAGTTGTATGAGCCCCTAATAAAATGTTAAAAAAGAAAGAAAATGATTAGGGCAAAGAATGTACAGATGTGCTTTATACAATTGATGTATGTATATGTATGGATTGTGATAAGAGTTGTATGAGCCCCTAATAAAAATGTTTAAAAAAATAAAATTTATCCATCTGGGTAAAAAAAAAATCTCTCTTATATACCTATGAGTTAGTGTGGATTTGTTCCCCTAGTTTACCCAGACTAACACATTTGTTTAACCTTCAATTAAGAAAACTATAAATACGAGTCTAGATAAGAGAATTCCATAGATGAACAAACTATAGGAGACATTTAGAAATGTCTGGGAGTTTAGAAATCATCTTGCTTGATAGCTCAGTCTCAGAACTGAGCCTTAAAAAAGGGTAAGTGGTGCCCAAACATCAGAATCCCTGTCTCATGACCACTAGACACCATAATATGTGGCCTTCAATCAACTCTACTTACTAAAAAAAAAAGCAAAATATTTTGATCATAGGTTTTAAGCAAGAGTAGAACTGATTATAGGCTCTACATATAACCTCCTCCCTGGGGGATGGATAACAGAAAGAGTGGGTGAAGGAAGACATTGGACAGTGTAAGACATGAAAAAAAAAAATTATCAAGGGTTAGTGAGGGAAAGGGGGGCAGGGAGGGAGGGGAAATATAAGGAGCTGATACCAAGAGCTCAAGTAGAAAGCAAATGTTTTGAGAATGATGATGGCAACAAATGTACAAATGTACTTGACACAATGGATGGATGGATAGATTGTGATGAGTTGTACAAGTCCCCAATAAAATGATTTAAAAAACAAAAAAACAAGAGTAAAAAAACAAACCAGATTAGCACAAGATATTTAAGTAAAAACCAGTATGTTTGAGGACTAAGATGATTATTTTACTAATAATTTTATTGGGGACTTGTATAACCCTTATCACAATCTATCCATACATCCATTGTGTCAAGCACATTTATACATCTGTTGCCATCATCATTCTCAAAACATTTTCTTTCTACTTGAGCCCTTGGTATCAGCTCATTTTTCTCCTGCCTCCCTCCCTCATGAATCCTTGACAAATTATAAATTATTATTATTTTTCCATGTTTTACACTGTCCATTGTCTCCCTTTACCCCCTTATCTTTTGTCCATCCCCCTGGGAGGGGACTATAGGTAGGTCATTGTGATCAGTTCCCTCTCTCTACCCTCACCTTCTCCTTCTCCTCCTGGTATAGCTACTCTCAATATTGGTCCTGAGGAATTTATTTGTCCTGTATTTCGTGTGTTCAGCTCTTATCTGTACCCATGTACGTGCTCTGGTCTAGCCAGATTTGTAAGGTAGAATTAGGGTCATGATAGCGGGGTGAGGAAGCATTAAAGAACCAGAGGAAAGGTATATGTTTTATCGGTGATATACTGCACCCTGACTGGCCTGTCTTCTCCCTGCAACCCTTCTGTAAGGGTATGGAAGACTAGGATTCTAAACTCAGCATTATTGGGGGTAGGGGGACATAACGCCTTACCACTTGAAAGTGAATCTTAGAGACATGAAGAAGTCACTTCTTAGAATTTTGGGTTTATTTACAATAAACCCATATTTTAAAATAAACAATAGCTATGTTTATCTGTTAAATAACATTTACATTATATATACATCATGATTATGGAAAGTATGTTTTATAACCAACCCCCCCCCAATCCAAAGATATAAAAAGTACCATCTTCCCAATGCAAGTATGGATATACCTGTCCAGTATTTTTCTGATTGATTAGTTGATCTCCTGCTATAAGAGAATCCCAATTTTGCTGTCTTATGAGCTCTTTGACTTCTTCATTAGGGAGGTCAATTCGATAGTTGAAATCGCCACACCAAAATACATAGTCATGGGAAAACAGCATCCTCCCCTAGAAGCAATGAGACTGAATTTCAAATTCAAAACCATCATTTTTAAAAGATATTTCATGAATAGTTTTTTGCTTCAGATATATTTCCTTCCCTTCTAGTCCCTGTTTCTTTAACCCAATAGTAATAATACATTTCAAACCCATTTAGGTGAACATGATTGATGTTTGTTTTTTTTTTTGCAAAGAAAAAATTTTTTTTTAATTTTAATATGATTGATGTTTTTAGAAACTATCTTCAATTTTCAAAACACATGGTAAGCTTCATCTTCAAGAACAAACTAGCAAGACCTTACCATGGGAAAACTCAATTTTCGTGCAATTTCTACAAAATCTTCATTTCTTTCCTTGACTTGTGATTGTCCTGCGGCGAAATGGCTACACACAAAGCAGAGGCTTGTTGTGTGGAAGAGCATTCTGATCGCAACTGCTCCCTTATTTCCTGTTGCACCTCCCATTCCAGTCTTCACAGTATCCACTGCAACGTCCCTTTAAACAAAGAATTCTGTATCAAAGATTTGAAATGTCAATACCTGATGTCCATAAGCAATTAGGGGTACACACATCATATGGTGCTATGAGAGAATGCTGTGAAATAGTACACTGCAATCACTGGCTCGTCAATGAAAAGTGTTTTAAAACAAGAACTACGAATAAGTGTTTCTCTGAAAGAGCAAATACCCTAGGCCTTTTTCTTGTTTTCTTTCTATTGGTGGCAAACGGCTTTCAGAGGATGCTCTATTTACTGACCTGATGAAAGGAGCATGCTGTGGTCTGATAAAAACAAAGAGGCAGACGCCCACCAACTGCTCAGAAGCCAGCAGCACATACTTGTTGTCTCTGGAAATTGTTTTCTGAAGTTCCACGGCCCAGAGCTTCTGGTTAGTTGTGCTACCATAAAATATTAAAAAGATAATCTCTTAAAAGATATTGACAACAGTTTATCTTATAAGGCAAGTTACTAATTATACATTTATATGCCCCCTTTCTATCAGACTACTAATAGTCACACAAGCTACACAAAGAGTGAACTTTCTGTAGGCTAAAAAGGGAAGCTTAAAACTTAGCTAACAGGACCCCACACTTCAAAACCAGTGAATCCTTAACAACAAAAATATGAACTTTTATTTTTCTAAATGACAATCAATATCCCTTAAATTTTTTATAATCACCACATAGGAAACACACGTTTTGCCAATCTTTCCTTCTTCGCATCCTTACTGCTTTTTTTTTTTTTTTTTTTTTGGCGGGGTGGGGAGAGTTGGGAAGATCTGGAGCATTTTAAACCAAATCTAAAGTACATGTCACTTCACCCAAAAATATGTCAGCATGCATCTCTAACACAATAGAAATTTTTACTTTATAGATTCACAATGCCATTATCACACTCTAATTTCCTTATTACTATTTAGTACCCAGTTCATAACCAATTGCCTCAATTATTTTTAGTTTGTTTTAAGCAGGGTCCAAATAAGGCCTATGTATTATATATCTTTAATCTCTTAATCTCAAGTCTCTCAATGCTGAATATCCACCTCCCCTTCCTCCCAGTCTGGCCTTTTCAATGTCTTTAAAAGAAAGAAAGAAAGAAAGAAAGAAACTGGGACATTTTCCTTGGAGAAGAAGGTTCGAAAGCCTGGCTTTGGCTGACAGTAACTTCCTCCTGGTCCCTCTGTCATTCACATTGCTGTAAACCAATAGTTTGATGTAGAGGTCTGGTTAAGAAACTAATTCTACGTTTCCTTGTGGGGCAGAGGAAAATACCTCATGGGTGATGCTGTGTATTTCCTGTCACATCACAACAGGGGCAGATTTTCTGTGGTGTTCAGGGAGCTGCAGTCTGACCACTCTTAGAAAGCTACCTATGAATTCTCCATCTAAGCTTTTAGCATTTCTTGGTTACTGCTCAGTTCTTATTATTTCACTGGGGTTGAAAAGTGTTAATTTTGTAATTTCATCATTCCATTTATAGTAAACTGGAACTCTTTTTAAAATTTATTTTATTTTTTAAAACTGGAATTCTATAAATAACTTTTTCCAATTAACTCCTCAATTACTTTGAAATATAGTTCTCATAAGTAGGATAAATGCTTGACTTTTTAAAATCCCTCAGAACAGTTTGTGTCCAAAGATCTTCAAAAGGAAACAAACATACTTTTATGACTCAAGATTATATACCAAGTAAAATTAAAATGAGTAGATGATCTAGAACACGCAATAAGTATTAGTTGCAAGTTATACAGATTTGTTATCCCACCATATTTAATTCTAACAACTACTGTGAGATCTTGTATAATTCCCATTTTAGAGATAAGAGCACTCTCAAGGTCACACATCTGGTTAAATGTTAAGGCCAGATTATGACCTCACATCTAACACTAGCCATTCCACATCCAAATTAAACATTCAAAGCATGGACTGCCTACAGATCTACCATATTCCTACTGCTGTGACTTTGATTCTAAAATGATAATACTAACAAATTCCCTTCTTCTGGACCACTCTTCAAGTCATCTTCTCAATAAATATGATCCTGATTATTCCATTTACTTTCCATTGAATTTATGGTCTTCTAACGAGCTATATAATTTACTTGTTAGAACAATGCTTACTGTCTGTCTCTTTCCACTAGAAAATAACACCTAAGAAGGGAAGGGAGTTTTCATGGTTTATTTATTGATGCATTGTTAGCATTTAGCGCAACTTCTTAGTTCACATTGATTAGAGAATGGATACTTATCATTTTATTAAGGAATAATATGATTTAACTCCATTTAGACAAATGACAACAATTTTTTTATCAGTAGGCATCCTAAGATTATATTATTCTATTTAAAAAACTATGTATTTTCAGGAAAAATACACAAAACATAAAATACATGAAGTCATATTTCTTTTTTACTTCCCTAATTATTACTCACCTTGGCTAAGAAAATACCTGTCATTTGAAAAACCCATGACTACACCATGCTATTTTGGCCAATAATTTTATTTTGAAAATCTTAAAAATGTCTTAAAAGATGGGCAACTGCTCACACATGAAAGTAAGCATATTTTACGTAAAAATAAAACACTTAAGTTATGCCGTTTTGACCTAGTAAGCTCTATTCGTAATAAAGATGCAGAGAAGGAGTTTTCAAAGTTGGTCCAGAGAAACCACTCGAGGGTTCCTGAAACCCGAGAAGTCAATACTACTTTCATAATACGAAGGCATCGCTTCTTTTTCCTGTGTTAACTGATATTTGCACTGATGATCCAGGAGAAACAAAGACTAGAGGAGCTGAGAGCGTAGCATCAATCCTGGTCCTCACTGTCACTCTTCACTGGCATTCTGAAATCTTTTTAAAAGCAATTTCATTTAGGAATGTCCTGAATGCAGTAGTAGCTTTATGAAATCTCAACCCAAGTCATTTTTTTTAAACTACTGAATGAATGGGGAATAGGCACAAAGCACTTGTGCTTTGTAGTGAGCACAATGGCTGTATCAATGTAAAAAGCCCAGAAGAATTTGAATTTTAAGCTGCACTTTAAGTTCCTTTTTCATGGAACATATTCTTACTTGAAGGAACTAATGACAAACAAATGAGGGTTATTCATACTTGGGTGTCTGGCAAACATTTTCTCAACCAAGGCTATTGCTTCAAGAAAAACCATTGATAGTTTTTATTTGCAATGATAAAACTTGAGTTTTCAGGTACAAATTAGAATTATGGGAAATATGTATCTGCTGCCACTGTGATCTTGACACCTCAATACCTAACATAAGTTTCTGCTAAGATTGGTGATTAAATCATTTAATACAGTATATTCATAAATGCCTATTTGTTCATAAAATGCATCAAAATTTGGACTATCTACATAGCTAAGTGATCCAGTATTTTTCAATCATCAATACATGATGTTACAACAAAATCATAGATAGCTAGATTAAAGAATTTTAATAGAATGGAGTAAAAAATTCATTGTTATTTTCAGATTCCACATAAGCTTTAAAAGGACTACAAGCTGAGTGTTGGTATAGCATCAAAGAAGATATTAGTTGAAAATACTATTAAAGTTTCTTCCTTTTCCAACCGATTACAGGGATCTACACATAACCTCCTCCCTGTTGTAGAAATCTGTATAGTTATTTTCCAAAAATTGATAATTATAACATGGGGTAGGCTTATTGTTATTTTAAAGCAAGTTAAATATCTTAAAATGTCTGGTTTTACTTCTAATTTAATAAATATTGAAAGGTATAATCACATAAAAAAGTCTCAACATTAAAGAGTATAAGGGACTCTACGGTAAAAAATAATTATAACTTGCTGCTTTATACTTCAGAAGGCGCCTTCATTTAACACTATCTCCATCTAGTTTTCTAAAAACTACTTAGTTATCTGCCCTCCATTCCTCAATATGAGAAATTTCCCATGTGTTCCCTGGCTGGCTTACCTTGCATTCACAATGTTTCCAGCATTCAACTCTACCATTTCTTCAAAACCAATTGCAAATATATCGGTTGGTTTACTTCTTTTATCTGTAATTAACGTCCAAGAAATACTGTTTTAATATAGTCTTAGTCAATTGGCAACTCTCTCAACATACCGATGATCAATACCAGAGCCCCTCCCCCAAATATCATTTAACAATCCACTAAAGTTCAACCAAATTCCAAGTGAAAACCCATGAGAGACAAAATTACTATATATACTCATGTATAAGTTAAGGTTTTCAGCACATTTTAAATGCAGTTTTTATGGTAAAATTAGGTGCTTCGGCTGATATTCGGGTAGGCTTATACTCAAGTATATTCGATACATTACATTTCTATCTAGGTATCCTATATTTGCTACTGCAAAGCTTTTATTCTTTAAAACAAAAAAAACCCTAAGCCCCATCAGAAATCATTTTGAAAGAATTCTTTGGACCAAGGAGAGCTTCTAAGAAACAAGTCACTTTTCAAAGGATGAAATGAATCAGAATTAGAGAATAAAGTGGCTAAAAAGGTCATCTTAAATAAGAGATAACAATTGGCAGTAAGTCTTCACATTCAAATTTGAAAACCCCAGGTTGGAACTTGTCGCTATTTCCTGAGTGGAAGAAACAGAAAAACTAGAAGAGATCCAGGGGTTAAGCCTTAGCACCTTTTTCTAGATAGTGCTTTTTCATAGTTAACAGTGCCTTAAAAAGAACATTAAGTTGCTTGATCTAAGCAGTCTAAGGGGTATTTTGGGTAGCCTGAAGGATCAGATATGAGGATAAATATGAGCAGGCTTCACAAAGTACAAAGAAAAACTGAATTAAAAGAATGGAATTTATACACCAACTTGCTGTGAAGGGTCTGTAATACTGTGAATATGGATTAATGGAGCCCTGGGTGGTACTGTCAGGTAGTGTTTGACTGCTAATGACAAGGTAGGCAGTTCAAACCTATCAGCCATTCCAAGGGAGAAAGATGAGGTTGTCTGCTCTCAAAGATCTACAGCTTTGAAAACCCAATGTAGGGTCACTATGAGTTGGAATCAACTTGGCGACAGTGATTTTGTTTAATACTGTTAAGCAACAGTATTGCTTGCTATTAAGTGTAAGGCCCAAGCACATACCACCACATTTAATTACTAAGCACCTTATGAGAGACATTATTTTTGCCTTTGTTTGACAGGCAAAAACTGAGATTTATAGAAACTAACAATTTGCCCAACTTCACACATATGATAAAATGTAGCACAAACTGGAGTCAAACTGTTTGATTTCAAACCCTGGCTTTGCTATTACTACCATGACCTTGGCCTGGTGACTTTCCTCTGTGTGTCTATTTCCTAATCTATAATATTGGAATAAAAATACTATCTATGTGGTAGCTCTGATTTAAGAATTAAATGAATACACGTAAATACTTGAAATTGTAGTATTAGCTATTATTTATTATAATTACTACTACTACATAATTAAAATTTCAAGCTTTGCTCAATGTAAATAAAAGAGGAGACATTTTAATAAAAGTTTGGGGAATAAGCAAAGGGTTTAAAATGAGACTGATTAAAAAGGGAAAATGTTTTCAAATTATTTCCTATACACATCACCCGCGTATTTAATACTGGCAATTGTATTCATTTTTAAAAAGAAATTAAAGTCGAACTAACAAAAGAAGACTTCTAATTCATGGTTTTAATCAAAATATTAATAAAAGCATCATTCACTTAATATGTGGTAATGGCTATTAATAACTTGGTGGCGGAGTACCTGAAAGAGGTGACAACCTACTCTTTACAAGGATAAGCCAAGACTATTGAAGTTACAAAGTTCCAATAAATAACCAAATATGTTTAAGATTGCTCGTGATCTAAATGATCATTGTTTATCTTAGTAACTAAATAGACTAGATATTAAAAACAGGACATACTAGGTTTGAAAGATGAAATACCAATTATCCATTACAACATTAGTGTGATGTCAATTTAAGAAGTACAGGTGGCACTGTGGTTAAGTTTGTGGCTCTTAACCCAAAGGTTCACAGTTTAAACCCACTAGCTGCTCCCCAGGAGAATGATGTGCATTCTGGTTCCCTAAAGAATACAGCCATGGAAACTCCAATGGGTTTGCTATGAATCAGAATCAACTTGGTGGGAAAGGGCTTGGGTTTCTTACCTGTGTCAATTTAAAAGAATGAAAACAGAAGTGATACTCTCAAAGTAACCTAATTATCTATAGATCCATTTCCTGAAAACCCAACTATTAAGAAAAACAATATTTTATTTTACCATTATGCTTTTCAAAATAATTGTCTGGAAAGAAAAGCAAAAACTTCAGGTAAGATTTTAACATATTTGGTTTTAAAAATGTTAAGCTTCTATTTAAGAAATGTTTCTTTTATCAATTAATGGACATTGTGGAACACTACCCTTGTTTCTCAGGTTAACAAATTATAGTTTGTTCATTAAAACTGTATTATAAAATGCAAACCTTGAAATTCCTGGATGCCAGCTAACTTTGGTGCATCCAGCAGCCAGTCAGTGAGGGTCTGATTCTTAAAAGCTATGCTGCGAAACTGCTTCCCACCATTCACATTCCAGGTCCCAACACACACTCGAATTTTCTTGGGCTTTGAATACTTGTAGAAATTCTCACACATGTTCTTTAATACTTTAGAAGATGCTGTACAAAAACAAAACATGACACAATAGAATTTTAGCTGCATTAAACCATTAATGAAAATTAATTTTCAAAACTGGGAAATGATGTCTTGGAAATACAATTACCACCATATGCATACGCAAGCATAAGATACATGCACAGGCACAAGATAATCATCAGCCCTTAATATAAAGCCCAGCATGATGCAACTTATCAACATAATTAAAATACAGAATGCCAATCACATTAAAAACAATAAGCAAAGCAGAATAAAATAACTTTACAAAACTGCAGCAACATAAAGCATGCAGAATCACTGGTTCTGTTTCAACAAAATGTATGTTATTTTATAATGGATAAATTTTAAAAGTGTATATTTTTAGTAATACAGCAATTAACTTTCACACAACTTTCATTGGGAAGCAAATAAAAAAAGTATAAAAGTATGTTATTTCTCCCAAATGAAAACAATTAACATTTGCATTTAAGATTTAGGTCACTGGCAAAAGGTTTTACTTGATGTCAAAAATACAAATTATGGAAGCTAATTAGATGTCTGAAAATAAAGTCACTACTAAATGTTTCCCATCTTGCTCAGAGTAGAAGCCCAAGTTCATAGCAATGACCTACAAGGCCTTGGACAAGCTGCTTCCCATTTGCCCATCTCTGCTCACTCCTGGGCCTCCCTGCTTTTTCAGAAAGATGTTCAGTATGTTCTCATCACAGGGTCTGTTCATGGGCTGTTCCCACAACTTTAACTATCTCCTCCCATCTTCTTTAGGACTTGACTTTGTGGTAAGATTGTCCCTAGCCACCTTATTTTAAAAACAAAACTCCACTCTGCTTCTAAACTTTCACACACCCTATTAGCTTTCCGTTTTTTTATAACACCCATCATCCATTTATAAGCTCCATGGTTTATTTATTTATCCTGTAACTATTTTTCTCCTCTCCTCAAAATGGAAGCTCTATGAGGGTAGAAATGTTATGTTTACTGCAATCTCCTTAGTGAGGAGAGGAGTGCCTGGCATGAAGCACTCAATAAATTCATTAAATGCATGTTCAGTATATTTTGAAATTCCAATCTCTCTCATCTATTCTTTGAATATCATCTTTCCCTCTGATAGAGAGGGTGAAACAAGATACAGCAGTCTTGTAAAAGTTAAAGAAATGAAGTCAGGTCTAATGTAGGTGAAATAATTCCTTGCAATAGACCAGATAACTCTTATATGATTAATAAATGTGCACATGCAGTAACTGATATACTGTACACAGATTTTTGTGTTCTCGTGACTATGTGAACTGGTGTCTGTAAATTTGAATGCTGGTTCATAAAGATGTTATTTCGTTCTTGAAAAGTCTAAGACTGTAGAACAGCACACTACTGAAAATACTGCTTTTAGGGGGCAAAAGGTGGACCATTAAAAAACTACAGAACTTTTTAAGTAGGGCACAACAAAAACAAAAACAATCCTGCTAAAGAAAACACGTGTGCTCACATAGCCACGAGCACTTGCACCTGAATTCAGTCAGTACAAGTTTATGTAGGCATGTACCCTAGAGCTCATGCTCCTTTGGAGATATAAGTTCTTGAAGACATTAGATTCAATAGAAATCAGGTTCACCAAAATTAAAAATATATACTATAGGAAGCCTCCATTAATCATTTCTCTTAACATCAGGAAGAAGTACAAGTATGCTAACAATGTTTACCTTCTTTAGCTACACGCGCATTTCCCCAAAGAACTAAACATAGTGGAAATTATAGTGAAGCTTGTAATAATTTCTTGCACAACTGGAAGCCATTTGTGTAGTATTCCTACTGTCAGAGTTGGCTAGAGGTTTGGATGACCCATCCCAAATTGCCTCGCATGATCCATTCCACTGGTCCTGCCCAGATGGATTCATCCCAACAACAAGCAGGATCAAGGGCTGAGGAGGCAATGGGGTCCTGCCACCCAAGGTCTATAAAATCCATTTTGTGCCCCTAGACATCGTTGGCTTCCTGAAATCGTGTGGTGACCCGATTCATGGCTGAATCTTTGTTCCACTGATTGTGTTGTCCGACTGCTTTGTCCTGCTATCTTGCATGTGGCTCCTCTGTTGTGGTCGTAAACCACTTGGGAGAAACTTGCTAGCTTTTCTCCAAGTAAGGAAAGCCTGGACACATCAACTTTGAACACCTACACCTACTTTAAACTCTTCACAATATTAAATTTCCCTTTCTCTTTAGAACAGTTCACAGTATCATCATGCTGGGAAAATCCTAAATGAACCAGCAAGACACCTGTATTTTACTGGCATCATCTCCATTTATCAACTGTGTGTAAATTAATCCACATCAAAGAAGGCTGTGTTTTTAACCAGAAATAATTTTTCAACCATGCCATTTCTACTACCCCCCATATCCAACCCCATTTAAAGTCAAATGTAAATAAAATTCACAGAAACGATGTATAAAAGGATCTCAATGCAAAAGGGCAAGGTTTCTTCGAAATAAGAGAATGTCATACAGCTGCTTTGCTTGGTAATTTCAAATTTATTCCTAGAGGCAGAAAGGCACCATGGGAGGCACAAGGAAATGTTTTTCAGAACAATTCCCTTCCCCATCTCGCCACCATGGAGAGCTGCACCCTATAGTGTTGCTGCCAGAAGCCCTTTGCACTCTTGGGAATAGCCCAATTTTATTAAAAGCAGATCTATTTCTTGAACAATGTGTGCGCTAATGGTGACCCTCTAGGGTAAATTGTTCATCTATCCATTTACTCACTGGAAAACAGGCATGCCCATCCCATGGGATTATTTTGAGCCTCACAAACATGTAATCTCAGATTCACTGTTTCTCTCTTACAAGCACTTTGCCACATTCAATATCCTGTCACTTCCTTAGCATTTCCCATGACGGGGCCACAGCTTTCCCCTCTCAGAACCTATTCTCTCCTGGACTACACCTTCTCCATCAACATCCCTAAACAATGAAGTGTTCCCTTCCCTTACTAAAGCTGGCCATTTACTCAGCTGATAAGCCTTTGCATTCACTTCCTGTCTCAGATCTTAGTCAAGCCCTATAGTTCCCCTTGGCTACCCAGAATGGTGCATGGAAAGGTGCCTATGCACATTTAGTCTATCGTCTCCAATCTGACTCCCTCCAGATAGCAAGTTTTACACATCGCCAAAACACTACTTATTGTGCTCATCACAAACATCTCAAGAGTGCCTAACAATCAAACACCTCAAGTTAAATTCCACGTCATTCGTTTTTCTAATAACCAATTTCTTATTTCTCTGTAGTTTTAAAGAAAACGGTTTCCTCTCCTTTTTCAATAACACCTGATTTGGACCTGAAATCCCTTTCTAAACCAGTACCCGGCCTTCCCTTGTCAAAATCATCCTACCCTTTTCTACACTCTCCAATCTCTCTCCTCACCTTTAATTTTGTTTCTTAATTTCAACTTCAAAGATTTGCTATTTTTGATTTTAAAAGGAATACACAGACAAGTTGGTCTTTAGTGTTTATAACTGCTAGCTAAACTTTCTTTCATTTCTGTAGCAAACTCTGAATCCAGTTCTTCTCCCCATTCTCATCTTAGGTAGTTCCAGGAACTTTCATTTGCATTTGAAGAACCTTGTGAATGATACAGGGAAAATCAATACTAGAAATATAACAAGGCTAACAAGGTCACTAAGATAAATAGTTGCCATATTGTCACCCCAGTTTAAATAAACAAGGGTATATAAAGATTCATGGGATGGTGATCTAATGACCCCTGGAGAAATGTAGGTATAATTTCAAATGACCATTATAGAACCTACCTTCTTAAGTGTATCGCATGACACTAAAAACACCTGCTAATCTTCTCCTATCATCATTGTAACAAACCTGCTTCTTGTATGTTAACTTATGGGCTAAGGACTGAACTCTGAGAAAGCTCAGAGGAGAAACCTGGCTGCTTGCCTTCTGCAAGTGCTTACAGGAATAAACTCAGGATTTCTCCAATCAACCTGGTCTGTTTTCGGCTACAGTGACAGACTCTCCTGGACCCCTTGCAGTTTGACAACATGAAGAGCGGGGTGAAGGGTTCATTCCCTTTCTACAAATAAGGACACCGAAGCCCAGGGAGGTTAGACGCTTTGTTGATAACTGCATAGCTAAATAGCACCAAGTCAAGATAAAATATTTTTTACTTTCTTCTTATTCTGAAATAATTTTGACTGGCCAATTGATTTGAGCCTGGAAGAAGTAAAAATTGTAAGTGCTGGAATATCTGACAGATGATCAGCACTTTTGAAACTTTTTAGTTTTAGGACGCCTTCAAACTCTTCAATCTTACTGAGACTGAACAAAGCTCCTGCCTATGTAATATAGATTATATCCAGCTTGTGTGCTAAGTGTTTCATAGCTAACTCTCCAGAGGAAGAAACTATGGAGTCCTGGTTTAAAGCATTTACCTATTTCTGTGGTATAGATGCTACCACACCAAAGTCAAGTCAAGCTACCTATAATCCTCAAATGTGGTCAAGGTGGTAAAAGATGCACATAATCAACTCTCAAAGGCCAGTCAACTCCACACACTGGTGATTCTGAAGGCATTTAAAATCAGCAATTAATTTAATGAAGATAACTTATTTATTAAATATTAAATTCATTTATTAAAAAGCACAAAAATTATAGTTCTCAAAATAGTGATTTTTTTACGCAGATTTCTTCACTTGTCTGGTGTAACAGGAGAAGCAGAATTCTCCATCTGCTTCTGTTGTGTCAGACAGCCTCTGGAAAACTCCACTGTACACTTGTGGGAGAAAGTAAGTGCAGCGGCATAGCGCATCTTAAGATCTTTATGAAAATAGTTTTGAGCTGGGGGCCCCTTAAAGGAACGGATGAGATAACACGCATCTCCTTATTATCTTCAGGGGCAGACAGATTTTCTAAAGTCCCTGCTGCTTTATTAGAGCACTTGTACAGAGGTGTCAGGTGTTGATGAAAGCTGAGTGCACAAAGAAAAAGAATCACCATTATAATAAAAGTCACTGTCACTGTCACTACTGCAAAAATCTGTTGCAGTAAAACTATCTCAAAGCACAGGCAGGCAAATAAAGTAGCGTGAACAAAAACACATTGTCATATTGTGTGAGCTAACAGAAATAAATCCAGTTTTTAAATGGATTAAATTTTATTCCCAAAAATGCCTAGTTTCTTAACTGATTAGTATAAACAGTCTATACTCAGACAAAAGATGTCTATCCCTAAATAGCATGTCATTCAAAAAAATGGGTTTTAGTACACAACTCAAATATACCATTAAGGAGGGTGACACTTCGTTTCTCCACCCCCTCTCAGGCACAAAAACCCCACCCCAGGAGTTTCTCAAAACATTCAGAACAATAATAAGCAAAACAGATCTTAAGTGATAGTGACACTGAATGGGAAGACATGCCTTTTAAAGTTCTAGTTTCTGTTACTTTTGGTCATAGATTTGCATTTAAAGACAAGACTACATTTTGTCTATAGAGAAAGAGGCATGAGATTCCTATGAATAAGCTGATATGAAAAACAATGACGTTTTTACAACTTTATTTCTTCTAAATCTGCTAACAATCTTGGTACTTTTTAAATTCAGAGACTTCAGATCACATTTTAGTGCAGGTCTGTATTTCCAGAGAAGTATTTAATTCACGCTGTGAGAAAAGGAGATAGTGTCTAGTATTCTGAAATTAATCCAAAATGGTCACGTTTGGGTTTTGTCCTTTAGACTGTTAAGAGTAAAGATAACATGATGTGTTCAATAAAACAAATATGAAACTAAAAGAGGTAAGTTATTTTTAATTAAAATGAAGCATGTGCTACAGAAAGACAGAAAGCATTACATATTTCCTTCTAAATAAAAGTGCTAAGTTTCAAACTTCAATATTTTCTCAGATTGAAACAGGTATCAATTTATCCTATAGAATCTGAGTGTAAAATAATAAAGTTCCCATTTACATAAGTTGTATTTGTTCACAATACCAACTTTAAAAGAACAAGAAAAAAGGTACTTTTATTTGTAGATTGATTTTCTATACTGTACCTGACTGTAATGTCTGTTCAGAAACTATGGATGCATCAAGAAGGAGAGAAAGATTCATTAGTAAAACAAGAAGTTATAACCTAGTGTGTTATGACAAAAACATTCTGATAGCCTCATTTATTTTTTTAAGCCAATTTGGTTATTATATTCTGACAGCTATAAAAATAAATAAAAACAAATGACTGAAAAATTATAAAGTGACTCAGATTTATCTACTGATTTTGATGGATAGGACCCCCAGTTTCACAATTAATGTGGTTTCTAGGTTAGCTTTTCAGGCTGCGAGTGAGTGTGCGTGTGTGCGTGTGAAAGATTATATGAATATGGAAAACAAGATGCTGGAGGTTATGAAAGATATTGCTCTAACACAAACCTCTTAGGATTTTTCTCTGGGACTCATTACCTGGTAAGAACAATCACTTTAAGTGTGTCCTCAAAATATCACTGCACTATGCAAAACTGCAAAGTCCCAAGTCACAGGGCTTGTGGGGAAAATGAAGTTGGGACACAATAATCAAAAAACTTTACTGACATACCATAAAAGATAGAAACCTAATAATAATAATAATAAACAGGGGCACAGCTGTATACCCATTAAATGGTTACATGACTAAAATTCACATGGCACTTCATCTTTAGGAAGATTTGCAGCATGCTTGTGACAATGAGCTCCAGAAGGATTGCAACCTCTGAACAATGTAAGGCGTTCCTGAAATTGGATGTAAAGTTGTGACAACACATAACACATGGGATAAGCAACAGTAGCTGGTATATGTCTTAGGTGTGTCTAGGTGCGCCTGTGTGTTTTGTGTATTTTTACCCAACTCAAGTTCTCTTGGGTCCCATTTTCTGTGTATACCAAGTTTGGCCAGAAAACTGCCAGCAAAACCGTACATAAACCAACAGGAAATTTGCATTATAGTCAAATTGTTTCCGAATCTTATTAATCATGTTGGAACATGATTTGTTCCCATTTTAAGAACAAATGTTAGAGTGAAACTGAATGTACTTTTTTTTGAAGGCTTATTTTTTTGGACGGCTTATTGTAAAACATTAAGGATCTAAAGTAGTGTCAATTATTAAGCTTAGAGATTTCTCAGGTTCCTTGCCATCTCCTTTTCATTCTTTCATTTGCTCACTTTAAACTATTGCTTATTAATGCCTTCTCAGGGAGCCCTGGTAGTGCAATGAGTAACAGCTGAAAGCCAGTAGAAATCTCTGCCGTTACCAACAAGCCACTCAGCAAGAATAAAATGTGGTAGTGGGGTTCCTAAAGATGAGTCTTAAAAACCCAAAGGGGCAGTAGAATTTACCCTATCCAGAATTGTTATGAGTCAGAATTGACTCAATGTAGTGGTGGGTTTAATGCCTCCACATCAAGGCAGATACCAGTGATGAGAAAAATGTTAATCAAGTCTCTATTGTTGGAAGCCATTCAAAAGGCCTGAAGTTGAACGCAAGAGCTGAGATTTCCCCCTACATATTCCTGAACAGCTGACTGTAACTGACTGCCTTCAGAGCACCACGAGGAATTCTGAAGAAGTCCATGACAACCATTGGACCAAGCCATTATCCGACAGCCAGTAACTGATACAAGGACAATTTTCTCTCACTCAACTGGAGATTTTAAAGCTTGGTTTTGAACCTTCTAAACAGAAGAAATAAAGATGCCCAGAGGCTGAAAGGTTAAAAAAAAAAAAAAGGAGGGGGTGATCTAATTAATCAAGTTCTACACTGTGTTTTTCCATAACACTATTTATATATGTTCAATGACATTAATTATAAACAAAATAAAACATTGTGAAGGACAGATAAAATGCCTATTCTGAAAGCTGTAGATTTATTTGAAATAATAAAAATTGACAATAGCAATTAGTAGCCATTAATAAGCAATATTTAAATAATTAATAACTTAATGCTTTTAAAAACAATCACAATTAAAAGTAAACCAAGTTAGAGTAACTTTTGGATGGTGAAAAAAACATAAGTAACTTTTTAAAATAAAAGCATTTATTATCTAATTAGATTACTGAAGACTCTTTTGAAACCAATAGCTGAACATTTGATGAATTCTTGCCTTGTGTAAAGTTACTGTTATTTAAACCATTTATCCCTACCAAGCACAATCTTTAAAGGAAAACATTCTTAAACTTCAGCTTGTGGCTTAATAAACACCATTACAGTTTAAACATTTTGAAAAGGCCAAACTTCCTTTGGAGAAACCAGTTTTTCAAAATACTACCTTTATAGAAATTCCTTTCCAAAAGTATTTTAATCAACTCTTAAAAATAAAAAAAATTTATGTAAAGAAGCTTACATTTACTTCTTCAATTTTCATATGGATAAATAATACAACATAAGCTTAACATCATGTACACGTACCGCGCAAACTTCCAGTGGTCAAGAGTGCTCGAGCTTTGTCAGCTAAGTCACTGTTTAGAGTATTTCCCAGCAGCAAAACATCAATGGCCTCTTGCTTGGAGCTGTCAAAGAAGTTGTTCTGAATCGTTCGGGTAACGGAACGAGCACCATCTTTTAACTTTCCAGACTGTTGGGAATGAGGAACAAGGGTTTTCTGCCTCAATACTTTGACTTTCTTTCTTCAACAGATATTTTGAAACTTTAGTTTTAGAAGATTTTATTGTACTAAAAAAGACTTAATCATCTTATTTTGAATATCTTGTATCACATTAAAAGCACGAGGACAGAAACTATCAGCTCAGGGCCACAGCTGTATCCAGTATTGGTATCTACAGCAGTGACTATTTAAATTACTTATTCTGAAGAGAATAAACTGGAGGGTTTATTTAAAAACAAAAGTAGTAACTATATCTAACATTTAGACTTAAGGATGGGGTGGGAGCAGAGAGGCAAGGGAAATAAAGGAGGGCACAGGAACTTACATGTATTCAGAAAAAAACTTCAAAGTACTTTAAAAATAGAAAATTATAATTTTAATTGATACCAAATAATGTATAGCTAAAACCAAAACTGACCATAAGAACAAAGGTCTCTATAAGAATAAATGTGTAATTATAGATACTAAATATTATACACACAAACTAGCTTATAATTTCAGGCAACGTTAGGGCCCATGTAAATATAAAACAAAAAAAATAGTAAACTTATGCCAATTCTTAGAGACTTGACTAATTTTAATGAACAAATATTTAACTTGGTCATGTTAATTACCTTAAGATGCTTATTTTGATCTTACAGATTTTTTAAATTACCTTTTAGAAAATTACTTTGTAATGTATAACTTTTTACTCCTGGAGGAAATACAAGTTATTAGAGGCTTCTTTTTAAAATACAAAGTTCTGTGGCACAATGATTAAAGAATTTGGCTGCCTACTGAACGATATCAACTGTGAAACCCACCTGCTGTTCCCCAGGAGAAAGATATGGTAGTCTGCTTTCATACATATTTACAACCTTGGAAATTTCATAGGGCAGTTCTACTATGCTCTCTGATAGGGTAACTATGAGATAAAACCAACTTGATGGCATGGGTATGTCTTTTAGAGTAGAGTCCAATTCTTTAAAATGTTATTAAAAGAAGACTATATATTTAACCAACTACTGAAGTTTGGCAATAAAATGATATTTCCTTCCATATGATGACACACACAAAAGACTATTGAAAAGAACTCACCATTCACATTATCAGGCAATTAATCAAAAGGAACCCAGAGAAAGGAAAAGAAAGAGCAGTTCAGATGTTAGATTTAGTTCAATTCAGACTAGCATATTTAATGTATAAATATTTTATAGCTATGTAGTACATTAAAGACAGTAAACCAGTGAATATATGTAACCTCGGTACATATACTGTCTTAAAGTCAATAAAGAAACAAAAAAGATGACAGAATACTTTTAAGCAGCAGTTGTAGAGAATGGGCAAGAGAATAGCAAGAATCATGTTTTCTGTTTAAAAGGAAAACGTAAGTTTTCAAAAACAGGGACTATCATCAGTAGTAAACATTTCTAAATGACAATTCAAATTATTCCTATGAGTTGAGGTAGCGTTGCAGACAAGGCCTGTGTCTCTGAGCATCAATATGAAACAAACAGACATTGCAGGAGACATAGGAAAGGTACAGAGGATGATTTGCAAATTCAGCTAATTTTCAGCTATGCACTTTAAAAATGGACTGTAATACAATTTCAGCTGTAATATTGAGATGATGTATTCTAACTCTAAAAGTGATCAGTGTTCTTATTTCTATTCCTGAGGTACTCTGAGGTGTTTGTTTGGCTGTAGGATGTTAATAAATTAAGATCAGAGTCCTTTAAAACTTAAAACAATATCTAAGCACATAAAATAATGGGAAATATCTCCATCATGTTTCCAATATGCCTCAAGAGAGCTCAAATACAAGTGGAGAAAGCAGTCTGTTGATAACAATAGTAATTAAAAGAAATGATGAGGCAGAGGATTTTAATTTAAGTCCATTCCTCATTCTTAGCATAATTTATGCCTCTTTTTCAAGGCAACATAACTAAAAAAAGAAAAATTTAACAATAAGCCTCAACAGTACTGCATTCACAGCAGGTGCTTCAGAATTTGTCAGTGCATTTATTCATCCATCAGCATTTGTCACAGTAGGCCTATACAAGTGCTAGGCCAAATGACAATCCTTTTTGAGGACAATTATGGTTTCTTTGTTTAAATCATATTTATAGACAAAATAAGCAATATAAAAAGTAAAACAGATATACAAGGGGACTATATTTTACAAAAAGTATGCCACACATAGACCTAGTTACTGATTACTAAATAATGAAGTATGTCATACATACACATTCCCTAAACTTAGGGAAACACCTATATCTATTATACCATCTAGACTTATTAGGGGATAAAGGGATGATAAAATAAAATCTAAAACAGGCCTTTAAAATGCTTCTTCAGAGAAAAGAACATATTTAAAACTTTTATTAATGAAACAATGGATCCTTTGTAGTGTTATGTCAGATGTAGATCTACCTTGGCCTTCCCTTCAAGGGCTCCAGTTCCTGCATATATCTTACTGATGGAATCACCATTCACAGACCACATTGACCGGAAGACTTCTTGAAAGCGGGTCACCAACTGAGGCTTTTCAGCTAAGCCAAGTGCTTCTAACTGTTTAGCTAGCATCTGAAACAGTAAAACAGAAACTTTTGTAAGTATATTAATACAGTACTTGTGAGGTAACTCTTAGGCACTATTAAATCAAATTCACAATTTCTACTTATATGCTATGTGGGACTGGATTCTAAGAAGGTAACCATTTAATAGGTTAACCTTATTTTCCACCATTTCAAGTTTTAAAGTATCATATTAATTAAACTTTATATAACTTAAGATTCTCTCATTCTAGTTAAAATAAAATCAATACTATAAAATATTCCTGTAAATAATAATTAATCTATACATAAAACTAGTTTACTTTGATTACTTAAAAGGACTAATTGCTCAAAAGCATGAACTACAGTAGAAAAAATATTTATCTAGTTTATCTCATTACATATAGGAATATTTAAGTTTAGCTTTTTTCCCTACTTAACTATTCTCTAAGTTTACTTAAGTTTTGAATTTGGTTCTATAAACTTGGAATATTTAAAGGTCAAAAAATCATGGAAAGAGAGCTGCTCTTGAAATGCTAAAAAAGTACCGTATATACTTGTGTAAGCCAATCCGAATATCTGCTGAGGCACCTAATTTTGGCACAAAAAGTGCATTAAAACGTGCTAATAAACTCGGCTTATACTCGAGTATATATGGTAACTTGAGTTACATCTCTGAATAAAGCTAGGGCAGTTCTTTTATGCAAAGCCTATACTAATAACGTGTACAAGGAAGGACTGGAGGAAACACAGCATGCAAGGAATTCAACAAGCTTTGGACCACTAACATACACTCATCTCATGTACCAAGAAAAGTAACTGGTAATTATTCTGAAATGTAATTATTTAAATCAGGAAATATTCAAGAATAATTAAAGAAAAAGTAATTATTCTGAATGTTAGTACAGCCTTGAAAACTAATAGTGTCAAAACAAAACAGTGTACAAATCTTATCTACTAATGTTTATTTTTAATTTAGAATTTAGCCATATTTTATGCCTTGCATTTTTATTTAACTCCTTCCTATTAAAGTTTTCTTTTAACTTATCTACAAATTCCATGATTAACCATGATTATACTAAGGGGGGGAAAAGAGCAACACCCATTAAATCAATTCTGACTCAAAGTGACCCTACAAGGTAACAAATGGCGCTACAGTCAACAATGTAATCTTTACAGAGCCGACTGCCACACCTTTCACCCAAGGAGCAGCTTGTAAGTTCAAACCACTGATTAATTAGTTAGGAGCCAATTACTTAACCACTGTTACATAATTACAGAGGGTTCCAAGTATACAGTAATATTTAAAACCCTAAACTGTATTCACTTTATGGCCTAGAAACTGGCACCAACACTAACTTCTGTACTGCCGTGGAGAATACGACAAAATAAGCCTTCACAACAATATCATGATCCCTCTCTGAAAAAAATGTCAATGAACAGAACAAGACTGATCTTATGTCACTATTATCTTGGTTTTGCTAGCTTGGCAGTCAGTTTTGTAAGCAGCCAACCAATCGCTCTATATGGGAGTGTTCTCATGTCTAGTTATCAATAGTGTAAAGACAGCTAGATTTGATTCTGAAAACTAACATCTAGTATACTTTTAATGAAGATTTTCAAATTTTCAGTAAGTACTCTCTTAGAATCCATGTAACTATACTCAGCCACATAAAAACACAACTGGTAACAAACCCATGTCTTCTAATACATATCAAAAAGCCCAAGTAGTAAAATGTAATTATATGAAAAATGCCTTTCTGTAGCAGACATCTTTATGCACTATAATTTAATTTTTATTATACAGAGAACTTCAGCTGCAGAGTATACAATTAAATGATATCCTAGCCAACTTTAAGATCATTAACGGAGGAAATAAAAAACCAAAAACCCAAACCAATTTCCCTACAGGAAATTCTAACTCATACAGGAAACAAGAATATGCCATTTCATATTTCTGGGTTCTTAGATGTTTGTTTTCAAGGTGCTTGAGAACTATGTTAAGTCCTATGGATCTAAATCACTGGTTCTCAACCTTCCTAATACCATGACCCTTTAATGCAGTTCCTCATGTTGTGGTAACCCCCAACCATAAAATTATTTTTGTTGTTATTTCATAACTGTAATTTTGCTACTAATACGAATCGTAATGTAAATATCTGACATGCAGGATGTATTTTCATTGTTACAAATTGAACATAATTGAAGCATAATGATTCATCATAAAAACAATATGTAATTACATACTGTGAAATATTTCTAATGACAAATAAATGAACTTTTGTTTTAAAGCATGGTGTAGCACGGATCTTCACGCCAGTACTCATCTGTGGGCGTATCTGCATGAGGGCGGACCTGCCTGGAGACGATGGAGGAGCAGTGTCTCGGTTCCTAAGACCATGGGAAATATGTGTTCCCATTGTCTTAGGCGACCCCTGTGAAAGGGTCGTTTGACCCCCAGCGGGGTTGCGACCCACCGGCTGAGAACCACTGATCTAAATGAAACTCTCACAGCCTATGATGCTGATTGTTGTACACCAGAAAAGATTTAGCAAGACAGCACTGCTATCCAGTTGGTCAAGTAAAGTCCAGGCTCTGCCTGTCTTAGCCTGCATGTGATAGAGAAGTAGAGTGCAGACTATGCTTCAGAATGGAGAAAGAGTAAAGAAATTTTTCTTCAACAAAAACCTCTTAAAGAAGTTATTCTCATTCACTTTTTCTATAGCTGCAGATTTGAAAATGCCACACAAACTGGATCGGGTTACAGACACTGTCAAAATGAAGAATTGGACATGTGAAAACAGACCATTTTAAAAGACAACACAGAGAATGAGTCTAAAATATTCTTTCTGAAATACAGGCCCCAAAAGGGAAATTATTAGAATAACACAAATAGTAGTATTTAAAAGAGGAAGTTTAAGGACTAACTAGAAGGAACCACATATATAACCACCTAAACAACAGAGCAGAAGAACAGGTATGGGGAGTATTTAAATCAAAAGGGGTGGAAGGAAGATAAGAAAGTCTTTGATAAAGCATAACTTCATGCTATTTTGAGAAAAATAATTAGGAAGAACCTTAAGTGATGTTACAAAAGTAGTAAGAGTCAAGTCAGTGAACTGTACATTAAAACTGCTATGTATATTTTCATCATGTTTTTTTAAAAGCACTGAAAGAACCATATGCAACCATTCACATATACATGTAGCTTTATTTTGTACCTCTAAGCCGAGGAAGGCCTGCACGCTATTTGTTCTATCAAGGCAATCCAAGCAATTTGTCCGAACTGTACCACTCTGGCATCTGTAACAAATTCAATGAATTAAGCAGCTGATTTGGAGTCAAAATAATCAAACAAAGTAAAATTGAGGGAAAAAATGTAAGGTGATTAAGCTGTAGCACCTACTGTCCCTTCTTATTTTCAATATTTCAAACACACAAAAAGTTTTTAAGAATTTATAGTTAACCTTCGTATAGCCACTCCCTGGATCCTACAAATTTAACATTTTGCCATCTATCTACCCATACCCATTTATTTTTAAAGAGACTAATAAAAGTTAAATAGACATTCAGGTGTATATTTCCACAGTCTTCAGCATATGAAAACATATTTATGGGACTAATTAATTTAAAAGTCTAAAATTTAACATCTCTAATAGAAAAACAATTTTTAAATGTGAATTCTGTTCACTAAAGTTTACCTGAATCTATAGATTAAGTTTAAATCTTTCAACATTTTTCTTCTTCACTTCATATGTCAAAACTGAATTTTCATATTAATCTTAAGTAGACATTACAGCTATGTCTTTTTTTGCAAATACAAAATGTCTATTGGTAGCAAAATCCTTACTGAGGTCAAGAAACATTAAAACACTAGTCTTCAGGGAGAAGTAGCACAGACTCAGACACCAGCAGACGGAAGCTCAAAGAATCGTAGTTGTAAGACTTCCTGGTTATGTGACTTGGGGTAGATCATGGGCATCTGCCTCAATTTCCTAGTTGTAAAATGGTGACAATAATAGAATCTAACCCACAACTGTTGTTACTAATACATGTCAAGCATCATTTATACTATCTGCTACATAGAAAGTGATCAAAGAAAAAGTCTAAAGTAAAACAAAATATCTTATTATAAATCTTTTTTGTTTTAAAGAAATTTAAGGCACCAATGCTGTCACTCCAAAATTACTTCAATGTAAAGAACAGAGAAACAATCAAACCTTTCAACTCCAATTCCATCGAAATAAAAAAATCCATAATCTAGAAACTTTTGGACTTGAGGTTTAAGAATACTATGCAGTTTTTCTGCCTTTCCTCCTTTAACCATTTGATGATAGTCAAAATTCACCATTTGGATATCTGTAGCATGTTCAGAAGCTTTCAAATGACTCTGAAAGTAAAAGGCAAATACTCATCTAAATATTAACTAAACATAACTTAACAATACATGCTAAAATGGAACCTTATCTTGTAAATAAAAAAACCACTAACACCTCATCATGTTTTTTGAAATCTTACTAATCCTATCACAAAGCTTTCATCGATGCTGGGAGTAAACTGGAAAACTACTTGCTGAAACTTAATAGCATTTCTTCCCTAAATCTCATTTACTATCCATGAAAGATCAAGAGACATAATTAATATCAGAGAACTCAAATAATCTCACAGATTTATAAATAAAATTTTCAATTACCAGCAGTAAGTTTTTTACAATATAAATTTGAAGTCAGAGATTGAATAATGTTTTGATACCTTCATTCAATATTCTACAGATTTTTAACTGTTTTACATAAAAAGTCTCTAAAGTATGTTTGCTAGTAATATTTACCTTACACATTTATAACGAAACAGCAAAACCATAAGGTTACTTCTAAATTCTAGTGTATTAGAATGATTTTTAGAAAACTGTTTTCAAAAAAAGAAAAACCTGTTTTCAAACAATCGTTTAAACTTACAGCTTTATCTAAATTATAAAACTTTATTCTGAATTCAATAAGCATTTATGAAGAATGTTTTTTTTGTCCTTGAAAATTAGATACTTCTTTGGGTTTTCTTTTACTTCAAATTATTTGATCACTCCTTGGGTTTTAGTTGTAAAAGAGAAGGTATGGTCTTACATGTACACAAATGGGTCTTACCTGTCACCATTTAAAACAACAAGTATGGCTTCTAGGAAGCAAGCAGAGCAATACACAGATGAAGGAGGAGGCAATCTGGTACTTTGCGCACAGTGGCAGATGAAGACTTGGGGTGGAACAGGTATTCTGCTTTCCCACACACAAACAATAGATTGGAAAACAGTTCCAAGTGCCTTGAAAGTCTTTCCTAACTCCATCTACATTAGACTACCGTATAACTCAAGTATAAGCCAAGCTTTTCAGCACATTTCTAATGCAGTTTTTGTGGTAAAATTAGGTGCCTCAGCTGATATTTGGGTCGGTTTATACTCTAGTACATACAGTAAATTATTTTCTAACAATTATTTTCTAAATAAAGTTTCAGCAAGTATCTAGCCTTTTCTTATCAGTAATTCCCTTCTGAGTGAACTTGGTTATTGTACAATTTTAATGTTTAAGTACCATTCTAGTGTTTAAGGGCCAGAACAGAAGAACAAATGACGAGACTTACCTGGAAAGCCTTACTTAGCATATGTTCACCTTCCTTAGACCCAAGCAAATTTACTATTATTTGTTTACCATACAAATTCTTGAGTGTTCTAAAATGCCTATTACAGAAATAAAGAAAACAAACACACGTCAAATGATACGCTTAAGGCTTTTAGTATTTTTTTTCACAATAAACAAGAATCATAATTATTCAATAGAATCTACACAGCTATATTTTAAACTTACAGAACTGTAAAAATTTGGTAAAAATTCTATGCGGTCTTCAAATTCTGAATTTACAGAAACTGTCTACAAATATTACTTCCTCTAATGTGCGAAATTGAGACCAGTTTCTTTCCAAGGGAGCAGAATCAAGTCCCAACTGCCCTGGATCTGAGTCAGAAAGCTCCTCCCCAATATGTGAGGCTGGCACTGGGCTAGCAGAGAGGACACAGCTATCTAGGCTGTCTGAGAAGGTGAAAAGCGCAGAGGCAAAAGGCTGTACCTAATATGCGAGAACATCATATATACATATGCAGCGGGTCCTACCCAAAAAGCCTTAAAAAAATTAAATCTAGAATAAGATCCTTTCATTCTAGAAGCTATAAAGCAATGCGGTCCAAGAAAAATTTAAGTAAAGCCACGTATATCATTTAAAAATTTCTAGACGGTATATATTTTAAAATCTTAAAACAGAAAATATTCAATATATATTTTATTTAAGCTAAATAAATACTTCTAAAATATCATTTCAACATAGAATAAATATAAAATTGTATTAATAAAATATTTTCTTGGGTGGGGCAGCACTAAGTATGCAAAATTGGTGCGTATTTCACACTTTTGTTAGGTGCCACTGAGTCAGTTCCTGACTCAGAGTGACCTTATGTACAATTGAATGACACCCTGTCAGGTCCTGAGCCATCCTCGTGACTGTTATTATGTGTGAGACCATTGTTGCTACTACCATAGCCCAAAATGCTAAATCAGTAAATATAATTATAACTAGTCTCATTACATAACAGTATTAAAATTTACAGCACTATATAAAAATAATCAGTTTTACCTGTCAAAAGCAGGTGCATTGGCTTCAAATCCCCTTGACATACGGACACGATGGGATCCCACCTTGGACAAAAATAATATATTTAATCAGATGAAAAACAAATGTAAACAAAAGGTAGATCGTATTTTTTACAATATGTAACAATTCATTTGCTGAATACACAGTAAATCAAGTAACTAATTTTCATTTATGGCGTTCTTTCTTGTAAAAAGTTTTAAGGGTTTTCTCTCCCTTTTATTTTTGAAGCAATATCGTAAAAAAGACCTAGAAGTTAAACCATGATGAAACATTTAAATTCACATAAATTTTAATTTATGGAACTCATTTTTAAGAGTGCTTCACATAATTACCTTGTTTTAAATTCATACTACACGCCTTATGTGCGTTAGTAGATATTGTCACCATTTGGACAATTAAAAACTAATACTGAGAGACAAAATAACTTGTCTTTTTACATGCCAAAGGAGCCCTGGTGGTGAAATGGTTGCTCAATGAGCTGATAACCCACAGGGTCAGCAGTTCAAAATCACCAGTCACTCCCCAAGGGAAAGAGGAGCATTTCTAATCCTAAAAATGGTTACAGACTTGGAAACCTACAAGGGCAGTTCTACCTTGTGATATAAGGTGGGTATGGGTCAGAATCAACTTGATGGCAGTGAGTTCTCATATAACTAATTTTTTAAATGGTTAAGATAAGAATTTAGGTCTCCTCACCTAAATTCCTACTTTTACAACTTTTACAACCTGACTACAAGTGTTCCGTCTGGGTTTTTTTCTCTCCTATGCTCAATATTATATCCAGCTCTCATCAGGTTAAAAATACCACTCCTTTCTGGAAAACAAACACAGTTTTCAAGTCAAGCTTGCAGTACTACAATGATAATAATAGCACATTTTACAAAATCAGAAAATCTGCGCTAATAGAACTAAGCATGAAAGAAAGTTTATCCATCCATTGTGTTTTACTACAGCTTTTCTTTCCTCACAAAAAGGAGTGGTCGAGAGATGAAGCAGAGCTGAAAAAGAACTAACTATTGTCAAGAAGAAATATAAATGGTGGGGCCAGATTATTTCTTGAACTCCACTTTAAGCATTTCCCTTTGAGCCAGTTGGGAGCAAAGCCACCCAGAATTCATTTTTTGTCCCTCTATGAACAAAATGACTTTTAGGAAGGGTGTGAGGTATGGGCTAACAAATCATCAGTAATGCTTTCCAACAAATAAAACCAGGAAAATAACTCTAATACACTCACTCAATTCCCAAAGGGAGATGACCTGATTTCTAGCCTGATAACCAGTGGCTTCTCTTTAATGTGTTTTTTATTTTTAATAAGATGTCACCATAGTAAATGTCACATCTATATTAAATTTATTTTTAAATACTTAATACTCCTTATAAATCTTTAAAATTTGAAAGATATGTGCCCCAAACATTATTCATTTTGGACTGCAGGGAACTGAACATCTTTTCTTTCAAATAAGCTCAGGTTAATTGCCTATAACTCTTAAAAGTTCAAGATTTAGGATTTTGTTTATTGACCAACATTTATCATACAGAGTACTGAGATTGTCAATATGGGAAAAATACAAATTACCATGCTTTCCAGCTAATGCCTGTGGCTGTTACCTATACACATCTAGCTACAAATTACAACTCTTATACCAACATACTGGTTAGATCAGATTAGATTTTATTACTCACTGTTAAAGGAAAGAGTAGTTGATAAAGAGAGTTAATGGGTTGAAGAAAGTTGATGGTGCATGGGTATCAAAAGATACAGTGTCTGGGTCTTAAAGGCTTGAAGGTAAACAAGCGGCCATCTAGCTCAGAAGCAACAAAGCCCACATGGAAGAAGCACATCAGCCTGTGTGATCACGAAGTGTCGAAGGGATCAGGTATCAGGCATCAATGAAAAAAAAATCAAAGCATTGTGAATGAGGGAGAGTGCAGATTGGGGAACCAAGACCCATCTGTAGGCATAACCTTACAGAAGGGTTGCAGGGAGGAGACGAGTCAGTCAGGGTGCAGTGTAGCAATGATGAAACACACAACTTTCCTCTAATTCCTATATGTTTCCTCCAACTCCCAGTATCATGATGCCAATTTTACCTTACAAATTTGGCTAGACCAGAGGTTGTACACTGGTACCGACAGGAACTGGAAACACAGGGAATCTAGGACAGATGATCCCTTCAAGACCAGTGCTGAGAGTGGTGATACCGGGAGGGTGGAATGAAGGTGGGTTGGAAAGGGGGAACCGATTACAAGGATCTACATATAACCTCTGCCCTGGGGGATGGACAACAGAAAAGTGGGTGAAGGGAGACATCGGGCAGTGTAAGAGATGACAAAATAATAATAATTTATAAATTATCAAGGGTTTATGCAGGAGGGGGATGCGGGGAGGGGGCAGGGAAATGAGGAGCTGACACAAAGGGCACAAGTAGAAAGAAAATGTTTAGAGAATGATGATGGCAACAAATGTACAAATGTGCTTGACAAAATGGATGTATGTATGGATCGTGGTAAGAGTTGTAAGAGCCCCCAATAAAATTATTTTTAAAAAAAGAGATATTGGGTCAAATGTAAAAAAGTCACAGTACATAAATTTTTAAGATTTTAAATAATCATACATTTATCTAATAAGAAAAGTTACACTAAATTTTTAAACTGTTTTATGGGGTCGTATAGAACAATCATTTTCCATCAATATTTTTGCTTCTTATCCACATTATTTCTGAAACTTCAATTCTAGCAAAAAAGGGGAGAGAGGGGGGAAAAAAAAAAGAGGACCTGATGCAAGGGGCTTAAGTGGAGAGCAAATGCCTTGAGAATGATTGGGGCAGGGAATGTATGGATGTGCTGTATACAATTGATGTATGTATATGTATGGATGGTGATAAGAGTTGTATAAGTCCCTAATAAAATGTAAAAAAAGAAAAGAGGAGAAAAAAAAGATTAGGGCAAAGACTGTACAGATGTGCTTTATACAATTGATGTATGTATATGTATGAACTGTGATGGGAATTGTATGAGCCCCTAATAAATTGTTAAAAAAAAATCGAGATTAGCACAACACAAGGCAAAGGTCTCATGATTTATATGTACCACCTTTCAAAACGTATTAATATGATGTAGTAGCCGTCCTGGTGGCACAGGATTAAGCGCTTGGTTGCTAACTAAAAGCACAGCAGTTCAGACCCAGTAGCCACTCCACAGGAGAAAAGAACCACTGATTTATTCCTGTAGCAACTGCAGTCTAACAACCTTCCGGAGCAGTTCTACTCATATGGGTTTGTAGGAGTCTGAGTCACTCAACAGCACATGACATCAACAACACAACACAAACACAACCGTATAATGAAACAATAGAGGTTAATATATGATTCTTACCTTACTTATATAGCACCTTATAACAACTTGTTTAATGTCTAAAATTATACTGATAACTTTTCTATAAAAGTCCTGACTCCTCAGACTGTAAGCCTCCCATGAAGTACCATGGTAGGCGTTCAAACTCATAGCATCTAATATACAGTATATATTAGAAGACCTTAAATATTTAATAATTAAGAGATTACTGCAGAAAAATGACCAGAATCTGCTCTGTGAGATTGGACTTGGCTACTGAGGCCCAACAAATCTTAATTTTGGAAATAGATGTTTTGTTATTCTAAAACAGCAAAAGTCAGAACATAGAAACAAATGCCCAGTATAGGTGATGAACACAAAATATTGAAAGTGGGAAGAACTATCATGTAGCTCATAGGAAACACAGCCTAGAGGTAGGAGACCAGTTAGACGTGTGAAAGCCTCCAAAGTAAGAAGAAATGATGAGAACTTTAACTAGGACCCAAAGCAGAAAACCAAGTTCACTGCCAACCAGTTGATTCTGACTCATAGCAACCCTACAGGAAATGGTAGAACTGCTCCACAGGGCTTCTGAGGCTGTAAATCTTTATGGAAGTAAACTGCCTTATCTTTCATCCAAGGAGCAGTAGCTAACAGGTTGAGTGTTTGCGGTAGTTAGCACACCAATACTTAACCCACCGTATCACTAGGGCTCCTTTTAACTGGAGCAAGTGGGAGTAATAAGAAATTGAAGACCTAATGCCTAAGAGAATGATGGAGTTAAGTGTCACAGATTTATCTAAACAGCTAGCTGGGAATGGTGAAAGAGCATTAGATTGAAATGTTATACAACAGACATTATCAATACTGAAGGTAAGGAATTTGGTAAAAAATGCAAATTCCAGGTAAACAAGCAGCCATCTACTTCAGAAGCAACAAAGCCCACACAGAAAATGCACAGCAGCCTGTGTGATCATGAGGTATAGAAGTGATCAGGTATCAGGCATCAAAGAAAAAAAATCCTATCATTGTGAATGAAGGGAAGTGTAGAATGGGGACCCAAAGCCCATCTGTAGGTAACTGGACATCCCCTTATAGAAGGGTCACAGGGAGGAGACAAGCCAGTCAGGGCGCAGTGTAGCAACAATGAAACACAACTTTCCTCTAGTTTCTAAATGCTTCCTCCCCTGCTCCGCCCCCCCCATCCATTATCATGATCCTAATTCTACCTTACAAATCTGGCTAGACCAGAGGATGTACACGGATACAGATAGGAACTGGAAACACAGGGAATCCAGGACAGATGATCCCTTCAGAACCAGTGGCGAGAGTAGTGATACCAGGAGGGTAGAGGGAGGGTAAAGGGAGGGTAGAGGGAGGGTGGGATAGAAAGGGGGAACTGACTACAGGAATCTACATATAACCTCCTCCCTGGGGGATGGACAACAGAAAAATGGGTGAACAGAGACATCAGACAGTGTAAGATATGACAAAATAAAAATTTATAAATTATCAAAGGCTCATAAGGGAGGGGTAAGTGGGGAGGGAGGAGGGAAAAATGTGCTGATGCCAGGGGCTTCCATGGAAAGCAAATGTTTTGAGAATGATGAGGGTAACGAATGTACAAATGTGCTTTATACAATTGATGTATATATGGATTGTGATAAGAGTTGTATGAGCCCCAATAAAATGATTTAAAAAAAACAAATTCCTTACCAGGGAAGCAACAAAGCCTGCATGGAAGAAGACCACCAGCCTATGTGATCACAAAGTGTGGACAGGTTCAGGTATGAGACATTAGAAGACCCCAAACAAACAAATATATCGATGCAAATGATGGGGGAAGGAGTGGAAGCCCAAAGTCCACCTGTAGACAATTGGATATTCCCTCACAGAAGGGTCATAAGGAAGGAACGAGCCAGAGAAGGGTACAGCATAACACCAACAGAACACTAGTTCATTCCTCTAGTTTTTTAATGCTTCCTCCACACCCGACTATCATGACCCCAGGGTCTACCTTACAAATCCAGCTAGACTGGAGCATGTACACTGGTACAGTTAAGAGCGCCAGACAGAGTTCAGAACAGATAAGCATCTCAGGAACAGTAATGGGTGTAGTGATACCAGGAGGGTAGCGGAGTGTGCGGAGAGAAACAATGGTCACTGTATAAACCCCACTCCCTGCAGGTGAATGAACAAAAACATGGGCAAAGGGGGACAGCCGACAGTATAAGATATGAAAATAATAATAATTTATAATTTATCAGGGGTCCATGAGGGTGGAAGGGTAGGGGTGGAGGGAAAAAAAGAGTAGCGGATACCAAGGGCTCAAGCAGAAAGAAAATGTTTTGAAAATGGCAACATATGTACAAATGTGTTTGATCCAATTGATTGTTATAAGAGCTTGAAAAGCCCCCAATAAAATGATTAATAAAAAATAAAATAAAAACAAACAATAAAATCAGAAGGACTTTCAGGGGTGGACTTAAACTTTATGGTAGAATTTGGGCAAGTTTTAACCAATAACCAAGTTATGATTATTTAAACCACTCCCAATTCTCCTGACTCATTCTAGAATTTTTATTTTTTAAATAAAAGGACAATAGATTGGGGAAAAAAATTCCTGACCCTATTTAAAGAGATCTGCTTCCCTTGAGCTGCAATTGAGGCTGATTCTGCAGTTAAAAATCACACCAGGTAATTCCTTTAAAATCTTTTAATTAAGACATCTCATAGGAAAAGCAAGTCAAGGAGCACCTGCCTAAGAGTTTTCTGTCCATGACTTCTGTACTGAGGCTTCTCTCTAGGCCATCCAAAGTTCAAGGACCTCTGAAACACCTTCCACTCCTGAGAACCCACACAATACCTGATAACTGTTACAATCACCTAAAGTCAAAAATCCTTGTTTGGCCTCTTGTGGGAAAATTAATCTTTGAACTTTGTATTTTTATTAAAACAAAAAAAAACTCAATGATCTATTTTTCAGGAGAGAGGTTAGCTAAAAAAAAAAACAATTACACACATTTTTAAAGGTAGTAGAGGAAACTTTTTGGTATGTTAGATAATCATGAAACTAAATCCACACCTAATCAAAGATAGGTTAATTTTGAAAACAAACTGTATAACTGAGATAACTTCTGACCCAATCCTCTCAAAAATTCAAGGAAACAACTGGCCCAATTAAGTGAAAATTTAGTAGACTTGCTGGACAGTCTCAATATCTCAATAATTGTATCTCCATGAAGAAATGCATAATTTTAAAAGCTAGAGTTTTTAGCCCATAACAAGAACATTAGCCAGCTAGATTACCATTATACTCGAAAATAAGCCTACCAGAATATCAGCTTACGCACCTTATTTTACCACAAAAACTACATTAAAAATGTGCTGAAGATGAAGTGGCAGGAGGAGAGAGTGGAGCACAGCCTGGCCCACCAGGCCGTGATGATGATGTTCCTGAGTAGAGCAGCCAGTCCACAGAGAGAACAACATGGCTGGCCCTACTATGAGACATGATGCCCCTCAGTGACTAAGGGCAATACAGGGGACAGCACACTGGAGACACAGTGTGGGAATAGCACCTGATCTGATCCCACCACACCGAGGCAAATCACTGGGGGAATGCAGCAGAACAGCAAGGGAATGGAGTGGCAAGGTCCCCAGGGAATGCTGAAAGTGGACTTTGGGGCCAGGGCGTGGTGCCCCAACAGACTGGACTGGAAAACGCTCCTAAGGGCCAGCAAACGATCCCTGAACTAACTACAAGCTTTTCTCTTGTGAACTGTTTTGTTCTGTTCTTTGTCAGTGGTTTGTTTTTGTTGTCTGGTTGTATACTGTTGCTTTGTTTTCCTCTGTCTTGGTTTCGTGCATGTTAGTGACTCCACAGGTCTGTCTGAATAGGACAGGCTGGATGAACTATCTGGAGGAAAAACAAAGGGACCGACAGTTCCGGGGGGACTTGGGGTGGGGGGGTAGGGAGGGGTAAGGAAGTGGTGTTAACAAACCCAGGGACAAGGGAAAAACATGGGACCCCAAATGGTAGAGAAGGGGGAGTGACAGGCATGGTGGGAAATGATCAAGGGTAAGGTTGCTTAGAGAAGATGTATACTCTAGCCCAGGTGGCGATGAAGCATGGTAGTAGGGCAGGAGGAAAGTCAAGGGAGATGGAGGAAAGAGCTAGGAGTCAAAGGGCATCCATGGAGGTCTAGACAAAGACATGTACATGCAAATATATATAGGAAGATGGGGAAATAGATCTATGTGTCTATATTTATAGGTCAAGTATTAAGGTGGCGGAAGGACCTTGGGCCTCTACTCAAACACTCCCTCAATGCATGAATACCTTCTTTTATTAAATTGGAACTCTATGATGCTCACTCTCCCGACACAACGGCTGGAGCCAAAGTGGGTGAACAAGTAAATGTGGTGAAGAAAGCTGATGGTGCCCGGCTATCAAAAGAGATAGTGACTGGGGTCTTAAAGGCTTGAAGAGAAACAAGCGGCCATCTAGCTCAGAAGCAACAAAGTCCACATGGAAGAACACACCAGCCTGTGTGATCGAGTGGTCCCAAAGGGATCAGTTACCAGGCATCAAAGAACAAAAAATCATATCATTGACTGCACACCTCCATGATAGGATCGCTGAAGACAAATGGGTGCATAAGCAAATGTGGTGAAGAAAGCTGATGGTGCCCGGCTATCAAAAGAGATAGTGTCTGGGGTCTTAAAGGCTTGAAGGTGAACAAGCGGCCATCTAGCTCAGAAGCAAAAAAGCCCACATGGAAGAAGCACACCGGCCAGTGCGATCACGAGGTGCCAAGGGACCAGGTATAAGGCATCATGCAAAAAAAACAACAACGTATAAGTGTGTGTATATATGTGTATATGTATATATATACCATATTAAATGAAGGGGGAAGTTCAGAGTGGAGACCCAAGGCCCAAGTGTCGGCCAATGGAGATCCCCTCATAGAGGCGTTTAGGAGAGGAGATGGGTTAATTAGGGTGCGAGGTAGTACCAATGAAGAACACAGCTTTCCCCCAGATCCTGGATGCTTCCTCCCCCCAACTACCATGATCCGAATTCTACCTTGCAGGCCTGGATAGGACAGAGGCTGTGCACTGGTACATATGAGGGCTGGAGGTACAGGGAATCCAGGGTGGATGATACCTTCAGGACCAAGGGTGTGAGGGACGATGCTGGGAGAGTGGAGGGTGAGTGGGTTGGAAAGGGGGAACTGATTACAAGGATTCACATGTGACCTCTTCCCTGGGAGAGGGACAGCAGAGAAGGGGGGAAGGGAGACTCCGGATAGGGCAAGATATGACAAAATAACCATGTATAAATTACCAAGGGCACATGAGGGAGGGGGGAAAGGGGAGGGAGGGGAAAAAAAAAAGAGGACCTGATGCAAGGGGCTTAAGTGGAGAGCAAATGCCTTGAGAATGATTGGGGCAGGGAATGTATGGATGTGCTTTATACAATTGATGTATGTATAAGTATGGATGGTGATAAGAGTAGTATGGGTCCCTAATAAAATGTAAAAAAAGAAAAGAGGAGAAAAAAATGATTAGGGCAAAGACTGTACAGATGTGCTTTATACAATTGATGTATGTATATGTATGAACTGTGATAAGAATTGTATGAGCCCTTAATAAATTGTTAAAATTAAAAAAAAATAATTAAAAAAAATGTGCTGAAAACTCGGCTTAGATACAAGTATGTATGGTAGACCGGCTAGCCACAGCACAACCAGGAAAGCACTGTAAGAAGGTTCAACCCCAGGAGGATCCCGCAACACCCATATTAGACAATCACTGTTAATTCTGAGCCTCTTAACCAGTATAACAGAAAACACATAAATAGCTTATTAAAACCTCTTACACAAGTCTGACCCAAAAAGAAAGTCATTTGCCTTGCATCAAAGTAGGGCTTAATGAATGTTCTTACAGTAAATATTCTAAACACAGTATCCTAAAACAAAGCTTAGGAGAAGCAGGCGAGAATTGGAATTCTTTGTCCTAAGGGATTTGAGCTCCACTGGTACAGTGGTTCAGAGCTCAGCTACTGAAAGAAAAGTTGGCTGTTTGGGTCCTACCAGCTGCTTCTCAGAGAAAAACGATGTGGCCATATGTTTTCTAAAGGATCCAAAACTCAAACTTCCTTATCAACAAGTCGGTTCTGACTGATAGTGACCCTACATGGCAGAGTAGAACTGCCCCGTGGATTCCAGAGACTATAGGAATCGAAGGCTCATCTCCCACACAGCAACAGTGGTTTTGAATGTTGAGCATGCAGTTAACAAGCCAACAAGTAACCCACTATGTACCATCAGAAAAGAGCACAGCCTTGTAAATCCTATGGGGAAGTTACATTCCATTCTTTTGAGTCACTATGAGTAGGAAATCAACTGTAAGTTAATGGACTTGGAATGGTCTGGTTAGTTATTTGGTTGGTATGGGTATGCAAAACCCATACAAATCAAACTGGTCTTGATAAGAACTCAAGAACCTTAACAAAAGCAGTACAAGTGTTAACCCTTTCTAATTCTTCACCTATCTAAAATACAGTACATTATTAAAAAAACATTAGAGCAATCTGCAATTTCCCTCCACAAAAACCCTACTGGAGGATAAGATAAATCCAGTTGTGGACTAAAATAAGACAAGCTTTTTTTTGGGGGGGGGGGTGGTGGAGGGAGTTGTCCATTTTCTCGAAACTGTAGGCTAAGACAGAAAATTCAATGGACTACATATACTTAGGAGGCTAAAATGAACGTATTTATAATTTAGGTAATATAGAATTTTGAGAAAAAATATTATGTAAGACCACACTATTATGAACAATCCAGTAGTATGACCTTTAATTTAATACAATTTTACATTTTAAATATTAGACACATAGTAATAAAGGAAAGAAAAAATAAAGATGAGAAGAATTTTAGAAAAATTAGCCAGATAATAAGTCACTATAAACTACTAAATAAAACTTCACTAACAGATATAGTATTAACTACAGGAACAAGAATTAATGCATACATAGTTCTAACTCTGAGACCCAGTACTACTCTAAATGCTTTTCACTTAATCCAACAACCCTATAAATACTACTATTATTATTACTACTACTTTACAGATAAGGAACTGAGACATACAATGAAGTCATTTGTCCAATTGCTAGCGGTGGTAGAACAAAGGTTCAAATTAATTAAACTGGTTCCAGAATCTTTAAAACTATTGCATTCTTCTGCTGTTTAAGGGACTAAATTGTCACATGCCAAGATAATGAGATGGAGTCCCTAGATGGTGCAAATGGTACTTGGTTGATATGCTAGGCTAATGTGCTGGGTTCCAATCAGATGTAGTCAGGAAGAAAGGTCTGGTTAATCTACTTCCAAAAATAATCAGCCAATGAAAATTCTATGGTCATGGGTCTACTCTAACACATGATGAGGTTGCAAGGAGTTAGAATTAATTCAATGACGACCAATTTTTTTATGAGATAGTAAATATGAAAGTACTTTGAAAAGTACTTCAACATTAAGTACAGCAAGTGAGTATTTATGGCTACTTGAAACTATGTACTCAGGTCCTCGGTTGCAAATCTGATTAGGTAGAATAATAAATTATTAATAAAGGAGCTGTCCCGAAATCTTAGAGATCATAGAAAATTTTCAAGAGGAAAATAGCACTTACTTGCAAACCTGGTTGTTCCCAAAACAATGGAACAGATCCCCGGATTTGTATGAAGGACGAAACAGATTCATCTAAGTATACAACCTGCAGAAAAAAAATAAAATATTTCCATAGATAAGTGGGTACTTCTGCATTAAAACAAATTTACTAAAATAAATACCATATTTTATGATTAAATTTCCATAATGAAAATATTCAAAAGATATTGAAAATAGGTCATTAAACAACTTTATTGACTATTTTTTCAGTTAGCAATAGTTATAAGTTCTGGCTGTACTTTTTCCAAGCCACATTTGTCCATTCTTGCAAGTGATATTCTTGCTTTTCCACTTAAAAAAGATCTTGTGCTCTAAATTTGACCCATGCAATGTCTCACTTGAGTTCTTGACTGCTGCTTCCATGAGCACTGATTGTACATCCAAACAAGGTGAGATTCTTGATAACGTCAACCTTTTCTTCGTTTTCATGATATAACTTATTGGTCCAGTTGTGAGGATTTTGGTTTTCTTTGCATTAAGTTATAATCCATACTAAAGGCTACAGCGCTTGATCTTCATCAGTGTTTCAAGTTCTCCTCACTCTTAGCTAGCAAAGTGTTAACTGCATATCACAGGCTAAGTCGTCTTCCAATGCTGATGCAGAATTTTTCTTCATATAGTCCAGCTTCTATGATCATATGCTCAGCATACAAATCGAGTAAACACAGTGAAAGGATACAACCCTGTTGTGCAATTTCCCTGATTTTAAGTTACTCAGGATTCTCTTGTTCTGTGAGAATGACCTACTCTTGGTCCATGTACAAGTTCTGTGTGAGCACAATGCAGTGTTCTGGAATTCTCATTCCTTTCAATGTTACTCATAGTTGGTTATGATCCACACAATCAAATGCCTTTGCATAATCAATAAAACACAATAAACGCATTTCTGGTCTTTTCTGCTTTCAGCCAAGATCCATCTAACATCAGCAAGGACACCCCTCAAACCACGTCTTATTCTGAATCTGGCTTGAGTTTCTGGTAGCACGTTTTTGTACTGCTGAAACCCTGTTTAGATGACATGCAGTAAGAGTTACTTGCAAGTGTTATTAATGCTATCGTTCAATAATTTCCACATTCTATTGGATCTTCTTTCTTTAGAATAGGCAAAATATGGATCTCCTCTCGTTGTTTGGCCAGGTAGCTAAAACCTCATTTTATTGTTCTTGTCTACTTACTGGCTTTAAGAAAGGTTTAAAATTCTGCATCAGTATTGGAAGACTTAGCCTGTGATATGTACATAACACCTTGCTACCTGAAAGCAAGGAAAATTTGAAACACTCACTGATGAAGTATGGATTACAATTGAATGTCAAGAAAACCAAATCCTCACAACTGTTTAGCTCTCTTCTAAATTTCTTGGCATAGACCAGTGGGTCCTTTCAGGGCTTGATTAGAAGGCTGAAACATTTCAATGAGTAGCTTGAACTTCTGTTAGTGCCTCATCATATGCTATCTACTGAGATGGCTGAATGTCGACTAGTTCTTTGTGGTAGAGTGATTGTGTTTTTATCTTCTTCTGGCATTTGCTACACATCCTTCAATATTTTGCCCAGAGAATCTTTCGATATTGCAATCTGAGGCTTGATATTTTTATTTCTTTCAGCTTATATATGTTGAGCGAGTCTTCCTTTCTGGCTTTGGAACTCCAGGTTTTTGCACATTTATAATACTTTTTGAAATTTTCGGTTCAGCTCTTTGACATCATCATTTCTTCCATTTACTTAGCTACTCTACAACCAAAAGTTTCAGAATCTCTTCTGACATCCATTTTGAGCTTTTCTTTCTTTCCAATCTTTCTAACGAACGATCTTTTGCTGTCTTCATGCATGATGTTCTTGATGCCATCAGGTCTTCTGTCAGTGTTCAATGAATCAAATATGTTCTTGAGATGATTTCAAACTTCTGGTGGGATATATTCAAGGTCATATTTTGACTCCTGTAGACGGTTTAAATTTTCTTCAATTTCAACCTATATATGAGCAATTAAGGGTCTACTCTATTCCATAGTTAGCCCCTGGCCTCCTTCTGACTCCTAAATTTGAGCTTCTCTGTCTCTCCCCACAGATACAGTCAATTTGATTCATCTGTATTCCATCTAGCAAGGTCCATGTATACAACTGCTATTTATGTTGTTGGTCTTGCAAAATTCTAGATTTGCTTCTATAGCCAACACCATATTTTCCAACTACTGGTTCTTCTTTGTTTTCAACTTTTGCATTCTAGTCACCAATGAGTATAATTACCAATGTTATTTCAACTGCATATTTGATTAATTTTAGACTGCAGAAGCTGGTAGAATTTAATTTCTTCATTACTAGTTTTAGTAGTTGGTGCATAAATTTCAATAGTAGTGTATTAACTGGACTTTCTTATAGGTGTGTGTATATTATCCTATCACAGACAGCATCATAGTTCTAGAATTGTGCCTTTTGATGATGAATGTGATGTCATTCCTCTGGAATTTGTAATTACTGGTATAAACCTTATATGACTGTCTGATTCAAAATGACTGATAACAGTCCATTTCAATTAACACCTAGGATATCTTCTTTATGCATTCCATTTCACTTTTTATGGCTTTCAACTTTCCTAGATTAACAGATATTTGCAGCTGTTTCTCCTCATTTTGAGTTGCTCCATCTCGGCACAGGAAGGTCCTGAAAGCTTTACTGCATCATGTCATTATGGTGACTTCTATTTTGAGAAGGCAGCTTTTGCAGTCATATTTTACGTGCCTTCCAATCTAAGGGGTTCATTTTTTGACATTAAGTTTAATAATGCTCCACTAGTATTCATAATGATTTTCAATATATCTGACAGTGTTCTGTTGTTTTTCATAAGATTTTCGGTTAACAGCACACATCAATATTGTTCATCAACTATAACAAATGTACCATAGGAAAGCAAGATGTTAATATTAGGAAAAACTATATGCAGAGGGATGTGGGGAATATGATAGCTGTTATTTCTGCACAATTTTTCTGTAAATCTAAAACTGCTCTAAAAGCAAAGTCTTTAAAAAATTTTAACTTTTAGATAGTACAATGTTTTCATGAAGCGTTGGAGTTTGGTATCATTTCACATGCCAAAAAACTTTCCTGATGGTGTCCAGATCCTTTAAGCAAGATTTCTTTATTCAATATCATGTAAGGCACTAATGATGCCATGCCGATTAGTGAGTATCCAGTTAATTCTCTGAAGAGCCATACCAAATAGGCTTGTTTTAGTGAAACCTTTCTGAAGGTCATTAAGTAGGCAGGAACAATAAAACGTTATTACAAATATTAAAATGAGTTCATAAAAAATAGAACTCTGTCATTGTTATGCCATCCCTCAGTATCCATGGGGATTGATTCCAAGGTACCTCCCCACCTCACAGATACCAAAATCCATGATGCTCAAGTTCCTTATATACAATGGTCCAGTATTTACATATAAACTAAGCATATCCATTTGTATTCGGTAAGTAACCTCTAGATTACTTACAATAATACAAAGCACATGCTATGTAAATAGCACTTTAGCCTCCCTCTAAGCCTTTGAGGGATTGTTTTGACCATTTAATTTCTTCTCCACCAGCCAACATTTTAGATCTGGTTGGTTGAATCTGCAGAGGTAGAAACCCGAGATACAGATGGCTGACTTTGTTTTTTTGGCCTGTCATATAATACATACAGTAAGCTATATAAAACACTATATACCTGTTCTGTTTCTACAAAATTAGCAACATGACCATCATCATTTGTTCCCCGGACATTAAACCTGGTCCCAGCTCGTTCACAGCTTAGTCGTGAAATGAGGCAAGCCTTTGCCTGTTTATGAGCAGCATAAATGGTTCTGATTTCTACTCCTCCACACATGAGACGCAATAACCAGTCATCACAATTCACACCATAGTGCTTGAGATGCAAATGCAAAGATTGATTCCTAACAAAAAAAGAAATAACTGCATTAGCTTATAGTGCATTAAAAATATGTATATGCTTTAAAACAGTGCTTCTGGAAATATTAATTGAAATTAATTTAAATTTTAATAAATCAAGCCACTACATTGACTATGCTAGAAATCAGATCCTGGGATATGGGAACAACGGTCCATGGAAGAGAAGCACAATTTGATTTTGTTATCTATGATAATCTAACCTGCTCCATGTAAGAAGAGCAAATGTTCTCCACCAGAACAAATGAAGGATTGGCATGGTTTTAACTTTCTCGAGCTTATTTTCTAAATGCAAGATAAGAGCATGCCCTTCAGCACTAGCTTCTGAGTAGACAGGACTTTACATTCATTCATCTAGTCAACTCCTCTCTCCTCTCGCCTTGTCTCTTCCCTTTCTAGACCTCAATTCCTGACAGAGCAGCTCTAAAGCCTTTATTTTCTGCCCTTTCTTTGCCATATCACTCTATATCACTACATGGTCAGCTCTTCCATGGTAGCTACACAGTGAGCAATTTTATGGTTAATTTCCTTCATACTTTAACGTGCTATTCAAAGACTATTCAGGTGGTGAAAATGTGTGAGAGAGAAAATATACTAGAAGGAACCTGTGAATTTGAACTACTGTGGGAGGCCAGGAAGCCCTGGTGGCATAGTGGGTGTCATGTTGCTAACCACAAGATCAACAGTTTGAAATCACCAGCAGTTCACTGGGAGAAAGATGAGGCCTTCTACTCACATAAATAGTCTCAGAAACCCACAAAGCAGTTCTACCCTTCCCTATACGGTTGCTATGAGTATGAATTGACTAGATAGCAGCAAATTTGGTGTGTGAGTGGGAGGTCAAGAGTAGAGTATTCTAGATTTTGCTTTTATTACCAAATATAAGAATAAAGAAATATAATTTGCAGGTGGAATTATGGGAAATGGTGCCTAGTAGTGCAGGGTTAAGCATTGGGTTGTTTATCTAAAGGTTGGTGATTTGAATTCACCAGCTTCTCCTCAAGAGAAAGATGAGTCAGCCTGCCTCTGTAAATATTTACAGCCTTGGAAACCCTTTAGGTTCACTATGTATCAGAATTGACTTAAAAAACACAAATCCAAGCTCATTACCACTGAGTGGGTATCTGAGACTATAAATCTTTACAGAAGTAGAAATCCTCACCTTTTTTCCACAAAGTGCTTGGTGGTTTCAAAATGCTGAACTTGAAGGTACAGCCCAACCTGTAACCCACTACCCCACCAGGACCCCTGAATGCAACAATGGGCAGGTATGATTGGTCAAAAGGTTAACATTGATGCTATTTGTAGGCAATAGATTCACTGTGTTACAAATCTGGATGAATTACATAAACTAATACTAATGATAGTTACATGTTCTATGTCCCATTTGTACCTACTCACAATACTACACACTTATACATCATCATGAAATACAGTACAGTTGCCTGCATAGGTTCTATACGGGGGTGTCCAAAAATTTCATGGAAAAATGAAACAAAGGTAATGAATGGAATTTTCCTATTAACCTTGTGAAGCCCTTTCATAGTCCTGGGCTTTGTCACAGAATACCACTTCTTTGTAGTTTGCTACTCTTGAATCAAGATCATCCCTACATACAGTCTTAATTAAAAAAAAACAAGCAAAAAACAACATGGTGATACTTCCTGAGACAAGATCTCAAAACTAGGAAGAATACCATAATTTTATTACTAACTTTTATTACCAAATTTCAAATAAGTGCCTTCAATCTCTTTCTGAAATGAAAAGGAGGTCTAGATTAGGAAGAGCAAACAAGTTTCACATCATATGCCACCACCAATAAATCGACAGTGGCTCTCTATCATGTTCTGGAGCAGGAAGTATGTTCACCAGCAACACCCAGACCTTACTATTGCTGCAAAGAGTAAGTGATGTGTTCAGACTTATAACAAACTGAGTATAATGAGAAAAAAATACAACACACTCACCAGAAAAATCTATTATCAGTTGTGTGTTCTTGCATGCTACGATGTGCATTAAGACTCAGATCTAAACTGATTCCAGATGCAGACCATGCAAAATAAAAGTTTCCTGAATTCAAAACTTTTCGTACTTCTGAAATACGATCCTCATCTGAAGAATCAGCGCGTAGTGATATAAACTCAGTGGAAGTCACTCGGAAAACTTCAGATTCTTGAATTTTCCCAACAGACATACATCCAGTGACTAGGACCAGATAATGTAACATAATATCACCTGCAAAAACCAAAGATTTAATTGAATCAAAAGCTCTTTCTTAAAATCTAGCATTGTAACTATTTCAAACTTATGGATGTCTTTAAATTTCACAATGAGATTTTAAGAGTGAAAAAAATCTATAATTAGACACATTTATTTAAATCATTAAACCATAAGGTACTAAAACAGTAGCAAAATAATCTCACATTTGTAAAACAATTCTTCTCCTTAATCTGAGGTTATAAAAAAATGTAATGATGGGATCTTTTCTATCTTGCTTTCATGATACTCAGGAAGTTAAACTGAGACAATAAGAAACCTCTTTGTAAATAGTGAAGATGAAAAATAATGGCATAAATATGTTGGCTGATGATATATAGGCAAAAACTCTCAAATAATTAATATTTATGGAGAAATTTGATTTACTGAAACATTCCTAGTTTTACATCTAGTTATGTCAAAATTTCAACTTCATACCAATTCTGTACAATTTTTGACATAATTAGATGATTAGAAATGAAAAATAAACTTACCAAGATTTAGTCGTAAAACACCTAGGAGTCCATATGCATCCAGTACTTTGGTATATGTACCCTTGATTGCCTCTTTTTCTGCAGATGCTACCAAAGAAAAAGTTTTAGGTTAAAAAACACGAGCTACTACTTAGAAATAAAGACAGAGTTTTAACATAAAGTTGCTACATAAAGTGTTTTCTGAAACTACTGTAGTGAGTTAACTATTCTTCCCAAAGATTTAAACCAATTATTCCAGTACTATCTATTTATCACCCTTTAATCCATTCTCTTCCCACTGACCTAAAATATTTCCTTTACATATTTGTAATTGTTTTATAGGTTTTCTTCTCTCTTCTACTATCTGTTTGCCTACTCTTTTTTTTTCAGGAAACTGATATTTATTTTTTTCCAACAGTTTTATTAGTAAGTAATTTACATACCATATAGCTCAATCATTCAATCATATCACAGAGAATTATAGTCATCCCCACATGAATTTCAAAGCATTCTGCCCATCCCCATCAACCCCCCATGGCTAAACCACCTTTAAGATGATTTATGCAATCACAAACTGTTCTAGTGCTCCCTCCCCCCTCCCATTGTCATTAGTTACACTGGAAATCCCCTTTCCCTCCCTATCTCCCCCACCACCTTGTGTTCCCTTTATTCACCCCCCCCTATCAGTTATTATCATTATGTATCCACTCCTGGCTTCACAGCTGGGAGACCCAACAGAAAAGAATTGAAAACAAAATCACATTGAGGTGGTAAGGGCAAAAGCATAATAGTATACCAACAAAAATATTAATAATGCATAAGAAGGAAAAGACCCCCAACAATGATCAAAAAGGTATGAAAAAAATTTCTGTCATGGAACCAGTAGGAGATACTTGTACCCAGAACAAATTCAGATCGTGTCTATAGGCTGCTCAACTGGCCAAATGTCAAATTCAATCCAGAATAATCAAGATTACAGTGGCCACTGCCTGATAGGCTGATCAAGATTCTTGCCTATGCTAGAGTGGGTCTGCCAGTAGCTCAACTCTGCAGATGGGTTTTGGGCTCTCACCATCCCCCATAGCCCTCCACAAATTCAGTGCTCACAATTTTAGCTCTCATGCTTTTCTCCTCACCATATTCAAGGTGGTGTGCTTCTTCTCTGTGGACTTGCTGTAGGCTGACTCCTTGCTTAGATGGCTGCTTGTTTTATTTGCCTACTCTTAGTATTTTTTACAGTGCATTGGGTCGATATTTAAAGTAGATTAATTTTGCGCTCAACAATTCCCACATTGTTTCATGTTACTATAAAACTTATAATGTAATATCACTTATTCCACTTTATCCCTATATTTCCTGTTTCTATTCATCCTACTTTCCTAACCCTCTGAATGGTGGTTTTTTGATCTCCAACAGTTGATTCTTCCAAGAAGTTTGTATCTCCCTTGTGTTACCCATCTCCTTATGGACCTGCCTAATGTTTGGCTAAAAATTGAGCCATGAAGGTGAGCTCATTTCAATACCTGAAGGTGACTATAGTCTCAGGGGTCCCACAGTCTTAACTGACCAATAGCCAGGTATTCTGCATGATTTTAAGTTTTGTACCACATTTCTCTTCCACTCTAAGACCATCCCTTTCTCTTTCTTTTTCACATTTCTCTCACTCCAAGGCAATGGTTCTCAACCTGTGGGTCATGACCCCTGGGGGGGTGTCAAACAACCCTTTCACAAGGGACGCCTAAGACCATGGGAAAACACTTATTTCCCATGGTCTTAGGAACTGGGACACTGCTCCTCTATCCATCTCCAGGCGGGTCCACCCACATGCAGATACACCCACAGATGAGTACCTGGTGTGAAGACTGCTACCCATGCTACACCATGCTTTGAGACAAAATTTCATTTATTTGTCATTAGAAATAAATATTACACAATATATAATCACATATTGTTTTTGAGATGAATCACTATGCTTTAATTATGTTCAATTTGTAACAATGAAAATATATCCTGCATATCAGGTATTAATGTTATGATTCATAACAGTAGCAAAATTAGTTATGAACTAGCAATGAAAATAATTTTATGCTTGGGGTCACCACAACATGAGGAACTGTATTAAAGGGTTGCAGCATTAGGAAGGTTGAGAACCACTGCTCTAAGGTAATCTTTTTCAGAGCTGTTAGTAGTGGTAGGTGGACACTCTAGTTCTTCTGGTCTCAGAATCTCCACCAAATGATTAAGATCATAGGAAAAAGTAGAGGATTTTTAACCCAGAAACTGTTGAGTTTTGCCATTCCTTTGAGTACAAAAGATCCACCCAGAAGCAGAGTCCCAAAACTATCGAGAAGAACCACGTGTGAAGCAAGTAAGAGATTCCTTCCTGAAGTGTGGAGGTAGTAGAAGAGCCATGCCAAGGCAGAGCACAGGAGTCACAGAGGCCATGGGACAGAGAGGGATCCCAGGTTTCCCAGGCCTGCTGAAATAGAGGCCAAGAGACCGTGTGACTTGATAGAGACCGTGTGATTTGATAGGTTGTGGCTGCCAAAAATAATACATGGCTGCTGGCTGAGGAAAGGTGTTGCTGTGGACAAAAGATTATATCCTTAATGTTTTCTCACACTGGCTTGTGGTAACCTATTAACTTCCCTAATAAACTCACATAATTGAAAGAGTCCTGCGGAGCCATTGCAACAGATTATCAAACTCAGCAGAGAAGTAGAGTGCCATGGGTTGAACGTGTCAGATGAGAGCTGGTGTGGAGCTACCCCCTCCTCCTTTTTGTAGGCAAAAGGAGGTCAGATGTGGCCCCCAAGCCATTGTCTCACAGGATCGGGGAGGCTGAACTTTGCAGAGTCTCTTAGTTCAGTTTTCAATGACTGATTTTTTTGGAAGCAGATCATTCCCAGGGACCTTTGGGTGGACTTAAACTTTTTTTTTTAAAAATATGGAACGCTTCACGAATTTACGTGTCATCCTTGTGTAGGGGCCATGCTAATCTTCTCTGTATCGTTCCAATTTTAGTATATGTGCTGCCGAAGCGAGCACTGGACTTAAACTTTTTGACAAGAACTCTTATTTGTTCTTTTATTCTTGAAATTTAGAATAGTGCTTCGTGGTGGGGTGGTGTTAGGGACCATCAAGTTGGTTCCAACTCACAGTGACTCTATGTACGATAGACCAAAACACCGCCTGGTCCTGGGACTCCTCACAATTTTTCTTATGTTTGAATTCATTTTTTCAGCCACTGTATCCACCCATCTTGTCAAGGGTCTACCTCTTTTTCACTGCCTCTCTACTTTACCAAGCATGATGTCCATTACCGGGGCTTTTTCTCTTCTGGTAACATGTCCAAAGTATGTGAGATGAAGTCTCACTATAAGGAGTATTCTGACTGTACTTACAAGATAGATTTGTTTGTTCTTATGGCACTTTCAAGTTTCTTTGCCAACACCATAATTCAAATGCATACATTCTTCTTTGGCCTTCCTTATTTAATGTCCAACTTTCACATGCATATGAGGTGATTGAAAATGCAATGACTTGGGTCAGGCACACCTTAGTTCTTAAATTAACCTCTTTGCTTTTCAACACTTTCTAAAAATCATTTTATCGAGGAATCAAACAACTTTTATCATAATCTATACATCCATCCATTGTATGTCAAACACATTTGTACATTTGTTGCCCTCATCATTCTCAAAACATTTGCTTTCTACTTAAGCCCTTGGTATCAGCTCGCTTTTCCCCTCCCTCCCCGCACCCCCTCTCTCATGAACCCTTGATAATTTATAAATTATTATTATTTTGTCATATCTTACAGTTTGATATCTATCTCCCTTTACCCACTTCCCTGTTGTCTGTCTCCCAGGGAGGAGGTTATATGTAGATACTTATAATCGGTTCCCCCTTTCTACTCCACCTTCCCTCCACCCCATCCCACACCCACCCCTGGTATCGCCAAATTGTCAATCTCACCACTGGTCCTGAAGGGATCATCTGTCCTAGATTCCCTGTGTTTCCAGTTCCTATCTGTACCAGTGTACATTCTCTGGTCTAGCCAGATTTGTAAGGTGGAATTGGAATCATGATAGTGGGTGGTGAGGAAGCATTTAAGAACTAGAGGAAAGTTGTATGTTTCATCGTTGTTGCACTGCACCCTGATTGTCTCCTGCTTTTCAACATTTTAAAGAGCTCTTGCGTAGCAGATTTACACAATACAATGTGTCATATTATCTCTGACTGCTGCTTCCATGATCAATGATTGTGGAGTCAAGTGAGATGAAACCCTTGACAACTTCAATCTTTTCTCTGTTTATCATGATGTTACATATTGGATCTGTTGTGAGGATTTTGTTCTTCTTTACATCGAATTCTAATCCATACTGAAGAAATATAAAATCTTTCAACAATGCAACAAGCAAAGCTAACAACAATCCTTGATCATATACAGTTTATTACGGGAATGGGGAAACCTTCAGAATGACCTTTGGTTTGATTTACTTGGACAATAATGTTAATGTTATCTTATTAGTCAAGATAACCTAGAGAATAATTTCCTTATGGCAAACTGTTTTAATTGTTCTATTGAGGGAGGTGGGGGAGGGGAATCCCTGAAACTACAGAAAATCTCTTCCTGGTACTTAATTCTTAAAAAGTGGAAAAATTCCTTTAGAACTTGGCAAACCAAACAAATAAACATAGTATTTCAAAGGATCAAAATAATAATGACATTCTAAAAGTCTACTTTTCATTACTTCCTCTCTCTCCTTTTTATTTTCTTTTCCACTACGAAACTTTTCCCATTCCCCCACTCCACAAACTCCAACTTACCTTTTGGCAGACTAGCTCACTCCTTATTTACCTTTTTTTCCCCTGCCCTCATTCAATTACAAAATAGAATTAGAGTACATTTTGTAAATATTAGTATTATACATTAGAAAGACATAAACAGGTCCTATGCCCTCTACATTTCCTGTTGATTTTTTTTAAAGGGTTATATTCCCAGCCTACTGCTTACCTAATACTCCTTGGCCTCTCAAAAAAAAAATCAAATTCATTGCCACCAAGTCCATTCTGATTCATAGAGATCCCATAGGACATGATGGAACTGCACCTGTGGTTTCTGAGACCCTTTTTATGGGAGTAGAAACCCTTGTCTTTCTTCCAAAGAGCAGCTAGTAGTTTCAAACCACTGACGTTGTGGCCAGGAGACCAAATTGTTAATCTTCAGAAGCTGGCATTGTGATCTTAAAAAGTTGGCATTAAGAACCCACCCAGAGGTACCTCAGAAGACAAACCTAGCAATCTGCTTCCAAAAGGTCATTGCCTTGAAAACCTTGTGGTGCAGTTTTGCTCTGCACAGAAGGGTCACCATGAGTCAGAATGGACTTAACAACATCTAACAACAACACTTTGCATGACAGATCTTTTCCTTTACCTGGGTGTTCTCCAGTGTTCCACAGACCATGTCACATGCCCTGCCTGCTTAGGACTATCTCCTCTTTTAAGTCTTCTTCCTATAGTTATCCTGCTTCTGTCTTCAGAAGAGCTGTGCTCTACTAACTGACAGCACAGGTTAAGACAAATGACTAAATCACTCAATTAGTTGACATTCGTAATTCTATAGTATGCTATTTATTATCATTATGTCTGGCCTATATCTAGCAAAACACCCAGGCTGAAGGAAAGGAGGTGGGAAGATTTCACCAGACCATAAAAATTATGGGAATTTGTTATTTTATTCTACATTCCTAGAATTTCTATAATAGTATTATACACATATAGGAAGTTATTCCTAACATTCAATGATAAGCAATATAAAAAGTTACAATGATTAAAAAATATTTTATAAAGTATGTCCTTACTTCTATCACTATAGGAGGTTAAGATGTAATATTGTATACATCTTAATATAGCACATACACTCAGACAAATGTTTGAGAAACCCATTAAACCTCTGATGATGGAGGGCATGTGCTCCAGGGAAAATATTATTCTTAAGTTCACAACTTATATGCTCCGTGCATCTTAAGTACCATCACTAATGCAATAAGAAATTATGAAATGTATCAGGCTAGCAGCAATTATGATTTAGGTTCAAATATTAGTTGCTAGTAAGAATTTAAAAGCAAATATATTTTTAATATTGTCATCAGCTTCTCTTAAAAAATGGGGAAAAAGTTTTTTTGTAACTTAAATTACCATGCAACACATTGTCCCATCTTCTAATGATACATTATATCTTCTCATTAATTATACTCCAAATATATGAACAGCCTCTCATGTCTTTCTGCACAATGAAGGCCCATATTTTAGAGCTGGGAAAGGGAATGTCTAATCTGAGGGTCATTGAAGGCCCTCAAAATCAGTATCAGCTAAAATCACAAGCCTTAACCAAGGGGAGTTCCAGCCATCACACTAGGAATGAGTTGATTAAATGTTTAACCAAGATAGCCCCAGAATGATGTCATAAACATCCAAAAGGCAGAAGTCCTCACCCTCTATTAGAATATCATTTGATTCAAACATTCTAACCCAAACCACATCAAATCCACTGCTGATGTATCAATTCCGACGCAGAGCAACCCCTAGGACAGAGGAACTGCTCCACAGGGTCGCCTAGGCTATCAAGCTTATGGAAGCAGACAGCCACGTCTTTCTCCTGCAGAAGAGGATGAGTTTGAATCAGCAATCTTTGGGTTGGCAATTAAATGCTTTAACCACTGGACCACCAGGGCTACTAAAATACTAGCAAACGTATCCTGTATTCTGAGATACAGGAAACCAGATATAAGCACATTAAACTTTTCTTAGATAAAAGTAGGCTAAAGGAAAGGGAAACAATTCCAAGACTAAATGAGATGTCATTTTCCTTGCTAGGAATTTTGATGAACTTTAGGATAACAAGTATTATTTCAGTAGAGGTCCTTGTGCATTGTTTCTGTGATGATTACAACAGTAATTAACCCAAGGTTGGGTGCTTTTTTAATGCATTATTCCATTTTCATAACAACTTGACAAAAAAATTACTATAATTTCCATTTCACATAAGAGGAAATGGGCTTTGAGAGGAAGCTCATTTGTTACCATTTTGTCTAAAGCTAGACAGAGTGATAATGTGATAGCAGTTATGTGATAAAGGTTTTATTGAGTTCCCTGACCTATCCCCAGGGACCTAGCTCTATGCTTGGTATTCAGCAAGAGTTCAATAATACATTCAATGAACTACTGAAGTAAATTTAAACCATATGCATTTTGATCACTTCCAATTTCTTAAAAGAAAAAAAAGTTCCTTCTTCCTAAATATTTTCTTATCTAGAGAGCTGCAGACATTTCCTTATTCTTCCACATATGTTTCAAAGGTCTGGGGAAAATAGAATGAAGGCAGGGTGTTCAGGTCTAGAATAGAGTAAGGAAAGAGGGCTCTGTGCATGGTCCTGAAGCTAGAAAGTGGGAGGAAGGGTATCCACTTAGGGGAAAAGGACAACCTGGCATGAAACATTAAAGAGAGTGGGGTAAAGATGGTTGTACCCACTGGGGATGGTGAGGAAGCCTGGCATGGTACGATGGAGCACAAACATCAAACAATGTGACGAACAATCAACATAGGAGGGCAGCCTAGGGCCGGGCCGGGCTTTGACATCCTAAAAGGAACAAGACTGCAGTGTTCACAAGGATAATGGAAACCAGGTTTCTCACTGACAGAGAATGGAATTACAAATATGGAAAGGAAGAGCCTAAAATGGACATTACCGTGTTGACAGGAATTACAATGATCAGTGTGAACTCACAATTTTCAATATATATGAATATATACTTATATAAATAGTAAGTTTGTGGAAAAAGCAATTAAAGGTCATGGAATTCTTTCACAAACTTTTGAAGCTACCTTGTTTGATATAAAAGGGTATATACTTATTGAGACATATATACACATTATCTCATATGTATATGAAAGCCAGACAATGAATTAAGAAGATTGAAGAATTGATTGCTTTGAATTATGATGTTGACAAAGAATACTGCAAGTACCACAGAAGGGCAGAAGAGCAAACAACTGTGCCCTGGATTAAGTACCATCAGAATGTCCCTTAGACTCCAGGATGGAGAAACTGTCTGAATCACTTTGGACTTGTTAGCAGGAGAGACCTGTCCTGGGAACAGAATATCATGCTTGGTCATGTAGAGGGTCAGTGAAGAAGAAGAAGACTGCCAATGAGGTGGACTGACACAGTGGCTGCAATAATGGGCTCAAATACAACAACACTTGTGAGGCTGGTACAAGACTGAGCAGTGCTTTACTCTTTTGTACAGAGAGTCTCTCTGAGTCCGAGCCTATTCAACAGCACCTAACTATACCAGGCCTTCAGAACAGCTCTGTAATTTGATGCACACTGATTTGTATATCAGTGTATATCCATGTCCTTATTTTACCTCTTTTTTTTTCTGTTGTACTATGGTTGCTATGATTTGGAGCAGATTCCACAGCAACTAACAACAACTATAAATATATTTATATTTCCTGGTTCTATCACCAAGAGAATCTGGAATCAGCAACACTCTCAAAGCAATGAGGATACATAACACCCACATCTTGCTTTCTAAATAATCTTTCCACTAAAAGGAACTAACATGACTTGAAAAAATGACTGATTCCAGGGGAGGGGCAGGGAAGGATAAGATGAGTCCAGAATATACACTTATACCAGAAAGTAAGGAAGTATTCGAAGAATAATGGAAAAATGTCACAAAAATACAGAAGCTAGCTTCAAGAGGTTTCTACTGGCAAAACTTAGGGCAAATTGAGCATCAAAATAATTAACAAGAGCAATGGGCAAACTCATTGAACAAGCTCATAATTTGAAAGTTGCTGAAAATGGAATTTTTTACATAACTCAAACTTACCTCCTTTCAAAACACTTACTTGTTAAAAAGGAAAAAGGGGCCTGACTCTCGGAAGACACCATATATCCAAGTAATCAAAATGAACAAGTCAAAATTGAGTCACCTGGTGGGGGGGGGAGGGGACCCACAGCGCATCCCTTCTGTGATAAACCTACAAAAGATGCACACACTGAATCTAAATCATCAGTAACTATCAGACACACAGGTGTGTCTCTACAAAATTAACTGGCCTTCGTCTTCAACCCCCAAATTAAGGAATTTTTCCTGCCTTAAAGAAACTGAAGAGACACTAACACTTAAGTGATAAAAGGTGAAATTCTAAATTGGGTGCGTTTCCTTTTAAGACATTATTGGGATAACTAGTAATTTTTGAATGGAGTCTGAGGATTAGATAGTAATATTGTATCAGTGTTACATTTTGATGATTACACTGTAATTAGCAACAATGAAGAAATCAAACCACTCATTGAATTGCGTAAAACTGTTACACAGGAGGCCTTCGAAGCGTTGAAAAGCAAGGATGTTACTTTGAGAACTAAAGTGTACCTGACCAAAGCCAGTATTTTCAATTACCTCCTATACATCTGAAAGTTGGACACTGAATAAGAAAGACCCAAGAAGAATCGATGTATTTGAAGTATGGTCCTGGCAAAGAATATTGACAGTCCTAAAGATTGCCAAAACAACAAAGAAGTCTGTTTTAGAATAAAGAAAGACAGAATGTTCCTTGGAGGCAAGGATGGCAAGACATTGTCTCACAAACTTTGAACATGTTGTTAGGAGACCATTCCCTGTAGAAGGGCATCATGCTTGGTAAAATAAACAAACTCACTCCCATGGAGTCAATTCTGACTCATAGGGACCCTATTGGGCAGAGTAAGACTGCCCTGGGAGTTTCTGAGACTGTAACTCTTTTCGGGAGTAGAAGATGCCATCTTTCTCCCAAGGAGCTGGTTGGTTGTTTTGAACTACTGACCGTGTGGTAGCAGCCCAACTCATAACCCCGATGCCACCAAGGCTCCCCCTGGTAAAGGGGCAGTAAAAAAAGGGCAAGACCCTTGTTGAGATGGGGCATGGTGCAGGATAAGGTAGTGTTTTGTTCTATTATGTCAAAAACATTTTAAAAATCCTTCCAATTAAACTAAAACACCTTTAACATAAAGCAATGATAATAATATATAAAAATAAAACAGTGACCATTATTGTGAACCACTGCATAAACCTTGAACTTCTAATACAAAGAGGCTTTAAAAAGTTGTGGAGAGATTCCATTTTTCCATAAACTTCTTTGAAGCTCCTTTGAACAACATGTTTTATAGGGGTAGGCTGGTAACTATGAGTTGTACATTCATAACTACAGAATCATCTGTATTACATTAAAGGTAGTCCTGATGGTGGAACAGCTAAGCACTCAGTGGCTAACTGTAAGAGTGGCAGTTGGAATCCATCCACTGACTTAGGGAGAAAGACCTGGTGATCTGTTCCTGTAAAGATTCCAAGTCTGAAACAAACTCACTGCCCTCACGTTGATTCTAACTCATGGAGACCCTTTAGAGGGTTTCCGAGGCTGTAAATCTTTATGGGAACAGACAGTCCCAACTTTCTCCTGTGGGAAAGTTAGTGGATTTGAACTACAAGCCTTGCACTTAGCAGTCCAATATTTAATCTAATAGTCAGTTAGACTCTTTCATATGGGGTTGTTCAACTGACTCAGCATTACTCAACAACAACAAACTACAGTATTGCAATCGTATATATGAACTTGAGACAAACATGGTATGAGGGTGCTTCAAAAAGCTTGTGGGAAATGAAATAGAAGGATAATGGCATTTTTTTCACAAACTCAGCTCTCTCATATTTATAAATACTTTATTCAACTCATCTCTCACTTTTATTTTTTTCTCTTAACACTGTTCCTTTATTCACAGTGCTCTATCCATCTAGAATACCCATTAGTCATCTTTTGTATTATTTCCAGATATTATCTAGGCTTTATTAGCAAAAGGAGTCCTGGTAGGATAGTGGGTGACAAGCTGGACCGCTAATTGCAAGAAGATCTATGGTTTGAAACAAGTAGCTGTTCCGCAGGAGAAAGATGAGGCATGAAGAAGTACAGCCTCAGAAACCCATGGGGGCAATTCTACTGTCCTGTAGGGTCACTATGAGTATCGATTTGAGGCCAGAGCCTGAGTGCTCAATACCTAGCTAACATGTCCCCATTCCTCAATCTTCCCTAATCATGCACTCTGCCTGGGAGTAATGCTCGTCACGCTGTCTCACACGCAGACTCTTGCCTACAACTAACTATAGAAGCTATGTCTCATTTTATCTCAACACAGTGCCAACTTAATGCATAGGCTTTGAGCACTGTCGCTGTTGAACACTCATCTGACAAAACGGAACTGAGACCCTGCAACCCAAATGGGAATTGCTGGTTTAAAAACAGTACATAAAAGGTGAATACATATTTTCTTCTCTGCAGGTGAAAGTATCTGAATTTGCTATTACTGAAGTTTAAATTGAACAATTCTTACAATGAGTCCTGAATTTGTCAAATGTGTATGTCTTATGGTAAAAATGAGGTGGAAATGGGAGGTGGAGGGCAGAAAGCTAGGTAGGTACAGTGTTTAACTAGTGCAGTCTATTAAATAGCAGAGTGTGTGGCGGGCTCGGAGGAAATTGAAATAATGAGTGGAAATGAAAGTTGAAGGGAATATAATGACAATGATATTTAGGTCATTATCTTGGTAGTGAAGTGGTTCACGGTATCCAATGATCTTTCAATGAGGAATAAACTGCCTTTTGTGGTGAGGTTTGTATTTTATGTGACCCTTCTGGTTGCAGGTGGTTTTTTTAAAATAAAATGTGAAAAACAAAAAACCATAGAATCTTTCTTTTTGTAAGTTACTGATTCCTAATCACTAAGAGGTAAGAATACCCAAGAAGATCATTGTGTTGAGAGTAATTCTACACCACTGATCGAGATCTTTAGCAGTTCAGCTCAGGTAAGAGGCCTCTAGTTCTTTGGCTCACACTTCAGCTATAAAATAGCACCAACTACTCCCTCAATAGACTGCTTGATAGTTCTTCCAGTGCCACACACAACCCTATCTTTCATTCCCTCTCTGAATCTTTCCTTCCGTTAGTCAAGTGGTGACGCGGATTTCTGAACAGGAAGGCCAGGTTCACATTATTAGAACAATCCGCTAGAGTTCATCTGATTCTACTCCTACTGAGCATGTGAATAGGAAGGTCATATGTATCACTTTAAATACAAACAAGTTAAAGTAAAATATGGGCCCTGAACATTTATTGTCACAATAATATTTATGAAGCAAGCATTTAAAACTTATATGCTACTTGCACATTGGTATGAAAGAACTGGAAACTGAATGTGCTAACACTGCAGCTAGGTTAGAATACCATATATACTCGAGTGTTAAGTCAACCTGAATATCAGGGGAGGCACCTAATTTTACCACAAAAACTGCATGAAAAATGTGCCAGAAAAATTCGGCTTATACATGAGTATACATGGTAATAATGAGTCTTTATCTTTTAGAGATTAGCAAGCTGAGAGATTTACAAGTAAAATTAAATAGTGTCTAGAATTTACTCCAAAATAAACAGGCAGAGTACGTGAGAATACATAAATAAAAATGCCCATGAGTTGATCGTTGTTGAGGTTGAGTGAGAGAAACAGAAGTATTCTACTTTGATAAAACATTTCATATATCAAAACAATATTCTTTATTATAGTAGATACATTCAGGAAGGAGTGAAGACATGCTAATGTGGCCAATCGGTAAGAAAGTCAAAGGCCACTGGAATTTTAAATAATCACAAAGCAAGTTTGTTCCAAATACCCAAGGTCAGGAATGCATGAGTCAAGCTTTCAATGGGCATTTAGATTTCTCTATATTTGAAAGGGAGTAACATGGCTTGCATCTTTAGAATGGCTCCACAGCCTACTTATCCCCAAGCTACCAAATATTCATCAAATTACACATACACACCACACATACACACACACACACACACACACACGCACACAGAAATATATATATTACAAGAGGAAAGTGTATGACCTGGTAAATGCAAAACAGAGTGTGAAGAAGGGTAAATACTATACTGCTACAAAGCAAACACTAACTGCCATTAAGTTGATTGACTTATGTTACTATATTTTCTCATATTTTTGATATATTGTCAAAGCTGTTTGAAACTTTGCCCCTGAATGCACCACATTCATGGACATATTTGTAGCAAGGGTACACTCAGAGGCAAAGTTGTGCTCAGGGACAAAGTTAAGAAAACTTAGAGATAGCCAAACCCCTTGAGGGTATGAGTCACGGGCCTGTAAGCTTAGGACTATGATTTCAGGGACATAGACTGTTCTACATCCTATTTTGATGAGTAGCAACTAGGAGCTCAAAAACTTAAACTGGTGTCTAAGGTGCAATCATTGACCTCTCCCTATATGGAGGAAAGAAGAGTGAAAAAAATCCAAGATGCATGGAAATAATTAGTTCAGTGGACTAATGCACCATATAAAACCATCAGTCTCTATGGCCCTGAGACCAGAAGAATGTAGTGCCTGGCTCCTACTAATAGCTGCTCTGACAGGGACCACATTAGGTCCCGGATTGAGTAGGAAAAAAATGTGGGAGAAAAAAACCCCCTCAAAAGCACGATTTATAAAAACAAACAAACAAACAAACAAACAAACAAACAAAGGCAAGCTTATTGGTCTGCTAGGAACTAATAGAATCCCTGAGACTATGTCCCTTAGTCACTCCGCAGGGCTGGATATGAAATCAACTCATGGCTCAAATGAAGCCACCTTTTATTGGTCTGACTACCCAAAATCAACATTATGTTGTGGCTCAGATCCTTAAAATTGGAAGTACTATGCTGTTCTCTAGCTGATCTAGAAGATCAAGCTCACAAAGGTCAGTAAGAATGTGAAGACAATAAGGAAAGTCAGAAGGATCTTTCCAGACTCGAAATTTGCCTGTGGTTGCATGCCACAATTTATGTTCAGCTTATTTGCATGCCGGTAGCACTTGGGTAGAGAACCAGAGACTCTCCAGTACACAGGATCCTAGAGATCAGGTAGCCTTAGGTACTCATTTTCACGAGAAAAAGACTAAAGGTTAAGTGATTCATCCAAGATCATATATCTAGCTGGCAGAGAAGCGTCTTTCTATTTTAAGATATATAATGAGAAAAATTATGAGGGGAAAAATAGAATTGAGTAATTAATATTCCAGCTGAAAGACATTAAACTATCCAAATCAAGGTTCTACATAAACTATATAAGAACCTGGTGGTACAGGGTTATGCTCTGGGCTGCTGTTTGAAACCACCAGCCCCTCCTTGAGAGAAAGAAGAGGCTTTCTACTTCTGAAGAGTTACAGTCTCTGCTAATGGCCTCCCTCATCTGATAATGTGTCTTTCTGTGATCTTTGACTCCACTGGGCAGTTCTATCCTGCCTATAAGGTTGTTAATAGTCAGAATCAATTTGGCAGAAGTCAGTTTGGTTTTAGATAAAAAAATATACTCTTAATTTTGGCAACATTTTAGAATAAAAATAACTTTTTATTCATGCATGCAATAAGTATTTTTGAATGGTTATACTGTGTACGAGGATATCCTGATACAGTTCCAGGGATAAAATAATGAGTATCCTGATGGAGTTTACCATCTATTACCAAGAATTGTTTGTTATTGATGAGTGCTTAGAATAAATGACTGGACAGATAAATCCCTCAGGAACAGTAATGGAAGTGATTAAACCATGAGGGTAAGGGTAAGGTGGAAGGAGAAGGGGAAGAAAGGGGGAACTGATAGCAATGACTGCATAACACACCCCGCCAAGGGGGACAAACTACAAAAACAAGAGTGAAGGTGGATAGCAGACGGTATAAGATATGAAAATAATAATAAATTTGTCATTTATTAAGGGGTTACGAGAGTGGGAGGGTAGAGGAGGGAAGGAAAAAAGAGGTGCTGATACTAAGGGTTTAATTAGAAAGAAAATGTTTTGGAAATGATGATGGCAACATATGTACAAATGTGCTTGATACAATTGATGTATGGACTGTTATAAGAGCTGCAAGCCCCCAATAAAATGAGTTAAAAAAAAGTTGTACAATTATCACAACCAATTTTAGAACATTTTCTTCTTTCTTGTATTCATTGTATTAGCTCCCAATAATTATATATATGACTTAAAAATTACTTTAAATTAAACCCTGAAGGATACACAGGACTTAGCCAAATAAACAATGAAGGTAAACATGTTTCGGGCAACATACGTGCACTCTCTGATCCAACAACCCGCAACTCCACTCCTTAGACTATACCCAACACAAATGCATACATGTGTACAGTACCAAATGACATTCCCAAAGATGTTATCATCTGGATTATCAGAAATTATGAATAAAAACATGACAGAGCAAACTGTCCTTACAATGGCATATTAGAAGTACTAAAAATGAAAATGAGTAAAACTACTGCTACTACAGACAAATCCGCTGTATGTAATACTGAGCGAAGAAGCTGGACATGAGCAAATGCTGATTTCGTCTGTATTACGTTTAACTAAAATGAATCTGTAGTACAGAAAGTCAGGACAGTGATGATCTTTTCAGGTTATGGTAGAGTTAACTAGAAGCAGCATGACAGGACCCCATGCCAGGAATGCTATTTAGCTTAGCTTGATAGTGGGAACATGAGCATATTCACTGTAATTATTCATCAAGTTGTACATCGAGCAACTTTTACATTATAAACTATAATGTAAAATTTTATTTAAAAAGATTCTAGACAGAATAAAAAGCATGTGTGAAAATTGAAATGAGATGAACTATCTGGATGAAAAACAACGGGACCGACAGTTCCGGGGGGACTTGGGGTGGGGGGGTAGGGGGGGTAAGGAAGTGGTGTTAACAAACCCAGGGACAAGGGAAAAACATGGGACCCCAAATGGTAGAGAAGGGGGAGTGGCAGGCCTGGTGGGAAATGATCAAGGGTAAGGTTGCTTAGAGAAGAGGTATACTCTAGCCCAGATGGCGATGAAGCATGGTAGTAGGGCAGGAGGAAGGTCAAGGGAGATGGAGGAAAGAGCTAGGAGTCAAAGGGCATTCATGGAGGTCTAGACAAAGACATGTACATGCAAATATATATAGGAGGATGGGGAAATAGATCTATGTGTCTATATTTATAGGTCAAGTATTAAGGTGGCGGAAGGACCTTGGGCCTCTACTCAAACACTCCCTCAATGCATGAATATCTTCTTTTATTAAATTGGAACTCTATGATGCTCACTCTCCCGACACAACGGCTGGAGCCAAAGTGGGTGAACAAGTAAATGTGGTGAAGAAAGCTGATGGTGCCCGGCTATCAAAAGAGATAGTGACTGGGGTCTTAAAGGCTTGAAGATAAACAAGCGGCCATCTAGCTCAGAAGCAACAAAGTCCACATGGAAGAACACACCAGCCTGTGTGATCGAGTGGTCCCAAAGGGATCAGTTACCAGGCATCAAAGAACAAAAAATCATATCATTGACTGCACACCTCCATGATAGGATCGCTGAAGACAAATGGGTGCATAAGCAAATGTGGTGAAGAAAGCTGATGGTGCCCGGCTATCAAAAGAGATAGTGTCTGGGGTCTTAAAGGCTTGAAGGTGAACAAGCGGCCATCTAGCTCAGAAGCAAATAAGCCCACATGGAAGAAGCACACCGGCCAGTGCGATCACGAGGTGCCCACGGGACCAGGTATAAGGCATCATGCAAAAAAAAAAAAAAGATATAAGTGTGTGTATGTATGTGTATATATGTGTATATGTATATATGTATGTGTATATTTGTATATATATATATCATATTAAATGAAGGGGGAAGTGCAGAGTGGAGACCCAAGGCCCAAGTGTCGGCCAATGGAGATCCCCTCATAGAGGGATTTAGGAGGGGAGATGGGTTAATTAAGGTGTGAGGTAGTATCGATGAAGAACACAGCTTTCCCCCAGATCCTGGATGCTTCCTCCCCCCAACTACCATGATCCGAATTCTACCTTGCAGGGCTGGATGGGACAGAGGCTGTGCACTGGTACATATGAGGGTTGGAGGTATAGGGAATCCGGAGTGGATGATACCTTCAGGACCAAGGGTGTGAGGGACGATGCTGGGAGAGTGGAGGGTGAGTGGGTTGGAAAGGGGGAACTGATTACAGGGATCCACATGTGACCTCTTCCCTGGGAGAGGGACAGCAGAGAAGGGGGGAAGGGAGACTCCGGATAGGGCAAGATATGACAAAATAACGATGTATAAATTACCAAGGGCATATGAGGGAGGGGGGAATGGGGAGGGAGGGGGGGGGGAAAGAGGACCTGATGCAAGGGGCTTAAGTGGAGGGCGAATGCTTTGAGAGTGATTGGGGCGGGGAATGTGTGGATGTGCTTTATACAATTGATGTATGTATATGTATGGATTGTGGTAAGAGTTGTTTGAGTCCCTAATAAAATGTAAAAGTAGAAAAGAGAAAAAAATGATTAGGGCAAAGACTGTACAGATGTGCTTTATACAATTGATGTATGTATATGTATGAACTGTGAAAAGAATTGTATCAGCCCCAATAAATTGTTAAAATAAAAAAATAAATAAAGAAAATTGAAATGAGAAAGAACCTGGCATACTAACAGACGTAATAGCAAAGCTTGGTTAGAATGAAAGAAAATATAGAACAAAACTCAAATTCATTTTTTTTTAAAAAAAGAGATTTATTCGGGCTAATGGAGATCAGAGGAACCCCCAAGGCTATCATCCAGGATACCCTTTTGCCTAGAACTCAAGGCACTCCTTGAGGTTACTTTTCAGCCAACTAACAGGTTGGCTGGTAAAATAAACAATGATCTCCTCTTCCTTTGAGAAATGTTCTTCTTTAAACAAAATAACAGTTACACAAAAGCAAAAGGAACAGGAAAATGGACGGATGGAAAGGGATAGATGGGGTGAAAATGGTGAGTGTGTCATATACATTATGAAGATTGCAGGCAATGTCAAAGAATACTTTATATTGAATTGGACAATTCATTGGCAATGAATTGGAATATAATTTACTATGTAAACCTGAAACTGAAACACAAAATAATTTAAAAGGGGGGAGGGAGACTACAGAAAATGGAAGAAGCGTATATGTAAATCAGCAAAGGCAGGCAGTAGCTGAGTAACTTCAGACTCAAGGCCACCGTGTTTCAAAATAAAACTGCTCCATAGGAAAAACAAACAAACAAACAAACAAACAAACAAAAACTGTTCCATAGGGTTTTCTCTGGCTGTCTCTTTTGGGCAACAGATGGTCAAGCCTTTCTTCCAAAGGAGCTTTGGGTAGATTTAAACTGCCAATTTCTTAGCTAAGTGAAATGACTTGTGTGTGAACCAATCATTCATCAAGAAAGATTTTATTATTTTCTTTTCACAGACTTAATGCTTAAAAGTCATTCAGGAATTCAAAGGGACCGTTCTATACAGTGCCATGTAAGGGTCACTATGAGTTGGAATCGACTCCACGGCAGTGAAGATAAATTCTTTCAAATTGAACAGAGAAAGTTCTTAAGTAGTGTTTAGCTGCTCATGAAGACAATGCAGCTATCCAAACGCTAGACTTGCTCAGTTATTTAACTGACCCAGTAGCTATGAGATGAACATGAAACTGTGAAATGTGCATGTATCCTTATATTAATAACATTACACAGTGATACTATTACAGGCTTCCTTTTCAAAATCTATTTTTAGCTGTAAAATGGTAACATACAAATTTTTATTGGCACCCATTAAAAAATTAAAACAAATTTAAATTGACACCAGTAAATATGGGATCTGCAATTTTTAAAGTTCTATTATCACCTTTGATATTTCAATGGCAAAGCAAACCAAGTGTACTAGTCTTATTACTTTCAAATTTTAATTTAAACATAACTGAGTAACAAAATTGCACTGATGCAGACTTTGTCCCTTCAGACTTTTTTTAAAAACCTTGGCCCTTTATGCAAAACAAATTTTAAAAGTATTATTAAAATACTACCCATTATAATTTCACCTTTTTGAAGTCTGAAAAGTCTTTGTCTTTGAATTGATTATGTGTTTGGATTTGGTTTCTGTCATTTCTTCTGCTTGGAGTTTACCAAATTTAGACATTTTTCAGACATCCTCCCCCCCCCCAACATTTCTTCAGTCCTACTTCCCTCCTGGGGTTTCAATTATAAACACAGGGGGCTTTAAAAAGGGAGTGGGCAAAATTGAAATTATAATGCCATTGCCATGAAGCATTCCAAGCCCCCTCAGGTATACTGGATCCCTTAAAACTGTCCAACAGCCATATAAGGCTGTGTTTGTTTTATTTATTTTAGTCTTTTCCCCCCTCTTGATTATTTCATTTTAGATAGCTTCTATGTCTTCAATTTCAACACTTATTTCTTCTGTAATGTTTACTCTCCTACTGATCTCTATCAGTGTATTTTTAATTTTAGACACTATATTTTTAAAAATCATTTTATTGGGGGCTTATACAACTCTTATCACAATCCATACATCAATTTTTATAAAGCACATTTGTACATTCGTTACCCTCATCATTCTCAAAACATTTGTTTTCCACGTAAGCCCCTTGTATCAGCTCATTTTTCCCCTCCCTCATTGAACCCTTGATAATTTATAAATTATTTTGTCATATCTTACACTGTCCAAAGTCTCCCTTCACCCACTTTTCTGTTGTCCGTGCCCCAGGGAGGAGGTTATATGTAGATCCTTGTAATCGGTTCCCTCCCAGTATCGCCACTCCACCCTCCCAGTATCGCCACTCTCACCACTGGTCCTGAAGGGATCATCCGTCCTGGATTCTCTGTGTTTCCAGTTCCTATCTGTACCAGTTGGACACTATATTTTTAAAATCTAGAAATTTGGATCATTAAATCTTTCACATTTTTTGTATTTCTCTTTAACATGCTCATTCTTTCCTCTACTTCTTGAACATATGGAGTGTGGCTACAATAGCTGTCTCATGGTCTTATCTATTCATTTTAGCATCTGTTTCTACAGATTGTCTTTCTCATGGGCTGTGTTTCCTAGCTTCCTGAAGGCATGGTAGTTTTTAATTGAATGTCTAACATTGGGAGTTTTACAGGGTTGTATTTCTCCCTTTCCCTTTTTGTATTCCTAAATATATTCTTAAATTTTCCCTGAAATGCAGTTATTTGCAAATTAGACTATTTGTAAACAGTCTAACATTGTTGGGTCTTTCTTTTAAGCTTTGTTAGGCATGGTCAGAGTGACTTTTAGTCTAGGGCTGGTTGGTTCCTTACTAAAGCAATATCCTCTGAGTACTCAACCCAATTCTATTACAAGATGCCTCTATATTCAGGTTGTTGAAAACAATCCTGCGTGAATTCTAGGAATTTTTCTCTCTGCTTCTTTTTGGAGATTCTTTTTGTGTCTTGGCTTGTTGGAATGGAGTTTCTCACGTACTTACACTGATCAGTACTCAGCTGAAGTCTCAAATGGAACCCTTTCCACATCTCTGTAGCTCTGTGTGTACCCTCGAGTACTCAGTTCTCAGAAATGGAATGCCTTGGCCACACTAACTCCCCTAGTTAAGTCTTCACAACTCAGAAACTGCCAAGGTTTGTTTGGATTCATCTCTGTGCTGGGGCTGCCTAGATCTCTGGACCACAAGCTGGAACAACTGCAAGACTCACCTCATTTATTCCATGTCCAAACTCTGAAAATTGTTTCTTTTTTCTGATTTATTTTTTTGTAGTTGTTTAAGATGAGAGGGTAAAGGCAGGTAAATCTACAGAGATAGTAACTGGATTAATGGTTTCTTGGGGGTATACCAGGGGAGGTTGGAGGGAAATAGCTAATAGCCATGAGTACAAGAATGAAAAATGTTCTGAATTGACTATGGTGATGATTGTACAACTCTTCTTGATGTGACTAAACTATTGAATTGTATGATATGTGAATTATATGCCAATAAAACTGTTAAACTATTTCTCTTCCATGGACAGAAGCTTGAAGTGATGGGCTACTAGTATTTCACAGGACAAGATAAAAAATACCATCAACCCAATATCATGAAATAAAACATAACACAACAAGAGTTTTACTCTCAGCGAGAGAAATCTCATGTGATTTTATTTCCTCATAGACAAATTAAGTGAAAAAGAAACAAAACCAATTGAGAACTACAGATTTGTTTTTATATTTCGTAGGCTAATCTGCTATTCAGCCCAGAAGTTTTTTGTTTTTCTTGTTTTAAGAGTTAATATTTAAGTTGCTATTAAATTCTGTTTCTATTAAATGTGGGCATTCCAACAATTTATAAGGAGCAAGTGAATTTTTACCATCCTAAAACTATTGACATCTAATTTTAAGTTTTATCACTTTTGTGCTGAAAAAGTCAACTATAAAAAGTCACTTCTTAGCTGAAAGAGCCCCCACTAAAATGACCTTTAAAAAAAAAGCCACTTCTTCTAGTCAACTTGGAATTTTTTCTTAAAAAGAGATATGGTACCGCAGCCTAGCTAAAGGACAACCATACTGACTGACAGCATTTGACATTAGAGAGAAAAAACAAAACAAAAAACACCAGAGCATTGCTTGTCATCACTACCTACATTTTTGACCCCGAAATCTAGATTCTGACAGTTTACATGGCCCAGCAAAGAAGCTTTTTATGTTTGCAATGGTCTAGCCATAAATCTAATGTTTTCTCTCTAATGTAGTAATAATCTAGAGTCACACACAGCAAGTTTAAGAGTTCATTAGAAGTCTAAGACATGACAAAATAATAATAACTTATTAAATTATCAAGGGTTCATGAGGGAGGGAGAACCAGAGAGGGAGGGGGGAAAAATGAGGAGCTGATGCCAGGGGCTTAAGTGGAGAGCTAATGCTTTGAGAATGATGAAGGCAACAAATGTACAAATGTGCTTTACACAATTAATGTATACATGTATGGAGATGTATGTATGGATTGTGATAAGAGTTATATTAGCCCCCAATAAATGATTTTTAAAAAAAGAAAAGCAAAAGATGTTTAAATTAAAAATGTAAAAAAGATTTGAAACTATGTAAAAAATAAAATGTGTTAAAAATATTTTTAAGAGTTCATTAGAAAATGTTACCGATTTTGACTGTACAGTTTTTTACTGACATTCTTTCCCCTACTCATCTCCCATTCCCTAAACTAATAAATACAATGAGAACTGCACAAATAAAAAAATCAAATGGTACGGCAATGTGACTAGAACAGTTCTCTAAGGCTCAATTTTCCCATCTGTGAAATAGGAATAAAAGCCAAACCCACAGAATTAAATGAAACAAAATATACCAAGTGCCAAGCTGCTAAATTGTTTACCAAGGTATCTGAGGAAACTGTGGCAAACTCCCAGGAGGGCTGCAGTATATTTTAGACGGAAGGAAGCAGATACTCAACATATGTTGGACACTGACTGAGCAAACAATAGATTGTAGCATATCGCTTTGATTATTTCACCTCTGAGAAGCTAGATTCTCTGTGGCTGATGTGATAAAAAAAAGCAAGTAGAACCTGAAAACCAATGTGGAAAAGGAAAGGAGGGTAGTGGAGTCCAACTTGATTCCAAGATTTGAAAACCCACTCGGAACTAAGAGGCACACACATCTCATTTAAAATAATTGAATTGAATTGATTTATTTATTTAGTATGGGTTGCTTTTTAAAAAAAACATTTTATTAGGGGCTCATACAACTCTTATCACAATCCGTACATACATCAATTGTGTAAAGCACATCTGTACATTCTTTGCCCTCATCATTTTCAAAGCATTTGCTCTCCACTTAAGCCCTTTGTATCAGGTCCTCTTTTTTCCCCTCCCTCCTCACTCCCTCCTCCCTCATGAACCCTTGATAATTTATCATTATTTTGTCATATCTTGCCCTGTCTGACGTCTCCCTTCACCCCTTTTCTTTTGTCTGGCCCCCAGGGAGGTCACGTGTAGATTCCTGTAATGGGTTCCCTCTTTCTAACTCCCTCTCCCTCTCCCCTCCCAGTATCGCCACTCACATCCCTGGTCCTGAAGGTATCATCCACCCTGGATTTCCTGTGTGTCCAGGTCCTAACTGCACCAGTGTACATCCTCTGCTCTATCCAGACTTGCAAGGTAGAATTTGGATCAAGATAGTTGGGAGGGTGGGGGGGGAGGAAGCATTTAGGAACTGGAGGAAAGCTGTATTCTTCATCGGTGCTACATCCCACCCTGACTGACTCATCTCCTCCCCTAGACCCCTCTGCAAGGGGATCTCCATTGGCCAACAAATGGGCTTTGTGGAGTGTCCACTCTACACTCCCCGCCCCCTTCATTCACTCTGGTTAAATTTTTGTTGTTGTTCTGATGATGCCTTATACCTGATCCCTTTGACACCTGGTGATCACACAGGTTGGTGTGCTTCTTCCATGTGGGCTTTGTTGCTTCTCAGCTACATGGCCGCTTGTTTACTTTCAAGCCTTTAAGACCCCAGATACTGTCTCTTTTGATAGCTGGGCACCATCAGATTTCTTCGCCACATTTGCTTATGCACCCATTTGTCTTCAGCGGTTGTATCCTGAAGGTGTGCACCCAATGATATGATATTTTTGTTCTTTGATGCCTGATAACTGATTCCTTTAGAACCACGTGATCACACAGGCTGGTGTGCTTCTTCCATGTAGGCTTTGTTGCTTCTGTGCTAGATGGCCGCTTGTTTACCTTCAAGCCTTTAAGACCCCAGACACTATCTCTTTTGATAGCTAGGCACCATCAGGTTTCTTCACTACATTTGCATGTTCACCCACTTTGTCTTCAGCAGTTCTGTCAGGAAGGTGAGCATCATAGAATGCCAATTTAATAGAAGAAAGTATTCTTGCATTGAGGGAGTACTTGAGTGGAGGCCCAATGTCCTTCCACCCCCTTCATACTAAACCTATAAATATAGGCACATAGATCTATTTCCCCAACCTCATATATATTTGCATATGTATATGTCTTTGTCTAGACCTCTATAAATGCCCTTTGCCTCCCAGGTCTTTCCTCTTTCTCTTGACCTTCCTCCTGCCCCACTATCATGCTCTGTCTCCACCTGGGTTTCAGCTATACCTCCTAGTTACATTACCCTTGATCATGCCCTAGCATGCCTGCCACTCCCACCTCACCACCAATTTGGATCACTTCCTGTTCCCTTGTCCCTGGGTTTGTTAACACCATTCCCTCCCCCCCCCACCTCCCCCTATCCCATGTCCCCCCGGAACTGTCAGTCCCGTTGCTTTTCCTCCAGATAATTCATCCAGCCTACCTTATTTAGACAGACCTGCAGAGATAATAACATGCACAAAAACAAGACTGAGCAAAACCAAGCAACAATATACAACAACAAACCACTGACAAAGAATTTATACGTGAAATCGCTTTTTTCCCAAGTTATGTTCATTATGTATGTACTACTGAAATTGTTAGGACATACATGTTTATTGTTTGAGCCTAAATGAATAAATAGAACTGTTACTTTTGTGGGATAAGGATGCTAAGACAAACTTAAATGAGATACACAAAGCCCTTGAGTCAATCACAACTCATAGTGATCCCACAGGCTAGTATAGAAGTGTCCCATAGGGATTCCAAGCTTGCGTCCTTGTGGAAGCAAGCTGCCACATCTCTTTTCTATGGAGTAACACACAATTGTGAACCTTGATCGCTAGGTTAGCAGCTGACCACTTTCTTTACCTACAGCTTCACTAGGGCTTCTCTTGAGATTTACAGTGCCTCGGAATCGCTGCCATATGGTATGACTCACAGAATAAGCTTCCAGTAAATGACAACTGTTCTCCCATGATTACTCCTCTACAGTACACATTTCATAGAAAAATAAGATATTTCATATTTTGTGGCAAAGATTTCCAGAACAGTCCTGTAGTTTATGGCTCATATTTATAGGGTTAAAAAAAAACCTAGGTAAACAAAGAAACACCATGGACCACCTGAGGTTAAAAACAAGGTCCAGAATTAAGTGTTAGAGTCTCTCTCTATATTTTTTAATCATTTTATTAGGAGTTCATACAACTCATCAATTGTGTAAGCACATGTGTACATTCATTGCCCTCATCATTCTCAAAACATTTGCTTTCCACGTCTGTTTAGTGCATGATTTCAGTCCAGTATTCCTTCCTCCTACTATGAAAGCAATGGTAGCTCAGTGTTAGAATTTTCCCCTTCCATGCTGGTGACCTGGGTTCAATTCCTGGCCAATATACCTTACTGTGCCAATACACCCACCACTCATCAAGAGGCACTCACATTGACAGCTGCTGGAGCACTCAGCAGTGGGAGATCAGTGGTTAGAACCAAGCTGCTGCTCTGAGGAAGAAAGATGTAGTACCTTAAAGATTACAGGATTGGAAATCCTATGGGGTTTCTACTCTGTCCTTTTAGGGTCACTAAGAGGCAGATGATTAGAAAACAATGGTGAATTAACGCTGAAGAGGTTTCATCAGTGCTTCTAGATTAAGACTAGGAAGAAGGGCCTGATGATCTTCCAAAATTGAACCAAAAAAAACAAACAAACACTCCTATGTACCACAATATCCTATTGTGAATGAGGTTGCCATGAGTCAGGAGCCCACTGGACAGCAGCTAACAACTCCTCCTCCTGCTAACAAAGTCTAAGAATATTTCACTATTTGACAGAAAGCAATTAACTTTCTTACCAGGAGGGTATCATGCCAACAGCAGTTCTCAACAGGTGGGTTGCAACCCTTTTCGGGGTTGAAGGACCCTTTCAAAGGGGTCATTCAATTCATAACAGTAGCAAAAGCATAGTGATGAAGTAGCAATGAAAATAATTTCATGGTTGGGGGGTCACCACCACATGAGAAACTGTATGAAAGGGTCATGGCATGAAAAAAGTTGAGAACCACTGTGCTAGCAGGTGATAAGCAATAGGGCTAGCCTTCCATTCCATCTTTTAAACAGAAAATCCCATCCTTTTGTTTTCAGAATCACCTTCCAGTTCCTATGTTTTGACTTTTTCTTTATTTCATCTATTTAGGATAAAATTATGAAGGAACAGCTTTACCTTTGCTGAAGCATGAAATGGGCTGGAAAATATCAATCTATCATGTGGATTTAATACATGCATCTGACTTTTTTTTTCTTTTTTGGTAATGAAGACTAGGAAAACTGAATCCTACATAAAACTATCATTTACTGAACTAGTTTCCAGAAGAAAAAAAGCATTCTTAAAACTTGTCATACTTGTCAGAGTCCACTTGCTATTCTGAATCTTCCTGCAGATATAATATTCTGTTAAACAGTGGTTTTGGATTTTTCTTAAATAAATAGAAGAAATAAGTTGTACAGTTATTTGCTTACATAAATAAACGTAATTATAAAATAAATTGTTATTAGTATTTATAAAAATCATAACATTTAAAATTTAGTCATAAATTTAAACCATAATAGTGAAGTTATCTGTAGAATTTTTTATTACCATGCCTAAATGATAAATAATATGTCCTTTCATATCAGTTGAGTCAGATAGTAAGTCTTTAAAAGAAATAAAGTACATATTATATAGCTACAGTAATCAAAACAGCCTGGTACTGATGTAACAATAGACACATACACCAATAAAACAAAAGAGTCCTGAAATAAAGCCACGAATCTATACTTAACTGACTTTTGACAAGAGTGCTAAGTTCATTTGATCAGAAAAAACGACTCTTCAGTAAATAAAATTGAGAAAAATTGAATTTCCATATGCATACAGTTTCCAGACACAGTATTCATATCTCGTACCATAAATAGAAATTCAAGATGGATTGAGGGCCTAAATGCGCACATTAAAACCATAAAATTCTTAAATTAAGGAGCAACGTTGTTAGGTTTAGCTTTCAACAACTAAAGTTAATAGCAAAAGCACTAACAGCAAAAGACAAACTACGCAAGTGAAATCTCATAAAATTTACAAATTTTACCAGAAAAGTAAAAAGATAAGCTGCCAAATGAGAGATTATCTTTGGAAACCATAAATTCACCAAAAATCTAATAACCAAAAACATATATAAAACTTTGACAACAACAGAAAGATAAACAACCTAGTCATAAAACACAATGGATTTGAATACACATTCAAAGGGGCCCTAACACAGCATCATCAGTCACCAGAGAGATGCAAAGCAAAACCGCAAGGAGGTATCATTTCACTCCCACTAGGATGGCTAGCGTGAAAATTTAAAAAAAAAAAAAAAAGAACCCCCAAAATAACAAGTGCTGGCAAGGGTCTGGAGAAACGGAAACACTTACCCTTGCTGTTGGGAAAGCAAAATGGCATAGTTGCTGCAAAAGACAATGTGGTAGTTCCTCAAACAACTAAAACTAGAAGTACAACATGAGCCAGCAATTTCACTCTTAAGTATATACCTACGACTTGATTACCAGGAGTGGGAGGGCAGAAGAAATGAAGACTGGTGATGGAAAAATCTCATTCATCAAGGGGGTGTCGCACAGCATTATTGTACTTGCTGCCAATTGTATGTGTGTAAAAAGTTGAATTAACAAACATGGTGTGATAAGAGTTACAACAACAAAAACAAAAAAGAATCTCAAACCTCATGGGATTTAGTTCCTTGGTTGGACGTTTAGGGTCATAATTTCATGGCATATTCCAATTAATTAGTCTCATAATGCATTTCAGTTAACTGGCACAATAATGTGCTTGGAACTTCTACTCTCCCTCCTGGTGTGTTACATAGTGTCTGAGGTCTTAAAAGTGTGCAGGTGGCTTCCCAAGGCACAGTAGTTGGTCTCTATCTACAAAAAGCAAAAGAGAAAAAAGATATGGAATGTCTGGTCACGGTTAAATATGACTAAGATGTCTAATTTGTTAATCTTGCTCTTTAAAGCCAGGGCACTAGAGCCTGTTGAAATTAAAAACTTTAAAGTACTAGACAAAGTAGTACCCAAAGAAAATGATGGCACAACAGTAAAAGCCTTTATTTTTTTAAATGTCTACAAAGAAAATTCAAACCCATATCATTGAGTCCATTCCAAGTCTTACTGACACTATGTGACAATTGCTGTCAGGTCAGCTCCAATCCATAGTGATTAAAGGACCGAGCAGAATTGCCCCATAGTTTCCAAGGCTGCCCATATTTACAGAAGCAGTCTGCAGCAGCCTTTCCCAGGAGGAGAGGCTAAGTTCAAATGACCTTTTGGTTAGTAGGTGAGTACTTTAACCATTGTGCCACCAATTCTCCTGATAATGACTCAAAGAAAAACAAAACACCTGCCATTGAGTTGATTCCGACTCATAGCAACCTTATAGAACTGCCCCCTGTAGGTTTCTAAAATTACAAATCTTTACAGGAGCAGAAAGACGGATCTCTCTCTCTCACACAAAGAGGCTGGTGGGTTTGAACTGCTGACCTTGCAAGTAGCAGGCTAAAGAGGAGCCTACAATGATTAAACTTTATAGAAATGAACAAAAGGTAGTAAACAAAGTGAGCTGGAATAAGTGGGAAAGGAAGAGTCTCCTGGAGAAAGGGATAGAAAAAAACTGTACTTTAAGAAAGAGCAGAGGAAACAACTGAATCTCCTGTATAGAAATTAACACTGAACACGCAAGGTGGGGCCAAATTATAGAGAAATAAACCAAACAGGTTTATTGGAATATAATCCACATATCACACAATTCAATAGCTCAATCATACTGAGAAGAGCTGTACAATCATTACCACAGTCAATTTTAGAACATTTTCTGCTTGTACTCCTTGTTATCAGCTCCCATTTCAAATTATGGAAGATCTTATTAAGGGATGGGGAGTTTGAACTTAATCTTACAAGGTTACTTTTTGGCATAAGAGTTTCCTGGCTACATTAGAATACAGGATGCATTGATATTTAGGGTAGTAGAGATTTGTCCATGATAAAAGACTGGTATTTTCCTATTACAGTTCCTTGAATACAAAGTGCAGGTTTTAAAAACAAACACGATATAACAACCCAATACACACACTGGCATCTTTTCAAAATGAAGGCCAAAGTCTATGATTTATAAAAGGATTTGTAAGCTCTTAAATGTTAATACTTTAAACATTACTATAACGTTTATGGTAGGAAATCTGTTAACACACCCGAGATTATATATCATTTAATGCCAGCTTTACAGAGAAACTATATTCAGACTTCTTTTTTCTCCTGCAAGAATTACAAATATAATCTAAAAGGAAAATTAATAAACAGTTAAGACAGGATTTTTATGATGTCTGAATTGTTAAAACATCATTCTTCTTAAGACAAACATTAATACCAAAATGGAAGTTTAAGGGCTTTTTTCTTTAAGCATTATTTGGCATACAAGATGGCTGCTGATGTTTTGGAAGTTTGCCTAGTTTCCCTGACCTTGAATTAATGTATAGCAATAATCTTAAAAATTGAAAGTAATGCATACTTTGTAACTGAAAATCTCCCTTCCCATTAACAGTAACCACAATTGAAGAACTATTTACCATTTAGACAAGATTAGTGAATCAGGTAATTTCACCCAAAAAAAAAAAATACAAGCAGTTCCACAGTACTCAACCAAACTTTCCCCACCCTCATATTTCTAACTAAGAAGTCAATAACATAGGAATTTTATTTTCAATATGAAAAAAATAGCCTATGTAAATTACTACTGTAGCAAATTATATTTTTGGCTTAAATCTACAGATTCAAGAACCAAAAGGCAAACCCACTGTCACAAAGGCAATTCCAGTTCATCTTGACACTGAAAACAGAGCAGAATTGTCCCTTTGGGCTTCTGAGATTAAAACTTTTCCATAGCAGACAAGTCTCACAGAGCAGCTGATGGGTTTGAACCAGTGACCTTGAAGTTAGGAGTCCAAGACTTACTGGACAGTACCACCAGGACTCTTAAGATTACATATTTTTATACAATGTTCTTTGCTTGTTTTTTTTGGTTTGTTTTAATTCCCTTTTCCTCAATCAGAAGAACATTTTACTATTCTAGAGTATTAAGTTTATGTTAACACTTTAACAATATTTTATAGTATTAAGCTCTTCATTTACTGGGTCTAATAGTTTAAAATTTTTTCAAAACCATAACTCTTTATAGGAATAGAAAGACAGACACATCTTTCTCTCTCAGAGTGGCAGGTATATTTGAACAGCTGACCTTGTAGTTAGCAGCCAAATTCATAATCCACTACCATGTGATCACCAGAAAGTTTCTAAAAAACAAACATACGGGAATCTAGGGTAGATGAACCACTCAGGACCAGCGGTGAGAGTGGCGACACCGGGAGGGAAGGGGGTATAGAAAGCGAGAACCAATCTCAGGGATCTATGTATAACCTCTTCTCTGGGGGATGGGCAACGGGAAGGTGGATGAGGGGAGATGCCAGGCAGTGTAAGATAAGATAAAATAATAATTTATAGATTATTAAGGGTTCATTGGGGAGGGGGGACCGGGAAAAAAAGGGAAAATGAGCTGATTCCAGGAACCCAAGTGGAAGGCAAATTTTGTGAATGACAAGGGCAATGAATGTATAAGGGTGCTTTACTCAATTGTACGTATGGAATATGATAAGAGTTGTATGAGCCCCAATAAAATTATTTATTAAAAAAAACCAATCATATTTGAAGTTATCCCATATGTTATATATATATATAACTTATATTAAGGGGAAAAGGTCAATATTCATGTTAATCTTTTAATTTTTAACTTCATGTCTGCTCAACAGAGTGCTCCAAACTACAGTTATCTACTATTTTTCTTGTGACACAATAAACTTTTTCGGGGAAAAAAGACAAAAGTATTTTTTTAAAAAAGTATTTTTAAATGTCAATTGAGGGGACAAACAACATAAACCATGGGTGAAGGGAGACAGCAGTCAGTGTAATATAAAAAAATAATAGTAATTTATAGTTTATCAAGGGGTCACAAAGGTGGGGGGGGAACTGCTACCAAGAGCTCAATAGAAAATGTCAATAAAGAATGATAGTAACATGTGTACAAATATGCTTGATAGAACTGATGTATGGATTGTTATAAGAGCCCCCAATAAAATGATCTCTTAATTTTAAAAAATGTTAAAGAATAAAGATGTCATTTTCAGGAAAAAAGTCAATCAATATCCCACATGAAGATCTAGATAGTTTATATTCATGAAATTCATTTTCAATGAAAATGTTAGGTCCTCACTATAAGATTCTCCAATAATAGCTGACAAATACTTTAAAAAAAATCATTTTATTGGGGACTTGTACAACTCTTATCACAATCCATCCATCCATCCATCGTGTCAAGCACATTTGAACATTTGTTTCCGTCATCATTCTCAAAACATTTGCTTTCTACTTGCGCCCTTGGTATCAGCTGACAAATTATAGTCTATTACTATACCTAATCTGTAATAAATTGCTCATCACAATAAACATGTCAAGCAAGCCACTCCATAGATTTATAGATGACACAATCTCTAAGTCTTTCTCCCGCAAAAAATTACTTTTAGAAAAAGCTTAAGAACAAGCAAAACAAAAACAACAACCCAAACCAAACCAACAACCCAAACCAACAAGCTCCTCCAACAACAACAAAAACAAACCAACGGCCACCCGCAAGCAAAACCTACAGAAGATGAAATTTTCAAGAAAATCAGGCTTGGTTTCAAGGAAAGAAAGCATCATGCGCTAGATAAAATACAGGAAGCGGGGTGGTGTCGGTCTTCCTCCAAATGAAAAGAATGAGTTCTCATCAAAACAGAGTGGACGAAGTCAAGCGGGGCCAGACAGAATGACTTACAGAGCACAGCCACAGCCCCCGACTCGAACATGAGGCATTCCTCCTTATGCCTAGTTTCCACTATGAGGCTGAAGGGTGGGGGGTCCAGTTTGTGATAGATCCGATATCCTTTGCTGAACGCCATTCTCCTTTCTTCGGAGGCAGCCCTGTGAAAGACCAGGCAAGGCTAAGCAAACGAGGCGAGCGTTCCCTCCGCAGCAGAGACTGCAAAGGCATCCAGAAGTCCCTCCCAGGCAGGTTTGGAGGGGTGAAGGGGGGGGGGGAGGTTATTCCACACAAAAAAATGTCACCACTTAATTTTACCAAAAACCAAGCGGAAACCAATTCTCACGGCCCGGTCAGGCCAGGTTCGACATCACAATGACACCGAGCCCACGAACGGTTGGGTTCAGAGGCGGCCCCCGTTCCATCTCCGTGCGCCGAAAGGGAAAGGCTGGGGCGCCCGGCGCTCGGAGTTGTTTATCAGCTTCCTGCTTCAGAATTTGTCACGACGTGGAAAAGGAACCCCGTCGGAAACTTCACGCCGTTCCCTGCGCGGAGGGGAGGGAGGGGAGCGGAGCCGAGGGGAAGCAGGCGGGTTCAAAGCTCCTCGGGGGGCGAGGAGGGAAAAGGATTACGCGACTCGCGGGCCGCCGGAGGCGGCGGCGGCGGCGGCAGGGAAGGGCAGGGGATGCGGCACAGGTCGCCGCCGCCCGTCGCCCACCTCCAGCCACCGCCGGCTCGGGGGTGAGGGCAGACGGGCGCTCGCGGGGGCGCCGGCCACCCGGGAACAGCACCACTAAGGACACGGACCCGCCTGGGGTTCCTCCGGGATCCCGGGCAGCGAACCGCAGGGAAAGCGGCTAATCCCTCCATCCTGCGTCAGAAGAGAGGACCCGGCGGTGCCCAGACCGACTGGGCTCCTTTCCCGCGGGCAGGCTGACCACTGCTGTCACCACAGCCCCCGGTCCGGAGTGGCGCCGCGCACGCCTCGTCCTCTCCCCACGACCCTCGCCGCCCTCCTGGCCCCGGGCTGCCGGCGGCCGTGCCTCACCGCTCTGCCCACGCTGCAACTCCAGGAGCTACCTCAGGAAGCGTCCGCCCGCCCGTCCGCCGGGCTGCTGCTGGCTCTGACCGCGGCCGCTCCCCGCCCCTCGCCGGCTCGCTCACCTCTTCCTCCGGCTCCTCCTCCTCCTCCCGCTGCCGCCGCCGCCACAGCTGCCGGCTGCGTCACTTCCGCTCCAGCAGGCCCATCTCTTCCGCATTGCGCCGCAGCGGGGGCCGGAAAGCCCGCCCCTCTCGGGGGAAGGGGCGGGACGTCGAGGAGGCCCCGCCCACGCGCGGCCCGGCCGCGCGGCCTGTTACCGGGTTGTCGCCGACCGTGCCACCTGCTGCGTTTTTCGCTCTGGCGGTGTCCTCAGAAGGCTGCTGTCGATCCCCAAAGTAGGGGGGCCAGGAGAAGGTTATTTCGGCCTTCTTGACCCCTTAGCATAAGCGAGTTAGGTCTTGAGAGCTTCCTAATGCTACCTGTGGGCGCCGGGGAGGGGCTCTCAGGGGAAAGCTTTGGGGCCCAAGATGGGGGACAGGACCACCCCTTGCCGCCCCCGCCGGGCTTGACGGACGAGGGGGAGGACCCAGGACAGGCAACTCGCCGGGCCAACCAGGTGGCGCCTGAAGAGCTGTCCATGGTGTCTGGCCGCGAACAGCGCCGAGTTCTTGTTCTGAGCCTCTCGGGAGGGAGCAGGAAGGAAAACCAGTGTCTGGTTTGGAACAATCCAGTTGGTTGCTCTTGCTTGCTTGTGTGTTCTGGTGCGCTCGAGGAATACTGTAGGTAAAAAGCCGGCGCAACTCTGGATGTCACTGAATGGAGTAGCTCAAGACATCTTCCAAACCGTCCACATTTTCATTTCATATCGTGCTTCCTGACACATTACTGCATCCTATAGATTTCTCTGGTCTGTATCGACTCGATGGCAGTGAGTGAATATCAATTCCTTGGTCTGTTTCCACTTAATAGACCTGAATATGGAATGGATTTAAAAAAAAAAAAACGGGGCTAAGGGAATTGAAAACGTGAAGAAACCAGCACTCGGAAACTATTTCCACTTCCCTTGGCTTTTTTTCTTTGCCTCTTCCCCTTCTTGCTTTTATTTCGACTTCAGAAGCAGAATTTAAATTTGGTATGTAACACAAAATCATTTCCTCTCCAGGCCCTGTCATGTGGCTTGGTTTAGCATTTCTTCATCCATTTTAGAGAAGCTGAAGCCGCCAAGCTGCAGCTGATTTAAAGAGAAAGGAGCCACACCCAGGACAAGAAGAAATGCAAAGACACTTGGAATTCATTCTGAGAATAAAGGATTCCTCTCTCATTTAGGACTATTTCCCTAGACTAAGTCTTTTGCTCTCTGCAGTGGTTACAGACAGCAGTCTCAGAATCAAACTCATACGAAGGTCACTTTATCCACTGGTTGAAGGTTACTAATTTTCCCCCAGAGGACTCCATTTCAACTAGAGATTGCAATTGATGAAAGAAAATGATTGTAAGAATGGAATTCTTATTTCCCTTCTCAGTTGCAATACCTTCTAGTCTGGAAGGTTTGCACCAGAAAATCACAAGAAAGCTAAGGGCTTCAAGAGAGGCATTAACGTTTTCAAATAAATTGTTTAGGAGTTTCTTTTAGGCAGCTGAGATCCAGAAAGGTTAACCTGCTGAAAAATCATTGTATTAAGTGAAGCTGTAATTTGAAACTAAACTTGATCAACTTGAACCCGATATCTCTTCCAGGACACTCTTAAACTAGAAACTCCCTCCTCAGAACAGGAAATGGTTGTTCCTTTTAATTGTGGCCTAAGGAGATTGAGATCCAAGTTTCTTGTCTCTGGGTTGAAATGACCAATCTTGCTTTAAATGGAACTGGGGATGATAGGGCTTTGGCTTTGATTGTAAGAGTTGTCAACAGAAAGCCACAGCTTTTCTAAATCCTTCAGAAACATAGTTTTTGCCATAAAATAGGCATATCGCCAGAGTTGGAATTATGGATCATTTTACTAATGACTATTAAAGCATGATTCCTTCTTTACCTTGTTCCTCTTTCTTGTTAGAGTGCTACTTTAGTTCACTATGACACTTGAAAATTGCTGGACAATTTTCAACAGACTTGAAGAGTGTCTTTGGAGAAGTCTGACTGAAATATAGGTTAAGTGGCACACTTCCTAATGACGTCCTAAGGGCTCTGCAGAGGCAAGCTGGCCCTTCTAATCTCTCACACAGGAATTTGAAGACTATGGGAAGTTGGAAAAATGCCCTCTCCCCAACTCTGCCCCAAGAGATCTAATAACCTAAACCTTGAGACCTGTGAAGTTATTTGGAGAAATGGTCTTTGTCGATGGGTTGTGGTGAGGATCTTTAGATGGGGAAGCTATCCTGGATTATCTGGATGGGCCCTACATGTGGCCATTAGAGACACAGCGAAGGTAGTCACCACTCTGGAAAAGGTAAGAACAGATACTTCCCTAGAGCCTATGGAGAGAGTGAAGCCTTACAGATTGGACTTTGACCCAGTACCACTGACCTTGGACTTCTTTAACTCTGGGTTAATGAATTATTTTGTTTAAAACTTGTCTTATTTGTGATGAATTATTAGGGCAGCCCCAAGAAGCTATATGACAACTGCTCATCAGGAACGAGAGTAGGATTAGAAAAACAGCCCCAGATAGGTGTCAGATACATGCACCAGTAGAGCCAATTGAAGGCAAACATGCTTAGTTTCAGAAGTTAATCCATGGCCAAGTTATTTCTCTAAGGGAAAACACTTTAAAGAGGCTGAAACATAAGCAGATACTATTTTCATAAGCCAAAAATGCTCTAATAGCAAGAATTCCATATGGTCCATCCTAATAGTATATCCCAGGTAAACTTTAGCAAAGTTTTATTTATTTATAATGATTATCCCAAACAATGTCTTTTATAAAATGATGCCATGTTTTCTGAAACTATGACTCTTGTGATTTAGTAGCAGACACTGTCATTTTTATAGCATGGCATTCCTCCTAAAAATGCTGGGGAAAAGTGAGGCAATCCTCGGAAGCACCAACACCTGAACCGGCTCCTTCTACAGGGGCTAGGATTAAATTCTCTATCAGGGTCTGCAGCAATTTATGTCAGTACATAGAAAAGGCTAGCTTTCTGAAAGCCTGTACACAGGATAAGTTGATTAATCAATGAAGGACAAGATATGAAGCTGGAAAAAGGAAAGCCATGTAACTAGAAAATATAACCTGGAGAGCAGAATTCTTATAAGAATAAAATCAAAATGTCAAACTGAAAAAGTGCTCACACATAAATAGGAAACAACACTGGAGCAAACATGGAACTTTTGACTTATGTGTGACAAGAGCCCAGCTTCAGAGAGCTCAAAGGAAGGCGGTTTATTTTGATACTGACAAGGACTCTCGTGGCAAGCAAAGGGCTGAACCCTAACAGGCATGGCTTCACTGAAGTCAAAACTATAGGATGGTCTATGTTCATGGTGGCTCTGGGTCCCTCAGCAGAAGGCATCACTGGAATTCCACCATCAGGTTACACTGAGCAGCCCCAGTGGTGAATGCTACTGGAGCAGGAAGCCCTGGTGAGGGAGTGGTTTAACTTTGAAACCATCTGCTCTGTGGGAGAAAGACAGGGCTTTCTACTGCCATAGTTACAGTCTGGAAACACCCTGTCCTACAGGGTCACTGTGATCATAATTGACTTGATGGCAGCAAGCTTGGTTATCTTTTCTGAGTGGTGCCGTGGGATCACCATTGGACTTGTCAGTTCAAGCTCACCGGTCACACTACAGAAGAGGAGGCTTCATTAACACCATAATTTCAAATTTCATCAAGACTCAGTCTTGTAAGCCCTATGGAGGGTCACTACGCGAATCGATTTGATGGCTGTGGGTTTGATATTAGAGTTATATTGCTTTCATGATAAAATGTTCTGTAAAATAGCATGAAATGGTTTCTGCGGGGTTTATTGAAAAGTTTAGCTTTTGCTATACGTCTTGAAATTTCAGGCATGGGCTATAATGTAAATTTTCCTACAGGTTATTTTAAGGAAGAGTTGGAGAACTAGTGGGCCACAGCACACACTGAGAATGCACTGCTGGACATTCACATTTGTACTGGATGATTCTAACCAACCGTGTCTTCCAGCGACAAGGATTGAGGGAACACTTGGGACAAATGACTGGGTCCCCAAGACCCGGCTCAGTGAGGGCTGGTGTAATACCATACCACACATCACCACAAATCCCCTATGACACATTTCGGTCTGTCTGCCTTTGCCGGATATTCCCAACATGCTTTCTTGCAGTTCCGGACCTACTATCCAGTTTCTGGTCTGGAGGGAAATCTCAAAAATATACTGACATAAAACAGCTTTAGTTTTGGTAGGTACTGTCAGTTCTCACAGTGACCCCGGATGACACAGCAGATGTGGCCCACAGGTTGAGAGATTACAATCTTTATGGGAACAGATCACTGGGCCTTTCTCCTGGGGCTGCCAAGTGGCTAGCAGCACCAACCTTTCACTGAGCCCACTGCTTAACCCTTGTTCTACTGGGGCACACCTTATCAAAGATTCCCCATACTCAATGCTGTGCAGGAGTCTGACTCGTAGTGACCCCATATCGAGTTTCTGAGGCTTTGTAAATTGTTACAGAAGCAGTTTCATCCCTCTCCTATAGAACTGGTGGGTTTAAACTGCCAACCTGGTAGTTAGCAAGTTAGCAGCCCAACACTTAACTGACAGTGATTATCCTAACACACCTCCCCACCCTCACCCCCCCCCAGCCCCCGCAAGGAAAAAGTTATCAGGTTAATTCTGTTTCTTAGTGGCCTTATAGGACAGGATAGAACTGCCCATGGGAGATGAAAGCCTAATCTTCCAGTGTTGACAGTGACACAAGGGTTCTGAGTGGTTTATTGTGCCAACCTGGTTGATAAACACATGTGGGATTAATGGAAGGGCGGAGAGATGTAGGTCTCTTGCTTTCTGATGATTGGACCAGGGTGCAGCTGCTTCAGCTGGCAAGGCTGACTTTCTGCAAGGCATCCCTGAGAAGCCACATGGACCTACCTGGAAGCAGCCCTGGGTGCTGGAGCAGCCGTGTGGAGAACCCAGCGCTGAGATGCTTACACACGCACTGAATCGACTTTCCTCCTGCAGTCAGCACCATTGCATCTGTTTTGTGAGATTGAGGACTTTGTAGATCAGTGTTGGACATATGGGCTAATGTTGGATTTATGCGTTTGGACAGCACTGCGTTGGGATTCTGTGGATGTTTTCCTAGTTTACCCAGACTAAGACAGGCTCCTAAAAACCTTCTCAGAATACCTTGCTTAATTCTGCTCATTTTCATTTGATAAAGCAGATCAAAATGGCATTGATTGGCATTCACAAGGAGTTCTGGTAGTGCAGTGGTTAAAGTGCTCAGCAGCTGACAAAAAGGCTGGTGGTTCAAGCCCAACCAGTGCGCACAGGGAAAGGCTGTTGGCAGTCTGCTTTCACAAGGTTATACTCTGGAAACCCTGTGAAGGCAGCTGCACTCTGTCCTATATGGCAGCTTTCAGTTGGAAATCTACTGTCTTTGGCTGCAACATTGGGCTCAAACATATGAATTGTGAGGCTATCTGAATATCAATTATATAGCAGTATATCTGATTAACAACACTGGGCTCAAACGTAAAGAACAATTGTGAGGATGGTGCAGGGCTGGGCAGTGGTTTCATTTTGTTGTACATAAAGTTGCTGTGAGCCAGAACCAACTCGGTGGCACGTAACACACCACAGTTCCGCATTTTAATATTGGGTCATTTTTAGGACTTTCAGTTTTGGCGAACTAGCATTTAAAACAAAACTGGGTATTTGTCAAAATTCTTGAATTATATGAAAGAGCTATAGTTTGCTAAAAATGGAATTAAAAGAAGAAATTTCCCCCCCAAAACTTTTGAAGTCCCTCATACATTCTAGAGGGCAAATTTCTACTTAAACTATATTTTAGTGAACCTGGCTTTAAAAAACAGAAGCTAACTCTTATAAGGAGCTATAAAATTTGTGCTGTTTAGGGCCAATTCTGGGTCTAAATGAGATTACTCTCCAGGTAGATATGGCTCAACTCAACGGAAAAGGAGCAACAGTCCACAGGGCAGCGGAAGCTCCCTCCAACAAGACTAAGGGTTACAAAAGCAGGCCCATACGCCTGGGGGGGAACAGGACCCCTCTGGATGGTAATTTTAGGTGGAGGTCATCTGCCTTGCTGAAAACATGTAATTGCACTGAAATTTATGACCTTCCTTATGCCCTTTGTGAGAGCTGGGTGTCTTGATGGCACTCCCAGACTTCTCCAGCTGCCTATCCTGTCCCACCTCCACCCTTACCTCTCCGTCGAATGCTGTTTTGGTGTCAGCTCCTTAAAGGGTACTTACCCTCCAACCTCCTTCATTGGCTGAGGGTTCATTGCAGGGATCTGAATTCACTGACCTTCCAGCCTGTCACCCAGGGCAAGAAAAAGTCTCACCAGAGAAATATGCCTATAGGACACAGTGGCCTGAACCAGGGATATGGGAGGGGCACCAACATCACAGGCTACACTAGCATTAACTGGGCTTTATGAATGAGCTTATATCGCTCATTAAAAATAACTTTCCTTTTCAAAAACCTCAACTGCTTTTAAGCATAGCTAGCTTAAAAATCTATCAATAAGACATCAAAATGTTTACCAATCATTTTCCTGGCAAATAAACAGTAAAGGAATTTTTTTTTTTAACACTTAATTATAAATCCCTAGTTCTGGTGACACAGTGCATAATGGACTGGGCTGCTGATTCAAGGGTAATCGAAGCCACCAACCACAGGAGGACTTGAGGCTAGCCACTCTGGCAAAGAGCCAGTCTCAGGAACGCACAGGGGAAGTTCTACTCGGTCCTCCAGGGTTGCCATGTTGGAAATGATTTAATGGCAAGAATTTGTTGTGAGGATTCTTAGTACAGTAAATCAAATAATTACTTGAACTACAAAAATGTGTTGAAACCTAATAGGCTTAATGACAAGAATATGTTACACAGGTCTAAATAACTTACTTTCATGCTTCCATTTTCTTATTTAGCTGTAGATTTACTCAACAAATTCTTATTGAACACTCGTTGACAACTATCAGGTATTGTTCTAGGCAGTTTTGATAAAATGGAATCGAGGACTGCCTCAAAAGAAAAGTTGAAAAGAGAAAAAATATTTTAATAAAAAAGAGCCTCTTTTAGCTATTTCAAGAATGAAAATGTTTCTGACTGGGGCTATGAGACATTTGTTTTGTGCACAGTTCTATGCTAAATCTACCTTATAGCAAGGCCCATGAGATAAAAAAAATCCGAGTGTACTCTAAAAGCAGATGTAAGTAACTATATTAAGACCAGAAATAAATGCAAAGTGAATTTAGGAAAATATAATTTAAGGCCCAAGTGCAGTGCATGATTATGCAGATTATGCATATTTATACATTTTATTCTACTAAAGGTGGGGACAGCTTCTAATTTCAGTTCTATTTACTAGGCAATAAGGCACGACAAAAAAATTGATCCAAAACTAAAAAACACCTAATGATATGTAAAAATAAGCGATGTTCTTACAATAAAGAAAAAACTGAAAATTAAAATGTACGACAGTGTTTAAATTATTACCTAACTTGACCAAAGGCACACACAGAACCAGTATATTAAGAGTCCTTAAGAAATGCTTTAACTAAAAATAGTCACCAGCAAAATACAACAAAGGATTATTTAAAAATTAATTTAATGCTTGGCTAAAGCATAATTATATATAATTATCAAACAATAGTCCTTAATTTCCAAAATGTTCCTTTTGAAAATCACAGATCAGAAAGCGTAAACTTTAAAACAAGTTCTCTGAATATTTACAATGTAGTATATAATATAAACATTATAGAAGACCATGGGATACTAAATTGCCTGGGCATAGCTAATTGGCAAGGTGTATTCTTTATTGCATATATATAACTCACATATGTGGGATTTTAAGTATAATGACAGACTACTAAAATTCAAATGCATGTATTTGTAATCTGGCCAAGGAGTAAAATCAAGAATGAGACAGGCCAGTCAGCCCCAAAACATGCAGTTCAGTTGTGAGATTGTTAACTTTTTTTTAATGAAAACTTTTGTGTTCCACCCAAACTATTTTGCATATGTTAAGAGTTCCCATCAACCCCACATTTGACTATAATGCCATTCACCCAATGACTCAGTCTACAACTTATCTCTGCTTTAAGGCAGCACAGCTACCGTGATAGCACTGCTCACCAAAAGGTGAAGAACACCTAGTCACCTGTCAGCCCGTTTGTTGCAATGGGTAATAACTTTCCTATAACAATTTGCTACCAACTAATTTTCTGCTGTCAAAAGGCTTATTTTGTAGAAAAACACCACAAGTTTCCAGTGTGAAAGTAACTCCATGGTGGTATAAATACATATATGCATAATTACACAATTTACACTGCACAAGGTGTTTACAGAGGACAATGAACTGTGAGAGCTAATTTGAATGACTATACAAAGTACTTCTGTAAACAAAGTATGACAGGCAGTAAAAGTCCTAGAAATAATCTGAATTCCTTTCATTCCAAAAAAATTACAGGTAAGGACACAGTATTGAATATAATAATGCTCTTTGTATTAAAACAAGAATCAATATTTTACAGTTTAAGAAACTTTACATATGTACAAAATGTATACATTAGGAATGGTATGCAAGAAAACAGGCTTAGCGCTCGTAGAGATCATCTATTTGCCTTCGATCACAGACTTGAATTCTTTGACATTGTGCTCACTGGCAACAGACATGGCATGGTCTAGAGCTCGAACGCTTGCTAGCAGTTTAATGATCTGTTTTATGTTTTCCCTAAAATAGAAAGAGTTGCATATTATTAATGAACACAACAGGCTTTTTGGGAAAATTTGCCATAACTATATGACTATTTGAGAGATCTGTAACTCCATTATTCAAAACTTATTTTTTGTCTAAAAAAAGAATAAACAAGCTACACAGCATGTAAAAACATATTGAACATAATGAAGCATGGTGAATCAACACAAAAACAGTATGTAAATCTATATTGTGAAATATTTATTTCTGATGACAAATGAAATTTTGTCTTGAAACATGGTGTCGCATGGGTTAACAGTGTTCATGCTGGGTACTCAGGTACTAATCTGCCTGGGGGCGGACCTGCCTGGAGATGGATCTAGGAGCAGTGTCTCAGTTCCTAAGACCATAGGAAAGGTGTATTTTCCAATGGTCGTAGGCGACCCCTGTGAAAGAGTCATTCAACCCAAAAGGGGGCACGACCCACAGGTTGAGAACCACTGTCCTAGAGGGTTGCCAGAACACTTCCTTGCTAAGCCCCACCTTCACAGATTCTGATTCCATACACCTAGAATGGGACTCAAGAATTTACATCGCATGGGTAGGGCTGTAGGGCTGGCCCCACCACGGGAGAGCTACTGGCACTAAACCATGCCGTTGCGGGAAGGCACTGAGGACACACAGCAGAGCAGCGAGGAGCTGACTGATGAAACCCCAGGGGAATACCAAAAATAGACGTGGGAGACAGAGTGTGGAACCCATCAGATTCAACTGGAAAACAGTTGAATAAAGGCCAACAAACAGACCTTGAACTATTTTATAGAACTAAAATCAATGGAAGGAAAGTCGTAGGATGCCTAGTGGGGCTCAATGGAGGGCAATGCAGCAGCGAGGAAGTTCATGATGGTGGGACAAGGCGGAAGTAAAAAGGAAACAGGAAAGAACCAGGAGGCAAAAGACATTTATAGAGGCCTAAATATAGGCATGTACATATGTATGTATATATACATGTATATATACATATAATGAGAGGTGAAAAGAACTATGTACTCTTATCTATATGTTAAGAATTAAGGTTGCAGATGGACTTTGGGCCTCAACTCAAGTACTCCATTAACACAAGAACACTTTGTTGTAACAATCCGGTATTCTGTGATGCTCACCTTCCCAACACAATCGATTGCTGAAGACAAAGTGGGTGCATAAGCAAATGTGAAGAAAGCTGATGGTGCCTGGCTATTATGAGATATAGCACCTGGGGTCTTAAGGGCTTGAAGATAAACAAGAAGCCATCTAGCTGAGAAGCAACAAAGCCCACATGGAAGAAGTACAGCAGCCTGTGTGATCATGAGGTGTCAATGGGATCAGGTATCAGGCATCTAAGACCCAGAATAAAACCATACCCAAGGTATATGGGATGGGTGGGAGGGCATGGAGTGGACACCCAATGCCACTCTATAGACAATTGGACATCCATCCCCTCACAGAAGGGTCACAGGGAAGAGATGAGCCAGTCAGGGTGCAGTGTAGCAACAATGAAACACACAACTTTCCTCTAGTTCTCTAATGCTTCCTTCACCCCACTATCAATTCTACCTTAAAAATCGGATTAGACCAGAGCATGCACACTGCTACAGATAAGAGCCTGTAACACAGGGAATTCAGGATAAATAAACCCCTCAGGGCCAACAAGGAGAGTACAGATACCAGGAGGATGATGGGCGGGTGAGGGAAGAAAGGGACAAATTACGGAAAAGTGGGTGAGGGGCAATGGAGGATGATGTAAGATACGGAAAAAATAATTTAAACTTATCAAGGGTTTGTGAGGGTAGACGGGTGGGGGAAGAAATGGGGAGTGGCTATCAGGGACTCAAGTGGGAAGAAAATGTTTTGAAAAGATGGGGGCATATATGCAAATGTGCTTGACACACTGGAAGAAGGTATGGATTGTGATAAGAGATCAACAATCCCTCAATAAAAGTATTTAAAAAAACCCAAAATTAATAAATATATCTGGAATGCTCAGAAAAAAAAGAATTTACATTTCTAATGAGCCCTGGTGAATTACTTTGCCGATGTTTTTTAGCACAAGTCTATTATGTTGCTCTTATTTTTACTGTGAACATACCATATTTTATAGTCTATTTTGCTTTTAATTTTACTGCAACCATTCCATATTTTCTCTTAAGAGAAAAATGTTGCTTCCAGGGAAAGGGAATCAGGATGAAGATCCAGGGTTTTGTTATACAGATATGACTAATGTTATCAATTGAACAAAAACAGAGTTCTAGAAATAGAAAACTATATAAAATGAAACTTAGAAGGAAATTCCATACGTATACATAAACTGCAACCCCCTAAAAACATGAGTGGTTCATCATGATACAGAAAAACAACATGGAGCATAATTATCCAAACTGGGATATATCTTTTAATCTACTTTGAGTTTAAGAGATGATCTTTTCCAGGATTTGCATATGGACAATGAACCTCCAAAGACCAAGGTTCAAAGGCATCAGCACACAAATAGCTCCAGTTCTTCAAGACAGAAAACAAAGGTTTATCCATTTTTCTGATGGCTTTTCAATCCTAACAAGGAATCTTTCCTTAATACTTTCACAAAAAACTTAAATATATATATATATACATATAGACAACAATGAAGAACTATGTGCATTTGGAAGACTTCCAAATACTAAGTGAACAAGTATTTTAAACTAAAATATCAAAAGTTTTTACTTTATGAAATCAAACAATTAAGAAAAGAAACTCAAGGCCATCTCTCATTAAGTAATTACTACACTTGATTTTAGCCAAAAGGCCGAGAAGCGATTCATTAATTACAAACAATTACCTTGCATTTCTTTTTTCCACATCAGAACACCCAATACTGTTTCTGTAAATCGTGTCTGCTAAGTGCACGAGATAGCGACAAAAATTTTCTAATTGAGAAATAGTTCTTTCCCCTTTTAGATTCATGAACCATTGTTTTGGAAAACAATTGATTACCTGCAACAAAAAATATGAAATAAAGTTAAAATATAAGAAATGAAAGTATATAAAAGCGAGATATTGATCCTAGGTTCCCAAATTTATTAGGTGTACTGTCCCTTTATTAAAAAAAAAAGTAGTCACTTAGAGCCCTGGCAATGAAAACCTTTGTACCACAGTCCACGCACTAGGATAAAGTGTAGGTATCTGTTTTTGAAGCCCCCCCCCGGGAGCATATTTAGCACCCATTCCAGGTCAGTATCACCCACTTTGAGAAACACTGGTTTAGATAATCACTATAATGTACTTAACTAGATTTGGTATTAAGCTAAATGTATTTTCTCTAAATGTAATATAAAGCACTTTTAAAGCTTACTTCCTACATTAACTTCACAGCTATACCTGAATTTTCACTCCAACAGCTACACCTGGTAACGCAAAAAATATATATATAATTTGTCTAATACTAAGTACATTAGGGACTTAAAACTGATCCACAGGCCACGCAGAACAAGTACAAAGTGATGTGGGAACACTTTGTCGCAAAAAGTAAAGTGTTCCCCATAAATGAGGGACAGTCTAAAAAATAATTAGCCTGCCTTCTTTAAAAGTGTCAAGGCTATACGCACAGAAAGTGAACAATTCTTCCAGCGTCACAAAGACTAAAGACCTGACTCTAGCTGCAACGAGTGACCCAGGATTTTCTCCTACCAATGACGACTGCTTGTGAGACAATGAACAAAACTTGACAGCAAAATATCAATGCTGATGGTTATGTTGTAATTATGTTGAAGAATAATCATGTGTGTAGAAAATACACAGAAAAGCATTTGAAGGTGGGTGGGCATCATGCCGGAGACTTAGTCTGACTTGATTGAGGAAGAAAAAATACACCTTTATTTTGTGACTGTTTCAGGAATATGTTTTTAAAAGACCAAACTGTGTAACTCATTTATATAAACTAGAACACAGAAAGTATTAAGCAAGATTATTTCCTAAATGTGGTAAGAAAACGTTCTGTGGCAATATTGAAAACAGCATCAACTCAACAGTAATATAATGATTAACCCCAAATGAAAACTTTTATTAGTCTTATACAAAAATACTGATGTTAAGTCAATAGGTAAACAGAAACATGCACACATGCATTCACTCATACACATGTCATAAAGCTGTTGTCATTCGAAAAAATGCTATGTAGATTAAAAATATCCAAGTGAAACAACAAAATTAAAATATATATATATATCCAAGTAAGTTAACTGATGGTCAATCATATACCAACACCAGTGATCAAGGGGTTTCATAATATTCTCAAAATCCTCTTGTTTTAAAACCAGCAAACACTTAATTCACTTTAGGCTTTAAAAAATGACAATATCTACCACTTAACTCACATTTTGGGCCTTTTTGATGCTGTCATCTCCATATTCTGAATTCTGGAAAGCCATGAGAATATATCTATTTAGTAAACCGTCTATTGATAACTCCTGCAGAGTTTTATTTGAGAAGATGCCGTACCACTGAAGAAAATTCCCTAGTAGCTAGGATGAAAGAAAACAAAATTTGATCAATGTTATGCAGCAAGTCACAATCCAAATCTAAGTACAATTAGTTCACACTTGTTCCCATGAAGGATCACTGAAGATATGGCTGTAAGTGTGGTGAAGACATGGGACGGGGCCTGCCTATCAGAAAGAATAGCACACGAGGTCTTAAAGCCTTGTCTTAAAACAAGCAGCAAGCAAGCAGGCAGGGGTGGGTTGGGCTGGAGGGTGCCTGATACTAAGGACTGAACAGAAAGTAAATGTCTAGAAAATTATGGCAACAAATATACAAATGTGCGTGATACAAATGATGTATGGATTGTTTAAAGTGCTGTAGGAGTTCCCTATAAAATCTTTTAATTAAAACAAACAAGCAGCCATCTAAGTGAGATGTCAGCTAAAGCCACATGGAAGAAGCACACCAGCCGGTGTGATCAAGGATTTTAAGTAATTAAATCCAAATCTGAAAAAGAGAATGGTATCAGAGTTCTAAATTCGGAGCACCTGGTGAGCAGAAGGTTCTGGATGAATGAAAGCCCCACATTCAGTTGGGACACTCTTCACATGGAGTAAGCCTCGAGAATGCCCTGACTATTGACCAGGGATCTGAAAAGCCTTCTATGAGACAGCGTGCAACAGAAAGTAAACTTAGGCAGGTGTCGTTAAAATTTAATTCTTTATCATTTGTCCTCCTATTTGAACCATTCTAAATGTAGTTTAGATTTTATTATTTTCTGTTTTCTTTTGGATTGAGGTTTTTCTGTTTTGTTATGGTTGGGTTTGCTTTTTTGTATCTGTTTTTCTTTGTATAAAATCCAGGGTAGGTAAATCTATAGACAGTAACTGCATTAATATTCTCTTGGGGTTATGGCAGTGGAGAGGTTTGGGGAAAATAGAGAACTAATAAAAATGAGTACAAGAAAGAAGAAAATGTTCTAAAACTAATTTTGGTGATGATCACACAACTCTTTTTAATATGTTTAAGCCACTGAATTGGATGAAATGTGAATTTTTTTTTTAAAAAATCATTTCATTGGGGGCTCATACAACTCTTATTGCTATGTGAATTTCTTATGTCAATAAAACTGTTAAAATCTTTAGAAATATGAGATGGGAGCTTGAGATTAAGAAAAAAGGGCAATCTAACAATTAAATTAGGTGCACAGTGAATTGGGTACACTGTAGAACACTACTCAGAGTTGAACGGGAGTGCTAACACTCAACTTAGGCAGCACATACACTAACAGTGGAATGACAGAGATTCGCATGGCCCCTGCATGACATAGACGGGAGATTGTCTTACCAAAACATTAAGCACCTTTAAAGAGCTCAAGTATTTCCTAGAATGACTAAGTAGCTGAACTTTTTATTTTGATCAATTAAAAAATTTTAAAGCTGGGAGGGGGGAAAAGTGAGCTGATACCAAGGATTTAAGTGGTCAGCAAATGTTTTGAGAACGATGAGGGCAATTAATGTACAAATGTGCTTGACACAATGGATGCATGTATGGATTGTGATAAGAGTTGTATGAGCCCCCAATAAAATGATAAAAATAAATAAATAAAAATTTAAAGCTATGTGTGGCTTTACAGAACAAAGAGAAGTAGAGTATCACAGAGAATAAGGCTGATTTTCAGATAAATGTCCTATTATGCTCAAACTTGGTCTACTTCCAAAAGAAAAGTAATTCTTTTTAGAATAATACTTCATAGCTATCAGTTCAGGCATCTGGACTGAGTCTGTTACATCACCTAGACACAAGTTATTCTTTTGTCTTGTTTTTAAGATCATTTTATTGAGGGCTGTTACAGCTCTTATCATAATCTATATATCAATTTTTATCAAGCTGGCATATTTGTACATATGTTACCATCATCATTTTCTTTATTAAAAAATTATTTTATAAGGGGATCATACAACTCTTATCACAATCCATACATACATCAATTGTGTAGAACACATCTGTACATTCATTGCCCTCATCATTCTGAAAGCATTTGCTCTCCACTTAAGCCCCAGGCATCACGTCCTCATTTTTCCCCTCCCTCTACGCTCCCCCCTCCCTCATGAACCTTTGATAATTTATAAATGATTATTTTGTCATATCTTGCCCTGTACGATGTCTCCCTTCACCGACATTTCTGTTGTCCGTCCCCCAGGGAGGAGGTCACATGTAGATCCTTGTAATGGGTTCTCCCTTTTCAACCCATCCTCCCTCCACCCTCCCAGTATTGCCACTCACACCACTGGTCCTGAAGGGATCATCTGCCCTGGATTCCCTGTGTTTCTGGTTCCTATCTGTACCAGCATACATCCTCTGGTCTAGCCAGACTTGCAAGGTAGAATACCTCAAGTTATTCTTATCAAATGTATACAATGGATGGCATTATCAATTGCCACTCTCATAAATGGCCATACAATTTCTCAACTCAACAAATGTCAACACTATCCAACAAATTACTCATGCCAGAAATCTTGATGCCTCAAGTTCCTCCCTGTACCTTCTCCAATCTGCCCATTTCTTGGTTCTTACCATCACTTCCCTGGCCTATGCTGCTGCCACATCTTTCTGGTTCCTTGGGTTACTTATGCAGTTGTCAGTATAATGCTAGAGTAGTCTTTCAAGCAGGGTTCCTCATGAGAACTATAACCTATACAAAATGATGAGTAACTTCCTAGTCAACTTTCCCAAGGATAGTAGCTACTACACTGTGGGTGTACTTATTACACATAGTGGAGGGCTTAGGGCACTCGGTATTAATTCTCTCACAGAACTTGGCTTAAGAAGAGTTGCTCAAGATTCACACTGGCATGACATGATCCCCATCTCTACTACTTGGCAACTGACTGACCTTAGGCATGCTATTCTGTGTCTCAGTAGAGTTAGGGATGATAGTGTTTACCCCATAAATCTGCTCTAAGGATTCAACAAGATAACCTACATCATAAGTGTTTAGCACAGTGCTTGGTACATGGTGTTGTTAGGCGCTCTTGATATCTCTTATTCCAAGGTCTTTTATGAATCTGTCTCTGTAAATGTACTGCTGCAACCACTGTTAGATGATCTTAAGTAAAATTTTACTTGTGTAGATATCACTGAGATTGTTCTATAGTTGAGCAAAGTTATCCATTTGGTTCACAGTAGATTCAAATACATAGTAACTTTTCAACACTATCTTTACCACTTCAATGCATTAGCAATAGAATGATCTTTTAAGCATGTTAATTTTTTCATGTAATGTTCATATTGAAGAAAGTCTTCTAGACCCCACATATTGGTCAACTGAGTTTTGATACAGGTACAATGGCAATTCAACAGAGAGGATATAAGTTTTTTCAACAAAAGTACTGGAACAAATGAACTTCGATCTATGCCCCACATTCTACATATAAATGAACTAAAAATGTGTCACACATACCCTGCTCGGAGCAGCTAATGCACAGAGAGGACCGTAGGGCCAGCCCCAGCATGAAACAAGACATACCTCACTGACCCACGGCGTTACAAGGGACAGCACTGGAGACACTGTGCGGAAAGCATACCTGGTCTGCCCCGTGCACAGCAGGGGAAACGTGAAGGGAGTGCAACAGGGCAACAAAATAAAAAGTAACCACGTCCCCGAAGAATCCTGACAATAGCCTTCTGACTCGTGGACAGGGCTTGGCACCTCATCAGACTCGACTGGAAAACACTCATAGGGTCAGCAGACAGACCTGGAACTATCTATCGTTTTTCCCTTCTTTCGCCTTATGTCCATATAAGATAGGCAGGATGAACAATCCCAATAAGAAAACAATGGGACTAGCAGTCCAGGGGGTACATAGGAGGGCAGGCCAGAGAAGGGAAGTGGGGAGCCAGTAAATTCAGGGATGAGGGAACAACAAAAGACTTAAAATTATGATGGTGAAGAGGCTTGGTGGGGGTTTGATTAAGTCCAATGTATCCGAGAGGAATTACTGGGAGCCAATGGAAGGTGAGCTACGTGGGACAGGAAAAGGCTGAAATAGAGGAAAGTAATAGGGGGCAAAGCTATTTATAGTGGTACAGATATAAGCATGTATCTATGTAAATATGTTAACTTATAATGAAAGGGAGAGAGGCCAATGTATATATATATATATATATATATATATATATATATATATATATATATATGTTAAGTATTAAAATAAGACTTTGGGCCTCTACTCAAGTTCTCCTTCAAGCAAGAATTCTTAGTTCTAATAACCATGAGGCTCACCTTCCTGACACGATCACTGAAGACTAAATGGGTGCATAAGCAAATGTGGTGAAGAAAGTGATGGTGCCCGGCTATCGAGTGTCTGGGGTCTTAAAGGCTTGAAGTTAAATAAGCAGCATTCTAGCAGGGAAGCAAATAAGCCCACATGGAAGAAGCACACCAGCCTGTGTAATCATGAGCTATCGATCGGAGAAAGTATCAGGTATCAAAAGATCCCAAACACATAATTATATCAATGTGAATGAGAGGCTGGAGTGGAGACCCAAAGTTCATCTGCAGACAATTGGCTCTCCCCAAAGAAAGGTTACAAGAAGGGACAATTCAGCCAGGGTGCAGTATAGCACCAACGAAACACACATTATTCCTCTAGTTCCTGAATGCTTCCTCCCCACCAATTTCCCCCCCTGCTACCATAACCCAGTTCTACCTTACCAATCCGGCTAGACCCAACTATACACATGGGTACTGACAAGAGCTCGACACATAGAATTCAGGACAGATAAAACCCTTAGGAACGGTAGTGAGAGCAGCAGTATCATGGAGATCCCCTTGCAGAGGGGTCTTGGGGAGGAAAGGAGCCAGACAGGAAGTGATGTAGCAAAGATGAAAAATACAACTTTCCTCTAGCTCCTAAATGCTTCCTCCCCCCCCCCCCCACTATCACGATCCGAACTCTACCTTGCAAGTCTGGCTAGACCAGAGGATGTACACTGGTACAGATGGGAACCAGAAACATTGGGAATCCAGGGCAGATGACCCTTCAGGACCAGTGGTGTGAATGGCAATACTGGGAAGGTAGAGGGAGGGTGGGTTGGAAAGGGGGGACTGATTACAAGGATCTACATGTGACTTCCTCCCTGGGGGATGGACAACAGAAAAGTAGGCGAAGGGAGACGTGAGACAGGGCAAGATATGACAAAATAATCATTTATAAATTATCGAGGATTCATGAGGGAGAGGAAAAAATGAGGACGTGATGCCAGGGGCTTAAGTGGAGACCAAATGTTTTGAGAATGATGAGGGCAATGAGTGTACAAATGTGGTTTACACAATTGATGTATGTATGGATTTTGATAAGAGTTATGTGAGCCCCTAATACAACGATTAAAAAAAATTAAACAAAAACAATGGAGCAACTTAACATTTGATTTCATTTTTGAATCATTTTTAATTTGTTCAAGTTTTTAATATTTTCTGCTTTCTTTTCAATAAAGGGTTTTCTCTGTAAAAATTTTTTTGTAAGACCCTCCCCAAGAAAATGATTAATATAAATTAAAATAGTAATAACAATGTGTCACAGACTTAAATGCAGCCTAAAACTATGAACCTTTTTTTTTTAAGATGGAAGGAGAAAAACTGTAGCCTTCTTAGATATCTAGAGCAAAATCCGTAACAGAAAAAAGTGGTACAGTGGACGTAAGAATTAAGAGCCTCAGAAAATTAAAGAGGGTCCAAAGACTGGAAAAGAACTCTGCAGATCATGTATCTGAGAAAGAGCCTGTGTCCTGAATACAGAGGCTCAGTAACAATAAAACAACTCAATCAGAATAAATTTGAATAGACACCCCATCAAAGAACATATAGAGATGGTAAACAAGTACATGAAGATATGTTTTTGAGGGAAAGGAAAATTGAAACCATAAAATGCCTCTCTATAATTAGTGAAATGACTTAAAAACAACCCATATGTCTTACTGGAAAGACTGTGAAATGATGCAAACCACGTTGAAAAAAAGCTTGGACAATGTATTTAGCTAAATGAAAAAAATTCAAAATACACTGAGAAACCTGTTGTGTGAATAGCACTCAAGTCAGAAACAATCTAAATGTCTTAAAAATACAAAACTCTGGTATATCCATACAATAGAATAACACTAAGGAATAAAAGGCTACCTACTTTAAGAAGAAGAAAAAGGCTGCTTATGTCATTTCATTCAGAAGATAATCTTGCCAGGGTAAGACCATAGGGACAAGAAACACATCTAGGTAGCCTTGACTACACAGGCGGATGTAGAATTCTTTGGGGCTAAAGAAAATAATCTATACCTTGACTTGGTACTGAGTCTTAGCTTTATTTGGTCATCAAACGTTACTGAATGAACAGTATAGCTTAAAAAAAAAAAAAAAACTAAACAAAAAAACCCCGGGAAGGAAATAACCCTTTGCAGTTTCCCACAATTTTTAGTTTGTGACTACCGAGGTACTGTAGAACTGGGACTGCTTTACCTCTTCTCTAACTCTAGCCCTGCTGACGCTTCTTTGAGCCCTGTACTATATTACCCTGCTCTCAGGGTCAAGTTTGACTTACTCTCTTGGTCCAATAACTGAAAAATTACTTCTTTAGAATGGAAAGGGATCTTACTCCCAGAGGATTGAAAATTTCACCTTTCATAACTCATCAAACCTGGGATAATTTGGTCAGTATGGGTCAACTGTGCTGAACTGTAGGCTCCACTTCTATTTTTTGAACTGATATATGTGGACAAGTACATTAATGGGGCCTTAGCTACACATTGTGGGTCATTCTCATATCACACTATGAATAACAAGATGCAATTTCTACTATCAAAAACTCAAAAAGGAATAAAAATTTGAAGTAATGTTTTCAAAATGGAGCATTTGCATAGATAATCTAAGCCTATAAAATTACTTAGTACAACCCTTTAAAAATATCACAAATCTGAGAATGATGATGGCAACAAATGTACAAATGTGCTTGACACAATGGATGGATGTATCGATTGTGATGAGTTGTATGAGCCCCCAATAAAATGATTTTAAAAAGAAAAAAAATCACATAGAAAGAAATAAAAATCAAAGTTTTTAAAGTTAACTATAACACATACCTTAACTGAAGACCAAAACTGCCGTTGAAAAAACAAGTAAGGTCCAGAATTTTTATTCTCCAAGACACTGTAAAAAAGAAAAATAACATCATTCCTGTAAGAAACCCTTCCTACAGGCCAGTTCCAATCCCAGCTATGTCAACTTCCTCCCCAGAGGAGTGCACTACGGAGGGCAGCACTGAAGACACAGCCCAGGGAGAGAGCCAGGTCTGCCCAGAGTACACGGGAGTACACGGGAGCAAACTAAACTAAAGAGAGTGGACCACATCCTTGCCTACCAAGCCCCAGGGAAGACATTCCTGCTGGGAGTAGCCAATGCACAGAGAGGACTGTAGTGGCGGCCACGCTATGTTCCCTCGCTGACCCATAGCACTGTGGGGGACAACACTGGAGACACAGTGCAGGTCTGACACCACATCCTACCCCCAACCCCCAAACTGGGACAAAACTTGAAGGAAGTGCAAGGGATCAGCACGGGGAACAAAGCAACAAAGTCCCCGAGGAATCCTCAAAATAGAATTCAGACAGGGGTGAGGGAGTGGGGGTGGGGATCGGGATCATGGCATCTAATCAGACTCAATCAGAAAACATTCATAAGGGCCAGCAGACAGACTTGGAACTATTTATAGGTTTTAAAAAATTGTCTATCTATATAAGATAGGCAGGATAAATAATCCCAAGGATAAAACAGGACCAATGGTTCTAGGGGGACATGGGAGAGCCAACAAACTAATGGACAAGGGAACAAGTGATCTAAAATTGATGGCGAGGAGGGTGTAAAATGCCCAGTGGGGTTTGATCAAGTGCAATGTAGCTGAGAGGAATTACTAAGAGACAAGTGGAGGGTGAGCATGAAAGTGGAACAGGAGGAAAGTAAAAGGAAACAGAGGAAAGAACTAGGAGGCAAAAGACATGTATAGAGGTATAAATATAGGCATGCACATTTGTATTACGGTAATATGTAACAATAGGGATATAGGTCTATGTACATATACTTATATGTTAAGTATTAGGATAGCAGATGCACATTGGGCCTCTCCTCAAGTCCTCCTTTAACACAAGAACACTGTTCTAATAATCTGGCATTCTGTGATGCTCACCTTCCAGACACAATCGCTGAAGACAAAATGGGTACATAAGCAAATGTGGTGAAGAAAGCTGATGATACCCAGCTATTACAAGATATAGTGCATGGAATCTTAAAGGCTTGAAAATAAACAAGTGGCTATCTAACAGGGAAACAACAAAGCCCACGTGGAAGAAGCACACCAATCCATGTGATCATGAGGTACCGATGGGATTCAGTATCAGGCATTGGAAGACTAAAAATAATCATATTGATGTGAATGAGGCGGGTCAAAGTGGAGAGCCAAAGCCCATTTGCAGGCAACTGGACATCCCCTCATAGAAGGGTCACAAGGAAGGGATGAGCCATGCAAGGTGCAGTAGTATATAGCACCGATGAAACACACAACATTTCTCTAGTTCTTGAATGTCATCCTGCCCATTCCTTCCACCCCCCTCCCCGCACCCCTTCACACACACAATCATGACCCCAGTTCTACCTTACAAATCTGGCTAGACCGGAGGACTTCTTGACACACTGAATCCAGGATAGAAAAAGCCCTCAGGTACAGTAATGGGTGGAGCAATTCCATAAGAGTCGAGGAAAGATGGAGGGATAGGGAAACAATCGCAATAATTGACATATAAATCCTGCCCCTCAAGAGGGATGAACAATAAAAACATAGGTGAAGGGAGAGATTGAATTGTATAAAATATAAAAATAAGAATAATTTATAATTTACCAAGAGATCATGAGATTGGGAGGGCGGAGGAGAGGAAAAAGTAGTTGATACCGAGGGCTCAAGTAGAAAGAAAATGTTTTGAAAATGATGATGGCAACATAGGTACAAATGTGCTTGACACACTGATGTTTGGATTGTTAAGAGCTGTAAGAGCTAGTAGATTGATTTTTAAAAACACCACAAAACAAGAAAAATACAGTTCTATACATAGATAAACATAGCAATGAAGTGACATTCAAAGCTTCATATAATTATGCTCTAGAAATTCATAGGTTTAAAAAGGAATGGAAATGTATTTCAACACACTGAGGGAGAAAAAGAATACTTACTTGACGGCATCTTACTAAGTGAACAATCCCCCGCGGTGCTAGGATACTGACCACCCGCTGTGAGTTCAGGTGATAAGCCACCTGTAGTTTTCTAGAACTTAAACAGTCTTCTGTGGAAGGAGAGTATTATGATCTCTCACGGCCATATAAGCTACTTACTTTTTGGGATATAAGGGCATGAATACATCATCATCTAAAGTTCTTCTCATTCTCAACAAAAGTGCCTTTAGGTACACCTAAATAAAAAAAAGTAGGTCACAAATTTTACTAAGAGCTATGATAAAATTTCCCTTGCAAAAGGACCATGCAGAAATCTTTCAACCCCTTAGTCCAGTGGTTCTCAACCTGTAGGTCAAGACCCCTTTGGGGGGGGGGTTGGATGACCCTTTCATAAGGGTCACCTAAGACCATCGGAAAACACCTATTTCTGGTGGTCTTAGTAACCGAGACACAGCGCTCCTCTACCGTCTCCAGGTGGGTCCGCCCACATGTAAGTTCCCGGCGAGAAGACTGTTACCCGTGCTACACTATACTTCAAGACAATTTCATTATTTGTCACTAGAAATAAATATTTCACAATATATTACATAATGTTTTTGTGATGAATCACTCTGCTTTCATTGTGTTCAATTTGTAACAATGAAAATATATCCTGCCTACCAGATATTTACATTACGATTCATCACAGTAGCAAAATTACAGTTATGAAATAACAACGAAAATAATGTTGTGGTTGGGGGTCGCCACCACATGAGGAACTGTATGGAAAGGGTCCCGGCCTGAGGAAGGCAGAGAACCGCTGCCCTAGTCTATTTTGTGAATACTGAAGATCATACACTTAATTTCCTGCTTCTCAAAACAAGACAGTGAACACACCGCAAATAATGACAGTATCCCTTTCAGATCTAAATATTGTTCTGAGTGGCTACTGAGAGGAGCAACCATTTTAAATTTGGAAACTAGTTATATGCATTCTAAATGTTTTAGCATTTTAACCTAGTACTGCATTTTGGTCTCTAAGATATACAGTTTGATTAATTGGGTTGAGTGGGATTGAAGCGAACCCTAACCTTTTGTTCATTTTCAAAAGGAGAAAGAAGGGGTGGGGGAGCGAAAAACGAACTTACCTGTGTATTTTTATTTTCTGCATTGACTACTAAAGAGTATCCATTTACTAATTTCAGCGTTATTCCGACCATCCTTGATGTCTGTGTGGTAGAGAGAGGGTCCCACGTGTTCTCAGCGATCACTATTGAGGAAAGAAGGGTGGATAGGCCAGAGGAAATTTCAGATCGCTCAAACTGGATGCCAAACTGTTCTCACACTAAACATGCCAAACCAATACTGTTCACCCCGCTTTAAAACAGAACAATTTCGGGAACATTTGAACTATTAACTATGGGAATTCTGAGGAGTAGGGCTAAAGAGAAGGGGAAAATCCCTCACTTTTCTGTTACTTTCTGAAGATAAAGAGGCAAAAAAAAAAAAAAAAAAAAGACTTTTGTATCCTAAAAGCGATGTCCTGGCACCCAGATTTCCCATCATTTGGGAAATAACTCAAAGTGAAGTATTTTTAATACTTCAAACAGAATAGCTTGCCAACTAATTCCCAATCTTATGTTGAGAAACTAAGGAAGGCACTGAAATGGTCTCCAGCAAAACGCACACCCCCCCAAAGCAAGCACTTTTGTCCCAGGCACCGTGAGCCTCTCAAGCTCACCAATGCATCAACAATTGCCCTTAAGCTGCAAGCCACTGCAGATTTGCACCCGAACCCCAGGCTGAGAACGCTTATCCACCTCTGGGCCAGGTAGTCAGTCAAGCAATCATTTATAAAACTTTCCATAGGGAAATATACTCTGGATAAAAATGCTCTTAAAAGTAAGAAGCTACGTGTTTCTGGCACTCCATTCAGAACCCAGAAGTTTACCTGTTAGTTTAGGAAGAATCACCTTTTCCACAATGGTAGGCAGTAGTGCAATATCCACATCATCTTTCTCTTGCTCTCGTTCTTCGCAACCATAAAACAGCAAAGATTCAAACCACAACATGCTCTCGAAGTCTTGACATTTTGCCTACAAAATATTAAAAACATTACCAACAGTTGGCTACATCTGCTTTGCCATCAGTCTGTCAGAGTGTGGTGGCTTATGTGTTGCTGGAAGCGATGCCATTGGTACTTCAAATACCAGTGGGGCATTCAAAGTGAACAGGTTTCAGCAGAGCTTCCAGACAAGCGACGGACTACGAAGAGGAAATAGGCTGTTCACTTCGGAGGAATTAGCCACTGAAAGCCTTACAGGTAGCATGGACACATTGTCAGAAACTGAAAACCTCATGGATGGAAACAGAACATTGTTGGAGATAGTACAAGAAGCTGAGCCCCTCCGACTTGAAGGCACTCAGAAAACCTCAGAGGGAGAGCTGCTTCTCAAACTGGAATTCACCATCATGATGTGGGCAGAATAAATCCCGTGCGAGCAAAGCGTTTGGGGCCCTTCATTTGCTGGCAGGTCACAACTCAAAATGAGAAGACATATCTGCAAACATCAACAAATAATAGGATCTTGGAATGTACAAAGTATGAATCTAGGAAAACTAGAAGTTGTCAAATACAAAATGGCTACATGAAGTTTGATATTCTGGGTATTAGTGAGCTGAAATGGTTTGGCAATGGCCACGTTAAATGAGAAAACCATATGGTTTATTCTGGTAGGAATAACAGCTTCAAGAAGGATGGTGGTGCATGCATCATCAAAAAGGACACGTCAAGACCCGGAAGAACAATACTGTCTGGGATAGGATATTAACAGCACACAAGGAATCATACAACTACCATTCAAATTTACACAACAAACAGTCAAGCCAGTAATGAAGAAACTGAAGAATTCTACCAACATCTTCAGTCTGAAATAGATCAAATATGTCATCAAGATGCCTGAGTCAATCTTGGTGATTGGAACGGAACGGCAGAAACAAAGAGGAAGGAACAACAGTTGGTCTTGGCAACAGAGAGAAAATTGGAGACCGCATGATAGAATGCTGCAAGACCAATGGCTTTTATTTAGCAACATTTTCAACAGCACACACCTCGACTGCCCATAGCTCACACAGCAATCAAATGGACTACATCTGTTTGAAGAGTCAACAGAGAAACTCAATACGAGCAGTTAAGACCAAGCCATAGGCTGACTATAGAATAGACCATCGATTGTTCATATGCAAGCTCAAGATGAAGTAAATGAAACTAAGTCCAAGAGAGACAAAATGCAACCTTGAGTAAGTTCAATCTGAAATCTGGGAACATCTCAAGAACAGATCTGATGTACTGCACCCTAGTAACAGAAGAGCTGCTGAGCTGTGGGATGATATTAAGAATATACAAAAGCAAGTCTTGAAGAGGAGGGAGCTATTCAGAAAAGAACTCAGGAACTAGACACAGCAGTGTTTTTGCAGCTTTGCTGTATTCTGAGAGACACGTGTCAGGGGGACGCCAGTCAGGAAAGATCTATGAGCTGAATGGATCCAAACGCTCACTTGTTTCAGCTGTCGCCCAGTGTAAACCTCAGCCCTCTTCTTTGTGGTTTACACATTCAACCAACCAATCGGATTCGTAACCATGACTCTACCATATGCTATGACTTCCAAAATGGAATATTAAACTTAACCACTAGAACACAGATAGGTGGCTTTAATGGACACAATTTTCTTTCCCCACAATTTATGAGACAAGAAGTCTGAATTCAGGGCACCAGTTATAAGGGATGGCTTTCTTTCTTTTTTTAAAAGAAATCATTTTATTGGAAGCTCTTAAAACAATCCATACATCAGTTGTATCAACCACATTTGTTGCCATCATCATTTTTAAAACATTTCCTTTCTAATTAATCCTAAGTGTCAACTCCTTTTTTCTCTCTCTCCTCCACCCTCCCACCCCCGTAACCCCTTGATAATTATTGTTCTCATATCTTATACTGTTTGCTTCACCCACGTTTCTGTTGTCCATCCCCCTGGTTGGGAGCAGGGGAGTGTTAATACATCAATCATTGTGTTTCCCCTTCTTCCCCCCCATCTTCCCCCTACCATCATGGTATCGCTACTCTCATTATTGTTCCTGAGGGGAGTATCTGTCATAGATTCTGTGTGTTGAAAGCTCTTATCTGTACTAGTGTACATGCTCTAGTCTAGTTGGATTTGTAAAGTAGAACTCAGTCTAGCTGGATCATGGTTGCTATAGTTTCTGTCCAATACAATGAAAGAGGGCGTAGGGTGTAAGCATTCAAGAACTAGAGGAATGTTGTGTTTCACTGGTGCTATACTGCGCTCTGACTGGCTCACCCCTTCCTTGTGGCTCTTCTGTGAGGGGATGTCCGACTGTCTACAGATGGGCTTTGCTTATTTAATCTCTTTTATATCTCACAACAGACTACCTGCTCACTGCTACACTACTGCGGTCTCAGGAACTTATCAACGAGAACCCAATCCCAATGGGATTAGAACTAAAGGCAAAAAGGTTAAGTTTGACAGCACATATTTGGGGGAGCACAAAATTCAATCCATGAGAGAGCTCAAAAGAAAAGATGTAAGACTATTGTGAAAGATAATTTGTATTAATGAAAACGATACCAGCTCCCCTGGGATTTTCTTTCTTTATTTTTTTTTTTGCTAAAGCTTACCCTTCTGGCATAAGATACAAAACCTTCCTAACCTTTACATTATACAGCTTTTTGACAGGGAGATAAGTCACCTACCTCAAGTGGAGTCCAGGTGAGCAGCTGCAGTCTTATGAGGGGGTTGAATAACTTCGGCAAACAAAGGCCAATATAAGCATGCTTGTAGGATATGTAGTACTTTGAACGCCACGCTTCAAACTGTGATTTGATACAATCAATCGAATAGAAACTCTCAAGGACATCTTCAAAAATCTTGCTGGACTCTTTTGAAATACGATCTAAAAGAAGCCACCACCACAAAAACAAAACAAAATCCAGTTCAATGTTTTAAGTGTCACCTTTGTGACTCGTGTATCACTCAGGTAAGTTCATTAACAAAGAAATCATTAATGGAAATTTAGAACAAAAGCTAAACAAAGAAAAGTTGAGATTTCAATTTATCTATCACGTAAACAAGAGCCCTGGTGGTGTAGTGGTTATGCGGCTGCGATCTGAAACAAAGGCTGTTCAAGACCACCAGCCGCTCCTCCAGAGAAAGACTGGGCTTCCTACTCCTGTACAGAGTTACTGTCTCAGACACCAACCGGTTGCTATACATGGCAGCACTGACTTGAAGGCAGCAATTCTGGTTTGTTTATCACATAAACGAAAAAATGTAAGCAGTTCTTATTTTCCACAGTTGTAATATGTAAAAATCTGACACCGAGGGGATGCAACAAAGTCCAAATTCCCAGTGCCACAGTATTTTAACTGGGAGTACTTAAAGTGTAGTCTCCACAGCTAGTGTATCAATCCACAAATTACTGCACAAGGAACTGATGGGCATCATGATCAGCGACCAATCACTGACAGCACAGCTTTCAGAATTGGCTGGTGATAGCAATAACTCTCATAGACAAGCACCAGCCACAGTGCTAAGATATGTCCATGAGAGATTACATGGGAACATATTCGCAGTGTCCCAGGTGATTTCAGAAAAGGGATTCTTTTTGATGGGCAGAGTTGTGACTGACAATCATCATCACAGGGTGAAGCTTAATATTACCAACAGGTGAATATATTATCATCTAATACTGTTCATTAAGAATGAGGCATCCTATGTGTACTCTTAGGGGAAAAAAAAGCTTAATGTAAATCTAATCAAGTCCTTACACCTAAATTCTAGTCTACAAGAAATACAGTGAAAGGAAGAGCAAGATAAACAATATTAAGAAATATTTAAACAGATCCAGAATGTAAAATCGAGTGGCTTAGACAGTTCAAAAAGATAATTTTGAACAAACACATAAAAAATATTAAGGCTGTATGTGTGTCTGTGTGTGCATATAGGGTACTTAGAGATAACTATTTATTCTAGATCATAACGCAAAAAAATAAAATTAAAAAACAAAAAATATCAAAACACAGAGCATGAAGCTTATACAGATCCTTGTTTGGAAATAGCAGATAATCAAAAAGTAGCTCCCAAAAACAGTTGCCAAGAAATTTTTTGGTTGCTATCAAGGAAAATGGAATACATAAATATTAAGAAATTATAGATGAATTTTAAAAATAACACAATGCTATTATGGTTAGGTAGATGCTAATAAAATTTTTGTTAAGTGACATGCTATCTGAAATGCTAATTTCAAATGGCTTAGAAACATGTATAGAGAGACAGAGTAAACTTGGGTAAATGTTAAACTGTGTTAAATCTGGGTGACAGGTATATAGGCGATCAACTTGTTTTCTTTCAGAATTTCTTTGCTCAGATTGTTCACTATAAAAAAAGCAGGAGAGAAAAAGGAATTTCTTCAACTAAGTTCCAAATGGCTACAAATAAAATTGTAGCCAGCAGTGACAAAAGAACACTTTCATTTGGGGATGTTTCTGGAAAAGCAGGGCCCTGGTAAACACTGCAGTGCTCACCGTAAGGTCTAAGGTTGAGACCCATCAGCCAGCCACCTGCTCTGCCCAGATTAGTCTTGGAAATACATAGAGAGTCATTGTGAGTTGGAATTGGCACTGGTCGTGGGTCTGAAAATGTCTATCATTAAAAATCCCTGTTGGTTAGTGAAAATATTCACGACTTCCGGATGTGGGGTTTTCAGGGTTCAGCAACAGCCTACTAACCTTTAACTTTCCAGACTGGAGGTACTGCTCTCAGACAGCTCTGAGATCTAGAATGTTTTTGGCCCCCTGAAGGTTCTCATGAGTAGTATCGCTTGTTATGTAAATGCTAAATAAACTCCTTGACAAGGAATTACAACCCTGCTTAAAGACCTCATCATGGCATTCAGTAGTAGAAATGGGTGGGAGGTCATATAACGAAGGAAGAGCTATCTGATTCCAACGTGGAAACCACAGAGATTAAACTCACAACATGGAAAACACCCACTGAAGTAAAATCCAAAGCTTTCCCAAAAAATGTCTGACCCTTTTCCAGGTTGAAGTTGGTAATATCTGTAGATGTTTCTTCATCGTCACTGGAAAGGCCTTCGAGATGATCTGCCATCTTCCCAGTTTGCTCTCGGGCTTGCCTACGCCGAGTCCTAAACGACAAACATCACTTCATAAGCCAGAAAGAAGAGACGTGGTTCTTATTAAAGGGATAATAAATGCCTTTTGAATTACCTCCTCGCTTCCCGTTCTGCAATCCGACGTTTCGCATGTTCTTGATACAGTGCTCGATCACGTCCAAAAGAGTCAAGATTTGGTGCCATCAGAGCTTTATCTGTAAAACATCAATGGTTAAAATTAAAAGCCTCCCTTCAACAAGCTTGAGGAAAGAGTACGCACAGAACAAGCCATTATGATAGACTGCTTGCTAATCTCACAGCAAGTGTGATTTTGCAATAATTGGCAAACCAGGTTCCTGGGGAGGTTTTTGGTTTTGGAAAAATCTTAGTATTACTCTACACTCAATCCTATGAAAAAGTATAGAAAATGAAAGAACGGATATTTTTCTAAGAGTTCTATAACCTTACATAAAAGAAATTGGGCTAACGTAACACTGCTATGGTGTTTATGTGCGTGTTTAAAAGTTACAGAACTAATTTATGTTATTTTGAGGATCAAATAAATTAAGTGTAAATTACCTGTGAAAAAGGGAAAATGCAATTACTTTTTTTATGGAATAATTTAAGCACATGTTGAATGCTATGCCACTTTAGAAACACAGTTGAAAAGGATGAAAACAGTTTTGTTGGTGGTATTATAATACACCTACTTTAATTTTGCTCTGAATGTTGAGAAAATTTTTATGTATTATGCTTTCTAGAACAAGGGCAGAATCAACTTTGTACTGAACGCTTTATCAAAGCAGGACCAACTTACCCTTTATCACACATTACTCTTTCATAGCTGACTCATTTATCTTCTCTATTTTCCATCTCTTTTTCTAACTTGCTGAAGCAATTTTTCTAGCTTTATCTTCTAAATCCAGTGTACAATGGTTAAGTTTTCATTTCTCAGGGATGTTCTTATATTTAAGAGCTAAATACTTTCTCTCATCTTCCTGAGAGTACCCATCCTAACATGTCAGAGCACTCTTCTGCCTTCTACATTTGTTTCCACAGGTCCTTTGGTTTTACCGTGGTGCTGGCTCTCCCAACTAGTGGTGGCTACCTGTCTATCCCGAAGAAGACTGGCTTTTTGTGTAGGAATGGGTTACCAGTCACAGGTATACCCATCAGATCAATGGATGGAGAGCCAACTCTTAGTTGAGGGCCTACAAATGTTAGTATTTTAGGGTCCTGTCTCTGGACCTATTTCCATTTTCAGTTAAGAATTTTAAATCTCTTGCCTACAGTAGGAAGGACGAGAAATATCAGGCTGCTACACCTTCCACATTTCTGAGTCCTAGTGGTACTACGTTACTCCACTAGCGAAAAAAGAGGTGGTCTGCTCTTGTAAAGATTTATAGGTTTGGAATCCCTATACAGGGTAGCTATTAGGCAGAATCAACTTTATGATTATAGTATGGAAAATAGGAAATAGTAATGGGAAAAAAACACTAAAAGGGATTGGAGGGAGAAATGTCACATGTAAGATCAAAGACTTCTATTTAGGTTTGTGTACATTCCCCCTCTTGTTATCAATAATGTGTTACCAATATTAGCAATGGGAAAAATAAAACCAAAAATTAGCTCTCCATCCTAGTGTATGCTAGGCTCTACAATTTACACAAGTAGGCTTTTTTCCCCTTACATTTTTCATTTATTAAAAAATTTTTTTCATTTATATTTCGGTATGAATTTGTAATAGAAGACTATGAGAGTAGAAAAGAAAGCTGCCCCAGGCCTAATACAAGAGTGTGTCTGCCATGCCACAGATGGATTAGCTGAACTCCTCGAGCCGCTTAAGTGACTCTCGCCTCTTTAAAAGGTAGCTTTCATTAGAGAAGCATTTTAAAAATATCATGATATTAAATATGCTATCCTGTTTCTAGTTTTTAGAGAAACTAAGTATTCAATATAGGAGAGAGAGATGACTCAAGTGATAGGCTCTTTACTTCGATAGGAACTACATGCAGAAAGGGTCGACAACTGCGTATTTTAAACAGGTGAGTTTCATGCTATTCTTGGCTTCTTTAAAAAAAGATCATCAAGAAGCGGACTCTGCAGTGTTCCAAGTAATTTTCCTCAAACTGCTGTCAGTTAATATACACATTTCTGGAACAGCATTTTTCAATTTCTCAATTCCTTTCCAGTTCCCGCTTACTTTCAATCTAATTGACATAGATCACTCGACTTCCAGAGTGGACAGCAACAAATCACCCGGAGAGGAGCTGGGGGAAGGTACTGGATAGAACACACAGCTCACAGGCCGTTCCTTTCCTTTGCAGGTGTAATGGTTACCTGTTATCTGTCCCAGTAATCTGGTTCTTTCTGGATCAAATGTGATCTGGGAGCGATGCATTAGTCATGTAGGTGCCCCATTATGCCTTTAATGCAATTTAAGCGTGTATGGCAAAAAACAGAAGGCCAAAGCCAAGTATCTGGCTCGCAGCTGAGTGTGACTCGGCTCTGAGGACCATACTGAAATATTTCATACTCTCCAAAACACAGTTTTGGACACATGAGAATGCATTCTGTGATTTAAAGGCCACCCCATATCAAAAAGCTTTATTTTTGAAAAAGATTAACAGTGGGGCCTTTTGTACATGTATTACCTGAAACAGTTATTTAACATGCAGATTTCTGGACACCAAGGACTTTCTGGGAATAGGATTAGGAAATCTGCATTTTAATAAGTATCACAAGTACTTTGGAAGCACATCTATTTGAGAACTGCTGCTGTAGAATGCACAGATGCCAAAAGAAGTCATGAGGAATCCATGAGAGAGAATTCTTATCAGAGCACAATACGTGTATGACGTGCAATGAAAACAGTCAGGTGTAAAGTGTGTGGCTAAAAATCTCAAGTAGAAAAAATTTTAGATATGATGATGGCAACATATGTATAAATGTGCTTGATACAACCCATGTATGGATTGTTAAAATAGCTGTAAGAGTCCAAGATAAAATGATTTATTAAAATAAAATTAAAAAAGAATCTCTTCTCAGCTACATAATGAAGTTTCTAATTAACTTTGGTTTCCCTTCATGCAGAACTACAATGAAAGAAATATAAATTTATTTTCTAAATTGTCACATTAAAATGTCAAGAATTATAGGCACCAATGGACTTCCTAAAACATCCAGTAAATAGGGCAAACTAGAGAAAGGAGCACTGTAAAACACACACACACACACACACACACACACACACACACACGCCTTAATCTCAAAATCATTCAATGTAATCAACAGCATTCAGATTACAGTTACCAGCAGGAGGAAAATGAAAGAAAATAAATGAAAGAAAAACAGATAGTGGTTTTAAATAAAATACCGATTGTATTCTATTGTCCATAATCTAAAGAATAAAAATAATGCCCAATGAATGAGATATTAGTGCATGTTTTACAGCTCATCGTTCCTAAAACACAATTTGGTCACATGCTGTTGTGATATTTAGATCTACCTGACAAGAGTAAGGAAATGGGTTTCTTAAAAAAAAAAAAAAAAGCTGGTATCTAATTTTCAACTAGGCTGCACTAAGAAAACAAGGTTGTTTAATGAATAATAAAAACCTTCAAGATGGACTGACTTGAATGGCTTGAAAACTCCGAAGATTCATCTTTAATATCATCTTGCCGTCTTTGGACAAGGCGGGAAGCTCGCTGTTTGTACAGCTGATGCATTGCTGACTCAAGTTCATTAATCAGTGGCACCTGTAAAAATACAACACACTCCGTAACACCAAACTCCTCAGTTGCTTCCTTATTTGAGGGGTCCATACTATTTCCGGATTTCTGAAAAAATTCCCTTTCTATGGACAGAATAACCATATATTCCCAAGAGTAGCACCTCATTTTTACAATGTTTCGTCAACACCACACGTCTTCTTTTAATCCATGCATACAGCTACAATAGCCAGTGTCTCGTCAGTGGAGTAAAAATTGTTAGAAAACTTAGCAAACAGAACAAGTATAGAAACGTCCACATTTTTCACTCATTGTAACAATGTTTAATACCCTGAAGCCTTTCAAAGTCCAGTTTCAGCACGATCTGCCTCTCTAGTTTTATAGTTACAAGGAAGTCACTCATTAGCACTGTGCAGGACCCTCGCTCCCAAACCATGGCTCTGAGGGTAGTTAACAATCTACTGATTGCTTAATTCATATTGCCCTGCTTAATTCATACGTACCAAGAAATTTACAACCTAACATTCCCTTGTAATTATACCACACATTTTAGGGATAAACTGAATGATCGATAGGGTTTATCAAATTGCTAGCCATCACTAGCTTAAATGAGCCACATCATAACAAAATAATAAAGTTCTTCATGTGAAATTTAAGCTTAAAAAGCTCAATGAATTTCTAAAAGTTAATATCAATAGCCAAAGCATGTTTTGATTCATACGGAATACAAAAGCAAACCAAAAACAAAGCTTTCTCTTATTAAATATCACATGTAATAACTAAGTGCTATGAAACTTTCACAAAACACTAACAACCACTACACATACCTGAGGAAACCAGAAATTCTAGTTTCCTGATGGTTAGTGCAAATGGAAAACACATTATTTAGAGTTTGGGAACAGTGGCACCAAGTTTATAGCAGCTTCCTGAACAGAACAGACTGTAAATGGAAAATAAAAAAAAAAAGCAGGTGGAATATAAAGATTTTTGTAATACAAGCAGTTTCATACACTTGCATGGTTCCATTGCAAAAATAGTTAATGCTCACAAAGGACAAAATGCAGTTGTTTTGTTCTTTAGTAAGCCACATCATGGGCAACAGTGTCCCCAAATGCACATTACCTCTAACAGCTCCCTAGGAGACCCTAGCAGTAAAACACACTATAACCCAATGTTCTAGCAACCACTGCCATGTTACAGCGATTCCTACATCTTTCTTTGTTTGTCTTTTTAAAGCATGAAGGACTCACGATCAACAGATGCACTTTTGGCCCTAGTGACTATTAACATCCCCTTACTGTGAAACTATCATATGAGATTTAATTACAGAATCTATACGTTAAAATTCGGATAGTGCAATTTTTGTTTAGTTAGTTGGGATGTCTTTAACAAAGCCCAGAGAAAATTAAAGAATGAAAGGCTTAACAACACATTTTCAGCTATCATTTCAATCTTGACAATGTCGACTATTCTCAAAAGCTGGCACCATGACGAGTTTACCTTCTCCAACTAAAAACATTATTCAATTCTTTTCTTTCCAGACCAAATTCAAGGCCAAGAACACAAGGAGGAAAATGATGAGAGAGAAACAAACAATGGAAAGTTAAAATAATCAGCAAAAAAAGTTAAATCCGTAAGTTAAAACCCACTTGCTTTTACAAAAAGTTTTATGGACTTGCCCTAAAATAATGTTTTTGGAGAACCAAATTGAATATTCAAACCCATCTGATTGCTCCTAAATGTTCCCAAGACAATAATTTATGACATTATTAGTATGCCAATACTCTTGAAATGGAATGGTAAGGAAATGAAAGGGAACATAAATCTTTTAAAGAGAGGATATCTAAATCTTTCAATTAAAATCAGAAATCACGTTTCTACGACATGAAGTTTAAGAAGTACTTTGAAACACGTATCTAATGACCATGCAATTGTGATCTGCACAGCCTGACGTAGATGCCTCTAGAGACAGGATAACTAAGGGAAGAACCACCTCCCTTTTACCCCTTTCTGCACGAACTCATTAGTCAAACAAACCTCAAAAAAAAAAAACAAACCAAAAAAGGCCAAAGGTGTAAAGGGGAGAAAGCCCAGAAATGACCAGTGGTTTATAATCCATATTATTTTGTTTTCACTCTATTCCTAATGCTAAGGCTCTAGACTTCTGCTGTATCTAACAACGTGAGAGCTGCACTACTACTCTTGACGAGACAGGCACACAAGGAGCCCTGGTGGTGCTGTGGACAAGCGCTGGGCCGTCCATTAACTGCAACACTGGCAGTTTCGATGCCCGCCAGCCTCTCCTCTGCTCAAAGAGGAGGCTGTCTGCTCCGGCACAGTTACGATGGCAGAAATAAAATGGAGCAGTTCTACTTGTCCTACAAGTGTAGTTAACTGAAATCCATTCAATAGCAGTGAGGCACATATGTACAGATAATTTATCAGATACAAAATAATTAGCAATGCTTTAAAAATTGTAAGCAACTGAAAGCTACAAGAACGATATGCCTTTAGTAGTTCTTCTAATATGTTCCTTAATTCAAGAAGAGTATACTGTCGGGCTGCTAGGAGTTGAGGTAGTTTAGGGTTATTTTTCATACGCTAGCTCAGGGGTCCTCAAACTACAGCCTGCCGAGGACATTTATCCAGCCCGCCGGGTGTTTTTGCCGTTTTGATTTTTACTTCAAAATAAGATATGTGCAATATGCATAGGAATTTGCTCTTTTTAAAAAAAAAAAACAAAAAAACTATACCTCGGCCCTCCAATGGGTCTGAGGGACAGTGAACTAGTCCCTTGTCTAAAATGTTTGAGGACCCCTGCTCTAATGGATCATTACTGTCATTTATTTTTAACTACACGTGTTTGCAGTAAAGAGGCCCTGGTGGCATAATGGATTACTCGTTGGGCTGCTAACCACCAGGTCAGCAGTTTAGAATCACCAGCCACTCCCCTTGGAGAAAGATGAGGCTTCCTACTCCCTTGAAGAGTTAGTCTGAGAAACCTACAGAAGCAGTTAGTTCTACCCTGGCCTATAGGCATCGACTCTTTTGCAGTGAATTTTTTTAGTGTTTGCTGAACTAAGTTCCCATGCAAACAATAAGAATCTTTAGGAAAAAGAATCACTAGGCACCGTCTTCATCTAAGACAACAATCCCATTTCTAGGCACAAGAGGTTAGGAGAGGCAGTCCCACCATATTCAGCTCAACCACCAACACTGACAGTAATCTCTCACATCCAATCTGGTCTCTAGAATTCAACCCCTCCCACCCCATCCCCTGCCCAGGGCACTACAGTCAAGAAGCCTGTACTTCTTCCACATCCTTACTCATCACTCCAAGCCACTGATCTGCCACCAGAGACATCAACGCCCAGACAGTAGCTGCTGCTCTACAAAGCAGGTAAGGACAAGAGCACAGGTACTATAGACAAGGCATGACAGATAAACGCTATCTCAGCCTGGACCTGCCCTCCAGTGACCGCAGCCAATAAACTCATTGCCAGTGTTCCTTAGCCAGCCTGAGAGTTTAGGGCACTGAAGGCACCAACAGGGCCATTAACCATATCACATGCTCACTGTATAGTCGGTGTGTTAATCCATACAGCCAGTGGTAAAGGAAAATGTGCCTCCCAAGCTTTATCACTTTACAGTTTTAGGAACTAGATGTTCCGGGACAATGAATTCGGTTTTTTTTAAAAGATAAAACTAAAAACAAAACAAAAAAAAACCTAAAAATTACATAAATGCTTATAAACCAAAATCATTCGAGAATATGAGGTCATCTGAAAAGAAAAGGGACTTTGTCTGCAGCTAATTAAAAAATATAGACAATGGTAAATAGAATGCCAAAAAAAAGTGTGTAATGGGCTACCATATAAAAAAAAAAAAACCAAACACAGATTTTGAAGAAATGAAAGACTTAGGATAAATTATGTCCAATGAATGGTTTCTGAAATAAATGAAGCACACACTTATTTAGGAGAAAATAATCAGCAGACCAACTCTATCTAAGTTTAAATTAAGAAAAATTTGCAACTTTGCATATATTCAAAATTATTACAGAACCAGTTTAAGTTTAGACTACAACTATTAAAGTTTATAAAAATATATGCAGCTATTTTCTAATCGCTTCGGGCAAAACTCCCCTTATGGGAGGCAAACTGTCCCCAAGTGCTTAGAGGTACTCAGGCCACAATGAAGTGAAGGAAAGGAAGCAGGATTATGCATCCCTTCTAAAGTCGGATGCAGTGGGGATTTTCTGAGAAACACAAAATGTTCTACACGAGGCCATCTAGACCCCCCCCCCAATTTTTGTTTTATTCAAAGAGATTAATATTTTTGCATTCTTACCTTTTCACTGAAACACTCAAGCAAGTCTTGGACATACCCTCGCATTTCTTGCAAAAATTTATACCGTTCACCAATACCCCCAGAAGACCCTTCTAATCTCTCAATGGCCCTGGTAGAGTCCACTCGGCTTTGCAGGTGTTTCTCGTGCTGCTGGCGGTTTGTTTTGTGCAATTCTTTCATGGCATCCAACCTTAGGAACACAAAAGGATAAATATAACACATTTACATCCCAAAGGCTTCGCAGCCAGGACGTTTGCAATACTACAACAATGCAATCCGGCCACTAGTCAAATACCAAAATACTTGCAATGGCATCTTTTCATCTGCACTGCTTTTTTTGTGCAAAAATGGCAGTTTACAGACTTCATAAAAAGTTATCGCACTGGTCTGTCTTTCCCCCCAATATCTTGACTACACTTCAGAGTCCAAGAAGTGTGATCTCGGCACTGTCTTCAACACGGAGCGGCACTTAAAAAAAGTTAACTTTCGCAGCTTCCACAGAAGAAATCCAAGAAGGTAGCAGAACAATATGACGTCATCTTCTTTTTAGCTTTTGAAGAAAGGCCAGCGATTTCTTCTTTGCTGATTCTGCATCTGCTACCCCAGACTCTAAGTTGCCTGAGGGAACAGAAAGCTAGTGGACAGGTCTTTAAAAAGTGGATCTACCCTACCTGTCTTTAAGCTGTTTCTTTACCAAATCAATAGTAACGGGAGTCATCTCATTACTGGGAGTTTTGAAAGGGACTGTATTATCTGTTTTTTGAGTTTTGGCATCCGATGATCCATAAGCCGTGTAACTATAAGGAATGCCATAGGATGAACCATAAGACATGGTCTGGTAAGTGTTCTGGTAGTACATATTCACTTCGGTGGGCTGACTTGCTTGAACCTAGAAAAGAAATGGGATATATTGAAAACTGTTGCAAAAACACTGAAGGCAATAGCATGTTAAACAGAAAAAATACTGAAAATAAAAATTATACCTGTTCTTCAAATACAGGCAGTCCCTAATAAATGTCTGATTTATCCACACCCTACAGTTACAAATAAACCCCATTAAAGTGCTATGAGTTAAAAATCTGAGGCACATACAATGGTTTGTCATATATAGACATCACTTTGTGATATGCCTCATGGCATTATTACTGTATCAGCATGTTAAAAGGTTGTTTTCAGTTAAGCTGGAACAGTTTAATAATATTTTTATGTACAGAAGAGTACACCCTGTTCTATACCAGTGTAATTAAAAACCATAGAAACTTGTAAAAAGTGGTGTTTCCTTGAAAAATTCTGAGCTCTTTGATTTATATATATCACATCAAATGATAGCTTAAACATATTCATATCATGTTCTCTGAAAAGCTCTTTCAGTTTGGGGAACAACAACAAACAGACTGAAGGGGAAATAGTGCGGCGGGGTGGATGGGGTCGGGTGGATGGCGGGGTGGATGGGGTCAGGAAATAGTGCGGCAGGGTGAATAGGGTCAGGTGGATGGGGTCAGTTCTCATACCACAGCCCTGCTATCCTTGGAGAACAAGGAGATGCACTACCAGGATAGAAAAAAAATTTCCTTGGCATTTTTCTGATTAATGCAGTTTTCACTTTTCTTCCCCTTCCTATGTCCTTTGAGAAAATCTATCAAAATTACCCCTATGGAAGCAAAAAAAGAAGCCACCATAACCTTCTAAGCTGACCTCTGCCTGGAATTTAACTGGCCCAGTAGATCCTCCTAGTGGCCAGTAAAATTAAAGACAGACTTTGGAAAAGAACTGGTTCATAAACCCAAGGTTCCTATCATGTATAATTATAAATAACTGCAGAGTTTTAACAACTCAACTAGATGTTGAAATTGAAGATGGCCTACCTCTTGATGGCATCATTGTATTTATAATAATCAAAAATAGATTAAGAGAAGTTTTAGATTTGGAAGGACTATTAAAGATAATCAGAGGCCACAATCTTATTAATATAGAGGATCCATGACTTGCTTGTAATTGTAGGAAAAAGGGGCAAGCAGAGATTACAATCTCAGACTCTACTATTTTTCTTTACTTTTTCCTCAAACTATGTGCAAGCCAAAGGCTGCTTCGAAACACGACTACAAAACAGTTTATATGTATTCGACCGTTGCAATATTTAGGAAGAAATTCTTAATCTATGTCAATGAAGTTTCTGCATTACTGAGAAACCCCTTCCTACAAGATAAAACTGAAAAAAAAAATCTATACTTAAGTAATCAAACTTTAATGTGCATGAGAATCCTCTGGGCCCCATTCCCCAGAGCCTTTGACTCAATAGATCAAAGCTCTCTAAAAAGCTCTCCTGCAATGATGTCTTTGTTGGTTCAGAGACCACACTTTGAGAAAATGACCTTGGGAAATGCAAATTCCTCCCATCATTCTAACTGCTAAAAGCAAATATAATATAGTTGTTCTAAGAGTCCACAAGATACATTGTCTGGTGGGTTTGACCATGCTACCATGAGTGATAAAGAGTCTATGTATCCTGCTTTCACTTTAACAAAAGTTTCTTTGTTCCAGTTCTAGGTCAATACTTACCTGAGGGATACTGATGCCCTTTCTGATCTGCTCCTGTTCCCATCGGCTCAGCTCTTCATCTTGCTCCCCAGTTACTAGAGCATCATCATCACTTCCCTCAATACCTGCAAAATAGCAGCAGCAAATAAAGAATCGCCAATCCCAGGAAAAGGACAGGACGCTAGTCTGTTATTTCACATTAAACAACACCATAGGTATAAACCCAAACTTACGACGGTGTCTTGTCATTCGATACATGTGACTTTGTCTTAAAAATACTATCCCTCTGAAGCTAAAGGCAGTGTAATACAGTAGTTAAAATTTTAAGGAGCTTTCCTAATAAGTATAAACTTTGAACTTGAAGAAGAGGAAGAATAAAACCTAACATTTCCAAGAAGGTGGTAAATAGTATATAGTTAGATATATGTAGAGTACTAGCACAGTGTCAGTCATCCAGAAAGTGCTCAAAAAATATAAGCAGCCACAGTTCTCAAAGAAGTCCACGCAAGAAGAATTCCTCTAACAGGTAAAAAAGTACGCATAGGGGCTTTTTATTTGATTACAGGCAGTCTAATTAGTATTTCAATTTCAGACTTAGGACAAGCCCTCTCGTTGTTAAGTCAGTTCCGACTCATAAGGACACTGTGCAATGGAAAGACACACCGCCCAGTCCTGAGCCATCGACTGCCTGGAGTGCGGGACTTTGAATTAGTTTGGTCACAGCTAATGAATCACAACAGGAACAGACATAAAGTTCTATGCTTGGGAGGATTTATCACAATAGTCACAGCAGGAAAAACTATGGGTGGAAGTCCTGGCCTGGGATTTGAGAGGTTTAGTGGGTCTGATAGCAGCCTGTCTTGAGAGACGGGAGATTTGGCAGGGCTATGGAGACCTATACACATTCAGTTGTGTCATTAACATTAGGCAGATTTGCCCTCACAACGAATGAATGAACTAAGCCCTACACTTAACAATTTCTCTAAATCATTAAAAATACATTGAGGCTTTTCTTGCACCAGAGAAGGGCCAAATAACTATATGCATGTACTCCAACTGACCTACAAATTCGTAAAAAGACAGAAAACGGACAACATAACTCGGGAAGTAGAATGTACAAAGGGTGTTGCGGGAAAGAACGGAGTGATATGGTTCCCCTCTCCCCACCCCATGATCTGTGACACCCCCAGCAACTACCAACCCTCATGAACAGAAATGCAATAGGTAGGTTAGTCTATTAAATTCGGCTACCTATTTCCTCAGCAATTTTTTGTCTTTGGGACTTCTCTTTCACAGAGAAAACTATACGGCGCTTTTCATCATCATCTTCATCATCACTCGCATCGTTTTCATCTTCCCGGACCAGGCGGCCTTTACCAGGTTCATTATCGTGGGGAGTGAAATCTCCCAATTCCCGGGCCATCTGACGTTTTTTCCTTGCAGCATGTATGAAAGCTGCATCTGGAATTTCTCCTGTAAACAAATGATGAAAGTATAAAATATGGTAGCATTAGAGATATGTTTTCTATTTGTTTGAAAATATAAAGGGTACAATAACTTCACCAAGTAGTTGTACTTTACCATGTTAATAAACAAAGAAAAAATTGACATTATGTTCGCTTTTATATACTAAACTAAAAAACAAAAGACCAATCTCTCATAATCTGAAAAAAAATTACCATTAGACTTGCAGTATAAATACTGGTTTTGGCTTTATGTATAAACATATTGACTATAATTCTGTCCCTAACTTCTCAATATATTAAGCCATAAATAAACTATTTTACATGTTGCTAAACATAAACAAAATAACTAAACAATAAAGCATAATGCTATTTAATCAAATGACTTCTGTCCCCTACAATAAAAATCAGCACCGTCATACTTATCTGTTATTGTAACAGCTATGTAATATCCCATCAAGCAAGTATACCTAAATTCCCTAAGTCATTCTATCGATAGACGTTTTCTTCTACACTTTGCCCATTGCAGAAAGTGTTGCAGCAAAAGCATTATGTATTTGACGTTGGAATATATTTCTAAAAAGGAAATTAGTGAGTCAAAGGGCATGAATATTTTGAAGTCTATTAGCAAAGAGGTTTCCTTAAGGATTATGCCAATTATAGTGCCACTCAAGATATACCAGGTGTTTCTACGCCTCATTAAATGGTATCTTAAATTCAAATACATAGATTTAGCAACTGTTCCCTGTAGAAAAGGGAGAAAGGGAGAATGAGCACAAAACAGTTGCTAGTTCTACTTACTAGCAGTTCTGGAAAAAATGTTTACAGAAAAGGGCATTATTAGTCTTGTTTGAAATATAAAAAAAGAAAAAGAGGACCTGATGCAGAGGGCTTAAGTAGAGAGCAAATGCTTTGAGAATGATTAGGGCAAAGAATGTACGGATGTGCTTTATACAATTGATGTGTGTATATGTGTGGATTGTGATAAGAGTTGTATGAGCCCCTAATACAATGTTTTTTTAAAAAAAGAAATATAAAAAAAGTTAGTACCATTTATCCATTTAGTTGAAATTCCACTTTTATTCATAACAAAACTACCTGTCTGTGAGTAAAACTGAGAACACTGGAAAGCTTCTGGTTAGCCCCTTTTGACCCTGGCAAACACCTAGGCTCCCTGCAGGGACAGGGATGGCACATTAAGGAAGCACTGTCCTCCCTCCCTCCCTGACCATCCTAAAGACGGTCTGTCTTTGACAGCCTATTTCCGTTCTGAGGCGTTTTTAAGTTCTGGTACCAACCTGGACGAAGAACATTCAAAGAGGATAAGGCATTTGAAAAAGCTCCACCAGCCTTTGGCTTCTCTTCCTCCTTCTCACTTTCCATATCCATTTCATCTTCACCATGTTCACTAAGAATAACTCCATCTTCCAGATTTGGATCCTTCACGTGGCCTGTTTTGTCCAAAGGCAGTTCATCTACATTTTGGAATAAATTAATTAGAATAAATTCCAAATAAAATCCACAAGGAATCATTGTGTATTTAAGTATGAACCCACTTCACTAAGATTTTAATCACTTCTGGCTATTAAAAACAAAAATGGCTCTCTGGCTTGGGACTAGTTGGCGGCGAGATGGTCAAACGCACCACGAAGGTCGGGATCGTGGGTAAATACGGGACCTGTTATGGTGCCTCCCTCAGGAAAATGGTGAAGAAAATTGAAACTAGCCAACATGCCAAGTACACTTGCTCTTTCTGCAGCAAAACCAAGATGAAGAGACGTGCGGTAGGCCTCTGGCCCTGTGGTTCCTGCATGGAGACAGCAGCTGGTGGGGCCTGGCCCTGCAACACCCCATCTGCTGTCAGAGTAGAGTCCGCCATCAGAAAATGAAGGAACTGAAAGACCAGGAGAAGCTCTGCTGTCCGAAACCTCTCTGGCCTGTCATAAATGGGTTAATTTATATAATTAAAGAAAAGAAAAACACAAAAACAAGATGATGATGTATGAAGATGAAAATAAACTACCTTAATAATAAACATACCACACATACTCGAGTATTAGCAGTTTTTCCAGCACATTTTAATGCAGTTTTTGCGGTAAAATTACCATATATATATACTTGAGCACAAACTGACCCAAATATCAGCCGAGGCACCTAATTTTACCATAAAAATGGCATAAAAATGTGCTGAAAAACGCAGCTTATACTCGAGTATATATGGTAATAGAAGAAAACAATGATAGATTAATTTGAGGCCCTGCTCATTCCCACCTTTAGCAAAAGCCTTATCAAATTAACCACCGCTTCATCTAAACTGCCACAGGCAATTGCACTCTCTTTTGGGCATTATTTCATGTAAATGTCAGTACTTTATCCAAAGCAGCTTTCTGTCAAGAAAGTGTGTTTATAAACCAAATAAATCCCTCAGCAATGGGACTACAGTGGGGCATCATCTCAGCTCATGGCTACTTCTCCCGCATCCCCCAAAGGGCAAGGCGCAGGTGGTCACATTTACACTGCACAGCCCTAGCTGGAAATGCAACAGTGGGCTTCTGACACAAGCAGAGAGCAGCCGAGGCTCTTCCTGGGAGCTATCTAGAATGGGGCAGAGATCAGCCAGCCCAAGTGCCGTAAGAACAGGCACATGGTAACGGGGGCTGTGGAATGAGGAGAGAGCTCTCCCATCCTCCGCCCTGTCTTCCCTGAGGCCTATTTCATGTAGGCTTTCCTGCCAAAGGGTTCTAGGAGGTATCATTGTCTCTTTAGGATCAACTGTTCTTGTTTACGTTACTTATAACTACACAACAGGAGCAGAGACTACACAGTGGTTAAATGCTAAGAAGCAAACAAAGATCGACAATTTAAATCCACCAACTGCTCTATAGGACAAAGGCTTAGCAGCCCACGTCTGTAGATTACAGCTGGGAAAATACTACGGGGTGATTCCACTGTCCCACAGGGTCACTCTGAGTCAGAATAGGCTAAAATCATGGGTTTGGATAACTAATAGTCTTGTAGCACCTTCCCCCTCCTAGTACTATTGTAAGCAAATGCAAGAGCTTCTAACCACGAACATCTTGATGCGCATAATAAGCACAATGAGTATCAGAGTAAAGCAAACTACGCGCTTAGTCTATGGAGGGAATTCCATTCTTGTTTTCCTAGCATGTTCCCCTCTCCAAAACTGTCCCTAAGTTCAACAGTCTTCTCAATCCATTACCTTCTCTCCTAAGTAAAATTTCTAGAGAAAAACTACCATGCCAGAATTTTAGAACATTGAGATTTGAGAGCCAAAGTATAACTTGAGTAAATCACCCCTAAAGTCAAAATCTATCTCAGAAATGGAGTTGACACATTAGTAACTGAAGACCCGACATCAAGAACATCATGTAGGAAGAAAGCACAGGTTAAAAGGCAAAAAAGGAAAAATGGGCCAAAATGAATGTCAGAAGAGACTCACACTTGCTCTTGAATGTAGCATTGCTGAAGCCAAATTGGAGAAATCAAGTAAAAGCACTTTTTACTGAACAGAAGGCTTCAAAAGGTAGCTTGAGAAATGTGCAAAGACCTGGAGTGAGAAGGCAAAAAAGGCAAGGATATGCTCAGCATTTCTCAAGCTGAAAGAACTGAGGAAATCATGCAAGTCTCCAACAGGAGTACTGCAGGAATCTTATGGGCAAAATAATGAACGACACAGGAAGCGCCAAAAGAAGATAGAAGGAAAAAGAGCCACTGTACCACAAACCAATGGTCAGCATTCGGCCATTCGGCGGTGGCGGATGGTGACGAACTGATTGATAGTACTTAGGAAGAAGTCCCAGCTGCACTGAAGGCAACAGCGAAAAGCAAAGTTCCAAGAACTGATGCGACACCCTTGAGAGGAAACTGGCGGCGGAACTCACTTCTCTATGGCAGAGAGCTACCTGGCCACCAACTGAACGGGATGCATACTTACCCAGCCCAAAGAAAGGGGATTCGACGAAATGATGAAATTATTGAATTACAGCATTATAAAGAAAACATTCCACCAACAGCTGCAATTACAGTTGGTTATGGTACATTGACAAGGACTTGCCAAAAATACAAGCCAGATTCAGAGAGAAGAGTATCAGTGTGGCTGTCAGACAGATATTAGCTAATAGCAGAGAAAACCAGAAAATTATTTACCTGCTTCACTGTCAATGCAAATTGCATTTGACTCTGTGAATCATTTACAAACGATGAATAACACTACCAAAGAATGGTAATTCCAGAAGTTTATGGTGCTCATGTGGGTTATGCACCGTGACCAAGGTATATGCTAGAACAGAGCATGCATGGTTCAAAAGCAGGAACGGTGTGCACTCGGGTGCTAGCCTTTCCCCATCTGTATGCTAGGCACATCACTCAAGACGCTGGACTATATGAAGAACGTGGCACCAAGACCAGAAGAAAGAGTATTAACATGCAATATGCAGGTGATTAAAACTCTGCTTGCTGAGCACAGGAGGAATTGAGGGCATTTACTGATCAAGATCAAAGACTACAAGCTTTCAACATGGATTAGAACTCAATGAAGAGAAAACATCAATTCTCACAGCTGGACCAATAGATTCCATCATGATAAGCAGAAAAGATTGACGTTGTCCAAGATTTTATTTTACTTGGCCCACAATCAATACTCATGGAAGCAGCAGTCAGGAAATCAAATGACACGCTGCACTGGACAAATCTGCTAGCTAAGGCTTCGTCAAGGTTCCATAAAGCAAATGTCACCTTGAGGAGCGAGGTGCACCTGATGGGAAAGCCTAAGGACTTTTAACCACCACACACACATGTGAAAGCTGGACAGTGAGTAAGGGAGACTGAAGAATGAATGATCTGAAGGGGCATGGATGTAGTGGACACTCCAAACCAACCCGTGAGACAACTGGGCACAGTCCCTCTCAGAAGGGCCACATGGAAGGGGTGATAAATCCAGGGTGCAGTATAGTATGATGAACCACAGAACTGTCCTTTACTATTATGGTTTTTACTTATTTTACCTCATTAATCATGTTAGATTTGTGTATGTTCATTTATATGTTTAAGACCATTTGGTACATGAAAGCCAAGATAGATAATCCTTCAGAAACAGTTAACAGGGGTGATGGTTCCCTGAGGGGACAGGAAGAGAGGGAGGGAACCAGGGAGCAGACAGCACTGATGACTGCATAACCCAATGGATGGGATGGAACAGCAGAATTGCATGTGAATGGATATACTGGACTGTGCAAGGTATGAGAGAGAAGAAAACTATTAGAGGAAAAATAAATAAATAAGGGTTCCTGAGGGTCGGGTGGGAGAGGGAGAGGATAAAGGGGAGGTGATATCAAAGAGTTCAAGAAGAAAAAAATTGTGGTAAAATTGTATAACACTGCTTGATGGGCTTGAACTCACAATAAAATGATTAATTAAATAAAATGACGCACACATATACAAAAGAATTGATGAATTTGAATTATGTTTGTGAAGAATATTGAATACACATTATGAATTGCCAGAAGAACAAATAAACATGTCTTGGGAGGAATATAGCCAGAATGCGCCTTAGCAATGCGGATGGCTAGATTTCATCTAATCTATTTTGCTCATGTTATCAGGAGACCAGTTCCTAAAGGAGGACACCAGGCTTGGAAGAGAGTAAGAGAAAGAGGAAGGTGCGTAACCAAATGGCCTGACACAGTACCTGAAACAATGGGCTCAAACATGGCAAGGATCGGGAGGATGGTCCCGGAGGAAGCACTGCTCTGTTCTGTTGTGGTTAGATCACGATGAGTTGCCATAAAAAGTGAGAAGTTTTAGGTTATTATTTTACTTTCTAAACCCACCCGTTCCTTGCCACTCTTTCTCTTTAACTAGACTTTTTGGGCTTTAAAATTATAAAATATGCTCTATTAGATATAGATAGAATGAAAAGTTCCCTATTCTGCTATAAACTCATACTAAAGCAATGCCTTTGAATAAACTGGAAATTGAAATGCAAAAGGGCTACTAGATCAGAAATGCTGAGATGATTTCTATAGATTTTAAAAGACTCATTGTTTCATCCAGCCTGTAAGTATTTGAGTGTGCTGGAGACAAGTTGCTGACAGGTGAATTTTTGGTAAGGGGTCAATTGCTATGATCCTTCCAGACATCTCTTCAGAGGGCTATTAGACAGCCTTTTGCCCTAATCTTGTTCACCATCACTTCAGGAATCCAGATCTCATCATTAACTATCTCCTTTACCTTATACCTTGCCTGGCTCACTCTCTCCCCACTGGTTTCTTCTGTCTACAGACACAGGCTTCCACGTGACAAAAAGAATCTCTCTCTCCTTCATCTTCTGGTCCTTCTAGCTACTACCCTGCATTTCTCTTTTTCTCAGCTCACCTTCCCAAAGAAGCAGTGTGGCTCTTAGCAAACCCAATCTAAGTCTACCAATTAAAACTGATGGCTGCAGCCAGAGCTAATCCTTACAGTATCCATGTACAACTTAGCAAGAGGTGCTTCTTTCTCTGAACACTGAAGCCCTGTGGGTACCGAGCATGACTACCAAATCACTCGCTTCTGCCAGATGCCCTCCCTTCTCCAGAGAAAAATCGGCAGCTCTGGCTATAGTCACCCAATCCTCACTTTTCCCAATTTCCTAGTTCTGTTTCACATTACCGACCACCATTTTCTTGAAACTTTTCTTCCTTCTCTGCTGGGCTGATTCTTTTGGTAAATCCTCTTCTCTATGTGGATCTACTACAGGGTACAAGTCTTTGGCTCTTTGTAAATTCTCCCTAATGTGGTTTCCTCATCAACTCCTGATTAAAAACTGTCCATTTTAATTAATACCCCTATTAGCACCCACCTAACTCTCTTTCTGCACTAGTTTTTTGGTTATTTCTCCTCAAATTTGCCTAAGAGTGAATTTGTTCAACGATTTTAGGAATGTTATAAAAAGAAGCTTTCTGTGCCCATTCTTCTCTTGTTGTACAGTTACTACAGCTCTGCGTATTTAAGGAGAACTGGAGGACTGTTGAGAATCAACTGAGAGGACTGTGTGCCACCATCGTTCCAGGGCTAATGACCACCCATAGACAGAGTGCTCACCTGCAGAAGGGAGCTATCTGCGTTCAAAATATGTGGGACTGGAAGGCCTCGTAAACCTCATTCTCGCTTCAATTTCTAAATCCACAAGAGCAAATTCCAACCATGCCAATAGTCCTTTCTCAGTTGTCTGGTACTTGTACTATCTAGTGTTTGTACTATTTTGTGGTACATAGCACTCTAGTGAGCTGGGAAATCGAGGCAGTTTCCCTAAAAATTCTCTTCTTCCAAGCTGCTTTTCCTATTTCTGTATGAATATTCTGTCACTCAAGCACAGAAGCAAAATCTTTTATACACAAGAGCAAAAACATACATCAGGCCTACCAATTCTTCCCTGGAAATGTTTCTCGAAGAATGCTTTCTTTCCGTTTCTTCTCTCACACCAGAGCAAATATTGCTAATACAACTTTCCCACTGAGTCAGGAAAATGCTGGGTCTTGTTTAACTGAGCCCTTTAAAAAACCCCTATGAATGGATCAAAGCTGGCCCTCGAATTTAAACTGCTTTAGGCCTCCAATCTCTCCTCCTCCCAATCCATGCTGCACATTAATGCCAGGTTAAGGTTTCAAAGTGGCATTTATCATGTCACTGTCAGGGCAGGTCAGAGAATACAGAAACTCTAACCCCCCTTACTAGATACTAAACATCCTTCACAATCTGTCATGAACATACCTCTCACACTAAACCTTAATTACATTTTACAAAAATCATCTACTTTGTCTTATATGGTGTACTGCTCTTTTCCCAAAAGGCCTCATTTGTTTTCATCTTTAATATTTTAATATATCTCATTTTGTTCTATTAAATTAATATTCTATGATGCTCACCTTCCTGACACAATTGCTGAAGACAAAGCAAGTGCATAAGCAAATGTGGTGAAGAAAGCAGATGGTGCCTGGCTATCAAAAGATAGAGTGTCTAGGGTCTTAAAAGCTTGAAGGTAAAAAACAGCCATATAGCTAAGAAACGACAAAGCCCACATGGAAGAGGCACACCAGCCTGAGCGATTACGAGGTGTCGAAGGGATCAGGTATCAAAGAACAAAAAATCATATCATTGTGAACAAGGTGGGGAGTGTGGGGTGGAGACCCAAAGTTCATTTGCAGGCCACTGGACATCCTCTTACAGAAGGGTCTCGGGGAGGAGGTGAGCCCGTTAGGATGCGATGTAGCAACGATGACACATACAACTTTCCTCTAGTTCCTAAATGCTTCTTCCCCCAACTATCATGATCCCAATGATACCTTAAAATCTGGCTAGACCAGAGGATGTACACTGGTACAGATGGGAACTGGAAACACAGGGATCCAGGGCAGATGATCCCTTCAGGACCAGTGAGGTAGTGGCAATACCGGGAGGGTGGGTTGGAAAGGGGGAACCAATTAGAAGGATCTACATACAACCTCCTCCCTGGGGGACGGACAACAGAAAAGTGGGTGAACGGACACGTTGGACAGGTCAAGATATGACAAAATAATAATTTATAAATTATCAAGGGTTCATGAGGGAGTGGGGAGCCAGGAGGGAGGGGAAAAAATGAGGAGCTGATGCCAGGGACTTAGGTGGAGAGTAATTATTTTGAGAATGATGAGGGCAATGAATGTACAAATGTGCTCAACACAATTGATGTATGTATGGATTGTGATAAGAGTTGTATAAGCCCCTAATAAAATGATTAAAATATAGATATACATTTTTAATGTATTTCCTCTAATTTTTGCCATTTCAATTATCAGAGATCCAGATTCAAATACTACTAAAAATTGATTGACATATAATTCATATGTCATAAGTTCAAAAGTTTAAACATATACATTTTTTAAAATGTGCAATTACCCCCACTCTATTTTAGAAAGTTTTTTCCTTTCTGTGGTTATTATTAGCTGCCTATGCACCCTGTCTCCCACCTTACTTGTAATAAACACAAGAAACAATTACTCCAGTTATTATCGCTACAGATGTTGCATGTCCTAACATTAAACTTTTGGGCATTCCCAAAAGTTCCCTAGGAATGAAACCAACTAAGAAATTATCACCTCAAAGAGATAAACAACTTTTAAGTTGAAAAGGAAAACTTTCTCTGTAATAGCTATCTGTTTACCAGCCCCCCCCAAAAAAAACCCCAAACTAAACCAAACTCATTGCCACTGAATAGACTCCTACCCTATAAGGCAGATTAGGACTGCCCCTGTGGGTTTCCAAAGACCGCACATCTTTAGGAGAGTCTCATCTTTCTCCCATGGAGCAGGGGGTAGATTCCAACTGCTGACCTTGTAGTCGGCAGCTCAAAAGGCTGGTGTAGGCACACCAACAGAGACATTCCAATGTTTCTGGTACTTACTGTCAGCTGAGGAGTTGATTTCTGTCTTAATTTTGGACTTTTCAAGATCTTCTTTGTATTCTTTCTTAAGTAATTTTACTATCTTTTTGCTGTAACTTGATTTCTTCACTTTGAAAACTTCTTCAGTTTCTTTAAAAAGGAAAATAAATGGCATCTGTAAGCATCCATTTTTCAGAAAATACTTTCCCTTCTAACCTGTACATCCACTAGATAGCCACATGCCATCATTATATAATTGGAAGTCATTTCAAATGTACTCAAGATTGAGGCCAGCTTCATAAATTATACTGAAGTAATGGGGTCTGGAGAATTTAATACAAGGAGTAACATGAAAATTTCTTAAATCATCTCTGTCAAGGGAAAAAAAAGTCATTCAAAATGTTTCCAAAAGAAGCAATCAATCACCAAATCTGAAACACACTATCCAAAACCAAAGCTTACTGGGGGCAAATCACTGAAGTTTGGGTACTATAGCCCGGCCCCCGGCCCCGCCCCCATACCTCTCAAGACGAAACAGGCCAATGGTAAACTGCCTTCCTTACTGGAAGCAAGAAATTATTTTACACCAACATGGTATTTCTAAGTCATGCATTTCTTTAATCGTAACATGGAATTGAGCTACACACACACACACACACACACACACGACTGATCAGGAAGTACAAAGACAAGTGCGTTCAGGATCAGAAATCTGACTCCACTGTGCCTTGAATCGTAATTACAAGGTCTCCCTTCATCAATACTAAAATCAACGCGAGGAAGACTGACCATCTGCTATCCCTCTTACTTTTGCGGGGAAACTAAGGTTCCGCGGTTCCAAGGGACTGGCCCAAGGTCACTCATAACCAGGGCTGCAGGTGCGAGCTACTGTTCCCGGGCCTAATACTCCTGGCTGGTCACGGCGGCCCGCACCGAGCACCCAACAGGCAATGGGCAGAGACGCGCCGAGTCCAGAGAGAGGACAAGAACACCCAGGAATCCCCGGCAGACGAGGGGCAAGGCAGGGGCGCCCGACTTTCCACTGAACCACTCGAAAAACGAACTAGGTTCTGGTGCCTTGGGGGGCAAAATGCCCCTGAGGATGGGGAAGAGTAGGCGGTTTGGTAAGAAGAGGCTGGTGGCAGCGCGGGAACACGTCCCCGGCCCGAGCAGAAGGCCGGAGGCGGGGAAAGGTGCGCTGCCCGCGCGGCGGGACGAGGCTCCGTGCACGCGGCGGGGGTGCCAGCGAACGCGGGTCGTGGGGTACGAGTGCGGGGTCCGGGCCCCTGCAGCCGCGCGCGTCAGCGAGCCGGCGGTTACCTTCCTCCTCATCCTGGAAGCTCAGCAGGCTGGCGCGGGGGACCTCTTTGTTCTCGCGCGGCCTCTTCCGCGGCTTCAGCCCGTTGCCGGGCTCTGCGCTGCCCGGGAAGCCGCCCCCGGCTTCACCCCCGAGGCCCGGGATCAGCACGGAAGCCGGCGGCAGCCCAGGAGCCAGCAACGACTCCCCCGCGGGGGCCCTGTCGCCGGAGCCCGACTCTTCGCCGGTGCCCGGCGGCGGCAGCAGCGGCGGCGGCTCCTGCTCTTCATCGCGCTCCCGCTCCTCCTCCTCGGAGTCGTTCCGCTTGCGCACGTTCACTCGTCGGGCCTTCCGGAACATCCCCGCGGCTCGCACGGCGCCCTCACACTTGCTCCCACACGGCTGCCCCGGCCGCGCCGAGCTCGCGACGGCACGCACCCTCGGTCTCGGAGCCAGCCGGGTGGCTTCCCTCCCTCCGGCGCGCGCCACCTAGCGCGCATGCGCCCGCGCTCCCGCGAGCTCTCCGACGATTGGGGAGGACGGCGCACATCTCGCGAGAACGCTAATCCGGGGCTCTGACCTCTATCGGCCTGGAGGACTGGTTGCATGGAACTCTGGGTGGCCGACGGATCGCCGTTCTGTAGGTCCCCGAGCAGGATCTTAAAGACGAGAGGAAAGAACAGATGGTTCGGCCATCTTCCGTCTGAAGGCCCCGCAGTGCGTCTTCGGGACTCACGCCGTGTGGTCACCTTAGGAACCTCCCGCCAAACCCTCTGGGGGAAAACAACAACGGCAAACAAACCACTGCCTTCAAACCAAATCAACCCTGACCCCTAGCGACCCTGAAGGACAGAGCAGAGCTGCCACCGTGCGGTTCCGGGCTATACATCTCTCTGGGAACTCAGCTTCCTCGCTGTCTCCGAGCCACGGGTTGGTTTGAACTGCTGACCCATCCTAACCCACTACGCCCCCAGGGCTCGGTGACAGCACCCCAGAGGTGCGCACAGAAGAGGCAGGGGGAGAAGCCCAGTTTGGAGAGGGAAAGCGTGACCGACGTGTCGATGGGGACTGTGGAACCGTGGTGGCGTAGTGGGTTACACGTAGGCTGCTAACCACCAGCCGCTCCAAGAAAGATAAGGTTTTCTATTACTGTAAAAATAAAAAAATTGTGAGGATGGCCAGGACCGGGCAGTGTTTCGTGCTGTTGTGCATAGTGTCGCTATGGGTGTGAACCGACCCGATGTCACTTAACAGCACAAAGAACTACAGTCTGGGAAACCCCCCTGAGGCGGTGCTGCAGTGCCCTGGTATAACTGTAATACGGTCTCTGTCGGAGTGCACTGGATGGCAGCGAGTTGGGTTTTTTGAGTCTGCGTGAGCAGTAAGAAGCCCTTGTGGCACTGTCGGGGAAGCTCTGGCCACTTCAAAGTTGATCCCAACCCTTATGCAGTGGTTCTCAACCTTCCTAGTGCCTCGACCCTTTCAGACAGTTCCTCATGTTGTGGGGACCCCCTAACCATAACATTATTTTCATTGCAACTTCACAACTGTAACTTGCTACTGTTATGAATCATAATGTAAGTATCTGACACGCAGGATGTATTTTCATTGTTACATATTGAGCATAATGAAAGCATAGTGATTCATCACAAAAACAATATGTAACCATAATTCATGAAATGTCGTTTTACCTCCAATACTGCTGCTTTCAACATATCAGCTGCTTTCTACACATGTGTGACCAGTCCACATAAGTACATTATGGTTCCAACCCCGTCTCGTACACCTGTATTGGTACAGGGTGTATGTGATGGAGTCGGTGCGATGATGTCATCACCCAGGATACTCCTGTGTGGGCGTTTCTACATGTGGGCAGACCCTCCTGGAGACAGATAGAGTAGTGGTGTCTCAGTTCCATAGGATATATGTGTATTCCGATGGTCTTAGGTGACCTTGTGCAAGGGCCGTTGACCCCCTCAATGGGGTCGCGACCCACAGGTTGAAAACTGCTGCCTTAAGTGTCTTGGAAACTTTCAGGCAGTTCTATTCTGTCCTATAGGGTCACTATGCTGACTTAGTTGAATTTATGAGTCAAAATCAACTGGATGGCATTGGGAGTGAGCAATAACCCTGTATTTCAGCAGCAAAGCACTTTGACAGTTACTGAATTTCACTTGTGATACATGTTACCTCGTGTGATTTTTTTTCAGCAGTTCAAACCCACCAATTGCTCTGGAGGAGAAAGATGAGGTTGTCTGCCCCCATAAAGATTGATAGCATTCACAACCCTGTGTGTTGGAATCCACTAGATGGTTGGTGGATCTGGTTTTCCTCCATTAGAACGGGAAGCAAAACCTTTCACTGTTTCCGAAAGACTGTCATGTTTGCTGTGACGAACGGTGCTCTGAATCAAACTTCAAATCATCGTTTCAGAAACAAACACTAGGAACAGACAGATTTCAAACTGTCACAGGGACACGGTGTGAACGGGGAAGCTTGTGAACAGAATAGCTGCTTCGGAGGTTGCACTCGCCGCCCTCCTCGTGGTCTCACACACTTGCAGCCTTTTCCTTGGCATGTACGCATAGGACATTTTTAAGTTTCAAGTTTTTAAATGTACAAAAGGGAATCTATGGAAAAAGTTTTCCCTTCTCTACAAGCCTTCTAAATTCACTTCCTGAAGTCAGCCGGCTGTTTTTGTTTGTTTGTTTGTTATTTCAGAGAGATCCTATGGACATAAGAGCAAATAGCTGGCTTTTTATACTTTCATGAATTCCCTTTTTATGGAGATGGGGTTTGAACTGCAATTGTAGCATCAGTCTATCTGCCTGCACATATTGGCTCAATCATTTTTATCCAAACACATCATTCTCTACTGTTGGACTATACCGTGATTTATTTAACTGTTGTTAGGTGCTAGCTGAGTCAATTTTAACCTTATTTTACAACAGAATGAAACATTGACCAGATCTGTTTGAGCTCATTATTGCAGCCACTGTGTCACTTCATCTCATTAAAGGTCTTCATCTTTAAAAAACAAACAAACAAAACCATTTATTGTGAACTAAGTGAAGGTTTACAGACAGATCATAAGTTTTACATTTAATGATTCTTACACATTCTGCTTCGCCTCATTCATTGCAACCCCCTCAATGTTAACATCACCCAATGCCTCTCCTTCCTCTAATCTAACCCTTCTGAACTGTGTCCTTGCATAAAAGCTGCCTCCTAGGTCCCAAATGGTCAATTGCTCTCAGGGGGCATACCTAGTAGACCTTATATTGTTTGGCTGAAAGTTGAGCCACAAGGGATGAGAGAAGTTTCAGATCCAAAAGGTGACTGTGGACCACTGTCTTGAAAGTTCCACCAGCCCCTATCCAACAAGCAAGTTGGTTTCTTTCATTGATTTTTAAATTTTGTTTCCCACTTTTCTCTTATTCTTTCCAGGGCCATTTAATGTGACTGGCCACCATTTAGTTCTTCTGGTCTCAGGACTGTGAGGACAGATGTTCATGTGGCCCATTAGTCCATTGAAACAATTGACTCCACGTGTTTTCAAATGTTATCACTCTTTTTTCTTCTGGACAGGGTGAAGTCTTTTTTGTTTATTCTGTACCAGGATGTTCTTCTCTAGGGACTGGTCCCTCCGAATAGCAAGCCTGAGGTACGTGCAATGAAGTCTTGGCATTCTCACTTCTGAGGACTGTTCTGACTGTACTTATACAAAGACAGATGTGTTCATTCGTCTGGCACTTGGTGGGGTATATCCATCCCATCTTCGTCCCTGTTACCATAATTCAAAAGTCTCCAATTTTCAGCAGTCTTTCATACTCATTGTCCAGCCTTTGCGGGCAGGTGAGGCTATTGAAAATGCCTACCTCAGTCTTGAAAGTGACATCTTTGTTCTGTGACACTCGAAAGACACCTTTTGCAGATAGACTTGACCAGGGAAGTATCTGGTTCCATTTCTTGACTGCTGCTTCCACTTCAATCTTCTCTCCATTGATTATGATGTTAAGGAGCCTTGGTGGCACTGTGATTAAGTGTTGAGCTGCTAGCTGTAAGGTCAGCAGTGTGAAACCACCAACCGCTCCTTTGGAGAGAGGTGGGACTTTCTACTCCTGTACAGAGTTACAGGCTCGCAAACCCACATAAGTGGTTCTACCCTGTCCTGTAGTGTTGCTATGAGTCAGCACTGACTTGATGGCACTGAGTTTGGCTTGTTCGGGCCCGGTAGTATAATGTTGTCTATTGGTCCCATGGTGAGGATCTGGGTTTCCTTTACATTGAATTACGAAGGATCCATAGTGACAGCTGCCATCTTTGAGCTTCATCAGTAATGGTTCAAGTCCTCTTCACTTTCGACATGTCACAGTTGTCAATGAGTCCTCCCCCAATGATGATGCCGCATTCTTCGTCATATTGTCCAGCTTCTTGATTGTTTGCTCAGCATACCAGCTGTTTAGCTAGTCCCATAAAAATGAACATCTAAGTTTGTTGTTTTGCTGTAATAATTAGTGTTACAATGAAACATCGGAAAGTTTGCCACATCTTTAGGATGAACTAACATTGGGATTGGTCCAAAGGTATGCATTTGTAGTTTTGCTGGTACTAAATTCTTCTTTAGAAAAATTGTATCACATAGTAATCTTACCAGCAAAGTATGGGAGTGCCTATTTGCCATCACAATCCCATTAAAATTTCAGTGAGATTTACCTTCCAAGTTGAGGCGAAAGAACCTGGTCCCCCCCAGGAACATCTGCTTTTTGTCTCTGACTTTATTTTATGGGGTCTGGGATTTGCTCAGCCAGGACCCCATTTTGGAAACTGCAAAGTTAATCAGGACTCAGAGCATCCCGCGTATCATTTTCCCGCAGTCACGAGGAAAAGGTCATAGCTGCCTGCTATTACTCACATTACTCTCACTTCTTACATTCTGACTATTCAGCATTCCTTCCTATTCCGATTATGACAGGGTTGCACTGTGAAATCGAACTCCCGTTTCTACCACAGACACCTACAATTGTGCCTGGTCAGCTTCCAGACACATGAGCTCACAGACATATTTGCAGTAAAACGACAAGGTAGAAATAGCAAAGATAAGGTCAGGAAACAGATTATGTTAATTGGACTTAAAACTTAAAAAACAAAAACAAAACTCTCCCAGCGGTAAAGAATGGTGACTGGATGTGGGAAAAGGCTAGTAAAGAAATGTTTGCTCTTTTCGAGAACCAGAATATCAAGATAAATAGATTTGAAACATTGCCAGTCTAACCGCTCTGCGAAAGGCAGATTCAACGTTTAAACACTGTCTTGTTGCTTCAAGTCATGGTTCCTCTACCAAAGTGCTTGGCCTTCTGAAAAGTAAATCTCCGAAATGGAATAACTGTTTGAATTTCCTGTCAGTACATGATCAGAAAACGATCATTTGATCAAGGACTTCTGTGTTTTGAGTATTAAAGCTATCATTGAACATAGTATGCCATTATCAGCTTATATTGGAATAGGGCTAATATTTTGGGAAGACAGCTATTTTGTGTGCAAAACCTCAATCATTACCTTTTGTTTTTTTAATCAATAAGTCCAGTTCTTTCTAAAAGGTCATCTTTTCAAGCAATAATTCAGATAAAAATACCACCAAATTATGATTTTACATGGATTAATCGAGCCATAAAATCAGCCAAAATGGGCATGTCAGTTTTGCTTGCTGACGGTGTAGAAAAATTGTTATGACCTGGTACTCTTTAATACTAACCTTCCTAAGATGATCACTGAAGACAAAGCAGATGCTTAAGCAAATGTGGTGAAGAAAGTGGATGGTGCCCGGCTATCAAAAGATATAGGGTCTTGGGTCTTAAACTCTTGAAATTAAACAAACATCCATCTAGCAGGGAAGCAACAAAGCCCACATGGAAGAAACACACCAGCCTGTGTGATCATGAGGTGTCCACGAGATCAGGTAGCAGGTATCAAAAGATCCGAAACAAACAATTTTATCATTGTGAATGAGAGGGGTCATTCACAAAGCCCATTTATAGACAATTGAACAATCCCCCACAGAAGGGTTACAAGGAAGGGACAATTCAACCAGGGTGCATAATAGCACCAACAAAATACACATCATTGCTCTAGTTCCTGAATGCTTCCTCCTACCCCACTACCATGACCCAGTTCTACCTTATAAATCTGGCTAGTACACACATTGGTACAGATAACAGCTCTCAACACATGGAATTCAGGACAGAAAAAACCCTCAGGACAGTAGTGGGAGTATCGATATCATGAGGGTAGGAGGATGGGGTGGGGGGAGGGGGACAGAGGAGGAATCCATCATAAGGTTGGATAGATAGCACCCCCCCACCCAGGGGGACAAATAACAGAAATGTGACGGGAGACAACACAGACAGTGTAAGACACGGAATAACAACAATAATATAGAATTGATCAAGGATTCATGGGGGGGGGGGGCAGGAGGAGGGTGGGGACAAAAGAGAAGCTGATACCAAGGGCTCAAATAGAAAATGTTTTGGAAATGTTAATGGCAACATATGTACATGTGTACTTAATACAATTGAATGATGGATTGTCATAAGATTTGTAGACAACTCCCATAAAATTATTTTAAAAATAAATAAAAAGTAAAGAAAAAAATTGTTATGAAAGATCTACGAAGAAGTGGACAGTTTTTCTGAGAGCTGCTAAGGGAGCAGAGGAAAGGCAGTTTGTCTACATCAAGTACCTGGATTTCCTTTTTCTTGCATGTCTTTTATTCTTTTTAAAAAATCATTTTTATTGGGGGCTCGTACAACTCTTATCACAATCCATACATGCATGCAATGTGAGTCAAGCGCATTTGTACAAAAAAGCTCCTCCTTTTTCCCCTCTCTCCCTTCTTCCCCCTCCCTCATGAACCCTTGATAATTTATAAATTATTATTATTTTGTCATATCTTACACTGTCCGACGTCTCTCTTCACCCACTTTTCTGTTGTCCGTCCCCAGGGAGGAAGTTATATGTAGATTCTTGTAATCAGTTCTCCCTTTCTACCCCACCTTCCCTCCACCCTCCCGGTATTGCCACTCTCAGCACTGGTCCTGAAGGGATCATCTGTTCTGGATTCCTTGTGTTTCCAGTTCCTATCTGTACCAGTGTACATCCTCTGATCTAGCCGGATTTATAAGGTAGAATTGGTATCATGATAGTGGGGGTCGTTGCAAGCATTTAAGAAGTAGAGGAATGTTGTATGTTTCATCATTGACACACTGGACCCTGACTGGCTTGTCTCCTCCCTGAGACCCTTCTGTAAGAGGATGTCCAGTTGCCTACAGATGAGCTTTGGATCCCCAATCTTCACTCCCCCTGATTCACAATGATATGATTTTGTGTTCTTTGATGCCTAATACTTGATATCTCCGGCACCTCGTGATCACACAGGCTGGTGTGCTTCTTCCCTGTGGGCTTTGTTGCTTCTGAGCTAGGTGGCCTTTGTTTACCTTCAAGCCTTTAAGACCCCAGATGCTATATCTTTCAAAAGCTGGGCACCATCAGTTTTCTTCATCACATTTGCTTATGCACACATTTGTCTTCAGTGATTGTGTCGGGAAGGTGAGCATCACAGAGGTCTTTTATTCTAATATTATGCCATCCTTTCTCTTTTGATATGAAGATGCTAAAATCTGTCTTAATGGTGATAGTATGTATATAGTAGTATGTTTGTTATAATAACTTTATTTTGCAAGCTTAAAATTAGTGAGAATATTAGTCCTCTCAAAATCTTTAATTGTACTTAAAAATCTTTATTTGGCAGGTAAAATCTATTAGTGTAGGAGTCCCTTGTTTTTAGGAGACATTGAGTGGGCTCCGTCTCATGCGACCCTGCAGGCAATGAAATCGTGGTAGGTCCTGTGCCACCATCACAAGTGATTTGATGTTGGAGCCTTTGCCGCAGCCACTGTGTCAGTCCTTCTAGCCACGGGTCTTCCTCTTTTCACTGCCCTTTTCCTGGGCCTACTCTCCCCTGATGATAAGTCCAAAGTACGTGAGGTGAAGTCTTACCACCCTTACTTCCATGGGACATTCTGGCTGTATGTCTCCAGAGACAAATTCTCTGGCACTCCATGGTGTATATTCACTATTCTTCCTCAACACCACAATTCAAATGCATCGGTTCTTCTGTGATCTTCTTTATTCATTATCCAGTTTTTGCCTGCACATGAGCCACTTGAAAACACCATGGCCTGGATCAGGCACATCTTAGTCCTCAAAATGACATCTTTGCTCTTTCATGTTTTAAAGAGATCTCGTGCAGCAGATTTGTCCAATGTAATATATCATTGGATTTCTCGATGACGGCTCTGGTGATCATTAATTGTGGATACTGACATCTTTGATCGTTTCTCCATTTATGGGGATTTTGTCTGTTGGTCTGATCGAGAGGGTTTTGTTTTCTTTACATTGGGTTGTAATTCATGAAGAAGGCTGCAGTCTTTATTTTCCATCATCACCAGCTGCCTCGAGTCCTCGTGGCCTTCAGCAAGCAAGGTTATGTCATTTGTGTACTGAACTTTCCTTCAGTCTTGATACACAGTTCTTCATTTAGTCCAGGTTTTTTGCTCAGCATTTGATTTTTAAAATGAAAAATTCTAAAACTATAGCTCTGAATATCTTAATAATTCTGGTCTGGAAAAAAGCTGAAGATATTACCTAATTAGACTCTTTAGAGCCTGATTTGCTGACAACAGTTCAGAATTAACTAAAATGCAATGTAAATGCCAGGAGGGGAGCAATGTTTATGTTTGCTCATAAGTCAGCTAGGTGCTGACTTCACAGTAAGCACCTAGGTACTGGCCCACAATAAGCAATCAAGAGTTACTATCTGGTATTGACCGTGTCTTTACTGTTTTTAGAGATAAGCATTTTAACTTATACAGCTATAGAAGGCTCCTGGGTAGTACAATCATTTGCAATTGGCTGCTAACCAAAAGTATGGTCACTTGAACCCACCTAGCAGCTTCGCACACGGCTCGTGTAAAGATTACAGCGGTCAAGTCATTGAGCTCAGTAAGCTCTGGGCTTGCCTTGAGTTGGAGTCAAAGCAATGTCATTTTTGGTAGGATGTTATAAATTAGCCCTTTCTCTGACTTTCATTCTTTATTCTTGCAACATAATCTCAAATAATGTACAGGCTGAGGTAGGTTAGTTCTGAAAGCAATACTAGACGCCTGTCATGTGTCCCCTCTAGGTTGGAGGGCTGCCTCCGCTAGGATGAAGGGTTCCTGCAACCCAAGGCCGCAAGCCTGGGGATGTTGTCCTGACTCCATGAAGGCTGGACACATGATCCAAAGCAGGTCAATCCGTTTTAACTAAGACTTTTGTTCTGACTCCCACAGTCCACAGAACAGGAAAGGCTGAGTGCTTTGGGGTAGGAGGCTGCCTTTGAAGTAGGGTGTCTCTGGACACGTACTTCTGGAAGCTGGGTTTGCTGACGCCTGGAGTTGAAGCTGGGTGCCTTTAAATTAAAGCTTACTGTAGTGGGCTGTCCGGACACTTAATTTAGGGCACTGGGTGAGCTGACCCAAGGAGCTGGAGCCGAGTGCTTTTAGATTGTCAGAGGAAACCAGCCTCAAATAACCAAGGGGTTCGTAGGCACAACTGTACGGTTATAATATATAAAGATCATAGTAAAGCCATAGAGAATAGGAGAGAAAATAAAATTAAAGAGTCGGGCACATGTTATGGTAGCACGCTCACCTCAGCCCCTCTGGGTGGGCCACGTGGAGGTGGGAGAATAGAGAACAGGAGAGCCTTTACTGTCTCGATATATTTATAGGTAGCCATAGACATGCATATTCAGTAGTTACATACGTCACAAGGTGGGTGGTAACCACAATAAAGTCCCTGAGCTCACAGGTGAGCAAACCTAATACCTGCACTGGGGGAAGGCATGAGGGGGGATGGATGCTGTGGTGGGAAGAGGTATTCAAAGAACTTCAGGGAGATATAATCAGCCATGTGCTCACTTTAAGGTAGCATAGCTGTTAGGAAGAATCTGTGGGAGTGATATTTAAAGCAGGATAATGTACTTGGACTTTATCTCTAACTTACCAAAGTCATGTCTTTCCTACCGTGGAATATTAGCTTTTTACGGTAAGCTTTTATAAGTTAGGGAATATCATCCTGGTCATATTTCCCTCAGTGTTTGTTTGCCACACTAGGTTGAGGCTTATTCCAGACAGGCATGCCCTTTGGACATGTCATAGCAGCCCTAAATGAACTTTATCTCCTGTTCTGACTGAGCAACTATGTCCTGGGCGTTTCTTACCTCAATTGTAATGTGCTAACTTCCCTAATAAACCCTGTAATCATGAGCATTGTCTGTGAGTTCTGTGTGGCCATTTCAGTGAATGACAGTGCCTAGCTGAAAAGCAGAGAGTGTTGGGCGAGTCCGACAAAATTCTCAGTCAAAACAGATTGACCTCCTTTGGATCATGTGTCCATCCTTCACCTAATCAAGACAACAACACCAGGCTTGCAACCCTTGGGTGCCGCTACCATCTTCCTACTAGAGGCAGTTCTCCTAGAGGGGATACATTCTCTGCTTTGAGCAAGATCCATCTGCCATCAGCAATGATATCCCTTGTTCCACATTCTCTTCTGAATCTGGCTGGCCTGGAGTTCTAGCAGTCCCTTGTCAATGTACTGCTGCAACCGTTGTTGGATGATCTTAAGCAAAATTTTACGTGCAAGCAATATCATTAAATGATAACCTTATTTGGTTTGAACATTCTGTAGAGTCACCTTTCTTTGGAATGGACACAAATATGGATCTCTTCCAGTCAGATAGCCAAGTAGATGTCTTCCAAATTTCCTGGCCTAGACAAGTGAGTGCTTCGCTTCAGCTTGCTGACATATATCAAGGGATATTCCATTAAGTTCTGGAACCATTGGTTCTTACTCATGTGTCACCTGCTGACTTGGTGGACTGTCGACTCGTTCTTTTTGTTACAGTGACTCCGTGTATTCTTTCCATCTTCTCTTGATGCTTCATCATCAATATTTTGCTTACAGAATCTTTCAAGATTGCAACTTGAGGTTTGAATTTTTTCTTGTGTTCATTCATTCTATTTTAGATATGCTAAGCATGTCCTTCCCTTTTGTTTTTCTAATTCTAGGTCCATGAACATTTCATTATAACATTTGGCTTTGTCTTCTCAAGCTACCCTTTGAAATTTTCTGGGTTTTTTTCCAAAACAGTTTTTTTTTTGTCCCGACTGCCCAAAACAGTTTTATGGGCACTTCATCTACAAATAATAAAATTCAATAGTTCAATCATATCAATCAGTTATACAATCATCACCACAATGAATTTTAGAATGTTTTCTTCTTCCTTGCATTCCTTGTTATTCATGTAATTATTTTTTTCAATTGTGGCAAAAATATACAAAACAAAACATTCTCCCACTCAACAACTGCTACATGTATAATTCAGTGCCATTGATTACATTCTTTGTGTTGCACCACCATTATTGTTATCCCTCTCCAAATTGTTCCACCACTATTAACATAAACTTAGTTCCCCGAAAGCAAAGACTCTTTCTTCTTCACCCACGGTAACCATAAGTCAAGTTTGGTTTTTGCTTTCTTTTTCAGTAGTTTTCCTGATATAATATTCACATTTCATACACTTCCATAGCTAAATCGCTTTTAAAATGAGTTGTATCCACATCATCACATGCAGTTGTAATACTTTCTCCCCCTCATATTCATTGATTGCTCCCCAATTCTCCTCACCCTCCCCATTCCACTTCACCCTTGTCCCTGACAAACCATTGCATCGATTATTGTCCTTACACATCCATTCCTTCTGTGCTTCTTAAACTTGGAGTCCTAATAGAAACAATGAAAAATCAAAACAAAGCAGAAAGAAAATAAGATTGTAAAGGTAAAAATAAAAACAGAGTAAGAAAGAACAGATTACCAACAATATTAAAAAGTCAGAAAAGAAATTTCTGTAGTGGAACAAGTGAGAAATATTTGAACCTAGAGCAAATTTAGGTTGGGTCAAGAGGGAGGCCAACTAATCCAGTATCATATTATACCACAGTTTGATCCACCATAATCAAGTTTACGGATATCTCTGTCTGATAGCAAAAATATTTGAGTCCCTCACCTGTGGTCAGAGCAGATACTCTACAGAAGGATTTTGGGTTCCCACTGTCTTCCATAACCCTCTACAAATTGGGTGTTCATAATTTAAGCCCTAAGCGTGGATACTTTTCCCTTCATCCTAAATGGATTTTGTTATCATCATTTTGGATCACACAGGCTGGTGTGTGTCTTTGATGTAGACTTAGTTGAAACCTCACTTAGATGGCTGCTTGTTTGAATAAAAGCCTTTAAGCTCACACACACTTTTACAATTGATAGCCAGGCACCGTCTGCTTTCTCCACCACACTTGGCTGTAGCACCCTATCTTCAGTGATCTCTTCGTGAGGGTGAGTATCAAACAGGAGCATGTTATAAGAACTAACGATCTTGGATGAGGGCAAGGATTAAGTGGGAGCCCAGACTCCATCTGCTAGTCCCTAGGTTAAAAATGATTCTGGTTTACTTCAGTGGTCATCCTATGACAAGAACAAAAAGAACACAAACAACAAAACCAACAAAATCCCAAAACAAAAGAAAAACACTGTCAATCTCTTCCCTGGGATATAACGCACTTGAATTCATAACATCAATAATTTGTCCAGTGTTGGGCCTCTACTCAAGTACTCCCTCAATGCAAGAACACTTTGTTCTAATAACCCGGAGTTCCGTGACGCTCAGCTTCCTGACACGATTGCCGAAGACAAAATGTGTGCATACGCAAATGTGGTGAAGAAAGCTGATGGTGCCTGGCTATCAAAAGATATAGCATCTGGGGTCTTAAAGACTTGAAGATAAACAAGTGGCCATCTAGCTGAGAAGCAACAAAATCCACATGGAAGAGGCACACCAGTCTGTGTGATCATGAGGTGTCAATGGGATCAGGGATCAGGCATCAAAGACCCAGAACAAAAAGTCATATCAATGTGAATGAGGGGGAGTGCAGAGTGGAGACCCAAAACCCCTCCAGAACAAAAAGTCATATCAATGTGAATGAGGGGGAGTGCAGAGTGGAGACCCAAAACCCTTCGGTGGACTTGACATCCCCTTATAGAAGGGTCACAAGGAAGAGATGAGCCAGTCAGAGTGAAGTGTAGCACCGATGAAACATAACATTTCTCTAATTCTTTAATGCTTCCTCCCCCTCCACTATCATGACCCCAATTCTACCTTAGAAATCTGGCTAGAGCAGAGGATGTACACAGGTACAGATAAGAGCTGGAAACACAGAGAATCCAGATAAACCCCTTAGGACCAATACTGAGAGTAGTGATACCAGGAGGGGAAGGAGAAGATGATAGGGGAGGGGAACCTATCACAATGATTCAAATATAACCCCCTCCCTGGGGGACAGACAACAGAAAAGTGGGTGAAGGGAGACATCAGTCAGTGTAAGATATGAAAATTTAATAATTTATAAATTATCAAGGGTTCATGAGGAAGAGAAGGTGGGGGAGGGAGGGGGAAATGAGGAGTTGATACCAAGGACTCAAGTAGAAAGAAAATGTTTTGAAAATGATGATTGGAACAAATGTACAAATGTGCTTGACACAATGGATGGATGGATGGATTGTGATAAGAGCTGTACAAGCCCCCAATAAAATGATTTTTTTAATTATCAAATAGCATAGAATTTAAGATACTGTTGATATGAAGAGTTTATTCGAGTATAGTCCAACTGTGAGCTACAATCCATGAGTTCTTGCTTTGTCTAGATTTATTTCTTAATTCATTGAGCTCTGTTCACATTGAGCATGGGTATTGGTGTTAGGGGAAATTTCCTTGTATCATTCCTTACAAAGGCAGACCCTTGCCTATCAAATTAAAACTCCAGGTCATACTTTGGCTCTTGTCAATTTTCTTATTTTCTTGTCAATTGTCTTATTTTCTTCAGCTTTTTCTTGAACTTACATATCAGCCATTGAAGGTTTGTACCACAATTGGTCCCTGGTCTGGGTTGAGCTGCTGATACTGACCTTCTCCATCATCTCTTCCCACAGATTTAGTCAATTTGATTTCTGTATTCCATCTGGGAATGTCCACGGGTATAGTCACCTTTTGCGTTGTTGAAAAAAAGATATTTGCTATGAAAAAGTTTTTGGTAAAAAAATTTTTTAAAAAAGAAAAAGGTTTTGGTTTTGCAAAATTCTATCATGTGATCTCTAGCTTCATTTCTATCAGCAAGTCCATATTTTCCAATCACTATTCCTCTGTTCCTTCCTCTTTGTTTCCAACTTTTGAATTCCAATTACCATTAACTATCAATGTATCTTGGTTACATGTTTGTTTAATCAATTTCCAACTGAAGTCGTTAGTAGAATCCTTTCGTTTCTTCCTCACTAGCTCTTTTGGTTGGTGCATAAAGTTGAATCATAGTTGTATCTACTGGATTTCCTTGAAGGCAGATAATAGCACTGTATTTCATGATGGATTTAGCAAGATCCTTTCTGACAATGAAGGCCACCCCATTCGTCTTGATTGTGTTATTCCTGGCATAGTAAGTTATATGATTTTCTAATTCAAACTGGCCAGTAATGTCAGCTCACTAATGCCTAGGTGCGGTAGTTAGATCATTTCATGTCAACTTGAAGATATATAATAATGTAGGGGTTGTATTCATCCTGTAAATCAGGTCCGCCAAATGGTGACTCCTTGGGGTAGTGGCCTTCTCATAAGGAGGGTCCTGGTAACCTTCCCTTCTCTGCCATCACCTTCCTGCTGGCAAGCCACTCTGGGACCTGCCAGAGCTTTGTGATGCTTCCACCTCTATTGAGTCCATAAGACTTTGCACCCACCTGCATTTTGCATCATTTCATGTGGCTGTGTGAGGCTGAAGAGGGACTTATGGACTAGTGTCAGACTTACAGACTTGAGTTGGACTGGGCTGGGATGCTTTCCTGATATATAACTACTTCTTGATATCAAGCTCTTTCTTACACATGAGTGTCACTGGATTTGTTTCTCTAGCCAACCTGGCCTAACACGAGGATATCAATCTGTATGCATTACATTATTGACCACTTCCAATTGTGCTAAACTCATGCTTCATACATTCCAAGTTCTAATCATTAGAAGATAGTTGCAGTTGTTTCTCTTTACCTCGTGTCACACCCATCACGGAATCTTCAGCAAATGAAGAGTCCAAAGGCTCCACTCCCACAGGCTTCCCCGGACTCCCTTCACATGGTGGACTCCTTTCCAAGAAACCATCTCCTCTACAGCCACATTCCGAGTGCCCTCATACCTGAGGGGTCCTTCTGCCGGCAGTTTCTCCAGTAATGTTCTGCTTCCACAGGTCGGGCCTTCAGTATTGGACAATACTTCAACGCCATGCATACGGTTTTCAGCAGCTTCTCCTCCAAAGCAAGGAGTAGAGTCCTTCGTTGTCTGTTCTTAGTCTGGAAGCTCCACCGAGCCCTGTTTACTTTGCATGACCTTGCAGACATTTGAAAAACCAGTGACAGAGCTGGCAACACACACCACTGCCACAGTGCAACAAACTGACAAGCGGTGGTTTAATTTTTCAGTCATGTTAATTTTATAGGTGAAAATTATACAGTTGCAAAAATGAAATAAAGTTCACCAGTTTAAAAACTCTTTGCTGTAGACTTTGTTCAGGAGAAGGGTTTCATGTTATCGGGTTTTTTAATTATATGCACATAGGTATCCACATTGGCATTTATAGCATGTATAAAATAAGGAAAGCTCTTTCTCTTACAAATATGTAGTGATTGCAATTAACTTGGATATAAATAGCTCTGTCTAGCACATTTGACTATTCTAATTGAAAATGTTTTTAAAAAGTTGCAATTCCTGCACCTGACCTGATCCCACCACACCGAGGCAAATCACTGGGGGAGTGCAGCGGAACAGCAAGGGAATGGAGTGGCAAGGTCCCCAGGGAATGCTGAAAGTGGACTTCGGGGCCAGGGCGTGGTGCCCCAACAGACTGGACTGGAAAACGCTCCTAAGGGCCAGCAAACGATCCCTGAACTAACTACAAGCTTTTCTCTTGTGAACTGTTTTATTCTGTTCTTTGTCAGTGGTTTGTTTTTGTTGTTTTGTTGTCTGGTTGTATACTGTTGCTTTGTTTTCCTCTGTCTAGTTTTCGTGCATGTTAGTGACTCCACAGGTCTGTCTGAATAGGACAGGCTGGATGAACTATCTGGAGGAAAAACAACGGGACCGACAGTTTTGGGGGGACTTGGGGTGGGGGGGTAGGGGGGGAAAAGGAAGTGGTGTTAACAAACCCAGGGACAAGGGAAAAACATGGGACCCCAAATGGTAGAGAAGGGGGAGTGGCAGGCCTGGTGGGAAATGATCAAGGGTAAGGTTGCTTAGAGAAGAGGTATACTCTAGCCCAGGTGGCGATGAAGCATGGTAGTAGGGCAGGAGGAAAGTCAAGGGAGATGGAGGAAAGAGCTAGGAGTCAAAGGGCATTCATGGAGGTCTAGACAAAGACATGTACATGCAAATATATATAGGAGGATGGGGAAATAGATCTATGTGTCTATATTTATAGGTCAAGTATTAAGGTGGCGGAAGGACCTTGGGCCTCTACTCAAACACTCCCTCAATGCATGAATACCTTCTTTTATTAAATTGGAACTCTATGATGCTCACTCTCCCGACACAACGGTTGGAGCCAAAGTGTGTGAACAAGTAAATGTGGTGAAGAAAGCTGATGGTGCCTGGCTATCAAAAGAGATAGTGACTGGGGTCTTAAAGGCTTGAAGATAAACAAGCGGCCATCTAGCTCAGAAGCAACAAAGTCCACATGGAAGAACACACCAGCCTGAGTGAGCGAGTGGTCCCAAAGGGATCAGTTACCAGGCATCAAAGAACAAAAATCATACCATTGACTGCACACCTCCATGATAGGATCGCTGAAGACAAATGGGTGCATAAGCAAATGTGGTGAAGAAAGCTGATGGTGCCCGGCTATCAAAAGAGATAGTGTCTGGGGTCTTAAAGGCTTGAAGGTGAACAAGCGGCCATCTAGCTCAGAAGCAAATAAGCCCACATGGAAGAAGCACACCGGCCAGTGCGATCACGAGGTGCCCAAGGGACCAGGTATAAGGCATCATGCAAAAAAAAAAAAAGATATAAGTGTGTGTATGTATGTGTATATATGTGTATATGTATATATGTATGTATATATGTATATATATCATATTAAATGAAGGGGGAAGTGCAGAGTGGAGACCCAAGGCCCAAGTGTCGACCAATGGAGATCCCCTCATAGAGGGGTTTAGGAGAGGAGATGGGTTAATTAGGGTGTGAGGTAGTATCGATGAAGAACACAGCTTTCCCCCGGATCCTGGATGCTTCCTCCCCCCAACTACCATGATCCGAATTCTACCTTGCAGGGCTGGATAGGACAGAGGCTGTACACTGGTGCATATGAGGGTTGGAGGTACAGGGAATCCAGGGTGGATGATACCTTCAGGACCAAGGGTGTGAGGGACGATGCTGGGAGAGTGGAGGGTGAGTGGGTTGGAAAGGGGGAACTGATTACAAGGATCCACATGTGACCTCTTCCCTGGGAGAGGGACAGCAGAGAAGGGGGGAAGGGAGACTCCGGATAGGGCAAGATATGACAAAACAACGATGTATAAATTACCAAGGGCATATGAGGGAGGGGGGAATGGGGAGGGAGGGGGGAAAAAAACGAGGACCTGATGCAAGGGGCTTAAGTGGAGAGCAAATGCCTTGAGAATGATTGGGGCAGGGAATGTATGGATGTGCTTTATACAATTGATGTATGTATATGTATGGATTGTGGTAAGAGTTGTATGAGTCCCTAATAAAATGTAAAAGAAGAAAAGAGAAAAAAATGATTAGGGCAAAGACTGTACAGATGTGCTTTATACAATTGATGTATGTATATATATGAACTGTGAAAAGAATTGTATGAGCCCCAATAAATTCTTAAAAAAAAAAGTTGCAATTCCTTGTTTCTAATGCCATTGAAATTTAGTCAGATAATTTAGTGATCTAATTTAGTGAGATCATCTAATTTAATGCTTCTAATTTAGTGAGGTCATCATTTAGTGGAAAACCAAAACCATATCTGCTGCCATTGAGCCGATTCTGACTCAAGACAGAGTAGAATTGCCATACAAGCTTTCAGACTTATTGCCATTGCGTTGATACCAACACATGGTGACCTAAGGACAGAGTAGAACTGCCCCTGGGAATTTCCAAGAATATGGAATGGGAGCAGAAGACCCCTTTTTTCTTGTATGGGAGCAGAAAACCCCTCTTTTCTTCTCCAGAGGAGTGGTTAGTGGTTTTGAACTGCTGATCTTTCGGACAACAACCTGATGCACAACCATTACTACACCAGCGCTTCCTGGCTACAGTATTTACAAGGCTAAAAAACCTTACAGCAACAGACAGCAACATCTTGCTCCTACAGAGCAACTGGTGGGTTTGAACCACAGACCATTTGGTTAGCAGCTAAATGTTTTAACCACAGCAGCACCAAACCAATCCAAACTCACTGCCGTAGAGTCAATTCTGACTCAATGTGACACTGTAGGGCAGGGTGGAACGGCGCCTGTGGGTTTCGGAGACTGTGGTGCTTTACGGGATTAGAAGCCTCATCTTTCTCCCATGGAACACTGGTGGTTTTGAACTGCTGATCACTATAAGTAGCCACGACACTATCAGGGCTCTTTATATCATTGATGGAATCCAGTTTTTTTTAAGTATTATTTTAAAAAATGTTTACCATATTAGTATCCCCAGTGGAGAGTCACTCAACAATTACAAATGTATTGGCAATTCAGGTATAGTAGTCATTCATTTTCTGAAATGACAGTTTCTATAACATAAAGAAATGTAGTGGAATTTCTTTTTATCCAGCAATAATAAACAATATTTATGGAGGTCATTTTGTCCATCTTAGTTCCTTGCATGGGTATATTGAGCTTATTCTGTATTTTAGAAATATATCTGCTATTTAGACCAGATAAAGCCTAATTCTGTTACCACCCCCTCAAACACCATTATCTGTTGAGCATCTGTTGTGTGTGAAGCCTTGTGTTAGGCAATGGGAATATAACAGTGAACAGATGTTTTCTTTCTCTCTAGATCTATCTGTAGTCAGGTGAGAGGGACAGGGAACAAATATTAGTTATCAATTATTATTATGAAGAAATCAACAGCCTATTACATTTAAGAACTAAGGACATTAGATGACTGAAACTTCAATTTGAATTAATTTTTTCCATGGACCAATAATCATGTAAGTATTTTGATCATTAGAAAATGTCTAAGGATTCCTGGGATCGAGGCAGAATGTTTTTCTGCAAGATGATAAGCAATCAACAGCTCCAGGATATCTCCTTTTTTTCTTCTTCTTTAGTTTATGGAGTTATTTGTTTATTTTATTTTTTCCGAAGCATTTTATTGGGACATAATACAGACATCATGCCATTCAGTAGTCCAGTCATTTCAAGCAGAATTGTACAATTGCTACCACAATCATTTTCAAAATATTTTCTTCTTTTTTGTACTCCTTGATATTAGGTCCATATTATCCCCTTGCTCCCCTGCCTTAACCCCCAGGAACCCATATTCAAGTTATTGTCCCTACTGATTCACCCTACCTGGGTTTCATATGCCAAAAACCATAGAAAGATACATAACCAAGAGTCATGAATGCTGACAACAATAACAAAATACAGCATAGATAAGCCTCAATCTGGAGAAAAACACACAAACCCCAGAACACATTAAAGACCAGATCAAGTACAAAGTGAAAGGGAACCCAAATGACTAGGTTTTAACCATCCCAGTCAGATTCATCTTTTTAAACTAGTATAATAGTCTCTCCCATACTCTCTGTCTGATAACCAGGCTAGTCCTAGCTCTCACTATGGTCGGAGGGGAATCACCGGAGGCTTACCCCTGCGTGTTGTTGTTCTTGTTAGGTGCCACTGAGTTGGCATCTACCCATCGTGACCTTATGTGCCACAGAATGAAACACTGAATGGCCCTGTGCTGCCCTCACAATCGGTCCCATGCCTAAACCCATCGACGCAGCCACTCTATCAATCCATCTTGTTGAGGGTCTTCCTCTTCTTATAACCACTTTCCTCTTTCTCAAATATGTTCTTGTCCAGGGCCTGGTGTCTCCTGACATAGATCCAAAGTATGAAGGATGGAGTCTAGCCTTCCTTGCCTCTCTGGAGCACTCTGGCCTTCTGTTTCCCAGTACAGATCCGTTTGTCCTTTTAGCTGTCCGTGGTACTTCCAACACTTTTCTCCAGCACCATCATTCAAATGCATCGATTCTTCTATGGTCTTCCTTATTCAATGTCCAATTTTCATATGCATGAGATGCAACTAAGAATACCATGGTTTGGGTCAGGCACTCCTTAGTCATCCCTGCTCTTCAATACTCTAAAGAGGTCGTATGCAGCAGATTTACTTAATAGAATATCTCTTGATCTCTTGACTGCTGCTTCCACGAGTATTGATTGTGGATCCACGCAATACAAATCCTTGACAACTTCGACCTTTTCTCCATTGATCATGATGTTAACTATAGGTCAAGTTGTGAAGACTTTGATTTTCCTTACATTGAGTCATAATCCATACTGAAGGACACAATCCTTGACCTTCATCAGCAAGTGCTTCAAGTCCTCCTCACTTTCAGCAAGCAAGGTTGTGTCATCTGCATATTGCAAGTTCTTAATAAGCCGTCCTCCAATTCGGATGCCACCTTCTTCCTCATAGACACCAGCTTCTCTGATGATTTGCTCAGCATACAGATTGAACAAGTATGGCGAGAGGATACTACCCTGACACACACCTTTCCTGATTTAAACCATGCAATATTTCCTTGTTCTATTTGCACAATTTCCTCTTGATCCATGTACAAGTTCCAAATGAGCCCAGTGAACTGTTCTGGAATTCCAATTCTTCTCAAGGTTATCCATAGTTGATTATGGTCCATACAGTCTAATGCCTTGGCATAGTCAATGAAACACAGTAAACATCTTCCTGATAGTCTCTTTTTTGAGCAAAGATTCACCTGCCATCAGCAGTACTATCCCTTGTGTTTCCACGTCTTCTTCTGAATCCAGCCTGAGCCTCTGGAAGCCCTGGATCAATATCCTGTTGCAAATGTTGTTGGATGATCTTAAGCAAATTTTACTTGTGTGTAATATCAATGATATTGTTCTGTAGTGAGCACTCTGTTGGGTCATTTTTCTTTGGAATGGACACAGTCATGATTTCTTCCAGTCAGCTGATCAATAAGCGTCTTCCGAACTTCCTGGTGTAGATGAGTGAGGGCTTCCCATGCTTCTTCCACTTGTTGAAACATTTCAGTGAGTATTTCATCAATATTTGGGCCTTGTTTTATGCTAATGCTTTCAGTGCAGCATGAACGTCTTCCTTCAGCACCATTGTTTCTTGCTGAGATGTCATGTTGAGTAGTTGTCATGGTGCCATGTTGAGTAGTTCTTTTTGGTTCAATGACTCTGTGTAGTCTTTTCTTTTTTTTTCTGCGCAAGCTCCATTTTATAAAGTGGAATTTTGCAGTGGAACTGGGGCGCTTAAAAAATTTGACCGCCTGGCCCTGTGCAGCTCTCTGACTCCTCCCCGCCAAGATCTCTGAGACAACAGCTGGGTATCAAATGACTTTAGACTTTATCTGAAGGAAAGGTGCAAATGGACGAACAGAAGTGGATGCTTGGGTACAATTTCTAGAAAAGGGACAGGTCTGCCCAACATGCATGCGTTGCCTTGGTGACTTGGGGAAGGCCAGGCTGCCGCTTTTCTCTCTCCATCACTGTCTCCCAGGGTTTGCTTGTCAAAGAGATGCTCAGCCAGGCCGGAATCTGGGCCCCCCATCTTGCACAGGTTGGTGACATAGTCGCCCAGCTCTTTGATGGTTTTAACCTGCTCATCCAGGTAATGTGTCTCAATGAAGTCACAGAGATAGGGGTGTTCTTGTCCGTGGCCAGTAGGTGCAGCTCCAGCAGGGACTGGTTGACGTTTTTTTTCCAGGTGCAGCGCACACTCCGTGGCGCTGAGCCCGCTCTGCAGGTCGTCAAGGTTTGGTGCCTTGATAAACCTGGAGGAAGATCCGGCCCCCTCGTTGGTTCTGCAGCTTCATCTCTCTCCTAGTGAGACTGGGGAAGAAAGTATTTGGCCAAGTTCTTTAGAGCCACGTCATCCCGGTCGAAGTCGTAAACCATGGACAGGTAGACGTAGGGGGCGTGGAGCTCTAAGCTGATCTGGCGGTCGATGGCGGTCTCCGAGTCCTGGTTGTAGTTCTGGCGCACCTGCGAGGGAGACGCAGTCACAGCAGCGGTGGAGGCCTGGGGGCGTCCAGAGTGCGGCTGAGAGGAGCTGCTGGGCGGCGGTGGGAGGGGGTGGGGGTGGGGTGGGGGCTGGAGGCTGGCGAGCGCAGGGTTCCGTTCAAGCACTGTGGAAGGAGGAGACGGAGGTGACTGCGAAGAACGTCTCGACTCTGTGTATTCTTTCCATCTTCTCTTGATGCTTCCTGCATCGTGCACTATTTTGCCTATAAAGATTTGATAAGAGATGTTATAGGCCATATGCTACTTCCTGGGTAGATTCTGCAGGTGCATTTTGGTGTCCCACTGTTATCCATAGCCTTCTGCAAACCAAAATCTCACACTTTACGTGCTGATATCATTTCCTCCTTCGGCTTTGGATGATACCTTTTCCACTTCTTGGATCACAGATGGAGTGTTTCTTCCATGTGGGCTTAGTTGACATCTCCCTTAGATGGCTGCTTGTTTGAAAAGAAGTCTTTAAGACCCCCCATGCTATTCTTTCTGATAGCTGGCCACCATTCAATATCTTCAGCACACTTTGCTATATCGCACCCATATCTTCAAAGTTTCCTTCATGAAGGTGTGTATCAAGCAGGGCCATCTAAGAAGAACTAATTGTTCTTAGATTGGAGCTAGGATTAAGTGCAATCCAGTGCATCTCCTTTAGTGAGCCTTTTGAAGAATGTTTCATGTAAACCAGTTTGGAATCATTTTATCCAAATCAATATATTACACGAGCATAATTTGAAACCACAGTATTTAGACTGCAGTCACAAGACACTTTATATGTGCAAGCAAGAACGGTGCAACCCAACAATAGTTGTCCTCAATTACCTTGAGGAAGAAAAGTTGGAAACTCCTATTTGAACTGCTCTTGTTAGAGTTCCTGCCAGCACGAAGCTTCCCTCCGCCTAGGGCTCCTACACGTACTAAGGGCCCTCTCTTGGAAAGCCCCGCCTTCACCAAATGAATTGCCAGCCTGTCCACAGATGACCCCGCCTTCCGCTTCTGTGATCACGCCTGCTCCCGGGCCAGGCCTCTAGAAGCTGTGCCCACTCCTTGCTTGGGGGCCCAGATCTTTAGAATGCGAGTTCTTCTGGGTCACTGGTGAAATAAATCCTCTTTCAATTTCTCGGAGAGTGCCACCTGGTCATTCTGCACCAGAAAATGCTGCAACAAACGTACTGACCCCCTCTGTTAGCTTTTGTATCATTCTTGTATTATGATTTGCCTAGGGGGTGGGGTGAGGTGGGGTTTAGAAGTAGGTGCATGAGGGGGTACCCCAAAACACCTGAGTTTTTTTCAAAGCTATGAATTTATTTATTTTTTTGACAAAACAACCTTATCATCTCCAAAGTACTCTCTATCACACTTAAGACCTTTGTCAAATCTGTGACTCCATTCTGAGAAACATTTTTCAAACTCATCTGTTTGGATGGTTGACAGCACCTCCCTCATTGTTTTCTTCACCTCTTCTACATCAAATCGCTGTCCTTTCATGTCCCACTGCATTCACAGAAACAAACAAAAAGCCGCAAGAAGTGAGGTCAGGTGAGTAAGGTGTGTGGGGCAAGACAGGCATGCTGTCTTTAGCCAAAAGCTGGCTCACTGAGATGGCTGTGTGAGCACATGTGTTGTTGTGGTGACAAAACCAGTCCCTAGTCTGTCACAAATCAGGCCTTTTTTGCTGCACATGGCTCCACTGTCTTTTCAGAACCTCTAAATAGAAAGCTTGATTAACAGTGTGACCTGGTGGAATGAACTCTAAGTGCACCATCCCCTTCACATCATAAAGACAAAGAAGCATCTTCTTGATCTTTGATTTCACTTGAGCTTTTTTTTGGGGTGGTGAGGTGACGATGGTGTCTTTCACTGGCTTGATTGATGTTTGCTTTTGGAGCCATAAGAAGAGCACCATCTCTCCTCACCAGTAATGACCTTGGGAAAAAAGTCTAGGTCACTTTGGAGCTGTTCTTTCAAAGCACAGCATGTTTCCCTTGATGCTCTTTACCCGGTCAGTCAGAACCCGAGGCACCAGTTTTGCAGGGACCCATCTCATTCCCAAGTTTCTGTTAAAATTCACTGAACCGAGCTCCAAGATTGTCCAGATAACGTCCCCATCTTTTCAATGGTCCATCGTTGGTTTTCAAGCACAGGTGGATGAATTTTGTCGACATTTTCATCTGTTTCAGAAGTTGACAGATTCCCAGAATGATGTTTGCGCATTTCGTCTTTTTTGAAATGAGAAAACCACTCATACACTTGAGTTTTTTGCATAGTGCTGTCCTTGTAAGCTGTGTTCAACACAACGGCTTACAAATTTCTGTGGCATTTTTCCTGAGCAGGAAACAAAATCTCACAGTTTCATACTCGCTGCTCTGTTAAATCAGCCATCACCAAAAACAACACTTGAGTGAAACTGCTTGAAAAAACTGATGAAAAAATTCACTGTGACCAGAGAGAACCTCCCAGGTGATGTCACTGTATGCTCTAACTCAGAGCAAGTTGCTGGATGCTTGCCTAGTGGGGAAAATGCATGCTTTGAAAGCTCTGCCCAGCAGAGCCTTTCCCATGCTTTATTTTTTGTACCCTCTCATATTATTGAAGACAACTGGGTTATAATAAGAGACACATATGCCCTCCTCTATTATGTAATTTTACTTGAGGGCAGCAAAATTATACAACAAATGTGTAGTAGTTACACAATCTCATGTCAATTTGAGGGGGTTAAGAATGAAAGGGTGGACTTTAGCCTGTCAATCCAGTTGCAGCTGGATTGGAGGCCTCTGGGATAAATGGTTCTCTGAGGATGGCCTCACTCTCTATTTCCCTGGAGGCAGGCCACACATTCTCAGTGCTTCGCCTTCCTGTTTACAAGACACATTGAGCCACGCCGAGACCTTTGCCAGCCCTGCAATGCTTCCCCCGCCATTGGAACCACAAGACTTTTCACCTGATCTTCCTGCATTTTGCATCATTGCATGTGCTGCCTGAGTCTGAAGAAGGATTCATGAATTAGTATTGGACTTATGGGCTAATATTGGGCTTATGGACTTGATCTGGACTGAGCTGGGATGTTTTCTTAACATACAATTACTCTTTGATATAAAACTCTTTCATATATATATATATCTCCAAATATGTGTATGTGTGTGTATGTGTGTGTGTCTGGACTGTTTCTCTAGTCAACCTGGTCAAACACAAAATGCACAGTTCAGAATGATTACAGAAGTATAAACTAAAGTTTAAGGACTGCATATAGGTTTCGATTTGGTAGGAACTCTGGGTGGCATAGTGATTACACATTGGGCTGTGATCTGCGTGGTCAGGACACCCAAATCACCAACATCTCCACAGGAGGAAGACTGGGTTTTCTACTACTGTCAACAGTTACAGTCCTGGAAACCCACGGTGTGGTCACTTGAGTCAGCATTGACTTGATGGCAGTGAGTTTGTCTTTTAACTCAAAGGACAGTGTGCATGCTTTAGAAACCTAGAAAATGTGGAACAGCAGGAAGAAAATAAGTTAAAGTCCCCTGTAATCTTAATATCACTATTAACGTTTAGTGCCTCCCCCAGAATTTTAATAAGGAACAATTCATTTATGCATGCATTCATTCTTAGTGACTTCACTATTCAAGGGGGGTGAACTGGATTGAATTCTGAGCTCTTTAGTCTCCCCTCACGGCGTAGTAGTTCTGCCTTGGTCTGCTAACCAAACAATCAGCAGTTAGAAACCACCAGTTGCTCCGAGGAAAAAAGACTAGACTTTCTACTCCTGCAAAGAGTTCCAGTCTCTGAAGCCCCAGGGAAGTTTTGCCCTGTCCTACAGAACAACTATGAGCTAAAATCAGCTCAGTGGTAACAAGAAAGCAATCTTTAACAATCATTCCCATTACGCAGCCATGGGAGCCTCTTGTTGATGGTGCACCTTGGGCTTTCTCCGAGTTACTGGGGGAGTTGTTCAAGTTTTCTCCAGTCCCCCATTACTCTTGTATTTCAATTCTGACTCTTTCTCCCATCAGTGAACCGGTCACTGGTCACTCTCCCTCCTGCCTTGTTTCTCAGCTTATGGGGCTTGGATTTCATAGGTCAAAATTATAATCATTCTCGTTTGCAACACCTGCAACCCGTTTGCCCTTCATCCTTTGTTTCACTCCCCGAGAAAGACCCTAGCCACGCAGGAGCTGGATGACGGCCTTCTCCATATCTGATCCTGACTAGCTAAATTCCCTGATTTTGCTATTTGATTCATAAATACAACGTTCAAGGGGATACTTAATACTGTGTGCTGCCCAACCCGTCTGGAACAGAGACCAATGCTGATCTCCCCAAATGGCATATTCCCAGGGGAGAGCGGCTATTAGACTGGATCTTGGGTCAGCAAACTGTGGCTAAGGAGTTATAGGTGACTCTTTCAGTACATAGATGAGGCTCAGAAGTGAAATTGAAAAGATTTAAAGGATATTATTCATATAAGAGTGATTTCTAGGGTTAGGGTTAGGGAAAAAAGAGTGATTTCATCTGTATGTAAAAACATATTTATAAAAAAACCCTCATATTTATGGCTCTCAAGTAATGTTTAGATTGCTTTGAGGGACAGGAATGGCTCTTCCATTTCAAACATCTGCCACCCTGCACTCGATGCTTTCTCTCACAGAGGAGATGCAGACATGTACCCTCATTGCATGTAAAAGAGTCTTATTCTAGATGTGGATTTGCAGTCCCCATCTTTAGCCCTTCTTCCCAAACCACTGCCACGAACTTGGTGAAACCTTTCATCACCCACCATCATACTACCTCACATAGTGATGCTTTTGAGCAAGTGATTAATTTTAGAGTAAGAAAAACGAGGCACTGCCTTGTGTTACATATATCCTATCACCCAGAGCAGTCTGGTTTTCTGGAACATTGGAATGGCCCACTGAGGACAGTCATGACACCAGGCTGAGACAGTGCTCTGAGAGGTTGTGATGATGTACAATGCATATATTTGCCTGTTACCATCAACTGCTATGTGATCCTATTCTATCCTTTTCATTCAAGAAACAAACTTAAAATAAATGTGACAAAATGTGCCTATTTTCCAATTATGGGTACTAATTACATAAGTGTTAGTTAGATTATTCTTTTACTTTCAAAACTTATTGAAATATATATACCCCTTATTAAACTTTCACCAGTCAACATATCTTTGGAGGTGTGATATATGGTAGAAGTAGCAAAGTTGAATTGCTGGCTTCTAGGCTATATGCATTTTAAGAGAATTCCAAATTATGCTTCAAAATGGTCATAGCCACTTCCTGTATCACAGACTATATAAGGTAATTTTTTTTGCTTATAAGGATGACAAAATATGCTACAAATAATAACTTTTCACTAATCTAATTGAAAAGTATCTGTTGTATGTTTCCTATTAGAGGTTAATTAAAAAATTTGTTATTAGCTATTTGGACCTCATTGTATATGAACTGTGTATCAATTAATACTATAAATTGAGTTGAGATCTCCAAAAATATGTCACCTTGGCTGGGTCATGATTCTCTGAGTTTGGGTAATTATGTGATGATGCAAATGGGCAATTATATAATGATGTAATCATTCTCATAATGTGATCTGATGTGCTCAACCGATCAGTTATAAGCAATTTGGGTAGACTACAATACCAAATTGTGCTTCAAAATGGCTGTATTAGTTTATTCTCTCACAAATATTTATGAAAATATCCATTTGCATATGGGTAAATAGATACGTGTCAGGCTTGCTTGGATGTAAGGGGGATTTCTGTGTGACATGGCCTTTATTACCATTTATCTTTTAAGACATAAAAGAAGAGAGGATTGAGCAGAGAAAGAGGGATCCACTATCATCAAGAAAGAAGAGCCAGGAGTGGAGAGCGTCCCTTGGTCTTAGGGTCCCAGTGCTGAGAACCTCCTAGATCCAGGGGAAGATAGATGCTAAGACACAAGGAAATCTCAAGGACCGCGGGGGTCCAAAGGTATTGAAAGAAGACCAGGAACTTCCTCCAGAGCTGACACAGAGAACGCCTTCCTTTAGAGCCAGTGCCCTGCATTTGCACTTTTGGCTTCTGAGACTAAGAGAGAGTAAACTTGGATAAACGTAGACTAAGAGAGAGTAAACTATGCTGCTTGGAGCCGTCTCTTTGTGGGAGTGCTGATGTAGCAGCACGAGGCAATTAAGACAACGGCCTTGCCTGCTTTTCTAGTTGACTGTTAGTCTTTCTTTCCCTTTCTAGAGTTGCTCAATAGTTTCATTTTAATATTCTCTAGCTCAGCACTGTGATGTCTGTTAGGAAGTGAGGCTGTTGAGGGCAGTTCAGCATCATTCGTTTATGTACAGATACGCTTACTGCGGTTTTCCTGTTGCCTAAGTAATCGTACATTTATTTTCTAAATGTAGAAAACCCACTTATTAAAAAGAATAAAATATAAATCATCTCTAATCCCATCACTCAGACACAAGTGCAAATCCCTTAACTATTTTCATTTTTCCTTCTCCCAACACCATCTATTGAATTACTTTTCTTTTGCTCCACAGATTTGTGATGTTACTTTTACCACATATAAATCTTTAAAAGAAAAACACAACAAAAACCCTCAGTCTGTTTCTAAGCTATCCTTACTGCTTGTCTGTTTGTTTGCGTGTTACTGTGCCTGTGTTTCCATCGGCGAGGCTGTGTGATGTGTCCCACTCTATGCAGTGCCAGTCCCCTTTCTACTTCTCCAGAGTTTGCCTTGGGCATGCACTTGTGTGCCAATCTGAATCCTGACTGGGTTCTCTGATAAACTGAAAATGCATTAAAAGATGAAATAGTGAGCAGGCTCAGCATAAAACAAGAAGACCTCTTTGCATTGCTTGTCCTGGAAGAAAAAATTCAATTGAATTTGCAAGCATCCTATCAATTCTGAAATTTTTAGTGAGCAAGTACAAGAAATGGAAATTGATGGTCCAAATCCAATTTTTACTAATTGAATGGGTGTAGAGTGTTATTAATATCTCTTTTCTCTATCCTACTGTTTCGTCCAGCCTTCCAGGGGTGTTCATAGGGTCACCCAGGACTTTTAATCCCTAATTCATTTTTTCAGAGGCTTTAAATCTCTCCATCTATCTTTTATCACCTCGGGGGTGTCCGGGATCATCACTCCTGGCTTGAGGAGTGGGCTGTTGAATGCTAAGTCAGATTCAAAGCTCTACAATTTCTTCCTATAGTCTGGCAACTGAAGAAGTTAGGCGTTTCCATATCACAAATGTCCCTCTATATCATACACTTATTGCCTTGACTCAGTTACTCCAGTATTTCTATCAGAGCAAGAGGGGACCACGCTTTTTGGGGGGTGGGGTGGGGTGGGTAATTCTGTGTAACACAGTCTCACCTCTCCCTATCATCCCAACCCTGCACCTGGGCACCAATCCACTGCCCGTCATGTCAATTTCTACTCACAGAGGCTCTAGAACCCCAAACCAAGCCCAGTGCCACTGGGCCGATTCTGACCCACAGCTAGATTTGTATAGATTTTTGCATGGCTTTACATTTTTTCAGGAGCACATCTTTTTTTTTTTCAGGGCAGCTGGCAGGTTTGAACTATTAGGCTTTCAGTCAGCAGCGCAGCTTTCCACTCACTGGGCCATTTATCCTCACGTCTTTGCTGACGACGTTCTCTGTTCCTTAATTATCCCAGAACAGCACAGTCTGAACTGACTACATTTTCTCCCTAGAAACCTGGAAACCTCAGGCTAGGTATTTAATTAAATTAGCTGTTTTCTTCTATTGATTTAAGTCCCATTGACCGATGGTAATTTCTTAGAATCACTGGAAACATATGTGAAAGGGCTTTTAAACGATTACAGTCCAGCAAATGACAGATCTTTATGGGAGGCATGTCATTTCTAAAATAATTTGATTTTGTAAATTAAAATCCAGTATAATTTAATGTGCTATATTGTGATACTATAAGATAATACATAGATTTATTATTAATCTTTTCACATATTCCCTTTTGCCTTCCTTTTACTTACATCCCTTTCCTTTTTTTTGGGTCTTTTTCTATCACATTAAATCTTACTTCTGAAGTACAATGTCAATAATGAGGTCATTACAATTTTCTCTTAAAATTCATACTTTTTTTAGCGTTGGCCTAAATTTAAACATTGACATTATGGACTCGTGCTAATTAGTCTGAATGGTCAAATCCCCCATCAATTATTGAAGTGTCATGTTATTTTGGTTCATGGTTGAGCGTTGGGCTGCTAACTGCAAGGTAAGCAGTTCAAAACCACCAGCCAGCCACTCCTCGGGAGAAAGACAGGGCTTTTTACTTCCATAAAGAGTTACAATCTGAGAAACCCACAGGGGCAGGCAGTTCTACCCTGCCCCGTAGGATCACTATGAGTCGGCATCAACTCAATGGCAGTGAATGCATTGAGATGCTAGAATTTAGAGTTGCTAGGTGGTACACTTGATCACTACCTGAAAAGTTGGTCGTGTAAGCCCACCTGGAGGCCCTTCAGAGGAATAGCCTGGCAGTCTGCTTCCTGAAGACCACAGCATGTAAGCTCTACTCCCATGCACACGGCGGCCTCCAGGGGTCAGAGGCCACTCAATGGCACCGGGTGTGACTTTAGCTTATGTTCAGATAGGAGAGGAAATATGGTGCATGTGAACTAAAGTCATCACCCTTCGGGTAGCTTGTCATTTCATGATAAAATTGTTTCTATCATCAGATGAGGGAGGTTCAATGATGTTTGACTTAATTGCACCCTAAGTTTAGACATTTGTTCCACCATGGCTATATATTATTTATAGTCCACCGTGATAGGTAGGTTTCTTGTGCCAACCTGGCCAGTGAACACACGTGGGATTAATTGAAGGGTGGAGAGATAAATGGCTTGGTGAGCCTTGTCTTTCTTGCTCGTTGATAATCGGACCAGTGTGTGGCTGCCTTAGCTGACTCTGTGCCTCAATTTGCAAGCTACACTACCTGTGGGACACCTAACCCATGGACTGTGCCGCTGTAGTTTGAGGTTCCTTCAAGACCTGCTTTGCCATGCTTCTGGCAAAGTATACATCACTTGAGCTGGGGACTGTCGGACCCTGTCATCTGGCTGACTGTTGGTGGCCTGCCTTGCTGTTTGCTGCCTGTGGCCAGATAGCCTGAATTGCTCTACAGAGGACAGCTGTCTGCTTCCGTGACTTGCACCCGGCGGCCCTCATGACTTGAAGGACTGCCAGTGTATTTGCTGTCTCATGGAAATGAGTTGCACTGAGCCATTTGTACTGCTCTATAGATTAATTAGCTGTTTATTTCTTATGTTGTATATATGTCTATCTATGTAAAGGTGTATAAAATCTTGTGTCCTGGTTTTGTTTTTCTAGAGAACCCTTTCTAACACATCCACCTTTCTGATGAATTGACTCTCTGTGAGGCAAAATTTTGTGTGTCCAATAATGAATCAATCTAGTTTGTCTGTTTAATTTGTTTTTTTAATGGCATTGCATTGGTTAATTTTATTGGTACACACAAAACTATTTTGTGTTAACCACATATGGTTTAATATACATTATCCTAAACTTCCAGATGGATGGAGCTCTAAATGTCCTTGTTAATGATCAGTTAGTGATTTGAGCATTTTTACCCATACAAATAATGTTAGAACCATTATTAGATTTCTGGTTAGCCCAGAAAAAATCTATTTAGCTCCTACTTTTGTTAAACATTGGTTTCATTCACTCACTGCCATTGAGGCCACTCTGACTCAAAGCAAGCCTACAGTACAGGTCAGTCAGCCCACTGGGTTTCTGAGACTATCCATCTTTCCGAGAGCAGAATGCCTCATCTTTCTCCCTCAGAGTGTTTGCTGGTTTTGAACTGCTGGCCTTGTGGTTAGCAGCCCAACATGTAATCCACGACACCACTAAGGTTCCTTAAATATTGTTCTAGTGATGCTAGTCCACGTTCTGTTTTCTGCAGCAAGAGAACAGGAGGAGGAAGGGGATGAAGGAGATGACAAGCACTAGAAGCTGTGATATAGTGGGAAGAGAGATGCAAGAAGGCCAAGAGGGAGGGGGAATGATGGGAAATAGGGCGGGGGCTAGAAGAGAAGGAAACTTGTGTTTAGACCTTGCCCTGAGCAAACAATGGAAATGTATGCGATCATTTGTGTCCTCTAACTTTCATTGCTGCACCCCCACTCCTCACAATCCTAGTGCCCTCATTTGGTCCTAAAGTTCTTCCCGATCCGTCCCTATACCTGTTCTACCTCTAAGCTTCAAGCCGCAACTGCCCGCCTCTCACAACCCCTCCCCCAGCTCTCCCCCACCCCGCCCTAGTCATTGTGTGGAACCCAACCATTTCTATTGAAATGTATTATTCTCTCCTTAGGGGCAAATGAAACAGAAAAACAATCAATCAAAACAAAACAAACAAACAAGCGACAACAAAACAAATGAAGGCAATGCTTTAGAGGAAGGTAAGGTCCCATGCCTTCCCTGGGCCGGTTCCCCAGGCTTAGGTTGGAGGCAGTTCCCGCTGCGCATGGCTCTCTCAGCTTTCCGGCCAACAGTTAGTTCTCCGGACCTCCGATGCAAAGATCCAGCTTCTGGCTGGCACTCAGGACATGTTTCTGAACTCAGTTAAGTTGGTTTTGTGCTTTTTTTCTGTTTTGTCTTTCAAAATAGCTCTCCCGGTTGGGCACAGGGGTAGAGTAGAGGGCTGATCATTGGTGTATGGGGCTATGCTGTGACTGGGTGGCAAGGGTGTCCAAGGCAGTTGGTGGTGGAGGGGTGTGCCCTTGTTCCCATATTCCCTGACTCCTTAGTCAAATGGTTCACAGTTTGCCAACGTTTTGGCTTGGCATTAGTAAATGAAGGTGACAACGTAGCTTCTGTTGCTTGAAGGTGGGATTGTCTTAAAGTAAGAGAAGTAGGGAAAGCTGTTGGCGATGCTGACCACGTTTTCAACACTGTATGACCGTAACGGCGATTCCCTGTTGAAAAGAGCCATATCTAAGAACGAGACATACGTACACATTTGCCAGTCTTTGTGCCCAGACCTGGCCTTCTCTCTGGATTCACTCTCGTCCCCGCCGTGGATGAGTAAGCTCTGCTCCAGGAATGGATGCTTGGCTTCCGTGCTGATGCGAAGCCTCTTGAGACCCCAAATAGCCAGGTACTCCTCGGGGAGAGTGTTTGCGCTGCACAGTGAGAGCTTGAGGTCCCAGACCAGGGTGAAGTTCAGCAGGAGGCCCAGCGCAGCTAGGTCTGTGAACCAGATGGTGAGATGGCCGTGGTAGCTGGGCTGCTCTACCAAATACGGCAGCACGGTTTTACAGCTGCACACGAGGTTGGCCAGGCTGTAGTCACAGTCTTGGACGTCTGCGGGGCAGCTACAGTTCCGAATGGTGTCTTCCTTTGTGAAAATCAGCGTGCTGTTCATCTGCGCCTCTGAGACTGGGCTGAAGGCAAAGATGCCCAGGGCGATGATCAGAAGGGGACAGTGCCCAGAGGCTGAGGTCATCCTGGTCTCAGCGGGGGCTGACGTATTCTTGTCCTGCCTTCATGAACCAGTTGGTTGAACCTGACCTGAAAGGAAACATGCAGCTTTGTTATCAGAGACTCTGGCTAGAAACCCGTGGCCTCCAGTAAAGGAGCTCCCCGTACAACCCACCACCACCCGTCTGCCAGGGTGCTGTCTTAGGGTGGGCTTCATGTTCATTACTGTGGTGCTGGAAGCTTTGCCATCGGCGTTTGAAGTACCAGTAGGGTCACCCATGTTGGAAAGGTTTTAGCAGAGCTTCCAGACTAATACAGACTAGGAAGAAAGGCCTGGAGACTTACTTCCAAACATTAGCCAATGAAACCTATGAGTCACCACAGAATAGAGTCTGACTTACATGTCTTAGACCAGCAGTTCTCAACCTGTGGATCGTGACCCCTTTGGGGGTCAAACGACCCTTTCACAGGGGTCGCCCAATTCATAATAGTAGCAAAATGACAGTGATGAAGTAGCAACAAAAATAACTTTACAGTTGGGCAGTCGCTACAACATGAGGAACTGTATTAAAGGGTTGTGGCATTAGGAAGGTTCAGAACCACTGTCTTAGACTCATCTTTAGGCAAGACCAGCTGCAGATGAGTTGGTAGAGGACCAACCAGGGCAAAGGAGACCCATGTGAGATAGATTGACCCCAAAACCTCAAAGATGGACTCAAGCCCAGCAAGATCAAGAAGAAAAGTCCGGACCAGGGCACGTTCCAGTGGGTGATGCTTGAGTGGGAATCTGGCAGGGCTTTGGAGCCCAAGGACAGGGAATGCTCCTTTCTGTGACCCACAGCCAACCCCCTACACTCCGCTCTCTGAGCACACAATCCTGGTAGTGACACTGAACATGCCAGTCTGTGAGTGAGATCCGGTGCCAGCCAGGAGACCAACTGCATCCTATTTCCTGGGCAGGGATGTGGAATTTGAGTGAGCACACCCTTAAAACATGCAGTTGCTGGTTGATCATCCCTGTAACCCCCCTCACCATGCACACACCCTCCTCCCCCACAGGCGACTTCCTGGAATTCAGAGACAAACAGCTCCTTGTTGGATTCGGTAACCCAAGCGCTACCTGTTAAACAGCATAGCACAAGCACCGACAAAACTTTTGGTTAATGGTAAACTTTAAAGCCTAACTGGGTCGATGTATCCCTCCCCCATTGTCCTCTGTTTAGCAGCCCATTCATCCTGTTCCCTGCTCCCTAGAAAACGCAAGGACCAAAGTCGAGTGTAAGTGTGTTAACACACACCGAAGAGGCCAGTCATGCACCTGCGCAATCACCTAGGAGAACCAACAGACCCGTCTTAGGAGGAACCGATTCGTTTCAGGAGAAACGCCTGCAGGATGCTCCTTAGCAGCGAGGAGGTCATGACTTTGGCTGGAAGCATTGGGAGAGGACATCATGATCATGAACACGAACACGAACGTAAGGCCGTCCGTCATGAGTTGGAGCCAACTCACTGGCACCCAACCACAGTGACATCAGAACAAATTGTATGCGCCGATGCTGTTGAACAATGTATTGGAGGGATCGGAGGCCAAGCACTAGCTAAATGCACATGCCGTTTCAACACCAGTGTGCAATCCGGATGCAGATGCCCCCTGGGGGTGGGGGGCACTAAAGCAGCATATTGCAGGTTGTGGTTATTGTTAGGTGCCGTCGAGTGGATTCTGACTCACAGCGATCCTACTTCCAACAGAACAGAACAACTGTCGCTATGTCCCGGCCCATGCTTGCAGGCACGTGGCATAGCAGGGCCTCGCAGGTAACAGGTGTGCAGCTTCCTTTTATGGAATCATCCCAATAAGATAAGCCATAGGGCACAGGGTTCCAGATTTCAGTTTTGTAAAAATAACCAAATGTCCCAAGAATTGAATTACTTGGTGATTGATCCTAAGATGAGAAACCAAGCAATCCCACCCAGTCCAGCTTGATTTACCTGTAAGGAGCTCTGGTGGACCTGCGGGTAAAGCGCCAGCCGCCAATGGCAAAGCTGATTGTTGAAACCCCCCAGTTGCTGAGGGAGACAGAGGAGGCTGTCTGCTCCTGTAAAGATGGATAGTTGCTTGCAGCGCTTCCCCAGGACAAGCTCACAAGTGTGAGGGAAGGAGGAGGAGTGGAGACAGGAGGCACAGGGAGGAGGCGGGACAGTACAGTGAGGGGATGGTAATGAAGGAGATGACACAGAGATATGTGACTTGTTCACGCCAAGCCAGTGGTTTGATTAAACGTTGTTCAAGAAAGATATGACAATAATTTATAAATTATCAAGGGTTCATGAGGGAAGGGGAACAGGGAGGAAGGGGGAGAAATGAGGAGCTGATGCCAGGGGCTTAAAGTGGAGAGCAAATGTTTTGAGAATGATGAGGGGAATGAATGTACAAATGTGCTTCACACAATCGATGCATGTATGGATTACGATAAGAGTTGTATGAGCCCCTAAGAAAACGATTAAAAAACCAAAAATGAAAAAAATATGTTGTTCAAAAAATGAGTCATGAGCTCTTTAAAGCAAAAAAGCAAGACAAAACCAAAACTAAAACCAAGACTGAAAATGATTTACAGCCTCAGAAATCCTCTATATGTTGCAATGTATCTGAATCAACTCCATGGCAGAGCGATGGGTGTGTGTGTGTGTGTGTGTGTGTGTGTGTGTGTGTGTGTGTTTCTATCTACCATGGGCATGGCATATCCTGGGAACGAGACTCTGATGCGGCTGGCCTAGAGCTGTTGAAAGGGCCATCTCTGGAAGGTCCAGGAAGGAATTGAAGGAAGGGTCAGGCTGGGGCGGGGTTGTGTGGTGTGTGTGTGTGTGTGTGTGTGTGTGTGTGTGTGTGTGTGTGTGAGAGAGAGAGAGAGAGAGAGAGAGAGAGAGAGAGAGAGAGGTGTCCAAACAGCAGCAAAGTTTGCTAGGCAGACGTGCAACTCTAAGGTGCCAGGTGAAGTCACAGGATGGGGAAACAAGGCAATGCGAAGCCCAGAGAGGAAACCAACAATGCAGGCAGGCAGGGAGTACTAAAAAGCAGAAAATCCGACGGGCAGGAAGTGCAGCAGGTAGCTGGAGTGCGGGGAGGATAAAACTAAACTCAGTCGAGTAAAAGTGAACAGGAAATAGGGTGCTGGCTCAAACAATCGCAATTCGATTGCTTCATTTATTCAGTGAATGCTCATCGAGAGTCATGAAGTGGCAGGCACTTTGTCATCTCTGGGGATACAGCCCAGAACAAGACAGTTCAGATGGACCTATGTCCTGATGGACCGGGTTCTGTTTCCTGTGGCCTGTGGTACCCAAGGCCTGGCCTGATATGAAGACCTCAAGGCTGCAGCAATTGGGAACAGGAGGGAGACTGAGGCAGGCCCTGGCATAGGCCTAGGACATGGACCCCACCTTCCAAAGGAGGAAGACAAATATGGGGGAACTGAGAAAGGCAACAGAGAAAAAACAAAAGGTTTCGGAGCGCTCAGAGACACAACTTTTAGCTCCTTTCGGGGGGTTGGAGGGGGTGGATTCTAGAGTGGTGTGTTTATTTGGAAGTTGGCGCACGATTCTCTTAAGGGGTATATTAATAGGCACACTTCGTACTCAAGGAAAGCGTTGGGAGCGGCTGGTGCAGCCAGCAATCTCCCTGCACAAGATGCAGCCACTTTAAATAGTACCCGGGCGTGGCGCTGACAACCCCACTTAGTAAGGAGCAGCGAATAACTTATTAATTATGAGATAATTTTAGATGATCAACTGTCCCAGATTCTATCAGCGGTTTCTGGGACTGCATGTCCCAGGAAAGGAACCCTGCCACTTCAGGCCCAGCAATGTGGTCATCAGAACCAGCAGCCCAGCCTGCCACCAGCCTTAAAGGTAAAGCAGAGAGAGGCGGTCCACACATGCGCGGGGCATCCTTGCCGGCACTCCGTCCATACAGAAGCAGGTGTGGCAGACAAACAGTGGGCAGGGAAAAGAATGCTGATGTGCTGGAGGACGTGGGCTAGGGCAGGGTTAGAGGCCCTCACAGGGTTTTGTGAGCAGCTTTCTCCTAGTCAAGGACCCTGGCTTGACCTTGGGGGTCCTCTTTTTTGTCTCCTGGGCATCAAAATCTGACAGCAAACCAGTGGGGTCGACTCGATTCTGACTCACAGTGGCCCCCTGTGTGTCAGCGTGGAACTGTGCCCTGCTTGGTTTTTCACAGCTGATGTTTCAGTTTGGAGCACCAGACTTTTCTTCTGAGGCACGTCCTGTTGGATTTGAACCTTCCACCTTCCACTTAGCAGTCAAGCCCATAAACCAGTTATACCACCTCTCAGGGAGGTCCAAAGGTCAGAAGGAAGAAGCCAGAGGCAGGAAGCCTAACAAGGAAGAACAAATACTCCTGACAATGGTTTGTAAGGGTGGAGGAAAGATGCCCGTTGGACCTTTATCAACTTCCATATCACCTTGAACTTCTTTCTTTACAAGTGTGGAAGGTGGATGGCAAGAGCCCAGTTTGGTTCACTACATGCTTGCCCCTTTAGGGGGCAGATTCTAGTGGGGTATAAACAGAATGGGCAGACATCTATTCCATTGCTCCTGGCCTTTTTCCTATGCCCTTGGTTGTGGGGGCGGGGTAAGGATGGGGCTCATTTTAGAACATAGGAGGTATGTCTCAATTATGGAGCTCAAAAGGGATGCCGAGGAAACGCTGTCCTACCAGGAAGAGTCAGAGGTGTCCCCTGAGCAGGAGCCTGGCCCTCCCTCCCACATCCCCCCACATCTCCTGGGTCCTGCTTCTAGTCTTCTCAAGTCTTGTCGCTCTAGCTAATGACAGAGGTACAAACTCAATCAGCACAGCAATGAATGGCAAGACCCACTGCGGTCAAGTTGATTTCCCTTCAGTGACCCTAGAGGACAGCATAGTACGAGCCCCTAAGGGTTGCCAAGGCTGGGAGCCTCGTGGAAGCTCTTATCTTTCTCCCTCGGAGCAGCCGGTGGGTTCAAACTTCGGACCTTTCATTAGCGGTGGAGTGCTTTAACCATTGTGCCACTAGGGCTTCCTGCATGCCCAACGCTCTGTACAAATTGTTATGTTCACACTGCAATATGAGTAGCGGTCAAGCGCATCCTCCACTGGAGTATCACCACTTTGTGGCTTGAGAGCCACGGTTTTCAGTACTAGTAAAGCCTCAAGAGTTGTTTATTGAATAAATATGGGGGGGGGCGGATCATAGTTTATCAAATGTTAGTGTACTAAGACTTGGTTAACTGCTAGGCACAGAAATCCAATTCAGATTAGATTAAAAATAAAACAAGGACTTTCTTTTAACATGAAAAAACACATTTTATTGCACTTAAGTTAAAAGAAAATAAAATTTCTAAGTGAATCCAACAAGGATTATTTTGGGCATGACTTGATCCAGGTGCATGCCCTGGTGAAGCAGTGGTTACCCTTTAAGCTGCTAAGCATAAGGGCAACAGTTTGAAACCATCAGGGCTCCTTGGGAGAAAGAGGAGGTTTTCTACTTCCAAAAAGAGTTAGTCTTGGAAACCCACAGGGGCAGTTCTACCCTGTCCTATGGGTTGGAATCGATTCGATGGCAGTGAGTTTGATTTGCTTGTTAGTTTGTTTGGTTGGCTGATCCAGGTGGTCCGAAAGGTTAACCGGTTCTTGCTTCTGCCTTCCTCCATTTTGGCTTCATTCTCAGACAAGTTCACCCTTTCTAGAGCCAAGGTGGTCAGCAGAAGGCTCAAGCTTCCTTTTACCAGTTGAGCAACTCCCAGAGAAAACACAATTCCCCTTCACAAGTAATACCGGGCAAAAATGCACTGGTCTCCCCGCAGGCCTAGCCGTGTGCTTAATGCACAGGACTGGCCACTCTAGAAATAACGAACTGAGCGGATAGAGGTAGTCAGGAGCTTTGCTAGAAGAAGGTCTAGTCAGGCGGGCAGAACAACGACCAGGCACTAGGCACCTGAAAAGGCTGTGGACACTTCCTCCTCTCCTGGGCACGCTCGGGAGTGACAGTGCCTCAGGGAGGCAGGTGTGTCTCACTTGGGGATACATCCAGGGTTTTCACCCCATCTGAATCCAAACATGTGCCTTGGGAGTGTCGCAGGTTACACTGGGCGATAACTTCTAGGTTAGCAATTTGAAACTACTAGCCTCTTGCTCCTTGAGAGAAAGACGAGGCGTTCTACTCTGGCAGACAGTTCCAGGGGCAGACACCGCAGGGGAAGTTCCACTCTGTTCTATGGAGCCGGCATCAACTCCATGGCAATTAGCAACTCTTTGGGGAACTGCACTGGTGAAAGCATCCTGGTCTACCTCCCCACATTCTGGAGAGCAGCGGCAGCCTTCTTCTGTCTTTCCCCCAAGGGGAACCAACCAGATTTAGATGTGAGACTGTTTGCTTCTTGCTGGAGCTGCTCAGGCGTTTACAGCCCTCTCACTTCCCTGATGTCTGCACTTGAGTCTTGTCTCGAAGTGCCTTTTTACACAAAACAAACCACTTTTGATTTTGAATTAAAACTCACTTCTGAATTAAACTTTTAAATCACGTTCATATCTTCGTTGCTGCAAGGATGTGGTGAATGCCACCGTTTTTCTCTAATTCTAGATACATGTTTTCTTTTGTGTAGAGACCATACAGTGAGCTCAAAACATCATTATTCATGGCATTTCAAAACTGTTTGGCAAATGGTCGAAATGCTATCCTCCCACTGACACAGTATCTCCTTCCTAGTAATACCTTCTGATAAACAGAGCTGATCCAGTTTGAAACATTCCTTGTGGAGTCAAGCATAAACACTCTCTCAATGTTGGGGATGCTCCTAGATTGGGAAGGGAATCGGCTGGAATTTGTTTTGAAGTAACGAATGTCCGTATCTGCTCAGTTCAGAAGGCTTTGCAGCTAGTGCAGTATTCATTGCTAAAGAAAATTCTTCTGCTGTCAGACAATTAAAAAGAATTGCTTTTAGATAACAATCCTGGATTTTAAACATGCTTTCTGGTTTAAAGGCGCAAAGATATTTTTAAAAATCTTTTTTTATTTTTGTCATTGTTGAACATATACACGGCAGAAGGTACACCGATCCTATAGTTTCTACATGAGCCACCGGGGACGCCACTGGTACTGCTCAGATCATGTGACCATTTTCATCCTCCCTTCTTGAGTTGCTCTTTCCCCATTCACACAAACTCACTGTCCCCAGGGCTCCAATCCAATCCTTTGACTTGTTGTTTTCAATTTAGAGGAGCCCTGGTGGCATAGAGGTTACGTGTTGGGCTGTGATCAGCAAGGTCAGCAGTTTGAAACCACCAGCCACTCCTCAGGAGACAGACAGGGCTTTCTACTCCTGTCACGAGTTACAATCTCAGAAACTCACAGGGGGCAGTTCTACCCTTTTCTATAGGGTCTCTATATGAGTTAATCTGGTCCTATAGAAACAGTTCGTAAAAGAACACGATGGACAAGCAGACCACCAGGCCTGTCTCCTGAGGTTTGAACTGCCAATCTTTAGGCGAGTATTGAGTGCTAGATACCCAGCCATACGCATGTTCTCTTTCCCCTTGGCACATTGCTGGGCTTCATTTCCAAGTTCCTCTCATGAAAGTGGAGCCATGTGATTGCGTTCTTGATAATGGCGGATGGGGAAGGGCCCTTGACGGAGCGCCCTGGAGGAGGCCAAAACTACAGATGGAGGCGCAACAGTGTGAGACCAAGCACACCTCGCCTCTCTTAAAGACATTCGACTGTTATGCAAGGAATTAGACTTTTACTCTTCTAAGCCTTGATATTTTAAATCTGTAATAATAGTGAGCTTACATTGGTGAAGACCTGTAAAAAAAACAAAACAAATAAAACACCATTGCCCTCAAGTTGATTCCAACTCTTAGTGAGGCCATAGGCCAGTGCGGAATTGCCCCGTAGGGTTCCCTCCCAGTCTTTATGGAAGCAGACTGCCACAGCTTTCTCCTGGGTAGTGGCCCGTGGGCTTGACCTGCTGATCTGTGGTTAACAGAAGAGTACTTAACCATGGAGCCACTGGACCTCCTTCAGACTAATATAACAGATGTTGTATTTACTTCTATTTATGGTTTCTAGGGCTTCTTTTTCAAAAAAGAAAAGAAAGCGAGAAGTAAACTCTTAGAGAACAGTCTCTTCCCCCCCACAGGCAGTGGTCTATCCAGCTGCTATTGAGTCGATACTGACTGATGGCCACCTCCTGTTTGTCAGAGTACAAGCGTGTGGGTTTTCAATGGCTGATTTTAGACGCCTTTGGGTGGACTTGAATCACCAACCTTTGGGTTAGCAGCTGGACTTCAGACGCTGGCGTTGGTACCATGGAATACAAAAAAACCCCAACCTCCGCCATCGAGTCAACTCTGACTCACAGCCATCCCACAGGACTGTGTACCACTACTCCTTAGGGTGTCCACAGCTGCGGATCTTTATAGGAGCAGCTAGCCTCGTCCTTCTCCCTCGGAGTGGCTGCTGGGTTTGAAAGGTCAACCTTGCAGTTCACAGACCAACACTCTACCCACAGCACTACCAGGGATCCTTATGCAATGGAAATGGAAGAAGATAGCATCTCTATCTTTAAGGAACTTGAAATTTGCTCAAAGACTTTAGAATGTGCCCTGGGAACAAACAATACAACAGCTAATTATAAGGCAATGTGATTGAAGGGCACTTATCGACAACTCCAAGCAGACATTAGGCAGGGAGAAACCGGAAAGCCACCCATGCAGGCAACGACGGGGTTGGATCAAGGGAAGGCGAGGCAATGCAGACAGAAGGGCCAGTTGGGCAAAATCTCAGAGAAGGGGCTTGCTGTGTTTAGAGCGCTCGGACTGTGTGGAAGAGCGAAGAGTGTGGGGGCTCATGAGGCTGGGATGTAAGCAGGATAGAGTGAGACAGGATTCTTCCTGCCAAGACTTTATCCCAGCAACAAATTGTCTCTGAGCTCTTTGGCTTTTCACTCCATCAATTTAAAAACAAAATGAAAAACAAACCTTCCGTGATTTTGGATTCAAAAAGGACCTATGTGTGTTAGTATGTTGTTAGTGTCAATTCATCGCATGTACCACAGGGCCGAACACTGCCGGGTCCTGTGTCAGCCTCACACTGGCTCTTATGCTTGAGCCCTTTGTGGAGCTATGGTGCCCATCCATCGCCTCAAGGGGCTTCTTGTTCACTGACCTTCCACTTCACCACACTGCATGTCTTTTTCCAAGGACTCGCCTCTCCTGATAATGTATACTGGGTATGTGAGACAACGTCTCGCCAGCCTTGCTTCTAAGGACCATTCTGATTAGACTTCTTCCAAGACAGATTTGTTTATTCTTCTGGCAATAGTACCACATTTAGCAACATGAATATAAACAGTAGACATTAAAAAAGTTATGATGCTTCAATCCCTTCCCACTGGCCAGGCTGGTGCACCCTCTTTGATGTAAGCACACCCTTTGGGACCCCTTCAGGAGGCCAGAAAAGAGGCAGGTGGTGAACACGCATCAGCAGGGGGAGGTGTGCTGACAGGTGGAAGGTATTTAAGGAAGATCACTTAGCCTGCCAGGTAGAGAATGAGTCGGAAGGAAAGAGACTTTTGGTAGGAAAATGAGTTCTAAGCAAGAGGACATGGTACTCTGGTACATTCTTTGCAGGCATATTTCCCCATTTGCTGCATCCTTCTGACTACAGGCTCTCTGGATACATCATTTCAATAGCTGGAGTCCTGGATGAGAGGGAAGAAGCCCTGGTGGCACTGTTGGGTAAGTAAAAGACTGCTAACCACAAGGTCTGTGGTTCAAGCCTACCCCGCACTCCATGGGAGAAAGATGAGGCTATCTGCTCCTATAAACGTGAACAGCCCTGAAAATCCTACATCAGGTCGTGATGAGGCAGAATCGATTAGATGGTTGTGGGTTTGGTTTTTTCTTTTCGGGTGAGGGTGTGGAGAAGACCAAGAGGTAGGACTTAGAAGACAAGGATGAGGTTCTCTCTCTGCTGTGGACATGCCACCGAGACACACACCTGACCCTTCTGAGAGGACCAGTGATGCAGAAAACAGAAAGGCGCACATGGGCAGCAAAGGGAGGGAAACACTTGTTGTCCAGTTCTTGCCCCAGAGCTCCTGGGAGAAAACCCAGTCCGTTCTCTCAGTGAGAAGCCTCGTGGTGGCTGCAGCGGGCTGTCAGCAAGAGCAGCTGCTACTGAGGACTCGTAGGAGCAGGACTGTGGAGTCCACTGAGCAGCGACGGTTCACATTCCCAGTTTCCCCTCACACTGCCGTCATCTTTTTAAAAAAGCAGTTTTACTGGCATATAATTCAAGTACCACACAATTCAATGGTTTAACTATAGTTAAAAGAGTTGTGTAATCATTACCACAATCATTTTAGAACATTTTCTTCATTCTTGTACCCATGAATATTAGCTCCCCATTAACCACCGATCTCCCCTACCATAACCCTAGGCAACTATTAATCCAGTTACTGTCTCTGTGAACTACCTCTCCTGGATTTCATCTGAAGAAAACCATACAAAAACCTCAACAGCAACAAAATGAGACACAGAAGGACCTCAGCCACGAGAAAGCAGAAAATTATAGACACTAGAGCGCATTGAAAATGGGCCGATTCATGTACATATCTTTCTATGGCAGTACACTGACGTTATGGACAGACTTGGGGCCTCTGCTCACGCCTTCCCTCAATGCAAGAGCACTTTCACACCTTAGTAGGAGTTAAATCAACCCTTGATTGTCCCAGGGGGGTTGGACTTTATACCGTTTACCTGCTTTGTCCTTTGCTGGAGCGACCACAAGCACCAACGGGTACGTGTGGGAGAAAAGTGCGTGGAAACTCTCTGAGGACCCAGAACTAGTAGGTGGCCTGTTGAGTCCCACCCCCAGAGGTGACATCCACACTCCTTCCACCCAGGCCCAGGCGGTGAGGCGCGGACAGCCACTCCACTCTGGGTGGGGCTTTAGGTGGAAGGCCTTGGAAAATCTCCCCAGAAAAAGGCCGTTCTGCAGTTCTTTGGCGCTGTCCCACGGATGCGCCGCGGGAGGCGGGTTTGCAATCTACACGACACAAGTCGACATTGAAAAGGGGAATGAGATCCTCGTGGTCTAGTCTTTCCAAGTTTACCAGGCGGGAAGTGAAGTTAATCTGGGTCTCTCCCCAGTGTTTTCTTACTGTGGCGGCTGCTGTCTTTTTTTTCTTCTTCACATTCCACAACCGCACCCCCGCCACCCCTGGTCTGAACCACTGGGTTTTCACAGGCTGTCACACGCGTCCCGCTCTGAAGCAGGGCTCCGTGGTGTCTCTGTCGATGAGGCTGGCGTCCCCTCTGCGGTGGCAGCAGGCGGCATTCAACACGGTTCCAACCTGTTGGGCAGCTCATTTGGTTTATGCTCTAGGATCCCAACTATTTGCTCTCATCCGATGCGTTTTCTCATGCAGAAGGGGAAGTACGTTGGAACTTACAGGCATGTCTGTAAGTTGGAATTTAGGAAAAAATAGCTTCAAGTGTGCCATTGGGGTCTTACAAAGGCACGATTAACAATATTTTTGATAACACTCATGTTCAATGCCCTGTCCCCTGCCAGACCAGTCACAGAGCCTCCCTGCTCTTCAGTTTTCTCTGTGTGACAAGAGAGTGGTGTGACCAACCATGTGAGGTCATCACAGGAGAAAACAAGTTGTCAGTGGTAAGGGACATCATACCATGAATACCAGTCGTCAGGACTGACAGCCCATTCATGTTGTGGTTGCTGCTAGTTGCTTAGGGTTCATGGAACCTCATTTGTACCCTTGGCTGGTGAAGCCAAGATCTGTTCAGTTGGATTATTGCCTTGAAATGAAATGGACTTAATGTAGAAATGGACAAAAGTATTCAGGAGTTTATAGACTAAGACAACTAGGAACCTATTTTGTGTTTTGAAAGCACTAGGCTAAACTGGGTATTGATGGTATCCACCAAGTCTCTTAGTGGCTGCTAGATCCCTGGCTCTGGGCATGTGGTGTAAGTCACATTTCTGATGCGATAGAACCCCGGCCTTCTTGTTGACCACAGTCCCCCATTCTTAGCACAGTCCTGGCACATGGGTCACAGTTAGATGCCATGCGGTCGGTCCAATTTACAGTGCGTGCAGCAGAGGAAAACGTTATGTGCAACAGAACAAGTGACTACCTGATCCCGCGACACCCTTCACAATTGTTCCTGGGTTTGAGCCTATTGCTGCAGCTACCGTGTTATCTATTCTGTACAGAGTCTTCTTGCGTGTGTGTGTGTGTGCCCATTGATCCCCTGTTTAAGGACATCGTATATTAAGGGCAGCGTGTTCAGAACATCATGTTTGACACAGAGAGACACTTCACAAATACTTACATTCTCCAAGTGAATCCCTGCATTGGCCAAGTCAAATATCCATTCAACCGATCCTTCACTACCTCTTTGTCTTTCATCTCCTGAAACTGTGGCTTGGATTATGTCACTAGATCGGCAAGCAAAAATCACCTTCTCAGCAGGGATTTCCTTGTATGGCCTGGCCAGGGCAGGGGAAGCACAGGGGATTTTGAGCATGGGTGAGAGAGCAGGGCATTTGAAAACAATGGGTGGGTGACACCTGGAAAAAGTCCCATCAGGTCTTCCCAACCTCCTGTCATTTTACCAATTGCTGCAGAGTAGGTTCTCAGGTGCCCTAGAACTTTCCTGCCTATCTGATGGGGACAAAGGTGAAACACACTCACCCACAATGGTGACCAGGGCCCCTGATCACTGACTGTTCATTTCACTCCACGCTTTATTTCAGGGCCTAAGTGAAACACGAGCAGAGTCAGATGGATTGATCTCACAGGTATTTGTGAAGAACACAAGGCCATCGCTCCAATTTCCCGCAGTTGAGAGGCTATAATTGGCCCTGCTGCGAAATTTCACCATACTCCAACACATGAGAGTTCAGTCTCATAAAGCTAACTCAGAGAAAGCTCTGATCAACTTACAAGGCCAGATATTATGTGAGCATGAGGTTGCCAAGAAAATGAGTCAGACACTGATAATCCCTTTGCTAAGAGATGAGGGGGGAAATAAGCTGGAAAGCCTTAATATTTTAATTAATTTCTTCCAGAACAAGAAAAATTAATATCTTTCATTGATAGTTTTGCATTATAGCATTCCCACACAGTAAGTACCCTGTAATAGACCCTCAACTTATAAGCCTTGCACTTTTTCTTTTCATCTATATTCTAGTTGAAGCTCCAACCATCAGATTTTCAAAGAGTAAGAATTAACTTTTTTGTTGCTGATTTTAGTTTAAAATATCAGAGGCCAAGGCAATTGAAGTTCTGTCACTTTATTGAAATATTTTTAAAAATGTAAAGCCTCCTGGGAATCACAATGAAATGTAACATGCAAATATGGAGATGTCAGTCCAAAAAAAATTCACGTGATGGACTGCAGTGGGCAAAACCTCTTGAATGTTCTGAAAAGCAAAGACGTCACTTTGATGATGAAGTGGGCCTGACCCCAGCCCTGGTCTTTTCCATCGTCTCACATGCATGTGAGAGCTGGTCAGTGGGAAACAGCAAACAGCAGCGGAATGAATGCACTTAAACTTTGGCGCTGGCAGAGTTCCCGGGACTGCCAGAAGAACACACAAATCAGTCTTAGGCCAGAATGCTCCTTTGTAAGGATGACAAAACTCCTTCTGGCTTGAGACACATCCTTAGCAAAGACTAATTGCCAAAAAGGACATCATGTCTGGGAGTGGAGACGGCCAGTGGAAAGGAGAGACACGCTCGGTAAGATAGGCAGACACAACAGCCCCGACTATGGAGTTAACCATCCCAGAGAGCCTTGTGATGACACAGGATCAGTCCACTTTTTTTTCCAGTTTATTATAACTGTACATAAGATTATGAGGCGATTGTGGGAACAAAGATTTAAAGATGAGGTAGGATGTCTGACTGCACTTTGCTGTGTTTTCGACTTCTCTATCCAGCTTCAAGACCTCCCCCACGCTGCCGTGTGCCTCCTGGCTCTGGAGGTATTTTCTGTTTCTCATCCCTTAAGAGACCACTTCATCACTTCATCCATCTTCGAATGCCACCCTTTCTCTGAAACCTTACTGGGCTAAAGGTCCGGGTACTAAACAGGTCTGTTTTGGTTCGGGTCACCTCAATGGCCACTCCTCAGTCTCTTAGCTTGCACCTTCTCTCCTCACCCTGACCTTGTTGTATGCTTCAGGCTCGGTGTCGGGACTCTTCCCTATGCATATCCACTCCTCCCACAATCATGAAATCTTATGGCTTTCAATCCCATCTATATGCCAGTGACTGGCATCCTACGGTGGTGCAAATGGTTAATGTGCTCGGCTACTAACCAAAAGGTTGGAGGTTCAAGTCCACCCAAGAAAGGCCAGGAAATCTACTTCTAAAATATCAGCCAATGAGGACCCTTTGGTGATTGGTTCTCCTCTGACACATGTGGGATCATCATAGCTAGAATTCCTTCCACGGTAACTGGATATGCTATCGTGTAGTGAATTTGTACCTCTAGCTCCTAATCTTTTCCCTCAGCTGCATACTCATACATCAGCATCTTACTTGATAGCGCTACCTGGATGTCTAATCAGCATCTCACATATAGTACGCCAAATATACAATTTTTGACTTCCAACAAGGTGAAGAAGACCCAAATCTTTACAACTGGACCAAGAGGTAAGATCATGATGAATGTAGAAAAGGTTGAAGTTGTCAGGGATTTTTTTCTTGCTGGACCCCACAATCGATGCCCATAGAAGCAGCAGTCAAAGGATGCATTGTATTGGGTAAATCTGCTACACAAGACCTCGTTAGAGTATTGAAAAGCTAGGGCATAACTTTGAAGACCAAGGTGTGGCTAGCCAGAGCCATGGCATTTTTAACTGCCTCATATGCATGTGACAGTTGGACAATGAGTGCAGAAGAACTGATGCATTTGAACTGTGTTGCCGGAGAAGAATATCGAAAGTCCCATGGACTGCTAGAAGGACAAACCGATCTAGCTTAGAAGAAAGTACAGGCAGAATGCTCCTTATAGGCAAGAATAGTGAGACTTCATCTTATATATTTTGGACATGTTGTCAGGAGAGACCAGTCCCTGGAGAAGGACATCATGTTTGGTAAAGTAGCAGGACAACAAGAGGCAGGTCCTCAGGACATGGACTGACGCAGTGGCTGCAATATTGGGTTCACGCATAGGAACCATTGTGAGGATAGTGCAGGAGTGGGCAGTGTTATGTTCTGTTGTGCGTAAGGCCCCGCTGGGTCAGAACTGACTTGATGGCACCTAACAACCACAACAAAACAAAGTTCAGACTTCTAGGTAGAGGAGAGGTGTTATTGGATTAACATTTTACGGTCTTTCAACACTACTCCCCAGACGAAGCTAGCTAAATATAGAAAACGGTCAAGGGGTGAGGAACATTGAGACGTGAGAGGTACATGTCTGTTGAAAGCTCACTGACAGCAAGGATTGTATGTACTTTCAATTGATGGCATGCTGGTATCATGCCAGTTTTCCTATCACACCATCCTTACAACAATCCGGAAGTTGATAGTGTGGCCCGACGGTCACATCAGAACACGGAGCTCCAGAGTGCTTAACTGTCTCGCTCAAGGTCACAAAGCCAGTAGGGAGGGCAGTAAGGGACAAGTCTTAAGGAATCATATTTGATATTCCCCACCCCGTGGTCACGTGTCCGTTGAAAATGAGGATCCGTGACTCATATTCTATTCCTAAGCTTCATGGCCATTAGCCTAAAGTGTTTACAAAATTTTGTGCTAAATGAACGTGACACAAAAGAAATCTAGTGGGTTCTTTTGACATAAATGTTGCAGGAGCATAAAAAACATGAAAACATTAAAAAATTATTGTAGCAAATGTAGCAACACATTGTTTACCATTCCAGCACGCTTCCTGCATATAACCCAGCGCCAACGGTAATTATTATGCTCTCCATGTTGTCCAACGATTATCTGGGTGTATTTCCCCATCACCTGTAGCAGAACCCCAGCATCCCCTAAGCAGTGCATCACCCCTTCACCTATCACCCACATGCCTATTCTAGATAGTTCATATAAGTGGAATCATACTTGCTCCAAAAGGAACTTTTACAGTGAGAGTAAGTTTTTGGTATTTTTTAAGTTCATTTTTGGCATAGAGAACATTATCTGAGTGCCTCTTTCTATTAATATACACCTGGACAAAGACTATCTGTACGACAGATAGAATAGTTCAGAGCCACCAGGGGGTTCAAGTGAAGTATGGATTTTCTTCTTGACACAGGTCTGTGGGAGAGTAAACCTTTCAGGTTCTTTCCCTGGATCTTGACATCTGTTCAGCTAGTTCAGTTACTGGCGTTCAAACCCACAGCTTGGCAGAAGCACCCCTCTAGGCACACGTCCATAGGACAGCGTGGTCTGTCTGCTTTGCCTGTGGGGGCCCAGGGACTTACTGCTTCTACAGACCCAAAGAAAGGACCCACTTCACTCTGAGTTCTAAACGCTTCGAGCAAAGCCAAACATTGGTGGGGAAAAGAAAGTTGGGAAATCTTTCGGCTGTTGAAAAGATTCATTTTCATAAATACCTCCTTGAGACTGTTACTTTCAGAACCTGCCCAGTTCCTGTCCAAAGAAGTTAGTAAAAAATTGAAACAAACAACCCAAACTGTGTCTTCCAAAGGTATTGCATTATTCAGTTTCACCAAAATAAATACATAACAATAATAAAGTAAACACTTTCTCAAGGCTGACTCCTTCATTAAAAAGATCATTCCAAGCAAGTGTTGTTTGGTAGTTTTTAGGGATAGATTTCTGAAAATATTTTGTACAGTGCTTCCACAATATTTCCTTTCCCTAATATACATCAGTAAGTCCCTGGGTAGCACAAGCCATTGATTGACTGCTCAACTACTAGCCGAAAAGCTGGAAGTTCAAACCCACCCAGAGCTGACTCAGAAGAAAGGCCTGGCAATCCAAACGGTCAATACCCTGAAGCCCCGCCAGAGCACAGTTCTACTCTGTCCACAAAGGTTGCTGTGAGCCGATTAGACTCAATGGTAACCGCCAACAACAATATGCACCAACATTAATGCTAAAGCTGTCCCCAAACCTGCTGACTGAACAATGAAGTATATGCTGGACTGTGTAGGAATGTGACAGGTAGGTTTATTGTGCCAACCTGGCCATGTGGGATTAATTGAAGGGCAGAGAGATAAATGGCTTGGTAAGCCTCACCTTTCTTGTCTCTTGCTCTTTGATGCCCGGACCAGTCTATAACTGCCTTAGCTGGTTCTCTGCCTCAATTTGCAAGCTACACTACCTGTGGGACACCTAACCCGTGGATTGTGTCACTATAGTTTGAGGTTCCTTCAAGATTTTCTTCATCATGCTACTGGAGTATACATCATTTGAACTGGGGACTATCAGACCCTGTCATCTGGCTGACTCTTGGTGACCTGCCTTGCTGTTTGCTGCCTGTGGCCGGATTGCCTGAATTGCTCTACAGAGAACTCAGCTGTCTGCTTCCTTGACTTGCACCCTGCGGCCCTCAAGACTTGAAGGACAGTCAGTGTATTCGCTGTCTCATGGAAGTGAGTTGTACTGAGCCATTTGTACTGCTCTGTAGACTAATTAGCTGTTTATTTCTTATGTTGTAGATATCTAGCTATAGAAATATATCTGAAGCCATAAGTGTCCTGGTTTTGTTTCTCTAGAGAACCCTGTCTAACATAAGGGTTTGACCCAAATCTCCTATTATCTTTATCATTACGACATTATCATGCTTTTGTTTTCACTGTTAAATAAAAGGACCAATTCCCAAAGGGTTAAGGACCCAGATGCTAATGTTCGTCTAAATTTAGACTCTTCCTTTCTTTATGCGTCTCCTAAGGAGTAAACATCACGAAGCCCAGTGCGCAACAGGGCAGACACTCTGATCGTGTGAAAAGACAAAAAACGGCAAAGAAACAATTGAAGTCGATGATCTGAGAGTTCGTAAGTTTTCTTGGTTTGGGCTCACAGCGAGGAAAAGAGCCCGTTTGTTTCATTATTACTGAGCATCCTTGCCGGCCAACAAGAAAGTATGGCCAAATGTTCTAAAACAGAAATAAGAAGTCCAGATTTCGTCTGTTATATCATATTAGCATAAGCTCTTTATCTGTTTGGGGCTTAAACGGACAGACAGATCATTTCACTGTTTGCTCAACGCGCCGAGAATTGTTTCCTTTTAAAGGCAAACACCTCTGGAAAGAACAGTCCATATGCTTGGATGCCCAAAAAAGGTGTTTTGTGATTAAAAACCACACCAAACCCGTACGTGTACATTATGAAGTGCAAAGATGGCAAGAGGGAGGTGGCCTCAACAATGGCTCCTAAGACTGTCACAGAACCTTCCTGCCACGCAGCAGAAACACCGACGTGTCTCAGTTTGTAAGATCACGTGCGTTTCTAGAAAGAAGGGTGGAATCATTACTTACATCCCAGGTTCCAGCGCGGGGCTCGTCTCTCCCGGCGATGCAGACCTTTGCCTGGCCACGGATCCTTCACCCTGGCCGACAGCGAGCTTAATCTGCAGGCAGGGTGGAATGTGTGGCCTTGCACTTGCTGTTCTTTTCTGTTTTCAGAGGGCCAGCAGCGCAGGCTGTTTCCCTGGCAACCAGGAGGAAGCGGGCTGGCCTACAAGCTCCATTAGCCACCCAGCAGGAGAGAACCTGCCTAGGGGGCTCCTGGTCGACTCTTTGGGGACCTGTCGGGCAGTACCTGGGGAGGCTGGCCCTGAAGGACCCTGAAGGACTGACTGGCCCTGATGGAAGTTAGCCAGGAATTGAATGAGACCCCTTCGCCCTGCTACTTTCGCCACTCTCTTAGGTCTGGTGAATGATTAAAAAAGAAACGTGCAAACCCAGCCAGTTCTGATTCATGGGGGCCCCAACGCGTTACAGAGTAGAACTGAGTTCCAGAAGGCTCCCTTGGCTGGAAGCCCGATAGATGCAGATCTCACCAGGGCTCTCTTGGTGCCAAGGGGTGGGGTCAAACACCAGTTGAGTGTAACAGTTGAGTGCCCAGCAGCTGGCGACCAAGGTCTCCACTGCTGGAGAAATGATCCTCGCTGTTCCAAAGAGGCCATATATTCATTTTAATTGTACAGGTGCAGTCTTGATTTCCTCTTTTGCGTTCATTAAAAAAAGATGTTTAAAACCACAAAAACAATCAAATATATAAAAAATATGCTGTATGACACTAACTGTTGGGTTTCTCTCTCCAGCCTAAATTTCCAGCCTCGGTCCTTGGCTCCGCACGAGAAAGATTTCACGCCGAAGCCGGGCTCATGATCCAAGTGAATTTAATGAAAGTTCAAAGAAGCATCAGGTTTTACACGGCACCCATAGGATTCCTTTGACCATGCGGCCTGGCAGAGACTGCTCCGGGACACGCAAGGGTCTCTCCCCTCCCACGAAGACGACCAGACCACCAAGCAAGACCCTCTCCCTCTCTGTTCCTGCCTTTTTAAGGGTTCCCAGGGGAGGCGTGGTGAACGACCCCAGGTCGATCCCATTGGCTAAATTGCAGTCACCTGGCCCAGGTGGGCTGCTCCAGGTGTAACGCCCATCTGCGCCCTCCGGCGCAGTTTTGTCCTTTGCTGGCTCTCCTGGGCATGCGTAAATGGACTTCCCAATTCCCTAAGCTAAGCTGCCTAACATAACTAGAACAAAAAACTCAAGCAATAAAACCTCAGACCCATCGCCATTGAGTTGATTCTGATTCGTAGCAACCTTCTACAGGGTTTTCGAGACTATAAATCTTGATGGGCGGAGAGAGCCCCATCTTTGTCCCGAGGAGCGGCTGCTGGGTTTCACCTCCCACCGGGCAGTTCGCAGTCCAACGTTGACCAAGTGAGAACAGTCTCACTCGTTAAAACCCAAGGAGAATAGAACAAGTAATTTGCACTTGCTGACCTGCATATTATTCAATATTTTTTTAAAAAAGAGAGCACTTCACTCTCCAGATTCCTTGTCCCTCAGAGAGAGAGAGAGAGAGAGAGAGAGAGAGAGAGAGAGAGAGAGAGAGAGAGAGAGAGAGAGAGAGAGAACTTCACTACTCCCTCACTCACTAATTACTCGAACGACCAGATGCTCTGAGAATGGTGGGACTTTCTACTCCCGTCAAGAGTGACAATCTAAAAACTCCCAGGGCAGTTCTGCCCTGCCCTATAGGGTCCCATGAGTAGGAAACGACGCAATGCAGTGAATTTGTTTGAAATCATTTTACTGGGGGTTCTTACAGCTCTTACCACATTCTGCTAAGTAGCTAGACACAGGAACCAGGGGTTGAGCCTCTACATGCCAAAGCCGCCTACAGGAAGTTGGAAGCCAATAAAGGCTAAGGGGCATGCACCAATTCAAGCCTGAGCCAGGTGGGCGGTGGCACACCTAGGTGGGCCATACACCTGGGTTGGCCCAAAGTAGGCCAGGTGGGCTTAATTCAGCCAATGGTGTCAACCAGTACCGTCGACCACCTCTCCCAGACGAAGGGCCTGAAGGCCAGAACTTTGAGACCACCGGTCCCTTTTCAGCTGCTCCTCTGCCTTCGTCTTCCATCACGCTGCTGTCTCTCGGGCCTCGCGCTGCCACGTGGGTGTGCAGTCCCATGAGGTTGCCTGTGTTCAGTGAATGTAAAGCCTGAAACTTCTTCTGTCCTTTATAAAAACCCACTTGGATCAAACCGGGCTTCGATGTGAATGCTTTCTCATGAGAGGCCAAGACCCGAGGTATTTCCACCCAGGAAACCTCACAATTCCATTGTGTTTGGTTTTTTAATGACCATTACCACACCCAAGCACTCTTCTGGGAGTTTTAAGGGACACAGACATGTAATGGTTTTTCTTTTAAAAATCAACAACAATAAAAACCTACGTCAGGAAGGGGTTGTGTAATAGTTCGTGGAAAACTTTCATTATCTTTTCATTGTGTTTTTCCACAGACTTTCAGAAGCCACTGTGTAGAAGGGGTTATTATCTGAGTGTGGGAAATGTGCGAAGGGAGGTACAAAGAAAATACATGGATTCAGTAAAGTGAGGTGATGTGTTAGCAAGGAGACTAGAGAAGTCTTCCCAGAGAGGCTGCGGCTGACTTGGATCTTAAAGATGGCTAGATTTGTGTAGCCGGGCATATAGGGAAAGGGGAGTGTTATGGTGTGAATTGTACACTCCAAAATGTGTGTTTAAATGTAACCCCTATATTTATAATTCCATTTGGGAATGGGTTTTCTTGTTAGGCTATTGAGGTAGTATTACTGCATGGTTTGCCTTGAGTGGATTTCTTTTGATATAGATCTATATCCATATAATATATAGTATAAATCCAATTTTGGATTGCTGTATGTATATACATGTGTGTGTACGTGTATACTCTTTGCCCTAGAGTCCATTCCAATTCAAAATGACCATATATAGGTCAGAGTAGGATACCCCATAGGGTTTGAAGACTGCAAGTGTCTATGGAAGCTCCTGTGGAGAGACTGGTGGGTTTGAACCACTGAGTTTTTGTTTGCCGTCCAGGCTTTGAGCACCGTACTACCAGGACACCTCTGAGGTATAAAGGGAGCAGGTTCAGCAAGCAGAGGTGGGCCAAGATAGATACCACACCACACAGATCAGCAAGGAGCAGAATACAAGCAAAGACAAAAAGACCTTCTCCCAGAGCCAGCTTCTCCTGGAGCTGGCGCCCTGAATTTGGACTTTAAACAGCGAGAAAATAAATGCTTGCAGTCAAAGACACCCCCTGTAGTATTTCTGTTCCAACAACAGCAGGTAACTGGGACATACAGTAATGCTCCTAGATGCTTTGATAAGTGGGCATAAGCTGACGAATAAATCCTTTCTCCTTTCTCACCCCAGACACAGAATCCTGAGATGCATGTCGTTTGACTTCTAAGGGGGTTCATAGGATCAAGCAACTCAAGCCATTAAGAAAATTGCTGGAGCAGAGGTGGAGATGCGAGGAGAACATCGGGCCTATTCAGCTATTTTGAAAGTCAGTAGTGAATCATAGTTAGGGAACTGCAAGGAGAAGAGGGGAAGCCATGGTTGATGTTTAGCTTCTGTAAATCTGTAAAGCAAATACATGGATTCTACCATATCAGAAGAAAGGAACATCGATCTTGATTTATATATATATGTATATATATATATATATATATATATATATATATATATACATACACACACACACAGTTTAATTGGAATCTAATTCACAAATTGTAAATTCAATAGTTCAATCTTGGTTCAAACCTTGATGCTGCCACCTTTCAGCAAGTCCTTTAACCTTTATGAGCCTCAGTTTCCCTATCTATAAGGTAAGGGTAGTAGCAATAGAAGAGCTAATAAATGAGATAATACACGTGGTGGTCTGTCTAAGGATGGTAGAGGGAAAGGCTGGCTTGGCCATATGCCAGCTGTCTTGACGCTCCAGAGTACGGTGGCTAATACTATTGTTGGGCATAGTCAACATAGGGTCCCACATACCTGTCTATTGCCTGCCTCTACTACAGAGATCGGAACGCTAAACTACTCAGCATATACATAGAGAACCCTTGTAGTCAGGGTTCCAGATAGGATTCATTTATTTTCAATATTTTATTGTGACTTGGGGGAAAGCTTACACAGTATATCACTTTCTCATCCATAATTTATACCCAGTTTATTTCTTCACATTATTTGCATGTTCCTCGAAGTCACAGGACTCTCCCCACTCCTCCCTGGCATCCCTGTTTCCAGTCTCCTTTCCTGCCCCTTCCTGCCTTCTGAGGTTTGCTTTTGAAAAACAAACAAACAGATGAACAAACAAACAAAAACCCCAAACCAAATCAAAACCCCTTTTGGTTTCATATGATTGATTGTTTGGAGAAGTACGTGCCTCACAGGTGTTGTCTGGTCATTTTATAGGCCTCTTTCTTGTTCAGTAGAAAGCTGGTCCCGGATGGAGTCACATGGCTTGAGGGCCATGAGACTTTAGGAAATGAGTTAGGTGGGCAGAAAGAGGAGCGTGCGCAGCAGCTGTTTGGCTGCCGTGGGTCTGTGAAGGAGTGGCGTGATCTGGGACCTCGCCACTGTTGTGGTTGCCTTCTGATGGCGTTGCTCTCTGGCACTGAGAGCTGTAGCGTGAGTCTGGAGTTGACAGTTGTCATCTGGCTTCCTGTTGGAGAATGCGACTTCTTAATTCAGCTGCTTCTTGATTGTGGAGGAGACAACAGCTCCCTGATAGCTCACTGCGTGGTGACTTTCAGTGTTCCGCCCCACCAATGATTTAAAAATCATCAACAACAAATAAAACCTGCTTTTGTTTAAACAAGCTAGAGTGAATTCTAAGATCCCCAGTGGTGTAGTGGGCTACGTGTTGGGCTGCTAACCGCTAGATCAGCAGTTCGAACCTACTGGTGAAAGCCATCCGTGGGGGAACAATGAGACTTTGCTGCCCCATAAAGAGTTACAGCCTCAGAAACCCACAGGGCCAGGTTTGCCCTCTCCTACAGGGTTGCTATGCGTCAGAACTAACTCGATTACTTCTGTGAATTTAGTTCAGGAGTGAACCCTGCTATTTGTAGTCGAGAGGTCTGACTGACACACCACTTAGATCTAGTCAATAGGAGGGGGCAGGGCTTCAAGAGGGGATGGAAAATGGGACGAAAAGGCAATGGGAATGTCTCAGCAATTTTTTGAAGTTTCCTCATAAAAAGTAAGTGGGCGTTTGCTGGTACTGCCTCATCTGCTTCTTCCTGCTTGAACGTAGACACAGTGCTGGAAGAGCCGTGTCCACCAATAAGGTGGACAGAGAAGATAGCAGGAACTTAGTGCGTTGAGACCCTGAATTGCTGTACCGGCTCTGCTACCTGACCTGAAAAATGAATATAACAAGACTTGCCCACAGTTATTTTAAAATCAAATGAAAACAGACGAAGCCTTTAGGAGAAACTGGGCAGAAAAGAGCCATTCAATCATGGTAGCCATTCTAATTTCTGATTGCTGTTTGCCACTGTATGACCTGGATGCCTTTCAAGACTCCTTGGTGAATCAGGGGCTGCACTGAAGGCAAGGAGGTGCGAGGATGTGGAGGTGAGTGTCTCCCTGGAAGCTTCAAGGCCAAAGCTAGAGCCGCTGGTGAAATGTGGCTCGGCCGGATCGCTGTGTGTGGCATGGTGTACGTTTACCACAGGGTTTCTATCACCTCATCTCTTTGAAGCATTGAATTCCACTGGTTCTTTGTGTCAACTGGAACAAGCACTTCCATTCGTTGAGAAAAATTGAGCTTTGGCAAACTGTTCCAGAGGAAGGAAAAGGCTAGAATACTTCTGAATTCATTTTCTGAACAAGTAGAACCCTGACGACCAAACCAGCCAGAGGATCTCAGTGAGAGAGACAATTATAACTCAATATCCCTCAATGAATGTGACTATGAAACTTGTCAACAAAACCCTAGCCAATAAAGTCCAATGACATATTAAACAAACAAATCCCAACCATCACGACCTAGTGGGATTCCTTCCAGGGAGGGAAGGATCAGTGTGGGATTCAGCTGCTTCACATCATTGGTTTGGCAGAATCAATGCTACCTTTTTGCCGACTTCAGCAAACCGGTGTTTAAAATGGCACTTGTAACCAGGGTTCTCTCCACGGTGGGCAACTGGGAAGCTGCCCAATGTGGAAACCACAAGTTTACATTCCTTATTCTTTTAAAAAATCATTTTATTGGGGGACAGGACTCTTACAGCTCTTATAACCTTCCATACATCAACTGTATCAGACACATTTGTACATATGTTGCCATCATCATTTTCTAAAGATTTACTTTCTATTTAAGCCCTTAGTATCAGTGTCTCTTTCCCCCCACGCACGACCCCTTGATAGATTATAAACTATTATTCTTTTCATATCTACCTCCCTTCACCCAGGTTTCTGTTGTTCATCCCCCTGGAGTGGTGGTGATTATGTGTCGATCATTGTGATCAGTTCCCCCTTCCGCCCCTCTTCCCTCCAGCTCCTCCCTACCCTCCCGGGTATCGCTACTTCCATCCTTACTCTTGTTTAGTGTTCATCTGCCCAACAGCATATTCTAAACCCCGGTAGTAGTGCTCATCCCGTCCATGGTGTTGCTAGGTGCCATCGAGTTGGCTCCAACCCATAGCGACCCTGTGCACAGCAGAATGAAACACTGCACAGTCCTGCACCAGCCTCACCCTTGTTCCTGTGCCTGAGCCCATGGATGCAGCCACTGTGTCAGTCCATCTCACTGAGGCCCTTCCTCTTTGTCACTGCCCCTCCACTTTACCAAACAGGATGTCCTTCTCCAGGGACTGGTCTAGCCTGACAATATGTTCAAAGTATGTAAGATGAAGTCTTGACATCCTTGCCTCTAAGGAGCATGCTGGCTGTACTTCTTCCAACAGATAACGATTTGTCCATTTAGCTGTCCATGGCACTTTCAGTGTTCTCCCCCAGCACCACAATTCACATGCATCGGTTCTTCTTTAGTCTTCCCTATTCACTGTGCAACTTTCACATGCACGTGAGGCAATGGAGAACACCATGGCTTGGAGCAAGTGTACCCCGGTTCTCAAAATCTTTCCTCTTTAAATGAGCAGATTTACCAGTGTGATAGGTCTTTTTAATTTTTGAATGCTGCTTCCCTGAGCATTGATTGTGGATCCAAGTAAGACACATTCCTTGACAACATCAACCTTTTCTCCATTTAGCATGATGTTACCTATATTGGTCCAGTTTTGAGGCTTTGAGTCTTCTTTAAATTGAGCTGTAATTCACACTGAAGGATCCAATCCTTGATCTTAATCAGCAAGGGCTTCAAGTCCTCCTCACTTTCAGCAAGCAAGGTTATGCCACCTGCCTATTGCCAGTTGTGAATAAGCCTTCTTCCAATCCTGATGCCACATTCTTCTTCATATAATCCAGCTTCTCTGATGATTTGCTCAGCTTACAGATTGAACAAGTGTGGGGAGAGGATTCAACCCTGATGCACATGTGTCCTGAGTCAAACCGTGCAGCATTTCCTTGTTCTGTTTGCCCAGTTGCCTCTTGTCCCACGTACAAGTTCCTCATGAGCACAATGAAGTGTTCTGGAATTCCCATTCTTCTCAAGGTCATCCACAGTTTATTGTTGTCCACATAGTCGAATACCTTTGCGTAGTCAATGAAACACAAGGAAACATCTTTCTGGTATTCTCTGCTTTCAGTCAAGATCCATCTGTCATGAGCAATCATATTCCTGGTTCCATGTCCTCTTCTGAATCCGGCCCGAGCTACCAGCAGTTCCCCGCCAATGTATGCTGCAACCGTTGTTGGATGATCTTAAGCAAAACTTAATTGTGTGCAATATCAGTGATCTTGTTCCATAGTCTGAGCATTCTGTTGGGTCACCTTTCTTTGGATGGGCACAGACATGGAGCTCTTCTTCCAGTTGGTTGGCCCACTAGCCGAGTTGCAAATGTCCTGGCCTAGACGTGTGAGTGCTTCCAGTGGGTCTTACCTTCAGCAGTGGTGTCATGTGGACTAGTTCTTTTCGGTGCAGTGACTCTGTGTGTTCTTTCCGTCTTCTCTTGATGCTTCCTGCATCATGCAATATTTTGCCCATAGACCCTTTCAAGATTACAAATTGAGGCTTGAGTTTTTTCTTGAGTTCTTTTAATTTCATGCATGCTTAATGTGTTCGTCCCTTTTGATCCTCTAATTCTAGGTCTTTGCAGATTTTGTTATAATATTTACTTTTGCCTTCTCAAAATTTTCTTTCCAGCTCTTTTACTTCTTCCATTTGCTTTAGCTACTCTATGACTGAGAGCATGTTGGAGTCTCTTCTGACAGCTGCTTTGATCTTTTCTTTCTTGTATTTTTGATGACCTCTTGATTTCTTCGTGGATGATGAACTTGAAGCCCTCCCACAGCTCATCAGGTCTTCTGTTATTAGGGTTCAAGATGTCAAATCTGTTCTGGAAATAGTCTGAAAATTCAAGGTTGTATTTTGGCTCTTGTGGACTTGTTTTAATTTTCTTCAGCTTTATCCTGAACTTACATATGAGCGATTGATGGTCTGTTCCACACTTGGCCCCTGGTCTGGCTTTAGATGCAGATATTGAGCTTCTCCATCATGTCTTCCCACAGATGTAGTCAGTTTGATTTATGTGTATGCCGTCTGGGGAAGTCCATGTGTATAGGCACCTTTTGTGTTGTTGAAAAAAGGTATCTGCTATAAACACATCATTGGTTTTGTAAAGTTCTATTATGTGATCTATCATTTCTATCACCGAGTCCACATTTTCCAACTACTCTGCCTTCCTTTCCAACGGTTACTTTCCAATCACCAGGAATTACCAGTGCATCTTGATTACATGTTTGATCAATTTCTAACTAAAGTTGTTGGTAGAATTCTTCACCATCTTTTGTTTGGGGCATAAATGTGAATAATTGTTGTATTGTCTGGATTTCCTTGAAGTCATGTAGATATAATCCTATCGCCAACAGCAGTACACTTCATGATGAACTTAGAAAAATTCTTTCTGACATTGAATGCCGGGCCGTTCCTTTGGATCGTGTTATTCCCAGCAGAGTACATCTTGATTTACTATGAGTCCATGATTCAGAATGGCGAATACCAGTCCATTTCAGCTCAGCGATGGCCCGGACACCCATCTTTAGGTATTCTACTTGATTTTTAAGTACCTGCATTACGAGTGCCCTCCGACCTGCAGGGCCCGTCCCCTGGCAGGATCCCTGACAAGGTCCCACTTTTGTTTGGGGTTTCAGTTTATGAGAATGCTTCAAGGCTATGCACAAGGTTTCCAGTGGCTTCTTCCTCCAAAGTGGGAAGTGTTCTTAGTCTGGAAGCTCCGCTGAGGCCTGTTCACTTTGGGTGACCCTGCTGGCATTTGAAACACATAGGTGACACAGCTTCCAGTATCACAGCCACGCACGACCACCCAGTATGACAAACTCACAGACACATGGTGGTAAAAAATATTACCCGGAACTATGCCTATACCATTTATTTATTCAGCTCATAAACTTGTTATAATTTTGATGAACGACTCCATTTTTATTCTCTTGCATTCATTACTTCAGCAAACAGACATAGAAATACAGAGAAAAAGTACCGAGCAACCGCAGGGTGACACGTTGTCATTCGTTTCAGCTTTGCGTTATCCCTCAACTATAATATAACAAGATATTGTATTATGAGTGAATTATGCAATTCCTGAAAGTGATCAAGGATTTAAACATATCGTCTGAACAAGTGCTGTAAGGTCAGCAGGAGTGGAAAGGGCTTTTTTGGTTTATTTATTTGTTGGTATACATTTGGATTGCTTCCAGTTTTGAGTTATTACAGATAAGTTTCTTAAAATCATTTTATTGGGGGTTAATACAACTCTTATCACAATCCATACATCCATTCACTGTATTAAGCACCTTTGTACATTTATTTTCAAAATATTTGCTCTCCACATAAACCCCTGGCATCAGCGCCTAATTTCCTCCCCTCCCCCTCCCTCATGAACCCTTGATAATTTATACATTATTATTTTGTCATATCTTGCCCTGTCCGACGTCTCCCGGAAAGGGCTTTTTCAAAGCTGAACATGATGTGTTCAGAGGAGAGAAGCTGCCTGTTTCTAAGACGTCTAATACTCCTACCACTACATCCTTGTTTTTGTAAGAACACTTTGTATATTTTTTCCGAGAGGAACCAGGAATATCTGGTTGGGCTTTCTCATTATCAGCAACTTCATACATCAACATTGTAGTGAATGAAGAGAGTTCAGGATTGAGTACACACACACACACACACACACACACACACACACACACCCCACAAGATGGCAGTGTTCCACAAAATAAAAACAGTCCTGCTGCTCCTATCCACGTGATGGGAAGGAGAACTGCCTACGGGCAAGGCTGTAAATCCTTATGGAAGCCAACTGCCACACGTCTCTGCTTTGCAGTGGTTTGTGGTTGGGCTGCTGATGTTTTGGTTAGCAGCTGAGAACTTCAACCAGGGATCAGCAAACTAATGATCAGGGCTGGTGCATTGACAGCTAGCTGCTTGCAGGGGCACCGAGCGCCCTGCAGCAAGGGTCCTCCATAGACAGGGGTGCCGGGAGCCACCAGGAGAGAGGGCACAGCAACGCCTTGGAGGCTGGGATGTTGCCTTTGTGATGGCTGTCAGCGGCCAAGGTTTCTGTTGTTTCATTTTTAAGGAGCCAGAGTGAAGATGTGGATTCTTTTTCCATCATACTTTGCACCCAGGGATGAGTTTCCACTGGACAAATTCAAAATCGTTCGCCTTGAAACTTTCCTTCCCATGATTGGCTCACAACAATTTTGTCAATCATTAGTCTCTAAAAACCTGCTTGCAGTATTTAAAAGTTCTGAACCTATTCACATTAAAGCTGAACTTGGAGTTTCCTTTTTCCTCAAGGAGCCAGGGAACAGCAAGCAGGTCCACAAAGTGGCAGCAAGCAGACCCCCAGCACAATGAATGGTTCCGTCTTAGTTAGGGCTAACTGCGGAGATCATTCATCCAGGCTCCTTCTTCTGGAAGTAGAGTCAGAGTCAGAGTGTGGTCATACAAGGGCTCTCTCTTATGCCCTGGAGGCATATTTTAGAGATGCCACACCAGTGGGTGGCTGATCATTTATAGAGTCACCATGGTTCAGGGCCGAGCTTTAACTTTAAAGTGCCTAAAACACATGATTTTTCAGTACTTGGACCTGATCAAGCTCGGAGGAGCTGTCTTCTGCTACCTAAATCGTAGGAAGCCGATCCGTAAGTGTAATGATTATTTGATTGTTCCAAAGAGGAGCGTTGCCTCTAATACTTGAGGGAGGAACAGCTATTGAACTTACTCCTGACTATGCAGAGTCTAGTTTGCAGTAAAATATTTGTCCAAGAAGAGACTCAGATGAGATCTGGGAGAGAAATGGCCTTGACATTTACACAGGCACTGTTATGAGACAGGTAAATGTATCAGGTGGAGAGCCAGTGATTAGAGAATTTGCTGACCTATCTCCTGTATCCCTCCCATGCCCATGCCTTCAGTGAAGTTGAGTGTGTGTGTGTGTGTGTGTGTGTAGAGGGGGTGATGGGTGGGCGTGTGGTTGGTTCTTCTGGCTGAAGGGCAAGTGGCTGGAATCCAGTTTCCGCCCATGGGGCTCCAGGGTCTCAGTCCATTAGACGGGGAGGCCCTTTCCCAGGGGACCATCAGGCTGCACAGTGAAGACCACCACTCAGAGAAGATGGCCATAGGACTCAGTATGGGAACTGTCCCAACTTAGTGGTACCGCCCCTCACTTATCCCCCGTTTCCAGATAGTCCTGTGCCTTGTGCCCACTCCTCACTCTTTGCTAGCCTACCTGGCATGAGCATCTCCTTCGATCACTGAATCAAACACATCCTGGTGAAGCTGGCACCTGGATTTCCGACTGAGGCCTTCACCCACTGGAGGCACTTGATGATCACAGAATGAGACCTGGACCCATCATGCCAATGGCATGCCAACACTTTCCTTTCAGACTCATTCACACTCCCTTTATCTCTTTATTATCAAAAGCTTCCAACTATGAGCCTAAGAGGAATGTCGGTTCAGGTACTAATTAGAAGCCATCTCAGGGGCCACACCGGACTAAGCCAGCTTCTTGTCTTGGTAAGTGATTGGCTGAAGGCACACACTGCACAAAGATGACCTCATTAACAAAACAAGAACATCAAGTTCCCAAATGGGATGGAATCTGTAGGCACAGGGCGAGGAGTTATAGCCCGTGATTTTGCGGGGAGGAACACAGTTCAATCCAGAACACCTGCTATCGCTTTTATGCATGGTTTTATTTGGAATATTATCTTGTCTATATTTTGGATTTATTGTCTGCAAATAAAATATAGCTGAAATGATAAAATACTCTTGTTTTATGTGAGAATTTGATTCATCATTATTAATTGATTAATTAATATTAATATTAGACATCAATATATTTAGATTGGTTTCTACCATCTTACTCCAAAAAGAGTCTATTTATATTTTATCCCAATCACCTCCTTTACTTTATTCTCAATCTCTAGAGGCTTGCTTTGCCTCCTAGAGGAAATGCCCAATGAGACTTATTGCTAATTTGTCATCAATTAAAGCCTTACTCTGGATTGTGGATCATCAGATCATGTTTATTTTGACAGAAATACCTTGAGTGTGTTACTTCCCATAAAAGAACAGGAAACCAAACTAGCACACGAGGAAGTGTTGCTAACCTAAGTCCTGTGTAACCCGAGTCCATGGACCAGATTAGGTGACATTTCCACTGAGGAGCCATACTATGTGCACAAGCAAGGGGAAAGTACCAGTGATGAGGAGGGAACAGTAAACGGACCCAAATTCAATAGGCCTTCATTTCCCCATCACTCTCCTCTCTGTGTAGACCATGTTTCCGGTACTTGCTATGACGAAGTGACCAATCGGAGTCCTTGCCTGCATGGCGCAAATGATCAAATGCTTGAGGACTCAGAAGACTCGCCAGAAAGCTCTGTGCACTAACCCACAGACTCTCGGAGGGCAGGGTGATTGGCCTGCTACCAAACCCGCTGGGGCGAGCTCTGCTCTGTACACAGAGGGCCCAATTACTTTGTCCCCGTTTTGCCCAAGTATAATTCGAAGGTAGAAAGTAAATGACAAAACCTTTCCCTGGGAAAAAAACAAACAAACAAAAAAACCTTTCCCTGGGAAAGCCAAAGTGTGGTTCATCTGAAAGATGGAATAGATTTACAGGTACCCAATCAGTAAGCACAGCTCAGTAGATGGAGTCTCTGTAGGCGTGCCGCTGGCTAAGCCATGACTGCGAGTCAAAATGTTCGTGGTTCAAACCTACCCCCAACGTGCCTCAGAAGAAAGACCTGGTGATCTTTTGAAAGGCCAGGAAAACGCTGTAGGGAGGAGGGCTGTGGGCTGGAGAAAGAAAACCGGAAGCATCTGCTTTACCGCACATCAGTCAGTGCCCCCTTCACAGCCGCCAACAGGTGCTCCGGAAAAGAGCGGGAAGGTTCCTGTGTCTTGCACTAGATGGCAGCGCTGCTCCGCAAACCAAACGCGTTCGCAGCCTCTCGGCCAGCTTGCGGCTCCCCCTAGGAGGTGCGGAAGCCCCCAGCTATCTCCACCCAAGGAGCCAGATTGGAAGTGGGACAAATTTCTATCACCTAGCAGGAGGAACCACGGTCTTCTTAGCCTTATAGCCGATTTCGAATTGGGGAGAGATGACCGTGAGATGGTGCAAGAGAAAGGGGGTGGGGGGTCTTAATTCCAGCAAACTCTGCAGGGAAGACATTTGGGGGGAGCAAATGTCTCCCCGGCCTTCCTTTTTTCCAAGTTTTTTTTGGGGGGGGCATATAATTCACATATCATACAATTTAGTAATTCAATCACATCAGAAAGAGCACTGCAATCATGGCACAATTACTTATAGCACATTTTCTTCATTCTTGTGCCCCACTGCCCCCGCCATACCCCTCAGGGATTCGTAGTCCACCTACAGCCTGTAGATGTATCTACCCTGGAGGTCATATAGAGAAAACCACAAACAAACATACCACAAGTGAAAAAAGAACCTCACAAGAATAATAAAGCAAACCAGCTAAAACCTCAATTGAAAAGAAAGCAGAAAATATTAAAAACTAGAACAAATGTAAATTGATAATAAGGGAGGTCAAGCGATAGGGTGCTGAACTCTAACCTAACTGCATCTGCAACAACCCATTTTCTAGTGCACTCTGCATGACAGCAAGGCTATGCACGCCCCTGGTCCACAGTCCTGACTTTCCTTAAAACACTCAATCCATCCAAAAATTTTTTATTTATGTGGGACAACGCTCCCATAAACATGTTTAATCATGTCTCTGAGAGCAGTGGATGGCTGCAGACAAGCTCTCTCAGCAATAAACTTGTCCTCGTTTCATGAGATGCCTTAAAAGCCAACAAAACCAAAAACCCAATCAAAACAGTGACTCCTAGGGACCTGCTAGGCCAGTGAAACTCAGGACAGAGAAGAGCTCAGAAGTTTATGGGGGCTGCTTTTTGTGGATTCCGAAGGGTTACTCTTGATCGAGTTTTCTTGAAGAACACAGGGAATGACAAAGACTTAGTGCCCCAAGGAAGTCCCCCCGCAACCCCCTCATGACAATGCCTCTGCTCTGATCTTGCCCCTTCAGACTTCTCCAAACTCGAAAAACACAGAAAAGGAGCCTAATTTGAGGCCTCGGGCATGTTGAAACTGCTGTGTCGACACGGTATAAATTGAAGAGCACAGAATTATTCGAGAAGGATTAAAAAGACAGAAACACTGCCATCAGAAATATACAGACATAGGTGGAGGAAATGCTGAGTGACAATTGCTTCACATTTTGATATTTTTGTTGAATAAAAGTGCTTCTTGACTTTGTAAATGTTTTTTTTTTTTACTTGCCCTTGTATACTGACTCAATTGCCACATTCATAGATTCAGGTTTACAGTGTGTTTTCAGGTGGTGAAGAAAATTTGAATTTGCATGCATTCAGAATTGTGTGTGTGTTCTGTCTGTAGTTTCTTCCGTTGCGTTTATTCTTAAAGATATCCTTCCTTACCCAGAGATAAGGTTATATTTTCTTCTGCAACTAAAGAGTGACCAGTGAGGCGGGCGGTACTTTGAGAATTGCTGGCTGTCCTGTTTCCCAACAACTCACTGACTGGCCTTAGCGTCCATGGGTGCTCTCCTGAAGCAATTATTATTTAATTAATAAATCATTTTATTGGGGGCTCTGACAGCTCTCATCACAATCCATACATCCATTGTAGCAAGCACATTTGTACATACGTTGCCATCATCATTTTCAAAACATTTTCTTTCTGTTTGAGCCCTTGGTATCAACTTCTCTTTTTCTCATCCCTCCCCACCCTCCTGCCCTTGTGGACCCCTGATAAATTATAAGTTATTATTATTTTCATATCTTACACCACCCACTGTTTCCCTTCGCCCACACTACTGTGGGGAGTGGGTGGAGTTCTACATCAATCATTGTAGTTGGTTCCCCATCTCTTCCTCTTCTCTCCAACCCCTTTCCCCTACCCTCTTGGTATCACTACTCCCATTACTGTTCCTGAGGGCTTGATCTGTCCTGGATTCTGCGTGTTGAGCGAGAGCTCTTCACTGTACCAGTGTACATGCTCCAGTCTAGCTGTTCTTATAAGGCAGAACTGGGGTCACGATAGTGGCAGGGAGGGAGTATTAAAGAACTAGAGGGATGTTGTGCGTTCTGTCAGTGCTGTGTTGCACCCTGGCTGTCTCGTTCCTTCCTTGTGACCCTTCTGTGAGGGAACATCCAATTGTCTACAGATGGGCTTTGGGTCTCCACTCCGACCTCCATCATTTGCATCGACATATGTGTTTGTTTTGAGTCTTCTGGTGCCTGATACCCAATTCCGTTGACACCTCGTGATCACACAGGCTGGTGCGTGAAGCAATTATTTAATGGTTGATTGCAATGCACATTTAATGCTTAAAAATCTAACAATATTTTAATCCAGGTAGAATTTGTTTTGAATGAGATAAGAAGTTAAACTGATTTTACTTCCTCCTCGATGAGCATTAACTTTTTAGTAATTAGTCTTTATCAGAAACATAATATACCCAAGATACAAATGCCAGCCCTAAAACCAAGGGGGATATAAAACAATCTTCCCACCCTAGTCCCCATCTTCAGAGTCAGCCGTTGCTATGTTTCTCATGTGGCTGACGAGAATGACTCTCATATGCAATAGCATCGGTGCGTGTGTGTGTGTGTGTGTGTGTGTACCTGTCAGTGTTTATCTAACTCGCTTCTTTTCACTCCTTTCTTTTTCTTTTTGAGTTTTATTCTCTATCAGTCCAGGAAGGGTTGTCTTATTGTTTTTTGCTGTCTGTCTAGTATTAGAATATATGAAGGATGCATGATTTATCTGACTAATTTTTAACTTTTAGGTAGACTTTTGTGAGCTACCTTGGAATGTGTCCTGCATTTTATTTTTTTATGGAGAAAACTGTGTTGTTACTAGTGGTATGTAGAACGTTTCTGCCCTCCGCTAGTAGCTAAAGGAGCCCTGGTGGCACAAATGATTAAGCACTTGATGTGTTAGTCTGGGTAGGCTAGAAAAACAAATCCAGAGACACTCATATGTGTATAAGAAAGAGCTTTATATATAAGAGTAATTGAATATTGAGAAAACATCCCCGTCCAGTCCAGATCAAGTCCCTAAGTCTGATATTAGCCCATATGTCTGATATCATTCTATAAAATCCTCTTTAGGCTTATGAAACATGTGTAATGATGCTGAATTCAGGAAGATCACAGGCCAGTGGGTCCAGTAGTGTTATAAGCATCTCAGCGCTGGCAGGGGTCTCCAAGTGACTCCTCTAGCTCAGGGCACTAGGTAGTTCAATGTGTCTTGTCAGCTGCAATTTCTCCCAGAGAGTGGGGAGAGAGAGAGAGAGAGAGAGAGAGAGAGAGAGAGAGAGAGAGAGAGAGAGAGAGAGAGAGAGAGACCGACTCCCGCTTCCAAGGAGAAATACCAGAGTTCCCAGAATCCTCAGGAGAAGGCCATGCCCACACAGAGGTCTCATTGGCTATCACTTGATTGACAGGCTAGACTCCACCCCTTCACCCTTAATCCTCAAATTGACACCCGATTACGTAACTGCCACAGTAGGCTACCAACCTAAAGGTAGGTAGTTCAAGCCTACCCAGTGGTTTTACCAGAGAAAGACCTGACAACCTGCTTCCATAGAGATGACAGAAAACCTCATGGGCAGTTCTACTTTGTCATGTGGCATTGCTGTGAGTCAGGTAGTAGGTGTGCTACCTTGAGGTGCCTGGACGAGTGGGATAATTAGAGAATTGTTAACATCCAGCCTCTGTAGAACTGGTGACAAATGCAATCTAGTGAGACTGGCTCGTTGGCACAGAGTTGGATCCTACTCTGATGACTTCATAACGTGTAATGAAGGGAACTGTTGCTTGGTCCTGTGTCATATTCATGAGTTTGAATGTAGCTGAGTCCATTGTTGTAGCTATTGTATCAGCTCATCTCACTGAAGGTTTCCCCATGTCCCCTAGTCTTCTACTTTATGAAATATGATGTCCCTTTCTGGTGATGGGTCTTTTCTGATGATATATCTAAAGTAAGAGGGCCAAAGTCTCAACATCCTTGCTTCTAAGGAAACTTCTGGTTTTATTTCTTCTAAGACTGATTTTTCTGTTTGTTCCTTGCCAACACCACATTTTAAATACCTATGCTTTCTTGTTTGTTTTTTAAAATCATTTTATTGGGGGCTTGTACACTCTTATAACAAGCCCTCCATTGTGTCAAGCACATTTGTACATATGTTGCCATCATTTTCAAAACATTTTCTTAAACCCTTGGTTTCGCCTCATTTCCCCCATCCTCCACCATCCCGCCCTCATGAACCCTTGATAATTTATAAATGATTATTTTTTCATGTCTTATACCACCTGCTGTCTCCCTTCACCCACTTTTCTGTTAAATACCTGAGCTAATTCTTCTTCTACCTTTCATTTTTATTGTCCAATGACATATGAGGTGACAGAAAAGACCATGGCTTGGTCAGGTACGTCACAGTCATCAAAGTAATATCTTTACTTTTGAAAAATTTAAAGATGATTTTTACAGTAGATTTATCCCAAGTAATATGACATTTAATTTCTTTTTATATATATATTTTTAATCTTTTTATTGGGGCTCATAAGGCTCTTATCACAATCTTTACATACATCAATTGAGCAAAGCACCCTTATACATTTGTTGCACTCGTCACTCTCATAATTCACCTTCCACTTGGGTTCCTGGAATCAGCTCGGTTTCCCTTTTTTCCCCCCATCCCCCTCCCTCCCCGATCCCACCCCTGGTCCCTTGATAGTTTACAAATAATTATTATATCTTATCTTACACTCCCCGGCGTCTCCCCTCACCCGCCTCCCCATTGCCCATCTCCCAGAGAGGAGGTTACACATAGATCTCCGAGATCGGTTCTCCCTTTCTACACCCCCTTCCCTCCTGGTGTCGCCACTCCCACCGCTGGTGTTGAGGGGTTCGTCTGTCCTAGATTCCCTGTGCCTCCAGATCCCCACTGCACTGCTGTACATCCTCTGGTATAACCAGGTCCGCAAGGCAAGGTAGAATTGGGGTCATGATGATTGGGAGGGGAGGAAGCGTTCAGGAACTAGAGGAAGGTTTTGAGTTTCATTGTTGCTACACTGAACCCTGAGTGGCCCATCTCCCCCTCACTACCCCTCTGGAAGGGGTGTCCAGCTGTCTATAGGTGGGCATTGGGTCCCCATCATGCACGACATTTAATTTCTTGATGGCTGCTTTTATGAATACTGATGGTTGATCCAAATAGAATAAAATAATTGACAACTGCTCTCTTCTCCAATTTAAGAAGTGGCACTTTACCACTTGTGATGATTGCTGTTATGTGCCAACTTGGGTAGGTCATGATCAGCATTATTTATCTGCCATTAAAAATTAATATAAGGGGAGTTTCCTTGGAGATGTGACCCACACCGTACCTATATATTTATGGTCTGGAAAAACTCTCTCTATTTCTATAGCTGATCTCTGGTTCTTGGGACCTGAGTCAGAAGTCTATTGCCTGATTTGGGGATTCCTTAGCCCCCATGGTCCCATGAGCCAGCAGCCTGCTGGTGACCTGCCTGTTAATTTTGGTTTCATCAGTCCTTGTAATCCTGTGAGAGGAAAGGTCTGATACCTGATCCATAGTTTTAGAATATAGGAACTTCAATAACTATGTGAGTCACTTTATTGAAAGATCTATCTATCTACATATATCCATACATATCTATATCCTTATACATCTACATATAAATGCAATGGTTTTGTGTCTCTAGAGAATACAGTCAAAGGTATTTGTTACTGATAGTGGCTCTGAATCAGTGGTTTTCAACCTTCCCTAATGCTGTGACCCTTTAATACAGTTCCTCATGTTGTAGTGACCCCCTAACCATAAAATTATTTTCCTTGTTACTTCATAGCTGTAATTTTGCTACTGTTATGAATTGTAATGCAAATATCTGATATGCAGGATGTATTTTCATTGTTACAAATTGAACATAATTAAAACAGGATGATTAGCCACAAAACAATATGTAATTAGATATTGTGAAATGTTTACTTCGAATGATAAATGAACATGGATAACAGTCTTCACACTGGATACTCGTAGGTGGGTGTATCTGCATGTGGCTGGACCCGCCTGGAGACAGATAGAGGAGCGGTGTCTCGGTTCCTAAGACAATTGGATATATGTGTTTTCTGATGGTCTTAGGTGACCCTGTGACAGGGCTGTTTGACCCCCAAAGAAGTCATGCAGATACGAGTGCCCAGTGTGAAGACTGTTACCTATGCTACACCATGCTTCTAGACAAAATTTCATTTATTTGTCATTAGAAATAACTATTTAACAATATATAAATACATACTGTTTTGTGATTAATCACTCTGCTTTGATGTTCAACTTGTAACAATGAAAATATGTACTGCATATCAGATATTTACATTATGATTCACAAGAGTAGCAAAGTTACAGTTATGAAGTAGCAAAAAAATAATGTGATGGTTGGGGGTCACCACCACAAGAGGGACTGTAGGCAAGGGTGGCGGCATTCGGAAGGTGGGGAACCACTGCGCTAGGACAGGGCTAGGCGTTACGTGGTAGCAACTCAGCGCCCTCGAAGTGAAGACACCCCCACCGCCCGTCACTCCTACCACGGTGAACCGCGCATAAGCCTTTAAAATGCCATATTCCATACCTTTTCAAGTCCAGGTGAGTTTAACCGGGGTTTCTCACTTTGGCCACTTATGCCTTTCCTTCAGCCCCAGTGTTCTCATCTGAAGATGAGTCCAATCCAGCTCCAACAAGCAGGCGCCCACAAAAGTGCTTTGTAGCACTGAATGGATGTGACAAGCGTATCTTTTAATACCTCGTTCTTACGGCAATCTAGTTAGGAAGGAGTAAGTCTACTCCCGCCATGAGGAACCCGAGGCTCCACTATGTTGCAGTGAGCTCCTCCACCTGGAATGCACTGCTAACATCAGGACGTTGTCTTAAAATAGTGCCTCTAACACCCGTCCTCCAGTTTAACACCATGTCCAAACAGTACTCTGTGCTACTGTCCACATGGAGCACAGTGCTCAGATACGATCTGAGGAAACTGATGTCCAAATATGGACTTGCCATAGCAACGAAAATGTTAGGCAAGAAAATACATAAATAAATTGTTGTTATGTGTCCTTGAGTTGGTTCTGACCCATAGCAACACTGTGCACAACAGAAGAAAACACTGCATGATCCTGCGCCAGCCTCACGACTGTCCCGGTGCCTGAGCCCGCTGCTGCAGCCACGGTGTCAATCCATCTTGTTGAGAGCCTTCCTCTTTTTGCTGCCCTTCCACTCTATCGAATATGATGTCCTTCTCCAGGGACTGGTCTCTCCTGGCAATCGGTCCAATGTATGTAAGCTGAAGTCTTGCCATCCTTGCCTCTAAGGAGCACCGTGGTCATACTTCTTCCAAGACAGATTGGTTTATCCTTTTAATAGTCCATGACACGTTCCACATTCTTCTCCAGCACCATAATTCAAATGAATCTATTCCTATATGGCCTTCCTTATTCAATGTCCACCTCTCATGTATATATGATGCATTCGAGAGTACCACAGCTTGGGTCAGGCGCATCTGAGTGCTTAACGTAAGATCCTTAGACTTCAGTACTCAAAGAGGTCTTGTGCACCAGATTTACTTAATGCAACATGTCTTTCGATTTCTTGACTGCTGCTTCCATGAGCATTGATTGCGTGGACAACTTCAACCTTTTCTTCATTTATCATGATGTTTGATGTTACCTATTGGTTCAGTTGTGAGGATTTTGTTTTTCTTTACATTGAGTTGTAATCCACACTGAAGGCTGCAATCCTTGACCTTTATCAGCAAGTGCTTCAATTCGTCCTCACTTTGAGCAAGCAAGGTTGTGTCATGTCCATCTCACAGGTTGTTAATCACCCTTCCTCATCCTGAGACCACACTCTTCTCCACATAATCCCGCTTCTCTGATGATTTCCTCAGCAAACCCTTATGCACATCTTTGAAACAAGGTCAAATACTAAACGCCTAAACAGAGAATATATATATATATATACATATCCCCACATTGTGCTAATCTGCAGTGACTAGAGAAACAAATTCACGGACACTAATAGAGCTGACATTGCTGAAAACCAAACAAAATAATAAAAACGTTAACTTCCTATATACTTTCCAGAAAGCAACCCAGTAAAGCACGTGGGCATATCTGATGTCTCACTAGCCAGAGAAAAAACACTACCATGAGGCAGAAGTCAAATAAACATCCACTCTTCGTCTTTATGATTTGTTTCTCTAGTACCCCTCTCCTGGTACCAACATGTGTTAGTCCAAGTGGACTAGAGAAACAAATCCATGGACACTCATATGTACATAGGAAATAACTTTATATACAAGGGCAATTGAATATTGAGAAAACATCCCAGCCTAGTCCAGATTAAGTACATAAGTCCAATATTAGCCCATATGTCTGATAACAATCTATAAAGTCCTCTTCAAACTCATGAAACACATGCAATGAGGCAGAATGCAGGAAGATCACAGGTCAGTGGGTGCAAGTCTTATGGATCCAGTGGTGGTAGAAGCATCTCAGTGCTGGCAGGGGTCTCCACATGGCTCCTCCAGTTCCCAGGGCACGGGATCTATCAGCGTAGTACCATGTGTCTTCTCAATGAACATCTCTCAGGGAGTGAGTAGAGAGCGAGAGCAAGAGAGAGAGCGAGAGAGAGAGCGAGAGAGAGGTAGAGAGAGAGAATGTTTCCCCCTCCAAGGAGAAAATACAGGAGCTCCCAGAATCCTCAGGAGAAGACCATGCCCAAACAGAGGCCTCATGGCTATATCCTGGTTGATAGGCTAGACTCCACCCCTACACTGTTAATCCTCAAATTGACACCAGATTATATAACTACCACATACCCCCACAGGCCCTTAATATATTATGTATTATTATTTATGCATATCTTGCACCGCCCAATCTCTCCCTTCACCTACTATCCTGGTATTTGTCTCGCTTGAGGCGGGGGTTATTCTGCCATCATTGCTATCCATCCCCTTTCTCCCCTCTTCCTCCCCCTCCCCTTTTCCTACCCTCCTGGAATCATTACTGTTTCTCAGGGGGTTTGTCTTTCCTGGGTTCCTTAGATTGAAAGCTCTTGTCTGTGCCACTGGATGTACACCGGTCTAATGGGGTTTTCAAGGTAGGGCTGAGATCATAATAGTGGGGGCGGGAGGAAGGATTGAAGAACCAGAGGAGTGTTGTGTGTTTCATTGGTGTTAAACTGCCCCCTGGACGTGTTTTCTCTTCAGTGCAGCCCCTCTGCGCAGGACTGTCCAATTGTCTACGGATGGGTTCTGGGTCTCCACGATGGCCCCTCTCCATCACTCAATGAGATTGCTTATATTTGACCCTCTGATGCTTGTTCCCGTCGACCCATTATGATCACAAGGCTGGAGACACCAGGGTTTTTCTATATGTTATCTTATATATGGTCACCATTAAATTGACTTTCCTCTAGTTTTAAAATTCTCCGCCCGCCCGCCCCCCCAAACTATAATGATCCCAATTTTACCTTAAAAATCCAGCTAGATCAGAGGATGTACACTGGTACAGATAAGACCTGGAAATACAGGGAATCCAGGACAGATAAACCCCTCAGGACCAATAATGAGAGTAGAGACACCAGGAGGGTAAGGGTAAGGTGGGGGGAGAAAGGGGCAACCAATCACAATGATGTACAACAGAAAAGTGGGTGAAGGGAGACATCGGATAGTGGAAAAATAATAATTTATAAATTATCAAGGGTTCATGGGAGAGGGAGGAGTGGGGAGAGAGAATAAAAATGAGGAGCTGATACCAAGGCCCCAAGCAGAAAGCAAATGTTTTGAGAATGATGAGGACAACAAATGTACAAATATGCTTGACACAATGGATGTATGTATGGGTTGTGATGAGTTGTATGAGCCCCCAGTAAAATTATTTATTAAAAAAAGAAGTGGGGGGCCATATCCTAATTATCTTTTGGTCACTAATTTCACTCAGCATAATATTTTCCAGGTTTGTCCACATTGTAGCCTGCCGGCATCAGGGCTCCGTGCTCTTTGTGGCTGCAGCATGTTCCACTCTGCGTATGTCCCCGAGGTGTGCACTCACCTGTTGACAGGCACATCTGAAAGGCCACCTCCACTTTCAGCTCCTATGCACAGTGCTGCACTGAACTGTGTGTACAGGTATCTGGGTTCCTGCTTTCAATTCTTTTCACATTTATCTTTTTCTGGTGGAAAGCATGCACAACAGAACATTGAATATTTTCTATGTGTACAATTAAGTGACACTGGCTACATTCCTCCAGGTATTCAACCATTCTCAACCCCCTTCCTCAAATTGTTCCTCTGCCTTGAATGTAAACTCACTGGACACTAAGCTCCTTACCTAAACTTTTGAATTCAATCCTGTTGTATATACTTATATAAAGTGAGCACAATGCTCAGGCAGATATTCTTTACTAAGTAAGTGCAACTCTTTGTTGGGGACCCTGGTGGTACAGTGGTTAAAGCACTTGACTGCTAACCAAAAGGTTGGGGGTTCAAATCCACCATAGAGGTGGCAGGCTGCCTCTATAAAGATGTGCTGCCTTGGAAGCACGACTCTACTTCAGGGCCAGTTTGAGTTGCAGTTGATTTGAAGGACAAACTCAAACCAAACTCACTGCTATCGAGTCAATACTGACTCACAGACACCCTACGGGCAGTGGGTTTTCATGGTCTTTTTTGAAGAAGACTTCAGGGGATATTCTTTTAGACATTTTTAATTGACATATAATGCACATATGCAATTAGAGAGTCCAAATATATTTAAAAGAGTTGTGTAATTCATGCCAAAATCTATGATAGATCATTTTCTGCTTTTTGTGCTTAATGTTGTTAGCTCTCTATTTCTCCTCCAGCTCCCCATGTCATGACCCTAGGGAATTATTAATCGAGTTACTGACTCTACAGATTTACTTATTCTGGATTTCATATACAGAAAAAACACACAAAACAAAATAAAGAGACAAAAAGGTAAATTAAACCCAATAACAATGACAAAAACATGAAATATTAAAAATGACACGAAAACATGAACCATTAAAAATGGAATACATTTAAAATAGGTCAAAAGGAAGATCAAATGGTAAGGTGGTACATTTTAATGGTCAGCCATGATCGACTTTATAATGCTGTGTATCTGATAGTAAGGCTGTTCCCCTCTCTGGACGATGGCCAGAGACTTAATACTCATGGGAGGAGCCCTATAAATGGGTTTGGGTTTCCAGTATCATCCATGGCCTGCTATAAACCGGTGTTCAGAACTGAAGCACTGATACTGTTCCTTCTTCCAGGTTTGGATTTTATAATTTATAATCCTTGCTTCATGTAGGCTGGTGTGATTTTTCTGTGTAGACTTAGTTGATGCCTCACTCAGATGGCTTCTTGTTTTGGAATAAACCTTTCCCAAGCCCTATCCTTTCTGAGAGCCGGGCACCATCTGGTTTCTTCACTACACGTTATGCATCATCTCTTCAGTGATCTCTCTATGAGGGCAAGTATTCAGTAGGGCCATTCCATAAAGGGTTATAAAGGGTCTTTGGGAGGAGACGAGCCAGTCAGGGTGCGATGTAGCAACGATGAAAAATACAACTTTTCTCTAGTTCCTAAATGCTTCTCCCCCCACCACCCCCGCCACTGTCATGATCGGAATCCCACTTTGCAAGCCTGGCTAGACCAGAGGATGTACACTGGTACAGATAGGAACTGGAAACACAGGGAATCCAGGACGGATGATCCCTTCAGGACCAGTGGTGAGAGTGGTGATACTGGGAGGGCATAAGGAGGGTGGGTTGGAAAGAGGGAACCGATTACAAGGATCTACATGTGACCTCCTCCCTGGAAGACAGACAACAGAAAAGTGGGTGAAGGGAGATGTGGGACAGAGCAAGATATGACAAAATAATAATTTATAAATTATCAAGGATTCATGAGGGAGGGGGGAGGAGAAAGGGAGGGGAAAAATGAGGACCTGATGCCAGGGGCTTGGGTGGAGAGCAAATGTTTTGAGAATGATGAGGGCAATGAATGTACAAATGTGCTTGACACAATTGATGTATGGATGGACTGTGATAAGAGTTGTATGAGCCCCTAATAAAAAAAAACACACACAAAAAGTAGTTGTTCTTAGATTAGGGCTAAGATTAAGTGTGAGCCCCAAATTCCATTTATATATTGTGTTTTGTATACGTCCCTGGTTCACTTTAGAGACAGCATTGCGATATAATGGAGAACATTATAAATCATCCCCATGTGGCATAAGTAATTTTATTGATAGCAACAGCAGGTTAGCTGGTGGTGTAGAATTAAGCCACTACCTGCTTGTCAGTGTGTTGTACTCTGGTGGCTTGTTTGTTGCTGTGATGCTGGAAGCTATGTCACTGGTATTTCAAAGGCCAACAGCATCACACAAAGTGCACAGGTTTCAGTGGAATTTTCAGACTAAGGACAAGCAATGAAGACTCCCCACTTCAGAGGAAGTAGCCACTGAAAATCTTGTGCATGGCTTGGGAACATTATCAGACACGGAAGAGCTAATGAATGGAAGCAGGCTATTGTTGGGGATAGTGCCCGAGGACAGGCTTCTGAGGTGCAGAGGCTCTCAAAAGGTGACCGAGGAGGAGCTGCTTTCGTGGAGTGGATTGACCGGGGTGCTGGGAGCTGGGTGAAGCCTATGCGAGTGGAGCCTTGGGAATCTTCATTTGCTGAGGGGCACGGCTAAAGATAAGCAGAAAGCTGCAAAAATCTGCTAATGGCCAGAAGTTGGAATGTGCAAAGGATGAATCTAGGAAAATTAGAAGTGGTCAAAAATAAGTGGAATGCATGAGAATCTATATAGTGGGCATGAATGAGCTGAAATAGACTTGTATTGGCCATTGTGAATAAATTTATATTACTTACTATATAGGGAATGACCTTGCTTGTCGAAAGTAAGGACTTGAAGCACTTTCTGATGAAGAGCAAGGAGTGCAGCCTTCAGTGAAGATTGCAACTCAATGTAAAGAAACCCAAATCCTCACAATGGCATCAATAGATAACATCATGATAAAGGGAAAAGAGATTGAAATTGTCAAGGATGCCATGTTGCTTTGATCCATACCAATTCTCAGGTAGCAGCTGTCAAGATAGCAATCAAAGCTGCGCTATATTGGGTAAATTTGTGGTACAAGACCTTTTTTTAAAATGTTGAAAAGCAAGGATGTTACTTTGAGGACTAAATTCTGCCAGACTAAGGCATGGCATTTTCAATTGCCTCAGATGCATGTGAGAGATGGACATAGAATAAGAAGGACTGGAGAAGCATCCAAGCATTTGAATTATGGTACTGGTGATAAATATTGGAAGTACAATAGACTGCCAAAAGAACAAACAAATCTTTGTTGGAAGAAGTACAGCCAGAGTGCTCGTTAGAGGCAAGGATTTTTAGACTTCATCTTCTATACTTTGGACATGTTGTCAGGAGAGACCAATCCCTGGAGAAGGACATCATGCTGTTAGAGGAAAAGCAAAAAAGTGGGAGGCCTTCCTCTACTCAAGTCCTCTCGCAATGTAAGAACACTTTGTTCTAACAACCTGGCATTCTGTGATGCTCACCTTCACAACATGATTGCTGAAGACAAAAGAGGTGCATAAGCAAACATGGTGAGGAAAGCTGATGGTGCCTGACTATTACAGATATAGTGTGTCTGGGGTCTTAAAGGCTTGAAGGTAAACAAGCGGCCATCTAGCTGGGAAGGAACAAAGCCCACAAGGAAGAAGCATGGAAGCCTGTGTGATCAAGAGGTGTCGGCAGGATCAGGTATCAGGCATCAGAATATCCGAAACAAACAATCACAGTGATGTGAATGAGGGCGGTTGGAGTGGAAACCCAAAGCCCATCTGTAGACAACTGGACATTCCCTCACAGAAGGGTCACAAGGAAGGAATGACACAGCCAGGGTGCATTTGGCACTGAAAAAATAGACAACATTCCTCTAGGTCTTTAATGCCCCCCCACTCCCAGCTCCTCTCATGATCCAATTTCTACCTCGTAAATCCAGCTAGACTAGAGCATGCACATTGGTATATATAAGAGCTCTCAACACATGGAATCCAGGATAGATAAACAACTCAGGGCCAATAATGAGAGTAGTATCACTCTGATACCAGGAGGGTAAAGGGGAAGGTGAGCGGGGGTAGGGGGTAGGGGTGGAAAGGGGAATAAAAGGGAAACCGATCACAATGATTGATGTATACCCCCCCCCCCGCACACACACACCCAGGGTGACAAACAGAAACATGAGTGAAGGGAGACAGCAAAGTATAGAAAAATAATAATAATTTATCAAAGGTTCACGGGGTGGCAGGAGGCAAAAAAAGAGGGGCTGATATCAAGGGCTCAAGTAGAAGGAAAACGTTTTGAAAAGGATGATGGCAACATATGCACAAATGCGCTTGATACAATGGATGTATGGATTGTTAGAAGAGTTGTAAGCCCCCAATAAAAGGATTTTTAAAAATAAAAATAAATAAATAAGGGGGAGGCCCTCAAAGACATAGGTTGACACAGTGGCCACAATAGTGGGCTCAGTGCAGGATTCATTTTGCAGATGGCGCAGGAGCAGGAAGTGCTGTGCTCTGCTGGGCACAGGGTAGCTGTCTGTCAGGGCGCAGTCCATGGCACCCGACAACAGCGACAAGCGACAGTGAGTGGTGCATACATCGAAATAATTGCTGCATCGGTGGCATTTTCTTGACTGGGGAGAGAGATTATCCTATTACAGACAGCATTGAACTTCAAGATCAATCTTGAAAGGTCTTTCTTGAAGACCAAGGTGGTGTTATTCCTCTTGAATCCGTCATTCTTGGCATCGTAAGCCATGTGATTTTCTCAATGAAAATGGCCAATGCCAGTCAATTTCAGCTCACTAATACCTAGAGCATTGATCTTTATGTGTTCCATTTCATTTTTAATAACTTCCAAATTCCCCAGATTCTTGTTTTGTACATTCCAAGTTCCAGTGATCCCATCCGTGTCATTATGGTGGACTCTACTCTGAGAAGGCAGTTCTTGCTCAGTCACATGTGAATGCCTTCTGACCGGAGGGGCTCATTTTCTGGCGCTATCTCTGACAGTGTTCTGCTTCTACTCATGAGGCTCTCAGTATCTGATGATGTCTCCCGGCTGTCCTTAAGGCTTTCTGTGCTAATGCCTCTGAAGTGGACAACCCGTTCCTTCTATAGTCTGTTCTTAGTCTGGAAGTGTTGCTGAAACTTGCTCACTTTGGGTGGCCTTGGGCTATTTGCAATACCAGTGACATTGTTTCTAACATCACAGGAGCCAGGAGAGTATGACAAACTGACAGACAAGTGGTGGGTTTTTATTTTAGATTACTTGGATATATCTTGGACATGATCAAGTCATATATATATATATATGTATATATATATATATTCAGTTGAAAAATTAATATGATGCTTAACGTAAAATATAAGAAGCATTTCCTCATTATCACAAAGAAGATGATATTAGCCATTGGGGATCCACTATTTCTTAATTTTATTCAGGAAGTACAGACCAATGCAATTAGACAAGAGGGGAAAGGTGTATATATATATATATAGGAGGGAATTATTTGCAGGTGATATTACTCTATAATACCAACACTCATAAGTAATCAATTGAAAAACTGTTAGAAATACAATATAGCTAAGTAAAATAAATAAAAGCTCGTCATTTTTCATCAAGACACATCTTATTAGTTATCAGGCACCAAAGAACAAAAAATCATATCATTGGCTGCACACCTCCATGATATGATCGCTGAAGACAAACGGGTGCATAAGCAAATGTGGTGAAGAAAGCTGATGGTGCCCGGCTATCGAAAGAGATAGTGTCTGGGGTCTTAAAGGCTTGAAGGTGAACAAGCGGCCATCTAGCTCAGAAGCAACAAAGCCCACATGGAAGAAGCACACCAGCCTGTGCGATGATCATGAGGTGTCAAAGGGATCAGGTATAAGGCATCATGATATATATACCATAGTGAATGAAGGGGGAAGTGCAGAGTGGAGACCAAAGCCCATTTGTCAGCCGCTGGAGATCCCCTCACAGAGGGGTTTAGGAGAGGAGATGGGTCAGGCAGGGTGCAATGTAGTACCAATGAAGAACACAGCTTTCCCTCAGATCCTGGATGCTTCCTGGCCCCAACTACCATGATCCGAATTCTACCTTGCTGGGCTGGATAGGGCAGAGGTTGTACACTGGTGCATATGGGGGCTGGAGGCACAGGGAATCCAGGGTGGATGATACCTTTAGGACCAGGGGTGTGAGGGGCGATACAGGGAGAGTAGAGGGTGAGTGGGTTGGCAAGGGGGAACCGATTACAAGGATCCACATGTGACCTCCTCCCTGGGAGACGGACGGCAGAGAAGGGGGGGAAGGGAGACTCCGGATAGGGCAAGTTATGACAAAATAACGATGTATAAATTACCAAGGGTACATGAGGGAAGGGGGAAAGGGGAGGGAGGGGAAAAAAAGAGGACCTGATGCAAGGGGCTTAAGTGGAGAGCAAATGCCTTGAGAATGATTGGGGCAGGGAATGTATGGATGTGCTTTATACAATTGATGTGTGTATATCTATGGATTGTGATAAGAGTTGTATGAGTCCCTAATAAAATGTAAAAAAAGAAAAGGAAAAAAAAAGAAAATGATTAGGGCAAAGAATGTACGGATGTGCTTTATACAATTGATGTATGTATATGTATGGATTGTGATAAGAGTTGTATGAGCCCCTAATAAAATGTAAAAAAAAAAAAAGACATCTTTTTTGTTTCTTGGGATTACCTGTTGGCCAGCACCAGCAGCTTGTCTGCTGTGTGTGCCATGTGTGTCAAAGGGGAGTCTTTGAGGGATTCAAATAAAGAGGATTAGTCATAGTTCTAGGGAGATATACAGACTAAGCTCAAACATGTAGAACTCGTGTAACTCCATGCATCTGTTAGCATCACGTAGACACAGCCCCTTGGTTTACTATGGGTTTTTTTGTACTGGTTGCCTTGAGAGGGTCACAGATGCAATCAGTTCATTATGATACTAGACCTTTTGTATCCACAAAGGAGGAGATGTCCCATTGTTATCCTACTAGAACACCTCGGGCAATTCACTCAGAAAGTTATTCTAGACTTCCTGCTTTCCTGGCATCGAACCTGATATGCTCTTTATTCAGATTTGCTCTATCATATAAAACTTTACCTTTATAGAAAAGCCCCCAAATAAATCAAACTATCTTTTCAAATTGTATTTTGAGATATGTTTGACAGTATTTTTGAAACCTCATGATTTTTCTCTCTCTTATTTTTCTCTACTAACAAATATTAGTAATTAAAAGCTGTGTTACTATTTTCATATGTTACATAGTACATAACTTAGTGAACTGAGAACTTTACCCACAGACCCTAAATCCTCAATAGTGTACATTCATGCATGTTACCCAGAGTATCAGAGGGGTGCTCCTTGGTAACACATATGCTAACAGAGGTGCATATGGATGCTTTGGGGACTTTTAATTTAGAAAAAGACATAAAGATTGAGTAAATAACTCAAGGTGTACTTTAAAAAATCTTGAAGATCCTGAAGTTCCTTAGTACTGTTTTGACAACAGATACTTGTAAAACATGTCAGAATGGGGGGGAGGGGAAGAAGAAGAAGAAGAAGAAGAAGAAGAAGAAGAAGAAGAAGAAGAAGAAGAAGAAGAAGAAGAAAGAAAGAAAGAAAGAAAGAAAGAAAGAAATCATTCTCATTTGTTGTCTTCTGCATGCTCCTTAGACGCGAGGGTGATGAGACTTAGTCTCGTGTAATTTAGACATGCTATTAGGAGAGACCAGCCCCTGTAAAAAGACCTCATGATTGGTAAAGTACAAGGGCATCGAAGATGAGGAAGGCCGTGGATGCGGTGGACGGACACAGTGCTGCACCACGGGCTCACACGTAAGGACAGCTGTGAGGATGGCACAGGTCTGGGAGACGCAGTGAGAGTCAGAACAGACTTGCCAGCACCTCCCAACCACAATGCATGCACATCACTACATAAACAAAGGAAATTGTGACTGAACTTGAACCAGAGGCAAGTCCAACAGAACCCCTGCTGCTTTCTAGAAAGATAAATGTCCGGCTTTTAGTTCCTGGAGTCTTTGCTTTGCTAGAGAATCTGCAAAAATGATAACTTCAAACAGCAATCTCCTTCTGTGTAGCATCTTTTCAAGAGCTCACTCAGTAACTTTTTTGGTTAAAAGAATTGATTGATTGATTAATGGCAGATAAGAGCTGTGCTTCTCTTATTTCCAGTTCTTCCTTAATTAGGCTTATGACACATGTTAAAATATAGGTGACTAATGCAATGACTTAGCGTTGCTGCATTCATTCATTCGTCTATGCAACAAATATATATTGGAAACTCACTATGTTCCAGGCACTGTTCTGGACCCCGGGGGACAGCAGGGAACACAATCCGTGTCTTCGAGGGAGTTTATATTCCGATTCTGGTGACGATCACAAGCAGGCAGCTTTGACGACAACTAAAAGTGTATCAGATGCTGTGCTTTCATTAAAAATAAGGAGGAAAGGAAGCTCAGTATAGGGAGACTGCTAATCAACCTGGGGGGCCCCGTAATGATTGTGCCACCTCTCTGTGTCCACCGCACAACAGGCATTCCATCGGAGATGACTACAGGGTATCACCGGCCAGTGGAATTTCTGGGCTGTTCTATGCTGGTGGGACAGTGTGCACTTAGGTGTCAGGGGACCCTGCTTGCAAACCTTGCATCTATGGCATTGGGCCATTTTTAAATCTTCTGAACGGGCACAGTAACCCCTTCCAAAGGAGTACCTTCTAGATTGATGTCTGGGAAGCCCCTCAGCAAAATGGGTTGACACAGTGGCTGCCAACAATTGGCTCAAATGGAACTTCAGAATCAGGCAGTGTTTCTTTCTGTTGGGCATAGGGTTAGCATGAGTTGGAACGGACTCAGTGGCACCTAACAACAACAACAACAACAACAACAACAACAAGATCTCAATTAATGAAGGAGCCAGTGTGAAGTTCCTGGCAGTTGGGAGTTACTTTACCCAGAGTCAGGACTAACACAGTCTGTTCTCTCTGGTTCCTTTGTCTTGAGTCATGTTTGCATTGAGCGCCATTTAAAAAAAATTATTTTAGTGGGGGCTTGTACAACTCTTATCACAATCCATCCATCTATCCACTGTGTCAAGCACATTCGTACATTTGTTGCCATCCTCATTCTCAAAACATTGGCTTTTTACTTGAACCTTTGGTATCAGCTCCACATTTCCCCTCCCGTCCCTCCCTCCCTCCCTCCCCCTTGATAATTTATAAATTTTATTATTTTGTCATGTCTTACACTGTCCGATGTCTCCCTTCACCCACTTTTGTGTTGTCCATCCCCCAGGGAGGGGGTTATATGTAGATCATTGTGATCAGTTCCCCCTTTGTCCTCCACCTTCCCCTTCCCCTCCTGGTACCACTACTCTCATTATTGGTCCTGAGGGGTTCATCTGTCCTCGATTCCCTGTGTTTTCAGCTGAGCACAAATTTTTATCAGTCCCCATTGAGGCAGTTCTGACTCATGCCCCCCCCCACCCCCACCCCGAGTGTATGAGAGTAGAACTGTGCTCATAGGGTTTTCAATGGCTGTCATCTGATGGAAGCAGATTGCTAGGCCTTTTCTCCATAACACCTCCGGGAGACTCAAACCTTTCGGTTAGCATCCCGGTGAGTTAACTGTTGGCACCACCCAGGTAAATTCTGGTCATTTAACCAGCAAGGTAAGACAATGGACAGATGCATCATTTATTAAAAAGGTATCCTGCCGTGCTCAATGCTGCTCCTCGATCCCTCTGGACCTCCGTTTTCTCTGGTGTAAATTGAGGGAGCTGAGCAAGATGGCCTCTAGGGTCTCTTTCAACCCTGGGCACTTTTGTGACTACAAGTCAGTTGCCTAATTGTCCAGGTTTGGGACTGAAGAGTTTTCAGGACACAGGACTCCCAGGGCTTCAACCAAGCGAGAGTGGGGGCTACCAGGCAGGTGGTTGACCCAAGCCCAGATTTCCTCTGCCACTGGCCAGGGACTTTCACAGCAGTACGCATCCATGATCGCCTTTCCAGGTATGCCACTGCATGCTTATGACGGAACCTCACCCTCCAAACGAGCCCAAGCATAAAGTTAGCAAATAACCAAAGTCAAGACCACGTGCCCAGTCACGTCCCCATTTATCCTTCCAGTCGTTTTCAACCTTTTAACTGTTCTGAAAACCTATTTTTAATCAATTTGCCATTGCTCTGCGTTTTGACAACTAGTTCCGTAGCACCTGCTGCTAGCAACATCAGCCAGGGAGGGAACATTCCCAGGAACTTTTTCAGGAAGACTCGATGTTCCGATCTCCTTTTGGGGGAGGAGGCGAGCGCCCAGAATCTCATACCCTGGCCTCGACAGACAGAAACAGCCTCTCCCGAGAGTGAGCAAAAGTTTCTTCTCCTGCGCCTCCTCTTCCTTACTTTGTTCTCCGCTCATTACTGGCATCGTTACTACCAAAAGGCAGCCACCTCTATGGGAACAGTAAAGGCCAAAGAGGGACCGCAGCTCTCTGAGCACGGTGTTTTGGTTGTGAGCGGAGGCTGCACACCTGGCTGAGGTCCCAGGTGGGGAGACGGCTCTGCCAGCCCCAGCTGAGATATCACTTAACCGCGTGCGGGCCCTACAGGGCCCGGGCCTGCTCAACATGTTTACAAGATGTGTAGCTATTAGCGACATCTTACCGCTCGCTAATTAACGGGGAGCTTGGCGGAGGCAGCCCGGCTCCGAAGAGGGCCAAATTGCATCAGTGTTTGGACTCTAAATTGATACCAAAAAATAACTCACCACAGGTGTGTTTTGAGCAGTGCCTTTCCCCAGCAGGTTGCTTGTTTGCGCGGCCGCAGCTACTGCAGATCCCAGAGTGACAAAAAACGCCAGGGTTACGAGTTTATTAAGGACATTTAAATTGGTTAAGTGTATCCATTATTCCAGCTGAGTGGCAGGCACTGTGTGCTCACCCAAAACAAAACAAAACAAAAAACTAAACTAACCAAGCAAACCACTCCGAACCAGTTACCATGAAGCTGATTCCGCCCCAGGCAACCCCGCCCCCCTCAGGTGGAGTCATGCTCCTCAGGGTCCTCCTGGCTGTGACCTTTTGATGCAGATCACTGGCTTTTTTTTTTTCTCATTGAGGCAATATAGGTGGCATCAAACCACCAACCATGCGTCAGTAGCAGAGCGCTGAGCTGTGTGCACCACTCAGAGACTCTTCACCTGCCATAACCCCCATGAATCTTTCACCCTGAGTAACCTGCCTATTAGGTTCAGGGTCTGAGCGTAAGGCAAGCACTGGCTTACGTATACTTACAATTTTCTTCCTACCACATCCAAGATTCTGCTCCTCTGCATGGCTGGCATGGGTCTTTCCCCCGGCCCCACAGCCCCTTCCTACAGACTCGAAGCCTCTTTTCAAATGTATGAGCCCGGAGGGGCATGGAGTGTCCAGTAAACAAGGTCAGCACTGTCTCCCTTGTGCTCACTTGATGATCTGTAGTGATCACCAAGATCTGTTTCTTGCCTTGCTCACTGGCTAATCCACTCCTGCTGAGGTCCTGCCCCAGGGCCACTTACGGCGTGGATGTGTGTGATTTTCTCAATTTCATAATGGATGAACCTGCTTGAAAGACACACATGTTTTCCTTTAAAATATCCACTAATCAAGCATCAATGAAGCAGGAAATGATTTTCTCCTGTCACTTAAAATCATTTTACCTGGGGCTCGTACAACTCTTATCACAATCCATCCCTCCATCCATTGGGTCAAGCACATTGGTACATTTGTTACCATCATCATCCTCAAAACATTTGCTTTCCACTTGAGCCCTTGGTGTCAGTTCCTCCTGTCACTCTTGTAATGTAATCTTCTATTCTGCATGGCAGAATTGTTCGGGGCCCACCTGCTCACTGCCAGGTTGGCACTTCAAGCCCATCATCGGCTCTGAGGAAGAAAAGACCTGGCTGTCTACTTCGGCAAAGATCAGAGCCTGGGAAACCGTGTGGGTGGTTCTTCTCCGCCAGAAGGGCTGTGATGTACTGGAATCAACTCAGAGACACACCATAAGAAAATTGTCATGTGGGTAAAGAAACTGTCCTGGGGGGTTGAGGCCACTGGCATTCTTGCTTGCGTTGTCTGACCCACTCACAACTGCCACCGAGACGTTGCCGACTCAGGATGGCCCTACACAGGGTTTCCCAGGCTGTGTCAGTTGTTACGGGGACATCTCACCACTTCCTTCTCCCGCAGGAGGGCTGGTGAGTTTGAACTGGCGATCTTGCTGATGGCAACTCAAGGCTTAGCAGACAGTGCTCACATAGCTAGTGACGTACTGCTTCCAGCATGCCTCCCACCTTATCCCCATAGGAGCGTGGCAAGGCGGATCATTACAAACCCGAACATGTCTGGAATGGTGAAATGGTACCTCCTGCAAGCCTGTGGGCCCCTGCCTAGGTGGTTCAAGCTAACTGCTGACCCTGGCAAGTTAATTTTGAAAACTCAGTCATTGAAACGCCTGCTTTGCCATACCTTGAGTTTCTTCAGTCAGGGTCGACCTGGTGGCAATTGGTTTGCGCAACTCTAAAATCCTGCAGGTGCTTAAAAAAAAACAGGCTAAAGTCTAGACTCTTCTAGCTCTCAGGGTAAAAGGCTATGCTATTTGTGGGGTTTCTCGTGAGACTAAGGGGGGTTTGGGCTCATTCTCTGCACAGCAGAGGGGATTCCAATATCCCCATGGAAGTAGTCAGACAACATTTACGACCCTTTTTAGGATCCACCGCATGCTAGTCACGGTTTGGGGGAGGGTAGATGGGGGCAAAGATAATAAGGGGCACGTTGTTGTTAGGCGCCATTGAGCTGGGTCAGACCCATAGCGACCCTGTGCACACCAGAACAAAGCACTGCCTAGTCTTGCACCATCTCACCATTGTTCCTGTGCTCGAGCCCATTGCAGCCACTGTGTCAGTCCATCTCCTGGAGGACCGTCCCTTCTTACTGCCCCTCTACCAAGCATGCCGTCCTTCTCCCGGGACTGGGCGCTCCTGACACCATGCCCAAAGTACGTGAGATGAAGGCTTGCCATTCTTGTCTCTAAGGAGCACTCGGGGGGATAGTAGACAAGGTTTTCATTTCTAATGTTGATCTTCAGTATATTAAAAAATTAAAACATGTTTCTCTTGCTTTTGAATAATAATAAATTAAGATCCCTTTATAGACTAGGAGTCAGTGATTGCCCACTCACTTGGTTGTGTTTGACTCTGTGCAGAGATATAAAGGGGCTACAGACTAAATGCTAACCACCCCCAGGTGGTGTTAATTGTGTGATGGTCAGATGCAACACAGGTGCACAGACAAACCAGAAGGCAGGAGGAGGTGGCCCTGACCACCCCTGAACCACGGGTGGTCAAACCCTCTTAGGTTGGCAGCCTGCTCAAAGAAAGAGAGGAGATGGCTGAAGTGGCTTCATGCCTCCAGGACCGCTCCAGGCCAAGTTCACAGGGCCACTGTGAGGATTGCGCTCACTAATTACACATCGGAGCAGGCGCGCTCCTTGGAGGAAAGGGCAGCCACGAGGTGCAAAATAGCAACCAAACATTGCTCCTCATGCTGTCTAATGACTTTCTCGGGAAAGTCAGACTTGGCCTGGTCGCATGTTTCAATGCCTCAGCCTCTGTGAGAGGCAGCAGTGGCGCTTCTTCCTTGAGGGCGACCACGGTCCAGTTCTCGGCCAGTGCGCCTCACGCGACGGCAGTGCAGGCTGATGCGTTGCTGTGATACTGTAAGGGATTCTGTGGAGCTGGACTAAGATGGACTGGGACGACAGGCCTAGTGATCTACTTCTGAAAGAACCCCCTAGAGATCTTAAGGATCCACTCCACAGTCAGTCCTGGGGCTGCCACAGCTGTGCAGTCTTCAATCCCATTGTGCAGGAGCGGGGCTGATGGATAGCTGGCAGCACAGCAAGAACAACGGGAGAAAGCACTGGAAGCTGGCTACGCTCAGCTCTTGACTGGCTCCTCCTTCTGCGAGTGCTGGCTCCCTGAACTCCCTTGACCTGGAGAACAGAGCCTGCCTTCCATCAGATCTGTAGACCGCGGGCAGAGATGCCGGCTTTGCTTCTGAAGCCTACTCCCACTTGGCTTTGCCAAATAGCAAAACCCAAGCCGTGTCCGTTGCTGTCAAATCAATTCCAACTCACCGCGACCCCAGACGGGCAGAGTACACCTGTGCTGATGGCCAGGCCTTTCTTACAGCACACCCCACTCAGGGTCTCCTCTTTGCCAAGCAGCGGGGACAGTTGAGATTTCTGAGCGCTCAGCCCGAGCCAGCCGTGGAGTGAGAACAGGTACAGTGACTCCATGTCTCCTCCAGTGCTGGCTTGCTGTCCCTGGGGTGGGAACAGGAAAAGACAGACAGCTCCTCTCTCCCCTCCCTGTACCACGCCTTCTACTCTTTCCTTCACAATTGCCAACAATGGCAATTAAAAGCAACCACTTTTATGAGACATTGTTTTGCCAAAGCAAATACCCTCAATGCATTGATTTAGAACGTTTGGGGTCACAGTGGGGGGGTCATGAGGAGGCCGTTTGTTCAATGCCAAGCTAACTACGTGTGAACGAGGAGCATATGCTGCCTTTACAACATCCCTTTGGTGTTTAATTTGATGAAACAATGTGCCATAATCAGCCAGGAGGACATCGGCTGTGATTGATGGGTAAGTGCCTCACGTGGTACCACTCTGGTCTCAACATCCCCACGCTAATCCCATTAGTCGCTTGAGTTGACTTGTTTTGGGCTACCTTAAAAAAAAGTTATTTCTCCACTGGTCAAATTGCCGCAAGGGCTGGATGATTTAATGTATCATAAAATTCATTAGATAACCAGCTGGCAACCTTCCCTGCTGGCCTAGGCGCATCCTGGTGGAAGACTCCACAGGGTGGAAGACTCCATGGGTTCAGTTCCTTACCACCCCACCCAGGGGAAACTTCCAGGGAGGGGCTTCTCAGGCCAATGGCATGCAGCGGAATCCCCCAGGGCCTGGTTCCTGCAGAGTCTGGTTTAGCAGGTTGTGCTGAGGTCTGAAATTCCGAGTTTCTAATAATGTGGTTGGTGGTGGTGTTGCTGCTGGACCAAGGACCACCCTTTGAAGAGCAAGCTTTGAGAGGATCTTAAGAATACTCATAATAACAGCTCGTGTTTGCTTCTTCCGCACAGAGTTGCAGTCTCAGAAGCCCACAGGGACCGTCCTGTCCTGTCCTGTAGGGTCCCTGGGAGGAGGAGTCCACTCTATGGCAGTGAATTTTTTTGTGTTTTCAATGTGTCCCAGCTAAGGTGCTGTCGGGTAAGCATGCGGCTGCTGAACACAGAGTTGGCAAGGCAACTTCCCAAGCCTGTCTGCTCCCCTCAAGATTTACCATCTCGGAAACCTTCTATGGGATTGCTACGAGTCAGAGTCGACTCCATGCCCATGACCGTGGGTTGGGGACGTGTTATACCACCTCATCTCCCAGTGTGTGGTACTGTGGTTCCTTGTGTGTGGCTGCGATGCTGGGAGCTATGTCACCAGTATTTCGAATACCAGCAGGGTCCCCCATGGTAGACAAGTTTCAGTCGAACTTCTGGACTAAGACAGACTAGGAAGAAAGGCCTGGTGATCTAACTCCAAGAGAAATCGTATCCAGTATAATTCTGGAAGATGAGCCTTCTAGGCTGGAAGACACTGCATAAGAGACCTAAACATAACAATCACTGCAGATGTGCAGGACCAAGCAACATTTTATTCTGTCCCATAAGATCACCATAAGTGGAGCTCTATCAGTGGTAATGAATAACAACACGTGTTATGCATATTTTATGTGTATTATGTGCATTCCACTTACTTAATCTTTAGTTTCAAACCCATGCACCCCCCCAGGTGCACCCCGCCCCCCAAATCCACTGCCATTGAGTGAATTCTGACTCATAGGCGCTCTTTAGAACAGAGTTGCTCTGCTCCTACGGGGTTCTGAGACTCAGTCTTTATAGGAGTCAGATGTTCTCATCTTTCTCCAAGGAGCATGAGGTGGGCTTGAACTTCCGACCATGCGATTAGCAGCCCAATTCTTATCCCATAGTGCCACCAGGACTCTATCTTCATGCCCGCTCTATGGAAGAAGATATACGTGCACAAATCAATTAAGTAATTGAAGTCAGGCAGCTTATAAGTAGCAGAAATAGAATTCAAAACCATCTATTTTGTTAAACCCTACACTGTAGTGCTTCTCATGACCTGCATTGCCATGACTTGATCCCGACTCAGAGCGAAGCTTTAGATGCTTCGCGTTAGAAGCTTCTGAGGCGGTAACTCTTTAGGGGAGCGTCTTTCTAAGAATAACTAGTGGGGTTTGAACTACCGGCCCTGTGATTAGCAACCCGATGCTTACTCAACAGCCCTACCAGGGTCGGTTGCTATGTCTTTGATGAAAGCTTATTATCCAGAGCCCCCATGGGCTGGTATTGGATAAAATTCAGAAATTCATCTTTGGGGATTTAGTGTTTCTTTTCCTAACAGATTCTCTCAGCCAAGCTGAGGCGCTGAGCATATTTGAGTTTTAGAAGGTGTCTGTGGAAGCAAAGCAATGTGTAGCCCAAGCAATGAGTGGCTAACGGCTTACCCAGGGCCCGATGGCTAGCCATCTCAGCACCAGCCTGTCCCTCCATTGTCCCTGCACAGTGAACTGGCCGCTCACTCCCCCGAGCACGAAGCTGGTCTGGCAGCCTTCCCAGAAGGAAACTGAACAAAGGAGAAAACAAACACCTTTTGCAGATTTCCGGAGAGTCATAGAGAACATCTCGGAAAACCTGTTTACAACGTGTTCTAATTGGCATTCCTGCTCATTTTACACTTGGAGGCATGGTTTGGGTGCTATTTTCTTGAATCTACAGCTCCTTTAAGTGGAAAAAACCCCAACACCCTTACTTTTGATGTTAATTGTTCTGAACATTTCAAAGGACAAGGAGTGTTTTTTTTTTTTGCTTGAGTTCACAAGAAAATAAAATAGCCACGACCTCAGCAATTAATGGGGGGTGGGAGAAGAAGCAGAAGCAGGGGGCGATTAATGCCTTCTTTAAAAAAAATGTTAACAGCTTCATGGACATGTAATGCACGTATTATACAATTCAATGATCTAACCGTATTGAAGAGGGTGGTTACCTTGCTCAGATAGCTCTTGCCGATGATGTTGTTGGCTGCTGTGAGCTGGCGCTGACTCATGACAACAGGGGAAACAGTGCTCTGTCCTGAGCCAGCTTCATGACCATTGTCGCAGGCCTTGTGTCAGTCCCTTCTCTTGCTGACGCTCTATCTGACCAAACGTGAGGTCCTTTCCTAGAGACTAATCCTTCCTGAGCTCAAATCCTTCCAACCTGGTGTCGAAGAAACTCTCTATTGCATTTCTTCTACAATATATCCTTGTTGCTGTCAAGTAGTATCCAGTCAGCTCCCACTCGGAGCTGCCCTGTAGACCCTGTAACACAGTGCTGCCTGGTCCTGTGCCATCCTCACTATGGTTAGTGTGAGCCCATTGTTTCCGCCACGCTGTCAAGCCATCTCACTGAGGGTCTTGCTCGTTTTGTAGTCTATCAAGCGTATTCTTTTCAGGAATTGGTCCCTCCTGATAACATGTCCAACGTATGGAAGAATGAAGCATTTTGGCCATACATCTTCCAAGACAGGTTTGCTTTTTTCTTCTGGCAGACCATGGTACTTTCAATATTGCATCAATGCGTCTGTGGTCTTCCTCATTCACTATCCAGCTTTCTCATGCATAGGAGGTGACCAAAAATACTATGACTTGGGTCAGGTGCACCTTGGTTATCAAAGTGATATCTTTGTTCTTTAATAGTCTAAAGAGATGTTGGTAGCAGATTGGTCCAACAGAATATGTCATTTGATCTCTTGTCTGCTGCTTCCATGGACATTGATTGTAGAAGTAAGCTGAGAGGAGGACTTCAATTCCACCAAGAAAGAAGAGCCGGGAGCCGGTCCCTTTGGACCCAGGGACTCTGTGCTCTGAACCTGCCTCCAGGTGTGTTGATTGTGGATCCAAGCAAAATGAACTCTGACAATGCCAATCTTTTCTCCATTCATCATGAGCTTGTGCATTGATCTAGTTGGGGGATTTCTGTTTCCTTTACATTGAGTTGTAATCCATACTGAATGTTTGTGTTTGATCTTCATCAGCAGGTGCTTCCAGTCTTCCTCACTTTCAGCAGATAAAGTGGCGTCATCTGCCTTCTTTCAGTCCTGAGGTTATGTTCTTCCTGTAGTGTATCCGTTCAGCACACAGACGGAATAAGTATGGTCAAAGGATACCAGCCAGATGGACGCCTTTCTGGATTTTAAACCATGTAATAGTACCTCGTTCTGTTCTTTAGATATGTGTGTGTGTTCACAATTGTGGGGTTTATCAGGAAAGCTAACCGGTTACAATTCAAGATCAGCAATGCTCAGGCTGTAGGCTCTACTGTTGCCACTCCTCTGCTGCTTCCCTGACGGCTCATCTTTCTGTCCCTGGATGGAGGAGATTCAATGCGCGGGGTCTTGAGATTCAAAGGATCTTCATTCTTGGTGGAAGATCCTCCCTCCCCTTGCTTCTTTCTGAGATGACTCATTCTAAAACCTGTGTGATGGCACACTGGCCAACCTTCTCATAAGAGTTTCAAGTTTGTACAACCACAATTAGCCATCAACAACCGCTCATAACTGAATCATATAATATGATCAGCATCTTCCCCACATCTCTCCCTCTCTTTAAAATAGTATTATTGGCACCTCACATATAGAATTCAATAATTCATTCATACAAAGAACAGTTGTGCAATTGTTACTACAATCAATTTTAAAACATTTCCTTCTTCCTTATGCACAATGAAACATTCTTCTTTTTTAAATTGTTTTATTAGGGGCGCATACAACTCTTATCACAATCCATACATACATCAATTGTGCAAAGCACTTTTGTACAATCATTGTCCTTATTATTCTCAAAACATTTGCTCTCCACTTAAACCCCTGGCATCAGGTCCTCATTCTTCCTCCCTCCCTCCCCGCTCCCCCATCCCTCATGAACCCTTGATAATTTAAATTATTATTTTGTCATATCTTGCCCTGTACGATGTCTCCCTTCACCCACTTTTCTGTTGTCTGTCCCCCGGGGAGGAGGTCACATGTAGATCCTTGTAATTGGTTCCTCCTTTCCATCCCACCCTCCCTCTACCCTCCCAGTGTCACCACTCATACCACGGGTCCTCAAGGGATCATCCATTCTGGATTCCCTGTGTTTCCAGTTCATATCCGTACCAGTGTACATGCTCTGGTCTAGCCAGACTTGCAAGGTAGAATTTGGATCATGATAGTGAGGGGTGTGGAGGGGAGGAAGCATTTAGGAACCAGAGGAAAGTTGTATGTTTCATGTTGCTACACTGTACCCTGACTGGCTCGTCTCCTCCCCGAGACCCTTCTGTAAGGGGAGATCCAGTGGCCTACAAATGGGCTTTGGGTCTCCACTCCGCACTCCCCCCCCCTCCATTCACTATGATAAGATATTTTGTTCTGATGATGCCTGATACCTGATCCCTTTGACACCTTGTGATCGCACAGGCTGGTGTGCTTCTTCCATGTGGGCTTTGTTGCTTCTGAGCAAGATGGCCGCTTGTTCACCTTCAAGCCTTTAAGACCCCAGATGCTATATCTTCTGATACCTGGGCACCGTCAGCTTTCTTCACCACATTTTCTTATTCACCCGCTTTGTCTTCAGTGGTTGTGTCGGGAAGGTGAGTATCATAGAATGCCAATTTAATAGAAGAAAGTATTCTTGCATTGAGGGTGTACTTGAATGGAGGCCCAATGTTCTTCTGCTACCTTAATACTAAACCTATAAATATATGCACATAGATCTATTTCCCCATCCTCATATATACATTTATTTGCATGTGTATATGTTTTTATCTAGACCTCTATATATGCCCCTTGCCTCCCAGCTCTTTCCTCTATTTCCCTTGACTTTCCTCCTGTTCCACTATCATGCTTAGTCCCCACCAGGGTTTCAGCAATTCCTCTTGGTTACATTACCCTTGATCATGCCCAACCAGGCTTCCCATACCCTCCTCACCACCGATTTGGATCACTTGTTGTTCTCTTGTCCCTGGGTTTGTTAAACCACTACCTTTCCCCCCACCTCCCCCTCTCCTATGTCCCCCCAGAACTGTCGGTCCCGTGGTTTTCTCCTCCAGACTGTTCATCCAGCCTATCTTATTTAGACAGAGCTGCAGAGATATTAACATGCACAAAAACAAGATAGAGCAAAACCAAGCAACAATATACATGCACACAGATAAGACAGAGCAAAACCAAGCAACAATATACAACAAAACAACAACAGCTACAACATACCCATGACAAAAAAACAAAACACAACAAGAAAGAAAAGCTTGTAGTTAGTTCAAGGATTGTTTGTTGGCCTTTAGGAGTGTTTTCCAGTCCAGTCTTTTGGGACACAACGCCCTGGCCCCAAAGTCCACCTTCAGCGTTCCCTGGGGACCTCGCCACTCCATTCCTTTGCTGTTCCCTTGCACACACCCTCCCCTGCCCCTCCCCCCCAGTGTTTTGCCTCGGTGTAGCAGGATCAGATTAGGTGCAATTCCCACACTGTGTCTCCGGTGCTGTTCCCCATAGGGTCAGCGAGGGCCATCATGTCTCATAGTGAGGCTGGCCATGTGGTCCTCTCTGTGGACTGGCTGCTCTAATTGGGAACATCATTCTCAAGGCCTGGTGGGCCAGGATGTGCTCCACTTTCGCCTCCTCCTCCTTCATCTGCTCCCGTGTGCGCCGATCAGATATATCTCTCTCCTGGAGTTGCAGATTCAATACCGTCCTTTGAAATAAATCCTTCGGGGGGGGGGGGGCACAATGAAACAGTCTTCAATTCAACAACTTCTACATGTATAATTTAGTGCCACTGATTATCCTCTTTGCATTGTCCAATCATTATGAATAACCTTTTCCAAATTGTTCCACCACCATTAATATAAACTCCTGGTCCCCTAAGTAAAAACTCCTTCTCCTTCACCCATGGTTACCAGTGGTCAAGTTTGGTTTCTTTCTTTGTTTTTTTCCAATAGCTTACATTCTAATGCTCCCCCCCACAATTCATTGTTCCTTAATTCTCCTCCCCCTCCCTGTCCCCTGTCCACACCTCTGTCCCCCATAAACCACTGCATCAGTTATTGTTTCTATGCATCTACTCCTATGCTTCATAAACTTGGAAACGTAACAGCAACAATAAAAAAACAAAAGCAAAATGAAACAGAGAGAAGATAAAAGTAAAAAAGATAAAGATTTAAAATAAAATAAAGAGTAAGAAATAAAAGATCATCAGCAACATGAAAAAGCCAGAGAAGAAATTTCTGTAACGGAACAAATGAGAAGTACTGGAGCCTAGAGCCAGTTTAGGTTGTGCCAAGAGGGAGGTCAGCTAACCCAATGTCATGTTATACCATGGTTTGATCCCCCTAATCAAGTTTGCCATAATCTCTGTTTGATAGTAAAGCTGTTGAAGTCCCTTGCCTGTGACTGAGGGGATCTGTCAGAGGCTAAATCTGACTAGCTACTCTCCAGGTGGATTTCACTTTCCACTGTCCTCCAGAGCCTTCTACAAATCGCGTGTTCACAATTTAAACTCTGATATTTTTTCCTTCATCATATTTGGATTTGATATTGTCATCTTTGGATCACACGGGCTGGTGTGCTTCTTCGGTGTGGACTTAGTTGAAACCTCACTTAGATGGCTACTTGTTTGAATACAAGCCTTTAAGACTTCTCACATTGTTCTAATTGATAGCCAAGCACCATCTGCTTTCTTTAACATACTTAGCTGTAGCACCTTTATCTTCAATGTTATCTTCATAAAGGTGAGAATTGAGCAGGCCCATGTTATAAGAACTGTTCTTGAATTGGGGCTAGAATTAAGTGGGAACCCAGAATTCATCTGCTTGTCCACGGGTTATAAAACTCTAATTTACTTTGGCAGTCATATTATGACAAAAACCAAAACCAACAAGAACAACAACAAAACCTCCAAACAAACAAACAAATACAAAAAGCCAAAGAAACAAAAAAGGAAAACATTGTCAATCATGCCCCTGGGGTATAAGGCGATCACATTGATAGCATAAGTCATTTATCTAATGGCATAGAATTTATGTGAGTATAGTCCAACTGAGAGTTGCAATCTATCAGTTGTAGCTTTGTATAGATTGATTTCCTAGTTGATGGTTTGACTATGGAAGTGTGTAGCTCTGTTTACATTGAGTATGGGGGGTTGATTCTAGGGGAAATTTTCCTGTAGTATTCCTAACAAGGGTACACCCTTGCCTATCAGATTAATACCTGTCATATTAATGCAAGGGGAGCTTTGGGATAGTATATGGTGGTTCTGAATCCCCTTTCACTGAACCCCACTAAGCCAAGGGTCCCACCCACGGGCCAACGACTGCCATTTCCACACTTAAGGTGGCTATCCTTGCTTCCTCTCCCATCAGGGACATTCTGTACTAAGTCCAAGGGTACAGGTAGTCTTAAGGTAGCTCCCAATTCATTCAGTCATGCTTCCATGTCCTGTCCTTCTAGTGTGGCCTTTGTGGGATGCCATGTTCCTTATAAGGCCAGTGTCTAAGGTCATCATAGTGCTTCGTCCATGTCCATGGCATGGTTCACTGAAAGTTGAGTAGAAACTTATTTAAAGTGTCTACCTGGGAATGTAGAGCCAGGTTTATTTTCCTCTTAGATTTCCAACAGTGACTGTTTAGCATCCCTTCCTGATGTGCGGTTGCTCCTCCCTATTTACCCACCATGCCCACCAACGGAAATAAAAGTGCCTTCTCGGAAATGCAGATGCTCCCCTCCCTGGTCTTCACTTGGTTTTCCAGTGAAGTTCTCTCATTCTTGTGGAGGGCCTGTTGATTTGTTGCAGGCTTGTCTCCATGCTGTATGGAATCAAGTGGTTGGTCTTCTCCATTTCCCACTTCTTAAAAGAGTGACCCCTGCCAAGGTGAGGTCTCCTCTCTTGAGGGGATTCTTTTTTTTTTTTTTTTAAACAATTTATTAGGGGCTCATACAACTCTTATCACAATCCATACATATACATACATCAATTGTATAAAGCACATCCATACATTCCCTGCCCCAATCATTCTCAAGGCATTTGCTCTCCACTTAAGCCCCTTGCATCAGGTCCTCTTTTTTTTTTCCCCTCCCTCCCTGCTACCCCCTCCCTCATGAGCCCTTGATAATTTATAGATTGTTATTTTGTCATATCTTGCCCTGTCCGGGGTCTCCCTTCCCCCCCCTTCTCTGCCATCCCTCTCCCAGGGAAGAGGTCACATGTGGATCCCTGTAATCAGTTCCCCCTTTCCAGCCCACTCACCTTGAGGGGATTCTTATGAAGTACCTATAAAAGGGGTGATATATAGTTCATGGCTGGTAGGCAGACTTTCTACCCATTTGTTTGGGAATTGGCCTCGAAGATTTGTTTAATTAGTGTTTCTCCTTATAGTAGTGGACTCATACAATATTTGTCTTTTTGAGATTGACTGACTTCACTCAGCATAATGGTTTCCAGGTCCCTCCATGTCATGGGGTGTCTCATACTTTCTTCGCTGCTTTTCAAGGATGCATAGTATTTCACTGTGTGTACGTACCATAGTTTATTAATCCATTCTTCCACTGCTGGGCATTTAGGCTGTTTCTAGTTTCTTGTGAATTAATTGTCTATCCTTGTTTTGTTCTTATAACTGTCTGTTGGTCTATGTACAGGTTCCATACGGGCATAATTAAGTGTTATGGAATTCATAGTCTTCATAATATTACCCACAATTTGTTATGATTTGGTGTTAGTCCAGGTTGACTAGAGAAACAAATCCAGAGACACTCATATATGTGTAAGAGAGAACTTTATATCAAAGAGCATTTGTACATTAAGAAAAACATCCCAGTCCAGATCAAATCCATAAGTAAAAAATGCCATATGTCAATACTAGTCCATAAATTCCTCTTTTACTCATTCAGGCCCGCAATGATGCTGAGTGCAGGAAGATCACAGGCCAGGGGGTAGAAAGTCTTGTGGATGCAGTGGTGGTGGAAGCATCTCAGCACTGGTGTGGGTTTCCGGGTGGCTCCTCCAGTTCCAGGGCTCTGGCTGCATCACTGTAGCTCCATGTGGCTTTTCAGCACAAAACCAAAGCAGAGAGTATGTGTGTCCCACATCCAGGGAGGAAGATAGGGGTTCCCAGAATCCTTAGGAGAAGGCCATGCCCACACAGAGACATTATTGTCTATGACCTGATTGACAGACTAGACTCCACCCTTTCACAAGTTGTCATGAGATTATGACACAAATTCATACCATCAAATGCTTTTGCATAGTCAACAAAACTCAGGGAAACATCTTTCTAGTATTCTGTGCTTTCAGCCAAGATCCATCTGACACCAGCAATGGTATCCCTAGTTCCATGTCTTCTTTTGAATTCACTTAAAATTGTTGCCAGCTCCTTGTTGATGTATTTGTACAATAATTTTTGAATTTTCTTTTTTTTTAACATTTTATTAGGGGCTCATACAACTCTTATCACAATCCATACATATACATACATCAATTGTATAAAGCACATCCGTACATTCTTTGCCCTAATCATTTTCAAAGCATTTGCTCTCCACTTAAGCCCTTTGCATCAGGTCCTCTTTTTTCCCCCTCCCTCCCCACTCCCCCCTCCCTCATGGGCCCTTGATAATTTATAGATTGTTATTTTGTCATATCTTGCCCTATCCGGAAAGTATACTTGCATATGACTAATTATATTGTTTGATAATTTCTGCATTCTGTTTTGATCATTTTTCTTCAGAATGGGCACAGTTATGGATCTCTTCCAGGAATTTGGTCAGAGAGCTGTCTCCCAAATTTCTTGGCACGGCCTAGTGAGTGCTTCCCGTGCCGTATCAGCTTGCTAAAACACGCTCATGGTACTCTGTCAATTCCTGGGGCATTGTTTTCCACGAATGCCGTCAATGCCACGTGGAATTCCTCCTTCAGGACTGTTGATTCTTGCTCATGTGCTACCTTTTCACGTAGTTGCCTTTTGGTTTAGTGATGCTCTATGCCTCTCATCTCATTTTGGTTCTCCTTTCATCATTCAATACTTTGTCCCCAGAATTCCGCGCGAAGCTTTTCTTCATTTCTGTCAGCTTCAGATGTGCTGAGTGTGCTCTTCCTTTTGGGCGTTCTAACCACAGGACTTTGCACATTTCACTCGAAGACTTCGTTTGGTCCTTTTGGGTTGCCCTTTGGGAATTTCTGTTTAGCTCTCACGTCACCGTGTCTGCTGTTTGCTTTAGCTAGTCTAGGTCAAGAGCGGGTTTCCGAGGCTCTGCTGACACGTACTGTGCTCTTGTCATTCTTACCTGTCTTGTTCATGACCTGCTTTCTTCCTGTACGATGTTCTCGATGTCCTCCCACAGCTCATCAGGTCTGCTGTCGTCAGTGTTCATTGACTCCAATCTATTCTTCAGACAGTCTCTCAATTCAGGTGGGAGCTACTAAAGGCTGCATCTTGGGTCTTGCGCACTGCTGTTGATTTTCTTCAGCTTCTGCTTGTAAGCAGTTGATGATCTGTTCCACAGTTGACCCCTGGCCTTGTTTTGGCTGTGGATACTGAGATTCTCCATCGTCCCTTTCCACAGACGTAGTCAATTTGATTCTTGTGCATTCCCTCTGGCACGGTCCACATGCTCTGGCTGTTAAAAAATGGTATGCGTAATGGAGAAATCACTGGTCCTGCAAAATTCTGCTTTTCAATCTCGTTTCATTTCTGTCATCAAGACCCTATTTTCTGGCTACAGTTTCTTCTTTTGTTTCCATAGACACCTAAAAGGAAAAAAGGTAATCAATTTAGAAAACTCACTCAAATAGCCACTTTGTTTAGATGAATTAAAAATGATGGGTCTAAAAAACAAACCAGCTTATACTTCCTTTAAAATTAATGTGTTATAGAAAAATATCATTAGGTTAGAATGAAGAGGGCCTATTCAAATTTGAACCTTGATTACCTCACTTAAAAGATGAGGGAGGTCGACTTTCAGGGCCACCTGTGATGAATTGTCTTACCTGTTGATGCAACACCAGAGTGAGGCTTTCCACTTGTGCTGGTTAGCTACAACAAGCACCTTCTGCTTTCCCCCGAGCCTTTTAGATCCCTCAGAAAACACATTCTCTTGGTTTTATTGTAATGCTTCAGCCAGTTGAGATAATTCAGACATTTTATAATAGTATACAGTATGTATAATAACTATATATTATGTGTGTTTTTATAATGGTACATAGCAGCAATGGTATATGTATGATTTTAAGTTGATGTCGAATTAATTTTGACTCTAGCAACCTGATACATGGGAGTAGAACTGCTCGTCATAGGGTTGTTCAGGCTGTGCTGCTGTAGAAAAGGCTACCTGGCTTGTCTTTAGAGGCATCTCTGGGTTGAATTACCAACCTTTCAGTTCATAGTCAGATGCTTAAATATTTGCACCAGCAAGTGACTCGCATATACATATTCAAGGAGGGTTCAAAACATTAATGGAATAAGAAACGATGGGGTTTTTTTTTCCATGAAAAATGTGAAAGCCTCTTGTGTCCATTGGCAGAGTTGCTATTGACTGTGGAGTCAGTCCTGACACGCGGTGACCCCATTCACAAGAGAACAAAGTACTGCTTGGCTGGTGCTAGCTCATCCCCAGGGTGAGTGCAAATCACCACGGGGACCCATTGGCTGCTTTTCAGAAGTAGTAGCCAGATCTTCCTTCCTAGTCCTTCTTCTTCTGGAAGTCCATCTGAAACCTATTCAGCATCACACAAACTTCCCCTGACCGAGGGGGGAATGACTATTCATGAGATGTATTGGGTCTCCCACATGAAAGACAGGAATTCTACCACTGAGTAGACAATGCCTTCCCCTCTCTACCTCCCCCCCCCCCACACTCATTCAACTGCTGGGCCAGGTGAGCAGGCACTGTTCAGCACTATTATTTATCACAATGACAGCATAAGGTATTGTCCTCCCCAATTTACTGATGGGGCAGGTAAGCTCTATGGGAGTTTACCCAAGGTCATTGGAGGCTAAATGTGAACTTCCCTGAAGATTCACTCCCTGCTACCAAGCCCTGCCCATCCCTTCCTGCTAGCTATGCAACATTCTCCCCTTTAGGTTCAGATCTCACTTTCTGAGCCCGGGGCCTACAGCTTGCGGCAGAAACTACTTTCTAACTTCCATGGAAATTAGCAGCCTTTGTTTTTCACAGGAGTAAGACAACCAGGAGCCCTAAACTCAGTTCTCTCAAACCTTGGCCAATCTGAGGACTTTGCTGTCTTAGTGGATTGCAGGAGAAGCCTGCTCCAAACAGGGCCTCTAGTATCGGCAACATGGGACCCTTGTGTTTCGCAATAACTTTCCATTTGTAAGGTAGTCAGTGCATTGCAGCCTTCACAAGGAAGGGCCTTTTCTCTGAGAGAACTTCTCTAAGAATATTTTACTTTAAAGTATATATTTTTGTGGCCCCAAGTTCTTCTTAAGTCTTGATCTCTGTCTTTTAAATGCCCCAAATGCTCTTCTTTCAATGCTCTTTTCTGCTGACATAGGAAAGAATCTTGGATTCGAAGGAAAAACGAATGGGTATTGCTGGAGAAGGTTTGCAAATTTGGGGGGTAAAACGGAGAGGTGGGAATGGATAATGAGTGTGCTCTTGGACCTTTTTGATGTCCACCTGTAGAGTCCGGTTCATTGTCATCCAGTGGCTTGAATTTTCCTTCCCATTCGTTCCCAGTTTCCGGATTTAAGTGGCCAATTTTGGCAAGAGGACCGGAAAGTTACAGTTCATTCTGTGTTGTTGTTGTTGGTTGTCATCAAGTCAGCTCCAACTCAGACAGACCCTCTGCACAGCGGAAAGAAGTACCGCCCAGTCCTGCCTCAGCTTCACAATTGTAAGCCACTGTGTCAATCCATCTCATCGAAGGCCTGCTTCCCCACCCGCCCTGGTCCCTCTACTGACCAAGCATGATGTCCTTCTCCAGGGTCTGGTCTCTCCTGATAACATGTCCAAAGGAAGACACAGTCAGACAGCAGTTCTTCCCAGAGAGCTTTGCTTTTCTGGCAGTGCATTGTATAGTCACTTACATTAAAAATGATTCAATTACTTCTCAGCCTTTGGCTAAGACCAAGTGTAAACCTATCTCAACCGGCTCTGAGCTGAAGACTGTCCCATTCATTCTCTGGGACAGACGAACCGTTTTTGCCTTCTTTAGGTTTCCAATAGCTAACTGTCCCTGACTTGGAACATTTTAAAGTTAAGATTAGGCTTATTGTCTGAGATGATACAACTAAACATCAGTTTAGGTCTCAGACACTGATAAGGGAGAAGGTTTTAAGGCACAATTACATGAGCTCAGAACTGCTGCTTGCAAAGTTCCCGAAGGTCTGATTTTTAAAAGGTTGTCTTTAGTGTAGCTGGCAAGATGTGCGACTGAACTTATTGAAGTCTGAAAGCATTAACTCCTGGTACTACAAGGAGTTTGGCCACCTTGAAGCAGCATCTGATCAAGGGGGGAGAGTTCTTCATTCATAGACAATTCAATCGGGCTTGCATTTTAAAATGCGCTGATTGTTCCTTTGGGTTCGTTTGCCCTCTAAAATGGTGTGGGTGAATGATATTAGTCACACCTATAATTCTACAGCAGTTACACTATGCCAAAGAGTTGTTGAACCTCATTCAGATTAAAATCCATCACCGTTCTGGTGACAAATCACATGGTGAAAAATCCTCACCTACAAAGGCTTCCCTTGCAATCCTTTCTCATTAGTTTAATTTATTCACCAAACAATTCAAGCCCACAGAGAAAAATCAAATGGGTTTTTAATCTAATTTACATATAATTGCCCATGAAAAACTTTCAGGAGCTTCCAGTGCAAAGCAGTTAAAAGGAGGGAGGGATTATAATCAGTTTTCAGCAACAGGTACTAAGATGAACAGAAAGGGAGGTTTTTGATCTCCTGCCCGCATGTGAGCTCTCTCTCTTTCCCTCTCTCTCCCTCTCCCTCTCTATTCTCCATCTTCGAAAAATCACACATCTTAAATGAATTCCATTTAGATTTTCAGCTGCTTTCTAGAGAACAGGGTGCCCGGGCAGAACAAAATGCTTCCTGCCCAACAATGGTCCTTCTTAGTTTGATGCCCTTCAGCAAAAAAGAAAAAAAAAATTTTTTTTCTTCCCTCCAGTAGACCATGCCACACACACGATTTTAGCATTTTCTGTTTCTCTCTCTTTCTTTTTTTAAATGTTTCACTTGAGGGAGCAGGGAGGGGCGGGTGGGGGGAAGAAAGGCTAAAACAAACTAATTTTTGGTCATTTGATTCCTTCCGCAAACAGTTTGAAGACTAACCAATTTGTACTTACAAATCTGGGGCATTAGCAGCCGGGGACCCTAAATCCTCATGCACACAAGCAGTAACTGTTTGTATGCCAAGCTGTTTGTAAGCCTGATTTGACAGGGGGCAGCTATTCAATCTTTTGTCAACTGTCACTAACAACGTTAGCCTGCCTGGGTGCCGGGCTCTGGGAGCGCTAAATCTTCCGTCCTACGGCTGTATAATGAACAGACTGTTTCATTAGTGGGACAATTCACTCTGCAAATCCAGCCCAAACAACTTATTTCACAATTTGTGAGCAGAATTAAATTTCGGGGGAGTGGCCCGCGGGGAGGCGGGGGCGTAGGTGCGCGGTGCACAATGCACTGAGGGATCAGTGTGTGCAAGGAGGGTCCCCGGCCATTGGGCCGCAGCCCGCGAGGCCACCGCATGCAGATCTGCGGATTAGGGCGAGGCGCAGCATCAGGTCAAGTGTCTCGAGGGGAGCTGATAAACACCCCAAACCTGACAGCAGCTTTTCCTTTCTTCCTGGCCCACTTGTGAAGTGTCCGAGCAAATCTTCTGAATGGCAGTCGAGTTTACTCAGGGGGCCCTTTCTGCGGGAAGACGCTCTCTCCATTTTCTGAAGGCCATGCCAGGCCGCGTCGGGAATCCACTCGCCCGACGACGTCTCCCCCACCCACACACACAAACGTCTCGACGCGGAGCCTTTGTCTCAAGGTGTGTGAACAGAACAGAAATCCGCAGTGAGAGGCCGGAAGGTCTCCGAGCCACGAGGTTTAGCTGTAATACCAACGAAACACTTTGAAGATTACAGTCAAGCCCCCCACCCTCACCCCCACCCCCACCTCTTGAGATTTTAAGTCCCAAGAAAACTCATTTTAACACGAGCAATGTATGGATTTGGCTAAATGGGGGGTGGGAGGGGGTGGGAGGAGGGATTTTTTTTCAGCAGCACATGGTCACAGAATAACTTAATTGTCTTCATAATATCCCTTCTCAATGTTGGCGATTCATTCAAACCGAGCAAAGAGCCAGCCTGTTAGATGTCTTAGGTTTGAAGACACCCCCCGCCCCCCCACCCCGCAGGGGGAGCCAGGCTTATTGGACTGTAGCTCTGCGTTCACTCCAAGTCAAAGTTGCTGCTGTGACATCAAGCACACGGCCTGCCTGGGCTGGAGCCGAGATACTGGGTCTTCACCCCGAGGTGCCCTCATAGACTGAGGGAAGTCTCTGGGGCAGCTTTGCTTTGCGGCTGCGTGTGTGTGCTTGCGTGTGCATGCGTGTGTGTGTGTGTGTGTGTGTTTGGTGGGGGGAGGCAGTTTAATTTTAACTTGGTATGGCTTGTAAAGTTAACATGAAGTTTTTAAACAGACGTCTTAAAATGTTTTCCAAGCTGGAAAGCTCTTGGCCATTTAGGATACCACCTCCGCCCGCCACCACCCCCCCACTCTTTCTCCCCACTGTAATTTTGCAAATATTTTCCTTTTCATAAACATTTTGCCTATATGCTTATGAAACCTTTAACATTTTTCAGTAATGGAAAGTGTTATCGGGTCTAGCAATGAAACGGGAATACTCTTCCCTTCTCTGGCTAGCTGTTTCTACCTGTAAAGAATGTTCCATCTGGTCACTACTGCATTAAGCCGAAAGATACTTCCCAGCTGTTGTCAGTTGCTGTGAAACTAGATTTTGACTCCTGGCAATGCCCTACATGCACAGTAAAGTTTTCCCACGGGTTTTCCCAAAACTGTGTTTTGAGGCAATATTGTTGGTTGTGTTTTGCGGCAACCCTGGTGGGTCTGAATCACCTACCCTTCTGGCTAACAACGAGCACTTAAGTCTCTGCACCACCCCGTGGGCCGTTTCTCTGCGAGTCCCCTCAGAAAAGCAAAAAGCACTAGAGTTTGTCTGTTTTCAAGGACACAAGCTTTGGCTTATTAGGATTTCAGAGCTAACTGAGATTGCTTCGGCGATAGTCTACAGTTATTCTGTACGTTACGCTCTGAAGGCGAGCAGGAGGGGAATCATTTCAGCCTCCTTGCACCTTGCACGAGCGAGTCTTAGCCAATGCACCCCATGCACAGCCACCACTTGTCTGTTAGTGGAACCTTGAGTGTAGCTCTGATGCTCAACACACTGAAAGGCTGGTGATCTACTTCCAAAAACCAATCCATAGCATCCTCCTGGATCCCAGTGGTCTTCTGTGCGACTGATTACGGGCTTGGTGGAGGACCAGGCAGGGTTTTACTCCATTGTGCGTGGAGCTCCCATGGGCTGGGGCTGACACCTGGGTCCCTCTGTATGATAACAGTGCTATGTGGACTTGCCAGCAAATTGGCTTGCAGCCTACCAATGGGCACTGCCGGCTTAGCATGTTACAATAACTTTTCCACCTACAGAGACTGTGGTCTTTTATTGAAACGATGAGTTTGATATTTCTCTTCCCTGACACAGGTACCCGACTGCCTGCCATTGAGTTGATGCTGACTCTTGGTGACTCTATAGACAGTAACCCTCTGGGATTTCTGAGCCTGTACCTCTTTATGGGAGTGGAAAAGAAAGCCCCATCTTTATTATTATTATTAAATACTTTTATTGGGGACTCTTACAGCTCTTATCACAATCCATACATTCATCTATTGTGTGAAGGAAATTTGTACATTTGTTGCCATCATCATTTTCAAAGCATTTTCTGTCTACTTGAGCCTTTGATATCATCTCCTCATTTTTTCCCTCCTTTTCCCACCCTCCCTCCCTCATGAACCCTCGATAATTTATAATCTTTTTATCTTACATCGTCTGCTGTCTCCCTTCACAACTTTTCTGTTGTTTGCCCCCTAGGAGGGGGTTTATGTAGATCATTGTGATCAGATTCCCCTTTCTCCCCCCACCTTCCCTTTACCCTCCTGACATCTCTTATCTCATTAATGGTCCTGAGGGGTTTATCTGTCCTGGATTCCCTGTGTTTCGGACTGTTATCTGTACCAGTGTACATGGTCTGGTCTAGTCAGAATTTAAAAAGATAGAATTGAGATCAGGATGGGGGTGGGGGAAATGAAGCATTCAAGAACTAGAGGAAAGTTGTATGTTTCATCGTTGCTGTACTGCACCCTGACTAGCTCATCTCTTCCTTGTGACCCTTCTGTAAAACGGATGTCCAGATAGGTCTGCGCTCCACATGCTTTCCCCACCCCCACCCCCACTGATTCACATTGGTATGATTTAGTTCTGGGGTTGAGATACTTCATCCCGTCGACACCTCGTGATCACACACAGGCTGGTGAAAAGCGCCATCTTTTTCCTGAGGAGTGGCTGATGGGTTGGAACTGCAGATCTTGCGGCTCGCAGGCCAGCTCGCCGTCACCACGACGCCACCAGGGCTCCCAAGCGAATGAAAAACCCTGTTAGCAAGGTTATTCAATGGCTCCCTCTGAAAGATCACGTGGCTGTACAAGCCTCTGCAGCTTGCAAAGAAATCAATTCGATCACTGGGGATTCTGTTTCACCATGGTTCCTTCTCTTGGCTTCACATCATTAAGCCTTTCAGACCGCCCTCAAGCGTCACCCCGGGCCTCCACAAATCGGCATCCTGCGGCTTCCCAGAGCTCTGCCTGCTCTTCCTACACAGCATCGGTCATCACCTCCTCTCGCAGAATGTCCCAGTGAGGTAGAAAAGATAAAGACCAAACTGAACGTCATCTTAGACCAGTGCTTCTCAACCTTCCTAATGCCGCGACCCTCATGTTGTAGTGACCCTCAGCCATAACATTTTTTCGTTGTTACTTCATGACTGTCATTTTGCTACTGTTATGAATTGCCATGTAAATATCTGATAGGCAGGATGTATTTTCATTGTTACAAATGGAGCATAATGAAAGCAGAGCGATTCATCACAAAAACAATATGTAATTATATGTTGTGAAATATTCATTTCTAATGACACATAAATGAAATTTTGTCTCGAAGCATGGTGTAGCATGGGTATAGTCTTCATGCCGGGTACCCATATGTAGGCATTTCTGCCTGTGGGTAGACCTGGAGCCGGATACAGGAGTGGTGTCTTGGTTCCTAAGATCATTGGAAATATGTGCTTTCCGATGGTCTTAGGCGACCCCTGTGAAAGAGTCGTTCAACCTCCAAAGGGGTCGTGACCCACAGCTTGAGAACCACTGGTCTTAGACTATCCACCTAGAGAAATCTACTGCAGATACACTGGGAACCAGACCGCTGGATGTCTTTCTATATATTTATACAAAAGTCCAAACCAGTTACCCCAGCAAGTCCAATGTATGACCATCCTGCGGGTATCAGAATAGAACTCAGCCTCCTTGGGATTCAATGACTGCTTTTTCAGAAATAGATTGCCAGGCCTTTTCTCGGGTGCACTAGGAACTGTTGGCACCACGCAGAGACCCCATGCATTTATATTTTGTTCAGGAAAAAAGATAGCAGCATACCACACATGCCACTTGATAAATGGCTTCTTTTTTTGTCCAGTCCGACGTCATGGAGATTGGCTTTCTATATGTCCACCTCCGCACATTCCTTTTCAAAGACAGCACAAGAGTCCGTGGAGCAGACGGGTACCACGATGCTGGGGTGAATCCTGTTTTGTGAGCCAGGTAGGTTGTGCCCATTTTTTTAACAGGATAAGGCATGACGACAGGAGCATCTTCATGAACCTTTGTGCATATCGCCATGAGCTCTTGACGATAAAGCCTAAAAGAGAAGCTGTTGGTCAGAGAACCTGTACCTCTCTCTCTCTAAGAAACTTGGAAGCATGTGTGGGGAAATCCCATTATCTTTTGCTTCCATTTCCCCATGAATGTTGTGGAGACCCCTCGTGTGTGTGTTTGTGTGTGTGTGGTTAGGGCCATCGTTTCCAGTCATAGCGATCTTATGCCCCACAGGAGGAAACACTGCTCCGTTCTCTGCCCTCCTCACAGCTGTTCTTATTCTGAGCGCACAGTTGCAGCCACAGTGTCAATCCATTTTGTCAAGGGCCGTGCTCTTTTGCACCAAGCCACGGTCATCCCTGTGTGTTTTAATCTAGCCTCTCGCAGCCTGTATGCAGATTTCATGCCCTGACATGGGGCTTGGCCGGGTTTCTTCCAGGTGAAGAAGCAAGCTAATTTACAATGTGGCTCGACCACCTTCTCCGCCACTTTTCTTTCCACACGTAACATTTTGGGGGCCAAAGTCGACCCCCAAACAACCTGGGTTTGCACTAGATGGTCCCCCTCACTGGAGCACTTCAAGTGCAGTGTGACAGCTGACCATGTCTGAATGACTGGTTTAACTCTCCCCTTCTGGGGACGGAAGGGGGAGGGACCAGCAGTGACTGGAAGGGCAACAGCTCACGGCAAGATGGTGTTTGAATGGATGCTCTCAATACTCAAGCTTACTGTTTTACCAGTGGGCTCTGCAGTCCAAACTGATATTGTTCAAGATCCAATGGTAGCTGAGATGCAGAGTTTTGGCTGCCTGGGAGGTTGGTGCACCTCCCCCTCAAGTTGTTTGGAGGCCAACTGCATCACAATGCTCTCAATAGGTTAGTTGAGTAAATTGGTGTTCTAAGAGAAGCTGTTTGTGTCTTGTATCTCAGATGTTCTCTGACTTAGCCAACTCCTGGATAATCTCACTACGTTCTCTGGCGTTGTCACCTTCCTTGCCTTGGACCATGCCTCCTCACATCGCACCTCTAGACACAGCAGAGCTTCACCCTATGTTGCTTTTGGTAAACATATATTCCAACCAGAAACGCACATGGCCAAGTTACATAAAGATGGCAAAATAGGAAACCTATCACCGACAGTCTCTCCCAGCGGTTGCATGTTCTTGGTCGCTGTCCTTCCGGTTAGAAGAGATGCTGGGTTAGCCTGTGGATGGACAGGCCACTTCTGCAGACCTGGAGAAGAACCCTGGTGGTGATGCACTGGGCTGTTAGCTGTCAGCAGTTCTAAATCAGAAGACCCTACAAAGATGAAAGATGAGGGTTTTTACTCCTGTAAAGAGTTACAGTCTTGGAAATTGGCAGGGGCCCTTGTACTCTGTGCTGGAGGGTCCCTGTGAGTTGGAACTGATTTGATAGCAATGCATTTGGGGTGGTTTTTTTTTTCCCAGTTGTTGTGTGGCTGGTATATTCTTTGGATCTACAACTGGTGGGTCTACTTAGCCCAACGAAATACAGGGCTTTATGAATGATCACAACAGACACTTTCGGGAAATTAGCTTCTCAGAGTCAACAGGGATTTTGCTTTGTAGAATAGGATGGCTTTTGAAAAATCACCCTGGTAGCCCCAATAAAATGATTTAAAAAAGAAAAAAGAATCATCACCGGTTCCTGGTGCAGTGGGTGCACACACTGCTCTCATGCCCGTTTGCTGACGGACGGGTTGCAGGTTTCATTTTAAATCTGTTCTCATTTTCATTGTTATTTTCTGTTTCATTTTGTTATGATGGTTGGGTTTTTTGTTCTGGCATATTTTTCTTTATACAAAATCCAGGCTAGGTAAATCTACAGAGGCACTCACTGGCGTCGCAGTGTCTTCCGGTTCTGGCGAGGGAGGTTGGCAGAGAAGTGGGGACCTAATAGTCAGAACTTCAAGACGGAAGGAACTGTTCTAAAATTGATTGCAGTGATTATTGCATGACTCCTTTACATAGGTTTAGACCATTGGATGGTCTCCTATGTGAACTGTATGTCAATAAAACTGGTTAAAGAGACAGAGAGAAGTTGGCGGTTTATTTATTCCACCAGAGGCCTGGTAATCTACTTCTGGGAAGCCAGCCAATGGACACACACACACACACACACACACACACACACACACTGGGAGTTGTCACCGTTACACCAGGAGTGGCTGGTTGCTGGGCTAGTGTATTAATAGGATACTTGGTTGGGTTTGATTTTGAAGAAAAAATGAGAAAGAAACGGACAAGATAGAGCCTTCCTGATTTCAGCACTGGATAAACCAGGCCCCGTGTATGCGGTGAGATTACAGCCACAGGCTTTGTGTCCTTTGGAAATAAATGCATGTGTGTTTCTGTGGCCACTTTCTGATGGTCCCACAGCTGAAGCAGACCAGTGGGCACAGCAGAGAGGTGTGCTGGTCACAGCATCCGGTAGCGCTTGGCCTTCTGCTCAGTCCTGGACCCCTCTCTTTTCGAGGTCTCCAGGGTGCCCAGCAAGCGAGGCAAGCACGGGCTTACCAGTGTTTACTTACTAGTGGTATATTTTCACACACCTGTGAAACTGTTCACTAGAGATTAGAAGATAAGCACAGAGAGCCCATGCTTACCTTGCTTATTGGGGAACCGGCACTGAGCCGTGCACTTAGCAATGGGCTTCCCTGAGCTCGGTCTCTCTGATGTGCATGCATGGATTCTAACCGTTGAGTATTTTGACATTCTTCATTTCCAACAGCTGTGGGCTAAACACTTGCAGCCAGTGAGTGGTTTCGTTCTGCAAGCTTGCCAAAATGCTTGCCAAAAGTTTAATGTTTTCCTATTCTGTTCGTAAAGTCTTTTAAAAAAAAATCCTTATACTTTGCTGTTGTCTCATTTCTAGGAACCTTGCCCCCTGTTCTGGGGACTGTCACCGGGGCCTCAGGGTGTCCTGTGGGAGCTTCGCCCCATCCCGGGGTTCCATCCCTCTCTGTCTTACAATGGGGAACACATGCTGCTTCCACTTTTCTTTGTAGTCGAAAGAGTCTACCAATATTCAAAGTTCTCTCGCTCATTAAATGGCAGAAGTGTCCATTTACAATGGATCAACACCACCGATGTGTAAAAGCACATTTCCGTTTTTTAAAGAGAAATAAGAATTCAAGCTATTTAAGGTTTTCAGACAAATGATGCAAACGGGATAGAGTTCTCTTGTACTTTGCACACCAAACCCATTGGCATCAAGTCAATTCCAACTCACAGCAACCTGACAGAGGGGGTCTGAGACTGTCTGTCTTTGGAAGCAGACAGTCTAGTCTTTCTCCCACAGAGAGGCAGGTGGGTTTGAGCCGCCAGCCTTGCTGCTAGCTGTCTAAGGTACCTTTGCACCGTAGTTACCCCTATTATAGCAGTTTGCATTCACGTGGTTCAATTGTTACAGTTGATGAGCCAATATTGAGCCATTAACATTAACTAAGGTCCATGGTTCACATTGTGATTTCCTCCTGTGTTAGACACACAGATTCTATGGGTGTCCACAAAGGCACAATATTATGTGTCTATTACTACTGGTGCATTTGAATTAGGGAGCTGGGGAAGACTAATGAGAGTACTAGCCTGCCAAAAGAACAAAGACCTGTCTTGGAAGAAGTTTACCCAGAATGCTCATTAGAGAAAGGATGGGGAGACTTCGCCTCATGTGCTGTGGACGTGCTCTCAGGAGAGACCAGTCCCTGGAAAAGGACAGCATGCTTCGTGGAGAAGCAGCAAATAAGAGGAAGACCCAGGACAAGAGATGGACACAGTGCCCGCCACAATGGGCTCCAACAGAAGACCAATATGGAGAATGGCCCAGAAGCAGGTGTTTGCTTCTGTTGCACACGGCATCTCCATGAACCAGCTCCACCTCAACGGCACTCAGCAACAACAGCAGCATCACCGGACCATGCCGAAGGGTTTCCCTGCCCTGAACAACACGCCAGATGTTTCACCTCATCGTTCCTTCCTTCCTTTGTGCATCCCTGGTCAGGATCGAACTATTTCCTGCCTCTACAGTTTTTTGCCTTTTTCAGAATGTCCAACTATCAGTCGAAGAGTTGGAACAATATGGTGCATACATCTTCCAGAATGTCCCCTTTCACGTAGCAGTATGTATTTATGGTTCCTCCATGATTTTTCATAGCTCGAGAGCTCGTTTATGCTGATCATTGAATAATATTCCAATGAATGGATGTGCCGGGGTTGGTCTATCCACTTATCTACAGAGGAACATTTATTTTGGTTACTTCCAAGACTCCCCTCCACCCCCCAGTTATGAATAAACTGCTATAAATATTAATAGGCAGCTTGGTGTGGGCTCACCTTTCCATCTAGGAGTATTTGTCAGATCATGTGGTACGCCTTATGTTTAGCTTGCAAAACAACTTTGTTTTTATCAGGTGCTGCTGACAAATTGTTGAAATAGGAATCTCAGACTGGAAAAATCACTCACTGTCACTCACTGCCATGGAGTCAATGATGACTCACAGTGACCCTAAGTAACTCCTCACACGTTGTTTTAAGAGAACACAAGCGCTGTCACTTTGTCAACTCTGTTTCACGATCACGTTCTCTTGATCTCAGGATTTCAATTTTCTCTATAAAATACACACTCCCAAGCCTGGCAAGTCCCTTGTAGTTCTATGCTTTTATCTCGGGATGAGACACACATGTAAGCAATGATGTAACCTATCTGCTTGCTGTCAGGGAATTTCAAATGGAAGCATCCTAAAAGCATACGGCTGTGTCGGATTCCCCAGTAAGCTAGGTAAGTACAGCCTAATTTATCTTTACTTATTAATCTGGAGTGAACCTGTTTATTTTCTGTCCCCTACATGCAAGATTCTGCTTCTAGGCATGACTGGCGCCTGTCTCTCTCTTAGCCGCTCAGCCCTTCGCACAGAAACACTGCCTCTTTTCAAATGTACAGTTTTGACTGCACAGCGTGGGCTTCCTTAGGGGTCTATAGTGAGCTGTTTTGTGAAGCTCCTGTGAAATTGCTCATAACAAATCAGTAAGTAAACACACATAAGCCTATGCTTGCCTTTATGGATTTCTTTGGTTGCCGTCTTTGCCATGGGGTTGATTTTGATTCAAGGTGATGACCCGTGTGTATCAGCACAGAACCATGCTTGATGGACTTTCTAATGGATGCTTTGTCAGAAGCACAGCACCAGGCCTTCTTCTGAGGCGCCTCAGGTGGACTCGAATCTCCAATCTTCAGGTCAGCGGCTGAGCTGTTTGTACCACTCAGGGACTCTCCTGCTTTCTTAGATGCTAGCTTAATCGTTGAGCTATGGTCAAACAGATACGTTTCATTCCATGGGCAGTACCCCCACACAGCAGGAGCCCTTGGAAGTGGCAAGGCACTTTTTTCCTTATGTCTCTTATTAAATGCAGGAACGTCTTTTCCAGAATCCCTTCAGCAGAACTCCATCTAGTCTCATTGGCTACAAAACTCACCCCAGGACTGCTGAAACAACTTATGGCCAAGGGATTAGCACCATCATGGATGTCTTAGACACACTAGAGTCCCGCCTCCTCTGGAGCACACAGACAGGTGGGGAGAGTGGTGGTGGTGAGGGGGACATGGCCATCGTCAGAGTAGGGGAGCCCCACAAGGGTTGGAAAGCCCGCAGCATTTACTACAGCATTCTGGCACCCAGCTACTGTCCCGCCCTCCCACGCGGGTGAAAGGTCGAGGGAGAGCCACACACTCACCTGAACATTGTTCCGAGTGTGATAATTTCAGGATTAGACATTGGAGCAAAGCATTGCTATGGATTGAACTGTGTCCTCCCAAACCACGTGTTGTAAATCCTACCGCCTGTACTGGCGCTGTAATCTCATTTGGGAAGGAGTTGACTGCTGTGTTAAAGAGACAGAATGAGGGTAGGGGATGCCCTGAGCCAATCACTTTTCAGATATGGAAGAGAGGAAGGAAGCAGAAAAGGGAGAAGAGAAACGCCGTGGTCCAGGAAGACTGCCCGGGAGCAGACGCTCAGAAGAGACGAGGACCTTCCTGCAGAGGCGACAAACTTGCCCTGCGAGCCAGATGCCCTGCGCTTGGGCTTCTAGCCTCCTCAAATGCAAGACAACGAATTTCTGTTCCTTAAAGCCGCCCACTGTGATATTTCTGCTATAGCCGTGCTGGATAGCGAAGACAGGATGGGAGAGTATGAAAGAAAAAAAATCAATGAATTCTTCCTGGATAATGTCAGGGCTGGAGATGACTGACTTGCTCTTTCCAGAATTAAGTAGAAATTCAGCTTGCTTGGTCGAATCGGTTAAAATGGCTTGTTTTAGTAGAAATTTAAAACAAAAAGTCTCTTAAAGCAAGCTTAATTTGAAAACCTTCTAAGGTAAACATGGTGAGCAGTTACATCCCTGAAGCACACCTTTCCCGATTTTAGCCCCTGCAGTGTGCCCTTGTTCTGTTCACATGACTGCCCCTCAATGTTCTCGGAATTCAGGCGGGACATACTCAAGATCATATTTTTGGTTTTCATGGACTTTTTTAATGTTCTTAAGTTTTAACCTGAACTTAAACATGAGCCATTATGGTCTGTTCCACAGTCAGCCTCTGGCCTGGTTTTAGTTGCTGATATTGAGTTTCTTCGCCGTCTCTTCCCACAGATGCAGTCAGTTTTATTTCTGTGTATTCTGTCTAGAGAAGCCCATGTGTTTTTTAGTGTTGTTGAAAGAGGTCTTTACTCTGAACAAGTCACTGGTTTTGCAAAATTCTGTCATGTGATCTCCAGCCTCCTTTCTATCACCAAGTCCAAAACTTCCAACTACTGTTCTTTGCCTTTTGTTTCCAACTTTTGCATTCCAATCACCAATCATTATCAATGAATCTTGCATGTGGCCTCAGGATTGGAGGAAGGCTTATTAACAACCTGAGATATGCAGATGACACAACCTTGCTTGCTGAAAGGAGGATGACGTAAAGCCCTTGCTGATGAAGATCAAGGACTGCAACCTTCACTATGAATTACAACTCAATGCAAAGGAGACCACAATCCTCACAACCAGACCAGTAGGTAGCATCGTGCAAATGGAGAAAAGATTGAAGTTGTCAAGGATTTTGTCTTGCTCGGCTTCACAGTCAATGCCCATGGAAGCAGCCGTCAAGAGATCATGGATGAGTTGCATCAGGTAAATCTGCTGCACAAGCCCTCTTTAGAGTATTGAAAAGCAAGAACGTTACTAGGGTGTGCCTAACCAAGTGATGGTATTTTCAATGGCCTCATATGCACGTGACAGTTGCACATTGAATAAGGAAGGCTGAAGAAGAATCGATGCATTGGAATTGTGGTACTGAAGGAGGCCATTGAAGGTGCCATGGACTGCTAAAAGGACAAACCAATCTGTCTTGGAAGAAGTACAAACAGAGTTCTTCTTAGAAGCAAGAATGGGGAGACTTGGTCTTACATACTTTGAACATGTTGTCAGGAGAGACCAGTCCCTGGAAAAGGAGTGGAGATAGATCGACCCAGTTGCTGCCACCAAAGGCTCAGGCACAGGAACAATCATGAGGATGGCGCAGGACCAGGCGGTGTTTCATTCTGCTGTGCAGAAGGTCGCTATGGGTCGGAACTGACTCGCTGGTACCTACCAACAACAGTCGTGTAAAAGTTTGTTCTTATAAAAGTAATTACTGAAGGTGGGTCTATTCTATGCATTTTAAAGCCTTAATTTCCCCCAGTGGTACATGGGCTGGCAGTTAGCCCTAGCCACCTCTGGGAGATTCTGTCTTTCTGTCCTTCCTTCCTTCCTTCTCCCCTCCCTCCTTCCTGCCCTTTTTTCTTAGCCATCATGACATCTGCATGTGTGTCAGAGTAGAACTCTGCTCCCTAGGATTTTCCATGACTGATGCTTTGAGATTTAAATTGCCAGGCCTTTCTTACAATGCACCTCTGGATGGGCCAGAACCTCCAACCTTCCTGTTGGCAGCCAGGGTAACATGTTTGTACCACCCGGGGGCTCCAGGAGACCATTAAGAAATGCAGTGGTTCTTCCAGGGCCTTCCCCCACCTACGGAGGCAGCAAGGATTGGATTGTAAGGTGACTCAACACCCACCAAGCTTTGAGAAGGCCTGCCCTCCTGTCCAGGTTGTTTTCCTTCTTTTAAAAATCATTTTATTGGGGGGTCGAACAACTCTTATCACAATCCATACATACATCCATGTGTCAAGCACATTTGTACATTTGTTGCCCTCATCATCCTCAAATCTTTTTGCTTTCTGCTTGAGCCCTTGGTATTAGTTCCTCATTTTCCCTCCCCCCACCCCTCCCTCACGAACCCTTGATAATTTATAAATTATTATTATTTTTTCATGTCTTACACTGTCCAACGTCCCCCTTCACTCACTTTTCTGTTGTCCGTCCCCCTGGGGGGAGGGTTATATGTAGAACCTTGTGATTGGTTCCCCCTTTCCCCCTCCCCCTTCCCCGTCCCCTGCTGGTATCGCCACTCTCACCACTGGCCCTGACCCCAGCACTCCGAGGCAAAACACTAAGGGCAGGTTGTTTTCCTTCTAGCACTTTCCATTCAGGTGTACCTTCCTCTTGTAGGTTTTGCCGTCATCCACTGCCACCTCCCCACCCACTTGAGCTACATACAAGTCTTTTCATCTTAGACCCTTGCTTGGGAGTAGACACATCCCACTGCAGCTGTAGGTGATTTTCTGCCCCACCCCTTACCCCTCATGTGCTGCTGTCTGATTCTAAAGGACCAGCCGGACTTAGCAAAAGAGACCCGTGTGGAGAGGTGATTGCTAATGAAGTCCCATCTTGAAGATTATTAGTTGGTTGCAGCCACCAAACAAACCAAAAAGAGAAAAGCGGATATTCTCGTTTGGACCGAGAAGGGTGAGGCAGGGAAACAGGAGGCTGTGAACAGAATCGCTAAGTGACTGACGAACAGGCGTCCGTTGTTCAAACTGGCAGCCAGCGCAGCGGTGCCCGGACGCTTTGCATCAGCTAAATTTCTAAATACCTGGACTATATTTGTAAACATGGCAATCCAACGTGTTCCCGAACAGCACATTCAGATTCAAATGAGCACAAACGAGGATTTAACAGCTGATTGCACAGCGTGAATGAATGATAGTGACTAATTGTCAAGTCGCAAAGTTGCGCAGATAATAGTCCTAATACGATCAGCACGCAGCGATAGGACTTACAGTAGCAAAGCCGGGCATTTCCAGCTCGCTCGCTGCCCAAGCCCCTGGACATAAAGGCCTGGTCCGAGGGCAGGCCGGCGCGGGCAAAGTGGGCAGTCAGGAGGGAAAAGAAGGGTAAGCAGGAAGAATCAGCGCTCGTTTGAGAGTGGTGTGAAACTCGACTTACCCACCACCCCTGCCCCCCTCCCTCCCCCAAGCAAGCCTTCTCCTCTTTTATGAGAGTTATCAATGGGGCTCCCGGCCATTCAGGGCTGCCCTTCTTCTGGGACGCAATTGTTCAAAGGTATGGCTCATTTCAGGCATTTAATCTCCGCTGAATGGCGCCTGTGTTACCCATTTTGTCTTTGCCTGGAGTCTGCGGGCAGCTGGTCAGTGGAAAGTAACAATGAGGACCAGAGGAGAATGCCACAGAGGCTTTGCTGCAGATGCTGCGTCCCCAACATTGACCTTGGTCCTTTCCCTCCCAGGGCGCTGTGGCCCCTCGCAGTGGGAGCCTGGCTTTCCTCCTGGCCGCTATTGTGGGTGAGCTAGAAGCTACCTGCGGGATGTGTCCCCTGCGAATGACATCGAGCCCCAACAGGCCGGCTCACTGAGGGCTGCACACGGAGGCCACTGCAGGCAGCCTGCCTGACTGCAAACACAACACAAAGCCCTCGTTTTCCAGGGGGCTCTTTCAGCAGTGGTTAGTGGCTACACCCGGGCAGGGCTGGCCCAGGGGTCTGAAGCCTGTTGGGTGTTTGCAGGGGGAGGGGGTGCATCCTCAGATACCAGTCTGTGTTGTCCTCAGGGAGCATGGGGACACTTGGCCTAAGGCATTTGCAAGATGCTGAGAGGAGAAGGGCATCGTTAATGACTCTGGCCTCTGTCTACTCCTGTTGTCTTGTGCACCCCTACCCTCTCCCTCACACTCCCAGGGGAAAGGGATCTCTATGTACACATCTCATCCTGTCTCTGGGGTCCCTCCAAAACATGTATTGTGCACTAGATAAGCACTTGGCTGCTAACCAAAAGGTTAGCGGTTCAAACCCACCTAGTGACTTCCTGAAAGCAAGTCCTAGGGATCTGAGTCCACTGAGATCCCCACCTAGAAAGCCATAAGGGCCCCTTCTACTCTGTCACAGGGGGTTGCTGGAAGTCAGAATTGACTCCACAACCCCTAATAGCAACACACCTGTGGTAGTTAAGGTTTTGTACTAATGTATTCATTCAAGTCAACCCTGAGCATCCCTTTATTTGTGGTTAAGATCCCAACACACAACACCATCTCCAAAGCCACTTGTCAGCCCTGCTCATACACCCCAGTACCCTGCAGTCCAGTATCTGGTGGGTTTGCCTACAGGCCTTAAGCCTGACAGTATCCAATGCAAAGGCCTTTTCTGACCTTCGGTTCTTAGAGATGAAGTCCTGATTCCTTCCATTCAATAACCACCCACCGTTTCTCTTCCTAATTTAACTGGAGCTTGCTGCAGGCACTTGCAGGTCAGGGGGACCTGACATCCTTAAAAGACAGTGAAACCCAAGGGCTGCGAGGGTCTTGCACAGTGAAGGCCTGCCAGGCATACTAAGTTCTCCCCAGTGGAAGTAAGACCTCATGGAGCTCACAGGGTTCTGGTTGACATCAGATGGTGTGAATTCAGCAAGGCTGAAAGGATAAAATGGAGCCCTAGTGGTGTAGTGGTTACAAGTTCGGCTGCTAGCTATAAGATCAGCAGTTTGAAACCACCAGCCAGCCAATCCATGGGAGAATGATTAGGCTTTCTACTCCCATAAAGAGTGACACGTGGAAGAAGCACACCAGTCTGTGTGATCACGAGGTGTCGAAGGGATCAGGCATCAAAGAACAAAAACCATATCATTGAGAATGAGCGGCAGTGCCAAGTGGGGGCCCAAAGCCCATCTGTAGAAAATTGGACATCCCCTTACAGAAGGGTCACGGGGATGATAAGAGCCAGTCAGGGTGCAGGGTAGCAATGATGAAACATATAACTTTCCTCTAGTTCTTAAATGCTTCCTTCCCCCACTATCATGGTCCCAACTCTACCTTACAAATCTGTCTGTACACTGGTACATACAGACAGGAACTGGAAACACAGGGAATCCAGTACCAATGGTAAGAGTGGTGATACAGGAGGGTGGAGGGAAGGTGGGGTCGAAAGGGGGAACTGATTACAAGGATCTACATATCACTCCCTCCCTGGGGGGATGGTCAACAGAAAAGTGCATGAAGGGAGACATCAGACAGTGTAAGACATGACAACATAATAATAATTTATAAATTATCAAGGGTCCGCGAGGGAGGGGAGACTGGGAGGGAGGGAAGGGCTCAAGTAGAAAGCAAATGTTTAAAAAAATTTTTTTAAGGAAGCAAATGTTTTAAGAATGATGATGGCAACAAATGTACAAATGTGCTTGACACATGGAGCGATGTATGGATTGCGATAAAGAGTTGTACGAGCCCCCAACAAAATGATATTTTTAAAAAAGAGTGACAGTCTCAGAAACCCACAGGGGCAGCTCTCCCCTGTCCTATAGAGTGGCTGTAAGTCGGTATTGACTCATGGAGGTGAGCTTCAGCTTGTCGGATAAAAGATCAATGCACAGAGATGGCTGTGCATTCCTATCTATTAGTCAGAAACGGAACACATGTGATGTCCCTAGATGACGGTTCAGACTCACAACAACCTTATGCACAAAGAACAAAACACTGGACAGGCCTGCACCATGCTCACAATTCCCATGCCTGAGCCCATTGTTGCAGCCACTGTGTCAGTCCCTCTCCGGAGGGCCTTCCTCTCCTTTGCCGCCCCTCCACTGTACCAAGCACGAGGTCCTTCTCCAGGGACTTAGCTCTCCTGATCAAATGTCCAAAGTACATGAGACAAACCTTGCTGTCCTTGCCTCTAAGGTACACGCTGGGCTTACTTTTCTCAAGACAGATCTGTTTGTGTAATTTTAGCTGTTCATGGTACTTTCAATATTCTTCTCCAGCACCACAATTCAAATGCATGGATTTGTCATCAATCTCTCTTTTTCAATATCCAACTTTCATGTGCGTATGAGGCAATTGAAAACACCCTGGCTTGGACCAGGTTCACCTTAGTCTTCAAAGTAACATCTTTGCTTTTCAATGACCGAAAGAGGTCTTGTGCAGCAGACTGACCTAATGCATTGTGCCATTTGATCTCCTGAGTGCTACTTCCATGAGCATTGATCAAATCATTGATAGAATCATCAGCAAGTGTTCCAGGTCCTCCTTACTTGCTGATGAGAAAAATAAAAGTGATGACTTAAAAAAAAGTAGAAAAACTAATTTCAGGAGTAAGTTTAAATGCAATGAAAGATGCAAGACCTTGACACAGCTGTCTTAGACATATTGAAACATCTTGTGTAGAATTCATAAGTTTATCAATGAAATATTTAGAAGACACAAGATGTTTATAAAGTGGGTAGACTATTGCTGAGAGACAGCATTATCGCATATAGATAGATTAGAAGACCCAGCATTTTAAGATGTCATCTTTAAATTTAGCTATGTATTTAATGCAAATCCACTCAAAATTCTGGCTGGGATTTTTATGGAAATTGATAAGCTGTTCCTAACATGTGTGTGCAAAGAACCTAGAGTAGCGTAAGCCTACGAAACCATGAACATGTTGGATGACTGGAGTAGCTGATTTCAAGACTGACTAGCAAGCTCTACTAATAGAGCTATGATCGTATCACTGTACTGGGATCCCTGGTGCTTCTGTTGGGTAAGTGTTGGGCTGCTAACCCTAAGGCTGGTTGTTCAAACCCACCAGCGGCTCCATGGGAGAAAGATGAGGCTTTGTGTTTCTATTAAGGTTTATAAAGCTTTGGAAACTTTCAATAGGGTTGGGTTAAAATGCTCAACGACAGTGGCTTTGTCTGGGGTTTGGAGCTGTTGGCATGAGGATGTACTAATCCTTGGAGCAAAGTTCAGAAGCAAACCCAGAGTGGTTACTGAGGAACAAATAAACCCATGTCAGTAGGTTTTTGACAAGACGAAAAGCCACCCAGTAGGGAAAGGAAAATAAATCACATATTAGTCAATGGTGTGAAAAAAAATGGTGGAAACACTAGATATTGGCATAGATAAAAATGACCTTGAGTCCTATTGCATACTCTATCAACCCAACTCATTGCCATTGAATCAATTCTGACTCTTAGTTATCTAATAGGACAGAATAGAACTGTTCCTTAGGTTTTTGGGAGAATGTAAACCATTACAGGAGTAGCTAGCCTCATCTGTCTCCCAAGGAGTAGATGGTAGGGTTTGAACTGCCCACCTTATGGTTAGCAGCCCAAAACTCAACGGAAAACACCACCAGGGTTCCTTTTAATATTATACATTACATACAAAATAATTTGAGAAGAAAGATTAAGTACATATGAGAATATCTTCACTGTTTGAGATAGACAAAGATTTCTTAAAAGGAAGTCACTGATCAAAACAGCAAGACATTCGTATAGTAGGTGTTATTAAAGTTTTAAAAAACAACAACAAAACTTTTCACTATTAAGAAAGTAAAAAAGAGAATGATGAGGGCAATGAATGTACAAAAGTTCTTTACACAATTGATGTATGTATGGATTGTGATAAGAGTTGTATGAGACCCTAATAAAATGATTAATAAAAAAATTAAATTAAATTAAAAGTTTGTGAACTTAAAAAAAAGAAAGTGAAAAGATGGGAAGGAAAAAAAACTAAAAAAGCAAATATCTGTCAAAGAACTTCATCTAGAATATCTTTTTATAAACCCTACACATCAATGATAAAAAGACAATATGTAAAAATCAGGATAAAAATCTTGAGCAAGCACCTTCCTGACACGATCACTGAAGACAAAATGGGTGCATAAGCAAATGTGATGAAGAAAGCTGATGGTGCCCAGCTATCAAAAGATATAGCATCTGGGGTCTCAAAGGCTTGAAGATAAACAAGCAGCCACCTAGTTGAGAAGCAACAAAGCCCCCATGGAAGAAGCACACCAGCCTGTGTGATCATAAGGTGTCAACAGGATCAGGTATCAGGCATCAAAGAACAAAAAAATCATATCATTGTGAATGAAGGGGAATGCAGAGTAGAGACCCAAAGTTCATCTGTAGGGATCTGGTCATCCCCTTACAGAAGGATCACTGGGAGGAGATGAGCCATTCAGGGTACAGTATAGCACAGTTGAAACATACAGCTTTCCTCTAGTTCTTTAATGCTTCCCCCCCCCATCATGATCCCAATTCTACCTTTCAAATCCAGCTAGACCAGAGGATGTCACTGGTACAGATAAGAGCTGGAAACCAGGAGAGAGAAACCCCTCAGTACCAATAATGAGAGTAGCAATACCAGGAGAGTAAGGGGAAGGTGGGGGGCAAAAGGGGAACCTATCACAGGGATCTATATATAACACCCTCCCTGGGGGATGGACAACAGAAAAGTAGGTGAAGGGAGACATTAAACAGTGCAAGACATGAAAAAATAATAATTTATAAATATCAAGGGTTTGGGAGGGAGTGAGGGTGGTGGTGGGGAATGAGCTAATACCAAGGGTTCAAGTAGAGGGAAAATGTGTTGAGAATGATGCTGGCAACAAATGTACAAATGTGCTTGACACAGTGGATGTATTGTGGATTGTGATAAGAGTTGTATGATCCCTCAATAAAATGATTTTTTAAAAAGATATAAGGTTTAGGAGACAGGAAGTTTCTGTGAACAGTGACTAATAAATTTGAGGACAAGTGAAAAAAAATCTTGAGTAAGGAAGATACCAAATAGCCAACGAAGTCATGAAAAGATGTTCAATATCATTGGCCAATTTAAAAAGGTGAATTAAGCCCCGAGGTACTACAACACACTCAGAAGGTTTAAAATTGAAGACTAATAATACCATGTGCTGCTAGGAGTGTAAAACAGCGTAAACATAGTTACATATATATCTACCTGCGTACCAAAAAAATCCACTGCCAGCTACACACGCAGAAGAAATGAATGCACATCATTGTTGTTAGCTGATGTTGAGTTGGTTCTGGCTCATAAGGCCCTTATGTACGGCAGAACAGAACACTACCTGGACCTGGGCCATCCTCACAGTTGTTCTAATGCCAGAGCACAGTGTTGCAGCGAGTGTCTCCCCATCTTGTGGAGGCCTTTCCTCTTGTCTGTTGCCCCTGTATTTAACAAAGCATGATGCCCTTCTCCAGGGAATGGAGAGGAAGTATCACCAAAGATAGGGTTGTTTGTTCTTTTGGCAGTTCTTCACCAGAACCACCATTTGAATGGATTGATTCTTTTTCAGTCTTCCTTATTCTGTGTCCAACTTTCACATGTATATGAGGTGATTGAAAGTACTAGGATTTGGGCCAGGTTCACCTTAGTCCTCGAAGGAACATCCTTGATTTTCAACACTCTAAAGAGGCCTTGTGCAGTAGATTGACTCAAGGCAATATGTTGTTTGATCTCTTGATGGCTGCTTCCATGAGCATTGATTGTGGATTCAAGCAGGACAAAATCCTTGACAACTTCTACCTTTTATCGTGATGTTACCTATTGATCCAGTTTTAAGGAGTTTTGTTTTGTTTACATTGAGTTGTCATCCACACTGAAGGCTGTAGTTCTTGATCTTCATCAGCAAGTGCTTCAAGTCCTCCGCACTTTCTGCAAGCAAGGTTGGGTCATCTGCATATCACAGGTTGTTAATAAGCCTTCTTCCAAACCCGATGGCACATTCTTCTTCACATAATCCTGCTTCTCTGAGGATTTGCTCAGCATAGAGACTGAACTAGTATGGTGAGAGGATACCACCCTGAGGCACACATGCAGTATTCCCTTGTTCTGTTTGCACAACTGCCTCTTAATCCCTGTACAAGTTCCACAGGAGCACAATGAAGTGTTCTGGAATTTTCATTCCTCTCAAGGCTATCCATAGTTTATTATGATCTGTACAGTCCAGTGTCTTAGCATATTCAATAAAACACAAATAAGCATCTCTCTGGTGTTCTCTGCTTTTAGCCTACGTCCGCTCAAAAGATGTATACAGCAAAGCTCATGGGAGTTCTATGCGTAATAACCTCCAACAGGAAAGATCAGCAAAAGAATGGAACACAGTAGACACTATTCACCAAGCAGCATCATGAATAAATCTGCAAAACATGTTGACAAAAAGAAGCTAAACACCATGGCTGGCCCTACTATGAGACATGATGCCCCTCAGTGACTAAGGGCGATAAAGGGGACAGCACCGGAGACACAGTGTGGGAATTGCACCTGACCTGATCCCACCACACCGAGGCAAACCACTGGGGGAGTGCAGCAGAACAGCAAGGGAATGGAGTGGCAAGGTCCCCAGGGAATGCTGAAAGTGGACTTTGGGGCCAGGGCGTGGTGCCCCAACAGACTGGACTGGAAAACGCTCCTAAGGGCCAGCAAACGATCCCTGAACTAACTACAAGCTTTTCTCTTGTGAACTGTTTTGTTCTGTTCTTTTTCAGTGGTTTGTTTTTGTTGTTTTGTTGTCTGGTTGTATACTGTTGCTTTGTTTTCCTCTGTCTAGTTTTCGTGCATGTTAGTGACTCCACAGGTCTGTCTGAATAGGACAGGCTGGATGAACTATCTGGAGGAAAAACAACGGGACCGACAGTTCCGGGGGGACTTGGGGTGGGAGGGTAGGGGGGGTAAGGAAGTGGTGTTAACAAACCCAGAGACAAGGGAAAAACATGGGACCCCAAATGGTAGCGAAGGGGGAGTGGCAGGCCTGGTGGGAAATGATCAAGGGTGAGGTTGCTTAGAGAAGAGGTATACTCTAGCCCAGGTGGCGATGAAGCATGGTAGTAGGGCAGGAGGAAGGTCAAGGGAGATGGAGGAAAGAGCTAGGAGTCAAAGGGCATTCATGGAGGTCTAGACAAAGACATGTACATGCAAATATATATATGAGGATGGGGAAATAGATCTATGTGTCTATTTATAGGTTAAGTATTAAGGTGGCGGAAGGACCTTGGGCCTCTACTCAAACACTCCCTCAATGCATGAATACCTTCTTTTATTAAATTGGAACTCTATGATGCTCACTCTCCCGACACAACGGCTGGAGCCAAAGTGGGTGAAAAAGTAAATGTGGTGAAGAAAGCTGATGGTGCCCGGCTATCAAAAGAGATAGTGACTGGGGTCTTAAAGGCTTGAAGATAAACAAGCGGCCATCTAGCTCAGAAGCAACAAAGTCCACATGGAAGAACACACCAGCCTGTGTGATCGAGTGGTCCCAAAGGGATCAGTTACCAGGCATCAAAGAACAAAAAATCATATCATTGACTGCACACCTCCATGATAGGATCGCTGAAGACAAATGGGTGCATAAGCAAATGTGGTGAAGAAAGCTGATGGTGCCCGGCTATCAAAAGAGATAGTGTCTGGGGTCTTAAAGGCTTGAAGGTGAACAAGCGGCCATCTAGCTCAGAAGCAAATAAGCCCACATGGAAGAAGCACACCGGCCAGTGCGATCACGAGGTGCCCAAGGGACCAGGTATAAGGCTCATGCAAAAAAAAAAAGATATAAGTGTGTGTATGTATGTGTATATATGTGTATATGTATATATGTATGTGTATATATGTATATATATCATATTAAATGAAGGGGGAAGTGCAGAGTGGAGACCCAAGGCCCAAGTGTTGGCCAATGGAGATCCCCTCATAGAGGGGTTTAGGAGAGGAGATGGGTTAATTAGGGTGCGATGTAGTACCGATGAAGAACACAGCTTTCCCCCAGATCCTGGATGCTTCCTCCCCCCAACTACCATGATCCGAATTCTACCTTGCAGGGCTGGATAGGACAGAGGCTGTACACTGGTACATATGAGGGCTGGAGGTACAGGGAATCCAGGGTGGATGATACCTTCAGGACCAAGGGTGTGAGGGACGATGCTGGGAGAGTGGAGGGTGAGTGGGTTGGAAAGGGGGAACTGATTACAAGGATCCACATGTGACCTCTTCCCTGGGAGAGGGACGGCAGAGAAGGGGGGAAGGGAGACTCCGGATAGGGCAAGATATGACAAAATAACGATGTATAAATTACCAAAGGCATATGAGGGAGGGGGGAATGGGGAGGGAGGGGGGGGGGAAAGAGGACCTGATGCAAGGGGCTTAAGTGGAGAGCAAATGCCTTGAGAATGATTGGGGTAGGGAATGTATGGATGTGCTTTATACAATTGATGTATGTATATGTATGGATTGTGGTAAGAGTTGTTTGAGTCCCTAATAAAATGTAAAAGAAGAAAAGAGAAAAAAATGATTAGGGCAAAGACTGTACAGATGTGCTTTATACAATTGATGTATGTATATGTATGAACTGTGAAAAGAATTGTATCAGCCCCAATAAATTGTTAAAATAAAAAAATATATAAATTAAAAAAAAGAAGCTAAACACACACACACAAAATACATATTTTAGGATTCTATTCATATGAAGTTATAGAGCAGATAAAACCACAGGTGGTAATTTTTTAGGAATCACTGGCTGAAATTAGAATTGTGTTTGTCTCGGTAGGTACTGGTGGAACAACTGATTAGGAACTCCATTGCTAAACAAAAGGTCAATGGCTGGAGTTCACCCCAGAAGTGCTTTAAAATAAAAACTTTATGATCTACCCCTTAAAACTTGGCCATGTCAATTGACATCATGTCTGTCTGTCTGTCTCTCTCTCTCTCAGCTCAATGTCTTAGCACAGGAAGCATTTCCTTAGGTTCTTCTCAGAAAGGAATTCACGTGTAAGTACATTGTTGATCTTAATCCCCTAGCTGTACCCCTGTGTATGGTGTGATTTGCTCACCGCTCCTTTCCCCTGCCTCTTCCTCCCCACACATCCCTCCAGAATTGTTGGTCCCATTGCTTTCTCCTCAGGGTTGCTTCCCATGCCTGTCTTATAGAGGTAGGCAAAAAAAACCCACAACAATAATGGAGACAAATCAAAAGATTAAAGAAAAAGAGAGGGAGAGGAAGAGGATGAGGGAGAGGGAGAGGGAGAGGGAGAGGGAGAGGGAGAGGGAGAGGGAGAGAGAGAGAGAGAGAGAGAGAGAGAGAGAGAGAGAGAGAGAGAGAGAGAGAGAGAGAGAGAGAGAGAAAGCAGAAACATGAAAAGGCACTATCTCCCCATAGGTCCTGGGGGGTTCTGGGAACAGCCTCTCGTAGCCTGGTCAATGTGGGGGGCTTCTTGGGGGGCTTTGTGGCTTTGCTCCCATTGCAGATGTGTTATGTTCTCTTCTAGGTTTGCCGGTCACACCACACTCACTCTCTACCGTGTGTCCCCAGTATTGTCTTCTGCCTCGGTATGCTCCAGCGAGGTGACATCATGTCTTGAGCTGTTGTCTCTTTTTAATTAAAAATATTTTAAAATTGTGAATTCAGTGAACGTTTACAGAGCTGATCAGCTTTCCATTCCAAAATTTCTACATGTTTTGATTGATTTCATTGATGGCCATCCGCACAATGTACTAGCATTTACCTACTTCCTTTCTGTACTTCTTGTTCCTATTGCTTCTTCTTCCCTAACCCTCCTGGATCTTGGGTAAATGCTGCCCTTTTGGTTTGAAAGGGTTGATTATTCTAAGGTGTGTGTATTCCCTAGTGTTTCTGCAGTTCAAAACCACCAGCCGCTCCTTAGGAGAAACACAAGGCTTTCTACTCCCATAAAGAGTTACAGTCTTGGAAACCCACAGGGGCATTTCTACCCTGACCTACAGGGGCACTGTGACTCGGCAGGCAATTTTTGGTTTTCTTTGACTGGAAATTGAGCCACAGAAGTGAGCTCGTTTCCAGACCTGGAGGGAGACGAAGGACCTTACTCTCGGGGTTTCCAATCTCTACCTGACCAGTAAGTCTGGCTTATTTGTATGATTTGGGGTTTTGTTCCACATTTGCTCTCATGCTATACAGAATCTTCTAATGTGATCCCTTTCAGGAGCAGCTGGTAGTGGGAGCTGGGCACCAACGAATTATTTTGTTCTCCGCGTTGTGGAGACGGATACCTTTGTTATTGTTGTTTTATGATGGTTTTAGGGTGGACTGCTCATGGCAGTGGTGATTCAATGACACAATCCCCACCTTCCCTGTGGGAGACCCAGGTCCTATCCTAGCCCACACACCTCATGCACAGTCAGCATCCATCTGTCACTGGAAGCTTGTTTGTTGCTCGGAGGCTGAACAGGTTTTGGCAGTTTCCAGACTAAGACAAGGAAGAAAGGTCTGGTGGCCTACTTCTGAAAATGCAGCCCATGAAAACCTCATGGATCTTAACCCTGTGATGTGCAATCAGTTGTGGGGATGGAGCAGGACAAAGCAAGATTTCATTGCAGTGTGGGGGGTGTTGCCATGAATCGGCGGGGGTGGGGGGGTGGGGGGGACAGGGGCAGACTCCACGGTAGTTAACAACAGCAGCTTATCTCGAACCACTGTGGTTAAGTGACAGCCATGGCCGCTGTGAGTCCAAGGGACAGAAAACAGTCTGGTTATCTGTCTGAAGAATTTGGCATCACGTTTGGATAAACATGTTGGGTGGTGCTAGGCAACAATCAATGATAATTTTTCTTTTGAATCCTAGGTGTCTGATATGAGTAAAACGTCTTTTACAAGAAAAACAAGGAACTGTGCAATTCTAAATTTATATTAATCCACACAAACAAAATCAATGCTTCTGAAAAATTCATGCGGCTGGGAGCATACCTGTGTTGCAGCTGCCACCTTGGGCCTTCAAGATGAGAGCCGCTGGCTAAGGACGACGGAGCATCTGCCTCGTTGGTGCTATTGTTGGTCTGCCTGCCTCTGACCTTCTCATTCCATGAGAACAAGAAATATCTGACTTGCTTTAGGTATTGTCAAGGTTTGTGTCACTTCTGCACATACCCCTTACTACAGATTTGTTTATGAATAGGTAAGTCAACAGGTGGACATTGCATATTATTTATTTACAAACATAGCCCATTGTCATCCATGGTAGACTGCAACCATGCGTCTTGTGCTTCACCCCTCCTCTTAGCCACACCTTTTACTGCGAGTCTGTGCCGCCCCTCCCATTTCTGGCAGAAGTGTGGATTTTGTGAGCTGGGCTGTGGCACTTGCTTTGGTGAATGGAATGTTAGTGGGTATAACAGGAGCAGAAACTTTACACGTGGTTGTGGGGCTCTTGCTCCACTTCGACAATGCGCCCTGAATAGCTGTTGGTCCTGGGTGGTGACAGACAAAGGGGGCAGGCCAGAACCTAGCCTGAAGCTGACCTTGCAGTTAACCCACCAGGCCACCAGGGTCCCTCTGAGAGCCCAGGCTAGATGAGCCTAAGTGAACAACTGTGAGTAGAAGAGTAAGTGCATATGGGGAAGGCCACTGACCTTGAAGATGTGTTGTTTGGCAGGGGTATGGGAGTACCTGAGGGGTTCTAGTTGCACAGGGGACTATTGACCTCAAGACTAAGTTACAGTCCACTGGTCACTCCAATGGAGAAAGATGAGGCTCCCTGCTCCCATGGAGGATTTGTTGGCTTGGGGACAATAAGGAGCACTTCTACTCCATTGTGTAGAGCCAAAAGCATCTCAATGGCAGTGAGTTTGGGTGATGCAAATCGTTAATGAGATGGAAAGATGGGAGGTTTGAGTCTATTGAAGCACCTCGGAAGAAAAGCTTGGTGATATATTTAAAACAAAAACATCCCAGCCATTGAAAATTGTTCAGAACACAGTTCTGCTCTGCCAACACCAAGACTCCCGGAGTTAGAATCAGTGCTTTTACAATGGCAGCCAATCAGATCACGTGACAGTCATAATTTTGTGGACTAATCTTTTGGTTAGCAATATATTGTAAACATGAATACTCTTCAAAGAATCGAATTTTCAAAACTACATATTATTCCTTAACATTGAATGCCCTAATCCATTTAATCAATTCCCTATAATTGAACAGTCAGTGTTTCACGCATAGGAATGAAGCTGCCGACAACATCCATGTATGAGCCTCCGTGCACATCAATGCCTTCCTAGGGTCATTCTTCAGAGAATAAATTTCGGCAAGTTTCTATACTAAGTCAAAGTGTATGCTCATGTTAAGTTGCTGATACACATTACCAAGTGGTTCTTCAGGAAGGTTGGAACGGTTCACATTTCAACAAGCCAGGAAGAACAATACTGATTTCCCCACATCTTTCTAAGATTAAATATGATCATGCTTTTTATCGTGCCAAGTCTTGATAGTGGGCTGAAAGTTACTCTTTATTTTTGATGCTTTATGCCATTTTCCTCACTATGGAATGAATGCCGATTACATATGGAGCTATAGTTTTGTGAACAGAATAAGAAACCATCTGTAAGACCATTTTTAAATGACAGCAAATATGAACAAGGCTAACTAATATTGTTGTTAGGTACAATTGAGTCAGTTCTGACTCCAGCAGGATCAAACACGTCCGGGTCCTGGTGCTCTTTGAGCCCACTGTGCCACCCCTGTGTCAATCCAGCTCCTTGGTGGTCTCCTGTTTTACTGACCTTCTACTTGACCGAGCATGGTGTCCTTCTCCAGGCAGTTTCCTCTTGATAACTAACATGTCCAACGTCCGTAAGGAAACATTTCAGCATCTTCACTTTGAAGGAGCAGGGTGGCTGCACTTCTTCTAGGACAGATTTGTTTGTTCTCCTGGCCTCCCTGGTCTTCTTTGCTAACACCACACTTGAAATGCATCTATTCTCCTCCCGGCTTCCTTAATCGCCCGACGACATTGAAAACACCATGGCTTGGGTAGAGCTTGCTGGTTCTCAAAGTGGTATCTTTGCTCTTTACCACGTAGAAAGGTCTCTTGCAGCAGATTTGCCCAATGCAACATGTCCTTTGATCTTTGACTGCTGCTTGCAAGGCCATGGGTTGTGGATTCAAGTAAAATAAACTCCTGACAATGTCCGATGTTTTCTCCATTTATCATGAGATTACTTATTGGCACAGCTAGGAGGATTGTGGCTTTCTTATGTTGAGTCTGAGTCACACACGAGGCTGCAGTCTTCGATCTTCATCAGTAAGGACATCAAGTCTTCTTTGCTCCCAGCAAGCCAGGTTGCCTCATCTAGCTATCCAATCCTGATACCAATCTTCTTCTTTTTAAAAAACAAAACACTTCATCCACATGCCATGCAATTCAGTAATGCAACCGTATCAAGAAGAGTTGTACAATTATCACTGCAATCAATTCTAGAACATTTTCTTCTTCCTGGTACTCATGGTTATTCATGCAATTATTTGTTTTACGTGTGGCAAAAATATGCACAAAACATTCTCCAATTCAGCAATGTCTTACCTGTATAATTCAGTGCCATTGATTATACTCTTTGTGTTGTACAACCATTATCGATAACCTTTTCCAAATTATTCCACCACCATTGACATAACTCAAAGCCCTCTAAGCAACAAGCCTTCCTCCTTCACCCCTGGGAACCATGGGGCGCTTTCTTTCTTTCTTCTTTCTTTTTCTTCTTCTGCTGCAGCTTTCTGGATATAGTACCAATATTCTTTATGTAGTCAACTTCTTGGATTATTTGCTCAGCATACACTATAACTGTTTATGGTGAAAGAATACAACCTCACCACACATTTTTTTCTGATTGTAAACCAGGCAGTATCCCCTTTTTCTGTCAGGATGACTGCCTCTCAGTCTATATACAGGTTCTTTATGAGTACTGTAAAGTGTTCTGGAATTCCCCTCTCCCCCTTTTTTTCAATGTAATTTCTAGTTTTCTGTTTTATAGTCAAATGCCTTTGGGTATTTAATAAAAACAGGGAAACATCTGGGTTAGACAGGGTTCTCTAGAGAAACAAAACCAGGACACTTATGATTTTATATATAGAGAGAGAGCATGAAGGAATATAACAGCTAAAAGTATTAGTCCAAACAGAAGTACAGAGGGTTCAGTTCAACTCACCTCTGTGGAGCAGTTAGTATACTGGAAGTCCTTCAACTTATGAAGGTTGCTGGGTCCAAGGTCAAGGAAGCAGACAGCTGAGTCTTCCCTTGGGCAATGCAGGCAGTCTGGCCACAGGCAGCAAACAGCAGCACGGGTCACCAACAATCAGTAGCTCGGGAGCTTATTAAAGCATGCCTGGATGGGATATTAAATTCAAGCAATGTAAGATAACAGGATCCGACAGCCTTGAGCTCAAGCAATGAATACCTCAGCCACATGGTGAAGTGGGTCTCGAAGGAACCTCAAGCTCTAGTAACACAACTCATGGATTGGCTGGTGTCCCACAGGTAATGTAGCTCACAAGTTGAGGCAGAGAACTAGCTAAAGCTGCCACCCCTGGTCTGATCACTCAAGAGCCAGAGAGAGAGGGGTGGGCCCTGCCCTCCAATCAAACTGCGACCTTATTAATCCCACATGTTTCTATTGGCCAGGTTGGCACAATAAATCTACCTATTATAACATCTTTCTGGTAGTCTCTGCTTTTAACCAAAATCCATTTGACATCAGTAATAATATCCTTCATATCCTCTTATAAATTTGGCTGAAACTTCTCACAGTTCCTGTCAGTTGCATCTGCTATGGAATTATCAATAAAAATTTACTTGGCTGTGTTATTAATGCTATTGTTTAATTATTCCCACATCCTGTTGGATCACATTCCTTTGGAATGAGCACAAATATGGATCTCTTCCAGCTAGTTGGTCAGGTAGGTATCTTCCAAATGTCTTGGCATGGACTAGTGAGTGCTTCCTGGCCTTTGTCAGCTCGTTGAAACATTTCAGTCAGTGTCCCATCACTTCCTGAGACCTTGTTTTTTGTTAATGCTTTCTGTGCAGCTTGGATGTTTTCCTTCAGCACCGTTGGCTCTTGATAATATGCTAGCTGTTGAGATGGCTGACCACCGACTCATTCTTTTAGGTACAGTGTCTTTGTGGATTGTCTTTTTCAGATACTGCTTGAGGCATTAAATGTTTAGCTCTCTAATCCTTCAGTATTGCACTTGATACTTGAGGCTTGAGTTTTTCCTTCAGGTCTCTCATCTTGAGAAACGCTGACTGTGTTCTTCCCTTTTGGGTCTCTAACTCGAGTACATTTCCTGATAATATTTGACTTTGTCTCTCAAGCCACGCCTTGAGATCTTTGGGCTGGCTCCTTTACTTCATCGCTACTGACTGCTTCAGCTAATACCATAGCCATTCATATACACGAAGGAGCTTCAAAAATTTTGTGGAAAATGGAACGCAAAGACAGTGGGGTTTTCTCATGAACTTTCTGAATCTCCGTGTGTGTGTAAACAGCTATATATGTAATATATCCGGTTGCAGGTAACGCGATTCCAACTCCTGGTGACCCTGTGTGTCACAAAGCACAACTGTACCCCATAGCTTTTCATGGTGGTTGCCTTTCTTCTAAGTCTCCTCTGCGTGGGTTCAAACTGGCAGCTGTGTGGTTAATATCAAGAGTTTAATCGTTGGCTCTACCCAGTGACTCTACATATGATAGCTACATGTTGGTGCAGGGATCAAATTTTATAGGCCATGCTCTTAAATGGAACTGATAAAATTCTGTTTACTTCCCCATAATGGAAATAAGCTTGGTCTTCTAACCCTAGTCCAACTTGATAGTCAGGGTGGGGGGGGGGCATTTAAATTTACTATTTAAATGGCGACATCTGGTTTAAAACAGCTTCTTTCAAGTGTGCAGTCTCATTTAAAGACATCATCCGTTTTTCAGGGTTTCCCTCTCTTCCTCCCACATGGGTTACTGATGGTCAGTGGGTGGCTTCCTCCTTCTTCACATCGAAGGGGAGCTCTCATTCTCTGTCTGTTCTTCCTCTTGGCGTCTTTGGGTCCAGGACCATCCTGCTCATGGCCTCTCTATTTGTCTGCAACTATATCCTGGGCCCCATGATGGCTGCTGAGTTAGTCTGGGTAGACCAGGGAAACAATTCCACAGGAACTCATGTGCATATAAGAGAGAGTTTTATGTAAAAGGTAAGTGTACAGTAAGAAACCATCCCAACCCAGTCCAGGCCAAGCCCCTAAGTCTGACATTAGCCCATATGTCCGACACCAATCTACAGAGTCCTCCTCAAACTCGCAGAACAAATGTAATGATGCCGACTGCAGGAGGAAAGCCAAATTAGTGACTGTGTAAGCATCTCAGTGCTGGCAGGGGTCTCCATGTAGCTGCTCCAGCACCCAGGCTGCATCAGGGTAGGTCCTTGTGGCTTCTCCTCAGGGATGTCTCATAGGAAGTGAGCCTTGCCAGCTGAAGCGGGGAACTAGCTAAGGCAGCTGCACACTGGTCTGACCATCAGAGACCAAGAGACCAGAGAACAAGAAAGGCGAGACTGACTGAGCCATTTTATCACTCCGGCCTTCAATTAATCCCACATGTGTTTATCGGCCAGGTTGGCACAATAAACCTTAACTGTTGAGCTGCTTTCTGCTGATAAAGCTGTGGTCCCAGTTATGGCCCCTATTTCCAAAGGTCTTACGGCATCTGAAGATTGTAGTGGCCTTGTGCTAAGTCTCTTCTCACTCATGGACACTCTGACCATCTTGGCAGGTCCATAGTGACTCAGTGGCTTCTGCATCTCCTCCTGACATGCTATGCTCGCTCAAGCCTTTCCTCATACTTCAGTCATTCTTGCCTGGGTACCATGTTGCCCCAGCACCATTTCTTGGCACCTGCTGTCCCTGGGTGGCACTGAATCCGTCCAAGTGCTCCTGCCACCTTGCCTGACCCTTGCCTCCACTTCTCCTCAGATTTAGCAAGATATGGTATGTCAAGTGCCTTCCTGAGAGTCCTCTCCCACCCCCTTGGAATTCTTTCCAAGCAACTCCCCAGCCTTGGGAAGGGCCTTTCTTCTTCCTGGGAGCTTTGTTACATCATAGTCTACATTCCATGACCTCCTCTGTGGCCGACCCTCAACGCTTTCTTTTTTAACACATAGGAGCACATAGTTCTTAACCTCATGATCTGCAACTTTGGGAAATCTAAGAAATACTCCCCACTGCCCTTTGGGAAATTTGACTTTGAAGACTGCTGTTTGTCCTTTTCCTTAAAGACTCACTGTGGACCTTCAAAAGCTTAGGCAGAAGCATCCAGTCAATTACCAGACCTGCAGCACATGCAAGGCTAGCATCCAAAACACCGACAGCAGCGGAGAAGGTGGTGTCTCTAAAATGTGGTTAAGAGTCCACATTCCCTCTCCCCACAGCATGATGAATGGCCTTGCTCACCTCTCAGGGGAAGCGGCTTATTCTGTGAATCATAATTCTGTGAATAATAAGAAAAGGCCATTCGATGACTCACTCTCTGCAGCCTCTGCAGACACCCCATGGAAATGGTACTACATGATTTGGGGGGAAAGAAATCTAGTCTTTAAGCAAGTCGAGTATAACAGAAAGGTCCCTGTGGCTGCAGCAGATAAGAGCTCAGTTGCTGAGAAGTGAGCAGTCGAAGCCCCCGAGTGGCTCTCCAGGGAGGCACCTGGTGATCTGCTCCCGTGAAGATTGGCGTCAGGAGAACCCAGTGGAACAAGCCACCTGAGAAATGCCAATCAAACCAATGAGGAGATGCCCTGGATGGTGGCGTCGACAGCGGCATTAACAACAAGTGATAACAAAGGGTGTGGAGAGATTGGCACCCTCATAGACTGCTGCTGGGCCTGTAAAAGTGTGTGCCCACTTTGCAAAATGACACGGGTGCTTCCTCCAACCACTGGGAATAGGAATATCATATGACCCTTTGCTGGGTATATAGCCTCCAGGAGGAAGAGCCAAAGCACCATGTTCATTACAGCCCTGTTCACAATAGCAAGAAGAGGGAAACCACCTCCTGCCCATCCATGAGAGAAGGGATGAGTTAACTATGGTACACACCCACCACGAACCACGATGCACTGTAATGAGGAACTGTGAGGGGCCTCATGGCATGAATGGACCCCAAGGACCAAGTGAAATTAGTCAATCACAAAAGGAGATGTATTACATGAGACCACTATTCTGAAGGAAAAACCAAGACAGGGTTGCATACCAAAAGAAAGAAACTGGTGCTTGGGATGGGGGAGGTGACGTTATAGGCTAGAGGGTAGACAAGGCATTGACTTTGGTGAAGAGGAAGGTTGTGTTCTACAAGAGGTGTTCTACAGAGGTGTGGGGACAGGCAGGGCAAACTATGGGGAGGTTGAATAAACAGTTTAATTTGCTGAATACAAAATCGAGGATCTGAAATGTAAACCCACACCTAATGCACAACAAAAAAGTTTTAAAGACAAACAAACAGAAACAAAAACCCAAAGGAGCAGTTCTATTCTGTCACCATGAGTTGGAATTGCCCCCGTCCAAGACACGCAACAACAGCAGCAGCATATCCAGAAGTCCGAGTCAGTCGTGATTCAATGGCAGTGAGTGGGAGCCCTGGTGGTGGAGTGGTGAGGCATTGCTCTGCTAACGGCAAGGTCAGTCCACTTGGAACCACCTGCTGCCCTACTCAACTGGAGAAAGATGAGACTCTACGCCCATCACGAGTTACAGTCTCAGAAACCCACAGGGGCAGTTCTACTCTGTCCTTTAGGGTCGCTGGGAGTAAGAATCCACTCGACAGCGGTGAGTTTACTAACCAAAAGGTTGGCAGTTCAAAACCATGACTGGCATCCACCATGAAGGAAAGATATGGGGATCTTTTGGAGAGAAGATAGCCAATGAAACTTTAGGGAGCTGTTCTATTCTGTAACTCGGAGGACAGTCAAGGGTCAGAATCCACGTGGTAGAAACAGGTTTGCTTTTGGCTTCCTATCTGAAAGGGTAAGTTTGTGAACCTGAACTAAGACTCCACTTGTAGGAGAGCTATTCTTTCCTGTTACTCTGTGTAATTTGGACGTAGTTTTTTTCCCTTTCCGCCAGAGGAAAACTGGTAAGAGATATCTACAATGCGGAAAATGTTCCAGAAACCAAGCCAGCGAAACCTAAGCAGGAGTGTTATCAACAGCTTCTTATAAATACTTGTTTTTAATCCCAGTTTTAATTTTGAGCCTTATTAAAGACTTAAGGCTTTATCTCCATTTCTTTCCTCTGGGAAACCAGATGCATGCAATGATCCATCTTCCTGTAATTTTCTCAGTGGTCACAGACTGTGTGCTGCTTAATCGTTTTTAGTTCCATGAGGATAAATGAGTGCTGTGCGGCTTTTTGTCGGGGACAAGTGTCTGCGAGGTTTAGCAGCATTTCTCACAGCTCAGACAAATGCCAATGGTGGGTCATTCCAGAGCTAACACGGAACCAGCTTTGCTGAAACTAGTTGGAGCAGAATCCATTGCCACAGGTGAATGCCAGTCACAATCACGCTTATGTCCCACCTGCTAGTACAAACCCCACAAATAACACCGGGTATCAGGAAGAACAGTGATCATACGCATAATCTGCCTGCGGTAGGTGTATAATCTGTTGTCAATTTGAGAGGATTAAGAGTAAAGGGTGGAGTTTAGTCTGTCAATCAGGTTGTAGCTTGATGACCTCATTTGGAGATGCTAAGGAGATAAATAGCTTGCTGGAGGCAGAACGCAGGCTTACTCCCTGGGAGACATTGCAGCTGACATGACACATGGAGTTACCCTAGTGCCCTGAGCTGGAGCAGCCACGTGGAGATCCCTGCCAGCACTGAGATGCTTATAACACCACTGGATCCATAAGACTTCCCACCCACTGGCCTGTGATCTTCCTGCATTTGGCATCATTGCATGTGTTGCATGAGTCTGAAGGGGAATTTATGGATTGGTATCGGACATATGGGCTAATATCAGACTTATCTGGACTGGGCTGGGATGTTTTCTTAATGTACAATTACTCCTACATAAAGCTCTTTATTACACATAAATGAATGTCTCTCGAGCCAACCTGGACTAACACACTGCCTTTATCACATGCCTGCTTTAGACAAAGCACAATGCCAGGGAGGTTATATGATTTCTCAAAGGATGTCAGTTTCTCCAGTCATCATCGACTCGATCCTGCCTCCTGTACCTCAGAGTAGAAATATGCTCCAAAAAGTAGATGCCAGAACCTTCTTCCAAGGCACCTCCGAGGAGACTCCACTCTCCAACCTCCTGGTTAGCAGTGAGCACGCTCAATGCTTGCACCACTCTGAGGCCTCCCAGTGACTTAATGGAGGGGACCATCTGGTTAGTCCAACGGCCCATTGCTTGCACCTATTTGCAAGCCAAGGTGGAGATCTGTTTCTTACCGGCAGTAAGGGCATTCGCAAAGATGGGGCACTGAGCACCAGCTCTTTGCCAAGAATGTGTTCTTAGTCTATGAAGAGTAGCAATGTTGATAAGCATTTATTTTTAGGGGTGGTTCTACTCAACATAGATGATATTTTTGTTTCCCACCCTCAAACATCTATTTGAGTAGAGAGAATAAATAGTATGTGAACCAGTTGTCCCAGAAGTAGGTGCGTTTTTTGAACAGGAAAGTAGCAAAATAGTTAGTTGCTTTTTCAAGTACACCATTCGTAAGGGGCAGGGCCTATTCATGTTTTTGTCATGAACAAAATAGCGTTGTCAGAGCTTTATTCCAGTTATCCAGGATGCATGCGGCACAAACAAAAGGCTCACCCCCTTACCTTTCTTGCTCCCTGGAACTAGTAGGACATGGAGTCTCAGGAACAATGAGGAAATCCCTGAAGGGCAGAAATTATTTGTGCTTGATGAATCACCTAAAGGTTCCTGGTTCAAACCTCTGTGACGGCACATTGGAAGAAACGTCTGGTGATCTCCCTCTGTGAGGGATACGCTGAGGACGCCCGGTGGAGCAGTTACACGCTAACACAGGGGGTCGCCACGTGGTCGAAGACACCCAGGAAGGAGGGCGTAGACGGAGGGGCGCTTCATTCCACGCTACAGAAGGTCATCGGGAGTCGGAATCAGCCCGGGGCCAACCCCCAAGCACAGCAATAGCAACAGGAAAGCCGTTGCTCACGAAAGCTGTGCTTGGAGCTGACGGTTCCCACCCGGGCTTTCCCTGAGGACGGGAGGATGGTGGCAACGGTGTAGCTGGAGTCTTATAAATAGGAAAAAGGGATGCTGTCGAAAATGCAAACTAGAATATAGAATTACAGAAAGAATGCTTTACAAACACAGGTTTGGTTCGATGAGAACAACATGTGTCCAGGTCTTCATTGTTGTTGTTGTTGTTGTTTATCTTTCTCGAGCCAGAGTGCGAAAGCCTCCGCATTGAGGTTAAGAGGAGGGGCAGAGAGCGTGCCTGGCAGTGGAGGGAGGGGCAGAGAGCGTGCCTGACAGCGGAGGGGAGGGACGCAGTAGCAGAGGCTTGGAAGGTTTATCAAGAGTTGTTTCTGCAGCTTGAAAACATATTGCCCTCACAAAGCTTCATTTTGGTTAGACAGTGTCATGCTGGTGTTTAAAAACATAGCATCACCTTCAAATTGCCGTGTGCTAGCTATGAGCTGTTTGGCTTTGGACGAGTTAACATCTGTAAGCTTGTTCCTGCAACTGCAAAATGGGGCTTAGGGTGTGCAGCTCACAGCAACTAAACTACTTCAGGAGATAAAGATGGCCACTGATAGAGTGCCCTGGCCCCTCGGACATGCTGAGTCACCGGACTCATCACTGCTGATGGTTGTTACTAAGAACGCCTTTAACTGAAAGAGAGCGTTTCCTCGTGATTTAGCTTTCTCCACTCCTCCCGCCCCCAAGCACTGGGCTGTAGATCTTCTTGGTTGGCTATTGGCCCAACCTAGAGGAATGGGGATGAAGTATGTCTCCAAAAGTTTCTAAGGAACCCCAGAGCCCGGGAGTCCTGATTGTTTGTTCCCACGGAAGGCTGAGCACCTTTCAGTGGACTTTAAGACAAAGACAGGCTTGGGAGGAAGGCCCAAAGCCCACTGGTCGCATGGCCTGATTCATAAGTGATCATGGGGCGGCACAGGACTAGGTAACATTTTGCTGTGATGTGAAGGGGGTCACCATACTTTGGGAGCCAACTCAATGGTAGCTACCACCACCTCTAAAATCACCCACCACTACCACCACCACCACCTCCATCACCACCTCCATCACCACCTCCACCACCTCCACCATCTCCACCATCTCCACCACCACCACCACCACCTCCATCACTACCTCCACCTCCACCACCTCTATCGGCATCCTGGTCTACCACTTACTTGGGTAGTTCTCTAAATCAAAGAACCATATACACACGTCCACTTCTTGGAACTACTTGATGTCTTAATTTCATATTTTTCTTTAAAAAACAGTTTTATTGGCACATGATTCACATATCATATAATTTAATAGTTCATTAGTTTCAAGAAGCATTTTTTTATTTGTAAATTTTTAAAGAACAATACATAGGAGGGTCAAGAAGCCGTTTATAACCATCACCACAATCAATTTTAGAGCATTTTCTTCATTCTTGTACTCGGAGCCTCCCCGGCCACTTTGCTGTTTGTTAAAAAATGGAATTTCATGTTTTTCTTATGGACAGTGCAAACCGGCATGGTTTCTGAAATACCAGTGGGAACAGGGAATGTCAACAGACGACATCTAGAAAGGGTACAGCAGGGGTCTCAGTCTCCTCTTTGGGGGACTGGGCATGGCTGAGTATGACTGAAGGTGGGATTCGAAAGACCTGGCACACATTCAAAGAAGAGGAGCCGGGAGACTCAGAACGCAGCACCCAAGTTACAAGAGACACCACCGGAAGGACTGTGAGAGAAACAGAACACACAACCACTGTCTTCTAACCTCCGAAAGGCTGTCATGGAGAAGTGAGATTGGACATGAATGACATCAAGGGGAGCAAGGGGAGTCAGTGGGGAGCCACTCTAAGGAGAGAGATTTGGGGGCTGTTATGAAGAAGAATTGTCAAGAACTGACTATCATAAACTTCCCCAGAGCTTCCTGTTTGGGGTTTCTTGGCTCAACTTGGAAGGGCCTGGAGGAAGCATGAGAGGGGATCTGGAAGGCTGACATGATCCTTCAGCATCTCTGTGGATGCTGCGTCTCTCCTTTTGCCTAGCCCAGGCCTGCACTTCAGTGTCGGCAGGTTTCCCTCCGTAGGAGCCATGGTGGCGTGGCTGTTATGTGTTGGGCTGCTAACTGCCAGGGAGGTCAAGAGTTCAAGACCACCAGTGGCTCCTTGGGAGAAAGACGAGGCTTTCTATGCTTGTAAGGGGTTGTAGTCTTGAGAATGTAAAAGGGCAGAATGAGTCGGCATCGACCGATGGCAGTGAGTGTGGTGTTTGGCCTGGTGATTTCCCAGGGCCGGTGACAGATTACCACATGTCTGGTGGCTGGAGACAGTAGAGGGGCTTTGGCCAGGATGCAATCCCTGCTCCCCTGTGTAGGAGGCGAGCCTGCGGCCACAGAGCCACGACTGCCTCATTGTTTGCTTGTCCATTCCTGGAAAGCATGTGGCGCCTCGGTTTCATTAGGGAATCGAATCAGCAAGACACGGCAATAAAAATGCTGACGGTGGACAGGCAGGGCAGTTTATGCGAACCAGGCCGCCTAAACCTGGCTCCTCTCAACCCGGGATGGGAGGAGACAGATGAGGGCTCAAGTCCTTGGCTGGACACAACGAGGAGCTGGGAACTCCCAACAACCACCAGAGAGCGTCGGTCACTACAGATAGGATTCACAGCTGCGGAGAGCAGACCTTCTGGAAACCAGAAAGCACCCCTGACTTGGACCCATCTTCTCCGGCACTCTCGGGCCCGGGGAAGAGAGGCAGACCGCCGTGAAGGGAGCCGACGCCCCTGGACGAGCCCTTAGCGGCCAGCTCATTGCACACGCATTTGTGAAACGACCACGTTTGTCTTCTAGGCTTCCTTTCTTCCCCGTTTGCTCTCCCTTCCAATTGTATCCTCTTCCCTCATTCACCACACACTAACCGAGTCCCTAAGGGGCATCTAGGGACCCGCGGGCCAGATTGCGGTAGGAAAGGACACAATGATTAAAGGGAGCTCACCGTCTCGGGGATGGCCCTGTGCGCGCCGATGATGAAGACGGTCAGTGGTGGTGGAAGGGACGGCCACTCTGGGTGACGCTGCGTGTGTCAGGGCAGAACTGCACGGCGCAGGGGGTTCCGTGGGCAATCTTTTCAGATGTGGATAGCCAGGCCTTTCTTACTACGTGCCTCAGGATGGGTTTGCACCTTCAACCTTTCAGTTAGCTGCCGAGAACCTTAACCACTTTGTACCGTCTGGGAACCTCAATCGGGATATATTGTGACAAGTACTGAAAGGGGAAAATAAATCAGAACTGGCTTCACAGAGATGCTGACAGCTGAGCGGTCCCAAGAGATGCATGAAACAAACAAAGGAAAATAACTCACTGCCTTTGAGTCAATTCTGACTCATAGGGATCCTATAGGTCAGAGTAGAACTGGTCCTTTGGGCTCCTGAGGCTATAATTCTCTGCTGGGAGCAGAAAGTCTCATGTTTTCTACCATATAGCAGTTGGTGGGTTCAAACTGCTGACCTTGTGGTTAACAGCCACTATGCCACCAGCGCTCCTTAGGGATGAATGAGCTTTGCTGAGCATAGACAAGGACGGGCAGGAGGACAGACAAGATGGTGAGTCCTACTGGGCAGAGGACTGGTGAGTAATTCAGGGAGAGGAGACCAGGTTGCCTGAGAGATGGTGACGTGAAGTGATTTGGGAAGGCTGGATTAGAGCCAGGCTGTACGGGGTCCTTGGTATCTATTGCATGCTCAAGTCCTATTTACTCAAAGGCGAGAGGAGGAGGAAATAGCAGGCACCTGACAACTACAGTGACTGTTATGGGAGTCCTGTTGCAGAGTGGTTACGCACTGGGCTGCTCGCCACAAGGTTAGCAGTTCCAACCCACCAGCCGCTCCTCGAGAGAAAGAGGAGGCTGTCTACTCCTGCCGAGAGTGACAGTCTTGGAAACCCACAGGGCAGTTCCACCCCATCCTTCAGGGTCACTATGAGTCGGCATCGGCCCCATGGTAGTGAGTTTGTGTGTTTTGTTTGGTCATTGGCTATGATTTATGCCCCCCCCCCCAAAGATATGTTCAACTTCTGGCCTGCAGCACTTGTCAGTGTGACCTTATTTTGGGGTGTTGGCGGGTGTGTGGAGGCTAACATCAGATAACACGGGAGTCTCAGAGGAACGATTTCAATAACTAGTGACGCTGGAAGGACCGAGCAACACAGAGGTGTAGAGAGAAGACAGCCAAGTGAAGATGGAAGGAGACCTGGCAGTAGGATTGTCGCAGGTCAGCGAGGGTCTGGAAGCTAGACGAGACGAGGGACAATTCTTCCCCTGGAGCCTTCAGACCAAGCACAGCCCTGCTGACCCCTGGCTTTGGGGTCTCTAGCCTTCCTAAAGGTGGGATGCTCACGCTCGGTTGCTGAAGGCACCTGGTTGGTGGGACCCTGAGACTTCAGCCCTAGCAAACGGATACCGTGAAAATGGCAGTTATAGGAATAGCTACTGACGGATGATTTACTCATCGTTTTGGGGAGTTCTGAAGCACTAGGAAAGAAAGAGAGTTACACCAACCCAGCTACTAGGCACCCTGTACTACGGAGGAAACTTTCTCCAGTCCTAGCTGCTCTTGCGAGATGGGCTGGCGTTGCCAGAAACACCTCGGGCCCACCGTGTGTTTGGTGTTGAAGTGATTTTTGGTCGTTGTACACTCAGAACCTTTGAGTGTTGCCAAATTTTTCACAACCCTGGCATTCAGTGATGAGACGCCTTGTGGGGCTGAGGTTCACAGTTCAAGCAGCTTTGTAGTCTGTCCCATACATTCAACTGCTTATATCCCTCTCTATCTCTAGATCACCTGTTAATTGCTTATTTTCAATGATTTATTTACTTATTGTCTAACTAATACTTATCAACCTATCTACCGACATATCTGTCCAGGTCAAAGTGGCAGTGAGAGGACAGCATCAGAGGACTTGGGGCCTCTCTGGTCCCCTGACAGGACAGCAGTGGGGGGAGAGGGCAGCGTCAGGCCATCTGCCCTGCCTGCCCCAGCATCTGCTCTGGACATGGGTCACTCTGAAGAAGGGAACAGTCCCCAGTGGGGAAGTTCCCTTCCCAGGGGTCGGTATCATGCCCATTTGCTGACGTCTCCCTGCAAGGCAAGGCTATGACCTCCAACAGAGGTCACCAAGCTGACAAGGTCTGGGCCTTGACCCTGGGCTGGCGAGGGCATCGAGTTACCTGGAAGAGCACAGCTGGGATCTTTTTCAGAACAAGGGCCGAGTTAAGAGTACATATGTTAACACGAAGAGCCTTAAAGATTTTTGGTGAGGAGCCACTGCAGTAAGCATCTCCATGGAGTTTCTGACCTGATCTCTTCACCTGTTCCAAGGGTCAGGCCACTGCCCAGGGCGCTGTCATCTGGCAGGGCCGGAGGAAGGGCTGGCTTTGACAATACAAGCAAAGTCTGCGACAGACCCTACATATTGTGGACGCTTCCTCTCTGCGGTAACTTGAGAGAACTGCTTCTGGGCTCTGCAGGAAGGAAGCATGCTTCATGGAGGTGGCAATTCTGCTATGTGAGAGTACAGCCCAGGCACACCTCAGCCTAGTGAGTGAGCTTTGTCCCCGATATAAGGCGCCCTGGTGGCCTGAGGGGCTGCGCCTTGGGCTGCTAATTGCAAGGTCAGTCAGAACCCACTGTCTTTGTGCAGGAGGAAGATGAAGCTTCCTACTCCTGTAAAGAGTTACTGTCTCAGAAACTGGCAGGGGCAGTTCTGCTCTGACCCGTAGGGTCACTGTGAATCAGAATCGATTTGATGGCAGTGAGTGTGCCCAGCATGTACCCATTCCACGGGAACTGCCAGTGTGCAAGCTTCTCTTGGAACAAGAGAAAATAGTCTCATTATACCATGCACCACAGAAAAGGCCCATCAAAGGCACATTGATATCTGGGAATGTTGCATAAGGTCCTCAAGCTGTGCAGAGGGTTTTCAGCAGCTATGCTGTTGGGAGAGACCAGCCCCTGAAGAAGGACATCATGTGTGGTAACATGTAGGGGCAGCAAAAGAGAAGCAGACCATCAGCTGGACTGGCACGGTGGCTGTAAAAATCAACTCAGGCCCAGGAGCCATTGTGAGGATGGCACAGGGCTGGGCACAGCTTCCTCCTGTTGTGCACAGGGTTGCTAAGGGTTGGAAGCAATTCGATGGCACCTAACAACCACAAGAGTGTTGCATACCACCCTGCCAGGTCCTATGATGATGGAAGCTATCCCACTGGTATTTCAAATACCAGCAGGGTCGCCATGATAGATAGCTTTCAGAGGAGCTTCCAGACTAAGGAAGAAGAGGAAGAAAGACCTGGTTATCTACTTCTAAAAAAGTAGCCCATGAAAATCCTATGGATCAGAACAGGGCTTTGTCTGACACCATGCTGGAAGATAAGCCCTAGCTGGAAGGAACTCAGAATATACAGTGTCTGCACCAAGGGCTGGAGGCTGCCATTGGTCAGGAAGGTGTCAACCGGGCCAGACAATGTTTGCTTTTGATGGCTGTGGGGTCACCGAAACGCGGACTTGACCCGATGGCAACAAACAACAATGTTGCAGAAGGAAAGAGAAAAAATGGAGTGGGGTGCTGTTTTAGCTAGTGTTTTGTGTGTGTGTGTGTGTGTGTGTGTGTGTGTGTGTGTGGAGAGAGAGAGAGAGAGAGAGAGAGAGAGAGAAAGAGAGAGAGAGAGAGTTAACATGATGGATTGTTTCATAATCATATTTTTCCTCTATGAAAACGCAGGGAAAGACTTTGCCTAGTAACATCTTGGTGACTGACACCCTTCTATAGTGGAGATCAATTTGTGCGACTGGAGAGGCCATGAGCATGAGGAGGGTAGGGACCAAGTTGACTGCTGTCCTTCATGTGTTCTCCTCACAGCTTTGTCTTTGGCTCCTTGGTTCTGCCTCCCAAGTGTGGCAGTGTCAGCTGCTCTTGACTCTCAGGCTCAGTGGGTGGAAGGCGTGGTGTGTGTCTTGGGAGCCCAGATGACCTGCCTGCTGGAGTATAGCTGCTCTCTGAGAGACCATTATCTTTTTCCTAGAGAATGACTGGTGGGTTTGAACCACTGACCTTTCAGCTGGCAGCCCAATGCTTAACCCTCTGTGTCACCAGAGAGCCTATTCTCTTGGTAATTCCCAGTTTATTCCATATCTGTCACCAATTCTACAGTTTAAACACATCAGTTCTACTTATGTTTTCTCTCTTCGCTATCCAGCTTCCACATCCACGTGAGGCAGTGGAATAGATCATGCGTGGGCTTAGGTGGTTTTCCTTGTCACCCGGATGAAGCATTTTCACACTGTTCGTGTTTTCAGTAATTGCCCAAATATCTATCTTCTTCAGGAAAGGAAGGCTGACTGGTTTTGCATGCCCTCCTCCTTTTCCTTACCTGAACTGGACTTCTGCCAGCCCTACTGTGACTGTGCATTGAAGAGATGCCAGCCTGGAAGGCAACCAAGAAGCTCCTTCTGGGCAGAGAGCAGGTCTGAGAACACTGTGTCTAGAGCTATTGTGTTGAGTGTGTGCAGAACCCACTGGTGCGAAGATTATCAGACAGCAACTCCCTGATCTACTGCTCATCACAGTCTACCAAAGGCCTGGAGAACATGCTGGAACTGAGAGGGGAGTTAGGATGGAAATTTGGAAGGTCATACTAGGGGGAAGGAGGCCTGGTGGTATAGTGGTTATGCATTGGGCTGCGATCTACATGGTTGGCAGTTTGAAACCACCAGCAGTGACTGGGCTTTCTACTCCCATAAAGAGTTACAGTTTCTGAAACTCACAGGAGGTCGCTAAGAGTCAGCATTGACTTGATAGCAGTGAGTTTGTTTATTTGTTTGTTTTATACGAGGGGAAGAGCCTAGAAGAGATGCCTGTGTTTCCATTCGAGATCTAAGTGTTTTAGCAACATCATTCATTCGTGAATTTGCTCAGCAAGATTCAATATGAATTACACTTCAATGTAGAGAAAATAACGAAATCTTCACAACAGGACCAATAGGTAATATCATGATAAATGGAGAAAAGAATGAAGTTGCCAAGGATGTCATCTTGCTTGGAATCAATGCTCATGGAAGCAACAGTCAAGAGTTCAAAGGACACATTTAATGCAGTAAATCTAAAAGGCCTGTTTCAAGTGTTGGAGAGCCAGAATGTCACATTGAAGATTAAGGTGCACCTGCCCCAAGTGATGGTATCTTCAATCTCCTCATATACATGTGAAAGTTGGACATTGAAGAAGAATAATGCATTTGAATTATGGTATTGTTGAAGAATATTTAAAGTACCATCAACTGCTAAAAGAACAGGAGAAGCACAGTCAGAATGCTCCTTAAAAGCAAGGATGGTGAGACTTTGTATCATGTACTTTAGACATGTTGTCAGGAAAGACCAGTCCTTGAAAAAGGACATCATGCTTGGTGTGCATAGCATCCCTGTGTTAGTCAGGGTTGAGTAGAGAAACAAATCCAGAGACAATCACATGTGTATAAGAGAAAGTTTTATATCCAAGAGGAATTGCATATGAAGAAAACATCCCAGCCCAGCCCAGATCAACCATATGTCCGATACGAATCCATAAATTCTCTACAGTCTCAAGCAGCACTTGCAATAATGCCCAAACCAGGAAGATCACAGGCCAGTGGGTGAAAAGTCTTATGGAAGTATCTCAGCCGGATTGAGAACTCCTGTCTGCCTCCCTGGAGGCGGGACACACACTCTCTCTGCTTCACTTTCTGTGGCCAAGCCACATGAAGCTATGCTCATGGCAGCCAGAGCCCTGGAGCTGGAGGAGTCACATGAAGAGCCGTGCCAGTGCTGAGATGCTTCCACAAGACTTTCACCCACTGGTCTGTGATCTACCTGCTTTCAGGATCCTGCATGTGCTGCGTGAGTCTGTAGAAGAACTTAATATCGAACTTATGGACTTGATCTGGACTGGGCTGGGATGTTTTCTTGATAAACAATTACTCTTGGATATAAAACTCTCTCTTACACATATGAGTGTCTCAACCCAGAGTAACACATCAACCATATGTCGGGGCTTGACAGCAGCTAGTCACATCAGCAATACACTCTGTTACCACACCTGTCAGACACATCTGGTCTCTAATCCTGCTGCTGCCTTTAGCTGCTAATGGGTAAGAGGTCTCAAAGAATACAAAGGACTTGGTATGTGAAGATGGATATTTCTTTTTCCTATGTAGCCAGCTGCACACTGGAGAAGGGATTGGGTTTATTTAGAAAAAGTTTTCACCAATCTATTGTCATGAAGATTTTGGAGAAAGGTGGCCTGGAAGCCCGCCAAGGTGACTTGTACACCAATTAAGTCTACCGATTCGGTGATGTCAGGGCAGCAAGAGAACTTGTATCAGTCATGGGTGTTCTGATCTGAGCGGCCCCTTGGTGCTCCGAGTCCTTGGCTACAAATGACCAGTCTTATTCTTTCCTAAAGGCTCTGGGTTAGCTTTTGTTCCACTTAAAAACAGGAAAATGTCACTGGTCACTACCCTTCCTCCTGTTTTTATCTCTATGTTCTGGAGGGGAAAGAAGTTCGCAGTCAGAGAGAGAGAAGTAATCCCCACATCCCTCACCCCGTGGCTAATAAGCTACAAATGTGCAAAAGGTTAGTTGCTGAATGATTTGGGAGTCTGCCTCCAAGCGTAGCATTTGTTCAGCCACCCTGGGTAATTGTGAGAAATGAGAAATTAAAGGGGGTTCTGGAGTCTTACATAGATTGCAAGTTTAAAAACAATTTGGTCTCTGCATCATTAAAACTAAACTTTCACCTGCCACAAATTTCCTTCTTTGTTCCAAAAGCTATTGTCTGTTTCAACCGAGAGGAAAGGAGGCTGGCCCCGGCCTTGCACAGAGTGCAAATGAGAGCAAGAATCAGCAGGACTCTCCATGCTAATGAGCCAGGGCTGCTGATCAGAGCATGGACTCCGACCCAGGCCATTTCCCTTGGATTAGAAAAAGGAAAAAGAAAAAACAGTCAGCTGGCTCTTGGTGGCCATAATAAAATGAGTTACTTCTACAAAAATAAATATGCAGCCACTGTGGATGTTTTCACTCATTATGACCACACCTCGGTGATTCGGTGAAGAGACTGGAGCATCACATTTAAGCAGCCAGCCTGCACTTAAAATTCCTAGGTGTGCTTGCATCCTGTTTTGAGAACTCAGGTGTGCCTGGTCCCCCAAGCCAAGGTGGTTTCAATCACCTCGAATACATGGGAATAAGTGAGACTGAAGCAAAAATGGATGCATTCGCGTTGTGATGCTGGTGAAGAATATAAAAATCTAGAAGACTGCCACGAGGACGGACAAAGCTGTCCTGGAAGAAATAACCGTCAGAATGCTTCCTAGAGAGTAGAATGACGATACTTCTCATGTCCTTGGGACACGTGGTCCGGAGGACCTCTCCCTAGCCATACTTGGTAAAGTAGAAGGTCAGTGAAAACGAGGAAGACCCTCGGAAGAGACGAGCCAGTCAGGGTGCAGCACAGCACTGAGGAAACATACAACTTCCCTCGAGTTCTTTAGTGCTTCCTCCCCGCCACTATCATGATCCCAATTCTACCTTACAAATCCAGCTAGACCAGAGGACGTACACAGAGCTGGAAGCACAGGGAATCCAGGACAGATAAACCCCTCAGGACCAATAATGAGAGTAGCAATACCAGGAGGGGAAGGGGAAGGTGGGGGAGAAAGGGAGAACCGATCACCAGGTATTAATAATTTAAACTCTAGTACAGTTCTTTCCTCTGATCTTGGATTTTATTATTTACAATCCTTAGATCACATAGGATGGTGTGCTCCTTCTGTGCAGATTTACCTGAACCTCATTTATATGATTACTTGCTTTAAGACAAGCACCATCTGATTTCTTTACCACACTTGCTATAGCACCCATATCTTTAGTGAAAACTTCATTAGAGCAAGTACCAAGCAGGGTCACATCAGAAGAATGAATTTGAGTAGAAAATGTTAAACTGCAGTTTGAGAAAACACAGTGAAGTATTATAATGAAATGTGCAAAGACCTAGAGTTTAAAAGAAAAAAATGGGGGGATTAACATGCTCAGCATACCTCAAGTTGAAATAATTAAAGAAAAGTACTAACCTCAAGTTGTGGTAGTTAAGGATTCTATGGGGGAAAATTGAATGATGTAGGAAGCAGCAAAAGATGAAGGAATAAACAGAGGCACTGAACCAGAAAGAACTGGTCCTCTCCAGATGGATTACACTCTCTGGACTCTATCTATGGGAAGAGGTGATGGAGAAGCTCAATATCAGCAGCCAACCGAGGCAAGGGGCTAAGTGTGGAAAACACTACTAATGCATAAAGTCCCTGTACTCAACATGGCGGATCTCCAGCCAATCATTTCAAGAGGCAGCAAACGATCAAGGACACTTGATGGGACTGAAGGAGGAAGTCCAAGCTGCATTGAAGGCATGAGCAAAAACCAAAGTTCCAAGAACTGACAGACTATCAACGGAAACGTTTCAACAGGCTAATGAAGCATTGCAATCACTTACTTGTCTATGCCAAGAGATGTAGAAGACAGTTATCTGGTCAACCACATGGTGCCCATTCTAAAGAAGGGAGATCTGGGATCATGTAGAAATTACTGAGCAGTAGCATTAACATCACACACAAGGAAAATATTGCTGAAGGGCATTAAAGAATGATTGCAATAACACATCAGTAAGGAGCTGCCAGAAACTCGAGCCAGATCCAGAAGAGGACACGGTATGAGGGATGTCATTATTGATGTCAGATGGATCTTGACTGAAAGCAGAGTACGCTAGAAAGATGCTTACCTATGTTTTATTGATCATGCAAAGGCATTAGACTCTGTGGATCATAAAAATCCTCCTGAGAAGGAGAATTCTAGAACACCTCATTGTGCTCCTGTGAAACCTGCACATGGATCAAGAGGCAGTTATGTGAACAGAACAAGGGAATACTGTGTGCTATAAACTCAGGAAAGGTGTACATCAGGGTTGTATCCTGTCACCATATTGTTCAGTCTGTATGCAAGTAGAGAAGCTGGATTATATGAAGAAGAATGCAGCTTTATTTATTATTTAAAATCGCGTTTGCTGCACTAAACAGCTAGGTCAAATTATACTTCACACGGTGCCCTTTGATCCAAAGATATATTTGAGCAGTGCAAATGACATGAACTTGGAATGTTCCCCCAGGTATCGCTTCATCTTCATTAGGAACTGAGTAGCAGACAGTTCCAATTTCTTATCTTAGAAAGGGGCCAGAAATAAGAGTCACTATACAGTAAAAAAGAAGTCCTGATGCTACACTGGGCTATGCGTTTGACTGCCCAGTACAAGGTCAACTAGTTGAGCCCACCAGCCACTCGGCCAGACAAAGATGAGGTTTTCTGCTTCCGTAAAGATCTACTGCCTCAGAAATCCACAGAAGCTCTACTCTGTCTGATAGGGTCACCATGGGTTGCCATCGACGGACTGGTAGTGAGCTTGGAACAATAAATAGCTATTCAAATGTTCTGAAACCCCAAAGGAGTCTGTCAGAATTCCAACTCCTTTGTTAAAATGGAAATGTCCCAGCCTTGGTATAAGACGGCACGGCTTCTGCACTTGTGCACAGAAAGTCTTCAAAGAAACGTTAGGATTTTCCTTATAAAGAAGCTTGCGGTCATCCTCACTTTTGAAACATTTATCATGAATTATTCATTGATTTCTATATATTAAAATGTGTTCTGAAATGTTTACTGCATAATTAGAACAAGAAAAATTTAGATCTCAAAATATTTATGAAAATGACTATGTTGTCTTACTTACATTTCCAACACTCTAAATTTCCCTCCTACCTTCTATATATGTGCCTTTTTGATTTTCTTTTCCACCCAGGCTGTGTTATGGCTCTGTGGTTTCCAACTTACAGTCTCTCGATGTGGCACAACCTCCCATACATCTACTCTATCCTAACTCAGAGGGATGCTGTAGACAGAAAGGACGCCCCTTTGGGTTTACAACCCTTTAAAACTTTTGAAAGCTGGAGAATGACTGGTGGGTTTGAACCACTGACCTTATGATTGGCAGCTCAATGCAGAACCAACTAGTCACCATGGATCCACACATAGCTTCTGTTCAAAGTACTTAATACTTAATTCTTTGAAAAATATTTCTGACTTTTTTGTTGTTTTACCCTTCAATTTGTGGATCTGAATTCTTCTCATATTTAAAAGTAGGATGATAAACTAACAAATTAGTATAGCTTAATTGCTAAAAATAAGTGGAACACTATATCTCAGAAACAAGAGCTGGTGCAGTCTATCCAATGCATATTTCTAAATCAGAGTCCCCAATAACCCCAGAGACAGGTCTGAAAAACAAGACAACAGAAAAAAATTTTTGTTGTTAGACTGTGTTATGTTTAGCAGGCTGTTTAATGATCATCATTATCTGTTTCCAATTTTTTTCTCACCCTTAACAAAGGCTCAGTGTGGCAGTTACATAATCTCCTGTCAACTTGAGCGAAGGGTGGGGTCTAGCCTGTCAATCAGGTCACAGTTTGATGACCTCATTTGGAGGCATGATGGAGATAAATAGCTCACTAGAGGATAGACTCAATCTCTATGCCTTCCATTTCTTGCTGTTGAGACACTCGGAGAGCTGGAGGACAAAAGTGGAGACCCATGGAGACCCGTGGCAACTTTGAGATGCTTCCACTGCCACTGGATCCACAAAACCTTCTTTCTACATACTGGTCTGTCATCTTCCTACATTCAGCATCATTACATGAGCTGTGTGAGTCTAAAAAGGAATTTATGGGCTAGTATTGGACAGATGGGCTAATATCGGATTTAGGGACTTGGTCTGAACTGGGTTAGTATGTTTTCTCAATATACAATTGCTCCTTTATAGAAAGCTCTTTCTTATACACATACTATGAATTTGTTCCTCTAGTCAATCTGAACTAATACACTCAGTGTCCCCTTAGAAAGAATGTTCCTCCCTCCTGACCACCCCTGTAACCACTAATAAATCTAGGTTTACATGTTGCACATAGGTACCACTGAATATGCTCTGGCCCATAGGTCCCCGTGCATAATAGAACGAAACTCTGCCCGGTCCTGGGCCATCCTCACCATTGTTCCCATGCCTGAGCCCACTGGTGCATCCATGGTGTCGATCCAGCTCCTTGAGGACCTTCCCCTTGTTTGCTGCCCCTCCACTTTACAAACACGATGTCCTTCTCCAGGGACTGGTCTCTCCTGACAACACGTCCAAATCATAAGACACATTCTTGTTATCCCTGCCTCTAAGGAGAACTCTGACCTTCTTCCAAAACAGACCAGTTTTTCCTTTGAGAAGTCCACAGTTCTTTCAATATTCTTCTCCAGTGCTGCAATTCAAATGTGTCAATTCTTCTAGGGTCTTCCTTATTCAAGGTCCAATGTTCACATGCATACGATGCCATGGAGACTGCCATGGCTTGGGTCAGGCACACCGTAGTTAATCAAGTTGGCATTGCCCCAGGGTGGCACAAATGTCTAAGCGTTGGCTTTCAGTTGGAAGGTTGGTTGTTGGAACTTACACTGAGGCACCTTGGCAGACAGGACTGGGGATCTGCCTCTAACAGCTCACAGGTTTGAAACCCCCGTGGAACAAGTCTACTCTGTACATGTGAGTTTATCATGAGTCAGAATCAACTTGATGGCAACTAACAATAACAGATAGCATGGACACGATCTAAAAACCCAAACTCAGCTCACTGCCACCAAATCAATTACTTCAAGTCAGCAGTTTGAAATGACCAGCAGCTCCTCTGGAGAAAGACAAGACTTTCTCCTCCTGTTAAAAGTTATACTCTCTTGGATATCCCCTCACATTAGGGTTGCAAGGAAAGGCCGAGTCAGCCAGGGTGCAGACTAGCACCCAAGAAACACAACATTCCTCTAGTTCGCTATGGCTCCTCCCCAGCCCCCACTGTCATGACCCCAGTTCTACTTTACAAATCCAGCTAGATCGGAGCATGTACACTGATAGAGATAAGAGCTCTCGACACACAGAATCCTGGACAGACAAACCCCTCAGATCTAATAATGGGAGTAGCAATACCATGAGGGTAGGGGGAAGGTGAGGAAGAAGGGGGAGAAAGGGGAAACTGATTGCAATAATCGACGTTAAACCACCACCACCCACCCTGAGGGGGATGAACCACAGAAACGTGGGTGAAGGGAGACAGTAAGATATGAAAATAAAAATAATTTATCATTTATTAAGGAGTCATGAAGGCGAGACAGTGGTGGAGAGAGGAGCTAATACCAAGGGTTCAAGTAGAAAGAAAATGTTTTGGAAATGATGATGGCAACATATGTACAAATGTGCTCCAGACAATGACTGTATGCATTGTTATAAGAGTTGTAGGAGCCCCAGTACCCCTCTGTCTTATTGGAATTGTCTTGATGGCACTGAGTTATGGACACTATAAAGTCTGAAAAAGACTTTGTTGTTGCCCTGAAGCAGCAGTTCTCAACCCGTGGGTCGCGACCCCTTTGGGGGTTGAACAAGCCCTTTCACAGGGGTCGTCTGATTCATAACCGTAGCAAAATTACAGTTATAAAGTAGCAATGGAAATAATGTTATGGTTGGGAGGTCACACAACATGAGGAACCGTATTAAAGGGCCGCGGCATTAGGAAGGTTGAGAACCACTGTCCTAAAGTGACTATTGACCTTTTGAGCCCTGCAGGGACTTTCCTCCCCAGGGAAGAGGCATGGCTCTACCAATGCCTCAGTTTTGAACTTCCAGCCCCCAGAACTCTCCGGAATCTGTGCATGTTGTGTTAAGCCACCCACTTGTGGTCATTTGTGCCAGCACTAGGAAACCAAAACAGTGACCTGAATGCTCATTCTAGAAGGATCTGAGTCCTTGGTTTGTTCTATTGAGTTAGAGTAGTTTTCATTGTCGAGTCTCCCTGGACCAGGACGGTATCCCAGTGAATCTCTTGGGGTCTGAACATAGAACTCCACTCCCCATTATGTTATTTTACCTTTGATTGTTAGGATCAATAACTCAGCCAACACTGTGCCCTCCTCTGCTGTTTGTTAAGCAAATGAGGATCCTCAAATAGCCGTGGTGATCCAACTTCCTGGCAGGAGCATTTTTCTCTTGTGCAACAAAGACCTCCGAACTGCCCAAGTCCCAGGCGAGGAGGCTGGGAAGCACACGTCTCTGCAGAGTGTTCTAGAGTGACAGTGAGAGGGACACCCTCTTCTTCACTCCACACCAGTCCTGACTGCAGGGAAAGTGACACCACATGTTGGCTCTGATTCAGGACATCTGGGGCTGATGAAGGACCGTGCTCCAGATGCTCCGAATGGCATCTCTCTCCTAGCGCCGTGACTGAGGCTGGTCTACTGTTGGATTAGGTCAGAAACTTCGGGGTGATGTGGTATGTGGACATGAGTCCTATGTCATACATCCTTTGCCATAAAATGTGTCTCTGGTCAGTGTAGCTCACCCTGACAAGGCATGAGTCACTCTATGATGTGCATCGAGAATGGTGTTGATAAAAGCAAAATGGCTAGAGAAGGCAGATCTCTATCAGGACTATATTTACCTCTGTGAGGACAATATGCTGTCCTTTCAAGACAGAAGTGCCCTGTCTTCGCTAACTAGCGCTTATGTAATATCAACAGGTAGCTTTAAGGAACAGAAATACCTTTCTCATGGCTCTGGAAGTAAAAGTCCAGATCAGGCTGAGTCCAGTCCTCTCCTATCAGAAACCCCATGAATTCTTAGATCTCTTGGCTTATAGATCATTCTTACATGGCATCTCTTTTGCCTGTGTGTGTCTTTTAAAAAAAAATCATTTTATTGGGGGCTCATACAACTTTTATCACAATCCATCCATCCATTGTGTCAAGCACATTTGTACATTTGTTGCCCTCATCACTCTCAAAACATTTGCTTTCTGCTTGAGCCCTTGGTATCAGCTCCTCATCTCCCCCCCTCATGAAGCCTTGATAATTTATAAATTTTTATTATTTTGTCATATCTTACCCACTCCCTTCACCCACTTTTCTGTTGTCCATCCTCCAGGGAGGAGGTTATATGTAGATCCTTGTAATCGGTTCCCCCCTTTCCACCCCACCCTCGCTCCACCCTCCCGGTATTGACACTGCGTGTCTCTTTTTATCCATTCTGTTCTTCTCAAGTATCAAGAGATTCAGAAATTATTAGATTTCTAATTTACCCACTTGGGTTGACCCAGTGACCATTAACAAAGAGAGCTCTATTTCTAAATAGATTTCTATTTACAGGTATAGTGACCAAGATATGTATATGTATCTTCAGAGCATATAATTAAATCCATGGCAGGGTTCAATAGAATTAACTTGCTAGTGAATAGTGGTAAATAGTGACATGCTGGGGCTCAGATATGACCTTTGTCGTTGAGAAGATGGAAACTCAGTCATAGTTGTAGTTGGATCGGCCCTGGTGAGGGTAAGAGCAGAGTGAGAAACCTATGTCATTATGACCACATTATATACACCCCATGAGGTTAATCAACCTGATCGTTAAGGACCTTCTCCACAGCGAATGTCCGACGGTGAAACAAGCATGAATGTTTTCATACTCTTTGCCTTTCTAAGCGATCCATCTGCATACTCCCAAGAACGTACTTCCTTTCAACTTTGCTCTTTCCAAGTCATTGACCACTAGGTCAATCCATGGATTAGAATGCTTCTACCCTTCTAGCAGCCTTCCCTGCCCCCTTCCTTTCAGGCTTTCTCTCCCAAGATATGGCCTCTGATCTGCTATGCCAATGCCTGAATTTAAGCTGTTTGAAATCAAGGTACTGGCAGAGCCATGCTTCTGTCCTTAGAGAAAAACCAAATGAAATCGCGAGGATTCTGTTAATGCTGGTGAGCAAACAAAAACGAGCCTTGACCTGAGCTGTGGTTCAGAAGACCTTCCTGCAGTAGTGTGTGCTGGGCCCAACTATTCTGAGGACCGTCCAGCTCACAGATATAAGGGTTGGCTGCAAAATGATATCAGGGGACTTCCCGAATTATCGCTTCTCACAGGATTTCCCTGTATCGGGTTCTCTCTGAGTGTTGCATATGTCTGCCGTCTGCTTCCAGGTGATGTCAGCATGGTATGCTGACTCATCCATACATCAAATCCATACCTTTCCTTCCTCCATTAACTAGTTACAAGGACCTCCACAGGAGGCCATAGGTGTGGGTTGTAGGGAGATGGCAACAATGTAGGGGTGAGTGTATTGAGACCCTGAACCTTCTGTTTATGAAGTTCACTGGGGCTTTCCGTAGTTCCTCTGGGCCAATCTCACATTTGCCATTTCACTTTTACAATGGAATACTGCTGTGCAAATTCAGTTTCATGGTGGGTGGATCAGGTAACACCCATTTCACGAGAACCCGTTGGGTGGCTTAGATACTTGGTGTTCCATGGTCAGGTGTTTAGTTTCTACCAGGGCCCATTAGCAGCCAGTGCCTGCTTTTCAAACACAGAAGCAGAAGCATGCCTTGCTCCCAAGGGTAAGTGTCCATGCTGTGATTTTCCCTTTAGGCCTCGCTAGAGATGCCAGAGATGGAAAGACATCCCTATCCAGGCCCGTCCCAAAGGAAAGTGGCCCATTGGAATAAGGAAATGACCGAGCGATGTCATTAGTACCAAGCACAAGTGAAATGTTGCTGAAGATAATTTAAAATGGTTACAGCAGTACACTGACAAGGAAATTCAAGGCAGATCCAGAAGAAGACATGGAATGAGGGGTACCATTGCTGACATGACGGATTTGGGCTGGAAGCAGAAAGTACCAGGAAGATTTTTACTTGTGTCGCATTGAGTATGTGGGGACATTTGACTGTGTAGGTCATCATAAGCTGTGGACAATGTTGTGAACAGTGGCCATGCCAGAACACGCCATGGTGCTCATGTGTTGCACATAGATCAAGAGACAGTTGTTTGAATGGAACAAGGGGGTATGGGGTGCTGCTTGTTTTAGAATCAGGAGATGTGTGCATCCGGGTTATATCCTTTTGCCAGCCTTAGTCAATCTGTACCCTGAGCAAATAACCCCCGAACCTGGGCGATCTGAGGAAGAATGCAGCTTCATGGTTGGAGGAGGGCTCATCAACAGCCTATGATATGTCGAAGGCACAGCTTACCTTCCGAGAACAAGGAGGCCTTGATCAGTATCAAAGGCTATAGTCTTCAGTATAAGTTTCACTTTATTCACTTCAACATAAAACAAATCTTTATAACTGGATCAATAAAAATCATTTTAAATAGAAAAGATTGAAGTTTTCAAGGATTTCATTTTTCTTGCGGGCACAAACACTGCCACGGAAGCAGCAGTCAGGAAATCGATGTATTGCGTTGGGCAAATCTGCTGCAAAAGACTTCTTGAAGTGTTTTTTACTTGCCTCCTATGCCTATGAAAGCTGGATAATGAAGAATGAAGACAGAGAACTGATGCCTTTGAATTATGAGGTTGGGGAAGAATATTAACTACATCACGGACTGCCACAAGAATGAAGGAATCTAATCTAGAAGAAGTGGAGTCAGAGTGCTCCTTGGAAGCAAGGATGGAGAGACTTCATCTCCTGTGCTTGGGACGTGTTGGCAGGGGAGACCGGTCTCTGAAAAAGACATCACATACGGGTCAGTGAGAAAGAGGAAGCCCCTTCAGGGGAAGAATTGCTTGCACCAGTGGCGACAACAGCGGGGCAAACACAGGCGTGTGTGTGAAGATGGCACAGGATGTGCCACAACAGGGTCACTCTGAGTTGGAGCTGACTCCCCGGCACCTCACCGTGACCAAAGAGACCTCCAAGAAGATCTCTGTGCCGGAAACACTTCCATTTGATGACTAGCCCACGGGGCAGGCTAGTCCAAATCACAACCTGGACTCAGCTCAAAATTGAGTGACACTTGAAATGGGTGGGAGCCGCATCCTAAGTGTTCAAGATATTCCACTAAATTATGATCATGGGATAATGATAATGTGTTATAACGTCATCACTATTTTTAATACAATAGAAATGTGTAACAATATAAAAGTAAATAGTGTGATCATTTCACTTTTTTTGAATGGGTCTTACAAGCTACCACGAATGGTCTCTCAATTTAGAGGAGATAGCCTGACCTGTGCCAGACCATTGTGGCCCTAGAAACATACTTTAGATGGCAAGCCATTTCAATTCAGCAGTATTTATCTTCCATCCACTGGCAAACATCCGGGACAGGGGAGGATCTAAATTAGTTACTACTTTCTGGGCCTCAAGCACAATTAGCATAATGTCCTCAACAGAACAGGCCAGAATGGTGTTCCTTGGATAATTAAGGTTCTCCTGGTGGTGGAGTGGTTACACATTGGGTTGCTAATCACAAGGTCAACAGTTTGAAACCACCAGCTACTTTGTGGGAGAAAGATGAGACTCTCTATTCTTGTAAAGAGTTACAAGCTCAGAAACCCAAAGACAGCAATTCTACTCTGTCCTACACGGGCACTATGATTCGGGGTCAAGTTGATGGCAGAGATCTGGATTATATTGTGATAAGTAATTAATATTACTTAAGGCAGAACATTTCCTCAAATGTCTTTGCTTCTATACCATTCAAGGGATTCTAGTTATGTGAACTGAGTTAGATTTGGGAATTGATTAAGAGCACTTGAGTTCTTCGATGGAGAGTCCAGTTAGGTTTCTGACCATTGAATCTACCATTTCCCCACTTAATCACTATATAACGAACCCTATTAGTGTAGTGGATTACGTGTTGGGCTGTTAGCCACAGTCAGCAATTCGAATTCACTAGTGGTTCCGAGGGAGAAAGGTGAGGCTGTCTGCTCCTGTAGAGATTTACAGTCTTGGAAATCCAAAGAGGCAGTTCTACGCTGCTTTATAGGATCACTTCATCAGAACCAACTTTGATTTTATTTATCATATATCAAAAACTACTTTATTAATCTATCAATCTACCTCATTTCTTGGCACCCTGTCATCAATTAACTCTTGCCTTCGTATCCTGTGATCAAGATATTCTTCTTTTTTTTTAACCAACAGATAAATCAACTTATTGAAATAGTTGATTTACGCCTCTGCAATGGTGACTTCCGCCTCTACTCCAGGCTCAATACTGATGGAAGTGATCTGCTTCACTATCTCAGACAGACTGTGCAAATCCATGAGACGCTTGTGGATCCTCATTGGGAATCGATCCCAGGTCTTAGAACCTTCTCCACAGGGAGTTTTCCTGATTGTAGTTCTCAGAGTCTTGGCAGGCATCCTAACTGGTCCCTTCACTTTCAGGTTCTTCTCCTTAGGCCCTCTGATCAAGTCAGCACACAAGGATTTCATGTTGCAGCTGGTCAGAGTAATTCTAATCCGGTGAATGGCCACCTCTGGTTCCACAGGTGTCTTTCCGGTGTCCTTAAATGCCATGGCAGCGGGCGCTTCCCGACCGGCTTGTTCCTCAATGAAAGTGAACAGCGGTGAGTCAGGAATAGGAGCGGGGGACAGAGCGATCAAGATATTCTAATTACCCCCAGGGAACCATTACTCCTGTTACTGTTTCTGAAGGGTTATCTGTCTTGGTTTCATGTACCGAACAATCTTAAAGATACTAATGAGCATACACAAATCTAACATGATTAATGAGGTAAAAACCATCACAGTAAGGGGAGGAACTACGAAAAGGCTAGCGGATGGTTATGTGCTTCATCAGTGCTGTATTACACCCAGAGGGAGGAGGGGAAGGGGCAGCGTTAGCACTGATGACTGGGTAAACCCACTTGAAGGGAGCAAACAACAGAATTGCATGTGAATGGACACAGTGGATGGTGTAAGATACGGCAAAAAATAAAATAAGGGTTCCTGGAGGGTAGGGTGGGGGAGGGAAGGGATAAAAGGGAGCTGATATCAAGGAGTTCAAGAAGAAAGAAAATGTTTTGGTACTAATTGTACACTACTGCTTGATGTGATTGAACTATGGGATGTTATGATATCTATAAGACCTCCCAATAAAAGGATTAAATATAATAATTTTTTAAAATTTAAAAAGATATTCTAATTATCATTCTATCCCCCTGATTATGATACTTCTCTGTTGCCCCTCTGGACCCCTCCTGTTTTTGCTGAGAACCCAGTCCTATTATAGTACCCTAACTGCCCTCTCCAGTTTATGAAGCACAGAGAGCTTCATGGATTTTGATGTCACACTCACCCATAAATTTACAGCCCATAAACTGGAAACATAGGGAATCCAGGACAGATGATCCCTTCAGGACCAGTGGTGAGAGTGGTGATACCAGGAGGGTGAAGGAAGGGTGACGTGGAAAGGGGGAACCGATTACAAGGATCTACATGTAACCTGCTCCCTTGGGGATGGACAACAGAAAAGTGGGTGAAAGGAGACGTCAGACAGTGTAAGATATGACAAAATAACAATAATTTATAAATTATCAAGGGCTGATGAGGGAAGGGGGAGCGGGGAGGGAGGAGAAAAATGAGGCGCTGACACCAAGGGCTCAAGTAGAAAGTAAATTATTTGAGAATGATGAGGGTAACAAATGTACTAATGTACTTGCCACAATGGATGGATTGTGATAAGAGTTGTACGAGCCCCCAATAAAACGATGAAAAAATGTACAGCTTCTAAAACCCATGGGGCACTCCCACTCTGTCACATGGGGTCACAAGGAGCCAACATTGACTTGATGACCCCTCGGAACAACAGAGAATGTCTGGTGGAGAGTGTCCTCTGCAGCCTCCAGGAGGTGTGGTTAGAAGCTAGGTAACCCTAGATGCATTCCAACTTTACCATCTCCATGAGCCATTGGTCTAATGTCTTTTTTTTTTTAACAGAAGAGAGTGCCAACGCAGTCCCCCACTACCACACATTATGCAGTCGAGTTTCCCACATTGGGGAAATTGCAGGGGTCAGCACATCCGGAGTGCAATGGATAAGCCTTGCCCTGGGAAAACCACCTTCGTGATCATGGTATCTCCCCTGCCCTGTCAGGTAAGTATTAGATGAATTTCTTTATAGTAGTCGATGGGCTTTCTGGCTCTTTCTGACTTGGTGGACTAAGATGAGTGTTACTTTCTAGTACTCAATGGGTACCTGGGGAAGCAGATCCACCACCACAGCAAAGACCAACCCACTGCTTCTGAGTTGACTCCAACTCATAGTGACCCAACATCGGGTGCCTAGGGCTATGAATCTTGATGGGAATAACCTCATCCTTCTCCTGTAGAGCAGCTGGTGGGTTTGAACTCTTGACCTTGAGGCTAACAGTCCAATGCTTACCTGACAGCACTACAATGCCTATGAAACATTATTTCTTCTTTAGAATCAACTGTCAAACTCCTCAGACTCCTGCTGACTAGGATAGATGTTCATCTTTTGCTGAATAGGCTCCTTCCTGGGACAGGGCCTGGTGCTTCCCCAGTTATCCTGGGGGAGGAGGCAATGACGAGCCAGGGGGAGTGGGTCCTGAGGAGAATTGGCATCGGCACGTGTGGTAACTTCCTCAGAGTAACTCCTCTGTATGATGGGGAAGCTGCTCTGTAGATGGGGCACAGGGAGGACTCTCAGGCCAAGGTCCTACTAATTTCTCAGGGTCGTCGTCTTTTCTTACCAGTGCTCTTACTCAAGCACAAGAACCGTGGAAGGCTGTGCTTTGAGCAGGTGACTTTCATGGGTTGAAGTATGTCACCCCAAAAGATATGTTGAAATGCTAACCTCCGGTTCCTGTGAATGTGACCTTACTTGGAAAAGATTTTTCCATTGGCAATGTAATCCATTAAATTAACATGAGGTCGTGTCGCCCTCCCCACAAAAAGCATCACTGTTGTCAAGTGGATTCTGACACATAGCAACTCTGAAAATCAGAGAACTGACCAATAGGATTTTCTGAGGCTGTAATATTTACACAGTGGACTACATGTTCTTTATTCCTAGCAGAAGATGTCAGCTGACTTTACAGTCACTACAGCACTCTAAGGGGTTCTCAAGGCGCGAGAAATAAACACTTGGCCACTAACTGAGCGGTTGGCAATGTGAAGGCACTAGGGGTTCCCTTGGTAATTTGCTCCTGTAAAGTCTATAGCCAAGCAAACCTCACAAGGTAGATTGAGTCTGTTCCATGGGGTCACAGTGAGTGGAAATCAATTGGATGGTCCCTAACAACAAGCTCAAGATAACACTCAACTCTCTCGATCCTTTGGCCTCGAGTTGGACTTTACCCCATGTCCCCACTGGTCAGCATGGCGTAATCCTGACACTGTGGCTTACCTGTGGCCCTCACCTCCTGGTAACAGAGGTATTCAAGGGCAACTTAAACAGGTGAGCCACTAAGGGTGTGCTGGCAAACGTTGAACAACCGAGTCTCAATTCCAAAAAGAGAAAGAAAAGAGCCCTCGCTCAGCATTTGAAGCATTTCCCAATTTCCATGGTGTCAACACGCCCACCCTGGACAATTTCAAGCTCTGCACATCATTTCCCTGGACGCCTAGTTAGAAAGGAACACACATGACCGACTTCTGTGAGCTGGGGGACCCATGGCAGCACTCCACTGTGAGCAAGTCAGTCCTCAAATCCCATCCCGATGGTCTCTTTGCTGGAGTGCCTCCTGGAATCCATTACCGACTCAGTCAAGGGCCTAGCAGAAAACAGATGGCACACACAAATGGGGTAATTTGGGGGAATTTTAATAAAATAATGACTTACAAATGGTAGATAAATAGGCAGGGTGGAAAGAAACCACAAAGGGCAGTGGAGCCCCCGGAGCCTAGGAAGAGCCGGGAAGGGAGAGAGTGGGCTCTGGGGCCGGGATCAGAGAAGGCCACCTGACAGGAGTTGTGTGTTTGGGTCAAACAACACAGTCCGCCTAAGGAAATCCCTCAGAGGGAGCGGGGGAAGAGATGTCCTCCCTGCCTTCTCCTTCTGCCTCGCAGCTACTCTGCTGCTCCCTGTGGGTAGGGTGGTCAGCGGGCCAACATGGCTGGGCTGACCTGGTTTTAGCATGGAGGGCTGGAAGTCCTGGGAAAACAATGTTGCAGTTAGTATGGAAGGCTGTGTGTGGAGGTGTGTGTGTTGGTACAAAAGTAATTCAGCAGCTCCCCCCCCCCCAAAAAAAAAGCCAAAAACAAACCCAGGAAACACCAAACGTGGGACCTGAAAGTAACACTAAGTTCCGTGTAAATGAGACTGCCTGTGTGTTTTCCTCTGGCTGCGAAGTTGGCGACCATGACTGTGACTCATAAGAATGAATGGCCCCTTGCAGTGGTGGTTCAAGGGGCACCGCTTACCTTCCGTGCAGGAGTCCTGGGTTTGGTTCCCGGCTAATGCGCCACCCATCTGTCAGCCATGACTTTCCCGCGGCTGTGAGGCTAAACCTGTCTCAGCGGAGCCTGCAGGCTCAGGCTGTCTAGGAAGAAAGGTCCGCCAGCTCACTTCTCAAAAGCAGCCTGTGGAAACCCGATGGCTCACAATGGTCAGCTCTTCAGCCAACCGTGGGGATGGTGCGAGTCAGGGCACTTTTCTTTTTGGTGGACGGAGGGCCGCCGGGAGTTGGGGGCCAACCTGATTGCAGCTAACAACAGCACCACCTCATCGCGGCAGTCTGTAGTCAAGGGTGTTAACCGTCCGCCTTTGACTTTGCCTTACGAGGGCTCTTGTGGTTGTATTGATAGAAAGTCACTGCCAATGAGTGGATTCTGACTCCTAGTGACCCTATAGGGCATGCTCGGGGTTTCCAAGACTGCCTCTGAATGGGGGTCGAGAGCCTCATCTCTCGCTCATGGAGAGGCTGGTGGTTTCAGTCTACTCACCTGTGGTCAGCAGCCCAAGCTGTAGCCCACTAACCACCAGGGCACCTGTATTGCTTAAGAGCTGCCTTAAAGTTTGCCATCATCTGCACTGTGGTCGTGTTTCTAAAAGTTCAGATCCTAGAAAATAGAATGATCATAATGCCCTAGCCAGCATGACCCGGCAGCACTGAGGAAGACGGCTCACAAGGGGTGCTATTTTCTTAACAGACGAAAGACACACGTAACTGGCTTGAGGGGGTCAATAACCAAAACACAGCACGCCACACAGTATGCTGACAAGACCTTCAGATGGAACATGGCGGAGAAAGGGCATATGAAGTAACGGGCCACGACTCAGGGTCAAGAACGAGCCCTACCCAGGCAAGGTCTGGAGGGAGGGTCCCCCAAAGCGAGGAGCAGATCCCTCCCTTCTGCAGTGTAGGACAGCTCTCCCGCTCCCCGTGAACGATCCTAATCCCTCAGGACAGGGCTCCCCTCAGCCATGCACATCTCCTCTTGGCCTTCTTCCCTCCTCTCGGTTTTGTGCTGCCGGATGCGCTTTCTCTTAGACCTCCAGCTGCCTTCAGTGCTACAATCCTTGACACAAGAACCACAACACTAAGCCCACTGGCAAACCCTCTGTCTGAAGGCGCTGAATGCGCTCTGTCTGTCTGCTCCTTCTCGCCTTGCCTCTGACCATCTCTGTAGAGCTGACTCCTCATGTTCACAGTGACTCGGTCCATTTGGTGGCCTTTCGAGCCACTTATGACATAACAATGGACTAATCCACTGGTTGAACTAAACTGACCAATCCCCTTGCTGGACTCCACCACTCCAAGTGCCTCCATCGATTGACATAACCGACTTTTCCTTCCTCTGCTGGTAGGGGTCTTACACACCTTCTTTGCGTAGTCAGCCATACAAATCTGCAAGACAGTGGCCTAGCAAACCATCCTGGCATCCTTTGTGAACCAAAGGCCAAACAAGCCAGGTGTAAAGAAAGAAAGATCCGGGCCTGTAACAGGTTGTCTGCTTAACTTGTCTCTTAGGTTTGTGTGCTTGCTGTCTCTCTCTTTCTTGTTCTCCGAGAACGGCTCTCTCTTTAGTTTTTAAAACAGTTTTATTCGCTTATAATTCACATAGACAATCCAATAGTTCAATCACACCAGGAAGAGTTGTACAATCACCACCAGAATCAATTTAGAATCTTCTCTTCATTCTTGTACCTCTCATTATTAGCTCTCCATTTTCCCCAAACTCCCCTGTCATAGCTTCAAGGCACCATCAATCCAGTTACTGACTCTAAGGACTTACCTACCCTGGATTTCATACCAAAAAAAAATATTTAAAAAAATAACCAAAGCTCACAACAATAACGAAGTAAAACATAAAACACCTCAATTGAAATGAGGGGAAAATGTTGAAAACTAGAACAAATTTAAACTGAATCAATTCACTGCTACTGAGTCTATTTTGACTCACAGTGACCTTGTAGGAAACACGAGAATGACCCATGGGTTCCTGAGCCTGAAACTCTTTAAAGGAGGAGAAGCCTCGTCTTTCTCTCTTGGAGCAGCTTGTGGGTTCAAACTGCCGCCCTGGCAGTTAACAGTCCAGCACTCAACCACTACAGCACCAAGGCTCCCAATGGAGCAAAAGGGAGATCAAATGATAAGGTGCTAAATTTTAACTTAACAGCATCTGCAATAATCCACTTCCCAAGGCATTCTGTATTCCGTATGTGGTCTTCTTTTAAACTCCCTTATATTTGTGTGTTTTAAAAATCCATAATACTATGGCCTCCTAAATCTGGAATGAAGGGTTGGAATAAATGGCTACATCAGAGAATAGAAACATTATAAGAATATTTTATTTTCTTATATGTATTACTTGTTTAATTAGTCTAGCTATCAATCACTCCTCATTACCACTGTTAATTAGTCCTATTATTGTTTTAATTTAAATAATAACACTCATGCAGCAGAAAAGTAATACAGAATAACAGGAGGAAATCATCTTGTTTCAAATAATCACCGATTTTTCACGTTTTCCTGTTGAATCAATTCACATATATGTAGAAAAGTTTGCTCTTTACTCTGCTGGAGGCGGTGATGGTTCAGTGGAAGAATTCTTGCCTTCCATGGGGGAGACTCAGGTTCAATTCCCAATCCATGCATCTCATGCCTAGCTACTGTTTGTCTATTAGTGCAGTCTTTCATCCTGATCAGATACTGAACAGATGAAAATGGGACTTCCAGACTAAGCAGACCAGGAAGTAAGGTCTGGTGACCTAAGTCTGAAAACCAGTCAGTAAAACCTATGGATCACAATGGTCCAACCTGCAACCCATGACAGGGCTTGTGCAGGACCGGACCGCACTTTGTTCCATGGTGCATGCGGTCTCCATGAGTCAAGAGCAGATGCAATGACAGCTAACAAGAGCAGCGCATATGATACTGTTTGATTGCTTGAGTGATTTGGTCTGGTAGGGTTGTGTCCTGCGTTGACTGTAAAATGCGGGTCCTCCTGCCCATTGGTCAAACACAGCCTTGAGCCCCAGAGCAGGGAGCCTGTAGACCCTGGGCGGAGCAGAGTGGACTGGGAGTGGCTCTGAAGGAGCGGATCTCCACTTGCTGTGTTATCTCGGGGGTCCAAGACCATCAGCAGCAGACCCACCCCAAGAGGTCCATAGTATGAAGGAGCCCGGGGTTTCTGAGACTGCTTCCCGGTCTGTTCAGCGGTGGCACTGCCAGTGCCCTGCAGAGGCCCCCAGGGAGGGTGGCTTTTTATTCGCATGCCTCTGAGCAAAAGGGTGCTTCCATTTCCACACTTGTGAAATGAAGGAGAAAAAGCCGAGACTTGTTGTGGACTAGAGGCAGGGGAGCAATATGAACATGCCCGGGAATATTAGAGATGAAATCATTTCTTGGCATTCCCCCCCCTTCTGCCTTTCAGTCCAGTACAACCTTGAAAAGCATGCTAATTCTCTAAAAGCTGAAAATTTGATTCCCATCATACTGGTGGCAGACATTTACTGAGGGCTGACGATGTGCCAGAGCCTCCGCGAAGCGCTTTTGCTGGGATTATTTTAGCTAATCCTCCTGACACACTTCAGGTGTCATTCTCCCGATTTAGTCTGCAGATGTGGAGAAGACCAAACGCAGCAAATCAGTTGGCCCACATTTCAATAAGGAGCACATGGTAGATGTGGGCTTTGAACCAGGCCTCTGACTCAGCCGCACTGTGGCCTACTCAGCATCCTGACTTTTTAATCGGAGCACTTGGCAATGCCAGGATATCAACCAGACAACTGTTTCCTGTAGGGAGCTTGGCATCAAAGATTGCAGAAGGGTGGTGAGAAATGTGCACAGCAGGGAACACTCACTGCATCAAGCCCCCCATCTGCATCAACCAGGCCACTGATGGATTTCTAAAATCCGCCAGGCTCAGCAAAAGATAACATCTCCATGGGCCAGAAACATAAACCAGGAAGCAGGATTGAAGAAGCCACCAGCCTACGGCTCAGGGGGTCTGGAAACCGTTAGAGGAGTTGCAGAACTTGCTTCCCACGGGTGGGGGGAGGGGGGAGAAGTGGGGGTGGTGGTGGTGGTGTGTGCGGCTGAGCTGCCAATGCTTCCCACAGAGGCAGGAGCACAGAGCCAGGGAGAGTGTGATGCTTCATCATTAGCTATAGGATGAACAAGTCAGCCTCGGAAACCCACAGGGCTGTTCTACCCTGCCCCATTGGGTCCTGATGAGTCAGCATCGACTCAATGGCTGTGAGTTTGGTTTTAGTCTACCAGCTCCACCCAGACTTAAGCGATATGCCTAGAGGAAGCAGATATGGTCTTCTTGCAATGAGGACCTGGTCACTTGACCACATGGCTCCGTGATTAGAACGATCACATCTCCTGTTCTCGCCTAAGGACGGACCCTCTGAGAAACCCCTGAGAAAAATCTGGGTCTGAACTGGAGGCCCCACAGTTAGATGGTTTTATTGCTGCAGTTAGTTCTGTCGAGCCAACTCCAACTCATAGTGACCCTGGGCTTGATAGAATGAAGCTCCCCCACCCCCACCCCCAGGTCCTTTATGGGTAAGTCCATTGTGTGGCTGTTCTGCCGATCCAGTTTAGGAAGGGTTGTCCTCATTTCCACTGACCTTCTACCAATCAGGATTTCTTGCTAGTAGTTGGGCTTTCCTGCTTGTATCCAAAGTAAGTGAAGATACGTCTCGGCACACTAGGGCCTAAGGAAGGTTGTGGTTCTAGTTCTTCATGGGCTGATTCATGTGTGCTTTTGGCTGGCCAGGGTGCATTCTGTGTCTTTCCTCAGCACTGCCGTGGGAATGCATCAGTCCTTCTGAACACCCAGAGGAAAGGAATGATAAGTGTGGAAAAACTCCACCACAATGAAACTGTGGAAATGAACTTGTTTACTACTGATGGCTGTGCACCCAGTCAATAAAATCAACACAGGGGAGATGAACATCACTTTAGAGAAAAAGAAATTAATAGTGCAATCTAAAAGAATTTGTAAAGGATCACAGTGCTATATGTTTTCTAAGAGTTGAAGAAGCAATAGGAGAAAAAAGAACAAGAAATTAAGGCCGAAACCAGTGTGGTAGTTACATCATTTCGTGTCAACTTGAAGATCTATGAAAGGGTCGGGGTGGTAGTCAACCTGTCAATCAGGTCACAGCCTGATGGGGCCTCCTTGTGGGAGTGGCCTTCTCATAAGGAAGGCCCTGGCAATCTACCCCTCTCTCCTCTCTCTCTGTCTTCACCTTCCTGCTGGCTGAGCCTGGTTGCTGCCAGAGTCCTGGAGATGTGTCCACCGCCGCTGGATCCACAAGACTCTGTACCCACTGGCCTGCGATCTCCCTGAATTATGCATATTGCATGTGACTGTGTGAGTCTGAAGAGGTATTTATGGACTAGTATTGGACTTATGGGCCTGAGTTAGACTGGGCTGGCATATACATATATATATATATATATATATATATATATATATATATATATATATATATATATATATATATATATATATATATATATATATCTTTTTCTTACACATATAGAGAGTCTCTGGATTTGTTTCTCTCGGTAACCCAGCCTAACACAGCCTGGTAGAAATGATTAAAGAATAGATGGATTGGGGGGAAAATAATGCAAATCTTGGAGATAAAACAGTTAATAAAAAATTTAAAGCTCAATTAAAAAAAAACAAACTCTGTTGCCATTCAGTAGATTCTGACTCACAGGGACCACATGTGCAGAGTAAAACTATATTCTAAAGGCTTTTCAGGGCTGTGATCTTTCAGAGTCAGAATGCCAGGCCTTTCTCCCAAGGCACCTCTGTTCAGTTAGCAATTAAGCACTTAGTCATTTGCTCTATACAGAAGGTCTCCACAAAGCTAAATAGCTGGGATAAACTCTCAATGCAATGGCTAAGGAGAAAATTGGTGAATTGGAAAATGAATGTGGTGAAATTTTATTCAGGATGCTACACAGAAAGAAGGTACCTGAAAGGCAAACAAACACATGCAAAAGTATTTGACATCATTAATCAATCTTAGACTACCGTATCCAAAATCAACTAGATATTTGTTAAAAGTCAGTTCTAAGCCAAAATGAAACAACACTGTTGAAATTTCAGGGATATGAAGAGTTAACCATGTGCTAAATCTAATGGAAATAGAATTGATGCAGTTAATACTAACCTAGAGGGAAAAGATTATTTTTAAATCAAACACCAAATAACAGAGATAAAAAGAGACCACCTATGCAAGTAAGAAAAACCGTGAACCACGAAGATGAAAAAACATTCTAGAATTTGTATTTACTCTTTGCATCACAAAAATATATCGTACAAAAGTTAAGAATTACAAGGAGAATTTACAAATCCACAAAGGTGGTGGAGAAGCTCTCACATCTTGCTTTATGCTTTTCAGGCTTGAAAATTCAATATTCACTATTGCCATCCACCCTGCCACTTTCGCTGCGTGCCTGCATTGTTGGGATGCTGCCACTTCAGTGGCTCTCAACCTTCCTAACGCCGCAACCTTTTCATACAGTTCCTCATGTTGTGCTGACTGCCCCCCCAACCATAACATTATTTTCATTGCTACTTCATCACTGTCATTTTGCTACTGTTATGAATCGGGCGACTCCTGTGAAAGGGTCGTTTGACCCCCAAAGGGGTCGTGACCCACAGGTTGAGAACCGCTGGGCTAGTTGCTGATGGTTGGGTGATCAGAAGATGATCAGGGACTATCTAGCATGGAGGAGAGCCTACGCATGAAACCAAAAACCAAACTCACTGCCGCTGAGTCCATGACAACTGACAGCAACCCTTAGGAAAGGGTAGAACTTCTGTGGGTTTCTCAGGCTGTAACTCTTTATAAGCTTAAAAAACCCGTCTCTTTCCTTTGGAGTAGCTGGTGGTTTTGAACTGCTGGCCTTGTGGATCACAGGCTAATGTGTAACCACTATGCCACCAGGGCTCCTATGCACAGGCACTAAAATAATACCTCCTAGGACAATCTTATTGATATCCGCAGGCCATCTGCTCCTAGTTTGGAGGTCCCTTCCATATCCTACATTCCATAATAAATACAAACTACATACTCTATAATACCCATACTTCATACTTCACATTTCATGCTCCACTTCCATACTCAATTATCCATGCTCTATACATGATACTGCACACTCCATATGCCACATGTCACTCTAAACACCCACCCACCACTTTATGTCCTCCACACTCCACATCTCATTCATCTCCATTCTCAGCATTTCGCTCAACAAGCTCCATACCCTCAGTATATGTATCTAATGTCACACGTACTACTATTCTTTGAATAAGGTTGCTTATTTCCTTTTTTTAAATTTAATTTAAATCAGTCATTTTATTGGGGACTCTTACAGCTCTTATAACAATCCATACATCCATTGTGTCAAGCACATTTGTACATATGTTGTCATCATCCTTTTCAAAACATTTGTTTTCTACTTGAGCCCTTGATATCAGCTCCTCATTTTCCTTCCCCCCCTCCCCACCTTCCCACCCTCATTAACCCTTGATAAATTATGAATTATTATTATTTCCATGTCTTATGCCCTCCGCTGTCTCCCTTCAGCCATGTTTCTGCTGTTCGTCACCGTGGGGTGGCAGTTACATAATCTCCTGTCAACTTTAGCAAAGGGGTGGAGTCTGACTGTCAATCAGGTCAGAGCCAATAACGCCTCTGTGTGGGCATGACCTTCTCCTGAGGATTCTGGGAACTCCTGTCTTCCTCCCTGGAGACAGGGCACACACTCTCTCTGCGAGTCATTCCTGGTGACAAGAAACATGGAGCTACACTGATGTAGCCAGAGCCATGGAGCTGTAGGAGTCACATGTAGACCCACACCAGAGCTGAGATGGTTCCACTGCCATTGGATCCACAAGACTTTCCACCCACTGGCCTGTGATCTTCCTGCATTCAGCATCATTGCATGTGTTTTGTGAGTCTGAAGAGGAATTTATAGGCTGGTATTGGACATATGGACTAATATCAGACTTATGGACTTGATCTGGACTGGGCTGGGATATTTTCTTAATGTACAATTACTCTTGATATAAAGTTCTATCTTACACATATATAAGTGTCTGTGGATTTGTTTCTTGAGTCAGCCCAGACTAACACAGGGGATATGTACATCAATCATTGCAATTGGTCCCCTTTTTCTCCCACAACCTTCTCCCTACCCTCATGGTATCACTACTCCCATTATTGTTCGTGAGGGGTTTATCTGTCCTGGATTCTGCGTGTCCAAAGCTCTTACCTGTACCAGTGCACATGCTCTGGTCTGGCCGGATTTGTAAGGTAGAACTAGGGTTCATGATAGTTGGGAGTGGGGAAGAGTTAAGAAACTAGAAGGTTGTTGTGTGTTTCATCGGTGTTATACTGCACCCTGGCTGGCTCATCCCTTCCTTATGACCCTTCTGTGACGGGATGTCCAAAGGTCGACAGATGAGCTTTGGGTCTCCACTCATTCACATCAATATGATTGTTTGTTTTGGGTTTTCTGATCCCTGATCCCTGGTCCTCATGATCACATAGGCTGGTGTGTTTCTTCCATGTGGACTTTGTTGCTTCCCACCTAGAGGGCTACTTGTTTATCTTCAAGCCTATAAGAACTCAGATGCTATATCTTATAATAGCCTGGCACCATCAGCTTTCTTCACCACATTTGTTTATATAACTATTTTGTCTTCAGTGGTCATGTTGGGAAGGTGAGCATCACAAAATGTGATTTCCCCATAATTGTGGTTTCCCCATAATACACCAAGTCTCCATTATATTTGTTATGGATTGAATTGTGTTCTCTGCAGATATGTGGCTGGGCCATGATTCTCAGTGGTTTGACAGTTGTGTAATGATGTAATCATCTCCCATGACGGGATCTGCTGGGATCAACCAGTCTTGCTGACTTGGGTGGGATGCAGCATCCTTATTGAGGTCACCGCCCTGATTTGATGTCAGTGGAGTTTCCCTGGGACTGCCTGCACCGCCACTTAGGGAGGAAAAAGGAATTGTAAGTGAGCAGAGAAAGAGGGACCTGATGACCACCAAGAAAGAAGACCAGTAGTCCCAGTGCTGAGAACCTTCTAGACCCATGGGAAAAGTGACACCTAGACATAGGGAGATCTCTACGGAATGCTGAACCCACACATGTTGACACAGCGAGACAGCAGTTGCCTGGATTCAGACTTATAGCCTCCTAAACTGAGAAAATAAATTTGTTTTTTAAAGCCATCTTTTTGTGTGATTTCTGTTAGCGTAGCACTAGCTACCTAAGACAATTCCTCAGAGATACCCTCTTCTCTTCCTGAGAACATCTGCCTTTGAGATGAGTCTTTACAAGTACCACAGTCTCAATGACACCTACATGGTTACGGGTAGGATGAAAAGTCTGCCTCTCGGTTGCAGCCCCAGGGCTTGAAGGCGACTGAAGAGCAGCAGTACCTTCCTCTAGGGATGTGCCGTATGCAGCAGGAGGAGCTGCCCTTCCATCCAGCTAGGAGGAGCAGATGGAGGTAAACGCCAAGATGTGGGAGAGGAAACTGGGGGAACTCCGCCCTGATGCTGCCACCTTCTCAGTGAGGAAACAGGAGAGGTCAGGGAGAGGAAGAGGAGGCATGATAGAAAGGGTGGGGAAAGACTTGGCTGACTATAAAGCAAACCTTTTATCTTATGGCAAACAGATGGGCCACAATCTGAAGTCCGAAACTTGACATCATTTACAAACTATGTCTGGCCACAAAATACTTTTTCTGTATTATCTCTTGATTCAGTGTCCTTTATTTGTGGTACCTGTGGCATCAATCCATCCATTCATCTACCTACCTACTTAGACACACATGCATATACACACCCCTATCTCCATGTCTACATATGAACTTAAAACCCAAACCCACTGCCACTGAGTTGATTCTGACTACATGAGTTCTGAGACTGTAAATCCTACGACAGCCTAATCTTTCTTCCATAGAGTGGCTGGTGGACTGACCACCTTGTGGTTAACAGCCCAACGCCTCACCCACAGTGACTCCAGGGCTCCAATATCTGTATCGTTGAAAGACACCAGCTTTTGTACAACTTTTAACCACTTTTAGAGTTGCTACCTTTTTGTAGGCATTAGAAAAACATGGGGGTGGGTTAAAGAAATCCAACTTCCTGATTCCCCTCTCCCCCTCTCAGTTAAAGAGAAGGTGACAAAAGGAAAACCAAACCAAACTCCCCAACAAACCTAACCATTCATTTGTTTTACTTACCACCCAGCTCTGTCCCATTACTTCCATAATATGAATGCAATTTTAAGAAACAAGCAAGAGAATGCATTTTAATATAAGGCAAAGAGCAATGAAGGAATCTGTGTTGTAAAGGGTTAACTCAGAAATCCTGGGTCATCTCAATCCTGCACATCTCAAAGGACTTCAGGACTTGCCATGAGCAGCTGCCAACTTGCAAACCAAACTCACCACCATGAGATCTATTCCAACTCACAGAGACTGTATAGGATGGAGCAGAACTGCCTTTGTAGGTTTCCAAGACTGTAACTATTAGTAAGAAGCCTCATCTTTCTCCTGAGGAGTGGCTGATGGTTTCAAACTGTTGACCTTGCAGTTGTCTGCCCAGTGCATAACCCGCCGTACCACCAGGGCCTCTGAGAAGTAACTATCAACCCCTTTTCACCTCCTCCTCTTTTTCCTGACTGGTACCAACCAGGAGAGGAAGTGTGACCCCCTCTTGCCCAGGGCCTGGGAGGAGACTCACCTCTGACCTTGCATCAAGGACTGCTGACTGCAGGTTCAAAAACACCATGTTCTGAAATGCAACTTCTGGGACAGTGACATCTGGAATGTTAGCATTGGCTGGTCTCTCCACAGCTCCTTGACTGACTGGCCAGGCACCTTGGGCTGGGGAGTTAACCTCAACCTCTAGATAGTCCTGCTTTCCCTTGAGCTTTCCCATGGGCTCCACTCCACCATTGGGGCTGCTGTGGGGAGCTGACCTCCCTGGTGGCTGTTTGCACCTACCCAGAAATACAGTGGAAAGAAGATCTTGTGACCTGTTCCCATAAAGGTTACACCCAAGAAAACACCAAGGAGCATAACTCCATCACCCTCCTCTCCATAACCACAAGTAGAGTCAACAGGATGGCACCGGGGTTGTTAATGTGTTTCCATTTCTTCAGACCCTTCAGCAGAAAGAACCTCTCTAAGGTTAGTTGAAATATGAAAGAAACCTTTTCTTTATGATGATGATGTATATGTTTGGGCTGTGACCAGACAGGACAGGTGGAGAAGGCAATGAGGGATAAAAGAGGAGGGTATAGAAATGCCCGGGGCTGCTGCTGGAGTGCTGGGATGGGTCTCTAGGCTTGAGTCTCAGCTTCTTCTGCTTTGTTACTGATATTGCAACTCCCAAATTCCAAATCTGTTTCCATGGAGGCAATATCAATTGTAGGGCCCTATAGGGCAGAGTAGAACTGCCCCTGTGGGTTTCTGAGATCATCACTTATTAGGGGAGTAGAAAGCCGCATCTTGCTCCCACCGCGTGGATGGTGGTTTCAAACAGCGGACTTTGGGGTTAGCAGCTGAGTCCTTAAGCATGGCATCACCAGGGCTCGTTACTCATACTCATTCCCCAGGAACGTCCCCTGTCTCTCTGTGGGGGTGGGGTGAGGTGGGGCAAGAAAGGACCCAGTCACACAAACCCAGCAAAACAACAGTGGCCTCTTCCAGGGCACAGGGACCTACTCGCCAGCCGTTTCTTGCTGCCCTTCCCCCCTCGGCCCCACATTCAGAACCCAGGCCACAGCTGGATGGGGAAGGCGGGGACCACATAATGCGCACACCAGTGCTTCAACCCGGCATGGCTGTGTTTCATTTCTTTAGCCACTGTGGGGAGAAGTCTCGTAGCAAAACTTTCCTCTGGGCTGCCCAAGATTTCTCCTTTGAAGTAGCGCCCAACACGGCTACTGTACAGGAAACAAAGCCTGCTCTTCTTATAGGGGGCAGGCTTCCTCCTGCATGGCCACACCACAGGGACTGCAAGGACACAGCCGGCTTGCTTCCAGAACATGCTTCCTTGGCGGTAAAGGGTTGAACTTTTCTTTTCCACATCCCCCCCCCCAATCCCTTGCAATACAGCCCTAAAAACAAGATACCAAAGAGTTAATTTGCGTTTTTTAAACCTCTTTCCCAATGCCCCCTCTCATTCCTGCATAAAACCCCCATGTCCAGACATCAAATCAGTAAGCCCTGTTGCCTGTCAGGAAATACAATGTCAGGCCATTAGTATGTTAATAAGTCCGGAGGGCGACAGGTGGCCTACTAGACAGCTCAATTAAGCTGCTCATTAAACACACGCTAACGAACAGCCGAGGCAGGGCCTGAACAGCACCATTCTGTAATGACATGATGTCAGAGCGGACAAATGAGGAAAAATAACAAAAACATTACAGCAGGGACAGACGACACTAATAGGGGCCGCTCGCGCTACATCAGCCCGCAAATCAATGAGCCACAGGGATCAAAAACTCGGCCCAACATTCTCAGGAGACTGAATGCAGCAAGACTTTTTTGGTCACTACTTTAAAAACAGAAGAAGAAGAAGAAGCCACGTAACCCCAAACCTAAAATGATTGCTGGATATCACAAATTAAACTGCTTAAAAAGAAAAAAAAAGAGCAAAGTTTATTTACCACAGAGCTGATCAAAAAGTCTGAGAAATTTGTATTGTTGGGGCTGAATGAAAATCATTATTTAATGGGATCATCATTTACATTTGATTGGCATCTTTTTTTCTTTTTCAACCCACAGGTTCGAATCATTTGCCTGCCTAGCTGCACAGCCAGCATAAGGTCATGGCAGAAAGTGCAAGAGCATGTCCCCAAGTGTCTTAGGTGGAGCTTCTGCTTGTCCGTATTTTAAGGACAGCGATTTCCAGCAGCTGCTAGAGGGTCTGTCATTTTCATGTAAGGGGCTTCCTGAATAATAAAACCCCACCTCGGCCTGGCCTACCTCTGACCTTCAAGACGCACACTGCTAAACTGATAGGCTTGTGGGCCATTAGAAGGTCGTGACCGTAGCTCTTTGTCGCTGAGCTCTGTGGCATTAGCAGCTGATCTCTGTGTGCACACTTTGTGCCAGGTCTGTCGCAGGTGCTGCTACTCACCGGGTGGGGGCGAGAAAGCTGAAGGTGGGCAGAAAATGCTTGACCCTCCACGGATGGGTTTGCTTTTAGGGAGTCTTTTGGAAACAGCCATCTGCGGTGGTGGGGCTGTCTGTACCCACACTGACGGTCCTACTAGGTAGCCAGGCTGGGCGAGACTGTGTGAGCCTGAGCACGCACTTTCCTGGATGGTTTATGAAATGGGATTAGTGACTATTCTCTCTGTGTCCTTCCCATGTCCTCAGGGCAAAATATGTGTATGGCCATTGGGTTGAAAGACAAAACTCTTAACTGAAAGCCCTCTGAGAAGAAGCGGGAAATAAACTGTAGTGTGTTGCCAACAAGCACAAGAGAACTCAAACACGGGAGACCTCAGTGGTCTGTCTGGGTGCTTGGTCGATTCCCCGAAAACCCGAGGAACCAGTGTGGACCTGGAGGACACAGGGAGGCCGTCGGACTGCAAGGAGAATGGGGAAAGGGTTGGCTGAGGAATTCCTGGCCAGTTGCCTGTCTTTCTCAACCACCCGTCCCCATTAAAATGAAAAAAATAGTGAACATCTCCAGCCTCAGTATGAGGTGGCTTCAAAGTAGTCATGCAAAAGTGGGGTTCAAAGATGGTGGAGTTGCTCCACGAATTTTTGAAACTCTCTCGTATTTTCCTTGATAAATACGAAGCGGGGGGCGGGGGAGCTCATACTCCCTGGACACCATGTAGCCTCCTAGGCCTCCAGGACTCCTCTATGTGCAGGACTGCCATGATGCATGTGCTGTTCCTCACTGCATTGCCTTGGATCCAGCTCTCGATGGCCTTCTGTGCCACCGGAGGGAAGAGCCAGCTCCTGCACTGTCTGCACCACGGCCGAATGCTCCAGTCCACTGTTGCAGCCACTTGGTGTTTGGAGTGCCTTGTAATCTGCTGGGCTCGTGTTCAATCACTATAGTAGATGATATTCTATTATGATTTGTTCTGTTTTCCATTGGGTGAATTTTAGCAGTAGATCAAGCCTTCCTTCCTAGTCTTTTTCTGTCTAGAACCAATCAAAAAAACAAATTTGTTGTTATTGAATCAATTCTGACTCGTAGTGACCCTATAGGACAGAGTAGAACTGCCCCTGTGGGTTTCCAAGACTGTAACTCATGACAAGAGTAAAAGCCTCATCTTTCTCCAGCTTTGGTCTAGGCCAGCGGTTCTCAACCTGTGGGTCATGACCCTTTTACAGGGGTCACCTGATTCATTACAGTTAATGCAGTAGCAATGAAAATAATTTTATGGTTAGGGAGTTCACGACAACATGAGGAACTGTATGAGAGGGTCGTGGCATTAGGCAGGTTGAGAACCACTGGTCTAGATGCTCCATTGAAACCTCCCCACCATGCCTGACCTGGTAGTACTCACAGTAAGGGTGGTGCAACTGCTGGTCTCATGATAACCTGCGAACCAGCACAGTGCAACAAACTGGCAGATAGATAATGGGTCCCAATATGTTATGAAAAATATATTAAAATATATAGCTGATCAAGATCATTTTAAGTGGTGAGTTAGGAATTAAAAAATAAAAATTTTAATATTTTTTCTCCCCCCTACCAGATCCCAGCAGATTCTATTGAGCAACTCCTAGAGATGTACATACCCAGTGGGGAGTCTACTTTTTCAGGTCAGAAAAGGGAAAGGAAAGGATATCAAAGAAACAGAGGAGCGATCAAGCTTGTGTGTGTGTGTGTGTGTGTGTGTGTGTGTGTGTGTATGTGTGTGTGTGAGAGAGAGAGAGAGAGGTATGGTGGTAAAGCCAGTGGAGCTGAGATGTGACAAAGTTAGAAGCACGGTGTATATAAGGGCAGAGATGAGAGAGCTTGGTGAGTTTAGGGAAGCACAGAAGCGAGACCAATCTCATCTGTCAGTTTGTCCTACCGTGATGACTTGTCCTACTGTGGTTGCTATGATGCTGGAAACTATGCCACCCTTCAGGCCTGGCACTGAACTTACCCCGTGGCTCAATTTTCAACCAAAAATATGTGTGTACAGGGAACAGGAAGACCCCTTAGACTAGTCAACCACCTGAGATAAAGTAAGCGTTTGCCAGGGGGCAGGTTCAGAGGGCAGGAAGGGCTGGGAAAACGGAAGAATGGAAACAGGAAGCGCAGGGGGTTCATGAAGGGGGTTGCAGTCATTAACATGAAACAAACGCATCATTGAATGGAACACTGATTTGCTCTGTACACCTTCACCCAGTCACAACCAAAAGCTGCCGTTGTTTTTAAAGCTATTGCTACAGCGATGTAGTCCAGCAGAACTTTCTGCATCGATGGATATGTTCTTCCCCTGGCTACTTACATGGCAGCTCTTCTTTAAATTGCCACATGTGGCCACCTACCACCACCCACTGCCAACCAGTGAATTCCAGCTCAGTGACTAGGGGACAGCGGAGTAGAGCTGCTCCACCCGGTGTCCAACGCTGCGCATCTCTGCAGAAGCAGAGGATGGTGGGTTCACACTGCTGACCTTTTAGTTTGCAGTGAGTGCTTTAACCACTGTGCCACCAGGGCTCCTTCCGGCTAGTGGCTACCATCTGGTACTGTCCAGATGGGCAGGGTGAGGGAGGTGAACTGACTGGTGATGGATTTCATTTGGAATGCTGTGTATTCGTCTTTAAAGCCGGCATTTTCCCTCTCCACGGGCATCCTCAGTTCAGCAAAGTATTCATCTGTTCCTTTGGTAACGTGAAGTCCTCAGTGATCGTTACAAAGCCACACACAATAGGTATTTAATCAATACGGACTGGCACTGTCCCGGACACCGCTGATCGGAAATAAGTGAAAGAGAGGTTTCAATTTGCTCTCTCTTCTTTCCTTTTCCAGTCTGAATTCAAATCCCAGCTCTCACAACAGTGTCGGGTCTACTCCTGTCCTTGGAGCACCTGGGAAGCAGAACCAGCCCGTCCACCAGGGGGCAGTGCGTGCACCACAAGAGCAGGCTGGCGGACCTGCAAGGCTATTGTAGTGCAGGGACTGGGGAGAACCACTTCAGTCCTACTTCAGCGTGTCTTTTCTCTCTTCTTTCTTTCAGTGCTTGTGCTAGATGCTCTAAAACAAGTGCAGAGGTGAAGACGCACATTTCTTTTCACATAGGAAAGCAAAATGGCAAGAGATACTGGAAAGAGCTTTTGTTTTTATTTATTTGGTTATTTTAAAGAAAGAAAGAAAAAAACCACACACACACACAAAAGCAGGAAGGGAAAGTTCCAAAGTCAAGGCCATTGAAATGAGATGACAGTGAGTGTGGGCTCCTATTCAAAAGGGGCACATAAGATGCATGGGTTCCAATCCTTCCTGAAATCCCACTAAAACACAGAGGAGGGAGTTTAGAAAAGGCATAAACTTAACAGGTAAAAACAGTGCGTTAGTCCAGGTCGACTAGAGTAATAAATCCAGAGACATTCACATGTGCGTAAGAAAGAGCTTTATATCAAAGAGTAATTTCATATTAAGTAAACATCCCAGCCCAGTCCAGATCAAGTCCATATGGCCGATACTAGTCATAAATTCCTCTTGAGACTCACGCAGCACATACAATGATGCCGGATGCAGGAAGATCACAGGCCAGTGGGTGGGAAGTCCTGTGGATCCAGTGGCAGTGGATGCATCTCCAGGGCTCTGGCTGCCATCAACGGGGCTTCATGAGGCTTGTCAACAGAAAGGTGAAGCATAGAGAGAGTGTGGCCCACCTCCAGGTCAAAAGAGAGGAAGTTCCCAGAATCCTCTGAGAAAGCCACGCCCACAAGAAGGCATCATCAGGCTGTAACCTGATTGACACGCTAGGTGCCAGCCCTTCACTCTTAACATCCTCAACTTGACGCAAAGTTATGTAACCACCACAGAGGGTCAGCAGAAATGATAGCAGCTGTAAAGCTTGGAGGCTGTCCAGCAAATGGATGTTTGGTAACTGATGCTGCTGAGGAATCTGAATGGTAGGCAACCAGTGGGGAAGCAAGACACCAACTACGTCGCCTACGAATATTGATGGTGCAAGGGATCTACGGAAGTGGGAAGAAAGGTGGAGTTTACAAGCAGGAGGACTGATTAAAGTCCCTTTCAAAAAATAGCCTTCCTCTCTTGGTCTTCAAAGGACAGCTAGAAAAAAATGTTTACATTCTGAAATGTTGAGCTTTCTGGCCATCCCCCTTGAGTTACATCTTCTAGATGAGAGACTGAAAGAGGCTTTGCTTCAACGCTGCAAGAGAAAAGCTGTAGAGATGCTAACATCAAAGGCCCTCAGGGAAATGACCTAGGCAGATCACTGTGACTGAAGTCTATAGTGTACACCAAGCTTATCAGCAGTCTTCTTAAGCTCTGCTCTTAAGTATGAGGAGAAAAGGCCATACTCGATAGACAGAAACAGAGAGAAATTGGGGGTAACAGAAGCTATAGAAACTGTATCAGGAGAAAATTATGATGATGGCCAGAGAATTGGAAGAAGATATTGTACCCATGAACTAAGAATAGGATAATATAACATTTCAAAAAGCGAACAAAAGTGCTTGGACACATCAAAAATTTAAAAAAATAAAAAGAGAGAAGGAAATGCCTCTGCATGTGGGGCAAAGAGGCAGAAAACAGAGCAATAAAATGAAACAATCACACTAGACTGATGACTGTGCAGATCTGGAAAGCAGATCCTGAAGCAATGGGAAGAAGTCAACCAAAGATGAAGTTCATGATAACGACCCAGGTATCAAGTTCCTGCATTTCCTAGTGGCACCCAGAACAAGAGATGGAAACAGAGTTGCTAAGACACAGCATTATGATATTTTCTCACATTGTCCAAAAAGGGAAGAGTCTATATTTTCTCAGAAGAGAGGAAAATAATAATACTTTATACAAAAGATTAAGAATCAGAATGACGCTGGACTTCTCAAGAACCACATGATGGAACCGATGGAGAATTATTTCAATTTCCCGGAGAAATTAGACTTCCACAGTAGAATTCTATACCCAGCAAAACTATTAATGAAGTACAATAGATGCGTTTTCAGACATGCAATATATATGTTTATATACGTATAAAGACATCCTTTTCTCAGGAAGTTCCTGGAGTTGCTTTTGTCGTTGTTTAAGGTTTTAGAAAAGGAGTAAATCCTTGGAATTGTGGTTGAAATGTCCCAGTGTGAGAAGAAGCAGATGACCACTATTCTAAGGTTATGGAATTGGTGACTGTTGGACTTTGGTTCAGATCTCTTAGGAGTGAGATTCCCATGAATTCCCAGTGACTGTGGCTCAGGACTACCATATATTTACTATTTTAATATGTTCCTTTCTTCCTTATGACATGTTTTAGCCTGGTAGGTGTGATTCTGCCTTTATGAAAGAGTGATATTGAAAATTTTGTCCTATCACTAACCCCCATTGTTCATGTAAATAGTGTCCAGTCACTAAAGGATTGAATCTGTATAAGTCAGCAATTCATGTATTGGGGGCTGAAAGACTCACCTATACATATATAATTTCCTTCTCTCAACAGTGTTTTATAATCAGTATCATTGGCTACATTAATTATGCTAACAGTAGAATTACCTTATGCCCTAGGGGCTTGATTTATAATGTTCTCTATCATAAAATGATAATTATACCTCTAAAGTAAAGTGACCAGATTTTAACATTGGTGAAGTGGGACACCATTGATAAAACTCATATCCTGGCAAAATAGCCACATGGCAGCCGAAAACTGTATACCCTTGCTTGTCGTGCATTCTTTCTAAAACTCAGGACTTTAAAAAAATGCCTCAGATGCAGGCAAAATTTTTTAAAATCAGGACTGTCCTGCCAAAAGCAGGACATCTGGTCGCCTTACTCTAAAGTGAATCAGAGACATATATCAATTACAGATAGATGAATAGATTTGGGGCTTGCACATAGTCATAGATCTAATCTAAGAACCATCAGTTCTTATGGCATAGCTTTACTCCATACTTGCCTTCATAATGAGATCACTGAGGATATGGGTGCTATTGCAAGGTCTGGTCAAGATAAGATAGTGTACTGTTATCAGAGAGACTAGCATCTGTGGTCTCACAGGCTTGTTTTAAAACAAGCAACCATCTAAGTGAGGCAACAATTAAAGACACAGAAAGAACCATCCCAGCCTGTGTGATCCAAGGATTATAAATAATAAATCCAAATCCAAAGGAAGGAATGGTATAAGAGCTTACATTTTGAACACCTAGTTTACAGTAGGATATGGATACCCGTAGAATCCTAAAATCCATTTGCAGAATCCCCACATGGATTAAGCCTCCAGGGAACCATCATCCAGGAATATGACTAACTTTGCTATCATACAGAGAGCATTGTGAAGTTGATTGTGACAGATGTAGTTAGGTTACAATGTAATATTTTATCATTTGATCTCTCTTTTGACGCATTCTAGAGTTGTTTCAGTTTTAAACATTTTCTGCTTGCTTTTTAGTTAAGATTTCTCTCTGTTTTGTTTTGTCCTTATTGTTTTGGGTTTGTTTGCTACATGTTTGTGCTTTGGATGATTTTTTTTTGTAGATGAAATCCAGGATAGATAGCGCTATAGAAACAGTAACTGGATTGATAATTACTTAGGGATGTGGCAGAGGATGTTGGGCAGAAATGGAGAGCTAACAAAATGAGAAAGAAGAAAATTTTGGTAGTTACATAACCTGGTGCCAACTTGAGACTATTAAAAGTAAAGGGGTGGAGTTTTGCCTATCAATCAGGTCACAGTTTGATGACTTCATTGGGAGGCGCAATGGAGGTAAATAGCTTGCTGGAGGCGGGACACACACACACACACACACATACACACACACTCTCTGCTTTGTCTCCCTTGGAGACATTCCTGTTGACAAGCCACATGGAGACACCCTGATGGAACCAGAGCCCTGGAGCTGGAGGAACCACATGGAGACCCATGCCAGTGCTGACACTGGATCCACAAGACTTTGCACCCACTGGCCTGTGATCTTCCTGCCCTCAACATTATTGCATTGCTGTGTGAGTCTAATTTATGGACTAATATTGGACTTTTAGACATGATCTGGACTGTGCTGGGATGTTTCTCAATATATAATTGCTCTTTGATGTAAAGTCCTCTCTCACACACTAATGAGCATCTATGAATTTGCTTCTCGAGTTTATCTGGACTAACACAAAAATGTTCTGAAAGTGGGATGGTGAATGCACAACTCTTTTTAATATGATTGACCTATTAATTGCCTGGCATGTGAATATTCCAATGCAACTGTTTTTAAAGTGGAGTGAAGTAAGAGAGAGGAAAGTCTGGGGGTACTTTAAATAGAGCTTGATTTAAAGTTTTAAAATTTATTTTGAGATGAACTTGTTTGTCACTAAAGATTCCAAGTCCAAGTGCATTTCGGTTTTACTTTGCCTCCTTTTTTTTAAGCCACTCAGATCAATATCTAGGTCCAAGGGATAAGGAATCTGGAGGGGGTTGACATTTTTATTTTGGTGTTTATAAAAGCACACGTGTATATTTACAGTCCACCTCAACAAATGAAATAAACTACACCCCAGTCAACAAATGAAATAATCTACACCCCAGTCAACAAATGAAATAAACTATACCCCAGTCGACAAATGAAATAAACTACACCCCAGTCGACAAATGAAATAAACTACACCCCAGTCGACAAATGAAATAAACTACACCCCAGTCGACAAATGAAATAAGCTACACCCCAGTCGACCCTCCAGAAATGTGGTTCATTTCCTTTTCCTTCCCCACCCATCCTTCCTGCCTCCCTCCTCACTGTCTTTTCCCTGCCCCCACTACCCCCAGCTTCTTCATAGTCATCAAAGCCTTCTCTTTGGGTGTGAAAACCATATTTCAGTTTGCTTTTCCTTATAATAATGCTGTTATTAAATATTTATCGTTAAAAGATTGACTAAATTTGCTAGGCATAATGTTCTTCAGTTTTTTTCCATGTCTTGCTGTGTTCAAGAGTCATTGTTTTGCATTGATGCACACTCTTTCATTGTATGGCTGGATCGGAGTTGGTTCATCCATACCTCTGCAATCAGTGTTTGATTGTTTCCATGTTGTTGCTCTGATGGAAATTGCCGCACTAAACATAGCTGTGCTTATGTCTGTTCCTGCTGCATTGTTTATTTCTTTAGGGTAAACACCCAGGAGGGACTGCTGAATGGTAAAGTGCGTGGATTTGCATTTGTTTCATGAAGTAGTGATTGCTAGAGTGACCGTGCAATTCTGTGGTCCAACCATCAATGTAACGCTGTTCTGATCTCTCTGTGTCCTCTCCAGCATTTATTATTTTCTATTTTATTGAATTTTGCTAAAAGTGTCAGTGCGAGGTGATATCTCATTGTTGTTTTATTTTGTATTTCTCTTATTGCTAATGCTAGAGAACATTTCTGTTTTTATTTAATAAATCATTTTATTGGGGGCTCATACAACTCTTATCACAATCCATACATACGTCAATTGAGTAAAACACCCTTATACATTCGTTGCCCTCATCAAATTCGCCTTCCACTTGGGTTCCTGGAATCAGCTCATTTTCCTTTTTTCCCTCCCCCTCCCTGCCCCCTCCCCCATGAACCCTTAATAGTTTATAAATTATTATTTTATCTTATCTTACACTGCCCGGCATATCCCCTCACCCACCTCTCCATTGCCCATCCCCCAGAGAGGAGATTGCACATACATCCCCCAGATCGGTTCTCCCTCTCTACACCCCGTTCTCTCCCGGTGTCACCACTCCCACCGCTGGTCCTGAGGGGTGCATCCGTCCTAGATTCCCTGTGTTTCCAGATCCCTACTGCACCGCTGTGCATCCTCTGGTCTAACCAGGTCCGCAAGGTCGAGAACATTTCTTTACATGCTTCTTGGCCACCAATATGTCGTCTTTGGTAAATTGTCCATTCCTGTCTTATGCCTATTTTGGGTTGGGTTATTTGTATTTTTTTTTTTGTTAAAATGTTGTTGTTTTCTATAGGTTTTAAAGATTAGCCCTTTATTGGATGTATTATTACTAGATAGTTTTTACTCAATCTGTGAGTTCTCTTTCAACTCTTTTGACGAAGTGTTTTGATGTCCATAAATATAATAATTTTAGTAGTCACAGTTCTTTATTTTGTCTTCTACAGTATGGATGATTTTCATTAGGTTTGGTAGTGTGCTTATGCCTTGTATTAGGATCCTTAAGTTTGACCTATTTTTTTCTTGATGGTCTTTATGATTATCTGGTTTATATTTAGGTTTCTGATACATCTTGACTTCACTTTTGTGCACAGTGTGAGGTATGAGTTCTGTTTAATTTTTGTTCACAGATGAAGATCAAGTTTTTCCAGCACCATTTGTTGAAAAAGCTATCTCCTCTCCACTTTGTGTGCTTTAGTCCTTTATCGAAGATTAGGTGCTTATATGTTGCATTTCTGGTTTTTCTATTCCATTCCACTTGTCTTCATTATCTATTACAGTGACCTGGCTGTTTTTATTATTGTGGCTACAATCGGTTTTAAAGTCTGGGAGTGAAGGGCTTGTTGCCTTCTTTGTATTTTTGAATAGTAAAACCAGGCTTTATTTAATTAAGGCAACACTTTTAGTACCTATTACTCCATTTTATCGCAGTGCTATGAGATGAAGGAGACCTGCATTGATACAATAGCTGTGCTGTAGACTTAGAGAGTTTCCAACGTAGAAAGAGACTTCTTTCAGAAGATGGAGTTGATGTTTGAGGACATTGAAAATGGCCGTTTGGAGACACATTAATAAAACATATTTTAAAATAAGATAATTATTAACTTCAAGAAAAGTTGCTCGGATATGGGAAAATATACACAGCATTTGGGGTTCGGTGATTTACAGCATTTGCAGAGGCATAATCGTGTAAAACACTGAGCACTAACCGTCAGAGTTCCAATAAACTCTAAAGGGAGATGGAGGTCAGGTGTGTAGGGGGGTGTGCGCACACATATGTGCACACGTGTTGTGTGAGAGTGAAATCCTTTCTTCTGTGCACTAAATCAAACCCCCATGCCTTCAGGTTGATTCTGCCTTACAGCGACCCTGAAGGATTTCAAGGAGATGAAGTTGTACGGGAGCAGCCAGCCTCACCTCCCAGGGAGTCAGCAGTGGGTTTCAAGAACCATGGACCTTGCCGTTAGCAGCCCGACACCTAACCAATAATCAGTGCCTAAGACTTTATCCTTTTCCTGGCAAGTTTCATTGCCAGGTTGAGGTAACACTTTTGCTGCTAGTATTGAGTGATTCCTCATTGATATTGAGTGTGACCTGGGTTCAAGTCCCTGTTCTTCAACATCCCAGCTGTGTGAACTTGGAGAGTTGCTTGTCTTCTCTGGGTGTTGGTTTTCTCATCCACCAAACAGGGGCGAATGCTAACAGAATCTAGCTCACAGCATGATGTTTGGGACATGACGTAACTAAATCATCTCTATGATTCGTTGATTGCCTGAAGTTCATAATTTTCTCTGCATCCTGTATGTATCTGGCAACTCTACTTCTCCAGAGACCTTGACTCAGAAATTCGGGTCCGGAGTGTGCCTTCCACCCAGGGACCACAGACCTACACCGCAATACTTGCCCATACCATGTTTACCTGGGTCAGTTTCTGCTTTGGGGCCATTCACCAGGCTTCCTCCAGGCCTGGGCGCTAGAGGCCACATGAGTTTCTGTGGATTTGTTTCTCTAAAGTATCCAGACTAATGCACACGTGATATCAGTGATATTGTTCTGTAGTGAATGTTCGATCATTCTGTTGGGTCACTTTTCTTTGTAACAGGGACAGATATGGATGCCTTCCAGTCAGTGGGCCAGGTAGCTGTCTTCCAAATCTCTTGGCATAGACGAGTGAGTGCGTCCACTCCTTCACCAGCTTGTTGAAACATCTCAGTTGATATTCCATTCGTTCCTGGAACCTTGTTTTTGACTAATGCCTTCAATGCAGCTTAGAACTCTTCCTTCAGTAGTAGCTTTGGTTCTTGTTCCTATGCTATCTCTTGAAATGGGTGAATGTACTTTTTGGCATGGTGTGTGTGTTGGACAGGGTTCTCTAGAGAGACAAACCAGATTGCTAGTAATTATATATAAATATATTTATAAAGATTGATATATGCAGTTAAATTATAAAGCAGTGAGACACTAGCAGTCCTTTAAGGCTTGAGAGCCACCAGTTGCCAGTCCCCTTCTGTAGAGAGAGCTGGGCTATATATACCCAGGCAGCAAACAGCAAGGCAGGTCCCCAACTGTCACCAACTGTCGGTCCCCAGCTCCAGAGATGAACATTCCAATCATGTGGCCTTAAAGGGACCTCAACTTACAGCGACACAGTCCACAGGCTAGGCATCCCACAGGTAGTGTACCCCTTTAAATTGAGGCACAGAACAAGCAAGGTGAGGCTCATGGAGCCATTTATCCCTCTGTCCTTCAGTTAATCCTACTTGTGTTTATCGGCCAGGCTGGCACAATAAACTATCACAGTGTGCTAGCTAAGTATTCTATAAAACATTCATGTGGATATTCAATTCATAAATCCATCAGCACTCTTGGACAAATGAAACAAAAAGGAAATAATATTTTCTTTGGTGCATCACTTTGCTTAATCTTTCTGTATCTCTGTGAAGCTCCAGTTAATAGAAGGATCGAGGCTGGGGGTTGGCAAAAATTTGAGATGCAAGAGCCAATCCTGTCGCTCACAGCAATTTAAAAATGATTTGAGAGCCATAAATATATTTTTATAGCAAGTGATCAGCATTATCTGAATACTATCCTTTACATTGTTTTATGGTTTTTTAGAGCCACATGTATGTACCCAAAGAGCCGCACACAGCTTGAGAGCTGCAGTTTGCTGACCCAAGAACTAGGCAGAGCATATTGTTTTGTAAGAGTGCTAACGATTTTATCCGGATTAGGACATTGCAAGCCCAGGCACAACCAGACACAGAGGCTAAGCAAGAGGCAAATGGTCTAAAACAGAAGCCATCATACTTGAGTGGGTATTTGCATTACTTGGGAAACGGAAAGAGATATCTATTCCTGAACTCTTATCACTTGCTGTCAAGTTGACCCCAATTCATGGTAACTCTGTGTGTGCCAATGTAGAGGGGAGCCCCGTAGCATTTCCCAATAGCTGGCTTATCAGAAGTAGATTGCCTGGCCTTTCTTTTGAGGTACCCCTGGGTGGACTGGAACCTCCAATCTTTCTGGTGGCAGTCAAATGTGTTAACTGCACCATCAAGGACCACTACCTTGATCATTGGACTCCAATGACCTATTGGAGTCCACACTTCATCGTAAGAAACCAGAGGTTGGGGCTCAAGGATCTGAGCTGGACCATGTCTCTAGAGCAAATTAGGAACGCTCATGAATGTTCATAATTATGGATCTTCTCAGGGAACCCCGGTAGCATAGTGGGTTACAAGTTGGGCTGACAACCACAAACAAGGTCAGCAGTTCAAAACCCACCAGTAGCTCCGTAGAGGCAAATGAGGGTTCCTGCTACTGACAAGCTGCACACCCACTCTTGGAAATGGGCTGTTCTCCTGTGTCCCATAGGGTCCCCGAGTTGGAATCAACTTGATGGTAGTGAGTTTGGTTTGGGGGGATGCTCTTTAGGCGTGGTTTTCTGAGCTAGCTGGCTATTTCTTTGCTTTGTGCACACCCAGCCACTTCCCTCTATCCTTTCTAAGCTGAATGCCATCTTTCAGATGCAGACTTGATTGCTAGCTGGGTGGAACCGAAGGGTCACGCCTACTTAGTCTGGAAAGAGTGGCAGAGGTAGTTGACCCATCCAGGAAAAAACCTTGAGACCAGCAGATGAGATGTCTCTGGATTCACCCCAGTGTCCCACCAGCCTACCAATGGGGCCGTAAACCCTAATGCCTGGGCAGAGGACAAGGCTGTGTGCAGTGCGTTCATCAGAGGGGACCCCCCCCCCTGGAATTGGTTCAGGGCTTGTGGTTGAAACAGTGTGCCCTCGGAGCTTCCCGCTTCCTTGCACCTCCACACGTGAACCAGTACCACGGAAGAAAAGAGACTCGCCCTTTGGCTAGTGGCCCTCAAGGTACAGATTTGGGACATGACCTTTTGGTCAACCCTCACAGTGGGCCATCCCAGGAGGCAGGACCGGGGTCCAGAGCCCTGCCCCTCCACAGGGGTGCCCCAACCCTTTGCCCATCTCGGGGAGCCCTGTGTGGGTGGGTGGACCTGGCTCCTGGTTCTCCGAGGGGGACTAGTGTGAAAATCCACAAGCCCCTTGTAAGCCTGCAGTGAGGGCTGGTAACTGCATTCAAATGCCTTCCCCCTTCTTCTGAATGGGGATTAGGTGCAGCCAAGTACTTGAGGGGGCAGCTCCTTTGAAAAGCAGCCAGTCTGAAGTGCTAAACTCAGATTCCACACAGCCTCCTGCAGAGGCCGGCTCAGGGACCCCGCCTGCCCCCCCCAGCCCCCCCCTCCTGGATCCTTAGACCGCACAGGCTCCTGGCCTGGGGGTGGGGCCGACCAGATGTTTTAAGGGGATTACAGGCTGAATGACAAGCCAGCTTTCCTCAGAGCCACCCATTTCTTAAAAGCCATTCTCCCCACCTACTGGCACCAGATTGGGCTGGAATGGAAAGCTAAAGGGTTGACAATTTCAGAGCATTTAACACCCCCTGGGCTCCGGGTCCTTAATCCTCACCACCATTTTACAGAGAAACAAGCCAGGTTTAATCGAGTTAGGAAGCCAGCCCCACAGCATATACCAACATATAAAAGTTTGTGGGAAAATGGAATTCAAAGATCATGGGATTTTGTTTGGTTTTTATAAACTTATTTTGCTCCCCCCCACCCCGCCCCTTGAGCTCTTTAGTTCTTGAGAAGCCCATCTTGGGCTCATATGCGTCTGATTCCCTGGCGGCTAATTCCATTCTCTGGTATAGAACTGCTCTGTGCAGTTACTACTTGGGGATGAAGGTTGTGGTAACAGATTACCAGATCTTTTTTCCAAAATGCTGCTGGGTGTCCTGGTGCCAACCGCAAGGTTCCCAGCTGTGTTAGTCCAGGTTGACTAGAGAAACAAATTCATAGACACTCGTATGTGTAGAAGAAAGAGCTTTATATCAAAGAGCAATTGTACATTAAGAAAATACCCTGGCCAAGTCCAGATCAAGTCTATAAGTCCGTTATTAGCCCATATGTCCAATACCAGTCTAAAAATTCCTCTTCAGACTCACACAGCACATGCAATGATGCTGAATGCAGGAAGATCACAGGCCAGAGGGTAGAAGGCCTTGTGGATCCAGTGGTGGTGGTGGAAGCATCTCAGTGCTGGCATGGGTCTCCATGTGGCTCCTTGAGCTCCAGGGCTCTGACTCCATCAGGGTAGCTCCATGCATCTTGTCAACAGGAATGTCCTGCAGAGAGAGTGTGTCCAGGCTCCAGGGAGGAAGACAGGAGTTTCCAGAATCCTCAGGAGAAGACCATGACCACACAGAGACCTCATTGACTATGACCTGATTGACAGGCTAGACTCCACCCCTTCACTCAAGTTGACAGTAGATTATGTAGCTACCACACCAGCCAAACACCAAGGGTTTGTGCTACCCAGAGATCTAATTCGTTCACCCACTGCCTAAAAGAGGAAGCCAGGGGAACAAAGTTTTCACACTCCTCAGGCAGGCATTAACACCTGAACCAAAACAACAAAAATGCCAGACAGGACTGCTACCATCTCCGACTGTTGTCAGAGACTATAAATCTTTATGAGAACAGATAGGCTCATTTTTTCCTCCCAAAGACAGACTGGTGGATTTGAACTGCCAGTCTTCCAGCTCGCAGTCCAATGCCTAACCTAGGGCTCTTTGAGGTGTTCAGTAAGAGAGGGGTTAACCCAATTCCCAAACCCCATCTAAGAAAGGAAGCTTAGCTTGGCTTTCAGCCCTGTTGGTCTAGCTGGTCACCTGGAGCTGGTGACTTAGGGTACACAATGCTTGCATAGGGGCTCAACATGGATTTGTGGAATAAATGAACTAATCAGTGTTTTTAGCGTCCCTGAGTAGTGCAATAGTTTCATATGCTCACTGCTAAACAGAAGGCTGGTGGGTCAAGTTCACCAAAGAAAGGTTTGGCGGTCTTTTCCGAAATACCAGCCATTGGAAACCATGTGGAGCACACTCCTACTTGTAAATACATGGGGTTGCCTTCTATCAAAATCCACGTAGGTCATGGCAACTGACTGCTGGTTAACCTGTTTGCCAATTGACATTATAAGAGCAGCTTAGAAAAAGCCCAGAAATCTTCTTTCTGAGTCTGGTTAAGAATTCCCTGGAGGGAGCCCCCCAAGACTACCTTTTTGACAGATTCTCCAGGTGACCCTACTGCAGTTTTGAGAAGCAATTCAACAAAGAAAGCGCTCGCAGCGTCTGACTCCCTGATGAACCCCAAACAACCAACCTCACTGCCATCAAGTCAATTCTGACTGATAGAGACCCCATGGGAGATGTTAGCGCCTCCCCTGTGGGTTTCCAAGGCCGAACTCTGTCTCTACTGGCCTTAGACTAAAGTCTCCTCCACCAAAACCAAACCAAGCCCACGCTGGCACGTCGGCTCTGACTCCTGGGGACCCCATGCGTTTCAGAGTAGGGCCGTGCCCCACAGGGTGTTCTTGGCCCTAGTCTTACAGGAGCAGACTGGAATGACAGGTCTTTCTCCTGTGACTTAGATGGGAGGAGTCAGACTCTTTAGGTTAGTCCAGCACTCTTGTCACTGAGTCGATTCTGACTCAGAGTGATCTTGCACGACAGAGTTGAGCAGCTTCCTAGGGTTTCCAAGACGAGCAGTATTTATAGGGGCAGATAGCCTCTCCTTTCTCCCACGGAGTGGCTTGCAACTGCTGACCTGATGGTTAACTATGCCACGCTTAACCCGCTGCAACACCGGACCCCCTGGGAAAACCATTTCTGGCACCCAAGTGCCTATCGATTATTATACTGTAATAACAACTTGCCACCCAGTCCGTCTGGACTCCATGTGCATACCAGAACCAGGTTCTCAGCACTATGGCCTTTCAGGAGGCCTCTCGTCCCAGGGACTTCTGGGTGTGCTCGCCCCTCCATCCTTGTCATTATCTGGTGAGGGCAGGCCTTTACTGTTCTTACAGGGGGGCTACACACGTGGATGACTATCCAACTCACTGCCGGCAAGTGGATTCTGATTCGTCGTCATCCTCCAGGACAGAGCTAAACAGCTCCGGTGGGTTTCCAAGACTGTAACTTTTTGTGAGAGCAGAGAGCCTCGTCTTCCTGCCTTGGTGTGGCTGGTGCATTTCAATGGCTGACCTTGCAGATGGCAGTCCAACACATAACCCATGACACCCCCAGGGCACCTAAGGTGAGAATCGCCATCTAGCTACATGACACCACGCCCACCTAGGGTGAACGCTTTTGCCCTTAGAGGGCATCAACAGTGAAGCCATGGAGGGCAGGTGTCTGCCAGCGCACTGCCAAAAGCTATGCTGTGTGGTGAATGGCCCTTGCCTGGCTGTGACAAGCTTGCTTCCATTCCACAAGCACCATTTACAATTCCTAGCTGCATCTCTTCAGCCACTCAGAATCCAGGGAAACAGCGCCTGCATTGGGTGTCTGAGGGAAGCAACTGCTGAGCAGACACAGAGCATCTCTTATATCTCCTTCCTGGGTGAATCCTCCACAAAACATGGACCGGATTCCCCAGGACACAGGGCAGTGGACGGGGTGGAGGGATCTCCTCCTCACTGCAGTGCAATTTCTTGTGTTTGCTGCCAGCTCCCTCGCCAAGCCAACAGCTTCCCTGACCCCAAAGGACCAGGGGGCCGAGGACATTCCCGTCCTTTCTACTTGTCCCTGAGATGTTCGTTACATTCCACCAGACGCCATGGAGTCATGATGGCCTCGGGTGTGTCGGAGAAGGTTTTCAGGGTCTGATTTTGGGGGAAATAGACGGCCAGGCCTTTCTTTCAAGGTGTTTCAAAGTGGATTCATGCCAACAATCTTTCGGTCAGCATCCAAGTGTTCGACTGTTCACACCACCTAGAGAGTCCTAGATACACCCAACACCCTGTAGTTACACTACCAATGACTGCTGAAGCCCTGACCATAGTCTATTAGATTTAGGGGTGTGCCCAAATACCACCATGACAGTAAAGTGCCTTCTCTCCCTTCCAAGCATTTTTAGTGAAATGAAGTAGAGTTTTCTGTGTATGGGAAATAATGACTCCCGCTATTGCTGCTGCTGCTTCTATATTTTGCTGCCGTTATTAAAGGAAAAAGAAATTATTCTGGGTTCTCAGTTTTGGGGTTCACACTGATAATGCAATGCAATGGCATAGGAGAAACATTGCCGAATCTAGACAGCAAAAACAATGATATGATACTGTGAGGACTTAAAGCAAATGGGGAAACGGAAGCTCTTCAAAGGACACCTACCTAGTTACTCTCTAGGGACCTGCTGCTGGTGTTTACATCTGCCAGTAGAGCGTGCCCAGAAGCAGAACCGTCGGGAGGGGGCTGAGGGAGGGAAGCTGGGGACTCGTGCGTAGGCACCAAAGTCAGGCAGCCCACTGACTAATGTGTGGCCTGGGCACGTTCCTTGGCCCTTCACACCTGCACCTCCTACTATGTGAAATGTTCATCCTCATTTTTCCCTCTTGGGGCCATTTTAAGAATGACAGGAGACAGGGACTTGCACAGACACTGTGACATGCACTGAGAAAAAAGGTTTCCCTTGGCTCCAAAGCCCCTCACACGGCCCCTGTGTGCCAGAGTAGCGCTTTCCGAAGTAGATCACCAGACTTCTCTTCTGCGGTGCCTCTGGGTGGGTGTGAACCTCCCACCTGTCAGGTAACAGCTGATCCTGTTAGCCATTTGTACCACCCCGGGACTCCGGGCACAGAGTAAGCTCTGGAAGAATGCTGAGCGCTCCTGTTATCTAGTACTATGATGGATATATTCTGAATCCCAGAGCCCTGGCTGAGCACTTGACTGGTAACTGAGAGGTTGGCAGTTTGAACCCAGCCAGCTGTTCGTCAGAAGACAAGCTGGGCAATTTGTTTCCATGAAGATTAAAAACTTCTTGCCACCAAGTCAATTCAAGCTATAGTGATCCTACAGGCCAGGTAGAACTGCCCCTGTGGGTTTCTGAGACTATAATTCTTTCCGGGAATAATACAAAGCCTCATCTTTCTCCCTCGAGTGGCTGGTGGTTTTGAACCACTGACCTTATGGTTAGCAGCCCAATGCAAGACTACGATACCACCAGGGGTCTGTGAAGATTACAGCCTAGAATCCATAGGGGCAGTTCTACCAAGGAGGACTGTGGGGCTGCAGGTCTGTTTTACCAAGTTCAGGAGGCAGCAGGTGAAGCAGCCCAAGCATGGCTTTGAATTGTGTTTGGAAACAGATGTGGTCATTAATTAGTTCTGCCCCGCATGGACTTTGATCAGGTCACTTAAAAATCCCCAAACCAAAGCTGTTGCTAATTCAGTCAATTCCAACTCTTAATGACCCAACTGCAGGATGGAGTAGAACTGCTCTGTGGGATTTCCAGGGCTGCAAATCTGCAAAGAAGCAGACTGCCACTGCTTTCTGTGTGGAGCAGCTGGTAGAGCTGAACCACCAGCCTTTCAGTTAGCGGCCAGGTTCTTAACCACTGTGCTATCAGGGTTCCTTAAGATTGAAATAAAGGGGCATGGGGGTAGAGAGGGCAAAAACCTAGCCTACAAGACTGTTTTAAGTCACAAAGCTACAAACCAACCAGTTCAACATGGATTAATAAGGAATCATGTGCAAGAATATCTGAAATACAGTAAAGGCTTTGTAAATGATCTTTGAGTATTCATCATAATTGGGTTCACAAACTTAAAAGGCAGTTTAAATTTCAATTGTACATTGGAATAAATAGTGAAGTCTGTTTCTTGGAGCAACGGTGTCATATGTATTAGCACCTGATCAATTCAATATAAATACATATAAAAATAAAATAACAAGTCAAGAATGGTGGCTCCATTTGAATGTCATGAACACACGTTTACTTTTGGCGCCATGGCATCCAAGTTCTTGCTGGGCAGCCCTGAGCAGGGGCCATTTTATTCTTCTGGGTACAGTTGGCACCATCAGGAAATGTCTGCTTGTCGCAAGTGGAGGAGGGGCGTTAGGCACATGTAGCAGATGTAGGCTGGGGACTCCGTTAAACATCCTCCAATGCACAGGACGATCCCCACCACAAAGGTCCAAAATGACAGTCATGCCAAGTGCTAGAGCCTTGCTTTCGATATTAGCCAACTTTCCGTAAAGAATGACTCCAGATTCCTGAACGAAGAAACTATTTCCTCAGAATGGTTGTCCAAGCTACTGTTCTCTTGACCTGAGAACACCAGAGGGCGCTCAAGAGAGGAGGAGGCGACCAGATGGCCACCAAGGCTTGGCTTTAGATTATATTAGGTGGGTCTCCTGGAGGGCACAGGAGCCTGGTGGCAAATGAGCTGAGCTGCTAACCACAGGGTCAGGAGTTCGAAACAACCAGCTTCTCCTCAGGGGAAAGACCGGCTTTCTACTCCTGGAAAGAGTTACAGTCTTGGAAACCCGCAGGGGCAGTTCTACCCTGCCCTATAGGGTGGCTTGAGTCAGACTTGGCTGAATGGTTATGAGCTTGAATTTGGCCTCCTGAGGTCAGGGCAAAGGAGCTAGAGACCCACCCATTTCCCTTTCATCTTAGTCCCTCACTAGCCAACGTTGGTCACATTCATTCACCTCAAAACAGCTCAGCGGAGCTTGCTGACATTCTAGACCTGGAGAGCCATCATGTCGTGGTCTTTCCATGCTGGAGTGGGAGAGCTTGCCTGGAAAACAAGCCCAGGACAGTGACTCAGTGCTGGCTCCAGGCAAGGTCTAAGCCCGTTTCCTTGGGAGCAAGATTAAGCATGCAGCGTAAGAGCCCTGGTGGAGTGGTGGGTTCCTACTTGGGCTGCTAACCAAAAGGTCAGCAGTGTGAACCCACCAGTTGCTCTGTGGGAGAAACATAAGGCTTTCTGTTTCCTTAAAGATGTACAGCCCCCCAAACCCACAAGGGGCAGTTCTACTCTGCCCTCTGGGTCACTATGAGTCAGAACCAACTTGGTGACAGTGAGTTTAGTTTTTGAGTTTTAACAAAAAACCATTAAACTACAAGACAGGTTCTTAAATACTCTGTCTTAACGGAACCTCTATTAAGGTGGGTCTTTTTCTGGGACCCTCAGGTCTCAGGGCTTATCTGTACATTTGGACAGATTGGACAGCTTCTAAAGTCTCTTTTGATTTCTTGACATTGTGATTGTGGGGTCTTGAGTCAACAGGCATACTGATGACACATTGAGTGGGGGCGGGGGGGTAGTGTACTGGACAAGGGGGTGGTGACTTCAGCCTGCGGGAGTCTGATTCCAGCTCTAGGACTGGAATGATTGGTGACCACTCATCCCAAGGGGCTGTTCTCACTGCTTATTGCCACCCTCGGTGGTTCGAAATCACTTTGGTGCCAGTTGGAATAAATGGAAAACGTGTTGCACTTAAAAAGCGAAGGATACAATGCTATCAAGTTGCACAAGCAAACGTGCAGCCGGGCAGGGGGCAACTACTGTTTCAAGATGCTTTAAGAATGTGATCAAATGTCTGGCTGCCTAACTGCAGGCTTTAAAAGGCGCTTCGCAGATGGGTTTCATAATGGAGAAATGCATTTGTTCTTTGTTGGTGTATAGAATCCCAGTGATCCAAAGCTTGGACTCAGATGCCTTTCTGAAAGTGATTTTCCTCCATCTTGCCATCAGAGACAATTGCGTTCTGCCGAAATGACGCTCTCGGGCAGAAGGTGGGACCATCATTGCCCTCATCTGGAAAGTTCGTTTTCGCAAGACACACACACACACACACGCACACACATGCACGCACACATTCAGAGGACTCAAGCAGACGCTGGAAAAAATACCCAGAACACACTAACCCAAACCAGTACCTTTGAAGCTTTACTCTGTGTTTGCCAAAGTGTCTCCATAGGGAATTAAAGGCATGGCCTCCCCCATTCATTCCAACTGGAAACTGACAGGGCTCAAGAGAACCCAAGGCCACAAAAAACAACAATAACAAACCCATTGCTGTCCAGTCCGTTCAACTTGGGTCCACCTCCTTTGCCCCGGAGTAGAACCGAACTCCCTTGGGTTTTCTCTGCTGTGATCTTTACAGAAGCCTCATTGTGAATGAGGGAAAGTGCGGAGTGGGGACCCAAAGCCCATCTGTAGGCAACTGGACATCCCCTTATGGAAGGGTCTTGGGAGGAGATGAGCCAGTCAGGGTGCAGGGTAGCAACGATGAAACATACAACTTTCCTCTACTTCTTACATGCTTCCTCCCCCCACTATCATGATCCCAATTCTACCTTACAAGTCTGGCTAGACCAGAGGATGGACACTGGTACAGATAGGAACTGGAAACAGGGAATCCAGGACAGATGATCCCTTCAGGACAAGTGCTGAGAGTGGCGATACCAGGAGGGTAGGGCGGAAAAGGGGAACTGATTACAAGGATCTACAAATAGCCTCCTCCCTGGGGGACAGACAGTGGAAAGGTGGGTGAAGGGAGACGTCAGACAGTGTAAGATCTGACAAAATAATAATAATTGATAAATTATCAAGGGTTCATGAAGGAGGGGAAAGTGGGGAGGGAAGGAGAAAATTGGAGAGCAAATGTTTTGACAATGATGAGGGCAATGAATGTACAAATGTACTTTATGCTATTGATGCATGTATGGCTATCGTGCAGAATACACTGTAAGAAGGATGAATGCAGTTGTTGTTAGTTACAATGTGACTCCTTGTACTTGATCTGCCTCTTGAGTCAATGCATAACTATCCCAATTTTTAATATTTTTGACTTTGTTTTCAGTTGAGGTTTTTCCCTCTTTCATTCGGTCATCGTTGTTGGGACACTTGCTTATATCTTGTCGTGATTTTGTATGTTTTTTCTGCATTGGAAGCCCAGATTAGGCTAATCTACAGGGACAACTGGATTGATAGAGTCAAGGAGACCCGGCAGGGGAGGCTGGAGGAAAAGAAGGAGCTAACAACAGCCAGTCTAAGGCCAAAGACAGTCTTGGGATTGATTGTAGTGATGGGTGCCCAACAATGAATGTGATTGGACTGGTGAGGTGTATGATGTGTGGGGTGAAAATGCTAAAAATAAACAGACTAATACAAAAAGAAAGCTTCATTAGCAAACAATACTAAGTGTGAAATGATTACTTCTCAACCTGTCCTCTAGCTACATCTGTACACCTGTGAAGGCTGTTTCCATCTCTCTAACTGTGTGAAGCTGGGTTCACTAGAAAAACAAATCCAGTGACACTCATCTATGTATAAGGCAGAGCTTTAGATCAAGAAGTAGTCATCTATCAGAAAAGCAGCCCAGCCAAGTCCAGATCAAGTCCATAAATCTGATGCTAGTCCCTAAGTGGCTCTTCAGACCCACGCAGCCACATGCAATGGTGCAGAATACAGGAAGATCACAGGCCAGTGGCTGCAAGGTCGTATGGATCCAAGGTCAGTGGGACCATGGCAGAGTTCTGGCAACTCTCAAGGTCACTGCCAGACTCCCAGGAAGCAGGAAGGTGGAGTCCCACAGAGAGACCAGTTCCCAGGGTCTTCCTTATAAGAAGGCCATCCCCGCAAGGGTGTGACACATCATGCTGTGACCCGATCCACACGGATGCCACCCCTACACTTCCATACAGCTTCAAGTTAACAAAGGTTCTCTAACCCCTGCACTAACCCTTCCCTGAAGACTTCAGTTGGCATGCTCAGGAGACTAGAAGAGGGTCCTTTGAACTGTTTCCGGAAGGTTGGGAACAAAAAGAAGTCCAAAGGAGCAAGATCAGGACTACAGAGTGAATAAGACGAGGTACCGCACTAACCCTTCCAGAGGACGGGTGCATCGTTGTGTTGGGAAACAATTCCTCCCTGTGCCCTTGCCCAGCCTCTCCCTCACCAGTGTAGTTTTCAGTTTTTAAAAAACGTCTTCATTAAAAGCTCTCAGGATTACCCTCGGTCCTTTGAGAAAGTCTACAACCGTGACCCCTTCAGCGTGACAAAGCAGTGCTCCTAACTCTCTGAGCTGACCTCTCTGCCTTGAAGTTAATTGGCCCTGCAGATTCCCTTCGGAACCACTGTTTTTTTTCCTTTTAGTTTATTAACTTGACAAAATACAATTTTCTTGGAAGTTTACCAAGTATCTATTAAAAAAACTTTTAAAATTATGAATGAGGTGGGATTTTTTATTTCAGATCATTTTGTATTCAACAACTTAAGTGACTTATCAACCATCCCCAATAGCTTACCATCCTCTCCCCCTACTGATTTCTCACTCTTGTGAATTGCCATCTTCCCTTCACCCAAATGAACACCTGACCACCCTTTAGCCTAATGCTTCAGCCCCCATCCTTGTCCTCCCTTGCTTAGGGACCACCAAAGTCTGTTTCCTTTGGTATAAAAATCTTTGTCCTGTTTGTTCGTTTGTTGTATAACCAACAGTGTTCTCATATAATATTTGTCCTTTTGCGATGGACCAATTTCATTCATCATAACATATTCCAGGTCAACCCAGGCCATTCCTGTGCTTACCCAAATGCCACTACAAGTGTGTTCCTGAGAGAACTTGTCTACAGCCATCCCTGATAGGAGAGATATGTTTACACCTATGGGGATTTTTTTTTGGGGGGGGGGGCTAGATCCACGTGGGTATGAATTGCGAAGCTAGTACCGATCAGTGCATCAGGTGGCACCTTCAAGGCCAGGTGGGAAAGTTATTGCAAAGAGGAGGGGACATCCGGTGTAATGGTTGGCTAGATCTTAAGAGAAACAAATTGGGGAGCCATTCAAGACTGACCGTGATCTCTAGTTTTCTGCCCCGATGGCCCCTAATCCAAGATGTTAGTGTGAAGACCAATGGGCAGGTAGGAGAAGAGAAACCCAGCTCTTGGACGCTCTGCTTGCTAGACTGTCAAATCCAGTTGGTGAGCGCATACTTGCATGCTCTGAGCTCTGTTCAGTATTTCAGATGTGCTCCTGTGCTGGGCTCTGTATCTCAGAGCAGAGCCTGGGACAGGTGTCAGTGGGTATATAAAGGCTGTGTTCCCAGGGGACAGAGGTAAGAGAATGAGGAAGCAGGACAAGAAAAGGAGCTCCTGCCTGACCTCACAGATGACTCGAGAGTCAGTTATACCCCAGCAGCATCCCCAGTCGAGGCTGGGGACTTCTCACTCCTAACCCATCAGTTCGAGGTCACGGGTCACCTGCGAGGGGGAGATAAGTCCCCAGGTAGCTCCAGTTCTACATCACGGAGCAAAGTGGAGCTGTGCCGCCCAAGGGAGGCCTCAGATGCTGGTTGCTGGTTGCAAATCACACCTCCAGGGAAGAGTGCAACCCAGAGCAAAGCCCGGTCCTCCCGTGTCACTGCAGCTGTGCCCAGCAGACGAGAAGACCCAGCGAGTGAGTGGACTCCCACCCACAGGCCGGCAGCAGCAGACGGCCGCAGAGGCAGCGTCACAGGTGGTTGAGCGTCATGTCATCTCAAGTTAGATTGGAATCCTCCCCAGCATTTCCCTCGGAAGGGGACGCTGCTATCTCCCAGCCCCTCCCTGAAGACTCCATGCTCTTCCACAGACCCACGTCTAGAGGACACTCCTGGTGCTTCTTCGACGTGTTCTCTGAGTCTTGGGGGGATAGAGACCTGAACGGAGCAAAAGCATGGCTGTAGGTTGGATGGGGTAAGGCGCAGCCCTTGCTGCCCTTGAAGAATAAGCAATTCCTCCGCACAACTTTCCTGGGGTTTTTTCTCACCTGTGTATTCTCCAATGTTTGTAAATCTTCTTCCTGCTACGTCCCATGATTGCCATGTCCTTAAAGAAAATGTACCAATATTCCCCCTGCGGAGTTCCCCCAAACAGTCTCCATCACCTTTCTGTAGGACCCGCTCTTCTGGTCACGTGGTTCCTCAGACGGTCACTGATTTGCTGGGGCTCTGCTCTCTGCCTCCTGTTTGTCCATCCAAGACTCAACCCAAGCTGCACTTCATTCCATAGAATCATCTTCCCTTTCTCCCATCAGGCTTTAAAAGAGAATGGAAAATCCAGCTCTGTGAGCTAGTTAATCGTCACACCACACCTTTGGCACCCAGCCAGCCAAACGCTTGCTGAAATCAACGTGTTCCCTTAACATCGAGAACGCCGAATTATGTAAGATACTAACCCCAGTAGCGATTGCATCGATGCTAATTCTGTAATCAACTTCCACCAGTTCCTGGACTTAAGCTATCGTTTTTCATTCCTCCTGGCTGATATGGTCTTGCCTCTCTTAGCTCAGCTTTGAGATCGTCCCAACTTTCCTGGAAATGCTTGACCCAAGGATGGGCTGACGCTCCCTAGTGGCCCACTAGCTCCTGTCCTGGAACCCACCATTGGGAGAAAAAAAAATTGCTTGATCTAAAAACTGTTGTTGGATATGGGGCAGCATCCCTGTGAACTAGCTGTGAAGCTTCAATGATTTGGGAAGGCGTCTTTGATTTTTGTTTAAAATTTTATATTAGCCTTGTTCTCGGAATCATTTTTAGCCATAGCACAAAAGTTGTCCTGTTATATTTTTGAAGGCACCCCGGTGAGACTGCAGCAGGTGTATGACTTGAGAGAGCTTGTTGGCAGCCATCCACGGAATGGAAAAATATGTTGAAACAAATTTTGTTTGGAATAAGCCCAAATATGTCTGAACTAGAATCCCAGTCATCCTACTTTTTGAGTTATCCTTGTGAAATGTGGGGTTGAATTGCTGGCTCATACAATAATTCTAACCTTTTGAGGAATTGCGAGACCATTTTACAAAGCACCTGTGCCATTTCACATTCATGCCAGCACTGTACGAGGATGCCGGTTTCCCATATCTTCGGCAACACTTGCTGTTATCTGTCTTGTTTTATGTTATTGTAGCCATTTGATGGGGTGTGAAGTTATATCTCATTGTAGTTTTGATTTCTGTCATCTTGGACATGCTGTCAGAAGAGACCAGTCCCTGGAAAAGGACATCCTGCTTGGTAAAGTGGAGGGGCAGCACAAGAGGAAGGCCCTTGACAAGATGGACTGACACAGGGGCGGCAACAATGGGCTCAAACATAGCAATGATTGTGAGCACGGCACGGGACTGAGCGTGCTGCCTTCTGTTGTGAACCGGGTCGCTGTGAGTCGGGACTGCCTTGAAGGCTTCGGACAACAACAGCAGCAGCAATGTTGGGCATTTCTTCACATGCTACTTTGCCATTTGTGAATCTTGGGAGAAATGTCTAGTCAGTCATTTACCCACTTTTATTTAAATCGGGTCCCCTGACTTCCTGCCGAGCACTTTAACTTAATTGTGCTTCTGTTATAAACGCTCTTTATATATTGCGGACAGCAGCAACAAATTAGAAATCTTTTCTCTCCTTCTGCAGATTGTCTTTTCTGTTTCTTTATGGCATCAATTTGTAGTACAAAAAATTACTTTTGATAAAGTCCAATTAATTTACTTTTTCTTTTGTCCCTTGTGATTTGATTTCAGATCTAAAAAATCACTACCTAACCAAGGGGGATAAGATTTACTCCGATATTTTCTTCTAAGAGTTTTGTAGTGTTTACTCTTACATTTAAGTCTATGATCCATTTTGAATTAATTCTTGTGTGTGGTGTGAGGTAGGGGTATAACTTATTTTTTTTTAACATGTGGAGATCCATAATCCTACCATTCTCTGTTGATGATCCACCCACAAATGGCAGCATCAGTCTGCTCCAGTCACCTTTGCTGGACAATCGGATACCTGGAAACACTAAACCTCTCATTTATTCAGTGGTTTATACATAATCTTTCTAACATTACATGCCTTACGTTAATTGTATTATAAAACATAAGTTTGGAAGCAAAAGTCTTACATGTAGATCATGTCCAATTCACAAAAGAAAATTAGTGAAGCTCAGCTAATTTATCACTCATTTGTTTAAGACCTCTCTCTTCTGATATTATTATTGCTTTGCCCAAATGCATTTCACGTATCTCTCCTCCTACTATCTCTGGGGCCTGGTTAGCCAGGGGAAAAATCTACAGAAAGCCACAAAAACCAGTTGAAACTGTTAGTTGAGAATCTGTTTCCCTTGTATACGACTGTCCCTAAACTCCTCGGAATGGCTTTGCATCCAACAACAATTAACCCTAAGGGACAGAAGTACTGAATGGTTTGGCTTCCCTTAGGGGCACATTTACCCTCAAGAGCTTTCTGATCCTTGTTACCACCTTCCTCTGGACCAGGGTCAGGCTAGCTTGTCTCCTGGGCCTGGATTCCCCAGGCTTTACCTTCTCATTTTGTGTTTCCAGCTGAGTCCAGAGACTCAAATTGAAATAAACACTGTAGAACTTTTATCTGCTCTTGGCAGGACAAAGTGAGAAGTCCCTTTAGTATTTGCATGGCTTAGAATGAGGCTCATCTGTCTGAAACAGAAATCCCAAGGAAAGGTAGCTTGAAAGGGCTAGCCTTTATATCTCTTTGCTGTGCGCAGGGCTGATGAGGGGACTCAGCTTTGCCTCTTTAGCATGACTTCTTAGAGGGCGGGGTGTCCCAGCCATCAGTGAGGAAGGAAAGCAACTCTGGCAGTGCTCCTCTCTGTTAGGGACACTCTTGGTTGCAGAATTACAATCCCCTTTCACCTTCATCCTGTGGCCAGAACGTAGTCACCAGGCCAGAAGCAGTTCTGCAGAATGTGGTGGTGTCGTGGCGTGAGTCCAGGCGCACGTGCACCCAGCTACACATTAAAAGCTCTATGGGACTTTCAAGACCTGTGGAGAGTTCTGCCCTGTCCTGTCCGGTCACGGTGAGTGTGATGGTAAAGGCGTCCTTGGGTGGTACACGTGGCTTTCCACCCAAAGTGGCCGTGGAAGGAAGGCCTGCGGTCTATTTCTGAAGGCCGGAAGCCATTGGAACCACCGTGGAGAGCCGTCCTGCCGACATACACAGGCTGGCCACGAGTTGGAGCTGTCTCCATAGGAACTGGCGTGTTTTCTGGTTTGTGGTGAGGGAAGGAGGCACAACTGCTATCAGGAGCTGTCTAGACCTCTCTGCCGGAGTCTGTGGTCCACGGAATCAAGGGAACATCTTCCCATCTCAGTTCTGCCAACAGTGTTGTCAGCCCACGTGGGGAGCTGGCTACAGCTGTATATTCTGACGCAATGGTGCTCAGAAGGGCCCCTGCTGGCACCGTGGTTACAAATTGGGCTGCTAACTGCAAGGTCCGCAGTTCAAACTCCCCAGCGACTCCTCCGGAGAAAGGAGCTGGCTTTCTATTCCCAAACAGAGATGAGTCTCAGAAACTCACAGGGGCGGCCATGCCCTGTCCTGAAGGGTCACTGTGAGTCAGCATCGACTTGATGGCAGAGAATTTGAGAGTACCTGTCTCAGTGTGCACCTCCGTCTCACCTCTGAGTTGTCAGTGAAGAGTCACAGAATGCAATGAAACCCCCTACAAGGCTCCAAGTGCGGGGGCGTTGCTCCTGAAACAGTGGCTCCCTCTCCATGTTCAAACGAACATGCTGACATTGTTTTCCAGAACAATCGGACCGTCCAGAAGAAGGGACCCACAAAAGTGTCAATTCACTGCATGTTGGCTTTCCTTTCTGCCCTTTTCTTTTTTGTAAAATAACTCATTGTAACAAGTGGTTGCTGTGAAAACACAGGCTTCCCTAGCTTGACCTTTTAATGACCCCTACCCTGACCTGGACAGACCACCTTCTGTCCAAGGGATGAGAACTTTTGTTCCTGGACCAGATGAAACCCTGGCTTAGCAGGGTGATGAGCAGTATTAATCAGACACCAGTAAAACAGCCAATGGACATGCTAAGCCAGCTCCCAAGCACAGGCCCGTTCCCCTGAGGGCTCCTACCTGGGCCCTGCCTTGGCTCTAAGATTCAGGGCCTGCTGCCCTAGCCCTGGCTGTGGCAGCCATTAAAGCTGCCACTTGCCAAATCAGGGGCCTCGGGTCGTTGGATCAGGATGGATTTGCCTGCTCTGCTGAAGAATCACAAAGTCAAGGATAGCACTTGCAGTGGGGTGGGGAGGACTAGGCTGTGATCCTCTGGGACTTATCGCCCAGGGAGTCTAGTGGTGCTAAGGCCAAGTCCAAGACATTTAGTGGTTGGCTTTCAGCAAGTAAAAAGCTCCCCAAAGATCAAGCAACCCAAAATCCAAAGCACTGCCATACAGCCGATTCTGACGCCTGGCAACCCTGGAGGACAGGGTAGAACTGCTCCTGAGGGCTTCCACCTTTCTCCCATGGAGCTGCTGCTGCTAACCACAGTGTGAGCAGTTCGAAACCACCAGCCGCTCTGTGGGAGAAAGACAGGCTTTCTACTCCCATAGAGAGTGACAGTCTCAGCAACGTCCAGAGGCAGGTCCACCCCGACCTTTCGGGGTGCTGTGAGTGGAGCTGACTCCATGCCGGAGTTTGGTTTTTCCCTTTTCCAGTTAGCCACAGAGTGCTTAACGACTGCACCACCAGGGTCCTCGGGTGAGCGAGGAGGGTGCGAATGACGAGCAGTCCTGCTCCTAACTGGATGGCTGGCGGTCCAAACCCGCCCAGAGGCTCCTGGGAAGAAAGTCCTGGATCCCCTTGTGAAGGGCCACAGCCTCGAAAGCCCTGCGGAGCCAATGGGGCATGAGTCAGAATGGGCTTGATGGTAACCGTTTGTGGCCAAGTACCAACCACGAATAGCTGGGGGTTTTTTGTGTGTGTTTAAAAAAATTTTTAAATCATTTTTTTTATTGGGGGCTCATGTAACTCTTATCGCAATCCATACATACATCAATTATGTAAAGCACATTTGTACATTCATTACCCTCATCATTCTCAAAACATTTGCTCTCCGCTTAAGCCCCTGGCATCAGCTTCTCCAAACACAGCTTTACATCTATATTCATCATCTTTTAAAAAATATTTTCTTTCTACTTGAGGCCCTGACATCAATTCCTTGTTTTTCCCCTTCCCTCCCCCACACTCCCGCCTTTCCTCATGCACTCTTGATAATTTTTTTTTATCATTTTATTGGGGGCTCATACAATTCTTATCACAATCCATACATCCATCCATTGTGTCAAGAACATATGTACATTTGTTGCCATCGTCATTCTCAAAACATTTGCCTTCTACTTGAGCCCTTCATATCTGCTGCTCATTTCCCCACTCTCTCTACCTCATGAACCCTTCATCATTCATACATTATTATTATTTTGTCATACATTACACTGACCGATGTCTCCTCCTGCCTTCTTCTCTGCTGTCCCTCCCACAGGGAGGAGGCTATAGGTAGATTCTTGTAATCTTGTAAGATTCTTTCTACCCCACATTTTCTCCACCCTCCAGGCATCGCCACTCTCACCACTGGTCCTGAAGGAGTCATCTGTCCTGCATTCCCTGTGTTTCCAGTTGCTCTCTGTACCAGTGGACATCCTCTGGTCTAGCCAGATTTGTAAGATAGAATTAGGATCATGATAGTGGGGTCAGGGGGGAGGAAGCATTTAAGAACTAGAGGAAAGTTTACAGAGTGATGCTTGAGCAGGAAGAAACGCTGGCACTCCGGGGCCATGTGTCTTCAGAAGTGAATTGAATATGTGACTCTCAGTCTGATGCCAAGGGCTTTCCATTGCGGGGCAAGGGGAAGTAAAATGCCACGTTCTCCATGTGTGCTGCAGGCGAACGGTTTCAAAAAGTAAGACACCCCCCCACCCCACCCCCCTCACGCCAATTGCCTTCTGGAGGCTCTCCACCAGAATAGAGCACCGTTGCTCTTAATCTTGACTTAGTGAATGAAAGTATTATTCGGGTTTCACTCCGGACCTTCAAGTCTTAAAGAGCTCTGAAGAGCGCCCCATAAAGGGACCCCTTTTTTCACTTGGGCAATTCCACAGGGGTAGCTCACTTTAATTTTGCTTTCATCTCCATGGGAGGACTTGGGACTTTAAAAGCAAACAGGTCTTCTTTTCTAATTCCTGGGGAGAAGGCTTCTGTTGCTTTCTTCCTGCTGCAAGACTGAAGGTGGGTGAGCCCCCTTCATTTGTTACCTTGGAAGCGGTAGGGAACCGGAAGTAAGTGTGAGACAATAGGCAAGCGGGTAGATTCCTCCCTTCTCCAGGAAAAGTTATTGCCCTTCCAAATGCCAGTTTGTTTTTTGATTTTCCACGGTCCAGCCCTGTCTTTAGCACAGAAAGACACTTTAGAAGGCTCGACACCAGTAATAACCCCAAATATACACAAGGACAAAGCCGAGGGCTTGTCTGATTTGTTCCATCAGGCAAATTATGATCTAAGTTTTCTGCCAGCACGACTTCCTCTGTTCCTTTTTTTTTTTTCGGGGGTGGATGGTTTATTGCAATGGTCCAGCCTCCTTACAGAGCTTCTGAACATGCAGTGAAATTTTCTGGAATTAAGGAAAAAGAAAGCGAGTGTATTGTGTAGATTTAAACTGTTTCAAATGGAAACCTGACTTCCCACTGGGGTGGCGGTGGGGGGAGGGTGGAGGCAGGGAAAGCACTGGGAAAAATGATACCAGATTAGCTAGCCTGAAAGGAAGATGTTTTGCCTCACTGTGCCTTGCAAGAGAGGGTGGGTGGGAAAAATACGCCAAGAACTGGATGACAACGCACGTTGAAGCCAGTATGCAGAAAGCAACCTCTAAAGCTAAGTTTACTCCACCGTGCACAGGAATGGTCCCAAACCTGAACTCGACTAAAAGGTGGAAGGGAAACACTGGATGCTCTCACGGATGGCCTAGGTTTCCTTCTTCCAGGTGTTCTAATCTTGGAATAGACAAAGGTGAAGAAAACCTGAGCGTCGGGGTCCCTTCCAAGGAAGCCGGTGGCCACTGTTCTCCATTCGATGGGTCCAGTCGTCCCGGGTCTGAGGAGACTGTAGGAATCGGAATCATCTTGTCTTTTGAGTGCTGAGCGAAACACTTATAAAACATTAATATTTCTGCAAGGGTAGGCATATTCACTGGGAGACTCAATCACTGAACTATCGACCACGGGCTAGATAAAATAAAAATGGGTTTGTTTAAACAAGAGGGGCTGGGGATTTAAAAACGTATGGAGCCCCCATTGCCTGTAGACTAAAGTCAGTTGGCTGACACTGGGAACAAGAAGGGTGGTGGTGAACATCACTGCTACTGACAGGGTGCAGCTCACCACTTGCAGAGGGTCACTTAAGGGAGCTTGGCAAATTTGTGGACCACGACTGAGCAATGGGATACAAGAAGAAGCAAAAACAGAAACAGACAGCAGCATAACGACTTAGCTTTGGTCCGGAGGTGTAACACTCTAAAAGGCTGGGGCTTGATGCTAATTAACTCGATAGTCTAATATGCTCCTTTTCCCTGCCATCAAAAAAATCTGTGGATTAAAGGATGGAAACAATTTCCTCAAAAGCCGAAGCATAACTACACCCCTCCCTTTCCCAGCCCAACCCCCATATTAAATAGAAGTGGCCAGAAGGAGCCTGCTGTGTGAATTTTTGCAGTGGGCAGCCAGCAGAGCTTCCTCTGGCCTGCGTGTGAAAGCCGTTCCCTAAGGATGCCCTGCCAAAGAACCCATCTGACCAAGAGGTCTCTGAAGTTGTAGCCTTTTGTATTTACACATTTGAAATTACTCCATTGTGATGCAAATCTTGATTTTTCCATCAACATTGGCTGGGGGAGATTTTTCTTTCTCCCTCCCCACCCCACCCCACCCCCACCTCTAGAAATGGTTGTAGGAAATACGGTGACACGTCTGAAAGCTCGCCACCGAACAAAATGGTACTCAGCCCATGGGGCTGGCAAACGCTGGCTGTGAGCCCCACTGAGTCCACCCAGAGGGCCTGGAGGTCACCCACTTGAAAGACCGCAGCCTTTTCCACACTTCCGTCTTCCAACGTGTCTGCCAGTGTGCAAGGACCCTACGGGCACCGTCCGGGTTGTGAGCTGGCACCATTTCTCAGCAAGCCACCTTCATCTCCTGCATTCTCCCGTCTCAGCGGGATGCTGTACTTAAATCTATACAAATGAAATGAAACGAAATGCAAAATCCAAAACGATGGGCCTCTCTCCGGGCACTAGGAAAAATTTGAAGATACTTGGGGCAAGAAGCTGGACTCTCCAAAGTTTTTATGTGCTCAGGTTTGAGGGTGTGCATGTGTGCGTGCGCGCGCAGGCACGGGCGCGCGCCTGGGCCTTTCACTCTGCCCTCGCAGACGCAGCTCCGAAGGAGCATTCTTGCTGCCAAAATCCACACACAGCCTGGGATTAAAAGGGCTGGAACCTACCAGCAAGTTCTTAACGCCCTCCCACAATCATGAGACCAAATCCGCCATCATTCCAGATTCATTTTTCCCTTATTCATCTGTCCAACTAATTCCTGCCGCATTCACCAGGCTTACATCTTAATCTTTTCTGTTACATAGAGAATACATCATGAAAAGCTGCATTTTCTGGGTACATGCACACATTTGGAGCGGATGAACCATATGTGAAGTGACATACAATGCTGAATGCCGCCTGAATGGTGCCCAGCACTAAAAACACTGCGGACGCAGGAACAAAAAGCGGGCGAACAAGAGCCCTGTGCGGGGCTGGCCGCGGCTGGAACACCAGGGGACTGGCCGCTAAAACATGGGGATAATTTCACTGTTTTCACTCACACAAGCTGTGGGAAAGGAGTCACCATCTGATGTCTGATTGTGTGCGATATGTTTTTGGCAGTGGTCTTGTATTCCGCATTGATAAAAAAAGAAAGAAAGGGGGTGGGGAAAGAGGGGGGTAGGAAAATTAAAAAAGAAAAAAGAATAGAGCTACATTTGCTGTTTTGAATTTGGTGTCTGGGGGACAGACACAGCTGACAGTGCTGACCATTGGCCGCCTGGAAAATAGGGCTGGGGCCTGGAAACGCTCCCCTCCAACTCCATGCCCCTCCCCACCCCCACCCCGGGTCCCTTTTATGCCCAAGCTCCCACAAGAGGACTTTTATCTGTCCTCTTCAGTCGTCCGGTTAACTTACCACTGCGCTGTGGGGCTGACGTTTGCCTGATTTAATAAAGCCTTTTATCCAAAATAGTGCCGGGGTAAGTTTCCCGCGGAAGGCAGGGCAGCTAGCCCAGGTGCTGACAGCTAGGAGGGGAGAGGCCCCCTTCCACCACCCCCACCACCCCTCTTTGCACTAGGAGGCACTTCCTAGAGGACAGCCCCCCAACTCTCCTGGAAATTCACTTGGGGTGGGGGTGGAGGGGAGACTGGACTGCAGGTGGCCCCTGAGTTCTCTCACAGAAGAACTCCACGGTTTGAAGGTTTCCCTTGGGAAAAGGGTGTTAAGGTGACCATGCTTGAGTCCCCAAACCCTCCGAAAAGGATCTTAGTCACCTTCTCCCCCTAGGGAGGCCAGAGTTAACAAATCAAACATTACTGGATATCCAGTGTGTTTTGGCTTTCAGAGAAAGGGCAAATGCTGGGAGACAACAATTACCGTTGTTTATCTGAAAGCCCAATTGAAATGGTTGTCCTGGTTTTCTCTGGCACCCCTGCTGAGCTGACCACACACCTCCTCTCACCTGGCCCCAGGACCTGCTGCAGCCTCCTCTGCCTCCATCCCAGGGTGCTCACAGGACAATGAGTGAAATAGATGCAAGGTAGCTGCTTTCACTGAAGGTGGTTAATTACCCTGGCTAGTTCCTGTGTGTTTCCCATGGCCCAGCTGTGCTAAAAGCCCCTCTCTCATTCCCCCAGCTCCCCTTATCCCCAGGCACCAACAGATGTTTCATAATTAGTTTATCATTTGTAAGCCAAACAAAACTCCCCAGTCCAAACTTCATTGTCTTTGTGTGGTTAGGTGACATTGAGCCAGCTCTGACTCTTAGCAACCTGAGGTACAGAGAATGAAGCTCTGGCCGGGGCTGTGCCTCCTCACAGGGCTGATTGGGCCCACTGCTGCAGTCACTGTGTCACTCTGTCCCACTGAGGGTCTTCCTCTTTGTCACTGAGCTCTGCGTCAGCAAGCATGGCATCCTTTGCTAGGGACCAGCCCCTCCGAATAATAAAGTCTCCTCACATTTACTTCCAAGGAGCATTCTAACTGTACCTAACTCACTGGGGTGAGCATTCTAACTGTACCTAACTCACTGGAGTGAGCATTCTAACTGTACCTAACTCACTGGGGTGAGCATTCTAGCTGTACCTAACTCACTGGGGTGAGCATTCCAACTGTACCTTACTTACTGGGGTGAGCATTCCAACTGTACCTAACTCACTGGGGTGAGCATTCCAACTGTACCTTACTTACTGGGGTGAGCATTCTAGCTGTACCTAACTCACTGGGGTGAGCATTCCAACTGTACCTTACTTACTGGGGTGAACATTCTAACTGTACTAACTCACTGGGGTGAACATTCTAGCTGTACCTAACTCACTGGGGTGAGCATTCGAACTGTACCTAACTCACTGGGGTGAACATTCTAGCTGTACCTAACTCACTGGGGTGAGCATTCTAGCTGTACCTAACTCACTGGGGTGAACATTCTAACTGTACCTAACTCACTGGGGTGAGCATTCTAGCTGTACCTAACTCACTGGGGTGAGCATTCCAACTGTACCTAACTCACTGGGGTGAGCATTCTAACTGTATCTAAGTCACTGGGGTGAACAGTCTAACTGTACCTAACTCACTGGGGTGAGCATTCTAGCTGTACCTAACTCACTGGGGTGAGCATTCTAGCTGTACCTAACTCACTGGGGTGAGCATTCTAGCTGTACCTAACTCACTGGGGTGAGCATTCTAGCTGTACCTAACTCACTGGAGTGAACATTCTAGCTGTACCTAACTCACTGGGGTGAGCATTCTAGCTGTACCTAACTCACTGGGGTGAACAGTCTAACTGTACCTAACTCACTGGGGTGAGCATTCTAGCTGTACCTAACTCACTGGGGTGAACATTCTAACTGTACCTAACTCACTGGGGTGAGCATTCTAACTGTATCTAAGTCACTGGGGTGAACATTCTAACTACCTAACTCACTGGGGTGAGCATTCTAACTGTATCTAAGTCACTGGAGTGAGCATTCTAGCTGTACCTAACTCACTGGGGTGAACATTCTAACTGTACCTAACTCACTGGTGTGAACAATCTCGCTGTTCCCAAACTCACTTGTGTGTGCTTCCTGGGAATCCAGGGTTTATTCAGGCTTCTTTACCCACAGCATCATTCTGCAGCACCAAGTCTTCAGCTTTCCTGATTCACCATTCAGCTCTCATGTGCACTAAGTCCATTGAAATATCATTTGCCTGAGCCATGTGAACACTGAACACTGAATAAAGACCGAAGAAGAATCAATGCATTTGACTTATAGTGTTGGCAAACAGTACTGAAAGTACCACAGTCTGCCAAAGACTGAATAGTTCTACCATGGGGTACAGGAGACATGCTCCTGAGAGGCATGGCTGGGGAGGCTTCATTTTGTGTACACTGGGCATGCTGTCAGGAGAGACTAGTCCCTTCAACAACATGGATGGACATAGTGGCTGCACTCATGGGCTCAAACCTAAGAATTGTGAGGGTGACATTCAACAGAACTGCACGGACTTTGGAATGAATGTTTCATTCATTGTGTTGGTTGCTATGGGTCAGAACCGACTTGATAGAACCTAACAATAGTATGGCTTGGGCCAGGTACACCTTAATCATCAAACTGACATCTTTGCTTTATAAAATTTTAAGGAGTATCTTTTTGCAGCAGATGTGCCCAGTGACACACGTCATTTCATTTCTTGAGGGCTGCTCCATGGGCATTGATTAAGGATGCCAGCAAAGCTGATTTTTTTTAAAACTCTGGGCATTAGTTGCTGCATCTTTTATTTATTTTTTAAATCATTTTATTGGGGGCTCATACAACTCTTATCACAATCCATACATCCATCCATTATATGAAACACACTTGTATATTTGTTTCCAACATTTTCAGAACATTTTTGTTCTACTTGAGCCCTTGGTATCAGCTTCTCATTTTGCCCCCTCCTTTCCCCTCCCTCACGAACCTTGATAATTTATAAACAATTATTTTTTTTCATGTCTTACACTGACTGATATCTCCCTTCACCCACTTTTCTGTTGTCCATCCCCCTGGGAAGGAGTTATATGTAGGTCATTGTGATCGGTTGCCACTTTCTCCCTCCACCTTCCCCTTCCCCTCCTGGTATCCCTACTCTCAATATTGGTCCTGCAGGGTTTGTCTGTCCTGGAGTCCATATGCACCCATGTGCATGCACCCATGTGCATGCTCTGGTCTAGCCAGATTTGTAAGGTGGAATTGGATCGTGATAGTGGGAGGGTGGGGGAGGAAACATTAAAGAACTAGAGCAGTGGTTCTCAACTTTCCTAATGCTGAAACCCTTTAATACAGTTCCTCATGGTGTGGTGATCCCCAACCATAGAATTATTTTCATTACTACTTCCTAACTGTAATCTTTCTACTGTTATGAATCATAATGTAAATATCTGGTATGCAGGATGTATTTTCATTGTTACAGATTGAACATAATTAAAGCATAGTGCTGAATCACAAAAACAATATTTAATTATATATTGTGAAATACTTATTTCTAATGACAAATACATGAAAGTTTGTTTTGAAGCATGATGCAGCATGGGTGGCAGTCTTAAAGTAACAACAGTAAACTACATCGCTACATTTTGCGACAGTATGCATAAAAAGCCAACCTCAGTGTGAAGGTTGAGATAGCTTCCTTCTCAGAAATTCTTGGGGAAGTCTTTGCAAGAGCCCAATGAAGATCATCTTCCACAACAAGTCTACTTCTGTACTTAGACTTGATAACCAATAAGCTGGAAAATCCTGTTTCACAAAGATATGTTGTTGGAAATGGAAGAAGGTACAACCCAGTCTCAGACAGAACAGGGTATGACTGCAAACACTTGATCCAGAATTTTGTAACTGGCATTGTAGAGAAGTCAGTTCTTGCTGCATCACTGTTAATAAGTTCAATGAACTCCTCTTGTGCTGTCTCAGGAACGTCTTCAACTTTGACTGGCCTTTAAAAAATTGACACAACTTATAACCCTTTTCATTACTTCTTGTAACTTGTGGCAGCATCTTTGTTGCTTCTATTTGCCGATGAATCATACAGTGAGTTCCAATGACTTTTGGTGACTCATCAGTACCAAACCTTGAAAGCCAGATCGACATGGTAGCATAGCTGGAGCACCATCTGTGCAAACAGCACAAACCTTTTTCCAAAAGATCTTATGCTCTTTCAGAAATGAACCACCTGTGTCAAATACATCACGTGCAGTAATTGTTGTTTCAAGTGATTTGCAAAAAAGAAACTCATCTTTAAAGTTGCCATCATTACTATACCTCCCATAAGCCAGTAACTGTGAACAGTTTGCAATGTCTGTAGATTCATCAAGCAGGATGCTAAGTATTGCAGGTGGAGCAGATTTAATTTCCTGGATTACCTGATCAAGAACATCAGCTGACATGTCATCTATTCTTCTGAGGACAATGTCATTAAATACAGAAATTGCAATCAATTTCATAACAAATTCATCTCTGATCATAACTTGAACAATGTCTTTGGCCCTGGAAACAGTACATCCTCAGCAATGGTGTGAGGTTTCATAGCTCTGACGATTCTGAGTGCCACCAAATATGAAGCTTCAATGGCTGCTATATTTTGTTTGTGGGACTTGCCACCAGTGTCAAGTCTGACTTTCTTGAGTCCATCAGCTCTGCTTCTAAAATAGTTGGTATCCTTGCTGGCAAAGCTCAATGCTTGCTATTCAAATGGCATTTCAGTTTATTTGGCTTCATAGATTTATTTGGTTGGTAGAACTTCACAACAAATAACACATTGTGTTATCTCAATTCCTGCTGTAATTATTGAGGTAAAACCATAATGTAAAAAAATCTTCACTATATTTTCTTTCCTTTTTAATAGCTATCGAAGTTTATTAGGGGTTACTAGGGTCAGTATAGAGAAAGTGGGGGTGGAAGGTAGGGGTGATGCAAAAACTACATGGATCATGGAATGGTAGCTTGCAAACAGATTGTTAATTGCTGTCAATAAGGCTTAAACCTATAAATAACTGAACAGGCAAAAGTTGTGTGGTAGATATACAAGGGGACTTCAAAAAGTTTGTGGGACACATCCATGATTTTCTAATTTACTTGCAGTCATCACTGGGGCAATTTCTGGCTGCTGATTTGTTTGCTGGCCTGCTCTTCCATCTGCATGACCAGGACCAGGGCCTTCCTGAAACCTTGCATGACTGAGAGGTCATTGGGAAGCTTGGTTAGGGTGGGTTCTTCTTTGTTCTCAATATTCTCCAGGCCGTAGTCTGGCTGCTTGGTCATCTCGGGAGAGCTTAAGTCAGGTTGGCCCTTTGAGCTGAAGAGGTGGGCAGAGTCTCAGGGAGAAGGCACCACTGGGTGCGTAGACCACACAGTGCTCAGGCTGCGGGTGCTTCTGTGGCACCACATCCCGTGCACAGTAAAACCCTATTTTCTTTTCTTAACATTCTTCTCTACACGATTCATTGTCATGGGATGGTGTGCTAATGAATATAATATATAACAATAGCTTTAATAATACAAAAGATGATACATGGCATAGTTCAGTCAATACAGTTCATTAAAGTTTCCTATGATTTACCATTCTCTGTGTTGTTGTTGTTTTTCACATACCTGTTACTATCACAGGGGGACAGTATTCACATCAACCACAGCTGAATATAAAAAGACTGATCAGCATCCAGATTAAATTCCCATGGTACAGATTTTTTTTTGCAGTAGTTGATGATTTTACATTTGCCCAGTAATTATGATTCATGAAGTGTTATTTTACCTCCAATACTGCTGCTTTCAACACATTAGATGCTTTTAAAGAGTAGCTGCTTTCAACACAGCAGCTGCTTTCTACACAGTAGAAAGCACTTAGTGATGGCAGCTGCTTTCTACACAGTAGCTTCTCTCTACACATGTGTGACTGGTCCGAATAAGTACGTTATGGTGCCAACCCTGTTGATAGGGTTGGCACAATTATATCATCATGCTGGGTACTCATATATGGACATCTTTGCATGTGGGCAGACCCACCTGGAGACTAGAGGAGTGGTGTCTCAGTTCCTAAGACCATCGGAAATATGTGTTTTCTGATAGTCATAGGCAATCCCTGTGAAAGGGTCATTCGGCCCCAAAAGGGGTCCTGACCCACAGGTTGAGAACCACTGAACTAGAGGAAAGTTGTATGTTTTAATAGTGCTACCCTGCACCCTGACTGGCTCGTCTCCTCCCTGCTACCCTTTTGTAAGGGGATGTCCAGTTGCCTACAGATGGGCTTTAGGTCTCCACTCTACACTCCCCCTCATTCACAATGATAGGATTTTTTGTTCTGGGTCTTTGATACCTGATCCCATCAACACTTCAAGATCACACAGGCTGGTGTGCTTCTTCCATGTGGGCTTTGTTGCTTCTGAGCTATATGGTTACTTGTTTATCTTTAAGCCTGTAAGACCCCAGAAGCTTTATCTTTTCATAGCTGGGCACCATCAGCTTTCTTCACCACATTTGCTTATGCACCTGCTTTGTCTTCAATGATTGGGTTAGGAAGATGAGTATCATAGAATGCCAGGTTATTAGTTCAAGTGTTCTTGCATTGTGGGAGTGCTTGAGTAGAGGCCCAATGTCCATCTGCTACCTTAATATTAAGCCTGTAAATGCATGTACATATATATATATTTCCCTATAATCATATATAAATATGTTTACATATACGCATGTCTGTATTTAGACCTCTCTAAATGCCCTTTGTCTCCTAGTTCTTTCTTCCTTTTCCTTTTCCTTTCCTCTTGTCCCACTATCATGCTCAGCCTTCATTTGGGTTTCAGTAATTCCTCTCAGTTACATTGCCCTCGATCAAGCCCTACCTGGCTTCCTACACTCTCCTTGCCACTGATTTTGGATCACTTGTTGTTCCCTTGTCCCTGGGGTGGTTAACACCCACTTACTTTCCCCTGCCTCCCCCTCTCACGTGTACCCCCCTGAACTATCAGTCCCGTTATTTTCACTTCTGGATTCTTTATCTCGCCTATCTTATCTCAATAGACATGCAGAGACAATAATCAGCACCAAAACAAGATAGAGCAAAACAAAGGAACAAAAACAACCACAAAAAGATAAAAGCCTCTTAAGTAGTTCAAGGTCTGTTTTCTTGACCTTTAGAAGTGCTAAATTGATTCTTTGACAGCTTAAATCTTTTCCCATTTATCATGATTTTGCTTATTGGACTAGCTGTGAGCAACTTTTCTTTTTTATGTTAAGATGTGATCCATACTGAAGGCTGTACTGTTTGATTTTCATCACTAAGTGCGTCAAGTCCTCTTCACTTCCGGCAGACAAGGTGGTACCCTCTTCCTATCATAGGCTCTCATGGAGTCTTCCTCCAGTCCTGAGCTGTGCTCTCATATAGGTCACCTTCTCTGGCTATTTGCTCAACCCTGAGACTGAATAAGCAAGGCGAAAGGATACAACTGGACACACACCTTTCCTGAGTTCAAACCATGCAGTGGCCCCTGTTCTGTTCCAATGACCACTTCTTGGAATGTATACAAGTTCTGTCTGAAGACAGTGTTTCCCCTTCTGCAATATTATCTGTTATTTGTCATGATGCACACAGCCACATGCCTTTGCATAGTTAATACGGCACAAGGAAATGATCTTTCTGACATTCTCTGCTTTCAGCCAAGAGCCATCTGACAGCTGCAATGATGTCCCTCATGTCATATCTTCTTCTTCTGAAGACTATCTGGCAGCCCCCTGTCAATATACTGCTGCCATTTTATTGACATATAATTCACATATCATACAATTAATAATAGTCAATCATACCAAAAAGAATTGTGCAGGAAAAAAATGAGGAGCTGATGCCAGGGGCTTAAGTGGAGAGCAAATGTTCTGAGAATGATGAGGGTAACGAATGTACAAATGTGCTCTATATAATTGATGTATGTATATGTCTGGATTGTGATAAGAGTTGCATGAGCCCCTAATAAAATGATTTAAGAAACAAAAAAAGAGTTGTGCAAGCATCAGCACAATCACTTTAGAGCATTTCCTTCTTTCTTGTGACCATTGTGGTTGGCTCCCCAATTTTCCCCAGTCTCCACTTCCATGCCCTTAGGAAATTGTTCATCTAGTTCCTTTCTCTATAGATTTACCTACCCTGGGTTTCATCTACAGAAAACTACACAAAACAAAGACAAAATCAAGGACAGAAACAGAACCCAACAGCAATACTAGAGTGAAACAGAGAGAAGCTTTAACTGGAAAGAAAATGTTACATGAGCACATTTAAAATGGGTCAAAAGGGAGATCAAATGATAAAGCGTTACATTTTCATCCAGCTGCATCTGCCCAAATCCATTTTACAGTGCTTTGCAAGTCCATCTCTAGGCCCTTCTTTCTCATCTGTCTTGTTCTGGACATGCCGTCAGAACCTGCCCGACATGAGGGTCTCCGCTGGTATTTGAAATAGGAGTGGAATAGCTTCTAGCTTCATAGCAACACACAAGCCCAAATACGACAAACTAGCAATAGTTTCCCTTTGCCTTAACTAAGTTTTAAGGGAATACTTGATGAAGGGGACGGCAGGGGGCGGGGGGAGCGCTTTTTCACACTGTGTACCCAACCCATTTCCCACTAAGTGCCCCGCCCCCTTACTCCATGTGCCTGTCCCAGCATACCCAGCGACCAGCCGAATTCTACCAAATCCTGCCTGACCACCCTATTGCATTCCCTGTCCCACCTCACCGCTTACTTCACTAGCACCGCCAGCAGTGTCACTCACAGCCACAGTTCCTGCTCGGAGGGCTATTGTTCTTTTTGAAGACCGCTCTTTCTTAATAAGCTACAGGAGCCCTCGTGATGCAGTGGTTATGCGTTGGGCTGCTAGCCGCAGGCTTGGTGGATGGAAACCATCAGTCGGAGGTTTTCTACTCCTGTAAAGAGTGGCAGTCTCAGAAACTCACAGGGGCAGTTCTACCCTGTCCTACAGTGTAGCCCTGAGTTGAAATTGACTCTGTGACAGTGAGTTAATAAGCTACTCAGCCCAGATGGCCTCTGGTATTTGTCGAAAAGCAAGCACATTGATTTGAGTTTCCCACTCATGGGCCTATTGTGAAGAACATCTGATGAAAGGTAGTAATAAAGGGAAAAGTTTCCATGATGGGTCGCCGGTGGGCTGACGGGAAGGGACATGTCGTGGGAGGTCACCCCCAGGTCTACTCTCTTCTTTAACTTTCAGGTGGAGAGAGAGAATCATGCCTTGTCAGCTGGCGGCCTGCCATATTAACCTGGTCCGCGCTGTGACACACTGGAAGCGTGTTGGGTGCATGACCCGATAAGCAAAGGAAACATGGGCTTACTTACCTACTCATTTGTAGTGAATAGTTTCCCATGCTTTCACCACCTTGCTCCATGGGTACCCCATCCCTGACAGGGATTGTAAATTGGAAAAGAGACTTTCATCCTGTAGGAAGGTGCTGAGGGGCTGAGAGAGAGACTGGAAGGTACCAGCCATACCTAGAAGCAGACGTTTGGATGGGGTGAAAAAGGTGAAATTGTTTCCTACAAGTTAGTGACCAAGCACAAGTAAGCCCATGCTTACCTTGCTTGTCAGGTAATCCAACACTGAGTTTCGTTTGAGAGAAGATTTCTTTTCACTATTCCTCCTACAGAAGCAGGGGACTGCCTAGGTTGGCCAGGGCTAGAGTGTGGCTTTTTTCCCACTGGTGAAATCACTCTCATTTCCCAACATAGTGTAGACATAGAACAGTCCTTTGTAATTATCACATTAGCATCACGGAGCAACATATCTACACTAAATTAAGACTGCTTTGCAATTAGTATTGATGACCGCAGCTGTGGAGACAAATGGCAAATGCGCTAATTAAATAATCTGTCACTTGACTGTTAAACAAACAATTCAGCCTCTATATTCCAAACTGCTCTCCAGAACCCCGCATGGGCCATTAGCCCTGTGGAAGGAGCAGCTTGCGTGCCCACAATGGCTGGAGAGCAAATCTCTGTGGCAGGATAAAAGGTGACAAGGGAACCTTCCCTTGGATGACAAATCCCCACTTACTTTAAAACTGTCTTGGAAAATGAGTGTCCTGAGGGTCGCACCAGAAAGCAGCCCACTGTGGCGTTAAGTTCTCTAAACTCTTCGATGAAAGTTCTCATGGAAGTGAGGCATCCAGTTGGTTCCAATAAGCCAAAAGCACATCCCATCAAGTCTGGACTTAACCATGTGTCTGCGGTCTATACTCTCTCCAGTCCCAGCCTTTTGTAAACTCTCGCTCCTCTCACCCATTCATTCTTCTCCGCCACTGCCATTCCAAATGCTAAGCCATCAGCCGGACTGTAAAAGGGCAGTGTCTTGGCAAGGGCTAAGGAGGACGTAGGCCTATGCCGGGGTGCAAGGCTTGCTAAGTGGGGTATAGGCTGGGTTTGAGTCCCTGCTTCGTGCCTGGGTTCAGGGCTCCTGTGGCATGTTCAACCAACTTTGTTCTCTGTTGCCTCTGGACACAGAATCCCAGGACCAATGGCCTTCAAGCAGCTACTGACTCGTGGCAGTCTCAGGCATACCAGAGCAGAACGGAGCCCACGGGTTTGCCAAGGACTGGTCTTTCATATGTACGTCACCAGGCCTTTCCTGAAGCAGCTCTCAGTGGGCTTGAACCGCCAGCCACTTGCATGAACTGTCTGTGCCAGCCACGGACTCCAGAAACGGGAAAACTTGGGTAATATAAAGCCACAGGAAACAAAGCCAGTGGTCACTATCATCCTTTCTTTCTAATTTATTTTTAAATACAATTGTTAACCAAGGGAACTTGATGTCACCTTCTTCCTACCCTTGCTCACTTAACAAGCTGCAAACTTGTGATAAGAGCTGTAAGAGCCCCCAAGAAGATGATTTAAAATAAAATAAGAGGAGAAACCCAGAACCGTGAGGTCCTGGGTCTCCCTGAGTAACTCCCTGCCCTGAGTAATTCTGACTCGTAGAACCCTCCAGGGCAGAGAACAACTGCTGCATGGGTTTCCAAGAAGCCAGCTGCCTCATCATCCTCCCGCCGACCCTCTGAGTGGCCAGTTTGGCTCAAACCACCAACCTCCTGGTGAGAAGTCTAGCACTTAACCCATCCTACCATCAGGGCTTCTTGGCTTTATACAAGAGGGCTTCAAAATGTCCATGGAAAAAACAAAAGGAATGAAAAGATAATGACAAAATTCCCCAGGAGCAGGGAAATTTCAGGCAAAATGATTCTATTGCAGTACATTGTCAACAAGCAGGAAAAGAGCTACGAACAAACGCAACCGTGAACAGTGAGTCCCCCCTCAGGAAGTTGGATCCCACATCATTTCCTAGTAGATCTGAATAGCTACTTTGTAGGGAATTGTGGCAGTGGACAGGGACACGGACTGTATTTTCATGACAGGAACTCAAGCCGTGGATAGAAAAGTCTGGGATAGACACAGGTCATCACTATTGATTGCCAAAGAGCAATCTATCTCTTGCATTAAAGGAAATCTCAGCGGATCATGGACGGTTCTGGGCACGATGCATCTCAGCTACCACCACTTAGGCCAGTGCTAAAAAACTCACTGCAATCGAGTCCATGACAACTCATGGCGACGTTATAAGGCAGGGTACCACTACCCGTGTGAGTTTTCGAGGCTGTAACGCCCATGGAGCGGTTGGTGGTTTTGAACTGCTAACTTTACAGTTAGCAGCCCAGAGTATAACCAGTACACACCAGCAGGACTGTTACAAGGCAATGCTGGACACACAATACTTGCATTGCTATGAAGGAGTCCGAATGGCGCTGTCAGGTCAGTGTTAGCTGCTAAGTGCAAGGCCGGTTCAAACTCAGTTCTAACTCCTCCACTGCTCCTCACCAGAGAGATAAGGCTGTCTGCACGCACAAAGACTTACAGACTCTGCAAATGCTATAAACGCTACAGAAACCCTATGTCGAGTTGCTGCTATGAATCAGAATGGACTTGCTATGAATTGAAAGTCACACCCATAGCAGTGAATGGGTGGTGGCTGATTATTGTCATTGCATATTATCATTAGTGTCATATAATCCTAATATATTTATTATCATATGTTTATTGCACTTCTCATTATTATGCTAATAGATGGTGATAATGGAGTATAATGACAGGAACATGGAATAACATAATATATTGCTATTCTTACTGTAATTATTATACTCATGTAGTATCACTGGGGGTTGTTTCCAGCACGGGCCAACACTGTCTGTTGTGTTAACTTGTGCAGAGTTGAGGAGTGGGATTCTGGGGAATGGTGTTTGGAAAGGATGCCTTTCCAGAGGAGTCTCTGGGGGGTTGGGGGCTACTCAGTCAGTGCTTGATTATGAGGGGGACTGCTCAAACCCCTCCAGAGGCACCTCAAAGGACCGCCCTGGTGATCTGACAGGTCACAGTCCGGAAAGCCTCATGCACACATGGGTAGATCTTCTACTCGGTTGATATGGCCTCTCGGCACACCTGAACCCACGGGCAGGTGCGTGTCCTTTCTTGATGGCTGCTTGGGAAGCCCGCAGAAAATGCAACCATGCCGGGAACGTTCTGAGGAGGCTGACACATTACCAGGACGTGTGACGTATTTTGAAGGGCAGCCCAAGATGCATGACTGCCTGGGCTGTTTCCCAGCTGGACCGTCTGTTTCCTCCCACCATTTGTGAGTGGCCAGTCATCTCTCTGCTCCACGGAGGCCAGGGGGGCAAGCAGGTAGAGAATCTTCAAGCTGCAAGGCAACCTGGAGACCAACTCAGGCAAGCCTGGGATTCCACCAGGGAGAAGCAACAGAAGGAGGGGTGGAAAACATCGGCCCTCAGTCATCTCAATCATCAAGTTCTTTTCCTTGCCCTCCCTGTGGGATGTTCCCCTCCCACCAGCCACTCCCCTCTGTCTTCTGACCAGACTTCACGGGATCTTTCCCTTCTATCATTTTTCTTCTAATATTAACCAGGGCTGAGGATTTTCTCAATCCCTTGACTTCATTATGGCAGAGAGTCATTTTGGGATATGATCTTCCTGCTTTTTAATGTAGACTTTGTACGGGCAAGCGCCGTGTAACCCCAGTGAGAACAGTGCGGGAGCCTGAAAAGGCCAGTAGGGAAATAAAGCGCAGAGACCTGAATAGCTTCCTGACAGTTGTCCGATGGCATGCTGTCTTGGGGACACAGAGGACCCCAGCTACCTTCCTCAACCACCAAAAAGGTAAAAAAATCTCACTGCCATTCAGTCAATTCCCACTCACATCTACCCTGTAGGATAGGGTAGAACTGCGCCGTGGGTTTCTGAGACTGGAACTGTTCACAGGAATAGAAAGCCTCCTCTTTCTCCCTTGATGCGGCTTGGGGGATTCTAATTGCTGTCCATGCGGCTAGTAGCCCAATGCATAAACCACTGCGCCACCAGGACCCCACTCTCCCCTCCTCCAATCCTCTCACTGACCCACAGGACAGTCCAATTAGTCCACATCCTGTCTTTTAGTAAAATTCACTCGTTTGTACTATGGTTTGGGAAAGCCAAAAACCAAGCCTCTTGTCATTGAATCGATTCTGATTCCTGGTGGCACCAGGTGTTATAGAGCAGAACTGCTCTGTAGGAATTTCTTGATTGTAATCAAGGTCTCCAGAGTTTCCGTCTGTGGCCCAGCCAATGGGCTGGAACAACCTACCTTTCTGTTAACTGCTTTCGAGTCGACTCTGACTCCTAGCAACTCTACTGAACAGAGTAGAACTGCCCTACAGTGTTTCCTAGGTGAAAAGCATTATGGGAACGGATCTCTAGGATTTTTCTCCAGTGGAGCTGCTGGTTAGTTTGAATCTCTGCCTTATCAGTTGCAGTGAAGCACATAACTCCTGCACCACCAAAGCTTGTTCTTCATATTAGTATTTGACTGCAAACCATTTGGGCCACTCAAGAGCCTGGGGAAAATAATAATTTTGATATCCAAGGTCATTTGTTTATGTTGTGTCCCTAAAGCTTAGTGTAGACTTCCAATTTGCTCTGATGCTAAAGAGGCTTCAGCTGAGCTTCCACACCAAGAAAGAAGAGGAAGAAAGGCCTGGTGGTCTACTTCCCAGAATCAGCCAATGAAAGCCCAATGGTCTGATCCCAGTTGATCGTGAGCAATGTTTTGTTTTGTTGTGGGTGGGGTCAAGTCAGGGCTGACTGACAAGCTCACAACAATGACAAAAGGATAGACCATAAATATTTGCATAACCACATCTGCATACCCACCTAACCACAACTTCCCTTGTTGAAGTTGAGTGGATCCAATCAGACAGTCGATCTTTCCCTGAGGGTTTCCCAAGCTATAATCTTTACAGATGCAGATTTGCCATGTCTTTCTCCCAGGGAGCAACAGATGGATTCAAACTGCTACATGCTTAAGCCCTGTGCCACCAGGGCTCTGTGGGCACACCATGTGGCGGTGGTTGCCCTCGAGTTCATTCTGAAAGCTGGCCACCCTCGGTACTACAGAACAAAACACTGTCCAATCCTGTGCCATCCTTACCATTGCTGTGACCTTTGAGCCACTGTGTCAATCCATTTCCTTGGGGATCTTTCTCTTTTCTACTGATTCTCACTTTACAAGCGTGATGTCTCTTTCCAGGGATTGATCTGTCTTAATAACTTGTCCAAAATACATGAGCTAAAGTCTTACCATTCTCACTTTTAAGTAGCATTCTGGCTGTACTTCCCCTAAGACAGATTCATGGTATTTTTCAATATTCTCCACTAACTCCAGAATCCAAATACACCAGTTCTTGATTCACTGTCCAGCTATCGCATGCATCGAAGGTGATTGAGAATACTGTCATTTGGGTCAGGCACACCTCGTTCTTCAAAGTGACATCTTTGAGACTTTAAAGTACTCTTGTGCAGCAGATTTGCCCAAGGCAATACATTTGACCTCTTGATAGCTGCTTCCATGAGCACAGATTACAGATCCAAGCAAAATGAAACCCTTAACAACCTCAGTCTTTTCTGTCTATTGGTCCAGTTATGCGGAATTTAATTTTTTTAGTTGCCTTGTAATCCTCTGAAGGGTATTGTTTTTTATCTTTATCAGCAGTGCTTTAAATCTTCTTGGCCTTCTGCAAGCAAGGTTATAAATATCATCTACACACTGTGGGTTGTTAATGTATAGCATACAGTATGCTAAAATTATTTTTGCCATGAATGTTTAAGAAATATTATCAGCATTGGAAAATAGCTCTTTCATATTACCAAAATATAATCCATCACTTGAAAATCAAACTATTTGAATGGTTATGAAAAATAAAAGCAATTCTTTCTTTATTTCAATTCCTATGGAAATCCACTTTCAATGCCTGGAGGGAACGAACAGATTTCAACTCCTTTATCTGTCTGTTCGTTCCCTCCCAACCAACTTTCTCCACATCTCCAAATGGTTTGTTTCTGAGAGATTTCTTTTGATTACATTTCCCAACCCAATTATGTTAGGCCAGGTTAACTAGAAAAACAAATCCAGTGACACTCATGTATGTGAAAGAGAGAGTTTTATATCAAGAAGTAATTGTATATCAAGAAAACATCTCTGCCCAGCCTGATCGAGTTCGTAAGTCTGATACTAGTCCATAAGTCCCTCTTTAGACTCACACTGCCTCATCCAATGATGCAGAATGCAGGAAGATCACAGGCCAGTGGGCGCAAAGTCGTGTGGATCCAATGGGAGTGGCCAAATCACAGGACTAGAATCAACCAGGGTGAGCCAGCAGGAAGGTGAAGGCAGAGAGAGGGGGAGGTTTCCCGGACCCGTACTATGAGGCCACACCCACAAGGAGGAACCATTAGGCTGTGACCTGATTGACAAACTAGACTGCAACCCAACACCTGTGTATACCTTCAAATTGACATGAAATTATGTAACCACCACACCCATTTAAAAAAAAACACACCTTTTCATTGTGATTTAAGATTTACAGGCCAGATTATCAGGTTTACATGTAACAATTTGCACACACTTTGTTTCAACTCATCCATTTCAGTCCCTTCAATGTATCAGTACCCATTTCACCTCCTCTCTGCATCTCCTGTTTCCATTCCTCTTTCTTTGCTAACCCTCTGAACTTTGTCCTTGGGTAAATGCTGCCCTTTTGATAGTGATGGCTGATTATTCTAACAAGAGAGTGAGTTGGGTTGCTGATCTGAAGGATGACTAAAGGTCATACTCTTGGGACCCATCTGTCTCTAAGGAACCAATAATCCTCGTCTCCTTTATGATTTTGAGTTTTGAGTCACCTTTGTCTCCCACTTTATCCAGGCCTTTTCTAACGTGATCCTTTTCTGAGAAGTTTGTAGTGGTAGTTGGGCACCATCTAGTTCTCCTGGCTTCAGGGTTGTGAGACTGATGCTTGTGTGGCCCATTAGACTGTTTCCATATCTTTCCATTTCCATCACTCTTCTTTCCTCTGGGCAGGGAGAGATTAATGTTTTCACTTTCAATGGCTGCTCTTGAGCCATTAATACCCCCGTTGACACCAAAGTTGAATGTAAAACATTCAACAATGTAGACTATGTTATGCCAACTGGCCTTCGTGTCCTCTCTGAGATCATGATTCTGATACTTGAGGCCCAGCAGCTCATTCCTTCAAAGTGTTTGGTTATGTCTAAGAAGTTTCCATAATTTTGTCACTTGTATGCTCTGTCACATTCGTGCATATATTTATGGCAAAGTTAATCTCCTGTCAGATCTATATATGTTCATGGGTATATGTCAACTCTCCTTCCCTCACCTGTTCAGCCTGTGTGTCTATCCAAGCATCTGCCCAGAGATGACCGCCATCGCAGTATTGTGTACATAACACTACTTGCCTCTATTGCTGGGGGATACACAAGGGTTTTCCCCCAGGTTGTCCCCTATATTGTATGACAGGCCTAGGACGCTGCTTGCTAGTGCATGGTGGGTGGTCAGCTGCTTAGAGGTTATCTCCCGGAGAGTGTTAGCCTTAGAGCAAACAGACCCTATTGTCTGTTCCACTGTGGGGCCCACCCCCTGCTGATAAGAACAGTGGATTGTTTCTTTGAAGCAGAGCCCAGAGACTAGGTCAAGCCAACTCAAGGAAGACCAAGGTTAGGCTGCCATCTTGAATCTAGGATCTGCCCATCTAGTCACATGTGTACCCCTAGTCCCGCCCTTTCCTACCGCATGTACCCCACCCCCAACTCATCCCCTTCCTGTCACATGTATGCCTATGAGACAGCCCCTTCCTGTTACAATGTGGTTACCTGTAATCGGGGGCTTGCATGCCCCTAAGTGCATATACACCTCGGTTAGAATTATGTTCTCTCCCTCTGCGCAGACCTGGCTACTGAGATCATGGCCATCCCAGAGCCGAGCATGTGTCTGACTCCTTTATTTCATTCTTTTACCTAGTTCTCCTACTTCTATGACTTTACTATGATCTTTATATATTAGAACCATAGAAGTGTGCCTACAGACTCTGTGGCTGTCAGACGCTGGTTTACTCTGCCTCTAATGTTGCAGATCCCCCAGTGTCTTTCTTCCCTTTTTGCCATCATCTTTCCCTAACATCCCTCTTACTGAAAATTCCCTCTTCCTTCACCCAAGTTAGCCATCCAACAATGACTTCCCCTCCCACTCTCTCCCTCTTAGCCCTGACAACCATCAGAGCATGTTGTTTTTTGTGTGAAAATCTTTGTATAATAGTGGTCTCATATCATAGTTGCCCTTTTGTGATTGACTAATTTTACTTTGCAAAATTTCCTCCAGCTTCACCCATGTTATGAGGTGTTTCACAGATTCATCTTTATTCTTTAGAGCTGCATAGTATTCCCTTGTGTGTGGTCAAAAGTTTATTCATCCATTCTTCCACTACTGGGCATTTAGGTTGTCTCCAGCTTTTTCCTATTGTGAACAGTGCTGGGATGACATTGGGCATGCAGGTATCCATTTGTGTCATTACTATTATTCCTCTAGGATATATACCAAGTAGAGGAATTTCTAGGAATGTGGTAGTTGATCCAATTTGAATTCCATTTTGTTTGATTGTCTGTCTTCCAACAGTTTTACTGGCACAGAATTTTTATATGGTTCCACTGAGTAGTTAAATCGTTCAACCATATTAAGGGGAATTGTACAATCAACACCACATCAATCTTAGAGCATTCCTCCCCCTCACCCCCCCATCGTTAAATCATCTTTAAAATGATTTGTGCAATCATGATCAGTTCTAGTGCTCCCTACCCCTTCCACCTTTCATTTCTGCAGATGGATGTCCAGTTTTCCAGCACCATACTCTAAAGAGACATTTCTTCCCCCATTTAATGGGTTTGGGCTCTTCGTCAAAGACCAACTGTCCATAGGTGGATGGATTCATTTCTTGATTTTCAATTCTCTTCCATTGTTCTATGTATCTGTCATTGTACCAGTACCAGGCTTTTTGGACTACTTTGGTGTGTGGCAGGTTTTGAGATCAGGATGTGCGTGGCTTCTCGGTTTGTTCTTTGTTAGTAGGGCTTTGCTTATTCAGGGTCTCTCTCCTTTCCACCTAAAGTTGGTCATCCCTTTTTTCCATCTGTTTAAAGGCTAATCACGGAATTTGGATTGGGATTGCAAAATATCTATAGATCACTTTGGATAGTATTGACATGTTTTTTTACAAGATGAAGTATCCCTATTCATAAACATATTATATTCTTATGTTTATGTAGGTAACTTGTTCATTACTACCCATCGTCGTTATTATTTTATCTAGTCAATTTTGAACAGTTTTATTGACTGATAATTCCCATATCATGCAATTCAATAGTTCAATTTTATGAAGAAGAGTTGTACAATCATCCCCACAATCCATTTTAAACAGTTTCTTCTTTCTAGTTCTCATTGTTATTAGCTACTCACTTCCCTGCAACTTTTAATCTAGTTATTGTCTCTATAGGTATACCTATCCTAGATCCCAAATGCAGAAAAATACACACACACACACACACACACAAAACCAAAACCTAACAACAATAACAAAGTAAAACAGAGTAAAACCCCAACCCAAAAGAAAGCAGAAAATATTAAAGAAGAGAGCACATTTAAAATGGGTCAAAGGGAGATCAGATGACAGGGTGTTACCGTTTAACCTAACTGCACCTGCAGTCACCCATTTTCCTGAACTCTGCAGGACAACGAGGCTGTTCACATGCGGTCTATGGACAGAGGGCGTTCACTGGAGACTTGATCCATGTGGGGACCCTGCAAATGGATTTGGGCTTCCACGGTATCCACAGCCTTCTGCAACCCAGATGTTTACAATGTGTGTCTCGTAGCAGTGTTGCAGTTTTCTTTGTACAGTTCTGCTCTGTCTCCCCTGCACTCTGCTTTTCTACTCAAATTCACTCACCGCTGTCCAGCATGCTGACTCAACGGGACCCCCTGTGGGTTTCTGAGACTGCAGTTTACAGGAGTAGAAATCCCAGGCTTTCTTCTGAGCTGCTGCTGGTTTTGAACTGCTGACCATGTGATTCACAGCCTAACTCATACTCCTATACAACCAGGGCTCCATAATTCAGTCCAATCCAATGACCACACAGGACACACAGACAATATTCACGAATATGGAGTTTATTAGGGAAGTAAATAGGTTACCGTTCAGATGAGAAATGCTCTGGGTACAGCCCTTTGCCCTACCCACAGGCAGGTCTCTCTCCGGCGCTCAGATTCTTGAGCTGGTGTCTGCACTGTTGAAGAAACAAGAGGGAATGTCACCGTGGCTACAAAAATGGCGCAAACATAGCAATTGTGCCAATGATGCAGGACAGGGCAGTATTTCGTTCTATTGTACAGACAGAGGGTCGCTATGGGTCAGAGACGACCCAACGGCACTTACCAATGACATAAAGTTTCCTTATAAAAACAGGAGAAGGAACACAGGCTGAAACAGAGGGAACGCAGTCATGTGATGACAGAGGCTGAGGGTGGAATTCTGATACACAAGCCAAGGAATGCCTGGGGCCACCAGAAACTGGGAAATGTGATAAAGGAGCTCTCTCAGACATTTATGAGAGAACATGGCCCTGCTAACAGCCTCAATTCATACTTCGAGCCTCCAGAATGGTGGGGCAATACATTTCTGTTGTTTTAATCCACATAGTTTGTGGTAATTTGTTAGGACAGTCTTAGAAGCTTATTATAAAGAGGGCATCTTCTATTTCTCAAACTTTCTGCAACACCAAGACTGGTTCTCAACAGTACCTTGGGCAAGAGGTAGAGACAGTGGGTTGTACTTGACCTGTTTCATGGACCATTGGTCCTGTCCCCAGCTCCCATTATTGTGGTGAGAGACTGGGTCTGTGGTGAGTGAGTAAAATCTGGAATCTAGTCCTGAAAGGTTGACTACCAGGCTGGGAAAAGGAAGAAGCATAGATTTAAATAAGATAATTTAAGTATAAGTTTCTTTCATGACATGAGCTAGCGGCATTCCTATAATGTTCAGGCATCTGCCAAAGGTTTTTTTAGACTGTTTTACTCGTGTACCCAGGATCCCTTGAGCACCCACGATGTGCTCTGCAATAATGCAGAGCAGTGGTTTAAGGTATGGGATCAGGGGTCATATAGGGACTGAAACTCTAGCCTTGGCTGTGTGACTTTGGGCAACTTAACCTCTTTAAGCCCAGATTTCTTCTAGAAAAATGATCATACTGCCCACTTGTAGGATGGCTTTACTTTAAGGATTAAGTGCGTTGATGTGTGTGAAGCATGCCAGGTCCACAGTACAGATTCAGGACTCGTCAGTTGTTTTGTTATTATTGCTTTCGTCACAATAGCAACTGCTTCCATAACAATGTGTTATCATTACTTTTATAACAATGGCTTTAAACCAGGCAATGGACTGGTCAATGCTAACAGGTCTTTGGGGGGTGGGGCTGGGGTAGAAATGGTTTACACTCAACGATTAAGTGAAAGGTTGACAGTTCAAAGCCACCCAACAGCACCCCTGAAGACAGGCCTGGCAATCTGCCCCAAGGAAAATCACAGCTGAGTAAATCTCGGGAGCATTTCTACTTTGTAACCTCGGAGGCGGCCGTGAGAAGAAAGGACTCAACAGCAAAGGATTGGTTTGGGTTTCTCAGACACTAGAAGATGGAGACACAGAGGTGACTCAACCCTGGTCTCACCCTCAGAGGTTTCAGTAACCAGATCTTCTGATCTTTCGCTGTCTTCTCTCCATCTCTTGATTTTACTTTGGGGGCAGTAAGTGGAAATTACCGACAGAGACCATCAAAAGGCATGAATTCTTTTTGCCAGGGAAGGGTGGAAAGCAAAGTCTCATCCCAAACTGGCTGACCATCAGCCTGAGAGAAGACAGGCCTGGCAGGGCTAGAGGAAAATAACAAGTCAACAGCCTCCTCCCCAGGGGCAGGACTGTCCCTGAGCCTTTGGCTCTGCTGAGCTCTGGGAGGAGGGCTATAAATAACCGCGGCGTGCCTGGATTAAGAGAGCCGCATTTCAACCACGAGGCTAGTAAGTGGTGATTTTCCTTAGACAAACCCTCCCGCTCTCTGCTGCTGGGGGGGAATCGAGATATGCAACATTCTCATCTATTTGGTTAGAAGTTTAGCAAAGTTGAAAAGAAAGCTTCATTTGCTCCTACCTCATCCCAGCCAATAGATACTGCCTTATTTTTACCCCATATCTTTAAAAAAATAGAACTGCTAAGTGCCTATAGAAATCAGCACAAAGTTCATTCTCTTGATTGCCTGTTTATGTGAATATATAGAAGGGGATATAAAAGTGCATGGAAATGGAATTAAAAGATAGATTTTTTTAAAAATTAGTAAACATTATTTCTCACTGTATGCTTTCTTAGTGAAGACACTTTGATGAGTAATGATAACAAACCAGTTAGTCCAACTCTAAAGAACTCAGCATCCTGGGGATTTAACCATGTCCAGGATGTCCCTTTTATATTCTTAGCTGAATAAAGCATGGGCATCCTTAGAGATTTTTTTAAAGATTAGAAAACAAAAAGAAGTCAGGAGGAGCCGTAGCAGGACTGAATCATACATAACTAATTATTTCTTATCCAAAAATGTGCAAAATTGCCTTTGTTTGAGAAGAGTAATGAGCAGAAGCATTGCTGTAGAGAGCGCTCTCTGGTGAAGATTTTCCGAGTGTTTTCTGCTAAAACCTTGGCTAACTGTCTCAAAGCACTCTCATAAATACGCAGGCTATCATTCTTTGGCCTCTGGAAACCGAACAAGCAAAATGCCCTCAGCATCCAGAATGCCCTCAGCACCTGTTGCTATGCCTAGTGCACGTTTTCTTTGACTAGGCCACTTCCCCGTCTTGAGAACCATTGCTTTGCTTGTGCTTGGTCTTTAGGATCGCAATTATAAAGCCATGTTCCATGTCCCATTACAATTCTTCCAAGAAACTATTCAGGATCTTGATCTCACTTATTTAGAATTCCCACAGAATGCTCTGCTCTTGTCTGCAGCTGATCTAGGTCCGGCAATGTTGGTACCCAGAGAGCAAAATGTTTGCTCAACTTTAATTTTTCAGTGGAAATTGGATCAGTGGAGATATCTGTGGTGTTGGCTATTGCTTCATCCACTGTTGTATACTGTCCTCTTCAATTAGGGCAGGAACAAGAGCAGTTGTTTCCTCAAAAGTTAGTCTGGATCATCTGCCCTGGCGTATGCATAGGTTTATTTAAAACAAACTATATTTCAATATGTTTCTGCAATTAGAAGGTGGGTGTAGGCCCTACAGTTGTCATCTTCAAAATCATCTCATTCCTTCTTAAAATGGATTCCGGCATATTCTCCCCCAAACTTTCCTAAAGGCTTCAATGACTTCACTATTCTTCCATCTTCAGTTGTAGCAGAATTCACGTGTCTCTGATAAGGCCTCTTGTCAAACTGATGTCTTATCTTTCTTAGTCTTCAAGCTAAATCCAGTTTAGAAATGTTGTAACAAGTTAGTATTAGGTTATTTCTGTACAAAAATTTGTTGAAATTCATGTGCAGTTTGTTTTTTCAAAATATATTTTTCTATGAACTTTTTAAAGATCCTTTATAAATGTATTCCATATTTTATATATGTGTTTACATGAATTATTTGTGTTTTTCTTGCTTAAGATATTGTAGTTTTCTTTTCTTTTCTTTTTTTTAACAGTCGACTCCAGTTTTAATCCATTGCTTGTAGTTTTCTATAGGCCTAGGAAATTAGTCCTTTATCTGATGTATTATTACTGAGGATTTTTCCCAAATTAGTGGGTTCTCTCTTTTGAGGTTTTTGTTGCTCATAAATATTGTATTTTCGGTAGGTCCCAGTTCTTTATTTTGTCTTCTATAGTGTGGATATTTTTCATTATGTTTGGTAGTATGTTTAGGCTTTATATTAGAGTCCTTAAGTTTGTCACTAACTTGGCATCGTTGGGCTTAATAATTTTGGGATTTATATTTAGGCGTTAGCTCCATCTTGAGTTTGTTTTTCTACATGGTGTGCGGTATGGGTCCTATTTCATTATTTTGCAGTTGAAGCTCCAGTTTGTCCAGCATCATTTGTTGAAAACCCATTTAATGTGTTTGATTTTTTTTAATCAAAAATTAAATGCTTATAAGTACTTAGTGACATTTGGGTTTTTGATTTCTAATCCATTGTTCTTCATATCTATCATTATGCCAGTACCAGGCTGTTTTGTTGTTGTTGTTTTTTAATCATTTTATTGGGGGCTTATACAACTCTTATCACAATCCATACATACATCCATTGGGTCAAGCACATTTGTACATTTGTTGCCATCATCATTCTCAAAACATTTGCTTTCTACTTGAGCCCTTGCTATCAGCTCCTCATTTTTTTATCCCTCTCTTCCTGTTCCCCTCCCTCATGAACCCTTGATCATTTATAAATTATTATTATTTTGTCATATCTTACCCACTCTCTTCACCCACTTTTCTGTTGTCCATCCCCCAGGGAGGAGGTTATGTGTAGATCTTTGTAATCGGTTGCCCCTTTCCACCCCACCGTTCCCTCATCCTCTCAGTATTGACACTCTCAACACTTGTCCTGAAGGGGTCATCTGTCCTGGATTTCCTGTGTTTCCAGTTCCTATCTGTACCAGTGTACATCCTCTGGTCTAGCCAGACTTGCAAGGTAGAATTGGGATCAAGATAGTGGGAGTGGGAGAGAGGGGCGGGTGGGAGGGAGGAAGAAGAATTAAAGAAGTAGAGGAAAGTTATATGTTTTATCTGTGTGACACTGCACCCTGACTGGCTCGTCTCCTCCCTGTGACCCTTCTGTAAGGGGATGTCCAGTTGCCTACAGATGGGTCTTGGGTCCCCAATCTGCACTTCCCTCATTCACAATGATATGATTTTTTGTTTTTTGATGCCTGATACCTGATCCCTTCCACACCTCGTGATCACACAAGCTAGTGAGTGTGCTTCTTCCATGTGGGCTTTGTTGCTTCTGAGCTTGATGGCCGCTTGTTTACCTTCAAACCTTTAAGACCCCAGATGCTATATCTTTTGATAGCCAGGCGCCATCAGCTTTCTTCACCACATTTGCTTATGTACCCATTTGTCTTCAGTGATCATATCAGGGAGGTGAGCATACAGTGATATGATTTTTTGTTCTTTGATGCCTGATAACTGATCCCTTCGGCACGTTGTGATCACATAGGCTGGTGTGCTTACCAGGCTGTTTTAATTATTGTGGCTATATAGTAGGTTTTAAGGTCTGTGAGTGAAAGGCCTCCTATTTTACTTTTATTTTTTAATAGTGTACAATCTGCATGGTCAGCAGTTTGAAACCACCAGAAGCTCCAGGCAGAAAGACTGGGCTTTCTATTCCCATAATCAATTACAGTATCAGAAACCCACAGCAGGTCAGTATGAATCAGGGTAGACTGGATGACAGTTAATATTTTTAAAATCCTAGGTTTCTTTCTTTTACATATAAATTAGCAATTTTTCCATTTCTTTTAAAAAATTGTGGTGGGATTTGAATTGGAATTGTATTGAATTTGTAAAGTATTTTTGACAATATTGACATCTTCACAATATTTAATCTGCCTATCTAGGAATAAGATAATTTGTTACGTTTGTGTAAATTCATTTCCATATCTTGAGAGAGTATTTTGTAGGTTCTTTTGTATAAATCTTCTGTTTCTCTGGTAGGATTTTTATCTTTTGTGGAGTTATTATAAATGGCATTGTTATTTTAATATTTTTTTCAGTTTCATCATCCTTAATATACAAGAGTCCAATTGATTTCTAGATGTTGACCTTATAGTCTGCTATGCTAGCAAATCTTTCAGTTAGTTTGAATAATTATTTAATTGAATCTTTGGCATCTTCTTTGTAGGATTATGTCATTTACAAATAAAGATGTTTTTATTTTTTCTCTCCCCGCCACCTCTCTTATGATATCCTATGGATCTAACTGAAACTTCCAGACTTATATTAAACAAAAATGGTGATGAAGAACAACCTTGCCTAGTTCCTGCTTGAAGAGAAAATGATTTCAATTTCTCTCTAGTCAGTGAGATGCAGCTATTAGTTTCATATACATGGCTTTTATGTTGAGAAATTTCTTCCTCTACTGATTTTGTTGAGTGTTTTCAATCAAGAATGGATGTTGAATTTTATCTGCTTTTCAACACTTGGGCAGAAGATTTGCCCAATGCTATGCCTCTTATAATTTCTAAACAACTGCATTCAAGAGCATTGCTTATGGATCCAAGCAAGATAAAACCCTTAACAACCCTTTCTTCATTTATCATGATGTCACCGATTGATTCAGTGGTGAGGATTGTCATCTTCGTTACATTGACTTGTAACCCACACTGAAGGGTGCACTCTTTGACCTCCTTCATCAGCACGTGCTTCAATTCCTCCTCACTTTCAGGAAGCAAGGTTGTGCTTCCTGCGTATCACAGGTTGTTAGTTAGGACTCCCTTCAGTTCTGATGCCACATTCTTCTTCGTCTAGTTCAGCTTCTTGGATGGTTGGTTTAGCACACAGGTTGTTAGTTAGGACTCCCTTCAGCTCTGATGCCACATTCTCCCTCGTCTAGTTCAGCTTCTTGGATGGTTGGTTTAGCACACAGGTTGTTAGTTAGGACTCCCTTCAGCTCTGATGCCACATTCTTCTTCGTCTAGTTCAGCTTCTTGGATGGTTGGTTTAGCACACAGGTTGTTAGTTAGGACACCCTTCAGTTCTGATGCCACATTCTTCTTCATCTAGTTCAGCTTCTTGGATGGTTGGTTTAGCACACAGGTTGAATAAGTATGGGGAACGGACACAACCATGACATGCAGCTTTCCTGATTTTAAAACATGCAATATTCCTCTGTTCTGCTTGAACGACTTCCTTGTGATCCATGTGCAAGTTCCCCCAGAGTGCAATGAAGTGTTCTGGAATTCCCATTCTTCCCAATATTATCCATAGTTTCTTATGATCCACACAGTTGAATGCCTTTGCAAAATCAATAACACACAAGTAAACTTTTTTTCTGGTATTACTTCCTTTGAGACAAGGTCCATCTGACATCATAGGTGGCTACAGTAATAATAATCATTATTTTCATGGTTGCACAATATTTTATTGAGTCTATATATCATAATTTAACCAGTTTCCTACTGATGACAGGAGCCTCGATGGTACAGTGGTTACTTGTTGGCCTGAGACCCTCAAGGTCAAAACTTTGAGACCACCAGCCACTCTGCAGGAGGAAGATAGGCCTTTCTACTCCCATAAATAAGTACAGTCTCAGAAGCTCACAGGGTTGCTTCTAGCCAATCCTATAGGGCTGCTATGAGTTGGCCTCAACTCAATGGCAATGAGTTTGTTTGTTCTTGTGTACTGATGAGCATTGAGTTTTTCAATATTATAAATACTTATACTGAATATTTTATATATGTATGCATATACGCATCTGTTGGAAAAGGACATCGTGCTTGTAGAGGGGCAGCAAAAAAGAGGAAACTCCTGGGCAAGATGGACTGACACAGTGGCTGCACCAACGGGCTCAAACGTAAGAACAATTGGGAGGATGGCGCCGCGTCCGGCAGAGGGTCATTCAGTTGCACACAGGGTCGCACTCAGTCAGAACAGACTCAACAGTACCTAACAGCAGTATACACATCTGTTCCTGTGTGGGCAGCCATACTTCATTTTAGTGAATTTTGTTGTGCTGTATTTTGCAGATGTTGTGTCTTTTCACAAATTGAAGGTTTGTGGGAGCACTGTTTCCAACGGCGTATGCTCACTCAGAGTCTGTGTCACATTTTGGCAGATGTCACAATATTTCAAGCTTTCTCATATTGCCATTGCACACGTAATAGACTACAGCGTAGTGCTAACATGACTTCTTTATACACTGGGAAACAAAGATAAATGTCTTACTGACTTGATTACCATGATTTGCACCCACAGCACTATTTCTGAGGTATGCTTCTCTCTTTCCCACTCGCTGTCTCTGTGCGTGTACGGAGACCAAAACCAAACCCACCGCCATTGAGTTGATTCTGACTCATACAAACCCAACCCAAACTCACTGTCCTCGGCTCAGTTCCAACTCATTGCGGCCCTAGGATGGAATAGAACTGCCCACCCCCCCATGGGTGTCTGAGGCTGTAAATCTTTATGGAAGCAGATTGCCAGGTTTTCCTTCCCTGGGAGAGCCACTGGGTAGGTTTGAAGCCCCAGCCTTTTGGCTAGCAACTGAGCGTCTAACTATTGTGTCGCCAGGATTCCTTAAGCTTCCAATTAAAAAACAAAAACAAGCCACTGCCATTGAGTCAATTCTGACTCATAGTGACCCTTCAGGACAGAGGGAAATTGCCCTTTGGGGTTCCAAGATTGTAGGTTTTTATAGAAACAGGTAGTCTCATCTTTGTCCTGCTGAGCAGTTGATAGGATGGAAGCACTAACATTTCAGTTAGCACCCCACGCCCTAATCCACTAAGACACCAGACTAGGTGTTAACGATTTAGCAGTTATATGGGTATGCTCGATTAATCTGGATAACAACTCTTGTTGTGGTGCCTTGCTCTCCCAAAGTCCTGCAGCAGTGAAATCAATATTTAAATTCAAGAAGCTGACTCTTGAGCTCTTTCTCCTTCACCTTGATTCTGTGCTACCTCTCATTGTGTTTTGTCAGTCATTTGGTTTAATTAATGAAAAACGTTGACAGGGAAATCCCACCTTACACACACACACACACACACACACACACACACACACACGGACTGGAACCCCCTGGCTTTCCACATTATCCCTGGGTTATGACTCAACTTTAAAGTCAGCAGACTGACCTGTGGGGTCAGTGTTATTTTCCATTTTGTGAGACTCTGTGAATAAGGAGTCTCCGTATTCCCATCATGGTGGCAGACTGGTGCTGCATTGTCCCAGAGCAGGAGAAGGGAGAGATTTATGGCCTGGATCCTGGTCCAAGTGAGAGAGAAAAGTATTCTTTATAAGGATAACTTCTGATGATTATTTTGAGAGACTTTCTGGTAATCCCTTGCAAATCTGCATGTTAATAGAATCATTTACTCAAAGCAGGGGTCTAGGGCCGGGCGAGCTTTACATAATAACAGTAGCTGATTTGATTTCTTGGGCTTCCACTGAATGAAAGGTAAAGCCAAGCTTGTGGAAGTTTTCCAGAACCGATAAACAAGATAGGGACTGTGCCTGGGGCATACTGACAATCGAAGATGAACTCCTGCTTCACGCTCAGTCTGTACTTCTAATGAGCAGGGAGCGAGAAGCAGGATCAAGGAGTAAAAATCCACAGATAATCTCCTTAGTGTTCCGTATCATGTATCATTTCTTTCCCACATTGAGCGCTCTAAGCCGGCCTAATATTTGCTAAGACTTCTTGGCAACTCCTACCTAAAAGAGGCAATTTTCTCCCTTATGATACAGTGCAGTTGTGACCCCTTGCTCCCCCAAATGTTATTTATCCCAGGTGCACTGGAGTCATGCATTATGGTGTGTGTGTGTGTGTGATAATTTTACGCTTACAGAAAAGTCACAAAAACATAGAATGTGACATAACAATGAGCCTTCATAAAAAATGAAGAAAAAATAACTGGCATGATCTCAAACTCCAAACCCAACGACCGCCATGGAGTTGATTCTGACTCACAGCACCCCTGAAGGAGCGAGTGGGAGGGATAGCCCAGTGCCTTTCTGAGGCTGTAGCTCTTTGAGAGAGGACACAGCCTCTCCTTTCTCTCCAGGAGCAGCTGCCTGTCTGAGCGCTGATGGTACAAATGGTTCAACTGATAGGTTGGCGGTTCAAATCCAGTCAGGGTCACCATGGAAGAAAGTTCTGAATATCTTTAACGCTGCATGTTGTAGTTGCATAATCTGTTGTCAATTTGAGAGGATTAAGAAGGAAGGGGTGGAGTCTAACCTGTCAACCAGGTTGTAGCTTGATGACCTTATTTGGAGGTGCTAAGGAGAAAAATAGCTCACTTCAGGTGGGACACCCTCTCACTCCTTGGAGACATTACAGATGAAGAGCTTGATGAAATTACGTTGATGCAGCCAGAGCTGGAGGAGTCGCATGGAGACCCTTGCCAGTGCTGACATGCTCACAATGCCACTGGATCCACAAGACTTCCCACCCACTGGCCTGTGATCTTCCTGCATTCTGTGTCATTGAATGTGTTGCGTGAGTCTGAAGAGGACTTTATAGATTGGTATTGGACATATGGGCTGATATTGGATTGATGAACTTGATCTGGATTGGGCTGGAAGGTTCTCAATATTCAACTGCTCTTGTATACATGAGTGTCTATGAATTTGTTTCTAGTCTACCCGGACTTACACACTGCCATCAAGAGTGTTTTGGTTAGTTGTCATTGAGTTGATTCTGACTCACGACAGCCCCATGTGTGCAGAGTAGAACAGCTTCATGGGTCTTTCAAGGCTTGGTCTCTTGGGAGCAAACGGGCAGACTTCACTGCCCAGGCATCTTTAGGGGGCTTGGACAGTTAGCCTTTCGGTTAAGAGTTCAGTGCTGAACTATCTACTCCAGGCAGGAACTTCTTGCAGACAGATGACCCTGTGGAGTAAGTAGTGTACTCTAACTCATGGGGCACGTGGGGGCTTCCATGCATTGGAATGACCTGGGACTCAGCAGCACCAGGTCCATTCAGTTATGGAAGTTATTCATATCTCACCAGCTTTTCCCTAATGTGCTTTTGCTGACCTGGATTCCAATCCAGAATCCTACATTGCATTTAGTTTTCATACTTCCTTCATTGTCAATAGTTATTATTGAGTGGGTTCTAATTCATGGCAACCTATGCATCACAGAATGCACTGTTGGCTGGCCTTGTGCCAGCTTCATGATCATCGGTAAGGGTGAGTCCATGGTGTCCTCCCATCTCAGTGAGAGTTTCCCTGCTTTTCACTGGCTCTTTTCTAGTGACTGGCCTTTCCTGGTGACCTGTCCAAAGTCAGGGAGTCAAAGTCTCACCATCCTCTCTTACAAAGGACATCCTGGTTATATTTCTCCCAAGACTGAAGAAATATGCTTCCTTCACTCACTCACTGCCACCGAGTCAATGCTGACTCATGGCCACCTATGAGATGGGGGAGAACTGCCCTGTGGGATTCCTTTCCAACTGTGACAGCTCCCTGTCTGTCTTTCTTTGAAAGTGGGACTTCGGCATTTTTAAGGATGAGCTATCCGATTTCCTTTTATGTTGTCATCGTGTTGACTCTGATTCGTGGCACTCCCGTGTGTGCCAGAGTAGAAGTGTGCTCCACAGGGTTCTCAGGGGCTGGTTTTTCAGAAGTGAATCACCAAGCTTTTCTTTCACAGCACCTCTGGGTGGGCTGGGATCTCCCGCACCCCCCTCATTGTGTAGTACCCCTCATCTGAGTGTGTCGAAGGGTTTCCCCCAATCCAACTGGTGTTGCGCAATATTGAGAAGGATGCCATGGGGTGATGGACTGCTATCATGGCAACTTTGAGGATCCCGCTAAGGTAAGCCTGTCAGCATTCTCTACTGTAAACTTGCTCTTTTCCCCTTTGTAATGATCAAGTATGGAATTATTAAGCTAAGGCACTTGGACTATGGTGTTGTCAAGGATGTTGACTACACTGTGGACTGCCAGAAGTACAAACAAGGCAGACTGGAAGGTTGTACAGTCAGAATGCTCCTTAAAAGCAAGGAAGGTGATACTGCATCTCATGTACTTTGGGCATATTAATATGAAGGACCAGTTGCTGGAGGAGAGCGTGCTTGGTAAAGCAGAGGATCTGCAAACATGAGTAAGACACTCAGTGAGATGGATTGATACAGTGGCTGTGACAACAAGCTTAATCATGACAACTGTGAGGATGGTGAAGGGCCAGTAAGTGTTTCATCCTGCTATATGGAAGGTCACCGTAAGCGGGAGCTAACTAGATGACAGCTGACAACTGGATGTGCAAATGGCTGGCTGGAGAAATCTACCATTGGTACTGAGGAAGAAAAGACTCGGTGATCCACTTTTGTAAGATGATAGCCATTGAAAACCCTATAGGGTACAACTGTACTCTGACACACAGGGGCATGAATTGAAATAGACTGGATGGAAACAGAATTTTAATTATGAAGGAAGGGAAAGACTTTGAGATTATGCAAATAACTCCTAAAAACACACACACAAAAACAGAACAGAACAAAATGAAACTCGCTGCCATGGAGTCAATGTCTACTTCTAGTAACTATGAGGCATGCAATTACTTACTCTCACACATCCACAGTAGTATGCTTATGCTCCACTGCAGTAGCTTAACCTCAGCTCAAGCCACGCAGATGTCTGTGCAGACTTTGGGAGTCTGTAGACTGTAGTCTGTAGAGGACACAGAGCCTCACAACCATCCAATTCCTTCTGGAAACTCAGCTTTCCAGGAAACGACTGACTTCATCCATCAGCTCTCTGACTGCTCAGATGCGGTGCGATGAATGGGGTTTGGATTGTCAACCTGTAGTTAAGTCTTCACACGTAAACCATTTTCAACACCCAGAGACCTTAGCTCAGCGAACAAGAACATGGGAAATACTGCACTAAAATGAAAGAATGAATCCATCCGCACGGAGGAATATCATACTGAAACAGAGATAAAGAATAGTTTTACAGATTTTAGGAAGAAATGGCAAATGTGCTAGAAACAAACAAACAACTAGAAATCAGGCCCATAACAGATAATAACAGCCATTAAGAACACACATTCCCACGCAGAGCAGCCAGTCCACAGAGAAGACCATATGGCTGGCCCCATTATGAGACAGGACATCCCTCACTGACCCATAGCCCTACAGGGGACAACACCAGAGACACAGTGTGGGAATTCCACCTGATCTGATCCTGCCACACCGAGGCAAAACACTAAGGGGGTGCAACAGAACCGCAAGGGAAAGAGAGCAACGAAGTCACCAGGGAATACCAAAAATAGAATGGGATTAGGGCTTGGCGCCCCAATAGACTCAACCAGAAAATATTCCTAAAGGCCAACAAACAGTCCTTGAACTAACTAAAAGCTTTTTTTTCCTTGTTGTGTTTTGTTTTGTTTTGTCATTGGCTTCTTCTTGTTTTGTTGCTTGTTTTTTCTGTCTTGTTTTTGTGCATGTTATTATCTCTGCAGGTCTGTCTAAATAAGATAGGATGGATGAACAATCTGGAGGAGAAAACAACGGGACCAACAGTTCCAGGGGGACACGGGAGAAGGGTAGCTGGGGGGAAAGGTAGTGGTGTTAACACATCCATGGACACAAGGTAAAAACAAGTGATCCAAATCGGTGGTAGGAGGGTATAGGAGGACTGGTAGGGCGTGACCAAGGGTAATGTAACCGAGAGGAATTATTGAAACACAAATGAAGGTTGAACATGATAGTGGGACAAGAGGAAAGTAAAAGGCAATAGAGGAAAGAGCTAGCAGGAAAGGACATTTATAGAGGTGTAAATAAAGGCATGTACATATGTAAGTATATTTATATATGAGGATGTGGAAATAGATGTATGTGCATATATGTATAGGTTTAGTATTAAGGTAGCAGATGGACATTGGGCCTCCACTCAAGTACTCCCTCAATGCAAGAATATTTTGTTCTATTAAACTGGCATTTCATGATGTTCACCTTCCCAGAACAATTGCTGAAGACAAAGTGGATGCATAAGCCAATGGTGAAGAAAGTTGATGCTAAAAATAAATAAACAAATAAAATTTAAAATTTTAAAAGAAAGCTGATGGTGCCTGGCTATCAAAAGATGAAGCATCTGGGGTCATAAAGGCTTGAAGGTAAACAAGTGGCCATCTAGCTCAGAAGCAACCAAGTCCACAAGGAAGAAGCACACCAGCCTGTGTGACCATGAGGTGCCAAAAGGATCAGCTATCGGGCATCAAAGAACAAAAAAAATCATATCATTGTGTGCTCACTTCCCTGATACGATCGCTGAAGACAAAGCGGATGCATAAGCAAATATGGTGAAGAAAGCTGATGGTGCCCAGCTATCAAAAGATATAGCATCTTAAAGGCTTGAAGGTAAACAAGCAGCCATCTAGCTCAGAAGCAAAAAGCCCACATGGAAGAAGCACACCAGCCTGTGAGATCACGAGGTGTCAAATGGATCAGGTATCAGGCATCATCAGAACAAAAAAATCGTTATAAATATGAATAAGGTGGAGTGTGGAGGGGAAACCCAAAGCCCATCTACAGGCAATTGAACATATGGGAAGGGTCACAAGGAGGAGAGGAGCCAGTCAGTGTGCAGTATAGCAATGATGAAGCATACAACTTTCCTCTAGTTCCTAAATGCTTCCCCCCCCCCCCACTATCATGATCCCAATTCTACCTTACAAATCTGGGTAGACCAGAGGATGTACATTCGTACAGATAGGAACTGGAAACACAGGGAATCCAGGGCAGATGATTCTTTCAGGACCAGTGGTGAGAATGGAGATACCAAGAGGGTGGAGGGAAGGTGGGATGGAAAGGGGGAACCAATTACAAGGATCTACATATAACCTCCTCCCTGGGTTACAGACAACAGAAAAATGGGTGAAGGGAGATGTCAGACAGTGTAAGATATGACAAAATAATAATTTTTAAATTATCAAGGGTTCATGAGTGAGGGGGGATGGGGATGTGGGGGGGCAATGAGGAGCTGATGCCAGGGGCTTAAGTGGAGAGCAAATATTTTGAGAATGATGAGGGCAATGAATGTACAAATGTGCTTTACACAATTGATGTATGTATGGATTGTGATAGAAGTTGTATGAGCCCCTAATGAAATGATTAATAAAAAAAAAAGAACACACAGACCTGCCATATCCCTGTAAACAGAATATGGAAAGAGATGCTCAACTTCATTTCTGACTGACTACATTGTCAAATACAAGCTCCCCCCACAACAAAAATGGATGATAATGATAGTGGTGTTATGGGGAAACAGTTCAAAAACTATTGACAAACATTCTGATAGGTCTTATCCTTCTGGAATATAATCTAGCAATGCTGTTTGTCTGTTGAACCACACTACCTTTACTAACATATCCAGAGGAAATAATAAGACAAGTACTAGAGTATGTGTGGTGAAGACCCAGCACATGGCTGACAGGAGGTTGTGCTGTAGAAGCTTGCATGTGATGCTAGAAGCCGCGCTGCCAGTGTTTCCAAGACCAGCAGTCACGGAGGATGGACAGGTTTAAGCAGAGCTGTCACACTAAGACAGGCCAGGGAGAAGGAAATGATGGCTCACTTCTGAAAACATAGCCCCTGAAAAGTTTACGAAAAGCAGCAGAACCGTGTTTGAAATAGTGGTGGAAGGGGAACCCCTCCAACTGGAAGGCACTCAAAATACTAATGGGAAGAACTGACTTTCCAAAGTCAGTTAATGATAGAGAAAAAGCAAAGATATTAGAACCTTCATTTGCTGTTGGAATATAACAAAAAAAATGAGAAGAAATAGCTACGAAATTCCTTCACAATCAGATGTGCAAAGTACAAACTATGAATCTAGGAAAACGAGAAGCCCTCAGAGATGAAACAGAAGTCCTAAAGATTGGTGTAGATCCTAGGCATTAGTGTCATGAATTGGAATTGGCTACTTTGAACTACAGTCTTGGATCTACTATTTCAGGAGTGACAAATTGAAGAATAGTGTTGCACACACCATTAAAAAGAATCAATATCTATCCTACAGTACAAAGTTATATGTGATAGGGTAATATACATATGCCTACAAGGAAGACCAGTTCATAGGACTATCATTCAAATTTATATACCATTCACTAATGCAAGATGAGGAAACGGAAGATTTTTTACCAACATCCTGAACTTGATCAAACATGCGATCAAGATGTATTAGTAATCGCTGGTGATAGGAAAGCAAAAGTCAGAAAATCAAGTTGAAGAGAATTAAAACAAGTTCACTAGAGCCAAAATATGACTTTGAATATGTTCCACCTTGAGACAGTTTCAAGAATAAACTTGACAAATCAAACACTAATGACCAGAAGAGTTGTGAGATGACATCATAGAAGAAGGACCCAGGCAGTGCTTTGTTGAACATAAGGTTGTGATGGGTAACAACTCAACAGCACCTTACAGCAACATGCACAAGGATGTTCATTGCACTGTTCTTAATAATATCTAAAGCCTAGTGTGAAACAGAACATTGTCTCTGGCTTCTGAAAATTGTCCTGGAAATTCTTGAGTAATCTAAATGCCTCTTTGCTCTCTAGTCTGGCAATTGTGAAATATCTGTAAATGAGTAGGGGCTACAAGGACTCATCAAGTAAGAGAGGGGAGCATGTTGCAGCCAATCATGCATATTCATTGAATCATGAATATGCATTGAGTGAGGCTCCCATTGCTATTACAAGGGACTCTGAATGTTGGGGCTCTCTCTGGAGCTTCCTGGAGTACCAAGAGCACTCATGTACAGGGAGAGGGTGGTGAATTCCATTGGACAGTAGAGGTCTTATTCTGGATCTATATCAGAGTTTGCCTGTTACATTTCTATACGTGCATACTTTCTGGTTATAATTAATGGGTAACGTTAAGTATAGTCTGGGAGTTCAGTGAGTCATTGTAGGGAATTACCGATTGCACCTGGAGCAGAGAGAGAAGAGGACACTGGGTGATGTGTCTGAGATGGAGAAATGAGGAAGCCAGGGCGTGAGTATCTTCACATTTGGGGAATTACGCTTTTGACAGTGATTATTAAATCAAGAGATCAAAAGACACGCTGCATTAGGTAACTGCTGCACAGAACCTCTCTAGAGTATTGAAAAGCAGGGTGTTCCTTTCAGGACTAAGGTAAGTCTGAGCTGGTCGTAGTACTTTGCATTGCCTCAGATGCATGAGAAAGCTGACCACTGAGCAAGGAAGACTGAAGAAGAATTGATGCATTTGGGTTGTGGTGCTGGAAAAGAATATTGAAAAGATCATGAACTGCTAAAAGGACCAACTCATCTGTCTTGGAAGAAATACGACCAGAGTGCTCATCAGAGGCAAGGGTGGCAAGACAAAGTCTTTGGACATGTTGTCAGGAGAGACCGTCCCTGGAGAAGGACATCATGCTTGGCAAAGTGGAGGGCCAGTGACAAAGAGGAAAGCCCTCAAGGAGATGGACTGACACAGTGGCTGCAACAATGGACTCAAACATAGGAGCAATTGTGAGACTGGCTCAGGACCAGGCAGTGGGGTAATGTTTCCGTCCGTTGTGCATAGATAGGGTCACTGTAGGGGGAGGGGGAGCCGACGATGGCACCTAACAGCAACAATGTAAATGTGCTGGGAAAACCAAAATCTCCATTATTAGGAAATGAGCTATATAAATAATAATGCGAGAAAAAAAATAGGTCCTTAGTACTTATAGTATTGTGGATAAAACTATCCACAATATTTTGTTTTCTTCATGACACAACAAGGAAACACTTGTGTAATCTGATCTAATAGCCATACCAATGGACTCAAATATACCAAAATTCATAAAGATGACCCTGAAAGGAGCACCTGTTTGTTCCGTCGTGGATGAGAGCACCATGAGTTACAGCCATGGATGGCAACTGACAATACGGCCTGTGTGCCAGGTGCTAGTGTAAGCGTGTTACAAGTGTCAAATCATTACAGCCTCCTATCAGTCCTATGGGGGCCTAAAATCCTCAGACATCATGCTCTGCTACTAACAAAAATGAGTCAGACAAGCAAGTATCTCAAACATAGGATCCCATTCATGTGTGTGTCCGTGTGTTTATTTTGGGAAAAAAATACATGAAACTCTCGACAATGGTTCTCAAAGTTGAGATTAATTTACTTTGGTCAAGAATAACCATTAAAACAAAATGACTCAGTCAATGGAAACAGAAAATTTAAGTCAGGGAACAGCGAAGGTCACTCTGGCCACCCTCCTCTGTGTCTGAAGACCTGCTGCAGATGCTCCAGGGTGGTGGGTGGGCGCCACGATGTCCTGAGGATTCACTGAGACCTCACAGTCTAGCTCTGACCTTTCCGTCAGCCCCTCTGATCCTGCATCATCCCTCCTGCCCTGGGTTTTAGTTCACCCATCTGTTCAGGAAAGATATGTGACACCTTTGGACGATTTTGGATGCTGCCGCCATGCACGTGGGTGAGCAAGGATCTGTCGGTGTTCCTGCTTCCAGGTCCCTTAAGTTTCTGTCTACAGGTGGAGTTGCTGGACCACGAGGTAGTCCAATGTTTACCTTTCTGATGAACTCCCAAACTGTTTTCCCGGATGGTTGTACCAGCCCCATCATTAATGGATAAGGGTTCCAATTTCTCCCGACCCTTGTCAACATTTGTTGTTTTCCTTTATTCTTAATGGGGATGATTTCAACAGATGAGTGAATAAGTGAAATGTGGGACATCCAGACCATGGAATATCATGCAGCCATCAAGAGAAATGACGTTCTGATAGATGCTACAATCTGGATTAACCTTGAAAATGCATTGCGTTGACTGGCCTAAGGAAAAACGATTATATTATTTCAATTATATGAAATATTTAGAGTAGGCAATGTATAGAGACCAAAGCTTATCGTGGTTACCAGGGCAGATTAGAAGTGGCACCTTTGTTTAGGAAACAGTGTTTATGATCATGGAAACTTGGCAATGTATATTGGTAATGGTTGTGCATGATGAATGTAATCAATGTCATTGAATTATACGCATGAAAAATGTTAAATTGGCTAATGTTGTGCTGTATATATATTTACAACAATAACAATAACCACAGAAAAAAGGTTGAAACCAAGCATATGGGCAAAGAGCATGCCTGCCTGGTACAGTGGCACAAGCTGCTAAGGAGTGGTCAAGAGACAAGAGTGCCTCAACCAGTTGGGTGATGCCAGACACTCCTTTATCTCTGTCGGAGCCAGCCCCTGCAGGGAAAAGGAGTAGTGAAGACTACGGTGCCCTAATGTTCTCCAGTCTCTTATGGATCCCAGACAATACCCAATGGTGACACTGCAGAAAACAGAGGAAGCCTCTAGAACAGAATTTCATATTCCAGTGGAATCCAGACTCTACGCTTTCATGGAGGCTGACAAACCCTTGAAAATACTGTCCAGAGGTCATCTTAAACCTTAAATGTTAAACCAAAAATCCTCCCTGACGTCTCCTTAAAACTAATGTTGCTGCTACTGCTGCCACTGTTAGGGTGCCATCAAGTCCCCTCTGCCTCACTGCGACCCCACGCACGACAGCAGGCAACCCTCTCCCGTTCTGTGCCATGCGCACAATTGTTAGGTGGGACCCAATGCTGCAGATACTGTGTGGATCCATCATACCAGGGACCCATCTTCCTCTCTGTCACTGAGCCTCTACAAAATGGAACAATAGTTTAGCTTCCTTAGAAAAGAAAGTCTGCCTTGCGCCTTGTCCTCTTTTAAGATCCATCTACATGGGATCAAATTGAAAACATACTGGTAAGAGTCCATGGAAAACCTAGAGGGATGTGAATTTATTAATGAGGAAGGAACCATTCAGAAAAGGAAAATGAGGAATGGTCGCCCAAGTCAGAGAATACAATCAGTGTTCCTTAAGGTACACGTAGAAGTTGTTATGTATGTTCTGCTGTGTTCATTCACCATAGTAACAAAAAATAAAATTCATCATAAAGAAAACAGAGAAAGCCTCATAAAGAATAGCTGATATGAGACTGTGGAGTGAGGAATAACAGCCCAGGAAGCACTGGTGTGACGTGTAGGTGAAATGAAGAGAGGAGGGTGAGGGAAGGCAGAGAACAGGAGGAAAACAGATCTGAGGCTTACGTCTTTAAACAAATGTCTTAGTTTTCTAGGGCTGCCACACAAAATCCCACTGATGGGTCGTTTTAAAGAATGGAATTTACTTTCTCACATACTGGAGGCTAGGGCTAAATGCAGGATGTTGAGAAGGCCATTCCCCCAACATGTTCTCTAAAGGAAGATTTTTCCTGGCCTGGCCCCCAAGCATGCCTTGGTGTTCCAGGAGAGGGACTCTCTCGTACTATCTTCTACCTGTGTGTGGCTCTTTCAGGTTTCCCCTTCTCTTTTATAAAATGCCAACTGGACACCCCCTTACTGAAGGGTTGTGGGGAGGAGATGAGCCAGTCAGGGTGCAGGGTAGCAACGATGAAACATATAATTTTCCTCTAGTTCTTAAAATGCTTCCTCTCTCCCACCATCATGATCCCAATTCTACCTTACAAATCTGGCTAGACCAGAGGATGTACATTGGTACAGATAGCAACTGGAAACACAGGGAATCCAGGACAGATGACTCCTTCAGGACCAGTGGGTGAGAGTGGCGATGCCTGGAAGGTGGAGGGAATGTGGGGTATAAAGGGAGAACTGATTACAAGAATCTACATATAGCCTCCTCCCTGGGTGATGGACAGCAGAGAAGAGGGCAGGGGGAGATGTCGGACACTGTAACATATGACAAAATAATAATTTATGAATGATGAAGGGTTCATGAGGTAATGGGGAGTGGGGAGGGAGGGGGAAAATGAGCAGCCGATATTAAGGGCTCAAGTATAAGGCCAATGTTTTCAGAATGATGATGGTAACAAGTGTACATATGTGCTTGACACAATGGATGGGATGTATGATTGTGATAAGAATTGTACGAGGCCCCAATATAAAATAATTTTTTTAAAGCAAAGGGGTAGTGAGGAGGAGATGAGTCACTCAGGGTTCAGTGTAGCAATAATGAAACTCACAACCTTCCTCTAGTTCTTAAACGCTTCCCCCCCGCCCCCCAACTATCATGATCCAAATTCTACCTTGCAAACCTGGTTAGACCGGAGGATGCACAGTGGTCCAGTTGGGATCTGGAAACACAGGGAATCTAGGACAGATGATCAGGACCAATGGTGAGAGTGGCGATACCGGGAGGGAAGTGGGGCATAGAAAGGGTGAACTGATCTCGGGGATCTACATATAACCTCCTCTCTGGGGGATGGGCAACAGGAAAGTGGGTGAAGGGAGACGCCGGACAGTGTAAGATAAGATAAAATAATAATTTATAAATTATTAAGGATTCATGAGGGAGGGGAGAGGAGAGAGGGAGGGGTAGGGAAAAAAGGAAAATGAGCTGATTCCAGGAACCCAAGTGGAAGACGAGTTTTGAGAATGATGAGGGCAACAAATGTATAAGTGTGCTTTACTCAATTGATGTATGTATGGATTGTGATAAGAGTTGTATGAGCCCCAATAAAATGATTTTTTTAAATGCAATTCAGAAGGAATTAAGACCAGGACCCATCCTACATCAGAAAATATAGAGAAAAGATTGAAATTGTCAAGGATTTCCTCTTGCTTGGATCCACAACCAATAATCATGGAAGCAGCAGACAAGAGATCAAAGGACACATTGCATTGGGTACATCTGCCGCATAAGACCTCGTTAAAGTGTTGAAAAGCAAGAGTGTTACTTTGGGGACCAAGGTGCACCTGACCCAAGCCATGGTCTTTTCAATCACCTTATATGAATGAGAAAATTGGACATAGAATAACGAAGATCAAAGAAGAAGCAGTGCATTTGAACTTTGGTGCTCAGGAACAATCTTGACATTACCACGGACTGCTAAGAGAACAAACAAATCTGTCTGGGAAGAAGTACAGCCAAGGACAGCCTTGCATCATTCGTGGAGGGGCAGTGAAGAAGAGGAAGACCCTACGCAAGATGGATCGACACAATGGCTGCAACAGTGGACTCCAACCTAGGAGCAATGTGAGGAAGGGCTGGAAGGGGGCGGTGTTTCATTCTGTTGTACATAGGGGCCTTTGTGCGGGTCAGCACCAAGTTGAGGGCCCCGACCATCAACCACCACCACCTGTGATTTCATGAATTTAATGAAAAAGCCCTGTGAGGAGAAATCTAAACAACCAAACACTGCCATATCTATCGGTACAAGGGTTGGCACATCAACATATCCTTGGGAGGGACGTACAATGCAATCCAGGACACCTGCTACGGTCAGCCCAGTGCTTGGGCAGGCAGAAGGTAGGACTGGAGTGCTTTCAGTCGAATCTCGGCTCCTTCCTGACTGGCTTTCTCACTAGGCCGAGGCTGCTCCATTCTCAGCCCTCACAATCTAGCTGGCTTGTGCTGTCGGGAGACAAAAACTAAGGCACTGGAAATCGACTGGCACAAACTGAAGGCCTTCAGGACGTGTGAAATTGAGCGCTAAAACCCCTGCCCTCCTTTCCCAGGAAACTTCTTTCGTTCCTAAGAATGCTAAATTGTGATTTTAATCACAACCAAACCAACTCCCTGCCATTGAGTCAAGGCTGACTCACAGAGATTCCCCCGTGGGTTTCCGAAACGGGAACTATTTGTGGAAAGTAGAAAGCCCCGTCTTCTTCCTGCGGAGCTCCTGGTGGCTTCGAACTGCCCATCATTTGGATCACAGGCCAACGCATAATCATGACACCACCAGGCACCAGAGCTAATACTTGTGGTCCATTTGCATACATTCTGCTCTGAGCATTCACATGTGTTAGCTCAGGTACTCTTCCCCAGAGTGCCCGGAAGTGAGCAGTTGTGGTTGTGGTTGCAGCTGCTTGTTAGTGGCCCTCTGACGTGTGTTGACCTGTGTTCAGCATATGAAATGCTGTCCTGTCTTGTACCGTCTTCGGGATCACCGACCGCTTGAGTCCGTGCTGTGGAGGTTCTTTGGCCATGCCTTCCAATCTCTGGGTTTCATTTGCCAGTCCTCGTATGCCTTCTGCTGGGATACATAGGATTTTCATTGGCTAAATTTTGCAAAAATTCAAAATCTCTTTGCTACCAATTTATTTCTGACTCATAGTGACCCTGTAAGACAAGATATAATTGCCTCTACAAGTTTCTGAGACAGTAACTGTTTATGGGAACAGAAAGCCTCGTCTTTCTCCCAGGAATCGGCTAGTGGTTTCATTAGCAGCAGCCCCATGTAATTGCTGTGCCCCGGCGCTCCTAAGGCCACAGGAGCAGTTCGACTCTGTCCTATAGGGTCACCGTGGGCCAGAATTGGCTTGATGGCAGTGAGTTTTGATAATTTGCTAATTTTGATGTTTGCAAGTGGGTGGCCAGGTCTTACTCTATGCTGTCTCAATCTGGAGACTGCTGAAACGCCACCATGGGTGACCCTGCTGCTATCTTCACTACTGGGTGCCTAGCTTCTATCATTGCAGCAACACACAAGCCACCACCGTATGACAGACCGACAGATTGTGGTTCAAATGGAACAGCCCCCATTCTGATTGTAGCAGGCATGGAAATAGAGGCACTGCAAAGTTAAATAACTTGTCCAGGGTCACAAAGTCAAGAATTTCGACACTCACTTGACATCTGACAAACAGTCTTGGTGCTCTGGTTTCCCCTCCCGATGGAGACAGCAAAGTGGAAAGAAGGCAGTGTGCTCCCCAGAGTAACAGTGACAGCTGAAGGACACAGAGAGCTGTAAAAAGCAGACACAAAACCTCCTGGAGCATCATCCCCTGGGGTCATGCGGCGGGAGGGCGAGTCATTGAACGGCAGAAGAATAGCACACAGTGGCATTGTGCCTCCTGGTTTACTGAGCACTTTCACACAATCGCTTTCATGTGACCTGAGTCCATAAAAAAAGTTCAATTCAATTTGGCCTCTTCTGTTGAAGACCGAGGGGGTGAGTGCCATACATCGGAGGCAGAGTGATTGATATTTTAGAAAAATGGTTGCTTTAAGAGAGTCTGGAAAGCCATGCCTAGTGGTCAGGAAATGAATTTAAGGAAGCCATAGGGCCCAGGCGGTGCCGGGCTACTAGCTACCTGACCTAGGCGAGGTAATGCCACTGCTGGTTGATAGCCCGCATACCTTTGGGATTTTGAATCCAACGTGAGAAACCAGATGTCATCTTCAATTCTCCCTTGTTCTTGCCTGTGAATGTGTGAGTGATGGTTTCTTTTCCCTCTGTCCCTCCTGCTATCTCTCCTTTCCCTTCCTCCCTTCCTTGGCTCTCTCCCCTGGCTCTCTCCCTCTCTTGTGAAGGTGGTCAAAGCAGAGGCCAGCCGACAGGGAGATGCAGGAAGATGTGCTGAGCCAGAAAGGACCAGAAGACGGAGCCTAGTGGCTACAGGAAGGGTCAGAGTCTCCCCCTTGCCTCTCCCTCAGAGCGAATCATGGAACCTGTTGGGTGCTCAGGGCAGCCCAGCTGGCCGGCTGATCCGCAAAGGACTCCTGGTTTCCCAGCAGCCCAGTGGCCAGGCCCAGGGCCTCCCGGTGGTACGCCTTGGGAGGGGAATGCTCCAGCACCCCGTGTCTCCTGGGCTGCCCCCACAGCCCACTCATAATTTATGAGGGAGTCCCAGGGCAGAGGAGACGCCTTCGGCTTTTTGTTTGGATGGTAATTTACAATGCTCGCTGCCCTGTGGTCACCTTCCTCTCTGCTCAAGTAGGAGAACACAATGTCCCCGTCTTGGTCTCCACAGAAAGGGTGCTTTCTCTGAGGGCGCCATGAATTGGCCTCGCCCCTGACAGCAGGGCAGGGGGTGGGGTGGGGTGGGGGCTGGGGCCGATTACCCAGCACAGATGAGAGCCATTAACAGAACGGAGCATGCTGCCAGCTTCAGGACAAATATTCCCCTGACCATAATACCCTCTTCACGAGCCCTCAAGTGGCCCAGCCTGGTCCCGGGCTCTTGCAGGCACACACCCATCGTTTCTGACTGGCCGGGAGCAGGGCGGAGAGGGCAAGAGAAAGGCAGGACCTCAGGGCATCCCCAGAGATTTTGGCCCCTATGGCCTATTGTATGCCCCCTGGCAGACAAAGAACCACCTCCCAGCCTTTTAGTAGCAAGTCTCTTTAGCCTCATCAATAAATCAGCGGCCAGATAAAACTCTTCTGCTGCGGCCCAGGACAGGACGCTGGAAGACCCCCTTCTCGTTTCTTTGCTGGGTGCCCTGGGCTAGGGGCCATGGCCAGCTCTCCCCATTTGGTTTTAATTCTTCTCCAGCCCCCTCCACCCCCAGCTTTCTTTGTGGCTTTTCTCCTTTCTGTCCACCCCTGTGTGGAACAGAAGCTGGGTCTTCGAGGCCTGAATCCGCGGGATTGTTTCCATCATCAGGCGCATTCACGCCTGCCCCTCCCCTGTTGTAAAACACTGGCCCTGCCCAGAAACAGCGGCCCCATTGTGCGGAGCCCCATACCACCCAGATTTCACCTCCATCTTCGCAGAGCCCCCCTTTTGTTTCCAGTCAAAAGAAAGCCTTTGCTGAGGGGAGGGGAGGGATGTTCCTATTGCTTCCACTAACACGGAGGTTAAAGGAAGATTGATGGGAGAAAGTTCACCTAGCAAACCGGGAGAGCTTTCTGGCCGGCCAAGGCCAGTTGTTTCATTGTCCCCAGCCATGTTTTTTGTTAATTATCTCTCACTCTCTCCTTTTATTCAGGAGAAAAGGGGCAAAGCAGGGAGAAAGGAACAGGATATCGAGGTCAGGGGTCCCACTGGGCCACCGAGGTATCTCGTTTGCAGTGTCCGCCTGGGTGAGGCCGCGGCTGAGCCTGGCCTAGCTTGGGGGTGGAGAGGAGAGGTGACCATCCAAATAATAACTAATTTGATCCTTCCATTGATGGGAGGTAGAAACCTCCCACCGCCCACCCACCTTTTTGCTCCCATCCTCTGGGCCCCTTTCCCAACTCACACGCCTTCTCTTCTTCCAGCTCCCGTCCTCCTCTACCCAGTGCCTGCCTCTCTCTCTCTCTCTCTCTCTCTCTCTCTCTCTCTCTCTCTCTCTCTCTCTCTCTCACACACACACACACACACACACACTATTTTTCTTTTTAAAATTTAAGCCCCACAGAACTGTAAGGGGGCTTTGGGGAAGGGGGAAAAAGTTGGTCCAAACAAGAACATGTTGCCAAGGAAATAAACCTTGGTGAGGATAGGCATTAAAGGCCAGCTGCTGGCTTTGGCCAGCCTCAGACGCTGTGGTCAGGACAATGATTCTTAATGGCAGGGCTCCAGCTCCCAACATAAATAGGGCTTGGCTGAAAGGGGAGGAAATGGGACAAAACATTTCCTTGGGTACCACTGGCAGAGAAATAACATCAATTTCAGTTTGGGGGGTGGGGAGCCAAAGAACCTCCCTGTTTCCCCACATTAGCAAAGGCAAATTCATAACTAGCCAACAAAGTACCTTTGAAATGCAGCTGCACTCTGCGAACACACTGCCTTTTTCCACCCAGAGAGACAACCCGCTCTTGACCAGAAAGAGGGGCAAAAGAAAGAAAAAGAGGGAAAAAACAGCACCCCCGCACACTATTGAAGATCCACAAGTGTGAGAGTAGGGGAGGGTGGGGAGGGCTGGGCGGGAAGGGAAACGGAGGGGTCTTGGCAGATGCAGAAGATAAGCTCTCCCTTGCATAGTGCAACCTTCTTTGGCTTCCCAAGAGGAAGGCTTCGATGAATGGCCACACAGAGGCTTGGAAGAGGGCTGTGCACAGGCAGCTGTTGGCCCAAGACGGCCATGTGGCCAGGAAGGAAGGAGCCGGGGCAGGCCTGGCTTCCAGGTACCGGGCTCTGGGATCCCAGCGCCTCCAAGGAAGAGGCCAGCTGCTGCCCCCCTGGGTAGAGGGGCCCTGGGAAGGTCTCCCAAGAGGAGGCAGGAACGGGCCCCCCAGCTGCCCACTGATGTTTCTCCATAACGGCACTTGAGGAGTGGAGGACAAAGATGGGATTCAGGGCGCATGCCACCCCCAGCTCTCCACGCCTGTCCAGGATCGACCATGAGCTCAGCTGCACAGGTCTCGGGGGTGAGGGGCCTTGTCCGGACAAGGACTGCAGGAGCCCAAGTAGGAAATCGATGCAATGGGAATGTTCATTGAGGGTGAGCAGAGAGATCGCAACAATGATCTTTAACAACGATGAATTTAAGCAGCAACAAGGACCAGAAATGTCATAAAGTCGGAAGATACCACACACACACACACAATGGATGCATTATCTGTGTATTCATATACATATAGAGACTTCCAAAAGTGTGTGGCGGCATGAAATGAAGAGATCTGGGTCAATCAGGGTGCAGTAGAGCACCAATGGGTCACCCAATATGCCTCTGTCCCTGGAGGCTTCCCCACTATCAGGACCTGAGAGCCACCCCCACTCTAGACTAGACGGGGGCATGTACAGAGGTCTAGGCAAGAGGTAAAACTCACAACACATGGAACCCAGACACGGGAATGGGAATAGAGATACCAAAAGTTTAGGGGGAGGTGAGATGGGGAGGGAAGGGGGCGCCGATCGCAATGAATGGCACATAATCACACACACACACACACACACACACACACACACACACACCAAGCCAGAGGGAAGAGCAACACAAACCAGAGGGGAAGGAAGACAGTGGTTGGTGTGAGATTTGAAAATAATAAACAATCTACACTCTATCAGGGGACCACAAGGTTTGGCGGGTGGGGAGGAGGGAGGGAAAAAAGGAGGAGCTGATCCTAAGGGCTCAATGGAAAGTAAATGTCTAGAAAAGAATGATGGAAATATGTCAGATACAATTGATGTATGGTTTGTAACAAGAGCTCTAAGAGCCCCCAATAAATGATTTTTAATTAAAATAATAATTTTTTAAAAGAAATTAAGAGATCATTGAATTGCTCCAAGACGTGTTTACACACACACACACACACACATGCACACACACACAAACACACACACAAACACACACACACACACACGCACAGACACGTACACGGTGGCTGGCGAGGCGCTCTGGTGGCACAGTGGTTGTGAGGTGGGTCACTAACCACAGGTTCCTAGTTGGAAACCACTAGCCACTCCACAAAGCAAGACAAGGCCTTCCACTCCCGAAAGTGGAAGGTCTCCAGTCTCAGAAATGGCCATGCTGTGCACAGGGCTGCTGCCGATTGGCACGGACTGGAGGACAGTGAGCAATTGTGTGTGTTGCTGTGGCGTCCACTCAGCACGCACGAGCGAGCCATGTGTCCTAGTAGAACTCTGCTCCACGGAGTTTTCCGTGGCGGACTTCCAGAAGCAGACCAGCAGGCAGCTCTCTTCTAGGGCAGCTCAGGGGGCGGCAGGGGTGGTACTGGAACCTCCAGCTTTGGGGGAGCCATTGAGTTGTTCACCGTTTGTACCCGGAAAGAGGAGCCCTAGACATAATTTGTGGCACAACTCCACGAACTTTTATCTCCATTTTTCCATGAACATCTTCGAGCCTCCTCATGGTATAGATCTGATATATCTGAGGGTCATCAAACGTGATGCTGGAAAATCTTATAGACCTTGAAAAGCAAAAATCAAAATAGGAAACGATTGGCACAGCCTCCAGCTCAGCGTCCGTCCTTCTGCAGGCCACGTTTCGGTCTCTCCAACCCTCCCTGAGGAAGCTGTCACGCTTCCGTTTACTCCACATCCAAACCACCGTTTTGGCATCTTGGGGGACTTACTTGTGTTCCTTTTCAGTGCTCTTTGAGTTTAGGGGACAAGAAGAAATCTGAAAGGGGAAGGTCAGGGCTGCAGGGTGAGTGAGGTAAGATTTCCCACCCAAACTCTCCAGGACGGCCCTGCAGAATGAGTGGGTGCATTGCTGTGCAATTTTCCTGGCCTTTTGTCCACCAACAGAGTTTTCAATGTCTTAGAGCTTCTTCACATTAAACTCCCGCAACCATCCTGCCTACACGCCAAGAAACATCCAGCCAGGTTACCATCTCTATCTTTCTGTCTGGAGTTCATCTCTGAGGTCTTCCCAGCATTCCTGAAACATTTAGTCCGTCTAAAACCCGCTGTCCTATGTGGGGCCACATTCCCATAAACTCGTTACCAAGCTTCAAGGGTTTTGGAAGATTTCCAGTTGAATTTTGTTAAACATTTGACATGAGCTATGACCCCCAAATCATATTTTTCTTCTTGTGGCACACACACACACACAAAATCCATGTTTTGGAAGGCTTAGCAAGACTACAAGTATATTACTGAGAACTTGACTGCAATCATCCACTGAGTGCAGAGACATGTTCAAACATGTTTTGTTGGCAATCAATCTGTGGAAGTATGAACTGGAGCCCCAGGACCACTCATTTTTCACTTCGCCCTTGTGTGTGTGTGTGTGTGTGTGTGTGTATTATAGAAGTTAACGATTGGACACACCTTTGCAACACTTCTCTATAGACTAATCTCTCCCTCCACGTATCTCAAGGCTCACATCTCTTCCACTGCCCCCCCCTTCTGCTGCTGGGTGTCATAGGGTGTGTCTATAGCTCATGTGGTCTCTTCTCCAGCAACTTCTTGTAGCACCATGGATGAGCGCACACAGCGAGATGAAAGAGTATTTCTGGAAGCCTTTGCTGTCCTCAGGAAATTAGCGATAACTTCAGAGGAGTGACCACAATCTCACAAATAAACCCTGCTAAAACTACACATAGTCTCCAGTTGAAATATATCTTAATGACATCCCAGAAGATGCCACAGCTACTCCAAGACCATACCCGCAGACACAAGGGAAGTGTGAATGAGGAGACACCAGAATGGAAAAGACAGTAATCTTAATTGTGGTTAGAAAAAAACCACTCAAATCAATTTTATGAAAACAAATTACTACACAAACACGTTGGTGGGGCCCCTCTCAAACCTTGCAAATGACGGTTCCTTAAGCTGAAGCTCCATTGGCTTCCCTGTGAAGCTGCCTCTCTGTACACAGGTTACACAGCCAACATCAATAGTCCCATACCTAGATTAACATCATCTTCCCCATACATCTCCTTCACTGATTTCCCACAAGGAGAAATCTCTGGACCTCATGGTCTTCTACGCTGGAGGGTTCTTTTTTTGCAAGGTTCTTATTTGTGTCCTAATGATCCTAAGTTCCTCCAAGGACATGGACAATGTCGTATTCACACATATCAGTAAAGAACAAACTTGGGTCTCATCTCAAAAAACACATGTTGGCTAGAAAGAACCAATTTGGAAACTTTACTACCTGAACTGGGCTTTACCTTAAACACACCCATAGCAGATTAAAGGGAACTTAACTACTCCTTTGGATTTGGCTGAAATGCTCTTATAGAGAAGAAGCAGGTGGCTACTCTTCCAAGCTCACGGATTTGGAAATCATTGGATTTTAGTTCACATCTTTCGCTTTTGAGGTTGACCAATAATTGGCAATTTAAGACTGCTCTGTGGGTACTGAACTACTGGCAGTTCCCTGTCAAGCGTCAGAAGCTCAGGCCGAATTCGGAAGAGGACGTGGGATATCATTGCTGATGTCAGATGGATGGATCTTGGCTCAAAGCACAGAATAGCAGAAGGATGTTTGTTTATGTTTCACTGACTAAGCAACGACACTCAAGGCATAATAAACCATGGGTAACCGTGAGAAGAATGGGAATTCTGAAACACCTCATTGTGCCCCTTAGGAACTTGTACATCGACCAAGAGGCAGCTGTGCCAACAGAGCAAGGTTTAGAATCAGGACAAGTGTGTGTTGGGGTTGTAACCTCTCTGTGTGCTGAGCAAATCATCAGAGAAGCTGGATTATATGAAGAAGGGTACGGCATGTGGATTGGAGGAAGGCTTGTAACAACCTATGATCTGCAGACGACACAACCTTGCTTGCTGGAAGTGAAGAGGACTTGATGCACCATATGATGAAGAACAACGATTGTAGTTTCAGTATGGATTACAACTCAATGTAAGGAAGACCAAAATCCTCACAACTGTGCCAATAGGTGACATATGGCAAATGAAGAATCGTTTCAAGTTGTTGAAGATTTTGTCTTACTTAGATACACACCCAATGCTCACGGAAGCAGCAGTCAAGAGATCAAAAGACAGATTGCATTTGGTAGATCGCTGCACAAGACCTCTTTAAGGTATTGAAGTGTAAGGATGTTACTTTGAGGACTAAGGTTTGCCTAACCCAAACCATGGTATTCTCCATTGCATCATATGCATGTGAAAGTCGAACATTGACTAAGAAAGACCATCGGAGAATAGATGCATTTGAATTGTGCTGCTGGAGAATAATATTGAAAGAATCATGCACTAAACAGATTTGTATTGGAAGAAGTAAGGCCAGAGAGCTCCTTAGAGGCAAGGATAGCAAGACTTCATCTTGCACATTTTGGACATATTGCTAAGAGACCAGTCCCTGGAGAAGGACATCATGTTTGGGAAAGTGGAGGGTGGTGAGAAGGAGGAAGACGGTCCTCAGCGAGATGGACTGACTCAGGGGCTGCATCAGTGGGCTCAGGCACAGGAGCAATGCAGGATGACGCAGGACCAGGCAGTGTTTCTGCTCTGTTGTGCACAGGGTCACTATGAGTCAGAGCCAACTCGATGGCACCTAGCAACAAAACAATATATGCTTGCTACTTTGTAAGTATTCTATTTTGCATGTCTGCTTATTATGACATGTCTTTGTGTCACAGTTTTGTGTTAGCAAATGAGTATTATTAAAATGTTCCCCTTGGATCTAACCCTCCTTGTTTTACTGAAGTGTTCAATCACTTTTTAATTTGTACAAGTTAAGTGTTCATGCATTTAGTCTAAAAATCTTTCCTACATGTGTATACTTTCCCTCTTCTCAATAGTATTTTGAATTCTATACCATTGACTAAATTAATGATATTACTATTAGAACTACCAAATATCCAATGTGGGTTATTTATATTATCAGTGAATGTCCCAAATCCATTTACAGAGCCCCCACCGGGACGAAGGCTCCATTGAATTCCCTCGGTCCATTAACCAAGGATGTGAGCCGTCTTGTTCCCAGACAGAATGCAATAGAAAGGGGATACCTGCAGATATAATTAGGTAAAAATTTAACATTTTACCATCTGTTTCCCCATTTTTAACTTGTTCTAGTTTTTATGATTTTGTGCTTTCTTTTGGATCGAGGTTTTACTGGGTGTGTTTTTTTCTCTATTGTTCTTTAAAAAAATAATTTCTATTGTTCTTGTTGGGTTTGGGGCTTTGTTTTTGAATGATTTTATTTCTATGAACTGCAGCATAGGTAAATCTATAGAGACAGCACCTAGAGTAATAGTTTCATAGGGTTATGACAGGGGAAGTCGTGTGGTAATGGGAAGCTAGTAATAATGAATACTAGAAAGAAGGAAATGTTCTAAAATTGATCGTGCAACTCTCTTTAATATGGTTTAACTACTGAATTGGAGGATACATGAGTGATGTGTGAAAAATCTGTTGACAAAAAATACATGTGACACACCAGAGGGACTCCGCAGAGTCCAGCCCAGGAGAGTTGCTCAGAGTGAAATTCAACGCCACTGGATCGCAGGAGGTGCATCATAAAGATAAGTAGGCACAGATCCACGGGGTTTTGAGGGGCTGGGGGCTTTTGGCTTACCTCAGTGGAAGCCGGCTGGGGCTCGACCCTAGTCCAGCTGCCGGATCTGCCCAAGCCGGGACCATTTGGAGCCTGTAGCAGGGCTTGGTCTCAGCACAGCCACAGTTTTCCCCCTACCTGCCTCAGGGCAGGGACAGGATGCTTGTGACTCCACTGGCAGGGATCGGGGTTCAGCTACATTGTTGCTTCTATTTGCGTCTCTGCTCTATATTCCAACACAGCCTTGGAGGGCTGCGCAGGGGCTTTTTCAAGGCGCAGCCGCAGCCGCAGCCGCGCCGCCTTGTCTGAGCAGGGACTAAACCCAACCCCACACAGCTCCATAGGCAGGGATCAAGCTTCAGCTACACTGCGGTGTCTGTTAACATCTCTGCTCTCTGTCCCCCCACATCTCTGGGGGCTGCTCAGCAGTTTTCTTGCGACCCTTCTTGGGGCTCAGCGGCAGACTACCCCTGGGGCTTGGGGCAGGGAGGAAGCCCTTGCAGATCCGCAGGCAGGGAGTGGGACTCAGCTACATAGTTTCTTTTGCTTCCCTCGCTTCCCTGTACCCCTGCACAGGCTAGTCTCACTTTTTTATTTTTCTCCCCCCCTTGTTCCTGCCCTGCTCTCTCACACTCCATTGCGGATTTACGGGGCACTCCCATTGCCCTAGGGCATTTGCGCCTGGGTCACACCCAGCTAGGTGAGCTCCACCCTGCATAGATAGCCCAAGGCTAGGGTAAGGCCTGCTTGCTCTCCAGGGGATACTCCTCAGACTTCTCACCAGGGAGTTCCTGCCTGTGTACCTGGGGACATAAGGCAGCTCAGCCAACACTTATCAATATTCAAACCAATAGCAGGACCTTCAGCCCAGCCTCTGCAACACTGGGGCAGGCAGTTGATCTGCCATCTGGGGCACTCCCCTGATAGGGAAGCCACAGGAAGATAAAGTGGTAAATTAATCCCGTAGCAAAATCAGCTGTAGGTTAATCCCTTAGCAAAATCAGCTGTAGGCAGATCGAAGAAGCATTCCTATAAGTCTTCCAGAGAGAGACTAGAAAATGGCACCTGGTCCCTCAAAAACAACTCAACGCAAACAGCCATCACCCCCAACGACCTCAACGAAAAAACAGGAGAAACAAAAGATGAAGGCAGAAGATGTCCTGAATATAGCAACATACATAGAAGAAGCAGACATTGAGATGCCATACAAAGAAACTCTCAGAATGCTGCTTGGAGCCATGCAGGATATGAGGGAAACAATACAGAAAAAGGATGAAATGATAGAGGAGATAAAAGACATACACCAAAGGAAAATACAGGAGCTTAAGGAGCAGATAACGAAAAACAATAGCAGAATCATGTTCCTTGAGAATCGATTGGAGGAATCAGAGAACCGCATCAGTGTCGTGGAGGACAGCCAAGCAGACTTTAATAAACATGAACAAAAATCTAATAAGAGCATCAGAGAAGCCGAAGAAAACCTAAGAGCTATGTCTGATGCTATGAAGTGGAACAACATTAGAATTATTGGCCTACCGGAGGAAGACACAACAAAGAAGTCATCTGCAACAATAGCGAGAGAAGTCTTGGAGGAAAACTTCCCCAGCCTAATGAATGAAAACCAAGCAACCATCCAGGAGGCTGAAAGAACACCAGCACAACGGGACCCCAAGAAGAAATCACCAAGGCACATAATAGTTAAACTTTCAAACCTTGAGCAAAAGGAGAAAATCATGAGAGCAGCTAGGGAAAAGCAAGCAATCACATATAAAGGTTCCCACATAAGGATATGCTCAGACCTATCAGCAGAAACTATGAAAAAAGGAGAAAGTGGAGTAACATATTCCAAAAATTGAAAGAAAACAACGCAAATCCAAGAATACTCTACCCAGCCAAATTATCGATCAAGATCGATGGAGAAGTAAAAGTCTTCCCAGACAAGGAAAAACTCAAAAAATACGTTACAACAAACCCAGCCTTACAAAAGATCCTTGCCGACTCAGTATGGGCAGAAGAACAACACTCACCAAGCACAAATAAGAGACCAACACATAGAACAACCTCACCCAGAGCACAACAAAGAGAAAACAGACCCCAAGATAGCAATGGCTTAAGGATGGAAAGAAGTCAAGAATGATACACACACAAAACACACACTAATGAGAAAGGAAAGTAGGAAAACTCCCAACACAAAAAGTATAAAATGGCATCACAGAGTCCGCACATGCAGATAATAACCCTGAATATCAATGGCCTGAACTCAGGCATTAAAAGACTGAGACTAGCAGAATGGCTTAGAAAGCACAACCCATCAATTTGCTGCCTACAGGAGACACATCTCAAGGCTACAGACAAAAATAGGCTGAGAATCAAAGGCTGGAGAAGGACCTACCAAGCAAACAGCAATACAAAAAAAGCAGGGGTTGCAATCCTTATCTCGGATAAAATTGACCTCAAAGTGCAAACCATAAAAAGAGATAAGGAGGGACACTATATAATGCTCAAGGGAATGATAGACAATGAACCACTAAGCATTGTAAACATATATTCCCCGAATGAGAGACCAGCTCAATACGTCAACCAAACACTCCAAAAGATTAAGAAAGAAATCACAGACTCGACAATTATAGTGGGTGACTTCAACACACTACTCACTGAGAAAGATAGATCACAGGGAAAGAAACTCAACAAGGAGACTAGAGAGCTAAACTCCACAATTAGACAATTTGACCTAATAGATATTTACAGAGCTTTTCATCCAAATACAAAAAATTTCACATTCTTTTCAAGTCCCCATGGCACATATTCGAAGATAGACCACATGCTGGGGCATAAGGCAAATCTACATAAATTTAAGCACATTGAAATAATACAGACCTCTCTCTCTGACCACTGTGCCATAAGACTGGAAATCAACAAAAGGAAGACAAAGAAAATAAGAGCAAATAATTGGAGGATGAATAACTCTCTACTGCAAAAGGAGTGCATACTGGTGCAGATCTGAGACGAAATCAGAAAATTTCTAGAAACCAACGAAAATGAGCACACGACGTACCAAAACTTATGGGACACAGCAAAGGCAGTCATCAGAGGAAGGTTCATAGCAATACAAGCACACCTAAGAAAGAAAGAGAGACTCATGACGGATACGCTGAAACAAAATTTACAAAAACTAGAGCTGAGTCAGCAAGACAACCCTACTAATAGCAAAAGAAAAGAAATTATGAAAATCAGGGCTGAGATTCAGGAGAGGGAAAATAAAAAATCTATGGAAAAAATTAATATCGCTAAAAGTTGGTTCTTTGAAATGATAAACAGGATTGATAGACCATTGGCAAACCTAACCAAAGAAAGGAGGGGACAAATCTCAATAGCAAGAATAAGGGATGAAAGAGGGGTCATTACAACAGACCCTAATGAAATCAAAAGGATAGTTACACAATACTATGAAGGATAATACTCCAATGAATTCAACAATTTGGAAGACATGGACAAATTCCTGGAAAAACAATCCCTCCCTAGACTCTCCTCGGTGGACATCAAGAATCTCAACAGACCCATAGCAATAGAAGAAATAGAAAAGGTTATCAAGGGATTACCAACAAAAAAATCCCCTGAACCAGATGGATACACTGGAGAATTCTATCAAGCATTCAGGGAAGAACTAATACCAATCCTACACAAACTTTTCCAGAACATAGAAAAAGATGGCAAACTCCCAAACTCCTTCTATGAAGCTAGTATAACTCTGATACCCAAACCGGGCAAGGATCCCACAAGAATCGAGAACTACAGACCGATATCCCTAATGAACATTGATGCAAAAATCCTTAACAAAATATAAGCCAACAGAATACAAAAGTATATAAAACAAATAATTCACCATGACCAAGTGGGATTCATACCATGGATGCAGGGATGGTTCAACATACGAAAGACCATTAGTATTATTCGTCACATTGACATGAAAAAGTATAAGAATCACATGATAATATCAATAGACGCAGAAAAAGCATTCGACAACATCGAACACCAATTCCTGTTTAAGACACTAGCGAAGATAGGAATGGAAGGAAAGTTCCTCAAGACAATACAAGCTATATATGAAAAACCAACAGCCAAAGTCATAGTCAATGGAGAAAAGACTAACACAATCCCACTGAAAAAGGGGACCAGACAAGGATGCCCCTTGTCTCCACTCCTATTTAATATCGTGCTGGAGGTTTTAGCTAACAGCATAAGGCAAAGAAGTGACATCAAAGGTATTCGTCTGGGGAAGGAAGAGGTAAAACTATCGTTATTTACAGATGATATGATTTTATATATGGAAAATCCCAAAAGTTCCACAAGGGGAGTACTGGAAGCAATAGAGGAGTTTGGCAGAGTGGCAGGATACAAGACCAACAAACAGAAGTCCATCGGACTGTTATACACATCAGATAAGATCACAGAAGAGATCAAAAAGGTGGTACCCTTCACAATAGCCAAACACAAATTGAAATATCTAGGGATACACCTGACTGAAAAAACAAAAGATCTATATAGGGAAAACTATAGAACACTATTACAAGAAACCAAGAGCGACCTCAACAAATGGAAGAATATTCCATGCTCTTGGATCGGGAGACTTAATATAGTTAAGATGTCAGTTCTGCCAAAAGCACTATATAAGTTTAATGCTCTCCCGATACAATTACCATCATCTTTCTTCAAAGAAATGGAAAAACTTATTACCATCTTCATATGGAGAGGGAAGAAGCCCAGAATTAGCAGAGAACTCCTCAAGAAGAAAGACACCGTGGGAGGGCTTGCTTTACCTGACTTTGGCACATACTATGCAGCCACAGTTCTCAAAACTGCATGGTATTGGTACAATGACAGATACTCAGACCAATGGAAAAGAACTGAAAACCCAGAAATAAAAGCATCAGCATACACACAGCTGATCTTTGACAAGGGCCCCAAAAATATCAAATGGGAAGCCAATGCCCTCTTTAACAAGTGGTGCTGGAAAAAATGGATATTTACCTGCAGAAAAATGAAGCAAGACCCTTATCTCACTCCATCCACAAGAATAAACTCAAGGTGGATCACAGACCTTGAAGTTAAACCCCAAACTATTAGGGCCATCAATGAGGGAATTGGGACCAACTTGAGAACTTTGGCGCAGGGAATACACAGGCTATCAGAAATAGGGAAGGACACAAACACAGAGGAGGCACAAATTGACAAATGGGATATACTGAAGATAAAACACTTGTGTACATCTAAAAATTCACCAAGAGAGTAATAAGAGAGTCCACAGACTGGGAAAACATCTTTAGCAATGACACATCAGACAAAGGTCTTATTACTAAAATTTACAATACTCTGCTAGATTCCAAAAAGAAAAAAACCAATAGCCCACTTGAGAGGTGGGCAAAGGACTTGAACAGAAATTTTACAGGGACAGAAATCTGAATGGCCAACAAACATATGAGAAAATGTTCCTGATCTTTAGCCATAAGAGAAATGCAAATTAAAACAATAATGAGGTTCCACCTGACACCCTCAAAGGTAGCCCCAATTCAAAAAATCAGAAAGCAACAAGTGTTGGAGGGGCTGTGGAGAGACAGGAACTCTCATCCACTGTTGGTGGGCCTGTAAGTATGTACAGCCACTTTGGAAATCAATCTGGCGATACCTAAAACAGATGGAAATAGAGTTACCATACGACCCAGCAATCCCCCTACTGGGCATATACCTAGAAGAGGCAAGAAACAAACCAAGACCAGACATCTGTGCTCCAATGTTCATTGCGGCACAGTTCACAATTGCAAGGAGTTGGAAGCAACCCAAATTTCCATCAACTGACGATTGGATTAAAAAACTGTGGTATATACATACAATGGAGTACTCCGCATCACTAAAAAGCAGTGATGAACGTATGAGGCACATAGCGGCATGGGAAGAACTGGAGGAAATCATTCTAAGCAAGGTAAGTCAGGCACAAAAGGACAAGTACAACATAAGCCCGCTGAGGTAAGAATTAAAAAAAAAATTTTAAAGCAAAAGTGGCATAGGGGAAAAAGCTACTGTATACAAACATTTTAGGGGTGAAGACTGTGTAGTATGGAAGAGACCAGACCAAAACCAGGGATGTACATGGTACACAATGGTGGAGGAGGTGGGGAAAGGAAAACAAAAGGATGAATACAAGGAAGAAAATGGTAATGGGGGCATGGGGCATTAATCCACCCAAGGGGAAGGTATTGTTTATATCTCCACAGGGAAAGTGGGACCAGACTTCAACCCAGTGCCGCAAGGTGTGAATGCAATATACCAGCATGGAGTAGGGAACCAGTGGAGAGGTCTGGGAGGCTGGCCCCAGCACCATAAATTAAGTGGATTCCTGCCCCTCCCCGAAAAGAATTTGTTCCAAAGGACGACATTGACTCTGCAGCTCCGGGAGATGAACATATCTGATCAGAGCACACGGGAGCAGATGAAGGGGCAGGAGGAGACAGTGGAGCACAGCCTGGCCCACCAGGCCGTGATGATGATGTTCCTGAGTAGAGCAGCCAGTCCACAGAGAGAACAACATGGCTGGCCCCACTATGAGAAATGATGCCAATCGGTGACTAAGGGCGATACAGGGGACTGCACCGGAGACACAATGTGGGAACTGCACCTGACCTGATCCCACCACACCGAGGCAAATCACTGGGGGAGTGCAGCAGAACAGCAAGGGAATGGAGTGGCAAGGTCCCCGGGGAATGCTGAAAGTGGACTTTGGGGCCAGGGCGTGGTGCCCCAACAGACTGGACTGGAAAACGCTCCTAAGGGCCAGCAAATGATCCCTGAACTAAGTACAAGCTTTTCTCTTGTGAACTGTTTTGTTCTGTTCTTTGTCAGTGGTTTGTTTTTGTTGTTTTGTTGTCTGGTTGTATACTGTTGCTTTGTTTTCCTCTGTCTTGTTTTCGTGCATGTTAGTGTCTCCACAGGTCTGTCTGAATAGGACAGGCTGGATGAACTATCTGGAGGAAAAACAACGGGACTGACAGTTCCGGGGGGACTTGGGGTAGGGGGGTAGGGGGGGTAAGGAAGTGGTGTTAACAAACACAGGAACAAGGGATAAACATGGGACCCCAAATGGTAGAGAGGGGGGAGTGACAGGCCTGGTGGGAAATGATCAAGGGTAAGGTTGCTTAGAGAAGAGGTATACTCTAGCCCAGGTGGTGACGAAGCATGGTAGTAGGGCAGGAGGAAAGTCAAGGGAGATGGAGGAAAGAGCTAGGAGTCAAAGGGCATTTATGGGGGTCTAGACAAGGACACGTACATGCAAATATATATAGGAGGATGGGGAAATAGATCTATGTGTCTATATTTATAGGTTAAGTATTAAGGTGGCGGAAGGACCTTGGGCCTCTACTCAAACACTCCCTTAATGCATGAATACCTTCTTTTATTAAATTGGAACTGCATGATGCTCACTCTCCCGACACAATGGCTGGGGCCAAAGTGGGTGAACAAGTAAATATGGTGAAGAAAGCTGATGGTGCCGGCTATCAAAAGAGATAGTGACTGGGGTCTTAAAGGCTTGAAGATAAACAAGCCGCCATCTAGCTCAGAAGCAACAAAGCCCACATGGAAGAACACACCAGACTGTGTGATTGAGTGGTCCCAAAGGGATCAGTTACCAGGCATCAAAGAACAAAAAATCATATCATTGACTGCACACCTCCATGATAGGATCGCTGAAGACAAATGGGTGCATAAGCAAATGTGGTGAAGAAAGCTGATGGTGCCTGGCTATGAAAAGAGATAGTGTCTGGGGTCTTAAGGACTTGAAGGCGAACAAGCGGCCATCTAGCTCAGAAGCAAAAAAGCCCACATGGAAGAAGCACACCGGCCAGTGTGATCACGAGGTGCCAAGGTACCAGGTATAAGGCATCATGCAAAAAAAAAAAAAGATATAAGTGTGTGTATGTATGTGTATATGTATATATGTATATATGTATATGTATATATGTATATATATACCATATTAAATGAAGGGGGAAGTGCAGAGTGGAGACCCAAGGCCCAAGTGTCGGCCAATGAAGATCCCCTCATAGAGGGGTTTAGGAGAGGAGATGGGTTAATTAGGGTGCGATGTAGTACTGATGAAGAACACAGCTTTCCCCCAGATCCTGGATGCTTCCTCCCCCCAACTACCATGATCCGAATTCTACCTTGCAGGGCTGGATAGGACAGAGGCTGTACACTGGTACATATGAGGGCTGGAGGTACAGGGAATCCAGGGTGGATGATACCTTCAGGACCAAGCGTGTGAGGGACGATGCTGGGAGAGTGGAGGGTGAGTGGGTTGGAAAGGGGGAACTGATTACAAGGATCCACATGTGACCTCTTCCCTGGGAGAGGGACAGCAGAGAAGGGGGGAAGGGAGACTCCGGATAGGGCAAGATATGACAAAATAACGATGTATAAATTACCAAGGGCACATGAGGGAGGGGGGAAAGGGGAGGGAGGGGAAAAAAAAGAGGACCTGATGCAAAGGGGTTAAGTGGAGAGCAAATGCCTTGAGAATGATTGGGGCAGGGAATGTATGGATGTGCTTTATACAATTGATGTATGTATATGTATGAACTGTGATAAGAATTGTATGAGCCCCAATAAATTGTTTAAAAAAAAAAGAAATTCAGGTAGTATAGATTCAAAAAAAAAAAAAGAAAAGAAAAGATCATCCTCCCAATGGGGAAGAACAACAGAAATGTGGGTGTAAGATATGAAAATAATAATAATTTATAATTTTCCAAAGGTTCATGAGGATTGAACGGTAGAGGAGGAAGGGGGAAAAAGAGGAGCTGATGCTAAGGGTTCAAGTAGAAAAATGTTTTGCAAATAATGATGGCAACATATGTACAAATGTGATTGATACAATTGATGTTATAAGAGCTATAAGAGTCCCCAATAAATTATTTATATACAAAAAAAAATTACCAAGGGCACATGAGGGAGTGGGGAAAGGGGAGGGAGGGGGAAAAAAAAGAGGACCTTATGCAAGGGGCTTAAGTGGAGAGCAAATGCTTTGAGAATTATTGGGGCAGGGAATGTATGGATGTGCTTTATGCAATTGATATATGTATATGTATGGATTGTGATAAGAGTTGTATGAGTCCTTAATAAAATGTAAAAAAAGAAAAGAGGAGAAAAAAATGATTAGGGCAAAGACTGTACAGATGTGCTTTATACAACTGATGTATGTATATGTATGAACTGTGATAAGAATTGTATGAGCCCCAATAAATTGTTAAAAAAAATACATGTTGGAAAATGAGTGAAATTGCGTAAAACCCCAAGGCTAATGGCTTTCCCAAGAAGGCTTGTTCTTCCACACTTGAGGTGAAGCATGAAAGACAGCGTGTAGAACTGGTCATTCCTGTCATTAGGCATCGATGTGTTGACGCACGGTGAATCCGTGTGACAGAAGGGGAGGGCCCACAGGTCTTCTAGTCTGGAATCTTCGTGGGAGCAGCTCACCATGTCTTTATCCCATGGAGTCCTTTGTGGATTCCAATGGCCAATATTTTGATTAGCAGCTGAGTTTTGACTCGTTGCGCCCTGGGAAGAGCCAGTACAGACGAGAAATAACGTGTTATCTCGAAAATTCCAGTGATGCCTTTGGAGGTTCTGCAAAGAAAATCCTCATCCGCCAAGTGTCCAGTGATTGTCCCTCCATTATCCCTGGCCCACTCCCATGTTCTACCAATTCACTGGGGAGGTCGAGTGACATCCAACGAGCATATTATCTGTTAGCTGCTGACATTGCCTGATGGACAATGGGAATGACCAACACCAAGCATTGATAGACGTTCCTATGATCCAGGCAACTACTCAAGGGGGTACGCTCTCTTATTAGCATAATATAGACTAAGGAAATAGAAATCTCAGATAGGTTAAGTGAACTTTTCAATGTCACATCGCTGTCAGAAGACTAGGGCTATAACCCCAGATCTGCTGGAGTACACTAATGAGCTCACTGCTTACTCGGGAAGGCAGTACAATGGGGTCTATAGTCAACAGAAGTGAGAACAGAGTGTTCTCTGAAAATGAAGAAAGAGGTGGATAATTCTGCTGGAGAAGGAGATAGGAACACTGGGGTGGTGACCCCCATAGCTTTGGGCTCAATGATTTCTAGCCTAAGTGTGTAAAGTGGGATGCCCATGTCTTCCAACAGAATTTGGAGAGTGACCCTTAGAAATCTGATGGTCGAGGTGGCTAACTGTTTCTGTAGGTCAGGCATTTCTGAATTCACTTTTTCTGGACTTTACTCTTTGGAGTAATGGGAGTGGGGATGGAAATAAGAACGTTTTGGTGGCAGCACGGGAGGGAGGGGCGAAAGAGAATGGGATTCAGAGAGGTGCCACTTTTTCAATGGGCCACTGACACTGATGGATCCTCTCTTTGGAGTTGAACAAGCTATTGACCAGCCTGCAGGCCCCTCGCTCACACAATTCCTCTCTTCAACTGAAGGGTCCACTCTGGCAAATGACCACGCCTTTCTCGAGTTCACCCTGCTCAGTTACTTGACCTTCCCCCTCTTCCACTCATCCAGCTCTGGGGTGGCTGGAAAGAGAGCATTCCAGGCCAAGGCTGAGGGACAGCGGCTTGATTCCAGGCTTTCTGCAATGGGGAAAGCTATCCACGACAGAGTGAGCAAGACCGTTGCTCTTCCCACACCAGTTAGAAGTCAGCAGTTTCCCAGTTCAGTTATGGGGACGCAGCCTGATTTCTCCCTAGGATTCAACAGCTAGCAAAAATGCGATTCCAACTTCTTCTGAGAGCTCTGGAGTCATTTCTCAGGCCTTCTTTCCCCTCTTGGTCGGTGGTGGTGATGAGAAGCGGGGATGAATCCGAAAACCTCGAAAAGTTCACCAACTGTACCAAATCAAACACGCACCTTTGTTATCTTATTTATGTTGCGAATAGCCGCAGCCGGGTTGGGTCTGACTCATGGCACAACAGGGTGAAATGCTACCCAGTCCTGCACCAGCCCCAAGATTTCAAATGAGAATACTGAGATCCACAGGGATTTTCACGGACTGGTTTTCGGAAGTAGCTCGCCAGGCCTTTCTTCCTTGTTCATCTTAGTCCAGAGGGTCCCCCGAAGGCTATTCAGCATTATAGGAACATACAAGTCCCAATGCCTGACTGGCTTGACTGTGCAGGGGACACATCGATCGAAAGAGGAACCTGGGCCTTCTTCTTGAAAGGTGAGCCTCATTTCTTCTCTATATTTTGCCATGATGGATACAGGGCCTTGAGATCGGAATCCCCATGCTCCTAAGAATACCAAGCCCACATTCCCTGGTCGATTGGGGCCCGGAGAGGAGGCCTCTCAGCTGGGCTGCAGCAGATGTACTGCCCACATAAGAATGGATACCATGGGCTTCCTCCAAAGCCTCCACTGTGTATGCTGAATGGCCCATAAACGTCTACATCCCACCCAATCTCATGTCACGGGCTTAAATGATGTGTCTGCTCTGTTTGAGCACCATATCAGAGAAGCCCTAAGGCATATTTTCAGGAAAGATCAATATGTGAAGGAATTTGATATGGAGAGAGCTTTCTGGTTTGGGAAAACCATGCTGTTGGCAACGTGCACAAGCAGCCACCACTGTGCTTGCATGTCTACGTTTGCGGAGCTTCTCATAAAACTGAGCCAGGCCAAATGCAAGATTTACAGAAGGAAAGAGAGATTCTTGCTCCTCCTGCTCACTCCTTCATCGGAGCTCTCCTTATTCAATATAACTGGAGACAGAGGAGGAAAGAAGCAAGCGTGAAACAATGGGGCATCTTTGCAAGAGGTCGTAGAGAAGGACATCCTTGTGGCTGCAAAGCTGTGCTTTCGGTCATGATAACACGAGGGAGCATGCCTTTCCCTGAGTCTCCATCTTTGAGCAAAGCTTAGAGCTGCGTGAGGATGTGGCTGTGTTTCTAGAACAGACTCAGTCATCTCACGCAGGTGCGCCTACTTTATTCTCGCAATTCCAGAACTCATTTCTTTGTTCTCGGTACTGAAGTTCAGCCCATTGGTATTCAATGTGGCTTGTTTCTCTTTTTCTCTTTCATTAATCATTTTATTGGGGGGTTCTTACAAATTTTATAACAACCCATCATTCCATGGTATCAAGCCCACTTGTACCTATGTTGCCATCAACATTTCCAAAGCATTTTCTTTCTACTTGAGCCCTTGGTATCAACTCCTCCCTCCCCACCCTCCGACCCTCGTGAATCTTTGATCAATTATGTATTATTATTGTTATTTCACATCTTACACTTCCCATTCTCTCCCTTCACCCTCATTTCTGTTATTCATCCCCCTTGGGGGAGGGCTATACATCCAACCTTGTGTTGGGGTCCCCCTTCCTCCCTGTGGCTTTCCTTCCCTTCCTGTCTTTCCCTACGAGTGAAGGCAGCCATGAGTTACAGAGCTACTTAAAATAAAAGTAGCTGTGGGCATTTTTATTTTATCTCAACTGATTTTGAATAGAGAAGTAAAAATACAGGAAAATCTGAAAAGTCAGTGCTGATGGGGAGAGCAGATGTATCCTTTGAAAACTGGTACAAGGCCTTTTGGGAATTATTTGGCAATCAATGCAGGTCAGAGGTCATAAAAATGTTTGTGCTCTTTGACCTGGTAATCTCATTCTTTGGAATTTATCTCAGAGAAGTAATTTATAAGAAGAAAATCATGTACGCATTGATAGATGTTAGCATTACTGTTTGTGATCATGCACAAGTAAAATTAACCTAGAGAATTAGGGATGATATCGTTATTAAAATATATTGTTATTAAAAATTACAAAGATCATAAATGGGTAGGGATTTGAAAACAATATTGACATCAGGTCTGCAGAATATGTTAAATGACTTTAAACCGTACACGGGTGAGTAAGAGTCAGAATCATAAGAGAATCAAATATCAAAAAATCATACAATCAATATATGGGCGCATTGTGTTGAAATCGAAAATTTCCCACCTTCTCATAGTTGGTATTTAATAACAAATGGTAGTTTGGGTTTAGGAGAGAGCTTCTATGGCACTCTAAAACTAAACCAAAGAGCTCCAAAGGAAACATACTGCCAGTACGTTGATGGTGACACACAGCGGCCCTCTCAGGCACAGCGCAGCCACTCCTTCGGATTTTCAGGAGTAGAAAGCCTCATCTTTTCAGGAGTAGAAAGCCTCATCTTCCTCTCTGAAGTGGCTGGTGCATTTGAACAGCTCACCTTACGGTTAGCAGCTCAACATGCAACCCACTACTACTACTTGATGGAGCATGTCTATGATCTCATTCCTTCATGGGTCTGTCTATGGTTTCTCGAGCTTTATATCTTGACAAGTCACTTGGGTCGCTTATTTCAAACGAAATACTGACTTTAGCACGGCTGCATGTGGCTGAGATGTCAGAAGCTGTGCCCCTGGCATTTCAAATACCGGCAGGATTGTCCTTGGTGAACAAGCCTCGGTGGGGCTTCCATCCTAAAGCAGACTAGGAAGAAAGACCAGCCCACTTCCTAAGATGAGCCTGTGAAAATCTTCTGGATCACACCAGAACATTGTCTAATCGCTTGCTTTGGACATGCCGCCAGGAAGCAATTGGAGAACATTGTGTTTGGTGAACTACGTGGCTGACAGGGAGCTCCTCAAGGAGGGAGATCGGCACAGCAGGAGTCAGGGCAGACTTGAAAATGCCAGCCGCGAGGATGAGGCAGGACCAGGCAACAGCTCATTCTGGGACGTATGGTCACCAGGAGTTCCGGGACTCAAAGGCAGTTATCAACTTATCAATGCAAGTGTACAGACAGTTACCTCGTAGTAGGGGTGGTACTCCCAGATAAAGATCAAAGGCTTTCATGTGGGTCACACTTCAACAGGAAGAAAACAAACACCCCCACAAATGGGCTAGTGAGCAACATCACAATGAATGGAGTGGAAAAAAAGGTGTGCTGGAGGATTTCCTTGTACCTGGATCCACAATCAGCATTTGTGTTAGGCTGGGTTTTCGAAACCAATGACGCTGGTGGGTGGATGTCTGTAGAAAGAGATTGATAGCAAGCAATGGCTTGCCCAGTTGTCGAAGGAAGTCCAGTCCAGTTCAGTTCAAGGCCATGGGCCAAATGTAAGTGGAAGGCTTCTCCTGACTCCAGTAGCTCCCAGGGGCTGGTGAGCAGGAAGGAGGGAGATGAAGCGGGACGACTGCAGGCTGGTGGATGCCCAACCGCAGGAATGTGAGGTCGGCCAAATGACTCCAAGGTTGGTGGTCCGTTGAGGGCGTCAAAGAATGTAGGGGGGAAATCCAGGATGTTTTAATTCCATTTGCCTGCTAACATTTTGAAGCCCATTCATATAACATATCAGGATGCATCCTAATTATGCGTGAGTTATAAAAAGACCACAAACAAAAGAAGATGGAAGCCCATGAGGACCACCCACAAGCAATGCTACCAAGGGACTCGTAGGACTACCAAGGACAGGTCCCTGTGGCCCTGACCCTGAGCTGGACTTTCTGCCTCTGGGGCTGTGAAAAAACAAAGTCCTGATCTTTAAAGCCACTCGTGACCGTTGTGTTATAGCAGCCCTCGGAAACCAGGACAGCGAGACAGATCTAAAGCCGAGGGGTCCAGGATTCAAGTGCATGCCTTTGGGCTCCAGTTTCAAAATCTTGCAACTGCTCTGTGGGGCTTCTCAGAATGGCCACCTCTCTCTCTCTCTCTCTCTCTCTCTTCTAGAATACAGAGTCAAAAAACTATGAAAACCCACTTGATCATCATCAGAAACCAGAAGAGGACCTGGACACACTGTCCCTGCAAAGGAACGTTTCCTGGTGACCCTGACACAGGCAGGCAGCTTCCAACAGGACTCCCCTGTCACCCACTTCACTGCTTGTAAAGTCTGCTGTGAACTGAGTCAACCTTCAAGTTCACCATCGGGAGGAGAAAGAATTGGGTTTGCCAATCAATCTCTCACCTTCAGTCCCTTTGGGATGTGGTGTCCACAATGGACGATTTCATTTCCCCGGGCTCTTTCCTGATGTTCCCAGTCACTCCTCCTTCAAGTCCGCCCTCTGTAATTCTCTGGGGTGGATTCTTGAGGTTGGGGAGTAGAGTTGAAGGCTTTTTTGGTTCTCTGAAGACTACTAGGTCTGGGTATTGTATGTGGGATGATAAGTCCATTCCACCTAATGTCACCTAGAGTTGCTGTAAGGGAGTTGCCCCTTTCTTGTCCCTGGTTTCATCCTCCAGATCCAAAGCATATGATGGGAATAAAAAAGCAATATTTGCTTCCATTCGATGGCATTCCCACAGAAGAATACTTTCTTTTTCAAAGTAAAAAGTAGATTCATTGGCTGTCTCTATTATGTAGTTATATAGAATTATTTACTTCTGGTTCTTCTATCTATGTCTTTGTAACTACCATAGTAGTCAGTGTAAGATATGAAAATAATAATTTATAATTCAGAGGTCACAGGGTTGGTGGGGAAGGGAAAGAAGAAAAGCTGATTCCAAGGGCTCAATAGAAAGTAAATGTCTGGAAAAGAATGATGGCAACATATGTACAAATATGCTTGATACAATTGAGACATGGATTGTTAAGCGTTGTAAGAGCCCCCAATAAAATGATCTTTTAATAAAAAAATAACAATAATAATTTGGTGAGACCATGTAAAGAGAGTGTGTGAAGCACTAATAGAGTTTTCCCATTTTACTGGGTTTAAATGAGTGAATCATCTCAGAAGAGGAGAGAGGGAATCCGTGACCCTCAAAAAAAGAGAACCACCAGTGGAGCATGTGTGGGATCCTCATCGGAGGCACCGGAAGTCACAATGCTGAGACCCTAAGTCGGAGCACAGAGGCAACACCCAGACTGTGAGGCACAGTGGCAGGGTCCCTGGCTTATGAGACATAGCAGAGGCTAAGGGACCACTGATGGAGAGGCTGAAGACCAGAGAGAGACATGACTGCTTTGTAACCTGTTGACTTCCCAAATAATCCTCAGTAATCGAGAATATTGTCTGTGATTTCTTTGTTGACATTGCAATGGGCTCTCGGACTCAGTAGATAAAGAGCGTGCTGTCGGAGGGGTGGTTGGTGTTAGAATAGGGTAAAGAAGGCTGGAGGAAGGTGGAGGCATGTCTGACTTCTGCCTTGTGGCAATCGGCCTTGGGCTGGAGTAGAGTTGGATTCTCTTGTCCTTGTGTAGCCAGAAGAGGTCAGATGTGGCTTCCATGCCAACCCTTCACCAGTCAAATGGAAGCATCTCGGACCATTCTAACTGCGTGGGCTTCCATTGTACTGAAAAAACACGGTCAGATGACAGAGTTTGACCATGAGTGTACAATGAGGAGCAAATTATTGGGGGTTCGCATTTCTAGAATTACTTATTCCACAGTTTCAGGCAACTCGTTGGGCTGATTCCTCTTTTCAAACCCACTGTAGATGGTGCTTCCCAGACGTGCGGGAGTCATGCTGATCACAACCCTGGCATCCTGCAAGGCAGAGAGCCCCTCTTTCCTGCCACCTTCCCTGCACAACCCATTCTCCTGCCTGGAGGAGCTGTGGGTCCAACACAGATGAGCATCAGGTTTGGCATCTGGACCTCAGACTCTCTGCAGTGTCTTCTTCTGCATTACCACTCCTTTTGCCACTCCAGAGGATGCCGTCTGTGGATGGATCTCTAAGAAAGACTTCAAAGTACTCAATACAATTCATCGCCAGTACCCAAAGTTTGCCGCAATCCAACCCGCGTCATTTGACGAACTGGGTCATAACTCAGCCTTCCTTTCTTGTGAGTTTGGCCAGCCATGTTGACAATTTTGCATTCTTCGGGGCTGAGCACTCCGGGGCACGTTGGCCTGTCAGCCTCAGCTTCCCCTGGCTCGGCAGTACGTGCCTGACCAAGCCCTCCTTCCCAGTACGGAAGACCAGTAAGTGCAGCTGCGTCGTGCCTCCTTTTCCCGGGGTCGCACTCCAATTAGTTTGGTGCCATCATCTAGTGCCTTGGACTGTGCCCTGCTTCCACCAGTGAGGGGCTGGCAGACAACCTTGTATCTCCATTGCCAGGGAGCTTTTTCTAGGAACATGCGTAGCAACAGTGTGGAGTTCCACACCGAGGACTCGTGTGTCAGCATGCAGGGCAGGGAGGCCCTGCTCCCAGAGGTCTGGCCAAGACCACAGTTTCTCGTTTTCTGCGACGTGGTGTGTTGGTCTGTTGTGTCAGCCTGGCGTGTTGTACTTGGTCAGCCGGCATTTGCTGAGTGTCCGTGGCCTGCACCGTCCCCTTCTCAAACCCTGCTTGGTGTGGCGTCCTCCTTGGGTTACCCAGGGAACCAGCCAGGACACTTCTTATCCATAAACAGCAGCCCGGCCTCTTGAGGGGCCAGCACTTTCCCTTTCAGAAAGTCGTCCTGTCCCTCCTTGGATACAGAGCGTTTGAAGCCGTTTACATGAATACAGCAAGAAAAGACATATTACAGGTGAGAACGGACAGCAAGCATGGCTTCATGCACAGAGAGCCACCCCCAACTGCACCACATTCCAAACACATGGAAGGGCTGAAGCAACAACCAACGGTAAAAAGATCAACGCAAAGGAAGCCAGCTCCTCTGCAGTCACGTCCATTCAGTCTGCTCTGGAAAACCCAATGGACCGTTGCATTTGCCCGGCTCCGGGCGACTCCATGCACAATGGGCCCAGGTGCTTCCCAGGGTGGTGGTGCCACCTGTAAGCAGCCGTGAGTCAGGCCACTGTGATTGATTTTCACGAGCTCATCACTTGGCCTTTTTCCCAACTCCAACCAGCCCAGCATCGTAGCACCACAAAAGCTTCCCAGGACAGATGGATGATGACTACTAGCCATCACCCTGGGCCCCTGCGCAGAAGGTGAGGAATCTACCATCACACCTCAACTGCTTTCTGGGTCATTGTTTCATGCCATTGAGAGGTTTTGGACCCATGGGGACCCTGCCCATGTATTATAGACAAGAGCTGCCCCTGAGGATCGTCTTTATGGAAGCCAATCTCTAGGCCTTTCTTCACTGGTGCCGCGGGGTGGGCTTGAAACCAATACCCACCCGTCCCCACTCTGGTTGAGCACAACAAACCCTTTGTGCCATTCAGAGATCTGTTAGCTAAGTCCAGTGCCTGGTTAAAAGCAATAATGACCAAAAAAACTCTTGTTTATTAACTTCATTCTGCATGGGTACCAGCTGAACCAGCCAGAGACCTATTAAACTCTATAGACATCACTATCTTGTTTTTTGTCTGTTTGGTTTGTTTTTTTTCTGGTTGTCTAGGGTACTTTCTTTATTTATCTCATTTTATTGGGGGCTCTGACAGCTCTTACAACAATTCATACATCAATTGTATCAAACTCATTTGTGCATATGTTGCCATCATCAGTTTTTTTCTTGTTAAATTTTTTAAACAGATTTATTGGCACTTCACCCACATATCATACAATGCAATAGTTCAATCATATCAAGAAGATTTGAACAATCATTACCACAATCAACTTTAGAACTTTTAAAATCCTTCCCTGTATGCATTGTTATTTGTGTAACTAAAAAATGTATTGTGTGCTCTTACAGCTCTTATCACAATCCATACATACATCCCTGTGTCAAGCACATTGGTACATATGCTGCCATCATTGTTTTCAAAATATTTCCTTTCTACTTGAGCCCTTGGTACCAGCTCCCCCCACCCCTGTGAACCCTTGATAAATCATATGCTATTGTTATTTTCATATATTATACCATCCTCTGTCTCTGTTCACCACATTTCTGTTGTTCATCCCCCTGGGACTGGTGGGGGTGGGGTGTTATGGGTTGATCACTGTGATTAGTTCCCCACTTCTCCCCCTCTCTCCCGCCTCCTCCTACCCTCACGGCACTGAACTGTTAATACCTGTCTGTGTTCTCACTCTCTTGATCAGTCAGTCTTTTTGCTTGTACTAGGCCACACATTTATCCATGTCTCTAGAATGAAACATGTGCTCTGGGAGGTAGGTCAGCCAGTAGCATGAAACAAGCATTACAAGATGCTTACATTCTGTCTGTAACTTAACTGCTGGCCTCCATGCCCTGAGCAATGTGGCCCAGTCATGACGCCTTCGCTGGTCCATCCAGGTAGTTTCTATAAACACTCAGCTTCTGGGTACCCTGGTCCAGAGCTCCTGTATCTATGTCATTGGCTTTGGTGTCCAATCAATATGATGGTTTCTTTGGAGTAAATGAGAGACACATTTTCTCTTCAATATATAAACTGGTAGGGCCGGGTACTATAAGAAGTACTTGATCATGAAAAAGGGGACCATAAAAGTAGGGAGGAAATTGAAAATGACTTCCTATCACAAAAGTCAGGAATATTCTCACATGAACAAGGATGTTTCTTTTCCACTAATGAGTCGTCAGGAAAAGTTAAATCTGTGTTCATAAAACTCTGCTTGGGAGATGTCAGACAGTATAAGGCATGACAAAATAATAATAATTGATAACTTTATCAAGGATTCATGGGTAGGGGATGAGGAAGGGGAAAAATGAGGAGCTGATACCAAGGACTCAAGTAGAAAGCAAATGTTTTGAGAAAGATAATGGGCAACAAGAGTGGAGACCTGTGGCCCAAGTGTTGACCACTGGAGATCCCCTCACAGAGGGGTTTAGAAGAGACGGGTCAGTCAGGGTGCGATGTAGTATCGACGAAGAACACAGCTTTCCCCCAGATCCTGGATGCTTCCTCCCCCCAACTACCATTATCAGAATTCTACCTTTCAGGACTGGATAGGGCAGAGGTTGTACACTGGTGCATATGGGAACTGGAGGCACAGGGAATCCAGGGTGGATGATACCTTCAGGACCAGGGGTGTGAGGGGCGAGGCTGGGAGAGTGGAGGGTGAGTGGGTTGGAAAAGGGGAACTGATTAAAAGGATCCACATGTGACCTCCTCCCTGGGAGATGGATGGCAGAGAAGGGGGGGAAGGGAGACTCCGGATAGGGCAAGATATGACAAAATAACAATCTGTGGATTATCAAGGGCTCATGAGGGAAGGGGGAATGGGGAGGGAGGGGAAAAATAAGAGGACCTGATGCAGAGGGCTTAAGTGGAGAGCAAATGCTTTGAGAGTGATTAGGGCAAAGAATGTATGGATGTGCTTTATACAATTGATGTATGTATATGTGTGGATTGAGATAAGAGTTGTATGAGCCCCTAATAAAATGTAAAAAAAGAAGAAAAAAAAAAAGAAAGAAAATGATTAGGGCAAAGAATGTACAGATATGCTTTATACAATTGATGTAGGTATATGCATGGATTGTGATAAGAGTTGTATGAGCCCCTAATAAAATGTTTTAAAAAAAAAGATAATTGGCAACAAAAGTACAAATGTGCTTGACACAATGAATGGATGTATAGATTGTGATAAGAGTTGTACAAGCCCCCTATAAAATGATTTTTAAAAACCAACAACTCTGCTCTACTTTAATTTAAAGTAAAGCCATGTACACACTTTATAAAGTAATTTCCCACCACAAATTAAACATATCAAACAAATTTTGACATTTCATGTAATGTGTGATTTATCTAGAAATCTCATTAATGTGAGCCCCCTTTTACTTATTGATAATAACATATTATTTTGATTACATCACAAGCTCCATGTAATGTGATTTAATCCCACTGATTAAATGGGAGTTAGGCCACCCTCCTCTCTAGGGCACATTTGGGGGAGCAATCTCCATAAGTCATGGACTGATTTTCAGACTGAAGAGGAAATTCCCAGGAGGACTTTGGCCCTACCCCTACCCAACACACATGTCTATGTCCCCCCACTCTGCAGCACCCACATAACCACCGCACAGCAGCTCACGGGCTGGGCCCAAGCAGCCGAGGTAGGGCAAACAGAACTTGCGATTGATGAAGGATGCTTGAGAACAGAGTTCCAGTCAGGGAGCCCCAAGGCACAGAACAAAACAGACAAGGGTGAGCAATCAGTTTGGGAGCTAGAAGCAATATCCCACCAACACGCGACGCCTTTTTCTGTCTCCACACAACCCGGGCATTGTCTGGGTGGCATAATGTTATTCAGTGTCCTTCAGTGGTACATACAAGGTCCAGGCCTGTCTTCTTTGAGAAACTAAAATATTGTTCCGAGAGAAGTGGGCATCGTCACTCACGCACAGATGCTGGATAGAGTCCTCCCTGTCCAATATGCAGAGGAGGGAATAAAGAATGCTGTTTTGATGTCCATAAGGGCACATTTTCATTTGGTAGCTGGTCCTTCTTATTTACCTAAAAACAAAATAAAACGCTTGTTGGGAATATTAAAAGACAAGACCCACAAACTTTCTCCCATGGGAACGAGTGCACAGCCTAATGAGGGGTATACCAGGTTCCCTGAATGTGTCAGAGCTTGGGGGTAGGAGGAGTGGGATTAGCCAACTGCGCTCTTCATCTTTTCTCAGATTTCCTACTCCACCAAATACGTAGTCTGCACCCTTTAACAATATGCACCAAGGACGGGAGAAGAAATTTCGCCATCCTCACTTATAAGGAACATTCTGACTATACTTTTTCCAAGACAGCTTTGTTTGTTCTTCAGGCAGTCAATGCATGGCATATTTAAAATGCTTTCCCGGCATCAGCATTCAAATGCATCAGTTCTTCTTTGATCTTACTTATTCATTGACCATTCATTGAAAATACTAATGCTTGAGACAGGCTTAGCTTAGTCCTCAATGGACACCTTAATTTTGTAACTCTTTAATGAGGTTTTCTGTGGCAGGTTTGCCCACATGCAAGGCATGGTTTGATTTCCCGACAGCTGCTTCTGTAGGTTTTGTGATCGTATGTTTTACTTCACTTTGGGTGGACCACGATTCTCCCAGGATCTAACATCGTGTGGTCTGCTCCATGATGACATCCTCTGGGACGCCAACTCAGAATCAACTTGATGGCAGCGAGTTTGCTTTTTGGTTTGGGGGTTGTTTGTTTTTACAGGTTTGGTAGGTAAACCTTGGTGGTTTAGTGGTTAAGTATTGCACTGTGATCCACATGTTCAACAGTTTGAAACCACCAGCAGCTCCACAGGGAAACGATTGGGCTTTCTATTCCCTTGAGCAGTTACAGTCTCAGAAACCCACAGGGGGTCACTGAGTCAGCAGGGACTCATAGCAGTGAGCAGGTGAGGAGATAGGTTCACCACCTTCTTGCTACCATAACAAGGAATTCTCTTTTTCCAGGCAGGATTGTATTCACAGGATTCCAACACATATTTTGGGTAGATACAATTCAATGCATAACACTGCTCTACACCCCGTCTCTCTGTCTGTAAAGCAGGACCCCTCGTGTCCACTTCTTTGTGGGTGCTGCGGGAATCAACTGTGCCATTCATCGAGATCCTCGTTCTCCTATGGGCCAGGTGATGTGGCTACAGAAGCTCCAATTACAGAGCTTCCTGAGGCTGGTTTTCCCAGTCACGTTTTCAGCACAAATGTCTCCCTCCTTAGGGAACAAGATTCTGTTCTTTGCTTGAAAAACAAACCTTTTATTGCGAATTGGGTGAAAGTTCACAGAGCCAATTAGTTTTCCACTCAACATGTCACACGTGTTTTATTTCATGTCATTTATTGCAATCCCAACAAGAGATCATCATGTAATGTACAGATGTGCTTTATACAATTGATGTATGTATATGTATGGACTGTGATAAGAGTTGTATGAGCCCCTAATAAAATGTTCCAAAAAAGAGAGAGAGAGATCATCATGTATCCCACTTCTGCTGTTCCCTCATGTTCATTCTCTTTCAATTTATCTTTCCTACTCTCGAGCTTTCTGGTAACTGCAGACTTGTTTTGCTTCTCTTTTTCTAAGTGTTAGAGATTTGGGGTTATGATATTGACTTTGGACCTTTATTTTATTTATTCATTCTTTTGATGTATACATCTTTTGCTATAAATTGCCCTTGGAGCACTGCTTTTGCCGTATCTCAAAGGTTGTGTTGCTTTATTCCATTCTCATTTGATTCAAGGAAATTAAAAAAATTTCTCTTATGACTCAGTAGCTTTTAAGCAGGGTGTTAATCGGTTTCTCTGTATTTTATTTTTCCCAGCTATGATCTTCCTAGTGTTGATTTCTAAATGTATAGCATTGTGATCTGAGAAGATGCTTTGTAGTGTTTCCACATAATTGTGTAATTTAGTTTGTCTGTATCTTTGTCGAGTTTCTTTCTAGTTGTTTGGTCCTTCATAAAAAATGGCTTACTATAGTCTCTTACATTACCCATGCAGCTCTATGATCGTCGACAATTTTATTCAGATGGGAAGGTTTGTTCATTTTCTTTGAGGTTACCTAAAACTTTTTGTTTTCTTCTGAGGGTTATAAACCGTCGGTTTTACCCTGAAATCATCTTGGCCTCTTCTCCAGATTCAAATTCTGTAAATACAATGTTTATTCTTTCTTTATGCATCATTGTTGTCCCTGTTTACTCTTGGTATCTCTTATAGGCTTATTTTGCTTTAGATAGGTCTCTACCAAGGTTGGTTTCTAGGAGATATTGTCATTTGTGGTAATTTCAGATTTTTATTTACAGTTGTTGGTTCTCTGTCCAAAGAAATTTCTTTGTTATTTCTTGTAATATATGTCTGCTTTTTAAACAAAGTTCCTTCATTTCTGTTTATCCAGAAATTTCCTAATTTCCTCATTATATATGAGGAACAATTTTGCTAGAAAATACAATTCTTGGTTGGCATTTTTTCTTCAGAGTTGTATATATGTGATCCCCTTGCCTTCTTGCTTGCATGGTTTCTGATGAGGAATCAAGAGCATGTTCGTATTGGTTGTTATTTGTAAATAACTTTTTTCCCCTCTGAGTTGTTTCAGAATTATTTCCTTGTCTTTGATTTTGGAAAGTTTGATTATTATTTGTCTTTGTGATATTCATTTGGGATCTATCTTATTAGAGGCATATTGACTTTTTGAATGAATGTTTTTCTCATCTTTTGTGAGATTCAGGGGGTTTTATTCTGAGCAATCTTTGAAAAATTTTCTCTGTACTTTCATTGGTCTCTTTCTAGTCTGAAATTCCAAACACATACAAGTTATTCCTCTCGATGACATCCCATGTAATTCTTAGGCTTTGCTTTCATTGTTCTTTTTTTGGTTTCCCCCCAGATCCTTTAAAAGATCAATATCGAGAGATTGGTCATCAATCTCACTCACTTTGTTTTCCATTGATTAAATTACACTCTTCCAATTCATTATAGATTTCTGAATGTATAGTACTATCTTCTAGATTTCTATTTCCTATTTTTATGATTTCTAATTTTTTATTTATTTTCCTGTTATGCTCTTGTCATTTTCCTAAATTATTCTAGAGTTTTGTCTGCATTTTTCTTGATATTGTCTGTGTTCTCCTTGTTCTTTTTTTCAATTCACTGAAGGTACTACCTAATTGTCATTCTTTGGATTATTTGTCAGGTCGTTCTAGTGACATTTCTTAGAAAAATTCCCTGATTCTGTATTTTGAACACTTGTGTGAGCCAGTCTTTCTTATGTCTTCCTATGAATTGAGGCTGGCTGTTGTATCTAAGCCATTGTGTTATTATATTTATGATGCATTTAAATTGTATGTTGGTGTATATTGCTCAGGTTTTGTCTTTAAATTTATTTTGTTTTTCTATATCAAAGCAAATGAGACAGGTGTATTACTCTGTTCTCTGGCTTAGTAACCTTTAGGCACTCACCATCTCTGTCTTGGTGGGTAGGATAGTGAATGGGAGTGTATTTATAGTAGTTATCTGTTAACTGTTTGTGTAAAGAAGTTTAGGTTAGGCTGAACTGATGTTGACCCTCAGCTATAATTGATCAGGTAGCAAAGGAAGATATGATGGGCCTTTCTCAGTGAATGAAGATGTTGGCTAAGCAGAAGTGAAAGGGTAGTGTGGGCATGGCTCCTGTCTTTCTCTGAGTAGGATAAAAGAGAGGGGGAAATAGAAGAGAAGAAATTATAGTACGAAAATGTGAAAAAGAAAAACAAGAAGGGGAAATTCAAGGAAAAGAAAAATAGTAAATTTTAAGAGAGAAAGAAAAGGATGAAAAAAAGAAAAATAAATAAAAGCTATAGAGGGAAAAAGGAGGAAAAAGCTAAGAAAAAATAAGAAAGGAAAAGATTAAAAGGAAGATATAAAGAAAAATAAGGAAAACCATGGGAAGACAAGAAAACTAGGGAGCCAGTGGACCCAGGAGTGTTCTTGCAGGCTAAGATGCAGCAGGAGCTAAGGCAGCTCACCTCAGAAGTAGTTCACACCAGCCCAGCAGGACCCAGTCTGGCATTGCACATTCTGCTGACCTATGGAGGCATAGAGCACGTGCCTCCAAACGCAGTGATGGCATGTGCCTTTCACCTGAATCAGGAAGGCACACCTCAAACCTCAGTCAAACCTCGGGCTGCTTAGTGGAGGTGTCACTGGTCACTGGGTTGGTGGGGTGGGACTAGCCATGCTGTGGTCACTGGAAGTGTGTAGGAAATAAGAGGAAAATCACATAATTCTGGCCACTAGCACTCAGCTACATTGATGCAGTCCTGTGAGCAGAACAGATAGTCAAGTGCTACGCCAACTGCAACATGGCTTGCAAAATCCAAAATGACCGTGCTCTATCAGGTCTGTTGAGAATCCAGTTATGTATGCCCCCGTCTTTGCTGTTTCATTCAGTTGCTTCATCTCGTCTGTATTTTATCTATTTCTTTATCCTTTCCTGGGAAGCTTGAGATTCCAGGATGATCATCCATATCTGGATAGCCCATCTGCCCAGTCTGTCATCTTGTCAGAAGTCCGGGGATCATGCTTGTGAGAGGAATAAATCAGCACATTGGGTAACATTTGAAAGTTGGCATTTTCGGGAAGCTGGATCATGTCCTTCTCTCTCTTCTAAAGTGTTTTCTCTGCCTGCCTACATATGATTTGCCACTGGTCAGCTTCAACTCATGGCAACCCCATGAACAGCAAAATGAAACATTGCCAGATTCTGATCCATCATCATGATCATTGGTCCATTCAAGTTCATTGTTGGGGGCCACTCTGTATTTTGAGTGCCTTCTAACCCTTAGTGCTATTTTCCAGTATTCCATCATCTGTCTGATTCAATGGCAGGGAGTTTGGTTGCTTTATCTATCATCCAGTATTCTGCTGGGACTTATGGGGTTACACTTGGCTGATGCATTTCTTCCTACTATGACATGGCCTGTAAGCTCCACTGAAATTTGTCCACCTTGGATGACTCTGGTGGCATGTGAAATACTGGCAGCACCGTTTCCATGCAAGCCCCCAAAGTACCACAAACTAGCAGAGAGACGGTAAGTGGTTTAATCCAGCTGTAATGTGTTGTAACAATTACTAAAATGCAGCCAAAACAAAGTATTTCTCACACAAAATAAGAACACTAAATAGCAATCAACATAAATACAACTTGGGAACCCTATGTGTATTTAATATGTATGCATAAAATGACATGATAACAAAAATACATAAAAGGGAAACTAGAATAAATGTAAGGGTAAAATAGAGTAAGAGACACCTGTGGCTAGATTAAACTACCAGGAGATAATAAACTATTGGACAAATAATTAATTTTAGAAATCACAGAAATTGAACAGAATTAACACAGGTAAAAGGAACTTCATGACAGAAACAAGTAACACATATTCCCCCCAATCTTATTATTTTTAAAAAAATCTTTCACAAAATGTAACTATGCACATTGTAAACAAGTACGACTTAGTATTTCCAGAAATTCTATAAATCTACATATTTAACTTAAAGCAGATTAGAAATAAAAAAGAATATTATAAATTAAAGATGCACATACTCTGAGTACCAAAGAACATTTAGAACACAAAACCAAAAAAAAATCACATTCAGATAAATTAAGGCAACCTATTCTCAAATTGTTGAGAATATAATATGCTGAGAGAGAGGGAGAGTGAATGGCAAACCAAATATGATCATGTGCTAATATCTGAGGAACCTGAATGAAGAGTCTATAGGAATGCAGAGTACTATTTTATAGTGTTTCTTGAAGCATGACATTTTTAAAATAAATTTTTTAGAATAAAGTAGATAACTAGAAAAATAAAAGTGAAGTAAATAACAAATTAACTTAAAATAAGTAGAAAACAAGGGCAATGTAGCCAAGAGGAATTACTGAAACCCAAATGAAGGCTGAAGATAGAGGAAAGTAAAAGGAAATAGAGGAAAGAACTAGGAGGCAAAGAACATTTATAGAGGTCTAAATACAGAGATGTACATATGTAAATATATTTATATATAAAACGATAGGGAAATATATCTATGTACATACATTTATTAAGTATTAAGGCCCAGACAGACATTTGGCCTCTATTCAAGTACTCCCTCGATGCAAGAACACTTCGTTCTAGTAACCTGGCATTCTGTGATGCTTAGCTTCCTGACATGATTGTTGAAGACAAAGTGGGTGCATAAGCAAATGTGGTGAAGAAAGATGATGGTGCCTGGATATCAAAAGATATGGTGTCGGGGGTCTTAAAAGCTTGAAGATAAACAAGCGGCCATCTAGTTTAGAAGCAAGGAAGCACACCATAAGGTGTCAGTAGGATCAGGTATCAGTCTTCAAAGACCCAGAATGAAAAATCATATCAATGTGAATGAGGGGGAGTGGGGAGTGGAGACCCAAAGCCCATCTGTAGACAATTGGACATCCCCTTACAGGGTCACAAGGAAAAGATGAGATATTCAGGGTGCAATATAGCACTGATGAAACATACAACTTTCCTCTAGTTCTTTAATGCTTCCCCTACACCACCCCTCTCCCACTATCATGACTCCAATTCTACCTTACAAATCTGGCTAGACTCGAGCATGTACATGGGTATAGATAAGAGCTGGAAACACAGGGAATGCAGGACAGATAAACCCCTCAGGACCAATAATGAGAGTAGCAATACCAGGAGGGGAAGGGGAAGGTTGGGGGAGAAAGAGGGAAACAATCACAATTATCTACATATAACACCCTCCCAGGGGGATGGACAACAGAAAAGTAGGTGAAGGGAGATATCAGACAGTACAGGCCACATGCATCCTGCTGAGGACATTTATCCAGACCGCCAGGCGTTTTTGTCCCGTTTGGTTTTTTACTTCAAAATAAGATATGTGCAGTGTGCATAGAAATTTGTTCAGAGTTGTTTTTTTAACTATAGTCCGGCCCTCCAATGGGTCTGAGGGACAGTGAACTGGCCCCCTGTTTAAAAAGTTTGAGGACCCCTGTAAGACATGAAATAATAATAATAATTTATAAATCATCAAGGGTTCATGAGGGAGGGAGAGTGGGGGAGGGGGGGAATGAGGAGCTGACACCAAGGGCTCAAGTAGAAAGAAAGTATTTTGAGCATGATGATGGCAACAAATGTACAAATGTGCTTGACACAATGTATGCATGCACGGATTGGGATTAAAAACAGTATGAGCTCCCAATAAAATGATTTTAAAAACAGAAAAGAAACCCCTAACCAGATGGATATACTCAGTGACTGCAACAAAGGGCTAAAATATAACATTATGAGGATGTTAAATAATAATAATAAGTGGAAAACAAAACTAATGTTTTGAGATATATTTCTTAGATTGAAATACACTTAAATTGATTAGTCACTGATGTAGGTACTGAGAAGAGAGAGAGATAAGTGACATAAGCTAGATCTCTTCAAAGTCGCTGGCTGGGTCAGAGGCTTGCACTTAACTAACCTAAAAGTTGGAGGTAAACTTACCCACGGGCACTCTGCCCCCCCCACTTTCCTGGATGCTGGAACTCTCTGCCTCCAGGGGTGGACCTTTATGTGCTGTGCAGCCCTGAGAACTGTCAACACCTGACCCTGTTTCCAGCAATCTTGGATCCATGTGACTCTGCACAAACCAGCCTATCATCTTACTGCTTCCTAGTTCACCTGCGTATGTCACCAGCCTGCAGCTACGTGACTCTGAAGAGGCCCCTGGCTTGCATCATCAGACTTGTGGACTTGAGTTGGACTTGGCTGGAGTGCCTTCTTTTGGTATAAGATTACTTATTGATCAAAAGCTCTTTCTTATACATACGTGTCAATGGATTTGTTTCTGTAAATGACCTGGCCTCCCACATCTGGTTTGGAAGCTGAACTCCAAACTCTGGAATTTCATATTTTTTTTGACAAAAAGATAGAAAAAATAAATAAAATACAATAAGGAAGACCAGTGAAGAAGTGATGTATTTAAATTGTTGTTGGAGAAGAATATTGAATGCACTGTGAAATTCCAGAAGAGCAAGCACATCTGTCTTGGAAGAAGTACATCAATCATTCTCCGGTCTTCCTTATTCATAACCAGCTTTCACATGCATAGGAGGCCATTGAAAAGACCAACGCTTGGGCCAGGTCAACCGTAGTCTTCAAAATGCCAGTCTTGCCGCTCAACACTTTAAAGAGATCTTGTGCAGCAGATTTGCCAAATGCAGTGTCATCCGATGTCTTGACTGCTGCTTCCATGAGCATTGAGTATGGATCCAATGAAATGACAGTACGTGGAATCCTTAGCCATTCAATCTCGTCTTGATATATCATGATGTTGTCTATTGGCCCAACTATGAGTTGTAGTCTTTGACCTCTATTGTTAATGAGCTAGTGCATTTCTATGATTTTACTCTGTGGGGGAATCTACAGAATGACCTCACTTTTGTTTGGTAAAATCTAAGAACCAACTGATATTTCTTATGGATAGAATTGTGGTGGTAGTGCTTACTCATTAGGTTGTTAACTGCAAGGTCTGAAGTTCAAAACTACCAGAAGGTCCTTGAGAGAAAGATGAGGTTTTCAACTTCCATAAAGAGTTACAGTCTCAGAAACCCACAGGGGCAATCTTACCCTGTCCTTTAAGGTCATTATGAGTCAGCATTGACTTGATGGCAGTGAGATTTTTAGAATAAATGTTGAAGTCTTGGCCCCAGTTCCTGTGGATGTGATCCTGTTTGGGAATCTGGTTTTCTTTTATTATCTTAATGAGGTCATATAAGTGGGCCCTAACCCTAATTACTTCTGAACTCTACAAAGAACAGGATAGACTGATGAATCATAGGCAGAAGCCAGATGCCTGGGAGGACCCTCCTTGGCACAGGAATGCTAAGGAGACATCAGACATCAGAAACTAGGAGAGAGGCCACAGAGGAATTCAATACTGCTGAGACCCTGACATGGCCTCTCCCCTCCAGAACTGTGAGAAAACAAACCTCTGTTCTTTAAAGCCACCCTCTTATATTAGGGCAGTGCTAGGGAACTAAGGGTACACCTGCTCAGTGGTTCTCAACCTTCCTAATGCCAGGACCCTTTAATGCAGTTCCTCCTGTTGTGATGACCAACCCACCCCCAACCATACATTTGTTTTTGTTGCTACTTCATAACTGTAATTTTGCTACTGTTATGAATTGGGAAACCCATGTTAAAAGGTCGTTTGACCCCCGAAAGGGTTGAGACCCACAGGTTGCCAATCACTTGTCTAGAAGAACATTAGCTTCAATGAACTATTTCCCCAGCAGGGAATTCCCTGTAAACAGGGCAACAGGGAGAGAGGAAACTGACAGAGAGGAGGGAAGTCTTAACTCCTTCTCACATCCCAGTGGATTTTTAAAATCTCAAGGCTCATCCATTCAGTTTCTCTAATCAGCTTCAAAGGTTCCCGTTACCATTGTGTGGCTGGTAATTCTGTGTCACAACTAATTACCATCTAATAGCCATGGTGGGGACAAAGTCTGTTTCTCCCTGCATTCAGCCTTCCTCTGGCCCTGAATGGCAGAGATTACATGAGGTAACACACTAGTTATTTCTACCTGCTGCAGTTCATCAGCTCCTGCTCCAGCAGAGGTAGCGCCTCCGCCCCCTTTCACAAAGATTGTTTGTCATTAAAATGCCCAGGCTCACGTGCACTCTCTTTTAAAAATCTGGATGTTGCCTACACTTTGAGAAAGGTTTTTGAAGACAGATTAGCAGGATTAGGAAAGGTTCACATATGTTCAGCCTCACTCTTGGTATTCAAGACATCACAGCCCGGCACCACCCAGGAAGCACAAGAAAACCCCATGCAGGCAGAGCGGGTGGGGGAGAGAAAGCCCACAGCTCTCCCCCAACAATACCAGGCTGGAGTCAAATGCAAATCTGGGGATGCTTTATCCTGGGGGAGTTCCCAGACCAGACGGTTTGCCAGAAGTTCTGTTTGCGGCCCTGTTTTCTCCTTACTACCTGTTGTCCTTTCTCTTTCCTCTTGAGAACTTGGTCAAGTTAAGGGAGGCAGGGGTCAGAAGCAAACCCCAGCATCCTGCCGCCTGCACCTTCACCATCAGTAGCGTGCTGCAGCCCTTCATTGCCGCCCAGTGCATATGGAGTGCCTGCAGGCTCACACCCCAGTACCACATCGGACACTCTGCTGCTGTAACTCAGTGTTTGCAGAAGCCGATACCCAGGATGTTCCTCCCAGGGTGTCTTCATCCAGAAGCTCCAGGGTGTGTGCACAGACTCGCAGCAACACTCAAGCCACCACCGCATGTGAAACTGACCAACAGCTGGTGCACTGGGGCCTTTAGGGGTGTTTGAAAAGCCAGGCACAATGGAATAGATGGCCTTTGACATTCCCTATGTATATCAGTTCTCACGGTTTGCTTGCCGAAAGTACCAATAAAGCAAGGATCATGCTTCCAAGAGCTGGTGAAAAGACCTGACCCTAAGTTAGACTATTTCTTTTTCATTGAGTTAAACTTCTAGCCAATTCAAACGGATCACTCATCTTTTGTTAGTTGCTGTCAATTTGATGCCAGTTCATGGTGACTCCATAGGTGCAGAGCAGGATGGCTTCCTGCGGTCTCAAGGTGTGACTTGGAAGCAGATTGCCAAGGAGAGGAGAGGGGGCCGGTGTTAAACCACCAACCTTTTAGTTAGTAGTTGAGTGTGTAATCCTCTGAACTATCCAGGGACTCTTGTCTACTGCCTTTAGAATGTCACATTGTGCACCAAGATACCATAACAAAGGAACGAGAAAAGATTCTGGGAAGACAGCAATAATGGCTGAGTGGTTTTAGAATCATCCCGAGTCTCACTATAAGAAAAACAAACAACTAGATTAGGAAAACCAAAAGGCATGGACGTTCTCTACAACAAAACTGGATGATGAACTAGTCCTCTAAATCCCCAAATACAATGAGGACATTACAAAATTAAATGCAACCCTGGTCTCTTCAGTTGACAGACAGCGGGCTAGAAAAGAATGCATGACATTTTACAAAAGAGATAGTCAAGCTCAAACCCTGGCCCTAAAAATTAGCTATTCAAATTGGAATGTGTTAATTAATCTACATATGGGACATGTTTATTAATGATTTAGACCTCTATTTTCTTAACAATAGAAAAAATGAATAATATTTCTCCACAGATCAATGCTCCCTTCTGAATATCAACACAATAAAAACAGCAAAATTTTAGCAAATCCAATCTAATAAGAGGAATATATTATTACATATATAAAGTACGTGATATGTGTGTATACATACACACACACTATAACCAAGTGTGGACTATATCGGGAATGCAAGGTTGGTTGAAGGCTTAAAAATAAACTAATATAGGAGACTTCCGGGAAGATGGTGAAGGAGTGACACATACCAGAGGGACTCCACAAAATTAAGCCCAGAAGAGTTGCTTAGAGGGAAATTTAATGCTGCTGGAACACAGGAGTATCATAAAGATAAGTAGGCACAGACCCACGGAGTTTTGAGGGGCTGGGGGCTTTGGGCTTACCTCAGTGGAAGGTGGCTGGGGTTTGACCTTGGCCCCACCACTGACTCTGCTGGAGCCGGGACCATTTGGAACCTGTAGTGGGGCTTGGTATCAACACAGCCACAGTTTACCCAGCCTGCCTGGGGCCAGGAACTGGACCCTTGCAGCTCCACCGGCAGAGATCCACGTTCAGCTACATTGTTACTTTTGTTTCTATCTCTGCTCTCAGTCCCCCCACAGTACTGGAGGTCTGCACAGGGGCTTTTTCTAGGCACAGCCACAGCTTACCACTGCTGCCTGTGGGCGGGGAATAAACCCTTTTGTTTCCCTCTTCTCTATATCCCTGCACAGTCTAAGTGGTCTTGCTTTTTAATTTTTTTCCTCCTCTTTGTCTCTTTCCTGTCTCTCACACTCCACTGCTGACCTCCAGACCACTCCCCTTAGTCTAGGGCATTTCCGCCTGCACCACACCCAGCTAGGTGAGCTCCACCCTGTGTACCTAGCCCAAGGCTAGGAAAAGCCCTGCTTTCCCTGCAGGGGATACTCTGCCTAACTTCTTACCAGGGGAATTACTGCCTGTGTACCTGGGGGCATAAGGCAACTTGGCCAACACTCCTCAATGTTCCAAGTTGCTGCAAGAACCTCTCCCAAACCTCTGCAACACCAAAGCAGGTAACCCACCAGCCTTCTGAGTCACTCCCCTGATAGAGAAGCCACGGGAGGATAAAGTAGTAGGTTAATTCCATAGTGAAATTAGCTGTAGGCAGTTCGAAGAAGCATTCCTACAAGTCTCCTAGAGAGAGCCAGTGCTCTTTGACTCACTGGAAAATGGCACCTGGCTCCTCTAAAACAACACAATGAAAACAACCATCAGCCCCAACCACCTCAATGAAAAGACAGGAGACACAAAAGACAATGGCAGAAGATGGCCCAGACATAACAACATGCATAGAAGAAGCAGACATTGAGCTGACACAGAAAAATTTTCAGAAAGCTGCTTGGATTCATACAGGATATGAGGGGAAACAGTACAGAAAGACGATGAAATGATAGAGAAGATAAAGGTCATACAACAGGAAATAAAGGAGCTTAGGGAGGAGATAACAAAAACCAGTAGCAGAAACACAAACCTCGAGAATCGACTGGAGGAAGCAAAGAACTACATCAGTGACTTGGAGGACAGCCAAGCAGACTTTAACAAACGTGAAAAAAAATCTAATAAGATCATCAGAGAAGCTGAAGAAAACTTAAGAGCTATGAATTAGAATTATTGGCTTACCAGAGGAAGACACAACAAAGAAGTCATCTGCAACAATAGTGAGCGTATTCTTGGAGGAAAACTTCCCCAGCTTAATGAATGAAAACTAGGCAACCATCCAGGAGGCTGAAAGAACACCAGCTAGACTAAATCCCAAGAAGAAGTCACCAAGGGACATAATAGTTAAGCTATCCAACTTTGAGGGAAAGGATAAAATCATGAGAGCAGCTAGGAAAAAGCAAGCAATCATATATAAAGGTTCCCAAATAAGAATATGCTCAGACCTATCAACAGAAACTATGAAGAAGAGGAGAGACTGGAGTAACATATTCAAAAATTGAAGGAAAACAATGCAAACCCAAGAATACTCTACCTAGCCAAATTATCAGTCAAGATTGATGGAGAAGTAAGTCTTCCCAGACAAGGAAAAACTTTTTAATATATTAATATTAGTTTATTTTTAGTACTCATGTGCTCATTCTCGTTGGTTTCTAGGAATTTCCCAATTTCATCTCTGATCTGTGCCAGAACACACTTCTTTTGCAGTAGAGATTTATTCATCCTTCAGTTATTTGCTCTTGTTTTCTTTGTATTCCTTTTGTTGATATCCAGCCTTATGGCACAGTGGTCAGAGAGAAAGTTCTGAATGATATCAATGTTCTTAAATTTATGTAGATTCACCTTATGCCCCCAGCATGTGGTCTGACTTCGAATATGTGCCATGTGAGCTTGAGAAGAATGTGAATTCTTTTGTATTTGGATGAAAAGCTCTGTAAAATAGCTATCAGCTCAAATTGTCTAATTGTAGTGCTTAGATCTCTAGCCTCCTTGTTGAGTTTATTTCCCTGTGATAAATCTTTCTCAGAGAGCGGTGTGTTGAAGTAACCCACCGTAATTGTTGAGGCTGTGATTTCTTTTTTTTTAATATTTTGGAGTGTTTGGTTGATGTATCCAGTGGGTCTCTCATTCGGGGAATATATGTTTACAATGCTTAGTGGTTCTTTGTCTACCATTCCCTTAAGCATTATATAGTGTCCCTCCTTATCTCTTTATGGTTTTCACTTTGAGGTCAATTTAATCTGACGTTAGGATTGTAACCCCTGACTTTTTTGAATTGTTGCTTGCTTGGTATGCCTTTCTCCAGCCTTTGATTCTCAACCTATTTTTGTCTGTAGCTTTGAGATGTGTCTCCTGTAGGCAGTAGATTGATGGGTTGTGTTTTCTAAGCCACTGTGCTAGTCTCAGTCTTTTAATGCCTGAGTTCAGGTCATTAATATTCAGGGTTATTATCTCCATCTGCGGACTCTGTGATGTCATCTTATACCTTTTGTGTTGGGTGTTTTCCTACTTTCCTTTCTCATTAGCCTGTTGTGCATGTGTGTGTGTATCATTCTTGAGTTCTTTCCATCCTTAAGCCAATGCTATCTTGGGGTCTGTTTTCTCTTTGTTTCCCTCTGGGTGAAGTTGTTCTATGATGCGGTCTCTTATTTATGCTTGGTGAGTGTTGTTCTTCTGCCCATACTGGTTCGGCAAGCATCTTTTGTAGGGATGGGTTTCTTCTAACGTGTTCTATGAGTTTTTCCTTGTTTGGGAAGACTCTTATTTCTTCATCTATCTTGATTGATAATTTGACTGGGTAGAGCCCTTTGAGATGATATCTACAGTTGTCTCCAGCTGGTGGTCATTGGTAGGAGGACATTCTATCACAACATTTCCTATGAGGTGATTGTAAGCTGAAAGCCAAGGACAGAAAGCAGTGGGGGCCCTGGAGAAGGAGAAAAAGTTTAAACAGGTGGGTTACCTGCACCAGTTCTCCATGGAAGATGCCTCCCTTTTTGGCTTCTACTCACAGGCAAGAAGAAGTTGGAACATTCAGATTGATGGCAATTGGGCCGCCAGCCAGGATGACCTCCGTGCGGAAGTGTAGAAGCTTGTCTCCAAGGATGGTCCCCAATGAACCACACCTCTCAGTATCTGTGGCCTCTCTCACACTGGACCTGGACTGGTCCGGTGACTCCCGTTAACCAATTGGATACTGAGGAGTAGCCCTAAGGTGTATACCTTCACATCTCAGAATGCTGTTCTTCAATCTAGCTGCCCTGATGTGAAGAACCCACAGCAGCCAGGTACAGGGGCCCAAATAAAGTAAAACCAAGTCATTGTGCAAGCTAGCCAAGCCCCCAGCTGACAACCACGGGCAGCCATGTGAATGAGGCTACTTTGGCAGTAACTTTGGGGAGAGGGGGTGAGCCGGGGATGGGGGTGGGAGGCTGTGATCTGATATCCTAACATCTTACCCAGCACCAAGTGAAGCAGAACTTCCTGGTCAGCCCACAAAATCACGAAAAGGAATAAATTGTTATCACTTTAAATCATTAAGATCTGGGGCACAGGGAGACTTGATCTCCCTTTTGAGTCATTTTACATTTGTTCTAGTTTTTCGTGTTTTCTGCTTTCTTTTTGGTTGAGATTTTTCTCTGTTTTACTTTGCTATTGTTCTTAGGCCTTCCTGGTTTTGTTTTTCATGTTTCTCTGCATATGAAATCCAGGATAGGTAAGTATATCGAGACTGTAACTGGATTAATGGTTCCTTAAGTGTGTGGCAGGCATTGGGGGGAAATGGGTAGCTAATAATGAGTACAAGGAAGAAGAAAATGCTCTAAATTTGATTGTGGTGATGACTGTACCCTCTTCTTAATAAGATCGAACAATCAAATTGTAGCATTTGTGGATCATATGCTAATAAAACTAAAACACACACAAACAGAAACAGATCTAAATTTTTACAATTTGAGTGATTTGTCATGGCAACCAGAATCAGGGAAATGATGGGACCAAGCTCTGCAAGGGGAGAGCTACAAGAAGTATAGCAAGCCCTTCCAGGAGGCTGATGGGTGAGCCTCGATTCTTGGCAGGACTGTGGGGAACCACACTACCTCAGAGGGATGCAGTCAGGTGCCATCTTTGATCTGGACACAGCCATCTTTAAGCTTCCCAGGTCACAACTGAGCCAGAAAGACCCTATTTGAAGTCTTGCTTAAAACAATGAAACCAACCCCTTACTTGCAACAAATACTTCAGTTCTATCACCTTTGCCTGCTGCATGCGTGGCTTTGAAACTGTGGGAAGCCGCAGCTCTCGTGAGATGTGGGAAGCTGAAGTTCTCGCCGCCATTACAAGATGGCGCCGGGCAGTCAGGGCGGTGGCCCAACTAAGTGGTAAACAACCACTTAGCGCATGTGCGATGCTGAGATGACATAGTCATAACTCCACCCTGGAGTATGCAAACGAGGGTTCTGGCGAACTCACCAATCAATGCATGAGGTTTTGGCAAATGCACCAATCAAGGCACAGCACGTCCCCATAGAGCATATATAAGCAGCAGTAATTTGGGGTTTCGGGGTCTTTTACCACATTATGAAAAATTAAACGTCTGTGGAAGAATCCTGTTGTGGCGTGTCTTTTCTTGCTGGCGAGACCTGGCGCACGACAGAAACCATCAAAAATAGCTTCCTGCCTTTTCTTGCATTAAAACCTAAAAACAAACCCACTGCTGCGGAGTTGATTCCAGCTCATAGCCACTCTGTGTAGAGTTCTCGAGGCTGTAAATCTGTCCAGAGGCCGACAGCCTTATCCTTCTCTGGAGGAGCAGCAGGTGGGTTTGAACAGCAGACCTTAAGGTTAGCAGTCCAGTGCTTGCCCAATAGTGCCACCAACTAAGCCAGACTCGTTGCCATCAGTGAGTTTGTACTAACTCAGAGCGACCTTATGGGACAACAAAGAACTGCTCCTGTGCGTTTCTCAGACTGTAATTCTTCACGAGGGTAGAAAAATCTCCTCTTCCTCCAGCATCACTCAAGTAAGACTGCCTACAAATTCTCAAAGGCAGAGTTAAGAGCGGATTTCATTTGTACTCTAGGGACTGCCTGCAGTTTGTTAGAAGCAACAGATAACTGAGACCAGGGAGTCTAGGGTCACATTTAAATTCTAGACTTGAGCAAAAGCAGTACGACCCCTTATTGTATGCACATGTTTAGACCTGTTTGCAGAACCACAATATTTTCAAGAAGTGTGCGATATTCTCAAGTACCTGGCTATGATATTTTTTATCAGAGAAATAACTGGGGTTTTCCCCCACCAACTTACCAAGTCATAATGAGAAATGGAAAGATCATGAGTATTAAGAACGTTCCAATACCTTTTTGAGTATGTTCAAATGCATTTACCCGCAGGATTGAAATAAAGAAAATAATAAAATTTCTCTAATTTGTAGCAATAATAAAAATATGGGGAAGGTTCTGCCTCGGGCCAGCCAGTTGTTTCAGGAGAGACAAAAGGAATCTCTGGAAGGCATATGTTTGTAGTGCTCAGGAGAAAGACATAATTGCTATCTTCAGGTTGCCTGGCTCCCTATCCTTATAATGAGTAAGATATTTAAAGTCCCGAACTGTTTATGTGACATTTCAATAAGTAATGCAGATTTCACAACATTTCCATATTCCTCTTTTAAAGTCTGAATGCCTCTGCCTTAATCCGAGCTCCTTGGCATTTATTACTGTTTGTTACACTAACAAGTAAGATTATGAGAATTCTAATGCAGGCTTCCAGTGAAAAAAATCTGTGATTAAAATGCCATAATAACAGTTGCATGCATTTATGTGCCTGATTATCATAATCTATTTAGCACACAAGTAAACACACAAACAGAAGGAGAAAAGCAAGCCCGCTGACACTTCAGCTAAAGGAGAATTTGAAATGCGGTGGGGAGACAATGTAAATATGTAAATGTCTGTGCATTCTTTTCATCTCTCTCCTTTCTCATCCTGGCTTTTTTTTTCCTGTTTGCTAATGAGAAGACTATGCCATCACATGTGGTCCCTGCTTCTCCAGGCGGAGGTGCATTTTGGGGCCATCTGCTGGGGCCGGCATCCCAGACAATGCCACCCAGAAAGCGCTGGATATTATTTGTGGCCACCTTTGACATCAAGGAATAGGAGAAATGGTATCAAAAAGATGCCCGGCTTTGATGTGCTCACTCTCAACACTTAGTTCAGCTGTTACCCCATGAATGCAAGTCCTGGTCCAGCCTGGCCACGGGGTGCCCTGCCTGCTCCCCCCTCCCCACCCCCGCCTGACACCCCACGTCAACAGACTGCAACAGCAACCATGCCAGTCTTCCAAATGAGTCTCTCTCCGCCTCTCCGCCCCAGTCATTGTTTCCAACTCCCAGGAAAATGCCAGGCGGGAATCGGAGCTGTATTTCCCATTCCCAAAGGGATTTTAAAAGGGCTTAACACCACAACAAAAAATGAAGCTGCATAGTTTAAAAGTAGGATAACCGTATCAGCCCTATTTGGAAATCAGCTTACAGACGTTTACTGGAAACCCCAGCCATGTGGTACTAAGGAGAATCACGTGAGCGTTTGTCAAACCGTAAACACACAGGTAAGATGATCTCATCTGAAGGCAGGGCAGTGGGTTGGGACAAGTGATCGAGGTGCCTCAGAAGAAAGGCCTGGTGATATACTTCTGAAAAACTAACCATTCAAAACCCTATGGAGCACAGTTTGATTCTGCCGCATGGGGTCTCCATGAATTGGGATTGACTCGAGAGCCCCCAGTTTCAAAATTTCAAAGTATGTATTTTTTAAAACCCAAACTATTCAGATATAGGCAATGTTTATATTTAATACTTATTGATAAATTACTAAATTCCAGACCTTACTGCTTTTCACATTATTGAATTTGACTAACAGTAAATTTAAAGTCACGATGCTAGTACAGGTGAGGAAACTGAGGTGTAGAAAGGTTCAGCAACCTGCCCCGTGTGGGACTCACTTATTGTTGTTAGATGCCATCTGGTCTGCTCCGATCCATGACCACCTCACACCCAACACAGGACAGGATGAACCACTCCCAGTTCTGCACTATCCTGGGGATTGTTGACATGTCTGGGTCCCGGGGCTAACTGAGAAAATCAGAATTCCAACCCAGCCCACCTGAACCCAGAGCCTACTTTATGAACAGATGATGAACGGAACCGAAATGGTATTCCCCACAGCTAAAGAGCTGTATGCCAGCCTTCACGGACAGCCATACACCGAAGGAACAATAATACAGTGGCACGCGTAACTGGCAAAGCCACAGCAAGCCAGCAACATTAGCAAGCTACCCCCATTCATCACTCCCCCAATAGCGCTCAGAGCAGGCTTTTTCTTAGAGCATCCCGTTGTTTCCTGAACCCCAGCGAAGTCAGTGGCATGCGTGTTTTAAAGCACATACTGTTATTTCTACTTCCGTGCACTTCCAACAAATGCAGTTTCCAAAGGCGGGGTGGGGTGAGGGGTGGGGGGAAGGTGGTCAGAGAAAGGAGGCCAGAGAGCTGCAAAGAGAGCTGAGAACATTTCGTGCTCAAAGCGAAGCGGGCCATTGTTTGGTCCCGGCCCCACGCTTACCTGCACATATGGTGGGGCCTGGAAGGCTGCATGCTAGGCACCATATGTACCAAATAATCACAGGGGTAGGTTAAAGAGACAGCCTTCCCCCTAATTTGACCAATTTAGCATTGGGGGAGTCGTCTGCCTGTTCCTATCATGGGAATTTTTAAACAATGGATTGAAGGAGGAATTAGGGAAGGCAGACAATATTTGGGAATCAAACTAATAAGCGTACCCAGCTGCGATGCAGACCATCAGTGCAGTAAATGACGGGTCCTTCCTTGCAGATGAAAGTAAATGTTGGCATCCCTGGGGGGCTGTCCTCCGCAGGCAGTTCTGCACGTGGGCAGGATGAGTCCCTCTCCTGCTGGCGTTCTGGGGGGCTGTCTGCCAGGCCTGGGACTCCATATCCCCAACAGGCCACAGGCACCTCCCCTGGGTGTCCCTCAGGTGTCTTGATGACCCCAGGGGTCCAGAACAGGACCCTTCCTCGTTCATTCTCTATCTGGGTTGATGAGGTCCCATCGCCCAAGCGAGAAAGCTAATGAGTTCATCATGCACGTCACTGTCCACGTGGGTGAGCAGGTCTTCAAGACTTGCTGGTGTGATGGTCTAGAATGCCTTCCATCTGTCTCCTCTTCTCCACACTCCTGCCACTGCCTGAGTTGGGATTGGGTTATGGATTGGACTGGGTCCTGCAAAAAGATGTGCTGAAAACCTAGCCCCCTGGAAAGGACCTTGTTTGGAAATGGGGACTTTGGGGCTGTTTTCAGGTTAACAGGACCTCATACTAGAGCGCGGTCCTCATCAGAGAGAGGCCTGGGAAGCGTATGCATACGGGAGATTTGACACACCCGTGGCATTGTTTCCAGCATCAGCAACACACACGCCACCAACGCTGACTCTGCATCTCCCAACTTTTCTCAAAAGATCCCAAAGCATTTGTCATCAGGGGAGGTAAAGAATCGTTTTGAGGGAAACTATGGTTGTCTCTTCTCAATTCAGGGAGCCCTCTAGATATGCTCCATCTTCCATTTGGGGTTTTTGCCCTCTTGTCATCATTTTCCATGCCACGCCTCAACCTGGAGTCTCCTCTGCGGCTTCCTGTGTCCAGGCCGACACTCGGCTGGACAGTCTGGCTGGACCTTGGTTGGAGGGTCCCTTGCCTTGGTTTCCACCTGCCAACATCAGCAGCTCAGGGGAATATTGGCGAGCACAAAGTACTTCAGGTGGGATTTGTCAAGGAGCAATGAGACTCATCTTGAAATAGCAACCTGCATGTCCGTTCATCAGAATGGTGGTGGAGGTTGGTGGGTGGGGGTGGGGGTGGCTGCCATCAAGTTACTTCTGAATCCTGGCAATCCCAGGCACAACAGAACAAAATACCGCCCAGTCCTGCGCTGCCCAAGGATTATTACCAATCCGGCCATGTGAGCCATAGGGTTTTTACTAGCTTTTATAAGTAGTTCACCAGGCCTCTCTTCCTTGTCCCTCTTAGTCCGGAAGATCTGTCGAAAGCTGTTCCACCTCCTAGCGACCCCCAAGCTGCCCCTGACAGAAGAGCGGTGGCCGCCCAGGAGGTGCATTTGAGGGGAAGCAGTCTACCCCTGAACCACTGATACCTCTTCTTCAGTATACGTAGCAGAGTCCAGGGCCTTTGATCCTCACTTTGCAACTTAAAATATTTTCATGGCTCCTTCTAGGGAGGTTACACAGACACGCGAGTCCCTCCGTCCCACTCTGTGCAGTCCATCCTCACTCTGACCACCGGCTTTTCCAGGCAGGCAGCACCTCGTGCTGGCTCAGCCTCCAGACCCCAAAGGGGCAAAAGCACCATCTCTGGGTTCCAGCAAGTGTCGCACGCATGGTGCGTGGAGAGGGGAGGCCCCCTCCTGGCCCGAGAGAAAGCACCAGATGAGTAAGACAGGGCTGAGCAGGTCTCTGCCAGACTATGTGCAGCCAACAGGTCACACTCTCCTGAAGTCCTCTCCCTTTAGCCTGTTGGAACTTGCAGATCTCTCCCTTGCAGGGTGCTGATGCTCTGAAAACTCAACTCAACCTTCTGAAGGTCTCTACACCAACCTCAAGCCTGCCCAAACCAGAGAGATGGAGAAGCCTGTTGGATCCAAGTCTCCAGCATGGGCGTAATAGGAGACACCTCATCCAGGTTAGGCTACTTACCTACTGCTACTGCTGCAGCTCATGGGGACCCCATGTGTGTCAGAGCAGAACTGGGTCCCAAAGGGTTTTCAATGGCTGATTTGGGGCAAGTGACTCACCAGGCCTTTCTTCCAAGGTGCTTCTGGATGGACCAAAACCTCCAAGCTCTTGGAGAACAGCTGAGAGTTTAACTTTTGGTACCCCCAAAGCAGGATATTTGGAGGAGGGTTAATGTAGCATGTACCAGGTGGGGGGTGGGAGGGCAAGGGATCATGACGGAGCCAGCTGCATTGGTGCAATCCCCATTCTTTGACCCAAAAGGACAAGGTGAGGGAGAGGTTACCAGAACCCAGAGGAAAGAGACTCTTGCAGAACAGGTGCCTTAGGAAGAACCAAAACCCCCACACACATGCAGAAAGGAGAGAGAGAGAGAGAGAGAGAGAGAGAGAGAGAGAGAGAGAGAGAGAGAGAGAGAGAGAGAGAGAGAGAGAGAGAGAGAAAGTTGCTAAGGAGTCAATTCTGACTCTTGTTGGCCACAGGTGTGACCGAGTGAAATCAGTCCACAGGGCTTTCTGACTATAATCTTTACAGAAACAGATCGCCAGACCTTTCTTCTGTGGCACCACTTGGGGACCCAAACTGTCAATCTTCCAATTTGCTGGAGGCAAACCACTGGAGCCATCCAGGGGCTGTTTAGGGCTTGAGGGATGTGGCCATGCCACAAGCCAACGAGATACATGCTTCAGTCTCGGCCGTCCCACTAGGGTGGCTGAACCCCTGTGGGAAAAAGCCAGAGGCCAGGCCAGAGACGCAGAGAGTGACTCTGGAGAGACCCAGGGCAATCATCTGAGGACACAAGTTCACTTCTTGGGCTGCCATAACAAATTTCCCCAGTGTGGTGGCGTCAGTGAACGGATACGTCTTCTTTCACAGTCCTAGAGGCCAGAAGTCCAAAGCCCAGGGGCCAGTAGACCTCGCTCCCTCTGCAGGCTCTAGAGCAGCGGTTCTCAACCTGTGGGTTGCGACCCCCTTTGGGGGTCGAACAACCCTTTCACAGGGGTCGCCCGATTCATAACAGTAGCAACCAATTCATGACAGTGATGACGTAGCAACCAAAATGATTTCATGGTTGGGGGGTCACCACAACATGAGAAGCTGTATGAAAGGGTCGCGGCATTAGGAAGGCTGAGAACCACTGCTCTAGAGGAAGGTGGGAGTCTCTTCCAGCACCTGGTGGCTTGCGGCTGGCTCATCGCGGCTAGGCTCTGTCGTCACATTGCCTGCTCCTCCTCTTGTGTCGTCTTACACCCCCACTGTAGTCGTCATCGGATCGGGCTCATCCGGAAAATTTATGATGATTGTACCGTAATGTTATGAACTGAATTATACCTGCAGATAAAGTCATATTCCCTTTCCCCTGATAAAGTCATATTCCCAGCTTCTATAACTTTGGGAGGTGGGGCACCATTCCACCCTCTACGAGGAACACAACTTTTAATTCTTGGAAAGGAGTCCTGGAAAGCTGCCGGCTGGTGACCACGTCCAGGATCTTCGTCAGAGGAGAACGACGACAAGCAGGGATGAAGAGGGACAGGGAGAGCTCAGGTGGCAGATCGTCTCTGAGTCAAACCAGGTCGAGTGAGGGGTTGTCTCAGGCCTCTGTGCTGCTATGTGTTGTGACTTGAACAAACAAATTTATTTTCTGACTATGTTGGAGGCTAAAAGTCTGAATTCAGAACACCTGCACTGGAGGAAAATCACTCTGCTCACCACCATTGTGCTGCTAACCACAAGGTCAGCAGTTCAAACCCACCGGTTGTTCCTTGGAAGAAGAAGAGGATGCTTCTTCCCGCAAAGGTTTTTAAAATCTTGAAAACCCAAAGGGAGAGGGATGAACACAGGGGCTGCGACCATGGGCCCAAGCATCCCAGCAGTTGTGAGGATGGGGCAGGACCAGGGGGGTTGTACTTGGGGTCACTCTGTCAGAACGGACTGGATGGCACCTAAGATCAACAGAAGTTTCACCTGTAAGCCAAGACGGCACCTCCAGCCCCAACCTCCCCGCCATCACTCCAATTTGAAGAGAGATGGGAGGAGGATGAAGAGGACATCACCCCTCACTAAGGATGCCTTCTGGAAGTGCAGACACTTTTGTTAACCTCCTGCTGGTCCTCACCACCACCGCTTCCTGGATGACACAGGAAGTCCACCAGCTCCTCGTGCAACTCTTTCCAGGGTTCAATGTCACGGAGCCAGATCCGACTTCCATGGGCCATGTGTACACCAGAAGGCCACACCGTCCAGTGCTGCACCATCGCCGCAATGGTTGCTCTGCGGGAGCCCACTGGTGCAGCCCTCTGGGTGAGGACTTCCGCTTTTCCTCTGACTCTCTACTTTACTTACGAGGCCCGAGGTCCTTCTCCAGGAATTGGTCCCTCCTAATGAATGTCCCAAGTACACGAGATGAAGCCTGGCCTCCTCACTTCTAAGGACCATTCCAGCTCTACTTCCTCTCTGACATATTCATTCTTCTGGCTGTCCTGGGAGAGTCCGCATTCTGTGTCAACATCATCACTGGATGCCTAAGGAGAGACACTTGACATGGCTGTATAACAAGGTCGATCTGGTGAGCTCTGGTCTTGCTCCAACTCTCCCGTGGCTGTTAGTGAATTTGGACTCCATTTCTCAAAGCAGCCTGGGAAACCCAGCCCTCCCCTGAGTGATCTGTTAGTCTGCAAGAAGCAGCAGGGTTTGCCATATTGCCATAGAGGGGCGAGGTGGTGGTGCAGTGGGTTATTCATGTAAGCCACCTTACAGGGCTATTGAGTGAATCAAAAGAAATTAAAGTAGCAGTTACTCTGGTTGACATACCATGTTAGAACAGAGTTTCTGTCTGTTCTGTTCCCTCTTGGGCTCCCAGCACCTAGGGCAGCGTGGGGCTAAGTAAACAGGCATTGAATGGCATGCCCCAAACATAAATATGCCCCAGCAAATACAGTGCATGGACACGCTTGGACCATTCAACCCACTGACGCGGGAGCATCGTCAGTTTGTCTTCCGGAAGGTTTGAAAGGTTACCCGCGGTTTGAAATATGTCATCACTGGCATGTTGAAGGGGAAGGTGGCATTGTCCTGTCCTGAAAACTCACAGCCTTGTCACCTGTTGCACCCTGCCTAGGTGTGGAAAGTAAGGTTGAGCATTGAAGTCAGCTGACAACTAGGCAGTCTGTCTTCCATGTTGCAGCACCCACTGGGCCAATGCTGAAATAAGAAAGGCACGGGCTCTCTGATCCAGAGATCGCGAGTTAGGGATTTAATCTGCCCCCCCCCCCTTCCAGCTGCTCCACAGGTGAAAAGACGCAGTGATCTGCTTCTGGAGAGACTGCGGTCACGAGAGCCCTAAGGGCAGGTGTCACCTGTCATAGAGGGTTGCTGGGAGTTGGGATTGGCTTGATGACGACGTTTTCACGTGCATGCACGCGGTGCTGTGCCAGCTTGGTCACAGCAGCACTGCCTGTCAGAAGGAAACACCGGAAGCCAACTAAAGAAATGACGCCATATTGATGTCACAGAAGGACAAAAACAGTGTCTAAAGGAGACACACTCTGACAATGCTAGCGAATTATTTCCAAGACCACGAACTCCAAGGCTCACTGTCATTGAGTCAATTCCAACTCATTGTTACCTATAGGACAGAGTAGAACTGTCCCACAGGGTCTCCAGTGGTGTAAATCTGTATGTGTGTGTGTGTGCGTGTGTGTATGCAGGCATGTTTAATTTATTTTTAAAAACAGCTTTACTGGCATATAATCACATGTCATACAGTTCAGAAGTTCATCACATCAAGAAGAGTTGAGCAATCTTCCCCACAATCAGTCTTAGAACATTGTCTTCATTCGTGTGCTCATCATTATTAACTCTCCACTTCCCCCAATCTCCCCTGCCATAGCCCCAAGGGACTACAAATCCCGGTACTGTCCCTAGCAATTTACCTCTCCTGGAGTTATTTTATTATTTTTAATTAATAATTTTATTGGAGGGCTCTTACAAATCTTGTGACAATCCATCACTCAATTGTATTAAGCTCACGTATACATGTGTTGCCATCAACATTTCCAAAATAATTTCTACTTGAGTCCTTGGGTATCAGCTCCTCCTTTTTCTTCTCCATCCTCCACCCTCCCACCCTCGTGAATCCTTGATCAATTATATATTATGGTTATTTCATGTCTTACACTGTCCATTGTCTCCCTTCACTCACCTTTTTGTTATTCATCCCCCTTGGGGAGTGGGCTATACAGCCAACCTTGTGATGGGTTCCCTCTTTCTCACTTTTCCCCCTACCCTCATGATATCACTAATCCTACTACTGTTCCTGAGGGTTGCATGTGTCCTGAATTCCATGTGTTGAGAGCTCTCATCTGTACCAATTTGTGTACTCTGGTCTAGCCAGATTTGTAAGGTGGAACTGGGTCATGGTAGTGGGAGGAGGGGAAAAGGGGGGAAGCCCATCACAAAGTTGGATCTATAGCATTGGACATATGAAAGCAATCAGGAGCCAGAGGAATGATGTGTGTTTTATCATGGTTATACTGCACCTGATTGAATCTTCCCTTCCTTGTAACCCTTCTGTGTGTGTGGTAGTGGTGAGGGCGGGTGTCCAATTGTCTACAGATGGGCTTAGGGTCTCAACTACAACCCCCTCTTTCACATCAATATAATTGTTTGTTTCGGATCTTTTGATACCTGACACCTGCTCTCGTCGACACCTCGTCATCACACAGGCTGGTGTGCGTCTTCCATGTGGGCTTATTTGCTTCCCTGCTAGATGGCCACTTGTTTAACTTCAGTCTTTTAAGACCCCAGGTGCTATATTTTTTGATAGCCGGGCACCATCCACTTTCTTCACCACATTTGCTTATGTACCTATTTTGTCTTCAGCAATCGTGTTGGAAAGGTGACTGCCAGGTTATTAGAACAAAATGTTCTTGTGTTAAGGGAGGCCTTGAGTAGAGGTCCAAAATCCATCTGCTATCTTAATACTTAACATATAAATATAGTACATTGTCTTCCATCCCTTTCATTACAAATTAATATATTTACATATATACATACCTATCACTATACCTCTATAAATAGCTTTTGCCTCCTACTTCTTTCCTCTATTTCCTTTCACCTTCATTCTGTCCCACTATCATGCTCACCCTCCATTCGGCTCTCATTAATTCCTCTCAGATACATTGCACTTGATCAAACTCCACCAGGCATTATGCTGCAAATCTTTACAAGAGCAAATGACTGCAGGTCCTCCTGCGGAGGAGTTAGAGGTTCTGCACTGCAGACTTGTGGCTGGCAGGCCAACTCATCACCTGCCATATCACCAGAACTCCTTCATTTCCAAGCTCTGCATTGCCAAAAGCAAGACAGAGAGCAGGATGGTGTGTGACCGTTTTGTGTAAAAAGGGAGACAGAGTATATCTACAAGGGTATGCAAAAATTATTGCTCCAAAATCATAGAAACCTTTATTAAATAAAAACATCAAAATATGAAACGTGTTACTTGAAGCAGCCTCCATCTAGGTCTATGCACTTGTGAGGTAAATGCTTCCATCTCTTTAACCCTTCCCCAAAGAATTCTGGGTTTCTATGATATCAGAGGGGCTGTTTGGACAGTTTCTAGGGACTCAGTTGGTTTTTATTTTAAATGCCACATTTTAGGAACAAGAAGTAAGTTGGAAGGGACAAGATCAAAAAGTAAGCTATAAGATCCCACTATCCATGGGATAAGGTTTCCCAATGGGATTTTCATAGGACAGTCCTTGAGACCCTCCAGGAATGAATGGGTGCATTGGGATGGAAAATGTCCTGGACGCAGCTTTGCTGGCAGTTTATCACCAGTTCTCATGTTCTCAAAACCTTTTCTAATATCTCCAGTGGTGCTCCTATGTCCTTTGAGGCACTCTATCAAGATTACCCCTTTGAAGTTCCCAAACACTGCTGCTTTCTGAACTCTCTGCCTTGAACTCCTCTTTGCAACCTCTCTGAACGCCCTTAAAATGCCCGATCCATCTAAAGCCATTGCTTTCTGTGCGACAGCACCCCGGCATTCCCAGAAACCTGTCGCAAAGCTCTAGTGATTTAGGAAACTGTCCATTTGAGTTTGGTCAACATTTTGATATTAACCTTGACCTCAAAATCCTTGTTTTGCTTCCTCCGCCCCTCCACCCCCAGGCACAAAATTCCTCCTCCCCACTATCCCAATGGCACACTAAGACAAGCGTTTACTGAGATAATTTGTCTGCAGCCATCCCCTGATCGCAGACTGGTTGAAACGGGTTTTGTTTGAAATAAACCTTGCATGTATAAGCCGGAGCCCTAATAGCAATACTTTTTGACACACACACACATATGCACATCTATACATACGTACATACAGGTATGTGTGTGTATATGCCTGTGCGCGTGTGCATCATTACACAGGATATCTATGGAAGGATGGGCTGGGGATGGTAACTGAGTAAGATTTCTAGGTGACTTGAGGGACAGCAGTGGAAACCAACTTTTTAAACACTGCTCACATTTTGGATTTTGAACTATGTGACTACATTACCTCTTGAAAAAAATATAAATAAAACAACATTAGCTCATTGACTTCATCTAGTGGTTTTCCATTTATCCTTTATCGCAACAGTTCTGTCAACGAGTTGGAGGAGAGCTTCTAGGCTTACCGCACTACACGCCGCCTCCCCCCACCCCCAGGTCTGAATGGCAGAGGAGCAAATATTTGCTGGTTGTTTCTACCTGTTCCACTTCCTGCATAGCACCGTATCCCTTAAACAGGTAATGCACACAACCTCCCTCTTGTTATTTTCATAAACGTGCAATGCCAATTTGTAAAGTGGGTGAAGGGAGACGTCGGACAGCGTACGATATGACAAAATAATAATTTATAAATTATGAAGTGTTCATGAAGAAGGGGTGAGCGGGAAGGGAGGAGGGAAATGAGGAGCTGATGCCAGGGGCTTAAGTGGAAAGAAAATGTTTTGAGAATGACGAGGGCAATGAATGTACAAATGTGCTTTACACAATTGATGTATGCATGGATTGTGATAAGAGTTGTATGAGGCCCCAATAAATGATTTTTTTTTAAAAAAACTATTAAACTGTGAAATAAGACAACATAACTTAATGGTTTCACTCAGGACGAGCTGATAAGGTTTTCATATTCAACTGTGGCCCTACCATGCTAGAATTTTCAACTTAAATTAATAGAAACAAATGCACAGCCTTTCTGGTAATGTTATCATTACCTGGGGACTATCACACCCCATCTATGACTTCTGGACCATGTCTAGTACCTTTATTACACAAAAATGACCAAAAGTAACATTTTGGGGCTTTAGCTGTACATGCATGCAGAAAAGTAAAGAAAAGGAACACCGCACGGTGATTTACCTGCTGAAATTCATCTGGAAATGTCCTAAGATGTGTGAGGTAGATGCATGGGCCTGCTGGCCCCGAGCTGTTTTACTGAATTTCATCATTTCCATGAATTGGACTCTGCCAGGTGCCATCGAGTCAGCTCAACTCGTCGCCATCCTACGCACAACAGACACAACACTACCCTGTCCCACACCTCCTCACCATAGGGCTAGGTAAGGGGACTTCAGAACGCTCATGGAAAGATTTCATTTTCTCTCCATTTCTAGGAACTTTCTTGAGCTCCTTTATATGTGTGGTGTGGGGGATGTGGATGACTTTTTCATGGAAAATGCCAGTAATAGAAGCTTGGGTTGGGCACAGGCTCCTTTGTGACCAATTCTGTCAAGTAGGATGTCAGCAGATGTGTGTAGCCCTTTCAGAAGGCACCCTCCTGATAAGGAAGTATGTCTCTGGAGTTGCCCACCTGAGGTTTTTTTTTTTTAAAGGGACAACTCACTATCATGGAGTGCATTGTGACTCACAGTGACCCTCCGGGACAAGGTAAAGCTGCCCCTGTGGGTTTCCAAAACTATAAATCTCTACAGGAGTAGAAAGACGAGGCTTTCTCCCATGAAGCTGGCTGGTGCTTTCAAACCACTAACCTTAGCATTACCAACTCAACACATTACCACTATGCCATCAGGTTTCCTGACCTCCTACTGGGTGAGTAAAAGCACTACTGTTTGGCAATTACAATAAGAAATGCAGACTCCCTGCACGTCCCAGTTGATGACTAAAAGTGCCATTCTAGAAACACCTCTGAAAACCATACCCAGATGGTGCAAGAAACACACTGATAGCTGGCCATTGGGGCTTGGAGGGCCTGTGCTGGCCTGTGACTGGGGCCGGGACAAGAACCCTGATGTTGGGTGTCACATTTTTTTAAGCGAGGCAGCAGGTTTGGGAGGTGATTGGGCCTTTTTTCTTTCTTTTATTTATTTATTTATTTAAAAATTTTTAATATATCAATTATGTAAAGCACATTTGTACATTCACTGCCCTCATCATTCTCAAAACATTTGCTCTCACCTAAGCCCCTGGCATCAGCTCCTCATTTTCCCCTCCCCGCTACCCCCTCCCTCATGAACCCTTGATAATTTATAAATTATTATTTTGTCATATCTTGCCCTGTCCGACGTCTCCCTTCACCCACTTTTCTGTTGTCCATCCCCACCCTCCCTCTATCCTCCCTGTATCGCCACTCACATCACTGGTCCTGAAGGGATCATCCGCCCTGGATTCCCTGTGTTTCCAGTTCCTCTCTGTACCAGTGTACATCCTCTGGTCTAGCCAGACTTGCAAGTTGTATTTTTCATTGTTGCTATATCGCACCCTGACTGGCTCATCTCCTCCCGAGACCCTTCTCTAAGGGATGTCCAGTGGCCTACAAATGGCCTTTGGGTCTGCACTCTGCACTGCCCCCCTCATTCACTATGGTAAGATTTTTTGTTCTGATGATGCCTGATACCTGGTCCCTTCGACAGCTCGTAATCACACAGACTGGTGTGCTTCTTCCGTGTGGGTTTTGTTGCTTCTGAGCTAGATGGCTGCTTGTTTATCTTCAAGCCTTTAAGACCCCAGATGCTATATCTTTTGATAGCCGGGCACCATCAGCTTTCTTCCTCACATTTGCTTATTTATCTGCTTTGTCTTCAGCAGTGTGTCAGGAAGGTGAGCATCATAGAATGCCAATTTAATAGAAGAAAGTATTCTTGCATTGAAGAAGTACTTGAGTGGAGGGATTGGGCCTTGTTTTGATTGAGGGGAGGCTTCCTTTGTTCCTCTGACTGCTCTGGAGAAGGTGTACTGTGTGTGTGTGTGTGTTTATGTGTGTGTGTGTGTGTGTGTGTGTATGTGTGTGTACAAAGATGACTCTCTATTCAGTGTAAAATAAAACAAAAACAAGATACAAAACACATTGACTGGGCTACCACTTGTATAAAAAGAGGGTCTGCTATTGGTGTGGAAAGACCTCCAAGAGGTGCTGAAATGAGCTGGACAGGTTCCAAAGCCTTGGTTCTAGTCAGGCAGGGCCGGTCACCAGGACCTTGACAGGGACTCAGGAAGGCGGCAGATACTACACATATTTCAGCATTCTAGTGTAGTTCAGGTGTGGGTTGCTCTTACAGCAGGTATACATCTTTTTTTCGTTTCCTGAATTTTATGTCACAGACGGTCAAGAGTGGGGTGGGATTGAAAGAGGTGCTGTGGGAGGGATTCTGGATTCTGAATTACACAGCTTTGTGAGTCCCAGAAGGTGTCTGATTGGAAGAGCTAAGGATTGTAGGATAGAAACGGAGCCAAAACGTAGCATCGGAAGAATCCCAAGCAGCACAGAACATCCCAAACAACCAACCCAAACCATGCCACTGGCATCAGTGGGTACCTGTTGAGGATCTGAGACCGAAACTCTTTAGCGGAGTAAAAAGCCTGATCTTCCTCCATCGGAGCAGTTGGTGGTTTCAAACTGCTGATCTTGTGGCTAGCAGCCCCACGCATCACCACTGTGCCATCACGCTCCTCCTCAAGCCAAAGTGTGTGTGACACGTCTCCTGTGGGTGGAATGGCTTTGTGGTGCTGATTCTGTTCCTGCAGGTCTGGGATGGGCCTCCGCTTCTGCCTTTCTGACAGGCTCCTACCCAAGGCAGATGTGGTCCTTTGGAAGGGAGACCAGCTATCATGGATCGTGCGGGTGTCATTGCTGTTTGCTGTTGGGTCTTGTGGAGTGGATTCAGACACCCCAGTAACCTCGTGGGATAGAGAGGAACAATCCCACAGGGCGTTCCTGACAGTCATCTTTATGCAAGCAGATTGTTTCCATAAAGGCCTGTCCTCCCCCACCCCTACCCTCAAGAGTCACTGGGTGGGTTTGAACCGCCAACCTCTCAGCCGGCAGGACAGCACTTTAACTGCTGCCCCGCCAAGGCAGCTTATCATTTGTAACTCACACCATCCAGTCGGTTCTGATTCGCAGCGTTTCCATAGGGCAGGGCAGAACTGCACCTGTGTAACTGCTGGAGTAGAAAACCTCCTGTTTGTCCCACCTGGCGGCTGGTGATTTCGAACTGCAGATCTAGTGGCGAGCAGCTCAAAGCGTAACCCACTACACTACGAAAAGTAAAACTCGGACGTGTGATCTGGGGGAATAATAGAGAGAGCCGGAAGGGAAGGAGAAGAACGCAAGCAGGAGAGGGGAAGAGAGAGCAGAGGGGAAGCCAGGGCGCCGGGACCCCCGCTCGCCAGCCCCTTGCCCAAACCCCAAAACGAGACCGGCTGGGCGACGGCAGAGCTCGGCGGCTGCGGGCACGGGTCCCGGTGGCGGGTTGCAAAGCCGGACCCCACGCGGGCACGCCCCGAGGCCGGGTCCCGCCGCCCTTCAGACCCACGGGCCGCGCAGCCCGGGCTCCAGCAGGGCCTGCGCGGCTGGGAGTCTCCGGAGGCGTCCGTGGGAGTCCCCGAGCCGCGAGGGCTAGGGCGCCAGGGCCTCTCCAGCTTCCAGTGCGCAGCTGCCCCGTGCGCCTCCTCCCCGCCCGCCCAGCGCTGCCAGGAGCCTTGGACAGCACAGGGCCCCAGGCCCCTCCTGGCCGCACACCGTCCAGACTGGGGATGGGGCGAGGGGTGCGGGCCTCGGGGATCTGGAGAGCCGTCTGGGGTCCGTCTGTAACCCGCTTCACTGAGGCCTCCCGCCGCCGCGACGTCCCATCTCCAGATACCCTGCTTGACCTGGGGGGTGGGGGAGGGGGGGGCGGAGGGCTGCGTCTGTCCTTCCCAGGATCTATTAGGAAGTGAGGAACCAGCAGTTTCAGGCCTCGTGAAGTATTTTTGAAACTGGTTGTCCTTTTGACGCCACTGGTGTCTTTTGTAATGTCTGAAGACCACTCGCTGAGGTCTTGCTGGCCCAACGGGAAAGCGCCTGACTGCTAACACAAGACTGGCGGCTGCAACCCACCAGCTCCTCTGCTCCCAGGGCGAACAGGGAGAAGGATCCGGTGAAATGCTATTAGAACCAAGAAAATCCTATGAGGTAAGAGGTGGTTCTACTCTGTCACACACACACACACACACACACACATTTAGTGGCCCTCTAGGACAGAGCAGTACAGTTCCCACCCTCACCCCACCCACCCACCCACCCACCCCCTTTCTTTTTTTTGCGAGACTGTAACTCTTTACCGGAGTAGAAAGCTTCCTCTTTGACCCTCAGAGTGGTTTGAACTGTTGACCTTGCAGTTATCATCCAAGAACATAGAACTCTCCCTGGCTGCCTTTGCTCTGGGTCCTAGGCTGTGCAGAGCAGTTCAGACACAATAAAGACCCTGTAAGAGACCCTGGGGAGGCTGTTTCTGGGTACTTATTTGGGGCTCAAGGAGCAGTCTTCTGGAGGTCTGTCAGGCCCTGTGAAGTTTGGGCCAATGGTCCCCTGGGGACTATGGCCAGACAAACAAATGGACCTAGGCTGGGAGGAGGGGAGATAAGCACCTGGGTCGAAAATGGGGTCCATGAGTTGGGCACAGTGCCCACCTTTGGTCTGGAGAATTCCATGTGGGAACCAGCAGGCTGTACTGGAGGACTTAGAGTTTATCCTGTTAGTGATGGGGACATGCCGCTTGCTACATGCTATAGACAGAGTGGCGTGGGCGCTATGTAAACCATCTTCTCCCCACTGATAGCAAAGCCAGAGGTTCCAAAGTTGCCCGGAGGGGAGCGTGGAAGGTTGCCCTTGGGCACTCACTCAGGGGTGCAGTTCCAGGCCCACCAGGCACGCAGCTGCTGCAGCTCATTCAGCAGTCCCTGCCACCAGCAGGGAGCGCTCGCGCCTCCAGTCCTTCTGGAGAAACTGGCTTCTATTAGCCGCTTGTACAAGTTTCTCCTGCGATCAGTGGACCGCCTTCTCCCCTCTCCAGAGAACTCGGCCAGGCAGAGAGGGGTTGTGGGAGCCCCGGGTTAGCGTTTCTGGGTCGTCCTTGTATCACTCAACCTGGAGCCTAACAAAAAGCATCCTACTGCGAGACCTGCTTTCAGCCAGTCAAGGACACCCCAAGGCTGATTTACTCACCCTAATCTCTACCCTCTGATGGGATGGAGACATCTGGGCAAGGAGTGTAGGCTCCGCAGGTGTATCCAGTGGCCTGAGTGGTCGAAAGGTTGTGTGTGGTGGGAGAGTGAGGCGTGAGATGGAGTCTAGGAGGCTTCTGAATTTGAGTTCCGGTGTGCTGGAGATCGAACCCCCAACCCTGCTATGGCCTCTTCTAATATTCTTACCTGTAAAATAGGAAGAGGAGACCTCTGTTTTTGTACAAAGGGCTGCTGAGAAGCTGGATGAGATAACTGTTGGTAAATTGAGCTCAATAAATGTCCAAACCTCCACCCTAAAGTCCTTACTTAGTTCAGTGGTTCTCAACCTCCTAATGCCCCAAACCTTTAATACAGTTCCTCATGTTGTGGTGACCCCCAATCATAAAATTATTTTCATTGCTATTTCATAACTGTCATTTGCTACTGTCATGAATCGGGCGACCCCTGTGAAATGGTTGTTCGACCCCCACAAAGGGGTCGGGACCCTCGGGTTGAGAACCTCTTCCTTAGTTGGCCTGTGGGGAAAGGGGTCCAGTGAATGTCAACGGCACTACTCCTGGTGAGGGACAGGAGTCAGTCAGTCACTTGCTGGAGAGAGGGCCTGGGAGCAGGGAGGGTGTGTGGTTTGGGTTGACCGCTTTTGCATTTGTGTTTGCTGGTTGTCAGCTTATTAACAGAATAATTACAAGAGAAGCCTGTCATTCATCCCTCTTCCTCCCACCTAACCAATCTGCACGCTTCTCTTTACAAGCTCCTGGGAACTTCTAAGGACCCATTTTATGGATGAGAATTCAAGGCCAAGAGGGAAAAACCAGAGATGTCTAAGTCTCCAGTGACCGCAGCTCTGCTCTACCAGGGAACACTATCCCCAGCCTCCATACTCCCTCCTGGACCAATCTCTGAGCCTCAGCTTCCCTATCTGTAAAATAGGGAAATAATGCATGTCTCCTATCGGGAGCAAGAGACTAAACGATGACTTCTGTCCAGATCTGCTAAGTGACCGCCGTCACTGCTTATGTCACCTATCAGTGTTCCGGGTTATCAGTAGATGGAAATCACTAGCCCAGGGAGCTCCTGTGTGAACTGCCCCACAGGCAACGACAATCCAGATGCCAGACTCTGGTTTATGAGGAGGTCCAGCCAGCAAATGCGTGTACGCCTCTTTGCCCACTTTACAAGGGCTTTATCAGCCCAGCCGTGCACACCAGCTCACCAGCACATTTCCACGTGTGCCCGTTCACAGAAGTGTTCAGCCTGGTGCTTGGCACTGGGGCCTGTGGCAGCGGGATTACCCGGGCCGGTCGCCCAGTCCCGGGTAGGAGACTGATGCCAATCATTTCCTGAGTTCTGTCTTCGGAGGGGGTCTTAGCTGACTCATTAGGGGCGCCAAACGCCGCCACTCCACGTCCGCCTGAAATGCCTTTTTCTTTTCTTTTCCTTCCTTGTGCGGGCCGGGTCTAGCCTCCCACCGCCAGCGCTGGCAAACTCGGCGCAAAGCCTTGGCAGCAGGCAGAGACTGGGCCTGAATGGGCCCAGGAACTCTGGGGAGGAAAAGGCGAGAACAGGAAGAAACGCCAGCGAGGTACCCGAGGAGCAGTGGGGGGTCCGCTCCCTGGAGCCCCGCGGGAGGCCGCCCCAGCGCGGCTGGCACAGGTTCCTCCCAGCCGCCGGGCGACGGAGCAAAGGCCGGCCCCGACACGCACCGGGCCCTTTGTGGACTGGAAACACAAAGGAAAGCAAAGACTTGTCTTCCGTTTTGACGCCGAGCCGACAGAGTCCGGACGCTGGGCCAGCCAGGAACCCGCTGGAGTCGGGTCTGATTGGGCCTCGCGGGAGAGCGCTGCCCTCGGCGGGAAGGGGTGGGGGGTGGGGGGGCGCAGGGACACGCTCGCGGGGCGCCCAGCACAGGTCCTGCACCCGCGACGCCACGCTCCGGGCAGATTCGAGCTTTCGAGTTTTCCGAATTTTTGAGAAATTAAGCTCAGGGGACAAAGTAGAAACAAAAATCTCGGAGACAGGGCGGGATATGTCCACCGTCTACTTGGCTTGAGGATTATAAGAGTGGAGGCAGGGGGAACCTCAAACCGCCCCCCCCCCCTTCCCAAGTAGCTGTCTGGCAAAGGAGGCTATCCGGACGTGCGAGCCAGAGCTGCCAGCCGGTGGCCCTGCACGCTGGGGGCGCGGACGGCGAGGTGCCGCTGCACAGTCCCACACGCGCAGCCACTCCAGTCGGTGGCGCGGGTCTGCGGACCCGAGCATCGCGCGGCAACCTGGTGAGAAGCCCGTTCTGCCCCTGGACCCTGAGTTCCCGGGGCTCTAGAATCGCAGGACGCTGACAGTTCGCCCCCTCACACCTCGTCCCCGCCACCGGTGATTAGAACACTCCTTATTAATGCGCCCGGCCGCGGTCGCCCTAGCCAGGTGGGACGCGATGTTAGAAACAACCGGGGTTCTGGGACCAGTGCAAGCGGTCGACTAAGCTCACTGCAGTCAACCCAAGGGCGCGCCCGTGGTGCTTGCTTTAAAGCAACCCTGAAGGACTAGCACTTTCACACCCTGCTAGGCGACCCTCAGCGTCACCCCATTTCCCCCCCTCCCCCGCGCTCCCCCCCCCCTTCCCCTCTGCAGTCGGCGGCCGGAAGGAGTGACCCGCAGAGGCTGTGCTAGAGCTGTCCCTGCTCCCCACCCCTACCTCCGCGTGCGTTCTAGTGACAGATTCTCCTAATTGAACGGTTATGGGTCATCTTCATAACCGTTGGACGGCATATCACTACGCTTCAGTTCTTAAGGTTTTTAAATACATATTTAACGGATGGCTGCGGAGCCAGCTGGGAAACATGAGGGTTGAAATATAATGATCCAGAAAGCACCAGACTGGTCGCAGATGAGCTTTACTAGCGGATGGGGGGGTGGGGGGGGGAGAGAGAGTGTGTGTGAGAGAGAGAGAGAGACTCACTGGGGACTGGAGATAGAGGGTGTGGTGGGGGGAATATAGTGGTTATATTTATTTTATGTTTTATCTTGTAATTTGATTACTTCAAAGCAAGATATTTTTGTTTATTTGTTGACTTGCTTGTTTGTTTGTTTTAATCGTACATACAAATACGAAGTTCTAAAACAAGGAGGTAGCTAGAGGCCAGAGGCTGGTAACCAATGCCTGAGAGAGGTGTAAGGTGGGGTCAACGCCAGCGGCTAGCGTCTGCATCCGCAGGAACCCAGCAATCTAAAAATGCCGATGAGAACAGTTATTAGGGAGCCAGGCAGCTGCCTGCATTGTAGAGATTGGCCTATGCACTCGTCGCCTCTGCAATTGGGGAAGTTTCCTGAGCAGGGTTAGCCATTTTTCTGAAGGCTTGCTCGCCCATCTGTAAAATGGGTGAGTTCATTGGCATGTCTGAAAATCACTTGGGTGCTTCTCAGGAATTCCTCATGATTAAGGAACTGGGGATTTAAACCTGTTTCGGTGGTAAGATTTCGCTATCTGATCTACAGCAGTGGGAAGACTTTTGTCCATTACTTCTCTTTTCAGACCAACCAGAGTTACTCGGACCCCACTGTCATGGTGATTCCCAGGCCGATGATGCTAAAAACACCACCTTCAAGTTTCCTTGCTCCTAAATAGACGTGGGTATCAAACGAACTCAGGCTCCTCCTGTCTGTGTGTAAGCACTAACCAGTTACTGTGTGGCCATCACTGGTCCCTGCGTCTTCATCACGTTCAACTTGACGAAGACTAGTTATTTCTTTCAAAACTCTTGATTCTGGTGCACCCTGGTCCCACTCCTCCCTCCTTCCTTGACTGACCTCTGCCCCCCGGGGTATTGAGTTGGGGGAGCAGCCACTTCCTGGGAGCGGAATTCTAAGGCAAGCAAAGCGAGAGCTTAGGGCTTGCTTATTGTTTACATTTGGGACCCAAAGTGCCAACGTGCTGGTGAGAACCGTGAGATGGAGACAGGTGTAGGGAACCCACTGAGAGTGACAGCGATCTTAAGGACTCTTGAATCCCCCGCCAGGGCTCTCCGCTGAATACGTAGAGTACCAGGTATGTTTGATGCGCTGGAGCGTCCCTGGCCCCCCATGCCAACTTCCAGTCTTACTCCGGCGCCCTCACAGTTTTTGAGACATTTGACTACGTTCAGTCTCTCCCTCGGTCCCCACAGCGCTCTGCCCCAGCTCCTTAGCCCCTGAACCCGCCTTCCTCCTCCTCTTTGCCTCCTGTTCTCCCCTCCCGGGTCCCTCCTCCGGTCCCTCCCCAAGAACCTCTTGGCCGCCGGCGCCCATTGGTTGTGCGCTGGCAGTAGGCGTGCGCCGGACTGGGAAGGTTTCATTGAGCGGAATTAGCCGGGATGACATCAGCTTCCCAGCCCCCAGGGCGGGCCCAGCTCATTGGTGCGGCGGCCCCTCCTGGACAAGCACATTGTTCCCCGCCCCCGCCCCGGCCACCGCCGCCGAGGCTGCTGCCAACGGGCTATAAAAACCCTCAGAGCCCGGCAAGGTGCGGATGCTTATTATAGACCTACGCCACCCCAGCGGCCGGAGCCAGTTCTCCGCTGCGGCTTTTCGGAGCGAGCGTTTCGCATCGCATCCACAGTAAGTGTCCCCAACCCCCAGGAACTCGGCCTGGAACCCAGGGACCGACGCTTCCAACTGGGCTGTGACCCACGATGCTTCATGGTGGGGGTCCCCGGTCCCGTCCCTCTCTCCGCCAGTTGCCAAGAGCGGCCCCTCCGCCTTGACCCTCCCCCAGATTCCTCCTAGCATCCCCTTGCCCCCAAACCCTAAGTCGGGACAACCCTAGCGCCCTCTGCCCAGACCTCAGTCACCCGGCCGCTCCGTTGGCCCTGGGACGCCAGGAGCCACGGGGATCAGGGGGTGTGTATGCGCGCGCCTGGGTTTGCTGCGCGGTGTCCACGGAGATCAGGTTTGAGGAATCCAAAACATGCTTCTCTATTTGCATTTCCACCTTCCCCAAAGAAAAGCCTTCAGCGCTAGCCCTGGATACTCAGCTTTCCGACTCCGAACGAACGCAAGGCCCTCACCTTTTGGACGCTGCTCTTAGAGTCCCCGGTGGGATTGCGGGGCCACCCAGCTGCGCTCCGTGGCACCAAACAACCTGTGGATAGGAGCAGTGCGGGGCTGGGAGGCCGCGCGAAAGATGAGTTTGGGGTCCTTGCGGGTCACTAGGTGGAAGGCCGATGATAGCGAAGTGGACTCTGCGCAGCTGGCCATAGGAGCTTACACGCAGCGTTGCGATGCAGGCGGGAGCAGTTGGCTGTTTTTCCAAGCGCACTAAGTCCTTTTCTTTCTCTGTGTCCCTCTTGTCTTGCTCTCTCTTCCTCGGTTCCCCTCTTCTCTGCAGGAGGCGTGCGTGAAAGCTCCCGGGTCTAGGGGGGTAGGACCCTGCACCAGCTGAGCCTACCACCTGCGGCCATGGACTCGGACGCCAGCTTGGTGTCCAGCCGCCCGTCGTCGCCAGAGCCCGACGACCTTTTCTTACCGGCTCGGAGCAAGGGCAGCGGCAGCGGCGGCTTTTCTGGGGGCACGGTGTCCTCTTCTACACCTAGCGACTGCCCGCCTGAGCTAAGCGCCGAGCTACGCGGTGCCATGGGCGCGGCGGGCACGCACCCCGGGGACAAGCTGGGCGGCGGCGGCTTCAAGTCTTCTTCGTCCAGTACCTCGTCGTCCACGTCGTCAGCGGCCGCAACGTCCACCAAAAAGGACAAGAAGCAGATGACGGAGCCCGAGCTGCAGCAGCTGCGCCTCAAGATCAACAGCCGCGAGCGCAAGCGGATGCACGACCTCAACATCGCCATGGACGGGCTGCGAGAGGTCATGCCCTACGCGCACGGCCCATCGGTGCGCAAGCTCTCCAAGATCGCCACGCTGCTGCTGGCGCGCAACTACATCCTCATGCTCACCAACTCGCTGGAGGAGATGAAGCGGCTGGTGAGCGAGATCTATGGCGGTCACCACGCCGGCTTCCACCCGTCGGCCTGCGGCGGCCTGGCGCACTCGGCGCCGCTGCCCGCGGCCACTGCGCACCCGGCGGCCGCCGCGCACGCCGCTCACCACCCAGCGGTGCACCATCCCATCCTGCCTCCCGCCGCCGCGGCGGCCGCCGCCGCAGCCGCGGCCGCCGCGGTGTCCAGCGCCTCCCTGCCGGGCTCGGGGCTGTCGTCGGTGGGCTCCATCCGGCCCCCGCACGGCCTGCTCAAGTCTCCATCGGCGGCCGCCGCGGCCCCTCTGGGAGCCGGGGGCGGCGGCAGCGGGGGCAGCGGCTTCCAGCACTGGGGCGGCATGCCCTGTCCCTGCAGCATGTGCCAGGTGCCACCGCCGCACCACCACGTGTCGGCCATGGGCGCGGGCAGCCTGCCGCGCCTCACCTCTGACGCCAAGTGAGCCAGCAGGCGCCCAACGTTCTGGCGAGCGGGGATAGGGGGCTGCGGCGCGGAGGAGGCCGGACTGGCTGGCACTGCCAAGGAGGCGCGGGACCGGGGGCCGGGACTGGGGGACGTTTGTGGGGACTCCAGCACCAGGGAGTGGGAGCACTACTACGGCGTGGGATGATGGCCTCTTTTAGTCCTCTTGGGCTGATACCATTTTATAAAAAGACAAGCCTGAGAGCATCATTCCCTCGACCTCCCCCTCCCAGAAAACCCGCTTCTCAAAACTTTCGTTTCTCTTGGTCGGTGGCCACACTGGGCCCGAGAGCTGCACTTCGTTGGGGGAGGGGAGCATTGGGGACCACACCTCTGGCCTCTTTTCTTTTGGGGCCAGTGGTAGTTCCGAAGAGTCGCGCTCCGGGGAAGCGACCTCCCTGGACTGCCCCGAGGCTCTGCCCTGACCCAGAGCCAGGCGCGAGCGTTTAGTTGCTGTTGCCTTTGGGCACCAAAGCTACTTAGGGGCTGCGACCAGTCTCCATAGCGGGGGGGGGGGAAACCCACACCCGCCGGAGAACTGGGGCTGCTCCGAACACTCAGTCTCTCCGGTTGCCTTGGGGGCTTGTGGTTTTCTAATAAATCTGTCGATGTCCCAGTCAAAAGTACAAACAAGCTTCTTGATGGCCAGAACAAAAACGCTTGCGGAACGGAATAACAAAACTGCCGACTTGGGGGTGGGGTGGGTGTTTTTAGCTGTGATTTTTAAGATAGACACACTCTCTCTTTTCAGTCCCCTTGACCGCCCCCCACCCCTCAAGCTTTCTGTCTCTGAGCACAAAGTAATTTGGCTCCTCACCCGATTTGGAGGCAATTATTTTGATACTTGGGAGTTTGTCAACACTAAAAGGATATGGGGGAAATACACTTGAGCTACTGGGGAGCCCCGGTGGTGTAGTGGTTATGCGTTGGTAGTTCGAAACCACCAGCAGCTCCGTGGGAGAAAGACTGGGCTTTCTACTCGCATAAAGAGTAACTGTCTCAGAAACCCAGAGGGGGGTCACTGTGAGTCAGCAGTGACTCAATGGCATTGAGTTTGGTTTGGATTTGGGGGATTCAGTTGGCTTCTTAAGGTTTTCTCTCTTTCAGATGTGTAGATATAATTGATCAGTGACGCGAGGTAAGTGCGCGCTGCTGCTAAGCCGTTTGCTCACGTGACTGAACCCCACTGGAGTCTAAGCTGGGTTTCCTTGGTATTCGTTTCTTTCTTTTTCTTTTCTGCCAAATTTAACACAAATGACAAACTCCCCACGTGCTTCCGGTATCAGCGCAACCTGCCTGCGCGCTGCGCTGCCCGCTGCCCGCGCTGCCTGCGCTGCCTGCTCAGCTTCCTAAGGTCCTCAACGCCTTTCCTGGACCGCTGCCCCTTGCAGATTGTATCATCTGTTTTATTTTTGTAAAAACAGCAAAAAGTGCTAAATAATATTTATTACTTGTTTGGTTGCAAAAGCGAAATAAATGGTCGAGTGTTGAGATTTTAAATGTAAAAGCATGCCGGACATTTTCCATTGGCGTGGGGGTGGGGATGGGGGGAGAGGGAAGCTGTTCCAAGAGCGGGTTCTTGGCTGGCTCAGACTTGGGACCGAATTTGGGGCCCATTTCACTGGTTTCCACCCTAAGACATCTATTCTCCCTACACTTATTTTCTTTAAAATACAACTGAGCTGTGTTTTAACAGCTCGTTTGTATTAACTTTTTCCAATTTTCTTCCACCTAATGCTGAACTCACTTTCCTTTCGGTTGAGGATGAAGCTTGAGTTGGAAGTCAATATTTCCATTCCAGCATGCAGAACTTTGGAGCTGCTGGGCAAGGGCAGTGCCAGCGGCAGGGATCGGGGTACTCAGACTGCCTCCCTGCCCTGTTTCCTTGGCTCTTTCCTTGGAGGCGGCTGCGGGACCCCACTCTGCCCCGCTACCCCTGTGGGCTCTGGGCGTCAGCTGCGACCCAGCCACTTGGGGCTCAGTCCCCCGCCGCCCCCGCACCTGGCGTGGTCCCGGGAAGCGAGCTGCAAACTCCTCTCCTGCGCAACTCCTCGGTTCCCCCAGCCTACCCCAGCGCTTTGAACTGCAAAAGAGCCAGGCGCAGGGACTGCCCACTGTGGCGCCTGGGTCCTGAAGACATACTGCGGTCCCCTCATTCATCACCTCAGTCTTCTCAAAGGCACCGAATTTCTCTCCACCCCATCACTGGAGAGCAAAATGAACAAGCGTTGGCCCTCCTGGCCAACAGTGAGAACTGACCCTGCGGGCCATCTGGGGCTAGAGGGCTGATGGGGGGGGACCTGTGCCACCCACGGAGTCCCCTCCTTCTTTCCTCTGAGGGAAGGTCTGGTGGGTGGGGGTGGGGAGGTGCGTGGCGGAAGGGTTGTACTGAAATGGAATAGGAGGGAGCTTGGAGCAGAGAATAGCTTCTTGTTTAGAACTCCGTTTCTAGAGCCCCATTTCTGAGCCTGGCCCTGGAGAGCTCCCAGGACTAAGCCGAAAGGGGCAGCTCCTCCCCAAAACCGGAGGGTGGTGGGTGGGGGCTGGCACCTTCCATTTCCCCTGCCAATTCAGGGAACTGCACGCTAGAAGGGTGCTCCCACTGGCTGCTGTAGGTCAAGCTTCCCTTCTCCGAGGAGGCTGGGAGATGCGGAAGGCCAAGGGAAGGCAGGGAGCAGTGCTCCCCACGAATATAAGGTATATAAGGCGAGGGTGGGCCCCCAAAGGAAACGATTGCCTTCTAGTTCCTTCTGACCTTGGAGGTTGTAGTCTCCAGCAAAGTAGACTGCCTCATCGAGGAGTCAAACTGCTGACGCTGCAGCCAGCAGCCCAGACGCTGGACTACCAAGTCCCCAGTTCTATCCCTAAATCTCAATTGAAGAGAAATTTGGTTAGAATTTCATACTGGGCCCTACGCCACCCACAGACACTCTGAAGAGAGGGGGTTCCAAGGGGAAGTAGGACCCCCACTGTTGGGAGCTAAGAGCACCCTCAGGTCAGGTGGGAGTGGGGCCACAGGAGCATCTGTGGTTTGTACTGGCTCATGCTCTGACTGTGCCAACTGTGTGCCTGGTATGGAATAGTCACAGGAAGTCCATAAAGTCCCCCTCCCACCCCCATCCCTCACCACACCTCTGTATTAAGCATCCAGTCGCCAAGGAGACTCCATCCAACTAGGCTCAGGGACCTCCCCTAGCCACCTGCCTGCACTACACCCCCCCTCACACACACACACACACACACACACACACACACTGCTACCAGGCATGGGAGGGTTTGTCCCAGATGCTCCCAGAAGCGCTCCAGTGCAAAGCAGCTGGGGACAGGTGGCTACTCTCTGAGGGTGACCCTGGACTTGGGAGAAGCTGGGGGTGGGGGTGGTCAGGCCCATGACTGGGATGAAGTAGGGGAGGGAGTAGATCTTTTGCAACCAGCTGATTTCCATGGGCTCTTCATTATGAGTGGGCACTCCACTGAACACAGGGAGGGAAATGAAGTTCTGCAAGGTCCCAGCACAGCTGGTTGGGGAGGGGGGGGGCGGTGTCCTCTCTGGGAGCTTCAGGCTCACATGTTCTCTAGTGCTGGACAGCCTCTCAGAGCTGCTCCTCCCCCGCCTGTGTCCCCCACTGCACGTTGCCCTCAGCTTTCCATGTATGACCCTGTCCTTATCAGCCATGGAAATCTTCCAGGTGACCCTCTCCTCCAAGCACCTTGGGATCTTGGCTGTCCAAAGACTGAGGTGGCAGCATGAGTGTACAGCATCTGACCATCGTCTCTGCTCCAGGGCAAAGTCCCTTGCATCTGCGCCTTCATCTAGGCAGAAGTCACAGAATAATAACACTTCCCTGGGTAGCCAGAAGGCCCCATCAGAAGGACTTGGTGCTAGAGGCTGCCCAGAGCCCTGGGGCTGCAGGGGCCACGGATAGCTGGGGGTGGGTAAGAAGTTCCAAGTCTCAGGGACAAGCAGCAAGCAGCAGGGGCTGTCATCCTTCAGGTGTTGCTCAGGTGTTGCGTGCACCTCAGTCGACTCTCTGCCATCCAGTCCCTCTAGAGCAGCCCTGTAGGACAGGGCAGAAGAGCCTCTTTGGGTCTCCGAGATTGTAACTCTTTACAGGAGCAGAAAGTCACCTTGTTCTCCCCAGGAATACCTGGTGGTTTTCAATGTCGGGGCGGGGGGCAGCGAGGTGCCCGGCCACCCCAGCTGCTCTTGGCACTTCATTCCCAGGGCCAGTGTGTCGCGCTTAAAAGTCTTGTCACCCTCTCATAACCCAGCCTGGACAGATGTCCGACTGCCTTTCTTTAGGACAGACTCCCCCTGACAGGCTCAGAGTGCTCCCTATCTACCCCTAGAAATTAATCTAGAGCAAAGGCCCCACTGGGACAGCCGCACTTCTTACTTCAAGCCCCTTCAGGCCCTCCCTGTCTCCACCCCCCACCCCCAATGTCCTAGGAGCCAGGAGGGTCTTTGGCAGGGCCCTACACTACAGGGTAGGATGATGCTTTGTGAGCGCCTGGCCTCAGGGAGGGAGCCCTGAAGCAGGCCTGACCTTGGAAGTTGCTGCACAGAATCCTCCTGGGGGGGGGGGTGTCACAGGTAACTTTGTAGGCCACCATTGGGTTTAGAGGTGGCAGACCCTCCAGGTGCTAGCCCTCTGCTGTAAGCCCCACCCCTACCCTCATTGTCAACTTAAGGGTCCATTCTAAAAAGTAGCAGAGGCTCGGATCACTCATCCTGGCTCACCTTGGCTCTCTCTCTCCTCCCCATCTCTCTCCCAGTAGCCCCTACGACTGAACAGCCTGGCCAAAGGTGAAGATGGGGTGTGGGAGGGGGAGGGGGGCAGTGGCTGCAGGAACAGATGCTGCCCAGCTGGGAGGTGGCAGACTAGGAGATGGTGGGCTCAGGGGACTTGGGAATACTAATAATAGACTGGGGGTGGCCGCAAGGCCAAGCAGCTAGATTGATTCCAGACTCCTTGGCTGAGACTTCCCCGGTGTTTATTCACCCAATGCCCCCAGCAGCCCATCGAGGAGGCTGCTATCATTGGCCCTTGTTACAGGTGAAGAAGCGGCGGCAGGCATCATGGAGAGGGTGGGTGGAGGAGGCAAGGTTGTAATTCCTGAGTCTGGTTGCAGGGCCCATCCTGGGGAGGTCTTAGGCCCGCGACCCTCGAAGTAGTCCAATAGACTCAGCCTGGCCTCCGGGAGCAAGGCGTGGCCTTGAGCGTGGGCTTAGGTGATGCTTCTCAGAGGCTCCGCCTCTGCGCTCACCTCATCGGTCCCCAAAGACCCAGGCTGGGCGACAGGCGGTGCAGAGAGACTTTAGCAATTAGCAGACCAGGGTGGGCGCGCCCTGCGGGCGGAGGAAGGACCCTGGCAGGCAAGAACCAGGAGGTAGCTCATTAGGGCGGGCTGGCTTCGCGGTGAGGGATCAAGACTGTGACTGTCCTTAGTGCCCCGACAGCTGCCGCCCTTCAGCCGCCGCCCCCTACCCCACCTTTACCTCGCCCCTCGCGGCCCCAGGGCATCCGGCCAAGTGGCGATCATTCATGGCAGGCTGCACTGGGAATCGCATGCCGGGGGCCCGCTGGGATTCTGGTGCCAGGCCTGCACCTCGGGATATGATGGACGGATATGATGGTCCGTGTACCCGCTTTGCACCCAGGCGGGGGCAGTGGGATCCACCTTTCCAATAGACTGCCGGCCCACAGAGATAGCGAAATTCAAATCGGCACTCCCTGACCGGGCACAGGGACCAGGCACTCAGATCTATCTAGGCGCCCAGTGGGGCAGCCTGGCTTTCTTCTGGGACGAGGGCCTGCCAGATCAGCTCTGCATGGACCCTCACCCTTGAGCCTGGGGCCTCCAGAAGGAGTACTGACAATTCAGATCCTGTGGGAGGGCCGTGAGCACCATGACTTCATGAGGGGACAGCTGATTGGGGGGGTGGAATGCTCCCTTGGCCAGGCTCCAGTGATTACGTCACTTTGGACAAGAGATAGAGCCTTTCTGAGCCTTGACTTTCTTATAGGCCAACTGAGGTGACGTTAGTAACATCTTCACAGGACAGCAGGTTTGAAAGACAGGGCTCTGAGCTGGCACACAGTAAGGAGAGAGGGCGTGGCCCCTGAGACAGTGGAATACCTGCAGCTCGCTCAGTCTTCTGGGAGGTCCTATGAGGAGGGGCCTCTGTTATCCTGGGTCCTGCCATCAGCCTTGCAGCCACCCCAGGGGCCTAAAGGCTTCAGGACCCAAGGAAGGGCCTTGGTAGTCCTGAGCCCTGTACAATGTGGGCAGGGCTTCCACGTAATCAGGGCCCATGTCCTCCCCTGCCCTCCTCTCAATTGCCGCGTGCAGTGCCGGACCCAACCCACCGATGCTGCCATTGTGTCACAGAGAGAGAGGGCCTACTCTGCACTTAGATGCCCATAGGGATTGGATCTATTCAGGGTGGGAACTGTGATCTGAGAGGAATGTGTAGAAGGAAGAGTTCTCTGCAAAATCCCAGCCACAAGTGGCAGGTCTCTCCTTTCTACTCCCTCCCAGCCCAGGCCAGCTGGTCCTCTATTGGTGCCCCCGAGACCCAGTGCCAAGGGCCAGCTGGGAAACTTGGGGAAGGCTTCTGTCTCTAGCATTTCAGCTGGGGAACCACAGGGAAGACAGGGTCCTGGGGCTTGGGCTGGGGTTCCCTCTAACACCCAGCTTGGATTCCACCCAGCCGTTCACGCCAAAGCAGCGCTAATGAAAACACAGAGGACTTTGCCCGCTCAGTGCTTCGCCAGCACAGGAAGGAAAAGACTCAGTCCAGCACAGAGCTGGCAGGGCCACTGTGCCAGGGGCGGGAGCCCGGACAGCAGTTAACAGTTAAGCACAAGACTAGGGCAGCCAGAAGGATGCCCTTCTGCTCTTTCTCACCCCAGGTAGCTCCTGGGTGGGCTGTACCTCTCTAGGCTTCTTCTGCTGAGCAATGCCTTCCACTAGCTCACCCCACCTCTGCAGCTTTGCTGGTTATCACCCCACCTTCTCCTGGGGCTTACACACCAGTTCCTTTCTCCCAGGCTTCTTTTATTTTCCAATTGAGGGGACACGTCATATGAGGGGTACCCCCCAAAAATGGAATTTTATTTTCACAGTCATGTATTTATTTTTTCTTTTTACAAAACAATCTTATCACCTTCAAAGTACTCTCCATTACACTTTATAAATTTGTCAAATCTGTGATTCCATTCTTGGAAACATTTTGCAAATGTATCTATTTCAATGGCTGGCAGTAGCTCCTTGTTTTTTTCTTCACCTCTTCCAAGTCGTCAAATCCCTGTCCTTTCATCTCCCTCTTCATTTGTGGAAACAAAAACAAGTCACATGGAGCAGAGCCACATGATTAAGGTACATGGGGTAAGAGAGGCATGCTTTTTTTTGCCAAAAACTAGAGCACTGAGATGACTGAGTGAGCAGGTGCATTGTCATGGTCCCCCATCTGCCACATATTAGGCCTTTTTCGTCACACATTGTTATGCTATCTTTTCAGAATCTCTAAATAGAAAGCTTGATGAACAGTCTGACCTGGTGGAATGACCTCCAAGTGCACTATCCCCCTCACATCAGTAGAGCTCTTTTCCATTTGGTGGGGGTGGGGGTATCCCTTCATAGAACGTAAAAATGAGCTATTTTAAAACGAGCCATTTCCAAAGTGGCACGATTCACAGTGTTGTGCAACGCACACCTCTATCTAACCCCAAAGCATTGTGTCACCTCCCCAGAATCTACTTATGTTCGGAGGGGGTGTCTAGAGAAACAAAATCAGCGACACACATACACAAAGGAAAGAGCTTGATATCAAAAGTAATTTTAGATCAAGAAGGCATCCCAGGCCGGTCAGTCCAGCTCAAGTCCATGAGTCTGATGCAAGCCAGGGAAGCCCCGTGAAGCTGCTGGCCTGGCCAATGACACTGTAAGAGAAGACAGGACACAGGAAGATCACAGGCCAGTGGGTCCAGAGTTACATGGATCCAAGGTTAGTGGACACATGGCAGGGTGCCGACAGCTCCCAGGGTCAGGCTTCCCTGGTGGCAGGCAGAGTCCTGGGCAGCAGGAAGGAGAAGGGGGAGAGAGAGAGAGAGAGAGAAAGAGAGAGAGAGATTCCGCAGTGTCTCTCACTCTTATATAAAAGGGCTTACAACACCAAGGAAGTGTCATCAGACTGCAACCCAATTGACAGGTTGGGTTCTAGCGCTACGCCTTCCTACAAATTCAAGATGACATAAAGTCACCCAACTACTACAGACCTCGTACCCTCTTGTCATCAAGTCCGTTCAACATGACCGTGTGCACGTCATGTTCCTGTGCTCCAAGTTATGGAATGCTATGACTTATGATAAGCCTCAATTCCTCCACACCACTTGTAGAAAGAACCCTACTGCACTGTCACCCACAATATGGTGTCATGGACTCCATAGAAACTCATGTCCAAGGGTCTGTATGGTGTCCTGAGCTGAGGGACCCCTGACCAATCTGTAGATCTGGATATTAGAGAAGCAGAATCATAGTGGGGAGTGACTGAGGGGAGTAGCATTTTCGTGTTCTCTAGTTACGATCCAGCCAGACGCTTACCTGTTGGTAATGAGGACCCCTGGTGTCACCACTGCTAAGGGTTTGTTGTGGTTAACCCAAGGTTGACAGTTCGAATTCATCTAGCAGCTTTTCAAGAGAAAGATCTGGCAACCTGCCCTATTTACTAAATTCAGTGCTAAAGAAATGAAAGAATTTTCTACCAACTTCTGCAGTCCGAAACTGACCCCACAGGCAAGTAAGATGCATGGATAATAAGGAGTGATTTGGAATGCAAAGGTTGGAAACAAAAAGGAAGGATCAATTGAAACAAGAAACAAGGAGTTTGCGCCATAGATAGAATTTTGCAAGTGCAAAAACTTCTTGCTTAAGAATATCAAGGTGACTACGCATGCACCTCGCCAGATGGCATATGTGGAAAAGTGACAACAACTCAATATTTGACACCAGCCAAAACCAGGCCAGGGGCTGACTGTGGAACAGACCATCAATTGCTCAAATGTAAGTTCAGCTGGAAGCTGAAGAAAATAAAAATAAAATAAGAGCCAAAATATCATGAGTGTTCTTACTTGAGTCTATATAATCCTGAGTACATCTTACCTGAATTTAGAGATCATCTCAGGACTAAATTTGACACATTGAACACTGGTGAGTGAAAAACAGCAGAGCTGTGGGATGATGTCAAGGATACCTGACCTGAAGAAGCAAAAGGCTCTCGGAAAGACAGAGGAGAAGGAAAGACCACAGTGGGTGTCAGAGGAGATGCTTAAACGCAGAGAAGCTAAAACTACCAGCAAGAACGAAGTAAAAGGCAAGAATAGAAATGTTCAAAGAGCTGCTCAGGAAGACAAAGCCAAGCGTTATAACGAGGTGTGCAAACACCTGCAGCTAGAAAAAAAAAAAGGAGGACCATGTGTGGCATTGTTCAAGCTGGAATGCCTAATGAAAAAAATCAAGGCTTGAGTTGAAATGTTGAAGGATTCTATGATCAAAACATTGAATGGCACAAGAATGATGCCAAGGTGATTCAAGGAATACACAGAGTCACTCTCCTAAAAATAATTGGTTGATGTTCAGTCATTTCAGGAAGTAACATGATTAAGAAGCATAATGAAGGAAGACGTCCATGCTGTGTTGCAGGCATTGGTGAAAAACAAGCCATTAGGAATTGACAGGACACCAGTTGCAGCAAACTGTTGGAAGGACTTGCGAGTCCATGCCAAGAATTTAGAAGCCAGGTACCTGGTGACCTAACTGGGAGAGATCCATATTTATGCCCATCCCAAGGAAAGGAGATCCAACAGAATGCAGAAACTATCAAACAAGATCATCAATATCAAGTGCAAGAAAAGTTATGCTAAAGATAATTCAAAACCCTGTTGCAGGAGTACATTGACAAGGAGGTGCCAGAAATTCAAAACAGATTCAGAAGAGGATGTGGAACAAGAGATGTCATTGCTGATGTCAGATGGATCTTTGCTGGAAGCAGAGAACACCAGAAAGATGTTCTGTTGTAGTTTGTTTACTATGCAAAGGAATAAGGTGTGCCTGACTCAGGCCATGCTATTTTCAGTCAACCTCAGATGCATGTGAAAGTTAGAAATTGAATAAGAAAGACCGAAGAAGAATCAATGTCCTTTGGATTATGGTGTGGACACATAATGCTGAAAGCACTCGGAACCATTGGAAGAACCAACAAATTTATCTTGAAAGACTCACAGAAGCAAGGATGGTGAGGCTTTGTCTCACGTACTTTGAACACGTTATCAGGGAAGACCAGTCCTGAGAGAAGGTCATTGTGCTCGGTAACGGGAAGGGGTAGTGAAAAAGAGGAAGACCCTCGATGAGATGGGTTGACACCATGACTGCAACAATTGGCTCACAAAACAATTGTGACGATGGTGCCAGACCTGGCAGTGTCACGTTCTGTTGGACGCAGGACCACTACGAGTCGGAACCAATTCGATGGTACTTAATACATGTAACACATGCAAAGGGACTAGATGGTGGATCAAAACCAATTCTGGATAACAGCACAAAGAATGGGAATTTCAGAACTCTTAAATTGTGTTCATGGGGAGCCTGACCATGGATCAAGAATCATGGTTCGAATAGAGCAAGGGAATATGGCATGGTTTAAAATCAGGAAAGGTGTGCATCAGGATTGTATCTTTTCACCAGTTTATTCAGTCTGTGTGTTGAACACATAATCTGAGAAGCTGGATTACATGAAGACGACTGGGGCATCAGGATCAGAAGAAAACTCATTAACAACCCATGATATGCAGATGCCACACCTTGCTTGCTGAAATCCAAGGGGACTTGCGCCACTTACCGATGAAGACCAGTATGGATTTCACCTCAGTGTAAATAAAGCAAAAATCATCACAATTGGACCAATATGCAACATCATGATCAGGGAGAGAATATTGAAGTCATTAAAGACTTTATTTTACTTGGATCCATAGTCAATACCCATGGAAGCCACAGTCAAGAAAGAAAATGATGTATCACATTGGGCAAATCTGCTGCATACCACCTATTTAAAGTGTTAAAGAGTGTGTTAGTCTGGTAAACTAGGGAAACGAATCCACAGAAACTCATATGCATGAGAGAGTTTTATATAAAGGGTAAGTGTACATTAAGAAAGCATCCCAACCCAGTGCTGCCCAAGCCCATAAGTCCGACATTAGCCCATATGTCCGAAACCAATCTACAAAGTCCTCCTCAATCTCACAAAACACAAGCAATGGCGCTGACTATAGGAGGGAAGCCGAATCAGTGAGCATGTAAGCATCTCAGCGCTGGCAGGGGTCTCCACACGGCTGCTCCAGCACCCAGGACTGCATCAGGGTAGGTCCATGTGGCTTTTCCTCAGGGATGTCTAGCAAGAAGTGAGCCTTGCCAGCTGAAGCGGGGAAATGGCTAAGGCAGCTACACCCTGGTCCGACCATCACAAAGTAAGAGACCCAAGAAATAGAAAGGCTCACTGAGCCATTTATCTCTCCGTACTTTAATTAACCCCACATGTGTTTATCAGCCAGGTTGGCACAATAAACCTTAACTACCTCAAGAGCATAGATATCCCTTGGAGGGTTAAGGTGCACCTGACTCATGGCATGGCATTTTTAATTGCCTTATCTGCATTAGAAAGCTAGATAACAAACAGGGGAGACTGAAGTATTGATGCCTTTGAATTCCAGTTGTTAGGCAAGAATATCAACGGTACCATGGCCAGCCAGCCAGAATGCTCCTTAGAAATGAGGATGGGACGTGTTATCAGAAGAGACCAGCCCCTGGAGAAGGACATCATGTTTGTGATCATCAGTGAAACGGGGAAGACCCTCAAGGAGGTTAGTTGACCCAATGGCCGCAACAATGGGCTCAAATACAGCACCAGGTGTGGGGCTGGTGCAGGACCGGGCAGTGCTTTGTTCTGTTGTTCACAGGTCACTACACGTTGGCGCTGACTGGACAGCACCTAACAACAACCACAATGAAGTTGTGAGGATTTACCATAAGTTGTTGGGAGTGTACAAATCACTATCCTGACCATGTAGTTCCTCTTCTGGACCTTTTATTCAGCACAGAACTAACCTTGCAGGCAAGCTTGCAGGAGCCATAACTGTGACATATGTACCGTGTAGATCCTGAGCTCCCTGGCCACCAAGTTACTCACTTCACACGAAGGAATGTTTGTCTGGGGCAAGTTAGAAACAAAGAAATGGAGTCAAGGCACACACATGCTCTTCCTTCACACTTAAAGAGTGTGAAGGCTACTCAAGGACAAGGGATCCTCCCCGGTTAAAACTGAATTTATGGGGGGAGGGGAACCAACTTTGAAATAAGAAAGGTAAATATCTCAGTTTTACATTTCAAGATGGGAGCTCAGAAAAACTGAGGTACAGGTCACTGATGCAGTGGTTAAGCGATGAGTTGCTAACCAGCTCCACAGGCAAAAGATGTGGCACCCGAACAAATGACAAAACCAATGTCATTGAGTCAGTTCTGACTCGGAGTTCACCCGTATCGAGTGTCTGAACCTGTAAATCTTTACGGGAGCAGACAGCCTGGGTCCTTCTCCCGAGGAGCAGCCGGTGGCTTTGAACTTGGTTAGCAGCTCCGGCTTACCCAAGACTGCCTCCAGCGATTGGGCTACTTAAAGAGAACAGGCCTGGAAGCCCTACAGACTCGTTGAGGGTCGCTCCCAACTAGAGCGGTCTTGGTGGTAACTAAAACCATCACCATACCATAGAGTGGCCCCTGCCATCGGTTTTATAGGTGAGTGGATGCCGACACAGGGAGGTCACCTGAAGGCAAGTGTACCCTGTCCTATAGGGTTGCCGTGAGTCAGCATGGACTCCAGCAAGTAGGCTTGGTTTGGGTCGTGAGCTCCATTTGAGTCCTTGCCCTGGCACTTCCAGTATGTGGTGTACAGATGATTTTTGTGCCTAGTCTTTACTAGCAAGAGGATGCGTCCAACCTCACGGAGGTGCCCTCACCTGGAAAGACAAACCACAAGGATGTTGTGCAGAGCTCATTGTTGAACTTTGTTTCCCTTCCTAAGAAACACTTGGAAAAAAAGGGAAGCAGATGAGTCTTGGAAGTGGTTCTAGCATTGGCTGGCTGTTGTGCGGGGGCCCAGGAGCTCCTGGACTCATGGCAACTCCACACAAAAGCAGCGCTGGACCCCTGCGCCCAACAGAGGTGTCAATGGCAGGTTTTCCGACATCGATCACCAGGCCTTTCTTCCTCATGCTATCTTGAAGCTCCAGGGAAACCCGCTCAGCATCAACACAACATGCGATGACGGTTGGTAGAGGTGCATGCAGAGCATTGGGCAGGAGTGGAACCCAGACCTTCAGCAAGGAAGGCAGAACTCTTACCACCGAACCAGCGCTGTCCCCAGGATCGGTCCTACCCATAGGCTTTCTGAAATAATCTGTTGGTTAGAATTAGCAAAATAACCAGAGATTAAAGAGGAACTTTCTCCACTCTGCACTAAAAGCTGCTTCCTCATGGTCCTGGGGTGGCCTTTGAATACAATAAGGATCAAGACCTTAAGGCACAAGGCTGATTTAAGATTACACGGATTTCTTGTCAGACACATCCATCTAATCCATTGGGAGGCACACTCTTTGGAGCAGACAGAGGAGAAGGAGAAATAGAAGGAGGGGGAGGAGGAGGAGGAGAGGAGGCATATATTCAGTCCAGTGACTCTTTGCTATGCCATGCCTATCTGGAAGAGGAAATGGATCTTTTGGCAAATTGGCCAGTATCCTGAACAGAATGATAACTGGATTGGAGGCGGGGTAGGGGTGGGGGGGTGACTTTAACATTCCAACTCAAACCAACCTTGTAAACCTGAACATTAGCTATCCTTAAGTACGTACACACACACACACACACACACACTCAGTAGCTGTATTTATCCCGAATGCAAAATTGTCCCCTTTGTTGAGATCCGATGAACTCACTGAGCCCGGGAACAATGTTGTGGCTGCTGGCAGGCCATGTGCTAATGTGCTCATGCATTACAGGCTGCAACAGATGGCGGTGAGAACATTCGCGCCGAGCCTGCCCGGCTCAGGATGCCCAACCCAGCGCAGAGCTGCTCCCCAGCTCTACCCAGTTAGCAAAGCACTGCTGCTTGCTGGAGAGAGAATAGCTGCCCTGGAGGAGGCTGTTGCAAGGTGAGGGTGAAGGTGCAAAAGAATCGTCCTTGGGCTCGTTTGCTTGCTGTGTGTTTGACTGGTGCTGCAGAATTGAGCTGTGAGAGGCTGCGAAAGGGAGACACATGTTACATTGTTCCAACACGTTAGCTCACGGGCATTGCTTCATGTTTTCCCTATTGTGTTGAAAATGTACACAACAAAACATACACCAATTCAACAAAATCTGCATGACAATTCGATAACACTGATTCCTTCCTTAAGGAGTGCACTCATTCACACTATCCTTGCCAGATCATTCAACCATCATTTTGACTTAAACTAAATGCTCCCTAAGCAAAAAAATGTCCTTTCCAGCTCCCTCCCTACTCTGATAATCACTAATAATTTTGGGGTTCAATCTATCCTTTAAGGAGCCCTGGTGGCGGAGTGGTCACAGGCCATCAGTTTGATACCACCACCCACTCGGCAGCAGAAAGATGGGGCTTTCTACTCCTGTCAAGATCCACAGTTCGGCCCTGTCCTAGAGGGTCACTGTGAGTCAGAATTGACTTGCTGGCAGTGAGGTTGTATATTTGCTTATTTCGCATAAGGGAGATTATACAAGAGGTTGCCCTTTCCTGACTGACTGATTTCGCTCAGCACGGTGTTTCAAGGCTCGCCCACGTTGTGGCGTGTATCAGGACCTCATCTCTCTGTATTGGTGTGCCCTACAGGATGGAGTAGAACTGCCCCCGTGGGGTTTTGAGACTGGAATGTTTATGGGAGTGGAAAGCCTAGCCTTTCACCTGAGGGGCAAGTGGTGGTTTCTCACTATTGACCTCGTGGTTAGCAGCCCAGGGCGTAACCACTGTGTTGCCAGGGCTCTAATATATAGAGAGACAGATATGTGGGGCCCTGGTCACACCTGACAGAATCCATCGCCTACACGGACTCATTACAGACACATCATTTTCTTCCCACTCACCCTCGTGGTTTATCATAGACTGAATACAGCCTGGTCCTCATAAACACACTTCTACTCTTATTTTGAAAAGGAAACGTGTTGTTGTTCGGGGTCACTGAGTTGTGCCCAGCAGGATGAAACACGCTCGCACGTGCTCCTGCACCGGAGCCCTTTGTTACAGCCACTGTGTCCATCCAACTCCGAGGGCCTTCCTCTCCTTTGCCGCCCCTCCACTGTACCAAGCACGAGGTCTTTCTCCAGGGACTGGTCTCTCCTGACGATATGTCCCTAAGACGTGAGATGAAGTCTCACCAGCCTGGCCTCAAAGGAGCACTCTGGCCATACTTCTTCCAAGACAGGCCCGTGGGGTAATTCTACTCTGTCCTACAGAGTCACTAGGAGTCAGAAGTGACTCAATAACACACAGTGACAACACAAACTCCTGGTGAATATTCAAGACCAGCACACAATGTGTCCTTTGCTGTGACTTTATGACATTGTCTCCCTGCCTCCCGCCCCCTCACTCAAATAGTTGAAGGTGAGTTGAGCTTTTAGTCTTTAGAAAGTATGCCTCCCATCTAAGAAGCCCTGGTGGCAGAGTGGTCATGTTTTGGCCTGCGATCCACAAGGTCAGCAGTTCAAAACCACCAGGCCTTCCACTGGGGGAAAGACGGGCTTTCTACTCCAGCAAAGAGTTACAGTCTGGGAGACCCACAGGGGCAGCTCCACCTTGTCCTATAGAGTTGCTAAGAGCTGGCATCGACTCAAAGGCAGTGGGTTTGGTTTGTTTGGCCTGTCAGTTTGCAGCTGAGCAATTTAACCTCCGTGATGCCCAGACTCCATGTTTTGCATTTAAGACTATTAAATCCCAAACTGTAAAGAGTTTGGGTCATGTGTTAGTCCAGATTGACTAGAGAAACAAATCCAGAGACACTCATATGTGTATAAGAGAGAGCTTTAGATGAAAGAGTAACTGCATATTAAACAAAGTCCCAGCCCAGTACAGACCAAGTTCTTTAACTTTTCCCAAGGTGCATTAAAGATAAACTATTTGGGGGAGGGTAGAGAACATAAGCTTGGCACAACCTCAACTGAAAAAAATGACAAAGGGTCAATGGGCGATTGACTGTCCTACATGAAGTTTTCTCCGTAGTATCCCTGCTGCACTATTCTCTCTGGGCCTGACAAATGTTTGGTTGTGAGGGGCTGTCTTGCACATTCTAGAAGGTTTGGCCGCATCCCAGGCCTCTGCTCATTCGATGCCAGCCGTGCTTCCTAAGTTGGGACAACCAAACATGTTTCTAGCCATTGCCCAGTGTCCCCGGGAAGAGGAGCAAATTGCTCTTCTTCCATCTTCCAGGAGAACCGCCTGGTGACCTCAGAGGAGACAGTGGAAATGAAACCACCACACGAATTAAGCTGAATTCTTAACAGTTTCAAGTCTCATTTGCGTTTGCAGTTTCCAGAAATGGAGATGGCCCTTGGGCCAACAAACTCTGAGAAGCAAGAAGATGCATGATTTTGCCTGGATAACTCTGGAACCCTTTGGGGAGTTCAACTTATTAGTGGAGCTGTGGTTCAATGGTGGGTTCTGTGCGGGGCTGCTAACTTCCAGGTCAGCGCTTCAAAACCACAAGCCAGCTCCCTGGGAGAAAGAGGAGACTTTCTACCTGGTACAAAGTTACAGTTGGGGAAACCCACAGGGCCAGTTCTAGTCTGTCCTGTGGGGTTTCCTATGAGTCAGAACTGACTCGATGGCAGTGAGTTTGGGTTTTTGAGTTCATGACCATCAAGTAAATTTTGATTCATAGTGACGCTACAGGACAAGGAAGATGGCCCCATAGGCTTTCCATGGCTTCAGTCTGTATGGAAGCCCCTCTCATATCTTTCTCTGGCAGCGCAGCTGGTGCATTGGAACTGGCAACCTGTCAGTTTGCAGCTGAGCAATTTAACCTCCGTGATGCCCAGACTCCATGTTTTGCATTTAAGACTATTAAATCCCAAACTGGTTCATGTGTTAGTCTGGATTGACTAGAGAAACAAGTCCGGAGACACTCATATGTGTATAAGAGAGAGCTTTAGATGAAAAAGTAACTGTTATTAAACAAAGTCCCAGCCCAGTACAGACCAAGTCCATAAGTCTGATGTTAGCCCATATGTCTAAAACCGGTCTATACATTCCTCTTCAGACTCACACAATACATGCAATGACGCCAAGTGCAGGAAGATCACAGGCCTGTGGGTGGGAAGTCCTGTGGATCCAGTGGCCGTGGAAGCATTTCAAGGGCTATGGCTGACATCAGCATGGCTCCATGTAGCTTGTCAACAGGAAGGTGAAGCAAAAAGAGTGTGTCTCACCTCCAGGGAGGAAGAAATAGTTGTCAGAATCTTCATGAGGTCAAACCCAGGCAAAGGGATCAATCGAGCTTTGACCTGATTGGCAGGTGTGCTAGTTACATAATCTGCTGTTGATTTGAGGCTTGCAAATGAAGGGGTAGAGTTTCGCCTGTCAATCAGGTGGCAGTTTGGTGGCCTCATTTGGAGGTGCTAAGGAGATAAATGGCTCACTGGAGGCAGGACACACACCCTCACTTCCTTGGAGACTTTCTACTGACAAGGCTCACTCCCTGGGTGACATTGCATATCACATGACACATGGAGCTTTGCTAGTGCCCTGAGCTGGAGGAGCCACATGGAGACCCCTGCCAGTGCCGAGATGCTTACACCACCACTGGATCCACAAGACTTCCCACCCGCTGGCCTGTCATCTTTCTGCACTTGGTGTCATTGCATGGGTTTCATGAGTCTAAAGAGGACTTTATAGATTGGTATCAGACATATGTGCTAACATTGGACTTATGAACTTGATCTGGACTGGGCCAGGATGTTTTCTTAATGTACAATTACTCATTATATAACGCCCTTCCTTATATACATATGAGTGCCTGTGAATTTGTTTCTCTAGTCTATCCAGATGAACACAGCAGGCTAGACACTACCCCTTCATTCTTTTAACAAGTTGGCATAAAATTGTGCAACTACCGCAGCTCGTTCGGTTTTCTACATGAGGATTGTTTGGGAGTTAGAGGGAATTCACCGTTTGTTTCACCAATTGTCGACTGAATTTCCTGAAATGCTAAGAAGACAAGTTCGCCTTGACGGGGTGCCTGTTGAATGCCAGGCATTGTTCCGGGTGTGCTAACTCAAGAACTGTTTGTACCACTACTTCAGCAATGAGGAAACTGAGGCTCACACAGTGAGTGAGCTGCAGAGAGGGGATTCAAGAACCGAGACTGATAAAGAAGGCTCTGTACTGGCAAGTAAAAAAAAGGTACACATGCTCCTTCTGAATGATCTTTCCATAAAAATAAATAACTACTGGTGTAAATGAACATTTCCCTTTGGAATCATTTCAGATGATTTATGGAAAAGTCAGAGTCACTTTCGAGTGTGGTGTTATCGGATAGACTTACACGCTGCATCCACCTCCCTTCATGTTCAACTGTGAAGCCTGTTGGCTGCAGCCAAGAAATTCACATCAGGATGGTGATCTGACCCAAGTGCAGCTTTGTTCAGATTTTCCCACTCAGATTTGTTTTCCTCTCTTCTGGAGAAGAGATCCAAGGCATCACGTGGCCTTTAACTGGTTTTATTTTTAATAGTTGTTATGGGTTGAATTCAATGTGTCTTCCCAAAGTATATGTAGAAGTTTGGGTCCTTGACAAATGTTCCTTGTGAAGATGACCTTGAGGGTATTGAAGAGGTTATCCATTAACAGGAGGCTGTACTGGATGACGCTCCCAGAGTGTGTTGCTCTTGCAAGAGAAGAAAGAGACCCACAGAGAGATGAAGGAAGATGGTGTGTGCCCAGGGAGCCACGCGCTGCGGCAAGCCAAGGGATGCTTGTGGCAACCGGAAGCCGAAAACTACAAGAAAGGTTCTTCTCCTGGAGTGGGCAGAAGAGGCACGGTCCTGGGGATAGCTTGAATCCAGACTTCTAGCCTCTGCAATGGTGAGAGAGTTCAGGTCTCTTAGAAATTGCCCCTCAACCCACTGCCATCCAGCCGATTTCTACCCACGGCCATTGAGTCAATCCCACGGCCATTGAGTCAATTCCAGTAACCCTGTAGAAGAGAGTAGTAGTTGTATTTCTGAGGCTGTCTTTTAGGGGAGCAAAAAGTCTTCTCTCTCTCTCTCTCTCTCTCTCTCTCTCTCTCCCTCAATCGGCAGAGTCAATCAGCTGACCTGGGGGTTAGTAGGCCAGCATATGACTCATTAGGCTCCCAGGGCTCCCACTTAGAGCAGTCGTCTCTAGAGTTTCTGAGGCTCTCCATCTTCATGGGAGCAGGCGGTCTCTCTTTTCTCCATCAGGGCAGATGGTGGGTTTGAACTGCTCACTATTTGGCTCCCAGCCCCAAGGGGAAACTTACCTGTATCACCTTTAATAAGGGGGATTTGGAGAATGTGCCCTACACATTCAAAGCACCCAGGCCCTTCCTTCACAATTGCAGAAATGGCCGTTGAGGACTGGACACGGCTCTTCTCTCTGTGTAGTCTTGCATGCCGCAAACGTTGATCCAGGAGGTCAGAGGCTGGAGTATGGCCGGAGGTCTGCTTCCAAAAGACCAGCCGTTGGAACCCCGCAGAGCACAGTTCTGCTCCGCCTCACATGGGCCCATCACTCTGACGGTCACTTTCTTACTACCACCAGGACTCCCTGGCAGTCAGTCACTTTGTGGCATCTTGTTACAGCAGCCCTAGGGAATGAAAGCAAGAGGGTTGACCACAGACTGACTCCTCACCCCTCCTTCCAGCTCTTTGGGGTGGTGAGGTGGGGGGAGCGCTATAGATTCAGCCTCATGGAAAATATCACACAAAAATTCCACTGCTGTGAAAATGGACACGGAGAAAACTAATCAGCATTGTATTAAGGTTAGATGAGAGGAGATTTGTGGGATTAGGGGGGAAATCAGGTGAGCGTAGTACGCTGGGAGGAAGTATTAAAATCCTGCTGAGGGAAACAGAGTGGAACATCCCAAGGGGCAGCATCATGAAAGCACAGCAGGTGCCAACCCCCCTGGAAAGGGTGCAAAGGACAAGAGAAGTGACCCAGATTTCTGTTCTGGGTGCTGGCGGGGGCGCTTGCCATTTGACAAAGGGATAACAGACTAGAGGGACCCCCCCCTTACAGCTGCTCTGTCGAGTCCACTTTCCACCAGCACTTCCCACTCGGCTGCCCAATGAGGAGGAATGGACAGGGGGCGAATGAGCAAAGGCAGGCCTGGCCGGAGCCTGTGCGCAGGTGCATCTGTGCAAACAGAAGAACGTGACCGTCAGAGCGATGGGCCCTTGTGAGGCGGAGCAGAACTGTGCTCTGTGGGGTTCCAACAGCTGGTCTTTCGGAAGCAGACCTCCAGCCCGACTCCAGCCTCCTGGATCAACGTTTGCGGCACCCAGGACTCCACAGAGAGAAGAGCTGCGTCCAGTCCTCAACGGCCATTTCTGCAATTGTGAAGGAAGGGCCTGGGTGCTTTGAACGTGTAGGGCACATTCTCCAAATCCCCCTTATTAAAGGTGATACAGGTAAGGTCCCCCTTGGGGAATTAGGGTGCTGGTTGCGTAACAGCACAGCGGATGCTCCTAGCAGGGTCGTTTAGAAATTCATTAACATCCTGTTGGAAATCAGGAGCGAGGCTCCGCACTGATCCACGGGGAAGGTGCCGAGAGCATCCTCACCTCTCGCAAGCAGCCATTCATTTCATCCTCTACTGAGTCAGCACCATAACAGGCCCTGGCTGCAAAGTTTCCAAGGAGCATAAAATAATCCCAGAGAAGAGGAGAGGGACCAGGCGACTGGAAAACAAGGAAACATGATATGCAGAAGTGGGCCTTCTCCATCTGGCATATCGTGCCCTCAGCTCCTCCTTAGCCTCCTCCCAATGCCACCCAACCCAGCCCCGCCCTGTCACCATATGCATGTTCCTAATGTGGAGGGTTCATTCCTCTCCACCCCCACCCCCGCCCGGGGTGCGAGAGCGGACTAAACTGTGGACAGGGAACATGTGTCAGTAGCTGGGTGACACGATGCTCCATCAAACCCGTGGCCTTTGAATCCATTCTGACTCACGGCACCCCACAGGACACAGGAGAACTGCCCCTGGGGGTTTCTGAGTCTGTCATCTTTACAAGAGGCAATCGCCCCATCTTTTCTTCCACAGAGCAGCTGGTGGGCTCAAACTGCTGACCTTCCAGTGAGCAGCCAAGCACTTCACTACCGTGCTACGACGTCACGGAGCCTTTCTCAAATCAAAGCAAGGGAAAACATAGGCAGCCGCATCTGAGAAATCTACCAGATTATGAAGCACAGTTACGCCTCCACTTCAGTAAATGACATCATAGAAAATCAGTGCACAGGAGATTTGCATGAAGATGATTAAAATGAATCACCTAGATTGTACCCCATTAGAAAGGATCGGAGAACAGACGCTAACTGGGTTGCAGTGACAACAAGCCAAGTGATGGTCAGGCATGCGACGAGGTCTTGCTGACCTGGTGAACACCGTCAGAGAAACCTGCTCTCTGAGGAGGCCAAAAACAGGGTACCCGATAATGCAGACTAGGGCTAGACAGCATGGACCAGACAGACCAGGGTCAGAGAGGTCAGGAAGGCTTCAGGCTGATGCAGACCTTAAAGATGAGTCAGATTTGAGCGTGGGGTTTGGATGGGCCGAAAAGTTAGGCCCTAGCACCTGCCTGAGGTCCCTGGGTGATGCAGATCGGTTACTCCTAACCACTGTCAGATTGGTTGGCAGCTCCAACTCACCGTGCCAGCAGGATATGGAAGAAAAGTCTGCTGATGTATTTCTGTTAAGATACTCATCCGGAAAACCCCACGGGAAAATTCCACTTTGTAACCCGTGGGGACCTCGAGCCTACATGGACTCTGCCACAAAGGGTTGGCACCCATCTGTCAGTTTGCGGCACTGTGGTGTCTTGTGTCACGGTGTGCATACTTCGGGTACCAGCAGGGTAAACAGGGTTGGAAGGTTTCAGCAGCGCTTCCAGACCAAGGCAGGCAGGGCCCAGCGTCCTACTCGTGAAAATGGCTAAACGAAAGCCTTTGGCTTGCAGTAGAACGAGGTCCGATTCGCTGCTGTGGACACATCATCAGAGGGCTTGGTCTCTAGGGGAGACACGGGGGGGGGGGGGGAGAGAGGGCAGCAAGGGCGAGATGGACCTTGGTGAGATGATTGGACCAATAGCTGCAGTGAGCGACTCACTGGTTGTGAGAATGGTGCTGGGCTGGCTTTGTGTCCTTCTGTGGTCCATGAGGTCACCACGGAGGGTGGCCACCTAGATCAAGGTTTTGTCTCACGTGGATCCCACTTATGAGATGGCAAAGAGGAGACCCCGAGAAGGACATGGTTGTCCCTAGGACATGTATTGGGAACGAATCTAAGAGGTGCATTTCCAGGGTCTCCCCTACCCCCTTCTCCACCAGTAAACAAAGAACCAAATTCACTGTCATTGAGTCTGGCTGGGTCCCAGAGGGTGGAAGGGCATATTGAAGTTGCTTGTGGCTTATCTGTACTTTGTGTGTGTGTGGAGGTGGGGGGAGGGGAGTTGTTTGTTTCATCTACAGGACAAAGAAGCAACTCCTTTTTCTACCCCTGGAAGCAGAACACTGGTCCTCAGCTAGGCAAAGGATGGTTTAACAACAACAACAACAATCACCCCCACCCCACCATCCCCCACCCCGCCAACAGATTTTACAGTTTTCTCCCCTTGTGTTTTCTTTGCCTTCAGCCCCAGGACCAGTTCCAGCTGCAGATACATGGTCTCTGAGCATTACCCCAATGCCAGGGCTCTGCCTGCCAGGGGAGTGACACCCAAACACCCCAAGACAAGCTCCTGGAAAGGTGCCATGGACGAAGCCAAGGCAATGGGGGTTCGTTTCTCTGATCCCCTTTCCGAACCATGAAAGAGAGGGATTTTTACACATTCGTAAAGTGGGGGAGCCCTGCAAAAAGCATGTCAACAACTTTGCTTCTCTGTCCCAGGACCTCAGCCAGTGAATGTCTCTCCCTCTTCTCCCGGCCTTACCTGCCCCGCTGGGCTCCAGACAGCACCTCTTTCTCAGGGCGCACAGGAGAAAGCTTCAGGCTAGCTATTCCAGTTGCCTAAAGGTGCCGAGTAGGCCGAGTCCTAGCAACTGGCCTGATCTCATGAAGCGCTGCCTGGTCTGCGCCTTCCTCCTCTCCTTAACTGGATCCCATTGGTGCAGCCATTGTGCTGATTCATCGTGCTGAGGGTCTTCCTCTTCTTTACCAGGCACGCTGTCCTTCTCCAGGCCCTGGTCCCTCCTACTAACATGTCCACAGTACATGCGGCCAAGTGTCACTTTCTAAGGCAGATTGTTTTGTGCTTTCAGAAGTCCAGGGAACGTTCCACAGTCTCTGCCAGCATCATGTTCCAAATGCATCAGTTCTTCCTCGGTCTTCCTTATTCGATGTCCAAATTTCACGTTTCCAGTTGTAAACTATTTACTTACTTCAATTCTGAATACTTTGGAAACTAAAATGGATCATATTGAAATCATAAACTTTTTGTTAACTTCTTAATTCATTCCTTTAATATTTTATTGTAAATCCATCGGCCTTCAAATCATTTCAACAGTAATTGCATTCACTTGTAACCTCTGAGGGAAACCAGCAAAGGAGAGTTAATTACAGGGTAAACTACAGAGACAAGCAAAGTGCACGAGCAGTTCCCTAAGGCCTGATGCAAAGGCATGAGTGTGGGGTGCCCTCTTATCCCCTGAACCCTCAAGGTCAGCCACTGGTGACTATGATATCGCAGGAGTTCCTTGCATGGAGGATCAATGCTTTGGGGACCTTTCCCTGCTTTGAAAGGGTGTACAGGGATTTTTTTAATTCTGTAAAAGCGAAATGAAAAGGTGATGAGATCTCCCTACAAACTTCTCATTATGCTGTGGAGGCTAATGTTTGTATGGTCCATTAGTCCATTGGGCTAAATTCTTCCATACGACTTTCCATTGTCAACAGTCTCTGTTCTCCAGATGTGGGGAGACCAATAGTTGCACCTGAAATGAAAACTGATGAGCTGTTTAGACCCCGGCTGTTACTCACCAGAGTAGGATGCAGAACATTGTCTTTGTGAACTATGTATGCTAATTGACGTTGGAGCCCCCCAAGTCTCTGATACTGACCCCCCATTTCTGCCCGCCCACCCCCCAGCCCAGTGACTCCATCTCTCAAGGTGTTTGTTGTTTGTCTAAAATGCTTCCATAACTTTGTTCCTTCTGTGTTCCAGCCCATTCACGGGCGTATTTTCAGGAAAGGTAAATACACATATACAAATATCCCATCTATGATATCCAGTTCCTGACTACACGCCCACATTCCCTCCCACACCCCTCCACGTTTATCTAATCATCTACTTGGAGGCCATTAAAGAAGGCTCCTCCTAGTGTGAAAGCCTTTCCTTTTTGTTTAAGAAGAGTGGGCTCATACACTATTTGCCCTTCTGGGATAGGGCCATCTCACTCAGCGGAATGTTCCCCAGGCTCCTCCATGTTATGAGGACGAATATTATTCTTCGGGGTTGCATAGTATTCCATTGTGTGCATATACCAAAGTATTTGTATCCATTCTTCCATTGCTGGGCATTTTGGTTATTTCCAACTTTTTGTTTGTTTGTTTTGCTCTTGTGCATACCGCTGCGATGGGCATGAGTTTCCACGAACTTTCTGAGGTCCCAGCGTATATGAGCTTGGGGAGTTCCTGGGGGAGGGAGGGGAGTATAAACAAGTTACTGAGTTTGGCTGCTAAGCAAAAGGTCAGCAGTTTCAGTCCACCTGGAGGCAACTCAGAGGAAAAGCTGTCAATTGGCTTCTGAAAACCCAGCCTCTGAGATCCTTCTGGTGCATATTCTACTCGGCCGCACACAGGTGACCAGGTGCCGTTTTCGTATAAAAGCACATGACTCCGGTCCAAGATAAGGAGATGGGAGGTCCAGGACGCAGGCTCCCAGGCGGGAGGGGTGGATTATTTAGAACTCTCCTGCTTCTGCCTCCAACACTCGCTTCTCCTCACCGCTCCTCTCATAATTCGCTAATATATCATTCTGCCCCACCTCAAATGCCTTTCTAGATGCCTTTGGTCCCTATACTAAACCGCTATCAATTTCTGCCCTCTTTGTAACACTTCCTCCCATAAGTCTTTGCAGCTCCCAGCAGCCCTGCCCAGCTGTTGCCCAACCGCCTCCTCCCCTGGCCCTAAGCAGCCACCATTTGGAGCAACTCGCAGCTGCTTTCCAGCAACTCTGGCCTTTTATCTGTGGCCCCGCCCTTCCGTCTCAGTCCTCAACCAGATGACGCCACCGTCTCTGCTTCCGAAGAGAAGGTCTTACTGTTCATCCAAAGACGGATCATCTCAGCTCAGGGATGTACACACTCTCCCCTCCTCTGTCCCCTCGCACTGATATCAGACCCTTGTCCTGTGAGTGTGCTTCTCCGAGGCTCTTGAAAAGGTGCTGAGGCCACTGGCTTAAGTGGGGTTTAGAGACATATTGCTTCCATGTGTCCTTCCCCCTCCTTGGGTTGGACCCAAAGCCCAGTCAGTCGCACGTTTGTCCATCAAACACTAAGGAACACCTGTGAGGCAGTGCTGGGCCAGCGGTAGGAGGCTCATCTTCTGTGTAGGAGACCCAGATTCCACGTGGCCATCCCTTGGTCAGAGGGGTGTGTGTGACTGCGATGCTACACAGGTCTCAGTGCAGCTCCCAGACTCACACAGCCTAGGAAGCAAGGTCTGGTGGTCTTCGTCCCAATACCGCCAACGAAACCCCAGCGACCCAATCACAGTGACCCGATGCACAGATCATGGGGGTGATGAACCGGGGATCATGAGGAGGGTAGGCTGATATAATGTCAGCCCACAACAACGTTATATGCCAGGCCCTGGGACAGTGTGGGGGTGCTTGTGGCTCCATAAGGATGAAGGTTCAAGAAAACAGGTGTAGAAACTGCGTTCAGTTACCTAAGAAGTGCACCAAAGAATTCAAGTGACCACAAAGCACCACCACCCCCCCCTTTTGGGTAAACACACAATTACAAGGGGACAGCTGAAATCAATGTGTGTCATTTGCCTGAGGCCTGGCAGCTGGCTTGGTCACACAGGAGGCCTTAGCTGCAGTTTAGTTTGGGTCCATGCAGTTGGCAGACATTTGCTAGGTGCCAGTGTGGCCAATGAGTTGTAGGGTCTTCTCCTTCTCCCTCTTCCTCTCCCTCCCCCTCTGCCCAGGATGTCTACCTTCCAGTACCTGTGAGTCTTGCCACTTCTCTCCCAACAGCACTCCCCAGAGGAAGACACCCTCATTTCCTCATGGACAATGCCAGGAAGGGGTCATTTCCCAGCAGCAGGTATGAGAAGAGGAAGCCCATAGTGGGCAATGGGAGTCGTAGCCCTGGCATGTATGGATCACATTTTGCTTATTTGTTCATCAGCTGGCACACATTTCGCCCATTCTCACTGGTTGGCTATTCCCTCTCGATGACTCCCAGGAAAGGAGCATTGCTGCTGGCCGTGGTCACGTGCTCCAAAGAGTTTAGGCATTTCTCGCTCCAGGTGGAAGGCTGGCCCGCCCTGCCTCTCATCAAGATGCCTCCAGTGCAAGGAATGGCATTTGGGAGAGAAATAAGGATGGAAAGGTGAGACCTTTCTTCACCAAAGTCCTGCCTAGATTAGTATTCCAGTGGGTGCTGTGAACCCAGTGTGCTAGGCCAGGTTGACCAGAGAAACAAATCCAGGGACATGCATATATGTATAAGAGAGCTTTATATCAAAGAATGATTGTATATTAAGAAAACATCCCAGCTTAGTCCAGATCAAGTCCACAAGTCTGATATTAGCCCATCTGTCTAATACTAGTCCATAAAATCCTCTTCAGATTCACATAGCCACTTGCAATGATGCCAAATGCAGGAAGATCACAGACCGGTAGGTGAAAAATTGTGTGGTTCCAGTGTCAGTGCTGGCAGGGGGTCTCCACATGGCTCCTTCAGCTCTCTGAGTGTGGCTCTCTAACAGGAAGGTGAAAGAGAGAGAGAGAGAGAAAGTTCCAAGGCCATGCCCACAAGGAAGCATCATCAGACTGTGACCTGGTTGACAGGCTAGACTCCACCCCTTCACTCTTAATACCTTCAAGTTGACACGAGATTATGTAAGCACCATACCTAGGTTGCAGTTAGGTTTCATGGTGGAACAAGTAGTGTGCTATGCTTGTCTGTTTCCATATGCTCCAATCCTATCTCAGAAACAAGGTGAGGCAGCCTCAGCTCCTCTGCTGGGCTAATAGAAGACTGCCTTAGGTGCTTTTGACAACTTTCCACATCCCAGCCACCTGGGTCTTCACACTGCCCCGGCTTCCAGGACTGCTGTTGTCCTGGCTATGAAAAAGGAAGGCAGGAGATGTCACTTCTTAAGGCCTAAATCAACACATACATTTGAGTTGTGTTGTTGGTGAAGAACATTGACTACACAATAGACTTTCAAAGGAGGGAACAGATCCATCTCAGAAGAAATGCAACTAGAATGTTCCTTACAAGCGTAGACGTCAGGACTTTGACTTGTTACTGTGGACAGGTCACCAGGAAAGGTCAACCATGGGAAAGGACATCATGGTTACTAAAGGAGCAAAGGGAGGGGAACTCTCCCTGAAAGGACTGGCCCAATTGATGGACCTTCATGGAGATGGTGCAGGGCCAGGCAAGGTTTCATCCTGTTACACCTGAGGTCAAGAGCAGTCAGAGTGACTGTGATGGAGGCTAATGGCTACAAGAGTCAATCAATGCCCACCTATGTTCATCTCAGCCAGTTGTACAAGAGCATGAAGAAGGAAACAATCACAAAGCCCGTCTGTGGAGGAATGGAGAAGCAAACACTGGGATACACATACAATGAATGGGATGTTAAAAAGCAACGAAGAGCCTGCCAAACATGGACAAATTTGAAGGACATCATGCTCCGCAGTTAGTCAATCTCATAAGACTAAATATCTCATGACACCATTATTTTTTATTAAAAGATCATTTTATCGGGGGCTTATAGCTCTTATAACAATTCATACATCAATTGTATCATGCATATTGGTACATATGTTGCCATCATTCTTTTCAAGACATTTACTTTCTATTGAGCCCTTGGTGATATGGTCCTTTTTTTTCCCCTCCCTCCCTTGTGACCCCATGATAAATTATTATTATTTTCATATCTTACACTGGCTGCTGTCTCCCTTCTCCCACGGTTTCTGTTGTTCCTTGCCCTGAAAGGGGTGGTGGTGGTATGGTTATGTGTCGATCATTGCGATCAGTTCTCCCTTCCTCCCCTCCTCTTCCCACCTCCCCCCTAACCTCCTGGTACTGATATTCCCATTCCTGTTCCTGGAGTCCCGGGCACTTATCTCTGATCTGTACCTGTGCGCATGCTGCTCCGGAAACCCGCGTGCCCTGGGATCATGAGAGTGGGGGTGAGGAAGCCTCAAGGAACCAGAGGAATATTATGTGTTTCATCGGTACTTTCCTGCACCCGGGTTGATTCATCCCTTCCCTGTGACCCCTCTGTGAGGGGACGGACACCATTAATATAAAGGGGGGAAAAAGTAAAAGACTCTGAAGAGGACTCTGAGGCCCGGGGGAGGGGAAGTGAGGAACATGAAGGTAAGAAGGTGGGTGGGAAAAGAAAAATACATAAATATACACACACACAAATAGATAAATAAAACAAACAAGACGATCATTGTTTTTCCAGTGAAAAGTTACTGCTGTAGTCACGTCAGTCTTGACTAGGAGAAGAAGATCCCCCTGAGGCCCATCGAAGCGATAGCAGGAAAGATGAACCTAATATAAGACAAAACTCAAACTTTTTAATATTTTTGCCTCTTAGATGACATGCTACCGTTTTCTCCTAATGCCGAAGGAGGAAAAGCGAAAACAATAAACTTCTGTTTCAAAGACCCAATCTCATTCGCAAAACAAACCTGGGACAGCAAGTTACATTGAACATGCAGTCTACCCACCTCCATCGTCAACCGAGGCCTTGCTCTCACCTGCCACTCCCAGCCCCGCGTGGGACCTAAAAAGACAAAATGTTTTCCTGCCAACAGCGTGTGCATTTGATTGCTGTTGTTTCGACTGGGCGAGGGGGCAGTCCTCTGTGGAGTCTAATTTATTTAGAAGATATTCATTATCAGGCGCTAATACGGACTCCCACTTCGAGGCTCTCAGAGGAGAGAGCCGCCCGGGGCGTCAGCAATCATTGTGTCCCTTAATTAGATATTCCGCATGCCAGGGTGCAGGACATATGTCTATTCACTGTGACAAACACCACGAGCGGCCCAGCGCTTTCAGGCGCCCGGCCACATTCAGATGGAGACCGCGCAAGTGCGCGCTCTCCCAAGGACCTGCGGCCCCAGCCAGCCCGGCACAGTCAGCCGGCATTCAGCGATCGGTTCCGGTGTATTAACAGCCTATGAACTTCTCATCTGCTCCCGGACTGGTGAGGACGTCACCTGCAACTGCTGGGCCAGCCGCCCCAGCCTGTCTCCTCGGAAGCCAGGGCGGGTCTGGGAGAGCCGGGTCTGATGCACTGTCCATTTCCCAACACAAAGACGGGAGTATGCGGAAACAAACGGCAAGAGTGGAACAGCGCAGCCACTTCTGGGAGCAGAAGGTCAACAGCTGGGAACATGGGCCCACTCAGAGTCAGAGGACAAGCAACGAAAAGCTAATCTGTTGATGTTTGGGCTTCTCAAAGTTAATTTTGCCCCATAGCCACTCTGTAGGCTAGGGTAGAATGGACTCACAGGGCCTCGGTATGGATTAAAGTATGCACCCCAAAGAATGTGGTGTAACCCCTATCTGTACCCCTGGGCCCAATCCCAGGTGGCAATGGGTTTGCATTAATGCTAATGAGATTGCATTAATGTGGGGTGTGTTTTAAGTCCATCTCTGTTGAGATATCAAAAAGATTGAAGGAGCAGTGGCCCAGCAGAGATGAGGGAAGAGATGCCGTGCCGTGTGAAGACCACCACAGAGTGAAGGGACAAGGGCCTTCCCCAGACTCACAGAAAGACAGGCTTCTCCCCTTCTACACGGCGGCGAGAAAGTAAATGTCTGTTTCCCAAAGCCACCCCAGGTAGTATTTTCTGGAATAGGAAACTAAGGCAGGTTGCCTGTGGTCGAGATCTGGATCGTCGGGTCTCCCCTCCCCCAGGGGGTGAAGGGGTTCACACCACTGGCTTTTTGCTCCTATGAACCACTGAGCTGTTCGCCGTCCAGTGCTTACCTGAGAGTGCTACCAGGCCACCTTGACTCACAGCTCACTGCCACAGAATCAGTCCCCCGTCCCCATCACCCCTACTTAGAGTTTCCAAGACTGGAAACCTTTACGGGGCAGACAACCTTCTCCTCTTCCCTCGGACCGGCTGCTAGGCTTGAACTGCTAGCCCTTTGGTTCACGCACCGAGGTTTGCTCAACAGCACCAAGTCCTGTATAAACGACTCAGGTGGGCTCGTTTTCCCAGTTCCTATTCTTGTGGGGTCGCTGCGTGGTGCGCATGGTTAAGCAGCTTGGCCGCTAACTCAAAAGTCAGGTGTCTGAGGACACCTGAAGAAAGGCCTGGTAATCCACTTTAGAAAAACCAGTCATGGCAGACCCTCTGGAGCCCAGTTCTACACACACACACACACACACACACACACACACACACAGCCAGGATGAGCCACCAGCTCCTCCATCATAACGGGTAACACCATTTTCTTCTGTTGGCAGACTAATAGATGACACACTGTTGGAACCACCCCACCAAGGATGGAGCATACCCCGGGGGCAAAAGAGAGCAAAGCAGTGTGCAACAGGAGAGCAATTACATAAGTATGGTAACTGCTGGGGGGCGGGGGTGGTCAGTGCAGGGTGAGAGCAAACCCAGAATCGGAAAAGGGAGGCTGTCCAGACTTGAGTGACTCTGCCTGCTGCTGTGGGGCAGCTCCAGGCAAGCAAAGGGACTGCTGATGAGAGCCTTCCATGGATGGACGAGAAGCAGAGGAGGTGTGTGTGTGCACGCGTGCGTGTGTGTGTGCCTTCCATGAATGGACGAGAAGCAGAGGAGGTGTGTGTGTGTGCCTTCCATGGATGGACAAGAAGCAGAGGAGGTGTGTGTGTGTGTGTGTGTGTGTGTGTGCCTTCCATGGATGAATGAGCAGAGGAGGTGTGTGTAGGTGTGTGTGTGTGTGTGTGCGTGTGTGTGCGCCTTCCATGGATGGACGAGAAGCAGAGGAGGGGTGTGTGTGTGTGTGTGTGTGTGTGTGTGTGTGTGTGTGCGTGTGCTGGTGGTGGTGGTGGCAGTTCCTACATCCACTCTGGAGGTCTGTTTCCCCCAAAGTCAAAAGGCACCTGTGAAAAGGTGTGTGGCAAAGGCCTCCGTTTACACAGCAGAGCAACTGGAAGGTAACTAAGGAACACGCTGCTGCCTGGGATTCATTGGGTCAGTCAGTGCTTACAACCAAACTCACCGCCTTTGAGTTGATGCTGACGCATAATGACCCCGTAGGACAGGTAGAACTGGCTTTGTGGGTTTCTGAGACTGTCTCTTTAACTGTCTCTTTATAGGAGTAGAAAGCCTCATCTTTCGCCCACAGAACAGCTGAGGGTTTCAAACTGTTGACCTTGCTGTTAGCAACTCAAGGTGTAACTATTTTACCCCCAGGGTTCACTCATTCAACACTTATGTGGGGCTTCATATGCCCTAGGCACTGCCACAGACTCTACAAAGGTATTTGCAATATAATTTTAGGTGGGGAGCTGTCCTGAGTTGAACCGGGTCCCCCTCACATATCTGTTGAAATCCTCACCCTTGCAGTAATTCTAGGAGCCCTGTTGGCACGGTGGTGAAAGCACGTGACCACTAACTGAAAGTCCGATGGTTCAAACCCACCAGCTGCTCCTTGGAAGAAAACAGCTGCAGTCTGCTTCCATGACAATTCACAGGCCTGAGGATCACAGCGAGGTTCTCCTTTGTCCCGTGGGGCTGCCCTCAGTAAGGACCATCGCGAGGGCGGTGGGTTTAGCGGGAACTCGGTACCCGAATACACGGCCCCATTTGGAAACTGAGGGTTTCTTGTAGTAGGTTAATAAGGTCATATGGGAAAAGATTGGGTCCTGCTGAATAATCAAAAAGAGCAAATGAGGTGCACCCAGGAGAACAGATGACCTGGAATATCTCAAGCAAAGACATGCCGGTGGTTTGTGGCAGACACCAGAATCCAGGAAGGAGTCCAGGGGTGACAGCAGCAGGGCTCAGACTCTGACATGGACTTTCAGCTTCCAGAACTGAGAAGAAATTTGATTCTGTTTTTGGAAGCCACCTACTTAGGGCATTTCTGCTATCGCAACATTAGGAAACTCGGACAAAGTGGGGAGTGGGGAGACCTGTCAGGGAAAGGGGTGAGGTGACCCGTGAAACAAGACAGTTCTGTTCTCATAGCCACCCCTCAATTTGGGGTCCTGGGCTGTATGTAACGATACAACCCGGGGAGCACGCAGATTCTGTGTCCTGGCAACTGAAAACGTGGCCCTATGACTGAAACGGATCCACGGCCAGAACCAGGAGGGATGCGGGGAGAGCCTACTGGTGTATGGCTGGAGCGCTGTGAGCCACAGTGTAGCACTTCCGGTGCCCTCGGTGGGACACACGCAGCTGCCCAGGGACAAGAGGAGAAGAGAGCATGAAATTGGCCCTGACCTTCGCCTCCATGCAACGTGGGAAGCAGTGGCAGTCGCTACAGCTGTGCCCTTTTCTGTCTTGTTGCCAGGGAGCAAAAGGGAATCCAGGCCTACCCTGAGAAGGTTCTAGAATCGTCTGATGTTCCTGCAATCGCGAGGCTGCATTACGTCCCATCCTGGTCAGAGACCTCAGGTCCCCTGGAGTTCACCCTCCCACGGGCGTCCAGGGAAGCTGTCCCTATAAGGAGAACCATGGCTCTAGCTTTGGGCACCTGCTGACGGGCATGCGCAGTGGAACAAGCGGCATGGTGGGAACGAAACAAGAACCGTTCTCTCCGGTCTGCCGTCATCGGAGCACTGCACTCTAGTTTTCTCACCTGCCAAACGAGCAGGTGCCTGCCTTTTACGTCACGTCACGGGAACAGAGGCGAGAGCCGCTTGCAAATACGAAGAACACGGTGTGCCTGCCCAGGTGCGGCCCCATCACCGCTGCTCAGAACTGGCTCCCCGACAGCACCCGCATCTTGCTCAGCTCGTCCCCCAAGCACTTCATACTGCAGCCTGTTGGGCAATCTCGGGCTGTAACGTTTCTGAAACCATGTTCTGCCTGATGCACAGGCAGCGGGGGGTGTCTCAATCCTTCCACGAACTGCTTCTAAAGATAGAAAGCAGGAGCGGGAGGTGCGTGCCAGGCTGCCCGTGACTGAGGAAACCTCCCTATCTTATCGCTCCTCTGCCCCCAACTTCCTCCTTTATCTTTCCATCACGTTGTCGTTGTCATTCCCTCCCCCCGCCCCCTAGAAGGGTCCATTCCCGACCCCACCCCCCTGCCTGTCCCCTTCGCATGCCCACACCCCCTCTTCTTTCTGCTCCCCAGCCCTCCTCCATCCAATAGGCCTTCTTGGACTGGGCCGGCGACAAGGAGCCTCTCTCACTTCTGACCTGCCCTCGGAGCTGTGGTCTCTGGAGCTGCAGCATTCCCTCACCTGGGGGCTCTGGGAAAACTCAGGAGCCAGGCTCCCGGGGTCGGATGGTTGGTGTGCACCTGTCTGCCGCTGCTTGCAGATGACCTTCCCTGGTGTCCGAACTGAAGATCTCGCCGGTGCAGCTGTGCCACCGCTGGGGACTTCTTCGTCACAGACATGACTAACGAGACATTCACCCATTTGTACTTCATGTCCTCAGCTGGGTCAGGAATTAAGGACGGCAGGAGCTGATGCATATTGTGAGCAGCTGACAATACACGGGATTTGGGCAGTCTAGAATCCGCCTCTTTCCTTGTTCTTCTAACACTTATTTGTAGAGCATCTAGGAGCCCTGGTCATGTAGCGGGCTATGCATTGGGCCACTAACCATCAGGTCAGCTGTTCCAAACCACCAGCCATTCTGAGGGAGAAAGGATGAGACTTCCTGCTCCCGTAACGAGCTATCATTTCAGAAACCCCTAGGGGCAGTTTTACCCTCCCTATAGGGTTTCTGTGAGTTGGAATCGACTCGATGGCAGTGAGTTTGGACTTTATTATCAGTTCAGCCCTGTTCACGGTGCTGGGGACACAGCACGGCGTGCTACTCGCTGCAGTGGAGGGGACCAGGTGCATAAGCAAGGAGGCATGCACCAGATGAGGGTTATCAGCTCCTGATACTGTCCGCGTGTCATATTGTGATGACTTGTATGTGTCTATGGTGCTGGAAGTTCTGTCACGGATATTTCACGGTGCTTCGTGGTAGATAGGTCTCAGCGGAGCTTCCAAACTGAGAGTAAAAAGAAAGTCTTGGCAAGCGCTTCCTCAAAGGACAGTGGGCTGGACGTGAGCTCCCTGGGGCGGAAACCCAAAACCACTCACTGCCACCGAGCCGTTTCCAACTCAGAGCGACCTGACAGGGCAGGGAAGAACTGTCCCTGCAGGTCTCCGAGACTACCAGAGTGGAGGGGGGTGACTGGTGGTTTCGAACTGCCGACCTTGCAGTTAGCAACCCAACATGTCACGGCTATGCCACCAGGACTCCCCCTAGGTTGGAAGACACTCAAAACCCCCTTCCCGCAATAGTGGACATCAGGCATTCCCATGTGAAGGCAGTACAAGACTAGAGAACATATTCAATCGTACCTGAGCTTACCATGCTCAGCCAGTGACTCAACTAGTGTCATGAGAAAAAAAAAAAAAAAGAACCAAGGTCAGGAGCGGCCAGTGGACAGGGATGCCATTAGTGGTTCTTAACATTCTGAGAACTCAGTAAGCAGAACTAGGCTCAGCCTTCCACAGAGGGAACAGCAGAGCAGAGACTTTGTTAAAAGACTGGTGAGGCCCAGATCTCCACCCAGGCCCTCTCCATCCACTGGCTACCAGGCAATCTCATCCTCTCCAAGTCTCACCCATCCTGCCAGGGGCAGGAGCAGATCATGCACTGACACCCAGGCTGCAGGCCAACCACTTGTATCTGCCCACCTCGCCAAGGCATAGCCGTTCGTGTGTAGGGGGGCTGCCCTCAGTTGCTTCCTCCTTCTTTCCTCCAAAGGAGACCTTGCTCTTACTTCAGCCTCAAAGAGAAGGACATAGACAAGATGCAAACAGCCCTACCTGGTTTTCAGCATGGCTGTGAGCCCTGGCCGTGCAGCGGTTGCGTGTTGGGTGGCAGCTAGAAAGGTCAGCGGAGGAAACCACCTGGTGCTCAGCAGGAGAAAGACAGAGTGTTCTACTCCTATAAACAGTCTCAGAAGTAACTCAAAGTCATAGCTTGAAAGTCCTCTTAACAGTTCACTGTCCTGCTGCTTGTATTACTGCCTCATTTACATATGAGGAGAGGAGCCCTGTTGGCATCGTGGGTTGAGTTGGGCTGCTAACCACAAGATCAGCAGTTCAAAACCATCAGCCGCTCCTTGGGAGAAAACTGAGGCTTTGTACTCCCATAAAGAGTTACAGTCTCAGAAACCCGCAGGGGCAGTTTGTAGTAGTTACACAATGTCATGCCAACTTGTTAAATAATAATGAAGGGTGGGGTTTAGCCTGTCAATCAGATCCCAGCCTGGTGATGCCTCCTTCTGGGTGTGGCCATCTCATGAGGATTCTGGGACTTCCTCTCTTCCTTCCTGGACACACTCCCTCTCTGCTTCACCTTCCTGTTGACAAGCCACATGGAGCCATGCTGATAGCAGCCAGAGCCTTGGAAATGCATCCACTACCACTGGATCCATAGGACTTCCCACCCACAGGTCTGTGACCTTCCTGCACTCAGCATCATTGCATGTGCTTTGTGAGTCTGAAGAGGAATTCATGGGTTAATATTGGACTTGGGGGCAAATATTGAACTTGTAGAGTTGATCAGGACTGGGCTGGGATGTTTTATTGATGTCTAATTATGTCTTGATATAAAGTTCTCTCACATATATATCAGTGTCTCTGGGTTTCTTTCTCTAGTCACCTTGGACTAACACACAGTTCTACCCTGTCCTATAGGGTCACTATGACTCAATAACGACTCGGTGACATATGGCATAGTTACATCTGAGGAATCAGGCTCAGAGGCAAACCAGATGATAACAGCTAACAGTGCACTAACAAAGGTGTATCCTTCCTGCCCAAGCAGCTGAGCTGGGTTTGATCCTTGACCAGGGCACCTCCTGCACAGCCACTGCCTATCTCTCAACGGAGGCTTGTGTGTTGCAGAGTTGGTTTCAATGGAGCTTCCAGACTAACATGGACTTGGAAGAAAGGCCTGGAGATTTGCTTAAGAAACTTGGCTAATAAAAACTCCGTAGAGCACAACTGTTAAGTCTGCCACCAAGCCGGCAGCATTTTGTGTTGTGCAGGAGGTCCCCAGGAGTCAGGGACAAGTCGTTGGCAGTTAACACTAACAAAAGCACCATTGTTAAGAGCGTGCCTGTGGTTTGTTGCATCAGGTATGGAAAACACAAAGTCAGGGACACACGGCTGCCATGAACAAAGTCTATTCAACTCACAGTTGCTTGGAAGGAAGACAGCAGGCCACACGTCAGGGCCACGTGGAGGGCTGTCCTCAGGAGCCCCAGGAGAGGGCTGTTGTAAGGCAAGGGAAGTGGGGGTAGCGAGGGCTTGTGGGCTTCCTGGGGATTGGGTAGTTCCAACAGTTCTGCAGGTTCAGGGGATGTTGGGACCGTCCCTGGTTGTTGAGTACCTGGTCCCAGGGCAGGAGGGCTGGATGCATCGTGACCCATGAACAAGAGAGCCTGAAAAGGGGGAGTGTGGGAGAGTGGACTTAGCTCTTCAAGACAGGAAGGGCCCAGGCTCCAGCCAGGGCCTCAAAACTGTGTCAAGATAGTGTTTTAATAAGAACACAATATTCTAGCCGTGCAACACCAAACTCCCTGTCATCGACTCACCGTGACCCTGTAGGACAGGCTAGAACGTACCCTGTGGGTTTCCATGACAGTGATGCTTTCCTCACTCCATCTTCCCCCACAGGCTGTTTCTATCCACGTGTTACAGGTGGAGGAAACTGAGGGCCTGAGATAATAAGTGTCTTGTCCCACATCCCACAATTAATCGGTGAGGGAGAGGTGAGCCCAGGCCGTCTGCTCTCTCGTTTGCCCTGCAGTATCTGTGGCGGCCTCTGGGATCGTAATGAGGCCACTCTACTGGCCTTGGGTGCAGTCTGTCCAGAAAAGTGTCGCTTAGACAGAGAGACATTATGGGTGGCCCATCCGTGGTGTTCAATGAGGGCAGAGGCAGAGGGGCCTCATAAATCCCCGCATCCGGGGGGCGGAAAAGCAAGCGCTGCAAACAAGTGAAACTGGGCCACAGCTCTGTCCTGAATGAAAGCCATGAAATTGGGGTTCCCTGGTGCCTGATGCTGAGCACACATCTGCTATGCCCAAAGCACATTACTTACATTTCCTTCTCGATTGTAGCCCTTAGGAGAGGGCTACTTAGTCCACTGAGCGAATGCAGTAACCTCTTCTCCGGAGGCAGAAAGATAGGCTTTGCTAGTCCCAAAAGGGCCTACCGTCTCAGAAACCCACAGGGCAGGCAGTTCTCCCGCCCTAAAGGGTTGCTGAGTCCGCCTCGACTTGATGGCAGCGAAGGCATTTTGGTATTACTCTTCCTGCCTGGGGCTAGTGGTGGCTCGGCGGTGGAATTCTCACTTAACATGCCGGGGACTGGGTTCGATTCCCAGTCAATGCACCTCAAGCCCAGCCAGCCCTTGGCTGACAGTGGAGGCGTGTGTGGCTGTGATGCTGAAAAAGTTTCAGTAGAGCTTCTGGACCAAGGTGGGCTAGGAAGAAAGGCCTGGTGATCTATTTCTGAAGACCCCATGGGTGAGGATGATCTGCTCCTGTCGGGCATCAGGTCACCATGAGTGTGTGTGTGTGTATGCATATTGGGGGGGTATACTTCATAGCTCACCACAAGAAGATAATACTAGTATCCCCTTTTGTAGATGAGGAAATTGAGGCTCCAGGAAGTGTAGAGAAGGCTACTGTGGTCGTTACATCATCTGGTGTCAATTTGAGGGGGTTACGAGTGAAGGGGTGGAGTCGAGCCTGTCAATCAGGTCATAGCTTGATGGCCCCATTTGGAGGTGATAAGGAGATAAACAGCTCGCTGGAGGCGGAACACACACTCAGCCCCTGCGAGACATTCTTGTTCACAAGCCAAGTGGAGACTGGCTGATGGTTGCCAGAACCTGGGAGCTAGAGAAGAAGCCATGTGGAGACCCCTGCCAGCACTGAGATGCTTACACCGCCACTAGATCCACCAGGCTTTCCACCTATTGGCCTGTGATCGTCCTGCATTTGGCATCATTGCATGTGTTTCGTGAGAGGATTGGTATCAGACATATGGGCTAATATCGGACGTATGGACTTGATCTGGACTGGGCTGTTTACTCAATATTCAATTGCTCTTGTATATAAATCTCTTTCTTATACACATCTGAGTGTCTATGAATTTGTGTCTCTAGTATACCCAGACTAACGGTTACGAAAGTAGAGTGTGCTTTCACCCCCGTCTCAAGGGCCCGGCCTTTTCTTTGTGAGAAAGAGACAAGCTGAGCCTTGCCGTAAAAGCCCTTTCCCGCCTTGTAGATGTGTGTTTCCTCCCTCCTTTCCATCGCCTGGATATTTCCAGGTCAGACCGCCCCGGGGAGAGGCAGGCGGTGGCCCGGCTCCGGTCTCCTTAGCTGCACCCTGGAAGCCTTCACACTGCGTTTTCCCCACTGGTGGTCTGATCCGGAGTCCGATCCAGCCCTGGCTCTCACAGACAGGGCAGGCTTTCAAGCCAGCGGGAAACAGGTGAGCTCGCAAACAGGCCCCTTCTGTGCCCAGGCTGGGTGTCTGCCCCCGAGACCGCAGGCTGCGCTGACTTCCAGAACCTTCCACCACCGCAGGTGTCTTAGGAACTTGGCCTCAGCGCTTCAGTGACCCATATTTGATTACCTTTCAGGTTTCTATAATTCATCATTCACTCTTTTCTGAAAACCTAGAATGGAAGTTTAGCAGCTCAGTGCCCCGGCCTTCCCCATTCTTCCCCCAAACACATTCGACCTGTTTGTTCTCTTTCATCCGTGCTCTTCCGGTCGCATTCTGCCCGTTCAATGGGGAAAGAGTGAAACCGGATGGCTGGACCCAGTGCGGGGGAAATGACTTCAGGGCCACCTTTGTTCCCCTCATTCCTTTGAGCGCACTTGGCCCGGCATCTCTATGAAAGGGCTTGTTCGAACCATTGGGAACATCCAGCTAGCAAGGGATGCCGCAGCCAGAATCGCTCCGCGGCTTTTCAGGCGGCCTGAGACTCCGAGTGAAACTGCCAAATTTTTTGCAACAAAACTAACCATGACATTGGACATTGTGTTATAAATTAGCCACAGCCTTCCAAGCAAATTGTCTCTTTTTATTGTATCAGTGTAAGCCTTTGGAGCGTTGGCTTCAGCTACTGTGACTTTGGGGAGGCCCAAAGAATATTTTGTTCTGCCCCCACCCCGACCCCAGCCACCGAGTTAAAGGGGCTGTTTGTATCTCAATTCGCCATTGCCTTTACAAACCTCACTCAGAGGGGCTCTGCTAGTCACGATCTGTCTGCCTAAAATCCCACCGACTGCTATTAGGTATTGAGGTGGCAGGAAGGATCTCCAGTCATCTTTAAACCAAAAAAAAAAAAAAGTGCTTCTCTTCTATTCTTTTTCACAGTGATTAACTGACACTGCTCTTGAAAGGTAGTCTTTTCCTGGTATAAAACGAAACCCACAGCACTGCCATCAAGGCAAGGCTGACTCACACGACAGGACAGTAGAACTGCCCAGAGTTCCCGAGACTGTAACTCCTTAGGGAAGGAGAAAGCCTTGGCTTTCTCCACAGAGCAGCTGGTGTGACCTTGTGGTTCACAGCCCAATTTGCACCTACTAATCCCCACCCCCGCCCCAGCTCCTTTTCCACATCGCTAATGGAAGATCTGAAGATGCTGACATGTTAGAGGGACCTGCAGCATGGTGGTGCCGGGGCTGCTAACGGAAAGGCAGGTGGTGGGAGGCCCCCAACAGCTCCCCAGGGAGAAGGTGGGCAGGTCTTACCTCCCAGCCACACCAGGGAGAAAGGTGAGGTTGTCTACTTCTGCACAGATGGACGGTCTTGAAAACCCTCAGGAGCAGGTCTGTCCGATAGGTTTGCTGAGTTCGAAAGAATTCCAGGCTGAGTTTGGCTTTGGGTGTTGTGGTATTGGTAAAACACAAATGCTTCATGTTCTAGTCATGGACATGCAAAAAAGAGATCGCTGCACTATTGCCTATGTTCTTGGAACGGTGCAAGTGATACAGGTTTATAACAACATTGTCACCCTCAGGCCAACACAGAATAACTTCATCAGTTCCCCGATGCCTTCTAGAAATGGACTAAATCCATCTTCTTTCAAAATTTCCCAGCATGCATTGTTTACCAGAACTTATGTGCGACTTGGGGGGCAACAGTGGTTCAGCTGTAGAGTTTCCCCCTCCCACATCGATGCTGACTCGGCATGACACTGTGGGACAGGGTAGAGCTGCCCCCGTGGCTTGCAGAGGCTGTAGTTCCTTACTTTCTACTCTTGGTAGAAAGCCTCGCCTAGCTCCTGCAAAGCAACTATCGGGTTTGAACTGCTGACCTTGTGGTTAGCAGCCCCACTGTGAAACCACTATGGCACCCACCTGGGCTCCTTCCTCCGTAAAAGACCCTAGTTCCATTTCCCATGTGCACGCACCACCTGTCTGTGGGTGGAGGCTTTGTGTTGTGATGATGCTCAATTGGTTTCAGCAGAGCTTCCAGACTAAGACAGGTTACCAAAAAAAAAAAAGTCTAGTCATCTATTTCTGAAAAATCAACCAATGCCAACTGTGTGGATCACAACAACCTGACTGATCTCGAGGTGCATGGGGTCTCCAGGAGCTGGGGGATGACTTGACAGCAGCACACCACCACAACAGGTGGGGTTAGACGTTTGCTGGCTGGTCCCAGGGGAAAGGGGACCCAGTGTCTGTGAGGTGCTCCTCTCTACCCGAGAACACTTTGCAAGTGAGATCTATCGTCTCGTCCCCATCTCCTTCCATGATTCCTCTCAACCCAGAAAGAAGCTGAGTGCCCTTCCCCCTGTGGTCCCTTCCAGAAGCCCACCTTTCCTGTCCCAGGAATACTGTCCCTGCTGCCCCTTCTCACAGCATGGCGGGAAGTTCACCACCGCGTGGGTAATGTAAAAGAGCCCTGGTGAACTACTGGTTAAGGATGCTGGAAAGGGTGGTGGTCTGCACCCACGAAAGAGTGGCCGCTTGCTTCCTGAAGGTGTACAGCATTGAAAAGACGACACGACTCCACTCTCCTCGGTCCGGAGGCTCCCTGGGAGTCGGAATGGGCTTGCCAGCACTTCGGCTTGGTTCAAACAGAAACAAGCAAACACACATATAAAACCCCACACCTCCATATGAGGTTTGAGTTTTTTGTCTTTGGGGCAATCTATGCGTCCCAAGATGTTGAGCTTTTTAGAAGAAAGTAGCACGTTACAAAATGTGTACCAGTCATTGAGAGGAAAGCCCGTCTGCTCTGCCACCTTTCACCCAAATCACAAAAAGCCAAGTTTAAGGTAGGCCTTAAAAATTGAAAAAGAAAAATAAATAAGGAAATCAAACACACCCCCCCCAAACACACACACACAAAAGGAAGGGAGGAAGGAAGGAAAGAAAAAGGAAGGAGCAATTTAATACATGGACCATTATTTTTCCTTCCAGGTCTCAGCTGGAGCCAGTTGGAACAACACCCTTTACCAAAACGCTTAGGCAGCCTTTCCAGGGAGGATGGTCTCTTGAGTCACGACAGGGGGCTGTAAGCAGTGGGGGGCTCTGCAGCCAGCAACCAGCCTTTGTCCTGACTGAGGAGGTGGCCTGAGCGACATCCAAAACACACGTTTCCTCTCACCCACTTACCACTGCACGGAGTCCGCTTTGTCTGTCATTTCAAAGGCTCCAGCTTCTTGGCCCTGCGGAGCAAGGAGTGGGTGGCAGGGTTGGGGGAATGGTTGGGAGACAGTTTAGGTTTCTATACCAGAAAAAGGAAGCCTCCTGGGGTGACAGGCGTCACCGGCAGACGCACACCAGCCTCTGTAGGCAGAGACAAGAGTGGTTGTTATGGCGGACACGGGGAACTCAGCAAGCATGTCCTGAATGTGGGAGGCCACAGCAGCTGCCTCCCTGTGAGACAGCCTTGGGGCCCCTGCCAGTGGCCAAAGTGACTTGCTGGCCCTTGTCAGCTGTCACGCCTTGCCTGGCGCTGGGGCTCCAGCCTGGCACAGGGACCCATCCAAGTCACCAGCTCCAGTGAGCGCCAAGTCCTGTACCCAGGCTGGGTCCACACGGCCACCTGCAACCCCCTGTGAGCCGTTCACTGGACAGCACTGAAATGCTCATGTGTCCGACCAGTGGCCCCCTTGTCTGGAGGAAAGGCGGCTCTTCTTTTGTTGGTGCCAATCATGCGCCCACAAAGTGTGCACGGTGCTTCGCCAGGTACATTACAGCACCTCTCTGCACTGCCATTGGACATTGCGTAATGAAGTCCGAAGAAGAAATGCCGCTGAATTGCAGTGCTGGTGCAGAATACTGAGAGTCCCATGGACTGGCAGAAGGACAAACAAAATCTGTCTGGAGGAAGTACAGCCAGAGTGCTTCTTAGAGGCCAGGATGGTGAGACGTTATCTGACATATTTTGGACAAGTTGTCAGGAGAGACCAGTCCCTGGAAAAGGACATCATGCTGGAAGTGAGGGGCAGCAAAAAAGAGGAGCCTCCTCAAGGAGGTGGATTGGGACAGCGGCTGCCACCATGGGCTCAAGCATCGGCGCAGTGTGCACAGGGTGACTATGGGTTAGAATGGCTCAAGGGCACCTAACAACAACAACAACTGTTATTAGTTGCTGCCGAGTGGATCCCACCCCCGCCCCGCCCCACCCCGTGTGCCCAGTTGCAATGATCTATAGTACTGTCAAGGCAGAAGCCTGTCTTCTGAAGGACTACTCAGCGAGGGGATTCAAACACCCAGCCCTTCATCTTTCTCACCACCCAGACGCTTCTGTGTTGACTCCAAACCCACCACCAAACTGGTAATTCCAACTCCTCTCGACCCCACATGGGTTTCCCGAGGCTAGGCATCTTTATGGGTGCAGTCTCATCTTTTTCCCTTGCCGCTGGCAGCCCAGTACTTACACAAATTTATCCAACCGTGCCCCCAGCATCCGCCCAAATCAATGTGCTTCCCAGAATCTCAAACCCTGATTTTATTTGGAAAAAAAGTCATCGCAGGTGTAGTGAGTCAAAACGGAGTCCTGCTGGAGCAAGCTGGGCCCTTAATCCCATGAGACTGCATCCTGGAAAACAGAGAAGAGACACAGACATGGTGACGCACAAGTAAGAGGGCCGAGTCATGATGGAGGCAGAGATGGGAGTGATGCATCTACTAGCCAAGGATGGTTGGCAACCCCAGAAGCCAAGAGAGAAGCATGGGTGCCCTCCCCCTTAGAGTCCTCTGAGACACCCTCCCTCTGCCAACACCCTGGATCCTGGCCACCAGATCTGTGTGAGAGGGGAACTACCTACTGTTGGGGCCTTCCATTCTGTGGTGCTTTGTTCCAGCCAGTCTGGGACACTTGTGTGATGATCTTAGGAAAGAAAATGTATTTAACTCTTGCAATGCCTACTGCATTCCACTCTCGACTGTGTGCCATCAGCTTGCTAATGACGGTGGATTGAGCCAGTCAATGCCAATTTCAATAATAAGAAAAATATATATATAAATAACACGCTGGGCTGCTGACCAAAAGGTTGCTGGAGGTTCAAGCTGACCCAGATGTGCCAAGGAAGAAAGGTCTGATGATCTAATTCCCAAACATCAGTCACTGAAAACCCTATGGGGACCATTCTACTCTGACACACAAGGGGTCTCCACGAACCAGGGTTGACTTGCTCGCAGGGGGTTTAACAGAGTCTCAGAGAGATAAAGGCACCCCCCAAATCACTGCGCTCACATGTTTGCTATAGTTCCAGCAGGGCAGATTTCCTCAGTCTCAGGCTCCCTCCTACTCAGGAAGAGGGCCTGGACTCTTCTCCACCCTGGAGATCGGACTATACTCGGCATTTCCCTCATTCTTATAGCCAGCTGACCCACAAAGCTCACTGAATTGTAAGTCGGGACACTTCAAGGTATTTCTCTTTATTTCTCCCAAGAGCCCCTCTTCCTCAAGGACATGTATGAAGTGTTGGATGGACCCACAGCAGACAGGGGCTGCATGTGGTGGGGAGAGCCTCCCTCTGCGTCCTGGGCACCCTTGCCTATGGGTGGGGAACGTGGACCGTACAACTCTGCCCCAGCTTTGTGTTTTGTTTCCTTATTGACTTCCTCTTCCTCTTCCTGTTCTGTAACAAGAGACATGGTTTACAAGGCCTCTCTGTCCAATATGGCTGCCACCAACCACCTGTGGCTAGGGAGCGGAGTGCTTGAAAGGAAGCTAGTTGATCTGCATAAACACATTTTAAATGTAAGTTCCTTTTAGTTTATTTAAATAGCCTCATGTGGTTAGTGGGTACCACACTGGACAGCACAGATCTAGTAGTGTAGCTACCAGAAGGTCCTCTTCCCCTTGCCACTTTGCTACCCACTGCCCACAAATTGCAGTGGTAGCTTTGGTGGTGGAGGAATGCCACCGCCATGCCAAGTGATGCTCTTTCACATTTGGAGACAAGAAAGACTGAGTCCCACCCTCACCGGATACGAGTGTGTTTTCGGATAGAAGACCACAGGTTTTTGCTTCACTGAGTCCCCCAAATTAAAAAGGTCTCATAGAACAAACAGAGAAAACGCTCCTTTGGAAGGGGTAGGAGAAACACTTAACCCAAGTTGGTCTCTCAAGACCTTGGAATCAAAGGGATGAGAAGGAGAAAAAGGCAGTGGCAGGAAGTAAAGCTATTGGCCGTGGCTCCGAAAACTTAGTTCTCCGAACCTGGCAGAAGACCATGTTTCGTTTTTTAAATCAGATGCATTTTGAAAGGAGAGGCGGGGAGTAGGTGAATGGAGGCACGTTAGTTTTATGCAGCCTCACCAATGCGGTTCGACCTCAGGGAACACCCAAAAAGTTTTCTGAGACCCTCGCCCAAACGCTCACAATAACCTCCTGGAGAGGTGGCTCGCAGCACCTCGAGCCCATCCAGAGCGCGGCGGCCAATGAGCGCACGCCTCCGCCCGGTTTCGCGCTCCGATTGGCTGTGCTCGGCCGCCCGCGGCCCCGCAGGTTCCCAAGCCTGGTTTATAGAGGTCCGGCCCAGGCTGCTGCCTAGCCTTCCGGCTCCGCGCGTGCAGCTCCGCTGGGAGGGCCGGCCTGTGGATAGGCCCACCCCAAGGGCATTCCCCAAGGGCGCCCTCGGCCGCCCCCACCACGTCCTAGATGTACTATGCGGTTTCCCAGGCACGCGTGAACGCGGCCCCCGCGACCATGCTGCGGCCGCAGAGGCCCGGAGACGTGCAGCTCGGGGCCTCCGTGTATGAGCTAGTGGGCTACCGGCAGCCGCCCTCCTCGTCCTCCACGTCCTCGTCTTCCACGCCGGTCCCCCTCCTCCCCAAGGCGGGGCGCGAGAAGCCAGAGGCACCGCCCGAGTGTCGGGGCTCTGGGCCCGGGCTGGGTGCGAACACGGGCGCCAGGACGGACGCCAAGGAGGAGCAGCAGCAGCAACTGCGGCGCAAGATCAACAGCCGCGAGCGGAAGCGCATGCAGGACCTGAACCTGGCCATGGACGCGCTGCGCGAGGTCATCCTGCCCTACTCGGCGGCGCACTGCCAGGGCGCGCCGGGCCGGAAGCTCTCCAAGATCGCCACGCTGCTGCTCGCCCGTAACTACATCCTGCTGCTGGGCAGCTCGCTGCAGGAGCTGCGCCGCGCCCTGGGAGAGGGCGCCGGGCCCGCCGCTCCGCGCCTGCTGCTGGCCGGCCTGCCGCTGCTCGCCGCCGCGCCGGGCTCCGTGCTGCTGGCGCCCGGCGCCGTGGGGCCCCCGGATGCGCTGCGCCCCGCCAAGTACCTGTCCCTGGCGCTAGACGAGCCGCCGTGCGGCCAGTTCGCACTCCCCGGCGGCGGCGCGGGGAGCAGCCCCGGCGGCCCGGGCCTGTGCACCTGCGCTGTCTGCAAGTTCCCTCACCTGGTTCCCGGCGGCCTGGGACTGGCGACCGCGCAGGCACAATTCTCCAAGTGAAGGAGGCCCGGGCCCAGCCTTGGGGCGCGCCCCAGCCGGGCCTCCTGCCTTGCTTTTCTGCACCCCAGCGCCCCCGGGAGAGCGGGGCCCGAGAGGAGGACATTGGGAACCTTCTGGCCCAGAGGCAGGGACAATCGGCACTCCGGTAGTCGCCCCCACCCCCAGAAAATTAAAGGGACATGAGCGGATGTTCCATCTAGCTTTGGGACGCTTTAGGGATCTCAGTTGATTCCAGCTGCTTGGATCGGGAAGCGCGCATCCCCTTCCAGGAGTTGTGCGTCCTAGGGGATGGTGTGGCTCTTAAGGCGCCGTGCCTGGGCAGCCGGGTTGTTCAGCTCGCCCTACTTGGGGCCTGAGGTCAGCCCACTGCGCGACCTTCCCGGACTCCGCACTTCCGCCCCCGGGGGCATTACCTGCTCAACCAGGGGTTCAGGGTTGAAATCTGAAGCCTTCACCGGGGGCCACAGGTGGCAAGCACTTTTGTTCCCACCTGTCGAGTTCAATCAAAGGAAGCCGGACGTCAAGATGCTAGAAGAAAGACCAGTTAGCCGTGCAGGCCGGCAAGAGTGTTGCAGATGGACAGACAGACGCTGGGTGGCATTGGCATTGCAGTGGTGCCCTGACAACTCTCACTCGGGCCTTAGAGGGTAGTGGGTTGGACAGCCGGTCCGCTTGGCACCCGGGCTTTAGAGTGCTATTTTGGAGACTGGCATGACCAGGTGTTTTCGGGTGGTGTTTACTGACTCCTGGCATTTTAGGAAGTCGGTTTAGAACTCAAGATTTTGCCCCTCTCCCCTACCATGGTAGCGTAACCAACAGTTGAGCTTGTTTTGAAACAAAAACCAACCGCTTCCCACGCACAAGGCGCCCCAGTTAACTAAAATCAGTAACAAGGCATTCCGCGGTTGAGGGCTTCTCCGGAGCTGGACCGCCGCTGTCACCCTGCTTTCCCGTTGGAGGACAAGGGGCGGCACTAGGGGAGCCGCAGCCACAGGGCCACGGGGTCTGGAGCGGGGAGCCTGGCACTTCTTCCTTCTCACGCGTTGTTCTGGGGAAACGACATAAATCACACGGTTTGATTTGTTTACAGATGTTAACAAATTATTCCGCACAAGATTATGTTAAGATCTTACAGAAATTTGCTTTGATTCGTGTGTGTTGTGTTTAATGGTTTTGTTTTGGGGTTCTTTGGGTGGTGGTGGTGGTGGTTGGTATCGGAACTTAACTGGCAGTTAATTTTATCTCTAACTTTGCGGTGTGCGGAATCCACAAAATAAATCATTGAAAGGCCCTTACCGTTTTCGCCTGTTTATTTTTGTTAAACTGTCCGTGTGCCCTGGTAATTCAGAATTTAGGGATGACATTTAACGGTGAAGAGATTGGGATTCAAAAAATGTATACCGTCATTCTTCCATTTGCAGACGGATTCTATTCACAAGCCACTACAGGGAGTTCAGGTTTGGGTTGGCAATGTGAAACTGTGGGGGGGGGGGGGGGTCCGACATGGAGGAGAGAAGGCAGCAGGAAGGCAATCCCAGGGATTATTTCTTCACCAGTCTGGGAGAATGTTTTAACTACAGTTGTCCTCCTTTACAAAACGGGTTAAGCACACATTTATCACAAAATTATTTTATATCATCTTTCTCAGAAATGCACTTTTAGAAATCTCGGTGGCCTAGAGCTTAAATGTCACATAACTATGCACTGGAGCCCCAGGGCTCAATTAAGGTTGGAGTTGCCCCTCTGAAATTATGACCTTGGAAGCCGTTGAATTAGACTAAGAAACTAAGAAAGCTCTGTCAGGTTGATGATCTTAAGAAGAATGCAGACACACAATATGGCATAGTCCATCATTCTGCAAATATTTTATAGTCATTCACTAAATCCAACCACTGTTTCAAAGGCCAACCACACAATCCACTGCCACCAAGTCTATTTAACTCTTAGGCAGGCTAGTAGGAACAGACGCCCCTCTAACCGGAGAAGAATTCAAAGGTACCCATGCAAGGTGGCTTACTCAGTTCTATCCACATTGCTTTGTTTACCTGGGACATTTAGGAAAAATGAACATTTCACTTTGGAAACATGTTAAGGATGGTAGGAAGGAACTGGACTATTAGCCTAAAGGTTGGGGGTTCAAATGCACCCAGCAGCACTGTGGATGAAAGAGCTGGCACATTGCTCCCGTGAAGACTGTTGGTTAGTCACCACTGAGCCCAATGCTGAGTCACTGTGATCTTTACATAGTGGACCCATTCTAGCCTGTCCCAGGGGGGCTGCTCTGAGTGGGAGGGACGACAGCAGTGGGGTTACTTTGATGGGAAGCATCTATGTTCTCAAAAAAGAGACAGGAAAGGGCATGCAATGAAGCAACTGTGAGACTAGCTCCGCAGGGTATCGTCCTTCTTTCTACACCACTGCCCCTGGGGAAGTGACACGCTTCTGTGACATGTAAAATTTCATTGTGGCCGTTTGTTTATTCAACACCCATCTTGGCTTTCCTTGCAACTTAACAAGGCCAGAAGGCATAACGGGTACGTGGTGGGCTGCCAACCACAAGATCAGCAGTTCAAAACCACCAGCTGCTCCAAGTGAGGAGGAATGGAAACAAGAAACTGAAGGAGAATGTGGCATAAGTGACCTTGCAGTGAGGGGATTGCAATGCATGACTTGACTGGAAAACTGATCATTTGCTCTGTAAGCCTTCACCTAATTCACAATACTTTTTTTTTCTAAAAAGAAAGAAAAATATTTTAGAATCCCAAAGCCACGTTTTCCTGCCATCTTTCCATGCCACCATGATGGTGCTCCTGAATGTTCTGGCCAATGCTCTGAAGAGCATCACTACACTGGGGAGACAGACAGACATCCGAGAAAGTCTCCTCTTCCTCTTGTGGAGCAGCGGATGGTTTCAAACGGCTGACCTTGCAGTTAGCAGTCCAATGTGCCACCAGGTCTTGACTCGTGGCAATAAGCTTTGTTTGTTTGCTTTTTTTCTGACGGCACCCTCAGGAGACTTAGACAAGTGCATTACAGAGAGAACTTGTCTGCAAGCGTCTCCTGAGCAGAGACATGCTTTGTTTGGAATAACAACAAGAGGGTCGTTATGTAAACACAAATGAATGGAAACCTTAGAAGCAATACTTTTTGACTCAGCCTGGTAGCTGCTCCCATTAATTTCTTGCATCTGTGGAAAGGGCAGAGAAGCCCAGAGGGCAGACATAGATGGGTGGGTGTAGGTGTTGCCTTTCTGTAAACTGAAGAAAGCTCCCCGTGCCTACCTAATGGAAAGAAATACTGTGTGTGATTTTTTATTTAACTGAAAAAAATATCACACCCCATCATGGCTTTGAGAACTACCGGTATTTCAGATTATGACCGCTTTAAAGTGTTGAAAAGCGAAAGTGTTAGTCTGAGGACTATCTTCAATTACCTCCTGCGCATGTGAAAGGTGCACATTTTGAGATAAGACTTACATTGGGGTGCGGGTGAAGAGGTACGGCCAGAGCGCTCCTGAGAAGGCAAGGATGGCGGAGAGACTCCTTCTCATGTACTTTGGACATGTTGCCAGGAATGACCAGTCCCTGGAAATGGACATTAGGGGCAGTGAAATAGAGATAGCCCCTCCTTGAGGTAGATCTACACAGGCTGCAACAAGAGGCTTAAATAGAAGGAGGGTTGTAGGGATGGCCCAGGCCCGGGCAGTGTTTCACTCGGCTGTTTGAGTGGGATTGACTATGAATCGGAATGGGCCTAGCGGCACCCAACAAAGAGTATGGCTGAATGTAGTCGCAAGAGTTTCCAAGACTGGTTGAGGCAGCCTTAAAATATTTAAAGTACCTGTCTCCAGGTAGCACCGTGCTGGGCATTGCGTTAAGCAAGATAAGCACAGTCTTTATAAGGAGTTGACATCCTACAGAGCATCGTTAGGCATTCAGGGGTCCTACGAGGATAAAAGAGGTTGAATCTATGTATGGTGTCAGACGAGTAAAGCTGAGCCTCTCAAAAAAAATCTGTAACAGAGGAGTTTAATCGATAGGCACAGGGTTAGGGTTAGACATGTATGATGGGAGCATGAAGCTGATGTATGAGGGAGTGTTTTGTTTTGTTGAGACCTGGGCAGTGCCAGGAGCCAAAGAGCTTGCAGCATGGACCTGCTTCATTTATGTGGAGCTGGAGCAGGCCTTAGATTTTAAAAATTAATTAATTTTGGTCCATGCAGTACATCTCTGGAAAAAGAAGCCCAGGACTCTTCTTCCGGTGTGTTTTCCCTCATTCCTTCCTAGTCTGTGATGTGGGCGCAGGTCGTCGGCACAAGGAAACCAAACTGGCATGACGTGAGCAGAGTCTTCTGTCACTTTCCTAGATCTCCGAAGCTCAGGCAGATTTTACCTTGTTTTGCCTGCCCATGAGGATCACAACAATTTCCCCAGCTCTGTGACCGTCCATGATTTCAAAGTCGCTAATGTAGCCATGCTTCACCCTTTCAGTCAGAAACCAGACGGTGGCTTTAGAGCACAGCCCAATTGGAAGCAGTATTAGCTTCTTTGATGCTTTCCAGAGACTCTGCCGGGAGAGTCCTTGTAGTGGCTCAGAAAGGGTGGGAAAAGCTGACTTGGGGATTTTAAAATACTTTTCTTTCTTTTAGAAAAAAAAATGTATTGTAAATTAGGTGAAGACTTACAGAGCAGATCATCGGTTTTCCAGTCAACACTTCATGCTCATTGTGTTTCAACGCATCCATTGTAATCTCCTCAATGTGCCATTATGTGTCCCTTTCCCTCCCTTCCTCCCTGGGTCTCCTGTTTCCATTCCTCCTCTTTCCCTGGCCCCCCTGAACTCTGTCCTTGCGTAAATGCTGCCCTTTTGATTCTAGATCGTTGGTGCATTGAGTTTCAGACCTGTAGAGTCACTAAGAGCCATGGTTTTGGGAGTGGGGATGGGGGTGTATGGTCCCACCTGTCTGTATCCATGACCAGCAAGCCTGGTCTCTCTTATGGTTTTTGAGTTTTGTTTCGCTTTTTGGCACAGGCTTTTGGCAGAAAGAACATGCTTACGCTGGTCTTTGAAGGGCTTAAGGGGGTTGTGTTAGGCAGGCTGCTCAGAAGCATCGCGTGGCTCACTGCCAAAGAAGGTGCCTGCACCCACCCATCCACCCACCCATGGGCAGCCCCAGTGATTACAGTGAACGGAGCTTCTCTAAGGGGAAAGACAGAAGGCGCGAGAAGTGCTGTTGTTCCCTATGTGGTGGAGGCCAGGTGAGCAATCAGTAAACAGAGAGCAGATCGAATGCTCTGTGGGATTTGCTTCGCCTGGAGTGCTCATCTATTTACAGGTCTTCTCCTCCAAGGGAAACTGATTACACCAGGTCTGACAAGATCACCCGTGAAACACAGAGCTGAGAGAGAGTAAACGTTACCGTCACGGAGGAGTCTTCAGCCCAACCCGGAAAAGTCCCTAATCTGCCCAGGTTCCAATGATGAGCCGCAGTGGTGGCCTGGTCCCCCATCTGGTTTCCGATTTTCATCTCTGCTGGTGCCCAGGCGTGCATGTGGTGCCGGGCCTAAGTTGGCAGTCAAGAACCAGAGCTTCACTGTCCTAGCTAGCGCTCTTCCAGCCTCTTGTGCAGAGCAAATCAGGCCACCGAGAAAGCCAGCCAGGAGGGCTTGATTCTGCCGCAAGCAAAGGTGTCTGAGAACTTGCCAAGATCAAAGTCCACTCCTGTTCAGAGCGGTCCCCGATGTGTCAGAGCACAAGTGTGCTCCTGGTGGCTTTCCATAGGGTAATCTTTCAGAGGTCGATCCCCAGGCCTTTCTTCTGAGGTGCCTCTGGCTAGATTCAAACGACTAACCTTTCAGTCGGGAGCTGCTGGCGAGGGAGAGGGGCTCAATGATGCCTTTGGTCGCTCAATGCATCTCCTGGGCAAGGGTCCTTCCTCCACAAGGGTCTTTCCAGCTCATTCACTGTCCCTCCACCCTCTTCCCTGCACTCACTAAACCGCCAACACAAAAGATTACAACACTCTGGCTCTAAAGCAACAGTGAAGAGTCCCGTTTTGGTCACAATTGGCTTAGAGCCATCAGGTTTTCTTGGAGGAAGAGCCCACCGCCTGAAGTATCGCTTTCAAGCACAATGCAGGTTGTCCTGTCGACCTACAGATGCATGTGGACTAGTGTCGTTAATTATGCAGCAGCTGCTAATGAATTCCTTTTGAACAGTTTCATGGGTGGATCACTCATGCAGACAATTCAGTTCACGACAGGATTCCCTCAGATCACCACCACAGCCCCTTCGGAACCCTGTCTTCCTGCCCACACACATCGTGAGCTAGTGGGTTCTTTTATTTATTTATTTTCACGAATTCAACTTTTTTAGGTGGGCAATTTAGTGACCTTGTAGAAAACAGGGTGATAGTGTCTCTAAAAACTAAAAATTGAGCCATCCTATGATCCAGCAATTTCTTAGGAACATTGGCAGAAATTATAATAATTAGATGTGAAATATTATTCATGATCAATGTGATTTTTCCATCACTTTTCCCCCTCCATTTGTCCCTTGGTATCCACTACTAATTTTTTTTCTTTAAGTATTTTCCTTGGCTTATTATACCCATAAGATCCTGCAATATCATTCATTTTACAATTGATGATTTCATTCAATACAATGTCTGGTGGCTGTAATAATTTGTATCATTCCTGGGCTGACAATTACTGCAAAAGGAAAGCTAATGAGTTCCTAAAGCGATTGCCATTCTGTCCCTTTTCACTACACCCCAAGTCAGAGCCGAATGTCGGATCCAAGAGGAAGTCCCAGGGCAGGCTCCCCAGCTTCACAGAAAACCTCCCCTTTGAAGAAAACCCCCAAGCCCAAACAAGCAGTGGCGGCATCCATTTCAGACTCCATGTCAACGTATGTCAGACTCTAAACCAACCAAACTTACCAGCCATCAAGGAGAGGCCGGCTCGCAGTGACCCTACAGGACAGGGTAGAACCGTCCCCCTTGGATTCTGAGACCTGAAACAACCTCCTTGTTTTCCCTTGGAGCTGCTACTAGGCTTGAACCTCTGACTTTATGGTTGGCAACTCAGTGCATAGCCCAGGGTGCCTCATGTCGGAGTATGTCTGCAGCTAATATTCTTCAAAATAGATTGCCAGCCCTTTCTTCCAAGGCACCCCTGGTTACATAATGCGATGGCCGAGCACATTAACCACTTGCAAGTCCTTAAACACCCTGAGCTAAATGATACTCCAGGGAGCTAGTTCCTGAATTGAAAGCAAAGGAACTGCGTTTCTCTTTTGTCTCCAGTCTCCCAAAGTAACATTACCACCTGTCCACCCTCCTCTGTACGTGGATAAGGCAGCAGAGGCCCAGGAAGGTGACCAGACGGCCAGCTAATCAGAGGCAAAAGTCCAGGAGCAGTCCCTGCTTTGAGGAGGCAAACTGCCTTGCCATGGTGGGATGAACATTTCCTGGGGAGGGGCTTTGCTAAGGGGGTTTCCAACCCGAGCAGGCCCAGAAGACCTCCAGGCTCTGGTCTTTGGCAGCCTCTCTGCTTGGCCCTCTGTGTGCCCCCCCCTCACTCCCGCCCCTGCATGTAGGAGTGGCCTCTCCCCTGCAGGCTGACCTGGCTGCATTCAAGTCACCTGAACTTTCCCTGGCAGCCGCCCTCGCCCTCCTGGCGCTGAGGGAGTCCCAGACTGGTGACAGGGAGTGGCATCAGCTGAGGCAAACCCTGCGGAGAGCTCCTGCGATGTGTCATTAGGTAGGGTTTCAGAGACCAGCTTTCAGACAGCCAGGGCGTAGACAGCTGACACCCAGGGGCGGGAGGCAGGGGCAGCCGCAGCGTCTGGGGCAAGGATGGAAAGGGACCTGCATGTCTGCTGCTGCCTCCCCGCGTCCACACGTGGGTGGAGAGGAAACGTGCTGACTGGGGGGTCTGGAAGGCCTCTACTTCCAAAGCCCAGTGCTTTTGGAAAACGTTTCTTTTTCATGGAGCTGAGAGATTCGCCAAGAAGCTCTTCTTCAGCCATCCGTGCTGGCTGCTTCTCAAGCCCAAGCCGTGGGGCTGGGGAGAGAGCCCCGTCGTGGACCCTGCACCCGGAGCCCAGCGAGAGGTAGGCAGCGGCCCGGGCAGAGTGTTTGTCGCAGGCCTGGCACTGAAGGGCTGTCATTGTCCCTAAAGCTTCTCGGTGATGTGGTTGACCCCTCAGAGAATGCTGGTGTCGTCGTACAGCCAGGAGACCGCAAAATACCAAGAGCCGTGCTGACACTCACCTGCTGGGGTGACAAAGCCAAAGGACAGCCAACTCTCCTGGGGGCAGGCAGGGGGAAGGAGTGTCACAGATAATAACATGCTACCCTGTGCCATAAAGTAATGTCACTCGTCATAAAATGACAGTGCCCACGCGCTGCCATCAAGTCAGTTTCCACTCATAGCAACACAATAGGACTGGGTAGAACTGCCCCTGTGGGTTTCCAAGACCGTAACTCTTTATGAGAGCAGGAAGCCTCGTCTTTCTCCCACAGAGGGACTGGTGGTTTCAAACTGCTGACCTTGTTGGTAGCAGCACGATGTGTATTATTAGGAAGGGCCAGCACTGCACATCTCCATTGGGAAGCAGTGTTCTAAGCATCCCTTCTTTTGCAGCTCCTGTTGTTGGGGATGGTAGCTGCCATCAGTAGATAAAGTTGCGTGCTGACCTCACATACAGTGGAAGGAAAAGCTGACCCCTCGTGTAGGTGTAGGTGGGTTGGACTGCTCTGAACCATAATGTTTTCACTGGCTGATGTTTTAGAAATATTTGTCAGGCCTTTCTTCCTAGTCCATCTTAGTCTGGAAGATCCACAGAAACTGGCTCAGCTTCCTAGCCAGACGCAAGCCTCCCCTGACAGACAGACAGTGACTATGCATAAGGCGCGTGGAGAATTGCACCCAGGCCTCCCATGTGGGAAGTGAGAATTCTGCCACTACTGCCTATCCCATTTTACAGATGAGAAAACAGAAGAGAAAGAGGCAGAAATAAAGGAACTAGAGGCTGGTGAAGGGTGATCCTAGAAGCCTAGGATCTTGGGGTGAAAAAGGAGAGCCATTGACCTTTCTTTGCCCCGTAATCTGGAGATGTCCTCTCTTCCTCCTCTTCCAGGAAAGGCTGTTCTGTGGCCACCTGTGCCCTCTCCCCACATAGCCAGGTCTCACTGTCACTGAGTACAGAAGCCTGGTGGCATAGTAGGTCACACATTGAGCTGCTAATTGTAAGGTCAGCAGTTCAAACCTGCCAACTTCTCTGAGGGAGAAAAATGAGGTTTTCTACTCCCATAAAGAGCTACAGTCTCAGAAACCCACAGGGGCAGTTCTACTCTGTCCTATAGGGTGGCTCTGAGTCAGCATTGACCCAGTGGCAATGAGTTCCCTCTTCTGGCTTTGTGGTTGTTGTTCACTTGGTTTTTTAAAAATCATTTTATTGGGAGCTTGTACAATTCTTATCACAATCCCTACATACATCCATTGCTTCGAGCTCATTTGTACATTTGTTGCCATCATTCTTCTCATAACATTTGCTTTCAACTTGAGCCCTTGCTATCAACCCCTCTTTTTCCCCCTCCCTCATGAATCCTTGATAATTTATAAATTATTATTATTTGGTCATATCTTACACTGTCTGATGTCTCCCTTCACCCACTTTTCTGTTGTCCATCCCCCATGGAGGAGGTTAGATGTAGATTCTTGTGATCGGTTCCTCCTTTCTACCCTACATTCCCTCCACCCTCCAGGTGTTGCCACGCTTACCACTTGTCCTGAAGGGATCATCTGTCCTGGATTCCCTGTTTCCAGTTCCTATCTGTACCAGTGTGCATCCTCTGGTCTAGCCAGACTTGTAAGATAGAATTGGGACCATGATAGTGGGGGGAGGAAGCATGTAAGAAGTAGAGGAAAGTTGTATGTTTCATCGTTGCTACCCTGCACCCTGACTGGCTCCTCTCCTCCCCACAACCAGTAAGGGAGTGTCCAGTTGCCTACAGATGGGCTTTGGGTCTCCACTCTGCACTCACCCTCATTTACAATGATGATTTTTTTTTGTGTTCTTTGATGCTTGATACCTGATCTCTTCTACACCTCGTGGTCACACAGGCTGGTGTGCTTCTTCCATGCAGGCTTTGTTGCTTCTGAGTAGATTGCTGCTTGTTTACCTACAAGTCTTTAAGACCCCAGATGCTATATCTTTTGATAGCTGGGCACTATCAGCTTTCTTCACACCATTTACTTATGCACACATTTATCTTCAGCAATCATGTCAAGAAAGTATGCATCATGGAATGCCAATTTAATAGAACAAAGTATTCTTGCATTGAGTAAGTACTTGAATGGAGGCCCAATGTCCATCTGCTGCCTTAATACGAAACTTATAAATATATGCACTAGATCTATTTCCCCACCATCCTATATAAATATATTTACATATGTACATGTCTGTATTTAGGCCTCTATAACTACCCTTTGCCTCCTAGTTCTTTCATCTATTTCATTTTGCTTTCCTCTTGTCTCACTATCATGCTCAGCCTTCATTGGGTTTCAGTAATTTCTCTCAGTTATATTGCCCTTGCTGAATCCCTACCAGGCCTCTCACACCCTCCTTGCCACTAATTTTGGATCACTTGTTGCTCCCTCATCCCTGGGTTGGTCAACACCACCTCCTTTCCTCTGCCTCCCCTCTCCCATGTCCCCCGGAACCATCAGTCCTGTTGTTTTCTCTTCCAGACTGTTCATCCAGCCTATCTTATCTAGATAGATCTGCATATAATAATATGGACAGAAAACAAGGCATAGCAACAAAAGAGGACACAGCGATGACAACAAAAAAGAAACCCCATGACCTAGAAAAGAATACATTAAATTTTTTTAAAGAGAAAAAAAATTTAAAAAGAAAGAAAAACCTGTAAATAGATCAAGGTCTGATTTTTGATCCCTAGGTGTGTCCTTCAGTCAAATCCGATGGAGTTCCACGCTCTGGTCCCAGAGTCTGTCCTTTGCACTCCCTCGGGACCTCCCTGCTCTGCTCCCCTGTTGCTCTGCTGCAGGCCTTTAGTGTTTTGCCTCGGTGTGGCAGGGTCCGACCAGGCCAATCCTGACACTGAGTCTCCAGTGTTGTCCCCCGTAGGCCCATGGGTCAGTGAGGGACGCCGTGTCTCATAGTGGGATCAGCCATATGGTCCATCCGTTTTCTGGTTTTTAATGAATGTGACTTTGAGGGTCTCAACAGCCCCACCAAGTGACAGGTGGGTGTGCTAATGAATTCCTCCTCTGATGGCGAAAGCGCCCGAGGCCACGGAGTGGCTTTTGGGGTCATTTCACGTTTAGCTTCTCGTTTCAGTTGTGCCATGCTTCATTTCTATTCTCGGAGTTCTCATCCTGGTGGGGGCTGCTTGCCTGCCTGACGACCACCCTCTCTGCATGTGACAGTAGTGCTCATTTTGGGGTGGGGATCAGTAGATGTCATCCAATCCCCCTCCCCTCCCACAGAATACAAAACCTAACAAACTCGCTGCCATCAAGGCAAGGCCACCTTCTAGCAACCCAGGAGGACAGGGTAGAGGTGCCCCTGTGCGGTTCTGAGTCTGTAACTCTTTATGGGCATGGAAAGCCTTGTCCTTCTCCTGAAGCTGCTCGCTGACCTTGGGGTTAGCAACCCCCCAAGTGCGGCCCACTACACCCTCAGGGCTCCTGTCATCCAAACGGATCTAAAGAAGAAGAAGACACAGAGTGTTGGGCAGCCGATCCCTGGGGGATGCAGTTCGTACCTTTGGCTTCTAACTCAATGTTCAGGGTTTGAGTCCACCCAAAAGTAGCTCAGAAGAAAGCCTGGCCTGGCAACGTGCTTTTCAGAAACTCAGTCTCTGTACAGTCAAGGATACAGAGGTCTCCTGACACCGTTCTAGTTGCCATGGGTCTGGAATGCGCTCTAAAAACAAACAAGGTTCTACAAATCAGAGCTGAGCAGGTGGAAAATCGACCAAAGGTCAAATCAAAGTTGACCTTGGAGGTGCTTCGTGTAATCCCCGGGAGTTTTTCTGTTCGTACTATGGATGGGCGTTTTATTTGGCTTACTTCTGAGGCTTTGCTGGTAGCTCTCCCTTCTGTAGTCCGGGTCGCTTTATGGAGCAGGGCTGTGCTTGGGGGCAAAGCCCCTCCCTCCCTCCTGTTTAGACCAATAGGTTCTCAACCTGTGAGTCGTGACCCCTTTGGGGGTCAAACAACCTTTTCACAGGGGTCTCCCAAATAACAGTAGCAAAATTACAGTTATGAAGTAGCAACAAAAATAATTTTATGGTTGGGGTCACCACACATGAACTGTATTAAAGGGTCATGACATTAGGAAAGTTGAGAATCACTGGTTTAGACCCTTATCAGCACATTGTCCTAATTGGTTGCACCTTGTGACCTTGGCCTGGCTACTTGAACTCTTGTGGTCTGTCTCCTCACCTCTGACATCAGGGGAACCATGATTAGTTCATTAGGAGTCAAAGGCAACTGTGCGTCCAAACTGTGTAGCTTCATGCCTGGCACTTTGTGAGTCCTGCATAGCCCTGGTTGCTGGTGTGAGTTGCCCTTGAGTCAGCTCCAACGGATGGTAACCTAATATGTAACAAGGAGCCCTGGTGGTGTAGAGGTTGTGCGTTGGGCTGCTAACCCCAAAGCCAACAGTTCAAAACCACCAGCTGCTCTGTGGGAGAAAGCTGAGGTTTCCTAAGCATATTAGCATTATCACTGGTTTTGTTATTATTGCTTGTGCAATTCCCTCCATCCGCTAGAATATGCTGTTTGTAAAAGATAGTCAATCATACCCATCTCCTCTTGCAATGTATCTGCAGTGACCTTGTCAGCACCAGTAAGTTAACATCCATCTCCAGTGACTGAAGTTACCTCCGAGCCCTTTTGACATGGAAGCGAGCCCAGAGGGGTTTGTGAGGGGCTTTTCGTAGGGAGTTCTGTGCTAAGAGGACATTGGGGCTTCAGTAGCAGACGTTTGGGCCAGTGTAGCTCCCGGGAATCTACCAGCCATCTGTCAGGGTATGCTCGAGTGTTGCTATGACAGTGAACAGGTTTGTTACTCAGATAGACTAGGAAGAAAGGTCCGGTGGTCCACTTCTGAAAAGAAGCGAAGGAAAGCTCACAATACCCAGATCCCCAGCCAGTGATATGGATGGTCTGGGTCCTGGCAGCGTTTTGTTCAGTTGTACACGGGGTTGCCACAGGTCGGCACGTGCCCACGTGCCGGCAGCTCACAGCAACAAGCCAAGTGATGTCCGCCAAGCTTGGCTCTCAGCCGTGCCAGGCCCCGTGCGGGTGTGCCCTGCCCACGGGAAGCCAGAAGGCTTCTCCTAGGTGGGTGGGGAAGGCACCAGGATTTTCTTCTCCCTGCCGCCTGACTGACACACAATGGGCACTTCAGAAGCCACAGCATGTCATTCTCCCCCAGCGAGGCGTCAGCTCAGGACAGCTCTGAGCCTTAGGGAGTGGATTGTGGAGGGCGACATAAACACCAGGCTGGGGAGCATGAAGTCACCGCCTGACTCATCTCTGCACATGGGCGCTCAATGAGGCTCAGTCAGGCCGGGGCCACCACCAACCAAGGTGCCGGGCTTCTCTGCCATCCGGACAGGAGGGCGCTGCAAACCCCTTCAAAGCTGGCGCTCTGTGTCCAGCAGACATTGACGGAGCTGGGAGCCAGTGCCGCCAGTATTTCTCCAGTGAGTGCTGTGGACCACCTAAACTCAGTTAAGGGGTGGTGCACACAGTTACGGCAGTTGATTGTTAGCTTCAAAGCTGCTCCGAGGTGCCTCCAAAGAAAGGCGTGGTGATCTACTTCCTAAATATTAGTTACGGAACACTGCATGGAGCACCATTGTACTCTGACACACTTGGGGTGGGCCCGAGTTGAAACTCACTCACCTGGCTTTAGACTTGGGCGGTGGTGCCTTTATCACCCGAATTTCTACACAAATGATGTGCAGGTTACGTCTCCTTCTGTGAACCTTGAGACCCTATCAGACTAGTTTCCTAGGCTCGTGGGGTGTGTTAACGCATGCTCACGGCGTGTTATCTGGGGGGCTGCCCTCACTAAGTACCTCACACTGGTGCTTTGTAAGAATGGAAGTTATAGTCCCCAAGTCCTGGGGACTAGAAATCCACATTCATAGTGTTGACAGAGCCCTGCCCGCTGAAGAGTCCAGGGAGGGAGTCTTCCGGATCCCCCACTCCCTCCCTCTGGGATAGCTCAGTCTTCACACGGCCCCGCCCATCTGCGCCTCTGTCTCTTTTTCCTCCTTTACAGGGACACCGCTCGTCTTGGATTAGGACCCACTGTACTTCTGTTGGGCCCTAACTAGAAGGTCCAGCAGTTGGAACCCACCAGCTGCTCCTCAGGAGAAACACGAGGCTGTGAGGATTGACAGCCTTGGAGACCCTCGACAGGGTGGCTGAGTGGGAATTGACTCAGCAGCCTGGGGATACACTCTGCCATGATTTTTTGTTAACTGATACGATTTCCTGCTGATAAGGATCCTGCTTCCAAGCAAGGCCATGCTCGTAGGTATCAGGGGTTGGGATGTCAGATGATTTGGCAGGGCACTGGGGGTGGAGGGCAAAATTCCATTCATGAAGTGCTTCAAAGCAAATTTCCGCTTTTACACAGAAATTTCCCTCTATGGAATCACTTGTTAAAATAAGCACATGAAGGGAGGGAGGGAGAGAAATAGACCCTAAGAAAAGGAGAGAAGGGGAAGGGAGGGAGAGAAAGAAGGAAGATGGAGAGAGGGGAGAAAGAAAACTCAACCGCCAGTTGTTTTCATTGGCCTAGTCCCTGTTAGGGCTCAGTCATTACGCTTCTCAGCAGCAATTTTAAACAGCAAACAGGCTTTAGTTCAAGCTCATTCCGGGATAACTTCCAACAAGTCAACCAGACACAATGAGAAGAGCATTCTGCTTCATTCACTCATCTCCCAAAGTAAAGTGGAATGGGTGAGGATAGATCGTTGGGGCCCACGTCTTTGGAGGGAATAGAGTCAAGACATGAATTAAGTGAGGCACTTGTTCTGGGCACAAAATGCCTGAAAAGTGCCCCTAACTCAGGAATTCCAACGAATCATAATTATTTACTCATTCAGGCAAAGAGGAGGAGAAATTAGAAGTCATAGCCATGGTTTTTTTTTAAGGTTTTATTTTTATTGTCATACAATTCACCTATCGTACATTTCAATGGTCCATTTGCATCCAGAAGAGGGGTACAATCATCACCACAATCCATTTTCATCTTTCTTGTACTTATCCGTAGCCTCCGTTTCCCCCAACCTCTCCTGCCACACTCCCGAGGAACCCTTTTTTTTAAAAAAAAAAATCATTTTATTAGGGGCTCATACAACTCTTTTTACAATCTGTACACGCATCATTTGTGTCAAGCACATTCGTACGTATGTTGCCATCATCATTCTCAAAACACCTGCTTTCTACTTGAACCCTTTGTATCAGCTCCTCATTTTCCCCTCTTCCCCCTCCCCCAGAACCCTTGATAATTTATAAATAATTCTTATTTTATCATATCTTACACCATCCAACATCTTCCTCACCCAGTTCTCCGCTGTCCATTCTCCAGGGAGGAGGTTACATGTAGACCTTGTCATCTGTTTCCCCTTTCTCCCTCACCCTCCCTCCACCTTCCCGATATCACCACTCTCACCACTGTTCCCGAGGAGCTCATCTGTCCTGGATTCCCCGCATTTCCAGTTCCCATCCGTGCCAATGAACATCTCCCGGTCCAGCTGATTATTTAAGATAGTATTGGGATCATGATAGTGAGGGGAGGAAGCATTCAAGAATCAGAGGAAAATTGTATGTTTCATTGTTGCTACACTGCACTCTGACTGGTTCATCACCTCCCCACAGCCCTTCTGCAAGGGGATGTCCAATTTCCCACAGGTGGGCCCTGGGTCCCCACTCTGCACTCCCCCTCATTCACGATGCTATGATTTTTTTTTTGTCTTTGATGCCTGATACCTGATCCCTTCGATGCCTTGCCAGCTCACAGGCTGGTGTGCATTTTCCATGTGGGCTTTGTTGTTTCTCAATTAGATGACCCCTTGTGTATCTTCCAGCCTATGGGACCCCAGATTCTATATATTTTGACAACTAGGCACCATCAGCTTTCTTCACCGCACTTGCCCATGCATTCGCTTTATTTGCTTTGTCTTCAGCATTCGCGTCGGGGTAGGCTGGCGTGCTTCTTCCTTGTGGGCTTTGTTGATTCTTAGCTAGATGGCCACCTGCTTGTCTTCAAGCCTTTAAGACCCCTGATGCTATCTCATTTGATAGCCGGGCACCATCAGCTTTGTTTGCAACTTTTGCTTATGCACCCACTTTGTCCTCAGTGATCTAGTCGGGACAGGTCGGACCCAAGGAATCCTTAATCCACTTACTGTCTCAATAGATTTATCTATCCTGGATTTCATACACAGTAAAACACCAAAACAAATCACCTAGCAACAGCAACAAAGTAAAACAGGAAAAATTCAATAGGAAAGGAACCAGAGCATATTAAAAACTAGAACGAATTTACAGTTGATCGTAAGGGAGAGTGAATGAAAAGGTACTAAATTTCAACTTGCCTGCATCTGCAACTATCTGCTTTCCAAAACATCCTGCCCGATAGTAAAGCCATGCACATCCCTGGTCCGTGGTCAGACGGGACCCACCGGAGGCTTAATCCACTTGCATTTCCCCTTTGCTTAAAAACAAAAAAAACAGAGACAACTTTAAAACGAGTCGAGAGAGCAAATGATAAGAGATTACAGTTAGCCTTCACAGAGCTCGCTCTGATAACAAGGCTGTTCACCCCCACAGACTGAGGTCAGGGGGGTTCACTGGAGGCTCCGTCCATGTGGGGACCCTGCAAATGGATGCTGGGCCTTCACCGTCATCTATAGCCCTCTCTGCAAGCCAGCTGTTCACCATTTACTCTGATTCCTTCCCTCTTTGGCATTTGGATTTTATTATTTACAATTTTTGAGTCCCTTAGGCTGGTGTGCTTCTTCCATGTGGACTCAGGTGACTCTTAATGCATCATAAATAAATAAGTGTAATACTTGTCAAAGTAAAAAATAAATTTTAAAATAAGGGCAGAGTCATGCTGCTAATTTTCTCTCAGACTCAACGCGGCTCAGCAGGGCACTGGAGGGAGCCAAGACTCCCTTCTGGAAAGGGCCATTCCCTGGCTGCCATGAAGTCACAGTCTCCCCAGGACCTCAGGCGGGGGGGGGGGGTGGGGTGGGGGGGGAGAGGGAGTGTGCTTTCAGGAGTTGCTGCGGTTCGCTCTCAGGAGCACCACCAGGGCGCTCAGAGAATTCACGTCCCAGCAGACACAGTCCCTGCCCACTGATTCCAGGACAGCCTGCGCTGGCACCAGCATCTTGTGTTCGATCCCTGTTTCCTGCTTCTGAGCTCTGTGATCTCGTGGCCGACGTGGGGATGGCCCTTGAAACCTCGGTAGCCCCATCTGTTAAGGAGCCCTAGTGGCACAATGGTTAATCACTCCGCTGGTGGAAAGGGGCTTTGAGTGCACCCTGGCTGGCTCCCTGGGAGAAAGATCTGGTCTCCTATCTCCCATAATGATGACCGCCCACACGGTGGGTGACAGTGGGGGCCCAAGATCTATTTTCAGGAAACCCCATGGATTAAGCCTCCCGCGAATCCCCTCTGCCCATCGTGGAGGGATGCGAACAGCCTTGCTGTCACGCAGAGAGCCTTGTACAGTCAATCATGGCGGATGTGGTTAGGTTGACATGAAATACCTTATCATTTGGCCCAATGGGATCCTTTTGGCCCATTTTAAAGTTGGTTCGGTTTTTAATATGTTCTGCTCTCTTGTTGGTTGAGATTTCCCCATGTTTGCTCTCATCATTGCTATCGGCCTATTTGGTGTGCCTCTTGCCTATGTTTCATATGATCTTCTATCTATGAATTCCAGCAGAGGTGGATCGATAGATAGTATTGGACTGAGCATTGCCCGGGGGCATGACGGGGGAGGATGGGGAACGGGAGCCAAGCACACTGACTATGAAAAGAAAATGTTCTGAAGTGAGTTGTGTGATGACGCCACAAATCCGTGATACGACTGAACCATTAAATTGCATGATGTGTGACATATCTGCCAACAAAACTATTTTTATAAAAAGATGACAGCCTACAGAAGCCCGTGGGGCAGTTCTACGTGGGGCTGCTAGGAGTCAAGGTCTATGCAGCCTCCCACCACCACAGCAGCCTCGTCTGTAAACTGGGCACCAGCAGGTGTTGACTGCCCAGGATGAGGTGAGGGTCAAATGAGGCACCGGAGCGCCCAGCTGAGCGCCGGGAACCCTTGTTATCCGTGGTGATTAGTGCAGGCATGCACCCACAGCCGATCTTATCTTTCACCCCTTTGGAGCCCTGGCAGTTGGGACAGTGGGAGGGAACAATTCCCCGTCGGCTCACTTATTTACTTTGGAGACTCATTGAGGTCCCCTCCTGAGGAAGGCCAAGTCCATGGCGCACACACGCCTGCAGTTGTTGATGTTGTTGTTTGTTCAGCAAACCTCTGAGATGAGGCCGTGGTGGTTCCTGGGTAGAATGTTTGCTCTCCAGGCATGAGATCTGGTTCCAGTCTCGGCCAATGCAGTTGATGCACCTATGTGCAACACCACTTGTCTGTTGGTGAAGGGCAGAGGGTGACATGGTGGTAGGGTGCTTAGCAGGTTTCACCTGAGCTTCCAGGCTAAGAGGGACTAGGAAGAAAGGCCTGGGGATCTACTTCTGAAAATCAGCCCATGAAAATGCCATGCATTTCAATGGTACAACTCACAACTAACCGTGGGGAGGGAGCAAGCCTGGGCAGCTTTTCATTCCATTTTGCACGGGGTCGCCGTAAGTTAAGGGCCAGCTCAGTGGCAGCTGACAACAGGCGTATGAAGGTAATGATGATAACAGTAGGCACGGCAACAATAGGGTGCCTGGCACTTGCACTGAACAGTTAACGAGGGTGTTATGCGGTGCCATGTTTGTGCCAAGGCCTTCCCAGACATGTAGTTGTTGTTAGGTGCCATCGAGTCAGTTCCGACTCTCAGAGACCCTCCGTACCACAGTACAAACCATTGCCCGTCTGTGCCCTCTCGCATTTGTTCTTATGCTTGAGCGCATTCCTAGAGCCACGGGGTCCGTCCATTTTGTTGGAGGTCTTCCTCTTCTCACTGGCCCTGTGTCTTACCAAGCACGCGGTCCTTCTCCAGGGACTGGCCTCGCCTGAAAACCTATCCAAAGGGCACGCGGCAAAGTCTTACCACCCTTGTGTTTAAGGAGCATTCTAGCTATACATCTTACAAGACAGACTTGTTTGTTCTTAGAGTATTCTTCACCCGCATCACAATTCAAATGCATCGATTCTTCTGCTGTCTTCCTTAGGCAATGTCCAGCCTTCACATGTATATAAGATGATGAAAAAGACCATGGCTTGACCCAGGGCATCCAGGTCCTCCAGGTAACCCCCTTGCTTTCTGACACTTTAAAGAGATCTCGTGCAGCCGATTTCCAGGCAGCCCTGGGGTCAAGGAAGAGGAGAGTTAAGGAAGGGGTTGACCCCTGTGAGAAGGAGGGTGGGGTGCTGGGGCTGGCGGGAGTGGGCTGTACCCACTTTGCTGAGCCCCACTGAGCAGAATGCCAAGCTCAATATATGAATTCCTGGAGGTCTGGGGGTGGGAGAGGAGACACCAGGTCCTGAGCTCACAGCGCTGACTCTTGGGAGGCTCTGCCACCTGCAACTAGAATCCTGGTGAGCTGTGCCGGCAGCCTTGGGTCACCATCCAAGCGCATACTAGAAAACCAAGCATAACAAGCCTTGCAGCGTGCGCCCCTGCCCCATCACCCAAATGGGAGAAAATAAAGGGGCTTTGCTTTCCTGGCAACAGCCTGTCCTCACCCTCACCTGGTCCTCCCAGGCCAACATCTTAACTGGGATGTGTCCATCCACAACCAAGGGGTAGACGGCCACTCAATATTGTTGCTGTCATTGGGTGGAAGCTTCTGACACATGTTAGTGGCTACAGTCATATTTCAAAATCCAACCACTCAATTGAAAATGACCTGCAGGAGTGGCTTGCTCAGGCCTCCTGAGGATAATCGATAATAGCTCCGAGTAGCCTAGCCACACCCCGCCCCCCGAACCTACGTGTTTAGATGTATTTTTAAGTTGAAAAGGAAGTGGGGGTGGTGTGGGGGAGGCGGGGCACAGAATTTATGCAGAAGTCCTTCTTTATGGGAGTTTGCATATACCCTTGCCATTTCAATCAAACAACAACAACTACAACAGTGTCAGAAGTCTTTTGGAACAAGATTGGCAGGTGCTGCCATCCCAAGAAAGCACTAGAAAGGACTTTGTGGGTCAAGGTTCTGATGACTGTGTTCCTGGTTACACCTGGAGGCTCTGCATTGGAGAAAGGCACGGCAGAGACTCTGAGATCGGCTTCAACGGCCAGCTAGTTTGTGTTTTGTTTTTTAAGAAAAGTCACTATTTTTAAAATGACTATAATGAGGATAATAAAATAGATCATTTTAAAAGTATTACACCCAATAATTGACCACTTAGGACTACCATATATCTGCTATTTCCATACTTGATTTGCTTTTTGGTGACGTCTCTCTGTGCTGCAGATGAAGTTTTTGCCGCAGTGAGTGAGCGTCACTGAAAATGCCTTTTCTCTAACCCGCATGGCTTCCCTTAACCATGTTAAGTAATTTAAAACTTTAAGCGATGCAAGGGAACATGCCACTATTGTCATCTAAAAAGTTTTCATAGATATGTGCATTTTTCTCTTCTCAAGTGTGTTTTAAATTCTTTACCATTGGCTAGACTACTGATATTATGATTAGACTTGCCAGACATCCAGTGGAGCTTACTTATATTATTTCCCAAGAAGCTGATAATACTGTCTCTAAAGTGGACCAGGGAGATATTGGTAGGTAGGTAGATAGATAGATAGATAGATAGATAGATAGATAGATAGATAGATAGACCTTAGATAAATGGATAGACTTTGAGCTCGCACTTAATCCACCGTATGCCCTGAGCTAAGAATAATTAGTTCTTATGACACGGCCCTGCTGGATACCTGCCCTCACGAAGTGAACACTGAAGATACTCCTGCCACACCCGAGTCCCAGCTACCAACATGATGTCCCCAAATCTGGAAAGACATAGCCAGTTGCTCTTGCAAGCCAGTACGCTGACTGTGGCACACACGACATACCTCCCCTTTGTGGTTGGGCTGAAGGTCCAGTCGTGCTGTGGGAGGCATAGCCCTACCCTCGGGCACTTGCAACTTGTTTTATGGTCTCTACGCAAAGCCCTGCCCAGGACATTGACTCTTGAGAGCGAGGCCTGCCGGCCGGCCGGCATGGACTTACTGGAGAATATTTATGGCGCCAAAGCAGGTCCACGAGTTCAGTGGTGGTGGAGACAAGTGTCCCTCGAGGTGGTGACAGCACTGAGCCAGAGTCCATGGTGAAATCCAGCTGGGGTGACAGCAAGTGTCCGGGGTAGTGGCGATGAGGGTGGTATCCAAGTGAGGGTGCTCCTGTGGCAGGATTCTGCTGGTCCCACTTGCCCCTGAGCCCATTCCTCTGCTGCCTCATTAATTCAATGAACCGTCACTGAAGTCCCTTTCTGTTTGATTCGCCAGCGCCATGAGCTAGGACTAGGTGTTATCCTCTGGTCATCAGGTGATGCGATGCTAGCAGGTGAGGCAGAGGGCATACAGTGCAGACCTGGGCTTGCTCTCTGCCAGGGAAGACAGTGGCTCTGAAAGAGGACACACAGCTGAGCCCCCAGTGAACGCTGAAAGCAGGTACGTGTCTGGTCTCTGCTCCCCAGGAGGTCTGATCTGGAATGGAGTCCAGGTTTACATGTGTGGTTTCAAAGAATGATTCATCGATACTTTGTTTAGAAAAATAGTGATCCTTTCAAACAAGCTTAACCCAAACCAAACTTAACCCAAATCTTTTAAATTAACATAACCCAAACCAGACTCACTGACATCGAGTTGATTCTGACCCACGGTGACCCTATAGGGCAGGGTAGAACTGGCCCTGTAGGTGTCTGAGACTGTAACTCTCTAAGGGAGTAGAAAGCCACGTCTTTCTCCTGTGGTGCCCTGGTGGTTTTGAACTGCTGACCTTGCAGTTAGCAGTCCAGCTCAGAACCATGAAGCCACCGGGGCTCCACACGCTTACCATAGAATGCTAATAAGAGTCATAATCTGGTGGCGCTACAAGCATAATGGACACCATTCAGAGGCGCTCTTTAAACCCTGAGTCGAAGCTCTGCCATCAAAATCTCATTTATATAGACCAAAACGAAAACAATCGCCCTGAAACTAAGATAGAAAGAAGCCAAGGGGACAGGGAGCTAGAGCACTCGAAATGGAGCCACCAGCTGCCACGAAGGAGAACGTTGACCCAGTGTGGGAAATGCGCTGACATCATCAAGCAGCCTGAATAGGAACTGCCACATGTGACCTAAGTGTTGTGTTAACCCTTCGCCTAAAACTCAAGAATAACAAAATGTTGCTTTTAAAGCAGTCTTGCATGGGGAAAGTGCATTTGATTCCCCAAGACGACAAGTCCAAAAATAGTCTCAGCAGCTTTAGTTATCAATGAAAAGTAAACTCAATTCCTTTTGTCAAAGACTAGATCATAATGGAAAGAGTACAATTTGGTTTTTTAAATGAATGCCAGTCATAAGTCATAGGTCATAGGTCATAAGTCATCAGTCATCAGTCAAAGTCATAAGTCATAAGTCAAAGTCATAAGTCATAAGTCATAAGTCAAAGTCATAAGTCATAAGTCAAAGTCATAAGTCATAAGTCATAAGTCATCAGTCATCAGTCAAAGTCATAAGTCATAAGTCATAAGTCATAAGTCATCAGTCATCAGTCAAAGTCATAAGTCATAAGTCATCAGTCATCAGTCATCAGTCAAAGTCATAAGTCATCAGTCATAAGTCAAAGTCATAAGTCATAAGTCATAAGTCATCAGTCATCAGTCAAAGTCATAAGTCATAAGTCATAAGTCATCAGTCATCAGTCAAAGTCATAAGTCATAAGTCATAAGTCAAGTCATAAGTCATCAGTCATCAGTCATCAGTCAAAGTCATAAGTCATAAGTCATAAGTCAAGTCATAAGTCATAAGTCATAAGTCATAAGTCAAGCCATAAGTCATAAGTCATAAGTCATAAGTCATAAGTCAGTCATAGTCATAGTCATGTCATAAGTCATAAGTCATAAGTCATAGTCATAAGTCATAAGTCATAAGTCATAAGTCATAAGTCATAGTCATAAGTCATAAGTCATAGTCATAAGTCAAAGTCATAAGTCATAAGTCATAAGTCATAAGTCATAAGTCAGTCATAGTCATAGTCATGTCATAAGTCATAAGTCATAAGTCATAGTCATAAGTCATAAGTCATAAGTCATAAGTCATAAGTCATAAGTCATACGTCATACGTCATGCGTCATACGTCATACGTCATACGTCATAGTCATAAGTCATAAGTCATAAGTCATAGTCATAAGTCATAAGTCATAAGTCATAAGTCATACGTCATACGTCATAGTCATACGTCATACGTCATACGTCATAGTCATACGTCATACGTCATACGTCATACGTCATACGTCATAAGTCATAAGTCATAAGTCATAAGTCATAGTCATAAGTCATAAGTCATAAGTCATACATCATACGTCATACGTCATACATCATAAGTCATAAGCCATAAGCCATAAGCCATAAGTCATAAGTCATAAGGTCCAGTAAAATAGATAGACTGATGTATTTTCTAATGTTTGTATCACATATTCCTAAATGAATGTATCAACAAGCTCCTTCTAATTTGATGGCTCTTTTAATAGGCTTGGTATTTTATATGTGCTTTAAAACTTTCCACAGGCAGACACATTTTATTAAAAATGAAGACACGGAATAAAATGGATTCAAAAGGGATCTATTTCCATTACTTTTAGGATTACTAGTCTCTAATCATGGGCTGCCAAAAGAACAAACAGATTTTCTTAGAAGTACAGCCAGAATGCTCCTTAGAGGCAAGAGTGGTGAGTCTTGGTCCCAGGCACATACTTTGGACATGTTGTCGCGAGACAATTTAGTGGGTGGCGGTAGCGCGTGTGTTAGACATGTCCACTTCAAAGCTTGGTTGCCCTCCAGCCTTTGTCTTCTGAGCCCAGCCCAGAGTTCAGAGGGCTACCCTACACCACATTCCTAGCAGCAGGCAGGCAGGCTCATTCTAAAGACCGTCCACCACCTCGCTTCAGACCACTATGGAGGAGCTGGAGGAATTGGGGGGGGGGGACGTGGCAGGACAGACGGCCACCAGCAGCCACCAGAGTTTTTGTGGCTCCATCTCAGGCTGCCACTTTTGGGTTTCGGTTGCACAATTCCTGCGAGGCTGCCTTGAACTCTCGGAGGACTGGGGATGGTCTCTTTAGAGAAGTAGATATTATTTATATCCTGAAAAGTAGAGCAACTGAAACAGGCTCGTGGTGGTGCACGCTGATCTTTCCCTGCAATCATCTTTCTGTTCCATAGAAGGGATCTGCCCACCCATGTGGTTTACAGACTGAATTTCAGGGAAGTCTGTCTCTATCCCCCACACCCACTATGACTGGGTCCCTCTGAGGAGTCCTGTGCTGGGGCAGTATGGGGGGCATGGGGGGGTGGGAAGGTTGTGGTTGCAATCTTTACCGGAGCAGATCGCTCCCCCCGCCCCCCGAGGAGCTAGGTGGGCTTGAACCACTAACTTTTAAGCCAGCAGCCAAGCGCTTCATCTTTGGGCCACTCGGACTCCTTGGTGGACTCTCCTTCTTCCAGCGACAGTTTGAGTCCCCGAAAGAGCGCACTCACTTGTCAGTACATGTGCTGCATTCTGCTGACAGCTTCTCATGAACATTTATCAGGCTGAGGCTCCAAAGCCCTGCAGGACAGAGAGTGCCAAACGCACCGGCATTCCAAGCTCCGTGGTCTGTCACTAAGGCCGGCGGCCCCTATCCAGCTGGATTCACCGCCCCGCCCTCGTAACTGCTCACCCGGGGGTTCTCCCACCTACTCCACCCTCTCCCCATTCCTCTGTCACACCCTGCAGACTCAAATGCCGTTTGCCCCCCATTCAGCCTCTCTCGGTGGCTCAGGTGGAGGCGACCTCTTCCCAGCATCTCTTCAGGAACAAGGAAGACCAGCTCTGCCTCTCCTTTGTCCCCTCCATCATGCCTGTGTGGGGCAGAGCCTGGGTCAAGGTGGGAAGAGGAGGGAGACGGGCAGACAAGGAGGTGGGCAGGGGAGTCAAGGTGATGCTGACTCCAGGCGCCCATGCCCCTGTGTTACAGAGGAGGACCACGCTGCGTGGAGCTTTCTTGGTTATGCCCTTCATGGAAAAAGATCACCAGGCCTTTCTTGCATGTGCTGCTGTGTGCATTCAGACCGCCAAGCTGTAGGTCCGTGTTAGGTGCCATTGAGTCAGTTCTGACCCCAGCAACCCCACGCAACCACAGAACAAAGCACTGCCCGGTCCTGTGCCAGCCTCACAATTGTTCCTGTGCTTGAGCTCATTTAACTTAGTTGTCAAGTGCAAATCGTTAGTGCGACCCTGAGTGAATGCGTAGTCTGCTGCTGTTTGAAATGCCAGGGGCATGGCTCCTGACCACCGCAGAATGACAGAGACAGGAAGAGAAATTTAGATGCTGAACCTAATACAGCAATAGCTCCTCTGGCTCCTGGTCTCGGGTTCAGAAATACAAAAGTGACGCCAGGGTGTTGCTTAAGAATAGGCAGGCACACACTGCAAAAGAACTGCGTGGGCACTCACATTTCAAACACCGGAAGGGTCATTTCCACAGGCTCAGCGGGCCCATGCCAGAGAGGTGCCATTCTTGATCTATAATAAGGTTAGTATGTATCATATACTATATATACGTCATGTGATCATAGTATGTAATAGTAAGAGTCATCTTTGTTTTCAGTTAAGACCTTTGCTCTTTAACTCCACCCCCAGAAATCACTGTGCCCAGGTGGCACGGTGGCTGAGCACTCAGCTGCTCACCCAGGGCCCAAACCCACCCATGGCTCGATGAGATAACAAACCCTGCTCTCTAAGCAATGGCAGCCCCTGCGCCCCACTCTGTCCTACGGGGTCCTGACGAGCCGGGGTCCACGACTCCACACATAGCCACAGCTCCGCACCTGGACGAGAGAAAGAAGACAAGAGAGAAAATCTGGAACATTCAACCCAATTCGAAGTCGACAGGCTGTCATGTTTATTCACGACTCACCCGTCCTGATTCCCTGCATTTAAATCGTGAAGAATACAGAAAGGCCCGTAGACGGCCCAAGGCACAAACGGATCTGCCTCGGAACAAGTCCAGTCAGGCTGCCCCTTAGAGGCAAGGATGGGGGGACTTCATCTGACGTCCTTGGAGCATGTTGTCAGGAGAGACCAGTCCCTGGAGAAGGACACCAGGCTTGGTCAAGCAGAGGGGCGGGGACAAAGAGGAAGGCCTTGGGACCGTGGGCTTGGTGCGTTGGCTGCCACGTGGCGCTTTCCTAAGAACGTTGGTGAGGACAGCCAGGCCAGGCAGGGTTTGGTGCGCTCCACAGAGGTCCAGCTGAGTCAGAACTGGCCCACCAGCACCGAACAGCCGCAACAACTCACAACCTTCCTGCCACATCTTCCTTCCTGGTAGCAGCGTGCGAGCAATGCCCCCCCACTCCACCAACAGAGCCCCTGCATTGACCTGGCAGACAGGCTTTCCGACTGGCAATGCGGGAGAGGAAACCCATTGGAGACTGAAACACACACAGCCTCGACCTTCTACTTTCTGCAGAACTTTAAAAAAAGCCCTCTTACCACCTGCTAAAAGACGTTGGAAACCTAAACATACATCGAATCCCCTCACTTACTTAACGGAAACCGGACAAAAATGAAAACCCCAACTCTCACAGATAGCCGTCCGAAGAACACTTACACAGGCCTTGGATTTCGAGCACAGCCACCCAGCAGTGGGAGCTGCAGCGCCAGGCCCAGGTCATCGGCGAGAAAGCCAGTCCTGGGACTGCCGCTGCCTGCTCTGTGCCACTGAACGCGTGCGAGGACTCATGGCAGCAATATGTGTTGAGGGTGGCATGATTTCTTTGTGACTTTCCCCCTTGTTTTTATTTTTCATATTTCTAAGCCCTGGTGGCATAATGGTTATGCATTTGCTTTGCTACTAGCCACCGGGTCAGCAGTTTGAAACCAGCAGAGGCTACGAGGGAGAAGACAAGGCTTTCTACTCTCAGCAAGAGCTACAGTCTCATAGTCTTGTCTGTTGGTGTGCAAACCATGTTTCTTTTTCTTTGTTTCTTCCTTATAATGACGGGGCGATTAAATATTGGCCTTTGTGAGATTGGCTAAGTTTGCTCTGATGACCCTGAGGAGCCCTGGAATGGGGTGGGAACAGGGAGAGGAGACAAGTAGGTTATTGGGGAGGAGGGGAGGGGTAGAGGGATGAGGGCAGGGAAATAACCACCTATAGGGGGAGTTTAACAAAATATTGTTATTGGTTTCATTTCTCAAGAGGGGCTGTGATATATATATAAAGTATCTTTAAAAAAACAAAGCAAAACAAAACCAAAAAAATCCCTCCAGATTCCTTATTCCTTCGAACCTACATATTGGCCTGAGCGGCTTAAAAAAAAGAGGTGTATGTATGGATTGTGATAAGAGTTGTATGAGCCCCAATAAAATGATTTTTTTTTAAAAAGAGGAGAAAAAGTAGAATTGAAATTCAGTTGGATATTTTAGTGACAAACAAGCTCATCTCAAACAAATATAAACAAATATATAAAATTGTGCCATGGTTGTTGTTTTTTTCCCCAAAAAGGTTGTTACCGTCTTGGAAACCCACAGGGGCAGTTCTACCCTGTCCTACAGGGGGCTGTGGGTCAGCACCGGCTCAATGGCATTGTGTTTAATATCCGTGATTTTTCAGGTGTCCAGAAACCTGGCTCGGCAGGTACGGGCTTCTCACAGGCCCTCTGCCCCAGCACCACGTGTCCCTGTGACCACTAAGAGCTTGAGTCTGCCGGGTGCATTGTGACAAGGCCAGCCCACACTGATGCTTCACCAGGGCTGCAGTCCAGTTTGCACTGGGGCCCGCTGGTTTTGAGAGACACTTCCATGCCCCAAGGCCACCTTTGCTGCCAGCAGTATCCAGAAAGTGTCCCTGCTTGGAAAGCATGCTTCACCTCCTCATCTCCAGCCCCCACCCCAACCTGGCAACCACGGATCTGCCTTGCCTTTTTTAGAACCCTTGTTTTTCTTTGCATCGCCTTTCTTCCAGGCCCTGGGAGGCGCCTTGGGTGTTGGTGTTTTGCACCCCACACGTGCACACACCTCGCTGCTCTTGTGAGAGTCCCCGGATAGCTCGCTGCAAGGGGTGATGAAACAAAACCTTCTAGGCTGTTTTCCAGGGCCCTGGGGTGAGTCAGAGACCCCCAGGCCTCGGTCAGCCCCCACCAAATGCAGTGTGAGTCAGTGTCTCCTGGGGTTCCCCTCAGAAACGGCCCATGGGCTTCCCCGCTAGGAGCTTCCCCGGGAGCCCAGCGGGCACGACACTTGCTGGCTCCTCAGCACCCTCTCTCATGAGAAAGAACCCCGAACATCCTCAGTGCCCAAGAACTTGAGGTGCGAGCGTGTGTGCGTGTGTGTGTGTGTGTGTGTGTGTGTGTGTGTATGTGAGAGAGAGAGAGAGAGAGAGAGAGAGAGAGAGAGCAGGATCTATCAATGGAGAGGAGGGAGGCCAGGTGCTCATTAAATGTGAGGGGAAGGATCATGGCGGGGTGAAAGAGTAGATGATCCGAGGGAGCAGTGTGACTGCAAGGAGGTGGCGGGCGGGTTCACAGGCCCTGCTGTTTCCCGGCCTCTGTCTGCTCCCCCTTGTCCGCAGTGTGCGCACGCCTTCGGTGACTTGGAGAAGAAGGCGAGCACCGATGTCCCAGATACCTATTGCGCAATGACTCTTCCGTGGGGTGGGGCCCCGGCCGGGACTCTTGGCCTGGCAGCGCCCCCTCCCACCCCCACCCCCACCTCCACCCCCGGGAAGGCACCCCCGACAGAAGCTGGAGGCTTTCTGAGGCGACACTGGCAACATTTTCCCTACACCTTTTGAGGAGGACACTTGGAACCGTAGTTTCTGCTTCTTCCCAAAAAAAGACCACATCCAAATGGCATTCTAGAAGATTTTGTGAGGTAAGAGAGTATTGATTTGGCTAAGGGCAGAGCGGCACAGGCCAATATTGCCGTCGCTGCCCCCAAATGGTGGGCCCGTAACAAGCTAACCAGCCCACAGCTGAGGATGGACAGCTTACAGCCATGCCCCCAGTTCAAAGAAGAACGGCGATACTGCTTGTGTACAACCAAAACAACAGGAAAGGAAAAATGTACTTGGTAGAGGAAGGAGGTTCAAAAGGTGTATGCTCCAAATTATAATTTAAAAAATAGTCTGTGTGTGTGTGTGTGTGTGTGTGTGTGTGTGTGTGTGTACAGTGGCCTCCCTAAAGCTGAGAGCCGAGGAAAAGCAATAAGGCACTTCCACTCTGTCCTGGCAGGGCCGATCCCACGGCTCACGTACATCCAAGGACACGGGTATGCATAGACGTGATGCAGGAGAAAGAGCAGGCTTCCCACTCCCATGAACAGGCCCAGTCTTGGAAACCCACAGGAGCAGCTCCACCCTGTCCCACAGCGTCGGAGAGTAATGGCTTTCTGTTTGCTTGTTTGGTTTTTAGAAATGATGGATCTAGTCACGGCCACATACAGAGCAAACATATATTTTGAAAGTCAAGATGACAACAGCAGCTATATCGCTGTGGTGGGTTTGGTTTGATATATTTTTTCCTTTAGATTTTCCAAATTACCGAGACTTCCCTAAAATGACTGGGAGATTGCTTTGTACAATGATGACTGATACAGTTGTGCAGCCTTGCCATAAGTCTATACTATACAATGTATTAAAATACAAGACATTAAACAATATATCAAAATCTCTAAGATGTATGTGATTAATGCAAGGTTGCTTTCATAATCAGAAAAAAAGAAGTACAATGAAAGGCAGGCATGTGGGCCTTTTCGGAGCGCCAAGAGCATCAGGGAGGCTGAACGTGCGCAGAGCTGAGCAAAGCAACTGGCCAAATAAGAGAGCTATGGGCGGGTTACGGCTGCGATCCGACTCTAGAAGACACGAAACCTAGCCAATATGAATTCAATCCAAACCGTTAACAGCACCACCAAGTCAAATTGATAATGATAGTATTTCTGAATTAGTTCCATGAAAAGCTTGGCGCCTCTTGCCCACCTCATGAGTGGGTGTCAGCAAGGCGAACCCCTTTCCTTTGTGCAGCTTCCCGTTAAAATAAGTGTATCTATTACCTGAGGAAACGATCAAGGCTGTTCACACAACTAGTATTCTTTCTTCTCTGACCAACGCCTGACTAACTCGGAGAAATAAGAAGTGCAGAAAGTCGTAAGTCTCATTATGGAAAATATAAAAATAATATATTTTTTAAACGTCAAGAAGGAGACATTAATTTCTCACCTAAAAGGGATGAATGCCACTTCTCCAGAGTCTAATCATTTTGCCCAGGGAAGCGGCCAGACTGCCAAACTAAAGGGAATATCAAGGAAACCACATTCTGACTAAAAGGCCCTGGGTCCTGCGGAGGTCATGAAAGAGGTAAACAGGAAGAAAGCAGGAAGAAGACCCCAGGCTTTTCCTGGAAACAATATTCAGCCTGTTGTTGTTGTTGTTGTTGTTGTTTTATTGCGGGATTTTCAGTGGGAGAAGCAGTCCCGCTTGTCAATCAGCTAAGTTGCAGGGCTAATGGATTCTGGTGTTCAGGGGGGTCAACACAGAATTTAATTTAACATCTTACAATACGCCCACATGCCCAGAAAATGTGGACAGCTTGCTAGGGTTCACTGCACCAGAGACGTAAGACCCAAACAGTGCATTAATGTCGAGGGCCGGGGAGTTGCAAATCAACTCCTTGTGAATTGGACAGAGGACTTGGAGATGAAGCAATTATCAGCCATCGGGGATTAATAGTAAACGGTGAATACCAGGCTGTCTATGTTAGGGGCAGAATATGTTGCCTATAGAAAACAACAAAGGGCGTTTCTTACTATTAAGTGAGATTAAACGTAATGGCCTGATTTACTCACAAAGGCAGCATTAAATTCAGATGGCAACTTCAAAGTGGACACCGGACCGCAGGCCACTGCTTGCATTTACATATAGCTGGCATAGCTTGGCCTGCAGCACAATAGGATAAAGTTCCTTTGGCCACTTAAACAATTTTCCATTCCTCACTTTCATTTATTGGTGGATTTTTTTTGGTGAGTACTCACTGTATTCTTTTCCACAGTTGCATTTCGTAAATTAGAAGGAGCTAAGAGTTCTATTTATTCATGGATGCTGTAGTTTTTAATTCTTTCACATTATGGGGAAAAAAATCCACAGAAGGTCAACACAAACAGTAGTTAGAATCAGATCAACACCAAACTGGGAAAGAGTAAAACAAAAAAGAAAATATTTCTCTAGCGGCCCAGTGTCTTTGATCTGCCCTGAATTTAGGGAATCCATATTGGAGATCCAAACTTAGCTCATGTGAGAGGTAGCTTTCTTTCCTTTCTCTGGTCTGGAGAGTGGAGGGGGACCCAGTGAATTTGCAAGACAGGCCAGCCTCCCACCCCCACCCTCCTTTGTTGCTGAAGCCTGGCTTTGTCCTTCTCTACTTCCCACCTTGGAAAGGACACTCCCTTAAGAGGCTTGGGGGATGTAACCCTGTTGAAGATTTGTGAGTAAGAAGGCATTTATTTATTGTTACAACTGTGGAGTGATCTAGCTCTTCCCGGAGAAGCTCAAGAAACTGTCATTCGAATGAAAAAAATAAGGTATATTAGACCATCTAAATCTAAAACCTGAATAAGTTAAGCTCCCTGGATTCATACAAGTCCCTAGGAAATTTTATTTTAATAATAACAGCAGAGTAATGACAGTACTTATCGAATAGCATCCTATAATAACAATGATATCGTCCATTATGGCACATTATAGTATATAATAATATATACTAGCATTGTGATATGTTAAACATGATGTGGAGTTCCTGAGTGGCATAAATCGTTAAGTATTTCACTGCTATTTGAAAGGTTGATGATTCACACTCACACAGAGGCTCCTCAGAAGATCCAGCACCTGAAAACTCCTGAGCAGCTCACCTCTATGCACGGGGCCACCGTGCGTCAGAATCAACTAGCTAGGGACCAACAACCACAGACTCACGGATGACATTATACATGATTCATGCGTGGGCTCTCGGAGGCAGCAGTACTGCTTCCAGAAAGGATCCACCCCCCAAAAGAGAAAACGACTGGAAGCATGGGGACCTGAAGAGCTATCACAAAGTGGCTTTTAGTATTAAAATCAAGGAATTGATTAAAATAAGGAATTCACTGAACAACTCCTGCCTGCCTCGCGCATAAGCGAAGTGCTGCGCACCCACTGCAGTGTTCTGGGTCTGAGGCTCGTTAGTGAAGAGAGGTAACGGACTAGGGAAAGATGCCCTTCAGAGAAGGTTGAGCAGTTTGTAGTCATGTCTAACTGATCCTAATCCCGTGCCACTGCGAGCGTGTACAGAAGTGTCTGGGAAACGTTCACAATTCTTACCTGTGGGGCATGGGATTTGGGTTGGCTTTTCCTTTGAGGTGTCTCCTTCTTGATTCTGATTCCTTATCATTAGGAGTTGCTTTTACCATTGGGAAAAGAGTCTGTTTTATTTTTGAGAAGACTTGGTGGGCATGGAGAAGATTTGGTGGGCATTTTGTAAGGGACCCCAAGGGCCGGCTGTGAGACCGACACAGAGTGAAAGAGCGCACGGATCTTGACTGATGTAGGACTAGCATGCTAGCGTCCCGCCAGCCTGGGAACCTGGGCCACATAGCTCTACTGCTCGCTTTCCATCCAAGGCTTGGTTCAGGTCTTGCACATACACTCCGCTCCTTCTTCCCTTTCTTTTCCTGTTTAGTTGAGAGTGCTCTGACATGCACTTGCCCTTAAAGCACAGGCGCATCCTCTGCAAGTTAGCTGCCAGCAGAGCTCACGCCCGCAGGTCTAGGGGAATCATCAGGACGCTGTTTTCAGAGAAAGCGAACTGGGAACTGTGGGTAGCTCTTTTTTGAGCAATTGGCTAATCAGCACCACGGTGCTCTGAAGTTTGGACAAACTGAAGTGTGGGAGCCCTTGGTGACTTGCCAGACATCAAGTGTGACTAAAAAAAAAAACAACCATGCTTCCCCACAATGGCCCTCAGCTGTGCCTGGTTTCCCTGCGGCTCTCAACACCGCTCTCTTTGGTTCTAGTTAATTACAAGAAGCTCCTCCATGGGCTGAGGAGAAGAGGAGACTTTCCAAGAGGCGGGGGAACAAAGTGCACTCCGAGCTTCTGGGGTCCTATGCTCCAGCCGAGGGACTTAGATTTTGGATGTCCCAGAAATCAATGGAAAACCCTGAGCAGACTTGCACACATGCCTTCACCGTGTCTCTGTAGGCGCCGTGAGACGGGGCTTCCTCTGCCCAGTGGCATGGCTGGACCAAGCTGGTGCAGCGCGCACCCAGAGGCTTGTGGGTGTCTGTCACTCTGGGCGACCCATGCACAGTGGACAGGTCTGTCGCGTGTCTCCTTAGCAGCCCATCTTGTAACCTGCACACCACCAGGGCGCCTCTGGGAGGTGGGCTGAGGCACAGAAACCATGGCCCCTTCCCTGGTCACCCCAGGCAACACCATAGCAAATTCCTGTCCCCCCCCCCCACCTAAATAACCAACTACAAACCATTTACAGAGGCAACCAAAAAGAGACAGCACCTAGAAATAACACAAGCCATGTGCAAAATCTACAGAAAGAAATGTTGACATGTTCTTGAAGGTTGCACATCGGGCTTGAAGAAGTGGAAGCCTTTTCTTCTTGAATATGATGTCTCAATATCATGGAGGCAAACACTTTCCCCTAAATTAATTCATCAACTTCATGAGACTACAATTTTAAAAATCCCCACCCCCACTCCTGCCCCCGCCCCCGGGAGACGGACAAGATGATCATAGTGTGTTTTGAACATTATCAACCAGCAGTGGAAACGTCTGTCAGACTGGTTATTCTCTTTATGCAACCTGTGGAGGGATTCTAGACAACTGTTTAATTTTCAAACAAACAGGGCTAAAGGTGAGCTTCAGAGCTCGCCCAGGATGATGAACATTTTTAAAAATGAGGTTTTCTTTTTTATTATAAAAATAACCTGGATTCCTGTTCAATTTAGAAAACGCTGAAATACAGACGACAGAAACTGATGTTACCTGAAATCTCATCTCTTAGAGATCATCGTTATTAGCGTTTAGGAGTGTTTTCTTCTGCCATGATTCAAATGTGTTTTTTAGAGACCTGGGGTCAAATGATCAGCGTCCTTTAACATGCTGATGTTTGCTTTAGTAGCCCATCAAAGCGCAAGGAAATAGAGTACTCTGGGAAATTCTAGGAATATTAATATGGTTAGTAATCATCCCCAAACCAAACTCACTGCATGCGTCAGTGCTGACTCAGAGTGACCCTGCAGGACAGGGTGGAACTTCCCCATGAGTCTCCAAGACCGTAATCGTTTACAGGAGTAGAAAGCTCCCTCTTTCTATTAGAGTGCCTTTTGATCGCACCCAACGCATAACCACCGTGTCACCAGTGCTCCCACTAATAGTGATAGTACGTTTTGTTTCACTTGTTTTTCCCTCTTTTAATTGTGAACTGGATGCAAATTTACAGAGCAGATCAGCTTTCCATTCAATAATCCGTACCTATCTTGTCTCGTCTCACTGATTGCAATTCCTGCAATGTAACATCATCGGTCTACTTCCTCCCTTTGTTTCCTGTTCCGTCCTTCCTTCTTTCCCAGCTCTTCTGGACCTTGGTAAATGCTGTCCTTTTGGTCTCAGACGGCTGATCTCGCTACAGGGTGTGAACTTCCTAGAGTCAATGTCCCCTTGTTTGACTGGATATTGAGCCATGGGGGTGAGTTCATTTCCAGACCGGTAAACCTCGTCTCTTTCATGGTTTTGCGTTCTCTTCCACATTTGCCTCCCACTGTATCCATGCCCTTCTAATGTGATCCCTTTCAGAGCCAAGCCTCCTCTAGCGCGTTTCAGGCTGTGTTGCTGGTGGTTGTTTCGTCAGCTCTGCCTCACAGCAAGCCCGCGGGTATCAGAATTGAGCTGTGCTCTGCAGGATTTTCAGCAGCTGGTTTTTTAGAAGTAGATCACCAGGCCTTTCTTCCAAGGTGCCTCTGGGTGGACTCAAAACTCGGACACTCTGACTTACAGGTGAGTGCTGGACCTACCGCACCACCAAGGGACTCTAATCGTGGCTGTAGTGAGTGTCTCCTACAATCCAGGTTGTGCACAGGCTGAACGTATCTTATAGTACCTTCCTAGTGACCCTGAGGTCAGAAAAATGAACAATGGAGAGCGTTATAAAGATGGAGTGACTTCTTGGAGTCACACAGTGACATCATACTCAGGGACCCAGGGTCAAGCGCGGGTAACTCAGGAGTGGTGACCTTTTGGCCATGAAGAGCTAGTTGCCACGGAGGCATTTCTGGTTCATGATGACCCCCCAACTGCGCCAGAGTAGACCTGTGCTCCCTGGAACTGTCAGCGGCTCATCTTTCCAAAGCAGATTGCCAGGCCATTCTTCCTAGGCACCTCAGGGTGGACCCCAGTCTCCCCATTCCTGCTGCACAGACGCGTGTGTCCACTCTGGGGCGGAAGGTAGTACTCAATGCACAGCAGTGCCAACACTGATGCAAGAGGAGGTCAAGTGCATACACTCCAGAGCGCTGTACACACATGCTCACTTGAAAACACACACACACACAGAGAGAGAGGAGGGATGGCATCACTTGGAGGTTAGGAGAGACAACCTGCCCGTGCCGCCCCTCAGGGGGTGCTGGCACCCCATGGCCACCCAGAGTTCCCATGGCTCCATCACTCTTGTACACCCAGGTGGGCTGACAGCTGAGACACCATCGTCTGCGTCCACTCACAGACAGAGCAGGAAGACCAAGTGCCCCACACCAAGGTCTGAAGTGCTGATGTGTAAAGGTCACTCGGCACTCTCTTCCCGCCCAGGAGGGGGGAGGGTGGCACCCATCGCGAACAGTGGCCTGGGTGCCCCTGGGAGGGGTGGAGGACCTGGGAGTGAGGAAGGCTCAGGCGAGGAGAGGCGCCGTGGCTGGTTCCTCAGGCAACAGGCCAGGGCCGGCTGCAGACGCCATCACCCTGCTCCCAGGTCTGACGGCTCCCAGTGGGTGACCCAGGACTCAAAGCAGGTCCCTGGGGCCTTCTGTGCTCTGCGAGGAAGCCTCATCCCTGGGAGCTGACAGAACCCGGTGCGTTAGGGTGTCCTTCATGGAATCCCATGAAACCTAAGGATACTATTCGATGTCACTTCAGACACATTTAACGCCACACGCTGGGTATGTAAACGTAATCAAACTGTGACGTCAAATGTATCAAATGTAAAGCGAAGGGCTCCTGGTGGCACAGTAGTTAAGCACTTGGCTGCTAACGGGAAGGCTGGTGGTTCGAATCCACCGGTTGCTCTGAGGGAGAAAGAGGCGGCAGTTAGTTGTGAGCCCAAGGCACTGAATTGAGTTTTAAACCGTTTGTCCCTGTCGTCACCACTCCGTGGTAAGTTGGTTCTGATATAGGTCAAACACCTCTTTTTTATGTTCTTCAGCTTCACTATTATTATCAGTATCTTCATAAGCCTGACCTTGTCTGCGGAGACTGGAAACATTACCTATGAACTTCCAGATACCCTCCAATCCAGACATTAAAAACACACAGATCATTTAAAAAAAAAAAACTCCAATATGAAGATGCATTGGGCAGTATATGGGGGCATTTTGTCAGCTGCTGCAATAATTCCACGTGTGGAAGATTCCGGGACATCCGTACTAACCCTGGGACTGGCCTTGCTAGTCAGGAAATTAGGGAGACTTCTTCCCTCCCTCCCTGCTCTTCCTCTATTCACAGTGCTATCTCACTGCTTCTGGAATCTGCCTTCAAAGAGGGCCAGTGCTTACGTCCCTGGTCTCAAGGAGCTGAAGGCCCAGATTTTATTTAGAAAGAGCTCCAGCTAATACTCTCACTGGAAAGATGTTTGGCAGCATCCCTCCTTCCTCTCCCTCGCTATTTCTTTCTCCTGCATTTCTCTCCTCTTCAAAATTCACCAACTCCTGGCCCACCGGCTCCCCTTCTCTAGGGTCGATAAGCTACCACACTGGGGGCGATCAAGTCCTCAAAGGAGCATCCTTGGTTTCCCCATCCATCTCTTCCACCACATTATCCGGATCAAATGCTTGGAGTATGTTCACATAACTCAACAGCACCCCTCTCCACACACACACACACACACACACACACACTCAAACACACACCACATTGGTGCTTCACTTCCCCAAAACTTCCTTCCAGGAAGATGCAATGTTCCAGACACACTGACAGATCCAGGTGCAGTTCATCCTAATGCAACTACGTCATCCATTTGGGGACTACGGGTGTTTGTGCTTGCACACTCGAATAAACTCAAGGCACAAAGGTCAGCTCAGAAGGTCATGGTGACTGCCTATGGGGGGATCCTAAAAGGGTAATCTTGATATATTTTTTCAAAGGATATAGCATTATCTCAGGGGCTTATTAAAAAGAAGTTTTAAGAAAATTAAAAATTTCACTGGTGAGGAAAAGGCCAGGAAGGTTGTGCCAATCAATGTCTTTTCCATCCTGACAATGCATCTGTCACTCTCATCCGCCCTCCAGCCCTGGCCCTGCCCCTTCACACTTCATTTTGTAGCGCAAACTCAAAGAACACGGAAAGGGACAGAATTTGAGTCGCGGGAGGATGGGAAACTGCCATGTTGACATCATGTGAAGCAAGCAGCACAGGATTGTTTGATGAAGGGACCAAGGAAAGGGAAAGGTCACCTTCAGAAGCATATAAACTGGGATGGAGATTGTATCCAAACGCCACAGCTTCACATTTGGCTATTTTTCTTTTAAAAGGGTTTCTATGATTTCACACCAATACTTTCGCACCTACCCTTGTATATGTGTATAAATGAAGAGAGAACGAAGCTAGTTTAGTTTAAGAAATTGGCTCAAGTAGCTATGAGTGTTGGAGAGTCTGAAATTCAAAGGTCAGGCGACAGGGCTGGAAACTCCAGCAGCTTTTAGGCTGAAGGCCAGGCCGGCTGCGGATGCTGTCAGACTGAGGCCGAATGCCTTCCTCATCAGGAAACCTCTAACGGCCTATGACGACTTGGATGAAGCCTGTCAGCCTTGTGGAGGGCAATTCATTCTACTTATAGCTGGCCAGGTGTGGATATTGTGCTGGTAGGTGCCTACGCACAGCAGAGGAAACACTGCCTGGTCCTGCGCCGCCTTCGCCATTCTTCCGCTTGAGCCCATTGCTGCGGCCACCGTGTCGGGGCCATGGCTGTGAGGGCCTTCCTCTTTTGCGCCGCCCCTCCGCCTTGCCCAGCAGGAGGTCCTTCTCCAGGGACTCGCCTCTCCTGACCACACGGCGTGACGTCTAGGCAGTGTGGTACCTAGAGTGCATGCACCCTGTGCCTGCCCAGAGACGTGGATGTTACGCACACGCAAAGGCCTCCATAGCAACTTCTCGATGCATGCTTGACCCAACCATCGGGCACCATGGAACTACCCACGGCAGACAGGCGGCAGTGAAAGTTGGTACTTACCACGTCATGCAGACGCTTGCGTCTAGCCCAGAGAACACAGTCCTCTCCGGATGGACTTCACTGAGAAACGCTGGGGGCTGACACCCAAGGGTGCTCTCTGTACTGTGGAGGCACAGTGTGTAGGACCTTAGAGCCAGGCCTGGGGATCACACAGTGATTTGAATTCCTCGTGCCTCCATTTCCTCCTCTATAGAAAGGGGCTATTGTAAAGGTCAGGTGCGCTAGTTAATATACGAAAGAGTTTAGAATGACACCAGGCACCCACTCCTCTCTCAGTGAATGCAGATGATCATGATTTCCCCTTCATCATTAGCATCACTGAGATAGTTAAGGTTTATTGTGCCAACCTGGCCGATAAACACATGTGGGGCTAATTGAAGGGCAGAGGAATAAATGGCTCGCTGAGCCTCGCCTTTCAAGTTCGCGGGTCTCTTGCTTCCTCATGGTTGGACCAGGGTGAAGCTGCCTTAGCCAGTTCCCTGCTTCAGCTTGCAAAGCTCACTTCCTACAAGACACCCCCGAGGAGAAGCCTCATGGACTTACCTCGATGCAGCCCTGGGTGCTAGAACAGCTGTGTGGAGATCCCTGCCAGTGCTGAGATGCTTACATGCTCACTGACTCGGTTTTCCTCCTGCAGTCGGCATGATTGCATCTGTTTTGTAAGATTGAGAAGGACTTTGTGGATTGGTGGTGGACCTATGGGATAATGTTGGTCTTGTGGGCTTGGGCAGCACTGGGTTGGGATGTTTTCTTGATGTGCACTTACCCTTTATATAAAACTCTCTCTTATACATATGAGTTTCTGTGGATTTGTTTCTCTAAAGTACCCAGACTAACACAGTTGCTCTGCATGGTGGTATCAGTGGTGGATTTAAGTTTCTGCTTTACAGAAGCCCCACCTCTTTCTCCCACAGAGGCTGGTGGGACCTTTAACTTAGTGGCCCAGAAGCTTACCTGCTGCATCATCAGGGCTCCTGGCAAAATGATAAAGACAGGGAGACCCACGGTTGCCGGTCAGGGGGGTGGAGGGGTATGATGAGGTATGGACATTTTTAGGGCAGGGAAATGATTGTCTTCTGTAGGATACCAGGGTGGTAGACACATGACATGATGCACTGGTCAAAACCCACGGGACTGTTCTACACCAAGAGAGGACTCTAACATCAGCCATGGACTTCAGTTCATAACTGTGCACCATCCATGATTATAAGGGCACCACGCAGATGCAAGATATTAATAATAGGAGAAACTAGGTGGGGATGGGGGAAGGGAGGGTATAGAGTAGTGGTTCTCAACCTGTGGGTCGCGACCCCTCTGGGGGTTGAATGGCTTTTTCACAGGGGTCACCTAATTCATAACAATAGCAAAATTACAGTTATGAAGTAGCAACGAAAATAACTTCGTGGTTGGGGGTCACCGCCACACGAGGAATGGTATTAAAGGATCCGGGCATGAGGAAGGTTGAGAACCACTGCTCTACAGGAACTGCTTTCTGAGCAGTTTTCCTGGACACTTCCAACTGCTCTGGAAATCACATCCTCCTTGAATTATTTGATCAGTAAACCGAGGGGCTCCGCGCATTAGCGTCTAGATGGAACAGAGCTTTCACTTTGGAGCTGAGAGAGTGATAGGTCTGCAGGCCAGAACCCTCGAGGTCAAGAGACGATAAAGGAGACACTAGCACAGACTTGGAGCACTGGTGTTATTAGGGGCACACTGGCTAATTTACCTCTTAGTGTAGTTTTTACGAGTTAGGCTACTAACTGCAAGGCCAGCAGTTCGAAACCACCAGCTGAGATGAGTCGCTAGTCAAATAAAATCTTAAGTTAATAATAATTTTTAAATGTTATTGGGAATCTGTAAGTTCAGCCAATTTTCCAGACGCTCAGTGTGAGGGGAGGCCCTGACTTCATGGCTGGCTGACTGCGAAGAAGCAATGTTGCCGCTGCCCTCGGCGGTGATGGGCCCCTGGCAGCACTGTGCAGGGGCAGCTCGGCCCAGTCCTCATCATCCTCATGAACACTTGCTGACCGGCCACAGGATGGTCGTCATCTGGTTTTCAGAAATAGAGCACCAGGACTTTCTTCTTCTCAGCAAAACAAAACTCACCCCCATCGAGTTGATTGCATCTCATAGGGCAGGGTAGAACTGCCCCTGTGCGTTTCTGAGACTGTAACTTCATGGGACTAGAAAGCCACGTCTGTCTCCCTCGGGGTGGCTGATGGTTTTGAACTGCTGGCCTTATGTTTAGCAGCGCAATGTGGAACCAGTACGCAACCAGAGCTCCTGGCTTTCTTCCTAGTCTACCTTAATTTGGGAGTTCAGCACCACAGAAGTGCAAGGTTCCTTCCATGAAGGATGTATTTGGAATGCCTGTGAGGGGCACTGGTCAAAAATCTGATCTGAGTGTCCACCAGGAAGCTGAGAACTGTATCCCAGAGCCGCCAATATCCCTCTAGATATAAGTTTCTCTAACATAGTAGTTCTCAAACCTCACTGCACATGAGTCACCAGCAGCATCTATAGCCCAGATGCCCAAGACCAATTAAATAAGACTCCTTAGGGGGTGGGCCTCAAGCATCAGTATTCTTTTTCAAATTCCCCAGGTGCCCCTAAAATCTCCAGACTCTTCTAGATGAGTCTATCCTCCCCAAAGAGATGCAGAAATGAGTATCAGTGAAGAGTCTCACAAAGGGCTTGGGACTTTCTCTTAGCTAAAAAAAAAAAAATACATGGGGCCAGGGGCTCCTGGTGGCATAGTGGTTATTGGTAGCGCTGCTAACCACGAGGTTAGAAGTTTCTAAACCACCAGCAGCTCCAAGAGAGAAAGGTGAGGCTTTCTAGCGTGCCCATTCCACCCCATCCCCCTCCCCAGGAAAACCGACCGATTGTCGATGGAGAGAGGGGTGGCTTGGAGCAACAGCTGTGCTAGTCACCCAACAGCCTGCCTCTCCGCATGCACTGAGCACTTGACCGACCTCAGGACTCACTCTGGTCCCCGAAACCCAGTGTGCACTGGCTACACAGGTTGTCACGTGGGCATCTGCACCTCCCCAGCTTGGGACATCTGGCCAAGCAGGGCAGCCCCTCCCTTCGTCTCCGCCCTCCTGCTCATCCCCTCCCCTCCCCGTTCCACCCTTCCCTTGTTTGGGGCGGTCAGGTCAGAGCTGTTCAACAATTCAACGTGGGAAGTCTCCCTGAGGAAGTGCGGGTCATAAATTTCATCCAACAAGAGGCTGCCATCAGACGGGGCTTGTTAGGAAACCTCCCAGCCACTAACCCCGGCTGCCCAGGGGCCGCCGTGTGCAGACGGGCATGGGAGCAGGCTGGGGCAGAGGCAGTTGGGCTGCATGCATTTAGGATCACATTTGTGTGTGTCCCTCTGCCTCTGTGGCATTGCCGGACTATACAGAAAACCCTTGCTATTGTCCTGGTTCTCAATAGGCATGCATTTGAGAGACAATGATGGTAGACTGGGTTTCACGTTGGGCTGTCAAGCGAAAGGTCAACAGTACCAACCCACCAGCTATGGTGGGGGAGAAGCTGTAGTCGTTACAAATTGGGCTGCTAACCACAAGGTCAGAAGTTAGAAACCACCAGCCGCTCCGTGGGAGAAAGATCTGGCTTTCTACTCCCATAAAGAGTTCCAGTCTCAGAAACCCACAGGGGCAGCTCTACCCTGTCCTGCAGGGTTGCCGTAGACAGAATCGATGCAATGGTAGTACGCGAGGAGAATGTACAGCCTTGGAAACCCTGTGGCGTGGCTCTACTCTGCTTGGTACAGTGCCCAGGAGTCAGAATGGACTCCACAGTTGTGGGTTTGGTTTGAATTGTTAACCCAAAATTCAGACCTCGTGTTCATAAAGAGTAGCACTGTGAGTCAGTAAACGATACCTTGGTGACTGGGTGGCACACACGTGCTACTAGCAAAGGTTAGAGGTGCTTGTCCACATCGGGGTACCGCAGGAGAAAGGCCTGGCAACCTACTTCCCAAAGTCCAGCCACTGGAAACCGTGCTGAGCACAGTGCTACGCTCACACCCATGGGCTCTTCACGAGTCTGCATGGCCTCTCACTGGTGCTCACACCAATGCCTCTTCGCTGTGCTCAGGGCTTTACCATGTCTTCCCATCTGAACGTGATGCAGAAACATCCCAGCCCTGCTGTGTGGCCTCCTCCGGTCAGTCACTTTGTGCATCCCGTCTCTATTCCCAGGCGGGAGCCGGAGGGCTGGGGTGCCAGATCTCTAGGGACCATCCAACTCTAGTAGCTGCTCGGTCTTTGAGCTTTCCCATGGAGGGCTCCTCACCCCGCAGGCGCTGTGTTCTGCTCCAACACGCCGAGAGCAAGCTCTGAATGCATCCACCCTCGGCCCCTGCCTTTGGCTTCAGGGAAACTTTTCCAGGGACGGCCCCCTCCGGCTTGGTTTCAAAGTGCAGGGTATTGAGCCCACATCCATGAAAAGAGGCCACTCAAGCCAGTCCATACCTACCCTCTGCTCTCTGCTCTCACAGGCTGGGGGGAGAGGGGGAAGGAATCAGAGGGGATGGGGGCCATGCTCTCCGTGCACTGCTGAGTCTTCTGGGATGGGCTCAGATGAAGTATCGGCAGCGCCTGAAGGGGGGTGAAGCCTTAAGAAAGAGCCAGTGCACTAGCCACAGGATGGCACCAATACAAGGGCAAGTGTGCGCTAGACACTGGTCTAAGCCCTTCACAGCCGTAACTTGTATAAGCCTCTCAATAGCCCCCTATGGTCTCATTGCCATTGAATCGATTCTGACTCGAAGCGACCCCATAGCACAGGGGAGAATCACCCTTGGGGTTTTCTAAGGCTAACTCTGTACCAGAGTAGAAAGTCTCACCTTTCTCCTACAGAGAGGTGGGTGATTTTGAACTGCTGGCCTTGCGGTTAGCAGCCTAATGCTTAATTACTGTGCCACTAGCCCCCCCCCCCATACTATTTATTGTCGGCCTTGTTTTTATAGGTTGATGATGTGCTCACCTGCCAGGCATAAGTTTGAAGACACTTCAGAAGGCAGACCTGTGGGCCTGCTTCTGGGAGGCCCCGGCCTTGAAAACCCCGTGGAGCAATCCTCCTCTGTGTGCATGGGGTCGCTGTGAGTCGGAATTGCCTGGGAAGCAGTTAGCAACAGCACCGATGGTCAAAGGAGGCTCTGAGCAGTTAAGTAACTTATCTAAGATCACAAGCGGTTAAGAGGTAGAGAGGAGACTTGAACCGATAACCAGGCTCTGGAACCCAGGGTCCAGTCGATGAGAGGCCCAGAGAGCCAGCGTTGGGCTCTGGGCAGGGATGACACTGCCTGTCGTGGGGACCAAGTGAGGCCAGGCAACCTGGAGCACAGGGAACCCTTGAACCAAGCTGCGGAGGTGGGAGCCCAGGCAGGCTTGGAGGGGACCAGCTGGCGGGCGTGCCTGGCCCGGAGGAGAGGCTGGGTCCTTGGGGCATCACCCTGCTCACAGCTCTTGGCTCAGATTTTCCATGAGGCCCCAGAAGAGCCGCCTTTTGGACAGCACTAGAGGCCTCTGGGGAAATGGGCGGCACCGAGCGGCTGCAGTTGGCAAAAGGTGCAGCCAGACAAGCTTCACCTTTCATTCCAGAAAGAAAACCCTTTGGGGTCAGGATTGTTTTTTTAGGGGGGGGGAGAAATATGGGCTAGTCCCATATCTTAGTGCACCCCAATAGGGCATGGGGGTTGATTTCTACAGATGGCCCACCAAAAGCAATCCCTTGCTTCACCTTTCTCCTTCAAAATCGCTGGTGGCTTTGAACTGTGGACCTTGTGGTGAACAGCCTGATGCCTAGACTACAGTGCCACCAGGGTTCCTTTATAGATGAACAAAATCAAAATCCTCACAGTCGGGGTAGAACTGCCCCTGTGAGTTTCCCAGACAGTGACCCTTCACAGGAGCAGAGTGTCCCTTCCTCCCACTGCACCCTGGCTGAGTTTCAGAAGTAAATGGCCAGGCCTTTCTTCCTAGTCCATCTTAGTCTGGAAACAACACTGAAACCTATTTAGCATCACAGCACCATGCAGGCCTCCACGGACAGCTGGTGGCCATGTGTGAGGGACACTCGCCAAGAATCCGACCCATGGAAGGAGATCCTTCTACCTCTCCATTGCCCTCAAAAAACCCCAACTCAACCGCCAATGCTGACTCATAGCAAACCCTAGAGGACAGGGGAGAACTGCTGCTGTGGGTTTCTGAGACTGCCTCTCTTTATGGGAACTGATAGCCTCATCGTTCTCCCAAGGAGCGGCTAGTGGTTTCAAACTGCTGACCTTGCAGTTAGCAGCCCAATGCAAAACCCGCTGCTTCCCTAGGGCCAAATAGTTCTTTGGGGATAGAAACTCCAGATTACCTTTCCTCACCGAGAGTTCCACTTTCCTTAGTCAGTATTTTGGCGTGTGCTTCTGCCCTGGAGACACTATTGCAGCTGCTCCGGGGAACTCCTTCAGTTGGGGTGTCCCAGGTTCAAGGGAAACCCCATTTTAAATGAAAAGGCCAAAGCAGAGATGGCCTGCGGCATTCTGTTCACATCTGTCGCTTCCATTGAATTCTGCACGGAGCTCTGTCCATTAATCTCCCACGTCAGACTTCTGCCTGCTCCTCTCAGCCGTCTGTCTGTCCGAGCCCTCAGGAGAAAGTCTTCACAAGTGGTGGGGATGTGCACAGCTTATGTAGAAAATGCCTAATGCATTCTGCCCACGTGGCAGAGCCAACGAGCCACTCGCCGGTGGCATCTCTGAATTCAGTCTAAGAAATGAACCGTGTTTGAATCTTTAAGTGAACGCGTCTATACAGGCCAGATCATCTGCAATGGGTACAAGCCCCCAATGCTTCTTAATAAAATTTTTATTATTTTGCAATGCAGGAGGCCCAGGAATATAGGGCCTCTACCTGTGCCCACTGTGAAACACGTGTGCTTCCATGCCAATGCCATTCAGGCGTTCCTTTCTGGAACATCACTTGGAAGGTCCACCAGCTGCAAACACAGGTGTAGCTGCTTTCATGGAAAATCACAATGCTTGGCATTGGCTGGGGTCTCTGTGCTTCCCAGACCTGATATTTGGGACCATGGACTTCTGAGGGATACTTTCTGTGTGACCCAGTTGGCACATCTCGTGGTAGGCGCCCCCACCCCCCCAGGTGTGTCAGACTGGAATCGTGCTTCCTAGGGCTTTCAATAGTTATCTTTGTTAAACAGTAGACCGCCAGACCTTTCTTCCAGGGCACGCTTGGGTAGGCTCGAATCTCCTACCACTCAGAGCTAATACTACAGGACAAGTGCCTACACACGACACGAAGCGAGAGACAGATACACATGTAGGAGATCACAGGCAATAAAAGATGCCAAATGGGTTCAGTGCCCAGGGAAGGGTGGTGGTTCCGAATTAACCGCGATGACCCTGAAAGCCCCTGCTATTTCTGGTGTCCTCTGATGGGGTGAGGACAGGCCTGGCTGGGGGGGCACCATGGCCCCCACCCCCTGCTTCTAAGTCCCATCCTAGCTTCATATAAAAGATGGAAAATCCAAGCCCAAGCCTGGGGAAACCAAAAACCCTGCACTTAATTGGCTAGGCAACAGGATTGCCGGGGCCTGAGCCTTCCTGGCTTCCAGAGCAGGCTTTAGGGGTGGGGGTGGGGTGCCTGCCCACCCTCTGCTGAGGGAAGAGGAGGGAGGGTGAATTCAATGGGGTGTGGGCTGGCGGGCACAAATGGCGGGGAGTCTGACAGTTGTTTTGCAGATTGCCTGTGCTTTCCTGGTGAGGAAAAAGGAGGGAGGGCAGTGATCCTAAAGCCGGGGGTGGCGGGACCCCAAAAACAACGTGCTGTTTTCATATGGTTGGCCCAAACTGTTTTGTCTCCGTAACTGTGCCGGCTGTCCACGGCGGCCACAGTGTCGTGACAAGATTTTTCTTTTGCTGTCTTTTTTTCCAGCCAAGCTCCGCTTGCACCCCGAGGGGCAGCCCCCCGAGGTATTGCTGCTTTAATTGTGTGCAGTAGGATCTACGGAACAATATGTCTTGATAGGTCTGAATGGCGGTCCGGTGCCCAGTCCCCCCTCCCCTGGCACCGCTGTAAAGCCAGGCCTCGCTTTGGACCCGCTCAGGAATGCGGGTTAATTCGCCGACCCTTTTTCCCCCCATGGCTCTGTTTTTGTGAGACTGGCAGAAACTGACACGTTTTCTTTTGCTTAATTAAGTTGTTCAGTAGAAGGCTGGTCCAACAGTCGCAGCTACGTGGGGAGTCTGGAGGGACACAGAAAGCCGTGGGCGTTTCCAACATAAAAAGGGGGATTCTGTTATTGTTTGGGTGTAGAAGGGTCATTTTTCCAAAGTTACTGCTGCCTGAGTGACCACAGCCCTGCACGCCGGCCTGAAAGGACGGGAAAGCCGCTTAATAACCACTACCTTGGGCTTGAAAGTTTATTTTTTTAAATGAGCCGGAGCCTGAGAGCGTAAGGATGAGAGACAGACAGACAGAGAGAGAGAGGGAGAGAGGGAGAGGCGCAGATGGAACAACGCCATTTACTCAGAAGTTTCTTTCCCACCTTACATTTTGACAAAGCCAACGCGGGGCTCGTTTGCCCAAGCGATGGCCAGCCCTCAGAGCTGCAGGCGTTCCGAGGAGCCAGTCTGGTGGCAGGAACAAAACGGATGCCTGAGGACCTTGCCCTGGCCCCGGCCTCCGCCTCGTGGACACAGGAGTGGGAGCCGGTCACCTTGAAGCCAGGCGGCAGGGCTGAGAAAATGCATTCACGACATCCGGCCGCTGGAATTCGGCTTTCGTTCCTCATGGATGTTATGACAACCACAGACAATATCAAGTCTCGTGGATACGCAAAGGCACCCGGGACTTACAGGAGGCCCTCCCGTCGTCACCTCGCCGTCCCTTTACAACCCCCACCCCCAGCCCCCGTTTCTAGTTCAAACCACCTTTATCAAGCATATCGAATTCCCCCCTCTCCTGCCCAGTGCAATGCCTATGGGATCCCACCAAGAACTTCTCTTTCTGCGTATATTCTGGAATATCAGGAAAGCGGGGGCATGTGCCTGGGGACTGGGCAATGGGCTTTCAGGTCCTCTTGCTAATGATGTTCCTGATGGAAGCATGACCCCGAGCGAGGGCTTCATCCATGCTTCAATGAATACATCGCAGCCAGCACCGAGACTCAGCAGCTGTGAAGTATTTACTGTGCCTTTCTGAGCTTCCCATCCCTTCTCTCTCTCAGTATTTGGAAAACCCACTGATCACACAAGTGACACTACCTTTGAGCTCATGATCAATACCAAGCCAATAAGTTGTCATCAAGACTTCTAGTCCGTTCTTCTGGGTCAGTCATGCCCACAAAGTGAAACTGGACTGGACTGGAGTTTGTTGAATGTGGGTTATCCAGGAATAAGAACCATAACAGGGGAAAATCACCACTTGACACCTGCTAGAAACTCCATCTCCTTTCTTATAAAACAGGGGCTGTGTGTTGCATAGCACCCCGATCTCTTGACCAACAGAGTTGGAAACAAGGGTGACCTGCTCAAAGATGGTGCACTGGCCACACTGACTTTGAATATTGCTGTTCTCCACAGTCCGGACAACAATCCAGTCCCCCACATCAGGCTCCCGCAAGGGCTCATGACAGCTATATAGAATCATCGACTCCAGGGTTTCAGTCTCTCATTTTTCCCAGTCCAGTTTGTTCAGATTTGCCCACATTTTACAAATATGGTCTTGGTCTGATGTCCCTGATCAGCCATGACCAAGTCCTGGTTTCCTCCGATTCCAAAGCAAGGGCTCTTGTCAAACTGTTGAGCAGGCTGTTCCTGCACTAGGGTTACAGGGCTGCTCCAGGGATTTCCGTGGACCCTCGACCTCGCCACAGAGAGCTGCTGGGTCTGCTTGGACACCAGCCACTTGAATTTTCTACCAGATTTTAAAATAGCAGCTTTTTGGAATGCCCAAAGATATACTTTCTGCTTCTAAAGAGGGACGCACTGGATGCTAAACATTTTAAGAATCTTCACCATGACTTTTCATTCCTCTGAACACACAAAAAAGAGCGGGCAACTATTTATTTGATCGAAGTTGCTGGAAGAATTCTTTCTTCTTGTCGTTGTTTGTTGCCATCAAGTTATTTGCTCTCACTCACAGCCCCTCTGTGTGCAACAGAGCGGAGCATCACCTGGGGCTTTGCCACGTTGCTGCGGTCGAGCCGTGTTACCTGCACCGTGCTGAGCTGAGCCATATCATATCATGGAAAACCAGCCTCAAACACACTGCCATCAAGTTATCAGACTCCCTAGCTCATAGCCACCCCAAAGACTAGGCACAACTGCCCCTGAGGGCTTTTGAGATGGCAGCTTGTTATGGGAGTAAAGCGCCGTGGATTTCCCTTATTTTCCCTGATCCAAACATGACATCCTCTCCTGGTGATTGACCTTTCCTCAGTATGTGTCACCGTGAGCAAAATGCAGTCTCATTATCCTGACTTCTAAGGGGCCTTTGGGTGGCACTTACTCCAAAATGGGTTTACTCCCTCTCTGGCAGTCCATATTGTGTTCAATTCCTTACCGCAAAACAAAAACAAAAAAATTAAATTCTCTTCAGTGCCCCCAGAAGCAAAACATTTTGGAACGTAAACTACACGAATCAACAGTCTACGCGAACATCAGTTAATTGGTCCTTACCTGGTTACTCCCCAGATGTTGCCAGGGCTGGTTATGGATCTATACCCACGGCACCATGGCCCTATATTTAGGATGTGTAGATGCAGGTACCCAAAAATATGCCCGTATTGCAAGGCCCTTCTAAGGTGTAAATAAAGAGGGTGGAGGAGATGTCAAGGTTCTGTTTTACACAGCCATTTCCAAAACGCCCGGCTCGCCTGGAGAATCCAAGGCCGCTACACAGAAACTTCAGAACGCTTTGGCCAGCCAATGTCAAGGACCCACACGGTACTCCTGCCTTCTTCCTCCCTCCTCCAGAATTCAAAGAAGGCCCTGGAAGCCAAGGGCTTCCCATCAATCTCCAGTCCTGGAACTAGTCCTGGAACTAGTTCTCATGGATGAGGCCGCTTGCCCTTATTTTTAAAAAGGCCAAGTTCAAAACGGCACACACACACATGCACAACGTTTCAACAGCAGCTGACTGGCTGGTTCCAGCATCTCGTGAAGACACAAGTTGTCAGAGGCCAGTGGAGACCCCAGCAGATGGGAGCCGAGATGGCCGGGCCGGGAGTAGGAGCGAGTGTCACGCCACCTGTCACTCTTCCCACAGTCTGGAGGTGGAGCGCGTGTGGCCGGCGATTCCCGTTCAAGGTGGCAGGCTCCCTTCGCCTTTCTGACTCCCTGACAGCTAGGCAGACTTTTTCTCAGGCTTTGAAAAATTCGGGACACATGGTTCCTCCAGGGCACCACGTTGCAGCTGCTAGCGAGAGCCTGCCTTACGCTCGGTCGCCCTATCACCGACATTATGTCTTTGCGCCCAGGGAAACAGAGGCCTTCCTTGAGGCAGGCAGGCCCACAGGACTCCGGAGACAGCCACTCACATCCTAGAGACAGAGGGGCAGATTCTCAAGGGCTGGCCAGGAGCCATCCCGCGATCCTGGCACTGCGGTTCCACATGGAGTGTTGTGGCTCGCCAGGACAAAAGGGAGCGTTTGTTGTTGGTGTTGGTGGTGTTTTTTATCAGCTCCGCATTCTGCTGACAAATGCACAATAAACTGGCAGAAAGGGACCAAGCAGCATTTCAAAACCCCCAGTTACAGGAGAGGCCGCCGTGGAGCTGGGATGGTCACTTTCTGCAGGTGTTCGGCCAGTGTCCCTGCATTTGCATGCATTTGCATAGACTGTTAAACAGTTGGCGGACGGAAAGTCTGAGGAGGTCTGGACACGGCCCAAACCTGTCAGTGCTTTTCTCCTTGCCAGTCAAGGTTGGCTTTGGCTTTGGCTTTGGCTGCAATTAAAGGAGGAAGTGAATACTTCTGACATTGCAATATACCCGGCCACAGCTGGGCCCGGCTGAATGGGAAAGTGTGCTTCAATTAGAAAGACAAGATGTGCGAGGGAGGAAACACACACACTCACATACACACACACACACACACACGCAAAACAACAACTGAAGATCATCAAAGGGGCGAATCGTGGTCCACGCTCAGAAGGGGACACTGAACTAATTCTTCAAAGGGGGGAAATATGTCCTCTGTGCGTGTGGCTGCTGGCGTCGATGCCATTGTTGCCGCTCGATTGTTCTTACTGTTGTGGTGCTGTCGTTCCCGTTGGGGGCCAGGGAGCAGATTCTACCCGCACCCTTGGGAGGCCGACTCAGCTGGTGCGAGGGGCTTTCTGGACACGGAGTCTTCTGTCCCCAGAGCACCAGGCATAAATCGCAGGCGGGGGGAAGGAGACCAAATCCCAAACTGCGTTTCTGCGGCACGCTCCCCCTGTCTGGTAAGGCCCCCACTGTGCTGTGGGGGAAGGCTGACAAATAGGTAGCAGTGGGCAGGCAAGGGAGGGGGGGTGGAGGTTGAGAAGGTTAGAGGAAGCCCAGCACAAACGCAATGTTGTTCCCCCACCCCAGAGTGCAAGGATTACAGATCATATTAGCATATGGTTTGTGGTGGGAAAGGAACAGAGGTGGGAGCCTTCAGGACTGTATGAGTGAATGGGCTCAAGGCACGGAGGTGGGGGGTGGGACGGAGGGGAGCGGGATGGGAAGGTAGTGGTCCTGGCGGTGGCTTCAGGACACATGCGGTTTATATTTTTGGAGGCCTGTGTCCTTCTGTGATTCTTTTTTCTTTTACATATTCTTTAAGCAAGACCTAACAATTTATTAAATACTTCATCGCTACACAGCGGTGGGCACTAGAGTTTCATGAGCAGGAGACAATAGATTCTGTTTATTCGCCAACAATACAGACACTGTGTCGCTCTGGACTGCAAGAGGCTGAGCCATCTGGCTCATATCTCCACAGTAAAACATTGTCCGTGACACAAGAAATGACTACATCCCCAGGACAAACTAGTGTGACCTCTAAATAAAGCCTTCCTCTGAAGCTATGATATCACACTCTACAGGGGACACCAGCACAATTGAATCTGGTCACCAAAGGCCCAAGTGAGATAGGACTGTGTAAATCGAATTTTATAGGAGACTTTTTGTCCTCCGTGGCAAACCATCCAGATCGGACCACGGCACTGAAACATCTTTTTCATTCACCCCCGGGACAACACTGCGGTTCTGTTTGGAGCTTGGCAGGCCCCTTTCCCCGGCGCCCGACCCAGGAAGCACACGTCCATTTCCAGAGCGGCACCTGCAGCCTCTGCTTCCAACAACGTTGTACTGATGGGCCCCCCACCTGCACCCGCCTTTCTTCTGGTATTTCTGAAACAAGCAGCCCTTTCTGTTCCCTGCCAGGGAGAAGGCCCACGTTTGCCAGCTCCTTCACAAACAGCCCAGCAAGTCACTCGCAGTATTGAGCCACCTGAATGTCTGCTTCATGCGGCAAACAAGCACACACACACACACGTGCACACACACCCCGCGCCCCAGCACCCAGTCCAAGAAAGGGACCGTTTCAATGGACTACGTGTCAGTCTCCGGAAGAGACCAAATTCAGTATCCCGTGCCCAGGCATTTGGTGGGAAAATTTCACTACAGAAATTGCGACATGGTGAAGAACAGGGAGTGGGGAAGGCTGGCTGGGCTTAAGCATTCCACCTGTTCCAACTCCTGTTGGTTGGGGTCCTTTTTGTAAAAAGAAATAGAAAACACATTGTACATAAAGTGCCTGCGAAACAAGATCACTCAATACTTTGCAAATGCCAGGAGACCGTTCTGTGGCCAAAGTCACTGGAGCCAATGACTGAGGCAGCCCAGCCATAAACACACGTGGTAGGGATAGGGCAGAGGAGCCGGAACCTCTATGGGAACAGTTACAGCTCTGTGGTCTTAAGCATGAGGCCTAAGTGATGGTTTCGTGTAGAATTCTCACCTTACATGTGGAAGACATGGGTTAATTCCCAGCCAATGCCCCGCATGCACAGCCAATCAGTGGAGTCTTGCGTGGTGTTGATGCTAATTATATTTCATTGAAACTCTACTTCCCCAAATAAGCCAAGGAAGACCCTATGAATCCAGCAGTCTGACATGCAATCCACGGGGATAGCACAGGACGGGGCAGTATTTCATCCATTGGATCATGGTGAGTTAGGGGCCATGGTGACAACTGCTAACAACAACAACAACAACAACATGGCCTTAGGCAAATGAGTTACCCTCTCAGTGCCCAGTCGTCCCCTGTCAAAGGGGCTGGCATGTTTCTTTTCCACAGGAACGACATCCTGTAGTTCCCAGAGAAGAACACCAGGCCAAGGAAAGTAGAAGGTAAGAGAAAAACATTATTATAGAACGGATTCTCTAGAGAGGCCAAACGAATGGCACTCATACATGTGGCTAGAGAGAGAACGGGGCCCAGCCACGGTGACCCAAAAGCTTCACCGTCACAAAGAAGACCCTCGAGGAGCTGGACTGACACAGTGGCTCCACCAGTGGGCTCAAATGGAACAACGGCCGTGATGATGGTGTACGACCAGGGAGTCTTTCATTCCCTTGTATCTAGCGGGGTCACGATGGGTTGGAACCAACTCAGAGGCACTTACCAGCAACGATCATATTTGGAAAATATTCAGGAAAAATCTTCACACCGGGCCTGACATAGATTGTTGTTGTTGGGTTCTGACCCATAGCGACCCTTTGCACAACAAGATGAAGCACAGCCTGGTCTGTACATTCCTCACCCTTGTCCTTCTGTGTAAGCCCATTGCTGCAGCCACTAGGTCAGTCCATCCATGGCATTTAGTAAGGGTTTAATAAACGGTAGCTGGGACACTAATATTACTAGACAACTGTAGCATCGCTTTCATGACTGTTGATTCATTTTAGTAGGAAAGTAACACCCACGACACCAGTCACTCTGGAGCATGTTATTCGTATCATGATTATCTGACAAAAACCTACAATTATTTGGCAATGCTGGATGATGAACTGGACCTCCAGCTGGCTTGCCCTCTGCTCTACTTCTGAGATGCAACGTTCTTCATGCATGGGTCTGGCCAAGCATTACCTAGCTATTCCTGTAACAACCACCTTAAAACACAAAAATAAGGAGAAACTACAAACATGAAAGTTACATTGTAGGTGTAAAGTCACTATTACTGAACTTCTATCTTTAAGTGATTTGCTTTCACTTGCTTTGTTCCGAACAATTCCATGGTGGCTCGTTGTTTGCAGTCCGCTTAAGAGCGATCTTTGCACCTACAACCAGTGTGTAGAAATGGCAAACATTTATTTTTCTCACAGTAGTGAATTAAGAAGTCATAATCCATACTTGGAGCCTGTAGAATTGCAAATGAACTATAAATAAAACCTTAGGTCTTTCACGATCAAAACTTCATAACAAATATTAAATCGATTGAACAGGACCTGTCTGGGGCTTTAATTTCCATCAATATTGCCAGAACTCTTGACATTTCAGTAGAAATTTAAAGTCTTCCCAGAATATAAATGGGATTCTGCACATGAGAAATCTCCCAGCTTTCTAACTTAGAAAGAACGAATTTTAGTTACAGGTGTATAGCTCCGTAGCTCAGTTTGCTTAGTTTATTTTTGTTGTCCCTTACTCCATGTTTCGGCAGGTAAGCAGGTAATACGGATGACATTATTCCTGAGAATCCTGCTCCCCGCCTGACAGTCAACTATGCCAAAGGGCCTTGACCCTTGACCCAGGGGCCCAGAGGAAGTCAAGCCAAGGGCTAATAAAGCTGTAATTAAACATAGAAATATCCCCTTGGGATGGGAGGGCAGGGTCAAGTCTTCGCATATCCTGCTGGCGGCAACGATGATCAATAGAACCTTCTCCGATAGTCCTTTGGAAACCTCTACCAACGCGGAACAGTCCTTCTGATCAGGAACTTTCCGTCCCTTCTGAGCCACTCCTCAGTCGTGCCAGGGCACACAGACAGGGAATGCCGTTATGATATTATCTATAAAAGAGATTGAAGATGATCTAATTGTCCCTCCACGGGAGCATTGATGGAGTAGGTTATGGTGCACCTAGTGAAGCGAATTAGGTGGAGCTTGGCACGCTGTGTTGTTTGCTGTGATGCAGTTGGGTCAGACGCCTCCTCACCTCGCTTGTAGCACAGTGAGGCGGGTGCTCGGTTCATCTTCGTGACGAGGCGCCTGCTGGAGTCCGTCGTTGCATCAATGCCTCCCCCTGGGGCTTCCCTCTTCCCCTCGACCTTTTACTTTACCAAACACGATGCCGTTTGCTAGCGAATGGTCTTCCCCGTGACGGACCCAAAGCCAGTGCCTATGAGTCTCAGCATGCTCAAGTCTAAGGAGTAGCCTGGTTGTACGAGGGGTGCCTCCCCCCCAAATAAAGAAAACCAATGTTTGTTTTTTTTCCAAATCTATGTTCTTAGGTTTTTCTTACAAAACAACCACATCACCTTCAAAGTACTCTGCCTGAGGCTTAATACATTTATCAAATCTGTGATTCCAGTCTTGGAAACAGTTTTCAAACTCAGCCATTTGAACGGCACTGACACCACCTCACTCCTTTTTTTTCCTGCACCTCTTCTATGTTGTCAAATCACTGTCCTTTCAGGTCCCTCTGCATTCGAGGAAACACAAAGAAGTTGCACAGAGCAAGGTCTGCTGAGTAGGGTGCGTGGGGCAAGAGAGGCATGCTGTTTATTGCCCAAACTGGTGCACTGAGATGGTTGCATGAGCAGGTGCATAGTCGTGGTGGCAAAACCAGCCTCCCTGCCCCCCATCTACCCCCAAATCAGGCCTTTTTGTCACACACTGTTATGCAATCTTTTCAGAATCTCCAAACAGAAGTCTTGCTTAACAGTCTGACCTGGTGGGATGAACTCCAAATGTACTATGAGTCGACATTTTTGTCCCTCTGGGAAGTTGACGGATGTTCAGAACAAACTATTGTCATCAATTGACATTTCAGCTTTTTTGAAACGAGAAAACGACTCCTGCAGTTGAGTTTTTCCCATAGTGCTGTCCTTGTAAGCTGCTTTCAACATCACAATGCTGAGCAGGAAACAAAATTTCACAGCCTCTTAAATAGGCCATCACAAAAAAATAAAAAAAAACAACAACAAGATTTGAGTGAAACTGCTTTTATAAAAAAAAGTCATTGTGACCAGAGAGCACCTTCCCAGGCGACGCCACTGGGTACACTCACTCAAAGCGACCTGCTTGACGCTCACCTAGAGGGAAAAATTCGCACTATGAAAGCTCTGCCCAATGGAGCTTTTATTGGCTTTTTTGGGGGGGGGGTGCCCCCTCATATTCCTTCAAAGTCTGATTGGTTTGGCAAGCATGGCCTGCATCTGCATCTATGTCTGTTTGTCTGTATAAAGCTGTCTGAAGAGAACACACGGAGCCATCTGGAAGACAGACAGATGAGGATGTTTCATATGTACAGCTTACCCTTGAGCCTTATTTATATTTTAAAGCCAAAATTCTAGATTCTTTTTAAAAAGTGAAGGGAAATACCTCAGGAGTAAGCCTCTGAGGAATGCCCTCTGAGCAGACCAGGCACAAGAGCAGCCTTGCTAGCGGAGTGGGTGGGAAAGAGGTTGCTGCGGATACAATTAGGTTAAAATGTAGCACCGTCTCCTTTGATCTTCCTTAGAGTCCATTCACATTTGTTCAGTTTTCAATATTTTGTGTTTTCTTCTCAATTGAGGCTTTAAAGCTGTTTCTCTTGTTAGTTTTGTGTGTGTGTGTTGTTTGTTCAATTTCAAATGTTTTCCTGTATATGAGATCCAAGATAGATAAATCTGTAGAGACAGTAACTGGATTAATGATCCCTTGGGGGTATGGCAGGGGACGGTGAGGGAAATGGTGGATAAAGATGAGTACAGGATTGAAGAAAATGTTGTAAAATTGATTGTGGTGATGATTGTACAACTTTTCTGGATGTGATTGGACTATTAAACTGTATGATGTGTGAATTATATGCCAATAAAACTGTTGGGGGAGGGGGCAGAAAGATAGATAAAGGAATGCATATAAATAATAAATCCAAAGGAATGCATGTTTTTAAAAATACATTTCCCTGTGATTGCTCCCTGTCATGGGGTGCCAACTACTTCAGAGAGAAGAGACGAGCCAGTTGGACAAGGACCCCCGGGGAGGCCCTCCCTCTGTGAGAAGGGAAGCAGGGGTCTCAGGAAAACAGGGAGAGGAGCATCGGGCATGTTAGTCTGTGGTTTAAACACACTCCACTTTATTGCACTTCTCTCTATTAAGCATCACAGATACTGTGGGGTTTTTTGTGGGCGTGTTTGTATGTGTGTGCATTTGTTTACAAACTGAGGATTTGTGGCAACAAAGCAAATCTATCAGCATGTGCTCAGCTGGTCGCTCATTGTCACATCTTGGTCATGCTCACAAGATGGCCAGCTTGGTCATAATGCTATTACAACGGAATCGGCCACAGGATAGTGCAAACGTAGCGTTCATATGCACTGGGAAACCAACGAGCCCGTGTGACTGACTTCACGGAGATGGCTTGAGGTGGCCGGGCATGGAGACACGGCTGGCTCCGTCGCCGGCCACCTCAAACAATCGCCTATATCTGAAGGCATGGGACAGTTGGACCTGACCCCGCTGTAGGGTGTAGTGGTGGCAGTTATTGAGTGTTTGTTCTGTAGGAGCACCCAGGAGATGGAAGGCAAGTTGAAGACACAGACTGAGCTCAGACTAAAGCCCCGTGGGACATGGCTAGGCCGATGGAAACGCTGGTGGTTCTACCTGCCAACAGCTCCCTGGGAGAAAGAGCTGCTGATCGGCCCACAGAGATTCTAGCCTCTGGGGCAGTCCCCCTCTGTCACCTGGGGTCACTCTAAGTCGCCATCCATTTGAAAGCACCTAACAACAACAGCATAGGGCCAGCTCTGTCACCGACTTCCTGTGAGATGTGGCAGGCCACTTCCTGTCTCTAGGCCTCGGTTTCCTGCTCTGTAAAACGGAGATCCTTGTGTTCCCACCCTTACAGCTTTGACATAAAGACTGAGACCCCCGTGAGGCACTTCACACAGTAATACCACGTACTGGGAATATGCTGTAGATTCAAATGCCAGGAATCCAGCTATTATGATTACGGTTGTTCTTATGACTATTATCACAACTAATTTGTGATAAAAAATGGACAGCGTTTCTGAGGACGCTTCTGGCTGCTCAGAAAGGTTTGTGCTTAACCAGCCACACACTGCCCACAACTCTGGGTGTCGCAAGAGACACCTTTTCAACCAGGCAGACAGAGAGAGGATCGGGGTCTGGGGACCCGGAACAGAGGCAGGCTCACTTGCACATGCTGAGACAGAAGCAGGCACGTGTTGAACTGAGAGTGGACTCCGGCTCACGGCGCCCTATGCACAAGAGAGCACAGCATTGCCTCGCTCCGCACCATCTCCTTGGTATGCCCAAGCCCATTGCTGCAGCCACTGTGTATCTCGGGTGCCTGTCCCCGAGGGGCCTCATCCTCCGACACTACACCGGACGGACAGCATCCTGGGGCGATCCATCCTGTTCTCAGTGGCTGGTTTTCAGAGGAGATATTCAGGTCTGTTTTTTTTCTAGACGGTCTTCATCTGGAAGCTGGGCTGAAACCTGCCCACCCTGGGTGACCCTACTGGTGTTTGAAATTCTGGAGGCCGAGTTTCCAGCATCTCAGTGACCCTCAACCTGCCACAAACACCTGTCGCAAGCCAAGCCCACCTTCTCCTCTTCAGCCAAGTTTTATGGCTCTGAAACGTGCACCCCACCCCCCATGACAGCTGGCCCCAGAGTGAGTGCCATGGGACTCATGTTTGCGCTGTAAACAAACGCCCGTGGACTGACACGCTTTTCTGAAATCCTTTGTAAACAGGAAAGGGGTTTTTCCTCTTCAAAAGGACCCTGAAGCACTCTGAGGCAAGCAACGTGCCCAATAGCCAAAGGCCAGGCCAGAGTGACTTCACTCGCCACCCTCACCCCCACCCTGGGGTCCCCTGCCAAGGTCCAAGATGCAGAAAGGACTAGAAAGTCCTCATCCTTCCCAGGTGGATTCTAGCTCGCAGAGTCTTCTCTGGGACGCCTTCTGAAACCGGTGCCTTGCAGGGAAACCCATGCAGAGTGTGCCTAAATGAAGGCCTTTAGAAATGGTTCCTGGAACCAAGGAGCCCTGGTGGCTCAGTGGTTAAGCGCTCAACTGCTAACTGAAAGGTCAGAGGTTTATATCCAGCAGCCAGCCAATCCACAGGGTGGCGAGGAAGCTGTGGGCGAAGTTGCCGAGCGGGGAGCAGGGGAGACCCTTGGGAAGGAAGCTCTTCAGGGCCTCGGGTATCCTGAGCAGGGGCTTCTTCCTGTAGCCATGGTCACCTGCCAGGGCAAGAGTGGGTGGTCTCTGAGCAGAACTGAAAGGGGGTGGTGTGAGCTTCTGAAGAGACACAGCAGCAGTGCAGTGGGGAGTCAGAGGGGCAGGACCCCCCAACAGCCCTTCCTTCCCCCTGACAGCCTCTGTCTCACCCAGCGATGCTTGGGGCAGCCTCTGGACAGGCAAAAGAGCAAGGGCACAAGTCGAGAGGGGTGCCTGGTTTTCTTGTGCTGCCATAACCAATACAACATAAGTGTCCCCAAATGAAAATCCACTGCCGCCGAGTTGATCCCGACTCGTGGGGATCCTATAGGAGAGAGTGGAACCGCCCTACAGGGGTTCCAAGGCTGCACACCTTTCTCCTGCAGAGCAGCTGCGGGGTTCGAACCACCAACCAGTGCTCCAGCCACTGTGTCACCAGGGTGTCCACACCACCAGTGGTGGTTTAAAGAGCCTGCGTCTCTATGTTCTCACTGTCCTGGGGGTCCCACAGATCAGTCTCAACCATTCAGACCCTTTCCAGGTGGGTCCTCACACGGTGTCTGTCTTCCCCGGGGTGTGTGTGCATGTCTGTCTCTATGTCTCGTCTGCTCTCTGAATAACTCAGAAGCGATTAGGTTTAGAACCCATCCCAGGGAAGAAAGCCCCTATAAACAGGATTGCCTCCAAAGGTTAGGATTTCAGCACCTGTTTTCAGGAGAGTCAGAATTCAGTCGACAGCAGGGTGATGTCAGTGAGGCGTTGCCTGGCCCCATCCCCCATGGGGCTTAGTTACCTCCCTACACTGAACAGTATGGTCTCTGTCGTCTACGACAGTGGTTCTCACCCTTCCCAGTGCCACACCCTTTCAGACAGTTCCTCATGTGGGTGTGACACCCCCAACCAGAAAATTATTTTTGTTGCTGCTTCCTAACTGTCATTTTGCTACCGTTATGAATCAGGGGACCCCTGTGAAAGGGTCATTTGATCCCCAAAGGGGTTGCGACCCACAGGTTGAGAACCACTGCTCTAAGGAGACCCAAATGGGATGGGAGAAGTGGGTGGGACAGATAGCTCCTCTGGTTCTGGTGGCTGACCAGTGTCTGTGATCAGGAACCACTGAGCGCAGGGCCTTTATGTCACACAGCTGCCCCTGTCCCTGTGAGCACAGACTGGCACCTCTCAGAGGCGGCCAGACCCCTAGGGGCTCTAGCGACCATAGCAAAGGCAGGCAGGCTGCTACGAGGTCAGACACACGGTCCTCTACCTTCAGCATTGACTTTCCACAGAGAAACATGATGCAAAAGCAGAATATGTGATTCACAGAATAACCGCTATGTACGTATGTATGTATATATAATTTCCTGGTGCACCTTAGTGTGGCCTGGCGTTGAGGCCAAGAGTCAGCTGGCCTTTGCAGGTGGCCACCTTCCTGGGGATGGCAGCCTTGTGTGAGGATGGTCAGGGGAGAGGACTGGGGAAGTTGAAACTCCGGCTGCAGCTCTCCGGGCCTTCTCAGCATTGGCCTGGATGCGTTTCTTCCAAAAATGCTGAATTCAAGTTCCCTGGAAACGTTGGGGTGGGGTGGGGTGGGCTGACCACAGAACAACGCTGGTTCCCCAACTCGCTGAATGACGACCCCAAGCCGCCATCTTGTTGCTCTGCCACTAAGTCTGATGATGTTTTGTTGTAAGGGGTAAGCTCATCCCACCACCTTATCCACCCCCAAGTTCTCTCTAGGACACTGACCTGTTTCACGCACCCCTGAAAGTGCAGTCAGTGCACCGAAGGTTCCCCTGCTGTCCCGCCCGCACCCCATCTGGAAATTACCAAGCCCTTGTGGACTTCACTCTTTCTTCATTCACAAAGAATGTAAGATTCTGGTTTTTGTTGTTTGGGGGGAGAGAGCTGAATAGAACTCCCATACCAGGGCGGCTGTTCCACGCCAACTCCATAATTGCCCTGTTTCTAGTGCCTTTTTTCCTTCCACCCAAACCAACTTAAGCTGATTACCGCCATCTCAAGCAACCTCGCCCGGCTCTAGATATGGCTGTTTCATATGGCCAGGACAAGCAGCCAACTGCTGTTTTCAAAAGACGGTCTGACAGATTCTATTCACTTTCAAAGTAGCTCTCCACGGCTGGAATAATTATCTTTCATTTCCCTCATTCTGACACCGCTCAATGATTTGTTGACATCTGAAGAGTTATGTGCAATCTTACAAGAGGCAGCTGGACTTTGCGCCCCCAAAGATGCAAACACAAAAGGGATTCCCATACAGCATCTGAAATAACTCTGTGCTTTGCAAATGGACGTCCAAATCTGCATGTTAATAGGGCACTTTTATCTTTAAATATAACCCCCAAAAAAGAAAAGAAAAAAGAAGAGAGGGAAAGGGAGGTTCGCTTAACTTGTGCACTGCCAGCTAACTCAAGAGACAGCCCTACCTTTCCCTTAAAGTCCCTGTCACTTTGCTGGTCCGCTAAAAACAAAACCCACCAATATCCTGAGTTTTCAAACATCACACGCTGGTTGAGGGGGAACAGCAGGAAAACCCCAAGTAAATGGCAAGAGGCCTCCACGGTGTCATCTGCTGCCAACAGGGTTTTAAGTGAGCATCCCAGGGAATAATGAGGATTCATAATTTGCACTTCTATAGCCCTTTCTCCAGGGTGTCTCTAAGTGCCCTCCGATGAGCAGGGGCCCTCTGCCTGCTGCAGAGAAGCCCCCCAGCAGAATGCGCTTCCTGCTTCCCCTTCTGGCCAGGGCTCAGTGCATGGAGGGGCTCTGGCTCTAAAGTCTAGCTCAGTGGGGCTGGGAGAGTTTGCAACAGATGACATGGGTAGCAGACAATACTGCATGGTTCAATGGTAGAATTCTTGCCTTCCATGTAGGAGACCTGGGTTCGATTCCTGGCCAGGTCACCTTATGCACAACCACCGCCTGTCTGTGCTGCGATGATGCTGAGCAGATTGCAGCCAAACTTCCAGGCAAAGAAAGGCCTGGAGATCTGCTTTTGAAATTAGCCCAAGGGTCACAAGGATTCCCAACTGATCATGGAGAAGGGTAGGCCCGGACAGCATTCCATTCTGTTGTGCAGGAGGGCAGGATCTATGAGCGATGCTATTATCATGGGATTCTGTTCTCTCTCTCTCTCTCTCTCTTTCTCTCTCTCTCTTTGAGAATTTACAGCAACAATGGAAATATTCTATCAAGCCACGGAAAAGGAACCCCAGTGGTGTAACTGCTAAGTGTGTTCCTTTCCTCTGCTGACCTCAAGGCTAGCACCCAGTGTTGGCTTACTGACAGATAAGCACAGGCTTCTTTGTGCTTACTTACCAGTGAACCATTTCACCTTGTTTACACCACATCAAAGATTCTGCTTCTGGGCATGGCTCGCATTGGTCTCCCCCCCCACCACCCCTTCCCACAGAATCACAGCCTCTTTTTAAACTAGCACGCCTGGGCAGGGACCGAGCACCCAGGGAGCAAGAGGAGCAGGACTTACTTGCACTTACTTGATGATCTGCAGGGAACAACTTCACAAGGCTTCCAGTAAGCCTGCATTGACCTTGCTCATTGGACACACCCACCCTGCTGGCAAGGTTGGGGATCCAAACTCTGCAAGAGAGGGAGCTCATGATCTGCTCCCCTAAAGACCTCAGTGAGGCAAACTCTGTGGGCAGTTCTACCCTGTCATGTTAGAGTGGCTGGGGGTACACACACACACACACACACACACACACATTCAAATGGAGTCCTGAGCCCTGCTAGCATACCAAATTCACTGCCATCAAGGAGGAGATGCTGCCTCACAGCGACCCTCTACCACAGGTAGAGACTGTTGTAAATGTTTCTCCCACGGAGTGGCTGGTGGTTTTGAACTGCTGACCTTGCCATTAGCAGCCCAACGCATTACCGCGACACCACCAGGGGTGAGCGAAAAGTGGGAAACGGGGCAGGGGGCAGCAGTTGCTTTAAGAGCACAGCGGTCTTCTGCCAGGAAGGCTGGACAATTTGGGAACCAGCCCTGAGGATCATGATGAATGCCGCTGACTTAGGCCCATAAAAGTGGCTGCAATGGGAATCTTTTGTTAGAGATATTTCACCACAATGCATTTAAAATTTACAAAGGAAAGCTCAGAGGGACTCCGCTGTGATCGTTATCAGAGATGAATAAAGGCAGGCCATACAAAGCGCTGGACCGAGGGAGGTCTGCATTCCCCAGGCTCCGCCGCAGGAGGCACCAGGCTAGCCCCCTGCAGGGATGCGGAGGGATGCAGGACCGCTGCCCAGGCTCCTGGTTTCCACTCAGAGCGTGCCCGGCAGAGAGTCTTGTTGACCTGGGCGCCACCTTGTCCGATCTTAGCTCTAATCAGATCGCTTCCAAAGAGACAAACCTCTAAGGAATCTCCCCGAACACAGGAAAACCTCCGTGGGTCGCTTCGTGTCCCTGCCTTCCTGCGGTCTCTCGACCGACGGCGCCCCTTACCGGCCAGTGGCTGGAGGACACCCAGAGCCTGGGCTGCCCATTAGCCGCGAGCAGACTGGCATGTTTGTTTCATCTCTATTTATAGAATTTCGGACACTGTGGGTATAGATGCCCTTGAAATCCCAGCCCCAGGCTCCTGGCTACCCCTCTGTCCTGAACTCTGGTCTCAGCAAAGTCAGGTTTATCTGCGGGAGTTTTTTGCTTTGTTTTTTAAATCGTCAGGGGAGCGGCTTCTCCCAGGAGACCAATAACCACAAACACAGGGGCTGTGATCACAGCAGATCCGACCGTCAACCCCCTTCATCAACATCAAAGGTCGCAGCGGTGGAAGGGGGCTTCCAGGGGGACAGTCAGTAGAACACCTTGCTGAAGTTTCCCAGAGAAACCTTCCTGATAAGAGTGCACTAGGATTCGGCACCAAAAGGCTGGGGCCGCCCATCACTGGGGTCCCCTCCAGGCTGGCGAGACCTCAGCTGCGCAGGCGCCCTGGGTTATTTTAGGTAAGGGGTTTGGCGCAGAGGGAGACCAGAGAGGTGGAGGGAGTTTATTTTGGTGGAGGCGTTTTATTTTGCTTTCTCGCTTGTGAGGATTCATCCCCCCTGGGTAATTTAAAGTTTGTAAAGAACCTTGGAATTCCTTGGAGGAAATGCACCGTCGCAAATAAAATAAAGAGGTCACACGTTGGCTGTGGCCAAGAAGGGGGGCCTGTAGCATGTCTTCCAATTCTTCGATGAAGAGATCGCTGGGCCCGGTTTCCAGTTTTTGGGGTTTTCTTGAAGCTGGAGTCTTTGGATGGTGCAGGTCGTTGGTTATACGCTGGGTTTGGGGACTCTGAAACGGTTGGGTGATTTGACTTGGCCCAGAGGTGCCTTGGAAGAAAGGCCTGGCTGTCTGTCTTGGTAAAAGCCAGGCACTGGGAACCATGAGTGCATCCCTACTCTGCCACACATGGAGTTGTCAGTCAGCTTCATGCATGCCTGCTCTTGTTGGAGGGCTTCTCCTGTGTCTCTTAAGGAGCCCTGGTGGCCTAGTGATTGTGTGTTGGGCTGCCGACTACGAAGTCAGTAGTTCAGAACCACCATGTGCAGGAGGGGGGGCGGCAGGGGGAGAGAAAGGAGGCTTCTTACTGGAGTGTGGAGAGTTACAGTCTCGGGAACCCACAGGGGCAGTTCTACCCTACCCTATAGAGTCTCCAATTGACTCGATGAGAGTGAGTTTGTTTTGGTTTTTGGTTTTGTGTATGTATTTGGCTACCACTGCGGGTCTCAAAAGATACCACATGACGATTTCTACTCGTTAAGTCATGTATTTCTCACAATGATCAAATGCATTCATTCATTAATTTTGAATCCATGTCTGTTTAATCAAAGGAATTTGGGAAAATAGAGTAGAACAAGAATGAGCCTTAACTTGAAGGTAAACAAGTGGCCATCTAGCTCAGAAGCAACAGAGCCCACATGGAAGAAGCACAGCAGCCTGTGTCGAAGGGATCAGGTATCAGGCATCATCAGAACAAAAAATCATATCATTATGAATGAAGGGGAGTGCAGAGTGGAGACCCAAAGCCCATTTGTGGGCAATTGGACATCCCCTTACGGAAGGGTCATGGAGAGGAGATGAGCCAGTCAGGGTGCAGTGTAGCAACGATGAAACATACAACTTTCATCTAGTTCCTGAATGCTTCTTCCCCACCCACTATCATGATCCCAATTTTGCCTTACAAGTCTGGCTGGATCAGAGGATGTACACTGGTACAGATAGGAACTGGAAACACAGGGAATCTGGGGTGGATGATCCCTTCAAGACCAGTGGTGAAAGTGGAGATACCGGGAGAGTGGAGGGAAGGTGGCATAGAAAGGGGGAACTGATTACAAGGATCTACATATAAACTCCTCCTGGGGGACAGAGAACAGAAAAGTGGGTGAAGGGAGACATCGTACAAGGCAAGATATGACAAAATAATAATTTATAAATTATCAAGGGTTCATGAGGAAGGGGGAGCAGGGAGGGAGGGGGAAATGAGGAGCTGTTGGCAGGGGCTTAAGTGGAGAGTAAATGTTTTGAGAATGATGAGGGCAATGAATGTAAAAATGTGCTTGACACAATTGATGTATGAATGGATTATGATAAGAGCTGTATGAGCCCCTCATAAATTGATTTTAAAAAATAAGAAGAAAATAATCAAAAATAGTAATACAATTGAGGTAAAATGGTCTAAGGAAAAGTATCAAATTTATTTAAAATGTGTTTAAAAGCAAATGTTAAAGGTAAGTACGAAATACATTGTAAAGGACTAAATGGGGGGGGTAATTATAAAGGAGGATGGCCTTAATAATTTAAAGTGATGTTTAAGAAGACACAATGTGTACATTCTTACTATATCCAGAGATATTTTGTTTTGGCAATTGTGAACATAATATCCACCAACAAAATAAATAAAACAAAACATTGAAAAGAAAAAAAAAGAATGAGCCTTAGTCCAGGTTTCCTTCTTAACTTCTCCCAAAGCCACTTGGGGAATCCTATTTAGGATCAGCAGGCGAGGCCCATGCCTGGCCCCATGAAGCCTTGTTCTCAAATCCGTTTGTAACTTCTTCTCCCGCCCCTACCTTTTCCAACTTCTCCCCGACTTCTCAAACAAATACACAACCCCAATAGTGGGCAGTGCCCAGGCCTGAAGGGAGTTCTAGTTCATAGTTTCCACACAGTCTCACATAACGATAAGTGGAAACAAGACTGAGATTGTCAAAGAATTTGTGTTGCTTGGATCCACACTCAGAGGTCCTGGAAGCAGTAATCAAGAAATCCACAGACACAATGCATGGGGCAAACCTGCTGCAAAATGCCTCTTTGAAAGGTTGACGAGCAAGGACACCAGTTTTAGGACTAAGGTCTTCCTGCCCAACCCATGGTATTTTCAATTGCTTCATAAGCTTCTGAAAGTTGGAGAACAAATAAGGAGGACCAGAGGAAAAAGGACGCATTTGAACGATGCTTTGAAAGAGAATATTGTCAGTACCATGGACGGCCAGGAGACGGAGCACAATCAGAGGACTCCTTAGAAGTGAGCATGGTGAGGTAGAAAGCAAATGTTTTGAGGATGATGATGGCAACAAATGTACAAATGTGCTTGACACAATGGATGGATGGATGGATTGTGTTAAGAGCTGTATGAGCCCCTAATAAAATGACTTTTAAAAAAGTGAGCATGGTAAGGCTTGGCCTCTCATACTTTGGACATGTTGTCAGGAGAGGGCAGTCTGGGGAAAGGACATGATGCTTGGTAAATTGGAGGGTCAGCAAGAGAGAGGAAGACTTTCATTGCGAAGGATCGATGGCCTGGGCTCAGACTTAACAACAATCACAGGAAGGCGCGGGACGGGGCAGTGTTTCCTTGGTAGCGTAAAGCCTCCAGGAGTTGAAGCTGACTGTGTAGCACCTGACAGTAGCAGCACCCAGTATGGATTGCCAACCAGTCAGACACACGAATCTCACACGTCTTAGTTCCTAGTGCTGCGGAAACACAAAAGGCCACGCGTGGCGGCTTCAAAGAGCAGAGATTCACTTTCTCGCTGTGTGGGGGCTTGAAAGTCCAAATGACGTTGAGCCCTTCTGGGAACCTCTGTCTGTCTGCTGGTGATACTGTGTGGTGTCTGTCTCCCTCCCGGGGGCACCTCTGTGACCATTCTGTACTATGAATCATGTAGACATGCTCGCATTTAAAACCCACCCTACTGTGGTACAGCCTCGTTAATATAAAAAAAGAAATAACCTGTTTCTACACGGGGTCTGTTTACAGCTTTAACAAACAAACAACCAGCAAGCAAGCAAGCGCCTCATTGTCACGGCGTCACAGTCACCCTCTCCGGGGTCACCGTGGCTGTCAGGAGCAGAGTCTCATCTTAACCTTACAGCTAGCCATCTCAAGCTTACCCAACAGCACCACCTGAGCACCGGGACAGGAACTCCGGCCACCTATCACTGCCACCAAGTCCGTTCCAACTCGTCGCCACTCTGTAGGACACAGCAGAACTGCTCCCTGGGGTTTCTGAGAGGCCCCCCTTTCTTTTTAAACATAGTTTTGTTGGCATATAATTCATACGGTACACCCTTCAATAGTTCGGTCGGATCGGTTCTAGAACATTGTCTTCCTTCCTGTGCTCATTGCTGCTAGCTCCCCATTTCCCTCCGACCTCCCCTCGCAGACCCCAGTAAGCGATGAATCCAGTTCCCGGCTCTCTGGAGTTACCGATCCTAGATGTCATAGACTGTACGTGTTTACAGGGCAGACGGCCTCATCGCTCTTCCACAAGCAACCGATGGGTTCGACCTGCAACACATAGCAAGGGCTTTAAAGCTGCTTATTCTCTGGAAACACCGTGTTTCAAGCAACTTTCTGAAGCTCGCTTGTAGGCATCGCCCCTTCCTTCACTTCCAGTGCTATTTCTAATGGGTGCTACAGGATGTCTACAGGATGCAGAAGGTTGGGAGTGGTTCCTCAGCCCACCTGGCTCTGATCCTACCATAGCAGGGACACCGCCCCTGTTCTAGATCCTTGAGGAACTGCACCCCGGTACCCACATCACAAGCAAGGGAGACCAGGCCTCCTGCACTTGGAAATCAACCCAAGGAAAGACTGTGTCCTTTCCTGCTGTGCCACCTGCAGCAACAACCCAGGGTCCAGATTCGAGTGCTGCGTGGTAACTTGTAGATTTTTACATTTTTATTTTATTTCAAAAATAGCAGGGAAGCTACAAGAATCATACCCCCAAAATATTCTTTCCTAATTTGAGGGCTGGTTGCCAACAGAGCGCCCCACTACTCTCAAGCACTTCAGTGTGCCTTACCTACCAACCGGGGCGTTCTCCCTCATCGTCCGAATACAACCTTCACACAACCACCTTGGAGGGTGACGGAGCCACAACTGATCAAGCTCCAGAGTCCCTGGATGACGAAGGGGCTCGCTTTCTAATGGAAAGATCAGCAGTTCAAGTCCACTCGGGGGAATATTGAAAGAAAAGTTTACTTCCCAAAACTCAGTCATTGAAAACCCAATGGAGCCGCGTTCTCCCCTGGCACCCAGGGGTCACCCTGCGTCAGCGTCAACTCTGTGCCTAATGAAGCCCCAACGGTGGCCACTGTGGAAAATAGACCACACGGCTGCACTGGGAGGAAACTCACACCGACAGACCCTCTCCTCTGCAGATGTCATTGCAGCGCTGCCAATTGTTGCAATGAGGTCTTTCAAGGAAAAGCATTCACTACAGAGTTGCTCTCCTCACTACATTGTCCCGTCTCCGTTAGTCTCCCTCCGTCCGACATAGTTGCTGCCGTCCCTCGCTGGACTAGTGACGCTGACATATGGGAAGCTTTCAGGCCGGTTATTTTGCAGAACACCCCTCCTTGTGGGTTTTTCTGACCATTTCTTGCTATTTGGTTCGCCCCACACATACATCTTTAGAGGCCACATCACGGCAGGGATGTTGGGATCTTCTCGCTGCATCTGGTCAAGCGGCACACGATTCTAACGCAGCCTAATGCTGGCGGTTTTCATGTGAGACCGCTGATGAAGATGACAACTGCCATATGTCTCCCCGGTCACGTTCATGTTTTTCATTCGTAATTAAATTTTGTAGGGAGGTATTTTGAAACTATGCAAATGTACCATTCCTCATTAAAAAACATTTTTTTAAACATGCATTGGTGTTATATCGTTGGAGCAGTAAATTCTACAATGGTCACAAATTAGTTGAAATGTAGGGAAACTCTCGGGTTTTTCTTTTATTTATTCAGCTATTTAATTTTACCAGTAGAACCTTGTAGTTTCCTATTTTATTTCATGGGCTATAATCAGGTACAGTTTTATTTTATTTATATTTTGCCCCAATTGTTCTGGATTTGGCCCAGAGGAGCCCTTTCTTCCGGCTTCTTCCTTCTCCGGGCATGCGTTCCTAGTTCTTGGGGCCCTTTACTTTCCGCCCCAGCCCTGCTGTGAGTCAGCTTCAACTCATGGTAGAAAGGAACACTGACCGTCTTCATCATCTTCAGTGGGCGTTACACTGAGCTTTCCAGAGAAACAAAACCATGGCACACATCCATAGGAAAGAGTTTTATATCCAGGACATGGTCCAGTCCAGTCCAATTCAAGTCCATGAATCAGATGCCACCTGGAACCCCCTTCGCATCCAACCGGCTGCTGGCTGATGTTGAGTTGGAGAGCTCACAGGCCAGTAGGTGCAGAGTCTCATGAATCCAAGGTCAGGAGGAACATGGCAGCATGGCAGCGGTTTCCAGAGTCAGTGACCCATGTAGACCACTAACCCCAGAGCCAAATGCAAAGTCTAAGCAAGCAGGAAGGCAAAGAGGAACAGAAGACAGACCAGTTCTCCACGGCATCTCTTGTAAAAAGGGCTACACACCAAAAGAGACCTCATTAGGCTGTGTCCTAGCTAAGAGGTTGGACCCCACCCCTGCCTTCGCACAGATGCATCAAGTTGACATGAAATCTAACCACCACAGTTGGCATCCTTGCATCCACTGGAATGGCATCGTCTCTATCCATCTCACTGGTGGTTCTTTTTCCTGACCCGTTGCTTTACCACACCTGATAACTTTTCCAAAAATCGGTCTGTCCTGAGGATGTTTCCAAAGCACGCAAACCCACGTGTTGCCGTTTTCATTTGCAGGAAGCATTCTGGTTGAGTTTCCTCACAGATGGATTTGTTTGTTCTCCAAGGAGTGCTGATTCCTTTCATGGTGGATAGTAGCCACCAACCCAGATCTGTACACTAGGTATGTCTTCTGCTAGGGAGGTGGCTCTGTTCCGGGGACCTCTAGGTCTATCTCTATCTATTGAAAATCGTGAGTTGACACTGATCCCAATCCAACACCAACAGAGTTATCCTAGTGTTTTCCTTTCCACATCCTCTCTTCAACAGTGAGAGACTGACTCCCCTTGTGCTCAATATACACGCCCATCACCATCAAGTCAAGTTGATCCTAACTCACAGCAAACGTCTTGGACAGAGTAGGACAACTGTCCCAGAGGGTTTCCAGGGCTTTCCTCTTTTTTGACTGTAAGCCAAAACCCAAACTCACTGCCACTGGGTCAATTCCAACTCAGAGTGACCCAATAGGACAGGGTAGAACTGCCTCCGTGGGTTTTAGAGACGGTATCTCTTCACATGAGTAGAAAGCCCCATAGAACTCTTAATGTGTAGCTGGGTGCACGTGCACCTGGACTAACATTATGACACCACCATGTTATGCCGAACTGCTGTGGCAGCAGTCATATTGAACAGGGTAGAACTTCCCTTGTGAGTTGATGGGAGTAGAAAACTCCGTCTTTCAGCCACAAAGTGGCTGGTGGTTTCAATCTGCTGACCTTTTAGATTGCAACCCAATATATAACCATAACACAACCTGGGTCCATACAGGTCTGCTCTAGGATTGATTCTTTTTGGTGGTGGTGGGCCAGTGGGAGGTCATTTTTCAGTTTCTAGCAGCCCTGGGCATTTCTCAGTATTCCTTGGCTTCCAGATAGCTTCTATCCCAGCATCTTCTCCCTTTGTGTGTCTCCATGTCTATTCTGCCCTTTTTAAGACACCATTCATAAGTGATTAGGTTTAGGACCCAGTGAACTTATACTCCAAGTAAGGTTATCTCCAGCATAAGAAAACATCTATTTCCAAACAGGGTTATATTCAAAGGCGCCAGGGGTTGGAACTTCAACATATACAGTTCAATTTATGACACTTGCCATTGTAGTACAACTGATATGCACATATAACTAGTAAGAGCTAACAGCATGACTATAACTCTTGCTACTATTGTGCTGAATTGCCTCAGTGGCTGTGTTGATGGGCTCAAGCACAGGATCAATTGTGAGGATGACACAGGCCGAGAAGTGCTTCCTTCTGTTGTGCATAGGGTGGCTATGGGTTAGGACTGCCTCGATGGTATCCAACAACAACACTACAAGTATTAAGAACAGGTACTATTCTAAGCAGCGTACATATTTGATCTCCATGGCAGCCATAGTGGTATTTGTGTTAGTCTGGGTAGACCAGAGTAACAAATCCATAGACACTCACATGTGTAATAGAAAGAGCTTAATATACAAGAGCAACTGAATATGGAGAAAATGTCCTAGCCCAGTCCAGATCAAGTCCATAAGTCCGATATTAGTCCATATGTCCGGTACCAATCTATAAAGTCCTCTTCAGACCCACTCAACACATACAATGATGCCAAATGCAGAATGATCACAGGCCACTGGGTGAGAAGTCTTGTGGATCCACTGGAGTTGTAAGCATCTCAGCACTGGCAGGGGTCTCCACGTGGCTTCTCCAGGTCCAGGGCTCTAACTGCTATCAGCATGGATCATTGTGTCTTGTCTGTAGAGAGTGCCTCAGGGAGTCATCAGAGAGAGAGAATGTCTTCCACCTCCAAGGAGGAAATCAGGAGTTCCCAGAATCCTCAAGAGAAGGGCATGCCCACACAGACTTGGCTATATCCTGATTGACAGTCTAGACTCCAGCACTACACCCTTAATCCTCAAACTGACACTAGATTATGTAACTACCACAGTATGATTGGTGATGCAGTGGAAGAATTCCCATCTTCCATGTGGGAGACTCAGGTTCTTTTACTGGCCAAGGCACCTCATGTGAAGCTACCATCTACCATCAATGGTAGCTTACAGGATGCTATGATGCTAAACAGCTTTCCATGTAACTTCTAGACCAAGGCAGACCTAGGAAGAAAGGCCTGGTGATCACCTTCTAAAATTCAGCATATTCAACAGTCACTAACAATAGCAATATTTCCTAGGTATTGTGATCTCACTTTATCCATGAGGAAGCAGAGGAGCACCAATAGGATTAGTAATTGGCCCCAAGCCACACAGACAACAAACACGCACCTGCATTCTAGAAAAGAAGTCCCTATGGAAAGGTATTTTGGGGGCCATCCATGCAGTTGCTCCAATGAGCAGATGGGGCAGTGGGCCAAGACTGACCACTATTTCTCAACTTTCAGTCCTCAGCTGCCCCACAGCAATTTTGTCTCTAGTATGCACCCAAATAATACCTGGGTCCAAGGTCACTGAGAACAGGCCCTTGACCTTCTCCAGGGTGTCTGAACGGACTTTTCCCCTGAGATAGGACATAGCTTCCCATGGCACAGGTTCTTTGAGGGGGTGAGATATAATTGAAGTGTAGTAATCTGCAATGTAATTTAGACAGAGACGAAACCATATTGTCCTGGAAAGTGTTATTCAAAGATAGTGCTTGTGTGTGTTTATGTGTGTATGTGTGCGCACGCGCGCACGCACACGCACGCGCAAATTTTAAGAGCTTTACCTAGATCAGTGGAAGAAAAATGTGGAGATGTATGTCCCAAAATCAGCCATTAAAAACTGTACAGCCCACCATGGTCTGATCCACAGCCTGCCATGGATCAGCAGGCTCCTTCCCTTGTGCATGGGCTCTCTATGAGCCAGGCCAACTGGACAGCAGCTGTCATCCACCACCAACCCCTGATCATTATTACAGTTTGCACACTTCTTTGACATAGATCATCTTTTGAAACATTCTGTTTTATTTTACCTTCCATAACCAAACTAATCAAACTCACTGCTATCAAGTCAAGTCTGACTCATAGTGACTCTAAAGGGTAGAGTAGAGCTGCCTCTGTGGGTTTCCAAGACTGAGCCTTTTAATGGCAGTAGAAATTCTCATCTTCTGAGATGCTGCTGGTGGATTCAAACTATTGACCTTGTGAGTCCTAACCTGCTACATCACCAAGGCTTAAAGCATCCAGTAAGGATTCTCAACTGTGATCATAACTGGCTGAAAGATAAAGTTTTCTTTTTTTATTAAATTTTTAAAAATCATTTTATTAGGGGCTCATACAACTCTTCTCACACTCCATACATACATCAATTGTGTACAGTACACTTGTACATTCATTTCCCTCATCATTCTCAAAACATCTGCTCTCCACTTAAGCCCCTGCATTAGCTCCTCATTTTCCCCTCCATCCCTACTCCCCACTCCCTCATGAACCCTTGATAATTTATAAATTATTATTTTGTCTTATCTTGCCCTGTCCGACGTCTCCCTTCACCCACTTTTTTGTCCATCCCCTAGAGAGGAGGTCACATGTAGATCCTTGAAATAGGTTCCCCCTTTCCAATCCACCCTCCCTATGCCTTCCCAGTATCACCACTCACACCACTGGATTCCCTGTGTTTCCAGTTCCTATCTGTACCAGTGTATTTCCTCTCTTCCAGCCAGACTTGCAAGGTAGAATTGGGATCATGATGGGGTGGGGGGTGGGGGGCAAGGAAGCATTTAGAAATTAGAGGAAAGTTGTATTTTTCATTGTTGCTACATCGCACCCTGACTGGCTTGTCTCCTCCCTGAGACCCTTCTGTAAGGGGATGTCCAGTGGCCTACAAATGGGCTTTGGGTCTCCACTCTGCACTCCCCCCCTCATTCACTATGGTAGGATTTTTTGTTCTGGTGATGCCTGATACCTGATCTCTTCGACATCTTGTGATCTCACAGGCTGGTGTGCTTCTTTCATGTGGGCTTTGTTGCTTCTGAGCTAGATGGCCGCTTGTTTACCTTCAAGCCTTTAAGACCCCAAATGCTATATCTTTTGATAGCTGGGCACCATCAGCTTTCTTTGCCACATTTGCTTATGCACCCATTTGTCTTTAGCGACTGTATTGTGGAGGTGAGCACACAATGATATGATTTTTTGTTCTTTGATGCCTAATAACTGATCCCTTCATCACCTTGTGATCATGCAGGCTGGTGTGCTTCTTCCATGTGGTATTTGTTGCTTCCGAGCTAGATGACTGCTTGTTTACCTTCAAGTCTTTAAGACCCCAGACACTATATCTTTTGATAGCCGGGCACCATCAGCTTTCTTCACCACATGTGCTTATTCATCTGCTTTGTCTTCAGCAGTCGTGTCAGGAAGGTGAGCATCATAGACTGCCAATTTAGTAGAAGAAAATATTCTTGCATTGAGGGAGTACTTGAGTGGAGGCCCAATGTCCTACTGCTACCTTAATACTAAACCTATAAATATAGGCACATAGATCTATTTCCCAATCCTCATATATAAATATATTTTCATATATACATGTCTTTATCTAGACCTCTATAAATGCCCTTTGCCTTCCAGCTCTTTCCTCTATTTCCTTTGACTTTCCTCCTGTCCCACTATCATGTTCAGTCCTCACCAGGGTTTCAGCAATTCCTCTTGGTTACATTATCCTTGATCATGCCCTACCAGGCTTCCCACACCCTCCTCACCACCGATTTGGATCACTTGTTGTTCCCTTGTCCCTGGGTTTGCTAACACCACTACCTTTCCCCCACCTCCCCCTCTCCTATGTCCCCCTGGGACTGTTGGTCCCATTGTTTTCTCCTCCAGATTGTTCATCCAGCCTGTCTTATTTAGATAGAACTGCAGAGATGATAACATACACAAAAACAAGACAGAGCAAAACCAAGCAACAAAACAACAACAAACCAATGACAACAATACAAAACAAAACACAAGAAAGAAAAGCTTGTAGTTAGTTCAAGGATCATTTGTTGGCCTCTAGGAGTGTTTTCCAGTCCAGTCTGTTGGGGCACCACGCCCTGGCCCCAAAGTCCACCTTCAGCATTCCCTGGGGACCTCACCGCTCCATTCCCTTGCTGTTCTGTTGCACCCCCTTAATGTTTTGCCTTGGTGTGGCGGGATCAGATCGGGTGCAATTGCCTCACTGTGTTTCTGGTGCTGTCTCCTATAGGGGTATGGGTCAGTGAGGGGCATCATGTTTCATACTGGGGCCGGTCATGTGGTTCTCTCTGTGGACTAGCTGCTCTAATTGGGAACATTGTCCTCATGGCCTAGTGGGCCAGAATGTGCTCCACTCTCTCCTCCTCCCCTTTCATCTGCTCCCATGTGCTCTGATCAGATATGTCCCTTTCCCAGAACTGCAGATTCAATGCCTTCCTTTGAAATAAATTCTTCTGGGGGTAGGGGCAGGTGTCCACTTAGTAGTTGGGGTTGGGGCTGGCCCCCCAGACTTCTCCACTGGTTCCCTACTCGATGCTGGCATGTTGCATTCACATCTTGGAGCACTGGGTTGAAGTCTGGTCCCTCTTTCCCTGTGGAGATATAAACAATACCCTCCCTTTGGCTGGGTTAGTTCCCTGTGCCCCTGCTACCCATTTCTTTATTATTATTATTATTTTCCTTTCCCCACCTCCTATTTAGTTGTCTACCATGTGTATCCCTGTATTTGGTCTGGTTCCTGCCATATTACCTGGTGCTCACCCCAGGAAAGTTTGTATACAGTAGCTTTTTCCCTATGCCCCCTTTGCATTTTTTTTAAAGCTTACCTCAGTGGACTTTGACTTCTTTCCATCCTTAAGCCAATGCTAGACAGATAAAGTTTTCTTTTGACTTTCAACCACCCAGGAAAGGATGCATCTTTGGCATAGGGAATATATAGGTGTGCTACAACTGGAGGGCAATTGAACAACAACACGCACTAAGCAAAATAAACATGTTACATGTGTAAGTGGTGTGCAAACATTTCAGAGCTCTCGGTTTCACAGGCACTCCTCCCAGACATGGTTTACAGAACTGGGAGCTCCTGGAATCCTACAGAGGACTCTTAACTAGTTTGGGGACCTGGTTCATTGCAAAGACTCTCAAGTCAGCACCTGGCCCATTGAATTACTGAGTGGGGGATTCTTGAGTTATTGAAGTCCTGGTTCCTCTAAGTGTGGATGAGATCCTAATTGGAAATAGGGGCTTTCTGAGACAGAAGAGGGGGGTTCTAATCCCAGTGGTACCACGAAGGTTGATGTCACCCAGTATGGTGACACATAGTCTCACAACCCTTCACACAAACCCATTCCCAGGGCCAGTCATCAACACCCGCTCACCTCGAAGGAGAGCTGAGCACTCCTATCCTGTTTCCCTCCTGCCCCAACCCCCATAGATTCTCTGGAACTCCTTCCCTCTCCCATTCCATTGGCCAAGACTGACACCCTCCTTTCCACCACTGGCCTTGACCCATGGAGTGGGGAGACAGTGAAGAATTACCTAGTGAAGGATAGGTGGCGCCAACTTCGGTGATGCCTCTACCTTGGCAGCCTGACTCCCTGACCCAACAGTCTGAGCTCATGAAGCCACTGCTACAAACCAAGCAGGAAGACAGATGGTGGACGGAACCTCCCCAAGAGCTGGTGCCCTGACTTGGACTTCTAGTTTCCAACACTGTGAGGTGACAACGCCATGTTCTTTGAAGGCCATCATTTGTGACCTTTGCTTATGGCAGTTCTAGGTGACTATGACAGCGAGTTTAGTGCAAACATTTCCTGGGTGAGAGTAGAAAAATGCTTCTTGGACAACACGGCTAGACAGTTTACTGAGCCAGCTCTGGAATGTCCCGGCTACCCCCATGGTCACTTGTCAGCTGCCCTTCATGCTGGACTTGGACGTGAGAGGTGCCAGCCATGAACAATGTATTTGATGATGAGGAAGCAGCTGCTTGAGGGTAGTTTGCCGGTCTATAGGGAAAAAATGGAGCCCCGGTGGTCTGCAATTTACAAGGTCAACAGTTCAAAACCACCCGCTGCTCCGCAGGAGACACATGAGGCTTTCTACTGGCATTCACAATCACAGCCTCAGAAGCTCACAAGGGGCTGTTCTACCGTGTCCTACAGGGCACGATGAGTCAGCGGGTCCACTCCATGGTGGTGAGAGTTGAGTAGGGGGAAAAATTGTAATTAACAACAGCAAGCTTGCACAATCATAAAATTTAGGATGTTATCTTTTGCTTGCCTTGGCTGTTTTTGGCTGCCATCCAGTGGTCCCCACGCAGGGCCACCCGTGTGTTACACAGAACTGCCCCACCGGGCCTCTGGGCTGTCCTCTGTCTAGAAGCAGCGTGCCAGCCCATTCTTTCACCGAGCTTCCAGTGGGCTGGCACTGCCAACGGGCTGGTTCGCAATCCATCGCAAACCAGTTGCACCAGCTGGGTTCGTTTCGTGGGCAAACCTAGGCAGCTGGTTTTCGAATGAGTTGGCGGAGGAACTAGAGACCATTTCTGAGCAGGGGTGTCAGCTACATGAGGCTGAGGCCCTGGGTTCACGGAACTTCTTATTCTACGCGGCACACGTCTAAACAGCGCGCACGCCTTCATGGTGCCTAATTTTATCTCCGTCTGCACCTCATTACTGTCTGGGAGCTTGTTCCGTACAAACAATGGCTGGTTTCTAGCATAACAAGGAGGCCTGTGGCGTCTGTATCGAACCTATTCCTCAGAGAATGAGAAAGCTCCAACCGGGAAAGAGGAGATTCTTGTTAAGCCCTGGAAATAGGCCGAAATGGAAATGTGTGCTCCCTTCGACAACGTGCCTAATTGCCCATAAATGTCATTAAGTTGAGAAATGTTTTCCACCAAATTAACTTTGACTCATGATGTCTAATTAGTGGGAGAAGCTGGAAGATAACAAGGTATCAGTCACTGTTTGAGAAAACATGGTTAGCGGTGAGGGGAAGCAGGTATTAGAAGGGTCAAGATCAAGCCTGCGCGTGGTAATTAAGCACAATGTCTCTGTTTGGGCGCCAAGAATGCTCCAACCGCCTCACAGATGTTTATTTTTGTGGTGTGTGTGTCTGTGTGTGCGTGTGTGTGTGTCTGTGTGTGCGTGTGTGTGTCTGTGTGTGTGTGAATGTGGTCTTTTTAAGAATTCATTGTTCAGGGGGCGGGGGAGAAATGCATCAGCGATGTACACAAACTTCTTTGAGGGTAAAATGGCTTTACAGAACCAAGTTCGTGTTGCGTCTTCCTGCGAGAGGAAGGGGGTGCTGTCACACTGCAAGGTGGGAGGCGCACAGATGGCCATCAACTGATGAATGGATAGGCAAATGGGGGCACACGCGAATCGGGGTGCCTTAGCGTACACGCAGTGGCACAGTAGTCAGTTGCGGAGAGGAATGCCGTGCGGATGCGCGCATCCTCCTGCGGACATGAACTTTGCGACCATGATGCTGAATCAGAGAAGCCCAAGACACCAGGCCACAGGTGGTTATCCACCCGTATAAAACGTTCAGAAGAGGCAACTCCAGGGAGACGGAAGGCAGGTGGGTGGTTTCTAGGGACTGGGCAGGGGACGAGGGGAGGGTGTGTGTGGAGAGGGTGGGGACTGGAGACTGGAGAATGACTTCATGAGCAAATAGGCACAGGATGTCCACTGGATGAAGACACTGTTCCTGGACTGCATGGGGGTAGTGGTTACACAATGCCGGTGGATTCAGTGCCACTGGGAAGATGGTCACCCTGCTCTCTAAACGAAGAAAGCAGCAAAATGTGGGTTTCATGTTCCCTGGTACCTAAACACACACACACACACACACACACACACGCACACACACACACATACACACACACCATGATTCTGAGGTTTCACCAGACTAGACCACACAGAGAAGGGTGGAGCTGAGGCTCTGTGGCTGACATATTTAACACCGAGAGTGTGGGTTGTGACCACCTTCGCCTCCTCTGTTACAGGCAGCAGGGCTGGGAAATCCACGTGGAAATTGTTAGTGGCTGTGCTTTGAGGCACCTGGCAGCAGACACCAGAACGCCTGTCAAGCATGACCAGAATGCTGGGCTCTGACCTCACGCTGCCAGTACTCTGGGCAGAGGGTGTGCCCAGCCTCTCACCTCTCCTGAGAAGGGGGATCCAAATGACTGTTGGGTCTCCCCTGCTCAGTCCCTGAGGCTGGTTTAACCATCCCCTCTGCTAGTCTGCAGGAGAAGGACAGTTCTTCTCTTCCGATCATTTTATTGGGGGCTCTTACAGCTCTCATAATAATCCATACACATGTTTCCATCATCATTTTCAAAGCATTTTCTTTCTACTTGCGCCCTTAGTATCAGCTCCTCTTTTCCCACTCCCTCCCCCACCCTCTTGCCCTCGTGAACCCTTGACAAATTATAAATAAATACTATTTTCGTAGCTTACACTGTCCGCTGTGTCACCTTATCACCATTTCTGTTGTTCGTCCCCCTACATGAGATCAGCATGGAAGCCAGCAATGTGCGTGGAGACATCCACACGGGAGCTCCACTGCTTGTGAATGAAGCTGTGACCACCCCCAGATGGGGGTGGAGTCCTAACCCGGACACTTGTGGCTGTATTGTGTTTGAAAGGATAGTGGTCTTGATATGCTAATCATTTCTTAGCCCCGCCCCATAGGATGGGCTGGAAACCTCATCACTGTGAGTTATGAAAAGAGCAGAGTATGAAATTGATGAGGGCAAAGAATGTACAGATGTGTTTTACACAATTGATGTATGTATGGATTGTGATCAGAGTTGTATGAGCCCCTAATAAAATGTTTTAAAGAAGAAGAAAAGAGCAGAGTAGACACAGATGCCCAAACACAGAGAGACAGACGACACTTCTCAAGGATCGTCTGGAAGCCAAGGCACCAAGCAATCCTGAGACTACCTGTAAGAATCAACCCAGCGGAAACACTGGCCTGGACTTCTAGCCTCCAAGAATACAAGAAACTTAATCTCTGTTCTTCAGCGCCACCCCTTTATGGTATTTCTGGTACAGCAGCATAAGCAAGCAGGGCAGTCACCGAGGATGCTCAGCTGCTGCCCCCAGTGCTGGGAAAATGTACACTCCAAGAAAGCAACGGAAGGGTGCTCACCATGAGGTGCTGGACTTGACATCCAATGTGCTTCCCCACCAGCCCCCCACTCCCGGGGGAGGGGGCACTCCACATGAAGGCAGAAGCGTTTGACGTTGGGGGTTTTGTGACCTGCCTTTCTCTCAGCAGTCAGGCCAGCCGTGGAGAAGCAGTTGTGATTTTGAGGGCCCTTACCCACAGTTCACAGGTGGGGTGAGGGGGACAGGGAGGCTGTGGAGAGCCCCCAGGAGTGGAGAGAGAGGGAGAGAGGGGTTCTGTATTGTGCACGGAAAGGCGCATTTGTAAACCAGGGGGAGCCGTTAGCCACAGTTGTTGGCTTTTCATCTCTGGGGTGGGAGCAGAAGTTGCTGACATGCATTAATGGTATCAAACTGGGAAAAGCTACCAGGGGCCTGGCAGAAGCGAAAACTCAAAATACTCCCTGCCTTTGAGGGCATTCTGACTCCACGTGACTCCACAGGACAGAGTAGAACTGGCCTTGTGGATTTCCGAGACGGTCAACCCTTATGGGAGCAGAGAGCCTCCTCTTTCCCCCAAGGAGGAGCTGCTGGTTTTCAACTGCAGACCTTGCTGTTACAGCCCAACGGAGCGGAGAGGGATAAATGAGTGGAGCATAGTGGATCCGTGACATTACCCATCTTCCCACAGGGCCGGACAACACAGAGAGAACCCTACTGTCATCTGTGGCCTTTAATGGACAGCAGGGCCTCAATGTTGTTCATCAGCTGTAGCAAGGGGCCCATGAATTCAGAGTGTTGGTCACAGGAACAATGCTTTAGCCGGGAGACAAGGCAGCCGGGAACGCGGCACTTTCGGTGCATTTTTTTCTGTCAACCTGCAATTGCTCTGGAAAACAAAATGCATTTTAAAAGTCTTAGTAAGCAAACAAGTGTAAGAAGCTTTATTCCTTAGCAAGGGTTGCTCATTCTCCTTGGGAAACGGTGTTGAAAGACTCAAGTGTCTAAGGAGTATGCTCCAGGAAGATTCCAGGAAAGCGGATCCTTTCAGCCCATCAGGGAGGAGTGGGGGAACCCCGTCATCCACGTAAAGGCGAAACTGAGGAACAGGGAGGAAGACGGACATGACAGGACAAGGGAGAGCAGAAACAGAAGTAGCTTTATGGTGGGGGGTGGGGTGCGGGGTGGGGGGGGAGCTCCGGACGAGGTTCCGTGACCTAGGCCAACAGGTCAGGGAAGTCATGCTCAGCAGCTGGGGGCGAGGCTTTTTAAAGGGGTGGTGAGGAATGTAGGGAAATTAGCATATGGGGCGTGGAAACCAGGAGAATTGCTGGTGGACTCCTTGCTGCTTTCTTTGAACCTGGAACATCTGGTTTCACTGGGTATCTTCTCTGGCGCCAGCTGCTGCTGACCTTGGGGATGTGCAGGGAAGCCCGTGCGGGGCCTGGACCCGCTTCAGCTTAGTCCACACGGGGCTGCCTAGTTCGGACCCGGCCCAAACAGTCCAGTCATCTTTCTCTGCATCCTTTATGTGGTCACCATGCCATGGTGTTGGGGAGATCTCCCTAGTGTCTGCCCTCCTGTGGGGCAGAGAGATGGGGCAGACCACATGGCTACCCCTGCCCAGCCCTCAACGGACCTTTGCGTCCTAGGAGTGAAGGGAAAAAATCAAATCCACAGACATCAAAGCTGAAGATAGAGAAGGTTCTTATGGGTTGTCCCCCCACAGTGAGCTATGTTGAAGTCTTAATTCCTAACACCTATCAGCTCGACTTTATTTGGGAATCGGCTTATTAGAGATGCCAAGATGAGGTCATTAGGTGTTTATGGCTCATGTCCTTGTAAGAAGAGGGAGATGTGGAAGTGGGCAGGGAAGATGGTCCTGTGAAGATTGAGGCAGTCTGTAGTTCACTGCCACAAGCCAAGGAATGTCTGCAGCCACCTGAGGCCCGGAATAAGACTCTTCTAGAAACTCCAGAGAGATCGTGGCTCTGCCAACACACGGAATTTGGATTCCTGGCCTTCGAATCATCAAGTTTTGTTGCTTTAAGTCACCCACATTGTGGTGTCGTATGATGCCAGTCACAGGAAACTATATGTAAGATGGATTTATGGGGTGGTTCTCCTCTGACAACTCCGTTGTCAGTTCCAACTTAACATTGCCGTGAACACAGGGGGGGGGGGTTGGGGGGTGGGAGGAGATTGCACAAGGCATTTCAATTCAAGTGCCTGGCGTGTAGTCAGTGCTCAGCCAATGCCTCCGCTGCCATGATGCTGTGTGTCTGTGGTTGCTGTTGCTGCCGTTGAGGCAGCGCTGACTGGCAATGACTTACGCTACCCTCACAGTGGCCAGCCTTCTTGGCTCACCGTGGCAGTGACCATACTGGCTCACTGTGAGCTTGGAACCGACTGGGTGACAATGCGTTTGGCTTGGCTGAGTGCCGCTGCATCTCACCGAGTGACTCCCTCCTCCTCACTGGTGCTCCGCAGGGACCAAACACGATGTCTTCCTCCTGCAATCGGTCCCTCCTGGTGATGGGCCCAGAGCAAGCAAGTCAGACAACATTCCGTTGTGATCTGGAAGATTCAAGTAGCTCGTCTTTATAAGTCGATTGCCTGCCAGGCATTGATTTTCCCGAGCCTGGAAGATCTGTTAGGCCTGTCCACCCTAGGAGACCATGCCAATGTGTAAAACGGGTGGTACACCCTCCAGAATCACCAAACCAAGCACTCTGTCACTGAGTGAATTGTGACTCACAGGGACCCGAAAGGACAGGGTAGAATGCTCCCTTCGGCTTTCACGGACTTTACGCCTTTACCGGAGCTCATATTTCTCCCCCAGAGCAATTTGTGGGTCTGAATTGCTGGCCTTGTGGTCAGCAGCTCAAAGCGTAGCCCACTGTGCCCTCCAGGGTCCTTCCCGGCAGCACCAAACCAACAAACCCACCCCTCACTGGCACTGAGTCCTTGCCGACTCTTAACACCCCTTAGAACTGCCCCTGTGAGTTTCCGAGAGGGCAGCACTTTGTGGGAGTAAAAAGCCTCATCTTTCTGCAGTGGAATGGCTGGTGGTTTTGAACTGCTGGACTTGCAGTTAGCAGCCCAACCTGTGACCAGTACGCCACCAGGGGTCCTCACCCGAGCTCCACAGCAACACACAAAGCTCCACAGCACAGCAAAAGGAGAGTGTGATGGGGCCCTGGAAGGTCAGAGGTTGATTTCTTAAAAGACAGGGTTCTCCTTTGCATTGGGCTCTCGGAGCAGTGGCTCTTACCCTTTGAGGAAGTTACTGGTGTTTTTGAGAATCCAAACCAAACTATAGAACTCTCACTCACCAGAACAGGCACAGTCATGTGTACCTGTGCACCCCTCACACACACTTCTACCTGCAACCTCAGGCCACTCACAGCCTGACCCCGCCCTGGGCCTCAGGTTAGGCCCTTTGGGCGTGGAGAGGTGGATATCCAGGTTGTCCAGGGACTGCTACATCAAACTTTCCAGGGCACTTGCGAAAGACCCAACCGCTCCAATCCGACATCAGAATCTCCCTTTGGGTTGGAAGGGATCTCCAAACAGATGAGAAGACGCTTCCCAGTCGAGTCCACCAGGGGTGGGGGGGGGGGGCGGGGGGCGGGAAAGCCTCCGTCCATGACTCAGTCATGTTCGTTGCACTCCGCTAATACTTGGGGAGAAGGAAGAGCTCCTATGACAGGTACAAATATTTTGTTGACAATTTCCAGGAAAATATACTCCAACGGGATTAATGAACATCCAGGATACAATCATGTTTTTTAGCTTGGAAAAGTAGGTAAGACACATGGAGATGATAGCTGGTGCTGAAACGAAGAAGGGACGCCTATCGTCTAAACACGCTGGGGCCATTTCAGTGGTTCTACCAAGCTGGTCATTTAAAGCACTAATGTGATCAAGGGGAACCCTGCGGGGGACGGGGGGGGAGGTAGTGGTTACTAAGTGGGCTGTGATCTTCACAGTCTGTAGCTCTCAACCACCAGTGACTCAGAGGAGAAAGACAGAGCTTTCTAGCCTGTAAAGATGTGCTCTCGGAAACTCACTGGGGCAGTTCTACCCTGTCCTGCAGGTTGCTCTGAGTCGGCATCGGCCCGACCGCAGGGAGTAACGTGATGAACCAAAACACTCACTGCCAATGCATTGAGTTGATATCGACTCATAGCCACCCAATTAAAGTGATAACAACAGTTGTCCCGTTGGATAATGCCAGTTTGTAACCTTGTGACCCTCCTGACCAAAGGCCACACCGTCCCCGCCACGAGTGAACCTAATGGACCACATCACTGGAATGGAATGACCAATGTCAGCTAGCAAATATGATGACTATGCAATAAGCTAGTTGATGGGGTGTCCATTTGTAATGGTTCTTGGCAAAATAGAGATGAAACTAACTTTATAGAAGATCTGCAAAGGTGAATTTTCTGTTTTAAACAACTGTGATGCCGGGATGTTATCTGTTTGCAAGTGCTGTGTAAAGAACCACAGATGGAGTAGCTTAAACCGACGGTCCTCCATGACCTTCCGCGTGGCTCTCTGTGGGCTGGCTGGAGTCTGGTGGGCTGAGCTGCTCAGGTGTAGGCGCCAGCAGCTGGAGTGGGCCTGTCTCACTGCAGGCTGGAATCCCCTGCAGGATCTCTACTGCATGTGCCTGTCACCCACCTTGGGTCACTGGCTGCCCAAACATCCATTTCTCATGTCGTTGCCAGAAGCTCAAAGTTGCAGATCCAATCCTGCAAGTGCTTTGCAAAACTGGTTACTTTGAGTCCACTAAGATCTTGTCGGTCAAAGTTACAAGGTCACATGAAATTCCAGGCTGAAGCTACTCAGCTCCCTCTGTCTCATCTGTGGGTCAACAAGCCCACTCCATCTGTCTGCTGGCGCCGTGCCCCGCCATCTCATGCCATCTTCAGGGTTTCAGCTCTGTCTCGTGAGTCTAGGAGGTTCTCAGTGTAGGGGGCCCCCCACCCCCGTCCAAAGGACACACTCTGCTACCTGCTCTTCTTGACAGTAGCAATGTCCTATTCCAGCCTAGTGGGATGGTAACACTGAGCAGTTCCCTCTAAGGAGGTCCATGCATCTTGTTCGAACTGTGTTTGTACAGTACGCCCCTGCAGGAGATCCAGGTACTGCAGTTACATTAGCAGGATGGCCAATCACCTTATTGGGTCACAAAGACCCTAGTTGCTTAGGCCCACTCAATCATTGTGTGAGAGTCCCAAGACCACAGCTAGAGGGACCATATAGGAGCAACCCACTGCGTGACAGTGATACTAAGACAATGTGCCTCCCTCCCCATTATGCTCTGATGGCCACTACCCTGCCCTTTGCCCAAGGCCCTTGGGAGGCACAAATGCTTTGCACTGACTGCTTGCCTCGACACAGCAGCTTGAACCCACCACACAAGCCCATGGGGGAAAGACCTGCTATCTGCTTCTGCTAAGATTGTCATCCAGAACAGTCTGTGGAGCAGTTCTCTGCACACATGAGGCTGCCAGGAGCTGGAATCGACTCAATGGTCACTAGCAAAAAGCACACCCTATCCGCCCAAGCTTTGCCCTACATGCTAAAGGGTACAGGGAGTTAGAATACCAGATGAAGAATCTAGAAGTCAGAGGTAGCAGTTACCACCAGGGTCTCATCCATACCCTACACTCCGAAGAGTCCTCCAAGGACTGCTTTTTCGAACACCTGTAACATTTAGCCTGGAGGCCACGTTTGGTTTGCACGCTCAGAAAATGCCAGGGAGTGTTCCAAAGTCATTCCTGCTAGTTGCCATCAAGTTGGTTCTGACTCATGGTGACCTCGTGCCCAACAGAATGAAATGCTGCCCAATCCCGCGCCACCTTCACAATCGCTGATGTGCTAGCGGCCATTGCTGACGCCACTGTGTTTTGAGTGCCTTCCAATCTAAGGGTTTGTCTTCCAGCTCACTCTGCCAGATGAGATTCTCTTGCTGTCCGCAGGGTTTCCGTGAGCTGCTTTTTGGAAAGCAGATCCCTGGGTCTTTCTTGGAACTCTTAGTCTGGAAGCTCTCCTAAAATCTACTCGCTATGGACACATTGTCGGGAGAGACCAGCCCCTGGAGCAGGACATCATGCTCGGTAAAGTAGAGGGGCAGCAAAGGAGAGGAAGGGCCTCAAGGAGCTGGAGCGACACAGCGTCTGCAACAACGGAATCAGCCATAGAAACAGTTGCGAGGATGTCACAGGACCGGGCAGTGTCTCCTTCTGTTGTGCATGAGGTCACCCTAGGTTGGGGTGGACTCAATGGCACCTGACCTCATGGGTCAGCCAGCTGGCATCTGAGGTGCTGATGGCATAGCTTCTACCATCATAGCAACAGGCAAGCCACCACACTGCAGCAGCTTCCACCCACGCCACTGGGGAGTCGATGGATAAGCAGCCTGACTTCCTTACTCTGTCGTGAGAATAACCCTGAGGCAAGTTCCTTGCGTCTCCCAGAATCCTCAGCAAGTTTGAACCCCAATTTCCCACAGTGGTGACTGCCTTTATAACACCAGGATCTCAATCCCCAACTCCCCTTGCAATATTACCTGGGTTCGCCTCTCTCTCTCTCTCTCTCTCTTTAAAATTCTTTTATTGGGGGCTTGTACAACTCTTATCACAATCCATACATATACATACATCAATTGTGTAAAGCACATCTGTACATTCTTTGCCCTAATTATTTTCAAAGCATTTTCTCTCCACTTAAGCCCTTTGCATTAAGTCCTCTTTTTCCCCCTCCCTCCCCACGCCCTCCTCCCTCATGAACCCTTGATAATTTATAAATTATTATTTTGTCATATCTTGCCCCCTTTTCTGTTGTCCATCCCCCAGGGAGGAGGTCACATGTAGATCTTTGTAATCGGTTCCCTCTTTCCAACCCACTCACCCTCTACCCTCCCAGTATCACCCCTTACCTCTCTCTCTCTCTCTCTCTCTCTCTCTCTCTCTCTCTCTCTCTCTCTCTCTCTCTCTCTCTCTCTCTCTCTCCCCTGACTTGATTCCAATTCATAGTGATTGTACAGGACAAGGTAGAAGGAAAAGCCTCATCTTTCTCCCTCAGAGTGACTAGTGGTTTCAAACTGCTGACTTTGTGGTTAGCAGCCCACTACACAACCACTACACATCCAAGGCTCCCTTCCAAAAAAGACTACTTACACACAACCCAAGTGATAGGTGTTAGGATTTGGGCCATTAAGCTCAGCCTGTCTGAGGCTTGGCTTTCCCCTCCATAAAGAGGGTGCACATAATATTGCCCCTTACCCCTCCCCTAGGGAACTCGGCACCGGAAAAGAGATACAATAGTGTCCAAGAGAAGTTAACACACTTATTGGAGTGGGAGGCATGGGGGTGTCTGTTTATGTTCATTTGAAAGACATTAGATGTCTCAGAAAGATGGCTTTAATCCCCCACAGGGTTTTGGAGGTGTCGACATGTGTCTGACCTCAGGGCGATTTGGAGCTGTGTCTTATCGGGAAGGAAAGAGAGGGCAAGGAAAAGGTTGGTAGGAAGGATGGATTGGATGGAAGGGAAGAGGAAAAGGGGAAGAAACGAAGGATGGAAGGGAGAACAAAAGAAAAAGAAATCTGTACCATCTTCTAATTTTATTTTTTAATAATATTTTATTGTGTTTTTTTGGAGAAACGTTATACAGTTTGGGTTTCATTTTGCAGTTTTGTCACAACTTGCTCGCTGCCCTTGGCTGCATCTCCCACACTGTCTGATTTCTCATTCACTGCACTCTGCATGTAGTTGGGGTTTTCTGTTCGTTTTCTTGCTCATCTGGGTTCCCTCTCCCCTTGCCCTTTACGCGTTTCTTTAACATGATTGGTGACCAGTTGGTCTCCTATAGATGATTTTTTGAAAGTGCCCAGCACTCACTGTGAGAGTTTTTTCTTTTATGAGCCAATTGGTCACTTAGCCGAAAGGCGAGCTCAGGAGCTAGCTTCTCGCTTTAAGCTCAACACCACCACTAGTGCTTCTGCACCCTCCCTGAAGGGTCTGGACAATCTCTGACCTCGGGGCACCAGGCATCAGGAAAAAAAAAAAACAGCTTCTGCTGCCCCAGAATTTAAAGAGAGGCAGCCTTCCCCCCCCCCCACCCCCCTCTCCTTCCCAGTCAGAGAGCCACCAACACCTGGAGGCTAACTGACTGGATGTGCCCAACTTGGCAAACACCCCTTTGGAGAAGGAGAATCCTCTTTTTAAACATGTGGTGTTATAACAACAAAATCAGGGAAAGGACAAAAACCGTTCAATTAAAGACTATTTGGATCAGAAAACGACACCGGGAGGGAAACGTGTGATGGTCCCCGGTGGGTTCTCAGTTTACCCCGTTGTTTCAGAGCTCGGCAGCCCAGCACATATGGTCCGAAATATTATCCAAACACCATCGCACATGTGCACAAAGGGGCAGCCAGGTCCCCAACCCTGGGTCTGCACCACATTTTAAGGTGGCTGGCTCTTTTTAACACGAGTTTTGTGCTATAAGAGAAGGGGCAGGGGACCAGAGCGAGGTAATCTCCCAGAACCAGCTTCCAGTCCCTCCAGCCCACACATAAGACTATGGCTTTATAATTAGAAAACTATGCAAGGCACAGAGGCCCTTGGGAGAGTCCCCGGGGCCACGGCTGATGCTGAGATAAAAAAAATGCATATGTTACTAGTCTCCCCTCTTTGCATGGCAACAGAGGGAAGAATGCCTAGCTAGTGACAGATCCAGTGAGTTACAAACTCGGAAAATGGGAAGATTCACACTCAGCAGGTAATGGCTGTGACTCCTGCATGTCTCAGGACTCACCCTCCAGCCGTTTCGGATGAGGGATTGGAACAAGCCAGACACACACCATTCTGCCCCATAATGTTGCTGGGCTCACCCTGCGCATGTTTAGACATTTTGTGGCCAGTTTGTCTCTCTTCTTTCTGCTTCTTTTGTGTCTTCAATGTTCCACCAGAGCCCGACAAGTTTCAGTCTCACATCGATTCAGATGATGAATCCACACAAAATCTCCTCTCAGTGGCCCTCCAGGAAGATTTGCAATGGAAATGGCACCCAGTCCTTAATGACAGAGCCCAGCATGACATTTGCAGTGTGATTACTGTGTCTGATTTGGAATTCAAATTACAGGCAAGACAAGGGCCCTGGACGAAAGTTTCTGACTGAGGTTCATTAACTGTGTGCACTGGCCGGCCGTGCCTCGTGGACAGCCTTCTGTCGGCGACAACCCACGTCTTCCCACCAACACGTGAAGAAGGTAAATTGACCAAGAGGCCGCCTTTCTGGGACGTGAGCTATTTGCAGAACCGAGACCAGCACACACAGAGCCCCACAGCTCCTGCTCTGGGTCCTCCACGGTCCTCTGCGGCAGCTGCTACCCTACCGCCCCAGGGCTTCAAACCCATCAGAGTTACCAGGAAAGATCCCCCGGGATCCGCTTCCAACAGGATGACCACCAGGACTGGGCCTGGGAAGCACAGTTCCATTCTGTCACCCACAGGGGCGCCAAAAGTCAGAGAACTCAGCCGCACCTAGCAAAGACAAGTGCTGGACGAGGCCCAGGCGACGGAGCCGGGTACCTGTTGACCGGCCTCTGTCCTCTCCAGCTCAAATCCTCTGTTGCTGTCACTGCCACATGCTTCCCGGCTCATCTGGGTGGCCCAGCCTCATTAGGAAGAGATTCGGGGCCTGTGCGTTAATTGAGGCCCGTTCCTGCCACCTGCCACTTGGAGCCTCATGTGTTCCTAACTGCTCCTAATTGTCATCATACGGCAGGATCCCGGCAACAACTTGCGAACAGATTCTGAGCAGTGTGATGGTGGGGGAGTGGGGTTCAGGGAGCCACGGGCACCGTCACCACTTCTCAGGGGGCAGAGGCTTGCGGAGGAAAGACACTCAGAGCCAACCTTAAGAGTGGAAGCTGACTGTGCTCACGCGGTGCTGTGTTCTAAAGGGACAGGGACCTTCGCAGGGAGTTCTTGTTGGGGGTGCAGAATGCTGTGTTTGGACAGGGACAGAGCTGATGAGAAACTAGTGGCTCACAGACCTGCGTTTGCACACCCGGTAGAAATGGCATGGTCCCCTCTGCAGATCTGCATTAGCATCTGCGTGCGGATAACCGGACACCCGCCAGCGGGCCAAGGCCGTGCGGTGCCCCACTGTGCGCGGGGGTGAGTGGAAGAAGCGCGTGTGCACATGCCTGAGCTCCAGGCCTGGGCAGCCCCGGGGACATGGGGCGGGAAGGGGTAGAGACAGCGTTGCAGGAGAGTCCAACCCACACCAAAAAAACCCCTCTGCCATCGAGTCGATGTGACTCTTCCTCGTGACTGCAGCACAGGGTAGAACTGTCCCCTACCCACCCCACCCCCCCGCCCCGTAGTTTCTGAGACGGTGCCCCTTTAAGGGAATAGAAAGCTGCGGCTCTGCAGGGAGGAGCGGCTAGTGGTTTCGAACTGCTGATCGCAGCCCAACGGGTCACCACTATGCCGCCAGGGCTTCTTGATCAGCCCACACAGAGGGTCGGGAATGGAAAGCCGGATGGAGGGAAAGTACAGCACCCCGTTTTGAAGCTGGAAGGAACCACAGTGTGGGTGTAGACCGTGCCCTCCTCCAGGGATCAAGAGAAACAGAGGCTGGGGAATGGGGTGCGAAAACTACACCCCGACTTGCCGCAGCCTCACGCGCAGTGGAGCACAGGGAGGCTGGCCATGCACATGCCAGGGGTGAGTTAAGGATGGAACCGTGATGCTCCACAGGGTTTCCCGGGCGGATTTTCCACAGTTGGTTGCCAGGCTTTTCTTCCTGGTCCCTCTTGGTCTGGAAGCTCTGCTGAAACCTGTCCAGTCTCACAGCAACACATCCGCCTCCCCCTCCAACAGACAGACAGGTGGGACTGCCCAGCAGTTGTCCTGGGAGAGACTGGGCCATGGTTTCCTGCATGGACTGTGGAAACTCTGCCACGAGCCACCACTGCCCCGAGTGCCTGGAAGGAGCGAGGGTGTGAGGACGGACGAGGGAGAGGAACAAGGTCCTGTGATCAAGAAAGAGACACGACTTAGGGCTTAAGAATCTCCTCTGTAAGGACTCAACCATGGTTTCATGGAAATCAAACTATGACAAGTAATCAGGGTTTTGTTTGTTTGTTTGCTTTTAAGAAACAAAGCTATAAGAACAAACCAACCTGTTCCCCCTGGGTTCTCAGGTATACCGGGATACCTGTCAGGTCCCTCCACTCAGAACTGAAAAGTATTATTGTTATTATTATTTGCCTAGAAATTTCTGGGTCGTCTTTTCCTGCTGGGGAGAAGAGACCAGAGACGGGAATCATCTAGAATGATCCCTCTGAGGAGCAAGTCTAGAGAAAAGGAAGCGGCCACAGGAGAAGCTACAATGCTCACACCCCAAGCGAGGCAGTCGCGGTCAGTAGGACATATGGCTTTCACCAGCGCAGGTGTGTCCGCTGGCCAAATGGATTCCTCAGAGCCAAACTGCAGCCGTGCCTCTGCAAGCCCGATCTGCAGGCTTTCGGAAATAACCCGAAACAAGCGAAAAATTAAAAACCCAAATTGGGAGCTCGTGGGTTTGTTTGTGTTTAATAAAGCAAGTTCTGGAAATAATTCCAATAAGCCTCTCTGAGAGGGGGTGGTGACCCAAGAAACAGAGAGAGGATGGGGGAGAGAGTAAGAGAGAGATGGGAGATGGAGAGAAAGAGAGAAGAGACCCGGAGAGAGAACCGTGAACAAGCAGGATGTAGTGAATCACTCTCTCATTCTCGGAGGGCGCTGACCATGGTGGCTGACAGTCCTGAAAGCTCTTCCAGGGCCAGTCACCACCTTTACAGAAGGGCCTGCCCCCCACTGGACCTCTCCCCACCCAGAGCAGAGAGGAGTGAGTGCAGTAATATTGACAAGACATTCCAGGGAGCCGGAAGAGCAGCTTTATTGCACCAAAACCCAGAGCTTCGCATGCAAACACTCCTATTTTTCTGGTCTCCTACACACACACACACACACACACACACACACACACACGTTGGGCTGCAATCTGCAGAAGACAGGCTGGGCTTTCTACTCCCGTAAACAGTTACAGTCTCGGGAAACCCACAGGGGGTACTGTAAGTCAGCATTGACTCGGGGGCAGTGACAAGAGACACATATATCAAGTGACTCTCAAGACTTTGGGCACCGCCTTTCTGTTGCCTGTGTTTTGATAAAGTAAGGCTTCCCTGGGTGGCATCAACTGTTTGTGTGCAAGGACTAACCTAGAGCTTGACTGTTCAAATCTACCTAGGCCCTCGGAGTCTCTGCTTCTGTACAGACGAAAGCCAAGAAACCCCACGGAGTCGTTCTATTCTGCAACGCAAGGGGACACCATCACTCAGTGTAGCCTGGTGGGAGCAGCCTCTTCTCCCCTTCGCTGTGGTGGTGGTGGTTGGGGGCCTCCTGTCTGGACATCCTAGAACTGCCCTAAAATGTCCCAACCCCTGACTCCAACTTCACCCCTGCTCCGTGTGACACACAAACCCCCAGCAGCGCCTCTTCTTCCACCTCGCCGCCCCTTCTCGCTCCCCCTCCTCCGCCCCACTCTGCCTGTCACTCAACAGTCGCCCCTGCTCGCTTCCTCCAGCCTGTGAACCCGAGGGGCCTGGTCAGTGCTGCTTCCGAGAGCTGGCAGATTTCAGAGGAAAGCACACACACACACACACACGGAAGGGAAAATGGCAGTTTGACACTGCACTGTCACCGTGAAAACGGGCCCTTCGCGTGACCCAGGCCTGGACACGGATGCCGGGTGCCCAATCACAGCTGAGGCTGCATCTGCCGCGGTTCACGGACCTGCACTCCATGCTGGGGGACCAGCTGCCTCTGTTTATGCTCTGGTCCTTGCGGCCTTCTGCCGACGGCAGCGAGACAGAGCCCCACACCCCATCCCTGGGCTTCAGCTGTCCCCGCAGGCTCAGCCTGCCTTTCAGGATCTCTCTCCCTCCACCTCTTCCGTCTCCACCCTGTCCCTCCAAGATGGCCAGCAGGGGCAGGTCTCTTTTTAAAGTTTGGCCCGATCGAACAAAGCCAAAGAAGACTCCAACCAGAGGGCCTCTGATCGGTGCCCCACACAGGACGACACAGAGCACTGGAAAATCAAGCCAGAACCCCTCCACTTGGTCACCAGCTTCCTGTTTGGAGCGCCTGCCTCCCTGGTGCTTTAGAGCTCTCACAGTGAAGAACCCACTTGCAGTGTTAGTTTTCCCGTTGTCTCTGTGCAGTTGGAAGTGGCTGGTCAGCTCCCACCCCTAGGGGCCTTATGCATAAGAGCAGGAAACATCGCCTGGCCCCACACCACCCTCCTGATCTGCTCCTGATGCGTTTGAGCTCGCCGCCGCACCTATTGTGTCAATATGCCACCGCGAAGATGCGCCTCGTTTCCACTGATCCTTGATGATGCCTCCGCTAGTGATGGCGTTAGTGAAATGAAATTGCGCCATCCTGCTTCTGAAGGGACATCCTGGTAGTTTCTTCTATGGCTGCGTGACCCAGCGGAGGACACCATTGACGGGCGAGGTGTCCTCTGGCAGTGCACGGTATACTCAGTATTCCCAACAAACACGTCCCTTCAGAAACCTCCATCCTTCTTCGGTCTCCCTCATTCACGGCCAGCTGTACATGCCTGCGAGATGGCCGGAGAGGCCCTGGTTTGGTTGGTGTGCCCCTCAGTCTACAAAGAGGCACCTTTGCTCTAGAACATTCTAACACGGTCCTGTGCTCTAAAGGTGTGCCCAGTGCATCCATTGTCCGATTTCTTGACTGCTGCTGCCAGACGCGCTGGTGGTCATTGCAAGGAGAATGCAATCCTGGACAACGTTCATGGTTTTTCTCTCCATTTCCCGTGGTGTTGCCTTTTTTTTTTTTTCAGTTGATTGACCTCACTCATCAGAATGTGGAGGAGGCTGGGAGAAAGAGTGACATAAATCAGCTGCCATTTAAAAAGTGCTCTCATGGGAGATTTTGTTTCTGTTTTGGGGGGGACATTGCTCTCTGTGTTCCCGCTAACCCCAAGTCACGTGGCTTTCACAGAAAGAAGAGGTTTTTGTCCCTGTGGGTCGATGACTTCTTGGCAGAAAGTGGGCCGTGGCTGCCCACACGCTGCCCAGGCTGCAGCTGAGAGAGCTGGCCCAGGCCTGTGATCTCCAAGATCTGTTTCTTAATGGGAGCAGACTTTTGGTTCGGGGTGGTAGGATGGTTTTGGAAACAAGTAACAGCGAAGGTAGGATGCTGAGAAGATACTTAATGCCATTGCATTGGTTAAAATGGCAACTTTTAGGTGAGAGATATTTGTCACAATGTTTTCAAATATTATAATGAGGGAGAGGACATTGCTGATGTGGCCCAGAGGGAAACGAGGTGGGTTTTTCCCTGATGAGTTCTCTCCAGTTTCCAAATGCAAAAGACGCTCCTCACCTGTCAATGGGCATCCTCTTCTGGGTGTCCTGGCCTGGGTTCCTAGGGCCCTTCTTCTCAGTAATGGCTGCTGGGGTCACTTCCTATGGGCCCCCAGGACCTGTCATCTCTTTGGGGTGAGGACCTGAGTGAGACTTCCTGTAACAACAGGTGCAATGTGCTCACGACCCAGGGCTGCAGCTCCCTTTGCCGTCGCCTGGCCTCCTGGGCCTCCTGCTCTCCAGCCTAGCTCCTTGGGGAAGGATGCCCCACCCACAGGGTGCCCCCATGAGCTTCCTGGTGTCTGTGAACCTCAATGCTGCAGTCTCAAAAATACACCACCTGTCTGGTACATGAGTAATTTAAAAGTGTCTAAAGTATTTTAACAACTTGGGTGCCCAATGAGTGTTTGTTGAGTGGGTGCGTTGGGTGGATTTTTTGAGTGGGTGCATTGGGTGGGTTCGTTGAGTGGGTGCATTGGGTGGGTGCGTTGAGTGGGTGCGTTGGGTGGGTGCGTTGGGTGGGTTTGTTGAGTGGGTGCGTTGGGTGGGTGCGTTGGGTGGGTGCATTGGGTGGGTGCGTTGAGTGGGTGTGTTGGGTGGGTGCGTTGAGTGGGTGCGTTGGGTGGGTTTGTTGGGTGGGTGCGTTGGGTGGGTTTGTTGAGTGGGTGCGTTGGGTGGGTGCGTTGGGTGGGTGCGTTGGGTGGATTTGTTGTCTAGTGACTTCAAGTGAGGCACAGGTTTTGACATTGAGTGTTTTCAATAGAAAAGATATGGCATAGTCTAGTGGGGGGGATCAAAAAGTTAATGTAAAATGGAATAAATGGCTCATAAAATTTTCCCATGAACTTTTTGAAGCTCCTTCATATCATGATTGAGTAGGTTTGAGGTGCTTCATTGAACAAAACTTGATATTGTGGAAAGGCCTTCCCTTCTTATGTGCCCACAGTGTGGAATATGTCAGGGGCTGGGCAGGAGGAAGGAAGGATCAAGGAAAAAGACGGCAAGAATGGTAAAGATCTCGCTGACTCCAATTCTCCCCTCGATTTCCAGCACATTCTTCTTCTGAGATGTCACTGCATATTTAATTTTCATCTAATTTTCTAAAAGACATTCGGCAACACACGTTAGCAATATGCGAATCTTATCATTCAGGAAAATGCTTTCTAAGTGTAACATTACATGCTCAGGAGCCCCACCAGTCAGAAACCTTAACAGACCAATCCCCTTTTGAATATAGTTTAATCTCTGAGACACAGCTCCCCGGATATGCTTAATTCCAAGTGACTACAAAATATGGCACAAACCGGCTAATTAATCCCCTTGACAACACAAGGAAGCCCTGAAAAGTTCTGAGCAGCACCCACTCCCTGGGAATTACCAGGGCTTTTCTTGCCCAAGGTGATTCCTTTCAGGCTCTCTCTGATAAAGACATCCTCTCAGTCACACCCTAAAAAAAAAAAGTAAAAAATGACAAAAATAAAAACAGGAATGTGATCTCTCCTTCCCACTCCCCTCCTCTTTCCTCTCTTCGTTTCTCTTTCATCTCCCTCCACTTCCTCCTCCTCCTCCTCCTCTTCTCACCAGCTCTCTCTCTCACATCAAGGCAGAGATGTTGATCCTGGGGGTTCATTACCAGCCTCACCACATAGAGTTCAGCACCAAGGACACCTCCCAGGCTTGGAAACCTGGTAGGGACAGTCTGGTCCTAGCAGCTAACTAGTTTGCCTTTAACTCCTAACCTAAAGGTTGGAAGTTCAAATCCAACCCGAAGCACAGCAGAAGAAAGACCTGGAAACCCAATTCCATGAAGACAGCCCAACAGAGCAGTTCTACTCTGTAACACATTGGGTGAGCATGAGCGGGAACCAACTCAACAGCAGCAAGTTTGGTTTAAAGGATGTTCTACCCTGCTTTAAAGGACAGCTTTGGTCCAAACATTACCAAGCAAACCAGCTGATCATGAAAAAACATCTCACCCCAAACTTAATTTCCAGTCTGTTTCTACTGCAAGAGAGGGAAGAGAAATCAAAAAACTCACTGCCATTGAGTCAATTCCGACTCATAGCGACCCTATAGACCAGGGTAGAACTTCCCCTGTGGGTTTCCAAAAGGAACTCTTCACGGAAGTAGAAAGCCTGGTCTTTCACCTGAGGAGTGGCTGGTGGTCTCAAACTGCTGACCTTTCTGTTAGCAGTCCAACAAGTACCCACTATTTGCCCAGGGCTCCTGCAAGAGCACAAGGGCATGATGTGGGGGAGGGGACTGAATTAAAAGATCCAACGCAAAGAAAACATCTGTGAAAATACCCTCATTTTGTATGTGGTAAAAGCCCGAGAATGAGCCAGGTGTCCCTGACCTCAGAGAGTTGCTAACGAGCACGCTTCATCGCACAGGTGAGGAGCCCCTGCTCGGGCTGACGCTGTCTGGAGTCAGGGGATAGGGCTCCGCAGTGCTCAGGTAAACGCTGCTCAACTATTCGCAAGACAGCTCTAAGCCTTCAAAAGTTTCCTTGTCTCTCCTAAGAAGTTTTCCCTTGTTGATCATGTACTTTTGCAAGAGCATCTCTTTGGGGACTCATTACAAAGTAACAACTTAAAAACGTTTCTATCCCCTTCTTACAACCCTCACCTCAGCCTTAACAAGATCGACATTACACTGGATCACCTCCTGTGGTGTTAGGAAGGAATCCGCATATGTGTGTGTGTGTGTGTTTTGTGGGGGGGGCGGGTTACACACTGGCACGCTAACTGCAAAGTCAGCAGTTCAAGCCCACCAATGCCAACCCCAACCCCAAGCAAACATCACAAGGAAGTGGTGTTTGGGGTTGGGTTGGGGGACTGAGTCTTTCTGCTCCTGCAATGATTTACCACCTCAGAGACCCCTGGGTCACTCCTGCTCCGTTCTTCAGAGGCGCGAGGAGTGGGCATTGACTTGAGGGAAGTGAGTTTACTTTGGGTTGTTTATGGTGTGCAGAGTTCTTCACACATGCTCTTCGTTGTTTTCCGTCATTTCATAATGTGGGGATTATTGTTATCATTGATGAGGACGCTTAGGCGACTTGCCCAAGCACACGCAGTGTAAACTGATGAAGTGAGGAGTCGCATGTGTCTGGTTGGATCCCAAAGTCCTCTCACCCCTCATCCCATCCCTTCCCTAAAGCCACTGAACCGGCACAAGGGAGGATCCCCTCCCCATGAAGGAGAAAGGAAAGATGATCTCTTGAAGTATGTGACAGAAAATGAGAGTCAAAACAATTCACTACAAAAAAAATGTCAACTAAGCGCAGAAGGAGGCAGCATGAGAGGAAATGAGGCTGACCAGGAGCCTCGGGCACACAAACAAGGGCCAACGTGCCAGGCAGGCATGCGTCTTTCTCTGCAAACGTCATGCACCTGAGCGACTGCTGGGCAGCCACCGAGACAAAGCATGCGTGACCCTTGAGAGCACTGTGCAGGTGAGACAGGTCATGCCAAGGGGGGCAAATGTGGCAGATGCTCACCTTGGTGGGGTTTGTAGCTCAGACCAACACAGAGAGATAAAAGTTGGCGGATGGTGACCAGGGCCTGGGGGAGGGAGGGATGGGGAGTTCTTGCTCGTGGATGCTGATGTTTTGTTTCAGGTGATGAAACGTCTTGGGGCGGATGTTGGTGTAAGTTTTGATGCTCTTAGCTGCTATTGCGTTGACCTTCGGGCCATGCACAGAGGAATGGAAGGCTGCCAGGTCCTGTGCCATCCTCGTGACTAATTGCGGTTTGGACTATTGGGATCCAGAGAGTTTTCATCTGCTGGTTTTTAGAAGGAGATCACCAGGCCTTTCTTCCTAGTCTGTCTTGATCTGGAAGCTCCACTGAAATCTGTTCAGTAACATAGCAGCATGCAAGGCCCTGCTGACAGATAAGGGAGAACTAAGGTTTACGTGCACTGACCAGGACTTGAACCCTGCCTGGAAGGTGAAAATCCTCTCCGCAAGCCACCGCTGCCCTCTGGTAGTGTCCTTTGTTACTGACGGTGGTGTTGATTGCCATCATTTCTATTCCAATTCACAGCGACCCCGGTGTGCAGGGTCGAACTGCCCCATGGGGTTTTCTAGGCTGTGACCTTTCTGAAGCAGATCGCCAGGCCCGTCTTCTGGGGAACTTCTGGGGAAGTTCAAACATCTGACCTTTCAGTTAGTGGTCAAGTTCCCTAGCCCTCTGTGCTACCCCAGGACCCCATTCATGTAATCAGTATCGCTGGACGGCCCGCTAGAAACACAGGGATGCATTTTGTCATCTAAGTATTTTACCGCCATGACATTTTAAAAACATGTCTGCTGTTTATGCTCATTTACTTTATTGATTTCTGTGTGTCTTTTCATCCCCCACACTCAATCCGTCTTCTCCCTGGGCACCGGCCTGTTCTCGTTCCTGACCTCCCTGCTCTCATTGCCTCCTCCTTCACCCCGATTGCTAAGTTCCCATCTTCTAGTGTGCAGAGTGGAGCGTAGCAAACTATGGCAAACCTCACAGACGACGAGAATCCCCAAACACTTCACTGTGTTCAAGTGGAAGCTGAACATAGACCCCGAGGCAGTCATTTGAACAGTCTTAGAAGTGGGTTCGTTTGGTTCCCTTGGGTACCTTTATATCTGGGTCGACTCTCCTTGACTTTAGAAGAGATTGACTCTTTGAGTTTTGATGACTTCTCTTAGTGAACCTCTTCATTATGAATGATGAGCTCAAGAGCAGAACTGTCAGTGAGGTCAGTTCACTACCAAATGGGTCCAGGTGATGATCTAAATTGCTGGCTGGGTGTGACTGCTAGTGGATACCGATGCATCAAATGGCTCCACGTGATAAAATCAATGGGTGCATTCCATTTTCTCTGGACTGGCACAAGAGACGGGACATTCAGAGGAGGGAGTGGTGTGGGAGCTGCTGAAGTGGACAGAAATGCTGTGGGAAGACAGCAACCCAGGCGCTCTGGAGCAGGCTGGGGCCAAGGAGAGCAGTGGCCACGGTTGGATACCCCCTGGTGGGCATGGCAGATGGTGTTTCCCCTCAAATGTCCCAGCTGTATGTCCTTCCCACATGCTCTTCCGGAACTTTGTCACTCTCCATCAGGAAATGGAATCTATTTCTCCTGTCCTTGAACGTGCGCAGAGTCCTGTGACCACCTCAACAAACAGGATGCAGTGGACGTTGTGCTGCATGATTTCCCAGGGTCAGGGGGGAGCAGTCCAAAGAGTCTGCCTGGCTCACTCACTCTCAGGATGCTCAGCCACCACCCTCAGCCACCATGTTGTGAGGAAGCCCAGGCCCATGGAAAGGTGTACAGAGCGTCCTCAGGGAGGATCTCAGGCAATAGTCAACACCAACTGCAAACAGGTAAGGCTTTCTGATGGTCCCAGCCCACAGCTGTTAGGACATCGAGTGGGTAGATAGGACATCGAGTGGGTAGATAGGCAGTGATGATGGAAACCCAATGTGAGGTGCTAATATATCTGTGCTATAATTACATTCAAAAGAGCCCAGTCCCTGGAGAAGGACATCAGGCTTGGTAGAGGGACAACAAAAAAGAGGAAGATTCTCAACAAAAAGGGTGATACAATGGCTGCACTAATGGGTTCAAACATAAGAATATTGGGGTGGGATGGTGCAGGACCAGGCCATGTTTCGTTCTGTTGCACACAGGTTTGCTATGGATCAGAACCAACCCAACAGCACCTAACACTCATAATTCCACTTTGATATTTTCTAATTTTAAAAAAATGTGTATTGAGGAGGCCGGTGTAGCAAAGTACTAGCAACTGGATGGCTTAAAACAAAGACATGTATTCCCTCACAAGTCTGGAGTCTAGAATCCAGGTGTCAGCGGGGTCAGGTTCTCACTGCGTGCTCTAGAGGAGAGGAGGAACCTTGCCTTGACCGTTTCTGACTTCTGCTGCTCACAACAACCAGCATTACTTGGTTTCTAGCTGCATCACCCCAATGGCTGACTCTGTCCTCACATGGACTTCTCAGCTCTAAGTCTCTGTGCAAACATTTCTCATCTTTAAAGGATACCAGTCATTAGGTTAGGACCTACCCTAATGAGCTCATCTTAACCTGACTGTCTGCATGCCCTTTATTTCTGAACAAGGTCACATTTATTTCTAATAAGGTCACAGGTCATGAAGGTAGTAGACGTGGTCATGGGGGTGGTAGACATAAGGATAGGAGGCATACTAATGATGACGGTGGGCATGGTCATGGGGTGGTAGACATAAGGGTAGTAGGCATACTAATGGTGATGGTGGGCATGGTCATGGGGGTGGTAGACACAGTGGTGGTGGTGGAAGCAGGTATAGTGGTGATTCTCTTAATATTTCAAATAACTGATATCAGCAAAGAATTTTTACCACTTTCAGACTGTACAAATAATGTATTTTCATGAAAATCACAAGTATTTTAGTTTCTTCGATTTCAATCATGGTTATGTAAACAATCCAAAAGTAAATAGAATTGACCAAACTGGTATTCCTGTCACCCAAATTGGTCCTGAAAAGGTTGCTGTTACTCCTGAGCTGTGTCTGACGGATTAAAAAAACATTGACAGTGTAAGAAGTTGAAAGAATATTGAAAGTACCCTGAACTGCTAAAAGGACTACCTGTCTTGGAAGAAGTACAACCTGAATGCCCTTAGAGCTGCAGTTCTCAACCTGAGGGGCGCGACCCCTTTGGGGGTCGAACAACCCTTTCACAGGAGTCTCCTGATTCATAACAGTAGCAAAATTACAGTTATGGAGTAGCAATGAAAATAATTTTATGACTGGGAGAGGGGGGTCATCACAACATGCGGAACTGCATTGAAGGGTTGCGGCATTAGGAAGGTTGAGAACCACTGCCTTAGAGGCAAAGATGGCTCAAGCACAGGACTAATTGTAAGGGTAGCTCAAGATTGGGAGTGTTTCCTTCCATTGTGCATAAGATTGCCATGAGTTAGAACCAACTCCACAGCACCTAACAACAGCAGGTGTGACGTTGAACTGGTGTACAAATAGCACCACAATAGCAAAATGGCAGCTTCGCCAGAGCAGCAAAGACCCAAGAAATCTAATACATTAAAACACCAAGGTCCATGATTTTAAAATTTATTTTCATTTTGGGTTTTTTGTTTTGTTTTTAAATCATTTTAATGGGGGCTCGTACAGCTCGTATAACATCAATTGTATCAAGCATAGTTGTATGTATGTTGCCATCATTTTCAAAACATTTTCTTTCTACTTGACCCCTTATTTTCATTTATGAGTCATTAAAATTAAATAATAGGAAGTTAGTCACATAAACAGGTAAACAATTGGCTGCTAACCAAAAGGTTGGAGGTTCAAAGCCACCAATGTCTCCAAAGGAGACCGGTGTGGAGCTCAGCTTCCACGAAGCTCACAGGCAAGAAACCCTTGCGGGGCAATTCTACGCCGTCGTATGGGGTCTTTCTGAGTCAGAATCACCTCAGCGACACCTCATGGCAGTGACAGCTGCTAAGGCGTTCATCCTGTATGATCTCAGTTATATGTCAAAAGCACTCGCGAGGGTAAGTAAACAAGTACTGTGGCAGAACCATAAAAGCCTCTAGTAAGTAAAAATATCAAAATGTGCAGCCATGCTCTCTCACACCGCCCCTGTGTGGGTCTGCACGGTTCTGAAGGCAGGACTTCCATGTCCCTGCTTCTTCCTTGAAGAGCTATTGCTCTCACCTCCATTCACACCGTATCGCATCAACATCAGCGGGCATCCTGACCATTTTCCTTGCAGTGTTCTTTGAGTTTGGGGAAGAAGAAGAAGTTTAAAGGCAATATCAGGACTGTGGGGTGGATGGGCTAATATTTTTTCAACAAAAAGGAAAGACAGCCTGTGTTAGAAAAACAAGTGCAGTGACGTAGATGTTTAAGAAAGAGCTTTGTGTCAAGAAGTCATTGTGTACCAAGGAAACACCCCAGCCCAGTCCAGATTAAGGCCCTAAGTCCGATAGTAGTCCATACGTCCCTCTTCAGACTCACACAGCCACATGCAATGATGCGGGATGCAGGAAGGTCACAGGCCAGTGTGTGCAAAGTCCTATGAATCCAACGGTGGTGGCAGCTCTCTGGGTGACTCTCCAGCAGGAAGGTGAAGGCAGGGGGTGTGTGAGGGGTTGAGGGGGGGTTCCCAGCGGTCCTCCTTATGAGAATGCCATGCCCACAAGGAGGCCCCATCAGGCTGCAACCTGATTGACAGGTTGAATACCACCCCTACGCTATTATGTATCTTCAAGTTGACAAGAGATTATGTAATGACCACACAGTCCTTGCTGCCTTTGAAGAGGGAGCAGGTGCAACGTTGTGATGGAAAAAAAAGAATTCTTTGATGAAGCTTCCTGGCCTTTTTCTCACCGGTGCGAAACCCAAAATCAAACAAGCAAGCTCGCTGCAACCAGGTCAATTCTGCCTCATAGTGACCATATAGGAGAAGGTAGAACTGCCCCTGTGGGTTTCCGAAATTAGCTCTTCATGAGAGTAGAAAGCCCTTCCCAAGAAGCCTTCGTGATTGCCTTTCAAGAGACTATGAAGATTACCGCTTCAGAATCTAAAGAACAAAACCATTGCCCAAACCTCCTGGGGTAACCTTTCCACCTTGGATGTAACTGGCCCAGTGAAAAGCACTGTTTTGGTTGGACCGTGCTCTCTGGGTCATGTTGGTAAGTCAGTCCAAGCTTCACCCAATTATGATTAATTCCATAAGTCATCTTCAATCCTGCTTCACAGATTCACAGGAAGACCAGCTCTCGGACTAGCCCGTCTTCGGGCAACACTTCCAGTCTCCTTTGGAGGGGAGGGGCAAGACTAAGACAGTTTGCCAGGGAAATAACTTGTCTCCCATCAGCCACAGACCGGACAGACATGTTTAAGCACATTTTGTTTGGCATGTACCCGTGCATGTATGAACTGGAGTACTGCCACAATACTTTTTGACTTACCCTCATATAAAGCAACCGAAGATTGTCGTGGTTCCCAGGGGAGAAAGGGGGAGTTTACGTGTAAGAGACACTCGTGTTATGTCCATGGGGGGGGGGGGATGATTCAGAAAACAAGAAAAACCAAGTGCAGAGCCTGAAGAATACAATCCACATCACTGACTCATGCCTGTCTAAATTACTGAGATGTCGTTACATATGCTTTCACCACAGTGGGAAAATCAGCACTCAAAATAAAATCACGGCAAAGCATTTTCAAGCAATTGAAGCCATCCTTGTCATACCATTCGTACTTCTTTCCCATGAACTGAGGAGGGAAAGCAGACTCCATCCCGGCTTTACTCGCAGTCCATAGGACACATTTGCAGTCATTCCAGCGCCTGCAGACAGAATTGGAAGGAACTGCTGTGAATTTTGAGAAGTCACTACGCTGTGACAAAGTTCACGGCTCCCGGCACCACCTGCCTCCGATTCCCACCAGCAGCCATCAGTCCTGATTAAAGCAAACACTGTCAATTCGGCTGTGACCCTGGCCGCTCCAATCCCCTCGGAACGCATTGCCAAAACAGATTTCTGATTGGGTCACGTTAGGTCACCGTGTCCACAGGTGGACAAAATGGAGTGAAGTTTTTATGGGCCACTTGAGACCGATTGGATCGGTGCAGCACAAGCGCTGTTCAAAAGAGCACAGTTGGCTTCGGGTTCTTCCACAAACTCCTCGGCATATGGAAACTTCCCCAAGATTTCTCCAGCCTCCGCTGCAGCCCATGGTGCCCACCCCCCTTCACCCCCCCTCCCCCTTCTCCTGTCAGAAAACCCAGCTGGGAAGCCTGTTCACTCTCAGCTCTAGGCATCAGGAGCAACAAAGGAAACTTCAAACTGATCTCTCTCCTTCGTTGAACCCCAGAAGAGCTCTTGGAGGAAGAGTGGGTGGGGGGGGGTGGGGAGCCAGGACCAAAAGGTGGTAGTGGGGAGTGGCGTCCTTTTCAGAAACAGTCGTCTCTACGTAATGCCTATAGGTACAAGCAGCTTCGGCGGCATGGTGCTTATGCACCGGGCTGCCATCCATCGGCTAGGTCAGCAGTTCGAAATTACCTGTCGCTCTGCCCCTTGGGAGAAAGGCAGGCTTTGCACTCCCATAAACAGTTACAGTCTCAGAAACTCACAGGGCAGTTCGACTCTGTCCTACGGGCTCACGATTAGTCTGCATGGACTCAATGGCAGTGAGTTTGGGTGGTGTTTTTTTTTTAATACATACCCCCCAGAAAGAAAGAAAAATCCCTGAACACTTGTCCCTGCCTCCCTTTCCCCTAGCAACTGATTAATGAACTGGGCTGTCTACCCAGAGGCTGTCAACTGACTTCCAAAAAAAACAGTCAGCAAAAGTCAGAGGGCTCAGTTCTCCAGGGCCACACACACGGTCACCAGGAGTCCAAGGTGACTTGATGGCAACTGCTTGGTCTTCATGAAAGTATGGGCACCAGCTAGGGACCCCGCTGGATCTCACCCTTCACAGGAAGATTTTTGAGGCAACACATCAGTTCATGCCGATCTGGTCTCCTAGGTGCGAGGGGTCGCGGGAGGTCTTTGAGCAAGCCTGATTGCAGCTTTGTAGGAGTGTGGGGGTGTCACCGACCCCCAGACAATCCAAGTGATTCCTGAAAACTGGGACCAGCTTCCCCTTACCCATCAGCATCCCCTGGTTGAGGCTTTTAGCGAGGAAACCAGACTGTCTGAATCCTAGCTAGCTCCAGCTCTGTTATCATGCCCGACGTGTGTCCCTCCTCTGAACCTCCGTTCCCTCACCAATAAAATGAGAAGAACTATTTAGAATGCACCATTCACAACGCTACCAGATCTAGCTGAATGCCTTGATGAGACAGCAGGTCATGCTCTGCTTTCAGCCAAGATCCAACTGAGAGCAGCCAGGAAGTCCTCCATTCCACATCCTCTGCTGGAATTCAGCTCCAATGTCTAGCAGTTCTCTGTCGGCATATGATACATGTGCCGGTATATATAATGTGAATGCTATTGTTATCTATACTTTTCACATTCTGTTGGATCACCTTTCTTTGGAATGAGATGTGCACCGATCTCTTCTGGTTCGTTGGCCACATAGATGTCTTCCAAGCTTCTTGGCATCGACACGAGAGAGTGCTTCTGTTTGTTGACGCAGCCCAGCTGGTTCCCTGTCAATTCCTGGAGTCCTGATTTCCAGTGTCTCTGCTGTTGCTTGGTCCTCCTTCCTCAATGCCACTGGTTCTTGACCATATGCTACCTCTTAAAGTGGAAAATGCCAACCATGTCTTTTGGGTGGGACAACCTTCTCTATCCCTGCCCTCTTTCAATGCTTCCGCTGAAATCTGCCATCCTGCTGGTGACCCTGCTGGTGTTTTACATACTCAAGGCACGGCTTTCAGCATCACAGCCAGACACAAAGCACCACAGTGCAAGTCACCATCAATACCTGTTCTGGGCTGACCAACAAAGCCTGCGTTCCAGACAAATGGAATCCAGGCATTTCTAGGACAGCTCAGAGCCTTTGCCAAGGCTGTTTCCGCTGCCAGGAATGCCTATCCTCTTCATCCCCGGAGTCTAACTCCTCCGTCAAAGACCAGTGCAGATACCACCTGACCTCAGAAGGCCTCCACATTCCTCCCCGTCAGACTTACTCTCTCCTTCATCGATGCTCTGAAAGCACTGTTCACTCCCTCGTCCAATTCTATCTTACACTTATTACCGGTTCTCTGCATGTCTCCCCGCACCCCTCTCCTCAATCCTTAGGAATGAAGCTCATTTCTGGTTCATGAACTCCCTCCGCACTCTACCCAACAAGGTGTAGTACGTAGTATATGTGCTATACCATTTGTAAGACCACGCTTGTTTCAGATTCTCACATCTCTGAACTAGGACAGCATCTGACAGCGGATGGGTGGCATCGTTGAGTTGGAAGGCTGTTTGGCGTGTCTGCGATCAGTGGAATGCCTTACACGCAACAGTATCTTGTTAGCTGAGCAAAAGGTCCCTCGGTCTTGAGCTGTCACCAGGGTAGTGGATGTGCTCAAGCCCATTGTGGCCACTGTGTATTTTGAATGACGTCTAACCCAAGGGCGTCCATCGGGTGTTCATTTGATGGTCTGGGGAAGCAGGTCCTGATGCACTGTGGTCTGAAAGCTTCCCTGAAACCCAGTCAGCATCACAGCACCATGCAAGCCTCCACCACTGACCCCGATGTGCGGCGACCGCACACGGGGTGCATTAAGCAGGAATGGAAACGAGACCTCCAACAAGGTGAAAATGCTAAACTCTGAACCACAGATGCTTCACTGAATGGTATTTCGTTGTTGCGGTTGTTGTTGTGAGGTGCTGTTTAGTCAGTTCCAATTCCTAACAAGTGGTTATGCACTGGGCTGTGACCCGCATGGTCAGCAGTTTGAAACCACCAGCAGCTCCGAGAGAGAAAGACTGGGCTTTCTACTCCCAGTTCCCGTCTAGGAAACCCACGGTGGGAGGGTGGGGGTGGGGGTGCTGTGCATCCACCTTGACTCGAGGGCAGTGAGTATGTACAACAGAATGGAGCGTGGCCTGGTCCTGTGCCAGCCTCACAGTGGTTATGCTTGAACCCCATGTCGCAGCCATGGTGCCAATCCATTTTGTCCAGGATCTTCCTTTCTGTCACCACCCCTCCACTTTACCGAGCCCAGTGTCCTGCTCCGGAGACTGGTCTCTCCTGGCAACACGCCCAACGTGCATGAGAAAAAGTCTCGCCACCCTTGCCTCTAACGGGCACCCTGGCCACACTTCTTCCAAGACGGATTGGTTTGTCCTTTTGGCAGCCCATGGTACTTTCAATATGCTTCGCCAGCACCATAATTTAAGCACATCAATCCTTAGAACATGGCTCACCCTGACTTAAGGCTACCCCAGCGCTCCTCCGGCCCTGCCCTGGCACTTGGTTGATGCCGGCAAAGACCTCACTGTGTCTGCACTGACCTGGGCTACCACTCTCTTAACGCTCTTCTCGCCTGTGGAAGAGCCCCTGTTGCCTCCGGCAGCAGCTGTGAAAACTTGACCCCTTCACTGAGTTTTGTTTCTCTGTTTTGCGCCCTCTTCTTCCTCCCCCCTTCTCGCTCCCCCCCCCCCCCCCCCAGTCTCCCAAGCTCAGCCGTTTACACCCAAGTCCTTGCCTCGGGCTCTGTGATCCTAAGACTCTGAAGTCCCCAGGAAAACATCCTCATGGGGGCTATGCCTGCTTTAGACAAAGGAGGGACTTGGCTCCTGGGTCCTTCCCTCCTGACCCAACCTGTCCTGTAGGCAGAGTCGAGAGCAAGATGTACCTACACCTATGACCACTGAAGTGTGATTGGCGACAAGACCCTTAAGGTGGGAACATCTGCGGGGAGGGGGCGGGTGGTAACTCTGTCTGGCTGCCTGGTCTGGGAGTCAGGAATGGGGGTGGAGAGGTGGGGGGATTGAAGCTGCCCAACTTGCTGGGAACAGATGGGGCCTCCTAGGCACCAGTGCTAATTAACCAGCCCGCAGCTCGGGCTTGGGCTCAAGCATATTGCCTGAAGCCCCATGGGAGAATGCACAGGAGGCTACACAAAGCCAGGGCTCACCAAGCAGGGAGCCCCCAGATCCAGAGAAGGGAAGGAAGGGAGGGGGAGAGGAAGCTCTCCAGAACAAGTCACCTCTCCCTTCCCCAACCCACAGGCCAGAGATGCGCTCCCAGGCCAGAAACAGCAGCTCTAACACAACCGGATTCTCTTCCTTCACAGGTGCCCAGGAACCGAGGCTTAGGAAGGACAGACAGGAAGGCTGGGGAGAAAAGGAGGGACTCCTGCCTGCAGAGGGTCCCGCTCGGCCACATTGTGCTAGGCCGAGGAACCCAGGAGATGAAAGACAAATGCAGAGGCTCTGCGTGTGCATTATATGTGCGTGCATGTTTGTATTTGTGTGCGTATGTGCATGTATACATGTGTGTGCTTGTGTTGTGTATCTGGGTGTGCTATGGGCATCTGACAGCTTTTCATCCCTTCACCTCCTAATCAAGGTGACAGGTGGCATCTCGCACAACTCAGAGACGCCCTTGGGGACTTGAGCTAACCAAAGTCTCTGCTGGTGTCAGACTCCCACCACGACCCAGCTTCTCCCAACCTTTCCTCTAGGTTCTCCTCCTGGTATCCCATTTCTTGATTTTCCCTTACTTCCAGTAAGAGAATTCACTTTTTTCAAAATAATTTTATTGGGGGCTCATACAACTCTTATCACAATCCATTCAGACATCCATTGTGTCAGGCATATTTGTACATTTGTTGCCATCATCATTCTCAAGACATTTTCTTTCTACTTGAGCCCTTGGTATCAGCTCCTCATCTCTACCCCCTATAAACCCTTGATAATTTAGAAAATTATTATTATTTTGCCATATCTTACACTGTCGGACGTCTCCCTTCACCCACCTTTCTCTTGTCTGTCCCCCAGGGAGGGGGTTGAATGTAGATACTTGTAATTGGTTCCTCCTTTATCCCCATCCTTCCCTCCATCCTCCCGGTATCGCCATTCCTCTGCAGGAAGAGAATTCTTTTGAGTGTTTCTGCTCCTCAACCAGACACAGTGTCTTCGTGGGGAGGAAGCTACAGGGAAACAATTCCAGGCTGTTCATTGGAGACACGTGTCTTAGTTTGTTTATGGGAGGTCTACTGCAGAGGAAAGCCCGAAGATGCATTTGAACTGCAGTGCTGGAGAAGGATGCTGACAGTACCATGGACTGCTAAATGGACACACTGACCTGTCCTGGGAGAAGTGTAGCCAGCGTGCTCCTCTGAGGCAAGAACGATGAGACTTAGTCTTAGACATCCTTTAGACATGCTGTCAGGAGACACCAATCCTTGGAGAAGAACATTGTTCTTGGTAAACTGAATCATATCATCCAATCAATGTCTCCCACCACTTTCCTGCCCAGACCCATCATGAAAATAAAGGTCAGTTGGTGGGAGTAACAAAGGCTATAGGTGAACGAGCCACAATAAATAAGTTGCTGCCTTGCAGGAGTAGACCGCCAGATCTGCGGTCTAGTCTGTCCCAGTCTGGAACATCTGGTGAACCCTGTCCACCACTGGGGACCCTACTGGGGTTTGACATAGCCGTGACCCAGCTCCCAGCATCCCAGCCATGTCCCAGCACCATGATCGTACACCGCCAGACCGTGGGCAAACCCTCTCTACCTAAAGTGGCCTGTGTACGATGTATTCCAAATAGACTGACAACCGGTTTTTGAAATTTGACCAGGATCGGGGTACATTTTTTATTGCAGACAGGAAAAGGAACCGTCTTTCAGACACAAAGTAACCTGCATGCACACCCTCCATTGCATGTATTAAATTGCTCTGTACCACTTGCTTTGCTTGGGGACTGTTCTGCCCGTGAGTGCACTGTTGTGGTAGTTCCATCATCTGTTGTCAACTTGAGACTCTTAAGAGGGAAAGGGTGGAGTTTAGCCTGTCAATCAGGTCGCAGTTTGATGACCTCATTTGGAGGTGCTGAGGAGATAAATAGCTCACTGGAAACAGGACGCACACTCCCTGCGAGGTATTCCTGATGACAAGATACATGGAGCTATGCTAGAGCCTGGGAGCTGAAGGAGCCACGTGGAGATCCCTGCTAGTGCTGAGATGCTTATACCACCAATGGTTCCACAAGACTTTCCACCCACAGGCCTGTGATCCTCCTGCATTCAGTATCATTGCATGGGTTTCATGAGTCTAAAGAGTCTATAGATTGGTTTCAAACATATGGGCTAATATCAGACTTATGGACCTGATCTGGCCTGGGCTGGAATTTTTTTCAATATTCAATTGCTCTTGTATATAAAGCTCTTTCTTATACCTATGTGAATGTCTATGAATTTGTTTCTCTAGTCTCCCCAGGCTAACACAGCCATGCACAGCACATTTCTGGCTTATAGTAAGAATTAGTAAATACTTGTGAAATGATTAAGTCTCCTTTTTAAGATATTGGAGGGGCCCTGGTGGTGTAGTGGTAACTCATCAGCGGTTTGGAACCACCAGCTGTGTGAAAAAGATGACGCTTTCTACTCCCCTGAAGCGTTACAGTCTTGAAAAACTACAGAGGCTGTTCTCTCTGCCCCAAAGGGTTGCCATGACTTGGAATTGACTCAATGCGGTTTGGGTTTGGTTTCCAAATATTGTACCAGATCATATCAACAGAAGGGCTTTTGCGTCCCACTCTAGTGAATGAGGGAAGTGTGTTCCGAGCAGCAAGCTAAAACGACAGAACAATGTTAGGATTCGCACCGCTGCACAACCCAAGACACGCGATAAATTGCCTTTGCTCTATTATGGGTTTGTTGGTTTTTTCAGCCCTCCTTTAGTGACGTACTGAATTACTTATGTCTAAAGCAGTAGCATCTGGGTTTGTTCACAATGCATCATCAGATGGACTAGAGATGAAGCAGGACCGGCTGGGTGTGGATCGTTGTTGATGCTGGAGGATGGGTACACAGGAATTCATAGTACCATTTTCTCTGCTTTTGAAATTAGATTTGAAAATTATGGTTGACAGGCAGCCCAAGATGAAAACTTAGGCAGACAGACCAATGTGTCTTTCTGCAACCAAGACTCGGGAAACCCAGTGAGGCAGACACAGATGACAACCGCAGAACCATGAGCTTCAAGCAAATGGCTGCAGAGTTAGACCAAACACTTCAAGGAAGAAGAGACTGAATGATGACAGTCAATGCGGAGATGTAGGATCGTGGGTGCATCTGGGCCATCTTGAGACAAGATGAGCAGGGTTCTCAGGTGAGGCACACAGGAGGGCAATATCCCTGAATCCCCAGAAGTCAGAGATACTATGCAAACAAACTCAAAGTGAGGCCAAATGAGCAGGACATGAACCAGGTCAAAGGAGAGAAAGTCAGGCAAGAGATCTCCAGAATTCCTCCAAGCAGGATGAGAGTCGGGAACCTTCCCAGCAGCAGGTTCTGACCATTTGGACAAGAAATGCCCACAGAGCAGTGACTCCGTACAGTAGAAACTAAGGAGTCCTGGTGGAAGTGTTGGGCCACTGACCGAGAGGTCAGTGGTTCAAAGCCACCAGCTATTCCTTGGAGAAATGATGAGGCAGTTTAAGTCTAAAGATTTATAGCCTCGGACATCCTATGGAGCAGTTCTGTTCTCTCCTATCAAGTTGCTGGTGAGAGTATGAAAAGATTGGAACTCTCAGGCACTGTTAAAACCAAAACCAAACTCACTGCCACCGAGTTGGTGCTGACTCATAGCGATCCTATAGGACAGAATAAAAACTGCCCCTGTGAGTTTCCAAGACTGAAACTCTCTAGGGAGTAGAAAGCTTCTCAGAGCAGTTGGTGGTTTCGAACTACCAACTTTGCCATTGAGAACCTAATCCGTAATCACTACACCACCAGGGATCCTACCATACACTGCTAGGAAGCCTATAATGTGGTACGACAACTTTAGAAAACAGCATGTTGCTTCCTTCAGAAGTTGAAAATAGGTCTTCCTGTCGACAAGCCACATGGAGATACACTGATGGAGCCAGAGCTCTGGAGCCAGTGCCAGCCAGTGCCATGGAGACCCATGCCAGTGCTGAGATGCTTCCACCACCACTGGATCCACAAGGCTTTCAACCCACTGTCCTGTGATCTTCCTGCATTCGGTGTCATTGCATGGCTGTGTGAGTCTAAAGAGGAATGTATGGACTAGTATCAAACATATGAGCTAATATCAGCCTTATGCACTTGATCTGGACTGGATGGGGATGTTTCCTAATACACAGTTGCTCTTTGACATAAAGTTCTCTCTTACTCATAAAAAGTTGAAATAGAAATACCATATGATACAGCAAGCCTGTTACTAAGTATATATCCTAGAGAAACAAGAGGCTTGACACAAATAAATGTAGGGACTCTCATGTTCCCATGTTATCCTGGAAACAGAAAGTTGAAAACAACCTAAAAGTCTATCAATGATGAAGAGATACACAAACTATAGTGCAGACACACAATGGAATACTATACAATTTTAAAGATGGATGGATAATGAAGAATCTGTGAAATACCTCTTAATATGGGTGTGGTAGTTACATAATCTGGTGTCAACTGGAGACTATTAAGAGTAAAGGAGTGGAGTTTAGCCTGTCAATCAGGTTGCACCTTGATGACCTCATTTAGAGGCACAGCAGAGATAGATAGCTCACTGGAGGCCAGACCCACACTGTCTACTTGGTCTTCCTGCTGACAAGACACATGGAGCTACACTGATGGAACCAGAGCCTAGGAGCTGGAGGAGCCACGTGGAGACCCCTGCCAGCACTGAGAAGTTTCCATTGCCACTGGATCCACAAGACTTTCCACCCACTGGTCTGTGACCTTCCTACATTTGGTGTCATTGCATGAGTCTGAAGAGAAATTTATAGATTGGTATCGGACATATGGGAAATATTGGACTCATGGACTTGATCTGGACTGGGCTGGGATTTTTCTCAATTGGACATATGGGTTAATATCGGACTTATGGACTTGACCTGGACTGGGCTGTGAAGTTTTCTCAATATTCAATTGTTCCTTGATATAAAGTTTTCTCTTACACATATATGAGTGTCAATGAGTTTGTTTCTCTAGCCAACCCAGAATAACACAGTGGGCGAACATGGAGGACATTATGTTGAAGAAAATAACTCAAGTACAAATGGATGAATATCGTATGGTCTCATTTATACAAGTCAAGATTAGGTATACACGCAGAAGCAGCAATCTTGGATGGCTAGCTTCCAGAGACAGGAAGGAAAAGGAGGGGGGATAACTTTCTAGATAGTAGAAATTTGTTCTTTTGGGGTATGGAAAAGGCAATGCACAACATGAGTGAGGTCTGCACAATTCGACAAAGGCAAATGAAGACATGAAGAAGTCTGAAAGAATAGGCACAATTTTAGTCAATGTTCCAACATACAATTTTTCAATAACAGCAGTACCTGATAACTACGACGATGGTTAGGTTTGTAGGCAGGCCTACCTGTGTATAGGAAGGCATATGTGAGGGCTTGTATGTGCATGTCTTGGTGTGTCTGTAGGCATCTATAATAATATAATGCAATAATATATAATTATATATAATATAATACAACCATTATATATGACACAATGTGGGGGAAGCCAGCCCCCACAACTAATCACAGGTTCAGTAAGCACAATTGTACGGTTGAGATATATAAAGTTTATAGTAAGTCACAGAGAAATGGTAGAGATAGGAGAGAGTAAAATAAAGAAGTCAGAAACATTTCATGGTAGCATGCTCACCTCCTGGACAGCCATGATCTCAACAGCCAGGGCCACGCACAGTGCGGGCAAAGAGGGCAGGAGAGAGTCTCTTTATTTCTGGCCAAGACCCGTATATACCTAGGGGGGCCTGATTACAGGTAACCACCCCTGTCACAGGAAGGGGCTGAACAACAGGCATAAGTGACAGGAAGGGGATGAGCTAGGGGTGCACACGTAATAGGAAGGGGACTACGGGTGTACATGTGACAAGAAGGGTGGACCCTAGATTCATGATGGCCGCCTAAACTTGGTCACCCTTAAGTGTGCTTGACCTCCCTGGACTCTCCTTCAAGGAAATAATCTATGATCCTTATCAGAAGGGAGTGGGCCCTATTTAGGGTGGGACAGACTAGACAGTCTGATTGCTCTAGATGACTGAAAACCCTTCGGGAGAATAACCCCTGACCTACTTTCGTTGACCTCCAAGTGTATAGTCAACTACCACGTGTAGCAAGCAGTTAGGTTTGGCATATATTTGGGGGAAACAATTTGAGAGAAATCTTTCTGTTTCCCACACACAATAATTGTATATGTTGTTGCTGTTTTCAGGTACCACCGAGTTGGTTCTGACCCATAGGGACCTTCTGCACAACAGAACAAAACATTGCCTGGTCCTGCACCAGCCTCACAATTGTTCCTGTGACTGAGCCCATTGTTTCAGCCACTGCGTCCATCCATCTCCTTGAGAGCCTTCCTCTTATATTTATATAGCTGTATATATAATATTAATATAGATATTGAGCTTGACTGGCCCCGCAGAGCCCCTGGGAAGGCACTATTTAGACGGCATCCTAGTAAGACTGATACAAGTGTACCATGGAGAGAACTTGTCTGCAGCCTCCCTCTGATTGCAGAGACATGTTTAAGCATGTTTTACATGTTTAAGCATGTTTTGTTTGGAATGACCCTCTACATGGATGAACTAAAACCCGAGCGGCAAGCTCTCTACTCACCTTAATGTGTATGTCTTACATATGCACACACATACGCACATATATGAATGCATATGTGTGATTGAGAGAGATCAAAAGAAGCATTTTCCTGGGAGTGGTAGAAAACCCCCCATAAACCTATTTATTATCATTTTTCCTATTATAGTGACTGTCCCACACCTGCCCCTGTCCCCTGCCCTCTGCCCCCACCCCTACCCCTGCCTTCACCCCCACCTCTATTCCTGTCCCCACCCCTACCCCTGCCACCTGCATGCCCCCCTTACCCTGTCCCTGCCCCACCTCTACCCCTACCCTATCCCTACCCCTACCTCTAACCCTGCCCCCTGCCCTCTACCCCTGGCTCCTGACCCCCCCCCCCAACTCCCTCCTCTACCCTGGCCTCTGCTTCCACCTCCAGTAGTAATCACAAAGTACTTAGATTCAGTTTAAAGGACCCATCCCACCATTTCAGCCAATGACATCATTCTGTGAATTGATTTTCAGCAAACTGGCCTGAGGCAGGACAATGTAAGCACCAACATGGGCTGACACTCAGTCCCTTGAGATCTCCATGAAGTGAGTCCCGCGTTGTACATTTGGGTGCTCTATCCCAGCCCCTTCGCGCTCTCCACATGAGCCTCCAATCCAGCCTCCTGCCAACTAAGAGCCTGGGGCACCCTGCTGTCATTTGCTCCTCCTCTCCCAGGACCATGCTATGCGCAATTAGGTGCCTAATCAAGCTTTACCCTGCTGATGACAGCAATGACGGCAGACGTGATGGTTATGATAGTGATCACAACTGGGAGCCATTGAATGGAATTATGCAGTGAACACCAGAAGCTAAATGTCAAGTTCTCCTGATGCTGAGGTCTACAGAATCATTGACTGCTCCCTCGAGGAGGTTGGGAAAATTCCTCCCTGGAGACAGCCCATCGCTACTAGCTACGGTGTATCGTGTGTTGGTAGTGGGTGTGCTGAAGACCCAAGAGTGCATAAGGGAGAAGACAACATGCCATTTGTATCTGCTTCTAAGAGCAATTCAGAATCCTTGAGTCATGAAAACAGGTAATACACTCACCTGCTAACCAGAAGGCTAAAGGTTTGAGCTTACCAGAGTTGTCCGGGAAGAAAAGCTTAACAATCTACTGCCAAAACAGGGGCGTGGTAGTTACATGATCTGTTGTCAGTTTGAGACTTAAGAGTGAAGGGGTGGAGTTTAGCCTGTCAATCAGGTCACAGCTTGATGACCTCATTTGGAGGCGCTGAGGAGATAAATAGCTCACTGGAGGTGGGACACACTCCCTGCAAGACATTCCTGTTAAGAAGTCACATGGAGCTATGTTAGAACCCTGGAGCTGAAGATGCCATGTGGAAACCCCTCTCAACACTGAGATGCTTCCACTGCCACTGGGTCCACAAGACTTTCCACCCACTGGTCTGTGATCTTCTGCACTCGAGGTCATTGCATGTGTTGTGTGAGTCTGAAGAGGAATTTTAAGTTGATATCAGACATATGGGCTAATATTGGATTTATGGATTTGATCTGAACTGGGCCAGGATGTTTTCTCAATGTTCAATAGCTCTTATATGTAAAGCTCTTTCTGTGCACATGGGCGTTTATGAATTTTGTTTCTCTAGTCCACCCAGACTGACCCAATGGGTCATTGAGAACCCTATGGGGCACAGCTCTAGCCTGGCCCACACGAGGTTGCCAGCAGTTGGGACTGACCCAGCTTGTAACAAAGATTCATCAGCCATCAGTAGAAATAGGAGCATGATAGAGGAGGTGCCCTTAAGACAGCCATGTGTTCCTCCTGCTCCTCCCGTGGAGCGATGGGCTCTATTCCCCCTGCCCCTTGATTAAAAGTTGCTTTGAGCAATGAAGTGTTCCAGAGATGACCCAATGTGGAACCTAGACTTCAAAAGCCTGGCAGCTCTTCCTTTTGTTTGTGTGTTTGTTTGTTTGTTTGTTTAATTCAATTGCCATGCTATAAAAAAATACCAAAAGCAGCAGCAAGCTAGATTGCTGCATGAGAAAGCCTTCCCATGAGAAGCCATGTCAAGGGAGGACCTGTGGGATGAGTTGCTATCTTGAACCTTTCAGTCCCAGTCAAGCTCCCGACAAATGCAGCCACTTAAACAGTCCCAGCTGTCATCCCCAGGAACAGAAGAACCACTTATTTAAGCCCTGTGTGCATTCATTCCTAAACTAAAAAATCCTGGAAAATAATATGTGGGTTAGTCAGGGTTCGCTAGAGAAATGAAATCAGGACACTTACAATTTTAGATAGATAGATAGACAGGTTTATACAGTAAGAAGGAATATAAAATCTAATTCGTTCACACAGCAGCACAGAGATTCAGTTGAACTAACTCCTATGAAGCAGTTAATATACTGGAAGTATTTCAACTCAGGAGAGCTGCTAAGTCCAAGGTCAAGGAAGCAGACAGCACAGTCCTCCCTGGGGCAAGGCAAGCAGAGTCTGCCCACAGGCGGCAAGCAGCAGGGTGGGTCACCGACAGTCAGTAGTTCGGGAGCATAGCGAAGCAGGCCCAGATGGGCTATGGAACGCAAGCAATGCAGTTTGATGAGCTCAGTTGGGGGCACAAAGGAGATAAATAGCTCACTGGAGGCCAGACCAGCTTCTCTCTGCCTTCCCTTCCCTGCTATTGAGACTCTCAGAGAGCAGGGAGAGACATGTGGAGACCCGTGCCAGCATTGAGAGGCTTCCACTGCCACTGGATCTATAGACTTTCTACCATCGGCCTGTGATCTTCCTGTATTTGGCATCATTACATGTACTGCGTGAGTCTAAAGAGGAATTTATGGACTAGTATCAGAGGTATGGGCTAATATCGGATTTATGAACTTGATCTGGACTGGATTATTTTCCTCAATTTACAATTACACTTTGATATAAAACTCACATACATAGCAGTGTGTCTAGATTTGTTTCCCTAAACAACCCAGACTAGCACAATAATATTTCAATGTTGGCTCAATTTTCTGTTGTTCCCATTGCAACCTCTAAGTTCAGCCTTCTTCACTAAAGAACTTGAGGCTTAACATGGAGTACATCCAGTCTCTTGACTCAGCAAAGCATAACCTATGTACTGCCGCCTTCTACATGAATTCTTTTTTAAAACCGTTTTATTGGCATATAATTCACAAACTATGTAATTCAATAGTTTTGTCATATTAAGAAGAGTTGTACAATCATCACCACAATCGATGGAACACTTTCTTCCTTCTTGTTCTCATTGATACTAACTCTCCATCCCCACCCCCGCCCCAATCTCCCCTTCCCTGAGTCCAGAAACCTTTAATCCAGTTACTGTCTCCATACATTTACCTATATTGGATTTCATAGACAGAAACATTTTTTAAAAGACCAAAAAATAAAAATAACAACAATAATAGAGAAAAAAAACCTTAATTTAAAAAAACACTCAGAAAATTCTAAAAACTAAATTTAAACTGCATCTAGAATCATCCACTGTCTGATACATTCTGCATGATCAGAAGGCTATCCACATGCCTGGTCTACCGTTAGAGGTGATTCACCAGAGGTTTAAGCCACAAGTAGTTCTCCTTCGCCTTTTTTTTTTTAAACTGAAGCAACTTTAAAATGGGTCAAGGGGAGATCAGATGATACGACATTACATTGTAACCTAACTACATCTGTCATAGTCAACTTTACAATGCTCTCTGCCACATAGCAAGGCTGTTCACACGCCTCAGCCACGGTCAGAGGAATGTACCAGAGGATGAATCCATGCGTGGACCCTGCAAATGGATTCTAGGTTCCCCCTGTTGTTCACAGCCTTCTGCAAACCAGGTATTCAAAACTTAAGCTCTGAGAACATTCTCTCCTTCACATTTGCATTTTATCACACTATTCTCTTAAACGCTCAAGTAATTGACTAAATATGGGGAAAGGTAGCAGCAGGATTGACCTTTATGTAGGCCAGAGTCCCTATTTTAATTTTATGCCCATTGCCTATTAGTATTCACCCGTTGGGCTGCAATCCGAAAGATCAGCTATTCTAAACCACCAGCCACTCCTCAGGAGAAAGACAGGGCTTTCTATACCCTGTAAACAGTTACCGTCTCAGAAACTCACAGGGGGCAGTTGTGAGTCAGCATCGACTCAATGGCAGTGAGTTTGTTTTTGTTTGCTTTGGAATTTATTATTATGTCCGTCTACTTTATCATTCAAGTACTGGGTCACTTGTCGACTTGGCACCCAATGATCACTTCCCCAGCGTGAAATCTCCACATTGGGATCTCAGATGTGGCACAACACAAGGACACCGACTCCTCCGTGGTGAAGATGTCCCAGGGTCTCAGCCTCACCCTGTGCTCAGTTACGTAAACAATGTGTTGCTGTGTTCCTCTTTGTCAGTGATATACAGTTTGAGTTTAGATTTTTAAATTTATTTCAGGAACTGTTGATTCAAGATTTATGCAAACCCCTGCCTGCACGAACTTTCCAGATGGTCCCAACTTAAAAAATAATAATAATAAGTTGACATTGAGTGGATTCTGTCCCAGGAGTGTCAGAATAGAACTATGCTCCAGAGACGTTCAGTAGCTACTTTTTCAGAAGTACATTACCGCTCCCTAATTCTGAGGCACCTCTGGGTGTGCGCAAAACCAGCCTTCCAGTTAGCAGCCAACTATTTAATCACTGATGCCACCTCGGGTCCCCAGAGCTCTCGAGAGCTGAGAAGATTGTAAATGAAAAGACCGCAGTTAGGAGTCTGGGTCTATACACAACATAATCCGTGCTTGTTTTTCACATGCCTTCAGTCAAGCAAAGATTTCATCTGTATCTGCTTCTCTCAAGCTATCAGTCCAAGAAGATATCCGGGCAGTGTCGATTGCTCCTCCGCAGTAAGAAGAATTGCTAATGTTTGTGCTGCAAGGTTGTCTTAGTCAAATAGCTAAATGGTACCTCTCCATGCCTCTGGCCAGGACCATTCCTCAGCACACTGTGAGGATGCACTTGGCCACTCCTCTTGACATAGGATAAGTGGAGCATCCATTGAGAAGGAAGTATCATTTTCTTGGTAAGCCACAGAGAAACAAACACTGCCATCACCATGATCCACCACCTAGCTAGTCCGTCTGCCATGCCGTGGTGGCTTGTGTGTTGCTATGACTCTGGAAGCTATGTACCAATATTTCAAATACAAGCAGGGTCATCCACAGTGGACAGGTTTTAGTGGACCTTCAAGACGAAGACACACTAGGAAGCAAGGCATGATGATCTACCTCCAAAAATTAGCCAAAGAAGACCTTATGGCTCAGAACAGAATGTTGTCTGATTCCATGTTGAAAGATGAGCCTCTTCAGTTGGAACTGAGGAAAACTACCGCAATGGACACGATGGATGCAAACATACTAAGGACCAGATATTGGAGCTCGATCATTTCATTCTGCCATGCATCAGGTTGACATGAGTTAGAGCTGACTTGACAGCAACCAGCGACTGTGTCCCACCACTTGTCTGTCCGCATGTCATAAGGAGGTGGCTTGTGTGTTGCTGGAAGCTACATCATTGGTATTTCAAATATGAGTAATGTCACTCAGCGTGAACAGGTTTCAGCAGAGCTTCCAGCCTAAGAACAGATGATGACAAAAGAATAGACTGTCCCCTTCGGAGAAATTAGCCACTGCAAACCCTAGGGGTAGCAAATGGAACATTGTAAGATACGGGACACCTCATGAGTAGAAGCCGAACATTGGCAGAGAGAGGGCCAGAAAATGAGCTCCTCAGGTTGGAAGGCACTCAAAATAGCTCTGAGGAAGAGCTGCCTTCTCAAAGTAGAGTCTAGCGGAATGATTCAATAGAGTAAAGCCTTTGAGACCTTCACTTACTAGTGGGGTGTGTTAGTCCGGGTAGACTAGAGAAACCAATCCAGGGAGACGCATATGTGTGTAGGAGAGAACTTTACATCAAAGAGCAATTGTATATTGAGAAAACATCGCAGCCCAGTCCAGATCAAGTCCATAAGTCCGATATTAGCTCATCTGTCCAATACTAATCTATAAGTTCCTCTTCAGACTCCCACAACACATGCAATGATGTCAAATGCAGGAAGATCACAGGCCAGTGGGTGGGAAAGTCTTGTGGATCCAGTGGCAGTGTAAACATCTCAACCCTGGCAGGGGTCTCCACGTGACTCCTCCAGCTCCAGGACTCTAGTGTAGCTCTATGTGTCTTGTCAGCAGGCAGACGAAGCAGCGAGTCTATGTGTGTCTGGTCTCCAGTGGACTATTTATCTCCATTGCGCCTCCAAATGAGGTCATCAAGCTACGACCTGATTGATAGGCTAGACTCCGCCCCTGCTCAAGTTGACAGAAAATTATGTAACTACCACATGAGGCATGACTCAAAATGAAAATAAACAGCTGCAAACTTCTATTAATAATTGGAACTTGAAATATATGACTGTGCATCTAGGAAAATTGGAAACTGACAGAAATGAAATAGAATGCATACAGATTAATCTCCTAGGCATTAGTGAGTAGAAATGAACTAATGTTGGCAATTTTGAAAATCATATAGTTTACTATGTCAGGAATGACAGATCCAAGAGAAATGGCATTCTATTCATTGTCAAGAAGGACATTTCTAAATCTATCTGGAAATACAAAGCTGTCTGTGATAAGATGGAATCTATCTGCGTACAGGAAATCCAGTCAATACAATTGTTATGATGCAGAAATTGAAATTTTTCACCAATGTCTTCAGTCTGAAATTGGCTAAACATGCAATCAAGATTCATTGAAAATCCTTGTTGAAATCGCTGAAGACAAAGCAGGTGCATAAGCAAATGTGGTGAAGAAAGCTGATGGTGCCTGTCTATCAAAAGATGTAGCGTCTGGGGTCTTAAAGGCTTGAAGGTAAACAAGCATCTAGCTCAGAAGCAACAAAGCCCACATGGGAGAAGCACACCAGATTGTGCGATCACATGGTGTTGAAGGGATCAGGTATCAGGCATCATCAGAACAGAAAAATCATATCATTGTGAATGAGGGGGAGTGCGGACTGGAGACCCAAAGCCCAGCTGTAGGCAATTGAACATCCCCTTAGGGTCGCGGGGAGGAGACGAGCCAGTCAGGGTGCAATGTAGCAATGATGAAACATACAACTTTCCTCTAGTTCCTAAATGCTTCCCCACCCCCACTATCATGATCCAAATTCTACCTTACAAATCCAGCTAGACCAGAGGATTTACACTGGGACAGATAGGAATTGGAAACACAGGAAATTCAGGATGGATGATCCCTTCAGGACCAGTGCTGTGACTGGCAATGCTGGGAAGGGGGAGAGAGGGTGGGTTGGAAAGGGGGAACCGATTACAAGGATCTACATATAACCTCTTCCCTGGGGGACAGACAATAGAAAAGTGGGTGAAGGGAGATGTCAGACAGTGTAAGATATGACAAAATAAAAATTTATAAATTATCAAGGGTTTATGAGAGAGGGAGGAGCGGGGAAGGGGGGCGGGAAATGAGGAGCTGATGCCAGGGGCTTAAGTGGAGAGCAAATATTTTGAGAATGATGAGGGCAGTGAATGTACAAATGTGCTTTACACAATTGATGTATGTATGAATTGTCAATAAGAGTTGTATAAGCCCCTAATAAAATGATTTTTAAAAGATAATAAAAATAAAGATTTGACAATTGGGAAAAAAATCCTTATCGATCAGAATGCAAAAGTTTGAAACAAAGAAGAAGGCACAGTAATTGGAAAATATGAAGGAATAAATCCAAGCTACAAAGGCATCAGCTAAAAACAAGGCTCCAGGCACTGAGGAAATACCAATTGAAAAGTTTCAAGAAGCTGATGAAGCAAGAGAAACACTCAATAATCTATGCCCAAAAATTTGGAAGATGGCTACTTGGCCAACTGGACTGGAAGAGATCCATATTTGGATCCATTCAAAAGAAAGGCGACCCAACAGATTGTACAGATTATAGAACAATATCATTAATATCACATGCAAGTAAAATGTTGCTGCACCATCCAACATCCAACAATGGTTGCAAGCAGCTCATTGACAGGGAGCTGCCAGAGGTTCAGGCCGGATTCAGAAGAGGATGTGGAACAAGGGATGTCATTGCTGATGCCAGATGGATCTTGGCTGAAAGCAAAGTACCAGAAAGATGCTTGATTGTGTTTCACTGACTTTGCAAAGACATTAGACATTTCAGTGGTCTGACTATAGGTCTGTCCTTTGCCTCAGGCAATGACCATAGTGCAGGGACTTGAATTCACTATCTTATCTTCCCAGCCTGCTATATAGGAGGTGCTCATTACATATTTGAGACCTGACGGGCTTGTTGAATGAATGGATGGATTTTCCATGAGAGCTCCATTCTTGTGCAGGCCAAGATCTAGATAGATAGTGCAGAATTCGGGAACAGACTCTGGAATCAGACAGACTCCAACATGCAGCTGATCCCACAACACACCAGCCATATAAATAAGACAATAGGAACCACTGGAGATAGTGTGACCCTGAAGGGAATGTATGTTAAATACTAGTGAACTCATAGAAGCTGTGGGGACATTAGGGGATCAGATATGACAGCCTTGGGAGTTCTAAAATGTGTCCCACATACATACCAAAGGGAACAGACTTTGGGGACTGCCAAGGATGGAGAATAAGGGGGGAAGAGAGAGCAACGAGCTAGGCAGGGGCTAGGCAGGGGGTAGGTGTCAACTTTCGTATACTGGATGATTGTGACCCACAAGATGGAGAAGAGAAATCAAGGAGTGGGTGAAGGGTTAACTTTGGGGGGAGGTATTGATTAGTAATTTAAACCATTGAACACAAAATTGATGATCCAAAATGTAATCCCCATCCTGATTGACGATATTTTTAAAAACACTACAAAATAATAAATAACAAAAGGATGAGATGGGGAAAAATTAAAATTAAATGTGTCCAAAAATCCTTTGACAGGCTTCCCACCAAAGTTGGGATTTAATTCTCGCCCCCTCCAGCCCCTCTGAACCTGGCCAGCCTTGGCGAGCTGCTCCTAATGAATCAGATGTGGTGGGAGTGATCCAATGGGACTGTGAAGCTGGGGATGCAGTTTCTGCCTGGGTGCCTCTCTCTCACCCACTTCCCTCTCCCACCCTTGTCCTCTGGATGTTCACCTTTAGAACCCTGCACCCATGTTGTGAGGAAGCCAAGTGGTCACATGGAAAGGCCAAGTGTAGGTAGATGTTCCAACAACAATCCCAGGTGAGGGCCCAGCCAAGAGCCAGGATCAACTGCCAGCCATGTGGTGGATCAGCCTTCAGATGTCCTTCCGCAGCTGAGTGGAGCAGAAATGATTTTGCCCCCACCAAGTCTTGTGCCCATTGCGCATTCATATGCAAAACAAATGTTGGCCTTGTTGTAAGCCTGTAAGTTTTGGGGAGGGTCTGTGCAGATCAACAGAGCGGCAGCTCTGCAGTCCAGAGCATCATCCAAACTGCACTCAGGAGGCCCTGCTGTGCAGAGCAGGGACCCACAGTTCCCAGCACACGCTGAGCTCCACATTCCGTGCTAGACCCGTGGCCGCTGCTTTGCTGAGAGCCGGGTATCTCTGATGTCATCAGGGTGATGCCTTGCAAATCCCTTCCTTTGTGTCTGCTCTTCCAACTCAGACTCCTGAGTAGGAACATGGACCCAGGTCCCTGGCCCCACGCCTCACCTGCAAGGGGAGCTAGGAAAGGGGAGCTGGTTGGTTCTGGGAAGAGGAGCATTCTCAAAGGGAGAGACTACTCCACACAGGGCAAGGGTGTTCACAAAGCCAAAAAGCAAACCGAACTCACTGCCATTGAGTCCACTCTGATCACAGCAGCGCTGTAGGCTGGTGGAGCACTTGCCCCTGTGGGTTTCTGAGACTGAAACTCTTTCTGGGAGGAGAAACCCTCATCCTTCTCTGGTTCCAGGAGTCAGAGGACCCGAAGATATAAGTACATCTCCAAAGCAACAAAGACGTCACTTCGATGACCAAGGTGCATATGACCTATGTTTGCCTCTATGGGACATTAAGAGCAGCAGGGAAACGAAGAAGAAATGGATGCATGAGGCATTTGGAGAAGAAATTCCGCAGGTCTCTAACCAAATAATTTGTCAAGGACCTGCCACATCCAAGGGCCTGCATTGGTACTGTTCTGGCCACAATGAGAAGGAAGAAAGGGTGACCAAGCCATCTGTGTTAGACCGGGTTGACTAGAGAAACAAATTCATTGACACTCATATATGTGTAAGAGAGAACTTTATATCAAGAAGTAACTGTGCATCAATAAAATATCCCAGCCCAGTCCAGATCAAGTCCATAGATTGATATTAGCCCTTACGTCCGATAGTAGCCCATGAATTCCTCTTTTAACTCATACAACACATGCAATGAAGCCAAATGCAGGAAGATCACAGGCCAGTGGTGGAATGTCCTGTGGATCCAATGGCAGGTATGCATCTGTAAGGGCTTTGACTGCCATGAGCGTGTCTCCATGTGGCTTGTCAACAGGAAGGTGTAGCAGAGAGAGTTCCCAGAATCCTCATGAGAAGGCCACACCCACAAGGAGGGATCATCAGGCTGTGACTTGATTAACAGACTAGACTCTCTGCCCTTCCTTATTTTATCTAGTTGACATAAAATTGTGTAACTGCCATACTATCTCAGAGAATGTATGTTGGCTTTGAACGTGGGTTGGCTTAGAGTGTGAACCCAGACTACCTGGGTTTGAATCCAGCTCTGTGACCTCAGAAAGCTTTTTAACCTCTATAGGCCTCACACTGTCTTCTCTGCCATAGAATTATTCATTCTAATCAATCAGCGCTAATAGAGAATAAGGGCCCCCCTCTAATAAAAAATAAGAATTAATATGGGCTCTTGTTTATAGAACTATTGTCAAGACTAGGCAACTTATGAGATAAATAATAAAATAGTGACTGCTCAATGAGTGCTAATTGTCAGTTTCTCAATTAGCATCCCCCCACCCCCTATCTCTTCCCTAGCAATTCATCGCTATATCACCTAGAATCTGTGTGGATGTGGCCACATGGTTATGCAATTCATCACTATACGACCTAGTATCTGTATGCATGTGAGCACGTGTTTACTGTCTACCCTTCCCTTGGGATTACAATATTGAGGAGAGCCAGGCATTTGTTCAGTTTTCTCTGAGTCCTCGCATCTTGCAGAGGCCCCGCACATGTCAAAACCCTGGGGACATGCTTACTGAGCAAAGGGGCGGAGGTTGAAAAGGTCCTCAAAGAGGATGATAGGTTTTGTGTCAACTTGCTCCACTGGTGGGAAGGGATGGGTGAAGTCTGTCCTCCCCGGCAGGACACAGCCTCACGATGTCGCCATGGAGTACGGGCGCTTTATAAGAGGTATTATAGGAGGATTAGACTCTCTTCTGCCCCTCCTTCCTCCCTGCTTTGCTTGGACCCTGTGTCTAACTTCTAGGGTCAGTGGTCATGTGGCCTGCCAACCCAGGGAGCTGTCAGGACCCCCTGCCACGTTCCTCCCAGCCTCAGATCCACGCAACAATGCGCTCCACCCAGCCAGTGATCTCACTTCGTCCCGCTCCCTCGGAGCCCAGCTGTGCAAGCCTGGAGGAGCAGCCAGGCTGTCATCTGGTCCGCACATTGGAGGTGGCCTGCGCTGTCCCGCTCCTTGATAGAAATCTCTGTCTTGATATAACGTTCCATCTTATGAGGTTTTATTTCTCTAGCTTCACATAGAGACCTAGGTTAGCCCCACCTCCCCCACGGCATTAACAAAACCAGACCCAGGCAAAGCTGCAGGAGATAGGCACCAAGCCATGGGGCTTCAGGGTGGGGGTGGGGGGAGAAATGCATCAAACCAGCTGAGAGTTCTAGGGAGAGCTTTGGCGAAGGAGTGCCCTTGGGGCAGGGCCTCCCAAGGGAAAGAGGATCTCAAGGGACTCCGGGTAGAGGAAGGCTGTAACTGGAGAGAGAGTCCCAAAGAGCAGAGGCGGACGGAGGTAGAGAAGGCCCGGCCATGGTCAGTGGGACTGAGGGGCTCAACAGAGGGACTGAGATGACACAGACCCCCTTCCGGTAGAGCTGGAGATTGGTTGCAAGCTCCTGGGGTGTGCCCCAGGGGCGTGGGAAATATTCGGAGTCCCCTCCTGATCTGTGTATGGGGCCCTCTCAAGGCCACCAACTTCCCTGTGGCTCTCACGCTCAGTCTCTGCTTTTTTGTCTTTTCTTTTCTGTGTGTTGCAGTTTGCCCTGCGGTAGCACAGGATTTAAGAGTTTAACGGTGAACCCCTCTGGGGAAGAAAGATCTGACAGACGAATTCTATAAAGATTTCCAACCTTGCCAGTCCTGGGAGGCAGCTCTACTAAGGCCCCCGAGGATCAGAATTGCCTCTCCAAGAAGGAGTCCTAGTCCAGATGTGGGCTTCACTGCTGAGTCTGAGAGTCAACGACACGTGCCATCTTTGAAACCGTTAGGCAGCCCTGGAGCAGAGCAGCGTATTTCCAAGAAGGTCCAAGAGTGTTGTGGGCCCCTAAGATAGATGCAGGATAAGAGCCACCAGCAAGTGTGTGCTCGATGTCTAGGAAGCTGGGGGGAATGGAGGGGCAGGAGAGGAGGGAGAGGGGATGGGATGGGGATGGGGATATACAACCCTGTCACTTCTGAATGTATTCGCCCAAAAGAGAAGCCATCTTTGTCCATTTGAGGGACAGCTTCCTGGACTGGGTTGTGGTTAGTACGGGAGAAAGCATGCCATGATGTTTAATCCCAAACAAGCAACGAAAGTTAAAATAATTACCTGCAAACGACTGTGTATGTTTCTTTCATCTAATTAGGTAATCTGCCCAGGTGTTTAGCACCAAGGCCTCGGTGCTTTAATTGGAAAAAGTCAAGGACAGAAAGTAATTAGCAGCATTAATCCAAACCAGAAGTCTAATGATATTAACCACAAATCACCGTTGCAATCAGGAACCTTTATTCTGAGACAGTTTCCAGATGGGGGGAGGGGAAGAAAACAAAGCATTGTTGAGTTTGGGAAAACTGACTTCCAACCACCAATTCCAGGCAGGTGTGCCCAATGTCCTCAAAGAAACGGAAATAATCAACTAAAAGGCGAAACATAATTATAAAGAAAGAATGTGATCCCCCGCTTTTTTAGCCAAGAAGGAATTGAATTAGATTTGAAGGTCTCGACGAGTCTTCTTCCTCAACTATCTTGTGGCGTCCTCTCTTCGCTTCTAGGTGATGATCCACGTGGACCTGGAATTACAGGGGAAGAATTATAATGCCCCCTTTTTTAAGACAGGGACGAGTTAAATTCTGTGTAAAACACTTTAGCGCTCTTCTTCCTCAACTGTCTCTCGGCGTGTCCTCTGAAAGTCGAGGGGGTCATTGATACCTCCTCAGAACTTTCAAAGAACAAGTGGATCCTGGCGACCTCAAAACTCTGAAAAGTGCCCTTTCCTTCATTCCAGGTTTCCTTGCCAAGCGAGCGGGAGAGAACAGAACTCCCCAGGAAGACTTTGTCGTCTCAAGGTGGCTAGCGGTCTAGGTGCATAGAACGTGTCGGTTAGCTTTGGAGTTTGTTTTTATATATAATGAACCGTTTCTGCTTACGTCATTGCTTCTTTCCCAGAGCTGAGCGTTTCTTGCCCGCTGGGCGCAGGAGCCCTGGCGGCCTGAAAGCCCAGCTTCTGTAAAAGGACATGTGCATCACGAGATGATTAGACTCCAGGTGCTCCACCAGTGGACATGTTTAGTTTTATTTTAAAGCAATTTTGGATGAAAAGCCAATTGAGGACCAGGTTAAAGCCAGAAGAAACTCCCTCCCAAGGATCCGGGATCTTAAACACACATCAATCCTAATTGGTTACAGAGACACAGCCTGCATTTTGCCCCCTTCTCCTCCCCCCTGGAAGAGCTGGGTTTGGTGAGCTTTGGGAGCCAACTCTCTTGTGGTCAGCACCCACGAACTTATACTTTGGGCCCCACCAGGAAATGAAACTTGAGCTTGTCATTTGGGGTCCTAATTCTCTGGTTTTCTGTTCCTCATTCCCACTGCATCTCCAACCACCACCGCTGCTGCCGCAAAAAAAAAAAATAAATAAATAAATATTAGACTGGAAAACACTATTTTATGTGAAACTCACTGTTCAAAGAATTAAAATCTAGGGGTTGCCATAATTTGATATCTGCCTTTTGGAAATTTAAAGCAAAACACACACACACACATACACGCCACTTTCACTGCCTTCCCTCCAGAATGTAAACTGACACTACCTTCTTATGAAAACATCTCTGGGTCCCAAGCATTGGCCCTCTAGAGGGTGTGGCTTGGAAACCAATGCCTGTCAATAAAACCTGTGTATAAGGTAATGCTCCTGGCAGCTGCTTTGGGACGTTCTGCTGACTTGTTTATTTATTTGCCTTTGAATTCTCTCTGTGTTTGACACTCGCTAGGTGTCTCCCAGCTAACATACCCGGCCCAGCTTGTGTTGAAGGGTGAAAATAATGGAGTCTTTATTGGGCTCTTTCTGGGGAGAAGGGGAGCGAGACCTGGAGCAGACTCCCTGCAGCTGCTGCGTGGCCCAATTGTCATCCACCAGGGAATTTGCCGATTTCTATATCACCATCTCCCACCTTGATTTAAAAAGAGAGAGAGAGAGAGAAAAAACCACCCATTTCATTTGGACTGTGTACTAAGAATAATTGCCACCAATATTGATTGGCCCTTGGGGACAGGGCTGGATGTAAAAATTGCAGACTGTGAAATCCCAGCTGATGTGTCCTCGCGGAGATGGCTGCTTATTTGTGACATGTGCCTATGTTTAAACTTCTCTGCGAAAACTGTGAAATTAATATCCTCCTGTTAGGACAATATGGTTACCCGCCCTGCTGGAAACGCGCAGCTATTTTTGTTCTCATTGTTTTAATGATGGCTCCTGTCTGCTCCCCACTGCAACTCTGTCTTAGAATGAATCACAAACACATTTATTTCCTGGGCGTGAGTGTTCTCTGGTTCCTGTCTATTTGCAGGGAGTTGAGCACATGGGTGGGTTTGTGTTTGCTTGTTTGTTTGTTTATTTGTCCCACTTTCTTTTCTAGCCCACTTTGTTTTAATTTTTTTCATTTTTGTTTATTTGTTTGTTTTTACTGAGCTTTTTCTCATGTAGCCACTGCCTTGGGTGGAACTGGTTGCAATTGGCTGCGGCTCCCCAGCAGGCCTGCCGGTAGCTGGCCCGGGGGGCTTTGAAGGCAGGCATTCTTTGCCGACAGGAGCTTGCATCTATCTGTTAAAGGGAGAGAGGACACTGTTTGGCATTGTAACTACTAAATCTATGTGGTTTAGTCACAACTGTGGCGATGACAGAAATCACAAATGTTTATGAGTTAGTAACAGCTAAGAAAATTAATCCTCCTTATTCATTCTGAAATCAGGCAAAAGCAGGTTTTCAATAGATGTGAGGGAGCTTCAAAAAGTTCATTGGAAAATCCCATGATTTCTTTCCATTTTCCATGCACTTTTTGAAGCTCCCGGTGTGACTCTGATGATGAGGCTTTGAGGGTGTCACCGGCTGTTATAGGACTAAAAACTGCTGTTGTCAGGCCGAGAGAACCCTGACACTCTTCTCTCTGTGTCCAGTCATCCTTTGCTTCATGTTATTATCAGAATTCTTGCAGAATCTCGTCTTCCTTCCTCTCCGTTCCAGCCCCCTCCCTTCCGCTTATTACATACAAACACTAAATGATGTTTTTAAAGAGCCTGGGAAGAATGCCAGTGAATTCTACTTTCTTCTCTTTCTTTATTTTTATGTCTTAAATTTGCTCCCATGTGTATTATAAGGGGGCTTCAAAAACTTCAGCTAAACTCCAGAATCTTTTTGCTCCATTTTCCATGAGCCTCCTCATATTGCATTTTCTTTTTTTTAAGTTTACAAGAAGCAGAAGAAAACTTTATTTACAGAACTAGATGACAGATTGGCTTTGGCTCATGTGCTATAGCTTGCTGACCCTTTAATGAACCAAGTCATGCTCATTGCCTATGATCTGATATCAGGCAGGGTAGAACCGCCCTCGTATTGCATTTTCAATAAGAAAATAATTATCTTAAAAAGAATGGTTCTGTTTGACCCAAGAATTTTAACTACTAAAATCTAAGACCAGAAGTGGAGCAGTGTTAGAGGTTAAATTCTGAGCACCGGGTCACAGAAGGCTGTGGATGATGGTGGAAACCCAAAATCCATTTGCAGGTCCCCACATGGGTGAAGCCTCCTGTGACTCCCCTCTGTCCCTGTGAATTGTGAACGGCCTCGCAATCAAAGTGCATTGGAAAGTGGATTGTCACCATGTGGCTGGGTTAAAATTTAACACCTTAAAAAAAAATTAACACCTTATCCTTTGTTCTCCCTTTTGACCCATTTTAAATGTGTTGTCATTTTAACATTTTCTACTTTCTTTTCCATTGAGATTTCCCACCCCCACCCCATTTTATTTTGGTGATGGAGGGTGGTTTTTTTGTTTCTTGTGGTGGGAGGTGGGGGTCTATTTTTTCTGTATCGATATCCAGGATGGGTTAGCCTGTAGAGACAGTAACTGGATTAATGGCTTCTTGGGGAAGTTGAGGGGAAATGGGGAGCTAATAACAATGAGATGAAGAAAATGTTCTAAAATTGATGTGGTGATGACTGCACAACTCTTTAATATGATTCGGCTATTAGATTATGTGATATGTGAAGCATATGTCAATAAAAGGGTTAAAATCAAGAAGGGTTAGAAGTCATACCAATATTATAGTTCAGTCATAAGTTACACATAATTTCACTTTGCAGTTACAGTCAATGAAATCTGTATTTATAAACATTCCATTTTTATTACTGCCATCAGTAGTCATACTAGCATTTAATGTTAGAAGAAATTTTGTTTTTGTTAACACTTCTCAAACCCATTCGGCCATTCTCCCAGTGAGGAAGATGCAGATGTTCCTTCCTCGGTCCACTTCCTTTCTCGCTGGTTGGTTCTGTTTGCTTTTTGTCAGTAGTTTTCTTGTTTTCCCATTTTGGGGGCATCCATCCTTTTATCGTCCTGAGGTGTCCAGCAAAGGAGCACTAGTTTCCTCGTCTGAATTGACAACTGAGTAGATATGTCTGCAGAACTGCAAGACCACAAATGCAACACACCCCTACATTTGTTTTATGATCCCGAATACTGGAATTCGTTTTCAACATGTCGAACCAGGCAGGCCAACAAATACATATACTTCTAATGCCCTAGAAAACAGCAGAAAACAAGGTGGGTAAAACAAGGAGAGAACAAAGAGTCCATTTAAAAGCTGAACTTCGATTTATTTTCAAGGAGGCCTTCTCCGTTTTTGCTAAAAGTAAGGCATAGTAAACACAGATAAAGCGATTGCTAAGTGCTTGGAACACCGTGCTTGCACCTGGCAGACTGCTGACTAGGCTGCTGCGCTGTTTTCCCTCGTGGCGACCCTCTGTAGCCCAGAACTACATGGTGCCCGGCCCTGCGCTGTCTGCACAGCCCTTCCAGTGAATGTCTCCTGAGTCTGTGGGTGGCCACTTATTTTCGTTATTTATTTAAAACCGTTTTGAAACTGAGTTCCAGTTCCGCTTGTACAGCATACTTCTACAAAAGGTCACTATAGATGGATGGGGCAGTCTGCTCTCATGAAGAGCTAAGTCTCAGGAACTCAGAGGGGCGGTTCTACAGGGTAGCTCTGAGTCACACCGACTCAACTCAATGGCAGTGAGTTTAGCATTGCAAATGGCCATCTAGTCCCAACTCTTGGTCTATCCAGAGTAAAGAAGAGTGAAGCAAATGGAAAGCTCCAGGAAGCATTCTGTTCCAAGGACCAAAGAACCACAGCCTCCACCACTGAGAGACGGAAAGAATTAGATGGTGCCCAGCTACCACTACCGACCAGTATGCTGGGGATCGCGATCAAAGATTATGTAATAAAAGAGGGAGAAAAACACATAGAACAAAATTCAACATCATTAAGAACACTAGACTTGTTGGTTTAACAGAGACTGGCGGAACCCCGGGACCATGGCCCTTGACACCCTTCAAGCCTGGAACGGAACCACCTCTGGGGATCATCTTTCCAACCAAACAACAGGCAGGCCGATCAAGTGAACATTAACCCCCGTGAGAGATGTGCTCCTCCGCGCAATCAACGGACCGAGGTCAAAAGGGCAGCAGAGGCAGGAAGGACGAATGGATTCAGGGAGCCCAAGGAGGAAGCGGGAAGGATGCTGTTCCACTCGGGACATTACAACTAATGTCATGAAATAAGATGTGTATCAATGACTGAATGGGAAACTCGGTTACTCTGTAAACTTCCACAAAAGCTGCAATAAAATGTTCAGATAGATGATAGATAGATAGATAGATAGATAGATAGATAGATAGATAGATAGATAGATACAATAATATCATATTGGCATGGGTTTGATTCAGGACCTACACACTCATGACAACAGCCCCGCTGGCTTCTTGGATGCTGGCACAGAGAGGTCCCAAGCCATCAAGCAAAGCTCTATCCCCAACGTCTGCGTGTCACCTCCCATCGGAGCGTCTCGTTATTATGAAATGCAGTCACAGTTTGTTTTGTGACAGGCCATTGTTTTTGTACTGATGATCACAGGTGTCGGTAAATACAAATGTGCACATTGCCGACCGGTCGGGTTGAATCAAGTCAGATGGTCCGTTTTACAATCACCGCTCTGCTAACTAGAAAACAGAAATGTTTCAGATGCCCGGCCCTTCCATTCAGATGGCACCTTGCAAGAGGGACTTAGGGAATGAGAGCATTCTTCGTGGTGCAAATGGTGAAGTTTTGGGCTACAATCAGAAAGGTCGGAGGTTCAAGTCCACTGAGAGGCTCCTTGGAAAAAAGGCCTGGTGATTTTTCTCCCAAAACATAAGCTATTGAAAATCTATGGAGCACCATTGCTCTCCAGCACACAGAGGGCTAAGAGTCCAAGTGGACCTAGGGGGCAACTGGTTTCACTATCAAATAGCAGCCTAGTGGCATCATGAGACTGTCGTTTCAAGAGTCACACCCTTCCAGTACATGTGGTTAAGAAAAAAGGGAGTGCCGGGGAGAGAGGGGAGCACGAAAGAGGATTCTCCCTTATTTAAATTTAGAAGGTTAACGATTCAATCCTGGACAGAGATGTTCTGGAACAGATTCTACTCCGAAGAGGCGGGAGGACCCCCAACATCCCACGTCAAAAGCTGCACGTGGAGAACTGCGCGTGCAGTCTTGTGTGGAGTTCGCCTGCAGAATGAATCACAAGTTCCTCCCCATCATATTGACAGCCCCGGAAACAGTCGGTATCTTTTGACCATTAGGCGATCAGTGCATTCCTCACTCCAAAAAACCCACTGCCGCAGTCGATCCCACCCCAGCCACCCCACAGAAGCGCCCTAGGACACGCTCTAGTCACGAGAAGACTCGTTCAAGGAGTTTCGCTCAGGAAATGCTTATCTAACTACACACGGCAGCTCTACTCTGACCTACCTACGAGACTGCTAGCAGACACTATCGACTCCGTGGCAACGGGATAAGTTTGGGGTTTGTTGTGTTCTTTTCAATGTACTGTACAAGCCCCCCTGCTGGTACAGGGGTTACACACTTGGCCAGGGACCCAAAGCTTGGCAGCTTGAACCCACCAGGCAATCTGTGGGAGAAGGACACATCCATCCTCGTACGAAAAGAGGCGCAGCCTTGGAAACCCAGTGCATTTCCCGGGCTTACCCCATCCTCTGGGGTCACTACAAGCAGAATTTGACTGGTGACTGTGGGTGTGCTCTGTACTTAAAAATCAGTATATTGTACTTAAAACCATGTGTTGTTCTCCTTCTAAAGTTCACATTGGACTGGGGCTGCTGTGTTTTATTGCTACCGCCCCCCCCCCCTTCCCCACCCTCTCAGCCCTTGCTGGCCGCTGTGTCTCCTCCCATCAGCTGCACATGGCCTAAGAGCTTCTTCCTCCTTCACAGCTCTGGCTCCTCCTCGCAGCTTTGGACCCGGCTGCACTCCCGCGTTCCTTGAGAAGGGCGCCACCTGCGGGCGCACTGGCTTCCAGAGGACATCTCTCAGAAGCAGGGAAACACTGTCCCCTGGCGGGGCGCACGCACTCGCAGTCGGCCACGGGGTTAAGGCCAACGTGCGCACGTGGAGCCACGCTGAGCTAACTGCTGGCCAGGGAGTCCATTGCTTGGCCTGGGCCTAATGGTCACAGCCCCCAGGCAAGCTAAGCGGGTTCAGCCACAAGCAGCTCCTCATGGAAGCCCATAGGGGAGGGGAAAGGAGCATGTGAAACAGTAATAAGAAAACAGACTTCTTTATGTTATTCCTGGTGGTGTAGTGGTTACAAGTTGGGCTGTGATCCACAAGGTTGGTAGTTTGAAACCACCAGAGGGTCCTTGAGATATCTACAGTCTCAGAAATTCACCCCGACAGTTCTTCCCTGTCCAATAGGCTCATTATGAGTCAACATTGACTTAGCAGTCTCTAGTTAATTCCAATTTTCCCCTGGCACATCTTAGACAAAGAGTGAATGGCAGCACCATGTTAAGGGCTGGCCCCAAATTACTATATTGACTTGTCATCCCTGCCTGGTGCAACAGGAAGTTCTGTGCCCATTTTTCAGCACACGAAAATTTAAGAGACAGGACCCGGCAGGTCCATCAAACCCAACACCATCAACCAAGACTTCATGGTCAGGTCCTCCTCCCACTACTTTCCTCTTCTTGTTTGCAGAATAAAACCTCTCCCTATCGAAGTCTAGATTTTTGGTTTTGGACAAAAATCACTAGCGTGTTCAAGAAAGGGGTGGGGTTGAGTATGGTCTCTGCAGCAATGATGCATTGCATTGGCCGATCTGCTGAACAAGCCAAGACTTCTCCGAAGAGTTGTAAAGCTAGGCTATTACCTGAAGGACTAAGCTGCGCCTGAGCCAAGCCATGGTATGTCCATCACCTCCTATGCATGTGCCGGTTGGGCATTGGATAAGGAAGGCGAAAGAAGAATCAATGCATTTGAATGATGGTGTTGGCAAAGAATATGGAAAGTACCATGGACTGCCAAAACCCATCTTGGAAGAAGTGCAACAAGAATGCTCTTTAGAGGCAAGGATGGCAAGACTTCTCACGTACTGTGGACATGTTGGTCAGGAGAGACCCGTCCCTGGAGAAGGATGTCATTCTTGGTAACTTGGAAGGACCGTGGAAAAGAGAAAGGCTTTCAAGGAGATGGATTGGTACAATGGTTGCAACAGTGGGATCAGACACAAGGCCAATTCTGAGGCTGGCGTGGGACTGGGCTGTGTTCCATTCTGTTGTACATGGAGCTGCTATGGGTCCGAAACAACTCAATGGTACCTAACACCAACAAGTGTGCAGAACACAGGAGTCATACCAGCTGGGATGTGTGGAGCCCATGGCCGAGGTATTCCAGGGCCGAGGCCAAGGAGGGAAGCAGGTGAGAGATGGGAGAAGAGCCCAGAACTTGACGTGGTGGGTGGAAACAGGAAGGTATGGGAGGGAAGACACTAATGCTGGGTTGACCCTGTGGAGAAGTTAAGATGTAACACCTGAACCCAAGGCAGATGCCAGGAAAAGGTAAAGTAACAAAGCATTGTGTGTGGGGGGAGGGGGATTTCTCAAGTTTAAGCACCTAGGTTACTTGGTGGAAACGGTGTTATTCGAGGTCAGGGGATCACCACCCTGGAGCTGATCAGCAGGGGAGAATGAAATGCCGAGTGGTTATTCCTGGTGTTTGCACGTGAGCGGAGCTGCGAGCGAACGCTGACAAACAGGAAGAGAAGGGAGCCAGCTTGTCTCAGGCCTGCGGGTCAAGGATGAACTCGGCAGAAAAGAAGGCTGCCTGGCCAGCAGCAGCTGAGGCTCAGCAAACCCTGATCGGAGCAGGTAAGACCCTTCTCCAGCTCCCGCAGTAAGGATGAGGGTGGATTAGCAAACAATTGTTGTTGATCAATACTACCCAGGGTTTTAAGTGTCTGAGCCTGCTCCTTTCCTTGTTTCAGCTGTACCTGAAATACCGTGAGTGCGTGTCTTTTCTCACCGTCCAGGAGGCTAGAAGCCCACGTCCAGGGTAGTGGCACTAGGGGAGCACTCGCTCTGTTGGCTCTGGGGACCAGTCCTTGCCCCCGCTCCTCTAGCTACCCATTCCTGCAGCTCCCAATTTGCAGACCCTCGGCCACCTTCGTCTTCAGAGAGCTCGTCTCCCCTCTGTGTCTGTCTTCTTCCGTGCCCAAACCACGCCTTTTATATCTCGAAAAGTGATCCATTAAAACACACCCTGCACAGGGATGACCCTATTCTCATAAGAAAGAAGCCCTGCTCCCAGTGGGATGCCATCCACAGGGACAGGCACTAGGGGGTCAGTCCCCAAGACCTTCTTTCTACCCGTCCCATCAACTATGCCTCCACCTTTGTAGCTTCCAGGCTGCAGGAGGCTAAAAGACACCGAGACTAAAAGCCGTCATCCTGTGTGTGAAATGGGGGTTAATCAGCCAGGAGTGGCTCCTGGGGGCTGGTCCTCAGTGCCCTCCTCTCCGGGGCCGCTTTCCTTTGTTCTTGGTGCATCTGCAGGGTATAGCGCGCAGACTTGATTCAACCAGAGTAGAACGTGTTCCCAGGGAGATGACTTCCCATGTTTGTTAAAAGAGATACATTCAACCACACACTTAGTGGGTGCTGCACACCGGGGCATAGGGTGATGGCCACGAGAGACCCAGGCCTTGGATGATTGTAGTGGACCGTGAGCTGCGAAGGCACTGGGTGCCTGGAAGTGAGTGTGTGTGGCAAGGACAGGGGGCCAGGCCGGCTCATCCCTGCAGGACAGATGGAGGGTGTGTTTCCCTAAGTAGAGCTACTGCTACAGGTCATGGTGAGGACAGTTGGGTGTGAGGATAATGCAGGATCCACGTGCTTCCTCTTCCTCTAAGGAGCCAGGCTTTGGAAGACACACCCCTCCTCCCCCGGCTCCCATGGCCCCTTGTGTGAACTAGGGATAAGGCAAAACCTCTGGGCAGGCCCCGTGGGTGGGGGTCTGGCACACAGAGAGCACTTGGAGTAGGGGGGATTAGAGAAACCCCACAATCCCAGCTGCCTTGCAGCCTCTTATCCAACCTCAGCCCTGTCCGCCATGCTACTTGCTGTTGGCCTGCCTGTGGGGAATGTTTTCCAGCACCAGTCCCCCTCTCACTCGCCCTCCCATCCCCCTAACAGCTGACTGAGGCTGCCCCCCATCACATGATGATGGCACAGGGGGTGGCTTAACAAGAGGAAGAGGAGGCTTTCCATCCCCCTAAAAAGCTACCGTCTCCGAAACCCAGAGACCATTCTACCTTGCCCTATAGGGTCGCTATGAGTCAGAGTCAACAGCAGTGAATTTGGTTTCGTTTGGGTGGCTTAAAGAGAAAGAAGTGTATTCTCTCACAACTCTGGAGACTTGAGCTCCAAAATGGAGTTCTCAGCAGGGCTGTGCTCTCTCTACAGACCAAGGAAAGAATCTGCTCCCTGGCTTTCTGGTAGCATCTGGTGTTGCCAGCAATTTTTGGCGTTTCTTCGCGGTTAGATGTTCCGCTCAAGTCTCTGCTTCCGTCATTGCAGGACCTTCTTCCCTGTGGGTCTCGGTGCCCGTGGCTCTTCTCTTCTTACAAGGACACCGGTCATTTAGGATGTCCCCCCGCCCAAGTTTACCCCGATTCCCTCATCTTAACCTAATCACCCCAAGAGAAAGATGAGACTTTCTGTCAGAAGTCACAGCCCCGGCACCCTACGGTGCGGTTCTGCTGTGGCTATGTGGAGTCGCTATGAATTGGAATCGACTCAATGTCACCATCACCGGAATGGGAATTAGAACTTCAACAGCTCTTTGAGGAGAGCCTCGGGCAAGCTTTCCCAGCCTCACACCCCTGGGCATGGCTCTGTTCTCCACTCTCAGGTCACCTGAGCTGTTCCCTGATTGTAGCTCTCACCCTTCCAGCATGACCGAGCCGGAGAGGCTGTTCTTCATGTTCACGCTGGACTCCCCCTGAGGCTCCGTGGGCAGCACTGGGCTGTAAAACCCAAGGCTGAAGATGAGGCCGTCCCCTCCTGTCGAGATGGGCCGTCTGAGAAACCCTGCACAGGCTTGCTCTGAGTTGGACTAGAGTTGATGGCTGTGAGTTTGGTTGGGTTGGGTTTTAAATAGGACAGCGCTATGCTCATTATTTCCAGCAGAGGGAGCCATTCCCTAGCAGAAAAGGAAGTACAGATTCTAACAAGCCAGCCATCCTGGCTTCCATCGGTGACTTTTAAAGTACATATCATTTTAGGTGTTTAGTTCTCCTGGTTTTCAAAGGACAGTGTATATTGTCTTTACTCCTGGCAAACCAATATTTAAAATATCTTTCCCCCATCACCATTTTTTTTTTTTTTTTTTGGAAAAAATCAATCAAACCAACCACCACAGAGTGACTCCAACATGTCACTGTCGAGTGGATGCCAGCCCACAGCGACCTTCTAGGACAGGGTAGAACTTCCACTGTGACTTTCTGAGACTGTGCCTCCTGACAGGAGCAGATAGCCTCATCTTTCCCCCATGGAGCGGCTGGTGATCTAGAACCACTGACCTTGCAGTGGGCAGTCCACCGCTTAGTTTCTTAGCCCTCATCAACCATGTGGTCAGCTATGGAGGAAGTCTAGTTTCTAGGGTAAGCCCAGCAAGTTCATGCACAGGGACAAGTCCTCCAAGTCAGAACAGGCCAGGAGCCTGGGTCAGGTTTCCAGGGAACGCAATGGGGAAATACAAATGATAATGCAGAGCTGTTGGCACGGCCTTCTAGTCTGACTCCTGCTTTGCCTCCTCCCACCGTTCTGGTTGGAACCAGCCTCACTGGGCCAGCTGGGCCTGCTCAGTGCTAGAGGTCAGAGGTCGACAGCAGCAGTCTGACTACAGAGTGCGTAATGCAATACTCTCAGCTCCCCGAGTCAACAGCATCATGTCCAACATGCCCCAGACTTAGCACTTGGGAGCTGGGCAGATATGGCTAACCCAGGAGTTCCCGAGGCCGGGACTCACACTGCCTGACCCCTAGACCATGGGTACCCGCAGTCTGAAAACGTGTGGCCGACAGCTGTGGCATGCTGCCACTGAGTGACGCCTGGCTCATGGGGACCCACTGCCCAGTCCTGTGCCATCCTCAGGCTCCGTTGTGGTTCGCAGGGCTTTCGCGGGCTGGTTGGCAGGCGATCAATAGGCTTTTCCTCCTAGTCCTTAACTTGTACGCCCCGCTGCCCCGGGTCACCGGCACAGCAACAGGCGGTAGATCTGAGGCGGCTACGTGTAACTGTCCTTAGGACAATTGACTGAATGCGTGCATGCATCAACAGTCATCAGCTGTCTTGCTCTGTAACCGGTTATTGAGATGTGTGTGTGTGTGTGTGTGTGTGTGTGTGTAAAACTTGGGAAACATTAGATGACTTCTATAGGCATTTGTGTATCAGAGGTTTTATAGAAAATAGACCACAACCCTCGCCAGTGTGGTCAATGTGTACCAGAAAGAACAATTCTTTACTTAAAGCGGGATTCCATGCGCACTGGCATAACCAGAAGATTATTTTACTCACTGAGTGTATCGAACTTTCCAGGTCTCTAATGTAATTTTTCCAAGAACTTGGAGTCGGAGTCTGGGTTCCGAGGCAGGCTGGGCTTCTTCCTATGTCCTCTCTGAGATGAGGGCTAGGAGCAGTGCTAAATGAAACAGGAGTGAATCGCTCTTACTTGCCAGAGGCTTGGCTCCAAATTAGAGCACCCGTGTATAACAGATCGAAGTGCTTCCTGGCCCAGCAGCATCTTCGTGACCGTTGGTTTGCTGAGTCTATTGTTGGGCTATTTGACCAATCCATGTCGTTGAGAGTGACTCACGACATTACCAAACCTGATGTCCTTCTCCGTTGTCTGGTCTTTCCTAATGACAGGACATGTCCATTAGCTTCAAGGTAAACCCACCTCTGATTACAACCCCGTAGTCACATACATGCACACACACTCAGTACACATACCCAACATGCATATACAACATCTTCACATATGCACACTGCGCACACGACACTCACCCCACATACACACATGTCACACTCACAGCCTTGTGTGTAACATTCACACAACCGCACCCAACCACACACCCACACATGTTCAAACACATTCACCACACATACACTTGAAACATGTCAGTATGTTTCCTTACTGGGTGTCATGTGCTCTCTGTTTTTCACTTGTTCTATTCTAGTCTTGCGGTGCATGAGGTCCACTTGAGCAATAGCTAACACACACATGTCTGCGGCTCCACAATATTACAAGAGAGTTCAGAAGGGGATGTAGTGGTCACAACAGACATAGCAAACGCAGCAGCTTTCCGCGTGAGCCGTAGATATGTCTTTTCTCTTCCATGCAGAGTGCCTGAGACTCACTACAGGGGCCATCGTGGTGCCGTGGTGAAGGTGCTCGGCTGCCAACTAATAGATCAGTGGTTCAAACTCACCAGCCGCTCGCTCTGAGAGAGAAAGACGAGGCCATCTATTTCTAGGAAGAGTTACAGCCTCAGAAACCTATGACTCAGTTCCACCCTTTCCTGTGTTGCTGCAAGGAGTTGAAATCGACTCAGCAGCAGTGTTTTGTTTGGGGTTTAGACAAGACTCACTTAACAGATTTCATGACCCACTAGCAGGTCTGGGCTGCGTGCAGTTTGGAGCTGATGTGGTGGAGACAAAGGAAACAGCCAATCATTGTGAAATGGTGTCTGTGGCCTGTCCCTGGAGCAGCAGTGGCTGTGGGTGGAGCCCTGAGACCATGCCGTCAAATGCCCCCCAGGACAGTGTGGCTCATTCGACTCTAAGGAAGACCCTCTGCCTCTTTGATTTTCATTCTCCCGCCATCCCCCAGCGGCCTGCGTGTTTCCTTCAACTCCGTTCCACTCTGTTTTCTAAAGTGCAGCCCGAGACCTGTTCGTGCTCCTGGGCAAGCTAGCAAGTCAGGCAGCATTAAAAGAGAAGAGATGGGGGTGGGGGTGGTGGCAGGGGGGGATGAGGTAAGACCGAATAGAGAAGGACAGAAAGGGGGGGGAAGAGAAAACATAGTTAGGGCAAGTATTGGTGCATGCACACACGCTTGATTTAACTTTTCTTCAACTCTCAAAGCAGCTATTAAGTGGGTGAAACTGTAAATGTAGCACAGAATGTATGACTCATGCCCAGTGATTCAGATTTGAGCAACCCTAGAAACTACCGGCTTCGCCATATTATTTACATATATGTGCATTTTAAGCACCCATTTATATGCCAAAGTCAATACCCATGGCTGAAATTGTCAGATGACTCAGGGAGAGTTGAAAAGCGTGCTCATCTCTCTAAATTAATTTTGTTTTAGTTAATATTCAGTCCAGCTGATCCCTCCACCCGTCTGCCTGCTAAGTAAAACTGAGATTCACAGCATTGAAGTGACTCATCCTCAGTAGAGTCTCTTCAGATGCCTGCAAGCAAGCTCCTTCCTTTTTGTCATACATGTCGATGCCAGCAAAGTGACTACTGTTCAACACGTGGGAATTTCCCAGAAACCTCGTGGACTTTCCCCTAAAGCAACAGCACCCTCCTCCGTGTTTCCTGGCGGCACAGATCTTCTGAGAGAAGGCAGCATCATTGGGATGCCCAGTACTGGTGGATTTCTTAAACACAACATTTTCTGAACCAAATTTTCTACTTGATTTTTTTAAATCCACCAAGCTCATTATTGTTGAGTTGATGCCACCTCACAGGGGTCCTCTGGGACAGAGTAGAACCCCCTGGTGGGAAGCTTCCAAGGGTCTCATCTTTCGAAAAGCAGAAGCCTCCTGCCTCTCCTACAGCGGGACTGCTTGATTCAAGCCACCAGGCAGTTGGCACTTAGCCACTGAAGCACCAGGATGCCTTAAAAGTGAAGATAAACCAAACAAAAAAGAATTACCATTGAGTCACCTCACAGTGACCCTATAGGCTGAGGTAGAATTGCCCCTTTGGGTTTCCTAAGTTGTAAATCTTTATGGGTACAGGTAGCCTCGTCCTTCTCTCATCTAGCCACTGGTGAGTTCAAACTGAACCCACTAAACCACTAGGACTCCCTAAAAATTAAGATAAGTAAGATAGTTACATAATCTCATGTCTACTTGAGGGTATTAAGAGTGAAGGGGTGGAGTCTAAGCTGTCAATCAGGTCACGGCCTGATAATGCCTCCTTGTGGGCATGGCCTCATGAAGATTCTGGAAGCGTCCTCACTTCCTCCCTGGAGGCAGGACACACTGTCTTTCTGCTTCACATTCTTGTTGACAATACACATGGAGTCATGCAGATGGCAGCCAGAGCACTGGAGCTGCGTCCACCATCATTGGATCCACAGGACTTTCCACCCACGAACTGTGATCTTCCTGCATCGACATAATTGCAAGTGGCAACGTGAGTCTGAAGAGGAATTTATGGAGTAGTATTGTACTTATGGGCTAATATTGGACTTGTGGACTTGATCTGGACTGGGCTTGAATGTTTTCTTAATATCCAATTACTCTTTGATATAAAGCTTACACATATTTGTACGTCTCGGGATTTGTTTCTGTCAACCCAGACTAACACAATAAGTGGTCTTAATTTAATAGTTTTACTGATTTGTATGTTTTGTATGAAAATTATCAAATCAAGTTATATGCAAATGTATTTTAATTAATTGTCCTTTTATAAGCCATTCTAATTTTTGGGTGGTGCCATCCTGGAAAGCCCAGTGTGTGCAGTCATGTATGAATATAGTCATATAGACCCATGCCAGCTGTCTTCATTAGCCAGTTCTCAGTCCACTCTATTCTGGGTTGTACCCATTGCCCACTGAGATAGTTAAGGTTTATTGTGCCAACCTGGCCGATAAACACATTGTGGGATCAATTGAAGGGCAGAGGGATAAATGGCTCGGTGAGCCTCACCTTTCTAATTCTCGGGTCTTTTGCTTTGTGATGATCGACCAGTGGCCAGCTGCCTTAACCAGTTCCCTGCTTCAGCTGGTAAGGCTCACTTCCTGCAAGACATCCCTGAGGAGAAGCCACATAGACCTACCCCGATGCAGCCCTGGGTGCTGGAGCAGCCACGTGGAGACCCCTGCCAGCAGTGAAATGCTTACACATTCACTGATTTGGCTTTCCTCCTGCAGTTGGCTTCATTGCATGTGTTTTGTAAGATAGAGGAGGATTTTGTAGATCAGTGTCAGACATATGGGCTAATGCTGGACTATGGGCTTGGGCATATGAGTTTCTGTGGATTTGTTTCTCTAATGTACCCAGACTAACATACTACTCTTCACTGACGCCACCATTACTAAGACTTGCAATCATCTCCAAGCTGAAAAACATAATGGACACGTTTTGGTCCCTTACTAAACCATGGCCAGGTAGAATTTTAATCTCAGAAATAATTTTGGGTTTGCCATGAGTAACCCTGTTAATCACAAGGTAATCATGGCAAGGCCCACAAGTAAGACCTCAGAACATCCATTTAGAATCAAGAGTTAGAATTGCCAACTGCAATTACAATGTTTGTTCAACGATTCAAGTCCAAAGCGTTAGACTGCAGGCTTTTAGCTTTGACTAATGGTCTCGGGAGGAAAGACTAACCATGACTCAAACCCACAGCTAGAGTCTGAGGTCAACGGTGGGAGATAGACTCGGTGCAGACATCGTCTTCAGAGAGAGTGAGACCCCCGAGAGAGGTTTCATCTTTGTGTTCTCTAAGTGAGTGAGCAAAAATCCGGGTTTTGTATGTGAATTCTTCCTTGGCCTCACACGGTAAGGGCCGGTGTGATATCAGAGACTAGTATGCTTGTATTTATATGGGAGGCAAATACATCCAGATACATTGTGGAGCATACCAAGGACAAAGCCATGAAAACGTATTAGTTGTAACCAAACACCATGAAGGAATGAATCACTGGACTTGAGAATGTAGACCACAGTCATGGGGGAAACTAAGTCAATTTGACATAAAGTCTGCAAAGTCAGTGTACCGATGTAGGTGGTGAGCAACAACGTGAAAGTTCATAAGTGGCCATCTCAGATGCCACTGTTGCTCTCGCTCCATCTGGAGTAAAGAAGACTGAAGAAAACCAAGGCCCAACAACCACGAGAACCACAGCTTCACTAGTTGGAAACCAGAAAAAAACTAGATGTTGCCCAGCTAACACTATTGACTATTCAGATTGGGATCGCAGCAGAAGATTCTCAACAGAGTGGAGGAAAAAATATATAGAACAAAACTTAAAATCATAGCCATGCTTACTGGTCTGATAGAGACTGGTGGGACCCTCAAGTCTGTAGCACTTAAGCACTTTTCTAAACCAGATCTGAACCTACCCCCCAGGGCCCACCTTTCAGCCAAGCAACAGACAAGACTGTAAATTGAACAATAAGACCCAGAAGGAATGTGTTTCAGGACAATCAACTCTATGAGACCAAAGGCTAGCATTTGCCGCAAAACAAAACTCAGAAGGCAGGGAGAGGCAGAAAAGAAAGAAAGGCAAAAAGAGGAGACCCAGAAAGGAAACGGGAGTGTGTTGTTATGTTGTGGGAATTGCAACTAAGGCTTCAAAGCAAAGTATGTATAAATTGTTAGACAGAAAGTAGTTTGCTCTATCGACTTCCGCCAAATCACAATAAATAGTACCACAAAAAACATTTTAAAAATAGGTTGACTTGAAGGCAAAGCAAATTCATCAAGCACTCAATTGAATGTATGTGAAATGTAAATTTTGAGATCATAATTTCAAACAACCTTGATATGTGGACATTTTGACATTTCCAAAAATCAATCCAAACTCATTGCCAAAGGGTATTGCTTTCTTTTTAAAGTATGCGTTTAGAAAGCAACATCTGTGCCAAGCATGCAAAGAACTGACAATAATCATTAAACAATTGGAAGTAACTAATTGTAAGCAATACAGAAGTTCAAGGGGTGTAGGGAGTTAGGCAATGGGCTGCTAACCGCAAGGTCAGCAATTTAAATCCACCAGCTGCTCCTCAGGAAAAGACGAGCCTTTCTGTTCCTGTAAAGCGTTCCTGTTGCAGAAAGCCACGGGGGCAGTTGCGCTCCGTTCTTGGGGTGCTATGAGTCTGAATCAACCCTTTGACAATGAAAGCCCCAAAAATGACCTTGAGCCTATTTGCCCTGAGTTCCAAGAACAGATTTGAAGCATTGAACACTAATGCTAGAAGGCCTGAAGAGCCTAGGTGTCTTATAGGAGCATGGGACAGGACCGGACAATGTTTTGTTCCGTTGTACATAAGAGTCACGAGGAGTCGGAACTGACTGGATAGCATCAAGAACATTGTACATGAAGAAAGCAAAAGATCGTTTAAAAAGACAGGGAAGAATGAAAAGGCCAAAATGGGTGTCAGGCGAGACTCTGAATGGTAGAGTAACTACGGCACCCTGAAGAAGTGATGAAGTCGAGAGCTGAACAGACAATTTCAAGGAGCTGCTTGAGAAGACAGCTCAAAATATTGTAATGAAATGTGCAAAGACCTAGAGTTAGAACATGAAAAGGGAAGAGCACGCTCATTGTGCCTTAAACTGAGAGAACTCAAGAAAAATATTAGCCTCGAGTTGCGATACTGAGAGATTCTATGGGCAAAATACTGAATGACACAGGAAAGAATATAGAGTCACTGTATCCAAAAGAACCAGTCATTTCAAAAGATAACATATGAGCAAAAACCAATGGCGCTGAAGGAAAAAGTTCAAGCTGTACTGAAAGAATTAGCCCAAAGCAAGGCTCCAGGAATTGATGGAATACCAACTGAAATGTTTCAACAGGCTGCTGAAGCACTTGTTTGTTTATGCCAGGAGATGTGGAAGAAAGCTACTTGGCCAACTCACTGAAAGAGATCCATATATTATAACCATTCCAAAGAAAGGTGGCCCAACACAATGCTCGAACATAGAACCTTATCATAAATAGCACATGCAAGTAACACTTTCGCTGCAGATCATCCAACCATGGTTGCAGCAGTGCATTGACGGGGAGCTGCCAGAGATAGATCCAGCCTCGATTCAGCAGAGGAAGTGGCACTAGAGCTATCATTGCGGATGTTGCTTGTGTCTTATTGACTGTGCAAAGGCATTCAACGCTGTGGACCCAAGCAAAGTATGGCTAGCCTTTGGAAGAAAGGGAATCCCAGAACCCTTCCTTTTGCTCTTGGGGAACTTGTCCATAGATCAAGAGGCAATGAAGGGAACAGAACACGGGAATACTGCATGGTTTAACATCAAGAAAGGTATGTGTCAGGGTTCACTTCTTACCATATTAATTCCAGCTGTACGCTGGAATCATCTGAAAGCTGACTTCTGTGAAGAAGAATGTGGCGTCGGCATCGGAGTACGGCTCACTAACAATCTAATGGCACAGCCTTGCTTGCTGAAAGTGAGGGGACTTGAAGCATTTGCTGATGAAAACCGAGGACTGCAGCCTTCAGTGTGGATGACAACTCAGTGTAGCGAAGAGAAGAATGCACCCATCTGGACTACTAGTACCATCATGAAAAATGGAGAAAAGATAACGCTGTCTTGCTTGGATGTACACTCCTTACTACTGGAAGCAGCAGCGAAGAGATCAAATGATGTGTTGCATTAGGCCAATCTGCTGCACATAACCTCTTCAAAGTATTGCAAAGCAAGTGTATTACTTTGAAGATTAAGGTTCACCTGACCGAACCTGTGATATTTTCAATTGCCTCTGATGCATGTTAACAATGGACACCGAAGAAGGAAGACTGAAGAAGAATCAATGCATTTGACTGTGGCGCTGGTGAAGAATATTGAAAGTGCCATGGCCTGCCAAAAACAAACCAATCTGTCTTGGAAGAAATATAACAAGAATGCTTCTTAGAGGCCCGATGGGAATTCATCTCAGGTCCCGTGGACATGCTGTCAGGAGAGACCAGTCCCTGGAGAAGGACGTCATGCATGATAAAGTGTTGAGACCATGACAAAGAGGAAGACCTTCAAGAAATTCTTATAGAAATAGACATAATAGATAATAATACATTGATACTTATACAAAATAGATTGACCAGTAGATGCCTAGGTGCTTATAGGAGCATGGTACAGGACCGGACAATGTTTTGTTCCGTTGTACATAAGAGTTACGAGGAGTCAGAACTGACTGGATAGCATCTAAAAAGGACAACTTTTTGGTTTCTTGTAAAAGTGTTTTATTATTTTCTTTGTATACGTCTTTTGTTTTCTCATAAGATTTATTCCTACATATTTTATCGTTGGGAAAATTATTGTAAATGGTATCTTTTTTTAATACCCTTTCTGTGCCAACTTCTTTATTCTACAAGAATCCAACTGGTTTCTGTATGTTGATCTTGTATCCTGCTATGTTGCCAAATTTTCTATTAGTTCCAGCAAGTTTTAATCGAGTCTTTGGAATTTTCTTTATATAAAATTATATCATCTGTAAATAATAGTTTTGTTTCTTCTGTGCCAATGGAGATGCCTTTAATATCTTCTTCCTGTGTTATGTGTCTGGCTAAGACTTCCAGGATGATATTAAATAAGAGTGGTGAGAAAGGATAACCCAATCTGGTTCCCTTTTGAAGGGGAAATGTTTTTTATTTTTCTCCATTAAGTGAGATGCTAGTCATTGGTGTTCTATAGATGGCCTTTATTATGTGGAGGAATTTCCCTTTTGTTCCTATTTTATTGAGTGTTTTTTTTTAATCAAGACTGGATGCTGAATTTTATCAGATGCCTTTTCTGCTTTAAAATGATATAATTATGTGGTTCTTTTCCTTTTGTATTATGTGGTGGATTATATTGATTGTTTTTCTACTTAAACCAGTCTTGCATACCTGGTGTGAATCTTACTTGATCATAATGCATTATATTTTGGATGCTTTCTTGAATGTTGTTGGAATTTTTTGTGTCTCTATTCAGCAGGGATCTTGGTCTATCATGATAAATATTGGTAATAATGCCCTGGACTGGCTTAAGTCCCAGGGCTACATTTATTTCATAAAATGAATTTGGTCCTATATTGTGAAATCATTCATGTAGGATAGACATTACCTTTTCTTTAAATTCTTGGTAGGAGTCCCCAGTAAGATCACATGGTCCCATACTTTTTGACGTTGAAGTTCTTTAGTGACTAGATCGAGTTCTTCCTTGGTATAGGCATGCGGAGATTTTCTACATTAACAGTCTGTGTTAATTTAGGTAGGTAATGCATTCCTAGAGGTTCCTTCATTTCTTCTACCTCTTCAAATTTGCTGGATTGCAGTTTTTCACAATACTGTGTGATCATTTTTTAATCTCTGTTAGTGATGCCACCCATTTCATTTCTTATTTGTAAATGTATTTCTCTTCTTCTTTTCCTTTGTTAGGTTTGCCAGTGGTTTTTCAATCTTGTTAATCCTTTCAAGGAACCAAATTCAGGTCTCATTGAGTTTTCTATTGATTTTTTTAAGGTTCTGATTAACTTATTTCTACTCTAATCTTAATTATTTTTCATCTATTGTCTGAGGAATTTTTGTTTTGCTGTTCTTGTCTTAATTGTTGTAGTTGACGTGCTAAAGTGTTCGTTTTAATACTTTCTTCCTTTGTGATGTGTGTACACGTGGCTATAAACTGCCCTGTGAATACCGCTTTGACTGTGACCCAGAGATTTGGTTATAGTGCATGGTCATTCTCATTTGTTTCAAGCAATTTTTTAACCTTATTTACCCAGCGATTTGTAAGTAAAGTGTTGTTCAATTCCCACATAACTGACTCATTGGTGCTGATTGTCCAATAGTGAATTTCTAATGATATATCATTGTGATATGAACAAATGGTTTGTAGTATCTTAATGTTTTCTAATGTATTGGTTTTTAACATAATGTTTTTTTAATGTAATGCTTGCTTTATGACCCAAAATGTGATCTATTCTGGAATATGTCCCATGTGCACTAGAAAAAAGAAAAAGACATTGCGTCTTTGTTGGGTGAAGTGTTCTATAGATGTCTAAGAAATCAAGTCGATTAATTGTGTTGTTTAGTTCTTCTGTACTTTGTTGATGTTCTTTCTAGTTGATCAATCTTTCCTCAAAAGTGATGGGTGTTAATTTATCATGATCTCTTTGTCTCTTCATTTATTTTTTGGGGGGGGTTTTGGACTCCTACTAAATCTTTTTTTTTTTAACAATTTATTAGGGGCTCATACAATTCTTATCACAGTTCATACATATACATACATCAATTGTATAAAGCACATCTGTACAGTCTTTGCCCTAATCATTTTTTCTCCTCTTTTCTTTTTTTACATTTTATTAGGGACTCATACAACTCTTATCACCATCCATACATATACATACATCAATTGTATAAAGCACATCCATACATTCCCTGCCCCAATCATTCTCAAGGCATTTGCTCTCCACTTAAGCCCTCTGCATCAGGTCCTCTTTTTTTCCCCCTCCCTCCCCGCTCTCCCCTCCTTCATGAGCCCATGATAATCCACAGATTGTTATTTTGTCATATCTTGCCCTATCCGGAGTCTCCCTTCCCCCCTTCTCTGCTGTCCCTCTCCCAGGGAAGAGGTCACATGTGGATCCTTGTAATCAGTTCCCCCTTTCCAACCCACTCACCCTCCACTCTCCCAGCATCGTCCCTCACACCCTTGGTCCTGAAGGTATCATCCACCCTGGATTCCCTGTATCTCCAGCCCTCCTATGTACCAGTGTACAGCCTCTGTCCTATCCAGGCCTGCAAGGTAGAATTCGGATCATGGTAGTTGGGGGGAGGAAGCATCCAGGATCTGGGGGAAAGCTGTGTTCTTCATCGGTACTACCTCGCACCCTAATTAACCCATCTCCTCTCCTAAACACCTCTATGAGGGGATCTCCATTGGCCGACACTTGGGCCTTGGGTCTCCACTCTGCACTTCCCCCTTCATTTAATATGGTATATATATACATATACATATACACATATATACACATACATACACACACTTATATCATTGTTTTTTTTTGCATGATGCCTTATACCTGGTCCCTTGGCACCTCGTGATCGCACTGGCCGGTGTGCTTCTTCCATGTGGGCTTTTTTGCTTCTGAGCTAGATGGCCGCTTGTTCACCTTCAAGCCTTTTAGACCCCAGACACTATCTCTTTTGATAGCCGGGCACCATCAGCTTTCTTCACCACATTTGCTTATGCACCCATTTGTTTTCAGCGATCCTATCATGGAGGTGTGCAGTCAATGATATGATTTTTTGTTCTTTGATGCCTGGTAACTGATCCCTTTGGGACCACTCGATCACACAGGCTGGTGTGTTCTTCCATGTGGACTTTGTTGCTTCTGAGCTAGATGGCCGCTTGTTTATCTTCAAGCCTTTAAGACCCCAGTCACTATCTCTTTTGATAGCCGGGCACCATCAGTTTTCTTCACCACATTTACTTGTTCACCCACTTTGGCTCCAGCCGTTGTGTTGGGAGAGTGAGCACCATAGAGTTCCAATTTAATAAAAGAAGGTATTCATGCATTGAGGGAGTGTTTGAGTAGAGGCCCAAGGTCCTTCTGCCACCTTAATACTTGACCTATAAATATAGACACATAGATCTATGTCCCCATCTTCCTATATATATTTGCATGTACATGTCTTTGTCTAGACCTCCATGAATGCCCTTTGACTCCTAACTCTTTCCTCCATCTCCCTTGACTTTCCTCCTGCCCTACTACCATGCTTCATCGCCACCTGGGCTAGAGTATACCTCTTCTCTAAGCAACCTTACCCTTGATCATTTCCCACCAGGCCTGCCACTCCCCCTTCTCTACCATTTGGGGTCCCATGTTTTTCCCTTGTCCCTGGGTTTGTTAACACCACTTCCTTACCCCCCATACCCCCCCACCCCAAGTGCCCCCGGAACTGTCGGTCCCGTTGTTTTACCTCCAGATAGTTCATCCAGCCTGTCCTATTCAGACAGACCTGTGGAGTCACTAACATGCACGAAAACAAGACAGAGGAAAACAAAGCAACAGTATACAACCAGACAATAAAACAACAAAAACAAACCACTGACAAAGAACAGAACAAAACAGTTCACAAGAGAAAAGCTTGTAGTTAGTTCAGGGATCGTTTGCTGGCCCTTAGGAGCGTTTTCCAGTCCAGTCTGTTGGGGCACCACGCCCTGGCCCCAAAGTCCACTTTCAGCATTCCCTGGGGACCTTGCCACTCCATTCCCTTGCTGTTCCGCTGCACTCCCCCAGTGATTTGCCTCGGTGTGGTGGGATCAGGTCAGGTGCAATTCCCACACTGTGTCTCCGGTGCTGTCCCCTGTATCGCCCTTAGTCACTGAGGGGCATCATGTCTCATAGTAGGGCCAGCCATGTTGTTCTCTCTGTGGACTGGCTGCTCTACTCAGGAACATCATCATCACGGCCTGGTGGGCCAGGCTGTGCTCCAGTCTCTCCTCCTGCCGCTTCATCTGCTCCTGTGTGCTCTGATCAGATATGTCCATCTCCCGGAGCTGCAGAGTCAATGTCGTCCTTTGGAACAAATTCTTTTCGGGGGAGGGGCAGGAATCCACTTAATTTATGGTGCTGGGGCCAGCCTTCCAGACCTCTCCACTGGTTCCCTCCTCCACGCAGGGATATTGCATTCACACCTTGCGACACTGGGTTGAAGTCTGGTCCCATTTTCCCTCTGGAGATATAAACAATACCCTCCCCTTGGGTGGATTAATGCCCCCTGACCCCACTACCCTTTTCTTCCTTGTATTCATCCTTTTGTTTTCCTTTCCCCACCTCCTCCACCATTGTCTACCATGTACATCCCTGGTTTTGGTTTGGTCTCTTCCATACTACAGTCTTCACCCCTAAAATGTTTGTATACAGTAGCTTTTTTCCCTATGCCACTTTTGCTTTTTAAAAAAATTTTTTAAATTTTTACCTCAGCGGACTCATGTTGTACTTGTCCTTTTGTGCCTGACTTACTTCGCTTAGCATGATTTCCTCCAGTTCTTCCCATGCCGCTATGTGCCTCATACGTTCATCACTGCTTTTTAGTGATGCGTAGTACTCCATTGTATGTATATACCACAGTTTTTTAATCCAATCGTCAGTTGATGGAAATTTGGGTTGCTTCCAACTCCTTGCAATTGTGAACTGTGCCGCAATGAACATTGGAGCACAGATGTCTGGTCTTGGTTTGTTTCTTGCCTCTTCTGGGTATATGCCCAGTAGGGGGATTGCTGGGTCATATGGTAACTCTATTTCCATCTGTTTTAGGTATCGCCAGATTGATTTCCATAGTGGCTGTACATACTTACAGTCCCACCAGCAGTGGATGAGAGTTGCTGTCTCCCCACAGCCCCTCCAACACTTGTTGCTTTCTGATTTTTTGAATTGGGCTACCTTTGAGGGTGTCAGGTGGTACCTCATTGTTGTTTTAATTTGCATTTCTCTTATGGCTAAAGATCGGGAACATTTTCTCATGTGTTTGTTGGCCATTCGGATTTCTGCCCCTGTGAAATTTCTGTTCAAGTCCTGGGCTATTGGTTTTTTTCTTTTTGGAAGCTAGCAGAGTACTGTAGATTTTAGTAATAAGGCCTTTGTCTGATGTGTCATTGCAAAAGATGTTTTCCCAGTCTGTGGACTCTCTTATTACTCTCTTGGTGAATTCTTTAGATGTACACAAGTGTTTTATCTTCAGTATATCCCATTTGTCAATTTGTGCCTCCTCTGTGTTTGTGTCCTTCCCTATTTCTGATAGCCTGTGTATTCCCTGCACCAAAGTTCTCAAGTTGGTCCCAATTCCCTCATTGATGGCCCTAATAGTTTGGGGTTTAACTTCAAGGTCTGTGATCCACCTTGAGTTTATTCTTGTGCATGGAGTGAGATAAGGGTCTTGCTTCATTTTTCTGCATGTTGATATCCATTTTTTCCAGCACCACTTGTTAAAGAGGGCATCTGCTTCCCATTTGATCTTTTTGGGGCCCTTGTCAAAGATCAGCTGTGTGTATGCTGATGCTTTTATTTCTGGGTTTTCAGTTCTTTTCCATTGGTCTGAGTATCTGTCATTGTACCAATACCATGCAGTTTTGAGAACTGTGGCTGCATAGTATGTGCCAAAGTCAGGTAAAGCAAGCCCTCCCACGGTGTCCTTCTTCTTGAGGAGTTCTCTGCTAATTCTGGGCTTCTTCCCTCTCCATATGAAGTTGGTAATCAGTTTTTCCATTTCTTTGAAGAAAGATGATGGTAATTGTATCGGGATAGCATTAAACTTATATAGTGCCTTTGGCAGAACTGACATCTTAACTATATTAAGTCTCCCAATCCAAGAGCATGGAATATTCTTCCATTTGTTGAGGTCGCTCTTGGTTTCTTGTAATAGTGTTCTATAGTTTTCCTTATATAGATCTTTTGTTTTTTTCAGTCAGGTGTATCCCTAGATATTTCAATTTGTGTTTGGCTATTGTGAAGGGTACCACCTTTTTGATCTCTTCTGTGGTCTTATCTGATGTGTATAACAGTCCGATGGACTTCTGTTTGTTGATCTTGTATCCTGCCACTCTGCCAAACTCCTCTATTGCTTCCAGTACTCTCCTTGTGGAACTTTTGGGATTTTCAATATATAAAATCATATCATCTGCAAATAATGATAGTTTCACCTCTTCCTTCCCCAGACGAATATCTTTGATGTCACTTCTTTGCCTTATGCTGTTAGCTAAAACCTCCAGCACGATATTAAATAGGAGTGGAGACAAGGGGCATCCTTGTCTGGTTCCCTTTTTCAGTGGGATTGTGTTAGTCTTTTCTCCATTGACTATGACTTTGGCTGTTGGTTTTTCATATATAGCTTGTATTGTCTTGAGGAACTTTCCTTCCATTCCTATCTTCGCTAGTGTCTTAAACAGGAATTGGTGTTGGATGTTGTCGAATGCTTTTTCTGCGTCTATTGATATTATCATGTGATCCTTATACTTTTTCACGTCAATGTGACGAATAATACTAATGGTCTTTCGTATGTTGAACCATCCCGGCATCCCTGGTATGAATCCCACTTGGTCATGGTGAATTATTTGTTTTATATACTTTTGTATTCTGTTGGCCAGTATTTTGTTAAGGATTTTTGCATCAATGTTCATTAGGGATATCGGTCTGTAGTTCTCGATTCTTGTGGGATCCTTGCCCGGTTTGGGTATCAGAGTTATACTAGCTTCATAGAAAGAGTTTGGGAGTTTGCCATCTTTTTCTATGTTCTGGAAAAGTTTGTGTAGGATTGGTATTAGTTCTTCCCTGAATGCTTGATAGAATTCTCCAGTGTATCCATCTGGTCCAGGGGATTTTTTTGTTGGTAATCCCTTGATAACCTTTTCTATTTCTTCTATTGCGATGGGTCTGTTGAGATTCTTGATGTCCGCCGAGGATAGTCTAGGGAGGGATGGTTTTTCCAGGAATTTGTCCATGTCTTCCAAATTGTTGAATTCATTGGAGTACAATCCTTCATAGTATTGTGTAACTATCCTTTTGATTTCATTAGGGTCTGTTGTAATGACCCCTCTTTCATCCCTTATTCTTGCTATTGAGATTTGTCCCCTCCTTTCTTTGGTTAGGTTTGCCAATGGTCTATCGATCCTGTTTATCTTTTCAAAGAACCAACTTTTAGCGATATTAATTTTTTCCATAGTTTTTTTATTTTCCCTCTCCTGAATCTCAGCCCTGATTTTTATAATTTCTTTTCTTTTGCTATTAGTAGGGTTGTCCTGCTGACTCAGCTCTAGTTTTTGTAAATTTTGTGTCAGCGTATCCGTCATGAGTCTCTCTTCCTTTCTCAGGTGTGCTTGTATTGCTATGAACCTTCCTCTGATGACTGCCTTTGCTGTGTCCCATAAGTTTTGGTACGTCATGTGCTCATTTTCGTTGGTTTCGAGAAATTTCCTGATTTCGTCTCGGATCTGCACCAGTATGCACTCCTTTTGCAGTAGAGAGTTATTCATCCTCCAATTATTTGCTCTTATTTTCTTTGTCTTCCTTTTGTTGATTTCCAGTCTTATGGCACAGTGGTCAGAGAGAGAGGTCTGTATTATTTCAATGTGCTTAAATTTATGTAGATTTGCCTTATGCCCCAGCATGTGGTCTATCTTCGAATATGTGCCATGGGGACTTGAAAAGAATGTGAAATTTTTTGTATTTGGATGAAAAGCTCTGTAAATATCTATTAGGTCAAATTGTCTAATTGTGGAGTTTAGCTCTCTAGTCTCCTTGTTGAGTTTCTTTCCCTGTGATCTATCTTTCTCGGTGAGTGGTGTGTTGAAGTCACCCACTATAATTATGGAGTCTGTGATTTCTTCCTTAATCTTTTGGAGTGTTTGGTTGACGTATTGAGCTGGTCTCTCATTCGGGGAATATATGTTTACAATGCTTAGTGGTTCATTGTCTATCATTCCCTTGAGCATTATATAGTGTCCCTCCTTATCTCTTTTTATGGTTTGCACTTTGAGGTCAATTTTATCCGAGATAAGGATTGCAACCCCTGCTTTTTTTTGTATTGCTGTTTGCTTGGTAGGTCCTTCTCCAGCCTTTGATTCTCAGCCTATTTTTGTCTGTAGCCTTGAGATGTGTCTCCTGTAGGCAGCAAATTGATGGGTTGTGTTTTCTAAGCCATTCTGCTAGTCTCAGTCTTTTAATGCCTGAGTTCAGGCCATTGATATTCAGGGTTATTATCTCTATGTGCGGACTCTGTGATGCCATTTTATACTTTTTGTGTTGGGAGTTTTCCTCCTTTCCTTTCTCATTAGTGTGTGTTTTGTGTGTGTATCATTCTTGACTTCTTTCCATCTTTAAGCCATTGCTATCTTGGGGTCTGTTTTCTCTTTGTTGTGCTCTGGGTGAGGTTGTTCTATGTGATGGTCTCTTATTTGTGCTTGGTGAGTGTTGTTCTTCTGCCCATACTGAGTCGGCGAGGATCTTTTGTAAGGCTGGGTTTGGTGTAACGTATTTTTTGAGTTTTTCCTTGTCTGGGAAGACTTTTACTTCTCCATCGATCTTGATCGATAATTTGGCTTGGTAGAGTATTCTTGGATTTGCGTTGTTTTCTTTCAATTTTTGGAATATGTTACTCCACTCTCTCCTTTTTTTCATAGTTTCTGCTGATAGGTCTGAGCATATCCTTATGTGGGAGCCTTTATATGTGATTGATTGCTTTTCCCTAGCTGCTCTCATGTGTTTCTCCTTTTCCTCAAAGTTTGAAAGTTTAACTATTATGTGCCTTGGTGATTTCTTCTTGGGGTCCCGTTGTGCTGGTGTTCTTTCAGCCTCCTGGATGGTTGCTTGGTTTTCATTCATTAGGCTGGGGAAGTTTTCCTCCAAGAATTCTCTCGCTATTGTTGCAGATGACTTCTTTGTTGTGTCTTCCTCCGGTAGGCCAATAATTCTAATGTTGTTCCGCTTCATAGCATCAGACATAGCTCTTAGGTTTTCTTTGGCTTCTCTGATGCTCTTATTAGATTTTTGTTCACGTTTATTAAAGTCTGCTTGGCTGTCCTCCACGACACTGATGCGGTTCTCTGATTCCTCCAATCGATTCTCAAGGAACATGATTCTGCTATTGTTTTTTGTTACCTGCTCCTCAAGCTCCTGTATTTTCCTTTGGTATATGTCTTTTATCTCCTCTATCATTTCATCCTTTTTCTGTAGTGTTTCCCTCATATTCTGCATCGCTCCAAGCACCATTCTGAGAGCTTCTTTGTATGGCATCTCAATGTCTGCTTCTTCTATGTATGTTGTTATGTTCAGGACATCTTCTTCCTTTGCCTTTTGTTTCTCCTGTTTTTTCGTTGAGGTCGTTGGGGGTGATGGCTGTTTGTGTTGAGTTGTTTTTGAGGGACCTGGTGCCATTTTCTAGTCTCTCTCTGGAAGACTTATAGGAATGCTTCTTCGATCTGCCTACAGCTGATTTTGCTATGGGTTTAACCTACCACTTTATCTTCCTGTGGCTTCCCTATCAGGGGAGTGCCCCAGATGGCAGATCGACTGCCTGCCCCAGTGTTGCAGAGGCTGGGCTGAAGTTCCGCTATTGGTTTGAATATTGATAAGTGTTGGCTGAGCTGCCTTATGTCCCCAGGTACACAGGCAGGAACTCCCTGGTGAGAAGTCTGAGGAGTATCCCCTGGAGAGCAAGCAGGCCTTACCCTAGCCTTGGGCTATCTATGCAGGGTGGAGCTCACCTAGCTGGGTGTGACCCAGGCGCAAATGCCCTAGGGCAATGGGAGTGCCCAGTAAGTCCGCAATGGAGTGTGAGAGAGCAGGGCAGGAACAAGGGGGTGAGAAAAATCAAAAAGTGAGACTAGACTGTGCAGGGGTACAGGGAAGCGAGGGAAGCAAAAGAAACTATGTAGCTGAGTCCCACTCCCTGCCTGTGGATCTACAAGGCCTTACTCCCTGCCCCAAGCCCCAGCGGTAGTTCGCAGCTGAGCCCCAAGAAGGGTCGCAAGAAACTGCTGAGCCGCCCCCAGAGAAATGGGGGGACAGAGAGCAGAGATGTTAACAGACGCCGCCGTGTAGCTGAAGCTTGATCCCTGCCTATGGAGCTGTGGGGGTTTGGGTTTATTCCCTGCTCAGACCACGCGGCGCGGCTGCGGCTGTGCCTTGAAAAAGCCCCTGCGCAGCCCTCCAAGGCTGTGTGGGAATATAAAGCAGAGACGCAAACAGAAGCAACAATGTAGATGAACCCCGATCCCTGCCGGTGGAGCCGCAAGAGTCCCGTTCCTGCCCTGAGCCAGATAGGGAAAAACTGTGGCTGTGCTGAGACCAAGCCCTGCTACAGGCTCCAAATGGTCCCGGCTTGGGCAGATCCGGCAACTGGACTAGGGTTGAGCCCCAGCTGGCTTCTACTGAGGTAAGCCAAAAGCCCCCAGCCCCTCAAAACCCCGTGGATCTGTGCCTACTTATCTTTATGATGCACCTCCTGCGATCCAGTGGCGTTGAATTTCACTCTGAGCAACTCTTCTGGGCTGGATTCTGCGGAGTCCCTCTGGTGTGTGTCACTCCGTCGCCATTTTCCCGGAAGTCCCCGTCTCTTCATTTTTGTACTAATTTGATAAATGTATTTTAATGGTCTTTCATTTGGTGTATAGATATTAATTATGGTTACAGTTTATTGTTCAATTAAAGCTTTCATGATTATATAATTTCCTTCCTCGTCACTCATTATGGCTTTTATTTGATACCTATTTAGTCAGAGATTAATATTGTTATTCCTTCTTTCTTTTGATTGCCATTGGTTTGATTTTTTTTCCAACCGTTAATTTTTTTCCTCTGTTCATCTTTATGTCTAAGGTGTGTTTCTTGTAAGCAACATTTTAATGGCTCATTTTTAAAAAACATTTTATTAGGGGCTCATACAACTCTCATCACAATCCATATATATATATATATATATAAATTGTATTAAGCACATCTGTACATTCTTTGCCCTAATCATTTTCTTTTTTCTTTTTTTTACATTTTATTAGGGGCTCATACAACTCTTATCACAATCCATACATATACATACATCAATTGTATAGAGCACATCTGTACATTCTTTGCCCTAATCATTTTCAAAGCATTTGATCATTTTTTAATCTTTGTTTCTTAATTGGTGAATTTAATCCATTTAGATTCAATGTTGTTATTGATGAGTATAGTTTTTCATTGCTGTCATTTTGTTATATTTTTGTGTTTTTATTAAAAATAATTTTATTGGGGACTCTTACAACTCTTGTTACAATCCGTACAGTGATTGCATCAGGCATGCTTGTAAAAATGTTGCCTTCACTAATTTCTAGACATTTACTTTCTAATGAACCTTTGGTATCAGCTCCTCATTTTCCCCCTTCCCTCCTACCCCCCACCCTCATACCCCCTTGGTAGATTAAAATTTATTATTATTTTAGTATCTTACACAAAACACTTTCTCTGCATTTTCTGTTCCCTCAGGTTTTCTATTTTTCTTTCTCCTGTAGAGGGATGTATGGTTATGTATCAATCATTGTGATCGGTTCTCCCTTGCTCCCTTCCTATCCCCTCCCTTAATCCCTACTTTTCTGGTATCGCTATTCCCACTCCTGTTCCTGTATTCTGTGGGTCGTGAGGCCCCATCTCTTTTCTATACTTGTGTACATGCTCCAGTCTAGTCTGAATTGAAAAAGCAGAACTGGGGTCATGACAGGGGGGAGTCAGGAAAGATCTAGGAACCAGAGAAATATTGTGTGTTTCATTGATGCTTTACTGCACCCTGGTTGACTCATCCCTTCTCTATAGCCCCTCTGTGAGGGCATTGTTTCATTTTCTACAGAAGGGCTTTGGGTCTCTGCTCTACCCCTTCTCATTCTCAACAGTATGTTTTTGTTTGTTTGTTATGTGTCTTCTGATGCCTATTACCTGGTCCTGGTGACTCCTCGTGATCATATCAGAAATGTGCTTCTTCTATTTGGGCTTGTTGCTTCTTTGCTGAATGGCTGCTTGTTTAACTTAAAGCCTTTAGGAAGCCATACACTATTTTTATTTATTCATTCATTCATTCATTTTAAATGAGATACTTTTAGTGGGGGCTCTTACATATCTTATCATAATCCATACAAGGATCCATTGGGTCAAGCACATTTGAACATATGCTGCCATCATCATTTTCAAAGCATTTTCTCTCTACTTGAGTCCTTGAAATCAGCTCCTCATTTTAACCCTTCCCTCCTCTGCCCACCCTCCCTCATGAACCCTTGATAAGTTATAGATTATATTTTCATATCTTACATTGTTCTCTGTCTCCCTTCACCCACTTTTCTGTTGTTCCTCTCCCTGGGAGAGGGTTATATATTGATCCTTGTGATCATTTCCCCCATTATCCCCCACCTTCCCCATATCCTCCTGGTATCTCTATTCTCATTGTTGATCCTAGGGGTGGTTATCTATCCTGGATTCCCTGTGTTGTGGGCTCTTATCTGTAGCAGTGTGGATGTTCTGGTCTAATCTAATTTGTTAGGTAGAATTGAGGTCATGATGGTGGGGGAAGGAATCATTAAGGAACTAGAGGAGTTATGTGTTTCGTCGGTGTTATACTGCGCCCTGACTGGCTCAGCTCTTCCTTGCGACCCTTCTGTGAGGGGATGTCCAATTGTCTACAGATGGGCTTTGGGTTTCTGCTCCACCACCACCATTCACATTGGGTATAATTTTGTTCTGGGTTTTAGATGCCTGATACTTGATCCCATCAATACCTCATGATCATACAGGCTGGTGTGCTTCTTCCATTGGGCTTTGCTACTTCTCAGCTAGATGGTCACTTGTTTATCTTTAAGCCTTTAAGACCCCAGTGCCATATCTTTTGATAGCTGGGCACCATCAGCTTTCTTCATCACATTTGCTTATGCACTCATTTTTGTCTTCAGCAATTGTGTAGGGAGGGTGAGCATAACAGAATGCCATATTGTTAGAACAAAGTGTTCTTGTGTTGAGGGAGGACTTGAGTCAAGGCCCAGTGTCCATCTGAAACCTTACTTTTTAACATATAGATAAAAGTACATAAATGCATGCCTGTATTTAGACCTCTATAAATGTCCTTTGTCTCTTGGTTCTTTCTTCTATTTCCTTTTACATTCCTCTTGTCCCACCATCATGTTCCGCCTTCATTCGAGTTTAGAAATTCCTCACTGCTACATTGCAATTGATTAAGCCCCACTAGGCATCCTATGCCCTTCTCTCCATTGATTTTAGTTCACTTGTTCCCTTGTCCCTGGGTTGGTTTCAACACCCCCCCCTCCTTTCTTCCACTTCCCTTCTCCCATATCCCCCCAGAACCATCGATCCCGTTCTTATCAGCTCCAAATTGTTTATCCTGCCTATATTATCTAGATAGACATGCAGAGACATTAATAAGCGAAACCAGGCAAAGCCAAACAATAACAACAACAAAACAAAATAACAACAAAAAGAAAGCCACTGAAAAAAATGGAGAAGCCTATAAATAGTTCAAGGTCTGTTTGTTGGCCTTTACGAGTGTTTTCCAATCAAGTCTGATGAGGTGCCACACTCTGTCTCCAAAGTCTATTTTTGGTATTCCCGGGGATTTGATCACTTTGCTCCCCTTGCTTCTCTGTTACATGTCCTTAGTGTTTTGGCCCAGTATGATGGGGTCAGATTGGGCACAGTTTCCTCCCAATACTGTAGTTGTCTTCTGTGGCACTGAGTAACGTTGTGTTTCGTGATAGGGCCGGCCCTATGATCCTTTCTGTGCATTGTCTGCTCTGAGCAGGAATATCATCCTCGGGGCTTGGTGGGCCAGCTATATATTTTAATAGCTGGGCACCATCCGCCTTCTTGACCACATTTGTTTATGCACCTGTTTGTCTTCAGCAATGGTGTCAGGAGGGTGAGCATCTCAGAATGCCAGTTTGTTAGAACAAAGTGTTCTTGTGTTGAGGGAGGGTATGAGCAGAGGCCCGAAGTCCATCCACTACCACAGTGTATTGTTGTATAAATAGATGTACATGGGTCAATACCTCTATTTTTGTCGATTAATATATTTATGTATGTACACACCTATCCTTAAACCTCTATCCATTGCTTTGCTTCCAGATCTGTCCCCTGTTTCCTTTTACCTTCCTCCTGCCCCACCATCACTTTCCCCCTATTTCTACCTCTTAGAACTTCCTCTTAGCTAGTTTGCTGTTGCTCCGACACCCCCAGACCCCAGGAGGAGTCCTGGTTGTTGACTTTTCCTAGTTGTTCCACTGTCTATGGTGCCGTCTGTTCCCTGCATCCTTGCCCAGCCGCTCTTCTCCCCGCATCCCCCCAGGAACATTGGTCCTGCTGTGTTCTCCCTTGGCTTGCTTCCCATGCCTATCTTACACAAGTAGGCAAACCAACTGTGACATAGACCAAACAAAAAGAAAACAAAATATTTTTAAAAGAAAAGAGAAAAATGAAAGAGAAGATTTTTTTAAGGAGAAAAAATATACATAATTCCAGGTCTGTCCGCTGCCCTTCGTGACTATCTCTCCACTGTTTATTGGGGATCTCCCCCTCCCAACCTGAAGTTCATTTGGGGGGCTCTTCAGGGGCTTCATAGCTTTGATTTGCTTCAGTTGCTGACCCCTTATGTTTCTTTCTAGGTTCACCCCACTGTGGGGGGTTCAGACTGTACTACCTCTGCGGGGATTAGACCAGCTATCCCGCATCAAGCTGGGTCCGAAATGAGGCGTGGGGATGGTAGGAAAAGAAAGAGACCTGTACAAAGCATGGGATCGGGAGGACTCCAATCTGATGGACTGAAGTCTCGTGTGTATTTGAAGCTTGGTATTTATACTCTTCTTACACAAGGGAATCGGTTACAAAACAAACATCAAAGAACTTAAACATTCCTAAACTCTTATCTATGCAAATGTTACTTAACTAGTCACAGTTTCTTAACCTTAGAATAATAAAAGCACTAGGTTCAAAGACAATCACATGGATATGCAAGATTCAAGAGAGCCTCAAAGAGATCGTAAATAACTGAGTTATCCCTCAATGCTTTTAGCAGCAAAGTGACAAATAACAGTCATTTTGCAATGCTTTTGTCTGCAGAGACACAGAGGCACAGGGGACTAAATAGTCACCCATTAGTAAACACCTTGATCAGCTGGATGCTTCCTACATACCTCCACACCATGTGACCCCAGATGTGTCCTCTGTCGCAGTCTGCTCCAGTAAGGGGACAACATGGCATGAGCTGTTGTCGGCCCCACAGTTTCCTCTATGTCTCAGCCGCTCCCTGTAGGGACATCGTCCTCTGGGCCTGGTGTACCAGCATGGGATCCAGACCGACTGTCCCTTTCTCTTCTTCCTTCCTGATCTGCTTCCGTGTGGACATGGCATGCTGCTCCCTCTCCCCAACCTGTAGGTTTAGTGTTATTCTCGGTCACCCATATTTCTAGGGATGGGGTCAGATTGTCTCTGTTTAGGGCCAGCCCTGTAATCATCTTTTTTCATGCGTTCCCCCACACAGCCACGTTTCCCTCATGCTTTGGTGCACTGTGGTAGGGTCTGCATACCCACTCTCATTCTGTGGAGACAAAACCAGTACTCATGCCCTGGGTCAGTTAGTGCCCTGCTTCCCCGTCATCATCTCGCTTTCTCATCCCCCCTCCTTTTCTCCCTTCCCCCTCCTCCCTTTCCCCTTCTTTGTGTTGGACCAACATTTACCTCCTTGGGTTGGATCTAACCTCCTCCCAGCTCCTGGTAACTCTACCTGAATATTGTGATATATAGGTGGCTTCTCTTCTATACTTACTGGGCTATTCCACTTACCTCAGGGGACTCCTGCTGTACTTCTCATTTTGTGATTAGCTGACCTCACTAAATTAGCATAATTTTCTCCAACTCTTCCCATCAAACAACGTGTTTTATGTGATCATCAGTGCTTTTTAGTGATGTATAGTACTCCATTGTGTGTATGTGCCAGAGTTTACTGATCCACTCATCTACCAATGGGAATTTGGGTTGTCCCCAACTCTTTTAGATTGTGAATTGCACCGCAATAAACATTGGGTTTCTTTCTTACCTTTTCTGGATATGCCCAGTTGATGGATAGCTGGGTCATAAGGTAGTTCAATTTCCATTTTCTTTAAATATTGCCAGATTGCTTTCCATAAAGGCTGTACATATCTACATGACCATCAGCAGTGGAAGAGTTCCTATCTCACCACACCCCCTCCAGCATTTGTGGCTCTCTGATTTTCTGATTTGGGCTAACCTCAAGGGTGTTAGATGGTATCTCATGATTGTTTTTATTTGCATCTCTCTAATATCAATTGATCAGGAACATTCTCTCATATGTTTATTGACCATGCTGGTCTCCTCCTGAGTGAAATTTCTTTTCAGTTCATTTGCCCGCTTTTCAAGGGGTTAGTTATTTTCCTCTGTGTGGCAGAGAGGGCATTGTAGATTTTAGTAATAAGCCCTTTGTCTGTGGTGTCATTGCTAAAAATCTTCTCCCAGTCTGTGGGTTGCCTTGTTACCCTCTTGTTGAAGTCTTTTGACGCACACAGGTGGGTTTTTTTTTTGTACATAGGTAGGTATACCATGTTTACTGAGCACATCTCAAGCCATTAGTGTGCATTCTGCTGGGAACAAAAGTACCACCCCACCTCCGACACCTCATATGTCACCTGCGTCCACATCCTCATTCAAGAGACAACTAAAGGAGAGAGAGCTAGGTGAGGGGTAAAAAAGAAAAGACTTAATAATCACTTTATGGTGTAAAACAAAAGAATCAATTTAAGACTCCCGAGACAGTGTCTGTACAGCCTGAAAGTGCTGCACCTGAGGGAGAGGGTGTAGTTCCCAGTATCAGCATGGCATTTCCCGGTACATTCCCGGCTGTGTGCCCCCGTGGCACCCGCCTGGCTGCCCACTCGCACACCCTCAGGGAGTCGTCTAGGAGGCAGGTTCCTGTGTCGTCGGCCAGAAGCACCTCCATGCACACCCAGTCCACTGGCAGCTGCAACACCACACTCCACGCACCAGGTGTCCTCTCATCAGCTGCCCTCATGGGCATCCGTCCCCTGGTGGGCCACTGTGCAGTGGTCCATTCTCTCCCTCTCTCTCTCACTCTTTTCTGGACAAGGAAGCCTCTGACTTTGACAAATGCTACAATACTTGCTTTCAAGTGACATTAAACAAATGTGCACTGTCTCTTTGTTCCCCAGAGTCCTCAGAGACTGTGTGCCATGCAAAGGCCCCACACTGGCAACAGCACCGTACACGTAGGTCAGGAATGTAACATCCACAGACACCTGTGTCCCACCCAGGAAGGCCCAGTGCTGCTCCTCACCTCACATCTGTACCCTCTTCCCGGTAATGGGGTTCAGGTGTGAGATCGCACACACACGTGCACTACAGGTGCTGCTCCAGCCGCACTTGGACTTCTTTTCATTTTGGCTTCTGCCTGACGTGCTCTACTTTGGCTACCTTGACGCTGCGGTGTTGCACATGGATGGGCTGGCACTTGACGCTGCTGGTGTTGCAGCAGCCTGGGCAGCGCCTCACCTCCATGCAGGGCAGCCACATCAGGGAGTTGGCAGAGGTGGGGTCAATCTTGCTGCTTGGGGTCTCATAGATCACGATGCTCTGAAACAAAATGAAAATAGAAAAAAATTGTTATGAGTTTCCTAATATCATAGCATGATGGGCCACAAAAAATTACCTTGGGGGGTGCACATGGCCCCCGGGCTGACAGTTTGACACCCCTGTGGTAGATGACTGTCCTTGTCTTCCAGACCATGGGGATGGCTTCCTCAATACTCCTCTTCCTGCGGACGGGCACTGGCCTCTTGGGGGCATAACTGGCCTGGGAACCCCGGGTGGGTTCTGAGGCTTGACCCGAAAGCATTCTCAGCACCAATGGAATCTATCTCCAGGAGTTCAGCAGGTCCTGAATGCTGTGGATCTGACTATGTGCCAGCCGCTTGATGATCTCGCTGTCACTGGGGATCTCTGCTTCCTGCAAGTGGAGGTGAGACCGTCAGGCTGAGTGCTAGGCAGGGCAGGGTGTGGGTTGAACCTCGGCCCATGAGAGGCAGCTGCAGGTGGCAAGGGACTCAACCTCCAATGGGACACACAGGTGTTTTATCCATAGTAAATCCCACTTGTAAATTTCATGTTCACCTGTGTGTACCCATCCCTATTGCAGTTAATTTGGTATTCCCTGGGCCATGATTCTTAGGTTTGTCCCAATTCCTTCACTAATGGTCCTGATGGTTTGGGGTTTACTTCTAGGTTTGTGATCTACCTTGTGTTTTTCTTGTGAATGGGGTGAGGTAGACATCTTGTTTCATTTTTCTATATGTGGGTATCCATTGTTTCCAGCACCACTTGTTAAAAAGGGTGTTCACTTCCCATTTGATGCTTTTTGGGGCCCTTGTCAAAGATCAGTCGTCTATATGCTGATGGTTTTATTCCTGGGTTTTCTGTTCTTTCCCAATGGTCTGTGTATCTGTCATTATGCCAGTACCACACTGTTTTGACCACTATGGCGGTATAGTAGGTGTTAGTCAGGTAAAGAGAGCCCTTCAATTTCGTCCTTCTTTTTTAAAAATAAAACAAAACATTTCATTAGGGGCTCATACAACTCTTATCACAATCCATACATATACATACATCAATTGTATAAAGCACATCTGTACATCCTTTTCCCTAATCATTTTCAAAGCATTTGCTCTCCACTTAAGCCCGAGGAATTCTCTGCTTATTCTGGGCTTCTTCCCTCTCCATATGAAATTGGTGGTCAGTTTTGCCAATTCTTTGAAGAAGATTCTTGGTATTTGAATCGGGATAGCATTAAACTTATAAAGGGATTTGAGTAGGATTGACATCTTTACTATATTGAGTCTTCCAATCCATGAGCATGGATATTCTCCCATTTGTGGAGGTCATTTTTGGTTTCCTATAGTAGTTTTGTAGTTTTCCTTATATAGGTCTTTTCTTGTTTTGGTCAAACAGATCCCTAGATATTTCAAGTTGGTTTTGGCTATTGTGAAGGGTACTGTCTTCTTGATCTCCTCCTCTATCGTCTTGTTCAATGTATATAGCAAACCAATCAACTTTTGTTTGTTGATCTTGTACTCTGCCACTCTTGTATATTTGTCTATCACTGTCAGTACTCTGGCTGTGGAGCTTTTGGGATTTTGAGTGTACAGAATCATGTCATCTGCAAGTAGCGATAATTTCACTTCCTCCTCTCCCAGTTGGATACCTCTGATGTCCTTCCATCTTCTTATGTTGTTAGTGAGGATCTCCAGTACAATATTAAATAGAAGTGGAGACAAGGGACATCCTTGTCTGGTCTGCTTTTTCAATAGGATTTATTTCATCTTTTCTCCATCGACTATGATGTTGGCTGTCTGCCTTTCTTAGATAGTTTGTATTAATCTGAGGAATAGACCTTCCATCCCTGTTTTCTTGAGCATTTTAATTAGCAATGGGTATTGGATGTTGTCAAATGCTTTTTCTACATCAATCGATATTATCATGTTATTCTTATACTTTTTCTTATCAATGTAATATATTTAATAATATTGATGGGTTTTTGAACGTTGAACCATCATTGCATCCCTGGGAAGAATCCTACCTGATCATGGTGGATGATACGTTTTATATACTTTTGTATTCTATTGGAAAATATCGTTTTAGGGATTTTTACATCTATGTTCACTAGAGATAATGGCCTAAAGTTCTCTATTCCTGTGGGATCCTTGCCCTGTTTGGATATCAAAGCTATACTAGCTTCGTAAAATGAGTTTTGGAGTTTGCCATCCTTTTCTGCACTGTGGAATACTTTGTGAATGATCAGTGTCAGCTCTTTTCTGAATATTTGATAGACTTCTCCTATGAAGATGTCTAGTTCACGGGCTTTTTTTGTTGGTAGCTTCTTGATAACCATATATATTTTTTCTTTTGGTATGGATTTATTTAGGTTGTTGACTTCTATCTGGGATAGTCTAGGGAGGGATTGTTTTTTCCAAGCATTTGTCCATATATTCCATATTGTTGAATTCATTAAAACACAGACTTCCATAGTACTTGGGATTGTCCTTTTAATATCATTGGGGTCTGATGTGATTCTCCCTGTTTCATCCCTCATCCTGGTTATTGCTGTTTGCTTTTTACTTTCATTGGTTAGTTTTGCCAGTGGTCTGTCAATTTTGTTGATCCTTTCAAAGAACCACCTTTTTGCTGCATTAATCTTTTGCATCATTCTTTTGTCTTCCCACTGGTTCAACTCTGCCTTGAATTTTATTATTTCTTTTCTTTTGCTATTAGAGGGGTTGTTATGTTGACTCTGTTCTAGCTGCTGGAGATTTTGATTTTGTGAGAGTGGATCAGCCATAAGTCTCTCTTCCTTTTTCATATATGTACTTATTGCCATCAAGCTACCTCTGAAAACTTTTGCTGTATCCCATAAGTTTTGGTACATTGTATTTTCATTTTCATTCGTTTCTAGAAACTTTCTCAACTCCTCTCTAATCTGTGCCAGTACCCACTCATGTTGCAGGACTTCATTATTTATCCTCCAATTGTTTTCCCTTGTTTGTCTGGTCATCCTTTTATTGATCTCCAGCTTTATGATGTGATGATCTGAGAAGGACGTCTGAGTAATCTCTATGTGTTTGAATTTGCTCAGGCTCAACTTGTGTCCCAGTATGTGGTTGATTTTTGAGAATGAACCATGTGCACTTGAGAAGAATGTGAATTTGGGGGGTGTTGGATGGAAAGCTCTATATATGTCTATCATATCCAGTTGCTTAATTATAGTGTTTAGCTCTGTAGCCTCTTTGCTGAGCTTCCTTCCCAATGATCTATCTTTCTCTCAAAGTGATATATTAAAGTCACCTACTATAATTGTTGAATTTGTGATATCTTTTTTCATGTTTTGAATAGTTTGTTTGCCAGATTGTGTGGTTCTCTCATTAGGAGAGCATATTTATTATGCTTACCGGCTTATTATGCTTACCGGCTCCTGGTTAACTGATGGTTTGAGCATTATATTGTTTACCTCCTTATCTCTTTTTATGGTTTGAACCTTGAAGTCAATTTTGTCTGAGATTAGTATTGCAAGGCCTGCTTTTTTTAAGTTGTCATTTGTGTGGCATGTTTTCCACAAGCCTTTTATTCTTAGTTTATTTTTTGTCGATGAGCTTAAGATGTGTCTCTTGCAGGAAACAGGTTGATGGGTTATGTTTTCCAAGCCAATCTGCAAGTCTTTTTATTTTAGTGTAGGAACTGAAACTGTTGACATTTAAGGTTGTTATCCCGATGTGTGGATTCATTGCTGTCATCTCATGCCTTTTGTATTGGGTGCTTTCCTATCTCCCTTCATATCATTGTACTGTGAGGAGAGGGATTCTTTATTGCCTTCTTTTCCCTCTGAGGCCATTTTATCTTGTTGATTGTTATTGGCTCATTGGCTTCTAGTGGGAGTTGGGTTATGTGGTGCTATTCCATTTAGTTGATGTTGGTCTTCTGTCCATAGTGAGTCTGCCAGGATCTTCACAGGGTTGGATGTCTTATGGCATATTCTCTGAGTTTTCCTTATCCTGGGAGAAACTTATCTCTCCTTCTATCTTAATAGTTTCGCAGGATAGAACATTCTTGGGGAGGTGTTTTTTTCTTTCAACTTTGGAAGATGTTACTCCACTCTCTCCTCCTCTTCATGGTTTCTGCTGATATGTCTGAGCATATTCTTACCTGAAAGCCATTGTATGTGACTGTCTTACTTTCTCTTGCTGCTCTTAGAATTTCCTCTTTTTCCTCGAAGTTGGATAGTTTAACTATTATATGCCTTGGTGATTTCTTCCTAGGGTTTAGTCTAATTGGTGTCCCCTCTGCTTCCTGTATGAGTGACTGAATTTCCTTCATTAAGGTGGGAAATTTTTCTTCCAGGATTTCCCTTGTTAGTTTAGCTGTTGACTTCTTTGCTGTGTCTTGTTCCGGTAGGCCAACAATAATTCAGATGTTCTCTTCATAGCATCTGTCATTGATCTCAGGTTTTCCTCCACCTCTTTCATTATCTTGTTTGACTGTCTTTCTCATTTGCTGAGGTCTGCCTGATTGTCGTCGAGATCACTGATATGATTCTCAGCCTCCTCTAGTCAGTTCGTAAGATCTGTGATCTTGTGTGCAGCTTCTGCTACTTCATCCATTAGCTACTGTATTTCCCTTTGATGCATGGACTTCATCCCCTCTGTCATGGACTTCATCTCCTTTATCATTGCATCCGTATTCTGCATAGCTTCTCTCAACTCCTGTATTTCTCCAAGCAGCTTTCTGAAAATGTCTTTTAGTGGCAAATCCACGTCTGATTCTTCTATCATTAGCTCTGCTGATGTGGCTTGGGTTTCTTCTTAACTTTTTGTGAGTGATATGGTATGCTGTCGTTTATGTGATGATTTTGTAGAGCTGGGCACCATATTTCTGGGAGACCAAGGTGCCCTGGGCTCTCTCTGTGTGTGAATGGTGACTGTGTTTTCAAGGGCTGCTTGTGGTCTACTATGGTGGTGGATCAGACTGCTGTGTGGACAGGAGTTGCAGCAATTCAGTGGTCAAGAGCGATGGTTGTGGGGGGAGTGTCTCTGAGACTAGAGTGGGGTTGGTGGCTGTATGTATGCCCCTGGGCTTATTTAGTCTGCGCTGTCGGGGCAGCCTTTACTATTATTATTATTGTTGTTGTTGGTTTGCATTATTTATAGGTCCCTAATAGAGAGCAATGGTGGGGGAGGCGTTTTTTGCCACAGGAGGGGGTGTTTAATGAAGGTGGGAGCACCCCTACAACCACTGGTGCAGGTACTGGAGAGAGCCATGACAGGGTGGAGGTTGTGGGCACTGGTGTGGGCTACTGTGGAGAACCCAGTATGACTTCTGGATAGCTCCAGGTACAGCGCTAGAGCTATAGGGGGCCAATGTGCCAGTGGTGGACTCGTTGGGGTCTAAGGTGGTATGGCTGTCATGGGCCAGGAACCTCCCAAGCTGATTGCTGATCCCTCGCATTCCAGAGCTAGACTAGATTTGAAGGAAGGATGCCCTCTGCACCATGGATATGCTTTTGACTGTTCCACTCTTGCAGGCTGGGAGAGGCCCAGGTAGCTACTACCTGCCCTACTGGGGAAGCGGCTTGTGCTGTGGTGCAGTCTGCACGGTTGTAGGCGTACAGGCAGAAGCAATCTGTTTTAATGGAGGAAGTTACATGTGCCTCGTGGGCTGGGTTGGACCCAGGTAGTTACTATCTCAGCTGCTTGAAAAGTGGCTTGCACTGCAGTGCAGCCCACAGGGCAGTTGGTGCCCAGGCAGGCAAGATCTGTGCTGCTGGCAGAAGTAGCATACCATGCCATGCAGGCCAGGAGGGGCGGGCACAGCTAGAAGCCCCACTGTTGGGGAAATGTCAGGTGGGAAGTGGAGGGTGCCCACTCTGAGGACTGGAAGTGCCTGGAAGTGGTGGGTGCCATGCCCTGTTGACCCAACAGCCTTGTCTGCACAGGGGTGGGGTGTCCCAAGTACTGGTGTGTATAGCTCACACAGCTGCATGTAATCAAACTTATTTCAGGTCATGCCCTGGGGCCCTCGGTGACTGCTGGGAGGAACAAAGGCTTGGTGTTGGAATTGCTACCTTGTAAAGAGAGGGGGACCGTGGGAGAGGGAGCAGCTCCCCCTGAGGGGCGCTGCACAGATTAGCTGTTATGTGGTGGTCATCTGAGGCTTTGGGGAGCTCAACATGACAGCCTTCCTGTTACTGAGGTGGAAACCAGGCCAAGGGGTTGGGAGGGGGTGTGCACTATCGGTTGATGACCAATTCACGCTGGAGTAGAGCCAGCAGGAAATCCCTGTTATAAGGGCACAGATGTCTGGGGTTTTGGAGCAAAGCAGATGCTGGGGAGGGCTGCCTTTCAGACAATGTGGGTGGGCACCTTGGGTATTCATGGGGATTTTTTTCACTCACCAGGATCCTCTCACTTGTCCTCCTGGCCACCAGGCTCACTGATCTCTGCAGAGATCCCGTATGGGCTGCTTACCTGGACAGCATCTTGAAGCTCCTCCAACTTGTTATGTTTTTTATGGTGTTATTGGCTTCATTGTTCAAGACAGCTTGTGTGCTATGTTCCTTTTGTTTATGGATTTGGGGGGGGGGTTCTTTGCGTTTCGTTTTGTTTTTCTTTGCTTGTTTTATTTTTCTATTGTTTAACATTATTAAATGATTTTCCCTTTTTGTTTTGTTGAAGTTTTAACTTTTTCTTTGCGGATCTTGTGTGTGTGTGTGTGTGTGTGTGTTTTCTTTCCAAATTCAAAACTGTTTGTTTTCTTTTATGAACAATTGAATATCTTCTCTGTTTGAACTATTAATTATCTACTCTATTCTCTCTATTTTTGTTGTTGCTGCTGCTGTTGTCTTCACTGTAAAATGCCATCTGTGCCTCCTTATTTTTGTTTGTACAGCTCTGCTTCAGAGTTGTCATCATTATTACAACAATTACAATATTTCACATCATGTGGCTTCACTTGCATGTGCTACAAACACACTTTTTTGTTGCTGGTAGTGGTTTTATAGTTGTTGATTTTGTCAGACTTCTCTGGTGTTTTTGATTAAAATATGGTAAGTAGTATCATTGAACCTATATTACTTTTTGAAAATGAAGTAGTAATTAAAGGGAATATATATGTATATATATATATACATATATATAACAGGCACACACAAAAAAAACAATATTAAAGGATTGTATATTGTCTGGTAAGAGTGGTAGTCCATGAAAGAGAGGTGACCACTACCCTATTGATACTGCTTATCTCCACCTAGGTTTCAAGGCTCCCCAAGGTTTGGGCAAGCTCCCTTGACTACACCTGCTCTGATTAAGGCCCTTATCTGTGGAACCCTATCACAGAAGCAACAAGGTCGTTGTCTGATGGGATATCATAGAAAGTATGTGTGTGCACTAAGGCTTGGAATCTTGAGGGCCATCTTAAAACTTAGCCATCCACCATCTTCTACCCACAAAATGAAATGTTGGACAGCAGTCCAATGGGATAAATTATAGCCACCTGCAATGATATAGATGAATCAGCAGCTTAGCATTGGGTGGAAAATATAGTCCTGAATATTGCATGCAAAATGATCATGTAAAATTGAAATAACAACAAAGTACTTTTAAGAAATATACAGAAAGATGTAATAAACAAAGTGGAAAAGAAAGCAAGGAGATGATGGTTGACCACATTGAGCAAAGCAGGATGTTGGGGTGTTAGAAGAGTAGACGCTAATTATTGTGCTAGGTTGCTAACGGAAAAGTTGTCCGTTCAAGCCCCCTCCGAGGCTTTGTGGGAGGAAATCCTGGCAATCTCCTGTCAAGATTACAACCTAGAAAACACTATGGGGCAGTTCTAGTCTGTCACTGAGTCAACATCAATGCAGCAGAACCTTACAACATGGTTCCATTTCAAAGGTTATCGTGAGTTACATGAAAGACCCTATCATGGAATTTTAAAATGTGTTCCACTAGGGCAGGAGCCACTGTTAGGTTTCCAGATAGCCCCAGAGTTAAGAGTGGCTTGCCACCTCGGGTCACTTTGGATGATTTCCAAAATGTAGTAGGAATTATCATTTGTTCTTGGTTAAAACTATTGGGAAAAATTAAAGGACAGATACAAGTCTCACCCTAGTGTCTATCTTATCGCAGTTTTTTGTTTTCTCGGATACCTCCACACCCTGTGCCCTCCACCTCAATCTGGAAACCCTTGTAGGGCGCTCACATCTTGGGGGAAGAAAAAAGAAGAAAGAAGCAGGACTTCTCTCCTTCTCCCACCCCTACCCCCAGCACCTCTAACCCCATCTCCCATTCCTACTTTCCCAACAAAACTTACTGAAATAGAGTTCTCAGCCTAAGTCAACTGACTCTCACCTACCTTGTAGAACCTGCCCTCAGCAAAGCCACCATGACTCTGCAGCAAAGTCGCCATGACTCTGCACCACTCCTGACAGCTTGAACCTTTGGCTCTGTCAACCACTTCCTCCCTGAGTCTTTTTCTCTTGTACTTTGGCGTTCGCACCGTCTCTTTCCTGTCTCATCTGCAGGCCCATCTCTTTCTGCTTCTCTTTAAATGTTGAGGCACTTATAATTGTCCTAAAATCCTTGTTCCTGTTCTAATCTCTCTGGAGCAGCCCACTTGCACATTTCAGGTTTCCAATGCAATTCTTTCAGCCTGAATCCTCTCCACACGGGGTACACAGATCCAAACTCTTACTGGAAACTTCTTCAAACCCTACCCTTTCCCCTATTCCTCAGCATAGGTGCCTGCCTTTGATACAATCTAGTTTAAATAAATAAATGAACAGACTTAGTTGCTATCGATTCTACTGCACTAAGGCAGACTCCACAGGTGTCGGAATATAACTGTGCTCCGTAGGGGTCTCAAGGCTGTTTATTCAGAAGTAGATTGCCAAGTTTTTCTTTGAAGGTGCTTCTGGATGGAGTCAAACGTCCAACCTTTTGGCTGGCAGTGAAGTGCAGAAATGGTTTGTACCACCCAAACTATCCAGGGACTCCAGGCTGATGGACAGGACTTCCGTCTTAGAAAATGGTTCCACCATTCATCAGATGTCTAATCCAGCTTCCTGACAGTTTTCCTTGATGCATGTAACCCTAACTTTACACATAATTCCAGCCCCCACGTTGTTTATGCTCCTCATATTTTGAATGCACTCCACTGCCGACATCCTAGTTCAAGGATAAGAAGTGTTAGCACTGTGGCCTTTTCCAACTCTTCTCTTGCTAACCTGAAAATAAATAAATAAATAAACCCCAAAGAGTAAGCCCAAACCTGTTGTCATTGAGTGCATTCTAACGCACAATGCCATGTGTTACAGAATAGAACTGGACTCCATATAGCTTTCTGCCTCTAATCTTTTAAAAAGCAGTTCACCAGGACTGTCTTCCACAGCACTGTTGGGTAGGTTTGAACCTTCAACCTTTTGGTCACGGAATGTAAATCATTTACACAACCTACAGGCCTTAGAACAACAGGCCATGCTAATTTCCTTAATCTGAATTCATCACCAATGTCAATGTCACAGCTGCCATGTGTTCTGATACAGACGTGTTCTGTGTTAGTCTGGGTTGACTAGAGAAACAAATTGATAGACACTCATATGTGTATAAGGAAGAGCTTTATATACAAGAGCAACTGAATACTGAGAAAATGCCCCAGGCCAATCCAGATCGAGTCCATAAGTCTGGCATTAGACCATATGTACGATACCATTCTATAAAGTCCTCTAGACTCATGAAACACATGCAATGACACTGAATGCAGGAAAATCACGGGCCAGTGGGTGGGAAATCATGTGGAGCCAATGACACTGTACGCATTCAGAGCTAGCAGGGTCTCCACGTGGCTTCTCCAGCTGTGAGGCACTGGCTGCCTGTCTCCATATGTGTTGTCAGCTTCAGTGTTTCCCAGGGAGTGAGCCAAGAGAGAGAGTCTTTCCTGCTTCCAAGGAGAAAACCCAGAAGTTCCCAAAATCCTCAGGAGAAGACCATGTCCACACAGAGGCCTCATTGGCTATGACCTGATTGACTTACTAGACTTCACCCCTTCACTCTTAATCCACCCAAATTGACAAATGATTATAAAACTACCACATGTTCTGTGAGTGACTGTAATATCATGTTATTAGTATGTGATTTTCCAAAACTGAATATAAAATATAAAGTTCTGAACAAAATAAGGAATAATCTTTTCTCAATTTATACAGCATTAAGCTTTATGGAAATTTTTATTATAATAATATCATACCAACAAATGATTATCATGTGTAAAACAAGTTAGGGTTTAGGTTCAAATAATTATAAAAAGGGCTTTCACCTACATGGAAGTCCAGTCAGGTATTCAAGAGTCTTGGTGCCCACCAGAAAGCTAAAAGTATTCAATAACATCATTAATAGTGCATGCAAGTTAAATTTTGCTGGGGATCATTCAAAAATGGTTGGTTGCATCCATAGGGAGCTGCCAGAAATTCAAGCCAGATTCTGAAGAGGGTGTGAAATAAGGGATATCATTGTTGACATCAGATGGTTCTAGGCTAAAAGTAAAGAATAACAGCGAGGAATTGGCATGGGAGCCATGTCAGAGCTGCTCCAGCTGCAGGAGGGTGGAGGATTCAACACCACATCATCCCTCAGTGAATCGCCCCAAGGAAGAGGTCAGACATGCCTCCATCACCCATCCTCCTTTATCCTATTCTTACACCAACCATGTCTCCCACAGAACTTGACTCTTCTGCTAGATTTGAGAATCCTTAGCAATGGCGCCGAACTCACAGATAATGCTTACAATTATGGACATGTATTAGAGAAGTTAACATGTTACTACAAGTCAGGATCAGAAAGCACTAAAATTATACTAGTCCTTTTGTTCACAGCACCTCTTCTCAGCCATGCCAACAGGTATAGCTCTTGGCCTTTCAGCCCCAAGTCCTTGGGTCTCTGGTCTCCTCCGGCAAGTGTTACACGCTCCTCTGACTCTGAGAAAATGTCCCAAGGGCACTTCCCTCTGCAAGCTGGCTCCCTGCCTGAATATGTATATCTCCCAGCAGATGAGGGAGATTCCCAGCGTACATGAGAAAACGGTGGGTGAGATTCGAGTATTTGTTGTCATTTTGGTTTTTGCAGTAACTGCATCACTGCAGTAACTCTGTAGCACCTCACTGGGTGAGATGGATTATGTATATGCTTAATTAACGTGATGCTGTTGTTAGCTACCATCAAGTCAGTTCTGACCCATAGCGACCGACCCTGTGCACAACAGAGTGAAATACTGCCCTGCCATGCACCATCCTTACAATTGCCCCGATACTTGAAGCCATCATTGCAGCCATGGGGCGAATCCATCTCATTAAGGGCCTTCTTTGTTTGCTGCCCCTCTACTTTACCAAGCATAATGTCCTTCTCCAGGGACTGGCATCTCTTGAAAACATGTCCAACGTATGTAAGAAGTCTCACCGCCCTTGCCTCTAAGGAGCACTCTGGCCATACTTGTTTCAAGGCAGATTTGTTTGGCCTAAGAGTCCATGGCACTTCCAATATTCTTCACCAACACCTCAGTTCAAAAGCATCTATTCTTCTTCAGTCTTCCTTATTGAATACCCAACTTCCACATGAATATGAGACAATTGAAAATACGATGACTTGGGTCAGGAGCACATTGGTCCTGAAAGTAATGTTCTTGCTTTTTAACACCCTAAAGAGGTCTTACGCAGGAGATTTACCCAATGCAATTCATTGCCCTTTGATCTCTTAACTACTGCTTTCATGAGCAATGATTGTGGATCCAAGCAAGATGAAATCCTTGACAACTTCAATCTTTTCTCCCTTTATCTTTTTTAAAAAATCATTTTATTGGGGGCTCGTACAACTCTTATCACAATCCATACATACATCCATTTTCTCAAGTACATTTGTACATATGTTGCCATCATTGTTTTCAAAGCATTTTCTTTCTACTGGAGCCCTTGGTATCAGCTCCTCGTTTTTCCCCCTCCTCATGAACACTTGATAATTTACAAATTATTATTTTTTCATGTATTGCACTGTCTGATGTCTCCCCCCACCCCCTTGCCTGTTGTTCATCACACTGGGAGGGGGTTAAAGATAGGTCATTGTGATCGATTCTCTCTGTCTCCCCCCACCTTCCCCTCACCCTCCTGGTATGGTTACTCTCAATATAGGTCCCGTGTAGTTTATCTGTCCTATATTCCCTGTGTTTCCAGCTCTTCTCTGTACCTATGTACATGCTCTGGTCTAGCCAGATTTTTAAGGTAGAATTAGGGTCATGATAGTGAGGGGAGGAAGCATTAAAGAACCAGAGGTACGGACCCCACCATGACACGCCAAACCAGGAGGGCAACGTAAAGCACGGAGGAATACACAAAGAGACTGGACCATACACCAGCCCCAACCAGAATTAGCCCACCCCCCACCATTGAAGGGAGTACCACAGAAAATGAAAATAGATTGTCTGATGTGGGAAAGGAACTGACCTACCACACCACACCCAGAAGGAAGCTGAAGCAAAGGAAGGAGGAAGAACGAGGAGGAGCACACCTGGGCCCACCAAGCTCAGAGGAAGATAGCACAGCTCAGAGGACCCAATGTACAGAGAGGACCACATAACCAGCCCCAAGACAAGATGCGACATCCTGGACTGACCCGTGGCCCTACACCGGAAAGCACCTGAGACACAGTGGGGGATGTGCGACTGAGCTGACCCCACCACACTGAGGCAAAACACTGGGGCGTGCAATGGAGCGGTGGGGGAAGCAGAGCAAGGATGTCCCGAGGGAGTATAAAGGATGAACTTTGGGGCCAGGATGTGGCACCCCATCAGACTCATCCGGAAAACACTCCTAAAGGTCAACAAACAGACCTTGAACTACTAACAGGTTTTTATTTTGTGGGGTGTTTTTTTTTTGCTGTCTTTTTGTTTTTTTTTCTCTTTTTTCCCTCTTCTTTTAAATTTTGTATGTCAGTGGCTTTTTTGTCTGTCAGCATGTCAGTGTTGCTGCTGTCGACGCCATGTTCTTATGTGCCACTTTGGTGCTGTCAAAGCCATCTGCATTTTAAGCACATATTACTATATCTGCAGGTCCACCTAGACAAGATAAGCTGGACAAACAATGTGAGAAGAAAATAATGGGACCAACGGTCCCGGAGGGACATGAGAGTGTGGGAGGTAGGGGAAGGGAGGAGGTGTTGGCCAACACAGGGACAAGGGAACAATGAGTGGTTCAAAACCAGTGGAGGGAGAGGATGGGAGGACTGATAGGGAGTGACCAAGGGCAAGGTAACTGAGAGGAATTACTGAAACCAGAATGAAGGCTGAACATGGTAATGGGACAGGAGGAAAGCATAAGGAAATAGAGGAAAGGAGTAGGAGGCAAAGGGCATACATAGAAGCCTAAATACAGACATGTACATATGTAAATATATTTTTTATTATGGGGGAAATAGACTTATGTGCATATATTATAGGTTCAGTAGTAGGGTAGCAGGTGGACATTGAGCCTCCTCGCGCACACTCCCTCAATAAAAGAGCACCTTGCTCAGCTAAACTGTCATTCCATGATACCCACCTTTTCGACATGATTGCTGAAGACAGACATGTGCATAATTAAATGTGGTGAAGAAAGCTGATGGCGCCCAGCTATCAAAAAGATATAGCGCCTGGGGTCTTAAAGGCTTGAAGGCAAACAAGCGGCCATCTAGCTCAGAAGCAACAAAGCCCACAGAGAAGAAGCACACAAGCCTAAGTGAACATGAGGTGTTGAAGGGATCAGGTAGCAGACACCAAAGAACAAAACCCATCATTGTGTGATCACCTTCTCCACATAAACACTGAAGACGAATCTATGCATAAGTAAGTGTGGTGAAGAAGGCTGGTGGTGCCTGAATACTGAGAGATATAGGGTCTGAGAACTTAAAGGCTTGAAAGTAAACAAGTGGCCATGTAGCCCAGAAGCAACAAAGCCCACATGGAAGCAGCACACAAACGTGTGATCATGAAGGGCCGAGGGGACCAGGTTTCAAGCAACAAAGGCAGGGGAAAAAAATCGTATCATCGTGAATGAGGGGAGTGCATGATGGGGACCCAATGCCCATCTGTAGACAACTGGACATCCCTTGCAGAGGGGTAGTGGGGAGGAAATGAGTCACTCAGGGTTCAGTGTAGCAATAAGGAAACTCACAACATCCCTCTAGTTCTTAAACACTTTCTCCCCCCCAGCTATCATGATCTTAATTCTACCTTGCAAACCTGGTTAGACCAGAGGATGCACAGCGGTACAGTTGGGATCTGGAAACACAGGGGATCTAGGACAGATGAACCCCTCAGGTCCAATGGTGAGAGTGGCGATACTAGGAGGGATGGGGGCATCTAAAGGGGGAACCGATCTCGGGGATCTACATATAACCTCCTCTCTGGGAGATGGGCAACAGGAAAGTGGGTGAAGGGAGATGCTGGGCAGTGTATGATAAGATAAAATAATAATTTATAAATTATTAAGGGTTCATGAGGGAGGAGGGGTGCAGGGAGAGAGGGGGAGGGAAATGAAAATGAGCTGATTCAAGGAACCCAAGTGGAAGGCAAATTTTGAGAATTATGAAGGCAATGAATGTATAATGATGCTTTACTCAATTGATGTTTATATGGATTGTGATAAGAGTTGTATGAGCCCCAATAAAATGATTTAAAAAAAGAACCAGAGGAAAGTTGCATGTTTCATTGGTGCTACACTGCACCCTGACTGGCCCATCTCCTCCTCACAACTCTTCTGTAAGGGGATGACCAATTTCTTACAGATTGGCTGTGGGCCTCCATTCCACACAACCCCTCCCATTCACATTATGATTTTTTACTCTGGGTCTTTGATGCCTGATACCTGATTTTATCAACACATCATGATCACATGCGCTGGTGTGTTTCTTCCATGTGGGCTTTGTTGTTTCTCTGCTAGATGACTGCTTGCTTATCTTCAAGCCTTTAAGACCCAGACACTATATCTTTTGATAGCCAGCCACCATCAGCTTTCTTCACCACATTTGCTTATTCACCTGCTTTGTCATCAGTGATTGTGTTGGAAAGGTTAGTATCTCAGAGTGCCAGATTATTAGAACAAAGTGTTCTTGTGTTGAGGGAGTACTTGAGTAGGGGCTCAATATCCATCTGCTTCCTTAATACTAAACCTATAAATATATGTACGTAGATCTATTTCTCCATCACCATATATAAATATATTTACATATGTACATGTCTGTATTTAGATCTCTATAAAAGCCCTTTGCCTCCTACTTCTTTCCTCTATTTCTTTTTCCTTTCCTCTTGGCCCGCTTTCATATTCAGCCTTTGTTTCGGTTTTAGGAATTCTTCTGGGTTACATTGTCCTTGATCCAGCCCTGCCAGACCTCCTAGACCCTCCTCATCATTGATTTTCGGTCACTTGTTGTTCCCTTATCCCTTGGTTTGTTAACACCACTTCCTTTCCCTTGCCTCCCACTCTCCCATGTCCCCCCAGAACTGTCATCCCATTGTTCTCTCTTCCAGCTTGTTTGTCCTGCCTATCCCACCAAGATAGACACACAGCGACAACAATATGCACAAACACAAGACAGAGCACAACAAAGCAGCAATAGAAAATAAAACAATAGTGACAAGAACAATAAAAAAGAAAAGCCTATAAATAGTTCAAGGTCTATTTGTTGTCCTTTATGAGAGTTTTCCAGTCCAGTCTGATGGGGCGCCATGCCCTGGCTCCACAGTCTATTTTTGGTGTTCCCTGGGACTTCATTACTCTGCTTCTTTGCTGCTCTGTTGCACGCCCCCAGCATCTCACCTCAGTGTGGTGGGGTCAGGGAAGGCACAATTCCCGTCATGTGTCTCCAGTGTTGTCCCACGGGGTGCTATGGGTCAGTGAGGAATGTTGTGTCTTGTGGTGGGGCTGGCCCTAGGATCCTCTCTGTGCATTGGCTACTCTGAGCAGTAATATTGTCCTCAGGCCTTGGTAGGCCAGGATTTTTTTCTCCTCCACAATTTTTTCCTCCCCCTTTGTTGGCTCCTGTATGCTCTGATCAGACACGTCCCTCTACTTGAGCTGTAGCATCAGTGCTGTCCTCTGAAATGAATTCTTCTGGGAGGAGAGGGGGCTGTCCACTTAATTGGTAATGGGGCTGACCCCTCAGGCCTCTCTATAGATTCCCTGCTTCATGCCAGTGTGTTGCGTTCTTGTCTTGGAACACCGGGTTGAAGACTGGTTCCTCTTTCCCTGTGGAGATATAAACAACACCCTCCCCTTGGGTCAGCTAGTGCCCAGATCCCCGGGCTACCCATGTCTTTTTTGTTGTTGTTGTTACCTATTGGTCCAGTTGTGATGTTTTTTGGTTTTCTTTACATTGAGTTGTAATCTGTCAGGGGAGCCAGCCCCTAACAAATCATCACAGGCCCAGGAGGTGCAATTGTACAGTGATAATAAGTAAAGATGATAGTAAAGTCATAGAGAATAAGAGAGAGTGAAATAAAGGAGTCAGACACATTTCATAGAAGCATGCTCACCTCAGCCCCACTTGATGGTCCATGTGATGATGTGGAAGGTGGGAATCGCAGGAGTGAGCAAATGGGGCGAGGGGACAGGGGGAAAGCAACAAGGAGAGAGTGATTTATTACTAACCAAGGTTTGTATATCTTTTGCGTGTGTGCAAACCCCCTAATTAAAGGGAAAGACATACGTTACAGGAAGGGGTTCTACTATAAGTAATACAGTGATGAGAGGGGGGTGATCTAGGGGTATACACAAAATAGGAAGGGAAGTGATTGGGGGTACACATGTGACAAGATGGACGGATCCTAGATTCAGGATGGCAGCCTAACTTTGGATGCCACTGAGCAGGTTTGATCCCTTCTCTGGCTCTCCATGGAAACAATTACTATCATTATCAGTAGGGTGTGAGCCCCACCTACAGTGGACCAGACAGTAGTCTGATGGCTGAAAGGCTTCAGGGAGAACATCTCTAAGCATCTGACCTCCCACCAGGTGCTGGCAAACAGCCTCTAATGTTTGGCATATCTTTGGGGGAGACAGTGCTGGGGAAAAGTCTTTTTATATTCCACAGTAATCCATCCATGCTGAGGGCTGCAATCCCTGATCTTCATCAGCAAGTGTTTCAAGTTCTCCCTACTGTCAGCAAGCAATATTGTGTCACGTGTATATCTCCAACTATTAATAAGCCTTCCTCCAACCCTAAGGCTGCATTCTTCTTCATCTAAGCCAGCCTCTCTGGTTATTTGCTCACCATGCAGATTGAATAAGTATGGTAAGGTGCACACCTTTCTGATTTTAAACCATTCAGTACTCCTTGTTCCATTCACACAACTGCCTCTTGATCCATGTACAAGTGTCCCTAGAGCACAATGAAGTGTTCTGGAATTCCCATTCTTCTCAAGACTGTCCTTTGTTTGTTATGATCCACACTGTTGACCACAGGTCAATAAAACACATGCAAATATCTTTCTAGTAGTCTAGCTTTCGTTTAAGCTCTATCTGACACTAGCAATGTTACATATCATCTTCAGAATCTGGCCTGAATCTCTGGCCGCTCCCTGTCAATGTATTGCTGCAACCATTGTTGGTTGGATGGCCTTCGGCAAAATTTTACTGGCATGTGATATCAGTGATATTATTCTATAATTTGAGTATTGTGTGCGTTACCTTTTTTTTGGAATGGGTACAAATATGAATCTCTTTCAGTGTGTTGGCTAAGTAGCTGTCTTCCAAATTCCCTGGCATAGACAAATGAGTTCTTCAAGTGCTTCATCGGCTTCCTGAACATTTCAGTTCATGTTGCACCAACTCCTATAGCCTTGCTTTTGGCTAATGCTTTCAGTGTAGCTTGCACTTCTTCCTTTAGTACCATTGCTCACGTGCTGCCTCCTAAAATCGTGGAATATTGCCGAGGTCTTTTTAGTTCAGTGACTCTGTGGATTCTTTCCATCTTCTTCTGATGCTTCCTGCATCACTCAATATTTTTCCCATAGCATTTTTCAATATTGCAACCCAAGGCTTGAATTTTTTCCTTGCGTTCTTTCTGCTTAAGGTATGATGAGCTTGTTTTCTAACCTTAATTGTCTTACTGCGACAGAACAAGGTCTTAGAGAACTTCCAGAATCATGCAGTCCCTACTCCTCTGCTCCCTGAGAAATCTGACTCAACTCTCATGGTCCTTTTTTACTTTCCCTTCGAGAACAAGTTGCACCTCTTTCTCAAGTTTCAAGTGTGGTCCGGGCTCCATTGGGTCGCAGGCATCCCAGAACCTAGTCCCTTCCCTATAGAAAGGCTGAGTACAGCCAAGCCTTAGAGGATGGTGCTAGATAAAAAATGAGAGTAAACATGGAAGGATATGTGTATTCCTGAGACTCAGTGGTGGGAAAAGGGTCATGTGCTTATATCTTAGCCCCTGAGATAAGGTCAAATATGATTGAGTCAGCTATCCTTTGTCACAGAATATGGGAGTGTGTCAAGACTGCCACTCCCCTCATTCTTATTTAAGGGACATCTTGCAGCTGAACCATAAGCAGCACCCTGCTCCACTTCCTCCCACCTGTCGTGGGGGAGGGCGGGGGAACGTAAGGGGATGTGTGGTGGGGGTGAGGGCGCGTGAGCATTACAGAGCGCAGCTGCAGCAAGAGAAAGAGTGGTTACACTTAAACAGTTTCTGGTTTCACAATCAGAGACTCGGCAAGAGGAAATGGCCCCACGTCTCCTTCCACCTATGAACGTGAGCAGGACATGCGGGACTGAATTGGGCTGTCAGTCCCCAAAGTATGCGTTTGAAATCTCTGGTGTCACCATGCTCACGGTATTTGGGTGCTAACGGAAAGGTCTGTGGTTTGAACCCACCAGCCGCTCTACAGGCAGTAGATGTGAAGTCCATGAAGATTATCATGCTGGAAACCCAGGGGGAAGCTCTACACTGTCAAAAGGTCGCTATGAATCCAATCCGTTTGAAGGCAGCTGGTCTCCCTGTGGATATAGTTCCATCTGAGAGTAGGGGTTTCTTTGTGACATGAGGGAAGCCATCTCTGGGCTGTTTGTGCTTGAAATCAATCACTTTGGAGATCTCAACGAAGCAGATCAGCACAAAGAAAGCACCTCGGGGGAAGACCTACCCACCGAAGATGAAGGAAATGCCAAAGAAACTGAGACAAGGATTGTCCCCCAAACCCAACAGATTGAGTCTTCCCCTTGTGCCATAGGGCTTCCAGCCTCCCAAAGTGTGAGAATGTACATTTCTGTTGGCTAAGGCCACCTGCTTGCTGCACTCCTGTTATGGCAAGGCTAAGAAACTAAGACGGCTACCAGGAAGCAGTCAGGACTTAGCAACCAGAAGCTGGAGCTGAGCATTTGATCTCGGCTATAACCTTGACCCTTGGAGCATTCATGCCGGAAGTGAGACTAGACCCAGTTCTCCAGACTTCTCAAACTAAACCAAACTCACAGCTACGGAGTCCATTGTGACTCATAGGTTTGTTGTTGTTGTTAGGTATTGTCCAATGGGTTCCGTCTGACTCATAGCGACCTATGCACCACAGAACAACCCTGCCCATCCTCACACTTGCTCTTGGGTTTGAGCTCCTGGTTGCAGCCACCGTGTCCATCCATCTCATTCCGGGCCTTCCTCCTTTTCGCTGTCCCACTTTACCAAGCATGCTGTCCTTCTCCAGGGACTGGTCTCTCCTGATAAATGTCCAACAAACCTGAGACCAAGGCTAGCCATCCTTGCCTCTCGGGAGCATTCAGGCTGGACTTCTTCCTAGACAGATTTATTTGTTCTTTTGGCAATCCATGGCTCTTTCCATATTCTTTGCCAACACCGTAATTCAAATGCATTGGTTCTTCTTCAATCTTCCTCATTCAGTGTCCAAATTCCACATGCTGATGAGGCGATGGAAAATGCCATAGCTTGGGTCAGGCACCAAGGAACATCCCGGCTTTTCAACACTCTAACGAGGTCTTGTGCCATAGATTCACCCAATGTAATGTGTCCTTTGGTCTCTTGACTGCCGCTTCCACGAGCATTGCTTGTGGATCCAAGCAAGATGAAATCCTTGACAACCCCAATCGTTTCCCCATTTATCTTGATGTTACCTCTTGCTCCAGTGGTGAGGATGTTGGTTCTCTTTACACTGAGTTGTAATCCATCCTGCAGGCTGCCACCCTTGACCTCCATCAGCAAGTGCTTTGTGTCCTCCTCACTGTCGGTGCATAGTACAGCTTGGTGTGTCACCTGCAGACTGCAAGTTGTTAATAAGCCTTCCTCCAATCCTGCGGCCCCTTCAGCCTCCTCGAAGCCAGCTTCTCTGACTATTCATTCGCTCAGCAGACAGATGGAATAAGTATGCAAAGTGTAGTGACCCTTTACTTGACATTTTTCCTCTGAGTGGGAGAGTAGAAAGGTGTGGGAATGTGAACTTTTTGAAGACTCCTCTATACACCAGTATTCTTTCTAGCCCAGGGTAATGTCTTCAATGACTCATTTCCACCATGAAATCTTTGGATTTTTTTTTAATTAAAAAAAAAAAACCCAAACAACCCACATACAATTTACTTAGAGAAATGTCTCTATGTCGCTGGCCCTGGGCCTGCAGGAGGAGGTAGGAGCTAAAGGTCCCAGAGCCACTAGGGCACACTGGCGCCCAGAAGCTGCTGCAGTCAGAGGAGGCCAGGATGTGAGCTTAAGGGCTTGAAAGTCAGGGAGACCCACAGGCAGCACACATTTCAGACAGTGTGTCTGAGACTCAACCCTGGGCTGCATTTCCCACACTCAGGAGAAACCCTGAGCAAGAGACCATGCCTGCCCCCACCCCCCCTCTGAGGCCCCATTCCAGTGAGTTATGATTCAAAACTGTTTCCTGAGCACCTACTCTCTGCCAAAGGAACCTCGGCAGAGCAGTGAATGTCTGGCTCCTAACAGACAAGCCATTGACTCAAACCCGCCAGCCATTCCGTGAGAGAAAGATGCGGCAAGCTTCTTCATAGATTGACCGTTCCAGAAGCGCCAGTGTAAGGCGAAACTGAGGAACAGGGAGGAAGAGGGACATGACTGACACGACAAGGGAGAGCAGAAACGGAAGTAGCTTTATTGGGGGGGGGGGGCTCCCGGACGAGGTTCCGTGACCTAGGCCAACAGGTCAGGGAAGTCCTGCTCCGCAGCTGGGGGCGAGGCTTTTTAAAGGGGTGGTGAGGAATGTAGGGCAATTCGCATATGGGGCGTGGAAACCAGGAGAATTGCTGGTGGACTCCTTGCTGCTTTCTTCGAACCTGGAACATCTGGTTTCACTGGGTATCTTCTCTGGCGCCAGCTGCTGCTGACCTTGGGGATGTGCAGGGAAGCCCGTGCGGGGCCCGGACCCGCTTCAGCTTAGTGCACACGGGGCTGCCTAGTTCGGACCCGGCCCAAACAGCGAGGAGGCTGCTGGGAGTTGAAATGGACGCGGGCCATGGGTTCGGTTCGTGCTAGGCTTGTTCCTTGGCTCCATGACGTCTTTGACAAACAAGAGTCACCTAGGATGTCTCTTTACACCAGCCTTCTTCAGCACCATGCCACAGGCTGTTCTGTCAGCAGACGCTCGGCCACTCACTTCCTGCAAAAAGAGCAAGCCGACAAGAGGAAACTCTCCTCCTCTTTGCTGGGGCACCGTGACCTTTCTTTCTCTGAAGAATCCACAGTCTCCGCTTCCAGCTCTTCCTCAGGATCCTGGGAACCTCCCCCCCCCCCAAGCCCAGGCCACCTCACAACTTCACATTAGGCATTTAACCGAGGGCGCAGCTCAGAACCACAAAGAGATAGCTCACCCCTAGTAGAAGAGCAACGATTGAAACAAGGACAGAAAATGACTAGTGTTGTCTGGACAGTGGCAACTGCATTCAATCCTGGTGGGGAGTTCAAAGGTCACACTCACTGTGGAGAACAGTTTGGTAGGTCCTCAAAAAGTTAACTATAGAACGACTATATGGCCCAATCCCAGAGTGAAAGTAGGGCATGGGCATCTTTGGAAAGCTGGGTTTCCGTCAACTACACTTCCTGACACTGGGCTTCCACTGAAACGGGCTCTTGTTAAGAGGTTGCTGGCAGCCTCTGAGTTCGAATGCTCAGTGGTCCCTGCCTTCATCTTGTGTAACTTCTCAGCTATATTCCACACAATGTACTACTCCCTCTTGTTCTGAAATTCTCTTCTCTTGGCTTCCATGACCTGGAGTCCGTTGGCCCTCTCCTGTCACACTGCCGTACAGAACAAACACTGGTACACCCAGTCCTCAGACCTCCTCTCCATCTATACCCTAGGAGGGCCCGAACATCTGACAACCATGCCGGGGAGTTGGGGGAGTGTGCCAACTTTCAGCTCCAGTGCTGCATTGCATCTGGGCACATTCTTCTTTGTGTGTCTTCAATCTTTCCTCTGTTTGAAGAAACAAACTTGCAGAAGAGTTGAACTCCAGTGCAAATACTATTTTTCTTAATCATTTCCGGTGTACCATCATCCTGTAATGTTTAAGGGTTTATTTCCCACAAACAAAAGGTGTTCTCCTGCATATCTATATAACCATCAAAAAAGAAAATTAACTTTGAAATATATCTACCACTTAATCTTCTGACTCAATTTGAGTTTTCTCCAGTAGTAGTATTTAAAACATGATATCTGGGCATTAGGTGTCCTTATTGTTATTGGGATTTTTATTAGCCAGCAGCCTCAGAAGGCAGAGCTGGCAGGAGGGAGTACATAAATACACAAACATGCACAGTTATATTTCAGACGGAGGAAATGAAGAAGCTGTGTGTACATTTGCTCAGTTATCTCTATTTCCCTCTGTCCTTGGAGAAGGATAGCATGTTTAGCAAAGAGCAGAGTCCGTGGAAAAGAAGACCCTCCGTGAGATGGATGGACATAGTGGCTGCAATTCAACCACAGCAATGATTGTGAAGATGGTATAGGACCGGGCAGCGTTTCCTTCTATGCTGTGGGGCAGAGCAAACTTGACAGCCTCTGTTCCTAGTTTTGATCTGCAGAAATTATTAAACAATATCACTAATGTCACACACAAGTACAATGTTGCTGAAGAGAATTCTAAACGGGTTGTAGCGGCACAGCAACAGATTCAGAAGGGGGCGTGGAACAAGGGCTATCGCTGCTAATGTCAAGTGGATTTTGACCCAAAGCAGAAAATACCAGAACTATATTTACCTGTGTTTTATTGACTATGTAAATACATTTGAAGGAGCCCTGGTGGCATAGTGGTCACACATTAGGTTGCTATCCAAAGGTCAGCAGTTCGAAACCACCACCTGCTCCTTGGGAGAAAAACTGGGCTTTCTACTCCCATAAACTGTCTCAGAAACCAACAGAGGCAGTTCTATCCTGTCCTCTAGTGTCACTAAGAGCCAGCGTTGACTCAATAGCAATGAATTGAATTGAGTTTAAAGATAATTGATGTATGAATCACAACTATGGATAACATTGCAAAAGATTGGGCATTCCAGAACACGTATTGTGCATCTACTTTGTCCTCTAGGGTTGCTATCAGTTAGAATCGACTCAAAGGCAGTGAGTTTGTTTTTGAGTTTGCATGCTTTAACATCAGGAAAGGTCTAATCCACACTGAAGGCTGTAGTCTGATTTCCTTAAATAAATGCTTCAGGTTCTCTTCACTCAACGTGCTCTCTCATCTGCACGTCGTAGGTTGTGCTAGACCTTCATCCAATCCTCGTGCCAAGTCCTTCATATTGTCCAGCTTCTCCAGTTATTGGCACAGTGGACAGATTGAACTGTATGGCGACAAGACACAATCCTGTGGGGAATGGGATAGTCAACAGAAGGAATGGAAAACGCACTCATAATTTTGCCAACCAATAATTAATCACAATTAGCATTTTACAGACTTCTATTTTTAACATTTAACAGCACATATATGCTGCATAGAGTGTGTATTGCTTCCCCCGCCACTCCTGACTCACACATACCCACACAAACTTTCAGAGACTATTGAAACGCTTCTAAAACGAGGGCTGAAAATATTTGCAACAGTGCGTGGGTGTTTGTAAGGGACAAGACCTCACAATGAGTTCCCTTTAGAGCATGTAAGGATGGTGGGAATTCTGTGCCTCTTGAGGACTGGGTATCACATAAGAGTCGGGGTCAAGACATTTGTCTTCATGATTACCCCTATGCCTATTGTACAGAAGGGATTCGGCAAATGAAACTTGACTTTGTAGATGAAATGGTCTTTTATCATCTAAAACTAGTATGACACATCATCGACCTCCTTTTGCTCAGATGACAGAAAGCTGAAAGTTCAATTAGAACAACCTATGTGGAACCAATGGTACTGAAGTTCAAGCTGCACTAAAAGCAGTAGCCCAAGTCAAGACTCCAGACACTGATGGAATAGCAATTGAAATGTTTCAACAAGCTGATGAAGCACTGGAAGCACTCACTCCTCCGTGCCAGGAAATTTGGAAGACAGCTACTTGGCCAACTGCCTGGAAGAAATCCATAAATTGTACCATTCAAAAAAAAAAAAGATGACCAAACAGAATATGCAAATTATAGAACGATGTCACTGATATCACCTACAAGTAAAACCACCCAACAACAGTTGCAGCAGTGCATGGACAGGGAGCTGTCAGAGATTCTGGCCGCACTCAGAAGAGGACATGGAACAAGGGATGTCACTGCTGCTGTCAGATGGATCTTGGCTGAAAGCAGAGAGCACCAGAAATATGCTTGTTTGTGTTGCATTGACTATGCAAATGATTCGGCTTTGTTGGTCATAACACACTCTGGATAGCATTGAGGAGCACGGGAATTCCAGAACACGTTATTGTGCTTATTCAGAAGCTGTACATGGATCAGGAGGCAGCTGTGGGAACAGAACAAAGGACTACTGCATGGTGTAAAATCAGGAAAGGTGTGTAACAAGGTTGCATCCTCTCATCATACTTATTCAGTCTGTACACTAAGCACAGAATCAGAGATGTGGGACTACTTGAAGAAGGCGAGGGCATCACGACTGGAGGAAGGCTTGTTAAAGAACCTGCCATATGCAGATGGCACAACCTTGCTTGCTGAAAGTGAGCAGGACTTAAAGCACTTGTTAATGGAAAGCAGGAATTGCAGCCTTCAGTATGAACTGCAGCTCAATGTAAAAACAACAACAACAACATCATGATAAATGGAGAAATAATTGAAGTTGCTAAGGGCTTCATCTTGCTTGAATACACAATCAAGGCCCATGGAAGCAGCCATCAGGAGATCAAAGGACACATTGCATTAGGTGAATCGATTGCACAAGAGTTGAAAGCAAGCATGTTTCTTTGAGGACTAGGGTGTGCTTGACCCAAGCCATGGTGTTTTCAATTGCCTCATAAGCACGTGAAAGTTGGGCGCTCGATAAGGAAGACCACAAAAGAATTAATGCATTTAAATTGTGATGTTAGCAAAGAATATTAAAAGTACCATGAGCTTCCAAAAGTAATCAACAGATCGGTCTTGGGACGATGTACAATCAGAATACTCCTTAGAGGAAAGCATGGAAAGGCTTTGTCTCATATATTTTGGACATGTTGTCAGGAGAGACCAGTCCCTGGAGGAGAACAGCATTCTTGGTGGGGGAGAGCGGCAGCGAGACAGAGGAAGGCCTTTGACGAGATGGACTGACACAGTGACTACAGCAATAGGCTCCAACATAAGATCATGAGGATGGCACAGGCCTGGACAGTGTTTTGTTCTGCTGTGCATAGGTCGCTATGAGTTGGGACCGACGTCATGGCACCTAACAACAGCAAGCAGTTAGTTTGCACCTTGAGAGGTGCAAACCTTTAACATATTCAGCTGCTTACCTAAAGGTTAGAAGTTCAAGTCCACCCAGAGCCACTTCAGAAGAAAGCCCTGGAAATCGAATCCCCCCACATCAGCCATTGAAAAGGGTATCAGTCCTACTCTGACACACAAGGGGTCACCTTGAGTCAGAATCTGCCCGCTGTGCGGGGAATAGGTGGCTAGTGTAATCTTCCCTTCTCCTTCAAAGAGATTTTAAAACACCCATTATAGTGCCTTCAGTGTTTAAACTATAACTGAAAACGAAACAAAACCAGCTGCCAAGTGGGTCATTGCAGCTCCTGGAGAACACACGCATATCAGAGTCTTTCCAGGCACCTCTGGGTGGGTTTGAAACCACCAATTTTAAGCACTTAAGAGTGTAGACAGGCAGGGACTTAAAATTTACTAAAAGCCACCTCCCATTCTGTTTTGGAAGTTGTCAGATATAAATAATAATACATAAAATAATGGGCGCTGGGGCATCGTAGATTGTGCCTTAGGCAGCTAACCAGAAGGGCAGGGTTTCAAACCTACAAGATACTGTGCAGGAGAGAGGCGCGGCTGCCTGATCCTGTAGCGACTTACAGTCTCAGAAACCCACAGGGCAGTTCTACCCTGTCCAATAGGGTCGCTATGATTTGGAATGGACTCCATGGTAGGAAGCTTGGCCTGACTTTGCTGTGTTTCCTCTCCTCCACCTACCTAGAAACACATGGTGTGAGGTGCACAGAAATTACATCCTGAGAAGGAGGAAGAGACCAATGTTTATATCATTTTCAAAGACCTTTCCTGACCTTAGGACCTTACTGATTCTGAACAGGAGACATTTTTTATGTCTATTTCATACTCTAAGAGAAGGATGACGAGAGCAAACAAACAAACAAAAGCACCCCCTGTAATCGGATCAGTTCTGACTCATGGCCACATTCGATGATCAGAGAACTTTACTTAACTAGTGAGGGGGGGAACCAGAAGATAATGCATTTCCGTGTTCGTTTACTCATTCCATTTTTAGGGAGTGTTTTCTAAGAGCCAGTTCGATGCCTAGAGGTACACAAAATTGCTAAAGATCCCTTTCCTTTCCTGTTGGAGCTTGGAGGAAAGAAGACCTCCACTAGGCGATGGGGGAGAGCCGCCCCGGCCCCGCCCCGGCCCCGCCCCTTGCAGGCCAGGCCCCGCCCCGGCCCCGCCCCGGCCCGCGCGCGCCCGCGTCCCCCGGAGCGCCCCTTGAGGGCCACTGTAGAGCCCGGCGCGCCCTCGCCCGGGACTTTCCGCAGCCGCCGGCCCCGGACCAGCCTGGCGAGCTGAAGCCCGGAACCCTCCCCACGGAGTCAGAGGGTCAGCACTGTGCCCCGTGGCCGTGGCCGTGGCCGTGGCTCGTGCACGCCCGAGGAGGTCGCCGGGCCGCTCGGCCGAGGGGGCTGCCAGCGGAGCGCGCCCTGGCCTGGAGGGCCGACCGCAGGTACGCGAGGCCGGCAGCGGAGCCTGGGCGCCTGTTGGGGGCGGTGAAGTCAGCACCTCGCACCGGGCCGCGACGATGGACTGACAGCAAAGGTAAAGGGATGGTGGGGACGCCTGCTGCTGACGATAGGGCACTCCTCCTTCCCGGCCTCCTGCCGGCGCTTCCCGGAATCAATCTCTCTCCCTCCCTCTCCCCTCCCTCTCCCCTCTCTCTCACCTCTCTCTTCCCCTACCCCCCCTCCCCACTAGTCAAGTTTGACTACTGCATTCCACAAGATACCTCCTCACAGGTAACTCCTTGGTCAGCTCCAGGAAAAGGTCAGTGAGGGCCTCTGTCCTTCCATATCCGCCGCCGCCGCTGGTGCTGGGAAGCTGGAGGGGTTGGGGACAAAGAAATTGCCCCTTCCCTAAGACGCAGGGATGGGGTCCTTTACCTGATCACAAGGGGTGTGATCTTGAATCAGAACAAATCAAGTCGTTTCTCCAAGGAGTGGATTTGCACCCCCAACCCACCTATTCGTACACTGTGGTGCTGGTGTACCTTCACTTGACTGATCGGGATGCTGGTGGTGGTGCTGTCAAGTGGGTGGGACTCCTGGAAACCCCCTGCACAACAGAACAAAACACTGCTGGGTTGCAGGGCCCTGCACTGTCCTTTCCTTTGCTATGCCTAACCCAGTGTGCGATCACTCTGTCAAGCTTGCTCTTCGAAGGTCTTCCTTGTTATCAGTGACCCTATTTTGCCAACCATGATGTCCCTTTCCAGGGACTGGTCTCTCCTGACCACAGGTCCTAAGTGCCTGAGATGGAGTCTCACCAGCCTCAGTTCTAAGGAGCATCCAATAGTACTTCTACCAAAACAGATTCTTTTGTTCTTCCAGAAGTCCACGGTCTTTAATTCAAATGTATCAATTCTTCGATCTTCCTTACTTACTCCTTGTCCGTCTTTTACCTGCACATAAGGTGACTGAAAGTACCAAGACTTGGCCTATACAAACCTTAGCCTTCAAAGTGATCAGGGTGTTGCTCTTCAACACTTCCAACCCATCTCACTCACTCACTCACTCACTCACTCACTCACTCACTCACTCACTCACTGTCATCTAGTCAATTCAGATGCATAGCGACCCCTTGGGACAGAGTAGGACTGCCCCTCTGAAACCTTTCTCCCTCAGAGTCTGGTGGTTTCCAACTGCTAACCACGAGGTGGGTGCCTAACCTACTCCCCCGCCGGGGCTCAGAGCAACCCTCTACACAACAGAGCGAAGCACTGCTTGATCCTGCTGTCTTCAAAGTGTTGTTACGTTTCAGCCAATCGTTACAGCCTCTGTGCCAACGCATCTCATTTAGCGTCTGCCTCTTTGCCACCCATCCTTTGCTTTAACAAGCATGGTGTCCATCTTCCGGGCCTGGTCCCTCCTGACAAAGCACCCTATGGGAGAGGAGTCTCACCAACTTCTCCCCTAAAGGATCCTTCTGAGTAGTTTAATTTCCTGACTGCTGCTTCCATGAGTGTTGACGGTGGATCCAAGGACCATGAAATCTTTGACTTCAATCTTAATCATGCTGCTGTCTGTCAGTCCAGTTGTGAGGATTTTTGTTGTTTCTACATTGACTGATTATCTGGGTAGTGGTGGCCTTATTGAGAAACCCTAAATATCCCTCCTGTTTATGGTCAGCTAGTGTTTGTTTGAAATCTCACTTTTGTTCGGCGAATGGTCTTAGAAACTTAGAATGTGCCTGAAACATGCCTGTGATCTAATAGAACATAAGCCCCAATCGTCCTGGAGCCTAAAGGTCACAATCAGGTGGAGGTGGGCTCAACCACGAACTTTGAGGCTGTCATCTGCCCCATGCTTTGCCAAGCTTTCCGAATACCATCTAGCTCTCCCCCTCCACATACACCCCCCCCAATCCTTCTGTCCTAGGGAACACACAACAATCTGCTGTGAGGAAAACATCTGATCAACTTTCCTAGCCAAACCTCACATGGTTGCTCTCCTCACTTCTTCACCGGAAGTGCTGATCCTGTGCATAGGATATTCAACTAGTTCTTTGGCGAGAAAGCGGGACTCTAGTATTGTGACTCAGCTCGTCCTCCCCCTCCTTCCATCCCAACATGAGTCCCTCAGGCTAGAGAAGCTGCCTAGTCTTCACAGAACAAATTATAATTCGATTCACATAGAGAAAGGGAATTGTAATGGTCAACCCCACTAGGCTATGGTTCCCAGTGGCTGGCCACCTAGGGGTCTAAGTGCTATCACTGAGAAGGTACAGGGATTAGATCAGGTGGCCTTGACTAGAGTATATTATCTTCCAAAGTGGGGTGTATTGTCATGTGATGTGATATAATTATCTCACATCCACTGTTCTTTAATGCAGTGACCTTCTGTAATGCAATACAATGTAATATAATCACTCAATTAGATGAGGTCATACCAGAGTGTATCCTAATTATTTCTGAGTTATAAAAAGACCAAATAGGATAGACATCTCAGGGAAGACCTACAGCATGTGAGGATCATCCACAAGCCAAGGATTGCCAAGAAGCACCAAGGAGACAGGGAACACCCATGACCATGAGTAAGGAAAGACTTGACAGGATCTTGACTCTAATTTGGACTTTTAGTCTTCAGAACTGTGAGAAATTTTTATTTTATTCTTTACAGCCACTCTGGTATTTCTGCTGTGTCGGCACTAGCTAAGTAAAGGAGGTGAGATTTGACTCCATTGTATCCTAGTAGCAAGTGAATGAAACCGCCCAAGCCCACGCACAGAGAACAGAAATGATGTGGGGGGACAAAGAAAAGGGAAGAGCATCGTGACCAACCAATGCGCTTATTAAAATAAGCTATCGTTCTCGAGACAGAAGAAAATCGGTCATAATTGGTTCACACCAGTGGTGGGATTCAGCTTGTTCGCACCTGTTCTGCAGAACTGATGCCTATTTTTTAAAAATCATTTTATTAGTGTCTCATAAAAGTCTTATCACCATCCATCCATACATCAATTGTATAAAGCACATTTGTACATTTTTGCCCTCATCATTCTCAAAACATTTGCTCTCCACTTAAGCCCCTGCAATCAGCTCCTCATTTTCCCCCTCTCTCCCTGCTACCCCTCCCTGATGAACCCTTGATGATTTATGAATTGTTATTTTGTCATATCTTACACTGTCCGAAGTCTCCCTTTACCCACTTTTCTGTTGTCCGTCCCCAGGGAGGAGGTCACATGTAGATCCTTGTAATCAGTTCCCCCTTTCTACCCTCCCCTCCCCCCACCTTCCCAGTATCGCCACTCTCACCACTGGTCCTGAAGGGATCATCTGCCCTGGATTCCCTGTGTTTCCAGTTCCTATCTGTACCAGTGTACATCCTCTGGTCTGGCCAGATTTGTGAGATCCCAATTTGTAATTGGGATCATGATAGTGGGTGAGGAGGAAGCATTTAGGAACTAGAGGAAAGTTGTATGTTTTATTGTTGATATACTGCACCCTGACTGGCTCATCTCCTCCACACAACCCTATGTAAGGTGATGTCCAGTTGCCTACAGATGGGCTTTGGGTCTCCACTCTGCACTCCCCTCATTCACAATTATATGTTTTTGGTTATTTAATGCCTTATACCTGGTCCCTTTGGCACCTGGTGATCGCACAGACTGGTGTGCTTCTTCCATGTGGGCTTTGTTCCTTCTCAACTAGATGGCCGCTTGTTTACCTTCAAGCCTTTAAGACCCCAGACACTATATCTTTTGATAGCTGGGCAACATCAGCTTTCTTCACATTTGCTTATTCACCCACTTTGTCTTCAGCGATTGTGTCAGAAAGGTGAGCATCATGGAATGCCAGTTTAACAGAACAAAGTATTCTTGCATTGAGGGACTACTTGAGTGGAGGTCCAATGTTCATCTGCTGCCTTAATACTAAACCTATAAATATGTGCACATAGATCTATTTCCCCATCATCATATATAAATATATTTTCATACTTACATACCTTTATTTATACCTCTATAAATGCCCTTTACCTCCTAGCTTGTTCCTCTATTTCCTTTACTTTCCTCTTGTCCCACTATCACGCTCAGCCTTCATTAGGGTTTCAGTAATTCCTCTTGGTTACATTACCCTTAGTCACGCCCTACCAGGCCTCCTACACCCTCCTCACCACCGATTTGGATCACTTGTTTGCTTGCCCCTGGGTTTATTAACACCACTTCCTTTCTCCCTACCTTCCTCTCTCCCATGTCCCCCCAGAACTGTCGGTCCCATTGTTTTCTCCTCCAGATTGTTCATCCAGCCTATCTTATTTAGACAGACCTGCAGAGATAATAACATGCACAAAAAAAGGACAGAACAAAACCAAGCAATAAAAGAAAACAAAATAACAACAACAAGCCAATGACTAAAAAACAAAACAAAACACAACAAGAAAGAAAGACTTGTAATTAGTTCAAGGACTTTGTTGGCCTTTAGGAGTATTTTCTGGTTGAGTCTGTTGGGACACCAAGCCCTGGCCCCAAAGTCTATTTTTGGTATTCCCTGGAGACTTCGGTGCTCTGCTCCTCTTGCTGTTCTGTTGCACGCCCTTAGTGTTTTGCCTCAGTGTGGTGGGGTTAGATTGGGTGGAATTCCCATACTTTGTCTCCAGTGTGTCCCCTGTGGGCTATGAGTCAGTGAGGGATGTCATGTCTCATAGTGGGGCCAGGCAGATGGCCCTCTGTGTGCATTGGCTGCTCTGAGCGGGAATATCATCGTCAAGGCTTAGAGAGCCAGGATGTCCTCTACTCTCTCTTCCTCCCCCTTCATTTGCTCCCGTGCGCTCTGATCAGACATGTCCCTCTCCCTGAGCTGCAGATTCAGTGCTGTCCTCTGAAATGAATTCTTCTGTGGGTAGGGGCCGGTGTCCACGTAGCTGGGCAGCTGTCCCATGTGGAAATCACAAATTTATATGCCTTACTCTCTATTAAAGTTCATCTGTACAATAATGTATTCTAAGCACCTGTTCATTTCTGTCCATAGGAATAAAAAATTAGAACTATGCCTGTATTTATTCATTTAATAAATTTCATTATACTTTTGATGAAACATTTTTCTTCCTCTATGTTTGATAGTTCAGTTAGCAAACACATAACAGAAAGAGAAAACATGCCAAGCAATCACAGGGTGACACACTGCCATTCATTGCAGTTTTGTGTTCCACCTAAGTCCCCCAAAATAAGATGAGTGATTTGTGCGATCCCTGAGGCCGCAAAGAGCTAGGAATATTGTCAGAACCATGCCTGTAAGTTCAGCAGAAGCAGAAAGGGCTTTCTCAAAGGTGAACATAGTAAGTGCAGAGAAGAGAAGTCACCTGTGTCTAATCTATGAAACACAAGGACTGTAGTCTACTTGGCCTACCGCTAAAGGAACGGGACCCTATTCCTCCCGTGAAAAGATGGTTAAGGATAAATCACACAGCTGATGATGCTCCTTAGATTAAAGTGAAAAATATTGCAAATGAGGACACCCATCAAGAAGCAATATGGAAATATCTTAAATAACAGTTTTATCCTTTGGGTCAGGTGTTTAATATTTTTATTAATATTTTAAAACCCTTCCATATAATCTAGTTTTGTGTGCCTTTTATTCTTCTTATATAAATTAGCACTTACATAATACTTAAATATTAACTGTGAAATAATAAACTATCTACTGGTATGTCATTTTTTTACACTTAAATGGTCCTTAGGGCAGTGAATTGGTTGTTACGTTGTTTGATTCCCAACACTGGTTTATGCACTATGACAACTTCATAAGAATAGGCTGTCAATAAAGTTTTAAAATTAAGATTTTAAAAAAAGATCGATGACCTAAGGGAACAAATTGAAGACCATAAAAACTAATTTAAATGATTTGAGAATGATGATGGCAACAAATGTACATGTGTGCTTGACACAATGGATGTATTTATGGATAGTGGTAAGAATTGTACGACCCCCCAATAAAATGATTTTTTTTAAAAAACTAATTTAAAGGAGGAATGAATTAGAGGAAGCAACAGAATCAATACTACTGAATATTAAGATATTGTATACAAGAAAGGTTTGGTTTAATACAAGAAAGGACAATACATTCAGGGGAGGTGGGGACAAAGATTAAGTCAATTGGAAAGAATCTGATAGGGGAGACGGTTAAGCCAAGAAACATTAGGAAAATTGAGGCCCTTGATGTAGGCTTGCTATGAGTCAGAATCAGCTTGATGGCAGTAAGTTTTTTGTTTGATGTAGAGAACACAACAAGTGAAATAGAAAGTGTAAGCAAAACAAAAGAATGCAAGACAGTTCATTGAAACGAAGCAAAAATAAATGAAGTAAAAATCAGCCTGTAGGGCATGTACATATGTATGTGTGTGTGTGTGTATATAAAATGAGAGGGGAATAGAACTATGTACTTATATCTATATGTTAAGAATTAAGGTTCCAGATGGACCTTGGGCCTCGACTCAAGTACTCCCTCAACACAAGAACACTTAGTTCTAACAATCCGGCATTCTGTGATGCTCATCTTTCCAACATGGTCACTGAAGACAAATGGGTGCATAAGCAAATATGGTGAAGAAAGCTGATGGTGCCCACCTATCAAAAGGTACAGCATCTGGGGTCTTAAAGGCTTGAAGGTAAACAAGCGGCCATCTAGCTGAGAAGCAACAAAGTCCACATGGAAGAAGCATGCCAGCCTGTGTGATCACGAGGTGTCAATGGGATCAGGTATCAGGCATCTAAGAATAAAAGCATACCCAAGGTTAATGGGGTGGGGGGTGGGGGGCATGGAGTGGAGATCCAATGAACATCTGTAGACATTTGGGCATCCCCTCACAGAAGGTTCACAGGGAAGAGATGAGTCAGTCAGGGTGCAGTACAGCACCAATGAAACACACAACTTTCCTCTAGTTCTTTGGTGCTTCCTTTCCCCCACTATCGTGACCTCAATTGTACCTTACAAATCGGGTTAGACCACAGCAGGTACACTGCTACAGATAAGAGCCCACAACACAGGGAATCTAGGATAGATAAACCCCTCAGCGCCAACAATGAGAGTAGAGATACCAGGAGGATTAGGGGACGGTTGGGGGAGAAAGGGGGAATCGATCACAAGGATCAACTTATTACCCTCTTCCAGGGGGATGAATAATGGAAATGTGGGGGAGGGGTGACAGAGGATGATATAAGATATAGAAAAAATAATCTACAACTTATCGGGTTCATGAGGGAGGGTGGGCAGGAGGGGGAAGAAATGGGGAGCCTATATCAGGGGCTCAAGTGGGAAGAGACTGCTTTGAAAGTGATGATGGCGGCATATGTGCAGATGTGCTTGACACATTGGATGAATGTATGGATTGTGGTAAGAGATGTAAGAGCCCCCAATAAAAGTTTTTTTTTTTTAAATCACCCTGTAGATCAAAATTTCACATGGGAAGGCTCAGTACCAAGATACTGCCAACTACCTAAATTCAAAGAAAAAAAATTGGGGAGACTCAAAAGAGGAAAAGAAACCAAGCTGACCTCAGACTTCTCCAGGGCAGTGCTAACTGTAGGAAGATAATGTTCTCCAGGGAAAGAAACATTTCCCAACAGCATCTTGTACCCAGTCAAGATGTCATATCAGTTGAAAGTCAGACTAACCATCTTGGATTGAAAAGAGCAAAGGAAATCCAATACAGGTGGACCATTTTTTGAGGGATAGAGAGGAGACAACTGCGGGATAACAAAGTCCAGCAAATTAGGAGATGAAAGAATCCAGAAATGGAGAATTTCTGTTTTTTTAAAAAGGTGGCTGGTGAGTATCTATTGTACTGCTGGTTAAGCATCAGACTGTGTGCTCCTCGCCAGGCAGCCCTGAGATAATATCAGCCCGACTTCCTTGAGTTTAGCTGCTTTTTGTTATTCCTGGAAGCTGTGGGGAGAATGGTATGTGATTGTTTTTAAGTTCAGACCAACAGAAAAGGAAGTGAAGGGAGGAAGATGGTAGGAGATGTCAATGTCGTCATCTTTCAAAGCATGAGCCAATAAATAAGGTTTCGAATCAAAATATGCATCAAGGAGCCCTGACCTACACCAGGTTCCAGCCATGGTCACTGCATACTGGACTCCATACAGAGATTTTAAAGTGAACGGAATTAAGCATATATATATATAAATGTGTGTGTGTGTGTGTGTGTGTGTACGTACACCCTGGTGGCGATATGAGCTAGGTGGTGGACTTTTCAAACCTACCAACCATCCTTCTGGAGAAGGAGACTCTGTGCCCACAAAGATTAACCGTTTCATCAACCCTCTAGAGCAGTGGTTCTCAACCTTCCTGATGCTGAGTGAGAACTTTCATACAGTTCCTCATGTTGTGGTGACCCCCAACCATAAAATTATTTTCATTGCAACTTCATAACTTTAATTTTGCTACTGTTAGGAATCGGGTGACCCTGTGAAAGGGTCGTTCCGTTAGGACCCCAAAGGGGTCGCAATTCTATAGGGTCTCCATGAGTTGGAACCGAGCTGCTGTCTTGGTGTTTTGAATTTTGTTTTTTTTCCCAAGGGAGGTAAACTAATACTCCAGCGCTTTTTTTTTAGTGTCTCCACAGGTCTGTCTGAATAGGACAGGCTGGATGAACTATCTGGAGGAAAAACAACGGGACCGACAGTTCTGGGGGGACTTTGGGTGGGGGAGGGGGAGGGGAGTAAGGAAGTGGTGTTAACAAACACAGGGACAAGGGAACAACATGGGACCCAAAATGGTAGTGAGGGGGGAGTGGCAGGCCTGGTGGGGAATGATCAAGGGTAAGGTTGCGTAGAGAAGAGGTATAGCTGTAAACAGGTGGGGACGGAGCATGGTAGTGGGGCAGGAGGAAAGTCAAGGGAGATGGAGGAAGGAGCTGCGAGTCAAGGGGCATTTATGGAGGTCTAGACAAAGACATGTACATGCAAATATATATATGAGGTTGGGGAAATAGATCTATGTGCCTATATTTATAGGTTTAGTATTAAGGTGGCGGAAGGGCCTTGGGCCTCTACTCAAGCACTCCCTCAATGTATGAATACTTTCTTTTATTAAATTTGCACTCTATGATGCTCACTCTCCCAACACAACTGCTGAAGCCAAAGCAGGTGAACAAGTAAATGTGAAGAAAGCTGATGGTGCCCAGCTATCAAAAGAGATAGTGACTGGGATCTTAAAGGCTTGAAGATAAACAAGCGGCCATCTAGCTCAGAAGCAACAAAGCCCACATGGAAGAACACACCAACCTGTGTGATCACGTGGTCCCAAAGGGATGAGTTATCAGGCATCAAAGAACAAAAAATCATATCATTTGGGTGCAGACCTCCCAGATACGATCGCCGAAGACAAATGGGTGCATAAGCAAATGTGGTGAAGAAAGCTGTTGGTGCCCGGCTATCGAAAGAGATAGCGTCTGGGGTCTTAAAGGCTTGAAGGTGAACTAGCGGCCATCTAGCTCAGAAGCAATAAAGCCCACATGGAAGAAGCACACCAGCCGGTGCGATCACGGGGTGCCAAAGGGACCAGATATAAGGCATCATGCACACACAAAAATGAATATATATATGTGTGTGTGTATGTATATATGTGTGTGTGTGTGTATATATATATATATATACATATATATATATACCATAGTGAATGAAGGGGGAAGTGCAGAGTGGAGACCCGAGGCCCAAGTGTTGACCCCTGGGGATCCCCTCACAGAGGGGTTTAGGAGAGACGGGTCAGTCAGGGTGCAATGTAGTACCGATGAAGAACACAGCTTTCCCCCAGATCCTGGATGCTTCCTCCCCCCAACTACCATGATCCGAATTCTACCTTGCAGGACTGGATAGGGCAGAGGTTGTACACTGGTGCATATGGGAGCTGGAGGCAGGGGTAATCCAGGGTGGACGATACCTTCAGGACCAGGGGTGTGAGGGGCGAAGCTGGGAGAGTGGAGGGTGAGTGGGTTAGAAAGGGGGAACTGATTAAAAGGATCCACGTGTGACCTCCTCCCTGGGAAATAGACAGCAGAGAAGGGGGGAAGGGAGACTCCGGATAGGGCAAGATATGACAAAATAACAATCTGTGGATTATCATGGGCTCATGAAGGAGGGGAGAGCGGGGAGGGAGGGGGAAAAAAAGAGGACCTGATGCAGAGGGCTTAAGTGGAGAGCAAATGCTTTGAGAGTGATTAGGACAAAGAATGTACGGATGTATTTTATGCAATTGATGTATGTATATGTGTGGATTGTGATAAGAGTTGTATGAGCCCCTAATAAAATGTAAAAAAAGAAAAGAGAAAAAAAAAAGAAAATGATTAGGGCAAAGAATATACAGATGCGCTTTATACAATTGGTGTATGTATATGTATGCATTGTGATAAGAGTTGTATGAGCCCCTAATAAAATGTTTTTTAAAAAACCCTGAAAATTAAAATAATAATAATAATAATCCAGTTGGGAGTAGGGGGTGGGGCGGGCCGAAGAGTAGGAGTAAATTAGGCAAGTGTAATAAGATAACGATTTTTATCTATCTATTTATTTATTTATTATTTTTAAAAACATTTTATTAGGGGCTCAAACTACTCTTTTCATAATCCATATATACATCCATTGTGTAAAGCACATCTGTACATTCTTTGCCCTCATCATTCTCAAAACATTTGCTCTCCACTTAAGCCCCCGGCATCAGCTCCTCATTTTCCCCTTCCCTCTCCACTCTACCCTTCCTCATGAACCCTTGATTATTTATAAATTATTATTTTGTCATATCTTGCCCTGTCCAGCGTCTCCCTTCACCCACTTTTCTGTTGTCCATCCCCTAGGGAGGAGGTCACATGTAGATCCTTGTAATTGGTTCCCTCTTTACAACTCCCTCTCCCTCTACCCTCCCAGTATCGCCACTCACACCCCTGGTCCTGAAGGTATCATCTGCCCTGGATTCCCTGTGCCTCCAGCTCCTATCTGGACCAGTATACATCCTCTGCTCTATCCAGACTTACAAGGTAGAATTCAGATTATGATAGTTTGGGGGGCGGGAGTGAGGAAGCATTTAGGAACTGGAGGAAAGCTGTATTCTTCATCAGTGCTACATTGCACCCTGACTGACTCATCTCCTCCCCTAGACCCCTCTGCAAGGGGATCTCCAGTGGCCGACAAATGGGCTTTGGGTCTCCACTCTGCACTTCCCCCTTCATTCACTCTGGTAAGATTGTTTTTGTTCTGATGATGCCTTATACCTGATCTCTTCGACACCTCGTGATCCCACAGGCTGGTGTGCTTCTTCCATGTGGGCTTTGTTGCTTCTGCGCTAGATGGCCGCTTGTTTACCTTCAAGCCTTTAAGACCCCAGATGCTATATCTTTTGATAGCTGGACACCATCAGCTTTCTTCGCCACATTTGCTTATGCACCCATTTGTCTTCAGTGATCGTATCCGGGAGGTGTGCACCCAAATGATATGATTTTTTGTTCTTTGATGTCTGATAACTGATCCCTTTGGGACCACGTGATCACACAGGCTGGTGTGTTCTTCCATGTGGGTTTTGTTGCTTCTGAGCTAGATGGCCGCTTGTTTACCTTCAAGCCTTCAAGACCCCAGACACTATCTCTTTTGATAGCTGGGCACCATCAGCTTTCTTCACCACATTTGCTTGTTCACCCGCTTTGTCTTTAGCAGTTGTGTCGGGACAGTGAGCATCATAGAATGCCAATTTAATAGAAGAAAATATTCTTGCATTGAGGGAGTACTTGAGTGGAGGCCCTTGTCCTTCCGCCACCTTAATACTAAACCTATAAATATAGGCACATAGATCTATTTCCCCAACCTCATATATATATTTGCATATGTAAATGTCTTTGTCTACACCTCTATAAATGCCCTTTGCCTCCCAGCTCTTTCCTCTATTTCCCTTGACTTTCTTCCTGTCCCACTATCATGCTCCATCCCCACCAGGGTTTCAGCAATACCTCTTAGTTACATTACCCTTGATCATGCCCTACCAGGCCTGTCACACCCACCTCACCACCAATTTGGATCACTTGTTGTTCCCTTGTCCCTGGGTTTGTTAACACAACTCTTTCACCCCACCTCCCCCTATCCCATGTCCCCCCGGAACTGTCAGTCCCGTTGTTTTTCCTCCAGAAAGTTCACCCAGCCTATATTATTTAGAAAGACCTGCGGAGATAATAACATGCACAAAAACAAGACAGAGCAAAACCAAGCAACAATATATAACAAAACAACAACAAACCACTGACAAAGAACAAAACAAAGCACAAGAAAGAAAAGCTCATAGGTAGTTCAAGGATCACTTGTTGGCCTTTAGGAGTGTTCTCCAGTCCAGTCTGTTGGGACACCACGCCCTGGCCCCAAAGTCCACTTTCAGCATTCCCTGGGGACCTTACTGCTCCATTCCCTTGCTGTTTCATTGCACTCCCCAAGTGCTTTGCCTTGGTGTGGTGGGATCAGGTCAGGCACAAATTCCCACACTGTGTCTCCAGTGCTGTCCCCTGCAGGGCCATGGGTCAGTGAGGGACGTCATGTCTCACAGTGGGGCTGGCCATGTGGTCCTCTCTGTGGACTGGCTTCTCTAATTGTGGTCATCGACCTCAGGGCCTGGTGAGCCAGGATATGCTCCACTCTCTCCTACTCCCCCCTTCATCTGCTCCCGTGTGCTGGGATCAGATATGTCCCTCTCCCGGAGCTGCAGATTCAGTGCCGTCCTTTGAAAACAATTCTTCGGGGGGGAGGGGCAGGCATCCATTTAGTATTTGGTACTGGGGCCAGCCTCCCAGACCAATCCACTGGTTCCCTACTCCACGCCAGAATGTTGCATTCACACCTTGGGGCACTGGGTTGAAAAGTCTGGTCCCACTTTCCCTGTGGAGATATAAACAATACCCTCCCCTTGGGTGGATTAGTGCCCCATGCCCTCACTCCCCTTTTCTTCCTTATATTCATCCTTTTATTTTCCTTTCCCCACCTCCTCCCCAGTTGTCTACCATGTGCATCCCTGGATTTGATCTGGTCTCTGCCATACTACACAGTCCTCACCCCAAAAAATGTTTGTATACAGTAGCTTTTTCCCTATGCCCCTTTTGCATTTTTTTTTAATACTTACCTCAGCGGGTTCATGTTGTACTTGTCCTTTTGTGTCTGACTTACTTCGCTTAGCATGATTTCCTCCAGTTCTTCCCATGCCGCTATGTGCCTCATACGTTCATCACTGCTTTTTAGTGATGCGTAGTACTCCACTGTATGTATATACCACAGGTTTTTAATCCAATCATCAGTTGATGGAAATTTGGGTTGCTTCCAACTCCTTGCAATTGTGAACTGTGCCGCAGTGAACATTGGAGCACAGATGTCTGACCTTGGTTTGTTTCTTGCCTCTTCTGGGTATATACCCAGTAGGGGGATTGCTGGGTCATATGGTAACTCGATTTCTATCTGTTTTAGATATCGCCAGATTGATTTCCATAGTGACTGTACATACTTATAGGTCCACCAGCAGTGGATGAGAGTTCCTATCTCCCCACAGTCCCTCCAACACTTGTTGCTTTCTGATTTTTTGAATTGGGCGACCTATGAGGGTGTTAGGTGGTACCGCATTGTTGTTTTAATTTATATTTCTCTTATGGCTAAAGATCAGGATCATTTTCTCATATGTTTGTTGGCCATTCGGATATCTGCCCCTGTGAAACCTGTTCAAGTCCTTTGCCCACCTCTAAAATTGGCTATTAGTTTTTTTTCTTTTTGGAAGCTAGCAGAGTATTATAGATTTTAGTAATAAGGCCTTTATCTGATGTGTCATTGCTAAAGATGTTTTCCCAGGCCGTGGACTCTCTTATTACTCTGTTGGTGAATTCTTTCGATGTACACAGGTGTTTTATCTTCAGTATATCCCATGTGTCAATTTGTGCCTCCTCTGTGTGTGTGTGTCCTTCCCTATTTCTGATAGGCTGTGTATTCCCTGTACCAAAGTTCTCAAGTTGGTCCCAATTCCCTCATTGATTGCCCTAATAATTTGGGGTTTAACTGCAAGGTCTGTAATCCACCTTGAGTTTATTCTTGTGGATGGAGTGAGATAAGGGTCTTGCTTCATTTTTCTGCAGGTAAATATCCATTTTTTCCAGCACCACTTGTTAAAGAGGGCATCTACTTCCCATTGGATATTTTTGGGGCCCTTATCAAAGATCAGCTGTCTGTAAGCTGATGCTTTTATTTCTGGGTTTTCAGTTCTTTTTCATTGGTCTGAATATCTGTCATTGTACCAATACCATGCGGTTTTGACAACCGTGGCTGCATAGTATGTGCTAAAGTTAGGTAAAGCAAGCCCTCCCACTGTGTCCTTCTTCTTGAGGAGTTCCCTGCTAATTCTGGGCTTCTTCCCTCTCCATATGAAGTTGGTAATCAGTTTTTCCATTTCTTTGAAGAAAGATGATGGTAATTGTGTCAGGATGGCATTAAACTTATATAGTGCTTTTGGCAGAACTGACATCTTAACTATATTAAGTCTCCCAATCCATGAGCATGGCATATTCTTCTGTTTGTTGAGGTCGCTCTTGGTTTCTTGTAATAGTGTTCTATAGTTTTTCCCATATAGATCTTTTGTTTTTTCAGTCAGGTGTATCCCTAGATATTTCTATTTGTGTTTGGCTATTCTGAAGGGTACCACCTTTTTAATCTCTTCTTCTGTGGTCTTATCTGATGTGTATAACAGTCCGATGGACTTCTGTTTGTTGATCTTGTATCCTGCCACTCTGCCAAACTCCTCTATTGCTTCCAGTACTCCCCTTGTGGGATTTTCCATATATAAAATCATATCAAGATGTTGATTTTTAAAGATGGGTGATGGGTACTTTTTAAGTTTGAAAATACCCATAGTGCAAAGTTGGAAACAGATAAGTTGTACTAATTCAGTCCCCCAGCAATTCGCCTGTTTATTAAGAAACTCATTAATCCATTTAACAAGAATTTGCTAAGTTCTTGCAATGTATTAAGATCCTGTATGAGGGGCTGGAAATACAATACTTGTCACATTGTCTCGCATCAAGGAACTGGTAGTTTCATAGGGAAAATGGATAGCAATTCAGTATAAATACTATTTAGGGAAGTACGAGAGCTATTGGTGAATAATTTAGAACCCTTGGGTGCGGGAGGAGGAAAAAGAATGTAGGCTATAAGGAAAGGCCACACACCAAGTGCTATGATTTAAAACAATCCTCGATTCGTTTATAGTCCAATTGAATTTGTGTGGCTTATCTGAATCCAGCACATTCGTTATTCATTGGCATCAATGAACCATATCCAGCTGTGCGACACCCCATCCTTGGTTCTACTACTCAGTCGGTCTGTTTAGGAAGAATTAGGGTCAGAGAAGAATCTGTTTACTCACGTAGTTTCCATATGAGCTGGACTTTGAAAATCCAGTGTGCTATTTCAGCGGGTGTGCATGGCATGGAGAACACCCTGGAAAGAGACCCCCAGAACCAAAAGAGTCAGAGCAAGGGACATGCCAGGGGATGCATGTCAGCTAAACTCAGCACGGGCATGGGACAGCAACTCAGGGTAAATCACGAAGAGGGTGACAGCCTTGACTTGAACCCTAGGAGCTTGGTGCATTCACTAGGCAGTGGTAGACTGTAGATGGCCCAGCCATGTAATTTGCAGGGCACCCAGCAAAATGAAAATGGAAAATAGGAGAAGGCCACAAAAGGTACCCAGATTAAAAGTTCTTGTCTGTCCCACTCCTCCTCCCTCACACCTCTCCTTTTTCCTGATTTTATTTGGTATTTAATGTTACTTATTCTAAGTAAAAGAATAAAATTTAAATTAGTATGAATTTTTACAGTTCTTTTGTATAACGTGCAAAACCAATTGTAAATGCTAAGACAAGGGCATTTACAAAATCATCAAGTCACAAATTGCACAAGCTAGATTTTTTTTAACATTTTATTAGGGACTCATACAACTCTTATCACAATCCATACATATACATACATCAATTGTATAAAGCACATCTTTGCCCTCATCATTTTCAAAGCATTTGCTCTCCACTTTGCATCAAGTCCTCTTTTTTTCCCTTCTCTCCCCGTTCCCCCCTCCCTCATGAGCCCTTGATAATTTATAAATTATTATTTTGTCATATCTTGCCCTGTCTGGCGTCTCCCTTTACCCACTTTTCTGTTGTCCGTCCCCCAGGGAGGAGGTCACATGTAGATCCTTGTAATCAGTTCCCTCTTTCCAACCCACTCACCCTCTACCCTCCCAGTATCACCACTTACATCCCTGGTCCTGAAGGTATCATCCGCCCTGGATTCCCTGTGTCTCCAGCTCCTATCTGCACCAGTGTACATCCTCTGCTCTATCCAGACTTGCAAAGTAGAATTCAGACCATGGTAGTTGGGGTTGAGGAAGCATTTAGGAACTGGAGGAAAGCTGTATTCTTCATCGATGCTACATCGCACTCTGACTGACTCATTTCCTCCCCTAGACCCACAAGCTAGATTTTATAGCTCGTCCCTGGAGGGTTCCTGAAACGAGCCAAAAGACACAAACTCTGGAAGGCTGGAAGAAGGAAGAGAGTCTCCCAGGCACAGAGCCAGCCGTAGAGAGCGCTGCTTCAGACACAGGGATACTGGGATGTGGGCAAATGCAGATGGCCCCAGGGCCCCTCTGCCCTCAAGACTTAGGGGCACATGCCCTTGGGCTTAAAAAGTGCCAGATTCCCCTTCCAGCTGGTCACAGAACAGATACACCCCACCCCAGCCAAGGCAGGCTTGGGGAAAACTATGTCAGCCTTCACCTTCTCCCCAAGGACCCACCGGCCCCACCCATTGTGAACTGAAAATAGCCCCAACCCAATACTCCTACTGTCAAGTTGATTCCAACTCAAGGCAGAGTGTAACTGCTCCGTAGGGATTTCTCGACTGTAATCTTTCTGGCATAAAACAGCCAGGCTTTTCTTCTGTGAGGCTGCTAGTGGGAAGCACCAACCTTTAGGTTGGCATTCTTATAGCTACAAACCACCCAGCCTGCTGGCAGTGCCCCACCTCTCATGAAACCTCGTTGTAGAGGTGTGCTATCTACATGGGCTGGGCGTGGGCAAAAGACTCACTCCTACCAAACAGTACCTCCAGCCAACTGCCCACAGAATGGACCCGTGCTGTCAGCTCAGGGCTGGAAAGACCCCCTCACCCACCCATGCCCACCCTTGAGTCCTCACTCAGGAGATCAAAAGTAGGAAATGGAACTCTGCACCCCGTTCCTGCCTCTAGTCCCTGACATGGCCTAGGACATGGGAGTCCTGGGGAACAGAGTGCTGAGAACCCATCCTGGGGAAGTAGAGAAGTAGGGATGGACTTGCAGGTGAGCAGAGGCTCCCAGCTTCTAGTACGTGCTTCATGTCCCACGGGCTCTGCTAACCACGCAGGAAGCATGGCAACAGGAGAGCATTTTAGCCAAGCCTGAGAGCGCTCTGCATCTAAAGCCAGGTGGTGCCGCCTGGGCCACAGACCCAAGAAGCCAGCCCTGGTGAGAGAGGGACGAATTCACCAGGGCAGCGGTGCTGGAAATCTGATCTAAGTGTACTCTGGGAGCATTTTAAGGAGCTCTATTAACAGTTCCGGGAAGATTGCCGAGACACACAGAAATAGGCCTTTCTAACTCAACAGCAGCCGATCTGGTTCTGGGTTTTTAGTGAGAAAGCAAGAATTTAGTGACCAGACATCTAGTTGGAAGTAGGATAGAGGTCACCAAAAACAAAGCAAAGGACTCATTCCTTGATGCAGAGTGGGCAGAGCTGGACTTGTCCTTAGCACAGTGTGTGCATGCTGTGTGGACTTGTGTCTGCCCAGCCATGGACGGGACTAGGTATTGCTGCAGCGGCAGGCCCAAAGCAGAAGGGTTCGGCCATCAAAAACAGGCTAGAGGCCCCAGGGCAGATACTTAAATATCAGGGAGTCACCTCGACAGGTGGAATCCTATGATTAAAGTTTTCCCGTTATCTATAGGAAGGCTCTCTGCCAAGGAGTAATGCTGGGGAAGATACCGCAGTTCACAGTGTTGTACTGGGATGCCAGTACTATCCAATGCCACCATCCATTTGCCAGCGTGTGTGCCATGGTGCCTTGCATGTTGCCTATGATGTGGAAGCTATGCCACCAACATCCCTCAGACCATCAGGCTCATCCATGGAGGACAGGTTTCACCGGCGCTTCCAGTCTGTGAGGAATGGAACACCCACAGTCTATGGGCCCTGTCATTGGAAGACTGAACTGATCATCTGTTTACAAACCTTCTAGCCCACTCAGAATATTGTCCAAGATAGGCACATCATTAGGAATAAACAGGCTCTAGAGAAGGACTCAGGAGCCCTGGTAGTGGAGCGGTTACCAGTTGGGCTGCAGCTAAGTGCTAAATCAGCAGTTCAAAACTACCAGATGCTCCAAGGGAGAAAGATGAGGCTTTCTACATCCCCTGAGGAGTCACAGCCCAAGTGTCCGCCAGAAAGACTGGTCAAATAAAATATGATTTATTCCTAGGATGGGACGTTACCCAGCTAGTTCAACAACAAGAAAACACTCTTTGATGGTGTCTTAGTTTGCTGGTCTACATCAACAGAAGTAGTACATGTAATGACCTTAAGACCAAACCTTTATTTTCTCATAATTCCAGAGGCCGATCATCCAAATCAGGGCCACAGCCTTGTGGATTCCTGCTGTGAGCCTCTCTCCTGGTTTCTGGTGTCGGCAGGCAATCCTCGATATTTCTTTGCTCCTAGATAGGCCCTCACGTGACATTTGACTTTCTCCTCCATTCCGAATAATCCAAATGTTTGTGTTTTATTTCATAGCACGCCGAGCCTCTCTCTCAGTTTCTCTTGCTTCTCACCACACCTTTTCTTTCCTTCTCATCCTCATAGCACCAAAGGCTAACACTATGCTTACATTTTTAAACCTTTTTTTCTATCAAATATTAGTAGCCATTCCTCCATCACTGCAAAACAGGCATTTTTTTAAGTCTAATTTCCCTTTTTTTAACCTACCAAAAAACAGTACCCGGTCCCTCCCTTTTCTTCTTCTTTTTTTTTTTTTTTTGGTCTACTGTTCCTTTCTCTCACCTTCTGCTAACACTTCCGTTTCTGCTTTCTCATTGCACCCGTAACAACCAATTTAATCCTCTCCCCCAGATGCTTCATACAAACTGCTCATCGCCCCTCTACTGCACCACTTAACCTCCCTGGCGGTCTAATAATGTCAGTAACTTTGTACCCAAAGCGGTAGATTGTTTTGCATAAAATTTGTTGTTTTATATTGTAGGCCTGTAATTCTTAAGAAATTACTCATTTTAATTTTTCTAGTAGACATTCCAGGTATGATAAACTTTAATACACATTTCACATTTACCCTGAGCCACACTCGGGATTACCACCAGGGAGGTTTTACAAAGTTAACCATTCCCACATAAGAGCACCTCCTGAACAGTCCTAATAGTGACCTCAAGATGTCAAGGAAACAACAGAAGACGGAGGTACACACACACACACCACGAAACAGAAGCAAATAACCAAATACCAAGCAGACCTAAATGGACTGCCTGAAACTGAACAGGCTATGGATTTACCAGAAAAAGAATTTAACTGAATGGTGACTGCACTTATGCAACAGATGAAGAGTCTGAGAGAAAACGGGAAACAATAGAAAAGCTGGTAACTTCACTACGTGCTGTAGAAGAAAAACTCCAAACATAAACACACAAAAATCAAGTACTCCAATAGCGGAATTAAACAACACATAGAGCAGTGGCCCTCACCCTTCCCCATGCCGAGACCCTTTAATACCGTTGCTCATGTGGTGGCGACCCCAACCATAAAGCTGTTTTCGTTGCTACGTCATCACTGTCATTTTGCTACTGCGATGAATCGGACGTCCCCTGGGAAAGGGTCGTTCGACCCCCAAGGGGGTCATGACCTTCAGGTTGTGAACCGCTGCTGCAAAAGAAAAGCATGACGTTAGAGAAGAGCAGAGAGGCAGACTTGAAGAGATGGAAACCCGAATTGGCGGGCTGGAAGACAAATCGGCAGATCCCAAGCGAAAAGAAGAACAGATAACAAAAAGGCAAAAGAGGCCGAGCAACGCTTAAGAACAACACGGGACACAATTAAGAGGAACAACCTACGTCGTGTAAGGATTCCAGAAAAGGAAGAAGTAACAAAATCCACACAGAGAATAGTCCAAGAGCTCCTGCCAGAGAACATTCCTTAATGTATAAAGGAGTCAAAAATAATTATTCAGGAAGCTGAAAGAACCCCAGTCAGGAGAGATTGTCAAAGAAAAACTCCACAGCATGTTGATGTCTAGTGTCATCAACAAGGAAAAAAATTCTAAGAGCAGCCAGAGGAAAAAGAGATCAATTAGATACAAAGGGCCAGCAATTAGAGAAACCTCTGATTTCTAAGCAGAAAACATACAAGCAAGAAGACAATGCAGTGATGTATACAGAGTCCTGGAGGAAAAACACTTTGCACCCAGCAAAAATATCACTAAAATATTATGGAGAAATAAAAGTATTCCAAGACAGGGAGAAACTAAAAGAATTCACAAAAACAAGACCACCAGTCCAAAAAATTCTCAGTGACGTACTATGGCCAAAATACCAACAGCAGCAATACACAAACCTGAAACCCACACACAAGACAATTCCTCACAAAAACCAACACACAGAGCAACATCCAAAGCAATGAAATAACACAGGAATAACCAAGAAACTAAATGCAGTACATGTACAAACACACCACACACAATTATAAAGAAAGTGACAGTACCAAATAAATGCGTATCGATAACCTCACTGAATATAAGTGCACTAAGAACGCCAGTAAAGAGACAGAGTCACAGAATGGATGAGAAAACAAAATCAATCAATATGCTGCCTACAACAAACACATGTCACAAACACACGAACAGACGAAAAACCAGAGGCTGGACAAAAGTATAGCAAGCAAACAGCAACCAAAAGAAAGCAGGGGCAGCAATATTAATCCCTGAGAAAATAGACTTCAAGGCAAGCAACATAATAAGAAATTCAGGGAGTCAGATGGGAGGAACTCTCCTCTGGCCTCTTTGCTCAATGCTTTGTCAAAGACTGATGATGTCCAAAAATGAGATTTCTGTGGACACCAGGAAGAGACCTTTTTTGGTTCATTTACATTAGTATTGTGACACATCGTTGGGGGCAGAGGAGGGACAATTTAATTCATAACAGGTGCAAATCTGGAAAGAAACACTGCCATCAAATTCATTCTGACTCATAGTAGCTCTGTAGGACAGAGTAAAACTGCGCCTGTGGGTTTCCTGAGACTGTAAATCTTTAACAAAGTGGAAAGTCTCATTTTTCTCCCAACAGCTGGGGCTTTCTAGCTGCCGAACCTGCAGTTAGCACCCCAGCACATCATCTACTATACCACCAGGGATCCTGGTAATCGGGAAAGATCTCCCAATATATATTTTTAGTAGTATATTAGAGCTTAAAGAGGCCTGGTGGTGTAGTGGTTATAAATTGGACTGCTAACCATGAGGCCAGCAGTTCAAGATGAGCCGGCCACTCCTTAGAAAAAGACGGGCTTTGGACTCCTGTAAAGAGTTATAGTCTCAGAAACTCACAGGGACGGTTCTGCCTTATCCCATAGGGGCACTAGAAATAAGCATTGACTCGGTGGCATTGAGTTTGGTGTGGTTTGGTTTGGTGAGTTTTCCCCCAAGAGTTGTATTGGCAAGTAATTTACATATCATAATTCAATAGTTCAACCATTCAGTCATATCATGGAGAATTGTGCAATCACCCCCACATGGTTCAATTGTCTTTAAGATGATTTATGCCGTCACAATCCATTCAAGTGCTCCCTCCCAATCCTGTCATCATTCGTTACTCTGGAAATCCACCCCCCTATATTCCCTATCTCCCCTTGTAGCCTTTATTATCATTATGCATCCACTCCTGTGTCTCACAGCTGGGAGACCCAACAGAAAACAAAATCACACAAAGGCGGTAAAGGTAAACACAGTATAGTATACAGACAACAATAGTAATAATGCATAAGAAGAAAAAGACCCCAACAATAATCAAAAAGCCAGGGAAGACATTTCTGTCATCAAGCCAGTAAGAGATACATGCACCCAGAACAAATTGAGGTCGAGTCTATAGGGTGGCCAACTGGCCAAGTGTCGAGTTCAATTGAGCATAATCAAGATTACAATGGTCTCTGCCTGATGGTAAGGTGGATCGTGATTCTTGCCTGTGGCGAGAGCGGATCTGCCAGGGGCTCAGTCTGACTAGATCCTCTGTAGACGGATTTGGGCTCCCTCCTTTCCCCATGGCCTCCACAAATTGAGTGTTCATCATTTTTGCTCTGACGCTGTTCTCCTCACCATAATTGAGTTTCGTGATTACCACCTTTGGATCACACGGCTGGTGTGCTGCTTCCGTGTGGACCCAGCTGACTCTCCGCTTAGAGGGCTGCTGGTTTGGAGACAAGCCTTTAAGACCCCAGAAACTATGTTTATTGATAGCCAGTCACCATCTGCTTTCTTCACCACACTTTGCTGGAGCACCCTTATCTTCAGTGATCATTCCATGAAGGTGAGTATCGAGTGGGGCCGTGATGTAAGAACTGATTGTTCTTAAGTTGGAGCTAGGATTTCATGCATGTCCAAAACCCATTCCTGGATCTATGCCGTTTGTCAGTCCTTCCTTCTTTTCTTTCTTTCTTTCTTTCTTTCTTTCTTTCTTTCTTTCTTTCTTTCTTTCTTTCTTTCTTCCTTCCTTCCTTTCTTTCTATTGTTCCATAGTTAAATCATGCCAAATGTAATTGTCCCATTTCTTGCACGCCCGTCCTTGTTCTCCAAACCAGGGCTTCTTGACATCCTCTCCCTCTTGTCTCCCCCATCCCTCATATCCCCCTTCCCCCAAACCCTTGTTATATTTTCTTTCCCTGTAGGCTCAACACCCCCGGCTTTCATTTTCCAAAAAATAAGAAAACAAATAACACAGCTTCAAGAGGGTGAGCCCCAGTGGTGACACATCTCTGAGATGCACCCTAATATCCATGAGCATCAGCAGATATAACAGAATGGCATCACAGGGTTGTTGGGATATTACGTATCTTAATACAGCACACAGGGTCTTGATGTACCAAGACCTGGTGTGTTCGCCAACCAACAGTGCACCGTTCTTGGTACAGCTGTCTTCTACCTCAGACACAGTGTGTTTCTGGTTTAAGTCCTCAGGTTACAAGTGTGTCTGGGGTAGGGTGAACTCCAGTGGAGTTCCCATTTGGGCGTCTCACCGATGTAGCCTCTGGAGTATGGCATGTTCCCCAAAGGGAAGGATTCATTGTCCTCGTGTCCTGGGTTCCTGGGTCATCCCCAGATGCCCTAGGTTAGTCCTGCTCTGCTGCTGCATATCACTAAAGACCCTCCCCACCTAATGATCCCAAGGACATCCTCAGTCTCTCTCCCCGCCCCCTGGAGGTCAGCCCTTCCTCATCCTCCCCCCAACAGACACATGTTCACTCCAACTTGACCCTCTCCTGCGCTGCTCTCCCCTGGCTACCAGTCAGCGATACATCCCACCCTCTCCCGTGACCATTTGATCCCAGCTGAGCTGAGGCGCCCTCTGGCCTAGTGACCTCCACTGTACTTAGCTGGAGCAGATCATGTGGGGTCCAGTGGCACCGGTCCAGCTCTTTAGGTTTGGTATTTATTAAAGCTTACAGTCTAAGCACTTAGGCTTGCGGGGCTACACTTCAGAGTGGGAGCCCTCAAGCCATGTTGAGCATTCACATAATTCAGCCTCCACAGAGCTCTCTCTGACCATTGACCAAACCAAAAACTCCTTGCCATCGAGTTGCTTTAAGACGCACATCGAACTTGAGGGCATTGTGAGTTTGCTGTGACTTCCCCCAGCTAGCCCAGCAAGGGGCTCTCTCATCCTCAGACATGCCTGGGCATGCCCTGGATGGAAATTGGGCTACCGGGATTTCATGGCTATAAGTTCTGCTCTGACCAACATGGCTAGAGGGCCACAGAACCAATCCTGAAAGCCTTTCTCATTTGCAATAGTGTGCTTGCCCCAGTTCCAGTCCCAGTCGCTATTCTGCGTGCTGCCTGCCACTGAGATGGGCGTAACCGATCTGCCACCAGCCATGATGGTTTTTACAACACCCATTGCTTTCCATTGTGTGTGTGTGTGTGTGTGTGTGTGTGTGTGTGTGTGTGTGTAACCAAGGGACCTGCAACAGTTCAGACCCACCAGTTGCTCCATAGGAGAAAGGTGATGTTCCTGTGAAGATTGAAAGTCTCAGAAACCCAGAAGGGCAGTTCTGCTCTGTCCTAACGGGTCTCCAGGAGTCTGAATCCACTCCGGCAGCGAGGTTCTTGAGCCCCGTGAGTGGCCACATGGCTGTGAATCCTTTGAATGCCATATGACCTCATGCTGATGGCCTTCCTTGTCTGGATGTTTTGTTTCTGTCTTGCCTCTGTCCTGTGTAAGACTTAATAAAGGGATTTTTGTAAAATGTATCACGAATTTGAGGTTTGCCCCCTTCCCTAGAACAGTGGGAAAATCAAGAATAGAACAAGGAATAATATATGCTATCTTTTATGTAAAAGGGGGGCAGGTATGGAGGGTTGAGGAGAACAGGAATAGATAGATAGATAGATAGATAGATAGATAGATAGATAGATAGATAGATAGCTAGATAGATAGCCAGATAGATAGATAGATAGATAGATGATAGATAGATAGATAGATAGATAGATAGATAGATAGATAGATAGATAGATAGATAGATGATAGATAGATAGATGATAGATAGATAGATAGATGATAGATAGATAGATAGATAGATAGATAGCTAGATAGATAGATAGATAGATGATAGATAGATAGATAGATAGATAGATAGATGATAGATAGATAGATAGATAGATAGATGATAGATAGATAGATAGATAGATAGATAGATAGATAGATAGATAGATTGTGCTTTGGTATAAAGACATTCTGAGGAATTCATGATATAAATTAATGAATGTTTTCAAAAGGAAGTGAGACTTTTCACAATTTCTTTTTGTGTTTTTAAAATCTTTGAACTAAGTGAATGCATTAATTATTCCAAAAGTTATATTTCAATTTCTCCCTGACTAAGGGAATTATTGATCCCTAAAGCTGAAGCAAGACCACTCTGAGAATGTTACTATTTCTTGCTGATCTTTGATTATCTTTGTAAAGGTGAAACTGAGGCACAGAGAGATGGACAGAGGAAACTGATAGGACAAGGAAGAGCAGAAACAGAAAGAGCTTTATTAGCCAGGGAAGCTCCCAGAGGAGGTTCTGTGACCTAGGCCAACAGGTCGGGGAAGTTGTGCTCAGCTGTCTGGAGGTGGTGAGGCATGTATGTCTGGAAACTGCGAGGACTGCTTGTCCACTCCTTGCTGCTTTCTTCAACCCTCTCGGAGCATCTGGTTTCACCAGTTTGCTGCTGACCGCCGGGACGTGCAGGGAAGTACGTGCAGGGCCCACACCTGCTTCAGCTTAGTCCAAACAATCTTGATTTTTGTCCTTTTTTTTTTTAAACTTTACAATGTAATTAGAGACTCTAACGCTTCTTGATTGTTTTCTTCCAGATGTGACAGTAAATGAAGCAAGAGCTTGAAAAATATCAAAGATGCTTTTAAACCAGGATGCCTCAATGATCAGACCTCTTAATTGGTATCCCTGGGGTAAGTGTTACTTTTTGTCGTAGCACTTAGGTGGAGTGGGTTACTACGCATTGGGCTATTAGCTTCCAGGTCAGTGGTTCAAACCCACCAGCTGCTCAACTGGAGAAAGGTGAAGCTGTCTGGTCCCATAAAGATTGACAGTCTTGGAAATCCTCCGGAGCAGTTCTCCTCCGTCCTATAGGGTCCTATGACTTGGAATGAACTCAAAGGCAGTTGGTTGGTGTACAGCAGCAAGCTCGGTTTCAGCTGTCGTCACAGAGCGCCTGTCGGGGAGAAGCAAGCTGAAGTCTCTTGACTAAAGGACAGAGTATCATTCTGCTCAATGCTACGGTCGAGATCAGTCGAGATAAGAAGTAAATAGGAAGTGTGGATTAAAGGTTTGGTTTTCAGAATGGGTTTCTGCCTTGTTCATTTTAGAGAAACAAACAAGAGTGACTTAAGGCGTCGTTCTGATGGAAAATATCCTCATGTGTAATTTGGAGAATAATTCTTCTCAACACTCCCAGTCTAGAGTGGAAAGTATCACCCCAAACCCTTTATCCCCCTACCACACCCACCAAACTAGAAAGTCACTGTTGAACTTTGCTTTCAGCACGTCCTGTACTGCCTCCTGCCTTCCCCTTTTCTCTTCCCCGCTCTCCTCCTCCTCAAATACATCCCTTCCCTCCCGCCCTCCATTCCTTCCTTATAGTGCCTGCCGCTCCATGACTGTCTGATTGTATTTCAGAGTCAGTGCATTATTGAGTCCATGGTTTATTGGGGGCCCGCGCATCTTTGGGGTGAGATAGTTCTTTCTCTATGATGTGTAGCATCCCTGATCTTTGATCCTAAATGCCAGTTACCTCCCCACCCCCATGCATTGTGACAGCTGGACAGCAACTGTCCCCAGGTATCTGCACCCATGCACCCATCCCAAGGGGTGAGAACCACCCAGCGCCCATCCCAAGGGGTGAGAACCACCCAGCGCCCATCCCAAGGGGTGAGAACCACCCAGCGCCCATCCCAAGGGGTGAGAACCACCCAGCGCCCATCCCAAGGGGTGAGAACCACCCAGCGCCCATCCCAAGGGGTGAGAACCACCCAGCGCCCATCCCAAGGGGTGAGAACCACCCAGCGCCATCACCTATGCTCCTTTCCTTTTCCTCCGTTGCCTTTGGTAACTGTCTTTGCCACCAAATCCTTTTGTTGTTATTGTTAGCTGCCATCACGACAGCCCTGACTCATGGCCACCCAGGTACAGCAGAACAAAGCATCACCCAGAGCTTTTCATGGTCCTTGGCCTGCTGATGCTCATCATTGTAGCCACTGTGACTTTGGCCTTCCCCAGTCCAGTGGGGCTCCATATCAAACAATATTCTGTTGTGATGTATCCCCATTGGAGTTTCATTGGCTAATTTTCAGAAGTAGATCACCAGGCCTTTCTTCCTAGTCTATCTGTGTGTGGACTCTCTGCTGAAGCCTTTCCACCGTGAGTGACCCTTGTGATATTTGAAATACCAGTGGCATAGAGTCCAGCATCCTAACAATATGCAAGTCGCCCTAGTTCAGCAAACTGATGGATGGGTGGTGCTCCTTACTTTTCATATTTATTTATTATCAACACACTTAATCATATTCTATTTCCCCAGAGTGAGAGAGATGGCTGCTTCTTGGAACAGTCTCTCAACTAGCCTCACCCCTGTTATGGGTGCAGCTCCTCAGTAGGACCCTAACTTGCATCCACTCAGGCCGCATCTTTGGACCATGTGCTACTACGCTATGAGGAGCCATGACCAAGGATAACTAAGAACCATTGAGCATTATTTTAGTGCAAGAAAGTCTCAATCCACTTTTAATAATGTCTGTGTAAGAGGATCCTAGAAGTAGAACAATAATTACAGGTTGAGTCCAGAGAGAACACTGTCACTTTTCTAATATGTTGTTTATTTTTCCAGTGTACATCAGCCTTGTGGTTGCCACTTCACTTTCTTTGCCTGGTAAGAGATATTTCTTGGTTTGACTAAATTTTGTGAAAGGGTTAAAGTGTTGGGTTGGCTATTCAGAAATCCAAACACGGGGCTGTTAGATTTCTCAGCCCAGATCTGTTGCCCATTTTACTGGAATCCTTTTTTTTTTTTTTTCAAATACTGTCTTGATAAAGGAAGCTCAATCAATCTGCCAACTGTGGTTTTCCCATATGCCTCACATAATTGTGATAAATTGATATTCCAGAAAATCTCTAAAGCCATTGAAAGCACCATGTGCTCAATATTCTCCCTTAAAGAATAATGAGAAGACAGACTATGCCAAACCAAAAACAGTCCAGAGAGCATTTCTCTGCGATTTGTATTCTTCCACTCCTTGATAGCAGATAAGGGGAAAGGGTATTTTTATATTAAGAACTTCACTAGGAACAAGTTATGTGTTTGGCCTTGTCCAAAGCATTGAGAGGAACAAGTTGGCGACCAGAATCACAAGCCCTGTGCTAACCACAGGAAAGGCAGCCGGCATTAGACACAGAATTGTGGAAGGCAGGATTTGGCAAGTGTGGCAGGAGAGTTTGATTTGCCTCTGCCGCTCCCCCGCGCGTGCCATTGACTCCAGGGTCAAGATCAATACAATGGGCCTTCTAAGAGCAGGGCCTTTGGCCTGGTGGGAGTTAAGTGCCTGCAAAGTGCATGTCTTCTGAACTCCTCAGTTCTGCGGTGGGGAATTCAGAGGAGAGAAAGTGTCTGGTAGCTGAGGAAGCCAGGCCGGGATACAGGGTTACATGAAACCACCAGCCATTCCATGGGAGAAAGACAGGGCTTCTTACTCCCATACAAGTTGCAGTCTCACAAACACACAGAGGCAGTTCTACCCTGTCCTAGAGGGTCACCATGAGTCGGAGTCGATTCGATGGCAGGGAGTTTGGTGGTGGTTTGATTTGGAGCTGCTCAAGGAAGACTTCCTGGAGGAGTTGGGAGAAGTGCTGAGAAAGTAGGATGGGTCTGGGGCAAGGATGGAGGGAGTGTGGTCCAGGCAGCGCAGAGTAGCTGTAGCTATTTGAGGTGACTGCTCCACCAACAGAGAGAACTGGTTAAGCCTTCAGCCCAAAGTGTTGATTTCCTGTGCCCTGGGATTGTCTCCCCTAACAATAGGCTTCGTTTTCATTCATTTTATTCATTCGTTCGTGTCCAGCAGAACTGGTGTTTCAAAGACCCCTGGGTTTCTTGGGAGACAGCGCTCCTGAAAGGGTGACCGGCACTCTTAACAGGCAGCTTGAGCTGTGACCAAAATACAGCTCTGGGTTTCAAATCCGTTTCTTTTTTTTCTCCTGTCTTTTTTAGATGAGCCTTGCATCTTAAATATGACGCTACAAAATTTTCTCCCGATATTGTCATGGGAATTGAAAAACTCTTCCATTGTCCCGACTCACTATACATTATGGTACACCGTCATGAGGTTGGTTTCACATTTCACTTTTAACTTTACTGAACGTCTGGTCTCGTCCACTGTGGGAGGGCGGGAGCAGAGACATTGACTTGAGCGAGAGCTGAGTTTATATGTTCTCCCTCTCATTTCTGTTCCTTCAGTTCTTTGGGGGGTTTGTTCTTGTTGTTTTGATTCAAAACTTTAGAAGGTTTATGGCTTGTCCACTTTTAAATAACTTGAGTACTTTTATCAATCTGAAGCTTTTTAGTAGAACTTGTATTTATAGCTTTTTTTAATTGTAGATAAATTTATAAGGTTTTAATAAAATGTATAACTTTTTACAGATTTAGAAGTGTTTAGTAAAACATATTTGTAACTCAAGCTAATTCCTACAGATCAAAAGCCTCGTAAATACATTCTTTATTTTTATGGGTTGGCAATGTTTTCATTGTTCCTGTCAGTGTAAATTATATATGTTATATGTATAGAAATTGTCTATATTATATATTTATATTATATTATACATATTGTATTTTTATATATTACATGTGTTTCTGTGAATATACTACATATGTGCATATGCACACATAGATGTGTGTGTAGGGTATATCGATCCTACACTTTTTGAGGACAGGTCCAAAGGTCTGGGAACCACACTGCTACGTTGTGTTGATCTTTACTTGCGCAAGCATACAGGTGCTCCAGAAAGATGCTTGGACAGCGTTGTATCCAAAACTGAGCTTGGCCACCATCGACTGTGACCCTTGGACACAGAGCTTAGTGTCCCCTCCTTAGGAGGTGGTGTAAGATTAATGGAGCTCTCTGTCCACCTCGCTCTGACCAATCATCTCCCAAGCTGCTGTTTCCACCCAGTGACCCCTCCTAGTGTCTTTCTGTTGGTTCTTTATTTGGCTAGTAATAGTTATGGAGAAGCCTTAGTGGCATAGTGGGTAACGTGGTGGACTGCTAACCGCAAGGTCAGCGGTTCAAAATCACCTGCCTCTCAGAGGGAGACCGTCAAAGCTTTCTTTTCCCGTAAAGAGTTGCAGTCTCGGGAACCCACAGGGGGCAGCTCTCCCCTGTCCTGTAGGGTTGCTATGAGTCCGAATCAGTTCTACGGCGGGGAGTTTGGTCTGGTTTGGGGCCCCATGCAAACGGAGTTGGGAGTGTATGTACACACGCTGTATTCTATAAGGTGGTTAGCGAAGATGATTTGATATAGATCTAGAGGCGTATGCGGAAGTTGAATCCGGCATGTAACTCTGACTCTCATTAGAGGATTACTAAAGATTCCCTCTCTCGTGTCTTTTCCTTGTACGCTTCCTTTCTCAAAGTACATCCAAAAGCATGATGCTGGTTGCTGGCTGTGAAAATATCACGGAACCACGTTGTAACCTCACGGATTGGAAGAGCATGCAGGAGACCTACGTCATCCACTTAGTGGGATTCGATGGGAACAGGGTGCTAATCAACTGCATGGGCGATTTCTTTCTGGCCAACTACAGTGAGTAGATCTCTGCTTCTCACCTCCCCTCCTCTTCGTCCGCCTCTAGGTTACCCTTATGTGTGCTCTGCCCTTATGTGTGAGACTGGCAGGTCTGCAAAGGGCTTTCTGACTCAGCGTGCACGTCCCTTCCTGGCCCCACCTCTTAACTAGACTGATTCGGTTGCTTCCGAGCCCCAGTCTTCTTCTCGGAAATGCGGAGTGATAATCTGCACCTTCTGGATGAGTTCTAATATACCTGTGTGGGGCAGGCACTCTGTTGGCCTGAAAAGCTGGCAGAAGATGAGAGTAGGCCTCATGCGGCCCCAGTCTGACCTATCGTAGCTCTTTAGCCATTGAACTCCTTAAAGCGCAACTCCAGCCCCAAATCATAGCCCAGGAGCTCTGTTTATACTATTAATCATTACTGTGATCAAATACATGGAATACAACACTGGCCCGTTCAGCCACTTTTGCAGGTACAGTTCAGCGATAGTGACGCTGCTCCTTGCGCTGTCACCATCTCCCTTTGTGGAAACTCAGGACGCCCTGAGCAAAGGCTCCCGACCCTTCCTCCACCTCGTTTCCCACCAGTAAACTTTGATCTCTGTAGAGTTCCTATCTCGATGGCACTGCGCTTTGTTTTCCTTCGTTTCAAGGGGGAATCACACCGTATTTGTCCTTTGAGTAGCTTGCTTATTTCATGCTGCGTAATGTTGTCAAAGGAGTCGCGGCTGCGAACCGCAAGGTCAGCAGTTTGAAACCAGCAGCTGCTCCTCAGGAGAGAAGACGAGGCTTTCTGCTCCCGTAAAGAGTTACAGTCTCAGAAACCCGCGGAGGTGGTTCTCCCCTGCGCTTTAGAGTTGCTGCGAGTCAGAATGAACTCAATTGCACAGTCTTTTCAAGGTCCAGCCACGTTGGCGTGTGCGTGCACCAGAACTTCATTCCTGTTTGTGTTACGTAATAGTCCATTGGCAGCCCATACCAGTTTGTCCATCTGCACACCTATGGGCATAGGCTTAGGTGATCTTCACTCTTTGACTGTGTTGAACAATGCTGTCATGAACATCGGCGTACACCAATAGCTCTTGTCCTTACGAGCACCCACGTGTGCACCCATTTTGGACCCGCAATTCAGAGGACAAACCCAGACCTGAGAGTCACTGGACCCCTTCTTCTCTGCAACTGGGCGGCAGCTCCCGTGCTACTTAGGTCACCGGCTCAAGGCAGCTGTGAGCAGCCCTACCCAACCTCCAATGCTTTTTTTTTCTTCAGCTCGTCCTTCTGAGGATATTTTTTAATTTAATCATTTTATTGGGGGCTCATACAACTCTAATCACAATCTATACATCCATCCATTGTGTCAAGCACATTTGTACATTTGTTGCCATCGTCCTTCTCAAAGCGTTTGCTTTCTACTTGAGCCCTTGGTATCAGCTCCTCATTTTTTCCACTCCCTGCTACCCCCTCCCTCCTGAACCCTTGATAATTCATAGATTATTATTATTATTTTGTCATATCTTACACTGTCCAACATCTCCCTTCACCCACTTGTCTGTTGTCCATCCCCCAGGAGGCAGTTTTATGTAGATCCTTGTAATCAGTTCCCCCTTTCTACCCTCACCTTCCCTCCACTCTCCTTGTATTACTACTCTCAGTTTTGGTCCTGAGGGTTTACCTGTCCTGGATTCCCTGTGTTTCCAGCTCTTACCTGTACCAGTGTACATCCTCTGATCTAGCCAAATTTGTAGGGTAGAATTGGGATAATGATAGTGGGTGGGGAGGAAGCATTTAGGAACTAGAGGAAAGTTGTATGTTTCATCATTGCTACACTGCACCCTGACTGGCTCATCTCCTCCCCGCGACCCTTCTGCAAGGGGATGTCCAGTTGTCTACAGATGGGCTTTTGGTTCAATGATTTCTTATCTTACCCAACCCACACACATCAGAAGGAAACACTGCGCCATCTTCAGTTGTTAAGCTTGAGTCCATTGGTGCAACCGCTGTGTCCGTCCATCTTGTCAGGGCCTTCCTCCCTTTCACTGTCCCTCTGCTTTACCAAGCATGAGGTCCTTCTTCAGGGACTGGCCTCTCCTGATAACCATGTCCAAGGAACATGACAGGAAATTTCACCATCTTTGCTTCTAAGGATCATTCCGATCTCTTAACAGCTGCTTGCAGGAGCATTGATTGTGAATCTAAGGAAAATATAATGCTTGACAACTTCAATCTCTTCTCCATTTATTGTAATATTACCTATTGGGCAGGTGTGAGGGTTTTCATTGTCTTAAGAAATTAAAGAGGGAATGTAGTGAGTGGATTTTTGCTGTTTCAAAAGATAGTTGACGGTATGATTTAAAGCCTTAACATGTGCCTCTTTTAATTTCTCATTAGTGATTTGTTCTACAGAAACAATGAAAGATGAATACAAAGAACTAGCTTAAAGATTATTCATTGGCACATTGATAGTAGTCAGAAAAATTAAGGCCAATCTAAATGTTCAAACCAACAAGTTGATAAATTACGCAGTAGAAGAAAATTAGCCATGAAAAAAAATATGACATGGCTAAAAGGTCAGCAACTTTTCAGTAAAAGGCAGATAAACCCTTTAGACTTGGAGGGGCCTCTCTATAATTTTACAAAGCAAAACATTCTTACCTCCCAGTCAAAAATTCAACTCTTGGCCAAAATTTGCCAGCCCTTAATATACATAAAAATTATTGAGATGTTTATGAAATAGTGGTAAGTGATAGGTAAGCATGATGTGTAAGAATGTTTATGTATGGTAGTTCAGTGATAGAATTCTTGGTTTCCACGAGGAGGCCCAGGTTTTATACCCATCCACTGCCCTTCATACACAACCACCATTCGTTTTTAAATGGGGCTAGTACTTGGTTCTGACGCTGAACAGATTTCAGTGGAGCTTCCAGACCAAACTGGACTAGGAAGGAAGGCCCAGTGAGCTAAATCTGCCAATTAAAACCTGATATATCACAGTATTGATTTCCATCCCAGAATCTTTCCTCAATGTCTTCGAGTATCTCTCTCTCTCTCTCTCTCTCTCTCACACACACACACATACACGTATACATATGTATATATAGATGTGTGTGTGTGTATATATACACATATATAGACAGTGATGTGTTCTGTTGTGCAGGGGTCACCGTGAATTAGAAGCCAGCTTGATGGCACCCAGCAACAACAGTGTATTTGCACATATACATGACAAAAAATGATTAGCCACATTTAGGTATAATCACCCACCTATATGTTCTGGTGTTTCTACAGTGATTATACTGCTGTGTTGTTGTTGGTAAGTGCTATGGAATCTGTTCTGACTCATAGCAACCCTATACACAAGAGAACAAACCACCAGCAGGTTCTGCGCCACTATCCCCATGGTTCTTGTGTTTGAGCCCATTGTGGAAGCCACTGTGTCCATCTAGCGTGGCAAGGTTCCTCCTCGTTCTCACTGACCTTCCTCTTTACCAAGCGCGAGGTCCTTCTCCAGGGACTGGTCTGTCCAGATCATATGTGCCAAGTAGATGGGATGAAGTCTCACCATCCTTGTTTCCAAGGAGTGATCAGGCTCTATCTCCTCCTAGACAGGTTGGTTGGTCCTTTTGGCAGTCCATGGTACTTTCAGTGTTCTTTGTCAGCACCGTAACTCAAATGCATCCATTTTTCTTCAGTCTTCCTTATTTTTTTAATCATTTTACTGGGGGTTCATACAACTCTTATCACAATCCATACATCCATCCATTATGCCAAGCACATTTGCACATTCGTTGCCATCCTTATTCTCAACATGTGTTTTCTGCTTGAGCAGTCTTCCTCATTCAGTGCCCAACTTCCACATGCACACGAGGCAATTGGAAATATAATGGCTTGGGCCAGGCCCATCTTAGTCCTCAAAGCAACATCCTTGGTTTTTAACACTTTAAAGAGATCTTCTGTAACAGATTTACCACACACTGTAATAAAGGGTGAGGGGGGAGGGGTTCTTTTTTCTTTTCATTTTTGTGCTTAAGAGTACAGCATGAAAATTGGGAAAGTTATTGATTTCCATCCCAGAATCTTTCCTCAATATCTTCGAGTATCTCTTTCTCTCTCTCTCTCTCTCTCTCTCTCTCTCTCTCTCTCTCTCTCTCTCATGCACACACACACACACGTATACATGTATACATATGTATATATCGATGTGTATGTGTGTGTATGTATGTATATATATATATTGTTTTTAGCTCTTATAAACTAAAATAATAAAATCATGCAACACTTTGGGCCATAGACAGATTAAGGAGAAAACAGTTGTCAGGCAGTATGTTAGACGGGATTCTCTAGAGAAATAAAACCAGGACACTTATGACTTTACATATATTTTATAGATAGATATACACAACATAAGAAATAAACAGCTAATTAGTCTATAGAGCAGTACAAATGGCTCAGTGTAACTCATTTCCGTGAGACAGCTACTACACTGGTAGTCCTTCAAGTCATGAGGGCTGCCTGGTGCAAGTCAAGGAAGCAGACAGCTGAGTCCTCTGTAGAGCAATTCAGGCAATCCGGCCACAGGCAGCAAATAGCAAGGCAGGTCACCAACAGTCAGCCAGATGACAGGGTCTGACAGTCTCCAGCTCAAGAGATGTAAATTCCAATAGTGTGGCGAAGCAGGTCTTGAAGGAACCTCAAACTACAGCCACGCAGTCCACGGGTTGGGTGTCCCACGGGTAGTGTAGCTCGCAAGCTGTAGCAGAGAACCAGCTAAGGCAGCCGCACATGGGTCCAGTCATCAAAGAGCAAGAGATAGAAAGGCAAGGCTTGCCAAACCATTTATCTTTCTACCCTTCAATTAATCCCACATGAGTTCATTGGCCAGGTAGGCACAATAAACCTACCTATCACAGGCAGTAAGTAAGCCTGTATCAGGAGTAACTATGGCAACCGCCCTTGACTAATACCAGGGTTTGTTTCTGTCTTTGTTTTCCTAACAGTATCCTTTGAACCACCAGACTTTGATATTCTTGGTGTCAAGGATCATATGAAGGTGATAGTGAAGTTCCCATCCTATGCAGCCCGGAACATAGACGTGGAAATGTTGCGGCAGTATTTTTCTCTCGTCATTGAACATCAGTCAGAGAAGATGGTGAAGAAGGTAAGTGGTCTCTTGTGTGCAGAGAGAGGCAGTTGTGAGTTGGCAAGGAATGCCCTTGACGTCCTCTGTCGAAAATAAATGGGTGGTCGCACTGCTCAAGTGAAGCGGTTGGGACTTCTGTGTAGTGTGGATTTAAGGAGCTAGTGCCCGCAGGACATTCATTACAGCAAGGCGCATGTGGAAGAGGACATTCATTACAGCAAGGCGCATGCGTGGTGTAGACGGGGAGAGCCGCTAGATGTCTGCCCATGTGAGAAAGGGGTGGATTGGCTGAACCACACAGGAAAAGTGCCTTCCTCTGCTTCTCCGGCCCTCACATGTGGCTCTGTCTCCTGGTTTCCACGAAGTGGCTTTGGGAGGCATAAACAGTTTGTACTCAGCTGCTAGCCTAAAGGTGGCAGTTTGAAACCACCTCCCAAAGTGTAGCCTTTTGTTTTCATAAAGACTACAACCAGGAACCCGTACGGGGTAGTTCTACAATATAACACCCAGGGTCAACAAGAATCAGAATCGACTTGGCAGCAGTGAGTTGGGTTGGGTTTCCACAAAAGACCTAACTGAATGCCTGTAACCACCGGATGAGCCTAGTGTCAGACAGACTTGGATCTTCAATCATTAGTTCCCATGCGTCTGGAAATGCGGGAATGAGCGAAAAATGGACAAACTGCTTGCATGCACCAGTGAGTCCAGCTGTAAGAGCAGATTGTATTTGCATAGCCCTTTGCCAGGTACAAAGCACTTGCAGGTATACCAGCGTACCCACTGGATTTGAGAGCCAGGTGTGATTCAGGCCAAGAACACAAGAAGTCCAAAGGCCCTGAGGCTGGAGAGGACCTGCCAGCAGTGACCAAGGGAGGAGGATCAAAGGAGCAGAGAGGGAGGTCCTGGGGAGCTTGACACTGGGGGTGGTGGGAGCCACTGAGGGCTCTATGCAACAAAGCAACTGAATCTGGCTAACGCTTCCACAGAGCTTCCTGCCTGGTGTGTTAAGAAAAGACCACTGGGACCAGGAGCTCAAGTGGAAAGAAAATGCTTTGAAAGTGATGATGGCAACATATGCACGACTGTGATGGATACAATTGATGTATGGATTGTTATAAGAGCTCCCAAAAATGATCAAAGGAAAAGAAGGAGAAAAAGAAAGAAAAGACCACTGGGGTTAACGATGAAAGTTGGACGATCAAGTACATGTCTATTATGATCCAGATGGGAGATGATGGTGGCATGACCCACTTGGCGGCAGTGGGGGAGGTGAAAATTGATCCGATTCTGCGGCTGTTTTACAAGTAGACCTGGCAGTGTCTCCAGATGGATTGGGTGTGCTGTGTGGGAGAGGAAGAAGAGTTCTGATTCCTAAACATTCAGTAAAAGCAAAGCAGTGCCACTCTCACCACTGGAGGGTGGAGGGAAGAGGGGGTGGGATGGGGGACCCTGATTATAAGGATCTACCTTATAACCTGCTCCCTGGGGATGGACAACGGAAAAGTGGGTGAAGGGAGACATCCGACAGTGTAAGATATGACAAAATAATAATAATTTATAAATGATCAAAGGTTCATGAGAGAGGGGGCAACGGGGAGGGAGGGGAGGAAATGAGCTGATACCAAGGGCTCAAGTAAATGGCAAATGTTTTGAGAATGATGAGGTCAACAAATGTACAAATGTGCTTGACACGATGATGGATGGATGTATGGATTGTGATAAGAATTGTACGAGGCCCAATAAAATGATTTTTTTTAAAAAAAAGCAATGCTTAGATAAGCACTGAAAAAAAAAGATGCAGTGTTGCCATTAACTAAAGAGCCTGCATGGAGCGGGTCTAGGGTGGTGGGTATCCTCGGTTCTGTTGCGGATATGGGAAGTTGGAGATACCTCTAAGGCATTCTGACGAAGATGTTGGGCAGGAGTTATTAGTTCAGGGGAGAATTCCCCACTGAAAAGAGCATTTTCTTTCCACTTGAGCTCCTGGTCCCAGTGGTCTTTTCTTAACACACCAGGTAGCATAGAGCCATGGTAGCATATGTTGACCCTCAAGGTCAGCAGTTCAAAACCACTGCATAGGAGAAAGGCGAGGCTTTCTGTTCCTGTACAGATTTACAGCCCTGGAAACCCACAGAGGAAGTTCTACTCTACCCTAGAGGGCTGCTGTGCGTCAGAGTGGCTGGGTGGCAGTGAGGGCTTTTTATTTAGTTTTGTTTTCAGTGTGGTGAGCTGTAGGGTCACATGCTGCAAGTAGGGAAGTTAGAAGAGGACTCCGACGTGGTGACTGAATTTAGCAACTTGGAGTCAGGGGAGTTTTGGTGATCAGAGTGACAGGAAAGAGGCAAAATGGAGATAGAGTGGAGAGCTAATTCTTTAGGAACACTTCAGTAAAGAGAAAGGAGCCCTGGTGTACTGGTTACACACTGGGCTGTGATCTGCCAGGGTCAGCAGTTCGAAACCACTAGTTACTCCTTGGGAGAAACATGGGACGTTCTACTCCGGCAAAGAGTTACAGGACAGTTCTACCATGTCCTAGAAGGCCACTGTGGGTCGAAATCAACTTAATGGCAGTGAGCTTGATTTGAGTTTCTATAAAGGGGAGGAGAGACATGAAGTGGGAAGGAGGTCCAAAGGGAGTGTGGTAGTTACATAATCCGGTGTCACACTTGAGACTATTAAGAGTGAAGGGGTGGAGCCTGGCCTGCCAGTCAGGTCGCAGCTTGATGACCTCATTTGGTGGCACTAAGGAGATAAATAGCTCACTGGAGCCCCGACACACTCTCTTTGCTTCATCTTCCTGCTGACAAGACACATGGAGCTACCATGATGAAGCCAGAACCCCCAGAGCTGGAAGAGTCACATGGAGACCCCTGCCAGCGCTGACATGCTTCTTCTGCCACTGGATCCACAAGACTTTCCACCCACTGGCTTGTGATCTCTGGTGTGTGCAGAGGGATTGGCTTTGGTTCAGATCAGGCATGGTACCTTCCTAGTCACAGGGTGGAGGAGCGAGCATCCTTGTGTGTTGAAGTGTAGGCCATGGTGGATGCGTCAACTTTCACAGGGAACAGGAAGTAGGGACTGAAGCCTGCTCCACAATGCACAAGGGCAGCACCAGGTCGGGAACCCCGGTACTTTGACCCTAGGTTCTGATGTTTGGCCCTTAGGTGAGAGGCCTCCCCAGGACACCTGCTCTGTCCCTGGCCCACTTTTTTCTTCGGTACTCATTGTGATGCATGAGTTCTTAGGGAATCCCTTCTGCTTCGAAATCCACACACAAGCCAAACTCACTGCTATCAAGTCAGTTCAGACGTATAGTGACCCTATAAGACTGGGCATAACTAACTGTCCCTATGGGTTTCCGAGACCATGACTCTTTAAAAGAACAAAAAGCCAAGGAGTTGCTGATGGTTTCAAACTGCTGACCTTGCAGTCAGCAGCCTACCTCATAATCACTATGCTACCAGGGCTCCGTCCTTCCACATAGAAATCTGGGTGCGGGTAGGACACAGTTGTAAAAGGCTGTTTTCAACTGCTAGTGCTTTCGGGCACAAAAGAGACCCTAGTCTCAAGTATAATTTAAGGAGGATGTCTTAAAAAAGACAAGGACACAGACACATCATCCGGATGAGGGACGCCATTAGCATGAGGTCAAGATGGTGTTCAAGGGTTAACAGTCGGGACAGTAGTTAAATGGAACCAAGGAACTTTTCACAGATTCATGCTTGGTGGTAACATCATGGTAAACGGACCATTAGGAAACATCATGATATATCATTGTGAATGAGGGGAGTGCGGGGTAGAAACCCAAAAGGTGACCAGATGATTTTTTAAAATTTGTCCCGCGCCCTGGGGTGTTTTTTAAAAGTCCCGATTTTTGGAAAGAATGCATGACAAGCTAGGGTATACGGTTTTTGGCTGCCATGTGGCTATTTTGCCAGGATATGAGTTTTATCAATGGTGACCCGCTTTACCAATATTAAAATCTGGTCACCTTACCCAAAGCCCATCTGTAGGCAACTGGACATCCCCTTACAGAAGGGTCACTGGGAGGAGATTAGCCAGTCAGGGTGCAGTATAGCACTGATGAAACACACAACTTTCCACTAGTTCTTTAATGCTTTCCCCATCCCACTATCATGATCCTAGTTCTACCTTACAAATTCTGCTAGAACAGAGCATGTACACTGGTACAGATTAAAAACTGAAAACACGGGGAATCCAGGACTGATAAAGCCCTCAGAACCAACAATGAGAGGAGGGGAAGGAGAAAGTGGGGTAGAAAGTGGGGAACCGATCACAATGATCTATATATAACCCCCTCCCTGGGGGATGGACAACAGAAAAGTGGGTGAAGGGAGATGTCGGACAGTGCAAGACATGACAAAATACTAATAATTTATAAATTATCAAGGGTTCAGAGGAGGGGAAGGTGGGGAATGAGCTGATACCAAGGGCTCAAGTAGAAAGCAAATGTTTTGAGAATGATGATGGCAACAAATATGCTTGACACAATGGATGGATGGATGGATTGTATAAGAGTTGTACGAGCCCCCAATAAAATGATTGAAAGAGGGGCAGGGGAGAAACATGATAAATGGAGAAAAGGTTGAAGTTGTCAGAGATTTTGTCCACAATCAATGTTCATGGAAGCAGCAGTCAAGAGATCAAAAGACATTACATTGGGTCCATCTGCTGCACAGGAGCTCATTAGAGGCAAGGCAAGAATGTTACTTTGAGGACTAAGGTGCGCCTGGCCCGAGCCATGGCATTTTCAGTCGCCTCATATGCATGTGAAAGTTGGACATTGAATAAGGAAGACTGACGAAGAATTGATGCATTTGAATTGTGCTGGTGAAGAATATTGAAAGGACCATGGACTGCCAAAAAAAACACCAACAACTCCATCTTGGAGGAAGTACAGCCAGTGCTTCTTAGAGGCAAAGATGGCGCGACTTCATCTCACATACTTTGGACATGTTGTCAGGAGACACCAGTCCCTGGAGAAGGACATCATGTTTGGTAAAGTGGAGGAGCCGCGAAGGAGAGGAAGGCCCTCGGAGATGGATGGGCATCGTGGCTGCAATGATGATCTTGAAAGGAACAATTGTGAGGGTGGCTCGGGACCGGGCAGGGTGTCCTTCTCTGTGCACAGGGTCGCTGTGGATCAGAACTGACCCAGGGCCCTAACAACAACAACATGTGTGCGTGTGTGTAGACATGTGTACATGGAGTTTTGTGACACTGTTGCTTGCTCTTTCTGCCTAGGCCTATGGTAGTTCTATTGCTCCCTATTAAAAGACAAACACCCCAAAGAGGTAGTAGGGGCTGTGCCTTGATTTCTGAGTCCTGCTGTACCAGATACCACCAGCGAGTGGCCTTGCCCTTTGCTCTCGTGTGCACATGTGTGAGTGCTCAGGCGCATGCACACACCTATCAGCTTCTGTTCCTTGGTTACCCCCACAAGGCATCTCTTTCTCTTTCTCTCTCCGTCAATGCAGGCTTGACTCTGTGCCTGCTGCTACTCCATGTACCAGAAGGAATTAGGTTTAGGGCCTGCCCTTCACTCTCATCACCTCTTTAACATCACCAGAAACCCTGTTTCACCCAAGAGAGGGATTGCATCCAACACATATTGGGAGGCTTTCTAGTACATATTTACCATGGGGCCGGGGTGCGGGTGCAGGGAGGCAGGGAATTGTGGAATCATAGTTGTTGTTTTTTTCCAAATGAAATGAAATTCTTTCTAAAGGTCTAATGATTTTTTTTGCTTATTGTGTTTCAGTACAATCCCCCAATAAACGGAAACTTCACTGGAAATTTCACCTATGTCATTGACAAGTTAATTCCAAACGCAAACCACTGTGTATCGGTTTATTTTGAGCCAAAAGACCTGGGACAATTAATAAGACCCAGATTGAAATGTGCCCTCCTTCCTAGCCAGGAATCAGGTACGCTCATTCTTGAAACTTCAGAATCTGTGTATCATAGAACAGTAAAGTGTGTCTCTCCGTAAAGCCACGGAGCGGACTATCTTTCCTGTTGGCCAGTCACTTATGGGGTTGTTCTCATAATGTAGGGGCGGTCAGATATCTACCTTTACACAAATCTTCCTTGTATTTCCAGGAGTCGGGATTAAGTTCAGTGCAGTGTCGCTGCAAAATAAACGTAACCCGTTGCCATTAGTGATTCTGATTCCTGGCAGCCCTGTGTGTGACAGAATAGAACTGTGTTCCATAGGGTTTTTTTGGCTATAACTTTACCAGAAGCAGATAGCCAGACATTTCTTCTTGTGGTCCCAGGGGTTGGTTTCAAACCACCAACCCTTTGGATAGTAACCAGGAACCTGTGTGCGTTAGCTCAAGCCAAAGACGAAGGTGCAGGCATACCAAGCCACTGTGTGGAAAGCATCAGAGGTCAGGGTTGCAAGCGGTTAATACTCTTGGTTAAAAAAAAAAAACAAAACTCTTTGTTGTTAAGGAAGGGTTAAAGGTTCAAGTCTACCCAGATGCACTGAGGAAGAAAGACCTGGTTGTCCATGTAAAAACCCCAGCCATTGAAACGTGGATGGAGCACAGCTTGACTGTGCAGCACATGGAGTCCCCTGGGTCAGACTCCACTCAAGGATGCTTGCTTAGGGTAGCTTTTATTTGTTGAGTTGTGTAACTTCCACTTTCTTCTCAGTCGATTGGCATTATGGGGGAAAGGGTCGATTTTCCACAGGAATGATTGGCCATGACACTAAGGGAACTTATAACAGGCTCAGGCTGCAGCATCCCAATTTGGTTTTTGGCTTGGCAAAAATCCAGCCACAGAATAAGAGTTTTTAATTTTTTTTCATCAAGACTCTCCTTTTCATACTTTTTGTTGCCTGCATTGCATACTAACATGTAGCTATGACGCATTTGAAATGTAGTTAATATGACTGAGCCATTGCATTTTCTTTTATTTAATATTGATATATTTCAAATCAAATAGCTGCTTGTGACTGACTAGTGGCTACCATATTTGTCAGTGCAGTCATAGGGCATAATGATGGCTGGAAATGCATACTACATTTAAAAACTAAATCTGTTATTTCATCATTTTTAAAAGTGTACATGTATGTGTATATATATGGATTCTTTCCAGTCTTCTATATTGACAACATATAACTGGTTTTGCAAACTTTTACTTCCTTATTCCTGGTGGCATACTGGGTTATGTGTTGGGCTGCTAACCTTAAGTTCATCAGTTCAAAACCACCAGCTGCTCTGAGAGAGAAAGATGAGGCTTTCTGCAGTCAGAAGTTCCAGTTCCAGGAAACCCTGGGGGATGGTGGTTGGAGTCGACTTGATGGCAGTGAGGTTTTTTGTTTTTTGGGTTTTTTGGTTTGTTTGTTTGTTTGTTTGTTTGTTTCAGTTTGACTTGCTTTTGTTGCTTTTCACCAAGCAGTGTTCACGTATCCCCATCTGTGTTTGAAATAAGGTTATTTTAATTTTTCCTCACCAGAGTCATCCGAATCTGCCCAAAGTGGAGGAATCGTTGCTGCATTTTTAATAGCAGCCTTCTTCATTAGCGGCATGATTGTACTGAAACAGATGGGCTATATATGCTTAAAAAAGTATTTCCCCAAGACGTTGGTAAGTCGTTTGTTTTTCTTTGTGGTTGGTTTGTTTTGTTTGGCTGTTGGTTGGTTAGTTTTGTTAACTTATACTTAAATTTTAACTTATGGTAAGTATCTTCACGGAAGAAAATCCCATTTTCTGAAGTATGAAGGGGTTACACCGCATTCTAGATTCTTTTCCATATCCTCAAATTCTTTTTCATCTCTTTAAGTGTACATTACATGAAGGTGGGTCAAAAATAGCTACTTGGTTTCCAGTTCACACATGCACAGGTTTATTCCAAACAAAGCATGTGTCCCTATCACTCTATGATCCGTACACATCACAGACACGTTCTCTCCGTGATACACTTGGCGGAGTCTCATTAGGAGACCATCAAAGCAAGGTCTCGTCAAAACAGGGGCTTCGGAAGTGAGCTACCAGACCGGCTAGATTCAAGGCCAAAAGGGTGGTTCTGAGGGTTATGCCAACGTTTTCAGGATCTATCGAGCTCATCTTGATAGGTTTTGTGATCACAAGGTGATCACAGGGTTTATTAGGAAAATATTTTTGGAAAATGAAAAATGGAATGGGTTGAGGAAAGGGGCAGGCAAATTGTATCAAGGAATCCACCCACCCCCCACCCCCAATCACAATAAGGTACCTGCTGATTCTTCAGGAGAAGTAAGAAGTGCCCTATGAGAATTTCAGGGGGAGCTTATAAGCTCCCCACTACATCCACCCTACAGCCCTGATCTTACACCTTCAGAGTTCTTTTTGGTCCTGAAACTCAAAGAACATTGCAATGGCGCACAATTGGAGTCCCTCGAGGACACCCAAACTGCCAGGATGGTGTGGTCTAAGTAGCAGTGTGCGGAATGCTTCAGGAGAGATGGGACCTCACCTTCAGGAGCACCTGGGCTGGCCGGAGGAGCCCAGAAACTGTAACTTCACGTGCTGGTATTTTTTGTTTAACCAAGGTCTCTATGATTTTATAGAAATCCCTTTTGACTTACTCTCATGTCTGTGCATACATTTTGCTTTCTTTCGACACTTTTCTACCTATTATTTTTAATAATCGTATAGTATCCCATTAATGCAGCGGTTCTCAACTTGTCACTCATGACCCCAGCAGCAAAATGAGAGTTATGAAGTAGTAATGAAAATTATGTGATGGTTGGGGGTCACCACCACATGAGGAACTGTATGAAGGGTCGAGGCACTAGGAAAGTTGAGAACCACTGCCTTAATGAGTCATTGTTTCCTATTGCTATTTCTCAGGGGAAAGCCGAGTACCTTTTGAGATGTTACTCTTTGGGAACTTTAATGACGTCTTCCTTGTTTTTTGCCCTTTCATTTTTGTCACGATTTAAGTACTCCATTTCATTTGATTGCCAAGTCGATCAATCTGTGTTGTGACGTCCTTTCCTTCTCATGTGCCACTCCGTGCACTTTTACCAACTGGTGTTCTATTGAATGGCATTGATTCACCCGAAGTTTCTTCTGCTGCCTTACCCTTTGTTATCCCTATCTGCTTGACAGCTCTTGTTATTTCGTTGTTTGCTCGTGCTTCCACGTAGGCTGATCTGCCTTCCTTCACTTTCCAATCATTAATTACCTTCCTTTTCTTGATATGTTAAGCATAAGCTTCATATAGAGTTTCTTCTTCTTTTTAATTAGTTACAAAGGTTTTTAGAATGAATCCTAATTCTAGCATGGCTTCTTGCTCTGTCTCTTTTGTTCAATTATGCCCTAAGCTGGTTGGCCAAGTACTTTTGTTTCTGGTTTTGTTTTTTAACAGTTTCCTTGGCACTCGATCCACATAGCATACAATTCAGTAGTTCAACCATATCAAGATGTGTTGTACGATCTTTACCACAATCAATTGCAGAACATTTTCTTTTTCCCCATACTCATGGTTATTCATGTAGGGTTTTTTTTTTTTCAATTTTGGCAAAAATATACACAACAAAACACCCACCAATTCTACAACTTCTACATGTAGAATTCAATGCCATCAACAATACTCTTCCTGTTGTACGGCCATTACTGTTATCCCTCTCCAAATTGTTCCAGCACCACTGCCATGAACTCAATGCCCCTAAGCAAACACTTCCTCCGTCACCCTGGTAACCGTCAGTCAAGGTTGCTTGGGTTTTCAGTAGTAGTTTTCTTGAGAGACTATTCACATATCATACACTGCCATCGTTAAACCACTTCTAAGAAGAGGTTTACATACATCATCACAACCAGCTCTCATGCTCCCTCTCTTCCACCCAAGAACTTGACGATCGTGAATTTCTTAAGACCCCCAAACAACCCACATCCCCTTTCCCTGGGCTTGTGTCTCTCCCTCTCCAAGCCGGCAGAGTGTCCTTGCTGCCGAGGAAAGTAAAGGAATGTGGGTGTCTCTCCTCGCGGTGGCCACTCTTCCCCAGGCTGGGTTGGCGTGGGGCAGGTTAATCAAAGAGGGGCTGGTGCAGGGACAGGCGGGGGGGGGCAAAGAGGACAATGATGGGGACCACTCCAGGTCACCCTCCTTAATCATGGCCCTGTTGGGATCAGTTTGGGGAATGACTCCCCAACTGGTTGAGACAGCCTGCCTTGTTTTCGCTTGACTCCCTCCACCCCTGTGTCCTGGAGGCATTGCCTACCAGAGGTCCTTCGCACCTTGCGCCTTTGCCTTTTAGAAGTTCCTGTGTCTTCAAGGGCCTCAAGACCAATGGAGACACATCCCCCTGCTCTGTGACCCTGGCGGGGTGGGCCTTCTAGACTACAGAGCTTCTTAGACTTTTCCCACTTAGAACCCCTTTTTGCCCGAGAGGTTTGCAGCCCAGATAAGCACTCCGGAAACACCTCAGATTCATTACGAGTTAAGAGTTTACTTTTTGGTTGTTGCGCCTTCAGTACCCTTACCCTGTTGCTAAAGTTTTCATGACACCCACATTCAGTTAAAGAAACTTTTATCAGTTCGCCCACAGCTCTTTGATAGCCCTTATGGATGTGCTAGAGGGTAAGCATCAGACTGCTAACCGCAAGGTCAGCAGTTCAAACCTACCAGCTGCTCCACAGGAGGAAGATGAGGCCAGCTCCTCCTTTAAAGAGTTACCAAGCCTCAGAAGGTTGGGAGTTCGAACCCACCCAGAAGCACTTGGGAAGAAAGGCCTGACTGTGCACTTTGAAAGATCACACCCAACGCCTTGAAAACCCTATGGAGCACAATTCCACCGTGCAACGTGGGGTTGCCCGGAGTCAGAATCTAGTCGGTGACAACTAGTTTGACCTACGGCTGCTGTTGGGAGCCTTTCAGTTGCTCTGTCTCATAGCGACCACGGGCATTCTAGACAGAAGGACCACCCTTACACTTGTGGGTATGGTTGAGCCTACTCTGCAGACACTGAGTCAATCCAACTCTTTGGGGGTCTTCCTCTCTCACAGACCCTTTGTTTCACTAAGCATGATGTCCTTCAGCAGTCGGTCCCTTCTGATCCTCAGCCCAAAGTTAGTAACACCAAGTCTAATCATTCTCCACTTTTAAGGCACATTCTTAGCTATCACGCCTCCAAGACAGACGCGCTCATTCTTGGGGTGACCCACAGTCTATGCACTATTCTTCACCATTACCGTCCACCAAACGAGTCCCTTCTTCTTCTTTGTGCTCCGTCATCGTCCTTTGGTCATCCTCTGCTGTTTGAGATGAGGGGGGGTTGTCTCACCCCCAGTCAGTTAGTTGGTCTCAGGCCATTGTAGTATACAGAGAATGACCCAGCCTGTTGTATGTTTGTTCTAGAGCTTTCATAACTGGTCTGCCTGGATATTCCCCGACCGGCAGCCACTGGAAGTCGTGGATCCAGTGGAGGTCATTAATGTCTGCCAAAAGAAGAAGGTGTGGAACTACAGTTATGATGACAGTGACAATGAGGAGGAAGCCGCCCTTAGAACAAACGCCGCCGGCGGTTACACCATGCACGGACTCATTGGCAGGCCCCTGACTCGGGCCTCGGCCACCTCTGAGGAGTTACCCCTCGTAGACCCAGGTGTGGATGAACCAGACCTGTCCGACGAGGAGGCTGGCCTCCCCCCAGTGCAAGAGCCCAGCCCGGGGCAGTCAGAAAGTGCAAATGAACCCTACCAGGGAAGAGAGAGCCTGCTCCGGGAGCCCTTTTCTGAGGGCCACAGCAGTCCTGAAGAGGAGCCTGGGGAGAAAGTGAACTTTAACGTGAATTTAAACTCTGTGCTTGTGAGGATCCTGGACGATGACACAGACGTCGCTCCAGTGCTTCCATCTCCTCCGGGAGAGACAGCCAACCCCGAGGACCCCAGCGAGCTGGAATCAAGCTTCCTAATCTCCGGGGAGGAGGAGACGCCGCCATCCTCAGAGTATCTGTGGTCGGAGGATGATCTTTCCGAGATAAGCGACGCGGAGGATTCGGAGGATTGGGAGGATTCGGATCCCGGCTTCGACGGTGGCTATTTAATGAGATTAGCCCAAAAATATGAGCGTGAAACTGACTAGAAGCTGTTACGGGGTGTCGTTCCTCCCCGCTGCACCCTTTCTCGCCTAAATGTGGAGTCAAAGACGAACCTGCCTGATTCCCTCCTGCAATCGCGTCTGTGCGGCGGCGTCTCAGTGGAGGGCCCAGGGACAGGAGCCCACTTGGAAAAGGACCGCCGGTGACAGTCCCCTGGACTCCCCTTGACTAGCAGTGTGTCCGCACATGGCCGCCAAAGTAAGGAGCAAGGACCCGGTGCTTGGCAGCGGTGGGCCAGGGTGAGACGCGGGAGGGACCGGGAAAGACCCAGCCGGTGTGCTGCCTGGGTCCCTAAGTCGAGGCCTTTCAGAGGGCAGCAGCCCAGAGGAGAGAGGGTGGGACTTTGCACCAGAGAGGGGGCCTGGTCCAAAGCACCTCCCACCGCAGCCCCCGGGGCAGATCCGGCTTCTCGGGAATCCGACAGGAAAGGGACAGCACAGCCGGGCTAGGAGGACGCGCCCTGATGGGCGGAGAGATGGAACCTCAGTGCCTTCTTTGAAAACTTGTGGAGAGTGCGCGCAAGCGCGTGTACACACACACACACACACACACACACACACACCCCTAGAGACGCCCCAACAATTCAAGAAGTGCTCCTCCGTGGGCTAATCCCAGTTGCCCTGCCTGTCAGGATACCTTCTGTGAAGATGAAGGGAAGAGGCAAAACTGGGAAGCTTCCAACGCCCTGCTCCGCGCCCGCGGCCAGGCGCGGTTTCCTGGGAAACCGAGGAGTCTGGACTCGGGCTTCCCCCAGAGGCCAGGAACAGGCGGTGGCGGGCGGTGGGCAGAGCTGAGGGGCCCCGCTCCCCGAGAGTGGCTTGCTCGGACCTGCCCCTGGGCCGCATCTCAAGGGACGGGCTACCCATGTCCGAGGTCACGGACTTCGGATGGGCTGTGTTTTCATTGCTGTAAAGTAACCCGAAAAAGCAGGGGGTGAGAGTGCGCCCTTAGTTTACATTTGATGAAGTGCCCTCGGAGAGATCTCAACAGCTGCAAGATCCACGTCTCCTGTGTTTTGACAGTCCTGCAGACGGAACTTTTAGGGACACCTCTTTTTGCTGCCGGTGTGTGTGTGTGTGTGTGTGTGTGTGTGTGTTTATACATGCATACATATTTTTAAATTTTGTATTGTTGGGGTTGTTCAAGGGTAATCCAAGCATACTTTTATGACAAACTTGTAGCACAACTCTTTTTAATATTTCTAAACCATTGACTTTGTACGACGCATGAATTATGTCAATAAAACTGTTCGAAAAACCAAAAACACCGTTTCTCAGATCTATGGCCCTGTGAGCATCTCTCTAAAGGCGGGCGGGAGGGGGCGGGGCGGGGGCGGGGCGGGGCCCGGTCCGACGGGGGAGGAGCCAGGACGCCCCGCCTCCTCGGCCGCTTCCGGGAACGGGCGGGGCGGAGCAGCTGCGGAAGCCCCCAGCCGGGCAGCCGAGCCGGCGGACCCCTGGGGCCGCGGCGGCGTGCGGGCGGGCGGGCGCGGCCATGACGCGGACTTGGCTGGGCTGGCTGGGCGGTTGCCTGCTGGTGACAGGTGAGGGGTCTGCCGAGGGGCGCGGGCGGGCTCCCAGGCACGTACTGCGCGGGGGAATCCCGGGCGGGGCTCCCGCCCCTGCCAGAGGTCGCCCCTGCTCGGTCAGCCCCCTAGGCGCGTGAACTTGCCCAGGGCTGAGATCGGGCCGCCGAGGCCCCGGGCAGGAAGGCCTGCTCTTTAGGGGCCGCGCTGCGGCCGCTGCTGTCCGCCCTGTAACTGATGGGGACGCTTCCGTTCACTCGGGGGTTACAGCCGGTCCGCACTGCGGCTTAGACGCACTCTTCCTGCGGCGCCCTCTCTGCCGGTCAGCCCTTCCCGGTAGAGCTGTCTTCCCGAAAGACGTCGAGCGCCTCACCCGCAGCTGTCCAGCCCTTCCTGAGTTCCCTGGGCCTAGTCCGGGCCGCCCAACCACGCACCAGTGCTCGGCTCCATCGCCCTGAAGCCGCGCACAGCTCCTCCCCGCGGTCAGCTGCCCTGGCAGGACTTCCCCGCAGCACCGCGTCCGCCGGTCTCCACTCCTCACACCTTCCCGTGCAACCCTCAGTGCCCCACATCTGAGTCCCACCCCCGCCCCTCACCTCCGCCGTTTGGATGGCGTCTGAGTTCCCGATCGATCGATCGAACGATGCAAACCACACGATGGACTCTTTCTTCGTCCTTGAATTCCGCAGGAACCGTTCCCTCCCAGTTTCTTTCTCCTTCGCAGGCGATTTCTCCTGGGGAACATTCTAGCCTACCCAATCAGTTTCCATGAGGCCAAACCCCACGCCTCGTGTCCCATGTGTGTCAGAGTAGAACTGTGTCAGAGAAGATTCCGTAGAATCTACCATGCCTGGTTTTTCCGAAGTGGATCACCAAGCCTTTCTGATGGGGTGATCTGGGGGGGACTCAAACCCCTACCTTTGGATCCGCTGCCAAATGCCTTAACGGTGTGCAGCCCCCAGGATGCCCCTCCCATCCCAGACCTCTAAGACAAGTAGCCCCTGCTTACTCCTCTGACCGGTGGCAAGTGGGTCTGAGTAAGTCAAACAGCTGCTTAGTTTTTAAAGTTTTCATTAGTGTTGCCTTTTCTTATCTTTATTTGTCTAGCAGGTCAGAAGCATCACCTGTAAACATCTACGGGTGCTTCTGAGAATGATAACATCAGTGAATTATGCACTGCAATGTTGTGTGCAGCGTATATTCTAATGATCAGGTGTACAGAAAAGGAAAGAGTGAAAATCAGGTCACTGTAAACATGCTGCTCCCTAACTCCAATTCACCCTAAATCAAGGACTCCCTGGGCGTAGTTAAATTCATTCCCAAGTTCTCACCTCTGACAGTATCCCCTTGGAAGGTTTCAGCACAACCCCATCATTACATACCAGCTATGGATCCACCCCTGGTGGCCTAGTGCCTACACGCTGGGCTGCGATCAGAAAGGTCAGCAGTTCGAAACCACCAGCCACTCATAAGTAGAAAGGCAGGTCCTTCTACTACTCCCTTTAACACTTACAGTCTTGGAAACTCCCAGGGGTCGATCTACCCCGTCTTCTAGGGTCACTATGAGTCAGTATCAACCCGATGGCAGTGATTTTATTTGTTTGTTTTTTTAAGAATGGACCCAAGACACTTCTATTTACCTCTCTCGTGATAACAGGCAGATGGTGGTTTATTCTCTTCTGTGTGCTTTCGTATATATTTGAAATTCTTTATCATTGCAAACATTTTAAAAGTGAGCTTTGTCTCTAGCCCAGTTCTCTTCTATGGGCTCCAGGCACCTTCCTCCAGCTGTCTGTCTGATACTGCTACCTGAACCGGGATATCCCGGCATCCAGACCACAAGGCTAGTATGGGACCAGGTAAGCTAGAGTGGGTTCTAAGTAGCCTCTCCTTCTGGTGGCATCGCAGGAGAAAGACAAGCTTTCTCCCATGAACAGTTACAATCTCGGCAGTTCTACCTGGCCTTCTTGAATTTCTAGTGGTGCAGGAGCCATGCACTGAAGTCAGACGTTGAAACCACCAGTCACTCTGTGGGTAACAGATGAGGCGATCTGCCCCCAGAAGGAGTTCTAGTCTAAGAAACCCAGAGGACCAGTTCTACCCTGCCCCACTGGCTGCTCTGAGTCAGAATCAACTCAATGGCAGAGTTTTTTGGAATTTCCCTACACCAGTGGTTCTCAACCTTCCTAATGCTGAGACTCTTTCATGCAGTTCCTCATGTTGGGGTGACCCCCAACCATAAAGTTATTTTCATTGCTACTTCATAACTGTAATTTTGCTACTCTTATGAATCATCATGTAAATATCTGATATGCAGGATGTAAAGGGTCATTCCACCCCCAAAGGGGTCTGGACCCACAGGTTGAGAACCGCTGCCCTACCCCTTATGTGTCAGGAAGTCTAGAGTTCATTCTCCTGAACATCTCCCTCAATCTATCTAACCCACTCTACTCCCTCACAACTTTCCACCACCACCCACATCTCATTCCCTCCCTCTGTCCCCCTTGCTCCCAGCAATTTCTCCGCATGCTTCCTCATATCCGGTCCAAGCACCACAGCACAGTGAACAAGGCCTGGATCTGGCCCCCTTCTCCCTCTCTGCTGTCACATTTGTGTCTCTTCCTCTCCCACGGTGCCATTTTTAAGACAAGGAGCATCAGGGGAGACCCAAGTTTCTTGGGGGGGGGGGGAGGGTATGTGATCATTTTCTGGGACCGTCTTTTAGAAGAAAAGTTGCTAATGCTTTTCTTTATTTTCACAGCATTAGGCATGGTGCCTCCTCCGCAAAATGTCAGAATGAATTCTGTCAACTTCAAGAACATCCTACAGTGGGAGCCACCTGCGTTTGCCAAAGGGAACCTGACTTACACCGCTCAGTTCCAGAGGTGGGTCTGGTGGTGGTCCGGGTTGGTGGCCCCATCAATGAGCTGGACCACGGACGGGTCATGACTGGTGCCACTCATGGGTTGCAACGACACACAGAGCTGCATTGTGGAGGGAGTTTCGCCTTCTTTCCGGGAAGTCACTGCAGTTGGCTTGGCCTTGGCCTTTGTTTTTGTGGTGTCCCCGGTTTGACTGTGTACACACAGGCATGTCTACACAAAACAGGGCCTACAGTGAGCCCTGAAATAGCAGCCCTGCCCAAGCATCTGGTACCTATCGCGTAGTCAACTTCCTTGATGGTTAGTCTGCTAACTACAAGGTGGGCCGTTCAAATTTAGTCCCCCAATCTCCACACCCCAAGCCATTCCTCAGGAGAAAGATGGGGCTGTTTTCTCAGTGAAGATTTATGGTCTTGGAAACCTTCTGGGGCAGTTCTACGATGTCCCATAGGGCCATTCTGAGTCAGAATCAACTTGACAGCAGTGGGTCTCCCTGCCATTGAGTCAGTGCCACTTCATAGCGACTCTACAGGACAGGGTAGAACTGCCCCAGTGGGTTTCCGAGAACGTAACTCTTTACTGGAGTGGAAAGCCTCATTTTCCCCCACCGAGTGGCTGGTGGAGGCCACCTCTGACTGGGCTGCAGTAGGGAGACGGCGAATCCATTTCCACCCCAGCCTAATGCCAATTGCCACATGGTAGAGGTCAGACAAGCCTGTACCCTCCAACCTTCCTTTAGCCATTCTGACATCATCCACTGCTCCCGGCACGCTACTTTTCTGCTGACTTTGATGATCCGTTGTGATGGCCACACGGAACTCACAGGCAAAACTCATAGTGATGAGGTTTTGTTTAGGGAAGTTCACAGGTGACCACAAATCGGGCTCAGTAAACAGTGAGGATACAGTCATTAGTCCACAGCAGCACATCTCTTAGGCTAGCTACCAGGTTTCTCTCTCTGATCCTCAGCTGCTCAGCCATGTGGTCTGTTCGCTTCTGCCTCCGGTCTCTGGGATCCAGCTCCTCTGTTGTTTCCACGTGTCTCCTGTGCTCTGCCCCAAGGTCACCGTGGCGTGGCCTCTGGTGCCACTGGTCTCAACCTCGGCCACGTTAAGCAGAGAGGGTTCTCGAATGGTGCTTCTTCCTGAATGGTCCCAGGATATTCTCTCTCTCTCTCTCTCTCTCTCTCTCTCTCTCTCTCTCTCTCTCTCTCTCTCTCTCTCTGCCTTTGAGATGGCTCTCTTATCCACAGAGCAATGGCAACTAAAGCTGACCAATCCCCTCCTTTAGTGTCTCACACACGCTACTGGAGTAACCCCCCACCCCCACCCCTGGCAGTCATTTGGTGGAAGTTACAGAGACATGGTTAGAAGGGTCAAATTAAGAAATTTCACGTCGCCACAAGTCATCATTGGCTCGCACCTTCCCTGTTGTAATAGCAGTGCTTGGTTCGGTGGCCCTTGTTAATGGGGAGGCAGTGCCTGGATTCCCAGGGCTTCCTCGGCGTAGAAATACAGACTGAGCAGGACTTGCTCTGAAGCAAAGGGAGCCTGGCTGGGCATGTCTTTGAAGAAGAAACTTAATTCCTAACTATGTGGTTGCTCTTTGTTGACGCTGTGCGCCTGACTGAGGATTTAGATCGCGCAGGCACAGGGTGGCCAGGAGGAAGACCCTCACCCCACAGGGCATGCTGATGAATGGAGACAACTGGGGAGGGGGAAAGCTGTAAATATGGGGAGTGGGTTATTTTGTTGATTGCAGATGACAATATTTTCAAATGAAATTAAAATGAACTAGTAAGAACAAAATGGTTGCCAAACAACCGCTAAGCTGACTGGGGTTAGAACGCCCATGAGTTTATCTTTCTGCTTTTGTAGTTATAACAGCTTCCAAGATGTGTGCAACAGAACCGCCTTGACGGAATGCCACTTCTCAAGCGTTTCCAAGTACGGTTACCACATCTTTCGAGTCAGGGCTGAATTTGCAGATGAATATTCAGACTGGATCAACATTACTTTTTGCCCTATGGATGACAGTGAGTCATTTTGTTTCCCATTTCATTAAGGTGTCGTCTTTCCTCCGTTTTGTGTTTGTAATCCCATTGGTTGGTCCATTGATGAAAAGTCTGTGAGTGCCCACAAGGTGGCTGGCCTTACACAAGGGGCTGAAGGGAACAGAATAAATAGCCTTAAGTTCCTGGGGAAGGCAAAAAGGGGGAAGGGAAATACCAACAATGAAAGTTCAGCCATCTTAAGCTTTTGCAAACAGCTTTCCATCCACACAACGACCTGGCCCTCTGGTTGCTGGCAGTGATCCAAGTGGGAGCCTTCGTTGTTCTCTTCTCCCTCTTAGTAATTAGAAGTCTGGCCAGCACTCCTCACCTACCCAGTGGCCAGAGACACACACCTCCCAGCTCCCGTCCCACACCCACACCCCGCCAGGCCCTGTCTGATGCCCGAGCCATGCACGTGTGGCCTGAGCACTGTATACGTTATGCTGTGTCTGGGAGCATGTAGACTTCCCCTCATCAGATCACAGCCCTGGCCACCCCTGGATGAGTGGGAACTTCATACCTAGCCAGCCATCCTGTCCCCAGCCACCTTCTGGGCCTGAAAGAATTCCTTTTAAGAACAAACCTTCTTCTGGTGCCAAAAATAGTGGGAGCTGATCTTGAAAGACTTTTTCTGAGGAGTTGGCTTTTGAACAAAGACCTAAATGAGGTGAAGGGGCAGCTATGTGAGTATTTGGAAGAAACATTTGGGACAAGGACAGCTTTAGACTTTGCTAGGGAAAAACATGTATTTGGTTATTATATATATAATAAAGTACTACTTGCAGCTTCTAACTATCAAGAAGAACACACAAATTTTTTAAAAATTCAATCCAGTAGAAAGCAGAAAAAAAACCATGCCCCAAAAGGGCAGTTTTTAACAGAAAATAAGACAGTGTGATTAAAATAGTTCCAAACCTATAAAAAAGCACAACAAACGTACATGAATTAACCCAATTAATAAAGATTAAGATTAAAAGATATTATTTTAAAGAAGTAAAATCTACGTATTCTTAGTGACATACATACATCAAGGACATAGCTACAGTACATCATAGAGGAGCCGATTAAATTTTATGCATCGTTTTGAAAAGTAAATGTTAGAGGAAAATTTTGATAATATGATTTCTGATTGCCATTTCTCGTTTTGTCGTGCTTAGCTGCTATTGGACCACCTGGAATGCAAGTAAAAGTGCTTGCTGATTCGTTACATATGAGCTTCTTTGCTCCCGAAGTTGTGGGTGAACATGAAACGTGGACCATGAGAAATCTGTATAGTTCATGGGTGTATAATGTACAATACTGGGAAAATGGCACTTCCAAAAAGGTAAGCTCACTCGCCCGTGCTCTTTGCTGAGGTTTTGGCCGCGATGATGGGAACGACGGCGATGATGATGGGAAAGGAGACCATTCCAGACAGCAACTCGTAATTGGTCGCATGCGGTTACACGTCTGGCTGCCAACCACAGATTGGCAATTTGAAACTACCAGCCACTCCCAGGGAGAGAGTCACTATGAGTTGGCATAGACTTGATAGCAGTGAGTTTGGGTGGTGGTGGTGGTGGTGCGGGGGGGGGGGGGGGGCGTGGTGGTGGGGTGTGTGTGTAGAGCGTCTACGTTCTGGAAGACGTCTAAGAACTTCTGAAAGCAGAAGCTCCCCAGTCTGGGAGATGATCTGGATTTCTGACTCAGGCTTCCCACAAGGCAGAGGAAGAGACAGCTCCCAGGATGCTCGTTGACAGTGAAAGTGGCACTTGGTCCCCCTAAAGGGAAGTTGCAAGAGAAGGTAGAACGGAGCCAGCAGTTGACAGCAAGAGCCTAAAATCAGATGAGTGACTACTATTTCCAGGCACCCACCCTGTTGCCCCACAAACACCACAGGTCGGTCAAGTCTATGATCAGGGCAGCCCCATTTCTGGGGGCCCTGGTTGAACAGGGTCACACATTACCTTTTAGACCCCTCTTTCCCATTGCTCGTCTCTACAGTAGACAGGAGGGAGGAAAAAGAACTTGAGGACATGTTCTTGCATTTCTTTTTTTACTAAATCTTTTCTTAATTGCCACAAAATTCACATGTCACATAATTCAATAGCTCAATCATATTCAGACGAGTTGTATGATTACCACTGCAACCAATTCTAGAACATTTCCTTCTTTCTCGTACTGTTAGCCCCCATTTCCCTCCACCTTCCCCTGCTGTATCCTTAGGCAATTATTTACCTGGTTCCTGATGTTATAGATTTTCCTATCCTGGATTTCGTATACAGAGAAAACACAAAACAACATCAAGATACATAAAGCAAGCAAAACACTAACTACAATGACAAACTAAAATCGAAAAACCTCAGTTGAAAAGAAAGCATTCTTTCCTGCTCTCTTCCTTTCTGGCCATTTAGAGGGTAGCCATTGAGTGTATAGCACTGCACATTTTTTGCAATACTCTGGATTTCAAGAAATGAAAGCCTAAGTTTGGTTGTGAGGTGTTTTTTGTTTTGTTTTATTTAGTTATTAGAAGTAATAACGTAATCTTTGTGTAATCCAGTAGAGAGGTAGAATCCAAATCAGGCCCTCAACTGGACTCTCCTATAATAAAGAAATACAGACATGGCAGCCCCACCCACGAAAGAAAAGGAACTTCCCAGAGCAGTATTCCAGGGTCACTCTCTGTTGATGTTTCTATTCGTTTCTACAACACAGTTTACATGGCAAGTAATCCAGGAAGCTGGACTGCCCGAAGAGGGATGAGTCTCAGAATAGGAGGCAGATTCATGAGCAGCAAGGAGCATGCAGATGACCTACCTTGCTTGCAGAATGCCCTAAGGGACTGGAAGCACCGGGTGATGAAGATCAAAGACTACAGTACAGATTACCCCTCAACATGGAACAATCATCCTTACAACTGAACCAATAGCAATAGCATGGTAAATGGAGAAAGACTGCAGCTGTCAGGGTTTCACTTTCTTTCTTGTATCTACAGTCAACGCCCATAAAGCAACAGTTAAGAAGTGAAGCAACCTACTGCATTGGGCAAATCCCCTACCAAAGACCTCTAAAATTGTGGAAGAGCAGTGATGTCACTTTGAGGGCAAAGGTGCATTTCCAGTCACCTAAGCATGTAAACGCTGGGCTATGAATAAGGAAGATTGAAGAGGAAGTGATGATGCCTTTAGATTTTGGTGAAGAATATTGAAGATACCATGAACTTCCAGAAGAATGAGCAAATCTGTCTTGGAAGGACATTCAGGAAAGACTCGTCTCTGGAGAAGGACGTCATGCTTAGAAAAGTAGGTGGTCACAGAATCAGAAGACGAATGCGATGGACTGACACAGTGGCTGCAAGAATGGATTCGAGCATCGCAATGATTGTGGGGATGGCACAGGGCCAGACAGGGTTTTATGCATGTAGTCAGCATGCGTCAGAAACAATTCAACAGCACCTAACACCAACAATTTCTATTAAGAAATGATAAACTATGGAAAGTTACACTTTTAGGAGTCCTTGGGTCACTCAAGGAGCTCTGGTGGATTAGAGAACTGCACGTTGAGCTGCTAACCGCAAGGTCAGCAGTTCAAAACCACCAGCCCCTCCATGGGAAAAAGACAAGTCTTTGTAGTCCTGTAAAGATTTCCAGTCTCAGAACCCCTGAAGGGCAGTTGTACTCTGTCCGATAGGGTCGCTATGAGTCAGAATCAACTGATGGCTGTGAGTTGAGTGTGACCCAAAGGAGCCCTGGTGCCATAGTAGGTTATGAATTGGGCTGCTAACCACAAGGTTGGCAGTTCAAAGCCACCAGCCACTCTGGGGGAAAGATGAAACTTTCTGTGCAATAAAGATTTATAGTCTCAGAAACCTTCAGGGGCAGTTCTCCTCTGTGCTGAAGAGTCGCTGAGTCAGAATCAACTCGATGACAGCAGTTTCTTTTCAGGGTGGTCCAAGTAGCATTTGACTGCTAAGCAAAAGTTCAGTGGTTCACCCCGCACCTTTGAAGACAGACTTACTTAGCAATCAGCTTCTGAAAGACCACGATCTGGAGAACCTCTGAGTCAGTTCTTTTTGTCCTCATTGGGGTCCCATGAGTCAAAATTGGCTTGATGGCATCTGGGTTTGGTTTTTAACCCCCTTTGGCGAGTGATTGTTTTGTTTTTGTAGAGTCTCTCAATTCCCTTTATTTTGAGAGGAAATTTTTAGTTTTCCTAAGTTAGGAACTTATAAACAAATATTATATATATTTAAATTTAAACTCCTATCAGCCATGTAGAGGCAGGCTGGGTTGGTGCTCCGAGGTGTACCACCCGATGGAGCAGTGATTCATGGGAAACCCTGGTCAGCCAGGATGGGAAGTGCCCTAGTGACCGCGAAAGAAAAGCACATTGGGTCTCATTGTGAATGACTGTTTTTGTTTTGGGGTTTTTGTTTTTGTTTTTTGCAAAATGGGGCCGTAGAATGGTTTGCATGTTCTGTCTGTCAGAGAATTCAGCAGAGGAGATGGCTTGTCACATACAACACAGTTATCCTTGACAGCCCGACCTCCTTGGGTGCGCCGCAGAGAATGGGCGTGGCTGCAGCCTTCTGCTCCTTCCTGGTTTGAGCCTGAAGGAATCCTGATTGGTCGGTGTAAGGCAAGATGATGGGGTCCCTTCGCTGCTGAGCCGCGTTCCTCTTTGCGCTTCTCTTCCTAGTTTCAAATGAGTACTCCGTATGATTTCGAAGTCCTCCGCAATCTGGAGCCACAGACAACTTACTGTCTTCAAGTTCGGGGGTTTCTTCTTGAACGGAACAAAAGTGGGGAGTGGAGTCAGCCTATCTGTGAGACAACGACCAACGATGGTAAGTGCAAATGGCGCCATTTGTATCTCAGTCTTTCCTGGACATCTTCCTTAGCGTTGTAGACATTTACTAGGTGGGGCGGCTCTTTAGATAGCATCGTATCCTGCAAACCTCGATTTGGGAACTCGGATTCTTGTTAGTTATCGTTGAGTTGACTCTGACTCACAGGGCCTGCGGTAAAACAAAACAAAGTGTCCTGTCCTAACACGTTGTGTTAGTTCGGGTTGATTAGATAAACAAATCCCGTGACACGCAGGTACGTGTGTGAGAAAGAGCTTTGTATCAAGAAGCAATAATGTATCGAGCAAACATCCCAGCCCAGTCCAGATCAAGTCCGTAAGTCCGATACTAGTCCCTAAGTTCCTCTTCAGACCCCCGCAGCCACAATCAACGATGCAGAAGGCAGGAGAGCACAGGCTGCTGGGTGCAATGGGCTTGTGGATCCAGAGGGCGGTGGCTGCATCACAGGGCTCGCAGGCCTCAGTGTGGCTCCCCAGCAGGCAGTAGAAATTCTAAAGAGAAGAGCTGGCTTCCAGCAAGCCATTTAAGCTGTGGACTGACTGACAGGCGGAACTCCACCTACTTGTTCCTAAGGAGCCATGTTGGCGCCCAAAACCCTAACTCTCACAGGCAGCTTCATGATCTTGGATATGTGTGAGCCCGTTGTTGAGGCCAGGGTGGCAGCTCATCTCACTGTGGGTCTGCCTCATTGTGTGCTGGCCTCACTTTAGCAAGCACGAGGTCCTTCTCCAGCAATTGATCTTCCCTGAGGGCATGCCCAAAGTAAGCAAGACCGGCTCACCGTCTTGACGTCTAAGGAGGATTTGGGCTGTATTTCTTGTAAGACTACTGGAATATTAAGTGGAAGATGGAGGAATAGAAGCCCAGAGCGTCAGCAGTAGCTAGGATGTCAGATCCCAAGTTGACGACTTCCATTAGTCAGGATGTCGCCTGGGCGCTGTTCCACAGCTCATTCACTCCATGACCGTCTTCACCAGGAAGAAACACATCTGTGAGTTAAGCATGGTGAAAGTATGGATTAGAAGGCACCGTCCTTTGATTCTGGCAAAGGAAACACAAATTCACGGGTGAACTAAGGTCACGCTGAGCCCTCCAGGCCATGAACCAGAAAGGTTATGAGGTCACTGCCAACATGAATTAAAACTCAAAGGAAGGGGATGCTAGGCGATGAAGAAGGAGTTTCCTCCCAGCCTCTTCTGCCAAGCTCATTCATCAGGGAAACACTGAAGGCATATCTCCTATGAGCCACCACCACCTGTCCGCCAGCATGTCCTCCTGTGATGGTGCACATATGACCATGATACTGGAAGTTCTACCACTGCTGTTTCCTATGCCGGCAGGGTCACAAGAAAGAAGTACAGCCAGAAGGCTCCTTAGAAGCCTGCAGGGCTCAGGGCAACTCTAGTTGCTCCTTTGGGATATAGCATCAGGAAGCCCCTTCACTGGCAAGAAACTGTCCAGGAGAGTGGATGGCCACAGTCACTGGCTCAAGCCTTTAACCAGCAATCATGAAAATGGGGCAGGCCCAGTCAGCACTTCACTCTCTTTTATGGAAGGTCACCAAAAGTAAGGGGCCTGAGAGCAACAACACCTGTGTGCCTAGCCTGAGAGAAGTGCTTCACGAAGCCAGAGGTGACTGTTGTGGATGCAGCCCGAGGGCCAGCGCACTGTTTCGGGGTTCTTTGCTTTGCCTCGTGTAAGTGTGACGTGGCATTTCCCTTTAAAATGACTTGTCCTACCAATCTGTGTTCATAGCAGCATTGTTCACATAGTCAAAAAGTGGGAATGACTTCAGTACTCGTCAACCTGTGGATGCATGCGAGCTGGTATAAGGGTAAGTCAGAAAGTGTGGCTACCAGTGCTCCAGTTTGTAGATGTTGAGATGTCTTCATGAATGGTCTCTCGTTTCCCTCTCCGAGTCCTAATACCCATTCCAGTGCCTACACAGAACTCACAGACAAAATCCATGGTTAAAGAGTGTCTTCAGGAAGTTGATAAGCTAAATGCTAATGAGAAATGCTCAGGCATGAGGTGTGTATCAGAACATGTTACAAAGTTCTGTCAAGTCTGGTAATAAATACCCCCAAAGCATATAAGCCTCAGGCAAAGGCCCGTGGGTCAGCAAACCCAGCTCCCTGAATGAAGTGCCCAGAGGCCTCCCACTCCAGTAAGCCTCACCCCATAGGTACTCAGCTCCAGTTCTGTGGGTCAGCAAGTCCAGCTTCCCCAATCACATGCCCAGAGGCACCCTACTCTGCAAGCCCACACAAAAAACACGGTTTTACTTGCTCTGTGAATTGGAAAAGGGCATCGTTCTGCTCCCTGCTCGGGCTCCTGGTTCTGCTACTGCTCCTCTGATGTTGTAGCTGTCTTCTGGATCCAGGGGGTTCACTGTGCAGGGATCTCAGGTTCAGAGGACGCACTCCACTCCTGGGTCTTGCTGGTAATGAGATCCCTCCTCCTGCTTCTCAGAGGGCTCATTTTATACAGAGCAGGATGTCACTCAGGGAATCCTGTTCACAGTTACTCACAGGTGAATCCTACCAGTATCTCCTCCCACCTTCTTACCAAACTCGCCAAAGGTCATTTGGTAGGCATTAGAGACTTTGGCTGGGAAAAAAAGGCACTTTAAATAATTCACTGCCCCTGCATATGCCTGGGTTTGTTTGTTTATTTGTAAGTTTAAACTTGTCTCTGTGATCAGTGGATAGGCAAGTTCTCTGGGTAATACGCATGTCTTACTCTCATTCTAGTACTTAAAAATCAAACAGCTCCATTCAAAACAGTGGCTTCGGAGGGGATCAGCTGGGCCAGTGAAATTCAAGGCAGGGAAGGCTATGGTAACTGTTTGGGGGGTCATGTTGTTATCTCTTCTTGAAGAGAGATCATAAGGACTTCGTCTGAAGAAGCTGTAAGAAAACGGAAAACTGCGTTCGTGAGAAAAAGATGGGGGAGGCTGCACCACCCCTGGTGCATTAAGACAGTGCGCCTGTTCCTCTTTCCAGGGCAGCAAGGACTGCGCTGTGACAATTTCCTGGAGAACCCGCAGCCCGTGCCCCCCACAGCCCTGATCTTGCCCTTTGCACTACTTTTGGTTCCCACAATTCAAAGAGTATTTCAAAGAAACGGGTTTCCCAAGCCCCTCCCCCCCCCAGATAACAAAAGGGCCACTTCGATGTGATATCAATTGAAGAGCCCAGAGGCAGGATTTTTGTTAGTGGTGCTCGGTGCCCTCGAGTCATTTCGGATTCGAGCAGTGATTTGTAGGACAGACTGAAGCTGTGCCCAGCCCTGCGCCATCCCCACGAGTGTTCCCAGAGGTGAGCCCATGGTCGCAGCCACTCCATCAGTCCCCCTTTCTGAGGGCCTCGTGCTGAAGGGAAGGGCCTGGGACCGTGAGGAGACCAGGGACATTGTTTGGGACGCAGTGTCTGCAATACACGGGTTGAGTGCAGTGGGCCCGGGCGGGGTATGGGGGTGGGGGGTGGGGCTCCTACAAGTTGGCAGAAGACATTGACCCAGAACAGGGTGGATCATGGCTACACTGCAAGGAGGAAAAGTAGGCCAGAGTCCTTGCTGCTTTTTCACTACGTGCATCTCAGCAACAAGGCCAGAACCCAGGCTTTGAAGGAGACACAAGTAAAGGGAGAAGCTTGTTGGAAACAACTCTGTCAACTTCCTCGAACCAGCCCCTGTGTTTTGCCCTGAGTGGGATGGCTAAAATAGTGTAGCCATTGCAACTGAGCATGTCCATAGCACAAACCTGGCCCACTTGGTTCACCCCACCCCCGTTATCTCTGGCAGACACACTCCCCTCCTGGATTATCGCCATCATCCTCATTGCCTCGGTTTTTGTGGTCTTCCTCCTGGTCCTCAGCTGCTTTGCCTCCATTTGGTTCATTTACAAAAAGACAAAGTACGCGTTCGCCCCTGGGAATTCTCTTCCACAGCACCTGAAAGAGGTAGGTAAAGCGTGGCAGTATGATGGAGCTCAGAGAGCTCTGACGGTAAGGAGTTTTCTTTGTTGACTCAAGAACGCCTGGCCCTGGTTTCCCTGGAGAATACCATGCATTCCCACTGGATCATCGCCTTGCACGATATTCCCGCTGCAGGGAAGCTTGTGGTCCAAAGAAGCATCCAAAGGAAGGAGGCAAAGTTTTGTTGTAGGCGCCCCACCCTACCCCTCTCAACCTGGACAGCAGTCTTCCTCCCGCCTTCACTTCCCAAAGCCCCAGGGCCTCAGAGGAAAGGGGAGGAGTGGAGCTCTAGGTGGGGAAGATGAGGAAGGAAAAACTGCAGGCCAAGTGCCAGCGAATGAGCCGAGGTGGGAGGTGGAAGTTTCCACTTTGAATATCTTAGAGTGGTTGAAATCCCGGAGCAGTTAAATGTGTATCCTAGTCTTTAGGAGAGCTATGTTCTAAAAGTTCGGAAAATGTGCTGAGAAAATTTGGAAATTGATATTGGTGATGTTGGCGCAACATTGGGAATATAATGTCACTAAACGGTACACTTAAAAATGGGAAGTTTGGTTATCTATCCACTTCTCGCTTAGCAACAGTTCCAAAGACAAACGTTAACCAGCCTTGCTTCACGCCTTGGCATTTATAGCTGCCAAATGTATGTCACGTTGATGTGCAGACTAGTCGGCTAATAGGACTTTTTCTACTACTGTTATACGTGAGATAGATATTGAGATCGTTGACGAGTGAGGAGTGGGTATATATATTTTCCACTGTTTTTATAAATGTTTTCAAATATGAGGGCACACGACTAGACACCGCAGATCTGAAGAAACCCATGAGAAATGAGATTCTGACTAGACGCCGGCATTTGAAGATGAACATATGCCGAGCGCAGGCCTGCGATGAGCCTGCCTGCCATCGGATTCCCCAGGAAACGGACTCTGGTGGAGAGTTACACTCAGAAAGCTTCATGGGAGGGGTCCCATCTGTAAGGGGCTATGGGCAGTCCAGTCCCTAGGGCTTTGGAGTTGGAATAGCCCTTCACGATGTCCCCAGCTGAGGCAGCAGGGTTGCTGAACCTTCTGCCCCATGCTGCCCTAGAGAGTAGCGGCCCCCTTCAGTCAAGAGAGCTCCTGGGAGAGAAACTCACCTCTGAGGCATCAGCAACCGCACTCCCAGCCTCGTGCCCGGGAGAAATCCAGGAAACACACTCAGCACTCACGACAGTTCACACTTGGCACCACTGGCAGCCCTGGGAACAAGCTGTTCCGGGAGGGGCGTGGATTTCTTTTCCTGAGGACAGTTCCACACAACTCCAGCTTCCCACCCCTACAGTTGGTCTCAAGACTAATGTCCCCCAGCCCCTCCTCTGCTGTTCCCTCTAGAGTCACCTCTTTCTCGGTGACTGGCGTCTGCTGACACACACTGCTTATTGGATTGGGTGGTCCACGCCCTCCTCCCTGAGAGATCTAGCTACCATGCCTGTCACAGGCAGCGGGTGGTCTCCTTGTCCATGTGCCCAACATGGTTGTTATTAGGTGGCGTTGGGTCAGTTCTGGCTCGTATCGACCCTGTATACCACAGAACAAACCCCGGCCCGGTTCTGCACCATCTTCAAAATTGTTACGTTTGAGCCCATTGCTGCCCATCTGTCTTGTCAAGCGCCTTCCTCTTTTTCCCTGACCCTCTACTTTACCAAGTGTGATTTCCTTTTCCAGGGACTAGTCCCTCTGGCAAGCCCTGATGGCACAGCCCTGGGCTGTGATCCAGAAGGGCAGCAGTTCAAAACCACCAGCCACTCCTTGGGAGAAAGACGAGGCTTTCTGCTTGCATGCTTAGTAAACAGCTACAGTCTCAGAAACCCACAGGGCAGTGGGTTATAGGGTCACTGTCTTATAGGGTCACTATGAGTCTGCATCGTGAACTCAATGGCAGTGAGCTTGAGTCCCTCTTCATAACCTGCCCAATGTATATCCGATACGCTTCTAAGGAGCATGCTGGCCGTACTTCTTCCAAGACAGATGTTTGTTCTTCTGGCAGTACATAGTATTTTCAAGATTCTTCACCAGCACCCTCATCCCGATGCAACACTCCTTCTCCTGCCTGCCTGCCTGCCTCATGTCCAAGCGGGGCAGCGAGTCCTTGAGGTCTGCCATGGCTCCATATGGGCCCTGGTGTCCTGTGACAGCAGTCTCACCTAGATGACCAGCGCAAGGACCTCAGCTGGCCAGCATGGCGACTCCTTTCATTGCCTGTTAGTTTCTTGGCACAAGGAGCCTAAAAGGAGGAGGGAGCAATCACAGTTTAAAATTTAATGGGACTCTTACTGTGCTGGTTGGTGGATATGCCACCCTCCCCTCTAGACCTGGGACCAGTCGACATTTTCTTAGAACAGATGCTATGTATTTTAACCTTGTTGGATCATCAGAATGTTGATGTGGCTACTTACGTAAGCCTCTAAAAGTCTAGAAGCCATTCTTAGCGTGTGGTCTGTGCATAAGGAGGCAGTGGCCAGGATTTGATCCATGGGCCGTTTGTCAATCTCTGCCATCTTACAATTGCAAGAATGCCAACTACAGTGGTCCACCACAATGGCAGCACCACTCCTATCCCAGGTGTTCTACCTGTTGGAGGTGCCAAGGCATTGATGCCAGTGCGTTGCAAGGACTGGAGGACAGTGCCCCCATACCTAGGTGCCATCTCCCAGCTGGCATCCTGACTGTACCTTCAGCAAACCCCTCCAGTCCTACCAGGCTGGCAGTGTGTGACATAATCTGTGGTTCCCGTGGGGTGTGCTCACTCCTGACCATCCTTGCTGCCAACAGGGCGCTTGGTCCGACGTGATGTCATGTGGTTCCTGTGCCAAAGAAGCAAACAGGGCTCCATCGCAAGTCCTCGGCGATGCTAGCAGAGACCTTGCAAGAAAGAGTGGCCAACCATGGCCATGGTGTTCACTCCAGTCAAGATGCATCACCGCCTCTGAGAGACGGTGGAACCAGTTTGCTTCCAGGGCACTAGTAGGTCTCCGTAGGAAGTGGGAGCCTCTGCTCTGAGGCCCTGCATGGCCTCCCCTTCTCTGCCACCACATTCCTCTGCCCATGAACCCATAGAAACACATAGCAGTGGCCGATGGCCGAGCTAACTGATGTCAACTGCTTACATTCTCTGGTCTGCTTGGTGGTTTAGACCCCCCTCCCTTCCAGGTGCATATGCTCAGGTGGGCGTTCTCTCTGCCAGATACACCCACAGGCCCATCCACAGGTTTCCTGACCCTTTGATCATCCAATATTTCTTCTAGGCCCCTGTGTTAGGGTTCTCTAGAGAAAACAAGACCAGGACACTTATGATTTTATAGATAGATAGATAGATAGATAGATAGATAGATAGATAGATCATAAAGAAGTAAACAGCTAATTAGTCTATAGAGCAGTACAAATGGCTCAGTGTAACTCATTTCCGTGAGACAGCTAATACACTGGCAGTCCTTCAAGTCATGAGGGCTGCCTGGTACAAGTCAAGGAAGCAGACAGCTGTGTCCTCTGTAGAGCAATTCAGGCAATCCGGCCACAGGCAGCAAATAGCAAGGCAGGTCACCAACAGTCAGCCAAATGACAGAGTTTGACTGTCCCCAGCTCAAGCGATGTATGCTCCAGTAGCATGACAAAGCAGGTTTTGAAGGAACCTCAAACTACAGCCACGCAGTCCACGGGTTGGGTGTCCCACAGGTAATGTAGCTCACAAGTTGAGGCAGAGAACCAGCTAAGACAGCCGCACACTGGTCCAATCATCAAAGAGCAAGAGACAAGAAAGGTGAGACTCGCCGAGCCATTAATCTCTCTGCCCTTCCGTTGATCCCATTTGTGTTCATTGGCCAGGTTGGCGCAATAAAAACCTACCTATCACAGCCTCTAACCAACCAGCCCAGCCACTAGCCCTCTGAGGATCCTAATCTCCGGCTACTTTTGCTATATAAAGGGTATGACCAAACACTCAGCTCAAGCTCTGCCTTTAAGTAGGCTTTCTCCTCTCCATGGCCTTCCACACCTCCCCAGTGCCGGGATGCTGGTCAACAGCAGCCTGCCTTGTGGGGCGGCCGCTTGCGATGCCTATGAGATAAGTTTGATGCTTCCCTCCATCTTCAGCCAGTAAGAAGGCCCCCTCAGAGAATGCGATCCCGGGTGTGCCCAGAAGACAAGGCTCCAGTATATCAGTGTGTACTGTGGGAGTCTGAGCCACCTGTCTGTGCAGCTGGCATGCACCCTCTGACCCACAGTTGGGACCCAGTGGGTCTGAGAGGCCTCCCAGTGGCCACATCCTGACCTGGCACCCCACAGGCAGACATTCTGGAGTTCTCTACTGTAGGCGGCCAGGTCCCAGAACTCCAGCGGTCTGCATAGTGATTCTCCTGAGGCTTCCCATCAACTCCAGCAAAAAGGGTTGCCAAGCCAGAGTAGAACTGTTCACGGGGTGGGGGGGTTCTCGACTGTCACTCTACAGTGACCTTGCCGCTAACTGGACCCAGTATCTTGACCCCCGCCCGGAGCCTGCAGGGGCTGCCAGGCCACAGTCACCAGGTGTGATGATTGAGTTGGCATTGAGAGATAATGCCGGCACTTCAGATCCTGTCAGCCAGTCACGAGGTGGTGGCACTGCTTGCCCCATAGTCCATACCTGCTGCTCTGGGCCCCATTCAGAACTGGCAGCCTTCCCAATCACTCGATAAATGTGTTGAAGCAGTGTTGCTAAACATGGGAGAGACACTTTTAGTCCCAAAGGGGCCAAAAAACACAATGGGAAGTGCAAGATCTGATCACTTATCCTTGGCCTTGGAGGGGATGTCCCAGCATACCCCACACAGTGCGACCCCCCAAACCACTGGGGCAACAGGCCCTGACTCCTCAGTGTTGCACACCTTCTGAAAGCATGTCTGACCAAGGCCTCCAGGGAGCTTGCCGATTCTCGCTCTTGCAGCCCGTTGTTGATGGGAAGGAGTCCCTGGGTGGGGCAAAAGGAGTCCCTGGTTATTTTAACAAAAACATTGGAGCTGATCTGAACTCCCTTGGAGGTGCCTTAGAAGAAAAGGCTGCTGACATGCTTCTGGAAAGTCACAGCCATGCAAATTCCCCAGGAGCGCAGTTCTGCAGACCTCCAGTTTGGGTTGATAATACAGTTAGGGCTTGGTCCCAACACTGACTAGTTAGTTGACAGCCTGCCCTGTAAAGGGCAAGTAGCCTTGGCCAAGGCAACTGTCTGCAAATGTCAATTCTTGAACTTGGCAGTGAGCTATCCCAGCTGCAGGTGTTCCCAGGAGCTGGAGGAATGAGTGTCTCTGCTGTAAGGTCTTTGAACAGTGCAGGATGCCACCGCTAGGAAGAAAGTGGGCATGGAAGCATGTACTTCAGAGTGTCTTCCAAAACTCCAGACTCACTGCCATCGAGTCAATGCCGACCCATAGTGACATTCTCCCCACCCCGGAGTTCCTGAGACTCACTGTTCACAGGAGTGGAAAGCCCAGTCTTTCTCCCTTGTAGCTGCTGGTGATTTTGAACTGCCTACCATTCGGATCACAGCCAACACATAACCCCTACACCACTTCTGAGTGTCCACAACCTTCAAACAGCACCAGGGAGACAATAGAATCTACTTAGAGGCAAGCTTTTGATAAGCTACATTGGCAACAGGAAGAACAAAAAGGGCCAGACCCTTGACTTTGAAGGTGTTTTGTTAACTGAGAACCGAGAGGAAGCCAAGCCCTGCCCCTGCCATTCTGGGGTCTGACGTTGCCATCAAAGAGGCTGGCCAGACAGGAAAGGTCAGAAGAAACAGGTGTTCTTCCTGGCAAACTAGAGCTGGAAATAGCCACAGTAAAGGGGCCCTTTGAAATAACTCTCGCTGCCGAGGCCAGAAGACTTTGCTGCAGAGTGCCTGTGGAGCCAGCCTCGGTAACATCCAAGAGACAGGCATTCTTCCTCTGACCGCCTCACCTCTTACCCTATGAATCCATTGAGTCTGCAGATTTGGGAGGCTCCCCTCCCACCAGCGTCCTGTTCCGACAAACGGAGGTCTACACAACTATCCTTTGCCCGCTTGCTCTCTTTCTCCTGCCATCCTAAGAGATCCATACTGAAGTATGAAATGCAGCTGCCTGCTGCTTAAGTTCATACAATTAAGTCATAACACAGGACCCAGTGTGGAAATTACATGAACAGGAGAGCAGATGAATCAGTTCAACACGGAACAAGGAGTCGGTGGCCAGAGGGAAGGGTTAATGCCCATATTTAAAGACGATGTCTCCAAGTGGCTATGGATTGGGCTGCTAACAAGGTCAGCAGTTCAAAGCCACCAGCTGTGGCTTTCTACACATACTTTGGACGTGTTTTCAGGAGGGACCAGTCCCCGGAAAAGGCCATCATGCTTGGTAATGTAGAGGGGCAGCGACAGAGAGGAAGGCCCTCATCAAGATGGATTGACACCGTGGCTGCAACAGTGGGTTCAGACCTAAGAAAGGATGCTGCAGGATCGGGCAGCGCTTCGCTCTGTTAACATCGGATCACTGTGAGTCAGAACCATCTCAGTGGCACCTAACAACGAAGAGATAAAGTCCCAGGAACCCACAGGGACAGTACTACTCTGTCCTCCGGGGTGGAACTTGACTCCATGGTAGTGAGTTTTTTGCATTTAAGAAGAAAAACATGGAGAATGTCAAGCCCTCAGGTATTTCAGGAAACACTTATGGGCACGTTTGCTGTTCAAAACAGCTAGACTAACATGTCCATCAACACATAAAGTGGAGCAAGACAGCGTGTGCATAAGAGCGTGATGAAGTGCGTACTCAGCCTTAATGAGAAACACATTGCTGACGCACGCCGCAACTCAGCTGAGCCCTGACAGCATGCAGAGGGAAACACATCAGCCACAGACAGCCACATAGTCTGATCTCCATAAGCAAACGTACAGGAACCCGACCGTATCCATGGTTACCGGGGGTGGGGAGGAGGGGGTAAAGAGAGGGCGTGCTGTGGGTCGAACTGTGTCCCCCTAAACATGTGTCGACTGAGCAAGGCCATGAGTCTCGGGCTTATAAAAGTATCCTCCGTCTTGCGAAGCCATTATGCTCTGTGTTGTGAGTCCTAACTTCTCGGAGGCAAGATGCTAAGGAGATGGGATACAATTGTCAGGATGCGGTTGTTTATTGAGTCAATCCTTTGGATTCCGTATTTGTCGATTTACCTACCTGCTAAAACGTAATGGCAGTCCCCAGATCGATGCTTGCGGCCGACTGTGGCCAGCGCAGAATGGTGAGAAGCTTGAGCCATCAGCGGGCACATGTCCAGCCGAGGCTGAGCGCGGCAGCGACTGCCTTCTTGCCCCAGGCTCACGCGGGGAATGTCACCTCCATGCCACGTTCTTCACATCTTGGGCTTTTTGCTGGGGCTGGGGCTGGGGCTCTTTCAGTTTGCCCTAAGCATGGTGCTGAAGCGCTGCTGAGTAAGCAGGAGACTGGTGTGGCTTGTGTAGAAAAGACACGTCGGCTAAGCTTCCTTCAGTTATAGGGCTGTTGGCCGTGAGTCCCATGCTCGCGAGTCAGCAGTGTCTTTACACAGAAACAGATACACAGCAGTTCATGGAGCGATCTGTGCTCCACGGGACCTCCTGTGGGTTTCGGAGGCTGTAACTCTGTACGGGAGTACAAAGCCCAGTCTCTCCCACAGAGCTGCCGGTGTTTTTGAACTGCCAACCATGCAGGTCCCAGCTAACAGAAACCTAACCTTCTATTTCTGCTAAGAGTAATAGTTCCATATTTACTAATTCAGTATTCACAGTAACTAGAGAGGACCTAACTCTCACACCTAACAGGAATGTAAGCAATCTGTCTTAAATTTGCCAGTAGCCCCGTGTTCTTAGAAAGGTCAGAAGAACAGAATGAAGTCCGTCGCAATCTAGGAGGTCGTGAGGCTGAATCCAGGAGCACACAGAGCAGCCATCCGACTCCAGCAGCAGAAGCACACAAGAGTCTGCTGGCTCCTCCAAGATGCGTTATGCCACGGCCCCAGCATCCTTTGCATCTCAGAGGAAGGGCCCCCCCGCAACATCATGATTGGGAGAAAATCTCCCTTATGAGTTAAAAGAGATCCCCTTGGAAGGTGGCTTAGAATCACTGAGCAAATGGGGTACAGGTTTGCTTTTTATATATAATAATTTTATCGACATATCTTACTCATTCCAATAGTTCCTTCCCTTCCCGTACAGTCGTGTAATTCAGTCCCATCAGGTGGGGCTATACAGTCATCAATGCTGCCCAGTCCTGTCTCGGAGGGGTTGTCTGTCTCGACTACCATGTACCGAGTGATCTTAAATACATAAGTGATCATATGCAAATCGAACATGATGAATGAGGTTTATCACAGAAAGACCTTACTAGTACGGGGAGGACATCTTAAAAGAAGTAGGGCAGAGTTGTATGCCACACCGCACCCTGGGTTTATCCTCTGTTCGTGTGGCCCTTCTGAGAGGGACTGTCCGATTGTCTTGCTGGTGGAGTTCAGGTCTCCACAGCATCCACTTCCCTTCAGATCAGTCTGGCTGTGTGTTTTCTGAACTGATCCTTTTCCCAACAAGGTGTTCTTCCATATAGGCTTTGTTGCTTCCCTGCTAGATGACCACAAGCCTTTAAGACCTCAGATGCTCTATCTTTTAATAGCCGGGCACCATCCGCTTTCTTCACCACCAGTGAAGGTTTGTGGTTGCGTTTTTCAAACAACATGTTCCGGACCATACGAAAGCCACAAACAGACACGGGGAAGAGTGGAGTGTTAATGGCGTGCATGTTTTCCTTCCGCAGTTCTTGAGCTACCCGAATCACAGCACGTTGCTGTTTTACTCCCTCCCACCTCCTGATGAGAAGGAAGTGTTTGACAAGCTGAGTGTCGTCGCAGAAGACTTACCGGGCAGCTGCAGCCTCAGGATGTCGGCCCCGCGGGGATCCCTAGAGCCAGGCTCTGAGACGGACACACACGCCACCAGCCACAGCCACCACCCAGTTGTCACGTCGGCCTCTGAGGGGGACCAGAGTGCCGAGCAAGGGCCTACTCTCCCTGTGCAAAGCCCAGCTCTAGAACTCTCAGACACTGGACCTGTCTAAACAGCAAAGAGCTGTCTTTAGGGGCTCATTGGACTCCTTGGACTCGCTGCTTTATTTATTCTTTTGTTTTTTCTTCTTTAAAGTTGGCCACTGGGGGAGAGGAGAATCTTTTTCTTTCTCTTATGCCCTGGGTAGCCAATCAGTTAAGCCCTTGACTGCTGACTGAAAGATTGCGGCTCTGAGTAGGACCAGAGGCACTGTGGAAGAAAGGCCTGCCAATCTAGTTCCTAACACTGAGCTATTGAAAAACCCTGCAAAGCCCAGTTCTACTCTGACCCTCCTGGGCTCCCCAGGAGTCAGTGTCGATTCAATGGCAACTAGTTTGGTCTGCTCACTATATTAAGGACCTGGTTTTAACTGTGAGAAACAGAATTTGGTAAACTGGGCACTAGAAGCTGAGATACTGCAAAATCTCTGCCGACAGACTGAGCTGAGACAACAGCCTCAACCCAGTGGTGGTCAGCTCAAGCTTGTACGGAGTACCAACGGGTTTGGTTCTCAGGGATACTATTACTGAGTCTATTCTTCTACTGGTATATGTTTTATATCTCTGCTGGTGCTCTGTTAAATCTGACTCTTGATTTCAACTGTGCATGTTAATATCTCTAGATTGGGTCTGTTGTTTCTCATAAGGCTCTGTTGACCACTTTTGGTGTGCGTTCATTTGACAGGTGTTTTCTTAGTCCCTGCCTGCTGTCAGTCAGGCAGTGTGCTAAGTGCAGGGACCTAAAGTCCTCTGGGAGCTCCCTCAGCTGGGCAGCTCCAAAAAACTCAAAGGTCCCTGGGCACTGAACTCCACGTCAGAAACTGACCAGCCCTGGACATCTCAGTTCCCCCATGTGTACATAGCAGTCACTCAATAAATGGAACTACCAGTTCATGGGTTTGACATGAACATCAGCAACTTAAGTCAGCAAGAAATACCCCTTCCTCTGTTCCCGATTGCTTAAGAAAATGCCCAGATATAGGGAAAACACATGTTTAAGTCATTTGACTTTAAAAAAAAAAGCATCAGGGACTTGGTTGGCCTTCCTTACACACGTTTTGTATTTCAATATTTTTAAATTATTTTCAACAGTATACTGCAAGGAAGTACTGCCATATCTTAGTTCTTAGGAACTCTAAAGGTCTGGAGCTACTCCTATGATGAGAGAAATTTGTCAAGTTTATCGCCCGCGCCCCCCCCCAGAGAGCCCTTGTCGTTTTGTTGTTGTAGTTGTGCTTGGGTGCTGTCACATTGTTTCCGACCCCCAACACCCTTGTGTACAATAGAACAAAACTGCCCGGTCCTGCCCCAACCTCACACTCCTCCTTGTACTCCAGCCCATTGTTGCTACCCCTGTGGCAGTCCATCTCACTGAGGGTCTTTCTCTTCTTCGTTGACCTGTTTTAGCCAATCCTGACATCCTTTTCCAGTTGCTTTTGATAACATGTCCAAAGTACGTGAGATGAAGTCTTGCCATTCTCATTTTTTTAAAACATTTTATTAGGGGCTCATACAACTCTTATCACAATCCATACATATACATACATCAATTGTATAAAGCACATCTGTACATTCTTTGCCCTAATCATTTTCAAAGCATTTGCTCTCCACTTAAGCCCTTGGCATCAGGTCCTCTTTTTTTTTTCCCTCCCTCCCTGCCCCGCCCTCCCTCATGAGCCCTTGGTAATTTATAGATTGTCATTTTGTCATATCTTGCCCTATCTGGATTCTCCCTTCACCCCCTTCTCTGCTGTCCGTCTCCCAGGGAGGAGGTCACATGTGGATCCCTGTAATCAGTTACCTCTTTCCAACCCACTTACCCTCCACTCTCCCAGCATCGCCCCTCACACCCCTGGTCCTGAAGGTATCATCCACCCTGGATTCCCTGTGCCTCCAGCTCCTATATGCACCAGTGTACAACCTCTGCCCTATCCAGCCCTGCAAGGTAGAATTCGGATCATGGTAGTTGGGGAGAGAAAGCATCCAGGATCTGGGGGAAAGCTGTATTCTTCATCGGTACTACGTTGTACCCTGACTGACTCATCTCCCCTAAACCCCTGTGTGAGGGGATCTCCAGTGGTCAACAAATGGGCTTTGGGTCTTCACTCTGCACTTCCCCCTTCATTCACTATGGTTGGTGTATGTATATATATATATATATATATATATATGTTTGGATGATGCCTTATACCTTGGTCCCTTTGGCACCTCGTGATCACACAGGCTGGTGTGCTTCTTCCATGTGGGCTTTGTTGCTTCTGAGCTAGATGGCCGCTTGTTCACCTTCAAGCCTTTAAGACCCCATGTGGCTTCTCCAGCACCCAGGGCTGCATCAGGGTAGGTCCATCTGGCTTCTCCTCAGGGATGTTTCGGGAGGGAGTCAGCCTTGTCAGTAGTCTCCAAGGGACTCAACAGAAAGAGAACCGTCTCACACCTCCAAGGAGGAAAATACAGGAATTTCCAAAATTCTCAGGAGAAGGCCATGCCCACATAGAGGCCTCATTGGTTATATCTTGATTGACAGCCTCGACTCCACCCCTATATGCCACCCTCAAATTGACACCAGATTATGTAACTACCACACCATTCTTCTCAATGCTATCCATAGTTTGTATGATCCACAAATGCCTTTACAAAGTCAATAAAACACAAGTAAGCATCTTTCTGATATTCTCTGCTTATTATCATCTGATAAAGGCAAGGATATCCCTTATTCCACATCCTCTTCTGAATCAGGCTTGAATTTATAGCAACTTTCTGTGATGTGCTGTTGCCACCTTTTTAAAATTATCTGCAGTAAAACTTTACTTGTGTGTGAAATTATTAATGGTGTTCAATAATTTCCACATTCTGTTGGAGCATTTGTTTTTGGAATGGCCAGATAGCCTTCTTCCAAATTTCTTAGCATAGACTAGTGAGTCCTTCAAATGCCACATCAGTTTTCTGAAACATTTCCATTTGTATTCCATCAGCTCCTGCGCCATTTTCCCCCCAGTGTTTCAGTGCAGCGGGAACTTTTCCCTTCAATATCATCAGTTCGTGATCAGATGCTACTTCTTGAAATGGGTGGATGTCAACTAATATTCCCCCCAATGCAGTGAATCTATGCATTTCTTTATCTTCCTTAGAGGCTCCCTGCACCATTAAATATTTTGCACACACAGCAGCTGGTCTAGAGACAAGAGCCTTGGCACACAGTAGCAGAAAATGTCAATCACAGCAATCTGGTTGAGCCTGACTCATAATGACCCCTTATAAAGTTTTCTGAGACTAGAAATCTTGATGGGACCCAAGAGCCTCATTTTTACTCCCTCAGAGCAGCCTGTGGGTTTGAACAGCCAACCTTGCAGTTAGGAGCCCAACGTCTAACCAAAAGCACCATCAATACAACTTTAATTTTCCAGTCAGAATTGTGTAAGCTGAATCAGTTGAGGTGTATATGGTGTTGGCTATTATTAATCAGAGTCCAGGCAAGATTGGTTTGCCTGGAGTACTGGTGTACATGGTCTAACTCCACAGGTTTCATATTCAACGGCAACTCCTCTCTTCTCAAAATAAGTTATCCATTTGTTACCTGCAGGTTTCTTTGGGGGAAGTATCCCCATCAACTTCGCATCAGTGATTTCACCATTCCTCCACCCAAGCATCACCATAAATCTGATGTCTGTTCATGCTGCAGTTTCAGCAGAATCCATGTTGCTCTGGTCAGGGCTCGCCTCAAACAGATGCCTTCTCCTTCTTACTGCCTCCAACTAGACCCTGTTCGGACTTGGTATAACTCGTTTGAGGAGTTTATTTTGATGTAAAAAGAAATTGCGAGATGCATGCGTGGTTTTTCCATAACAGACATTTTCCCATGAACTTGAAGAGCCTTCACATTTGACCTACACTTCCTAGGAACCAGCGTGGTGCTGCCTCGGAGTTATCCCGACAACCAGCAAGGAAGGGAGCTCCATGGCTGAGGCTCTGGTTTGGGGTTCTAACCTCCAGAACTGTGAAAGAAGAAATGTAGGAGAGGCCTTCCAAAAGTTGATGGGGAAATGGCATTGAAAGATACAGAAATTGCACCCTAAACTTTCTGAAGCCCCCTAGGATGTTCTATAAAGCCACTAACTTGTGTAATTGTTTTACAACAGCTAGCTAAATTAGCTGACAATATGCATAGCCTTTGAATCAACAGCAGCTCATAGTAACTCTACAGGACAGGGTAGAACCATTCCATTCTGGTTCGTCTGAAATACTGCGCTTCTGATTAGCAGCCTGACACTTAGCGCACTGGCCCACCAGGGCGCCTTCAACACTGCCCAGCAGCCACTGCCATGAAGTCAGTGCTGACTCTTAGTGCCAGGGCCACTGTATAGAGGCTCAGGGGCTGCTGTAAATCTTTAGGAAAGCAGCCTCGTCTCCTGGAAGCTGATGGGTTTGAATTACCTCACAGCAGTTCAATGCTTAACCGACAATGCCACCAGGGCCCTTTCAGCTATCTAAATGAACCCATTATTAATTGTATCCCTCTGGTCTACATTTGACATTCTCCTTGCCTACCTTGGATCTGAATCCTCAAATACTTAAGGAATGTTATCCACCACACACACACACACACACACACACACAACATCCCCCCGCTAGGATATAGACACAACAATCCTTGCACTGTCAGGTAAGTATTGGACTACTAACCACAAGATTGATAGTTCAAAGTCACTGGCCACTCTTCAGGAGAAAGATGAGGCTGTCTTCTTTGGTAAAGATTTACAGCCTCGGAAACCCTACATAGGACCATAATTCTGAGTCAACTGGGCGACAGTGGATTTGATTTGGAGTGGGGGGAGGGGAGTGGTCCTGGCTGCTGGGCTGTATACACACAGCCTAGGCTCCATCCCACCCTTTGAGAGGTTCTTGTAGAAGCACCCATTGGTGGGCAGGGCTCAGCAGCCATCGCAGTGCCATCTTTTGTAGACAGACCTGTTCAGACATTGTCTGCCTGTGTTCTCCTCTCTTCTGTAGGAGACTCATGAACCCTTGTAGAGATTCTGTGAGCTCCCTCAACCCAACTCAACTCAACCCACTGCCACTGAGTCCATTCTAATGTACAGTAGCCCTATAGGACAGAATAGAACTGCTCGTGTGGGTTTCCAAGACTGTCATTTTCTACAGGAGCAGAAAGCCTCATTTTTATTCCATGGAGCAGCTGATGGTTATGAACTGCTGACCTTGTGGTTTGCTGCCTAGCTCAACTATATGACCAGAACTCCTCTGTACTACATTAATAAACTCCCTTTCTGTTTGCATCCATCAGAGTTACTGTCCCTACTAATAGAAATACCACAACTGGGTAGCTTTAAAGGACAGAAATTTCTTTTCTCCCAGTTCTGGAGGCCAACTGTCCAAACCAGGGTCACAGCTATGTGGACTCTTGTGGGTCTTTCTCCTGGTCCTCACTGCCTGCTGGAGATCCTGGCAACCCTTGGATTGTGGGCAAGTCCTTCCTCGTTGGCACTGTTTTTCTCCTGTGGGTGGATGTCTCTTCTCAAAACGCATTGCCACCAAGTCGATTCCAACTCTTACTGACCCTGTCGGCCAGAGCAGACTTTTCTGACTGAGTTTCCCCAGCGCCATCAACTGGGTTTTGTGCACTTTGTAGGCTAAAGATGCCCAGTGGGAAATAAAAAGTTGCCCCAAGCGAAAGATTGAGGTAGCCCCAGTAGAGAGGTCCCTAGATTTGACTCTCAGTTATAGAAAACAGAACTGCAATATCTTCTGGCTCAGTAAGGAGTGAGGTTTAACTTTATATCAGACAAAAAGAAGCAGCTCCCATTTCCACTTCCCCCCAAATTCTCAGTCTCTTTCCTTTTTGTGTAAAATTGCAGTTTATTTGTACTGCATTGTTCATATTAGTTACAATTTGTGAGCTTCCTCCTACTCCCTTCTAAGCGTTTAATGTATTTTTAAAAGGTTTTGGTGTGAAAGTTCTTTAGTACATATTAATGTGTGCTTTAAAAGGTTTTGTCCGTGAGCAGAAACCCGGGTTTGGGGAAGTCTTGAATTTCTTTTGAATTTAAATATTTGATTTTGGGACAATCCTGGAGAGAAGCCGAGATCAGAAAACAAAGCATTTCGAACCTTCATGGAAGTGTCAGGAAAGAAGCGGGATCAAGGACCGGTGGTTCGGCTGGGCTGAGGCCTGAGGAGAAGCAAAACAAAACAAAACTCACTGCGTGTAGTCCGGGCCGCGCCATGGTGGCCTCCCAGGACAGGGCAGAACTCCGCGAGAGGAGAAAGTCCAAGGGGGCCGCAGGAACTGACCCCCACTTGCCCTGAATAGTATTGGTTCCTGTCTGAGAATTGGACAGGCATTTTCCAAGGAGGGGGGAGGGGGGAGGGGGGAGGGGGAAGCAAAGCTGCTAATTTTGAACTAACTCTGAGACAGCTACATCAGATCTTTGATCCGAGAGGACAGAGGGCAAGAAGTATGTGTGTGTGTGTTTGAGATTAGCTGCCAGGGGAAACCAGTGCACCCTGTGGGTGCATTCTTGAGAACTGAGAAACTGTGTTAGCTCTGAGCCCACGACACAGAAACAAATGATTCTGTTTTATAATGAAGTTTAGCCTCGATATGTTTGGGAGATGGGACAGATATGGCCTGTTATTATAATTTTGAATTCTATCACCCTACTGCAAATGAGACTTCTCTTGTAAGTACCAAGGAAAACAGGATGGAAAACCTTTTGTTCAAGTTTTCATGTCGCTCCAGCAAACCAAGGCCCTTTGGTGGAAAAAAGGTAACCTCATGGTCCAGGAAATAAATTGAACAAAAGGCGGTTAGTTTTAACAGATTTGTCTGCAAATCAGATGAATAGCCCCATTTCCCTTGAACAACAAGACCTTCAACCCCTCCACCATCTACCATAGGTTGGGGCACCAGCCAGGCCCGCCCCAGCCCAGCCCCAATGTCAGCACCCCCTTGCACTGGACCCTGTGACTCCTCCAGATGCAAAGACCTAGGAACCTGGTCCTACCATATCAGAGGGCATGGTCTCCCCTGCCCATAGTTGATAGATTCTGTCCAGACACGGGCTTTGATTGGTCAGGGCAATTCTCTCTAAGGAATTTCCATGAGTTTTAATGAAGACAGATGCCCCCAAGGGCCTATGTTTGTACACAGCTCTTTTCTACATCTGATTTATATAATTGAATAAAATATTTCAAGTATTACCGAGAAGGACTTTGGTTTTAAATCACTGGACAAAAAGGGAGTACACTGTATAATTGTACTTCACAGTAGTTACAATACTGGTATTGCTTTTGTTGTTAGGTGCCATAAAGTTGGGTCTGACGTATGCACAACAGAATAAAACACTGCCCAGTTCAGCACCATCCTCACAATTGTTCCTGTGCCTGAGCCCATAGATGCAGCCACTGTCCGTCCATCTCATTGAGGATCTTCCTCTTTGTCGCTGCCCTTTCACTTTACCAAACAGGATGTCCCCATATGTAGGATGAAGTCTTGCCATTCTTGTTGCTAAGGAGCACTGGCCTTAACCAGGAAATCTGTGCTCCAGGGTTGAATCCTCTCACCACACTTGTTCCATCTGTTCTCCATCAGAGAAGCTGGATTATATGAAGAAGAATTAGGCTTCAGTGTCAACTAAGGCCACCTGGATGAAGCACATCCGCCTGTGTGATCTAAAGCTGAAAATATATGAAGAAGACTGAGGTATCAAGTTTGGAGGCAGGCTTACTAACAATCTTCAATAGGCAGATGACACAGTCTTGCTTGCTGAAAGTGAGGAAGCCTTGAAGAACTTGCTGATGAAGGTCAAGGATTACAGCCTACAGTATGGAGGACAACTCAATGTCAGGACCAAAATCCTCACCACTGGACCAATGGGTAACATCGCAATAGAAAAAAATACTGAAGTTGTCAAGTATGTCATCTTGCTTGGATCCACAATCAATGCTCATGGAAGCAGCAGTCAGGAGAGCAAAAAATGCATTTCAGTGGGTAAATCTGCTGGGATGTTACCTTGAGAACTGAACTGTGCCTAACGCAAGCCATGGTACTTTCAATCCCCTCATAATGTATGTGAAAGTTAGACACTGAATAAGGAGGACTAAAGAGCAATCGATGCATTTGAACGATGATGCTGGTTAACAATATTGCAAGTACCATGTACTGCCGAAAGAACAAATAAATCTGTCTCTAAGGGATGTTCCTTAGACGCAAGGATAGGGAGAGTTCATCTCAGGTATTTTGGACACGGAGAGACCAGTCCCTGGAGAGGGGCATCATGCTTGGTAAAGTAGAGGGACAGTGAAAAAGAGGAAGGCCTTCAACCAGATGGACTGACACAGTGGCTGCAATGATGCCCTTGAAAATAACAATTGTGAAGCTATTCCTGGATGTGACAAAGTTTTGTTACGTTGGCCAAGGGTCTTTATGAGTCAGAACAGATTTGATGGCTCCTAACAACAATAGCAACAAGGTCACAACATTGGGTGATTACTAGAACTCAACTGTCTGAACACTAGAATGCTGGCCCAGCCAAGTCGACACAGAACTTAAATATCACAGCATATTATAAAGAGAGATATGAATCAGTGAAACCCCAAAAACATAAAAGAAAAAGGTAAACCGAATTAAAATATTGTAGTTTACAATATTTTGAGGGAGGCCTTGTATTTTTATCTGTTATCCTGGCTATTCTTAATTTGAGGTGAAAATTTTCAAAGGATATTATCAGGACACTCATGAGATAGTTTATTGTGTCCACCTGACCGATAAAAAACATGTGGGGTTAATTAGACAATGGAGGGATAAATGGCTCAGTGAGCTTTGCCTTTCTAGTTCTCGGGTCTCTTGTTTTGTGATGGTCAGACCAGTGTTCAGCTGCCTTAGCCAGTTCCCTGCTTCAGCTGGCAAGGCTCACTTCCTGCAAGACATCCCCGAGGAGAAGCCTCATGGACCTACCCTGATGCAGTCCTGGGTGCTGGAGCACCCGTGTGGAAACCCCTTCCAACACTGAGATGCTTACACAATCACTGATTTGGCTTTCCTCCTGCAGTCGGTGTCATTGTGTGTATTTTGTGAGATGGAGGAAGACTTTGTGGATTGGTGTCAGACATGTGGGTTAATGGGTTAATGTTGGACTTGTGGGATTGGGCAGCACTGAGTTGGGATGTTTTCTTGATGTGCACTTACCCTTTATATAAAACTTTCTCTTATACATGAGTTTCTGTGGATTTGTTTCTCTAAAGTACCCAGACTAACACAACTCACAATTTTTTTTCACAACTCACAATTTTATAACACCTCAGTTCTTTCTCCATTTTAATGTCTTTTTTTCCTTACTGCTAAAAATGTGGCTCTTGTTTGTTTAATAAAGAACTGATTTAAGATAATAGCCTGAGTAGTAAATGTTTTTTAACATTAAAAGTCATCTTTGATCCAGAACGAATGGCAATATATTTTTGCCCAATGAACCCTTAAAGTTTAGCTGTTTGGACAATTCCAGTGTTAGAGGGTCCTGGATTCTGAATTTGGTCAAACGTTTTCAACTTTCAGTTTGTTCATCTTTAGAGGCAGTCATGAGAATGTGGGGATTGCTGTGCCCTCGAATTGTCTCCTTTCCAAAGAATACAGAGATTCCGCCAGAGGACTCCTGCCAACACAGAGCCCTGAGGCTATAGCCACCACCAGAGGTTTGTGTGCTGCTTTCAGAGTTAACGTTAGTGTCATGTAGCTTGTCACAATTTCATTCACACCAAGAGGTGGTGGTGGTGGTGGTGAGACACCATGGAGATGGCCCTGGCTCATGGCGACCCTGTGCACGACAGGACAAAACGATGCCTTGCCCCATGCATGCCCCAGAATCAGGTGCGGAAGGGGCTGTGGTGTTCCCTAGGGTTTTCCTTGGTCGATTTTCAGAAAGAAATCACCAAGTCTTCCATCTTAGTCTATCTTAGTCTGGAAATTCTGCTGTAACCTGCTCAGTATCCCAGCAAAATGCAAGTATCCACTTACAGATGGGTGTGTGGGGCTGTGCATAAGCACATTGGCCAGGAAACCAACCTGGGTCCCCCGCATGGAGAATGAGGCTCTTACCAATGAACCATCGCGCCCCACCACCACCCATCCCAAAAGATGAGAAATGAAAAATGAACATCTATGATAAGGATGGACCAAATACTGAGGAAGAATTATTTTTTAAATTAATCATTTTATTGGGAGTTCTTGCAGATATTATAACAAACCATACTTCAGTTAGATCAAGCATAATTTTGCAATTGCTACTACCATCGGTTTCAAAACATTTCTTTCTTGAATCTTTGATATTAGCTCCATTATTCCCTCCCCTCCCCCAGAACCATTACTATTATATTTCATATTATTATTATTTGTCATAAGGAAGAATTCTTAAAGTTAGAAATGTTTTTATATATAAAATTTTTATACATCTATATATATCAGCAGTTTCCCTTTCTTTTCCCAGGCTTTCAGAAATTCTGTGTAGAACTCAATCTCTATATATTGTTTTTGCTTTTTTTTCCAAAATAACAAAAATTTTATTTGACAAATAAAACTAAGGAAATGTCACACACAGGTGGCTTCTATTTTAAAACGGGAAGAAGTTTTTGTTTCTTTGTTTTTTTTAGGGAAGAAGTTTTTTAAGGTGATCGCAATGCTGGATGGACTCCCAGAAGCTGAACACAGAGCAGTAGTAATGTTGTCAGTACAAAGAACACAGGAAGACCTGAGTCCGTTCTAGCCATTATTACGGCTCTGCTGAGTCCTGCCCCAGCAACCTGTGTGCACTCTGATTTCAGCACTTTTAAAAAAGGATACATATGACCATGGCGTAAGTAATGGTATTTCCTATAAGCTATCATTCTTAAAACTAATTCTTAATACTTATGTAACTTAATCTAATTACTAAATATTATAATATGCCAGTCTACTGGAAATGTGTCTGGTTCCACATGGTCACATCTTAGGGGATAATCTTTTTCTCTCATCTTTTATCCAAAGTTCCCTACTTTCCTCCCAGAATAGTTAGGAATATTTCCATTTCTAGTTCCATTCATTAAAGCTTCCTTTAGGTTAATAAGCTTTTTCCCCTTAAAAATAAGACCTGAGATAAGGAACTTTGGCATTAAATGTGACTGACTGGAAGCAGGCCCCTCAAGAGTAGTATGGCCAGTCACTTTCTGCCAAGCCTAGATCCCAAAGTCAACTTGGCGGGAACTGGGGGCCCGCCTGGAGGAGATCCCAGAATCTCACCACATAGCCTGCCTTACAAGGTGGGGCAAAGTCTGGTTTGTCCTGTGTCAATTACAGGTCTGCTTATGGGCAGAGGCTGGAGGACTCTGGTGAAACTGTTGTAAAGGCAAAATCTCTGCTGTTGGAGTTTTTTCATATTAAAGTTTTTTCAAGAAATAAAATTGTATTTACCAATGTAAAAAAAAAAAGGATACATATGCATCCCTAAAGAACCACAAAACACCTCATGGCATGGATGGACCACTATGCTCAGCGAAGTTAGTGAAATCACAAACGGGCAAGTATTATATTGGAACCACTAGTGTCAGGATAAACACCATGACAGAGGCAGGCATCTGTTCTCAGGTCATGTCATCTTCTAGCCTGGTCTCCCAGCAATGAGGTGGTGTGTCCACCTGAGTCTCACCATCCAAGAGCATCCCCTGATCTGTACCTCTTAAAAAACACTTCAGCCAAGGAGACCTCGCTTAACTGGGGTCAGTTTTTCATGTTGGGAGAAGGAAAAGACAAGCAAATTGTTCTGCCGTCACCCTAAGTCAATAGACACTCCTAAAAGGGGGGTCAGTGAACCTTAATGGAAATTCAAGCCCAGAAGTGTTGGGCAGGAGCACATGCCTGTCTCAGAGAAAGTGACTTCACTTCAGAGAGGTAACCTGCCATTGGGAAAGATACATTACATGACCTATATCAAGAGAATATGCCTGTATTCTGTTCTTAATCAGACACTTTTTTATTCATCATTTATTGGGGGCTCATATATCTCATAACAACCCATCATTTAGTTCTATCAAGCACACTTGTGCATATGTTGCCATCATCATTTCCAAAATATTTTCTTTTCCATTTGAGGCCCTGGTATCAACTCCTCTTTTTCCCCCTCCCTCCTCCACCCTCCTACCCTTGTGAAGCCCTGATCAATTATATATTGTTGTTGTTATTTCATATCTTACACCGTCCATTATCTCCCTTCACCCACCTTTCTATTATTCAGCCCCCTTGGGAGTGGGGGGGGGTTATATATCCAACCTTGTGATTGATTCTCCCTTTCTCTCCCACCCTCCCTCTCCCCTCATGGTATCACTATGCCAACTACTGTTCCTGAAGGGCTTATCAGTTCTGAATTCCCTGCGTCCAGAGTCCTTATCTGTACCAATGCACATACTCTGGTGTAGCAGTATTTGTAAGTTGAACTGAGGTCATGTTAGTGAGTGGGGAGGGGGGGGAGAGGTGCATTCAAGAACTAGAAATGTAAAAGAAAACAGAAAGGAAAACAGGGGAATGCTGTGTGTTTTGTCACTGCTGTTCACCCTGGCTGAATCTTTCCTTCCTTGTGACCATCCTGGGAGAGGAGGTCCAGTTGTCTACAGATGGGCGTTGGGTCTCCACTCTGACAACCCCACCCCCACACTGATATGATTGTTTGTTTTGCATATTTTGACACCTGATACCTGATTCTCTGGACACCTGGTGATCACAAAGGCTAGTCTTCCATGTGGGCTTAGTTGCTTCCCTGCTAGATGGCCACTTCTTTAACTTAAGCCTGTAGAACACCAGACCCTATCTATTTTGATAGTCCGGCACCATCTGCTTTCTTCACCACATTTGCTTATGTACCTGTTTTGTCTTCCGCTATTGTGTCAGGAAGGTGAGTGTTACAGAGTGCCAGGTTATTAGAGCTAAGTTTTCTTGTGTTGAGGGAGGATTTGAATAGAGGCCCAGTGTCTGTCTGCTACCTTAATAGTTAACATATACATATATGTACATAGACCTATATCCCTATCATTATAAAGTAATATATTTACACACATGTATATGTATTTTTTTTTTCTTCTGCCGTTTGCAAGTCCCTCCCCACAGTCTCTCTTCAAGACTCTCCCTTGTCTCCTTTCGGGGTGTGTGCTCGCAGTGACTGTCTCTGTCCTGGTCGGGGTGCCTGCTGCTGGGAATGGGATCGTGATGCAGAACGCGGGGTGCCACAGGGAAAGCCCAGGACCTGCCTCCTCTCCCACCCGGGAATTAGGGAGCAGCAGGCTTGGCGCCAGGGAGGCCGGGCTCTCGACGACGGGGTGCGAGTGCCCCCCGCCCCCGCGCTGATCTCAGGGGCCACCCTGAGGCCGCTGAGTGTCCGCAAAGACCCTTGGGGAAAGGTCTGCCAGGGCCAGAGAAGGGCTTTCTCCGCTGGGCACCCAAACGGATTTCCAGGTGCGGGAAGGGCGGGCGCGCAGACCCCCAACGTTCAGGCGACGAGCGAGTTTAAAGCAGGAAAAAAACCAACCCAAAATCCGGAAACTCACCTCCCAGCGCCTTCAGCTCTCTAAGAGCTTTGCCTCCCAGTTCTTTCCTCTGCTTCGTTTTACCTTGCTCGCGTCCTGCAATCACGTTCGCCCTTTATTGGCTCCCAGTAATCCCTCTCGGATAAGCTGCACCTGATCCAACCGCACCTGGCATTGTACACCCTCCTGGGGGAGGAGTTCTTGATTAACATTTGGTCTATATGGAGCAACAAAAATTTTCATAGAACGCAAAAATGGTATTGTAATACATTTTTTTCCTTTCAACATAAGAACAATTTACAAATTAATACATTTTTAAATGTGTATGGTATTTTTTCTTTGGCATATTTCTCATTTGAGTGAGTTTTTTTTAGTAGATTGCTGTCGTTGTTTAAAAGGTCATGAATTTTTTCACAAAAATTTGTTAAATTATATTTCACACATAAACTGGCTTTCAAAGTCTCAACAGTTCATTGTGATTTTTCGGATGTCCACACTTTATTTACCGTAGAAAAAAACACGTTCAGTCGCAGCATTAGTTCCTGGTAAGGACAACGCGTATTCCACAATTTTTAGTGCATTATTGTATGGCACGTGGTTTGTTTCAAAATGATGAAATATTTCTATCCATTTGTTCTCTATTGTGACTTTTGCTGATGCCCAAGATTTAACCTTTTCCTTATCAATATATTTTTTAATAATGATACCTCATTAAAAAGATCATTTTCAGAAATATTACTATATGGGAAATTTTGAGTAATATGAGAGAATGATTTTGAACATCATTCCAATTAAGTTCTTGTTTTAATGTAACCCAATGAAAATGTTTAATATCATTGTAATGTACCGTCCACTCTTCTAAATAACCTATGGAGTTACTATAGAACTTTTTTTAAGTGATTTATGATATCTGCACGATTTATTGCACCTTGTTCTTCTAGCTGGCTTATACTATTACGGATAGTTAAGGAAGAAAATTATTTTCTAACCACTATTGACACTGAAATTTTAAATTATTAACTTAAATTGCTACTTTGATTACCAAAATTTTGTCACCTTCAATAAGTTTTATGGCATTTTGAAAAAGAGCTGCTTGATTGTGTACAAATTCTAGCCAAACTTTTGAAGATTCTTTTTTAAAAAATGCTTCTAAAATTCCAGGATATTTATCCTGTGATAGAAAGTAGGATTTCAAAGGATTGTATATTTTCAAAATTCTTTCGACAGCTGGCAAAAGAGCTAACCAGTGCGTTTTACTGTATCGAAGTATTTTCTGATATTCGACTTCCGCAGTTTCACAACATTCTTTAAGCATTTCAACGCGCACAGTGTATATATAGAAATAAGAATATATTTTAATAACAATATTTTCCACATCTACGGGCAACAAATCAGCAGCTGTTTGAATGGCGTTATATATTATGTGCGCTGCACAACCAATATCAATAATGTTTTGATTAAGGTTTTTGTTTAATTTAAAAAATATATTATTTGTACCTCTTCTTGCTTTTCCTCCAAAATTTGCCTTCGTGTTGTCTGCACAATATGCAATCAATCATTTTATGTTTTAAATTGTTTTTTTCCAAAATCTTAATATTGGAGGTGAAAATTATTTCAGAAGTTTCTCCGGGCACAGAAATGAAATCTAAAATTCTAATTTTTATTCCAGTTTCCAAATTAAAAAATCTAATAATGATTGGAAATACTTTATATCCTTATGATTAGATGTGTCAGAATATATGGATATAAAATTAATTTTTTCTAGACTTTTGTTTAATTCTGAAAATGCATATGGGGAAAGCACATTACACACAATTGCCCCGGATTTTGTTCTAGCACAGGCAAATTTTTGTTGATTAACTCTTTGACAACTTGTGATGTACAGTCCATAGATCTGAAGGAATGATTGTGATTAACAGCATGAAATTAGCTAATGTTCATTTCTTTTCTTCATCTCCATAAGTTGTTTTCCGAAAAAATCCTGTATTTTGGAGGAAGATGCAGCAGTATTTAAATATCTTTTATGTTTCTTTGTCTCCAAGTGCTTTGAAATCTCATTCTTCCCGCTGTGAGAAATAGAAAATTCATCATTGCATTTCTCATATTTTACTATGTAATTGCTTTTGGTTTTTTTAATAAAAGGAAATTCACTTCTTAGATCACCGTTGAATTTGCATCCTCTTTTCTTACTCATTATGTTAAAAATCTAAAAAAAAAAATTTAAGTTATATTATAAATTATTATATACATATTACTTAAAAACAGAGCAAGTAGGTACGTAATTACACGAACATATTTTATTGTTAGTTTATAAATTAAATTAATTTGATTGTTATAAAGTAACAATATATTTTAAATTTTAATTTAAATCCTATATTTCTTTCTAAATAATAACAATACTAACTTGTATTATTTTTTCTCTGAATTTGCCATAACATAAGTCATAAGTGTCACTTTCAAGGCCGGCACTAGACTTTTTGCTGCCACTATAAGATATAAGTAATACCAAGTACTGTCTGCTATATTCAAGAAAATTTATGTATTTATGAAATAAATAAATAAATTGCCTAAGTGATCTGAATAGCTGATTTGTTGACATCACTTGTTTAACTAGCACTAGCACGCAGTACGATGTGGATCGATTTCGTCGTTGCCGATGCCAAAAAATGCCATTGTTCATTAAGTCCAAACAATGGCGGTCGAATTCTAACAACTGATCAACAATGTGACCTTTGATAAGCACTTCTCGATAATCAGTTCTCAACAATTATTTGTTATTATTAAAGTTTAACGTTATGAAATTAACAAAAATCATATAAAACCCATATCCTGGCGAAATAGCCCCATGGCAGCCGAAAACTGTATATTCCTTCCCGTTCTCCCGCCGTTCCCTAGCTTGTCGTGCATTCTTTCCAAAAATCGGGACTTTTTTAAAATGCCGTGGGACGCGGGACAAATCGGGACTGTCCCGCCGAAAGCGGGATGTCTGGTCACCTTACCCTAGAACCTTCGGTCCCATTGTTTTCTCCTCGGGATTGTTCATCCTGCCTATTGTATATGGATAGACAGAGAAACAGACAAGGAAGAAAAAACAAAGCCCTGTAAATAGTTCCAAGTCTCTCCTGAGTCAGAAGGGCGTTTCCGGATTCCTTGGGGACCTCATTACTTTGCGCCCTTTGCTGCTCTGTTGTGTTTCCTTCATGTTTCGCCCACTGGTGGGAGTGGGGTGGTGAAGGAGCAAACCGGGCTCACTTTCTGAACTATGTCTCCAGTGCTGTCCCCCGTAGTGCTGTGGGTCAGTGAGGGGACGTCATATCTCATGGTGCAGTCAGCACTACGGACCTCTGTGGATTGGCTGCTCCTAGCAGGGATGTCGTCCTCTGAGCTTGGTGGACCACGATGAGGCCCACTCTCTCTTTTTCCCTCTTAGTTTGCCCTGTGTGGTCTGGACAGACCCGCCTCTCTCCCCGAGCTGTATCTTCAGTGCTGTCCTCTGTGTTAATTCTTCTGGGGTGTTGGTGGGGTCGACTTAGCTCAGCTTGACTCTGGCTCAGCTGTCCTGTTAGTTCACTGCTCCATGCCGGTATGTTGTCCTCAAGGCTTCGCACTCCAGGATGAGGCCTAGTTTCTCTCTCCCTTTCCTGTGGAAACATCAGCAATACTCTGCCCTGTTCCCCTGCCACCTTAGTCTTTTTCCCCTCCTTGTCATTTGGATGCCATGTGCGACCCTGGGTTGGATCTGGCCCCTGCCAACGTGCCTGGAACTCCTTAATCGGGCACTTTTGGCCTAGTTTCTTGGTGACTTAGGATGTGTGCAGAAGACACCCGGAACTTTAGATTCTGTCCTTTTGAGGTGGACAGCCTTCCATAGGCCACACCAGAAGGAAACCCCATGAGCCAAACCAGACTGCATCATAAACACACCTGTACCGAGTTAAAGGAACCCTTGGACGTGAGGCTGAAGTGCCCTAACTAGGATATGAAGGCCATGGATTTGGAAGTCATTGGACTTTGGTTCAAAGATCTTATTTTGAGCGTGCCCAATACATGGCAACTTAAGACCCATATATGTGCTGTTCTCATACTCTTTGCTTTATTCCTGATCTGTCTTCCAGCAATCAAAGTCTTACCTTTGTGAATTAGAATTATTGAAAGTCTTACCCTATCTCGTGGTTTGAGCAGTGTCCAATTGTTTAAGTTTTAAACCTGTACGTCAATAATCTATGTATTTTTGTCTAAAACACTGTCCTATACATATAAACTTTCTCAACAGTATTTTAAATTTTATACCATTGGTTAAATTAATGATAACATCAGTGGATTTCCCATATGCCCCATGAGAATTATTTACAATGTTCCTCAATAAAATAATGGTGTCTCTAAAGTGGACCAGGGACATACATAAACCATAAACATGTGAATGGATTTTGAGCTCACACTTAATCATAGTGCTAATCTAAGAACAATTAGTTCCTATGACATGATACCACTCATTACTTGTTCTCATGAAAAGATCCCTGAAGATATGGTGCTGTGGCAAGTTGTGGTAAAGAAATCACAGGGTGCCCAGATATCAAATAGCATCTGGGGTCTTAAAGGCTTGTCTTAAAACAAGCAGTCATCTAAGTGAGGTGTCAGCTAAGGTCACACAGAAGAAACACACTAGCCATTAACATTCAACGATGGTAAGTAGTATAAGCCAAGACCAGAGGCGGAAACTCTGTTTTAGCTCAAATTCTGAGCACCAGTTTGCGGAAGACTATGGATGACGGCGAAAGCCCAGCATCCATTTGCAGGGTCCCTTTGTGGATTATGCTTTGGGCGAGTCCCCTCTGACCACTGGCCAGTAATGTGAAGAGCCTTGCTCTCGGTCAGCATGAATTGGAAAGTGGATTCATGCAGATGTATTTAAGTTAAAATTTAATACCTTTTCATTTGTTCTCCTTTTTGAACCATTTTAAATTTGTTCCAGTTTTTCTTACTTTCAGTTTGTGTGTGTGTGTGTGTGTGTGTCCTTAGATTGAGGTTTTTCTCTGTTTTGTTTTGCTATTGTTGTTTCATTTTGTCATTGTTGTTGGTGTTTCATGTTTGCTTGTATGGTTTTCTTTATACAAAATCCAGAATAGGTGTGGTAGTTACATAATCTGGTGTCAACTTGTGGAGGGGTGGAGTCAACCCTGTCAATCAGGTTGCAGCTTGATGACCTCATTTGGAAGCACCACAGAGAAAAATAGCTCACTGGAAACCAGATACACACAGACTCTCTGCTTTGTCTTCCTGTTGACAAGACACATGGAGCTAAGCTAGAGCCCTGGAGCTGGAGAAACCTCGTGGAGACCCACGCCAGTGCTGAGATGCTTCCACTGCCACTGGATCCACAAGACTTTCCACGCACTGGCCTGTGATCTTCCTGTATTCAGTGTCATTGCATGCATTGTGTAAGTCTGAAGAGGAATTTTATATAGATTGGTGTCAAATATATGGGCTAATATTGGACTTGATCTGGCCTGGGCTGGGGATGTTTTCTTAAGATACAATTACTCTTTATATAAAGTTCTTTCTTATACACATATAAACATCTCCATAGATTAGTTTCTTTAGTCAATTCTGACTAACACAATAGGTAAATCTAAAGATAGTAACTGGATTAATAGTTTCTTAGAGTTACGGCAGCAGAGGTTGGGGAAAAATAGGGAGCTGATAATAATGAGTACAAGAATAAAGAAAATGTTCTAAAATCGATTGTAGTGATGACCGCCCACCTTTTTAAAATATGTTAAAACAGATCAATGGTGGAATTATGTCAATAAAACTAACTATATGTCAAAACTGAAATAGAGACACAAAAGTATGTCAATATAACTATATGTCAATAAAACTAAATTGAATGTTGTAGTTAATTTTGTTATGGTAACCAGGATGTTATCATCAATTTTGGTATTGTTTCTTTTATGATACGGAATGTACCTTGTAATGCATGCTTACTATTTTTGAAGATGCAATTGATCCATTACTTTTGCTCTCCACTTCTGTTCATGCCTGCTTGAACCCTTGACAGGTGATAAGTGAGTTTTTTGACCTTAAAAGATGGACTGAAATTTGGACTCGAGGCTGCAATCAAAGAATCGCTTTTAGATTCTAGCAGTCCAGTTTTAACCGAATAAAGACACTTCTACATTATCAAGACGTTATAGTGCCTGTCAGTTATTCAAATCCACAACAGATCATGCGATTGTTAGGTGTCTGGACCGGTGTTCCCAGTTCTTTCTTCTCGATGCTGAACGAACGAAGTCACCCATCAGAGACACTTTTGAAAGGGAAAGGAGAGTTTGGGGTAATACAGTCTCAGATAGTGCACACGACCTCCGGAAAGCGTGCAAAGCCGTCAGGGGCGGAGGGAAGGGGGGGGGAGGGGGAAGAGGGGGCTGTGTAAGAGTCCGAGGATTAAATTGGCCGCTTCAGGGGAGCGTGGAAAATGGTCATAAAGAGGAGGCTGCAGAGCTAAAAAAGGAGTGCTGTAACTGAAGAGAAAGCGCCAAAAGAGCGATAGAGTGGGTGTGTGTTTTGGGGGGCAGGGGCAGGAACACGTGCCCTCTCGCCCTTTCTCTCTCTCCTTCCCCACCCCCTTACTCCTCATGTGGCTCCCACCCTCCAAACGGAAAAGGAGAACACCTCCCCTTAGTCCCTGCTGCCCCCATGTGGGGGGGGGGAAGGGGGGGACATGGCTGAGGGGATTGGCTACTGTTCTTAGTGGCTGAGTTCTGGCACATGTGTGACATAAGGTTGCTGGTTTCTAGTGCGCATGCTCAGGTTGACCTTCATCAGCATGCCTAGGTGACCTTGGTCTGCAATCATCCCCATAGGTTTCTAACGGGTGCCTGATTTCTTTGAATGCCCTTTATTGTGGCATGGCCAGCCAATTTTCATTCAGCACAGGCATTCAATGGAGACAACCTCCTTTATCCTTAATCTTCTTATCACTATAATTATTAGAATTATCAAGTCTTATATGGAGATTATTTATAATGTGAATTCTCAGGAATGTCAGAGCCAGCTGATGAGTAGAACAGTCCTAAAAGGGGGAGTGAAGATTAAGGGGGAAAAAAGAGAGACAGAAAGTATTGGTAGGGCAACAGTGAATACTGAAGCCCCGAGTTTATTCTACATACTCCTTTTATCCATGCAGAAACAACCCGGGGTTAATTATCTCATTGTTAAGCAAGCATATTTGATACACATAGCAACTCTATCTTCTGCCAAGCCAGACATCCTTCAGAAAATTAAACAACCTATTTTCCCAGACCTTGCATACTTTCTTGTTCTTGACAGTCTGTTCAAAACGTAAAGTCGCAGAATAAATCAGCAAACACTGACACATAGGTCATGAGACTTCTCAGCCATTTCAAGGCTGAGTCTTAATGGTCTTCAAAACAGGAAGTTAATTTGTTGCCTAGAACGTAAACCATAGATATATAAGCACGATATATCCTATGTTTTTTTTTTTAATCTCCTACCTTAAAGTGTAAGACTTTATAGAAGTACAAGTTCTTATCATGTGACCTCACTTGATACCTAGCACCATGAGGTGATCCCGGATGATTTGAGTGCTGTAGGAAAGTGCAGTGAAGGGATCAGATGGAACCCAGATATCAGGAAGAATAGCATCTGAGCTCTTAAAGCCTTGTCCTAAAACAGTGGTTCTCAACCTTCCTAAAGGGTCTCAACCTTGGACCCTTTAATACAGTTCTTCATGTTGTGCTGACCCCAAACCATAAAATTATTTTCATTGCTACTTCATAATTGTAATTTTACTACTGTTATGAATCATCATGTAAATATCTGATATGCAGGATGTATTTTCATTGTTACAAATTGAACATCATTAAAGCATAGTGATTAATTACAAAACAATATGCAATTATATATTGTCAAACACTTATTTCTAATTACAAATAAATGCAATTTTGTCTTGAAGCATGGCGTGGCATGGGTAACAGTCTTCATGCAGGGTACTCGTATGTGGGCATATGTGCGTGTGGGTGGACCCGCCTGGAGGCAGATAGAGGAGCGGTGTCTCTTCCTAAGACCACCGGAAATATGTGTTTTCTGATGGTATTAGACAACCCCTGTGAAAGGGTCATTCAACCCCAAAGGGTTGTGACCCACAGGTTGTGAACCGCTGTCCTAAAAGAAGTAGCTATCTAAAAGAACCCTCTACTAGCCCATGCAGAAGCAAGCACATCAACCAAAGTGTGATCAAAGGAGTTTTAGTAAAATCCATGATAAACAGAGGTGATATATTAGAGGTTAAATTCTTTTGCAGAAAACTATGACTTACAGTAGGAGCCTTAGATCATTTTGAGTCTCCATATAGATTCAGCCTCCATGAGGTCTCTCGGACTCATTAACCCGCTATGCAAAGTTTGCCCTCAGACACTTTGCTTGAAAGTACATTGCTGTGACCTTGCTAGTCAGCCAGGAGAGGAATATGCCTTTGATGGAAACTAGGGTGCTTAGAGTCACATGGTTATGAGTCATACTCCAGCTACCTTGGTAGGAGGACCCAGAGCCAATCTTGTGAGCTTTTCTATTCTGCAACAGTGTCCATAGCTCAATCATGGTCTGTTTCTGGTTCCTGTAGTCCTGCTTGAGACTGATGAATTGATCTGCGCTCGGTCATGCATATGAAGAGAGACCATGTTGCCTCTGCTACACTGTTAAATCTTAAACGGAATGCAGAAAGGGGAAATGTGGCATACTAGCACTATAGGGAAAAAAAACTGGGACTCATTCCCTGACTTGAACGGAGGGAATCTGGAAGACTAGAATTCCACGGCTGGAAGACCGCCACTCTGGTAGTTGGGGATCTAGTCCAGGTACATGTTCCTGCGGGTGCCTAAGTTTTCCACAGTTTCTCCCTTAAAGCTGTGCTGCAGAGTGAGCACATGGTTGATTCATTCTCCCTATGGAAGCAGACATTCCCGTTTGGCTCTATTTTCTTCCCACTGCGGCATCCAGCCTCTCTCATACCTTCTTCCAATAGCAGATGGACATAGGGGGACTTTATCCTCCATGCCTGAATTTTGGGCTATATTAATTGGATCATGGGGTTTTGTCTTGACAGTTTTTAATGTATAGAAAATAACCATGTCGCCCATGTGGCTTTTGAATTTTATATATAAGATAAAAGGAGGACCGATGAAGAACACAGCTTTCCCCCAGATCCTGGATGCTTCCTCCCCCCAACTACCATGATCCAAATTCTACCTTGCAGGGCTGGATAGGGCAGAGGTTGTACACTGGTACATATGAGAGCTAGAGGCACAGTGAATCCAGGGTGAATGATACCTTCAGGAGCAAGGGTGTGAGGGGCGATGCTGGGAGAGTGGAGGGTGAGTGGGTTGGAAAGGGGGAACTGATTACAAGGATCCACATGTGACCTCCTCCCTAGGAGAGGGACGGCAGAGAAGAGGGGGAAGGGAGACTCCGGATAGGGCAAGATATGACAAAATAACGATGTATAAATTACCAAGGGCACATGAGGGAGGGAGGAGCGGGGAGGGAGGGGAAAAAAAAAGAGGACCTGATGCAAAGGGCTTAAGTGGAGAGCAAATGCTTTGAGAATGATTGGGGCAGGGAATGTATGGATGTGCTTTATACAATTGATGTGTGTATCTGTATGGATTCTGATAAGAGTTGTATGAGCCCCTAATAAAACGTTTAAAAAAAAAAGATAAAAGGAGGACCTGTGGGGGGAAGTCAGATACTCACAGACATCCTCGCAGAGGGTGATCAGTTGCCAGACTATATGGCCCCGCTCCCTGCTGTTAAAGACAATGGACGCCTGCAGTCATCTATTTGGTTCCTGTAGGTGGGGTTTACACCCTACTGATGATGGTTCCTATGGAGACCCAGAGAACAGGTCAAAGCTAAGCTGCCATCCTAAAGCTAGGCTCCGCCCATCTTGTTACATGTATACCCCCAATCCCTCCTCTTCCTATTGTGTGTATGTCCCTAGACCACCCCCCTCTCATCCTGTATTACCTATAGGACAGCCCCTTTCCTGTGACGTATGTCCTCACCTGTAATTAGGGGGCTTGCATGTCCCCAGAGAATATAAAAGGCCTGGGCTAGCATTAAATCTCTCTCTCTCTTCCTCCACGTGGACCATCGAGTGGGTCTGAGGTGAGCATATTACCATGAAATGTGTCTGACTCTATTTATTTCAGTACTTCTCTTATATCTCTCATGCTATCCGTAAATTTACTATGATCTTTACTTATTATCGCTGTACAATTGCGCCTACCGGGCCCGTAACGATGTGTTAGGAGCTGGCTTCCCCTGACATATGTACATTTTTTTTTGTCATGACCTGAGTTTACTCTGATGACTTGCACTGAATGGAATGAGCCAGGGATGCATAGTTCGGACAGTAGTTGCTGACAGCCAGCCTTAAGCACACTTCCAAATGATCTTCATTCATGGTGGAATGGTACTTGGACTTCATGATCTTTATGCGGGAAAAGGCTGATTCACATAAATAAGTAGAACCAATAACACAGTTAAGGAGGTAGCACATTTTCTCATGTTTGGGTACTTTCCCTCTGCCAGTGAGTTCCAGAACTGTTCATGCGCTCTGGACTTCACCTGAATGTCGGCTTGTAGTGTCAAAATCTCCCATTCCGTGTGAAAGTGATACATTTCTGTCTTCTTACTTGGTCCAGCTCCCCCACTCATTTTAATACCCTTTCTTAAGTAACTTAGCTTGTCAGTTTAGCTGCACTTAGCGCAGTTGTTTGCACATGTGTCTGACACCTAAGGTTGCATCTGATTGGCTGCACTGAATATCAACTAAGTGACAGGATTGATGATAGGCTTAAGTCTATTTTTTTGATGCCATGAGATCTACCCACAGTACATTTGTGATCAACTAGTAGATTGCAGATCGACTATTGAGCATCCTTGCCCTAGACCTATTAATAGGATTCTGTTTAGAAACAGAGGTTTTTTTGTTAGGTTAATGAAGACTTCCCAGTGTAACACTCTGACCCATACCCCACCCTACACCCCCAAATTGCCATCGAATCTATTCCAATCCAAATGAAGAGACTAGAACTGCTCCTTTGGACTTCCGAGTCGGTAAATCACTATGGTTACAAAGAGCCTCATCTTTCTCCCAAGGAAGCTCAGCTCTTTCCAGTAGCAGTGCAATCCATCCCCCACTGTGCCACCAGCTGTCTTATCCTAGAGCAGAGTTGGTCCTAATCCTAGTCACTTTTGAGTTATAACCTGGCTTTGTTAGCTCTTTCCTCCCAGGGAAGTATCCCACCATAGCAAGCAAATATGGGTTATACCCACATCTGGCCAGCCACACATATGCAGAAAGGACAGTCACAACCTACAATTGATCCCAGAACAAAAAAACTTTGGACAAGGAACAAAAATTCCCCCAGAAAGACATCACCAAACCGACTTGGGCTTCATTTGGGAGAGAGGGGGCCAACAAGCCAAGAATCATAACCCCATCCCAAAGCATTTTCAAGAACATTTCTCAGAAACCTGTTACATAGTCAGCCCTCTCGACTTCCTTCCTGGTGTGCACACAGGAAACAGGAAGTTCCCTCCGTGCCCGCCCACTGGCACTTGCTTGGGTGACGCTAGTCCTAGTCTCCTCTGTGATCACCCAAAGCGGAGCTGCCCATCCACTTTGCTCTTGCCCCCAGTTCTGTCTTCGTTTCTCCGCCACACCAAGTAAGCCCTGAGTTGACAACGGCTACATTCTTTTCTCACGTTTATCACGATGTTGTTCATTGGCCCCCTCAGGAGGATGTGTTTTCCTTACACTGATTTAAAATTCATACTGAAGATGGCGGTCTGATAGTCACCAAAAGCACTCCAAGTCCTCTTTGCTCCCGGCAAGTAAGGTTGTAGCATCTGCGGCTGCAGGTTGTTAGTGAGCCGTCCTTCAGTTCTGATGCTCTGTTCTTCCTATTGCAGCCCAGTTCCTCGGATGATGGCCCAAGATTCAGAGGGAATCAGGTTGGTGAAAGGATCTTGATGCTTCTCTTTCCTGATTTTAAACCACGTAGTACCTCCTTGATCCTGTTTGAATGGCTGCCTCTTGGAGCTTGTTTAAATATAGGGTCTTTGAGGGTGTTACCAATTGAGTTCACATAAGGTGGTACAGGAGTAGTGTGGATCCTAATCCAATGGGAGTGGCGACCTCATGAAAGATAAAAGACACCGAGAGGGGAGAGGGACAATGTAAAGATCCAAGTACGAGTCTACAAGCCAAGGGACCCCTGGAACTACTAGAAGTTGGGAAAAACAGGAAATGCTCCTACCCGAAAGGTATCAGAACATAGCCCTGCCAGCCCAGGACCTCAGACTCCCCGCCTCCAGAACGGCGACAGTATCCATCTGTGTTCTTTAGGCCACCACAGTGTGCGGTACTTTCCAGCAGGCCCAGGAAATGAATGAAGCCGTGAAACACCCCATGCCTGGCTAATTACACCCTCTTTTCATACTTAAAACAGAAAGGAAGAAGTTCATTGTACTGGAAGCTGATGCCATCCTCTCACCAGCCAGGAGCTTACCTGAGAGATGGGCGGAGCGAGCAGACCTGATTCGACACACTGTTATCTGAATGCTCTAAATCAAATTGTGCCAAACCAGCCCGTTTCCTTTTTGAAACAAGAAAGAGAAAGACCTGTCTTATGCAACAAAGCTTCAACGTGATGTTCTTGCGGAGTCAAGGCCATGCTTCTGTCTGCTAGCTGCCAGGGATTCGCCCCTGAGTCTTTTCTACTGTGGCGGAACCCTTGCAGGGCCTGTATAGGAACCTGACTCAAACCACCTACGTCTGAGCCAAACGAGGCCTGTATTTCTACCTCTTTCCGCACTCAAGATTGCACTGTTGCTGGTCCTTGAGGGGCTACACACATAAATGAGACTACTTCTTGTTCTTGGTTTGAGACTAAGAAATACACCAAGAAGGTTAAACCTATGGAACCAATCCAGACAAGACCGGCTTTAAATTGTATTGTGCAACACTGCAAAAACAGGAAATTACAGGGCAGCCACAACTTCCCTTCTTTCTGCCTGGTGCCTACCCTACACAGAGGTTATCTCCATGAGCTGCCCTGGACACGTGCAATGGAAAGGAACAAATAGTTGCCACGGAAGCAATTCAGCTCACTGAAAGCCGCTGGATGGCAGAAGAGACCTGTGCCCCCTCTGGTTTCAATGGCTGGTTGAGGGGTGTAGATCTCCAAGTCTTTCTTCTCAGGGGACTCTGGGTGGACGCAAACCTCCAGCATTATCAGTTGGCAGCTGAATGTGGTCACCATTTGCATCAGCCCTGCTGTGCCTACAAGAAGCTCTGGCAGTGCACCAGTTTAAGCATTAAGTGGCTAACGGGCAGGTCCACCTTTCAAATTCACCAGCAAGCAGCCCCTCGGGAGAAAGATGAGGCTGTCTGCTCCCATAAACTTTACAGTCCCAGAAGTCCTGTGGAACATTCTATCGTGTCCTGTAGGAGCTGTATGTGCTGGAATCATCTCAATGGCAGTGGATTTGATTTAGTTTGGGTTTCTGCACCAATAAAACCAAAAATCCAACTCCTCCCCACCCCCACCATTGAATCAATCCCCTCATAGACACCCTATGTAAGGTTTCTGAGCTACCATAGACAATATACAAAGGGGTACCCCCCCCCAAAAAAAAACACCTGGAGTTGTTTTTTCAAAGCTAAGTATTTATTTATTTATTTTACTAAACAAACATCACCTTCGAAGTACTCTCCATTACACTTAATACGTTTGTGAAATCTGTGATTCCATTCTTGGAAACGTTTTTCAGACTCACCTGTGTGGATGGCTGGCAGCACCTCACCTCCATTATTTTTTTTCTTCGCCTCTTCTATGCCGTCAAATCGCTGTCCTTTCAGGTCCCTTTGCATTCGAGGAAACTAAAAGGAGTCTCACGGAGAGAGGTCAGGGTGCACTAACTCACAGTAAGTTGCTCCCTGCTTGTCTAGTGGGGAAAATGTGTACTGCAAAAGCTCGGCTCCACCCAGCACATTTCCCAGTTGGGGAGGTAGCCCCTCGTATATTTAAAGTGCCTGTTGGTATGAGTCAGTGCTGACTCATAGGAACCCTGTGTACCACAGGCCAAAACACTGCCTGCTCCAGCACGTGTGCCAACCTCACAATTCTCAGCATGCCTGCAGCCACTGTAGCAACACATCCCTTTCTTCACTGACACACTACTTTACTCAGCATGATGGATGCCCTTCTCCAGAGAATGGGTCTCTTCTGATCATGTGTCCAAACCATGTGAGATACAGTCTCACCATCCCCATGTCTAGGGAGCCTTCAGGCTGCACTGCCTCCAAGCCATATTTGCTGGTCCTTAGTCAGTGATCTTAGCCAGCACCATAATCCACATGCACCAGTTCTTCTGGGTTCCTCCTTGTTGGTTGTCCAACTTTCACGTGCACGGGAGCTGATTAAAAATGTCATGGCTGGGGTCAGGTGACCTTTAGTCCTCCAAGTGACATCCTTTCTCTTCAACATTTTAAAGAGGTTGTTTGCAGCAGATTTGTATTTTGAAGTTACATTACATCTTCATTAAGTACAATTGAATGGTTTCTAAAACATTCAGGAACACATTGGTGGCTCACTGGTATAATTCTCTTTCCGTGCAGTAAACTGACACTAGTCTACCACTTTTTCATACTGTGGTAGCTTACAGGATCACTCAAAGTAGGTTTCAGCAGAACTTCCAAAATAAGAGGGACTAGAAAGGAGAACCTGGCAATCCACTTATTGAAAACGCAACCAGCGAATCTCTTATGATTAGCAATGGCATGTTGTCTGATACAATGCCAGAAGATGCACCTCTCAGGGTGGAAGGCACTGGAAATATGACTGGGGAAGAGCTGCCTTCTCCAAGCACAGTCTACCTGAATCACATGGATGAAACAAATATTTGGGATGTTCATTTGCTGATGTAGCATGACTCAAGATGAGAGAAAACAACTACAAAAATCCATTAACAACCAACATATAAAATACACAAAGTATGGATCTAGGATAATGTGGTGTCATCATAGGAAGTAGAATGCCCGGAGATAGATATGCAAGACCTTATTAAACTGAAGTGGACTGTCACTACCCACTGCGAATCAGATCAATGTATGGTCTGTTACGCCAGGAATGGTGTCACATCCATCATCAAAAAGAGCAAGGTCTCTTCAGAAGCACAACACTGCTTCCACATGCACATAAGGAAAGCCAGTTCATATGACTGTTATTCAGATTTACACACCAACCACTAATGCCAAAGATGAAGACATTCAAGATGCTTACCAACTTCTGCAGTCTGAAATGGATCAAACATGCAGTGGAGATGCATTGGCAATTCCTGGTGATTGGCATGTGAATGTTGGAAACAAAGAAGAAGGATCAGAGTTAGACAACCTGGCCTCAGTGATAGAAACAATGTGAGAGATGACGTGGGAACACTTCGCAAGACTCCTTAGCAAATAGTGTTTATCAACAACCTAACTGGCAACTGGACACATGGACTTTACCCGCTGGAATACTCAGTTATCAAATCAATCACATCCGTGGGAAAGACGATGACAACGTTCAGTGTCATGGGACAGAGCAAAGATGGGGCAGACAGACCGTCAATTGATCATATGCAAATTAAGATTGAAGCCGAAGAAAATTAAAACACGTCCACAAAGAGACAAAATATGACTGAGTAAATCCCACCTGAATTTAGACACCATCTCGACTCTCTCACTCACTCACCCACTCTCTCACTCTCACTCACTCAATCACTCACTCATTAACTCACTCTCTCATGCACAAACAAAAAAAACTAAAAAAAAAGAGAGAGACAGAGAATTTAGACACCATCTCAAGAGCAGATTTGACTCATGGACCAGATTAAGTGTGAGATGCTCCGTGACGTGAGGAAAGAAGGAAAGACTGAAATGTGTGTCAGAAGAGACTCTGAAACTTGGCCTTGAACGTAGCAGCTAAAGCAGATGGAAGAAATGATCAAGGACATGAGCTGAGATTTCAAAGGGTGGCTAAAGAAGACCTTTGTTTGAAAACAATGACATTCGGCCTGCAGAGGATCCTGCAAAGGAATGCTAGGTCCTGCTGCCAGTGGTCGTCCCTGGAGGACTGGCAAGCTCCACCTGTGGGCGTTGTAAGGAGCAGAGACAAACCACACTCACATGCACACAACAGCAAAGAGTGAAGCCAATGTTGCATTTAAGCATAGATACTTCACAGATAAATGAGAGGGGTCCCCCTCTCTGGGTGAGGATACCTTAAGCATAGATAAGATAGGCTTCGAGAACCAAACAGTCCCCATCTCGAGTTGAGAGATGACGCTGTCTATGGGGCGTTTCTTGATGGTAAAGGCACACAGGGGTGGGCGTCGGGGGTACTGCTCCATAGATGGCCGAGTCATTCTCTAATTAGTGACTAAATTCATCCTTGAGTCTCCTACATACGTTCTAATTTCTCTCCGGCTACAGTTCTGAGTTACGATGTTTTATCTAAGGCTATAAATCTTGGATTAGGGTGTTGAACTTTTCCTAGGTCATAACTCTGGGTAAGATGTCTCAGGAGGTCCACCTGGCCTGACTTCAAAGTTGAGATGTTTACCAGGCTCATTTTGTTAAGAGTCCATTGTTCATTCTCTTAGCAGATAGAATGCTCACTCCCTTAGCAAAGGAGTTGTTCATTCTTAGCAAGCAGAATATTAATTCCCTTAGCAGGCAGAAGTCCCTGTCTTGTCTCTGTGAGAAACGACTGAAGAAAAATTTCAAGTCTTGAGTGTCAGTACTGAAGGATTCAATGGGTAAAATGTTGAACCATGCAGGAAGCATTCAAAGGAGATGGAAGGAATACGCAGCTGAACCAAAAGAGCTGGTCAACCTTTAGCCATTTCAGGAGGTAAGCTAGAATTAAGAATCAGTGGTACTGAAGGAAGCAATCCAAGCTGCACTGAAGGCATTGGCAAAACCAACCCCCAGGAATTGAGAGATGACCAATTGGAATGTTTCAACAAATAGAGGCAATCCTGGGACACTCACTCATCTATGCCAAGAAATTTGGAAGGCAGCAAGCTACCTGGCCAACTGACTGGAAGAGATCCATATTTGTGTACATTCCACAGACAGGTGACCAAACAGAATGTGGAAATTATCAAACAATATCTTTAATGTCACACATGTAAAATTTTGCTAATGATTATTCCAAAGTGGTGGTAGCAGGACAGCTTCCAGAAATTCAAGCCAGACTCACATGGGGACTTGGAAGATGTCAGACGCATCTTGGCTGAAAGGAGAGAATAACAAAAGCTGGTCACCTGTGTCTTATTAACTGTGTAAAGCATCCGACTATGTGGGTCATGAACATTATGGACAGCTTTATGGGGAGTGAGAACAGAAACTGTATATAGATGAAGAGGCAGTAAAGACCAAGAAAATATTGCATTTGTCCAGGATTTCATTTTACTTGGATTCACAATGTCCATAGAAGTAACAGTCAAAAAACCAAACCATGTATTGCACTGGGAAAACCCGCTGCCGCAAAGGAGCTCTGTAAATCGTTACAGACCAGGTACGTCACTTTGAGGCCCGAAGTGAGCCTGACCCGAGCCCACGGCGATTGCAATTGCCTCACAGGCACACGGAATCCGGACAATATACAAGGAAGACTGAAGAATTCATGCTTTTTAATTATGGTGTGGGGAAAGAATGTTGACTATGCCACAAAATGCCAAAAGAACTAACAAATCTGTTCTAGAAGTACAGTCAGAATACTCCTTAGAAGCAAAGACGGTGATATTTTATCTCATGGGCTTTGGACATGTTATCAGTAGGGACCAGTCCCTGAAGAAGGACATCAGACTTGGTAAAGTAGAATGTCAGAGAGAAGAGAAGACCCTCCATGAGTCGGTGAGCTTGACGTAGTGGTTTGAACATAGTCATGATTGTGAGAACAGCCCAGGACCAGGAAGTGCTTTGTTCCGCAGTACCTACAGTTACAACGAGTGAGAATTGACTACTAGAGGATCCCTCACACCGAGACCGGCATGCTCGAAATCCAGAGCTGATTCTCAGCCAGTGCACCTCATATGCAGCCACCACCTGCGTGTCAGTGGAAGCGTGTTTGTTGCTAGGATGCTGAACAGGTTTCCCTGGAGCTTGCAGACTGAGTTGGACGAGAGAGAAAGGTCTGGTAACCTACTTATATAAACGAGCTAATGAAAGCCCTGTGGGTCACAATGGTCTGATCAGCACTGATCAAGGGGTTGTCAAAAGACCAGCTAATGTTTTGTTCCATTACATTCTGGGTTCCCATGAGTTGGGAAGCAACTCGGTGGCAGCTAACAATCACAACAAGACTTTCACAAGGTTGCGCGTCCACTTCCTGCATCATGTTCCAGACCATTCTCATCAGCCCCAGAGGAAACCCTGCACCTATTAAGCAATCACGCCCATTCTCCCTCCTCTAGCCAGCCCACACACTGCCAAGTCAGTCGATTCTAATTCATAGAGACCCCACAGGACAGAGGAGAACTGTTTCCTAGGTTTCTGAAACTGTAAATCTTTATAGGAAGAGAGAGTCCCATCTTCCACCTGCACAGCAGCTGGTGGCATTGCACGAATGACCTGGAGGCTAGCAGCCCAACATCACCTGCTCCACCACCCCGCTGGCCGCTCCCATTCACCAGGCTCTCTGTCTCTCACTTTACCTCGTCTGGATAGTTTATACAAAGGAAGTCATACAATGTGTGTTTGGATCCTTTCACTTCGCATTTTTTCCAGACGTATCTATGCCATTGCATGCACCGATGTCTCATTCCTCTCTGTGGCTGAATTAGTATTGTATTGTGTGTATGTTTCCCGTTTGCTTCCCCCTCCCTCCATCGACGGACGTGCGCATCGTCTGAGACAATATTGTAGTGAGCAGGCCCGTCAACGTAACAGCCTCCAACCTAACGGCGAATTGAAATCATGCCCTACCGGTGAGGTACGGCCCAGGTCGCTGTGCTGAATGAATATATCAAGGGCATTCCTTTATAATGTCTTTAGCAAACGCAGCTTGCCGGGGAAATAAAACCCCTTCGCAAGGGCAAGTCATTGCATATTGTACTTTTCTCCAGAAATCCTTTTCTCTCTTTTTCCCTTAATTATTAGAAAATGTAAAGAGAAGATTTGTATGCAAGGCACCGTGGAAGAAGCCTGCACGGTGCCATCTAGGACTCTCGCCCTGTCTGGCTAACCATGCCATGGTGGCCTAAGAATATTATCAGAAAGCCTTTGGGGACACCTTCCTTCTCTTCATGGGTGTCTCCTCTTCCTGTCTTTCTTCACTTCTGTTTTCTCCTTCAACACAGCAATTGAACATCACAGTGTTTCCCAGGATATCAAACTGTAGCACACTGTATGATGAAGGTTGACAACAGACATAATTTCTGCTTCTCCGATGGGTATGCCAGATGCTTGGGACACATTCAGAGACTAGCAGCAGGGTGCGGACCATCGCTGCCTGCAACGCTGGGCTAGCTTGGTGTTTCTCCCCGGGTCCTCTCGAGGGCCTGACCCCTGGCCTCCAGGCCCTCTGCAGTGGTGTGCTCTTGCATGCCTGGGCAGCGTGCTCTCTGGCCTACATTCTGGATCTTTGGGAAAGCTTGGCCTGTTTGCCACCCTGCCTGCCATGGCCTTTGTCCCGCGGTGTTGTTGCTTCAGGTGCTGTACTCAGGCACAGGGTTTTCCACGTCTCAGAAACACTAGACTTTGAACTCCAATGGGCACCTCGGGGAACCTTGCTCTCTACCCTGGGAAACACGGTACAAGAGCACTGGAGGAAAGGAAAGGGCGGGAATCGTTCCTTCAAAGTGCACCTACAGGTGATTCCCCAGAGTAGACCTTCCAAAGTAAAATGTGTGCATTATTCTCTATGAAACCTGGTCTCAAAACAGAATAGCACTACGACAGCTGCTTTGCTGCCGGAGTCCTTGCTGGTCTCCCCTTTCGCACATTTCTGCTTATGTTAAAAATCACTTTATCGGGGCTCATACAGCTCTGAGCGCAATCCATCCAGCCAGCCATTGCAGGGGTCCTCACACGACAGCCCGCAGGCCACATGCAGCCCACCGAGGGCATTTATCCGGCCCACTGGGTGGTTTTGCCTCGTTTGTTTTTACTTCAAAATAAGATATGTGCAGTGTGCATAGGAATTTGTTCATAGGTTTTTTTTTAATCACTTTATTGGGGGCTCATACAATTCTTATCACAATCCATCCATCCATTCATTGTGTCGAGAACATTTGTACATTTGTTGCCATCATCATTCTCAAAACATTTGCTTTCTGCTTGAGCCCTTAATATCTATTGCTCATTTTGCCCCTCCCTCCCCATTGCCCCCTACCTCATGAACCCTTCATCATTCATAAATTATTATTATTTTGTCATATATTACACTGTCCAACGTCTCCCCCACCTTCTTCTCTGCTGTCCCTCCCACAGGGAGGAGGCTATATGTAGATTCCTGTAATCAGTTCCCCCTTTCTACCCCACATTCTCTCCACCCTCCAGGCATCGCCACTCTCACCACTGGTTCTGAAGGAGTCCTCTGTCCTGGATTCCCTGGTTTCCAGTTGTTATCTGTGCCTATGTATATCCTCTGGTCTAGCCAGATTTGTAAGGTAGAATTGGGATCATGATAGTGGGGGGAGGAAGCATTTAAGAACTAGAGGAAAGTTATATGTTTCATCGTTGCTACCCTGCACCCTGACTGTCTCATCTCCTCCCCACAACCCTTCAGTAAGGGGTGTCCGGTTAGCTACCATTGGGCTTTGAGTGACAAAGGGTATTTATAGAGGTTCAAAGACTGCAATGTACATATGTAAATATATTTATAGGAGTGTAGGGAAACAGGTCTATGTGTATATATTTATAGGTTTAGTACTAAGGCAGCAGATGAACATTGGGCCTCCACTCAAGCACTTACTCAATGCAAGAACACTTTGTTCTATTAAAGTGGCATTCCAGGATGCACACCTTCCTGACATGATTGCTGAAGAAAAATGTGTGCATAAGCAAATGTGGTGAAGAAAACTAATGGTGCCCAGCTGTCAAAAGATATAGCATCTGGGGTCTTAAAGGCTCGAAGGTAAAAAAGTGGCCATCTAGATCAGAAGCAACAAAGCCCACATGGAAGAAACACACCAGCCGGTGTGACCACGAGCTGTCGAAGGGATCGGGTATCAAGCATCAAGGAACAAAAATCATATCATTGAAAACATAGGGTTTTTAAAAAAAACTATAGGCCAGCCCTCCAAAAGGTTTGAGGAACAGTGAACTGGCCCCGTTTAAAAAGTTTGAGGACCCCCTGATCCACTGTGTCAAGCACATTTGTACATATGTTGCCATCATCATTCTCAAAACATTTTTTTTCTACTTGAGCCCTTGGTATCAGCTCATTTCCCCCCTCCCCCACCCTCCCTCTCATATAATTTATAAATTATTATTATTTTGTCTTGTCTTACACTGACCATTATCTCCCTTCACCTACTTTTCTGTTATCTGTCCCCCACGGAGGGAGTTATATATGATCATTGTGATTGGTTCTCCCTCTCTCTCCCCATCTTCCCCTTCCCCTCCCAGTATCACTACTCTCAATATTGGTCCTGAGGGGTTTATCTGTGCTGGATTCCCTGTGTTTACAGCTCTTATCTGTACCAGTGAACATGCTCTGGTCTAGCTTGATCATTTCTATATCATCCTCTAACTTGGAATGAGTAAATTCACTCAGATTTCTCCAGGGTCAAAACTCAGTAGAGGTAACAAAAGCTTTACAGGGAGTTAACAGCCTCATCTTTCTCGCACTGAGCGGCTGGTGAGGTTGAGCCAATGACATTGCACTTAGCAGCTCAACACTCAATGCGTAGCCAAGTACACTACTGTGGCTCCTGAACGATCCCCAGAGAGGTTCCTAAAGGGTCAGTTTCTCCCGTGGAGTCGCTGGGTGGTTTGGAAGTAGCAACCTTTCAGTTCCCAGTTCAGCGGGTTTAACTGGTGGTGCCACCAGAGCTCCTGACATTCACTGGAAAACTGTGCATGTCATATTGGATGATCTCATGAAAAACAGAGCACGAGAGAGGTACAGTCATCTAAGCCAGACAGAACATCAAAATCCCTTACAAGCTTGTTCCTTGAGACTTCCCAGACCTACTGACCCCCAAACACTCAGTGTATTCAACAAGCCCTCGGGTGACTCTGAGGTCCACTTGGGTTTTGAGAACTGCTGCTTTAAAAGATTATGATTTGTTCGTCGACCACAACATGTGCAGTTTCTGTGTTAATACAGTTCCTTTTTTTGCAGCCGTGAAAAGGTACCCCATGGTGGTGAAGATAAGCAGAAGTGAAACTCTCACTTCAGCAGAAGGAATTCTTCACCATGGCTAAAGCTTGCACGCCTGCTGCTGCCGCAGGCTTGTGTTGACCGTGGTTTAACAATCTAAGAGATGCAGCAGTTGTGCCTGGGCTGCATCTGCCATATGCAGACTGGGGGACATGGGAGGGACGCGCCGGGGAGAGCTCAGCCCCTTATGGCCAGAGATTCCCGATTGCCTTTTGGAGGGAGCAGAGCAGGCTTTTGGGTGCAAGAGGATCTGAAAACATGTGTCAATTGGGGGCCCCTATTAGAGCTGTCTTAATTGGAGTAGGAGAGCCTGAAAATTGAATTGAACAAGCCGCTTTTCTGAGAGGTCCCGGGCATCAGTACTGCCTAGGAGAAAGGAGGAGGAAAGGGTTAGCCTGCAGCTACTCGCAGAGCCAGAGCCGTAATGTAAGACTTCCCTTGTGGGAAATCCAAAATGGAACAGATCCCTTCTATGCAGCAAGCAGTCCTCTGAAGCTTCAAGAGTGGGGATGTTCTGACGCAGACAGGTGGTAAGGAGGGCTGTCAGTCTCCTCCCCGGTGTCACCTTCTAGAAAACGTTTTCTTCCTCTAACTTGGAAGGAGTCAATTGGCTTTGCTGCTCCAGGATAACAGTCCTCTTTAGCAGCAAAAATATCATCCATTCATATCAGAGTGTGTCAAAGAGCTAATTGGACATCGGCAGGCCTGTGGCAGCGGTCCCTCAGACAGTGTGGTAATGTAGACATAGCTTGACAGTGTGGGCCCCAGCAGGGCCTGGGGGCTCAGCCAGGTGCATGACACCCCAGTGCAGGATGGAGACGCAGGTCTGGGACTGGCTGCTGCAGCCACTGCACCAGTTGGTGTGGTGGGCCATGGTCAGTGGCATACTCCGATATCCCTCAGCATTGGGACATCCACAGGATGCCCAGTACCAACGGCTTCTCCACCTGGTGCCCAACATCTTACAGATCCTCTTCTGGTTTGGTAGGCGGTTTGAGTGTTCTCTTCGGTGGCAGAACAAAATCATGATCATGACCATGCTGGATGTGGAGGCTCCGCAGACGCTGACCAGCAGAACTTCTGGTGCTAAAGCAGCTCTTCTGACTGTGTGCACTGCCTCGGGGCCTTCTCGGCCGTGGCGATCTCCGTCACTGGTCACTGATGTGTGTGTGGACTGATAAGAGCATTCTAGAACTTCCTTGCAAGATGTTGACCTACCTTACAAGAAGCAAACACAAGAAACTCCATTTCAGAGAAGAGATAAAGTGAGACATTTAGGCCCAGCTGAAAAGTTGAGCCACTACCAGGAATCCACAGATGGCCTGAAGAGCCACCCCAGAAATTCCGGAGGACCCCCGATAAGCCCAGAAGGACGTCAAGGAGCCGGCTGGCCTGCTGATATAAACCCGAGTAGGGGCACTGACTTTTCAAAGCTAGGACCGAGAAGTCATCCCCTCCTGCTTTCTCCAACGCTACCCGGGCTACACCGATAAAGGCAATGCTTATCGGGACTGTGATGCTGAATAATAATGCAGTGTGTTGCCCCTGAACCTGATATGTGTTTGAAATTATATGAAAAGTAGGATTGTTTGATATGTGTTTGCAGTGAATAAACCAAGCATTCAAAAATGTTAAAGGGCGTTAAGTAACTATTGATCGCACCGCCTGTGACAGGGGACTCTGGGGCTGCCTGGCCGTTTTCAGGGGCTGGAACCACAGGTCCAGCGAGGGATGAGTATCAAGTGGTGTGGTGTAGACCCGACCAGTGGAGACATCGTCAAGACGGCCAGCCTTTGAGGCCTGTGCTTTGAAGGTGCCAGCATGCAAGCCTTTAAAGCTGAGGAGGGCCAAACTTGAGACTCACTGCATGGCGCTCCTGCAGAAAGGAGAGGGGCCGAGGGGAGGTTGAGAAGGAGTGGGGTCCTGTGGTGCTAGCACTCACACAGCAGGAGGGACACTGGGGGCTGGGGGCTCTCCATGTGAGGAACCCCAAGGTAGGATCTGCTGTCTTTATGTGATTACAAAAGTGAATTGTCCTCGCCCATGCCCCCCTAACACCTGAACCTTGAGCGCACTCATGCCAGATGAGGATGCAGTGGGGGGTGTGGTGGCTGCCTCCTGACCCTGCTGCTCAGACCCCCACACTGCCCTAAGTGAAACAGAACCGGGGCGCCTGGAGGAGGGGGAGTGGGGAGCCGGGTCAGAGGACAGTGGCCTCCAGACTGCAGGACCTGCAGACAGACCGCCTGGTGCCGTGCCCAAGGCCCCTGTAGGATGCACGCGATGGGAGAGAGCCTGACGCCGCCCTCTGTTTCCTTTCTGTCTGTGTGTGTGCCAGCACTGGCTTCCTGCCGCTTGGCGGGGTACGCGCAGTCAGGCCCAAACCCAGGCAGCAGTGTCTGACGCAACGCTGTGTGTCTGGACACTCTCAGGGCTCCATGGTCTCGGTGTCCCTGGGGGTGAGTGGGCGAGCAAGTATTGCTGAACTGCTCTAGGGTATTGGGATTGGAGCCTGAGCCTTGGGTGGTGGGTGGGGTGCAATACCTTCCTGATGGCCTCCGTGTGGGCTCCTGGGCCACAGTGGGGACAGATTCTCCCCCACCACCACCTCCCCTTCCTGGGAGTCCTCAGACCACTCAGCCTCAAGGGACTTCCCAGGAGCCTGCCTGCCTTGGCTGCCTGCCTCTGCACAGCCTGCGGCGTCTCACAGCTGCTTCCTGCTTCTTGTTGTGTGAGACAAGCCCCACCCATATCCAATCTCACATGACCCATGGGCCTTGCCCAGAGCCTCATTGGGTGGCGGTCCTGTCTGCCCATGGGGCGCTGTTGAGTGAGGACCTCGCTCTCCTCTCAGTTCCTGAAATGCTTCCTGGTGTTTGTTTTCAGGCGCAGGGAAACTTTCCCCAGGAACTAGGAGTGAAGGTGTCCTAGCCTGGCTGCTGTGGCCCGGTTCAATCAATGAATGATCATGAACTCCTGAGATCCAAAACAAGTATATCAGGGAAACAAGCAAAATGGCTCAGCATGGGCAGCACCTCTGGATTCACTCAAGTCCCGCAGCAAAAGGAGAGTCTCGGGGAGCTCACACGGAGGGTGGTCCAGGAACTGACCAGAAGAAAACGCTAACTGGCTGGCATTGGCAAAGTATGCTTTCGTAGACGGAAGACATTATTTTGCTATCATTACGTTGCAGTCACTCAACAGCTTCCACACTCCAAGCTCACTGCCAACTCATAGCGACCGTTGTAGCACAGGGTAGGACCTGTAGCTTTCTGAGATTACAACGCTTTAGGGGAATACAAAGCCTCACTTCCCCCCCTTCCACCCCCAGAGCAGGCTGGGACTGGCGGCTTTGAACTATGGATCTGTGAGCAGGAGCCCAATGCATAAGCACAGGGCCACCCAGAGCTCCACTTAACAGCTTCAGGTGTGGCTGTTTCCATGGTGAGCCTGAATGAGTGCTCTTCCTGGGTGCAGGCTGTGGGAGGGCAGTGCGGAGGGTCTGCTGGCTAGTTGACTCTTGAGAATCAGCTCAGAGAAGGAAGGAGGGAGGAAAGGAAGGAGGAGGAGGAAAGAAACTCTAGAGCACATCTTTGTCAGAAGCCTCTCCGTAGGCCAAGCACCTGGTTCTTTAGAGCTCCTTCCCAAGTGTAGGTTTAGAACGCTTGAGCTAGCACTAGGATCTCTCTTCCTTTTTTTTAGATAGATTTATTTTTATTTTTTTAGAGAAAGCCGTCCAGGTCCTAGTGAAAAAGGCAAAGGAGGGAAAAACTCCTGAAAAGCAGCTACCAGTTGATTTTATGGAAGGGGATTCCCTTCCAAACAATGACTCTCTCTCCATACCTTGTCTTCACATCCATGTCCACAGATGCAGATCCTTATCAATTCAAGGTAAAGGCCATACTATAGTTGTTAAAACTTTTTAAATGTTGTGTTTCTGATTTAAATTTTATTATTTAACTCTGAACTTATTTACTTTGAGATTTCTGTGTAATGTATAAAAAGGCAAGGTTGGGGTAAAAACTTGGTGATCAAGAACGATTCATCCTTTTCTTATGGGAAAAATTGATTCAGAACTCGACTGCATTGCATCTCGGTGCTCCTTCGGGAACAGATTAGCGTTGAGGTCCAGGGTTCTGGTGTACTCAGGAAGATGGCGGTGTAGGAGAAAATAGGCGGAAAGTCTGGAGTCCAGGGAGCAAATGTAGTTCCAATTGGCCGGGAAAGTTGAGGAATAGCACTTCAAGTCAGATGCATTTTGCTGGGGGAACCGAGAGTTCTTTGCCCATTGGAGTATTAGTATTTTCAATGAAATTACTTCTGGAAACATTCCAAGGCAGAGCAATCAGAGATGAAACAGCCAGACCTCCTGGATGGTCGTGATCTCACCAGTCAGGCCCACGCACATCATGGGCAGAGAGGGCAGGAGGAGTCTCTCTTTATTTCTGACCAAGGCCGATATATACTTAGGGGGTGTGATACTCTCTTCTTAGCTGATTTATGCTACATTTGCTTCTCCCTATGTGTATTCAATGAGCAAAGCAAATTAACGAGAAAGCAAGCAGTAGCTCAGAGCACCCCAAGGGGATGGATTTCAGGGAAGCTGAGGAGACCTGCAGACCAGAACCCACAGTGGCTCTAGGCCAGTATACTGCCACCCAGGGAATGGGAGCCAGGATTCAGATTTCTATTGCCATTTAAAATTGTCTTTTCAAATAGTCCTTTGTCGGTGTCAGTTTTGTACAATGGCTCATGATGTCATAAACTTAATCATGGGATCTGCTTGTTCTTGAGAGAGAGAGAGACCATTCACAAACTTGAAAACAGAGTGAGGGAGGGGCAGTGGCCCTCGACAAGCTGGATCGACATAGTATCTGCAACAAGGGATTCAAACACAAGAACAATTGTGAGGACGGCGCAGGGCCAGGCAGTATTTTGTTCTCTTGTGCGCAGGGTTGTCATGAAGTGGAACAGACCCAGCGGCAGCTAACAACAACAACAGCAAAACATCTTTCTGGTATTCTGTGCTCTCAGCCGAGATTCCACTGACATCAGCAAGAACACCCTCTGTCCCATGTCCTCTGTGAATACAATTTGAATTTCTGGGGATTCCCTATTGATGAACTGCTACAGTTTTGAATTATCTTTTGGATCACTTGTATGTGATACTTTTCAACAATTTCCGCCTTCCGTTGGACCTTTTTTTATAGGAACAAATATGAAATATGGATCTTTCCCAGTTGAATGGCCAGATAGCTGCATCCAAATCTCTTGGCACATTCATCACTGCGTCTTTCACCACTGCATCCATCTGTCAAACCTTCACAATTGGTATTCTGCCAGTCCCTGGGGTCTTGTTTTTTTATTCACTACTATCAGTTTTTTATCATAGCTACCTCTGAAATCATTTAAATTTGACCAATTCTTTTGATACCACGAGAGTCTATTTCTTACATCTTCTTTGGTTGCATCTTGTGTTGTTCAATATTTTGTTCATAGAATCCTTCGATATTATAACTGAGGCCTGAGTTTTTTTCTTCATATCTTTCAGCTTGAGAAGTGCCAAATGTATTCTTCCCTTTTGGTTTTCTAATTCCAAGTCTTTCCTTTCTTAGTCTGGGCTCTAAAAACCCAGAAACAAAACCAGTGAAGTGTGTGTGTGTGTGTGTGTGTGTGTTTCATATCAAGAAAATGGCTCACACCATTGAAGAAGTAAGCAAGTTCTAAATCTGGTCAAGTTCCAAGTTCATGGTCAGGTTTTAGGTTGAATTCTTGTAACTCATGTAGCTACAGGAGCTGAATGCAAAATCATGAGGAAGATAACAGGCTTGTAACTGCAAAGGCGGGTGACTTCAAGACTGGCAGATGGGCTTGTGGCTACAGAGGTGAATGAATCTAAGGTCAGCAGGGATGATGGCACTCTGTTGCCAACTCCCAGGATTGCCAGGCAGTATGGCTGAATGTTGGCTTAAGTTTGAAGAACCAGGGCCAATGAGTGAGATGCAGGTCCAGCTGTACCCACCACCCACCCCACCAAAAGAAGCAACTGACCTATCCATTTGACACAAAGTCTTAGCTATCAGAAACACTTTATCTTCTTGAGCCACCCTTTCAAATATTCTGCTTGGTTGTTTTACTCCATAATTTCTTCCTTTCACTTTAACTACTCTATGTTCGGAGTAGGTTTTAGAGTCTTTTCTGATATTCATTTTCTTTCTTTTAAAAATGACTTTTGCTTTCTTCGTGCATGATGTCCTTGATGGAATCCTACAACTTGTCTAGTTCATTACTGTTCAATTAATCAAATTCAGGTGGGACTGATAATATTGAGCTTCCCCTCCATCACCCCTTTTTTTAGGTTGGTCATTTAAATTGGACAAACATGATCTACCATGCCTAGTGTGACAAATTAGAACATTTCAGGATCTGAAGCACAATGTTGTCAGTCATAGGATGATAACTATTTGCCTACAAGAAAGACTAGTTAATATGATTGTTACTCAGATTTACCACTGAGCACGAACTCGAAGATGAAGAAGTTAAGGATTTTAACCAACATCTGCAGTCTGAAATTGATCAAAAATACAATCAAGACAATTGACAATTTCAGATGATGGGAATTTAGAGATTGGAAACTAAGAAGAAGGTTTGGTTGTTATCACCACGGTGATAGAAACTCCACTGGGGAGCTCGTGATAGAATTTTCAACCTGGGGCCACGAGGTACCAGCATCAACTCAATGGGGGTGAGCACACAGCACCTCTGGGTGGACCTCCCAGGAAGAATACACGGGGTCCAGTGGAGGGGAAAGCTGAACCCAACCTCCAAACTCACTGCCAGCGAGTCGAGGCCGAATCATGGTGACCCCTGCAACTGAGCTGAACTGCCCCTGTGGTTTCCAAGACCAATTCTTTATTGAGGTAGAAAGCCTCGTCTATCTCCCTCAGAGCTGCTGGTGGTTTCAAACTGCTGGCCTTTGGCAGTGACAGCAACTAGAGGAGGCGGCTCAAGGACAGCCTTGTGTAAGTTGGGAGGGACTTGAGCGTATTTAATTCTGGGTTGTGTTAGTCTGAGTAGTCTAGAGAAACACTTATATTTTATAAGAGAGAGTTTTATATAAAGGGTAAGTAGGACATTAAGAAAGCATCCCAACCCAGTCCAGTCCAAGCCCATAAGTCCAACATTGACCTACAAAGTCCTCCTCAAACTCACAAAACACATGCAGTGAAGCTGACTGCAGGAGGAAAGCCGAATCAGTGAGGGTGTAAGCATCTCATCACTGGCAAGGGTCTCCGCGTGGCTTCTCCAGCACCCAGGGCTGCATCAGGGTAGGTCCATGTGGCTTCTCCTCAGGGTGGAAGTGAGCCTTGCCAGCTGAAGCAGGGAACTGGCTAAGGTAGCTGCACCCTGGTCTGACCATCAGAAAGCATGAGATCTGAGAACTAGAAAAGTGAGGCTACGGAGCCATTTATCTCTCTCTGCCCTTCAATTAATCCCACGTGTTCATTGGCCAGGTTGGCAAAATAAATCTACCTATCACAGGTAAAGTCCTAAAATTGTAGAAAAATAATCAACCAAAAGGTGGGTTTGGGTACAGACCAGAGAGAGAGCTCATCCTTTGACTGACAGAAGAATGTATTGTCAATAACCAAACACAACAAAGTGGATGTGGGTGCAGATGAGTCTGAGGTTTTGGTGGTGGGCAGCTGTGCTGTCTTCTGCAGATTGAGTCTGTTTTCTACGAACGTTGGGGATTAGGGGAAGAACATCTGTCAAAAATGAGAATTGGTGAAAATACTATTTGAAGAGCGTGTCCCCCAAAAAACTCCCTGCTGCCTCATAGCGACCCCCTGTGGGTTTCTGAGGACCGTAACTGGTTAGGGGAGTAGAAAGCCCAATCTTTTTCCCACAGAGCCGGTGGTCATTTCAAACTGCTGACCATGTAGATTGCACGTAACCACTACACCACCAAGGTTCATGTAAGACCTTGAAGAGAGTGTACAAGGCTTCAAATGTCTGCCCAGTACAAGTTGGAGACTACGTGATGCTTCCGATTTTTTTTCCCTAGCTAGCAGAACTAGATCTCTTTGGCTTGTAAAAGTGAGAGGCCTTCTAAAGCAGGTAAAATAACAACCATGTGGCAAAGAAGAGGTGGGGGGGGGCGATACTGATTGAGTAAGAAGAGCCCCTTTCAGTGCAGCAAAGCCCACATGGAAGAAGCACACCAGCCAATGTACTCATGCTGTGTCAATAAAAAGAGATATCAGGCATTAAGTCTCCATTGAATTCCTGCTGACCATTATCTAGGGATGAGAAGGCTTGCCCTCAGGCAGAATGCACTGGAAACTAGTGGTTTCCCTTGGGGCTTGCTTGGGTGTGTCTTTGTCCTGCAGGTGGTACTGGGAGTCACACAGGCATGAGTCAAGCCCTGTCAGTCACATCCTGACTGTCTTGATCTGAAGGCCCTAGGCCAAGCTTGTAAACTCTTCTGTCTAAGGCAGTGGTTCTCCACCTTCCTAATGCTGCAGCCCTTTAATGCAGTTCCTCATGATGTGGTGACCCCCAACCAGAAAATTATTTTTGTTGCAAAAATAATTTTTTTTGTTGCTACTTCATAACAGTAATTTTGCTACTGTAATGAATCATCGTGTAAATATCTGATAGGCAGGATGTGTTTTCATTGTTACAAATTGAACATAATTAAAGCCTACTGATTCATCACAAAAACAATATGTAATTATATATTGTGAAATATTTATTTCTAATGACAAATAAATGAAATTTTGTCCTAAAAAAAAAAAGAGGTATCAGAAGTTCAAATACAAGTAACCAAATCGATGTGAAGAGACATGGATGTAGTGAAGACCCCAAACCCACCTGCAAGTTAATGGGACAGACCCTCTCACAAGGGTCACATGGAAGGGATGATAAATTCAGGGTACAGTATAGCACTGATGAAGCACATACTATCCTCTAGTGCTTTAATATTTCTTCCCCTTACTATTATGGCTTTTATTTGTTTTACCTCATTAATCATGTTAGACTTGTGTACATTCATCTGTATATTTAAGATGTTTGGTACATGAAAGTCAAGATAGCTAACCATCAGAAACAGTAACAGGAGTAATGAGTCCTTGAAGGTACAGGAAGAGGAGGAGAGAGAAGGGAAATAGGAGCTGATAGCACTGATGGCGTATAACCTCACTCGATGGGATCAAACAACAGAATTGTATGTGAATAGATATATTGGATTATGTAAGATATGGCCAAAAAATCAAACTATTATAGAAAAAAAGAAGAAGAAGAGGAAGGGTCCCTGGGAGGTAGGGTGAGGGAAGGAGGGGATAGAGGGGAGCTGATATCAAGGAGTTCAAGAAGAAAGAAAGTGTTTTAAAACTGATCGTGGTAGCAATTTCACAATGCTGCTGATGTGACTGAAGTTTGGAATGTTATGACATCTGTAAGAGCTCCCAATAAAATTATTTTTTAAAGTATAAAAGAAAAGTGTAAAAGTAAAAAACAAAACAAACAAAAACCCTTAATTATACACTGGAAGAAAAAAGAAGGGAAAAGTCGGAATTTTCACTTGGATAAAGAATGCCTTGGTACCTGTTAAGTGTTGGATGGCACACTGAGTGGTCGACAGTTTGAACCCAGCAGCTGCTCTGTGGGGGCAAGGTGAGGTGGCCAGCTCCTATAAAGATTTACCGCCTCGGAAACCCGATGGAGCAGTCTGACTCTGCTCTGCATGGTGGCCATGAGTTAATATCTCCCTGAAGACAGTAAGTTTAATTTTGGTTTTGATTTGGGGTTAAGAACATTTGTGCAGCTAGCCCAAGAAAAAGGCAATTTGGTCAGCAGGATAATAGGAAAATAGAAATGATTATGTTAAAAAGAAGTTATGCTCAATGTAAATTACTTTATGGTTAAACTAGATCATATATTAAGACTTGGTTGATATCCTGAATCTCAAATGAAACTTTGATTCACTAGGATTTTCCTTTGCAAATTTGTGACTCAGGTTTTCTATGCTAAGGACACCGACTGCATCGCTCACAGAAAATGAAGTCCTGGCAGAATATGTCATTAAATAACTCTTATGATACAACAGGCTTGGGATGTAACCAAAAAAGCTTTCTGATAACATTGAAGCTTGTCTTTTTTTTTTTCTAAAATATTTTTCTCTCTCTTTATTTTTGTTTTCTCTTTTTTTATTTTTATCAGGGGAGAGCGCAAACGCAATCCCCCACTACCACAAATTATGCAGTCGAGTTTCCCACATTTGGGGAAATTGCAGGGGTCAGCACATCCGGAGTGCAATGGATAAGCCTCGCCCTGGGAAAACCAGAAGCTTGTCTTTTAACAACTGCTTTGTAACTTTTTGCCTTGTTCCCTCCTGGCTCCCCTTTTGCTCAATTCACCCTTTCAAACCTTTACTATTCTCCCCACAATTTTCATTATGACAACATCTCATATGGATATCTACAAATGTTTCCCCGTTTTATAGAATGATTTACTTTCTTCACTAGAAAAAAAAAACTTTATAATTTCTAGCAGACCATGTTGAAGAGATCAGTTATCAGGCATCAAAGAACAAAAAAAAAAATCATATCATTGTGAATGAGGGGAGTGCAGATTGGGGACCCAAGGCCCATCTGTAGGCAACCGGACATCCCCTTACAGAAGGGTAATGGGGAGGAGACGAGCCAATCAGGGTGCAGTGTAGCAACGATGAAATATACAACTTTCCTCAAGTTAATTAAATGCTTCCGTCCTGCCCCCACCTCCCACTATCATGATCTGAATTTTACCTTATAAATCCGACTAGACCAGAGGATGGACACTGGTAAAGATAGGAACTGGAAACAGGGAATCCAGGACAGATGATCCATTTAGGACCAGTGGTGAGAGTGGCGATACCGGGAGGGTGAAGGGAAGGTGAGGTAGAAAAAGGGAACTGATTACAAGGATCTACATATAACCTCCTCCCTGGAGGATGGCCAACAGAAAAGTGGGTAAAGGGAGACATCAGACAATATAAAACATGACAAAATAATAATTTATAAATTATCAAGGGTTCATTAGGGAGTGCGTGGCAGGGAGGGAGGGGAAAATGAGGAGCTGATACCAAGAGCTCAAGTAGAAAGCAAATGTTTTGAGAATGATGATGACAACCAATGTACAAATGTGCATGACACTCAATAGATGTATGTATGGACTGTGATAAGAGTTGTACGAGCCCCCAATAAAATGATTTTTTTAAATAAAATTTTTTAAATAACTGAAAAATATTTTTTTTCTAGCAGACCATCAGTCTAATGGCACTCCAGGCACCCACCAGCCACAAATTGAGGGATTCCTGGGGCTACCCTCACTTTCAGACGAGCAAGCTACAAATGACCACCCTCCAGTTTGATCATTTCCTGGACTGACTCACAGAACCCAATGAAAGTGCTACATTTAGGATTATAGTTTTAGGACAGCCAAAGGATATCATTAAAACCAGCTCAAAGGCTGTCGTCAAAACTGTATTCCTAGATGTAGAAGTCCAAACACAAAGCTTTTGGTTGTCCTCGCCCCGTGGAGTTTTGGACAGCATTACGTCCTTCTTTGCACAATACGTGATCACACTCATAGTCTTGTTAGCCGAGGAAGCGTACTCCGCCATTGGTCTCCAGGGTTCTTACTGTACCTTGCTTGCATTCTGCCCACATGACTGCACTTTAGTTTCTAGTCCTCTTGGAGATCAGGCTAAAGCCTCTCCAGAGTGGAACGAATATGGCATGGTTCAACGTGCCCATCATCAATTCCAGTTCAGATGATCTGGTAGCGGAAGCCCTCAGCAAACAGACACCTTTATCGGGCAGGACAGTCCAGAGGTCTCGTCATCAGCTCCCAGTAGCAAAAGACAAAGACCAGACCACTCCGGTAAGGGGAAGTTTTCCCTGCACAGGTTCCTACGAAGAAACAAAATTAGAGCAATCAACTTGCCCCAAGTTCCACAGTGGTGGAAGTTGGATGCCAAAAAGAAAAATTGAAAAAAGCAACTCACTGCCATCGAATCAAGACCAACTCGTCCGTGACCCTATTGGACAGGGTGGAACTATCTTTGTGGGCTTCTGAGACTCTGTTTATGGGAATAGAAAGCCTCATCTTTCGCCCACAGAGTGGCTGGTGGAGACAAACTGCTGAGGCGGGATAAGTTAAGGCGAGTTCAGAACTCGTGCTTAACCAGTAGGCTCAGTGCTCTGTTGGAGGCACTTCGTTCCCCGTTGGGAAGGGGCATGGCTGTTCTCCACAGCATCTCTTCAACACGGGGGTCTTTCTTTACTGTGCACAGGAATCCAAATATAGTTCATAGACCCCCAATTTAAAGTCTCAGACAGTACGAAGACAAAGATGAACTAGTCAGCTAAGGGAATGATCCTCACTTGTAAGGAGCATTGAGACTGTACTTTCTTTAAGCCCAGTGTGTTTGTTCTTCTGGCAGTCCACGGTACTTCAATATTCGTCACCAACACATTAATTCAAATGCATCAATTAGCTAGATGATTGATAGATAGATAGAATTAGGCAATAGAAAATACCAAGGTTTGGGTCAGGCACACTTTCGTCCTTAAAATGCCATCTTTGCTTTTTAACACTTTAAAAAAGCTTATGCAGCAGATTTGCCCCAGTGCAATACGTTGGGCATTTCTTGATTTCATGAGTGCTACTTCCATGAATGTCGATTATGGATCCAAGTAGAATAAAATCCATAACAATTTCAATCATTTCTCTGTTTATCATCTGATTGGTCCACTTGCAAGGACTCTGCTTTCTTTACATTGAGCGGTAATCCATCCTGAAGGCTGCAGTCTTTGATCTCTATCAGCAAGTGCCACCAGTCCTCCTGGCTTTCAGAGAGCAAGGTTGTATCATCTGCTTTGTTAGTGAGCCTTCTTTCTATCCTGATGCTGCATTCTCTTCTTGGATCATTGGCTCAGCACCATATTTAATAAGTATGGGGGAAAGATACAATCTCGATTCACACCATCCCAGATTTTAAACCAAGCAATACTCCTTTGCTCTGTCCCAATGATTTCCTCTTGGTGGGTGTACCGGTCCCACAGAGCTCAATGAGATGTTCTGGAATTCTCACTTTCGCCAGTGTTATTCATAGCTTGTTAGGATCCACACAGTTGAATGTCTTTACACAGTCAACCATCCTTCTGGCAGTCTCTGCCGATTGGCTGGCCAAGTGGCTGTCTTCCAAACCCGGGCACAGACTAGTGAGCATTCCAGTGCTGCCTTGATTTGTTGCAATATTTCCTTCCATTGGTATTTCATCAACTCCTGGAGACGTGGTCTTTTGCTGATATCTAGAGTAGGACTTGAACTTCTGCCTTCAATGCCATCATTTATTGCTCATATGCTACCTTTTATTTTTTTAATAATAATTTTTATTGTAAATTGGGAGATTCTCAGGTTTACCTTCAACAATTCAAATGCATTTTGTTCCCTCTTGTTCATTGCAGCTTCCTCAACGCTCTGTCACATTCCACTTCTCCCAAGTTTCCTGTTCGCACTCTTCCTTCTTTCCTCACCCTCTGAACGTTGTCCTTGGGGAAATGCTGCCTTTTCATCCTAAATAGTGATTATTCAAAGGTGTGCATACTTCACCAGCGTTATTTCCCCCTATGGATTTGCAGGAAGCATTAAAAAGATGGTATACGGAATCAGTATGCCAACAAGAACTAGTCCACATCCCACCATTTCAGGAGGCAGCATATGAGCAAGAACCAACGGTGTTGAAGGAGCCACTGAAAACATTAGCCAAAAGCAAAGTTCCAGGAATTGATGAAATGCCAACTGAAATGTTTCAACAAGCTTACGAAGTGCTGGGAACACTCATCTATGCTAAGAAATTTGGAAAGCAGCTACTGGGCCAACTGACTTGAAGAGATCCATATTTGTACCCATTTCAAAGAAAGGTGACCCAACAGGTGCATAAATTATAGAGAAAAAAATTTAGAGAACATCATAAAGATGTTTATTTGTGTTTGGAAACAGCCACTATTTGTGAAATGCATTTATTCATACTGTCATTAACCACTCACCTTTCCCTAAATTATAGTGACCCTTGAGATATTAGCTAATTTAAAGTCATGTGATATTCTTTCACTCTGGACCTTTAAAACTGATAACAGTGCTTCAAAAGCCAAACTCACTACCATCAAGTCAATTCTAATGCATACTTCCCCTTTAGTTCTCTGAAACTGTAACTTTTTTTTTTTTGAAACTGTAACTCTTTATGGGAATAGAAAGCCTCAACTTTCTCCTGTGGAGCAGCTGGTGGTTTTGAACTGTTGACCTTTTGGTTAGCAGCCCAATAGGTAACCACTATGCCCCCAAGGCTCCTTTTGACAATGTTTGAGGCCTTTTTTGAAGAGCTTACTTAATGCAAAGGGGAAAAAAGCTATATATATACACAAAACAAGTGCTCTCTCTTTCTATATATATATATATAGAAAGAGAGAGCACTTGTTTTTGTTGACATCATATAAGAAGCAAAAACACATTTCTTTGTCAGCAAATAATTTGTCAGCAAATAGAAGATGTATATGAAATACAACTGAAGATCTGAAGACACAAGAATTAAACTTCCACACTGAGGCAAAACACTAAGGGTGTGCAACAGAACAGCAAGGGGAATAGAGCAACGAAGTCTCCAGGGAATACCAAAAATAGATTTAGGGGCCAAGGTATAGCACCCCATCAAACCCAACCAGAAAACACTCCAAAAGGTCAACAAACAGACCTTGAACTATTTACAGGGTGGTGGTTGTTGTTTTTTTCTCCATTTTTGTTGTTGTTCTTTTTTTTGGCTCTTCTTTTGTTATCTTTTGTTGCTTTGTTTTTCTCAGTCTTGTTAATGTGCATATTATTAACTCTGCAGGTATATCTATATAACATAGGCGGGATAAACAACCTGGAGGAGAAAATAATGGACCGACAGTTCTGGGGGCCATGGGAAAGGGGGAGGCAGGGGAAAGGAAGTGGGTGTTAACAAATCCAGGGACAAGGGAACAACAAGTAATCCAAAATCGATACCGAGGAGGATATAGGAGGCCTGGTAGGGCTTGATCAAGGGCAATGTAACCAAGAGGAATTCCTGAAATCTAAATGAAGGATGAACATGATAACGGGACAAGAAGAAAGTTAAAGGAAATACAAGAAAGAACGAGAAGGCAATGGGCATTTATAGAGGTCTAAATACAGGCATGTACATATGTACATATATTTATATATGACAATGGGGCAATAGATCTATGTGCATACATTTATAGGTTTAGTATTAAGGTAGGAGATGGACATTGGGCTTCTATTCAAGTACTCCCTCAATGCAAGAACACTTTCATGTGAGTCTGGGTAGACTAGAGAAACAAATTCATGGACATACATATGTATAAGAAAGAGCTTTATATACAAGAGCAATTGAACATTGACAAAACATCCCAGCCCAGTCCAGATCAAGTCCATAAGGCCGATATTAGCCCATATGTCCGATACCAATCTATAAAGTCCTCTTCAAACTCACGAAACACATGCAATGATGCCTAATGTAGAAGACCACAGGCCGGTGGGTAGAAAGTCTTTGGATCCAGTGACATTAGAAACATCTCAGCTCTGGCAGGGGTCTCTGCATCAGGGTGGGTCCATGTGTCTTCTCAGTTGCTATGTCTCCCAGGATGTGTGCAGAGAGTCTCCCAACTCCAAGAAGGAAGCACTGGATTTCTCAGAATTCTTAGGCCATGCCCACACAGAGGCCTCAATGGCTATGATCTGACTGACAAGCTAGACTCCAGCCCTATACTCTTAATTCTCAAATTGAAAAATTATTATATATTTACCACAACTTTATTCTATTAAACTGGTATTGCATGATGCTCATCTTCCCAACATGATCGCTGAAGACAATGCAGGTGCATAGGCAAATGTGGTGAAGAAAGCTGATGGTGTTTGGCTATCAAAAGATATAGTGTCTGGGGTCTTAAAGGCTTGAAGGTAAACAAGTGGCCATCTAGCTAAGAAGCAACAAAGCCCACATGGAAGAAACACACCAGCCTGTGTGATCATGAGGTGTCGATAGGATCAGGCATCAAAGAACAAAATATGAAATGGGAGTGGAGACCCAAAGCCCAACTGTAGGCAACTGAACATCCCCTTATGGAAGGTTCGCAGGGAGGAGACGAGCCAGTCAGGGTGCAGAGTAGCAATGGTGAAACATACAACTTTCTTCCAGTTCTTTATGTTTCCTCCCACTCCCCCCCCCCCCATTATCATGATCTGGATTCTACCTTACAAATCCGGTTAGACCAGAGGCTGTACACTGGTACAGATAAGAACCAGAAACACTGGGAATCCAGGGCAGATAAACCCCTTAGGCCAATAATGAGAGTAGTGATACCAGGAGGGGAAGGGGAAGGTGGAGTAGAAAGGGGGAACTGATTACAAGGATCTACATATAACCTCCTCCCTGGGGGATGGACAACAGAAAAGTTGGTGAAGGGAGACATCGGACAGTGTAAAACATGACAAAATAATAATTTATAAATTATCCAGGGTTCCTGAGGGAGGGAGGATGGGGGAGGGAGGGAAGAAATGAGAAGCTGATACCAAGGGCTCAAGTGGAAAGCAAATGTTTTGAGAATGGTGATGGTAACAAATGTACAAATGTGCTCGGCACAATAGACGGATGTGTGGGTTGTGATAACAGTTGTACGAACCCCCAATAAAATTATTTTTAAATAAATAAATAAGAATTAAACTTCATTGTGGGAAGCGTCCTCAGGAAGGAAACCAAACCCACTGCCTGGGAGTAGATTCTAACTCAAAGTAACCTGATACAGGGTTTCTGAGACTGTTAATCTTTACCAGAGCAGAGAGCCTCATCTTTCTCCCTTGGAGCAACCAGTGGGTTTGAACTGCTGACCTTGTGGCTAGCAAACTAAATCATAGCTTACAGTGCCACCAGGGCTCCTTTAAGGGAGAAAAGAGAACCCGAATTCAAATATAACTTATAGATATACATTTATTAAACATTAAACAGAACAATGATAAGACCGCTTCAGCTTAAAGTGAAACATTTTTCGAGCTCAGATCTGTTTCTAAATAACAGTTTCCAGTGAAAGGCACAGACCCCCTTGGAGACAACTCATCCAGGTGAGGGAAACTCTCTGCACAAGGCCATGCTGGCATCCAAGGACTCATAGAGACTCGGGCTCTGCAGATGGAAAGCAAAGGAAGCAGGCACAGAACTATAAATGGCAGTAGATCTGTTCATCACAGTTGGGGGCAGGCCTACAGACGCAGGAAAGAGACCATGATTGGGATACATACATGATAGCAGATGGAAGAAATCATAAGAGTGGTTCAGGGCCCGCACTCTAGCCACCTTTGTTGGGACATGACTCAAGACCATGCAGCCCTAGTACCCCAATTTCCATCAAGGGCACACCCAGCCAAGTCCCTGATGGTAGGTCTGCCCTCCTTGGGCTGGCCAGGGGCTCCCTAGCATCCTACTTTCATACACAGTGTGAGGGTGGGGCAGGAGCTGGCCTTTTCATCCAGTTGTACAGGAGGTCGCTATGATTCAGTCCTTTTTAGGCACCAGGAGCCCAGGTAATGTAGTAGGTTATGTGTTGGCTACTAACCACAGGTCAGCTGTTAGAAACCACCAGCTATTCTGTGGGAGAAAGATGAGGTTTTCTATACCCAGAAAGCATTAACATCTCCCCTCCTCCCAAACCCGGAGACAAAAAACAGAAACCGTGGGGGGAGACAGAGGTCAGTATAAGATATAAAAATAATAATTTATAGTTTATCAAGGGGTCACAAGAGTGGGAGATGGGGAGAGAGGGGAGGAAAAGGAGCTGATACCAAGGGCTCAAATAGAAAGTAAATGTTTAGAAAATGATGGCAACAAATATATAAATATGCTGGATAAAATAGAGGTATGGATGGTTATAAGAGCTATAAGAGACCCCAGTAAAATGATCTTTTAATTTTAAAAAAGTTACAATCACTGAGTCAGAATCTACTTTAGGGCCATGAATGAGCAAGCACTACAGTGCAAAGGGAGCGGTAGTGGGTTAAGCGATGGGCTGTTAACATCAAGGCCAGCTATCCACTATTCCACAAGGGCAGTGGTTCTCAACCTTCCTCATGCTGCGACCCTTTCATACAGTTCCTCATGTTGTGGTGACCCCCAACCATAAAATTATTTTCGTTGCTACTTCATCGCTGTCATTTTGCTACTGTTAGGAATAGGGCGACCCCTGTGAAAGGGTCGCTTGATCCCCAAAGGGGTCGCGACCCACAGGTTGAGAACCGCTGCACTAGAGCCAGAGGACGCCTTCTGCTCCTGTAAAGATATTCAGCCTCGGAAACCCACAGGGTTTCTATGAATCAGACGTGAAGACCATGTGATCAAAAATTAACATCACCACGAAGGGACTGATCAATACTCTTATCTCCAGATAGGATACCTGAGGACACTACTTGGTTTACATAACATTCCAGTCAGTGATGCATTATATGAATCTAATCACCAGGAAACATTGGACAAGTTCACATCGAGAAGCTGCGGATAAAGTAATTGACCAGTGTCCCCCTAACCCTCAAATGTGTCAGACTGAGGGAAATTAAACAAGCTAGGGAGTAGGGAATAGAGGTGTACATGGCAGCTTCCAAAAGGTTGTGGAAAATTAAATTGAAAGATAAGTAAAATTTCCATGAAGTATTTGAAGCCCCTTCATATAGATTTTCTCTCTAAAATCTAAGTATCTGTATATAGAATGAGCAACGTGCAAATGTAGCAAAAGATGAGCAATCTGGTGAATCTGAGCAAAGGCTATAAGGAGTTCTCTCACTACTCTTGCAACTCTTTATAAAAATCTGGAATTACCTCAAATTTTAAGATTTACAAGTGTTTTATGGAAAAACTGTTAAGTATAAAGTCCGATGGATTAATTTTGTCTCAAGGCAGAGTAGGGGGGATGAGGGTCTGAGTTTGGTTACAGAGCTGATAGCTAGTACCCACATGCGGAAAATTAATTTTCCTCCATCACAACTCCCAACCATGAGTTTGTCTCGTGTGGTGGCTTGGGTATTGCTGTGGCAATGGAAAGTATGCCATTGGCATTTCAAACACCAGCAGGGTCTCAGGGTGGACCGGTTTCAATTGTGCTTCTTAAGTATGACCGAGCAGGAAGAAAAGCTTGGAAATCGACTTCTAAACTGAGATCAACTATGAAGAAAGAGGAAGGTCTGGCATTCTGGGAAAACAACAGTCCAGGAAAATCTTGTGGCTCACAACGGAATATGATACGATACTGGAAGAGGAGTCCCTGGGAGGGAAGGCGCACAGTACACAGAGCCACAATGGACTCCACAGCAACCACTGTGAGGATGACCGTGCAGGATGGATCAACCTTTGGACTTGAGGGGACGGGCAGTCAGAGCACACGCACATCACCACTATGGGCAGACAATGCAGCAAATACCTTGACATCTACGTCTCCAGAGTGCAACGGGGTGTCTCACCTATGCGAGATTTTATTGAAAAATACATTTTGGGGGGAGGTAATACTTTATGATGGAGTACAACCTTGAAAAGCCTGGTGTTGATCAAGTGTTGTCGGCTTATATGAAGGACATTCACACCCGTCTGTCCATTCGTCCTCTCGCCCTGGGCCTTGAAAACGAGCATTCCTCACCCCTGGGCTGGTCAGCACCACCTCCTTACCCCCGCCTCCCAGGGCAATGTAACCAAGAGAAATTACTGAAACCCAAATGAAGGCTGAGCATGGTAGTGGGACGGGAGGAAAGTAAAAGGAAATAGAGGAAAGAACTAGATGACAAAGGGTATTTATAGAGGTCTAAAGACTGGAATGTACATATGTAAATATATTTCTATGAGAGTGTGGGGAATCAGATCTACGTGTATATATTTATAGGTTTAGTATTAAGGCAGCAGATGGACATTGGGCCTCCACTCAAGCACTTACTCAATGCAAGAACATGTTGTTCTATTAAATTGGCATTCCAGGATGCACACCCTTCCCAACACGAATGTTGAAGAAAAATGTGTGCATAAGCAAATGTGATGAAGAAAGCTGATGGTGCAGGGCTATCAAAAGATATGGCGTCTGGGGTCTTAAAGGCTTGAAGATAAACAAGTGGCCATTTAGCTGAGAAGCATCAAAGCCCACATGGAAGAAGCACACCAGCTTGTCTGACCACGAGGTGTAGAAGAGACCAGTTATCAGACATCAAAGAACTAAAAATCATATCAATGGGTGCCCACCTTCTCCTGATACGATCACTGAAGACAAATGTGTGCATAAGCAAATGTGGTGAAGAAAGATGATGGTGCCTGGCTATCAAAAGATACAGCATCTGGGGTCTTAAAGGTTTGAAGATAAACAAGTGGCCATCTAGTTCAGAAGCAACAAAGCCCACATGGAAGAAACACGCCAGCCTGTGTGACCAAGAGCGGTTGAAGGGATCAGGTATCAGGTATCAAAGAACAAAAAATCATATCACTGTAAACGTGGGTAAGTGCGGAGTGGAGACTCAAAGCCCATTGGTAGGCAACTGGACACCCCTTACTGAAGGGTTGTGGGGAGATGAGCCAGTCAGGGTGCAGGGTAGCAATGATGAAACATGTAACTTTCCTCTAGTTCTTAAATGCTTCTTCCTCCCCACTATCATGATCCCAACTCTACCTTACAAATCTGGCTAGACCAGAGGATGTACATTGGTACAGATAGCAACTGGAAATACAGGGAATCCAGGGCAGATGACTCCTTCAGGACCAGTGGTGAGAGTGGTGATGCCTGGAAGGTGGAGGGAATGTGGGGTAGAAAGGGGGAACTGATTACAAGAATCCACGTACAGCCTCTTCCCTGGGTGATGGACAGCAGAGAAGAGCGTGGGGGGAGACAGTGGACAGTGTGATATATGACAAAATAATAATAATTTATGAATGATGAAGGGTTCATGAGGCAGGGGGTAGTGGGGCGGGAGGGGGAAAAGGAGCAGCAGATATTAAAGGCTCAAGTAGAAGTCAAATGTTTCAAAGATGATGATGATGGTAACAAATGTATGTTCTTGACACAATGGATGTATGTATGGATTGTGATAAGAATTGTACGAGCCCCCAATAAAATGATTTTTTTAAAAACGAGCGTTCCAAACGTCTTCATAAATCCCAGCCAGTGCTCACAACGCCGCCAGGAAGGAAACGGCCAGGGGAGGGCGGGGGGGGGGGGGGGGGGGGGGGGGGGGGTCTCTGGAGTATTCTGCGGCCCAGAGGCCAACCTATTAGCACAGCGCGGGATTTCTGTGAGGGTCAAGGACAGCGACCGGGAGATTTCCCAGGAACCGGGAGAGAGCAGTCCCTGACCGGAAGGTGACCACACACGCACGCACGCACGCGCACAACATACCGATCCTCACCTGCCGACGCTAACGGGTCGTTACGCTCCCAGGGCGGTGGCGCGCTCGCGGAGGGGCGGCGCGTGCGCGGAGGGGCGGCGCGCGCGGAAGGGCGGCGCGCGTGCGGAGGGGCGGCGCGTGCGCGGAGGGGCGGCGCGCGCGGAAGGGCGGCGCGCGTGCGGAGGGGCGGCGCGCGCGGAAGGGCGGCGCGTGCGCGGAGGGGCGGCGCGTGCGCGGAGGGGCGGCGCGTGCGCGGAGGGGCGGCGCGTGCTCGGAGGGGCGGCGCGCGCGGAAGGGCGGCGCGCGTGCGGAGGGGCGGCGCTCGCGGAGGGGCGGCGCGTGCGCGGAGGGGCGGCGCTCGCGGAGGGGCGGCGCGTGCGCGGAGGGGCGGCGCGCGCGCCGAGGTTTCCTTCCGGGGCAGCAGCGCCTCCTGGAGTGTCGGAGGTGGTGTCGGAAGGAGCGGCGAGGCTGGCGGCCATCAGCGGACTATGCTGGCTCTCCTGAACGCCGCGACCCTCATGCTGGTCGCCGGGGCACCCTGGGTGTCGCCTGCAGCCGCAGGTGAGGTACTTGCAGCAGGCTGGGCGGCGGCGGCGCCGAAAGCCGGGGCGCTGGGGAGGTTCGATGTGAAAGGGACCGACATGCTCTCCGGGAAACTCTGGTCCTCGGTGATGCACTCGTTCGGTCCTTCGCCGTCACGGTCATACGGGGATTAATTTGGGGCTAGAAAGTCACACCGGAGAAAGTGGGCACTCAGATCTGCTTTGGGGAGACAGTGGTGGCTGCCCCTGCGCAGAACCCCCGGGCAGCGCCCGTTTTCCGCTACTGAGACTGGGGAGCCTGATGTCAAGTTTATCTAATTAGCAAATCCCACTGCTTGGCGAGCCCGTTTAATAAGCAAGCCTTTAGCCACAAGCAATGGTAACCACTCCTAAAACGCATTTCTTCAAACAGTGACTCAGTCCAAAGTGGGAGTGGAGCTAACGTAATAAGGATTTCTCTGCCGTCCGGCTTTGTACTATTTACAAAACGGTAATGGAAGAGAAATGCACAAAGTACAAACCAATGGGAGCCACCGGGACTAGTTTCCCAAATTTCTTAATGTGTAACCAAACTTCTCCGTTTGTTTGGGGGCAGGAACCGGATTGCCACATTTCACTAGAAAACAGATGAGTTCAACCACCAACCTCTCAGTTAACAATGGAGCGCTTTAACCCGAAAGGCTTCTCTGGACTATCAAGTGGAGTCCAAATACTTAGGAAGTGTTCGTTTGGAAGCTATACCCGTTTAAGATACAGCAAGAATCGCCGAGTGGCGCCAACAGTTAAAAGCTCAACTTCTAACCAAAAAAGTTTGTGGCTGTTTGACCTCACCCAGAGGGACCACAGAAGAAAGGGCTAGTGATCTGCTTTATAGCCATGAAAATCCTACGAAGCACAATTGTATTCTGCATTTAGGGATTGTCATGAATTAGAATTCAGGCAACTGATTTGATTGGTTATTGATATGGTACTATTTATTGTGTCAGGCAAGATCAACCACACAACTTTATTAGTAATTAAAGCCTTTATTAACAACTGGTTTGAGAGTAGGCTAGAGCCTGGAAAACTTTCAACCTAGGACAAAGAAATTACAGGATTTTTATCCTTCAAATTACTGGACTGGCTTAAGGTAGGGATATTCAAGCAGTTACATTCTTATCAAGCTGACAGGGAGGAGGGGGACTGGGGGGAGCAGCACAGATGCAGGTCTAACAGGATAGTTAACATTTCTTGCTGACTGGGCAGGCAATGTCCAGAGACATCTCAGGAGAGTCAAGGTGTGTCAAGAGAGCAGGGAGGTGGAGGAAGGGGTCAGGGGTCTAGCTGCTACCTGAGGGTTGAAGGCAGTTTAAAAGAAAATGGAGTCCTCATGCCAAACTGGGTTACTACAGTACATCCTGCTGCTACAATGTAGCACCGATGGAGAATACAGCTTTCCTCCAGTTCCTAAATACTCACCCCCCCTGCCCCCCCCAGCTATCATGATCCGAATTCTACCTTGCAAGTTTAGATGGAGCAGAGTATTTACACTGGTGCAGATGGGAGCTGGAGGCAACAGGGAATCCAGGGCAGATGATACCTTCAAGACCAGGGGTGTGAGTGGTGATACTGGGAGGAGTAGAGGGTGAGTGGGTTGGAAGGAGGGAACCGATTACAAGGATCTACATGTGTGACCTCCTCCCTGGGGGACGGACAACATAAAAGTGGGTGAAGGGAGACATCGGACAGGGCAAGATATGACAAAATAATAATTTATAAATTATCAAGGGCTAAAAAGGGAGGGGGGAGCGGGGAGGGAGGGGATAAAAAAATGACCTGATGCAAAGGACTTAAGTGGAGAGCAAATGCTTTGAAAATGATGAGGGCAAAGAATGTACAGATGTGCTTTACACAATTGATGTATGTATGTATGGATTGTGATAAGAGTTGTATGAGTCCCTAATATGTTTTTTTTAATGCTTCTACAAATACAATGTAAAGTCTTGTTAGTGAGGAAAAAATCATTTTTTAATATAAAAAGAATTTTTATGTCAAATTTGACATTTTCGGAGGATGTACATTAAGAAAGTAATTTTATTTTAGGCCATGGGGAGAGCTGCTAAACTGTAATTCATATGTAGCTAACATTTACCGAGCTCTTTGTTGTGTGCCAGGCACTGTTCTGTCTATCTTAAATGTACGTGCCCATTTAGTCCTGAGAGCAGCCCTATGCCCTGTTTACCCACATTTTCCAAATGAGGGAGACACGGAGATTGATTAACTTTCCATGCGGCCATTCACTGTAAAGTTAGCAGTTCAAACCCCCCAGGAGCTCCTTGGGGGGAAAATGAGACTTTCTGCCTAGGAAAGATTTACAGCCCAGGAAACCCATAGGGACGGTTGTTCCCTGCCCCCTGGGGTCTCTGTGAGTCTCGGTTGATTTGATGGCAATGAGTTTGAGTTTTGAGTTGAAGATCCTACAGCTAGCCACTGGCAGAGTGAGAAATCAAACGCTAGGAAAAGATTCATGTTACTGAGAACTACGGTAAATGCAGAATGAACCTAAGTGTGATCACCTGAACTTGAAGTCACAGTGTTGCTCTTTCTAGTCATTAAAAATATTCTTACTTTTTAACCTAGTGTATGGAATTCTGGGACCTTACCCTAAGGGGGGCAAAAAAAACGTGTTAGGAAATTTATATTAATATCTTTGTATATGTCAGGCTTGCAAGATGATAAACCATATCTGAGCATCAATACGAATATATCGATCTAATACTTATATACGATATCATATATTATACATTATATATAATTGGATGTCATTATTGGATTAAATGCCCATTTATACTACCAGGGTGAAATGAACTTTAATTAAAAGGAGGTTGCTAGTACTGCTAGATCAAATATATGGAAACTACAATCCTGCTTGATAGCTCTTTTTCTGGGTCTCTGTGTGTTAAGGGGCTCTGTGGATCAAACCCACCCGGCATGGGGCAAAAACAAGGCTGTGTATTTCTGTCAAGATTGACCGTCTTAGGAGCCCTGTACAGGGTCACTGTGAGTCGGGATCAGGGCAATGGCAGTAGGTTTGTTATAAGGTCTCTAGTGGTCAGTTTCATTGAAGATTTATTAAGTGGTCTCTCAATGGCCCCAAACCCATTGCTGTTACTTAGCAACTAAGCACTTTTAATCACTTGGCTAACAGGGCTCCCCACCATTCTTACTTCAGGGTCTCTTGCCTTCACAGTAAAACAATTGCTTCCCTGAGGACATCGGGGCTATACACCCCCACCCCCCCTAAGATTTCCTTCTCCTCTCCCAAGGCCTGGAACTACTAGAATTAGAATGTTCTGGAAATGATTTAAAGAGCCCTGGTGACACTGTCAGTTAAGCTCTGAACTGCTCATCACAAGATCAGTGATTTAAATGCACTAATCCCCCTGAGGGACAAGGATCATAGCCTGTCTGCTCCTGTAAAGACTTGGAGCTTCAGAAACCCTATGTAGGGATGTTATGAGTCACAGTCAACTCATGGCCATGGGTTTGGTTGGGGTTTGGAGATCTTCTGTCAATTTAACCAATTAAACCTGGTTTTTGCCCTTTGGCTGCATCTCAACAAATGGGATGAAGGATCAAATTTAGAAGAGTGGAAAAAGGCAATCTATTTTTTTCTGTCAGGGATGAAGTCTCAGTGATACTGTGAAGCAAAAATCAAGGTGGGAAGAATGGATGGTTACTTCCCCATATTAAAAAAATAATAAAGTATAGAAATTTTTTCCCAGATGCCTCCCTTTTTGACCGCATAGCACAGTGTCGATAACAAGTACGGGAGAAATTCTACCTTAGGCTGGCTCTCTAGAGATGCAAAATCAGGGTGTACAGAGACTTCTATCAAGAAAATGGCTCACAGAGTTGTAGAGGTGTACAGGTTCCAAGTCCATGGGTCGGAAGATTGCTAATGAACCCTAAGTCAGCAGGCTTCTGACTGCAGAGGCAAATGGATCCACAGTTGGCAGACTGCTGATGACTCCTGTGATCCACAGGCAATAAGGCAGGCCAAAGAACTGGAAGTCTACAACGATCCAGACCAAGCAAAAATCCCTGAACAGCCTGATTGATGTGATTAGTGTGTACAGATGTCTATCTATTTTATAACCATTCAGCTCCTATGAATAGCTGACAACTCTGTTCAGTTCTATATCAAGGTGTATGAAGGCTTCTAGGTGCCCTGATGGCATAGTGGGTTACGCATTGAACTGCAAACCACAAGATCAGCAGTCTTTGAAATGCAAACCCACAGAAGAAAGATGAGACTGTCTACTCTTGTAAAGATTTAAAAGTCTCAAACCCACAAGAATAGTTCTACTCTGCCCTATAGTTCCATGAGTCGGCGGCATCAGCTCAATGACAGTGAGTTTGACTTTTTGTCTTTTGGGTGAAGCCTTTGTTCCAGAACATAACAGGTATGGAAACACATTGAGACTGGTGAATCCTGCGCCCTTTCCATCAGCATCACTTCAAAGACCAAAGGAAAATTGCTTCGGTACAAGGATAAACCCACAAGTATTGCCACCTAGGTTCCAGTAAACAGAGCATGTTTAAACCTAACTCTGATCAGAGAATGCCTGGGACAAGTTCTCTCAGCAATGTGCTCAGAGCGCCTTCCAAGAAAAGGGATACGTTTTGTGCCATTGCACATTTTGTGCAATCTTGAGGTTAGAGTTGCTATCAAATTTTTTACAAACTCAAGTGGACACCTTCCCAAAACACTGGTGCCTTGGAACATGTTTATGAGAATGCTACTCCACATACAAAATTTTCCAGATGGTCCAAGTGTTTAAAGGAAGATCAGGAAGACTTCAAGTGTGAGCCAAGAGAAGGAAACTGTCACCCTCTGTGGTAGTTACATAATCCATTGTCAACTTGAGATTTAGGAGTGAAGGGGTGGAGTTTAGTCTGTCAATCAGGTCACAGCTTGATGACCTCTTTTGGAGGCGCTAAGAAGATAAATAGCTTCCTGGAGGTGGGACACGTACACACTCCCTGTTGAAAAGACACCTGGATCCATACTAAAGCCCTGGAGCTGAAGGAGCCACGTGGAGACCCCTGCCAGAGCCTTCACTGCCACTGGATCCACAAGACTTTGTACCCACTGGCCTGTGATCTTCCTGTATTTGGCATCATTGCATGTGTTTCGTGAGTCTGAAGCGGAATTTATAGATTGATATCGGACATATGGGCTAATATTGGACTTATGGACTTGATCTGGACTGGACCGGATGTTTTCTCAATATTTCAATTGTTCTTGAATATAAAGCTCTTTTTTTATGCATATGAGTGCCTCTGGATTTGGTTTTCTAGTCAACCCAGACTAACACATCCTCAAAAAGGGAAGAAACTGGCTGAAGTCCAGAGACAGTTGACAGAAGACCGACCATAGGATTATCATTGATACAATAACTATTGAAGTCAGGCCCTTGCGTGGTTCAGCATTTTCAATTTTAAGCTCACACTTTTCAATTTTGACCTCAGCAAGCTTCCAGTTGAATGGGTACCAAAGTCATTGAGTGAAGATCAGCTATCTCAGAGAGCTGATCTTTCCATTCATCTTTTAAGCATAATAGAAATTAATGACAGTTCTATGAAGCAAATTGCCATTGGGGATGAATCTTAGATTGACCAATAGGATCGAAAGAGCAAGATCCAGTCAGAACAGTGACTGAGGTAATCTGGGCTGTTTCAATTCAAGGCAGAGATATCAGCTTCAAAAAGTAACCATTTTTAATAATTCCTGTGGGGCATATTTTTTGAGGGGTGGGGAGTCAGGGGACAGGATGATCTTGGGGGCTCAAAAGGAAGAAGTTTTAAGAAAATTGAAAACTGCATTGGTGAGAAAAAGGCAGGAAAGTTGATCCAAGGAATTTTTTTCCCACCAGTGCACTTGCTCATTCTCGAAGGGTAGCCGTCCTATGAGAATGCTCTTGGGAAACTTACCCCATCCAACCTGCAGCCCAGTCTTCCCTTTCTGACATTGTGTTTCCCAAGCTCACAGACCACTTCAAATGAACACAATTTGAGTCTCCCCCTCTCTCATTTCTTTCAAGTTGAGTCTCTTGGAGACCAAAGCTGCCGTTTGCTGCAGGATACATTGAAGAGCCCCTGAATTTTCAGAGGTTTAAAGAGGTGGAAACACTACCATCAGAAGTGTATAATCTTAGATGGAGAGCATGTTGACAAACAAGAGCTTTACATTTTGATATCTTTGTGTAATAAAGGTTTCCGTGTTGTTAGGAGAGACCAAACTCACTGCCATCGGGCCAACTCTGACTCGGGGCAGCCTCGAGGACAGAGTGAGCTGCCCCTGTGGATTTCTGAAGCTCTCACTCTTTATGGAAGTAGAAAGCTCCCGAGGAGCAGATGGTGGCTTTGAACTGCTAACCTTGAGGTTCACAGCACAACCTGTAACCACTAGACCACCAGGGCTCCTTTAGGAAATACCAGTCCCTGAAAAATGATGTCCTGCTTGGTAAAGATCAGCGGGGAAGAGGAAGACCCTCAGCAATAAGAGGGAGTGACATAGTGGCTGCATCGGGAGGTCAAACATCACCACTGTGACCCCGGTGTAGGACCAGACATTGTTTCCTTCTGCTGTGCGTGAGGTCGCTGTGAGTGGGAACTACTCGCCAGCACCAAGCAACAACAGCGTGGTTTTCTAGCAGTACATTTTAACTTACCCTTGTACAGAGGCTTTCTTTTAAAAAAAAAAAAGTCTTTTTATAGATGAAAAGTCCAGCCTTTTTTCCAGCTCTGTGAGAAGTAGGAAAGAAAATAACGTACACACTCAAGTGTAAGCTGACCCGAATTCAGCCAAGGCACCTAATTTTACCACAAAAACGGAATTAAAAATGTGCTGAAAAACTTGGCATTCACAAGTATATATGGTAATTTCCCCCTGTGCTGAGAGCAGACATTAGATTTTTTAAATCTATATTTTGTTACATTTAAACATACTTATTTTCTAATCAGTGATGTAAAAGAAAGGATCATTTTAAAAACATGATTGCACAGTGCACATTAATTACCTCCTTTTTTTGCCTTTTAGGTGGACATACTCTCCAGTCTCCAGAAAATGTGGAGGTGCACATTATAGATGACACCTATACCCTGAGGTGGAATAGGGGCGATGAAGCTGTTGGGAACGTGACTTTTTCAGCTGCTTACCAAATGTGCGTGGCTCTCCCTGTGGACTTTCCAGACAGAATTCATTGAGTCCATTTTCTAATTTCAACACCATGTTTGTGTTCTCAGGTTTAGGAAATATTTAATTTTTGAAAAATGTATGTGTAGTTTCCATAATACTTATGACTTCATTTCTACAAATAGGGTGTTTGGGTTTTTTCCTCTCAGACACTGTATTTGGTGTGTTGGTGAGCGGGGGATGGCGGGGAGCACAGTGAAAGAGGCCCCCTTTCAACCCATTTTCTGTGTCTGAGTCAGTGATCCTAATGGCCTTCTTCTCGTGCAACCCCCCCGTCAGCGCTTCCAGATCATTGCCCCCTACAGCAGCATGAGCTCAATGTCATGAGCTGCTCATCAGAGTTCTGCAGTTGCTGTGTCAACTTCATTTCACATAGGTCATACTCTGACAGACCTGACTTACTGTACTAAGGAAGCCAAACTGGTTTTTTTGGTTCAAAGAATACTTCATGGGGAAATTTGGCTTACGGTGTAAAGATTGTTTCAGGAAAATAGTTTCAAGGACTCATGTAGTCTCAATGACTCCAAAACGTTTGGATGCCACTGAAAATACAGAGAATGGAAGTCAAATTCATTGTTGGGCATTGATGTAAATAGACTTAGGAATGAAAATGGGAGACAGCGTTTGTGTTAGGTCGGGTTTGCTCGAGAAACAGTTCCGGTGCCGCTCATCTATGTATTAGAAAGAACTTAACATCAAGAGGAAATTGTATATTGAGAAGGCATCCCAGCCCAGTCCCACTTAAGTTCATAAATCGGTGCTAGTCCACAAGTCCCTCTTCCGATTCCCGCAGCTGCCGGCGATGATTCCGAAAGGCGATGTGGGAACATGACAGAGCAACTGACAGCTCTCAAGATAGATGGCCCCCGCTGGCCATCAAAATATACCACTGCCTCCTGGATTCCAACTCATGCCGACCCTCTACAGGGTCTCCAAGACGAAGTCTTCACAGGAGCAGACCAAGCCAGACTCACTGTCACCGAGTGCTTTCTGGCGCATAGAAACTGTGCAGGTTGGGGTAGAACTGCTCCTGCGGGTTTCTGAGTCTACCTCTTTACGGGAGTAGACAGCCTCATCTTTCTCCCACAGAACAAGCTGGTAGTTTCAAACTTCTGACCCTGGGGTTACCACTACATAAGCTGAGCTCCCCTGCAGGAGCAGACAGCCTCGTGTTTCTCTCAGGGAGCAGCTAGCATCTTTGAACTGCCAGCCTGTGGTTAGCAGCCCATTGCTTACAACACAGTGTTACCAGGGCTCCTTAAAATTCTATATAGAACGAAAAAAATGTACATGTTGAATTATCCCTTGTTATAAAAAAGAACAAAATGATATAGCTGTACTAAAGACCGGAAGGCTATCTGTAAACGAACACATCATCAAGACTAGCTTCAAGTGGAAGCAATAAGTACTTGAGACCAGCTGTATGACGTTCGGAGTGGAAACCCATGTGATAGTGCTGCATGTGTTCACGGGCTCGTTCGCTCATTAGTTTTGTTTTCTTAAAGATCTGGAATGGATAATTGGATGAACTTGCCTGGCTGTCAGTCTATTACTGGCACCAGATGCGACTTTTCTTCAGTTAAGCTGGATGTGTTTGAACAAGTTACATTACGTATAAGAGCAGAAAAGGGAAATGAAACATCTCCGTGGCAAGAAGTTGACTCATTTGTCCCATTTCAGAAAGGTAAGAGAAACCTGCTAGCCCCTCTATGTCGTTCTTTATTGAGTGCTAGTAGAACGGTCTCTTTCCCAAAGGCATTCATTTACATGCATTTGAAAAAAGAAACAGATGGCTGTCTGCATTGTTTCGCCGAGGGCCATCTGAGGGCCTCTCTCAGGGCAAAACTCCTTTCCCAGCACTGTCACCCTGATCTGCCTTTCCCTTCTGCCCCTCGGTGGGCCTGTAAGGTGGCTGACTGAACAGGGAAGGAGAGGTGAAACTCCAACGCTCTTCTAGTGAGTCGGACGTTAAAGAGAAGTGGGAAAATGTAAGCTGCAACTTCTACTGTTCTGGTGATTGTCTTCTGGACAGTGCGGCTATTTTTAATAACAGTTATGTGTTTCCACATACAGGTTTGTCATTGGTTTATTTGGATTTTTTTCCCATTTAATTGGGGGCTCTTACAGATATTGTAACAATCCATAGTTCAGTTAGATCAAGCATGATTGTGCACTTGCTTCCACCGTCACTTAGCTCCCCTTTATCCCAGCCCCTCTCCTCCCTACCCCCACCAACCTTGGTTATTATATTAAACATTATTATTGCTGTTTTTCCTTTTTTAATGAATTAATATATTTTAAATTTCTCGTGAATTTTCCTTGCTAAATGTTAGAAGACATTCTGCATAGGCAAGTGCTCTTTAGGGGCCTCAGTGATATTTTAAAGCATCTGGAGGCGAGACCGTTTGAGAACCACCACCCTCAGCTGGAACACCTCTAGAGAGTTCCCTGTACCAGGGCTTCCCATGAGTTCATTCTCGTCTGACCACCAGCCTGACATTTGCATTTCCACCCCAGGAAACACAGTCAGGATCCACAAATTGGGGAGATCCCCCTGGTCGTCTTTAGGTGCACCTCGTGGGTAGTGTTACATGTTGGGCTGCTAATCTCAAGGTCAGCAGTTTGAAACCTCCAGCAGCTCCGAGGGAGAAAGACAGGGCTCTCTAGTCCCTTGAAAAGAGTCTTAGAAACCCACAGGGACAATTCCGTCCTGTCGTGTCCGGTGGCTGTGAGTTGACCTCAGCTCATTGGCAGCGAGTGATTGAAATGAACTGCTTGGGAGTCCTGCCCTCTGCTCCCTTTCTCTGCGTCCTTTCGCTCAGCCTCCTCTGGCCAAGGTAAACTAGCACTTTCCAGGGTCCTGGGCGGCCGCCATGTGTGAATTTCAGGGTCTGACTTGGCCCCTCTGCAGTATGGGTGGAGGTGTCACTCTCTTTTCTTGGGACACTTCCCTTGCTCCTTTAGGACACTACTCTTTTCTGATGCACCCCCTGCTCATTGGCCGCCCTGTCCAGTCCCACGTGGGCTGTTTCTGCCCACACCCAGGTGTCCTTCTTGTGCTCTGTTAGTCACCTTAGGACTTTACATGCCATCGGTAGGTTGCTGACTCCCAAACCCTACCTCTAGTCCTTTTCTGTCACCTGACCTTGAGTCAAGTAGCACCAGCTCTGTACTTCAAATGCTCAAACTCACTGTCATCAACCAACTATAGGACCAACTGCCCCTGTGGGTTTCTGAGGGTCTTTACTCTTGACATGAGTAGAAAGCCTCCTCTTGCTCCTAAGGAGCAGCTGGTGGTTTCAAACTGCTGACCTTATGGCTAGCCACCAATGTGTAACCCTCTGTTCCACCAGGGCTCCCTTTCTTTTGCTCGTCAGCCACTCAGTCTAGCTCAGGGATTCCATGGATCGCCCCTTGGCCGAGAATACTTAGTTCCCTAGACATTTGTATAACTGGCTCCTTCAATGTATATCGTTCTCAGCTCAACCTTCACTTGCTTTGAGAAGCTTTTCTGAGCAACTCACCTTACTAGTCCTTGCTCTCATTCTCTCTCCCTTTGCATGGTTTGAATGTCCTTTATAACACACCTGGTGTCGCATGAGTCTTTCTGTCTTTTCTCCAACCTCACTGCCATGTGAACTTCATGAGGCAGGGACTTTACCTGTTTTACCCTGCCAACCCCATATAAGCCCTCAGAAATCTGGTCAGCTCCTTGTTTTGGCATGGTATTCATGGAGTTATGTTTTGACTTTTGCAGCTCAGATCGGCCCTCCAACAGTGCATTTAGAAGCTGAAGATAAAGCCATAGTAATTAACATCTTGCCTCCTGGGACAAAAGATAGCCTCATGTGGGCTCTCTCGAGCTTCAAGTACAGCTTGGTTATCTGGAAGAATTCCTCCGGTGCAGACGTAAGCTTTTTTTTTTTTTTTTTAACCTTTGTTTAATATGAGAGTAAAACAAAGTGAATTAATTCGACAACTTGGTTTTATATTACTTTAAGAACAGACTTTATTTTAATCTTGTAGAAAAGGATTGAGACTGTTTATTCCAGAAGTAAAATTTACAAACTCTCACCTGAAACTACCTACTGTTTACAAGTGAAGGCATATTTCCAGGTGCCACGAAAGAGTGGCATGTACACTCCCGTGTATTGCATCAACACCACAGGTAAGAAGGGAGTCGGGCTTTACACACAGTGAGCATTTTACGGATGGGCAATCTATTAAGTTGGGCACTTTCACCTTAGTTGCTGACGTTTATATGGTGTGTTGCTGACTTCCCAAATCCTATCTCTAGCCCTTTTCCGTCACCTGACCTTTAGTCAAGTGTCGCCAGCTCTGTACTTCAAACCCTCAAACTCTGTCATTGAGTTGGTGCTCATAGTGACCCTACAGGGCAGAGTTTGTAAAAACCCTGGTCATAATGGCACTTACATAAGCAAAAAAGTGCTATGATTTGGAATTCTTTTTCCATGGTAAATGGCAACGAAAATGAATTTTATTTAAAGTACAAATATGTTATTGGGACAAAAGCTGATTTTATTTCCTCACCGTCCGCACCAAGGGGTAAATTGTTGCCAGTCGAGCAGTCTGTCTTCTACAGAGTGACCCTGGGGGAGCGCTCGGGGCTTGTTAGGTTGGAGCCCTTCTGGCAGAATGGGTTAGCACTCAGCTGCTACAGAAGGTCAGCCGCCCGAGCCCCCAGCAGCTCCGTGGAAGAGAAGACCCGATGGACTCTTGTGAGATGACGACCCGAGAGAGTCCCACGAGTCACACCGTGCTGTCAGAAGATGGGCGGAAGCATACTGACGTGGTTACGCCGCTCACCGCAAGGTCACCAGTTTGAAACCACCACGAGTCTCCCGGACAGAGGGGCAGTGTTAGCTTGTCCTGCAGGGTCCCTCCGCGGCAGAATTAACTCGGTGATGGCGAAGAGTGGTGTGTGCATGTTTAGAGCATTAAAGTCAAACTGCTGTTGTCATCTCGCACTGTTGAATCTATTTATGCCTCATATGACCCCATGTGACCAAGTAGCAATGTGCTAAAGGGTGTCCAGGCTGCAGTTTGCCAGGTCTTTGTCCTGCAGAACTCCTGGCTGGGTCTGAACCTCTAGCTTTTATGGTTAGGAGCCCCAAATTTACCATATATACACGAGTGTAAGCTGACCCGATTACCAGCTGAGGCACCTAAATTTACCACAAAACTGCATGAAAAATATGCTGAAAAACTCAGCTTATACTCGAGTATGTACGGTGATAGTTTCACGACTCGGTCTCTTGATGTAAAAAAAGAAGCCTGTCCCAACTCAGCAGAGAATGGGTGGTAGGAGTTGATGTTTTAACTGTCGATGGAACGTGCTTATCTTTAAAATCAAACAGCCCTGAAGGACCTAAGTGTTCCTGGGCTGCCGGCCTCTCCCGGGTCCCTGTGGAAGAGGCGAGCTTTGTTAGCCGCGTGTGCGGAGATAGATGTCCGCGGACTTACAGCACCTACGTACACAGACTGCTGTGAGGGCAAGTCAGAAGGTGTCGCTGCCAAGGCTGCAGTTCACGCGCGCATGGGCTTATTCCCCACAGCATCCTTAAACGTGCCTGCAGTCGGCGGGGGCTGCGGGGAAGTTCTCTTAGTAAGGCACTTTTCTTGGTCTCATTAGGGTGAATTAAAGACTGCTCGTAGGTCCAAGCCGAATAGCAGCTTCTGAGGGAATCTGCTGGGCCCGTTCAGCTTGGAAGGTCATGCTAGCTGGTGGGGAGGGCGGGCTTCATCGCCTTTCCCGAAAGGCACGGGAGGCTTATTAGGAAACGGTCTTCCGCATCGGTGAGAAAAGGAGCAGCAGAGCCGTGCCAGGAACGTTTTCTACCATGACAACACACCTCCTCATTCTTCAAGGCGAGAGTGAGGGCTGTCCCAGGAGGGTTTCACTGAGAAACCCTGCCCCCTCCCCTACAGCCCTCATCTTGCCCTTCACCCCTGTTTGTTGCTCTGACTCCAGGAGCCTCTCTACAGGAGCTCAACTTGAGTGCCTCCAGAATCCAACCCAGCCGTTTCAGTGTGGTGTAGACTGAAGGGCGCAGAGTCCTTCCGGGAAGGCTTAGAGAGACAGAAATATATCCGTCCTCGGTGGAGGGTATATTGGGAAACAGAGGTTGACAGTTTGGCATTTTTGATTAATAAAGCCTTCAATGATTTTGTAGCAATACTTTTTTACTTACTCTGATATAAGAAATAGGATCATGCTAGACATATTTACCATTTGATTTTTTTGCCTGGTGAGGATATCTATCTATGCCAATATTTACGGCTCTCTAGAGCATTCTTTCAAACAACTGCATAGTATTACAGTGTGATATGTGCACCTTATGTAATTGTTACCTTATAAAGATAGTTGTAAATCTCCCGTCCTCTGGTCTCAGCTGCTAAGAATCCTTACCATCTGTTATCTTACCAGGAGTAAAAGTGTGTGCGCTCTTTGTGTCTCCTTTGGCTTCTAGTTGAAAGTAAACTGCCTCCACCAGAAAATCTAGAAGTCTATTCAGAAAAGTCGATCTATGTTCTTAAATGGGATACTGCAGATGAAAATGCGACCTTTCAAGTTGAGTGGCTCCAGTAAGTTCTGCGACATCGTTTTCTTTCACATGAATGATCATTTACAAGATCATGTTTCCATCTCCTCTTCTCTGGCACAGACAGCAGAGCAGTGATAATGATATAGGCGAGGACGCCGGAGATTTAGGCATGTTCCTCCCAGTGCTGCCAGAAACTAGCCGGGTGGCACAGAGCTAACCACTCGGCCTTTCTGGGCTGCACTTCCTTTCTTTTGCAAAGTGGGAGCACTCCCGGAGCAGCTCTCTGAAAAAGACCTGACTCGAGGTGCAGGTGTTACCCCGTCTCTTCTTCAGCCCTCCCTCCCATGAGTCCTTGAAGAGATCCATTGTTCAATTTTAAAAGTTAGTCTTCTCAGTTGCTTCCCTTTTTTATTTTTTATTTTTGTTGGCCCTTTTTTTTTTTAAGTGTGGTGGAAATGTGTGCCTTCTGCTGTCTTGTGAGTGCCCTGGGGGTAGGGACCAGATGATTTCTGGATTTCTGTGCCTTAGCCCCGAATTGAGTGTTTAACAGATGCTGGGCGGTCCATATGTATTTGCTGGATCGATATGCTAACCTTTTCCAAAATGATTTTGTCTTAAAGTGCATATTTAAAAAAAATTCCTGGGAACCATTCAGATAAATGGAAAAAAATACCTGGCTGTGAGACTCTGCAAACCACCCACTGTGTCTTTCCTCAAAACCTTTTCTCGAAAGGAATTTACTTTTTCCGGGTACAGGCAGCTAAGGGAAATAGCACGTCTCGCTGGTCTGAAGAGAAAAAATTTCACATTGATATGCAAAGTAAGCAAATTGCTTTTACTTTTCAGTGTTGTGTTCTTAAAGGTGCTTCTGTAAGCCACGTGGATCATTGTGTCTCCGTGTTATTTCCTCCAGCGGTCATCCATCCTCCCGTCATTAGTATGAAATCCATCAATGGCTCACTGTATGTATATATCGGTGCTCCCCAAGAGGAGAAGTCTGTGAGCCCAAATTACCCACTTACTTACGAAGTTCATTTGTGGAAGAACACTTCAAATGCTCAGGTAAAACGCCTATATGGTATAATTTTGTTCCTTAAGAGTTATAACTGATTTGCATCAACAGATCTTGAAGTTATATTTTGTAGACTTTTTTTTTAAAGACTGTGTCATTAACTCCAATGCTTATCATAAGATCAGTACATTTCAATCTCTGAGACAATAACCAGACTCAGGACTCCTAGGAGTACAGAGTGGAGGTTGGGGGTAATGGGGAGCTAGTAAGCAGGAGGACAAGAAGGAAGACAATGCTGTGAAACTGATCATGGTAGCGATTGCGCAACACTCCTTGATATGACTGAGCTGTTGAGTGGCGTGATGTCTGGATTCTGCCCTAATGACATGGTGTGTATTAAACACAAGTATATTACGACCACTGTTTTGTGCCTCTTCGCACGAGTGATCTAGACGGCAGCAAGCGGTGTTTTATGTGGCAGTTTATAATTTGCCGAGGTGAATCATTCTCCGATGTTCTAGGTTATGATTTATAGAGAGACCCATATTAAAAGGCAATAATAATGAAAATGTTTTTTAAAATTAGGTATTCAGTTTAAGTCACAACTGGGTAGTCCAGGGGACTGCCTGTTCTATTTTATTCTTTGCATGTGTGGCTGGCGGAGCTGTGAGTCATCAACTCCCTGGTGCCATGACAGTACAGCTTTCTGGGAGCCCCATTCCTATTGAATTAGAAGCTCTGGAACAGACCTCGCCAGGAGCCCTGGTGGCATAGTGGTTACACATTGAACTGCTAACTGCAACCCATCAGTTTGAAACCACCAGCGTGCCATCAGGAGCAAGATGAGGTTTTCTGCTCTTCTTACAGTATTGGAAATGCCCAGGGGTGTTTCTACTCTGTCTTCCAGGGTCACTGTGGGCCAGAACTGCCTCAGTGGCAGTGAGTTTGTTTTTATTGGTTAGAGTCAAATTCAGGGATTTACTCTCTCACCTGGTTTCCTGGTGTTCATCTAAACCAGTGTCTCACCATCCCTGGCCTCTGCTTGCCAGTAGCACCCTCTCCTGGTTGTGACCATCAAAACTGGCTCTAAATGTTCATAAATGCCCCTTGTGGGGGAAATTGCCCCCAATTGAGAGCCTCTGACCTTAGTCCCACTGCTGCCACCTCTGTTTTTGAGGGGCTCTGGTGCTGGTGCTGTCAGAGAAGCATTGGGCTGCTAACCACAAGGTTGGCAGTGCAAACCCAGCATCCCCTCCAGGGAGAAAGATGCGCTGTCCGCTCCCACAGAGACCTGCAGACTCAGAAACCTTACCTCGGGCCTCTGAGTCGGAGCGGACTTGATGGCAGTGTTTCTTGGGCATGCATTCTCTGTTGTGACGATGTCACCACTCAGGGGACAAAAGTTTTGGCCCTTGGGGGACAAAAGAATCGACAGAGTGGTTTGTGGCCCATTACAGCTCAGTTCTGTGAATCCAAAGGTCAGTCTGTTCAAAACGTAAAGTCACAGAAGAAATCAGCAAACACTGACACATAGGTCATGAGGCTTCTCAGCCGTTTCAAGGCTGGGTCTTAATGGCCATCAACAGCCCCTCACCAAGGTACTACAGTAACCATTGGAACCAAGCCTGCATGGCGCCGGTAAGTTTGGGTCATCTTAAGAATCTAGCACAGGCTTTGGGGCAGCAGCGTTTTTAACTTTGGGGTCTGGATATAATGTGCTGTCCAAAGCAAGTTTGTATTTATTGAGCACATTACAACTATTGAAGAGAGACCAATCTTATATTGAAGTAATTCAGAAAATATATTCAGTATTTCTATTTACTTGTGAGGTGATTACGTTTTACCAGTGAGTTGATTATTTTTTTTGACTTTATTATTTTTTACAGATCAAAACATTACACACGAAAACGGATTTTATTATTCCTAAAGTGGAACCACGGACTGAGTATTGCATTAAAGCCAGAGCGCTCATTGAGGATGAAAAATGGAATATAAGCAGTGTCTTCAGTGAAATTGTGTGTGAGGAAACAAAACCAGGTCAGGGTCTTTTCGCATATCTAATTTTTATATTGTAGTGAGTGCATAAAAATCAATACTTAAATTATAAAATACTTCTTTACTATAATTATATAATGTTTTAATGAACTACATGAATCAAAATTTAAACCGTCAAGCTGAAATTGCCTTTTGGTTTTAAAAAATATTTTTAATGCTCAACTCATTAAAAAAAATTGTTTTCTAGTTCACCCAGTATCCACATAATGAATTCCCTTTAATTGTTGCTCAACGGCCTTAAATAAGACTTAAATTTTTAGAAACTTTACATAGTCTTTAGTATAATTATGTGGAAATCAACTCGTTCAACGCAGTTTTTTATATGGGAATGGCTTTGGCTCAGTCCTGTATTGACTTACCGTAGATACTAAGTCACAGAGGAACGTAACATTTTCCCTAATTCTGCTTTGTAGCAGAGGGGAGGATTTGTTGCATGTTGGGCCTGTATGCAATTTTTACTCTGAGAGCTCAGCTCCTCGGCCCCTGCCTAAATAAAGGTGGCATTGCCTGCAGCTGGTATCAACCTACTGTCATCAGAAACGTTTTGACAAGGGTATCACTGATTAGCTCTTAACCTCAATTTCCACACGGCTAGTCCTCCACCTAAGCTGGCCTCGCGAGTAAAGTATTGGGTGTTGAGCCTGTGTTTACTCTCTGCATCATTCATTCATTCTAGAGACCGTAGCCACCACATGGCTTATAGCTGGAATCTGCATTGCGGTGTTGTGCATCCCGTGTGTCGTCTATAGCCTGAAAGGCCTCCTGAGGTGTATCAATTATGTGGTGCCCCCTTCGTGTAAACCGCCTCCCTGTATCCAAGAGGTATGTTACTTCTCTTTGCCAACAGGAAATATGCCTGGTTTCCAGAGGGTGCTTAGGTTACCTTGATGTCCCCCAAATAGTGCAGGCTGGTTGGGATATTTTCTTCAAAGTTTCAGTAAAATAACTTTACAAGCAACCATTTAATGTCAGAGCATAAAATGGAATAGGAAGGCTTGCCTTAACTGGATGTTCTTGCTGGGAATTGGACACTCTCTGCAGCATCAATGAAGAGTTTGTGTCGGGCAGTGAAGCCCCAGAGTTGCGGCCGAGTCCCCACCTTGGGCCCAGCCTCCATTTGTGGTAACACAAGGGCTCCATAATCTCAACATTTGTCACAGTCAAGGTTCACAGTTAGAAAAAGGTGTTTATGCCCTGAGTTTTAAGTAACACTCCTATCCATTCCCACTCTGCATAGCTATGACCTAAAATGGGCTGGAAACCAGCTAGTTACAACTAGCTAAGTAATTCTTAACAAAACCAGTTAACTCACCGCTTATTTCTTTTAGATACTTGAGAATTGGATAAAATCCTCTTAAACTTTCTATTGTCTCAGGGCTCGCCCCATTCCCTCCTCTTCCCAGGCTCTTCCACCTTGCACCCCGAGGCACGGCTTGCCTTTCATAGATGCCCACTGAGGGTACTGTTGTGTCAGTGACCTTGTTTGGGCTTAGACAGTATAAGGTGGCCAGTCTGCACTCAGCTGACTTTTTACTGTGCATGCCAAAAGGCAGGGCTTCTAAATAAGGAGCCAGAGAAGCTAAGAGCTGTTAGAACCAGGCATGGGACTGTATCATCTTAAGTCGTCTCTTTCTGTTCTTTCCTGTGTTCCATCAGTATCTATCGGAACACTCCGTGAAGAACCTGCTCCTTTTGGCGTCTGAGGAAAAAACCGAGAAGTGTGTCATCATCGAAAGCAGGAACCATCTTCCCCCTACAGGAGAAGAAACCGATCAAATGGACGAAGATCACAGAAAGTACAATTCCCAAACGAGCCGAGATTCAGGAAACTATTCTAACGAGGACGAAAACAGCGGCGGTAGAGCAGATGAAGAAGTTCAGCAGGCGATCGTGTGACTGGACTGCATGTGAGCTCTCACATCATAGGAAAGTTGGTGGGAGTTTTCTGGGAGCTTTTCTCAGTCACTAACAAGTGGATATCTGCTCGCTGGGGAAGAAGAGAAAAATGTTCACATCACAGGTCCTATAACTACAGATCAGCACTGAGCTGTCTGAAGATGCAAATGCACACGTTTGGAGGACTTTTTAACTACATTCCTTTCCACCTCTCAGGTCTAAGAGACCTACTTGTCCTTGGCCCTGCCTTTGATGAAGCGAACTGAGTCAAGTGGCCAACCCCCTAGCTAATGTATCCTCAGCTTCCCTTGCCGACTGTGCTGTGGAACGGGATCTCTGTGCTCCGGCCGGGAGGTAACTGGAGGCCCAATGGCTGAGCACTCTGCCGCTGTCTCAGAGAGGGGGCCTCTGAGAATGATGTTTCTCCCTGCAGGGGTGCTGCCGTCGGAACCCTGTGGGGACGTTCTCCCCTGCCCTGGATGGCCATGTGAGGCAGAATCTCCTCGCCGGCCGCAGTTTGGGTTTGAACTTTCAGGGAAAGTTCTGTTGATCCCCCATGCCCAGTGTTAGATTTGCTTCCTAACATTCCCAAGGGACGTCAGGAACACTGAGTCTTTTCTGTTCACTCAGGTAGGCCTTGGAGGAGTGACTAGAACATGGCACCAGATGCCAGAAAGATCGACAAAAATGACAGGGTGGTTGGAGCCACTTCCCTCTAGAACCATTGGCCCTTGTAGGCAGTTACCTACCCTTTCCCAAGAGTCTCTGCCTCACATCTAGACTTCCTGATCGATAGCTGAGTCATTAAGCCAATCACATGATGAGAACTTGCAGTCACGGAAGTTAAGGGAACGGGTGTCGATCTAATGAGAATGATTTTTGGAGGTGGGGGCATGCAGAGGGAAGCCCTAGCTTCTGTAAAGCCCTGTGGGACCAGGAAATGCTGACCGAGCAAGAAGTAGGGCGATTCCGTGGCAATGAGGGGTGCAATCAACTCAGAGGTGCTAGCGTACAGCGAGGTTGGTTGGCTGACGTGGCTGACGTGTCATTTTGATACCTGCTTCTCCACGCTGTCCAGCAGCACGCCGGTGCCCGTTCTGCTCAGCCGGCATGTTCTCAAGAACATGCAACCTCAGTATCAACATGAGGGAAACCAGCCGAACTTGGAACAAAGAACCTATTTGTTAAAAATACAAATAATGCTTTCCAAAGGCATCCTATAGCTTATCTTAATTACTCGAGATTTGGGATTTCCTATGGACAGCTTTCTAACAAAAGAAGTCTATGCAACCCTGTGGCCTCTAGGGCATAATGCTAATGAGTTGTTACTTCGTGGACCAGCAAAAGAAAAAGGAGGTCAAGTTTCAGGAAACATCCTGGAGAGTGCCCGTTCCTGCGTCTTCAGTAGTCTTCACTGGGTAGCAGGTTCATCTGGGTTAGCCAGAGCTGCTTCTCGAGAAACGGCTGTGACCCTCACTATGGTCCCTCCAGGAGAGACTTCCTACTGCACCATCCCAGACCCGCAGCTCCAGCTCCCCGAGTTATTTGAGCTGAGTGCAATGGGGAACTGAAGGGACCCAAGGATCTCATCAGAGACTCAGTTCTCTGCAGGAGAATCCCATGAGTTTTGGTTTGGGTTTTAAGCAGATTTTCTGGGTTGGTCTTACATAACCAAGGGTCTTCAAAAACATTGTGGAAGACTTCTATAATCTGTTAATTCCATTTTCCCATGATCTTTTAAAAAGGTTTTCATATATAAAAATAGTAGCATAAGCCTGTCAACTCATAACACACATATAAGAATATATTCACTCACCCTCATTCACTACCTAGTGTCAATTCCAACTCATGAGAACCCTCTAGGACAGGCTAGGACTGCCTCTCTGGGTTTCCAAGACTGTAACTCTTTGCGGGAGTAGAAAGTCCCATCTGTCTCCTGAGGAGCAGCTGGTGGTTTCGAACTGCTGACCTTGAGGTTAGCCGCCCAACACATAAGCATTATGCCACCAGGGCTCCCTAGAACATACTATAGGGACCTAATTAGTGTGACCATAAAGAACTTACGAGTCTAGATTCTAATTAGAAAGCCTACTCAAAACTATGAAGTTGAGAGTCCAATCAGATATTTACAACCCATAAAACTTACTTTAAAAATATAATTTAGAAAAAAAAATATATATATATATATATATGTATATCTGATTTAGAACTTCCATCATTTTCCCAAACGAGCTGCACAGTTTAGCTGAAGTTAAACGTGTGCTGCTGACCTGCCATGCACTGCATGGCAGAAAGATGGGCAACTCTGTTTCCATAGAGATGGCACCTTGCAAACCAGACCTCTGTCCTATGAGCGCTATGGGTTGAAATGACTCAATGGAAATGAGTCTGAGTCTTAATTTCTTGTCATTTTCCCAAGTTGTGACCTGGAAGCTTGCTCTCTTGTCATCCTTCTCGCCCACCCCCACCCTGTGACTACTTGACATGTAAATGTATTTATTTGTTCGTTTTGTTGGGTAGGTGTCTTTCCCACTCGTATGTAAGCCCCACCCAGCAGGGACACCATTTTCTTCCTTACTGGATTGTAGCAGCTACATTGATTATCCAGTGCACATCAACGTTCAGCTCACAAATACTGGATGAAATCTATAATTTGCGTCAAGAAGGTGTTTCTGCCGATGTCTGTGTGTTTTGTTAGGCTGTGGAAGGACCTGACCGTGTTTTCAGTGTTTTTGTACAATAATGTCTACCTCCTACGTACCGCCTATCTTGTTGGCTCTTTTGCGAGTTAAATGATGTACTACATCTGGTAGTGGCAAACACTGAAGGGTGAGGTAAGAGTCACACTGAACCCGATGGCTAAAAGTATGTGCCAACGGGGCTGGACCATGATTTTCCGCGATTTGCAGTTAGCGTGTAAGTTGGTAGCAAAGTGGTCATCCTTCATCTTCATATTTACTTAATGCTAATCTTTGCAGAATGCCCTGGTCTTTGCAGCCTAGCCACCTCCTTCAGTGAAGAGTGGGTATTTATCTTTGCTTATATTATCATAAATTCTACTGTTGTAGACAGTTTTACAGAATAAACATCGAATTTAAAAGTCTAGGCCTATTTATTACTGTGTACACACCAGAAGTGCTGCAGCTGAGGGTTTCAAGAGGAAGGTGCTGCCTGGCCGTCCCAGATGCCCCAGGGCCCCACACTGAGTGTTCTGCCTGAACCACCCTGCCGCAACTGCCCCCAAGATTTGGGGAAAATAGCTATTGCTTTTTTTTTGCCCCTCCCTCTTTCCACCTAAGACCTGACTTGAAGACAAGCCATTAAATGCAAGTTTGTAATGGAATTGGATGATACTTCCCTTGTTGAAATAAATTAAACTGCTTTCCTTTTACAATTGCTCCCCCCGTCCCCCACCACCCCAGGGGAAAGGTCTTTCTAAAGAGGCTCCTCAGTCATGTGTAAGTCCATCTCACCTGCTATCCTAGACAGACGAGTCAGAAACCCAACAACTTACATTTGCTCCAAGAGCCCTTCCAAACTTTAATGAGCATCCCTAAATTCTACAAGGAACTTGTCTACAAAGAGATAAGGAAGTGAACAGTAAATGTATTTCTGATGCCCAGTAAATGCCACTAAGATAGTGACAGGGATTGTGTTAGGCTGGGTAGACTAGAGAAACAAATTCATTGACGTGTAAGAGAGAGCTTTGTCAAGAAGTAATTAAATATCAAGCAAATATCCCAGCTCAGTTCCACATCAAGTCCATAAGTCTGATACCTGTCCATAAATCCCTGTTCAGACACACAGCTGCATGCAAGGATGCAGAATGCAGGAACATCTGAGGCCGGTGGGAGCAAAGTCATGGATCCAATGGCAGTGGACGCATTGCAGGTCTCAGCAAGGCTTTCCAGCAAGAAGGTGCAGGCAGAGAGAAGTTCCCGGGATCCTCCTTATGAGAAAGCCACGCCCACCAGGAGGTACCATCAGGCTGTGACCTGATTGATAGGCCACCTCCACCCCTACACTTTTATATCTTCAACTGTTAGCACAAAAATTCTGTAACTACCGCAGTGACCTCCACTTATTTCCTCACCTCCTTTGTTCTTGAGCTTCCCTGATGATCAGAGAATCATGGGTCTGGAGGGCTGCACCACATCAGTGAGGAGGCTATGTGGGGGCAGTGTTCTGTTGATGAAGAAGAGCAGCTTTCCCCTGAGCTGAGACAGGTAAGGAGAGAAGTGGATGCAAAGGATATGCTATCTCCCCCAACCCCCATCCCACCCCTTGCTGTGGCTTTATCTCCATCTGGGGCATTCCTTCTAGGAGGTCATGTGGATGAAGAATTAGTAAGTCATGATGAGGATGGAGGAAAATATTGCCAGATATTCTGACACCCTCCAAACCTCCCTCCTCTCCTCCTCTCCCCCCCCCCACTGAAAAAAAGGAATTGGGAAGAGAAAGGAAAAAGAAAAATTACACCACTCACTAACTTTTCATCCGCACGCCTCATTTCAGATGCAGCTTGATGCAGGATAGCTGGTCTAATCACCCGCACTTCTCAGAAGGGCCACATGGAAAGGATGATAAATCCAACTATCCTCTAGTTCTTTAATATTTCTTCCCCTTACTATTATGGTTTTTATCTGTTTTACCTCATTGATCATGTTAGATTTGCATACGTCCATTTGTATAATTAAGATTGTCCCATACACAAAAGCCAAAATAGATAACCCTTCAGAAACAGTAACAGAAGTAATGGTTCCCTGAGGGTGTGGGAAGAGAGGGGAGCAAAGGAGGGAGGGGAGCTGATAGCATTGATGACTATAACCCACTCAAGGCGAGCGATCAACAGAAGTGTATGTAAATGGATATATTGAAAGGGGTAAGATACGGCACAAAAAAAAAAGAAGCAAAAGGGTTCCCGGGGGGTTTTGTGGGAGAGGGAGAGGGTAAAGGGGAGCTGATATCAAGGAGTTAAGAAAGAAAATGTTTTGAAACGGATTGTGGTAGCAATTGTATAAGACTGCTTGATGTGATTGAACTATGGACTGTTATGATAGCTGTAAGAGCTCCCAATAAAATGGTTAGTAAGAAAAAGAAGTATTAAGACAAATGGTATACCAATAATAAATAAATAAATATAAAATATATAGTACATTTTAGTATATTTGATTCTTGTACATTCCAAAATTTTATAATGCTTCTAAGAGGAAGGAATTTCACTTCTGGAAAGAGAAGACTGAATTTCAAAATACACCTGACCCTCTGAGATCCTCAAGAACTTAAGTCACATGCACAAAGAAGTCATCTTTGTGCCCTGCCGTACTTGCATGCAGCATGTCCCTCAGAAGGAATGTTAGGACATATGCCTAAATTGTCTCCCTTGTGGTTTACGGGTTGGGCTGCTGACCTGTGATTAAAACACAGAAAGACGAGGCTCTCTGCTCTTGTAAAGAATGCTTCAGAAACCCACAGTGCGATTCCTGCTCTGGGAGACCCACTCGGTCACTGGGAGTTAGGATGAACTCACTGGCAGTGAGTTTGGGTTTGGGAAACATGGTAAGCTCTGTGAGAGCAGGGACAGTCTTTGTGTTAACTTTGTAAACACTTGGTAGTGTTTTAATAGGAATTGAGGCTTTAAAGAGACATGTATTAACTGGCTTTACTACGGGGGGAGACCAGTCACCTGTTTGTTGTGCTGTTAGGGGCCGTGGAGCCAGTGCTGACCCATAGTGACCCTCCACACAACAGAAGGAAACGCTGCCCGCTCCTGAACCATCCTTGCAGATGTTCCTGTGCCTGAGCCCATTGTTGCAGCCACTGTGTCCATCCATCTAGTCGAAGCCTCCTCTTTTGCTGCTTTCCCTCCACTTTACCAACCATGATGTCCTCCAGGGACTGGTCTCTCCTGAGAACATATCCAGGTCCATAAGACCATATCTCACCAGCCTTGCCTCTAAGGAGCACTCTGGCCGTACTTAAGGTCCACCCAACCAAGCCAAACCCACGCCCAAATCCATTGCCCCTCAGCAACCCGAAAGGACCGAGGGGAACGCTCCCGCAGGGATTCCAAGGCTACAAGTCTTCATGGAAGCTGGCTGCCACATCTCTGCGCCAAGCAGCTAATAGGTTCAAACCACCCACCTTTCAGTTTGAAGCCCAGCGCTTAACCACTGTGCTACCAGGGCTCGCTCGGATCCCGAAATGGTCATGTCAAAGAACCAGGAGGACAGGTGCAGCTGAAGATCGTGTGCACTCCTTAGGGTCGCTAGATGTGGTAAACCGAAACAAATGATGCCCAGTCAAATTAGAACGTTAGTAAACCAGGAATCACTTTTTAGTATGCATATGTCCTAGGTACTACAGAGGACTTGTTTGCACTAAAAGAAAAACTGTCTCTGGTATGACGCTGTGAACACTCTGGTGTTTTACTTCCAGAAAGCTATGGTTGTGAGTTTTATAGTATAAACATGCACCATCCCCTCTTAGAAACCTTCTGGTGGATTCGGCCATGTGTACATTTAGAAGTCACCTTTACTCCCCACCTGAGATTTCAGATAATCTTTTAGTAAGATGTATGCCTAACAAAGAATTTAGATACACATATAGAATGGTGTATTTCTGATTTAAAACAATGCTAAGAGACAATACTTGCAGATGATTCTAGAGGAGAAAAATAGATCTCAGCATCACTGAGAGACATTTGCTTTGATTTACAGTAGCGATTTCCCCAACTTCTCACTCCATCCTCTAACCGGGGCCCTGCCTTCTGGTGGCTGTTACATAGGAGAACTAGGAACATACTGATGTTAAAAACACAGTCTCCCGTAGTTTGGAGCAAAAGGAGTTTTGCTGAGGAATGGAATAATACCTGCAGCTGGGTTGTTGCACATAGCGAGTAGTTGTGGTAGTTACACAATGTGTTGTCACTTTAAGAGTGAAGGGGATAGAGTGTAGCCTGTCAATCAGGTTGCAGCTTGATGACCTCATTTGGAGGTGCCATGGAGGCTCACTGGAGGAGGGACACATGCTCACTCCCTGCGAGAAATGCTTGTTGACAAGACACATGGAGCTACGCTCGAGCCCTGGAGCTGAAGGAGACCCCTGCCAGCACTGAGATGCCTTACCACCACTGGATCCACAAGACTTTCCACCCACTGGCCTGTGAGCTTCCTGCATTCGGCGTCATTGCACGTGTTTCGTGAGTCTAAAGAGGAATTTATAGATTGGTATCGGATGTGTTGGCTAATATCTTAGAGACTTGTGGACCTGATCTTGACTGGGCTGGGATGTTTTCTCAATTGCTCTTGTACATAAAGCTCTTTCTTCTACACATGTGTCTGTGAATTTGTTTCTCTAGTCTACCGGGAATAATACAGAAGTGCCCCAAAGTAAAGAAAATGAAAGGGAAATTGGAGGAAGGGGGTAAAATGCAGAGCTGATACCAAGGACTCAAGTGGAAAGAAAATGTTTTGAGAATGATGAGGGAAACAAATGTACAAATGTGCTTGACACAATGGATGTATGTGTGGATTGTGATAAGAGTTTTATGAGCTCCCAATAAAATGATTTTTTTTAAAAGAAAAGAAAGAAAGGGAACTGTATCAGGGGCAGATTATCCAATAAATAATTTGTAAAATTCTCTACTGCGGATCAGTAAATAAGCGCAAGTAACACTGTGCTTGCCTAGTTTATTGGGTTCGCCATCCCTCTAAGAAGCTGTACATTTGCAAAGGGGTTTTGATTCTGTAGGACAGGGTAGCACTGTGTGGTTCCTGTGGGTTTCTGAGACTAACTGTTCATGGGAGTAGAAAGCCTCGTCTTTCTCCCGTGGAGTGACTGGCGGTTTCAAACAGCTGGCTCTGTGGTTCGTAGCCCAATGAGTAACTCGCTACACGACCAGGGTTCCTCAAGCACAACTCAGGGGATGCGCCTCTTCATTATCGAGCAACCAAACAGTGCCTTTTATATAGGAAGAGTCTGAGAGAACAGGAACCTTTAGTCACACATTAGCAACTGTAAGTCATGTCAGTCCATCTACAGACGTCCTGCAGTCAGTTTGTGGCAAGCATTTGTGTCATTGTTTCCCATGACAGCAGTGTGCAGAAGCATTCTTTCCCAAGGCAGCCACACTTTTGCCCCACTTCTCTGTGCTCTCACAGAGCAGATTACCTGCTTCTATGAAATTGGTCCCAAGGCCCCCATTGGTGCGGTCTCCTGCCGCACTCCTCCCTTTTGTTCAAGGCTTTACTAGAAGGTGCTGATGATGTCGCTTACAATAGAATCACCTTTCTCCTGCAAGGGCTTGTATACGGCCTTTCATAAGAGGCTATCACTTCACCTTGCCATCCTAATAGGACTTGTCTGCAGGGGGTGTTGGGTTAGTTCTTATAAGATAGCAGACAAGGTGACATTTGAAGAACGCTTTAGATCAATCCTAAATCATAAATGGTAACGTGTAATACAGGCAGTGCCCAGATTACAAACATCCAAATTATAGACACTTTCTACTTCCGCTTTAAAGTTACATACATTTGCCCTGGTTTTCAAACAATTGAAGGAACCAAATTGTGCATCCCTCAATGATCACCTTCATTTGCTACCCTCGTAGCTTTGAAATAAGTGAGAAGACTGCACCCTTTCTTGCATGATGTCAGTGTTCCCCAAAGTGGGCGATACAGCAATACCCTCGAGGCGGTGCGGTGCTGACCCAGGGGCGGCTGCAGAGGCAGATGCCCAGTCTCCTGGAGTCTGGGCGATCGTGGAAAGGTTCTTCGTGACCAGCAGTTTGCTGAGTCATATTTTTCTTTTTTTCTTTCTGGAAATGGGACAGTAAGGCCAAATAAATTTGGGAACCGCTACGCTAAATGAAAGCTAAAGAAGAATTGCATGCACCTGACTTGACTTACCTACAAATGATTAAAGACACAGCAATGGATCTAGCAGTGCTCTAGAGGCAAAGAAGGAAAGGGAGTAAAAGGGAGGCTGTCTGCTGGACCGGATGGAATCACAGCCTCTTCCAGACGCACGTCTTTACACAGCAAGAGTAGTCTTGCCACAATCATTTCATGAGGCATTGACCAGTCCAAAAGCAATCAATGAGACAATTAAAAGAATCCAGTTACACTACTGAACACAGCTAAGAACCAAGACTATTGAACAACCAGATTTTTTTTAAATGATTTTATTGGGGCTCGTACAATTCTTATCACAATCTATACATCCATCCATTGTGTCAAGCACATTTGTACTTTTATTGCCATCATCATTCTCAAAACATTTTCTTTCTACTTGAGCCCTTGATATTAGCTCATTTTCCCCCTCCCTCCCCGCCTCCCCATACCTCATGAACAAGGCCTTGATAATTTATAAATTATTATTATTTTGTCATCCCCTACACTGTCCAATGTCTCCCTTCACCCACTTTTCTGTTACCCATCCCCCAGGGAGGAGGTTATATGTAGATCCTTGGAATCCGTTTCCCCCTTTCTACCCCACATTTCCTCCAACCCTCCTGTATCATCACTCTCACCACTAGTCCTGAAGGGATCGTCCGTCCTGGATTCCCTGTGTTTCCTGTTCCTATCTGTACCAGTGTACATCCTCTGGTCTAGCCAGATTTGCAAGGTAGAATTCGCATCATGATAGTGGATAGGGAAGAAACATTTGAGAACTAGAGGAAAGTTGCATGTTTCATGATGAGCAACCAGATTTTTAAAAAGGTCTAAAGGGAAAAAATTAGGGGGCATTGGATGCAACCAAATAGCCTTTTGGCAATTCTTCTTAATATCTTGTCAGGAGGTATTAAGCAATGACCCAAACCCTTCTTGGTTGAACAAAATAAATTCAAAGTTATTCTATCAGTGCAATTTTAGCAAGGGAGCTTAGAGAGTTCTGTTGAGCTGTGACTCCATCTGAAGTGTTATCTATGATTTGAGTCACAGCAGAGAAAGTGCGAGGGCAGAAGGACGTGAAGAAATGCTCGTCCTCATCGGATTGTTCCGTTACATTCTCTTTCTTCTGGAACGCCTCCCCTTTTACCCACCCCTCCCTCACTGTGCACGCCTCCCCGCCCCACGATCCCTCAGTCTACTTGCTGTCTCCGTGAGTCCTTAGCTTTCTCTAGAGTCAAGTGCCTTTGTTTTCCACTCAGGACTGCATTCTGTTTAACATTTGCCTTCAGGGTACATTGCACAAAGAATAAAATGAACTCTTCAAACTAGTAATTAAAGAAAACGATCATTGGGAAAAAGTTTTATTGTAAATTAGGTGAAGGTTTACCAAGCAGATCATAGTGTTACAGACACAGCAATTAATACTCATTCTGATTCTACTCATGTTGCAATCCTCTCCGTGTGCCACCACCGATGCTGCCCTCCCTGTTTCCTAGCCCTGTGACTCTGTCCTCAGGTAAATGCTTCCCTGGTGATCTTAAATGGAATTAAAGAAAATGTTGTGATCTTCGCAGTGAGAAGTCGAATTCTTTGCTATTTGACCTTAATACTTGAAAATTCTCATAAATTAGCCTATATATTTTAACCGCAGCAAAACGAACTTTAACCATATTGAATACATTTGCTTCTAATAAATTTTCTCCATTTCTTGCCTTGTTATACATCTCATATAGCATAACTATTTTTAGCACAATCCTTTAAGGGTAAAATTTCACATATTAAGATTTTTTTGTTACAATTATAATGAATTTCTATTTTAGTCACTTTGATATCAGTAGATTACCTAAAAGATCTTAGAGACTAAGCCTAGACATCAAATGTGCAAATGTACTTGACACAGTATTGTCCCCTATAGGGCTATGGGTCAGTGAAGGATGAATGACTCATAGTGGGGCCGGCCATGTGGTCCTCTCTGTGCATTGGCTGCTCTGAGCAGGGATATCATCCTCAAGGCTTGGTGGGCCAGGATGTGCTCCATTCTTTCTTCCTCCCCCTTCATTGGCTGCCGTGTGCTCTGATCAGACACGTCCCTCTCCCAGAGCGGCAGCTTCAGTGCCTGCTCTAAAGTAAATTCTTCTGGGGGGAGGGGCTGTCCACATCGTTGGGATTGGGGCCGGCCCTACAACATATGTATGATTTCTTATATTTCCTTCACCTGTTTCCTAAATGCCCACCGTGAAATCTGGGCCCGGCTTAGGCTGCTGTGTGAACAGCACAAGGGAGCACTGTTGCTATTGTTGCTGGTCGATGCCACCGAGCGGGTTCTCGCCCATAACAGCCTGATTCTCAGCAGAAGGAGGCATGGCCCAGTCCTAAGCCGGAGCCTGTTGTTGCCGCCTACAGGGTTTAAACCGGGAAGGCTGGACATCGGGTTCTGGCCTTCCAGCATGCTTGTTCAGACAGTAAGCTCAGGACTAACCTAAGAGGCCGCACTATGTGAAGCGGAGCACATCATCAGGATGAGAGGAAGACTTCTTAACAAGTGATGGCGTCCCGTGTTGTCCTCACAAAGACTGTGATGTTGGAGCCCCTGTCGCAGCCATGAGCCAAGCCATGTTTTCAAGGGTCTACCTCTTTTTCACTGCCCGTCTTCTTCATCAAGCATGATGTCCTACGTATGTTGGGATATGTCCAATGTATGTGAGACAGGGCTGCTAGATGGGCACCAAGAGGGCCCCATTACGCAGTCACCATTCCCAGATTTCAGAAACCAGGTGGATTTCGAAAGATTTTAAGTTTTATTTTTCACATGCATGAGAAAGGAGAACAGGGTGGGGTGGGGTAGGAGATCCTTCCTCCAAATGCCGGTCTCCCCAACCCTGTGTTAGAAAGGGTTAGATACAAGATGGATACACAGGATAGATACACAGGTAGAGTGAAGCGGTTCTTTCAGACAGACACACATCTTGGCAGGACAGGTATAAGCTAGGAAAACAATGTTTTGTTCTAACACAGACCTTACGTTACAGAGCTTCCATGACTTAGGGACCTAAATCTCTAGGAGATAGGCTGGGTCTGCAGGTCCTGGCCCTTAGTGAGGGAGGGAGGAAGCCTGGATACTATCACAGGATACCCCGTGATACAAGGCAGAAGGTCACAGCTATGGAGGATTTCTAGCTAAGTTAGCTCTAAACAAAGATTATCACTCTCTTAGCCATATTAGATTTCAATCATAAATTAGTAATTCACTCTTCAGGTGGCCCCCTCTCAGCAGAATTTCACCATCATTGCTTGTAAGGAGCACTCTGCTGTTCTTCTTCCAAGACATTTGCTTGTTCTTTTGGCAGTCCATGGTACCTCAAAATTCTTCACCGGCGCCACCCTTCAAATGCATTGATTCTCCTTCAGGCTTCCTGCTCCATTGTCTAACTTTCACATGCGTATGAGGTGGTAGCAAATGCTATGGCTTTGTTTGGTCAGGGTTGCTGGGCTCCTCAGGGTGGTACCCTTGCTCTATAGCACGTGAAAGAGGTCGTATGCCACAGATGTGCTTTTTGATTTCTTGACTGCTGCTTCCAGGAACCTTGGCTCTGGGTCCAACAAAACGAAATCCCTCACAACTTTAATATTGTCTCCATTTAGCAGACTGTTGTCTGTTGGACCAGTTGTGCAGATTTGGGTTTTCTTTACTTTGCTTCAAGTTCTCCCCACGTTCAGCCAGCAAAGTTGTGTCATCTGCATAAAAAATAGGTTAGGAGTAAGCCTTCCTCCAACTCTAATGCCACCTTCCTCTTCATCTAATCTGCTCCTCGGATGATTTGCTCAGCACACAGGTTGGATAATATGATAAAAGGCTATAGTCTGACACATATTTCCTAACTGTGAACCATCTAGTAGACCCTTGTTCTGTTCGCACAACTGCTTCTTGGTCCCTTGCTCATGAGCACAATGAACTGTCCCAGACGTCCCTTCTTCTCAAGGTCAGCCACAGTTTCCTATCACCCGCACACTCCCAGGCCTTTGCACGTCAATGACACACGGTAAGCATCTCTCGGGTATTCTGGCATCGTGATGAAAACTGTCCCACTTATCTTCCCAGGGAAGGGGCAGTCTGTGAGAAAGCATCCTTCCTGAGAGCAGTCACGATAGTGGCCCTCTGTTATAGATCCTCCAGGCCAAGCAGATTAACCCATTACTATGAACTTGGCCCACACACTTCTCACGTGTCACATTGGCTAGCACATCAGTCACCAAAGCTTCTAAAGCTCGAGGTGGACACAAACTAAGCTATGAAATTTAACTGAACGTGGACTGTATGCATTAAGCTGATCTCCATGAAACTACCCAGCACCTACTGCCAACAAGCTGATTCCAACCCAATGGTGCCTACAAAGGGCTCCCAAGCAGACAGTCCAATCTTTCTCCTCTGGAGCAGCTGGTAGGTCTGAGTGACTGGCCTTGTGGTTAGCAGTTCAACGCTTAACTGGCAGGGACACCAGAGCTCCCTTCTATGAAACTAGACAGTGGAAAGATGTTTAGGGAGGGAATATATTACACCGATATTTAAGTATGTATTTAAAATATAGCGAACTATGAATTGCCAATCATGGTCTGACTTTAATAGTTATTTGAATGCCATTGGATTTAAAAGTAGTGTTGTTCTTATTGTTGTTATTATTGCTTGACCAAGAGGCAGAGCAAGATGACAATGTGAATGGATGCTCTCATCGACTTCCTTAGCAACTGACTCACTGAACAAGAAACGAAAGCCAAGAAGTAGCAAATCAGGGCGAGTCTCAAAATGCAGAGAGGAGGGACAGGTAGGACTAGAACCAGAGAGTCTGTCCACTGACAGCAGGATCAACCACTCGCCGTAGCTGTTTGGGGACGGCCCTGGACAACACTCCGTAGGGGGGATACAGAAAAGAAGCTTATCTGAGGAAACTGGGTGGATATTTTTTTAAGGTGCTGCCAATTGATCCAAGGAGTTCACGGGTCATGCAAGGGGAAGGGCGTGCAGGAAGCCCACCCTGCTGCAGGATTGCCCAACTAAGCCCCAAACAGATGGGCAGGAGAGTGGGAAGGGCAGCCAAGGCAGCAGGGTGGCGCTGGCAGGCACAGAGGAAATGCTAGAAGGGTGTGTGGGGGGGTGGGGGGGTGAGGGGGAGGGACGGCACAAATGAGAGAAAAGCCAAAATGCCCTTCGCTTTTGTCATCACAAAGCAGCTGCTTCTTACAACATTCACCCCCCACCCGGAGCACACTTGCTGATCTTCAGAGGTCAAGCACCAGCTCTCCTGAGGCAACAGGAAACAAAACATTTTACACCGAAGATAAGAGTGCCATCTAATGGTGTCTCAAGAGAAGACACCAACCTGCCGCTGTGTCATTCCAACAGTGACCCTGCAGGGCTGAGACCAGCCATCTTGTAAGGTTCCTGGGCCTGCGCTTCTTGGAGGGGGCGCGGGGGGCGAAGCATCTTTCCCATGGAGTAGCTGGTGGCTGTGGGTCCTGGCATTTCAGTCATCAGCCAGACTATTAGCCACTGTGCCACCAGGGCACTCACACAGACAAATACTCCACAGCGAAGGGCGATACCAGTAAAGTAAAGATAACAGAATGATGCCGAATCAACGATAGTGAAGCCAAGAGGAGGATCAATCAAAAGCACAACATGAAGAAAAGATCTTTCCTGTGGAGGCCAGCAGAACCCAAGGAATTGGTCAGCTTCTGACTATAGTGCCAAATCTAACGAATGAGCGTGAAAGCACCCAGAAAGCAAACTAGCAGGGTTCCGAAAGCAAAGGGAGGAGCCCAGTGGCAGACTTAATAAGGAAATGGAAAACATATCTTTAAAGTGAACTACTGTCACTAAGATCGTCCGGACTAGAAAACCAAGATACATACTCAAAAACTGAGTTGAATATAAAACACAAATTAAGTGAGCTAGAAGACAGAATAACTGAAGTTACCAAGTCCTAAAAGACAAACAAACAAACAAAAAAAACTAACACATCCCAAAGGCACTGTGGAATTCAATGAAGAATCCAAACATTAGAATTATTGAATTCCCAGAACACCATAATAGCAATAAAAGTATAGAAAGAATATTCTAACAGATCATCAGAATTCTCCAGACCTGAGCAGAGAGCCATGCCTGCAAATACAGGAAGCTACATGGACTCAATCACAAACGTCACTGTGCAGCACAGCCTAACAAAATTCCTGAAAATCAAAGACAAGGAGAGAAGTCTGGAAGCAGTAAGAGAAACATGCACTTTAATATACAAGGAACTTCATAAGAACCAGAGCAGATTCCTTTCCAGGAACTATAGACTAGAAGACAATGGAGCATCATGTATTAAATACTGAATCAAAACAATGGCAACCAAGAGTCATGTACTCAGCAAAGCTGTCACTCAAAAATGAGGATGTAACCAAGACATTTCCAAACAAACAGAAGTTCTGGTAATTGGCCATTACCAGAGCAGATTTGCACATACCACTCAAGAGATTACTCCACATCGAAAGGCAGGAGCATTAAGAATAGCTAAACAAACCAGACCTACTAAAAGTAGGGTGTGTATTGGAGTTCATGGAGATACAGCAACAAATATGAGAGGTAATAGTTCAGACATAGATTTACTATGTTAAGTTTTATATGTGAACAGTTATCCACATGCTAGACATGGCAGTAATTATAAGTCATGCATTGTAACATATATGGTACAGCCTAAGAAAAACATTTAAGAAGAAAGTTAACAAAAAATTTCATCACAAGAAAGCACCCAAATATAAACAAAAACAGAAAAATCAGTGTTACAAAACAATCTTTATGAAAAGATATGAAACAGTCAAACAAATAGCCAAGTAAGTGAAGTGGAAACTTGGCTTCAGTCATGACCTTAAATGTTATGATCTAACCACCCCATGCAAAAGGCAGAAAGAAGGAAGAATGGATTAAAAAGTACACCCCATCCTTTTTCTGTCTACAAGAAACACACCTTAGACACAAGGACATAAGCCCATCTTAGACACAAAACTGAAAAATAAAACATAAAAACATTTCACACAACCAGTAAAGAAAAAAGAGCAGGAGTGGCCATACTGAGATAAATAAGTCTGAATCTATTACAAGATGCTCCTCATAATAAAAATGGCAATTCAACTAGGTATAACAATTAGAAATATATATGTGTGTTTATCCAATACCCAAAACAAAACACAAAATCATATAATTGTGAATAAGGGCAGAACAGAGACCCAAAGTCTATCAATTGTCATTTGGACATCCCCTGTCAGAAGGGCCACAAGGAAGAGACTAGCCAGTCAAGGTGCAGTATAGCACCAACGAAACACACAACTTTCCTCTAATTCTTTAATGCTTCCTAAACCCCACTCATCCCCCTGCACTACCAATTCTACCTTAAATATCTGTCTAGACCAGAACATGTACACTGGTAGAGATAAGAGCTTGAAGCACAGGGAATCCAGGACAGATAAACCCCTCAGGACCAATAATGAGAGTAGTGATACTAGGAGGGGAAGGGCAAAGGATGGGGAGTAAGGGAGAACCTATCACGGTGATTGACATATAACCGCCTCCCTGGGGGATGGACAACAGAAAAGTGGGTGAAGGGAGATGTTGGACGGTGTAAGATATGACAAAATAATAATAATTTATAAATTATCAAGGGCTCATGAGTGAGGGGGGAGCAGAGAGGGAGGGGAAAAATGAGGAGCTGATACCAAGGGCTCAAATAGAAAGAAAATATTTAACCTAAGTACATCTGCTGTAGTCCACTCTGCAGTGCACGCTGACAACAAGGTCACTCATAGGCCATAATCAAGACAGGATTCCCCAGAGCCTTAATCCACAGGGACCCTGAAAATGAATTAGGGGTGTGCCCACTATCATCTAAGGCTGCTGCAGAACTGAGTGCTTAAAAGCCCTAATACCATTCCCTCCTCCAGATTTTAATTTGATTTTTTCTGATCATTGGAACCCACAGATTGACATGCTTCTTCTGTGTGGACTTAGCTGACACCTCATTCAGAGGACTTATTTTAAGATAAGCCTTTAAGACCCCAGATATTCTTCTTTCTGATAGCTAGGCACCATTCAACAAATTTCAAGACTGAAATCATAAAACACATTTTCTTGAGCCACAATGGTAGGGAGTTAGAAATCAACAGCAGATGAAGTAGGGGGAAAGAATAGTAAATACATGGAAACCAAATAAAGCACTATTGAAAAACAAGTGGGTCATGGAAGAAACCAAAGTAAAATTTTGAAATTCCTAGAAACTAATTGAAAACACAACATGTCAAAACCTTTGCAACAGTACTCAGAGGGAAATTTATAACGATTAACGGGTATACTTAAAAAGAAGCAAGAGTTACATCATTAGCTTAAACCAACAACTTTGACAAATAGAAAAAGATCTATGCCAGGAGGAGGAGTTCCTAGTTAGAGCAACAAGGAAAAGAAATAAAAGGTATCCAATTTTTTAAGTAAAATTATTTCTATTTGCAGATGGTAGATTCTATACGTAGATGATGCTAGAGACTTAATAACATTGCTAGAACAAATAGAAGAATCTAACAACATTTCAGGATATAAGACCAACATGCAAAAAAATCAGTTGGATTTCTCATTACTAACAAAAATACTCCAAAACAGACATCAAGAAAATAATACCATGTCCCAATAGCCCTGAAATCAATCAAGTAATACCATGTGCAATAGCCCCCAAATCAATAAAGTGCCTAGGATTTAATCTAACTAGAGACATAAAAAGCTATACAATAAGAATTATAAAACAAGAAACTAAAAGAGACCTACAAAAATGGAACACCTCTACATAGTCATGAATTAGAAGGCTAAATATAGTCCACATGTAAACGCCACCTAAAGCAATCTACAGATACGATGCAGTCCCAGAAAAATGCCAATAGCGTTCTTTACCGCAGTGGAAAAACTAATGATGAACTTCAGAGATAAAGTAAAGAAAGTAATAGCTAGCATTGCCAAAGCAATACTGAAGAAAAAGAATAAAACAGGGGGCCTCGCACTCCTCGATCATGACACATGCTATACATCCATTGTAATAGTTCTATCTCCCGCAACATTCTCTACTTTCTCATTGACTGGGTCTGATGATTCGTTGTAAGAGCCACACAGAACTCACAGGCAAGATGCATGATTAAAGGGATAATTAAGGAAGTTAACAGGCTTCCATGTAGGTAGGAATGCTCAGGAGAGAGTTGTTCAGTTAGGACAGGTCACAAAGTTCTTTCAGGGCTGCTGACAAATGTTTAAACGTTAAAGTCTGCTGTATGCCCCAACCCAAAGGCAGACAGCTCCAGCTCTGTGGTTAGTGAACCCTGGTCCCTGAATTAAGTGCCCAGAGGCAGCCCACTCCACAAGCCAGCCTCCTGACCAAAAGCATGCATCCTCTGTAGGCTGGAAAGTCTACCACTCGGTCCCATGTTACCGGTTCTACTGCTGCCGCTCCTCCACCACTCTTTAGATGTCACAGCTGTCTTCTGGATCAAGGCATTTCAGTGCCTGGGGCTCTTGTGGTCGAGAGGACATGCTACACTCCTGGCTCTGGCTGGTAGTGAAATCCCCATCCTTGCTTCTCAGGTGGCTCGTTTTATACGTGGCAGGGTGGATATTGCAGTGTATCCTGTTAACAATTAATCACAGGTGAATCAGATCAGTGACTTCTCCCACCTTCTTACCCAGACCTATGCAAGAAAAGATCATTTGGTGGGAATTACAGAGAGCTGGCTAAAAAAAGCCACATGGAATCAGTCACTATCACTACAGTAATTAAAACAGCATGGTGGTGATTCAATACATACACATAGACCAATGGGAGGGAACTGAGAACCTAAACTAAATATCTGTGGACAAAACTGAATATTGACAAGGAGTCGAAGTCCAATCAGTGGGGTAGAGACCGTCTCTTTAATGAAGAGTGTTGGAAATTTTCAGACAATAGAAAAGGGACATATACCTCACACCAAACATAAAAACAAATTCAAACTGGATCAAAGACCTAAAATATTAAATCCCATACCATAAAAACTCCTAGAAGAAATGACGGGGAGAACACTATGGGACCTGATGTTTTGCAAAAATGAGCTCACAGACATTACAATAAATGCACAGATAGAAAGGGGAACACTGCAGTCTCATAAAAATTTTTTAGCTTTTAATCATTTTGACATAATCAAAAAAGGGACCCTGCAGAATAGGAAAATGTTTTCAGCTTAAATCATATAGAGATTTAATCTCCAATATTTACAGAAAACCCCAACAAAAAGACAAACAGTCCAATTGTGAAATGCGCAAAGGACATGAATGGAAAATTCACCAAGCAGCCAAAAAATACATGAAAGGTGTCCATGCCCCTCAGTCAGTAGAGAGATGAAAGTCAGAACTACAGTGAGGCACCTTCTTTTACCAACCTGGCATTGATTCTAAAATTTTCAAATATTGGAAAGGATGTGGGGAGATCTGAGCCCTTATCCTTTGCTGATGGGACTTTAAAGTGGGACAACCATTATGGGAAATGGTTTGGGGCTTCCTACCAAAAGCCCACACAAACGAGAAACAGAGCTACCTTATGATCCAGCAGTCCTTCCCCTAGGACTGTGCTGTGTACACGTGAGAGCACAGACAGAAGGTACACACTCCTGTCTTCACTGTCGTCTTCTTCACAACAGCGAAAACAACTGAGGGGGGAGGAAGAGAGAGTAGAGCACATCCTGGACCACCACGCCTTGAGGATGATATCCCTGCTCAGAGAAGCCAATGCACAGAGAGGATCACATGGCCGGCCCCACTACGAGACACGACATCCCTCGCTGACCGATAGCCCTACAGGGGACAACACTGGAGACACAGTGTGGGAATTGTGCCCAATCTGACCCCACCACACCGAGGTAAAACACTAAGGGCGTGCAACAGAACAACAAGGAGAACAGAGCAACGAAGTCCCGAGGGAATACCAAAAATGTACGGTGGGGCCAGGGCATGGCACCCCATCAGACTTGACTGGAAAACACTTATAAAGGTCAACAAACAGACCTTGAACTAGTTACAGGCTTTTCCATTTTTGTTGTTGGTTTTTTTTAGTTGTTTTGTTTTCTTTTGTTGCTTTGTTCTGCTCTGTCTTGTTTTGTGCATATTATTATTTCTGCATGTGTATCTAGATAAGATAGGCAGGATAAACAATCTGGAGGAGAAAACAACAGGACCAATTGTTCCGGGGGGGACATGGGAATGGAGGAGGCAGGGGAAAGGAAGTGGGTATTAATAAACCCAGGGACAAGGGAACAACAAGTGATCCAAAATCCATGGCAAGGAGGGTGTAGGAGGCCTGGTAGAGCTTGATCAAGGGCAATGTAACCGAGAGGAATTACTAAAACCCAAATGAAAATCTGAACATGATAGTGGGACAAGAGGAAAGTAAAAGGAAATAGAGGAAAGAACTAGGAGATAAAGGGTATTTGTAGAGATCTTAATATATGCATATACATATGTAAATATATTTATATTTTTCAATAGGGGAATATATCTATGTACACATATATATGTTTAGTATTAAGATAACAAATGGACATTGGGCCTCTTCTCAAGTTTCCCTCAATGCAAGATCACTTTGTTCTATTAACCTGGCCTTCCATGATGCTCACATTCCCGACACGATCACTGAAGACAAAGTGGGTACATAAACAAATGCAGTGAAGAAAGCTGATGGAGCCCGGCTATCAAAAGACATAGCATCTGGAGTCTTAAAGGCTTGAAAGTAAACAAGTGGCCATCTAGCTGAGAAGCAACAAAGCCCACATGGAAGAAGCACACCAGCCTGTGTGATCATGAGGTATCAATAGGGTCAGGTATCAAATACCCAGAACAAAACATCATCTCATTGTGAATGAGTGGGCATGCAGAGTGGAGACACAAAACCCATCTGTAGACAACAGGACATCCCCCTACAGAAGGGCCACTGGGAGGAGACAAGCCAGTCAGAGTCCAGTACAGCACCAATGAAACATACAACTTTCCTCTAGGTCTTTAATGCTTCCTCCTCCCCACGCCCCTCCCCACTACATGATCCCAATGCTACCTTACAAATCCAGCTAGACCAAAAGATGTACACGGGTACAGATAAGAGCTGGAAACACAGGAAATCCAGGACAGATAAATCCCTCAGGACCAATAATGAGAGTAGCGAAATCAGGAGGGTAAGGGGAAAGTTGGGGGAGAAAGGGAGAACCAATCACAATGATCTACATATAACCCCCCTCCCAGGGGGATGGACAACAGAAAAGTGGGTGAGGGGAGATGTCAGACGGTGCAAGATATGACAAAATAATAATTTATAAATTATCAAGGGTTCTTTAGGAAAGGAGGGTGTGGAAGGGAGGGGGTAAAAGAAGAAGCTGATACAAGGGCTCAAATAGAAAGCAAATGCTTTGAAAATGATGATGGCAACAAATGTACAAATGTGCTTGACACAATGGATGGATGGATGGATTGCGATAAGAGTTGTAGGAGTCTCCAATAAAATTATTTCAAAAATAAGTATATACAGGTGTGTATAGGTGTATCTGTAGGAACACACAAATGCATGTGTATTTGTGATACATATACACTCAAATATAAAGTGAAAAACATGGGGGCCATAGTTATGGACACTTCTTGGATACAACCAAAGCCCCCACAGGATTGGTGTATTGGGTTTGAGGGCTTAGAATCATTGTCTTGTGGAGTAACTTGGTCAACTGACACAATTTAATCCATAGAAGACAATGTTTGGGGAATAGTGTCTAGGGTCTTAAAAGCTTGAAAGCAGCTACCTAAGATGCAGTTATTCATTGTATCCATCCAGAACAAAAGAGAATAAAAGCTACCCAAGACTGAAAGAAGCTCGTCTACTGAACTAATGGCTTACACAAACAAAGGCCTCACCCACTTTGAGAGCAGAAGAACCTAGATGGTGCCTGGCTACCACTACCAATCATTCTGACCAGGGACTCAATAAGTGGTCCCTAATATGATGGGAGGAAAATATCGGGCAAACACAAATTCCTTTCCCCCAAATAGGCCAACTTACTAGACAAATAGAGATTAGATGAAATCCCAAGATTACTGCTCTGGATACCCTTTAAACTTGACACTCAAACCAAAGATTGTCACAGATGGGCTGATATTGACTGGCATAAAATTTCCAAGATTGTCTCCTCAAAAAAATAATGTTGACCATGAATATGATAATCCTCTAAATATTCACTTTTAAATGTCAAAGATTTGCCGTCGACCAGAGATGAAAAGAAAGTTGGGAAGGGAAACAAGACTGATGGAAACAGAACAGCCAGAATGAAAATCATAAGAAAGCTGTGATTTTGAGAAGAAAAAAAAAATGTAGCCAATGTCGTGGAGTAGTATGTATAGAAGTTGTTAAACAGGAACCTAATCTACAAATACGCAATAAAATATTTTTATTTAAAAAGTATTGCTCATCTTGCTAAACATTGAGTTACACCATATGCTCAGCACTATACAGTGCTGAGATTGTACTGGGGCTGCTGAGCATGTTCATTGCAAAAACAGATTTACCTTTGATCAGGAAAATGCAATACTAGAATTTCCCCAGGATGGTATAATAGCTCCATTACTCTTAGCTTACCTCAAAAAGTGCCTAAAATAGCCAAATTATCAGCTACTTCTGAACCTAGAGAGCTTCTGTCCTAATGGAAAGATCTTCTACTTCTCATCAAAGTCTGTCTAGGCTGTTGGCAAACTGTTTAATGCTCTTTCTTCCTTCCTTCCCTGCATTACTTAGGGGGAAGGTTCTTTGGTGTTCGGAAAAGTTTATTTACTGCATTATCTCAGGAAGAATTGATTCGGTCCTTACTTTTTTAATCTATCAAATTGTGGTCAATATCTGAGTATAGCATATCATTAACATTTTTAGGTTTTATTTAATTGGAACATATTAAGTCTGTCTCTGTTTATGTCTCATTATCTGGAAACCATTAAAATAGTGCTACTAGGCCCCAAGGAGATGTTAAACATGAACACATAGTAGGCTCACCCTGATGAGTCCAGAATACGTAAATGTATTAATATTTTAAGATTATATTTAAGATTAATATTTTAAGATTATAATCAAAATGAAACCATGTTTGTATTTAAAGATGAGAGCTAAGGTGCCCCCAAATAAATCTGCAAATTTAATGAGCAATGGCTTGAAACTTTTCATTAATGGTGGGCTCCAATCCTTTCCAAGGGCTTGATGTTAATTATATGCCCTGTAACTCTCAGAGAGTACTTACTCAAAATGTGTTTATACCAGGAATTTCTTAAACTTTGATTTGTGATGATCGATGAGGGAGAGAAAACAAAGTGGTCACCATGGCCTGACACTGAAATGGTCTTGCTGTGGGTTTTACTAAGCAAGACGAGCCAGTGGAGCAAACAGTTAGCTCTTCCTCTCCTCATGCCACCACTGTCTTTTTATGAGTGTGGCTTTGGAGTAGAGGAGTGTGAAGGAAGTACCACATCCAGAGTAACAGCCTGGGAGAAGATGGGAAGGCAAGCTCTGGCTCCTGAGCTGAGCTGAGCCTGAAAGGAGACATGGCCCTGACCCCTGGGTAGGAGTACCGCACTGCTCACTCTGGTAGGGAGAAGACTCATTAAGTTCTGACTCGCTCTGACGTGTTGAACAAACAACTCAAGTGCAAGGGCATAGCAGAACCATAACCCAAACTCACAACGCAATGTCTCCGACGCCATTCACTCCTATGAGAGGCCAGGCCACGCATGAAGGTGCCACCTGGAGCTTCTGGCTAGAGTGAGGTCCTGCTATGTCAGTTGTAAGCCACTACAACCGACACACAGGAAAAGATCTCTTTCTGCGGAGCATGGAGTAGAGTTCTGTTCAACTGACTCATTGGAAAGGTAGCAAGAACTGGAATAAAATGCTTTCCTCTCCACTTAGTTGGCCTAGTTGACTCAGTGGCCATGCAGAACAATGGTAAACCCCTTTTAGAAGATGAGAGAGAGCAAAATCAAGCTTTCCCCTAAACTCTAGACCAATGTGGTTGTCAGAGGATCTAAAATTCCTTCCCAATTTTCTTCTCAATATCTGAGGCATCGGGGTGTCTCCATACATTTTCCTTGGAGAATTCCTTCGATACCTGATTAGTCTACTATGAATAGGATAGCGTCATGGGTGAGAAGTGACTCTAAGTTGAATCTCAGGAAGCGACGACTACTATGCTATTGCTGTTTTCTCACCTCTCCACTATTTCTGGCACCAGATGTCTCTTTGACCTTCGCCACTGGGGTTAAGTCAGACCTTGCATGTGAAGAGGCCACCGTCCTTGGGTTCATTGGTTTGCTCAAACAACTCACAGAACTCAAGTAAGGTGTTATACGCACCACTATGGTTTTATCGCAGTAAAAGAACATCAATCTAGATCGTTATAAGGAAGAGATGTGCAGGCAAGGCCTGGGAAGATGCCAACAGGGAATGATATCACCCACCATCCCTTTGCCAAACAGGAAGTGCTAACCCTTAGTGTTTCGGGTTTTTCGTGATGAGTCTGCTATGCTAAGCTAAGCCATGCCTCCTGAGACGAACTGATCTCAGTCCCCCAGTTAAGTCTTCTGCTCTGGACCTCTACCACTCGGCAGCACAAATCTTCCAGTGACGTCTAGAAGTTCTAGAGCAAGGGTTTGTTCCCCAGACCCCAGGATAAAGGCCATCTTACTGTAGGTAAAGCTAAATCATTTACCCCACGGTTACCGAACATTAACTTGCATCTCACTGACATCTTTAAAAGTTATGTTGAGACCTGTATGTTCACTGAAGTCTTCCGCCTGCGTGGCTCAGGGATGGCTTTCTAGTAGAGGAAGGAAGGCCCTTCGTCTTCATCATCTAGCTCCTCCCTCCTCCCAATCACGCAGCACATCTAGTCAGGCACACCCCAGGGGGCAACCAGGAATAAACTGTTATTGGTCTTATCCAAGCCTGGTTGAGAGAGCATGGCTAAAGCATTGGCCTTCAACTCACCTCTGACTTCTCTGAACATAGAGAGCGACCTATGGGCTTCTGGGTGTCACATCCCCTGAACCCTGGTTGCATGGCGGTCATGCATTGGGCTGCTGACCCGACACCAGCAGCTGCTCCGAGGGAGAAAGACAAGGCTTACTACTCCCGTAATGAGTCACAGTCCTGGAAACCCACAGGGGCAGTTCTGCCCTGTCCTGTAGGGTCGCCATGGGTCAGAATGGACCCGGTGACAGCAGTGAGTTGTGTCCCATAGCAATGTCCCTCACGGAACCACAAAGCAATACTAGTCTCTGTGCTTTCAAGGGCCATGAGCTGGCCCCGACCTGCCTCTCCCATCTCCTTCTTCTGCTTCTTTACCACTCATTTTTATATGATAATTGAGCCATATTTGTCTCCTTTCTCAGGGACCTCACTAAGGTTGTGTGACCCAGTGTAGTAACTCAGAGTGTCATCAACCTCCCTCCTGAGGCCATCTGAGGTGGGCCAACTGGAAACTCTACCCCCACCCCCCATGGCAAACTGGGCCCACCCTGCCTGCCCCCAGGTAGGACCCAGCACTGCTCAGCACAGCCCGATTCGCACAGCTCCCTGTAGCTCCTGCCCTGCCCCATTGGCCAGAGACCCTTCTCTGCCCACGGTGAGGGGTCTCTGCAGTCTGGCTGCCTGTGCCCTGCCTTGTGGATAGCACATTTCCTCCGCAACCCCCACTGTGGAGGTGGCAGGTGGGCCGGTACCTTGGGGTCATTTTGGTGTCGTGCCAGTATCATCAGGCGCAGTCTGCACCCTAGCCCCTGTCTGTCCTTTCTGTGTGCCTGGAGTCCCGGGCTGATGCAATGGCCCATGTGCCAGCTTGTTAACTGAGAGGTTGGCAGCCAGAGTCTACCCAGAGGTGCCTCCGAAGGAAGGTCTGATGATCTGCTTCCAAAAAGGCAACCATTGGAAAGTGTGTGTCGTGCGTTCTACACATGAGTCGAAGTTAACTCACGTGGTCACTGGTTCCTAGACGGTTTTATAAGCTCCATCCCACCTCAGGTTCTTTGCAGGTAGGGGTCTTTCCACCAAGGATGTACCCACTGTCCCTCCTCACGCACCTTCACCTCTCTAGTCTCAGCAGTGTGCCACCTCCCAGGGAGGCTTTCCTGTGCGTTAGTACCTGACCGCGACTCCTGCACGTGTTCTTCACCATTCTCACAAGGGCAATTGTTTCATTTGATTACTGGTTTATTTTCTGCAAGCATCCATGAACCAGTGCCCGTAATTCCCAATACATCCGGATTGCATGTTTGATCAATGTCAGACTAAGTACGTGGGTAGAAACCTTCCATTTCTTCATCACCAGCTTTAGTGGTGGGTGCATCAATTTGATTTATAGTTGTATTAGCTGGTCTTCCTTGCGGTCATAGAGGAAGGATCTTATCACAGACAGTATTGTACTTCAAGAGAGATCTTTTTTTCAAGAGAGATCTTGAAAAGTTTTTTGATGATGAATGTGACAGCATTTCTCTTTAATTTGTCATCCCCAGCATAGTAAACCACATGACCATTTGGCTCGTAATAGCCAATACCAGTCCATTTTAGTTCACTCGTGTCTAGGATATCAATCTTTATGCACGTTTGTTCATTTCGTAGGACTTCCAATTTCCTAGATGCATACTTTGTGCATACCATCTTCTGACTCTTTCTGAATCTTTGCAGCTCTTTCCTCTTATTCTGAGTTGTGCGCCACCAATAGATTAAGGTCCCCAAAGCTTTGCTCTCCCTTCTGTCACAATCATATTCCACATTGTACTAGAACTTTTAGCTTGAGCTATTAGACAAAGAAGAAGAGGAGGAAGAGGAGGAGAAATCAAAGGCATTCAAATGATCAAAAAAACAAAACTCTATTTGCAGATGATGAGATTGTATACATATAAAACCTCAATAACTCAACAAAAGCACTGCTGGAAATGATTGAAAGATTCAGCAACGTGGCAGAGTATAAGGTCAACATACAAAATACATTCTGCTGTCTGCATGCCAACAAAGAAAATAATACCATTGCTTTCCGTCTGGCAGCACAATCAAGTAAGCCAAGATGGGTGCGTAGTACGTGCAGGTGTTACTAAGGAAGACGCCATCCAATGTGATGCATTTTTCCTGCAGGTACGCTGTTGGCAGTGCCACCACCTCTCCATACTGCGCAGGGTGCCCTCTGCACTCAGTCCAACAAGGCATGCAGCCTGAGTTACAGGGCCAAGCAAGGTATGGCATCTATCAGATTTGTATGCATCAGAGGGGCCCCAAACTCCCAGTGCACAAGCGGGCAGCCTCTGGCAAGCCTCTCCACCATAGTGCTAACTAACCAGGTGACCTTTGCTCAAAGCCTGCAGTCTGTGGCGGAGGACCGAGCGAGACGCCACTCTGCAACCATGAGAGTCCTGAGTTCTTGTGTGTGTGTGTGTGTGTGTAAAATCATTCACATTGATCCATTCCATAAACCTACCATAAGAACTCCTGAGAAGAAAGTATCACAAGGAAACCCTGTGCTGCATCTATGTCATTACGTCAGCCATACTGTGAGAGGCAGCGCTTGCTCAGTCACTTGTGAGCCTGCTAACCTGGGGGCTCAACTTCTGGCATTGAAACAGACAATATCCCACCACCATTCATAAGCTTTTCAGTGGCCCATCCCTCAGGAGTGGACAGCCTATTCCTTCTTTCTAGTCTTGTCTGTATCTAGAAATCCCGTGGAATCCTGTTCCTCATGGGTGACCCTGCTGGTATTTGAAATACCAGGGGCCCAGCTTCCAGTGTCAGAGCACCGTGCAAGTCACCACAGTATGACAAATTGGCTGAAGAGTGATGGTCCAGCAAAGAAAGGGACCGATGTATACACATGACAAAGGAGACACATCAGCTTCAGCTTGAAATTCTTGGACATGTAAATATCGGTTACTCAGCCAGGTAGGAGTCCTAGACCACATAGGAAAGTGGTAACAGTTGATTCACTTCTACCAGATTGTAGTCCATTGTTTCGTATGGTAGTCTGGATGCACTTCTCTACCCAGGAACAAGTTGTTTACATCTCGACAAATCTTCCAAAGTGATTTATCTCCTGGCCTTTTGTTTCTTTGTAATGCATGCAGGCCATTTCACATCTGGGCATGTGTACCTCCAGTTTGAAATGTTTCTACTTACATTTCCCCCTTTTGGTCAAGTCTCTGCTAGGTGCTGCTGGTCACCCACCATGAAATTGACTTTCTTCTGGAAGGACTTTATTTTCTTGAGGAATGTGGTCGGCAAAGACTGCTTTCTTCACCTGGCTGAACTAATACATTTCATCTACAGGGTGAGTATGTTTTATGGGAACATCTTAATGGAGAAGGCCATGTCTGAGGAATATTCCTTAGGACAGAGTGATAATAGTCAAGATGAAACATACCCGAGGGTACAAAAGGGAAGTGATTGAACATGATCATTGGTGAAAGCCTGTGAAATCCACATGATTTTATTGGAAAGGCCAAATGGTTTTGAAGCACACCATCTCATTAATAAAATGCATTGAACTACAGCAAAAACAGCATCCTATTACTACAATAATAGAAATGAGAAGAACAATAAAGGTTCCTAAGTACAGTGGCAGATTTTATCTCCACTATCCACCCCAAGGGGAATAAAATTAAATAGTTATAATTTCAGTTAAAGAAGAAACAAGGTGAGGAGGAGAGAGTGGAGCACATCCTGGACCACCAGGCCTTGAGGACTATGACCCCAATTAGAGCAGCTAGTCAACAGAGAGGACCACACAGCCAGCCCCACTATGAGACCTGACACCCCTCACTGACCCACAGTTCTACAGAAGACAACACTGGAGACACAGTATGGGAATTGCACCCGATCTGATCCCACCACACTGAGGCAAAACACTAAGGGGGTGTAACAAAACAGCAAGGGAATGGAGCGGTGAGGTCCCCAGGGAATGCTGAAGGTGGACTTTGGGGCCAGGGCGTGGTACCCCAACAGACTGGACTGGAAAATACCCCAAAAGGCCAACAAATGATCCTTGAATTAACTACAAGCTTTTCTTTCTTGTTGTGTTTTTTTTTTCATTGGCTTGTTGTTGTTGCTTTGTTATATATTGTTGCTTGGTTGTGCTCTCTCTTGTTTTTGTGCATGTTACTATCTCCGCAGGTCTGTCTAAATAAGATAGGCTGGATGAACAATCTGAAAGAGAAAATAATGGGACAGACAGTTCCAAGGGGACATGGGAGAGGGGGGTGGGGGGAAAGGAAGTGGTGTTAACAAACCCAGGGAACACCACCAAATTGGTGCTGAGGAGGGTGTGGGAGTCCTGTAGGGCACGGTCAAGGGTAATGTAACAAAGGAATTGCTGAAACCCTGGTGGGGACTGAGCATGATAGTGGGACAGGAAGAAAGTCAAGGGAAGTAGAGGAAAGAACTGGGAGGCAAAGGGCATTTATAGAGGTCTAGATAAAGACATGTATATATGCAAATATATTTATACATGAGGATGAGGAAATAGATCTATGTACATATATTTATAGTTTTAGTATTAAGGTAGCAGATGGACATTGGGCCTCCACTCAAGTACTCACTCAATGCAAGAGCACTTTGTTCTATTAAACTGGCATTCTATGATGCTCACCTTCCTGACACAACCACTGAAGACAAAGCGGATGCATAAGCAAATGAGGTGAAGAAAGCTAATGGTGCCCAGCTATCAAAAGATATAGTGTCTGTGGTCTTGAAGGCTTGAAGGTAAATAAGCGGCCATCTACCTCAGAAACAACAAAGCCCACATGGAAGAAGCACACCAGCCTATGTGATCACAAGGTGCCAAAGGGATCAGTTATCAGGCATCAAAGAACAAAAAATCATATCCTTGTGTGCTCACCTCCATGATGAGATTGCTGAAGACAGATGGTTGCATAAACAAATGTGTCAAAGAAAGCTGATGGTGCCTGGCTATCAAAAGATATAGCGTCTGGGGTCTTAAAGGCTTGAAGGTAAACAAGCGGCCATCTAGCTCGGAAGCAACAAAGCCCACATGGAAGAAGCACACCAGCCTGTGTGATCACGAGGTGTTGAAGGGATCAGATATCAGGCATCATCAGAGCAAAAAAATCTTACCATAGTGAATGAATGGGGGGGGGAGTGCAGAGTGGAGACCCAAAGCCCATTTGTCGGCCACTGGAGATCCCCTTGCAGAGGGGTCTCAGGAAGGAGACAAGTCAGACAGGGTGTGATGTAGCAACGATGAAAAATACAACTTTCTTCTAGTTCCTAAATGCTTCCTTCCCCCACTTCCCCAACTATCATGATCCCAATTCTACCTTGCAAGTCTGGTTAGACCAGAGGGTGTGCACTGGTACAGATAGGAACCAGAAATACAGGGAATCCAAGGCGGATGATCCCTTCAGGACCAGTGGTGTGAGTGGCGATACTGGGAGGGTGGATATGATAAAATAATAATTTATAAATTATCAAGGGTTCATGAGGGCAGAAGGGGTGGGGAGGGAGTGGGAAATGAGGACCTGATGCCAGGGACATAGGTGGAAAGCAAATGTTTTCAGAATGAGGGCAAGGAATGTACAAATGTGCTTTACAGGATGGATGGATGTATGGATTGTGATAAGAGTTGAATGAGCCCCTAATAAAACGATTTAAAAAGAAGAAGAACCAAGGCTGATGAGGTGTGATCCTCGTGTGGCATATGATGAACAAACACAGAGTGGGGCATTAGCACTATTGTCGGGAATGCAGATACAGCACTCAGATTTCATTACAGCATGAACTTTCATTTGGCTGCAATATGAATATCACAGGCCATTCAATCTCGGAGGCCTACTTTTGTCATCATTGTTATTTTTTGTATGATCTCTTAAAACCCATAAGCATTGTCATTTAGGGAAATTTGTACACATTTCGGTTAATATTGCTACATGTTCTATAACATCTCCAAGTCCTACCCAAGGTGAAAACAGTCCTGCTAAGTAATCAAGCCAATCAAGATCATCTAGCACTTAATACTGGTGCCACAGCTGCATAAGGGATTTCAGTTAAAGTGTGTCCTCGGTCCAGCTCCAGCCAAATGCATCTTCGAATCTAGCCTAGAAGGATCCAGTCCCAGAGGTTGGTCTGACATCGCCAAAAGGTGCCATGAGGGCTACCAAGGAGCACCATAGCCAGGATCATTCACTGCCATCGAGTCAATTCTGACTCAGAGAGGCGCTGCAGGCCAGCAGAGAACTGCCCACGGTGAGTTTCTGAGACTATAACTACTTACAGAGTAAAAGCCTCAGCTTTCTCCTCAGGTGCAGCTGATGATTTCAAACTATTCACCTAGTGGTTAGCAGCCCAAACACTACGCTGCAGCTGCCCTCACAATCAGTCAGTGATGAACAAGTCATAGTCTGTAACATTATCATGGATGCACATTCATATAGAGGAAGCCACCCCATAGGTCTGGTGATGACTCATAGTTGTTCATATGGGTGTCATTAGATTTGTCCCGCAAAAAGGAAACACCCTGACCTACCGTCTTTGCCCGAATTCATCCCACAGTTATAAAGGATCTGTCAGACACAGAGCACTAATTGTGGGTTTGGGAGATGGTTTAGCCAGCTCTTCTAGTGGGGTGGGGGTGGTGTTGGAGGTGGTGGAAGTGGTGGAGATGTTGGAGGTGGTGGAGATGTTGGAGGTGGTGGAGGTGGTGGTGGAGGTGGAAGTGGTGGTGGTAGAGGTGGTGGTGGAGATGTTGAAGGTGGTGGTAGAGGTGGTGGTGGAGATGTTGGAGGTGGTGGAGGTGGTGGTGGCTGTCGTGGTGGTAGAGATGGTGGTGAAGATGTTGGAGGGGGTGTTGGAGGTGTTGGTGGAGGTGGAGGTGGCGGTGAAGGTGTTGGTGGCGGTGAAGGTGGTGGTGGAGGTAGAGATGGAGGTGGTGGTGGTAGAGATGGTGGAGATGTTGGAGGTGGTGGTCATGGAGGTGGAGGTGGTGGAGATATCGGAGATGTTGGAGGTGGTGGTGGAGATGTTGGAGGTGGTGGAGATGTTGGAGGCGGTGGTCATGGAGGTGGAGGTGGTGGAGATGTCGGAGATGTTGGAGGTGGTGGTGGAGATGTTGGAGGTGGTGGAGATGTTGGAGGCGGTGGTGGAGATGTTGGAAGAGGTGGAGGTGGCGGTGGTGGCCCTCATGGAGACCCTCTGTACAACACTGCCTGCATCTGTGCCTTCCTCACAACTGTTCTTATCTTTGACCCCATGGTGGCAGCCACTGTGCCCACCCATCTGCCCATCCTCTTTTTTGACTGCCCTGCTACATTACCAAGCAGGATATCCTCCTGAGAATGTGTCCAAAATATGTATGACGAGATCTCGCCATCCTTACCTCTACTGAGCATGCTGGTTGTGCGTCTGCCAAGACAGATGTGTGTGTTCTGTTGACAATCCATGGTACTTTATCACTCTTCTTCCCCTGCACCTTTATGGTCTGAGGGGCGCTCGGAGCTGACAGAGCAGACGGATGCCTTGTGGCTGTTGAGGCTGAGGAGCCAGAGGAGCTTCAGGGCAAGAGGAATCTTCTGGAAAGACAGGAAGGCCATAGTTGGGCCCAGGACCCCGGATTCCCTCCAGGTCAGGAGACCCCATCATTGTCTTGAACTAATCCCACCAGCCAAGACCGTCAAGCATCCCCACAACCCAGAACTGCCTGCCCGAGACCCCCATCCAGATCCCACCAATGCTGCCAATGCTGGGCTAGCGGCTGTGAGATCCCTTTAGCTTCTTTGCGAAGGTGCCTTAGGAGAGAAAGGCTCTTGAAATGGTGTACTTCCAGCATCTCTGCGATGACCTGGAAGTATTCACTGCTCGCATTGGCCACAAGAGGGTGAGACCCAACCCCCTGGAGCTGCTGGCGCCAAGGCAGGACTAGGCCACAGTGCAGATCTCGCTTGCAGGAGCCTGTGGAGTACTAGCCTGGACTACAGCAGCCGCTCACCCCCTGCACCTCCGCAGGCCATGCTGTGGCCCCTGCTCACTCGGGGCCAGGCCTCCAGCCCTACCTTGCTCCCGCCTGCAACCCGTTAGCCCCACATGCCCCTCCAGCCCCCTTCTTGCCCTCCCCACCACCTCAATAAAGCCTCACCAACAAAAAGAAGAAGAAAGAAGTGAACGACGGATTGAGCAATGTTAGCGTCAATTCAGGCACCATAAAAAAGGACTACCGGTCTCCCCGGAATTATTTCACGGGGGTAAATGTGTGAGCTCCAGATGGTGTGTGTGGTCCTCAGATTAAAGAGAACCAGGGGAAGTATGAATGTCAAGTTTCGTAAAGCCTTCTCATTTGTGTCATTCTGCTTCTACCAGTTCTCTGGACTAAAGCGGAAGAATGAGGATGATGGGAACAATGCAACCTTTAAGAAACAGAAAAATTGCAGCACAGTTCTTGGCTGCCTTGACGGAGCAAATGAATTCCTGAGTCATTACAAAGAGTTCTCAGAGCGGCTGCCAAACTATTTCTAAAAGTTTCTTCGCTACAATGTTTGCAATAGCTTAACAGCAAGGGCAGCCTTCTGCCCAATGGGAAATATCTATAATTCATTACTAACACATATTTATAACCGGTAATGGAGGAAGCTGAGTCGATTTTAGCTGCCGTTCAAGCACGGGCCTGGAAGGCGAGGCGTATTTGCAGGTGGGACTTTGGAGTGTTTTCCAGGATTGCAGAGAGGGCAAAAAGGGACATGGTGACGAGATGTTCAGCAGCCTCGAAAGAACTTCCCCCCCAAGTATTTTTTATGTCTCAATAATTTTATCCTGGCCCGTGTTAGATCGTTCACGTAAGCCTTGTACATGTAGGAAACTGGGCAGGAATTTTCTTTTGAGGCCCAGTCCACAGTTTATTGACAGAGTCCGATCTTTATAGCAGCCTGCCTTTTTAAAAGCCTTTATTTGGTCTTATTGTTGGTGTTTTCAAAGTTTACTTGTTTGTTTATTTCTAAAGTTAAAGCATGAAGGCAGGATTCACCAAAAGACAAATTTGGGGAGGCCCTTTATTCATCTATCATAAGCACAGAAATCACTTGGGAGGCAGCTTATTTGACTGTCAAAACAATAAGATTGTTCCCTTTAATTTTTTTCAATTTATGGGGTACTCCTTTTCATTAATGGGAGAAAGATGGGGTTTTCTACTCCTGTAACAGTTACAGTTCAGGAAACCCACAAGGGCAATTCTACCTTGTCCTGTAGGGTCGCTATGGGTCGGCATCAACTCAATGGCAGTGAATTTGGTTTGGTTTGGTTTAGGTTAGGTTGGGTTGGGTTGGATTGGTTTAGGTTTGTTTGGGTTGGGTTGGGTTGGGCTGGGTTTGTTTGGGTTGGGTTCAGTTGGGCTGATGACCTTGAATGTGTCCAAAGGGTCACTACTGAGGCTCCAGTTTTCATGGCATTTCTGGACGAGGTTAAAAGTCACTTTTGTTTCTTGAACATGTCAAAATCATGTTCAAAGCCCAAATGATATCTATTCCATAAAAATGTTAATATATTTCTCTGAAGCAATTATATAAGGTCGAATAAGGGTCGTTACTTCATCTTGTTGGACTAAAGCGACTTCAGGGAGAGCTAGACTTTAAGAACTTCAATAAACGTCATAACCCCGTATCCAACTTGATAGGGAGGCTTAACAGGTTTAGGCTTTAAATATGAACTATTCACCTACAGAGCTACATCGGGATTACAGGATCTCTTTTACATCAAATCTAGACAAACATGCAGGAGATTTGTGCTCTTTAGTCATGAGAAGAATATCTGCATTTAAGCAGCCATGGCTTATTTTGTCTAGTGTTAGATGAGGTAGGAGGAGCACTTCCTATGAGGTGAGCTTGCTGGGAGAAAGACATTGTGTGGAGTCAGAATTAACTGAAGCAGACATGGGAGGAGCCACCTAGACATCTAGAATGTTCCTCAGCACTGCATCTACTATGATTTCCACTAGATCTGTAGCAGCAGCTACTGCCGTACAACAAGGAGGGTTTCCTCTAGCTACTATGGGTCTTGGTTGTCTTCCATGTTTTTAAGATAGTACACCTAAAATGCTTCCAGATACTTCATGCACAAGTAAGAAAAAAAAATCTAGGTAGTGATTAGGAAAACCTAGGGAAAGTGCATTCATGAAAGCCCCTTTGGGTTGAAATATAATCTCTTGATCTTCTTGTGTGATTTGGAATTAATCTGTATACAGTTGTGTGTATACAGATTAAGCCAGCAAAGAAAAACCTATTCCATGTCCATTCCATTTGGAGGGTGCCTTTATTCATCTATCATAAGCCCAGAAATAACTTGAGGATTCAAGTTCAACAATAGCTACAGAGCTGTAGAAATGTCCTGGAGCTCGCTCTTTGTCTGGGAGCCATGGGAAAGAAAAGAATGGTGATCTCCATGCAAGAGCACGATAGGAGACTTCTGTGGAAATGAAGTGGACCAAATACTTAACAGAAAGCTAAGCCACCCATACATGTTCTTTGGAAGGCTTGTATCCACCAGCAGCTAGTGTTCTTCTAATAAAGTTGCGCTGTCGGCAAAGCAGGCCTTCTGGGGACTGAACGTGTTCATCAGTCGTCAGTGCAGGGCTTGTAAATTGTGAAGGTGTCAATCTGCCTAGTGAATAGGTGGTCGATTCAGTAAATCCTTAGAGTATTATTAAGGTCCAGGTTCTCCCTTTCCACTCCCTAGGTAAAAGCAAACAAATATTGACCTTCAGAGTCCACAGGAACACAGGGAAAGGTGCCACAAAGACCCACCTCTGTAAAGTTAGTTGCATCTGAAGGAACTTTGGGCAGTAATAAATGGGATTCCGGACTACGGTGAATCTAAGAATAATAATATAGTTGGGTATGCGTAGATCTTGAACACACTCCAGCCCTGGTGTGTGTGTGTGTGTGTGTGTGTGTGTGTGTGTGTGTGTGTGTGTGTGTGTGTGTGCGCGCACGCTTTTTTAAACTAGAGGAGCAAGAGTGCTACGAGGACTAGTAGAAGGGACAATCAAACCTTTGGAAAGGAAATCTTGTATGATGTGAGCTAGTCTTCCTTTTGATTCGCAATTGAGTGGTTTTGGGCCCTGGACGATCTGGGGCTGAGGTTGAGATAAATCTCTTATACTTTCATTAACTCAGCTGACAGAACGTGACCTACATTTTGGGAAGTGGTGAGTCATGGAGTTTCGGGAAGTAGGAAAAGATAGCAGAAGAGAGGGAACGAGCTGGATTTCAGGAAGGCAGGGCAAGAGCGTGTATGGAGCAAATAGCTTTTTCTTTCCTGAATATTCTCCAACTCAGAGCCTGTCTCTGTTGACTCAAGGATATCAAGCAAATATATGCAGATTTTATATGATAATATAAATAGTATTCAATAATAGCCATCCTTTTCATTACAATGTGAGTAACAATTACATTCAGATAAAAGATATCTTCCCAATAGATTGATTGCTGGGGAAATCTCAACTGATCAAAAGGGGGGTGACTTTACACTAGGAACAAAAGACACGGGAACAGAGAGAGACTAAGTTAATGCTTATTCCAGATTGGCGATCCCACCACTTCTCAGGTTTTAGTACTCGGTGTAAACAGATGGGAGTCATTGGCAGGCAGGGATGCCCCACTGTCAGTTTAAAAATGGCAAGGTAATCTACTAATGAATTAAGTCGTTTCATTTTGAAGATTAAGAATCACCACCGGAAAGGTGCCTGTTTTGTCCCCAGCGCTCCTTCAATCTGGATGCAATTGTAGGACTTCTGAAACAGGGCTTTGATTTTTTAAGTACAGCATTCGCTTTTCAAAATGCCAGGTTATTTTTTTTTTTATAACAGCGAGAAATGCCTACCTTTGAATTGGTGGAAGGCTTTGCATTTTTCTTTTCCTGGCAGATTGGCAGTGCTGCACCTGAAGGGCCATTAACTCATCAGCCTCAGAAATACTTCCAGCTCTGGATTCTGGGAAGATGGCCGACCAGGGGCCGCGCATACGCTGAGAGCTCTTTCGAACAAAGCGGGTTTGGTGTCCGAGTGGTAGGAGTCTGGTGAGTGAAATATCCCCGCTGGACAGCACGCCACCCCCACCCCATGCATTTGTCCGGAGCAGGAGCCTAAGGGATACAGGGATAGAGGACCTGATTCGTGGGACCTCTCCGGTCACTAGGCTGCCGCTATCGTGGCCGTGACTAGCTACAGCCCCACTCCATCCCCAGACGGGGACCCCGAGCCCAGAGTCCAGAAATACTTCCAGCTCTGAGAGCTGGGGAAAGTTTGGAAGCTAAGTTGTTTCGTTCAACCTCGGAAGCTGTCTCCTCAATGCCACTGTACTACGTTGAGATCTAAGGTTTAAAACTGGATATAAAACATCCTCAGAAGTAGTGGAGAAGCTGAGCCGAGTGCTGGGAAAGCTTCTGAAGCAGCTGAGTCGGACACGGTGCACTTCCTTCTTTATTTTCGTTAGCAGAGTGATATTCAGTCGAAACCATCGGTGGAGAAAAGGCCTGCACAATTGCCTCCAGCAATTTTTTACTCGTGGCCTGGGAATCTTCCAATATGTTGGTGACGATCTCATCAAGACTTAAAGCTAACCTCCTTCTGCATTCTTCCCTTTCTGCCTGTTGTGGCCATAACCCGGCTTTCCCTGGACCGGCAGCCACGTGAACAAGGTGATAGAACTGGAGAGCCCAGGACAAGAGGCCTCAACAAGGATTCTTGATTCTTCAGAAATTCTGTAGGAGTTCTCATGGAATTTAGGGAAGTCGTTCATTAGGCTATATAATTCTGCGCATGTCCATAGGGTAAAAGTGATACGGGGAATCTTTGACATCACTGTTGGAGTGAATTTTATTTTTTTATTTATTTACTTACTTATAGAGTGAATTTTAAAGGACGTGAGGTAGTTAGTTTATTGTGCCAGCCTGGCCAATAAACACATGTGGGATTAATTGAAGGGTGGAGAGATAAAAGGCTTGGCGAGCCTCGCCTTCTCGCTGTCGCTCTCGCTCTCGCTCTTTGGTCATCGGACCAGTGTGCGACTGCCTTGCTTGTTCTGTGCCTCAATTTACAGGGTACACTACCTGTGGGACACCTAACCTATCACTGTCATTTGAGGTCCCTTTAAGATTTGCCTCGCCAGAAAATTGGAATGTACATCTCTGGGGCCGGGGACTGACAGTTGGTGACAGTTGGTGACCTGCCTTCCTGTTTGCTGCCTGTGCTGTGATAGCTTAGCTCTCTCTACAGAGGACTACCTGGCGGCCCTCAAGACTTGAAGGACTGCCAGTGTCTCACAACTCTCCCACGGGAGTGAGTTGCACTGAGCCATTTATACTGCTTTATAATTTAACTGTTCATTTCTTGTGTCATCTATCTTTATATATAATATATATATATATATATATATATATATATATATATATATATATATATATATATATATATATAATTATTAGCAATCTGGTTTTGTCTCTTTAGAGAACCCTGTCTAACACAGGAGGTTTCGGGCAAAGGTTTATTTTAGGGGAAAGGGGAAGCTACCGTTTAATCAGAGTAGTAGAAAGTCGAAGAGAGTCTAAAAGAGTTAGCAGACAGCAGGGGAGCAGGAAGAGGGGGACCTGAAACTTGACATTGCAATTTTTAATTCTGCTTGGTTAATTTAAAGAAAGGGAACCATGGTGTAGTGGTTATTAGTTGGGCTGGGATCTGCAAGGTGAGCAGTTCAAATCCACGAACTACTGCATGGGAGAAAGATGGGGCTTTCTATTCCCATAAGTAGGTCTTGGAAACTCACAATGGGCTGCTCTACCCTGTCCCCTAAGGTCACTATGAATCAGAACTGACTCAATGGCAGTGAGATAGTTTAAAGACAGTATTCTGTAAGAAAACAATCTTATTGCCCTCCTGTCTTTTAAACCTCATTATTCCAATCAAAATAGGAACCCTGCTGGGACTATTTATTCCAGGAGCCTCATTTCTATAAGTCAGCGTGCACAAATTTTGACGTTGAGAGATTACAAAGTAAAAACAAAAACCCTACAAAGTAGCCATTGATTTTCCAAACGGTCTCTAATGAGTTTGTGCCTGATAGACAAGCATATGAGTCACCAACGGTAGCTCCAAACCTCTTTAGTCTTGGCATTCCTGTTTTATAACAGTCACAACCCACCAACTTTTACTTGAAAGAGCCAAAACAGACCAAAAATAACCCTTGAGGAATTACCAACATAGAAACCAGAGTTTTTTTGAGAAGGTTTGGGTCTGGGTTTTGGTTTTCCACCTTAAGTATTCCTTGAGAATTCACAGATGTTCAGAGTCCAATGTGACTCAGCAAGTACCTCGCCCATGTCCTTGGTGCACAAAGGATTGTACAAGGTAATGTACCTGGGATCAGGTATCGGGCTTCAAAGAACAAAAAAATCATGTCATTGTGAATGAAGGGGAGTGTGGAGTGGGGATCCAAAGCCCATCTGTAGGCAACTGGACATCCCCTTATAGAAGGGTCACAGGGAGAAGACAAGCCAGTCAGTGTGTAGTATAGCAATAATGAAACATACAACTTTCCTCTAGTTCCTAAACGCTTCCTTCCCCCATTTGCATGATCCCAATTCTACCTTACAAATCCAACTGGACCAGAGGATGTACACTGGTATGGATAGGAACTGGAAACAGAGGGAATCTGGGACACAAAAACCCCTCAGGACCAATAATGAGAGTAGAGATACCAGGATGGTAAGGGGAAGGTGGGTTAAAAAGGGGAAACTGATCACAAAGATCTACATATAACCCTCCTCCCTGGGGAACGGACAACAGAAAAGTGGGTGAAGGGAGACCTCAGACAGTGTAAGGTATGACAAAATAATTTATAAATTATCAAGAGTTGGTGAGCGGGGTGGGGATGGAAGGGGGAAAATGAGGAGCTGATACCATAGGCTCAAGTAGAAAGCAATTGTTTTGAAAATGATGATGGCAACAAATGAACAGATGTGTTTGACACAATGGATGGATGGATGGATTGTGATAAGAGTTGTATGAGCCCCAATAAAATGATTTTTAAATAATAAATTTTAAAAAGAATGCACCCTCAAAATCCTACTTCTGACACCAGAAATGTCGAGCTGAAAATCTGACACTAGGTTTGAAGTAAAAGAAAAGGAGTTTTATCGAAGGTTGATAGAGCTTAAGGAGCCCTGGTGGTTATGCATTGGGCTGAGATAGGAAGCAGTTTGAAACCACCAGCTGCTCTGTGGGAGAAACACAGGCTTTCTACTCCCCCACAGAGTTACCGGCTCAGAAACTCACAGGGGCAGTTCTAACCTGTCTTACAGGGTTGCTTTGAGTTGGCATCAACTAGATGCCAATGAATTGGGAGCTTCTTTAAGTAGCACCTCCTCAGTCAGTGGAGAGAGAACATAGAAGGGAAGGGAGTATATACAATTAGCTTCAACTTTGAAATCTTTTGAAATGTACATATGTTATTATTAGGAAGGAATTAGTTACCACTCAAATGAGTGATGCTAATTGGTACCATTATACATGATTGTAATCAGTTAAACAAGATTACAGTCAGTTGTACATGATTTTAGTCATGAACACATCCCCCCCCCCCCCAGGAATACACTGTTTACATTTTGAAACACTCTTCCCAAATGGTTTACATACTGACTCTTTTTCTCTGGTAATACATGTGGGCCCATCATTTTTATATCTAATACAAGTATCTTCAGTTTGAAACTTTCCTATTTACATGTTACTGAAATGGTGATTTAAAAAAACAACAGTATTAACCCACCAACTCCACAGGAGAAAAGTCCCAGCAATCTACTCCTGTGAAGATTACACAGCCTTGTCAACCCCACAGGGCAGTTCTTCTCGGTCCTTTAGGGTCCTTTCCAAAGCACGGTGACGCAGCAAAAGGCAGACATTGTCCATTAGCATGTCAAGGGAGTAAAATCTTACTGAAGATAATTTTTTTTCATTTTTAAATGGCTGTATAGCAACAGAGAGTTGTCAGAAATTCAGGTAAGATTCAAAAGATCACATGGCATGAAGGATATCGCTGGTGACAAACTGTGTATCCTGACCTGAAAGAAATAGTCTCTGCACAGATAGTTCATAACATGATGTCCCTCTATAGATATAACACACAGATATTAATCTGTTCTATGTCATGATTCTTGTTAGACTTGTGACTATCTGTATGTTTTTGGTGTTGTTTGTGTTTGGTTTTGTTTGGTGTTGATCGATACAAGATATGCAGGATAAGCAATCTTATGGAGACAGCAACTAGATCCATGGATCCAGGGGGTATGGGAAGGGAGGAAAGGGAGGGGAGGGGAGGAGAGTGGGGAGCCAACAATGCAGGGTAAAGGGGAATAGTGTTTTAAAATTGATGGCAAGGAGGGCATGGCTTTTCTGGTCATGTTTGTTCAATTGATTTGTATCCAGGAGGAAATACTGAGAGGTAAACAATGGGTAAATATAATAGTGGGGTAAGAGGAAAACATATATGTGTATATACATATATAAATATGTTATATTTGTTTATATATGTATATATATGCATACACAACAAGAAAGCAGATGAAGTTTGAACTTCTACTTAAATCTTGCCTTAATACAAGAACAGCTTGTTCTAATAATGTGGGCTTATATGATACTCTCCTTTCTCACACAATTGCTGAAGACAACATGGGTGCATAAGCAAATGTGGTGAAGAAAGCTGATGGTGCATGGCTTAAAACCAAGAAAGGTGCATGTCAGGGTTGCATCCTTCCATCAACTTTATTCACTCTGTGTGCTGGGCAAATAATCTGAGAAGCTGGACTAGGTGAAGAGCATGTGGCCCTGCATCATACAAGGATGGGGGTATGCCCATTAGCAGTCTGCAACTGACACCCCTTGTTGGCTAAAAGCAAAAAGGACTTGAATCACTTACTGGTGAAGACCAAATAATACAGCCTTCCCTGTTGATTACACCTTAGTGTAAAGAAACAAAATCCTCACAACCAAACGAATAAGCAGCAGCATGGTAAATGAGGAAGAGAAAGACATTACCAGGCATTCACTTTTCTTGGATTCACAATCGATGCTCACGCAGGGTAATCAAGAGACCCAGTGATGAATTACATCAGACAAATGGGTGGCAAGTGTTTCTTTCGAGGGATGAAGAGGGAAGGTGTCATTTTGAGGAGTGCTACGGTGTTTCTTGCTTCCTTTAACCCATTTTACTGGGGCGCTTATACCTCTAATAACATTCCATACATCAGTTGTATCAAGCATATTTGTAAATATGTTGCCATCATCATTTCCAAACATTTTGTATTTGAGCCCTTGGTCTATGCTCCTCTTTTTCCCCCTCCCTCCCTCTCCCACCCTCCCAGCCCTCGTGAATCCTTAGGCTATGCTATTTTCAATCCTCTCATATCCTGTAAGAGCCCGATAATGAATAAGAAGAACTGGGCGGGGGGGGGGGGGCGGGAAATCTAAGAATATTGAAAGTAAGGACTTTTTGGAACAGACTGACAAAAGATCAAACAAATCTGTCTTGGAGGAAATACAGCCAGGGTGTTCCTTAGAATCCAGGACAATAAGCCTTAGTCTCCTATACTTGGGACATGTTATCAGGAGAGAATTTTTTAAATCATTTTATTGGGGGCTGGTACAACTCTTTTTTAATCATTTTATTAGGGGCTCATACAACTCTTATCACAATCAATACATTCATCCGTTGTATAAAGCACATTTGTACATTCATTGCCTTCATCATTCTCAAAACATTTGCTCTCCACTTAAGCCCCTGGCATTAACTCTTCATTTTCCCCCTTCCTCCCCACTCCCCTCCCTCATAAACCCTTGATAATTTATAAATTATTATTTTGTCATATAATACACTGTCTGACATCTCCCTTCACCTACTTTTCTGTTGTCCATTCCCCAAGGAGGAGGTTGTATGTAGATCCTTGTAATCGGTTCCCCCTTTCCAACCCACCCTCCCTCCACCCTCCCAGTATCACCACTCACACCACTGGTCCTGAAGGGATCATCCGCCCTGGATTCCCTGTGTTTCCCGTTCCTATCTGTACCAGTGTACATGCTCTGGTCTAGAAGGTAGAATTGGGATCATGAGAGTGTAGGGGGTGGGAGGAAGCATTTAGGAACTAGAGAAAGTTGTATGTTTCATCATTGCTAAACTGCACCCTGACTGGCTCTTCTCCTCCCCATTACCCTTCTATAAGGGGATGTCCAGTTGCCTACAGATGGGCTTTGGTACCACAATCTGTACTCCCCCTCTTTCACATTTATATGATTTTTTGTTCTTTGATCCATGATATCTCATCCTTTCGACACCCCGTGATCACACAGGCTATGTGCTTCTTCCATGTGGGATTTGTTGCTTCTCAGGTAGATGGCCGCTTGTTTATCTTCAAGCCTTAAGACCACAGACGCTATATCTTTTGATAGCCGGGCACCATCAGCTTTCTTCACATTTGCTTATGCATCACTTTGTCTTCAGTGATCATATAGGGGAGGTGAGCACACAATGATATGATTTTTTGTTCTTTGATGCCTGATAACTGATCCCTTCGACACCTCATGATCACACAGGCTGGTGTACTTCTTCCATGTGAGCTTTGCTGCTTCTGAGCTAGATGGCCACCAGGAGAGAATTTTTAAAAATAAACAAACAAGCACCTCACTTCCATGGAGTCAATACTAACTCATAGCAACCCTATAGCATAAGGTAGGACTGACCCTGTGAGTTTCTGAGACTATTTACAGGAGTAGAAAGCCACTTCTTTCTCCTTCAACACTGGTTTGAAACTGACAACATTTCAGATTGCAGCCAATGCACAACCACTCCATCACCGGGACTGCTCATCAGGAGAGACTAGTCCCTGGAAAAGCCTCAATGAGGTAGATGGACATGGCGGCTGCCACCATGGTCTCAAACATAAGAACAGTGGTGAGGATGGGCAGGGCTGGGCAGGGTTTCACTCTTATGTGCAAATGGTCACTGGAGTCCGAGCCGACTCAATGGCACCGAGCAAGAACACAGGGTCACTATGAGTCAGAAACCACTCAGCAGCTCATAACACCACAACACCAAAACTAATTCTTCTGATTCACAAAAAGGCAAGTCAGACACAGGTGAAAGAACACAAAGTGTAAGACAAATGCCACATGAGGGTCAGCAATGAACTAAGTGACATGAGGACTACAGAAGTTGAAAGAGACCAGTATCTCTGAGAGAGAGAGTATCTCTCCCTAGAGTTTCCCCTAGAGCTGACACTGAAGCCACACTCCTGTCCTCATGAAACTGTGAGAAGCTAAATCTCTGTTCTTTAAAATCATCCCCCTTGTGGTAGCTGTGTTTCTGTCACACTAGGAAACTAAGACACCTGCCATCATCCACTTTGAAATTACAGAGACCCTTCTTTATGGTCTAAGAGATTTTATATCATTCCCTTCTTAGAAAAATTCAGATTCCTCTTTACACACACACACACACACACAGTATCCCAATGGCAATATTTTAATCACTGCTTTTGGCAACAAAAATTTTCATAAATGGATATTTTCTTTTTTAGATTAGAGTCTTTAAATGTTAAACATACACTTTCTTCTAAATCAAAATTGTCACACCAATAGAAATACACAACTGATTGAAGTAAAAATATGTCACGGCTTTTGACAAATAGTTTTTAAGCATGAAAGTCCAATTTTCTTGTGAATGTCGCCCTTACTGAAATAAGTGGAGGTTCTTCCTTTAATTTCTCCATGTACCTATACTTGGGAAGTCCCGGGGTGGTACCAATAGTTAACCTGATAGCCTGATTGGCTGCCAGCCAAAAGGTTGGAAGTTTGAGTCACCTGGAGATACTTGAAAACAAAGGTCAGGCAATGTACTCTCCAGACCCAGTCATTGAAAAAATAAAAATAAAAAAGAAACCAGTCACTGAAGTGGACAGTTCTACTCTGACACACAGGGGGTCCCATTGAATTGATTCAACAACAACTAGTTTTACCTGCAGATGAGCGACCCTTCCTGCCAGATTGAGACAGGGCTCAATACGTCTGCTAGTTCTGATTTTGAGAAGGTTTGTGGTGGACTACTAAAGTTTTTGATGGGTCTCTGGAGTCTTTAAATTCTTTCTTAGTTATAGGCCAAAGCAACGTAGTGAACTTTCATCAAAACTTATCTTGGGGCTGAGTATCAAGAACTGCTAACCAGTGCAAGAAAATAGAAATTTCCCAACAGCATACACCCTGTGTTGAAAGAATGCTTCACCACTTATTAGGTGGCTTTCAAAAACAAATCTATATTGATCTATTAAGGCTTAGATTCAATTACCAATTCACAGAAAATGTTCGAATATGACATCATAGAGATACAATAAGCAAGCTCCAGACTATGAGAACGTCTCCAGACAAGTAGCCTTATTTCATTTAAAAAACAACTGCCAAGGGAACAACAAGTGATCCAAAATCAATGGCAAAGAGGGTATAGGAGGCCTGGTAGGGCTTGATCAAGGGCAATGTAACTGAGAGGAATTACTGAAACCCAAATGAAGGCTGAGCATGATGGTGGGACAAGAGGAAAGTAAAAGGAAATAGTGGAAAGAACTAGGAGGCAAAGGGCATTTATAGAGGTCTAAATATAGGCATTTCCATATGTAAATATATTTATATATAAGGATAGGGAAATAGATCTATGTGCATATATTTATAGGTTTAGTACTAAGGTAGCAGATGAACATTGGGCCTCCACTCAAGTGCTCCCTCAATGCAAGAACACTTTGTTCTATTAAACTAGTGCTCCATGATGCTCACCTTCCTGACACTATCACTGAAGACAAAGCGAGTGCATAAGCAAATGTGGTGAATAAAGCTGATGGAGCCTGGCTATCAAAAGATATAGCATCTGGAGTCTTAAAGGCTTGAAGATAAACAAGCGGCCATCTAGCTGAGAAGCAACAAAGCCCACATAGGAGAAGCACACCAGCCTGTGTGATCATGAGGTGCCGATAGAATCAGTTATCGGGCATCAAAGAACAAAAAAAAAATAATATCATTGTGAATGAGAGGGAGTGTGGAGTGGGGACCCAAAGCCCATCTGTAGGCAACTGGGCATCACCTTACAGAAGGGTCACAAGGAAGAGCTGAGTCAGTCAGGGTGCAGTATAGTACCAATTAAACATACAACTTTCCTCTAGTTCCTAAGTGCTTCCTCACCTCATTATCATGCTCCCAATTCTACCTTACAAATCCAGCTAGACCAGGGCATGTACACTGGTATAGATAAGAGCTGGAAACATAGGGAATCTAGGACAGATAGACCCCTAAGGACCAATAATGAGAATAGTAATACCAGGAGGGGAAGGGGAAGGTAGAGGAAAAAGGAGGAACTGATCACAAGGACCTACATATAACCCCCTCCCCGGGGACAGACAACAGAAAAGTGAGTGAAGGGAGACATTAGACAGTGTAAGACATGAAAAATAATAATTTATAAATTATCAAGGGTTCGTGAGGGAGGGAGTGTGAAGGTGGGAGGGGAAAAATGGGGAGCTGATACCAAAGGCTCAAGTAGAAAGAAAATGTTTTGAGAATGATGATGGCAACAAATGTACAAACACTCTTGACACAATGGATGGATGGATGGATGGATGGATGGATGGATGGATGGATGGATGGATGGATAGATGGATTGTGATAAGAGTTGTATGAGCCCCCAATAAAATGATTTTTGAAAATAAATAAATAAACTAAAATAAAATGTTTTGAGAATGATGATGGCAACAAAGGTACAAATGTGCTTGACACAAAAGACAGAAGTATGAATTGTGATAAGAGTTATACGAGCCCCAATAATTTTTTTTAATTAACTGCCTCTGAGATGCTTTTCAAACCTTGAGCTGAAACTATTCCCCGAGGTCGTCTTTTAACAAAACAACACACTGGCACACAAAATAAGGAATATTACCTATGAATATGGTACACCATTAAAAAAACAGCTATATGAATAAGACCAAAGTCGACAATGACTCTAAAGCAAAGGTAAGAATATGAAGGGCCAGGGAAACTAGATTACTGGAAACAGAACAACCAGAATGCAATTAAAGTGTCATCATGAAAAACGTAACTAATCTATCTGAAGAAGATGTCGAGAAATTGTCTAATGGTAGCCTGAATTTCTGGTAAACTTTCACTGAAAACACAATAAAATGCTATTGAAAAAGAAGAAGCAGCAGGTTAAATGTCCCCCACCGAAACCAGTTGCAAGTGTCAGAAATAAACACTCCAAGTCACCATTAATGAATTGCTATGCAAGCTTAATAGCCAACTGGCAACTAGCAACACACCACCGCCAGGTGAACCAGTGTTGTGATTAATGAAGGTTTTCAAGGAGCTACATATACCATTTTATTAGGAACTTTGAACAAAATTTTTGATTGGGTCATGATTATATCAGAATACATAAATTTTTTTTAAAAAACAATTTATTAGGGGCTCATACAACTCTTATCACAGTCCATACATATACATACATCAGTTGTATAAAGCACATCTGTACATTCTTTGCCCTAATCATTTTCTTTTTTTTTCTCCTCTTTTCTTTTTTTACATTTTATTAGGGACTCATACAACTCTTATCACAATCCATACATATACATACATCAATTGTATAAAGCACATCCATACATTCCCTGCCCCAATCATTCTCAAAGCATTTGCTCTCCTTTGCATCAGGTCCTCTTTTTTTTTCCCCTCCCTCCCCGCTCCCCCCTCCCTCATGTGCCCTTGGTAATTTATACATCGTTATTTTGTCATATCTTGCCCTATCTGGAGTCTCCCTTCCCCCCCTTCCCTGCCGCCCCTCTCCCAGGAAGGAGGTCACATGTGGGTCCTTGTAATCAGTTCCCCCTTTCCAACCCACTCACCCTCCACTCTCCCAGCATCGCCCCTCACACCCTTGGTCCTGAAGGTATCATCCACCCTAGATTCCCTGTGCCTTCCAGCCCTCATATGTACCAGTGTACAACCTCTGCCTTATCCAGCCCTGCAGGGTAGAATTCGGATGATGGTAGTTGGGGGGAGGAAGCATCCAGGATCTGGGGGAAAGCTGTGTTCTTCATTGGTACTACCTCGTACCCTAATTGACCCATCTCCTCTCCTGAACCCCTCTGTGAGGGGATCTCCATTGGCCGACACTTAGGCCTTGGGTCTCTACTCTGCACTTCCCCCTTCATTCAATATGGTATATATTGAATATATATACACACATACATATATATACATATATACATATACATACACACACATATATATACATATACACACATATATCTTTTTTTTTTTTTTGCATGATGCCTTATACCTGGTCCTTTGACACCTCGTGATAGCACTGGCCGGTGTGCTTCTTCCATGTGGGCTTTTTTGCTTCTGAGCTAGATGGCCGCTTGTTCACCTTCAAGTCTTTAAGACCCCAGACACTATCTCTTTTGATAGCCGGGCACCAGCAGTTTTCTTCACCACATTTGCTTATGCACCCATTTGTCTTCAGCGATCCTATCATGGAGGTGTGCAGTCAATGATATGATTTTTTTTGTTCTTTGATGCCTGATAACTGATCCCTTCGGGACCACTCAATCACACAGGCTGGTGTGTTCTTCCATGTGGACTTTTTTGCTTCTGAGCTAGATGGCCCCTTGTTTATCTTCAAGCCTTGAAGACCCCAGTCACTATCTCTTTTGATAGCCGGGCACCATCAGCTTTCTTCACCACATGTACTTGTTCACCCACTTTGGCTCCAGCCGTTGTGTCGGGAGAGTGAGCATCATAGAGTTCCAATTTAATAAAAAAAAGTATTCATGCATTGAGGGAGTGTTTGAGTAGAGGCCCAAGGTCCTTCCGCCACCTTAATGCATAACCTATAAATATAGACACATCGATCTATTGCCCCATCCTCCTATATATATTTGCATGTACATGTCTTTGTCTAGACCTCCATGAATGCCCTTTGACTCCTAGTTCTTTCCTCCATCTCCCTTGACTTTCCTCCTGCCCTACTACCATGCTTCGTCGCCACCTGGGCTAGAGTACACCTCTTCTCTACGCAACCTTACCCTTGATAATTCCCCACCAGGCCTGCCATTCCCCCCTCTCTACCATTTGGGGTCCCATGTTGTTCACTTGTCCCTGTGTTTGTTAATCCCACTTCCTTACTACCCCCTACCCCCCCCCCCACCCAAAATTCCCCCGGAACTGTTGGTCCCATTGTTTTTCCTCCAGATAGTTCATCCAGCCTGTCCTATTCAGACAGCCCTGTGGAGACACTAACATGCACAAAAAGAAGACAGAGGAAAACAAAGCAACAGTATACAACCAGACAACAAAACAACAAAAACAAACCACTGACAAAGAACAAAACAGAACACTTCACAAGAGAAAAGCTTGTAGTTAGTTCAGGGATCATTTGCTGGCCCTTAGGAGCGTTTTCCAGTCCAGTCTGTTGGGGCACCACACCCTGGCCCCAAAGTCCACCTTCAGCATTCCCTGGGGACCTTGCCACTCCATTCCCTTGCTGTTCCACTGCACTCCCCCAGTGCTTTGCCTCGGTGTGGTGGGATCAGGTCTGGTGCAATTCCCACACTGTGTCTCCGGTGCAGTCCCCTGTATTGCCCTTAGTCACTGAGTGGCATTATTTCTCACAGTGGGGCCAGCCATGTTGTTCTCTCTGTGGACTGGCTGCTCTACTCAGGAACATCATCCTCACGGCCTGGTGGGCCAGGCTGGGTTCCACTCTCTCCTCCTGCCCCTTCATCTGCTCCCGTGTGCTCTGATCAGATATGTCCCTCTCCCAGAGCTGCAGAATCAATGTCATCCTTTGAAACAAATTCTTCTGGGGGGAGGGGCAGGAATCCACTTCATTTATGGTGCTGGGCCCAGCCTCCCAGATGTCTCCACTGGTTCCCTCCTCCACGCCGGGATATTGCATTCACACCTTGCGGCACTGGGTTGAAGTCTGGTCCCACTTTCCCTGTGGAGATATAAACAATACCCTCCCCTTGGGTGGATTAATGCCCCATGCCCCCACTACCGTTTTCTTCCTTTAGAATACATAAATCTTATGAGTCCAGCAGGTACTCAAATCTTCTAAAGAGTAAGAGAATAGAAACCTCAAAGACAGTCACAAAATTAGTGCCCCAGGGTTATAGGAACCCTGGAGTCTCGGAAGCAAAACATGTTCATTAACCTTCTATTGTTTTCTGAAAGATTAAGTATCGGGCATTTCCATGAGCCTAATCGCCTACACACAGCTGTGGGGAACTACACAGCCACTTCTGAAAGTTAATGATAGGTCAAGGCACAGCTAAAAGCATAAAAGAAATTATTTATATATGCATGTGTATAATTATGCAGCAATGGTTTTATAACATTTAATAAGAACACCTTTAGCATTGTAAGAAAACTTTGTTTTCATAAAGCAAAACTTATAAAAGAAGAAAATAATGATACGAGATCATTTAAACCGGAGCACTAGTTGAATTTTTATATTATTAAGGGATCATTGTTAGCCTATTTGGGGTGAGGCAATGGTATTGTTTACGTTCCTGCGTGGTAAGTGGTACAAATGGTTTGCTTGAAAACAGACCGAAATGTTGCTGGTTTGAGCCCATTCACAGGTTGTGAGAGAAACACAGGGCAATTTGCTTCTGTAAAATCACTGTGCAGAACAAGGTACTCACATACCTGTATATAGAAAGATGTTCCAATGGTACCTGGAAACATGGAAATGAAAGATAATGGAGTTTTTCCATTACTTTTTTTGAAGTCCCCTTATATAGGTTTGGTGGAAGCTATTTCTACATATGTTTTTGCATATACTGCAAATATAGCCAAGGGAACAAAGTTGTGAAAACATCCTAGCCATAACCAATCGCCTTAAAGGAATGGGCCGCTGGACTTGGGAGCTCAGTCTTAGAGGTCATGTAGGCCAATTGACTTAACTTAGTCCACAAGGACAATGTTCTACACCCTGCTTTGGTGAGTAGCAACGGGAATCTTAAAAGCTTGTGAATGGCCATCCGAGATGCAACCATTGGTCTGACCTTGTCCAGAGCAAAGAAAACATGAAGAAAATCGAAGACCCAAGGAAACAATTAGTCCAAATGCCTAAGAGACTACACAGATCACAACTTCCGCTATCTAAAACCCAAAGAACTAGATGGGACCCTGCTGCTCCAACTGACCCTCTCTGTAAAACCACATGGATGGGTTAATGAACCAGAGAAAACCTTGGCTTTTAAGGAACTCAAATGACTAGATCAGGGCCACCTAAACAAGCTTCTTGTTTAAGGCCTGCTGTGCCCTATAACATAAACGAATCACAGGAATGACCTGTGTTCTAATCCCAGGCCCATGGACTATACAAGGCAACTGCAAAAGGGGATGGGCCCCTAGTGGCCATCTTAGACAAACCACCCTGCCTATCAACCCCAGTAGCATCGACTGCAGTGTACTCCCAGGGGATTTTTGGCCTTGTTTGTCACAACCTGAGTGAGGGGTAGGAAGGCATCCAGTGGGTAAAGGTCAGGGATGCTGCTGAGAATTCTACCGTTTGTTGCCATTGAGCTGGCTCAGCTGCATGGTGATCCCATATGGTACAGAGTAGATCTGCTCCTAAAGATTGTTGGTTACAATCTCAACCAAAGCAGATCACCATGTCTTCCTTCCACGATCTTTCCATCGCTTCACATGCATGTGAAAGTGGGAAAGCGATTAAGGGAGCCTGGAAAAGAACTGACACTTTTGCATGATGGTGTTGGCAAAGAACATGAACAGAACCATGGACTGATGAAAGGATCAATACATCTGTCTGGGAGGAAGTATCGCCATAATGTTCCCTGAGAGCTGACGATCATGAGATCATCACATACTTCAGACATGTAATCAGGAAAGACCAGTCTCTGGAAAAAGACATCCTTCTTGGAAGGGCAGAGGGTCAATGGAAAATGGAAAGCCTCTCCATGAGATGAGTTGGCACAGTGGCTGCAACAATGGGCTCAAACATAGGAATCGAGAGGATGTCACAGGATGAGGCAGTGTGTTGCTCTGTTGTACATAGACAGACTCACTACGAGCTGGAACTTATTCAATTTCCCCTAGCCACAGACCCGAAAAATCATCTACCACCCCATACTAAATAACACAGAAAACCTAGACTAACACTAACATATAGCGTTTGTGCACAGACACAGTTCAAATCTGCGATGGTTGCATGCTGAGGTGCTAAGTGTACTTCTGGGGCTTGGCGAGGCCACTCTCAATACTCGGGGTGCTGCTGTCTCCTTAGCAACATATTGCAAAGCAAATGCTGAATGTTCTCATTGGTGTAAGGTGCCTTCGGGGCAGTTCAGATGCATGGAGACCCCATGCCCCGTGGAAGGAAACGCCAGCCGATCGAGCGCGATTCTCAGTGCGGGAGTCCATTGTTGCAGCCACTGTGTCAATTCGTCCCCTTGAGGGTCTTGCTCTTTTTTGGTGACCTACATTACCAAGCATGATGTCTTTTTCCAAGAACTAGTCTCTTCTCATAATATGTCCCAAATGTGTCATTCTGACTGTACTTTCTCCCAGACCTATTTGTTTCTGCTTCCGGCAGTCTACGGTATTTTCCATATGCTTCACCACCCCACAATTCAAATGCATCAGTTACTCTCTGGACTTCCTTGCTGATCATTCAACGTTCACATGAGTGTAAGGTGATGGGAAATACCATGGCTTGGGCCAGGCTCACCTTAGTCTTCAGGCTGATAGCCTTGCTTTTCCACACTTTAAAGAGGGCTTGTGTAGGATGATTGAACTATGGAATTGTATGATGTGTAAACTGCATGCCAAATAAAAAACTGTTGGAGGGAAAAGGCGGCTTGTCGATGTAGATTTGTCTAATGCAATAGGTAGATTGATTCTTCAGCTGCTGCCTCCAGTAACATTGACTGGATCCAAACAAAATGAATCTTTAGCAACTGCAATCTTTTCTCCATTTGTCATGTTTGCTGGTCTGGTTGTGAGGACTTTTGTTTTCTTTTTTCAATGATTATTATTTTTAATCATTTTATTGAGGACTCGTACAACTCTTATCACAATCCATGCATACATATATTGTGTCAAGCACATTTGTGCGTGTGTTGCCATCATCATTCTCAAAACATTTTCTTTCTACTTGAGCCCTTGGTATCAGCTCCTCATTTTTCCCATCCCTCCCCGTTTAAGGCTGTAGTCCCTAATTCTCATCAGCAAATGCTCCCAGTCTTTCAGCAAGCAAGGCTGAATCATCTGCTTATCAAAGGTTGTTGATGAGCCTTCCTCCCGTCCTGATGCCATGTCCTTCTTCATATAGTCCAGCTTCTTGGATTATCTGTGCAGCATTCAGATGGACTATGTATGATAAAAAGATATAAACTTGACACACACAATACTCCCTTGTTAAACCACACAATACTCCCTTGTTCTGTTCATATGTTTGCCTCGTGATCCATGTCCAGGTCCCACGTGAGCACATGAAAGGTGCTGGACTCCTCATTTTTCTCAATGTTATCCATAGTTTGCTGTGACCCACTCAGCCAAATGCCTTTGCATTGTCACTAACACACGCATACATACCTTTTGGTATGCTATGCTTTGACTGAGAACCACCTGATATCCGCAGGAATATCCCTTGCTCCACTTTCTCTTCCGAATCCAGCTTGGGACATCTGGCAGCTCTCTGTCAATGGACTGCTGCAACTGCTGTTGAATTATCTTACTGCCGATTCTAATTGCATGTGATACTAGTGATATTATTCAATAATTTCTGCATTCAGTTCAGTTTACCTTTCTTTGGAATGGGTACAAATATGGATCTCACCCCTCACCCCAGAAGAATTTACTTGAGAGGACGGCACTGAAGCTGCAGCTAGGGGAGACGGGCATGTCTGACCAGAGCAAATGTGAGCAAATGAAGGGGGAGGAAGAGAGAGTGGAGCACAACCTGGCCCATCAGTCATGGAGGACGATATGCCCGCTCTGAACAGCCAATGGACAGAGTGGACAATATGGCTGATCCCACTACAAGACACACCGTCCCTTGATGGCCCAGGACCCTAAGGGGAACAACACTGGAGACTCAGTGTCGGGACTGCCCCAGACTGACCCTGTGACACTGAGGCAAACCACTAAACATGTGCAGCAGAGCAACCATGGGAGCAGAGCAGGGAGCCCCCGAGGGAGTACAAAGGACAGACTCTGGGGCCAAAGCATGGTACCCCATCAGACCTGACTGAAGGACATGCCTAGAGATAAAAAATCAGACCTTGATCTATTTACAGGTTCTTCTTTCTTTTTAAATTTTTTCCTTTTAATTAATTTATTGTTCTATGGGTAATTGGCTTCCTTTTTTGTTGTCATTGCTGTGTTCTCACTCATTGCCTATCTTGCTATGGCTTGATTTTTGGTGCATATTATTATCTCTACAGATCTATCTAGATAAGATAGATTGAATGAATAGGCTGGAAGAGAAAACAATGGGACCAATGGTTCCAGGGGGGACACCGGAGAGGGGAACGAGGGGGTAAGGATGTGGTGCTGACCAGCCCAGGGGCAGGGGAGCAACAAGTGATCCAAAAATCAGTGGCAAGAAGGGTGTGAGAAGCCTGGTAGGGATTCAGCCAGGGCAAGGTAACCGAGAGAAATTACTGAGACCCAAATGAAGGCTGAGCATGATAGTGGGACAAGAGGAAAGTAAAAAGAAATAGAGGAAAGAACTAGGTGACAAAGGGTATTTATAGAGGTCTAAAGACTGGAATGTATATATGTAAATATATTTATAAAAGAGTGTGGGGAAACAGATCTATGTGTATATATTTATAGGTTTAGTATTAAGGCAGCAGATGGACATTGGGCCTCCACTCAAGCACTTACTCAATGCAAGAATACGTTGCTCTATTAAATTAGCATTCCAGGATGCACACCTTCCTAGCCTGATTGCTGAATAAAAATGTGTGCATAAGCAAATGTGGTGAAGAAAGCTGACAGTGCCCAGATATCAAAAGATATAGCATTTGGGTGTTAAAGGCATGAAGATAAACAAGCGGACATCTAGCTGAGAAGCATCAAAGCCCGCATGGAAGATGCACACCAGCTTGGCTGACCACAGGTATAGAAGGGACCAGTTATCAGATCAGAGAACTAAAAATCTTATCAGTGGGTGCCTACCTTCCTGATACGATCAATGAAGAAAAACGTGTGCATAAGCAAATGTGGTGAAGAACGCTGATGGTGCCCAGCTGTCTAAGGGATCGGGTATCAAGCATCAAGGAATAAAAAAAGCATATCATTGTAAATGTGGATGAGTGCAGAGTGGAGGCTCAAAGCCCATCGGTAGCCAGCCAGACACCCCCTTACTGAAGGGTTGTGGGGAGGAGATGAGCCAGTCAGGGTGCAGGGTAGCAATGATGAAACATATACCATTCCTCTAGCTCTTAAATGCTTCCTCCCCGCCCCCCACCCCACTATCATGATCCAATTCTACCTTACAAATCTGGCTAGACCATAGGATGTACATTGGTACAGATAGGAACTGGAAACACAGGGAATGTAGGACAGATGACTCCTTCAGGACCAGTGGTGAGAGTGGTGATGCCTGGAGGGTGGAGGGAATGTGGAGTAGAAAGGGGGAACCGATTACAAGAATCTACATATAGCCTCCTCCCTGGGGGATGGACAGCAGAGGACAGGGGGGAGACAGTAGACAGTGTAACAAATGACAAAATAATAGTAATTTATAAATGATGAAGGGTTCATGAAGTAGGGGGGAGTGAGGAGGGAGGGGGAAAATGAGCAGCCGATATTAAGGGCTCAAGTAGAAGGTGAGAATGATGATGACAACAAATGTACATATGTGCTTCATGATGATGACAACAAATGTACATATGTGCTTCATGATGATGACAACAAATGTACGTATGTGCTTCATGATGATGACAACAAATGTACGTATGTGCTTCATGATGATGACAACAAATGTACGTATGTGCTTCATGATGATGACAACAAATGTACGTATGTGCTTCATGATGGTGACAACAAATGTACGTATGTGCTTGACACAATGGATGGATGTATGGATTGTGATAAGAATTGTACGAGCCCCCAATAAAATGAGTTTTTAAGTGCTGACACAAATATGGATCTCTTCCAGTTGGCTATCCAGGTAGCACTTCATCAACTTGTTGAAACATTTCAATTCCTGGAGGCTTGGTTTTGCCTAATGACCTTACTGCAGTTTGGACTTAATCCTCCAACCCCATCAGCTCTCGATCACATTGTACCTCTTGTAATGATCGGATGTCTACGCGTTCTTTTGGATACATCTTTTGATGCTTCCTCTATCATTTAATATTTTACCCATAGAATCTTTCAGTATTGCAACTCAGGCCTGAGTTTTCTCTTTAGTTCTTTCAGTTTGGGATATGCTGCACGTGTTCTTCCCTTTGGGCTTTTTAATTCCAGGTATTTGCATATTTCATTATTATACTTTACCGTATCTTTCTGAGATGCCCTTTGAAATGCTCTGTTCAGCTCTTTTTCTTCATCACTTCTTCCATTTACTTTAGCTAATCTATGTTCAAGAACAAGTTTCAGAGTCTCTTCTGATATCCACTTTGATTGTATCTTCCTTATCTTTTTAGTGAACTCTTGCTTTCTTCATGTATGATGTTCTTGATGTCATCCCACAGCTCATCAGGTCTTCCATGTGCCAAATATGTTCTTGAGATATTCTTGGAATTCAGGTGGGATTGACTCGCGGTCATATTCTGGCTCTCGTGCACTTGTTTTCATTTTTTTCACTTTCAACCTGAACTTACATATGAGCAATATATGGTCAGTTCCACAGTTGGACCCTGACCTCATTTGGGCAGCTAATGTTGAGCCTCTCCATCATCTCTTTATATAGATGCAATCTATCTGATTCTATGTGTTCTATCTGTTAAGGTCTATGCGTATGGTCACCATTTATGATGTTGAAAAAAGATATTTGCCATAAAGATTTATAGTCTTGTAAACACCATGGTGCAGTCCTACCCTGTTCCATATGACCATTCTGAGTTTGAATTGACTCGCTGCGATAGAGTTGATTCTGACTCACAGTGACCCCACCTAGATTGTTTCCAAGCTGTGAATCTTCATAGAAGCAGACAGCTCCATTCTTCTCCAACAAAGCAACTACGGCTTGAACTCGTAACCTTGTTGTCCAATGACTGACAGTACTACCAGGGCTGGCTCCTCTGGCATATAGAGTTCTGTACTCCTCCTACAAGTGCAGGACTACCTGGGTGGGGCAAATCATTTAACACCAGGCTAAAATATTTGACTACTGCTCAAGAGATTAGAAATTCAAGTCCATCCAGAATGCCTTGGAAGAAAAGCCAAGTGATCTACTTCCAAAAATCCAGCCAGCCATTGGAAACTCTGGAGCATAGTTCTACTCCTAAACATAGAGCTGCCATGAACTGGAATGGACCAATGGCAACTAGTTGTACAATATACAGTATGTGCCAATTGTACACTCACGGAGTCTAAAATTATAGGACAAGGTTGCTTAAAAACTGAGAATTCATGTGAAATGGCCAATTATTTGTGCAACCCGAATCTCTACTTACTTTGAGCAACAAGAGTTCACTGATTCATTACCACTATGGCAGTATGGAAAATGATATGGTTCAGATATAGTAAGGACAAGGTTAATAAAATGAGAAGTTTGTCTGCATATTTGTTTTCTCCTAAATCTAAACTAGGCCTGTGCCCTCACACTTCCTTCTGTAACAGGCCCCATAGTCGTTCTGGCTTGTAGCCACTTCCTGTAACGCCCGTCTTATGCCGCTAATCCTCCAGAATGCATGCATGAACCCAAACCTAGCTCTTGTTAGTTCTGAGGCTGTTTATCATTTCAGGGAAGGAAGTTGAGCAACAAGAAGGAGTCTGAGGACATGAATGTGTTCGACACACCCTGTATGTGTGCTGTATGCCTCACGTCTGTTCACTGCCCTGTGGAAGAATCATTGAGAACTTGGAAAGCAATCGAACTTGGTTAAATAATTATGAAGAGCGTAAATTTTTCTGCTTCTTTGTTGGCCTGTTGGTCTTTTGACCTACTTCCTCAAATTATAATGTTTTAAATTTGGAAAATTTCCCCTTGACTAAGCATAGTTACACTTCCTCACTAATACTAGGAAGCAATTTTTCCCCTATGTGTTGAACTTAAGCAAAAGACCAACTACTATAAAGAGAAATATAAAGTGCCCATCCTAGCATGTGGGAATAGACAACTTACTATTACTTACTAGTGAATCCTTCTTTCTGAGGCAACATATTGTTCCCTTTGGCAACGAGGCATAAAATAGTGTCTAGAAGGAGAAAGGGCGTCAGGACCCAGCAACCTGATTCCAATCCCAACTCTGTCACCTACAGGCTGTGTGAGCTTGGACAAATAGCTTCACCTCTCTGAGACTAAAACCCGAAAAGTATTCCTTAAGCATTGCTGCTTGTGTTTGCTCCTGTTGACCCAGCCCCCAAAGTTCATGGCAACCCTGTGTACAACTGAATGAAAAAAAACACTGCTCAGTCCTGGGCCATCCCCAGAACATTTGCAGATCAGACTATTCTGTTCTGTAGGAGTTTCCAGGGTTGATTTATTGGAAGTACATCTCCAGGCCTTTCTTCCTAGTCTCTCTTAGTAGGAAGTGCCACTGGAATGTGTTCAATGTCATCCCTTACTCACCCACTCACTCACTGCCATCAAGTCAACTCTGACTCTTGTCTCCACTGACAGATAGGTCATGGCTTCACATGAAAGGAGAGAATTTTCACCCCACAGTTACGATATAATATATAGTTAGAAATATAAAATTAGCACACTCACACCATTGTCAGATCTATCCCAAGAACATACAGCTTCTACTTCCTCTATAGCTTCTAGCACAATGGGGGGGGGGGTCCATGGTTGGCAGTATTATCTAGAAGATCTTTAGATCAGATGCTTGAGACATATTTTCATTAAAAAAAAAACTTCTAAAGTGAGGGATCTTAATACTGTCCTGAGCTAATCCTGCAGCCCCACCCTTCAGTCTTCCCGTGACAGTCAGTACCACCTGCTCTCTTTGCAGGTGCTCCTGCCTCTCTCAGGCCCCGCGTTCTATCTGCTGCCAAATCCTGTCTACACTACCTTTAACAAACCTCTAGAATCCAAACATTTCCCCATCCTGGTGCGAGCTACCAGCATCTTTTTGTAGGTGATTACAGTTGCTTCCTTGCTGGTCCCCCTGCTTCAGAACTGAGGAGGTGGCAAGGAGAATGATGGCAGGCAGGCATTCCTGGTGGTGCAATGGTGAGGCACAGTGGTCAGTGCTCAGACGTTTGAACCCTGCCAGCAGCACCAAGGGAGCTAGACGTGAAGATCTCAGTGGAGAAACCACGATGAGACAGTTCTCTTCTGCCACGTGGGGTCACTGTGTGTTGGAACAGACTCATCGGCACCTAATTAGCAACAAATGTGATCACACAACTCCATAAAGTTACTAAAAATTATCGGATCATTCTAACGGGTGAGAAAGTCTTTGGATGACTTTTGAAGTGTGTAAAAAATAAAATGGTAATCATGTAAAAAAAAAAAAAACCTTTCTCTTTTAACATTTAAAAACATCTAAGCTGGAAAGAAGGCCAAGGCTGAGACGAAGCTAGACGCTCCAGCAACCTAAGGAAGATAAAATCTGAAACCACTTGAAAATAGTACTGCAAACAAAATGTTCATCAGATACGGGAAAATAATCTCCCCCGCCCCAAGACATCATGCTGAGTGAAATAGTCACAGAAGGACAAATGCTACATAGTTTCACTTACATAAAAGAAATGAACAGGCAAATGCCTAGGGACCCAGCTTTTTTAGTAGTTACCAGAGGTGGAAGGAAGAAGGGGAGACGTTGTTCAGTAGGGAGGGCGCTTCTGTGGATCTCCAAAACCAAACTCACTGCCATCGAGCTGATGCCAACTCTGATCTGTGCCAGTACGCACTCCTTTTGCAGTAGAGTTATTCAGCCTCCAATTGTTTGCTCTTGTGTTCTTCGTCTTCCTTTTGTTCATTTCCAGCCTATGGCACAGTGGTCAGAGAGAGAGGTGTGTATGATGTCAATGTGCTTAAATTTATGTAGATCCAGCATGCAGTCTACCTTCGAATATGCGAACTGATGCCAACTCACAGCAGCCCTGTGGGACAGTATAGAACTGCCCCTGTGGTGTCCTTATAGGAGTAGAAATACTAGGCTTTTTCTGAGGATCGTTCGTGGTTTAAAGCTGTTGACCTTGTGGTTAGCAGCCCAACTCACAGGCCACAACGCCACCGGGCCATGTCACTGTCGCCAGGTGCCATCGAGGTGGCGCCTCTACTTTACCAAACATAATGTCCTTCTCCAGGGGCTAGTCTCCACTGGGGCACAGTGATGAGAACATTGGCATTAATTAAGGTTGATGGTTGAACAACTCATTTTGAGCACCGATAACATGAAAATCAACACTCTACATCTGGGTGCCTGATAATACTGTATACCTGAAAAAAATGGTGATTTGGGCAATGTTGTTTTATATGTGGTTTTGTTTTTTTAAAAGGGGGTTGCTGAAGCTGTTTAGTTTGGAGGGTCATGCTTTCATGGGACAACACAGTCAATTGACTTCCTACTGTAATGCTTTTGATCCACCTCCTAATTTACTGCTTAGTTGCTGGAGCCTGAATAGCTGGCCAGCAGCCATCCACCTGGCACAGCAAGGGTCTCTGCTCACCTGAAGCAAAGAGGAAAGAGAGTCAGGAATCCAAGGAGGAGCTGGAACGGGAGGCTAACTGCACGGATCAGCAACTACCTCCCGTCCCATGAAACCAGAGAAACATCAACTTTTTGTTCACGGTGATAGAAATTTGGGTCAAGGACATTGGTGATGTTGCACAACATGATTGATGTAATTGTTCTCTCTGAACATCTGTGTGAAAAGGGGGTTGAATTGGCAAATGTAGTACTATCTATAGTTTTACAACACGTTAAAACTCTGAAAATGAGGAAAATCCATTTACAAATGTAACACAAGAGTATTTTGTTGTAGAACTGCAACAAAAGTGTTGACTGCTTTGGGAAGTCAAAAAAGAAAAGAGCTAAAATGCATCTGTGGCAGTTACATAATCTGTTGTCAATTTGAGTATTAAGAATGAATGGGTGGAGGTTGCATATTGATGATCTCATTTGGAGGCGCTAAGGAGATAAATAGCTGCTGGAGGCAGGACACAGGCTCATTCCCTTGAGACATTACTAATGATGAGCCTGATGGAGCAACACTGATGCAGCCAGAGCCCAGAACTGTAGGAGCTAAATGGAGACCCATCCAGTGCTGAGAAGCTTCAACCAACACTGGATCCACAAGACTTTCCACCCACGGGCCTTTGATTATCCTGCATTCAGTGTCATTGCATGTGTTTCATGAGTCTGAAGATGACTTTATAGATTGGTATCGAACTTAAGGGCTAATATTGGATCTGGACTGAACTGAAATGTTTTCTCAACATACAATTGCTCTTTTATATAAAACTCTTTCTAATACATCTGAGTGTCTATGAATTTTGTTTCTCTAGTCTACCCGGACTAACAGCACCCATTGGATTTATTTATTTAGTCATTGCAGTTAATCATGCCCTGATGATGACTGAGCTTCTACAGCAGAGGTTCTCAACCTGGGGGTTGTGACCCCTTTGGAGGTTGAACAACCCGATCACAGGAGTCGCCTAAGACCATATTTCCAGTGGTCTTAGGATCTGAAATACTGCTCCTCTATCCGTCTCCAGGCAGGTCCGCCCACATGCAGATACGCCTACAATCAGGTCACCATAAAATGAGGGTCATGGCATTAGGAAGGTTGAGAACCACTGTTCTAGAGTGCTCTGGAGACTCCGAAGGGATGCTAACTGAGCTTCCCAAGATGCCAAAGAGAAGACACTTCCTTCCACTCCCTCTGCCTGATTCTCTCCAAGCCAACTCATCCCACACACACAAAAAAAAAAAACCTTCCAAAGAACAGAACACCCTCTGCTAAACTCAGCAATCTTATCATTCTCAACCTGACCTCTTCATTGATTCATATTCTTCTTTCTACCTGGCGCAACCCTCCTCTCTGCTTCCTCTAATTTTGCCAATTTGTCTTACTGGTTTTCCAACAGTGTTGGATTTCCAATAGCAAATGAGGCTATTGCAATACTTTGTCAGGTGGGACATGAGACTTGGTAGGGTAAGGCCACTCTGTGCTCCACCCTCTAAAAGACTCTGGACTTCGGGAGGGCATGAGAGATTATCCCTTGGTGAGATGGATTGGTACAATAGCCATGACAATGAGCTCACATATACTAGCAATTATGAGCATGGTACAGAACCGAGCACCATTTTGTTCTGTTACACATATATGGCTGACTTAAGTTAGAGTCAATTCAACCAGAGCTGTCTACCTACCTATTACCCATGTATCTATTGTTTCTTAGTGTCATTAAGTTGATTTCTGACTCATAGCAACCCTCTGGGATAGAAAAGAATGGCCCCCATGTGTTTTCTTAGCTATGATCTTTACAAAAACAAATCCCCATCCTGGTCTTTCTCCCTGGAGCCACTGGATGGGTCCAAACCACCAACGTTTGGTTAACATAGGAGCACTTAACCATTGTGCCAGAAGGTCTTCTTGTCTATTAGTCTTATTTTTAAATATTTATCTTTTATTCAGCCACTTTATCAATTTAACCATACCAGGAAAAATTTTTAGTGGGTCTCCTGAGTATTCTAGAATAGCCCTTCTCAGAATATGGTCTCACACCCTTTCAAGGAATCTGGAGGGTTAATTTTCACACTAATACTAAGAGTTATTTTACTTTGTCACTCTCATTCTTTCATAAGTGTGCTGCAGAGTTGCTGAGCCTATAGAGTGTAATGTTCCACCTGCTGACCTGCTGAGCCCAGAAGCTAACAGAAAAACTTAGTGAACTTCTATGGAGCCGCACAGTCAAGAGACTAGAAAAATTGCAATATACCACCATTCTTAAAATATAATTATTTTTCATAAAACTATGTTAACATGTAATTGACCTATTTCTTATGTTAATTTTATTGTAGTAAAATATATAAGAGGGTACACCCAAAAAAAATTGATTTATTTTTCCAAAGCTATGTGCTTAAATTTGTTTACAAAACAACCTAATTACCTTCAATATACTCTCCATTACACTTAATACATTTGTCAAATCTGTGATTCCATTTTTTTTTCTGTGATTCTATTTTTGGAAACATTTTTCAAACTCATCTGGCTGATAGCACTTCCCTCATTTTTTTTTCAGCTCTTCTACGTCCTCAAATTACTGTCCTTCCACGTCCCTCTTCATTCATGGAAACAAAAGCAATCACACAGAGTGAGCTCAGGTGAGTAAGGTGTGTGGGGCAAGAGAGGCATGCTGTTTTTTTCCAAAAACTGGTGCACTGAGATAGCTGCATGAGCAGGTGCATTGTTGTGGTGGCAAAACCAGTCCCCCATCTGCCATAAATCAGGCCTTTTTTGTGGCACACTGTAACGCAATCTATTCAGACTCTAAATAGAAAGCTTGATGAACAGTCTGACCTGGTGGAATGATCCAAATGCACTACCAGTTGACATTTTCATCCATCTGGGACGTTGATGGACGTCCAGAATGAGGTTTGTCATCAATCCACATTTCACCTTTTGAGAAATGAGAAAACCACTTGTGCACTTGAGTTTTTCCCTAGTTCTGTCCTTGTAAGCTGTGTTCAACATCACAAGTTTCTGTGGCATTTTTCCCGAGCAGGAAACAAAATTTCACAGCTGCACGGCTATTCTCTTAAATCGGCCATCACAAAAAACGAGGTTTTAATGAAACTGCTTTCATGAAAAAAAATTCTCTGTGATCAGAGAGAACCTTCCCAGGTGATGCCACTGGGTACACTAACTCAAAGCAAATTGCTCAATGCTTTGGGGGGCAGGGTAGGGGAGTGGGGGTGGAGAATGCATACTACAAAAGCTTCACTCCACCCAGCACAATTCCAGGTTTGGGAGGGGAAACCCCCTCGTACACATGGGGACTTCAAAACATTCTTGAAAATTGAATTAAAAAATAATGAGAACATTCTATGGACTTTTTGGACACACAGATACACGCACCCCAGATTACACAACCTCCACAATTTTAGCTCTTTTAAAATGTACAGCTAATAGTGTGCTATAAATCACATTGACCACATTATGCAGTCATAATCATTGTCTAGGTCCAAAATATTCCATCACCTCTTGTTTGTTGTGCTGGAATGAATTTGGTAAATACTTCTCCTTTTTTTCTGTTTCAAATATAACAAGTCTCAAGATACATAAGCCACATGAACACAAATTCTTTGGTGTCCTCCGTAAGTCTTAAGAAGGAAAAGGGGTCCTGAGACCAAATTATTTTATAACTACTGTTCTAGAAAAATGATCCAGCCCTAGTTACTACCGAGTCAGGTCCAACTCATGATGATCCCATGTGTATCAGAGTAGAACTCTGATAGGATGTTCAATGGCTGATTTTTTGGAAGTAGCTTTCCAGGGATTTCTTCCAAGCTGGACTCAAAATCCAAACTTTCTGCTAGCCTCTGAGAGCATTCATTGTTAGCACCACTCAGGTACTTCCCGATAATTGTAATTTGTGTTTGCCTCTTGTCTTACTTTTGGTGAGCCCAAACTTCTAGAGCCACTTTCAATCATTGTGGTGAGAGAATGGGGAGCCAACTTTGTTTCTCACTGGAACAAGCTTCCAATGTGTTCCAAGGTCCAGTCCTATTCCTGATATGGTGTTCTGTTCTTGGAAACATTGACAGATGTGCTGGAAAAGCTTTGTTTTTCCAGAGTGGCTTCAAGAAGAAAAAAGTTTTGTTTTGTACTAAAAAAACATTCCTTTATTAATAGCTACATTGTAGGTTTTGAGCAAATTTTTTAACCTACCTGTGTTTCTTATCTGTAAATGAACATGTTGAACTACAAAAATGTTTCTTAACCATAAATATCACCTGTGAATTTAATAAAGGCAAGCTTTCTTCATGGAAGATTTTCAGGTTAAAATAAATAAAAGAACCACAATGGTAACATTCTGAAACTCCCAAGGGAATTATTGATTCAGGAAAGGCTTATGGTGGTATACCAAAGCCACTAATGGAGAGTTGCTAGGAAGTGTCAGCGTATTTGCAATGTCAACCTGTTACCCAATGACTGTTAACTAACTGTAGTGGGATTAGGGGACCATGACTTTGTGGCTGTATAGTGAACATATTTAGTTGTCATCACTTGCACGAAGTGCTCTCTAAATGTGGCATATCCAGGCATGATGTGAGCATTAAGGTGATGTCTCATTACGAAACAGACTTGAAAAAATGTTTATCATGAACCTAAGAGAGACTGAGCCAAGTGGAACATCTATGGTTTTCATACTGTGATGGTTTTCAGGTGGCTGTGACGTTGGAAGCTAAGAAATATTTCAAATACCCATAGAGTCATAATGGACAGATTTCAGCAGAGCTTCCAGATGTAGACAGACTAAGAAGAAAGGTCTAATGATCTACTTCCAAAAATTAGCCAGTGAAAATCCCAGTGATCACTTCATTCCCTGGGAGACACTGCAGCTGACAAGACACATGGAACTACCCTAGTGCCCTGAGCTGGACAAGTCTCATGGACGCAACCAGACCTCGGAAGCCGGAGAAACCACAGAGAGACTCCTGCCAGGACCGAGATGCTTACAGCACCACTGGACCCAAAGACTTTCTACCTACTGGCTTGTGATCGACCTGCATTTGGCTTCATTGCATGTGTTTCGTGAGTCTGAAGAGGACTTTATAGAGTGATATCAGACATATGGGCTAATATCTGACTTATGGCCTTGGAGTGGACTGGGTTGGGATATTTTCTTAATGTACAATTGCTCTTGTACATAAACCTCTTCCTTATAAAAGAAAAGAAAATCCCAGTGATCTGGGAACAGTGGTGGAAGGGAGCCCCATGGGTTGGAAGGCACTCAATGCATTCCAGGGGATGGAGTATGCCCAAGATCATGAGAATGGCCAGGGCAAGGTGACATTTCCTCCAGCTGTGCTTGGGGTCACCATGAGACAGAGCAGACTTGATGCAACTGTGTTAGGTTGGGTTGTCTGGAGAAACAACACCAGTGGCACTTATATTTATAAGAAAAAGTTTTACATCAAGAAGTACTCTCATTGGACATTGGGCCTCCACTCAAGTACTCCCTCAATGCCAGAACACTTTGTTATACTAAATTGGCATTCCTTGATGCTCACCATCCCTACACGATCATTGAAGACAAATGGGTACATAAGCAAATGCGGTGAAGAAAACTGATGGTGCCCAGCTATCAAAAGATATAGCATCTGGGGCCTTAAAGGCTTGAAGGTAAACAAGCAATCATCTAGCTCTGAAACAACAAAGCCCACATTGAAGAAGCACACCAGCCTACATGATCACAAGGTGTCGAAAGGATCAGGGATCAGTCATCAAAGAACAAAAAATCATATCATTGTGAATGAGGGGGAGTACAGATTGGGGACCCAAAGCCCAGCTGTAGGCAACCAGACATTCCCTTATGGAAGAGTCGTGAGGAGGAGACCAGCCAGTCAGGGTGCAGTATAACAATAATGAAACATACAACTGTCCTCTAGTTTCTAAATGCTTCTTTCCACCCCACTCCATCCCCACTATCATGATCCTAATTCTACCTTACAAATCTGGCTAGACCAGAGCATGTACACTAGTACAGATAGGAACTGGAAACACAAGGAATCCAGGACAGATTAAACCCTCAGGACCAATAATGAGAGTAGTGATACCAGGAGGGGAAGTGGAAGATGCGGGGAGAAAGGGGGAACCAATCACAATGATGTACCTATAACCCCATCCCAGGGGGATGGACAACGGAAAAGTGGGTGAAGGGAGATGTCGGACAGTGTAAGACATGACAAAATAATTTTTAAATTATCAAGGGTTGGGGAAGGGGGAGAAAATGGCAACTAGATAGGACTCTTCCCTCCGGAGTTCCTGCTGCCAGACCAAAAAATCAGGAGGTAAGGCAAAAGAAATGGGGAGCTGGAGTCCTCATATTAGAACTAGGGTACCAGGGTTTCTCCTGAACCCCTTTTTGTGTGGGATTTCCACTCACAAAGCAAACCAAGAACGCTTTAAAGCACTCTAGCTTTGACAAGACCACAGGCACCGGCTGTGCCCTTGCCGGGGAATAGGGATTTCAGCAGGCAGACGCCCGAGAGGGGACAGAATCCCAGACACAAGGGGAACCTCACTCCGGAGCTCTCCGTGTGGTTGGCTGCCTTGAGCCCACGGCCAGAGGAGTGGTGGCGGGTAGCCATAATTTAGAGTAAAAGAAAAAATATTGTATTACCTTACGAAGATCGTGGTGTGGGAGAAAATAAGCGGAAAATTGGGTGTCCAGGGAGCAAATGTAGTTCCAATTGGCCGAGAAAGAAATAACCCCCAGAATAAGCTGGATTTCCCCCTCTGGGGACCAGCCTGACAGCCCCCAAATCGGAGCACATCACAAGCAAAAAACAAAAGGGGTGAAATATATATTATTGGTTTAAAACTCAAACCCAAGTCTGGTTGCTCAGCTCCAAGGAGCACATAAGCGGAAGCCCTTAACATAAATCAACATAAGAAGCAACCTAGCTAAGGAATGCCAGAACTCAGCTGCAGGGCTGGGTGGCTTTTAGCATAACAAAGACCCGCTATAACAAGAGTCAGCTTTAAACAGCAAGGAGCTATAGCCCAGTGACTGTGAGAGACAATTACACTTGAGTATAATCTAGCTGGCCAGGGAGATAAAAAAATAAAATAAAATCCTCAGGCTCAAAGGGTTTGCTTTTTAACTTTTTTGTCTCCTCTTTGACTCTTTCTTGGTCTCTCACATTCTACTGATAACCTCCAGATCACTCCTCTTAGCCTAGGGCATTTATACCTGTGCCACACGCAGCTAGGTGAGCTCCACCAGGTGTAGCTAGATAAACTGGGAAAAGCCCTGCTGATTCCCACCAGGGGATACTTTGCTCAACTTCTTACCTGGCAATTCCTGCCTGTGTGCCTGGGGGCATAAGGCAGCTAGGCCAATACTCCTCAACCCTCTAAGCTGCTGCAGGAACCTCTGCCCAACCTCCACAACACCAAAGCAGGCAACCCTTCTGGGTCACTCCGCTGAGAGGGAAGCCACAGGAGGATAAAGTGGTAGGTTAATTCCATAGTGAAATAAGCTGTAGGCAGTTCGAAGAAGCACTCCTACAAGTCTCCCAGAGAGAGCCAGTGCTCTTCGACTCCCAGGAAAACGGCACCTGGTTCATCTAAAACAACACAACCCAAACAACCATCAGCCCCAACGACCTCAACGAAAAAAATGGGAGAAACAAAAGGCAATGCCAGAAGATGTTCTGAACATAATGACATGCATAGAGGAAGCAGACATTGAGCTGCCACAGAAAGAAATTTTCAGAATGCTACTTGGAGTCATAGAGGATATGAGAGAAACAATACAGAAAAAGGATGAAATGAAAGAAGAGGTTAAAGCCATAAATCAAAGAGAAATACAGGAGCTGAGGGAGGCGATAACAAAAACCAGTAGCACACTCATGGACCTCGAGAAGCGACTGGAGGAATCAGAGAACCGCATCAGTGACTTGGAGGACAGCCAAGCAGACTTTAACAAATGTGAACAAAAATCTAATAAGATCATCAGAGAAGCTGAAGAAAACTTAAGAGCTATATCTGATGCTATGAAGCGGAACAACATTAGAATTATTGGCTTAGCGGAAGAAGACACAACAAAGAAGTCATCTGCAACAATAGTGAGAATTCTTGGAGGAAAGCTTCCCCAGCTTAGTGAATGAAAACCAGGCAACCATTCAGGAGGCTGAAAGAACCCCAGCACTACTGGTTCCCAAGAAGAAGTCACCAAGGCACATAATAGTTAAATTCTCCAACTTTGAGGAAAATAAAAAAATCATGAGAGCAGCTAGGGGAAAACAAGCAATCATATATAAAGGTTCCCAAATAAGAATATGCTCAGACCTATCAGCAGAAGCTATGAAGAAGAGGAGAGAGTGGAGTAACATATTCAAAAAATTGAAGGAAAACAATACAAACCCAAGAATACTCCACCCAGCCAAATTATCGATCAAGATAGATGGAGAAGTAAGAGTCTTTCCAGACAAGGAAAAACTCAAAGAATACATTAGAAGAAACCCAGCCCTACAAAAGATCCTTCCTGACCCAGTATGGGCAAAAGAACAACACTCACCAAGCATAAATAAGAGACCACTACATAGAACAACCTCACCCAGAGGGCAAAAAAGAGAAAACAGACCTAAAGACAGCATTGACTTACATATAGAAAGGCTTCAAAGGCTGCTGAGGTAAGCTTTAAAAAAAAGGCAAATGGGCATAGAGAAAAAGCTATGGTATACAAACATTCCTGCGGTGAGGACCAATTGGTGTGGTGGGGACCAGACCAAATATAGGGATACAGATGGTAAACAACTAAAAAAGGAGGTGGGGAAAGGAAAAAAAGGGTAGAGGGCACAGGGCACTAACCCACCCAAGGGGAGGGTATTGTTTGTGTCTCCACAGGAAAAGAGGGACCAGACTTCAACCCGATGCTCCAAGATGTGAATGCAACATGCCAGCGTGGAATAGGGAACCAGTGGAGAGGTCTGGGGGCCGGGCCCAATCCCAACTACTAAGGGGACATCTGCCCCTCCCCTCAAAAGAATTTATATCAAAGGACAGCACTGAATCTACGGCTCTGGAAAAGGGACATATCTGATCGGAGCACATGGGAGCAGATGAAGGGGGAAGAGGAGAGAGTGGAACACATCATGGCCCTCTAGGCCAGGAGGTCGATGTTCCCAATTAGAAGAGCCAGTCAACAGAAAGGACCACATGGTCGGCCCCACTATGAGACACGACGTCCCTCACTGATCCATAGCCCTACAGGCGACAACACCGGAGACACAGTGAGGGAATTGCACCTGATCAGATCTGCCACACCGAGGCAAAACATCAAGGGGGTGCAACAGAACAGCAAGGGAATGGAGCGGCGAGGTCCCCAGGGAAAGCTGAAGGTGGACTTTGGTGTGAGGGCATGGTGCCCCAACAGACTGGACTGGAAAACACTCCTAAAGGCCAACAAACAATGCTTGAACTAATTACAAGGTTTTCTTTCTTGTTTTGTTGTACATTGTTTCTTGGTTGCGGTCTGTCTTGTTTTTGTGCATGTTATTATCTCCGCAGATCAGTCTAAATAAGATAGGCTGGATGAACAATTGGAGGAGAAAACAACGGGACCGATAGTCCCATGGGGACATGGGAGACGGGGAGGTGGGGGGAAAGTTAATAATGTTAATAAACCCAGGGACAAGGGAACAACAAGCAATCCAAATCGGTGATGAGAAGGGTGTGGGGGGCCTGGTTGGGAATGATCAAGGGTAATGTAACAAGAGGAATTGCTGAAACCCTGGTGGGGACTGAGCATGATAGTGGGATAGGAGGGAAGTCAAAGGAAATAGAGGAAGGAGCTGGGAGGCAGAGGGCATTTATAGAGGTCTAGATAAAGACTTGTACATATGCAAATATATTTATACATGAGGGTGGGGAAATAGATCTATGTGCATATACTTATAAGGTTAGTATTAAGGTAGCAGAGAGGCATTGGGCCTCCACTCAAGTACTCCCTCAATGCAAGAATACTTTCTTCTATTAAATTGGCATTCTATGATGCTCACCTTCCGGACACAACTGCTGAAGACAAAGTGGGTGAACAACTAAATGTGGTGAAGAAAGCTGATGGTGCCCAGCTATCAAAAGAAACAGCATCTGGGGTCTTAAAGGCTTGAAGGTAAACAAGTGGCCATCTAGCTCAGAAGCCATAAAGCCCACATGGAAGAATCACACCAGCCTGTGTGACCACGAGGTGCTGAAGGGATCAGTTATCAGGGATCAAAGAACAAAAAAATCGTATCATTTTATGCTCACGTCCTGATATGATCGCTGAAGACAAATGGGTGCATAAGCAAATGTGGCGAAGAAAGCTGATGGTGCCCGGCTATCAAAAGATATAGCATCTGGGGTCTTAAAGGCTTGAAGGTAAACAAGCAGCCATCTAGCTCAGAAGCAACAAAACCCACATGGAAGAAGCACACCAGCCTGTGCGATCATAAGGTGTCAAGGGATCAGGGATCAGGCATCATCAAAACAAAAATCTTACCATAGTGAATGAGTGGGGGAGTGCAGAGTGGAAACCCAAAGCCCATTTGTAGGCCACTGGACATCCCCTTACAGAAGGGTCTTGGGGAGGAGACGAGACAGTCAGGGTGTGACGTATCAACGATCAAAAATGCAACTTTCCTCTAGTTCCTAAATGCTTCCTTTCCCCCGCTCCCACTGTCATGATCTGAATCCTACCTTGCAAGTCTGACTAGACCAGAGGAGGTACACTGGTACAGATGGGAACTGGAAACACAGGGAAGCCAAGGTGGATGATCCCCTTGGGACCAGTGGTATGAGTGGCAATACTGGGAGGGAATAGGGAGGGTGGGTTGGAAAGGGGGAACCTATTTCAAGGATCTACATGTGACCTCCTCCCTGGGGGACATACAACAGAAAAGTGGGGGAAGGGAGACATGGGACAGAGCAAGATATGACAAAATAATAATTTGTAAATTATCAGGGGTTCATGAGGGAGGGGAGTGAGGGGAAGGAGGGGAAAAAATGAGGACCTGATGCCAGGGTCTTGGGTGGAGAGCAAATGTTTTGAGAATGATGAGGGCAACGAGTGTACAAATGTGCTTTACACAATTGATGTATGGATTGTGATGGGAGGTGTATGAGTCCCTAATAAAATAATTTTTAAAAAGGAAAAAAAATTATCAAGGGTTCATGAGGGAGGTAGGATGGGAGAGGGAAGGGGGAATGAGGAGCTGATACCAAGGGCTCAAGTAAAAAGCAAATGTTTTGAGATTGATGAGGGCAACAAATGTACAAATGTGCTTGACACAATGGATGTATTGTGATAAGAGTTGTATGAGCCCCCAATAAAATGATTTAAAAAGAAGAAGTCATCTCATATCCAGGAGGCAGCACAGCCCAGCCCAGCTCAAGTCCATCGGTCCAACACTAGCCGGAGTGGCCTTCAGACTCAATTAGTTGCAGGCTGATGATGCAGAGTGATGAAGCCCAGTGCAGGAAGATCACAGGCCTATGGGTGCAAAGTCGCATGGATCCGTGCTCAGTGAAAACATGGCAGGGTGCAGACAGCTCAGGGTCGAACAGGCCATGCAAGGTCACCACTGGGAGCTGGCACAGCATTCCAGCAAACAAGGTCAAGGGGCAGAGAGAGTGTGGGTGGGGTGGGGTAGTGTCTCTCTTATAAAGAGACCACGCTTCCCAAGAGGCATCATCAGGCTGTGACCTAATTGACAGGTTGGACCCCACTCCTGCACACAAGTGCCAGTTAGCAGAAAATCTCCCCGCCAGGGTCCCCAACAACAACATAAGCTTAGACAATGTCAACTCTTTCAAGAAAAGAAATCAGAATTAAGTCCAAGTGTGAAAATTAAAAATTACGTAGAGGGAGAAAATAAAACTAGAACAAGTTTGAATGTTCAAAAAGGAGTGGACTCTCATGAACATCACAAAATCCAGGAAAACAAGGTATCAGTCGCCTCCCTGGTCCAGCTGTATAGTACTCTCCCCTCCATCTTTGGCTGCATGTTCTTTGAGCTTTCCTTCAGAAGACCATTTCGTAATTCTGTTTTCTTTAGACCACGCATTCTCGCACTAGTTACACAGTAGAATCGCCGGGGGAATTTTTAAAACACAACTACCTGAGCCTAATCCCACATGCCATCCCAACTGACTCAGAGAGTCTGTGGGCAGATATAGGCATTGCTAGTGTTTACAGACAGCCGGTGAATTGCAGCTGGAGCTGAAAACCCCTGAGCTGGCTTGCCTCCAGGCCGCCCACGCTCCCTGCTGTGACTTCTGACTCACACTGCAGATGGCAGATGCAGGGTGAGATGTCAGAAGCCAAAGCTTCTGGTGACAAACAGCTCAGACAGTGACCCAGAAAACCCACACTAGATCAAAAAGGGTCGGATCGTGTTGTGAGGTAGTTTGGATCCCCCTGCTTGCTTCCCCCTACCCCTGACACCGTCCTCTGCACAGGGCAGAGTTCCAGGCACAAGCTAGCTCAGGGCAACCAGGGGTCACCAAGTCTGTTCTATGCAGAGACCCTGATGAGATCAGAAGCAAACGCTGCCCGGTAGGTCCTGCCTCAGCCTCACAGCCATAGACTTGTGCCCACTGTGGCACCCCCTTTGGGAATAAAGCTTTATTTTCAATGTCAAGGCGGCATGGCCCATGTCATCCGGTGGGTGTGAAACCAGTCCCTTGTGAGATGCAAAAAGCGCCTCAGGAGGAGAGAACAGGTAGTACGAAAAAGGGGACTGATGGCATCTGGACCACTCCAGGGAAGCAAGGAGCGCCAGGGAATGAGTGGAGGATTTTCCCCCCCAGAGCCGACCGAAATAGAACCACCACCTCCCTGAATTTAAACTCTTAGCCTCCTGGTCTGTGAGAAAATAACTTTCTGTTTGCTAACGCCACCCACGTTACAGACGATTCGGTTACCACAACAGGAAGACTCGGATGAAAGGTACATCCCAGAGGCATGCAGATAGGATGTCTGAGTCAAGACAGGACAGAACAGCTGTGCCCAGATGTCCCCACGTGGCACCCAGAAGGGCTACAAAATAGAGAAATACCTGGTTTATAGTCCCTCTAAAGCACCACATAACTCATCACTCAGAATTCATACCACCAACCTCTCCGCTAGCAGATGAGAACTTTAACCACTGGGCCATCACGACTCTCATCAGAGTGGGGTGGGTCCTAAACCTGATCACTTCTGAGTTCTAAACAGATCAGAGTGGTGAGAGTTGGGGTGTGTGTGGGGGCGTGGGGAGTGGAGGGACTGCCAGGAATGTCAAAGAACTCCCAGGGCTCTGCACAAGGAACTATCCTACCCCAGAACCAGGCCCCCAATCGGAACATAGAACCTCCATTTCTGGTCTGTAAAGCCACCCAGTTGTGGTTTTTGGAATACTCCCTCTCCCCAGCCCTTCATTCCTTACCTCTGTCATCCAGGTGAGTGTTACACATCCTGACTGTACCAAAGAAGACTCTCCTGGGCAGAGCCTGGAGTTGTCCCCAAGGGGCCATTCTTCTGCATAACTTGTAAGTCAGGGAGCCCTTTCCCCAAGCCAGATCACACAAACTGAGCCCAAGGTTGAGCAACCAACTCACCACTGCTACCTGACAGTCTTGGGTTTAGCACTAACAGTCCCATCCCACCCCACACCATGCCCCAAGGAAATTCCTCAGCCCCTGGCAAACCAGGCCAGTTGTTTAACCTGTGAAGCATGGTTCCCTTTAGCCACAGCATTGGTTAAAGACACAGGCATGGTCTTTAGGATACCCCAAGCTGGTCTTTAGGCTATAGGAGGCTCCAGGGGATTCGTGCTCTGGTGAGTTCCACAGAAAATCAGCCCTTGATGTGTGCAGGACTGTGTGAGTCTACAGTTTATTAGTCCCGTTTTCCAGGTAAGCAACCTGAATACCTGTGCTGACTTATTCACAGTTGCAAAGCTACTGAGCAACAAATCCTTGGAGGGCAGGATGGAGAATCCAGCAGGGTGCAGAGCCCTGCATCATTTTTAGTTGCTAATGTTTTTAACCTCACAAGTCAAATATTAATACATTTTCATGGTAAACCAAAGAAACAGAATTCAACATACCATATATACTCGTGTAGAAGCCGAGTTTTTCAGCACAAAAAATGTGCTGAAAAACTGGGGTTCGGCTTATACACAGGTCAGTGGCATGAATGGATGTCATCTGGTCAAGCCTGACTAACAAAAGGAGGAAATCTCATGAAGCCTAACATAGAGTTAATAGCAATGTGGGTTCAAGATGCATGGGAAGACATTCCAGAAGACATGGTGTGACGTGCCTTCCAGAAATGTAGTATTAGTAATGCTATGGATGGCAGTGAAGACTGCGCTTTGTATGAAAATGACAGCAGTGATGATGATGACGGCGATCTCAGTGAGGACAGCATCTATGATGACCTCACACCAGCTGAAGCTCTGCACCGGGATACGGATGATGATGAGGAATCCAATTTTGAAGGATGTTAACTCTTTACATTTTAGCTTGGTTGCTGATTGAGCTCAGGGAATAGTACTCTTAAGGTATCATTGCTGACACCTTATTGGTATTTTTTAACCTATTTTCTACTTACTGTGCTGGTTTACTAATGTTAAATAACTTGTCCTTTTATTTATGTTTTTTATTTAAAATAAATATTTAAATACATTACCCCACTGATGTCTCAATTTTTAGTCATTTTAGTTTCATTTGTTTTGATTATTGAAACTCACCAATAGCTTCTGCATTTTCCACCCTAGGCTTCTACTCAAGTCAATCAGTTTTTCTGGTTTCCCAGGTAATAATTAGGTACCTCGACTTATACTCGGGTCGGCTTATATTCGAGTATATACGGTATATGCATCGAGCAATGAAATACCTCCACTCTGCACTACTGCCGCCAGGTCAGCTCTGATCACGGTGACCTCAAGTTCAGCAGAATGAACTTGTGCCCTCTTCATGGCCTTTGAAATGCTTGAGTCCCTTGCTGTGGCCACTCTGTATTCTGAGTGCCTTCCTACATCTGAAACTCAGCCAATGAAAAGCTTCCAATTCTGTGTGTCACAGTGTTGGAAGATGAGTCCCCGAGAGTGGAAGCTTTTCATTGGCTGAGTTTCAGATAGAGATCACCAGACTGAATCAAAAAGCCCCTCGGAAGCCTGCCCACAATGGGTGACATACTGGTATTTGAAATCCTGGTGGCGTAGCTTCCAGCAACATCCAATCTGCCATATTATGACAAACCAGTATACAAGTGGCACTTGAATGTGCTGCTGCTGCTGTTATTAGGAGCCAGCCAATTGGTTCAAACTCAACCCCAAGGACAACAGAAGGAAACACTGCCCATCCTCACAACTCTTCATTCCTATGTCGGAACCCATTGTTGCATTCACCGCGTTCATCCATCTTCTTCCTCTTCTTCTCAGACCTTCTGCTTCACCAAGCACTGCGTCCTTTTCCAGGGACCGGACCCTCCTGATGGCATGCCCAAGGTTCCTGAGACCAACAGAAACACAGTGCATGAGAGGATGCCTTCCTTGCTTCCAAGGAGCCTTCTGGCTGAGCTTATTCCAAAACGGATTTATTCATTCTTTGGTTCCATCCAGTGCCATCGAGTCAATTAGAATTCAAAGTGATTCTGTATAGGCTTTCCGAGACTATAAATCTCTACGGGAACAGATAGCTTCATTGTTCTCCTTTAGAGCAGCTGGTGGGTTTGAACTGACGACCTTGAGCTCAGGAGTCCATTGCACCACCAGGACTGATAAGTCTCTTGGCAGTCCATGGTATATTTAATATTCTCTGCCTACATCACAATTCAAAGACATCCATTTCTTCTTCCATCTCCTAATTCATCCTCTGCCTCTCGAATGTGTATAAGGTAATTAAAAATACAATGACTTGGGTCACACACACCTTAGTCTCCAAAATGGCATCTTTGCTTTTTAACATCAAAATTAATTTTTGTTGTTGTCCATTTTACAGCAGATATACCCAATGTGATACACCATTTGATTTCCTAACTGCTAACTTCATGGGCATTGATTGTGGAGCCAAGTAAAATTAAATCCTTGACATCGAGCTTTCTTCCATTAATTACTGTATTAGTTCAGTTATAAGGATATTTATATTTGTCTTCTGCTGTTGAGCTATAATCAAAATTAAAGGCTGTAGTCTTTGATCTCCATCAGCAAGCACATCAAGATAGGTCCCTGGGTAATGCAAACAGTTCCGGTTTTGCTACTAATCAAAAGGTTAGTGGTTCGAGCTCACTCCAAGGCACCTTGAAAAGATGAGTTTCTGTTGCCTTCCAAAACATCAGTCCTGAAGACCCTGTGGAGAACAGTTCTGCTCCAGCACAGCTGACTCAGGAGGACTCAATGACACTGGGGTTGGGCTTGGCTTATACAGAATGGAATGAGCATGGCCACCTGCTACCTAGAAATGCAAGTTCATGTCCTCTCACTGGTATCTTTCGTTCTTCCTTCACACGCATCTTTCCTTCTGCTTATAAACATGCTTAGGTGTTACCCAACTTAAAAAAAAAAAAAAAGAGCATCAATTTCCTCTTACCTCCCACTTCCTCAAGTCACCACCAGGCTTCTCAGCTCTGCCTCCTCACACCCACTCACTCTGAGACAGCGCAGAGCTGCGCCATCGGCTTCAGAGGCTGCCATCGTCCTGGGAGCAGCGTGCCACGTCCTTCTTCCACCCCGAGGCTGGTGGCTTCCCACTGCCGATCCTCCGTTCGCACAGCTCTTCCCTTCACCACCTCCGCTATGGCTTCCCGGACACCGCCTTAGACTGGCACTTTCTAGAAGTCACTCCTGTCCCCAGTCGCCACACCCTGGGCCCTGAACACCTCTCCCATCCTCTTCTTCAGCAGCATTTGGTCAGCATCTGCTAACCAGTCCCTTCTTCCCGAAAGTTCTCTTCACCTTCCCCACTCTCTGCCGTATCTTGTGAACATTTGTGTTCCTATTGTGTTTCGTGATAAGCTCCTGGAGACAGAGCCTGTGTGGTCATTGGACATCCTTGGGAATGGCCCAGGCTTTGTAGAGGTACACTAAATATGTTGTGCCCAGCTATTGGAATGCATTTGTTTTCAGCTCTAGCTACCTACCCTAACCTCATGAAGAGTTCTCTTCCCGTTCATCAAAGATAAAGCGTTATGAGTGTCTTAATGGGGATGGAGTCACTTGACATGAATGGCGATTGTTTGACTAATGACTACTATTGAATTATGTGGTGGGAAAATTGTTGAATTGACAAGTGTTTTGTTTTCTATATGACATCACGATCTGTTTAAAAATTTTTTTGAGAATTAGGTTCAGCAAAAAAAAAGAATTAGGTTCAGCATCTCTTCATTACTCGTCCATCAGACCTTAGAATGTGCCCAGGGGGGTCATTTCCCAGGTCGGAGAGGGCTTCAGCAGCTACAAAGGCATGTGAGCTAGATCAGAGAAGGACCTATTTGATTTTTACGCAGCCCTGGAAGTAATCAGAAGGCTTCGAGGAGTCATCTCCTGAGTTTCCTGGGTGTTCATAGTGCTTACTGTTACTTTCACAGTGAGCTAAGTAACTTTTGATACTATGTGGTTATCACATAATAACCACATGTCTTTTTCTCCGTCACTGGTGAAAAATACGGAGGATTTTAACCACTGGTAAAAGTGTCTTCACACATAAACCACATAGGAGCAAGTAAGATGTGCACTACCTGGCTATTTCAACTAAGTGAGATGAACACAAACAACCATCCAACTGCTGGGCTAACTAAGTTAGGTCAGCCAAGAGATAGTACTCTGGGAAATGAATTAGATCTATTGATTCATTTCCCAGTACTCCCAAGCCAGCCTGTGTCCAGCTCCAGTTTCAAAGTGAGCTCCAAGCTGTGTTTACCTAACTAGGCTCCAGGTCTTCCCAGGGCTGCTGGCATGTCCTGTGCCAGCTGACCTTTCCCCAGAGTCAGTGGAACTGCTTCCAGGAGGGTGGAACCTACCCAGTAAGGTGCCTGGGACAGGAACTGGTCAGCTGAAATCAAATCAAATCTCTGGGGTCAAGTCTCTTCAATGTCATTATTTGGGAAGAGGCCCCCCTCTCCTCTCCAAGAGGAGCTCAGACCTTCCCTGTCCAAGGGTCCAAACACCAACCCAGCAACCCCACAAAACTATCAACAAAACACCAAAACCTAAGATGTTAAGGGGGAAAAATGTATGGAGATTTTCTTTAAGAACATACAAAAAGACGTGGGTGAAGGGAGACGTCAGACTGTGTAAGATATGACAAAGTAATAATAATTTATAAATTATCAAGGGTTTATGAGGGAGGGGGGAGCAAGAGGGAGGAGGAAATAAATGAGGAGCTGATACCAAGGACTCAAGTAGAAAGCAAATGTTTTGAGAATGATGAGGGCAACAAATGTACAAATGTGCTTGACACAATGGATGGATGGATGAATTGTGATAAGAGTTGTACAAGTCCCCAGTAAAATGATTAAACAAGAAGAACATACAAAAAGACTGTAAGAAAGGTTAACTGTGTTTGGGGATAATACATCAATTCTCGCCAAATTGCGTTTTAATTCAGTAGTATACCAACTTCAGAAACACAAACATGATCTGTGTAGGTGTAGGAACACCTTGATGAAACGATAGTAACATTGAACTGGAAAAGATTGACTCTGAGATAGCTGGGAAATTGTGAAAGCATATAAGGAGGGGCTAGTAGCTCTTTGTAAGGACCCCTAGTGACACAATAGTCAAGCGTTCAACTGCTAACCGAAAGGTCAGCCATTCAAACCCACCAGCCACTCCACAGGAGAAAACAAACAAACAAAAACTAGTGATTTGCTCCCATAAAGAAAACCCAAAACCCACTGCCACGGAGGTGATGTCAACGCATCATGACTCTTGAAGACAGAGAAGATGCTAATCTTTACAGGAGCAGAAGAGCTTATCTTTCTCCCTCAGAGCTGCTAATGGTTCCTCACTGCTGCTGTCAGAGTTAGCTGCCCAGCCCGTAACTGACTGTACCACCAAGCGCCTTAAAATACTACGGAAGCCAGCCCACTGCACTTTTCTTCCAAAGAGCACCTGGTGGGTTTGAACCTGTGATCTTTCTGTTAGCAGCCATGCACTAACAAATTCTATGGAGTAGTTTTACTCTGTCCTTTAGAGTCGTTATGAGTCAGAATCAATGAAGTAGCACACAAAGACAACAGCAGCAGCACTACTGCATAATAAAACTGAAGTGATTAGTACTAGTCAGAAATAGATACTAACTCAGAAATAGAGAGGAAAATTAGAGAAATAAGTATAGACATTATGAGATCTAAATAACTATTGTTTATTTATTATGTAGAAATAGTAGCTTTTCCATACAGTAGATCGGTATGGAAAATAAATGATGTTGGAATACCTATAAGTTGTAATAAAAAAGATAAAAATACTAAGATCCTAACTTCATTTGAAAATAAGTAACTGATTGGTCAAATCTGAACATAAAAATCCTAAATGTGAAAACATAGAAGAAAATAAAAGTGAATTTGTTAAGAGTATTAAATTATAGAAAAACTTCTTGGCAAAAAGAAAAATACATGGAAAAGCATAAAGGAAAACAATAATAAATTAAATCACATTAACTATTAATTCATTAAGAAGGTCTCAGAAAGGTTTTTTACACATGCTACAAAAAATTTAGAGGAAAAAAATTTAGAGGAACCAAAGAACTTTTAACATAGAGTAAAAAGTTAATCCATGCTATTAGAACACTTTAAAAATCAAAGGCATCAAAAATGGCAAAGAAGTCAAACTTTATTGCAGTTGATATGATTTTTATATATAGAAGAGTTTAAAATACTCGACAAGAAATGTTTTGGAAATAATGAAAAGATTGGGCAACTTGGCAAAGTATAAGATGAGCAGACAAAAATTGATCGAATTTTTGTACACTAATGTACACTGAAAAGGAAATCAAGAAAACAATACCACTTACAATAACCACCACAAGACAATACTTCAGAAACCTAACCAAGGAAACAAAAGACCCACACAAAGAAAACAAAAAAACACAACTACAAGAAACCAACAGAGACCTAAATAAATGGAAGGCTAGTCCATGTTCATGGATAGGAAGACTTAATATTGTGGAGAGCTCAATACTAGACAAAGTAATCTGTAAAATAAATATAATGCAATTCCTGTCTGGATGTCAGCATCATTCTTTAAAGAGATGGAAAAACTATTCACCAAGTTTACACAGACAGTAAAGAGGCCCAGGATCAGAAACACTAGTAGAGAAGAAGAAGAAATTGGGAGGCCTCGCACTTCCCAACCTGCTATGCCACTGCAGTCGTCAAAACAGCCTGGTACTGTACAGTGATAGAAACCTGGACCAATGGAATAGAAATAAGGCCATCCACCTGTAGACAACTGGTTCTGACAAAGGGGGATAAAATACATTAAATGGTGAAGAAATAGTCTCTCCAACAAACGGCACTGAAATGTTTGGATTTCCACTCTCAGAAGAATGAAACAGGACCCATTTCTCACTCTGTACAAAAAAATGAATTCAAGATGGATTAAAGAGCTACATGAAAACCATCCTAGAACTAAAAGGATCATCAATGAAAAAATATGGACAAATTTAGGGTCCCCAATACATGGCATAAACACACTATCACAGCAAGAAACACACACACAGCAGAATAAAAATAGATGATCGGGAACTCCAAAAAGTAAGCCACTCATGAAAATCAAGACTTCTCCAGAAAGACTCCACACACTGGGGGAAAATATCTGGCAATGATATATCAGACACGCAACTAATCCCTAAAATCTATAGAAAACTCAAACATATGAACCAGAACAAAGGCAAGCAATCCAATTCTTTTAATGGGCAGAGAATGTAAACAGACATTTCACCAAAGAAGACATAGGGCAGCCAACAAAGGTAAAGCAATGCTCAAGATCACTTATTTGAGATGCAAATCAAAACAATGATGAGACACCATCACACACACACACACACACACACACACACACACACACACACTGATAGCAGAGTTTTAAGAAGCAGAAAATAACAAATACTAGTGAGGGTGCAGAGACACTGGAGTCCTAACATCTGTGATAGTGACATAATCTGGTGTCAACTTGAAACTGGTAAAGAGTGAAGAGGTGGAGTCTAGCCTGTCAATCAGGTCACAGCTTGAGGACCTCATTTAATAAATAGGTCACTGGATAAATAGGTCACTGGAGGTCAGACCCGCATTCTCTGCTTGGTCTTCCTGCTGACAAGACACAGGGAGCAACATTGATGGAGCCAGAGCCCTGGAGCTAGAGTAGGCACGTGGAGACCCCTGCCAGTGTAGAGATTCTTCCACTGCCACTGGATCCACAAGACTTTCCACCCACTGGCCTGTGATCTTCCTGTACTCAGTATCATTGCATGTGTTGCATGAGTCTGAAGAGGAATTTATAGATGAGTACTGGACAAATGGCTTAATATCAGACTTAGAGACTTAATCTGGGCTGAAATGTTTTCTTAATATACAATTGCTCTTTATATAAAGCTCTTTCTTACACACATACTGGACTAACACATGCCTCATAAAACAGTACAACCACTGTGTAAAATGGCATGACACTACTCTAACAATTAGAAATAGAAATACTATATTTGAAAAAAAACTCATTGTCATTGAGTGGATGCTAACTCACGGCAACCTTGTAGGACTGCTGGGTAGGACAGCCCCTGAGATTTCCAAGACTGTAACGGGAGTATAAGCCCCGTCTTTCTCCTGAGGAACAGCTGGTGGTTTTGAATTGCTGACCTTGCAGTTAGCAGCCCAATGAGTAACCAGTACACCACCAGGGCTCAACACAACAGTTCTTCTACTTGGTATATAACCTAAGAAATAAAGACGATCGGTACAGGTATATGCACATTGCAGCACTATTCAAAATGGTCAAAAGATGTAAGTAACCTGCATGCCCACCGGTGGGAGAATGGATAAATAAACTTTTGTTTATTTAAGGGATACTATGCATCACTAAAGAGCAGTGGTGGAACTGTGATACACCTCATGACATGCATAGAGCTGCTGAGTGAAGGGAATCCGTCACAAAAGGTTACTACATATTATATAAGACTGCTGTTATCTTTTCAAATTCAAGATAAAAGTTTTCATATCAAAGGAAATGGATTTTGATGGTTACCAAGGATCGTAGAGGGAGGGAGGGAAAGGCAAGTAATTGGCTAGCGGATAAACAGGTGTTTAACCTGGGTGAAAAGAAGGCAAGAGAGGGAGATGGGCAAAAGGGGGGTAGCGTAAGCCGTTAGGAAGGTTGCTAACTTGGTGAGTGCGAAAACTATCTGATATGTAACGCACCCCCCCCCACACACACACACATTCACAATAAGAGGATTGTTGTTATTGTTTTAGTAAGACAATAGATAAATTTTTTTAAGTGGCTCATTTTCCACTTTTTATCCTAGATGGTGCAAACTGTATACAAGTATAATATGAGAGAGCTTCAAGAAGTTCATGGAAACGCTGAATGAAAAGATAATCGAATTTTTCCATAAACTTTTAGAAGCCCCTTTGTATGCTACCACGTATCTTCTATAAAGGATATATGTTGTTGTTGGGTGGATCGAGTCAGTTACAGCTCAGCAATATGTGCAACAGAACAAAACACTGCCCAGTCCTGCACCATCCTCACAATTGTTCCTGTGCTTGAGCCCATTGTTGCAACCACTGTGTCAATCCATCTCAGTGAGGGCCTTGCTCTCCTTCACTGCCCCTCTGCTTTACCAAGCATGATGTTCTTGTCCAGAGACCAGGCACTCCTAAAAACAGGTCCAATGGATGCACGACAAAGTCTTTCCACCCTTGGCTCTAGGGAACAATCTGGCCACACTTCTTCCATGCCAGATTTATTTGTGCTTTTGGCAGTCTATGACACTTTCAATACTCTTCTCCAGCACCACAATTTAATATCTATTTTTCAGTCTTCCTTATTCATTGCCCAATTTTCAGATGTATATGAGGCGATAGAAAATATCATGACTATGATGCACCTTAGTCCTGAAAGGAACGTTCTTTTCAATAGTCTAATGACATTTATGCAGCAGATTTGCCCAGTGCAATGTGTCTGTTGTTCTTTTGACTGCTGCTTCTATGGGCATTGATTGAGGACCCAAGCAAGATGAAATCTTTGACAACTTCAATCTTTTCTCCATTTTTCATGATGTTACCTATTAGTCTAGTTGTGAAGATTTTGGTCTTTTTACATTGAGTTGTAAATCATACTGAAGGCAGCAATTATTTTTTAGTTTTATTGGCACATAATCATACAAATCAATAGTTCGATCATATTAAAAAGCTGTGTACAATTATTACCACAATCAATTTTATAAAATTTTCTTCTTTCTTGTACTCATTGTTATTAGCTCCTGTTTCCCCCCAACCTCCCATGCCATACCCCCAATGAGTTAGGTGGGGTTAACTAGAGAAACAAATCCAGTGACATATGTGTAAGAAAGAGTTTTATATCAAAAAATAATTTTATATCAGGAAAACATCCAAGTCCAGTCCAGATCAAGTCCATAAGTCCCAATACTAGTCCTTAAGTCCCTCTTTAGACTCACAGAGTCACGTGCAGTTATGCAAAGTGCAGGAAGATCAAACGTCGGTGGGTGAAAAGTCTTATCGATCCAATGGCAGTGGAAGCATTAATAGGAAGGTGAAGGCAGAGAGAGATGCGGAGGCTCCCAGGACCCTTCTTCTGAGAAGGTCACACCCACAAGAGGCACCATCAGCCTGTGACCTGATTGGCAGGCTAGATTCCACCCCTAAACCTTTATTTTTAATCATTTTATTGGGGGCTCAACAATTCTTATCACAATCCATACATCCATCCATTGTGTCAAGCACATATGTACATTTGTTGCCATCATCATTCTCAAAACATTTGCCTTCTACTTGAGCCCTTAATATCGGCTGCTCATTTCCCCCTTCCTCCCCACTGCCCCCTACCTCATGAACCCTTCATCATTCATAAATTATTATTATTTTGTCATATGTTACACTGTCTAATGTCTCCCCATGCCCTCTTCTCTGCTGTCCATCCCCCAGGGAGGAGGCTATACATAGATTATTGTAATCAGTTCCCCTTTTCTATCCCACATTCCCTCCACCCTCCAGGCATCACCACTCTCACCACTGGTCCTGGAGGAGTCATCTGTCCTGCATTCCCTGTGTTTCCAGTTGCTTTCTGTACCAATGTACATCCTCTGGTCTAGCCAGATTTGTAAGGTAGAATTGGGATCATGATAGTGAGGGCAGGAAGCATTTAAGAACTGGAGGAAAGTTATATGTTATATCGTGCTACCCTGCACCCTGACTGGCTCATATCCTCCCCACAACCCTTCTGTAAGGGCCTCCCCTAAGCTTTTATAACTTCAAGTTGACATCAAATTATGTAACTGCCATGCCCAAGAAATCATTGAACCAGTTACTATCTCTATAGATTTACCCATCCTGGATTCCGCATACAAAAAAATAAAAAATAAAATAAAAACACCCCTAACAATAATAATAAGGAAGAAAAAACTCAGTAGAAAATATAAAAAACTAGAACAAGTCAAAAATGAGTGGAAGGGAGATCAAATGATAAGATGTTAAATTTTAACTAACTGCATCTACCATCCTCCACTTTCCAATGCACTCTGCATGATAACCATGCTATTCACATACTCGGTCTATGGTCAGAGGGGAGTCACCAGAGGTGTAATCCATGTGTATTTCCCGTTCATATTTTTTTAACTGAAAAGATTTTTAAATGCATAAAATGGGAGATCAAATGATAAGATATTACATGTCTGCTGTGATAGGTAAGTTTATTGTGCCAACCTGGTCAATAGGAACATGTGGGATTAATAAGGTCACAGTTTGATTGGAGGGCAAATAGGTATATGACTCAGCAAGGCCTGCCCCTTGCTCTCTTGATCTCTGGTGATCGTACCAGCATGCTGCTGCTGCTTTAGCTAATTCTCTGCCTCAACTTGTGACACCCAACCCATGGATCATGTAGCTAGAGTTTAAGGCTCCTTCGAGACCTGTTTCTCCTGCTGGTGTGTACATCGCTTGAGCTTGAGGCTGGTGGGTCCTGTCTCTTGCATTGCTTGAGTTCGATAACCCATTTAGGCCTGTTTCACTAAGCTCCTGAGCTGCTGACTGTTGGTGACCCACCCTGGTGTTTGCTGCCTTTGGGCAGACTCTGCCTGCATTGCCTGAGGGAAGACTCGGCTGTTTCCTTGACCTTGGACCCAGCATCCCTTCGAGAACTGAAGGACTTCCAGTATATTAACTGTTCCATGGAAGTGAGCTGAACTGAGTCCTCTGTACTGCTGTGTGGACTAATTAGCTGTTATATTCCTTCGTCTGTTTAAATCTATCTATCCATACCTATATAATCATAAGTGTCCTGGTTTTTCTCCAGAGAACCCTGACTCACACAGCTACCATAATCTACTTCACAATGCACTCTGCCTGATTACAAGGCTATTCACATCCCTTAACTCTGGTCAGAAGGGGTTCACCAGAGGCTTCATCTATGTGTGGATGCTCTAAAAGGACTTTGGGCTTCCACTGTTGTCCCAGGGGAAAGACATCATATTTGGTAAAGTGGAATGAGAGCAAAAAAGGGGAAGAACTTCAGTGAGGTGTACTGACACAATGGCTGTATCAATGGGCTCCAGCATAGGAATACCTGCGGGGATGGCACAGGACCATGCAGTGTTTTGTTCTATTGTACATAGGTTGCTAGGAGTCACAGCCAATTCAATGGCATCTAACAACTCTTGTTCATATCCTCTGCAAACCACATGTTCACGCAATTTAAGATCTGATACCATTTCCTTCTTCAGATTTGGATGATATTATTTACAATCCTTGGATCACACAGGCAGGTGTGCTTCTTCCATGTGAACTTGATTGATGCCTCACTTAGATGGCTGCTTGTTTGAAGAAAAGCCTTTTAGACCCCAGATGCTGTTCTTTCTGATAGCCGAGCACCATCTAGTTTCTTTGTCACACTTTGCTACAGCACTCATATCTTCCATGAGTTCTACATGAGTTCTACATGAGGACTAGCATCCAGAAGGAAGGCTGCAATCTTTCATCTTTATTACAAGTGCCTCAAGTCCTCCTCCCTTTCAGCAAGCAAAGTTGTGTCACCAGCATATTGCAGATTGTTTAATAAGTCTCCTATCTTGATGCCACATTCCTCTTGCAATCCACCTTCTCAGATGATTTGCTCAGCATACAAATCGAATACGTGTGGATATAACCCTGATGCACATCCTTCCATGAAGTGTTCCCTTATTCGAACAACTGCCTTTTGACCACCGTACAAGTTCCTCATACGCACAATGAAATGTTCTGAAATTTCCATAATTCTCAAAACTATCCATCGTTTATCTTCAGTCAAATTCCTTGGCATGACCGATAAAACACAAGTAAACATATTTCTGATATTCTCTGCTTTCAGCCAAGATCCATCGAACATCAGCAATGATATCCCTTATTCCATATCCTCTTCTGAATTGGGCCTGAACCTCTGGCAGCTCTCTGCCAATGTCCTGCTGCAACCATTATTGGCTGATCTTCAGCAGACTTTGAGTTGCACCTGATACTAATGATGTTGTTCTATAATTTGTGCATTCTGTTGAGTCACCTTTCTTTGGAATTAGCACAAATATGAATCTCTTCCAGTCAGCTGGCCAAGTAGCCATCTTCCAAATCTCCTGGCCTAGACGAGTGAGTGCTTCCAGTGCTTCATCAGCTTGTGGAAACATTTTAATTGGTATTCCATCAATTCCTGAGGCCTTGTTTTGGGATAATGCTTTGGACTTCGGAGCAGCACAACTTAGATTTCCCAGTGGATATACTGCTACAACCACTGCTGACTGAGTTTCAGCAAAATCTTGCCATCAATGTTCCTTAATTGGGGTTTAGAAAAGTGACATTATGTAGCACTCACTGAAGGGCATGGGCAGCTCTCTATAATGAAATCATCTACAATTCTCGAGGGAAACATATTTATTTCACAATCAATGAGATAATAAAAAAATTGCATATAGTTTGAGGTCAGATTTTGCTCCCAAATGAGTTACAAACACACCTATGATTTTCAAAGATTTTTGCAATTTTGAAGGATTGGGGATTTGGGCTTGTGCTGGTTCTATTATTATATTTTCTCATGGCTTAGTTTGTTTGTTTAAAAATAAATCCTTCAGTCCGGTGCCCTTTCGCCTGCTTGCACTGCGGGCTCCGGACCCTCGTGCGGAGGGTGCCGTGCTCAAACCGGGGCTGGGTAGCTGCGCGCCGGACCCCTTCCGACCCAGGCCCCGCCGGTGTCAGCGCAGACATGGCCCAGAACCTGAAGGACTTAGCGGGGCGGCTGCCCGCCGGCCCCCGGGGCATGGGCACGGCGCTGAATTTGCTGCTGGGCGCCGGCGAGTCCGTGTTCACCGTGGAAGGTGGGCAAAGAGCCATCTTCTTCAATCGCATCGGAGGCGTGCAGCAGGACACCATCCTGGCCTAGGGCCTTCACTTCAGAATCCCCTGGTTCCAGTACCCCATCATCTATGACATCCTGGCCAAACCCCGAAAAATCTCCTCTTCCACAGGCTCCAAAGATCTGCAGATGGTGAACATCTCCCTGCGGGTGCTGTCCCGGCCCAACGCCCTGGAGCTCCCCACCATGTACCAGCGCCTGGGGCTCGACTACGAGGAGCGGGTGCTGCCGTCCATTGTCAACGAGGTGCTCAAGAGCGTAGTGGCCAAGTTCAATGCTTCCCAGCTGATCACCCAGCCGGCCCAGGTGTCCCTACTGATCCGACGGGAGCTGACCGAGAGGGCCAAGGACTTCAGCCTCATCCTGGACGATGTCGCCATCACAGAGCTGAGCTTCAGCCGAGAGTACACAGCTGCTGTCAAAGCCAAACAAGCTGTCCAGCAAGAGGCCCAGCGGGCCCAGTTCTTGGTGGAAAAGGCGAAGCAGGAGCAGTGGCAGAAGATTGTGCACGCGAGGCCACCAAGATCTTTAATGAGCAAGATCTTGCTACATTAAACTGAGCAAGATCCAGGCGGCCCAGAACATCTCCAAGACGATCGCCACATCACAGAATCAGATCTATCTCACCGCTGACAACCTCGTGCTCTACCTGCAGGACGAGGCCTTCACGCGGGGAAGCGACAGCCTCATCAAGCCTAAGAAATGAGCCTGCTGAGCGAGAGCTTCGCCCAAGACGACGTGGAGTCACCTCTCCCTGGTCTTGGAGGAGCCAGCTCGGGGGTCCCTGGACGCCCCTCACCTGCCCAGCATCATGATGGTCCCCTCTCCGCCCCTCCACCCCACCCCTCCCGGATTATTGAAGGACTGGCCCTTTTTTTCAGGGAAATGACTGTCCTCTCCCCCATTTTGTCCAAGGAACCGAGTGTGATTGATTTCTCAGAGATATACTCCCTACCGGTTGAGTTCCCTCCCTCAAGACTGGGAGGAGAGAACTGTCGTCCCAGGAATTCTCAATAAACTTTTATTATGCAAACCGAAAAAAAAAAATCCTTCCACACCCAACTAAAGTAGGATGTATCTGACTCTGGCCTTGTATCTTATCAGCCACATTACCCAAAGGTCCAAAGGTGGGTGAGCCCCAGATAACATATGATATCACTGGGCTATTAGTGACCCACGTGATGTGTGTCACTGGAGACCATAGAGCCACCTTGGGCTCAGAGTCAAGATTAAATGGGGAAAACTTTGATATTTAGGGCCAGGTCTGATTTCTATCAGAGGAGTCCCAATGCCAATTAAGGGTGGGGTATCTTTAGAATTAAAATTCCCTGTCATTATCCCTATTATCGAAAGTTAAGGAAATCTTTTCACACTAAAAGAAACATTCACTGATAGTTACCATGGGTAAGAGGGGAAGTCATGGTGAGGACTTGGTTTGGGGGTTGTGTCTGACCTCTTCTGGCTACCCAACAGGGAGGGAGAGAGGTTTGACATGCCTCCATTCTCCAACCTTCTTCATCATATTTTTACACTACCTGTCCCTCCCACAATTCTCTACATCTCTGTTGTGCACAATATCCATTAAAATGGCTACATGGAACTCACAGATAGTATTTACAATTATGAGGGAAGTTAGCAGATAGAAGAGCCATGCCAATAATTTCTCCACACCTGGGCTAGAGGGAGAAAAGTGCTAACTTGGGGGAAGAAGAAGGCAATATGCAATAAGGGGGTTGGCTCAAAATGATGGCGGCAGAGAAAGAGACTGAGAGAAGTGCAAGAGTGAGAGGCAGCCAAGGCAAACGCTGAAATTCTGCACTGGAATTAATGTAGGAGAAGGTGCTTGAATAGACACGCAAGGAGGAGGTGGTGGTGGTGGTGGTGGTGGTGGTGGAGGAGGAGGAGGAGGAGGTGGTGGTGGTGAAGGGGGTGAAGGTGGTGAAGGTGGAGATGGTGGTGGTGGTGGTGGAGGTGGTGGTGGTGGCGGTAGAGGTGGTCCTGGTGGTGGTGCTGGTAGAGGAGGTGGTCGTGGTGGTGGTGGTGGAGATGGTGGAGGTGGTGGTGGTGGAGGTGGTGGTGATGGAGGTGGTGCTGGTGGTCAGGGAGGGATTGAGTCCATGGACTAGAAAGGAACTGTCCGTTCCCTCTGCATTTGCCCTTATGTCCACAAAGCTGTGGTTCCGGGGCAAATGTGGACAAGAAGGAGACCCCACAGAGAAGTTGTGGTCATGGCAAAGAGGGGAAAAAGATCCTGTTTCCTTCCCCCACACAAGCCCCCGGGCCTCCAAGCCCCTGTGGGAATATTGTTTCCTAGCCCTAGGTTTGCAGACCAAGAGAGCAGGGCTTAACCTGCCGAGTTGGAGGGCGGATCCAGGAAAGAGGGAGGGCTGCGGCAGGTCCTGAGAGGCATTGTGGCCGAGCCCTGCTCTCTGCTTCATTCCTGGAACTGGAGGGCAAACACCCATGTAGATTCCAGGAACTGCTGGAGCCTCAGACTTCAGAAAAACCAGTTGTCATCAACTCGGCTCCAACGTATGGCGACTGTGTGTGAGTCAGAGTGGAATTGTACTCCATCATGTTTTCCATAGGTCGTTTTCAAAATTAGAGGTCAGGCACCGTCGGAGGCACCTGGATAGAGTAAAGCCTACCAACCTTCTGTTTAATGGGCCAGTTGCTTAACCATCTGTGCCAACCAGGGGATCCCTGGTGCTCAGAAGACCCAGCAGCTGAGGGGGGGGGGGTGGCAGTACAAAGAACAGCAGGTCTGTCCCCTTTGAATGGGACAATGAGCACTTCAGCAGGCTTCCTGGCAAATTCAAGACCACGCCATCCCATCCCTTCTGACTCACAGTGACCCCACAGGACAGAGTAGACCTGTCCCAGGGGGTTCCTAGGCTGCACCCTAGATCCCTGGGAAGCTGCCCATGGACCTGATTCCATTCGCTTTGCGAACCAAAAATGACTTGATGGTTCTTAGTTCTGTGAAGCCCCTGCATCCCGGCTCCCAGCGTTTTAACAAACAACCCCTTCCTGCAGATGGAAAATTGTGTCTAGGTCAGGAAGCGTAGCATTTTCTTTTCAGAGTCAGTTATGCCTACTAGTCTTCTACCTGCCTTCTGTTTAAGTGACACTTTTTACACACTGAAAGGTAAGAATAAAACATCTCTCAGATTAGAGATGAGTAAGTTATTAAAGCCCTGTTGTGGTTAGCTGCCACCAAGTCAGCTTTAACTCATGGGGACCACAAAATGGAGCCCTGCCCAGTCCTGCAGCGCCCCTGTGATTCGCTGGGGACCAGAACCTCGTGCTCTCTGAGGTTTTCAAGGGGTGATCGTTAGAAGTAGACTGTCGGGCCGTTCTTCCTAGCCCTAGAACGCCTGCATTTTTTATTTCAGGGAAAAATTTGTTTTGTTTTTATTCTTTATTTTCATAGTTATCAACATATATATTACTATATACATTTAATTACATGTTACGAAAACGTCGTGCTCGGCATTGTAGGGCTAGCAACTGAAGACTTTAACCACGGCACCATCCAGACTCCTATGGATTTACTACAATGAGCAAACGCTACTGTTAAACGAAGGAGAGTGACTGACGTGTATGTGCTTGCCAAGCTTCGCAGCTCCCGATGAACTGAAAGTTCGTTTCTTTCTGTTTTAAATTGCACTGTGGTAAAAGCTAGTTACTTGGTTGTTGTGGTGAGGCATCATCTCGGTGGTCCTGACTCACAGTGCCCCACAGAAAGCAGAATGGAACACAGCCCAGTCCTGCACCAACCTGGCCGATTTTTGGTTGTGCCCATTGTCGCAGTCACCGTGTCAGCCCATCTCAATGAGAGGCTGCCTCTTTTTCCCTGACCCTCGCTTCCTCCAGCATGATGCCTTTTTCCCAGGAACTGCACCTGTTAACACGTCCAAAGTGCGTGAGACAAAGTTTCACCCTCCTTGCTTCTAAAGAGCAAATGAGCCGTACTTCTTCCAAAAAGGACTTGTTCGTTCTTTTGGCAGTTCATGTTTCTCTCAAAATTCTTCACCAGCACCTTCATTCAAATGCAACAATGCTCCTCTGGTCTCCCTTACTCGTTATACAGGTTTCACATGCATAGGCAGCAACTGGAATACCAAGGGCACCTTATCTGTCTGATGCATTATGTTGATTTTTTTGACTGCTTCTTCCCGTGGTTCCCCTGACACCCACTGAAATGGAGTCAATTAACAAGACTCTTCCAGCCATAATTCCTTCTGTGATGTCCTATAATTTGAGGCTCTATGCCTGTGGCTATCATCCCATTTTAGAGAGCGTTCTATGCTATATTCATAGACCAGATGAAGGTAGAATTAAATCCTGACCGCAACCAGGGAGCCCTGGTGGGGTAGTGGGCGACTGACTGCTAGGTCAGCAGTTTGAAACCACAAGCTTCTCTTCGGGAGAAAGGTGGGGTTTTCTACTCCCATAAAGAGTCGCAGCCTTGGAATCTCACAGGGGCACTTCTACCGTCCTACAAGATCACCATGCATCGGCAGCGACTCGATGGCAATGAGTTATTATGGATTGTGTACCAAGTCACAACCTTTGTTTCCTTGGTATGATTGGCTACCAGGCAAAAGGCGCACCTCTGTCAGAGCCATTCCTCTGTGTATCGGAACGATCTCAAACAGAGAGAGAAATCCAGGGCCAGATCTCTGCCCTAAGTGGTAGAGGCTGACCCCATAGGACAAGAGACTGTGGCCCTCAGAATATGGAGCTGAGCAAAGGAGCCAGGTAAAGACCAGAGGCACCACCAGACAGAACAGAAGAGCAGCCTTTGGGAGCGTGAGGCAGAGCGGCAGGCTGGCTTTCTGGCCCACAGAGGCAGAAGTCAAAGTAACCACATGGCTAAGAGATGTGGCTGCGGGCTGGTGGTGGTGTTGCCGTGGACCAAGGGCTATATCCTTACTGTTATTGATCCTGACTTGTGCTAAACTATTAACTTTCCCAATAAACCCCCTTAAGTGTGTGGGCTATCTGTGAGCTCTGTGTGGCCAAGGCACAAATGATCAAATCCAGCACAGAAGTGCGGTGCTGTGGGAGAACTGGCCGGCGTCCGATGAGAGTAAAGGAGAGGGATGCCTGCCGGCTCCCTAGGGTCCATGAGTGCTTATCATTGGCAGGAGCCATCTAACTGTTGTTCACAGCAGCTGCACCATCTTACATTCCCAACACCAATGAACAAGGGTTCTGAAAGTTAATTTTTACGTGACCCCCACCTATGAAGGGCCCAAGGCAGGCAGACATCTTTCTCCGGGGAAAGTATGGAAGAAGTCTGACTAGGAGCATTGTGTATGTGCCTACCAACTACCTTTCTCTTACCTCAGATATCCACTTACCTTTGACAATTAAATCACTTTGTTTTTATTCTGGTTGCTAGTAGCTGATGCTGGTACACCCCCCTCCTCCTTCCCCTGCCAGCGTTGTTTGAATTTCCTTCTCCAACCAAACCAAATTCACTGCCATTGAGTTGATTCTGACTCATAGTGACCCTATAGACAGGCTAGAACTGTCCCTGTGAGTTTCTGAAACTGTAACTCTTTAGGCAGTAGAAAGTCTCATCTTTCTCCCGCAGAGTGGGTGATGGTTTTGGACTGCTGACCTTGAGGTTAGCAGCCCAACTCACAACCACTACGCCACTAGGACTCCTTGCATTTTCTACACTCACCTATTTTTCTTGAGTCTGCAATTTTCTATCTAAATTTTAGATCCTACTCTTTTCTCATTTGTAATTCTTTACTTTGTCAAAAGAAGCTAAGAGTACAAAAAGTCACAAACTGTATTTATTATTGTAAGCTGCCTTCCAGTTCTGGGGAACACAGTCCAGCATGAACTATGTTACCGTTAAGAAGAATTGAATTGATGTTCCGTAGGTACTGGCCGAGCCCATCCAGGGTATCAAACCAGATGACGGGTGTCATTGTCCACAGATCAGCTTTCCCTGGAGGTCTCAACTCTGGCACGAGCATCTGCAGGGGAACTGTGCACTCAGAAAGAATGGCTTGTGGAGCGGAAGGATTTAGGCAAAGCAAATATCTGTCCTCATTTTAACAACCGGTTTACCGAACTCAACCAAAAATTAGGTATCGGTTCTGCCAAATCATTGAGAACCACCGAAGTCCACCCCTGGTCTGGACTGTGTCGATTTGGTTCTTGGTTTGTGGATGATCCTCACATGCATCTCGTCCTCACAGTGTGTCGAGCTCTAATTTGCTCCTTTTGGTAACCCCATAGCTTGACATTTTTAGAACCCACTTGACCCAGGTCCCGTCAAATTCCAGCTACGAAGTAGGAAGTAGGATTCCAACACATATTTGAAGGAGTCACAATTTCGTCCACAACAGCTGGCTTATACACCAGCTGTGTTAACGTCCACTGATTTTGACGAGACAAGGACGCAAAACCCAGTCCTGCAAGAGCTGCGGACTGCGGACGTGAAGACAAAAGGGAATGTGCTCACAGAAGAAGGGACCGTCCACATGGGGGTGGTTTGAAGCGGCTGAGGGACACATGCTGCGAACACTGCCCATTGTCTGGTGTCGTTCTGTGCAGATGGCCACAGCCTAGACCCCAGAACCTGTCCACATGTCAGGGTCTACTGTGAAAGGTATGTGATTACATTACGGATCTTCCGATGGGGACATTATCCTGCAGTAGCTGGTTAGACCCCGTGTAACCATAGCAAAGTCATTTGTTGTTGAGTCTGATGGAGGCCGACTCACAATGACCCCACGTGGGTCAGAACAGAACTTCGCTCCGTAAGAGTTTCCAAGGCCTGGTCTTGCAGAAGCACATCATCAGGCCTTTCTTCCGAGGCTTCTCTAGGTGGACTTGAACTTCCAATCTTACTGTTAGTAGCCAAGTACATTAATCATTTGCACTGCCTCATTGTAAGGTCCCTGTAATAAGGAGGCAGGAAGATTAGAGTCAGAGAAAGAAGATGGCAGAATGGAAGCAAAGAGAGAGGTTGGAAGATGCCATACTGCTGGCTTCAAAGATGGAGGATAGGGCCACAAGCCAAGGAAAACAGGAGACCCAAAGAAATTGGAAAAGGCAAAGAAATGGATTTACCCCTAGAGCCTCCAGGAAAAACACAGCCATTTTGGACTTCTGACCTCCATCCGTGAAACATAACAAAGTATGTGTTATTTTTAAGCCTCTATGGTTTTGATCATTTGCTGGAGCAGCAACAAAATACTAATATAATTTCAAGGACAGGGGCCACAGGTAAGCCTCCACAGGATATGCTGGCAGCAGAGGGTCTGAGGCCTCCGGTCTCTGGGCTAAGGGGTCTAGCCTGGGTCTCTGCATGGCTGAAATTCCTTGTGGAAGGGATGGAGACACCCTGAGTTGTCTCAGCAATTCAAAATTCCCCAAGAAATCACTCTCTATTTCCTGGGTGAATGAAGATAGCACCACTTTCTTGTGGCCGGAGGTAGGCCCTGTCAGTGCCACGAGGCAGCTCTGCTGACCAGGAATGCCTGTGGCAGCTTCCACGTGGTCCTGAGGGAAGGAACGGCCTTCACTTGGACTTTGTTCATGCATTGCTGTGGTGGCAGAACAAAACAGAATTTTTTGAAATGTGACTTTCTGTTTCCTAAACTATTTACAGGCAGGATAAAATAGGAGAGGCATCTACCAGACAGAAGCCAGGTCATTTTCTCACCTTAGCAGCCAACCCGTTTTATGGACTCTTTTTCACATATTGGCCCAAAGACCCAGGTCCCCTCCAACATATACACATACACCTACACATATCACTACATACCATGCACACACTACACATAACACACCTCACACATGTGACACACTCGCCAAACTACCACATACACACCACACATATCACACGTACATCATGCACATACCACATTCATAAACTAAACATACCACATGCTATAAACATACCACACACATCACATACAATAAAAATGCACACCCAATGCACACACATACACAGGTGGGGGAGGGGGGTTGTCCTTAGAAATTTCATAAGAAATTCAATTGCACGTTTTTAAAACGGGAAGAGTAACAGTAACTAAATTAAAATACGTTTTGAGGAAATAATTCAAATGTGTATTTTGAAAACAAAGGAAATCTTAATAAGCAAGGTAAAGAATACATCTGAAAGAACACTTACACGGGTACTAGAAAAGAGAGTTAGTTAGACTAAGGAGCGTCTCTAACTTTGAGAGTAGATGACATAAACTTCTTTTCTGTCTGTAGGCAGATTTCCCTGATGAATTAGTAGGAACAAAATGGTCAAAGGCCGGGAGTGTGCAAGGAATTCCATCTGTGTTTTTAGAAGTGAAACTGTTGGTGATTTGAGGCCCAGAGAAGGTGTGCTCAGGGAGAAAGATGAGACTTTCTACTCCTGTGAAGATTTACAGTCTCAGAAACCCACAGAGGCAGTTCTCCTCTGTCCTATACAGTCACTAAGAGTCAGCATCGACTTGGTGGCAGTGAGCTTGGTTTTAGGGGTTCTGAAAGAACCGCATTGGGCGGCAGTCCTCAAGGTCCGCAGTTAGAAATGACCAACCGCTCCTCGGGAGAAAGATGGGGCTTTCTACCCCTGTATAGAGTTCGTCTTGGAAACCCACAGGGGCAATTCTACCCTGTCCTATAGGGTCCCTATGAGTCAACACCAACTTGATGGCAGTGAGCTTGGTTTGGGGGAGGAAATGCTCACCCAGGCCAAATATCCCCAGATACAGCACAACAAATAGCCATTACCCCTATCCAATAGGTTTCTTACAAAAACCAATAGAACTATGTTTAGGGTACAGGTTAGGGTCTCAATAAACAATTCCTCTTCTTATTGTTGATGGCAGTGGAGGTTCAATGACAGAAGCTTCACTTTCTACTCAGAAACCCAAGTTTGATTCCTGGCCACTGCTCCTGTCTGTCTGTGGAGACGTATGCATTGCTATGGTGCTGAACAGGTTTCAGCAGAGTTTCCAGGATAAGATAGACTAGGAAGAAAGACCTGGTGATCTAGAAAATCAGTCAATGAAAGCTGTGTGGACCTCAGCAGTTGGATCTCATTGGGCTCAGGGTCCCCAAAAAGTCAAGGACCAACTCTACAGCAGCTAACACCTCTTATTGGTGGCGAGGGTCAGCAAAACAGAGGCAGCCCTGAGAGCGATGGATTGACACAATAGCAAAAGCGACGGACTCGATGTCCACAGTCATGAAGGTGGAGCAGGACCAGACCACATTTGCCTCTGTTACACACATAGCGGCCATGAGTCAGAGTGGCGCTGGGGCAGCTAACAAGCACAATGCTCTTGTAGAAGAGTATGGGGCTGGCTCCGGTTTGCTATGAGGGCTTCAGGGACTTACCAGGTGCCCTCTCTGCTACCTCCTGGCTTCCCTCAGCTGATTTACCACAGCCACCAGCTAGACTCTGCCCAGTAGCAAACTAGTCATACTCATGCCCAACCCACCAGCTTTTACCTGGACTCCTACAGGGCCCCAGACAGCAAGTTTAAGCACAAAAGAAAGATGCTGTCGTCAGGTTCCATTGAGTCGGTTCTGACCCATAACGATCCTTGTACAACAGAAGGAAACACCGCCTGGCCCCGCGCCATCCTCACAACTGTTCAGATGCTTGTGCCCATTGTTGCAGCTACGGTGTCACTCGAGCTCATTGAGGGGCTGCCTCTTTTTGTCTGCTCCAAAAGCCAACGCACCGCCATCAAGTCAATGCCGACTCATAGTGACCCTGCAGGCCAGGTAGAGAACTGCCCTGTGGGTTTCTGAGACGGTCACTCTTTACAGGAGTTAAAAGCCTTGTCTTTCTCCTGGTGGTTTGGAACTACTGACCTTACAATTAGGAGCCCAACTCATAACCACTAGGGCACCAGGACTCCTTTTATTGCTGGTATGCTCTTAATCTTTCCAGAACACAGGGAGCTGTTGGAGTCGCTCTGAATCACAGGTCGTAGAGAAATCTGCGCTCGTCTCCCAGGCCCCCACGGGCAGCTGTCTGGAGCCCAGGGCCCTGTCCCTGGAGTTGTATGGCTTTTTCATAGTCCCTAAATCTTCTGCCTAAAATGTAGAAATCTCTCCTTTTTTGAAAGGTCTGAAAGAATCTCTAAAACTGACACCTCCACCCATTCTCTCTCTACCCGACCAAGTAACAGAACATCACGCACCCCGGTCTTTGGGGGGACCCCAGACGTGTCAAAATAGAGCTTCATTCCATACGGTTGTCATGGCTGTGACCTTTTGGAAACAGAGAACCAGGCCCTTCTTCCAAGGCACCTCTACGTGGGTTCTAACCTTTCGGTTAGTGGTCAGGCATTTGCACAAAAAACATTTGCACAAAGTTGACCCCGACAGACAGCATCTGGTAGTGGTGATGGTAGTGGTATTTTCAAGGATTGAAATGCAGAGTGTTATTTTGTAATAGCTACTCCTGTGAGGGTGGCTGATTCTGGTGGGTAGAGGAGAAGAGATTAAGTATTGGGGGATGCAGTTTTACAGTGGTCCCACAAGAGCATGTGACACCTGGAAGGGGAGAGAGAAAGGACCCTAGCCTGTGTGGGGCACAGTAAGAAAATAGGACCCAGTCACTGGAGGCCTAAAGTCAAGTCGTCTCTTTATTTGGATATCAATCCCTTTGGCCGTGTTCCTGGGATTTCCTGGAGCAGAGGACACCCAGAGGCCCCACTTAATAAAAAGCCAAGGTCCCACTTGGGGTCCAGCGCTGTTGTTTCTCTGCTTGCTTCTAAAAAGGCACACGAGATGCTGGGCCTGCCTCTGAAGGGAAACAAAGCTTTCAGGAAGTGGAAGCTGTTAGAATTGAGATGGTGGGGCCCCAAGGAGCTTGTAGAAAGGCAAGAGGAAGTGGGCATCCAGGAGAGGGGTGTAGCATTGGCAGAGGCAGCGGTGAGGACAAGGGGACCTTGATAAAGCATGGCCCCTAAAACTCACTGATACAATGGACATGCCTCGTTGGGGAGCCGTAGACAGTACTACGGGGCAGGCAGAGCCAGGCCTGATTATGGGGCAATGAAAATGGCAAGAGTTCTAAGTTTGATGTGAAATGCAAGGGGATTTGAACCCAGACAGAACTGGCTAGGAAAATAACATTGTATTCATGCTGATTAACTGCCTGATCCAGCTGTACAGGTTGTCTATGGGTTTTGACTGTGTCATCTTTGCCACTAAATGGATAGCAATCTTCTATAATATTTTTCGACATGTAAATTTGGAAAACTTTCCATCAAGTTATCTGTATGAGATGAACCCCTCAGGACCAGTGGTGAGAGTAGCAATACTGGGAGGGTGGAAGAAAGGTGGGGGAGGAAGGGGGAACCGATTACAAGGATCTCCATATAACCCCCTCCCTTGGGAATGGACAACAGAAAAATGGGTGAAGGGAGACGTCGGACAGTGTAAGACAGGACAAAAGCATAATAAATGATCAATTATCAAGGGTTTATGGGGGGGCAAGGAGGGAGGGGACAAATGAGGAGCTGATAAGGGGTCAAGTGGAAAGAAAATGTTTTAAGAATGATGATGGCAACAAATGTACAAATGTGCTTGACACAATGGATGGATGGATTGTCATGCGTTGTACGAGCCCCCAATAAAATGATTTTTTTTTTAAGTTATCTGTATTGTTGCTGGTGGCGGCCATCAAGTCCATTCTGACTCATGGCAACCTGTGTGTACACAGAACTGCCCTGAGGGGGTTGGGGTGGGTTCAAGGCTGCTTTCAGAAGCAGATTGCCAGACTTGTCTTCTGAGGTACCTCCAGATGCTTATCCTTTTGTAACACACACACACACACACACACACACACACACACACACACGGGCTTCAAAAACTTCATGGGAAAATTCCATTATCTTTTCATTCTATTTTTCCCTAGAACTCTGGTGGCATAGTGGTTACATGTTGGGCTGCTAACCACAAGGTCAATAGTTTGAAACCACCAGCTGCTCCCTGTCTTTCTACTCCCATAAAGAGTTACAGCTTCAGAAACCCACAGAGGCAGTTCTACTCTGTCCTGTAGAGTCACTATGAGATGATACGGAACAATAATGGGGGCTTATTATGAACTTTTAAGAAAATGGAAAACAGCATTGATTAAAAAAAGAGGCCAAGGAAAGTTGCGCAGAGAACTTTTTTCCCATCAGAACCACCAACTGCTCATTTTTTTGAAGGGTAACGAGAGCCGTCCTAAGAGACTTTCCTTGGGAAACCTGATCACATCCACCGTACCACACTGATCTTGCTCCTTCACACTTCTTTTTACTCCCTGAACTCAAAGAACATTGAAAGGAAACACGATTTGAGTCCCTTGAGGATGCCAACACTGTTTTGATATGGTGTAAATTGAAGAACACAGAATTATTCTGAGGAGGGTTAGAGAAACGGAAACATGCGCTTGCAGTTATATACAACAACCGAAAGAAGAGAAGATGGTAGGCACCTTTCACAGGAAACATCAACAGCACTGGCTTCCCAAAGAGATGGCAGATCTCAGCTGAAGTAAGCACCAGCCACGGATAACTTCAAGTCAGCTAGCCAGGAGGCACAGGGCAGTGGAAATGGCCAGTGGCTGAGAATTGGCCTTTGGACTGCTGCTTAATTTGGGATATTGTGCACTTGACGTGACAGCGTGGGCAAGCTCCTTTTAGTACTCCATCAAGGAAATCATGTTGCTGTTAGCTACCATAGAGTTGGCCTCCGAGTGGCTCCATTCTCAAGGGAACTTTGCTGCCTAGTTCTGCGCCATCCCCTTAATGAGCTGTGGACGGGACCATAGTGATCTACAGTTTTCTGTGGCTGATTTTGAGTTCATTACCAGCCCTCTCTTCCTAGCACATTTTTTTAAACATTAGGGGCTCATACAACTCTTATCACAATCCATACATATACATACATCAATTGTATAAAGCACATCTGTACATTCTTTTCCCTAATCATCTTTTTTTTCTTCTTTTTTTTTACATTAGGGGCTCATACAACTCTTATCACAATGCATACATATACATAAATCAATTGTGTAAAGCACATCTGTACATTCTTTGCCCTAATCATTTTCAAAGCATTTGCTTTCCACTTAAGCCCTCTGCATCAGGTCCTCTTTTTTTTCCCCTCCCTCTCTGCTCCCTCCTCCCTCATGAGCCCTTGATAATTTATAGATTGTTATTTTGTCATATCTTGCCTTAGCACATTTTAACCTAGAAGCTCCACGGAAACCTATTCCGTGTCTGCCATGTTGACCCCCATTCGTGGACATCCCACGTGTATCGGAGTACATCTGTGCTCCATGGGCTTGTCAGTGGCTGTGGGTGGTGGTGGGGAGTAGATTGCCAAACCTTTATTCCAAGGGCCTCTGGATGGACCTAAATTTCCAGCCTTTCAGCGTGTAGTCAAGTGTGTTAATCCTTTATACAACCTGATTCCTTGAATTCAAAACACTGGTGGATATATCAACATAGCTATTTACAACGGTAGCCAATATAAAAATATATTCTCCAAAAGTAAATTTTTTTAAGTCTCCAAAAATTTCAAATACTGTGCTTCCAACTAGCCTACCAGGCTCCCAACTGGGCCTATGTAACTCCTTTCCTTGAATGCTGGAGCGCCCGCCAGCCAGCCAGCCCACTTTGCCCCAGCCCTTTCCCACGCTGAGCAGGGTGTGTAGGCCATTTCGGGCGAACAGAGCGACCCAAATCTAAGAGGCATCACACTCGAAGTGGCACGGGCTGGGTGCCAGGCCACTCCCTGACCCAGCGCCTACTTCCTCATATAGCCAGAGGCCAGGCCCAAGGCCACCGACGTTATGTAATGTGGGAAGTTCCCACCTTCCCCGCATTTTCGCGTCCGTTGTTCTCTCCCAGCCTCACGTCTTCCTCCCCGGGCCGTTCTGAGGAGACGGTTCAAGGCCTGCTAGGCACTTCATCAAGAAAGCACACTTGAAAGTAAAAGGAGGCATCCAGGAACGGCGAGATCGCTGCTGTCGGGCGCAGCCGGGCACCTCCCCACCCTCCGGGCTCCGGGCCGGGGTCCCTGGAGGCAGGGCGGGGCGCCCGGAAAGCCCCGCGGGGCGGGGCGGGGCCGCTGGGGGACAGGGTGGGGCGGGGCCGCCGAGGGGCGGGGCCTGGCGGGGCGGGGCCGCTGAGGGGGCGGGGCGGGGTTCCAGAGGGCTTCCCTGACGCCCGCGAGCCGCCCGCGCCGCCGGAAACGTCCGATCGGCGCCTGCGCGCCCGCCACGGCTGCCGAGGCAGCGATGCCAGCGGCTCGGTGGACCCTCCGCGGGCCCCGGCCCGCGCCCTGAGCCGCCGCCGCCGCGCACCCAGGGCCATGCGGCCGCCGCTGCCGCTGCCGCTGCTGCTGCTACCGCTGCTACTGCTACCGCTGCTACTGCCGCCGCCGGGCGGCCGCGCGGAGCCCCTGCCAGGTAAGCGGGCGGCCGTCCCCCGTCCCTCGGTCGCTCTCGCCCCGGGACACTGCTCCCGGGAAGGGCGTGCGCTCCTGCCCTTCCTCCGAGCCCTGCACCCCTCCGGCGGCGCCCTGGGACTGAGCCAAGGACCGAGCCCGGCGGGCCATTTCTCCCTCAGCCCTGCCCGCCCGCCCGCCCCGGGGCCAGGACGAGGAAGCAGCCCAGCGCTGCCTTCCTGGTGGCCACTGACGGTGCCTGGAAGGACGCCCGGCGCCGGGCCGTGCGGTGCGGTCTGTGAGAAATCCGGAGGGCTGGCTCGCTGGGGGTAGTGAGGAGAGACGGGCGTTCCGTGAAGGCAGCATCCGGACGGGCCCCTCTCTCGCGGGGCAGAGTGACCGCTGAACCAGGCGTTTCGTGCCCGCTCTGATCTACTCCCTACCGCTTGCTTACCTGAGCTGGACCTTGGCGCTCTCACCTGGCACTAACTGCTCACACCTCTGGACCAAACATGACGACGTCAGGAAAGAAGGGCTGGGGAGGGGCGCCGACCCGCAGCGAACCGTGTAGAAGTTTCTGCGTATGTTTATGTGCTGGTCTTTTGCTTTGTTCTTTCCCGTACAGACACTAGTCTATCAACACATTAAAGACCGGGTTTTGTTTTGTTTTTACCAACTTACCCAAGTGGCCGGGTATTTTTTCGGCTGTTAGGGGTTTTTTTGCATTAAACCATAAATGGGTTTACATCTCATCAACTTTTTATCATATTTATTTATAACTTTCAGTTTTTGAATATAAAACGCTGTCTCACATTATGAAACTATTTTGCAATGTATGCGGAACACTATTACTTTTATGAACTGTCATCTTCATGAAATTATAAACTTCTTGAAAAAATAAGCAACATAATCCATATTACTTTGAAAAATTAGAAGAATTGGGGCTAAGAATTTCTTCGTGTCTTTTTGTGTAAAGGGAGACCACCTGAGCGAGGTAGGTGATGTTGTACATTTCACTGAGGTTTGACCGTGTTAGGTGCACAACTCCTTGCAAAACAATTCAAACAAATTGTAACTATTTGATTTAACCAAAATGCATTAAAATGCTACATAAACAAAAAGAACATGAAGACCATCGAGTTTGATAGTTTAACTGCTGATTTAAACACCTAAATGAAGTCGTTAAAATATATCCAAGCAGACCGCATCTGCAGACAGCGTGTAGAAATGACGAGTTATCTCGTGATCCATCCATACCAGATGGCACATGAAACGTGTAAACTCGGGATCCATCCGCAATGTGATAATTATGTAGCCTAATAATTAATCTTAAGAATTTAGACGGTTTCCTCCCATTTGAAGTCATAAATTGCTGTCAAAAGGTTGGTTTCTTCAAACAGCATCCACAGCAAAGGTCCTGGAGTTTAGATTAAAATCAGTGCTATAGGGAGACTTGTATATGGGGTGGGCCTTTGCTCCTAGTTAAATAGTGGTGTTTTTCTGTAGGAGTCAGAAATGTGTGGGAATCCTGAGTCTGCCCCTCCCCTGCTTCAGATCTTCTGTAACCTCTGTCTGCCCCGGGGTTCTGAGTTTTCTTTAGTAAGAATGACAAAATGCCGGCTATTCCCCAAGCTGTGGGATGGGCATGTGTTGGTACTTTATGCCCGCGCCTGCCACTCACCTGTCATAAATTCAGAAAATGATTCTGAGACTCGACATTGTCAGCTCCCCTTTCTGAGGGGCCTGGTATGCTATGAAATTACTGGAAATAAACTGAACCTTCACTGTTGGTTCCTGGAAAACTCATACCTCTCTATACTCATCTTTGTTTGGGTGGCCATTGGAAAATGTTTACAATAAACAGCCAAAAGAAAACCAACTGACATATCTTGGAAGAGAAACTCTGTTTAGTCAAAAGGCAAAGTGGAAATACTAACAGTGGCTATAAATAGGAAACAAACCCACAAACCAAACTCCTGGTCTTCGGGGCCATTCAGTTCACTGCGACCCTTAGGACAGGGGAGAACTGACCCATTGAGTTTCCGAAGCCGTTAAATCATGGAATGGACGTCCACATCTTTCACCCACTGAACGATTAAACTTCCGATTTTGGGGTTAGCTGCCCAGTGCTTAACTACTGCACTATCGGGGCTCCTTCTATAGTAAACACTCACGCCAGGGAGTCAATGCTGACTCATAGCGACCCCCTGGGGGTTGCCGCGGAAAAAGCCCAGTCTTTCTCCAGAGAAGCTGTTGGTGGTTTTGAACCACCAGTGATACAGTTCGCCGGCCCAACACAGAGCCACTTACACCACCGAGCTACGTGTATAGTACACAAGTAGTAGATGTTTTTCCACAATTTGTAAGTGTCTTTCCAAATCATGATATTGCCATGTGGTTAGAAAAAAGGTTAAGAGTATTAGACACATGTTAAAAGAGGAGGCTGTAGACAACTGTTTGTGTATTTGAGCCTGATATTACAGCCACTGTCCATCCGTCTTGTTTGGGATCATCCGCTTTTTTGCTGTCCTACTCCCCCAAGCATGACGTCCTTTTCCAGGGGCTGGTCCCCCTGACAGCATGTGCACAGTGCATGGGCAGTCTCACCATTCTCCCTTCTAAGAAACATTCTGACTGTACTTCTTCCAAGACAGACTTATTCGTTCTCTTGGCATTCTTCAAATGCATCGGCTCTTCTGCGGTCCAAGATATGAAGGAATGGGAAATAGCACGGCGTGGGTCAGGCACATGTTGGTCCGCAGAGGTCTTAAAGAGGTCTCATGCAGCACATTTAACCAATGTCATGGGCCCTTCGAGCTCTTGAAGGCCACTTCTGTGCACGTTGATTGTGAATCCAAGCAAAGTCAAATCCTTCCATCTTTTCCTTGTTTATCATGATGTTACCTCTTGGTCCTGTTGGAGGAGTTTCATTTTGTACTCCTGGAGATGTTGGAATGATCAGTAAAACATTGGACCTTACAGAATTTGGAGGAATGCTTTCCAAGTGGTAGCCATTGCTGGAGATAAAAAAGTGGAACCAGCAGCATGAAAGAACAGTAGAAAAATGACACTAATCTCTACTTACATGGGTATGAAGGGTTCAGTTTGTCAGAGGACCGAACATCTGCCTACTTGGGCCACAGAGTTTTGACATCATTTGCTGCCTTGCACATGCAGATTCTAATGTCCTAAGAGACCGCCGAGACAAGCAGTAACTCACAAGCAACATGAGAATTCCAAATGCGTGTCCCTTGGGTAAACACCCCTTTGTCTACAATCTCAAGCATGTAAACTATCAAGTAGCTGGAATGTTTTTGGCAAACTCTATAAGGGTAATAGCTACTATAGGGGGCAGGGGTGGTATTCTGGAACAAAAGAGGTGATTAGTGCTTAATATCCACTCTCAATTTTCTTACCCATTCTTTTGAAGTGGGCAGTGTGTCCAGTTCATTCCCAACAAAGCCACCCTTTCATCACTTACTCAGTCACTCACTGCCACCAAGTCTCCACCGACTCGTAGCGACCCTATAAGGGCAGAGCTGCCGCCGTGGGTTTCCACGTCTGTAACTCCTTACAGCAGTAGAAAGCCTCATCTGCCTCCCTGTCCTGTAACAGGGACAGACAAATGATTTGGGTAAATAAGCTGAGGTATCAGAGAATGAGTTTGGTCGTCGTCGTCCCCCCCCCCCCGCAGAGTTTAGAGGGGAGAGGTGCTCATCATAATGTCCCCTCGTGGGAAGGTCTTGAAGGGTCTTCGGAAGTCAAATATTAAGTGGCTCCTTGTCATGTCAATGTATTTTATTTTATGATATGTGTGCAATGCATGTGGGGGCTTCCAATTTTTCCACAAGCTTTTTAAGCCCCTCTCATGTGAACCTAACTGCTGTTAGGATCCCCACCCCACTCAACTCCCCTCCTGTTGATTGTGCCTGGTGGTGACTCCCACTCACTGCCCTCCCCTCCTGTTGATTGTGCCTGGTGGTGACCCCACTCAGTGCCCTCCCCTCCTGTTGATTGTGCCTGGTGGTGAGCCCCTCCGTAGGGTTTTCAAGGCTTCAATCTTTAGGAAAGCAGATGGGCTCCACTTTCTCGTTCAGAGCAAGTGGTGGGTTTGAACCGCCTACTGTGCAGGTGCCAGTGCAGCGCCTTCCCACAGTGCCACTAGTACGCCCGTTCAGACCCAGAGTAGCCTGTTCGTAAACACTAGGATACGCCAAAAGTATCGCTGCCAGTTCACACGTGCACAGGTTCAGACCGGTCTCTGCAAGCAGAGGATGGCCACAGGTGGTTCTATCAGAAATACACTTGGCTTCGTCTCTGTAGGGTGCCTTCCAATGTAAAGTCCCATCCACACTGGTTTCCAAGGGGCGCTGCGGGGCCAGTTCAGTTCAAACCAGGTTATGGTGATTGGGTTTGGGAATTCCAAAGGGCCATTCAGATAAATTTTCTCCCAGGATTGTTGCAGGGGCTCACTAGGAAGGGGGTGAGGAACCTGAAAACTGGTCAGAACACGGCCCGGAAAACCGTGCTGAGGAATTTTCCCCATCACAGCGGCGCACCGGCGCGTTGCTTGAGGATGGCAAGCGCTGCCCTACGGGGTCTCACTGGAAAACCTTACCGCAGCCATCTTCCAGCCTGTCCTGCCCCTTCGGACTTCTTTTCACTCCCCCAAACCCAAAGAACTTTGGAAAGGAACGTGATTTGAGAAGCGCGACATTGCTCACACTCCCGGTTGCTGTGGCGGAAGTCGAAGGGCGGAGGGTTCTCCAGGCAGAGTTAGGGGGCCGGCAAGGCTGCCTTCAGGAGCATGTTGATGGAGGGTCAGGTGAGAAAGAAGAGCTTCCCGTGTTGATATTGCCATCACGTAAAGGTTTCTATGACTTTATAGAAATGCTGTTTTACTTACATCTCTACCTGTATACGGATAAAATGCTTCATCTGTATAATGTCCCAAACGCCTATATCCCAGGGTAGATTGGGGCTAGTGGGTTGGGGCAAGAAAGTGGCCCGGAAGGCAGTGTGGTTGTCGGGTACTGAGGGCAGATTTCACACTGGCCATGCCCGGGTTATCACTTATTACCGCTAAGAGTCTATGACTCATTTCCCAAAGACCAAAGAAAAGGAAGCGGAGTGAAGCTTTGCACCCCTGCTAAGGATGGTGAGCTCTTACAAGACCTGGGGTGTCGCCGAGACCGTGGGTGTCCACCGTCAGGGGCTGTATTGGTTGACTGCGACCGCAAATGCAGGGCCTTACGGTTCTGTAGGTCATCAGTCTGATCATGGGTCTCAAAAAAAATTTTTTTTTCAGAGCTCTAGTGGTATAGTGGGTTACATGTTGTGCTGCTAACCACAAGGTCAGCAGTGTGAAACCCTGAAAGAGTGACAGGCACATGAACCCACAGGCACAATTCTACCCTGGCCTGTAGGGTCACTGTGGGTCAGCATTGACTCAGGGCCCGAGACTTTGGTTCCATTTGGGGAGAATAAAAGCAGGGTGTCAGCAGGACTGTGTCCCCTTATGGAAGCTCATGGGGGGGACCTCTTCCTACTGCCTGGAGCCACGAACCACACACGGTTAACAAAAGGCTGGTGGTTCAATGCCTGCCTCGGAAGAAACACCTGTGAGCATCTTCTAAAAATACCAGTGATGGGAAACCCTGTGGCACACACAGTTCTCCTCTGACCCACATGGGTTGGCCAGGAGTCAGAATGGACTGGACATCACCTATTTTTATTTGCTTAATTGCTCAGCCATTTTTCACTGCAGCCACAGAGAGCTAATCCAAGTGGGCAGAGGAGGGCCCTTTGATGGCCATTCCCCGCCTCCAGCACTGCAGGTCCCTCCCTTGCAGCCAGCCTCCAGCTCTCAGCGAAGTGTGGGGTTGGCTGCCTCCCAGCAGACAGAGTGTGTGGGGGTGCCCTGCCCTAGGAGAGTCACCGGTAGCCCGGTGTGTATCAGGAGAGCTTGGTTGGCTGGTTGAATGGAGGCCCCCCAGGACCCCTGGTTGCAGACACCTTCCTTAAGCATCCTGCTGTACACTCACTCCCAGCCATTGAGTCATATAGCCCTCCTTTCTCCCTGTGAGTAAGCAGGTACCCCAAAACTTCAAGCGGGACACCTGGCAGAAGCTGTGCTGTGGTTGCACAAGGCCGCAGGCCTGTTCTTCAAGGTCAGATGCTTTTACCGAAAGCGTGTGGTTTGAATTTCCTGCTTTGAAGTCTGGAACGGCAGCAGGTTGCTCAGACTCTCCTCCCCTGCCGTGTGGGTGCTTCACATTAATCTCTCAGCCTTGGAGAAAGTGTCCACATTCTAGTGTCTTCTCATTGGAGGGAAGCATTCTGGGCTTTCAGGGGGGAGGGGACAGCCCAGAACAACTCCAGTCTGGGTGGCCTGAGGAAGCTTCCTCCCATGATGCTGGTGGCTGTTTCTAGCTCTCAGACTTCACACCCATCCTAGTCAGCTGGGAGGCTGGTTGAAAACACGGTGCCTATTCCACATTTTTCTCCCCCTCAGTTTAGAATCTTCTCGTGTGATCCTTTTAAAGCAGTTGGCAGTTCCCATTGGATACCATCTAGTTCTTCCCGTCTCCGGGTGGGGAAACTAATGTTGGCTTGTTCCCATCAGTCCATTGGACTAAAATGTGCAGTAGGACTCAAAATCCTACAAGAGACTAGCTTACTGTTAAGACAGAGACTGCTGGGACCCCCAAAACTAGCCTTGTATTACCCTCCAGGCAGTTCTGGAACAGAAAGCTCACCCATCATGTAAGCATAGCCAACCTTTAACCATCCCAAAGAGCCGTGTTTACCCCGGGACAGAGGTTAGGAAAGGAGGAGGAATGGAAACCGAAAATGTTGGGAAGAAGTGGGATCAGGATGGCACCTTACTAATGGGGATTGAGGTGGATGCGTTGAAACAAAATGCGTGTAAATTGTTGACTGTAAAAGTCATGATCTGCCCTGTAAACCTTCACCTAACTGACAATAAAGTGGAATGGAAGGAAGCCTGGGAAGCTGGGCTCTGAGGTGTGCCTCGGACACAGTGAGCTGGGCTGTAATCTGAAAGGTGAGCAGTTCAAAACCACCAGCCACTCCACCAGAGAGAAATGGGGCTTTCTACTCCCGTCAAGTGTTCCAGCCTCTGAAACTCACAGGGGCAGTTCTACCCAGCCCTATAGGGTTGTCATGAGTCAACACTGACTCGATGGCCGGGAGTTCTTTTCAATGCTTGTGATGTTGGGGGTCCGTGAGGAAAACTCTCATGTTGGTGACACCTAGAAGACCTATTTGACCCTGAGTCCTTCTGCTTGGGATCAAACCCTCCTCCTGCCCATTCCTATCCCACCATCCCCACCCCACCCTCAGGCAGCAGGGCTCAAGTAATGCAATCCCACCTGCTGCCTAGATACCTGGTCCCCCCTCTCAGGTGGGGAGCAGCGAAACCCTCCATGCATGCCCTGCAGCAAGACCTGTAGCCTCAGGAGTCTACACCTGGTTGGGGGAGGGACCTCCCGTCCTTTAGCTACAGTGCCAAGTGGGGGCACGTGGAGAAGAGTTTCTCTCTCCACCCAGGCAGCTGCTGAGCTGCGGGGCGACTTGCTGGTTAGGGAACTGTCCCTGTCACGTGCTGCCGCTTCTCTGTGAGAAAGTAAACTGCTCGCCCTTGCTTGGTGAGTGCCTCACACGTGCAGCGCTGGCAGACTGCATGGACAGGACACCGTGGAGCGGCTGACGCCACCAGGTGGACACCTCATCCTAGCGGTCTTGTGGCTCCATGGAATCTGGAGGCAGACTTTAAGGAAAGCTGTAGGTCTGGGGCACAAGCATACAACGTACCCAGCCCAGCCTGTGTAGTGTACTCTTGTTGCGTTGTGGGCATTAGGTGCCATGCAGTCAGTTCCAACTCATAACAACCCTGTGTCCCACAGAACCAAGCTCTTCCAGTCCTGCCCCATCCTCACCATGGTGGCTACGTCTGAGCCCATGGTTGCAGCCACCGTGTGCTATTGCCTGTTATTTCGAAAGCGGAAACGGAGGCGCAAACAGGTTAAGAAGCATGCCCAGTCCTACCTACTTACAAATGGTACCACAGCACCCAAGACTGGAGGCTGCCGGCAGAAAGGCAGCTCGAGGCCCCTGCTTTTCCTGACGGCTAGGTTTCCAAGAGAACAAACCAATCCGTCTTGGAAGAAGTACAGCCAGAATGCTCCTTTGAAGTCAGGAGAGACCAGTCCCTGGAAAAGGACATACTTGGGAAAGTGGAGGGGTAGGGAAAAAGAGGAAGCTCTTCAAGGAGATGGAAAGCCACAGTGGCTGTTGCCATGGGCTAAGGCATGGGAACAATTGAGCGTGAGGCGTGGCCCTGCGGGGGCAGGGGGGGCGGGGTTCCACGCTCTACAGTTGGTATGTGTCAGAGCCGACTTGAGGACACCTGACTGACAGTCGCACCGCCAGGTAGTTAGAGGTGGGGTGGGGTGGGGTCGTGCGCAGGAAGAGCAGTTGCTATTCCTCTTTCTGGTCAGAAATTTGGTGTTAGGGATGACTGTGGTTATGTGCATTTAAGTATTTCTCTAACTTACATTTCCTCCCTTCTCTGGTTCTCTGCCCTCTCCAGACACTCGTTCCCAGCTGCCAGCTCCTCAAAACCCGAAGATTCACCTGTACAACGCGGAGCAGGTCCTGAGTTGGGAGCCGGTGACCCTGAGCAACGCCTCCAGCAGTGACTCGGTGGTCTACCGAGTGCAGTATAAATAGTAAGCCTCCCCCCTCCCCATCACTGTTGGCATCCTGCTGGGACTTGTGGGTGGGAGGAGTCATCAGGGAGCCTTAGGGCCAGCTCGTAGTTTCTGCCTCTTAGCCAGTCCTCACTGGTCAATCCCCTCCCCCCCGCCCCAAAATAGATCACCAGGCCCTTTTTCCACATCTGCCTTAGTCTGGGAACTCCACTAAAACCTGCACACAGCTGCATGGCTCGTGGCAAGTGGTGGTGCGCTGGGGAAGACTGGGGATTCCTGAACACTTCATCATGCTCTCGGAACCCGGCTTAGACCCAGTGACGGTGTTTGAACGGAACCAGGGGATGCTGCCCAGTGTCAAATCTGGAAGGGTGTGCTCCAGCACGGTGTCCTTTCACCACACGTGTGTAGTCTGTACACTGAGTATTTCATCCCCAAACGACCCTGTGAAGAAGAGCACGCGTCGAGATTGGAGGGCAGGCTCATTAACCACCTGCAATACACTGATGCCGCGGTTTTCAAGATGGGTGGTGACCCTTGTGGGGGGTCAAACGACCCTTTCACAGGGGTCGCCTAAGACCATCGGAAAACACATAAAGATTTCACAATATATAATTACATAATGTTTTGTGATTAATCACGATGCTTTAATTATGTTCAATGAAAACATCTTGCGTATCAGATATTGACATGACGATTCATAACAGTAGCAAAATTACAGTTATGAAGTAGCAACAAAAATAATGTTGGGGATCACCACAACATAAGGAACTGTGTGAACGGGGTTGCAGCATTAGGAAGGTTGAGAACCACTGTACAGATGACACAACCTTGCTGACTGAATGCCAAGAGGCTTTGAAGTACTTACTGATCAAAGATGACAGCTGACCATGTGGATTATTTCTTAACATGTAAACAAAAGCCTTACCAGTGGACCAAGAACTCACTCCATGGTACATGGAAACAGTAGATGTGAAGGGTTTAATGGCGTAGTGGTGTAGTGCACACTGGGCTGCTAACCACAGGGTCAGCAGTTCTAAACCACCAGCCGCTCCGGAGGAGAGAGAAGAAGCGTTTGTAAAGAGTTGCCATCTCAGACACCCACAGGGCAGTTGTGCTTGTCCTGGAAGGCCGCTGTGAGTGAGCATTTCCTCCATGGCAGTGAGTTTGGGGCTCGGGTTTGGAATCCACCATCAGCACCCATGGAAGCGGTAGTCTGGAAATCGGACAAATCTCTTTCAAGCATTAAAGAACACAGATGTGCCTTTGAGGGCGAAAAGGTGCCTGCCCCACCCCCCCATGGTGTTTCCCATTCCCTCATGTGTTGGTCAAAAGCTGGACAGTGAGTAAGGAAGACCTCGGAGTCAGAACTGACTTGATGGCAGTGGGTGTTCTGGAAGAACTGATTGGCGAAGATCACTGAAAGTACTGTACTACGGACTGCCACATGAACGAGCAAAACGGTCCAGAAAGAAGTCCAGTCAAAATGCTCCTTAGAAGCTAAGACAGCAAGGCTTCATCTCGTGTAACCAGGAGGGACCAGTCTGAGGAAAAAGACATTGTGCCTGGAAGACTAGAGGGTCAGTGGGTTTTTTTTTTAAAAGACCACTGTCCCCGAATCCGTTCTAACTCATACTGACCCTCTGTCGTGTTTCCAAGGCTTTGTAAATCTTTGGTGGAGCAGGCAGCCTCGCCTTGCTCCTGAGAAGTGGCTGGTCGGTGTGAACCACCAACCTTGCAGTGTGAGCAGTCCAGTGCCTACCTGATTGGCAGTGCGTGGACAGAAAGACCTTTAACAAGATGAGTTGATGTAGTGGCTACAGCAGGGGGCTCAAGTACAGTAACCTTGTGAGGACAGTGATGCAGGACTGGGCAGTGTTACAGAAAGTTTGTGGAGAAACTCCATTATCCTTTCGTTCCACTTTCCACAAACATTCTGAAGCCCTCTTAGCAGGTCACTGAGGCAATACTGACTTGTAGGCATCTAACAGCCTCCCCCACCCGAGTTCCCGTGAGTCGGCTCCGACCAGGGCGACCCCCTGCGTGTCAGTGCAGAACTGTGTTCCACAGGGTCTAGGGCTGGTTTTTCAGAAGTAGATGGCCAGCACTTTCTTCCAAAGTGCCACTGGGTGGAGGGGAACCACCAACCTTTGCATTTGCACAGATTAATCAGAAGCAGCTGTTTCTCTTAAACCTTTTCTTGTGTGGTGAAAGCCATAGGAAAGAAAGCACGCGCCCTCTCAATCAGCTTCAAGGACATGGATCCACAACCCCCGGCTCAGTTGGAGGCTTGAGAACAATTCCTCTCTAGCCAGTAGCAGCTTAACTGAGAGAGGTTGCTCTGTTGTTGGTCTTAGGAAGAGGGTTTTACAAAAGGCCTTCCTTGTCTTAAAAGAGCAGGAGACATCCATCAGTTTCATCTTCTTCAGGCTTACAAATCTGGTTTGTTTAACCCGATGGTCCAAACGTGGCCTGGTGAGGAATTCATTCATTTGGTTACAATTCATCCTTGGTCTGTAAGCTGGTTTTCCATTTCACATCTTTAGTCTGGGCCCTCAGTCCCTCCCTCACTGCCTTCGCCAGCCTTTCCATGGAGTGTCATCACTTGATTTGCAATGAAAACACATGTAGTAAAGAGGAGCCAAGTCGGTGTTTGTTTGCCTCACCAAGGTTAAGTCAAAAAAAGTATTAGCTAACTCATTTATTTGGCACAAGTGGTTGATTGATTGATTGATGATTGATTAATTACTAGCTAAAAGGTCAGAGGTTTGATCTGCCCCCTTAGTAGAGCCTCAGAGGTATCCTGGTGGTATAGTGGTTACTTGTTGGGCTGCTAACCTCAGGGTCCGTAGCTGAAAACCACCAGCCACTCAGAGGAGGCTTTCTACTCCCATAAAAAGGTAGTCTCGGAACCTCACAGGGGCAGTTCTACTCTGTCCTGGGATCGCCATGAGTTGGCATCAGCTCAGTGGCGGTGAGTTTGGTTTGATTTGGACATTAGAACCAGAGGAGCCCGAGTGGTGCTGTGGGTTAGATCACACTGCTAACAGAAAGATCAGTGGCTCAAACCCACCAATCGTTCCCTGGGATAAATATGAGGCTGTCTGCTCCAGTAAAGACTTGTAACCACATAGACAAGAGCTTCAATATGCAGAATTCAGGAAAGACAAACCCCCTCAGAAACAGTAATGCGAGCAATGATTCCAGAGGATAGGGGAGGGGTAGGGAGGGAAGGGTAGCATTGATGGCAGAATAACCCCCCTCAGGGGAAAAAATACCAGGATAGTAGGTGAAGGGATAGAAAGGATAGATATACAATAATAATAACAATACATAATATATTAAGGCAGTGGTTCTGAACCTTCCTAATGCTGCAACCCTTTAATACAGTTCCTCATGTTGAGGTGACACCCCAACCATGAAATTATTTTCATTGCTACATCATAACTAATTTTGCTACTGTTATGAATCGGGTGACCCCTGTGAAAGGGTCATTTGACACCCCCCCCAAAGGGGTCATGACCCACAGGTTGAGAATCACTGTATTAAGGGTTCGAGGGGGTGGCTGTGTAGGGGAGGAAGGGGGCAAAACAAGAACTGCTATCAAAGGGCTCAAGGAGAAAGATAATGTTTAGAAATTGCTGGTGCCAATAACTGTGCATGTCTGCTTGAGGTTACGGATGGATGGTTATAATACATGTAAGAGCCCCCCAATAAGATGATTTATTAAACAGAAGGAAGAAATAAAAAGATTTGTAGCCTCTGAAGCCCTGTGTAGGGTCGCTCTGAGTCGGAATCCACCGAGGCATTTGGTTTCCCTTCATGAGCCTCCCGGCCCTTGCAGAGGGAAAGGGGAGATGCTCCTGGGGTGGGGCTGAAGTCCCTTTGGGGCAAACAGCTCATGCGCTGGACTGCTAACCAAGGGCCTCCAGGCAAAGGCTTGGCGATCTGCCTTCTAAAAACCAGCTCTTGAAACCGTACCGCTCCTCCCCTGGCGCACTGTAATTTTAATTGGAAATGCCTTCCCTGCCTCTTGCGAAATGTCTGTCAGTCCTGTTAAAAGGTTGGCAAGCTTCTGGAGGAGAGGGACTTCTCTGGACCACGCTCCTCAGGGTTCTGTGGGAGGCAGGCCCTACCTAACCCTGGCACATCCTGCCAGAAAGATCAAGAACAACAGAGTCAGCACGCGACTCCTGGTGCGGCCCAGCAAACCGTGCCTCTCCCGTGCCCGAGGGTTTTCACCGGCTGGCTTCTCAGCTACTCACCAGTCCTTCTGGGAAGCAACTGGAGCAAACCCGCCACCCTTGCCCTTAGCAGCGAGGGGCACTGGCGGGCTGCTCTACCCAGGGACTCCTGATGTTTTTAAACTGCAAATCAATGGGGCTGGGGGCGCGGGAACTCACTGCACAGCTTCCTTTCCCACTGCCCCTTACCCCCAAGCCGCTGGCTGCCTGTCCCACCCGCTCACGTATATGTGTGCACGCACTGTCGTTTAAATGTGGGTGGGTTCTCCCTAAACTTATTTTCGGAGAAACTTTTTAAAAGTGGTTCTGAGAAAGTGGTATGTATGGTCACAGAGGGGAAGAGACGGTAGAAGGGTGGGGGGAAGGGGAGATTCATCAGGAAATGAGCCTTAAACTCTAGAGGCCTTTTAACCAAGCTCATTATTGGGGATAAAGGAAAAACCTTAGCGTTATCTCTAAGGTATCTGTGCCAGAAACCCTGGCAGTGTGGTTATGCATTGGGCTGTCATCCCCAAGGCCAGCTGTTCAAAACCACCAGCCGCTCCATGGGAGAAAGACTGGGCTTTCTAATCCCATTAACAGTTACAATCTCGGAAACCCACCTGGGCCAGTTCTATCCCCTGTCCTGTAGGGTCCCTTTGAGTCGGCATCGACTCCATGGCCTTGAGTGAAGGTATCCATGCACCTTGAAAGAAACATCTCTCAGCCTTTCTGAAACCATCGGAGAGGAGATTTGGGAACACATGACCCCGTATTTATGGCACAGAGCTGCCAGCATCTAATGTGGAAACCCTGGCTCACATCTTGAAGGGGCTTCCTCGCATCACTTGGAATTTAGCAGAAGTCTCGAGTCCCGGCCAAAGGTACGTTTAGCCACCTCCATAGTGTGTGGAGGCCAGTGGCCGGAGACAAGGCAGAATCCCCTGACCGTGCCCTCTAGGCCAGAAGTAGTAATCTATCATCCCTGGAGGAGAAAGTCCTAGGAGCCACCTGCCAACTTTCCTCAAGTGGCACCTACAAGGACAGAGGTCAGAGCTGGGGACTACACTCCCACATGGGGTGTGGCTTTGAAAGGCTGTAAAACCCATGTTCCCTGACAAGGTCATGCACGTAACTGCCTCTGGCAGAGACTTCATAGGGGTGAGGGCAAACCCTCTGAACAAACAACTCACTTCCTGTTGTAGTGGGAACAGAGCAGCCCTGGTGGTGTAGTGGGGTCTACGCTGGGCTGCTAACCACAAGGTCAGCAGTTTGAACCCACCAGCCGCTCCACAGGAGGAAGATGAGGCTTTCTGGCCCCTGAAAGAATCGACTCCATGGCAGAAAGTTTGAGGAGTGCACATGAGTGGACTTGGCCTTTATAACATGGGGCCTTTCACTCCAGGACATAGGCTGATTCGGAGTAGTAAGACCAGACATTTAACTATTAATGTTTAAGACAGAATGGCAGAAACTATTTGCAGGCCATGTATTTGATGAGGGGCTTGTATCCAGAAATGTAAACTTCCATTGAATTCCCTCAGACCATAGACCCGGGATGTGAATAATCATGCCCCAGGGAATTGGATTCCTGTAGGTATTGTAAGGTTAAAATTCCACATCGTATCCTTTGTTCTAGTTTTTATTTTATTATCGATGCTTGCTTTTGGATTAAGGTTTTTCTATGTTTTATTTTCTTGTTGGGCTTGTTTTTGTTTTTCTTTTTTTTTTTTAAATTTTCTTTCTGTGAAATCCAGGATAGGTAAATCTATAGAGATGGTAACTGGATTAGTAGTTTCTCAGGATGATGGCAGGGAAAGTTGGCCGTGGGGCATGAGGAACTAATAATAAAAGATACAGGAATGAACACAATGCTCCAAAGGTGACTGGTGGTGATCTGCTCGCTTTTTTAGTATAGATAAAACCACTGAATTGTATACCTGAATTTACATGTCAATAAAGCTATTAAATAAAATAGGTTTTTAAAAATTAGAGGCAAACAACAAACCCAATTTTAAAATGAGCGAAAGACTTGAACAGACATTTCTCCAAAGAAGATATGGATATGCCAATGGCCAGGAAGCACGTGAGACTGAGTTCATCAGGGAAATGAATGTGAAAACGATGCACGATATGTTCGACTGGCTCCTGACTATGACGCTTTAGATGTTGCCAACAAAATTGGAATCATCTAAAGTGAGCCCAGCTGGCTAATGCTAAATATAAACTTTTTCAATATATACTCTTGTCTTTGTCTTGTGTTCCGAGTGGGCTCCGGAGGAACCTTGTAACAGCACACCTAGCTGCAGGGGTTGGCAAACTGTAGTGCATGAGCCATGTGGCTCTGAGGGAAAATGGAAAAAATAAAATTGAAAATTTTCAATTAAAGTTATTGACATAATGATTTAAAAAAAAGAAAACGATGCATGATGTCATCCGGCTGCTTCACACGCATCAGCACGACTGTGATCAAAACAACCCAAGAACACGTGTGAGCGTGGCTGCGGAGAAACGAGCATCCATACACTGCTGCAGAGGAGCGGTGCCGCCCTTGGGGAGCCAGTTTGGGAGAGTTCGATAGATATGCACCCAAGAAGATTAGCAATCTATGCCTGTGAATGTTCACTCCAGAGTTACACAAAAGTGTGCATGGAAAAGGGAGTTAGTGAAACATTGTAGGAGTCAGAAAGTGGAAGCCACCCGAAGTCCATCAGCCGACGGTAATCGTTCGTGCCATGGGATATTGGACATAAAAAGGAGTGGCGTTCTGCTACATGCTACCACATGGATGGCCTGTGACAGCACTGTTCTAGGTCAGAGAAACTAGTCACTCGCGACCACGAAGTGTACTAGGCCGTGTAAAGAAATGTCCAAGAGACACAACTCCTTAGAGGCAGAAAGGAGAGGGTTCGTGGTTGCTGAGGACTGGGTGGGTGTGACGGCGGAGCTGCAGAGGGGTACAAGCTATCTTCGGGAGCTGATGAAATGTCAACTAGCTGGTGGTGGTAGTTGCAAACCCCTCTGAATCCCGGAAACCGGGTGAGCTGCATGCTTAGCACGAGGGTGGGGGGTGCTGTTGCTGTCAGCTGCTCTCCGGGGACTCCACCTCATGGGAACCCCAGGGGTTGTGACCTGTCTGAAGCAGATTGCCACCCGCCTTCCGAGGTCCTTCTGGGCGGGTTCAAAGGGCCTGCCTCTCCTCTAGCAATTGAGAGTTGAGCTGACACCCCCCCCACTGCCGTGCCCCCACCACCACCACCCACCCAGGGACTCCAGTGAATAGTATTATACATCAAGGAAACTCTTTCAAAAAGGTGCTCCGGGAAAGCTGTGGTGGGTCCGTGCAAAGAAAAGGGGACTCTGTGCACTGAAACCCTTGTTCCTTTCCAGCTCCAACAGCGAGTGGGACGACCTGACCCAGGTGGACTGTACCAGGACCCCAGTGTGCAACTTCACGGCAGCCAGCCACTGGCAGGGCTTTCCTAGGCACTTCAACGTCTCCCTGCGTGTCCGAGCCGAGCTGGGAGATCTCGTTTCCGCCTGGGCGGCGGTGCCATGGTTTCAACACTACCGCAATGGTGAGGGACCCCGGGTGGGAAACTTCCTTCTCCGCACCCAGGTTTTCTTCCCTGTAAAGAAAGTTGTGTGTGCGCACCGATGTAGCCACTTGTTTCCCTCCTACCTAGGGCCACCTGGCCTCAATCGACTGCCTGGGAAAGGTCTGCTGATCTCTGTGCTAGATGGGGTCCAAGCCTGGTGGCTTCCCTGGTCACAGTCGCTGTTTCAGCACAACTTTAATCCAGGGCTCTTCAGGAGCCAGCTCTTAGCCTGGCCCTTTCGGCAGTTCAGTGACTCGTCCAGGCTGGCGTCCACCGTCACCTACCTAGCTCTGCCGTGCGGGAAGGAGCTACGTGGGAGCCCAGAGAACATCACGGGGCTTCCATGGAATGAAAAGATCCCGGCATTATCCCCACCCGCCCCCGACTGCCAGTGTGGCCAACTGCGTGTGCACAGTGTGCAAAGACAGGCCTCTTAGGACCTGCGTGCCTGGGGTCAGTGACCACAATGTAAACACTTGACTTAGATCCTCGAGCCTCTCCCTAATCACACGAATGAGCCCCAGTCTGCGCCTGTCTAGTGAGAGCCGGGGACAGCCTTAGCAAAAAGACTTGACCAGTTGCCATCAGATCCACTGTGACTCACGGCGTGTCCCGTGGTTGGCAGAGCAGAACTGCTCCGAGGAGCTCTAACGGCTGCGTTTTCAGCAGTTGGTCACCAGCTCTTCTTCCTTGTCCTCCTGTCTTATCATCAGACTGGGTGCTGCATTTACGCGAGACCTGAGACCGATGCATTTAAAGATTTCTAAGTACCATGCTTGCTCACTTATATTGAAATATGAAATAAAGGGATGTAGCAAAATTGTTTCCCTTCTCCCTGAGAATTTGACCTTCAGCTAACTGTCCGTGTGTTTCTCTGAATATTCGATCAAGGTGTGGTGCCACCTTACTAATAGGCTCGCTTCTCTCCAGTTGATGCTGCCTCATAGTGATCCTAGAGGGCAGAGGAGTACGGCTCCCGTGAGTGTCCGAGACTAACTCTTCAGGAGCAGAAACCTCCCTCTTTCTCCGGGCAGCAGCTGGTGGTTTTGAACTGCTGACCTTGAGGCTCATAGTCCAACTCATTACCCTGACACCACCAGGGCTCCTTCTGTAGAAACAGGCAGCACTGGCTAATTGTGAAGGCGACCACTGCTGGGCTTACTGCAACAGAGCTACAGAGCCCTAACCACCTGCTCGCAAGTCGTGCCTGCGGGCTGCGGTGGGTGCTGCCGTGGTTCTTGTCACTGGACATGACCTCGAGGAGAGCCTGGACACTTGTTGTGGCGTTGTTACAGGGGACATGAGCTCTTGGGAGTCGAGAGGCCTCTGTGCCTGTGGATCGCCACTCTGGGCCACTGGGCTTCTCCTGGGCCCCCAAGAGTCGCACGGTGTCAAGCTAGCTACGCGTGCACTGCTGAGAGGACCCCTTCCTCCCGGAAAGTGAAGCACTGGTATTGCGCAGCAGCCAGGCTAGGCCCGAGCCAACCCAGTGCCAGAGCCGTCTCGAGTCATCTCAGGGGTCTGCACACTTGGGTGAAGCTCAAAAGAAGACAGTACAGCGGGCGGTGCCCATATAAACACGTCTCAGTGACGAGATGAGCTGTTTGTTGGGTTTACTCTATTTCAGTGACCATTGGGCCTCCAGAAAACATTAATGTGTCAACAAAAGAAGACTCACTGACGGTCTGGATTTCCACTCCCTTTGTCATCGATACCTCCATGGTCGCTTTCCAGTATTACGTCTATTACTGGGACGAGGCCAAGACCCAAAAGGCAAGAGCTTTCTCCTCGTTTTTCTCCTCCTCCTCCTCCTCTTCATCTTCTGTTTCCTTATCTTGGGGGTTTCTGACTTAGTATTTGAAAGTAAACTTTCAAATAGGCCAGGAGAGCAGCTCAAACTAGAAGCAGATTCGGGATTAAGTGAAAATTAACTCCTGGAACAATTGCTCGCTCTCTCTTGCCTCACGGGAAGTATCTCCGGGAAGGACAACATGTCCGTCTGTAAAGGAAAAAACGTTACCGTTGAGGTCAGCCTCATGCCCAGCGGTGACTCCACGGGCCCGAGGCATCAGCTCCAGGCTTCGCTCCCGCTACCTCTGCTCGGGACTTCAGAAGAACCCCGTCGCCTATTCAGTTGACTGTGTTAACTGTGAGTTTGAGGAGACAGGCTGGAAGAGATGCAAGTCGCATGAACCTTTCTACTCTGCCGATTTACATGTGTGGCTGTCGGTGTCTTTTAAATAGGTGAAAGGTCCCATCAAGGACAATTTAATTGTGCTGGATGACTTAAAACCCTTAAGTGAATACTGTTTACAAGTCAAGGCAGAACTGGTTTGGCCATTGAAGAGTATCTTTCAACCTGGGCGTTTGAGCAACACATCTTGCCACAATACTTCAGCAAATGGTAAGACAGATGGTCTCTCATGTCCTTTCTGAGCTGAAAAAAGACTACTCCTAAAATAGTGTAATGCCCCCCCCCAATAAAATGATGTGAAGGGGGGAAAAGTAGTGGAATCAGGGAGTATTTATTAAGTGGCACTGAGCAGACATGGGGAAGGGGCTGACAGGAGGGCACTTAGCTACAAACTACGGAGCATGTGCTGAGCTCTACAGTACAAAAGCTGCCCAGCAGCAAGGCGGCAAGTTAGAGGTGTGCCTTGCCTAGCTGTTCCTCTAAGCCAGAAGTAGGGAGTGCCCAGCCCACAGGCCATATAACGTCATCCAGACCAGCCAACGCCACATGCCTCACCAAAGAAGCCATCTAGCCATCACATTAGGGGTGATTAATGAAATGTTTGACCAAATCCAGCAGGCTCCTTGTTAAGTGGATAATTTTATATGGCTCGTGAGCAACGTTACAAATACCCAAAGGGCCCTCGGCGAGTAAAAGGTTCCCACCCCTGCTCTCAACGCTTCGTGGGGTAAGGGCACCTGCCCGTTGTACTGGAATGTGAAGACCGTACTGAAAAGTGAGGGGAAATCGCCTTTTTCATATTTGTGCACTCTTTTTAGCTGCCATTCGGCACCAACAAGCCATCCTGATCTGCGTGGGAATCTTCCTGCCAGTGGCGCTGCCGGTAGCGGTCTGCTTCTTCCTGACCCTGAAGTACAGAGGCGTGATTAAGTACTGGGTTCACTCTCCACCCAAGATCCCGTTACAGATAGAAGAGGTATGTGTGCCACATCCAACCCAGTGATGTGCCGGTGCGTCAGCACCCACCTAAGGGTGTAGACAAAGCTGCGGACTCCGAGAGTAGAGTTCAGAATAGCTGCGTCTTGGTCTCCTAGAAAATGCCACAAACTGGGTGACTTTCCAGAACGGGAATACGTTCCTGTGTAGTCCCAGGAGCTAGGCGTCCCAGGCGGGGTGTCAGCAGTGTCAGCTCCTCCACAGGCTCTGCCAGGGGCTGCTTGCTGCCGCCTCTTGCCTCTCTCCTGGCTTCTGGTCGCTGTGAGTCGGAATCCGCTTGATGACAATGGGGTGGTGATTGTTTTTTCTTTCAGGGGGGTGAGGAAATTTACCCGAGAGTCGCCCTGGTTAATATTTTCACAAAGTAGGAACTCTCAGTACAGAACTCAGAATTTTGCTGATTATTTTGCATTACTAATCTCACTCATATTACCAGCTGGGCCCTTCTATGCAAACGTGCGCTAACTGTTGCTCTTGTTCGGCATGAGTAGAACAAAGCCTTTCGGTCCGCTCCGGGAAGTGTGGTGAGCATGTAGCCGAAGCCTGTTTCACATGTACATTTGAGGGTTTCACAAGTGCACATGATTTGCTGTTCCTCTTTCAACACAGGCAGCTCGGAGCCTCTTGTATGTCGATACCTTTCAGCATTTCCAAAAGCTTATATATACATCTGATATTATCCAGTCACTTCCAATTCATAGCGACTCTGTGTAACACACAGTGAAATACTGCCTGGTGGTCCCGCGACACGCTCGCCTTTGATATGTGTGAGCCCATGGTCAGAGCTGCCGTGTCAGTCCATCTCCATCACGGTCTTCCTCTTTCTCGTTGTCCTTCTACTGTAGCAGGCGTGGTGTCCTTCGGGAACTGGTCTCTCCTGACAACAGGTCTAAAGTACAAGAGCTGTTGTCTTGCCACCCTGGCTTCTGTGGAGCATCCTCCTGGCTGTATGATTTGGCGACTCTTCTGGAAGTCAGGGCTCTATTCCATTCCTTCACCAGCACCAGAATTCATATCCATCGGTTCTTCTTTGTTCTTGTTAATTGTCCAGCGCTCACCTGCTGTGAAGCAATTCCTTAGTCATCAAAGTAACATCCTTGCTCTCCAATACTTTAGAGATGTCTTTACAGCAGATTTTCCCAGTACTGTGTCGTTGGATCTCCTGACTGCTACTCTCATGAGTGTTGATTGTGGACCCCAACAAAATGAAAACCCTGGGCCACGTCAATCTTTTCTTCATTGATTGTGGTGTGGCATGCTGGTCTACTTGTGGGGATCGTTGGTTCTGTACATTGAGCTGTAATGCAGACTAACAGCTGTGGTCTCTGACCTTTCTTGGCAAGTGCTTCAAATCCTCTCAGCTTTCAGCAAGCAAAGTTGTGTCATCTGCGTATTGCAGGCTGTTAATGAGCTTTCCTCCAAGCCCGATGTCATGGTTTTTTCACTGAAGAAGTATGGTTAGAGGGAACTTTCAACCAGCCAGTGTTCCTCTCGTTGTATTCAAGCGACTGCTTGTTTGAATAGGTACGGGTTCCTCATTACAAAGTTGGGTGTCCTAGAATTTCATTCTTTGCAACGCTTTCCATAGTTTGTGATTCTCCACTCGTCAAATGCCTTTGCGTAGCCAATAAAACACAGGTAAGCCTAGTTCTGGTGTTCTCTGCTTTCAGACAAGACCCGTCTAGCATCAGCTATACGAACCCTCTTTCAGTGCCCTTTTCTGAATCTGACTTGAATTTCTGGCATTTTTTAATTAGCTTCCTCAAAATTTTACTTGACATTAATGATGTCTGATTATTTCCACATTCTGTTGAATGGACACAAATATGGATCTGTTCTCACTAGCTAGCCAGGTAGCTGTCTCCCAAATTTCTAGGCATCGTTGAACGAGTGCTTTCAGCACTGTGTGCGGATTTTGGAACTTCTCAGTTGGAATCCGTCAGTTCCTGGAGTCTGGTTTTTCATCCTTGCCGCTTAGCTGTCTTCCTTCAGTACCGTCAGCTCTTGGTCACATGCCGCCTCATGACAGCTGAGTGTCTACCCATTCTTTCTGGTAAAGTGGCTCCGTAGTCCTCCCATCTTCTACTGGCATGTTCTGTGCCGTCCAGTATCTGGCCCGGAGGCTCCCTCAGAAGTGCGCTCAAAGCTGAACTGTTTGTTTCCCTTCTTTCAGCTTGAGAAAAATCTTCCGTGTGATGTTCTAACCCCCGGTCTATGTGTATTTCATCACAATACGTTGTCTTCTCAAGCTGCCTTTGAAATATTCTGTTCAATTCTTTTACTTCTTTTCAAAAATATTTTATTTGCTTTACCTACTAGACTTTCAAAAGCAAGTTTCAGGTTCTCTTTTTGACGTCAATTTGGCTTTTGGTGTCTTTCCAGCGCCCACCCCCATTTTTTTTATCGATGTTTTAGCTTTTTTTTTTTTTCCTATGGCTTGTATGATAGCTTAAAGAGCAAATTAGTTTCCCATTCTTCTTCCTGCCCTGCCTGTATTCTGAGCTTTGCTCGGGTGCGTGTTGCCCTCTAGTCCCGTATGGTGGATTGTAAAACGAGTATGGCTCTTCCTGGTGTTGCCACTCACCTTGTAGGCTCTTCTAGCGTTCCACTGCACGTTGACCCAAGGCAGGGCCGGTTCCAGGCTTGAAGGGTGTCTGAGGAACACAGGTTTGGGGTCCCACCAGTCTGTCAGACCAGTGGATTATTTCTGTCAACCACCAAAGAATGGTTTCCTTGGGTGCCTCGACCTTTTCTCGACTTTCTATAAATAAACGTATCATATAATACTTATCCTTCTGCAGTCGACTCATTTCACTCAAGCTGCACGTCCTCCAGGTTTCCCCTTGTTGGGAGGGATTTTGCAGGTTCTTTAACTTGCAGAGTCGTCCCTGGGGTGCATGCCCTGTGGTTTATCCATTCACCCATCGGTGGGCACGCAGGTGGTTTTCTTTTTTCTTTGCTTGGGTGCGGAATGGTGTGATGAACCTGGGCATGCATATATCTGTTTGTGGTATGCTCTTATTCCCCCAGGATAGACACTTAGTAGTGGGACTGCTAGCTCACATGGCATTTCTGTTTCCATTTGGGTTCATGATCCCTGGCTGGCCTACATCGTTTGCACTTGACTATTCATCTAAAGGGTGGAGATGTGAACCCACCCACCTGCGTTGCTTTGAAAAGAAAGCCTGGCGATTTGCAGCAGCCACGGAAACCCCGTGGAGTGATGCTCCTCTGTCACTCACGGGGTTGCCCCGACAGCAGGGAACAGTGGGTTTGCAGGGGACAGCGCTGCACCCAGTGTAGCAAGTAAGGACTGTCCCTCCCCCAGTTACGCTGCTTTACTTTCAGAATCCTGGCTTGGTTGGCCCTTTGAATCAGTTAGTATTAAAGTTATTCATGAACTGCGAGGTAGTGCAGGATGCTTGTTTGCAGGGTCACCTGGTGGGCAGGCTGAGTAGAAAACTACGTGTGCCTAACATATAACTCCGCCCAGGGAAATAAGAGGTCTGCTGTGTGGAAGGGATAAACTAAATACAATTTTGTTTTTCAACCTGTTCAGATTTTGTTTTTTAATTTTTTTTTTCCTGTTCAAGTTTTTAAAGGACCCAACTCACCCTGTGTTGGAGGCCCTGGACAAGGAGAGTTCACCAAAGGAAGATGCCTGGGTCTCTGTGTCCATCCTGTCGCTTCCAGAAAAGGAGCCAGAAGATGTTCTCTAATGCACTTCCAACCATCGCGTGGGCCTGGCTCGGCCCGGCCCGACTCAGCCGTCCCCTGAAAGACGTGCTGAGCCAGGGACACTGCTGACACTCTCAGCTGGGCTTTACAGAGACCAGAGCTCCATTCTCCTGCCCCTAACAAGCCTCTGAAGAAAGGGAGTGACTCTGCGGGGACAGAAAGTGACTGTTTTTTTCCTTTAAGAGATTTTAAATCATACCAGTACCTACAAATTTTTCCCCAGGGGGAAAAATTACGGTTTTTTTTCTTAAACACTAAAAGGCCATGTGATTCCTTTTTAGCAAAATACTATGGTACATGTCACCGGCTTGGTTCTTTTGAGCATTGACTGAGATGAAGGCTAGAAAGGAGAGAACAGTGGCTGGGCAGGTTCTAGATGCTGCGTTCTGTCCTGGGCACTGCCCCGGAGCCGGGAACCTGGGCAAGTCTCCGAGCCTCTGCAGCCAACTCCAGCCACGGGTCCAAGCAGCCCTTCACTTCCAGGCTGCTGGCTTGAAGAAAAATGGCTTCTTCTGGACATATCTTCCTAGTAATTTAAATTTGCTTTGTTTTTTAAAGCTAGAAATAAATATTATATAGTTAAGTTTTTCAAAAGTCTCCGTGAAGTCTTTTCCCTCCGCACTGTCTTCTTTACTGCTTTTTGCAAGGTCTCAACTTCCTAGAATTACAACATCCATCCTTTGGCTTTCTAAAATAACATGCTGTAGCACTATCGAGGCCTTATGGGAGCTCAGCATAACTTTGCTGAGTGTGTCCCTTGAGTCCAGGAAAAGGGATTTTCAGAATCTGCTCAAGTACTTCATTTGTATGTGGTGAGTCACGCAGTGTTGGCCAAGGCAAGGGTTTATGAGCAGTCAAGAGGATGAACTAATAAACCAGTCCGGCTTCCTAGGAGCCTGCCATCTACTGGTATCGGGATGAGGGTGGGCTTAAAGAATATGAATATAAATCCCACTTCAAGGATGGTTCACATCAACGAAACAGGTGCGCAGTAACCTCATTCCATCTTCCACTCAGAATGACACAGGTGCTGTTTGGTTGCCTTTAGGAAGAAGCCCCTGCAGGCAGCTTTATAGTGACAGTGCCAGGGGGTCAGGCTGGTGGAGAAGAACTGCTAACTACAGGTGTGTGAAGCTGGTAGAACCAGCTGCTGGACCTGCCTGTGTGCCATGGGGCCTTGTGCCAAAGATGCCGTACTGCTGATGAAGGACCTAGCTGTTGGCTGACCTAAAATGGAATGAAGACATACTGGAATGATCCCACAGACCCCTTTGGCGCCCCCTGTGGGTAGCTGCCATCAAGTCCACTTCAAATCATGGCAACCTGGTGTACAACAGCGAAACATTGTCCAACCCGCACCATCCTCCGATCCCTGGCATTTCACTGCCCTTGTTGCAGCTAACATGCCAGTCCATCGCACCAAGAGTCGCCTACACCCTCTCTGGCACGATATTGAGAAGTCGATCCGAAGCTAGTGAGTCCAGCCAATGTCCCCTGTGATCCACTGGGTTTCCCTGGTTCGTGTTCTGCAGCAGACCGCCAGACCTGCCTTCTCTCCTCATCTGGAAGCTGTGTTGAAGCCTGGCCAGCATGGGTAACCCCGCTGGCATTTTGCATACCAGTGGCATAGCTTCCAACATTACAACAACACGTAAACCATACTCAAACAAAATTCATTGCCGTCGAATCGATGCTGACCATAACAACCCTAAGGAAGCACTGTCCCTGTGGGTTTCTGAGACTAACTCCACGAGAGTAGAAAGCCTGTTCTCCCTCAGAGCTGCGGATGGTGTCGACCCGCTGACTTTGCAGTCAGCAGCCCAATGGGTAACCGCTGCACCACCTTATAGAACCATTGACAGGTGGGTGATGGCCATCTACCCACAACTAGTAGGTGTGCCTTGAAATGGCACAAATTTGGAGGAAGGATGTCATAGACCGAATTATGTCCCTCCTCCTTCCCCCCCCCCCCCCCACAAATAATGTCAACTTGCCTGGCCATGGTTCTCAGTGTAATGACGTGACCCTGCTTCATCATTTGATCCGAGGTGAGGTGAAGGGAGTATGCCCGGAATGTGAGCTGCATCACCTTGCATCTTATAAGAGAGATGAGAAGTGACCAGAGAAAGACGAAACCTGATGACTACCAACCGGAAGCTATAGCCTTTGCACCCAGGGTCCCTCGGCTGAGAGCCTTCTAAACCCAGGGGAAAGTTGATACCAGAACATAGGAAGATGGCCTAGGAGCACAAGCTAAGGGAGACCAGCTTCTCACGGGGCTTGTTGCATGTTCAAGCCACTAAGATGGCTTGCAATTTAGAATCCTTCACCAGACTGCAGGGATCTATAGGCGATTCTTTAGACTGCAGTCCTGAGTGGAGATAGCCAGCTTATATAGGTCAAACCCCATTTATCAGAAGCTTTCCTATATAGCAAGTAGATATGACAAAAGCAGAATTTATGTTATGCTTTGAGTGAGTGTTGCAGGGTACAGGATTGATTATAATATCAAAAACAATCTTAAAGAATAACAAAATTCGTCACTGCCTTCAGGTTACAGCATCAACGGAACAATATTGAAGAACAACGAGATTGATACCAATGTCCTGACCTTGGGAATATAGGAGTACATTCTAAAATCAATCATGTGGAGGACTTTCCAAGAGGAAGGGGAGGGAGGCAGGTTCGTCAGCAGTCAACAAGATTGCGTCACTTTGTGGTCAGTTTGCCTCATGCTGACACAGCTAACAGCTCCAAAAAAAAATCCTCACTGCCAGCTAGCCGATTCTAGTGCACAGTGACCCTATAGGACAGAGGAAAAACTCCTGTGGATCTCTTTTGAGAGTAAAGAGCCTCACTTTTCTCCCAAGGAGTGACTGATGGTTTCTAACTGCTGACCTTGTGGTTAGCAGCCTAATACGTAATTACTGCACCCTGAATTTGAACTTCTACCCCCCATAAACTATCAGAATAAATCCGTTAAAGCCATTCGTTTAATGTATTTACTAAGTTAAAGCAATAGTAGGTAGCCAAGAATAAAAACAAAACTCACTGCCATCGAGTCAGTACTGCATAGTGCCCCACTGTGGGTTTCATAACTTTACAGGAGCAGAAAGCCCAATCTTTCTCCTGAAGAGCTGCTGGTGGTTTCGAACTGCTGACCTTGCGATCACAACCTAAAGCGTAATCCCTACACCACCAGTGTTCCTCAGCTAAGCCAAAGAATTAGCGGGGGAAAACACAGATCAACTCACTACATCAAGTTGATTCTGATTCATGAGTAACCCTACAGGGCAGAGAACTGCTCCCTACTGAGGTGGTCAATCTATGGGAATATATTTCTCCCTCAGCAGATAGTAGGTTTGAACTGCATACCCGTCAGCAGCCCATGTGACCCCCTGTTCCACCGGGTCAGGGGATGGGAGTTATAAAGACTTTCTCGGATCACGTGGAGTGTCCCAGTAGCAGAGCTTCCTCTCAGGCCAGCAGGCTGACGGGAGAGAAGGAAGTGGCCATGGCAGGAAGAGCTAGAGCCAAGGAGAAAGAGGGTACAGGCTGTCCAAGGCCTTTTGAGCCAGATCCTGAAAAGACTGCACTGGTGTGGGAGCAGAATCCGTCTAGGAGCATGGAATAGGCGGTCACTGTGGTTTGCTGCCCTGTTCGGTGAAGTGAGTTGAGATGCCCCTCAGAGGCCAGGGGTTCCACAGCTACTCCTCAGAGAGTAGAACCAGCATGAACCCAAAGCCAGGCTGACCAAGAGCCCCAAGAGCTGCCGCTGCGCAGCAAAGACATCTTGAGGTCAAGTTCCATGAGCCCCCTTCACTGTTCAAACTCAGTCAAGTGCCTGCTAAGGCAAGCAAGCCTGCTATCCAAGGGAGAAGGGGAGGGGTTATTTGAACAAGTCATATATTTCCTTTCTTACAGGGTTTCCCAAAAGTAGACCCCTGGTTCTAATTTGTAAAATAAATAACTAATCAACGGGGTTAATACACTAACATGGCCTTTAATTTCTAGTCAAACTAGACACAACCTTAAGTACCTGAGATGGCAGCAAATGTGTAAGGCACCTGTAACTGGGCCAATGATGGCTAACTCTGGTCTATTCCTCATGTTTGTATGGCTAACGAGCTTTAAACCGGTTTTAGATCTTTCAAGAGAGGGGCGGTGCAGACCAACCTCTCACGACACATGAAATTTATGTCCAATTCCAATTTCACCCGTCATTGCTTTGTAGCGCTCATTCACTTATGTCTTCATTGTCCGGGGCTGTTTATGTGCTACAAGCGGTTAAGTAGTTGCCATGGAAATTGTCTGTCTCCAAAAAGACAAACAATGTCTACCATCTGGCCCCTGGTCTTTACAAGGAAGCCCTCACAGGCTGAGGGAGAGTGGGAAAGGATGGCTCCGGGTCACAGTTCAAAACCGCACAGGCTTGCTCCCTACAAAGCGCCTTACCCTGGCTCGAGGCCAGGGCGCGGCTACAGGCAAGTTCGCGCAGAAGTATGCTCGTCTTCGGCTGTGAGTAGGAGTCGACTCAATGGCAGCTGGGTTTTGAATACAGAGAATAAGATCGAGAGGTGATGGATTTGTTGAGTCAGGACCTCTGCCAGCCCGGATGTCACCTTTGTGTGCATTAGATAAAGGCACCCCTCTTGAAGACCTTTGGCTACAAGGGCTATAAATCTTCTTCTCGAGAAACACACCCATCTCTGGTGTCAGCCGCCGCCCCCCCCCCCCCCCGGACTCCACAGGGCTGGTCCACCAGTAGAGAGGGGGTTGGAAGACTGGCGGCCGGGGAGACAAGTGCGTGGGAGAGCCCACCGGTCACATGAGTGAGGATGTAATCAAAGGGGTGGGGAGGACAGCTGGGGCTGGGGAGGGGAGTCCCCAGGAAAAGGGCTGGCAGTGGGGGTAGGCGTTGTTAGTCACCACTGACCTTATGAGCTCATGTGACAGCAGGACGTGACACCTGGTCCAGTTCCAGCTCCACAGTCATTAGCATGTCGGAGTCCACTGGTGTGGCTCTCATGCCAATCCATCTCATTGAGGGGTCCCCTCACCTTCACTGCCCCCACTCTACCCAACATGATGTCAGGGTCTAGTGACACGTCCCTCCTGATGACATGTCCAAAAGTCTCAGGCAATTGGAGATCAGGACCAGGGTTGGGCAGGGGCACAGGTCTATTGGCCAATATTTTACATCCTCCTCGGGTGAGGAGCAAGTGGGCTCTTAAAGACTCCAGAGCAGCCGGATAGCTAAGGTGGCACCATCGGTCTCTCTAGAGCTGCGGTTCTCAACCTGTGGGGGTCGAACGACCCTTTCACAGGGGTCGCTCGATTTGTAACAGTAGCAAAATGACAGTGATGAAGTAGCAACGACAATAATGTTATGGTTGGGGTCCCCACCACATGAGGCACTGTCTGAAAGGGTCGTGGCGTGAGGAAGGTTGAGAACCGCTGCTCCAGAGGAAAGAAGAGGGATGAACATCGAAAGGAATCCAGAAACAACTGCATTCGTCTGGTGGACCGTGCAAACCAGTCTCCGCAATCCTGAGAGCCGAACAGCTAGATGCTGCTGACTGCTACGATCAACTGCTCTGAAAAGGATCGCACCAGAAGGTTCTGGATGAAGTGGGAGAAAAATGTGGGCCAGAACTCAAAGTCCTAAAAAGAGCCCAGGATTGCCGGTAGAAGAGAGTCAGCCGGGGCTCCTAATGACCTTCATCCCTCTTCAGGCTGGGGGCTGAACCTACCTCTGGGGAAAAGAAGCCAAAAGGGCAGCATTCACCCAACACCAACACTCGGGTAAGAAAGAAAAACGCCAAGAGGAAACACAGGAAAAAGCCGAATAAGAGAGGGAACACAGCGGTCATGGCGGAACTGAGACCAACTGTGTTTGAGTTGTTGAACGTCAAAGCCATGACCCACCGAAGAAGGCCTGGAAGGCAAGCAGTGCTCGAGAACTGAGATGCTCCCGAGGATCCTGTCACCTCTTTTTAATCGGCCTGAACGATGGAAGTGAATGATGTACGGATTTTATGTTCATAAAACGATTTTTCAAAACTGATGATCTGCTCTGTAAAGTTAAACTTTAAAAACGTCAGCTCATCACAGGTCTTGGTGGTTCTGTTTGTGCTGGTTTTCAAGGCCTAGGCACTGTCCTACGGCCGCGGGGCTTTCTTGGCTGAGTTTCGGAAGTGGGTCGCCAGGCTTACTCTCATCTCTCAGAGTCTGAGAGCTCTCTTAAGGCTGGTCCTGCATGGCATTTGTAACTGCTGGCACAGCTTCAGGCATCAGACCTACAGGTAGGCCACCACAGCACTGGCAAGCTGGCAGGCAGGGGAGACGGGGGAAAAGAGATTGTCTCTGTCGGGCACAACACGGCTGAACTTCTGCAGACCCAGACTGCTGCTGCCTGCCCCCCAGGAGAGGCTCACCAGCCGCCCAGGTGGGGCACAGCCAGCTCCGCCTTTGTTTTTTGTTTTGTGTGTGTGTGTGTGTGTGTGTGTGTGTGTGTGTGAGGGGGCAGGGGCGGGAAGGGGTGGTGGTGTGTGTGTGAGGGGGCAGGGGCGGGAGGGGGTCGTGGTGTGTGTGTGAAAGCCCTTTGTTTTGTTTTAAGTCACTTCTCTCTTATGACTTTTGTTTCGTTTGAAACCACTTCTCTGTGGCCCCCACGTATTTAAATAAGTCTGCATGGCCCCTGGCTGTGCTCCTTTAGCTACTAGAAAACAATTACATCTCCCTGTGAAGGGCCCCAAAATAAAAGGGTGGCATGCAGAGTGGCCCACACATTGGCTGAGAGCTCAGACCCTGCTCCTCCTGACTGCTTAGTGAGAGATGTGCTCTAGCCTCCGGGCAGCCACGGCCCCTGTGGGAATGAAGGCAAAGTGGCCCTGCCTCGTTGGTGGGGGATGCGGGCTCAGATCACATCAGGTCCTGGTGGCCTGGGCGCAGACCTACCACCAAGAAAGCCTGATACAATCGTGCCCCACGTTTATCCCAGTACAGACATTCAGGCAGAAGAGGCTTCTCTAGGCCTCTCAACTATGCGGGGGGAGAGAGACAGAGAGAGAAGAGGCAGATGCCCAGATTACTTTACATACATACCCCACATTGCAACATAATGTCATCTTCAAAGTATGTTACTTTTTCCTTAATAAAACTCGATCTCTGGTTCCTTCAAATGGTTAAGAGGTTTGGCTGCTAGTGAGTCAAGTCAACTCAGGGGTGCCTCGAAGAAAGGTCTGGCGATCTGCCTCTGAGAAGCCAGTCACTGAAAGCCCTCGAAGCACCGGTCTACTTGGACACATGTCAGAGTGCCCGGAGTCTGAGTCGACTCGATGGCAACTGGTGGTGGATGGCATGCCTAGGAATTATCCAAGGGTGGGCATGAAATAACAATGTAGGACAGTGTAGAACTGCCCCTGCGGGGTTCCAAGACTGCCTTTTGGAGGGAGTAGAAGTCCAGGTCTTTCTCCCACGGAGTGGCTGGTGGTTTTGAACGGCTGACCTTTCAGCAGCTCGAGGAATAACCACTATGCCGCCAAAGCTCCTGTTCTGCAGTCAGGACAACAGAAGCATTTTCTTTCTTCTGCGTGGGTGATAATTGCAGTTTGGGGAACTGAAAAGGAGAGGTGGTCTAATCCCTTAGTGGGCGGATGGGTTCAGAAACACGTGCAGGAAACGGTCTGGCCAAAAAAGCCCATGTGTTTCTTGCCTCTTCTCTTTGTGAAATGTTGCCGTGAATCTGAGGTGTGCCTGTGTCTACTCCAACACTTCTCATGAGCAGCCCCTCCACCTAGAGGGCATAGGAAGGACCAGTGGTCAGGCCCGCGTTCCTGCAGGGTGGGCCTTTTGGGTACATGGACTCCCAGTGTTCACCCCGCGGATCCGAGGGAACATTTGGTTGCTGTGAGACTTTGAGGTTCCTCAAGAAAATTAGTAGTTCAGTTCCAGTGCGGACTTGCAAAATCAGACCGAGCTCAGGTGTACATCCTAGGTGCCTTTGGAGTTGAGAGTACAACCAGCTGACAACCTGAAAATGAATGCCTACTGCTGCCTTTGCCTTTGGAAACCTCTGACTAGTAGCAAACACTGCCGGACAACGTGAAGAGAGGCACTCAGGAGACAGGTGTACGTTGCTGTTAGGACCATCCAGTCGGTTAGTGAAAGACAGCTCCCTGCGCACGGCCTCCCCACGGCCCTGACGTGAGAGCCCGCGATGGCAACCCCGGTGTCCATGCATCTCGCGAAGGGCTTTCCTCTTCCTCACTGCTTCTCCATGTGCACAAACGCGAGCCCTTCTCCGGGAACTGGTCTCTCTTGGTAACATGACCACCGCTTTCTGAAAGTGAAAATGAACCACCAGTGTACTGTGGGCCAAAATACCCCTACTTGACGGGAGATGGTATTGAGAATTTTTTTCTACTCTTCTAGGAATGTTTCCAACAATTTTCTATGAGCATCTTCTTTTTATTACTGAACGAATTGGTGTCATAAGTCTCATATACCGTGAATGCGCACTGCTCTGCTGTAAGCTAAACCGGCATGGGTAGGGAATGAAAACAGACGACTGTTAGGGTGAGGTTGCTTCCTCTCCTTTCCTCCCGGAAGGAGCTGTACGCCAACAGATGAGGAAGGTTCCGGTGTGTTCGGTTAAAAGTATGATTGGTGTATGTGGTTGCTCTTGTTTGGTGTCTCCACAAACGCCAGCTCACCGTGAAATGTACGCCAGAAGGAAACGCTGACTGGTCGTGAGCCCTCCTTGCAATGGCTGTCACGTCTGAGCCCATTGTTGCAGCCACTGTGTCGGTCCATGCCCTTGAGTCGTCCCTTTGGCTGACCTTGAACTTTATCTGAGATCTGGACGCCACGGTGTGCCTTGTTGAGCTGTGAACCCAAGACCAGCAGTCCAAACACACCAGTCGTTCTGCAAGAATGACTAGGCTTTCTGCTCCAGGAGAGATTCACTGCGCTCTCGCTCAGGTCCTGGCTTCCGAGGAGACAGAGCAAAGGCGTAGGGACGGTCACACCACGAAAGGCCGTGCCATGTGCAGCCTGTTCGCTGCACGGACTGCGCTCGCTGCGTGCTCAAAGACAAGGCCACTGGAGGTCACAGCCATCAGGGACATTTCCGAAGCAAGTGTCTTCGCCATATATGTGCTTCCCAAGAGCAGGTGACGCTGCTCACAGAAGGTGAGCCGTGCCGTTCACAGAAGGTGGTCAGGGACCGGTCACGTGAAACCCTGAAAGACCCAAACCACCTACACTGATGGAGCCCTGCGGGGGCTGCCCACCCCGCCTCCGAAGCCTAGGTAAAGATTGCACAAAGGGAATCAAATGAAAACTTCCCACAGGGGCAGTCCTCTCATGGCACCAAGGGTCGGAAGGAACTCAGGGGCAGTGACGTTGTTTGTTTGCTTGTTTCTACTTTAGCAAGCATCAAGTCTTCCTCGTGGAACTGCGCGCTCCTGAGCACATTCCCACGTAGGTGAGACAGTCTCGCCATCCCAGAGGCCTTCTGGCCGTGTTTTCTCCACGCCAGCCTTGTCTGTTCTGGAAGTGCATCGCGCGTTCCGTATTCTTCCCCGACACTGGAAGGCAAGCGCACCCATTCCTCTCCCGTCTTCTCTACTCGGGTGCAGCTTTCACGGAGGCAACTGAAAATAGCGAACATGATGTGGGTCGGGCGCCCCAGTCCTCGCAAGGGCCTCCGTGCCCCTGCACACGGAAGAGGTCAGGTGCGCATGCAGGAAGTGCAGTTAGACTTCTCCACTGCCGCGAGCACCGAGGATCGAGCACAGGGAAACCCCGGGCCCCTCCGGTCTTCCATCATTTTAGTTCAACTTCATCTGGTGCCTATTTATTAAGAATTAAACATTCTCTCTCCCCACAAGACACTTGGTAACGAGCTACCAAGGAAGGAAAAGCAAGATTCCCGTGGGGGAACCTGGTACACACTCCCTGAAGCCAGCGCTCAAAATTCAGAGCAGCTCCGCTGGCAGGCGCTGCCAGTCAGCCCGTGCGCGGACCACACAGCACCACCCCTGGCCTTCCTGCCCCAAACGCACAAAGGGAATGTCACCATAGGGGTACCAGACAGAGACATTGGCAGCAATGCCAAGCCACAGGCGCATCGGAGGAACCGTGCCACACCAGGCGATGGCACCAGAACACAATGTGTGGGAATAGGAGCTGGTCATTTGATGTGTGTTTTTTTAATTTGTGTAAGTGAAAATCCTTCGTATTGTAGTCTAAAAAGCTTTCCCCTATGTGACTAGTCCCCTTATCGCAATAATATTTGAAATCCTATACCACTGGCTAGTTTCATGATACTGTTATGAGAATAACCAAAGGCCCTAGGAAGGGCCTTATCTCTCAAAAGCTGACATTGCTGCCCTAAAGTGGAACAAGGATATAAAGAGAAGGCAGATAAATAAATGGAGTTTAAGCCCACACTTAACTGTAAGCCCTAACCTAAGAACAATCTAAGCCTTCACCTAAGAACAATCGCTCTTTTGTTTTTAAAGAGTTTAGTTTATATAAATTTACATATCGTACACTTCTACAGTTAAATAGCTTTTTAAGGGTTGAATATCTATCATCACAATCAGTGCTAGTGCTCTCTCCCACCTCCCTAATTCCCCTCACTCTCCCTACTCCCACCCTGTCCCTGAGAAACCACTGCATCAGTGATTGTCTCTACGCACCCACTCCTTCTGGGAGACCAAACAGAAACAATAAAAAACAAAATGAAACAGCAAGACGAAATATATATAATAATAACATAAAGATAAAAATCAAGAGCCAGATAGAAAAGACCACCAGCAATATTTTTAAAAACCTGAGAAGAAATTTAGAATGAGAGAAGTACAGGGGCTACAATCCTGTGTATTTCTGATTTCAAAGCACACTGTACACCTCGCAGCCCATATACAGGTTTCACCTGAGAACGAAGAATGAGAACCCCATACTTCTCAAGGTTATCCATAGTTTGTTGTGATTCACAATGGAATACCTTTGCATAGTCAATAAAACAGAAGTCAACATCTTTCTGGAATTCTCTGCTTTCAACCAAGATCCATCTGGCATTGGCAATGATACCCCTTGTTCCCCTTCCACTTCTGAATCCAGCCTGAACCTCTGGCAGCAACCTGTCAATGTGCTGCTACAACTGGTTTTGAATTATCATCCGGAAAATTTTAATAAGTGATAATGATATTGTTTGATATCCCTGCATTCTATCACCTTTTTTTGAATGAGTACAAATATAGATCTCTTCTGGTCAGTTGACCAGATAGCCATCTTCCAAATTTCCTGGCAGAGACGAGTGAGTGCGTCCGGTGCTGCATCAGCCTGCCAAAGCTTTCCTTTGGTGTGCCATCAATTTCTGGAGCCTTGTCTTCGGCAAAAGCCTGTAATCCAGCTTGGACTTCTTCCTGCAGTCCTATCAGTTCCTGATCATACGCTGCCTCTGCAGGCACTGGGCGGGAAGCAGACGTCATCATATGGACTCACTCATTGGACTAAGTACATACTTTCCTGAGCACTCGCTGGAGCGTTTCATCCAGCCGTCTGGGGTGGGGGAGAGACCACGAAGCTCCCCAAATCAAAGAATCAAAAGCATCTTACTGCGCACCCACAAGCGAGGCTGTCTATGGTGGAAGTATATCCTCCTTGCTACAATCAGTGACGAGCCATGTCCGATCATTTGAAGAGTCTGTCAAAAATCGACTTCAGCATGTTGGAAAACTGCTACACAAAATAAATACTGGCAGGCTTAAAACAACTGCGAGCTTTTAAAAATTATCTTCTTAAACAAGTCATTTTATTGGGGCCTTTACAGCTCTTAAAACAGCCCATACATCAATTATAAGAAGCACATTTATACATGTTTGCCATAATTTTCAGAATACTTTCTACTTGAGCCCTTGGTATCAGCTCTTTTTTTCCTCCCTCCCCCACCCTTGTGGCCCCTTGATAAATTATAAATTATTATTGCTTTCATATCTTACCCCATCTGCTGTCTCCCTTCACCACGTTTCTGTTTGTCTAAGGGAGCTTTTTTAGAGGTAGGGCGCCACCTTGCGACAAGAGGGTAAAAAGCCACTGTGAGAGAGATGGCATCTTTTCTGGCAAAGCCACCATGGGGAAATAACTCAAAACCGCCCGCTGGCGGCATATAGGACAGAGTACAGCTGCTCTGTAGGGTTTCTGAGGAGTACACGGATCCACAATCAGCACTCATGGGAGCAGCGATTAAGTAATCAGATTGGGGAAAGAAGAAAAAAAGCGGCTCCTACTAAACGGAAGGGGCCGGGAGAGGCCGCGTTCAGTGGGGTCCCGGCAGCAGGGGCAGCGGCTCCCATCCTCTCTTCCTCTCTCTGCCAGACTCTTACCGCTTAAGGAAACACGGCCTCTGGTGCGGCTGTCTCCGACGGAGTGATCAAGGTGTTCCATGACGTGAAGGTGCGAAGTCCTCGACACCGGAGGAGGTCAAGAAGCGCAAGAAGGCCGCGCTCTTCTGCCTGAGCGAGGACAAGAAGAACGTCATCCTGGAGGAGGGCAAGGAGATCCTGGTTGGGGACGTGGGTCAGACGGTGGACGGCCCCTACGCCACCTTTGTCAAGATGCTGCCTGACAAGGACTGCCGCTACGCTCTGTAAGAGACCAAGGAGAGCAAGAAGGAGGGCCTGGTGTTCATCTTCTGGGCCCCCGAGTGTGCACCCCTTAAGAGCAAAATGATCTACGCCAGCTCCAAGGATGCCATCAAGAAGAAGCTGACGGGAATCAAACACGAATTACAAGCAAACTGCTACGAGGAGGTTAAGGACCTCTGCACCCTGGCCGAGAAGCTGGGGGGCAGCGCCGTCAGCTCCCTGGAGGGCAAGTCCTTGTGAGCCCCCTCCACCCCTGCCAGGAGCACCCGGCAGCCCCAGACCTGCCTGCGGGGGCTGCAGGCTGCCCCCTTCCTGCCAGACCGGAGAGGCTGGGGGGACCCCAGCAGGGGGAGGGCAATCCCTTTGCCACAGTTGCCAAACAGCCCCCCCAACCCCTGGACCAGCCCACCTCCCTCCGCCCCGACGGCTCTGGCCTTCCCAAATGGCTTCTGATCTTCGATTCCTTTGTTGAAACAGACCAAGTTCCCTCCCTGTCCCCCCAGTTGGGGAAGGGGGTGTATTTTTTTATTAACGTCCACTCCCCATCCCCCCTTTTCCAGGCTGCCAACTTCTAACTGCAGTAGCGAGTCCGTGCTTGTTCATTTAGCACTGTGTGTAAGTGGAAAATTAAGATGACCCGCCCCCTCCGGCTGCTCTCCCCGCCCCACTCCCCTCCAGTCACTGACAGCCACTTGTTTGGGCCTATGAGAAACCTTCAATTAAAAAAAGAGAGAAGACAAAAAAAGAAGGGAAAAAAGCATTGCACTGGGCAAACCTACTGCCCAAGACCTCTTTAAAGCTTTGAAAAGCAAGGATGTTGCCTTGAGGACTGTGTGCCTGACCCCAGCCATGCTATTTTCCATCCCCTCGTGTGCGTGTCAATGCCGGGCAATGCATAAGGGAGACCACAGGACTGACACGTTTGCATGATGGCCTTGGTAGAGAGTATGGAAAGTCTTGGAGGAAATAGAATGCTCCTTGGAAATGAGAATGGCACGGCATCCTCTCACCTACTGTTGACGTAAGGAGAGACCAGTTCCTGGAGAAGGACTTCATACTAGGTAGAGTAGCCCACCCACTTCAGCACCATCAGGTCGATTCTGACTCGTATCAACCTACATAGGGTGACTGAGGTTGTAGATCTTGCCAGGGGCAGATAGCCTCATCTCGCTCCCAAGCTAGTCCGAGGCTTACCTGACAGCACCCCCGGGCTCCTTCGGGAAAGGGACAGTGGAAAAGAAGGCCCTGTCTGAGATGGTGGGCACAGTGGCTGCAGCAATGGGCTCAAGCCAAACATTGTGAGTAGGGTCCATGTCCAGGTCCAGGTGCCTGGCTGCCGCTCTTGCCATTAGTCTCAATGCACTAGATGACACCTAACAAAAAGTCCTGACAGAAGCAGATCGCCTCATCTCTCTCCCGGAGGGTAGCTGCTGGGTTCAACTCACCAACCTTTCAGTTGGCAGCCCCATGCTTGACAAACCGGGCTACCAGGACTCCTTATAAGGGGTAGAGAGCCTGTATTTATCGACTATGTGCAGGTAGTATGCAAGGCATTTTCTCTTGTTAATTCCCAATCCCCCAATTATTCATGGGAAACAGCCTGAGAGTTATGCAGCTAGTAAGCATCACTTCTATAGTTACACAGTGTGATTGATGGCCATAGTTTTGCAACAACATGGCTGACCCAGATGCTCAGTGGTTTGGCAGCTGAGACCTAGTACTGCCCCATGAGAAGGTCTCCTCAAGGGTATGGCCTGCTCCCAACCTAAGTAAATACTGTGGGGAAGCTTGAGTTTTTCTCCTGGGTCTGGGGATCCTGTATCTGGCTCATTGACCTCTCACTCTTTGGACTTGAGCCAACAGCCTGCCATATTGCCTACTAATTCTGAGAGTCATGGTGTCGCTGGAGGGTTTGAACCTCCAACTTTTCCTTTAACAGCACAATCAATGTGCCCTGTGCAGCTACAAGCTTCCTGCTGCTTTGGGTTCAAAAGCCTCCTACCTAACATCTGACCCAGTGGCTTTGAACTTGCTTCTACAACTGTGACCCATATTCTTGACATAAACCTTTATATATATTTATACACACACACACACACACACACTGTGGCTTCTCTAGAGAACACAAGCTAAGACAATAGAGATGGACTAGTGACTGAAGTGATATATCTTCCTGATTATCTGCCTCTATGTCCCCATCCAAAGTTTCAGGGTCCATTTATTCTCAATGTCCACACGTTAACATCAGATACCATTTGTCGGGAATTGTTGGCATCGTAATTCAGACACTCTTATGATCAGACTCTGGGTTTGGTTTCAACGCTATCAGCTCTGCTAGACAAGAAATAAAAGCTTTCTTTCGGGGCACAAATAGGAAGTTTTATGAAGTGCTCCAAGTCCTCTGCTCATCTCTTTCTTTTATTACTTTGCTAATTGTAAGTAGGACCAACCAGCCAGTGGTAAAATTGTAGCATGTCAAATGTACTACTACCTGGAGCCTCACTTCCCAATATTTGATCTATTGATGGTGGTTTTTGCATACTGTCAACTTCTGCCATGGATGAGAAGTCCTCTCTGTAGTAATGGTGGCACAGTAACAAGTACTAGTGGAGGGGAAATTATCCAGGCCTTTAAAACTAATCAAGACTTGAGAACTAATTTGAAAAAGGCATCATTATGATTGCTTCTCTCGACTACACTCCTAACAACAAATGTTTTAGGTTGGGTTTCCGAGAGAAGCAAGATGTGGTAACAAATATTTTAGAGGGGTCTCTAGAGGCTCCTATCAAGAAAATGGCTCACACAGTTTCAGAAGAAACAGGCAAGTTCAAAGTCCATGGATCAGGCATTAGGCAGACGCTTTTTCTGAGGGCTGATGAGCCCAAGATCGACAGGAAGATTGAGGCTGAAGAAGTAAATAAATCCATGTTGGCAGATCAGGCTGGTCGGCAAGCCACCACCAACTCCTAGGATTAGCAAGCAATATGGCAGCCTGGCGGCTCAAGGTTAAAGAACCGGAAATCAAGGAGCCAGATGTAGGATCCAGACCCAGCAAAAAGCAAGCAAGCTTTCTACTGTGCACTTAGACCAAAGCAGGTCATAGCCTTGAGGTCGCATTGTAAAGGTTTACTCAGGCCAAGCCACGGAGACTCTGGCCCCACTGGCAGCACGCGTAAGTATCAAACCCAGGATCCCAACTCCTCAAACTCTTCTTCTAGTAACAATATGATGGCAAATACTCTTCTTAAATCCCTCATCACTGCAAGCTTGGCGGGGCTTTTCCCAAAGCTCAGAAGCAGTCACACCTCAATGTTTCTCCCTTGTTTTATTTCCTGAGCACTCTTTAAATCTAAAATCACCCTCCAATGTTTCTCCAAGTTATATTTCCCAACGTGTTCCAAGACATATTCAAATATGAAGCTGGGAAACAATGCACCAAAACTATTGCCCTGAGATCCTTTTTAAAGTTCTAAAATGCCTTTACGCTTTTAAATTCCTTAATAATGGCTCTTCTATCCACCAGGTTACTGAGGGGGACGTGCAGAGGAGGTGTGGTATTAGCAGAGAGAGGCCTGGTCACTTTGGGCTGCTACTTCATACGACAGCTAGATAGATCTCAGAGGCACGAGAGAATCAGAACCGTCAAGGAAGAGCCGCCAGGGGAGCCCGTTTGAAATCCCTGCGTGAGTGGCGGAGGCCAGGCCACAGCAGGACTGGGGGCTGAGGCACGGAGACCATGAGACGGAGCAGAGGAGCAGCACAAAAACTGTATAACTGAGGCAGAGCAGAGGGCTGGCTTCCAGGCACACAGGGCTAGGGGCCATGAGAGACTGAGAACCGAGAGATTTGGCTGCTGGCTGAGGAGAGGTGCTGCTGTGCACCAGACTGTATCCTAAACGCTTTATGATCCTGACTCGTGGGAATGGGTCAACTTCCCAGAGAAACCCCATCACGTTTAGTATTACCCGTGAGTTGTGTGGCCACTGCTACGAATTAGCAGGCCCTGCAGAAAAGCCGTGCACGATGGAACAGTTGCGTCAGACTGAAGATGGAGTGGAAGGATGATGTCTGGCCTCTGGTTTGTGGCAATCAATCTTGGGCTACTGAGGAGGTGGAGTCTCCTTCTCCCTTGTTTAAAAGGGGGTCAGATGTGGCCTCCACACCTTTTCCATAAAACCTTAAACCAAAAATGTTCCCAAGTCTTTTTAAAACCCGGTAATAGATTAGCTTGCTAGTAAAGAATGCTGCCTTAAGCATCATGTTCTTTTACAGAAATGCCTGCGTGGAGTCACATTGACAACAGCGACCAGAAAGGTGAGCTAGAAAGCTTAGGGTGCAGTGAGTCTGTGTTAACGGAGGAGGAACTTGGAATAGTAGGGTGAGAATTGGCGCACAACTTGAAAAATGTAGACAATACCAGAGTTGCACATGGAAAAATTGTTGAATTGGTGTCATCGTCAACTGTGTCTATTCTCAACAACAAAAAGAGCTTTCACTAGTTTAAAGAGCAATGAATTTTTTTTCCTCCCGGGTTTTGGTACCAAAAAAAAACAAAACAAAAAAAACACTGTAATTTCTAGTGTTATGATACTAAGAAACCTGAAAATTAAAATGAGTATGTTGACAGTAGAGATTAATAGGAATTAGATCTAAATAAACCAAACTCCTGATTCCAACTCATAGGAACCCTTGATAGACTTTCTATGACAGTCAATCTTTCTGGGAGTAGATTGCCTTGGTTTTTCCTTCAGAGCAGCTTGTGTGTTTGGCCCACCAACCCTCCTGGTTGACAGCCCATCACGGAGCCCACCCACAGTGTTAAACCTAAATTCAGAGTAATGAAAAGGCAGAAATGCTTGACCCCCAATAAAATGGTTTATTGAAAAAAAAAGAGAAATGCTTGAGTTGGCATTATTTGAAACCCTCCCATCCAGGAAAAACTTAGAAAACAAAAGTTCAACACATCTATGTTAAACACCCAAGCGATCCTTGCTTGGCAATTGTTATATGGCTTGATAGCATCACTCTCTCTGAATTTGCTACTTCATTATGTTGATGAATCTGTGTCTCATTTATAGAGAAAAGTTTTACATCTAGTCTGTTTTTTATCCTCCGTGGCAACAAAGGAATCTAATGAGAATCCTGAGAAATAGTATAATAAAGCCCCTCCCCCCAGAATGTATTTCGAAGGAGGGCATTGAATCTGCAGCTCTGGGAGAGGGACATATCTGATCGGAGCACACGGGAACAGACAAAGGGGGAGGAGAGAGTGGAGCACAACCTGGCCCACCAGGCGGTGAGGACGATGTTCCTGATTAGAACAGCCAGTCCACAGAAGACCACATGGCCGGTCCCACTGAGACATGACGCCTCACTGACCCATAGCCCTACAGGGGACACCGGAGATACAGTGTGCGAATTGTACCCGATCTGATCCCACCACACTGAGGCAAAACACTAAGGAGGTCCAACAGAACAGCAAGGGAATGGAGTAGCGAGGTCCCCAGGGAATGCTGAAGGTGGACTTTGGGGCCAGGGTGTGGTGCCCCAACAGACTGGACTGGAAAACACTCATAAAGGCCAACAAACACTCCTTGAACTAACTACAAGCTTTTCTTTCTTGTTGTGTTTTGTTGTCATTCGTTTGTTTTGTTGTATATTGTTGCTTGGTTGTGCTCTGTCTTGTTTTTGTGCATGTTATTATCTCTGCAGGTCTAAGTAAGATAGGCTAAATGAAAAATCTGGAGGAGAAAATAACAGGACAGTTCCAGGGGGACATAGGAGAGGGGGAGGTGGGGAGAAAGGTAGTGGTGTTAACAAACCCAGGGACAAGGTAATAAGTGATCCAAATCGGTGATGAGGAGGGTATGGGAGGCCTGGTAGGGCATGATCAAGGGTAATGTAACAAAGGGAATTACTGAAACCCAAACGAAGACTGAGCATGATAGTGGGACAGGAGGAAAGTCAAAGGAAATAGAGGAAAGAGCTGGGAGACAAAAGGCATTTATAGAGGTCTAGATAAAGGCATGTACATATGCAAATATATTTCTATATGATGGGGAAATAGATCTATGTGCATATATTTATAGGTTTAGTATTAAGGTAGCAGAAGGACATTGGGCCTCCCCTCAAGCACTCCCTCAATGCATGAATACTTTGTTCTATTAAATTGGCACTCTATGATGCTCACCTTCCCGACACACCACTGAAGACAAACGGGTGCATAAGCAAATGTGGTGAAGAAAGCTTATGGTGCCTGTCTATCAAAAGATATAGCATCTGGGGTCTTAAAGGCAAACAAGTGGTTATCTAGCTCAGAAGCAACAGAGCCCACATGGAAAAAGCACACCAGCCTGTGTGATCACGAGGTGCCGAAGGGATCAGTTACCAGGCATCAAAGAACAAAAAATCATATCATGTGTGCTCACCTCCATGATACGACCACTGATAACAAATGGGTGCATAAGCAAATGTGGCGAAGAAAGCTGATGATGCCCAGCTATCAAAAGATATAGTGTCTAGGGTCTTAAAAGCTTGAAGGTAAACAAGTGGCCATCTAGCTCAGAAGCAACAAAGCCCACATGGAAGAAGCACAACCAGCCGGTGCGATCACGAGGTGGCGAAGGGATCAGGTATCAGGTTATCATCAGAACAAAAACTCTTATCGTAGTGAATGAGGGGGGGGCGGTGCGGAGTGGAGACCCAAAGCCCATTTGTAGGCCACTGGACATCTCCTTACAGAAGAGTTTTGGGGTGGAGACAAGCCAGTTAGGGTACGATGTAGCAATGATGAAACATACAATTTTCCTCTAGTTCCTAAATGCTTCCTCCCCCCTCACCACTATCATGATCCTAATTCTCCCTTGCAAGTCCGGCTAGACCAGAGGATGTACACTGGTACAGGTAGGAACTGGAAACACAGGGAATCCAGGGTGGATGATCCCTTCAGGATCAGTGATGTGAGTGGCGATATTGGGAGCATAGAGGGAGAGTGGGTTGGAAAGAGGGAACCGATTACAAGGATCTGTATGTGAACTCTTCCCTGGGGGACAGACAATAGAAAAGTGGGTGAAGGGAGATGCCAGACAGGGCAAGATATGACAAAATAATAATTTATAAATGATGAGGGAGAAGGGAGCAGAAAGGAGGGGGAAAATAGGCTGATGCGAGGGGCTTAAGTGGAGAGCAGATGTTTTGAGAATGATGAGGGCAATGAATGTACAAATGTGCTCTACACAATGGATGAATGTAGGGATTGTGATGAGTTGCATGAGCCCTAATAAAACGATTAAAAAATAAAATTTAGAAAAAGAAATAGTATAATAAAGCAGAATCTTCCCCAGGGATATTGCTCTTTACACACAAGGACGCTGGCTAGCCAATGGGCACAGAAGCTACAGGGCAGCAGGATGACCACGACGTGTGTTTGGAGGGCTCTTACCCTGTATCATCTGCAGTCTGCAAGTGTGGAGACTGCGTTCTCCTTTCCAGTTTTTAATGAGGAAACGACCAGCAGGAAACTAGGTGGTTTTCTCACAACCAAGAAACAAATGAATGGCAGAGTCAATAGGAAAATTTTAGTTGTCTTTAAGTGCCCTTCATTAACCTTCACACTAGCCTTGCTCATGTCTGCACACAGTGTTTCTCCTTATCTCAGAGGCGGCTTCCTTGATGTGAATAGCTGAAAACTGAAGGTCATAGCATTTTAATGGCTCATTTTCTCTAACAAATTTAAAAACATTAGTACACACGAGATGTGATATATATTGCAACCAGTTACAAGTGGAATCAAATAAATCAGTCTTACAAGGTGTTGGCAGAAAGACAGTTTACTGACATTTTGAAGAAAACCACAACGAAGCAGGGATTAGACAAGATGGTCGCTAGACAATGGCACAGCGTTCCACAACCTGCTTCATACTCTGTGCCCGGCAAGCCTCTTCAGAAGCGAGAAGTTGAGCAGAGCAAGGCCTGCATGAAAAACTACACTGTAATCCCATTGATGCCATCCTGTCTTGTAACAAGGCTCTAGAAAATCTTCTGGAGTAGAAAGCGCAACACAAACCTTACAAAACCAATGAAAGCAAAAATGGCCTTAAAGACCCAACGAACACCCTGAAATCTCTCATAGGAGTGCACATAGCAAAATACAGTATTTGAAACTCAGTAAAGAAGTATTTGATTGTAGCACTAACATTCAAGTTGAAGATATTATTTTGCAGGAACATTTCATCCAAAGCGTGAGGGCGAGAGCAAAGAGACTTGCAGTCTGGTAGCTAAGTGAATAAAATGCCTAATTTTTCACTAGGTCGTAATAATTCCCTTAGGGAGGAAGTACTTTTGTCTTCAAACTAATTATCCCCCCTTTTGTTATATGGCTCATGCTTTTAAAACTATGGTTCCCTCAAACTTGCTTGGTAATTGAATTTTAAAATGTGGATAATGGTAGGCTGTCACAGTTTAACCCCAGTAGACGGGAATCTAAGCTGCTTTTATAAGAAACACGTTGCCACCCAGCTGCCTGGCAGTCTTTCTCCATTAACCTTACAAAATTCAGTGTATTTGATCATGAGCTGCCCCTTCCCAAGCAGCCTTAGCAGGGGAGTCGTTTCCAAAGGAGGCTTTCAAACTAGCCCTTCAGGCATTTAAAAAATTCTTCTTAGAAAAGTCCACTTCTTTAGTACAAGAACTTATTTTTTTCCTTTAAAAAAATCTTTTTTAAGTCAAAATAAATTACAGCTTGCTGAAACACCTTTCTAAGTGGCTCAGTGCTTACTTCAGGTCCATGAAACTGTATTTTTTCACAAATTAAACATACTGACACGTTAACCGTAAAGTGACATGATGGACATCGGGAAGAGATCACGCATTTAGTCTTCAGGAATAAAAAACTGATACTCATCATTCCATACATATAATCCTATGTTATGTACATATTAACAGTCTACTCAGTGAAAAATAAAGGAACAGAAATTTCATGAAACTCTTTAAAAACTCACAGCATAAAAATGTACAGGAGCAAAGACACGTAATGGACAATCTATTCCATTTGGCGATGTGTAAATTATATATAGAGATAAAAACGTATCTAAAAATGGAACATAACAAAAGGAACTGTGGTGGCGGGAGTGATCTCAGGTCCATAGCTCCTCAGTTCTTCCAAATTTGTAGATCAGAGTGCTAAAAGGAGACATGAACGAATCATGAGAAAACAACATGTGGAACCAGCGACAAAGAACTCATTTCCTAATACATGGTGACAAGTTCACTGATTCCTTTGTCTGAATTTCTAAAATTGAACCATAATGCAGCTGCTGGCCTCAATTCGCCTATTTTGAAAAGCAGTCGTCAGCCTAGCTGGCTCAGGTTAGGTAAGCCCTCGACCACAGAGCCTGCAAGGTCATTACAGAACCCAGAAGGAAAAGGGACACTTCTCACAGCGGCAGGTACAGGGGCCATTTTGCACCTTTAGGTTCTGCCAGACCATGCTGAAATTCATGCCTGACCCCCCACCCCTAAGCAATTACCTAATTTGTTTGTGCAAATCAAGACCAGAGCTAGAATAGGAATGTAAATGTGGTCCAGTAAGAAGTTCCATAACCCTCTCTTCCTGGTCTCAATAGACAAACTAACGACCTACTTCCGATCCCCCTGGTCTTTGCCCTCATCAGCACAGGGAGAGCAGCAAAGGTAATGACACCTTTTTTGTACTGGTTTACGTTCCTGGTTGCATTTCTCAGCCTTTTATTATGAAAATTTTCAAATATTCAAAAAGTCGAAAGAATTTCTCCGTGTAACATACATATATTCAACCTAGCTCATGCTGCCTCTTTTGCTCCTCAGCAGATCATCATTGCACCCGAGTACTGGCCGTGCCCCACACATGTGGCTCAGAACTGGGAGTGTGTCTGGGCATCAGAGTAATGGAGCACGGGAGCCTGAGAGTGGCACATGCAGACGGAAGCCAGTTAGAGAGGCCAACAAAGATGGTCCGAGGAAGGAGCGCCTGAGCCAGGATCGAAGAGAGTTATCTCAGCAAAGGTGGGGTTGGAGAGATGGGGCACTCTGGAATCATGAGTTGAGCTGTCAGCAGGAAGGTTGTGCTGAACTGGAAATGTCAATCAGCCAAAGCAAAAGGTTTAGTAAGGATCTGGAAACACGGTTTAGACCTGAAGATAGAATTCTCAACTCATTGGTAGACAGGCAATGATTAAAGCTCTGAACACAAAGGTGTTCACCTAGAAAGAGAAAAATGCGAAGGTCTAGAACTGAGTCTGCAAAGGAAAAAGAGGAGAGGCCATACTGCACCCCAGTACTGAAACAGGCCCAGCACAAAGGAAGCTCACAGGGGGCCTCATAGCCAGCCTGCCTCTGATGTTTCCTTTCATAATTAATAAGTGTTATCAATTAATAAATATATCTGAGACTTTTTAAGCACGGGTTATGGAAGCAATAGTCAAATGCCAGCTCTGCATTTATTAGCAGGGACCCTTAAGGGGATTCTGAGCCTCACGTCCCTACCCCTCACTTGATCTATCTTCCCTGAGAAGTCGTAATGAGGCAGCATCTGGAAAGCATGCCGCAGAGGTTCTGGCACATAACAGGACCCCTACTTCAGCAATTACCCTACGATGCTCTTCAACAACAGTGGGATTTTCACCTTTTAAAAGCAACGCTACTCATTCTAGCCCAGCACTTCTCAACCTGTGGGTCACGACCCCTTTGGGGAGTCAAACGACCCTTTCACAGGGGTCACCCGATTCATAACAGTAGCAAAATTACAGTTATGAAGTAGCAACAAAAATAATTTTATGGTTGGGGGTCACCACAACATGAGGAACTGTATTAAAGGGTCACAGCATTAGGAAGGTTGAGAACCACTGTTCTAACCAATCTCGGGGGCTTTTTAAGTGGTCCATGTAGATGCTACTCTTAAAATAAAAATAGCACATCTATCAGTGTCACTGATACAATTGAGCAAGTAGCCAACTTACCTAAAAAATATCAGTGCATTTTGGAAAAACACAGCTAGTCCTGGATAAACATCTGTATCTACACACAGAGAGGAAAACAGGTTAGATTACAAAAGGTAAACCTAAAGAAAAAAGGTCCTGACAATAGGAGAGTCTGGGGGTCCATTATACTGGCATGCTGTCTGTGACAGGAGGAGGCCTGGTTGTGGAGTCCTCAGCTGCTGACTGCAGGTCAGTGGTCTGAGCCCACCCGCCACTGCTGTGGGCAAGTGTCCACGTGAGTTAGGCCGTGGAAGCCCTGTGGCCGCCGCGAGCCAGCACCAACCTAAGAGCACTGCTTTGGGAGACTGAAAAACACTGGTGTTGGCCAGTAACTAAGAAATCCATGAGTTCAAAGTAAGAAAATCCAATCTGATTCTTCCAAAATAATAAAAAGAGATATCCCAGGAAAAATAAAGATTGTTGCCTATTGATTTAGTGTCACGAAAATGTGCTTTTCTAAAAGTTCCAAGTACATCCATGCTCAAAAAAACCATTTACTTTAATCTTTCACACTGGTTTCATGAATACCAAGGAAATCCAGCTATTGGTTTGGGGTAAAAAAAATTTTTTTTGAGATAGGGTTACTTCATTCTGGATAAAAGGAGTGATGTACTAGGCTTTGTTTTTGTTTAAAGGAACTGCTAAGGTGTTTACTGCATCAGAACCACGTTGGGAGCTGTATCAGGCATACAGCTTGTCCCATACAGAAGCATGGATGCTAGAAAAATACAGATTCAAGTCCTGCTTATTTAAACCCTGTGGTATTTTCTCTCATTAATTAGGGAGTTTTACTTTTGCAAATTCTACAAATCCAACAGCTATAAAAATGGTTCATTACAATTCACAACATGCTTTGCATGGGATCTATCCAGGTGGGAATGGTTAGTATCTTTGTGGAGCTATTTACATTTATTCTCGATAATGACCTTTTCTGAAAGCACACAAGTTGATTAAAAAACTGGTTCGACTTTTATGTTTTGATATATATCAAACAAGATAGTAGTTAAGAGCTACAGCTTTGAGCCAGACCCCTCTGGGTTTGGATCTTAACGTCACCAGTGACTAAATATGAAAATTATTTAACTTCATATACTTATTTTTGTCGTCTATAAAATGAGTATTAGAATGTCCATAGGGCCTGAAAATTAAGTGATTATGTACAGTGGTTGCAGCAATAACTGACCCCTAAGTGCTAAATAACGTTAATTGCCATTATGGTTATTAACTGTTCCAAAAAGCTTTAAAAGGATTAGAAATGCGTTAGAAATGCCCTATGAAGTAAAGTCATATTCGATTTTTTAAAAACCCATATATAACAAGCAATGCTATAGAAACTCTACAAAGTTTCACAAGCTGCTTCAATATGCCTTCTGAGGTCCACAACCCCTTATTTGAAATATCCTTGGAGCAAGGATTTTGGAACTGAGGGTTTTTCAGATTTTAGAATGGTAAAACAGAGAAATATTATACACAGCACCCCAGCTGGATTTGAGCCAGCATTTCACAATTAGTCACCATTCTTTCAATGAAACATCTGAATATTTATACACTACATGGAATAAAGACCAAAATTAACCCTGTGCAAACTCACTGGCATTGAGTTGATACCGACTCTATAGGGCACGGTAGAACTGCCCCGTCAGTTTCCAAGACTGGCTTTTTTGGGGAGCAGAAAGCCTCTTCCTTTCTCTAACCCTGTGTAGTTCAGGTCAATCTGCTGCCAAATTGGTTAAGAGAAAAGGAGACTTTCAGAGCCTTAGGGATTAGCATCTGTGGACCTGCACTGGTTTCTCACTTTTACTTTTGCAACTCCCAAGAAACAGATCTCTATTGTAAGAGCCTAGCTGTCCAAGCTAAAGGCGGAAGTGAAAACTCTATAAATGGTGGAGGGTGATGCACTGTCACCCGCGGCTTCTCTGTGAACCAGAGCCACTCTACTGCGTCCTATGACCCACGCAGTTTCAACAACAGATACACAATAAGTAAATAAAGGCTCTTACTGAAGAACTTCTGTATCTTCAATAGATTAATTCCAAATTAACTAAATAATTCAATCATTCACACACTAAGGAAAATATCAAGGTCATATCTGATAAACCCCTCAGGAACAGAAAAGGGAGTAGCAATACCAGGAAAGTAGGGGGGAAAGTGGGGAAAGGAGGAGGGAAGAAACTGTGGGGGAGGGGAAACAGCAGTCGGTGTAAGAGATGAAATAATAATTTATTATTTATTAAGGGGTAACGAGGGTGGGAGTGGGGAGGGAGAGTAAAAAGAGGAGCTGATATCATGGGCTCAAATAGAGCACAGATGTTTAGAAAATAATGATGGCAATATATGTACAAATATGCTTAATACAACTGATGAGCTTTAAGATTCCCCCCCCACAATAAAATGATCTTTAAAAAAAAAAGGCCTCTCTGAATCCCTCCTATGAAATGAAGTTAGAATCAATACTTACTTTGGGTAACATATGCACCAAAAAGAATCCACATGGAAGCAATAAGTGACCCAAACATCAACATGAAACCAATGAAAAGCCAAACTCGAGCGCCTGTGGAGAAAGAGGCTTTATGATTTTGCTCATTTTTGTAGACCTGTAATGTCTCAGGAATATATAACACTAGAACCACCATTAACCTAATATACGAGGGGACCAGTCCACTACCCAGACTCTCAGACCCACTGATTCTGAATGGTAACATTAGGTTTATAAAATACAGAGGACAGTAGCAGTTCAGTGGCAAAATTCTCACTTTCTGTGAGGGGAGACGAGGTGTGCTTCCCCGCCAATGCACTTCATATGCATTCACCACCTGGCCATCAGTGAAGGCGTTCGTCAGTGTTGCTCAGATGCTGACCAGGTTCCCGCAGAGCTTCCATATTAAGACCGACTAAGAGGAAAACCCTAGCAATCTACTTCTGGGGGGCAGAGGGGGGTGTAAAAATCAGCCAATGAAACCCTATGAATCTGATCCTGTTGTGCACAGGCTTGTCCTTAGTCAGAGGGCAAGCATGAGCAGTTAACACCATCTATATAATATGGACAGCAAAGGATCACAGAAATAGTAACTTCTGGCAGTAACCAACTTTTTAATAGAAAAGCACTTAAATAACATATGATACCTTTCCTAAGTTAATATAAATAGTTCATATAATCATTTGTCAGACCTGAACAATGATTCATACAGTTTCCCCTCCCACCCTTACCCTGCTAATACACCCTTCTTTTGCCTGCATCTGTTAGCACCTCCAGGGGGCTTTACCTGTTCTTCCTAAACAGCCACTTTCATAGCTGTCACCTCTCACTTGAGCATTGGACACAGCATTTATCCTAGAACAAAACAAAGTCACCTAGTTATACTGTTGAAAGGTATATAGATGTTAAAAGGGAAAATAGATAATTTCCTAATAAAGCACTTACATGAATAAATATCATCTTCTAATTTAACTAATAACCGAGTGGATAGAAATATCACATTTGCCTAATTTTCTTAACATACACTGGGAAAACCAACACTTATTTTAAGAGATCAATGATCTGCTCCCAGAGATCATTAAAGGGGGGCCAATTTTATTATCTCTTTGCCTACTTTACCTTTACATATGAATAAATTAAAGTTGGCTATACAATTTTAAGTTTCTCATGGCAATCAAGAGTTAAACAGTTTTGCTTTGGATGAGGAGTCTGAAAATTTCCCCTATTCCATTTCTCACACTCAGAGGAAACCTGGCCTATATGTATTATGGTCTACTTTATTCAGCTTCTCTTATCTGTTAGAGCAGGACTCGTGAATTAGAAGCAAAAAATGCCTTTTCTTAGCGGTCTGAATGGATCTATATAGCTCTATTTTCTATATTATAAATTATTTTGCAAACTCCTAACAATGAAAGAAAATGATATAATCTTAAAGTGCTTATTGAACGTATTTCTAATCGTTAAAGACATCCCTGCCTTCGTGAAGTGAGCAGACTGATAAACTAGAAAATGTAATGACAGAAATGTCGCAGACAAACCTCTTTGGTGGATGCTGAGGCCAATCCTCCCCTCCTGCCAAATATTAGCAAGCAAAGCCCGTCAGTCGCCCATCAAAGAAAAAACAATATCCCCGTGCGTGGGGGCACACTGTCTTTGAGGCATCCTGTTGCTCAGAACACCCAGGCGGCTGAGTGACGGAGTGCACTTCCGGGGCGGTCTGTAACTCATTTTCCTTTCTCAGATAAGACAGGGCTGTGTTGCCAAATTCCACAGTTCAAGCAGGGCCATGGGAAAAAGCTGTCAGCTCTTCCCAGGGAGCTGAAACTCTGAAAGTCTGACCCTTCAACGAAGATAAGGTAAATGCTTGCTCTCAAAAAAAAAAAAAAAGACTGCTCTACTGTTGCCTGGGAAACGGCTGGAACACAGTATTCTTCCAGTGTCAGTTACTCTCTCCTCCAAACCATGGTCTAACTAGTGAAAGATTATCTTGCTTCTGTTTGCCCTCTAAGAAATCGTCAACAATCCCTTTGTGAGGCAACTTGTCACCATGTGACAACTGTGTAGAAACCTGCCTTGACTAATGTTTGGGCCTTGGAGTGTCCATGCTCTTCGTGCCCCCAGAAGGCCCACGCTCGCCTGTCTCTCTATCTTAGCTCGTATCTTTCTCTCAAACTCCTGATCACTGTGAGAGCTGGTCCTTGTTGAATCTCAAACTGACGGCTAAAGGTGGGTGTTCAACAATGTCAGATTAGAAAACTAGACATCGAGCACAGCCATCAATTTTAAGACATACCGTTATCTTTTATCTGACAAGAAAATCACCATCATTTATCATTTTAAGAGCCTGACTTCAAAGGCATTCAATTTTTTCAGGTCTACATTGAAACAGATAAAATATGGTAATTTACCAGACTGACACCAACAAAAAAGAAAAACCACATGATAATCTTCATAAGTGTTCAATGATATTTGACTAAATCCAACATTCACTCTTAATAAAAAATCTTAATAAAATGAAGGTATACAGGCATAGTTATCTTTTTTTAAAAGTTTTTCTTTTATACCCTAACCCTAACATAGTTATCATCTTAAAGGAAAATCTACGCATTAAACTTAATAGTTATCCAATATATAGCACTGAACTTGAAGGGAATGATTTTTTAGAAAGACAATCTTGATTTGAGGATTACCTTCATACTTACATGAAGAAAGCCAATGTGGAAAACACACCACATGTGTGAAAGGCATGGTTCAACTGCTCTGGCTTAGGATACACCACGGCTGCATCAATCATTATCCACCAACCTGTAAAGAACTTGAGAAATAGCCCAAGGCACTTAGAATGCGAGCACACCCGCTTGATCCTGAACTGCCCTTTTTCCTCTAGCACATAAATTTGAGAAAATATTTCTTCTTGACTGTTGAACCCTGAAATATAAAAAGAATCTCCCGTTTGCGCTATAGCAGACGAGAGGAATACAGTTAACTAAGTCTGTGTCAGGTTCTGAAGTCCTGCTCTCGATCAAGATTAAAATGGTATTATTATTTGAGTATGAATTCTCTGCTTCTTTCCCACCATCATCATAGAGAGCCAAAGGTGCTCTTTTAACGACTCTCCGCTTCACCACCTCCCTGATTAAGGCCTGTCTTTCTGATCTCTCCAGAGGACATTCGGACTGGGCCAGGCTAAGCCAAGTGCAGATGGCTAGTCAAAACACTCAAACTCGCTGCCATCGAATCAATTCTGACTCATAGTGGCCCTGTAGAACAGAGCACAACAGCCCTGTCGGTTTCTGGGTCTGTAACGATATATGGGAGTAGAAAGCCTCATCTTTCTCCAGGCAGCGGCTGGAAATTTTGAACTGCCGACCTGTGGTCAACAGCCCAATGCGTAACCATTATGCCACTAGGGCTCCGGTTGATGACTAGCAGGTTTCGCTTTAATATGCCCAAGCATTTTTGCTTCCACAAATGAGTTATCTACTTGCCATGAGTCAACTATGCTATTTTAACATGTTATAGTTTGTATTCATTATGAAATTTGACCGTTACGTAGCTGATTCAACATTCTGTGTGTAAAAGTAATGTTTCTACATAAAATAAGCTGAATGAACTTTACATGTTATTGCCAAAGAATGTTATTGTCAAATTAGGTGCAGGCAAGATAACTATAAAGAAAGAGGAAAATGTGTAAACATCTGAGCATCCTACATGCAGATGTTACACAGTCATCTTTAGTTGTTGTTGGGGCTTCATCTGAATGGAGCAGCCAGGGTGCGCACCCAGGGACTCGGTGGTCAGAGCTCACGACGCCATCAGGGGTGCTTTTTTCGGTTGGACTTTAGGTGTTGAACTATACCCTTCAAACAGGAACTAAAGCAGCATTAGCAGTGATGATGGGTGGTCAAATAATATTGTGAATATCAACTAACTATGGCATGCAAAATTCTTTATTTTATATGCTATCACAATACACTTTTTTTAATACAAGAAAGACACTGAAATGTGTTTCAAATAATGTAGTGAGGAGTGAAGTGGTTGATAACTGTAACAAAGGAAAAATTGGTCATGATTTGGTATATTTAGAAGCTGGATGATAAATAAAAGTAAGAGGAATAGAAAGAACCTTTACACCATTCTTCCAACTTTTGTTTATATGCTTGTTTCAAGAAAAAAGGTTCAAGAGAAAACAATGGAAAGAAAATGAAGTTTCTTCCAAAAATCTCTACTTCCTCCCACCCGTCCCCATCTCAACGCTGCAGTCTGGGAACTGGAGATGGGACCCCTTCGCCAGGGCAGCTGCTAATTAATGCCTTAGCAGCTGCCCAAGGTTTTTAATGCTGTCTTTACATCTTGAAATGAGTCATGTGGTCATGTTTGGTTACTTTCCATTCTGAGACTTTGTGACATATGCATATTATAAAAGATCTATAATCACTGTATTATCAAAGCCACATAACGGAGGGCTCCCTTGTTCTGTGTAGTAACACTATCTAGAACTCTGATAATTATTTGTATAAAACAACAGTGAAGGAAATCCATCTGGAAAGGTCAAAGGGATCAATGGTTTCCAAGGTCAATGACATGGCAGATTTTCTCACTTACCAATATGCCCGCGACCACAGAAGCCACTGTGTTCCTCCTCTCGCTCCAGTCAACACACTCACACTCCGGCCAACGGAAATTATCTAGGAAGCCTGCCATGTTTACCCTTTACGTGCGGATTTTTCATTAAACGGTGTCCCCTACAAACAAAATGAAAATCTAAGAAAAAGAATGGGGAATTTACATGAACTTTACCTAAGGATTCTTGTCTTTGCCCTGTATTCCTGAGGCACTTTTTAAAAAATCTTAGAATCTGTGTCTTCAATCAGAACTCGGGCCATGCCCTGCAGATTAGGTGAGGCAATAAGGGGGCTCGGGAGTTGGAGCTGGCAGACCCATCACATGAAACCTCAAGAAATCAAGAGCCTCACCGAGGAGAGCTTGAATTTGCATTCCAGAGTAATATCCTATAAAAGCTCTGGACCCCGACACACCATGAGCTTCCTGGGTTGGTAAAAGAGAGTCAAAACCAAAACCAAACCTCGTGCTATGGAGCTGATTCCAAATCATGAAACCCACGCGTCCCAGAGTAGAACTACATTCAGTAAGGTTGTTCCAAATCTGACTTATCAGAAGCACATTGCAAGGCACCTATTGATCAGTTCAGAGAGCCAACCTTTCTTTCGGTTACCAGGCAGGAGTTTAACCATTCACCAGGGACTCCTGAGAGGGTGGCACCATGAGAGGTTGGCTCTGCCCAGGGGATCCTTCATCTACCCTTTCCCTCTATGAAACCGTCGCTCGAGCTCGACAAAGACTTCCTGTGTGCTGCGTCATTCCAGCACAGGATCAAACCCACAGGAGTAGTGGGAGCCAGCAGGGCCAAAGTGAGGGAGGCAGGGAACTCCTAAGCTCAGGACTGGCATGCTGCGAGTGTAAAGAAAATCTCCAAATTCGTGGCCAGCAGGAAGCAATGTATTACCCAGTAAGCACACTTGCACTTGCTTACTAATCAATCAGTGGTAGTAAATCTGAAAAGAGGCTCTGATTCTGTAGGAAGGTGCTGTGAGGAGGGGAGACAGACACATGGCAGCCATACCTAGTAGCAGATCTTTGATGTGGTGAAAAATGTGAAACTGAGGGGCAGTGACACCTTCCTGTGGGCAGGATCCCTGAATAGCTGTCTCCAAAGCATCTCTCACCTGAAGCTAACTTCTCTAATAAACCCCATAATCAGCAGCAGCATCTGTAAGTGCGGTCAATGCAATGAATTTTAGAACCCAAATGAAAATACTGACATTGTCTCCCTGACTGAAAGTAGAAACTTAAAAGACACAATATTTAATACAGGGTATAAGGCCTCTGAAAATTGATATGACAAAGAGTACTAAAGCTAAATCTCAAGGTCTAACAGATTAGTAAATGTTTAAGTAAAAGAGTTGCTTAATGGATATTTTAAAGTCTATTTTTGAGAAAGATTTCATGGCATGAGTAAATGTAGTGACGATACTGCTGTGGAGTCAAGTTCAACTCATAATGACCCCACAGGTCAGGGTAGAACTGGTCCTTTGGGTTTCCGAGATTTCAGACCACTACAGCCGTCAATAGCCTTATCCTGCTTCCCTGGAGCTGCAGGTGGGTTGAACTGCTGACCCTGGAGTAAACAGCTCAGTGCGTGCCCACGGTTGTCGCCAGAACACCTTGTAAAGACTAATAAGTGAAAAAGCAGGTTAAAGAACTAGCTGTATCTATCTACATAAACATGCACATACATAAAAATATTGAAAGACAAACACCATCACTTTCGTAAGATATGTGGGTGGCAGGAACACATGCTTGTTTTGATTTTTGCTTTATATTTTCGAAGTTTGCTGGGGTGAGCATGAATTACATTTTTTTAAATACAAAATTGTTTTTGTTTTGTTTTAAAAACAATTAACACCATGTACTTGCTGATTCTTCTAGTCTGTTTAGAACCCTCCTTTATATATTAAATCTACAGAGCCAAGGAAAAATAAATGAATTCAAAGCAAAAAAAAATAAAAGTCTACATCTCCCCTAATATTACCATTAGCTATTAATAACAGGGTATTTTCTAAGTGTGAAGCTGTGGGTAAATTTGGGCAGTGGCTGAAGATGCTCAGGCGCTAGCCAACAGGTTGGTAGTTTAAAACTACCAGTCAATCCACCAGAGAAAGATGTGCCTACATGCTTCTTTAAGGATTGTAGAGTCTTAGTTCTGTCCTGCCCTAAAGAGTCACTTTGAATTGGAATCCACTCCCCAATGACTCGCTAGGTTTTAAGCTCTTTACAAGAGGACCTGGTGGCACAGCGGTTATGCACTCAGCTAGGAACCAAAAGGCCAACAGGTCAAAGCCAGCTGTGAACAGCTTCAAGGGACAGGTTTGGCAGGGTGCTTGCTTGTAAAGATTACAGCCTTGGGGCCACTGTGAGTTGGAGTCAGCTCAGTAGTGATGAGTTTTTGTTTGGTGGTGTTTAAGTTATTTATAGACCGGGCTATTCAATCTTCACAAAGCTCCCCGTGTGGCTCACAGATTGAGAGAATAGTTAACTTGACCAAGGTCAGGCAGCGAACAGAAGAGAATGCCAACATCTCCACGGCAGAGCAAGTTGGATTCCAAAGTCTGTGCCCACGGCCACTACGCTACACTGCTGGCCACTGTCACCCAGTCTCACAGCAAGTCGCTCATTGACATTCTATGGAAAGAATCTAGTTACTGTTCCCCTGCCTGTGGAAACCCCTCCCCCTCAAAAAAAATCAAGACTAAGACAAAAGAGGAAATAATTCACAGGAACACAGTGCTCATTTGAAAACTGAAGCAAGCAGTCCAAGGAGACTGACAATGACCTTTGGTGATTACTGGTGGTTTAAACCTTGCCAAGAGTCTGCAGAATAGTTTTTCTTCTTGGGTGCGCTATAAACCTGATTTCTAGGCACCTACTGAATATTTTATAGGCCTTAAAATCTAACAACATGAATTATTGAGAGATTTTAGTACTTTTTGTAAAGACAGTTGACATATTCAATCTCAGGGAATGCTTATTTGCCGTCTGAATTGTAAGTCACAGATAACTGCTACACCGAAATGGGATGGGGGCCGCTAGGTGCTGAGAAGTCGCTTCTCCCTCAGTGACCCTGAGCACAACAGAAGGTGCTGGCTGGCCCACCGCCATCATCCTCACAATCCCTGCTTTGCTTGAGCTTACTTTGTCAGTCACTGAACTCCATCTTACTAGGGGGCTTCCTCTTGTTCGCTGCCCCTCCACACTTTGCCAAGCATGATGTCTTTCTGGAAGGGCTGGCTCCTTCCGACATATCCTAAGTATATGGCACCAAGCCTCACCATCCTCACTTCTGAGAAACATTCAGGCTATACTTCTTCCAAGACAGAGTCATTCGTTCTTTGCCAATACCATGATTCAAATGCAACAATTCTTTGGGCTTCAGTGATTGAAAATACCATGGTTTAAGACAGGCACACGTTAGTCCTCTAAGTAACATCTTCAATTTCTAACACTTTAAAAAGATTCTGTGTCATTGGGCCTCCACTCAAGTACCCCCTCAGTATAAGAACACTTTGTCCTATTAAACAGGCAATGTAGCAATGAAACATATAACTTTCCTTTCCCCTAGTTCTTAAATGCTTCCCCCCCCCCCACTATCATGATCCCAATTCTACCTTACAAATCCGGCTAGACCAGAGGATGTACACTGGTACACATAGGAACTGGAAACACAGGGAATCCAGGACAGAGAATCCCTTCAGGACCAGTGATGAGAGTGGTGATACTGCGAGGGTGGAAAGAAGGTGGGGTAGAGAGGAGGAAGCGATTACAAGGATCTACATATAACTTCCTCCTTGGGGGATGGACAACAGAAAAGAAAGTGAAGGGAGACATTGGACAGTGAAAGATATGACAAAATAATAATAATTTATCAATCATCAAGGGTTAATGAGGGCGGGGGGAGCAGGGAGGGAGTGAGGAAATGAGCGGATACCAAGGGCTCAAGTAGAAAGCAAATGTTTTGGGAATGATGAGGCAACAAATGTGCTTGACATACAATGGATGTTATGTATGGATTGTGATAAGAGTTGTTCGAGCCCCCAATAAAATGATTTAAAGAAAAAAGGGAGGGCTTATGCAGATTTGCCCACAGTTTGATTTCTTGACTGCAGCTTTCCATGGGTGTTGATTGTAGATATAAGTAAAATGAAATGAAATCCTTAACGGCTCCCACCTCTTCTTCATTGATCATGATATTGCTTATTTGTGCAGTTGTGAGGATTTGGGCTTCAGTGTTTCCCGTCCTCTTTACTTTGGGCCAGCCATGTTGTGTCATCTGCATATCCGACACAAGTTGTTCATGAATCTTCCTCCAAGCTGATGCCACATTCCTCATGCAGTCTAGCTTCTCTGGTTATTTGCTCAGCATACAGAATGAATATAATAAAAGACTACAACACCCTGACGCACAACTTTCCTGATTTTGAAGCACACACTATCCCTTGGTTCTGGTCAAATGACTGCCTCATGGTCTATGTTCAGGTTCCTCATAAGTATAACTTTCTGGAATTCCTATGCTTTGCAATGGCATCTATAATTTGTTATGATCTGCACGCCTTTGCAGTCACTGCAACACAGGTAAGCATCTTTTTTCTAATTTCTGCTTTCAACTAAGCTCCATCTGACATCAGCAATAATATTCCTCATTCCACGCACTCTTCTGAGCCCAGCTTGAGTCTGACGGTTCCCAGTGGCTGCAACTGGTTTTGAATCCTCAACAACATTGTATTTGCAGGGGATATTAAGGCTAGTGTTCAGGAATGTCCACATTCTGTTCAAACACCTTTCTTCGGGATGGGCACAAAACTTGATAAGCACCATCAATTTCCAACAAGAGATCTAAAACCAAATTAATGAATAATAGGGGACATACATTTCTAAAACAGCAAAGTTGTGCGTCAGGGTGTGGGGCAGTGGCCTTTCCGTTCGCAGTCCAGTGCCACAGATGACAATCATCAACCAAACTCACTGTAAGTGAGTCGATTCAGACTCACGCGACCCTGTAAGACAGAGCAGAACAGTCCCGGAGGGTTTCAGAGAAAGTAAATCTTGGTGGAAGCCTCATCTTTCTCCCATGGGGAGGGCTGGTGGTTTTGAATTGCTGACCTGCTGCTAGCAGCCCAAATACATAACCCACTACTTCCTCCACCCACCCCCACTCCACCAGCACAGCTGGTGCTCCAGGTAGGGTTCATCGAGAAGGTGACACCTGAGTGAAGGCTTGAAGGTAGATCTAGGGGAAGTGCATTTCAGACAAAAAGAACAACTGGGGCAAAAGCCCTAAGGTGGTTCTGGGGATTTGAGGAGTCCCAGTGGCTGAGGGAGCAGAAAAAGGAGAGGAAAATGAGATCAGAGAGGTGGTGTTGGAAACAACGTACAGAGGAAAATAAGGGCTGCAAAATTAAATTAATCAAGGAAGCAGGCAATACATGGAGAAATCACAAATTGCAGAACCAATGCCTTGAGGGGAGAATAACACGCACTAACAGGAGCAGGTAGACCAAGTGACACTGTAAAATAACTCAGGAAACAAGCCCATGCCTCAGTAGTCTTTCAGATCACAAACTTGCTCCTTCTAAAAGAACAGGTTCAACTGGTTTAAGAGACATGCACAGTAAGAACCCTGGTGACCAAGTAACTTAAAATGGCAGTCCCAACACAACTCAGGATTCGAACTAAGAATAAAAAAGTTGGACACATGCCCAAACAATTCTGCTAAGTATCCCAGATGCCCTTTTGGATTTTTAGACTCCATCTTGGCACAACGCTGGAAAAATTGGGCCAAGAAAGAGCTTGTGAAACTATATGATTGCACAAACAGTCCAAACCAGAAACTTTGCCCCCCCCAAAACATACCAATTCTTGGCTAAAATAACAGCCCTACAAAAACTCTTTATTTTGTAAGCGCAACAAGATCCTGCTGCCTATGGCATGGGTGGTGTAGTCCATCTGTCCCCTGTGCATCTCCCCTCCAGTCCAGTAAGTAAGTCTCTATTCTTTAACAAATGCCTTAACACAATTTTGAGCTTCTAATCTTTTTGTCTACCCCCTTCCAAGAACAGTAGCAAGGGTAATAACAGATATTTTTTAATGGTGAATTAACAGAGCAGATCCCTTTTGTAAAAAACATTCAACATCAACAACTCATACATTGTTTCAATTTATCCCCTGCAATCCCTACAAAGCACCATAATGTATCCCACTTCCTCCCTGTGTTTCCTCTTTCCATTTGTCTGCTCTCCTAGCCCTTCTGAACATCTCCTAAGTAAATGCTGCCTTTTGGTCTCAAATGACTACTTATTCTAAAGTGTACATACCATATGGGTGCTACCGTTCCTCTTAGAGACCTGTCCTTTGTTTCGCTGCAAACTGAGCCAAGAGGGAAGAACAGATTATAAAACCTCACAGGCTTTAGAGACCTTGGTTTTTACTGAATGAAAGAGGGAGCCATGGCTAGACCAGAGGATGTACACTGGTAGAGATAGGAACTGGAAACGCAGGGAATCCAGGGCGATGATCCCTTCAGGACCAGTGGTGAGAGTGGAGGGAGGGTGGGGTGGAAAGGGGGAACCGATTACAAGGATCTACATATAACCTCCTGGGGGGGGGGGGGGAACAAAAGAAAAGTAGGTGAAGGGAGATGTCAGACAGTGTAAGATATGACAAAAATAATAATTTATAAATTATCAAGGGTTCATGAGGGGGCAGTGGGGAAGGAGTGGGAGAAATGAGGAGCTATTATGCCAGGGGCTTAAGTGGAGAGCAAATGTTTTGAGAATGATGAGGGCAAGGAATGTACAAATGTGCTTGACACATGGATGGATATATGGATTGTGATAAGAGTTGTATGAGCCCCCAATAAAATGATTTTAAAAAAGAGGGAGCCCTGGGAAGACTGTGAGCAGAGTGCTATGGTGTGGTGTACAGTCTGAACGACCCTTTGGGCTGCTGTCGGGGAGGAGACTGTCGGAGGTTAAGAGTGGAGAGAGCTCACATTGCTGTCAGGAGGAATGCCAAGAAACCTAGTTTGAACCTCGTGTGTTAGGGAGAAAGTGCTCAGACTCAATACAGAGATTATTGAAAGGACAAAGACAAAAAGTGACCATCATTGGAGGGAGACCATCAGCACCTGCGCACAGGGACAGACTCCACCAGGAGTCACGGTGTTCATTAGATATGACAGTGGTTGTCGTTGTCAGGCTCCGAATCACAGCAACCTGGTGTACAACAGAACATACTACCACCTGGTCCTGGGCCATCCTCCCAAGAGCTCTTATGTGGGAGCCCACTGTTACAGCCTCGGACACTGGGGCAGGACCAAGAAAAGCATCACAAGACATGACTGTTGCCAGGTCCCTTCCTCAGTCACAGGTGGGAGGGGGAGGGGCGAGGGAGGCGGCTTAGAATTATGTACGTAACTGCAGGTTTTAAAGGGTTACAGGATGGGTTCTGGGGCTTAATTATCTAGCAACATGGTGGTCGACTCATGGTCACACAGAGTCATCATCGCAAAGTGGGTACAAGACACGCAGGACAGGCCTTTTTGGGAAACTGCTACTAAAATAAGCCTCTGAAAGTCGGCCATCGAAAAGGATGAATCGTGGTGCTGGCAAACACTGACAGTGCCATAGACGGCCAGAAGATCTGTCTTCAAGGAAGTATAGTCAGAACGCTCCTTAGAGGCAAGGAGGGCGAGACTTCCTCCATGAACTAACTCCGGACATGTCATCAGGAGAGACCAGTCCCTGGAGAAGGACAGCGTGCTTGGAACAGTAGAAGGGCAGCAAAAAAGAGGAAGACCCTTCACAATGAATTCACACAGTGGCTGAACAACTGGCTCAAACTTAACAACTACTGTCAGCCCAGGGCAAGCTGGGCGCTGCTTCGCTCTGAGTCAGAACACAGTCACTGGCACCTAACAACAACAGCAAAAGAGAGTGCTGCGATGAGTTGGAATCCACTCAACGGCAGTGAGCAGCAGCAGTAGTAGCCGCCACTAAAACTGCTCTTTCAATCACGTTTGTTTCTGGGGATCCATGGTAAAGCTAGATCAAAGGGCACTGTACGTTAAGCTCATTGCAATCTCATACACCCTTAAGGGGCTTGGGGACCACTGAACCAAATCACCTCAAAGGCCCTTCTTCCACTGCTAAAATTCACCATCTCACCAATGAGGGAGCAATAGCAATATTAACCAAAACCTTCACAAGATTTCTCCCTGGTGGGGAAGCAACGGAGGGGAGTCACGGGCTGGGTAGCCCAATGTTCACTTGGGTCAGGGGGCAGCAATAGACAGCATGGAGGAGGCTGACAACAACTAATGGAAGCGGGGAAGACACTGGGAGGTTTGCGAGAGTTAAGAGTCAACAGAGGAGAACACATGCACAGACTACACAGACTCAATGCCAGCGAGTCAATTCCGACTCGGAGACGGGATGGACTGCTGCTTTGGGTCCGGAGACTGCAGCTGTTTATGGAGTAGGAAGTCTCAGCTTTCTCCTGCAGAGCAGGAGCTCACTGTGTGACCCCTACGCCACCACCAGGTACTGCCTAGAGGTGATGTAGCAGTAGATGCTTGGACAGACGTGTAGGCTGAACAGGTGTGGGAGGTAGACATACATTCATGAATACACATTGATTTACAGAGGGGATGTGTATTTACCCTTGTTTGCTGCAAATACATCCATAAAACACACATTTATGAAAATTATGGTAAAACACACATTTATGAAAATTTCTTAAACATAAACAAATGCCTCGAGGGAAAGAGTTGCTGGGCCTCGGGACAAGTACCATAATCTAATCTCAGAGAGCACCAAAGTCAATTGGCATAGCATAGTTCACAAAGATGATGTTCCCTACTGTACTGGGTACTTAAAAGCTCATAAGCAGCCATCTAAGGTGCAACTATTGATCTCGCCCTGTCCAGAGACAGAACAGTGATGAAAATCAAAAGACACACGGAAAGAGTCCAACGGCCCACACAAACATCCATCTCCACAACGCTGGGCCAAGGATGCCGAGGTGCCTGGCTCCCAGTACCAACTGCTCAGAAGGGATCGCATTAAACGATCCTGGATAGAGTGGGAGGAAAATGTAGAACGTAACTCAAAATCATAGGCGACCACGCTTACTGGTCAGACAGAAACAAACGGGCCTCACAAGCGTATAGCCTTAGTCACCACCCTTCAGGTACAGAACTGAACTCACCCTCATGTTTGCCAACCATTAAGATCCCAGCACAGCACTGACTCCAGGACAAAGTTCAGAAAGCTAGGAGAGGAGGAATGGAAACGTGATACACAGGGAGGAGATGGGATAGGTGATGATGATGATGATGCATTGAAGGACTGCACTGGATAAACCCGAAAGACTCCACCATTAATTTAACCTAGGTCGAAAACACACTTCTCTTTGGAAAGGGACAGGGAGAATGGTTGTACACGTCAATGTAACCAACATCACCAAACTGCGTGTGTCGAAATTAATGAACTGTTGGGTTTGGGTTTAAAACCATTCTATTAGCAAACCAGAAATATATAAATCTTTATCAATTTTTTAATTTTAAAAATAGCAGCTACTATTTTAAAAGGCAGCCTTGGACAATGGGTGAAACCTGACCACAGTTGGGACATAACTAGATGTGACTGGTAGAATTTGCTCTCATCAGAAGATGCTCTTATTTTGGAGGACGCATGCTCACATACATAGCATTAGAGTCGATACTATCAAAGAGGCAAGAAGAGAGATAGAAAGGCAAAGTGTTAATGATGCTGACTCTTGTTGTATCCCCATTTTTCAGTATGTTTATAATTTTTTGTGATAAGTTGAAAAACATAGAAATGAATTATTGATTGCCATCTAAATGCAAATGATTCCTATAGAGTCCAAGAGAAGATTCAGTAGTGGCAAAATTCCAGTCACTCACTGAAGCCATCTGTACCCAGGTTTCTAAGCAGGGACCCCCCCTTAGTCATCCTTGCACCCTCTGAGCTGGCTCAGTAAATGCCCTACCCCCCAGTTCAGAGAAACTGGCTTCAGGGTCACAGCCTTCAACCCCGAGATTAAAGGGAGCTCAGGGGCAGGCAGCACTGGGAAAGCAAAGACATGACGATGATTGAGAGCAGGCCTTATCAGAAGAGCTCCAAGTACCAAGGTCACCTTCCAGCACTAGCCTCTGAGGTGGACCAAAGCATGGGTTCTGGAGACAGCACGGATCAGGGCTCACTCCTGCGCTCAGGGACTTCCCAGCTGAACACATCCATGCAGCATTCCATGCCTCATGAAGCAGCTGCTATGTGCCAAGCACTGTTCTAGCTTCAAGCCCCCTTAGCTATGGTCTCCTCGCATGTACACTTGCATCGATGCCAGCACGTCGTACCCAAGGCAGTGAGGAGGAATGAGAAGAGCAGTTTTAGCACCCGTGAGCACTCAGCACAGAGGTGGCTGGGCACCACAAAGGGCCACTCTTCCACACAGCACTGCTCGTGTTCTTAGGCTGTGAAAAACCTATGATCATTTCTGGGTGAAGACAGCAGCTCAGGCTGCTCCCTCCTGAAACTCCATTCCGGGTTTTTTTTAAAGCCATACACTGCTAATGCCAGGGGGAAGGGAAGACAACAGCCATAGAACTGTGAAAGCTAGAACGCTGATGGGCAACGATTACTGACTTAGCTGACCCAAGAAAGCCGATCCCAAGCCAGTGACAAAAAAAAGAAAAAAGAAAAGAAACAGATGAGAACCAGATCAGTAGAGCCTCAGGGAAAGTAAGCCCTCCCACTGGATGCTGCTGGCCAGTGCTCCTTCCATACTCTGCCAGAAGCCTGAGGCTTTTTCCTGTTCCTTATGGCCAACTGGAGATACCAGGCACAACTTAAGATGTGGATGTCACGATAGAAACTGGACCCCGTGACCATATGCTAATTGTAGAGGACCTGAGAAGACTGGCAACCCGGTCCTTTCTTCAAGCTGGGAGACTGAAACACTCTTCTCGGAAGAATCTCACCAAGTCAAGGCAGGTGTAAAGATATGGATATGAGACAGCCGGGCCAGATCACTATATATACAGACACATAACTGGCAAGCCTCATCCATATCTCAGCTGTCAATCAGCTTTTTCATGCAATTATCCATCAAAAGTGTACTGGTGGTGTCGCAGGTTACACATGGAGCTAAAAGGGTCAGCAGTTCAAACCCACCAGTCTCTCAGAGGGAGAGATAAGATGCTATCTGAGCCTACAGAAGTTTAAAATTTCAAAATCCCAAGGGGGCAGCTCCATCTGCTCTAAAGCATCACTATGAGTCAGAATTGACTCACTGGCAGTGGGTGGCAAGTATTCATCATCATAAGCAAACAATCAAGGATTACGACACACCTTTAACATGGATCACATACACAGAGCAGGTAAAGGTAGCTTGGTAGAAACAATCTACACAGGATGAGAAAACTTAAAATCAGTATAACCTCAATACACAATAAAGATAACATACTGTATCTATGAAATAAAACTAGTGTGCTACCGTAAGAAACATCCAGAAAATAAAGAAGTTTCAAAAAGTTAAAAAAGAATATGACAACAGAAATAGAAAAATTCAAACAGAAGAGTCAGGAAGTAAATTAAAATCTAATAGTATATAAAGCAAAAAAAAAAATAAAGAGACAACACAGATGAGAAAATTTTAAGAGCAGGATAAAAAGTTTCCATCTAAACAGATTTTTCAGATAAGAAAAACATGACCTGTGATGCTAAGGGCTTAAGTGGAGAGCAAATGCTTTGAAAATGATGAGGGCAAAGAATGTACAGATGTGCTTTATACAACTGATGTATGTATATGTATGGATTGTGATAAGAGTTGTATGAGCCCCTAGTAAAATGTTTTAAAAAAATGACAAAATATTTCAAGAAAATTTCTCCAAAGTAGTTCTTGTGTTTCAAGATTAAAATGGTCCAACAACTAAATTTAGTGGATGAAAACAGACCCACACTAAGATACATCATATTACATTCATATTTATCAAAAATTATATTGATTAAACACTAGCATCAAGATGTAGGTGCTACAGGTTGGGAGAGAAAGAGAGAAGAAAAATTATTTCCAACTAAAAGTTCATTACCAGCCAAGATATCAATCAAGTATGAAGGGAGAATGGAAACAGTCAGGTAAGGGAGTGCTCAAAAATGTTAACACTTCTTGCCAAGGAGCTACTGGAGAATTTCATTTAGCCCCACCTGAGCGAATGCAGGAGAAAGGAAGGATCCGACACAGACAAGCTAGAGTCCAGTTGTGCCCCAGACACAGAGGACACTGGTTCAGGCTGAAGCAGTATAACCGGAGAGGAAAACATGCTGCAAGTGCTGTCAGGATCTCCCGTTGTACCAGCTTTTTAACTGAGACCAGAAGACCCAGTAAACCTGACTTAGACGCCTATTGCCGAATACTCTCAGTGTCGCTAGCTCTTGATTATATGCTGATAAAGTTCCAGTTCTCCTCACCCAGCAGCCAGCACACATCAGCAGAATATCCATTTCACTCTCCCCACCCCCCACCTCTCCCACAAAGGTTCTGCTTTACTTTTACCTAATCTGTTAACTGCAGATAGACATGAGAAACTTAGACTGATAATACAACATGGTCCACCCTCTCTGACCACATTTCCACTGTACTTGGTCCACACAACTGTGCTCCTAATGCGGACTATTTCCCAGGGCTCACTCACTGCATGGCCCACTGACTGCCACCATCAGGCCCCTATGAACAGTTGAGGAGGCTATTCCAATCGATCATCATGTCCTGGAAACCTCCATCTAGTACTGACTATATTATGATCCTTCCCTCAGACAGCTAGGTTTTATCCTAAAAAAGCTAGCACTTGCTAATAGGCCTGTTTGGACTCATCTGATACCCTAAGGATATAACTTTATCACAGTGTAATTAATGAGTACTCGTAAAGGCATAGACAGTTTACAGTCCTGTCAAGTTTGAGGTTAACTCTAGAGATTAATAAGATGTGTGATTTTATAGCCTGGCAGAGAAATAATCCCAAAGGTATTATGATCTTGTTGGCCTGTGGAACATTAACCAATTATATTTAGCATGCAAAGTTTATTTAGACATTTCTTTCCCTGAAGACTGCATAAATCTCTATTCCTTAAACGTTTTTAATGTTTATTGTTGTGACAATATACACAGAACATACATCAAACTCAACAATTTCTACATGTGCAATTTAATGTGACATTGATTATTCTCCATTCTCAACGTCCTTTTCTATTATGTTCTTTCCACATTAACATAAATTCACTCCCCTTAAGTTTTCTATGTAATCTTTGAGTGCCGTTATCAATTTGTTCCCATACAGCTACATCTTGAATGAGCACAAAACTCATGGCAGACAGTCTTAAAGCTAGCAAAGTCTTTAAAAATACTTCAAACAGTGGGTGAACAAGTAAATGTGGTGAAGAAAGCTGATGGTGCCCGGCTATCAAAAGAGATAGTGACTGGGGTCTTAAAGGCTTGAAGATAAACAAGCGGCCATCTAGCTCAGAAGCAAAAAAGCCCACATGGAAGAAGCACACCAGCCAGTGCGATCACGAGGTGCCAAAGGGACCAGGTATAAGGCATCATGCAAAAAAAAAAAATATGTGTGTGTATATATATATATATATATATATATATATATACACCACATCGAATGATGGGGGAAGTGCAGAGGGGAGACCCAAGGCCCAAATGTCGACCACTGAAGATCCCCTCATAGAGGGGTTTAGGAGAGGAGATGGGTCAGTCAGGGTGCGAGGTAGTACCGATGAAGAACACAGCTTTCCCCCAGATCATGGATGCTTCCTCCCCACAACTACCATGATCCGAATTCTACCTTACGGGATTGGATAGGGCAGAGGTTGTACACTGGTGCATATGAGAGCTGGAGGCACAAGGAATGCAGGGTGGACGATACCTTCAAGACCAGGGGTGTGAGGGGCGATGCTGGGAGAGTGGAGGGTGAGTGGGCTGGAAAGGGGGAACTGATTACAAGGATCTACATGTGACCTCCTCCCTGGGAGATGGACAGCAGAGAAGGGGGGGAAGGGAGACCCCGGATAGGGCAAGATATGACAAAATAACAATCTATAAATTATCAAGGGCTCATGAGGGAGGGGGTAGCAGGGAGGGAGGGAAAAAAAAAAGGATCTGATGCAGAGGGCTTAAGTGGAGAGCAAATGCTTTGAGAGTGATTAGGGCAAAAAATGTACGGATGTACTTTATACAATAGGTGTATGTATATGTGTGGATTGTGATGAGTTGTATGAGCCCCTAATAAAATGTAAAAAAAGAAATGATTAGGGCAAAAAATGTACAAATGTGCTTTATACAATTGATGTATGTATAGTGCTAAGAGTTGTATGAGCCCCTAATAAAATGTTTTTTAAAAAAAATACTTCACAGGGCTTCCCAGAAGTCACGTCCTTCTTCATGGACGTGGACAGGATGGCTCCTGACACAAAGGTACTCAAGGTGGCCTGCGCCCCTGCAGCCACCAGGTGTGACCATCAGCGCAGGTGGGGGGCAGAGCCTGCAGCAGGACGACCATATCAGGGGACAAGCAGAGAGCTGGCTCCACTTCATCTGGGACCACCTGCCCAGGTGTGCGCTGGCTGTGTATGTCACCTGACCACGTAGTCTGCCTGTGTATGTCATCTGCTCAGGCGTGCAGTTAGTGTAGCGCTCAAGTTGAGGCAGAGAACTAGCTAAGGCAGCCGCATAGTGGTCTGGTGACCAGAGACAGGCGGGGCTCCCAGAGCATTTAACACTTTGCCCTCCAATCTAACTGCAACCTTATTAATCCCACGTGTTCCTATTGGCCAGGTTGACACATTAAACCTACCTATCACAACAGCTAACAGCAGCTTTCCTCGCCTCGTGAAAAGTGCACCAGGGACGATCCAAGTAGTCATCTACTAATAATCAATTGACAAAGATATCGGATGAGTATTATGTTCTTAAAAGTGGCTAGATAAATACTACTTCTGAAACAGAGTAGCTTGATTCCAAGGGTCGGAGTAAGGATTTTTACAGGTTTTTGGGATTCATAAAACATCATTTAAACTCTACTTATTACATCAAGTTTTGAATTTCCAAAAAGTATATCCCAGTTCCCTGACTTTTAGGATACTGCGTATGTTGTTATAGAGCCCTGGTGATTTTTCTGAAGTAATTAAAGATTATATGGATTGTTAAAAAAAAAAAATACTTCAAACATGGGAGGGGAAAACCAAAAAGACCAAACTCATTGCCATCCACTCAAATCAACCTTACACGACAGAGTAAAACTTCCCTTTCAGTTTTCTGAGACTGCAGCTCTTTCTGAGAGTAAAAAGCCTCATCTTTCTCCTAAGTAGCAGCTGGTGGTTTTGAACTACCGACCTTGTGGTTAGCAGGACAATTTATAACCCACTCCACCACCAGTGCTCCTCAAGGGAGAGGTAGGGAAGCAAAAAAAGAAGACAGACTTCAAGTGCTATTTTTGGTTTAAGGTTTAAAGATCATCACCTCAGGGCAATAGTTTCAGGAGTTCATGCACCCTCGAATGGAGTCCATGAAAATTTGAAATTGGGTTTTGCATTTGTCTCCTTTTGATCAGCTTTTTCTATAGAAAACAGTACTTCTACAGATCTAGTTCTGTCTCACGGCAGAGGAGACAATTCACCACAGTTCTATTTCCTCTCCTGTTCCTAAAGCTCTTACTTCTCAAACTGAGTTTACCTTTTTCTTCTGTTGCTCCAGACCAACAGGCTCAAGTTACTGTGCCGTGACTGACTGCTTGCAGCTCTGGAGACCCCAGGCACTGCACAGGCAGTCAGGAGGTAGAACAGCAGCACTGAACACATTGTTAGGCCAAGTAAGGGGAATGCCCTGGGAAATCATGACCCCAAACCTCCAAGGAACCAAGTCCCATGAGGTGTTCGGTTGTATAAATACACAGGAAATTAGTTCTTTGAGGCATTTTCAGTAATAGTTACATAAAACTTTGAAATCTACTCATTATTCATTTGTATGAAAATTCTGTTCTTAACACTGGTCAGTTCAAAACCAACTATGTTATTTAGGACGTATAAAAGTGTGGGTATACATGTTTGTATGTGCAGTGTGCATTTTGTGTATGTATGTAAAACTTATTTTTTAAACAAGAGAAAGATTAATATAAAACTCAGATTAAAAAAAAAGAAATCAGAATAGACCATGAAGAACCTGAGGAATACCAATTGTACACTTCTGACTCAGGGGGACAGTGCTTGGCACTTCATCTGAACTGGTTTGGGGCTATTCACAGGTGGGCCACACTGAAAGTCTAAAGGTGTCATGGGGTGGGGAGTGGGACACTAGACTACTCCATCCTTGACTGGAGGAGGAGCGATAGGGTTTTGTAGAAGGCGCGCTCCTTGGACACACACACTGGAGAATAAAAGGTGTAAGTGCTGTTGGTAAGCAGGTCCTGGGATATGGAACCCTGAAAGAAAAGGGGCTTGGACTGATGGACTTTCAATCGACTCTAACAGGCCTGCTCACGATTTAACAGAGGGAGACTCATCTACTCTGGGTCAGACCAGCAGTTAGACTTGGAGCAATTTGTATGGTCTCTCTCTCTTTTTTCTTTTGGTGTCTATCTATATAACATATGTAGAATAAGCAATTCCAAGGTGAATGTATCTGAGGTGAATGATGGGTGTAAACATGGTAGTGGGGCGGGAGGAAAGAAAAGAGTAAAGAATTATATATAGGTAAAAATATAGATATGTATATATGTAAATATATAAAGATAGGTGTCTTTGTGTGTGTGTGTGTATATATATATATACCGATTGAAAGAGTGTTTTGGTTCCTGTTGGTTATCAAGGGGATTACGGTAGGATAATATAAAACCAAGTATGTTGGTTCACATTGTCCTCCTGAACACCCTCTATTCATTCCTGTAAGTCAACAAATGAATCAATATAACCTTAAAGTCAACACTATGAAATGGAAACTAGGGTAGTAAATTCACCACTCAGTAGCAGTCCTCAAAAATTTCCAATTCAAATGTCTAATTAGTGGGTACCCAGATTTTTTACATATATACATTAACCCAAACAGATTTAGTCACTCCCTTTGAATTATAAAATCTCTAAGCTAATTAGTAGAACCATCTTCTAATTTTCGACCCTCGATAAAGCACTACAGTCTCTGAAACCCACAAGGGCAGTTCTACCCTGTCCAGTAGGATGGCCATGTGTTGTAATCCACTCCATGGCATTGAGATTGGCATGGGGTTTTTAAGCTCATAAAAGATTCCTAATTGGGGGAGGGGGGTTACACAAAACCAAAAAACAGCCAAAGTACTCTGAAGTAAAACAGTCTACTTAAAATATCTACCTAAAACATTTCCTCTACTGATCACACAACGCCAAATAATTTTCTTGCATTTCCGCTTTCAATACCTAAAGTATGTGGGGGGTGGGGAGTGGGGGAGGGAATGTCCATCAGTAAGAAACCAGTAAAATAAACTAGGTTACATCAGAACAAAGGCATACCATGTAACATTTTTAGATGACGGAGGTCAATGTGTACAGATATCCTAATGTATCATTATAAAACTGCTCACATGACCATCTACTCTTGAGTTAAGGATTAAAGGGTAAAAAGTGAAGAAACATTTTCATTTTTCTTCTGCTGTTTGAAGTTTTCACTTGGTATATCGGCAGTATATTCCTGTAATGTTTTAATTTTTTTAACCTAAATATACTACTTTTGCCATTTAAAGGGAAAATAAGGGTAAACTCACCAGATAAATTCTGTAACTTTGGTGAGGGAAGAGAACTCAGAAAAGACCCACCAGGTAACGCCTAGTAATCCCAGTTGCAGAGAACGCCTGCGGGGTTGGGGAGGTGCTCACCGCAAGAGTAAAGCAGCATCCTCACCCGGTTCTATAAAATTCTGTAAAACCTACGTTTTCCCTGTGGCATCAAGACAGCCAAGAGAACTTTCCATTTCCAGCTGAAGAACAAGGATTCTCGAACCAACGTAAGAGCCTCTGAAATGATCAAGGAGTGGGATTTAGAGGACAAGCACGTCGAGAATCGTTCGAGCAGTCCGAGTAGAGAAATCCGCGTCTTCCTGAGAGAGGGGCGGCTGACTGCACACTCACTCACTCCCAGAGCGAGCGGAGGCTGGATTCCGCCCGCCCGCCGGCCGGGCACGCGCGCCGCCGTCCCTCACGCTCAGTACTCGCCGGGCTTACCCTTCAGCGCTCTTGAACTCGGCTCAGGTTACGTCGGAAGCCGACCTACCGCTTCAAGAACACGAAGGTCCACTACACCCCGACTGCTAACCGCGGCGAGTTATCCAAAACAACACTCGACACTTCAGGTCAACTCTCAAAAGAACCTTCTTCCTCCTCCACTTCCACTTCCCCTTCCCACCTGGACGCTTCCCTCCCACGCGATGGGCTCGGGAAAGCGCACAGGACGCTGCCAACAAACCGCGGCCACCGCGCCGACGGTGCCCCCAGCCCAGCCAAGGGGCGGGAGGGCGCGGGCTGCGGTCGCCCCGCCACCGCGTTCGCCCAGGGCCGTCCTCCCGCCCGAGCGGCTGACAGGCAACCTGTCCAGGCCTTTCGGTCCCGCGGGAGGCGACAACGTGGCGGCGGGGCTGAGGGGTCACGGGCGCGCCACAGCCCCGGTGGGCGCGCGGGCAGCGCGATGGGCGGCGAGGCGCAGCCGAGGCCTCGGGCGGCAGGTCGCCTCGCCGCTCCGCGGACGCGTCCCCGCCGGGGCGGCGCGGGATGCGGACACCGCAGGCACCGGAGCCCGGCGCCAAGCGACCGAGCTGCTGCGTCTGGCAGGCCCGGCCGGGCTGCCTCCCCGAGAGCGTGCGGCGGGCGCAACCCATCCCGGTCCCTGGGCGCCCGCAACCGGCGGCGGCACTCACCCCGCTGCCTCGACGCCCACGCCGACCCCAGGCGCGCGCACGGAGGAGGAGGCGGCTGCGCCGCGACCCGGCCGGCGTCGTGGGATCCACCCGGAGCGGGCCAGCATTAGGCGGAGACGCCGGCGGGGCGGGGCTGGACGGGGAGGGGAGGGGCGCCGCTCCGTGCGCACGGCAACAACCAATCAGCGCGCCGAGAGTGATCGGGCGGGGGCGTGGTGGGGCGGAGCTCCGAGAAGGCGGGGTAGGCGCGCGGCCGGTCTGCGGGCCTGGGCGGGGACTGGCCTGGCGGTCTAGACCCGGCGTCCTCTGATTCGCGGCCACGCCGGCCTGGCTCCGCCCATCCTCTGCTGGGCAGCGGCCGCGGCCCAGCTCCCGCGCTGCGTTTCTGCTCGCGCACCTCCAGTGCGGGCTCGGGAGGTCACGTGCTGGGGACCCGGAACTGCAGGGCAATTCTTAGCGTCAGGCGGCCATGGGCCCCAGGTTGGGCTCCCCGAAACTGAAGGCCCGTAGACTTAGATGCCCCTTTCCAGTCCCTGTCGTTCCGAAACGGGGCCTACGCATACAACCTTGCACTGCAAGTACTGCTTACTGAGGTTACCAACACAAATAACTAGGTTCCTAAAATTCTGTTCAGAGTTTTTCCTGTCTGTCCACCCAGATTTTTGGCTTCTTTATATTAATTTTTCTTTTCACGGTGTCCTTTAAAGATTGTAATGCGTAAATGATACAGCCTTTGAAAACTTCGTTTCAGTTTCCTACAGAATATAAAATGCTCTTTAGTTATTTGGGAGAAAGGATACTGTATAAATCCAAATGTGAAAAAATAGGAATCCAAAAGACTTTGGAGCCCTAGACGGTGCAAATCTGATTTGGTTTTCACCCAGTGAATAGCCGTTAGAACCTACTACAGGCAATAGTGAAGTAATCAGCTCTCATAAAGATTTATAACCTCCAATCCCCAAAGGGTCGTTCTAGTCTGTACTGTAGGGTCACTATGAGTCGGAATCAACTCAACGGCAGTGAGTTTGGTTTTTGCGGTACAGCAGAAGATAGGGCTGGTGGCTCTCTTTCTTTAAAATTTGGCCAAGGAAATCCTATTAAGCAATTCTGCTCCATAACACGTGGGGTCACTGTGTCTCAAGATGGACTCCACAGCAAGCGAGGAAACTTTGTAATCTTAACGAAGTAACGGGAGGATAATATTTTACCTATAATGATCTTTCTCCCAACTACCATTACAGCATTTTATATTCCGTAGGAAATTCAAATGAAGCTTTCAAACGCTGTAGAATTTACGCTGAAATTTTAGGCATTACAGTTTTTAAAGGAGACTGTGGGAAGAAACCTGAATATAAAGAAACCAAAAATCTGGTGGGAGAAACGAGGGAAAGACAGGGCTTTCCACTCCCATACAGAATTAATTATACTCTGGGAAATTCACAGGAACAGTTCTACCCCTCTATACGGTCACCACGAGTAGGCACCAATTCCGATGGCTGTGCGTTTGGGGGTTTTTTGGTTTATAATGAAATAAAAGGGTTTTTTGCATTGAGTTATCCCAAAATGCCATGCTGGGTAAAATTATTCCTGTAAGTCTTATACATGTAAGAGAGACAATCCAATTTTCCATTTCCACTCGCTGTCAATTCTCATTTCATGGAAACCATCTTTATGCCATCTTATTTTGTCAGTTGGCAAATAACACATTTATAATTACAGTAACCTCCATCCTAATAAATATGCTATGATCTAGGTGCTCAATAAATATTTCTTACATAAATTATCTTTGAAATATGTGGAATCTTAAAATTAGTTCAATTTTTTCAATAATGTGTTTATCTTGCTTGTCCCCACCTCCCCCATTAGGCTTGTTATAATTTCCCCATTTTTGCTTCAAGTTTTAGATGTGCTTCGGTTTTGTTTATTAGGATTAGATTTGTCTATCTGTAGCAGGAAGAGACAACTACAGAATAACAGTGGCATAAATAAAGGATGCATTTATGTGTTTAAGAAATCTAAAACTTAAAATAATACTATACATAATTTTTAATGTAAAAAAAATCCAAAATTAATCTAGGGCTGGTGATACTTCAAAGAGACTGAGATCCAGTCTCCTTATTCCAGAAAAAAAAGTCATGTTTGTATTTAGTCATGCTTTCAAAAATACGAGATTTTTTTTGAATGTTTGCTTCTGTGCCCAATATTGCCTCGTGATCCAATGGGGCTGCAGGAGCACCAGCCATTACACCTGCATCCCACTGTCAAAGAGAACAAAGAAGGGGACACTCACTGTCTTTAAGAACAGTCCCCAGGGTTTGCAAATACCATTTCTGCTTTCATCCTGCTGGCAAAAACTTAGTCATTTGGGCACATTAAATGGCAAGGAGCTGGAAGATGAGATTTCAGTTCTGAGGAAGGGAAAAAGGAAGAATAGATAATTGGGGGCAATTAGCAGTGTCTTTCTGAGTCTTAAATATCATGTTGCTTTTTTGTTTTCAGATTCAAATGACATCTCATTTAAATCTTTCGGAATTCTTGAGATTTTAAAAAATCTTTGTTAACAAAAAAAAATCTTTGTTACAGAAAAATATCAGTAATAAAATGTTTAATTAAAAAAAGCTTAATTCTATGCATGAAGAAAGATGCTAAAATGGACCTACCATCAGGATAAACCTGCTTTGAATTGTTTATCCAGAAGTGACTGGAGACTTCCACAAATTCAACTTGCTTCATTTATTCGGCAAACCTCTATTCCACATACAAAGTGGACTCTATACTTAGTTGTGCTTTCAAAAATATTGATTTTTGAAAGGAAGTGCAATTAAGTTGCTGATGTCAATATTACATTGCCAGCATTTCAAATATTGATTTGAGTCTTTAGTAAAACTGCGATCAGCCTTAAAAATACGCCATGCTTGGCTCTCAGTTTCTCCGCCATCCTGAGTGTGGTGTTGCTCCAACTTCACCCGGTCATCTCAGAAGCCTCTCAGGATCAAGAGATTCCTGGCCTAGAAACAAGCAGAATCGGCCCATTCCCCAATGGATTAGGTAGAGCTCCAAGAGAGGACGTTGGAGAAGAACCAAGCTGGGTGTGTCAGGAGCCCCTGAGGGCTGGCACTCATGGCCGCCTTTGCCCAGGCTCACCAGCGGCTGTGGTGCTGAGTTGCGTGAAGACTTGTGCCACCACCTGATCAATTGAACTTGCACTGGCAAATAATCTGTTTCTTCCTTGGCTTTTGCGCTTCTGCATCCAGAGTGTAACAATAAATAATATCAGACCGCTGGTGTAATAAAAAATACCGCATGCTTGCTCTGATCCAGTTGGTTTCCATGATATAGCTGTGTACGCATATGCTTGCTTAAATTCCCATTGCCGGGAATGGGCTTTGCAGACCCTGCAGGCTGTGAGACTTAAGGATCATTTTCAGGCTTTTGCCAGCACAGTTTGTTAAAAGTAACCACTTTCATCTACAACTTGGCGGGGAGAATCCAGTGCAGCTGACGAAAACCTACGGAGAGAAAAGGGTCCTCGGGGCTGTTCTTTGCTCTCCATCTCAGCGGTTCTGGTTTCCTGTTGCTTTCTCAGGGCCACTGCTTGAAATGACTCTGATAAAGTGTTTTTCACTTCCTGCCTTTTGAACTCTGAAGTCAGATGTGGACCACCAAAACCAACTGAAAGCATATTGTGTAAGCATGTACTTTCCAAAGCGTTGTCTCTCTCCTTCCGTGCATGCTTGGAGTTGTGTAATACAGCGACTGCATGAGAGGAAGGCTTATCTAGTTTTGGGTAACGGCAGTGGTGTTAGTCGCTCTGGCTCAGGGCAAATCAAAGCACTGCTCAGGCCTGCACCATTTGTAAGATTCTTGGTATGTTTGTGTCCTTTGTTGCAGCTACTGTGCCAGTTCTTCACGTTCACGGGTGCCCTTGGATGTTGTCGGTCCTCGACTTCAATGTCCTTTACCAGCAATTGGTCTTTATTGATCCTATGTCCAAATCTCACCATTCCTGCTGCTAAAGAATATTCTAGTTGTATTTCTTCTAAAACTGATGTGTTCATTCTTCTCCCACTCCATGATACATTTAATATTCTTCACCAATACCAGAGTGGGGACATAGCAACTCCCTCTGTCTTCCTTTTCATGATCCAGCTTTCACATGCGTGGAGGGAGTAGCAATTGAAGTGGGCAATGATTTCATTCTGCTTGGACCAGTATCTATAGATGCAGCACTCAAGAAACCAGATGCTTTCATTGCATTGGGGAGATATGCTGCCAAGGACGTTGAGGTAGTTAGTTTATTGTGCCAACCTGGCCGATAAACACGTGGGATTAATTGAAGGGTGGAGAGATAAATGGCTCGGCGAGCCTCGCCTTTCTTGTCTCTTGCTCTTTGATCATCGGACTAGTGTGTGGTTGCCTTGCTTGTTCTGTGCCTCAATTTGCAAGCTACACTACCTGTGGGACACCTAACCCGTGGACTGTGTCACTGTAATTTGAGGTTCCTTCAAGACCTGCTTCGCCACACCATTGGAATTTACATCTCTTGAGGTGGGGACTGTCAGACCCTGTCATCTGACTGACAGTTGGTGACCTGCCATGCTGTTTGCTGCCTGTGCCCAGATAGCCTGATTTGCTCTAAAGAGGACTACCTGGTGGCCCTCAAGACTTGAAGGACTGCCAGTGTCTCACAACTGTCTCACGGAAGTGTTGCACTGAGTCATTTGTACTGCTTTATAGTTTAATTAACTGTTTATTTCTTATGTTATGTATCTATCTGTATAAATATACATAAAATTATTGGCATTCTGGTTTTGTTTCTCTAGAGAACCCTGTCTAACACAGATGTCTTTCTGTTTTCTTTTTTTAAAAAATAAACCATTTTGATGAATAAAGTACACCTGGCCAAGTTATGGTCTTTTCATTCGCCTCATGTGCATGCAAAAGCCTGATATGCAGCTGTCAGATTTATTGTATTTTGAAAAAAGGTGTCCTTAAAACTAAAGTCACACTCCATGGGTGTGAAATGAGGCTATGTGGGATCCAGCACCACATCTGGATGGATCCTAAGGGACGGTTACGTAATTGAAGGGAAGAAATTAAGAGACAGACAAAAATTTGGAGTGCTCACCTCCGTCATGGCATCAGAAACCAGGTCAAGGCAGGAGAGAGAGAGAATATATTCTTCTGTCAACTTATATAGCCTTGGGGCATGCAAGCCCCCCTAATTGCAGGTAGCCATATGCTTAACAAAGTGGGCTGTACCCTAACCCTAGAGGTCCCTGCGCTCATTGGAGGAGTGACCTAATACCAGTGCTGGGGGCAGGTAAGGGGGATTGACTGTCCCCTGAGCAAAGAAAACAGTAGCACCATGTCTGCTCCTAGAGATAAAGCTGCCGTCCAGATAGCAATCAGTGTGTGCTTGTAAGAAGTAATTGTAAGGTAGCACGATTTTAGGAGGATATTGTGGGGATTATTCTTAATTTTCAGAATGTGATTGGGACTCATCTCTAACTCACAAGTGTGAAGGTCTCCCTCCACTCAGAACCCTGGCCTCCCAGGCTTCTTAAATATGAGAATAAAGAATTTGTCTGCATACATTCTCTTCTCATTCCTGTTTCCCACAAGACTTTCCTAAAAGGACAGACATTCAGCATGAAACATGGAGGGAAAACTTTTAACCAGTGGAAAATAGGGAAGCAAAGCTTGGGAGATGATTTGATGCAGGCAAAAGATAAAACATTTCATACTGTACTTTAACTCTGAAGACAGTGGAAACATGTATTCTTGCATTTATGTAAGGGGGGCAAAGGCTCAAATGGACTTAAACAACAATGAGCTTTTAGTGGTTCATGGAACTGGTAGATCAGAGGTTCAATAATGCCACGCCACCTTATTTCCCAACTACACTGACAGGTTCAATGATGTCACTCCATGTATTATCTCCCTATGTTGTACAGGGAACTGGCTACTTTCCAAGACCAGATACTAGAAGTTGTTGGACCTACAGTTTCCCTTGATCATACCTAGCAGAAGAACTTTCTGTGATTGGACTACCTATGAACCAATCTCTAATCCTAAAGAAAGGACAGGCAATGATTGGCTTAGGTCTAGTTACCTGAGCACCTTACTGAGACAAAACATTATTCTTAACTCTCTGAGGCCCACTGTCAATGTCCTTCACAGAAATATTTTATAATACCCCTTAATTGTCTTTAAATTGAATTCCTTTAAAATGTGACGTCCTCATGCACATCGTTTTGAAAATGTCAGTATGGTACTGTGATTACTGTTAGGTGCTGTTAAGTCTGTTCCGACTCATGGAGACCATATGTGCAACACTGCCCCGTGCTCTGCCACCTCACAAGTGTTGTTTGAGCTCATTGTTGCAGGCGCTGTTTCAATCCATCTTGTCTAGGGTCTTCCTCTTTTTGCGACCCCTCTGCTTTATCAAACAAGATGTCCTTTCCTAAAGACTGGAAACTGTGACATTAGTCGATCTTGAAAGGACAAATATCGTATGAGACCACTACTCACAGGATACACACAAAGACAGCGTCTGGCATCTGTCCTCTGGTCATATTATCCAATCTGGTCTCCCAAGCAACATGGTGGCACATCTGTCCAGTGCTTATGAGCCACATATCTTTTCCTCAAAAATCACTTCTGCAGAGGAGTCCTCACCTCAGCTGGGGTCACTATGTCATTTAGCAGGAACTTGAAGAGAACCAGTTAGTTCCTGCCAAATATCATTGTCTCATGGCCATCCTATCTAATGGACACTCCCACAGTGGTTGTCAGTGAACCTCAATGGGAATCGAGGACGAAAGGAGAAGGAAGTAACTCTTAGAAAAGGTGATTTCACTTCTTTGTTTTTTAATTAAAAGATCATTTTATTGGGAGCTCTTATAGCTCCTATAACAATCCATATATTAATTGTATCAAGCATATCTGTACATATGTTGCCATCATTATTTTCTAAATATTTACTTTCTATTGAGCCCTTGGTATCAGCTTCTCTTCTTACAACCCTTTGATAAATTATAAATTATTATTGTTTTCATATCTTACACTGACCACTGTCTCCCTTCCCCCACAGTTTCTGTTGTTCGTCCCCCTGGAGGGGGAAGGGGTATGTGTCCATCATAGTTTCCCTCTTCCTGCTCTCCTCTCCCCACCTTCCCCCTACCTTGGTGGTATGCTACTCCCATTCCTGTTCGTGAATTCCATGTTGTGAGCTCTTACCTCTTATGTGTACCTGCGAATATGCTCCACAGGGAAAGGCAGGACTGAGGTCATGACAGTGGGGAGTAAGGCCGCCTCAGGAGTCAGAGGAATAGTGTGTGTTTCATCGGGGCTATATTTGGCTCTGGTTGACTCATCCCTTCTTTGTGACCCTTTTGTGAGGGGATGTCCCATTGTCTACAGATGGGTTTTGGGTCTCTGCTCTGACCCCCCTCATTATCAGCAATATGTGTTTTTGTTTGTTTGTTTGCTTGCTTGTTTGTGGTCTTCTGATACCTGTTATGAGATCTCATAATCACACAGGCTGGTGTGCTTCTTCCATGTGGGCTTGTTGCTACTCAGCTAGATGGCCACTTGTTTAACTTCAAACCTTTAAGACCCCAGGTGCTTTATCTTTTGATAGCCAGTCATCATCCACTTTCTTCACCACATTTTCTTAAGCACCCATTTTGTCTTCAGTGATGCTATTAGTGGGTAAACCAAAGAGGGGCTCTCACCTGCCCCTGAGGAAAACATTACTTGCCTAGATGACCCCCTGCTATAGTTTATTGTGCCAGCCTGGCCGATAAACACAAGTAGGATTAACTGAAGGGCAGAGGGATAAATGGCTCTGTGAGCCTCACCTTGGTTGTTCTGTGCCTCGGTTTAAAGGGGTACACTACCTGTGGGATGCCTAGCCTGTGGACTGTGTCACTGTAAGTTGAGGTCCCTTTAAGCCCACACGATTGGAATGTTCATCTCTGGAGCTGGGGACTGACAGTTGGGGACCTGCCTTGCTGTTTGCTGCCTGGGTATATATAGCCCAGCTCTCTCTACAGAAGAGGACTGGCAACTGGTGGCTCTCAAGCCTTAAAGGACTGCTAGTGTCTCACTGCTTTATAATCTAACTGTTAATTTCTTGTATTATCTATCTGTATATAATTTAATGGTTTATTTCTTGAATTATATATCTATCTTTATAAATATATTTATATATAATTACTAGCAATCTGGTTTGTCTCTCTAGAGAACCCTGTCCAATACACCCCCCAATGGGAGAATCCACCTTGAAGTATATTGCTAAGCTTGCATTTTGACCGAATTTCTTTTCTGTCCTTGACAATCCTGAACTTGTGCTATGGACTCTCTGGACTTTAGATTTTGGCTTTGTTGGGGTGTGCAGTATTCTTCATAGGCCACATCAGAAGGATCCAATTTGGAAACCCCTCTAACTGAACCCGACTTTACCTTACATATACCTGTTGCAGTTAAAAGGAAAAGAAACGCTCCTTCGGACTTAGTGCTGAAATACCCTGGGGTGAGAAGAAGCAGATGGCTGCTACCTCAGTGCTGCGTCCTTGGAAATCATTGGTTTTGAGCAAATCTCCTTCTTTCAAGGTTATTCCATAATTGACAACATAGGACATGTAAATATTCGCTATTTCCACATTTTCTTTGGTTCTTGCACCATGTCTTTGTTTTGTGGGCATAGTTTTACCTTAGTGGATGAGCATTATAAAAATGTTTGCCTTGACCAGTGGTGAGAATGGCGACACCGGGAGGGTGGAGTAGAGAGGGGAAACCAGTGATAAGGATCCACATATAACCTCCTCCCCGGGGAACAGACAACAGAAAATGGGTAAAGGGAGACGTTGGACAGAGTAAGATATGACAAGATAATTTATAAATTACCAAGGGTGAGGGAGGGAGGGAGGGAGGGAGCAGGGAGGGAGGGGGAAATATGAGGAACTGATGCCAGGAGCTTATGTGGAGAGCAAATGTTTTGAGAATGATGAGTGTAACGAATGTACAAATGTGCTTTATACAATTGATGTATGTATGGATTGTGATAAGAGTTGTAGGAGCCCCAATAAAATGATTTTTAAAAAAAGTTTGCCTTGTCTTGAAGGTAAACAAAGCGACCATCTAGCTCAGAAGCAACAAAGCCCACATGGAAGAAGCACACCAGCCTGTGTGATCACGAGGTGTCAAAAGGATCAGGCATCAGGAATCAAAGAACAAAACTCATATCATTGTTAATGAGGGGGAGTGTGGAGTGGAGACCCACAGCCCATTTGTAGGCAACTGGACAACCCTTACAGAAGGGTCTTGGGGAGGAGAAGAGCCAGTCAGGGTGCTGTATAGCACCGATGAATCATACAACTTTCCTCTAGTTCTTTACTGCTTCCCCCACATCCCCGCCCACTATCAGTATCCCAATTCTACCTTATACATTTGGCTCAACCAGAGGATGTACACTGGTACAGATAAGAGTTGGAAACACAGATAAACCCCTCAGGATCAGGTGAGTAAGAGGAAGATTGAGGGGAGAAATAGGGAACCGATCACAATGATCTACATATACCCTCCTCCCTGGGGGACGGACAACAGAAAAGTGGGTGAAGGGAGACATTGGACAGTGTAAGACATGACAAAATAATTTATAAATTATCAAGGGTTCATAGGGAGGGAGGGTGGGAAAGGGAGGGGGAAATGAACTGATGCCAAGTGTTCAAGTAGAAAGCAAATGTTATGAGAATGATGAGGGCAACAAATGTACAAATGTGCTTGACACAATGGATGGATGGATATATGGATTATGATAAGAGTTGTACAAGCTCCCAATAAAATGATTTTTTTAAAAAGAAAGTACATTAATACAAGAAGCTTGAGAAATATTATGTGAGGCATATGGGGACAATATCAAGGTAAATAATCAAAAAAGTTGTTTCAACATGTAATTTTAACAATCTTGATTGGCTTGATGGCACAGTGATTAAATGTTCAGCTTCTAACCAAAAGGTCATCGGTTAGAGCCCACCAGCCGTTCCATTAGAAAACAATGTGGCCGTCTGTTTCCATCACGAAGCAGCCTTGGAAACCCTAGGGGCTTCTACTTCTCCTATGGTGTCGTGAGGAGTTAGACCTCACCTGATGGCAAAAGGTGATCACTGAGCTTGTCGTTAGCAGCTGAGTCAGCTCTCCATTCATGATGACCCTCCACACGATGGAGGAAGCAGAACATAGTGATTCATAAGGTTTCCATTGGCTGCTTTTTAGAAATCCATCAGTTGCAGGGCATTCCTTCCTAGGCCATCTTAGTCTGGAGGCTCTGCTGAAACCTATTCAGCATCACAGTAATGCACAGTCCTCCGCTGACAGCCAGGTGGCGGCTGAGCATGAGGTGCGCTGGCTAGGAATCCTACTGAGGTCTCTTGTGTGCCAGGTAGAAATTCCATCACTGAACTCCCACTACCCCAATTATTAAACGACCAAAGCCAAACAACAACACTGTCATTGACTCAAGAGACAAGCAAGTAAATATGAAGAACTTTAAAGCAATTATGGATGGAATTAATGAGATCCCTGCATTGTATGTATGTCTAGTGTGTTATCTACTGCTGTGCAACAAATTACTTTAAAATCTAGGAAAGCATCAATCAGTTCTTTTTTAAAAAATAATTTTACTGGGGGCTTGTACAACTCTTATTACAATCCAGACATACATCCATTGCCTCAAGCACATTTGTACATTTGTTGCCATCATCATTCTCAAAACATTTGCTTTCTGCTTGAGCCCTTGGTTTCAGCTCCTCATTTTTTTTCTCCTCCATCCCTGCTCCCTCCTCCTTCATGAAGCCTTGATTATTTATAAATCATTATTATTTTGTCATATCTTGCCCACTCCCTTCACCCACTTTTCTGTTGTCCATCCCCCAGGGAGGAGGTTTTATGTAGATCCTTGTAATTGGTTCCCTCTTTCCACCCACCTTCCTAATACCCTCCCGCAATCAGTTACTTCTTATCTCAAGCAATTCCTAAGGGTCAAGAGACCAGGAGCAGCTGAACTGGGTTGTTCCGGCTCAGCGTCTCCCATGAGCTTGTATTTAAACTGTCAGGGCTGTAGCTAACAGAGGCCTTGACAGGGACCGGAGAACCCAATTTCCATAAAACTCCCTTATACCATTGTTAACTCGAGGCCCCAGTTCCTGGCCACAGGGGCTTCTCTACATGGATGTTTCAAAACATGGATGCTTTAAACACCCAGAGTGATTGACCCAAGAGGGAGACCAGGAAGCCCCTAGTTTCAGAAGTGAATGCCATCAGTCACACTATCTTACATCAATCACACAGACCAACTCTGATACAATGAGGTAGGGGAGTTGTGGGTGTGCTGTCCCATGAAGCAAGAGAGCCGAGAACCTTCTAGCAGGAGATTTCTAAGAAGAGTGAGGTACCTCTGGGCACTTGTTAGGAGAGCTCCCCCAACCAGAGTGAGAGAGCCAAGTGCCTTTGGGCCAAGGCATGCTGGCAGAGCAGGATGCCCCCAGGCATGTATTGGAGGAACCAAGAGCTTTGTAACACTTGCCTGAGCAAGACAGAAGCTATGCCAAGGGGCAGAGAGAAGCCAACTTTCCAGCACAGCAAACCAGCTGTCCTGACCTAAGAACTCCATCTTGAGTAGTTCCTGATCTCACTTGTAACCTATTACTTCCCTAATAACCCCCACAACTGTGAGTATGATCTGTGCGTGCTATATAACCCTTGCAACAAATCGTCCAACCCAAAGTAGGGAGTGTCTTGGAAGGGACCCCTGGTGCCAGAACTAGCATAAAGGTCGGTGGATGGAGGGATGTTTGACCTCAGAACAATCAGCAATGGGCTGTGGGTGCTGATGATTCTCCTCCTCCTCCCTGATGATGTCTGACCAGGAAGTCTGTAGCTCCATGGCACCATTTTTACAATTGCTCAGCTTTCTGGCTGTGTGAGCTGGGGAGCCAGCCGTGTCATGTCATGCCAGTCTCTGGCCACTGCTGCCACCTCTCGCCCTGCAGGTTGTTACAATTCTCTCTGGAATCTGGAACTGATTCCACGCCCATCTCTTCTTGGTGGTAGAAAGGTGCCTCACTGTTCTAGGGTAGGCTTTTAAGCCAAGTGGGATGGCAAACTGATCCATCATCTCATTAGGGGTCCAGGTGCCTCATTTGCATAACCACACCCAATCATTTGGTGTGAGTTATAGGCCACAGAGAGAAAGGCCATGTTAGAAAATTGATCCATCGCATCACGGGCTTTGCCAAAACGTGAATAACAGGTCAGAACCAATGGGGCTGTTTAGAGGCTGGTTATTACCATATCCACTACTAATATTTGATTCTAGTTTGGAAACTGAAGGTGCTAGCAATTGTACAATACTGACTGATGTGATTGAACTATGGAATGATATGCTATATATATATATATATTAACTCCCAATAAATAAATATTATAGATGTGTTTATATAACATATATATATGGTTCTAAGTTTAAAGGGTTCTCCAGTGTTTAGTTGCCTTCCAAACTACAAATGTAAACTGCAACAACAAAAAAAAAGTAAACTGCAACAGGAGCGTAGCACTGGGAACTCAAGTATCATAAGGCATGATCCTGTTGGTGTTATTTTTCTGAAAGGGGGCATAACTTTTGATAAAGTTCCTGAGAAAGTGAAGTAGAAGAGTTTTGTAATTTTCACAGTAGTTGTATTTGGGGCGGGGGGAGCAGGGGAAGTTTATGTTGGCATCATGCCCAAAGTATGTAAAATATCTATATGTAAAATAGAATTTAGTTCCAGGCTTAGGTGATTACAAACAGGATTTTTCTCCCACATGAATGCCTGATAGGACACTTGAAAGTCAGGCAGGACGTGAACTAATTCCTCATGATGGCTGATCATCATACACAAGGTTAAACACCTGTGGTCAGGAGTGATGTTAAAAATATTTAAGCAAAAAAGAAAAACGTAAGCATTAAGATGGAACAGACTTCTCAACCAATCAGAATGGACACCAGATAGCCCGCACCCCATACTGCTGCACCCCGACTCCAGATAAGCTCTGTCTCGGTGGTTATTGGTCATCTAGTCCATTCTGACTTAGCGTGACTTCATGTTCTAGAGCGTAGGACTGCCATCGGGTTTTCTTGATTCGAATCGTTACAGGAAAATGTTGCCAGCCTTTTTCCTCTCTTGAAAATAGCCAATTTATCCATACAGACCCCGTCCTGCAACCAGCATTTCATGTTCATTATCTCTCAGCTTGCAGCCATCCTGCCAGTTGAGACTGATGGTGCTCATTTGACAGATGAGGCGTTGAAGTTCACACAGGCAGGGAGAGGCAGTACCCGTCTACACTGCAATTCACACCCACTTCCCTTCCAAGCCTATGCCTTTAGCACCACGCTACAGTGCCTCCCTCTCACTGGTTTGCGGTAATAAGGGGACAATGTGTTGTTTTTTTTAAAGTGTGAAGACAGTGTCAGATCTTGTGATAGTTTATTGTGCCAGCCTGGCCGATAAACACAAGTAGGATTAATTGAAGGGTGGAGGGATAAATGGCTCGGTGAGCCTCGCCTTGCTTGTTCTGTGCCTCAATTTAAAGAGCACAGTACCTGCGGGATGCCTAGCCTGTGGACTGTGTCGCTGTAAGTTGAGGTCCCTTTAAGCCCACACGATTGGAATGTTCATCTCTGGAGCTGGGGACTGACAGTTGGGGACCTGCCTTGCTGTTTGCTGCCTGGGTATATATAGCCCAGCTCTCTCTACAGAAGGGGACTGGCAACTGGCGGCTCTCAAGCCTTAAAGGACTGCTAGTGTCTCGCTACTTTATAATTTAACTGTTAATTTCTTGTATTATCTATCTGCATATAATTTAATGGTTCATTTCTTGTATTATATATCTATCTTTATAAATATACTTATATATAACTACTAGCAATCTGGTTTGTCTCTCTAGAGAACCCTGTCCAACACAGACCTCTTCTAACTTCACAAGGGGAAAGGGAAATAAATGACCATCATCCCCCTCGGCTGCCCCAGGCTGAGTTTTACGAAGCTGAGGTCAGACGTACCTGACCCATCTAACACCCACTGTCCCTCTCCTCTCTACTTCTCAGTTGCGTTTGATTGGCTCATTATGATGTCAGAGCCCACAGAATATACTCATGATTATGAGATTTATTAGGGAAGTTAACAGGTTACAATTTAGGATCAGTAATACTCAGGATACAATTCTTCTGGTCAGGACACACTCTTCTCAGTCATGCCCCTAGGCTGGTCTCTCTCTGGTTTTGTGGCCTCTCAGCTATTTGGCCCTTTGGTTTTGCCCTACTCCGACAATGGTACAAAACTTAATTCGTTCTTTTGTCAAATGCCCAAAAGGCACTCTATCTATTCAACCTGAGGACACTAGGCTCTAACTTTCAGATGACCAAACCTAGCCCCCCAATTAATGCCTGGAGGGAGGCACTCCCACTCAGCAAGTGAGTCTCCTGCCCAAAGGCACTCAGCTTTCCTTGCCCCGTAGTCCTGGAAGTCCACCACTCTGTCTAGTGCTCTGGTTCTTAGTTCTGCTGCTGCTGCTTCTCTGCTGCACCTCTGGTGTTGCAGCCTTCTGTGCCTGGACCAAGAAGGTACAATGTGCCGGGATCTCGGGGTCCAAAAGATGAGCTCCACTCAGGGTCCAAAAGATGAGCTCCACAAATGGCTCATTTTAACACCAGCACGGTGGCAAAATAGACTAATCCCATCATCATTGCATTTCAACTGCTTACAACCATAACCAACCCTGTGGCAATCACTAACAACGGATATAATCCTATCAGCATCTTCCCCAACTCTCTTGAACATTTTTGATTAGTTTATTTTTTAGATAGTTTCACTGGCATGCAATCCATACATCATACATTTCAATAGTTTAATCACATTCACAGGAGTTGTGCAACCATCACCACAATCAATTCCAGGACATTTCTTCTTCCAGCCTCCCCTGCCACGCCCCTCTTACTCTGTTACTCCAGGTGTAGTCTCTGTAGGTTTACCTAATCTGGGTTTCAGATACAGAATTCACTGCCAACAAGTCCATGCCAACTCATAATGACCCTATTGGACAGGGTCCAATTAGAACTGCCCCTGTGAGTTTCCAAGAATGTTACTCTTCAGGAGTAGTAAACTCTGCCTTTCTCTCTCATATACAGAAAACTATACAAAATCAAGGCAGAATACAAACAGCCCAACAACAAGACACAAGGAAACAAAGAAAAACTTCAAATGAAAACAAATATTAAAAACAGAGGGAAGTTATACATTTGGTCAAGAGGGGGATCAATGACAAGGTGTCACATTTTGACTGCAATTACAATAATTCATCCTGCAATGTACTCTAGTAACAAGGTCTTTCCTATCTCTGGGCCATCATCAAAGGGGATTCACCTGAGGCTTAATCCACATGAGGGACCTGGAAAATGGGTTTGGGGCTTTCTCTGTCATCAACAGCCTTCAACAAACTGGGTGTTCCGTTTAAGCTCTAATATCATTCCCTCCTCTGACTTTGGATTTTATTATTTACAATTCTTGGATCACACAGGCTGGCGTGCTTCTTCCATGTAGACTTATCTGATGCCTCACTTAGATGGCTGCTTGTTTTAAAACAAGACCTTAAGACCCCAGATCCTATTCTTTCTGATAACCAGGCATCACACTTTTCTATCTTCAGTGATCGCTTCACAAGGGTAGGTATTGAGTAAGGCCAGGCCATAAGAAACAAGTGTTCGTATATTGTTGCCCTGCCTTCTCTTATCCGGACCCGAGTTAGGCCAGGTTCTCTAGAAAAGCAAAAACAGTGATGATGCTTATATACAGAAAGAAATTTCCATCCAGAAAATGATGCACACGCACACAATTTTTTTTAATGACTCACACAGTTGTATAAACAATTAAGTGCATGCTTGGGCAGATACCAAGCCGTGGGTCAGATGTTTGGCTGGAGACGTCTCCCAATCATGTAGTTGCAGGGGCTGATGAACCCAAGATCAGCAAGAAGGCAACAGGCTGGTGACCACAAGGTTGGGAAGTCAGATGGCAGGCACGTGAGCCAGATGCAGGATCCCAAGTCAAGCACACACAAGCAAGCTTTTCCCACAGCGTTTACTTATGTAGGAAATAAGCTACAGCCCAGAGGGGATTTCCTTTAACTGCATCGGGGCTGTGCCTTCAGTGAGAGAGCTTGAGGCCACCCTAATCTTCCTACAACGGGCCTGGGCGCTCCCTGCAGCTCCCATTATGGAGGTGAGTACACTGAGTTGATTGCATCAACTAGACTTAACTGTCGAACCACTGAGAATCCTGGCCCAGCCAAGTTGACACAAAATCACAAGATCCATCAGGGAAAAGTCCTTCCATAGGAGTTACAAAATGGCCAAAAGAGTCTTAAGCCATTCAGGGGACTACACGGGGAACTCAAGAACAAGAACAAGATTCCAACTATAAAACAAACCAAAGCAAAATAGACCCAGGACCCTCAGTGTGGAGAGTTCTTTCATCCTCACTCCAGCGGGCTATCAGTGTGATCTGCACCAGGCTCCTCTGCCAACGATGTGGAATGTGGCCAAGAAAAGGGATCCGGAATCAGATCAACCACACACCACTTACTTAAAATTCCAGCTCTATCACCTGCTGACTGTGGTTACTTAACCTTTCCATGCTCTGGTGGCATTGTGAGTTACGCTTTGGGTTGCTAACTACAAGGTCAGCAGTTTGAAACCACCAACCACTCTGAAGGAGGAAAAAGAAACTTTCTGCTCCTATAAAAATTTAGTGTTTCAAAAAAAAAATTTTAGTGTTTCAGAAACCCACAGGGGCCATTCTTCTATGTTCTCTAGGGTTACTATGAGTTAGAATCGACTCAATGGCAGTGAGGTGGTTTTTGTTTTTTTTATAGGGTTTCTGGGAGGGTTAAATTAATTAATGCAAGCAACCTGGGAGGGTTAAATTAATTAATGCAAGCAACCTGTCCAACGAGTGTGAGCTATGGTTAGCTTCTTTGTACCTGATGTCTTATACCTCCTTACTGTGTTATTTCCTGTTCCACATTCCTGGTAGCTTCAGCTTGTATATTTGTCCTACCAATGCCTCCTGTCTCTCTTTGTGTAACCTTGCACTGCTATTTGCATTGCGATTTGTTTCATTTGCTCACTATTGATTAGTTCTAATTTCCATGAGAACATACAATACCATGCAATCTCTACCGACAAAGAAAGAAGCAGAGCTGGATCTGTTGATTTGGAAAGGTCTTGAAGATGTATTAATAAGAAGGTGAAGAAATAGGTATAAGAATAAATATAGTGTGTTCACATGTGTGTTAGTCTGGGTTTACTAGAGACTAGAGAAACTAATTCATAAACATTCATATGTATATAAGAAAAAGCTTTATATAAAAGAGCAATTGTATATTGAGAAAACATCCTAGCCCAGTCCAGATCAAGTCCATCAGTCCAATATTAGTCCATATGTATAATACCAATCTATAAATTCCTCTTCAGACTCATGCAACACATGCAATGACGCCAAATGCAGGAAGAGATCACAGGCCGGTGGGTGGAAGTCTTGTGGACCCAGTGGCATCTCAACACTGGCAGGGGTCTCCACATGGCTCCTCCAGCTCCAGGGCTCTAGTGTAGCTCCATGTGTCTTGTCAGTGGGAAGATGAGGCAGAGAGTCTGTATGTATCTGGCCTTCAGTGAGTTATTTATCTCTGTGGCACCTCCAAATGAGGTCATCAAGTTGGATTGATAGGCTAGATTCCACCCCTTTTCAAGTTGACACCAGATTAGGTGAGTGATATAATGGGGGGGGGCAAGGTATGTTTAAGATGTGTTTGTGTGTACTCATATGTGTGTGTGTTTATGATTTGAGGGGGAGGATAATGGTGTAATGAAATCTGAGCAGTGGGCCGATTTGCCCTTTCTTCTCCATGCACAAGCTTGGGACAATGACATGTCTGAGAATAATGGAGCTAGTTGCAATGCAAACCTTAGCTACTACAAGTGATCACTAGCAGAGTTTTAAAATACTCAGCTTTGTAACTGGAACCGAAGATCACATTCTCCCAGTCATTTCTACAAGATGTGCCTCTACTTTTCCCCACTCAGCCATGTGCTGTCATCACTTGCACACAGTTGGGCATGAGTAGCTATTGGTGACATGGTCCTAGAAAAAGTACTCAGGAGTCCATTCTGGAAATACCAACAAAGGTTGGGTGCAGAAGTTTGTACTTAGTAGTCATCTTTTAAGTTTAGCCAAAAATTTCTAAGCTGAAGTGCTTGAAATATTGGCAGTCATGTTTAAGCTGTTAGGTGCCATCAGTTAGTTCTGATTCACCTTGACCGGATATATGTTTGAACCTATTGTTGCAGCCACGGTGTTTTAAGTTTCACAGAATTTAAAACAATTCCCTTATTTCATACATTTACAAAAATACCTCCCACGTATGAAAAAGTAGTAACAAACCTGCTAGACTTCTAACCACTCTACACTTTCTTTTAAAATAGTTTTTTAAGATAAAATTCATGTATATTAAGATTTATTCTGTTAAAGTGTAAGATGTGGTGACTTTCATGTGTGCAGAAACTTGTGTAACCATAGCTGTAATAAGTTTGAAAACATTTTCATCACCCCCAGAAGAGAATGTATAGTCATGAGCCATCCCTCCCATTTCCTCACAGCCCTTGGGAACCAGTACTAGTACTCTACTCTCTGTAGCTTGCCTTGAATGCTTAATATAAGTGGCATCGTACACTGGAGCCTTTTATGACTTTTGTGCCATTTTATTTTACATCCCCTTGTCTGCCAGAAAAGTGACTGGGAGCATTTTTAGTAAATTCAGGAAATTTATTGAAACCGGTAAAATATATCAAGCCCCAGGGGGGAAAGTTAGGGAACATTATTTTCCCACAAATCTTAAATAAAAGTAAGACTTTCCTCTTATTATATCAGCACAAGATAAAACATAGGCTAATACTTAGAATGGAATGTTCAAAAAAAAAAGAATGGAATGTTCTAGGTTCTTTATAGATTATGTATCTCACTTAACCTTTACAATAACTAATCATTCTTATTTATACTTGCCCAAGCTCACAAACTTATAATGTGGCCGGGATGAGAGTCTAATGAGCGAGCGCCCACGAACTAAATCCCCACGTTCTATAACCCAGTTTATATTTCTTAGTTTATCCAGTAGTCCAGAGAGTTCCATGACCTCATCTGTATCAGCCACTAGGATTGAAGAGCCTGGCTTGGTTATCGAGCACTGCTACAACAAATGCCACAAATAGATGACGTAAAATGAGAGACATTTATTCCCCAACAGTTCTGAAAAGCAGACGTTTCCCTTCGAGCATTGCTGTGGAGAGGCTGTGTTGACTCTCCACTCCTTCAGCACACTCGGGTCCGTGGCAACTCCCGTCCCCTGTTGGTGCTAGCTTGCTTTGCTCTGTGTCTATGCAGCTCCTTGTAATTCAGAGTGATTACATGTAAGAGACATTGTATACTGACATGGCCTTGATAACATGCAAAGAACACCATATGCTAAAATGGGATTGTTTCCATAGGTTATAGGGGTTGGGATTTCAGCACATATTCTAAGGGATGAAATCCAATCCAAAACAAGGCTCATGGCTATGCTTCCAGAAATGATGCCTAAAACCATATTGAAGTTTTATTTGAATTTGGCTGCCACTCTAGCTACTGCTGTCAGCATGTGTCCCCTCGGTGTCAAGAACCAGAAGCTGTGGGAGTCTCCCTCAGGGCTTACAAGAGGAAACAGTATGGCCAATACCTTGACTTTGGCTTCTAGTCTCTAGAACTGTGAGGAAACATCTCCCTGTTCTTATAAGCCATCCAGTTTGTGGTATGCAGTTACAAAGTCCCTGTAAATTCACGCAGCCATCTTGGGAACTCTGCCTTTATTTCCCTGTCATCTCTAAGCCTGCAGGAAAGTTGTATTTGTTCCAGTCTGGTCCCAAGTGGATAAGGGGTATTATGACAATTTATGAGTTTCCTTACACCAGCAGAGGCAAGGTAGCCTCGTCCTCCTGCGTGGAGCCTGTGTGACAATGGCAGCAGTGATATCAAGACAATTACGTATTTGAGGGTCACATTTGAACTGAAGGCCCACATCCCCCTCGATTACTGATTTCAGAGAATCCTGGTGTGTGGAGTGGTCGATACCCTTACAGAAATCCAATAAATACGCATTGAATAGAATATCGACAGGGGAAGGAAGTACTGCCAAGAACGGTGAGTCAGCAGGAGCTGTCCTTGGTATCAGAAATATCCCCAAAGGGGGCTAAGGCACAATGATGAAGAACCAGATGACTGGTAACAGGTAAGTATATCAGGAAGTGGGTTCAGCCACAGCGACAAAGTCAAAGCCAACTGTATTGGACAGGGTTCTCTAGAGAGACAAACCAGATCACTAGTAATTATATATAAATATATTTATAAAGATAGATATATAAGTCAAGAAATAAACCGTTGAATAATATACAGATAGATAATACAAGAAATTAACAGTTAAATTATAAAGCAGTGAGACACTAGCAGTCCTTCAAGTTTTTGAGAGCTGCCAGTTACTAGTCCCCTTCTGTAGAGAGAGCTGGGCTATATCTACCCATGCAGCAAACTGCAAGGCAGGTCCCCAACTGTCATCAACTGTCAGTCCCCAGCTCCAGAGATGAACATTCCAATCGTGTGGGCTTAAAGGGACCTCAACTTACAGCGACACAGTCCACAGGCTAGGCATCCCACAGGTAGTGTACCCCTTTAAACTGAGGCACAGAACAAGCAAGCCATTTATCCCTCTGCCCTTCAGTTAATCCTACTTGTGTTTATCGGCCAGGCTGGCACAATAAACTATAGCACCAAGTCCCATTCCTGAAAGGGGTACCCCAAGAGTAGGGCAATGAAGAAAATAAAATTAATGTAATTGTTTCCTCCAGGATTTCAAACTTGTTTCCTGGAGTATTAGAGACGTTACTGAAGTTGAGACTCAGGCACTTGGGCAAGGGTAAAATGGATTTCACATCGCAGGGAAATGAGGTCATAGGTATTTGAGGCTTTATGCTCAAGGCCTGAGCTGGAATACTGAATACCAGAACTGGTCCCCGAGTTGAAGGCATTAGAGAAAGGTGTGAGGAAAGATGTCATGGAAACTAGAAGCCAGGCAGAGTCTGACGTGTTCTTATTAATTAGTGACTTCCATAGCCTAAATTAATGCTACTATACTTGAAAAAGATCCCCAGGTAATGTTGGTTTGTGCTCATCTACAAAAGGTTAAAATCTGCTCGGTGGCACTAGGAAAGAAACATCCAGCATTCATTTCCATAAAGAAAAGAGTTATGCAAACCCAAGAATCAGAGAAGGGACTAGACTGCCAGGCTTAGTATCTCTAAAGAACCACTGCCTCCTCCTCAGACTAGAAGAACTAGATGGTGCCCAGCTACCACTACTGAAAATTCTCCTCAGGGACACAATAGATGACTCCTGATTAAAAGGCAGAACAATTGGAACAGAACTTCAAATTTTTAACGAATCCAGATTTACTGGACTTACTGAGGCTAAAGGTGTCCCTGAGAATATGGTCCTGAACTGTCCCCCAAACCTCCAGGTAAAACTAACCCCTAAAACCTGTCACCATCTAAGTGACACTTCAGGCTGGTGGTTCTCAACCTGTGGGTCGCAACCCCCTTGGGGGTCGAATGACCCTTTCACAAGGCTCACCCGATTCATAACAGTAGCAAAATGACAGTTATGAAGTAGCAACAAAAATAATGTTATGGTTGGGGGTCACCACAACATGAGGAACTGTATGAAAGGGTCGCAGCATTAGGAAGGTTGAGAACCACTGCTTTAGGCCAAAGAGTAAAGACCATCACCCTTGAGTATTACGTTTAAAGAAGAAAAATGTCTACATATGACCAAAGGGTCATATATTTTAAGGCATAGATGAGAAGGTTGGGGGAAGAGGCAAGGAGCCTAAGTAAATGGAAGTAACTGAAATAAGAGATGATTGACACAACTTGAAGAATGTAACCAATGCCACTGATAATTAAGTCTGAAAATGGGGAATGTAAGAGGGCTTTCTCAATTCATTACCCACCAAGCCACCAGAGCTCCTCATTGAAAGAGGGCTTTCTGTGCATATTACCAACAAATATACTATATACATATATGCATTATATATAATCCTATAGTGCAGTTCTACTCTAACATATGGCGTTCCCATTAATCAGAATAGACTAAATGGAAACTATTCACATTGGCCCTTTTTCTTTAACCCTGGAAAAGCTAACATGACAAATTTAGAAGGCGAACAACTATATAAAAAGGCAGTGATGCTTTGTAAGAGAAGTATATGTCAAACTTTACTTCAACAAGCTGTGAAAGACGAGAAAAATCCTTTTTCTAGCCTCAAATTTTATTTCTTAAATAAGTGGTTCTGTTTTACATGAATGAATTAGTCAAGTGTTAACAAGAAGAATCTAATAAACAAAAACCAAAAAATCCAAGAAGAATCTATGTCATAGTTTTGATGTCACCAGTCACAGATATAAAAAAACATTTTTGAACTGACTACAAGGATCTACATATAACCTTCTCCCTGGGGGATGGACAACAGAAGAGTGTGTGAAGGGAGACGCTGGACAGGGCAAGATATGACAAAGTAATAATAATTTAGAAATTATCAAGGGTTCCTGAGGGAGGGGGGAGGTGAGAGCAGGGAGGGAGGGGAAAGATGAGGAGATGATATTAAGGGCTCAAGTAGAAAGTAAATGTTTTGAGAATGATGAGGGCAACAAATGTACAAATGTGCTTGACACAATGGATGTATGTATGGATTGTGATAAGAGTTGTATGGGCCCCCAATAAAATGATTTAAAAATAATAAAAAAAAACTTTAGGTGACTAAGCCAAAAAATGATGGTTACTGTTATTACTGTTAGTTGTTTATACAATGATGGAACAATGAGTAATCATCAAAATAGCTTTATTGATATAGGCACATTTTCAAACAAAATATGCTATCCTGAAATTAAGAGCTTACTGAAAGTTTCTGGTAGCCTTCCTATTATCTAATACTAAAAATAGGCTGGCTGCAGTGCAGTTAGGTAAAGCCAAGCTTATTACCATGGAGCTGATGGAAATTCATGGCAACCCTATAGGCAGGGTTGATCTGTATCTGTCAGTTTCCTAGACTGCAACTCGTTACAGGAGTAGAAAGTTTCATATTTCTCCAGCGGAAAGGCTCATGGTTTCTTGTCTAGCAGCCCAACGAGGTACATTACACCGCCAGGACTCCCATGCTACACCTAATCTCCATTTTTAAGAGAACTCACAGATCAGTCATCTAAAAAGTTTTGAAACCACAGGTATCATGAAACTCTAAGTTCATTTATTCAAATTTTTATAGTAATACTATCCTTATAGCAGCAAATGATGACTCATCCAATCAAATAATTATGTACTGTATGGTCATCTTAGCAGAATGGTTCAAAATGCCCTTTTGAAGACAAAGTTTTATTCACTGTTTTAACAAGTGTACACGTCACAAAGTCACTGATTCTTCTAAAAGCAGAGTGGCAGGAGCCAGGCAGGCTTCTCTGGAACCACATCTCTTAACAGCGTTCTGGATGAAATGTAGACCAGTCAAGCGCCCTTCACCTCCTCCCACTTGCTCACTTCTTGGTGGAGAAACCAGTTATACAATCCTGCAAGGTCAGCTTTCCTGAAAATGAAAACAACAATCTCATAACAATCCATATATTGTCATTTGCCAAGGGTATAAACTGGCAAAAATTTTAAACATCTTCATTGAAGGATTCCTAAGATAGGAAATGGGTATTTTTATATGGTTGAAAACACCTCTCAGAAGTCTGATACTCCATATAAAGACGCTTAAGGTACATGTATGGACACTTCATATTTCAATCTCCGATTAAAGATGAAGTTTAAAGTGAAATCCTAAATTTGCATTGAACCCGGGGACTTTTTTTTTTTTTTAACCTCTGAATGGTCAGAAAATTTATTCAAACTTTCCAAAAATGACAATGGAGTATATTTCTAGATTAGCTAAGTTAACTAAATTGATCAGTTCTACAGCCAATGAATCACTGAGACAAGACCACCCAGCTGCTGCGAGGTTCTTGTCCATCAGTACCTACTAAAAAGGGCCATATAGCAAAAAAGAGTTCACTAACGCCATTAGGCGATTTTCCTGGTATTAAATTTCCACTCACATAGGTTTCCTCCAAAACTTAGTACAGTTTAACCTTTAATAACCTCAGAAGCATAAATGCTGCAAACTTAGAAAAACTATACTTCATTTAGAAGTTTAGTTGAATCAGTTTCATTACACTTCTTTACTTTTGTGACTTAGGATAACAATATTTATTATTTACTTGTTTGCTTATTTTGCTTGTGTGTTTGGTTTTTAAGTATCTGTCTTTGAAGATGGTGAACAGTAACGGTTGTCACATGAATTTTGGTGTACCTTTTATGTATCTCAAGACTGAGTCCCCATGCTAGCTTATTTCACCTGACATTTAAACTCTGAAATGATTCCTTTTAGATGTAAGAATCCTCTTCTCTCTCTCTCTCTCTCTCTCTCTCTCCGAGCAAAGCTGTGTATGAATATTTTTTTTATGATTGTGACAGCTTCCTCACACATCACAGGTATGTGATTCTTTAACATAAAGTACAAAGACGCTCAGTTCTTAGATCATAAACTCTGTATTTGATCTTAGTGCAAGTGAAAATGACCAGGGGCAGGACTGTGATGGTGAACATTGAAATGGTCATATTTTAATAAATCTCCATAAATTCATCCACTTAAAAACACGTGTCTTGACTTCAGGTGCTTTCTCTTCTTCTCCCTGACCAATGAGGCTTGAGTTATCGGTGGCTTCTCTTGCTTCTGTAAGGGTCTCATATATTTTCTGAGCCCTGGCGATTTCTTTCTGTACATTAAAATGGACTTTCTGCCTCGTCAGGAGGGGAACAATTAAATTAAAATCATCAATTCGCTTGTTCAGTTTTCTGATGTTTTCCTGAAATTGCTCACATACTTGGTCCCACTGTTTCTGCTCATTTGGTGTCATTGGATGCCCGAGTTTTCTTCTCGATGCTAAAATTGCCTCTCGGAGTTGTTCGATAGTGTCCTTTATTTCCTTTTGCATTAGGATCCATTCTGGTTGATACCCATTATCGATCAATATCCTGTTCAAGTTATGAGTCATGGGATCAATGTATGAACAACCAGAAAATTTCTTCAGAGGTTTTCCTTTCCCGCTGAGGTTGTCAAAGTCTCCTTTTGCCATCGACTCCTGAATGAGATCCTCAACTAAACGCTCGATTGCTTGCGTTATCTTTTGCTTTTTACTCTCTCTTACATCTTTGATAACGAGGCTATCTGCAAAATACTGGCTGTATAGCTTGTGCTTTTGATAATCCATCACTTTTTCAGTTGCACGGTCTGCTCTAAATTGCCTATATTGCTTCTCTCGTTGGCTGGGAGTCCCCAAACCAATGCCTTCAAAACTTAAATAATGCCTGTGTTGGGGTGTTTTATATTGGAATTTATCTTCTTCTTCCATGTCTTCAGCTTTCTTCTGTCTGACCTTGGCTTGTACCACATGAAAAAGCACATTCCTATAAGCTTCTTCAATCCGTATAAAGGTTGCGGCATCAGCTGTGCTGGAGCCACTATCCGGGTGGTACTGCTTGGCAAGCTTACGAAAAGATTCTCTGACATCATCTGCAGAGCACTGTTCATCAAGATTCAGTAGCCTATAATATTCTCTCATCTTCTTTGGGGATTTATAGGTTGACACCATTCTATATCTAATGACGCCAAGGCATGAAAGCATTTCCATTCGGCTAGGTATCATTGAAGCAGTTATCAGGTGAGATCTTGAGATGGGAGCCTTCCCCAAGTACACCGAGTTCATTATTGTACCCAGAGTTCTTCCTAGCAATGACCTACAGAACAACAATAAATAGAGGTTGAACAAAAGTGCATTCTAAGTTAATTTCATATGTTCATCAATAGGGAAAAAGATAGCATATGAATCGATAAGTATAATCTGTAAAACCAAACTCACAGCAATCAAGTTGATTTTGACTCATGTAAACCCTGCAAGACAGATCTGAACTGCCCCTGTGGATTTGAGAGACTATAGATCTAGGCGAAAACCTCATCTTTCTCCTGCAGCACAGCTAGTGGTTCGAACTACAGTCCTTGTTATTAGCAGCCTAAAGCATGATCCACTCTACCACCAGGGCTCCTGACCCAAAATCACCCCCTCACTCCCATTGAATCAATTAGAACTGCCCCTGTGGGTTTCTGAGGCTGTAACTCTTTATGGGAGTAGAAAGCGTCACATTCCTCCCACGGAGCAGTTGGTGGTTTCAAACTGCTGACTCTGAGGTTTGCAGCCCAAACCACTACACCGCCAGGGCTCCTCATGACAAGAATAATAAGGGGTAGTTATTTCTATTCTGCTGATGTGTGCAGAGAAATGGAATTTGATGATGTTAAGCATGGACAGATTGTGATGGAATCTGGATTCTACCCCTCACCATGCACAGAATGCTGGAGCTGGGAAGCTCTAATCCCATCTAGAAGGTCGTCTAATCCAATCTTCTCGTTCTGTGAGAAAATGTCATCCCAGAAGGCTGCAGCACAGCATCTCATAAAACAAAGCCGAAGCAAATGACTGGGATTGGAGCACAGGAAGGACATTTGCTCAACCGTCTTGTGTCCCCAACAGATTCTAAACTTTGGGAAGGCAGGGACCATAGTTGTTTTGAGCCCTGATGTGACGCCCTACAGTACAGACATGGAATAAGAAGAGAATGGAGGTTTTGAAGCCCCTGGCATATGGGGCCATAGTGGATACTCGACTCTTATGTAATTACAGTGTGGTGGTTAGGTGCCATCTACTCAGTCCTAACACATAGCAACCAATAGAACAAAACACTATCCCCAACCCAGCCCCACCCTTACAATCTTTGTTGTTTGAGCTATCACTGCAAACAGGATATCAATAATCTCATTACACATACATATATTTATTATGTGTGTGTGTAATGAAATACTGAATGGGATTAAACCATCTCACGTCTAAGTATAGTAAGAAAACATTATTACCTTACATTTTGATTACCATTATTTTGAATTTTCTTCTTTTATGAAACCAAAAAAAAAACCCAAAACATTTGTAAGTAAGGAAATGGCCATAAACCATGGAAATGGTTTAACCAGAAGTGGAGATTTGATATGCCAACACGAGAATGAGCTCCCAGGGTCCAGCCTTTTGACGGTTGGGACGGTGGCGAGCCCCTCCTCACCTGTACAGCCCCTGCGAAGGGGTTCCGCGGCTCCCACCCCATGCTGTGCTTCTGCGCATGCGTGGGCCCTGGGGCCTCCAGTCCCAGAGCTTCGCCGACGCCGCTGGTGTCACCGCGGGACGAGACCATCTTCCGACTGCATCTGGGGGTCCCCAGGAAGAGCAGAGGGTAGGATGGCACCCGGCGGGGACAGGCGACCTACCTTACTAGGCAAACCGAGAGCATCTCTGAAAGCGAACTACTCAGAGCGCACGGGCCGGACAGCTCACTCGGGTGTCTGCGGCTGGATGACCTGCTCCCCCCCGCCCCCCAGGGCAGGTGGTGGTGCTGATCGGGATTGTGGGGCGTGTAGTCCGCCGCGGAGCCCGGCGCCCCCGCCTCGGCAGCACCGCCGTGGGGACACCCCGAAAGCCGGACGCTGGCGTTGGGGGGCTCGAGGGAGGACGTGGGGACAGGCTTGGGGGCTTGACGCTTCTGAGGTTCGACTGGCGACGCCCTGAAACAGGGCTCAGCCGGGCGAGGCCCTTTCCGGACGGCGCGGAACCGCTGCTTCCGGTTTGCGCAGGAACGCGGCCTTCGCGGGCGCCGCGGGGCGGGCGGCCGTGGGCGCCTTCGCAGCGAAGCTCTTTCGTCGCTCGTCGTTGGCCGGCGCTGCGACGAGCCAGTGACCCCCCCCCCAAAAAATGAAAATAGTCGTCTCCTGGCATCTAGAGCTCCTTCCCTGTCTGTTTTGTTAAAATTGTAGTGAAATACATAACACAAGCCGGCGCTTTTTAACGTTGTGGTTCAAATAAATTATGAAGTACATTCGCCTCTTGCGCTATCACTCGCTACCCAAGTCAGACTCACTGCGGACGAGTCAAAGCCAACTCAGAGACCCTGCAGGGAAGGGTGGACTTTGCCTTTCGAATTTGAGAGTGTCTAGGTGGCAATCATACAGATTTGACATGAACCACGTCAACAAGCTTTATCTACATAATTCAATGATAAAATGGCTGGTTGTACTTCACCTCACCACAAACTCTGTAGTATCCTTTGAGCACCAACTTCCTCCTTTCCCCCAACCCCTAGATTTTGTCTCTATACCTTTTCCTATTCTACATATTTCATTGAAGCAGGATCGTGCAGTAACTGTTTTTGTGTCTAGCTGATGTTCCCCAGCTTCATCCAGTGGCAGCATGTATCAGATTTTATTTCGCCTCATGGCTGAATAATTCTCACTCGCTACCATCAAGTCTACTCCAACAAAAAATGCTCCTCTATAAGACAGAACAGAACTGCCCCCTGAAGGCTTCTGAGACTGTAACTCTTAAAAAAAGGTTTATTTTTAATTTATTAATATATAATTTAGTTCAACCATATTAAGAGCCATGCAAGCATCAGCACGATCCATTTGAGAACATTTTTTTCTCTTGTACTTATTTTAGCTCTGCATCCCTCCTCATCCCCCAGTCCCAGCTGCCCCTGCTATGGAAATTATTAATACAGTTACCATCTGAAGATTTACCCATCCTGGACTTCGTTTCCAGGAAAACATACAAAACAAAAGCAAAGATAACCCAACATCAATGACAAAACCAAGAAAACTACAATAGAAAAGAAAGCAGAAAACTTTAGAAGGTGGAACAACTGTTAAATGGGTCAAAAGGAAGATCCAATGATAAGGTGTTACAATGTAACCGAACTACATCTGCCATAATTCACATTATAATGCTCTCTGTCTGATAGCAAGATGATTTACTTCCCTGGACTACCTTCAGAAATAATTTACTGGAGCCTTAATCTATGCAGGGACTGCTGATGGACTTTGGGCTTCCACTGCCATCCAGAGCCTTCTGCAACGGGGTGTTCACAATTTAAGCTCTATACCAATTCCAGATATGGATTTTATTATTTACAATTCATGGAGCACACAGGCTGATATATTTCTCCTATGTGGATTTGTAAGGTCTCTCTCTCCGGGACTAGATATCAGCCTCAGTCCTTGGCTCCGCGGGAGAAAGAATTCACGCCGAAGCCGGGCTCCTGATCCAAATGAATTTAATGAAAGTTCAAAGAAGCATCAGGTTTTACGCGGCAACCAAAGGATTCCTTTAACCATGCAGCCTGGCAGAGACTGCTCCAGGTCACGCAAGGATCTCTCCCCTCCCATGAAGATGACCAGACCACCCAAGCAAGACAAGCCCCCTCTCCCTCTGGTCCCTGGCTTTCCAAGGGTTCCTGGGGGAGGTGTGGTGAATGACCCCAGGTTGATCCCATTGGCTGAATTGCAGTCACCTGGCCCAGGTGGGCTGCTCCAGGTGTAACACCCATCTGGGCCCACCGGCGGGGAAAATCCAGCTTTTGTCCTTTGCTGGCTCTCCTGGGCATGCGTAAATGGACTTCCCAATTCCCTAGGCTAAACTACCTAACAGATTTAGCTGACATCTCACCTAGATGGCTGCTTGTTTGAAGACAAGCCTTTAAGATCACAGACATTCTTTCTGAAAGCTGTGCATTATCTACTTTCTTCCCCACCCTTTGCTATAGCACCCATATCTTCATGTGATCTCTTCATGTGGGAGAGTATTGAGTAGGGCCATCTCATAATCAATGATTGTTCATAGATTAGGACTACGATTAAGTGTGAACTCAGAATTCATTCACTTATCTATGGCTTATATATTCCCTGGTTCACATTAGAGATCTCACTATATTGGATAACATCATATATCATCCCCATGGGGTATAAGATAATTATATTGATATTGTTAGATAGAGCCCTGGTGGCATAGTAGTTAAGCATTGGGCTGTTATCTTCAAGTTATACAGTTCAAAGCCAGCCACCAGCTGTTCAGAAGGAGACAGAAAGGGCTTTCTACTCCTACAAACAGGTACAATCTTGGAAACTCACTAGACACTTGTACCCACCCTGTAGGTTTACTATCAGCGTAGTAGATTCAAGGCAATGTGTTGGTTGGCTTTGCGTTTTGTTGCTAGGTGCCCTACGTTGTTTCTGATTCATAGCAAACCTAAGTATGACAGAATGAAACACTGCCTGGCGCCGCACCATCCACGGTTGTTCTTGGTGACAGACCATTGCTGCAGCCACTGTTATCCACTGTGTCGAGGGCTTCCTCTTTTCTGTTGCCCCTCTAGTTTATCAAGCACGAATGTGGGAAACGGAAAAGTTATGCCCAGGATGACCCCACATAATATATGCCAAACCTAAGGTGCTTGCTAGACCTTGGAGGTCAACTGCTTAAAGGTGATCTACCTGAAGGTTATCAGCTGTCTGGAGCAATCAGACCCTATAATCTGTCCCACCCTAAGTAGAGCCCACTCCCTCTGATAAGGATAATGGAATGTTCCCCTGAAGGAGAGCCCCAAGACACCTAAGGTCAAGACAACTCTGGGACAACCAAGGTTAGGCTGCCATCTTGACGCTAGAGTCCGCCTGTCTTGTTACATGTATGCCTTCCTGTCACATGTGTGCCTCTAGTGCCTCCCCTTCCTATTGCGTGTATGCCCCTAGCTAATCCCCCTCCTGTCACACGTATGCCTACTGTACAACCCCTTCCTGTTACACATGTGATTACCTGTAATTAGGGGTATGCACGCCTCCTGAGTGTATATAAGCCTTGGTTGGAAATATATTCTCTCTCTCTGTGCAAATCTGGCTGCTAAAGTCATAATGACCCTGGAGGTGAGCAATCACATGCTTTATCTTGTCTGATGTCTCTTTAATTTTACCCCTCAATTACACAACCTCCCCTTGGACCCGTTCGATTGTAGGGGCTGGTACCCCACACATGATGTCCTTCTCCAGGGAATGGTCTCGCTTACAACATGTCCAAAGTACATGACATGAAGTCTCACTATGCTTGCCTCCAAGGATCTTTCTGGATGTACTTCTTCAGAGCCAGATTTGTTTGGTTTTTGGCAGCCTGTGGTATTTTTCATATTCTTTGCCAACATCATGCTTCAAATGTACGGATTGTTCTGTGGTCTTCCTTATTCAGCGTTCAACTTTCACATGCATATGAGGTGATTGGAAATACCATGGCTTGGGGCAGGCCACCTCAGTCCTCAAGGTAACAGCTTTGCTTTTCCACACCCTCAAGAGGCCTTGTGCAGCAGAGTGACCCAGTGCAGTGCATCTTTGACCTCTTGCCAGATGCTACTGCCGTGAGCATTAATTGTTAATCCAAGCAATTTCATTCTTTTCTTAATTTATCATGATGTTACCTACTGGTCCAGTTGTGAGGATTTTTTTTCAATATGAAGTTATAATCCATATTGAAGGCTGCAATTTTTTATCTTCATCAGCAAGTGCTTCAAGTCCTCATCATTTTCGGCAAGCAAGTTGTGACATCTGCATAAACAACCTGGTGGTTTTTAACAAGTCTTCCTCCAGTCCTTATGCTACATTATTCTTCATATAAGCCAGCTTCTCTGATGATTTGCTCAAGATACAAATTGAATAAGTGAGAGGACACAACCCTGAAGCACACCTTTTTTTATTTTAAACCATGCGATATTTCCTTGTTATGTTCATGCAATCGCCTCTTGATTTATGTACAGGTTCCCCGTGACCACAGTGCAGTGTTCTGGTATTCCCATTCTACTAGAGGCTGTACATAGTTTGTTTATGGTCCGCACAGGCAAGTGCCTTAGCATAATCAACAAAACACAAGTAAACATCTTTCTGGTAGTCTTTGCTTTCAACCAACGTGCCTCTAAGAGCAATGAAATCCCTTGTTCCATGTCCTCTTCTGAATCTGCCTGTCAGTGGATTGCTGCAACCACCGTTGGATGATCTTTAGCAAATTTTACTTTCATGTGATGTTAACAATGTTCTATAACTTGTGCATTATGCTGAGTCACCTTTCTTTGGAATGGTTACAAATATGGATCTCTTTTAGTCAATTGGCCAGGAGTTGTCTCCCAAATTTCCTGTCATATAGGAATGAGAGCCTCTAATACTTCATGAGCTTGTTGAAACATTTCAGTTGGCATTCCATTGATTGTTGCACTCATGTTTTTTTGGCTAATGCTTTCCGTGCAGCTTGAACTTCCTTCTTCAGTACCGTTAGTTCTTGCTCACGTGCTGCCTCCTGAAATGGTGGACTCTTGACTAGTTCTTTCCAATACAGTGACTCTGCAGTCTTTTCATCTTGTTTTGATGTTTCCTGCATAGTTCAATATTTGTCCGTAGAATTTTTCAATATTGCAACTTGAGGATTTTTAGACCACAATTGTTGACTTTCAGAGATTCAAAACTTAGTGATTGAACACTCTTTACGCAAACAATGAGGATTGGAGATAGGACACCATTTTCAATAACACTCATTCACAAAGACAGAACCATGCCTGCTAGACTAAGGCATGTCATTGGAAGGCACAGGGAGAGGAAGGGGAAAAAAGGCGGAGCACAAAATAGTAACTATGAGTAGGCCCAGGCCATTATTCACTGGGCACCCTCAAAGCAAGAGATCTGAACCAGATTCCAGTGATGACCAGTCCATAACTGGGATAGTGGCCATCTGTTTCTTCTCACACTAGGGCGTACCAGCCTAAGTCCAAGGGAGCATTTCATTTTTGAGTGTTGAGTAGGGCCTTATCATAAGACCTAATCATTCTTAGATTAGGGCTGTAAATCAGTGATAGCTTAAAATCCATTCATATATCTGTGGTTTAAATATGGCCTTGGTTCACGTTAGGGATATCATTATACTTTTATTGGGGAACATTGTAAATTATCCCCAGGGGACATATGGTAATAGTTGTCACTCTGCTTCTTCTCACACTGGGGAATTTCAGCCTTCCAAAGGAGTATTTCATTCCCTTATATCTGTTGCAGGTGAGTTTAAGGTGAAGTTCAATTCATTTAGTGTCGTTTAAATCAGATCCTACTGGTGTGGTGTGGCCAATGAAGGATGTTGCGCACTTGCAAATGGTAAGAGTCTAAAGTTGCAGGTGCCGATAGCATGCAACCTAGGTCTCCAAGGACCAGATAGAAACTATGCTAGGCCAGGTTGACTAGAGAAACAAATCCAGTGACACTCATAGAAGTGAAGAAAAAGCTTTATATCAAGAAACTTTATAGATCGGCCCACTAGGCCCTGAGGACGATGACCCCAATTAGAGCAGCCAGTCCACAGAGAGGACCACATGGCCAGTCCCACTATGAGACATGACGTCCCTCACTGACCCATGGCCCTGCGGCGGACAACACCGGAGACACAGTGTGGGAAGTGCGCCCGACCTGATCCCACCACACCGAGGCAAAGCACTGGGGGAGTGCAGCGGAACAGCAAGGGAACGGAGCAGCAAGGTCCCCAGGAAATGCTGAAAGTGGACTTTGGGGCCAGGGCGTGGTGCCCCAATAGACTGGACTGGAAAACTCTCCTAAAGGTCAACAAATGATCCTTGAACTAAGAAAAAAGAAACTTTATAGATCAAGAAAACATCCCAGCCCAGTCCACCTCAAGTCCTTAAGTCCAATACTAGCCCATAAGTCCCTCTGCAGACTCACGCAGCCACGTGCAATAATGCAGCATGCAGGAAGATCATGGACCGGTGGGTGAAAAATCTTGTGGACCCAATGGCAGTGGCTCATCTCCAGGGCTCTGGCAGCAACCAGAGTCTGCCAACAGGAGATGAAAGCAGAAAGAGAGGAGGTTCTCAGGACCCACTTTATGAGAAGACCATGCCCACAAGGAGTCACGGTCAAGCTGTGACCTAATTGACAGGCTAGTCTCCACCCCTTCACCTTTGTATATCTCCAAGTTAACATGAAATTATGTAACTACCACAGAAACTATGTCAAAAGCGTCTGATTAGGAATGTAATACTGAGTGTTTTTTCTCCTTGAGGGCATATATACTAATGTGTTTCTCCTAATGACATGTTACCCCACTTGGCTTGCCCACCACAGTGTTCCATGTCCAAGGACACAACCTTGCTTGCTGCAAGTGGAGAGGACTTGAAGCACTTGTTGATAAAGTAGAGTTTTTCATCCTTTAATAAGGATTATGGTTCAATGGAAACAAGACCAAAATCCTCACAACTCCACCAATAGGTGGCATCATGATAAAATGAAAAAGATTGAAGTTACCAAGGATTTATTCTTGGTTGTATCCACAATCAGTGATCTAGGAAGCAGCAGTCAAGAGAGCAAAGAACACATTGCACGGAGGAAATCTGCTGCACAAGGCCTCTTTGACATGTTGAAAAACTGGGGTGTTAGTCCAAAGACAAATATGTGCCTGACCCAAGTAATGTTATTTATGATCACCTCGCATGCTTGTGAAAGTTGGACATTGCACAAGGAAGCACAAAAGAGTCCATGCGTTTGAAGTATGGTGTTGGCAATGAATGTTGAAAGTACCGTGGACTGCCAAAAGAACAGACCAATCTGTCTTAGAGGAAGTACAGCCAGAATGTTCCTTAGAGGCAAGGAGAGCAAAACTTCATCTCATGTACTGGAAGCATGTTGTCAGGAGAGACCAGTCACTGGAGAAGTACATCATGCTTGGTAAAGTAGAGGGACAGTGATAAACAGGACGGTCCCTAACAAGGTGGACGGACACAGCGGCTGCAACAACGGGCTCAAAAACTAGAACAGTTGTGAGGACGGTGCAGGACCAAGCAGTGTCTCATTCTGTTGTCCAGAGGATGCTATCAGTCGGAACTGACTCGACACACTTACCAACTGTCTTAATCTATTATTTCATTTTTCCCTTCTGTTTGCTAGTTCTGTAATAACTGTAATAACTTATTGTTTCTAATAAGTTATGGTGCCATAGTAACCAAAACCCATTTCTTCCTGCTGATTCATTTATAGTTCTCCTGTATTCCACAACTACTCATTGCTCAATAACATCTGGAGCTGCTTTCTGTTCTTGTTATGTTGTTTGGAGCATTGTTATGTTGTTAGCTGTGTTCTAGAACCTACATAAATATGCTTTCTCCTTTGGCTGCCCTCACACTTTTATTATTATTTTAAACTATATTTTATCAAGGAAAACTGATAAAAAGAGTAGCCTCTAAAATAAACAAAAAAGTGCATTAAGTTTCATAGAAGAAGATATCAAATCCATGGTATTTTCAGTCACCTCATTTGCATGTGAGAGTTGGACAGTGAATGAGGAAGACACAGATTGATGCATGTGAACCATGGTGTTGGTGAAGACTCCTGAAAGTGCAGTGAACTGCCAGGAGAACAAGCAAATCCGTCTTGGAAGAAGTACAACCAGAAGGTTCCTTAGAAGTGAGGGTAGAAATGTGCTTGACACAATGGATGGATTGTGATAAGAGTTGTATGAGCTCCCAATAAGACGATTTAAAAAATAAAATAAAAAAGAAGTGCCGGTAGAGGAGAGACTTTGTTTCATGTATTTTGAACAACTTGTCTGGAGAAAGCAGTTCCTGGAGAAGGACAACATCTTGGTAAATCTTCATCCCTACATGTTAATGAGGCAGGACAAGGGAGTGAGGAGTATCCTAAGTCAGCCTCACAAGAGAGCAGGACTCCGGGGCAGCCACCTCTGGAAATCCCGAAGCAGAGCCACAGGTTCTGAATCCAGGGCCTCATTCCGAAGCTGGGCCCAGAGGAAAGGATGTGATTCCTCCACTAGAACTTTCTTATTTATGTGGCCCTGCTGTGAGTCACTCCATTTATCTCAAAGAAAATAGATAGCATATGAAGAGTTGGCATCTCTGAGAGCCGGGAGGACCGCAAGCTGGGCGAGCTGCTAGGCAAGGACCACACCCAGGTGGTGAGCCTTAAGGACAAGCTGGAATTTGCCCCGAACAGAAACCGCTCAGAGAAGAACTAGTGGAGGAAACGGGGCGCTCTGGGGCCTTCCACGGCCAAGCGAAACGGAGACCGAGACCGACTCTGGCAGCGCGTCCTGGCCCGCGGGGCCCCAGCTCCCACCTCCGATTGCATTAAGGCTGCTCCTCCTGCACTTGCCCCTACACCACACACCTGCGTGTCTCCTTTGGCCGAAGCTGAGGGACCAGGGGAGGGGAAGCTCCTGGGGGTTCGGGCCTGAAGGCTGAGACCGCTGTGTGGGAACCTCAGGTGCGCAGGCTTCTCATCTTCTAGGAACTCTGCTTGGAGATGGCCATGGCCGGAATACCGGCTTTTCCGTTTTCTGTTTGCAGAGGGGAAGCCTGTCGGCTCCCCTTTGTGCGCCTTCTTCCCAAGGGATGAGGGTCCTCGGGGCAAGGAAAGAGGCGTTCAGCTTGCCTGGTGGCTTGTCATGAAGATAATCACTATCTTCCACTGCCCATCACTGTATAGTACAAAACACGATGAAAGTGGCATCTGAGAAGAAAAAAGAGAAAATATGATTGAATGGAACCTAAATTCAGCTGGTTAAGGAGAAATTTGCTCTGGTAACTTTTAAAGCTAGAGTGTAAACCTAATTGAAAAAGATGAAAGCGTGTACTGTGGTCATACTGCACCCTTATGCTTGTGCTGATTGTAAATTATCTCAAGTTTCGTTTCCAAGGAAGTAATAATGATAAGAGTATTATCTATGACAATATTGTGTCTCTGTTTCCTTTGTGTTAGTGGCCACAGTGCAATCTGCGCACAGGATCATCAGTCTCTAGCTTTTTTTAATTTTCGTCACCCCCACCACCGCCCCCCAGTCTCTATCTTTAATATGTTTTTTTTTCTTTTTTAAAAAGAGGCCCTGTCTCAAGGCCCACTCCTCCTCCAGTCACCACCCTCATACAGTGACACCCTCAGAAGAGAGAGGAGCAAGGAAAGGAAGAGGGGGCTCACCACGCCAACAAAGGGGAGCCAGGAATGGGGCACATTTTTGGATGCTGGGTCCAAGCACTGAGACTCTCCTAGACCCAGGGGCAGATTAGTGCCAAGACTCGTAGTGATCTTCACGAAATGGCTTCACAGATCTTGAAAGGAGACAAGGACCTTCTCCTAGAACCAGCCCTCTGGATTGAGCCGTCTAGCCTCCTAAACTGTGAGAAAAGACGCGTGTGCTTGTTAAAGCCATTCACTTGTGGTTTATCTCACAGCAGCACACGAGAACTAAAGCAGGTCCATGCCTCGGATTCCTGGAACCTCGCCAATGGTAAACTGCCCTCCCAACCAAAGCTGCCTTACTTTCACGTCTAGATTTGAAATAGCATGATGATTTAGTTCATCTGACTACATTGCCAAGAATTGGCAAGATGCTGACCAGTCGTGTTTTGGGCTCCTTCAAATGATAAACAATGTATGTACCTGTTCTAATTGCAAGCCTCTAGTGGCGAAAGTAAACACACCACAGCTGCCTAGGAATCCAGATTTGAATGGTTTCCAATCCCTATGACATTTGCCCAGGCTGTTCATTGAAATCACTGCTTTCCAGAACAACCTCTCTGTGTTATTCTCACCCTGCAAAATGTTTGGATATATTGAGAATGCGTCACACTGTTTCCTAGAGAACCACCCAAGACGCTTGAGCAGAAAATTCGTTTCTAGGCAGCTCTGACTACAAAGACAGTTTGCAGTGAGATGTTAATGGGGTTTGGGTTAAGGACGTCCACTACCCAAGGGTTGCCCCTGACTGACTCACCTTTCAGCTTGTTGGGGGAGACCTCCAGTCCTGGCGAGAGGATACAGGATCACGTGGGTCCTGCTAGTAGTCTCCGTAAACAGATGCAGTCTCTAAGCACACAAATCCGATTTGCTACCCAAGCCCCTCTTTGAAAAGGCTGTTGCTAACTAATATTTCGTGGCTAAAATGAAACTGAGGCGTCACCTCATGGATATTCTGACAGTTGAACTCTAATCTTAGCTTCTGGGGGATATTCACAGTGAGCGTTTGGTTTTGTCTTTGTGCTTAGGAAATACACGTCAATCATACTGATGGATAAAAGGAGGTGATTCCTCCAGATTATTCTCCAAGGATTCAGAAATAAGTGCAGGCAGAGGTAACTGCACACATAAACACCACGTGAAAGAGAGTGAGATACAGAGATGACCAGATGACCACGTATCTAAAGCAAAATAGAAACAAGATGTGAATCTGAGTAAGCAGTATTTTGGAGCTCTCTGCACTATTTTTGTAACTTTTCTGTATGTCTGAATCAAAATTTCAAGTTAAAAAGAAAAAAAAAAAGGACTAGAAAATGAACAATCACTTGGCCTACCAGGCCTGTATTAGGCATCAGGGATACCCAGGTGAGCGAGTCACACCTCGTTGCTTCCCTGGTGGAAGGTATGTGCTGTCAGGGAGCGCACCTTTTAGAAAAGCAGTACCACTTGGATGTGGCCGATTACAGGCAGTGACCTTTCCTGCGCTCTTTCCTCGATCTAGAATCTAGATTCTACGTATAGCACTACAGACACAGGTGGACAGACTGACATAGCCAGTAATGTTTTGGTTGGAGCGAGATCGTATTGACTTGTAAGGGCCAACTCCATGTCGAACTACATCACACTGGCAACTTGAAATTAGCAACAGTGGGAGAACATCATATAAATAAACAAACACTACAAATCAGCGCTTTCATCTCCAGAGAGCCTGCTAAACACTTATCAGCACATCATTGGGCTTCAGGGTTAATTAATAGTTCATTCCATGTCTATAATCATGACGGTACCTTGGCCCACAGCCAGGAAGCTTGAGTGAAATTTAGAAAAAATGTGTGCTAGTGTGTTTATGCACAGATGTGTAATCCTCACTACAGAGCGGGGCTCTTTTACCAATCCTTGGGAAACCTATAACTCCGTTTATAGGCAGAGCTCCTGATTTCAATTCAAGTCCATTACTTTGTTGTCTCTTGAGCCTTGGCTGTTCCTAATGGTCTCGGTGCACTGCGCCCTGGCATTTGAGGCTAGGTGCACTTGCATTATCTCTGGCTTTCAGCATTTTCACTATAAGGTGTGCCTGTTGTGTATCTCGTTATGTTTATCCTCCCTCCTTGGAGTTCACTGAGCATCTTGGATGTATAGATTAATGTTTTAATCAAATTAGGGGAGGCTTCAGCTGTTATTTCTTCAAATACTTTTCTATCCCTTTCTCTCTTTTCATTGTGGTACTCCTGTTAGACAAATATTAGTGTGCTTAATGGTGTCCCACATTTCTTTGGGGCTCTGTTTATTTTTTGGTTCTATTTCTTTCTCTTATTTATTTCCCTCTGTTATACAGCTTGCACAATCTCTCTTAATCTGTCTTCAAATCACTGATTATTCTAATAAGTTGAATCTATTTGTTGAGCTTCTATAATAAATTTCTCATTTTGCTTACTGTGTTTTTCAGCTTCAGAATTTGTTTTGGATTCTTTCTCCTTTCTCTTGGATTTATTAAAAAGTTCTATAATCTCTGATTGATCATTGTCATCATACTTTAATTCTTGAAGCATGACTTCCTATAGTTTTTGAACATATTTATAGTAACTGTTTCAAAGCCTTTGTCTACCAAGACCACCATCCAGACCCTTTTAAAGACACTGCCTATGGACCGGTGTGTATCCTGTGTATGTGTCAAACTTTCCTGTTTCTTTTCACATTTCAAAAAATTTTTGCAATATTTTAAGTATTATATTGCAGCAGCTTTGTTTTATTTTTTATTAACAAATATCTTTTTATTGTGATTTATGTGAACATTTGCAAAGCCGATCATCAGCCCCACTGTCAACAATGTATACAGTTTTGCTTCAATGCGTCCATTTGAGCTCCCTCAATGTACCCTTGTGTATCCTACTTCCTTCTAGAGTTCATTTTTTCATTTCTCCTTCTTCCTTAAACCTCTGGCATGATGGTTAAGCCTTAAGCTGCTAACCACAAGGTGAACAATCTGAGAAAAAAACAAACCACCAACTGCTCCAAGGGAGAAAGTTGACCCTTTCTACTCCAATAAAGAGTTGCAGTCTCGGAAGCCCACAGGGGAAACGCTGCTCTGTCCTGTAGGGCCGCTGCGAGCTGGAACCCGCTCTATGGCTCTAAGCTTGGTGTGTTTTTCCCTAACCCTCTTAACTTAGGTCTTGGGTAAATGCCAAGATGAATGTTGGCTGAAAGCAGAGAAGACCAGAACGATGTTTACTTGTGTTTTACTAATTTGGGTAAGGCATTTGACTGTGCGGCCAGAACAAGCTATGGTCCGAAAGGAGAATGGGAATCCCGGAACACTACACTGCGCTCCTGCACAACTTGCACCTGCATCAAGAGGAAGCTGGGTGAACAGAACAAGGACTTACTGCGTGGTTTAAAATCGGGAAAGGTGTGTATCAGGGTTGAATCCTCTCACCATACTTATTCAATTTGTATGCTGAGAAAATCAGAGAAGTTGGATTTTATGAAGAAAAATGTGCTATCAGGCTTGGAGGGAGGCTTATTAGGAACCTGCTGTATGCAGATGACAGAACCTTGCATGCTGAAAGTGAGGAGGACTTGAAGCACTTGCTGATGAAGAGCAAGGATTGCAGCCTTCAACATTAATGACAATCAGTGTAAAGAAAACAAAAATTCTCTTAACTGGACCGGTAGGTAATTTCATGATAAACTGAGAAAAGATTGAGGTTGTCAAGGATTTTGTCTTACTTGGATTCACAGTCAGTGATCATGGAAGCAGCTGTCAAGAGATCACAGGATGTATTGCATTGTGTCAATCTGCTGCACAAGACCTCTTGAGAGTGTTGAAAAGCAAGGATATTACTTCAAGGGTTAAGGTGTGCGTAACCCAAGCCAGGATATTTTCAATTGCCTCATATGCATGTGAAAGTTGGACATTGAATAAGGAAGACCCCATAAGGATCAATGCATTTGAATTCTGTTGTTGGCAATGAATATTGAAAGTGTCACGGACTTCCAAAAGAACAGACAAATCTGTCTTGGAAGAAATGCAGGCGGAATGCTCCTGAGAGGCAAGAATAGCAAGACTTTGTCATACATACTTTGGTCATGTTTTCAGGAGAGACCAGTCCCTGGAGAGCATCATGCTTGATAAAGCAGTGGAGCAGCAATAAAAGAGAGAAAGCTCTTCAACAAGATGAATGACACAGGAGTTGTATCGATGGGCTCAAACATAAGAACAATTGTGAGAATAGCACAGGACCACACCATGTTTCAGCCCATTGCCCATAGGGTCCCTATGCGTTGGAATAGACTCGAAGGCACCTAAGTACAACAGCAGCAGATGCAGCTGGTTAGGGATCCATGAGCCAGACTAAGGCAAAGGAACTAAACCCTGTGGTCCTTCTGGAGAGACTGTTGACCAGTGGTTCTCACAGCCATCAAGTCAATTCTGTCTCACAGAGGCCTTTTTGGGCATGGTAGAATGGCTTGTTGTGGGTTTCCAAGACTGTGACTCTGTACAGTAAAAGAAAGCCCCATCTTTCTCCGGAGGTAGTCTAGAACTGCTAACCTCGAGGTTAGCAGCCCAACAAGTAACCTCGAGTGGAGTGAGGTAATTTAACCTCCCAGTGGGCACTTACCATTTATATTGTGGGCACTTTCATTTATATTGAAACCTTAATAACCACACTCAGGGCATCAAAATTGGTACAATTCAAAGAGATTCCTGTGGATGCTGAGAAAGGAAAATAACTGCTTTACAAAGTCAGATGCTTTCAACAAAACGGACAAGACCGAATAGTCAGCTGAATGTTTCATTTAAATGATATTTGATGATAGTTTACTGTGTTTTGTTCTGCATATTATATATATTATATATAATTGAGGGATACAAGGTTTTGAGTGACACTACTTTAACAAAATTAACTTTCCTGCATTTGTTGTTGTTGTTGTTGTTGTTGATGTTCTGGTAATGTAGAGAACTTTAAAATGTGGGTTGGATTTCAGTGTCCACAAATTTTTCAGTTTATGAACTAGTATTAGATGAAATGAATACACAATATTAAACTCTTCAACCTCTACTTCAGTGTTTAAAATACACATAGGACTCAGGAATTTGGGTTTCTAATGAGCTTGCCCCCAAGAAGAAATCGCATGTTAGCAGACGGAGGACTTGAAGATTAGGCTTACTTAGATGTTGTTCTGTACCATGGAGTCAATCCCCAATCATACCAACCCCATGTGACAGAGTAGAACAACTCTACAGGGTTTTCTGTACTGTACCCGCACAATCACGACACCACCATGGCTCAGACAGGAAGCACTTAATATGATTGTTGTCCCGGAGTATGGAAGTCTGTGTTCATCTGGGTAGACTAGAGAAACAAATCGAGAGACATTCATGTGTATAAAAAGGAGCTTTATATCATAGAGTAATTGTATATTAAGATAACATCCTTTACAAATGTGCTTTGCATAATTGATAGATGTATGGATTGTGATAAGAGTTGTATGAGCCCCTAATAAAATTATTTTTAAAAAAGACCCCACTATCATGATCCCAATTCTGCCTTACAAATCTGGCTGGACCAGAGGATGTACACTGGTACAGATAGGAACTGGAAACACAGGGAATCCGGGACAGATGATTCCTCCAGGACCAGTGGTGAGAGTGGTGATACTGGGAAAGTAGAGGGTGAGTTTGTCTCTTTTGGCTCGTTTCAGGAACCCTCCAGGGACGAGCTATAAAATCTAGCTTGTAGGTCTAGGGGAGGAGATGAGTCAGTCAGGGTGCGATGTAGCACCAATGAAGAATACAGCTTTCCTCTAGTTCCTAAATGCTTCCCCCCCCCCACAACTACCATGATCCAAATTCTACCTTGCAAGTCTGGATAGAGCAGAGGATGTACACTGGTACAGATAGGAGCTGGAGGCACAGGGAATCCATGGCAGATGATCCCTTTAGGACCAGTGGTGTGAGGGGCGATACTGGGAGGGTAGAGGATGAGTGGGTTGGAAAGAGGAAACTGATTACAAGGATCTACATGTGACCTCCTCCCTGGGGGACGGACAACAGAAAAGTGGGTGAAGGGAGACGTCGGACAGGGCAAGATATGACAAAATAATAATTTATAAATTATCAAGGGTTCATGAGGGATGGGGGAGTGGGGAGGCAGGGGAAAAATGAGGAGCTGATGCCAGGGGCTTAGGTGGAGAGCAAATGGTTTGAGAATGACGAAGGCAATGAATGTACAAATGTGCTTTATACAATTGATGTATGTATGAATTGTGATTAAAAAAAAGGAAAGCAGAAGATATTAGAAACCAGACCAAATTTAAATGGATCATAAGGGAGATCAAATGATAGGGCGCTAAATTTTAATCAAACTGCTTCTGCAACAACCCACTTTCCGATGCATTTCTCCATGATACCAAGACTACTCACATCACTGGGGATTCGCCAGGGGCTTAAATCCACGTGTATTTTCCCTTCACTATTTTTAAATAAGAAACTGAAACAGCTTTAAAATGGGTCAAAAGGGAGATCGAGGTATAAGATACTACATTTTAACCTAACTACATCTGCCATAATTGACTTTACAATGCCACATGGAGCTTGTTTTAGTGAATATGATTGGAAGACAGAAATGAAATAAATGCCAGGTGCTGAGAAAAATATTGTGGGGGAGAACATAGTGACTAGGTGTAGGGGTGGCAGGCACTATTTTAGAGAAGACCTCTCTGATGAGGTGCATCAGACTCTTAAATGGAGTGAGGTTGATAGTTATTGAATTGCTCATCCCCCCCCATCTTTTCTACATTATATGTTGGGATCCAAGCCTCTAGATGTAATTCTTTTTAGGTGCATGGTATTCTTTGTTAAGTTAATAAAGTCATCATGTTGTAAAAAAAAAAAAAGAAAGAAAGAAAAGAAAGCATCCCAGTCCAGTCCAGATCAAGTCCAGAAGTCCGATATTAACCCATATGTCTGATACAAGTCTATAAATTCCTCTTCAGACTCAAGCAACACATGAAAAGATGACTAATGCAGGAAGATCGCAGGCCAGTGGGTGGAAAGTCTTGTGGATCCAGTGGCAGTGGATGCTTCGCAGTGCTGGCGTGGATCTCCAAGTGGCTTCTCCAGCTCCAGGACTCTGGCTCCATCAGCATAACTCCAAGTAGCTTGTCAGCAGGAACGCAAAGCAGAGAGAGTGTGTGTCCCACCTCCAGGGAGGAAGACAGGAGTTCCCAGAATCCTCAGGAGAAGGTCATGCCCACACAGATGCCTCATTGGCTGTGATCTGATTGACAGGCTAGACTCCACCCTTTCACTCAAGTTGACAGGAGATTATGTAACTGTCACAAAGTCCTATCTGTATTCACTTAAAGATGTCATGTTCTGAAAGTGAAGTGTTTCAGAGAAAGTTGTATGCATTTTGCAATGAGACATTAAATGTCATTTTTATATATTTCAAGATTACAGATTTTTATGATATGGGAGTAGTCTATAGCTTCATTCACATAGAATTGATGTTCTGTACTAGTTACCCACTTTAAGTCTACAAGTCAATGATTTTTTGTTCACAACTCAATGATTTTGAGTATAGTGGTAAGGTTGTATAACTTATCATTACAGTCAAATTTTACCACAATCACGACCCCAAAATAGAAACCCTGGACCCCATTTCCATTACCCCCAAACCTCCCTTTTGCTCCCAGATTAATCTACCTACTGCCTCTGTAGATGTGCCTGTCCTGGACATTTAATAAGAATGGAGACTTATAATATATGATACTTTCTGACTGGCTTCTATTGCTTAACATATAACATTTTCAAGGCTCATCCACTTTGTATGTAACATGTAATCAATACTTTATTCTTTCTCATTGTATGGATACACCACATTTTACTTAGATGTTCAATAATTGAAGGACATTCGATAATTTCCACTTATGAAGTGTTTTTTAAGCATTAAATTGCAATAGACTCCAGAAAAAGAAAAGTGGTCTCACAGTAGACTATACATGCATACCTTGTGAAAGAAGGCCTTTCATAGACTCTGTTTTTTACACAGTGATTTTTTTTAAAGATCATTTTATCAGGGGCTCTTAACAGCTCTTAAAACAATCCATGTATCAGCTATACCAAGCATATTTGTACAAATGTTGCCATCATTATTTTCTAAACACTTCCTATTTGAGCCCTTGGTATCAGCTCCTCCTTTTTCCCTCCCTCCCCCTCTCACCTTTGTGACCCCTTGATAAATGATAAATTATTACCATTTTCATATCTTACACCAAACGCTTTCTCCCTTCCCCCACAGTTTCTGTTGTTCATCCCCCTCAAAGGTGGTGGTGGTGGTGGTGGAGGTGGTGGTGGTGGTGATGGTGGTGGTGGTGGAGGTGGTGGTGGTTGTGGTGGTGGTGGTGGTGGTGATGGTGGTGGAGGTGGTGGAGGTGGTGGTGATGGTGGTGATGGTGGTGATGGTGATGGTGATGGTGGTGGTGGTGGTGGTGGTGATGGTGATGGTGGTGGTGGTGATGGTGGTGGTGGTGGTGGTTATGTGTCAATCATTATGATAGGTTCCCTCTTTCCCCCTATTTCCACCTTCCCCCTATCCTCCTGGTATTGCTACTCCCATTTCTGTTTCTGAGGGGTTTATCTGACCTGGATTCCATGTGTCATGAGTTCTTATCTATACCTGTGCATATCCTTTGGTCTAGCCCAAAGTGGAAGGCAGGACTGGGGTCATGATAGTGGGGGTGAGGAAGCCTCAAGAAACCAGAAGAATAATGTGTGTTTCATTGGTGCTATATTGAGCCCTGGTTGACTCATCCCTTCTTTGTGACCCTTCTGAGGGGATATCCCATGGTTTACAAATGGATTTGGGCTCTCTGCTCTGACCCTCCTAATTCTCAACAATATGTTTTTGTTTGTTTGTTTTGGGTCTTCTGATGCCTGATCCTTTCAACACCTCAGGATCACAAGGCTGGTGTGCTTCTTCCATGTAGGCTTGTTTCTCTGCTAGATGGCCGCTTGTTTATGTTCAAGCCTTTAAGACCCTAGACGCTATATCTTTTGATCGCCAGGCACCATCAGCTTTCTTCTCCACATTTGCTTGTACGATCATTTTGTCTTCAGCGATCTTGCCAGGAGGGTGAGCATCACAGAATGCCAGGTTGTTAGAACAAAGTGTTCTTGTGTTGAGGGAGGACTTGAACAGAGGCCCAAAGTCTGCCCACTACCGCAATGTATTGCCATATAAATATATGTACATAGGCCAGTACCTCTATTGTTGTGAATTAATATATTTACATATGGACACACCCATGTTTATACCTCTATCCATAGCTTTGCTTCCTAGATCTTTCCTTTACCTTCCTCCTGTCCCACCAAGTGGTTGTTTTTATTGTTATTGCTAGTTGCCTTCGAGTTAGTTCCAATTCATGATGCCCTTATATAAAACAGAACAAAATGTTGCCTGGTCCTGGGCTATCTTTGTGATTGTTGGACAATATTCTGTTGTAATTCATTGAGTTTCCATGGACTGCTTTTCAGAAGTAGGCCTTTATTCTAGTCTGTTTTAATCTGGAAGCTCTGCTGAAGCCTGTCCACCATGGGTGACACTGCTGGTGGTTGAAACACCAGTGACATAACTTCCAGCATATCAACCTGCAGGGTACCATAGTACAACAATGGACAGAGAAGGAAAACTCTATCTATCACAGAAATAATAGCCCATAAGCAGCTCAAGTAGACGGGCAAAATCTTGGCTTTACAACGGTAAAGCGCGCACACACACACACACACACACAGACACACACACACAACTATTGATAAAATGAACTTTAGAAACAAAAACAAACAAACAAAACCCTGGCATTTTATTAACCTCCCTGAGTTACGTGTAGTTGCACCTGTCACCTGAAGAGTCAGACTGTTGTCATAGTGTGTGAGTCCTTGGTTGTATCAGAGGCATCGACCATTGTATTTTCTGTACAACATCCAAAAGATTGTTCTCCAGGAGCCTGATACCTCCTTCCCATCTGCTTTCTATTCTCCAGCTTTATCCTCCTTTTTGTGGGTCCCCTAGACCTGACAATGCATTCCTTTTCTTCAAAGTTAACTGGATTTGGTTCCTATTGTGTGTAGCCAAAGCCCCGGGGCCAGTGAACTCTAGAGTGAGGATTCTTTCTGTTTAAAACTCCTTTTTGGGAATTAGGTGAAGGTTTACAGAGGAGATCAACAATCCTACACATTCCAACAAAACAGATACCTTTTGTTTCAACTCATCCTTTGCAGTCTTCTCGTGGTACCCTCACTCAGCCCTCTCCCTCCTTGTGTTTCCTGTTTTCATGCCTCCTTTTTCCTGATCTGTTGGAACTTTGTCCTTGGGTGAGTTCTGTCCTGTCTTTTCCTTTTGCTCCTAAATTGTTTCAACACAAGGGTGAACTCATATCTGAGGGGTGACTAGGAGCCATACTCTCCGGGGTCCCACCAGTCTTCATCTGACCAGTAAACCTGGCGTCCTTTGATTTTAAGTTCCACACTTATCTCCCACTCTGTCCAGTCTCTTCTAATGTGGTCCTTGTCAGAGCAGCTGATAGGAGTTGCTGGGCACCAACTAGTCCTTCGGGTCTCAAGGCTATGGAGAGTGGTGTCCGTGTGGTTCATTAGATTAATGGTTTCCATGTGGCTTTGGATTTCCTTCACTCTTCTTTCCTCTGGACAGGGTGAAACCGACAGCCGGACATCACATGCCTGCTCATGAGATTTTAAGACCCTCGTTAGACCATAGGTTCTTAATCTTCTCTGTGCCCAGAACCCTTTTGGCATTCCTATATCCTATATAGGCCTCACAGAATAAAGTCTTTAAAATGCATGACATAAAATACATAAAATTATAGAAGATGCAAAATACATTGAAATGGAGATATATAAACCTTAAAATTGTAATATGAGGAGTCTCAAAAAACTGGTAAAATTACATTTTCCCATACATTTTTGAAGCCTCTTTATATATGTGCATCCTTCCTTATTATTGCATTAAATAGCATGATCTAGGAAATGGGCAACAGCTGCTGTGACTTTGATGTCATGTTTTGCAACTATAATGTGAATAAAAGTCCCTAAGACTTCTTTTGGTTGCAGGTGCTTCCCAATACTACAGGGGTTCACTGGGTGGACAAGACCCCAAATCTAGGTGGTTGGTTTAGGATAGGGTCTTTCCAGAGTGCATATTGAACTCCAGTGTGTAGTGTGTTAGCAGACCTGAAACATAGAGGTACTGGAGCTGAGTTCTCAGTGATGAGTTAATCTGCACTGGTAGGAGCGAGGCAGACAGGTAGGAGCGAGGCAGACAGGTAGGAGTGAGGCAGACAGGTAGGAGCGAGGCAGACCTGCAGTTGCTCTCAGAAAGAATGGTTTTGCACAAATCTCCCATTTGCAGGTTCGTCCTAGGATAGGATGTCTATAGATAGACTGATGCCTGATTGATATTTTTATAACGAATGTGTATTGTTTTCCTAAATTCTCTTACATGAAAGTCCTCATTTTCTGTTCTGTGGGGCAATTTTGCAAATTGTTGCCCAGCTATAGTTGTAATACCCTCCAATCTTGTTGTTGTTAGGTGTCATCGAGTCAGTTCTGACCCATAGCGACCCTATGCACAACAGAAGGAAACCCTGCCTGACCCAGCATCAGCCTCACAATTGTTCCTGTGCCTGAGCCCATTGTTGCAGCCACGGTGTCAGTCCATCTCCTTGAGGGCTTTCCTCTTTTCCCTGCTCCTTGACTTTACCAAGCATGATGTCCTTCCCAGGGCCTGGTCACTCCTGGTCATAGGTCTAAAGTCTGTAAGATGAAGCCTTGTCAGCTTTGTCTCTAAGGAGCACTCTGGCCACACGTCTTTCAAGACAAATGGGGTTGGCTCTTTCAGTATGCTTCTCCAGCACCACAGTTCAAATGCACTGATTCTTCTTCATGCTTCCTTATTCAGTGTGCAAATCCCGCAGGCATATGAGGCGATTGCATCAGGTGCATTTTAGTCCTACAGTAATGTCCTTGCTGTTCAGCACTCTAAAGAGGCCTTGGGCAGCAGATTTTCCCAATTCAGTGTGTCCTTTGGTCTTTGACTGCTGCTTCCATATGCACTGATTGTGGATCCAAGCAAGATGAAATCCTTGATAATTTCAATACTTTCTCCAGTTGTCATGATGCCGCCTATTGGTCCAGTTGTGAGGATTTGGGTCTTTATGCTGAGTTGTAACCCAGACTGAAGGCTGCAACTTTGGTCCTCATCAGTAAGTGCTTGAAGTCCTCTGCACTTCCAGCAAGCAAGGCTGTGCTACCTGCATATCACATGCTGTTAGTAAGGCTCCCTCCGAATATGATGCTGCGTTCTTCTTTATAGAACCCAGATTCTCTGATGATTTGCTCAGCATGCAGATTGAACAAGTATGGTGAGAAGACACAATCCTCACACCTTTTGTGATTTTAAACCAACTAGCACTCCCTTGTTCTGTTTGCACAAGTGCCTCTTGATCCATAGGCAGGTTTCACATCATGAACACAGTGAAGTGTGCTGGAGTTTCCTTAGGCTATCCAGAGTTTGTTATGCTTGACAGAGTGGAAGCCTTGGCATAGTCAGTTACACACTATAGTAAGCATCCTTCTGGTACGCTCTGCTTTGAGCCAAGATCCATCTGACATTGTATTAGTCTGGATACTTTAGAGAAACAAATGCACAGAAACTCATGTATAAAAGAGTTTTATATAAAGGTTAAGTGCGCACCAAGAAAACATCCCAACCCAGTGCTGCCCAAGCCCACAAATCCAACATTAATCCATTAACCCATATGTCCAACACCAATCCACAAAGTCCTCCTCCATCTCCCAAAACAGACGCAATAATACCGAATGAAGCCGAGTCAGTGAACGCGTAAGCATCTCAGCGCTGGCAGGGGTCTCCACATGGCTGCTCTAGCACCCAGGGCTGCATCAGGGTAGGTCCACGTGGCTTCTCCTCAGGGTTGTCTTGCAGGAAGTGAGCCTTGCCAGCTAAAGCAGGGAACTGGCTAAGGCAGCTGCACCCTGGTCTGACCATCACAAAACAAGAGGCCCAAGAACTAGAAAGGCGAGACTCGCTGAGCCATTTATCCGCCTGCCCTTCAATTGATCCCACATGTGTTTATCGGCCAGGTTGGCACAATAAACTAACTACCTCAGACATCAACAATGATATCCCTTGTTCCAGATCTTCTGAATCCACCCGTAACTTTTGGCAGCTCCCTGTCAATGCATTGCTGCAAACTTTGAAATTTTTTATTCAGCTCTTTTTCATCAATTCTTCCATTTGCCTTAACTACTCTATAATTGAGAGCAAGGTTCAGAGTCTCTTCTGACATCCACTTTGATGTTTTCTTCGTTTCCTGTCTTTTGAAGGACCTTCGCTTTCTTCAAGAATGATGTTGTTGATGCACTCCCACAGCGCCCCAGGTTGTCGGTCAGTGTTCAGTTCATCAAATCTGTTTTGGACATGTTCTCAAAATTCAGATGGCGTAGGCTCAAGGTAGTGTTTTTGCTTCCATAGACTTGTTTAATTTTCTTCAGCTTCAACTTGAACTAACATATGAGCAATTGATAGTCTGTTCTACATCAACCCCTGACTTGGTTTTAGCTGCTGATATTGAGCTTCTCGATTGTTTCTTACCACAGATGTAGTTAATGTGATTTATGTGTATTCCCTCTGGAGAAGTCCATGTGTGTAGGTACCATTTGTGCTGTGGAAGACAGCTATTTGCTATGAACAAGTCATTAGTCTTGTAAAATTCTATCATGAAATCTACAACTTGGCTTCTATCACCAAGACCATATTTTCCAACACCGTTCCTTCCTTTATTTCCAACTTCTGCATGCCAATCCCCAATAATTATCAATGCATCTTGATTGCATGTTCGATCAATTTCCAACTAATGTTGGTAGAATTCTTCAGTTTCTTCATCACTAGCTATTGTGTTTCATGCATAAATATGAGTACTAGTTGGATTGATTGGATTTCCTTTAAAAATAAATTGTTTTATTAGGGGCTCTTTCAACTCTTTTAACAATCCATACACACATTGTATCAAGCATATCTGTACATCATACATTGCATCAAGCACATCTGTACATATGTTATCTTTATCTATAGAATCCTATCACAGACAGCATTGTACTTCAAGAAAAGATCTTGAAATGTCCTTTTTGATAACGATGCAACGCCATTCCTCTTGATTGTGTCATTCCCAACATAGTAAACTATGTGATTTTCTTATTCAAAATGACGAATACCAGTCCATTTCAGCTCACTATTGTCTAAGACATCAATCTTTTGTGTTGCATTTAATTTCTGTTAACCTTCCATTTTCCTAGATTTAGACTGTGTCCATTCCAAATTCCGTTCATTAGATCTTTGCAGCTGTTTCTTCTCACCTTGAATGTGTCCCATCAGCACATGGAAGCTCGTTAAGGCACCACGACTACGGCCTTTACTCCATCCCCATCCCCATCCCCATCGTGGACTCTACTTTGAGAAAGCAGCTCCTCCTGAGTCACATTTTGAGTGTCCTCCATTTCTATGGGACCCTCCTCAGGCACTAGCTCCAAAAATGTTCTCTTTCTATTAGTTAGACCTTCAGGATCTGAAAACATTTTGAAAATGTTGCATAAGGTTTTCAGTGGCTACGTCCTTGGAAGTGATCAGTCGATTCCTTCTTCATAGGCTATACTTAGTGGAGAAGCTGAAACTGATCATTCTGCTGGCATTTGAGAAGCCGGTGACACGACTTCCAGCATCACAGGGACACACGAGCCACCGTGGTGTGTCTGACAGACTAGTGGTGCAATACATCTCTTCACTTTTGTTTAAACAGAGTATGTGTCCGTTCTCTTAGAAAGTTGTCCGTGTCTCAATTGAAGGTGCTAAAATGCAGAAGTTAGTGAAATATAGATGTATCTATTTTCTGTTTTTAAGTAAAAAAACCCTCTAAATTATTTAAATGAATTTTAAAAATTGTGAATTAAGTGGGTTTACATTGCAGACCCCCAGCTCTACATTTAACATTTTGAATTACTCATGAATTCCTCCTCCAGCCTCCACAGCCTTATCGTACGCTTCTCCCAGATTTCTCTTCTCTCTCTCATGCAACTCCATCCCTTCTTTCACCCAAATCGATACCTGTCAACTTTACGGCCCATTGCTTCAGCTACCTGCCCTTGCCCTCTTCCCTTGGGAACCTTGAAAGTCTGTTTCCTTCGGTGTACAAATCTGTCTTATTTTCCATCCTTAGAGTTGTGGCGTCATACAATATTTGTCTTTAGTTTTTGACTAACTTTTCTCAGCATAATGGCCTCCAAATCTGTTCATGTCATCAGGTTCTCCATCTTTTTTTTTTTTTTGCACAAATTTTAAACTCTGGATTGAGAATCTCTGGGCTGGAAAAAAAAAAAGAATCTCTGGGCTAGGCAGTGGTGTCTGTCCAGTTCTGACCCTTAATATGTCTTATCTGACTTTTATAGCAGGTTCCTCTTTTCCATTGTCCCCTCCATGTCTCCTCATCCTGGTTCACCTGTCTCCTCTCTGAGATTCCCCATGTCTTGTCATCTTGGGTCCTCAGGTCTTCTCATTCAAGTCTCCACGTCCTCTCCTCCTCCCAGATCCTACCCCTGGGCTTTGACTTCAGTGCCTGTGAATACACTGATAGCTCCACGTCCTCTCTGTTCGCTTGGTGCTACCGACCCTGCTAGGTTTCCAGAAACAGGTGCACTGTCAAATTTGCCTTACATCATGGGTGGTTAATTTGGGAGACACGGTAATAGAAAATACGGTAACAGGAATACTGATCGTGCTGTCAGAACTCCTGAGAGATAATGAACCATAGCACTTCCAGGAAGTTTCCTTGCTCCCCCTAAATAACTTCTGATGACTCATTCAGTGATTCTGCAGCTATTCATGGAGCATTTACCATGTTTGAGGTTTTCTGCTGGATAGTTCGCACAGAGTGTGAATAGGAGAGACTTGGTCTTGCCCCAACAGACCCATCCTTGGGGGAGAGAAACAAACAAACAAACAAAAACCCTACCCAAATGAAATAATAATAGATTGTGGGAAAGAACAGGAAGGAAATTGCAATGCTGGAAGAGAGTAGTTGGGAGGAGGTGGAGAGACTGCGTTACAAGAAGTGGTTCAAGAAGGTCTTCTAAGGAGTAGGCTACTTTCCCTGAACCATCAGAAGCAGGTACACATGGTACACACATCCCCTCTACAATCAGTGACTCAGCTATTCTCCACTGCTGCTTCTGCTGCATAAAATACCCCTTTTTCTTCTTACTCAAACGCACTCATAAATAAGACCCAATGAGTTGGATGCAGCATGTTAAATTAGCCACCCTGATGGGCATTAGACTAGGTTAACGCATAGGCAGTGGCCATTCTATGGAATGTGTCTTGGGTCTACCCCTGCCTCAAGCGGAGAACAGTGAGATGAGGTGATGGGAACCAGAATATGGCTACCGGGTATGTCTAAAATATAGCCTCGGATGCTTTTTCGCATTTCAGTTACCTTGAGCTTCCATCATAGCATCAACTCAAGTGGCAGGCTTTAGAAAACAGAAATGAATTTTCTTACTGTTCTGGCGGCTCAAAGTCCAGATCAGAGTCTTGCTTCTGTGAACCTTTCGTAGTTTCTGGTGTCTGTCAGAGATTGGGTGTTCCTTAGTCTGCCTCCCCTATGGGCAGCTCTCCTGGACACTTCTGATCTTACTAGAACTCAGAACGGACTCAGACCTATGCTGCAGGACCTAGTTAGCTTAGCAAAGAAATCCTGTTCCCGACTGTGATCACACCCGTAGTTATGATGGCTAGAACTTCACCAGATATTTTTGTTGTTGTCAGGTGCTATTTGTATAATTATTTGTATAACTTGTGTAGTCATAGCCTTTGTATTTTTCTAATTGGTATTTTACACACTGGACATTTTACAACACACATATCATGCATAAAACACCAAAAAACCTGTTGAGTCTGGGTAAGAAGGTGGGGGAAGATACTGATTAGATGATATAATTCAGCTGTGATTGTTAACAGACTTATTGCAATTACCATTCATCTGGGTATAAAATCAGTCATCTCAGAAGCAGGAATGAAGTATCTTAGTTCTAGCAAGAGAGAACCAGAAATATTATTTCAGGACCTGAGATCCCTGTTCATTGAACCACGTTGGTCTAGGAGACAGCTGTGATATCAGAGAAGCAGCAACAGCAGAACCAGAAGCCAGAGCACGACACAGATTGGTGGACTTCCTACCCCAAAGAGGAAGTAGGGCTGGGTGCTTTTAGGTAGGTAGTAGGCTGATTTCTAGAGTAGGGTGCCAATGGCATTTAATTAAGGGAGCTGGATTTGCAGACCCAGAGCTAGAGCTGAGTGCCTTTGAGTTGAGGCTTCTGGTGGACGGCATGCCCTTGGCTATTGATTAGCAACCCTATGGGCTTTGTAACATTTCCAGAGCAGGGCAGAGGCCAGGCCAAGTGGCTGAGAGGCCAAAGACAAGAGTCCTGATTGTGAGCATAGTTCACAAGCAGCTGCTTGTGTGAATAATTATACCAAGATTTTGTAACCTGCTAACTTCCCTAATGAGGCCTGTAATCATGAGCATAATCTATGAGTTCTTTGGGGCTACGGCAAGAATTAAAGAATCCACAAGAAATGTAGAGTGGTATGGGCGGGGCAGTTGGTGCCAGCATATGATGCAAAGAGATAGAAGGTAAAGGCGTCTGACCTTTGCCTGTGTGTGGGTCAGCCTTGGGAGGCAGAGCTAAAACCAGGCAATATGAATTAGATTCTGGTAAACACCTTTGTGGAGGTGAAAGTGATGGATGGCTAGTGCCTGGAAGGTGCAAGAGAGGTTTCTGGAATATTGGTGTTTCTTTAGGTGGTTGCTGGTTGCTGAATTTTGAGGTATATCCACACTTTGAAAATTCATTGATATATGCATTGTTCTCCATTATGTTAAATGTCAATTTAAAAAATACATATATACATTTGAAGTCATGTAAATTTAAAAAACCACATAGGCCGACATAAATGTGCACAAGTAGAAAAAAAACATGGGAGAGTAGCTAAGAAAATTCTGGTAAATAAAAAAAAGTATTGAGAGATGAGTGCTATCAGATCTTAAATATATAATTTTTTTTACTTTTAATTATTAGGGGCTCATACAACTCTTTTCACAATCCATACATACATCAATTGTGTAAAGCACATTTTTACATTCATTGCCCTCATCATTCTCAAAACATTTGCTCTCCACTTAAGCCCCTGGCATCATGTTCTCATTTTCCCCCTCCCTTCCCGCTCCCCCCTCTCTCATGAGCCCTTGATAATTTATAAATTATTATTTTGTCATATCTTGCCCTGTCCAGCATCTCCCTTCACCCACTTTTCTGCATTTATTATAATTAAATGTTGTTAGGTATAGATTTTCAACTCATGAAAGAGTGTCTATCATAGTTCCTAGAGTACAATACACAAACACACACACATATATTTTAACAGAAGGGAAACCTATGAAGTTTACTTTTTATGGCAGTGAGTACATTAATGGGTAGCGAAGGACCAGCACTACGGTGATTGCTGAGACCTTCACAGATCGTGCCTGCGACATTTCATTCCAGATGAACTTCCCAAGGTGGCTCCAGTATTACTGACAAAGCATTCACACAAAGGACTCTTCCCTTTAGCTGTTGGGATGTCCTAAAGTGTCTCTGCTGGCACCAGGGAGTGACCTCAGTCCATCTCTCCCATGGCCAGTCTTGTTGGCAAAATGTTTTCTCCAAGTCTGAGCCTTTGCAGATCTTACCCTGAGCCTTTGAACTATAGCATCTTCAAATGGCTCTTTGGGAGTCTGGCTGGCCTCAATTAATTTTCAGGAAACCAGCCAGGTTCCAGACTGATAGGGGACATATTCAGGGGTGAGTCTCAGCTCTCCTGCTCTATTGATCTTGATCTCTATTGATCTTATGAGGGCGAGTTTCCGCTGCACAGGCTCCACGGTTCTCGAACAAACCTTTCACAGGGATTGCCCAATTCTTAAGAGTAATAAAATTAGTTATGAAGTAACAACGAAAATAATGTTATGGTTGGGCGTCCCCACAACATGAGGAACTGTATTAAAGGATCGCGGCATTAGGAAGGTTCAGAACCACCGAGATAAACCTTTGTAAGGGGAACCTGGCTTCAGCCTTGGAATTTATTCACGTTCTGCCCGCTAGGGCTGAGACTATGACAATTAGGTACGGTCAAGCAATCTACAGAAATGTCACTTTTTTTGGTTTTTGCTTGCTTTGCCTTATCCGGGTACCTTCTAGGCGGTGTCCAACCATGTGGATTCAGGGAGCTTGTCCAGGCTATTCTGGCATTCGGCATCATCTACCTACTTGTGCAAAGCCTGGCAGAGACAGGACCCAGGTAGTGGAAGCATCCAGGCTGCAGCTCAACTCATGCCCCAGGTGGTTGCCCTGACTGGGGATCTGGCGGCTATGATCTACATGGGAGCAAATTGTCAGGGAAATTTCTGATAGAGCTACTGTGAGTCTGAACTGCAGATCTTTGGATTAACAGTCAAGCAATTAACCATTGTGTTCCAGGACTCCTTAAATAGTGTAAGGTTTCAAACAATTTCTGGAAAAATGGAATTAAAAGTGGAATTTTCCCATGAACTGTTTCACGTTTCCTCATACATAGTACCTGAACAGAATGTTTATGTGCAGTTAGATGCTACTGAGTCCATTCTGACTCACAGCAATTCTATGTACAATGGAATGAAACTGTTCAGTCCTTTATCATCCCCAATGATGTTTGAGTCCATTTTTGCAGACAATGTGTCAATCCATCTCATCCAGTGTTTGCCTTTTTTGCTGCTCCACCAAGCACAATGTCCTTTTTCTGGGGGCTGATTTCTTAAGGCTGACAACATACCTTAAGTACCGGAGGTGAAATCTCCCCACCTTTGCTTCCAAGAACCCTACTGGTTTTACTTCCAAGACAGATTTGTTATTCTGGCAGTCCAGGGAACTTTCAATGGTCTTCACCAACACCATAATTCAGATGAATCAATTCTTCAGTTGAATTGCAGTCCATACTGAAAGGCTGCACTCTTTGGTTTTAAAATCCTCCCTGCTTACAGCCAGCAAGGTGTCACCAGTATACTTTAGGTTAATGAGCCTTCCTGTAACCCTAATGCCGGGTTCTTTCTGCACAGTTCAACTTCTCTGATCATCTGCTCATTATAGATTGAATTACCGATTTTAAAGCAGTTAGTACCCCTTTATCACTCTACAAGAGTGCACATGCCTCTTGCTTCATGTGTTCCTTATGTACAATGAAATTTCCTAGATTCCCATTCTTCACAATCTTATCCAGTTTATGCTCATCTAATGCCTTTACATGAAAACAAGCAACTATATTTCTGGTACTCTCTTTCAGCCAAGATCCAGCGGCTATCAACAATATTCCCCATTCTCTTCTGAATCCAGCTTGAATTTCGGAAAGCTCAATGTGGTTGTACTGCTATGCTATAGCTATTTGCCTATGATGAACATTTTACTTGTATGTGATAGTACTTGTCAATAATCCCCACAATGTTTGATTATCTGGAGCCCTGGTGGTGTGATTATGAAATGGGCTAACTGCAAGGTCAGCAGCTCAAAACCACCAAGCAGCTGCTCCTTGGGAGAAAGTGTGCTTTCTATTCCCATAAAGTTTGTCAAAGAAAAAAAAAGATAAACAAGCGGCCATCTAGCTCAGAAGCAACAAAGCCCCCATGGAAGAACACACCAGCCTGTGCGATCACGAGGTGCCAAAGGGACCAGTTATCAGGCATCAAAGAACAAAAAAATCATATCATTGGGTGCACACCTCCATGATACGATTGCTGAAGACAAATGGGTGCATAAGCAAAGGGATCAGGTATAAGGCACCATCAGGGAAAAAAAAACACCTTCCCATAGTGAATGAAAGGGGGAAGTGCAGAGTGGAGACCCAAAGCCCATTTGTTCGCCACTGGAGATGTCCTTGCAGAGGGGTCTAGGGGAGGCGATGAGTCAGTCAGTAGGTGTGATGTAGCACTGATAAATACAGCTTTCCTCTAGTTCCTAAATGCTTTCCCCTCCCCCCCACTGTCATCCGAATTCTACTTTGCAAGTTTGGCTAGACCAGAGGATGTACACTGGTGCAGATAGGAGCTGGAGGCACAGGGAATCCAGGGTGGATGATCCCTTCAGGACCAGGGCTGTGAGGGACGATACTGGGAGGGTAGAGGGAGAGTGGGTTGGAAAGAGAAAACCGATTACAAGGATCTACATGTGACCTCCCTGGGGGGATGGACAACAGAAAAGGGGGTGAAGAGAGCCGTTGGACAGGGCAAGATATGACAAATTAATAATTTATAAATTATCAAGCACTCATTAGAGGGTGGGTGGAGAGGGAGGGAAAAAAAAAAGGAGGACCTGATGCCAAGGGCTTAAGTGGAGAGCAAATGCTTTGAAAATGATGAGGGCAATGAATGTACAGATGTGCTTTCTTCCAGTCTGTTGGCCAGGTAGGTAGCTGTCTTTCAAATTTTTGACAAATACTTCTAAATGCTTTGCATTTGGAGAATACTTTCAGTGCTGCTTGGATCTTTCCCTTCAGTTCTATTGGCATTTTAATTAAAATGTATTAAAAGGGATATTTAACCCATTCCAAATCAAGTCCATTGCCATCAAATAGATTCTGATTCATGATGACCAGAACCACCTTACTGGCTCCAGGCTAAACTTTATGCAAGACTGCTGTATCTTTCTGCCAGAGCAGCTGGTGGAGTGTTAATGCTGACTTTAGTTAGCACCCAATTGTACCATTAAGGTTCCTTTGAAGGACCACCTAGCAAGCACGAATGCTCTTAGAAATTGTAACATGTCTCTGTGTATTTTAGGGCTTATCCCCTTAGAAAGCAATGTAGACAAAACCCACTTCCTGACTGAGAAGGTGCAGGCTGAGTGTCCCATGAGCATAACTTGCAGATTGTGCATCACCAGCAGCGGCATATAGGAAGGAGGAAGAAGTTCCTGGTTTCGGTTATTATTATTTCTGGGATGTCCTCATAAGAAATTGAAATTTGTGAACATCATTAGAGCTGATCCAGATAAGACAAACAGAGTATCCCAGTTGCTGGCAGTGTTCTAAGGACCAAAGAAAATGACCAAGGCCCAGGAATCACTGACATTCAATGATGTGCCTATAAAGTTCACCTGGGAGGAATGGCAGCTCCTGAGTCCTGCTCAGAAGACGCTACATCAGAATGTGATGCTGGAAAACTATCAACATGGTTTCCATTGGGGGAGGACTGGGCGAACTGCAACTGAGAAGTCACTTGGGAAGATATGACTGAAAGATGGATGAAAAGAAGGGCTTTTGTAATGAAGATGTGGAGCAAGAGGAAAACAAATTAAACCACACCAGCACAGAAGTTAGGTACACAAAGAGCTTCAAGATTGCCTGGAGGGGTCTTCCCTGGGGGTGTCCCACTGGCCTGCAGAAAGCTTGGGCGGAGGGCAGGAAGAACAAGGATCACTGTGGAAGGTCCCTTTCTGGCGAAAGACATTAGCTAGGAAATGCAAAGCACCTGGACATCCCCTCACAGAGCGGTCCCAGGAAAGACATGAGCCAGTATAGCACTGATGAAATAACACACTTTCCTCTGGCTCTTTAATGCTTCCTTCCCCCCACTATCATAACCTCAATTCTACTTTACAAATCGGATTAGACCAGAGAATGCAGACCAGAGAATGCTACAGATAAGAGCCAGCAACACAGGGAATCCAGGACAGATAAACCCCTCAGGGCCAACAAGGAGGCAGAGATACCAGGATTAGGGGAGGGTGGGGGGATAAAGGGGGAATTGATCACAAGGATCAACCTAGAACCCCCTCCCAGGGGGATGAATAACAGAAAAGTAGATGAGCTATGGAGGATGATGTGAGATATGAAAATATTAACTTATCAAGGGTTTGTGAGGGAGTGTGGGTCGGGTAGGGAGAGGGAAGAAATGGGGTGGGGGAGGCTGATATCAGGGGCTCAAGTGGGAAGAGAATGCTTTGAAAATGATGGCGGCATATAAGCAAATGTGTTTGACATGCTGGATGAATGTATAGATAGTGATAAGAGATCTAAGAGCCCCCAATAAAAGTATTGAATCCCGTGTGTAACCCACATGGCCAATAAACAGTTTTGACTTGTTCCCTTCTGCATCACCTTTATTTTTTTTCCGCTCCCGGCCCCGCCCCCGCCCCCATCACCTTCCTACATGTTAGCACAAGTGACCTTTCAGTCCCATGTACACAAATAAAAAAAAAGTCAACTGTAATAAAATATATTTATTACATAAGATCAGCATAATTTACCTTTTGTATTACTTTTTGATAACATAACACATTTTGATTCACACTATAAAATATGGAATCAGGTTACCTTATGCTGATTATGGTTTTTATTTTAAAAAAATTTTAATTTGTAATAGTTTTATTCACATGTAATTCACAAACCATACATTTCAATAGTTGAATCGTATGTGTGCATATATGATTGTGGTTGCTTTTGATGGAGATGAGTGCCACTGAAAGAGCAGAGGACCATCTTTCAAGATAAGCACCCACTGATTTTTTCTAACTTACCAACCTTTTGTGCTACAGCGAATTTACCAGTATGTTCCTGTACAGTTTTGAATTTTCTATAAGCTTAACAGAATCGTTTGGTGTACACCTAAAACGTGCTTTGTGTACTGAATAGACTCTAGAGCGAATCAGTCCTTACACTAAAAGGACCTGTGTGAAATGAAGTGCGTGGCCTTTGCATTCGAAGGTCTCTCAACACAATCTATGTGAGGAACACGAATGGCAGATGACCTGCCGTAGGAAACAACTTGTGGCAGAAGCAGTTAACAGGGCTGTTGGTTTTTCTCTTTACATCGTAAGCAATTAGATAAGTACCTCTTACATGTGGCTTCTATGAGGTGGTACTGGGTATGAAGCTGACAGATTTTAAACCATTCCTGTTCATGCTGTGCCTGTCTTATTTTTACACTACCTCTCTCCATAGCGAAACACAAAAATGTAGCTAAAGGGGTAAGATTCTCTTTTAGCAGCTTTTGTTCTAGGCCAAGTTCATGATAAATGTCACCACACAAGAAGCTGGAATTCCTTCAGATGTCGCACCATTTTGGAATTAATAGGTTTCATCCTTTTTGACCTAATTCTTTCAACACTGTCTCTGCTGCTATCATTTCTCTTTGACCCAGCATATTTTGCCATTTTCTCCAAGCTGTACTGCTCCACTGGCCACTAGCTGGAGGGCTGCTGGGAATATTTTGTGTTCAGATTCTTTAACTCTTTCAGACAGAGTTGCAACAGTGTCGCCCCTTTTCACTGGAACGGCTTCTTGTAAGATAATTTGTCCAGCATCCACATCTTCCTGGAAAGCAAGCAAATGTTTTATTTATACCTTCTGGCAAGTACAAATTACAGGTAGACACTACATAGCTTTGGCAGGAAAAGACAAACTTACAGCTACAAAGTGTACGGTGCAGCCAGTGATGGTAACGCCACTTTCCAGCGCTTGCTCATGGGCATTCGAACCCTTAAAAGAAGGGAGTAGAGAGGGATGGATGTTGAGCATTTTCCCTAGAAGTTAACAAAAACAGAGTGGTTAGAATTTAACAATCATCTGTATTCTATCAAGGTTGGAATCAGAAGTTTACAAAAGCATTTAGTGTTTGCCAGAGAAAAAGAAGAGCTATATAGGGCCCTTGAAGACAAGCACATCAGGAAAAGAAAAAAAGAGAGGGTGCTACAAGCTTCTATCCGTGCTAATGCCCACCAGCCAGCTCAGTGAATGCTTTCTAGTTGCCTTGTAGGAGCTCCTGGGTGGTGTACATGGTTAACATGCTCCACTGTGAACCTAAAGGTTGGTGGTCTGAGTCCACTCAGAGGCATCTTGGAACAAAAGCCTGGTGATCTTCCAAAAAACTAGCTACCGCGTATCCTATGAAGCAAAGTTTTGCCCTGACACACGGCACTGTCTTGAATTTAGCTTATGCCTTGTTACCAAGAAACTCCAAGTACAACAAAAGGAAATAGCACGCGGGCAACTTTTTTTTGAAAAACGTGTGTGCTTTATGCAATGACGCTTGCAACGGCATGCACTGCCCTAGGCGAGGATGGGCTTTCCACTCTGAAATGCAAGGAAGCATTTTCTCCGGCTTACAAACAAACAAACAAATGAAAAATAAACATTAATGGCATTTGCTGTTAACCTAAGCTATACAGGGAAAAGTGACTAATGATTGGAAGCAAGATAGTAAATCACTATTAGATCATTCTTTGGGTTAATGCAAAAGGTATCAGATTATGATCAATGTTAAACTAAAACACTGTAACTTTCCTTTCACAGTATGAACAATTTTTACTTACCATTCCATTTTCTGACAAATGGGCCAGACAATATTCTCATGAATCCTGCAAGGCAGACTATGTCAACGGAGAACTCTTCAAGGACTTGGTCAACTGCACTGTCAAATTCAACACGGCTTTTATATAATTTATGGTTTATTACCTATAATGGATAAATAAGCATAATTTTTCAGTGAAATAATACAAATAAGACTATTTTCACAGTATGTCCTTATCAAGTATAATACAAATACTTATTTTGGAGGAACGGGATGAAACAGAAAAGCAACTCTGGCCCCACCTAAATACCCTTTGAAGAAGTCTACCTGAGCAAGTGCCCCATGGACCAGTGTCAGGGGAAGGCAGATGAGGAGTTTAAAAGCAGCCTGTAGGAAGGATAATCTCCAGAGTAACTTACTTTGGAGGGAATACCAGCTCTCTCGGCTTTATCCAGTCCAGTCACTGAAGCTTTGTTGGAGATAACAACAACAATGTGTGCAGAGCTGTTTGGGTTCCGAGTACTGTCGATTAGTGCTTGGAGATTTGATCCTGTAAAGGCACACGAGCCATTTTGAATAGGGGATAGCCAAGATTGGAATAAATCTCTTAAACACGAGTGGCAAAATATTTGAGGTTTTTAAAAGACTTCCACCCACTCAGGATATCTGATAACTTGTGAAAACATGTATACCTGACTCTGCAGAATAATAAGATAGGATCTAGTATGATATTAAAGATGCCTAATCAAGAATAAACTGCTTAATTCAAAAAAGGGAAATGGACCCTCTCAATAATAAACACTATAGCCCTTACAGCAACTCCCTTGCTTTATCCACTTTGGCCTAAACTGTACGGAAACCTCAAAAATGTATTTGTTAAAGCAATTATATTTCTGGGACTATATCCCTGAATATAGAGTCAGATATGTACTTAAGAATGTGTTGTGCTAGCGCAGAGGGGCTGCATCGAGGAGAAAATTCATCCAGGGGGCAATTTAGCGCCAACAAAACATACAGTACTCTTCAATTTCTTTAATCCCCCTCACAACCAAGCCCCGCCAATATGATCACAATCCTAACTCGAAAATCCTGCTAGACTGGAGTATACACAGCGGCATAGATGAGAGCTTTCAATATACGGAATTCAGGAAAGACAAACCCTCTCAGAATCAGTAATAGAAGTAATGATTCCAGGAGGGTAGGGGAAAGGATGGGGGCAGGAAGGAAAAACAGATAGGGATGATGGTTGAATAACACCCCCCCCCAACCCGGAACGTATACGATAGTACGTGAAGGGATACAATAGGGGAAGAGGAACTGATATCAAAAGGGTCCAGAAGAATGATAATGTTTAGAAATTGCTGACACCAACAATTGTACATGTCCGTTTGCTATAATGGATGTATAGATTGCTATATATAAGAGCCCCTAACAAAATGACTTATTAAAAAATGTGTTTTGTGTAAAACATTCAAAGCAACGTTACAGTTGTGGTTGGAAAAATGACATTATACTCACTTGAGAGAATATAATGGTCTTGTACTTTACTCATAAAGGTTAAGCATATTTTTAAAATTACAAATAACAATAAAAAAACCCTTGTAATTCAGGATTTTTCAACCACAAAGTCATGATATGAAAGAAATGGATTCTCCCTCTTTTCTAACTCTTCTAGTTATATTTAAGATTTTATATCTACAATCCTGATCGATACACCTTTGGGAGCTACTTCAAATGCATATAAAGATGCTGAAAAGACTACACTCCGTCATGATCTCCCCCGCACAACTCTGCGGAGGGCACTTCTGTAGCTCTTCAGGGAAGTGGAGACCCATCTCACCTGTTCCAGATATTAAGACAGCCACTCTTGCTTTTTTTGGTTGAACAGAGAGATGATTTTCCAAAACGCCATTCTCCAACGTGGACCCATTGATTTGCATGCTTTCAATCAGGTGCTTGACTTTCACACGAGGGGAACCTTCATTTTAAACAGAGCCACGAACAAGAAAATAACATCTGGGTATGAAAACAAGTAACAGAAAAGGATTCTGTGCAAACTTTGGAATCCTCTTATTTAATTCTGAAATCAAGATGTGTAAGGTTTGAATCCCTCGTTCAAACAGATTCCCTAGAGATGAAGTTACCACCGACTTCAATTAAGAGCTTGATAGCATACAATAATGGGGCCAAGGTGGTTCAGTGAAAGAACCCTTGCTTTCTACGTGGAAGAACCAAGTTCAATTCCTGGCTAACTGGATGGCAGCTAACAAGCAGCAAAATGTGGATATAGCACTCTTTCTTATTGTAATGTGAGTTAAAGGCCACGGAGCCAAGATCAGATTACCTTTCTGACATTTGTAGAACCTGCCTGTAAACGAAACCTATGCAGGTAAAGGAAAGGAAGTCAGATGCACACAAAGGCTCTGTAATCCTTTTTAGGTAATCTGAGTGGATTTTCTGTCACTTCCTCGCTATAGCTCTGATGGACAGAGCGTGCTTGTCAGGGCGGACACTAAATGCTCTCCTTAAATTGAGCTACCTCACACACAAAGCAGAGTTTGAGACGCCGCTGCATGCTGGAGGGTCACTTTGGGAAAGAGCATCCCAGCGAGACAATCAATGAGTATGTGACTACTGGTCACCGTTGTGAGTAACCAGGGCTTAATTCCACTCAGACATCCCCAGGACCGCTCTCTTCTGCTTTCAACTCTAAAAACTCACAGTGTCACAGAGTTGGTGGTCTTACAGTGACCCTCGAAGGACAGGATAAATCTATGAGAGTAGAAAGTTCCGTCTTTCTTCCTCTGAGCAGCTGGTGGTTTTGAACTGCTGACCTTGTGGATCACAGGCCAACTCACACTCACAACTAAGCTGCCAGCGTTCTGTCTCTAAAGTGTCCCCCCCCCCGCTCCCTGCCAACCAGATCTAACCTCTCTGGACAAGGGTTTATCTGTGAGGTACAGCTCCTTGCTCTTCTGGCATGTGTATAAGTGCTGGGAGTAAGGGACAGAAATGCGGGTTTCTGACACTGGAAACAGTTCGCAGGAGTAGAAAGCCTAATGTTTCTTCTACGGAGCAGCTGGTGGTTTTCTACTGCTGACCTCTTCCTGTTAGCAACCCGGCTGGTAACCACTAGGCGACCAGAGTTCCCACCTATGCAAACATGGCTGTTATAGCAATCAATGCTGTAGGAAAAGTGGGTAGAAAGCTTGAAAGGAGGGAAATGATGATATATTTAAGATTTTATAGCTAAAAACAAGCAAATAAGCAGTGATTACCTGCAGGACATACAACTACACTGCCAATCATCCAGGCTTCTTCCTTCTGCTGTTTAATCTCTCTCAGAATCTGCTCTGTCAGATCCTTGGGTACCACAAGGACAGCTCCAATCCCACAGTTAAATGTTCTGGCCATCTCTTCCTCAGAGAGATTCCCTTCGTGCTGCAACCACGAGAAGACCCTGGGGATACTCCAGGTCCGGGCATCTGAAAACGGGCAAGGGTTATTTGAATAATAAAACATGCACACATACAAAGCTTCAAACATTATAAGGAGGTACTGCTAGCTTAGAAGGGACACTGGTCTTTGAGAAGCCTTCTTTCATTGGCTCTCCGTGTGCCTTAGCCACTAAGAACCTTTTAATCATTACGCACGGCTCTATTCACAATGGAGGCTTCTGTGCTGTACCCATTAGCTAGGTCCTTAGAAACTTTAATATTCCTCCCAGTTCATTATTAATATAGCAGCATCTGAATTCTAGCAAGGGTTGCATGCCACCCTCCATGAATGTGTAGCTGGATCTTAGTGATGACCGAATGTGATCTAAGAATGTTGCAAGTTTGATTGCAACTTGCTGTGCTGTGACTGAGTCAGTCTCTGACTCATGACAAGAGTCTGCACAACAAAACAAAAGCCCGTCTGGTCCTATGTCAACCCCACGGTTAGTTACATATCGAATTGTTGGGTTCCTTACAATTCTCATTAGCTGTTTTTTAATAGTCGTTAAGTCTGTCTCCCTAGCTTGTCTTTAGCTTTGCTGAAACAGGTTCGGCATCATAGTAACATGCAAACCACCACCGAGAGACAGGTGGGGGCTGCCTGGTAGACAAAACTGGTAAGAAATGGAACCTGGGTCTCCTGAATGAAAACTTTACCATTGAATCAACAATTCTCTCAAGATGCAAAACAAAACAGCCTACAGACATGTTTACAAGAAATGTTTGTCTACCTACATAGTTAAAAGTCACTAAATATAAAAGGTTTAAGACCAGCACCCTGTCTCTTTAAGAAGATTTAAGTTGATCATGATAATTATATAAATTGTACATCCTCTATTACAAAACAAAGACATCTAAAAAGATGGTTCTGTGGAAAAAACCTCCACACACATGCAGAGAAGATTCTTGTATAACAGCAGAATTTAGGATTTATAAAAACAGTATTTATTTACATATTTAAGATGCTCTCAAGGGAAGTCAGCAAGTTTTTTTTTAATGCTCTAAAGTTGAAAGAATTTTCTTCCATAGTGCATGCATTTTATGTTTTTCCCTATCCTGTAGCCTGTCTCCTAGCTTTTTGCACTGGTCACATCTATGTTACAACTAAACTTTGACTTTTAAAAAATTTATTGCATTTTTTATTTTACAAAAATTCATAAAGGCAGTACATACAGTTTTCCAGGTGGAAAGAATCTTTAAAAAGCATCATACACCTATACACTTTTTCTACCATGATATTCATTTCCATTTTTACAAGTAGGAAATGCTCATTTTTAATGGCTGAACTAAGATTCAGCTAACAAAATGTTCACCATGCCATCAATTGTCAAAAGTGGGACTCGAGCAACAGCATAAACTACATAATGGTACAGCCACACCCTTCATCAAAAGCCAATCATTTTGATAGGGAGATGCAGATGACAGAGGACAGTAGCAAGAAAAACAGCAAATTACAAAACTCGGATCTCATTTACAGTAAAAAGAATGCTGAGTGGTCATGGCTTTTGTCTGTGTAGTTTCTATGTATGTACAGCTATAACTGAGTTTTAATTTTCATGCTGAAAATAATCCCTTAAATCCATTGTTAAAGTATGAATCACCGAAGGAAGCTTAGTAGGCGATGAGTGTCCTATTTTTATTAACTCAAAACAACAGGGGCTCGATACAATCAATAGTTTCTATTGGTCTAGAACAAAAGAGGGAAACCAAACACTCAAAGAAATCAGTTTACAGGACCAAGTGTCTACTTAAGTTACTATGGTCTTATGACCCAGCAATCCCCCTACTGGGTACATAGCCGGAAGAGGCAAGAATCAAACCCCGGCCAGACATCTGTGCCCCAATGTTCATTGCGGCACAGTTCACAATTGCAAGTTGTTGGAAACAACCTAAATTTCCATCAACAGATGAATGGATCAAAAAACTGTGTTTCACACATACAATGTAGCACTACGCATCCCTAAAACGCAGTGACGGATGCATGAAGCTCACTGCTGCATGCGAAGAACTGGAGGAAATTATGCTAAGCAAAGTAAGCCAAGCACAAAAAGACAAGTATAACATGAGTCTACTGAGGTAAGCTTAAAAAATGGGGCACAGGGCATAAGCTACTATGTACATTCCTGGGGTGAGGCCCAGGTACTTTGGCAGGGGCCAAACCCAATCCAGGGATACATATGGCAGCCAACTAAAAAGGAGTGGGGGAAAAAAGAGACATGGTGGGGGGAGCAGGGCACTAACCCACCAAAGGGGAGGGTATTGTTTTTATCTCCACAGGAGAGGGACAGAGACCAGCCTTCGACCCAGTGCATCAACATGAATACAACATACCAACATGTAGCAGGCAATCAAGAGAGGGGGCTGGTCCCAATCTCAACTATGTGCACCCCCTCCTCCCCCCACCCAGAAGAATCCACTTCAGAGAACAGCACTGAACCTACAGCTTGGGGAGAGGGACATGTCTGATCAGAGCACACAGGAGAAACAAAGAGGGACGGAAAATGAGTGGAACACATCCTGGTCTACTAAACTCCAAGGACCCTATTCCTGCTCAGAGCAGATAATGCACAGAGAGGACCATAGGACCGGCCCTACCATGAGAAATGACGTCCCCACTGAACCATAGAGCTACAGGGACAACACTGGAGACAGTACGGGAATCATGCCTGATCTGACCCTAATACATTGGGACGAAACAGTTAAGGGCATGACAACAGAGCAGCAAAGGGAGCAAAGTGATTATTAGTTCCTAGGGAATACCAAAAATAGACTGGGGACAGAGTGTGGCACCCCATCAGACTCCACTGGGAAACACTCCTAAAGGTCAAAAAACAGGCCTGGAACTATTTATAGGTTTTTCCTTTTTTGTCATTGGCTTTCTTTTTGTTATTGATTTGCTTGGCTTTGCCTGGTTTTTGTGCTTACTAATGTCTCTGCAATGTCTACCTAGATAAGATAGGAGGGAAAAACAATTCAGAGAAGAAAACAATGGTCCCAATGGTTCCAGGGTGATATGGGAGAAAGTGAAGGGAGGGGTTGTGTGTCCAACCAGCCCAGGGACAAGGGAACAAGTGAACTAAAATCAATGGGGCGAAGGGTATAAGAGGACTAGTGGGGCCTAATCAAGGGCAATGTATGGAGGCTGAACATGATAGTGGGACAAGAGGAAAGTAAAAGGAAATAGAGTTAAGAACTAGGAGGCAAAGGGCATTTATAAAGGTCTAAATACAGGCATGTACACATGCAAATATATTCATGAACGACAGGGAAATAGATCTATGTACTTAGATTTATATGATAAGTATTAAGGTAGCAGATGGACATTAGGCCTCTACTCAAGTACTCCCTCAACACAATAACACTTTGTTTTAATAAACCAGCTTTCTTTGATGCTCAGCTTCGCCACATGATCACTTAAGACAAAATAGGTACATAAGCAAATGTGGTGAAGAAAGCTGATGGTGCCCAGTTATCAAAAGATATAGTATCTGGGGTTTTAAAAGCTTGAAGATAAACAAGCGGTCATCAAGTTGAGCAGCAACAAAGTCCACATGGAAGAAGCACACCAGCTTGTATGATCAGGAGGTGTTGATGGGATTAGGTATCAGGCATCAAAGACCCAAACCAAAATCATACCAATGTTAATGGTAGGGTTGGGTGGGTGTGGAGTGGAGTGTAGAAAATTAGACATCCCCTTAACAAGTCGGTCAGGATGCTGTATAGCAACAATGAAACATAAAACTTTCCTCTAGTTTTTTAATGCTCCCCCTACTCCCTATCATGACCTCAATTTTACCTTGCCCGAAACACAGGGAATCCAGGCTGGATAAATCCCTCAGGACCAATAATGAGAATAGAGATACTGGGCGAATAAGGAGAAGGCAGGGGGAGAAACGGAGAATCGATCATAAGGATTGACATATGACCCCCCACAGGGACGAACAACAGAAAAGTGGGTGAAGGGACACAGAGGACAATGTAATATATGAAAGCAATAATCTATAAATTATCAAGGGTTAAAAAAAATTATCAAGGGTTGATGAGGGATTGGAAAAAAATGAGCTGACATCAAGAGCCAAAGTAGAAAGAAAATGCTTTGAGGATGATGGCAACATATGTCAAATGTGTTTGACACAATGGATGACTGCATGAATTGTGCGAAGAGCTCCAAGAGCCCCCAATAAAAGTATTTAATTAAAAAAAAAGTTACAGCCTCACCTATAGAGAGGCCAGAACTAGATGGTGCTTGATACATTTCCAGGGCTTTAATAGATAGCAACTGCTGAATACAGAGGACTGGTCTGAAATGGAACCCCCTCCCCCTTCCCCACCACACTGACTTTATTAGCACCCCTGAAAAGTCCTCTACATTTTGAACTGAGACCATTCCTGTAGGTCATCTTTCAACTATGTAACAGATTGACTCAGAACAAATAATATCATCTACAAGGACTTGGCTTCTTTTATAGTAACACACAAATGAACAATTTCCCAATAAAACACTGAACGTCTATGAGACCAAAGAGTCAACATTTACCCTAAAGCAAATATTGTCTCTAAAAATTACATTAAATTTCCCCCCTATTATCTTGAAATTAAACTTTCTCACATAGAACTTGAAGCTCTGTCATGAGAAGGTCATAGGAGAGGTGGCAGGAATAACTGAAAGTAATAGCCAGAACAGAGATAGGATAATGTTGTCGCAATGCGGAAAAAATAACCAATGTCACGGAACAATCTGTCGCTGGTGCTGTCACAGCAGTTTCACCTCATTGCTGAGTCCTCCTGTGCCACCCCCATAATTATTTTATTTCAGGTGACTGTTGCACCCGTGTCAATCCAGCTCCTTGAAGGCCACCCTCTTTGTGGTGAGCCTGTTATCCATCAAGCATGATGTCCTTCTCTTGGGACTGGCCCTTCCTGATAGCATGTCGATAGTCTTGCTATCCTTTCTTTTAAGAGGCATTTTGGTTGTACTACTTCTAAGACAAATTTGTTCATGTTCTTTCTGGCACTCCATGTTAAAATCGGTCTTCTTAGTCAATACTCTAAACCATAAGTATTAATTCTTCTTTGGCCTTCCTTATTACTCAATTAATGCATTTATATGAGGTGATCCAAAATACCATGGTATAGGTCAGGCATACCTTAGTCCCCAAATGATGTCTTTATTCAAAGTGTTAAGTCATTTGACTTCTTGACTGCTGTTCCCATGACACTGGTAATGGATCCAAAGTGAAACCTTTGGCAACTTTAATCATTTCTGAAATGAGCCAGTCAGGGTGCAGTATAGATAAACCACACAACTTTCTTCTAGTTCTTTGGTGCTTCCTTTCCCCCACTATCGTGACCTCAATTCTACCTAAGATTAGAGCAGAACAAGCACACTTCTATAGACAAGAGCCCACGACACAGGGAACCCAGGATAGATACTTCCCCCCGCCGGGGCCAACAATGCAAACAGAGATACCAGGGGGATGTGGGGAGAAAGGGAAAATTGATCACAAGGATCAACCTATAACCCACCCCCTAAGGGGGACGAACGGAAAAGTGGGTGACGATGTAAGATATGAAAATAATGATCTATAACTTATCAAGGGTATGGATTGTGGTAAGAGTTGTTTGAGTCCCTAATAAAATGTAAAAGAAGAGAAAAAAATGATTAGGGCAAAGACTGTACAGATGTGCTTTATACAATTGATGTATGTATATGTATGAACTGTGAAAAGAATTGTATCAGCCCCAATAAATTGTTAAAAAAAAAAAAACTTATCAAGGGTTTGTGAGGGAGGGTGGGGGAGAAATGGGGAGCTGATATCAGGGGCTCAGGTGGGAGAATACTTTGAAAATGCTGATGGCAGCAGATGTGCAAATGTGCTCGACACACTGGATGAATGTATGGACTGTGATAAATGATGAATTTTCAATAAAAGTATTTAAAAAGTGGTCTAAATGATTGTATAGCTTTTGGATATTAGACTATTATATATGAATTATATGCCAATAATAGTTTGTTAATCATTTTATTGGGGATTCGTACAACTCATCACAATCCATACATCCACCCATTAGGTAAAGCACATTTGTAGCCATCATCATTCTCAAAACATTTGCTTCCTACTTGAGCCTCTGGTATCAGCAATTTTTTCCCCTCCCTCCCCACACCTTGAAAATTTCTGAATTATTTTGTCCTGTTTTACACTGTCCAACTTCTCCCTTCACCCACTTTTCTGTTGTCTGTTCCCCAATGAGGAGGTTCTATGTAGATCTTCGTGATCGGTTCCCCCTTTCTACCCCACCTTCCCTCCACCTCCTGGTATTGTCACTCTCACCACTGGTCCTGAGAGGTTCATCTGTCCTGGATTCCCTGTATTTCCAGTTCCTATCTGTACCAGTGTACATCCTCTGGTCTAGTCAGATTTGTAAGGCAGAATTGGGATCATGATAGTGGGGGATAGCATTTAAGAACTAGAGGAAAGTTGTATGTTTCATTGGTGCTACACTACACCGATTGGCTCCTCTCCTCCCTGCGACCCTTCTGTAAGGGATGTGCAGTTGCCTACAGATGGGCTTTGGGTTCCCACTCTGTACTCCCCCTCATTCACAATGATTTTTCTCCTCCTTTGATGCCTGATATCTGATCCCTTCAACACCTTGTGATCACACAGGCTGGTGTGCTTCCATGTGGGCTTTACTGCTTCTGAGCTAGATGGCCGCTTGTTTACCTTCAAGCCCCCAGTTGCTGTATATATAACTTTTTTTGGGTAGCCATTTTTGGAAACCATCAACTTTCTTCACACTTGCTTATGCACCCATTTGTCTTCAGTGATCATGTAGGGAAGGTGAGCATCATGGCATGCCAGTTTAATAGAAGTGTTCTTGCATCAAGGGAGTATCTGAGAGGAGGCCCAATGTCCATCTGCTACCTTAATACTTAACCTATAAATATATGCACATAGATCTATTTACCCATCATGTATACATATATTTACATATGTACATGCCTTTATTTAGACCTCTAACTAGGCCCTTTGCCGCCTAGTTCTTTCCTCTATTTCCTTTTACTTTCCTCTTTTCCCACTATCACGCTCAGCCTTCATTTGGGTTTCACTAATTCCTCTCGGGTACACCAATAAAAGTTTGTTTGTTTTTTTTAAAAAAAATATGGAACGCTTCACGAATTTGCGTGTCATCCTTGAGCAGGGGCCATGCTAATCTTCTCTGTATCGCTCCAATTTTAGTATATGTGCCGCCGAAGCAAGCACAAAAGTTTTAAAAGAAAATAAAAACTTTAATCGTTTCTAAATTTCCCACAATGCTGAGGATTTTTGTTTGATGTGGACTTGTAATCTACATTGAAGGTGTTCTTGATCATTAATAAGTGCTTCAAGTCCTCTTTCAGAAAGGTTGTGCTATCTGCATATTGTAATTGTTAATGGGCTTTCCCATCCGGTCCTGATGCCATATCCTTTTTAAATTAAAAAAAATCATTTTATTGGGGGCTCATACAATTCTTATCACAATCCAAACATACAGCCATTGTGTCAAGCACATATGTACGTTTGTTGCCATCGTCATTCTCCAAACATTTGCCTTCTACTTGAGGCCTTAATATTGGCTGCTCATTTCCCCCTTCACTCCCTCCTACCTCATGAACCCTTCATAATTGATAAATTATTATTACTGTCATGTTACACTGTCCGACGTCTCCCCCTGCCCTCTTCTCTGCTGTCCATTCCCAAGGGAGGCGGCTGTACATAGATTCTTGTAATCAGTTCCCTTTTAAAATTTTTTATAAATAATTTTACTAGTGCTTTTACAGTCTATACATCCATTGTTCAAGGATCTTTGTAAATGTGTTGCCATCATCGTTTTCAAAACATTTTTTTCTTTTTTTTAATAGTCAAGTGCAGTAGTGAGGGGGGTAGACAAATAGGTCCATCAGTAATTGATTGTAAGCAACTGTTGTGAGATCTCACTACCTTTGGATCACCCATCAAAACATTTTTTCTACCTGAGTCCTAGCCATGTTCTTTTTCGTAGAATCTAGCAAACACAAACCAAATTTGTATTTTATTTACTCACCAGCAGGTGCTGTGGTTGAGTGCTGATGAGGATTTCATGGAATTGCAATCTTGAAAACTCACAGGGATAGCTTTACCCTGTCCTATAGGGCCACTAGGTGTCAGAATTGACTCTATGGCAGTGAGGTTTTTTAGTTTTTATACAAATTAAGTAAGCATGGTGAAAAGATACAACCCTGTTGCAAGCTTTTCTAGCCGCTAAACCACTTATTAACCCCTTGTTTTGTTCAAATGGCTGCCAGGTGGTCTATGTAATGGGTCTGCACAAGCACAATTAAGTGTTTAGGATCGGCCCAGTCTTTGTAGTCAATAAGACAAGCAAACATTGCTTTTCTGCTATTCTCTTTCAGCCATAACCCAGTTAATGTCAACCTATCCCCCCTTGTTGCACCTCCTCTTCTCAATCCAGCTTGAATTTCAAGCTGTTGGTATACTATAATTAATTTTTGATCATTTTCAGCAAAATTTTACTTGCTTGTGACAATAATGATATTGATGGATAAATTCTGTTGGGCTACCTTTCTTTGGAATGGGAAGACGTAAAGCTCTCTTTGAGTGAGCTATCTTTGAAACTCCTTGTTGAAAGGTCAATTTCTGAAGCTTTGTTTTCAGCTAATGTCTCAGTGCAGCTTCTTGAGCCAGACGAATGCCAACCAATTCTTTTTGGGACAGCGACTCTGCTTAACACTGTGCTACTCAGATGCACTCACGGGCACCCGAGCTACTACTCTCTCAGCACCGATCCCTGCACTTTCCTAGTCCAACTGATCACCCGTCAAATGTTTTTTTCCTGTCTCTGCCTCAAAAATACCTCTACTTTGGGCGAAAAGCCACATAACGAGCTTCACCTTTACTGTGCTCTCATTGCTGCTTTCTCATTCTGGTTTCTACTCTCTCCTAGGCTCACTCCAACTCTAGATCGGCTTAGCTCACTGAGCCCTTAATATAAAAGTTACTTTATTCAAATTGTCTCCGTCTCTACTTTACTTAGCTACTGTTTATTGGCTGACTATGAGAGTTATGAAGAGTATGCACACTGTTACAGATAAGAGCCTGCAACACAGGGAACCCAGGATAGATAAACCCTTCAGGGCCAACAAGGAGAGCAGAGATACCAGGAGGATTAGGGCAGGGTGGGCGGAGAACGGAGGAACCGATCACAGAGATCAATCTAGAGAGACCGCCCTCCCCCCAAGGGGGACGAATAATGGAGAAGTGGGTGAGAAGGCTTTGAAAATGATGATCACGGCACATGTGCAAACATGCTCGACACACTGGATCAATGTGTGTATGGACTGTGATAAGAGTCCCCAATATAAAAAAAAATCCCTAATAAAAGTATCAAAAACAAACAAAAAACCAGGCAAACAAAATAACTGGTGGAACAAAACTGTCCCGTAATTTTTGCCGTGTGCTCAAGTCACAACTCCCCTTTTCCTTTTATCACCAAGTGTGGTCAACAGGAGTCCCGTTTAGGCTCTATGTCAGTCACATATGTCACAAGGTGACTTGTGTATCTTGAAATCCTTCCTTGGGCCTCATGATGAACTTTTACATGGTTTACCCTACTGACTGTCCTTTTTAGTAGCCCTACCTCTTGCTACCTTTGAAACTGACAAAATACCAAAGAACAGCCTTTCAGTTCCCTTCACTGTTAGCTTTAATTACTACTATGTGTATCTGACTTAGGATTTTCATTCGGATCTCTCGTAAAACAAAGAATTAGAGATTTAAAATACTGTAGTCTTACTTGATACTCCAAACCTATTTTTTCTTGCTATGCTATGGATATTAACTATCTATTTACTTACGTAACCAAAGACTTGTGCTTCTACTCCTTGTCGTGCATGTCTAGGCATGCATTAATTCTCTTGTCTACCCTCTCTATGTCGTGGCCCAGGCCCTCCTGATCTCCCACATAGACTACTTATTAGCTACTATTTCCTCTGGAATGTCATGACTGAGCTTAAGTTTACCTACCCTTTTGAAAGATCTCTAATAGTACTTTATCTTTAATGAACTCAATTAACAGGAGAGAATTTCATATCTTATAAGAATTTTCCAGGCATAAGTCTATATGCGTTATGTATAATTTTCTCTTACAATGCATTTTTCCCCTAATAGTTTTCTGAACAAAATTACTTTATAATGATCTTACCTAAATCCACCCCAAATTTTGCAGGGAGGACTCTTGGAATGTTTTCTAGCAAACCTCCTCCAGTAATATGGGCAAAGGCCTTGACATGTCCTGAACGTAGGACAGGCAAAAGTGTCTGGCTGTAGATTCTGGTTGGAGTTAGAAGTAGCTGTCCTGTATATGGAAGCGAGTAGGGGAAAAAACAAAAACAAAGCTTATAAAGATAACACCCAGACACACAGACAGTTCTGATGCAGACAAATTGCAATCTCTCACAGAAACTCTAATACCATAAGATGCGGCAAAACCATAAAATATTATTAAATCAACAGAGACTACTGCCAGTAAGCTGTTGCTTAGACATTTCCAATTAGGAGAGTTTACATGTGAACAAATTTACCTAAAGTCTGGTCCCCACAACCTTTTGGTGCTGGAGATGAGTACTGGAGAGAAGAGTTTGCCACAATTTTCCTTACAAGGCTAAACCCATTGCTATGGACCCCAGATGAAGCTATTCCAAGGACTGCGTCGCCTTCAGTTATTCTGTCCAGGTGTGGAAGTTTCTGGTCCCGCTCCATGGCTCCAACAGCAAACCCAGCTAGGTCATACTCTCCAGGAGCATACATGCCAGGCATTTCGGCAGTTTCACCTCCTAGTAAGAGAGGAACACAGGAGCAAAGAAACCACTTAATTTCCACAAATAGCAAGATAATAAGGTACTACTCTCTCTTAAGAATGTGTGTAGCTGCCAAACCTCATCCAATGTTGACTACAATATTTCAAGTCATTTAGTTTCAGATTCTTTAAAGACCAGACACCAATTGTATCATAGGAGATGGATGTGAAGGCAATTTTTGGCTTTTGGATAGACATGGCCACAAAAATAGAAACATAAGCTATGGTGCTTGGATCAAACTGACCTAGTGACAAATTGTTCACGAGGTAAGAATAATCTGAAAAAGTTGAAGATGGTGGCACGAACTTGAAGAATGTCATCAATGTCATTAACTGTGTGTCTAACAATCATTGATTAGGTATTAAGTCCTGTGGGGTGTATTCAGAACAACAAAAACTTTTTGAAAAGTGATAGTTCAGTTTTTTGGCCAACCTATAAAATCATGATTAACTCCTTTGCTGGAAGACCAAATCAAATACAAATGCACCACCATTAAGTGACTCCTGGTCACGGTGACTTTGCCCCGGAGATGTGGAGACTGTAACTCTCTAAGGGAGCGGGGAGCCCCATCTTTCTCCAGAGGAGGGCTCGGTGGTTTCAAACGGCAGACTTTGCAGACCACAGCCTAAGTCATAACAAATATGCCATCACGAGCGGAAAGCCTCATCTTCTACCTTGGAATGACTAATGGTTTTGAAATACTCCCAATCACTACACCATAGGGCTGTCAGACCAGTAAGGAGTACATAGTCCTTAGACCCAGCTGTTGAGGGAGCTGCCGTGAAAGGTGGCCAAAGATGAGGAGATAAAGCCTGCCTTACAGGTTAAGGGTCTAGGTCTGTAGGCAAGCCCTTGAGTAGGGGTTTGGGCATGAGGGTGTAAGATTCCTTTGGGTAATATTACCTATGTTTTACTCGCTTCATCTTCTGGTGTACAATGTTTCTTGCTAGCCATATTAGTAATGATCACCTCTATGCTAAAATCCACTCAAGAAAGGAGGCACATGGTAGAAAAGGGCGCGTAATACCAAGGAGGGCACATCCAGCCTTTCCACAAGCTTTAGCGACACCAGCGACAACAGCTTCTGCGGTCTCCAGATCAAGCTTCCCACAGGAGAAGTAGTCCAGGAAGAAGAGGGGCTCTGCTCCTTGTGCCAGAATATCATTCACACACATCGCAACTAGATCTTGACCAATCGTATCATGTTTATTGCACAGCTGGGCAATCTACAGAAAAACAAGAGAATAAACAACAAAGTGTGTTATGGCAACTTCTCAGATGATGTTAACAAACACCGATGATGTTGGGACTAGCAGTCTTAACACCTAGAGATAACACACTAAAGACAGAATCAGATGTACAGTACATTTTTGACTCCTGGTGATTCCTAATAATCTGTTTGGCTCTAAGAACATATATTTATCCCCTAAAATATCTTCCCCATGCAGACATAGTCTCCACAATACTGTGCTGTTGCTGTTTGAAATATATACATTTTAGCCATGTTATAGTTTCTTACTCTAGATTTTTTAGCACATCTGTTAAAAGGGAGAAAATATGTCTCTGACATAGGAAATTCTCTCTTATGCTTCAGAAGGGCTTTTATTCACAAAGGTGTCTGATTACCTTCAGCTTAGTTCCAACACCATCGGTTCCAGAAGCCAGAAGAGGATCTTTGAAACCAGCTGCTTTCAAATCAAAAAGACCAGCAAATCCCCCAAGATCAACTTCACACCCTGTTGGAAAAGAAATTACACAGAAACGTAATACTTCTTCATGAAACAAAACATGCCTTTCCTAAGAATAGCTACAAAGGCACCATGTTCTCAAAGAACTAATTAATACAGAAGCAGCATGCACATTCGTAAACATCATGGGTAAGAAACGTTTGCCTAGAGAGAGAGACAAGAGGGAAGGAACACCATGAGTATGGCCGACACAGGGTGGGCACTCACAGGAGCCACATATGACACGGTTGGTTCCCTTAAATACAAAGTTCAAGTCCATTCACAATGCCAGTCAAATTTCATGCATTAGTTAAATCAGGATCTTGCTTACCTGGTCTGGAGGTGGCTTTTGCAAAAGGTTTAATTTTTTTGACCAGCGTATTTCCAGCTGCAATATCTATCCCAGACTCTTTGTAAGTCAGACCCCTAAAAACAGAACACAGCCAGTAAAACATAAATATTAAGGAATATTATCCTAATCTTAAAAAAATAATCAACGTTTGGGCCTAAGCTACAGATTCTGATTTAAATGAATAGGATAGGTCTTGAGATCTGAACGATGTTTAAAGTTTCCTTCAAGAAACTCAGTTCCATTGAAAAATACTTTTCAAACTCTATCCTATCAAACATTTCTTCTAGTAGTTTTCCACTGACTGTTATCAACATGTGAAAGTCTGTGTTCATCAGAAGTCCCTTCTAGGATTGGAAGTTAAAAACTTAGCAAGTATATCGCCTCTACATAGCAACCTGACAGAACCTGGCGGAAACAGCGGAGGGCGAAAGGCTTCGAGCCACAGAGGAGGTCCCAGTGTGCGTGGTTAGGCCTGCGGAGGGATGCTTGGACTCCCAAAAGAAGATACAATGGGCATGAGAATAAGCATGTGAAGTTTCTTAATAAACCAAAATTGACCCCAGGACTGAGTCCTGAAGTCACTACTCCTGCTACCCCATCTGGCCTGAAGGTGGTCAGCCAGGCCTTTCCAAAACAGCCAAACGCAACCTGAAGCGGAAGAGGAGGCGGCAGCAACAAGAGATGGGAGAGGCAGAGGCCTTGGGCCGGACTCTTGAAAGGATGTCCCTGGGCGAGACCGCCCCACTCCCCAGTGCTCTGCAAGGCTTCCATGCAGTCCCTACAGCCCTTCTGACCAGCCTGACTCCGCTGCCACCACAGAAAGCCAGGAAGATAAAGAATCTGCAGCAGCAGATCCAGGCTGCGGAGATTAGTCAGCCGAGCAAGGAGCAGCTGGCAAGGAGGGCACAGGAGGAGGAGCCAGGGGACTTGGAGTCAGGTCTGTGAGGCCTGTGGAGAATAGCAAACAGACTGAAAGAACAAACCACTGGGCTCCCTGGGGTCGAGGGACGTGGACGGCAGCAGTCAGGAAGGGCACCCTCAAACTGGTGCATTTCCACTTCTTGCTGCCCAGCTCTGTCCTCCCAGAGTCTAGTCTCGTCTTCATTTCATCCCTTTACCGCCACCCCATACCTGTTTTTGGACTTTGTCCCTCCCACCCCCCAATGTTCAAAATCTGTAACTGCTCCACTGTACCTTTACTGCTGGGTATTTTGTTTAACAGAAAATTGGGTGAGCGGAAATCTGTTGGGAGAGCTGAGACTGGGGGTAGGGGGACTACGCCCAAGTCTGGGAGCCTTGGTTCCTGTTCAGTGTTTAGGCATTGTCTCCCTCTCCATCAGCCCTCACCTCTGCCTTTCCACCCACCCCCCAAAAAAGAATGAGAATAAACTCATAGGCATGTCAAAAAATCCCCAAAATCTCTTCTAAAAGCCTTTCTCACAATACAATGACACTTGGCCATAATCCTCTGTTCAATTTTGCTATGGGTACTCACTGCCATAAAGCTGATGCTGACTCCTGACAACCCTATAGAACAGGGTAGAACCGCCCCTGTGATTTTCCAAGATTTACTCTTTATGGGACTAGAAAGCCCAGGAGAAAGTTGCTGCCGATTGTGAACTGCTAACCTTAGAGCTGCAGCCAAAGACATAACCACCACACCAGGGGACCTTTGATATGGGAAGGAGTGCAAAATGGACAAAACGGGGGTTATGAAAAATCTACAATGAAATCTCTAAATCCATAAACTGAGTTCTTATCGCAGTGGCAGATAAACATGAAGGGCCTCAAAATGTGCGAAAATTCAAATTTCCAAGAACCTTTGGAAGACTCCTGTTTTCCTTGTAAATGACAGGAAGGAATAAGGTAAAAAAGTTAAGCTAAGCTAATGATATTCAATGCATAATTCCACTTGAACGTGCATAAAGTCATTCTACTGGAGAGATATATTTAAAAATCGAGTTCTTGAACATCACTGTGAATTCAGTAAAGACCTGTATAATCTACAAAATGAACAAATGTGAAATCTTATTAGAAGAAAGGATACCAGGGCACAACTAGAGTTCAGAAAGTTAACTGCAATAAAGTGAGTAAACCGAGGCCATCTTAGGTAAAATGCAAGTCCTCCTGGCTTGAAACTAAAATTCTCTGTAATTACTGGCATTTTGTCCTTTTATTTTCCTCATCTTTAAGCTTATCCAACAGAAATAAGGCTGACGTCTCTTGAAACATGTCATTTCTATGGCATCTAATAAAATAAAAAGAATTTGAACATGGCGCCTCAAAGTTCTTGATTCTAAAAAGTATTCCAGTACAGCTTGCATCAAGACATTGCTAATGCCCCAATTTTTCCTAACATATCCATTAACCAATGGTATACTCAATGAACAGTACTCAATAAGTATTTAATAAATCAAAACACCCACACATAATTAATATTTTATTGATTTTGACAAGGGAATTACTGTACATGGCAATATATCTATTATCAAAAAGGGTTAAAAAAATTTTCAGTAATAAAGTGACTAAATAAACCTACCAAAATGCACAATATAATCAAGTTACAAAAGTTAGATGACCAAAACTCCCAGGATACCTTAAATTCTTGACAAAAACAGTTAAGTATAATTAAAGCACATCAATAATTTTCAAGCTCATGTCAGTAGGACAAAGAAAAGTCCTTAGGATCATTATTTAGGTAAACTTTTCAGACATAAGGCGCTATCTCTTCGCATGCTGTAACCAGTTATAGTTCAAACTAAATGTAAAGACTTGATGCGTGCATGGAAAGAGAAGAACACAGAAGAGCGTAGTATGTGCCATCAATGGGATCTTCCACACGGGCAGTCAGGCAGCTCTAAATCTGCTATAACCACCTCTGAGAGAGATTTTTACCTGCGCTGTTGGAGGAAGGCAATGGCACGATAGCCTATGTCCTTCCTATAAATGGCTCCCTCAAACTTTATAGTAGCCAGTCCCTTCTTGGCTTCTTCAAGTGCCGACAGGAGATTGTCCTGGATGGCTGTTATTGTAAGGACTCTTCCCCCATTTGTCACCACTTTGCCGTCTTTCAAGGCAGTGCCTGCTTGGAACACCTTCAGTCCCAATGCATGAGCCTCTGGAAACCCTGTGAAAGAGCACATGTGTCCTGTTAACAGGTGTCTCAATTATTTTACCCTTGTGGCTTTCAAAAGTTCCCTTTCAAGTCCTTTATTTCATCAAAACCCAGCTTCATCAGAAGGTAGGGATTATTGTAAAACCAAACCCACACACCAGCAGAATTGACTATGGCAACCCATCAGGCAGAGCACAACCTCCCTCCACAGGGTTTTCAAGCCAGCCAATCTCGGAAGCCAGCAGCCACATCTCTGTCCTGCAGAGTGGCTCAGTGGAGCAGTTAGTGGGATCGAACCATTCCCCTTTTGGTTTGTAGCTGGATGCTTAACCAGCACATGGCCAGAGCTCCTGGAATTAATCCAACACAACAATTACATAAAATGACCCCTTTGCTGCGGTTCTACTCTAGGGTGATAACTAAAGGGACTAAAAAAGGAGACACGAATGCTTGGAACAGTTAATAATTAAAACACACCCTGCATTTGACCACATCTACTTTTCACTGAAGTCCCGTAGCACTGTCAGGGAAGGATGGGAATGTCAGCCTCAGAAAGTTGGAAGCTGGAACTCACTAAACGCCTGTCAGAGCAAGGTGAGAATGTCTGTTCCCAAACAGACCGACAGCCCGAGAAACCCGGAGAGAGGGTCCCCGCTAAGTGAGAATCCATTCGACGGCACTGAGGTAGTTTTAGTTATAATTTTCACTTCAAAGAGAACTTATTCTAACTAATCCTTCCCTAAATGTGTACACTGCAAAATTTTAATGCAGATTTGACTTAAGCTAAATGTAGGATAACTGAACTTCACTTTCTTTTTAAATATTTTGAAGCTCTGAGCTAACATTTTACTAAAAACATCAGAATATACTTTCTTGCAGTGCCTTCAGAAATGGTGCATCCCCCCCAAGGAAATATGAAAACAAAACCCCCCCAAAACTGAAAAAAAAAAAAAAAAACCCTGCAAGAACACAGTGGTTTACACAAAGAACTCCGCAAGGCCGTATCCGTGATCATCCGGAGACTGTGTTAATGAAGGAAGACCGCTCTGTAAACACCTTTTTGGGGACGTGAAAGCACACCCAGATGATAAGCAATGTGGCTGTGTTACAGACACCTCCCAGCTGGGAGATTACTTCAGGCCCTTAGACACGATTGCTTACTCTATTGCTCCCTGATATGTACCTGTGATCTCCACACCTTTGGCGTAGTCTCCAGGATAACCTTTACTTGCCATGACAACAGTGATAGCAAACTGGTTTTCCAACCACACAGGCAGAGCTGTGCACAGCAGGCCATCTAAGGTGGACTGGATCACTTCATAAAGATCACTTTTAAGAAGGGGGAGGATTACCTGCACAAACACAGTCAAAATAGCAATTGAGAAATATTCTAGTTTTCCTTAATTATTGAATTCACTGGGATACTAGGTTGAACTGACAAACATTTCTCTAGGCAATCATTTCCAGGGTGATAAATCCTGCAAAGAATCCAACAGTATTCTTCCATATATTAAAACCTACATTTGTTATTTTTAATTGTGTACATAATATGTTACGGTTACCCACCTCACACTCTGGATCACCAAAGCGGCAATTAAACTCCAGCACTTTTGGACCATCTTTGGTGAGCATTATACCAGCATACAGAACACCTTTATTTCAAAAGAAAGAGGACATAAAAAGGAAATCTGTTACGAAGATTTTTTTCAAGTTGCTATAGCAAACATCACAACAACGGTCAGTTAAAAAAAGAGCGGGAATGAACAGTCTTGCCAAGGCATATGCTTTCTCTATAAGCAACGTCTATAGCTATATACATGTTCTTACCTGTGTAAGGTGTAGCTTCCTGCCGCATGCCATCCACTGTCCTCTGAAGAATAGTATTTTTAATTTTCAATAACAGATCCTTCGAAACCTGGGACGTAAACAAGTACATTCAGTCAATATTAAAAACAAAAAGAAATACATCTTAAGTGTTATGACAACTCTTCTTGACTCACTGATTGAGATGTGGGAGGCCTCCAGATTCAGTAAGTTTAAGAATCCTCACAACTGTGCTATCACGTGCGGGGGTTCAAAGCTTATTTTCACAGTTAAGAGAAAGAAGTGTTGCGAGGGAAAACATTCCACACAGAAACCATACAGCTAAGGGGAGCACTTTCTCTGTGCCTCCAGGGCCTAAGGGTGCACATAGCCACACAGCCTTTATTCAGCAATGAACTGACTGACTTTTATATCATCACCCAGCACCATACTGCAGATTTTCAAATGCAAAAATCTCTAGTAAAGCTTACTCAGTAGAGTTTTCTGAATTCTATGCATGACAAGGGGGAAAAAAAGCCTTCCCACCAGGAGGCTTTTATATCCATACAGTGAATTCTATGCACAGGTCACAAAATGCACACAAGAGCCAAGGTTTACAAACTGCCAAAATGAAAATGGATAGATCATATACTGAAATCACAATTACAAAATAGTAGCTTCAAAATAGTAGCTCATATAACCTGAAAACAAAAAGGTTTTGCAAGGCTTGTTTTTAATCTTTTAAAGGGAAATGTTTCAAAATCCAGTTATTAAAGTGAGTTTTTGAAATGCTCATTTAATGATAATATATAGCAAAACAATGTTTAATTGTGAGTGACTTACAAAAAAAATTTCTGAAGCACATTTTATCCTTATGATGCAGTAGGACCAGAAAAAATTAAGTTCCAATTATGTTTTAGATTTATCTCATACACACACACACACACAAACACACACCCCCACTCACTCTCGGTCTAGGTTTTATCACACACAGTTACACTCTTTCTCTCTCACACGGGTCTAGGTGTTCTCTAAGGATGACCAGAAGAGAATTTGCAACCCCTTGGTTAAAAACAGATTGTAGGGAAGAGCGCTAGGAGGTTCCGCTCAACAGGCTTCCTTAGGATAATAGTTGTTTCACACACAGGACCATCAAACACTACAATGATTCTCCATGAAGCCAGATCAGAATAGATCATTTGCATTTAATAGAAAAACCAACTTATTGATTAGATATAATTTACAAAGAGCCAAAACAACACAGGAAGAAAAGCAATAGCCAAGTGATCTTTGAAAAGACAAATTATTACTGAAATTCAGCTGAGCCTCTGTGAAGTACCTGAGGTGCTGGACAATAGGCTCCCATACCCCCAGTGTTGGGGCCCAGATCTCCATCCAATAATCGCTTATGGTCCTGTGCTGGGGGCATGGGGGCCACAGTTCTTCCATCTGTGAAACACAGACACTGCAGAGACAACAAAACAGACCACTTATGTTACAGGCTAGAAAAGAAAATAATTTAGGGTAAATTATATAAACCCATTCCTTTCCAGGAGCCCTGGTACCCTAGCGAATTAAGTGTTGGACTATGAACTGCAAAGTCAGCAGTTCAAACCCACTAACCATTGTGGGCAAAAGGTGAGGCTGTCTGCTGCCATAAAGAATCAGCTGTTTCAGAAACCCAGAGAGCAAGTCTACTGTGTATTCTAGGGTTGCTATGAGTTGGGACTGACTCAATGGCGGCAGGTTTGTATGCTGAGGGAGTTTCATTTGAACTATTAGAAGGAAAAACGCACGCCCAGGTCACATCTCCCTTGTATATTACACTACTGGAGTGTCTCTAAGTTTTCAGCTAGGTTAGTGAAAAATGAAGACCTCTCAAAATAATCCAACTTTGGGCTTTCTAGCACTGAAATTTTATTCAAAATTACTTTATTCCACTATTTATTGTGTAAGAAACATGGATAAATCCAAAACCTCAATACTGTGTGCTATAAGTCAATGTGTCTAGCCCTTATAGAAGGCACTCTTAAAAATGTTAAGCCCTTCTCCCACCCATTTAGCACCCCATATATAAAGTATATGCATTCCTTTAAACTGCTAAGATTTAGGAAAAAGCAACCAGAGAAAATAAAATCTTTCTTGGGGCATGGGAACTAAGTTTGAAGACAGATCCTTACATGCCATAAAAGCCCCAACAGCGGACTATACATACAGATATTTCTTCTCCTTCAAGTAGTTCTTCAATGACAATTGTTTCTCCAGCTGATCCAAAAGCTTTCTCCTAATGGTAGGTTTTAATAATAAAAGGTCAGTAAATATCTAAGCTTTTTACTGTTAACATAGGTGACTTCTGTCATTTTCTACCTTTTGTATTCTGAATAAACTGGAACTTGCCTGATGTATGTCCTCTGAAAGCCTCCAAGGAGCAAATGGATGCTTATTTTAATTGAGGGAACAATGGAGAGCTGGCACTGGCACAGAGGACCACCCACCCATATCACTAGTATTTTCCTGAGATTTGGCCTTAAAGTTTCAAGTAAGATAATGGGGAAAATGGTTATTTTTTCAGAATAAAATTAGGTATGCTTGCTACCAAAATTAGAGCAAAGCATGCCTCTGACAGGTGTACATAGGAAATAATACCCAAGGCAGCTAGATTCAGTACAACAGAAAAGCAAAACACATGAACTCACTGCTCCACTTCACTAAGACCTAGGATTCAGAGGAAGCACACGACTGTCCTCGTGATTTGAACATTTACTTAAACACGTTCCATAGTCTGAGGACTACACATATTCAGGAGCAACCAAGTATGAATGTTCTAACTAACTTCAAGTTAACTGAATCACATTTTGTCAGTGTCACTCTGTAATACTGGTTTATAAAGATGGGTTATAATTATACACCACCAATTACCCATATATACTGACCAAATGTATGCTCCCCGACCCCGTGCCTTGAGGCATTTGCAGGAGGAAAATGGAAAAAGCAGCTCATTGGCTTAAGGAGAAATTTGGATAGTAGCAACGGCAGAAAACATGAACACAGGTCATGGAACTGTTAACAGTAAGAAATGACTAAAGTTATGCTACATGCACACATACAAAACAAAGAAAAGAAAGAGATGTTTAGTTTCTGAATAGAAAATCAGATGTTCCCAGAAGAATCAAACCTACCTGCAGGATCTCCTGCACAGCTTTGCAGGCCTCTTCTTTGTTCTTCGCAACAATAACCCCCTTCCCAGCAGCAAGGCCACTGGCCTTCACAACCAAAGCAGGGAAGTCCGCACTGTGGAAACAAACACAACCTCAACACCAAGCCAACGATCTCAATTTCAACTGTTAAAATGTTTTTGAGGTTTGTCTGGTTAATTCGAGTAAGGTAATGGGAAAACATGTTTTGGTATGTTGTAATGATGTACTATAGAAACGGTTGTATGTCATGAATTTGTCTCTGCAACTAAGTAATAGTGCATTTAAGTTTGCTTTCCCCCCCCACTTATTTGGACAACACAGAGCCTTCTTGTTTATGAAAAAAACATTAAAAGATGAAATTTCTTCACTTAAAAAAATTAAAAAATTTTATTTGGGCTCTTACTGAAATTTCTTTTTCTAATGCAACATTATAAGAATAACGCTACAGTGTAAGAATAAAGTAGATATATATAAAATGGCTATGGAATGGAACCAATTAGATGGCCCCTACCACCACTATCCACTGCCATCCTTAATTCTGTCTCAGAGCATTTTCTGTTGATGTAAGACAAAGGCAACCCATCTATGTTTATTTTGAATTTCTGTTATCCACCAAACTGTCTTACTGTAAACATCTGACTCTAAAGACTAGCATGGTATCTTGAGAGGAAGTTATCTGTGTACTTAAACATGATAAAGCTGCCTTTCCTGATGATCCCTTCAGGACCAGGGCTGTGAGGGGCGATACTGGGAGGGTGGAGGGAGAGTGGGTTTGAAAGAGGGAACTGATTACAAGGATCTACATGTGACCTTCTCCCTGGGGTGAGGGAGGGACGCAGAAAAGAGGGTGAAGGGAGACATCGGACAGGGCAAGGTATGACAAAATGATAATTTATAAATTATCAAGGGCTCATGAGGGAGGGGGGAATGGGGAAGGAGGGAGCAGGGAGGGAGGAGGAAAAAAGAGGACTTGATGCAAAGGGCTTAAGTGGAGAGCAAATGCTTTGAGAATGAGGGCAAAGAATGTACAGATGTGCTTTATACAAGTGATGTATGTATGGATTGTGATGAGTTGTATGAGCCCTAATAAAATGCTTAATAAATAAATAAATAGCCCCCCCCCCAAAAAAAACCTGCCCTTACTAGGCAGCACTTAATCTACCTCATGATGAAGCTGCAGGCCTCTTCGGACTTGGTGAAAGCTCTCCATTTTGCAGTTGGGATTCCATGTCGGTCCATAAACTCTTTAGCAAACTTTTTGCTGGATTCTAACCGAGCTGCTTTTGCCGTGGGGCCAAAGCACCTTACACCTGCAGATGTCAGGCTCTCCACAATTCCTACGCAGAAAACAAGTAGCCTTAATGCGAACCAACACCTCTCCAAGATTTTTTTATCCCAAGAGCTTTTGACACTGAAGAAGTATTAAGATTAGACTAGCTCAACTATCCATGAGGATAATTACATTTTAAAAATTGCTGACTAAATATAAGTATTTTACTAGTATGTGATCCTAGTCCTGCTATTTTTGTGTTGTATTCAATTTTATGGATTATTGAATGGACATAAGAATAGAGCAGAACGAAATGAGACTAAGGATTGAACCCACTCTACTTTTCCTACCTTACACATGTGACAATTATCTAAAGACAGTAAATTCATGAGACCAAGGGCACATATAAAACCCTTTCTTATGATTAGGGCAAAGAATGTACAGATGTGCTTTATACAATTGATGTATGTATATGTATGGACTGTGATAAGAGTTGTATGAGCCCCTAATTGTTAAAATAAAAAAAATAATAAAAAGAAAAAAATGAAAAAAAAAAAGAATTGTATGAGCCCCTAATAAAATGTTTAAAAAAAAACACAAAAAAACCCTTTCTTAAGGTTATAAATTGGATCTTGCACTCATCCCTTTTATAGTGAGAAATGTAGGATATACAACTTTCAGAAAGACGAAATTTCCTTTTCTAATGCAACATTATATCCTAAGTCCTCATCCGTAAAACAGAGAGATTAGATAACCTTTAACTATTGGTAGTGCACATAATTTAACAATACACAGAAACAAACTTTACCAGCAGCCAAAGGCGCCTCTGGTCCAACAACAACAAATTCAATTTTCTCATCTTTGCAGAACTGAGCTAGGGCAGTGTGGTCATTAACTGAGATGGCTGTGAAGGAAAAAGAACCCACATGACTCAGAAACCCTTTCAAGCTAATGAAGTCCAATGCTAAAAACAAAGTAGAATATTTTAGTATGTCTCTTAAGCATTGTTTGTTACCAATGTAATTTCATTTTGAAAAATTCAGACTAGAATACATTATGCTAACCCCTTTTCTGTCATTATAGCCAGTTAGAAATTTCAAGTAAGCCCATGAAAGAGTAAAGTCTCTGACTCTTACGGCCACATCACCACTGTCCATCAGTTAACTGAAAACACAAGGCCGACTTCAAAAGGTTTGTGATAAAATAACATCCCACAATTCCATTTACCACAAACTTTTGGGAGCTTCTTCATAGATCATAGAATGTGCTCAAGAATGGCTTTTTGATGCCATGTAATTAAGAATCCACTGTGCTATTTTGTAGATGAGGGAGGAAGATGAGGCTGTCAGAAATCTCACACAAGGTTGGTGAGTCCAACTGATGGCAGTTCTGGCATTGCAATGGTTAAGAACTTGGTTGCTAACTGAAACCTGGTGAGACCTGCTCCCCTGAAGATTATAGCCCGGGTTAGTTCTACTCTGTTCCAGAGGTTGCAATATGTAGTAGTTGTGATGTGTAAGGCATAATCCAGAAAGATCAATTAATTTTGAATCTATAATGACTGACTGATTGGAATACCACATATCCCGAGTTAACAACTCCACACATAACTGTGCCGAGGAGAGCAAACTATGCCAGCATCAGCACAGAAAGCCTAACCCAACATGCTTCAGGACACTTTTGGGAGATTTTGATGGTGATGTGTATGAACTTAGCAAGAAGACTTAACACCTCAACTTAGGAATTAAGACCTTAAAGAAGTAGATTTTTTCCCCCAAAGTATACAACTATCATTCTGCGGCCTGTTTACTACTTTTTTCCCCCTCCACCAATGCTATGTTCCACGTGCCATACTGGACACAATACTAGATAAGGCAGAGAAATATTTCTTTGCCCCAGGTAACTTACATTTTAATGGGTGACAAAAACTCCACAGACTTGACTCTGACTCAGTCACCCTATATAGTTTCTGAGGCTATACCTCTTTAGGGCACATTTTTCTCTTGAGGAGCAGCTGATGGGTTTGAAATGCTGACCCCATGACAGTAGTGTAATGAACAGTGCTCTATTCCCCTTATAATAGGGGAAAAGAGTGAAAGTAAATACACAGTGGCTCATGTGGAAAAGAAGTGAACGAAGGGTGGAAAACTGCTGCTATAGGTCACCAGCTGTAGGAAAGCTATCTTTGACAGGTAATATTTAAGTTGAAGCTGATGAGGAATGAAGCATGTTAAAGTGTAGGAATAAATGCTAAAGGAAGGCAAGTTGGCTCCTGATAAACTGGCGAGATAGTGTGGACATAAAGCACAGTGAAAAGGGTGTGGGGGAAGGGAGTGGTGCTGACCTAAAACCTCAATAGAAAGGCAGGGGAAGTGAAATCACAAAGATTCTGTAAGACACCTTAAGTTCAGGTTTATTCTAATTGCTATGAGAAGTCAATGAGGAATTTACTGTTTGGTATAAACTGATCCTTTCATTTTTTTATCAGTGGAAGAGATAAGAGCTAAGATCGTTTTACAGTTAAGAAATGCCAGGATTTAGAAGGCGAGCATCGCTTCACTTTTCACTTCTAAAAATAGACATCAAAATGCCTCTACTTTTCCTACCAATGTATTTTATAAAATACTGGATTACAGTAGTTCGAATAGGATATGCCACATTCTTATTATAAACTTATTACATATGAAACGATTCAAATCACCACATACATTTTATTGCTGACAAAACTAAAAATCCGAGTAGCAATCTAATTCTTGTGTCACAAGGGACAGCTAGCTGACAGTTAACTTCTCAAGAACATATATTTACAATTTCACGACCCTCCCAAAGACATGATTACCAGTATTTGTGATTTTATCTGAGCAAGCAGTGCCTGCATTTCCTGGGGCGACCAGTACTTGTTTGACATGATTAGACTGTGCAAGTTTCCAGGCCAGAGTATGTTCTCTTCCTCCACTGCCAATTACAAGCACTCGGGTTGCCATTGCTAGCTGCAAAGCGGAACCTGGTACAAAAATAGAACACTGCAGGAAGAAAATCACAGGTGATGTATTAGAATGCCTAGCGTTTAGAAAAAAAAAGTACTAATAAGTGCAAAGATAGGTTTTTGAATTTAAAAAACTTTTATCCATAAACTAAGAAATTACGGCACTCAGAATAGAGCAAACATAGTTTTTTGAATGGATGCCATCATGTATACCTAAGGCATACTTAGGTATTCATCTGGAAGGAATCAGCGAGGTTGGTTGGGCTCCTGAGCCCGACTGTCTGAGTAGACTCTGCCCGTTTTATCGGGGAGTTGTGGAATAACAATGTTCTGTGGAGTCCTTTTATGTCTGAAGTGAACGAGAGCAAGAAAGCCGGGCTATGTTATTGCAAAGGATTTGTGGAGTAACAAAAACAGTAACGAGAGTCCCAGAGTGGACCTAATAATTTCCTGTAGACAGAGTGCCTAACACAACATGCTAAAAACGGGCACGTCGGAGGCCTGATAAAAACACAAACATACTCCAAAGGTAAAGTCCCGACACCTCAGTAAGCAGAAGACTAGGTCAACGTAAACGTTCACCGCAAAACGAAGCGCACGTGGCCAACTCCCACCCCACCCCCCCGCCCGCGTTTTGCAGTCGAGACGACGAACATCGGCCTGCGGCCGAACTACTTTGCACGGTCTGCACTGCACCCCGGTATCGAAGACCCCCGCGCCCCCGGCCGAAGAGACTGCATACGCACCGAGACAAAGCGACGCGCGCTCCCTCGCTCCCACGCGGGCGCTCCGAACGCCGGGCTCCCGCGGCGGAAGTGGACGGGCGGCGCCGGCGCGGGGCGGGCGCGCCCACTGATTGGCCCGCTCGGCTCTCCGTCCTCCGGCAGGCGGTGTGGATGCCGCCCCCGGGTGGGGCTTGGGCCAGCTACCGACCTCAGCAGCGAGCACTCGCCCGTTTATTAATGTAAGCCCTTAAAGTCGAGTGCCACGTAACTGCTCCCCTCGGGAGCGAGGGCCACCCGAGCCCGGCGGGGTCCCAAGAACAAAACCCGCGCCTCAGCTAACCCTGCGGACCGGGGTCCGAGCTGAGCCGCCCCCACGAAAACTCCCGGGAGACTAGAATACACCAACTTTTGAGAGTAGCTGCCTTAGGACATCCGGCCTCCGCTAGGCTGTAGTGGGAGAGACTCGGCGGAAATGCATTCTCGGTTATTTAAGTAGGGGTGGAGGCAGCCAAGTTCATGCCCAGTTGCATCTCCCTAGCAAACAACTTGGCGCCACACGGCAACGCCTAAAGGTTGCTTTTCAAAACAAATTGCCCCCTTCTTTTTTCCCCTGTAGCATTCGACATCGGACGTTTAGTGGCTCTAGTAACCTACTAAGTTACCCCAAACCCGGTTGAGGAGTGACAACTTAAGCGGACACCGTCGCCTCAAGCGCGGTTTCTCGTGTAATGGCGCCTGCGTCAGACACTAACATGGCGGACATAGTCGTGCGCGGCGCAAACGTCAGCAGCTTTACCTAAGCCGCTCAGGAACAGCAAAGGAAAACGGAGCCGTCATCTCTGATTGGCTGGACGGCGAGGCGTGCTTATAAAGACGATTCTGCATCAGCCAATCAAAGAGGCGAGAGACGGAACTGGTCGCAGCACCGCCTCCCGAGGCATGCTGGGAGCCTGGAGGACTAGCGAGGAGGAGTTGAGAGAACGGAGCAGACGCCATGGCGACCAACATCGAGCAGATTTTTAGGTCTTTCGTGGTCAGTAAATTTCGGGAAATTCAACAGGAGCTATCCAGGTAAATGTTCCCCAGACGCCTATGCTCCCAAGGGGCCGTTAAGACCCGATGTAGAGTTCTGTGACGCCTTTCTTCGGAGGCGCCGTCGTTCTGAAGCTCAGGCCCCGCTACAGCCCCGCCTGGGCCTGGGATCCATTTTCCGCCGTCCCCTCCCCCACCCTCTTTTTCCTTCTCCCTGTGGCATTTCGCCCCCTCCGAGGTAACCCCACTCTCCCTCATCCAGAACCCGATCGAGGGGTTCTCTCTTCGCTCCCGCTTGGTCGTTTCCTACGTTTGCGCGACTTGCAGCCCTTGGCTGCCCAGCGCCGACGGGCCTACTTCCTCCCTCAGCTCCGCCGCCGCCGCGTCTCCCCTCCCCCTCTCCGCTTCCGCGGGTTTCGCCGGTCAGTGCCGATGGCCGGAAAGGGTCTTCAACGGCCGTTTCTTGGGTAATCTTCAATCCGCTTTGTTATTGTCAGCTTCAGACCGTTTGAGGGTCAGCATTCATTAATTAGATTATTTAGGCCCTAATGTCTCAGGACTTCCACCCGACAACATTCTACTTGCAAAGGGTTTCCTTAAAGTGGCTTCAGTTTGTTAGCAGTTTTTGTCCAAATACTCGATGTGAAGATAGTAGAGGACTTTGAGAAACAGTAAATTTTAAATTCTAGCAAGTTGAAAATGGGCTTTGTGTGTAATTGAAATTTCCGTGCCCCTCTTGCCCCGAGTTAACGTTTGACCAACCCGTTGCTTTCGTTGTCTTTGACACACACGTTAGAGGAATTAACGCGTGGGTGCTACGAAAATGTAGAAGGCTGAGATTTTCGAATAGTTGGTTTACTCTAGAAGGAAAATAGTGACGGTCTGCTTCAGTGGTTGCCTTAATATTTCTGCTTTCTGTCATTTCCTTTATTCAAGTACAGGGTGGGAAAGAGATCTCGAGGCATCAATATTCTGATTTCAGAGTTTTTTGGCTTGTGTGTTTTAAAAGTTTAGAGCAAGAGAATTGTGTACATGTGAACGTTCTTGATTATGTGACTGTAATCACATAATTAGGGTCAACATCTTGGGCTTAGTGGAGATTGAAATAATACTGCTAGAATTATCCAAAGTAGTGTTCTGTAAGGACACAAAATTCTTTAGATGGGAATTGTATCTGTTAATTATATTTTCAATTTTTTTGAAAATGTGCTAGCACTTGTGTAGGATTATGAGAAAAGAACTTGAGCACAGAGAACATGATTTCCCTGAAAGCTAATAGTTTTGTGCAAGCAAGTCGTGTTTGTGCAATGCCTTGGGTTTTTTGTGTAACTATTAAAAACCCATCTTTCTATCAGAAAATAAATGTATAAAACGTAGAAGATAGTCACAGCAAGAAAATAAAAACCAGTTGTTTTTTTCAGCACCAATTAATTATATGCTTTTTATCAGTGAGTCATAATTTTTCCTTTTTTTACCTTGTGAGCAAATTTGTTTTACTCCAGTTTTTGGGGTGTGTGTGAATATTTTTCATGGCTGTATAGAATTCTGTTGTGGAAATATATTTAGGTTTATTTGAATTGAAATTTTCATTGCATTTTAGTAACTAGATTTGCTTCTTGTTGGCAATCTGAACTGCTAAGATGGAATTCATAATTATCAATGAATTGACTTACGGAATTTGACGTTTGTGCTTTGTGAATTTTTCAATTTGTGGTCCTTTGAAGAGTAATTCTAAGTGCTCGCAAAAAGTAAAATGAAGTGCTGCAGAATGTCTAACAAGAGTATTAGACAAAGCAATTTATTAGTAGGGGACGTGTAGCTTTCCCTCAAACTATCTGTAAAGCATTATTGATCTAAAAACAAATTGTGAATTATTTGCTACTTCCCTAATGTCCCACCCCCTACCGCTTTTGGTATTGTAGGTAATGAGACTGATATTTTGAAATAGTAAGGTAACTATTATAGGTGTCTAAACATACTGCTGTGGAGAGTGACCCTATTGGACAGTAGAAGGGGTTCCTAGGATACAATCTTTATTGGAGGTATTAGATTTAAGGTTGGTAGTTGAGTGCTTTAACTACTGTACCACTATGGTTCATAATTATTAATATATAGTAGGTAGAGGATGCTCGCCAACTTCTTCCTGTAAATAGTTTGTGATATTCAGCCACATTTCTGTATCATTTTCCTTATTTATCAAATCAAGAATAATATGAGCTTAGTATTTAGGCGTAAATCATTTAAATATTAAAGAGCAAGATGTACTTGGTTGAGAACTGTTAGTACTGTGTGGTTATGTTATTAAGCCAAATATTTAACATTTATTCTTTTCTAATCATTGAAACTTTTATTGGGTACTGGAGTGTAATTATGTTTCAGTTAGTTTCAAGTGAATTAATGAAAATTGGTCAAAATTGACTTCTTTTAAACTAGTGTTTTCAAACTACTTTTACCAGTTTATGTAAAAATGACTACATCTTATGTTTCATGCCTGTTACAATTCCCTCACCTATGCAATGGCAGTGTTATTTCTGTTTATTTTTTGATATAAAAGTTTTCACTTATTTTACATGCGGTTTTTAATAACTGGGTTAAATTTCATAAGTGTATTTTTTAAGCTTTATGGTATTGGTAGCTTAAACCAGAACTGAGGTGATATGCTGTTTTACTCAGTTGTAAATGGCTAACTTATGTGTACCAGGATTCTATTTAATTATACTTGTGCAGGTGTGGCTTTATTGTGGCCATGTTTTCTATGTAATGCTAGGCAGTATATATTTCTCGGATTTGTGATTTGGCTCTTAGTAAGTTTTTTCCCTAGGAAAAATAACCTAGCTAATCCACAAGCCTTAATAATTTTGGGGAATCTTTTGTTTAAAAAACAAAAAGAGCTTTAAGTAGAAATACAAAGTTGTCAGTTATTAGTAAATAGTGTTGACAGCATTAATGCTGGGATTATCATCTGAAAGAAATACAGGGAGAATGAATTGTGTGGCTGTTTTGGTATAAGGTGTTTTAATTGAACTCTGAAGATTAATTGGCTTTATTACATGATGTATTAAATTGTTACTGAATTCTGATAACTCTTCTTGTCAAGTGGAAGGAATGAAAGCCAGTTGAATGGTGAAACCAGTGCACCTATTGAAGGAAACCAGGCAGGTGACTCGTCTGCTTCGGCTAGGAGCCTACCAAATGAAGAAATAGTGCAAAAGATTGAGGAAGTGCTTTCTGGCGTTTTAGATACAGAACTACGATGTAAACCAGGTAAGTTGGAGATTATCAGTGGGCTCAAAAAATTTGTACTGAGGTTTTTTGTTTTTAACTTTAATCTTAATATTTTCGGACTGCAGGATACTAAAAATAGCCATTAACTGTAAAATTACAATATATGTGTGTAGTTTGGTTCAATGTAGACAGTTTAAGTTTATCTTTGAAAATACAAGTGATATAAGTTGGAGTAGTAATGTACTTAGTTGCTTTGATGGTGGATTATAATTTTTATTTAGTCCAAGATTTTGAGCAAAGATTTTTGGTAGTATTTATAGCACTTTTGGAAGATGTAGGAGTTTGGGTGAAATCTATACTTGATCTTAGCCAAAAGGCTGAGAAGTGATAGAATCTGGATGAAATCTTGAGTGATTTTTAAAACTTATCCTGGGGGTTTTCATATAGACCCCAAGCAAAGAGCTTATCTAGAGTTTTAATCAGCCACAGAAATAGCAGTATCTTCATTTGGTCTTGCAATTGTAATATGTCTTATAAAACACAAACCCAGTATGATTTGAAAAGCATTGACGCTAGCTGTGGTTGGTATTAAGGCTTTAAAGCAAGCGCTTCTCCAACCTGTGGTTCCCAACCCTTGGGGGGGGGGTGTCGACCCTTTCACAGGGGTCGCCCTATTCATAACAGTAGCAAAATGACAGTAGGAAGTAGCAACGAAAATAATTTTATGGTTGGGGGGGGGTCACCACAACATGAGGAACCTGTATTAAAGGGTCGTGGCATTAGGAAGGTTGAGAACCACTGCTTTAAAGATATAAATTAGTTAACTTTTGGCATTGTAAACTATAATTTAGAGACAGTGACTAATTTTTCACCTTTTCCTGTGCTGTTTTTTTCTGTGGACTTCATGGGATGGATTTCTGATTAGCTTTATCTGGGAAAATGGGATTTTTCTAATTTGAAATTAAATCCCATCTGGTTGTTAAATGAATTCTATACCGCATTCTCATGTTCACATGCAAATTGAAATAATTATATCTGATCATCTAACTTTCTTTTTGCAAAATCACTTTTTAATATCAGCTTACATTTGCTGAGAGCCAGGTTTTTTATTTTTTCCGTATACGTTATTTTTTTAGTTTTTTTTACTGTAGGAAGAGGTACAGAGAATCAATAATTTGCTTAGATTTAGTAAGTAGATTGATTCTCGATCCAAAGTATTGAGGTCAGCAGTTCAAAACCACCAGCTATTCCTCTTTAAAGAGTTATAGTCTTAAAAAATTAAAAGGGGAGTTCTACACTGTCCTATAGGGTTGTTGGGAGTCAGCATTAACTTTGAGGGTCCAAGAGTGGTTTGGTTTTTAGTGCCATATTAAAGAGTAATTTCTTCAGGTTGATAGCAGTAAGATTAGATGACGGGAAGATGAGGTGTTTGGGGTGCAGTAGCTTTCTATTGTTCTGTGATTTGAATGGTCTGCAGTTCAAAATGACCAACTGCACCTTGGGAGAAAGACTAGACTTTTACTCCAGTACAGAGTTAGTCTCAGAAACTCACAAGAGCAGTTCGATAACCTGGTAGCAGTGAGTTGGTTTGGCTTTGGAAGTTTGTATTAACGATTTGGAAAAAGTATAGTGGCCACTTGAATTTAATCAATTCCACTGAATTATACCTGTAGTAATTGTTGAATTGTTAGTGTTGCTCTACATTTTCACCAAAACAATAGAAAATGAATTCAACTATTACCATAGGGTTATTATGAATCAGAATTGATTTGATGGCAATGGATTTGGTTTGGTTTGGTTAGGGAGTTTTTTTGAAGGTTTTTAACGTAGGTTTTAGTTCTACAAAGGAGTTACTGGGAAAGGGGCAGTCTTCAGATGACTTAGCTTGTGGAAATAGTTTATAACGTAAGGCTTTAAAAGGTTTATGAGAAAATGGAATCAAAACGCAGTGGACTGTCAAAGTTCTTACATGTTTGTGTTTTGTTAACACATTTGAATAAATGTAGTAATCTACATATTTTGTTAGTATGGCGCTATGCTGTGGCATTTTAATGTGCTTTATGTATATTTCTTCTGGAGACTTTCAAGGATGCCTGACAAAATTAATTTTTCTTGATTTCAGACTTGAAGGAGGCCTCTAGAAAAAGTAGATGTGTGTCTGTACAAACAGATCCTACTGATGAAGAAGTTCCCGCCAAAAAGTCAAAGAAGCACAAAAAGCATAAAAATAAAAAGAAGAAAAAGAAGAAAGAAAAGGAGAAAAAATACAAAAGACAGCCAGAAGAATCTGAGGCTAAGCTGAAATGTCATGATGGTAACCTAGATACAGAATCTGATTCCTTTTTGAAATTTGATTCTGAGCCTTCAGCGATGGGACTGGAGCATCCTATAAGAGAGCTTGGCTTGCCCGAGACCAGTGATTCCCATACAGTTGCTCTAGAACCTTCTCTGATAGCTATGGAGGTATCTGAGCCCCACAACCTAGAAACCCTGAAGCAAGCTACAAAACCTGCAGAACTGTCCATAGCATCTACATCAGTAATCTCAGAGCAGTCAGAACATTCTGTGGCAGTGACGCTGGAACCATCCATGACAAAGATGTTGGATTCCTTCGCGACAGCATCAGTGCCTACTACAACACTAGTGCTGAAGTCATCTGATCCAGTTGTAACAATGTCCACGGAGTATCAGATGAAGTCTGTGCTCACATCCTGGGAAAGCACATCTCCAGAGCCATCCAAAATAATGTTGGTAGAGCCTCCAGTAGCAAAAGTGCTAGAACCAACAGAAACCGTTGTGGAATCCTCAGAGACACCTGCTGAGGTGTACCCTGAGCCAAGCACATCAACAACATTGGATTTTCCAGAGTCATCCGGACCTGAAGTGCTAAGATTGCCAGAGCAGCCTGTAGAAGCACCAATGGAGATGGCTGAATCATCTATGACAAGACCGAAGGAGTTGCTGGAGCTGCCTAAGACCGCAGCGTTGGAGCTGCCGGAGTCGTCGTCGGTGGCCTCAGCAATGGAGTTGCCGGGGCCACCTGCGACCTCCATGCTGGAGTTGCAGGGGCACCCTGTGACTCCAGTCCTGGAGTTGCCGGGGCCCTCTGCTACTCCGGTGGCAGAGTTGCCGGGCCCCCCTTCTACCCCAGTGCCTGAGTTGCCAGGGCCCCCAGCGACTGTAGTATCTGAGTTGCCGGGGCCCTCTGTGACACCAGTGCCACAGTTGCTGCAGGAATTGCCAGGGCTCCCAGCATCATCTGTGGGGTTGGAGCCACCACAGGAGGTGCCAGAGCCACCTGTGATGGCACAGGAGTTACCCGGGCTGCCTGTGGTGACAGCGGCAATGGAGTTGCCAGGGCAGCCTGTGGTAACAGCGATGGAGTTGACCGAACAACCTGTGACGACGACAGAGTTGGAGCAGCCTATGGGGATGACAACGATGGAACATCCTGGACAGCCTGAGGTGACAACGGCAACAGGGTTGCTGGGGCAGCCTGAGGCAACAATGGTGCTGGAGTTGCCAGGACAGTCAGTGGCGACAACAGCGCTGGAGTTGCCTGGGCAGCCTTCGGTGACTGGGGTGCCAGAGTTGCCAGGGCTGCCTTCGGCAACTAGGGCACTGGAGTTGTCGGGGCAGCCTGTGGCAACTGGGGCACTAGACTTGTCTGGGCAGCTCATGGCAGCTGGGGCACTAGAGTTCTCGGGGCAGTCTGGGGCAGCTGGAGCACTGGAGCTGTTGGGGCAGCCTCTGGCAACAGGGGTGCTGGAGTTGCCTGGGCAGCCTGGGGCGCCAGAGTTGCCTGGGCAGCCTGTGGCAACTGTGGCGCTGGAGATTTCTGTTCAGTCTGTGGTGACAACATCGGAGCTGTCAACGATGACCGTGTCGCAGTCCCTGGAGGTGCCCTCGACGACAGCGCTGGAATCCTATAATACGGTAGCACAGGAGCTGCCTACTACGTTAGTGGGGGAGACTTCTGTAACAGTAGGAGTGGATCCCTTGATGACCCAAGAATCCCATATGCTAGCCTCTAACACCATGGAGACCCATATGCTAGCGTCCAACACCATGGACTCCCAGATGCTAGCATCCAACACCATGGATTCCCAGATGCTAGCATCCAACACCATGGACTCCCAGATGTTAGCTTCTAGCACCATGGACTCCCAGATGTTAGCTACCAGCTCCATGGACTCCCAGATGTTAGCTACTAGCTCCATGGATTCCCAGATGTTAGCTACCAGCTCCATGGACTCCCAGATGTTAGCTACTAGCTCCATGGATTCCCAGATGCTAGCGACCAGCTCCATGGACTCTCAGATGTTAGCGACCAGCTCCATGGATTCCCAGATGCTAGCGACCAGCTCCATGGACTCTCAGATGTTAGCGACCAGCTCCATGGATTCCCAGATGCTAGCGACCAGCTCCATGGACTCCCAGATGTTAGCAACTAGCTCTATGGACTCCCAGATGTTAGCATCTGGTACTATGGACTCTCAAATGTTAGCTTCCGGCACAATGGATGCCCAGATGTTAGCATCTGGTACCATGGATGCCCAGATGTTAGCATCTAGTTCCCAAGATTCTGCTATGTTGGATTCAAAATCTCCTGATCCCTATAGGTTAGCTCAGGATCCTTACAGATTAGCTCAGGATCCCTATAGGTTAGGTCATGACCCTTACAGGTTAGGTCATGATGCCTACAGGTTAGGACAGGACCCTTACAGATTAGGCCATGATCCCTACAGACTAACTCCTGATCCTTACAGAATGTCACCTAGGCCCTATAGGATAGCACCCAGATCCTATAGAATAGCACCCAGGCCATATAGATTAGCACCTAGACCCCTGATGTTAGCATCTAGACGGTCTATGATGATGTCCTATGCTGCAGAACGCTCCATGATGTCATCTTATGAACGCTCTATGATGTCGTATGAGCGGTCTATGATGTCCCCAATGGCTGAGCGCTCCATGATGTCAGCTTATGAGCGCTCTATGATGTCAGCCTATGAACGCTCTATGATGTCCCCTATGGCTGAACGCTCTATGATGTCAGCATATGAACGTTCCATGATGTCAGCTTATGAACGTTCCATGATGTCCCCAATGGCTGATCGATCTATGATGTCCATGGGTGCTGACCGGTCTATGATGTCATCGTATTCTGCTGCTGACCGATCTATGATGTCATCGTACTCTGCAGCTGACCGATCTATGATGTCATCTTATACTACTGATCGCTCAATGATGTCTATGGCTGATTCTTATACCGATTCTTATGCTGACACATATACAGAGGCATATATGGTGCCACCTTTGCCTCCTGAAGAACCACCTACAATGCCACCATTGCCACCTGAGGAGCCACCAATGACACCACCATTGCCTCCTGAGGAACCACCAGAGGGTACTACATTACCCACAGATCAGTCAGAATTAGCAACTGAAAATGCATGGCCTACTGAGGTGCCAGCATTGTCTCCTGAAGAATCGGTGTCATTGCCTGAACCTACGATGAGTCAGAGTGAGATTTCAGAGCCTTTGGCAGTGTCTGCTAGTTACTCAGTGTCAGCATCCGAGCCCTCAGTGTTAGCAGCAGAACCTGTTGTGACTGTTCCAGAACTACCATCAGAACCAGAGTCTGCAGTTACATCTATAGCTGTGCAGTCTGCTGTGGTAGTAGAACATGAAATTATTCCAGAGACGTTAGTGACTTGTATGGCAACTGAAACTCCCATAATGTCAGCTGAACCAGCTATGTCAACATCAGAGCCTCCAATTATGTCAGAGACAGCAGAAACATTTGAGTCCATGAGCACTGCAGGACATGCTTCAGAAGTATCTGTGCCCATCTTGGAGTCAACTGTAACTATTTCAGAGTCGGCACAGAGCACTCAAGAGCTACCAGCTATGCCTGTCACAGAGCTTCCAGCCATGTCAGTCCCAGAGTTGCCAGCAATGGCTGTTACAGAGTCAATGGCGGTGGCTGTTCGGGAACCCCTGGCGGTGGCAGTCCCAGAGCCGCTGGCTGTTTCAGAGGTGCTTGTGGTGGCTGTCCCAGAGCCGCCAACTATGACTGACCCAGAGCATGTTGCTCTTTCTGTGCCAGTGGTTTCTGCCCTGGAGCCAACTGTGTCTATGGTGGAACCAGCAGTGTCGGTTCTTCAGCCTGCCATGATTGTTTCAGAACCAACAGTTTCTGTTCAAGAATCCACTCTGGCTGTTTCAGAGCCTTCTGTTACTGTCTCAGAGCAAACTCAAGTGATATCAACGAAATTGGTTTTAGAAACTACATCAATGATACTGGAGTCTAGTGTTATGTCCTCAACACATATTATAAAGGGAATGAATTTAATATCCGGCAATTCTAATCTTGCTCCAGAGATTGGCATGCAGGGGATTACCATGTATGCAGGTGAAGAGTCGCATGCTGAAGGACACCTGAAGAGTGACACTTACGGAAGTGAACGTAGTATGGGTATAGACCTTAATAATATAATTAGGAATGAGATGGAACATACTACAGTGTCTGCTGCCAGCACTGGTAGTGAAATTGGGAAAGAGAAAATTTCACCTGTCAATGAGACTGAGCAATGCACAGTATTGGTTGCCTGCCCTGGTGTTAGTGAAGCTGATGTAGTAAGAACTCTATCTTCTGATCCTCTTGAACATGATGCAAAGGCAACTAGTAAGGGTATTGAATTTGCCACAACATCTGCTTTCAGTTCAGACAATAAATATGATGTGGAGGTATCTGTAACTACTCAAGATAGTGAACATGACATGGTAATTTCCACCAGCCCTAGTGGTGGTAGTGAAGCTGACATAGAGGGACCTTTGCTTGCTAAAGACTTTCATCTTGAGTTACCTACTAATAACTTTGCTTACAGTAAGGATGCAGAAGGACCATTACCTATGCCAGAGAATGACCAGACAATGCCAGTGGATCTTAGCCCTAAAGAAAATAGTGAAAAAGAAGCACCACTTCCCACTAAAGAGATACTGCCCAATTCAGGGTTTCCTACCAATATCGAGGATATTAATGAAGCAGATTTAGTGAGACCATTGCTTCCTAAGGACATGGAACGTCTTACAAACCTTAGGGCTGGTATTGAAGGACCTTTACTTGCAAGTGAAGTGGAACGTGACAAATCTGTTGCCAGTCCAGTTGGTGTAGCAGAAAGAGCTTCAGAATCCTCTTCAGAGGAAAAAGATGATTACGAAATTTTTGTTAAAGTAAAGGACACACATGAAAAGAGCAAGAAAAAGAACCGTGACAAAGGTGAAAAAGATAAGAAAAGAGACTCTTCATTAAGATCTCGAAGTAAGCGGTCCAAGTCCTCTGAACACAAATCACGTAAGCGTACCAGCGAATCTCGTTCTAGGGCAAGGAAGAGATCATCTAAGTCCAAGTCTCATCGCTCTCAAACACGTTCACGGTCACGTTCAAGACGTAGAAGGAGGAGTAGCAGGTCAAGATCCAAGTCTAGAAGGCGATCAGTTTCGAAAGAAAAGCGCAAAAGATCTCCAAAGCACAGATCCAAGTCTAGAGAAAGAAAAAGAAAAAGGTCAAGCTCTAGGGATAACCGAAAGACAGTTAGAGCTCGAAGTCGAACCCCAAGCCGGCGAAGTCGGAGTCATACACCCAGTCGACGAAGAAGGTCTAGATCTGTGGGGAGGAGGAGGAGCTTTAGCATTTCTCCCAGTCGTCGGAGCCGTACCCCCAGTCGAAGGAGTCGTACCCCCAGCCGCCGGAGTCGGACCCCCAGCCGCCGGAGCCGCACCCCCAGCCGGAGGAGTCGCACTCCCAGCCGCCGCAGCCGCACCCCCAGCCGGAGGAGTCGCACTCCCAGCCGCAGGAGCCGCACCCCCAGCCGCAGGAGCCGCACCCCTAGCCGAAGGAGAAGATCAAGATCTGTGGTAAGAAGACGAAGCTTCAGTATATCACCAGTCAGATTAAGACGTTCACGAACACCATTGAGGAGAAGGTTTAGCAGATCTCCTATCCGTCGTAAAAGATCCAGGTCTTCTGAAAGAGGCAGATCCCCTAAACGTTTGACAGATTTGGGTAAGTTTTTTTTTTTTAAACTTGGTGGTAAAGTAGAGAATAATTAAACTTGTGTTTTTTCTTTATGCAAATTTAAATTCTCAGATGCTTGGTTTAGTATGAAAATAAGTTTAAAAACTTTTAGGATTACATTATGTCTACTCAGGAAATGTGGGATAGATACCTAAGTATTGATAGATGTTAGAGTTAAGGAGACCTACTTTTAAGATGATTAAAACCAGTGTTGACTACATTTTATCTTGCTTCAGACTAGATAGTAGTAGTTCTCAGCCTTCCTAATGCCGCAACCCTTTAATATACAGTACGGTTCATGTTGTGGTGACTCTTCAACCATAAAATTATTTTTGTTGCTACTTCATAACTCTTAATTTTGCTACTGTTTGAATCAGGTGACGCCTGTGAAAGGGTCGTTTGACTCCCCCAAAGGGGTTGCAACTCAGGATGAGAACTGCTGGTTTAGATGGATTAAATTTGCTATTATTAAATGTTCATAATTAAGAATGAAAGGTAAAGTAAAAGTTCAGTAGATAAAAAATCAGGCATTCTTCCAAATGAAGCCTAAAATTTCATTTTTTCTTAGTAATGCCAATATTAGGAGATTTACAACTGTTAAATGATTGTAAAGTATTTCTGATTAGGGAAGTTTCCATGTGGATGTAATTAACTCGGTGGGTAGTAACTAGTGAAGGAAAATGAAATTAGGTGAGTAGAATCACCTAACGCTTATCTTCTGATTGTAAAGAGCATGCACAGATGCTTGATGCCTATTGTGAGAATCGGCAAAAGATACTGCGCAGAGGAATAGTGTAACGTTACAGAGGAATTGCGGATTGAAACACATGAAACTATCAGAGCAGAATGTGGTGGTAATATGAAGAGCACCGTATAGAAGAAAGCCTTACTGGCTACTATTTAGATGAGTTGGAGCTTAGATGGGACTCAGTGTGATTAAGGTACTGTCAAAGATTAGGAGAGTCCCAAATGTACTCAAATATAAGGCGAGTTTTCCAGCACATTTTTAATGCCGTTTTGGTGGTAAAATTGGGTTCCTCTGCTGATAATTATTTTGGCTTACACTCGATTACATATGGTAATTTCCTGCAGTATAAGAACAGTATAGATAAAGACCTTAAGTTTGGAAAGTAAATTAGACTTTGGCAGGTGTGTCTTAGTGTATGGCACAATGAGTAGTGCAGTGGTAGAAGTTAGTTGTTTTGTGTGGTATTTGAGTGTGAAGTTCATTGCAAACTTTAATAGGGAACCACTTAATAATGAGCCAGAGTGGATGTGATCAGAAGTATACATTGGGACAGAAATTGAAACTTTTAATATTGAAAAAATTTGGCATAATATAAAATGTACGTATAGTCTATAGGAAAACGGTTTCTTGTATTTTTTTTATCTTAATAGATAAGGCTCAGTTACTTGAAATAGCCAAAGCTAATGCAGCTGCCATGTGTGCTAAGGCTGGTGTTCCTTTGCCACCAAACCTAAAACCTGCACCTCCACCTTCAATAGAAGAGAAAGTTGCTAAAAAGTCAGGAGGAGCTACTATAGAAGAACTAACTGAGGTAAGCTAGAGACAATTTGTTACCGTTCTTAAGTGGATTATTCCAGTGATGTTGACTCTGGAGCGTGCCAAAACCCGAATTGTGGGCTGAACTGATAATGGCTGGCACCGAGTGGCCAAAACCCGAAATACAACTGTGGCAGCGGCAGAAACTCTGTTTAGCAGGCCATTATCCGGGATGGCTAAGCTCCGCTAGCTAAAAGTTACTTCCCATTACTTTTGCTTTCCAGTTTTAGAAGCCAAACTGACTGAGGAGTGGAACGGTTCGTTTGAATGGAGGAGGTGTTGAGTGAGCAACACGCAGAAGCTCGCCTACAGTTTTCGTTTCCATTCACGACGTGTTCACTGATCGCCACGAGTGTACTGCATATACGCAAAGACACAGACAATCTTCAGAAATGATCTTTTGCCACCGGAGCTTGGAATTTAATGAAAATAGCTGGCCATTGCCTGAAAGGAACTTCTTTCGCATCAACATTTCGGGTTTTGGCTGTTTGGTACCAGCCATTGGCGATAATGGCCGGCCATTATCAGTACTTCCTGCGATTCGGGTTTTGGCAGTAACATGTATTTTAAACATACTTATTTTGTTTTTAAAATTTTGATCTTTTCAATTGAGGCTTTGGGGGGTTGGGGGTGCTTTATTGTATTATTGGCTTTGGGGTGTGTGTGTGCTGAAATATTGCTGCTAGGATCCAGAAATACCATACTGTTTCATATATTGAAACTTGTTATTGGCTAGCCTTATGCCAGCCTGCCCCCTGTCAATACTTTGTTCCCCTTGGTTAGAAGCCTGGTAGACTTTGTGTTTTTGGCTAAATGGCCTTTTTATCCTATTGAGAAGATTTTCACTTGATAATGGATATGATGGATTCCATTGCTTAGTTAAGAGAAAGGTTTGCCCAAAATTATTCTAACTTTTTTATAAAGCTAGTCTTTTGCTTCACTTCTCAGGAAGGAATTGACTGCTTCATGTGTCAGACATCAGTCGGACCCTTTCCATTATGCCTTCGTTTCCATTCTTAAGTTCTCTTCTTAGTAGATTCAGTCTACAAAACATGGAGACTATTCCAAATATTTCAAATCTGGTTCTCACCTTTGTCCAGTATAATACAAATTAAAAGATTAAAAAAAATTAAGAACCTAGGATGGCTTATAAAATCCTAACTCCTTAGCCAAAGTTTGCAACCATGTGTGAGTACTTGTTTCTCTATACCATTTTAGCTTAATCATTAGCCCTAATGTCCCTTTTAACAAGTGTTTTTTTAACCTTTTTAATTCTGCCTGATTAGGAAGACTTGCCCTACCAATTATTTGTTCCTCACTTTAAAAATCTGGCTCACAATTCTTAAAGGAATTATTTCTTAATAATCTAAACTTGCCTGACTCTTCTCTCTTAAGCCTTTTTTTAAGCACTTATGTACTCAGTTTGTATTATATCAGTTTGAACTTGTTAATTGTGTTGCTCTGTAAAAGCGTTCAATTATTTCATGTGTATGTGTACTGTCTTTTGAACTAGATTGTAAGCTCCTTGGGAGCAGGGACCATGTCTTTTTTTTTTTTTTTTTGTATTTCCTAGACAGTGCCCAGTACAGTGCTCTGCACATAGTAGGTGCTCAATAAATGTTGACTGACTGAACAGCCAGAGTGTGCTTAAATGATATCTTAATAGGCTTTACCTATCTATAACTTCATTAACTTTGTTTTACCCTTAAAAGCTGGTTTTATGTGGCATTATCTTCAAAACATAGGTGTGGTTGTATGTGTGTAAGATTTATCTTTGTTTGTTTTTGCTTTTTAAGAAATGCAAACAGATCGCACAAAGTAAGGAAGATGATGACGTAATAGTGAATAAACCTCATGTTTCGGATGAAGAGGAAGAAGAACCTCCTTTTTATCATCATCCCTTTAAACTCAGTGAACCTAAACCCATTTTTTTCAATCTCAATGTGAGTATTAGAGTTTATGGATTCATGAAACAACATAATTTTAAGTAAAATTCAAATTCTTAAATTCTTCAGTTTACATCGTTTAAAAACTGAGAAACAACTCCATTCCTTCAGAATATGTTGAAAATCACCTGAAAACATTTTAATATAGATATTTGTTATACAGAGTTATAATTAAAGTACTCTCCGTATTTTAGATTGCAGCTGCAGCAAAGCCAACTCCACCAAAAAGCCAGGTAACATTAACAAAAGAATTTCCTGTATCATCTGGATCTCAGCACCGAAAAAAAGAAGCTGATAGTGTTTATGGAGAGTGGGTTCCTGTCGAGAAAAATGGTGAAGAAAACAAAGATGAGGATGATAATGTTTTCAGCAGCACTTTGCCCTCTGAGGTAAGTAAAGGAATAAAATGTGTTTTTTTTCTTATTTGCCTGAATCTGCCATTTTATTGTTATTTTATATCTGATTTGGATTCTGTTTCACTCTTCTTAGGGCCGGGTTAAACGGCAGGGCCGGGTTAGACGACAGCTGAAACAACCCGCAGCTTCTCATTTGACAGTAACTCGATGCAATTCACTTTGTGGAACCAAGCCACAAAGTGAAAAGCATCGAATTGCAGAGAACAGTGTTATCACATCCCTACCCAACATTGGGCCCTCTATGCACTTGTGGGAAGGTAGCCCAAGGTACAACTATTTAGCTTCTCGTTTTGCTTCGAGGCTCTATAGCTCTAGATTTTGGTGGTAGCAAAACTTTGGGTGGAGGCATTAAGCGAGTGGGGCAGATCCTCAGGTTCAACACAAGAACTGGATTGGAAAAGGCCACCAATGTGAGCTTATTGGGTATATCACCCATTCCTGTGATACAATGGTTTCTTACTATTTCTCCAGGTTGTTGTCAGATAGCCTTTAAATTGAATAATTTCTCATTCCCCGTACCACCTTGGTCCTAATGAATTCTTGTGTTTAACCTAATGCTCAGCCTTGGAACTCCATTCCCTTCTCCTTTTCCTCTTTGCTACTATTAAAAGTTGGGGAAGTGGAAGTCAAACCTTGAAATTTACATGAGGCTATAGTTGTATCTTGTCAGAATGACGCAGTAATAATGCCAAGTGTCAAATTAACCCCAATAAAATGCCGCCTGATTAAATAATGTGCTGCTAAATATAATGCACATGAAAACAGCAAGACTGTATATATATGTAAATATATATATATCTGTATCTTTGTATGTATCTCTGTATCTGTACCTTTGCTGTATCTTTTAATAAACAGTTTACTTTTATTTAACTTGTTGTGCAAAATCACGCTTGGGGGATCTGGGAGGGTGGAGACTTTAATAGGGGGGTGGGAGTTACCATAGACTAGTTGTGATCACCTTTACTTCCATTTGCTCTTGGTATCCAAAGACCAGACATTGTCCAAGGGTTATTTATACTAAATATCCGGTGCCCTTAAAATCAGTGGCTTCTTCCCCACTGCCGTTCATTGCAGTTCTGGGGTATGTAGGTCAGAGAGACCTGTACTCTTCACCTTCCGGTTCCCTTCCCTGACCATATCGTATTCCACTACTCACCTTCAGTCCGACAAACAAATCCTAGTTATAAAAGCAGAAAGTGAACAGAACCCAAATCAGAAACTTGGTGATAGCAGTATTTTTCCCCCTGAGCTTATTCACAGGCGACATTTTCACTGTGTTTTTTTTGACCTGCGGCATTTTGAAAGGGAACAAATACTGTACAGTGAATGACGTGTGGGACATGATAACTTGACAATGCAACTTACAGTCACAGGTGATGATCTGTATTCTGGAGTTTCAAAAGTAAAGTTTACCTTCACCAGTAAAAGAAAGCAATATGTAGACCATCCATTTCAATTGCTAATCCTCAAAGGCCTGCACATCTCAGGAGAGGAATGATTAATTGACATTTACAACTTGAATCTCATAATAGCTGAATATGAACCATGATAAAAAGGAATGAATTGACTTAGAAATCCTGATACATATGCTTTCAATCATTAATTTCTTGCATATAAAGCATTTATCAAAGGGAAATTGGGTATTAAAAATGTTTTGCAATGGTGTGAAGACCTTTGAATAGCATTACAAATTGCCTGCAAAGATAGGTGAAGATAACTTTAAACTTTGTTCAGTTGAACATGGGTAACAAAGGATCCTCATAATTAAGTTGGAATTCAATATGCAGCCAATTTCAATTTTTACACTGATAATGTGTTGTCCTTTGTCTTAGCTATCATTAAACATGAGTGTCAGGTTTTAGGTTGAAAAGGGGGGTGGTTATGAAAAAGTAAGTAAAGGGGTTTTTAATGAAAGATCTGTGAGCAGATGTAACTATTGGACAACGGCTCCTTACATGTTTAAGCTAGATTAGATTCAAAGATTATGTATACATATATAGATTAACTCAATGCTAAAAGAGCCTCAAAAGTTTTAGAAGGAAAAGGCAGAAATTATGTTTTGCTTTCAGATTTCTCTACTTTTACCTAGTCACAAATAAAAGAAATGCACACAATGTTTTATTTCATAGACCAATGGGGTGTAGTACTGGTGACATTTTATGATAGCATGGACCTCTTTTGAGTTTCTTGGGGGTTGTAATAAAGACTTTCTAGACTAAAAGAAAAGTTCTCTTTGATGGTTAGTTTTTAAATGGAGTAGACTTTTTTTCCCTCCCTATTTAAGTGATCATAGATTTGATCTCCATTAAAACTGAATTAGCTTTGTTGAAAATCCAAATGTGGATTGCATCCTTAACCCTACCATTTGTCTGGTAACGAATGCCTTTTGGCATAAGTATGGGTGGACAAAAATTGTGGATGGATCAGCATAAATCCATAACATTTGGAAAAACAACGCATCAGACTGTGGTGCTCTACCGTCATAGCATCGCTTTCCTACCCAGAATCCAGTCAGCAGCAACCTCAGTAAGAGGGACTACAGAACTTTGAGCATATTGGTGTGATTAAGATTAATGAGCAAACATTAGAAGGCTAGCATTAAAAATAAAATTTTAGGTGTATTCATTCTCAGTAGAAAAGTAATAAAGTTAGTAAAGGCATAACTGGGTACAAGATCTAACATGGCATTTCCGTCGGTTTACCTACAGTCATGTTTTAGGGGTCCAAAGGTATCATGCCTCTAAGGTCTTAGTGATTGCTTACATGTTAAAATTAATATCACAAGCAGTCAGCTTGATTTCTATTATCAATGTATATTACATATCTCAATGGTGCTAAAATTCTTTTATTATGAAGTTTAGGAAAACAAACATTTGGGGGTGAGATGGAAATTTTCATTGGAATGATACACAGCTCCTGGAATGCTAGAATTTGCTATGTATATGACCCTGCTACCATGCTTCATATTTTTCTAGGTGGTTAAAAATGAACCTGAATTTGCTTGAACCATTTGATAGGTTACTTTCCACTTACAATTCATTGAGCTCAAAACTTTTTGAAGTTAAACCAAGAGCTAAACGAGAGAATTTTATATAACATGATTCAAAATTCACTTTAAAACCATGTCAATTGACAGACTAAATCATGACTTATTTCTGTGGTTTTGTCATTTTGTTTCAAACCATGTGAACTACTTCTTTGGTAAATACGTGAAAATCTTATTTTATAACCAGTCTAGGTGCTATTCTTTAGTTGTTTTCTTATTACATTTTTCTTTTTTTGCCTTTGCAATAAACTAATATCTTTATTAATTAAACAACTTATTTCGGAGATCCCTTACCTCACCGTCACTGAATAATTCTTGTTTTTTTTATATCCTTTTTCTGACCTAAGAAATACTAATTAAGATAATTTGTTATGCTTTGGTAAAGACTTGGGTTGACAATTCAAACTATAGATATAAAAGGGGACACTTAAATAATGTAGGTCATGTCGTATGCGTTTCATTACACAGTACACCCTTGTAGTCGCGAACTATGCTTGCGGGCTACATGTGGCCCGCCAAGGACATTTATCCGGCCCACTGGGTGTTTTTGCCCCCTTTGTATTTTTTTACTTCAAAATAAGATGTGTGCATAGGAATTTGTTCATAATTTTTTTTAAACTATAGTCCGGCCCTCCAATGGGTCTGAGGGACAGTGAACTGGCCCCCTTTTGTAAAAGTTTGAGGACCCCGGATCTAAGTAGTAGTAATCTGCTTTGTTCCTCAGGTACTTGGGGCAAGTTTTTTAGTAGATTTTTCCATAATTCAATATGATCTGAAGTTGATTTCACAATTTTGAACCAAGTCCCAGGGAAAAACAAACCTCAATTAGAATACCTAGAATTACTATACAATCATAAGTATAGTTTATAGATTGAATATGAAAACTCTGTATGGAAGCATGGTTTAATCATAAAGCTTGATGCTAATGCTCTTGGTTTTAAGATTCCCTCTCCCCGATGTTTTTGAAGACTCGGTACATTTCCCATGATTCTAGGTAACATTAAAAGATGTCGAGGCCCCAAATCAGTTCAGCAACAGTACTCGAAAACCACATGTGACTATTAAAATGAGTGAGACTCAAGAACTATTTTCTATTAGCAATAGAGAAAATTCATGGGATAGCACGCTTATGTTTTACTACTGTTAATGAAAAAAACACCTTTGAACATTATAGCTTTGGGGATTATTATGACTGGGTTTTTGTGCAGTATTACACACCGAGTTATCTTGACAAGCTAAGGACAGACTTTTTGAAGCAAACTTCTGAGCATTTTCCAGAGCTAATACTCTATATAGAATATATTTTCTTATAGTCTTAAAGAATATATTTATATGATTATAAAATTAATGGTCAGATTATTTGGTAATAAAGTTATAACATGTACTTGTAGATCATTTGGATAGTTAGCTAATTGAATGTCCAAGGTGTTGTATCACCTTGCAAAACTAGTATCAAAATTCAATAAACATGTTAAGGAAATACCCTGGGAATAAACATTTAGATTAATGATTTAAACACTTAAAAAAATAAGTTTAGAAAGGTTGTAGATGGTATATTCACAAATATATCCACTACTTTTCAAATTATAAAGGATGTACTATTGCAGAACAGTGAGTTTTGAGAGTCATCGAAATAGATTAAGCTTTTTAAAAGTAAGATTAGGGTCGGTTGGTAGATGAGACACTTATCACCAGAATTTCCTCAGGTTATAGATTTTCTTGAATAAAAATATTATTTATACCCTAGCACCCTTTCCCTAGGACAGCAGTTCAAACCAACAGCTCTGCTTAAGAAAGACTGCTTTCTAATTAAGTAAACAGTCTTAGAAACCCACAGAGGTCGCTATGAGTCAGCAATGAATCAATGGTAGTGAGGTGTTTTTTTTTTTTTTTTCAGTTATGGAAACTATTCTGGCAAGGTTAATGAAACATCACTTGAGCTTTACTTAAGGCACATTTCAAAATTCTCCCTGATAATTTTAGGAAACATCTAATGTAGGCCCTAAGGGAACATATGTTCCAGCGTGAACTATCTGGAAATCCATATAAAACTCCAGAAATAGAGCAAATAAAAAAGTGAAATGTAAAGTGAACTCTTAGTCTTTCCAGCAGACTGTGTAGATGACCTATTTGGGGGTTTCTATAAAGGTTTATATGGACAGGATAGCTTTTAACAAGTTGACTTAAAAAGATCTTTCAAGAAGTATGTATACAGTCTTACAATTTCAGAATTTGTACTTTAGCCCTCATTTTTAGATGGCAACATCAGAATATACTCTTTGTGGAAGAAAATTGATTTAGCTCAAGTTGGCAAGGTAAAAAGAATGACAAACTCTTTAAGGGTTTTTGGAAGTAGAGAATGGAAGATAGTGACTCCTTAGGTCTCTGATTATTACAGGTTTCTCTGTAGTTCCAAACACAACACTGCGTAATACAGCTCGCTTAACAAAAATAAAAGCTGCATTAAATATTGTATCTATGTTGTACTGAGGGACATTACTAGTCAAAATCGACTCCATACTCCTATGGTTGGAATGATTTCTTTGCAACACCTACTAATTCTTTGTATATGAAAACAACCCTGCATGCCCAATAGCATTTTCCAAAATAACCTTTAGATGAAATCATTAAGTGGTAATTAGATGTCATAATAATCAGAAGGAAAGGGGCTTGACCTTGGTGGTGCTGTCTGTAGCAAAGTCTTGATAGGTATTTCCTCTGGTTGAGACTTTTACAAACCAAAGTGGGAATTTACGCCCAATTTTACTTTGAAGAAAACATTTTAAAAGTTAAGAAATCACTTGCTTTTAGCATGAATGTGCTAGGTGTGTGCTTTGAAAAGACCGGAGACACAACAAACATCTCATTTTAATTGATGGTATTCCATAATATACAGTATTCTAACTTTAGTCATACAGGTATAGAAATTTTTAAAAAATCATTTGATCTATTGAATCTGTTAAAATCATTTGATTTATTGAATCTGTTAAGAAGGAATATTAGTTTCTTAAGATTTAATGATTTCTACAGACTACAAAGTAAAAAGATGTTCTGCTGAGTAAATATAAAAGCCTGTACACGACAATGGATTTCCACTTGTTTATTCAAACTTATGCTTCTGAAGGCTATGGTAATAAAGTTCTTAATGGATCATTCTTAGGATTTAAGCTTGATATAGTCAAAAATCTGACATCAGACTTTGGATTGGGTTGTGTTGCCTCTGAGACAGTAACTAAGCTTAACCAAGCTTTTCAGTTTTCTGAGGTTACTCTTACTTTCTGAATCTTCTGCCTACATTACAAGATGCTAGTAATTAAGACTGCTGTTTTGCTTTTGACATGTAGCAACTAAAGATAGTAGGAGCATATTCAGAATTTGGGGGGACTGTGGTAATTTAAGATAATTATCTGTTTTTCTCCTTAGCCTGTGGACATCTCTACAGCAATGACTGAGCGAGCACTTGCTCAGAAAAGACTCAGTGAGAATGCATTTGACCTTGAAGCCATGAGCATGTTAAATCGAGCCCAGGAACGGGTATGTAGTAATTTTCCAATGTCTGAATGAGAGTTTTACAGATGGGTGAGGTGTGACATCTGTGGCACAATGTCAAACTGTAGAACTTTATCTAAAAAATTCAAGAAAATAATTAGCTGGTTGATTTTAAATGAATGCTTTAAGGTATCATTTTCTGAGAAAACAAAATTACAATTTTCTTGGCAATTGTTTTATGTTGTAGCTCCATAATCCAGGATAAAGTGTAAGTATCTGTTCTGCAATTTCCATCTCATCCCACATCATTTCAGCGCCTTCCAGGAAACAATATTGCCTGATCTGGGAAAGTAATTTAGTGCATGTTTGTAAGACAATAAGAAAAGATTCTCTGCTCTCAGCTTACAATAGATGCATTAATAAAATAGCACATGTAGGAAATAGAATGGAAAGATAGTCAAAATTTTCCTTGAATTTTCTTATTCCTATTGTAATAACTCATGTTCCCAGTAACCCTAATTAGTATATGTATTAGCTCAGCTTTCCAGCTGAAGAAACTGAGGTAGAGTGGTGAAGTAATGTCTAATGGTCAGGCAACTAATAGGGTAAAGTGGACAGTGTCCTGTATTTATTAGTTTTAAGCATTTGTTTTGAGTTTAATTAGCAATTCCCTGATGTTCATGGTGTTTATTGAATTGCATTTTTGTCATAAAAGTAAGAAGTGGGTCGGAATCCTTCACAAAAATAGTTTTCTTTTCCACACTACAAGTGTTTGCTTTGAGTACATTTCTCTTGAAGAAAGATTATCACAGCTATGCCTTTTATTTGTTAAACATCTCAAATCTTGTTATTAATGAAGTCACTCAAACTTTGGAAGGTTTAGGAAAATGTCTCATTTTTAATGAGCATAAATCTAATACATTGTTTTAAAAGTTGACTAATGTTAAAAATTTCTTAGGAACTATTTTTTCTTACCAGTGGCACATTAACAAGGTTTTACCTAATTGATGCCTCTTATTTTTTCAGATTGATGCCTGGGCTCAGCTGAACTCTATTCCTGGTCAGTTCACAGGAAGTACAGGAGTACAGGTTCTGACACAAGAACAATTGGCAAATACTGGTGCCCAAGCCTGGATTAAAAAGGTATACAATATATACACATACAAAAGTGTTGAAGTACAAAGTTGTTTAAGGAAATGTTTTATTTAAAATGCATGAAGAATCCAATAACGCTAACCAAAGTTCATTAGTAAATTTGTTATGTGTATATGCTCCAGGATGGACACTGAAGATGGACCTACTTCACGAGACAATGGCAGATGTATACATATGGCCCCAAAGCCACTCACTTTACATATATATATAGACTTAGGCTATTTTTATTGCTGCTGCTGGTGGTTTTGGTGGCACTTTTCTTTTGGTCTTTTTTTTTTAACTGTATTTTTAATGCCAACAGTGTGTCAGGTGCTGTTCAGAATTTTCCAGTTCCTGTTGGGCTACTAATCTAATATTTTCAAAGCAGTGGTTCTCAAACTTTTCCTCAAGGGATGCTTTATTACAGGTTTATTTTTGGTGGATCACTGTCCCCAAGAGCCTTGCCACCACCCTTCTTTCCCATTCCTCTCTTCCATTGTCCTAATACCACCCCACCCTCCCTTTCCTTAGTGCCTGCGCCCCATCTTACAATCCTTGTTCTACACCCTTGTTTCCAGCCCAGGTCCCTTTGGTTGTCAGCCTTTGGTTACAGCAAGTGGTTGGGAGGTCCTAATGTTAGCACTGCATGTGGCGATCTTGACATGGGATTTGGAAGGCTATGGGAGGAGGACTTTAGTGTGGGATGGACAGTGCTAAATAAAGGGTGGGAAGGTGAAGGCGGTGGGTTTGGGATGGACAATGTGATCTGTGGACCACCATTTAGGCCCTGGTGGCCTCTGGTGATCCACAGGCCCAATTTGAGAACCACTGATTTCCTGAAGAAAAAGAAAAAACAGGACCTATAAGACCTAAAATCAAAAGAGAATGGACACCTCGAACTGCGAAGATGTGGGTACACCTGGTTTGAGATTCCTGCAATAAGAACTGTAACCTCTACCTACGCTGCCTCGTTGTGGGAGTCGAGGTGGCTACGAGGGGCTTTATGAAGTACATTCTGGTGAAGGGATGGCTTGATTGGTAGCCTATGGGAAATTGTTTCAGGAGTACTTGCATCATAGCAGTGCTGAAACCACGAGGTCTAATGGATTGGGAAGGTTTCTTTATCCTGATGTATTCGACTCTTTATATGACCATGGGCAAGTAATTCTTCAGAATTTCAGAGGCTCCATGTTTTATGTGGAGACTTTTTATTAGTTAACAATGTGAAGGGACTCAAGTGCTAGTGAATAAACTTATTTCTGAAAAATGAGGCACTGGTTGCTTCAGATGTTTTAATCTCATAACAGTTTAATTTTGATAGTTTAACAAAATAGCCTCAATATGCCTGCCTGCCTTTTTAAATAGTTGCACATATATGCATAATGAGTACATGGTCAGGCTCCAAAAACTTGTTGCTTTATACATTTTACTGGGGATTAGTTTGGGGAAAGGATGAGAACCTAACACTTGGATTCATATTGGATTAATTTATATTACAGTACTTTAAAAAGTAAAAATGCTTTTTGTAGTATTTTCAAAATGACCATCTCAGTGGGAAGAATTATACTTGCCCATCTATTTCTTTAAGAGCTTTCATAACTATTGTTCTAGGGACTGAACTTAGTATTTTAGGAAATTAGACTTGAGGATAGTAGTAGCAGTGAGCCCTTAGGCATATAGTAATGTAGTAATATAGTAGCTAGATGTTACTGCTTCTGGAGAAACCTCTGAAACTTTCTATTTCCAAATAGTGGTAAAGTGCTTATCCATATTGTTTGTGCTTCTAAATAGCATGATGATATTAACATAAGTTACTTTAAAAGGTGAACTTAACAGTAGATTCAATTGATTCTCTGCTAACCCTTTTAAAATTCCTTCTTGTACTTTTAGATTTGTACACAGTTCTTATATTTTAAATAAAATTTAAAATGTTAATTCATAAGTGGAAGACAAAACTTTGTCTTTACATTAACTATAACTATATCCTAAATACCGAACTATTTTGATAAATTGGCATGATAGAAAGATATGTTCGGCAGACTAAAATTTAAATTTTAGAACAATGTGCTCAATAAAATGTTCTTTTGTATAGACAGTGAAAAATATTTTTTGCTAATATTTTATACATAAAATGAGCTAAATATTCAGAAAACTCATTAGGTAACTAAAAACAAAAATATATCTCTACCATCAAATACTGTCTGCTCCTTAAATATTGAGGTACATTTCAAAAGCTGATTCAAATGATGGTTTGGCTTTTCTGCCTGAAATATGGTTAAAACGTGCCCTTTCCGTATGTTAGAAATGCAATGCGAAAATTCGTGTTTCCTTTTTTTAATGTAGCATTATTGTTTTACTAAACATTCTCCAGTAAAACTCTGTAATTTGATAAATATTTACTAATGTGGTTTCATTGGATTTCTCAGCATTTTAAAAATCTGCATACACATTGGGGTAAAGAAAGATAAAAGAATGCAAAGCAAAATTGGAAATCTGGGTTATTTGTGGGTTTGTATTGTATTCTGCACAGTTGCCCTTTTTTTTAGGAGTGTTTCCTGGAAAAGAGGGGCGGATGAACCTGGAAGTAAGTAAAAATCATTCTAGGTGTGTAGCATCCAGGCAGTTGATATTGAAGCATCAGCTAACTTTTCTCTTTATACATCTACACTGCATGGCCTGCACCAATGAAAGGAACTGAACCAGGGGTATGTTTTTACCTCCACAGCTGCCTCCTTCCATCAGAGCACCTTGTTGAACTTAATGTCTACTCATACACCATTGGCATGTTGGCTCCCCAGCAATTAATTACAAAGCTGGGAAAACAAAGACGATTACACAGCTCTGCTGTGTAAAATACAACTTTTAATATTTAGCATTACCTTATCAATGCAGGAAATGATAATGTGCACTATTCCCAATTACTAAAAGTTTTTGGCTCCCGGTTGATAAGTTAATGCTAGAGAATAAATCTGATATTTAAACACAAGGGGAATTAAACCATGATTTGGAGATGTTATTCCTTAATCCTCAAGATGAACTGAATTAAATGCTATTTTATGCACACAAAATGGCCTTTAAAAAGGCATTAAGTATTTGAACATGAATTTAAACTAGCTGATCATGCTAATGTTTATAGTCATGTATCTTGTGACATTAAGCGGTTTGCTGCTTTGATGGAAATTATGGTTCAGTGGGTTGGATACGAGAGATGACTGTTCACAGAATAACCTGTGAACTTTCACCCCTCTATATGGAAACTTGTTTCAGGGCCAAATCCTTGTAGCTGTCTTCTTGCCCCGGTCAGTGCCAGCCCTACTATTCACAACACTGCTGCTACCGAGGCCTAGGTATGTAAACGTTTAAGGAGTTTTTAAAAGTCTTTTAACATCAAGCTAGGTTTTAAAAGAATTCAAACTCAGTTTGGTATATTTACAGGGTGGTATCTTCTCTGATTTTCTTATATAATTTATTGACTGGGCATATTGTGTCAGATAAATTTATTTTTAAGAGTTACCTTTTTTGCTTCAAAGGAATTTTCTGTGTGAAATATTTACACTTGCTTTATGGTAGAATGAGGAAGGAAACTTTGGAAGACAACAATATGCTTCTTCAGTGTCCAAACTATTTCTAAGTGATTTCTGGGCTTTATTTATTAACAAGGTACACCTGGGACAATTATTATCGAATGTTTTAACATTGCCTTCTTTTTATTTTGCAAGCTAAGAAGAAATACCAGTGAACCTAAAATAGTGGACGGAACAGGAGTGTTCTAATTTTTTTTTTTTGGAGGGGGACTTAAGAGCCACTGTACTGCCATTTACTTGCCTTAATTAATTTTCAAATACAACATTATGTTAATGTTAATTATGCAAATTAAACTATGTAAGTATAGAAGCATTTAAAATTAAAACTGTAACAGAATTAGAAATAAGGTTTCTCTCTTTTAGAAAGCTACCACTGAGTTTACAATCAATTTCTAACTGTACAATGGGGAACATTTTACCTTTGTTTCTTTGGATAGGATCAGTTCTTAAGAGCAGCCCCAGTAACTGGAGGAATGGGAGCCGTTTTGATGAGAAAAATGGGCTGGAGAGAAGGAGAAGGATTAGGAAAAAACAAAGAAGGCAATAAAGAACCTATTCTAGTTGATTTTAAGACTGATAGAAAAGGTAAGTTATTTTGGTTTATTATGTAATCTTTTGTAATTAAAATTTTGTTACCTTTGTGCATTATTTTGATCACATTGATACCTAAATTTAGTACTAGTCTATAATGCTTTTTATTAGAAAAAACTGTTAACCTACTTTTCATAAAAAGCATCTGACTTCAATAAATGTAGTTGGAAACAATTGAGCTTTTAAAAGGCAGCTTTTGTCAGTGATATTTGCTCACTTATGAGACTAGGCGTAATGTAGTTTTATGATTACAGTCACAACTAGGTTTTGTGTTTGGATGGAGGCTATATACTTGGCTTTATTTCTAGGCCTTTTTCTCCTCAAAATTTTAAAAAATCTGTCTTGTCACTCCGTACCTTTTTCTATATCTTTCCTGGTTCAGTAGTTGAGCTCTAAAGAGCCCTGGTTGGTATAGTGGCTTGGGTTGGCCTACTAACTGCAAGGTCAGCAATTTGATTCCACTAGTAGCTCCAATGAATAAAGAAGAGGGTCTTTCCTCGTAGGATTTATACTACATAACCTCGGGGAGCCCACAGGGACAGTTCTACCTTGTCCTGTAAGGGTCTTCTGTGAATCAGAAACGACTTGAAGGCAGTGTGTTGTTTGAGTTGAAGTAGAGAGTAGACTTGAAGGACCAGTAACGCAGTGTTCTCTCTTCATATCGCCAAAGAGTTTGAACTTGGAGTACTTTGGAACTTAAACTTCTGTATATAACTTTTGCTATTGTCTTCTGAAGCCATGGTTGTGTAGTGGGAGTAAGTATTGGACTGCTAATGGTGGTTGAACCTGCTAGCTCTTGGAATCTACCAGCTGCCATCTAGAAGAAACATGAAGCCGTGTGCTTCTGTAAAGGCTTATAGCTTTGGAAAGCTATAATTCTATTCGGTTCTATTGGGTCGCTATGAGTTGGAAGCATTTTGGTGACCGTGGCTAGTCAGAAATAATGAGGGGACTGGTGGGAGAGCTTGTAATAAAGTGGTTGTTTTAATATATTTTTAACACCTAACAACTAATTATATTTTAAATCATTCTTCCCCTGAAATAAAGTCCAAAGTAGAAGCACACAACTTTTTGAGTTAGCTTGAACCTGATTTTTAATATATTTTGCTATCAATTAGAACACTATCATGTCATCTACTTATACTACCATATTGCCATTTAAATTACAAGGTGTTTAATGTAATCAGGTATATTCAGTGATAGGCTGTAAGTAAACACAATTATCCCATAGTACATTAACAATCGATGGATTAAATTAGTAAAAGGACCTTACTTGTATTCCTTGTTGAAATCATGTTATTTACAAAAACTGAATATTGGAACTAGGTTATTCCCATCATGAGAGAAGACTTCGTATTACAGGGAATATATTCGACTTGGTAATATAATAATTCCATGGGAAAGGGAGCTTATACTTGAGAACAGCTCTTACTAACCCAGAAAGCATGTTTGCTGGGGAATAATGATCAAAATTGTCGTAAGCAGTAGCCATTTTCATGTTTTTCTTTTTTGTTACATTACTACTAAGCATTAATTTTTTTTTTTGCAGGATAAGAAACCTTTAAAATCATTGCAATAAATAGCCATTATCTTTTAAACTGAGAAAAATACCCAGAGGAGTTGGTTATTATGGCATCTAAATTGAAACTCCGCAAACTCTGAATTTAGTGTAATAAGGTGTGTAATTCACACCAGGACATTTTGTTCAGTGATCTTTTTTTTTTTTTCTCTCTAAAGGTCTTGTTGCGGTAGGAGAAAGAGCACAAAAGAGATCTGGGAACTTTTCTGCTGCAATGAAGGATCTGTCAGGTGAGGGTACGCTATGAAATTTTTTCTTACCCTACTATTTTGAATTCATAAATTTGTTACAAAAGGTGTGGGGAATTTCTAATTTTGTTTTTCCCTCTTCACAGGCAAACATCCAGTCTCTGCCTTGATGGAAATCTGTAATAAGAGAAGGTGGCAACCACCTGAATTTCTCTTGGTCCATGACAGTGGCCCTGACCATCGCAAACACTTTCTCTTTAGGGTAAATATAAATTTCATTCATTTGACTCAAATCAATGGTAATGGGTGAAGGGGTAATCATTATATGGTCAGAGGTTAATTCCCTGATAGTGGGTTGGGAGATGTTTGAGGGGGCATCAAAGTTTATGGAAAAATTACATTGTTTTTTTTCCCATGAGTTATTCGTCTATGTGAAGTGGGTAGAGTAGAACAACGAAGGGTATTTTAAATGTGATCTTTCATGGATGGGAAGGATTTGGGCAGGATAAAGCTGGTAGATTTCACTCTGGTACTTTGTAGTGGCATCATGGGCATAGTGGAGTACATTTATCAGGTCTCCGTTTTTCCGTTTGGAGACCTCATAGTTTGCAGTCCCTTTCTCCAAAATGCCTCCTAACGGGTTGAGATGATTCAGGATGGGTTTTATAGTTGTATAATTTTTTTAGCATTTAGTATAAAAATACAAAGCTAATAGATATTAAAGTTTGATGCTGTTCTTATTGTATGTTTTTCTTGAATAGGTATTGAGAAATGGAAGCCCTTACCAGCCCAATTGTATGTTTTTCTTGAATAGGTATTGATAAATGGAAGCGCTTACCAGCCCAGCTTTGCCAGCCCTAATAAGAAGCATGCTAAAGCCACAGCAGCCACTGTGGTTCTTCAAGCAATGGGCCTTGTACCAAAGGACCTCATGGCTAATGCCACTTGCTTCAGGAGTGCCTCACGTAGATAGATTGAGGTTTTATAGTAATCACTTCAGATAATTTTACTCCGCATCAAAATGTATTTCCTCAATGTTGTAAATATTTGGCAATTGAAGACATTGTGTAAAAAGCAATCTGTACAAACATCTCCAGGCTTTGATTTTTGTACCATGGAAATTGTATTTAACCATACAGGGTTTTGGTATGTTTATATTGTTTACCTTAGTGATGTATTTGTTTTAAGTGGCTAACATCCAAACAATTGATTGTTCGAAGGCATCAGTAATATTCAGTGTGGAATGTTAAATAACGCTTTTATACTGTATTTTGTACTATGCTGTAACTCCCCTTCCTTATGGCTAGGCTGCTGTAACACTTGCCTGTAACCAGTGAAGGGCTGTGCACCGTGTACTATTTTCACAATGGGGTTCTGCTGGACAGATACTGGGCCAGTGTTATTGATCTGTTCCACAGGGCTAACGCCACCACCTCCCCTCACAATTTTGTCGGTAATAAGAATGGTATGTTGTGTGATCATCAGCACCAAGTCCTCCGTTCCTGTTAAAGCCACTTTGGGCTGTAAGAAGGGTGTGAAAATAAAGTGACTAGAATTCTGCGGAGGCCAAGTACCTTTTAGTATGGCACTGAGTTGTGATAATAGTTCTACTTCGATGTGCATTTTGAATTTCAGCTACACCTAGGTATATTTAAAATAATTAAAATGCTGTAACCAACTTATCTAATAAAATCGGCACCCAGCCACTATTTTGTTGACTATGAAAAAGTTAAGTTCATGTTAATTTTTAGGGTCTGATAGACTAATTTTACGTGTATTACAGTGGTATTCATATGCTATGTCTCTAAACTTTATTTTCAAAAGCTTAAGGCCCCAATACAGACTTCTCTGGAATAAATGTGGTGGTTTGTTTTCTGGACTGTAAAACGAACGCACACTCACACTTCTTCAAACACTGTTTATCACCTTAATGCCTTGATTTCTAAGCACCTTTATTTAAGAAATTTAGAACTGTAAACAATGTGCGAATATCACATTAAGTAGTCCTTTACCAACTTTAAAATGGAGCATACACTCTGGGTTAAGATGCACTAAAAAAAAACCAAGATTTTTGAGTGGCGGAAGACATGCTAATAAAATAGAAGCTATAAAATCATTTGCTGAAGGTAAAAGTTAACCATATAATGTACACTGGCTCCGATGCCACTGGTCAGAAAACCCATTAGATAACACTTAATTCTTAAAAATTTGGCATTTCTAAGAAAACTCTTGGTTATAACTTTTAAGGATTTAGAATTTTCACTCAACTTATTTGAGGTAGATTTTAGAAGTCTTGTCACTGATTAGATATCTGATAAGTTTTTAAGAGATTAATCCTAATTCAATGCATGTAATAAAAAGTGTAGAAAATTTATAAGCAACACTTGAGTGTTCCATTTAGCTTCCAAAATGAACGTTAAAGCCATTATCTTGAATTTCCTCAGAAGACTTTTTTTTCCTGTAATCTCCATTTAGGCTTACTTTGGTGTTCAGGATCTCCAGTTATAAATGTAGTCATTCATTTCCACAAGCTGTAACGATGATTTCCCCAGTAATGGTATTTGACTTAGTTGTTCCAGAGTTTTGGGGTGCAACCCACAGTTGGCAAGTTCCTTATGAACAGTTTCCTGTGGAGATAACAAACATTCAAGTCAGCATATCCCACGGCCACTGAGCTGTGAACAATTTAGTAACCAGGGTGTTCAGTAGTCAACATTAAGAGCAATTCAAAGGGGCCGGAATAACAAAAATGGCTGAGTGCCCAGCTGTTCACAAAGTTGATCTTTCTTTAGAAGCCCTAAGGGCAATGACCCTTTAATACCTTTACTCATGTTGTGGTGACCCCCAACCTTAAAATTATTTTTTGTTGCTACTTCACTTAATTTTGCAGCGTCTCCTTTTGTGCATAAAAAGTTGCTAGGGGGAAGAAAAAAAAGGTTGCTAGGAGGTGGATCCAATTTGATAGCACCCAACAAACTGTTGTGTGGAAAAATTATCTGGTGATGTGCTCCTATACAGGGCTCATCCAGGTCCCTGAGGGACTCCACTGAAAGCAAATAAGGGCAACACCTCAGAAAGTTGAACAACTGCTAGTGTCAGGCTTCTAAAATACGCTATTTTTACCAGTCCAAGCTGATGAAACAACTACAGGTCTTAATTGCAACCCTTCAAATGGAAAACCTGGTTTTACTCGTATCAAAGTTTCTGATGTAAGACTTCCTTCTCATCGTCAGTCTTATACCATAGGAATGAGAGGACATGTAAATAAAGACCCTTTTTGACCTGGGATATTTTTTAGTCGAGTGTAGGAGCCTGTATTATAAACCTCTCAAAAGCAATTTAGACATTAACCCTCCCCATTAAGTAATTTAATAATTGGTTAAAATGAAGTCACACTTGTATGAGTAATCTCAATTTGATTGGTGCAGCTAAAAATATAAGCTATACTTAAATTGCATAAAGCTGTATACTGACCTTATCCAGTACTTTATCCACTGGTGGGCTGATGTTAAATACAGCGGTTGGTTCATGTGTATACAGTCCTGCTGAAAAAGACCCGCTCTGTGAAGACTTGAGGAGCATAAGCACAGAATGTAGAGAATGAGGCATAATCGGGCCTGTAATCTCCAAACTAAATTGATCTTTGTATCCAGAAGGAGCTTGTGTCTTCACATTTACACTTCGTGCCTTCATAAAATTTTAAAGAGAAAATTATCACACTCTCAAGATACAGTGCTGCCATGTCCTAATTGTTTTCAATAAATTCTGAGTTTTGCTCATTAATATCAAGTAACAAAAGCAGATTCTAAGACATTAAAATAATTTTGCTAATAATACATTCTTTTAACTTATCCATGACTAATGACATTCTATATTATTTAAATAGAATGACTCAAAAATGGCAAAAAGGAAATAACCAAAATGTATCCGCCACCAATTAAGTAAATATTACTTCACTGTAAACCATGAAACATGCACCAAGATGCTAGTACTTACTCTAAATCAAATGACTTAGAGGGAAAAAAAGGTACTTGATCAAAAAGCAAGTTTATTGGGGATTATTATAGAACTTCTTTGCCCCATTTTTACCTTAAGCATTTGCATTGTGGCACCTCTGAAAGCTACTGGGGATAACAGGGTTGGTGGAAGTCCTGCCTGTGGACCAGAGGTGGCCACTAGACTCTTACAGTTGATCAAAAAATTGAGCAAAGTCAAAGTGTTGATTCCTTTCACCAAAACAACAGACTCAGGCTTATGATCCATCTGCACTTCATGTTTTTCTTTCCGTCTGAGGACAACAATCAAGGAAATTCAAATTCTCACACCTGTGGCAAAAGCAGTTACCTTGATTGAATCACCATTTTCAAAAGGAAGTATTCTTGCTACCATTCTCTGCCACAACAGATCCTGGGGCTTTTGACAGCTGACCAAGATTATTATGTTTTTTTCTCATTTAAAAACAAACAAAAAACCACCATTCTGTTCCTTTATGAATTTAATCAAAACGGAATGTTTTCACTCTAAAAATATTAGCTTAATAATTGTTTAACGTATTGGTACATTTGGCTTATTTAATGTCATGATGGGAAACTAAAATTAGCAGGATTTTTCGTTATAGTGACTTAAGGTGGTAAGCTGCTCATAAACATGATTCAGTAACTGAAAGGATACAACTTGATAGAGAGTATGTCTGGCTTTTTAATTTTATCTTGCACACCCATCTCCTTCAACCAGGAAAAAGTTTCCTCTTCATCCTCATCACTGATGGCTTGCTCCCTATGAAATTGTTATTGTTAGGGTTTTCATCTCATACAGCTGTTACTGCTATAAAACGTTCTCAGTGACATCTTGTTTAGTCACTGGACGATGTAAAATATGTATTACATACTCTCCATGTCCCAAGCTTGTTCCAGGTCTTTTCTTCTTATGGGCAGTTTCTTTTATTAAAGGCAGAGAAAAGTCAATACCTACATTAGGAAAAAAATTTTTAAAATAATTCTCCAAATACATTCAACAGGCCTGTTCTATCAAAGAGTACAATAGCTGAAGACGGCAATGGTTTTACAATTGAGCTAAGGCAGTACAGTAGCTTGTTTTCTTCACAGTTGCCCACAAGAAATACATCTCAAAATATACTCAACTTCATGTAATTTTCATAAATTTTATTTCAGTCCATTATAAAAAAAAAGGTGCCATTTGAGGCCACATAAATAATTTCATCCTCTACTATTGTATCCTAACCCAGTCTGAAATCCTGTTTAAGGGCATAATTTGTAGGATAACTGACTTTTCTTGGGTCTTATTTGAAAAAGCAGATAGGGGAACACTATTTTCTTAATGCTCTGGTTCAGCGACAAATCACTGCTGAAACAAAATCAGGAGACATTTAAAATATTGGCACATAATTAATAAAACTGTTCTAATGACTTGTCTAAGGGAAGCTAAGTGTTTATTCTGTACAGTAAGGAGCTACCACTTTAAACTGATACGCTACCTTCATTTTTCATAGCTTCTCTTAAACCTCTAGTTGTGGGGGAGATGAGCGCTGTGATGACATCACTTCCAGCAAAGCCTGCTGCCCGGAACAGGACAGTGAACTGATAGGTACAAATGTAGAAATAGGGGCAAAGCTTTGTTTTCAGCAGATTATATAGAGAAGTAAAGCTTACTGACCTACAAAACAAGAGACGTTCCATTAGGTGTTGTTAAACGTTCAGCTCAGCACTCCAAACAATTATACAATGCCTAGTTTAAAACATAGCTCCAAGATGACGGATCCTGCTAGAATTGTTGTGGTCACATTCAACTTGACTTTTAAAGCTCTGAAACTGGTAATGAATGGGGTGATTCCTAATAAGTAGTGTTTGTCAATCGTGCATGAACCAATGTTTAGAAAACAAAAATTGGTTGACTGTTGGCTTTCTCTGAGCAACTTCTGTTGATGAGAACAGACGTAGACACTGACAGAAACCTTACAGAATTGTTTACATAAAACACATATACTTCAGAATTAAGAATGAAGTTTAGAAATTGTAAACAGCTTTAGTGATGGCAATAAACATTTTTAGATAAACACTTCAGAAAGATTATCTTTATACCATTATGCACTTTACATGGCAAATACAACTAAGAGAAAGTACCGTGTGGAGGGGGAGGCAGCAGGGAGGGAGGGGAAAAATGAGCTGATACCAAGAGCTCAAGGAGAAAGCAAATGTTCTGAGAATGATGAGGGCAACAAATGTACAGATGTGCTTGACACAATGGATGGATGTGTGAACTGTGATGAGTTGTATGAGTCCCCCAATAAAATGATTTAACAACAACAAAAGCACAGAAGCTGAAAGAAAAAGGTCCGTCTCATCTTGGAGAGGCCAGGAGTTAGAATTACAGTAAGAGGATTTACAACTAAATCAGAAACCCACTATTAAACTGCACAACTGTTTTTATTAATCTTACCAGTCACTCATTAAAATGTGTTGCAGGGCATCATCATTTGACCATGGGCTTGTCTTTCCGGTCATTCTTCTATCTGCTCCAATTCGAGGGAACAGTGGCAGCCAGGCTAAAGAAGGGTGGAGCCAATAGACGAGACTCTGCTGGAAGGCACAGCGGAGCTCAGTGGAGAGCCTGGGATCCTAAAATCCAGGGAATGGTGGGCATTTTTTTTTTGCCCCATAAGAAGCACAAAATTCCATTAGTGAGAGACATTGAATATACTCATGCATTTACTCTAAGTATTTCTGTTGCTACCTATAGAAAAGTGTCAATAGCTTTTATGGGTCTGAAATGTATGTTTTCTTAGGAAAATCTTTTCCTGCCAGCCATGACAATTTGTTACACAATATACCAGAAGCACTTAAAACATAAGATGGGGAAAACTTCCGTCACTAACAATCTTGCAGACAACAAGTGCACGTGCGTTTCCGTGTAGCTAACACTACTTGCCCTCAAGCTGTTTGAGAAGTACACAGTGAAAACGAACCATGTGAATCACAAAACATCGTGATCTCGTCACTGGAAGATGTGCCAATGCCCCTGGAGGCGTTCTTTTAGTGGCATTCAGAGCTGCCTTTTGAGAGGAACCAAATGGCAGTTCACAATCACTCACTCAGGTGGCAGCCACGGTGCACTTGAAACCAGTGCATGGCTTGGCTTACTGATTCCTGCCTTCCAGTTAGTAATTCTCAGTTCATGTTTAGCAAGAATTAGTACTGAGAGTTGGTCCGTTCAGGAGCTGCTGAATATGAAAAATCAAACTGCATGGAAAGCATGATTGGAAAAGCTTTCCAAAGCCATGGCTTGTCCTAATTTTTGGACCGAGAAACAAAAGGAAAAATCATTTACCCACTTTTAAGACTGAAGAGTGTCATTTTGCCGAAAAGCACATTTTCACACGACATGCCTTATTTTAAAGCACAGTTATTTTACTTGAGTTACCTGTATCCTCTGAGGTAAGGTACCTTCTGTTGCCCTGCAGTGCTGTACGAGGCCTTGAGCCTCTTCATGTGCTTTCAAATGATCTGCCCAGGCGAAGGGCTGAGAGGAGGTGAAAAGAAGTCTAGTCTTAATACTCCAGTCCACGGGCAACTTGGCGCTTTCTGAGGATGGAACGTCCATTTCGGAGAAAGATCCTGCTGAACCCTTTCAGAAAACAGCACCAAAAACAATCAGTAGTGTCTCAAGAAAAATGTCAGCCACGATCACTGATGTTAAAACATGACTGTGTATCACCACCAGAAATATACCAGCTATGAAAAAAGCCTCAAAGGAGCCACAGTAAACACACAGAGGTCATCTCCAGAAAGCCAGGTACCTTTGTTGGTGGTTGATGATGCTGGAGGACAGGCAGCTTTAACTTTTGGGGTCATACATTTTGATTTTATTTTAGCATTAGGCTGTCTTTTGATTCCATTTTTCTGCAAACTTTTTGATGGCCCCTCATATTATATGATCATTTTAAAACATGAAACTCTATTACGGGTGTCCAAGTGGAAAGGATCTAAGTTTTTATTTTTATTTATTTATGATCTAAGTTTTTAAAAGCATCACAAACCAGGGCTAATCTGCTCCTGCAGGGAAAGCTGTGAGAGACTATTTTTAAGAAACATTTTCTGACCTCAAAATCCGAACTGCCCCCTCCCCCCATGTTTTGCATTCCTCACAGATCAATATCCTCAACATCAGTTTATTTTAGGAGACATTTTAAAATGCCAAGCTCGAAGGACTAGTTTCAAGAGAGTTTGCATGATCAGACAGTCATATATATTAAGCGCAGGGGAACAGGTCTCGGGAAGGACAATGAGGACCCAGGTGTGGTTCAAGTTATCACAACCAAAGTACCCAGGGAACAGAATCAGGAGTGTGGGCGGGGAGAGATGGTGGTGGTAGGCACAGTGAGGGTCAGCGCACCCCAACACACTTTGGGGTGATGTGGGAATCTCATTTGAAGGTCTGGTGGAGGACTGCATTCAAAGGAAAGTTGAGCCTCCAGTGGCTGAATCTGAGGTGAGGTGAAGAAGTCGGTGCTCAAGGAAGAGTGGAAGAATTGTTGGAAGCAGAGGAAACGACCCTGTCTACGACGCTAGTGTTGGTTGGCATCATAAACATTAACATACTACGCCAAGTCCTTGATTTGGGCTGAAGCCATCTTTTTGATGCTGGACAAATCTGCTACAACAGACCCCTAGAATCTTTCACAACAATGACATCACTTGGATGACTAAGGAGCACTGGACTCTGGCACTGCTTCACGTGCATGTGAACGCTGTACAGTGGAAAAGAGCTGATGCGGCAAAATTATGGTAGTGGTAAAGATGAATGCATACATGCTGGCCTGCCCAGAGAATGGGCCCATACAGGCAGAATGCTGCTTAGAACGGAGGAGGGTGAGACTGTCTCTGGCCTGCTCTGGACCTATGTCATCAGGAGAAACCAATGCACCGATCCTGTCTTTCCCCTCCCCAAGCTGTGGAGGGTGCAAGACCCTGGAGAGATGGCCTGAAATTGGTGTGACATCCAGGGACACAGGGCTGGGCAAGGTATCCTTCCATTAGACAGGGAGTGAAGTACTTTCTCAAAGTTCTCTGTGAAAATTTTCCCAACAAAATGCTTCCGAGCAGCACATGTTTACATCTAATGATGGTACAGGTTTACCTTGGATAGTTCAGTAGTGGTGGTTCTTTCAGGAAACTCATCCCATAGCAAATCATTTTCTTGATTAGAATCTAAAACCTGAGTTAAAAACAAAAACCCTTTAAATGACAGTTTACTGTGAAAATGCACAGACCCGGCGCCATTTCCTGAGTTCATAAACTCCTCATCTGTGTCTCACATTCACAATTGAGAGGGAAAGCGGCCTACACTTACTGATGGCGTAAATCTCGTACAAAGCCCCGTCAGGCTGAGGGATAAAGAGAATTGCTAGGAAATTCCGAATGTTAGCCCCAGAATTCCTCCACACCTAAAGTCATGGTTGCTTTTAGGATGCATGGAACCCCGTTCAAAAACAGGACCTTCTCATTCCCTCCCCAAACAGCTGCCTTCCAGGCTCTAGCTAGGTGTCTCGAGGTCTCTCAACGTCTCTCCCTGCACCCGACTGCCCCGTGTCCGGGACACCTCCACTTCTGGTGACCGCCCGACCGCTGCATCTTCGCGCCCGCCCTCGGATTCTCACCGTGCGCGACCCCGAAAAACAAAGGCACCGCCTAGCACTCACCAGGCCCGCGGCCTCGTGCTCCCTGCGGGGTGGCCCGTCTGGGGCTTCGGTGGCAGCCAGCGGCCTGTTATCCAGGCGGGCGAACGGGTTCCTCCGGGCCGGGGGCCCGCGGCCGGTGCCGGCGCCGGCAGGGAAGGGGCGGAGGTGCAGCCCGGCGGCGAGGGCGGCGCGGCGCGGCCCCGGCTCGGGATGCCTGGAGGCGGCCGCAGCATGGCTCCGGCATCTCTTCCGGCGGAGCCGCAGCGTCTCGGGCGGCTTCTTGAAACTGGGCGAGTAGCCGGGGACCGAGAGCGCCATGGCGCGCGGGGCACGGCGCGGAGGGAGGCCGGCCTCAGTTCCCGCGCGCGCGCCGGCCACGCCCCCGGCGGGGTCTGACTGGGCATGCGCCGCGCACTCCCAACCCCCACCCCGCCGAGGCTGGCTCCGGCCGCCGGCCGCGCGGAGCATGCGCCGAGGTACGCCCAGCCGCGCGCCGGCCGCCTCCCGCCGGGAGCCGCTCAGCGCGTGCGCCGTCGCGATCCCGGGCCGCGGGCGGCCTGTCGCAAGGGTCGGTCGGAAACGGCATCTGCGAACCCCGTGCGCCCAAACGGCGCCCCCTTGCGGACCCCTCGCCCGCTCGGCGGAGCCTGCGACCCTCGTGCCCCGAGTGGGAATTTCAGACCCAGCAAGGGCCCGCCGGGCTTGGAAACAGACTCAAATGACTACATACATTGCACCAGCGACGACTTGTTACGGAAGGATGATGCTCAGAGTGGAACTGATACAAAATGACGTCTTGACAGCAACAAACAACATGCAGCTAGCGATTGAGCAGCGTGGCTTTGGCTGAAAGCAGGTTTTCGTCAGGTAAGCATTTTACAGCAGAGGAAAAAGGTAGAGAGAAAAAAGGTTTTCAGAGTATCCCCTTCAGATGTAATAGAATTATGTTGACCATTTGCACAGTAATCTACTTTTCAAATATCTCAGAGCATCTTGCCTTAGCAGGAGAACATGTTTACAAACAACTTGTTTTTTATCTTCTCTTTTTTGCCAGGGAAACTTAGGCTTCAAGTACTGTTCATCCAACTGAGGTCTGAGGAAGAATCAAAACTGAACAACTTGTTTTTTTCTTGCTTCATTTTTTTGAAGAACTTCCATGGAAACTTTGGCTTCATACAGTGGAATGGGTTCATCCAACTGAGGTCTAAGGAAGAATTAAATTAGAAATGTCAGGTCTAGTTACAGTTGATTAGAACATACAGGGTGGTAATTGACCATTGCTGTAGCTCAAATATCAATCAACTTAAAACAAATGTGCCCAAAATACTATTTTTAAAAAGAGGCTAAGTTTTGAAGCGAAGAAAAGCCTACTTTATCTGTTTCCTTTTTGTAGGTGATATGCAGATCCAACTTGAAAACAACAATAACTTTATTTGTCTCTCTTCTCAGGTTACTTTGGGAAGAGCAGGGAGGGAAAGCAAGGATGGGATGGAGAAGGAAAAGCTCATGGGACAATTCCATCTTTAGAAATGTTAACAGATGACAAGATACACTCGGAGGAATATTAAAAAGCTATACAAAATAAATATGGAAAGTGTAAAAGTTTGAAGAGAAATGGACATGCCTGCCTTTATTCCAAGAACAGAAAAATAAAGTTTGGCTGCTTCTCATACCTAAAAACACCAGTTGATAGCTTCTCCATCACATCTTTTAGGATGCGTAGCTGGGAAGACTGTTAAGGTGGCAATGCAAAGGAAAGAGGATTAAATAACACCAGTACGTTTTTCTAGGCAGGTCACTTACCTTGATTTTGTGGGGTTTTTTTGTTTATCTGGAACTCCCCACAGTTCAAAATGGGAAGTAACAGAGTCTGTAAACTAATAAGTTTACCCCTGAAACAGGGACACGGAGAGGATCTGAGAGGTGCTGGACCGACAGCGCTTACTTCCACGTGTAAAGAGAAATGATGGAAGAAGTGGCCAGTGTCTATCCTCAATAATCACTGCTCTCACCCCACATGGACACCACGAGGACGGTCACAGGCGTCTATTTCTGGACCACTTACAGCACTTGTAATACAAATTCGCCTGTCTCAACGTTAGTGCACACTTATTTACTAAAATGGTTGATGAGCAGCTCAAAATCTGATGCAGGAGAGCAAAGTTTATAAATTTTTCTGTGTGTATATACATGCCACCAAGATAATCATCAGTGTAAAAATTAAGAAAAAATTACCCTAATCATTAAGTTATAGATTAATATGGGGACCGAATCTGTATGTAATTTTTGTTGTTGTGTCCCATCAAGTCCGTTGCGACCCATGGTGACCCTACGCACAACAGAACGACTCACTGCCCGGTCCTGCACCGTGCTCAGGGATGCCTATGCTGGAGCCCATCCGTGGCTGTGGTCAATCCATCTTGCTGGAGAATTCTTGACAGCATATAATCTCAAGGTGGCATCTGCATAAGTGATGATTAAATTGCAATGCTCCAGGACATCAGAAAATATAAACTAAAAAATAAGTTTCAAAATATTAAAAAAAAAAAAAAAAGACCTACATCAAAGCTGTTGCTGTCGAGTTGGTATGTGACTCAGGACGACTACAGGACAAGGTAGAACTGCCCCAGAGCGTTTCCCAGGCTGCCAGCTATTTGGAAGGCACAGCTTTCCCCCTCAGAGCAGCTGGCAACTGGGGGAAGGTTAGCTTTCACAACTGTACCACCAGGGCTCCTTTATCTTTAAAAACAACGAATATTACTTACTGAAAAACTCACAATCACTTTCTACTCGTTGCTATAGTTGCCATCAGTATGAATGTGTGTGTGAACCCACAGCCATTGGTTTGATTCTGAATCGCTTTGACTCGCTGTAGGGTTGTTGAGGCTGTAAAGCTTCCCAAGACGAGACAGCCTCAACTTTCTCCTCGGCTCCTCAGGTAGGTTTTCGATTGGTGACTTTGTAGCTAGCAGTTAAAACGCTTACCTGATTTCATCATACCAGGGTTCCATGTGTGTGTACACACATATATAATGACTGTTTCTTTGGACAATTTAACTTATTTCAGGTAGACAGCATGTTTTAACAGTGCACATATGTATGAAATAGATCAAAATCGCGTTCTCAGGGTGGGAGGAGGGACGAGGGGAAGGCTGAGAGAACTGAGTAACAGATAAAAGTAGTCTGGCTTTTGGCATGTAAGGTTAAAAAATGTGTAGTACTTTTTCTTGGTGTTGTCTACTGTTAATATCCCATAGTGATCTTGGTAATTTGTATATTTAGACTTTAAAACTGAAGTGACTGCTTTTAGGGAGCTAAAGAATTTCATTTTCTGAATTTAATACTTAGAAGTAAGTTAAGCTCGTATATTCACGTTAAAGGGATGCTCTGAGTTTGAAATTTTCTTAAAACTTAACAAATGTAACCTCTGAATGAAACCTCTTTCAAAGCTTTGGATTCAGGCTGTCACTGCTCCCTGGGTGCTAGCCTTCAGCCATCACTCACGTGTGACCGCACACATACAAAGGGGATGGGTATGACTTGGTGGACACAAGCAGAAGGCTACAAGGCTCTTCATGTACACACAGGCCCTACTAAGTGCTGAGAACATGTGAAAGATTTTACCAAGCGCAGCTGCTTTTAAAATGGGATGCTTAGAAATGAAAGCTTTTACACTCACATTGAGTGTGCTCTACAATTTTGGACTTTTCCTCATGGAACTGCTTCCATATTATCCCAGGAAAACTCTTCACCCTTTCCCCCAAACTGGTACGATTTGGCTCAATTCACCAGGCTGTTTTCTGACTAACTTCTGCTCTAAAGAATGCAGTTGCATCCTCTTTGAAGGAGATTTCCAGTGTCGAGTATTTGCAAATGTGTCCGACAGACAAACCCTTTACATTCAGCTAAGCACTTGGCAGTGTTTCCTGCAGTTTCCTGTCTTAGGGTGAGGTGTGCAGCTTTTCAGGTTGGGTTCCATCAAGTTGGGTTCAAAGCAAGACAGAGCTTTCTGGTCTAGAAGGGCTTCTCTCTTACTCGGAGAGGACGGACAGCTGGGCTATGACTGCTGTCAGACCACTTGCTGGCTGTGGCCATGAATATGTCTCATTATGCCTCAGTCTCTCCACCTGTGAAATAAAGATCATTTTAAACCTATAGGGTTGTTTTAATATTTAAAGGAATTAATATCAACAAAGCGCTTGGAAAATTGGCAAACTGTGGAAATTAGTTGCTATTACTATTATTGTAAAACCTGAGGATTAAAGTACAAGGTACCGTACATTTCACACTGGAAACGCAAGTCACTGAAAAAAGGATATAAAGGTATTTCCCCTGTTGTACATTTGACAAATTCCATACTTCTTCGTTAAGGAAAGACACAGTTGCTCCTTTGAGGAAGAGGCAGTGGCTATCGGGAGGATCCAGCTTCGACAGAAGGCAGAAAGACTCATCAATCACCGCACAGCAAAAGGCTGACTGGCATCTCCAGCCAGGAAAACTTCTACACAAATACTCAGCACGCAGACTTGAACAGCACCAGAGAGGCTCCAGCGTTTCCTGTTCGATTGCCTGGTATAAAACGATGCCCTGGCAAAGTGACGGGTGCAGGGCCCGTCAGGCAGCCAGGGGCTGAGGCGGTGGTGCAGCGGGACTGGGCAAGGGGACTCGTGCTCGAGACTGCTGGCTGCCCTGAGCAGTCATCCACGTGAGGGCATTGGACAGTCAATAAAGGTTACTGGCATAGGAGAATCATGTCATCTGCACATAAGTCCTGACAGAAAAACATTTAATTTGGAGAGAATAACCAAAATAGCCATATCTAGTTTATTCTAGCTCAAACAATGAAGAAATTGTGGTACATCTATATGGAAAAATTTTGCTAAGTACATGCCAACAATGCTTACAAGAGAAAAATTCTTATTGGAAAACTAAGAAGTCACCACCTTCCCAACCACTAGATGAAATTCACAGTAAGCATTACAGTTGAAGGAGGTGCTCTACTGGGCAGCCTTTCAGCATTTGGCTGGCCCACATGGTAGCTTCCAGTAAACAGTCAACATTTGTTTAAAAAATAAGGTATAATTCAAACTTTTTATTAACATTATTAATAAGGTATAATTCTTGCCTCAAAGAAGATGTAGGCATTCTTCTTTGCTACTTACTTTCCTTTGGTGTAATTGTAATGCTTTCTCATTTCTGACTGTACCTGAAGGTTTTCTTCTCTTGTTACCCAGTGGCCTCCGACAGCCAGAAGTGTGATGATATCATGCTTATGCGGCAGCAGGTGCACTTTTATAGCAGGCTCATCATCCTTACTGTACAATCTCACTTATGAGGGAGTAGTCGAGAAAACAAAAAACGGGGGGGGGGGGGAGGAGGGTAAGGAGAAATGTATTTTATTGATAACATGCATAAAAAACTTCTCTTTGCTTTTAATACAGGAAGGATTTTCCCTAGAAAAAAGCGAAACAGGACGCACCCACCCACCCACCCACTGCTTCACATTCTGTTGACAAACCACATGGAGCTATGCTGATGGCAGCCAGAGCCCTGGAGCTGGAGGAGCCACGTGGAGACCCCTGACAGTGCTGAGATGCTTCCACCACCACTGGATCCACAAGACTTTCCACCCACTGGCCTGCGATCTTACTGCGTTCGGCATCATTGCATGCATTGCGTGAGTTGGGAAGAGGGCTTTATAGATTGGTATCAGGCACATGGGCTAATATTGGACTTACGGACTTGATCTGACTGGGTTGGGATGTTTTCTTAATATACAATTGCTCTTTGATATAAAGCTCTCTTACACACACAAAATAAAAAAGAAAAGAAAAACAGTTTATTCAGGTGCCTAAAAATACACATTTTGTACCAAAAGTGGTCATAAAATATAAACAAGGTTTAATTTTTAAGAGAAATAACTAAAGATAAAATCTATTTTCATTTGAGAATCAGGCAAGATAAGAACACATAATGGAATCTGATAATTTAATCATAACACTGATAACAGTTTTTCCACTGGGAAAAATGGATTTCTGTCTAAGGAACTCAGAGGCGCTCATTGTGACCCACAACAGCCCTACAGGTGATAGTCCAGCTGCCCTACAGGAGGGTCCAAGGCTATAAATCTTTTTCGAAACCACACCTCTCCCGAGGGGCAGCTGGCAGGTTTGAACCAGCGGCCTTTCAGCTTAACTTCTGCAGCACTCAGGCTCTTTCAAGATATGTCTACTTTGACACAATTATGGACGTGTCTCTTGGGGAAAATAAGGAAAGCCAATGAAATGAATGTTTACTTCTACTGACAATGAAAATATACACAATGGCCAATTTCCACAGGAAAACATGCGTTACAGTGTAAATGGTAGACTTTTTCAGGCTTTATGTGCGGTGGCAAAAGCTTAAGGAAAGGGGAAAAGGGGATGCATTGCTGCATGTTTTCCAGAGACTGCAGGTGCCCAGCAGCCAATGGGGCAGCCACACATGGCGCAAGGCCTGAGTAAACCTCTGGGTGCCACCTGGGAACTGTTTAGGAAGGAGAGCAGGCTTGCCGGTTTCTTGTCCCATCACCTCAACTCTAATGTTTCACCAAAAGCAGTATTTCTTTGAAAAGAGCAACCAAAAGTCACTTTTCTAGAACATGTAAGCTTTCTGCTGTTCATCCTATACTTCAAAGGTGAGGATGTGCTCTCTTCCGGGGGCGGTTTACATGGGGACCAGTGAAGAAGCTTCAACGTAGAGATTTTACTTTAAAAATAAAGGGAGTGGGGCTGAGTGGGGGAAGAGCAGATATATAACAATGAATCATTCAATTTAATAATGATTTTCCAATTTAATTTTTTGAATTTATTAAACTAAAAAAATTACACAGGTTGTACTCACCTCCAGCATCTAGGACAATATCAACTCCTAGGCCACCTGTCTCTTCCAAACAGCTTTCAGCAACGTGGACTTTTCCATTAGATATGTCGATCACTCGGGCTGGAATGGACAGGAAGCCAGGTTATGTATCGTTCTTTATGTGATCAACAGAGAAATGACGGAAAAAGAGGCAGAACAAACAGATATTCATCCTCTGAGTTAAGAAGTTGAAACAGGGGAAGGTGTGGGGGAGAGAGGGGGAACCGATCACAATAATTGATATAACTCCCTCCCAGGGGGATAGAAAACTGAAGCGTGGGTAAAGGAGATAGCAATCAGTGTAAGACAAGAAAAAAAGTTAATTATCAAGGATTCATGAGGGGTGTGGGAGGGAGAAAATGAGCTGATATCAAGAGCTCAAGTAGAAAGAAAACGTTTGGGAGAAGATGATGGCGACATATGTACAAAAGTGCTTGACATAATGGATGGATGTATGGATTGTGTAAGAGCTGTAAGAGCCCCCAGTGAAATAATTTTTTTAAAAATCAAGCTTCTCTGATGATTTTCTCAGCACACACAAGCTGGTGAGAGGATACAAACCTAATTTTAAACTATGCAGTATTCCCTTGTTCTGTTTCCATAAGTACCTCTTGATTCATGCACAGGTTCTGTGTGAACACCATGCAGAGTTCTGGAATTGTCTGTCTCAAGGCTATCCATAGTTGATTACGATCCACCCAGTCAAATGCCTTGGCATAGCCAACAAAACAAGTAAACACATTTCTGGCATTCTCTGCTTTCAGCCAGGATCCGTCTGACATCAACAATGATACCCTTTGTTCACATCCTCTTGTGAACTGGCCTGAACCTCTGGCAGCTAGCTCCCTGTGAATGTACTGCTGCAGCTATGTATTGTTGGATGATCTTCAGCAAATCTTACTTGCAGGTGCTATTAATGATGTTGTTTGATAATTTGAGCATTCGGTTGGGTCCCCTTTGTTTGGAACGGGTACAAATAAGCATCTCTTCCAGTCACTTGGCCAGGCAGCTGTCTTCCAGATTTTCTGGCATAGACAAACGAGTGCTCCCAGGGCTTCATTCGCTTGTTGGACGTTTCAATTGGCACTCCATCAACTCTTGGAGCCTTGCTTTTGGCTACTGCTTTCAGTGCAGCTTGAACTTCTTCCCTCAACACCATTGGTTCTTGCTCACATGCTGCCTCCTGAAGCGGTGGACTGTAGTCTAGCTGAATGCAACTAACAGAAACCCAGCAAGAGAGGAGAACTGCCCCTGTGGGGCTCGAGATGAAGTCCTTAGAGGGGCGCGCAGCAGCATCTTCCTTCATGGAGCGAGTGGTGGCTGTAAACCACTGACCTTGTTAACTGCTGACCAGCTTGCCGCTCAGTGGGCAACCCAGCATGCCGCATGGACTGCTCCTAAGTCAGGAGTGCATGCAAACCAAGACATAAGAGTAAGTGCGTTCAGATTTAATAAAGTTGGAGACGGCTGTTGCATTTGACTAATTGACTCAGCTGGTAACTGACAGGTTGGAGGTGAAGTCCACCAAGAGAGGCACCTTGACAGAAATGGTGATCTACTTCTAAAAGATCAATCGATGAGAACCCTATGGGATAAAGATTTATGCTCAACACATGGTATGCCATGCGTCAGAATCCATGTTAGGGCAACTGCCCTAACATGTAAGCTAGGAAGTCCGTGACTGTCCTCTGCTGCTGCTGCTGTGTGCACTCATGTCCAGTCTGGCCCACAGTGGCCTGACGTGACAGAGCAGGTCTCCTAGGTGCGCATCCGTACAGCAGCAGATCAGCAAGCCTTTTCACCTGAGGAGCTGCGGGGGCAGGGCGGGGGTGGGGGGGGGTGGGGGCTCAATTGCTGGCCTTTTCTTCGGCAGCTGAAGGAAAATCACTATGCAGCCAGGGCTCCCTATTCTTCTCAGTAATAGGAATCCCTCCCACTCCACTACAGACTCACTCACCCGAGTGAAGAAAATTCCCGAGAAGAAGGAAGAAAGAATATCGTTATGTTTAGCAGAGTTAGTAACATTTAAAGTACTGTTAACTGGCTGCTTAAAAGTATTATGTTAATTAGAATAATTTAGTGAGAATTTAAAAAAATCTAAAAATTTAAACTCCTATTGAAGGCATAATTAAAAATAATTTAATAACTTTTGTTGAAAATAATTCCCTAGAGAGTTGTGTAGATTAGAGGTATCATTAAACAGTGACCTAAGTAGTCCAAAGGGCAGGAGAGCAGGGCCCAGGGTCAAGGGAACAACAAGTGATCCAAAATTGATGGCGAGCAGAGTGAAGGAGGCCTGGTTGGGCTTGAACAAGAGGAATTACTGAAACCCAAATAAAGGCTGAGCATGATAGTGGGATAAGAGGAAAGTCAAAGGAAATAGAGGAAAGAACTAGAAGGCAAAGGGCATTTATAGAGGGCTAAATATAGGCAGGTACATATGTAAATATATTTATTTATGATCCTGGGGAAATAGATCTATATGCATATATTTATAGGTTTAGTGTTAAGGTCAAAGAAGGACATTGGGCCTCCACTGAAGTACTCCTTTAATGCAAGAATACTTTCTTCTATTAAGTTGGCATTCCAGGATGCTCACCTTCCCAACATGATAGCTGAAGACAAAGCGGGTACATATGCAAATGTGGTGAAGAAAGCTGATGGTGCCTGGCTAATAAAAGATATAGCATCTGGGGTCTTAAAAGGCTTGAAGGTACACACGCGGCCATCTAGCTCAGAAGCAACAAAGCCCACATGGAAGAAGCACACCAGCCTGTGTGATCACGAGGTGTCAATGGGATCAGGTATCATCAGAACAAAAAACCATATGCGGAGTGGGGACCCAAAGCCCATCTGTAGGCAACTGGACATCACCTTACAGAAGGGTTGTAGGGAGAAGACAAGCCAGTCAGGGTGCAGTGTAGCACCGATGAAACATAACTTTCCTCTAGTTCCTAAATGCTTCCTCCCCCTGCCCCACTATCATGATCCTATTTCTACCTTGCAAATCTGGCTAGACCAGAGGATGTACACTGGTACAGATAGGAACTAGAAACACAGGGAATCCAGGACAGATGATCCCCTCAGGACCAGTAGTAGTAAAAGGGGTGTACCGGGAGGGTGGAGGGAAGGTGGGGTGCGAAAGGGGAACCGATTACAAGGATCTACATATAACCCCTTCCTTGGGGGATGGACAACAGAAAAGTGGGTGAAGGGAGATGTTGGACAGTATAAGACATGACAAAATAATAATGATTTATAAATGATCAGGGTTTGCAAGGGAAGGAGGAGCAGGGGAAATGAGCTGATACCAAGGGCTCAAGTAGAAAGCAAATGCTTTGAGGAGGATGATGCCAACAAATGTGCTTGACACAATGGATGGATATATGGATTGTGTTAAGAATTGTATGAGCGCCCAATAAAATGATTAAAAAAAACTCCATATAATGTGATGCTTTAATATATTGATTTATTGACTAGCACCAAAGTGGCATTAAGTATTTCTAAACTGTATCAAAGCTCCCCCAGTCAAACTTAACAATGCTTCGGACATGGACAAATGTAGGTTACAAAGACTGAAATAATTAATTGAAAACGATCACTTAAGATACAGGCTGTTAACGGAAAGGTTTAAACCCATCAGTTATCCTTAGAAAGGTGAATCTATTTGCTCCCATCAAGACGGACAATCTCAGAAACCCTCCGTGGGTCACTGTGGGCCGGAACCCACGTGAGGGCAGTAGCATCACTTAGCGTATACACTCGTGTACAAGCCCAGGTTTCTCAGCACAGCTGTAATGCAGTTTTTGTGGTAAAATCAGGTGCCTCGGCTGATACTCGGTCAGCTGATACTGGAGTCTATATGGTAAGTAAACGCCTGTGTTCTTTCAAGTGACTCAGCACAGGTACAAAAGACATTTAAAGGTGACTTTCATTTGGGAATGTCAGTGCGTTTACATCTCTTTAAAATCTTGTGTTTTAAAGCTTGTATAATAGCACCTACCTATGGTAGGCCTAACTCTTTCAAGGAGCTGCTTGTCTTCCAGGCCAAAGGCTGTTGAAATCACCTTGGCTCCTCTGTGGTGTGCTAACTGAATAGCTATTGTCCCAAAAGCCTGTGAGAACAAAAAGAAAACAAACAAGCAAAAAACCCCACGGGCTGGTTAATGGATAAAAGGCAAAGGCCATAAATAACTTACTTTATACATCACTTAACACAGTAGACTTCACTATACATTTATAGGCTATCCAACAGAAAGAAAGAAACATTGCAGACAAGTCCAGTAGGGGGAACATTTGGCTAACTTTCTTCAGAAGAGGTTGCCTGAGCCATGTGGTCACACTCTGGCTAACCACCGGATGTGTTCTCAAGGCTGAGAGAAAAATGGCGTTGTCTGCAAGATGCTGGACTCTAATTACATAATGATCTGGTAATCCAGCTACCTCTTTGAAGATGACAGAACTTCAAAAGACATTGACCTCTGCTGACCCATGGGCAAGCTGCAGGAAGCCCCTCTATGCCAATGTTGGACACCAGGCTGAAGCCAAGCAGGAGAGTCCTGCCTCTGTACCAGACACAAAGCACTCTCACGCTCAGCCAGATCCAAGTCAACTATACACTCACCCCAAGGATTCTAATGTGTGAAACAACTATTGTGTTTTCCTGTATTCTTAGTGTCTTGACTACTTTTTGATGACATATGTATGTAATATATTTAAATCAGTGCTTTCTGGATCGTGCATGATGAACCTATGAAACAAGATGCTTTATTAACATTTAATGTGTGAGGAACACAATACACAATTGTAAATGAACTCTGGGGTCGACCTTCAAAGGCAGAGGAGCTCTGGTGGCATCGTGGGTTATTCCTTGGGCTGTGAACCACAAAGTGAACAGTTCAAGCACACCAGCTGTCCCTGAGGAGAAAGATTTGTTTTCCTATAAAGACTGACAGCCTGGGAACCACAAGGGCAGTTCTACTCTGTCTTGGTTGTTATGAGTCGGAGTAGATTTAATCATAGTAACTTTTTGTTTGCTTTGTCACAGGCAAGAACAAACATGGATTGTCTATTTCAAAAAGTAGTAGCAAATTTAAAGAAATAATTATTGTAGAAAACTAAACACATGAAATCTTATTTTATCTCCTATTGATAATAACTGCTTTATTATAACAAAATTTTAAAAAGAAATCAATCAATAAACTGCTGACAAGGAAATACATTAGCAAATGGACAGCCCATTTATAAAGATCCTAAGTTCACTGCATTTTAGTTTGTTTCTAGACAAAACAACACCCACACTGGCTCCATCCATGATCAGCACCGATTTCCCAGGAGCCAGATGAGAAAGACAGTGAAGAGCAGTGTAGGCTCGAAGTCCATCCCGAATGGTTCCAGCCGCTTCTGTCCATGTAACCTTCTCTGGCTTAGGAACTGTCACAAAGAACAAGAAGACACAAGCCATTAGCACGTGAGGAAAAGATGCATTAGCCAGCCCCCATTAGTTGAGCTGGCTCTCCATCTCCGGTCCTACCACTTCCCATGCCGTCATCTCTCACCTACTTTTGGCTCCATGTTCGCTCTGGCTCCTGTCCAATCCATTCTCAACATAGAGGCTAGTGTGTGTGTGCTTTTGATTGTGAAATAAAACTCACATGGAATATAAAACACAATTGGATGGAACCTCCAGTGGAGCCTCCATCCAGGTAGAGAGAGAACACAGCCATCAGCAGCTTCCTCTCTTCGCCAGAGGTCACCTCTGTTCTAATTTAAGTTTGTGTTCATCCTTACGGTTAACTAATGCTCAAGTATGCACTCAAACAATTTTGCTTTGCCTGGATTTTAACTTTATATGAATGAAATCACACTGCTCTATTCTAGGACACTGTGAGGCTCTGATTTTTCCTGTTTAATGGCACTCTCTTATATGAAAAGCATCTTCGTTTGATTATGCAATCTTCAGTTGAGGGACATTTTTATTGTTTTCAGATTTTTGACAGGTATAACAATGCAGTTTAGTGTATTTTTTGAGGTAATATGCATTTTAAAAATCATTATATTAGGGGCTCATACAACTCTTATGACAATCCATACATCAATTATGTAAAGCACATTCATTTGTACGTTCATTACCTTCATCATTCTCCACTTAAGCCCTGGCACCAGCTCATTTTCCCCCTCCCTCATGAACCCTTGATAATTTATAAATTATTATTTTGTCATATCTTGCCCTGTCTGACATCTCTCTTCACCCACTTTTCTTTTGTCCATCCCCCAGGGAGGAGGTTATATGTAGATCCTTGTAATCGCTTCCCCCTTTCCAACCCACCCTCCCTCCACCCTCCGGGTATCACCACTTACACCACTGGTCCTGAAGGGATCATCTGTCCTGTGTTCCCTGTTTTTTTTAATCGTTTTATTAGGGGCTCATACAACTCTTGTCACAATCCATACATACATCAATTGTGTAAAGCATATTTATACATTTATTGCACTCATCATTCTCAAAACATTTGCTCTCTACTTAAGCCCAGGCATCAGGCCCTCATTTTTCCCTTCCTCCCCACTCCCTCATGAACCCTTGATAATGTATAAATTATTATTTTGTCCTATCTTGCCCTGTCCGACATCTCCCTTCACCCACTTTTCTGTTGTCTGTCCTCCAGGGAGGAGGTCACATGTAGATCCTTGTAATCGGGTCCCCCTTTCCAATCCCCTCTCCCTCTACCCTCCTGGTATCACCACCCACACCACTGGTCCTGAAGGGATCATCCTCCCTGGATTCCCTGCATTTCCAGTTCCTATCTGTACCAGTGTACACATGTCACAGGAAGGGGTTGTATGACAGGTAACAGAGTAATGAGAGGGGGAAATCTAAGGGTATACACTCAATAGGAAGGGAAGGGATTGGGGATATGCATATGACAAGATGGGTGGACCCTAGACTCAATATGACAGCCTAATCTTGGTCACCCTTGAGTGGGCTTGACCTCCCTGGGCTCTCCTCCTTCAGGGAAACAATCTACTATCCTTATCAGAAGGGAGTGGGCCCTACTTATGGTGGGACAGACTATACAGTCTGATGAGCATCTTTCTTGTTTCTCAGTTATTTGGAACTCCTTTTGCTCGAATCTTTTATCTACTTTTCTGTTGTCTTTGTCTTATAGACTAATAAGAGTTCTTTATATGTTAGAAGTCTGTGTGTTAGGTGTTGGAGATAATTTTCAATGTGTTTGCTATTCTTTCCCATGTCTTTATGGTACCTCTTTGAAGATGTGTCAGAAGGATCTTTTTTTTTTTTTTTTTTTTTTTAAACATTTTATTAGGGGCTCATACAACACTTATCACAATCCATACATAGACATACATCAATTGTATAAAGCACATCTGTACATATTTTGCCCTAATCATTTTTTTTTCTTCTTTTACATTTTATTAGGGACTCCAACAACTCTTACCACAATCCATACATATACATACATCAATTGTACAAAGCACACCCATACACTCCCTGTCCCAATCACTCTCAAGGCATTTGCTCTTCACCTAAGCCCCTTGCATCAGGTCCTCCTTTTTTTCCCCCCCTCCCTCCCTTTTCCCCCCTCCCTCATATGCCCTTGGTAATTTATACCTCGTTATTTTGTCATATCTTGCCCTATTCGGGGTCTCCCTTCCCCCCTTCTCTGCTGTCCCTCTCCCAGGGACAGAAGGATCTTATAAACACAAACTAGAGAGGCACAACCTGTCTACTCAAAATTCACCAATATCTTTCCACTGCACTTGGAATGGAATGCAAAACTTGTTAACATAGTTTAGAAAGTCTCAGGTGATCTGCCCATTAAATGGTTCCTTAGCCACGAGCCACAACCAACTCGAATGCACCTAAGGTCACATGCTTAAATACCGTTTATTTTGTACACTGAGCGTAATTTTTCTCAGTATTAGCAATCTTTTTTCGTACTGTCTAAAATCAGCTTTATGACACCTTTCATAGTCTTTACCAGCTTTTTAAAAAACCATTTCATTGGGGACTCATATAACTCTTATCACAATCCATAGATACATCCATTGTGTTGTATGTTAAGCACATTTGTCGCCATGCTCATTCTCAAAACATTTTCTTTCTGCTTGAGCCCTTGGTATCAGCTCATTTCCCACCTCTCTCCCCTTTGATAATTTGTAAATTATTTTTTATTATCTTACACTGTCCGATGTCCCCCTTCACCCACTTTTCTGTTGTCCGTCCCCCTGGGAGTGGGCTATATGTAGATCATTGTGTTCGGTTCCTCCTATCTCCCGCCACCTTCTCCTTTCCCTCCTGGTATCACTACTCTCATTATTGGTCCAGCGGGGTTTATCTGTCCTCGATTCCCTGTGTTGTGAGCTCTATTCTGTACCAGTGTACATGTTCTGGTCTAGCAGGATTTGTAGGTAGAATTGGGATCATGATACTGGTGGGGAGAAGCATTAAAGAACTAGAGGAAAGTTGTGTTTCATCGGTGTTTACCAGCTTTTAATAGTATTTTTCCTCTATCAGCAGTAGATGTGGAGGGCCCAGTCACACAGGGTTGTCTGCATTGCATAAACTAGTGCCATCTAGTGGGAAAGTTGAGCATTGAAGCACACAAACAAGGCACTTTCCTGACATTACTGATTATAAATTTGGGCTCAGGATGATTCTTTTGCTTAAGGCCAGATAATTAGTAAGTTGAAAGCCCATCCAATCAAATAATGCATATTTGATTTATGTACAATGTACTTACATAACATTTCCTATTTTTTTGGTCCCTCCCCCCCATATCTTCTCTCCCCACCCTAAACTCCCCTTTATATAGCATTTTATAGAACATGTGGAAGTTACATAATCTGGTCCCAATTTGAGACTATTAAGTGTGAAGGGGTGGGGGTTAGCCTGTCAATCAGGTCGCAGCTTGATGTCCTCATTTGGAGGAGCTAAGGAAATAAATAGCTTGCTGGAGATGGGACACACACTCCCTGTGAGACATTCCTGTGGACAAGCCACATGAAGTTATGCTGCTGGCAGCCAGAGCTTTGGAGCTGGAGGAGCCATGTGGAGACCCAGGGCAGCGCCAAAATGCTTCTACCACCCCTGGATCAACAAGGCTTTCTGCCCACTGGCCTGTGATCTTCCTGCACTCGGCGTCATTTCATGTGCTGCATGAATCTAAAGAGGAATTTACAGACTGGTATCGGACATATGGGCTAATATCAGACTTAGGGACTTGATCTGGACTGGGCTGGGATGTTTTCTTAATGTACAATTACTCTTTCTATAAAGCTCTTTCCTATACACCTGAGGGTCTATGAATTTGTTTCTCTAGTCTATCCAGACTGACACAAACATTTTCCATCATGAGAATTGGGAAGACCTGTATTTTCATTAGCAAACCAAATATGCAGCCCTGGAAAATGTTGCTAACAGTTACAAAACTATATTTAAGATTGCAATTTGCAAGGGCTTTACAATTGCATGGTAATTCATGGATTAATATCAAGAATCTTGCTTTTGTGTGCAGTGGTCCACCGGTGCTTACTATGAAAAATAATCACATACATAAATGAAGGCCATGTCTATACTAATCAGGAGTGTATCAGGACTCAAGAATTATGATGACTTCAATTCTTTGCATATTGGGTCCAAAGGAGCAAAAGACAAAAGTGCTGAAAATGTGTGCCAAATTTTGAATGAAAAATATAATTATCTCTATGCTTGACAAAATGGCTTCAGAGCCAAAAGAACAAGAATCAGCCGACTTTTTCATCCTATCTTCCAATCTGCAACAGAATGAAGACGACATTTGTAGGGATGGTTCCTGGGACTCTTTGGGAACCCCAGTGGTGGGGTGAGTTAGCTTTCTAAGGAGCTCAGCTTTCTAGTTTGCTGTGCACCAGAATCAACTAAGGTTTTGTTTTGGATTTTCATGAAGTAATCTGGGAAAGATTTATAGGAAGCAACACATTTCATGAAAAGGGGGTTGTGTGCACTGAAGTTTCCCACCTGCAAGCTTTCTGGGAAGATAATGAAATTGTCCCTTCTTTCACACAATGGTGGAACTGCAGCAGAGCTTAGTGGTCACTGAGTTCGGTGTCCTCATTTCTAAATAAATCAACCTTGCCCAGGACCTTGTGAAAGATCATACTGCTAGAGGCTGTCCTATACATTCTTGCAAGGTCTTTTATAGTATTGTTTTCTCATATACGTTTAAGTGGATTTTTTTACTCCCATTCTTTAGTGTGGCGGTTACATAATCTCCTGTCAATCAGGTCATAGTCAATGAGGCCTCTGTGTGGGCATGGCCTTCCCCTGAAGATTCTGGGAACTCCTGTATTCTCCCTAGAGGCATGAGATTCTCTCTGCTTGGCATTCCTGTTGACAAGCCATATAGTGCTATGCCAACGGCAGCCAGGGCCTTGGAGCTGGAGGAGGCACGTGGAGGCCCACACCAGCACTGAGATGCTTCCACTGCCACTGGATCCACAAGACTTCCCACCCACTGGCCTCTGATCTTCCTGCTCTTAGTGTCATTGCATGTGCTGTGTGAGTCTGAAGAGAAATTTACAGACTGGTGTTGGACATATGGGCTAATATCAGACTTATGGACTTGATCTGGACAAGGCTGGGATGTTTTCTTAGTACACAATCACTCTTTGATATGAAGCACTTGAGTGTCTCTGGAGTTGTTTCTCTAGTCTATCCAGACTGACATATTCAGATTGGCAGAATACAAGGTCATTTCCATAGTTGGCCTGAGCTCACACTGTAGTTAGGAGATGTTAATAATCTAGTTTGCTTTTCCGTAGTTATTTTGCCATTCTTCAATATCCAGCAATGCTTACAGATTAAAAAAAGTTTTTTTTCCCTCAGAGCAGCTCCTGGTTTAGAACTACTGACCTTATAGTTAGCAACCCAATGTGTAACCCACTATTCCACTGGGGGTCCTAGAAAGTCATGAGGGTCCTTATCTCTTAAATTGCATCATCAGTTACAAAGCTGAGACTTCACTGTCTTAATCTTTCTTTCAAAGGAAGACTGACTCCACACCGAGGATTAAGATGCATGTGAATAAGCAGTGATCTCAGATTTCTGGGAAACTGCTTCTTGAAAATCTAATATTTTACTTAGATATTCCAGATACAGAACATTTAGAAATGACGTGCCAAAGATTTGCTGCTTAGGTATTGTATGGACTCACATGCGTTAAGTTTGCTGTTCTTCACAGTCCAAATTCCCAATCTGCCTGGGTTCCCCCAATGCCTGAATAAGGATAATTATATCATTTACAGTAAAAACCCCAAACACCAAAAACAAACCAGGGGAAAATGCTTAATCAAATAGCCCGAGAACACAAAAGTATGTATTTCGGAGAAGATGCATCTCAGCCGACGAAAGAGACGGTGAATGGTACCACCAGCCTCTCGCCATCTCCATCCGACGCCCACACCCACCTGTCTTCCCCACAAAAGTGACTTCACTACCCACCTTCCTCTTTATCCTTAAAGAGCATGCGTTTATCCAGCCGACTTCATTCCCCCCTTTTCTTTGTATTATTCAAGAGGATGCATTTAATTTTGTCTGTTTTCTGAATTTCATATAAATAAGTTTTATCACACTATTCTTCTGCAACTTGCTTTTCTCAGTACTGTTTGTGCGATTGAGGCATCTTGATGTGTTTGGATCTTATTCACTTCACTCCACTCTATGAAGATCGCATGATTTAGTTACTTATTCTCTTGGGGGTGCACATTCAGGCCCTTCCCAGTCTTCTCCCCACTGTTACAAACGCTGCTATGAACTTGTGTGCGCCTCACGCTTCTCCTAGATCGATAACTACGGGAGACTTACTCGGACTGGGTTTTCTGTATCTTTATTAGATAACTCTAAATTCTTTTTTAAAAATTTGATTGATTGGTTGGTGATTTTGCTGTTTTATTGGCACCTAATCTACATATCATACAATTCAATAGTTCTATCATATCAAGAAGAATTGTACAATCATTACCACAATCAACTTTAGGGCATTTTCTTATGGTCAAATTGCTTTTAAAATGAGGTGTTTACAATGTTCCTCTGGTTCTTTGAGGCTTCCTCACCCCTACTATCACGACCCCCGCCCTGCCTTTCAGTTCTGGCCAGACCGGAGCATAGGTAAGAGCTCAGGACACGCGGAATCCAGGTCCGATAACGCACTCAGGAACAGAAACGGGAGTGACAGTACCGGGAAGGCAGGGGGAAGGTGGGGGAGGAGGGAAGGAAGGGGGAACTGATGGCAGTGATCGGTCACAGCTGTGCTCCTGCTGTTGCCTGTCTGTTGGTGGTTTGCCCCTCGATCACTTGGCAGTCAGTAGGCTGCTGTTAGGTGCTGAACAATGCGACTCAAGTGACAAAGAACTTCTCTGTGTGGTTTCTTCAGCTGCCCTCTTTATGGGAGCAGATTGCCAGGTTGTCCTTCAGTGGAGTTTCTGGGTGGGTTTGAACCGCCGGCCTTTCATTGACACTTAACCAAGGTCCCATTATTTCCTCAGGCCCCGTCAGATTCTGGGTGCGCCTCCTCTCCTTAATGGTACTCAAGTGGGGCAGGGACCAGGCCCTGCCAGCCAGCCTGTTCTCTCAAAGTCTTACTTTCCCTCCTTGTTTCCTTAATCTGTGACAAAATCTATTGTGTAACAACTCTTACTTCTGCTACTGGAGCTATTCCTTTGACTTCGTCCAGCACCCTCCCACTTTTCGAAGCTCGTATCCTGGGTAGTGTACATGAAACTGAAGGGGCCTCTCTAGGATTCAGTCTGAATAGGACCTTTATGGATACTAGTGATCGCCTGGGAAGTATTCGCCTGACCCGCCATCAGTCCTCTGTCATGCACACCCAGGACCGATGCAAAGAAATCAAAGCGTTCAATAATGCAAATCAGTGAAGACTCTAGAAGACACAACTGCCACTTACCCAAGTAATGCTCATGGACGCGGACGACTTCGCAAAGCCCAGGGTCTTCAGAGTCCAGGGGCAAAATTCCTGAAAGGGAGGCATCTAAGAGAATTATCCCAAATATGAATTAATTTCTAATGAGATGTCAGTAAGGACTAATGGAAGTTTTCCTTCGTGGTGTTTTGAAGAAGGATCTTATAGTTGCTCATCTGGAGAAGGAAGGGAACCCTAGCATCTGTAGTGCTGTCTTGTTTATTCCGTCTCCCTCTCCCTTCACCTCCGAGCCACAGTAAGGACAACGGCTAATGTGCACAACTCTGTCAGGCTTGCGGGTACCTGGTTCCGGTGCTAACTGTCCCTGACACACAGCAACCTTCTCACAATTTGGTTTCACAAGGTAGCTCAGTTTGTATCCAATAGAACCCGGTTTTCCTCAATCTAGTCTGATTTTATTTCTGGTATCTTATACAAGTGTGAATAACAGCATACCATTGATTTCATAGGCAGTAACAAAGACACGAAAGCTAGCAATCACTAATTCTTCAGAAATGTACCCATCAAAGGCAGTACTGTAAAACCTTCCGATAAATATATTCTCACCAGTTTCAAACAAGCCATAAGGCTAAACATTTTAGAGTTTACAGGAATGATTATTTTTCTATGAATATCTTCTGTGGAGAAGTGGTAATTTCAAAGAATACTACTATAGTCATACACTGTATATATTTATGCAACTTCCTTGGACAGAAGTATAAATCTATGGATTTTGAAAAATAGTACTAATTTTAAAACGAACCAACGCTTCAAGCACATGTTTGTTCTCAAGAGTGGGGAGGACGGTGCTGTGTGGGGTTCCAGTGGATGTGGAAAATGGAGCATCTCTGCGACTAGCTACCCCGCCACCAGTCTTCTAGGAAGTGCCTCGTGGCACCCTGTTCTTCAGAGCCGTTCAACTGGCCAGAGGGGCCAACTCTGGTTATCTTTCCATCTGTGACACCACTCCACAGCCAAATATTGACCTTCGAAATATTCTGCTGTTATCAAACTTCCAATTCTATGCATTAATGAGTCCCTGAGAGCAAATTTCACAAACTAGGAAAGTACTTTTATATGATAAAGGTCCCAATGAGCATTAATTGTACTGAGAAAAGGCAGTAAAAATAGATGATTTGTAAGACAGCACTTACAACTTACCTACTACTTCATCATCTGGTTGAAAGAATGAAACTTTGCGTCCAACTTTAAAAAAAATGGGTGAAATTAATATTATAAAATTATTCACTATATTCTTCTTTAACGATTAAGTCAAAAGACCCTTAGAGTTATAAAAAAAAGCCACTAACTCAGCGTAAATTTATAGAACACTTTGATGATCGAGAAAGAGCAGGATAGAGCACTTTGAATCTGGATTCTCTGGGAACCCCGGGCCAGGTGGTGCTGGCCAGGAGAATGACTCATTCCCTGTGGCTCTCGGGCCTGCGGGTAAAGGAATGAAGGGAAGCACTGTATTTCTCAGCTCCTGTGATGACTATGAGAGGGCTTCAAAAAATGGGGGGGAAAATGGCACCATCTTTTGATTATATTTTTCAGTGAACCTTTTGAAGCTCTTTTATGCTGCATCATTCTTGTCTACAGCCTGGAATGCCTCAATTCTACCCTTCACACGGCCACTTAAAGTCCCCGAGGCTCAGTCTGACCAGGATACTTCTATGCTGACCCACGTCTGTGGCCCTTCACCGCTATGAAATCCAAGGGATGACCTATGACGCTCTCCACGAGGTGGGGCCTTCCTTCGCCTCCTGCCTCAGTTTGGTGTTGATCTCATCTTTATACCCTTTAGTTAGGCAAACCTGATGGAAAATTTCTTGACAAAGTATTTCTCCTCTGAGTTACCCTGTACCGCCCACCTTTGCCCTTATATCTCTTCCTGCCCAGAACTTGATTTGGATCCAACAGTCCCTTTGTAATTCTTAAACACTTCACATTAATACTTGTTTGTTTTTGCTCATGAATTCCCTTGCTGGAAGTGATTCTCCTCTTGCTCCTGAGTACGTGGTTACCTTCTTCCATGAAGCCTTTCCTAGCTCTTCAGGGTTGGGTACTGCTCTTTGGGGCTGTCATATGTGCACCTAACTCTCTCCTGTGTGGTGAACGCTTTGAGGGTAAGGACTTCATTTACCTTCATATTCTCAGCACCTAGCAAGTGACCATTTAATATGGGATGAATGAATGAATGTATAAGTGATCAATCATCTTCTGGTTATTAGACTACTTCTTTGTTACCCCTACAGCCAGGCAGAATAAAGTTAAGAAAATGAAGGTGCCAGAAGATTACATTGAGGAAAAGTACTAAGTACATTATAGATTAAAACCAAAGGTAAACTCAAATATAGTCCAATCTATATTATCACACATGCCTTCGTGCATTCACCTATGTAGTAAGTGCGAACACTAACTGATGGCTTACCTGTTAGTGAACAGGAAGAGTAGGTCTATTTAGAAACAAATGATAGTTGATCGCTAACTGGGTGTGAACTATGTGAGCACAATTAAACGTGCTTTTTTCCCTTGGAGCTCATGAAGTGAGCTCAAGTGTCACCACATATCCACTTATAACTTGGTATGACAGTGACTATTGTCTCCATAAGAGCAGCCGTCTCTCCTCCTGGGCGGAAGGAAGGGAGAGGAGCTAGCAGTTCCCAGAGAGTCAACTGTTCACACGGTGCTGATGAGCATCACATGTCTGCACAGTCCAAACTTGTGCTGTTCAAGGACCGGGGGTTTTAGACTGTGCAGGCTTGGGGCACCCAACCAACCCTCGTGTTTTACAAGGCCAACTGTATATCAAATATTTATGCTTATTGGTCTGCATATTAAAGTTATTATTTACTAAGTAAAACTTAAAATATCATAAAGCGGTCATGAAATATTACTGGTTAATTCTCCCCAGAAACTGTACCTCCCATTTTTGGATCTGCAAACTGCTTATTGTTTAAATGCTCAATCCTAGGAAATTGAAGATAGATTGATGTAGATATAGTTACTATTGTATGCATTTTAGCCCAAAGCTATCTTACATATATAATTTGCTTGTACACAACATCATAAAAAAGGGCAAGTTTGGTCATTCTATTTAATATATAATTAACTCGTGGATTTAAGATAAAATCCCTAAATATTTACTGAAGTGTAATAAACTCTAATCATAAAACACAATTTATGTACTACTCTTCATTTGAATTAAAAAATAGAAACATTTCTAAGTAATTCGAGTTTATATTTCCGTGTTTAACTTTATGTTTTGGTAAGCCAATTAGTTAGCACTTTTGTTTAACCTTGAAAAGAGAGTCAAGTTTTAAAGCTACAAACTTACCCTCTAACACAGTTCCAGCAACTTCTCTCCCAACAGGAATACAATCTTTTTCCATCTTCATTTCTGTTAGTAGCTAAGTTATAACAAATGCTGTCAATACGGTCCTGTTACAAATAAATCCTGACATCTTCTACTACATGAGGAAAAATAAGGGTATACTGAGCCACAGGAAAAGCAAAAGTGATGCAAATTTTGGAACTGAAGTAGAGTTTACTGCCCTTTTTAAAGCCAATTAAATAGCTTCACAAAATAGGTAGGAAACCGAGAGTCTGTTGAAGAATTAGTAGTTATTTTGGTTTGCGTCTCTTAATGTCGATGAGACATTCTTTGAAATCAGGTGATATGTGATCTGGACACTGTGAACGCGGTATTACATATTTAGCAAAGAAACATGCCTGAATCATGAGCAGTAGCCCCCAGTGACTTTTCATCTTTATTAGCTTTTTTCCCCCACGTCAAAATTGCTACTTCTTTGCTTCCTGTCGTTGCTATTACTAGCACTGGTTTGGGAGCCAGGATGTAATATTTTTTAAAGAAAACTAAGCAGCAGCAAGATAATGCTCCAATACTGAAGAAATGTGTAATGTATGATGCTGCTGCGTAGGAGTTGACGCATATGCTCTTATATGATAAACTTACTTTTACATCGGACAAGATCATCTTAAAATAACAGATAAGGAACAATTTTTAGTTAAAATAGATAAACTCTAAGTCAAATCCCTGGCAGAATGATGCCATCAGGTTGTTCTTCTTTTACTCCATCACTGGAAAGAAAAAAGCGAGCACAGTACACCCAAGCCTTTTCTCACTTTTCTACAGTTTTTAAAACTATTCTTAAAGATGGTTGTGCAAGCCCAGGCAGACGTAGGTGAAGGGGAAGGATAGCATCCTACTAGAGCAGTGGTTCTCACCCTTCATACAGCTCAAGTTGTGCTGACCCCCAACCATAACATGATTTTCACTGATACTTCATAACTGTCATTTTGCTGTTCTAAATCGGGCAACCCCTGTGAAGGGGTTGTTTGACCCCCAAAGGGGTCATGACCCACAGCGTGAGAACCACAGTACTAGAAGGAGACTAGTGGGAAAAGAGAGAGAGAGAGAGAGAGAGAGAGAGAGAGAGAGAGAGAGAGAGAGAGAGAGAGAGAGAGAGAGAGGGAATGGGAAGCCACAGGGCTATTTGATAAGTTGTTGAATGCAAAAATGATGATCTATGTAAGCCTCCACTAATTAGAGTTTTAAAAAATTGTTGTGCAGTATTTCGTTAAATCGATTTTTACCATAATTAACCATATCTTTCTATTAGATATGGAGATTGTTTCCTACACTGGAATTTCAATGACTTTTTCATAGCTTTGTAAAAAAATGTCTTCAAAGGACTGACCACAGAACTCTAAGCAAGGACAAGTGTTTGCATTTGAGGAAAGGACTTGAGAGGGCCCACTGATGCACTTTTCCGACTGCACGTATGTTCTACCGTTGCTCAACAGACACTGACAACCTTGCGCTGTAATTCCTCTACATGTAGCTTTATAGAGTCCTGAAAGTCATGTGGTTATAAGTTTTATTATATCATCCCAAGAGATGAAGGGTACAATAAACTAGGCATTCACTTTTTAAAGAGTGAACGGACCCGCTCTATTTATGACAGCAATTCATAGTCTAACATTCATAGACTTTCCAAGTATCACATCATCAATCATTTGTAAATCCTTTTCATATCATAAAAAATACATGACTTCAATTAGACTAATATTTTGCCTTGAGAAAAACTCTCTCCCTGCCCAATCCCACAATGATTGGCATGAAATTCACAAACCTCTGCAAATGTGAAATTGACTATAAGTTCAAGTGTCACGATAAATAAAGCAGGTAAACTCAGTTGTTAAAAAATGAGTACTAAAAAAAAAAAGAATACTATAGTTTATTGTACCCTTAAGCATACATCAATTTTTCCTTTCTAGTTCTTCTATTCTTTTGAGGACATTAATTATTTTGGGACATTCCAAAGTCATTTATCCTTCTAATATATGTGTATATTAATATATTTATATACTAAGTATAATACAATAGAATATGAAATTCTTAGTTGACTTTTGGCCAACATAAATGCTTCAAATACCTTTGTGTTTATCTGGCTCAGAGCACACGCTTTAACTTGAAGTTTCACAAAGTTATCTTCTGTGACAGGAAGGTTTTCCTAGAACCAAATAACATCAGAATAATGCATACACACTCCTTTGAGAACATGATTTAGCCCTGTACAAATTTCGCACATGGCTGAACAAACTAGAACACAACTCAGACCTTATAGTTAAGTTACTGTATACAACTCGCTGCCATCAGCTTGATTCTGGCACACAGTGACTCCATAAAGGGTCCCTATGGCTGTGACTCTACTCGAGCAGCCTCATTATTCTCCCATAAGAATGCTGGGGCTTTTTATTTTGATTTTGTTTTCTTTGTTGTTATTAATACACACATCTCCAACAGATCTTTTTGGGAAAGGAATGGATTGTGAGGAAAGAAAAAAAATATGAGACAAGGCAATGTGTGGATACGTTGTAATAAACATAAATGTCAACCACTGTGCTGACTGCTTTATAACCACAACAAACAAGTGCTGAGGAGGCCCCGGACCAAGCAAACCACAAAGGCTCAAAGATGGAGGGGATCCCTTAGCAAGGTCGAAGAGTCCAGTCTCTGGCAGTCCTTGGTTTCGGATGGGTCACTGGGTATGTGGGCACAAGACATGGTTTAACTAGATTTGAACAGAAGGATGGCCCGTAGACCCAGGAAGAACATGGGATGTTTAGACGCATGGGTCCCGTAACTACCAAAGTTTCTGTCCACAATGCAGTGCCAAGCGGGGCTGTACTTCTTGGCACACTCCTCCTTGACGTGGGCTGCAATGTCCTCCTCTGTGCTGTATGTCTCCAGCGCCTGATCAGCGCGGCCCGTGGTCCCTGTGCAAGGGGTTAGCGTGGCTCCAGTGCAGAGCGGAGCTGTCGCGACGGAAGCTGTGGGCGGCACATCTAACTGCTGGTGGGTTCTGGAGGGCCACTTTGTGGTTAGCAGGCCATCATTTACCTGACAGCTGCATGTAATTATCTAAGAAGGCTGGTAGTCAGGTTTCCCCCATAGCTGAAAGTATTCATATGCAACCTTTTGTAAGCTGAAATGTCATGAAGTGAGGAAGCAGTTATTAATTTACATGTGAAAACTTTCTGAGCATTCCCAGACTCGCAAATACCTAGTAAATCACAACCCCCCCCAAAAAAACAACAACCATAAAAAAGCTACAATAACACTAAGACATGGTAGCTTGATGCTGACTTTAGGTCCCAGGGAAGGAAGGAGCCGGGTGACTTTCTCTCAAGTGGGGGTGTACGCTACCTCTTTAATGGCTCCCTGTAAACCAAACACTCAACGGTAGTCTCACTTTTCATCTTTTCTTACGGAAGCAAACATCTTCCTTAGATTCCTCTCAGTTAGTAAAAAGGGTACCAGTGAAGGTCTTTCAAAAAAAGGTAAAGTGGAGTAAAGCAACTTTCAAAAAGTCGGGGATAACTCTTAGCTAGAAGAATGAACAAATCCGTCTTAGAAGAAACACAACCACACTGCACCTTAGCTGTAAGTCACGAACGATTCTGACTATAATGGGGGCGGGGGAGGCAGCGGGTCATGAAAACAGGGAAACCTTCAATGAAATTGAGTGACTCAATGAGGCCAGCAGTGAATTAGAATATAGCAGCAGTCATGGGACGCTCAGGGCTGGGCCACATTCATTCTGGTAAACACCAGATCAGTGGCCACTAACAATTAAAAAAGGAAAAGAAAGAAAAGACACCTCAGACAACAAAGCACAGCAACAAATATTACACTGTTTTTCAACCTAAGTAATCCTAATGCACGAGAGGCTCAAATTTAACATGTATCCACACATTGTCTTAACTGTGTTGGACTTTTCCAGTGCTACAAACGACATTCTTTAGTGTTGGGCATCTCTTCATCTGGCACCTATCTTGGACATTTCACATGCCCCATGGGATTCTGGGGTCAAAGCACAACCTGAACTTGATGAGTACTAGGTGTACTTAGGTTCCAATTCACAGTGGCCCTATGTGCAACAGGATAAAACATTGCTACCCTTACAACTTCTGTGTGAGCCCACTGTTGAAGCCAGCATGTCAATTCAACGCACTGACGATTTTCCTCCTCTTTATTGACCTTCTACTTTACCAAGCATGATGCCCTTCTCTAGGGAATGGTCCCTCCCGATGGCATGTCCACTGTATATGAGACCGAGTCTTACTTCGAAGGAGCACTCTGGCTGTTCTTCCACCAAGACAGAGTTGTTCTCCTGGTAGTCATGGTATATTTAATATCCCTGGAGGAGCCCTGGTGGTGTAGTGGTTATTATGCACTAATGGTTGGCCATTTGAAATCACCAGTAGCTCCGCCGGAGAAAGACTGGGCTTTCTCGTCTCATAAACAGTTATAGTCTCAGAAACCCACAGGGATTGTTACTTGTGAGCAATGACTCAATGGCAGTGAGGGGTTTTTCCTTTTATTTTGTGGGGGTGGTAATGGGAGTGGCGCTGTTGGGTTAAGCGCAAGGTGGATAGTTCAAATCCATTCCCTGCTTCTCAAAAGACAAGTCCAACTATCTGTTATCCTAAAGATTTACAGCAGTTCTCAACCTGTGGGTCATGACCCCTTTGGGGGATCGAATAACCCTTTCACAGGGGTCGCCTGATTCATAACAGTAGCAAAATGACAGTGATGAAGTAGCACTGTAAATAATCTTATGAAAAGAAAATAATCTTATGGTTGAAGGGGGGTCACCACAACATGAGGAACTGTATTAAAGGGTCACGGCACTAGAAAGGTTGAGAACCACTGATTTATAGCCTCAGAAACCCTATATGAGGTGGTTATAAGTCAAAATCAACTTGTTGGCATATGTGTTTTTTTCTTTCAATTTTCATCAATAGCAAATTCAAAGGCATCAATTCTTTTGTGTTTGTGTGTGTTGAGATTTTTTTCCTCTCTTTTAAAAAATGTTTATAAATCATTTTATTGGGGGGCTCTTACAGCTCTTATTAACAATCTATACATCAATTGTATCAAGCATATTTGCAGATGTTGCAATTTCTAAAACTTTTTCTTTCCACCCTTGGTATCAGCCCCCACCCTCAACCCCCCAGCATCAATTCTTTTTAAAAAAAATCATTAGTTCATACAACTCTTATCACAATCCATACAAACATCAATTGTGTCAAGTACATTTGTACATTCATAGCCCTCATTCTCAAAACATCTGCTCTCCACCCAAGCCCCTGGCATCAGGTCCTCATTTTGCCCCCTCCCTCCCTACTTTCCCCTCCCTCATGAACCCTTGATAATTTATAAATAATTATTTTGCCATAGCTTTCCCTGTCTGACGTCTCTCTTCACCCACTTTTCTGTTGTCTGTCCCCCAAGGAGGAGGTCACATCTAGATCCTTGTAATCGGTTCCCCATTTCCAACCCACCCTCTCTCTACGCTCCCAGTATCACCACTCACACCACTGGGCCTGAAGGGATCATCTGCCCTAGATTCCCTGTGTTTCCAGTTTCTATCTGTACAAGTATACATCCTCTGGTCTAGCCAGACTTGCAAGGGAGAATTCAGCTCATGATAGTGGGGTTGGGGGGGAAGCATTTAGGAACTAGAGGAAAGTTGTATGCTTAATCGTTGCTACACTGCACCCTGACTGGCTCATCTTCTCCCCATGACCCTTCCGTAAGAGGATGTACAGTTGCCTACAGATGGGCTTTGGGTCTCCACTCTGCACTCCCCACCTCATTCAAATTGATAATGATTTTTTGTTCTGATAATGCCTGATAACTGATCCCTTCGACACCTCGTGGTCACACAGGCAGGTGTGCTTCTTCCATGTGGGCTTTGTTGCTTCTGAGCTAGATGGCTGCTTGTTTACCTTCAAGCCTTTAAGACCCCAGACGCTATAATGAAAGGAGTGATACCAGGAGGGTAAGGGGAAGGTGCGGGGAGAAAGGGGGAACTGATCACAATGATCAACATATAACCCCTCCCAGGGGGATGAACAACAGAAACGTGGGTGAAGGGAGACAGTGATTGGTGTAAGACATGAAAAAAAAAATTTTAAATAAATTATCAAGGGTTCATGAGGGAGGGAGAGTGGGGAGAGGGAAAATGAGATGATACCAAGGGATCATGTAGAAGGAAAATGCTTTGAAAATGATGACGGCAACAATGTACAAATGTACTTGACACATGGATGGATGGATGGCTTGTCATCAGAGCTGTAGGAGGCCTGGATAAAATGATTAAAAAAAAAAGTCCTCAACAGGTGGCATCCAGTACAGATAAAACCCTCAGGTACAGTTAGGGGAGTAGCCATCCCAAGCAGTAGGGGAAAGGTGATCAGAGAAACGGGGAACCTGTAAGAGCACCCAATAAAATGATTTACTAAAAAAATTAAAAAGCCAGCAGTCAACAAATCAAAGGTTGTTATCATTGTGTTTTATTTGCCATGAATACAATATTCTGGTATTATCCTTCAAGTCTCAGATTTGGTAATACCCTGTGCTGTTATGAAAGTATTTAATACTATTCTAATAATATTTAATAAGACTACTAAATATTATTTGGATAATACAAGATGACATTTAATAAATTTATTAAATAATGTTTAATAAACCAAACATTAACACTGAATAATAATAAATAATCATGAATTTAGTCATGGATGTGAGAATCTGGAAAAGACTGTTCCTAAGAGCCACTCAAACCTCGTGGGCCCTCATCTGCTCCCCCTGACCCAATGGCAGAAGCCATAGTGCCTGAAACGTAGGCTGCTGACCCAAAGTGATTACTACAAAGAGAAATACAGACTGTGTTAATTATCCAAGAATTCTAATTACTACTGATGCAAATGCTGGTAATAGATACAACAGTTCATTTTCTTCTCTAAATTTACAGTGGGATGAATTTGGTTTGTATAACAATGAAATGCATGAAAATTCTATCGATGACAACTCTCTAATTAAAACACTAGAGATCATTTCATATTTGGTGCATGAAGTAATGTTGCAAAGTCCAGAAATTAGTATACAAAATAATGCATTTCCATTTCTTTCATTTTATAGTCTAAGATAAAGTATATTCTGAAATAGAGATACGTTGAAAACTCACATGACTGTGACGTTAAGAGTAATTTGAATTAATTTTGCAATATATATATATAAAGAACTACATAGAAGATGGTGGTTCTATTTTACTAATACCTTATATACCACTGCTGGTACTTGGAGAAACTAAAAATTTCTTTTGTAGCAATTCTTTTAAAAATATATCTTTTAGCACAGTATGGGTGAACATTTTCATATAAACATTAAAGGAAAATAATTGGAAGTATTTCATTTAAGTAAGTTATGGTCATTTAATTCTATGCAAAATAATTAGAACAGGTAATTTAAAACAGGCTTTATTAGACAAAATATTTCAGCTAATGATTAAACAATTTTCTTACCCTTTCTTGAAATATAAATGTCATTTCTTCATTTGTAGACTTCGGTTGAAAATATAAGCCTTTCATAGTGACCTAAACATGAAACACACAAATTGTTTTCTAGGTCAAATGGGTGGAAACATGAATAACTGCTGGAAAGGGTCGGGAAAGGCAAAGTACAAGTGTATTATTTTTCAGACAAATTTAGGGCTCTTTCTGAGGGGAATAAAGTAAGAGAATATACAATAATCTCTGTGTGCAAATGAATTTACACTTCAGCCTTCCACTACGAAGACAAGCAGAACTCGAATTTAACTTTCACACTTAATAATACAAAAATATTAGATATACTAAGGAAAAGAGTAATTACAAGGGCTAAGAAGCTCAGTTTATTTCAAAACGCGTCATTTCAAGAGCTTTAAAAGACTTACAGATGACCACTAACAAGGAAACTGGACAATCAAGACTTGTTGAAAGGATGCCCTCCATCCCTCTGACTCCTTACACACCACTTACTGGAAGAATGTAAAACCGTACCAGGTGAACTTTGTGGCTCATTTCTTGTTCCATAGTTGTTTCTTTGATATTCACAGTCATTCTATGGGCAAGACTATTTTTACAATTTTTTTCTTTTAAATTATGAATTGGGTAAAAGTTCAAAGGGCAGATAATCAGTTTTACATTCAACAATTCATACACATTTTGTTTCATCTTTCTTTGCAATCCCCTCAGTGTAGGCATTAGGTTGGGTTACTCAGAGAAGCAAAACCAGCGGCATGGATTTATGGCTACAATTTCATATGAAGAAAGTTGAAAGGTGAAAGAGAAGCAGGGAGATCACAGGCTGGTGGCGCGTGCAGAGATGCATGGATCCAAAGTCAGTAGAAACATGGCAGGGCACACAGCTCAGAGGTTGAGTCCCTAGGTCAGCGGTCAATGGCCAAAGACTAATCGTGGAGGCAGTCAGAGTGCCAGTAAGCAAGGAGCATGACGTGGCAGAGAAAGCCATTCTCTCATCAAAAGGGCACACCTCCCAGGAAGCGTCATCAGGCTGTGACCTGAATGCAGGACTTCACCCCTACATTTTTACACAGGTCCAAGTTGGCATAAAACCTAACTGCCACAGTGTAACATCATTTATTCCACGTATTCTGTTTCTTGTTTCCATTCTTCCGCCTCTTCCTTTCCTAAGCCTTTCAAGTTTTGCCCCTTTTAACCTCAAATGATTAAATACTCTATGGTATCTATACATCACTAGTGTTGTTGTTCCCTTTACAGACCTATCATCTGGCTGAAAATTGAGTCACGGAGTTAATTTCAGACATTGAATGGGGGACGTCAGTAAGCCTGAACATTTTTTTATGGTTTTGAGTTTTCCTCCACATTTCATCCCACTCTATCCAGGCCATAATGTAAACCCTTTGAGAGCAGTTGGCAGTGGTACCAGGCACCACATAGTTCTTCTAGCCCCAGGGTTGTGAAGACTGAGGTTGGAATTGCCCATGAGTCCATTCGACGATGTGTTTCCAGGTGTCCTGACTACTAACTACTCAACCGGTAGTTCAAACTCAGGAGGCTTTCTTCTCCCTTACACTTTCTTAGTGGTAGGTGAAAGATAGGAAAATAATAATTTATAAATTATCAAGGGTTCATGAGGGAGGGAGGAAAAAAATGAGGAGCTGATAACAAGGGCTCAAATAGAAAGAAGTAATATGTTTTTAAAAGGATGATGGCAACATAAGTACAAATGTGCTTGACACAATGGATGTATGGATAGTTATAAGAGCTGTTAAAAAAAAAAGAGCTGTATGAGCCCCCAATAATTTAAAAAAAAATTCCGGCCTCAGAAACCCGAAAGGGCAGTTCTGTCCTATCCCATATTAAAGTAGGTGTAAAACATTACTTTTGTGGCCATTATGCCAGTTGATGGCAAGATTATTTTTAAATGTCAGTTTTGTAGAAGTAGAAAATACATATAGGAAAGCATAAATCCTAAATGTACAACTTGTTGACTTTCATAAATTAAATATGCCCATGTGACCAGCAACCTGATCAGTAAACGTAACCAGCCCTCTAAAGTCCTCTTAAATTTTTTAGTCACTACCTCCATTCCCCCAATATCCTGCCTTAACAGCACAGGTTTGCTTACTCTGCTTTATAACTCGAGCTTTGTATGATTTTTCACTTAATATTATTTATGTGCATTTCAACTATATTGTTGCTTATAGTTCCTTAGTTTCTATTGCTATATAGTATTCCTATAACCGAACTCACTGCCACAGGGCAGAACTGCCACTGTGAGTTTCCAACACTAAATCTATGAGAATGGAAAGCCCATCTTTATCCAATTGTAGGACTAGATCGTTTATTTACCATATATACTTGAATATAAGCCGACCTGAGTATTAGCCGAGGCATCTAATTTTACCACAAAAACTGCATGAAAAATGCTGAAAACCGGATTATACTCGAGTATATATGGTATCCATTTCATGGACGAATGCACTCTTTTGCTTCTTTTCCATTTGTATGAGTTTCCTAGGGCCGCCATGACCAATAACCACAAACAAGGTAGCTTAAAACAGAGATTTATTTTCTTAAAATTCAGAAGGCCCAAAGTGAGAAATTAAGGTGCTGGCAGAGTTGGTTCCTTCTGGAGGCTCAGCGGCAAAAACCATTCCATGCCTTTCTCATTGTTTCTAGTGGTTGTTCCATAAATCTGGGCATTGTATAGAAACATCATTCTCATCTCTGCCTCCATCTTCATATTGCCTTCTTCTTTGTCTCATTGGATTTGGGACTCATCCTAATCCAGAAACGGTCTCAGCTTTATCCTCATTTTAAATTACATTTGCAAAAATGCTTTTCCAATTAAGATCACATTCTTTGGCTCCAGGATGTTCTGGTTAGGGATTAGGTCAACTAGACGCTCTTGGGTAAGGATAGGTGCAGAGCTCAACCTATTAATTGTGTCACAGCCAGATCACACCTCATTGGTGTCATAGCCTTTTTTATAAGTGAGAGAGATCAAGGAGAGAGGACTCCTCTTTGGTCCTTTGCCTTCTGTTGGAGCTGGTTCTCGTAGACTGGCTTCTCAATCTCTTGTTGCACATTCTGCTGATCCCAGGAGCCGTCAGTGGACTACTGATGGTGGATTAATTTGGCCAATTTTGGACCTGTGTATCCACCAGCCTATGCCCCTGATGTCTCTGCTTCATCATCCTGCTTCCTGTTCATCCGCCTCCACAAGCCAAGAGAAGCCTCACTTGAACTGAACTATTTTTACAACTTTAAGTCATTTATTGATACTAATCTTTCTATAAATGAACATACAAGCATCATTGGTTTTGCTTCTCTAGAAAACCCAATTTAGAGAGCAAATGCTTTGAGAATGATTGGGGCAGGGAATGTACGGATGTGCTTTATGCAATTGATGTACGTATATGTATGGACTGTGATAAGAGTTGTATGAGCCCCTAATAAATTGTTTAAAAAAAGAAAAGAAAAGAAAACCCAATTTAACACAAGGTGGATACAATGTAACTCATGATGAGCCCAGCTGATGGTTAAGCTCAATGGTTAAGCACTCGCTTGCTAACTGGCAAGTAGGTGGTTCAATGTTTTATTCCTCTTATAGGGTTGCTAAGAGTTTGCTTCAACTTGCTCTATTCAACTCATTATAGAGCTTTTACAAATTGTCCTGATAAGAATATTCTTGCACATGATCTTTTTAGTGAGGGTCTGAGTTTTATAGCAGTTAAGGCAGATAGTTGGGATCTCCTAGCGCCATTAGGGCTACAGCTAAGACATAACTGAGGTTGGAATTATTTCAAAGCCATTATTATTATTTTTAAATTCTCAACAGTTTTACTGGCATAGATATAATTCATATATCATATAATAGCTCAGCCACATCACCAAGAGTTGTACAATCATTGCCACAATCAGTTTTACAACGTTTTCTTCATTTTTTTATGCAGTTATCAGCTCCCCATCTCCCCCCAACCACCTTTGCCATGCCCCTAAGGAACTATTAATCCAGTTACTGTCTCTATAGACTTGCCTATCAAACTCATTATTTTTAATGATTACATTGGTTTCCAAATGGGCTACTAACATCTTTAAAATTAGAATTCTTCATCTGTAAGGTTAAGATCAATAATTATTAGGTACTTATTGATAGATCAAGGAGCCCCAGTGATGTAGTGGGTTACATGTTAAGTTGCTAACCGTTAGGTCTGCAGTTCAAATCTACCAACTGCTCCACAGGAGAAAGATGAGGCTTTCTGCTCCCCACAAGATGTATAGCCTTGGAAACCCATAGGGGCAGTTCTACTCTATCCTTCATGGTCTCTATGATCAGAACTGACTCGATGACACTGAGTGATCGACAGATCTATACCCAGTAAGTGGGGTCCGATGCTGGCATGACAGTGGTTAAAAGCTTGGCTGCAAACCGAAAGGGCTGTGGTTCAAATGAACTAAGTGCTCCACGAGAGTAAGATATGGCAGTCTGCTTCCACGAGACTTACCACCATCGGGCTGCTATGAATTGGAACGGACTTGATGTCAATGGGTTTTCATGCAAAATAAAAATACGGTGAATCATGCTAAAAATTATTAAAGTTTCAGGATGGTAACAGTAGAGCATTAACACAAAGTGCAGGCTTTGTCGCTGTCGAGCAGGAGGTCCAGTGTAAATGTACAGGCTGAACACTTACACAGCCACCTGCCTGGTCAAAGTCACTGTATCTTATGGATCCACATGGAGAGTTTTTATTGAGGGTTAGCTGAGCCATAGCTGATGCTTTTTAGGATGTTACCACTGAATGCTGGAACAGTAATGAATATACAATCAAGACACAGAATTTGTTGATGTGGCATCTATCAGCAATGTATATTGAAAGAGTGAGCTAAGTTAAAAGAGGAAATCAGTTCTGGCACTCACTAACCCTTTGGCTATAGAAGGTTAGTCTGTCAGTGTGGGTGGGAGAAGCTGGGATGGAGGAGGGGGAGGTGGCAAGAGTGTATGCGTATAACCAGCTGCTGTTGAGTTGGTTCCATCTATGGCGACCACGTGTGTGGGAGAAGCATGCTCCATAGGCTTTCCAGTGGCTGATTTTTCAGAAGTAAACAGTCAGGCCCACCTTCTGAGGCATCTTTGGATATAGTCATCCTACAAGTTAGCAAGTGAGCAATCAAGGCCTCCAACCCTTCCCTTAGCAGCCTAGTGTGTTTAACCTTTTGTGCCACTCAGGAACTCCCTCGTATAGATAGGCAAAGTAGTTATGTGTTATGTGTACCTTAATCTCTTCCACTCACCTTTCCAGCCTACACTACCTTACCCCCACCACCCCTGCACCTCAGCATGATTTCACACCACGTGGTCACCCGTGTCAGAGCTACTGGGCACTGCCTATTTACTTAGAGGGTGCTGTGCTTATTCTATAGATTCAGCTAAGCAAATAAAACTCAAATCTTACCTCTCCCTGAAATGACCTATCAACCCTATCTTCATTGAGCTTCTATTTTTTAATTACATGCTAATATACAAAAGCCTGCCCTATTATTTACTAATGGGAAGGTTTCCCACCTATTGCTTGGAAGACTCAACATCTAATATTATTCGCGAAGTCTCCACTCCAGCTCAGCTTGGAGCTATTGGGTTGCCTTTTTGAGAAGTGAAGCAATTGGCAACTTGATTTAAAAGCATCTGCTTTTGCAACTCTGAAAACCCGTTTTGTCTACCCCAGCCATCTTAATACCAGGCATTTGGTCAAGGGACACGCACCTCACACTGTGCCCCAATTTGAAGGATCCTGGAAGGTAACTGCTTACCAAAAAACTCACTGCCATCTAGTCAATTGTGACTTATAGCTGCCCAGACAGGATCGGGGAGAACTGCCCCTGTGAGTTTCCGAGACTATAACCCTTTACAGGAGTAGAAAGCCTTATCTTATGGCTTCAAACCACTGGCCTTGCAATTAGCAGCCCAATGAGTAACTACTACGCCATTGTGTACCAGAGTCAGCTAACACAAATATAATAATCTAACAAAGCCAGTATTTTTAGTCAGTTCAGGCTAAAGGATTCTTCTAAAATGGGTAAAAATTGGCCTGAGTAGAAAAAAGTTAAGTGTAGCTGATCCAATAAATAACTGGGATAAACATTTAAAAATCCTCACAGTTACAAAATGAAGAAAAGTGGCTTGAAGAAATATCATTTATCTGTTTTACAAATTCCTAACAGGAATAATGAGTTCCCAACCTTAAGAAAATGGCATGAAAAATGGTACTCAGGCCAAATGGCTTCTTAGGCAATGGTCCAGATTAAGTGGAAGATTCAGTGCATTGCTTAATATAATTTTTACTGAATTAAAGAAGAGCTGAACATAGGAAATAAAATAAAGTCTTACAGAATACAAGTAAAACTTTAAATGTATCGTCCTTATTTCAAAGAGTGAATGCTATGTAACTTCAAAATTATTTTATTATAAATGGTGCTGTTTTGAAAAGTGACATAAAATTTTAAATGAAAATAAACCTATTAAAGTGTAGAATGATAGGCACTAGGGAAAACAAATATTTTATCTTTTTACAGGCATATGGGATTGTTAAAGTATCTGAAATGAGTCGACACATCGAGGGCTATGTGCATGCTAGTGCTGTCATGTTGATTTCGACTCAGCGTGACCAAATGCACAACATAACAGAGCAGCGCTCGGCCCTGTGCCATCTACACAATTGTTCTTCTGTTCACAGTATCTTTAAATTTTATAGTGGCTGCACATTAAACATATTAGAAAAGTCTGGAGAAAATTAATGAAGACATTTTAAATAATTTTTGCTTCAAAGCAGAAGAGAGGACTTTGTATAAATTAAACATGACTATAAATAACACTTCCAAATGGGAGTTAATAAAGGTAATGATCTATCTTAAGGGATTTTAAAAAATGAAATGCTTTTTGGAACAAAGCAAAAAAGAGGGCTTTGCATAAATGAACCACGTGACGATAAATAATCCTGCAACAGCAGTTACAAAGCTAACGGTCTATTTTTACGAGAATGGAAAGAAATTTCAGATGGCTTCATTGCAGTTATAAAAGCAACATGAACCCCACTTGCTCTTTGGAGAGGCTTAACCCCCTGGGAGCTCATCTATCAGTAATTGTAAATAAAACCTCAGAGCCCATTCCTCATCTACATGTGCGCCTGAACATCACAGCAATCTCAGAGTCAACAGACAATTAGACCTAGCTTTTCCTAGAGTAAGAGTTTGCTCACAATCCCCCACTCTTCTGTGTTGTAAGCACATGAAGCTGTTGCTTCCTGGTTCACTTTCAAAGGAGCTCTGGCAGTGTAGTGGGTTATGCATCGGGCAAGGTCAGCAGTTTGAAATCACTAGTCTCAGTGGGACAAAGCTGAGTCTTTCTACGCCCATTCAGTTACAGTGCGGAAACCCATGGGCAGTCACTGTGAGTGGGACTGACGTGATGACAATGAGTTTAGTTGGCGGGCTATTTTCAAGGACCATTATGGTAGCATGGGTGATATGCTAATAACTCTCTACCATGGGCCTGGATTATGGTCACAGATGGGGCAATTGCTTCAGTACCCTCCCTCTTACCTACATTGCCACCACCCTATGGCCAACTCAGTTCCTAAAAAGTCCAATTTTCCTTAAAGCGATTTCTACTATTCCCTAACACAACCATTAGAATTAGGGTTCTATTGTAATATTCCTAACACACCCTCATTTTGTGTCATCAGAAAACCTATGCTGTATTATCAAACCCTTAAGCTATAGGAGTCCTGGTGGTGTAGTGGTTTTGTGTTGGGCTGTGGTCTTCATGGTCAGCAGTCTAAAACCGCCCACAGCAGCTTGGGAGAAATACTGGGCTTTGTATTCCTATGAAGTTAGTTACAGTCTGGGAAACCCATAGTGTGTTGCTATGAGTCAGCATTGACATGATGGCAGGTTTTTTTGTGTTTTTTTTTAAGCTACAGGAAGTCAGATGAAGTCAACACTGAAATGTGGCCTCATGTGGTCAACAGCAGAGGCTGTGTAGCCAATGGCCTATGCTTCATCCTGTTCTGGCACAGTGAAATTTTCTGGATTGTTAAGAGGAAATCTTCATTTGCAATTTAAGCATTTGAGAAGAAGTAACTTCTTAAGGTTTTGCAATGTTTTTATTCATCTGTGAGACTTCTCCTTTATACCCACAAATCAGAAAAGATACCTGCCCAACCAGATATCTTGCTAAAATAGGTTCGCTGTAATTAGCTGGCAGTTTGGTTTGGGTGCTGTATGCTTGCAGGCTGTAGATGGTAGCTCTAATCAGATACACTAGTTTTGTTTAGGTCAAAGAGGACGGCAAATGTACCCAAACTTGACATTGTACAGCCAACATTGTTATGCAATCTGACAGAAAGCCGACCAAAGGAGCCTGGGTCACTAACACACTGGAACAACCTACTAGCCCCAGAAAGCCAACCTTGACTTTTACATGAAAGAAATAAATTAGTAAGTCCACATGGAAGAACACACCAGCCTGTGTGATCGAGTGGTCCCAAAGGGATCAGTTACCAGGCATCAAAGAACAAAAAATCATATCATTGACTGCACACCTCCATGATAGGATCGCTGAAGACAAATGGGTGCATAAGCAAATGTGGTGAAGAAAGCTGATGGTGTCCGGCTATCAAAAGAGATAGTGTCTGGGGTCTTAAAGGCTTGAAGGTGAACAAGCGGCCATCAAGCTCAGAAGCAAAAAAGCCCACATGGAAGAAGCACACCGGCCAATGCGATCACGAGGTGCCAAGGGACCAGGTATAAGGCATCATGAAAAAAAAAAGATATAAGTGTGTGTATGTATGTGTATATATGTGTATATGTATATATATACCATATTAAATGAAGGGGGAAGTGCAGAGTGGAGACCCAAGACCCAAGTGTCGGCCAATGGAGATCCCCTCATAGAGGCGTTTAGGAGAGGAGACGGGTTAATTAGGGTGCGAGGTAGTACCGATGAAGAACACAGCTTTCCCCCAGATCCTGGATGCTTCCTCCCCCCAACTACCATGATCCGAATTCTACCTTGCAGGCCTGGATAGGACAGAGGCTGTACACTGGTACATATGAGGGCTGGAGGTACAGGGAATCCAGGGTGGATGATACCTTCAGGACCAAGGGTGTGAGGGACGATGCTGGGAGAGTGGAGGGTGAGTGGGTTGGAAAGGGGGAACTGATTATAAGGATCCACATGTGACCTCTTCCCTGGGAGAGGGACAGCAGAGAAGGGGGGAAGGGAGACTCCGGATAGGGCAAGATATGACAAAATAACGATGTATAAATTACCAAGGGCACATGAGGGAGGGGGGAAAGGGGAGGGAGGGGAAAAAAAAAAAGAGGACCTGATGCAAGGGGCTTAAGTGGAGAGCAAATGCCTTGAGAATGATTGGGGCAGGGAATGTATGGATGTGCTTTATACAATTGATGTATGTATATGTATGGATGGTGATAAGAGTTGTATGAGTCCCTAATAAAATGTAAAAAAAGAGGAGAAAAAAATGATTAGGGCAAAGACTGTACAGATGTGTTTTATACAACTGATGTATGTATATGTATGAACTGTGATAAGAATTGTATGAGCCCCAATAAATTGTTTAAAAAATTTTAAAAAAAAGAAGCAAAAATAGGATTTGAGGAATTGGGACACTGAGGAAAAATCTATATTGTCATGCCAAGGACATAGTAATAATTGCATACTTCAGGAATAAAGAATATTCTACAAATAGCAAAAAAAAAAAAAGAAAGAAATTAGTTTGATATATCCCCTTTAATTTTGCGCACCGCCCCCCTCACCCTCAAAATAAGTGGTTAAGGAGACATTATAAACGTCTCACACCTAGCTAACTCTGGAAAGCAATTCTATGCTATGAGGAATTTTTACTTTGATATTTTCGATAATTTAAAATTTAAAGAAGGAAATTGCATGAAATCGCTTATTAGTTCCTATCACTGGAAGGATTTAAACAGATGCTAGATATGCGTTTTGAAAGGTTTGAGCATTAGTTAAGTGAGATGGGGATATTAAAATCATTGTCTGTTTTAATTACACCTACCCCTCACTTCTCGTATCTGACATTTCACATTTATGGCAATTAGAAACAGTGCTTTGACTATTTAGTGCATTGACCATGTACGGGTCAGGAGAGAGTAATACAGACTTGGATGGTTAGGAGTCAACTAGGCTTGGGCATAATCCTGTAAATTGGAAGTACTGTAATATTGTGATTTGACAGTACTTAATGACACAGCTATGCTTTGTTCGGCGATCTGACGTCCCACCCGCCATGTTCTCATTTTAGCATAATGACCTGGCCACTGGACCCTAATCATGTTGATAAGTGAGGTGGGTGTCCGTCAACGAGACAGATGTCTATGAATGTTGCCAAGATTTTTTGGATTCAATTTGTATCTTTTGGTACATTCTCTATATTTAAGCAATGTAAAATATAAGAAAGGCAAAGACTCACAAAAGTAACAATTTCCCTTTTGAATCAAAAAGGTTTCAGTCAGAAGCAAAAAAGGCATTTTCTAGGAAAGGATTTCAAATTGCTGCCCAACTATGTAACTGGTTTCCAAAGTATGCCAGTCTAGCACACTGGTACCCAACAACGCTCCCTTTTGAACTTCAAAATAACTCACTACCTAGCCTGACAGCTTTACTTTTATTACTAGCTGATTGACAAATAGGTATTTCTATGTAGGAGTTTAAGATTTCTTATACGAGGCACCTTCTTGCCAGTACCTCGGGGTATTGGCTAAGTGTTGGGTAAGTAGTCCTTATTTGATCCATTAGGAATATTTGGGCCAGTTACAATTGAACATAGGGTGATTTAACATTATATGACCCAGAACAATAAATACATAACTTTCACTTAGATTTCTGAAATAGCACTTTATTTTATTGTATCACAGTAGAAATACGGGGGCAATAATGTCATGGCCCAGAGCCAATTTCCTTTAGTCTGGTTGAATCATATGACATGGGACAATGTTGGAGGAGGTGGGAAGTGAATAAGAGGATAAGCAATTGAAGAATTCCTACCATTCTCACTGTCATTGAGTCGATTCCAATTCACAGTGACCCCATTGGGGGGTGGTTCTCAACCTTCCTCAGGCCGCGACCATTGAATACAGTTCCTCATGTTGTGGTGACCCCCGAACCATACAATTATTTTCATTGCTACTTCCTAATTGTAATCTTGCTACAGCTATGAATCGGGCAACCCCTGTGAAAGGGTCATCTGATCCCCAAAAAGTCAAGACCCACAGGTTGAGAACCGCTGCCCAAGGAGAAAGAAGGTAGCACTGCCCCGGTGAGCTTTCCAGACCATTACTCCTTATGGGAGTAGAAAGCCCCGTCTTTCTCCCTCAGAGCGGCTGCTGGTTTCAAACTGCTGACCTTGCAGTCGGAAGCCCTACATCCCCATTCCCAAGGCTCCTTTTCTTTCCATTAGTGCTCAGCTGCTACCTGAACCGGTGGAGGCCTGGGTCCACTCAGAGCTGTCTGAAGAGCAAGGCCTGGTGATGTACTTCAGAGAAACCAGTCACTGAAGACTCAACGAAGCACCGTTCTCCTCTGGACACAAGGGGTCACCATGCATCAGAAGCGATTTTGACTTATTATTACAGCTTGTTCATGCGCCTTTCATTTTCTAACGCATGTTACCACCTGGGAGGCAGTGGTGGTTCAGGGCTAAAATTCTCCTCTTTTGTGAAGGAAACCTGGCCTTGATTCCTGGCCAAAGCACTGTCTTTCAGTGGTGCTCATGTGTCACTGTGATAATGAACTTCAGTGGACTGGGAAGAAAGGCCTGGATACCTGCTTCTGAAACACAGCCACTGAGACCCCTAGGTGCACACTTCCATCATGGGAACACATGGGGTCACCAGGAGTCTGGTTCTGACTCAATAGCAGCTAACAAGGAACTTACACTATGTTCTGAACCATATAAAAATACTAATTTTAATTAGATGAAATACTTACCAGTATGTTCAAAATCAAAGTAAAATCTTATAAAAGGTATACTTATATTGTAAAAAAGAAAACAATTCTGTAAAATACCATATTTTATCATGCGTGGTGTGTGTATTCTTGCTCTTCTACTTAAAAACTTCCCTTAACTCTCCCCCCACTCCCTTAACTCTTAAGATAAAAAAAAAAATAGCTTTTCTATGTTTTAAATATTCTAAAGAAAGTTCACAGATTAGGAGCAAGAAACCCTTCACTCTTTATTTAAAAGAGAAATGTCACCCAAAATTAAAAAGTGTGATTGCATAGTACAGTATTTTAAGAATTACCCACCTACACAAGCACTTTCTTCATTCAGTTCACGAGCGAGTGAAGACGTATCTCTGCCTAGGGCATAGTACTGGTCCAGAGGCCTCACGGGCCTCCATGAGCTCTTCAGAATCTAGTTCAATCAACAACTCTCATTCTAGATTTAGTGAAGCGCTGTAAAACTACCAAGGAGCTTAGTCTTGTGGGCAGCCCTCTCCATTTCAAATTGGAACACGTTGTTCCCTCCAATAAATGGGAGCAGGAGCATAACTGACGTGAAAGGTGGTAAAAACATTAGTTTTTACCATCGGAAGCACTGGACTGCTAACTGCAAGGTAAGTGGTTCAAATCCATCGGCCACACAGTGGGAGAAAAATGAGGCTATCAGCTCCTCTAGTAGTTACAGCCTTGGAAACCACAGACAGAGTCACTATGAGTTAGAATTGGCTAGATGGCCATGATATTTTGCATTGGAGCTAGGAATTATAAGTCGTAATGACTTGAGTTTGAATCCTGACTCCTTTGCTTACTGGACGACTTTGCGCTCCTTTTAGTCTTCCCAGTCTCAATGAGCTGGAGTTCACTGGCAACTATTTTTGTGGGTAGAAGGTGAAGGGGTGAGGAGTGGGGAGAAAACCTTAAATTCATTTCCAGGTGGTGCAAATGGTAGTTTACTAGGACTGCCCAGCAGAACTGTGGAAGGTCTGCAAACCCAATGGAGCAGCTCTTTTTTTTAAAAAAAAATAAATCATTTTATTGGGGGCTCTTACAGCTCTTATAACAATCCATACATCTCTTGTTGCCATCATTTATGTTATCATCATCCTTTGCAAAACATTTCCTTTCTACTTGAGAGCAGTTCTACTTTTTTTTTTTTTAACATTAGGGGCTATTACCACAACTATTACCACAATCCATACATATACATACATCAATTGTATAAAGCACATCTGTACATTCTTTGCCCTCATCATTTTCAAAGCATTTGCTCTCTACTTAAGCCCTTTGCATCAAGTCCTCTGTCCCCCCTCCACCCTCGTGAGCCCTTGATAATTTATAAATTATTATTTTGTCATATCTTTCCCTGTCCAGCGTCTCCCTTCACCCCCTTTTCTGTTGTCCATCACACAGGGAGGAGGTCACATGTAAATCCTTGTAATTGGTTCCCTCTTTCCAGCCCACTCACCCTCTACCCTCCCAGTATCACCCCTCACACCCCTGGTCCTGAAGTATCATCCACCCTGGATTCCCTGTGCCTCCAGCTCCTATCTGCATCAGTGTACATCCTCTGCAATATCCAGACTTGCCAGGTAGAATTCAGATCATGTTAGTTGGGGGAGGAAGCATTTAGGAACTGGAGGAAAGCTGTATTCTTCATCGGTGCTACATCACACCCTGACTGACTCATCTCCTCCCCTAGACCCCTCTGTAAGGGGATCTCCAGTGGCCTACAAATGGGCTTTAGGTCTCCACTCTGCACTTCCCCCTTCATTCACTATGGTAAGATTTTTTTTTTCTGATGATGCCTTATACCTGATCCCTTCAACACCTCGTGATCACACAGGCTGGTGTGCTTCTTCCATGTGGGCTTTGTTGCTCTGAGCTAGATGGCCGCTAGTTCACCTTCAAGCCTTTAAGACCCCAGACACTATCCCTTTTGATAGCCAGGCACCATCAGCTTTCTTTGCCACATTTGCTTAAGCACCCGTTTGTCCTCGGTGATCGTATCATGGAGGTGTGCAGCCCATGACATGATTTTTGTTCTTTGATGCCTGATAACTGATCCCTTTGGAACCACGTGATCATATAGGCTGGTGTTTTCTTCCATGTGGGCTTTGTTGCTTCTGAGCTAGATGGCCGCTTGTTTATCTTCAAGCCTTTAAGACCCCAGATGCTATCTCTTTTGATAGCCGGGCACCATCAGCGTTCTTCACCATATTTGCTTGTTCACCCGCTTTGGCTTCAGTGGTTATGTCGGGAGGGTGAGCATCATAGAATGCCAATTTAATAGAAGAAAGTATTCATGCATTGAGGGAGTTCTTGAGTAGAGGCCCAAGGTCCTTCTGCCACCTTAATACTAAACCTATAAATATAGGCACATAGATCTATTTCTCCATCCTCGTATATATATTTGCATATGTACATGTCTTTGTCTAGACCTCTTTAAATGCTCTTTGCCTCCTAGCTCTTTCCTCTATTTCCCTTGATTTTCCTCCTGACCCACTATCATGAGAGCAGTTCTACTTTTTAACACATGGAGTTGCCATGAGCTGGGATAGACTTGATGGCAACAGGTTAAGTTTGGTCACATTTCAGATCTTTAGTGATCATTCCTCTAAAATAAGGAGCCCTGCTAATGGTTACAAGTTGGGCTTCAATCGGAAAGGTCTGCAGTTTGAAACTACCAGCTGCTCCCTGGGAGAAAGATGGGGCTTTCTACTCCCATAAACAGTTACAGAGCAGTTCTACTCTGTCCTATAGGGTCATTATGAGTTAGTATTGACTGGATGGCAGTGAGTTTAGCCTTTTTTTTTTAAGGGAAAATAAGGATAGTAGTCAGTAGTAGTTACTTCACATCGTATCACCTGGTACTAAGTAAGCATTCAACATGTCCCCTCTCTTTACTATTATTTCTGTATATTGTGCAGAGACCCTCTAAGGTCAGCAGCTTATCTCACAGAGAATGGTCTGGTCTTTCTGACCAGCAACCTGACCTTTTAATTTCTGCAGTTGGTTAGCGTGTCATCTAGATCTCCACTATCCATTTCCATAGCCAGTGACACAAGAGCCTACAGAGAACTTATCCAGCCACAGAAAGTGCAAAATACACAGCCTTTTTAAGATTTAGGAGAGAAAACTCTTAAATTTTATATTGGTTATTTATTGATGCATTTTGGCTACAATGGGTTAAGGAATGAAACCTGTTGGCACAGAGAATTAAGCACTGGGCAGCTAACTGCAAGGCTGGAGTGGGAACCCACCAGTCACCCAGCCAAGAGAAAGATGAGGTCGTCCACTCCATTAAAGATTTACAGTATCAAAAACCCAAAGGAACAGGTCTACTCTATCCTTTAGAATGAGGGCCGTGGGTTTATTTTTTATTTTATAAGAGGCTAAATGAAATAGTCATACATTAATGTCATTTTCTTTGTATTTAAAAAAAGTGTCTACAGGACATGTAAAATTACCCAAGGGGTCACATTATATTTAGATTGGACAAAATTGTTACATGAACTCTGTACTCAACGTAGACTAGCACAGCACCTGGGAGGCGATTCCCCCCTCCACTCCTAGGAACTTTCCCAACAGGCGTTTGCATTACAAACAAGAGCCTGAGGCGACCTTTGCACACTACTCTAAAGCATTCGGCTGTTGCAGGGTGAGAGGGTAGACCTGGCCCTAAGTTACTTTGCCTTCGTCAACTGATGATAAAGGAGAGAGACGAGTCAGGGAAAAGGAAAAATAAACTCAAATGACAGGTGATACTGAAGCAGAGGTGATACATCCAACCCGGGAGATTATATAGACGGGAACTTCCAGACCCTTGCGTTCATAAAAGGGGAAGGGATGCAAATAGAGATAAAACCTACAATTAATAACCTGCAAAAGACAAACCAAACTCACTTCCGACTCGATTCCGACTCAAATTGCCTCTCAAATTTTACCCGTTCCTCTGTGGCCTCATCTACCAGGCCTGGATCCAAGAGGGTGTAAGTGGGAGTGCGACGCAAACTACCATCCCTCTCCCCTAAACTGCTGGTTCTGCGTGGAGTCCCTCCGCCTGTTTCCCAAAGCTCTGTTTCCCAAAGCCACTGGGCGCTTCCCGAGGCTCACCTACCTGCGAGCCGCGCCAACGGCCTGCAGCTTCGCCACCGCCACTCCACCGAGGAGACCTTGCTTAGAGAGCCCGCCCCTTCGTGCCACGACGCTCTTCCCATTGGTCAGAGAACTCGTCATTCCTGCCGTGCAGGGCCAGACACTCGCAGGCTGCGGAGAGCACCATAGCAACGGAACCCGGAACTACATTTCCCGGCATCCACCGCCTAGGGGTGGACCGACACCCCGCACTAGGAGCTTCCAATCAAACTGAGAGGCTGAACAGCTTCGATGGGTTCCGTTTTATGTAAATTTCAATCTAAAGACCACACCCTTCCTCATTCCAACTGTATTCCTGATCATTTCCCGATATTAAGTTAGGTAATCGTCCCCTGTTAAGTGTCTCGACAGCAACTTAGTCACTGAAATCGTGGATCAAAATTCCATAACCCCCGACGAAAACCCCAGATCAGAGACCTCCAGGAATGCTTTCGTGGAGGAAGTGGGGGTAGGGAGGCCGCGAGAGCTACGCCCTCCCCGTCCGAGCATGCTGATTGGCTGGTTTGGCTGTCGCTGCCTCCTCTTTCACGGCTCCGGCTCCTCCTCCTTTCGACCCCGCGGTGGGCGGGGATAGCGGTAGGGAGGCGGTGAGGAGGCTGGAGCCCTCTTTCCCGATTGGCCAGACGTTTGCTCCCACCCATTTGTGGGTGGGCACCGAGGGGTGGGTGGGGCGGGCGAGGCGGCGGAGGGAGGTGTGGAGATAGGCGGGAGCGAGGGAAGGAAGGAGGGAGTGAAGGAGGTAGAGAGGAGCGGTGCAGCGAGGGAGGGCTCGCAGCTTGGTTGCTCCGTAGTACGGCGGCTCGCGAGGGAGAATCCCGAGCGGGCTCCGGACCGACCGAGGCGGCCGGCGGGGATGGTGAGCGGGGCTGCGGCTCCCCCGTGCCTCCCGGCGGCGTGTGGGCTGCACTGATTTGTCCCCGGGGCGGCAGCGCGGATCCGCCTGGAGATGAGGTGAGCGGGCGCCAGCTGGACGGTGGCGGCCGCGGGGGTCGTCGCGATGGCCGCCCGAGGCGCTCGTCTCCCGGGCCGGCTCGGGTCCCTCCAGCCGCCCTTCACCCTCACCGCGCGCCGGGGAGGCGCGGCGCGAGCCGCCCTGCGCCCCGTCCTTCCCCATCCTCCCGGGGACGGCGGCGGGGCCGCTGAGGAGCCGCGGCAGGGCCGCGGGACGGCTTCGGCTTGAATGGGTGCCTGCAGCCCGGGCTGGTCGGGCGGCGTCGCTCCCTCGGGGGCGGCGGGTCCTTCCTGGCTGACCTCGCTGCCGTCGGCCGCCTGAGCGCGGCGGGTCGGCCAAGCCTCGCCCCCTGGGTAGCCGCTCGGGGACCCGGGGCGCGCGGGGAGCGGCTTCGCGCCGCCACCCCCCACCCCACCCGCTCGCGTCCCCGGCCTGGAGTCCCCAGCTCATCCCTCTTTCTTCTCTGTGTGCCCGCAAAATCCGCCAGTGAAGGGCAGTCAATGCCGTTTGGCACCTAGTCGCCCTGCCGGCACTGTCTCTGATGGTCTTTCTCAGAGAGCGGCTCCCTTTGCAGCCGGAGCGTGTCCCTGCTGTCCGTCTGCTCCTCCTTCCCTTCTGGATTGGGGTGTGAACCGAATTGCAGTCTCGTGTGCTGGGGCCAGAGAAATGTAATCAAAATCCTCAGGAAAAGGAAGACAGCGAGGAGTAGGCTGCACCTTCCTCACTTCTGTTTGCCTTTGACTTAGAAGACAACTTCGCAGATTACATTTCCTTTGGGCATCTTTTGTTGTGATTCCGACGGTAGAGGTGTTTGCTTTAGAAGAAACAGATTTGTGGCTTCTCGGTAGAGCTGGAAGCTATGGAGATTTTTGATCGCCTCTGATGTAATGAAAGTTTCCTTTAGAACTTTGCCGTCATCGGTACTATTTTGAATGCTGCACCAATCTAAAATTTCAAATCTGTGCAGACTTTCTGGCCAGATGTGTTTCTTTGTGCTTATCTGTTGGGATCCTCCTCTATTTTTCTGGTCAAAATGTACAAATCATCAATAGGAAGAGCAATTAAAAAAAGCACAGATCATAAAAGCAAGTCCAATAACAAGCAAATGTCATCTGGAAAATTTTAATTCTGTCCACAAGGAGGTAGTTTTAGCAATTCTGTGGAACCAACCCATGGAAGAAACAGGCTCATTATGGGTCTTGTAGTGGCCAGGGTCTGAGGGCAGGCCAGCTAGCATGCTGCCGTGCTCTGAATCCCTAAAATATGGTGCATGCATTTCTGTGGATATCTTTAATTTTAGATGAATTTAAGGTTGAGAGTCCAGAAGCTTAAACAGCTCAAAGTTATCTAAGAGACGGTTTTCTTGATTTAAAATGGTTTTCCTAGTTTGCTTATCACTAAAGCATCTTTACAAAATATTAGAGTTCTTTCCTCAGTAAAATTAGACCAACTCTCTTTTAAGTTGTTCCAGTAAGGGGCATTTCTGACAGTGGGTTAAAAATAAATATTGGTAGTTCTTTGTCTGACAATGTATTTGTTAAATTGCTGAGGCACATGGTACCTTCACAGAACTATTATTCTGGGTAAGAGAGGACAGGAACACATTTTTAATGTACTTTGGAACTCTGGATTGTTCAGATACTCAACATTGTGAAATAGGGGATAAAATGAGTGGTATCCAGTTAGTTCTGTGAAATGTTTGCCACTGTTAGCATTAATTTTGCCCCCTGTTGATTAGCAATTTCCTTCTTAATGCTTATCTCTAATACTGCTCTAGAACTGTGCCAAAGTTCATCATTTCCCCAAATACCCAAATGTTGAGGCAAACTCTTGGAACACTTAAAAAAATTACAGGGAGGTGCTGGTCAGTTCCTCAAGTCATCTTTTTAATTTGCTACATTTGTGAAATTTAGGGAATTCATTATATGAGAGGAGACCTGGTGGCACAGCTGATTAAGCATTGGCCTGTGGCCATTTCCAGCAGTTTCCGTAGGAGAAAGATGAGGCTTTCTGTTCCCCTAAAGATATGCGGCCTCAGAGACCTCAGTGAGCAGTTCTGCTGTGTCCTGTAGGGTTGGTGGCATGGGTAGTACATGAGGGTTGGGCTTATGTCACTCAGCTCAGATTCCACTGCCTTCGTGCATTCTGGAGCCTCTTTCCAAATAAGTTTTTCTTTCTGAATGGCTCCATCACTGACTGGTTGCGTTTCTCAAATTCTGGCTCTGAGATCACTTACATAGATAAGAACTGAGGTACTTGTTAGCAAAATGCAGGTTTCTGTCCACCCACTTCAGAATCTGACTCTCTAGGGATGGGTTTCTGGAATCTATATTTTTAACAAACTCTCCAGAACTTTTCCTGCCCAGTAAAGCTATCCTTCACAAAACACTGGCCTTTTGCTTCTTCCCCCTCCATAAGCATCTTCTAAATTGTATTTGGTTATTTATGTGTGCCTTTAAATGGGGAGCTTTTTTACTTAGATACTCAAAGTGCAAATTTAAGTCTCAGTGTAGCAATACATTACTGTATTATTAATATACCAAAATGACATTTCTACACGCTGCTAAGCCCAAGTAATGCTAAACAAATTGTTTTCTGATAAATACTAGAAAAGTGACATTTCATATTTCAGTTTTTCATTTGGTGCTAATTAGATATATCTTTACTATCTCCCCTCAACCTCCTGAATTTAGCCTGTTGTTAATGTTGTATGTCATCAAGTTAATTATGATGCATAAACCCAAACCAACCACATTCACTGGCATTGAGTTGATTCTGACTCACAGCAGTCCTAGACAGCGTAGAACTGCCCCTTTGCCTTTCCAAGGGTTGTAACTCTTTAAGGGAGTAGAAAACCTTCTTTCTTCCACAGAGCGGCTGGTGGTTTTGAACTGCTGACCTTGTGGTTAACAGCCCAACGTGGAACCACTATGCCACAAGGGCTCCCTAATGGCTTACAGCAACCCCATATGACACAGTAGAACTGCCCCATAGAATTTTCTTGATTGTAATCTTTATATCAGGAGATTACCAAGCCTTTCTCCTGCAGAGCTGTGCAACACTCTAAACCCATGGCCATTGAGTCAGTGCTGACGCATAGCAATCCCCCGTGGGTTTCCAAGACTGTCATAATGACAGCTTTTTGGTTAGCAGCCACGCTAACCGAAGTTAACCATGGCCATACCAACGAAATTAGTGCCATCACGCCATTTCTAACTCAAGGTGACCTTACACTATGCCACTGGGTTCCTCAACCCAGACTCATTGCCTCCAGTTGGTTCTGGCTCATATCATCCCTACAGAGTCCAAGGCTGTAATTGTTACAGGGCAGGAGACTTCCTGCCACAGTGGGTTATGTGCTCAGCTACTAACCGCAAGGTCAGTGGTTCAAACCCATCCACTGCTCTCAGGGAGAAAGATGAGGTTGTTTGTTCTTGTGAAGATTTACAAGTTCAGAACATGTCAGGTCACTATGATCTGGAACCAATTTGGTGTCAGTTTTTTCGAGTTTAATCTTTTACAGAAGATAACTACCACATCTTTTGCCCATACAGTGCTTGACTGCTGGGCCTCCCTCAGTAACAGGCTCTGCATGTGTAGATGAGGGTGCTGACAGTCATGTGGTTATTCATGCAGTACTGTGAGTAGGTAGGTATTGGGCTGCCAACTGCAAGATTGGCAATGTAAACCCATCAACTCAGAGTGAGAGGGATGAGGCTGTGTGTTCCCGTAAAGACGTACAGCCTCAGAAACCCTTTGATTTGGAATTGACTGCATGGCAGTGGATGTGAAGACCCTATGCATATAGTCTATTACTTTGATCAAGTTATCTAACCTTTCAGTGCCTTAATTTTCTCAGCTAAAAATGAGAATAATTGCCCCCACCCAGGACAGTAATGTAGATAATGTTTTCGTGCTTTTAAAGTAAAGCTTAAATGCTTTGGAATGCTTACATAAATTCTTGAAACATAACACATTTATTTTCCTGTTATAGTAGTTTTTCTGGTTATAGTAGTAAGTAGAAATCCATTGCTTAAAAATAGTCCTTTGTCAATCTCTTGGTACCAAGTATGAATCCTTTTAAAATTGGGTAACCAAGCTAAACATTTGAATGTGTTTAATATGTCATCAGATATATATATTTTTGTATTTTTAAAAATTACTTTATTTGTAACATAGTAGGGACTACATCAGATATTTTTCTCAAGTGGCAAATGAGGCAAAAGATAACATTTCTCTATGATTCCTAATGAGAACCTCGAAATCATCTGTCTTTTGGAGGATTCGATTTCTTACGACGTCTGTGATACTGCCCATGAGGATACCAACGGTGCTTTGTGGTAAAGAACATTTTGCTAAGTTGTTCTATCATCGGTCCTTGTTGAAGGGGCTGAGCTTTCACTTCTAATCTACTTTTCAGCACATGATCATGTGTTTCTTCACTGTTATGTATAGGATCTGGCCGAGGAATAGGTTTTGTATGTTCATATGGAATGTCCACAGAAGGGTGGTAGCACACTATTGTCCTGCCATCTGATGTCAAAGCAAGCTCGACCTTGCAATTATAGTCATCTGGGAGAGGTGGTGTAGATTTATGACAAACACTGTATAAAACTCCATTGCGAATTGATAAGAAATGCTTCAGGGCAGTTCTGTTTGACAGTGTCCGTGTTACTGCTGCTACTGCCATGGTGGACCAAGATATGTGTATCAGACGGTATGGCAAAAGATGTTATGCAGAGAAACTGAAACATCTGCTTCCAGGCACATCTATTTTCATCCCTGCTTGACGGGTCCTCACGGCGAAACCGCCATGTTGTCTCCCATCGGCTCCTGGGCGACGCCATCATCAGATATTTTATGACTATAAGTTAAAAAAAAGATAACTTTGTGATGACCTTCAGTTTAATTGTATTATTTTAAAACCAATCTGAGAATTGGTTATGATAATCAAGTAATATCCCATGTGTTTTATAAGATTGTCTGTTTGTAGTAGAAATATTAGAAAATGAAAACTTTTGTAAACCCACTACTGGAGTATGTAACCCTCCAAGTCTTTGAGCCTGTGGATATTCATGTATACTTTTGTCTGAGTTGTCATTGTAATAGTTGATTAAACAACAGATTGAATCCATTTTATGGATCTGTGGTAAATTAATGGGAGCCCCAGTGGCATAGTGCTTACAATGTTGGTGTACTAACCCCAAGGTCAAAAGTTTGAAACCACCAGCTGCTCTGTGGAGAAAGATGAGGCTTTCTAATTCAAAGAGTTACAGTTTCAGAAACCCACAGGGGCAGTCCTCCCGTGCCTAACCAGGTCTCTCTTCACTATGAGTCGGAATGGACTCAATGGCAGTGAATTGGTTCTGAGTTTTTGATAACCACTTTACTTTTATTAGATAGTTATCACAGTTATTGGTAATCACAAATGTAAATAACCCTGAAAAGACTAGTGTACCTATGTTTCTGTGTATACCTGTGAGATCCCCACCCCCAGGGGTATGTATGTAAGTTTTGCCATACATACATCCAATTTGTTGGTCAGAAAGGTTGTAGCAATCAATGTACCCTTTTACTAGAGTGCAAAAAGAATGCCAATTTGTTTTGCGTGACCTAGCCAGTTACAGACTGAGTGAATGACTTCTTTCTAGGATTTTAATACAGCCTGTTTAGGAGCCCTGGTGATGCAGTGTGAAGCGCTGAAAGATTCGATTGTCAAACTCAAGTGTTGCTGTGTGGGAGAAAACTAGCAGCCCACTTCGGAAAAGATGCTCAAAAACCAAACAACTCACTGCCATAGAGTCCGTGCTGACTCATAGTGACCGTAGAGGACAGTGTAGAACTGCCCGTGTGGGTTTCCATGCCTGTTGGCCTTTCCAGGAACAGAAAGCCTCTACGGTCTCCTGTAGAGCGACTGGTGTCAGGGTTTGAAATCTTGACTTTGTGGTCATCAGCCCAACCCACTATAGCACTAGGGTTCCTGTACCCTGTGGATCAGTTCTACTCCGCCCTCTAGGGACATTGCACTGAGGGCTTGTTTAGCAGTGTAGTCCAGAAAGCTTGGACATCCAAGTACTTGTGAGGATGATAAACCAAACAAGCCACATCTGCTGTTGAATTGGTTTGGGCGGCTTAGGTGACCCTATGTAGGGTCTCTGAGACGTTTACTCAATCTATGGGAACAGACAGCCTGTGTTTCTCCCTCGGAGAAGTTGGTGGGTTTGAACGGGCAACTTTGTGGTTAACAGCTCAATATCTAACCTACAGTGCCCCCAGGGTTTCTTGTCATAGTGATCAGGAACGGATCAAGCCTTGCCTATGTGCCTAGCAGTTACCCACGTTTTATATCCATCAACTCACTCAGTAGTCATGAAAGCCTGACACCGCGCGTTTCCCAGCGGAGTGTGCCTGGGAAACGAAGGTATCAGAGTATAAATAACCTACAAAGCCAATAAGGAGTTGAGCTACTTCCTGGTTATGACTTAAAGAAGATATTGCAGTGATTGTTTTACATTCCTGATTTCTGTTTTGGAACCACTTAGAGTTCCCTGCTGTGTATGAAGGTAGCACTTCCCCTGGCACAACTTTGAAGCGTGGTCCCATCGTGTGGCTCAGAAGGAAGCCTCTTCCACTGTCTGTCGTTCATCCCTCAAAGAATCTTGTTTTTCTTACTTTGTAGTACTTTTCTAAAGTGCTTCTGCATGGAAAAAACAAACCAACCCCCAAAACAGGATTAACGTGATCGGGAAGGCTAGGGAAATTTGAGAAGGCTGTTCTCTTGCGGTGTGGGCTTGCCTGAAACACAAGACTGTAATCAAGTGTGCGTAGGGAAAAGCAGGCGCCCTTGGTGGCAGCGAGCTTATGCCTTGGGCTGCCATACACAAGGTCAGCATTTCAAAGCCACGCCAAGCCACTCTAGCTGTTCCAAGGGAGAGAGATGGGGCTTTCTATTCCCTTAAAGAGTTCGTTCTGGAACTTCACAAGGGCACCAGGACTGTAAGTTTCTTTGTTTTTTGAGTGAGGGAGAAGCTGGAGTCTGCCCAGACATTGCCAAATTGGCTAGTTTGGTGATTTTCAGTGACTTGTGTGAGCTCATAGAAGGAACCCTGGCGGATTAAACTTCAGGCTACTAACCGTAAGAGTAGCCACTCAGACCCACCAAGCACTCTGTGGGAGGCTGCTCCCTGCCATAAAAGCTTAGTCTCGGAAACCCTTTCTCAGGTAGTTGAACAGTGAATCAGGACGATGACAAGAACGGAGGCACTTGAATTATGCTATTGTGAAGAATATCAAAAGTACCCTGGTCTGCCTTAAGAACAAGCCAGTCTCTTTTAGAAGATGTATACCTCGAATCCTTAACAGTGAGGATGGCGAGACGTCATCTCACTTAGGTTGCTTATGTTGTCAGGAGAGACCAGTCCCTGGAGAAGGACATCCTGCTTCCTGAATTGGAGGGGCAGCGGAAAAGACGGATTGACACTATGGTTGCCACAAAGGCTCAAACACATCACCTGTGAGGATAATGCAGGACCAGGCGGTATCTTTGTTCTGCCGAACACTGGATCACTCAGGGGCACCTAACAATGGCAACAAGAACAACACAAGTTGGTATTGACTCAGTGGCAGTGGTTTGGTTTTGTGTGTGGGTCGGGGATATGGGGGTATACACAAGAATGCAAAGACTTCAGTGCAGAAATTAATGGGTTTCCTGGGAAACCAATTTAAAAAAACCTCCATAAACAAATGTGATGATAGAAATCAAAGGGAAGTTCATCTTATTTGACTGCCTCACTGCTCTTTGACCCTCTGTTCCTATCCGGAGGTCACTTGTTTAGGTCCCAGGGAGAATGGGGGTGAGGTCAGCAACCGGGTTTGAATCTGGGCTGCCTAGAGAACGGTGCTGCCACATCTTTGTTTTAAGGTGGCCACCCAAACCCACTCATTGTTGTTCAGGGCAGGTGCCACCAAGGCCAGGTAGGAGTGGCATTAACTGTGTGCCACCGTCCGCGGTGGTAGAGCCAGCAATTGAGCCAGGAGGGGTGTGACAGTTTGTTATTCAGTTGAATTTGACTATGAGAAGAGTAGGGTCGCAGCCCTTGGTCAAAGTTTCATCCAGGGCAGTTAAAATTAAATGACCTTCATACACAAAGCAGTGCTAGTCAGTGAGGTGCCAGTGGTACTTTTGTTCATTCTAGCGTTTGTCTGCAAGTCCTTCTGGTGGCTGGTGGCAGACATTTGCAAGACACAGATACAGATCGAGGAGAGGAACAAAGCCAGTTGGCTTTAGTGCTGAGCTCTAACCAGCTGTGTTCAGGAGGGCACTGAGGCTAAAGTATTGAAACGAAAAGCTACCGGAGCAACCCATTGTGTGGATACATGTGTGTGCACAGACGTATGTATGAATGTGCACACAATAGAGCTAATCCTGTTTCCTTATAGGAAACTTTAGCAAGGTGCTAGAGGAGCACTAAGCCATCCTGAAGGTAGACACACACACATCCTGGATCATCATCTCTAATAGGAATCTGTTCGTGTGGGTCTAATGTTTTGTAAAAATCTATTCATTTCTTCTTTTCATATCTGAAACTATTTGAAACTTGACTGCTCCCTTTTTGCATTTTGCACATAAAAGCTATGTAGCTAACAATGAGCAAAGCCTTGAAAAATGGAAAGATGAGCATGATTCCTGGTGTATAGCCCCGCTGCCCTGTATGTCTCCTGTCTCATTTACTGTAAGTAATTCATGTTAAGCACAACCAGTAAAGGATGGTGTAGTTATGATCGGCATACTGCTTATTTTTAGACACCTTCAACTATATATTAAGAAGTATTTTTTTCTGAGTAGGTCTGAGGAAGAGATGACTTTGGTAAAGGACTTACTAGGATATAGGCTGTGTAACAATTCTGAGGATGGCTTGGCTCCGGACCGGGCAGTCTGTTCTGTCACACAGTCCCTGGGAATTGGAACTGATTCGATGGTACCGAACAAGCTGCATGAGGGCAGGGATTTTTATCTGTGTTGTTCTCGTTTAAGGACCTAGAATAGTGTTTGGTGCACATACAACAATTATTTATTTAAGAATAAAAAATTGTAAATTTTATTAACAGATGTTCCATCAAGTACAAGATACTTTTATAAGCAATGACTCCCACTATTTATTTAATCCTAGGAACTTAACCATGCCAGTGCAGTCTTTTTTGACATTAACTAAAGAAAGGGGTGCCTTTTAAGCATTTTTAAAGTCATTTTATTGGGGGCTCTACAACTGTTATCACAATCCATCCATCCATCCATCCATCCATCCATCCATCCATCCATCCATCCCTCCATCCCTCCATCCATTGGGTCAAGCACATTTGTTGCCATCATCATTCTCAAAACATTTGCTTTCTACTTGAGCCCTTGGTATCAGCTCCTCATTTTCTTCCCTCCCTCCCTGCTGCCCCCTCCCTCATGAACCCTTGATAATTTATAAATGATTATTATTTTTTCATGTCTTACAATGTCTGATGTCTCCCTTTACCCACTTTTCTGTTGTCTGTCCCCCAGGAAGGGGGTGATATGTAGGTCCTTGTGATCGGTTCCTCCTTTCTCCCCCATTCTCCCCTTCCCCTCCTGGTATCTCTACTCTCATTATTGATCCTGAGGGGTTGATCATATTGATTTTTATTCATGTAAGTTTACTTTCCAAAAATATGAAAAAGTACAGAGAATAAAGCTCACAAGCAACACAGTTTGCTTTTTTGCTTTATAGTTATTTTTATAAAATGTATGAAAAAGAATATTACAACTTCTTTTATCCCTCACTAAATTTACAGGTTATTATTTTCATTAAAATCATCTATCTTGTATTTCTTTTAATCATGCTGTATCGTAATTGTTTTATATTAAGTATACATATGCTTGCCATGAGTCAGAATCTAACAACAGCATCATATTTGCCATGGTCCCTTTTGTGGGTATTTGTTACCTGTCAGGGCTAGATCTATATCAATAGCAATCTCACTATCCTTTTATTTTTCTAACAATGTCATTCTTTTTCGTGACTTTTTAAAAATCATTTTATTGGGGCTCATACAACTCTTATCACAATCTACACATACATCAATTGTGTAAAGCACACTTAAACATTCGTTGCCCTCATCATTCTCAAAATTCACCTTTTGCTTGGGTTCCTGCAATCAGCTCCTCATTTACCTTTTTCCCTCCTCCTCCCTCTCTGTTTCCCCCTCCCTCATGAACCCTTGATAATTTATAAATTATTATTTTATCTTATCTTACACTGCCAGGCGTCTCCCTTCACCCACTTTCCTGTTGCCCATCCCCCAGAGAGGAGTTTATATGTAGATCCCCCAGGTTAGTTAGGAAACAAAAAGCTGTCAGAGGAGTCCTGATGACTGTAAGGGGTGGGGGTGGGGGGTGCCTGGTGCTTTCCCTTCGGAATGCTCTTCAGGTTGCCCTTGTGCGATGAGAGGAATGAGCAGGAGCAGCGTTGCTGTGGAGAAGGACTCTCTGGTGAAGTTTTCCTGGCTGTTGTTCTGGTAAAGGTTTGGCAGACTTTCCAAATAAGCTGATGTCGTTGTTCTCTGGCTCTCCAGAAAGTCAACAAGCAAAAATACCCAGAGCACCCCAAAAACAGTGACCATGAGCTTTATTCGGGACTGGTTCATTCTTGCTTTGACTAGACTACTAACCTCTTGGTAGCCATTCCTTTGTGCTTTGTCTTCGGGTTTTACTGGTAAAGCCATGTTTGATCTCTTGTTCTTCAGAGAACTACTTCAGGATCTTGATCCCACTGGTTTAAAATTTCCACGGAAAGCCCTGCTTTTGACTGCAGCTGATCTGGGTGCAATAGTTTAGGTACCCATTCAATGGAAAGCTTGCTCAACTTTAATTTTTCAGTCAAAATTGTGTAAGCCGAACCAACGGAGATGCCTATGGTGTTGGCTATTGTTTCGGCTGTTAACCTTCAGTCCTCTTCAATGAGGGTATGTACAAGATTAATTTTTTCCTCACAAATTGAAGTGGGTGGTCTGCCGCTGTGGGCTTCACCTTCAATATCATCTCATCCCTTAAAGCGAGTTATCCATTTGTAAACTGCTGACTCCTTTGGGGCAGTGTCCCCATAAACTTTGCGCAAGGCTTCAATGATTTCACCCAAGCTTCACCATAAATTTGATGTTTATTCTTGCTTCAATTTTATTAGAATTCATGTTGTTCTGATAGGGGCTTTTATTCTTCTTAGTGCCGCTACCTAGATCTTGCAGTTGCTTCCTTCAGAGGGTTGACTTGATGACCCCATGGACAGAGAACGCCTGCGCACTGGCCAATGCTGGAGGCTGGCCAGGAGAAAGCATGGAGGCTCGGAGCCCTGAGGAACGGACCAGCAGCCCCAGTGCAAGCAGTTAGGACCCCCACCTCCACCTGCCAGTCAACAGCTCCCCTCCCGGCCTCCCGCCGTTCCCCACAACAATTACTTATTGAAGGGTTTAGTAGATGAGTATTTGGGGGACTAGAGGGTCTTGTAAGCAGCCCCAGTGGCTTAGTAGTTATGCATTGGGCTTCAATCCACAAGGACAGCAGTTAGAAACCACTAGCCTCTTCAAGAGGAAAGATGGGGCTTTCTACTCTAGTAAAGGGTTAGAGTCCCAGAAACCCCCAGGGGCGGTTCTCTTCTGCCCTAAGGGTTGCTGTGAGTCAGCATCAACTCGGTGGCCATGAGTTTGGTTTTTGGTTTACAGGGCCTGGTGGCTAGAGAGGCTGAATACTCAGCCAGGGGGAATCAGGTAAGCTGTTGGATAGCCAGGGGCTGCCTGGGATTTTATTCTTAGTGAGCAATAGAGCTTCTGTGTTTTAAGAAGGGGAGCAGTAAGATCTGCTTTCTGTTGAAAAAGATCCCTGCAGGTATCCTTTGGGGAGTGGGCTGGAGGTGGGCAAGCGAGAATGGAGCTGACTTCACTTTCACTTAACTGTCAGCATCGACATTTCTGCCTCGCTTTGTGCTTTTAACTTCAGAGTGATGCTACCTTTCAAGTCTCACAGATGGTGTGAGAATGATGGGGCTTCTCTGGGGAGGAGAGTACCTCTCAAGACTACTATTCTTGTTGGTAAAACAGCAGCACCAGTGATTTAACCTTTTAAACATTAAGTTAATTGGTGTCATCAACAGAGATTTCTGATAGAGATTTTCTGGTTTTTATAAACTGAATATCTATAAGGGCTATTCTCTTTGATGAGGATCTAATTTTTAAGATACTGCTCTTGTCTCTCCGATCTGGGGTTTTAATTAGTACCGAGGGGAGGGAAATGCTGCTGTAATTGTAACTTTAGATTACTTTTGTAGTTCAATTAATTTTAAACCACACTCATTATCTGTTATCTTTAGTTGCTTAGATCTCATTAGATGAAGTGATATTTCAGTTGTGAATTGGTAATTAAAATATTATGTTTTTCTTACTGTAAAGGCAGTGCAGGTTTAGTGAAGAGAATTTTTGAAATTATAGGTAAAAAAACAAAAGAAGGGGAAAGGAAGGACCTATCACCTCATATCTGGAGATACCTTACGAGGGGTGGGCATATTCAAATGACCCAGCAAGTGCTGAGGGGCTGGCGCGGGGGTCCCTTCCCACCTGCTCCGGCTACACTCGGGATGGAGAATGGAAGTCCGTACCAGCACAAGGCTGATTTTTCTGAGACAGGGGCCAGGCATGTCCCGTCCTCCAACCATTATCCTATTCTGACACCGGCCAGCCCTCTCCTGGCAGTCTACCTCGCTGCTGGGTTGGAGAATCTGATGCACTGGTTACACAGAACTCACAGACGAGACGATGATGAGCCTTTATGAGGGAGGCTAACAGGCTACAAGTCAGGTTCAGAGAACATTGCAGACACCGTCCCTTTGCAGCAGCCCCTCCTGTCACCATGCTGGCAGGCAAGTGTCCATGTGGCCCTTTGGCCTGTGCCCTGCTCTGTGGGGGCTAGGAAGGCTGCCGCTTTGTCTGTGGTTTCCATACTGCAGACTCGGGTTCCCCTGTTGCCTCCGCCACTTTACACAGAGATCTCACGGGCACTTCACTGCTGCCTCTTCTCTCTCGATGGTCTGTCTCTTCCGGATTCTGAGATGGCTTTCTTTCTACTCAGGGGAGTGCTCAAACTCTAACCATCCCCTCCTTAGAGCCTCTGCACCTTACATGCATGCCCTCACCCAGTCACTCTGTCATGCGCATCACAAGGCCTAGGTCTAGAAGGGCCACATACGCAATTTCACTTCACCATAGGCACCTAATGGGAGATGGAGGCAATTAGGGTCTATGGGGCCCAAAGATTGGTGCCAGCAAGGGGGCAGCCTCGAGCCAGTCACCCCAGAGGTGGTCCTGGAAGGACGCATCCTGGCGTTCCTAACACCTTCCCATTTTTTCCCAGAGAACCAGGGAATTTAGAAATAGGGAGTTTATGTGAACGCTCCCTATTTTATGTGGGTCCCAGTGTCTCCAAACATACTCAGAGTTCAAACAAAGCATGTCTGAGGACTGACTTCAGTCTTTGTTACCTGGCTGGTTTGCTGCCTCAGGCACTTACGGCTGTGTAGCTTGTGATTTTCATTTAATAAATTGTAAACATACTTATAGCCCTTTCTCATACACGATCGTCTGTGTAACCAGCCATTTGATTGCTGGACCTTTACATCTATCTCTTTGATGTACTAGAGAGGCGAACTTCTTGGTCTAAAAGATCTGTTTCCAGAGTCCTCAGAGTTTCTGTTCCCACTCTGCCCTTTCCCCCTGCCTGTGGTTGCTGTGCCCCTAATGGCAGAGGGTAAAGCCAGATCAAACACAGTGTTTGTTAATTCTGTTACCTGGAATCTCATCTTTTTAGTGTTAGCATTGAGTTTGAACATTAAGTGTTTATTGACTTTATATGGATTTACTTGGTAATCAGTCACCTCTTAGTTCTAGTAGGCTTTTTTGGGGGGAAGGGGCATTTTTATTCATTGTTTGCCAACCTTTTTAGTAGCATGGCACACCCAGACAATGATAGTATTAGGACTTCATATTAGGGGCTCCCCTAAAGTTGAAGGCATCTTGGATGTACTTACTTCTCAGAACTAAGTGCTGTGATTGGGAAATTGTGACTGTTTGAGCACAGGCTCAAGGTGTGCCTGAAGTGGCCAGGGGTGCCCAGCTAGGCGGCATGGCAGCCCCGCCAAGCCTGCACTCTTTTCAGTTCTCCTGGGTTTCTCAGATTGTGTTAGGCCGGGGTCACTAGCGAAACAAATCCAGTGACACTCATAAACATGTAAGAGCTTTTTATCAAGAAGTAATGATATACCAAGAATGCATCCCAGCCCAGTCCAACTAAACTCCGACTCATGCAGCCACATGCCATAGTGCAGCATGCAGGGCTCAGAAGCCTGTCAGTGGGGCTGTAGCAGGGAGGGCACTGGCCGCTTTCAGGGTCAGTCGCAGAGAGGTGAAAGGCAGAGAGAGAGTGAGCTCCAGGTTCCTCTATGAGGTGATATCCACAAGGACACAGCATCAGGCTTGACCGATGGACAAGTTTGACTCCACCGCTAACCAGGAGTGTCTGGTTGACATCAAATCATCTGACCTCCACACAGAAAGACCATGGTATTTTGTAAAAGGTAGCCTTCTTGGTTATTTATAATTTACTTTTATCTTGTATTTCTTAATTAGCCCAAACTCCTAAAACAGTGGTGGATGCTAATTTCCTTTTAATCTTTTAAATTCAATTTCATTATCTTAAATTTTATTAAACCCTTGATCCTTAGTCAAGAGTATTTATTAACAGTAATATTTTCCTGATGAGAAATCGAAGACATAAAGATGGGTGTTTGCAGTGAATATCTTTCTGACCCAGCATGAATCTCTACATTGTCCTTAACCCACACACCCAATCCCTTCCAACCTTCTCTTCTGCCCCAAAGCCACAGTTGACAGAAACAGCTGGGTCCTTAACCCAAAAGCTCAATCAGCTAAACATGAAATTTGGAATTGGGCTCAACAGAGAATGCTTTGGGCTTACTGTTTGTTGTTCAGGCCCAGAAGGTGACAACTTGAGGCAGTTTGTTCTGCTTTTATTTGAGGTGACAGAGGAAGGTGGTTTATAGGTAGGGCATATACATACCTGGAGGGACGCAGTCAGAAAGCACACTGCCTGGGTTTCATGATAAGTGTTAAAATCTTTCTGGGCCAGCTGCATTCTTATTCTGTGGGAAAAAACCAAACTCATTGCCATTGAGTTGATTCCGACTCCCAGGGACCCTGTAGGACAGACTAGAGCTGCCCTATGTTCCTAAGATTACTCCCTGCCCTTTTGGCCCGAGCCAGCGTGACTTAGTGTCTGTTCCACTTGTGGGCATTCTTCTCACACTCAGCACTGTACTTCTTTGCTCACCAGCCACTCTGCAGGAGAAAGATGAGACTGCTCCATAAAGATTCACAGCCTGGGAAACCCTACATAGATAGGGTCACTGTGAGTCATAATCCACTCGGGCAGTAGGACTCTGTCTCTTGTCTGTTGTCTGCAGAAGTTGTGCATTTGTTGTTTTTTTTTCTTTTTAAAATCTTTTTATGGGGGATTGTACAACTCTTATCACAATCCATGCATCCATCCATTGTGTCAAGCACATTTGTACATTTGTTGCCATCATCATTCTCAAAACATTTGCTTTCTATTTGAGCCCTTGGTATTAGCTCATTTTTCCCTTCCCTTATGGACTCTGATAATTTATAAATTATTATTATTTTGTCATGTCTTACATTGTCCTACACGTCTCCCTTCACCCACTTTTCTGTTGTCCGTCCCCCTGGGAGAGGGTTTTATATAGATCCTTGAGATCGGTTCCCCCTTCTTCTCCACCATCCCCTTCCCTTCCTGGTCTCTCTACTCTCATTGTTGGCCCTGAGGGGTTTATCTGTCCTGGATTCCCTGTCGTTCCAGCTCTTATCTGTACCAGTATACATCTTCTGGTCTAGCCAGATTTGTAAGATAGAATTGGGATCATGACAGTGGGGGGTGGGGAGGTGAGAGAAAGCATTAAAGAACTAGAGGAAAGTTGTATGTTTCATCAGTGCTATACTGCACCCTGACTGGCTCGTCTCCTCCCGCGACCCTTCTGTAAGGGGATGTTTACCTGTAACTAAAACTGAAAAAAGCATAAGTTGTGAGTTCACTTGTGTCCACAAGAAGATATATTGAAATGGACCCATTGTCAGGAGAGAATAGTCGTCTTGGTTGGTAGAGTGGAGGGGCAGTGGAAGAAAGGAGGGTCCTCGATGAGATAGACTGGCATAGTGGCTGCAGTAATGTGTCTGGGCATCGGGCAGTCTGACAGGGCACAGGACCGGGCCTGTGGCCTTCTGGTGTCCATCAGGTCACCATGGTCTGAGCTGACAACGGCAGACCTAATTCTCAGATTAGCGTTCTCCTATTTTTCTTAAATCCGTGGTGAGAAGAAGTGTAAAAGGAACTGGGGGAGGGAAGAGAAAGAAAGCATGTGCAGTGAACCCTGTGGGAACTGGAATCTGTGTCAGGCAGAAAACAAGCCGTGGGAGGGTGGGTCTGTCCCCTGACCCGATGGCAGAACAGAACTGCCTGTAACTCCCAAATTTTCACTTGATGGTACTTGAAAACAGACCCAATTCCTTTATGTTGCACCCAATTTCTAATTTCCAGGGAAGGGACTTCGAGCTGTACCCATTAAAGGGGGAAAAATTGTGAAACCCAGAAAAACAAAGCAGTCATGTCACATGGCTCCCGTCGGTTCCACTGTATATCCAGATCTATCACTGTTTTCTCCCTCTTTCTTGTATTCTTTCCCTTGCTTTCCTTTCAATGCTCTGTATTCCAAAATCCTATGCATTTTATATTTTTATTTTATGTCATCCTATTACCTATTTCCTTTAGCCCTAAACCCTTTTGAGCATTTTAAAACAAAACATTAAAAAAATCTCAATCTGAGATTAAATTACTTAAAAAATCATTTTATTAGGGGCTCATACAACTCTTATCATAATCCATACATACATCAGTTATGTAAAGCACATTTGTACACTCATTGTCTTCATCAGTCTCAAAAATATGCTCTCCACTTAAGCCCCTGGCATCAGCTTCACATTTTTTCCCTTCCATTCTCCCTTCCCCGTCCCTTGTGAGCCCTTGATAATTCATAAATTATTATTTTGTCATATCTTGCCCTGTCCGACGTCTACCTTCCCCCACTTTTCTGTTGTCCGTCCCCCGGGGAGGAGGTTATATTTAGGTCCTTGTGATCGGCTCCCCCTTTCCACCCTACCCTCCCTCCATGATCAAATTACTTTTAAATAAGGTTCTTTTGTCTTAAGCTACTGCCATCGAGTCAATTCTGACTTGTAATGATCTTATAGGATAGAACAGAGCTACCCCAGTGGGATCCCAACTGCAGCATCTCTTTCCTGCAGCGAGTTTTAGCTTCTGACCTTTCAGTTAACGTAGTGTTCCCCAAAGTGTATTTCATATGAATCAGTGTGAGTATTAGGACGAGGAAACCATGATTCGGGTGTCGCAAATAGGCCTGTTGAAATGCAAGCCAACAACGGATTCTCCTTATTCCCAGTGAAGGGTTACTCTGCAGGTACGTGGATTTTCTTTCAACAGCCTCCATACAATGGGTCAGGTGACAGCGGTGGCTTTCTGCCCAGTATATGAACATTCCTATGGTTTCTGTTCTCCGTTCAGCTCCATCCATTCACTTTCCCTGTTCCCTTGCATTTTAGGCTTCTTTTAAAGTGTTTAACAGAGCCCAGCACTTACGGGTGTTAGTCATAATTTGTGAGCCAATCTGTTATTTAGCTAAAAGGTGACCTCATGGGTAATTTCAGGTCAAGATTTCAAGAGTGTCTTAAAGCAGTAATCGTTGGGGTCCTCCCTCCTTAATCAGTCCAGTAAGCCTTTTTTTTTAAAGTTAAATTTTAAAAGAAATTTTGAGTTTCTGTTCTAGAGCCCCCTGTCATTCAGTCGGGCCAGCTCTTGTGGCCCTGACTAGTAGATGAGCTGTGATCATATATTGTCCTGTCAGTGAGTTTCTTCCAGGTTTGGTTTCCTTTCTCTTTCTTTCCTTCCTTTTTAGCTTCTGATGAGTAGAGATCATTAGCTGTATCGTAAAGGGCCATTCACAATCTTATAAGACTCCGAACACTAATCACCAAACTAGGGTGTAAAAATGAGACTTACTCAATTACTTAATCTGGCTCTTCTAGCCATAATCCCTTTTGTGATGGACTGTAATTCTGGCCTCTAGCCTGTGGTTAGAGGGAGTTCTTTATTACAAGGTTAAGGTGGGATATATCTTTAGTCTCTGTTTTACTAGAGAGTGTGACCCAGTCCAACCAGAACCAAACTCACTCTTATCTAGTCAGTGCTGCTTCAGTGACCCCTTGTGGGTTTCCCAGACGGCAACTGTTTACAGGAGTAGAAACCCAGTCTTTCCCCCTTGGAGCTGTTGGTGGTTTTGAACTGCGGACCATGTGGGTTGCAGCCCAGTGCATAACCACTACACTACCAGGGCTCCCTGTAACTAAGTCACCACCCTTTATTTTCCTTGGGGATGTGCTCTCTTGAAAGACAAAAACAAGACTTCCATCAAAGCTTTCCTTCCCTTTTGTGACTTTGTTTCCTGGTGGGAGCAAAAAGATCTGCTTTGGAAACCTCAGGTGATTTTGGCTTCTGACTCTGGACCTTGCATTTGGCCTGTCCCTTGGTTCTTCGGGTTTGAGTTGTGATCTCCCACCTGTTCCACAGCTTTGTGGTTAAGGAAGATCGTCTAGGCAGAGGAGTGAATTTAAGATTAGGGACTTAATGACATCCTCAACGACATGAGCCATTTCTCAAAGCTTTGTACATTCTGTGCGACGTTGCAGCGAATTGCATCACCCAGGGATGTGAGGCAATATACTAAGAGAGGAGTCGTGGTTAACATGGTATTGGGCCATCTTTCATTGCTACCTCTTTGGGACTAGTCTGGTACTAATTCTTCTAAAAGCAGTTGTTTCTAAAAAAGACTTACCGTGCTCCATGAAACGACAGTCCTAAATCTTCAAACTGAGAAAATAAATACTGAAAGTTATTTGGCTATGTCTCAAATGTACCCATAGGTGCGCCCTCTGTGCTTTGTTATATATATAAATATATGAGTGAATTATATTTTTAATATTGTTGGGGGGTACAAAACAGACTAATCTCAAATATAAGGAGAACGTTTTAAAAGGAAGAAAGACAACACAAAGACACAGAAACAGACACATCATCTAAACAAGGGAGGCCATTAGCAGGAGGTCAAAATGGTGCTCAAGGATTCACAATTGGGATGCTAGTTAAATAAGGCACAGAAGTAAGGGGCCAGTCACAACTTCAGGATTGGTGGCAGAACAATACATCGGTCACAAACAGGATGACAGAAGCAGGACCAGACATGGATGGAACATGCACACTCTGTTAGAAAAGCTTACAAGAATAGTCCGTGGCAGTCAGATTGAGACTCATAGGCCTGACTTAGGACTGTGTGACCCCTGTACTGTCCCCAGTATGCTGACCTCCATCCAGGACACTTCTAGGCAAGCCCCCTCAGAGAGACTGCCTTCCCTGGGCTGGCTGGTGAGGGGAAGGTGATCTAAATCCTTGGTTAATGGTCAGAAGGAATTCAGTGGAAGTTTAGTTTGTCTGCGGACTCTGCAAATGGCTTTTGGGCCAGCCCTTATCTGTCATCCATTGCATTCTACAAATGGGATGGCCAGAAGTTAAGCTCTCATCCAACATGAAGAAGTGCAGGCCTCTGCTATCTCTGCCCCTTCTGGCCTCTTAATACCTTCTAGCCATCTTGCCCTTCTTGGGGACACAGATTTAGTTGTCGGCAGTGTAGAACTGCCAGAATACTATAAATTTAAGGAGAGTAGGAGGGGAAATGTAAGCCTAATTCACTTACAAATACCCCATTTTATACAAAGTGCTTTCTGTACCAAGAGTAAGTTCTTAAATATTGAGACACCAGGTAGTACCGGAGTAAGAGTCTGTCAACAAAAGTCTGGGGATGTTTTTATTTCAGCATAACAAACCTCTGTCTCTCACCTCCTGTAATCTTTCTTCATTGTCTAATTGTTGGGACTCAGTTTCCTTATTTGTAGAAGACCACAATAAGATCTTTGAAAGCAAAGATAAGGTACAGTCATAATTTTCTTTTGTTTTTTCAGCCAATGTAAGCCCCCTTTTGGGATTTCAGAAATCTGCTAATTGGTCAAATCACACACATAATTGTTGGAGAGTTCTTTTTCTGTGAATGAATATACCGTGAAACCTGAGAGCTGAGACTGTTATTTTTCATTTTTTGTGAATTTTCCACTTAAAAAATCATTTTATTGGGGGGCTTGTACAACTCATATCACAATGCATACATCAGTTGAATTAGGCATGTTTGTATATATGTTGCCCTCATTCTTTTCTAGACATTTCTTTTTTTAAAAAAATAATTTTATTAGGGACTCATACAACTCTTAGGCCATTTACTTTCTATTGAGCCCTTGGTATCAACTCTTCCTCCCAACCCCCATAACCCTCTGATAGAGCGTACATTGTAATTATTTTCATCTTTCACACCGGCTGCAGTCTCCCTTCCCCCATCTTTTCTTTTGTTGTTCCCTGTAGAGGGGTGTATGGTTATGTGTCGATCATTGCAACTGGTTCCCCCTTTCTCCCTTCCTCTCCACCTCTTCCCACTACCCTTCTGGTATCACTTTTCCCACTCCTGTTCTTGGGTTCTGTGTGTCATGAGCTCCCATCCCTTTCTATGCCTGTGTACAAATTCCAGTCTAGTCTGCATTGAAAAGCCACACTGGGGTCATGGTAGTGGGGGCTGAGGAAGCCTAAGAAACCAGAGGAATATCTTGTGTTTCATCGATGCTTTATTGCACTCTGGTGACTCATCCCCTCCCTGTGGCCCTCTGTGGGGAGATTGTTCCGCTGCCTACAGCTGTGCATTGGATCTCTGCTCCAGTCCCCCTTGTTCTTAACAATATGTTTTTGTTTGTTATGTGTCTGCTGATGCCCTTTACCTGATCCCTATGAATCCTCATGATCGCACTGGCTGTGTTCTTCTTCCTGTGGACTTGTTGCTTCACTGCTGAGTGGCGGCTTCAAGCTTTAAGACCCCAGACACTGTATCTTTTAATAGCTGGGCACCATCCGCCTTCTTCACCGCATTTGCTTATGCGCTCGTTTTGTCTTCAGCGATTGTGTCGTGATGGTGAACATCTCAGACTGCTGATTGGTTAGAACACAGTGTTCTTGTATTGAGGGAGTGTATGAATAGAGGCTCAGAGTCCATACCCTATTTAACTGTATTGCCGTATAAATATATGTACAGGGGTCAATACCTCTATTTTTGTGGATTAATATATTTATATATGTACACCGCTATGTTTATACCTCTATCCATTGCTTTGCTTCCATGGTCCTTCCTCTGTTCCCTTTTATCTTGCTCCTGCCCACTGTCACTTTCCCCTTATTTCCGCCTCTTGGTACAATTTTCCACTTTTGAAAGGGGGCAGTATTACTACTTTTCTATTGCGAACTTTAGCAGAAAAGGCAATGCATGAGTTTTCTTTTTCTGGCAGGAAAAGAAGAAAAGCCTGATTATGGTAGGACAAGGAAGGTTCCCTCCGTACCATAATTTTCTTTATTCGTAATTGTGTTTTAGGCTATTTTTTACTTGTAAATGGCAGGACAGAAACTGGCTCAAGGAAAAAGGGATGTACATACTTGTCAAGTCTAAGAATTCTGCTCATGGAGCGTTCTACCGTGTTCCTCTGTGGTCACTATGAGTTGACATAAACTCGATGGCAGTGAGTTTGGTTTTTGGCTTGGTTTGATCTTGGACCTGAACCAGTATGGCCAGAGCAATGCAGTATATTTATTGACTGACCTAGACCTTGTGTCTTTCTTCCTGTTGTACCAGTTAATGAAGATGTTGTTCATCGCGAGTGACCCTACGAAGAACAAAATGAAACTGCCTAATCCTACTGCACTCCCACGATCCTTTCTGTGGTGCTGTCAGCCCATCTCACTGAGGGTCTTTCTCTCTTGCACTGACCCTCTAAACCCAGCATCGTGTCCTTCTCCAGGACTGGTTTCTTATGTCCAAAGCACATAGGACGACGCCTCACCATCCTCCCTTCTAAGGAGCATTCTGGATGTTCTTCTTCCAAGATTGATTTGTTTGTTCTTCTGGCAGTGAAGTGTAGGGGCAGGGAGAAAGAGAGAGACCCCGACAAGATGGATTGACACCCTGCTGCTACAAGGGGCTCAAGCAGAAGAACAGTGGTGAAGACGGCATCCTACCGAGCGGTGTTTCCTTCTGTCGTACATATGATCACTGTGAGCCAGGACGGACTCAACAACAGCTCACAGTAATGGCATAGCATGTTCAGTGTTCTTTGCCAATGCCGTGATTCTACGGCATACGTTTTCCTGCAGTCTTCCTTACTCATTGTCCAACTTTCACATGCATATGAAGAGATACCTTGGCTTGGGTCAGACGCAGCTTAGTCAGCAAGTGACACTTTAGAGAAGTCTGTGCCGCAGATTTGCTCCACATAATTCCATAAAATCATCTTCATTAGCTTCAGTCTTCCTTCAAGGGTTGATAGAAAGATCAGCTCTTTGAATTAACTACTCTTTGGGCAACATGTTTAGTGCCCATTGAAAGCTTGCTGAGGTCAAGGTATTTTGCGGGGCGGTGTTGTTGTTGCAGTTTTCTGCTTTTCATTTGTTTTAAAACTGCTCTTTTTGAGTTGGGGGAAGCTTTACAGAGAAGATCAATTTTCCATACAACAGTTTATACACATTTTATTTCATGTGATTTAGTGGCGTCCCCACAATGTAACCTTACGTTGTTGATTTCTTGGCTGATGCATCTGTGAGTGTTGATTGTTGTCCCAAGCAAACTGAACTTCTTGATAACTGACCTTTTCTCCATTTATCATCATAATATCTATTGGTCAAGTGTTGAGAATTTTGGTTTTCTTTACATTGAGTTGCCAACCATAATAAAAGCTGCAGTCTTTGATCTTCAAGTCTGCTTCGCTTTCTGTAGGCAAGGCTGCATATCTGTGTTCTAAAGGATATCAATAGGCCTTCTTCCAATCCTGATGCTGCATTCTTTTTTATATATCCAGCTTCTCAGATTATTTGCTCAGCACACAGATTGAATAACTATGCCAAAAGGATACCCTGACATACACATTTTTTCCTAATTTAAAAAACCATTCCTTTAATGAGGATATTCACAGTCATCCAGTCCATTCTATCCGATTCGTGGCGACCTAATACAGTGCTGTCTAAATTCCCAAAGTTAACAAAAGGAGAAGAGAGAAGTGAGATCTGGTATAGAAGAATAAATTCTGGGCAGACAAGACTCATGTCCAATACACTAACCATGGCGGGTGATGTTGCGTACAAGAGATGGATGGTTACTGCTGTATTGAAAAGCATCCTTTTTCTTTTTAATGATTTTTGTTGTTGTTAATAGCTGCCATCGAGTTCACCCTTGGCTTATGGTGATATTTTGTGCAATGGGATTATACAATGAGATCTATCTTTATCAAGGACTTTTTCCCTGAAATATATTACCAGCCCTTTTTAAAGGCATTTAACATAATAACCCCAACATACTTCCTTCATTGTAAATCTTGCTTTAAAACTTAAAATGGTCAATATGTTTCTCATAGTAGAATTTAAATATTCATTAAAAAAACAGATAACATTACTAATCTAATTGCTCTAGATATAAGGAAGTTTAGGAGACATCTAGAATTTGGTTAGTCACCTTGACTTTCAAACCGTGGAAACTGTTTTCACCAGTTTTGTTAGGCTTCTGTAATTGTAGACTTTTCTAAGGTCGTTCAGGGCCCAAAGCTGAAAGGGTGTTAGCATTCTCTCTTGGCTCATTCTTATAGACTTCTTATCTCACAGTTCTCCTGGAACGGTTGGAAAACTCTTCTTCAGTTATATGCTTTTTTTTATTAGATTCTCAGAAAGATAATAACTTGACCTTTTCCAGAAGAGCATGGTCCTATTTTTGACATTTTGTTTGTCGTAAGAGACAGATAAAAATAGATATTGAGCCTATAATATCTTGGAAAGTAAATTGCTTTTTAAATTATATATATAGATGCATAAGGTATTTTATTTTACACCTTTTGATTACAACAATTTCCCTCTGTGTTCCACAATTCCTGGTCATCGGCCTTATCCGGAAACTCCTTGGCCTTCTTCCATTTGTCTCAGTTTCCTCCTACTTTCACTTCCTTTCACAGACTGCTGGACCTCAGAGGGGTCCCTGCAGCTGTTTCCGTGCCTATTGTCCTTCTTTTATCATTTCCACCCTGCAAGCCTTCATCCCTGGGCCAACCCGACTCTTGGTGTTCTATCCTATCATTTAGAATCTGCTAAAGAAAACAATACAGCCATGTGAACTTTTGCTCTCACTTATTTACCAAAGTATTCCTTCTCCACTTTCTCTCCATCCCTCTACAGACGTTGTACTTTACCCATATTTTCATTCTCAGAAAGTGCTTTTGCCTCCTTTTTGAGCCTTCCATGGTGAAGCAAACTCATTGCTATGAGTTGAGTCCAGGCTTATAGCAACTCTACTTAACTCACTGTGCCAAGACAGTTAAAAGTGCAAAACATTCGCATCAACAAGTTTTAGTCACAAGAGCAATGTACAATGCTTTCCTGATTCAAAATTAAGAACTGTAAGACACAGGGCTCTAGAAAGTTAATGGAAAGAGATACAGCCAAAACAGGAGGTGAGGGGGATGACTGACAGCTGGCACCCAGTTGTGCTTATAAGAATGAATCAGGACACACTGGAGAAGACAGAAGGAAAGGGGTGAAGGAACATGTGAGGTGAAGGAAACGAAATGTGACGGCAAGTGCATGGAACAAAAGCACCACAGTTTGAGGTGCAGGTAACAGGACTGGGTGATGAGGAGATTCAGATGGAAGAATGGAAGCAGAAGAAACCATAAGGTGAATGAAGAGACTGAGCAGAAAGCTCCCTGCATACTGTGCATAAAGGTTTAGCTTTACCCTAGAAGATGTGGTCTGTGGACCCCTAGGGGTTCCCAAGAGTCTTTTAAGAGGTGTTCAGTGTCAAAATTATTCTAATATTTAGACTAATGAATGCACCACGGGCCGCCTAAAGAACCAACTCTTTGTGAGAGAAGAACACCCCATCTTTCTCCTGAGGGGTGACTGGTGATTTCCAACTACTGACTTTGCAGCTAGCAGCCCATCTAACCACTAGGCCATCAGGGTTCCTTTAGGAAAGAACACGCACTGCCCCTGAGTCGACTGCAACTGAGAGCAGCCCTGTGGATGGTTTTCACTCTTGTAAAGACTTCCAGCTTCGGACACCCACAGGGGCAGCTCTACTCTGTCCTATAGGGTTGCTGTGAGTTAAAACTCATAGACACCTTGAATTTAAAGTGCCCAGTGGAAATTCACGTAGTAAAGTACAGCAGGTGAAGGGTTAAATCCACTGCCACCCAGGAGGGTGGAGGGAAGGTGGGGGAGAAAGGGGAAACAGATTACAAGGATCTACATGTAACCTCCTCCCTGGGGGGCAGACAACAGAAAAGTCGGTGAAGGGAGATGTCGGACAGTGTAAGACATGACAAAATAATAATAATTTATAATTTATCAAGGGTTCATGAGGGAGGGGGAAAATGAGGAGCTGATACCAAGGGCTCAAGTAGAAAGCAAATGTTTTGAGAATGATGAGGGCAACAAATGTGCTTGACAAAATGGATGTATGTGTGGATTGTGATAAGTTGTATGAGCCCCCAATAAAATGATTTAGAAAAAAATCCACTTCCAAAGATGAATATGACTGGTGCCACCAGACACTCTCAGAGTGGCAATGATTATTCTGGAAAATAGTGTAGGCTCAGAAGAAGGTAAGGGAAAAGTCAGCCTGCAGAGACATGGCTGTTTTAAAGATAAGAAGCCCTCAAAGAAGACTCTGCTAAATCCTGTATGTAAGAGAGATGGGGGAGGGGAGGGACTGGGGGGAAGGGCGGGGGTGGGGGAACACAAGGAGCAAAAGGGCAAAGGAATCAAAATAGAAGAGTATTTGTAAGGAAGGACAGTATCGAAGGCCATTGAAATATCAAGAAATCATGGGACTGAAAACTTGTCATGGCCATCAGTAGTGGAGAGGCAGAGAACACATGCAGCAGCCAGCAGGAACAGAGCAGAGGCGCCCAAGGTAAAGTGCTGTTGCAAGAACCATGGACACTCAAGGAAGGAGTGAGAGGACACGAGTTACGAAGGGAAGAATGCATCAAGGGAGAGCAGCATCAGCCGGTGATGTTTAAGGGAAAGAGAACAGGAAGACATAGGCGACAAAGAACAAGCAGAATTAGGTTTGAGTGTTCAGGTTAACAATCAAAACTTTTTTTTGCATGCCTACAAGTCCGTGCAATGTCTGGCTCCTACCTCTCTCTCCACTGTCACCAAGGCCCACTCTAGTTAAGACGGACTCTTTTTTCACTGGAATGTAGCACATGTGTGTGGTACAGTTTTATTAGTATATAATCCATATATCATACAGTTCAATAGTTAAATATATATCAAGAACTACAATCATTACCACAATCAATTTTAGACCAATTTCTTTTCTTTTTCCCCATGGTTAAATCACTTTTAAAATGAGTTGTGTAATCACAAATCAGTTCTAGCACTCCCCCACCCTCCCATAAACATTGTTTGCTCTCCGACAGCCTCACCCCTCCTATTTCCCACCCCACCCCTATATCCCTATATCCCCTATAAAGCCTAATACAGCTTGCATCAGTTGTTATCTTTATGTATCTACTCCTCCTATACTTTGCAAACTGGAATACCAACCAATAAAAACCAAAATAAATATTGTAAGAATAAAGTAATAATAATATAAAGATAAAATAATTAGTAAGTATGAAAAGACCACCATCAATATTTAAATAGGGAAGAAATTTTTGTCATAGAACAAGGAAAATATAATTGCACCTAGAACACATTCAGGATCGCTTCTCGGCCTTTTTGCTGAGATCAGGTGTAGAACACATTCAGGTTGGGTTAAGGGGGAGGTGAACTGACCAAGTATCAAGTTTGACCCAACATAATCAAGGTCTCTTATCTGGTAGTAAAGCTGTTCAAGGGGATCTACCAGCGGCTTAATCTGACTAGACACTCTGCAGATAGGTGTTGGGCTGGCTCCCACTGTCCTCCAGAGCCTTCTACAAATTGGGTGTTCACACAGCTGGTGTGATCCATGTAGACTTAATTGACTCCTCGCTTTGATAGCCAAGCCCTATCTACTTTGCTGTAGCACCCGTATTTTCAGTGATCATTTCATGAAGGTGCGTATTGAGCAGGGCCACATTATCAGGACTAATTGTTCTTGGAATTGGATTAGAGTTAAATGGAAGCCCAGAATCCATCTGCTTGTTCCTGGGATCTGCATGACTCTGGTTTACTTTGGCGGTCGTACTAGGACAAAATCAAAACTCCAAAAGACCAACTTCAACAACAAACCAACCAGCAAATAAGCAAAACAAAAACAAACAACAGGAAGACAAAAACCCATAGAAATAAAAAAGTAAAACATTGTCTATCATCCCCAAGGGGTATAAGGCGCTTGTTGTGGTAACATCATCAATTTTCCCAGCGACACAGCACTCCAGCGAGCATAACTGCACCGTGAGCCATTGTTGCCTGACACAGTTGAATCTCCCATTTGACTGAGTTGCTTACCCAAGTATGGGGGATTGGTATTGTGCTTTTTTATGCCAAAGGATCTCACCAAAGGCTGGTTCGCAGCCTAGAAAGTCACCTCTTTTCCTTCCCTGATTCACTTCTGTCCCTATTTCCTATGATAACAAAAATGCCAGTCCTCCCTGGACTCTGACTAGTTTAGGGCCACTTGAAAACTTCCTTCGTAGCACTTACAATAACTGGGGATCATTTCTATGTAAGTATCTTTCAAGTGTATCTGCCCCGTAGAATACACATAGAGTAAGGACAGGAACCTTGCCACAACTGAGTTCCTTTCTCCTACCACTTCATCTGTCACTCCAGAGTCAAGGAGCACAGAGTGGTAACCCTGCCAATGGGAAGAACTGATGGCACAGAAGCTCAGAGCAAAGAGAAAGGAATAGGGAAGGGAGAGAGAGCATGTGTGAATACGACAGATTGATAGGAGCTATCAGTAGATTTACAAGAGCTGTCTGGTGGCCTGGCGATTTTACATTGGGCCAGTAATCACAAGGTCAGCTGTTCAAAACCACTAATCGCTCCTTGGGTGCAAGATGAGGCTTTCTACTCTCATGAAGTTACAGTCTCAGAAACCCACAGGTGCTCCTGTCCTTAAGGTAGGTGATTAACCCTTTCCCCCCACTACCACCCCCACCACCACCACTGCCGCCTCAGCTGCTCCATCTATGGAAGAGAGATGAGGCTGCCTGCACCTGTAAAGGTTTACAGCAGGCGTCCTCAAACTATGCCCGCGGGCCACATGTGGCCCGCTGAGGACATTTATCCTACTCACCAGGTGTTTTTGCCCTGTTTGTTTTTCACTTCAAAATAAGATATGTGCAGTGTGCATAGGGATTTGTTCATAGTTTTGTTTCTTTTTAAACTATAGTCCGGCCCTCCAATGGGTCTGAGGGACAGTGAACTGGCCCCCTGTTTAAAAAGTTTGAGGACCCCTGGTTTACAGTCTGCAAAACCAGATTATTTTATTCTGTCTAATAAAGTTGCTATGAGTCTGAATGGACCCACTGGCAACGGCTGAGTATTAAATGAAACATTTGAATGAATGAGTGGCAAGATAATTTTTGGAACCTTCCACTGTATTAGAAATGGTATTATATTTAGGTCTAACCCAGAGGATAAATTGATTTCCTTTACAACTCTTATGGATTGAATGCTGAATCCATAGAGAGATGGGGCCTTTCTACCATGAAGCATTAGTCTTGGAAATGCAACAGGGGCAGTCCTATCCTGTCCTATCTCTCCAAACCAAACTCACTGCCATTGAGTCAGTGCTGACTCATAGTGACCCCTGTAGGTTTCCAAGACTAACTGTTGATGGGTGTAGAAAGACCAGTCTTTTATCTTGTCCTAGAGGAGAAGATTAGTAGCAGGGACTCCATGGCAGTGAGTTTTTGTTTTTTTTTAATGTGTGGGTGTGCTTATTGTAAAAGAGGACAATGAAAACAGAACAGGCCATACCAAGAAACATTTCTAAGCCAAGGAATGTTAAAGAAACACCTGCGACCACTAGAAGCTGGGAGAAACCAGCAAGACAGAGAGCCTGACCCTGACATGCTCTCTGAACTGAAACATTTTTGTCCTTATCAGACAACTGTTCTATGGCGTTTTATTATGATAACCTAAAAAACAAATACAACTATTTGATTGACATCTATTTCCTAATTTAGATTTCCTGATGTCATGTGGTGTTGACTGGGATTTGGAATAATTTCTGATATTATCTGGCCTAAACCCACACATCACACCCACAAATAAACATGGCTGCTTGCAGGACACTTGCTGTGTTTCACGTGTTCTTTGAGAGGTATTTGCATATGCCATCTAAAGTTTGTTATGCCACAATTCTGATATAGATGGTGATATCTTTACATTACAGATGAAGACATGTTTTGCTACCATTTATAGTACATTCCAAATGGCTGCTTACATTTTAGGTAGCAGAACTTAAAGACTTAAATAAAACTCAAAGTAAATATGAGTACTTTATAAAACAAGCATTCGTAAAAGTGAACTTTCGTTGGCTATGCATATCTCCGGGGTTTTGCTAACATTTTTTGGGTTAATTTTTTAATTACAGAAGGAGTGGGAACTGTTCTAACATTTTGATTTAGACATTGACTCAAAAACCTAAACGAAGCAAACTCATCGCCTTCTAGTCCATTCGGGACTCATGGTGACACTACAGAACCAGGTAGAACTAACTGCCTCCAGTGCTTTTCCGGGACTAGAACTCTTTTTGGAGATAGAAAGCCTGCTGTTCTGTTCTCCACAGAGCAGTCAGTGGGTTCAAACTGCTGACTTTGTGATTAGCAGCCCAACACATAGCCCACTACACCACCAGGGCTCCTTCCAATCCTGAGGTCTTGTAACTCATTCAGAAGTTACAGCCTACAGTTATTTCTCAGAAAATGAAATCTAGAAACACTTAAATATTGTTCATATTGTTTTCACTATGAGATAAAATTGCACCGTAAATTATGAGTTTGAGGTACATGGGTTTTCAGGCCCTACCTTTGCTGGTCACTAACTTTTTAATAATTGTAGTCAAGATGTAGTCCAGATTGAGTTGTTTTAATTGGTATTTTTAATTGAATTTAATTTTTTTAGTTTCTAATTTCCATTGTAAAAACTACATCAGACAAAATTCAGGATTATTGGGTTTATTAAGGAAGTTAACAGGTTGTGATGCCAGGGAGAAATGCTCCAGGTTCAATTGTTTATCAGGATATGGTACAGGATTCTTTTAGGTTAGCTAATAAATGCCCAGAGGGGCATGCCACTCTGCCGTAAAATCTCAACCTGAAGGCATTCAACTCAAGCTCCTTAAATCGGCAAACCCTACTCCTTGAATTAAGTGCTCAGAGGTACCCCAGTCCAATAAGCCTCAGCTCAAAGACAGCTCCATGAATCAGCAAACCCAACTCCTTCATTAAGTCCCCAGAGGCACCCCACTCTTCAAGCCAGCCTCCTACGCAAAAGCACTCAGATTTCCCTGCTCCTCCGGTTGGGAAGTCTATCAATGTTCCATGCTCTGACTCCTGGTTCTGCTGCTGCTTCTCTGATGTTAAAGCTGTCTTCTGAATCCAAGAGGTTCACTGTGCAGGGATCTTAGGTCCATAGGACATGCTCCACTATTGGCCCTTGCAGGTAACCTCTTGCTTCTCAAAGGGCTTATTTTAGACACAGCAGGATGTGTTGGGCATTGCAGGGAATCTTTACACAATTACTCAAAGGTGAATCAAGTGGTAGAATTCGACCACTTCACACTGGTTTGGCAGAACCTATACCTAATTTTTTTTTTTGAGTTCTGCAAACTGGTTGTTAAAATGCCCTTGTAATCAGTTCTTTCTCAGATGGAAATCACACATTTACATTCCTGACTATTTTTTACAGTTCATCTGCACAACAGCGTATTCTAAGTGCCTGTAGTAATGATCATTCTGCATAGGCATAAAAAATTAGGTAGAAAGATGCATTTAATATTTACTCATTTCATAAAACTCATTAACTTTTGATGAAATACTACATTTTTATTCCCTTGTATTTGTTACTTCAGTGAATAAACATATATATAAAAAAGTGCCAAACACTAGAGGGTGACATGCTGTCATTCATTTTTGCCCCAGAGTTCCACTAGATATTATGAATGAATCAAGCAATTCCTGAAAGTGTTCAAAGAGCTAAAAATATTGTCAGAATAATTGCTGTAAGTTCAGCAGAAGCAGATAGGGATTTTTCAAAGGTGAACGTAATATGTTTAGAGAAGAGAAGTTGCCTGTTTCTAATGTATCAAACACAATGACCATTGTCTAATTGACCTACTACCTCTAAAGCAGCAGTTCTCAACCTGTGGGTCACTATGCGACTCTTGGGGGTTGAGCAGCCCTTTCACAGGCATGGCCTGATTCATAACGGTAGCAAAATTACAGTTATGAAGGGGCAGCGAAAATAATTTTATGGTTGGGGGTCACCACAACATGAGGAACTGTATTATAGAGTCATGGCATGAGGTAGTTTATTGTGCCAACTTGGCCGATAAACACGTGGGGTTGATTGAAGGGCGGAGGGATAAATGGCTTGGTGAGTCTTGCCTTTCTAGTTCTCGGGTCTCTTGCTTTCTGATGGTTGGACCAGGATGCAGCTGCCTCAGCCAGTTCCCTGCTTCAGCTGGCAAGGCTCACTTCCTGCAAGACATCCCTGAGAAGCCACATGGACCTACTCCGATGCAGCCCTGGGTGCTGGAGCAGCCATGTGGAGACCCCTGCCAGTACTGAGATGCTTACACATTCACTGACTCGGCTTTCCTCCTGCAGTCAGCATGATTGCATCTGTTTTATAAGATTGAGAAGGACTTTGTGGATTGATGTTGGACATACGGGTTAATGTTGGACTTATGGGCTTGGGCAGCACTGGGTTGGGATGTTTTCTTGATTCACACTTACCCTTTATATAAAACTCTCTCTTATACATGAGTTTCTGTGGATTTGTTTCTCTAAAGTACCCAGACTAACATAAGGCATTAGGAAGGTAGAGAACCACTGCTCTAAAGGAATGCGATCCTACTCCTACAATGAAAAGATGGTTAAGGATACATCACACAGCTGATGATGCTCGGATAAAAGCAAAGAATATTGCAAGTGAGGATGCCAATCAAGAAGCAATATGGAAATATCTTAAATAACAACTTTGTTGTTTGGGGGTCAGATGTTATTTAGCATTTTTCATAAATATTTTAAAACTCATAATCTAGTTTTGGATACCTTTTATTTTATTTAAATATTAACTATGAAATAATAAATTACCCTTGGGTATATAATTTTTGTTATAATTAAAGCAGTCATTAGGGCAGCAAACCAGTTATTAAATTATTTGAATCCTACCACTGTGGTGAATCCTAACAGTATCTTCCCTCACCTTATTAGTAGACCAATGCTGGAAGGTTGTTTGGTGGGAGTTAGGGACTTAGGCTAGAAGAACCACATTAAATAATTCACTGCCCTTCACAGATGCTTTTTGGAAATAGACTGTTGAGTCTATCCTGAATAGTCTTTTGTGAGATACAGAAATACTAGAAAAGCTCTAGATCAGAATGATAAAATATCATTTCTCCATTTGGCTTTGGGCTTCCTTTTCTGTAACATTCATAAGTTCAATTAAAGAAGCACGTTTTTGAACTAAGGATTAGTTAAAAGATTTGTAGAGACAGTGGAAGCTGGAATTTAAAGTCATGTATCAGCAATGGAGCTGCTAGCATTTTCTTTTTAAAAATCTCTTCTGGTAGAAAGCTGATGGTGCCCGGCTATCAAAAGAGATAGTGACTGGGGTCTTAAAGGCTTGAAGATAAACAAGCGGCCATCTAGCTCAGAAGCAACAAAGTCCACATGGAAGAACACACCAGCCTGTGTTATCGAGTGGTCCCAAAGGGATCAGTTACCAGGCATCAAAGAACAAAAAATCATATCATTGACTGCACACCTCCATGATAGGATCGCTGAAGACAAATGGGTGCATAAGCAAATGTGGTGAAGAAAGCTGATGGTGCCCGGCTATCAAAAGAGATAGTGTCTGGGGTCTTAAAGGCTTGAAGGTGAACAAGCGGCCATCTAGCTCAGAAGCAAATAAGCCCACATGGAAGAAGCACACCAGCCAGTGCGATCACGAGGTGCCAAGGGACCAGGTATAAGGCATCATGAAAAAAAAAAGATATAAGTGTGTGTATGTATGTGTATTATGTGTATATGTATAGATGTATATGTATATATGTATATTTATACCATATTAAATGAAGGGGGAAGTGCAGAGTGGAGACCCAAGGCCCAAGTGTCAGCCAATGGAGATCCCCTCATAGAGGGGTTTAGGAGAGGAGATGAGTTAATTAGGGTGCGAGGTAGTACTGATGAAGAACACAGCTTTCCCCCAGATCCTGGATGCTTCCTTCCCCCAACTACCATGATCCGAATTCTACCTTGCAGGCCTGGATAGGACAGAGGCTGTACACTGGTACATATGAGGGCTGGAGGTACAGGGAATCCAGGGTGGATGATACCTTCAGGACCAAGGGTGTGAGGGACGATGCTGGGAGAGTGGAGGGTGAGTGGGTTGGAAGGGGGGAACTGATTACAAGGATCCACATGTGACCTCTTCCCTGGGAGAGGGACAGCAGAGAAGGGGGGGAGACTCCGGATAGGGCAAGATATGACAAAATAACGATGTATAAATTACCAAGGGCACATGAGGGAGAGGGGAAAGGGGAGGGAGGGAAAAAAAAAAAGAGGACCTGATGCAAGGGGCTTAAGTGGAGAGCAAATGCCTTGAGAATGATTGGGGCAGGGAATGTATGGATGTGCTTTATACAATTGATGTATGTGTATGTATGGATGGTGTTAAGAGTTGTATGAGTCCCTAATAAAATGTAAAAAAAGAAAAAAAAATCTCTTCTGGTATTTGGGCAAGATTATTATTATTTCAGGCACCGTGATTTCAGAGCACGGACTCTGGTGGCAGCTATTGACTTATATAACCATAGCTCTTTTCCTTATTTGTAAAATGGGGTGCTTTGAGTTGTGAGGATTGAATGTAATGTAATGACCTTACTTAGCACAGTGCCTCTTGAAACAGTCAGAATTAGGTATAAATGTGGTGATCACACTCATCCTCTGTGCGCTCTGGATCTCAAGCCCAGCAGGTTCAGGGCCAGATTTCTAGTTGAAGTGGACTTTCCTAGATAATGACTTAGTTCATGGCTCATGAAAGGGTCTCTCTCAGCTTTTTGGAACAATACACATTTTTACAGTGTTCTCCGAACCTTCTGCCATCCATCAAATACTTCTCCATTTGTAGTTTTCTAAGGGTTTTTAGTGCTAGCCAGGGGTTAGAGAGAAAGAGGATGTTAAAAAGATAACCCTTAAAAACAATCAACCTAGGACTAGTTGGTGCAGTTAAGTCAAAGACAAAAGGAAAAAGGAAAAAAAATAGTCACCATCTAGGCCATTCTGACTCATGGTAGTTTGTTACATGGGGTTTCCAATGGCTAGGATTCTTTCTGAGGTAGATTGCCAGACCTTTTCTCTGAGGTACCTCTGGGTAGAATCAACTTACCAACTTTTCAGTTAGCTCAGAGCTAACCCATTTTTGGCATCCAAAGCACCCCATATCAGTACCAGTATTGGTGGTTAAGTAGGGTTTTGGGGTTAAAATAATTAAAATGACAGTTGTCAACCTGTCTAAAAAGAGTCAGTTACTCTTGGTGGAGCGCTCCTCCAGGCTGGCCATTGTTGGGGCGTGGGTGGGCCCATTGCTCTGGGTACTAAGCTGAGGGGTGTGGCTGGAGATGGAGGAGCCTGGGCTGAAGGGTGCTCTTCCCGCCTCCCTCCTTGTTTCTCGCTTTATTCTTAGTGCTGGAGGCCCTGGTGGCCTGGTGGTCACATGTTGGGCTGCTAATCGTGGGGTCAGCAGTTAACCACAGGGGCAGCAGTCTGAAACTACTAGAGCTGCTCCACGGAGGAAGAGGAGGTTTTTCAGTTCCGTAGTTACACTCCGGAAACTAACAGGACCTGTAGGTGGCTATGATTCGGAATGGACTCAGTGACAGGGAGTTTTATTATTAGTGCTGCTGCCATCTTCCTTCTCCAAGCCTGGCATCCAGATTGGTGTGAAGTGAAAAGCAGGAAAAGGGTTTGGGAATGCTTCAGGCAGTTCACATGAAAGGGAGCTTCCAGCGGGGCTGAAAGAGGCTATTGCTCCCCAGCTGCACTTTCAGTTAAAGCCTTTTACCTCTAGGCCGTTTCTTGGTTCTGTGGCCATATCGGTACTTGATCCTGAGCCCCTGGAAGGACAGCAGGGCTGTTGCAGGCCCAGTCCTTCCCCGTGGCGCTGTGGAAGCGCAGAGCCTGCAGGCCAGGCCTGCGTTTGGCACAGGCAGCAGAGGAGTTCCTGCGGAAGTGTGTGAAAGGTCAGTAGGTGTTCCCTGCTTCCAGCTTCTTTGAAAACTTGGAGTTAAAGAATGTTTGCAGCTAAATCCTTCCGAAAGAGAACACAAATGCTGTGTGGAATCCTAGAAATGAAAGGAACCTTGAGAAGTTACGAGGGGGAAAACTAAGCACCACCCTCATTGACATCGTGTCTAATCAGACTCAGCTAAAGGACAAGACAGAATTGCTCTGTGGATTCCAGAGACTGTAACTCTATTTTTAAAAATCATTTTATTAGTGGTTCATACAACCCTTATCACAATCAATACATACCTCAGTTGTATAAAGCACATTTGTACATTCATTGCCCTCATCATTCTCAAAACATTTGCTCTTCACCTAAACCCCTGGCATCAGCTCCTCATTTTCCCCTCCCTCCCTGGACTGTAACTGTTTATGGGAGTAGAAAGCCTCATCTTCCTCCTGCAGGGCAGCTGGTGGTTTTGACTTGCTGACCTTGCAGTTTGCAGCCCAGAACGCATAACCCTTCTGCCACCAGCGCTTTTCAAGAGGGGAAGGGAGGCTCTTTTTCTGCTGTGGCGGCCACTGAGTGGGACCCAGCTGTGTCCACAGCTATTGTGCAAACGTCCTCATTTGTTTACCTATCTCAGAAGCAGGAAGAGCAGAAATTATTTTTAACTATTATGATCTGTTTCTTTGGCAAAAATGTGCACAGCAAAACTTCCATTCCTTAGTTTCACAGTGGCATAGTCTTCAATTGTGTCAACATGGTTATTTTCTGCTTGAGTTAGTCCACTTAGTTTACTTGATCTCAGTGTCCCTCACCTTCTCATCTGTTTTAAAACAGCCATTGACCCTTTGGTTCCTAGATTTCCACTTCTGATTTTTAAGGAATGTAGTATTCAGGGGTGGCAATCTGCTCTTTGGTCTAAGCTGTTGCTCAGTTTAAAAGTGACTTCAGGAGGGCTGTTCTTATTTAAGATTTGAGGAGCAGCACAGCAACCCAGAGAAGGCCATGGTCTTAGGGCCCCCGCCAAACTTAATAGGTCCAATAAGTCTGGATTCTCCTAAGAATTTGCAGGTCTCTTATACATTTTTCTGCCCCTCCCCCCCTCAATCAAGATTTCTCTATTATGTTCCTGTTTAGGAACCTCCTATTATTATATCTTCATGAATGAGGTCTGTGCATATCTACCAGTATTTTTAATAAGTTTTTACATGCTTGTGGGTTTATGTTGGACTCTAACTGCCCCAGTGGCATAGCGGCTACGCATTGGGCTGCTAACTGGGAGGTTAGCAGTTCAAAATTGCCAGTCACTCCAGGGGGGGAAACGAGGCTTTCCACTCTTGTAAAGAGTTAAGTCGTGCTCGCTTCGGCAGCACATATACTAAAATTGGAGCAATACAGAGAAGATTAGCATGGCCCCTGCGCAAGGATGACACAAATTCGTGAAGCGTTCCATATTAAAAAAAAAAAAGAGTTAAGTCTCGGAAAGCCACAGGGACAGTTCTACCCTGCCCCTCAGGGTCGCCACGAGTCAGAATTGAATCGATGGCAATGAGTTTAGTTTTAATTTACTCCGAGAGTCACCACCATGTGCTCAGCTGCAAAGGTGAGAAACAGGCATCTCATCGTTTATTCGTTCTCCTTCAGCACCACTGCTGATCATGGCCAATCTCGCTCCCCTCAGGGTTGCCCTCCTCCCACAGGCATGACCACCAGGACAGCACTCTGGACCTCCTTACATGCTTAATCATTTTGCTTAGGAGCCCAAAGAGCTTTTGTTTGCTAAATACATATGTAGGCTCTGTTTATTGATTTTTAACCACATTAAAATTAAATGGAAAAACATTAATTCCTTTAACAACAATAATAAATGCATTATAAGTTAATGAATAATTTTATGAAGACAGCTATAACTCTGAAAGCAAAGCATTTAATGAGAAGAAGGGCATTGCTTTACAATTTAACCGATCACTTTAATATTTCACTTATTGGAAGTCCGTTGGATTCTCATATACTAGGTACGATTCTTTAGTCTTCAGAGCAGACACTTTCACACATTGGATCTTGTGCACTCAATATTAAATGAGAATGGAAAAGGAAGATGCCGTCTTAATATGCTATGAAAATTTTGTTATTAGGGGGACTCTCTAAAGTGGCCCTGGGGTTCCCTGGACCATATTTTGATAATACCAAAGCAAACCACTGTCCACCAGCTGATTCTGACTGACAGTAACCTTTCACACTGGGTTTCTGAGGCTGTAAGTCGTTCAGGAACAGATGGCTTCATCTTTCTCCGGAGGAGCCACTGGTGGCATTGCGCCACCTCCATTGCAGTTATCAGTCCTTGAGTGATATTCCTAAAATGTAGATCTGTTCTCAGTCACGTGCTGACGGAAGCCCTTCAGTAGATTCCCGTTGCTTCTAAGGTAGTGTCATCTTTACAAGCTGGTTTATAGTGATTTTGCCAGTAGGCCACACCACACTCTAATCCCATCCTCAGTGTCAAGATTTGTAGTCCTGTAGACTTCAGACTCGTTCTGCCTCTATCTACCCCAACCCCTGCCCCCCAGTCTCCCATTATTTGCTCTTTCCTTTCAGTCGGTCCTTTCCTGCTCATTCTGCAGTTCAGTGACCACCTGCTCAGATAAGTCTTCCTGAACTCCCAGAGACTTCTTTTCCTTTGTGCCTGCTCTAAATACTGTCTTGTCTTTTTCCTTTACTGTTGGGTAATTGCCAGTTTACTCATTTCTCTTCTCCACTTAAATTCTTTTTGAAGGCCTGGATCATATCTAGTTGACCTTTGTGTATATCTGAGACCCATCCTAGCTGATAACAGGAGTCGAGTGCTTTGTTATGCTTTAGAGCTTCAATTCTGGGCAGCCCCGCTTGCAGAGGATGTTGGATGGCAGTGACAGCCCCCAAATCCTTTGGTAGAGTTCCCAGGTAGATGAAGCCACTCTTGAATTCCTTGTACTCATTTACCAAGGATGTAGATAATCTTGATCACAGGCAGAGTGCATTTGGAAAGTAGATTACCCCCACCTTCTCCAGCCAGCGGAGGGAGGGCAGTGTGTTTTGGAGGCTTGCCTAAAAACAGCACCAAGGGTGGAATAGTCATGAGTCCTGCTCTTTCAGTCTCTCCCTGACTACTTTGGTCTGAAGGCCCTTGATCCATCTTGTGAGCCCTTCTAGCTAGCATAATGTAAGTGTCCCCAAAGGGTGAATGTATGGATTGTGGGAAGAAATGTAAGAGCCCCAACGAAAGCATTTAATACAAAAATAATGAAAGGACTCCAATCTCCTGCCTGTTCCTGCTTCTGTAGTCCCACCTGTAACTGGTGTCAGGATCTGCCACTAATCATGGATCTGTGACGGTTGGCTCTGAACAGTTTCTCCTCGTACTTAATTAGCATCCCAGCTGTGAATTCTTACACACCATTTTGACCTTGGACTAACTTCCCTCATCAGGATGATGTGTCTGTATTTTTGTCTCTTTTACCATTTAATAAATGTTCTCCTTAAATGACATTTGAGACTAAGGTCTCTTTTGTACCATTAAATAGTTGAAATGAAGTGTGACTATCTGAATATTGATTTATTTTCCAGATGTGCATGTGCGCGCGCACCCCGGCACCGACCGTGCTAAAAACCACGTACTACACGTTAGGCAATGCAAATGATTGGTGCTGGAGCCCTGAGGTAGTGGTTTTGCATTTTGAACTGCTAATCGCAAGGGTAGCAGTTCGCGAACCACCAGCTGCTCCTTCAAAACCCACAGGGGCAGTTCTAGCCTGCTCAGCAGGGTTGCTTTGAGTCAGAATGGACTCAGTGTTTTTTAGCCTCCCTGCCCTGAAGAAGCCCATAGTCTCTAAAGTTAGGCAGCCATATGACTGGATATCTGATAGGAGCATAGTTGAATTTGATATATGGTGTGATGATGAGACTAAGAGAGTTATCACTTATATGTAATGAGTAGGATGATGGTGGGAGGGTGGGCAGCTGAAGCGGGAGCTGCCGAGTAGGAGAGAGCTTAGCTTGGGTGGCTCTTTCCCTAAGCTGATAAGACAGGACAATGGGAGTGGCACACAGGAAAGCAGGAAGACTCCTGGTCTTCAGTGTGCGAGAGGAAAGAGACAGTGGGCGGGACAGTGGACACATGAGCTGAGGGCAGCTAGAGAGCTGCTCACCTTCCCAACCAGGGTGCTGCCCTGGGCTCCCCACTTCCCGGATGGGTTGAGAATGGGTCTCTATAGTCAGTCCATGGAGCAGCCTCAGCCATTTGCTTTTGTTTGTTTATGTCTCGGTTATCTAGTGTTGCTATAACAGAAATACAAAAAACAGGTGACTTGAAGAAACAAATTAATTTTTCTCCTAGTATGAGAAGCCAGGAATCTGAACTCAGGTTACCGGCTTGACTCTGGCGATGTAGGGTCTCGTCTTTATTTAGCTTCTGCCTCTTGGTCCGTGATGATCTTCAGGTGATCTTCAGGCTTCTCCCAACCCCCTGCTTATGCTGCTCTAGTCTCAAGAGATTGATTTCAGACATACTATCGTACTCCACCAAAAATAGTCACTGCCATTGAGTCAGTGCTAACTCGCAGCACCCCCTGTAGGTTTTGTTAGGCAGTCTAGCGAAAGGCTGGGGCGTCCATTACGCATGCCCAGACGCCCGAGCTACGGGTAAAAAAGGAGTGGCACACTGCACATACTCAGAGGTTCTGGTTTCCCGCTAGGTACGCGTGAGTGGGTGCTGCACCTGGATTGGCCCACCTAGGCCAGGTGAATTCAGTTCAGCCAATGGGACCGACCAGGGTCGTCCACCACGCCTCCTGCAGAATAATTGAAAAGGCAGGAGCCGGGAGGCCCGCGTGACGCTGCGAGCAGTTTCCAGGCAGGCTGCATGTTCGAGAGGAGCCCTGTGGGTGTCTGTGTAAACCTGAAACTTCTTCTAACTCTCATAAAACTCACTTGGATCACAAACCAGGCTTCGGCGTGAATTCCTTCTCGCGCGGAGCCAAGGACCGAGGTACATCTCTCCCCTGAGAGATCTAACAGTTTCTGAGACGGTATTTCTTTGTTGGTGGGAGTAGAAAGCCCAGTTTTTTCCCACAGTTGCTGGTGGCTTGGAACTGCCAACCATACAGATTGCAGTCCAACGGGTAACCAGTACGCCACCAGGGCCTTCCTTGAGATGGAATTAAAGCATATCCTACTTTAAAACGGTTTCATTACCATAGTAAAGAAAACCCATTCCCAAATAGGAGTAAAGGAGGTTTTCGTTTGATTTCGCAGTGTGTGTCTGTCTCATAAATGTTATCACTTCCTGTGTGTGCTGTAAGGTGAAACCCTGCGACGTGCTAAGGTCCATTGAAGGGTTAAAGGCTGTGAAGTCATTCCATCAGGTGTGCGTCTTGGAACAGTCCCTGTGACTGAGTGGAGGGGAGCAGAGGAGCCTCAGGGCACTGGGTGAAGGTGAGCATGTTCACAGGCACTCCCATTATTTGCCTCCTCGGTTCTTTGGTGGTGGACACTCCCACGCCCCTTCTTTGTAATCTTATTTAAAAATGCAGGTCTCAATTTCTCAGATTCCTGTCAGACCCACCCCTTAAAATCAAAATCAAACCAAATTCACTGCCACTGAGTTGATTCAAACTCATAGAGACCATATAGCATAGACTGCAACTGCTCCTATAGGTTTTCCAGGCAGAGTAGGACCTCTTTGGCTGCGTAAGGGAGAAAGGAATCTAACCCCTCACTTGCCCAAGGTCTATTGCAACGAGGTAGAGGCCAGCCATGCCCCACCCTCCATCCTTTACTCCAGTTTGATACCGACCGTTCCTCACTTTTCTACTGCCCATGATAATTCATCGCAGTGGCCACCCAGAACTCACAGACGTTACTCACAATTATGAGAGTTTATTAGGGACATTAACAAGTCAGGATCAGTGAATAATGAGGAGCTCTAGTGTTTGGTCCACAACAATACCTCTCCTGAGCCAACAACCAAGTCTCTTGGTGGTCCTCAGCCTCAAAGCCAGGCCCTTGGCCTCTGCCGTCATGGGCCAGGAAAACAGTCTGCAGCCCTACCTCACAGTCTCATAGACTCAGGACTGTGCTGCTCCATCTCATGCCCTCCTTGTCTCAGCCTCTGTTCTTGGCCTGCCGTCTTTGCTGTGAGCCATGGTCTCTGTGCCATAGCCACTTCAGACACGGATCCAGAACATGCTCCACCATCACCAGTGGCTCTTCTTCCTTGAGGAGCCCGAGATTTCTCTTTCTGCTTCTGAGAAGGCTCTGACACACGGGAATGAGTGTCTTTGATGGAGGTGTGGTTTTTGTCTGTCGGCAGTCCATATCCCCAAGGAGAAAAAGGGTGGTGACTCGGTTTACACCTTCGGATCAGGTGGAAAACGCACAAGGTTTCTAGTGGACACTTCCTCTGAAATGAGCAGTCGCGTCCTTCTCAGTCTTTTCTGGGCCTGGAAGCTCTGCTGAAACTTGTTTTTTAGGTGACCCTGTTGGCATTTGAAATACCAGTGACATAGCTTCTAGCATCATAGCAACACGAGTTACCACAGTAGGACAAACTGACAGAGTGAAAAGACTGAAGTTGTTACAGGCTATCGTCCTGCTTGGATCCACCATCAGTGCTCATGGGAGCAGCAGTCGGGAGATCCAAAGATGTGTTGCCTGGGGTGACTGCTGAACATGCCTGCTGCCGAGTCTCGTTCTTTTGTGCACAGCAGTGCTATGGTTAGAACTGACTCCGTGGCACCTCCACCAACAGCAGTCAAGTGGAGACTCAGGTTGTAGCCCTTCTTAATCCTGTCTCATCAGAGAACGCCCTCCAAAATGGACTGATAGCCATAGGCAGAGAGGCTAGAATCTATAATACATAAGGATTTATTATGGCTGCAAGAGCTGTCATAATCTCACTCTATTTCACCAACTCAATCCACCATGTTGCCAGGGCTCTTTGTTAGAGTCAGCATTCCCCCTTTAAAGCAGATTTTAAAATCCCTCCGGGAGGGAATTGATCAATTTTTTCCCCCCAAGTGACATTTTTTTTGTTGGTAATTTTTCTCATTCAAAAGTGGGATCACAATAAAACATTCTTTTTCAAACCCCACACTATAATTGGATCATATATGAATTTCTTTTCTTGGCTCTATGCTACTTGATTTTACCTAATCTTTGAAGCCACTCTGAGGGAGAAAAGAAAACCAAGTCATTCTGCTTCTGTAAAGAATTTCATCCTGGAAACCCAAAGTGGCAGTTCTACTCTGTCCTATGGGGTCGCTGTGAGTCTCAGAATCAACCCGATGGCAAGTGAGTGTGGTGTTTTGGCATCTTTCTCTTGCAATGTGGTTGCTAGGTTCAAACCACCTCTTGGGTTGATATCTGAGTGCTTTAACCACTGAACCACCGTAGCTCCTAAACTAACACCAAGGAAAGCAGCATCTCTTAAGAAGATGACACGCTTCTGGAGGGCCAGGATGTTATCTTAGTCACCTTTCCTCCTCTGTCTCAGGACCTGGCTTATTTATCTATTGGATGTGGCAGAAAATTTGTTATTGGTGTTGGGCTCTGACTACATTTTATTTCATGCCTACTACCATGGTTTCATTGCCACCACAGCTTGTCCCAAATGGGATCTTTGGGATGAGGATGTTTCTGAAGTGTTTAGCACAACTGATATATTTATGTCCAGATAGGACTTGAAAATTGTCATTACTCAGGAGTCTGCTTACATACCTGCTTGTGCTGATCTGTCTTTGGCATGTGTAATTAACTGAGTTTGTGTACGTGTGCACCTGGAGGAAGCCAGGTGTTTTTACTTCGGTCAGACTGCCCTTCCCAGAAGGCTTGCAGTGATGTCTCTAGGCTTCATCAGCACACCTCTAAGGAATCGCTACAGGTATGGTTTTCTTTCATTTGGGGCCCTTTTTTCTTTGAAATAGTTGTTTTTGTATGCTAAGATTAAAGCATTTGTACTACTGGAAACTTGAAAACGATCCTTTGGAAGAGTTACTTGGCAGCTTGAGAAGAGTTTCTGGATTCCAAAGATTCAGAGTATATTGATTGTGGCGGGTCCCAGATTTTAATATGAAGCAAAGTCACTTGAACGCTATGGTGCACTTTTAAAGGCCCTTTCTAGCATGGTTTTCTAACTCTCAGCAGATGATTTGGTAGGATTGTGCAAATCAGGTGCTGTGGTCCACCAAGTGATTGGATAGCTGCTGCTAAATGCAAGTAAGATGTGTACAATTGTTGGGGTGGGGCCATTCAGATAAAGTGTGTGGAATCCCTGCAGGGGTGGGACCATGCAAATAAGATATGTGGAACTCTAATAAGTGGATTGGTAAGCTTTGTCATCCTGCTGACTTACAGTGAGGCATCCAGAGACGGAGCTGTGGCTAGAGGGCTCCTAACCACCACCAAGGTGACCAGATGGAAGCAGAGCTTTCTTTGGACCCAGTGCTCTGTATTGAGATCCTCCTAGACCAGTGGTTCTCAACCTGTGGGTCGCGGCCCCTTTGGGGGGATGAATGACCCTTTCACAGGGGTCGCCTGATTGATAACAGTAGCAAAATTCCAGTTATGAAGTAGCAATGACAATTTTCTGGTGGAGGGTCACCACAACATGAGGAACTGTATTAAAGGGTGGTGGCATGAGGAAGGCTGAGAACCGCAGTCTAAGACAAGGCAGTGTGTCCTTTTGGCTGTTCGTGGCACTTTCAATATTCTTCGCCAGCACCATAGTTCAAATGGTTGGGTTTTTAGGTCTTCCTTATTCATTGTCCAACTTCCATATGCACATATGAGGATATTGAAAATACCAGGGGTTGGGTTAGGTGCACTTTAGTTCTCAAAGTAACACCCTTGCTTTTCAACATTTAGAAAAAGAGATCTCTAGTATTTTAAAATTTTATTTCAAATTATTTTTCTGTTATAGAACTTTTTGCATTTTTTTTAAGAAATAATTTTTGGTCTTCCATGTCCACCATCTTCCATTTTAAAAAAGGACTTCTGTCAAAGGTATCAAACAAGAAAGTTCTCTTGGTGTACAAGATGGTATAAAGATTAACCTGTACCCCCCCGAAAAGAATTTGTTCCAAAGGACGACATTGACTCTGCAGCTCCAGGAGATGAACATATCTGATCAGAGCACACGGGAGCAGATGAAGGGGCAGGAGGAGAGAGTGGAGCACAGCCTGGCCCACCAGGCCGTGATGATGATGTTCCTGAGTAGAGCAGCCAGTCCAAAGAGAGAACAACATGGCTGGCCCCACTATGAGAAATGATGCCAATCAGTGACTAAGGGCGATACAGGGGACTGCACCGGAGACACAGTGTGGGAATTGCACCTGACCTGATCCCACCACACCGAGGCAAATCACTGGGGGAGTGCAGCGGAACAGCAAGGGAATGGAGTGGCAAGGTCCCCAGGGAATGCTGAAAGTGGACTTTGGGGCCAGGGCGTGGTGCCCCAACAGACTGGACTGGAAAACGCTCCTAAGGGCCAGCAAACGATCCCTGAACTAACTACAAGCTTTTCTCTTGTGGAAAAAAAAAAAAAAAAAAAGATTAACCTGTACCTTCTCCAAAGCATACTTTAGTTGTTTTACTTTTTCGTTAGCATCTTTAAACCACCTATAATTTATTTTGAGCAAAGAAGTTTGTGTTGGTATGTGCACATATGATGTATAAAATTTATTTCATTATTTAGGTCACATGCAAACAAGTAGGCAAATTTAGATCACAATTAGGAGTTTTCATGTGTTAAGGAGCACTGGGAATTTTGAGACCCTTATAGGATTTGTCATAGGAGTAGAGTTGAGGAAGTTAGTTGAACCGCGAGGGATTTGTTTTGTCTGCCATGCCTTCTTCTAATAACTTCAGACTAAGGTGGTCAGCTGTCTACTAGGGAAACTATTTGGGGCACCTACTAATAGGCTAACTATATAACATCTCTATGAGGTAGAATCAATTCTAAGGCAGTGAGTAAGGGGTTAATTCATAGGCTAAAGGAGCCCTGGTGACCACTTGGCTAAACTCCTGACTACTAATGAAAAAGTCGACAGTTTGAACAAACCAGCCCTCCAAGGGAGAAAGGTGTGCCTATCTGTCTTGTAAAGACTTAAAAATCAAAAACACTGCCATCAAGTCGATTCCTATGCAGTGACCGGATAGGACAGAGTAGAATTCTGCTCCTAGGGTTTCTGAGACTGTACATTGTTATGGGAGCTGACAGCTTCATCTTTCTCTTGCTGATGACTGGGGGATTTGAACCACCACCCTTGTGGTTAGCAGCCTACCAGGGTACCTTCTGTAAAAATTATAGCCTGGAAAACCCAAGTTTCCGAGGTAGTTCTCCTCGGTTCTATAGGGTTGCTATGAGTTGGAATCAACTCAATGACAGCAGGCTTTGGAATAGTAGCCCATTCCAAAGTATCATGACCAAAGCTGAGTTCTTGATTAAATCGCCGCCCTAATTTGCACACCCCAAACCTTTCTCATCGTCTGTGGTGCATCATCCACCTGAGTGCACAGATCGAAAAACTTCATAGTCATCCTTGATTCTGCTCTCTGTTCTTGTACGTCTGCATCTACTCCATTGTTAAGTCCTGTAGGCTTTCTGCATCTTACCACTCCATCATTTCCCCCTGAGAGCATTTCATCTGCGTCAAGCCTGCCTCTCTCATGGGTGATAGCCTCAGTATCCTAACTGGTTTTCTTGACTCCGCTTTGCCCGCCACCATGCAGGTTTCTACTGTGTAAACCAGATCTTGGCATCCCATAACGTACAACCCTTCAGAGGCTTCCCATTACACTGGAAATCCATGCCTCAGTTTATATAAGACCCATGTATCCTGGCCTCGGATGCTCCTCCAGTGCCCCTCCTTTCCTTCTCGCCTTGCTTACTTTGCGTCCTCAAATGAACTCCTTCTATCCCTTACACAGTTCTTTTTTCCTTCTTGAGTCCTTTGTATTGGTTGAACATTGTGCAGCTCCCAGGACTTTCTTTTGTGTCATTTAGGTTCTGCCTTACCTAGGAACACTTGGTGGTACATCAGATTAAACCCTAGGCCACACATTAATAGGTTGGCAGTTGCCCACCAGCTGCTTCCAGAAGAGGAAGATGAGGCTGTCTGCTTTTGTAAAGATTTACAGCCCAAGAACTCCCAGGGAGCAGTTCTCTCATTACAGTACTATGACTTGAAATACACTTGATGGCATTGAGTTTTAATGTCTTGTCCTTACAGACTCTTCTTTGACTTCTTACATAAAGAAATTCCCACTCTCACCTCCAGTCATTGTCTACCTCCTCACCCTACCTTACTTTCTCTTTAGAGCATTTTTTTTGTTGTTGTTATAAGATACTTTAAAAAATTTTTAAATTTATAAATCATTTTATTGGAGGCTCTTATAACAATACATACAATAATTTATCAAGTGTACTTGCACATAAGTTGCCAAAATAATTTTCAAAACATTTTCTTTCAACTTGAACCCTTGGTATTGATATTGTTGTCATTTTTATTTCTTTCTTAACCATGACTCCATTCTAGACTGTATTTTCCCGGAGGACAGGAATTCTGTTTTATTCATTTCGGAATCTCTAGTACTTAGCCAGCCAATGCCTGGTTTTTGGTACTCACGGTAGGTACTTTGTGATTAACAGAAGCTTGAGGACAATTGATGTAGAAAATAAGGATTTACTCTAGGACTAAAAGAGGAAGAAAACCATGTAATTTGACTCATTCTCTGCCACTGTCCATTCAAGCTCCTCACAGCTCTATAAGGCAGGGTGGGACTGCTCCTAGGGGCTTCCTAGACTGTAACTCTTGTACTGAAGTAAAAAGCTTTGTTTTATCCTAAAGAGTGACTGGTGGTTTCGAACTGCTGACCTTGTGATTAGCAGCCAAATTCATAAGCACATCAGTGCTTATATCAGTGGCATGGTTTCTGCCCTTTTTTACCTGAAAGAATTCACTTGAGTATGACATACTAATTTTCCTGTCCAATCACATTTCATGCGCTAACTTGCATACCATCAATTGTTTTAATGCTATAATTAGGAAGATCATGAAATTATGTCATCTCATATTTACTCTTTTTAAAGAGTGCTTCCTGAACCCCACACCAAATGCATCTGTATAACTCTGTTGTGTAAATATCATGTCCACACATATGCACACACGTTCCCTGTGGGTGTGTGTGCGTGCCTGGTGTCTGTATTCTCCTGTGCCCCATGACGCTGTGCACACGAGGCTATGATCTGTTTCCTCAGAGCTCCTCCCTGTCCTGGTGCTGTGGTGGACACCAGATAGATGACGGATTGCTCGCTACATCTTCACGATTCTGCGACAGCTGTCCTAGGAGAATTGCCGTGTTTTGCATTTGGGGCTACTCTGTAATCACAAGCCGCTCTTTAGGCTATTGCTTTCTACATTTTAACCAGCAGCTCCAGTAGGTTGCTGTCAGATTTTTCATTTGATAGTTTTGTATTATATTATTGATAGTTTGAAATTTTACTACAATTTCACTGTGGATTATATATTTTATGAAAATAAAATTGATCACATTTGTAGTTTTTGCTTTGAATACTACTTTACTAGTAATTAGCAACTTTTCACATTTTGTGATAGAGCCTTACTTTCCTCTTATTTTTAATTTTTCTGTTTTTTTTTCTTTCTGTTTTTACATGTAAGTTTTGTCTGCCTTCATAGTATAGCAGCCTGTTGTGTATGGCAGGTGTCGTGTTCTTGTAGAATGTTCACAGCGTCATGGGGCACAGGCGCGCACACACAGCCCCACAAGGCACATGTGTGTGCCTCGGTGCCCTGGTGACATAGTGCACCAGCAGTTTAAAACCAGTAGCTATCCTAGGGAGAAAGATGGAACTTTCTACTTCCGAAAACAGTTACAGTCTCAGAAACATACAGACTCAGTTCTTCCCTGCCCTGTAGGGTTGATATGAATTGGAATCAACTCGATGGCAGCAAGTTTGAGTTGGGTAGTTCAGTGGATAAAGCATTGGGCTGCTAATTGAAAGGTTGGTGGTTCAACTCATTAGCCGGTTTCTTGGGGAGGCAATCTACTGCTGTGAAGATTTAATCTCAGCAACCCTGTGGGACAGATTTCCTCTGTCCTTGCACAGCCACTAGGAGTCAGAACAACTAGATGGCAGCAGATGTGGAGTGCTCGTCTGGTAGCGCTAGTGGCACAATGATTAATATGTACTCACCTGCTAACCAAGAGGTTGACAGTTTGAACTCACCAGTTGGTTCTGTGGTTTCCTCCCTTAAAAAGAAAAGAGTAGAAAACTCTAGGAGGCAGTTCTGCTCTGTCATGTAGGCTTGCTATGAGTTGGAATTGGTAGGACGACACCCAACATAAACGACATTCTTTTGCATTTTATTGATTCTAAAGCGCATATTTTCCATTAACAAAATAATTTCTAAGGGAAGCAAAAGGATTTAACTTCTCTGGGCATGTCTTATGTCCTTGTCCTCTGGAGTATTTTTGTTGGCAGCATGTTTTGAGGTTTGTTTTGTCTTTTTTTATCCGAAGAGAACTTCCTCCGTGGTTGAGTGAAAGGCCATGCAGACCAGGGGCCTGCCCCGGGATCTGTGGAGAGAAAGGAAAGCAGATAGACCGACGGCTAGGACATGCATGTCTGGGCACCCGACTGTCCTCATACTGTTCTCTCTGTGGAGTAGGTATAGCAAAGGGGGAGATTGGCTGCCTCTGCCTACTGCCCACTGGTGAGTAGTGCTTGATGTAGCTGAACTCAGTCAGGAGAATCAGAATTAGTCAGCTGTGTTCATTCTGCGGCAAGAATCCCCACATCTCAGTAGTGTACAACAACCGTTCACTTCTCGCAGTAGCGCCCTTTGTAGCTCACCTGTGCCTCTGAGGCTCCCTGTTGCCATCATTTGGGGATCCGGGGTGAAAGAGTGAGCAACAGCCATGGCAGGACCTCCCTTCCTGCTGCTTTGGTACCGCGTCTGAGCCTCAGCTGTCAGGTGCTGCCGAGTTTATTTTCACCTCCTTGTGACCCCATGGGGGAGAATAGAACCACTGCCCATAGGGTTTACCAGGCTCTAATCTGTTTTTATTCCAGACTCTAATCTTTACTGGAGCAGTTATGGCCAGCTCTTTCTCCTGCCAAGCTGGTGGTGGTATGTGTGTGAGTGGTGGTGGTTTGAACTGCCAGCCTTTTGGTTCTCAACTGAGCACTTAGCTGTCATCAAGACTCCTTAAGGTGTAAAGGAAGGGCAAAAAATATTTTGACAACAATAAGTGGCTTCACAAAGCTTGTGGATAAAATGTCATTATCTTTTCATTTTGTTTTCCCACAAACTTCCTGCAGTTCCCTTGTACCAGCTGCAATAGCAGCCTATTTTCGGATGCTGTGGCACTTAGGAAGGTGTGTGAGATGTTTTGTGAGTAGTTGGGTCAGCACAAGGACAATGAGAGTCTCCTATCCACGTTGTTAGCATTTGTAGGATCTCTACAGACATTGGGTTCTAATAAAGGTTGATTGTATTCACAGACAATAGCGAGAAAATAAACTCATTCTTTTCGTCATCTTTGCTGCCTTCACAGCTTAGCTGGAAACAGGAAGGACTAACAAGATTCATTTCACCTTTCCCTTGTTCCTCCCTTCCTGACTGTACCCTTCACTAAAAAAGCCTCACCCTGTTCCTCCCTGCCCCTTCCTCTCTCACCACTGTGAGGGTGGGAATGAGCTGTGATGAAAGGCAGTAAGATGCCTAGATGATTTTCAGCCCTGTATTTAGCTCCTAGAATATCAAGCTCCTACTCTTTTTCTTTTTCTTGATTCAAAGATCATTTTTTCATACCATGGGACGTGTTAACCGTCTTTGGAAAGATGTAGAAATCAGGAATTTCAAAATACTTAATTTTGGTCCTACTCTCTTTTTTTGTGTGTGGCTGATGACTAGATTAAAGCCTAATGTGAGTCATTTAAGAAAGAACTAGATGATGCTTGGCACTTTTTGTTTAGTGTTCTGTTGATGGAATCTTTAAGCTTTTTTTTTTTCCCTCTTTTCTCCGTTAACAACTGATCTTTTCTGTAAACAGGCCATTGTGCAATTTCCCCAAGCCTTGTCCTTTTTGTCATTAATCATCCTTGCTTGGAAGCTTTGGAAGCATGGCTGAGCTGTGAGTCATCTGGCCTTCACAGTCTTGGAAGCCCACCCTGCTGAGGTGGGCACGTGGAATCTTTCAGGTTCTCAATATAGATTTGGAGAATGGGTTTGCCTTCACATAACGAACAGATTAGAATCCTATAAATATGTTACCAAAAAGTGTCATTTATGTGTATCTTGCAGAGAGCTCCAATCAGGGCTACACAGGTTACTGTATTGATGACACAATCAAAGTATATCTTAAACTCTTTGTAATAATTACTATTCTCAGTGTTATTTCCAAATCTTTTGAAATATCACGTAGACACAGGAGGCTGTCAGCAACCAGCCTGACTTTGAGTTTTGATGAATTTCTCTGTTTTTCCTCTCAGATGCTACTATTTTAGAGACCACAGCTCAGCCAAATGGGTTAGGAATGTGTTCAGAGTGACTACTTCAACAATGTGCTTGTTTGCCATTGAAGCAGGTGCCCCTGCTTAAGTAACGTTACTCGATTAAGGGGAGGCAGGGTGGGCAAGAACTCACATGTAACATATGTTGGTGGCTAATGCCATCCCTGCGTGTTATTTTGTTCTCCATTCCAGGTGATCTTATGTTTTTCTCTGTTCCTTAAAACCAGTTTGATTCTTTATTAGATTATGGGTAACGTCTGAACATAATGTGATTCAGTGAGAACTTTGACTTTCCATGTGATGTACATATTTAAGATATATTTCCTTTACGGAAAGTTTCCATTGATAAGGCCATTTCACAGGCCAGATGTTAATCTTTCTTAGTTGTCACATGTCTCACATCATGTATAGAAGTTAAATGTGATGTTGAATGGTATTCATTGAGTACTGATTCTGTTGTGTAAGACACTCTCAGGATTTGATCTCTTTTGTGCTGCAGTTGTTAGTAGGATCCACAAGGGTGAAATGAAAATTTCCTAACTTAGATCACATGTTTTTTGAGAATATTTATCAAGATTAAGGTAATGAAAAAAATTGACATGAAATTAAATTGAAGGTTAGCAGAACGATGAGGGCAACAAATGTAAAAATGTGGTTGACACAATGGATGGATATATGGATTGTGATAAGAGTTATATGAGCCCCAAATAAAATGATTTTTTAAAAATTGAAGGTTAGCTTCTAGCTATGTATATCAGGGCTAGTTAACACTTGCTAAACTTTAAAGCTTGGATATTTTCGTAGGAAGATTCCTTAGGGTATCCCATAATTTCTTGCAATTGTCTTTGAAAAAAATGCCTCCGATTTGATTGGAGGAAAAAAGTGACCATTCTTTCAACTCAGGTTTAATTGTAATGACATATAAAGGAGAGGACATCTTAATTGAACTCTTCCCACCCACCCCAGTAATAGACACATTGTAGAATCATCATTATTTTATAACTACAAAGGATTTTTTTTAATTGTTGTATTCATTTTACATTCTTGGTTAGCCCTTTCAAGACCAAATTATTTTTCACTTTGACTTTGTTGTTGAGGCCATGTCTTAATTTTCTTTTGAGATAATGTGGGTTTTGATACAATTAAGAGGACACATGTGTCTTGAGGGTGGGGGGTGTCTCTGGTTCTGTGGTTGGTGACATGAGGTCCATTTCATGAGATTTTTACAAATACACAGCCCCCTTCAGATGGCAGCATGTACTGAAAGTGGGATACAGTTTCCCACTGATCTTTTCACAAAAATCCCACTGCCAATGGATCCATTACAAATTATAGCACTTCCAAATAGGGTTTCTAAGGCTGTAAATCTTTCCCAGAGCAGATAGCCTCAAGTCCCCGTTGGAGCAACTGGTGGGTCTGTACCGGCAACCTTGTGTAAGCACCAGTACTGCCAGCACACCCTTACCAAACCTTCAGAACCCAAGCCTCATGCAATGTCTTCCAGTCACCCTGGACTCTGAGCAGCCCTGTCGGACACAGCCCTGCAGGTTTTCATGACTAAATCTTCATGGGAGCAGAAAGCTGTGTCTTTCAACCGTTAGCAGCCCGACTCCTGCCCACTAACTCACTATGCCAGCAAAGCCCCTTCTCAAACCCTGTTGTTATATGCCATTGAGTCCATTCAGACCCATAGTGACGGTCCACACAGTGGAATGAACCCCTGTCTAGTCCTGCGCCATCCTCACAGTGGTTCCCATGCCCCGGTGTCAGTTCATCTCATTGAGGGCCTTCCGCTTTTTCGCTGCCCCTCCACTTGACCAAATGTGATCCTTCGCAGGGATCTGGTCCAAAGTGTTGGAGATGAAGTCTCACCAGCCTTGGCTCTATGAAGCAGTCTCACCATGAAAACCTTATGCATAGCCCGAACCCCTGGAGGTGGAAAGGGGAGGTGGGGCAATGCATGTTCCACAGATCACTCCAGTGTGAAGCTAGCAGTTTACAGGGATGGCCTATTTCAGGGGTTGACAAACTTTTGAGATGGAAGAGCCAACCCTGTCCCTCAGGACATCTTAAAATTTATCCGAGAGCCATATCTATATATACATATACATATGAAATATATACACACATGTGCTAAAAATAAATTTTAACAAACAAATGAAATCACCATTATCTGAATAATCCATTAAACATTTTCAGTTTTACTTCAGAGCCACGCACGTCCGTCCGTCCTGGAGAGCCGCTCAAAGCGCTGGAGCCGCAGTTTGCTGATCCCTGGTCATGTTGCAAAGCCATTGCTTTCTAAAATGAGATTTCTTCTCACTTCTCTGTTGTAATTTTCATTTAAAATTACAACATTTACAAAAACAGTGTGGCATAAAGCCACCTGCCACTTATCCAGCTTGTGTATTTCTTAATTCGAGGGCAATCTTGTTTCGTCAGTTCCACCACCTTTCACCCCAGAAATTCCAGACACCAGGTCATTTCATTCAAGCTCGTTGCTTTCCAGCAGAAAGTAAGGGACCACTTTCTCTCTGGAAGGAGCGCAGAGATGGGGGACCGGAGAGACTTCTTAGGAGACATTCTGTATTGAGGGGCTAAGTCTTAAGAAGGAGCTCATATTTTCACGTGATATTCTCAGTGTTGGGGATTCAAGGACTTTCTGCAAGTCTCTCTTGTCTTTCAGATAGGAGAGTATTTGCAACGCTCTCATCTGTTTGGAAACTTCTGTACAAGTTCAGGTTTAGTCATCCTGTACTGTTTTGGCTGTGCCTTATCTAAGTGGTACTGAAGGAAAGAAAGACTTACTCTATCAAGAGTTGCCTCTGAAAAGAGTCAGGTGTATTAGGGACATTTAGGAGGTATGCCTTTACCACTGTAATAACACCCTGGCTTTTAAAGGTACCTCATAAAACAACGCACAAATAAAACACGTACAGATGATCTTTCTAGCAGTCAGTAAGACAAATTATTCCTTTTTTTGAGTCAAAATAACATCCTATTTCAAGTACCTAAGATCTGCAAGTATTGGTCGTCTTCTCCTTTGTTGTAGACCTGTTGGTTTCCCGAGCCAGTGTGTCTTTTTATGTACTCTGACCTTACACTTTAAACTAAATTCCTTTGAAGACAGCATAAAGCTGTCAGTTCATGTTGCTAAGTGTGAGAGATAGAATTTTCACTTTTATCTAGAATTCTTATATTCCAAGTGGCTTTAATGATAATCATAAAATAGTTTCTTGATTTATTTCTTTAAAAAGTATCTTCAGATTACATGGATTACATGATGTGTCTTTCTTGTAAAGTTAAAGGCATTTTTATTGTAACTTTGGCTTTTAAACAGAGAAACGTTTAGCTCTTCAACATAGAAACTTTTATAGTTTACTTTGTTTCAGTTCAGAGTGATTTTGTTTAGGCTCTGGTCTACTGAGAGGGCTGGTGTGTGCCTGTGGAGAATCTAATTTGCAATGTGATGAAATATGTGTACATTTCTTCATTAGCTAAACAGAAGTAATTTTATTTTCATCCTACCTATTTCACAAGGATATTGTTAGAATGACTATAATTAGATTTTTAAAATATTTGCAAAAATATTTGAGCTGCTTCACCAGATAGGTGCTATATAAAAACAAGGTGTTATTAAACACACACGTGCCTCTCTCTCTCTCTCTCTCTCTCTCTCGGTTTTGACATGAGAAACATATATAATGCTTTCCCTCTTTTCCCAGTACAGGTTCTGAAAAATGTTTCTAAATATGTCCTGTTAACGTGTTTGTTGTTGTTTCTGGTAGCTGGGATGCGATGAGAGCATTCTTGTGCCCTATTTTTAGTACACAGTGATGAGTAAAGAGAGATGGCCAAGTTAATGGCAAGTAATTGAACTGTACTAAGTGTCCGCCCGTGGATCCCCACGGCCTCTCTACTTTCTGGCTGGAGTTACTGTTTGCAGTGACACATTTTCACCCTGACTGGACAATCTGAATCCATTTGCCTGTTGCCTGCCTGTCTGCTTGCCCTGAGCGCAATTTTTGTCTGGTTCCCTCCCTCCCGCCCCACCATGCGCCTCTTTTGTCTCTAACAGCTCAAGATAGATGATCTATTTATGTAACTACTCTGGGGGAGATTAGAAGTGTCCAACAAAGTCAAAGTGTGTTCCTTCACATTGTGTGGCTTACATTGGATACACACAGAACTATTAAAGGAGCAAATCTGAGACGAGATCCTGAGTTTTACTGTAGGCTTCCATTATGTATGGGTGAAAAACTTCATATGTGGTCTGGCTTGGTTTTGATCATGGCTTACTACTGTTAATGGCTAAGACGTTTCCTCTGTCAACACAAATTGAGTATGTGTCATACATATTTTGCAGGATATTTTGGACTTTTCAGGATGCTTTTTGTCAGGAGCTTTTTACATAACGAGACAGTCATATATGTAGGGTTTGCTGGACGCTCTAAACTTTAAGACCCAACAGGATTTGAGCTAGTAGTTTTTCAGGAAACTGAACTCATCTCCTTTTCTTATTTTGATCTCCTCAGACAATTGGATCCAATATCCTTTTTTTTTTTCTTTCATTTTATTTATTTATCTTTTTATCCTTTATTTTCTTTTCTTTTAAAGATTTTATTAGGGGTTCATACCACTTTTATTCACAATCCATACATATACATACATCAATTGTATAAAGCACATCTGTACATTCTTTGCCCTAATCATTTTTTCCTTTCTTTTTTTACATTTTATTAGGGGCTCATACAACTCTTATCACAATCCACACATATTGATCCAATATTCTTGGGAATGACTTAACTTTTAAGACCATATGATCTACTCAGGAATCATTCCAAATACATGGCTAGAGACAGCTGTCAATGGATTGTGGAATGTTTGCAAAGGCCTCCGTTATAATGTATAATTTTGAATTGGCATCCAGTAACAACTGCTTTGCTTTTTAAAAAGGTCCTTCGAAACAGTAATAACATACTTTGGCACATAAAACAAACAAAAACCCCCTGAGATTTTAAAGTGGTTTGATTCTTCTACTAAACCACTCACTGCCATCGAGTCAATTCACACTGATTGCCACCTCATGGTGGCAGTGTAGTGAGTTTGAAACCACCAGCTGCTCCGAGGGAGAAAGCTGAGGCTTCCTACCCCTGTAAAGAGTTACAGTTTCAGAACTCCACAGGGGCAGTTCTGCTCTGTCCAAGAAAGCATCCCAGCCCAGTCCAACTTCAATCCTTCAGTCTGATACGGGTCCGTAAGTCCCTCTTCAGACTCATGCAGTCACATGCAATGATGCAGAATGCAGGATGATCACAGGCTGTTGGGTGCAAAGTCATGTGGATCCAATGGCTTTGGGAACGTTGCAGGGCTCTTGCAGCTCACAGAGTGCCTCACAAGCAGGAAGGTGAAGGTAAAAAAGAGAGAGACAGAGACAGACAGACACTGTAAGTGAGGCCATTAGGCTACGACCTGAGTGACTGGCTAAACTCCCCCCCTCCTACACTTTTAGGTATCTTCAAGTTGACATAAAATTATGTAACTAGCACATCTATGTACAAGAAACCCTTTTATCCAAACTCGTAGAGCCTGTGAGTTGCATGTTGGACATGCTCCGGTCTTAGGCCATCACCCGGCCCACTGGGAATACCAATGACCTCTGAAAGTGAAGAAGTTCTCAGAGAACTTTGGACAAGAGAGTTAGAAGCGCCTTCACTTTGGGTGTCGGTGAAGGTGGGAGGTTAATGGGGCAAATCCATAACATTCCCCACGTCCCTGGCCCGTGGCCCCAGGGCTGGGCCTGAAGTCATCACAGTGGCCCCTCCCGTCTAGCCACCAGTAGGGAGTAGACAAGAAGGGCCCCAGCCCCAGCCCCAGAGAGGCTTCCATGCACTTTAGGCCCATGGCGTTCCCGCTCCTCTGCCTCTGGATGCTCACAACTCCTGTTTTTGTTTTTTTAAAATCTTTTTGTTCCCCTAAGTTAATGGCTGCTTGAAATTTGTCTTGTTTATAAATAAAAATCATCTGGAAACGTCAAAAAAAAAAAGGAGAAAGAACCCCTTTATATCAGGAAGTAATCTTGCATCAAGAAAGCATCCCAGCCCAGTTCAACTGTCCATAAGCCCGATGCAAGTCAGGGGCCCTTTTCACTCATGTAGCCACGGGCCAGTGACACAGAAAGATGAAATGGGTTGCAGCAAGATCACAGGCTGGTGGGTCCAGAGCCTTGTGGATCCAAAGTCAGTGGAAAGAAACAAGGCGAGGCACTGACGGCTCTTAGGGTTGGGGGGGGGCACATGAGGCCGCTCCTGGAGGCAGGCAGAGGCCCAGCAAGCAGGAAAGGGAAGGAGTAGACTCTCAGAGAGAAAGCGGGGTGCCCTGTTACTCTCATAAAAAGGCCAGGCTCCAAGGAGCCTGATGGACAGATTGGACTCCACCCCTACATATTCACACAGGGTCAAGTTGACAAAACTCTTAGCTGCCGCAATGCCCCTCTAAGATAGAGCATATTCTATAGAGAAACCAACTGTGCCTGTTGGTTTCTGAGGCTATAAAGTTTTATAGGAGCAGAAAACCTCATCTGTCTCCCACCCTGTGAACATAATTGGCGTCTAATGCAACGTTTAAAACAATGGTTTCATATTTTGCTTTGGTATTTAATTGCTGCTTGGGAGAATTCAAATTATGTTTCCAAATATCTTTGTTATTGTTGTTAGATTTTTGTGGAGTCTGTTTTGATTTATATCAACCCCATGTGACAGAGTAGAACTTCCACACAGTGCTTTGTTGACTGTAAACTTTATGGGGGCAGTTTGCCAGTTCTTCTGTGGAGTCCCTGCGTGGCTTTGAACCACCAACCCTAGCAGTTTAGCATCCAGCCAAGTGCTTAATTGTTGAGCTGCCAGGGTCCTTTAAATATTTCTAGGGCAACACTCTAGAAGAGTCGGTATGAGTCAGCTTCACTTGATGGCAGCGAGTTACAGCTAGTTATAGAATGAATCTGAATAGAGGAGATGCTTTACGTAGTTGCTGGTTTATGCAGGTGACCTCTGACAACAGAAGAGTGGTCACAGAGAATACACTTATTTAGTACTAATTTTTGGTATTTTTATGCACCGGGCCATGGTGGGAATATAAAGTTGAGTCTGTTAGACATGACAGGAAACAATTTACAAGGCAAGTCGTTAGTTCTAAGCTTAGATAGAGCCCGCACAGGGGACAATAGAGGAAATCCACAGGATGTGTGGCCTCACTCAGTTTAGCATGGCAAGAAGAGTCAGCCAGTGTAAGAAAAATGAGGCCGGAGAGTGAGCACAGATGGCGATCTGCAAGGGACAATGCAGTTCTTCTGAAAAAGGAGTAATTTACTAGCTCATGGCTAGACGTCCATGGTAATTATGTTGTACAGAAAAATGTTGTTGCTTTATGTTGATACATTAATTATGAACATTTCTTATTTTGTATGTTTCTACAACACTTCTTTGCTGATTTTTTCCCCTTTTCCATGCTGTACCTGTTGATGGGCATTGTCTACTTTCTCTGACCAATTTTGAAGCGGGTGTGTGTTTAGGTTTACACTATTAGGAGCTTCTCTCACCTCCCCAAACCTGGCTTCTGTGCTGCTCTAGAGAGAATATTTGAAAACATATACCAGGTCCTGACACATTCCTGTTTGAAAGATTTCAGTACCTGCCTTGCTTCAGGGGACCTATTATTCCACATGGTCCTGTCACTAAGGAGCCCTGGTGGCATAGTGGGTTATGTGTTGTGCTGCGAATTTCAAGTTGGTGGTTCAAACTTGTGGGAGAAGGATGAGGCTTCTGTTACCAGGAAGATTTAGAGCCTTGGAAACACTTGCTTTGCCCTTAAGATGGTTTCATTTCTTTCAAGTGCTTACTTTCCACTTGTGTACATGTCGTGTGGTCCAAGGCTACCACGCTCACTTGATGAGTCTCCTGCCCGGTTTTGCGCTCATTGTGGCACAGAGCACACTGCGTCAGCATAACTTCTTCACTGCGCTGGGCCGATCTCAGTCTCAGCTCTGTGTGCCTGCCTTCTGTGGACACATATGGTCGGCACAGTAAATGTCACATAGTAAATAGTCTATCATTGAGTTACTCTATAGTAATGTAACTTTTAAACCTTCAGTTAAAAGTTCAGAATTTATTCTGTCACATTTACTAGATCCTAAGTTGGGGGAAAATGCGCCCATTTATTGAACTTTTTATTATGTGTAAGATGCTGATCCAAGTGTTTTCCACTGAAAAACCAGATCCCTTTCCCTTGACTAGATTCCAACCAATCGGGACCCAATTGGACAGAGTCAGATTGTCCCGGTGGTTTTCCAAGGCTATAATCTTTACCGGAACAGACAATGAGAGGCTGGTAGGTTCAAACCACCGAACTTTAGATTCGCAGTTGTGTTAAACTCAACTGTCACAGCAACAATCTATGACCCTCATTTGAAAAAGAACTCCAAGTTTAGAAAGAGGCAAATCAACTCTTGTAAAGTAGGTCCACTGCTGGTCAGAGCTGAGCTGATATTCCTGGGATGCTTTCCATTTGATGACTTCTCGTTGATCGTCTTCTTTCTGGACTGTGCCCCATGTCCCCTGCCTGTGCTGGCTGGATTAATTTTTGCTAGCCTACTGTGAGAATGACATTCTCACATGAGCAATTTTAACTCCACTTTAGGTTGCCTAGTGGTCTTGCTGTCGGCACTCTCACAAAATACTGTAATTTCCACGGAAACAGCACCCTCTGATCGCAGTGCAGAGAGGGGAAGGAAGGATTCAAACGTCATTTCAGAGAGATGGTGTGACTGATTGTATATGTATGTATGCATCTATAGGTGTGAAGACCTCAAACATTAATGTACAAACTGAATGAAAAGATAGGGAGTTTTCCTGGGAACTTTTTGAAGCCCCCTTGTATATGTGAATATATATACACCTATTTTTTTCTATTTTCTTTAAGTATTCAGAAGAATTTTCTGGATTTCAACTATTGAAATACAGATTTTTTTTAGTCCCCAGAAGGAAGGGATTTGAAGTTAGGATTTCTCTGAAATTCTTGACACAAGTAGAAGATGCACCCAGGGACTAGTTAGTCATTCTGAATGGCAGGGATGCAAACTAAATGAGAGACTGTCAGAAATACTGTAAAGAGGACCAGCAATGAGTTGCTGGAAGGTAGCCCCAGAATGCCTTGTTATACACAGGGACGGATCTTTGTACCCCAAATGCTCGAAGCACAGGTGAACAATAGCTACTCAAGTTATTTAAGCTTTAGGCTTGCTTTTCTCTCAGAAAATTGAGTAAAATCAAGTAACCCAAACACAAACTCAGTGCCATCTAACCAAGTCCAACTCATAACAACCCTACAGGCCAGGGTAGAACAGCCTGAGGGTGTTTCCAAGGTTGTAAATCTCTGTGGAAGCAGATTGCCACAACTTTCTCCCACGGTGTGGGGTGGATTCAAACCAACTGACCCTTTGCTTAGCTCAGTACTTCTGTGCTACCTAGGCTCCTCCAAACTCAAGGAGAGAGATCATATTTCACTTGTTACCTTTTAGAAAACAGTTGATAAGTAAATCATCTACCTTTGAAGAGCTTGGCTTAGAAATAAGACTATAGGTTCATTTCTGAAACCACCTTTTAGCCTTGATACTCAGCTTGCCAAAGGACTTGTCCAGTGTGTCATCCATTTTTAGTGTGTGGGCTCGCCTTCTGCTTAGTAATGTTGGGAACCTGTGTTTATCAGGGAGAAGCACTGGTTATGAGTTGGGCTGCTACTCACAAGGTCCAAAGTTCAAAATCACCCAACTCCTCTGCAGGGGAAAGGTGGGGCTTTCTATTCCCGCAAACAGTTTCAGTCTCAGGAAACTCTCAGGGGCAGGGTCCACCTGCCCTGTAGGGTCACTATGAGTCAGCATCAACTTGCTGGCAGTGAGTTTGATTTGGTTTGGTGGCTAGCCTATTTATCATGTGCCCTTGCTTCATTCTTTTGTGGTGAGTTGGGTTGACCCTAAGTAAACTGGCTCAACGTAAGATTTCTCTGTGATCAAAACTCTCTAAGACTCATTTAAAAGTTGGATTTCAAAGAAATCAGAAGAGCTATGAAAAGGTTAGTTTTGGGGTTTTTTAAAATCATTTTATTGGGGGCTCATACAACTAACTCATCACAATCCATACATATATCAGTTGTGTAAAGCACATTTGCACATTCGTTGTGAAAGGTTAGTTTTTTGACGGCCACATCCTGGTGACTGTCACCCCAGGAAGTGCACATTGAATGAATTTTACCTCTTCCTCCCTTCAGTAAAGAGTTATCTTTTCAGAATCTGTTGGATGTTATTTGGAATTTTAGAGCTTAATCACACAGATTTCACAATGTTGGCTTTAAACACAGCCAACTAAGTATGCAGGCTTGCCTGAACTGGAATTCTAGATTTATTGGATGGGAATCCAAACACATTTTGAGTCAACATTGGCTTCTCTGAAGGTTTTTGATGTTATGAATAGGATTTGAACTTTTTAAAAGAAAATGCTTGTTTGAGAAAATCTGGGATTACCTTTGTCTTTGATTTCATATTGTCAGTCAGTGTGTTCATGATTGTTCATAGAAACCTAGAAACGGCCTTTCTGTAACTTGAGGGGTTCAGCGGAAGCCACTTGAAGATGCTGAGCAAAGCCCCCAGTGACGGTGACGGGGCAGCATGTTTTTCAGGGTTTCTCTCTTTTCTCAGGCTTCAGTGTGTTTCCGTGTGATTCAGTCAGCGAAGTGAAGTGAAACTAGAAATTTGAGTCATGGATCTGTTGCCTTCTGGAGCTGTCTGATTTTCATTCAGCTGCAGTCTCTTTAGTGTGTTAGTGAGGCTAATGTCGTTGGACAGTTTGGGTCCTAAACCTTTCTAGTGGTGATAAATCGTGTTCTGCGCCGCTGCGGTCTGTCCCGTAGGTCCCCTAGCAGAGTTCAGTTGGGGTTGGGTAATGACCGTATTGCCCTTTGCTCTCATTCCTAACACTCAGTGACTGCTCATTGATGTTGCAGTGAGGCTCTCCCTTGGACCTTGCCCATTCTTTACACATCGGTAAATACTCCCGTGCTAATGCAGGAGGCAGCTAGCATCTCTGCCGATCCGCTTATTAATACGCAGCAGTGTAGTGTTCCTTCTCTCTTGACTGGGAACTATGTAGTAGTCCTTAGCAAGGGCTCAAGCAATTACAAACCCATCTCTCCTGAGCTTTCACTTGCTCTGACTTCTTTGGCACATGGAGTGGGCTGTATGAGACCGTAGGCTCTGGTAGTTGCTGCTGTCCGTTGTGGCTCTGTCAGCAGCATTCAGGAAGATGTTCAAGACACTTGCTACGTTCTCAGCCCCCTCCTCATTATCAGGCTTACATCTAGCCAATTTACTTGTGATGAGTGTATTCCATTGCAGAGCCTTTTAAAAACTAGCACATGGCTAGTTTTAGTTATCTTATGACTAAGATCTGTCTACCCATACCGGATTCATCCAGTTGCAGTGGTTGGACTCTTTTTGGTAAAGCTGATTTTATAATCTATAGCAGGAGCCCTTCCTACTTTCTGGATTTGTGATGTTATTTGCAAGGAGCCCTGTTGGCGCTGCTGGCTAGGCAATGAGCTGCAAATTGCAAGGTCAAGGTTCAAACCCACCAGTCTCTCCTTCAGAGAAAAGTGAGGCTGTCTGCTCCTGTAAAGACTTAAAACCTTGGGCACGTATGTAAGTTCACCTATGAGTTGGAATCTATTCAATAGCGGTGGGTTTGGGACAGTTGGTACTTTCTGTTTACTTTCTGTATAATTTCTTGACTTCCTTCCTAAAGCTCAAGGTGATCTCTTAGCCTTTTCTGTGCATCCTTATTCCTGCAGGGGAATTGATATACCATGCTTGTTTAGCTGGCTGTGTTTGAAGGGTTAGATGCACAATCTAATTGCAGAGAGGCCAGGGTGAGTATTTAACCAGTACTCTGGGTTAACTTAAGGTTAAGTTCATGCACCAAAATGTTGACGTTTACATTTTTCACTTTTAGTGTGCCTGTCTGTGCCTGTTGGAACTTCAGTTTTTATAAAGAAGAAAACAGATCTTTTTTCTCTTTTTAGTGATAAGCATATTCAGATCGTTGTTAGTTTCAGTCAAACTCATGGCCACCCCATGTGTGCACAGTAGGACAGTGCCATAGGGTTTTCAAGGCTGTGACCTTTTGGAAGCAAATCATCTGGATTATATTCTAAGGCCTCTGGGTAGCTGAACTCCTAACCTTTCAACCAGTAGGTGCTTCTTACTCATATCACACATGTGATACTTGGTTTTCACTTTACTTATTTTATTACATATTTTTAGATGGGACAAAATAAGTACTTACAATGACCTGTGAAATGTTATTTTTCACTTATTTATTGTAATCTCTATTGTGTGTGTGTGTGTGTGTGTGCATGAGTGCATGCAAGAAATGTGTGTGAGTTGAAAGTAGATTAAATATACAAATTGCCCTTCTGTTGGTTGATAAACTTGAATCCACTCTATACATATTTTATACTTAAATAATTTATGATCGGATTTTCTCTCCTCCCACTCAATGGCTCCTAAAATTATTTGCTATGGGATTGGAGGCTTTTTCCAGGAACTGCTTTTCCTGTATTTCAGGCTGCTTGATTCTTATGCCCCCTTTGAAAATGAAAGGTGTGGTGGGTTACTTGTCGGACTGTTAACCTCAAGGTCAGCAGTTTGAAACGACCAGTTGCTCCTCACAAGAAAGGTGAGTGATAGTCTTAGAAACCCACAGGGCTAGTTGTGCCCTGTCCTATAAGGCCGCTAGCAGTTGGAATTGACCATCCCCTCCCCCGAAGAGATAAACGCCCCTTATTTTATTGAAGGCTTATGAATGGTTATTCGATATGTATTGGTGGCCCCCTAGAATCTTGACTTTTTAGATGTTATTGTGCAATTATTTGGTGGTCTTAAAACTCACTCACTGCCATCGAGTCAAGTCCAACTTATAGCGACCCTACAGGACAGGATAGAAATGCCCCCATGGGTTTCTGAGACTGCAAATCTATATGAGTGTAGAAAGCCTCATCTATCTCCTGCTGGTGATTTCAAACTGTTGACTTCGAAGTTCCGCCCAAGTGTAACCTACTACTCCACCAGAACTCCTTACTCTTTTTACTTGGTGATCTAGAAATGGTGGGGTGGGGGAGGGGGGGAGCTTCATTAGAGGACAACTAATTTCCATTTTTCTCTACAACAAAAATTCCTTTTCATTTGTCATCTTTAGATTTTAGCTGCATTTTTGTTTTATTGCTCCTCGATGATGTCTGTCCTATTGCACACAATAAAGGAAGGGTGATTGAGAAGAGCTGAGATTAAAATCCCCACTTATTGAAACGCCACTGGCTAAATACCCTGGTATTTCTCTTTGTGGAAAGTAAGCGGGAGTAAATGAACAAGGCTGTCTGACATGCATGCCAGTGAGTGTTGCCAAGTGATGTGCTGACAGCTGGGCCTGACAATGATCGCTCACCACTGACCACCCATTTCTCATCCCCTCCTCCTTTGTGTCCCCCTACCCAACAACACTTTGACACTCACTCCCCACAAGTCTCTTGCTGTTTTCGTAGAGGACTAGTTCAGTACTGAGCACGAATGTTCAAATTGAACCACGACAGTATCTCTTTTATTTTGAACTTTTTCAGTTTTTAAAAACAATTGTTTTTAGTTATCTTCGTGCTCTGAATCACCACCCCTTAGGAAGAGGTGATCTTGCAAGCAGCATCTCATGCAGAAGACACACTTGAGGCCCACAGCTTCAGACAGGACAATGGGGCATTGATCAGGTCAGCTATATGCTTGGGACTTGTCAGTTTCTCTGTCCCTTCATTGTTTGATTTTCAGTTCCTTGTCTCTGTGTTTCAATAGAGTTTTGTTTACATCCTGTGTAATCTTACAGGGCAAAGTCGGCTTTTGATTTGTGCTCATGCACAGCCATCACAGGCATGGAATTTGGTAGCACATTTGCTTATTGTGGAGGGGTGTGTGTAGGCTCTTCTAGCTCTTTCCATTAATTGCAGACTGAAAAAACTAACAAAAAACTTTGCTTTGATTTTGCTTTACTTCTGTCAATGAAACCCCCTTTCCCTAAGACTGTAAAGGCCTTTCTTTGTAAAGGAGAGATAGGAGACATTTGTGTGTGGGGGCGACTTTAGACCAATAAGCCTATGTATGCCCTTTTGAAATACTAGAAATCTGCTAATTGATTGATTCACGCAATTGCTGGAGAGCTCGTTTCCTTTGAATATATGTATATTTAAATGACCTTGTTTGCATATTGTGTTTCCCCCTTTATTTATTTTTAAATGGGAAACCTCAAAGCATTGTTAGGTGTTGTTGAGTCAGCTCTGACTCCTAGCGACCCTGTGTGCTTGCTGGCTTGCCTGTTGTGATGCTGGAAGTGATGCCACTAGTGTTTTAAATAGCAGGGACACCTAGGCTGGGCAGGTTTCATCTCAAATCGTTAGAAAAGCAAAAAGGAAACGTTTGTAGAAAAATTCCGTTATATTTAAATTTAATTTTCTGTACCATCCGCACAATTGTTGCGATATTGGAGCCCACCGTTGCGCCCATTGTGCCAGTCTGTCTTGTTAAGGGTCTTCTTGTTTGGGTTTTTGCTGACCTTGTGTATTACCAGGCATCATGTTCTGCAGGGATTGGCCCTTTCTAATAACATGTTCATTCTTCTTGCAGTTCTGCTGTATTCCGTACTGCTTGCTGGCTTGCCTGTTGTGATGCTGGAAGTGATGCCACTAGTGTTTTAAATAGCAGGGACACCTAGGCTGGGCAGGTTTCATCTCAAATCGTTAGAAAAGCAAAAAGGAAACGTTTGTAGAAAAATTCCGTTATATTTAAATTTAATTTTCTTTAAACAACTTTTTGAAGCTTTATACAATGCTATCCATGTATTTTGGAGACCAATTATAATGTATGCATTTTACATAACATTTCAAGTATAAATCAATAACTTGGACTTAGATGTTTTATGCCTCATGATTGAATTTCGTTTTTAAAAATTGCAGAATTTAGTATTTCCTGGGTAGTAGAACTAAACTCACATGACACATTTTTAAATAGTTTCTTGGAAACCTTGCTTTATTTTTCAGAATAATCTGTTCCTTATCAGAGACATCAATTATTAAACATGGTTCAATGTATTTTAGCATGCAAAATAACATTACATAAGAGAACATTCACTCTTTTATAAGTACGTATTTATAGAGGTCTTCTTTAAATGCATTAATATTTGGGTTTTACTTTAAATATTGACATTAAGGATCAATATTTAGTCCTTTGACTTTCTATAGTTAGCTTTCTTCTCTGAAATTGAAATGAAACTATTTTAAAAGATTTTTTGTGCGTTCTGACTTGATTTTTAAAAGTCAAACTTACATTCAGATTTTTTGTATTTTTTCTTTTTACAGTGCTTTTAAGAAAAACTATTGCTCGCTCATTATTTAGTGTTTTATGTTTTGTGTGTGTCTGTAAACCGAGGAAGGAGTGTCTGCCTCACTCTACATGAATATCTGATTCTAGTATCATGTTCACGAAAGGTTGCAATAATTTGGGAAATGCATTTGGAATAATGTAAAGTCTGGATGAGAAAGAAGGCAAAAAGATTGGTCGAATGCTTTGCTTTGGTATTGATAGGGTAGGAGTCCTCATAGCATAGTGGTTACTCACTGGGCTGCTAAGTGAAAAGTGGGCAGTTTGAAACCACCAGCCACTCCTCACAAGAAAGACAAAGCTCTTTGCACCTCTAAGGAACTGCAGTCTCCTTACCCTGTCTTGTAGGGTCACTATGAGTTGCCACCAACTGGATCAATGGCAGTGAGAGAGTGTTTCTGACCTACCTTATTCAGTTGAGATTCTATTATATAATTAGACTGCCTCCTCGCACTGCTTTACTTTTAGATGGTCTTCATATATGACTTCCAACTTATCGTACTTGATATTCTGATAAAAAAATGCTTCTGGAAGCTTCACTTGTTTTCTTCTGTGGCAACCTTCTTATTGAACCTTTTCTCTTCCATTAAGATTCCTCAATGGTCTATGACTCTTCTTAGTTTTGTTTAATTACTTAGTCTCCCTGCCTTTTGTTTCCCAGCGCTTCTATCCTTTGAAAAGAGCTCTGGTGGTACTGCAGGTTAAGCACTGGACGGTTAACCACAAGGCCAGTTGTTCAAACCAACCAATTGCTCTGTGGGGGAAAGATGATAGGTTGTGTGCTCCAATAAAGATTTACAAATCGCTGAAATCCTACATAGGGTCTGTGTGTGTGTGTATTCATAAATAAATACGATATATATATACAGACACATTTCATATTTATAAATATAACTTGGACAAGAATGCTTCCTGTACCCCCAGGGTTCCCCACATCCACCCTCCCTGCCAGCTTAAGAGTAAAGTCCGAAATAGAGGCATAACAGTAAATCTTCTGAAGAGCATGATTTCATTTTGGGAGTAAGCAACAATAACAAAAACAAACTCATTGCTATGAAGTCGATTAGAGTCCTAAAAATTTAGCTATTACACACATTTGTTATTTAGTCACACAGGTTTTTGAAAAACCATTACGCTTTAAGTTAAAAGTTAAATTGCATTTAGTATCCTAGACCAGACGCCCTCAAACTATGGCCTGCTGGGCGTTTTTGCCCCATTTGTTTTAGAGTCCGTCCCTCCAACGGGTTTGAGGGACAGTGAACTGGTCCCCTGTTTAAAAAGTTTGAGGACCCCTGCTCTAGACACTAGACATGTGGAATTTAAGATGAGTAAGAGTAAGAAAGATACACCATCAGCAGTGAATGAGGGTTTGAATATCTACATGTATGTGCAGTCATTTCCAGAGGCAGCACATGATCGAGACAGTGACATTGACTGCAGAAGTCCAAGCTGCGCTGATGGCATTTGCAAAAAAACAACCTCAGTCCTCACTGGAGTACCAAGTAAAATGGTTTACCACACTGGTGCAGCGCTGGAAGTACTCACGAGCCAATGCCAGTAATTTGGAAGATACCTAGCTGGCCGACTGACTTAAAGAGATGTGCATTTGTACCCATTCTACAGACAGGTGACCCAGTAGAATGTGGAAATGATCAAACTATATCATTAACATCACATTACAAGTAGATTTTCACTGAAGATAACTTAAAGCACATAGCAGTACTGTGACAAGGAGCTGTCAGAAATTCAGACCAAATTCAAGAGAGGATTTGGAACAAGAGCTATCTTTGGTGATCACAAATAGAATTTGGCTGAAAGCAGAGAAATGCAGAAAGATATTTACTTGTGTTTTATTGACTATGCAACGAGATCCGACTGCGTGAATCATGCATAACAAGCTAACATTGCAAAGAATGGGAATTCTAGGACACCTCATTGTGCTCATGTATAACCTATACTTAGACAAGAGGCTGTCATTCCAATAGAACAAGTGGATAGTGCATGGTTTTAAAGCAAGAAAGGTGTGTGTCAGGGTTGTACTTTTCCACTGTACTTATTCAATCTGTATGCCAAGCAAATAATCTGAGAAAGTGGACTACAAAAAGAAAAATATGGCCTCAAGATTGGAGAAAGATTTGTGAATCAATCTGTAACATGCAGCTGACCCAACCTTGTTTGCTGAAAGTCAGGAGGATTTGAAGCACTTGCTGATGAAGATCAAGGATTGTGACCTTCAATATTGTATTGAAACTCAGTGTAAAGAAAACAAAAGAAAGCCCAACTGGCCTCAGGAGATAACATCATAATAAATGGAGGAAAGATTGAAGTTGTCAAAAATATCATCTTGGAGCCACCATCAACTCATATGGAAGCAGCAGTCGGGAGATCAAAGGGCAAATCTGTTGCAGAGAACCTGTTTGCAGTGTTAAAGAACAGGCATGTCACGTTTTATTAGGGGCTCATACAACTCTCACCACACTCTATACATGCATCAATTGTATAAAGCACATCTGTACATTCATTGCCCTCATCCTTCTCAAAACATTTGCTCTCCACCTAAGTCCCTGGCATCAGCTCCTCATTTTCTCCACTCCCTCATGAACCCTTGATAATTTATAAATTATTATTTTGTCATATCTTGCACTGTCTGACGTCTCCCTTCACCCACTTTTCTGTTGTCCATTCCCCAGGGAGGAGGTCACATGTAGATCCTTGTAATCGGCTCCCCCTTTCCAATCCACCATCCCTCTATGTTCCCAGTATCGCCACTCACATCACTGGTCCTGAAGGGATCATCCGCCCTGGATTCCGTGTTTCCAGTTCTCAGATGTACCAGTGTACATCCTATGGTCTAGTCAGACTTGCAAGGTCGGATTCGGATCATGACAGTGAGGGGGGGGGGGGGAGGAAGCATTTAGGAACTAGAGGAAAGTTGTATGTTTCATCGTTGTCACATCACACCTTGACTGGCTTGTCTCCTCTCCAGACCCTTCTGCAAGGGGATGCCCAGTGGTCTACAAGTGGGCTTTGGGTCTCCACTCGGTACTCCCCCCACTCATTCACTATGATAAGATTTTTTGTTCTGATGTCCCTTCGACACCTCGTGATCGCACACCAAGCCAGGGTATTTTCAGTTGCCTCAATATGCAAGTGAAAGTTGGGACAGTTGAGTAAGGAAGACTGGCGAGAAGCTGAATACAACAGAGTGCCCGAAGAGCACCCACCCACCCACCGTCTGCCTTGGAGGAAGTACGGCCAGAATGCTCTTAGAAGTGAGGACACTGAGACAAGCTCAGCCTTTGCACATGCTAGGAGGAGGGGCCAGGCCCTGGAAAAAGACCTCCTGTTTGGTAAAGTAGAGGGTCGATGAAAAAGAGGAAGATATTCAACATTGTGTGTTAAGTAGTGACTGCAACAATGTGTTCGAAGGTAACAATTTGAGGATCGCACAACTATTTTACCTAGGGTTACTATGAATGGGAACCCACTCTGGTGGTGCAGTGGTTACAGCACTCTGCTGCCAATTAATTTATTTCAAAGTCATTTGATTGGGGGCTCATACAATTCTTATCACAGTCCATACATCCATCCATTGTATGTCAAGCACATTTGTACATCTGTTGCCCTCATCATTCTCAAAACATGCTTTCAACTGCGCCCCTGGTATCAGCTCCTCATTTTTGCCCCTCCCTCCCCACTCCCTTTCCCTTATGAACCCCTGATAATTTATAAATTATTATTATTTTGTCATACGTTACACTGTCCGATTCTCCCTTCACCCACTCTTCTGTTGTCCATCCCTCAGGGAGGAGGTTATATATAGATTCTTATAATCGGTTCCCCCTTTCTACCCCACCTTCCCTCCACGCTCCCGGTATCACCACTCTCAGCACTGGTCCTGAAGGGATCATCTGTCCTGGATTCCCTGTGTTTCCAGTTCCTATCTGTACCAGTGTACATCCTCTGGTCTAGCTGGATTTGTAAGGTAGAATTGGGATCATGATAGTTGGGTGAGGAAGAATTTAAGAACTAGAGGAAAGTTGTGTGTTTCATCGGTGCTATACTGCACCCTGACTGGCTTGTCTCCTCCCTGTGACTCTTCTGTAAGGGGATGTCCAGTTGCCTACAGATGGGCTTTGGGTCCCCAATCTGCACTCCCCCTCATTAACAATGATATGATTTTTTGTTCTTTGATGCCTGATACCTGATCCCTTTGGCACCTCGTGATCACACAAGTTGGTGTGTTTCGTCCATGTGGGCTTTGTTGCTTCTGAGCTAGATGGCCGCTTGTTTACCTTCAAGCCTGTAAGACCCTAGATGCTATCTATATCTTTTGATAGCCGGGCACCATCAGCTTTCTTCACCACATTTGCTTATGCACACATTTGTGTTCAGCGATCGTTATCGGGAAGGTGGGCACACAGTGATATGATTTTTTTGTTCTTTGATGCCACTGCTCACTAATTTGAACCCACCACCCAATCCACTCCTTTAGGAAAAGATGTGGAAACCTGCTGTATGAGAATTTATAGTCTGAGAACCTCAGGGGTAATTTTGTGTCCGGTAGGACCAGTATGAGGTAGAATCAAAGTAATACTGGGTTTGATACATTATCCCTGCAGTTTGAACCCATGAGTTACTCCATGGAAGTATAGCAACACCTGTAAACTTCTACAGCCTTGGAAAAACCCTAAAAGGGTTACTTACTGCACATCAGAGTCAACTTGCCAGCTGTCATGTTTCGATCCAGAACCCCTTCGTACTCAATTTTAACTATGTGGATGCACTATGCTGCTAAAATGAAATTAAGCATAAGGAAAAGATACACATCATATTTTCTCTTCTTAGATGGGGGAAAAGGGCTGTCTGTATTTCATATGGACTGTTCATGAGCAAATACTGCCTTAGGGAGTGTTTCGGAGCATTAGATACGTTTTCTGAGCAAAGATCAGCCTAATATGCATTCTGTGAAGCCTTTATCAAAATTGTGGAGCAAGAAGAGCAGACTCGGTTTTTCCTGGGTGGAACATAGATTGTGGAATCAGCTGCTTCTGCCCCAACTTCCATCTTGTTAGCAAATGTGTGGTATTATTCTAATCACGAAACCTCTCCAATATATGTTTTCCTCATCTACCAGATTCTAGGGAAGAAATAGAGTTGGTAACAATAGTTCTCCATCTTACACCGCTATGATGATGGCAATTTAGTGAGAAGAGCCACCGAGTACTATGTCTGACTTGTAATAATTGCTCATAAAAGCCAATTATTACTGGAATATTCACATGGATACAAGCAAAATATATGTATATGTGTATGTGTGTGTGTATATGTATATGAGGGGACTTTTAAAAAGTTCTTGGGAAAGAGGTGTGAAAAGATAAGAGAGTTTTTCCATGAACTTTTCAAACCCACCTCACAGTAGGATGTCCTGAGCTGTGGTGTCAACCACCAGAAGGAAAATTTGATGCCAGAGAGCCTCTTATTAACATTTCCCAGTGCCTATTTATTGCTTTACCTGGCTCTGAGAAGCCATGCAGAGAATTAGTGAATGAATGTTGTTTCTTTTCCAGAATATTTTAGCTCTAGAATTCTGATAATTAAAGAACATGTGTGTTTGTGTATAAATATCTAGGAGTGGAGTTTTTACAAACTTAAAATGTTGTCTTTTAATTACAGGCATCGATCAAAACTTAAAATGTTGTCTTTTAATTACAGGCATCGATCAGCAAGGTAAAAGTAACAGAACCATGGCTCAGTTCCCAACACCTTTTGGTGGTAAGTTAAAAAAATTATTTCTGGACCAGTGTATTTTGGGAGCATATTAAAAAAATTAAAAAAAGCATGACAAATTTCAAATACTCACGGGAAAGTATAAACAACCCACATGTCGCCATCTAGTTCCAATAATTACCAACTTATCCGCATTCTTCTGAAGCCATTCCCAATTATTTCATTTCATCCCATAAATTATTAAGTGTTTTGAAAAGATAACTGTTTTACAACCTAACTGCAATACCTTTGTCACACCTATAAACGTTTGCAGTAATTATTTATAATTGCTAACTCTTTGGTCAGTATTGGTTCCCTTCATAGTTTCAGACAACTTGTTTTGGGAGTGATGGGTTTGTTCAAGTGAGAATCCAAGCCAGAGGCATACATTGCTATCAGTTACTTGTCTCCAGGCTCCTAGTCCGTAAGCTCCTTCCTCCTCCACCCTTGTCTGTTCTTTGCAATTTGTCATTTAAATGACACATTTATCCAAAGCTTGGATTGGAAGCATGACTTCTAAAATTTTCAATAAATCTTTTCAAGCCATATCCACCTGAGTTTAATGTGTTTCCCAGGTAGTCTTTCCAAATATTATTAGGAAATTGTTAGCTTGTTGCGTTCTTGCTGCATATTTTAAAGGAAGAGAGCATACCTTGTTGATGTATTACTCTTGTCAGCTGTCTAATCTAGTTATCACAAAGAGAGGAAGGTGGCCCGAACCACCATTCTTTTCATTAAACCAGTGAAAGTCCCTGTGGGATTTTAGCACAGAAATGTGCAAACTCTTACCAATCATTGGAGAGTTACTCTGTGTCATTCTGTGTTTTGGATGTTTCCCCTTTAAATGATTGGACGATGTTTTACTCTGAGGTTTTTGGGGGCTGTTGTTCATAATTCCAGGAAATAATCTCCCCAGGGCAATAAAACTCCTAGACGCTGCAGGACACCAAGCAAGTCCAGCAAAGGAAGAGGTCATGCCTTGTTTCCAGCCCCAGTTCATTATCCCTATGTCTAACCAAGTGCCTGGCACATGCAAATCACCCCCTGACCACTTTTCACAAACTCTGTCATCATCCTGCAAGCACTATGGAAAGTGTGTGCCTGTGTTTGTTTGTTTTTTTTATTGTGTAATTCACCCTCTTTTGTGTGTGTTTATTTTGAATTGTAGGTAGCCTGGACATCTGGGCCATAACTGTAGAAGAAAGAGCAAAGCATGATCAACAGTTCCACAGTTTAAAGCCAATATCTGGATTTATTACTGGTAATAATTGAAGTTAACATGCTTATTTTGTTTTGTGGTGACTCATCAGTATGCAGGTATTTGTGGAAAATCTGTGCAAAGCTGGGGTGGGCAGATAGGATTCAGGGGACACTTTACCTGTCTTGTTTTTGCCCGGAGCCCATGCTTTCCCAGTTGTGCATTCCGACTGTTTACATTCCTTACTTGCTATCCAGCCCCTTGCTTCAGGCACATCTCTGGTGGGAACTGGTGAAGATCAAAGGACCACATTCTTGAAACACTATGGAATTAGACTGTGGCCTTTGAACTGAAATGGTTACTGAATTCCTGGTCTTGAACTGGTTTGGGAAACGGTTAAATAAATTAGCAGATTCTGAACTCTCCCCCCACCCTTTTTAAAAGTCTTTTTCCTATTGCTGTGTCACCAAAATTCCCTTTGCACTTTGCCTTTTCTGTTCTCTTTCCTGTTTGATTATTCAGGAATAAGCATGAGAACAAATAGGATATGGATTTCCTGAGGTTCTGGTTTCGTGTATATTTTGATGGCTCTCTTTAATTTGTTAACGCTTAAACTCCACTGCTGCTGATGCTTTTTAATCACTGTGACTTACCCAGAGTGTCTAGAACCTGAAGTGAACATGCATGTTGAGAATGTCAGCTTTCATAATTTCTATAAAGTAGAAGCAGTGAGTCCTCAGTTTCGTGAGCTTCCCGCAGTACTTTTCCATAATGGGGAGCTCTTAGCATCTGTATTAATAGCAGACTCGTCAACAGGGACAGTTTGTCCCCGCAAATGGTTGGCCCTTTTTTGAGAGGACTTTTGAAAGTTCCGTCCTAAAGTTGTTGCTGATGGGTTCATCCTACTTACAGACTGACCATTTGATTTGATCATGTATTCAATTCTGGGTTTACAGGCTCCCAGTCTCTTGTCTATGTGACTTTGGCAATGAGAGGATTTCTGTCAGCTGTTGTCTTCCTCTGAAACATTTTCCATTTAATTTACAGGTGATCAAGCTAGAAACTTTTTTTTTCAATCTGGGTTACCGCAACCTGTTTTAGCACAGATATGGTAAGTTGGAATTTTATATGATCAGAAAGTTTAATAGAAGATTTTCAATCCTATTTTGGAATATTATTCCTAGTGGTAAAGAGACACATATTTGTAGTTTCAAATACTGTATTATATCTTACCAGAGAATTCCTTCTAAAAAGTATCCTCTTAGTTTGGAACTTAGGAGCCCTGGTAGCGCAGTGGTTATGCTGCAGCTGCTAACTGAAAGGTGGACCAGTGTGCTCCCATCAGCCACTCCATGGGAGGAAGAGGTGGCAGTGTGTTCTGTGAAGATTTCTGGTCTAGGTGGCTGTATAAGGCACTCTGCTCTGTCTTATTACGGCCCTTGTGAATTGGAATTAACACATTGGTTTGTTTTGGTTTAGTTTGGTTTCGCTTTAATAAGGAACTAAAACAAACAAAACAAAAAAATTGTGAAGTTTGAAAGATGGCATTATGTCAAAAAGTGAGTTGAGAAATGTACATTTTGATAGTTTCTCGCCACCAGTTTGTTTGTAGCTTTCTCCGGGTCACCCAGACTCCTGGGTCTCTCACAGTTTTTGCTTCATACTTGAATCTCCCTGGGTCTGTTAGTGATGAGAGAAGAAAGAGCTGATATTAAGTACAATGTAGTACATGGTAAGCGCGGGATATTGCTGAATTATTTATCACACGTGGACAGCCAGTCTTGTGCAGACACCGGGGGGAGAGAGAATCAGTGTTAAAAGGTGGCCAACATAAGTTTGAGTTTATAGCCCTGGGTAGCCAGCTGAATTCTGCTGGACCCCAAGAAGCCACATTTCCCCACAGTATATGGTTCTAGAAATCAAAAGCTTCATTTCCCCGAGCTGTTAGGATTGTAGATGCAACTAGCTTGCAATTGTGAGCTACCTACACACCTGAGTTTCAATCCTGGCTTTGCTACTTTTTCATTTGGTGTGGGTATTTACCTTTTCTGACCTCAGTTTCCTAATTCAGAAAATGGGAATGCTTATTTCTGAAATAACTCTAAACGGTTATGTTTAGCGTAGGACCTGGCACACATTATTTTAAACAAACAGGCAAAACAGAAACCCAAATTTACTGCCATCAAGTCATTTCTGACTAATGGCGACTCTAGAGGACAGGGTAGAGCTGTACCTGTGGGTTTCCCAAACTGTACCTCTTTACAGGAGTAGAAACCTCATCTTTTTCCTGCAGAGCTGCTGGCTAATTCGACCCCCCGACTTCTGGGTTAGCAGCCAAGTGAGTAAGCACTATGCCACAAGGGCTTACGCATTATAGGACTGCAAAATAAACCCCCCAACGATGTCTGCTCTCCTCCCCAGGGACAGAATGATCCACGTGACAGAATTATCTAACTAATGATCCCTTAGAGGATCAGCCTGTTGATTTACAGTTTATATGGAAAATAGCAATGCTTGACACAGCTCCTTATTGCCTCCATGTCTGTACAGTGCAATCTAAGCTTTTTTGGTAAATTTAAGTTTCATCATTTAGAAAATCACTTAGAATCATATACTGTGTTCTAAAATAGCAAAACTTCATGAGAAATAGATATGCTTATATGTAAATGTGTACATATAAATTTACATATAGAGATGGATATATTCAAATTAAAGCTAAATGATACCAGCTTCCTGTGCTGTTTGGGATGGGCGTCTCTCTTTTTTCCTGGTTGTCAGCACATTGGCTGCCAGATTGTCTCCTTCAACTTATGCACCTTCTCCTATGATGCCATTCCTGTGGTAACGTCTCACCTGCTGTGAGACAGGAAAAGCAGATAGCAGAATATTTTTCTAGAGTTACATTTATCATAAGAGAAATGGTTCCAAGAGAGTCTGAGAGCAAGATGTCCCAGGAGGCCTCTGAGCACAGAAACACTGTGTGTTCATTAAGTGCTTGAGTTTCAATGCATTTGTTTTAAGTCACAGTGACATTTGCTATGTTCAGATAAAACTTTTTTGGCTCTGCATGCGGGCGTATGGTTGTGCTTCCCACCACTAGTCCAGATCACTCACTAGACCGCTCCTTTCCCAGGCATAACTCCCTTTACTAATTGTGCTGTCAGTTTGGGAGCGATCACAGCAGTCATGACTAAGAAAACCCCACTCCACACTCTTTATTCAGCACTTAAAAACTATGTATCAGATGGCTCCTGTAGGCTAGTTACTGCTCTAGGAGGTAGAGATGTAGCCGGAACACAGTCAGAATCTACATCGAAATCACAGTCTACACTAGCTGTATCAAACCGCTGTGTCACAGAAATTAGTGTTAAGGGGAAAAGAAATTACTCTAATGAACTTTCTTTTTCTCATTTAAGATGGTTATTCATTTTTGTAACTGTTACTGGTACACCAAACTTCGTTTTTGCCAATGTATTATTCACTGTAAAGTGAAAATTCTTTATTAGCAATAATGATGCACTGACAGCCTTCGGTTGAATGAAAAATGTTCGTTAAGTCTAATTTTTTTACTGACATTTTGCTAAATAGAATTTTTATTTGTTTTTATCATTAAGGGAGCAAGAAGAGCTCTAAGTATCTTTTTAAAAAGAAATGTTTTTGAATGGAAATCATTTGGTCTCTGAGTTGGAATTGACTCTGTGGCAGTAGGTTTGGTTTTGACCATTGAGTTGATTCCAACTCACAGTACTTTATAGGATGGAGTAGAACTTCCTTAAGGGGCTTCCAAAGCTGTGGTTCTCTACAGAAGTGGACCCTGCCTCTTTCTCCTGCAGAAAGGCTGATGGGTTCAAACGGTTTGATTAGTGGCTGAGGGCTTAACCACAGTCTCACCGTCGGTCCGGCCGTGAAATGGTAGAGTTCGCAGCATATGAGCCAGAGCTATGTTGTCTTCCTATGTTAGCTCGGACATGTTTTCATTTTGCAATCCTCAGCAGTTGATCTCAATATTTAAAAAATTTATAAGAAGGTTGATATTATTTAATCAAATGAAAATTTCTTCTTTCTCACTCATACCAATCTTTTGTTCTGATGTGGTTTCCTGGCAGGGCTCTGAGTAGAGAGAGGGCTAACATTAGCCATGAAGTGTTAGGTCGTGCTGTTGGCAGCCATCTGGGGGAAAGGAGAATTATGGAATGGGAAATGGGAACTATTTCCCTCTCAGCCTTGCCTTCTTTGCTCGGGACCTCAGTTCGGCTGATAGGGAGTATGAGTTAGAAACTGTCATAATGTTCCATGAAGAAAGTGTATATCTGTGAACTAACTTAGGAACTTTTGAACTTTCACCTATTAATACTTAGGGGACGCTCTAGCTAGCCAATCCAGCTTCCTTCAGAATACAATGGAACCTGAATTCTCAGAGGACAATTCAAACAGTGTGTGTGATGTTAAATTATAATAGCTGCCAAAGATGATACATCTTCCTAGAAATTGCTGTACTAATAAGGAACTGGAAGGAAACTGGCAAGCATCCTTTTGGCATTTTAAGTACTTTAAATGGCTTCAACATTGAGGGCAGTGATGGAAGGGAGGAAGAACGAGGGGACTGAAGGAGAGCTGGGAGGAATGTGGAAGAGAAGCTGGTGGGGAAAGAGGCCCGCTGAAGTCTTTGGAATTAGCAGTGGTTGTGGCCAAGAGTAGTAGGCCGTGCAGTTCCACAAGTATTAAAGGCAGGAGGCACAGTGTGAATGCTGACAGAATACTTACTGTGATCACTCATTGTCGGGGATCAGTTTTATTAAGCCAATCTGCAGAGTGCAAAGAGATGGATCCCCGTTGCCATCTTTTCTTCATTCTGCAAAATAATCTTTGGTGATACACTAGTCCTTGAGCCTCCAGAGACGCATCCCGGAAGAACCAAGGAGGCAAAGCTGGCCCTAGTGGGCTGTCCTCCGTTGGTTACCACACCAAGGAAAAGAGGTGCTTTCTTAGCAGATCTGCTTGAAAGATCACAGCCGCCTCGTTTCATTATTGTCATTTTGTTAGAAAATCAAGCCTCAGAAAGTTAGAAAAGGAAATAGTGGGTTAAAGATTAAAAAGCGACTAACACAAGAAGCTGGTGAGTAGGTGGGATTGATTGCCAACATAGTTAACCAACCAGAGAAAAAGGTGTTTGTGAAGGCAGCTCGTGATATGTGTCTGGAGCTTGGAAGGGTGGTATTGGTCTTGGTGTATAGAAGGTAATAGAAACTATGGGAGAGGGAAGTGGTGACAAGCACTCTCAGTTGAGTCTTTTAAAAACCTAATTTCTTAAGCGGCCATCTAGCTCAGAAGCAACAAAGCCCACATGGAAGAAGCACACCAGCCGGTGCGATCGAGGGGTCGAAGGATCAGGTATCAGGCATCATCAGAACAAAAAATCTTATCATTGTGAATGAAGGGGGGTAGTGTGGAACGGAGACCCAAAGCCCATTTGTAGACCACTGGATATCCCCTTACACAAGGGTCTCTGGGAGGAGATGAGCCAGTCAGTGTGTGAGGTAGCAACGATGAAACATACAACTTTCCTCTTAAATGCTTCCGCCCCTCCACCCCCCCACTATCATGATCCTAATTCTATTTTACAAATCTGACTAGACCAGTGGCTGTACACTGGTACAGATAGGAACTGGAAACACAGGGAATCCAGGGCAGATGATCCCTTCAGGACCAGTGGTGAGAGTGGCGATACTGGGCGGGTGGAGGGAGGGTGGGTTGGAAAAGGGGGAACCGATTAAAAGGATCTACATATAACCTCCTCCCGGAGGGACGGACAAGAGAAAAATGGGTGAAGGGTTACGTCAGGGCAAGATATAACAAAATAATAATTTATAAATTATCAAGGGTTAATGAAGGAGGGGGGAGCAGTGAGGGAGGGAAAAAAAGAGGACCTGAGGCCAGGGGCTTGGGTGGAGAGCGGAAGTTTTGAGAATGATGAGGGCAATGAATGTACAAATGTGCTTCACACAATTGATGTATGTATGGATTATGATAAGAGTTGTATGAGCCCCTAATAAAATGATTAAAAGTTTCTTTAATTTAAACAAACTTTATTTCTTTATGAATACGAACATTATTTTATTTTTAAAAATACGCTGTTATTGTACTTTGAGTGAAAGTTTACAGAGCAACTTAATTTTACCTGCAACAAGTTATGCTCTTTTTGTTCATTTGTTTCACATTGACTGCAATGAACAACAGTCTTCCTGCTGCTGCTTTGGTTTAGTTTAGTCCCAGTCTGCTTCAGGTGCTAGACTGCTTCAAGTTTCACATGCTGTCTGACACTTCATTTCTGTTTATCCATATTGGTGGCAGCTCTCCAGCAAGAACTAACTCAGACTCATGGCAGCTCTGCAGGACAAGGTAGAACGACCCCCGTCAGTTTCAGAAGCTGTACATTTTTATGGTGTAGACAGCCCCCTTTTCTGCGAAGCCGATACTGGTTTTAAACTTATGTTTGCAGCCCGACTCTCATAACCATTATACCACTAGGGCTTCTTGAAGTCGGGGGTCTTAGAACTTGCACAATGTCGCCTTATACGGACCCTGATACTGACGGGATGAGTGCCTGTGAAGTCTAGATTAATATACTGTTGCTCCAGCTTAGTGGGAGATGGGCAGCCAGTGCCTCAAGTTTATGGATAAGGTGGACTGCTAGAGAAATCTGCAGGCTTCAAGTCTGCGTCTGTGAGTGCGGTGGGAGCCAGAAGAGGCTAGGCTCTTGGCTTAGTCCTGCAATAGACACAGCCTAGCTGCACAATAGGCTCACTCACACTCATATCCACTACAGACAGTGAAGTTCAAAGCTGCTCTGTCATTCTCTTGTTTTAGGCTGAGGATATATATATATATACATATGCTATTATGTTCATTTGCTTTTGTCTTGATTAATTTTAGGGATCCCTCTTTATCTTTGTGGCTTTAATTCTAGTTTTGCTTTTTGAATGTTATAGGTTAATAAGATTCCAAAAGCCAGCACTTTACAAATTGTATCCCACAGAAGGCTCATTCTTAACTTTTCATTCTTTGACCCACTTATTGTATGTGCATATATATTTGAATTATTTTCTTATTTTAATGTTTGCATTTAAATTATTTCCTCTTCCTTCTTTCGGTAATGTGACCTCCTATAAACACTCTATTGTGCTTTGCCTTTTTCTTATAATAGCACATCGTGGAAATCACTCATATCAGTTCACAGAGATCTTTCTCAGCTTTTCTTTTTAGCAGTTACATGGTACTCCTTGTGGAAGATATGGCACAGAATGAGGGCCCGGCTAATTCTCAAGGTTTTGGCTGTGATGTGATGATGTGATAAGGAGTTATGTAGTGATCCCCCAAGATGAGATCTAATAAACCAAAACATGGATGAAGGTTGGAGATAGAAGACATAAAAGGAGAGACATAGGCTAAGAAAGACCCCCTCCCACTACGAAGAACCTGGAGTGGAGCACACCTTTGACCCAGGTATCCTGTGCTGTGAAACGCCTAAGCTGAGCTTAGGAGAAGATTGATACCAAGACACATGGAGCTCTCTAAGGAACGTTGGCTCACAGATGCTGAAAGGAAACAGGGACCCTCCCCAGAGCCGACGGAAAGAGAAGGCATTCCTGTCGAGCTGAATGTAGACTAGCCTCCTAAACTGCGAGAGAATTATTAAATACTTGTATTTACTGAAAGAGAGCAAGTTCTACTTCATAACAACATTTAATATATAGTGAAAATATATTTCAATTCAGTTAGAATAAAATGGATTCTTAATAAATGTTTCTGGGAAAGTTAGGTGTCTAACTGGAAGAAATATACATGAATCCTAGAATAACATCACACGCATGCACACACGGAAGTACAGTTGACTTAAGGATTAAAATGTAGTAAATATTAATCTTTGAAAGTTAAGATCAAAACGCACAAGATATATAATGAAAGAAATATTTTCTATACAAAATTTTGAATTTTTTATGAAGATAATACAAATAATACATTTTAAAAAATCTTTCAGTGATTGACAAACATCAGTGTATAGCATTCAAAAACTTATAAACCTTTCATATTTCAATGAAAATATTTTGTAAGCGTTTTGAAGAAAATAAATCTTCACATATAAGAAAGAAGTCTGAACATTTCTAATGCAGAAGAGATTAATTTGTGACTGTGCAGGGCTTTGATTTATATAATGTAGTTTTTGAGGAAAGGATATTTAAAAATTAATTTAACTTTGCTGTCTAGGTAATTCATCTCTTGGAATAATTAAATAAATCAATCTCACAATAGTTAATTATGAAGTTAAAGTTGCTTTGTACTAAGACTCTAGCAAATTAGCTCAAATCAGGCATTTTAAAGTATAAAAAATTACAACAGTTTCCTGAGAGGGAATTTGTTGGGTTTCTTTTTTAATCATTTTATTAGGGGCTCATACAACTCTTACCACAATCCATACATCCACCCATTGTGTCGAGCACATTTGTACATTTGTTGCCATCATCATTTTCAAAACATTTGCTTTCTCCTTGAGCCCTTGGTATTGGCTAATTTCCCCCCCTCCCTCCTGCACCCTCCCTTCCTCACCCTTGGTAATTTAAAAATTATTATTATTTTGTCATGTCTTATACTGTCTGATGTCTCCCTTCACCCACTTTTCTGTTGTCCATCCCCCTGGGAGGGGCTTATATGTAGATCCTTGTGATCGCTTCCCATTTTCCACCCCACCCTCCCACTATCACCCTCCCAGTATCACCACTCTCACCACTGGTCCTGAGGGGTTTATCTGTCCTGGATTCCCTGTGTTTCCAGTTCTTATCTGCACCAGTGTACATCCTCTGGTCTAGCCAGATTTTAAGGTAGAATTGAGATCATTATAGTGGGGTGTGGGGGGAGCATAAAGGAATTAGAGGAATGTTGTGAGTTTCCTTGGTGCTACGCTGCACCCTCATTGGCTTGTCATCTCCCCGCAACCCTTCTGTAAAGGGATGTCCAGTTGCCTACAGATGGGCTTTGGGTCTCCACTCTACACTCCCCCTCATTCACAGTGATACGATTTTTTTGTTCTTTAATGCCTGGTACTTGATCCCATCAACACCTCACGATCACACAGGCTGGTGAGCTATTTCCATGTGGGCTTTATTGCTTCTCAGCTAGGTGGCCGGTTGTTTATCTTCAAGTCTTTAAGACCCAAGATGCTATATCTTTTGATAACTGAGCACCATCAGCTTTCTTCACCACATTTGCTTATGTGCCCACTTTGTCTTCAGCGATTGTGTCTGGAAGGTGAGCATCATGGAATGCCAGTTTAATAGAACAAAGTATTCTTGCATTGAGGAAGTACTTTATGGAGGCCCAATGTCCATCTGCTACCTTAATATGAAACCTATTAATATATGCACATAAATATATTTCTCCATCATCATATATAAATTTGTTTACATATATACATGCCTGTATTTGGACCTCTGTAAATGCCCTTTTCCTCCTAATTCTTTCCTTTATTTCCTTTTTACTTTCCTTCTAAGAGGAAATTTTAAGAAAGTTATTATATTAGCTAACATAGTATTTTAAATATGTGTGTCTGCGGGTTTTAATATTCTGGAAAAATGTTGGGTAGTATTGTTTTGTTAACAGTTGTATTGACATGATTCAGGTTCAATTCAATGGTTGAATATATTAAAAAGAATTATGCAATCATTACCAAAGTTTTAGAACATTTTGTTCATTATTTTACCCATTATTATTAACTCCCCATTATCTCCCAAACTGCCCTGCCATTACCTTACTCAAACCAAACCAAACCGACTGTCACCCTGTCAATGCTGACTCACCGTGACCCTGCAGGTTTCCTAGACTGGAGTCTAACGCCTCATCTTTCTCTCGTATAACCTGAAGGTGCTCTTCATGTAGGTATTGTCTCTCCAGATTTACTTATCCTGAATTTCATATAAAGAAAATCATACAAAAACTCCAGCAAGCTCAACAAAATAGACCACAGAAATGCCTCAATTTGAGGGAAAGCACAAGATAATAGAAACTAGAACAAATTAAAAACGTGTTAAAAGGGAAACAAATGCACTTTAAGGGCAAGACTGTTTACACCCCTAGTGGGAGGGAATTCCTTGGAGACTTACTCTGAGGAAGGACCCTGCAAATGTACTCTGATCTTTCACTGTTCTCTGTAGCCTTCTGCAACCTGGGTGCCCAGAATTCAAGCTCTACTACAATTCCCTCCTCTGATCTGAGATTTTATTATTTATGATCCTTAGATCACACGGGCTCGTGTGACTCCTCTGTGTGAACTTCACCACATTTTGCTGTGGCTCCCATATCTTCAGTGATCACCTCATGAGGGCAAGTACTGTGCAGGGCCTCATCGTAAGAGCTAATTGTTTTCAGATTCAGATTTACGATTAATGTTTGTGCTCAAAATACATTTGTATACCGAAAATTTATACATCTGTGGTCCACTTTAGAGTCAGCATTATCAGCTTAATGAGAATTTAAGTAAATTCCATGAGCCATTTGGTAATTCTAATCTAGTATCATTAGCTTAGCCAATGGTAGATATTTTAACTTACTATGGAGAAAAGGAAAAGGAGACATCTAGGAAAGGTTTGTAGGCTAAAGGACACAGCATCTTCGCTGACACAGGTTAAAAACTTAGTAACTGAAAACTCTTTAAGAAACAGGGTTAGTTAGGAGGCAAAAATTTCAATAACGCTCATTCATTAAGGCAAAACTCTATCTGCAGGACTAAGATGTCACACACACACACACACACACAATGAAAACATGAAAACAAGAAGTATATTTAGTTGCCAGTCAATGGGCAAGCTCAAAAACGAGATGTGAACCAAAGTCCACTGATTTTCAAATCCCCGACTGTGGACTAGCAGTGCCTTGCTGGTTCTCGCACTAACGTATTGGAGCTGTACGTCCAAAGGCATCTTCCAGTTCCTTTCATCTGTATCAGCTGGGTTTAAGGTAAAGTCCATAGTGAAGTTTCCAAATCTAATTCTTGTAGGATCTATGAAGAATGCTGTCCACCTTGAAAAGCACGAGGACATGCGACAAAAGCAAAGCAAGTGTGAGATAGCAGGTTTGTTGTAGCCTTGCACCGTCAATTATTCGGCAACCAGAGCTGTAGTGGTTGTTTTTAACCAGCATAAAGCATCTTTTTTTGATGGCTCTTTCCACAGAGAATAATTTCCATTTTGAAGAAAAATTTATTGACTAACTAGCAATTCATGCTAGGAACTGCCATAATAAGAACTCACTAAATTGCATTTTTCCTTTTAAGGGAACACAATAGATCTTGGTGTGTTAAAGGGGTGTTATCACCTCATCTTTGGAACCTAGTGCACACCAAGAAAACAATCACTAAAACCAAAACAAAACCCATTGCCATGAAGTCTTTAAATTCAGTGCTTAGGCTCACCACTTGCTGACAAATCTAGGCCACATTTACATAAACCAACTGGACCCCCAATTTGCTATCCATGAAAGGGAAGTAGTACAGTAGCCATGTCATGGGATTGCTGTAAGAGATCAGACACAGCTCAACTTCATTGTTGCCATCTCTTAATGTTGACCTTGAATGAGAACCCGAGGCCTGAATGAATGCATGAGTGAAACAGTTTACTGCTAAGGTTCCCGGCTTTGGAGAAAGTTCATTCACCTCTTCAAAAATATAGACAAAAATCCACTATCCTAAACAAGCTTCTAGCCAGAACTGCAAGCCAATAAGGTAGATTTTGATTGCAGGTACAAACCATCTTGCTTATGTTTCTTCTTTGAGAGAGAAAAACTTTATATGAAAGCTCATTGCAAGTTTTCCATGGATCATTCGGGTACCATTTCAAATACTCCCTGCCAGTGAGTCCAGGCTCACTCGTAGTGACCCCCTGTGGGCTTCCAAGACTGTTTACCAGAGTAGAAAGTTCAGTCTTTCTCCTATGATGCTGCTGGTAGTTTTGAACTAATGGCCATTTGGATCACAGCCCAGTGCATAACCACTGCGCCACCAGGAGCTCCTGTACTTTCAAATAGCACATACATTTAGAAATTTACAGCACTGGTACAACTTCTCTAGGTCACACAATAAAATGAGGCACACGAATAGTGTGGTTTGCTTAAGCACAAGATTCTGGAGAAAGGCTTATTTTAAGACCTTTTATAGTATAGCATGGATCCCATATTTTTCTTACACACAGTGCCCACGTAAACAGCACACACATGCCTAGGTTAGACAAGAAACCAACACACAAGGGAGTTTCCCAGTTTGCAAAAGAATCCCACATAACACCTGTGTTACCTATTTTTAAAAATGCAGTAGTATGGTACAGTGTGGAAACTATAGTGAACCTCACAGGGGAACTAGGTTTTTGTGGTTTAATCCACACATCAGTCACCCTTTCAAAGCATACAGTTTACGGCTTTTTTTTTCCCTTTTCAGGATAACAGAGTTTTACAGCCATTAGTACTCTCTAATTTTACACCATTATTCCAAAAAGAAATCCTACATCAAACATTATTTAAAAATTAAAAAGTCCTATATCTAAATTGGGACTTTTGATGGCCAGAGACGAAATCCCCACACGTGAGACTGAAAGCTAAATTGTGTATCATAACAGGAAAGAGCCCTGGTAGTGCAGAGATTCAGCACTTGGCTGGTAAACAAAAGTTTGGCCTTTTGAGCCCACCCAGCAGCCTTTTGGGGAGAAGACCCAGTGAGCGGCTCCTGTAGGCACACAGCCTAGAAAGCCGCACGGAGCAGTTCTGTTCTGTCACACGGGCTTGCTTCCTGTGAATCATGACGGACACAGTGGCAACTAAACAATCAGGACGAGGAGCACATTCAAAGGTATTTCATGCTTATGTAAAATTTTGCCAAGGTTTCAGGTTAATCGAACGGTTTTGCTCTCCTCTGGAGCGAAGGGGCTGCTGCTTTTGTGCTTCTGTTGGTAGGAGTGGTGATTCTGGAATGGTTCTTTTATGGTCACAGCCTAAGTCCACGCTGTTGGTTTGCAGGGCGCTAGCTGACATGAATAATGATGGAAGAATGGATCAAGTGGAGTTTTCCATCGCCATGAAACTCATCAAACTGAAGCTACAAGGCTATCAGCTCCCCTCTGCACTTCCCCCTGTCATGAAACAGCAGCCAGTTGCTATTTCTACTGCACCAGCATTTGGTAAGTCTGAAAATGAATTGGTTACTATACTTCCTTGTATATTAAAAAAAGTACCCCTCCCCCCGCTAGTTTATATAACATTGTGAAAAGCGAGGTGGTAGATACGTCTGAACAAGGCTGCTGTGTGGGAGGGTAGTGCTGGAGAAAGGGGCATGCTCACATTCTAGCCCTCAGATGAAGGTGGTCCCCGTGACGTCAACGGGACACATCCTCTGTGCCAGAGGAACAAATGTGCAGCCTGCTGCTGCAGCTTCTGTTTTTCTGACTCTTACTGGTTTCTTGACCCTTCACATTGTTAGGAACTTCTCTATTTTCTATTTTCGTAGTATCTTTATTTCTCCTTGGGTATGTAATTGAATTTTGTCAGTCAGTGGGTTAAGGCAATTGATTGCATTAGAATTTGGTAGATATTAAAATACATTTTTATCCCAGTTAAAAGCCTTATGCTATAACAAATTGTTTCCATTAGGCATTCATAAAAATAAGTTCCTCGGTGATTGGGTGACTCCCTAAAGACACTGACAGATCTGATTTCTTCTACTTTGATCTTCAGTTGTTTTGATTGGTTTGAAGACTGTAGTGATCAACTTTAATATCTGATTCATTAGAAGGTTCTTAAACATTTTCCAACCAAACCCTCCACAATTATGGATAGGATGGCTTTCTTTCTCTTCATCGTGAGTGTGTGATGGCAGGCGATAGAGAGAAGGCATTTCTGGGCGATCAGCAGTCACACAGGTTGTCTCTCAGGCCGTTGATGCAAGGATGAGAGTAATCCGTGCCCAGGATTTACTTACTAGATGTACTATTAAAAAGGCAAGCTATCCATTGCCTCTCTTTTGATGAGGTTGAGCCACTCATTTTTGAAGGAAAAGGTACAGATTTGGGGAAGATTGTTTTAACAAGAGTTCAAAAGGTGGAAATAATCATTCATCTCGTTAGCCACGGAGAATCACCATATCTACAAAGAGACTGTTTTAAAGCCTTGTAAGTGCCATGTGTGCCCTTCGTAACCAGAAAGGTGCAGGTCTCAGGGGCAGGGGAAGCAGTGGGCTCCCCGAGAACAAGCGGATTGCAAAACAGAGAGCAGCTCTTCACGAGAGGTCAGCCCGGGTGTTTGAGAACTGCCACTGCCATGGGGAAGGGCATTCCAGCATGGAAGGATCTAGCATAAGTTTTCAAAACAGCCTCATCTCATCTCATTCTAGTATAAAGCCCCTCAAAATCAAAACAGAACACCAAACCCGATGAAACAAACTCCCTTCCTTCGAGTCAGTGCTGCCTCATATTTAGGACAGGGTAGAACTGCTCCTGTGGATTTCTGAGACTGTCACTCTTTACGGGACTAGAAAGCCCCGTCTTCCTCCCATAGCGCGGCTAACGGTTTCAAACTGCTGACCTTGTGGCTTGCAGCCTAAATAAAGTGAGACCACTATGCCACCAGTAAGATAGTCACATCATGAAAACCAGAAAAGATGGAAGCTGACAAGGATTTAATTGTGCTCGGGTCTGCAATCAACGCTGGGCTTGAGGAAGCTGCAGTCAGGAAATGAAATGACATATACGACATTAGGCAAATCTACTGCACCAGGCCTCGTGGAAGTGGTGAGAGCAAGGACGGCACTTTGAGGACTTAAGGTGTGCCTGACCCAAGCCGTGGCGTTTTCACTCACATCATATGTACATGAAAACCGGACAGTGGCTAAGAAGGACTGTAGCAGGACTATTACATATGGATTACAGTGTCCAGAAAGATTATTGAAAGAACCACAGACCACCAGAAGAACAAACAAATCTGTCTTGGAAAAAGTACAGCCAGAGTGCCCCTTTGAAGCCAGGACGGAAAACTTCGTCTCATGGATTTTGGATATATTATCAGGATAAACTAACTGGTCCTTAGAAAGGACCGTATTCATGGTAACGTGGGTCAGCATGAAAAAGGAAAACCCTCCAGATGAGCTGGATTGACATGGCTTCAACAATAGGCTCAACACAGCACCAGGCAGTATTTTGTTCTTTTGGACATTGAGTTGCTGTGAGTCGAAAATGACTTAATGGCACCTAACGGTAACAACATTGATGAGGACACAGAGCCCAAGGCAAAAGAAGGCCCAGACCAAAGTGAACCTGTGGGTCGCGGGGGCCGGATGATCGGTTCACAGAGGTCACCTAATTCCTAACAGTAGCAAAGTGACAGTTATGAAATGGCAACGAAAATAATTTTATGGTTGTGGGAGGGTCACCACCACATGAGGAACTGAATTAAAGGGTCATGGCAGTAGGATAGTTGAGAACCACTGCTCTAAAGAGAAAAACAGGAAGATTTTTTTAAATTAGGAAATAAAAAATGAAATAAGACCTAGAGAAAAAGGACATTTCAAAGAAGAGCCTATTTTGTAGCAGCCCCTGGAGAGACAGTGCAGCCACCAGGCAGCCAGGCTGTTGTGGACAGGGGGGCGATCTGCTGCCATAAAGATGATAGCCAGAGGAGCCCTCTGCCCAGTTTCATTTCCTCACAGATGGGTCATCACAGGCCTGAAGTGACTGGGTGATAGTAACCCATCAGTAGTAAGCTGTGGCCATCAGCACTAAGATGCATCTCAGTAAAGCACCACACTATTTGGGCATGTAGAAAAAGAAAGCATGTGACAGAAGAGAAGGAGAGGTAAATCGTCCCATACTTTTCGACAGTTCCACGCCAGCAGGAAGGAGAGTGAACATGTTTAGATTTCTCAAGGAAAGACAGTAGGAGCCAAAGATTCTGTACATAGAAAAATTGACTTTCAAGTATAATGGCCATAGACAAACTGTTACCTGCATGTAATGATGTTGTGCATACGAGCCCTTCTTGAGGAATCTACCACAGACCAAGTTTCTGATCATCTAAGCAAGTAGGGAAACATGGGCATAGATTGTTAGTGCGCACTAAATACACAGTTACCAAAGAACTTTGAGGCAGAATATATTTACCTATAAAACTAGTGTGTTAGTCCAGATAGACTAGAGAAGCAAATCCAGGGACACTCATGTATGTATAAGAAAGAGTTTCAATCAAAGAGTAATTGTATATTAAGAAAACATCCCAGCCCAGTCCAGTTCAAGTCCATAAGCCTAATATTAGGCTATATGTATGATACCAGTCCATAATTTCCTCTTGAGACACATGTAACACATACAATGATGCTTAATGCAGGAAGATCACAGGCCAGTGGGTGGAAAGTCTTGTGGATCCAGTGGTGATAGAAACGTCTCAGTACTGGAGTTGGTTTCCATGTGACTCCAGCTTCAGGGCTCTGGCTGCCATCAGCTTAGCTCCATGTTGCTTATCAAGAAAGTCAAGCAAGTTATGAGGTAAAGGGCATTTATTGAGGTCTAAATAAAGGCATGTACATATGCAAATATATTTATATATGAGGATGGGGAAATAGATCTATGTGCATATATTTATAGGTTTAGTATTAAGGTAGCAGAAGGACATTGGGTCAGTATTCAAGTACTCCCTCAATTCAAGAATACTTTCTTCTATTAAATTGGCATTCTATGATGCTCACCTTCCCGACACAACCGCTGAAGACAAAGCAGGTGAATAAGCAAATGTGGTGAAGAAAGCTGATGGTGCCAGGCTATCAAAAGATATAGCATCTGGGTCCTAAGGACTTGAAGGTAAACAAGCGGCCATCTAGCTCAGAAGCAACAAAGCCCACATGGAAGAAGCACACCAGCCTGTGTGATCACAAGGTTACGAAGGGCATCATCAGAACAAAAAAGCATATTAGAGAGACTGAGGTGGGGAGTGCGGAGTGGAGACCCAAAGCCCATTTGTAGGCCACTGGACATCCCCTTGCAGAAGGGTCTCCGGGAGGAGATGTGCCAGTCAGGGTGTAATGTAGCAATGATGAACAAATGCTTCCTCCTACCCCACTATTATGATCCCAATTCTACCTTGCAAGTCTGCTAGACCAGAGGATGTGCATTGGTACAGATAGGAACTGGAAATGCAGGGAATCCAGGGCAGATGATCCCTTCAGGACCAGTAGTGAGAGTGGCCATACCAGGAGGGTAGAGGGAGGGTGGGTTGGAAAGGGGGAACCGATTACAAGGATCTACATGTGACCTCATTCCTGGGGGATGGACATCAGAAAAGTGGGTGAAGGGAGACGTCGGACAGTGCAAGATACGACAAAATAATAATTTATAAATGATCAAGGGTTCATGAGGGAGGGGGGAGCGGTGAGGAAGGGGAAAGATGAGGAGCTGATGCCAGGGGCTTAGGTAGAGAGCAAATCTTTTGAGAATGATGAGGGCAATGAATATACAGATGACCTTTACACAATTGATGTATGTATGGATTGCGATAAGAGTTGTATGAGCCCCTAATAAAACGATTGAAAAAAAAAAAAGCAGCACCTCCTAGGGCAAAAATAAAATGTAAAAAAAAAAAAAAAAGTCAAACAGAGAGAGTGTGTGTGCCACCTGAAAACAGTTCCCAGAATCCTCACGAGAAGATCGTGCCCACAAGGAAGGATCAATCAGGCTGATTGACAGGCTAGACTGCACCCCTTCCCTCAAGTTGACAGGAGATTATGTAACTGCCACAACTAGAGTCAGTGTAAGTCAGAATCAACTCTATGGCAGTGAGATGTTGGTTTTTCTTAAACTTGTCTTTAAAATATAATTAAGACTATTGGAGCTTTCAGACTCAATGAAGATTATAATTCCTATAAGCTCTGACAGTATGGATGTAATAAATCTGTTAAATATATTGAGGGTAAGGAAAAATTTGTATTAAATGAAGTTATTAAATATTTCACAAATCATATTGGTGATACTAGCATTGTTATTCAGAAACTTTTGTCTCTGTAATCTATTATTAGAAACAAAGGGGTAATTAAAGAGTGTTTTATTTCCATCCTCTCCTGTATCCTTGGACATCTGGATTCCACGGTAGACGAAAGGAGATAATGTAATCCCATGGCTGTGTGTCATTTCAGACTTGTGATGATCCCATATATTACAGAAATGTTAACAAGCCCTGAAAACTTAGGGGCAGACTTTAAAATGACCTGTGTGTTAAACACATTCCTGTACTGACCTACATGTTGATTGGCAGAGGAAGGAAGCCTTACTGAGTTCACCATGACCTCAGTCTAGTAGTTGGTTGAGCAACAATTTTACGCAGCCGCCAGGAAACCTGGTTTAAAAATGAAAACAAGACAGACTTCTCTTTCAGATGTAGCCTAGGCAAGTTACTAAAGAAAGAAAAAATAGCTTTCAGGAGGTATTAAATCATAGCCAGTGTTACTGAAATATAAAGTCTAAAATATTCATTTTTCACCTACAAATTATAAGCTATTCAAAGAAACAGGAAACTATGACCCATATTGAAGAAAAGGAAAGTAAGAAAATGCTAGAAACTGCGTCTGAGCCACACACTAGCTTTAAAAGACAAGGCTTTAAGGTAGAAATCAAGCGATGTTCAGAGGATCGAAGGAAGCGTGTTTAAAGACATGCAGAGACCCTGAGCGCATGGATTTCTCTGTATTTGATTGTTTCCAGTTCTTTTCATTTACTAGACTTACTGGTGCTCATCTTTGGCCAGGAAAATCTCTCTTCAGGTTGGATTTTAAGTCCTTCAGATGTGATCCGTGGTGTGATATTTGATAATTACAAAAACTATTGATTTGAAGCTGTATTTTTAATGAGAATATATTGCAGCCAGAAAATGATATTCTTTCACAATCCTGGCTTAATTACCACTGAATGTCCAAGTGTGATCTGAATTTAGATCTTTTGGGGATTTGTTTCCTCACAGGTATGGGAGGCATCGCCAGCATGCCACCCCTCACATCAGTTGCTCCAGTGCCAATGGGGTCCATTCCCGTGGTCGGGATGTCTCCACCCCTAGTTTCTTCTGTTCCTCCATCAGCAGTGGCTCCCCTGGCAAATGGGGCTCCTCCTGTCATACAGCCTCTGCCTGCATTTGCTCATCCTGGTATGTGACCTGCTGAGACCATAGACTGAGTTTTTATACATGTGGCTTTCAAACTAAATACGGTTTTATTTCATAGGGAAATTTCTATCTATTTAATCTTCTTGATCATCTACTTATTTTGTATCGTGAGAGTGGGGGGAGGTGGTGGGTCTACAAACTCAACCCAACCCCCCTGCTAGTGACTCAAGGCAACCTGATAGGTCAGGGTAGGACGGCTCCATGGGTTTTCCTAGGCTGCCATCTGTACAGAAGCCTACTGCCACAGCTCTCTCCATGGTGCCCTGGTGGATTTGGACTACCCGTCCTTTGGTAGCCGCCGAGTCCTTTCGCCATTGTGCCACTAGGAGCGGATAGCTGGAGCTCTGGGTACTGCTGCAGTTAAGATGCGCTCAACAGTCAAGAACATAGTTTCCTCTCCAAAGCTGCCTAAGAGTAACTGAAGTTTGGACCGTTTTTAAACATTCTTTTTATTATGTATTACTTATGTTCTTCAGCTGTTGAGGACTGCAAAGAAGCAAGCCAGTGATTTCTCTCACCCACTGCCATTGAGCCCATTCCAACTGATCGTGACCCTGTAGGCCAGCGTAGAACTGTCCCTGTGGTTTTGGAGACTGACTCTCTATGGGAGTAGCCGGCCTCACCTTTCTCCCCCGAGGAGCGGTTGGTGGTTTCCAACCGCTGACCTTGCTCCAGCCAGGTCACCAGGGCTTCAACCAGCGCTTCGGGAGAAGAATTATGTGAGGAGGGGAAAGAAAACAACCATGCATGTTTTCTTGGATTAAATCCAGTAGAACGGGGGTAAGGGAGTCTATTAAATAACTTATTGTGTTAAGGTAAATTTATTAAATGCTTAAATTGAAGGAAAGCCCTCAAAAGTTCCATTCTGAAGCTTTTACTTTTTTTTCAATCTTTTTCCTTTTAGTGAAAAGACAGCATGAATTTCAGATGTGGCTAGTTTAGTCTAAGAAAGCTTAAGGAATTTATATGAGCATGGAAATGATGACAAAATTTAATTTGGGTGTGTCTGAGAAGACATTAATGACATTTAGCGCTGTGTTTTAATCATTACTTTTGTGATTGTGGCCCCCTGGGCTTATTATATGTTAGCTTTAGCTTCTGGCCTACGACCCTCAATGCACCTGTTTCCCTCCATGAGAAGTTTGGTCACATGGCTGCAGGCCGATGGCAGCCGGGAAGTGTGTACAACTGCTTTTCCAGTAGAATCAGTGAATCCAGTCACTTCGGCCCTTGTTTTCTTTTGCCCCTGTTTTGCAACAGTGCCGGGAATGTGGCTGAGGTTCAGACACAAAGCTAACGAGCCTCGGTCAGAATCAGACCCCAGAGCTGACCCTCCGCAACATCACATGCTATTGGGCAAAGCTACAGCCTGTGTGATTTCTTGGCTCTTACATCTGGAACTAATACTTCTGTGGTGTTTTAAAGAAATGCCATCTTACAGGTTTAAGTTTACTTCTTTAACGATTAGGATAGGTTTTAAATAAAATATCATACTGAAAGGTTAATGACGTCTAAAACTTTATGGAAGCAGGCATTGCTACTTAAAATAGTAAGGTGTTTTTCAAGAGAACAACTTATCCAGGCACAGAGGAGCCCCTGGGGGAAGAACTCTGCTTTTTCAATCCAGGGTGGTAAGAACTGAAGGATTACTTTTTTTTTTTTAGAAGGATTACTTCTGCCTCAGGTTTGATGACTGAATTATAATTTCTATAGATTAAAGCATTTAGGACTAAAACTATCCAACGTGTGTTTGTTTCACAGCAGCCACATTGCCAAAGAGTTCTTCTTTTAGCAGATCTGGTCCAGGGTCCCAATTACATACTAAATTACAGAAGGCGCAATCCTTCGACGTGCCTAGGTAAGTCTGCTTGTTTCCAGGGGGAGGCGTGGCTAAAGCCATGAGCTGGCTGTGTTCATCTTTGTCGAATGCTAACAATACGTCATTTGGGTGATGTTGCTAGGTCTTACTATTTATTTGTTGCAAAGTTGATAGTAATCAAGGGCATGATTATTTCCTGTAAAATGTTTTCTTTTTTTTGGGGGGGGTTTGGATTTTTAGGAGCAGACCAAATAAGCAATAGTAAAACATGTTTTTAAATTGTGATACAGAGTCTCAGGATAGGAGAAAAACAATGAATGAAACATTGTGTATTGCCAGTCCCAAATTACTTTGTAAATATATTTTTGTATGAGATTGGGGCCACAGTTGTCCTTGTTTTAATTCTATGGTCTTGTTCTGTGTGGGTTATTAGTAAAACTATGTACAAAGACCAGTTTTCAATGAAATAAACTTTTTGGATTAGTAAACAGCTTAAGTTAATAAAAAATGTGACCTAATTTCTGGAATCTTCTTGCTCATATTTCAGCAAATTTTCTTTCCCCCTGAGTTTTTCCCCTGTCTGTCTCTCTCTGTCTGTGACTGTCTGTCTCTCTCTCTCTGTCTCTCTCTCCAAATGATGGTAGGTATAAATGAAGAAGAGTCCATCTTAAGAAATCTTTCTTTACTGAATCACATCATTTCCCTATTTTAAAACTTAGAAAAATGTGTTGAATATAATACAGACTCTCCTGGAAGCTTGAGAACCCAGGAGTGCTTGAACGTGGTGAGGGCAGTTTTCCCTTAGATAACTTTATAGCTCTGTGTTTTCATCTCTGTATCCTCACCTCTAAAAGAATGATTTAAAGAACACACATGAACAGAAGAACACAGTGCCAAATAGATAGGCATTATCTCATTTAATTTTGTCTTTTTCCCCATAAGGTAGCTCCACTGTTTTCTCACTGTTACGGATGATAAAGAAACGCAGAGACATTTAGTAACTTGCCCACGATAATGTGACTCCTGACTAACAGAGCAGAGTTGAACTGAGTACTTTCTGATTTTCAAGCATATCTCCTTAACCGTGAGCCACCTCATCTTAACTTTGCTCTACAGACTTGAGCTACCTGTGGTGCACAGGTATTTGTGTTTCACTCTGAAGATGCAGACACCACCCCACAGCCACCTGTGGAGCACATCTTTCCTCCATGGAGGAGGAAACAAGCCCGAGAAGTCCCATTTCTCCCCTGTGACTTGCCCCTGGTTTAGAGAAGTTGAGCTTTAAGCTCAGATGATCCATCACGAATTTTCATATATTTAGTCTTTTTCACTCTACAGTACAGAAGGTTTGAAATTTTCCCCCCTGACTCATTCAGAAGGGATTTTGACTTCTGTCTTTATGACTCTAAAATGAGTTAATAAGCGTGATTGCAATTAGGCCATTTAAACACACACACACACACACACACACCACCACCACCACCACCACCACCACCACCACCACCACCACCACCACCACCACCTACCCTCTTTCAATACCAGTACATTTAAGTTCCTGTCAAATGGATGTGATGTAGCATGTAACTTTGGTTCCACATCATGACTGAGTTTTCAGTGTTTAGATTCTCAGGGCTTTGGCCCCATACTCAGACTTGCTCAGTGTAATCTGGGACAGCTTCTGGGTGTAACACCCCTGCTTCCCCGGAGTGCAGTAGAAAGATAGTGTCTTGACAAGTAGGCAAGAGTCAGGACTAGAAAACATTACTTTAAAATGAGAGAGCTGTTGCAGAAGTACTCACAGAGTCGGCCTTGGTAAGTGTTTTTAACTCAGGACACCAGCTACTGTTCTCTGTTAACTTTGGGACCATTTGAAAATTATCCTGACGAAGGAGCTGCATCGAACGTATGGTCAGATGAGGAAAAGGTCTGCCCAGAATTGGAAATTGTAAGGCTTGAAAAAGATCAGAAAGATTAGTATATATAATTTTTTAGAGGGTTTTTGAAACTGCTATTCTTTATGAAGTGTTGTAAGATAATGTAAATTGGGAGGTTATATGGGGGGCTTCAAAAAACTCATGGAAAAATGGAATCAAGAGATAATGGAGTTTTTCCACCAATTTTGTGGAGCCGAGAGAGAGAGAGAGAGAGAGAGAGAGAGAGAGAGAGAGAGAGAGAGAACACTACTCTTTGGGGTGGGGATGTGATGTATATAATCAATTTATGTTGAAAATTTTGCTCTAATATATGAAATAGGTTTGTCTTTTAATTGAAAGGGAAAAGGTTGCCAGTGGGCTGTACAATCATCTGCCTGACGTGGAATGCCATTTTTGTTCTCAGCTCTGCTGCTGTTTTATATCACCCAAATTAGCCATCAGGTTCCACTGTCACTTGTGGACAATGTCTTCGGAGGAACTAGCCACTAAGTCTGTCTAGACCCACACTGTCTGCCTGCAGGGGTTTCCTGGGTCAGGACTGCGGCTCACTGGCAGGGATGGAGCTGTAGGCCAGAAAACAGCTCCCTCCACCCCTGCTCCAGATTTGCTGTGACCCTTTGAATGTTGTTCCCTCTCTGGGAAACTCTCCGCTGCATGGGAATTTCAACTTCCCAGAATGAAATAATTTTACTTCATTAAGAAGTGCATCCTGGGGTGGTGGTTTGTTTTGTTTTTTAGGGGAAGCTCACAGAAAGTTAAACATTTGGGCAATTGATACCTTGCAAGGCCGTGGCTTGTTTGCTGTCAGCACTGCATTTACATCCAAACAGGGATGCTCTGGAGGCCTAGAAAAGCCCAAGGATGATGGTCTGGCCTCAGCTCCAAGCACATTTCCATGGTTTTCTTAGTTTCATGGAGCCTTCAGATGATTCAAATCGTCATCACTATTGGCAACAGCCACTCGGTCTGTTGCATCTACCCAAGAGATTCAGGAAAAATAATGACGTTCTCAATTTTGAAAGAAATGTTTCTGAGCTTGAAAATGGAAAATATTTATTACAGAAACTTGAGAAATGGTGATTAGAAAGCTATGAAAATGTTAAAACTGGTCATCATTGTGTAGAGAACACCTTAGTTTCCGGTTGGTAATGAGCTAAAGTAAGCACTTCTTACTCTGAACCCTTATTTCCTCCCCCCCCCACAGTGCCCCTCCTGTGGCAGAATGGGCTGTGCCCCAGTCATCGAGACTGAAATACAGACAGTTATTCAATAGTCATGACAAAACTATGAGTGGACATCTCACAGGTAACAATGTAATGAAATAGGGTTTGTTTGAAATACAGATTGTTTCACTTCACCCACTTTTCTGTCGTCAGTGGGTGAGCGGAGACATCAGACAGTGTAAGACATGAAAAAATATATAGATTAGCAAGGGTTTGGGAGGGAGGGAGGGAAGGTGGGGGAGGGTGTGGAAAATGAAGCGCTGACACCAAAGGCTCAAGTAGAAAGCAAATGTTTTGAGAATGATGATGGCAACAAATGTACAAATGTGCTTGACACAATAGGTGGATGGATGTATGGATTGTGTTGAGTTGTACGATCACCCAATAAAATGTTATTTTTAAAATGCAGATTGTTGCTGGATGCGTGGCCAGAGGCAGGTTTGAAATGTTTTCCTCTCCTGGTTTATTTCTAGGCAGGCTTTCATGACTCCTCTTCCGTGGTGTTTGCCTCTGTGGGTAACCATCAATAACTTCTGTGTCCCTCAGGGCCTCGAACCTTTGCTTTCCTCCTTTTGGAACCCAGACCATGAAAGTTCCCCGAAAGCCACTTGTCTGTAAACCGAACTGCCAGCAAAGAAACGGTCTTGAACTTAAACTGTCAGAGAAGAACTGAAGCTGCCCAGTGAGCAGCTTCAAGGCAGTGCAGAGTCCCCTGGCTCTGCCACTAACTAGCTGACCAGCACTCTACTTCTTCCCATCCTAGGTCTTCACCTGCGCAAGGCCACAATTAAGTTGTGGGCCTCAGTGGGTTTTTACAAGACACGGTGACTTTGCGATCTGCATCAGAAGGAGAGAAAGATTTTTAGGTACCATTTGACAGCCTCTCTCATGGAGGATGAAACACTTGAAAGTGATGAGAGTTACAAAGAAAAGCATAATTATAATAAAGAAAAATTGAACTCTCTTATAGGAACATGAACTATAGAAGAAATGTAATGGAAAGGAAGGGACAAAAGGTTCATGCTCCTCGGGTGAGGTAAAGAAAAGCCATAATGCAAGACACGGGAAAACATTGAACAACTTTTTTTTTTATATTGAAAAAGTTTGTATTTAGCATTAGCCAGCTGGGCTCACTTTAGATGATTCCAATTTGGTTGGCAACATCTAAAGCGTCATGGTCGGGAGCCAGTCGAACATATGCCTTCTTCTCCCCGTCAGGCCTGATCAAGGTGTTGACCTTGGCTACGTCAGTGTCATAGAGCTTCTTCACAGCCTGTTGGATCTGGTGTTTGTTGGCTTTGACATCCACAATGAACACAAGTGTGTTGTTATCTTCGATCTTCTTCATGGCAGACTCTGGTCGAAGGGAACTTGATGATGGCATAATGGTCCAGCTTATTTCTCCTGGGGGCGCTCTTCCGAGGGTATTTGGGCTGCCTTCTTAGTCTCAAGGTCTTGGGCCGCAGGTAGGTGACTGACGTGTGGATCTTCTTTTTTTTGTGTGTGGCTGTGGACGCCTTTCAGCACGGCCTTCTTGGCTTTTAAAGCCTTTGCTTTGGCTTCCGTTTTGGGTGGGGCAGGAGCTTCCTTCTTTACCTTCGGTGCCATCTTCGTGAAAAGGGTCCTGAACAATTTTTAAAAGCGCACATTTTGTGCTTTAGGTGAGAGTTTACGTCGGAGGCGCGTATGCACACCGCTTAGTGACACTGATTGCATCCCCCCAACGTGTCAGCCTTTCCCCAGTTCCCACTGGTGTGGTTCCCTGCCGCTCCCTTTTCTCTCATCTTGTGAGCAGATGTTGCCCTTTTGGACTCGAACAGGTGCTTGTGAGGAGGCTAACATTCCTCCCAGGTGATGGTGTTTATTCTACAAGCCATTCTTACGTGGCTGACTTGTTTCAAGAGGGAAGACTATCTCTTAGCTTCCTCCAGTCTGTCAGAACAGGAAGTCTAGGATTGCTTATGAATTAGAATTTTGTTCTGCATTTTCCACTCATTCTTTCAGGAGCTTCTATTTTGTTTCTGGTCGACGGCATTGTAGTGATGAGTGGGCACCATCTAGTTCTGGTCTCAGAGGAGAGAAGGCTGCGATTTATTTGGCTTAGTCCTTTGAACTAATTGCTTTCTTCAAGTCTTGGTTTTCTTCATTCTCCTTTGCTTCCAGTGGGCGAACTATTATTAATTTTCTTTTATTCAGTTTGAGGGATGGAAGGAATTGTTGAAGTATAAATTAAAGTTAAACTGGTAATTCTACTTTAATGCTACCAACCTTAGTAAATTACATTGCAGATTCTAAAAATGCTCACTCCAGATCGCATAGAGCCTTCCCATGATTTCAATAGAGAGTTGATTCTTCTTCAGTTGCTCCCAATTAAAACAAAACTTCATTGTTATTTGGGTGCGAGTGTACTGAGCAAGTCAGCCTCCCCGTCAACAATCCGTTTGTTCACCGTTTCCTTGTGCTGCTGATTGTGATCCCCACCATGCAGCAGCACTCATCCTGTGTCTCCTTTTGCCTTTTCCATTATTTCCGTATGGGCATTAGCCCAGAAGCTTCTCTGTGGTAAGAACATCAGAAACACATAAGTGAATGAATGCATATGCATGCACACACACACAAAAGCCCAACAGGAATATGTGCATACATTAACAAAACAAGAAACTTTCTGAAAGGTTGTCAATAATAGCATGGATACATAGTGACTTAGTCACCCAATGGTGTAGTCCCGAAGAAGGATGAATGTTATATATAATGATAAATTGAGCGAAATTTCGAGATGTAACAGGCATACTATGCTGCTGTTAGCAGTCTGCCCTTCAGGGGGAGATGCTGCGTAGTCAGATGTCTAAGAGGGTCCTTTGGGATTGCGTGATACCCTTTCATGACTTGGGTGCTGTTTTCTTGAACTCCAGTAAGCCTCAACCCAAAGATATTCAGCTCCACTTCTGTGGGTCAACAAGCCCAACTCCCCAAATTATGTGCCCAAAGGCACCCCTTTGTGGCACTCCACAAAGGCAGCCTCTTGCACAAAAAAAGTCGTCACTCTATTCACATCACTCTGGCTCCTGCTACTGCTCCTCTGATGTGACAGCTCCCTTCTGGATCCAGGAGGTTCACTGCACAGGAATCTTGGGTCCAGAGGACGAGCTCCGCTCCTGACTCTAGCTGGTAATGAGATCCCACCTCCTGCTTCTCAGCGGGCTTATTTTATACACAGCAGTACAGTATTATAGGGAATCCTGTCCACACTTACTCATCATTATCTTCTCCCACCTTCTCATCAAATCCATGCAGTAAAAGGTCATTTGGTATGAGTTAGAGCCACATTAAATAAGTCACTGCCCCTGCAGGTGAGTGCTACATAAACACTGTGCCTGTGCTTCGTGTTTCTTTACCTTTTCAGCTGGCCTTGATTGAAAGGCTTCTAGGGTAAGGGACCGTGGTGGTGTAGTGGGTTAAGTGTTAGGCTGCTATCCACAAGGTCAGTGGTTCAAATCCACCAGCTACTTCACAGGAGAAAGATGTGGCTTTCTATTCCCGCAAATAGTTTTCGTCTTGGAAACCCACAGGGGCATTTCTCTCCTGTCCCATAGAGATGCTGCGAGTCTAAATCAGCTCTGCGGCAGTGAGTTTGATGGGGATTTTTTTTTTTTTAGGTAACAGAAAATGATATTTAAATCACTAAGAGTGCATGAAAGGGCACAGGGCATAGTTGCCCAGCACTGGGTCTTCCTGATAGTGAGAATTTGCTGATTCATCTCTTTATCTCTTTTTCTGTTTCCATTTAGGTCCCCAAGCAAGAACCATTCTGATGCAATCAAGTTTACCACAGACTCAGCTGGCTTCAATATGGTAAGGAAAATGAAAAGTGCCTTGGTTTATCTAGAGTGGAAACTTTATTTGTTAGACTGACACAGCACATTAATTGATTTGGGGAATAGCTAAAGTATGCTGAGTTTTCAGTGAGTTGTGAATCTACCTCTGAATTTTCCCCCTCTTTCAATTTTTAAAGTCCATAAGCCAAAGGATTAACATAAAGAATTATTAAGAACTCCTAGTTTAAACATTTCTCACTTGATGGCTATTTCAGGTTCTCTTTGCTTTCTTTTGCTTTATTAAGCCAAATCTCAGACTGCACATCATTTCAACTGCTACAATTTTAGAATGCGTTTATACAAGAGATAGGGATTTTTCAAAAGCAGAGCCACAACACCAAGACTCCTGAAAGAAACCCTGTGCCCTCCAATCAGTGTAACTGAGCAGCTCCAGAGGACAATGTAGAACCGCCACGCAGGATTCCCAGGGTTGAGTGTGTGCAGAAGACTGCCGCATCACCCTACCCCCCACACCCAGTGGCTGGTGTCCTTGAAGCACTGACTTTTCCGTTGGTAGCTGAGCACTAACAACTGCGCCCTTGGGGCTCATGCAGCACCAGCAGCTCACCTGAAAGTGTTAACAGTAACCATTTTCATTAAATCACCTTTAATTTCAAAATAATTGTATTGTTCAAATCAGGAGTAAAATAAATCCATATTTTGCAGTGATTGGTTTATTACTCCTACACCCCTTGTTACCTACCGGTTGATACTGGGGACTTGATTCTGACACGTGGTGACCAGTCACCTTTAATCCAGAGGATCCACTGCTCTTGTCCCTCACCATCTGCAACAAAACAAAACCTATAGTTTCTTTCATCTAAAAATTTTAAAAATCATTTTATTAGGAGCTTGTACAGCTCTTACCACAATCCATATATCCATCCATTCTGTCAAGCACATTTGTACATGTGTTGCCATCGTCATTCTTAAAACATTTTATTTCTACTTAAGCCCTTGGTATCAGCTCCTTATTTTTTCCCCTTCCTTCGGAACCCTTGATAATTTATTATTATTTTTTCATGTCTTACACTAACCAATGTCTCCCCTTCACCCGCTTTTCTGTTGTTCGATCATCTAAATTCTTAGGACTGCATCTCTGTTGTTTGTTTATTTATCTACCTATTTGTCTGGAAGTTATTTTTATTTTGGAGCAATTTTTATCTTATTCATTTATCTGTCTATTTAAAACTTCTCTTTCTTTTTCCAGCCCTGTCCCTGTCCTCCTCGCTATCATCAAAGTCTTCTCTTTTGGTGTATAGACCACATGGTTTCCCATATAACAATGGTGATATTAAATATTTGTCTTTGTAAGACTGCTAAGCATAATGTTCTCTAGGGTTTTGTCCCATGTGGTGCAGTTTTAAGAGAGTTATCGGTGGTGTTGTTTTTTTTTTTTTCATTTTTTCAGTGTTTTTTATTGATGTATAAAATTCTGTAGTATGAACCGTACCAGAGCTTGTTTACCCTTGACTCTATAGTGGGGGTTCCTGTATGTTTGCATGTTTTGCTAGTGTGGAAATTGCAGTAAGCATAGGTGTACTACGTGTATCTGTTGGTGTTGTCTCCTGGTATGGGTGTTGTTTAATTTGCTCCTGTTTCCTGTAATTGCTGTAAATGTGTAACTGGATCTGTGGACATTTGGGGGTGGGTAATTCTTTGTTGTGGGGACTGTCTGGTACTGTGTAGGATATTTAGTAGTCCCTAAATGGTCCCTACCCACTAACTGTATAACTTTATCCAAAGGAATATACTGTCTCTTTGTTTGCCTTATGATTTTAATAGCCTTTGCATTAGACCCCACAAACTTCCTTACTTTAGAAGTCTTCAAAATGGTCTCCAAAGAGCATACATCTTTCTGCAATATGTTACCATTCTTCCTCCTTGAAAGTATATTGAAATGGAGATTTTATTTCCCTTTTATAACCTGTCTTCTTTGAAAACATTATTTGAGGCTTCTCGTTAATGAGTTACTTGGTTAACACTCTGCATACTTAAGTCACTTTAATTAAATGTTCATAGACATTAATTTGATAAGTATAGGGGGAAAACCAAAATTGTAGCCACTCTTTGGTCTACTGTAGTGAGGGGTGGAAAATGGTAGGGCAGAAAGAGCACTGAGCTTTTATTGTACCACTGTCTGCGGCTCACATGGGCGTCTGGCTTTGGGAAAGGTGCAGCTAGCAGGGGTGGAAAAGAGCTAAGTGGCAATCAAATTAGGAAGGAGTTGGCTATAAAGAGACCTGGGGGGATTTTTTTGTAGTACTTAGGTATTTCTGTGGATTTTGGTGATAGGTACACGACTGTGTCTATTTATTAAAACACACAGAACTGTACTCTAAGACTGGCATACTTGCTGTGTGGAAATTATATCCAAATTTTAGAGGGCGAAATGATTTAAGGCACCTGAAAGCATTTGAAACTTATGAGGAAAGTGTCTGGCATTCTGGCCTTGCCCTGCTGCCCGTCTGGCAAACAGTCTGTGGCTGCTTATTCCCTGCCAGTGTCCAAAAGCCGTTGAGTAAAATCCCATCCTGGGCATGCTAGGAAAAATTGCTGCAATGGGTTCCTTAGGCAAGTTCCCAGTGTTGAATTCCAAGAAGGAGATGTCAACACTTAGACTTGGTGGCTGGTGGCCATCACGATTCACCCTTGGAGGCCTACCTCCGTGGCCAGCCAAATAAATCCAGACTGCACCTGTGTGCTCTCTCAGAGAAACGTATGCACAGCCAGACAACTTTCCATCCCCCAGTTTCAGCATTCTTACTATCCCCGTTCTGGTTGTTCCGTTCCTATTAATTGAATCTCACTGACCCCCCAACTTCTCACCTACAGCACCTGTTCTTGGAAACACACCTTTATGATAGTAGTGAGGCCCAAGTTCATGTGTTGTCGGTGACTGCTGCCCTACTACGACAGCAGCATTGAACAGAGGCGTCGTGACAAAAGCTGGATCGCCTGAAGAGCTTAAAACATTCACTGTCTGGCCCCATACTGAGTACATTTGCCAATCCCTGGCCTAGATCATCGTGCTCAAAGAGTAGTCTATGAGTCTGGTCGGCTTGTCAAAACTGCAAGCAGAATGCCTAGAATCACAGGTAACGCTCGTTGAATGCTACAGACTACTTCAAGTCTATTAGAAGATGATCCATTGTCTCTTTGAATGGCAGTCTGAAATAGGCACCATTTGTACAAATGAAAGCACACAGACGCCCAGTGAGCTTACGGTCAGAATAAGAAAACAAATTGGAAGCCAGTTGTGAGGAGTCAGAAGCCTGCGTTTCTGTGAAAACATTACAGTTAACTTTTTGTTGAATAGGAATCTTTCCGACATTGACCAAGATGGAAAGCTCACAGCCGAAGAATTTATCCTGGCTATGCACCTAATTGATGTGGCTATGTCTGGCCAGCCCCTGCCACCGGCTCTGCCGCCAGAGTATATCCCACCTTCCTTTAGGTAAGAAGCATTTGGCTTTTACAGACACTGCTTGCTGAGTGTGTGAATTCCAAGCTTAGTGTTTTAATAGGAATTTTCGCTCTTGGCAAGTAAATGATGAAACTATGAATTTAAAAAATACATATTTTTATCTGTCTTCTGAGCCTATTCTTGTCTTTATACTACTTCTAATCCCTTATCAGTAAAACAAACAAGGAAAACTGTGAAAGGTTGCTGACCTAATAAAAAAATACAAGTAAACTCTCCAGACATTTGAGGCACAGATGCCATCAGTGAAAGAGAAACTGTATGAGTGTGTGCATAAACAATAAAGCCAACAGATTTGCGTGTGGATTCTATGCATTCATGAGGCGACCAAATGCCATGCTCATGAAGAGGATTAAAGAGAATTACCCCTGGCTGAAGCGCAACCAGTGTAGACACAGAAAGAGTGTCCACATGGTCCAGTGGGGCAAATGTTTTTGAGTAAGCTTAGGAGGTAGGGTCTGGTGATATTTATATGTTCATATTTTTAAGCTTCTTTGTGTATAGAGGCCCAAATCTTTTTCCTTTTTTTGTCTTTTCCTTTGCCCTACATGGCATTTGCTCTAGGATCCAGTGTAATCTTGGGGAAAAGGATCGTTGGCAGCGTGGGTCATTGTACCTCACCTGCTTTCTGGCAAGCACTTTTCTTTCTTTTGTCATCGCAGGAGAGTCCGCTCTGGCAGTGGCATATCTTCCATAAGCTCCTCCTCTGTCGATCAGAGGTTACCGGAGGAACCAGTTTTAGAAGACGAACAGCAGCAACTAGAAAAGAAATTACCTGGTAAGATGGTCTCTCCGTGTCAGTTATGCCATGGTAGAGACCCTCTCTCTCTAAGGCCAACAAAGGAAAACCGACTTTGGGCAGCTTTGATCTGGTCTTTTACCTGAAGTTAGCCTGGAAAGGTGTGCTTTTTGGTTGCTTTCAGAGGTGGATATGTATAGAGATGTAAGAACTCTGCTACCGCATGCCTGCTCCGATATTTCACTTGAGATCTGATTGTAAAAGTTCCTTAAGTGTTATGTGCAGACCATTAAAAATTGATGAGTGATAAGGTGGGTTAACACCACCGGTGCAGACATAGAATATGTTGTCACCTCCTGTTATTTTTCTCATATTGCGACAAGGAGAATTGAAAACTCTGTGATAGCAGACCTGTGTTTGAAATAATCAATATTTATAATAGATAAAACCATCATTCTAACAAAATAGGTTGACTTTTATGACCTAATAATGATGAGATGATAATTGATTCTAAGATGCAAGTGCAATTTATTTTAGGATGTCTGTGTGCCGGTCTATTTTGCGGCATTTAAAGTACTGGGTGATTAACTGACCTGTTCAGGACACTAGCTTTTCCACTTTACTCTTTAAATGACTTATGATTTGCTGATGAGAGACTAATTGAACTTGGGTTGTATACAAGCTTGTGTGTTAAGGGCAGTAAAGGAATTAAAGGTTAATAATCCATGGTCTTCCCTCGAGAAGCTTATGATACAGTAGAGGATTTCAGACTCCACACGAGCAGTCACCAAAGCAGTGGGGTGTGATTGGCCCAGGAGAGTACTGCACATGTATGGCGAGATGACTCCCGGTTAGAGTAGACCGGGGAATCATGAATGAACCCTCTCTGGTAGAATTCCCTTTTGATGAAGTGTGTCTGACATGTGGAAGTGAGGAGCGTGTCTGCCTTTTGGAGTAATGAGAATGAGGCTGCAGAGGCAAATAAGTACAGGAATCTGTGTGATTTGGCGTTTTCCTTTTCTGTTGGTAGTGTTTATTCCCCAAAGATTTTTGATGCGAAAGTGACGTTATCAGAGATGATTGTATATCCATTCTTTCAATGGACCTTAGTTAAGTGCCAAGATTGTACCAGAGTTGTTTTGTTGTATATTGTTGCTTGGTTTTGCTCTATCTTGTTTTTGTGCATATTATTATCTCTGCAGGTCTATCTAAATAAGATAGGCTGGATGAACAATGGGAGGAGAAACCAACAGGACCGACAGTTCCGGGGGAATATGGGAGAGGGGGAGGTTTGGGGGAAAGTAGTGTTGTTAACAAACCCAGGGACAAGGGAACAGCAAGTGATCCAAATCGGTGGTGAGGAGGGTGTGGGAGGCCTGGTAGGGCATGGACAAGGGTAATGTAACCAAGAGGAATTGCTGAAACCCTGGTGGGGATTGAGCATGATAGTGGGACAGGAGGAAAGTCAAAGGAAATAGAGGAAAGAACTGGGAGGCAAAGGGCATTTATAGAGGTCTAGATAAAGACATGTACATATGCAAATATATTTATATATGAAGATGGGGAAATAGATCTGTGTGCATATATTTATAGGTTTAGTATTAAGGTAGCAGAAGAAGAGTGGGCCTCCACTCAAGTACTCTCTCAATGCAAGAATACTTTCTTCTATTAAATTGGCATTCTATAATGCTCACCTTCCTGACACAACCACTGAAAATAAAGCGGGTGAATAAGCAAATGTGAAGAAAGCTGATGGTGCCTGGCTATCAAGAGATATAGCGTCTGAGGTCTTAAGGACTTGAAGGTAAACAAGCAACCATCTAGCTCAGAAACAATAAAGCCCACATGGAAGAAGCACACCAGCCTGTGTGATCACGAGGTGCCAATGGGATCAGTTATCAGGCATCAAAGAACCAAAAATCATATCAGTTTGCTCACCTCCATGATATGATTGCTGAAGACAAATGGGTGCATAAACAAATGTGGCAAAGAAAGCTGATGGTGCCCAGCTATCAAAAGATAGCATGTCTGGGGTCTTAAAGGCTTGAAGGTAAACATGCAGCCATCTAGCTCAGAAGCAACAAAGCCCGTATGGAAGAAGCACAACAGCCAGTGCGATCATGATGGTTCGAAGGGATCAGGTATAAGGCATCATCAGAACAAATAATCTTACCATGGTCAATGGAGTGGGGGCGTACGGAGTGGAGACCCAAAGTCCATTTGGCCACTGGACACCGCCTTACAGAAGGGTCTCAGGGAGGAGACGAGCCAGTCGGTGCGATGTAGTAACGATGAAACATACAACTTTCCTCTAGTTCCTAAATGCTCTCTCCTCCCCCACAATCATGATCCCAATTCTACCTTACAAATCTGGCTAGACCAGAGGATGTGCACTGGTACATATAGGAACTGGAAACACAGGGAATCCAGGGCGGATGATCCCTTCAGGACCAGGGGTGTGAGTGGTGATACTAGGAGCGTAGAGGGAGGGTGGGTTGGAAAGGGGGAACCGATTACAAGGATCTGCATGTGACCTCCTCTCTGGGGTCGGACAACAGAAAAGTGGGTGAAGGGAGATGTCGTACAGGGCAAGATATGACAAAACAATAATTTATAAATTATCAAGGGTTCATGGGGGGGGAATTTGGGAAGGAGGGGAAAAAATGAGCTGATGACAGGGGCTTAGGTGGAGAGCAAATGTTTTGAGAATGATGAGGGCAATGAATGCACAATTGATGTATGTATGGATTGTGATAAGAGTGGTATGAGCCCCTAATAAAACTATTAAAAAAAAAAAAAGATTGTACCAGGAATGGAAGTCTGGATAGTGCAACTGGCTCGCATGTGTGTCTCCTCACCCAAAGGCTGTGGTCGAACCCAGCCACAGGTGCTGCAGGAGAAAGGCCTAGCAATCTGCTTTAGAAAGATCGGAACTGTGAACACTCAGCGTGCCTCATTCTGCTCAGAAACACAGGAGTTTGCTGTGAGGCTGAATTGTTTTGAAATGTAGTGTCAGACACTGAGAATAAGTGGTGTACAGGAATATATATCTTCTAGGTGGCTGAGTAGACAGCATGCTGGTCCCCGAAAGTGCCGGTGGTGTAAGAAGAACCAAAAAACCAAGACATTGGGATCATTAGGATCATCTTGATCCTAATCCACAAGTGTAGTTATGTTGAGATAGGGTCTTTGTAAGCTAGTGAAGGCCAAACCAGAATATGGGAAGACTCCTGAGCTACCCTGGTGGCAGAGTGGTTTAAGAGTTGGGCTGTTAATGGAAAGAACCACCGGCCTCTCCATAAAGAAGCATTTCGGCTGTGTCCTACATGAGGGATGTGATTCAGCATAGACTCAATGACAGTCCTCTGATGACCTACAGCATGATTAAGGCACAGCTTGTTTTTCAGTGTGAAACACAGGCTTTTCATACTTCTGCCTCTACTTCTCAAATCTGTCTGATTTGTTAAACTAGAAGGCACACCAGTTATAATCTAAGGGATAGGGATGTAAAAAGAGAAATTCAATATACAAAATAGATAAGGGGTCAGTTGCTGCACCAAGATCATGGAGTAGATGGACAAGGATAGAATAACAAGGAAGGGAAGGGGATTAGTTGATGATGCAGAACTGTGAGAGTGTTCTAGAAACAGTGTTTTAGTCTGGAGGGGAAAGGGTACAAATAAAGAGATTAGGCTTTACTCAGTGTTGGCCTTGCTTAGGATGTAGACAACAGGAATGGATAGGAAGCTATGAGAGTTTCAGGTTTCAGTCTATCCTACAAACATCAGATCAGCTAATGAGTTGTCTTTTTGAAGTAGTATATTGAAAATCATGACTTTCTCATTGATCTGTTTCATGTTTTTAAGTAACTTTTGAAGACAAGAAGCGTGAGAATTTTGAGCGGGGCAATCTGGAGCTGGAGAAGCGCAGGCAAGCTCTCTTGGAGCAGCAGCGCAAAGAGCAAGAGCGCCTGGCGCAGCTAGAACGGGCCGAGCAGGAGAGGAAAGAGCGGGAGCGGCAGGAACAGGAGCGCAAAAGACAACTGGAGTTGGAGAAGCAATTAGAAAAGCAACGGGAGTTAGAACGCCAGAGAGAAGAGGAGAGGCGGAAAGAAATCGAGAGGCGGGAGGTAAGCAGCTGTGGACCGACTCTGATTCGTGCATGCACTGTGTGTGTGCTCTCTCCGTCTCTCTCCCTAAGGGCTTGTGCAAACACTCCATGGATGCCATATCCTCCATTCTGACGCAAAGCAGCCTGTGTAGGCTCTCCAGGACTGTAACTGGTAGGGAAGATGGTTGTGGTTGTTTTATCTTAAACAAACCATGAATAGTATCTTACCAGTTGTATTACATTGCATCTTTTTTTAATACCCTTAGCATGCCTTGGAAGTTACGCTCTATGTAGAGCACTTCATCAATTGGGCACCGTACATGGGTCAGGGCTGAGTGAAGCTCCTCTGTCTTTCGAATGTTAGTCTCTCACCACTGGAGCAAATGCAACAGTTCTTCGTGTGAATGAAATTGGATTTTAAAGCTGAAATTTTTTTCCTTACGGAAAACTGATAATGTGTTGATTCCTTCTCCTAATGATTGCTTTGGAACATTTTATCCAGAAGCTGATTTTTGCCCAGACGCATCCACAGTGCTAAACAATGTTCCTATTTTCTATCTAAAACAAAAGAATGACACTTTAGAACAGGTGTTTTCAACCTTCCTAATGCTGCGACCCTTTAATATAGTTCCTCGAGTGAAGATGGCAACAAATGCACAAATGTGCTTGACACAATGAATGGACGGATGGATTGTGATAAGAGTTGTATGAGACTCCAGTAAAATGTTTTTCTTAAAAAAAGAAAGGAAAAAAAATTAAGTTTCTCATGTTGTGGTGACCCCCCCAACCATAAAATTATTTTCATTCCTACTTCATAACTGTCATTTTGCTACTGTTATGAATCAGGCGACCCCTGTAAAAGGGTCCTTTAACCCCCAAGGGGGTTGCACCCACTGGTTGAGAACCACTGCTTTAGAGGATCAGTTCAGAATGACTGGTCTTTGTTTGTCTCTGGGGATGCAGTGGTGAGCGAGCTTTCTTGCTCCCTGTCCTCCAGAGGCTGACAGTGTGGGTGGAAGACTAGTATGTGAGAGGCGATTTCCGCAGCACACACCAAGTGCTCTGATTGCGGATGCTACCTAGCATAAGGTGACCAGATTTTAACATTGGTAAAGCGGGACACCATTGACATCATGGGTGGAGGGGTGGGGGGTGAGACGTTCTTGATTAAAAATTTGGTCTATATGGAGCAACAAAAATTTTTATAGAATGCAAAAATAGTATTGTAATTTATTTTTTTAATTTCAACATAAGTACAATTTACAAATATTATACATTAAAATTCTATAGTATTATTTTATTCTTTGGCATATTTCTCATTTGAGTGAATTTTTTTAGTAGGTTGCTGTCTTCGTTTAAAAGGTCATGAAATTTTTCACAAGAATTTGTTAAATTATATTTCACACATAAAATGGCTTTCAAAGTCTCAACACTTAATTGTGATTTTTCTGATGTTCACACTTTATTTGCCGTAGAAAAAACACGTTCAGTGCAGCATTAGTTCCTGCTATCCCACAATTTTTAGTGCATTATTGTATGGAACATGGTTTGTTTCAAAAAGATGAAATATTTCTAACCATTTGTTCTCTATTGTGATTTTTGCTGATGCCCAAGATTTAACCTTCTCCTTATCAATATATATATTTAATAATGATACCTAATTAAAAAGATCATTTTTGGAAATATTACTATATGGGAAATTTTGAGTAATATGATCGAATGATTTTTGCACAGTGGGAAGAATGCTATTTCAAAGCATTTGGAGACACAGAAGCATAAAAGATTTAAATACTGCTGCATCTTCCTCTAAAATACAGGAATTTTTTCAAAAAACAACTTAAGGAGACGAAGAAAAGAAATTAGCGTTAGCAGAATAGCTGATTTGTTGACATCCCTTGTTTAACTAGCACTAGCACGCAGTACGATGTGTTTCGTCTCAGAGACAGTTAAAAAATGTTTCCGTCGTTGCCAGTGCCCCAAAATGCCGTATTTCATTAAGTCCAAACAGTGGTGGTCGAATTCTAACAACTGATCAACAATGCAAACTTTGATAATCTGTTCTCAACAATTATTTGTTATGATTAAAGTTTAACATAAAATTAACAAGTATATTATAAAACTCATTTCCTGGGGAAATAGCCACATGACAGCCCAAAACCGTGTAGTCCCTTTCCATTCTCCCTCTGTTCCCTAGCTTGTCGTGCATCCTTTAAAAAAACCAGGCCTTTTTAAAAACACTGCGGGATGGGGGGCAAATGGTTAAAAATCGGTCTGGTCACCTTAACTTAGCACCATCAGGGGCAGTGTAGAAGTAAGCTGACCTTTCCAGAGAGATCGCAGAACCTCATGCGCTAACAAGGAAACGAATGACTAGGGAAACGGAAACGTGGATTGAGTGCTTTTAATGGGCGAATAGAGTCATTTTGTTTGTTTTTTGTTCTGGAGGTTTATACTAGAGTAAAGACATTTCCTCTGTCGGTGACTCTGTACATAAACAAAAGCGGTTTTGTTGAGCAGTCAAGTGCTCTTGGAGGCATACAGTATTTCATTCCAGTGGGAAAGGGGCCCTGTCAGTTTGCATCTGATGTCATTATAATAGTCCATTCCAGATGCTCTCTTGTTTTGCTGCTTTGTATGATTTAAGAAACAATTATTAAAAATATTTCACCCCTCAAAGAAAAGATTTACTGGAGGACATTTTTATTGAGACAGTGTATAGTTTAAGGATTTAGAAATGGACACGTCGTCTGGTTTATATGTCACAGGCCGCAAAACGAGAGCTTGAAAGGCAACGACAACTGGAATGGGAACGGAATCGACGGCAAGAACTGCTAAATCAAAGAAACAAAGAACAAGAAGACATAGTTGTCCTGAAAGCCAAGAAAAAGACGCTGGAATTTGAATTGGAAGCTCTAGTGAGTGATGCTGGATTTTATTTGGAACGACACTGACAAGCATTAAAAAGGTGGTAACTGTTACTTTCTGTTTGTTCAAGAATGATAAAAAGCATCAACTGGAAGGCAAACTTCAAGATATCAGATGTCGCTTGGCCACCCAAAGGCAAGAAATCGAGAGTACAAACAAATCCAGAGAACTGAGAATTGCTGAAATCACACACCTGCAGCAGCAGTTACAGGTGAGAAAATCTGCTCCTAAGTGCTTGGAGGTTCACATGGTGCTTAGTCGTTCCATTTCTTCAGTGATTCATTCAGCAACCGTGCACCGGGCGCTGGAACACAAAAGGTGAGTCGGACAGGGTCCTACCTGAAAAGCAGTGTGTCAGGTAAACTACTTTGGTGAGCATTTACTGAGATCCAGTATGTTCTAGGTGTTCTCCTAGCCTCTGCGGATTCAGTAGTGAACATTGAGGCGAGCGCCTGCCTCCAGGGAGCTTGCACTCTATGGCGAGGAAGTTAGAGTGTTTGAACACACACTAGAAAGGGGACTCATGACTGGGGCTATCTGGCTGAAGAAGCTGTAGACTGGGAAGGAGCGGCACAGCATCTCCGTGGCCACAGCATGGAGCCAATCTAGTTATCGCAGGAAGAGAGGTGGGGGGCTAAATTATTTGGGACCTTCTAGTCCACTGGCAGGGTTTTGGTGTCACTAGGATAATAAAAACAAGTAAGTGCAATGAATTATTTGAGTGATTGTGAGAGAGATGTACAGGGGAGAGCTGGAGACCTTACCATCAGCAAACAAAGCAACCTCTGTTGCCATTGGGAGGCCAGATGACCATGGCCTTCTAGAACAAACGAGACCTGCCCTCTGGATTTCCCACAGCTTCCACTTCTTTGACCCACAGAGTGACTGGTGGATTTGAACTGCCGGTCTTTCAGTTAGCAGCTCAGTTCCACACACCCACCAAGGCTCCTGGGCTACAGACAGTTCTGTCTTTTTATTTGACTTGATTTTGTGGTGGGGAACGTACAGTGAAACGTACATGAACACTGCTGTTCCTAATGTCATCTCCTGACTTGCTCTTGTCACCGATTGCCCAGAGATCACTCTTAAAAGAGCTTAATGGTGTTCAAGGCACATTTTCCACTAGTGATTATTGTTTGCTTTTCCAGAAGACTTCAAGGGATGTTTTCGGTTTAAGTTCTAAAGATTATCTCAGGGAAATAGTTTTAGGAGTTCATCCAGCCCCATTGGCTCCAGAAAGTCTGGAGTCCATGAGAATTTGAAATTCTGCTGTAGGCAGTTCTGTGTTCATTTCATTGCCAATCTAAAGTTAACCACCAATTGGGCTGATATGTTATCAGCTCATGTGGTGTCAAGTATTGAGCTCTCAAAGCCAGGCCAAACTCAGTTCCTTCGAGTCTGTTCCAACTCACCAGGGCCCTATGGGACAAAACGCTCCGTAGGTTTTCCAGGACTGTAAATTCTTCCAAGAGCAGGCCTCCGTACCATGCTCCTGCAGAGCAGCGGGTGGGTTTGCTATGCCAGCTTTGGCAGTCCAGTGAGCTCATAGCAGAGCCAACAAATGCTCGACATTTCTTGTGAAAACCTTAGATACTTAATGTGGGCTGACTCCATAGTGAACGGTACTAAACATTTGATTGACTGTTTCATACCATTGTTAAAGTATAGCGGCCATCGCAAAACTTATGATGGTATCACGTGGAGGAAAGCCAGTCCCCCACAACTAGTCGCGGGTTTGATAGGTGCAATTGTACGGTTGAGATATATAAATATTATATTACAGTCATAAAGAGCATTAGATAGAAGAGATATTGAAATAATGGAGCCAGCCACATTTCATGGTCGCATGCTCACCTCAGCCCCGCTTGGTGGTCCACGTGGAGATAGGGTGAGAGGATGGAGGTCAAGGGGAAAGAACCAGAGAGAGGACTGGTGAGGAGGAACCAAGAGGCCAAGAGGGATCTTTATTGCTAACCCAGGCCTATATACCTTCGGGGGCGTGCAAGCCCCCTAATTACAGGTAAAGACACATCACAGGAAGGGGGTGCAGTATAGGTAATAGAGCAATGAGAGGGGACAGTCTAGGGATATACACCCAATAGGAAGAGGAGGGATTGAGAGTATACTTGTGACAAGAAGGGCAGGCAGATCCTAGATTCAGGATGGCAGCCTAACTTTGGATGTCACTGAGCAGGTCTGACCTGTTCTCTGCATCTCCATAGAAACCATTATCAGTAGGGTGTAAACCCACCTACAGGGACCAGATAATGGTCACAAGCCTTTAGGGAGAAGTAGCCCATTGTGCTTAACAGCAGGGAGCAGGCCCTACCTGTGGTGAGACCAGACAGTTGTCTGGCAACTGACTGCCTTCCGGGAGGATGTCTCAAAGCATCTGACCTCCCACCCTATGCTGGCAAATAGCCTGGAATGTTTGACATGTCTTAGGGGGAGGCAAAGCTGGGGAAAAGTCTCTTTATAATCCCACAGTATCAGTTATTGTCTCCATTTTTTGAGCTCATAGTAATGTTTTGAGATATAGGCACATAGTCAATTTCCTATACATATATTATTTGTAGTTGATGGTATTTGAACTTTGTAACATGGTGAATTGAGCTGCTAACCATAAGGTCAATGGTTCAAACTCACCAGTTGTCCTGAGGGGGAAAGAGGAAACGGCTCCCTTACAGTCCTTGAAACCCAAAGAGGCCATTCTGTTCAGTCCTGCACGACTGCTATGAGTTGAGCCAACACAGTAGCTCGGAGTTGCCTTTTGGTTTGAGCGCCCCTTACAGCACTTGTCTCATGAGAACATTCATGTACTTGACAGTTATTTACTCAGCACCCCTATGCTGTAGTTAAAGCCATTTCCCTCTCGTTTTCATAAATCCTGGCTGCCTAGCAATGCTCTTTCCTTAAAGTATATTTGACAACTTAAAAAATCTTTTGATAATATGTCTAATTCAAAGTTAACAATTAAATGTAATTAAACTAGCACAGCTAAATGACCATATACAGTACAGACTGACCCACAGAAATTGTAAACGCAACAAAAAAGAAACCCTTTTGATATGTGGGGAAGAACTCTACGGGATGCAGTGATTTCATCAGCGCTTGGCAGATCATCCAACTCCTGGTATATAGTAAGCCCAAGTTCAACCCTCATGTATGGAAGTTCAGAGGAGAATAACACCCATTTAGCCTGATGGGTCAGTTTGCAAAAAAGGCTGGTCACTGGGTTTGCATTTGATGCTTGCAATTCAAAGATCATGACTTGAATTTTCTCCCAGCTGAGTTACACATAAAGTACGCTTTTCAAAGCCTATGAATAGGAATATCAAGAGAGCTATAATTGTCTTAACTGTATTTCAGCAAAAGCATTTGGCAAACAGAGTGAATTCCTTGGCAAGAAAGCAGGAACCACCCTGAGGAGAGATTAAATGCAGTTTTAAAGGAGAGGATTAGGGGCAAGTCTTTTCGGGAAGGGAGAGCTGGGTTTGCCCTGCCTGCCCGCCCGCCTGCTCAGTGGATGAATCTTGAGTTGGTGGTTTTTCTGTCATCCACTGTTGTTTTCTCCCCTCTCTCCCAGGAATCTCAGCAAATGCTTGGAAGACTTATTCCCGAGAAACAGATACTTAATGACCAACTAAAACAAGTTCAGCAGAACAGCCTGCATAGTAGGTGTTTTATTTTTAAAGTTGTCTTTTCCTTTTTAATGCGAAGAGCTTCTTTATGTGAAAGATGAGCATTCAATCTTTTGTTCTACATGTACTACGTTAAGTTTTTCATATCTTGCCATGTTTTTCTAAACTAGGAGATTCACTTCTTACGGTCAAAAGAGCCCTAGAAACAAAAGAACTAGCTCGACAGCAGCTCCGGGACCAGCTGGATGAGGTTGAGAGAGACACAAGATCAAAGCTGCAGGAGATTGATATTTTCAATAATCAGCTGAAGGTAAGTACTGTGGTGTGCCTGCTACGTGCACGTCCCACTCTTTAATTTTCCTAACTGACCAGATGACAAGTTGACATTTAATTTGAGATGGAAAAATGTATCCTGAGTCAGCCTCTAGGAAAGCCTTCACATTTATAGATGAGAGATAGACAATCCAAATTACATTTTTTTCTCTTAAATATAAATATATATGTATACACATATTTGGTATGAATGAGCAGTCTCAACAATGTGTTGCTATCTTTAATCTGAATTACACTTTTACACCTCTCTACCCTTTTGCCTTTTTACAGCCACATCAAAGTGAAATTCCAGAAGCTAGGCCCATTAAGCTTCATTTTCATATTCTTAGAGACTGTTACAAGGAAAAACTACCTTCAGGATTGTGCTTGCGCTAGATCTTTGCTTTGTTATCTGCCATTTAAAATGTGTGTTGCTTGCTGTAGTGATTACTTTTGTCTCTGGACAGAAGTGGTGCGTGGCTTTGTCTGATTAGCTGGAAAGCCCACAGGGAATTGGGGAGCTCAGAGGGAATGCCCAAGTGGTTAGATCACAGCTTCTTTCCATTTTGACTTAGTTCTAAAACTTTCTTTCATCTTAAAAGTATGTGTTCTTATAGTGAAAACCAGAATGTAGGCAGCGTAATTCCTATCAACAATGATCATTTATTTTAGATTTAAGTAGATATTGAGTGTCTATCAATTATGTTCTTGTAAGAAATTGAGTATTATACATTCCCTCTCCCACGTGCCCCCCTCTCCAAAAAACCTCCAAAGGCAAAACACTTTTCTTTTTCAACCTCTTTCTACTTGATTCTGGCCTATTTAGTGTTTAGCACTAGGAAAAGGAAAAATTCTGTTTTATATTCCCCAAATGAGCAGAAAAATTTAGAAAGCATAGCTGAGATTTTTAGTTGACCTTTGAGTTGAGATTCAAGGCCAAACTGTCTAGACATCTAAGTTTAAGGTATTTGTACTGTTCTTTCAGAGTAGAAGGTACTGACCTTTTCTGCATCTGGGAAAGTGCTCTTAGAGGAAATCGGTTCTAGCCAACTTGGTGCTTTTCTTCACTTACGTGCTAAGAGAAGGTGTGTATATTTATGTGTACACACCCACATATGTGTACTCTATAATCTCTATAAAATTTTATTCTATGTGACGTGTATTGGCAATATATCTAAGTTCTCCATCTTTAAAATAAGCACAAGAAAAGTGTTCACATTCACTCTCAGTATTTGAACAAAAGGAGAGTAGCTTGATTGTGAGCCTACTGCACAGTCTGAGTCATCTCTGGGAGTCCACTGTTAGCAATTCAGTGACCTGTGGAACCCAGGCAGTAGTCCAGATTTCTGCCTCGACCCCAGTGTTCCTTTTACTACACTATGACTCTTCTGCACTATGACGTAGAGTCAATGATACTCCAATGGGTGAGCTTCGCCAAAGGTCTAGAGAATTGATGGATCGGATATTTTGGGATTGGATTTTCTGGTGCCATTGCTAAAATCGTCATCTACGCTTGCCTCTTTAAATGTCATGGAGGGTAAGTGTGCAACGGCTCGTTTTAGCCCCTTTTTCTCTAGACAGTGTGCAACCACACTTTTTAAAGTCTCTAGCACTTTATTTAGTCTCTGTGCACATCGCTTAATGACATCAGTTGCATTTCTCACAGTATGTCAACAGTCTCTTTTATTGTGTCCTCTGTTTCTCTGTCCAGGGCCCTAGGTTCCCTGTCCTCTTGGACCCCCACTTCGTTTTTAAGACACCATTGGCCTGATGGTTTTCAAGGCGGACGCCATGAAGAGGGTGCTTCTTGTGTTCTTAGTGCCGCTCTGCGGTGGCTGAACTAAAAGGCGCTCTCACGAGGGCAGTATATGTACAAACAGGCTTGATACAGTTGATGGATGGAATATTGTAAGAGCGCCCAATAAAATGATTTCAGAAAAAGACAATTTCAGGGGTTTGTTCCCTTCAAAGAGTATCTCGGGGGAGGGAGGGGTCTCTATTCTCTCCTGTTCCAGTTAGTCAGCTCTGTTTGTTTTAATAAGAGTTTAAGTTCTCCACATTTTTCTCCCATTCTGCCCTTGACCAGTTCTTACTGCCACAGCCAGAACAGTCAGTAGTGAGAGCCTGCTGCCATCTGAGATGATGACTCATGTACACTTGTTTATTCTCTCTGTTTTTGGTTACCTTCTTGCTTTTTTGCTTTTGGAAACTTAAGACTCTTAGCTTTTCAGGCCTCAGAGGCTGCACACTTCAATAGGATGCAGATCAAGGTTTTTGTGAACTACAGCATCTGAACTGACTGAGGTGCTCCATGAGAGAGAGATGTGGTTCTACCCTCTCCCTAGAACAGTAGGTGCATCTATTTATTTCTGTCTTTAGAATTATTATTTGAATTTTTCCATTAAATTTAGGTTTTGACTTCATATAGTGAGTGAAAACATCACAAGCCAGTGTGGTGACGCTGTTTTGCTGTTTAACACCCCTGTTTGGAGAACTTAGTAACTGCTTTGCTACTTCCTGGTGAAAACAGACGCCAATTAAAATTCTTGAGATTTATAATCTGATTGAAACAGCCCGGATCTGGATGTAGTCACTTAACTCCGGCCCATTTTCTTTGTTGAACTTTGTTCTTGCTCTTACAGATGTATTCGTTATCAACTCTCATTTCCTGTGCGATGAGATTGGCAAGGAAGGACCAGCGTTTGGCCCCTTGGGATTTATTGGATTTCTCTCTTGATACAATATTGTTTTTTCAGCATCCACACTAGTGATGCAAAAATTACTGTTACCTCGCAGGGAGTGAAACACTGGCAGCCGTCCAATCATCCCACACATCTCATCTGATGGTGTGAATTTGCTGCATCCTAAACAGCCCTCCCCCGAAAGGAAGCCAGCTGCAGAGGGTAGAAGAGAAATGATTTTGAGCCATTGTGTTTTACGCTTGTTGGTGTAGATTGCTCACCTGGAGAAAGGAAAGTGGAGTTGACTCATTATAGACTAGTAGAGTGGGGCTGGAGAAGGGCTGTGGAGGACGGCAAAGTCTTTAGTTGGCCAGGACACCTTTACTTATGTTAAATGCCTGCCTCCCCAGATGAGAATTATATCTAGTAAAAACCAATTCTCCTGTTTCTTCAGCTCAAAACAAAAAGCTGCTTGTGATAAGTTATTCGTTTTTGATGCATGCTTCCTGTCGCGTTGGAGTTCCTGACCTATACAGGTCATTCCACAGCACCACGTCTCCCCACAGTGACCTGCGAGGGCAGAGGAGGATTCCTCCGTAGGGTTTCTGAGACAAAGTCTTGGCAAAAGCAGCCCGCCGCATCTTTCTCTGGTAACGGGTTTGAAACACCAGCCTTTCAGATCACAGCCTGTGCTTAACCCGTTGTGAACTCAGAGCTCCCATAAAGGTCTTGTAAGACATAATAATAGCACCCTCAAACCCCAAAACCAAACTTCTTGCCATCAAGTCGACACCGACTCTTAGCGACCTGGATAGAGTAGAGCTGCCCTGTGAGTTCCTGAGACTAGTCTTTACAGTAGTACAGGGCCCGTCTCTAACCAATCTCCCCCCCCCCCCCCCCAAGGCTCCTGGTTTACCCCAGACTCCGTGGTTGGAGACAGAATTAAGAAGTAGCCGTGTATTTATAGTTTCTTGAAAGCTTTGAAGAGGAAACATGTTGCAGCTTTCTTTTCTTCTTTCTAATAACATATGGTCTGATTTAGTTCTTCCCAACAAAATGTGTGTAGTCTAGACTTGCTCTTCTTTAGACAGTCTTTCCCATTGGAAAGGTATAATTCTGCAAGAGTTAAACCTTACCTTCCCCACCTAAACTTTGATAACCAAAGGTGGAAATCCTGAAGTCAGCACTGACAGAGGAAGACATTGGCAGTCAGGTAACTGTTTCATATAAAGCAACATATTGGCCGCCTTTTGTCAAATGGGTAAGGGAGCACTAATGGTCTGAGCCTTGCACTCATTGGGTTGTTAAGTACAAGGCCAGCAGTGTGGCCCACCAGCTCTTCCATCAGAGGAAAATGAAGCCGTCTGTCCCCATAAAGAATTACTCTGTAGGCAGAGTTACTGTGATTTGCAGTAGACTCAGTGGCAGTGGGGCTTTGTTTTTTTAGTTTTTCATTCAATGGATCAAATTTGTTTACCATAATGTCTTGCTTTTAACATAGGTTCTATACCCAACCAATGTTTTATCATGCAGAAAAGTCACCAGTCTTCCCATTTATGTTCCAGAAATATCAAATTGAAATTTTTATTTGTGTTATTCTCTTTATACCTCATTTTAACCGGTATCAAAACTTTTAAACTTTTCCTGGAGAATTGCTAAGGGGTATATAGAGTCATCATTGTCTTAAGATTGTGTTTATATATAGACAATTATTGTTTTAAGCATTATTGACGGCAGCTTTCAGGACCAGGCATGGAGAACCTTTTCTCTGCTTAGGGCCATTTGGATATTGATGACAACATTCGTGGGCTATACAAAATTATCAAATTAGCCTGCTATATTTGGTCGAGTATATATAACCTGCTTTTTTGTCAAACACTGAATTAATTCACCCCGGTGTGATAGCTGGGACTTTTTTCTGGTGAGGTGTGCGATGGGAGCTGATACTGATGATTTTACGGCCTTAGGATCCCTGGTGACATGGTGGTTATGTCTTGGGCTGCAAACTGCGTGTCAGCAGTTCGGATCCGTCAACGGCTCCTCGAGAAAAAGAGTGCTTTCTTTTCTGGTGAGGTTATCGTCTCAGAAACCCAAAGGGACAGTCCTCCCTGTCTTATATAGGGTTGCCATGTGTCAGAATTGACTTGATAGCAGTGAGTTTGGTTGGGTTTGATATATGGGCCTCGGGCCAGGCGTTGTCCACCCCTGCCCTCAGACAGTAGAACTTGACTTCATCTTACCCTTGGCAAAGGTAGTAGTCACTGGTTACAGTAGTTTCCTTGACACTGGCGGTACTCCATGTTTCAATATCTTTTTCTTTTTTTTTCAGTTTCTGGAAAGACTTTATTTTGGGGGTGGGAAGGGGGCACGGCACTCAGTCCTTCTTGGGAGCGGCCTTCCTCATGGCGGCCAGCACGTTGCTCAGCTCCTCTCTCTTCCTCTTGGCCCGGATATGTGTGCCCACCCGCTTCTTGATGAACTTCAGTGCCCGCTTGTCCTTGGAGACCTTGAGCAGCTCCATGGCCCTTGGTTCATAGGGTGCGAAGCCGCACACCTCCCGGATCATTTCCCGCACAAACTTGGTGTGCTTGGTGAGACGCCCGCAGCGGCGGCGGCTGTGCCTCGGCTTGCTCACGTTCTCGGTCACTTTGTGGCCCTTCTCGAGGCCCACGGCCATAGGGGAGTGCACAGCCATGGCTGCGACTCTTCAATGGGTGCCGCGGCGGAAGGCTCAATATCTTAATTATAATGCACAGCAGCATCACAAGCAGTAGCGCTTGTGATGGCCAAAGCTTCATCTATGCCATAGAGACAATGCAGCACCCAAAGAAATTAGATGTTGTGTTTCATGTTGAGAAGTTGATCCTTATTGGTTCCTGTCTGGTTACTGACTGTGTTTATATTTGAGCATTTCTTTCTTCCGGTCAGTGGTGGTGCAGGGGCAGTGCTGCGATGCCTGACAGCTCTCCTCGGCTGTCATCCACTTAGACTTCTCTCTGAAGGCCTCCATGCCCTCCTCAGACAATGCACATCCCTCTGAGGCTGTAACTGATGAACCATCACTACCTTCCATTTTCCATACTCAGAGAGTGCTCAGTGCTTAAGATAGCATTTACTGCAAAGTGCTAAGCCTGATTTGTTCAAATTAATAATGACCAGTTGTTATGAATCTTGGAATCTTTCCTCTTGATAAACTCTGTGTGTGTGTGTGTGTGTGTGTGTGTATGTATGAGAGAGATAGAGAAATAGACATGGTGTGAGCTCTGAATTAGAAATTGGACAAGGCATTATATATACTGTAATCTCACCTTCAAAATGTGTTTCACATAATGAAGTCTGCCATTTGTCTGCAAAATTTGAAAGATAGCACTCAGTGATCATTTGAGTCTTTGTCTTTTCATCAGTATTATGCAGTACATGGTTCTGAAAGCTGACCATATTTAATTTCTGGGGAAAATTAGAGGTTTTAGGACTAATTTAGAATTGAAAATTAAATTTCTTAACACACTCAGAAAATCCTTCTTCAGTTAGACACACAGCTCTTTGAAATATAAATTCTGCTAATAACACTGCCTGTTCTGAAATTGATCGTAATAAATGAATTGATGCTGGGTGGCGAAGGCCGGTTATGGGACATCAGGTGGCTTACTGAAGCAAGGCTTTATGCACCGGGTTTATGCGCTAGCTTTTGCGGCGGGCACATCCATTCTGAAGGCAGTGAAAGACATCGTGTTTAGCAACCAGGGGTGGGCAAAAAAAGAAAATTGCTGAAGAATAACCTGAGGAATAAAATGTGAGTCAGGATTAAAAGTACACTTGAAGGGAAGCAATACAATAAAGGAAAATGTTGGAGAAAGAAGAGATGCAGGGCCTGCAGGAAAAATCAGTGTGAATTAAGATGGTAGTTTACTTTCTCATGGTGGGTAGAAGACTATTGGACTGATTTTCTATCGTATTTTGTTCCAGATAACTTTTACTTTTATCTGTATGGACTTTTTGGAATACAAATGAAAAAAACAAAACAAAACAACTTTTCTATGAAGAAGTCATAAAATCCTCTAATCCAGTGTACTGAGATGGTAGCAAATTTATAGAGACTCCTTGCCTATAGAAAAATATTAAAATATCCCCAAGACTCAAAATAGTTAAGAGATGTATATTAGATTCCATGTCATACTAGTAGACTGGTTGATGGGTTGGATTTTTCAGATGTAGTGGGTTTGGGTTTTATTTCTCTCTTCGTTGTTCCTTTTGCCTTTTAACAAATGTTTAAATGTGTTTGGGGGTGTGAAGGAGCAAATGCAATCATTTAGGAAAAAAATGTTTTCAATTCATTTATTATACTCATGTGGAGAGACATTTCTTGGTTATTTTATCTTTTAGAATGGTATGCATTTAAAATAGTAGAATTTTGCTTTGTAAATAAAGCCCAGACATGTAGAGAAACTCTTTTTTTTTTAAAATCATTTTATTGGGAGCTTGTACAACTCTTATCACAATCCATACATACATTCATTGTATCAAGCACATTTGTACATTTGTTGCCATCATAATTTTCTGGGTTTTTTTACATTTTATTAGGGGCTCATACAACTCTTATCGCAATCTATACTTATACGTACATCAATTGTATAAAGCACATCCGTACATTCTTTGCCCTCATCATTTTCAAAGCATTTGCTTCCACTTAAGCCCTATGCATCAGGTCCTGTTTTTTTCCCCTCCCTCCCCGCTACCCCCTCCCTCATGAGCCCTTGATAATTTATAGATTGCTATTTTGTCATATCTTGCCCTATCCGGAGTCTCCCTTCCCTGCCTTCTCTTCCTTCCATCTCCCAGGGAGGAGGTCACATGTGGATCCTTATAATCAGTTCCCCCTTTCCAACCCACTCACCCTCCACTCTCCCAGCATTGCCCCTCACACCCCTGGTCCTGAAGGTATCATCCACCCTGGATTCTCTGTGCCTCCAGCCCCCATAATGCACCAGTGTACAACCTCTGTCCTATCCAGTCCTGCAAGGTAGAATTCGGATCATGGTAGTTGGGGGGAGGAAGCATCCAGGATCTGGGGAAAAGCTGTGTTCTTCATCGGCACTACATCGCACCCTGACAACCCATCTCCTCTCCTAAACCCCTCTATGAGGGGATCTCCAGTGGCCGACAAATGGGCCTTGGATCTCCCTTGATAATTTATAAATTATTATTTTGTCATGTCTTACACTGTCCAACGTCTCTCTTCACCCACTTTTTCTGTCTTCCATCCCCCATGAAGGGGGTTATATGTAGATCCTTGTAATCGGTTCCCCCTTTCTACCCCACCATCCCTCCACCCTTCCGGTTTCACCACTCTCACCATTGGTCCTGAGGGGTTCATCTGTCCTGGATTCCCTGTGTTTCCAGTTCCTATCTGTACCAGTGTACGTTCTCTGGTCTAGCCAGACTTGTAAGGTAGAATTGGGATCACGATGGGGGTGGGGAGCACTTAAGAACTAGGAGAAAATCGTATGTTTCATCATTGGTACACTGCACCCTGACTGGCTCATCTCCTCCCCACGACCCTTCTGTAAGGGGCTGACCAGTTGCCTTCATATGTGTCTTGGGTCCCCAATCTGCACAATGATTTGATTTTTAGTTTTTTGATACCTGATACCTTCGACACCTCGTGATCACACAGGCTGGTGTGCTTCTTCCACGTGGGCTTCATTGCTTCTGAGTTGGATGGTCGCTTGTTTAAGCCTTTAAGACCCCGGATGCTATATCTTTTGATAGCCGGGCACCATCAGCTTTCTTCACCACTTTTGCTTATGCACCTATTTGTCTTCAGCAATGGTACTGGGAAGGTTAGCACACAGTGATGTGATATTTTTGTTCTTTGATGCCTGATACCTGATCCCTTTGACACTTCGTGATCACACAGACTGGTGTGCTTCTTCCCTGTGGGCTTTGTTGCTTCTGAGCTAGATGGCCGCTTGTTTACCTTTAAGCCTTTAAGACCCCAGAGGCTCTATCTTTTTTTAGCCGGGCATCATCACCTTGGAGAAACTCTTTTTCAGGACAAACTGGAGTCACTTTATTCTCTTAAGATACATAACAGGTCTTAACAAAACCTCATGAGAGAGGGTTCTCCAAAGGCTGTATTTCTGTTACAGAGATGACAGAGTTTCCTATCTCTGTCTGTCTTCTCTCCTACCTCTCTCCATTACCACCACCACCACCATGCTTCAGCCCATCCCTCTGTCTGTAGCCGTCCCATAGCTATATGATGGCAGACTTGTGCCATGGGGAATCGGATTTCCTATTTGGCCAAATACTGATTTCAGATGTAGAAGTAGTACTCTATATACTCATGTATAAAGTGGATTTTTTAAAATCTTTTTATTGTTGGGCTCATACAACTCTTATCACAATCCATACATACAGAAAATGTGCTTTATAAAGCACATTTGTATATCCGTTACTCTCATCATTCTCAAAACATTTGGTTTCCACTTAAGCCCCTAGCATCAGCTCATTTTCCCCCTCCCTCCCTGCTCCCCACTCCCTCATGAAACCTTGATAATTTATAAATTATTATTTTGTCATATCTTACATTGGTGTCTCCCTTCACCCACTTTTCTGTTGTCCGTCCCCCAGGGAGGAGGTTGTATGTAGATCCCTGTAATCGAATCCCCTTCTCTACCCCACTCTCCTGGTATCGCTGCTCTCGCCACTGGTCCTGAAGCGATCATCTGTCCTGGGTTCTCTGTGTTTCCAGTTCCTATCTGTACCAGTGTACATTCTCTTCTAGCCAGATTTGTACGGTAGAATTGGGATCATGATTTTTTTTGGGGGGGGGGCAGTGCGGGGCGGGAGGAAGCATTTAAGAATTAGAGGAAAGTTGTATGTTTCATCGTTGCTACACTGCACCCTGACTGGCTCTTCTCTTCCCCATGATCCTTCCATAAGGGAATGTCGAATTTTCCAGCACATTTTTTAAATTTCTAGTTTATTTAAAATTTTATCATTTCCTTTCTGCTTTGTAATGTTTTTTTTAAATACATTTTATTACAGGCTCATACAACTCTTATCACAATCCATACATATACATACATCAATTGTATAAAGCACAGCTGTACATTCTTTGCCCTAATCATTTTCAAAGAATTTGCTCTCCACTTAAGCCCTTTGCATCAGGTCCTCTTCCCCCCTCTCCGCTCCCCCCTCCCTCATGAGCCCTTAATAATTTATAGATTATTATTTTGTCATGTCTTGCCCTATTCAGCGTCTCCCTTCACCCCCTTCTCTGTTTTCTGTCCCCCAGGGAGGAGGTCACATGTGGATCCTTGTAATCGGTTCCCCCTTTCCAACCCACTCACCCTCCACTCTCCCAGCATCGCCCCTCACACCCCTGGTCCTGACGGTATCATCCACCCTGGATTCCCTGTGCCTTCAGCTCCCATATGCACCAGTGTACATCCTCTGCTCTATCCAGACTTGCAAGGTAGAATTCGGATCATGGTAGTTGGGGGGGAGGAAGCATCCAGGATCTGGGGGGAAGCTGTATTCTTCCTCGGAGCTACATTGCACCCTGGCTGACTCATCTCCTCCTTTTTGTGGTAAAATTAGGTTCCTCAGCTGATATTCGGGTCAGCGTATACTTGAGTATATACGATATTTAAGCATGTTTTTACACATTGATGTGCTCATTTTCTGAATTTAAGTTTTGTTCTTCACGCTTTGCAGCCCTCCCACACCCTTTTTCTGATCTGGCCTTCGTTCATTAGCATAAGCTCAGTACTACTAAAGGTTTTGTCTTGTTTTCTGAGTAGCTGAGGTCACCTTGGTTGCTCCTAGGTAGTTCTTGAAAGAGTAGAATGCACAAAGGCAGGCTTTTTACTAGTTGAGTCCAAACTGTTGCTTGAATTGAAGATTCCGGTGACATTTTTGGTTTAAGTTTTAAAGAGCAGTTTCATCAGTTCCTCATCTATGGCTCAGAAAGCTGAGTCCATGAGAATTTGAAATTCTGTTCTGCAGTTTCCTCCTAATCAGGATTCTTCTAGAGCAGCGGTTCACAACCTGTGAGTCACAACCCCTTTGGGGGTAGAACGACCCTTTTACAGGGGTCGCCTAAGACCATCGGAAAATAAATATTTCTGATGGTCTTAGGAACCGAGACACTGCTCCTCTATCCATCTCCAGGCAGCTCCGCCCACATGCAGATAAGGCTCACATATGAGTACCCAGCGTGAAGACTGTTACCCATGCCACACCATTCTTCAAGACATTTCATTTATTTGTCATTAGAAATTAAAATTTCACAATGTATAATTACATATTTTTTGTGAGATGAATTACTCTGCTTTAATGATGTTCAATTTGTAACCATGAAAATACATCCTGCCTATCAGATTTTACATGATGATTCATAACAGTAGCAAAATTACAGTTATGAAATAGCAATGCAAATAATGTTCTGGTTGGGGGTCAGCACCACATGAGGAACTGTCTGAAAGGGTGGCGGCATTAGGAAGGTTGAGAACCACTGCTCTCTAGACTCGGGTCAGAATTCAGTAATGGTAGCCAGGCACCTTCCAATTCTGGGTTCAGGGCACAGGAGGCCATTGTTCACGGAGGCAATTAGCCACGTGTTCCACAGCCTCCGACTCTTGATTTTACTTCTTCATTGTTCCAAGTGCCTGGAGACTAATGTTGTATCTTCCCTGGCTGCTGTCAAGGTTTTAAAACCAAGATAGTACGAAATGAACAAGAAGGTAGAACACAAACACAAAAATCACATTATTAGGCCAATTAACGGGGATGAAACCATGACCCCAAATCTCCTAACCAAGGAACCAAATCCCATGAAGGGTTTGGTTGTACTTAAGTAACCTCAGCAGCTACTCATTTTTTTTAAAGTTTGTCTTTGTTATAAATATATTACACAACTTTTGCCCATTCAACTTACTGACTGCAGTTACAGTGATCAGATGCAACTCTGTCCTTAATCTTGGAGATTTTCCCTTCACTTGTTACTCCTCTTTCCCTCCATGTCGCCCTGCAGTAACTAATGAGCTTTGATCTCTACACATTGGCCTCGTTTTGCTTTTTTATATGAGGTCTCACAATCTGTTTTTCCATTGGTGATTGATTTGTTTCACTCGGCGTAATGTCATCAGGTGTCATCTATACCAAAGCACGGGTCCAGCTCCGTTTCTCCCCAAGCCCACTGTCATCAAGTTCATTCTGACCCGTCCGTCCGTCAGGGTAGGATTGTTCCCGGGTTTCTGAGACTGCCGTGTTTAGGGAGTCCTGTGGAGTGGTGCTGCTCCGCCCTGTAGGGTCGGCCCCTCATAGTCTGAGTCAGCTCGCCCCTTACAGGTTTGGTTTAGGAATAGTTAATAAAATCAGTGACAGGAAGTTTTTGTTAACAGGTTCCTCCCAATCATTCTCTCATTTCCTGGATAAAGAATAATAACAGATTTATTTGTCACCTTATATTTTTTCCCTAAAAGAATTGAAAGGATACCTTTAATGATTAACTCATTTTACTTGAGCCTCTCACAGAGTATTGGAGAGACTGAAAGACTAGTGTGGCCACGTGCTTGCTGCCTTCTGGACAGGCCGGGACTAGGCTTTCCAGAGGAACGTGGTCATGGCAAAGCAAGCACACCAGTCACTCATGATTGGTACATATTCCTTTGTGCAGAAATTACATAAAGGAATCTCTCAGCAGTTCAAAGGGAAAGAAAGAGTTTGTAAATCCAGGAATCATAAAATTTCTGCTTCTCATGCTTCACGCCACCTTACACTTCTAAGTCTAAGAAAAGAGATGAAGACCCGGAGTGCCTGTCTGTGCAGCCTCTAGGTTCTCTGAGATGTCCATGTGTCTCAGCAGTGTCTGTCTTGAAGGATAGGCCAGAAAAACTCTGCTGTCTTCCAGTCTGGATGCGAGATGCCCGAGCCTTCTGCTACCGTCTGTGGCATCTGTTACTCTGTGGCTGTCACCAGCTCAGTTTCCTTGGAGGTATTTGAAACTGCAGTTCATGTAGACAATTCCAAAGATAGGTTCAGCCATTCCTGTAATGCGGCTGTACTCACAAATACATGTTACATGTGTTCTTTTGAAGCGTCTTCATGTATATGATACCGTTTGAAACTGTTTTTAAAACTTTCTCATTGCCTCAATTTTTTTGCCTATAGAGGTTCGAAATTTGCTCCTTTCTGCTTTACATTTCATAGTGCTTCGATCACATTACCCCTTTTACTCTCATCTGCCTTGACTTGGTGTCTGATCATCAATGAGCTATACTTCAACACCCCCTTTCCAGGACAGAAAGGAAATGTGCAGTTATCTGACCAATATGCCCATGCTCAGTCATGCATCACCATCACCTGTCTGATTGATCAGTGTTGTGCTTATCTGTCATTAAATATTGTCAATGCCACCTACGTATAAATTTTTCTTTCCGGGACAGAACTTAAACTTTTCCTATCTCTGATATGTAATCAGAACACTAAAACTCCAAGCTAAAAGGATATTCTTTCCTGGTCATTTCAACCTCCTTTGTATTTAATTCAAGCTCAAGTCTGATTACTGGTTATTCCTTTCTTGGTTTTACTTCCTCAGTAAGAACAAATCCTAAATAACACGACGAAACACACAACACTTCTCTAGGTCCTTAATCCTTCCTCCCCCAACTGTTGTGATCTCAGTCCTACCTCGCACGCAAATCCAGCTCGCCTGGTGAACATACATTGGTGTCGACAAGAGCTTTCAATGTACAGAATTCAGGGTAGACAAAGCCCTCAGAAACAGCAACAGGAGGAATGATGTCAGGGGGAGGGAAAGGGGAACTGATTGCAATGATGGCGACGGGGAAAACCAGCGCCAGGATTGTAGGTGAAAGGATAGAAGGGGTGGTGTAAGATATGTGTAAATAACAATACATAATATAGTATGAGTTTGTGAGGGGGGCGGCGGGGAGACAGGAACTGATATCAAGGGGTTCAGAAGGAAGATAATGTTTTGAAATTGTTTATGGCAGTCGTTGTACATACCCACTTAATATAATGGATGTATGGACTGTTCTATGTAAGAGCCCCCAATAAAATGATTTATTAATTTTTTAGAAACATAAGTAAAAGGGACACTGAAACAACAGAGTAAGTGTCCTGAGATGAGCAATGTTTATGAAGTTAGCAGATGGTCGAGCTGAAAGAACACCGCAGCAGGCTTCAGGGGCTGGCCCTGGGGTTCAAAGCCACCAGTCCCCGTGTCCCTGCTCAGCGCCTTTTCATTACTGTTGATTGCCATAACCTGTCCTCCTGAACCGATTGAAGGCATTTATGCTGTTGAAGATCGAGTTTAAAGTAGAAACAAAAGTCAGTCTTTCAGTCGCTTCACCCGCTTCCCTTTCAAGGCGCAGAGCCCTTGTGGTGCAGTGAATTAAGTTTTGGGAGCACTGACCAGGAAAGATGGACAGTTCAAATCCACCAGCCATCCTATCGGAGTAATAATATTTACAGCCTCTGAAAGTCCAGTGAGCGGTTCCAGCCTGCCCTGTAGGGTCTCCAGGAGTTGAACCCGATTCTGTGGCCCTGAGTTTTCAAGACTCTCTCAGGATTGGGCTAATGGCAGAGTAGGCCAAGCCCCCAAAGTAGTGGACTTTGGGGGGCCTCCTGCTCTCCTGGGGTCTTTAGTGTTTGATTTAGTGTAACTCGACTCCACTGCTGTTTGGTTTTGTGTTTTCATTTAGAGACATTAACTTGAACTAAGAGGTGTAATCGCTCTAACACGAATTGCGCCATTTTTGCATTTGTCTCTGCAATACCAAGTCCAAAATACTAACCAGATTTTTCACTTGTGAGACTTGAGACTACGATCCCAAGTTGTGGTGGAAAGTGGTACTGCCGAGTTTTTAACACATTCATGGTTCCTGCCCCATGACGTGGCCGTGAGTAATGGCATTCTCCTCCTCTGGTGTCGATTTTCTCCACTCTTTGCCTCCCAGCCTCCGCTCTTGCTGCCCCGGCTGTTCTCCAGCTGCCTCCTGTTCCAGGTCCCCGCCTGGTTTGGAAGCCCAAGGCTGCCGCCGTAGGAAAGGGGGCATTCTAACTTTGTCTTCACAGTGGTCTGCCCTTGGTGGTTGCCCAGGGCAGGCCTCGTGGTGGCCTGGCGTGCAGAGGGAGCTTGCTTCAGAGGGTTTTCACTAGCACATTTTCAGGAGTGGAGCACTAGCCCTTTCCTCTTAGTCTCCCTTAATCAGGAAGCTCTGCTGAAACTAGCCTCATGGAAGCCTCTACTGATAGTCTAGCTCCCTGGAAGAAGAAGGTTAACTTAGCTCTTAGGGCTTTCCTCAATGTTTTAACCTCTATACCTGTGTTCAATCACTCAATAGATCTCAGGGTAGCAAATTAGGTTCAGGAAGAAACCTGCCCATGTGGACTTGGAAGGAGCCGAGGCAACAGGACAAAGCAGGCTTTAGTCCTTAAATCTCACGATTTAGACCCCGGGGCTGGCCATTTAGAGGACTAGCTCCAGTTTACCAGACCAAGAAGTCAACTTGAAATTTGCACTTGAACTCCTCTGATTTGTTGCTGACCTAAGTACAGGGTTTCAGTGACCGCGTCTGTACTGCCTATCTGATTCCTGTGCAATTAGTGTGTTTCCCCATCAATAGATGCTCCCTGTTCTTCATGCTTGTGGATGCTTTGACCCCTGACTTGCGTGCAGGAATGTCTTAGCATGTGCTTTATGTTTAATGGCCAGGGCTGCTTTCAAGTGAGACTTCCAGGTCCCACACAATGATCTTCATGTTCATGGCTTTTCACTGTCAGTCTGACTGCTGGTCGAGTTGGGGACAGCTGACAACTTCACCCATGGATTTGTTCAGGGAAGGTGGTTCCAGAAGAACTGTGATGTGAAGCATAGACCTTGGGAGCAAGAATGGCGATCAGGAGCTGAGGCATGTCCATTTGCTCTTAGGCAGCATATCATCAGAAGGAGCTGAGGTGGCATGAATGGGTTTCTGAAGAGGTCGGGGTGTTTTGAAAGCTAATCGAGATTAGTGTTGGCTGATTATCAGAGTAGCCTGAAAGTTTTATCCATGCTTATTATCCTATCTTAAAACTGGCTACATTCCAGTATTTTCACTGAGGTCTTTAGCCGTATAGCTTCTCAAATGCCCTTCCTACCCATAGTTCTTACCAAGCACATCATGGGAAACGGTACGATGTATGATGGCCACTAGAGTGTACGTGTGGGCAGCTTTGGGGGAGGGGGTGTTTTTCAATCCTATCAAAGTGTACAGTGATTCAGTTTTTCCTAAGTTAACTTTTTTTTTTCCTGCCAAATCTTGAAATGCTGTCTCCACATTTCCCTGGGGGGTTCCCAGTAGGTAATGCTGCATACCGATAAGCCTTGAAATGCCTGGCCCTCGTGTCATTACATGACCTCTTTCTTGACCATTTTAGGAACTCAGAGAAATACATAATAAGCAGCAGCTCCAGAAACAAAAATCCATAGAGGCTGAACGCCTGAAACAGAAAGAACAAGAGCGAAAGATCCTAGAATTAGAAAAACAGAAAGAGGAAGCCCAAAGGTGAGTCATTTGAGTGGATTGTGGCCCCACCGGAAAGGAACTTTTGAGCATTTACTGTTCTTGATCTGGCCTCTCAGTAGTGGCTGCACTGGGAAGAGCCTTCAGACCCTAGCGTTGGTGGCGGAGGTGGCGGTGGTAGTGGTTTGTGTGTGTGTTTAAGTTTTCGCATATATACACATCCCCCTGAAGTTTTGGGTAGCTTCCATACCTCTCCTGAGCTTCTCCTGTGTAGATAAGTGGAATTAGACAATGAAATTGGGACACTTGGTAGGCTCGTTTGCATGCCAATGACCAAAATACGTTTCCAGTTCACAGCCTTTTAATACGGTGTAGGTCCCAGCCCTCCTTTCAATCAGCGCCCCAGGCAGCCCTCTAAAGCTCTTCAGCAGCACACTGACAGTGGGCCACTGGGCTCCTTTCTTTCTTTTACTCAGCTGCAAATTAAACTCTGAATACAAAAGGAGAAATTTTGCTTCCACTGCTTAGGCTCCAGACACACTTTTGTTTGGGTTTGTGTGAATGTTTGTGTTTGTGGGGCTTTGTTTTTTAACTTTCTGTAGTTAAACCACAACAACTTATTTGGACTTATAGGGGTATCTGATTCTGTTAGTGGAGATTTGCTTTTAAAGTTTCAATGAATTTTAGACCGAGAAGCTAAAGACATGTTTCATGCACATGTTTCAAAAACATATGCTATAAACCATGAAATCTAAAAGTTGAACAAACAAGGTACTTCAGGCAAATCCATGACTGTATTGGGCTGAGCATAGTTCAGCTGTCTAAATCCATGCATATTTTGTTAGGATTTACACTCCTAGGTTGTGTTTGTATCAGCGTGCATAACTATTACTATTTATAGTATATTGATCTGACTTTTAAAGCACAACTTTTTATTTTTTATGGCAAGGGGCCCAGAACAGTTTAGGGGATGATTGTTAGCATTTTCTTGGAGGCAGAGTGAGGATTCTTTATCTCGATTTGTGGGTTGGGAGCCCTGGTGCCTTAGCGGGTTCTGTCTGCACTGGGTTACTAACCACAAGGTCAGCAGTTTGAAATCACCAGCCACACCTTGGGAGAAAGATGGGGCTTTCTACTCCTATAAAGGCTCAGTCTCAGAAACCCACAGGGACAATTCTAGTCTATCCTACAGGATCACGAAGGGTTGAAATTGACTTGACAGCAATGGGTTTTTTGTTGATGCTAAGTTTATAGACTCCTTTTATTGTTCATTCACACTGTACTGATTGCATATACTATTATGAAATAAGAGAAGAATCACTCCCAATTTTGTCCTCGGGGATAGGCTGAGGCCATCCTAATTTTCAAGGCCTAGATCTAATTGTAATTAAATATATGTCAATTCCCTTGGCCTTTGCCGGGGAATCAATTCTGTAACTATTCAAGAGTAGACCTACCCTCATAGGTTTGGCAAAGCTGTAACTCTTTCTCCTGTAGAGAGAGTGGTGGGATCGAAACTGTGCATTAGCAACTGAGTGCTTTCACCACTGTCTCACCAGGACTCCTGTCAACACTTTTGAAAAAACAAAATGGAGTTGAATTCATAGGACCCCTGGTGGCATTGTGATTACAAGTTGGGCTGCGATCTGCAAGGTTGGCAGTTCACAACCAGCAGCAGCTCCTCTGGAGAAAGATGGCGCTTTCTACTCCTGTAACCAGTTACACAGGAGGCAGTTCTACCCTGCCTTAGAGGGTTTTATGAGTCAGGTGAAGTTTTTGAGTTGGAGTCAGTAAAATATATAGAAACTCTGGCTTAGTGGTGGATGGTTATTATCTCAAAGATTCAAAATAATCTGCTTTCAACTGCAGGTTATTAGGAGCTTTTTAGTATAAGTAAAGAGCTCTGGTGACATGGTGGGCTACGCATTGTGTTGCTGACCACAAACTCAGTGGTTCAAGTCCACCATTTGCTCTACAGGAAAAAGAATGAGGCTCTTTGCACCTGTAAAGATTTAGTCTCAGAAAACTGAAAGGGGGAGCTTCACTCTTTCCTAGAGGGCTGCCTAGAATTTGCTTGTCATTGAGTGTTTTGTGGATGTGTGGATGTAAACATAGGCTGAATTTAGCTGTAATAGAATTTTTTCTTAATTATCTGATCAATATGAACTTACTTAAGCAATATTTCATGGGTACTGTTGAGCATACTCCATCTTCACAGATAATTTATTCTCTTTTTTAATCATTTTATTGAGGGGCTCTTACAAATTTTATAACAATTCCAACATTCAGTAATATTAAACACACTTGTACATAATATTTCCATCAACGTTTCCAAAACAATTTCTTTCTACTTGAGCCCTTGGAGATAATATATTCTTATGTGCTTTGTGAGTTGTTATGATTTTTTTTGTGTAGTTAATTGCCAGTTTTTCAGTTGAGAAGTATTTTAGTTATTTTTATAGCAACTTTCTAAAGCCCATCAGAGAATTTCTCTGATTTTCTAAATCACATGGCTTTGTCTTGCTCCGGTTTGGAACCCTGAAGGCTTTTGTTGCCTTGGGTCAGCTTGCTCTGTCTGAAGAAGAACAGTGTCCCTTGATGTTGGGTGTGCATTGAGTAGATGAGGCTTTGTTGTGAACAGAGACAGTGTCATGCTCAATTGGCATTTCTCTGTTGCTGTACTCAAGCCTTTCTGTTGGCAGGCGAGCTCAGGAAAGGGATCAGCAGTGGCTGGAGCATGTGCAGCAGGAGGATGAGCACCCGCGGCCTAGGAAATTCCAGGACGAAGAGAGACTGAAAAGGGAAGAGAGTGTCAAAAGGAAGGACAGCGAGGACAAAGGCAAACCGGAAATGCAAGACAAGCTGAGTCGGCTCTTCCATCCGCATCAGGAAGCCACTAAGCCAGCTGTCCAAGCTCCGTGGTCCACCGCAGGTATGGCGGCCATAAACAGTCCCAGGGAGAAGGCCACCTTCTTGCCCAGAAGATCGCAAGCATTTAGTCTATATGGTCAGACCCCTTCTTGACTAACCGCTGGAAATGAGGAGCTGATCTGGTAGTGCAGCTGCTCTGTTCCAAGCTACTTGTTCCCCAGCACCATTAGCTGTCTGGTTGCCATCAAAATGATTCTGACTCATTGATTCACTGATTGACTCACTGATCCTATCTCTGAAGCACCTGTGTGCTTCAGGGAACTCTCCTCCCCAAGGCGCTCCCTAGTAGAACGGAGCTCAGTGACTGATCTTTCGGCCTTTTTACCAGGGCATAACTTCCAGCCTCTGTGGTAGTGCTCAAGCACCTACCTGTTGGCACCGCCCAGGGGCTCCCGAGTACCACCAATGAGACCGCCTGCTTTACGCTGATATCCAGGGCCTCCTTGCGCTCGCCTAGCTGCTAAACGGAGGGCACGCACGGCCTTACTTGCAAGAAGAACCTTCTATTTCTCCAGTGTGTTACTTTTTCTAGGAAGTGCTGAGCTATTTCTGCAGCCAGAAGTAGAGCCTCCCCCTCCCTCCCCCCACCTCATTCACTTGGCATTCAGGTGTAGTTTCTCTCCTTTTGAAAAAAGAGTGACTCTTTTTTGCACATGGACCATAATGTGCCTCTTGAAATAACTGAAGGAATCTAATTTGAAGTAGAAACAGTTATCCCTTCAATCTTAGATGCAAGCAGCAGTTTGCGTGCTTCTGTAATACGTACTACACAGCTTTGAAAATAATACTCATGTGAAGGGACTGACCCACCCCAGCATGGGGAATGGTATTGATTGTGTTTGTTTTGCCAGCGATGTGCTTGTAGAAAAGTATACCTACAGAGAAAACAGAAACCCACTTTTGGGCAGCTCCCCGAAGGTTTGCACAGTGCCTGTGTTGCACAGTGGGCAGGGATGGGAGTGAGGTAGGGAGGTGACCAGGTGCCCCTGGGCCTTGAGATGCTCACCGCCTAATGGCAAAGGCTGGTAGGTCACAAAGGAGCAGCCCTGACCACAGGAGGATAAATATATTTTTCACTATATACTTTTTGAACTGAAGATCCATTCACCATTGCTTAATTTTAGGCCATTTGTTTTATGTGCATTGTGTTTCTTGTGGGCAAAAAATAAAGATTTCCACCCCTTACAGTCCTGCCTTTGGCTATTTCATGTAGACCGCATGTACACGTAGACACACACACACACACACACACACACACACACACCAGCATGCAACACACCCTGCTTTTCACAGAAGATAAATGTGGTTTTCACAGAAGATAAATGCATGTCAAAATACTTGCAGCTCGTGGGCTAAAGAAAAAAAAAGAAAGAAATGTTCTGAATTGTTGTTAACAGAAATCCACAATGTACCCTGGTTGCGTGCATTTAAAATTTTCAAACTTCATATAAGATACCAACTCTTCTTATCCTGTGACCCTGGGCTCATTTCCCTGCCCAAGAAATGCAGAGGAGCACACACTTCGTCAGGGACGATTGGTCATATCCATTTCTTGGTGAAATCAACAGGTTATTTCCATGAATTTTAAAAATATGGATATTATGCTGCTTTGCCCCTTTCCAACTGTGAATTTCCTCCGTGGCAGATTCAAACTTGGGGCTACCTCCTCATTGCCGGGCTGTACTGGAGGGGCTGTGACGCTCACTTCTGGCTCATCCGCAGCAGCAAGTGCAGAGGGACCTGTGGACTGACTGCCTGGTGCACTCGGCCCCACATGGCTCTTGACCTGGACATGGCTCTCCTTCGGCTCGCCCCCATTGTTTCGGAAACCTGGAATACATGGAAATATCTGTCTGATGGAAGGTGGCAGAGAGGCTGCTGGTCATTTGACTTATCATCAGGCCCTTTAGTTCCATGTAATGGTTTACTTTTTGTTTCTCTAACAGAAAAAGGCCCGCTTACAATTTCAACGCAAGAGAATGTGAAAGTGGCGTATTACCGAGCGTTATACCCCTTTGAGTCCCGAAGTCACGATGAGATCACCATCCAGCCAGGGGATATTGTCATGGTAAGGGACGCGCCAACCCACGTGTGGTTTCTGTTGACTGTCTGTCCTCTTTTGTACATTTCTTATTTGCCCTTTTAAGAATGAAATCCTGTAATTTCTTTGCTATGTAGGCCCCGTTATCTTCCTTTTCCATTGGAATGAAAGATGCCATTATAACTTAGTATTTAAAAATAGAATTGCTAAAGAAAGTGTGCCCATATCACAGCCTTAGCATAATTTTTTTTTAAAAATCTGTAAGTGACAGATAATTTCATATTTGAGGTTAATGCTTATACATTAAAAGTCTATAAGTAGATTTAAGTGCAAAAGTGCTCTGTCATCTTTTTCACAAATGCCAATTATAACTTTTGCCCCTCGGAGCAAAGTATCTTTTCTCCCCCTCTTTAACTGTGTGAAAAGAAATTAAATGAAATACAGTAAATTTACTTTTCTACTGCATACATTATTACTATAATAAAAAGTTCAATTTTTCGTTTTGTCATAGTTTTTACGTTCTAATAATGAAATGTAATCTTAACGGTTGGATTTGAAACTGTAGTGAGCCTTTTAAGAAAGAAAAATGAAGTAATTTCGTTGACGTAGACCAGAGGTCAGCAAACTGTTGAGATGGAAGGGCTAATCCTGTCCTTCACAACAATTTAAAAATTGTTAGAGAGCCATAAATATATTTTTATGAACAAAATCCCCCTTATCTGATGACTGTCTTTTAAAATGTTTCCATTTTACTTCAGAGTCGCATGTACATACTGAAATAGCTGCACATGGCTGGAGAGTCGCAGTGTGCCAACCCCTGACCTAGACTTGCTAAAATAAAACAAAAGCTCCTTCATCTAGTTATTCAGTTAAGAGTAAGATTCCTAGATGTGATCAGACTCTGCATTGATGCTAACGTTTTTCTTTCTTTCTTTCTTTTTTTGAGAACCACTCAGAATTTTAAAAGAAGTACTAAAATTAAAAATGGAGACAAGCCTACTTCTCAGACTAGGACTCTATGTCTCTGAGTTGAGCATATATGCTCTTCAGGGGGCAAAATATATATATAGGGGGAAGAGTGTGTTTGACACTCAAAGAAGTCAGTCTCTTCTCTCCTCTCCTTATTTTTGATAGCTACTTACTCTTTAATTAACATACATTGGAAATAAGAGACTCAAGCTCAAAGGTCCTGAAAGTCAAAATCACTTTAAGAAGAGAGAAAACTCTCTTCATATATATTCTTCACGCAGTGGCCATTGACTGACTGAAACATGGTGGGTGCTGCCTCACTCACACAGAGAGGATTGGACTGCTCATATGCTGGGCCCACCCCTTTGCCCTGTGAATGGTGATGGAAAGCCCAACAGTGGTAGTTTGTAAGCTTTCTCCATGCTTCACCATCTCTCAGCTCCTACTCCGGGTTTCCCAGTGCTCTGAATCCCCTGTACTCAGGTTGCCTCGTATTCTAAATGTTGTGTTAGAGCAAAGTAATTATGGAATATACAAACACCCTGCAGGAATCTGAACACTAAAAATAGAATGTAAACTGAGGGTCGGGTCTGATTATAAAGTTAGTTTTTAATGTGCTTTTAAAAAGTGGGCCTGGGGGGGGTGAGGGGTGGGGAGGGAACGCTGGCATTTCTGAAGCAAGATTTTCTTGTAAAACGAGGTGCAGAAAAGGAAGGTGAAGGCTCTCTTCTTCATAAGGAAATGTTTGTGATAAGAAAATGTTACAGATGATGGCTATCTCATTGAGAAAGTGTTGCTAATTTTCAAGGGAGCCTCTGTGGGTCTGCTTCTGTAATCCTAATCCTGTTACAATGCTCTTTCATCCACTTGGCAAGTTTAACCAGCAGCTTGATTAAATGAGTAGAGTTTAGCGATATAAGAATAAAAGTGAGACTAAACCATTTCATTAAACATATATTTTGCCTTGCTTTCAAACCTTTGCTCTCCTGGTGGAGGTTAAAGGGGAACGGGTAAGTGCCATGCAGTTGTCAGGAAGTCTGCATCTTCTTCAGTGTTTTGTGCTTTTAGATCGCTTTAATTCTGTACATATATCTTTGAGTGTTGTCTTGGCAATAAGATATGTATTTGAGTCTATGTAGTAGGCTGCGCTTAAAACAAAGAAAGGTGTCTACGCTCAGAGTTTGTGTATCTGGTTTCTGTTGACAAGATTCCATGTTTAATACTAACTTAGACTCGGTTAGTTATTAGCTCAAGTCTCTGTTTCAGGCCTGGATGAAATAAATTTAAGACATAAAATTCGAGATTTTTGTTTTTAATTCTGAAAATATGCAAAGGATCAAAGGAGGAGAGTGCTGGAGCAAGTTCATGGTTGAGAAAGGCCTTTGCTAAGTGTCTGGGCCCTGGGGGCACACATGGCAGGGTGTGCAGTGGACGGAGCCATTTAGAAGGCCATTTAGTGATGCCACAGCTCCCATTCTAGCTTCCTCCTCCCCTGCTGTGTGCAGATGTGTGTGTCCCTGGGCACGCACTGCAGCCTTGCTGGTCAATACAGGAAGGAAACAACCCAAATGTCCAGCAGTAAAAAATGGTTAAAAAAAAATTCTGATACAGCTAAACAAGAAATAGAGTGAGATGTGTGAAAGTTCTATAGATCTACATAAACAAACAAGCTGTCCAATGAAGAAGCAGAAGTGATATGTGGACTATAACTGCATTTTTATTTAACACTGTGTGTGTGTGTGTGTGTGTGTGTGCGCGCGCGCGCCTGCATCCCTAACTATCTTAGAATATGCATTTCACAAGTGTCAATACCTCTGGGCAGTAAGGAAAGGGCCTTCACCCATATTACTAGCAAATTTGTAGCTTTACAAGAAATGCCTTCAATGTTTCTTAATTTTCTTACATCAAAGATCATAAGTACAGCAGAGAATACTACCAGACTGAACTGGTTTTCACCTTGTGACTTCACATGTCCCAAATCGATCATGAAATGTAATGCATACAGTTAGGTCTGATGTACTGTGGTTTGCTGAAGGACCAGTTGTGTTCTCCTTTTGGAACAAACGCAGCGTGACCCCCCGAATGCCGTTCAGCAGCATTTCTGAGGGTATCAACCAATAGGGGTCAGTGGGAATTGGCATGGAATGACAACAGGATCTGTGGTGGTATTCGCTCCCTTCCATAAAGTTGGCAGGTAAGAAACAAGAGCACGTCCAGGGTTCCCTTTTACTTTTGTGGGTACAGGATTCTCAGATTTCTCGAGCTCACAAGCCTAAACACAATTTCCTTTTAAAGTAGGAAGTCTTGAGAGGCTTTAAAGAACGATTCTGACAAAACTTGATTGTCAGCCAACGTTTCTCCACGCCTCTTTTCCCATTCTTCCTCGTGTGATGCAGGCGCTAAATGTGGTCGATGACACACCCGACGTAGACGGTGATGTCTGCCACGTTGGTGCTCTTGTAGGTGGTGCCACAGGGTTTGCTTGCTTGCCATCTGTATGGAAGGGTATTGCCAGGGCATTCTCTCGTGCCACCTCTCCTTGTAGTTGAACTGCCAGTTCACCAGTGAGCTCCACCAGGGCAGCGGAGTCTGCCATTTGTATGTAAGATCCTTTGAGAGAAACAGAGAGACGCACATCAAGCAAGCCCTGGATGAAGTTCTTCTAAGAAGGCTCGCTGCCGCCGAGAGGCGTTTGAAGAGGACAGGAATCAGTGAAACTGGTGTGAGGGAAGACTTCTCTGTGGAAGCTTCTTAGTTGAGTTTGACCTTGACAGCTAGGGTTCAGGTACTTTGGAAGTGCATGTCCTCTCCTCTGATCTTCAGGCCTCTCTACTTGAAGGGAATAAATCAGATCTGCCATTTGTACTACATAGAATTAGTAATAGACTCCATAAGGCCTGCCAACTGCTGTTGTGTTGAGATTTACCCTAAGGACACGGATGGAAAGCGTTTTCAGAGGTTAGCGAACTTGGTGGTTCCCAACGCTGGCCCGTGGACATAGCTGAATACACCACAATTAGTGAGGGGAACTTCAAACAAACAAAACCCCAGCATTCCGGGGCTCCCCCCCCCGCCCCCTCAGAGACTGGGATCTTTGATTCCACATACAGTACTCAAAATCCACTGCAGGTGCTTTTGGGTTAGGGAGTCTGTTTCGGGAAACCATTGGCCAACAATCTCTTTTTCCTGTCAGGAATAATTCTCAATAATTCCTGGAAAATTACTTCTTCTTATTAATTTCCAGGGAAGAAATAGGGGCTTATTTACTATGTATCAGCTACCAACCAGTCAGTTCATTCTGGAAATTTGTATATTCTAACTTGGTATTATTATTCCTGTCACAAGTTCAACTCCTTTCCCCGACTTGCTGTTCTTTTGGCAGAGAAACAGTCGTAATGTCCCTGCCTAGCAGTTATTCCGAGCTAACAAAACACGTGGAACATGCTCTGCTGCCAGCAGTCTTCTCGGTCTCCCAGCTGATACACGTTAGTACACGGTCGAAACCTGCGTGCATCCAGGCTTTTTGTCATGCCTCTTTATGACCAGGTCAGAGGTTTTAGAACCGTTAATATGGCAGCCATCACACAGGAAAAAGTTATATGTAAACAACTTAGTTGATAGACAGGGCTTTCGCTAAATGGTCTTGAACCTGATAGCTACTGTCTGCACTTGACCATTGCATCTCTATCCTGCAATGAGCAAGGCATCATTATGGTGGAATTAGTTATCATGAGCAACATATTTTAGATCAGCTATCTTACATGCCAGAAAAGTAAGACATGATATGAGGTTCATCTTGCCCACTTTGAGGATGAGCCACTAGACTGACCTCAGGTTTTGTTTTATTGCTGTGGGTGTGGTGAAATGGAATTGTGTTGCATGAAGACAGTATTGTTCATATTAAATCCCTTGACTTCTAGTCACCAGTACCTGAGTCTCTCTATGTAAAAGTGTACGTTAGATAGCCGGTAGATGTCTGCCCAACCTGTCCTTGGCTATCAAAAGACCCTGTAGTGTTTTTTCCACAGTTGGGTTGGATTTTGGATAAAATTCCCCAAATACAGGATGAAATACTTTTCACTGTCAACGGTTGCTCTGTTCTTTTTCTTCGTGGTTAATCAAATTTAGATCATAAGAGTGTTGTGGGTTTTTAAAAAATTATAGCCTTTGAACCTTAACATTAACTTTTAATTATCCACTAAAATGAATCTGTTTCCAGAAGAATGAATCGAACTAATTGAGTCTATTGTTTGCCCACAATTAGCCTGTGAGTTTGCTTTATGAAAGGTGAAATGCTGAGCTCACGTTGCTCCCTTGCCCCTGTTGCTCCCTTGCCCCTCGGGAGGAGAAGCTCGGGCTTGCCGAGAGAAGAACTTGGGTGGTGTCGTCCAAGTCTCCTACCCCACCCCCCCAGTGCTGCACTTCCTCTCCGTCATATCTGGGTGACCAGGCAGGGTGTGGCCAGTTCACAGTGGTGTCAGCTGGACCTGCCCCTCGGGTGGGGCATTTCCTCAGCATTTCAGGTCTTGTTCCAGAGAGTAGCCGAGACATCTTTGCCAACCAAGACACAAGACACTCTGTCTGAAGCAAATTACAGTGAGCTATGGGCCATGATTAAATAAAGCAGCTGGGACGCAAGGATGCCCACGCTGGACAGACCAGCAGAAGCCCCAGACAGGATGCAGTCAAAGAATGAATTTTAAAGCCCTAGAAGATTATGGGCAAGAAGACAAGCCCAGAGGGATTAGGGTCCTGGGTATCTTATCGGAAAGGAGGTGCACTAGAGATTAAAGCCCAGATAACAGACCTGCACCACGAAGTCGGAGGTGGGCTATAGGAGAGGTGGCTTGTAAAAATCTGTCCTGGAACCTTGCTCCTGCCCTAGGCAACATTCTAAATGTAACCACTCCTCACACCAGCCTTCATGCGACAGGTACTCTGATTGCCGCCATGTTGCAGATGAGGAAAGGGAGGTGTCAGCGTTCAAAGTCGCCCCATGTCCACCGGTTAATAATTGGAGAGTCCAGATTGAAATTGAAGCAGTCACTCTCCCCATCATTACACCGTGCGGACTGAGGCCACACTATCACGTGTCTTGCTCGAGTTCCTAATTCCCTCCGGCTGGGTGTTGCCCTTGATCCTAGAATAGAATCCAGAGTGGGAGAACTTGCCTCTGGGCTTCTTGAGAAAGCCCGGAGGCTCTGGCCTGACCCGGCCTGGCTATTTCCAGCGCAGAGCAGCTGCAAAAGGGAAACGTGTCCCGACATCACTGGTATTCTGTAAACGAGGAAGGCAGGCCAGGCAGCCACGTGATTTTAGCATGAGGCCCAAGTGGGCAAAGACGCCCTCAAACCCTCATGTAGAGAAACGGGGCTGCCCAGCAGGAGCAAACTAAGAACCAAACTGGGGAATTTGAATGAAAAGTGGCTAATGTGTTCACTTCTGATAGAAGTGTTAGTGAGGAAACAAGAACTGTAAGGTCCCAAATAGAATTTAAGGCATTAGGAATATACTGTGTCTGAGGGAATTCCTTTGGTTGCCTGGAGAATTTTCAGCTTTATGTGAAAATAAAGGTTTCCTAAGATCGAACAGCAAGCAAAAGTCCTTTACTGAATATATTTTAAGTAACCTGTAGTATTAGCGATCTTTGTCCACTTCTACACTGAGGACTTCTTTTGAAAAAATTCCAAGTGAGCTAAGAAAGATTGTACCCTTAAGGCACAGACCTAGGCGTGGCATTGTAGGCTCCTGTGGTATATTTCTAGTTGTAGCTTTTGAAGGAAGCACCGTGCCACTTTTCATCATGGCTACACGATTTTACAATCCCAGGAGTACTGTGTTTGTTTATATATATATGTGTATATATATATATATATCATTCTATTGGGGCTCATACAACTCTTATCACAATCCATCCATACATCAATTGAGTAAAGCACCCTTATACATTCGTTGCCCTCGTCATTCTCAAAATTCGCCTTCCACTTGGGTTCTTGGAATCAGCTCATTTTCCCAGGAGTACTGTTTTAAGTGTTCCAATATCCCTACAGCCTTGCCAACACTTGTTACTTTCAGGTTTTGTTTTTAAAGTGCTGTTATAGCCAGGGTGAAATGGTATCTTGTTGTAGTTTTAAATTTTTTCATTTATCTAATGGCTAATTAAAGGAACCTTGATGGTGGGCATTGGGCTGCTAACCACAAGGCCAGGGGTTCAAACCCACCAGCTGCTCCAGGGAGAAAAATGAAGCTGCGTGTGCCCAGGAAGATTTACAGTCTTGAAAACATTATGGGGCAGATCCACTCTGTCCTCTGGGTTCACTGCGAGTCAGAATTTACTCAATGGCAGTGGGCTTGGTTTTGTGGCTAGTGGTTTGAACATTTTTTCATGTGTTGTTGTCTGCCTGAATGTCTCTTTTGATGAAGTGACTGTTCATATCCTTTGCCTTTTTTCAATTTGCTTATATGTGTATGTATATGTATATAAAGAAGATTTTGTGCATGTGAATTGGGTAAAGTTTACAGAGCAGACCATCATTTTGCATTCAGCACTTCATACAGGTTCTTCATCTCTTTGATTACAATCCCTTTAATTCTGCCCATTTTAAAATTAGATGGTTCATCTTCATGGCGTTCAAGTTGTTTAGTTTTTTAATACATTTTAGAGATTAGATATCTTTATGTAGGCCATAGCCATATTTCCCCCCTCCAATGTACAGGTTCTCATTTTTTGTCCTTTTAAACTGTAGAACTAAAAGCCAGGTTCAGAGAAAGATCAGACTTTCTATTCTGACAGACTGGAGGAACCCCAAAACGTTGACCCTCAGATATCCTCTGACCTGGAGCTGAAGCCTTCCCAAAGCCAACTTTTCAGCCAAACGATAGATGGGGCCATACAGTAGACAGTAGCACCCGAGGACCACTTCTTCCAAACATTTCTTTGGGATCAGCAGGACAGTATTGCCTGAGAGCAGAGAAAGGACGGCAAGGCAGGGGGGGTGGGAAGGGCAGTGAGAGGAATGGAAATGGGGTGAGTGTGGACGGCGGGGCGGGGGTGGGAATGCCACCAGGGTCACAAGATGCTCGGCTTCCATGCAGACTGTCCAGCCCTCTCCATAAGCACAAGAAAAAAAATGTCAAGTTAAAAAGTTGCTTTATTACTCTGTACTGAATCAGATAGATGACTCATTTTTTTTAATAAGAGTGTTGCCCCTCCTGTTTTTTGGTTTTGTTTTTTGTAAACTCAAATGTTTGAATGGATAGAAAACTGGTATTTTGCCCTACCCTCCTATTCCTGTGATTTCCAAACAGCAGCTTTAACAGCCAAGGAGTGTTGCCTGTCTTAGTGCCGTAGGCGATAGATGAAAGAAAAGAAAGTTTCCGACAGACCGTTATTTGAGCTGGGAGCGATGAAAATCATTTTCTTCATTTTCTAATAGTGGATGTAATTAGTCTCCCAAATGGTTCTGCTGTCGCTCACAGAATTGTGGGGTAACCTTGTGAGGATAGAGAGAATCAATTTGGCCATTTTGAAAGATTCCTTTGAGTCACCATTAATCCCTCAGGCAGACCGTGCAGGCCCTTTGTGAAGTAAGCGGCCCTGAAAATGTTCACCAGCAGAATCCGCTATTCCCCTGTGCACCTTGGTGAGCATTAAAATGAAAGCCAAGTGTGGTATCTTAATAAAATTAATTGTTGCCTTTTCACAATCGCTCCCTTAATGCCCTCCTGGAGTCTCTGTGGCGGTGTTAATGACTAAGCGCGGCCGCCGCCTTGCTTCCGCAAGAGCCAGCCAGGCGTTGCCTTTTAACTCCTTGCCCCTGAGCTGAACAAGCGGCACTTGGCTGTTGGAGGATTTCATTTAGACTGCTGAATGTATATTGATTGTACCCTTTGCCTCCAACATTCAAACAAAACTTTTCTCTTTCTTTCTTTCATCGTTCCATGGCTTCTGGAGCGATACAGCCTGTCAGATTACTTTCCCATTCAAAACAGACCTAAAAATTTACTGTGTGCCTTAGCACCTCGGCCACGTGACTGCCATTATTGGGAAAAGACGCTTCCCTACGTTCACGTTTTCTGATAACACTTCCAGACTCTCAGAATGAAAGGAAGACGCCTCATTGTAGTCATTCTGTGTCTAACAAGGTCAGAGGCTCAGGAAGGTGCATGTGGGGCCTGATTGATTGCCGCTTACATCAAACCTGGTGACTTTCCTGCAGGTGGATGAGAGCCAAACTGGAGAACCTGGATGGCTTGGAGGAGAACTTAAAGGAAAGACAGGATGGTTCCCTGCAAACTATGCAGAGAAAATTCCAGAAAACGAGGTTCCTGCCCCAGCCAAACCAGTGACTGATCTGACCTCCACACCCGCACCTAAACTGGCTTTGCGAGAACCCCCCGCGCCCTTGACGGTGCCCTCCTCAGAGCCCGCAGCCCCCAACAACTGGGCCGACTTCAGCTCCACGTACGTAGCCACGTGGTTTCAGGGGCTCCTGAGGCCCCACCTCAGCCACTGTTCTCTTCCGAAGCGTTCTTTCAGTCTGTCGTCGTCCTGCTAACTAAGGGGCTGGGCTCGGGCATGAGCTCTTTACTCCATCCGGTCTCCCAGCCAACAGTGTTCTCTGAGCTGCGATTAATTATATCTTTGCCCGAAAAACGACTTAGCTGGGTGCGAAAGAACGCCTATGATCGTGTTTAGCTAATTCATATCTTTCATTCTTGTGGAAGAAATGGAGAAATAGGGTTTCCTAATCATGTGTTTTGACACCCGTGGCAGCAGCAACTGCCCAGAGTCATTTCCTGTATGTAAATTGCCATTGGGCCGGGTGATGGGGGCTGGGTTCCAGAAATTGAATTCGGTCATGTGGATTTGGATAAGATAGGGACCGGTTTCCCTTGTAAGCCTCCACTGTCATTCCTCTCACACAGATGTGCGGTGGCGTGAAGAGGTGTGTGCTCTTGGTCATCAAGAAACGCCCTTCAAAAGCCGCAGGCGGGCAAGGCCTTGACTTGAGAGCCCTGCTCCACCGTAAGAGCCGCTCCCACACTGCCGGGCACAGGGCCTGGATTGAGGCACTCACTTGGCTGCCAGCATGCCATACTGGCTTACAGGGAAAGAGAGTCAAAGAAGTGTTTAAAACCATTTCACGAGTCCAGTCACGATTCAGATGAAACCAATCAGACGCAAGGAGGAAGAAGAGACGGATCTGGTGGGGAGAAGAGCGGCTAGTGACCCGGGGCAGGAGGACGAGTGTGAGGGAGCACAAGCTGTTCACACTTGGCGTGGCGTGTCCAAGGGAGAGGGCGCTAAAGAGCCTTCTGGTCTGCTCTTGGCTCTAAGAAAGAGAGAGAGAAAGAGCACCTTTTGACGTCCAAGTGGAAAACTTCTTCATCTCTTGATCTTGCTTTGAAAGGTTGGGGTTTTAAACCAGAAGCCAGGCTTAACTAGGACACTAAGGACCCTGCCTTCCAGGACTTGGTTTAGACCAGGCAGTGTGGCTCCCGTCCACGATGACTGTGTGGGGTGCGGCGCTCCCCCATAGAGGGTGGGCAGCCTCTTTCTATACCAAGAAGCGAGGTGTCTGGTTCTGATTTTCAAATGCAGCACAAGTCGATTCCAGTGTGAGCTGGCACCATGCTTACAGAGTAGATCTGCTCAGCGTTTTCTTGGCTGTAATCTTCCCAGAAGCAGTTCTACAGGCCTTTCTTTCCTCTGTGGAAATGAGTTCTGCGTACACAGTGGGCTGCTTTATTGGGTCGCTAACCTCCAGATTGGCAGTTCAGAACCACAAGCCCCTCCTCAGGGAAGAGGAGACTCTCTACTCCCATAAAGGGTTGTAGACTCAGAAACGCACACAGGCCGTTCTACCCTGTCCTGTAGGGTCTCCGTGAGTCAAAATCGACTCGATGGCAGTCCGTGTGAGTTTTTCTTCTGTGGAAGTAAGAGGCGTGTTTAAACCTCCAGATGATGTTAGCAACTGATGACCAACAACTTAGACTGGCCACCCGGGTTCTGTGGCTTAGAAAGCTGTGAAGGGTACATTACATACAGCTCTGCACTCCTGCAGACATCTGCACTGGAAACGATAGCATCACCGAGCTCCAGCTGACTGAGAGCCAGGAGAGCAGGGTACCCTGGTGCCCCGGCGTACCATCCGCCGAGCGGGCAAGGGGAGTTAGGTAGACTCCCCGTGTGTGGGTTAACATGTGGCATGTCACGCACATGATGCTACTGATCCTGTGAAGACATGTCTAGTGTTGGGGTATAAAGTGCAGAAGAGCCCGTGAGAGCCGGGGCTTGGTGGGATTCCATTGTGAGTGCAGGTCTTGCAAGGTTTCCGACTTGGACAGCTGCAGTCTTCCCATTATTCTATGTTTACTTCCGTGGAGGAGATATGGATTTGCCTCCTCAGAGGCTCCGGCTCAGGCACACTTCACTGTGTTCCTCTCTCCAGCATTCCACATGACCCTCGTAACAGTGCTGGCAGCGTCTTGTCCGACTTGAGGAAATCAAGTACTATCCCCAGTGTGGAAACTGCAGCTCAGAGCCTGTGTGGTTTGCCTGAGGCTCATCACTAAGGCTGACTTCGCCTTAGGCGCCTTGCTCTCTTCCTTGTTCTTTAACTTTCGACCCTCACGTGACTGTCAAGGGCCCCTCGATGGTCGAGGGTGAGAAGCTGGTTCCTGCTGCTTACGGTGGCACACTCTTCTTTCCAGGTGGCCCACCAACACGAGTGAAAAGCCAGAAACGGATCATTGGGATGCATGGGCAGCGCAGCCCTCGCTCACCGTCCCCAGTGCTGGCCAGTTACGACAGAGGTCCGCCTTTACTCCAGCCACGGCCACGGGCTCCTCCCCGTCTCCCGTGTTAGGCCAGGTAAGGCTGTGCTTACCCACAACTCAGCACATGCTGGTGGGGGAAGCCTTTTAGAAATAAGTCTGGTCGTGCAGACCTGGGTCCTCTGGCAGAGTGGGATCGGTCTCTGTTTCCCCCAGGGCCAGCAAGAGTGCCCGGGAGGGTGAGCGCCTGCCTGGGTGGACAGTGAAGCAGTCATGGCATTTGAGCCATGACTTAAAATGAGTATGATTATATTGTATATATGATAAGAGGACTGGCTTACCAGACAGTAAAGTGTGTTTAGGGAAAATCATGCCATCGGTCCATTTGGCCAAACCGTTATGTGCTTATCAGACAGTGTTTGTTGTGACAGCCTGTAGTGACCCTGTGTACAACAGAACGAAACACTGCCCAGTCCTGCTTCATCCTCGCCATTCTTCGTAGGTTTGAGCCCACCGATGTATCACTTGGGTCAGTCCATCTTATCCAGAGATGCCCCTTTACCAAGTTCTGTCCTTGACCACATTTCCAAGTACATGAGCTGAAGTCTTGCTACCTTGCCTCTAAGGAGCAAGCACTCTGGCTGTATTCTTCCAGGACAGATTTGTTTGTTCTTTTGGCAGTCGATGACACTTGAAGTGTTCTTCCCAGCACCGTCATTCACATGCCTGCATTCCTCTTTGGGCTTCCTTATTGAATGTCCATCTTCACATGCAGTTGAGGCGATTGAAAATACCATGGCTTGTGTAGGTACACCTTAGTTCTCAAAGTGACATCCTTGCTTTTCGAAGGAGAAGCTCTTGAATAGCCTGCAAAGAGTGAGTCTTTGGGACAGGATAACGATGACAATTCTCTATATTTCTTAGGAGACGGATTAAGGAGTGAAGTAATTTTTATAAGTAATCAGTCAAGCCAAATGGGGCCAAGCCAGGGAGCTGGGGAGTGGTGGGAGTGAGCACAGCCCTGAGCAGAGCCGCCTGGAGGTGATGTGCAGGGAGGTTGGTGGGAGAGCGGAGGGGCAGCAAGCTGCCATCCAGGCGAAGGGAAGAAGAGTCACATGAGGGAGACCGCACAGGAGAAGAGATGGAGTCACAACCCCTCAAGGGGCAAAAAGGAAAGAAATAAGCACCAGGAATGTGGTAAGGAAGGAACAAAGAGAAGTTGGTGTTTAGGTGGAGGTTAGGAGAGGAGGCAAGATAAGGATTAGCTAGTCGAGCCTTCCCCACAGAGGAAGTAATCAGAAAGGACAGAGACTAGAAACCCACAGGACTCTGTGACCTGGAAGAGGAGGAGACGCTAGCAAGCAGGGCGGTCTTCTCTTTGCTTCTCTCCGAGCTTAGCACTCAGCAGCAGCAGACGCCCCGTCGGTGGTGGCGGAGTGATGGAGGAGGGCAGCTGTGCCCAGTAAAGCCAGTGGCAGTGTGGCGAGTCAGATGTGGTTGTGACTGGGACGGCATAGGTGAAGCCAGACGGAAATGAGCGAGGAGAGGAGCGGTTAGTGAAGGAGAGCAAAAGGAGCCGGGTAGGGTGAAGAGTTCTCTGGGATCCCCAGAGACCCACATTGGTTTATGTTGGAAATGGTATGAGAACACAGAGCAGCAGCCGGGGCTTTTTCTCCTGGAGGTGCCAAGGGGAAGAGAGGCTGCAGAAAGAGATGGGGGAGGAAGTGAGGTCTTGCTGCCAGTCATTCTGAGTGAGGAGAGGCCGGCGGAGCAGAGGAGAGATGTGGGCAGGCCGATGCAGACTCGGGACTGGGCAGTGGGAGAGTAAAGAAGTGCTTGGCTGAATGACCCTGGAGTCTGATTGTTTACCCCTGCACATGGCTTTGGCATTGCTAGATTGCTTCTTAGTTTGGGACTAGGCATAACAACAGTCTTGTAAACTGTGATGGGGGCAGGGGGGTGCTTCAGGTATGCACCTTCTATGTAGGAGGCTTGGTTTAATTCCTGGCATGCACAGCCGACGCTCGTCCATCAGCAGAGGCTGGTGTGTGGCTTTGATGCTGAACAGGTTTCAGCAGAGCTCTCAAACTAAGACAGACTAGGAAAAAAGACCTGGCTGTCTGCTTCCAAACACCAGCGAGTGAAAGCCTTACGGATCACTGGGGCCTGACCTCATTGTGCATGGCATCACCGTGAGGCAGCTAACAACAACAATGCGCCACCACGAGTACGAATGCTACTACCACCAGGGCTATTAGAGCAGCACTGCGCGCAGATAGCAGCGCACCCACCGTGTGCAGATGTTAGACGTCCTTGACAACCTTCTGAAGCCGGTCCTGCAATGAGGAAGTGACAGACCTGAGATGTTAGCCCCGGCTGGGGTTGTGGGTTGTCACTCCTGGGACAGCATTGAGAAGGCAGGCACAGCCTAGGTGTCCCGGGGAGACTCTGGATCACCACCACCACCACTGAGGGCACAGCGGAAAAGGCTGGCAGAGAAGTAAGTGAAAGTGGCCGATGGGATGCAGCAGTTCAGAACGGCTTTGGGACCTGGGGTGGGGACGGGGGCTGGGGGCGTGGGACGGGGTTCACTGTGACAATGAGAGGTAAAGGGCTTTGAACCCTGGGAAACCAAACCCAAGCCTACGTTTTCTGGTGAACACTGAGGCTCAGCAGCCCTATAGGGCAGAGTAGAATGTACCCCTAGGATCCCATGACTAAGTCTTGAAGCCAGCTGACTGCCACAGCCGCTTCTGTGCAGCACCTGGTGAGTTTGAGCCACTGACTTACCACCAGGGCCCCTCGGTCCTGGGAAAGCCCGAGGGAGTTCTGAGGGAGGCGAACGAGGGCACAGTGAAGCTGGAAGGGAACCTGGACCCCACAGGGCCAAGGGAGCCTGAACTTCCTGACGTGGCTGCAGAGACAAATTGTAAATGAAGCTCCTGATCGTAGTTCACGATCAGTGTGAAGTAACTTCCGCAGGCAAATCGGTTTGAAGGAGATGTTTTGGAGCTTCATTACAGTTTGTTCCTTTTCTTTCTGTAGACATCTGAAAATGGACGTTACATTTTAGTAATGGGCTTGAGATACGGTGTGGTCTTATGAAGCACTTCTTATTCTATTTTAGTTTTCAAATTAATCATTTTATTGGGGTGGCTTTTACAAATCTTATAACAATCCATCATTCAGTAGTATAAAGCACACTTGTCCATATGTTGCTGTCACCATTTAGCCACTTGTTTTTAAGTGAAGAAAAATTCTAACAAATGCCTCACCCTGCCTTTCCAGCCTCTGCTCCTCCTCTACCCCGCCTTGAGACTAGGCCCCGAGCACCCCCGGATCATGCTTCTCCTCCTGGACCCCTGGCCCGAGCTGTGCCCTCGGCCTGCAGTGCCCTGCCTCCGGAGTGCTAGCCACCCAGACCCTTGTCGTCCTTCAAGGCCCGACTCCGACACGGCCTCCTCTGGGAGCGCGTCCCTGCTGCTCTCAGACAGAATCCACCCCTCGTTCCTTTCCTCCAACAATAGCTGGGCCCTGCGTCTGGCATACTTTATTCTGCCGGGCGGTATATGTGATGGTTTTTCTCTCCTTCCGCCCCATTCCTTGTGCGTCCCTCACCACTAATATCGCCCTGCCCGTGTTTATAGTGCTGGATAAAGCCTCTCGGTGATACAAACAGTTCATGTGCTAACCAGGGCTGGAGGCCACGCTGAGTTGCCGGAGAAGAAAGGCCTGGTGATCTAATTCCGCCCAAAGTAGCCATTGGTGACTGAGTGGAGCACAAGTCTACTCTGACACACGCAGGGTCACTGCGAGTCGGAGCTGACTTTGTACCAATGGGCTTTTTTAAAAAAAAATCATTTTATTGGGGGCTCGTACAGCTCTTATCACAATCCATTACATCCATCCATTATGTCAAAGCACATTTACATATGTTGCCATCATCGTTTTCAAAGCACTTTCTTTCTACTTGAGCCCTTGGGATCAGCTCCTCATTTTTTTCCCCTCCCTCCCTAATGAACCCTCGGTAATTTATAATATTTTTCCCATGTCTTGCACTGTCCAGTGTCTCCCTTTACTCCCTTGTCTGTTGTCCATCCCCCTAGGAGGGGGCCATAGGGAGGTCATTGTGGTCGGCACGGGCTTTTATGGTTCATAAAATGCCATGGCTGAAATTATTTTGAGGAGACAGAGGGAGCGTTTCGTTCATTTTTGTAACTGCATGATGTCTTGCATATAGATGTGCAATAAACGGTGACTGAACTATAAGATCCCGGGTGAGTATCTTCTGCGTGCTCCTTACAAAGAGTATATGTGAACCCAACCCCCATTTCTCTGACAGAGGACCCAATGCAAGCACACCCCACCCAAGGGCATAGGTCCCAGGACCCATCTGCGCCGTGGTGTCTGCTCATTACCTTGTCAGATTTTATCAGAGTCCGGCCTCATTGTTAAGTCTTCCACTAAAAAACCCAGGTCAGATTGGGAAGGGGGAAATGCCTTGGACAGTTTGGGAATGAAAATAGGACCAAAGTAGAGTATCATAGGATGTCAGGCAGCGGCTCTCTGTGTGGGCTGGCAGGTTTTCGGCACGTTCTCCAAGGTGAACTAGCGTGGGGAAGCATGCGTGCTCACGCCTGAGACTACCTCCGTTGTTGGCAAACGTGATGTAATGCAAACCCCTTTCTCTTATTTGACACAAGGGTGAAAAGGTGGAGGGGCTGCAAGCACAAGCCCTGTATCCTTGGAGAGCCAAAAAAGACAACCATTTAAATTTTAACAAAAACGATGTCATTACTGTCCTGGAGCAGCAAGACATGTGGTGGTTTGGAGAAGTCCAGGGTCAGAAGGGTTGGTTCCCCAAGTCATACGTGAAACTCATTTCGGGGCCCGTAAGGAAGTCGACGAGGTATGTTTATTCGACACAAACATTGACACAGTACGGGTCAAGCTGTTGTTTGTACACGCTGACATCCACAGATCGAATATTGCAGGGTCCTTGTCCCTTCTGTAGAATCTTTGATCTTGTTAACTGCACAAGGTGAAGCCCATATTGACAAGAAGGGACCTTTCTGTTAGATATTAAGTGGTCATTTCTTACCCTGACTTCTACTAGAGGAAAGTGCACCAGAGTACACTTGTGGATTTGTTGAGATTTGTTGAGATTGCAACTCTTTCTGCTTAGTTAGACTTTACTATCTTTTTCATTACTGCCTTAATGTAGCAGGGAACCTTAAGAAACCTGGTGTTTAATTATACCAGTTAAATTAGATAGATGTTCAACCCACCCAAAATTACGGACATTAAGAAGATAAGAATACAAGACCCTTCAGTGAGCACGTGTCAGTTGTGCTTTGAAATAGACCTGTCCACGGCCTGTGTGTCCAGCCTCGGAGTGCGTTGAGAAACGAGACTAGCAGTTTAAAGGGTGTCGGCTGGGCTGGGGTGGTGATGCCCTGAACCAGGGGTTTCTGGCTTAGGGAGGTGCAGTCCTGTGGGCGGTGGATTGTTCAAAATGTGGTACACTGCTTTTTAAAGTTAAGCCATTTTACTAGATAAAAACCAGTGTCATTTTGACTTTTCTGTTACAAGATGGAAAGTAAAAATGGGATTTTTTTCCCCCTCCTCTTTCAGCATGGACTCAGGTTCTTCAGAAAGCCCTGCCAGTCTAAAGAGAGTAGCCTCCCCAGCAACCAAGCCGGCCGTTTCGGGAGAAGGTGAGAGCTGGGCCAGACCGGTTTCTTCAGAGGGCTGAGATGTGGGGCAGTGCAGACTATTAAGTGTCCGACAGGAGAGAGGATTTCGTTTTTAAACGACGCTGCATGGATTCACATTCGGTGTGTTAGACTCTAAAGGGAAATGAAAGTTTAACCCTTTCAAAATGCTGACAAGGTATGCTGATAATCAGTTTTCCTAGGAATGACATTGGCCAATTATATTCAGTTATCAGGCCTTTGACTTTTTTTTTTTTTAAATAACCTTTTGGTTTTTGAAAGAGGCTCATCAAATTCAATGAGGGCACTTCTCTGCAGCTAATTGCCACTCCTAACACAGCCTTGTCCGACTTCAGATGGTTCTTTTGTTTAAAACCATATCTGCCCAAGCCAGTTGAACTCTCACATAACACTGGTCCCACTGGTATAACCAAGATTAAATAGTAACTTAGTTTCTGGATTTCATGTTCACTAGCTAAACTGGATCATATAGACCTGAATAGTTCACTTTTAGCATTTATTGCACAACTGTTTGTATTTTCAGTTCTACTTTGTGGCATGATCATATATAAGGTGACCAGACGTCCCGCTTTTGGCGGAACAGTCCCGCTTTTGAACAATTTTCCCCGCATCCCGCGGCATTTTTAAAAAGTCCCCATTTTTGGAAAGAATGCATGACAAGCTAGGGTATACGGTTTTCGGCTGCCATGTGGCTATTTCGCCAGGATATGACTTTTACCAATGTCCCACTTTACCAATGTTAAAATCTGGTCACCTTATCATATAAAGTATTGTATAAATGCCAGCAAACAGTATGGGCTACTATAAAAAAATTGTTCAAATGAACCTAACGCACGCTGTAATGATAAAAAGAAATGTCTGTCTGCGATGCAGTCGTGGACGACCGCGCTCTCTGTGGAGCAGTCGGAGCTGCGCTTGCAGCCCCAGACGCCATCACTAACAGGGACCCCAGAGGCCTTCCAAAGCTCGTGGGGGAAGTCCATCATCTCTTAACTGTTTTTTCCCCCCACAAACTTTTTGAAATCACCTCGTAAAGTACGTTTTCATGGATTCGTGGAACAAAGAACCCCAGGGTGCGCTGTTGTATTTAATTTACTGAGATGAGATTATTGCAGTCCCCAGAAACCGTGCCTATCAAAAAGAGGATGATTTCAGCTGAGACAGTAAAGGTGTGCGTGTAGCACTATTTCAGATTCACGGTGATAATGGAGCTTTTCCCGAGAGGCGAAGGCATAAAACCTCATCACCATCCCAGTCTAACACGTTGCTGTATCTCAGTTGTGAGGATTACCTCTACCACGATCATGAGCCTAATTCTCTGTGCCTGTGGCCATCAGTCAGGGGCATATTTGGTGTAAAACACTCCTTAGGATGAGGGCGATGAATGTACAGATGTGCTTTACACAGTGGATGTTTGTATGGATTGTGTTAAGAGTTGTATGAGCCCCCTATAAAATGATTAAACAAACAAACAACAACACTCCTTAGTCACAGCACACCCCATCAGAGCAATCGAAAGCACATTCTGACACCCAGACACACCTGCCCCTTCACAATTGGGTGTGTTCTGTCCTATTCTGGTGTCCCCAGAAGGCAGGCTCTGAACCCTACCCTTCACAGAGGAGCCCCAGATGTTGAGTCCTGCCTCCGCTTCCTCATCTGTGCACTGTGCGGTGAGAGAGCTTGGGAGCAGCTTGGGGAGTGAAGCTCTGCCCGCGTCGGCAACTTTCACTTCCCCTCCGCCTGGCTTTAGCTCAGCGAGTGCGCTCCCGGCACCGCACAGCTGGATGCTAACTGTTTTCCACTTTGTACCACGGCCCGGCCTTTTGGAGGCCCCGTAAATAGTTCACAGATGAGCCAGCCGACCGACTGAATGCCAGTCATTGTGGACATTTACTACGTGCCTTTTCAGTGATGGAAGTGATCTTGTCAGGCTTACCCAGGGGGGCGAGGATGTGGACATTTAAAATTCTGAGTAAAGCTGTTTATACATATGAACCAGCCACTTGTGAAAACCTTAAAATAATTAAATGTAAAGTGAACTAGCAGCCGGATTAAATAGATTGTCAGCTTGGCTAGTTCTTAAAATATTGGTTTGGGCAGAGCCGGTTTGGGTCTTAAGAAAGCTGTGCAGCAGATGTGGGGCCGCTGCCTGCCCAGCGTCAGGCCTCCCCCTTTCAGGCGAGTCCACAGCCGCCCATGTGCCGTGCAGGGTAAGAACAGCCTCCCAGAGCCCTCCCAGCTCCTTTGTGTTGTATGCTGCAGTACAAGTTCAGCCAGAGTTCATGTTTCTGAAGTCTCTTAAGCATTTTCAAAGTTACTTCAAAATGTGGCTCTCAAATGCAAGGAATGGGGGGATGGAAGGGAGTGGGGACGGTCTGCTTACCAAGGGTCCTGTATGGCCCAGTACAAGATCTGTAAGAAGACACAGGGAGTCGAGCGATTCAGAAATCAGCAGGCTGTGTAAAGAAACGAGCAAAGAAGGGCCCTCCTAAAGCAGTCCGATTTGATTTCCTCATGTGGGACATCGTTGTTCCAGTTTCCACTGTGGAGAGGTACACGTTAGCAGTGTCGAAAGGCTTCAGTCACAGAGCCTCCATTTTCCCGAGAGCATTTAGGGGGCCCTGGTGTGCCGTGGGCCTGCATCCCCCCACACGCTGCAGCCACTGCCCACAAGAGCTCAGGTCAGCACAGCTGCTGTTGGCCAAGGCCCTGGGCAGCCTCTCAGGGCCGCCCCCAGCCAAAGGCACGCCCTGGGACCCGAGCATCGGGCGTTGTGCGTGTTTCCACTGCCCCTGCTGCTGCAGAGGCTCACGTAATTAGCCAGAGGTTTCGTCTATGCTAAATTTCACACTAGAGTCCACATTTAAAGAACCTCACCCCGATTTTTAAAGAGTGCTTGTTATCATCTGTTCTAAAATGACCATGTCAGGTAAATGGTGATTGATTTTTCTATTGCTTTTTGAAATAGCCAAGCCTTGGGATAAGATAGGGAAGGAGTGGTAAGGAAGACACATGCGTTCATCTTTCGGTAGCTCTCTGTCAGGTGCAGTGAGGAGAAGCTGGGGACCAGTGAGCCCTCTGAACTTTGTTAACTCAAACCAGCTGCGATGGATACAGAGTTTGTAAGCAAACCGAAGATTGTTCTTTGGGGCAGGCACACCCTCAAAATCAAGGACCCTACAGGATTCTTACCCTTTACAGCTAAATCACGGAAGTAATGACAGCTTAGCGGAGAAAGGCGTGATTATATGCTGGGGTGGAGTGGATACTGCTTTGAAACCCACTCCCCACTGCCCCCCCGTCGGTGCTGGACCAAGAGTAGAGGCCCGTACTGAGCTGAACCGTATGTATTTCTGCCCTACCCGTTTCCCGCTGTCTCCAGTCATGGCACAGTCTCTCTGGGGCAAGTGAGCGAGACCAAGTGTGTCCGTCTCAGCACCCAATTTACGTACAGGAGGTAGCAGCACGTTCGTTCTCTGAGATGGCCGCTTGCCAGCGCTGGGGCTGAGCTGCAGGTGTGTGAGTGTGCCAGGAGCCTGCGTGTGAGTGCATCCAGCCGGGGCCCAGCACAAAGCAGTCCCTCAGTAGGTGTTCTCTGCCAGTTAAATTGAAAAAGAAATCCCGATGTGAAACTGCCTACCTCGCTCTGGGTACCTATTTTGGGTCATCATGCAGTTGGTGTTTTTGTTCCCATGCCTGGATCTTTCCACCCATTGTCTCCTGGTCTGCAACACCGGCATTTTTATGTGCCACTTGGAGAGTTGGATATACTCTAGCTGGATATTTTATCTGTGACTAGCCTTTTTCTTGAATGACATGTCGTCTAACTTCCGTGTTCGTGAACTTGCTGTGCAAAGCTGTCCGAATCTCCTTAAACAATCAAGCTCTCTCCGTATCTCACCATCTCTCCCCACCAGAGTTTATTGCCATGTACACTTACGAGAGCTCTGAGCCAGGCGATTTAACCTTTCAGCAAGGGGATGTGATTGTGGTTACCAAGAAAGATGGTGACTGGTGGACAGGAACAGTGGGCGACAAATCCGGAGTCTTCCCTTCTAACTATGTGAGGCTTAAAGATTCAGAGGTAAACCCACATTAACTGTTTCCTCTCCCTTTCTGTTCAGTGACTCTCTGCCCGGAGAGTCGCCATGTTGGCGCTGGACCCCCTCGGTTGGGCGTTGCTAAGTCCTGGAACATGGCAGGAATGCAGTGTGAACTGTAATTGTGTGCACTGGTCATTTGGTGCTGCAGGGTAAGCCGTGGCCTCGCACAAGCCAAGGGGCAGCTGTAATGCTCTGCAATGATTTCTATTCATGCGGGTTAACCAACTGCCGGTGTGAACACACTTGATTTATTAGGTCGTCCCCATCATTGGGTGTAGGTGCCTCCGGAAAGCTACACCGCAGTATTTTGCCCTTGTGAACGGAAATGTTTTAGAGAAGCTGACCCCAGACTTTTGGGCAGCAGGGAGCATCTAAAAGTCCTGCATGTGTCTACCTAGTAAAAGAGACAGAAGATCTCAGAGGCCGTGTATGTTTGAGCCCTTGTTTCTATCGCCACCGATGGGGGGCTGGATTTATTTTAAATGTTGCTGTGCCGTGAAGTTGGAAGGGGCTCCCACTACTTTTGCGTGGACCCTGAACTCGTGAGTGGGTAAAGTATGGTTTCTGATAGTGCAGGTGTGGCGAATGTGGCGAAACGAGGGGAGAGCCTGCCACAGAGCATGGGACCCACCTTGTGATCGAGTTAGGGCGCTGGGGCGCGGATGTAGTCAGTTAACAAATCTACTGCACTCGGTGAGCAAATAGGAACTGACTTTTATGTCATTTCACAGTTATTTTCTTTTTCTCCTCACACCGCCTCCTAGAACTGAGAGAAGGATCTTTGATTAAGAACCTAACTAGGTGGTTTTCTCAGGTGTAAGCGTGTGCACCAAGCTCTCTCTGTCTTCTAAAGACCCGTCAGAGGGCGTGAAGGAGCCGCAGGTGCTAACCAAAAGGCTGGCGGGTGAGGCCCACCCAGTGGTTCCTCGAGAGACAACCTAGGGGTCTCCCCCCAAAAGGTGATGGCCCAGGAAGTCCCTGGGGCAGTTCTGCTCCGTCACGGGGGTGCTCGGAGTTGGACTAGCCGGGGTCTTCTACAGGCCCCTGTGCTGGGAGCTGCTTGCAGGGACCAGGCTGTACGTGGCACTGGGCTGGACTAGTTCTGACTCCAGCCGTCCTTGCCCCCCTGCATTTCTCAGGAATGCTCTTATTTGGTGGTGGTGGGTTTTTTTTGTTTGTTTGTTTGTTTGTTTTTTAGAGAATGTTATTTTGATTCTCTGTCCCCCATGCTGTGGTCTTAAGAGCAGCAAGCTGAAATATCCCTTGAGGGAGATTTGTATCAGCTGCCCACCCTGAGAGTATTTGACAGGAATCTCCCTCCTAAGACAGCTGACATGTTGTGCTCTGTACCCGGAGACGGGGAGTGAACCCCTGACCCAGGCCAGCTTCAGACAGGTGGCTCTGCAGGGAAGTGAAGGACCAACAGGAAAGCCCAATTTGATGATATTTGATATTTGCTAACTTGCATGAAAACTCTTGAAGTAGCCTTACATTTTGCACCAGCTAAGACCCCAGAGCTATTGTGCATATTATGATTTTAGTCAATTACAGTGTTCTAGAAAAAGCCATTTGAAGTCAACCAGCTAAAAGGATTCCAGCGGCCACATTTGTTTTTAAGGTTCTAAGTCAGAAGGTCCTTCTTAACAGGCAAAGCTTTAACCACAGACTTATCAGTGTGCTTGAATATTTGGGACACGGAGCTACATTAATTAATAGCAACGGGGAAGAAAATCAGGACTGCTCATCTGCCTTCCTCGGACGCAGAGTGCTGTGTAGCACACGGAAAACCAGGCCCAGCCTGGATTCCAGAGAGCACAGCTGTCCGGTGGTGTGAGGTGGGATGCGCCCCTTCTGGCACCGTGCTCTGAGTGAGCGGATGGGGTAGCATGTCCACAGCATTCTTGAGGCACAGCCAGGCCTGAGCCTGCCCCTCAGAGGCGAGGCCCACACTGCTGGTGTGGCATTCTGGGGGGCACTGGGAAGCTGCCTGCGCTTTGCGGCTGAGCTTTGCCAACGGCGCTATTCCTTTCTATTTTGATGGAAGTTGGCAGTGTGTTACAAAGCCCGTTACTGGAAAAGTAACTGGTTATTTGGAAATTAAGTTTCCTTGGTATTCCTTTAATTGATATCCTATAAAAATGATGAGTTCGAAGTCATATCACTGTTTACTATTAAAACATAGCCGGAGTAAAAGTTTAAACCCAGACTTTGCCTGGCATGTGGCTATTCAACGTCAGTAGCCACAATAAGGAGACTGCGAGAGGCCACACGCTTCTAATCTTCCAGGGGCTCTCAGTTTGTTTCGCAAGCATGTTGCTCGGTTGTGTTTTCATTGGAATACCTAGTTTGCTGCAAGATCGGGGCGCAAGGGTGAAACTTCATTCAGAATAAAGCAATTTGTCACAACAGATTGTGGGCTGGCCCCTGTCCCAACTCTCGCGGTCTCCGTTGGCTAACTCAGTCATTTTAAAATTCCATGAGTATCCATGATAGGAATTCAGCCCTCAGCACTTCGGGGAGACTTTAACTGTTGGACAGAAATGTGTCTGCTTTAGTGGGGTGTGCCTCTCAGCACCAACAGAGAAGTTCTATTGTCTAAAAGTAAAGAAAAGCGGGGGAGGCGCTCCCTCTTAGAACAGCGAGAGGTGGATGGAAGGGGTCTGGGAAAGCTTTTCAGGTGTACCTGTTTTAAGTTCTTTACACATTCAAACTCTATAGCAAATGTAACAAAACGTGAATATATGAATGTATTCCACCTGGGTGGTGGGCTCAGAGGGATGTGTTTAGCGTGTCGGTGAATCGCCCTCCTTGCTTGCAACCCCCTGTCTGTTTTGGCCAAGTCCCAGGAAGCACCTGTGTCACTCCTGGAGCAGAGCTCCTGAGAGGCTGGGACGCCAGGTCCTCTGCTCTGGTTCTTGTACACAAAAGCCACGTGTTTCACAGCCCTTGTTTCGGCTTGTGTCTTCCTGACGCCTATCCTAATGTCAGGTGACAGGGTACTACCGCGCTTCCCCAGAGTGAAAACAGGGACGTAGGGGCTCAGGATGGTTTGTATCGTCATTAATCGTTTGTTTTGTTTTAAAGTTGCATGACCAAAACTATTCAGTATGCAAATGAGACCTTTTGCTCTGTTTTAAGGGCTCTGGAACTGCTGGGAAAACAGGGAGTTTAGGAAAAAAGCCTGGTAAGTTACAAACCCTGATGCTTATTTTTCAATGTCTTGATTGTAATTGATGGTTGCTCCCCATCTTTGTTTGTTGGGGCCAGGAGCTTTAGCGAGCGAGAGAGAGACCCATTCCTCATGCATCCACAGTTATGGAACCTGGCTGTTGTCTCACACTGGGGAGTGGGAACATTACCAGAGAGAACGTTCCCTGGTGTGGTGAAGAATGAACCCAGGCAAGATGGCAGTGCATGGATCTGCTAGGATGGCAGGGTCCGCTGCTTCCCACTCACCCCGCCTGCGAGGCCGGGCGGCATTTTTCATTTCCTGACACACAGTGAGTCAGTCCCCGGACTCACACGGAGGGGGAGGCTGGCTCGATGACAGAGGGAGGTCTAGCCAGATCCGGTTCCTTTAGGAGCAGGGGGGCAGTTTTCCTCAGGTATCCATTGAAGAGGTAGTCATCCCTCTGGGTTCAGAGTACTGTCGTTTAGTTGAGCAAAATCACATGTTCCATAAATAGGACTTGGAGCAAAGAGGAAGGGAACAGATGTGAAATAATGCGGTTGTCTAGCCTGTCTTCCTTGTCGCAGTCGTCGGAGCTTTTTAAAAGGCTACTGTGTCCTCGGGAGAGGATAGGCTGACAGAGGCCCTGCTGTGCTGAGAGGCTGGCTGGGTCTGGTACTACTACAGGGCTTCCCTGACCAGCAGAAGTGGGTCTGGCAAGTGGGGTTAGGATTTTTGCAAGGTTCCAGATATTAGACTCTCTGAGTCACACCTGTCTTACCTGCCAGTATCCTACGTTTAGGAGTGTTGTTCCAGGTGCTTTGTGTAGTATGCCCTGAAAACCAGCAAGCTGCTCAGAGACCCAAAAGACAGACAACGTGGTGGCAGAGTGCTGGCAGCCTACACCAGGTCCTCGGCTGAGCCAAGACCCCCAAAGCCAAATAGGACAATCATTTAGACTTCTCCATTCTGAGAACTCTCGGAGACTAGAGCATGTTGAAGCAGAATCCTTTTCCCCACACTGATATCCATGCTAAACCTCTCAGAGTCAAGGTTTTCAGCAACCTGGGCATGCTCTCTTGCTTCTGCGCTCTCGAAGCATCAGAGCCAGACTTGCGCAGGAGCAGCTTGGTGCTCCTGTCATGGTGGCTGGCCTCGGAGTGCAGACCAGGATGATGGGTTCACCCAGGTGCCTGCCTCTTACTTGCTCCCTGAAGTCACTGGAGAAGTTGGAAAACTCTCCGAGTCTGGGGTTTTCTTCCCGCCCTCCTCCTGTCTTTCCATCCTTCCAGGAGCTGTTGTTGAGGGTGAGGTGTAGAAGACGGAAACAGGTGGTTCTGTGTTGCTTCTAGAAGCTCAGGAGACAGCAGTGCAGACAGCGCTCAGAGTTCAGTCTTGGGGGGTTGTCTCTGTCAGCTGAAACGTGTCTTCTAGAGCCTGGTCTGTGCATCTGCTGGGCTTGTCCCGGGAGGTCTGAACGTCCAGGGCAGCACAGGGCAGTGGACATTCTCCCTGTACCCAGCGGTTTTTATGTGGTGGTTGTTGTTTGCACCAAATGCCCCTTCTTGACTCCAGGCTGCCCCTTAGCTTCAAATAACAAGGAAGCTTTCGTTGACAGGACTCATTCCCGACTGACTCCTAGCCAATGTTCGTAGAGCACCCTCAAAATGTGGCGTGCGCGTGCACACACACACACACACACACACACACACTCCTAAAGAAAGCACAGCCCTCGACGCAGCCCCTTGTATGAAGCCGATGGCTTCAGAGGAGACGACGCTCTCTCTCTCTCCTCTCCTTGGCAGATGGAAGGGCGCTGCTTGTTTATTTCACTGGGTGCTGTTGGGGGGGCGGGTCAGGGTGGAGATGACTGAGGCCCAGGCTCCTTCACGAGTTCATGAGACTTGTGAGACGCTCTGGGACAGAAAGCGCTGGACATGGACATGGGGTGCAGAGGGGATGAGGGAGGTAGGTAAGTAACTTCTGACCGGTGATATGCAGGCATCCCAGAACCGGACCCTGGACAGAGCAGAGAATTCTTTCGAGCCTCGAATGCTGCTTTTGCAGCTCAGCACACAGAACAGGGTTGCCGTGCAGTAGGCCTGGCTCCTCCCCTGGGAAACCCTCCCGCGACGTTGGTTTTGATGATGCGAACCTGTGGCGCTGGGGCAGGAGCTGTGTCTTAGGAGCACTCCCTCCTGGCTATGATTATAACTTGATCTCGAAATGTGTGGTCTTGTTTTTCAGAAATTGCCCAGGTGATTGCCTCGTACACCGCGACCGGTCCTGAGCAGCTGACCCTGGCTCCGGGCCAACTGATTTTGATCCGGAAAAAGAACCCCGGTGGATGGTGGGAAGGAGAGCTGCAAGTACGTTTCTTGTCCATTGAGTCCGGCTCTCTGTTCCCATTCGAGTGCATGGGGTAGCCAAGGGCCGCTGAAACTGCAGGGGTCTCGGGGTGGCTCGGGAAAGACATCACGCTGTCTAATCGGTCTTGTGCCTGGACTTTGGGTAGCCAGGAGCAGACTCCCGAGAGCTAGGCACACATCTGAAAACCCACCCAAACCAATTTGATTCCAGAGTCCAGCTGGTGAATGTTGGAATGGTCGGGGTTCATAGAATACCACGGGACACCCGTGGACTCGCCTTTCAGGGCGGGGGCACTGATACCTCCAACAAGTCTTACTTGCCCTGGAAAAGATGCTTTTAAAAAGGTCTCTGTTGTGCAGTAGAGCCTGTGAAACCTGCGGAAGGCAAAGCCCTGCCAGAGGACAAAGATGCAAAAGTTCCCCGCTCGGAGTGGCAGGTGGTGGCCGAGCTGCATGCAGCTTGTCAAAGGCGGAAAACTCGGGAGACTTGGAAGAACAAGGCAGTCCCGTCAAGTTCCCGTTCCGCTCACCTGTCTCAGTGTACCGCTCTCATGGTGGCCGTGGTGAGAATGTGCAGGGGGTGCCAGAGCTCAGGGAAATTTCAAGTGTTCCTGTCTTTCTATTCTCGGCCGCTCTGGAGGGCCTCACCATGGGGAGCTTGTGGGTGGGCTGCGCAGACAGAACTCACTGTGCTCAGGACATTGACCTTGAGGATTCTGTATCCCCACACCCCCTTCCGAGTGTCTGTCTCTGGGTCCTGCCCCTGGCCCACATGTCCTTCTCCCACAGTGAAGGTGCGGAGACTCCCACTGGACACTCTGCCCGCTCAGCTTCCGTCTCGCCACTCCCCCGAGCTCTCCTGCTTTGATGCCCGAGTGCCTGTCCTGTCTGCCGGCCATGGCATGCAACCAGAAGCAGGCGCCTCTGGCGTGGTGCAGGGCGGCTCCAACTGGCCGGCCCTGACAGTGGGTGCTGCCATTACTTCCTGCGCACACTCTTGATTTTTTCGTCCGTGTTACCAGCTCCTTGGAAGCGGAGGGCCGGCCTGTTAGCCTCCATGCGCTCTGCCTTTCTCACAGACACTTGAGCGGTTTGCACACCAGTAGGTGAAAGGCCATGGTGGAGGATGTTTCCCCTGCCTTCTCCAGAGGGCCGTCCCCACTGGCCACACAGACAGACTACCAGGGGGTCCTGTGCTTGCCCTTGTGCAGCTGCAGGCGGACACTCGGAGGCCTAAGTCAGAGGGGCCAGGTGTCTGTCGATAGATCCCCGCTAGCCTCCGCCCAGGGCACGGAGTCTGCCAGACCAGCCCTCAGAGTGACCCAGAGGCGAACCAGATGTCATGAGGGGCGTGTGTCCAAATACAGCTGTTCGAGTGCCCGAGGGTCTTCCAAAGTGACCTTCCGAAAACAGGTCCTGAGGCCTCTCTTCTGAGGAGACCGTGATGGATTCGAGCCGCCCGCCTTCAGTTAGCACTGCATGCCAGCCTGGCCCTGGCACCCCGAAACGCGGTGACTTGACTGGAGGGAAGGCAGAGAGCATTGTCTCCCTTCATATCATTTCTCTCTTTGGGGTGTGGGTAGTACAGTCGCAGGTTGGTGCTAACTGCTCTTATCACTATTACTGATCTTGAGAACCATACATCATTTTTTGCGTCTGCCAGAGCCCCCACGCTTCTTGAATTAACAGCTGAGAGCGGATGTCTTGTGAGCAGAGGTTTTGGTCTTAGATACACGGCAAGTGTCCCCAAGGGCATGATCATAGTGATCCACTGAGGCAAGACTGCGCTGGGATTTGCCGAGCATGGCCACCACATGAATTTTGGCCCTAGTCATTTCATTTTGGACATTTTGTAAACCATGGGTTGGGTTAGAGCTAAGCTTTGTGTTTGTTACAAAGCAAACTGGTAAAAGAATACATAAGAACCTTTGTTTTAAAAAAATCTGAAACAATTGTTTTCTTACTAGGCACGTGGGAAAAAACGCCAAATAGGCTGGTTCCCGGCTAATTACGTGAAACTTTTAAGCCCCGGAACAAGCAAAATTACTCCAACGGAGCCACCTAAGCCTGTGGCATTACCTACAGGTAAGTGAGCTGTTTGCAGCCTCGGGTTGGAAATTGGCGTGTGTGCCAGCTGAGACTTTAGTCTTTGCCCCCAAGGCCCCCATGAGGCCTCTTCAGTTGTTACTCATAGCTGCCACTTCCTTACTGCGATACATGGAGCAGGCCTCCCGTAGTAGTAGTGACTGTGCCCTTGTTGGGACTCTGTGCCCAAAGGAGCCTTGAAGGCTGTGACATGAAAGCCAGGTGTGTCTCTTGATTTCCTTCCAGCTCTTGAACGTGGGGGTGCAGCTAGGGGCTGAGGAGTCAGGGACAGACCTAAACTAAATGGCAGGGGTCTAAGTGGGTTGGGAGACGGAGCCGGAGGCCGCATGTCTGCTGGGCGCATATGTTCATTGCAGACTCAAATAATCCCCTGGCGTTGTGAACAGAGGAGCTGTGGTGGGTGGGCGGGGTGTGGGACCCACTTTCCTGAAGGGTGATAAGAGCATAGAGGACTGACTGCCACTGAGCTGGGTGGCTGTTTTCTCATCGAAGAGACTCGACCAGATGCTTCTGTGAGAATGGTGGTGAGATCCGAGCGGCCCAGTGCTGCTTTAGGTCTTTAAGGCACCAACTTTTGAGTGGCATTCGTAGGAACCCTTTGTTCCAGTGTACCTTGCGGTTCCATGTCTGCGGTACCGAAGCCAAAAGGCCGGGCCACTCTTACCCAATAAATAGCTTTCCAGCCAGTCTTCTTGAAGCTATTTCCTTTGACCTCCAAACCAACCCCCTTCATGAAAAGGTCCACTGTCAACACTCCCAGCCCAAACAAACCTGGCCCCCACTCTGGCATCCTTGGACTCAGTGTCTGGGAAGCAGTGGAGGTGTCTAAATAGTGTCTACACAGAGCCACTGAGTGAGTAGTCTGACTTATAGTGACCCTGTAGGACAGGGTAGAACTGCCCCTGTGGGTTTCTGAGACTGTAAATCTTCACAGAAGTAGAAAGCCTCATCTGTCACTCACAGAACAGCTGGTGGTTTCGAACTGCTGACCTTGCAGTTCACAGCCCAGCATGTAACCCAGGACATAAGACCAACAGGGCTCTGTGGTCTGCGCTGTCCATTCTTGGTGAAGAATGGGGAGGACTTGGCAGGCTTTGTGGGAGACAGAAAGCCTGGCTAGCTTGGTGTGGGCTGCTGGTTGCTGCTGCTGCTGGGTCTGCCTCTGGGGAAGCCTTGGTGACCCGCCCGCCCGCTAGAGAAAATGCTAGTTGGACTCACTGAATTATCGGAGAATGTGGGAAACCTGGGAATAGCTTGGTCAAGAAAAATGATTGGGCCGCAGTCTAAGGTACAGACTGAATGTTCACCGGAACTGTAAACATGCCAGGGAGTGAAGCCATGTAATGTCCTGGGGTCGGGACGGGGAGAGGGGGAGAAGACGCAGCGATAGTTCACTGGCAGAATGCATGGGTTGAGCTTCCAGGCTGTCCACAGCCGCCATGTATCTGTCTTGGGAGGCTTCTGTATCTGTGATGCTGAACGGGGCTCGGCAGAGCTGCCTGACTAAGAGTAAGCGCCCATCCAGGCAGGGCTGGCGATCTCCTGACGCCAGCTCATGGAAACTGACTCAGAATGAGTGACTCCTCCTGGAGATCACAGTGAAGGGCCAGGCCGCAATTCGGATGCACCTGGTCTGGGGCCCGATTCTCCTGCAGCCAACCACAGGTTTGGGAGAAAATGAGAAAAGATGGCTCCTGGGTATGGCCATGTCTTATTTTGAGACCCAGCTTACAGAGGAGGATTCTTTTCAAACACCGCGCTTCTCCTTCTGCCATGTGAGTTTTCTGAAGGTCAGATGAGTTAGCCCCTTCTGCCTTACCAGAATGAGAAGAGAACTGCAGTAAAGCCGCTTGCTGCCGGCAGCTGTGCATCCTCCAGAGCCGGCACTGTGCACGAGTGGTGCTGGCCTCCCAGGGCTTGAGCCCATGAGAGGAGCCAGATGTCCACGTGGCATTTTCTGCTGACACTGCAAACCAGGGAGCGTGGGGATTTCACTGTAGTGTTAGCGTGTGGCCCTTCATCTCCCTCCACTGCCCGTGCCACCGTGAGCCCGTTAGCGCACCTCCGCTTCATTTTACCCAAAACCACGCCCAGGATCGCCCCCGACCCAAGTTGCGCTAGCAGCCTGCCGCTGCTCACCCAGCCTGTCTCCTGCAGTGTGCCAGGTGATTGGGATGTACGACTACACGGCGCAGAACGACGACGAGCTGGCCTTCAGCAAGGGCCAGCTCATCAACGTCCTCAACAAGGAGGACCCCGACTGGTGGAAAGGAGAAGTCAACGGGCAAGTGGGGCTCTTCCCCTCCAACTATGTGAAGTTGACCACAGACATGGACCCCAGCCAGCAATGTAAGTGCCTGGTGGCGCTGTCACCACCCCTCTGTGCTCTCTTTCGGTAAGACATGCAGCATTGCTCTGATTCTGCGAGCTTCGTTTGCAGAACTTAAAGCTAGACGTTGCTGCATTCACAACCGTCTCTTTGAAGACCTTCTGTAATGCAAGGCTTTATCTTGCGGGGTTTTGTTTTGTTTTGTTTTGTTTTCATTCCTTCTGTAGCATGTCCCCTTCCCCCCTACCCCCACCCCACCCCCTTTCCTTGATTTTATTTTGTTTTTTTAAGTCATTCTGGCACCATGCTGTTTACATGCCTGACTCATTTTCCTAGCTTGAATTTTGCTCATTGTTTTGTTTTGCTTATGTGTTGTTTTCCTCCTTTTTCTAGGAATCATATGTTGTCCATCCCCCACTCAGGCTTGAAAGTCCTCAAAGAGACCCACTATCCCATATCACTGCCCAGAGGGATGATGGGAGATGCAGCCTTGATCATGTGACTTCCAGCATGATCATCTACTGCCTTCTGAGTAGAAGAACTCACTGCAGAGCAGTTTACCTCATTTTACTTTAGTTGCATGTGATCGCAATGTTTGAGTTATTACTTGCCGAGATAGAAGCAAAAAAAATTACAAAAATATACAGGGTAGTGGGTCCTTTTGTGGCTTTTCCCGCGACTCAAATTGATTCCCCTCACCTTTGCACAGGTGCTTTTCAATAGTATTAAATTCCTTTTAAAGATATATATTTAGCCTTTTAATAAAAACAAAACAAAAAATTTTTTAATTGAAAGAGAAAAGAAATCACTTCTTTGCTATTTTTGGTTTTGCAAAAAGACCCACTATCAAGGAATGCTGCATGTGCTATTTAAAAAAAATGTCCCCAGTGTCCATGAATGTGAGACTGTGTACTTCTTCATTTTGTCCAGTGTTAACAACTAAATTGTGTAGTTCGGATGCGCCCCGTCCCCCTTCTCCCCGACTGTAGAAGTGCAGAGGAGTTTAGTATGTTTTAAAGATGTGTAGAATGAGCCCAGGTAAACGGAAGGTATTTTGTGCTTGTTTGTGTGTATCCGCTGTAACTGGGTGAGCATGTAATATGTCCTGTGTACATAAGAAATCCGTTCTCCGTGGCAAACGCTTCTACCCTTGTACGATGCTCTGATCAGACTGCATTAACTCTATTGTGCACAGTGACCTGGTAGCCACACGAGAAAGCACCTGTGTTTGTGTTCGGTCTCCGATCCATCTGGTTGAGTTGGTGTTTTCTGTTTGGGGTTTTCTTCATTGTGTGTGTTCGCATTGCCACGGATCAGTAGAGGTGGTTACGATCCACACTACCGCCGGCTGGCTCCTCTCGTCTCTGTTACATGCCATCTGGTTCCACTTACCTTTCCTGGAATGACATATTTTGAACAAATAATTTTTCTGACAAGGAAGAATGTATAGGACTCTCCCCACAATTAATTTCCAATGTTTACATTTTTTAACTAGACTGTGGAATTTCTACAGATTAATATCAAACGGAGCCCATGGTCCGCCTTGTGTGTCAGACGTGCTGTCGCCGAAGCCATTGTTTGTCTCCTAAACAGTAGTTTTAAACTCTCAATAAAAATGCCTGTTGCTGGCAGCACAGAATAGGAGGGGATGGGGCGGCCGGGGAGGGGCAGCCTCAAGCACAATGTAGCGGTTCTGATGCCTCTCGACACTAAAGTGGCACTCGGTGCACGCCCTGCCGGCGTCCTCAGGGGTGCTAGCCGTGCTCAGAGGCCCCTCCTCGCCCCTGGCGTGTCGCTATTTTCACGGACATGAATGTAAAATATATAAATATCCAAACCTGCGGCTTTAACAAGTGTAATACAACCTTTCGAACTAGTAACGTGTATAGATAATTAAATTCTTCATATAAAAGTGAGCCAGCAGCGTCTCTGTGTTCTTGGTGTCGGAACCTGGCTGTGGTGATGGGGTCCCAAACAGACCGGACGGCAGCAGGTGGCCGACCGCCGGCGTGCCCGTTTTGCCCCTGTGCCTTCGGAAACGCAGACCTGACCGTGTGTCGCCGGGTCGGGTCATGACTGAACAGCCGCCCTCCTCCTGCCCGGCACGGAGGCCACGCCTCCTTTGTCCTGTTCATCCAGCTCTCTGTCTATGTCACAGAGAGCAACACTCTGGATTTAAGTGTGTGATTCAGTTCCGGAACAAAACCTTTGTCCGAAAGTTGAATCATGATAAAAAAGACCGTTGACACATCCCAAAATAAATGGGTAACGATGGAAACATCCACATCGGTTGGCCAGGATCTGTCTCGCCTCACACACTCCAGGTTAGCCTCCTTTGCAGAAATAAACCAGTGTCCCCATTTTTTCCATCTCTTTGCTACATCTTTGATTCACGCTGTCAGCTCCCCTCGTCTGCTTCCCTGGCGCAGTGGAAACTGCTGCTTGGGGGACGGGGAGCCTCAAAGACATGCTCCATATCCTGCTGGGCTCCAGGGAGAATGTGGTTCTCAGGTCAGGGTCCCTATCCTGGGGTTCCCATTCCAATGGAAGAAACCAAGCGGAAAAGCCAGCTCCCGCAGTGCAGGTCCTGTGCGGGGCGTGTGAGATGGATCAGCTTGTGCGAGGGAGGGGAAGCAGGATGACTGCATCCGGAGCAGATGGGGCGGGGGGCGCTGCAGGGAGAGGGACTCAGAATTCTCCCAGGAAGTCATTTTTAAGCCGAGATCTGAAGAATAAGTTGGATCCAGGTGAAGAGGGAAAACGGATATTCTAGGTGGAGGTGTGAGGGCTTGCTGGGGGTGGGAAGAGAGCAGCTCTCCATTACTGTTCCCTAACTAGCCCCCTCACAGGACAAGTCACATCAGCATGCCCCACATTTCCCCGCAGGCCCCTTCCCTGTGTACGTCCGTGCTTCTGTTCCAGACCGTGGGCTGGGCGACAAGGGCTGCGAGTGCCCAGGTGGGTAACTGCAGTGTTTGGGAACGCTCTGTGGTGGACCCTGCATCAGCCTGCCGGGCGTGCTCCTGCCTTTGAGACATGACGCGAGCTGCCCCCAGCAGACTGCTCTCTGCACTCATCTTCACAAATCAGTCCCTGTGGGACCGTGGAGCCCCTCTCACCCCACGGTTCTCGACCCTCCCAGGGGAGGTTGGTCATGCCTGGAGACGGTTTTCTGATGGCCACAAACCTGGGAAGCAGGTACCCATCCCATCTCGTGAGTAGAAGCTGAAGAGGTTGCTGAATAACCCACAATGCATGAGACAACCCCCCACAACAAAGAAGCAGCAGGCCCCACACGTCACTCGGACCAGGTTAAGAACCCCTGGCTAGCTCACTCCCTGGCTACCATGGCGAGTGTTGACCTGGTTACACATCGTCAAGTGACCCTGTTCGTGGCTGCCAGTGTTGCTGTGGTAAAAACCAAACTCACCACCATGACATCAGTTCCAACTCTTGGTGCCTATTGAACAGGGCACCTGTGGATTTCCAAAGCTATAACTACAGGCCCAGAAAGCCTCTTCTTTATTCCTTGGAGCAGCTGATGGTTTCAAACTGCTGACCTTGCAGCTTAAAGTGTAACCCACCACACCATCAGAGTTCCTTCTAACAACCTCTGGTAAATTTAATCATTTGGAGAAATGTATACCAGATGAAGGGACTTCAAAAAATTGTGAAAAATGTAAAGCCTCCAAAAGCCAACTCAACTGCCTTCAATTTGATACCAACTCACAGCGACCCTATAGAACAAGGTAGAACTGCCCTGTGGGGGTTGCCGAGACTGAAACGCTTGATGGGAGTAGAAAGCCTCATCTTTCCCCAACAGAGCCATTGGCCTGGAACTGCTGACCCTGTGGGAAACTTACGTTTTGAAAGCCTCTTCATCTACCTGCAGCATAAGAAGCAGCCTGGAACTTTGGTTTTAGATTTTAAGCTTCTTGTTCCTTATTGTTCCCCACACGCTTTGCATTTGGTGTGGATTCAGCTCCACCACTCATTCTCCAAGCACTTGTGTGAGTGAGTGGAAGGCATTCAATTAGTGAAGTGATAGCCCTATCTCCGTTGGACCCAGGATTCAAAGGTGTGCCATGGGCTGTTGGTTAAGAACCACAAGCTGGTCATTTCATTTTATGTTGGTGCCAAGTGACTACTGTTTCTCTCCTGGAGCCTGTGAGCAAGAAGAACCCGGAGAGTTTAACATCCAGTTGTAAATTGCCTTCCCAAGATGACAGGAGCAGGGCCTGGGGGCCTGAAGGGACAGGGGCTCCCCAAGTGTCCCACACCCTAACTGCCTCTGCATAAAAGGGTGGCCGTGAGAAAAGTCAAAGAACAGGTTCGTTCCTTTGTGAAGTGACAACGTTTGAGACCGCCCACTTTCTAGAGAAGAACTCGGCCCAGGCATCTCATGGAGGCAGCTAAGCAATTCCACGCACTCACTGCCTCCAAGGCGATTCTGACAAGGCGGGACTGTCCCGTGGGGTTCTGGGAGTGGAAAGCCTCATCTTTCTCCGGCAGAGCGACTCGAAACTGCTGGCCCTGTGGTTAGCTTAGCAAGCCCACATTGGGTCTTCTGCACCTTTGTGGTGGTGTCCCCATTCAAAACAAGAATCTAGTAGCACTCCAGTGAAGCCAACCCCACCCAGTACTGTTGAATTGACTGACTCTCATCCAGCCAGTAGGATCCCCAGGGCTGTGAATCTTCCCTAAAGCAGGCGGCCTCTCCTTTCATCTGAGAAGCAGCTGCTGACTTTGACTCCCCCACCTGGCGAGCCAGCCCAGTGCTTCGCGCCTGGTGCCAGGAGGGTTCCTAGTAGCGCTAGCTTGGTACAATGCTCTAATAAGTTTAGCCATACGAAGTGGCAATATGGTGTTGCTGTAGACACGTCCCTTTCCTATGGTTTAACTTAGTAGGAATAGGAGTTGGCGCTCAAAATGCCTTTTGAAGGAGTGACTTCAAACAAATTCCTAAACATGAAGGAAATTCCACAGCCCTGCTTCTTGGCGCATATTCATTATTACTCCAACCCAGAGAGGAAGCCAAGGCCTATCTCCAGTTCCCTTTTCCTTGAGATCTGAGCTTCCCCACAGCCACAGAACCCTTGAGAGGAGGGCCTCCCGCCATCTTACTCCAGTCTGAGAGGGGTGCACCCCCACCGCACGAGCCAAGTCTTTCCCTCTCCAGTGGGGCAGCTGGGGAGTAGGCATCACAAATTGCAATCAACCCTGTTTCCTGGTCAATTGAAAAATCACTTCTGGAAGAAAGCAGGTGGTCTTTTCTTTTTCCTTTTTGTAGCTACATTATCCATTAATCCTATCGATTCTTTCTAGCTCCAAAAGTACCCACGTGATTTCTTTTTTAGAGAACACATGTTGGATCCCAACAGTCTCCCAAATGCAAGGAAGCATTGCCCTCCTGTGGAGTGGCTGGCGGGTGGCCCGGGAGCCCGCCCTCTCTCCATTGCGTCTGATGTTTCGGATCTGGTAGGATGGGGAGCCACACCATCGAGGCCACACTGGCTGCGGACTGCCCCTCCAGCCACAGTTCTCTGGGGCCCTTTGGAGCACTCCACTCAGGAAAAGCCAGGCTGGCTGTCCCGTGTCAAAGCGTGCCACTCTCTCCTTGAATGGGACAGGTCATTTTATGACTTGATTCACAGGCTTTTAAGAAGAGAAAGATGAGTCTTTCTAGTCCCATAAAGATTTCACAGCCTCAGAAACCCACGGGGGCAGTTCGACAGGATCCTCTAGGGAAGGGGCATCAAACTGGCGGCCCATGGGCCCTCATGCGCCCCTGAGGTAATTTTTTGTGGCCTATAATGTTCTGAAATAAAACGTAGCAAAGGAATTGTGTGTATGGCCTTGCCTCGATCTCCCCTAAGCGCTATTTTCTAAACATTTTTTTTTCTATTTTCATTTTATTTCAGAGCATCGTGGGCCACAGAAATTACCTCGGGGCCCCAAGTTTGACGCCCGTGCTCTAGGGCAGTGGTTCTCAACCTTCCTCATGCCGTCCCCTCATGTGGTGGTGACCGCCCCCCCAACCATAACATTATTGTCATTACTACTTCATCACTGTCATTTTGGTGCTGTTATGAAGCGGACGACCCCTGTGAAAGGGTCATTTGACCACCAAAGGGGCCTCGACCCACAGGTTGAGAACTGCTGCTGTAGGGGGTCCCTATGCGTTGGCATCCACTCCCTGGCAGTGAGTTTGGAGTTTGTTTGTCTTTGTTTTTTTTTTTTTTTAACAATTTATTGGGGCTGATACAATTCTTTTCACAGTTCATACATATACATACATCAATTGTATAAAGCACATCTGTACAGTCTTTGCCCTAATCATTTTGTTCTCTTTTCTTCTTTTACATTTTATTAGGGACTCCAACAACTCTTACCACAATCCATACATATACATACATCAATTGTATAAAGCACATCCATACATTCCCTGCCCCAATCATTCTCAAGGCATTTGCTCTCCACTTAAGCCCCTTGCATCAGGTCCTCTTTTTTTTTCCCCCCCTCCCTCCCCTTTCCCCCCTCCCTCATATGCCCTTGGTAATTTATACCTCGTTATTTTGTCATATCTTGCCCTATTCGGGGTCTCCCTTCCCCCCTTCTCTGCTGTCCCTCTCCCAGGGAAGAGGTCACATGTGGCTCCTGTTTGTCTTTGTTTTAATGCCTTTACGAGCCCTGGGGCCTAATGGATTACGTGTTAGGATGTTAACTTCAAGGTCCGCAGCTTGAACCCCTCAGCCGGCTGCTCCGTGGGAGAAATATGAGGCTGTCTGCACCCTTACAGATGTGGAAACCCAAGGGGCAACTCTACTCTCTCCTGTAGAGTTGCTATGAATCAGAATGGGCTTGAGGGCAGTGAGGTGGTTGGTTTTTGAAATATGGATATTCAAGATTCCTGCTAACGTCAAAGTCAGCGGTTCAGACCCACCGAGCTGCTCCTTGGGAGAAAGGTGAGCTTCTGAAAGATGTCCGGAATCATGGAGACCGGGCGTAGGGCTGCAGCGAGTCGAACCTGCACAGTGGCGGCGGGTCACGTGCCGACGCAGGCAGACCTCACTCACTGCACTGCCCTTCTCTGTGCCGTGCACACTGGGGGTCCTTTGCTTTGTGGCAACCACCCCTGACCTCAGCAGGTCTACAAGCACCGCTTTTCCGCTTCATGTGTCATTGGGGCGATTCTCAGAGTATTTCATGCGTTTGTGCACTTACTACCCCACAGTTTAGACACCCTGCCCCTGGGGGAATCCCACTCAGAGTCCCCCGTAGGAGTGCCAGGGGGAACACCCTCCCTGGCATTACGTCCAGTGGGGCTCATAGCAACCCCGCAGAGCTGGCCCGTGGGTTTCCGAGGCTTCCACTAAGAGTGGGAAGCTTCATCTTTCAGCCGGTTTTCACACCTCAAGGTTAGCCTCCCAGGGGGTAACTAGACGCCAGCCACCCCAAACCACGCTCACTGCCATCGAGTCGATAGGACAGGGTGGAACTGCCCCCCAGGAGTTCCCGACACTAACTGTTTACTGGAGTGGGACGCCGTGTCTTTCTCCCGCAGAGCGGCACCTGGTTTCTAACTGCCAACCCTTTAGATCAGCGGCCCAGTGCACACCCGCTACTCCACCAGGGCACCTTTGAAAGAGTACAGTATGGTGTAAATGTAATTTTTATATGCACAGAGAAACCAAAATAATTCGAGTGAGCCCCTGTGCTGCAACGTTTGCTTTATCGCAGTGGTCTGGAATTGGACCTGCATTATGGCCAAAGTGTGTCTGTACAGTCACTATGAACTGCACTCAACTCAGTGGCAACGGGCTGAAAATGTTGACGTGTGTAATGTGGTAGCAGTGGCCTGAATGGTGAGGTCAGTGCAGGCAGAAATCAGAGAAATAACCATTCCGCAGAAGGTTCTGGGCCAGGCCAACAGCTGCACACCCACATCTGCTTGGCACCTCGTGAGAGATGGAGCAAGCCTCAAAGGGGAAGTGCCCCTTCCGTAGACTAAGCCCATGGTAATGGAGAAGTCGGAAGGATCCTTCTCATGGTGTGCTTGCTCCTGACTCTGCGCCAGGAGAGCCCAAGGCACTTGAATCTGCTACGCCCCCTTGGGGAAAATATTCAACAGCTGATCTCCCCCGGTTTTCTCTTAAATGCTCCGTGTTATTCCTGACCCACCTGGGTCCCTGTCACCCTGCAGCCATGCACATTGATCCACTTAGCTGCGTTCAAGGTGCCACCGAAGAGGAGGCAGGCCCATGGGGGGCACTGGGCAAGCCGATGGGAGGCACTGGGCAAGCCTTTGTCCAGTCCAGGGAGGTGACCTCACTCCCAAAGTCAGTCCTCCCACCCCTTCACTGGTCCTCTCTTCAGTGGGGCCATTCGAGAAGAGCAGCCCAGTCCATTCCAAAGAGGCCCCTGCGAGAGGCACTCAGCTGCAAACGGAAGGCTTTGGGAGGTTCGGATCCACGCAGGGGTGCCTAGGAGGAAAGAACTAGTGATCAGCATCCAAGCAACCAGCCGCTGCATGCCTGCCTGTGGAGCACAGTTCTCCGGCACCCGTGGGGTCGTCATGAGTCAGAGTCAATCTGTGCCTGCATCCCAGAGCTGCCTGTCCCCAGTTGAAGAGCCGGGCAGGGCTCCTCTCTGCTTCAGAGCTTGCTGCCACCGGGCAGGATTCCTTTGCCACTTACTGCCAGGGCATGAGCCCAAGCTACTTCAGCCTTTATCCCCTGCCCTGATGCTGGACCAGCTCTCCCGAGATGCCCTGCTCCCTGCCTCCAGACGCACATGTGCTGCTTCAGTGTTGCAGTCCTTCGACCTGGCCACCACCGCAGAAACACGGAGCCCGTATATCATAATCGGGGGCCCTGGTGGTGCTGTGGAGTGAGACTGCAAACCCCCAGGCCAGCGGTTCAAACCCACCAGCTGCTCTATGGGAGAAAGATGAGGCTGTCTGTTCCTGTAAAGCTTGACAGCCTCAGAAGCCCTATATGGGGTCGCTATGAGTCTAAACCCACGCAACGCCTGTGGATTTGTTTATTTGGTGTATATGAAGAACACAGCTCACCTACAAGTTCAGTATCATGTTTTACTCCTCCATTTCTATTGACCTTGAGGTCACTTTCTTTTCCTGTAGGTCCTCGATCTGTCCAAAGGGAGCTACTTCTTCAGCACATGGGGGTCAGGGTAGCTGCATCTGGGCATCCGGGGCCCTTATAGAGGTGAAGAGCAATGCAGGGTGGCAGGGTGGTGTTCAGATCACCAGCTGGGCCCCTGACTAGCCAGGTGAGCCTGGGCAGGAGAGTTCATTCATCCCTTTGGGCTTCTGCTTCCTCATACGGTCAAAGAGGAGGATAGTCAATGCCTGGCAGAGAGGGAGCCCCCAACAGATACTAGCTTTGCTGGGGGTGGACAGCGGGGCAGCAGGACAAAGGGCAGTTGTGCCTCAATGAATCCATCGGGTGAAGCCAGACAGCAAGTGAATCGTGTGCCTTTAAGAGTAGTCAGAAAACATGGTTACAGATTGGGGACTTCAGAGCAGGAAAAAAGTGCCTTAAACTGCCAGATGTCTCCTTTCGAGAGTTGCCCCTCCTCGCTTGTGGACAAACCGTGGTCCCCTTTGGTCCCTTGGCAGGGGCCCCACTTGTGTGGAAGCAAGCCGCTCTTCGAAACCTCTCTGTGCTCCCTGGATAGGCTTTGGCCCTCTTGGGACCGAAGGCCACATTCCAACCGGCAGCCTCCTGGTGGTTGTGGAGAGGCTGCCCCGGAGTTTCACACGGCTGCCGGCTAGGGGCCACGGGGAAAGCAGAATGTCACGGCTTTCAAAGGTCACGTCTGTGGACTGTGTTGGCAGGCCCACGGGGCGCTCCACAATAGACCTGTCACCAGTGCCTTGAGCCAGTGGATCCTTTCTTTCCCGCACTGCATCCTGGGGCTTTGTGTTCTCTGGCCGCCAAAGCGTGGAGCATTCCGCCCCCAACCTGCCAGCAGCTGGTTTTGTCAAGCAACCATGCAGTGTGGACAAGGAGCATGAGCTCTGAGGGGGGCTTCCCCATGGCACCGTCTCCAGAGCAGCTGCCCCTTGGAGGTGAATTCCCTCCCCATCCCCTCTTCGTATTCCCTGAGCCTGCCAGCCCTCCAGCGGAGCCGGAGCCGAGCCTGCAATCCCCCGGGCCCAGGAGGCCAAGCCCGGCTGCCCCTTTCCACTCTGGGGCGTTTCCTTGGAGCCCTGAGGCCCCTGGGAAGGGAGCCTTTAATCCTCACCCCACCCCATCCTGCAGATCTGTCTGTCTGTCTGTCTGTCTCTTCCTCTCTGCCTGCCTGTCCTCTCTCCTCTGCTCCCGACATTGCTTGTGAGCACTCTGGAACTGCACTGGTGACTGGGCTGAGCTCTGTGGAATGGAAGCAGACAAGAAGCCTGCTCTCACGGAGATCAGAGGAGTGGGCGGGGCGACCGGTAGACAGACCAACAAAGTCATTTCTTCTGGGGATGGATGTGGGGGGACCAGAGTGTGACAAAGGGCCGGGCCGAAGAGATGCCACCGGGTGAAGGAGGCGGCGTGCGAAGACAGAGGCGAAGAGCAGTCGAAGCTGAAGGAACAGCACCTACCAACTCCCTGACTGCCCCTCCTGAGGATGGCCCAGGTCTTCCCACTGGTCTCACCGCCACCCCTCTCCCCTCCCAGCCTCGATGCCACCCTGTGGGCAAAGAGCCATGTGACAGTCTCACAAAACACTGGGTAGTGTCTCGCTGCCACCAGTGGTTGTCAGTGGCATGCCCCCACCCCCGCAACATGGCAGCCCCGGGTGTGTGTCGCAGTAACGCTCCACTTTGTGAAATTATCAATGGCGGGACTTTCTTATCAGGCACCTGACAGTAGACTCGAACCTGAAACCTTCAGCTAGCTAAGTCTTGCCAGTTAAACACCCAGTTAACCATCCTCTACCTCTGCTTCAAGTCATCCTTTCAGGGTCACGGCTGTGATGTACTGAAGACCCAAATCATCTTGCTTTACAAGGCCCTGCCTGATCTCCCTCTTCTCCATAGCCTTTGGCTGCCCCACTCCCTCCTGCCCTTCCTCTCTCTCCTCATTCAAGCCAAGTGGGCTCAGTCAGTCCCCGAGCACAGCTTGCTTGCTGGTGCCTCACAGCCCTCCTCGCTGTGAGCTACTGGCTGGACCACTAGTAGGTGGCTGCTGTGTTAAAAACCTTCCCGGCTCCAAGCATCCAGAGCATTGCAGGTGAGGGGTGAAGTGGCGTCCAGGCTGCAGGAGGCAACTCCGGTGCTTGGTGACACGATGTCCTGGACTGCCTGGTTCCAGAGCCGGTCTTCTGCATCCGACCCCAGGTTCCTTCTTGGTTGATGCGATGCCCTTTCACAAAAGTCCAGGCACCTCTTGCCCAATGGCTTTCCAGCTGGCCTTCTTAGAACCACCCCCTTTGACCTCCAAACCAAACCCCTGGATGAAAAGGTCCCCTTCCCAAACATGCCTGCATCCCACGGTGGCACGCCCAGGCCCGGTGTCTGGGAAGCAAGCAGGGCGGGGTCCAGACAGCGTGAACACAGAGCCCTTTCGCTCTCCTCTTACTGCTTGTGCCACTCAGCTCCCACACTCGGTCATAAAATGCCTGTGGTCCCGCATCTGCCTCCCAGGATCTCGGGGCCTGCACACCCCTCTGGGAGTGGTCCAGGCTCTTGGGGCCTGGGCCCCCTCCATCATCCAGCCCCACCCCGCCTGTTCAGTCGGGCCTAACCCCAGACTTCTCCGTGTAGTCCCCACAATCTCCGCACCATCGCCCCAGAGTCTGGTGCCTCATGTAAGCGGAACTTGCTTCTACAGTGCAGTGGTGCTCACACTTACATCGCGTGTGAAAGGTTCCCGGCTTAAAACAGGGCGGAAACAGCAGGGGCCTTAAGGAGCCTTGGTGGCCTGGTGGGTTGGACTGAGAACCACAAGGTTGGTGGTTCAGACAAACCCACCAGCTGCTCTGGGAGAGCAAGATGCGACTTTCTGCTGCTGCAGGTACTCAGCCTCCGAAGCCCACGGGGGCCGTTCTGCTCCGTGCTGTGGGGCTGCTCTGGGGCAGGACAGGCTTGAGCACCATGAGTTTGACTGTAAGCCGCTGGTGCCCTCCGGCCAGGAATGCCCTCGCCTCCTCCCCCGGCTCTTTCCTGTCCTGTCCCCATCGCCACCTGCGTCTTCTGCTGCCTTCCCCAAGGATGCTGTTGACGGGCCCCTCGCTGCTTTTCATCCATCAAGATGAGTAGAGACGAAACTGCTAACCACGGCTGTGGAGGCAGTGGTCTCCAAGACTGGGAACTTTCACAGGACCATGCAGCTCCCTGGGAGCCACTGAGGGGTGCAGACTTCTGCCCTTGGAGTTACCAATCAAAACACAGCCCGCGTGCCACCGGGGCCCCACACCGATGCCACTGAGCTGATGCCGACTCATGGTGACCCTGTAGGACAGGGTGGAACTGCCCCTATGGGTTTCCGAGACTGTTAATCTTTACAGGAGTGGAAAGCCCCATCTTTCTCCCGAGAAGCGGCTGGTGGTTTGAACTGCAGACCTTGGGGATCGCAGCCCAGATCGTAACCTCTACGTCACCAGGGCTCCTTCAGAGACGCACAATACTCTTATCCCCATGATCACATGGTGAGCTCCTTGGGCACAAGGACCATTCCTCCCTGTTAAAAAACGCACTGCCATCGAGGTGGTGGCGACATACAGCTGGCCTCTAGGACAGGGGAGAACTGCCCCTGTCGGTTTCTAAGATGAGCACTCTTTACGGCAATAGAAAGCCTCCTCTTTCTCTTGTAAAGCATGTTCGTGGTCTCAAACTGCTGATCTTGCAGTTAGCAGCCCAGCGGGTAACCCACTATGCCACCAGGCTCCTCACAGACCCCGGGCGATCTGCAAGCGACAGCTCTGATAACCAGTGATTGATTGTACCTCGCCCTGCACAGTTAATGTGATGCGTAAGGCCATGCCTCTGTCTCGGCTGCCATTTGGACCCCAGGGTCTGGGTACCGCATTGACACACCACCACTCCCGCCCATCCCCCACAACCCCACGGCGCCTTGCTATACCATTGCTCCCATACTGCTTCATGCTCTGATAGCTCCACAAGCTCAGTGCTTGCCCACAGTGGGCTGTGCGGAAGAGGACCCCCTTTAGCACTCCCCACTGTTTGAAAATGAAAAGCACATTCAAAGCCACTGCCCCCCCCCACCCGCCAACAGGAAATGAACTCATTAATCAAAGGAGTTGATGATCATTATTCACATATATGCATTACCTATAAACATATGAAACAAAATGCTGGCCTACGCATGCGTTGTTTTGCATGTATTCTGCAGTGACATCCGCCACGCTGTGCAAACATTGTCATCCTTCTTTTCCAAACGACTCCGTCATCGTGACATGGAAACCCAGTGTCCCCTGAGCAATGACTCCCTGCCACCCCTGGCGACCACTATTAGGTGGTTGTCTTGGTGTATCTGCCTAGTTGAAATACTCCATGTAAGCGGGATCACCCAATCCTGACCCTTTTATTTCTGCCTTATTTCTTGCTGCCTCGTGTTATTAAGCTCCACCCATGACGACAAGGCTTCAGGGCTTCCTTGTATTTATGGCTGAGCAATATTCCATTGTAGGGATAGTTGGCTTATCCATTCATGTGTTGATGGGCACTTAGGGTCCGTTTACCTTTTGGCTATTGTGACTAGGGCCGCAAGGAGTACCTGTGATGTCATGATTCTTATAACCACTCTGAATAATCCCTGTTGGTGAATTGAGCTGCTTTTCTGGCTCCTCCTCCCCATTAGAATGCAGGTCCATGAAAGCAGAAACCCGAGCAGATCTCCGTAGCTGTTAAAGATCAGTGGAAATGAGTCATGGCTCAGGTTCATGTTGCCAAATTAGGCGAGACCCCATGGGCACTAGGCTGTTCTCAGATCCTTAAGAAGAAAGTTCAGTTGGGTGAGAAGTGAACCCACCCACTCTAGGCTGCCCAGAGTTGGTCTGCGCTGCAGCTGGTCAGCCAAGGGTCATTTCAGCCAGCCCAGGGCTTCAAGGACAAATACGTGCTCCTAGCCCGATCTTGTAGAAAGTGACCGGAGAGAAGTGGGCAAAGAGCCCCCTCCAGTCCTGCTTTGAAAAGCTGGGACTTTCCTGGTGACTCCCCATTTCCCGAGACATCACCTTCTTGAAGGCAGAAGTCACGGTGGCCTCGGGAGCGCGGTTTCATCTCATTGAGCAGAGTGACCTTTCAAGCCTGGAGTTGGGGGTGTGGGGTCCAGTGGCAGTGGTTTGCCTCCCACAGGGTGAGAGGGGCCTCCGATGCTCTCTGGGCTCCGGGCCATGGCAGCATTTGGTGCTTGGAGTCATCAAGCCCCTGGGACCAGTTGCCTTGGCCTGGATTCAGCTCAGCAGTTTGGATAACTCTCCTGCTACTTGTGCCTGGATGATCTCATTTCAAAACCCCGCTCTCTTTGTACACCACAGCCACACCGAGCCTCTTGACTCCCAGGCAGTCTCCCCCGAACCTAATGGTCCCCGCGCTTGTTTTAACTGTGTGTGTGGTAAACATATATGTAACAAAACATTTGCCTCTCAGTGTTCTTCATACATGAAAGTCAGTGACAGTAACTACACTGATCATGTTGTACAGCCATCCACATTGTCCATGTGCAGACTTTTCCATCCCCATTAACAGAGGCTCCATGTCCCCTTAGCAACGACTGCCTCTCCTCCCTCCGGCTGGCTTGGTAACCACCTAATAAACTGGTCTCTGTGTGCTTGCCCGGCCTGCGCGAGTTTGCGTAAGTGGGATCTTAAAAGCTTTGCTGTTGCATGTGTGACTTAGTTTGCTTCTCACAATGCTTTCAAGTTTCATGTATGTCATATCACGTATTAGGAGTTCACTTATCCTTATGGCTGCATACTATTCTGTTGTCTGTGTGAGATAGACCATGTTTTGTTTAAGCCAGTCTTTGGGATATTTACCAAGAAGTGAAATTACTGGATATCAGAGTGACCCTTAGTCTTGGGTGTACATTAGGACCATCTGGGGACCCCTTCCAAGGACAGGCGCCGGGATCCTCTTGGAGAGAGCTGGCTGCCGTCGGGCTGAAGTGCAGCTGGGACGCTGAGCCTCAGATGATTCCATGCACAGCCCGACATGAGGACCCCACTCTTTTTTGCTTGTTTGTTTGAAAGAAATACATTTTCTGTAAAAATATACACATCATTTTTACAGATGAATACATTTACAGGGTCCCCCCCTCCTTTTTTTCCCTCACAAAATGGTGGTTACCGTATATACTTGTGTATAAACTGAGTGTTTCAGCACATCTTAAATTAAGTTTTTGTGGTAAAATTAGGTGCCTCGGAGGATATTCCGGTTGGCTTATACTCGAGTATATACGGTCAAAGTATTTTGGGCCATAACTAGGCTAATGAACTCAAATCAAAGCCAAACCAAAGTAAAACAGGTAGGGGAAAAAATCTACCATGAAGATACACACCTGGGAAAGCTCGTTTGAGAGGAGTTTCCCACCATATGCGCATGTAGTACTGAGGCTACTAGTCATAACTCTTACTACTTATAGCTTAAAGTCATTTACACAGGCCACAGCATCGTTAATGACTCTTGACTATAGCAAGTTAGTGAATTCAGTGGCTATGTTTTAATGAAGTCTATGCATGACTAGCTTGGCTAGGGCCACTCTTCCAGACAAGGAAATTAAGCCATGTCAACCTACACACCACCCTCATGGCCTCCCAAAGTTCGCTGCTGTTGAGACTGAACTTTGCTCCTTTCAGTGTCTCTCCAAGGAAGAAGGCTTGGCTTTTCCCGTGTACTTATTTCTGTGAGCACAAGTGTCTTGCCAAGTGTTGTTGTCAGGTCACTTGGAGGGTACAGCCTGCGTGGCTTGCTGTGCAGCTTGACTGGAGACGGTTAAAAGTCCACCATTGCACAAGGCTATCTAATTAGATATGCCAAACCAGCTCCCACTCCAGCAACACCTGCAAAAGCCAGCAGCACATTTCTGATGCCAACTTCTAGAGAGGACCCCACTCTCGTGTAACTAATACATTGCTGCCCCCGCCACCTTCCTGAAATACAGTCTAAGTCTTCCCTAGTTTGCTAATGAGTGACCAAAATATACCCATTCGATCTTCTGAGCCTTCTCGACTGGACTTCCCCCACCTCCCCACCCCAGCCAGAGGAAACAGTGGTTTAGAGCAAGCACCCTGGTGTCCGGTTCCTCCTGCCACTGGTGACCTGGCTTTGACCCATGACTTCACTTCTCTCTGCCTACCTCTCCCCTGTTCAATGGGAGAGGACAACGGGAGCTACTGCCTAGGACTGTCTGAGAAGAATTTATATAGGAAGAGTTGATATATGTCCAGTGCCTGGAACGGAGCCAGCATGCAGTGACACTCAATGCCAGCTCCCATTTGGGGCTGTTAACCTAGCTCAACTTCCCTGCCATGCTCCTGCTGCCAGCATTAGCCTGGTGATGCCCAATTCACATTCGTGCGCCTCCTCCCCAACCCTTCCAATCAAAATCACTCTCTCCTTCCTCTGATCTCATCCATCTATCTGGATGGCTATCAGAGCGCCTCAATGGTTTGCGTACCTGGAGGGCTTATTTAGAGCAGCTATTGAGGAATCCTAAAACACAGCAGGCTAAGCACCCCTCGAAAGCAGGCAGCAAGCGGGAGCAAAAACAAGGGTGGTGACATGCGTGGTGCCAGCAATGAGCTAATAATGCATACCGTAGGGCGTGTGGCACCATGTCGGGGATTCCTGCGTCAGTTCTAAAGCCTCAACCAACATGCCCCATTCTTTATTTAATTTCCCCATTCTTACGGAAAGGAACCCTGGTAGCATAGTGGGTTATGCATTGGGCTGAGAACCACAAGGTCACTGGTTCAAAACTGCCAATCATTCTGAGGGACGAAGATGAGGTTTTCTACTCCTAGAAAAATGGACAGTCTCCGAAACCCACCTGAGCAGCTCTACTCTGCCCCAGCGGGTCTCTGTAAGAGGGAACCGACTCGATGGCGGTGAGGGGAGCTGAGTCACACAGTTGAGAGATGATGACATCCCTGAGAGTAATTTGATTTTCACCCCTTTGCCACAGCCATTCACTTGGCCAGTATATGTGTGTTCTAGATTATCTTTTCTGGGAGAAAATTACGCTCCTTTGGAAGCTTCTGTGTTCAATCCCAAGAGACCTGGCTAATCGTGTCCCCAAGACAGCCTGAGATTCTGAGCTCAATGGGACCTGGACAGAGGGGTCTTTGAAGCCATTGGGTCATGCTGATCCCAGCCCTCACCACAGGCTCCACTGCCTCTTGTCTTCTCCTCATGACACACTGGACGCACTCACTCATCTATGCCAAGAAGTTTGGAAGACAGCTACTTGGCCACCTGACTGTTAGAGAACTATATCTGTACCCCTCCCCCAACAGGTGACCCAAACAGAATGCTCAAACTATAGGACAAGACGCTTGACATCACACACAAGTAAAATGTTGCTTAGGATCATCCATCAGCAGTCGCAGCAGTGCATGGCAGGGAGCTGCCAGGGGCTCAGGCCGCACTCAGAAGAGGACATGGAACAAGGGATGTCGCTGCTGCTGTCAGCTGGATCTTGGCTGAAAGCAGAGCACACCAGCTAGATGTTTACTGGTGTTCCATTGCCTGTGAAAAGCCATTTGACTGTGTGTAGTACACTGTGGATGGCCTTGAGAAGAAGAGGACTTTTAGAACAGTTCATGGTGCTCATGCAGAACGTGTACAGCAAGCGAGGCGGTTGTGTGAACAGAACAGGGACGACTGCCTGGTTTAAAATCAGGAAAGGTATGCGTCAGGGTTGTATCCTCTCACCATACTTAGTCGATCAGCATACTGAGAAAACAATCAGAGAAGCTGGCTATACGAAGAAGAAGGTGGCTTCAGATTGGAGGCCGGCTTATTAACAACCTGTGATATGCAGATGACACGACCTTGCTTGCTGAAAGGGAGGAGGACTTGAAGCCCTTGCTGATGAAGATCAAGGACTGCAACCTTCAGTGTGGAGGACACCTCAATGGAAAGAAGACCTAAATCCCCACAGCTGGGCCGATGGGTAACAACATAATGCACAAATTAAAGACTGGAGTTGTCAAGAGTTTTGTCTTGCTTGGATCCACAGCCAGTGTCCCTGGAAGCAGCAGTCAGGCAATGAAACGGCGTGCTGCCGTAGGCCACTCTGCTGCACAGACCTCTTGAGAGTGCTATGAAGCAAGGGCGTCCCTTGCTTTGAGGCCGAGGTGCACCTGGCTCCAGTCCTGGTGCTTGCCCTTGCCTCATGCAACTGAATAAGGAAGACCAGAGACAAGCCGATACATTTGAATTATTGGTGAGGAATATTGAAAATAGCGCAGACTGCCAAAAGAACCGGTCTACCCTGGAGGAAGTGCAACCAGAATGCTTCCTGGAGGGGAGGATGGGGAGTCCTCATCTCATGTCCGTTGGGCATGCCATCAGAAGAGCCTGGTCCCTGGAGAGGGACCCCATGCGTGGTAAAGGGGCGGGGGGCAGTGAGCTGGATGGACGCCATGGCTGCAATGGGCTCCGCAGAGGAGTGGCCGCGAGGCTGCTGCAAGAGCAGGCGATGTCCGTTCTGTTGTCCGCAGGGTCACTGTGCGTCTGCACCAACCAATGGCACCAAACAATGACAGCCGCTTCTCTTTCAGCCCAAACCCTGGTCCCATGACTGTGGAGCCAATTCCGACTCCTGGCAGCCCCACGTGTTTCAGAGGGAGACTGTCCTCCATGGGGTGCCCCCGGCTGGGATCTTCTGAAACTTGCTTCCCCAGTGCTGCCGGGTGCGTTGGAACTGCTAACCTCTCAGCAAGTAGCCAAGGACAAACTGTGACAGACTTCTCCATGCCTCCTTATAAATAGAGTCTTAAGGGTTTGCAACTCTGAGGTCTCATGGACCGAGAACAAACACCTAGTTCAGCCAGCGTCTGTCGGGATGGGATGCCAGTGCCTTCCATGGGGCACTGGCTCCCAAGGAAGGATGACTAGGCCTGGCCCAGTCGCCCCTGGGCCCCAGTGTTCAGTATGGAAAAAGCACCCCCAAGCTTCCATCTTGCTGGACGGGTACCAGCTCTTACATTTTGCTTCTTGAGTTTTGATCTCAGTATTATGACCTTTGTATTCTGGTCCCCTTCTGCATGCGACCTGTTGTGGGTTGAACTGGGCCCGTCCCCAAACTATGTTGAAGACGTAACTGCTGAGCCTGTGGACATGGCTTCATCTGGAGATAGGGTCTCTGAAGATGTCAGTCAGCACCACGACCTCGTAGAGTCGGGTGGGCCCTAGTCCTATATGACTGGTGTCTTTCTAAAAGAGGAGGAGAGACACGGGGGCGGAGAGACAGAGGAAGGACAGCTGTGTGACAACAAAGGCACACACAGTGACAAGCCAAAGAGCACCAACGATTGCTGGGAGCCCCCCCGAAGCTTGGAGGGAGGCTTGGAATGGCTTCCCTCTCGGAGCCTGCAGAAGGAGCCAACAGGAGACACCCTCAGCGGAACTCCTAGCCTCCTGAACTGCGAGACAATAAATGTCTGTTCTTACCCGCCACCTACGAGGTAGGCTAGACTTCTTCCTGAGGACTTGACTTTGGACCTGTCCTTAGGAGAGACCAGTGCCTGGAGAAGGACAGCCTGCTCGATAAAGCAGAGGGGCAGTGACAAAGAGGAAGGCCCTCCACAAGATGGATGGACACGGCGTGAGGACGGCGCAGGGGCGGGCGCGTTCCCCTCTGTTGTATGTAGGGACGCGATGAGTCGGACCTGACTCTACAGCACCTGACAACAATCACGTAGTGTTTTGTTACGGTAGCCAAGGAAACCGACGCACCCCTTGTCTCCCCGACATCTCTGCTGTAACTTGCTCATGATACGTCCCTCACCCCCGGCATAATGACGCCGTCCCCCTTGTTATGTGGCCCTCCTCCTGTGACCCGCAGCTGCTCGGGATAAAGAACATCTGCTCTGAAGTCCTGTAGGCTCCACTGTTCGTGGCTTCTCTGTTCGTGGCTCGACTGGAGCTCATTGGGCCCTTGTTTAGTCCTTGGTATTTCTCATTTCCAGGTCTCATCTTTCCCAAGGTTGTGAGTGTCCTTGAGGACAGGAGTCCTATCTTGCTTACTCTTGGTCTCTTGAACTTCATAGGAGCTTAATAAATATTTATGGACCAACTTACTGTATATGTTGGCTCTCCTTAGACCAGAAACTGGGTCTGTTTATTTGCTTTGCTCAGTAGCCAGCTGGCTGCGGGGGTTGATTTGATTTTCAAAATGACCCTCCTCCTTGGGAAAGGAAGTTGCATGGCTGGGGTTGTGGAGAGGTGGCATTCACATATGTCTGTCTCCTTGGACATCTTCACAGTGAGCCCGTGCTCGTGTGTCCCTTGTGTCAGAACATCGTCTATTTCTTCAAATCCTGCTGTTTTTATGCCTCACTGTGGAGGGGGGGTGAGACCTTCCCCCCCCCAAGATGTCCCCAGACTCCTCTCCTGCTTGGCACGCTCCAGCGCTCCCAGAGTAGTGCTGCGGCTTTGTCCACCCGTCAGTGTGTCTCCCGGCACAGCTTAGCAGGAATGGCCAGGAAATGTGCGTGGGTTGTAATAGGGGATCATTTTTAACTTCCTGCCGTCATTTGCGATATTATTCCAGCTGTGATCAGCTGGGAGAGAATTTTAGTTCATTCTGAGAATCCCTTCATCACATTGAGATGGCACAGAAGACCATTTGCCGGATTCCACCCCCCGTTTTTCCCGGGAAGGGAAGCCAGCGCACCATGTTTATCCTGGTACCCAAAGGAGGAAAGGACCACAGCCCTCCACCCTCAAAGAAAACGCTTTTATTTCAAATGTGCTCCTCATTCGCCCTGCTCTGAATAATCACCGCTTTTTTACTGCTCTTGTTTTTCTAAATATTCAAGTTTCAAAGGAAAGCTACTTTGGAGTTCAAAGTGCCTAGTCCAAACCTCTCCTGAGCCAGCACAGCACCCCATGGGTCAGGTGTGTGGCTAACCGAGATGGCTCAGCCAACATCCCTGGGGCGCACTGCAGAGATGAACTCCCACAACATCTTGGGGTACGTGTATTCTGGGTCCTGAAGAGGCCCCCAGGCCCTCCCCCTTGTCTAAGCAGGCTGGCTAGTGAACTACATAGGGGCGAACTCATTGGGCAAGGCAGCCTGGACTCACAACAACCCAGATCTCCTCAGCACCTTCATTTCTGATTGGCTGCTGACCCAAAGGCCAGAGCTGCCTCAGCGTCGGAAGCCTGGGCGCCCACCTACGGACCTGCAGCCCACCCTGCACTGGCCCTGGGCTTCTAGAATGCTTGGACCAGGAGTTCGAAGCTGCCCTGGACCTTCAGCTGTTGTTCCGGCTCTACACCTGTTCATGACAACTTGGAGACGTAGAAGGTCTTTTGAGATCCAAAGGAGGCCAGTTCCTGCCATCAGTTCTTACAAGTCCTCCGTCAGTCATTACTTTAAGGGTCTCTTGTGGCCACTCCCACCTCCTTGCTGTGCAGGGGCCTCTTGTCTGCTGATCCGTTCCTAGGAATGTCAGCCTTTCCCAGTGGAGCCGCAACCCTCGGTCCTGTGTCATGTGGGTCATTTAGTAGCCTCGGGCCAGCCTTCTAGGTTCTATTGTCACTTCCAATCATGATGACAACCAGAAATGCCCTTGAAGGGAGGGGGCTGGTGGTACTGCTTTCAACCCGGTTGGGGGAGGGGGGAGACAGCCCTGATGTAGTACCCTCCCGGCCATCCAGGTGATTCCATCATGGGGACAGATAGTCTCCTCTTTCTCCTGCAGGGGGGCTGACGGGTTTGAACCTCTGACCTTGTGGTTTGCGAGCCGCCCAATACCTAACCCATAGCACCACCAGGGTTCCTTGGAGGCATGGAGGTACCACTGCTGGGAACCCTGGTGGCCGAGTGGGTTACAAGCTGGGCTGCTAACCGTAAGGTCAGCAGTTTGAAACCACCAGCCAGCCACAGTAGAAGATGAGGCTTTCTGTTCCCAGAAAGAGTGACAGTCTCCGAAGTCCACAGGGTTGCTGTGCGTCAGCATGAGCTGGATGGCATTCATCATGGGTTTTTCAGCATCATCGTTATCTGGGGTAGAAAGAAGTTCTACTCTTAGCCTGGGGGGAGCGGGACCACCCCAAATGTCGGGGGCAGTACCATCTTATCCTGGAGGGTGCTACCTCAGCCTATGGAGGACGCACTACCCCTTTAAGGCTGAGAGGGCAGTGCTACGCTCACCCTGGGGGAGACCCTGCCATCCTTAGCTGAGGCCCACCTGGCCAGGATTCTTAGCTGTGAACTCTGAAGGGCACCCATGCCTCCTCTTTGGTCTTGACTCCCTGGTGCCCAGCACAGTGGCCACCGGGCTGGTAGCGCCTCAGTACACACATGGTCGAATCAACAGGCAGGGTCCAGACTAGGGTTAAAGAGGGCCTGTGAACGTGGCACAATTGTGTGCAAAATATCTGTGGTGTGCCGTGTGCCCACATGTGTCCGTCAAGTTTGCCAAAGCCGGGAGACCTCAGGAGAGGGTCCTTGGGAGGACTGCCTTGTGGCTGTATCCCTGTGCGCTCAGCACCGGGCAGAGGTGCATTGTGGAGTGATAACCGGCTCGTGGTGTCCTGATCCCTGTGCAGAAAGGACAGCGGAGCCTCTGCATCCACCGGCATGCATTCCAGGCTCTAGTGCAATCGTTCTCAGTCGAATGACCCTTTCACAGGGGTCACCTGATTCATAACAGTAGCAAAACGACAGTGATGAAGTATCAATGAAAATAATTGTATGGTTGGGGGTCCCCACCACATGAAAGGGTCGTGGCATGAGGGAGGTTGAGAACCGCCGCTCCAGAATGTAATGGCTGCCTCAGGAATGGCCTCAGTCCTGGGCCCTTGAGTTCACTCACAGGAATGCTGTTTTCCTCTCAACCACAAGTGCTCCTGGGAGCTTTCCCAGGTCTTGGGAATTGGTGGCCTTACTCGGTTTGCCGTTATGTGAGCCTGAGCTCACAGCAGCGGGCCGGGCTGCAGGAGTGAGTGAGCCAGTCTGGCGTACTCCCTGCCTCGGCGCCCATTGGCGTTTTAAGAAAAGATGACCGGTGCCTGGGCCAGGAAGGACAGCTGGGCCCCACACGTCATTGGGAGGACAACAGCTAACGTTCCAGACCCATCTGCAGATCCTCCTGGGCCCAAGCCTAGACCGCAGCCAGTAGCTCTGAGCAAGATCAAAGGGGACACAGCCGGTGGCCTCCCTGATATGCCCTGCTCACATAGTGACCTTCCTGCGGCTGGAGTCCGGCTCCGCGGGGAGAAGCGCCGCTTTCAGAGGGGCATGTAGCCAGGGAGGCACTGGGCCCTCGAGCCGCCCCATGCAGCAAAGCTGCTGCTAAGAGTCTGCTGTCATTTGCCGCACAGTCCCTCATGTCACAAATGGCTAAGGGCTCACCCACTAGCCAAAATGTTGGCCATTCAAGCCCACCCATAGGCGCCTCAGAGGACAGGCCTGGCAATCTGCTTCTGAGAGGCCCCCGCTTTGACCACCCTCTTGAGGGCTTCTTCTCTGTACGCGGGAGGTCACCGTGCATCGGGGACAACTCCATTGTGACTGATACAAGTGACAGGGACCGTTCTATTTGCAGAAGCTTCCTAGGTCAGTGAAAAGACAAACAAAGCCTGATAGCTTCCCACATGTCATTGCTGTGGTCAAGTCCTCCGTCCCTACCCCAACTTCCAGGGACTCCAGACATGACAGGATGAGACGCTACCCACCCTGTGCCATCCCCAAGAACAGCTGCAGATCAGACTTTGTGATCCATGTGATTTTCACTGGCGGCTTTCTGGGAGAGGATTGCCAGACCTTTCTTCCTGGTCTGTCTTAGCTGGAAGTGCCTCTGAAACCTGTCCAGCAGCACAGGGACATGAAGGCCTCCACTAACAGACAACGTGTGACTTCATGTGAGGTGCATTGACTGGGAATCTAATCCAGGAAGGCAGTACCACTGAGCCGCTCAGACTTCTGTCCCCTTCTCCAGCATTCTCCTACTCACTGCCAGTCTCTATTCCTACCCATAGAAACCTTAATGGGGCAGGATAGAACTGCCGCTGTGGGACTCCCAAGACCGCTTCCAGGAATAGAAAGCCTCATCTTTCTCCTTTGGAGCATTTGGTGGTTTCGAACTGCTGACATCATGGTTAGTAGCTCAACTCATAGCCCACTACGCCGCCCAGGGCTCCTTTCAATGTCCGTGTGCTTACAAATCATTGGGAGAGCTTGTTAAACTGCACACAGTGGCTTCAACTCTAGACAACCTATTTGGCAGGGGCCTGAGAATTTGCATTTCTCCCAAGCTCCCAGGTGATGTGATGCTGTTGGTTCGGGGACACTCTTTGAGCAGTGATTTTCACACTGTGCTCTCTGGAGTGCCCTCGTTGGGGAGAAGCAGGGGTGAGAAAAGCAAATGTATGGAACTAACCTGCGCTGACCTGCAGGGCAATTTATCTGTGTACCAATCTGGCTTCTGGGATTTCCCAAAAGCCCTGATGAGAAGAAGTGGGGAGACTACTAGCCTGAAAGATGTGTACAGACCCCTGTGTGGGGTGCTCCTCAGAGCCTCCACACTCATTCACACTCAGTGTGCCTGGGGAGCCTCTGCTCACAGCTCAGAAGAGCATTCAAAATAAACGAAACAGCAAAGAACAAGAGAAGCAAGCAATGCCACAGACGAGAAGCACCTCCTATGCTGGGAACATCTCAGGTCAACGTGCCTGGGTGGCCAGGGATCCGGCACCTGTAGCCAAGGATCTGGTTCTGTGTCAGGCAGCCAAAAGGTGGAGAATGTTCCCTGTCTACCCTTACTCTTGAGTTTCTGATTCATGGGGATGGGGAAGTGGGCTTTGGCCAGGAGAGCTTTCCCGATCTGCCTGGTCCCCATGCCCACCAGGAACCTCAGTCCAGCCATCATTCTATAAAAATCAACCTCAAGACATTCTCATGGGATCCAGAGTTTCTGGATCCATGGAGGCTGAGTGAATCCCCCAAACTATTGCCCTGAGATAATATTTAAACTTTAAATAAAAAATGTATCCCCTGAAGTCTTCTTAAAACCAGACAGTCATTTCGTTTAGCAATCATGAAGAACGTCTGCAGGGAGCATGCGCTCCGTGGAAGAACTCCCTGCGTGGCAATCGGATTGAGAGCAAGAAGCACTCAGAAGGCCAGCGAGGCAGCGAGCTGGTGCTAACGGAGTCGCACAACTTGCAGAATGTCATGAAGGCCGCTAACTTTACCTGTAGCAATGGTTGGGTTGGCATATGTTCTGCTGTGCAGATTTCCAACAGTGACATACCTCCCCTCCCGACCAAACCAAACACATTCCAACTCACAGTGACCGGATAGGACAAAGGAGGTTTGTCCCATAGGACTCTACAGAAGCCAACCGCTCTTGTCGCTCAGCTGGTCTGTTTGAACCACCGGCTGTTTGGGTGGCAGCTAAGCGATCAGGAACCCCCCATCCACAGCCTAACAGAAGCCAATACCTGATTCAAAAAGGAAACCAAGCTCAGGATGACCAACAAGAGTGGGCTGGGACGCGGTCTCTGTATGCAGCCTCTCTGGGTTCAACTTGGCTTCAGCACTGCCTCGCTGAGAGAACTTGGGTGAGCCTTGAGCGTGCTCATGAGACCGTCTCACAAGGCCTCAGTTTGCTTGCCTGCAAAATGGGCACAACTGTCGCATCCATCCAAGTGAGCATTCTTGGGCGTCCTGGCTGGCCTGGGATGAGCTCTCAGGAAACGGGGGCCCGTGGTTAGTCAGTCTTCTCTTTGGACATCACTTTCCTGCTTGCGGTGACGCAGGCGGGTACCATCCAGCTGGAGAGAGGCCACAGGGCCCGCAGCCACGAGACTTTGGGGGTGGTCAGTGTGAATCTGTAGGAGCCCCCCCAGATTGGATTACATTGTCCCTGATGGTTATGTTTTCCAGGGTGTTCAGACTTACATCTCTTGGATATGTTGACCCCAACGGAAAGAAAGCGACAAGGATACATCCACGAACTCATCGTCACGGAGGAGAACTACGTCAACGACTTGCAGCTGGTCACAGAGGTAAAGGCAGCTGTGGGGGACACTGGGGCGCACTGACGAGAGGTGAGGAGAGGGGTGAGGGGTCACTTGCAATGGAGTCCCGTGTCTTATTCTGAGCCTGAGAAACTCCCTGGTGCGGGGGAGCATCTGGACGCTAAATTACATGGAAGAATTTTACACAAGAGAAGATGGGGCCGGCTCTCCTCCTTGGCCAACTCGGAAGGACTCCCCTCCTCCCAAGAGAGGCCAAGGTCATTCGGGTCAACGGGTGAGAGCCTCCGAGAGGTGTCATGAGAGGAGACGTGTGGGATGGGCACTGACTGAAAATGGCAGCATCCGACTGCAGTCCTAGGGACACATCCAGACATCCAGAGTGATGCTGAGAATGATCGCATCCCAGGGGCCCCATGAGATGCCTCCTGTCGCCCGTCCTCTCGGGTAGCTGTTGAGGGGCCTCCCCACCCTCTACAGGACAGGCAGAGGCAGGGCTGGGCATCGCTGCTCTCCAGGAACTCGCCTGGCCTCCTTGGAAGACCATTTGCAGACCTCTTAGGTTCCACCCAGGAAGGGGAAGGGCCAGCATTGTCGGGGTCTCGCAGGAACAGGGAGGGAGCTGGCAGCCTATAAGATCCCCCAGCAATGTCGCAGACCCGCCCTCTCTCCCATTGCTCCCAACCGGTGGATATGTGCACGCGCGTTTGAGTTTAAGCTAACCGTTTGCTTTCTGAACTGCTTCGTTTTCTGCGTCTGTAGATCTTTCAGAAACCCCTGATGGAATCTGAGCTGCTGACAGAAAAAGAGGTTGCTATGATTTTTGTTAACTGGAAGGAGCTGATTATGTGTAATATCAAACTACTGAAGTAAGCCTCTCTCCTCTAATTACCAGCCAAGCTTTGCCTCGCTTACACATTAGCATCCTTGTGTGGTCCTTGTGCCGCCCCTCCCTACGCTTGCGCATGCTCCCTGTGTGTCTTTCCGCATCTTTCGCTGCTGTCCGTTCAGTAGTGCCATCGCCCTTTACCGCCGGATGCTCTTCTGAAACAGGCCCCAAATGCTGGCTGCGCTGGGTGACTTGTAAAGCAACCCCGGTGCCTGCTCTCAGTGTGGTTCTGGGGTGTCCACAGCGGGGCCTAGCCTGGCTCTGCACTCCTGTTCTCCAGAGTGGGCGTGGGCCCCAGGAAATGGAAAACAGTGGTGGGACCCCTTAAGGGCCAGAGTCAGATGCAGTTACTTCAGGATAGCTCGCGGAGCATCTGGCCGGGGGACACTTTTATTTCCGTGTTGGCTCATGGAGGCAGCTGCTGGGTCAGGCACTGGGTCAGGCACGGAGAACTGGGTTTGGTTCTCAACCCTGCCATTCACTGGTGGGCTTCCTAAGGCTCACTTTCCCCATCGAAAAATGAGAGGGTTGAGTTATCACCGTGGACCCTTCAAATTCACATGAAGGGGGTACCCCCAAAAAACTGGAAAAAAGCTCCACTGGTGAGCATCGAGCAATTCGCACTGAGTTAGTTTATCAGTGGCGTCTCCAGGGAAGGTTCTCTCTAGTCGCAGTGAATTTTTTTGTAAAAGCAGTTTTGCTCAAACCTGGTTTTTTATGATGGCTGATTTAAGAGAACAGCATGTGGCTGTGAACAGGGCTAGGGGGGAAACTCAAGTGTAGGAGTGGTTTTCTCATTTCAACAAAAGGTGACATGTCAACTGATAACAAACCTCGTTCTGGATGTTCACCAACTTCCCCAAGGGACGAAAATGTTGACAAAATTTGTGTGCTGTGCTTAAAGACTGACGACGGATCCTTGGAGAGATGGGGATGTTACTCAGGTCACGAAATTTTAACAGAAGATTTGCAAATGAGTAGAGCTGCTGCTACAGAATTTGTGCCTGGTTTCTGACTGATCAGGAAAAGGAACATTGAGTGGAAACATGCCGTGCTTTGAAAGAACAGCTCTGAAGTGTCCCGGGGTTTTTTGTCCAAGGTCATTACTGGTGACAAGACATGGTGCTGTTCTTAGGACCCCAAAAGCAAGCAGCAGTCAGGATGCCATCACCTCTTCACTCCAAAATGTGTTAAGTGTAATGGAGAACACTTTGAAGGTGATACTGTTGTTTGGTAAAAATAAATTAATAGTTTAGGGGGATTCCGATTTTTGGGGGTACCCCCTTGTAAATAGAAATACGCACACATATGCACATATATAGGTATGTACTCTTATGTACAAGATGTCCCCAAATTAGTAAGGCCTGGCTTACGTACATGTAATTCAAGGCACATAAAATGGTTTATAATAACAAATGGGTGTTACTTTCAAAATCCATCAAAATATTACTATTATTAATTATTCCTACTACTGTCTTATGATGTTAAAGATGCTTTAGCGTATCTGAAAGTGTTTCCTTAATGTTGTTTATGCATAGTAAGGAACCCCTCTCCAGAAAGAAAAATCACATTCACATACAGAAACCTACGACCATGCGTCACTTCTGACTGGTAGTGACCCCGTGCAGGGTTTCTGTCGAGGCTGTAAGCCTTTGGGGAGCGGACGGGTCTCTTTCTCCTGAGGAGCGGCGGTAGACCTGTGGCTAGCAGTGCAACGCTTAGCCGCCGGCGCCATCGGGGTCCAGGGGAAAGTACGCTCACTGCGCTAAGCAGACATCTACCTAACTGACATTAGATACAAACTCCTCCTAACTGTTTCAAGTTATATACACAATCAAGACAAAGACTTAGGGATTACACTCTGTGTGTGTGTGTGTGTGTGTGTGTGTGTGTGTGTGTGTGTGTGTAGAGAACACCCTGGTGGTGCAGTGGTTAAGGACTCCGATGCGAACCAAAAGGTTGGCAGTTTGAACCAGTACGCTGCTCTACAAGGGAAAGATGAGGCTGTCTGCTTCTGACCATGTCAGCCTGGGACACCCTGTTCTGTCAAGGTAGCTGCGAGTCAGGATTAGCGTGATGGCAAGGAGTTCAGTTTTGGGGTGTGCACATATACCAGGGGCTTCAGAAAGTTGATGTAAAAATTCCATTTTCTGTGAACGTTTAAAGCCCCTGATATATGTCCAAACACTGTATATGTGTGTGTGTGTATAGAGTGTATATGTTCTCATGTGCACATACGAGAATATCCACTAGACCTTCATTATGGCATCACTTGCTAGCACACTCTGACTTGTGAAATGAACTAGCCAGGACCCTCCATCCTCCCTGGGCACAGGGTGAACAGGGCCTCCCCAGCACGTGTGTCCACCCCTAACCTGTGCATTCATGGAATGAGATATGGTCAATGCCTTTCCGAAACGTGCCCCCTGCACTGCTCTTATAAACAATGTCAAGTCCCCTCTCTCTTGGGTGTTTGGGGTCAAGTGTTTTGGTAAAGGGATGGGAGAGAAGAGGTGCAGAGAGGTGAGCATGGCAGGGGGGGATGCAAGTTCTGGTCTCCACAGGACATAGATACACGTTGTACTGTAGAATACAAAAAGAGCCCTGCTGGAATAGTGGGTTATACACTGGGCTGCTAACTGCGAAGTCTGCAGTTTGAAGCCACCATCCCCTCCACAGAGAAGAAGAAGCGTTCTACAGCTGTAAACATGTACATCTCAGAGACCCACAGGGGCAGTTCTCCCCTGTCCCATAGGGTCACGCCTTTTCTTTCTACTTGAGCCCTTGATATCAGCTGCTCATTTTTCCTCTCCTTCCCCCACCCACCCTCTCTCATAAACCCTTGATAAGTTGTAGGTTGGTATTTTCATATCTTACATTGTCTTCTGCCGCCCTTCACCCACTTGTCTGTTGTTCATCCCCCTGGGAGGGGGTTATATATTGATCCTTGTGATCAATTCCCCCTTTCTGCCTCCACCTTCCCCTTATCCTCCTGGTAGCTCCATTGCCGTTGTTGGCGTGGACTGCAAATCTTTAAGAGGAGCCCAGCTGAGGGTCTAGAGCAGCGGTTCTCAACCTGTGAGTCTTGACCCCTTTGGGGGGGTCAAACGATCCTTTCACAGGGGTTTCCTGATTCATAACAGTAGCAAAATGACAGTTATGAATGCGCAACAACAATAATGTTATGGTTGGGGACTAACCACCACATGCAGACCTGTATGAAAGGGTTGCGGCCCGAGGAAGGTTGAGAACCGCGGCTCTAGAGCAAGCAGTTCTGCGACCATCTTCTAGGAGGGCCCTGTGAAACGTGTCGCGGCAATCCAGCTCTTGAACTCCCATCTTGATGCTGCCCACTGGCTGTGTGACTTCTCTCCCCTGGGCCTGTGTGCCCTGCCATGCCAATTGGGCATGAGAATAGTGCCTATCACGTAGGCGTGGTCTCCTCTTATACACTTTGGGCAGTTGTCAGGAGAGACCAGGCCCTGGAGAAGGACATTACGGTTGGTAAAGCCGAGGGGCAGTGTGAAAGGATAAGGCGTCAAGGAGCGGGATTGCCACAGTGGCTGCAGCAGTGCATGGGCGCAAGCCTAGGGACGTGGGTGAGGATGGCGCAGGACTGGGCGTCGTCTCTTTCTGATGTGCCTCGGGTGGCTTTGGGTCGAAATTGACTTGGTGACATCTAACAATTACAGCACAGAGGCTTGCTATGGGATCAAGCTTTAAATGAGTGTCTGGTACAAAGCACGCGCTTGGCGTGGACCCAGTCACCTGGGTGGTGGAAGCTGAACCCCCCACTACAACCTGCTGGCCTGGGAGGAGCTGTCCTGCTCCCTAGGAAAGAACAGTTAGTTACCCGAATCTTACAGAACTTAACATATTAGAGATACTAATTTGTTGAAAACACTTCTATGAGTCAGAATCCCCTGAGGGGATTGTCTTTGGTGGGTGGGAATTGTGGCTGGGGCTCTGAAGTGCCTCACGCCCACTTGTGGGACTGGGCCTCCCACCCCTATTAGGACTCTTGAGGGCTCCTATAACGCCCACCTTAAGTCCCCATACATCTTATTCTCTCATGTTCAGTCTTCCTTCCTCCTCCTGAGCAGGGACAAGAAACCCCTTTCAGCTCAGAGAGGCTGGGTGACTTGCCTGAACTTGCACCGTGGCTGAGCCGGTGCCTGGGCCTCTCTGTGGTTAAAGCCTACAGCCCTGGTTCTACCCAGCCGTGCTCCTGATGGAAAGAATAGGGAACTAGGAGTCAGGCATCCCAAGCTTTTGTCCAGGTTCTAGCACTTGCTAACTTGTGGCCTTGGGCAGATAACCTTCAGACCCTTGGATTTAAAACCCCAAACCCAAGTCATTGCCTTGGGGTTGATTCCGACTCAGAGTGACCCTGTAGGACGGGCAGGGTTCAAGACCTGCCTCTGTCCTTCCTTGGCTGCAGGCCTTTGCTAAGGTCCCTCAATTTCTACGGGCCTCCGTTTCCTCAACAGCCAGTGGGCCACCCAGGGCTCAGATGTGTACAGCACGCTGGAAAGAGTAATAAAGCTCTATGGTAAGTGTCCCCTTGGTCTCCAGACCTCACGGCGCTGTGGCCGCTCATGCGCTCAGCAAACACTGAGTGCTCCTTGGATGTTCAGTCTCGGGTTACTGGCGTTTTAGATCTTTCTAGGGGCTTGAAGGGCAGAGGAGTCTCAGGACTGGGGTTATAATAAGCAGGTCACGTGAGCCCTGGGCTTGGTGGCAGTCCTGCTCAAACCCTGATGTCATGCCCCATCCTCCAGAGTCTTGCCTGTGCTGCAGTTCAATTGAGCATTCCAGAAAGAAAGGCACATGCCACAGCCGATTGCCAGCAGTCAACGCTGTCTCACGGCGACCCCGTGCTTGTGTCAGAGCAGAACTGTGCTCTGCGGGGGTTTCAACGACGTGTCTTTGGAGCTAGATCACCAGGCCTTTCTTCCCTGGCACTTTTGGGCACTCCAGCCTCCAGCCTTCTGGTCAGCAGCTACCTGCACCACCTAGGGGCTCTGATCCACCAGAGAGCCCAGGCCTGCCTCCTGGTTCAGCAACAGTGATGGCAGATGCGGGCCTCAGGAACTGGTGTACGTTCTCAAGACAAGAGGGCCTGCTCGAGACCTTGAGTACTGGGGAATAGTCACACACACACACACACACACACGCACACCGCCCAGCCCCCCAGTGTGAGTGTGGCCAGTGCACTGCCACACCCCGATTTCATCGTTCCCTACAGCCTTCCGGAGGGGACCAAACCCGCTCTTCCTGAGGGCACCTCTCCCCACAAGGACAGCCGCCTGAGGTGGCATCCCTGCCTGTTCCACACAACTTACCACCCCTCGCCATTTCCAGTCCCAGTGGCTCCCCCACTCCCAGGGAGTCTTCTTCATCCAAAAATGTGGGAGAGCAGGAACTCTGAAAAATGGCGGGTCTAATACTAACATCACAGACCAGACTGCCCTACCCAAGCCCCTGGGTGCAGAGAGCAGTTAACTTGCTTGACTGCTAAGCCAAAGGTCAGCAGTTTGAGCCCACCCGGAGACCCTGCATAAAAAAGACCTGACAATCTACTTTAAAACAAATGAAAAATCAGCCATTAAAACCCCATGGAGCCCCGTTCTCCTCTGACACATACGGGGTCAAGGCTTGACTCAGAGGGAACGGCTTTACCCCCACCCCCAGGACGTCTTCCCAGCCAAAGGAAGTCACGGTGACATCTCCAGTCTCATAAAGCACGCACGGACCGTGAGTCGGTGCAAACTCATACCGACCCCATGGGACAGGGAAGAACTGCCCCCGTGAGTTTGCAGCACTGCAACTCTTGGCGAGAGTAGAAAGCCCGTCTTTCTCCTGCGGAGCGGTTGATGGTTTTGAACTGCGGGCCTTTCCATTAACACCCAATCCGTCAGCACGGCACCTCCAGCGCTCCCCTTCCCAGCCTTCTGTTGAAGTCATGTCCTGTTCCATCCGCCCTCGAGGCGTTTCTGAAGTGTGTTCCGTGGTCACGAGGCTGGGGTCCCACCCTCACAGTACATTGTAATTCCAAGCTTTTCATTCTAAGTTCGGTGAAGGCTTACAGAGCACGTCATAACTGTGCCATACACATTCTAATTCCACTTACACTGCGGTCCTTGCCATGTAGAAGCTCAGCTGCCCTCCTTCCAGGCGGTGGTGTTAAAAATGGACGTATCAGAGCTTGGAACGTGGGGTGCGAAGTCCTTGTTGTCATGCCCTAAATATTTGAACTGCAGATAAACCCCAGATAGCTATTTCCCAGTCTCACCACTGACTCTTCTCAACTTCCAGAATACAGACAGCTTGTATTCACTAGCTCGTCATCATAACTGAAGAATACAGACAAACTCACTGCCGTCAAGTCAATTCTAACTCAATTGTGGTGACCCTACACGACAGGGTAGAGCTGCCCCTGTGGATTCCCAAGGCTGTAAACCTTTATGAGAACCAAAAGCCTCGTTTCGCTCCCACCGAGTGGCTGGTGGGTTCAAACTGCTGGCCTTGTAGTCAGCAGCCCATTCAGTGCACAATTCACTACACTACCAGGGCGCCCGTATGTATAATAGACATCTCTGTTTAGAACTCCCAAGTGTGTTCTTAATTCCGTTTGCTTCATGGATGGTAAGGACATAGCTCAACGAATCGTTTATCCTTGCCTTTAGTTTATCCTTAGACACTACTGTGTACACACAGGGTCTTGGGTTGGGCTCTCAAAACCAGTAAAGTGTACATGTGTGTTAGTCCGGGTAGACTAGAGAAACATACAGAGACACTCATATGTGTAAGAGAGAAATTTATATCAAAGAGCAATTATACATTAAGAAAACATCCCAGCCAGTCCAGATGAAGCCCAAGTTCAATATTACCCATGTGTTGATACTAGTCCATAAATTCCTCTTTAGACTCACACAGCCATACAATGACACCAAATGCAGGAAGATCACAGCCCAGTGAGTGGAAAGTCTTGTGGATCCAGTGGTGGTGGAAGCTTTCAGTGCTGGTGTGGGTCTCCACGTGGCTCCTCCAGCTCCAGGGCTCTGGCTCTATCAGAGTAACTCCATGTGGCTTGTCAACAGGAATGTCTCACAGGGAGAGAGTGTATCTGGCCTCCAGTGAGCTCTTTATCTCCTTCCTGCCTCCGAATGAGGTCATCAAGCTGCGACCTGATTGACAGGCTAGATTCCACCCCATTGCTAGTTAACAGGAGATGACGTAACTGCCACAACATGTAAATATATCAAGATGCCTTTCAAGGAAATAGCACGCATAGTGAAGCAGGCTAGCAAGTCTCAAAACCATGGGTCAGGCATCTACTTTCCCTGACTCAAGTAGTTGTGGAGACTCACAAACGCCAAATTGGCAGGACCAACGGTGTGCTGCAGGCTCGTGGGGCTGTGGGAGCTGGCAAATCCTCCAAAGCTGCAGGTCAGACGGCAGGCTTTTGGCTCATGGCTCAAGAATGGAAGGTGAGAGAATGAAGGGTCAGTCAGATGCACGATTGCCAGAGGCTTTCCATGCATGTACACTGCGGGCAGGCCATACCCCAAGGGAATGCCCCTTTCAGCAGCCGGGCCCAGAAGTAGTCGCGTACTATCTGACAAGTCACTGAGAATCATGACATAGCCACATGGACACATAACCGGAACCGTCACGGATACAAGGGCTTCCCTCGTGTCTGGAAATGACCCTGCTACGTTCTGTGGGTGGCAGGTGTCCCAGAAAGCGTGAAATTTCCATCACTTGTCTGTAAAGGGAAACACTGACACAGGAACTCTGAGTTATTCAAGAAAGGATTCCATAGTTCTCCATAAGGTAAAATAAACTGGTTGTGTGTGTGTGTGTGTGTGGACTTGATTGGCAAGATTTGTTTAGAAGTAGTGTCTATTCCGATAGCCAGCACACAGCACACCTGTCTTATATGCCCAGCTACATTTCTCTAGCCGTAGACTTGTTTCCTTGCCCCTCCGTTGTCTTCCACATAGACCCTGCCGGGCCCTCGGGTTTGCCCTCCCTCACCCTCATTCCATTTCTGGGCAACCTAGAAAGTGTGCCCTGCTGTGTGGAGGCAGAGGGCAGAGAGCCGACTTCTGTTTCCCCGGTGCAGAGCGCTGAGGGTTCGCAAGAAGATGTCCGGGGAGAAAATGCCCGTGAAGATGATCGGGGACATCCTGACTGCCCAGCTGCCCCACATGCAGCCATATATCCGCTTCTGCAGCTGCCAGCTCAACGGGGCAGCCCTGATCCAGCAGAAGACGGACGAGGCCCCCGACTTCAAGGAATTTGTCAAAGTAAGGAGGCGCAGCTGTAACTGGGCATCCGGGGAGGGAGGGCCCAGGAGGGGAGGATCCTGCTCACATATTCACGCTGAAGGCCAACCAGGATTGAGATGGGGCTAAACCATAGGGAGCGGATGCAAAGGGGGTGGGTTTGGAGAGGGCCTATTAGCCCTGCTGCACCTGCAAGCTTTGATGTTTCTTCCTGCATCTGTTTGCCATGAGTTACGTGTTTTGTTTGGAGTTCTGGGTAGTGTAAATGCTTACTGTGCTTGGTGGACTGAAAAGCTGCAAGATGTAGTCCAGCAGAGGTGCTTCGGGAGAAAGGTCAGAAACCCAGCAATTGAAAACTATGCAGAATAGTTCCATCCTGGTGCACTTGGGGGTGCCATGAGTCCTGTCCACTTCACCACAACCAGCTAATGGTTTACTGCATACGTGTTTCATCTTCCAACTCAGTGACCAGGCTCGGGGGGCCCGGGGTTCTGTTTAACCTGGCTACTCTCAGTTCTTTGCAGGTCTCTGCCCTTTAACTGCAGAGGGAAAGGTTAGAGCCCTTGTAGACCCCTTGTCCCTTCCCCATTTGGTTCTGTGGTGTGGGTTCCAGTCCTAGAGGGGGAGAAGAATTGGGTTGAAGAGATGGGTTTAAGTCCTTTAGGGGGAAAATATATATATATAATAAATGACCTTCACTAAGCAGGTACATTTTCAAATGTATAAATAGCAACATAATACTTAAAAAAAAAACCAACAGACTTTTCTTTGACCCACATGCATTTGTGAGGCCACAGCATGGGGTCTCATTGGTCATGGTCTCATGTTGCTCCCCCACCCCCTTTGATTCTCAACAGTTAGTATTTAGATTTACAATTTAATGGTGGGGCCCTCTAATGAAGGTCACTGGTAGGTGAGACATGTTGCTAAGAAACAGGCTGAGGCTGGCTGAAGGCTGGAGAGCAGGCACCCTCTGGGGTTCAGCCCAGGGCTGGGTAGTCCCTTGGGCAGGCAGGGGGAGTTCATCATCAGATGCAGGGCTGGGAGCATGCTGTTTGTCCTTTCCTCTCCCCGCTCCTCTGCACTCCTCCCTCGGGCACCCCCAGGTGTCTGGCACACCCTTGCTTGCTGGGAGGGGACCCGGAATGAGGCCGTGCATGGCTGGAGCAAGTCCAGGGGCTGGCACCACTCTGGGCTCCAGGGAAAGCTGCCTGTTTCTCTGACCCAAACAATGCTCCATCCATGACCATTGACATCTTTCCATCGGTTCTTGCCAGCATTGTGTTAGACCATCTTTGCTGATCCTCCACCGGGCCAGGCATGGTATCCTTTTCAGAGATTGGTTTGTCCTGATGGCATGCCCGGGGTAAGCAAGTGAGTGGAAGTCTCACCAGTCTCACTTCTAAGGAACGTTCTGGTTGTACTCCTTTGGAAGCAAAGCCACCGTCTAACCCTGTGAGTTGTAGACCAAGCTCACGACGGTACGGTGGGTGGACTCATCCTGTGGTCAGGCTGACAGAGTGGGTGATGTGGCGGGAAGAAAGATGCAGGAAGCAGGTTGCAGCATATGTGGCCTGAACCCCAAGCCTCCACTTCCCTCTCCTTGCCACCCCACCCCCACCGAGGCTCCTTCTAAACCAGGGGTGAGGAACCTTTTTTCTGCCAACGTCCATTCGGAGATTTATAACATCATTCATGGGCCATATAAAATCATCCACTTAAAACGTAGCCTGCTACATGTGGTCCAACACCTAATAGACTCACCCCTCCTGTGATGGCTGCAGCTGCTTCCCTCTACTGAGGCATGTGCTGTTAGCTGGTATTGTGATTTCTCGGGTCTAATGTGTCCCAAATGCTCCCCACTCCTGCTCTGCGCCATCGCGTTCCAAATTTCCCACTCCATTTTCAGAACGAAACGTACTCAGTGCCCCCCTCATTCACTCACTGCCATTGACTCGGTTCCAATTCATAGTGACCCGATAGGATGGAGTAGAAAGGCCCCTGTGGGTTCTAAGACTGCAAATCTTTTTTTTTTCCTCTTGGTATCCGTTTTTTGTTTTTTTTTGTGGATTTTTTAAAAATCATTTTATTGGTGGCTCCTACAACTCTTATCACAATCCATCCATCCATCCATCCATCCATCCATTGTGTCAAGCACATTGGTGCATTTGTTGCCATCATCATTCTCAAAACATTTGCGTTCTACTTGAGACCTTGGTATCAGCTCATTTCTCCCCTCCCTCCCCGCTCCCCTTCCCTCATGAACCCTTGATAATTTATAAATTATAATTATTTTGTCATATCTTACACTGTCCAATGTCTCCCTTCACCCACTCTTTTCTTGTCCATCAACGAGGGAGGAGGTTATATGTAGATCCTTGTAGTAGATTCTGCCTTTCTACTCCGCTTTCCCTCCACCCTCCCAGTATCACCACTCTCATCATTGATCCTGAGAGTTCATCTGTCCTGGATTCCCTGTGTTCCCAGCTCCTGTCTGTACCAGTGTACATCCTCTGGTCTAGCCAAATTTGTAAGGTAGAATTGGGATCATGATAGTGGCGGGGTGGGGGTGGGGGCGAGGAAGCATTTAGGAACTAGAGGAAAGTTGCTACCCTGCACCCTGACTGAGACTGCAAATCTTTGTAGGAGCAGAAAACCTCTTTCTCCTGCACAGCTGCTGACCTTGCAGTTAGCAGCCCAACTTGTAACCCACTACACCACCACAGCTCCTCTCAGCAACTGCCTGGCAACATGAGAATGTTGTGCTGTAGCCCACGATGCAGGATAGGGTGGAGGTATCTGCTTTGGCAGCTACTGGATCGTGCCAGTGCCCCTAAGGGGGCGGCATCATCCATTTTGGGAAACGCTGCTCTGGACAATGAGCCGCGAGGGAGCTTTTCCTTCTGGATGGGCAGTCTGTGATTCTTCCAATTCCTGGGGGTGTTTCACGATGCTGCAGCTATCTGGAAGACAGTCCTCTGAAACGCCAGATTCCCATCTCCCCTCACGGCAGCTCTGCGGTCTCTGGCATCGGAAGAGCAGCGGTGACCGTGGGAGGATGAGTCCACATATGTGTGTCTCCGGTTCTCCGTCTGGGAAGGGGTCCCTCACTCTGGATCTGGATAACTAGTCAGGGACTTCCCACTCTTCACTGTCATCCAGATAATGAGATAGCGGGGGTCCCCAAGTGACTGCAGTTCTGAGGTTACTGCTTTGGGAATTTTCAGATTTCCTAAGCACATGTCTCTAATCTCGTGTTTCAGAGGCTGGCCATGGACCCTCGGTGCAAAGGGATGCCGCTGTCCAGCTTCATACTGAAGCCAATGCAACGGGTGACAAGATACCCACTGATCATTAAAAACGTAAGTGCCAGACCCGAGAGCATGGTGCTGAGTGAGAGACACCGGCACACGGTTGATGCGGACTCACGGCAACCCTGTAGGTAGTACAGCGTGGAACTGGCCCCTTCGGGTTTCTGAGACTTTGTGTCTTTGCAGGTGTACAGCCTCACCTTTCATGTGTGGAGAAGCTGGTGGGTTTGAACCGCTGGCCTTTTGAGTAAACAGCTCAATGCACAAACCACTACCCTGCCAGGACTCCTCCGGGAATAAGCACCCCAGTTTGGGGGGTTAAAAAAGGGTTTTTGGTTTTTAAAAAACAACATAAAGACTTTCATAAGGGAACGGACTTTGGAGGTCACAGGAGGGGGTGGGAGCAGGGCAAGAAGGCAGTATAATGAGCATAAAGCAATGGCCAGCAGAGGGGTCAGCAAACCGCCTCTTGAGAGCCACAGGGGCCTCTGAAATCAAATTGAAAACATTTAAAGGATATTATTCAGATCATGGTGATTTCATTTGTGGCTCTGAAATAATTTTTAAATTATTGCGAGGGACAGGGTTGACTCTTCTATGGCAAAAGTGTGCAAACCCCTGGGCTAGCCTCTCGACAAGTGTTAACTAGGTGAGATGGAGGACAGTAGTCCGCACGGGAGAGAGGCATCATTGAGGAGCCAGGGAAGGCTAGGTAAGCTATTGGGGGACTTGAGTCGTAGCTTAAACTGTTGAAATGTATGCTTATTAAAATGGCAAATGGAATGTTATACGTGTTTGACAACAATTGAAACAGAAATGTAAGCTCTGACTTGCCTTGTCGAGCAAAGGGCTGTTTTCTCAGGATCACCAGGGGCAGGGCCATGGACAAGTTCCCCAGACAACTCGCCTGGGATCTGGGGTGAAGAACTTAGAGACCAGTGGATGTTGGGGTGTCTGCTTGGGAATGCAGACTGAGACACGGAGGCAAAGACCTAGTGATGCTCAACCTTCAACTGTCTCACCTCTAAGGAGCATTCTGGCTGTACTTCTTCCAAGACAGATCTGTTTGCTCTGTTGACAGTTCATGGTACTTTCAGTGTTCTTCGCCAACACCGTAATTTAAATGCACGGATCCTTCTTCTGTTCTCCTTAACCACTGTGCAACTTTCACACGGGTAGGAGTTGATTGAAAATACCGTGGCTGGTAAAGTGACATCTTGCTCTTAAACGCTCGAAGAAGTCTTGTGCAGCAGATTCACAAACTGCCCTGTGTCATTTACAAAACGCAAGCAGCAATGCAATGCTACTTCTGTGAGCAAGATAAAAACCAAGCCAGATAAAATCTTCGACAACTTCACTCAGTTCTCCATCCAGGTTGCCTTCTGGCCCACTGGTGAGGATTTCTGTTTTCTTTCCACTGAGTTGTAATCCATCTTCATCAGTAAGTACTTCAAGTCCTCCTCTCTTTCAGCAAGCAAGGTTGTGTCATCTGCATATCGCAGATTGTTAATAAGCTTTTCTCCAATCTTGATGACACATTCTTCTTCATAGAGCCCACCTTAGATTATTTAGTGAAAAGATACAACTCTGATGTACACCTTGCCGGATTTTAGACCACACAGGGTCCCCTTGTTTTTTTTCTACAACTGCCACTTGGTCAGTGTACAGGTTTCGCACGGACACTATGAAGTGCTCTGGGATTTCCATTCTTCTCAAGGCTACCTGTGGTTGCTTATGAGCCCCACAGGTGAATGCCTTTTCCTTTAGGAAAAACAATAGTTTTATTGACATATATGTTACATACCATACCATTTAGTCATTCAATCATATTAAGAAGATTTGTTCAATCATCAACACAGTCAATTTCAGAACATGTTCTTCTTCAGCTCATTGTTGTTGGCTCCCCCTTCCTGCTCATTCACCTCTGCCCTTCCCTTATGTAATTATCATTCAATTACTGTCTCTGTAGACCCACCTATCCTGGATTTCATATACAGAAAATCATATAAAATACAAACAGGAAGAAAACAAATAGACAAACAAAACCAAGAACAATAACTAAACAAAACATAGAAAAACTCAATCAAAAGAAAGCAGAAAGTATTAAAATCTGAAGCCATTTAAAAATGGGTCAAAAGAGAGCTCTCATAAGGCGTGACATTTTAACCTAAGCACATCTGCCATGATCGACTTTGAGGCCTCTCTGTCTGATCGCGTGGCTGTTCACAGTCTTAGACGATGAGGAGAGGGATTCTCCACAAGCTTAGTTCACGTAGGGGCCCTGCGACTGGACTTTGGACTTCCATTTTATCCACAGCCTTTCTGCAGACTGGGCGTTCACAATTTAAACTCTGATGCCATTCCTTCCTTTGGGTTTGGAGTTTATTATTGACAATCCTTGGATCACAGAGGCTGGTGTGCTTCTTCCATGTGAACTTAGTTGATGGTGTCACTTAGATGGCAGCTTGTTTGAAGACAAGCCTTGAAGACCCCAGATGCTGTTCTTTCTGATAGCCGGGCACCGTCTGGTTTCTTCACCAGGCTTTGCTAGAGCACCCTTATCTTCAGTGATCTCTTCATGAGGGCGATCACTGAGCAGAGCCATGTCATTAGAACCAATTGTTCTTAAATTGATGCTAGAATTAAGTCTGAGTCCCAAATCCATTCATATATCTATGGTTTATATATGTCTACAATTCACTTTAGAGAAATTATTATCATTTTATGATAGATAGCATTATTAAACAGCCCCATGGGGCATATTGTAATTATATTGATAGTGTCATTAATTAGCCAAGGGATTCAAATTTAAAACATTGTTGAGAAAAGGAAATTAGACAAGTATAGGTTATGAATTGTTGACTTGTACAAATTAAAGTCTTACGTGATTGGACAGTATTTAAACAAACAATGGTGGTTGGTCATAGGGCAAAGTATGCAATAACTCTTATTCAATAAGGCACAGGTATCATAAGACATCAAAGGGGGCATTAAAATCATGAATATATGGTAGTTCCAGGCCACCTTTCATTGGATACCTTCAAAAACAAGGGATCCAAACCAAAGTCTGATGATTTTCCATACCTTTGGGATAGCAATCATCTGATTCTCACACTAGGCTATTTCAGCCTTAACTCCAATGGAGTATGTCAGTTTCTTAAATGTGCTACTGGTGCATTTGAGGTAAAACTCAGTTCACTTAGTGGGGTTTCCATATCGAATTCTTCTGATGTGGCCTCTGAAGGATGTTGTGTGCCTCCAAAGGACAGAGTCTATAGCACACGGTCTGAGTCCCCAGGAACTGGATAGGGATTAGGTCAAAAGCATCCAGTTAGGAACACAGGAGCAGGCGTATTCTCCCACTGGGTTCTATATAAGTACTGTGAGCACATGCACATGTTCCTGGTATTCCTTCCCTTGCATCAGGATGTATCTGAAGTTAACAATGATTTATCTTGTTCTACATCTTCTGAATCTGGCCTGAACCTCTCGAGACCCCTGTCAATAAGCAGATGTGACCCTTGTTGAATTATCTTCAGCAAAATTTTACTTGTATGTGATGTTAATGATATTAGTTGATAATTCTGATGAAGCAGAATTCTGAGGGTCACCTTTCTTTGGAATGGGGACAAATATGGATCTCTTCCAATCAGTTGGCCAGGTGGCTGTCTTCCAAATTTCTTGGCCTCGATGACTGAGAGTTTCCAGTGCTTCATCAGCTTGTTGAAACATTTCTAATGATATTCCATCAATTCCTGAAGCCCTGTCTTCGGCTAATGCTTTCAGTCCAGTTAGGACTTCTGTCTTCAGTGTAATTGGTTCTTGATTGTATGCTACCTCTTGAAATCTTTGACTGTCAACCATTTCTTTTTGGTACAGTGACTGTATTCCTCCCATGCTTCCTGCGTCACTCAATGTTTTGCCGATAGAATCTTTTGATATCGTAACTCAAGGCTTGCATTGTTTCTTCAGTTCGTTCAGCTTGATGTATGTTCTTCCTCTTTGGTTTTTTAACTCCAGATTTTTCACATTTACTTTCTCTTCTTGAGCTGCCCTTTGACAATTTCTGTTCAGCTCTTTGGCTTCATCATCTCTTCTTTTTGCGTTAGCTGCTCTATGATTAAGAGCAATTTTAGAATCTCTATGATATCCACTTTGATCCTTTATCTCTTTCCTGCCTTTTAGTGACCTTTTGCTTACTTCATAACGCTTTTGATGTCATCAGATCTTCTTTTACTAGTGCTCATTGTGTCCAATCTGCTCTTGAGATGGTCCTGAAATTCAGGTAGTATACACTTAAGATCATATTTTGGCACATGTGTATTTGTTTTAAATTTTCTTCAATCAAAACCTGATCTTACATATGAGCAATTGATGGTCTGTTCCATAGTCAGTCCCTGGTCATATTTTGGCTGATGATACTGAGCTTCTCTATGGTCTCTTCCCACATATGTAGTCAATTTAATTTCTGTGTGTTACATCTGGAGAGATCCAGTCACTCTTAGGTATATAGTCACCGTTTATGTTGTTGAAAAAGGTATTTGTGATGAAGAAGTCATTGATCATGACAATATTTATTTCTATCACAAAGCCATATTTCTTTCTTCTTTTTAAAAAAATGCTTTTCTTGGGGGCTCTTACACCTCTTATCACAGTCCATACCTTCCTCCAGTGTGTCACGCACATTTGCACATATGCTGCCATCATTTTCAAAGATTCTCTTCCCACTTGAGTCCCTGATATCAGCTCCCCATTTCTTCCCCTTCCCTCCCCCACCCTCCCTCCCTCACAAACCCTTGATAAATTATCATTATTTCCACATCTTACATTGTCCTCCGACAACCCTCACCCACTTTTTCATTATTCATCCCCCTGGGAGGGGGTTATAGATTGATCCTTGTGATTGATTCGCCCTTTCTCCCCCCACCCTCCCCTAATCCTCCTGGCATCTCTACTCTCATTGTTGGCCCTGAGGGGTTATCTATCCTGGATTCCCTGTGTTGTGGGCTCTTATCTGTAGCAGTGTGCATGCTCTGGTCTAATCCAATTTGTAAGGTAACATTGAGGTCATGATAGTGGGGGGAAGGAAGCACCAAAGAGCTAGAGGAAAGTTGTGTGTTTCAATGGTACTATACTGCACCCTGACTGACTTATCTCTTCCCTGTGACCGCTCTGTGAGGGGATGTCCAATTGTCCACAAATGGGCATTGGGTCTCCACTCTATGCCCCTGTCCCCCATTCACCATGGGTATGGTTTTGTTCTGGGTCTTAGATGCCTGATACCTGATCCCATCACCACCTCATGATCACATAGGTAGGTGTGCTTCTTCCATGTGGGCTTTGTTGCTTCTGAGCTAGATGGCCGCTTGTCTATCTTCAAGCCTTTAAGACCCCACATGCTATAACTTTTGATAGCCAGGCACCATCAGCTTTCTTCACCACATTTGCTTATGCACCCCATTTTATCTACAGTGTTTGTGTCGGGAAAGTGAGCATCACAGAATGACCAAGGCCATATGTCTAAGGACTGTTTCTACCTCTTTGTTTCAAACTTTTACATTCCAGTGACCAGTAATTAACAGTGCATCTTGATTGCATTTCAGACTGGAAAATTTCTTCATCACTAGCTTCATGGTTGGTGCCTAAATTTGAATAATAGTTGTTTTACCTGGATTTCTGTGTATTCTCATAGATAGTATCCTATCAGAGACCGAATTTGTACTTCAAGATAGATCTAGAAATGTCCTTTTTTGGTTATAAATGTTATATGATTTCTCTTGAATTTGTCATCCTCCACACAGTAAAACTATGATTGTTTAATTCAAAATAGCCAATAGCAGTCCATTCCAATTCTCAAATATCTAGGATACCGATCATTATGCAGCCATTTTTGATGACTTCCAATTTTCCTGGAGTCATCCTTCATACATTCCAAGGTCCAGTATGAATAGACATTCACAGCTGTTTCTCCTCATTTTGACTTGTGTCTCAGCAGCAAGCGAAGGCCTTGACTGCTTTACTTCATCCATATCATTCTGCTCAACTCAACTTCGAGAAAGCAGTTCTTTCTCAATCATGTTTTGAGTGCCTTGCATCCAGAGCTCATCTCCCAGAAGTAGATTTGACAATGTCCCAGTGCTACTAGTGAGGTTTTCCGTATCTGACAATATTCCGCTGCTATTTATTGTTTTTAAGTGCTAATTCTTCAGAGGTGGGCAACCCATTCCCTCTTCGTAGTCTGTTCTTAGCCCGAAAGCTCTGCTGAAGCCTTAGAGTGACCCTGCTGGTGTCAGAAATACCAGTGACATCGCTTCCAGCGTCACAGCAACGCGGCCAGCCACCATAGGATGACAGACTGACAGATAAGTGGTTGATTCTGGGCACTGGGTGTGATTATTGCTACGGGGGTCAGAGTACTTATTGTTACTGAGGCATCTCAAGGTCAGAACCCAAGTCATATGTGTTTGAGTATTCATTTCCTGGAGTCTAAGGGTGGGGCAACAGTTCAAGTGCTGGGATCTTAAATAAAAAGTTGGGGGGGGGTGCATTGAATTCTCCCCAAGAGATACCTTGGAAGAAAAACTTGGTGATGAAATTCTTAAAAACAAAACAAAAATACAGCCATTGAGAAGCCTCTGGGTCCCTGTTCTATTTTGCCATAGTTCTGACATGGAACCAACTGGTCGAGCTGGCAAGTGGTTCCTCAGGGCTTCCATAAGTAAGTACCACACAAGGGGCGGCTTTAGGTAACAGAAAGCGATCGCTCACCGAGACCAGTTGTCTGATTCCAGGCAGGTGGCGGGGCTGTGCTCTCTCCAAAGGCTCCAGCAGAAGAGATGTGTGTGTCCTCTCAGCTGCCAGGTAGTCCCTTGCCTCCAGCTGCCGCATAGCTCCATGGTCACATTTCTATGTCTCTCCTCCCCGCCCCCCTTAAAGGACAGGACTCAGCTGGGAGTAGCACCGCCCTTCTCCAAGCTGACCTCATGGTCACAGATAACATCTTCAGAGACCCTAGTTCCCTACGAGGTCATAGCCATAGGTAGCAGGAGTTAGGTCTTCAACATATCTTCCTGGGAGACATCATTCAATCTGTAACAGTAAGTATGCATATATGTATGTGTGCGCCTATATATTACTCACCCACTGTCATTAAGCTGATTCCGACTCATAGGGATCCTCTAGGGCAGAGTAGAGCTGCCCCCTCTGGATTCCCAAGACTGTAACTTCATGAGTAGAAAGCACCGCTCTCTCATCTGTGGTGCTTCTGTTTCTCTGTTCAGTACTCGGCCCTCAGGCAACGTCAGCCCATCCTGGGACCTCCTGTCGGCTACAATACATGGTTAGCATGGCCAGAGGTACCGAATGGCTGTTGAGGTGGAAGTCCCTGCTAGGTCACCATAGCAACGAGTGCCAACATTTCTAATGCTTGATTTCACGACTCTGGGTTTGTCCTGGCAGGACTGTTGACTGAACCATTTTCTCTCACGGGAAAGGGGTGGTCAGAATCCACATTTGTCACCCTGCAGTGAGCGGGTTGATGTCTCTCCTGGTCCTTGTTGATGGCCTGGAGGAAGCCATTCTCAGATGTGCCCTTGAATCCAGGCCTCTGGGAAGACCCAGTGTGCTGCTGGGTGGAGTGGGGTTAACAGGACCACTCCTGGGCCAATTGTGTGTTCTGCCTGAGCGCTGCCAAATGTTGAAAAAGTTGTACCCAGTGTGTTGGGGGAAAGAGCGTGATTAGCCCCAACAAGAATGTAATCTTTGGTGAACAGCAGCCATCTAGCTCAGAAGCAACAAAGCCCACATGGAGGAAGCACACCAGTCTGTGTGATCATGAGGTATCAAAGAGATGAGGTACCAGGCATCAAAAAACCAAAATATCGTATATTTGTGAAAGGGGGAGTGCTGAGTGGGGACTCAAAGCTCATCTGTAGGCAACTGGACATCCCCTTATCAAAGGGTCTTGGGAGGAGACGAGCCAGTCAGGGTGCAGTGTAGCAACGATGAAACATGCAACTTTCCTCTAGTTCCTAAATGCTTCCTCCCCACGCACTATCATGATCCCAATTCTACCTTACAAATCTGGCAAGACCAGAGGATGTATACTGGTACAGATAGGAACTGAAAACACTGGGAATCCTGGGCGGATGATCCCTTCAGGACCAGTGGTGAGAGTGGCGATACCAGGAGGGTGGAAGGAGGGTAGGATAGAGAGGGGGAACCGACTACAAGGATCTACATGTGACCTCCTCCCTGGATTATGGACAACAGAGAAGTGGGTGAAGGGAGATGTCGGACAGTGTTTGATGTGACAAAATAATAATAATTTATAAATTATCAAGGGTTCATGAGGGAGGGGGAAGGGGGAGGGAGTGAAAAATGAGGAGCTGATGCCAGGGGCTTGGGTGGAGAGCAAATGTTTTGAGAATGATGAGGGTAATGAATGTACAAATGTTCTTTATACAATTGATGTATGTATGGATTGTGATAAGAGTTGTATGAGCCCCAATAAAATTATTTAAAAATAAAAAACAAACAAACAAAAAAAGAGACAAAGACAGACACAGCATCCGGATGAGAGAGGCCAACAACACAATTTGGTTAAAATGGCACACACACACACACACACAGACACACACACACACAGACACACACACACACACAGACACACAGACACACACACACAGACACACACACACAGACACACACACAGACACACACACAGACACACACACACAGACACACACACACACAGACACAAAGAATGAAATATTTTAAATCCAAGTTTTCTGGTATTGGATCTAAACATTGATGAAAGGCATTAAACACAAGTATCTATGAAAACAAAAAACAAAAACAAACGAGAGAATGTAGAAAGTCTCATCTTTTTCCTGTGGAGCGGCTGGTGGTTTTGAACTGCTGACCTCATGGTTAGCCCAACACAGAACCACGACACCACCAGGGGTCCTGTTTCTTTTTAGATCAATATATCTGTGTATACACAAACCCACTGGCTCACATCAATATCACTTATTCAAACCCAAGACCACAAGATTGATTCTAGCCTCTGCCTTTCAAAAGACCCTCGGGTGGCACGAATGGCTCGCCCTCGATGACTAGCCTAAGTGTTGGCCATGGCACCTCACTCAGTGGGACTCGGAACAAAGGCCTGGCAATCGGCTACTTCCAAACAGATCGCAGCCAAGAAAGCCTAAGGAGCAGTTCAACTCTGCAACACACGGACTCCCTGGGAGTTAGAATCAGCCCCACAGCAACGGGCCTCCCTTTCCATAGTAACAACTCCCTTCTCTAAGAAAAAAGATGTATTTATTTATTTGCTCACATGTAATAATTCCCCCATGTGAGCCCTCTCTTCAGTTCACCCTGACCCCACACAATATGCTGCTGTCCTTTGGCTGAGTTAAAAAATTAGTGTTGAAAGAAGTCTTCAATCCACTCTTTCCTTTCTTCCAACCTGACAGCTACTATTGAGGTAGTTCACGGACTTCCCGTCACTGCCCCAGTGTTTAATTGGGAATCAAGATCAGAGACACACTTGCTAAATGGGTGCTCTTAAACTAACCCAAACCCAAACCAAACCCGAACTTACTGCCCTCGAGTCAATACTGACTCATAACTAGGTGGAAACCGATGTAAAAAAATGTACAGTTTAGTATAATGCAGTTTTAAAAAATGTGTGTGTATGTAGCAAAGTACACTAACATGTGCAGATAGGTAGGTAGTCAGTGACTTAGGTTCTTAACAACTTTCTGGACTTTCTATTTTTTTCCACCGTGCACACAGATTACTTTTACAATGAGAAAATCCAGTGAACCTTCTTTCCTGTTGAAATGAACCCAAGCAAAACAGAGCAGTTCCCACATGCCACTCGTGCGGGTTCCCGGTCTAGATCAGTGGTCGTCAGACTTCACGGCACCTTAGGGTCGCCTGAGAGCGTTAGACAGTTCCGAAGCCCAAGCCCACCTGCAGGTCATTCTGATAGGGTCTGGGATGAAGCAGGCTTTGAGATTGTTCAAAGCTCCCCAGGGAGTCTAAGGTTTGACCTTAAAATGGATAGGTAGGTGGCCACCGGGGACCAAGAACGCGCACTTTCTCAGTGAGGGCGCCTATTTCAGACTTAGCCCAGATGACGTCTCTGAGATGAGAGACTATTTAGTGTAAGGCCCGTTTTAATGACTTGCTTGTGTACAGGGCCTCTAAGTACCACATCTTTAACCGTCGCTTGGTACATCCTCAAGGCCAATGGGGTGCTTTCTTTATTGCCACCCAGGAAAGAGGGTGACACCTGGTTTTAGGGCTCTCAAAGCCCCTTTAGAATCTGATGGTAATTGCTATCACTTATTGGGCACTTTTTCGGGGTTCACTTTAATTTCATGATGTAACCTTCCAAATAACCTTACAATGGAGATACCATGACTGTCGTCCTGGTTCAGCTGAGGAAACAGACTCAGGGTGTTACATGACTCACCCAGTCCTGACTGGTCAATCGCAGAGCAGGGCTTTCCACCCAGGGGGTCAGGCCCCGATGGCACCACTAGTGCGGGATGGACTACCCAGGAAAATGCACATTTGCTCACATGCACCTAATAATAGGGCTGCGGAGAAGAGGTGCGCCCAGTGAGCACGGATGGAGGCAAGAGCCCTTCTCCAGAATAAGTCCTTGGGGCACCCAGCCACTATTCTCTTCAGTACTTCAGGCTGGATGCTTATGTAACGATACATCATCCACCCACTTCCTACGACTCCTGGGACAACTCTAGGGTTAGGCCTAACGGGCAAGTTAATGGACCAAACACTGGAATTCCAGTGTCAATTCCGTCAGGCGAATGAGTGGTGGGGGAAGAGCATAGAATTGGGACTGGGACTGGGACCTGAGTTTTGGTCCTTGCCTCCAGATTCAGTTTCTTCATCTGTAAAATGGGGTGAAAATTAAAATAAATCAATAAATGTTGGCTCTATCGTTATATATGCCATTCATAACCCCGTGAGTTTGAACTTGCGGTCTAGGGTCATCGACATTGTTCATGGTGAGATTCTGGCAGTTTATGGAGCAGGTCCCTCATCTTGCCCTGGGGATATTTATGGCCTAGGAGTTAGGGCTCGGCCCTCTGGGACTGGAGCGTTCTTTGCCACACTGGCAGGAGCCTCAGACTCCACCTGGGCTCATGAAGAAGAGAGGCCTATCGCAGGGCCACCTGCTGGAGCCGACAGGGTGTGGTCGTCGGGCTCCAGGTTCATTGTCTAGGCAGCTGCTCAGACCTGGGGCTTCTGAAGGGTGTCCAGCAGGAAAAGAGTGTGTCCTGTCCCCAGCGGGTGGTCCTCTAAGACCATAACCCCCAAGCTCTCCAACACGTTTGTCAAGGGTGGCACCTGGAAGTTGTCTTCTTTTCTCTGTGTAGATCCTGGAAAACACACCTGAAAACCACCCTGACCATAGCCACTTAAAACATGCCCTGGAGAAGGCCGAAGAGCTGTGCTCCCAGGTGAACGAAGGAGTGCGTGAGAAGGAGAACTCGGACCGACTGGAGTGGATCCAAGCCCACGTGCAGTGCGAAGGCCTGTCGGAGGTAGCTGGCTGCTGGGTGGGTTGGGGCTTCTCCCAGCGGGGCTTTCGCAATCAGCCTGGAAGAGAAAACAAGAAAAAATCATAAACCTTCCTCTTCTCCAGCCTATTACTGAGTCTCTCTTCAGCGCCTTCTCATCTGTTATTTAATGCAGCTAGTGCGTTCTGAAGCTTCCGTTATTTTCTGCGCGCAACACTTCTATTTAGTTCCTCAAATCTACTCCCCACCCCTTGTCTCTTGGCTCTTGCTCAACTACCCGTGCCTCTCATTAACACGGCTTAAATAGATTTATATCCTGAATATGATCATCTCAATTCCTAATGCTTTCAGAGTATACTGGGTCTGAGTCTGCTTTTTCTGCCTCTCTCTCTTTTTCATGATAGATCTCATTAAATACCTTTGTCTCTCTGTAGGCATTATACTTTTTTACTGAGATTATAATTCTTTCATGGCACTTCCTTGGCACTTGGGAGGTCTGAAGTAGTGGTGCTGCGGAAAGGAGGTGCCACTCAGGGATGAATCGCCCTCCAGGAGCCGTGAGGAGCAGGGGCTTGGACCACACTGGTTGCACGAATTGAGATTGTAAACTTGGATGAGAGTTGACTCTTGGTTTAAAAAAATCTCAGAGCAGTTTCCCCCCCCCCCCTCTACTTACACCCAGGTCAGGACAGACACATTTTCTCGCTCCTCTCTTCTGTGTTGTTTATTTGTCATTCATCTTTGGGACCCAGCTTTCTGCAGAAATCTCATATTAGATCTCTCACCTTGGGTGGGCTCTGGGTCATCCCTATCTCCTGCATCCCGTGGAGTCATTGAAATGCAAGCTCCAGGCACTCTGTTTAAATGAGCTTCTCAGGCTAAAATAAAGCTGGCTTTGGTGTGTTCTGACCTCCCACAGCTCTCATTTTAATTTTCTTCTGGGTCTATATACATTTTTTCCTTTCCTTTTTTTTTTTTTTTAACAGTGCGCTCACTTGGTTTTGGTTTTTGTTGTGTGGGTCATTCCGAGGTCTCTTCTCTGGTCTTTAATTCTCTCCTGGTCACTGACCTTTGGTTTAGTCTCCTCTGTTGCTTGTTTTCTCTTTCTCTTGGACTCTGTGCACGGTTGTAGGCACATCCACACGGACATACATCCACACCTGCATGCACTCGAGTTTCCCAAGATCCCCAGAGAAGGTGTGTCTCCCTCGTCCGTTCTCCCTGTGAGTCCTTCATGCTTCCACATTTCAGAGCGGTCACTGTGTGTGGCCACTGACTCCGCCCCCATGCTCATGTCCTTCTCCTTCGTCGGGGGATGGAGAAGCAGCTTTGTGGACGCTAAGGTGACCGATGTGGGTTCCATCACCAGGCATATTCATTGACTGCCGGCCTCGGCCTCACTGATTCACTTGCCCACAGAGTCCTTCCTTCTACCCTCTCCCCCATCCACTCTTCCTCCCACCCTTCCTTCCCTCATTCCTACCTTCCTTTCTTCCTTCCAATAAACATTGACTCAGCACCTGCCTCTGTGCCATTGCTCAGGACCAAACCCTAGGGCTATG